>NC_090819.1:76546207-81546207 GCF_000390325.3 Nicotiana tomentosiformis
GGATTGTTTTTTAACTGTTGGAATATCCACCTAAGCAAAAAATAATAACATTCACGCGCTTACCATGTGTGGAACTAACGCTCCTTGGCCGGTCATGTGTTTTGTTTAAATTGTATAGTCCAAAATACAGTTAAAGTGTTTAATAGGAAAAGCGCTAAGTTAAAGTTTCAAAATTGAAACTGGAGCCAAATTTAAGGGCGTCTATATATTTTCCCAGGAAAGAAACAATTCAGCTTATTGCAAGAAAATAAGTCAATAGAATAATCTAAGAATATAAAAAGAAAATATTTCAATACATATTCTCATGTCATCTATCTTTTTGAAGTCTCCGAAGCTGAGCTCTCGCTAATGCATGGACTGGTAGGAGGTACCTGGATCTGCACAAAACGATGTGCAGAAGCGTAGCAGGAGTACACCACAACGGTACCCAGTAAGTGTCAAGCCCAATCTCGGTAGAGTATTGACGAGGTTAGATCAAGGCCCTACTGGAATAAATAAGAAACCGAACGAGTAATCAATAGTGTAATAATAATACCAAGATTGGCTGCACTCAACTAGTAATAATACCAAGATTGGTCCTAGGAAATATACCTAGATTGGCTACACTCAACTAAGGCAAATAATGCATCACGGAAGAAAACAAGAAATGTTATGTCAAGGAAACAAAGCAACCAAAACACAAATGAAGTAATAGAAAAGCATCAACAAGAATCACTATCGAGGTACCACCTCGTAGTCTCAAATTACAAAAATAATTCACAATCTTTCCTTATATCACTGCGGGAGCCTTGCAATTAGTTTTGAAAATCATTTTTCCCGAAATAGCTTCTCGCATTTTAGCCCACCTTATCACACCGCATGGCTTCAAGTAGTTCCCCTACTAGCAACACGCGTATCAAGCCCACCTTATCTCACCGCATCCTTTTTAAGCCCAAAACCTTATACCACCGCATGCGTATCCATATCACAACGTATCAAAAATCGCATCTCAAGTGCCCAATATCACAGCTTGCCTAAAAACCAACAACAATAGTGTTTTCACAGCAAATAGCGTATGGCTCAACCACAATAGGCACAAGAGTCTCACAATAAAAATCGGAAGCGAATAAATCAACAAGAATAGTATTTCACAACTTTACAACTTTGCCTCAATGTAATCACAGTCTTTATAACTCAATACCAATTTTAACAACAAGTTATTCCATCAATAACAACTTTAAGTAAAGAACTCGACGGTTAAATAATGAATAAGGAATAGAGGAAACAATACTTCAACTAAACATAAAATGGAAATTAACAACTAGGGGATAAAACAAGTAGAAATATGAAGATAGACTAATGATGATGAATAGAGCATGTTAAGATAACTCAATTAAGGTATGAAAGGAATCTACATAGCTAAAACTAGTCAATTTTCACTTTTAGCCTGTGTACATACTCGTCACCTTGCGTACACGACTTCCACACATCACAATTATCACAAAACAATACCAATCCTAAGGGGTAATTCCCCCACACAAAGTTAGGCAAGGCACTTACCACAAAATACACTACTCATTTCAGTAGTAAGCCCTTTCCTCGATTATCCAACTCCGAACGGATCGAATCTAACCAAAACAACTTCATACCATAAATATAAACTATAGGAAACTATTTCGAACAATAAAATTATGATCTTTGTAAAGAAATAAAAAGTGAACTCAAAAATTCAACCTAGGTCAGCATCTCGGAACCCGACCAAAATTACAAAATCCGAAGACCCATTCGATAACGAGTCCAACCATACAAGAATTACTCAAATCCGATTTCAAATTGCCTTTCAGATCCCCAAAAATTAGCCTAAGAAGTTCTCACAATTTTCCCCAAATTTTCCAACTCAAACCACTTATAAATGATGAAAATAATGATATATTCATGTATATTAACCAAATCCGAGTTAGAATCATTTATCCCAATCAATTCCTGAAAAGCCCTCCAATAATCACCTCAATCCGAGCTCCCAAAGTCTAATTATGAAATTTTACTCTAACCTTAGTTTTTGGAAACTTATATTCAGCCCAGGTGTTCCTCTTCGCGATCGCGGAAATACCCGCGCGATCGCGAAGAACAAAAATTAAGTTGCCCTCAAAGTACACTTTGCGAATGCGAACCAAGGTTCGCGAACGCGATACAAAGACACCCTGACCTATGCGATTGCGAACCACCTCACGCGATCGCGAAGAACAAATAGCATGAACTCCGGTCTCCTCTTTTCTTCTTCGTGAACGCGGCCTAGCTCACGCGTTCGCGATTCACTGACTCCCAAAGCTTTGCAATTGCAGACACTTATTCGCGAACGCATAGCACAAATTTCCCCAGTTCCCTGCAAGACTCTTCACGATCACGATTCCCCACTCGCGATCGCATATAAGGAAACCATCACAAAAGAATCAGCAATCCCTCCAAGTTCAAAATGCGACGAACATGATCCGAATCACACCCGAGGCTCCCGGGACCTCACCTAAACATACCAAAAAGTCCTAAAGCATCATAAGAACATGCTCGAAGAGTCAAATCACATCAAACAAAACTAAAACCACGAATCGCACATTGATTCAAGCCTAATGAACTTATGAAATTCTAACTTCCAAAACTAATGCCGATTCATACCAAAACAACTCCGATACATAACACATAATAAGAAACTGAACGAGTAATTAATAGTGTAATAATAATACCAAGGTTGGCTACACTCAACTAATAATTATACCAAGATTGGCCCAAGGAAATATACCAAGATTGGCTACACTAAACTAAGGAAAATAATGCATCACGGAAGAAAATAAGGAATGTTATGCCAAGCAACAAAGCAACCAAAACACAAGTGAAGTAATAGAATAGCATCAACAAGAGTCACTACCGATATACCGCCTCGTAGTCTCAAATCACAAAAACTATTCACAATCTTTTCTTATATCACTGCGGGAGCCTTGCATTTAGTTTTGAAAATCAATTTTCTCGAAATAACTTCTCGCGTTTTAGCCCACCTTATTACACCGCATGGCTTCAAGTAGTTCCCTTACTAGCAACACGCGTATCAAGCCCACCTTATCTCACCGCATGTGTTTCAACCCCAAAACCATATACCACCGCATGTGTATCGATATCACAACGTATCACAAATCGCACCTCAGGTGCCCAATAGCACAGCTTGCCAAGAAACCAACAACAATAGTTTATCACATCAAATAGCCCATGGCTCAACCACAATATGCACAAGAGTCTCACATAACAACCGGAAGTGAATAACTCAACAAGAATAGTATTTTACAACTTTACAACTTTGCCTCAATGTAGATCAGGGCCTTTATAACTCAATACCAATTTCAACAACAAGTTATTCCACATATAACAACTTCAAGTAAAGAACTCAACGGTTAAATAATGAATAAGGAATAGAGGAAACACTACATCAATTAAACATAAAAAGGCAATTAACAACTAAGAGATAAAAAAAGCAGAGCATATGAAGCTAGACTAATGATGATGAATATAACATGTTAAGATAACTCAATAAGGCATAAAAGGAATCTGCATAGCTAAAACCTGTCAATTTTTATATTTAGCCCGTGTACACACTCGTCACCTTGCGTAGATGACTTCCACACATCACAATTATCTCAAAACAATACCAATACTACTGGAATAATACCAAGATTGACTACACTCAACTACTAATAATACCAAGATTGGCCCTAGGAAATATACCAAGATTGGCTACACTAAACTAAGGAAAATAATGCATCACAAAAGAAAACAAGGAATGTTATGCCAAGGAAACAAAGCAACCAAAACACAAGTGAAGTAATAGAATAGCATCAACAAGAGTCACTACCGAGGTACCCCTTAGGATTGGTATTGTTTTGTGATAATTGTGATGTGTGGAAGTCATGTACGCAAGGTGACGAGTGTGTACATGGGCTAAATATAAATATTGACAGGTTTTAGCTATGCAGATACCCCATTTTTCCAACCCAAAACACTAAATAAATGATGAAAACAATAATATATTCATGTATATTAACCAAATCCTAGTTAGAATCACTTACCTTAATCAATTCCTTGAAAATCCCTCCAAGAATCTATCACGACCCTAACTAACCCCTATCGCGATGGCGCCTATCGTGGAACTAGGCAAGCCGACTCATTTCCAAAACAACCGATATTTTCATTTCAAAGAAAATTTCAATGTTATTTAACATAAAAACCTTCGTAAAGGAGTTCCAATCAAAATAAAAGTGTGGAAGGAAAAGCCCGACATCGGGGTGTCACTAGTCATGAGCATCTACTACAATCTGTCTAACAATATCAAGGCTAACTCAGTCTGGAAAATAGCTAAATACAACTAGAGGAAGATAAGAGGGAGAAGAGCAGGGGCTGCAATCGCCAAACAACTACCTTGCTATCTCCAAAAAAATCTGCAACCAGAACAATCAATAACTGCTACCGTGTCCATCTACACCTGAATCTGCACACAAGGTACATGGAGTAGCGTGAGTACGCCAACTCAGTAAGTAACAACAATAAATAAAGATAGAGCAGTAGTGACGAGCAATAAAGCATATAATGTTCATATCAGGAAATCTTAGTAAAATACCACATGCTTTTAAAATCAGGATTTGAATCAAAACATCTCGTTTAAACCCAGTTCCAGTAAAAATCATTTAAAGATATATTTTTTTCAACAGTTTCCAAACAGAGGAAAAATGCAAAGGTGAGCAAAAATGATGAAATCATAAACAGCCCCTCGGGCAAACCTTACAGTCACTCGTGCCACTCGGGCATACCTCACAATCACTCTTGCCACTCGGGTATACCTCACAATCGCTCATGCCTCCCAGTCACTCAGCACTCGGCACTCGCACTCAGTAGGTATCTGCGGACACTGGGGGTATGTACAGACTTCGGAGGGGCTCCTTCAACCCAAGCACTATATCAAGCCAAATCATGGCATAAATCACTCAGGCCCTCGGCCTATATCAAACATGTTGCGGCGTGCAGCCTGATCCCATAAATATGCAACATGCTGCGGCGTGCAGCCCGATCCCATAAATATGCAACATGCTACGGCGTGTAGCTCGATCCCATAAATATCCTCACAAAGCAAGCACTCGGCCTCATTTAGTCATAAACCTCTCAAGCCACTCGGGCATTTTAGTAAAATAGGGCATTTGGCCCAAAACTTTTATATGCATCAAAATAGAGTCATAAAACTGAGTTATGCGGTAAACAAGTATAAACATGAGTGAGTGTAGATATCAATCGAAAAAAGTGAGGGGATAGTAAGAAAAGGCCCCTAAGGGTCCAAACAGCACTGGCACAAGGCCCAAACATGGCATTCAGCCCAATTTATAGAAACTCTTTTTAAAACCTATAAGTATCTTATAGTTTCAACAAAGTATATAACCTTACAGTTGCCACAGGACGGACCAAGTCACAATCCCTAACGGTGCACGCCCACACGCCCGTCACCTAGCATGTGCGTCACTAAAAATAGTAGAATGATACAAAATCTGGGGTTTCGTACCCTCAGGACTAGATTTACAATCGTTACTTACCTCAAACCGGTCAAATCTCTACCCCGCAATTCTCTTGTCTCTGGGCTCAGCCTCCAAATGCTCCAAATCTATTCACAATCAGTACAATACCATCAATATACGCTAATGGAATGAATTCCACAAGAAAAGTTACAAAATTAGACCAAAATCCAAAATTGGCTCAAACCCGGCCCCCGAGCCCATATCTTGAAATCCGACAAAATTAACAAAACTAGAAAGCTCATTCATTCACGAATCAAACCATACCAAATTCATCAAAATCCGACATCGTTTGGTCCTTCAAATCCTTAAATTACTCTCCAAAATTCCAAGCCCTAACCCCTAATTTTCACTAATTACATGATTAAACAACGGGAAATCACCATATATAGGAGTATTAGGGCTCAAGCAACTTACCTCACTGATAGCCCTTGAATCACCTTTCAAATATCACTCCAAAACGTCCACAAACCGACTTGAAAATGGTGGAAATGAACCAAATTCGCGAAGTGTTCTATTTATGGTTTCTGCCCAGGTTTTCGCACTTGCGGGCTCTTTTTCTGCGCCTGTGGGACCGCACCTGCGGTGAAGGTGCGCATCCGCGAACTCCACTTAATTCCCAGCTTTCGCACTTGCGCTCTAAGCCTCGCACGTGCGGGCTCGCAGGTGTGGCCAAATCCTTCGCGCCTGCGCTCCAGCCTTGGCTTCACATTTTTCTGAATCTACGCAGAAAATTCTCGTGCCTGCAAAAGCTCACCTGCGCGTTTCCTCCGCTTCTGCGAAGCCTGCCCAACGTCCCCCTTTCCGCATCTGCACCCCTGGTCTCGCACCTGCGGGGTCCCAGATGCGACAAACTTCTCGCACCTGCGCATACTGCCTAGCCCAGAACTGTCGTCACCTGCGAACTCCCCACGCGCACCAGCGGCCTCGCACCTGTGACTCTTACTTCCGCAGGTACGAAAATAGCAGTAGGAGCAACTTCATCTGCATTTTCCAACTTTGACAAATCCATTAACCACCGGGAATCACCCCGAGGCACCTCGAGACCTTAACCAAAAATACCAACAAGTCATGTATCAACATACCAACTTAGTCGAACCTTCGAATCACTCAAAACAACATCAAATCATCAAATTACCCTCGGATTCAAGCCTAAGAACTTCTAAATTTCCAAATTCGGCCACCGATGCCGAAACAAAACAAACCACATTCGAATGACCTAAAATTTTGCACACACGTCACAAATAACACTACGAACCTACTCCAACTTCCGGAATTCTATTCCGACCCCGATATCAAATTTTCCACTACCGACCGAAATCGCTAAATTTCCAATTTCGCCAATTCAAGCCAAATTCTGCCACGGTCTACCAAATCACATTCCGGACACACTCCTAAGTCCAAAATCACCTAACGGAGCTAACAGAACCATCAGAATTCAAATCCGAGATCATTTACACATAGGTCAACATCCGGTTGACTTTTCCAACTTAAGTTTCTACTTAAGAGACTAAGTGTCTCAATTCACTCTGAAACCACTGCGGTCCCGAACCAACTAACTCGATATAATATAATATAGTATAGTTGAATAACACAAAAATAAATAGAAATGGGGGAGACAGGGCTATAACTCTCGTAACGACCAGCCGGGTCGTTACATCCTCCCCCTTTTATACATCCGTTCGTACTCGAATGGGTCTAGAAATATACCTGGAGTCTCGAATAGGCGTGGATATCTGCTCCGCATCTCCCACTCAGTCTCCCAGGTGGCCTCCTCCACAGGTAGACCTCTCCATTGCACCTTCACTGAAGTTATATCCTTTGACCTCAACCTTCGAACCTGCCGATCCAAAATAGCCACCGGCTCCACATCATAAGTCATATCACCCTCCAACTGAACCGTCCTGAAATCCAAAACGTGGGACAGATCTCCAATATACTTCCGGATCATGGAAACATGAAACACTGGATGCACACTCGACAAGCTGGGTGGCAAGACAAGCTTATAAGCCACTTCCCCTATCCACTGAAGCACCTCATAAGGCCCAATGAACCGGGGGCTCAACTTGCCCCTCTTCCCAAACCTCATAAAACCCTTCATGGGTGATACCTTCAGCAAAACCTTCTCCCCAACCATAAAAGACACATCACAGACCTTCCTATTTGCGTAGCTCTTCTGCCTAGACTGCGCTGTGCGAAGCCTCTCCTGAATCAATTTCTTTCACCTTATCTAATGCGTCCTGGACCAAGTCTATACCTAAGAGCCTAGACTCACCCGGCTCAAACCACCCGCTCCTGGTACATCTTCGCGGCACCCAGATGGATGGAATACCGCGAGATGTGGGCCTCCTCAAGAATCAACTCCCGAAGCCCATCTACATTAGGCACACATATCCGGCCCTGCATTCTCAGCATGCCGTCATCACCAATAGTCACATCCCTAGCATCACATCTCCGAACCCTATCCTGAAGAACGAGCAAGTGGGGGTCATCATACTGACGCTCCCTGATACGGCCATAAAGAGAAGACCTAGAGACCACACAAGATAATACCCGACTAGGCTCCGAAATATCCAATCTGAAAAGCTGGCCCGCCAAGGCCTGAACATCCAATGCCAAATGTCTCTCTGCTACTAGAAGATATGCTAAACTCCCCAAACTCTCTGCCCGGCGACTCAAAGCATCAGCCACCACATTGGCCTTCCCCAGATGGTACACAATAGTGATATCATAGTCCTTAAGAAGCTCCAACCATCTCCGTTGACGCAAATTAAGATCCTTCTGCTTTAACAGATACTGCAGACTCTGGTGATCAGTATAGATCTCATAATGAACCCCATACAGATAATGGGGCCAAATCTTCACGGCATGAACAATGGCTGCCAACTCAAGATCATGGACAGGATAGTTCTTCTCATGGGTCTTCAACTGGCGCGAGGCATAGGCAATCACCCTACCCTCCTGCATCAAAACACAACCAATGCCTATTCTCTAGGCATCACAATACACGGTGTAAGAACCTGAAGCTGATGGCAGAACTAACACTGGAGTTGTGGTCAAAGCAGTCTTGAGCTTCTGAAAGCTCTCCACACACTCATTTGACCACCTGAATGGAGCACCTTTTTGGGTCAATTTGGTCAAGGGCGATGCAATAGATGAAAATCTCTCCACAAAGCGACGGTAATAACTCGCCAAACCAAGAAATCTCCTAATCTCCGTGGCTGAGGATGGTCTGGGCCAACTCTCTACCGCCTCTATCTTCTTCGGATTAACCTGAATACCCTCACTGGACACCACATACCCCAAGAATGCTACTGAACTGAGCCAAAGCTCACATTTGGAGAACTTTTCATAAAGTTTCTCCTCCCTCAATCTCTATAATACAATCATCAAATGCTGAGCGTGCTCCTCTTGGCTACGAGAGTACACCAGGATGTCATCAATGAATACAACGACGAATTAGTCCAAATAGGGCTGGAATACACTATTTATCAAATGTATGAACGCTGCTGGGGCATTGGTCAGCCGAAAAGACATCACCAAGAACTCATAATGGCCATATCGCGTCCTAAAGGTTGTCTTAAGAATATTTGAATCCCGAATCTTCAGTAGGTGATAACCGGACCTCAAATCAATCTTGAAGAACATCTTCGCTCCCTGAAGCTGGTCGAATAAATCATCAATACGAGGCAAAGGATACTTGTTCTTGACTGTGACCTTGTTCAACTGCCTGTAATCAATACATATTCTTATGGAACCATCTTTCTTCTTCATAAATAGAACCGGTGCACTCTAAGGTGACACACCAGGTCGAATAAACCCCTTATCAAGGAGTTCCTGAAGCTGTTCTTTCAATTCCTTCAACTCCTCCGGTGCCATACGATACGGTGGAATAGAAATGGGCTTAGTGCCTGACATCAACTCAATACCAAAGTCAATATCCCTGTCAGGCGGCATGCCTGGCAGGTCTGTAGGAAACACATCCGAAAAATCACGTACCACCAGAACAGAATCAATGACAGGAGTCTCTGCACTAACATCCCTCACAAAAGCCAAATAATATAGGCAACCCTTCTCAACCATGTGATGAGCCTTCAAATATGAAATCACCATACTTGGTACATAATCTACAGAACCGCTCCACTCAACCCTCGGAATTCCCGGCATAGCCAACGTCACCGTCTTAGCGTGACAATCTAGAACAGCATGACATAGAGATAACCAATCCATACCCAATATCACATCAAAGTCGACCATACTAAGCAGCAAAAGGTCAACTTGGGTCTTCAGACCCCCAATAGTCACCACACATGACCGATATACGCGGTGCACAATAATAGTATCGCCCAGAGGAGTAGATACATGTACATATGAAACTAAAGACTCACGGGGCATATCTAGAAAATGGGCAAAATACGAGAAAACATATGAATACGTGGAACCAATGTCAAATAATACTGAGGCATCTCTGTGACAAACTGAGAAAATACCTATAATCATAGCATCTGAAGCAATAGCATCTGGTCTAGCAGGGAGGGCATAGAAACGGGCCTGGCCACCCCCTAATCTGCCTCCCCCTCTAGGGCGACCCCTAGCTGACTGACCTCCACCCCGAGCTTACTGGGCGGGTGGTGAGGTAACTGGTGCTGTAGTCGGAGGCTAACTCCTCTGCTGAGATAGACCTCCATGACGACGAGGACAATGCCTCCACATATTCCCAAGCTCCCCACACTCAAAACAACTCCCTAATGCTAGTGGCGGAGGTTGAAGGGAACCCTTAGCACCGAGATAACTGGTAGAAGAACCTGGCATGGAAGAGCCCTGAACATGTGGAGCACGAGATGAACTCTTAGCTAGAAAGGCACTAAGCAATGAGTGGCCCTGATGAGAACTGTGAGAACCATGGCCAGATGATGCACCCCGATGAAATGGCCGAGCTGACTGAGCCTGTCTGAAATGACGACCTCTACCGTGCTGGAACTGACCCCCAAAAGGAGCACCGCTGAATCCACCCTAACCACGAGGCCTCTTAGCCTCCCTCTCAACCCTCTCCTGACCACGAACCATCTCAATTTTCTGAGCAATGTCGACAACATCATCAAAAGTAGCACCCGATACCCTCTCTCTGGTCATGAGCAACTGTAGCTGATAAGTGAAACCATCAATAAACCACATAATCCTCTCCGTGTCCATGGGAAACAACCAGATAGCATGACGGGCCAACTCAGAGAACCGCATCTCATACTGTGTCACAAACATATCACCCTAACAAAGCCGCTCAAACTGTCTGCGCAGCTCCTCTCTGCGGGATCGAGGTATGAAATTCTCCAAAAAGACCACAGAGAAATGTTGCCAAGTAAGGGGTGTTGCGCCAACAGGCCTACGCCTCTTGTAAGTCTCCCACCATCTGAGTGCAGCCCCAAAAAACTGAAAAGTAGTGAATGAGACCCCACAAGTCTACAGAATACCAGCAGTACCGAGTATCCTCTGACATCTGTCTAAGAAGTCCTGAGCATCCTCTCTCTCCGTGCCACTGAAAGATGGTGGCTGGAGTCTCCCAAACCTCTCCAACCTACGCTGATCATCCTCAGTCATAGCAGGAACCACATAATCCTGAGCAACTACAACCAGTTGGGCTGGTGGTGCCTCCGGTGTCTGAAGTCCCTGAATAACCTGCTCGGGTGTGCGAGCGACGGGAGTCTGAGTGCCTCCCCTGGCCTGAGAAGTGGTTGCGGCTATCTAAATAGAGACCGCCTGAGCAAGGCCGGTACTTGCTGTCAGAATATGAGCTAGGGCCTCCTGAAGGCCTAGAATCACAATAGGCACAGGTGGTGCTGAGCTAGTGCATCAACAACTAGAACCTGGTCCTGATCTAGGACAACCGGTGGATCTGCAGATACTGCCCCAGCTGTTGTACGGGCTGCACTACTGCCTCTACCACGACCTCGGCCCCTCGCGGCCCTGTCTGGTGGTACTGGTGGTTGGCCCTCCTGACCGGTAGCACGAGTCCTCACCAACTATGAGAGAATGAAACAACAGATGTTTAGTTACTAGAATCAACAAATTCACACAACAAGAATTCCAGAATGTGTAGTTTCCTAAAGGTTCTGCAGCCTCCCGAAGATAAGTACAGACGTCTCCGTACCGATCCACAAGACTCTACTAAACCCGCTCATGACTCATGAGACCTATGTAACCTAGGCTCTGATAACAATTTGTCACGACCCAAACTAACCCCTGTCGTGATGGCGCCTATCGTGGAACTGCAAGCCGACTCATTTCCAAAACAATTGATATTTTCATTTCAAAGAAAATTTTAATGTTATTTAACAAAAAAACCTTCGTAAAAGAGTTCCAATCAAAATAAAAGTGCGGAAGGAAAACCCCGACATCGGGGTGTCACTAGTCATGAGCATCTACTACAATCTATCTAACAATATTAAGGCTAACTCAGGCTGGAAAATAGCTAAATACAACTAGAGGAAGATAAGAAGGAGAAGAGCAGGGGCTGCGATCGCCAAACAGCTACCTTGCTATCTCCAAGAAAATCTGCAACCAGAACAATCAATAATCGCTACCATGTCTAGCTATACCTGAATCTGCACACAAGGTGCAGGGAGTAACGTGAGTACGCCAACTCAGTAAGTAATAGCAATAAATAAAGACTGAGCAGTAGTGACGAGCAATAAAGCATATAACGTTCATATCAGGAAATCTCGGTAAAATACCACATGCTTTTAAAATCAGGATTTGAATCAAAACATCTCGTTTAAACCCAGTTCCAGTAAAAATCATTTAAAGATATTATTTTTTAATAGTTTCCAAATAGAGGAAAAATGCAAAGGTGAGAAAAAATGATGAAATCATAAACAGCCCCTCGAGCAAACCTCACAGTCACTCGTACCACTCAGGCATACCTCACAATCACTCTTGCCACTCAAGCATACCTCACAATCGCTCATGCCTCCCAGTCACTAGGCACTCGCACTCAGTAGGTACCTGCATTCACTGGGGGGTGTACAGACTCCGGAGGGGCTCCTTCAACCCAAACGCTATATCAAGCCAAATCATGGCATAAATCACTCAGGCCCTCGGCTTATATCAAACATGATGCGGCGTGCAGCCCGATCCCATAAATATGCAACATGTTGCGGCGTGTAGCCCGATCCCATAAATATGTAACATGCTGCGGCGTGCAGCCCGATCCCATAAATATCCTCACAAATCAGACCTCCGGCCTCACTCAGTCATAAACCTCTCAAGCCACTCGGGTATTTTAGTAAAACAGGGCATTCGGCCCAAAACATTTATATGCATCAAAATAGAGTCATAAAACTGAGTTATGCGGTAAATAAGTATAAACATGACTGAGTATAGATTTCAATCGAAAACAATGAGAGGATAGTAAGAAATGGCCCCTAAGGGTCCAAACAGCACTGGCACAAGGCCCAAACATGGCATTCAGCCCAATTTACAGAAACACTTTCTAAAGCATATAAGTATCATATAGTTTCAATAAAGTATGCAACCTTACAGTTGCCACGGGACGGACCAAGTCACAATCCCCAACAGTGCACGCCCTCATGCCCGTCACCTAGCATGTGCGTCACTAAAAATAGTAGAATGATACAAAATCCAGGGTTTCGTACCCTCAGGGCTAGATTTACAATCGTTACTTACCTCAAACCGGTCAAATATCTATCCCGCAATGCTATTGTCTCTGGGATCAGCCTCCAAATACTCCAAATCTATTCACAATCAGTATAATACCATCAATATATGCTAATGGAATGAATTCTACAAGAAAAGCTACAAAATTAGACCAAAACCCGAAATTGGCTCAAACTCGGCCCCCGGGCCCACGTCTCAAAATCTGACAAAATTCATAAAACTAGAAAGCTCATTCACTCGCGAATCTAACCATACCAAATTCATCAAAATCCGACATCGTTTGGTCCTTCAAATCCTTAAATTACTCTCCAAACATTCCAAGCCCTAACCCCTCATTTTCACTAATTACACGATTAAACAACAGAAAATTATCATATATACAAGTATTAGGGCTCAAGCAACTTACCTCACTGATAGCCCTTGAATCACCCTTCAAATATCACTCCAAAAGCTCCACGAACCGACTTGAAAATGGTGGAAATGAACAAAATTCGCGAAGTGTTCTATTTATGGTTTCTGCCCAGGTTTCTGCATCTGCGGGCTCTTTTCCCGCGCCTGCGGGACCACATCTGCGGTCAAGGCGCCGCATCCGTGAACTCAACTTAATTCCCCAGCTTCCGCACCTGCGCTCCAGGCCTCGCACATGCGGGCTCGCAGGTGCGGCCAAATCCTTCGTGCTTGCGCTTCAGCCTTGGCCTCACATTTTTCCGCATCTGCGCAGAAAATTCTCGCTCCTGCGAAAGCACACCTGCACGTTTCCTCCGCTTCTGCGAAGCCTGGCCAGCGTCCCTCTTTTCGCATCTGTGCCCCAGGTCTCGCACCTGCGCATACTGCCTAGCCCAGAACTGTCCTCACCTGCGAACTCCCCACGCGCACCAGACAATATTCCGACAAACACAACAACAGTGAAATGCCACCCTTATAACCACATAATATCAACGGTGAAATGCCACCCTTATCTCCCCAAAATAACAACTCACAAAACACAACAATTTACCCGGGAAATTATTACAGCAACATAAAAAATCAATTCATATCACAATTTTTCCCAATGGCCACAACCACATTCCAAAGCTACAACCAAGTCAATTAATTTCACAATAAATGGCCAAAAGCTCCACATAATGTGTACAACACCCAAAAACAATCAATAGAGATAGAAATTACTCAACATAAAGTAAAGTCTTCATAAAAATTAAATTTTTAATAATTATATAAACACCTATTCTTAAGCTTATTTAATTAATAAAATTAAATTCCAATAATTATCAAACCAGTAAATTCATAAAATTTCATAAATAATCAAATAACAATCACATCACATTGTCATATAACAACAGAGTCAACAACAAGGATTTAGGCACGACAAGTAGATGATTAAATATATGCCAACAATTATCCAATTTACTATACAATATGCTCAAGACTTTAACTAAATAAAATTTGCACATATAAACCAAGTACGTACTCGTCACCTCGCGTACATGGTTTTCAATTACAAAAATTGCACATACGACTCAATGCCTAATGGAAAATTCCCGCACTCGACGTTAAGAAGGACACTTACCTTTTTGAAGTTAGGCCGATATTCCAAAATAGCCTTCTTGCTTGAATTGACCTCCGGACAGCTCAAATCTATCCAAATTAATTGTATAACTCCATTAAAATTCGTCGGAAACAATTCCGGATAATAATACATCGACTTAAAAATTTATTCTAGAAAGTCAACAAAAGTCAACGCGGGACCTGCCTCTCGGAACCTGACATAATTTTCATAAAATCTGAAAACCGATTCCGATACGAGTTTAACCATACAAATTTTATCGAATTCCAATAACAACTCGACTTCCAAATCTTAAATTTTCGTTTTTGGAAGATTTTACAAAAATCTTGATTTTTCCTCCATTAAATCCGAATTAAATGATGGATTCAAAGACATAATCATGGAAATTAATCAAAACTGGATAAGAATCACTTACCCCAAACACCCACGCAAGAATCTCTCCAAAAATCGCCTTCTACCGAGCTCCCAATTAGATTTTGAGTTATGAACTCAAACCCCCATTTTGGGACTTTTAATTCTGCCCAGAAGTGCCTTCATCGCGTTCGCGACCATTGCTTCGCATTTGTGTAGCACAAAAAATGTACTACCCAGATTCCTTCTTCATGTTCGCGATATCCTCATCACGTTCGCGATGCCTTCTGACCTCTTCCCTTCGCGTTCGCGAGACACGAGTCGCGTTCGCGAAGGCTTAACGCCAGGAAGGCCCCCAACTCCCTTTCCTCTTCGCGTTCGCGTCTGACCACTCGCGTTCGTGTAGGCTTTCCTCATCTCCTTCTTCACGTTTGCATTCGCGTTTTCTTCATCGCATTCACGATGGGCAAATCCCAGCCATCCAAAATCCTTCTTCACGAACTCGTGAGACCCTTCGCGTTCGCAAAGAACAATACCAGATATCAGTTCCAGTAGTTGCAAAACAAGGAAAAATGATTCGAAACCATCCTTGAACTCACCCGAGCCCCCCAGGAGCTCAACCAAACATACCATCAAGTTCCAAAACATCATACGAACTTAGTTGAATCTTCATATCACCTCAAACAACTCGAAAACCAGGAGTCATACCCCAATTCAAGCCTAATGAACTTTGAAATTTCAAATTCTATATCTTGTGCCGAAACACATCAAATCAATTCGGAATGGCTTCAAATTTTACACACAAGTCACATTCGACATTACGGACCTACTCCCACTTCCGAAATGGGATTCCGACCCAGATATCAAAAAAGTCAACCCCCCGGTCAAACTCTCCAAAATTTTGAGTTTCGCCATTTCCAGCTTAATTCCACTACAAACCTTCAAATAATTTTCCGGACACGCTCCTAAGTGCAAAATCATCATACGGAGCTAACGGAACCGACAGAACTCCATTCCAGAGTCGTCTTCACACGGTTCCGACTACTGTCAACCAAGTGTCCCATATTACTTTGAATCATCCGGTAATTGAATTCAACCACGCACGCAAGTCAATACACATAATAAGAAGTTGCTCAGGGCCATATGCCGCCAGACGGGGCTTAAATTCTTAAAATGACAAGTCGGGTCGTTACATTCTCCACCTCTTAAACAAACGTTCATCCTCGAACGTGCTAAGAATTATTCTGAGGTTACCAAATTGATGATTTTACTTTTACACATATACTCACGGTTGATTCCACGCTACCGCATTTGAGATACGCGTGACAACATCATCTTATTTGAGATTATTTCTTTTATCCATACTTGAAAACTTTAAGGCCATTTTCTTACGCTCCAATATTTTCAAAAGACCTGATTTCTCACAACAACGCACAGTATTAATCTCAACTAGCTATAGCAACTCGTGCCTATGCACACATCAATTTTCTCGATAGTGTTGAAGTAATTCAAAACTTTCTCTGGGGCGCTACATTATTTCCCGCTTAGGATCATTCTCCCTCAAACACATAACATACTTATCTCTTCTTTTGCAATTCTCAATCCTTCAAATTTTACTAACTCCCAAATTTTTCAGAAATTTCGGTAGAGCTCCCTTGTAATTGGACCTATCCACCTGCTAGAGTAACACCAAAATAACTCCTAATAACATATCCACAACCCAATAAAATACCTCAAGGTATATATGAATAACACCAATCTCAGCATTACAAGCACTGCATTATCATTATGACATCAGTACTTGAAGCACATTATATGCATGCTCATCACCACATCTCAGGTCTTAAAAGTTGTTCATAATTAATTCCAGCATCATCAATCAATCTCATATTAACCACCACCTCATTTCAAATTTTCACAACACTGACAACAGAATGTGAGGTATGAAGACCTCATGATTGCTTACTAGGATTAATGAGTCATATTTAACGCCACCTGGGCACTCATCTCATAGGTTAAAACTCAATGTTTACAACACGAAAATGGTTGTATATGAACAGGAAAATATACAAGAGTTATCAAATAAGCCTAACAGGCATGACTCCCTATTAATATTATTGTAAAAATTAATTTCACAAAGGGAAAATTTTTAAACTCATAAATATTTTACCACAAGGACCTCGTCCTTACATAACTTCCACCGCGGCTTGCAGCCCGGTTTAAATATTTCACACCAGATAAAAATACGAGGATCTCGTTCTCAACTCCGAATCACAAGTATTTTGCACATTGTGCCAACTGAAATTCTAATTTCCTTTCTTTCTTCTTTTCAATAAATTTCATAAACAGTTTTCACAACACATAATGAACCCTCATACCGGTAGGGCATATGATTCATAAAAAATTGGAATCAATTATTTCGAAACAAATTAAACCCACTGAAATAAATAATAAAAATTACTTTTGGGCTTATAGCCCTCAATGGTGTACCAAAAATAAAATGACAGACACGGGCTCACACCTTCAAATCTCCCAACAGGGATAACATATAAGTGGGTCACAAATTTACGAAGCTCACCCATAAGTAGAGCATAATAGGAGGACTCACCTCAATATACAGAACTGAATAAAATTAAGGAAAATATCCTTTTATAATAAAAATCAAGATCGTACCTGTAACGACACCATCTAGTGTATTGGCCTCAGCCAAATCATAGTGATTAAATCAATGGGTCGGGCCTCCACCTCTTAGGTGCCCAATACCCACCTGTCCTCCACCTCTAGCTGACTGTGCAAGTGGAGTATCAACTAGAATAAAGCTTGTAGCTGGATTGTTTTGATGAAATCCACCCCTCCCAAGTCTGGGACAATCTCTCATGATATGCCTAGTATCACCATACTCATAACAACCCCTCTAAGGTCGCGGTTGGTCGTACTGAGTCAGTGCCGAATAACTGGAATAATCACTATAAGAATCTCGTGTCGGTGGTGCACTATAAACTGGAGCACCCCAAGTAATCTGATGTGCAGACTGAGCTGACCGGCTGCTCGAGCCTCCGCTATAATGGGTTCTAGCTAAAGAGTAAAATCCACTGAACCCTCCAAATCTTCGAGACCTTTTGGCTTCCTTAGACTCCCTTTCCTCGCCTAAAACACCCTCAATCTTCCTTGCAATCTCTATTACTTGTTGAAATGGAGTATCAGTTTGCAATTCTCGAGCCATGTATATTTGAATATCATATTCGAGCCCCTCAATGAATCAGCGGACCCTCTCTCTCATTGTAGGAACCAAGATAGGTGCATGACGGGCTAACTCACTGAACCTGATAGCATATTCTGACACTGTCATAGTGCCCTGACGCAACCGTTCAAACTCTGCGCGCCATGCATCTCTGAGAGACTGGGGAACAAACTCTTTCAAGAATATTTCCGTAAATTGAGCCCAAGTTGGTGGTGTGGCATCGACTGGTCTACCTTCTTCATAGATTTGCCACCACCTATACGCTGTGCCTGACAGGTGAAATGTAGTAAAGGCAACTCCGCTCACCTCCACAATACCCATGGTGCGGAGAATACGGTGACAATTTTCTAGAAATTCTTGGGCATCCTCTATAGTTGTGCCACTGAAAGTTGGTGGATCATATTTCTTAAACCTTTCATGTCTCTTTTATTCTTCTTCTGATGCCTCGGTCCTGACCTCAGGTCGAACCAGAATAGCAGGTTATACTGGTACTACACCCGGAACCTGACCAATGTGAACCTGCTGCTCTGGAGTTGAGATAGGTCTGAGCTACTCCCCAAATCTGCGGAATGTTTGGTGCAACAGAGATCAATCCCGCCTGAGTTAATGTACCAAACATACTCAGGAACTGTGCTAAAGTCTCCTGAAGTCCGGGGGTAACAACAGGTGCTTCTGGTACATGTCCCCCAACTGGAGCTACTAGTGGCTCGTCAACTGTTGTTCTGACAAGTGCTCTAGTCGCAGCACGTGCCCTTCCTCGACATCTACCTCGGCTTCTACCTCGGCCTCGACCTCTTGTAGCCCTAGCAGTATGTGTGGATGCCTGTTCAGCTAACCCAATAGCACGTGTCCTCACCATCTGTGAGAGAATAGAGATACAAAGGTTCAAATTCCAAATTCAACAAATTTCGCACGAAAGGAATGAAAGAAATGGAAATTTCCTAACAGTTCTGTAGCCTCTCGAAGATAAGTACAGAAGTCTCTGTACTGATCCGCAAGACTCTACTAAACTCGTTCGTGACTCGTAGAACCTATGAACCTAGAGCTCTGATACCAACTTGTCACGACCCAAAATCCCACCACAGGCGTCGTCATGGCACTTAGTCTCTAAGACTAGGTAAGCCGATTTAGATTACCTTTTGATGCCATTTTTTTTTGAAATTAAATAAGTAATTAAAACTAACAGCGGAACGAATATGAATACACAACCTCCCAAGACTAGTAGTACTGAGTCACGAACTCTAACTGAATACATAGAATGATCACGAGGACCGAATATACAATACCGTTTGATTAAAAGTTAACAGTACAATGAAATGCAAAGATTCAAAGGGACTGCGACGACCAAGCAGCTCTACCTTGAATCTTTACTATCCCGTTTTAATTCCGCTCAAGTCCGTTATCTTAAATACCTGGCTCTGCACCAAAATGTGCAGAAGTATAGTATGAGTACGCCACGGTTGGTACCCAGTAAGTATCAAGATTAACCTCAATGGAGTAGAGACGAGGTACAATCAAGACACTCACTAGTCTAATAACCTGTGCAATATAATATATAAAATAATAGAAAACAAATAATAATAAGGACAGGATAAAATAACTAGTTATATGCACAACAGACCAGAAGAATACCATTAATATCACTCAACAATTAATAAACACAAATACACCTAATTAAATCAAGTCCTTCAAATAAATGTCTTTCACATATAATTCTTCCAAATAACTCTCCTTTAAATATAATTTTCTGAAATAATTATTTTTCAAATATAATTCTTTCAATAAATCTTTTCAAATATAATTTCCTCAAATAAATATCTTTCAAATACAATTCTCTCATATAATACTTTCTAAGTAAAAATCCTTCCAAATAAATATTTTGAATATAATTCTTTCAATTAAAAAGTTACCATGTGACGCCTCATTTCATAATCATAAAAATACAGGTCTCAGCCCATTTTCATACTTTTCTTAAATATGTGTCTCAGCCCATTTTCATATTTCCATGGCACCTCGTGCCCATAATTAAATCATCATATTTTCCCGACATTTCGTGCCCTCATTTCATCTCACAACTGCACGAACAATTCACTTGCCAAATATCATTATCATTTCATGACAGCACTTCGTGCCCACATTTCATATCACAACTGCACGGACAATTCACGTGCCAAATATCCTCATTATTTACTCACGGCATCTCGTGATCACATTTCAATTTATAATCCACCTGGCAATAGCCACAGGCTCTCAATTTCAACATAAATCAGATTGTTATCAATTTAGCAACAACAAGACAAATTGCACAAGGTATAAAGGTAAACACAAGAAAATCACAACATAACATGAAAATTATCAACACCACAACCCCACATCATCACATATCGTCCCTGACAATAACCACCCTTATCACTCCTATAGCCACCCTTATCACTCCGCCCAGACAATATCAATAGCCACCCTTATCTCTCCTATTGCCACCCTTATCTCTCCTATAGCCACCCTTATCGCTCCTATTGCCACCCTTATTGCTCCTATAGCCACCCTTATCGTTCCGCCCAGACAATATTCCAACAAACACAACAACAGTGAAATGACACCCTTATAACCACATAATATCAACGGTGAAATGTCACCCTTATTTTCCCAAAATAACAACTCATACAATACAACAATTTACTCGGGAAATTATCACAGCAACATAACAAAAATCAATTCATATCACAATTTTTCCAATTGCCACAACCAAATTTCAAAGCTACAACCAAGTCAATTAATTTTACAACAAATAGTCAAAAGCTCCACACAATGTGTACAACACCCAAAAATAATCAATAGAGATAGAAATTATTCAACATAAAGCAAAGTCTTCATAAAAATTAAATTTTTAATAATTATATAAACACCTCTTCTTAAGCTCATTTAATTAATTATTTGTAGAGGAGAAAATTCGAAATGAAATTAAATTCCAATAATTATCAAACCAGCAAATTCACGAAATTTCATAAATAATCAAATAACAATCACATCACATTGTCATATAACAACAGAGTCAACAACAAGGATTTAGGCACGGCAAGTAGATGATTAAATATATGCCAACAATTATTCAATTTACTACACAATATGCTCAAGACTTTAACTCAATACAATTTGCACATATAAATCAAGTACGTACTCGTCACCTCGCGTACATGGATTTCAATTACACAAATTGCATATAAGACTCAATGCCTAAGGGGAAATTCTCCCACTCGAGGTTAAGCAAGACACTTACCTTTTTGAAGTTAGGCCGATATTCCAAAATAGCCTTCTTGCTTGAATTGACCTCCGGACAGCTCAAATCTATCCAAATTAATTGTATAACTCCATTAAAATTCGTCGGAAATAATTCCGGATAATAATACGTCGACTTAAAAATTTATTCTAAAAAGTCAACAAAAGTCAACGCGGGACCCGCCTCTCAGAACCCGACATAATTTTCATGAAATCCGAACACCCATTCCGATACGAGTTCAACTATACCAATTTTATTGAATTCCAATAACAACTCCACTTCCAAATCTTAATTTTTCGTTTTTGGAAGATTTTACAAAAATCTTGATTTTTCCTCCATTAAATCCGAATTAAATGATGGATTCAAAGACATAATCATGAAAATTAATCAAAACTGGATAAGAATCACTTATCCCAAATACCCACGCAAGAATCTCTCCAAAAATCGTATTATACCGAGCTCCCAATTAGATTTTGAGTTATGAACTCAAACCCCCGTTTTGGGACTTTTAATACTGTCCAGAAGTGCCTTCATCGCGTTCGCGAAGCACAGAAAATGTGCTTCCTAGATTCCTTCTTCGCGCTCGCGATATCCTCATCGCGTTCGCGATACCTTCCGACCTCTACCCTTCGCGTTCGCGAGACACGAGTCACGTTCGCGAAGGCTTAACGCCAGGCAGGCCCCCAACTCCATTTCCTCTTTGCGTTCACGTCTGACCACTCGCGTTCGCGTCTGACCACTCACGTTCGCGTAGGCTTTCCTCATCTTCTTCTTTGTGTTTGCGTCTTCTTCATCGCGTTCGCGATGGGCAAATCCCAGCCGTCCAAAATCCTTCTTCGCGAACGCGTGAGACCCTTCGCATTCGCGAAGAACAATACCAGATATCAGTTCCAGCAGTTGCAAAACAAGGAAAAATTATTCGAAACCATCCCGGAACTCACTCGAGCCCCGCAGGACCTCAACCAAACATACCATCAAGTCCCAAAACATTATACGAACTTAGTCGAACGTTCAAATCACCTCAAAAAACTCGAAAACCACGAGTCATACCCCAATTCAAGCCTAATGAACTTTGAAATTTCAAATTCTATATCTTGTGCCGAAACACATCAAATCAATTCGAAATGGCTTCAAATTTTGTACACAAGTCACATTTGACATTATGGACCTACTCCCACTTCCAGAATCGGATTCCGACCCCGATATCAAAAAGTCAACCCAACGGTCAAACTCTCCAAAATTTTGAGTTTTGCCATTTCCAGCTTAATTCCACTACGAACCTCTAAATAATTTTCCGGACACGCTTCTAAGTCCAAAATCATCATACAGAGCTAACGGAACCGACGGAACTCTATTCCGGAGTTGTCTTCATACGGTTCCGACTACGATCAAAATCCTAAGACTTAAGCTTCCTTTTTAGGGACCAAGTGTCCCAAATCACTTTGAATCATCCGGTAACTGATTTCAACCACGCACGCAAGTCATTACACATAATAAGAAGTTGTTCAGGGCCTTATGCCGCCAGACGGGGCTTAAATTCTTAAAACGACAAGTCGGATCGTTACATTATTATAGATAGGGCTAACTGTATTTACGTTCTTCTATTAAAAGAGTACTTATAAGGAAAATGAATAATAAGATTAAGTCTTTAATAAAGCTTTTCATTCACCAAATGTTTTTCTTTACATATACATTGTACGTTAAAGTTAAAGAAACACTTTCAACCCATTTGGTATCAAAATATTATAGAAGTAGCATTTAGTGAAGGTGAAATAGTCTTTCAGTTTTTGATGGACATTCTGATACTTCAATTTTAACTTTAAAGTTTTACACTTACAATATAGTATGCTATATGTTAAAGTTTTGCACTTTAAAGTTTTAGAGATTTATATGTTAGAAAAAAATATGGAGAACTTTTATGCTAGTATCAAAACTTTTTAAAAATTGGATTGAGTAGGTTTACATGGGACGATACTTAGAGTATGAATTCTACTAGTTGACCTCAGCTTGCTAGAGATTGAGGCTACATCGTTAGTATTGTATTAGTTAAAACCTACTAATTATGTCATTTAGGAGCCTCTCAAGAGGTTAACAATTTGAAAGAGTAAAAAGCACAAAAGAAAGAAACAAGGAGACATGATTTATGCAATGAAAAGTTATTACGCTAAACGTGATTCTTTTTCAAATTACTCGAAAACATAATAAAGATATAGACTATCCAACATCCGTAAACCTTCTTAAATTATTTTATTGCAAGTACTGAAACTAAATGAAAAGTAATTATGCTATGCGTGATTCTTTTTCAAATTACTCGGAAATTAAACATGATAAAGATATAGACTATCCAACATTCGTGAACCTTCTTAAATTATTTTATTGCAATTGCTGAAACTACATGAAAAGTTATTATGCTAAGCGTGATTCTTTTACAAATTACTCAAAAAGATGATAAAGATATAGACTATCTAACATTCGTGAACCTTCTTAAATTGTTTTATTGCAAGTACTGAAACTACATGAAAAGTTATTATGCTAATCATGATTCTTTTTCAAATTACTCGGAAAGATGATAAAGATATAGACTATCCAACATTCGTGAACCTTCTTAAATTGTTTTATTGCAAGTATTGAAACTACATGAAAAGTTATTATGCGAAACGTGATTCTTTAACAAATTACTCGGAAAGATGATAAAGATATAGACTATCCAACATTCGTTGAACCTTCTTAAATTATTTTATTGCAAGTACTGAAACTAAATAAAAAGTTATTATGCTAAACGCCATTCTTTTTCAAATAACTCGGAAAGATGATAAAGGTATAAACTATCCAACATTCATGAACCTTCTTAAATTGTTTTATTGCAAGTACTAAAACTACATAAAAAGTTATTATGCTAAACATGATTCTTTTTCAAATTACTGGGAAAGATGACAAAGGTATAGACTATCCAACATTCGTGAACCTTCTTAAATTATTTTATTGCAAGTACTGAAACTACATGAAAAGTTATTATGCTAAACGTGATTCTTTTACAAATTACTCAGAAAGATGATAAAGATATAGACAATCCAACATTCGTGAACCCTCTTAAATTGTTTTATTGCAAGTATTGAAACTACATAAAAAATTATTATGCTAAACGTGATTCTTTTTCAAATTACTCGGAAAGATGATAAAGGTATAGACTATCCAGCATTTGTGAACCTTCTTTAATTGTTTTATTGCAAGTACTGAAACGACATGAAACGTTATTATGCTAAACGCAATTCTTTTACAAATTACTCGGAAAGATAATAAAGATATTGACTATCAAACATTCGTAAACCTTCTTAAATTGTTTTATTGTAAGTACTAAAACTACATAAAAAGTTATTATGCTAAACATGATTCTTTTTCAAATTACTGGGAAAGATGACAAAGGTATAGACTATCCAACATTCGTGAACCTTCTTAAATTATTTTATTGCAAGTACTGAAACTACATGAAAAGTTATTATGCTAAACGTGATTCTTTTACAAATTACTCAGAAAGATGATAAAGATATAGACAATCCAACATTCATGAACCCTCTTAAATTGTTTTATTGCAAGTATTGAAACTACATAAAAAAAATATTATGCTAAACATGATTCCTTTTCAAATTACTCGGAAAGATGATAAAGATATAGACTATCCAACATTCGTGAACCTTCTTAAATTGTTTTATTGCATGTATTGAAACTACATGAAAAGTTATTATGCTAAACGTGATTCTTTTACAAATTACTCGGAAAGATGATAAAAAAATAGACAATCCAACATTCGTGAACCCTCTTAAATTATTTTATTGCAAGTAATGAAACTACATAAAAAATTATTATGCTAAACGTGATTCTTTTTCAAATTACTCGGAAAGATGATAAAGGTATAGACTATCCAGCATTCGTGAACCTTCTTTAATTGTTTTATTGCAAGTACTGAAACAACATGAAATGTTATTATGCTAAACGTAATTCTTTTATAAATTACTCAGAAAGATGAAAAAGATTTTGACTATCCAACATTCGTGAACCTTCTTAAATTGTTTTATTGCAAGTAGTAAAGCTACATAAAAAGTTATTATGGTAAACTTGATTCTTTTTTAAATTACTCGGAAAGATGACAAAGGTATAGACTATCCAACATTCGTGAACCTTCTTAAATTGTTTTATTGCAAGTACTGAAACTACATGAAAAGTTATTATGCTAAACGTGATTCTTTTACAAATTACTCAGAAAGATGATAAAGATATAGACAATCCAACATTCATAAACCCTCTTAAATTGTTTTATTGCAATTATTGAAACTACATAAAAAAAATATTATGCTAAACGTGATTCTTTTTCAAATTACTCGGAAAGATGATAAAGGTATAGACTATCCAGCATTCGTGAACCTTCTTAAATTGTTTTATTGCAAGTATTGAAACTACATGAAAAGTTATTATGCGAAACGTGATTCTTTAACAAATTACTCGGAAAGATGATAAAGATATAGACTATCCAACATTTGTTGAACCTTCTTAAATTATTTTATTGCAAGTACTGAAACTACATAAAAAGTTATTATGCTAAACGCCATTCTTTTTCAAATAACTCGGAAAGATGATAAAGGTATAAACTATCCAACATTCATGAACCTTCTTAAATTGTTTTATTGTAAGTACCGAAACTACATGAATTATTATTAGATACAAAAGAATTTGCGGTGGCAAAATAATGATTTGAGCCGAAAATAGGATTTTCCAATATGATTAACTTTAAAGGGCAGCTATTTTTAAAATTTAAATGTGTTCAACATTTAAGATTTATTGCATTTAATCCATTATATTTTAAAAATTAAAAATTCATATCTATTATTTATATATTAAAATTTTATTGAATTGTTACACATAAATTTATGTTTTTTGTCGAAAGACAGGATTTAGATAAACCTGAAACCGTAACTGTGGATCTGCCCTGAACACATCTTGAGTATCACTTATATAAGTAGGAACTTGAGGATGATATCCTGAAATTTTATTTGGGAATAAGTTTGAACTCCAGGATTTAGGCATGTTTATTTACTGAATTAATTAATATGAAAACGATCGAGAAGAGATACATTATTGGATTAGCAAGCAACTTTTTAGATAAACTCTCTGATCATCATCAACAGTGAATAAACTAGATTACAGCAAAAACAATGGACTTTTGCCCTCGCCAAGCGAGATTCATTATACATTGGAAATCCATTTAAGATCTACGTAAATGCTTCATGAGTTACTCAAACTCCACCAAGTGTTTCCTGGACACAGTTTATATTGCAAGAATTTCAATTGGAGGTTTTTTCGAGTAATAGCTAAGGGTATATTTGCCTAAATTTTCATTTTAAAAATTGGGCTAACGTTTCAATATTCTTATAACGATGGACAAATGTTGCGGTCTTAAAAGTTTTTATTTGTCTATTGCTTCATGTATAGTTTTGTTACAATGTTTAAGATTTTTTTTTTATGGGAATTTTAACTAGATATTTAAAATTAGAATCCTAATTATCATTATTATGGATATTTGCACTTAATTACCTAACATAGCAAGTTTTTCTAAACATAACAACTTAAGGGATTAGGGATTCCCTTCTCATCTAATAAGAAATACTATACTAAATAAAATGGTTTGCTTCATGATTTCAGCTGAAGATTAATGGCGTATGGTGCTTGTTTAATTTCTTCGGAGAAGAGTAATAATTATTAGCACGTTTTTTTTTTTGGGGGGGGGGGGGGGGGGGTTGGATTGATTAATCAACTTTTCTATTTAATCCGAGCAGAACCTAAAGGCAAGAAACCATACTGATGATAACTTGTTTCTTTAATAAATTTTTAGTTGATAAATGCATAGTCAAATGAGTCACTAAAGGACCAAAAGGGAATCTGGTATAAAAACGTTTTAACATCACTCACATCCATTTTTCCAACACTCTTACCCCAATTTTCAAATGGAATTTCTTTTTTTTTTTTGGGGAGAAAATTCTTCTGCATTGTTATGGTAAAAGAAATGATGATTATGATGGTTTTTGGTGATGGGTATGGTTGTTTTTTGGTAAAAATAGCACGGGCTAGCCAGTTTTCAGACTGGTAATTCAAAAATAGCCAACGTTTGCAAAGTCGTTGAAAAATAGCCACTATTTTGCTGCAAAACAGATCGGTCCAGCATAATATACTGGAGATTGGTGCACATGTGTATGAACTTCCAGCATATTATGCTGGAACTCCAACAGGCGGAAAGTTCCAGCATAATATACTGGAGATTGGAGCACTTGTATATGAACTTCCAACATATTATGCTGGACCAGCATATTATATTTGAACTCCAGTATATTGTACTGGAGTTCCAGTATATATTATGCTGGAACTCCAACACGCGAAAAGTTCCAGCATAATATACTGAAGATTGGAGCACTTGTATATGAACTTCGAGCATATTATGCTGGACCGGTATATGATACTGGAACTCCAGTATATTGTATTGGAGTTCCAGTATATTATACTGGAACTAGTATATTATACTAGAACTCCAGTATAATATGTTGGAGTTCCAGTATATTATTATGCTGGAATATTTTCCGGATTTTGAACAGTGTTTTCGTTCAGATTTATCTTTACATGAAAAGTAGCTAAATTTCGATTACTTTTGAAATTGTGGCTATTTTTCAGTTATCACTTGTAAATCTAGCTATTTTTTGAATTTCTCCCTTTTTGGGGGGTGGTCCGGTGATGAAAAAATTGTATGTCCGATGTATGTAGGGTGTATGTCATTTGTATGTATAATGTATCATTACATACAGTTGTAGACACATGACATACAAAATATGTAGAGCAATACAGTTATATACAAGATATATTCTACCGGATTGTATACAATAATATAATTGTATGTGAGCCGTATATTTTTACCAGTTGTATATATGTTTTTGTTAAAAAACTCTTGCTACTTTTTTGAAAAATAAATTATACCGCTAAATCGAATAATGTTTTGTATACTTTTGTATCTCTTTGTAAAAGTTCCTATTTTATGTGAAGAAGCCCGTTAACCAAATTTTCATAAATACAAGAGCCATAATGTCACGACCTGGAATTTCTACCCTCAGTACCGTGATAGCGCCTAACATTTTACTTGCTAGGCAAGCCAACGTTAGAATACTTTTTAGCCATTTTTAACAAATCAAATTAACTGATACCAATTAAACTGTAATAACTGAAATAGAGTATGAAAAACTATAATAACTGCAATATCTAGATACAATCCCAGAACTGGTGTCACAAGTGCACAATCGACTAGAATAATACTGATAATGGTCTTAATGAAAGTAAAACTATCTAAAATGAAATAAATAGCTAGGATAATGTAGAAGGGGACTTCAAAGCTATGAACACCGAGCAGTTGTACCTCAAGTCTCCAGTCCGGCAATCAATCCGAGCAATCTACTGACCGCCGCTAGGACCGACTCCAAAATCTGCACAAAAAGTGTAGAGTGTGGTAGGAGTACAACCGACCCTATGTACTATGTAAGTGTCGAGCCTAACCTCGACGAAGTAGTGACAAGACTAAGGCGGGTCACTTACAATAACATGTACGCAGTATAATAATAACAGGAAAAGGAATACAGGAAAGTAAAGCAGTTAACTTATGAAAATAAATTCAACCCTCGGAATCGGTAAAACCAGAAACACTAGTACTCAGAATCTCATATGAAATCATCGAAAGCTAACACAGTACAACAATTAATACAAAACACACAATCCATTGCGGCGCGCAACCCGATCCTATCATACAAACACAATCCTTCCTTATTTCACCAGTTGCGGCATGCAACCCAATTCCACCGTACAAACAAAATCATCCCTTATTTTACCATATCAATATCAATAATATTATATAAAATCTGTTGCGGCGCGCAATCCGATCCTACCATATAATCAGAATCAATATCATATTCCTTCCTTATTTCACCATATCAAGATCACGTATCAAATCTGTTATGTCGTGCAACCTGATCCATAAATAAAATCAATAAATGTAAGCAGTTCAACAACTCAATTCACAAGAATCTCTACGATTAAAGAATATGAAAATAAAGACGCAAAGGAACCTTATACCAAATCAAGGAATACTACAATTAATACGAAGCAACAAGGCAAGTCAAATATATGACAACTAAAGTGTACAAGTAAGACAATCAAGGTAAGTAGCAATTAATCATCTAAACATGGGAGAACCGAATATTTTAATATGAGAGAAATAAGTGACAAGTAGCAAGTTAATGCATTGGAAGCAACTAAAGCATGTAATAGTTAAGACATGAAATAGAATAACTAACAAAATATGGGAAAGCATGGAAACAAGTATTTTGACGGCGTATATACACTCGTCACCTCGCATAACTCAAGGGTTCCTATTCCCTCAAATCAAGGTTAGACCCACACTTACCTCGCTTCGCAACCAAATCAAAGCTCAACCGGGGGCTTTCCTCTAAAATCTGCCTCCAAACCTCTAACGACCCAAACCGATGGGCCGCGACGGGCACCCGGTGCCTTACTCAACCGAGTACCAACGTAATATATCGTTTTTATTACATCATCATAGGTAAGTGGGTCAGAAGGGGCGTCATGAGATAAACAGAGTAAACATAATGGAATACCCGACATAGAACGACCCAACATGATATAGAAACTCATACATATGACATACGGGCCTATAAGGCCAATGTGATCCATTATATACTTAAAACATAGGCCAACAAGGCCATACAAGTATCCGTATACATGAAATCTGTCTACAAGCCTCTAAGAGTACATACTTATCATAAAGGTTGGGACAGGGCCCCGCCATACCAAACAATACATGTCCAATGCATACTGACCAAATAGGCAACTCCGAAGCAAATGGAGCGCACCAACATCTTCCGCTGAGCTGATAGCCTACGTGGAGGACTCTCGACCTGTCTATCGGGACCTGCAGGCATGAAACGCACCATCCCCAAGCAAAAGGGACGCAGTACAAATAATGTACCGAGTATGTAAGGAATGAAAATCAGTAAATAATAGACATGAGTGAAACATGGAGTAAAAGACTTGACATGTAAGTCCGAATAACTCTATGAATCATTAGTACTTATAGTGTCATGCATATGCATATAAATATCATACCATGCATAGGTATATACGTTCATAACATCATCCAGCCTCTGAGAGCATCCCATCATATCATCTCGGCCACTGTGGGCAAATCATCAACGTATACCAGTTGATGAGGTGGTGGTGCGTATATAACGCCGTAACCTTTTTCTATATCCCATATACATATAATGTACATAAATACGTGTATATAACGCCATCTGGTCATGGGTCAATATACATATATAAATGAATGCAATGCATGAGAAGTACGTCAATAAAATCTCTCGAAACGTCATAAGACCATTATGCCTCTAATTAATATCATGAAATAAACTTTATCAACTTACGTACTTTCTGAGACCCATGAATAGATGATAGAATAATAAGACACATGGGGAATCAAGAATATAGACACCCCTAGTATTTCTATGAATAGAGTCATTTATAAAAATTGCATATTTTGCTCGTTTCATTTGTACCATTTGGATCATGCCAAAAGGAAAGAAGGGATAGCCTTAACATACTTGAACCGATTCTCTTGACAATCCCTCTAACAAACGTCCATTGCGAAAAACACATAACGGCGAATCGAAGTAGGGAAAAATCCGTAGGATATTCTTGAGAAAGATTGTACGGTACTCCCTTAGAATTGCATGTCACGTTGCTATTACATAATTCAAAATTAAGTTGCTGCTACATCCATAGACATCACGTTAACACTATTTCAAGAATGGAATTATATGATTTCACGCTGCTGCAGTTTCATACGAATTTGTTGAGCTCCATCCGTTCCTTAGTAAGCCTTAGCATCATTCTTTTAATAAGGTAAGAGATTAAGTCTTAGCATCATACTTTTAATAAGGCAGGAAGATCTCTTAAAGTTACATATTATGGGACCCACTTTGATGATGACTTGGCCACAAATCTTACCAATTTTTTGCCACCTTGAAATGTGACTTAAGAGTCACAAATTGGGCTGCCACGTTAAGGCTTTATCCAAAGCCTTAATTAATCGCCCACCAACTCTTAATTAACTAGTTAATTTCTCATTAATTAATAATTAATTAATTACTCACATAATTAAGAATTATCTCAAATTACTTAAAATACTACTCACTTTCTATACATTTTATATACTTTACTATCATGGTCACGTGGTACCTTGTATGGCACTAGTCCATAAATACTGGTATTTTAGCTCGGGCCGTATTTTATCCCAAATTGACAATCTTCAACGAAATTCAATTTTTTTGATTCGTTTACCCTTTAACCTTCACGAAATAGTGTAATATGTATAATCTCAAAATAATCTCATTTTTGATGTTACGTCGATTAACTTTCGATGAAACTTTAACGTACGAAAATGAGGGATGTAATATCTCATTTCCGAGCTTATAACAATTTACTTATGTCGTACTTCCATGTACAAAAATATGGGGTGTAACAAAACCAATCGAATCTAACCAAATTCGTACTTCCTCGAATGTTGACTGATGCACTTATCATTTTTATAACCTATGTCTTCTGAGTACTTTAGTACTCTTCTTGCCATCTAGGCAACTGTTCTGGGAATAAATCCAAAGGCCAGGGTATTTTCCCCTGTAGGGCTCTTTCTCACACCATGACTTGTGGTCGGAATCCTTCCAAACTCGTAATTGTTGCTACCTTCTATCATACAGGCTGTATGACTTTGTCCTTGTACGTGCGCTTATGCGACTCTTCTCTCCTTTTTCCTTCAGCTTTTAGCCAATCTCAAGGTCTCATTTCGTGAACATATATAAAATTATGACAAGCTATCCTTCTGGGCGTCTATGGCTTTATTACATCTAAGTAGGTCCCCCATTGTTACTGAGGTCTGCTACCAAACTCCAGGTTACTCTCGTTGCTTATTCCATATATATAAATCTATGTCCTTTAATTCTTCCTCATTACTATTCATCTTAAGAATGATGGCCTAATCTCATCTCATGCTTTGTAACTTTTATCCATCCATTGTTGATTCACCTCAATGTTGATCTGCAATCTACTACTGATAATTTGAAACCTCTTATGTAATGCATTGTCACTAGGGCTTACGTCTCATTGAGAAATATCTGGAGTAATTTCCATAACCATATTTCATAGCATACCAATGTGATTCACCTTACGTGGGTATTTTAATCTTGTACAATTCATGAAATCCCCCTTTTTTCTTCAAATCATTACTCAATCAAAAGCCCAACTACGACCCAAACATTATCCTTTATCTATCACAATTACACCCTTATTCTACTACCATGGCAGCATTCCATCGCTTCTAAATGCTATTAGTCTTAGACTCCTTTGAGTTTATTCAGGCTATGCTGAACTTTCTATAACTTAGAGAAACTATTAGCTATCTTGTTTTCATGGGCTTAATCCCGATGACTTATCCATTCTCGTCACTTTCTCACTTGCCTTTCCTTATCCTTACTCCTGTCTTCCTAAAACCTTGTCGCTCTACCATACTTTAGCTTGCGACATACCTATATCTATTTATACTACTTGAAATAATCTTCCTTCAACTTGCTTGCACCATAGATTTCCTTATGTTATTTTGGGACATCAAGTGAGACATCACATTGTCTCTAACTCTTCTTTACTCTCTTGACTAGGCCTCTCGATACCTAGAAACTATAGCTGGAATATATGCCACTGATAACGCCGCTACCATTCTTGGATACTAAATCCCAGCGCTTCTAACCTTCTATCTGTATTATGGATTATTCACAACCTTCTGCATTTGAGTATCTCGTACATTGTTCACCTTTACCTTACTTGCCTTAAAATCTCGCATCACATCTTCTATCTCTTTCATGACCTCACTTTAACATAGGTATAATTCACATCCACAACTTGAAGCTCTACTGTAATACTTGCACCTCTGGTGCATACACAATCCGGTGGGAGCTTCATACTGACTTCTTATGAGGCTGGCACTATTCTAATTGGCTTTATCATAGAGCCATTATAGAATATGGCTGTTGTACTATCTCTTTTGTACCTCTGATGTTAAAAGTGATTTTGCAATATTCTCAATCAAGATGTCTATAATTTTCTGGGTTCAATAATCAGACTCCTGATTTACTTCATTGATGTAACTCTTTAGTTTCCTCTTTCTTCTGATCAGCCTTTATGTAGGCTTAAGCTATCTTCCAATCTGCGGCTCATGGTATTAGTTATTACTTTAGCCTTTCATAGACGCTATGGAATATCCGTGATACCATCATCTAACAATTCAATCCCTTGTCTGTGACCTGGACTCAATTCTTTCTTTTACCTTAAACTAGAGTCTTCTAGGGCTGTATGATTGTCAACATATATGCTGCATGTATAATACTCCGAACTCTTAAGTGCGTTAATAACGTAACTAATTCTAAATCATTGATCAAATAATTTCTTTCGTTCCTTCTCAGCTTTCTTTAAACGTGAGCTATTACCTTCCCTGGTCTTTCTGCCCCATTGTTGCGTGCATACTTAGCTTATCTTAGTCCCCACGCATGCGGAGTTTTCATGCAACTCATATGATCTCGAATCCTACTTTTGCTTTTACTTCCCGTTCATTAGCCACGATAGGTGCCACTTTCTTATAGAATGCATACAATGTTGTAGTAAGACTATTTTTACATGACCATTCCTTCTTCAAATTACTATGCTTAGGTTGAATCCTTCTTCCTTATTTCCTCAGCTAGCCTTTAATTGTAGTACTTAGGGAAGACCCTCTAACTTTTGTAAGGGCATCCCATCATATCATTTGGATCATTTGAATAGAGTCATTTGTATCATTTGGATCCGACACGTAACGACGGATCGAAGTAGGGGAAAATCCATATGATATTCTTGAGAAAGATTGTATCGTACTCCCTTAGAATTGCAAGTCACGCTGCTATTACATAATTCAAAATTAAGTTGATGCTACATCCATGGACATCGCGTTAACACTATTTCAAGAATGGAATTATATGATTTCACGTTGCTGCAGTTTCATACGAATTTGTTGAGCTCCATCCGTTCCTTAGTAAGTCTTAGCATAATTCTTTTAATAAGGTAAGAGATCAAGTCTTAGCATCACACTTTTAATAAGGTAGGAAGATCTCTTAAAGTTACATGTTGTGGGCCCCACTTTGATGATGACCTGGCCACAAATCTTACCAATTTTTTGCCACCTTGAAATGTGACTTAAGAGTCACAAATTGGGCTGCCACATTAAGGCTTTATCCAAAGCCTTAATTAATCGCCCACCAACTCTTAATTAACTAGTTAATATCTCATTAACCAATAATTAATCAATTACCCACATAATTAAGAATTATCTCAAATTACTTAAAATACTACTCACTTTCAACACATTTTATATACCTTACTATCATGGTCATGTGGTACCTTGTATGTCACTAGTCCATAAATACCGGGTATTTTAGCTCGGGCCGTATTTTATCCCAAATCGACAATCGTCAACGAAATTCAATTTCTTTGATTCGTTTACCCTTTAACCTTCACGAATTTACTTATCACTAGTTTGAAATAGTGTAATACTTATAATCTCAAAATAATCTCATTTCCGAGCTTACGTCGATTAACTTTCGACAAAACTTTAACGTACGAAAATGCGGGATGTAATATCTCATTTCCGAGCTTATATCAATTTACGTATTTCGTACTTCTACGTACGAAAACATGGGGTGTAACAAAACTAATCGAATCTAACTAAAATCGGCTCAATAATATTAAATAATGCTAGGGAAATTAATTACAATACATAAAGTTAAGATCTTTACACTTTTTCTAAAAAGTTAACAAACGTCAACCCCGGGCCCGCTTGGTCAAAAATCGAGGTTTGTGCCAAAACGCATTTATCCATTCACCCCCGAGTCCGGTTATGTAATTAGTTTTGAAATCTGACCTCAATTTGAGGTGTAAATCCCAAATTTACAAAAACCTCCAATTCTTCCCAAATCACCTCTAGGTAGAGCTCTAATGAAAAGATGGTGAAATATTGGTGAAATCCCGTCTTTGGGATATTTTAAATCACTGGCGTCATGTCTTCTTCGCGTTTGCAAAGGACCTGACGTGATCGTGAAGCACTGGCCATCGCGTTCGCAAGGTGTTCTTCGTGTTCGCAATGGTTCTTCCCTGACCATCGCGTAGAACACAAGCCCAGCTCCCCCAAAATCCCACAATACTTCGCGTTCGCGGAGGAACAAACGCGTTCGTGAAGGGCAAGCCCCCCTCCACTTCGCATTCGCGTCCAGTACGTTCGCGAATAGAAACTCCATACCAGTCCCAAACTACTCTTCATGATCACGGGAGTATCTTCGCAATCGTGAAGAAGAATTCACCAGACACCAGTAGTTGCCAAACCAGCAATCGTTTTCTAAGTTCAAAATTATCCGTAGCCTATCCGAAATTCACCCGAGCCCCCTCAGGCTCCAAACCAAATATGTACACAAGTGCAATAACAATATGAACTCACTCGCGCGATTAAAATATCAAAATAATACCTAAAACTATGAATCAGACACCAAAACAAAAGATATTTTCAAAGAAACTTAAGAACTTTCAGTTTTTCAACCGGACGTCCGATTCACGTCAAATCAACTCCGTTTTGCACCAAATTTTGCAGACAAGTCATAAATACTGAAGTGCACCTATACCAAGTTCCGGAACTAAAATCCAAACCCGGTAGCAACAAAGTCAACTCATGGTCAAACTTAAGAATTCTTTAAACCTTTAAACTTCTAGTTTTCAACAAATTATGTTAAATCAAGCTAGGGGCTTCCGAAGTCAATTTCGGGCATATGCTCAAATTCCAAATCACGGTACAGGCCCATCCGGACCGTCAAAAAATTGATCCTGATCTGTTTAAATAAAACATTGATCGTAATCAACTCAAATGAGTTTTAAAGCACGATTTCGTATTTTCATCAATTTTCTCATAAAAACTTTATGAAAATGGGACATGAACTGCGCACGCAAATCAAAAAAGGCTAATTGGAGCGATTTGAGGTCTCGAATCACAGAAATAAAGGGTAAAACTATAAATAACCTATCAGTTCATCACACATAAGAGTTAACTCTATAAGTTACAACTAATTTTGATATTAGAAATTATGCAACTAAATGATCTAAGCCAATAAATACTTACCAAAGAAGATGCAAAGACACAATAATTAATTACCTAGTTATAAGTATATATCTTTTAATTAATTATAATTGAATTAAGTTCATATCAAAACACAATAATTACTTACCTAATAAGCTCTAAGATAATTAGTTATATATCACTATATATATTCTAACGACCCGACCGGTCGTTTTAAGTATTTGAATCTCGATCCCCTAATTTATGCTCCCTCTGTATTAATTATAGTTATGTAACTTGTCGGGGGTGTTTGGTTTTGGTTTCAGGTGAGTTTCAGAGTGAAATGATCACATCGTCCCTAAGCTGGAGGTTTAGGTTGTAAAAGTGGACCGCAATTCGACTTGTATGAAGATGACTCTGGAATGAGATTTTGAAGGTTTTAATAGCTCCGTATGGTGATTTGGTCTTCGAAGAGTGTCCGGATGTTGATTTGGAGGTCCGTAGGTCGTTTCGGCGTGATTTGGCGAAAGTTGGAAAATAAAAGATTTTGGAAAGTTTGTCCGGGAGTTGACTTTATTGATATTGGGGTCGGATCCTGATTTCATAAGTTGGAATAGGTCTTTAATGTCATATATAACTTGTGTGCAAAATTTGGAGTGAATTAGAGTTGTTTTGGTATGAATCGGCGTTGGTTTCAGAATTTGGAAGTTCATAGTTCATAAGCTTGAATTTGGGTTGTGATTCATAGAATTTGTATTGTTTCATGTGATTTGTCGCTTCGAGCGTGTTCTTATGATGTTTTAGAACTTGTGGGTATGCTTGGTTGAGATCTCGGGGGCCTCCGATGTAATTCAGACCATGCTCGGTGCATCTCCGATCATTTAGGAATAATTGAAGTTCTGGTTTTTCTCAGGTCTGGTTTCCTTCTATGCGATAGCGAGGTTTGGTCCGTGATCGCGAAGGAATTTTTGTGGACTATTGGTTTTTACTTTTCACATTCACATAGAGAGGGATGCGATCGCGGAAGTGGTGAAGCTTGTGCACGAATACGTAGAGAAGAACGCGTTCGCATTCAAGGAATTAAGGCAGCAGGGTCACGCGAAGATTGTTCTTCGCGATCGCATGGGCCTGTCTGCGATCGCGTGGGTCTATGTATCAGTTATCCACATTCGCATAGAGTCAACTGCATTCACGAAGGCCATTTTGGGGGCAGTAGAACTTGAGTTTGAAATCGAGGGTTTATTTCATAATTCCCATTTTTGACTTAGAGAGCTCGGTTTGAGGCGACATTTCGAGGGAGTTTTAGAGAGAACATTGGGGGTAAGAATTCCTAACTCGATTTTGATTAAATTACTCGAATCTATCATTTTTTTTATCATGTAATTAAGGATTGGAATTGGAAAAATTAGGAAAAGTGGTACAACTTCTTTGACTAAGTTTTTGAGTTTTGAAGGGCAAAATGAGGTCAGATTTGAATAATTCTTGTATGGTTCGACTCGATACCGAATGGGTATTCGGATTTTATAATTTTGGTCGGGTTCCGAGACGCGGGTCGGGGTGGACTTTTTGGGTCGATTTTTCAATTCTTTGCAAAGACCATAATTTTATTGTCTGAATTAGTTTCCTATAGTTATATTTATAGTATGAAATTATTTTGGCTAGATTCGAGATGTTCATAGTTGAAAAATCAAGGGAATGGCCTTCTAATGAATTGATTTAGTGTGGTTTGAGGTAAGTGGCTTGCCTAACTTTGTGTGGGAGAATTTCCCCTTAGGATTGGTGTTGCTTATGATAATTGTGATGTTTAAGAGCCGTGTACGCAAGGTGACAAGTGTGTACTCGGGCTATATGTGTAAATTGCCAGTTTTTAGCTATGTAAATTCCCTTCATGCTTTAATTGTGTTACTTTAACATGTTATAGTCATCATATTTAGTTTAATTTCACATGTGTAATTATCTCATCTCTTACTTGCTTATTGCTCTACATGTTTAGTTGAAATTCTTGTTTCCTTATTCCATATTTATTATTTAACTATTGAATTCTTACTTGAAATTGCTAATTCTTGGAATATCTTGTTGTTGAAATTGGTATTGAGTTGCAAAGGCTATGATTCCTATGAGGCAAAGTGTTAAGTTGTGAAATATCATTCCATTGAGTTATTCTTATGGTTATTAGTGTTGAGACTTTGTGCACATTATGAATGAGCCCTGGGCTCCTTATTGTGAAATTATGTTATTGTTTGGTTTCTCTAGCAAATTGTGATATTGGGAACTTGAGGTACGATTTGTGATACGTTGTGATATTGATACGCATGCGGTGGTATAAAGTCTGCGTGTTAAAATGCATGCAGTGAGATAAGGTGGGCTTGATACGCGTGGCTAGTAGGGGAATTACTAGAAGCCATGCGATGTGATAAGGTGGTCTAAAATGTGGGATGGTATTTCGGGAAAAATAATTTTCAAAACTAAATGTTAAGGATCTCGCGGTAATATAGGAACGATTTTGATTTATTTTGTGATTTGAGACTATGAGGTGGTATCTCGGTAGTGACTCTTATTGATATTTCCCCATTCATTTGTACTTGTCTTTGATCATTGTTTTATTATCATTCTATTAATTATCTTTCTCCGTGTTGCATTATTGCTTAGTTCTGTGTAGTTAATCTTGTTATACTATTCGTTGTTTCAATTTCATCACTGTCTTTATTACAATGCCTATATTTGTTCAGTCTTTTATTATTTCCAGTAGGGCCCTGACCTGACCTCGTCACTATTCTACCGAGGTTAGGCATGGCATTTATTGGGTATCATTGTGGTATACTCATGATACTCTTCTGCACATCTTTTGGTGCAAATCCAGGTATCTCTTACCAGCCCAAGCATTAGTTGGGATTCTACTACGGGGACTTCAAGGTATACATGCTGGCGTCCACAGGCCTCGGAGTCCCCCTCTCTCTAGATCTTTTATTTCATTATCCTTATATATAGACCAGATGTATAGGATTATCCTTTATTCATACTCAGAGCCTGTGACTTGTACTACGTCAAGTCTCGGGATTTGTATATGCTGAGTTGTAACATTATTTTATTACAGCTATTGAGTTTGAGATTTATATCTATTGTTATTTCAATTATTCTGTATGTCGTTAGGCTTACCTAGTCTTAGAGACTAGGTTCCATCATGACGTCCTATGGAAGGAAATTTGGGTCATGACATGTTGGTATCAGAGCTCTAGGTTCATAGGTGTTATGAGTCATAAACAGGTTTAGTAGAGTCTCGCGGATTGGTACGAAGACGTTTGTACTTATCTTCGAGAGGCTATGTAACTGTTTGGAAAAGCTTCACTTCTGTGATTCCTTATCGAACGAAAATGTTAACTTTGGGATACTACACTTCTGTCTTTCTATCCGCTCACAGATGGTGAGGACACGCATAGTCGGATCGGATGATCAGACACCCGCGACCCTACTAGAGACGTGAGAGGCTGGGGCCGGGGTAGAGGCTGAGAACGCCCACATGGTGCAGCCAGAGCACTTGCATGAGCTGCTACAGAGGAGTCACCAGTAGCTCCAGTTGGAGAGTAGGCACCTGAGACACATGTTATTGCCCCAGCACTTCAGGAGAGCCTCGCCTAGTTTCTGAGCATGTTTGGCACTCTGGCTCAGGTAGGGTTGATCCTACTTGCTCCTGCCATATCTCAGGCCGGGGGAGGAGCATAGACTCCCGCCGCCCATACCCTAGAGAAGTGGGTCCAGGTTAACCAGGTCCCAGAGGTCATACCAGTGCAGCCGATCGCCCAAGTTCAGCCCGAGGTTAGGGCAGCAGCTTCTGAGGGGGAGCTGCTCAGACTCGAGAGGTGCAAGAAGTACCACTCTCCTACTTTCAGCGGTTTGGCTTCAGAGGATGCCCAGGGCTTTCTTGAGGAGTGCCACCGTATCCTTCATACTATGGGTATTGTAGAGTCTAGCGGGGTTGCTTTCACTACGTTCTAGCTTAAGGGAGCGGCTTACCAGTAGTGGCGAGCGTATGAGTTGGGTAGTCCGACCGAGACAGTTTCACTCACTTGGGCTTAGCTCTCAGATATGTTCTTGAAAAAGTTTGTTCCCTAGAGTCTCAGAGATGCCTGGCGCGCAGAGTTTGAGCAGTTGTGCCAGGGTTCTATGATTGTATTGGAGTATGCAGTCCGGTTCAGTGATTTGTCCCGGCTTGCACCAGCCTTGGTTGCTACTGGTAGAGAGAGAGTCCGTCGATTTATCGAGGGGCTGAACCCTGGTATCATATTTAGCATGCCTCGGGATCTAGAGATGGACATCGCATACCAGTATGTAGTGGAGATCGCTAGGATATTGGAGGGTATATGGGCCTGGGAGAGAGAGGATAGGGAGGTCAAGAGGCCTCGAGATTCTAGCACATACAGTGGTGCCCGTGCTCCAGTTGCAGCCCGTCATGGTAGGGGCTATGTGAGCCACCCTGTTCATTCAGCACTTCCAGCTTCCAGCGGTATTCCGGCCACTCCTAGGCACCAAGCTCCCCATTATGCACCGCCATTATCTAGTGCACCTCCTGCACGGGTTGCTTCAGTGGTCAGTTCAGTCGATCAGGCCCGAGCCATTCACAGCAGCCATGTCCTCCGAGAGCTTGTTTTGAGTTTGGTGACGCTCGTCATATGGTGAGGGATTTCTCAATACTCAGGAGGGGTGCACCTCCACAGATCACTCAGGCTCTGCATATTCCATTGGTCCTCAAGCCATGGTTACTGCACCAGTTGCCACTCCACCTGCAAAGCCAGCTAGAGGTGGAGGTCGGGCAGGTAGAGGTCGCCCTAGAGGGGGAGGCTAGGCCAGATATTATGCTCTTCCTACTAGGACGGAGGTAGTTGAATCCTACTCTGTTATCATAGGTATTGTTTCGGTTTGTTATAGGGATGTATTAGTCTTATTTGATCTAGGCTCCACTTATTCCTATGTATCATCTTACTTTGCTTTATATTTGGGTGTATCCCGTGATTCTTTGAGTTCTCCTATCTATGTGTCCACACCTGTGGGAGATTCCCTTGTGGTTGATCGTGTGTATCGGTCATGTTTAGTTGCTCTTAGTAGTTTTGAGACCAGAGACGATCTATTGTTGCTCAGTATGGTAGATTTTGATATTATTTTGGGCATGGACTGTTTGTCGCCCTATCATGCTATTCTTGACTATCACACCAAGACGGTGACGTTGGCTATGCCACGTTGCCGTGGGTTGAGTGGGGAAGTACTTTAGATTATATTCCTAGCAAGGTTATCTCATTTATAAAGCCTCAGTGGATGGTTGAGAAGGGATGTGATGTGTATCTAGCATATGCAAGAGATGTCGGTGTTGATCCTTCTACCGTTGTGTCAGTTCCATTAGTGAGGGATTATCCAGATGTATTCCCGGCGGATCTTCCGGGCATGCCTCCAGACAGGGATATCGATTTTGGTATTGATTTTTATCAGCACATTTCTATTCCTCCATATCGTATAGCCCACCAAAGTTGAAGGAGTTAAATAAGCAGTTGCAGGAGTTGCTTGATAAGGGTTTCATTCGGCCTAATGTATCACCTTGGGGTGCTCCGGTCTTTTTTGTAAAGAAGAAGGATGGTTCTATGCACATGTGCATCAATTTTCGCCAGTTGAACATAGTTACAGTGAAGAACAAGTATTCATTTCCACGTATTGATGACCTATTTGATCAGTTACAGGGTGCTAGAGTGTTCTCCAATATTGACTTGCGTTCAAGCTATCCTCATTTGAAGATTCGGTAGCCAGATATTCCCAAGACAGCCTTCAGGACTCGGTATGGTCATTACGAGTTCCTTGTGATGTCTTTTGGGCTGACCAATGCCCCAGGAGCATTCATGAACTTGATGAACATTGTATTCCATCCATATTGTCACGACCCAACTGGAGGGTCATGACTAGCACCCGGGCCATACTTGCCGAGCACCAACGTACATTTTATCTAACCTTCCTTATTATCTTTAAGGGCCGATAAGACCAATATAAATGAAAGACATGGATCATGAACATCCAACAATGAAAGATAATGTCATGAACATACGTAACATGGGACGACAAGACTGTCAAGAAACTATATATAAGGTACAAGCTACCATGGTGCCATGAAAGACTATACAACAAAAATCAGCCGACAAGGCATTCCAAACCATACATGAGTCGACACCTGTCTATGAGCCTCTAAAAGAACATAAGTGCTACAACATTGCCGGAACAGGGCCCCGACATACCCATAAGGTCTATAACAAAAATGCATACCAAGACCACGGCAAGTCCGGAGAAAGGATCTTGCCAATAACGCTGAACCGGATAGCCTACTGTGATGGGGGAGCTGCGTCTACCCGTCTATCAGGACCTGCAGCACGACATGCAGCGTCCACAAATAACAAGGACGTCAGTACGAATAAAGTACTGAGTATGTAAGGCAGAATAGCATAAGTAAGAACAATAATGTAAACAGTGATAGGGAATATACAACCTGTGACATCTGGGTACCTCTGAGGGCTACTGACATGAAATACATGATACATACATATATATATATACATAAACGTTTAAAACATATGCCTTTGTGGGCATCATCATCATCATATCGTACCCGGCCATAATAGGCTCGGTAAAACGTACCCGGCCATCATAGGGCTCGGTAGAATCGTACCCGGCCATGTGGAGCTCGGTAAAACCCAACTGATCAGTGGTTGCACAATAGGTGCCATACCCGGCCGACTATAGCGCGGCTCGGTAGAGTAAAATAGATACATATATATGATGCATGCTGGACTCATTGGAATCACATTTTGAACCTTTCGGAGTGACGTAAGGTCGGTATCCTTCGTACATGTTATTAGGATTAACTTTTCATCAAGAATCTTATAAGAATCAGGAACTACCAACAACATTGATAATATAAGAATAAGAGAAGTAACATCAATATCAATCGTTTCATAAGAAGGGCAGCAATGTAAGTACTGCTAGCTTCTAAGAGTAGAGTATCTTTGGGAGCTCATTCATTACATTATGTACAATCGGAGTCGTGCAAAAGAATGAAGGGGATAGCCTCACATACCTTGTATATACTGCCCAACCTCAAGCTATGCAAATATCACGACTCCTTAGTCTACAATAAGACAAATGACACTATCATTATCGTTTAAGCGTCGTAACTATTATGTATCAACCACAACCTATTTTACGATGAAACGGACAGCACCTCCCCTATTTATATGACTTCCCACAAGTCAATACAATCACCAAACAGCCCAAACAACATCATTAATAATCATATTGAGCCTCCAAAACAGTCCACCAACCAACAACATTACTACCAAGCCTTTCGATATATATTTCACAAGTTCTAGCTTCAACGACTTAGCTGCAACTTGGATAATCTTAAATATATATAGAGTAAGAGGTTCCTTACCTTTAAACAGAAAGAACAACTCCAATTTGACCTTAATTTTCCACGAAATATCCCTTCCATTCTGCCATAAGAACAAGGAAGCGAAACTAGCAATTAATTCGGGTTTTTCGGCACTAGAATTACTTTAGAAGACTTGAAATCACCTAGGGTTGATATTAAAAACTTGAAGGTGTATATACAGGACATAAAACACTTAAAACAACCTCCCACACGAGCTGTAACAACACAAAAATCAGCAACAACAAGAAGAACAAGAAACTTACTAGCGCCACGGGATTCCCGACATTTGATTTGTGTTGTTTGCCCTTTGTTTGGGTCTTGGATCATGAGAGAACCTTGAGAGACTGTTTTTAGGGTTATAAGGTCTGAATATACTGAAAATTAATGACTTAAAACGGGGTTGAGTTATCTTATATATGTCCAAATGTCTTAAACCGCCTTTGTGGGCCCCATAGAGAGCAGCTTGGCGCACTCTCGCGAAAACGCGAATATCTCTCTATTCCGAGATCGTATCAACGAACGGTTTAATGCGTTGGAAACTAGACTCATAGATCTTCAATTTGATAGGTAGATCACCCCATAATTCCAAGCACATTGGGAGAAAAATGCAGTAACATTTGACCTAAAGTTTAAGTAAAATTATAAACCTAAGTTGCGACAACTTTTATCAACTTTTGTTTCATAACTCGCTTGACTTCAAGACTTATGATGCGGATATTATATGATTCAAATACATTAAAACAAGACCTCTTGGGACAGTTAATCACCTCTAGTGTTACCCGAAAATACGGGTTACAACATCCTTGATTCGTTTAACTTCTAATATTTGTTAACCACTCTTATACACCCTTGTATCGTTTAAGACCAATAGGATTAACTTCTTATCATCTCAAAGATAATATCTTCTTGGATTTACATCGACTAACTTACGACGTGATCTATGGTATGCGAATTTGGGTTGTAACACATATCTTGACTCATTTGTCATTGTGTTTATTGACTATATTCCGGTGTACTCCTGGAGCCGAGAGGATCATGAGCAGCATCTGAGGGCCATGCTACAGACCTTGAGAGAAAAGAAGTTATATGCAAAATTTTCAAAATGTTAATTCTGTCTTGATTTGGTGGCATTTTTGTGTCATGTAGTGTCGAGTGAGGGGATCAAGGTAGATCCGAAGAAGATTGAAGCTGTGCAGAGTTGGCCCATACAGTCTTCAGATACTGAGATCCGGAGTTTTCTTGGTTTGGCAGGGTATTACCATCAATCCGTAGAGGGTGTCACATCTATTGCTGCATTTATAACCAGATTGACGTAAAAGGGTACTTCGTTCAGGTGGACCGAGGAGTGTGAAGAGAGCTTTCAAAAGCTCTAGACTTCTTTGACTACAGCCCCTGTGTTGGTGTTGCCTTCGGGTTCGGGGTCTTATACTATGTATTGTGATGCGTCGCGTATTGGTCTCGGCGCGATGTTGATGCAGGACGGTAAGGTGATTGCCTATGCGTCTAGACAACTGAAGGTGCATGAGAAGAACTATCCAGTCGATGACCTTGAGTTAGTAGCTATTGTTCATGCCTTGAAGATTTGGCGGCACTATTTGTACGGTGTCCCTTGTGAGGTCTACACCAATCACCGGAGTCTACAACATCTGTTCAAATAGAAGGATCTTAACTTGCAGCAATGGAGGTGGTTAGAGTTGCTTAAGGACTATGATATCACCATTCTATATCATCTCGGGAAGGCCAATGTGGTGGTTTATTTCTTGAGTCGCAAGGCGGAGAGGTTGGGCAGTTTAGCATATCTACCGGTAGTAGAGAGGCCATTAGCCTTGGATGTTCAGGCCTTGGCCAATCAGTTTGTTAGATTGGAGGTTTCTGAGCCGAATCGAGTTTTGGCTTGTGTGGTTTCTTGGTCTTCTCTTTATGATCGTATCAGAGAATGTCAGTATGACGACACCCATTTGCTTGTCCTCAAGGACACGGTCCAGCACGGCGATGCCAATGAGGTCACTATTGGGGATAACGGTGTGTAACGGATGCAGGGAAGGATATATGTGCCCAATGTAGATGGCTTGCGTAAGTTGATTGTCCAAGAGTCTTATAATTCGCGGTACTCCATTCATCTGAGTGCCGCCAAGATGTATTAGGACTTGAGGCAGCACTATTGGTGGAGGCGAATAAAGAAGGACATAGTGGAATATGTAGCTCGGTGCCTAAACTGTTAGCAGGTGAAGTATGAGCATAAGCGGCCAGGTGGGTTGATTTAGAGGCTAGAGATTCCAGAGTGGAAATGGGAGAGGATCGCTATGGATTTTGTTGTTGGGCTCCCACAAACTCGGAGGAAGTTCGATGCTGTATGGGTAATTGTGGATATATTGACCAAGTCAGCTCATTTCATTCCAGTGGTAGCTACTTATTCTTTAGAGCAACTGGCTCGGGTCTATATTCGCGAGATTGTTAGGCTTCATGGTGTGCCGGTATCTATAATCAATGATCGAGGTATGCAGTTTACATTGCGGTTTTGGTGGGCAATACAGCATGAGTTAGGCACGCGGGTGGAGTTGAGTAAAATATTTCACCCTCAGACGGATAGACTGTCCGAGCACACTATTCAGATATTTGAGGATATGCTTCGTGCTTGTGTGATGGAGTTTGGGGGTTCTTGGGATCAGTTCTTGCCGCTTGCAGAGTTTGCCTACAACAGCTACCAGTCGAGCATTCAGATGGATCCGTACAAGGCTTTGTATGGGAGACGGTGTCGATCTCCGGTGGGTTGGTTTGAGCCGGGTAAGGCTAGGATATTGGGTACAAACTTGGTTCAGGATGCTTTGAAAAAAGGTTAAATTGATTCAAGATCGACTTCGTACAACCCAATCTAGACATAAGCATTATGCGGATCGGAAGGTTCGTGATGTTGCATTCATGGTTGGGAGCGGGTCTTGCTCCGGGTTTCACCCATTAAGGGTGTTATGAGGTTCAGGCAGAAAGGCAAGCTAAGCCCTAGGTATATTGGACCTTTTGAGATTGGAGAGGTAGCTTACATACTTGAACTACCACCCAGTCTAGTTGCAGTTCATCCAGTATTCCATGTTTCTATACTCTGAAAGTATCATGATGATCCGTCTCGTGTGTTGGATTTCAGCTCAGTCCAGTTGGACAAGGATCTGTCTTATGTTGAGAAGTTGGTGGCTATTTTGGACAGGCAGGTTCATTCAATGAAGCTTCAGTGGAGGGGCCAGCCAGCTGAGGAGGTGACTTGGGAGACCGAACATGATATGCGTAGCCGTTATCTTCATATTTTCACCACTTCAGGTATGTCTCTATGTTCGTTCAAGGACGAACATATGTTTTAAGATGGGGAGGATGTAATGACCCGGCCAGTCGTTTTGAGTATTTAAGCCCCAATACCCTAATGTATGCTCCCTCTATGTTATATTGTGGTTATGTAACTTACTGTGGTGTTTGGTTTTGGTTTCGGGTGAGTTTCGGAGTGAAATGAGACACATTGTCCCTAAGTTGGAGGTTTAGATTGTATAAGTAGACCATAGTTTGACTTGTATGAAGATGACTTCGGAATGGAGTTTTGACGGTCGAATAGCTCCGTAGAGTAATTTTGGTCTTAGGAGCGTGTACGGATGTTGCTTTGGAGGTCGATAGATCGTTTCAGCATGATTTGGCGAAAGTTAGAAAATGAAAGATTTTGGAAAGCTTGACCGAGAGTTGACTTTATTGATATAGTGGCCAGATCCTAATTGAGGAAGTTTGAATAGGTCTGTAATGTCACCTATGACTTATGTGCAAAATTTGGAGTCAATCGGAGTTGTTTTGGTATGAATCGGTGTTGGTTTCGGAATTTGGAAGTTCATAGGCGTGAATTTGGGTTGCGATTCGTAGAATTTGTGTGTTTGATGTGATTTGTCGCTTCGAGCATTTCGTATGATGTTTTAGTACTTATGGCTATGCTTGATTAAGGTCCTGGGGCCTCGGGTATAATTCAAACCATGTTCGGCGCATTTCGGATCAGTTTGGAATAGCTGAATTTATGGTTTCTCTCCGGTTTGGTTTCCTTCTATGCGATTGCGAGGTTTGGTCCGCGATCGCGAAGGGATATTTGTGGATTGTTGGTTTTTATTCTTCGCATTCGTAGAGAGAGGGACACAATTGCGGAAGTGGTGAAGCTTGTGCTTCGCGAAAGCGTAGAAAGGATCGCGTTCGCGTACAAGGCATTGAGCAGCAGGGTCACGCGAAGATTGTTCTTCGCGATCGTGTCGGCGTGTCCGCGATCGCGTGGGTCTGTGTATCAGTTATCCGCATTTGCATGGAGTCAACCACATTCGCGAAGGCCATTCTTTGGGCAGCCTTGTTTTGTTCTTCACTCGCTGGGCAGCAGAACTTAAGTTTGAAATCGAGGGTTTATTTCATATTTCACATTTTGGACATAGAGAGCTCGGTTTGAGACAAAGTTTTGAGGGATTTGCATAGAGAATTTTGGGGTAATAATTCCTAACTCAATTTTGGTTAAATTACTCGAATCTATCATTGTTTTTATCATGTAATTATGGATTGGAGTTGAAAAAATTGGGGAAAAGTGTTAGAACTTCTTAGACTAAGTTTTTGAGTTTTCAAGGGTGAAATGAGGTTGGATTTGAATAATTCTTGTATGGTTGGATTCGATATTGAATGAGTATTCAGATTTTTTAATTTTGGTTGGGTTCCGAGACGCGGGCCCGGGTTGTCATTTTGGGTCGATTTTTCAATTCTTTGCAAAGATCAAAATTTCATTGTTTGGATTAGCTTCCAATAGTTATATTTATAGTATGAAATTGTTGTGGCTAGATTCGAGCTGTTCAGAGTTGAAAATCGAGGGAATGGCCTTCTAATGAATTGATTTAGCGTGGTTTGAGGTAAGTGGCTTGCCTAACTTTGTGTGGGAGAATTTCCCCTTAGGATTGGTGTTGCTTGTGATAATTGTGATGTTTAAGAGCCGTGTATGCAAGGCGACAAGTGTGTACTCGGGCTATATGTGTAAATTGTCGGTCTGTAAATTGCCTGTTTTTAGCTATGTAGATTCCCTCCATGCTTTAATTGCGTTACTTTAACATGTTATAGTCATCATATTTAGTTTAATTTCACATGTGTAATTGTCTTATCTCTTACTTGCTAATTGCTCTACATGCTTAGTTGAAATTCTTCTTTCCTTATTCCATATTCTTTATTTAACTGTTGAATTCTTACTTGAAATTGCTAATTCTTGGAATATCTTGTTGTTGAAATTAGTATTGAGTTGCAAAGGCTATGATTCCTATGAGGCAAAGTGTAAAGTTGTGAAATATCATTCCATTGAGTTATTCTTACGGTTATTATTGTTGAGACTTTGTGCACATTGTGGATGAGTCCTGGGCTCCTTATTGTGAAATTCTGTTATTGTTTGGTTTCTCTAGCAAATTGTGATATTGGGCACTTGAGGTACGATTTTTGATACGTTGTGATATTGATACGCATGTGGTGGTATAAGGTCTGGGTGTTGAAATACATGCAGTGAGATAAGGTGGGCTTGATACGCATGGCTAGTAGGGGACATACTTGAAGCCATGTGGTGTGATAAGTTGGATTAAAATGCGAGATGCTATTTCGGAAAAAATAATTTTCAAAACTAAATATAAAGGCTCCCGCGGTGATATAAGGAAAGATTGTGATTTATTTTGTGATTTGAGACTACGAGGCAGTACCTCAATGACTCTTGTTGACATTTCCCATTCATTTGTACTTGTCTTTGATCGTTGTTTCCTTAGCATTCTAATAATTATCTTTCTCCGTGTTGCGCTATTGCTTATTTCTGTGTAGCTAATCTTGTTATACTATTCGTTTTTTCAATTTCATTACTGTCTTTATTACACTGCCTATATTTGTTCAGACTTTTATTATTTCCAGTAGGGATCTGATCTGACCTCGTTACTTCTCTACCAGCTTAGGCTTGGCACTTACAAGGTATCGTTGTGGTATACTCATATACTCTTCTGCACATCTTTTTGTGCAGATCTAAGTACCTCTTACCTGTCCAGGCATTAGTTGGGATTCTACTGCGGAGACTTCAAGATATACCTGCCGGTGTCCGCAGACGTCAGAGTCCCCCCCTCTCTATTTCTTATTTCATTGTCCTTATATATAGACCGAATGTATAGGATTATCCATTATTCATACTTAGAGCCTGTGACTTGTATTACGCCGGGTTTTGGGATTTGTATATGCTTAGTTCTAACATTATTTTATTACAACTGTTGAGTTTGAGACTTATATCTATTGTTATTTTAATTATTCCGCATGTTGTTAGGCTTACCCTAGTCTTAGAGACTAGGTACTATCACGCGACATCCTATGGAAGAAAATTGAGGTCGCGATATTTTATATATATATATATATATATATATATATATATATATATATATCCTAGTTATGACAACATAACTGGTGGTCCCTAGACTCATATTAGCCAGGTGGGCGTTGGGAGAGTCATAAGAAGGATCGTGGTTTAGGGTTTGCTTGACATGACTGTGGCTTGACGGGATTGGTGTCGTCGTAAAATCCTCCCTGTAGCTCCGTTGTAGCAATCCTGCATAGAATTGGTATCTGAGCCATGGCTAGGAGTAAAAATAGGTGCTAAGTTCAACACATTTTCTCTATTGAATATCATTAGGAAACAAACTACTATTAAAAACAGTAGGAAAGAATAGTATGATATGCCCCAACAATTAAATTTACTTAATAAATGGACGATTCCTAGAATCCAACCTAAGGTTATATACCAATTAGGTACCTTTGAGAACATAGGATTAAAACAAGTAGTTAAAGCTACTGAAGAGATTATCACAGTAGATAGTGATCATGCTACTTTTAGATTATTATCTGAAAATGATTTAGCCCTTTATAAGGAAACTCATAGATTTTTGCATATCGATTTATATAACATTTGACTAGTTTCGGGTTGTTTGGCACAGAGTTGAGGATTCAAAGCATATTTTTGGATCGGGAGTGAGCTTGAGAACAAGGTAAGTCTCTTGCCTAACCTTGTAAGAGGGAACTCATCCCCTTAGGTGTATTTGTTGTGAATTACTTGTATGGGGAGCTACGTATGCACTAGGTGACGAGAGTCCGTGCGTAACTATATTTCATGTGATATACGGGTAGTCTTAGATTTACATCATGCTTTGTTTGCATTGTTATGTTGATTATGCATATTAATTGTCATAAATAGAGCTGAGATTAGGGATTTTAAGATTTAAAGTCGCCAGTTTGGATTTCTTATGTTTGGGAAGAATTGAAGAATTTTATAATAACTCTGATAAATCCATATTCACTCGTGTCGCAAGTATTTCCGCGAGCGAGGTAAATTCCTCTACTCTCATGGGAGTGGTCCGTTAACCTCGGCAAGTTAATAGATGCATCTATGATTCATGTCGTTCGATCCTTGGCAGTGCTCGCAGTGTATTTTTGGATCGGGCCGTACGACCTCGGCATAAATCGTGTGTGATAATACCCGGAGCCTAATTATACTTTATATTATTTTATTGCTTGAGCTGTTAGAATTATTTAATGACAGAAATTGACTTGGAATTTATTATTAGTGAAAGGATTATTATTCACTGCTTGTTACTGAGTTGTATTTATTATTTACATAATCCATGCTTATTTAGAATTCCTGTATTTTATTGTTAGCCCATAGTAAGTGTCGATATCGACCCCTCGTCACTACTTCTTCGAGGTTAGACTAGATACTTACTGGGTACATGTTGTTTATGTACTCACGCTACACTTCTGCACTAATCGTGCTAATTCTGAGGTAGGTGCATCTGGTAGTTATCCCGACGCACACCCTTGATACTTTGAGACTTAGTGGTGAGCTACTTTCTGAGTCCTTCCTGCAGCACCTGGAGTCTCTCTTTTGCTTTTATTTTCTGTCTACTCCGTTCAGACAACAGTTTAGTATTTTGTATATTCTACTAGTAGCTCATAGACTTGTGATACCAGGTCTTAAAATTTTACTAGTAAACACTTGATTATTTTGTGTATTTTATTTCACCATACCTGTTCGTAAAATCGTTCACACTTTATTTTATTAAAATTCTCACCTCTTACTTATTTAATAATTAAGAAAAATCGACTATTCCTAAAATGTTAAAAGAATAGATCCATGGCTAGTTCACTGTTGGCTTGCCTAGTGGGGACGTTGGGCGCCATCACAGCCTATAGGGAAATTGGGTCGTGACAACATGGTATCAGAGTACTAGGTTCACATAGGTCTCACAAGTTATGAGCAGACCTAATAGAGTCTTGCGGATCGGTGCGGAGACGTCCTTACTTATCTTCGAGAGACTATAGTGTGTTAAGAAACCACTCTTTCTTCATCTCCTAACGTGCAGTTGATGTTGTGCTAAGTATCTTTCTCTTATTCTCTCATAGATGGTGAGAACGCACGCGACGGAGGTACCCGATCATGGAGGAGCTGCTCCCCCTATTGCTAAAGGCTGAAGCAGAGGCCGAGGGAGGGCTCAAGCTCGCGGTAATGGGCGAGGGTGTCCTAGAGTTGCCCCAGCTATGCCACTAGAGGATCAAGTAGAGGATCCTATTAATGAGGAGCAGGGCGAGGCGCCTGCAGCATAGCCAGCCCCATCAGATTTCATGTCCGCGCAAGAATTCTAGGAGGTCATGGGTTGTATGCTGCGGTTCACGGATTCTATGACCCAGGTCGGTTTATTTCCAGAAGACTCAGCCACATCTCAAGCGAGGGGGGGGGGGGACATAGAACCCTACCGCTCAGGCTCCAGGGCATGCAGCTGCCGTATATCAGACCCCGGGGCACTACCCGTGGGCGGAGCTCAGCCAGTTGCAGCAACTATACCTGATCCCAGACCAGCTGCGGCTGGCGATCCGCAGAAGCTATTAGATAGAAGGACCAGGATACATCCTCCTGTCTTTGGAGGCGAGCGACATGAGGACTCCCAGGACTTTATTGATCGGTCCAGGGACAGACTGCACAACATGAGGATATTGGAGTCCCATGGGGTGGACTTTACCACCTTTCAGCTGGAGGGCAGGGCCAGTAGATGGTGGCAGTCCTATCTTCTCGGCAAACCAGTAGGGTCCCCTCCCATGACTTGTGACCAGTTCACACGCCTCTTCCTGGATAAATATATTCCACCCTCTCAGGGGGAAGAGTTGCGATTTCAGTTCGAGCAGCTCCAGCAAGGCCAGATGTCGGTGACCGACTATGAGGAAAGACTTTCTGAGTTATCTTGTCATAAACTTATGATACTTCCTACCGATGCAGAGAGAGCGGAGGTTTGTTCTCGGTTTGCACTCTAGTACACCCGAAAGGCTGAGATGGGGACTTCTTATGAGCTAGTTATAGAGATAGCTTGGAGGATCGAGGGTTTCCATCAGCGGAGCCGAGAGAAGGCGATGAGGGATAAGCGGTTTCGATATTCCGGAGAGTTTAATGGTGCCTCGTCTGGGGGCAAGGGTCAGTTCGTGAGGGGTCAGTCTATCAGGCCCACAAATCCAGCATCGCCGTCTCCTTGGGGTTCTCTAGTGCACCCCTATTGCAGCGCCATGCCAAAGTTCCTACTGGCCACCATCTATTCAGGGTTCCTCCAGTGGGTATTCAGGCCGTCAGGGTCAGACTTCAGGTCAGCGATCCTCCATTTTGAAGGGTTGTTATGAATGCGGGGATCCTAGCCATATGAAGAGGTTTTGTCCCAGACTTCAGGGCAAGGCAGTACAGCAGGGTCATCAGCCTATGATTACAGCACCAGCTTCCGCACCAGTCGTCAAGCCGCCTAGAGGCACAGGGCAGGTAGGTAGGGGTCGTCATAGAGGTGGAGGTTAGACAGGTGGAGGCCAGTCAGGTGGCGCTCCAGCTAGATTCTATGATTTTTCGGCCAGACCAGATGCAGTGGCCTCAGATGTCGTGATCACAGGTATTATTTCTATCTACGGTAGGGATGCTTCGGTACTATTTGACCCAGGGTCAACATATTCGTATGTTTCATCTCTGTTTGCTCATTTCCTGGGTGTTACTCGTGAGTCCTTGGGTACTCCTGTTTATGTGTCTACTCCAGTGGGTGATTCTGTTATTATGGATCGGATCTACCGGTCCTGTATTGTTACTTTTTATAGTTATAAGACCCAAGCGAATCTTATGTTGCTTGATATGACTGACTTTGAGGTCATCTTGGGCATGGATTGGTTGTCTCCATATCACGCCATCCTTGATTGCCATGCCAAGACTTTTACCTTGGCGATGCTAGAGTTTCCTAGATTGAAGTGGAAAGGTTCGTCTATTAGTACATCTAGTCGGGTTATCTCTTTTATGAAGGCTCAACACATAGCCGAAAAGGGGTGTTTGGCTTATCTAGCTTATGTTCGGGATACTACTACAGAGACTCTGGTGATTGATTCAGTGCCCGTGGTCCGGGAGTTCTTCGATGTATTTTCTTCTAATCTTCCAGGCATACCGTCAGATCGTGATATCGACTTCTATATTGATTTGGCTCTAGGTACCCAGCCTATATCTAATGGCTCCGAAAGAGTTGAATGGTTTAAAGGAATAGCTTGAGGAGTTGCTAGAAAAAGGGTTCAATAGACCGAGTGTGTCGTCTTTTGGTGCACCGGTGTTATTTGTGAAGAAGAAAGATGGGACTATGCGGATGTGCATTGATTACTGCCACTTGAACAAAGTTACCATTAAGAACAAGTACACGTTGCCGTATATTGACGATATATTTCACCAATTGTAGGGTGTTCTCTAAGATGGACTTGAGATCGGGTTACCATCAGTTGAAGATTCGGGATTCGGATGTTTTGAAGATGGCTTTCTGGACTAGATATGGCCACTATGAGTTTCTAGTGATATCCTTCAGTTTGACTAACACCTCGACGACGTTTATGGATTTGATGAACCGGGTATTCATGCCATATATTGATTCGTTTGTCATTGTCTTTATTGATGACATTTTGATCTACTCACGTAGCATAGAGGAGCACGAGCAGCATTTGAGAGTGGTGCTTCAGACCTTGCAGGAACAGATGCTATATGCTAAGTTCTCCAAGTGTGAGTTCTGGTTAGATTCTGTGGCATTCTTGGGACATGTTGTATCAGGCGAAGGTATTAAGGTAGATACTAAGAAGATTGAGGCAGTTCAGAGTTGGCCTCGTCCTACTACAGCGACTGAGATTAGGAGCTTCTTGGGGTTAGCAGGATATTATCGCCGGTTTGTGGGGGGCTTCTCATCTATTGCAGCACCTTTGACTAGATTGACCCAGAAGGGTGCTCCGTTCCGATGGTCCGATGATTGCGAGGCGAGCTTTCAGAAGCTCAAGACAACATTGACTTCAGCAATGACATTAGTGTTGCCTTCCGGTTCAGGGATATATACTGTGTATTGTGATGCCTCACGTGTTGGTTTGGGTTGTGTATTGATCCAGGATAGGCAAGTTATTGCATATGCTTCACGTCAGCTGAAGCCCCACGAGAAGAATCACCCCGTACATGATTTGGAGTTAGTCGCGATTGTTCATGCTCTTAGATCTGGTGGCATTATCTTTATGGGGTGTCATGTGAGGTCTACACCGATCATCTTAGCTTGCAGCATTTGTTCAAGCAGAGGGAACTCAATTTGAGACAGCGCAGGTGGCCTGAGTTACTAAAAGATTATGATATTACCATCCTTTATGATCCGGCCAAGGTGAATGTAGTTGCGGATGCCTTGAGAAGAAAGGTGGAGAGTATGGGTAATTTGGCATTTATTTTAGCAGAGGAGAGGTCACTAGCTTTGGACATTCAGTCCTTAGCTAACATACTTGTGAGTTTGGATATTTCAGGGCCCAGCTGAGTTCTTGCATGCATCATCGCCCATTCTTCACTATTCGAGTAGATCAAGGCTTGCCAGTACAATGATCCGCACTTGTTGTTTCTCAGAGAGACGGTACTACAGGGTGGTGCCAAGGAGGTTACTATCGGCGAGGATGGTGTTCTGTGACTCCAGCATCATCTATATGTCCCTAATGTTGAGGGATTAAGGGAAAAGATTCTAGAAGAGGCACACAGTTCTCAGTATTCTATTCATCCAGGTACAACGAAGATGTATCGTGACCTGAGGCAGTATTACTGGTGGTGGTGGATGAAGAAGGACATAGTTGAGTATGTAGCAAGGTGCCTTAATTTTCAGCAGGTTAAGTATGAGCATCAGAGGCCAGCTGGCCTACTCCAACAGATGGTTATACTTGAGTGGAAATGGGAGCGCATTACTGTGGATTTCGTAGTTGGGTTGCCACGGACCTTGCTGAAGTTTGATGTAGTTTGGGCCATTATCAATAGGTTGATAAAGTCGGCACATTTTATTCCGGTAGTGACCACGTATTCTTCAGAGAGATTGGCCCAGATTTACATTCAAGAGATTGTTCAGTTGCACGGTGTGCATGTCTCCATTATATCATATAAAGACCCTCAGATTACTTTGCATTTCTGGAGGGCAGTACAGAGTGAGTTGGGGACCCGAATAGAGCTCAACACAGCCTTTCATCTGCAGACCAACAATCAGTTGGAGCAGACAGTTCAGATCTTGGAGGATATGCCCAGATCATGTATGATTGACTTCGGAGGGCAGTGGGATCAGTTGTTGCCTTTGGCCGAGTTTGCTTATAACAACAACCATCAGTCCAGTATCGAGATGGCTCCATTTGAGGCTTTATATGGTCGGCGATGTCATTCGCCTTTCGGATGGTTTGAGCCCAGAGAGGCTAAGTTATATGGCACCGATTTAGTGAAGGATGCCTTGGAAAAGGTAAAGTTGATTCAGGAGCAACTTTGCACGGCACAATCCAGACAGAAGCATTATGTGGACCAGAAGGCGCGTGATTTATCATTCATGGTGGGCGAGAAGGTTCTCTTGAAGGTTTCGTCGATGAAGGGAATCTTGAGGTTCGGGAAGAAGGGAAATCTTAGCCCAAGGTTCATAGGTCCATTTGAGGTGTTGAGACGAGTTGGGTAGGTTGCTTGTAAGCTTGCTTTGCCTCCTAGTCTATCTGGAGTTCATCCGTTTTTCCATATGTCTATTCGCCGAAGGTATCATGCCGACGGGTCGCATCTGTTATACTTCAGCACGGTTCAGTTAGATGAAAGCCTGCATTTTGAGGAGGAACCTGTTGCCATTGTCGACAGGCAGATTTGCCAGTTGAGGTCTAAGAAGATTTCTACGGTAAAAGTTTAATGGATGGGCCAACCAATCGATGAGGCAACTTGGGAGGCCGAGGAGGACATGCAGAGCAAATATCCACACTTATTCGGCACTCCAGGTATGATTCTACACCCATTCGAGGACGGACATTTGTTTTTCTTTCTCGATCTCTGTTCCCCTAAATAAGACTCCCCGTATATGCTTTTACTGTTTTATGACTTGCGGGGATGGCTAGTTCGGTATTTGGAAGGGTTCGGGTTAAATCGGAACACTTAGTTCCTTAGTATTGGCTTTAAAATGCTAAGTTTGACTTGAGTCAATATTTCTAGTAAACGACCTCGAAACCGGGATTTGGCAATCCGAGCAGGTTCATATTATGATTTTGGATTTGGGCCTGTGTTCGGAGCGAGTTTTGGGTAACCCGGGAGCATTTCAGCGCCTATAGTTGAAAGTTGGCTTATTGAAGGTTTTAAAGATTTTTAAATTTGGTTTGAAGTAGGTTTTGGTGCAATCGAGGCCCGTTTGAGATTCCAAGCCCGGGAATAGTTCCGTATGGTGATTTAAGACTTTTACGCAAATTTTGGTATCATTCCGAGTAGTTTAAGTATGATTTGGCGCGCTCGGAGCAAGTTGGAAGAACTTGAAGTTCATAAGTTGATTCGATTTGGTTTGGGGTGCGATTCTTAGTTTTGGTGTTGTTTTCTGCGTTCCGAGGGTTCGAGAGAGTCCGTCTCATGTTTACAAACTTGTTGGTATGTTTGGATGAGGCCTCGGGTACTACTCGGACGTTGCACGGATCGAGTTAGAGCTTAAAAGGGGCTGCTGGTGCACCAGTTCCGGTGTACCCGCACCTGCAAGCTTTTGGCCGCAGGTGCGAGCCCGCAAGTGCGAGAATGTCGCAGATATGCTCCACCCTACGCAGAAGCGGGACCGCAGAAGCAGGAGCCCATCCGCAGAAGCGGAGTCTGCCATCCTGGGCTAGGACCGCACTTGCGATGGCTTTTCCATAGGTGCAGCTCCGCAGATGCGGTCCCAGATCCGTAGAAGCAAAAATCGTTGGAGACAGAAGCTTCATTTAAGTCGGGATTTAGACCATTTTGGTTTCATTAATTGCTTTCCTTGGGCGATTTTGGAGCTCTTAGAGAGAGGGTTTTCACCTAGCTACTGGAGTTAAGTAATTTCTATCCAATGTATGTTAAATACATAGATTATGGATAGATTTTAACATGAAAAGTTGTAAACATTTTGGGTTTAGATGAAAAACCTAGGTTTTGATTTAAAAAAAAAGGGATTTAACCACGAAAATGATTATGGAATTGGGTGAAAATTATATATTTGAGTTCATGAAGTTATGGCTAACATTTATCTTCCAAAATTTTCGAAATCCGGGCACGTGGGCCCAGGGGTGAATTTTTAGAATCTTTCAATTCGGGTTGGGTAATTACTCTAATAGTTAATTTATGAACTTTTGAACACATATTGATTAATTTATATAACATTTGACTAGTTTCGGGTTGTTTGGCACTGAGTTGAGGATTTAATGCATATTTGTGGATCGGGAGTGAGCTTGAGAACGAGGTAAGTCTCTTGCCTAACCTTGTAAGAGGGAACTCATCCCCTTAGGTATATTTGTTGTGAATTACTTGTGTGGGGTGCTACGTACGCACTAGGTGACGAGAGTCCGTGCGTAGCTAAATTCCATGTGATGTCCGGGTAGTCTTAGATTTAAATCATGATTTGTTTGCACTCTTATGTTGATTATGCATATTAATTATCTTAAATAGAGCTGAGATTAAGGATTTTAAAATTTAAAGTCTCCAATTTGGATTTATTATGTTTGGGAAGAATTGAAGAATTTTATAATAACTCTAATAAATCCATGTTCACTCGCGTCGCAAGTATTTTGACGTTTAAGTGTTGTTATACACCTATAACAACATTTGACGTTTAAATACTTTTTGGCTGTTATAGATAAAAATTATCCAAAACTCGATTATTTTTACTTTTTTAATGTTACATATAAAATATAAGAAAATTATTCAAATTTAAAATCTCAAAAAATATTCATATTTCACTAGTCAAATATTGAAGAAAACTAATACATTATTAATAAATTCATAACTAAACGTATAAAGATTTAAACTCTAAGGTAGATATTTTAAAGATACCTAGAAAAATAAATTCTTTCAAAATTGATGAAAGAACTTTGTAATTGTAGTTTGTTATATAGATTTTATTTTTTTACTAGCGATATAGCGTTTGAATTGGTGAATGTTCATGTCCAAATTTTCAGCAAAAAGGTATCTAATAATTTCCCTTGAAGACAATCTAAGAGCTTAACAATTAAATTTTCTATCTAAATATTTTTTGAAATTTGTCCAATGAAAAAGATATCATGTGCAAATCTTATATCTTATACAAGATAGAAACTTTATTTAATAGAAATGATTGTATGCATATTTTTAGAATTATTATTAGTAATCTTAAAAATTCTATATGGTTGTTATAGAGGAGTAATTTTACAAAGATCGTTCTACTATAAATATGGTTATTATTGTTATGGGTAAAAAGCTGTTATAAAGAGGTAAAATATAACTTAAAAAATCGATTCTGAGGAAAACTTGACTTTTATAGTAAATGACTGTTATATAAGGATACTATTATAGAGATGTCTGACTGTATAACTTATCAAACAAAATATTTATTAAATATTTTAACATAGTTTTTCATGGGTCAATTGGGCTAAAGTTTTAGCCAACTCAGCTTACTTTAGATGAGCTGAATTTGACGGGTCAAGATGGTTGAGTTACTAAATATCGGGTCATATTTTCATAGGTTAATCTTTCTTCATTATTGCCATCATCTTCTCTCAGTCTATCCCGTAGAAGATCTAAATGACTTTTCAGGGCTTCGGCTTAACCGCATTCATTTGCTTTCATCGATGGATCAAGGTAAGTGTACTAGTTTTCATTCAAAATATTAAAGTACGCTAATGATTCAAATTGATCTTGGGTTAGATTGATCGTTGGAATCACAAAACTAAAATACTGCGTATATAAAATTTTGCGCATCAAATTAGGTGCACGTGAACTCATGGTCTTTTCGTCAAATTAGATATTTCGTGTATATGTTTTTAAGAATTAATTTAATATTATCTATTGATCCCTATGCTCCAAAAAATGTTGGATGGTGTACTTGGTTGAATATATACTGAGTTATTTACTTAGAGGACTGAAGATCAATTCAAACTTAATACTTTTCTTTTTCCTTTTATTGGTGGTGCACTCATGTTTTAAAAATTCTAGATCTCCCTCTGATTATGTCTCTCCTAAATGGGGACTCCATAAACTATAATGTCACGACCCAAAATCCAACTAGTCGTGATGGTACCTAATCCAACCCGCTAGGTAAGCCAACTTTCAATTATCCAATTCCAATAACAATTATTAAAGTAATTTAAGTGAATAAAAATCTTAATCTTATACATCCTCCAAGAACTAGTAGTACAAAGCATGAGTTTCTAAGAATAGAGTATACAAAGCGAAAATGAAATAAATACATAGTCTATTTGAATAATACATAAACAGAGCTTTTATAAATCTAAGGCTACCATGAACAAGAGGCAGCTACAACAGGAACGCAGGTATATCTTCAAATCCCGCAACCATCAAGCACATCAACAACAACAGTCAACATCTGCACGCAATATGCAGAAGTGTAGTATCAGTACAACCGACCCCATGTACTGAGTAAGTAACAAACCTAGCCGTAGGTTGAAAGTAGTGACGAGCTTCTACCAAGCGTCAGAGTCCAACTTCCATAACCAACAGTAGTTCATAACAATATTAAACAAGTAATACCAGAAGTAACTCAAAGAATAAATGCTCAACTAAATCATGACTTCTGAAATAGTTCTGCCTTTCAAGTACATTAATGAAACATCAAATCGTTTACCGAAGTTACCAAAATTATGAATAAGTTTGAAAACAGTAATTTTTCCAAAAATCCTTTCAATAATAAATAAAATATCTCATTTTCTTTCCCAGATAACTAGTGTAAAACAAATGCATCACTATACCCATCTGCCAACATGTGTGAGAAATCATGAATAATGTGATACCGCACAGCATGAGAAAAATATATCTCTATGCATATATGTCATGTGTGCATGTCAATGCAATGTATCTCAGAGATTGCACTCATGTGCGTACACCCTGAGAGTACTCAATCTCATTGTCTCGCATTCTCTCTCACTGTGCTTAGCACACTCAATCACTCAGCGCTATATAAAACCTGCCGCGGCATGCAGCCCGATCCCTGTTTATAGTCGACTGCGCTCACTGGGCGTGTGTACAGACTCATGATGGGCTCCTACAGCCCAAGCGCTATAAGCATGGACAACCCACGTGCTACACGGACAACTCACGTACCATAATATAAGCCAATAAGGCTTGCTGCAGGCGGGCAGCCCCGATCTATATAATAGTAATAATATATATAAATCCAACATGGCCTGATGTGGTGTGCAGCCCGATCCCAAAAATATCCTCACAATCAGGCCCTAGGCCTCCCTCAGTCATCAATCTCTCCATTCTCTCTTTTATGGGCTCACAATGTCATGAGAACAACCCAAAATGATGATATGATGTATCAATAAATAATAACAGAGACTGAGATATGATATGTAATGACATGAATATGACTGAGTATAAATTTTTAATTTAAAATAAATAATTCACAGCAATATGACCTCTGTGGGTCCCAATAATAATGGCACATAGCCACAACATGATTTTTAATATGCTTTTCAGCTTAATTTCTTTAACTCATAAAACCGCATGGAAAATGCCAAGATCATTTAACTACAAAATTCCACAGAAATAATTATGTCACAATTTCTTTAGTGCATGCCCACACGCCCGTCACTTAGCATGTGCGTCACCTCCCAACAATTCATGAAATACATATATTCAGGGTTCATACTCACAACTCCAAGATTAGAAGAGTTACTTACCTCGAACAAGCCGAATCCAATGTCGAGCAACCTAAACAATGCTCCAAAAATTCCATTATACGCGTATCAACTTCCAAACGGCTCGAATCTAGTCACAATTAATTTGATTCATCTCACAAAAATTATAAGAAGTAATTCCATATCAAAATACTAATATTTTTCAAAACTCCGAAATTATGCCCCAAAAATCACCCGTGGGTCCCACATCTCGGAATCCAATAAAACTCATAAAATCCGAACCCCCATTTAACCACGAGTCCAACCATACCAAAATTACTCAAATCCGACCACAACTCGGCCTTCAAATCCTCAATTAAAGTGTTTGAAGATTTCTCCATTTTCAACCCAATCTTTACCCATTTGAATTCAACAATCTTTCCATAAACCTTATTGATATGTATAAATAATACTATTACTCCCAAGAATCATACTCTTAATCACCCATCTTTATCCAAACTCGAAATTAAAGATTAAGGGTTAGAACCTTACCTCTTTGATGAAGAACTTGAGGGATTTCTTGTTGGATTTCAAGGCTTGGACAAGAATTTGATGAGAAAGACACTTCATCTACTTCCTCTCTCTAGAACACTCTCACTTCTCTCTAAAATCATCAGATAATTGCCCCAAAATAAACCCCAAAGCCTATTTATCAAAATGGGGTCGGGTTATGAAAATAGAAAAATTAACCCTCCGAAAGCAGGTCTGCGGTCGCATAATGGACCGCAGAATGGGTATGCAGGCCGCAAAATTGATCGAAAAATAGACGCTCAAAACTCCGCTCTTGTGGTCCATTCTGCGACCTGTTTTGCGGTCATAGAAGCAGTTTTGCGATCGTATAATTGGTAGCAGAATTATATTTTTCCAGCCTTTGATAATTTGATCATAACTTCTTGTAGGAATGTCCAAATGAAGAACGGTTTGAAGCGTTAGAAACTAGACTCAAGATCTTTCATTAGATAGGTAATACACCATATAAAACTTCGTATCATGAGAGTTATGCTCATTTGAAGTTGGGTCATGTACGAACTCACTTGAAACTTTAGTCTTATGAAATTTTCAACTTCTGCATTCGATGCCGAAACCTATCAAATCAAGTCCGATTGACCTCAAATTTTGCACACAAAGCATATATAACATAATGAAGCTACTACAATTTCCATAATCGGATTTCGACCTCAATATCAAAAAGTCAACCCCCCGGTCAAACTTTCCAAAAATTCAACTTTCGGCATTTCAAGCCAAATTTTACTACGGACCTCCAAATAATATTCCGGACACACTCCTAAGCTCAAACTCACCATACGGAGCTATTGGAATCATCAAAATTACCTTCCGAGGTCGATTATACATAAGTCAATATCCGATCAACTATTTCAACGTAAGCTTCTAACATGAAAATTCATTCTTCCAAGCTAACTCCGAAATACCTTAAAACCAAAACCGACAATTCAGACAAGTCATAATATCTCGTAGGAAGTTATTCAAGACTTCAAATAGTTGAAAGGAACATAAATGCTACGACTGGTCGGGTCGTTACATATAACCACTACACTGACCTTTACAGCTACACTACATAGAATATTTGTCCTAACAAGATACAAACTATATGTAACTGATATTTAGCTTAAAGTACATATATTTATATGTATATCGCCTCATGTTTTACTCGTGTTTCATGGATTTCGGATGTAAAATGTATTGATTTATGTTAATTAGTGGTGTTTTTATATGTAGGAATCATCCGAAGGCAATAGGGGCGAAAGGTGCAAGATTAGAGCCAAAAAGGAGAAAAAGGTTGAAAATGGCCATTGTAGCGCCACGGGCAGTGTGGGGCGCTACCTGTGGTGCAATTTCCAAAAGCTTTATTTTTTCAGCCCCAGGGATAGCGCCCCACGCTACCCTGGGCGCTGGTGACGGGAAACGTCTCCTACTTTGCCCGGGACAAGGTTATATTGGCCCAAGACCTACCCAACGCGTATAAAAGAAAGTCTAAGCTTATTTTGGGAAGAGAAAAGCCACTTTGAAGGAAAAATACACACAAGGAACATCTGGGAGCAAGGATATATGAGTTTTCTTCATCTTTTCTTAGTATTTTAAATTAGTCAACACTTGTGAATTTGTTTTGATATTATCATGAGTGGCTAAAACCCATAGTTCTGGGGTTGTGATTTAGCCATGAATATTGTTGTTTAAAGTTGACTTAACCTTGATTACTATCTATGCTATGCTTGGGAAAGCCATATTTAGATTAGAGAAGAATTGAAAAGGGCATGATCTTAACTTTTGGGGGGGGGGGGGGAGGTTTGTGGTTAGGATAGGAATATACCTATTCACCATGCTTAATTGAATATAATAATCTTAATGCGTTCTTAATAGATTAATTCCATATGAATATAGGCGTTAATCTTTTTTGAATAGGCAAGTAGGAATTCGGGAGAATACTACGAGAGCAATTGTTCGATTAATTAGCAACCATGAGCGAATTGTATGAAAGGAAAAGTTAATTAGAGCACAATAGGATTGGTGAGTCGATCACAACCCTGGAATATTCGTCTCTACTGAATACACAAAAACCATTTTGCTACTTGATAAATTAGTTACTTGTTATTGCTTAGTATAATCACACTTTTGAACTCTGATTGACTTGACTGAATAATAATCTTGGTGAAACAAGTGAGTAGTTAACATAAGTCTCTGTGGGTTCGACACTCGACTTATCATTTTATTACTTGTACGACCATGTATACTTGCATGTGCATTTGGGAGCAACACTAACCAATCATATGGCAGGATCGGTACTATATGGAATAAATTAGCAAAATTCTAGAATGATTAAACTACATAACTTAAATATTAGTAGGTTTTATATACATATGGTGCATGTGAAGTGTTTACCCCAAAAATCAGATATAGTTGAATTTATTAGTTGTTCTAAGAATATGTGATATAGCTTGACATAAATCGTACAAGAAGTGGAAATGTTTAGATTCCTGGCTATAAAAAGGGATATGAATTATTGAATGAGGAGAGTGAATATGCTGAGTGAAACAAGCTCAAGAGATTTATTCTTCAATAAATAGAAGCAATCTTTTCTTACAATGTATGAACCCGCCCTGTGTTTACAGAGATTCCCCCTTTTATAGTAGAGGGATCTTACTTTATTTACAATAAAAATATACAATAGAGAACCCATGATAAATTGTCTCTTTCTCGATTCCCGTCAAGATTCTCTCCCCTAGTGCGGTTGCAGCGGCTCTTGTCTACGAACTCGATATTGGGTCGAGCTCGTTATTAGGTCGAGCCCTCGGCCTTGGTTCAAGTTCGACATTCAGGGTGAGTGTCAATCGGTTTGTGTGTCTTCGACTACCTTTACGTTGCCTTGCAGTTCGATTTGGTCATGAGCTCGATAATGATACCGAGCCGACTCCTCGATCGGTCTTGGAGCTCAAAGCTTGTTTGTACTATCTTCGGAACTCATGTCGAAGTCTCACTTCGGTCGCTTACCATTTAAACCGGATCAAACGTACGAGGGCCAAAATCTATTTCGACCGTATACAGATAGTCCCCTCATTTTTCAGAAAGAATGTGGTGAGAAGCGATATGATTTGCAACGGTTTGATCGGGTTATAAGCTGACTTTTTCACTGGGTTTAGATCATGATGTACATGATAGCTGTCCCGTCGATTCAGTTTTTCAAGGTATTTAATACATGTCAGACGGTTGTCGACCACCGCTGATACTGTACCGCCATGGTATAATCCTATAAATAACCCCTCCATTTATCATTTACCACTTTTACATCTTCAATCTTCTAATTTTTCTTACTCTTTCTCCCTCTATTTCGCCGCTCGTAGAGCCACCTTCACCAGCGTTTGGCACCATCAGCCTTTCATCTTCCTTAGATTTTCTTTTTCTTATGTCAATTGAAAAAACTTTAAAATCCATACCTCGGAAGGATAAAGCTTCCTCTTTACGGCCGTCCAGCGACAAGGCGCCGGTGGAGCCGCCTCCCCATGAGTATGTTCCTGGCCCGTGCACTCTAAAAATTGATTTTAAGGTTGAAAACACTTCGTCGGTTCCAAGTTGATGTGAGCACGTGTCAATGTACAAGTACTCGAGGCTATGAGGAAAGACTGCAATTGGGTCCCGATGCTGTATTGCAAATTCCCTCTTCCGAAGAGAGCAACACCACTCATGTGGAGGGGTTTTAAGTGTTTATACTTACCCCTTCACGTTGGGTCCCGTCGATCCAGAGATCATTGATTTTTGCAAAAGATATCAGGTCTCCCTCGGTCAAATTCATCCTTCTCTATGGCGCATAGTAATCTTACTTCGCTTCTTCTCTAACAAGGCCGGGGGGCTAGATTTCACCCTAAATCACCTCAAACAATTGTATTGGCCTCAAATCTTTTGAGGACTAAATAGGCTCCATCGTCGGGCATTGAAAGCTTTAATGTCGAGCATCGACGAAGACAAGGATCAGGGTTGGATGGGCCGTTATATTCGGGTGAGGACCTGTGACCTCATCCCGGAAGAGAAGATGTCATTCCCCGAGGAATGGAATTTCGGTCGTAAGTGATTTTCATAAGGCGTTGCTTTTCGTATCTTTCCCTGATTCTATCTAATCTTTCTCTGATATACAGCTGCCCCTTGGATGCCACAAGCGGTACCCGACCTCGAGGATTGGGTTCGAAAGTTAGCCTCGACTTTCTCTTATGCCGAACGCGCTTGGCATGACTTGGAAAAAGGTAGATGGGATGCTAAGAATCATGGTAAGGGTCACTTCTCATGTTTTTCGAAATGTTTTTTATGCTCCATTCGTTACCGACTTCCTTTTATACAGGTGTAACCAAGGATGCTGTTTTGTGGCCTTCGAGTTGTGAGGAAGGAACCAAGGCCCCGGTCCCGGAACCGGGGAAAGATAAAAAGCAAAAAGTTGTCTCTCGGTCAGAGCACCCCAAGACCAAAACTTGAAGGGTGAGGAGGAAGCCAATCACTCTTTTGACGGACTCGGTCCAACGATTGAGAGAAGAAGAAGAAGAAGAAGAAGATGCTTCGGCTCTGTTGATCCGATCTACGAAAGCTATCGAGGTTGCCAGACCTTTTGAGCCGATGACGGTTATACTGGTCGGGGTCGGTTTTGATACCCCGAGTCTCGACCATAGCGTCCCGAGCGATTCGCTTGGGACCATGATAGTGGGTCATTTGCCTTCTCTTCCGACCTTTTCTAAGGAGGCGTTAAAGGAAGCTTGAGAATTGAAGACCCCCGATACCCCCGATATGGGCGGGGGCTCTAGTGTAGGGGACCCTTTTCGGGATTGCTTTAATTGATTCGATGATGCCTCCGATATTAGTGACGCTTCTCTTCTCCTAGAAGAGGCCCAACTGTGCTTGGTTTCTTCGTTCTTTTCTAAACCCGACTTGTGCTTTTTCCATACTGTGTAGGCCATTAGCAAGTTTCGAGTCGACCTCAGCCAATGTGAAGTCGAGCTTCAGAAGGTCTCAGGGGAGAGAGATGCTATGCGGCTTCTTTGCAGCCAAAAGAACGAGGTTATAAAGGACCTCCAAGCAGATTTTGCTAAGGCTCGCGAAGAAGAGGCCGAACTAGATAAGCAGGTAAGGCTTGTTCTGTTAGAGTATGGGTTTGACCCAACTGTGGAAGCTAACCCTTCATTATCTCAGCTGTAGCAAAAGGTTGAAAAGATCGGGTTGCTTCAGGAAGAAGTCGATCAAATCAAGGCAGAATGTGACGGTGGAAGAAGACTATCGACCGCCTGGCTGCAGAAAAAGAAACCATCTTGGCCAAATTATTATCGGCCGATATTCAGCTTCGAAGTATCAAGCAAAAAGGTTTGGCTCATGCCAAGAGGATCGAGGATCTTGAAACAAGGCTTGTTGAGGCCAAGGCGGAGATCGAATCATCAAAAGTCATGGCGGACAAGACCATTGCCGTGTATCGGGCCGATGATCAGGCTGCTTAAATGGAGGCAAGAGAGGCAGCGAATACCGCCGACACTCGAGCACATTGGGTTGCCGAACTTGCTAAGTGTCGGTCTCGGAGGGAGACCCTCGAGGAGATACACACTCGAGGTTTCAACCTTGCTGAAGAGATAAAAAGGGCCAAAGAACTCGAAGCTGATGCTGAAGCCTTGGCTTCTGATGGCGATGGTGATCATGATGATGCCAGTAGCAAGAGCAGGTCCGAAAATTGGGGGGAGCCAGGTGGAGAAGAGACCGCTCTCGATGATAACCCAGAAGCTTAGCCCTTAGCTTTTTCTATGTTGCTTTTATTTATGTAAACCATCTTTGTATATACAAATATCTTTTTCTTTTACTGACTTGCTTCGTGGAGATTTCATTCATGCCTTGCGGATGTTTTCATGAGGATTTAGGTGATTTTATCGAATTCGGCCTTCGTAGCCTTTATGTCCTAGTGAGTGTTTGCTCGAGCTCAAAATAAAAGTAGCCCATAGGCTTAGTGGTCGAGTGGGTGCTTGCCCGAAATCAAAAAATAAAAGTAGCCCATAGGCTTAGTAGTTGAGTGAACGTTTTGAGCTCGAAGTAAGATAGCCCTTAGGCTTTGATAATTGAGTGAGTGATTGTTTCGAACTCGAACTCAAAGTATATTAGCCCGTAGACTTTTATAATCGAGTGAGTGATTGCTCGAACTCAAAGTAAGATAGCCCTTAGGCTTTAATAATTGAGTGAGTGATTGTTTCGAACTCGAACTCAAAATATCTTAGCCCGTAGGCTTTTTTTGATCGGGTGAGTGATTGCTCGAACTCGAAGTAAGATAGCCCTTAGGCTTTAATAATTGAGTGAGTGATTGTTTCGAACTCGAACTCAAAATATCTTAGCCCGTAGGATTTTTACGACCAAGTGAGCTATTGCTCGAACTCGAAGTAAGATAGCACTTGGGCTTTAATAATTTAGTGAGTGATTGTTTTCGAACTCGAACTCAAAATATATTAGCCCGTAGGCTCCTGTTTGAATCATGAAGCAGGAAGATCTTTTCAAAGTGTGAGATATCTGAGAAAAAAAAGGTTCTCCTTTGTAAATTATTGTACATGTGTTTGTATCTTGTGCCATAGTTCGAGCCAAATTACGTGGGCAAGGTTCGTCTTGACCATTTGGCCCTTACATGTTTCTCTATCGAGACCATGTTCGACATGAATTTGATATGAAATAACTTTCTTACGCCAAACATGATTTATTCTAATTGGTAGCCCCCCAGTATTCGAGGATGATTACGAAGGAGCCTCAAATACTATTTTTTTGTCCTCGGGTAGCACATAGTTATTGTCTCGTTAAAAACCTTGCCGGAAAACCCATTTGGGATAAAAGACAAACTTAAGGGAAAAAGAGTACAACGCGTGCTTTGAAACCAGAGGTCTTGATGTTTTTCGTCAAATTCCTGCAATGAGTTAGTGTCGAATATACGTATATAGATGATAAAGAATAGAAAATCATACCTTAACATAAATATCGTTTGAGAAGCTATATGTTCCAATTGTTTGGTAATGGTTTTCCATCCATTGTGCCAAGTTTATAAGACCCTTTTCCCAACTATGTCGAGGACTTGATAGGGTCCTTCCCAATTTGGGCCGAGCTTCCCTTCATTAGGATCTTGAGTGTTGATGGTGACCTTCCTTAGGACCAAGTCCCTGGTCTTGAAATGTCGGAGGTTGGTTCTTCTGTTGTAGTACCTTTCGATTCGTTGTTTTTGTACAGCCATTCGAACCAATGCCGCTTCTAGTTTTTTATCTAATAATTCGACGCTAGTATTCATTACCTCGTAGTTTGATTCTTCCGATGTATGTCGTAACCTTATGCTTGGTTCCCCGACTTTGACCGAAATTAAAGCTTCGGAGCCATACACTAAGGAAAATGGGGTCGCTCCTGTACTGGATTTAGATGTTGTCTGATATTCCCAAAGGACTTCGGGCAAAATTTCTCTCCACTTTCCTTTAGCTTCGTTCAATTTTTTTTATGTTTTGGATGATAATCTTGTTTGTTGATTCGGCCTGTCCGTTCTCGCTAGGATGATATACTGTAGACAGTATTCTTTTTATTTTATGGTCTTCGAGGAATTTTGTCACTTTACCGCCGATAAACTGTCTACCATTGTTGCATGTTATTTCTGCTGGTATCCCAAATTGACACCTGATGTGGTCCCAGATGAAATCTATAACCTCTTTTTCTCTCACTTTTTCGAACGCCTGTGCTTCAATCCATTTAGAGAAATAGTCAGTCATAAACAAAATGAATTTAGCTTTACCTGGGGCTGATGGTAGAGGGCCGACAATATCCATTCCCTATTTCATGAATGGCCATGGAGAAATGACCGAATGAAGCTGCTCTCCGGGTTGATGGGTCATCGTTGCAAAACTTTGGCATTTATCACATTTTCGAACAAACTCCTTAGTGTCCTTCTCCATGCTATCCCAGTAGTACTCTGCTCTGATGATTTTGCGAATTAATGGTTCGGCGCCAGAGTGGTTTCCACAAGTGCCTTCATGGATCTGTTGTAAAACATAATCGACGTCTCCTGGACCAAAACATATCGCCATTGGTCCGTCGAACGTCCTTCTGTATAATGTTCCATCTTCAACCAGTGTGAATCGAGCAGCCATGGTTCGTAGAATCCTCGATTCTTTAGGGTTCGATGGGAGTTTTCCGTTCTTTAAGTATTCAATATACTTATTCCTCCAATCCCAAGTTAAGCTCGTGGAATTTATTTCGGCATGTCCCTCCTCGATTACAGATCTCGAGAGTTGAACGACAGTCCCCGAGTTGAACTTATCTTCCTCGACCGACGACCCCAAATTTGCGAGTGCGTCAGCCTCACAGTTTTGTTCTCGAGGCACATGTTGTAGGGTCCATTGTTTGAAACGGTGTAGAGTTATTTGTAATTTGTCGAGATACCTTTGCATCCTATCTTCTCGAACCTCGAAAGTTTTTTTTACTTGGTTCACCACTAGTAAAGAGTCATATTTAACTTCGATGACTTCTGCTCCCAGGCTTTTAGCTAGCTCGAGACCTGCAATCATGGCCTCGTACTCGGCCTCATTGTTAGTTAATCTAGTGGTTTTGCTGGGTTGCCTAATATTGCCATCTGTGGGAGGTTTCAGTACGATGCCAAGCCCGAACCCCTTCACATTTGAAGCACCATATGTGTAGAGGGTCCAAACCCCCGGCGACGTACCCAATTTTAACAAGAGTTCCTTTTCAACTTCGGGTATGAGGGTTGGCGTGAAATCGGTCACGAAGTCCGCCAAAATTTGGTACTTGATGGTCGTACGGGGTTGATATTCGATATCTACCCATTGAGTTCGATAGCCCATTTGGCCAATCGACCCGATAATTTGGGATTGTACAAAATATTACGAAGTGGGTAAGTGGTTAAAACGCATATGAGGTGACATTGAAAGTATGGTCTTAACTTTCTAGAGGCGCTTATTAGTGCAAGTGCTAATTTCTCTAAGTGAAGGTATCTAGTCGCTGCTTCTCCTAAGGTCCGACTTACATAATAAATAGGAAACTGTGTACCTTGCTCTTCTCTAATTAGGACGCCACTTAGCGCAATTTCTAATACCGCCAAGTATAAATAAAGCTTCTCATCTGTCCTCGGAGTGTGAAGTAGTGGTGGGCTCGATAGGTAGCGCTTTAATTGTTCTATTGCATGTTGGCATTCCGGTGTCCAGGCAAAATCGTTCTTCCTTTTGAGTAGAGAGAAGAATTTGTGGCTTCGATCTGATGACCTCGAAATGAATCGGCCTAAGGCAGCTATCCGCCCGGTTAGCCTTTGCACTGCTTTCACGCTATCAACGATGGTGATGTCTTCTATGGCCTTAATTTTGTCGGGGTTGATCTCGATTCCCCGATTCGATACCATGAAACCAAAGAACTTGCCCGATCTAACCCCGAAAGCACATTTCTCGGGGTTGAGCTTCATGTTGTATTTCCTTAAGATCTTGAACGTTTCCTGCAAATGAGTCAAATGGTCCTCTGCGCGCAGGGACTTAACTAGCATGTCATCAGTGTAAACTTCCATCGACTTACCTATTTGTTCTTCGAACATTTTATTCACTAGGCGTTGGTAAGTAACTCCTGCGATTTTTAGCTCGAATGGCATTACATTATAGCAATAGGTTTCGTACTTGGTGATAAATGAAGTCTTTTCCTAGTCCTCTGGGTTCATTCGAATTTGATTGTACCCGGAGTAGGCGTCGAGAGAAGTAAGGATCTCGTGGCCGGTTGTGGCATCGATCATGCGATCGATGCTAGCCAGTGGAAAAGAATCTTTGGGGGCATGCTTTGTTTAGATCTTTATAATCTACGCACATTCTAATTTTGTTCCCCTTTTTAGGGACTACAACTACGTTGGCTAACCACTCGGGATATTTTACTTCCCAAATTGACCCTATTTTGAGAAATTTAGTTACCTCATCCTTTACAAATGCGTGTTTTACCTCAGACTGAGGTCTTCTTTTTTGCTTCACCAGTTTGAACCTAGGTTCTAAGCTTAGCTGGTGCGTTGTTATCGATGGTGGCATCCATGTCATGTCTAAATGGTACCAAGCAAAATAATCTATGTTATCAATAAGAAATTGAACACGTTTTTGCCTGAGATCGGGTGTCAGCCCCGTTCCCAGGTGTACCTTTCTCTCGGGTAAACGTTCGATTAATATAACCTGTTCCAGTTCTTTGATCATTCACTTGGTGGCATCGGAGTCGTCAGGGACAATGAGAGCTGGAGGTGTCGGAAACTCTTCCTTGTCATCTTATATTTCCTGCTTCACCAATTCGGTCAAGCCCGGTTGCTGTGATTGCTACTGGGTTTCCCGCCTATCTTGTGTGCTCGACTTTTCTTAGGCCGATAACGTTGGTATTGGTGTTATCTCATCGACCACAAACATTTCCTTCGCAGCATGTTGCTCCCCGTACATTGTCTTCACACCGTTCGACGTAGGGAATTTTATCACTTGGTGTAAAGTCGAAGGCACTTCCCTCATATTGCGGATCCATGGTCTTCCGAGTAGGGCATTGTACCTCATATCGCCTTCGACTACGTGGAACTTGGTGTTTTGGATGGTTCTAGCTACATTTACAGGCAGAATAATTTCCCCTTTAGTTGTTTCACTGGCCATATTGAAGTCGTTTAAGACCCGAGCTGCAGGAACGACTTGATTCTGTAAACCGAGCTTCTCCACTACCCAAGATCGGATGATATTCGCAGAGCTACCTGGATCCACTAAGACATGCTTAACTTGAACTTTATTTAATAGGATAGAAATTACCAGACCATCGTTGTGAGGTTGAGATATGCACTCGTCTTCTTCAATTCTGAATGATAAAGTGCCCTCGGGTACATATCCTCGAGTTTGTGTTTCCCCTGCGGCCGTTATCTTGCCGTATTTGAGCACGGGTCCCTGTGGAGTATCGACCCCACCGATGATTATATGAATGATATGCAGAGGTTCCTCTTGTTTATCTTTTTTGCTGGCGTCCCTTTCTCTGAAGTGATTCTTGGCTCGGTCACTGAGTAACTCTCGAAGGTGGCCCTCATTGAATAGACGGGCTACCTCTTCTCTCAATTGTCTGCAATCCTCGGTCTTGTGGCCATGCGTACCATGATACTTGCACATCGAATTCAGGTTCCTTTGGAAAGGGTCGGTTTGCATGGGTCTGGGCCACCTAGTGTCTTTGATTCTTCCGATCACCGATACAATGCCCGATGCGTCGATGATGAAATTGTACTCCGATAGCCAAGGTGCTTCTATAGGATCATTTATCAAAGCCATTCTTGCTCATAAGCCCCCAAGAATTTTGTCCTTGATCATTTCTTCGATTGCGCGTTGAACTATTGTTCATTCGATCTGCGATGTACGGTTGATATCGGTCTCTGTTCGACCTTTGCTCCCTATCGATGTCCCTCTAGTTTTTAATTTCGGGCATGCGGAAATAATTGGGGATTGGTTTTGGCGCTGCGCTTGAGGGAAAAGGCTTTTGTATGAATATTTTTGAATCCAGCCCTTTTAACATTGGTGGAGCTCCTGGGATTTGATCGACCCTGGATTTATATGTTTCTATTATTTTATAGTTGGCTTCGACTCATTTTGTGAGTTCCTCGAGTAGTTTAGTAATTTTGGGAGTAGTCCCTGATTCTTGCTCGTTTGACTTCACTATGGTTGGTTCCGTCATGTGGGTGATTTCTCGAAGCGGATTGGGCTCCGGCCTGCTTTGTACCTGAGTTTGGCTCTACAACTGAGCTATCCCTATTTGTTGGGCTTGTAACATCTCGAGCTACAGATCGAGTACCGCCCTGAATGCTTTTTTCCGGTTCGGAATGTTGGTTCTCCTCAATAGCGATTTGTGAATTGACATCTAGCGGTACTTCAACTCGAGCTTCGGTGACATCGTTAATTTGCCTTTCGGCCCTGGGTTCCAAGTTGTTGGTTTCATCTTGAAGGCTGGCTTTGTGGTCGATAGGTAAAGCCATCAATCGAGGGTTTGTCATTGTTGATTTGAAGTTGTAAACTGGTGTGTATTGCAGATTTGTATCAAACAACCACTATTACCCTTAGCCCCACCGTTGGGGCCAAACCGTTTACCCCGAAAATCGGATATAGTTGAATTTATTAGTAGTTCTAAGGATATGTGATATAGCTTGACATAAATCGTACTAGAAGTGGAAATGTTTAGATTCTTGGCTATAAAAACGGGATATGAATTATTGAATGAGGAGAGTGAGTTTGCTGAGTGAAACAAGCTTAAGAGATTTATTCTTCAATAAATAGAAGTAGTCTTTTCTTACAATATGTGAACCTGTCCTGTGCTTACAGTGATTCCCCTTTTTATAGTAGAGGGATCTTACTTTATTTACAATAAAAAATATACAGTGGAGAACCCATGATGAATTGTCTCTTACTCGATTCCCGCCAAGATTCTCTCCCCTAGTACGATTGCAACGGCTCTTGTCTGCGAACTCGATATTGGCTCGAGCTCGTTATTGGCTCAAGCCCTCGGCCTTTGTTCGAGTTCGACATTCGGGGTGAGTGTCAATCGGTCTGTGATTCTCCGACTACCTTCATGTTGCCTTGCGGTTCGATTTGGTCATGGACTCGATAATGATACCGAGTCGATTCCTCGATCGGTCTTGAAGCTCGAAGCTTGTTTGTACTATCTTCGGAACTCATCTCGTAGTCTCACTTCGGTCGCTTACCATTCAAACCCGATCAAACGTACGAGGGCCGAAATCTATTTCGATCATATACATACATACTAATGGGAAAAAAAAGAAAAAAAAGAAGAGGCATAGAGTAGAGGAATCTATTTACCCCTTGGTTAGGAAGTTCTATTCCTAACTGCTCAATTTGAGGGTTGAGATGTGTCTTAGACCTGTAGTTTCATACTAAGATTAGACCATAAAGTTAAAGTCACTTAAAAGGTAAATGCAGGTAATTGTGTTTAGTTGTATTAATTAATAAGCTAGAATAAATGTAAGTAGCCAGCTGTGACATGTTAAATTACCTAACTGTGTCAGTACGTATAACTTAAATTCTACATGTAATACCCAATTCAATGTTGGATTTTTCTTTTAGTGTCTAGTTATATTTTCTTGACCAATATGAAACACCAATTCCGATCCTTCAATGGAAGCCGTTGGATCATCAACTTTTCTTTGATCGAACAAATTCTTGTCATATTCAAGCATCAGAGAGGGAGCTGAATTTGAGGATTAGTATTTTCAAGGAACAGTATATCTACGTAGATTAGGAAGTTAAGATTCAAGAAAGAAGCTGTTAGTCATACTAGGTGTTAGAGCACAAACAATTACTTGCCATTCAGGGTCAGATTTATATGGTTTGGATGAGCTTATTGAATCTTTCACTTACTATCAAGAAATTGTTAGTAAAATCTGTGTTCGAAAACATAAATCAGAGCAAAAAGAAATGTTAGTTCAATAAATAAATCTTAAAATAATTCTAAGACCACAAGTTAGTTGTGTGTCCTTAAGGCATATAGTCCACTCATTATTGCCCAATGTTATGGATTATTTCCTCCCAGGATAGAACGGAAAAACTATTATGTAATACTGAAAATTAAAATTACAAAACTTCAGCGAACTCAACAAATAGAGCAAATCACACTTGACACTTTTATTTGAAAAAGCAATGCAACAATGTAGAAAAGAGGGGAGAAGTTTTTAGATTTTTCATGTCTGAAAAATGAAGCCAAGCCTCTAAATTTATAGGCAATGAAAGGGTGAGATGAAGAGGTGTAATTCAAAAGGTGCCTCTTCCATTTCCCATTCACACCCATTCACAAAACCTAACAATTCCCCACATCAATGGGGAATGGAAATATGCTTTAATAACATGCAAAATACTTGTGTGATTAACAAGTATGGATTAATCGCATCTGAATAAGTAGGTTTCCCTTCGAACTTTCCTTAGTGAACATAAGTCGGATATACTCGGTCAATCGGTATATTTGATATCTTTGAACCGTCAAGATTTGGTATATACCTACACAACCATAGGTCACACAATCAACCCTTATTAGTTTTTGGTTCTCATTGTTGTATTCGTTTCAGTCATGAACACTGCCTGATTTTATATGTGCATAGAGAATTGGCTTTACAGAACTCTCCTTGAAGCGGCTAACACTTCACACTTACATAAGTGATTCCTAAACGTGGTATCCCATAGATACACTATTTGATATATACTATATCAAACTTAGAAACCACTAAAAAGCCTTAACGCTTTATCCTTGGTACTGAACATTGTCTCATCACGAGAATGGACCAAAAATAAATTTTATTTGACAATGTTGAACCGTCATTAATGACTTTCTTTGAGCTCCTTAAACCTAGGTCTTGGGATCTCCAGTCTTCTAGGTAGAGCTACCGCAACAATGACTTGTCCTCGGCCATAGTCCTATTCTCCTTGATGATCTTTCAACTACCTCTCTAGTTAGGCCTTTTATAAATGGATCAGACACATTATCTCTTGACTTCACATAGTCAATTATGATTATTCCCCTAAAGAGTAGTTGCATAACGGTTTTATGTCTTCGTCGTATATGACAAGATTTTTTCGTTATACATGATGATCCCGGCCTTCCTATTGCCGCTTGACCATCGCGATGTATGCATATATGTGCCAATATTTTGGGCTAAGATGTAATTTCTTCGAGAAATTTCGAAGCCATTCAACTTCTTCACCAACCTTGTCTAAGCCTATAAACTCAGACTCCATTGTAGAGCGAAAATGCACGTTTGTTTGGATAATTTTCAAGACACTGATCCTCCACTGATTGTAAAAATATATCCACTTATAAATTTAGATTAGGTTGATCCGATGATCTAATTTATATCATTATACCCCTTAATAAATGCAGAGTACTTATTATAGTGCAATGCATAGCCATGGATATATTTCAAATATCCCAAAATGCATTTTATTGTCATAACAGTTCAATGCGAACTTCCTTATATCGTAGACAAATACGTCTCAACTTTCTATTGCATATTAGATTATTGACTACACTTAATGTAGCAATAGTATATTATAATAATATATGGAATGATTGGCATCCGTTGTGGCCGCAACTTTTTAATATATAACATATTTCGCAATCACTCCGCCATTTTCAAGCATTTGTATGTAATTTATTCATACGTCTATATGATAGGCAAATTATAGTACCTTCATTCATGAAACAAATCCAACTTGCAATGGTTTTTGGTCATGTTCATCGGTTGGTTCACCTTATTATAGATCAATGTATTAATACATTCGTTCATGAACGTTCATGTTTATACAAAACATACAAACACACTTTTCATGAAAAGTCACAACCTTCCAGGTGACACCCTTTTATAAAAGATCTAAACATTATAAATGTTCAAGAAAGAACCAATCATTTATGGAAAAGCATGTAAACAACTTTTAAATTTATAGTTTCATCACTAGTCACTACTAAGATAACAAGTAATGAATTCACCGACTATCATATCAATATCCACTAAGGATTGGTGGGCTCAAAAATTATATCATTTAGCTATTACGGCTAACATTGGTTTTTGTCACGCATAAGAAAAAAGCCCCCACATTTTAAATATTTCATCAATATATCATCCACATATAATCAAATAATGACTATATGATTTGAAGTATTCTTAACGCAAACACATTTAATTGCACTCATTAATTTTGAAATTATTTGCAATATTATTTGGTTAAATCTCGCATGTCATTGTTTGGGTGCTTGTTTTAGTCTGTAAAGTGACTTAACAAGTCGGCACACCTTATTTTTCCCTTCAGGAACCATGAACCCATCAGGTTGTTCCATGTAAATCTCAATTTAAGAAGGTTGTCTTCACATCTATTTGACGGATTTCAAGACCATACATTGTAGCCAATGCAACTAACATCCATATGTACGTAATATTCATAACCGACGAGTATTTGTTAAAATAGTCAAGGAATTATTGTTGTATATATCCTTTGACAATAAGTCTTGCCTTATACTTGTCAATAATTATTATGACCCAAAATCTGACCAGTCATGATGGCACCTAACCCAACCCGTTAGGTAAGCCATTTAACTATAATCCACTTTAATTAGATTTATCGAGGAAAATAAATAATAAAATAACTGAACATTTCTACTTTTCCCAAGGACTAGTAGTACAAACCATGAGCATCTAAGATTTAGAATTATATTTTTTTAAAAAAAATTGGTAAGAAATAAAATACATCATCTGTTGAAATACACGAGAACAGATTAAAGATTCTAAAGCTACCAAGAACAAGTGGCAGTTATAACCGGAATGCAGGTAAATCTTCAATGTCAGCTCTCTCCACGTACAACGACTCCTGCTCCATAATCTGCTTGTAAAGTGCAGAAGTGTAGTATGAGTACAACCGATCTCATATACCCAGTAAGTATATTGTCCAACCTCGTCGAAGTAGTGACGAGGTTTTTTAGTTAAAAGATACTCACCATTAAAACATGTACATCGGACTAGTAATAGAAACAATTATAGAGCATAACAGATAAGGGTACAATAAACCAGCTATGCGAGGCAGTAAATGTAATGACCCAACTTGTCGATTTGAGTTATTACTCTCCTTTCTACTATTTGAAGTCTTGAATAGCTTCATATGATGTATTATGATTTGTGTACAAAATTTGAGGTCAATCAGACTTGATTTGCTATGTTTTGACATCGAACCTAGGATATTTTGACATCGATTCTTCAAGAATACGTGGTATCACATTAAGAAAATGAGCTCCAAATTCAGTTTTGATTGAAGCATTAGGTCCGTATTGAAATTTTGGAGCCATAGCAAAAAGAATCGATATGAGAGAGTTATGCCAATTTCCGTGTCAAGAATAATTTTCCGTAGCCGTCAGCACCCAGGGTACCGTGGGGTGCTATCCTTGGCACTAGGATATTTAAAGGTAATGGAAATAGCACCACAGGCAATGCCCCACGCCACCTGTGGCTCCCGAAATAGCTGAGACCCTATAAACGGGGGTTTTCTACCATTTTTGACAAAAATAGAGTTGGGGAACTCGGTTTGGGCGATATTTGGGCGATTTTCACGGGTAAATATTGGGGTAAGTGTTCCTTATCCTATATTGATTATCTTTCATGATTCCATACTCATTTGCATCATGAATCCGTGAATATATGGAAGAAAAATCAGATTTTTGTAAAATCTTCCAAAAATGTATAATGAAGATTTGAAGGTCACTCCGATATCAAAATTTGATAAAATTGATATGGGTGGACTCGTAATTGAATAGGTTGTCGGATTTTGTGAGTTTCATCGTATTCCGAGACGTGGGCCCCACAGGCAATTTTTGAGTTAAATTTTGGATTTTGCTGGAAAATTAGTATTTTCATATGGAATTAATTCCTACGATTCGTGTTGAATATATTGAATTGTTTGTGACTAGATTTGAAGCTTTCGGACACGAATATGCGAGGCAAAGGTTTATTGGAATCTTGAAATTGGTTGCGAAACGAGGTAAGTATCTTGCCTAACCTTGGGGGAATTACCTCTAAGGCATCGAGTCTTATGTGCTATTTGTAAAATGTGAAAAGCCGTGTACGCGAGGTGACGAGTACGTACTCGGTCTAAAATTTGCAAAATTGATTGGGTTAAAGTCTTAGGCATATTTGTAGTAAAGTGGATAATTGTTGGCATTTATTAAATCGTCTATTTTCTATGCCTCAATTCGCGTTTGTTGAATTTGTTTTTATATGACAATTTGATGTGATTATTGCTTGTATATTTATGTGAATTCCGTGAGTTGGGTGATGTGATATAATCTGGATATAATTATATTATGGATTGTCCATCTGTAAATAATTAATGAAATAATTTTAAACCGAGGCGTTATATAATTATCTAGAATTTGGATTAATGAAGGCGTTGCCCTATACTGAGTATTTTCCATCTCTGTTGTTGTTTTTAGGTTTTATACACATTGTGTGGAGCCATGGGCTATTTGTTGTGAAATTAATTGATTTTGTTATATCTTTGGAATTGGTTATGGCCATTGGGAAAATTGTGATATGAATTGATTTTGTTATGTTATCGGGATAATATTCCATGTACGTTGTTGTGTTATTTAAGTTATTATTTTGAGGATATACGGGTGGCATTTTACTGTTGTTATGTGTGTTGGGATATTGTCTGGGCGGAGAGATAAGGGTGGCAATAGGAGAGATAAGGGTGGCTATAGGAGCGATAAGGGTGGCTATTAATATTGTCAGGGCGGAGGGATAAGGGACGCTATTATAGGAGTGATAAGGGTGGCTATTGATATTGTCAGGGCAGAGGGATAATGGAGACTATTATAGGAGTGATAAGGATGGATATAGGAGCGATAAGGGTGGCTATTGATATTGTCAGGGCGGAGGGATAATGAAGGCTAATATAGGAGTGATAAGGGTGGCTATTGTCAGGGATGATATGTGATGATGTGAGGTTATTGCGTTGGTAATTTTCATGTGATGTTGTGATTTTTCTTGTGTTCATTTTTATACCTCGTGCAATTTGTCTTGTTGTTGGTAAATTAATAATAGTCTGATCTATGTTGAAATTGGGAGCCTGTGGTTATTGCCAGGTGGATTATGAAATGAAATGTGGGCACGAGGTGCCGTGAGTAAATAATGATGATATTGGCACGTGAACTGTCCGTGCAATTGTGATATGAAATGTGGTCACGAGGTGTCGTGAGTAAATAATGATGATATTGGCACGTGAACTGTCCGTGCAGTTGTGATATGAAATGTGGGAACGAGGTGCCGTGAGCAAATAATGATGATATTAGCACGTGAATTATCCGTGCAGTTGTGATATGAAATGTGGGCACGAGGTGTCGTGGTTAAATGAATGATGATATTTGGCACGTGAGTTGTCCGTGCGGTTGTGATAGAGAAATTGGCACGAGGTGCCGTGGAAATATAAAAGTTGGATGAGACCCATATTTTATGATTTTGAAATGCTGTGTCACAGGGTGACTTTTATTCGAAAGAGATTTAGTTGAAAGAATTTTATTTGAACAATATTTATTTGAAGGAATTATATTTGAAAGAGATTGAAAGAGATTTATTTGAAAGAGATTTATTTGAAAGTATTATATCCTAAATATTTCTATTTGAAAATATATAGGCTAAAGATTTATATTGGAAGGACTTGATTAATTGGTTGTACTTGTATTCATTATTTATTGTGCAATATTTATGGCGTTCTTATCACCCTACTGTGTATATCACTGGTTGATTATTGTTGCCATTATTGTTATTTATTTCCTATTATTTTTGTATACTATATTGCGCAGGTTATTAGACTGGTGAGTGTCTCGATTGTACCTCGTCACTACACCACTGAGGTTAGTCTTGATACTTACTCGGTACTGACTGTGGTATACTCATACTATACTTCTGCATATTTGTGTGCAGAACTAGGTATTGGAGCTATCGGGCTCGGACAAAGTTAAAGTGTGATCGCAAGGATTCAAGGTAGAGCTGCTTGGTCGTCGTAGTCCCTTGAATTCTTTCTATTTTATTGTACTATTAATTATTAATCAAACAGTATTGAGTATTCGGTTCTTGAGATCATTTCATGTATTTAGTTAGAGTTCATGACTCAGTATTACCAGTCTTAAGAGGTTGTTATATTTGTTTCCATTTTTGGTTTAAAAAAAATGGCTCGAATTGTAATTATAATCGGCTTACCTAGTCTATAACTAAGTTCCATCACGACGCCTGAGGTGGAATTTTTGTGTCGTGACAGTAAATGATTACTAGGAGAAGTCACAGTAGTAAATTTATAATTTTCCTGGTGTGAGAAATATATTTAAGATATCACATCGAATGGCACGGTAACACATTCGTGCATTTATCTCATTAACTTCATAACTTTACTGGTGTGAGGAATATATTCAAGATATCAAATTGAATGGCATGGTAATACCTTAGTGCACTTATCTCATTCTCACCCAATATATATATATATATATATATATATATATATATATATATATATATATATATATATATATATATATATATATATATATATGTAGATCAAATCAATTGGCACGGCAACACCCTTCGTGCATTTATTTTCTCACTGAACATACATATAACAGTACCAACTAGGTGGGAGAAATTTCAATAACAATAAAAATAAATAAAGTGGGAGGCACCACGGAAATAGACTGGGAAAAAGGGCATAGAAATTATACCAACAATTAGGAAGGAAGAATATAAATTTCACTAATTAGCATGGTAGAAGGGTTAGATGCAAATATAACAAACAAGAAGAAAATCATAATATTTGCAAGTTAAGCAGATAGAAGGCATGGATAAAACAGTAACACTTGGGGTAGAGGACACAGAAAGAACAACGACTACAAGTCACATAGAAAACATAGGTACACAATAACAGCTCAAGATAAAGGCATGAATGTATACATAACGAAAAGATATCATAATATAATGTATGTCTCTTGTCCTCGCCTGCACGGAAGCACCCTTCGTGCCTTGAACATTTGATAATATAAAAATAATAGCACAGCATCACCCTTCGTGCTTTTACTCTTATCCTCACATGATAATGTAATGAAATGGCACGGTATTGTTCTTTCGTGCATAATAATGTATATGAATGGCACGGCATCACCCTTCGTTCTTTATACTTTTCCTCGCATGATAATATATACGAAATGGCACGGCATCACTTTTCGTGCTTTACACTCTCCCTCACATGATAATGTATATGAAATGGCAAGGCATCACCCTTCGTACTTTACACTCTTCCTTACCAAGCATATGTATATCATTAACAAGCAAGGTAGGAAGCATAAATAACATCAAGGAAAATGTTTAAACGAATGTTCCAATTGAACATCAATCATGGCTTTCAAGTCAATAACAATTCAATAAATCTCAAGTACTTTTTTATTCAAGTATTTCAACAAGTCTCAAAAATGATCTTCCACTCAAGTATAGAATTCAAAATCTCAAGAATAACGGTCGTAGCGTCGTATTTGTGATTAAGTATAATAACGACCAGATTTAGTACGTCAATTATTTCACAAAAGTGCATCAAGTTTTAATCAAATTATAATAAGCCAAATCATGGTTTCTAGAATTTAATATCATATTCATAGAAATCTAGAAGTAAAAGAAGACATGCAACCCGAGTCTCACATAATTCTACAAAGCACAATAAGTTGTATAATTTACCTTCGAGCATGATTAACCCTGTCACGTGTATATATGCTTGTCACCTCATATATGTATCACCCAGCATGTAGCAAACAATGGCAATTAGTAGGAAAGATTCTCTCAACAAAGTTAGGCAAAACACATACCTCAAATAAGCCAATTCGATACACTGGGAGTTCCATCCCACTCAAATCATCCTCCGAACGGCTCGAAACTAGCCAAAAGGAACTCAATTACATCAATTAAAGCTTAAGGAAACAATTCCAAATAATAAAGGTCGAATTTATAATTACAACCCCGAAGTCAACCAAAAGTCAATACTGGGGCCCACTTCTCATAATCCAACAAAATTTATAAAATCCAAACACTCATTCCGATACGAGTCCAACCATACAAAAATTATCAAATTCTGACATCAACTCAACCTCCAAATCCTAAATTCTTATTTTTGAAAGATTTTACAAATTTCCCAATTTCTTCACTTTGATTCTCACCATTTTGATGTTAAAACTCAAATATAATCATGAAGTATACATAAAAATTGAACAAGGACACTTACCCAACGGTTGTATATGAAATTCCTCTCTCAAAATCGTCCACTCGGACCTAGGGTTCAAAAATATCAAAAAATAAATCAAAAACCAAAATTATACAGCTGAAAACAAGTTGTAGATGTCGCACATGCGATCCGGGGTTCGCCATTGCGAAACCTTCGTAAATGCCAATATTTCTTTGCAATTGCGAAGTTGAACAGTGCAAAAATTTTCGCAATTGCCAACTGAATAGTACCTCACCAGAAACCAGCAGTCTTTCCCGATACGGAAATGGGCATAACTCTCTCATATGATGTCTGAATTTGACGATTCTTTTTGCTATGGATTCATAATTACAATATGGATCTAATTATTCAATACAAACTGAATTTGGAGCTCATATTCATAATGTGGTATCATTTATACTTGAAGAAACGACGTCAAAATATCAAAGGCAAGCGCAACACAACCTAAACCTATCTGAAACTCATCCGAGCCCCTGAGGCTCCAAACCAAACACCCAATCCAGTCAAAAATAAAACACGAACTCGATCACATGATCAAAATACCAAAATAACCTCTAGAAGCACGAATCAGACGCCAAAACGCATTAGAATCACAATGAACTTCAAAAACTTCTAAAATCGCAACCAAGCGTCCAAACCATATCAATTCAACTCGGAATGAACTCAATTTTACGTACAAGTCCCAAATGACATAATAAAGCTACTGAAATTTCCGTAACCATAACCCGAACCCGATATCATAAAAGTCAACTCTCGGTCAAACTTATGAACATTCTAAGCCTTCAAATTTCCAACTTTTGCCAATTAGCGCTGAAACCTTCTAGAAATATGCAAATAAAATTTCGGGCATACGTCCAAGTCCAAAATAACCATCCGGGCCTAACGAAACCTTTAAAACTCCGATCTGAGATCAAATACACAAAAGTCCAACTTTGTCAACTACTCCAATTTAACGCTTAAATCGTGAAACTAATTCTCCCAAACAAATTCCGAAATACCTGAAAACCAAAACCAACTATTGAAACAATCACAATGCATTATACGAAGCTTCTCAACACTTCAAATAAATGTACGAAGTGCAACTGCTCAAAACGACCAGTCGGGTCCTTACAATAATGCGATCATCTTTTATTTTCCTCTTGAAGATCCATTTGGAACCCAATGGTTCGTTCCCTAGAGTAAGATCAACTAACTCCCAAGTATGGTTATTTAATATGGATTCTATCTCACTATCTTCTTCTTTCCAATTAAGACATAACTTCTTTCAAAGTTTGAAGCTCATTTTCCAACAAGAATGTTAGAAAATCTGATCATATGAAAGTAGTTGTCCTTTGATGTTTACTACGTCTTAGATTCACCTCATAAGGTGTACTTTAATTTTTTTCTTCCCAAGGTCGCTTAGATATTTCAATAGACAACTCACACTCCTTTTTATACGGATAAATATTCTCAAAAAATTCAACATTATCTGATTCGATTACCGTATTAATATGAATATCGGGATTTTCTAATTTATGAACCAGAAAATGATATGCCTTACTATTTGTTGCATATCCTGTGAAAACGCAATCAATAATTTCTAGTCTGATCTTTACCCTTTTGGGTTTAGGAACTTTCACTTTAGCTAAGCACCCCCACATTTTAAAATATTTTAGTTAGGCTTCCTTTCATCCCATTTTTCATATGGAGTGGATTGCGTCTTGCTATGGGGAACTCAACTGAGTATTCAATTATCTATAAGAATAACTTTTTCCCCACAAGTTCTGGGGTAAACCAGAACTTATCAACAAGGCATTCACCATCTCTTTTAATGTTCTATTTTTTCTTTCTGCAATTTCATTAGATTGCACTGACTAAGGGGCTGCCATTGGATGAATACTACCATAGTCCAAACATATTTCTTCAAAATGAGATTCACATTCACCGCCTCTAATATTTTGTAGAGCCAACCACATGAACTGTTATTTGTATCACAATAGAACCACAATTAATAAACTGTGACATTTTATATCTTCAAAATGAGTAATATCTGACCCAACTAGATTTAGTAAACAGTGAAGTTTTTAATCTTCAAATCGAGTAATATATGATACAACCAAATTTAATAAACGGTGAAGTTTTTTTTTAATCTTCAAACCGAGTAATAAATTGGAGTAGAAAATCACTTAGATTTTAATCTCCAAAACGAGCTAGTAGAAAGTTACTAAGACTTTAATCTCAACGAACCAGTAGAAGATCATGCATATTTTAATTTCAAAGCAGGATTAGAAATCACAAAGATTTTAGTCTCCATAATAGGGTAGAAAATCTCAAGTATTGTAATTTTCTTTTCAAATAGCTTTCCAACAAAACCATTGTAACCCCTAAACATTTCAATAGTTTGATATATTATTCTTATCAAACAAACATATGTATAGTTTTTTATATACTTATTCATGATCTCATGAATACTTCAAGTATCAGTGTAAACCTCATACTTAAAACCTTAGATACTTTTTAGTTTCAAATTTTCTTTTGTAACATATACAAAAAGAAAATTATTCACAAATAAGGTACACCTAAGCACAATTATCTGTAACATATAAAGAAATATATGCATACTTGTTAGTGCGCACAGAACAAGTACTCGGACTACTGCACAGAACATAGCGCGCAACAGTAGGTGGATCTCTTCCATACAATGCCTTAAAGGGCGTCATGCCAGCAGAGGACTGGTAGGAGGTATTGTACCAGTATTCAGTCCATGGTAACATTGCCACCCATTTAGTGGGTGTATCAGCCACAAAGCACCGGAGGTACTGTTCCACACATTTATTTAATGCTTCGGGATTGGCTATCCGTCTGAGGATGACATGATGTGCTCGTGGTCAGAGTAATGCCTTGTAGCATGTTTAACTCTCGCCAAAATATGTGCAAGAAGCGAGGGTCTCGATCAAACAAAATAGACCTCAGTGGCCTATGAAGACGAATGATGCCCACCACAAATGCTTCAGCAACCGATTGAGCAGAGAATGTAGAAGGAAGAGCATTGAAGTGCCCATACTTAGAATGCCTATCCACCACCATCAGGATTATTGACTTTCCCTTCGAGCTAGGCAAACAAGTGATGAAATCCATCGTGATATCCTCGATTACTGTGTGGGAATGGTCAGAGGTTGGAGTAACCCTGATGGAAGATGATTAGAATCCTTCATTTGTTGGCATATCTGACTAGCGGACACAAAATTGTGCACATCTTTCTTCATTCCCTTCTAATAGAAATTAGAGGCCATCCGGTGGTAAGTACGAGCAACACCCGCATGGCCACCAATTGAGGTATCATGAAACTCGTAGAGTAACTTGTGGCATAGTGGGGAGTCAATAGGAATAACTAATCATCCATGAAAGAATAGAAGGCCATTCCGGAATTGGAATCCCGAGACAGAGGAATTTGGGTCTTGTAAGGACTATTGTAGAGCTAATAACTAGGGGTGAGTTTGATTCAAGTCCATGAGTTCACACTATAAATCATAACCTCCGACTATGATGGTGAGGAAAATAACATCACAAGTACGGGAGAGGGCGTCAACAGCTTTGTTCAATTTTTCGGTCTGTAAATAATTTGTAAATCAAATCCAACTAACTTACTGAGCCAATTTTGTTGTTCCGGGGTCTGAATAGTCTAGTTTGTCAAACTTCGAAGGGATTGCTAGTCAGTATAAATTGTGAATCTTTGCCCAAGCAAGTATTGGCGCTATTTGCTAACTGCCTGAGTGATGGCGAACATTTCCCGGTGGTAGGTGGATGCACCCTGCATCCTAATACTTAACTTCTTGCTAAAATATGTTACTGGATGTCCCTTTTGTGAAAGTACATCCCCAATCCCGAAGCTGTAAGCATCAGTCTCAAGTTGAAACTCTTGAGTATAGTTTAGTAATGCCAACACCGATGTAGAACCAAGCTTACTTTTGAGAGTCTCAAACGCTACTTGAGTCGTAGGTGACCAGTGAAAAGAATCCTTGCATAGGAGATCAGTAAGAGGTCCAGCAATTGCAGCTTAATGGTGGATGAAACGTCTATAGTACCCAGCAAGGAAGAGGAAACTATGAACTTTCTTCACATATTTAGTCTCGGGCCATTGTTGAATCACTTAAACTTTTGCTAAATCCACACTCAATCTTTGTTCAGATATCACCTGCCCCAAATAATCGACTGACATCTGGCCAAATTGACACTTGCTCCTCTTTGCCACGAGCTTGTGTAGTCGTAGAGAATTAAGAACCAACTGTAAATGCTTCAAATGTTCTTCCCAAGTGGAGCTATAAATCGATATATCTTCGAAGAAAACAAGAACAAATCGATGCAGATGTGTTTAAAGACATCATTCATGGTGTATTGGAACATGGATGGTGCGTTAGACAGCCCAAACGGCATGACAAGGAACTTGTTGTGCCCTTCATACGTTCGAAAGGCAATTTTTGCTACATCCTCTAGTCTAACCCTAATCTGATGGTAGCGCAATAATAAATCAAGATTGGAAAAATATTTCGCGCCATGAAGCTCATCAAAAAGGTTATCAATTGTTGGAATGGGGAACATGTCCCGTATGGTCACTGAATTGATGGCCTATTATGATGACCTGATAGGTCATCTCATGTTTAAAAACCTAATTCTATGATCCAAAACCTTTAAAAAATTATGTTTTAGCTTTCCTCAATTTGCGTGCGCAGTCCGAGCGTCTTTCCGGAAATCTTTTATTGTAAAAATTGAGAAACATATGAAATTTTGCCTTAAAGTCCAGTTGAGTTGACTTCAGTCAACGTTTTGAGTAAACACACCCAAATTTATATTTTGACGATCCCGGTCAATCTGTATCATGATTTGGGACTTGGACGTATGACAAGAATCGAACTCAGAAGTCCCTAACCCGAGATATCGGACTTTGTTGAAATTTCAAAGCTAAAGGCTTAATGAATTTCAAATGTATGACCCATAGTTGACTTTTTAGATATCAGGTCCGTATTTTTGTTCCGGAACCCGGTATAGGTCCAATACCATATTTATGACTTGTCTGTGAAATCTCATGAGAAACGGAGTTGGTTTGACGTGATTCGGACGTCCGGCTGTGAAAATAGAAGTTTCAAAGTTTTCTTAAAAATTTCATTTTATTTGATGTTCAATTCATTATTCTAGGTGTTATTTTGGTAATTTGATTACATGAGCAAGTTCGTATGATATTTTAAGACTTGTATACATATTTGTTTTGGAGCTCTGAGGGCTCAAGTGAGTTTCGGATAGGCTACAGAGTGAATTTGGACATAGAACATTGCTGGTGTACTTCAATTTTTGTTGCGGGCCTTAGATCTCGCAATTGCGAGATCAATCATCGCATTTGTGACCACTGTTGGGTTCGCATTTGCAATCTACTCATTGCATTTGTGAAGCGTAGCTGGGGAGGCCAGAGTTCGCATTTGCGAATAATGTTTCGCATTTGCGATCACTGGGTCGCATTTGCGATCAAGCCAGAGTTCGCATTGCGAACTATTCTTCGCATTTGCAAAGAAAGCAGATGTATGATGATTCTCGCATTTGCGATGAATTCTTCGCATTTGCGGGGCCCGCATTTGCGAACCCCAGGTCGCAAATGCGACATCTAAAACTAATCAAATATGACTTAGACGGGATTTTTGGTTCATTCTTCAAATTTTCGAAACCTAAAATCGTAGAGGCCATTTTTCCAAGACTCTTTCTTCCCCAAATCATTGGTAAGTGATTCTAACTTATTTTCTTTCAACTTTCACTATTGTTTCTAAGATTTCGACAAAAATTCTAAGGTTTCCATGGTGGAATTGGGGATTTCTGGGTAGAAATTAGGGATTTGGTAAATTAGGAATTTATACCTCAAATTGAGGCCGGATTCAAAAACAAATTACATAACCGGGCTCGGGGGTGAATGGGTAATCGGGTATTGGTCCGAATTTTGGATTTGGACCAAACGGGCCCGGCTGTTGACTTTTTTTAACTTTTTCAATAATGGCCTAAATTGATTTCTTTACAATCGTGAGTAGTTCCTAAGGCTTTATTTGAATCGTTTGGTTGGTAAATTGCAAGATTATATTAGCTCGGAGGCTTGTTTGAAAGGAAAAGCCATGGTTGAGCTTTGAGATTGGTCTTCGGAGCGAGGTAAGTGTCGTGGTTAACCTTGACTTCAGAAAATATTACTTGTTTGTCTATTTGCTACATGTTTAAATGTTGGGAAACAAGTTATATGTGATATGACGAATACTTATGCGTTGTAGTCGGGTTAATGCATGCGGGTGGGTCTTGGTTTCTTGCAATTATAGCTTCCTTTGTTCATGTTATCCGTGTTTAGACTAGTATTGTTAAATTGATCGTTCTTATCATGTTTACGGATCTTCTGGTGATAACTGAGTATTGATTTCGAAGTTGAGGTTGATATTGTAGAATGAAATGTTGAAGTGAGGCTTTTACTTGTTATTCTATCTCCCTATTGTGATTTGTTCATTGCATTATGGTAAGGAAGAGTGTTAATGCATGAAGGGTGATGTCGTGCCATATTGTGAGTTTTAAGGCACGAAGGGTGATGTCGTGCCATGTTATGAGATTAATGCACGAAGGGTGATGCCGTGCCGTTTCTATTGATTTTATGGTGAGGTTGAAAGTAAACACACGAAGGGTGATGTCGTGCATTTTACCCTTTACTGTGTTTACTTGTTCTTATTGGTTCATAGTATATTGGCTATTCAAGTTACCATTCTGTTGTAGTTCTCTATCTCGTATTCCCCTCAGCATGTCCCCCCTCCCAATATTACCTATCAAGTTTTTCACTTGTTGTTATTTGTATATATACTGTTAAATTGCACAGGTTTGTTATGTAGGTGTTTTGTCATAGCCTCGTCACTACTTTTACGAGGTTAGGCTCGACACTTACCAGTACATGGGGTCGGTTGTACTGATACTGCACTCTGCACTTCCTGTGCAAATTTTGGTATTGCTCCCAACAGATCGAGAGGCGTAGCAGCTCAGACTGGTTCATCGGAGACTCAAGGTAGATCTGTTGGCGTTCGCAGACCCTAAAGTCCCCGTCTATCTTTTCTGTTTTTTTTTACTGTTTTTTTTGTTCAAACAGTTGTATTTCTTTCAGACTTTTACTTGTAGTAAATCTTAGAAGTTCGTGAATAATGACTCCAGATCCGGGTTATAGTAAATATTGAGGTTGTTGTATTATTTCGCACTCGCTTTAATTCGTTTTACCTTATTTGCTATTATTTATTGAATTGAATAAGGATTTCCTTAATAATCCTGTAACGTTGGCTTGCCTAGTAAATGGAATGTTAGGCGACATCACGATCCAGAAAAGTAGGAAATTTTGGGTCGTGACAAGTTGGTATCAGAGCACTAGGTTGCGTAGGTCTCACAATTCACGAGCAGACTTAGTAGAGTCTGGAGGATTGGAATGGAGATGTCTGTACTTATCTTCCAGAGGCTATGAAGTTTTGGAACAAATTTCACTTCTATTCTTCTCTGTCGTGCGATTTTTGTTCTCTCAATGCTAATTTGAACTCTTCTACTCTTATTCTCTCGCAGGTAGAATTTGATGAGGAGGTTCCAGCACAGGTTATGTCTGTCGGACCAGCTCAGGTCCCGGAGGGGTTCATAGCCACCCTAGTGCCTCAAGATACTTTGGTCTGTTTGGTGGGCCTTATCGAGAGTGTGGCCTAGACTGGCGCATTTCCCATGGCACCAGCCGTCTCTCAGGCTGGGGGAGGAGCACAGACTCCTACTACTCACACTCCGGAGTAGATGGCTCCCAAGAATCAGACTCCAGTAGCTCATCCAGTTGGGGTAGTTCAGTCGGTTGTTGTGGCACAGGCTAGTGATGGGTAAGCTATGTCTTCTAAGGCTTTATGGAGATTGGACAGGTTTACCAAGATCTTCCCAGTTCACTTCAGTGGTGCTCCTTCCGAGGATTCCCAGGAGTATCTTGACAGCTGTCATGAGGTGCTATGGAACATGGGTATAGAGGAGACGAATGGGGTCGATTTTGCTGCATTTCAGATGACTGGTTCCGCCAAGAAATGGTGGAGAGATTATTTGTTTACCAGACCAGCTAGGTCTCCTGCTCTTACTTGGGACCAGTTCTCTTAGATCTTTCTAAAGAAGTTTCTCCCTATCATATTGAGAGAGGAGCATCGTCGTTGGTTCGAGCATCTCCAACAGGGCAGTATGATTGTTACCCAGTATGAGACCCGTTTTGTGGATTTCTCCCGTCATGCTCTTACTCTGCTTCCTACCAAGAGAGAGAATGTGAGGAGTTTTATTGACGAACTTGTTCAACCTATCAGATTGCAAATTTCTAAGGAGACTGGAGTGAGATTGCTTTTCAGGAGGCTGCCAATGTCGCAGAGTGAGTCGAGATGGTTCTTGCTCAGGGAGGTCAGGGGTCTGACAAGATACCACATCATTCCGTAGGGTTCAGCGGTGCCTCATCTGGAGGTAGGGGTACTTTTGGTAGAGGCCATCCTCCTAGGCCATTTCATTCATCACTCCAGGCATCCCACGGTGCCTCAGGTGGTCGTTGCCCGCATATGCCTTATTCCAACCAGCTAGCCTACAGTGCACCACCAGCTCCTGTTAGTGCACCTACGCTCCAGATTTTTCAGGGTGGTTACTCAGGTCGACAGGGTCAGTTGCAGGGTCAACAGTCACAGCAGCCGGGGTCCTGTTATACTTGTAGTGATCCGAGGCACATTGTTAGATTTTGCCTGCCCTCGAGCATCGGGCAGCTCACAACATCAGAGTTCTCGTGCCATGGACCCGGCACCAGGTGCTTCACCGCCCGCTCAGCCAGCTAGAGGTAAGGGTCAGGCAGCTAGAGGGTGGAGGTTAGGCCATTAGAGGTAGAGGTCATGCCGCTAGAGGTGGAGGCCAGCCAGCTAGGGCCCGTCCTAGAGACGTAGTTAAGGGTGATGGGCCCCAGCCCCGATGTTATGTTTTTCCAGCCAGGCCTGCGGCTAAATCATGTGACGTTATTATCACAGGTACTGATTTAGTTTTGCCTTAGAGATGCTTCAGTTCTATTTGATCCGGGTTCTACTTACTCTTATATGTCATACTTTTGCATCATATTTGGTTGTGCCCCGTGATTCTTTGAGTGCTCCTGTGTATGTGTCCACACCTGTGGGGGGATGCTATTATTGTAGATCGTGTTTATCATTTATGTGTGGTCACCATTGGGAGTCTTAAGATTAGTGTAGATCTTCTACTTCTCGATATGGTCTATTTTGATGTTATCTTGGGTATGGATTGACTGTCACCTTATCATGTTATATTGGATTGTCACGCCAAGACGGTGACCTTAGCCTTGCCGGGGTTGCCTCTACTAGAGTGGAGAGGGACTTCTGGCCATTCTACCAGCAGGGTTATCTCTTATCTGAAGGCTCGGCGTATGATCGAGAAGAGGTGTCTAGCATATTTGGCTTATGTTCGGGATTCTAGTGCAGAGGTTCCTTCCATGGATTCAGTACCAGATGTTCGTGAGTTTCCAGAGGTGTTTCCTGCAGACCTATCGGGGATGACACCGATAAGGATATTGATTTCTGTATTGATTTGGCTCCGAGAACTCAGCCCATTTCCATTCCGCCATACCGTATGGCTCCGCTAGAGTTGAAAGAATTGAAGGAACTATTGCAAGATAAGCTTGATAAGGGCTTCATTAGACCTAGTGTCTCGCCCTGGAGTGCACCTGTATTGTTCATGAAGAAGAAGAAGGATGGATTGATGAGGATGTGCATAGATTATCGGCAGTGGAACAAAGTCACCATCAAGAACAAGTATCCATTGCCGAGGATTGATGATTTATTTGATCAGCTTCAGGGTGCCAAAGTATTTTCGAAGATTGATTTGCGTTTTGGCTACCATCAGTTGAGGATTAGGGCATCCGATGTCCCTAAGATAACTTTTTGGACTCGGTACGGGAATTATGAGTTTCTAGTAATGTCCTTTGGGTTGACAAATGCCCCAGCAACATTTATGGATTTGATGAACCGGGTGTTCAATCCCTACTTGGACTCTTTTGTAATTGTGTTTATTAATGATATCTTGATCTACTCTCGCAGTCGAGGGGAGCACGAGCAGCATCTTAGGATTTGATGAGGAGGTACCAGCCCAGGTTGTGTCTGTCGGACTAGCTCAGGTCCCGGAGGGGTTCATTGCCACCCCAGTACTTTAGGATACTTTGGTCCGTTTGGTGGGCCTTATGGAGAGTGTGGCCTAGACTGGCGCATTCCCCATGGCATTAGCCGTCTCTCAGGCTAGAGGAGGAGCACAAACTCCTACTACTCACACTCCAGAGCAAATGGTTCCCCAACATCAGATTCCAGCAGCTCATCCAGTCCGAGTAGTTCAGCCGGTTGTTGCGGCACAGGCTGGTGATGGGTAAGCTATGTCTTCTGAGGCTTTATGGAGATTGGACAGGTTTACCAAACTCTTCCCTGTTCACTTCAGTGGTTCTCCTTCAGAGGATCCTAGGAGTATCTTGACAGCTGTCATGAGGTGCTACGGAACATGGGTATAGTAGAGACCAATGGGGTCGATTTTGCTACATTTTAGATGACTGGTTCCGCCAAGAAATGGTGGAGAGATTATTTGTTGACCAGACCAGCTGGGTCGCCTGCTCTTACTTGGGACCGGTTCTCTCAGCTCTTTCTAGAGAAGTATCTCCCTATCACATTGAGAGAGGAGCATCGTCATCAGTTCGAGCGTCTCCAGCAGGGCAGTATGATTGTTCACCAATTCAGGTACTTTTCTATATCCATTCGAGGACGAACAATTATTTTAGAGGTGGAGAATGTGATGACCCGATAGGTCATCTCATATTTTAAAACCTAATTCTGTGATCCGAAGCCGTAAAATTCATGTTTTAGCCTTCCTCAATTTGTGTGCGCAGTCTGGGCGTCTTTCTGAAAAGCTTTTATGTTAAAGACTGAGAAAAATATGAAATTTTGCCTTAAAATCCACTTGAGTTGACTTTGGTCAACATTTTAAGCAAACAGACCCGGATTCATGTTTTGACGATCCCGATGGGTGCGTATCATGATTTGGGACTTGGGCGTATTCTCGGATTTGAACTCGGAAGTCCCCTAGCCCGAGATATCGGACTTTGTTGAAATTTGAAAGTTAAAGGCTTAATGAATTTGAAATGTTTGACCCATAGTTGACTTTTTGGATATCGGGTCTGTATTTTTTGTTTTGGAACCTGAAATAGGTCCAATAGCATATTTATGACTTGTCTATGAAATTTGGTGAGAAACGGAGTTGGTTTGACGTGATTCGGACATCCTGTTGTGAAAATAGAAGTTTTAAAGTTTTCTTGAAAATTTCATTTGATTTGGTATTTAATTCATAGTTCTATGTGTTATTTTTGTGATTTGATCACGCGAGCAAGTTCGTATGATATTTTAGGACTTGTGTGCATGTTTGGTTTGGAGCCCCGAGGGCTCGGGTGAGTATCGGATAGGCTACAGAGTGAATCTGGACTTAGAACATTGTTGTTATGCTTCAGTTTTTGTTGCAAGCCTCAGATCAATTATCGCATTTGCGACCACTGTTGGGTTCGCATTTGCGATCTACTCATCGCATTTGCGAAGAGTAGCTGGGGAGACCAGAGCTCTGGTTTTACATTTGCGATGGGAGTTGGGGGGGATTCTTCGCATTTGCGATCCTGTGTCGCATTTGCGATCAAGCCAGAGTTCGTATTTGTGAACTATTCTTCGCATTTGCGAAGAAAGTAGAGGTGTGATGATTCTCGCATTTGTGATGAATTCTTCGCATTTTCGGGGCTCGCATTTGCGAACACGAGGTCGCAAATGCGACATGTGCAACTGATCAAATATGACTTAGACAGGATTTTTGGTTCATTCTTCAAATTTTCAAAACCTAAAATCTTAGAGGCGATTTTTCCTAGACTCTTTCTTCCCCAAATCGTTGGTAAGTGATTCTACCCTATTTCCTTTCAATCTTTCACTTCTTTTTCTAAGATTTCAACCAATAATCTAAGGTTTCCATGGTGAAATTGGGGGGTTTTGGGTAGAAATTAGAGATTTGGTAAATTGGGGATTTAGACCTCAAATTGAGGTCGGATTCTAAAACAAATTACATAACCGGGCTCGGGGGTGAATGAGTAATCGGGTGTTGGTCCGAATTTCGAATTTGGACCAAGCAAGCCCGGGTGTTGACTTTTTCAATAATGGCCTAAATTGAATTCTTTACAATAGTGGGTAGTTCCTAAGGATTAATTTGAATCGCTTGGTTGGTAAATTGCTAGATTATATTGGCTCGGAGGCTTGTTTGAAAGGAAAAGCTGTGGTTGAGCTTCGCGTTTGGTCTTCGGAGCGAGATAAGTGTCGTGGTTAACCTTGACTTGAGGAAATAGAACTTGTTTGTCTATTTCCTACATGTTTAAATGTTGGGGAACAACGTATATGTGAGGTGATGAATACTTATGCGTTGTAGTCGGGTTAAAGCATGCGGGTGGGGCTTGGTTTCTCGCAATTATAGCTTCCTTTGTTCATGTTCTCCGTGTTTAGACTAGTATTGTTAAATTGATTGTTCTTATCATGTTTTCGGATCTTCTGGTGATAATTGAGTATTGATTCCGAAGATGAGGTTGATATTGTGGAACCAAATATTGAAGTAAGGCTTGTACTTGTTATTCTATCTGTCTGTTGTGATTTGTTCATTGCATTATGGTAAATGAGAGTGTTAATGCACGAAGGGTGATGACGTGCCATATTATGAGGGTTAATGCACGAAGGGTGATGTCATGCCATATTATGAGTGTTAATGCACGAAGAGTGATGTCGTTCCATGTTATGAGAGTTAATGCACGAAGGGTGATGTCGTGCCGTTTCTATTAATTTTATGGTGAGGTTGAGAGTAAACACACGAAGGGTGATGCCGTGCATTTTTCCCTTTACTGTGTTTACTTGTTCTTATTGGTTCATAGTATATTGGTTGTCCAAGTTACCATTCTGCTATAGTTCTCTATCTCGTATTCCCCTTAGCATGTTCCCCCTCCCGATATTACCTGTCAAGTTTTTCCTTGCTATTATTTGTACATATACTGTTAAATTGCACAGGTTCGTTATGTAGGTGTCTTGTCATAGCCTCGTCACTACTTCATCAAGGTTAGGCTCGACACTTACCAGTACATGGGATGGGTTGTACTAATACTGCACTCTGCACTTCCTGTGCAGATTTTGGTATTGCTCCTAGCTGATCGAGAGGCGTAGCAGCTCGGACTGGTTCATCGGAGACTCAAGGTAGATCTGTTGGAATTCACAGACCTTGAAGTCCCCGTCTATCTTTTCTATTTTTTCTTTACTATTTGTTTCGTTCAAACAGTTATATTTCTTTCAGACTTTTGCTTGTAGTAAATCCTGTGAATTGTGACTTCAGATCTAGGTTGTAGTAAATATTGAGGCTATTATATTATTCTGCACTCGCTTTTATTCGTTTTACCTTATTTGCTATTATTTATTGAATTGAATAAGGATTGGCTTAATAATCCTCTAACGTTGGCTTGCCTAGCAAGTGGAATGTTAGGCGTCATCACGGTCCCGAAAGGTGAGAAATTCCGGGTCGTGACACTTATAGTCCACATAAAATCGCCATGTTCCATCTTTTTTACGGACTAATAACACCGGTGAAGAGAATGGACTGGTGCTGGCTTACTTCCGTTCCATGACTTGCTTTTGGAAATATGGATACCGATAAGGTTTAACATTGAGAGGTTCTACACCTACAGCCAAGTGAATGGCGTGGTCCTATGGTCGAGAGCGAGGTATCCCTTGTGGCTTTTGAAATACATCCCCGAACGATTCTAGCAGATCTATTGATCCCGGATGAAGCTGCTCCTCTATGTTATCTATGGTAGGCACTATCAGAAGGCAGTAATAGGAAGAGACGGCGCCTGTTGCAGTATATCATCGTAGACTATGTAGCTGTACTGGATGGGCACAAGAGGGTATCAATCCCTTCCAGCTAATAGTGTTTCTCTCAAGAACAAATTCGAAGAATCGTTCAGCATAGTCAGTGATCACCCGACCCAATGTGGATAGCCAAGATGCACCTAGAACAAAATCGACGCCATGTAACGCAAGCACATATAGGTTGAGAATGAGGTTACATCCTTGAATAGTGAGTGGAACTTGCCGAACCACTCCGTCACACCTTAGTGGTTGAACACTACCCACCATTACTGCAAAACTCGAAATGACCTCTATTGACATCTGAAGGAAGGTTGCCACTCGAGTTTGGACGAAGTTATTGTCACTGCCCCCATCCACTAGGACTTGGACCGAAGATTCGTTCACGTGACCCAAAAATTGGAGTGTAGATGATGAAGTACCCCCAGCCAAGGCGTGATAGGTTAGAGCTGAATGTTTCTGCACCTCCAAAAATTGCAGTTCTTCGGCTGATATGTCATCAGACACGAAGGACTCCGGTAAAGTCGGTTCTATATCGGACCCATCTGTGAGAAGTAATAATATCACGACCCAAACAAACCCTTATCGTGATGGCGCCTATCATGGAACTAGGCAAGCCGCATTTCAAAGATAATTTCAGTTCTATTTAACATAAAAACCTTCGCAAAGGTGTTCAATCAAAACAAAAGTGCGGAAGGAAAAGCCCGACATCGGGGTGTCACTAGTCATGAGCATCTACTACAATCTGTCTAACAATATCAAGGCGAACTCAGCCTAGAAAATAGCTAAATACAACTAGAGGAAGATAAGAGGGAGAAGAGTAGGGGTTGCGGTTGCCAAGTAGATACCTTGCTATCCCCGAGAAAATCTGCAACCAAAATAATCAACAATAGCTACCATGTCCAACTACACCTGGATCTGCACCTAAGGTGCAGAGAGTAACGTGAGTACGCCAACTCAGTAAGTAACAATAATAAATAAAGACTGAGCAGTAGTGACGAGCAATAAAGCATATAACATTCATATCAGGAAATCTCAGTAAAATACCACATGCTTTTAAAATCAGGGTTTGAATCAAAATATCTCGTTTAAACCCAGTTCCAGTAAAAATCATTTAAAGATATTTTTCAACAGTTTCCAAACAGAGGAAAAATGCAAAGATGAGCAAAAATGATGAGATCATAAACAACCCCTCAGGAAAAACATCACTCATATACAGCCCATCGGGCAACCTTACAGTCAATCGTGCCACTCGGACATACCTCACCATCACTCTTTTCACTCGGGCATACCTTACAATCACTCATGCCTCCCAATCACTCAGCACTCAGCATCACCACTCGGCACTCGCACTCAGTAGGTACTTGCGCTGACTGGGGGTGTGTACAGACTCCGGAGGGGCTTCTTCAGCCCAAGCGCTATAATCTGCACGGACAACTCACGTGCTATAATAATAAAGTATGCTGCAGGCAGGCAGGCCCGATCCACACTCATCCTCACAATCAGGCCCTCGGCCGATATCAACGTGCTGCGGCGTGCAGCCCGATCCCATAAATATCCTCACAAATCAGGCCCTCGGCCTCACTCAGTCATAAACCTCTCAAGCCCCTTGGGCATTTTAGTAAAACAGGGCATTCGGCCCAAAACATTTATATGCATCAAAATAGAGTAATAAAACTGAGATTATGCGGTACACAAGTATAAACATGACTGAGTATAGATTTTTCAATCGAAAACAATGAGAGGATAGTAAGAAAAAAAACCCTAGGGTCCAAACAGCACTAGCGCAAGGCCCAAATATGGCATTCCGCCCAGTTTATAGAAACTCTTTCTAAAACATATAAGTATCACATAGTTTCAACAAAGTATGCAACTTTACAGTTGCTATGGGACGGACCAAGTCACAATCCCCAACAGTGCACGCCCACACACCCATCACCTAGCATGTGCGTAACTAAAAATAGTAGAATGATATAAAATCCAGGACTAGATTTACAATCGTTACTTACCTCAAACTGGTCAAATCTCTACCCCGCAATGCTCTTGCCTCTGGACTCGGCCTCCAAATTCTCCAAATCTATTCATAATCAGTACAATACCATCAGTATACGCTAATGGAATGAATTCCAATGGAAAAGCTACAAAACTATACCAAAACCCGAAATTGGCTCAAACCCGGCCCATGTCTCGAAATCCGACAAAATTTACAAAACTAGAAAGGTCATTCACTCACGAATCTAACCATACCAAATTCATCAAAATCCGACATCGTTTGGTCCTTCAAATCCTTAAATTAAACTCTTAAATATTCCAAGACCTAACCCCCTACTTTCACTCCAAAATCCTACTAATTAATGATGAACAAGGCCATAGATTCACGAAATTTATACCATTATGTGTTAGAATCACTTACCCCAACGTTGCTCCTTGAAAACCTTCGAAAAATCGCCTCTCTCCCGAGTTTCTCAAATCCAAAAATGGAAAATAAAGACAAAACACACGAGCTGGGGCTTTTCCGCCCAGCACAGTCGCACATGCGGCCATATGTCCGCTCCTGCGGAACCGCACCTACGGTCGAATCCTCGCACCTGCGAGAACCACTTAAGCCCTCAATTCTGCACCTGCGACCCCAGGTTCTACACCTGCGGGCGCGCACCTGCGTAATATTTCCGCTTCTGTGGAACCGGCCCAACTCTTCCTTTCCGCATCTGCGCTCAAGGACTCGCACCTGCGGGTGCGCAGATGCGGCCAATTCTTCACACCTACATTCCCAGCCTTGGCCTTCCATTCCGCATCTGCGGCTTCCCCAAACGCACCAGCGGCCTCGCACCTGCGACTCTTTCTTCCGCAGGTGCAAAAATAGCAGTAGCAGCAGCTTTAGCTGCATTTTCCAACTTCGACAAATCTGTTAACCACCCGGAATCATCCCGAGGCCCTTGGGACCTCAACCAAAAATATCAACAAGTCATATATCAACATACAAACTTAGTCGAATCTTCGAATCACTCAAAACAACATTATATCATCAAATTACCCTCGGATTCAATCCTAAGAACTTTTAAATTTCCAAATTCGTCAACTGATGTCGAAACCAACCGAACCACGTCCGAATGACATCAAATTTTGCACACACATAACAAATGACACTACTAACTTACTTCAACTTCTGGAATTCCATTTCGACCCTGATATCAAATTTTTCACTGCCGACTGAAATCGCCAAATTTCCAATTCAAGCCTAATTCTACCACGGACCTCCAAATCACATTCTGGACGCGCTCCTAAGTCCAAAATTACTTAACGGAGCTAACAGAACCATCGGAATTCAAATCCGAGATCGTTTAGACATAGGTCAACATCCAGTTGACTTTTCCAACTTAAGGTTCTAAATAAGAGACTAAGTGTCTCATTCCACTTCGAAACCACTCCGCGTCCGAACCAACTAATCCGGTATATTATAATATAGCTTAAGATCATAAAGGAAATAGAAATGGAGGAAACAGAGCTATAACTCCTGAAACGACCGGCCGGGTCGTTACAAATAATTGGGATGGAGATTTACATTTGTGTCCCGGTGTGTACTTCTCCTCACAATAATAACATAACCACGTTCACGCTCACTCTGAATTTCAGTGTGTGTGAGTCGTTTCAAAGGAGGTCGGTTTACTGTGGAAATAGGAGATCTGGAAGGAACAAGGGTGGCAGAGGTATTTTGATATGAAGTTGTGTGGATGGGGTTAGAGAGAAGGGGGTACATTTGTTAGCGAATGCGGGCCGGATCGGCCCCTTTTCCGCCTAGATCCTCCACTCGTGTATGTGGGCTTGGGTTAAGGCTTAGTCAAATGTTTTGTGCCCGTGACTTTGGACTGAATTTATGATATCGTCCCTAAGCCGAGAGATGAAAAGTTTCAGCATCAACAGATCGGAAATATCATCTGTCTCATTAGCTATGGCTTCAAACCTCCCCTGATGTTCTGTCACGGTGGTAACCAGACGGAGTTTTGCTAACATCCCTTCCGGCGACTCCAGCCCCTTCTGCTAAAAGCAAATTCGCACCTTATCTGCGAAATGCGGCCAGTCAACTAACTGTTTGTTCCTAAAGAGCCATCGATACCACTGTAGAGCCTCGCTGTCGAGATAGAACGACGCCACCGTAAGTTGATGGCCGTCTTCGACTTTATTAAAATCGAAGTAACGTTCCGCTTGGAATATCCAAGCTTCTGGGTTTTCGCCATGAAATTGACTAAGCTCTACCTTCTGACTATAAGTTTGCTCCTGTCGTGCGAGTTCCATTGTCGCTCCACGCCGGTTATTACCCGTCGGAGCTGTGTTTGCGACCACTTCCATGAGAATATCTCGCATCTCTGTGAGATTCTTGGCAAACGAATCCTTCAGTTCCTGAACTGTGGTACGAATTGACTAGTCGATAAAGGCCTTGAGTACTTTTTGGTCTTCCATTAAAGACCTCTGAATGAAAGCACCAACGAAGCAATCAATTAACAAACCCAAACAACTGATTGTATTTAGCTCAACCAAACGGATTACAATTGTAGCAATGAAATTGTAAGTTGTAAATAAGGAAAACCAGAGAAGAGGTGAGGAGAGAATACAGAGAATTGATAGATGAGGAAACCAGAACTTATGCAACAAAATAGCCTACTCTACTAGTCTGTTATTAGCTACTATACTATCATGTATCCACATATGCCCCCAGCTCTCATGCTCTGCACCACGCTATTTTCCCGCAACTCCAACAACGAAATCAGTTAGCCTTTTATACGGAATCTTCACGCGCTGACTCCTTCTCACGCCTTCAACCTCCTGCTGAGTCACCGTGTCCACGTTGGCTTGTGACGTGTCATCCATGTCAGTCATATTGGTCACAACACTTTAGCATTCATATAATTGTGGGTCTTCTACCTGTAGTCCAACGTCGGATGAACAAAATCACATTAATATTTTAATTTTCAATGTCAACTTTGAAATTCACACTTTGGACCAAGAATCTAACTAGATTCTTATGTGAACGTTGTATCACAAAGTGCAAGATCGAATATCCCACATTTATGCTTTAATGCGTCCATGTCAGGAGATTTCTCTCCACTACATGACAGAGTTCCCATGAGATATCAAAACAATCATATTTATATAAGGACATAATTCCTTTTGAAATATTATTCTTTCAATTCCACTTAGTCGTTTTTGCGACTTTCCCGGTTTTGCGGGGAACGCCCAACGTTACATGGCTGCAACAATGTTTACTTACAGTCACTGCTCGGCTTTCCATCATCACAAGACAACTTTTAAGTGAATTGGAAATTATTATGGATTTCCACATACTAACAGAACGATGAAACAAATTCACTGGACAAAACTAATTCGAAAAGTCACGACATTAGTTGCAACAACGACATTCAATTTAGTTGAAAATCTCACTGAATTCACACCCCTTGCCACTCACTGATTCATGGACCGTGAGATATATATCGGTTTTCCACATCAATAAAATTTTGATTATGCTTTAGCAATCTTCAAATACTTATATTTGCGAATCCAATGTTACCCAAGGCAATACTTTGGCCTTGTCTTCAAATCATGTAATCAACCAGTGATTACCACGGTTAGATTTCAAAAATGTTCTCATGTTAATCCACTGTTGAAGTGAACGCACCATGTACTTGTTGAGTTTTTTGTTTTTAAGATGAAATAGTCTTAAAATGAGGGTGAATGGGAAATGGAGTGAAAATGAAATTTTGAGTAAAATTTTAAGTTTCCCCCTCTTGACAATGAGACATTGTCCCATATTGGAAGAAGAAAAGATTTTTGGTGGGTATATATATAATTGCTCTTCTTGTAGCTCTTAAAGAGTTAAGAAGAAAGCAAGCCTGGCGCCGTCGTCGTCGCTCGCTCGGCTCGGCTACGGCTTCGGCTTCGGCTTTGAATTTGTAACGGATATTTTCCAATCCGTGTATTGACCATTTGGCAGCCGCCTAATACTCTTCCCACCATGAATGTGCTTGCTCCACAAACAAGCTAATGCTTGCTCCACCATGGAGGGTGGACGTTTGGTCTTCTTCAACACTGGCTGCTATATATATGTGCAGCAGATGTTGAAGAAAGACACTCAACACACAAGACTGAAATCGCTCAACAGACTTGGCTATACATTGCACTCCTTCCTCTCAGCATTTCCATACGATTTTCTGAGTTTCTACTCCTTCGTTCTACATTATTTTAACTTCAAACAAAGCAACTGTAAGTGTGATTTGCTACCGAACTTTGTGTTTGCTGAAACACTGGGGTTTGAAGTACCGCTACACCAGGTTTGAAGTACCGCTACACCAGTGTGTGATTCGTTCTATCCTGGGAGGAAATAATACATTACCTTGGATACTAGGAGGGGATTAAATTCCTTAAGAAAATACTGTTAATTCAGTGGGCTCGAATTAATTACTGTTTCATTACGTTAACTTATATTTTGCAGAATTATTATTTACAAATACAGCAATATTGGCGGGACTAACAATCTTAAGGAATTTAATATTTATTTCTGTATTTGTGTTATTCTTATTATTCTGCAAACAAAAACCTTTGTGGTTTTGTGTACTCCCGTTTTGGAGAGTAAAGCCTTCGTGGCGTTTTGTTGGAGATTAAAATTTACGTGATTTTTTACTCCAGTTTGAAAACGTATATTAAACGTTTGTTTGTGTCATTTTTTTTTATAGAAAAAATGATGACTGATAGCGAAAACCAAGATGTTCCGACGGTGACTGCCAACGCATCGACAAGCCGAACACCGGCGTTGGCACCGGCAGAAAAATTCGAAAAATTTTCCGGGATTGATTTCAAGCGCTGGCAGCAGAAGATGTTCTTCTACTTAACTACGTTATGTCTATAGAAGTTCATCAAGGAAGATATTCCTGATCTGCCAGATAAAATTCCAGAGAATTAACGCTTTCTCGTGATTGAAGCGTGGAAGCATTCTAATTTTTATGCAAGAATTATATTCTTAGCGGAGTGGATAATAATCTGTATAATGTATACAGTAGCATGGAGACGTCAAATGTCAATTATAAAACCTTGCGAAAAATGATTAACTTGGAAGTACTGCCTAAGTTTGAATGCGAAAAATCAAAATGTCAAACATGTGTGGAATCTAAGTATGTTAAACATCCTTATAAGTCAGTTGAAAGGAATTCAAATCCTTTAGACTTAATTCACACAGATATTTGTGACATGAAGTCAATACCATCTCGCGGTGGAAAGAAGTATTTCATAACTTTTATTGACGATGGTACTCGATATTGCTATGTTTACTTACTGAATAGTAAAGATGAAGCAATAGACGCATTCAGGCAATACAAAAATGAAGTTGAAACGCAACTTAACAAGAAAGTAAAAATGATAAGAAGTGATAGGGGTGGTGAATATGAATCTCCTTTTGAAGAAATATGTTTAGAATATGGAATTATTCATCAAACAACAGCCCCTTACACGCCCCAATCTAATGGGATTGCGGAAAGAAAGAATCGCACATTAAAGGAGATGATGAATGCGTTGTTGATAAGTTCTGGTTTGCCACAGAACTTGTGGGGGGAAGCCATTCTTACGGCTAATCGAATATTAAATCGAGTGCCCCATAGCAAAACACAATCCATTCCATATGAAAAATGGAAAGGAAGGAAGCCCAACTTGAATTATTTTAAAGTGTGGGGGTGTTTGGCAAAAGTGCAAGTTCCTAAACCCAAAAGGGTAAAGATAGGACCGAAAACCGTTGATTGTGTTTTCATAGGATATGCGACAAATAGTAAAGCATATCGATTTCTGGTTCATAAATCAGAAAATCCCGACATTCATAATAATACGGTTATAGAATCAGATAATGCTGAGTTTTTTGAAAATATATATCCGTATAAAAAGGAATGTGAGTCGTTTGGTGAAGGATCTAAACGACCTCGGGAAGAAACAAAAGAAAGTACATGTAATCAGGAGGATCCAAGACGTAGTAAACGTCAAAGAACGTCTACTTCATTTGGACCAGATTTTGTGACTTTCTTATTGGATAATGAGTCTCAAATATTTAAAGAAGTTATGACTTCTTCGGAATCATTGTTTTGGAAAGAGGCAGTCAATAGTGAAATAGAATCCATATTGAACAACCATACATGGGAATTGGTTGATCTTCCTCCTGGAAATAAACCTTTGGGTTCTAAATGGATTTTTAAGAGAAAAATCAAAGATGATGGCACTATTGATAAATTCAAGGCAAGACTCGTAGTCAAAGGGTATAGACAACGAGAAGGTCTAGACTACTTTGATACATACTCTCCAGTTACAAGAATTACGTCCATACGGATGTTAGTAGCATTAGCTGCAGTGTATGGTCTTGAAATTCATCAAATGGATGTTAAGACGGCCTTCTTAAATGGAGAGTTGGAGGAAGAAATTTACATGGAACAACCTGAAGGGTTTGTGGTTCCAGGTAAAGAAAAGAAGGTATGTAGACTTGTTAAGTCTCTTTACGGACTAAAACAAGCACCCAAACAATGGCATGCGAAATTTGACCAAACAATGTTGTCAAATGGTTTTAAGATAAATGAATGTGATAAATGTGTGTACATTAAAAATGTTCCAAATCACATAGTCATTGTTTGCCTATATGTGGATGATATGCTGATAATGAGTAATGACATTGCCAACATAAATGCTACTAAGCGTATGCTCAATAGCAAGTTTGATATGAAAGACTTGGGAGTTGCTGATTTAATTCTGGGAATTAAGATCCATAAGACTCCTCAAGGTCTGGCATTGTCACAATCTCATTATATTAAGACAGTACTTGAAAAATTCAAGCACTTGGGCTTTAAAGTTGCAAAGACTCCAATTGACGTGAATCTTGCATTAGCAAAGAATAAAGGCCAAAGCATATCACAATTGGATTATGCTCGTGTGTTGGGATGCTTAATATATATCACGAATTGTACACGACCAGATATAGCTTGTGCTATAAGTAAATTGAGTCGATATATGAGCAATCAAGGCCAATCTCATTGGATGGCAATGAAATGAGTTTTGGGATATTTAGAACATACCCAAAACTTTGAATTGCACTACAGTAAATTCCCTGTGGTGATTGAGGGATACTGTGATGCAAATTGGATCACCGGTTCAACTGATTCTAAGTCCACGAATGGATATGTATTCACTATTGGTGGAGGAGCGGTATCTTGGAAGTCGTCCAAATAAACAAGTATTGCCCGCTCTACAATAGAGGCTGAATTCATAGCCTTAGATAAAGCCGGTGAAGAAGTTGAATGGCTCCGGAATTTCTTGGCAGACATTCCATTTTGGCCCAAACCGTTGGCACCAATATGCATACATTGTGATAGTCAAGCGGCAATTGGAAGGGCTGGGAGTGTTATGTATAACGGTAAATCTCGTCATATACGACGAAGACATAAAACCGTTAGGCAATTACTCTCTAGAGGAATTATCACGATTGACTATGTAAAGTCAAGTGATAATGTATCGGATCCACTTACAAAAGGCCTAACTAGAGAGGTAGTTGAGAAATCATCAAGGGCAATAGGGCTATGGCCGAGAACAAGTCATTATGGCGGTAACTCTACCTAGAAGACAGGAGATCCCAAGATCTAGGTTCAAGGAGATCAAACAAAGTCATTAATGACGGTTCAACATTGTCAAATAAGATTTTAGTCCGTTCTCGTGATGAGACAATGTTCAGTACCAAGGATAAAGCATTAAGGCTTTTTAATGATTTCTAAATTTGATACGGGGTATATCAAATAGTGTATCTACAGGATGACACGTTTAGGAATCACCTATGTAAGTGTGAAGTGTTAGCCGCTTCAAGGAGAACTTTGTAAGGCCAGTTCTCTACGCACTTATGAAACCAGGCGGTGTTCATGGCTGAAACGAACACAACAATGAGAACCAAAGACGGTTAAGGGTTGATTGTGTGACTTATGGTTGTCTAGGTATACACCAAAGATCGACGGTTCAAAGATATCAAATCTACCGATTGACCGAGTATATCCGACATAAGTTTACTACGGAAAGTTCAAAGGGAAACCTACTTATCCAGATGCAATTAATCCTTGCTTGTAAATCACACAGTTTTTTCATGCATACTTCCGTGATATAGCCATTCCCCATTCATGTGGGGGATTGTTGAGGTTTTATTTTTTAAGATGTAATATTCTTAAAATGAGGGTGAATGGGAAATGGAGGGAAAATGAAATTTTGAGTAAAATTTTAAGTTTCCCCCTCTTGACAATGAGACATTGTCCCGTATTGGAAGAAGAAAAGATTTTTGGTGGGTATATATATAATTGCTCTTCTTGTTGCTCTTAAAGAGTTAAGTAGAAAGCAAGCATCGCGTCGTCATCGTCGTCGCTCGCTCGGCTCGGCTTCGGCTTCGGATTTGGATTTGGATTTGGATTTGGATTTGGATTTGGTCAAATGATTGATTGATTAATTTTTTGGACCAAATTTATTTGTTAATAGTAAATATTAACATAAGATTATCCGCATTTGTAACGGATATTTTTTAATCCGTGTATTGACCATTTGGCAGCCGCCTAATGCTCTTCCCACCATGAATGTGCTTGCTCCACAAACAAGCTAATGCTTGCTCCACCATGGAGGGTGGACGTTTGGTCTTCTTCAACACTGGCTGCTATATATATGTGCAGCAGATGTTGAAGAAAGACACTCAACACACAAGACTGAAATCGCTCAACAGACTTGGCTATACATTGCACTCCTTCCTCTCAGCATTTCCATACGATTTTCTGAGTTTCTACTCCTTCGTTCTGCATTGTTTTAACTTCAAACAAAGCAACTGTAAGTGTGATTTGCTACCGAACTTTGTGTTCGCTGAAACACTGGGGTTTGAAGTACCGCTACACCAGTGTGTGATTCGTTCTATCCTGGGAGGAAATAATCCATTACCTTGGGTACTAGGAGGGGATTAAATTCCTTAAGGAAACACTGTGAATTCAGTGGGCTCGAATTAATTACTGTTTCATTACGTTAACTTATATTTTGCAGAATTATTATTTACAAATACAACAATATTGGCGGGACTAACAGTACTGGCGAGAAAGTGCACGAGTAGGAGAAAACTACACTTTCAATTCTATCACTTATTTCGTCTCTCTCAGCAGTAACAAACAAATATTACCACACTGCATGTTTTCTTCTCCATCAACCGATTTCCATTAAATTCCTTAAAATGTTAGTAAAATATGTGTTCGAAACTAGAAAATCAGAGGAAAAAGAAACGTTAGTTCAATAAATAAATCATAAAATAATTTCGAGCTCACAAGTTATTTGTTTGTCCTTAAGGAATTTAATCCTATCACTGTTGCCTAAGGTTATGGATTACTTACTCCTAGGATAGAACGAAAAATCTATTATGTAATACTAGCAATCGAAATTACAAAACTTCAGCGAACTCAACAAACGGAGAAATCACACTTTACACTTTATTTATTTGAAATAACAATGCAATAATATAGAAAAGAGGGGAGAACTTTTCAGATTTTCCATGTTTGAAAAATGAGGTCAAACCTCTAAATTTATAGACAATAAAAGGGTGAGATGAAGAGGTGCAATTCAAAAGGTGTCTCTTCCATTTTTCATTGACACACATTCACGAAACCTAATAGGAATGTGATAGGATGGATGAGATTTTTCACTTATAACTAGAGATCTCGAGTTTGTGTTTAGGAATGGAGAAAATATATATTCTTAGCAAAATGCGTTTCCTCAGTTGTTTTAGATATCATATTGTTAAATAAGAAAAAAAAAATTAAAATTTCTTAGGTTGGAAAAATGTAGGAATGAGGTGAAAGTAATTTTTTCTCTAATTACATAAATTGTACCCGCATTATCATGATCAATAAAGAAAGAGGTGTCCTTGTCAAAGGGGCATATCTAAGTTGAAGAGATAGAGAGTTTAATTGAATTAATCACAATAGTAGGAAAAAATTCTAGTAAAATGGCAACTGAGTTTTAAAATTTGCCATAGATTCAAATCTTGGGTATATAACATTTTTAGTATATTTTTAAATCTCCTTATATAAATTCGGGACTCCATCACCATTTTTAGTATATTTTCTAGTGAATATGGATCTACAGACTTCTTGTTCTTGTTGAGGTGTAGGTTTATGAAAGAGAAAAGATCGTGCAAAGAAGTGAAATATTATCGCAGATTCCATGGTCACATGGTGTTAGATCAATCTTTTTTATTGAGTTGCAACGTAAATCCTTTTGTGCCGCTATTAATTCTGTTGATATTACAGTACTATTACAGCTTGTTCGGATATGGTTGTTACTTGTTGTATTGTATCGTATTGTTATTTTAAATATAATATTTGTTTTGATTGTTTTACTTAAATTTTATTGTATCATATAGTTAAATTTGTCGTTATGTGTAACGACGAAAACCGTCACTTTATGGAACGGCCTATTTGGTGTGGTCGCATCGGTACTTTATTTTTCTCTCATCTTGCCCTTCTTTATTATTAAATAATCTTAATTTATCTTTAATTTTATTTTATATTTTTATATAATAATTCTATCTCGTACTTTACTTTTTCTTTATAATATTGCAAGTTTATTCTTCATATTTTTTGCGCATGACATCGTGAAACGACCGCAAACAATATAATATATTCAAACATTAAATATATCAAAACAATAAAGTACAATACAATAGTGTACAATACAATACGATACGATACATTATTATGAAACGATACATAACAACCATCCAAACAAGCTGTTAATTACTTGCACTTCTTCACCGTCCGATCCGACTCATTTTTCCAAATTTTTAATTGGATGAGTGACACATGTTCCGTTTTAATATTAGAGATATAAATTTTATTAATTAATATAAAGTCTTAATCTTAGTTATGATAATAGTAGTTATTTTGTTTAAAGAATTTATTCTGGCACCTGAATTCCGAATGCTCCGTAACTAATGTTTTTTCATTTGCTTTATACTCTTTCTAAAGGTAAAAGGAAAGCTCATACAAAATTAGAGCCTTTCAAAATTTGAAAGTTCAACCATCGAAGCAGAAGTTTTCAGGAAAATGAAAATTGAGATAACAAATATTGAAGCAGAAGCTCCCATTACAGAAACTGCGAAGGTATTAGGGGATATTAAAAACTGCATCAGTATTTTTTAATTTCTTTCATTTCTTTTTTCCTTTCTTCCTTCGTGTAGTTTGTTTTTCTCACTGGTTAATAGAAACAAAAATTAAACGGAAGCAAAAAAACTACAGATATGAATGACGATAACAACAACAACAACAACAACAACAACAATAACAACCCAGAATATCCCATTAGTGAGGTCTGGGAAGGGTAGTGTGTACGCAAACCTTACCTCTACCCTAGGGTAGACAGGCTGTTTCCGATAGACCCTCGGCTTCCTCCCTCCAAGAACTCTCCATCTTGCTCTTGGGGTGACTCGAACTCACAACCTCTTGATTGAAAGTGGAGGGTACTCACCACTAGAGCAACCCACTCTTGTCTGAATGACGATAATAAGATGAAATTTATTTCCCACTTTGGCAAAGGTTTTAACCAATTTACATAAAGGTTGCATAAATTGCTTATATATATTTGAGTTTATCCTCCATAGTATGTGTAGGCATATAAAATTCATCGGAATTAAATCCAATAAAATAATTTTGACTATATGTGAAGTATATTTGTCCAAATAAATATTATGGGCCAATATAATAAGATTAATTATATTAGTACTTTAAATAAATAGGTCTAAATTCATTGGGCTAGCCCACTTAATTGGGCTTCTAATAATGAGCCTGCTTCATTAGGCCCAAGATATCATTTTCCTAGAGGTTCAGTTTGGTGTCACGCGTGAAATGACGTGGCACACCAAGTCAAATAGAAGAGCCAATAGGAACATGCCACGTGTCAAAATGACAAGACATGCCAAGTCAAATTAATAGGCCAATGAAACTGTGTTACATGTGCAAGTGACATGTTCTGGCCAATCAAATGTGACCTTGTCACGCTTCAATATGATTGGTTGGAAAGAGTTTGTTCTCATCATAAGACTTCCCTCCCACAATTATAAATAGGGGTCTTCATAACTCACAAAAGACACCAGAAGTTATAACAAGAAACAAAAGAGATCTCGTGGATAAAACGCTACATATTTTTCTAAAAGCTACAAGCATTCAAGTGTTCTAAGGATTAAAAGATCGAGACAAAGATTCAAGAACAAGCTGCAAGCCCTTGGATTAAAAATACGTCAAGATCAAACTTCAAGCACTTGGATTAAAATAAAATAAAATTCAAGGTTAAGCTCGAAGACTCTTGTATTTACTGTTGGAAAGAATAATCAGAGGATTCATAGAGATTGTAACACTCATATTGTTTGAAATAAAATACTACGATTATTGCAATATTTTATCGATCTCGATTAATTTTCTTAACGCAAATTTATTGTCTACAAATTCTGGTACGCCCAGTGGGACAATCTCTACCTCTCATCTCAACTTTTCAATCACCAAAGTTCAAGAACATCGAAATGGCTTCAAACAAAATCAACTCCAGATCAACTTCTACCAAGGTTGCTAATTTCAGGTTCTACGCTGATGTGTAAAGCATCCTCGATGTTACCTTTGGAAGCTTTGGACCAATTACAAGTAGCAAATCAAGCTCTTTAGGAGAACAAGCACTACAAGTGTCGTCCGTATCAACACCCGTTTTCGGATCTTCATCCTCAAAATGAGCAAGATCCTCCACGAATGCACCTGAAGGAGGAAGCGATGTTGCTGAAAATATTAAGAAAACTATTGCTCTGCTTAACCTCTTCGGATCCAAGAACTTTGTTGTGAAGGAAGATGATGATATTTCAAGTGATAGATCATCCCCACTTACACAGCATAGCGTGAGCCAATCGAGGATCAATATGTGTGACAATCCATGCTACTCTCCATCGTCCACAACAATCATGCATGCTATGGTGAGAAACGTTTCATCTGTGGAGGAGCAGTTGGCAAACTTGACGGATGCAATCGCTTGCTTGACCAAGTGCATGCAAAATCAAGATGCTAGAATTGGCAAGCTAACAGACAGGGTGGGAATCTTGATGGAAGAAGAATCCACCCATGCACCTCGCAAGCTCCCAGAATTTTCAAAGAGTGATTCTCCCCCAAGACAAGTAGCATCCGCTAAGGCTATCCCTATCTCATCTGAAGGGATGATTCCAATCGATCAACTAAATGAGTTTATTGAAGGGACTATAAAAAATAAGTATGAAGTTACTTCCAAGTCCTACCTTACATACGCAAAGTCATACACAGCAAGGAACGACATGTTGAAGATGCCTGCTGGCTATCAACCTCCTAAGTTCCAACAGTTTGATAGTAAAGGCAATCCAAAGCAACATGTGGTGCACTTCGTTGAGACATGAAATAATGATGGTACTTATGGACATTACCTCATCAAGAGTTTTGTCCGCTTGCTAAAAGAAAATGCTTTTGATTGGTATACAGACCTCGAGGCGGGATGTATTGATATCTAGGATCAACTAGAGCAAGAGTTCCTCAATCGCTTTTATAGAACAAGGCGTACTGTGAGGATGGTGGAACTTAAAAATACTCATTAACGGAAGGGTGAACCAGTTATCGACTTTATTAATTGTTGGAGGAATGCAAGCCTCAACTACAAAGACAGGCTTAGTGAAGCTTCTGGCATAGAGATGTGCATCCAAGGCATGCATTGGGGACTGTGCTACATCTTGCAAGGTATCAAGCACAGGACATTTGAAGACTTGCAACTCATGCCCATGACATAGAATTGAGCATGGCCTCCACTGGAAATGAAAGGCTGCCCATCTATTAACCTCACAAAGGGAATGCCAATCAAGAATTCAGGAAATGGAACAAGTTCGTACCCAAGTCTATAAACAAAGAAGCTATGAATATCAACACATCACCTATGAAGTTCACGACGAAGGTGAGAAAGAAGCAGAGTATGGAATCCACTTCTTTTCAAGATAAGCCAAGTGGAAAGTTGACGCGAAAAGAAATGCATGAGAAGGAGTGCCCATTTATGGATTCAGATGTGCATGCAACTTTTGAAGGGCTTCTCGAGTTAAAGCTCATTGAGCTTCCGAAAATGAAGCGGCCAAATGAAGCCGGGAAAATTGAAGACCCAAATTACTGCAGATATCATCGACTTGTGAGTCATTCTCTTGAGAAGTGCTTTGTCTTTAAGGATAAAGTTATGGACTTGGCCTGTGTAAAAAAGGTCGTGCTTGAAGATGAGAAGGCAAGTGCGAAGCAAGTGTCTATCACCTTTGGTCATTCAGTCTAGATGAGCTATGCCGTTTAAAAGAAATCAAAGATGAAGAATTACTGGAGAATAACAAAGTCGAAGTAGACCAGCTTGATGATGATGAAGGTTGGACGTTGGTGACTCGTCGTAGGTGTAGCAACCCCTTTGGGAGGGTGCTACTTACGAAACAAATCTAATTTACTACTTACAACATTAAGAAGATATTAATTAAAAAATATTCAGAATAATTTAGTAGCGGAAATAGGCCCATGCGATGAGGTCCAAAGTGCAATATTTTTATTTTCGAAAATACTCTTCATAATTTTTATTTTTATTTTTAAATGAAACACAATGTCAAAATTTCAACATAAGGTGATATAACCCTTCTTGAATAATCAACACGTTAAAGCAACTTCCTAACAAAATTATACTTTCTTTCAACATCACTGCAAGTTTGTGTTGTACATAAATTTTAAACTATCGGGTATAAAAAGAAAAATAAGTTCTCGACTTTGTACATATATATAAGACAAAGTGTAAATTTAACATATTACAAGACTTGAGTTTTTAACACACCTTAAAACAACAAAAGAAGTTACCAAATTCCAGTTATAAGATTTTGGTCTTAATATCCAAGCCTCCAAATAACATACATAAGTGTGACATATATATCATGTACAAGTCCCAAAACTATACAAAACTATGGTGCATATGCAAATGTGATCTCCATAAGTGCTTCCAAAAAGACTACTTCATAAAGTCGTCTTCAAATTTCATCTCGTACATTGCCTACGATAGAAAACAACTATCGCTAAGCATAAAGCTTAGTGGTGTATAAACTTTGGGGGCTTGGAGCCATTAACTTCTCCAATTCTCATTTTTAGTCATAGGTAGCTCAAATAAAATATAATTTAAAACAAGTAAACAAATATATCAAAAGTATCAAATGTCAACCCTTGAAGTGTTTCCAAATATCGATAACAATGTTCAAGATTCAAGAGTTGAGAAAGTGTATACTATCAATCCAAGAAAGCTTGTCAAATATCCATTCTTCTCCCAATATGTACGTCATGCCATCACACTAAGCAAAATCAGATATCAAGATGGACCGAAACCCAAAATCAAGTAGGGTCAAAACCCAACAGTCAAGAGAATCAAGAACCATATTAAAAATGGCTTCTTAGTTCGTACTTAACACGGACAAGTTCCATAATTTAAGACGAACTACAAATCCAAAGTCAATTGAGGATGTTCGAATCGTCTACGTCCTACACAAACCAAATCCGTCCACTTCCTCAAACACTTTCCCTTAGCTTTTATAAGGATATATATACCTTAAATAGTTAATAAAATATCTATATAAGTTCAGTGAATTAACATGTCAAACTAAACATAATATTGGTAAAAATTACCCAAAATGTTTGAAACAGAAATTCTGGACAGTATCACTATCTCGTGTTGTGACTAAGATTTAAAGATGAATAAGGACAAACTAGACTGTATGGTCTTCTTTACAGTTGTAGATATGTGTCTTAGAGTTTCAGAACATCTTGAATCACCCCCATATCAATTTTGTACAAAAGGTTATGCTAAATTTACTAACAGTAGTACAGGGAGGGTTTGTAAAACAGAAAATCTGGGTAGCACCTGCCCTGTACTTCATCACCTATATTCGGGTAAATAAAAGACAAACCAGATTTTGGTTCCTTCATAAGAGTTATAGATCTATGAATAGCTTTCCAGAAAGTCCTAGATCACTTAAAATGGAGCTCTATACAAAAAGATATGAAGAAAACACTAATAGCTGTCTAGTGTAAAAACGGGTTTAGTAACTTACCACAAAAGAGAGGAGCAACTTGAGCTTCCCCAAGAACGAATTTTGCTGGTTGGTTTAATGGACATTTATGGTGGTTTCCATGAAGTTTTCAGGTGATAAGAAGGATAGAGAGTATGGGTGTTTTTCTTTTTCTTGAAAGAATGAAAATGGGGAGTTTATGGAAGACTAAGTCAATCAAAGTTGTCTTTAAGAATTTCGGATAAATATGAAATAAAAATGGCTGCCCAACTACTAAATATCCTTAGATAAATACAAAAAAGTGACAGCCCAAAAAATTAATTATAATGTATTTAACAACAATTCATCAAAATAATATTAAGTGTTACGCATAGCAACACCATGGAACTTCTTTGTCAGTATTAACACAACCTAGAGTAAGGAATTTTCATGTATTATAAATTTGACGTTTAGGAAGTGCGAAGTAAAAATATTTTCTCATTATAAAGATGCTCAATCGAAAATGTAAATATTAGTAAAAATTTGGGGTGTTACAACTCTCTCCCCCTTAAAAACATTTCGTCCCGAAATTTACCTGGTACTAGTCCCTAAACAAATGTGGATATTGAATTCGTATATCCTCTTCTAGATCCCACGTAGCTTCTTCGCCAGAATGATTTTTTCAAAGAACTTTCACTAAGGGGATGCTCTTGTTTCTAAGCTCCTTTAACTCACGCGCTAAGATTTGGATTGGTTCTTCTCCATATGTTAAATCAGGATTGACCTCTATAGATTCAATAGGAAGAACATGAGATGGATCTGAGCGGTATCTTCTAAGCATAGAAATATGAAAGACGTTGTGGATCTTGTCTAACTCTGGTGGAAGAGCTAGTTTATAAGCAACTGGGACAACTCTCTCAAGCACTTCATAAGGTCCAATAAATCGTGGACTAAGTTTACCTTTTTGGCCAAATCTCATAATCTTCTTCCATGGAGAAACCTTTAAAAATACCTTATCACCCGCTTTAAACTCAATTTCACGCTTCTTAAGATCAGCATAAGACTTTTGTTTGTCTGAGGTAATTTTTAAGCGATCCTTGATGATTTTTACTTTATCTTCAGTTTGTTGAACAATCTCAGGACCCAAAAATTTTCTTTCACCAACCCCGTTCCAACAAAGAGGCGTTATATATTTTCTCCCATACAAAGCTTCATAAGGAGGCATGCCTATACTTGATTGGTAGCTATTATTGTAAGCAAATTCTATCAGGGCTAAGTGTTTGTCCCAACTACCCTCAAACTCAATAATGCAGGCTCGAAGCATATCCTCTAAGATTTGTATTACCCTCTCAGACTGGCTGTCTATTTGTGGATGGAAAGCGGTACTAAAATTCAACCTAGGACCCAAAGCTTCTTGCAAGCTAGACCAAAATCTGGATGTCAACCTTGGATCTCTATCAGACACAATAGAAACAGGGATTCCATGCAGCCTTACAATCTCATTAATGTATAATTCTACCAAACGTTCCAATGAGTTGTCCATTCTAATTGCCAAGAAATGAGCACTTTTAGTTAGTCTATCTACAATGACCCAAATTGCTTCATGATTCCTTTGAGTGCGTGGAAGTTTAGAAACAAAGTCCATCGTTATCCTTTCCCATTTCCACTCAGGTATTGACAAGGGTTGCAGTAGACCAGCTGGGACTTGATGTTCAGCTTTTATTTGTTGACATACCAAGCATTTAGAAATGAACTCTGTAATATCTTTCTTCATACCACTCTACCAGTAGTGCTCCTTGATGGTCCGGTACATTTTTGTACCTCTAGGATGCATTGCATAAGGCAAATTATGTGCTTCAATCATGATATGATTCCTCAATTCATCATCATTAGGAACACACAACCTATTTTTATAAAATAAGGTATCATCTTTCTTCAATGTAAAATCTGATTCTCTTCCATTCTGGACTTCTTCAACCCGTTTCACAAACTTCTCATCTAACTGCTGCGCTTCTTGGACCTGCTCAAGTAAGACTGACTTGACTTGCAAATTAGCAATGATAGAACCATTAGAATTAAATGAAAGACAACCATTCATGGCTCTTAATTCAAGAAGCAAGGGCAAAGGACTTAGAGTTAAACTTGCAAGGGAATTGTGACTCAATGCATCTGCAACCACATTAGCTTTACTAGGATGATAATCAATCGTGCAATCATAACCTTTGATGAGTTCAAGCCATCAACGTTGTCTCAAGTTTAACTCTTTTTGTGTACCCAAGTACTTCAAACTCTTGTGATCAGTAAATATGTGACATTTCTCCCCGTACAAGTAATGCCTCCAAATTTTTAAGGCAAAAATAATGGCAGCAAGTTCAAGATCGTGAGTGGGATAATTCAACTCATGCGATTTCAAATTTCGAGAGGCATAAACAATTGCTTTCCCTTCTTGCATCAAAACACAACCCAAGCCAAGGTGAGATGCATCACTGTATACCACATAATCTTTCCCTTCAGCTGGCAAAGAAAGTATTGGAGCTTGTGTCAACAAGGATTTGAGCTTTTCAAAGCTCTCTTGACACTTGTCATCCCACACAAATTCGGCGTCTTTCCCCAAAAGTTTGGTCAAAGGAGAAGCTATAATAAAGAATCCCTTCACGAACCTCCTAGAGTATCCTGCTAAACCTAAGAAACTTCTGATCTCAGTTGGAGTTTTAGGAGGTTTCCAATCTACAATAGCTTGAATCTTACTAGGATCAACCTTCACACCTTCAACTGATACAATATGCCCCAAAAATGCCACTTCACTCAGCCAAAATTCACATTTGGAAAGCTTCGCGTAGAGTTGCCTCTCTTTCAGAATTTGCATGACAATCCGTAGATGCTTATCATGATCTTCTCTATTCTTGGAATAGACTAAAATGTCATCAATAAATACCACCACAAACTGATCAAGATAAGGCTTGAATACACGGTTCATAAGATCCATAAATGTAGCAGGAGCATTTGTCAAACCAAATAGCATTACCAAAAATTCATAATGTCCATACCTGGTCCTAAAAGCAGTTTTAGGAACATCTTGCTCCCTCACGCGCAATTGATAATATCCAGACCTCAAGTCAATTTTTGAGAACAAGCTGGGTCCCTTCAGTTGGTCAAACAAGTCATCTATTCTAGGCAGTGGATATTTGTTCTTGATTGTTACCTTGTTCAGTTGCCGGTAATCAATGCAAAGCCTAAGAGTGCCATCTTTCTTTTTCACAAATAAAACAGGAGCTCCCCAAGGCGAAATACTGGGATGGATAAAACCTTTCTCAAGAAGTTCTTGCAATTAAGCCTTCAACTCTTTTAATTCAGCTGGAGCCATTCTATAAGGAGCGATAGAAATAAGAGTAGTTCCATGGACAAGCTCTATAGGAAATTCAATCTCCCTTTCTGGAGGCAACCTAGGAAGATCATCAGGAAATACAACAGGAAAGTCGCACACGGTTGGTATGTCCTTAAGACTTGGACTCCCCAATCGTGTATCGACTATATGAGCAAGATAGGCATCACAACCTTGACAAATCATCTTCCTTGCCAAGACCGCAGAAATAATATTAGCTTTCAATGATCTTTCTCCATGAACTACTATGTGTGAGTATGTAGGAGTTCTAAAAGTCACTTGCTTCAACCTACAATCAACCAATGCATGGTGCCTATGGATCCAATCCATACCAACAATAACATCATAGTCTTGGAAGGGCATTTCAAGCAAGTTTGCAGGGAAGACCAGATTTTGAATCATGAATGGATAATCTCGGTAAATTTTGTTAACAACAGCTTGATGACCTAATGGACTCGTGACCAACACATCAAAGTCAAGTCTTACAGATTTAACAGTATCAGGAAATGCAAGTGATGAGCAAACATAAGAGTGCGAAGATCCAGGATCAAATAATGTAACAACAGATATGCCAAATAAGTGAAATTTACCAACAACCACGTCCGGGCCATCTTGGTCATTCTTCTATCTCATAGCATAGACTCGTGCAGTAGATCTCGACTCACTAGCCTGATTAGCTCCACCGAAACCCGCCGCTTGTATATTTCTAGGTCTTGCACCGCTATTAGCTTGAGAATGAGTAGTGATAGGCTTTTGAACTGAGCCCTCTGTATGCGTATAAGAAAGAGGATTAGGATTAGGACAATCCTTCACTTTATGATCCATACTTCCACAATTAAAACAAGCACCAGAAGTTCTTCTGCAGACACCATAGTGATTCTTTCCGCACTGTGCACAAGTAGGTGTATAAGTTTTGCCTTGGCCATAACTTGGAGTACTAGAAGTAGAGAAATTTAGCTTATTCTGCTTATGATATGATGACTTCTGTGCACTTTCAGTCTTGGAATAGTCAATCTTTCCCTTCTTGGATGGACCGCCATAATCTGAATTACTCTTCCTAAACTTGTTTTCTCTCCTACTAGCTTCTTCCTTGTCAATTCTTTCCCAAGTAAGAGCAACTGAAATTAGCTTGGAAAAATCCTCAAGTTGCAAGATTGCCACAGATTTTCGAATGTAACCATTCAAACCTTCTTCAAATCTTCTGCACTTGTCTCTTTCACCATCAATAATACCTCCAGCATAGCGAGAAAGCCTGAGAAAGTTTTGTTGATACTCTGCAATAGACATACTCCCTTGTCTTCAATTCAGAAGTACTTTTTTCTTTGCATCACAGTAGACAGGAGGGACATATTTTGTATGAAATGCTTTCACAAAGTCATCCCAAGTCAGCACCGGAGGTTTTGCTTTTGCATTTGGCACACTTACCCAACAATCATAGGCATTATTTTTGTAAAAGAGATAGCATACTTAAATTTGGCAGCATTAGTACACTCTAGTTGTTCAAAGACTCTCTCCATGTGCTCGAGCCATTGTTTAGCTACCGTGGGATCAGTAGTGCCTTCAAATTCGACTCCATCCATTTTCCTCATCTTCTCAAGGGTATCTCATCTCCTTCTTGGAGGTGAGGTGGAGCATTATAATGGGCCTGACTTTCATCAACGGATTCAATAGCTCTATTCGAAGAAGAGGCCATATTAAATTCCTATAAAAGATAAGATCACACTGCATTAGGGACATGTACACGATGCATATGCACAAGTAATACATCAAATTACATTACACAAGTATGCAAAAATTTATAATCTCTAAGTCATTTTTAAGAAAGAAAATAACAAAAATATTAGGTACAATCACAACAAAAATCCTAGAATCACAAACCTAGGCTTTGATACCAAAACTTGTAGCAACCCCTTTGGGAGGGTGCTACTTATGAAACAAATCTAATTTATACTTACAATATTAAGAAGATATTAATTAAAAAATATTCAGAATAATTTAGTACCGAAAATAGGCCCATGTGATGAGGTCCAAAGTGCAATATTTTTATTTTCGAAAATACTCTTCATAATTTTTATTTTTATTTTTAAATGAAATACAATGTCAAACTTTCAACATAAGGCGATATAACCCTTATTGAATAATCAACACGTTAAAGCAACTTCCTAACAAAATTATACGTTCTTTCGACATCACTGCAAGTTTGTATTGTACATAAATTTCAAACTATCGGGTATAAAAAGGAAAACTAGTTTTCTCCTTTGTACATATATGTAAGACAAAGTGTAAATTTAACATATTACAAGACTTGAGTTATTAACACATCTTAAAACAACAAAATAAGTTACCACATTCAAGTTACAAGATTTTGGTCTTAATATCCAAGCCTCCAAATAACATACATAAGTGTGACATATATATCATGTACAAGTCCCAAAATTATACAAAACCATAGTGCATATACAAATGTGATCTCCATAAGTGCTCCCAAAAAGACTACTTCATAAAGCCGTCTTTAAATTTCATCTCGTACATTACCTACGATAGAAAACAACTATCGCTAAGCATAAAGCTTAGTGGCGTATAAACTTTGGGGGCTTGGAGCCATTAACTTCTCCAATTCTCATTTTCCAAATATTGATTACAATGTTCAAGATTCAAGAGTTGAGAAAGCGTATACTATCAATCCAAGAAAGCTAGTCAAATATCCATTTTTCTCCCAATATGTATGTCATGCCATCACACTAAGCAAAATCAGATATCAAGATGGACCGAAGCCCAAAATCAAGTAGGGTAAAAACCCAACAGTCAAGAGAATCAAGAACCATATTAAAAATGGCTTCCTAGTTCGTACTTAACACGGACAAGTTTCATAATTTAAGACGAACTACAAATCTAAAGTCAAGATGGCAAAAGATCCAAATTAAGAGGCATGCCAAGATAAGTGACAAAGTCACTGCCACAAGAAGGACAAAGTCCCAACATGAGTACAAAATGATCAATAATTCGTACGAGTGGGCAATTTAGAAAATATCTTGCAATACTTGATATAACATGAATACAATGCTATTAATTGAAGAGAAGAAAAACAAAATATCAGGTTATTTCAAAATATTCCAGCAAGTAAAAAGAGTACAAAATTTATACACAAACCTTGGTGTTTTACCACAAAATAGTTCAACCACAACTTGAGGACGTTCGAATCGTCTACGCCCTAGACAAACCAAATCCGTCCAATTCCTCAAACACTTCCCCTTAGCTTTTATAAGGATATATATACCTTAAATACATAATAAAATATCTATATAAGTTCAGTAAATTAACATGTCAAACTAAACATGATATTGGTAAAAATTACCCAAAATGTTTGAAACAGAAATTCTGGACAGTATCACTGTCTCGTGTTGTGACTCAGATTTGAAGATGAATAAAGACAAACTAGATTGTGTGGTCTTCTTTACAGTTGTAGATATGTGTCTTAGAGTTTCAGAACATCTTGAATCACCCCCATATCAATTTTGTACAAAAGGTTATGCTAAATTTACTAACAGTAGTACAGGGAGGGTTGGTAAAACAGAAAATCTGGGCAGCACCTGCCCTGTACTTCATCACCTATATTCGGGTAAATAAAAGACAAACCAGATTTTATTTCCTTCATAAGAGTTATAGATCTATGAATAGCTTTCCAAAAAGTCCTAGATCACTTAAAACGGATCTCTATACAAAAAGATATGAAGAAAACACTAATAACTGTCTAGTGTAAAAACGGGTTTAGTAACTTACCACAAAACAGAGGAGCAACTTGAGCTTCACCAAGAACGAATTTTGCTGGTTGGTTTAATGGAAATTTATGGTGGTTTTCATGAAGTTTTCAGGTGATAAGAAGGATAGAGGGTAGGGGCGTTTTTCTTTTTCTTGAAAGAATGAAAATAGGGAGTTTATGGAAGACTAAGTCAATCAAAGTTGTCTTTAAGAATTTCGGATAAATATGAAATAAAAATGGCTGCCCAACTACTAAATATCATTAGATCAATACAAAAGAGTGACAGCCCAAAAACTTAATTATAATATATTTAACAATAATTCATCAAAATAATATTAAGTGTTACGCATAGCAACACCATGGAACTTCTTTGTCAGTATTAACACAACCTAGAGTAAGAAATTTTCATGTATTATAAATTTCACGTTTAGGAAGTGCAAAGTAAAAATATTTCCTCATTATAAAGATGCTCAATCGAAAATGCAAATATTAGTAAAATTTTGGGGTGTTACAGTAGGAGCCACAAAAGGAGCCCATGAAAAGAATCAATAGAACAACCGACAAGAAAAAAGATTGCAAAAAGACCAAGGAAACGGAATATATTTAAGCATTTGAAGAACGAAAAAGTGGAAGTGCACCACCCTCAAAAGACATGACATCCAGTGACCTTGGAGGAGTTGTTGTCAAGTTGGTTCCACACGAAGAATTCCCATGATGGTAGTGAGGCCTTTTGTTGCCGTGCTAGCAAAGGGGAAGAAAAGAGTGACGATCTGCCGTTGGCACCTTCTTCGAAAAGGTTCATCGAGTCCATTCCTCAAGAAGTTAATATTTGTGAGGAAAAAGTTATGTCACGAATGGCGGTCTTCTGCTAGGTGACACTCCTCAAAACCGCCCATTATACCTGGTTGGTTATTTGCGCGATAAAGAGTAAATCGAATTTTGGTTGATGGAGGATCCTCAGTTAACATCTTGCCAATTCGCACTGTGAAAGAACTTGGCATTCCCATGAATGAACTCTCGGAAAGACGTGTGATGATTCAAGGATTCAACTAAGGGGAGCAAAGAGCCATATGTATGATCATGTTGGGAATCACCGTTGAAGATATGCAATCAAGTGCATGGCTGCATGTGATCGATGCAAAGACTTCATACAACGTCTTACTTGGAAGGCCTTGGATACATGAGAATAAAGTGGTTTCATCTACCTATCATAAGTGTTTGAAGTACTACAAGGGTGAAGTCAAGAAGAAGATAGTTGTTGATGACAAACCATTCACTAAGGTTGAGTCACACTTCGCCGATGCAAAGTTCTACTCGAAAAACTGCACTGTGAAGGAGTTAAAAGCTAATGATGTCATGAAGGGCAAGAATGATGAGTCCGCGACTGAAAGAGCTGAGGTGGTTGCCGACAAAACCAAAGTTGTTTCTGAGGAGGTATACCCTAACTCAAATAAATCTCATAGAGGGAACACTGTGTTTTATGGAAAGAAAGTAACTCAAGCGCTCCGCTATGTCCCTAAAAAGAAGAAAGAGGAGAGTGAATCATCCAATATCCAAACCAATATGCTAAGGGGGTTAACTTTTCCGATCAAACAAATTGAGGCAGTAAAGTTGCCCTCGATGCTACTTGCAGGGTTTGTGGCCCAAAATTATTTGCATAATGTGGCACTCCTTACGAAGCATACAGATGAAGGCTTTGATCCTAATGCTTACAGGCTATTTGCAAAAGATGGATTTAATCCCAATAGGCAGTCAAAATTAGGGAAGCTCCCATCATAAGCTTCTGCAAGGCAACCACGTGAAGATCTATGATACAAGCAACCTTTGCCAATTCACATCTCTATAAGAACGGCAAGCAACAATTATATCACTATAGAAGATGAATCTGCCACTTCTAACAAACCTTTTATCTTTGATCGACAAGGAAAATCGACTGTAAGGGCTTCTGTATTGGAGAGATTAGGTCCATTAAACAAGGGGAACAAGTTTCGGAGAAATTATCGAAATACAAGGACACCCATTTTGCCTAGAATCCAGAAGATATCTAAGGATTTTCAAAGTCTGGTTCCTTCTAGGATGAGGCGACAAACAAAACTTGTGGTTTCATATGAAGAAGTACTGATGGTGAAGCCACATACTATGGTCTACACCATGAAACGTGAGCCCGAGAGATTGGAAAGATTGACGACTGAGTGAGGCCGAGGGCATCGTGAATATACGAAACCAAGGTGGCTCGGAGATATTGCAAACTAATGCTCAATAAACAACAGTGCATGGGGTTTATACAGGTATGTAAAGGATGGCATGAAGAAGTAGCGTCCGATGTGGGATGGAGGATGGAGTTGGTAAGGCGGCCGCTATCTCCGATATTCCTTATCCGACTAGAACTCAAGGAGGATTTTAAAGTTGATGTAACTCAATTCCTAGTATATTCCAAACTCCCAGGTCCCATATGGAAAAGTTCTCAAACGTAAAGTAAGTTCCGCAAGACTAATATGTTCTACTTCTATCTGGTGCATTAATTTTCATGGTCTTAAGTGGAGGGATCTCATTTACAAGATGGTATTAAAGTGTACTAGATAAAATGTTTGATCAGTGATCAAAGAAAGCTAATTCTAGTAGATCTTAGTGGGATCACGTGAATTTTCGTGGAGAATCTCAATTTCTTATTTTGGTTCGTATCAAGCTGTATCCTAGAACATGTTTTTACGTGAAGACCAACTGGATATTTGAAAGAAATGTATAAAGTAAAATTAAGACATTTGTTAGATGAATAATTCAAGCCTAGTCTTCCAAAATTGAAAAACCTTGATAAGTCTTGAAATAGGGGTATTTGTAGGCATATAAATTTTATCGGAATTAAATCTAATAAAATAATTTGGACTATATGTTAAATATATTTGTCCAAATAAATATTATGGACCAATATAATAAGATTAATTGTATTAGTTCAATATATATGGATTAAATAAATATGTCTAAATTTATTGGGCTACAAATAATGAGCTCACTTCATCAGGCCCAAGATATAATCTTCCTAGAGGCCTAGTTTGGTGTCACGCGTGAAATGACGTGGCACACCAAGTCAAATAGAAGAGTCAATAGAAACATGTCGTGTGTCAAAATGTCAAGACATACCAAGTCAAAATAAAAGGCCAATGAAACTGTGTCACGTGTGCAATTGACATGTTCTGGCCAATCAAATATGGCCTTGTCACGCTTCAATCTGATTGGTCAAAAAGAGTTTGTTCTTATCACAACTCTTCCCTCCCACAACTATAAATAGGGGTCTTCATAACTCAGAAAAGATACCAGAAGTTATAACAAGAAACAAAAGAGAGCTCGTGGATCAAACGCTAAAGATTTCTCTAAAAGCTACAAGCATTCAAGTGTTCAAAGGATTAAAAGATCGAGACGAAGATTCAAGAACAAGCTGCAAGCCCTTGAATTAAACATACGTCAAGATCAAGATTCAAGCACTTGAATTAAAATAAAATAAAATTCAAGATTAAGCTCGAAGGCTCTTGTATTTACTGTTAGAAAGAAGAATCAGGGGATTCATGAAGATTGTAATACTCATATTATTTGAAATAAAATACTACAATTATTGAAATATTTTTCGATCTCGATTAATTTTCTTGACGCAAATTTATTGTCTACAGTAAGTTCTGCTTTTGCTTTAAACATTCTCAATCTGACATCAGTATTAAACCAAAATCATTAATCATTATAGATTGTATATATCAATGCTTAAAAAATTCGAAAAGTAGATAGCTTGGCCAACTAACAAACATTGAATGAAAGTCATGAACTCACCATTCTCATAGAACAAACATGAAGATGTTATAAACTTATCAACAGACAAAATAAGTATTTTCTGGCAGTACTTTATGTGATGAAAATGTCGTAATTCATATTAATGTATGGGGTAAAATTTATTTATAACAGATGGTCGAATGGCAGCATGACACGTGGAACCGAAGGTAAGAAAAAGGCAAGTCAGGCAACAACCAATACCGGACACAACGAATGTGATCAACATCGGGTAAATTTCGAAGGGGGCATATTTAACGGGAGGAGATTAGGGGTTTGTCATCGGATAGCATTCAATGAGGGAACATTCTCTAACATTAAATGAACAACCGTTGCAGAGAATATTTGCATTCATGGCCTGCTGTTACATATTCATAAATGACTCTTTTATTATCATTTAAGAGGAGTTTGGTCCTAGTATCTTGTTTCCCTAGATAAAGCTATGAATAGCAGGCTCAGCCGCCATTGTAAAGACACAAAATTCTCTGCAGACATAAGCTATATTTTACTTTTGCAATTAATTAAACAACTTTATTTGCTCTTTATCATTGCTTTCACTTTTGTCCTCTGAGGCATTGCACTCGGATCCAGGCTTGTCATCTTATTCAATTTCAATTACTAAATCTCATTTTTAATCTTATCTCTTTATCATTTTTGGATCAAGTTATTTTGCTTGTCTATTAACCACGTAACAAATTTAACTATACCAATTTCCGAGTAAACAGTTTGGCGCCCACCGTGGGTCTTAGTCAGTTGCGTAATTGCTTTGATGCTTACGTTTAATACTAACTTGTTTTGATTCTTTTCTTAGCAAAAACGATATGGTACCTAATGATGTCAACATCACGCACAACGTAGAGGGGCACAAAGAATTATCTCAACATGATGTTTCAATCAGCGACACCCATAACGAGGGTGATAAAATAACCCTAATTTGTAAAAGACGGTACCCTTGATATGTGCGGGATACAACTCTCGATGATGCGGAGGAGGAACATATCGTGGAAACAGTAAAAATCTTAAGAGAACAGTAAAAAGCAATCACGACACACCTCTCAAGGCAGGATCCTGTGATGACAGTATTGAAGCAAGCTTTGTCAGGAGCCTCCAATAACATGAACGAAAAGGGCCCGGTTCCTCCCAGTGCTCCGGCAAACCAAATAGCTCAAAGGGTCGACAACAACACCCCAAGAGGTGAGAATGGTTTCGACGAAGCTGGTTGGACTGGTAGCGATTCTGAAAACAACAACAGGAATGATTCCTTCAAAACCGAGCTCATGAGGTTTATGAGGGAAATGAACGAATGAATGGATCAAAATGCAAAGGAGTTTCACGCTCGAATGGACCAGATTCCTGGCGTGCCACCAATACTAAAGGCCCAGATTCAAAAATTATACACAATTGTCGTTTAAACCGAGCGCAACACCACAGTTAATTTCGAAGAGGTTCAAGATGCCGGACACACCAAAATATGATGGAACTTCGGATCTACAGGAGCATATCACAACCTACACCACGGCTGCAAAAAGGAACGATTTGGCTCAAACATGAGATTGAATCGGTCTTGCTGAAGAAGTTTGGTGAAACCCGCACAAAAGGGGCCCCTGACTTGGTATTCTCTCTTACCCGAGCATTCAGTTGACTATTTTGAGATGCTTGTATAATCATTCATTAAGTCACATGCCGGGGCAAGGAAGGTCCAAGACAGAAAGGCGGACATATTCAGGATTTTGCAAGGTGAGTCCAAACTATTGTGAGAATTCGTGATCCGATTCTAAAAAGAGAGGATGTTGCTACCGGCTGTACCAGATGAGTGGGCAGCAGAGGCATTCGCAAAGGGTTTGAATCCACAGAGCACCGACGCCTCCCGAAAGTTGAAGGAAAGCCTGCTCTAATTCCAAACAACTACATGGGTGGATGTCCATAACCATTATGGGTCAAAAATAAGGATAGAGGACGATCAGCTCGGGTTTTCGATATCAACCAAGGGACGAGATCAATACAAAAACCAGGATAAAGTTAAAAGTGACCTTGATGCGGATCGATGGTCTTCTACAGGTCATTTTTTGTCGTATGAAAGAACCGAAGGTCGGAATAGCAAAGGGTTTCGATAATCTGATAGGTTTGCTCCATATAGAAGAATCGATCGGGGCCGTAACAGTAGATCGTTACAAGAGAATGAGATACCAGGGGCCCGAGACTCCGCATATCCCAGGTTATCAGATTACAACTTCAACATCAGCTTAGTAGAGTTGGTATCGGCAATGAAGAATATCAAAAAAGCACGAATCGCGAAGCCAATTCAGTCTAATCTTAGCCAAAGGGATCCCAATTTGTGGTGTAAATATCATGGGACTCACGGTCATAGAACCGGGGACTGTCGGCATCTACATTAAAAGGTGGTGACATTGTTGAAGAATGGCCGTCTCAGGGAATTCTTAAGCGACCAAGCCAAGAACAACTATGGTCGTAGCCTGGACAATGTCGAGTCTTCAAAGATAGCAGTGGACTCCCCTCGATTGACTATCAACATCATTTTCAAAGGGAATGAAGTCAATGGTGTGACTTTCTCAGTGGCAAAGAAAACAAAGATATCAGTGACTCACAACAAGAGACTCCGGGAAGTCTCTTAAGATGATATCACCTTTACAGAGGAAGATGCTACCGGACTTCTCCTGCCACACAATGACACTTTGGTAATCTCTCTCAATGTTTTAGATTTCAAAATTAAACGTGTTTTGGATGACCCAGGAAGCTCATCCAATATCATCTAATGGAGATTACTGTAGCAAGCAAAGCTGACCAGAAGCATCATTCCGATGACTAAACTCTTAGCTGGATTCAACTTGACAAGTGTGACAACCCGAGGAGAGATTTTGCTGCCCACAAATGCTGAAGGATTGATCAAAACCACTCTATTCTAAGTGGTAGATGGTAATATGGGTTACAATTTAATCCTCGGAAGGATGTGGATACACGAGATGAAGATTATGTCCTCAACATATCATCAACTATTGAAATTCCCAACCCCGAAAGGAATCAAGTAGATAAGAGGAGATCAACTGGCTGTAAGGGAGATGAACGCGGTAACTATTTCTAGCAGTAAGAGGAAGGAGCCCACCAAATAGCAATTACAGGAACCGATGTCTTCTCCTTTTCCGAACGAAGACGATAAAGGCGAGGAGTCATCGGAATCCCACCAGGTGCGGAGATATTTTTAGGTACTGGAGGAGACAGTGTCACGACCCAAAATCCTACCACAGGCATTGTGATGGAACTTAGTCTCTAAGACTAGGTAAGCCGATAATAATAACAATTCAAGCCTTTTTTTTACAAGTGTCAAAACTAAAAGCGAAAATATTCGAACAACCTCCCAAGATTGGTAATACTGAGTCACGAACTCTAACTGAATACATGGAATTATCTCGAGTGTCGAATATATAATAGTATTCGTATAAGAAATTAACAATACAATAAAATGGAATGACTCCAAAGAACTGCGACGACCAAGCAGTCCTACCTTGAAATCATACTCTAATCTCTGTCTGAATCTGATATCTCCAATACCTGGCTCTGCACAAAAATGTGCAGAAGTGTAGTATGAGTACACCACGGTCGGTACCCAGTAAGTATCAAGACTAACCTCGGTGGAGTAGTGACGAGGTACAGTCAAGACACTCACTAGTCAAATAACCTGTGCAATATAGCAGTATACAATAGTACTGGAAAACAACTAGCAATGATAACAATAAAATCAACCAGTGATATAAACAGCAAGGCAACAAGAACATCATAATTATTGCTCAAACAAATAAGGAACACAAGTACAATCAATTAATCAAGTCCTTAAAATATAAATCCTTCACATATAATTCTTTAAGATAAATATCTTTTGAATATACTTCTTTTGAATAATTATCTTTCGAATATAATTCTTTCAAGTAAAAGTCACCATGTGGCACCTCATTTTACAATCATAAAAATTACGGGTCTCAGCCCATTTTTATATTTCCACAGCACCTTGTACCCATATTTCTTTCATAACCGCACTGACAACTCACGTACCAAAATATCAATGTATATAAGATCCGCATGATCAATTTATTTTCAATAAAGTAAGTTTATAATTTTTAAACCAAGTAAGAAATTATCAAAGAAATGAGTTTATTTTTGAATTCGTTTAGGTGAAGAAAATGACATTTCAATAAAAATGAAGCATCCGATGACTACTAATTTGGATGTAAAATTTATTAAATTAAAATATTTTAGCAGTTTCTTTTATTCGAAACAACTCAAATCTCGAAAACCAGTAAAAACCATAGACACAAATCCTTAGAGTCTTTTACAAAGAGCCAAATCCAACACAATACAACAAGGAATACAAAACACATAATAAAATCAAATAATACATCACGAAAGAACACAAGAATTTACATATCACGAAAAAATAAAATAACCAAAGGCAAGTGCAGCCATAGAAAAATATCAACAAAAGGGCACTCCCGAGGTACCGCCTCGTAGTCCCAAATCATAAATAAATTTCAACAAAGGGCACTCCCGAGGTACCGCCTCATAGTCCCAACCCAAATATCAACAATAACAATGCCCCCATGCCATCATAAGTCATCACAAATCAATCCCCTACATAGCCCACCTTGTCTCGCCACGTGCGCAATAATAAAGTAAATGCCCGCCTTGTCTCGTCGCACGCGCATAATAATATTCCCACCTTGTCTCGCCACATATGCAAACCCACATATATAGCCCACCTTGTCACGCCGTATGTGCATATATCAATAGTAACAATAGCACGGTAGAAACCTCGTGCAAACACCCGAACAATCCTTCCAACAATATCATGTGCCAATATCACAACATCTCATGAATTGCACCTCAAGTGCTCAAATATTACAACATATCACAAATTGCACATCGAGTGCTCAAATATCAAAACATATCGCAAATTACACCTCTAGTGCTTAATTATTTCAACTTGCCATAGAAATCAACAATACATCATTTTTCACAATAAGGAGCCCATGGCTCGACCATAATGTGCACAAAAATCTTAACAAAAATATCCAGGAGCAAACAACTGAACAAAATAATATTTCACAATTTAACACTTTGCCTCAAATATCATTTACGGCCTTTATAACTCAATACCAACCCGCTAGATAAGACAACTAATAACTTATCCAATTCTAATGATATTTAATAAGACAGTTAAGTAAAGAAATTATCTGAATCTTATACATTTTTCAAGGACTGGTAGTACAAATCATGAGCTTCTAAGAATAGAGTTTACAAAGCTGAAATGAAATAAATACATCGTCTGTTTGAAAAGTACATAAATAGAATTTTTATAGATCTAAGGTTACCACGAACAAGAGGCAGCTACAACCGGGACACAGGTACATCTTCAAATCCAGCTCCCATCAAACACAGCAACATCGGCAGCCAACATCTGCATGCAAGGTGCAGAAGTGTAATATGAGTACAACCGGCCTCATGTACTCAATAAGTAACAAACCTAACCTTAGGTTGAAAGTAGTGACGAGCTAACAAAAAGGTCGGGTCCGACACCAATATTCCACAATAGTTCATAACAGCATAGTACAAGTAACAAAAGAGTATCTCGGAAATAAAAGGCTCGGTTCGTTCACAGTTCCAAAAAGGAGGCATTTCTTTTCAAATATCTCAGTGAAAACCCAAAAGTTTACCGAAAAAGCCAAAATACGAGTAAGTTTGAAAACTGTGATTCTTCCTAAAAGTCCTTTCAACAAATAGTAAGATGTTTCATTTTCATATAGCATGAGGAAAGTACTTCTCTATGCCTACATGTAAAGATACAGGTAAAATCATAAGTGTCCCCAAAACTGGGTAGCAGAAGAAAATGCACCTCTATGCATGTATCACAATTACACATGTCAAATGTAATGCATCTCGATGATGAGCTCATGTACTCACACTCTCAGAGTACTCAATGTCACTGTCTCGCATTCTCGCTCACTATGCTCAGCACACTCAATCACTCAACGTTGTATAATACCCGCTGCGGCGTGCAGCCCGATCCATATTTATAGTCAATTGTGCTCACTGGCGGTGTGCAGACTCCGGAGGGGCTCCTACAGCACAAACGCTATAATCCGCACGAACAACTCACGTGCCATAATATCAATATCTGGATCCGCACAGATAACTCACGTGCCATAGTATCAATATCTAGATCTGCACGGATAACTCACGTGCTGCACGGACAACTCACGTGCTATAGTATCAATATCCTCACAAACAGGGCCCCAGCCTCACTCAGTCATCAATCTCTCCAGTCTCACTCACGGGCTCACAATGTCATGAAACTAGCCCGCCAACAATGATATGATGTATCAATAAATAACAACTGAGACTAAGATATGATATGAATGCATGAATGTGACTAAGTACGAAATATCCATGAAATCAATGAAATGACAGCAAGAAACGACCACTATGGGTCCTAGCAGTATCGTCAAAAAGCCTAAACATGATATCTAGCATGATTGACAGCTTAACTACTTTATCACATGGTGAAAACATGGATATCAACAAAGTAGGACCACTATACAGTGCCATGGGAACAACAGAGTCTCAATTCACATGGTGCACGCCCACACGCCACTCACCTAGCATGTGCGTCGCCTCAACACTAATCACATAACACGTATTTTGGGGTTTCATACCCTTAACTCCAAGATTAGAAGAGTTACTTACCTCGAACAAGCCAATTCCAACACCAAGCAAGCCAAGCGATGCTCCAAAGATGCCATCACGCGTATAATGACCTCTGAACGGCTCAAAACTAGCCAAAAGAAACTCAAATACGTCAAATAAAGCCCAAGGAAATAATTCCAAATGATAAAGATCGAATCCTTAATCAAAACCCAAAATCGGCCAAAATCACACCCAGGCCCGCGCCTCGTAACCCAACAAAACTCACAAAATCCGATGACCCATTCAATTACGAGTCCAACTATACTAGTTTTACTCAAATCCGACTCCAATTCGATGTTCAAAACTCAAAAAATTATATTATGAAACTTTAGGCCAAACCCCCAGATTTTCTCTTTAAAATTCACAATCCAATTACCGAAAACGAAAGTAGATTCATGGAATAATATCAAAACCAAGTGTAGAACACTTACCCCAATCCTTGTGATGAAAATTGCTCCAAAAGTCGCCTGAACCGTGCTCCAAAATCCGAAAATGGTGAAAATTCATGAACCCTCGAAATTAAAGGGTTCTGTCCAGTCAATCCGCACCTGCGGACAAGACGTTGCATCTACGACCTTCGATCCTGCGGGAAAAATCTTGCTTCTACGAGAACAGCTTGGCCAGCCATGATCGCCTCTGTGATGCCTAGGACAGCACCTGCGGTCGCGCTTTTGCGCATGCGCATATGCGCCCTGGCTTCCACTTCTGCGGTCTTCACTCTTGCGACTTCCTTGTCACACCTGTGAGCCCATTTCCGCAGGTGCGAAAACACCAGAACCAGCAACCTTCAACAATACAATATGCAACGAAATTGATCTGAACCTCGTCCGAAACTCACTCGAGGCCCCCGGAACCTCAACCAAATATACTAACAAGTCCCATAACATAATATGGACCTTCTCGAGGCCTCAAATCATACCTAACAATATCGAAACGATGAATTACACTTAAATTCAAATCAATGAACTTTAAAACTTCAACTTCCACAACCGATGCCGAAACCTATCAAATTATGTCCGATTGACCTCAAATTTTGCACAAAAGTCACATTCGACATTATGGACCTGCTCCAACTTCCGGAATCGGAATGCGACCCCGATATCAAAAAGTCCACACCCGGTCAATCTTTCAAAAATTTCAACTTTGCCATTTCGAGCCAAATTCTCCAAATCACAATCTGGACGCGCTCCTAAATCCAAAATCACCCAACGGAGCTAACGGAACCATCAAAATTCCAATCCAAGGTCAAATGCTAAAAAGTCAAACTTAGTCAACTTTTTCAAATTTAAAGCTTCAACCATGAAATTCATTCTTCCAATTCGATTCCGAATAACCTGAAAACCAAAGCCGACGATTCACATAAGTTATAATATAACATATGGATCTACTCATGCCCGTAAACTACCGAGCGAAGTGCAAATTCTCAAACCGACCGGTCGGGTCGTTACACTCTCCCCCACTTAAACATATGTTCGTCCTCGAACGTGTCCAGAGTTGTTCTCAAAGCCATCAAACCGCCGTATAACCTTATCATGCACATACCCGGGGATGATCCCACGTCACCCTATCCCGTTTAGGTCTGATAACACAACATAACTGAAATTTCTTAATTCAACCTAGCCCATAAACCTTAGAACCAATTTTTTGTCCAACATCCGGAATTTCCTATAAGATTAGAATCTCGAATCAACACTCTATATAAGTTTGAACAAGCTATACCAAAAGCCATAACCATAACTCAGATACTCAAAACTCAAATACCACATAGCTCAAATGCTCGAAGCGATGATTTATAATCACAGTAGCTGCTCAAATCAACCCTATACCGGTAACAACCTCATATCAAACAAAGCATCATTCTAAACCTTCGTACACTGCCAATGGTGAAAGAAACATGCAAAACTCATAACCATTCATCAGATCAACAAGTCATGGTACTCCATCTTCTTCGACAAGACTTTAGCAAATTTCTAAGTTGACTTCCGATATTATCCTTCCAACCATGTTGTAATATATTCCGATAGCATCTATTCTAGGTCCAATTACCTCATCTCATCCAACACGACCACTCTAGTGACATGACACACCCATACAATCTAAAGCCATAACCCGTGCAATACGTGCACCAATAAGCAACATTCTAAATGTACTCAATCATGGAGAATTGACTCAGACGGGAGAACTGTCCCGCAAGCTCAACAAGTACCACCACAACGCAATGCTAAGAATCTATCCCACACCGTAGAACCAAAACACACGAATCTAACACAAGGGGTCATATCTCAACATAACTCCGCTGCAATGCGTGACCCCATCCAAACACCGATCCATATGAAATACCTCAGCCACCATGCTCAAAATCAATAACCACGCACAATCCGACATCAAGTACTCAAAGTGCATTACCATAACTATGAAGAAGAAGATGACACAATACCACACAAAATCTGAAAGAACATAACCCATACGCCATCAACCATGCAATACCCAATTACTCATCTCGCTCAAATTCCGCTATAAAAGCCCAAATAGAACCGCACCAGGTGTGCTTATAATCAATGAATCACAACTCCTCGTAGCATAGAAGAGTAACTCACAGATCATTTCAGAACACGAATAAGTTCAATAACAACCGAATGGTACATCCCTCAATAATAGTCGTACGGAGTCGACCAGTCTGACCCGGTGTAGAATACACATACTTATTGGGCTTATCAATGAACCCCAAATCAACTCTGATCACCCACCAATAGATAAATAACCCTCGAAGGTCCACAATGACTGAATCATAACACATACTATCATCTAGCTAGCTTCAGCCATGACTTCACAGTCCACAACCATGAAACAATCTGCTCTTGAGATATCCCAGTCTCCAAATCCATAGAACACACGAATCACTATATCTGATCCCAACTCCACCGGAAGAATGTCTAACACATCTCTCATACACGATCATCCCACGAGAAATACTTCTAAAATTCTTTCGTGCCACATAGCAAAATTTGAATATCAGCAGTGGATCAACCAGGAGAGTGGTGCAGTACCAGTGAAGTATCCATAAATCAAAACACATTGCCCCTTCTGAAATGTATACTCTCATCAAGCCATACCAAATAGTAATATCATTTACCTAGTCCTCTAAAACCGTCGATGCTGCCTAAGAATTTTATGACCTTCCCTTCAAAACTGAACTGTGATCTCGCTCATGTAATTCTCAATCCCACACAACACATCGCATATACCATGCCATCATATGAAAAATACGAGAAATTCGTAGTCCACTCCGAGTCACAAGCAACTACATACTCAATTAGCCAAGGACCTTCCATTTGATTTCATCCAGGAGAAAATCACTATACACCACATGCTCCTCACGCCAGTAGGAAATATACTCCTCGAACCATGGTAGAAACCATTGACAACTCTTCGAAGTCCATTTGCACATAACCAAGCTATCAGAACCGAATCTCTCTAACTCAACCCAGCCACGCAGGTCGCCAAAACCCAAGAGCATTTCCACGAAACACTTGTAGAGACTAGCCACATCATAAGTTCCCAAAGAACCAATTATATCCATTACTGTGTTGATCCAACCTACTACCAAGTTGTCCTAACTCTCCGAGTCCTTTCCGAATTACCTTCAAATTGATAGTTCTCCTCGCCATAATACCACAATCCTCAACCAAAACTCACCACACAAGAGACCCTAGTATAAAACCACAACGCACTAAGGCTCATAAGCCGCTGACTTCCCTCTTAAGTACCCCAAAAACACTGCAATCGAGACATCTACTCCGAAAGACCTTATGTGAATTTAAAATTGCTCCTCTTCCCTTTTATTATACTAAACTGTAGAATCCATAGTCATACAGAATTACCGCAAGTCTCGACACCATCCAATGTAACTCTCAGTTTCTAGCCATATACACCTCTTGAAAATTCCCAATCGCCACATATAAATCTTAAATCCATTAGAACAATTCTCGAGAGTCATCCACTCTACTCAAATCACATTTAAACCGACCAAACGGACCGAACAACTTGTGCCCCATTAGCACACCAACACGCTAGGGAGTAACACACACTCCTAAGCAACCGAGCAATTTTCTACTCCTTGTACACTACATCCTTCGCGAATAACCACTCAATTATTTTATGATTCCCATATACTCATAGTGTAATACAACCTGTATCTAGAAATTCCCTTACTCGAGTCAACCTCAATTTCAACCCCTGTAGCCATAACTGATTCACCAGTATACCTTAAACCGAACCCAATACAACGCATAATCGTGCAATCAACTCGTCAATAGCAAACTCCCCTACTTGGCTCAAAGCCATAGATCAAAATACACAATAACTCACAATTCCCATACTCTAATACTGCCATAATACCGCGGTGAGATTCAACTAAATCCTTCATCATCTCATGCAACACAAACGATCTAGTACCTCAAATCATTTGCAATCTCGCATTCATCCTCGTGATGGTTAAGCCAACTTCCACAAGCGGTCCAAACTCAAATTTTAACACATATAATTCGCTTGTAAAGAAGAACTTTCTACAAAAACAACATAGGAACCGCACAACCTCAGGACACCCCGCGGAGGTAATCCACCTACTTTGCCTCAAGCATGACATCTCTCTATACTCTCCCAGAGTCATAGCTATTACGCAATCACTTAATCTTCCTGAGTCTGAACTCATAACACGACATGAAAATCTACTTCACTCCACAACTAAACAGCATGAGAGGTCCTTCAACACACCTATAACTCGAGGCCATATGCCAAATCAAGACAGAAATCAAACACCCAATAGTCCTTGTTACATCTCAAGTAAACTCTTCTCGGCACATTCGAACAATCTGAACACATCTCGCAGTCTCATCATACTCACCACATAGTCATCAAATCACAAATTCCACTAATAGGGGCACCAACGGACCTATAAGTCCCGAAATCACGTGCTCACACAATCGAAATCTCTGTACTCAAGCTACCGTCAGAACCCGACCTCAAGTCCTCCAGACTGGCACATCCTCAGCACACCAAAACCACATCTCGCACCTCAACCATGGAATCACAAGCTGCCAGCGCACAGCCGATACCGAGCGCTCACATGCGCACACGAATGCGTGGAAGGAATTCATAGATTTACGCTTCAAGCTGAATCAATGCTGCACGATAAGGAAAGAAAGGTGGGAAGTATATCCTAAATGTCATGTAGCCTCTCGAAGATAGGTATGGACGTCATCATACCGATCCACAAGACTCTACTAGACACTTGCTCATGACTTGTAGAACCTATGAACCTAGAGCTCTAATACCAACTGGTCACGACCCAAAATCCAACTAGTCGTGATGGCACCTAACCTAACATGCTAGGTAAGCCAATTAACAACTTATCAAATTCTAATGATATTTAATAAGACAGTTAAGTAAAGAAATTATCTGAATCTTATACATTTCCCAAGGACTTTCGTGCAAACCATGAGCTTCTAAGAATAGAGTTTACAAAGCTGAAATAAAATAAATACATTGTCTGTTTGAAAAGTACATAAAAATTTTTTTTTATAGATCTAAGGCTACCACGAACAAGCGGCAGCTACAACCGGGACGCAAGAATATCTTCAAATCCAGCTCCTATCAAACACATCAACATCAGCAACCAACGTCTCCACGCAAGGTGCAGAAGTGTAGTATGAGTAAAACCGACCCCATGTACTCAATAAGTAACAAACCTAACCTTAGGTTGAAAGTAGTGACGAGCTAACAAAAAGGTCAGGTCCAACACCAATATTCCACAACAGTTCATAACAGCATAGTACAAGTAACAAAAGAGTATCTCAAAAATAAAAGGCTCAGTTTGTTCACAGTTCCAGAAAAGTAGACATTTATTTTCAAGTATCTCAGTGAAAATCCAAATCTTTTACCGAAAAAGCCAAAATACGAGTAAGTTTGAAAATTGTGATTCTTCCTAAAAGTCCTTTCAACAAATAGTAAGATGTTTCATTTTTAGATAGCATGAGGAAAGTACTTCTCTATGCCTACATGTCAAGATACAGGTAAAATCATAAATGTCCCCAAAACTGGGTAGCAGAAGGAAATGCACCTCCATGCATGTATCAAAAGTATGCATGTCAAATGTAATGCATCTCGATGATGAGCTCATGTACTCACACTCTCACAGTACTCAATCTCACTATCTCGCATTCTCTCTCACTATGCTCAGCACACTCAATCACCCAACGCTGTACAATACCCGTTGCGGCGTGCAGCCCGATCCATATTTATAGTCAACTGCGCTCATTGGGGGTGTGCAGACTCCAGAGGAGCTCCTACAGCTCAAGCGCTATAATCCGCACAGACAACTCACGTGCCATAATATCAATATCTGAATCCGCACGGACAACTCACGTGCCATAGTATCAATATCTGGATCCGCACGGATAACTCACGTGCTGCACGAACAACTCACGTGCTATAGTATAAATGTCCTCACAAATAGGCTCCCAACCTCACTCAGTCATCAATCTCTCCGGTCTAACTCACGGGCTCACAATGTCATGAAACTAGACCGACAATAATGATATGATGTATCAATAAATAAAAACTGAGACTGAGATATGATATGAATGCATGAATATGACTGAGTACGAAATATCAATGAAATAAGTGAAATGACAGCAAGAAACAACCACTATGGGTCCTAGCAGTATCGTTAAAAAGCCTTAACATGATATGTAGCATGATTGACAGCTTAACTACTTTATCACATGGTGAAAACACAGATATCAACAAAGTAGGACCACTATACAGTGCCATGAGAACAACAGAGTCTCAATTCACATGGTGCAAGCCCACACGCCTGTCACCTAGCATGTGCGTCACCTCAACACTAATCACATAACACGTATTTCGGGGTTTTATACCCTCAGCTCCAAGATTAGAAAAGTTACTTACCTCAAACAAGCCAAGCGATGCTCCAAAGATGCCATCACGCGCGTAGCGAGCTCCGAACGACTCAAAACTAGCCAAAAACGACTCAAATACGTCAAATAAAGCCCAAGGAAACAATTCCAAATGATAAAGATCTAATCCTTAATCAAAACCCAAAATCGGCCAAAACTCACACCCGAGCCCGCGCCTCGTAACCCAACAAACTTACAAAATCCGACAACCCATTCAATTACGAGTCCAACCATACTAGTTTCACTCAAATCCGACTCCAATTTGATGTTCAATACTCAAAAATTCATATTATGAAACTTTAGGCCAAAACCCCCAATTTCCTCTTTAAAATTCACAATCCAATTACCAAAAACGAAGGTAGATTCATGGAATAAGATCAATCCTTGTGATGAAAATTGCCCCAACCCTTGTGATGAAAATTGCTCCAAAGGTCGCCTAAACTGTGCTCCAAAATCCAAAAATGGTAAAAAATCACGAACCCTCAAACTTAAAGGGTTCTTTCCAGTCAATCTGCACCTGCGGACAAGAGGTCGCATTTGCGACCTTCGCTCCTATGGGAAAAATCTCGCTTCTGCGAGAACAGCTTGGCCAGCCATGATCGCCTCTGCGATGCCTAGGACCGCACCTGCGGTCGCGCTTCTGCGCATGCGCATATGCACCCTGACTTCTGCTTCTGTGGCCTTCACTCTTGTGACTGCCTTGTCACACCTGCGACCATCGCATCTGCGAGCCCATTTCTGCAGGTGCGAAAACACCAGAACCAGCAGCCTTCAACAATGCAATATGAAACGAAATTGATCCGAACCTCGTCCGAAACTCACCTGAGGCCCCCGGGACCTCTACCAAATATACCAACAAGTCCTATAACATAATACGGACCTTCTCAAGGCCTCAAATCACACCTAAAAACATCGAAACGAAGAATCACACCTAAATTCAAATCAATGAACTTTGAAACTTCAACTTCCACAACTTATGCCGAAACCTATCAAATTATGTCTGATTGACCTCAAATTTTGCACACAAGTCACATTCAACATTCCGGACCTGCTCCAACTTCCTGAATCGGAATCTGACCCTGATATCAAAATGTCCACTCCCGGTCAAACTTTTCAAAATTTCAACTTTTGCCATTTCGAGCCAAATTCAACCACGGACCTCCAAATCACAATTCGGACGCGCTCCTAAGTACAAAATCACCCAATGGAGCTAACGAAACCATCAAAATTCCAATCCGGGGTCAAATGCTAAGAAGTCAAACTTGGTCAACTCTTTCAAATTTAAAGCTTCAACCATGAAATCCATTCTTCCAATTCGATTTCGAATAACCAAAAACCAAAGCCAACGATTCACATAAGTCATAATTCAACATACGGAGCTACTCATGCCCGTAAACTATCGAGCGAAGTGCAAATGCTCAAAATGACCGGTTGGGTCATTACTTTAAAGCATCCTTTTAAACTTACATAATAAATTATTTGTATATGAAAATTCCATAATGTGATTATTTCCAAGAAATATCAAATCAACAACACACAGAATTCACATAAATATTCAAGTGACAATAACACCAAATTATCATATAAAAATACAAATTCGACAAACAAGGAATAGGGCGTGACAAATCAAGGATTTCCTAAGTTCCAACAATCTTCCATTTTAATACATAAGGGCGTCTACGAATTTCAACCAATGTATTTTGCACGTATAAACCAAGTACGTTCTTATCACCTCGCGTACAAGGTTTCAATTACACAATTTTCACATAAGACTCAATGCCTAAGGGGTAATTTCCTCCACTCAAGGTTAGGCAAGATACTTACCTCGTTTCGCAACCAAATTTCAAGATTCCAATAAAACCTTTGCCTCGCGAATTCGTGTCCAAAAGCTTCAAATCTAGTAACAAACAATTCAATATACTAAAGACGAATAGTAGGAATTAATTCCATATGAATTTTGCTAAATTTCACAATATAAATCCGAAATTAACTCAAAAATTAACATTGGGACCTACGTCTCAGAACCCGATAAAAGTTACAAAATATGAACGCCCATTCAATCATGAGTCCAACCATACAAAAATTATCGAATTCCGACATCGGATTGACCTTCAAATCTTCATTTTACATTTTTGGAAGATTTTATAAAAATTTGATTTTTCTTCAATAAATTCACGGATTCATGATATAAATGAGTATGGAATCATGAAATATAATCAATATAGGATAAAGGAATACTTACCCTAATATTTTTCTTGAAGACATCCCAAAAATCGCCTCTTCCTGAGCTCCAATTTGGTAAAAATGGATTTCAGAACTTAAACATTCTGCCTAGTGATTTCTTCTATGCGATCGCGAAGCACAAATTTTCATTGTCCAAAAATAACTCTACGCAATCACGGTGCCTTTCACGTGATCGCGAAGCATAGGATCCTCAGCCCTACGCGATCGCGGACAGCCACACGCAATCGCATAGAGCAAACGTGTGGCCTAGCTTTCTACCTCATTCCTCTTCGCGAACGCGGCATTTCCCACGCGTTCGCGTAGCACAGCCTGGCCAAACTTAGCCCAAAATCTCACTGCTCCAACTTAGCCCACGCGATCGCGGACATTCTCATGCGATCGATAGAAGGAAATCGGTGACCAAAAACCATCATTCTTCAGTTGGAATGCAAAGTCCAAAATTGATCGGTTAACCATCCGAAACTTACCCGAGGCCCTCGAGACCTCAATCAAATACACCAACAAGTCCTAAGACATCATACGAACTTAGTTGGAACCTCAAATCACATAAAACAACGCTAAAACCTATCAAGTCAAGTCCGATTGACATCAAATTTTGCACACAAGTCATAAATGACATAACAGACCTATCAAAATTTCCATAACTGGATTCCGACCCCGATATCAATAAAGGCGACTCCCGGTCAAACTTCCAAACCTTCCATTTCCAACTTTCGCCATTTCAAGACAAAATCAACTACGGACTTCCAAATAAATATCCGGACACACTCCTAAGTCCAAAATCACCATACGGAGCTATTGGAATCATAAAAATTCCATTCCAGAGTCGTTTACTCAAAAGTCGACCCTCTAGTCAACTCTTATCTTTTAAGCTTCTTAAATAAGAATTGTTCTCCCAATTTGATCCCAAATCGTCCGCAAACCAAACTCAACCACACACGCAAGACATAATACGTATTACGAAGTTGTTCGGGACCTTAAGTCACTGTACGTGGCATAAATTCTTAAAACAACAAGTCGGGTCGTTACATTCTCCCCCTCTTAAATATACGTTCGTCCTCGAACGTGCCAAGAATTATTTCGAGGACATTAAATTACTGAGTGCATTCTTACACACATAACTTGCGGGTGATTCTACGTCACCGCAAATTTAACATGGATCCGACAACGCCATCTCAGTTGAAGATTACTTCTTTTATCCATTCTTATAAACTTTAAAACCAATTTCTTACACTCCAAACATTTTCAAAAGGCCTGATTTTCACATCAACACACGATATTAGTCTCAACTGGCTATAGCAACTCGTGCCTGCGCACACATCAATTTTCTTGATAGTGCTGAAGTACTTCAAAATTTTTCGGGGTGTTACATTCTACCCCACTTAGGATCATTCGTCCTTGAATGAGAAGTAGAGTCCGCCCTCAAACACATAACATAACTTATCTCTTCTTTCGCACGTCTCAATCCCACAAATTTTACTAACTCCCAAATTTTTCAGAAATTTCGGCAGAGTCCCCCCTATAACTAGGCCTATTCACCTGCTAGAGTAACACCAAAACAACTCCTAACAACACATCCACAACCCAACAAAGCACCACAATGTATATATCAATAACACTAATCTCACCATTAAAAGCACTGCATTATCATAATGATATCTGGACATGAAGCACACCATATGTATACCCATAACCACATCTTTGGTCTTAATAATTGTTCATAATCGATTACAACATCGCCAATTAACCTCATGTTAACAAAATCTCGTTTCAAACCTCCACTTTACTAACAACGAGACACGAGTCATGAAGACCTCATAATTATTTACCCAAATTAATGAGTCATATTTAACGCCACCTAGGCACTCACCTTAGAGGCTAAAACTCAATAATTACAACACGAATATGGCAAATTATGCATAGAGAAATTCATACGAGAATTTTCAATAAGCCTAACAGGCATGACTCCCTATAAGTACTATAGTACAAATTTAATTTCACAAGAGAGAATTTAAACACATAAATTATCATCACAAGGATCTCGTCCTTATATAACTTTCACCGTGGCTCGTAGCCCGGTTTAAACATATCAAATCATATTAAAATATGAGAATCTCGTCCTCAGTTATGAATCACAAGTATTTTGCACATTGTGCCTACAAAAATTTTCCATTTCCTTCCTTTCTTCTTTTCAATAAATTCCGAAAATAATTTTCACAACACATAATGAACCCCCATACCAATAGGGCATATAATTCATAAAATTAAAATTAATTATTCTGAAATCACATCAAAACCCACTGTAGAGAGTAATAGAAAGTAACTTTTGGACTTATAGTCCTTAATAGTGTACAAAAGAAAAATGATAGACACAAGCTAACATCATCGAATCTCCCGACAGGGATAAACATATAAGTGGGTCACAAAATTATGAAGCTCACCTATAAGCAGAGCATAATAGGAGGACTCGCCTCAATATTCAGAACCAAATCAAATTAAGGAGAGATATTTGTTTATAACAATTCTGGATCGTACCTGTAACGACACCATCTGGTGTGGTGGCCTCGGCCACACCATAGTAAACATATCAACGGGCTGGGCCTCCCCCTCTATGGTGCCCTCTACCCGCCTGTCCTCAACCCTTAACTGGTTGTGCATGTAGGGTAGTAGCTACATTTGGGCCTGTAGCCTGAGTACTCTGATGAAATCCACCCCTCCCAAGTCTAGGACAATCTCTCATGATATGCTTAGTATCACCACACTCATAACAACCCCTCTGAGGTCGCGGTTGCTCGTACTGAGTCTGCGCCGGATAACGGGAATAACCATTGTAGGAAACTCATGTCGGTGGTGCATTAAAAGAACTTACTGGAGCACCCCTAGTAATCTGATGTGCGGACTGGGCTGGCCGACTGCACGAGCCCCCGCCAAAATGATTCATACTTGCAGAGTAGAATCCACTGAATCCTCCAGAACCTCGAGGCCTCTTGGTATCCTTAGTTTCCTTTTTCCTCACCCCGAATACGTTCTAATATCTTGGCAATTTGTACCACTAGCGGAAATGAAGTATCAGCCTGAAGCTCCCGAGTCGTACAAAATTTTCCGATCATAATTGAGTCTTTTAATAAGTCTGTGGACTCGTTTTCTAGCTGTAGGAACCAAAGTAGGAGTATGAGGGGATAACTTATTGAACCTGATAGCATATTCTGACACCGTCATGGTTCCCTGACGCAGCCGTTCAAACTCTGTGATCCATGCATCTCGGAGAGTCTGGGGAACAAATTCTTTCAAAAATATTTTCGAAAATTGAGCCTAAGTTGGTGGTGTTGCATCGGCTGGTCTATCTTCCTCATAGATTTGCCACCACTGATACGCTGCGCCTGACAGCTAAAATGTAGTAAAGGCAACTCCGCTCACTTCCACAATACCCATGGTGCGGAGAATACGGTGACACTTTTTCTAGAAATCCCTGGGCATCCTCTGTAGTTATGCCACTGAAAGTAGGTGAACTATACCTCTTAAACCTCTCAAGTCTCTTTTGTTCTTCTTCTGATGCCTCTAGCCTGACCTCAAGCTGAACCGAAATAATAGGTTGTACCGGTACTACACCCAAAACCCGACCAATATGAACTCGCTGCTCTGGAGTGCGGGCGGTAGGAGTCTGAGTTACTCCCCCAATCTGTGAAATATTTTGTGCAACAGAGATCAATCCTGCCTGAGTTAATGTACCAAACATATTCAAGAACTGTGCTAAAGTCTCCTGAAGTTCGGGGGTAGCAATAGGTGTTTCTGGTACCTGTCCCCCAATTGGAGGTACTGGCGTCTCCTCAACTGCTGCTCTGACAGGTGCTCTAGTCACGGCACGTGCCCTTCCTCGGCCTCTACCTCTTGCGGCCCTAGCAGTATGCGCGGGTGTCTGCTCAGCTGACCTGGTAGCACGTGTCCTCACCATCTGTGAGAGACTAGAGATACAAAGGCTGAAATTCCAGGATCAACACATTCCGCACGACAGGAATGGAAGAAGTGGAAATTTCCTAACAGTTTTGTAGCCTCTCGAAGATAAGTACAGATGTCTCCGTACTGATTCGCAAGACTCTACTAGACTCATTCATGAATCGTAGAACCTATGAACCTAGAGCACTGATTCCAACTTGTCACGACCCAAAATCCCACCACAGGCGTCGTGATGGAACTTAGTTTCTAAGAGTAGGTAAGCCGATAATAATAACAATTCAAGCCTTTTTTTTACAAGTGTCAAAACTAACAGCGGAAATATTTGAACAACCTGCCAAGACTGGTAATACTGAGTCACAAACTCTAACTGAATACATAGAATTATCCCGAGGGTCGAATATACAATACTATTCGAATAAGAAATTAACAATACAATAAAATGGAATGACTCCAAGGGACTGCGACGACCAAGCAGTCCTACCTTGAATCCTTGCGATCATACTCTAATCTCTGTCCTAATCCGATATCTCCAATACCTGGCTCTGCACAAAAATGTACAGAAGTATAGTATGAGTACACCACGGTCGGTACCCAATAAGTATCAAGACTAACCTCAGTGGAGTAGTGAGAGATACAGTCAAGACACTCACTAGTCAAATAACCTGTGCAATATAGCAGTATACAATAGTACTGGAAAATAACTAGCAATGATAACAATAAAATCAACCAGTAATATAAGCAGCAAGGAAACAAGAACATCATAATTATTGCTCAAACGAATAAGGAACACATGTACAACTAATTAATCAAGTCCTTAAAATATAAATCATTCACATATAATTCTTTAAGATAAATATCTTTCGAATATACTTCTTTTGAATAATTATCTTTCGAATATACTTCTTTCAAGTAAAAGTCACCATGTGATACCTCATTTTACAATCATAAAAATTACGGGTCTCAGCCCACTTTCATATTTCCACGGCACCTCGTGCCCATATTTCTTTCATAACCGCACGGACTACTCACGTACCAAAATATCAGTGCATATAAGATCCGCAGGATCAATGTATTTTCAATAAAGTAAATTTAAATTTTTTAAACCAAGTAAGAAATTATCAAAGAAATGAGTTTATTTTTGAACTCGTTTAGGTGAAGAAAAAGACATTTCAATTAAAATGAAGCATCCGATTACTACTAATTTAGATGTAAAATTTATTAAATTTAAACATAATAGCAATCTTTTTTATTCGAAACAACTCAAATCTCGAATACCAGTAAAAATCATATACACAAATCCTCAGAGTCTTTTACAAAGAGCCAAAGCCAACACAATACAACAAGGAATACAATGCACATAATAAAATCAAATAATACATCACGGAAGAACACAAGAATTTACATAACACGAAAAAACAAAATAACCAAAGGCAAGTGCAGCCATAGAAAAATGTCAACAAAAGGGCACTCCCGAGATACCGCCTCGTAGTCCCAAATCATAAATAAATTTCAACAAAGGGCACTCCCGAGGTACCGCCTCATAGACCCAACACAAATATCAACAATAACAATGCCCCCAGGCCATCACAAGTCATCACAAATCAATCCCCGACATAGCCCACCTTGTCTCACCACGTGCGCAATAATAAAGTAAATGCTCGCCTTGTCTCGCTGCACGCGTATAATAATATTTTCACCTTGTCTCTCCACATGCGCAAACCCACATATATAGCCCGCCTTGTCACGCCGCATGTGCATATATCAATAGTAACAATAGCACGACAGAAACCTCGCGCAAACACCCGAATAATCCTTCCAACAATATCATGTGCCAATATCACAACATCTCATGAATTGCACCTCAAGTGCTCAAATATTACAACATATCACAAATTGCACATCGAGTGCTCAAATATCAAAACATATTGCAAATTGCACCTCAAGGGATCAACTATTTCAACTTGCCACAGAAATCAACAATACATCATTTTTCACAATAAGGAGCCCATGGCTCGACCATATTGTTCACAAAAATCTTAACAAAAATATCCGGGAGCGAACAACTCAACAAAATAATATTTCACAATTTAACACTTTTTCTCAAATATCATTTACGACCTTTATAACTCAATACCAATGGCAACAACATGAACTGGAAAGTAATTCATCAAGGAACAACGCCTTCTTTAATCCAATTTTTTGGCAAATAGAGTAATGCCTCCTTTTAAACTTACATAATAAATTATTTGCAAATGAAAAATTCATAATGTGATTATTTCCAAGAAATATAAAATCAACAACACACGGAATTCACATAAAAATTCAAGTGACAATAACACCAAATTATCTTTAAAAAATACAAATTCGACAAACAAGGAATAAGGCGTGACAAATCAAGGATTTACTAAGTTCCAACAATCTTCCATTTTAATACATAAGGGCGTCTACGAATTTCAACCAATGTAATTTGCACGTATAAATCAAGTACGTACTCATCACCTCGCGTACATGGTTTCAATTACACAATTTACACATAAGACTCAATGCCTAAGGGGTAAATTTTCCCACTCAAGGTTAGGCAAGATACTTACCTCGTTTCGCAACTAAATTTTAAGATTCCAATAAAACTTTGCCTCGCGAATTCATGTCTGAAAGCTTCAAATCTAGTCACAAACAATTCAATATACTCAACACGAATCGTAGGAACTAATTCCATATGAATTTTGCTAAATTTCATAAGATAAATCCGAAATTAACTCAAAATTAAATAGTGAGGACCACCTATCGGAACCCAAAAAAAGTTACAAAATATGAACGCCCATTCAACCACGAGTTCAACCATATAAAAATTATCGAATTCTGACATCGGATTGACCTTCAAATCTTCATTTTATATTTTTGGAAGATTTTATAAAAATTTGATTTTTCTTTCATAAATTCACGGATTCATGATGTAAATGAGTATGGAATCATGAATTATATTCAATATACGATAAGGAACACTTACTCCAATATTTTTCTTGAAAATCTCGCAAAAATCGCCTCTTCCCGAGCTCTAATTTGGTAAAAATGTTCTGCCTAGTGATTTCTTCTATGCGATCGCGGACCAACTCACGCAATCGCGAAGCACAAATTTTTATTGCCCAAAATTAACTCTACATGATCGCGGTGTCCTTCACGCGATCACGAAGCATAGGATCCTCAGCCCAACGCGATCTCGGACAGCCACACGCGATCGCATAGAGCAAATGCGTGGCCCAGCCTTCTGCCTCATTCCTCTTCGCGAACACGGCATTTCCCAAGCGTTCGCGTAGCATAGCCTGGCCAAACCTACGCGATCGTGGATGCCTTCACACGATCGCATAGCACAAAAATCTCACTACCCCAACTTAGCCTACGTGATCGCGGACATTCTTATGCGATCGCGTAGAAGGAAATCAGTGACAGAAAACCAGCGTTCTTCAGCTAGAATGCAAAGTCCAAAATTGATCCGTTAACCATCCGAAACTCACTCGAGGCCCTCGGGACCTCAACCAAATACACCAACAACTCCTAAAATATCATACAAACTTAGTTGAAACCTCAAATCACATAAAACAACGCTAAAACCACGAATCATAACCCAATTCAAGCTTAAGGAACTTAAAATTTTCTAATTTCTACATTCGATGCCGAAACCTATCAAGTCAAGTCCGATTGATCTCAAATTTTGCACACAAGTCATAAATGACATAACGGACCTATAAAAATTTCCATAACTGGATTCCGACCCCGATATTAATAAAGTCGACTCTCGGTCAAACTTCCAAACCTTCCATTTCCAACTTTCGTCATTTCAAGCCAAAATCAACTACGGACTTTCAAATAAATATCCTGACACACTCCTAAGTTCAAAATAACCATACAGAGCTATTGGAATCATAAAAATTCCATTCCAGAGTCATTTACTCAAAAGTCGACCCTCTGGTCAACTCTTTTCTTTTAAACTTCTTAAATAAAAATTGTTCTCCCAATTTGATCCCAAATCGTCCGAAAACCAAAGTCAACCACACACGCAAGACATAATACATATTATGAAGTTGTTCGGGACCTTAAGTCATTTTACGGAGCATAAATTCATAAAATGATAAGTCGGGTCATTACAGACGGATGCAATCAAGTCCACTGTAAAAGAACTCAAGCTAGTGGCCCTATTCGAAAAGTTTTTGGAAAGGAAGTTTCACCTAAGAACAAGACAATCCCAAACTCAAGTTAGAATTTATAAATTTTCTTAAAGCTAACGCATATTGTTGTACGTGGTCGCACTTGGATATGACAGGTATCCCATTAGCAGTGGTTGTGAACAAACTAAGCCTGCATCCAAACTTTCCACCGGTAAGGCAAAAGAAATGCCCAATAGCGAAGGTCAGTAGCAGGTTTGCTAAAGAAGATATAACCCGATTACTCAACATTGGTTCAATCCGAGAGGTAAAATATTCAGAATGGTTAGCCAACGTAGTTGTATTACCTAAAAAGAATAACAAGTTTAGAATGTGCATAGATTATAAGGATTTAAATAAGGCGTGCCCTAAAGACTCGTTCTCATTGCCAAATATTGAACAAATGATTGATTCTACGGCCGGACATAAGTTAATGAGTTTACTCTATGCTTATTCTAGGTACAATCAAGTCAAGATGAACATGGAGGATCAGGAAAAAACTTCTTTCATAACGAACTTCGGCACATATTGCGATAATCTGATGCCATTTAGGCTTAAGAACGCCGGAGCCACTTATTAGAGGCTCGTTAATAAAATGTTTAAGAATCAGATAAGCAAAACCATGGAGGTATACATTGATGGCATGTTAGACAAGTCTTTGAATGCAGGAGATCATTTGAAACACCTCTAATAGACTTTCGACATCCTAAGGAAGCATAATATGAAACTCAACTCGGAGAAATGCGTGTTCGGGGTTGGTTCCAGTAACTTCTTAGGGTTCCTAGTCTCCTAAAGAGGTATCGAGGTAAATCCTGATAACATCAAATCTATCGAGGACATTCCGGACCAGCTGACAAATGTAAAGGAAGTACAAAGGCTGGCCGGAAGATTGGCGGCTCTAAGCAGATTCATCTCGAGATCTTCTAAAAAAGTACCATCATTTCTTTTCACTTTTGAAAAATAAGAATAATTTCGAGTGGACTCTAGAATGCCAATAGGCATTGAAAGACCTAAAAAGATACTTGTCAAGCCCCCCGTTATTGTCAAAACCCGGGGAAGGCGAGCTGTTGTTAGTATACCTAGCGGTATCGGAAGTGGTGATAAGTGCCATTTTAGTCTAAGAGGGAGAATGTACGCAATTTTCCGCTTATTATATTAGCAAAATACTATCGGGAGTGGAGACACGCTATCCGCACCTCAAAAACTTGTATTTCAATCCCGGATTAGTGCCATTGGCTGCTAAAGAAGCAGTGCTGGTGTCGGAAATGACATCGAGAGTTTGGACCTTGTTTACTGATGGGGCTTCCAATGTAAAAGGGTCCGACCTCGGGATAGTTCTAGTCACACCCTCAGGAGAAACCCTGAGGCAGGCCATTAAGATTGTTCCATTAACTAACAATAAAGCCAAGTATGATGCTTTGGTTTATAACATATGGTCGAATGATAGCAAGACACGTGAAACCGAAGGTAAGAAAAAGGCAAGTCAGGCAATAACCAATACCGGACACAACGAATGTAATGGACATCGGGTAAATTATCAAGGGTTTTCTATCAGATTGCATTCAATGAGGGAATATTCTCTAACATTAAATGCGCGATCGTTGCAGAGAATAATTGCATTCATGACCTGCCGTTACATATTCATTAATGACTCTTTTATTGTCATTTAAGAGGAGCTTAATCCTTGGATCTTGTTTCCCTAGGTAAATCTATAAATACCAAGCTCAACAACCATTGTAAAGACTTGAAATTTTTTTGAGACATAAGCTATATTTTACTTTTGCGCTCACTTAAACAACTTTATTTTCTCTTTATCACTGCTTTCACTTTTGTCCTTGGAGGCATTGCGCTCGGAGCCAGACTTGTCATCTTTTTCAATTTCAATTACTAAATTTCTTTTTTAATCTTATATTTTTATCATTTTTGGATCAAATTAGTTCGTTTGTCTATTAATCACGTAACAAATTCAACTGTATTTTACGGGTAAACAACTAAAGCTAGAAAGTATTTCCCGGAAGAATAATGGTGTAATGTATACGTTGTAATTAACCATAATTATGATATTGTTTGGCTAAATGATTTGAAACTTTAATATTTAAATACAACAAGTGTCACAAATCTAAATAAAGACTTGAGAAATGGATTCATTGGACCGCTTTATTCTATGACCATGACCGTGTCAGAGCTGTTGTATAGAACTTATTGTTCAATACTCTATTTTTCCTAACAATAACAATAATTATTATAAAAATAATAAAACCAATCAGCTGCAAAATGGTGTCTATTTCTAGTAAAGAATTTGGTAACACATCTTAAATACAAATGAATAGGTGAAACGTGTCTTACAAACCCTCTTTTATACAACTTTTTCTCTGAACCTTTTTATTTTTTGTTTTTTTTTTTTTTGGAAAAATTAAAAGTCAACAGCGACATATACTACCCAGAGGAAATACTACTTTAACTCCCAGCTTTAGTTCCCATTTGATAATTATATACCGGATCCACATGAACTATTGAAAGATGTATTATACTTTTGCTATTTAGTATCGGAAAAAGATCAAATTTATCCTCTCCTTTCGAGTTTCAATTTTATATATATATATATATATATATATATATATATATATATATATATATATATATATATACGGTCGAAATAGATTTCGGCCTTCCTACGTTCGTTCGATCATATATATGTACAAACGAGCCTCGAGTCCAAAGGCTGATCGAGGAGTCGGCTCGATACTTTTATCGAGCCCGTGACCAAATCGATCCGCAAGGCATTGCTTCGAGGTCGGAAATGCGCCACGCCGACTCCAAAGGTCAAACTCAAGCCAAAACCGAGGGCTCGACCCAATAACGAGTTCGAACCAGTATCGAGCTCACAGACAAGAGCCGTTACAACCGCACTAAGGGAGAGAATCTTGGGGGGAATCGAGGAAGAGACAATTCATCATGGGTCCTCCACTATATGCTTTATTTTATTTTAAATAAAGTATGATCCCTCCATTATAAAGGGGGGAATCCTTGTAAGCAGAGGGATAGACCGAATACACTGTAACAAAAGATCACTTCTCATATTGAAAGATATCTCCTTATGCTTGTTTTACTTTATCTTATTCTTTCTTTTTGCTCACTATTCCCGTTCTCATAGTTAAGAATCCACATATTTCTATCTCTCTATACGATTTGTATCAAAGGGTATCACATATCCTTAGAACCATACACAAATTTAACGTTATCTGATTTCTCGGGTAAATAATATGGCGCCCACCGTGGGGCTAAGGATAACAGTGATTGTTTGATATAAATCTGCAGTACACACTAGTTTGCAACTTCGAATCAGCAATGGCTTTACCTATCGACCACGAAGCCGGCCTTTAAGATGAAACCAACAACTTGGTACCCAGGGCTGGAAGGCCACTTGACGAGGGCACTGAGGCTCGAATCGAAGTACCCGAAATTCGAGCCGAAGTACCGTTAGATGTCAATTCGCAAGTGGCTCTTTAGGCAAACTAGCATTCCGAACCGGAAAAAAACATTCAGGGTGGCACTCGATCCGTAGCTCGAGACACCCATAACGTGGGGAAAATCGGAGCCAGCTTACGTACGATCTTCGAAATGTTACAAGCCCAACAAGTAGCGATAGCTCAGTTGCAAAGCCAAACTCATATTCAAAGCAGGACGGATCCCAATCCGCTTCGAGAAATCACCCCCAGAATGGAGCCCGCCATAGTAAAATCAAACGAGCAAGAATCGGGGACCACTCCCGAAATTACTAAATTGCTCGAGGAACTCACAAAACGAGTCGAAGCCAACGACAAGAGAGTGGAAACATACAATGCCAGGGTCGATCAAATCCCGGGAGCTCCACCAATGATAAAAGGGCTGGATTCGAAAAAATTCATACAAAAGCCTTTTCCCTCGAGTGCGGCCCCAAAACCAATCCCTAAAAAATTCTGTATGCCCGAAATTCCCAAATATAACGGTACGACCGATCCTAACGAACACATCACCTCTTACACATGTGCCATCTAGGGTAACAATTTGGAGGACGATGAGATCGAATCCGTATTGTTGAAAAAGTTCGGGGAGACCCTCTCGAAGGGAGCAATGATCTGGTATCACAATCTGCCGCCGAATTCCATCGATTCTTTTGCCATGTTAGCAGATTCGTTCATAAAGACACATGCTGGTGCCATAAAGGTTGCAACAAAGAAATCAGACCTCTTCAGAGTAAAGCAAATGGGTAATGAAATGCTGAGGGAATTCGTATCCCGATTTCAAATGGAACGCATGGAATTGCCACTGGTCACAGACGATTGGCCCGTCCAAGCTTTTACCCAAGGGTTGAACGAGCAAAGTTCAATAGCATCACGTCGGCTGAAGCAAAATTTGATTGAGTATCCAGCAATAACTTGGGCAAATATACACAACCGATATCAGTCAAATATTAGGGTCGAAGATGACCAGTTGGGAGCTCCGTCTGGACCCATGCATCAGAACAGGACAACTACTAAAAACCAAAGGGAGATCGACACAGAACAAAGGTCGAACAGATACCGATATCAACAGTACGTCACAGATCGGATGAATAACGGTTCAACACGCAATACCGCTCGGAACAATCAAAGGATTGATCGAGGGAAAAATTCTCGGGGACTTATGAGCAAGAGCGGCTTTAATAAATGTGTCGATCCTATAGAAGCACCTAAGTTATCGGAATATAACTTTAGTGTTGATGCATCTGCCATCGTGTCGGTTGTTGGACGTATCAAAGACACTAAATGGCCTCGACCCATGCAGACCGATCCTGCCCAAAGGAATCCCAATCAAATGTGCGAATATCATGGCACCCATGGCCACAGAACGGAAGATTGCAGGCAACTAAGAGAGGAAGTAGCCCGGTTATTTAACAAAGGCCACCTTCGGGAATATTTAAGCGATAGGGCGAGGAACCATTTTAAAAATAGGGATTTCGGCAAGCAAAACGAGCAGGAAGAGCCACAGCATGTCATTCACATGATCATCGGCGGTGCCGATTCCCCTCAGGGACCAGTGCTTAAACGCACTAAAACATCAATTGAGAGAGTAAAGCGATCTCGAACTCAGGATTACACACCCATAGGAACTTTGTCCTTCAATGATGAAGATGCAGAAGGGGTTGTACAACCTCATAACGATGCACTGGTAATATCCATACTCATGAATAAAACTAAAGTTAAGAGTGTGTTGATTGATTCAGGTAGCTCGACCAACATCATCAGATTGAAGGTCGTAGAGCAGCTCGTCCTGCGGGACCAGATCGTACCCGCAACCCTGGTTCTAAACGGATTCAATATGGCATGTGAATCCACCAAAATCGAGATAATTCTACCAATAAACGTGGCCGGAACCATCCAGGAAATGAAGTTTCACGTGATCGAGGGAGACATGAGGTACAACGCCCTTTAAGGAAGGCCATGGATCCACAACATGAGAGTTGTACCTTCGACCCTACACCAGGCCCTCAAATTCCCAACATCGAGAGGAGTCAAAACAATGTACGGAAAACAACCAGCCGCAAAAGAAATGTTCGCCGTCGAGGAAGCGAAACCAATATCCTCGCCTTCGTCAGTAAAAGGATCGGGCCCAGAAGGAGAACGAGACACCAAATAGCAATCACAGACATCGGCTTCGACCCAACCAGATAACCAAATGACCGAAGAAGATGATGATCAGAGGGTCCCTCGATCCTTCGTGATTCCCGATGACTCCGACGCCACCAAATCAACAATTGAGGAATTGGAGCAAGTCACACTAATCGAGCACTGGCCCGAACGAAAGGTATACCTCGGAACGGGGTTGAGCCCCGAACTCAGGAAAAAACTTGTTCAATTTCTTATCGATAACATTGATTGTTTTGCCTGGTCCCATTTAGATATAACAGAGATTCCACCGGACATAACGACGCATCGGCTAAGCTTGGACCCTAAGTTCAGACCGGTGAAGCAAAAGAGAAGACCCCAGTCCGAGGTAAAATACGCATTCGTAAAAGACGAGGTAACCAAACTTCTCAAGATAGGGTCCATTCGGGAGGTGAAATATCCCGAATGGTTAGCCAATATAGTTGTAGTGCCCAAAAAAGGAAACAAACTTAGAATGTGCGTGGACTATAAGGATTTAAACAAAGAATGCCCCAAAGATTCTTTTCCGCTACCCAACATCGATCGCATAATCGATGCCACGCCCGGTCACGAGATCCTTACTTTTCTTGATGCCTATTTCGGGTATAATCAAATTCGGATGAACCCGGAGGACCAAGAAAAGACTTCATTTGTCACCAAATATGGAAAATATTGTTATAATATGATGCCCTTCGGGCTAAAAATGTGGGGGCTACTTACCAACGCCTAGTAAATAAAATGTTTGAAGAACAAATAGGTAAATCAAAGGAAGTTTATATTGATGAAATGCTAGTTAAGTCCCTGTGCGCAGAGGACCATCTGACCCATTTGCAGGAAACGTTCGAGATTTTGAGGAAATACAACATGAAACTCAACCCCGAAAAATGTACTTCCGGGGTTGGTTCGGGCAAGTTCCTCGGCTTCATGGTGTCAAATTGGGGAATCGAGATTAACCCCGATAAAATCAAGGCCATCGAAGACATCACCATCGTGGACAGTGTAAAAGATGTACAAAGGCTAACGGGACGAATCGCGGCCCTAGGTCAATTTATTTCGAGATCATCAGATCGAAGTCACAAATTTTTCTCCCTACTCAAAAAGAAGAACGATTTTGCTTGGACCCCGGAATGCCAACAAGTATTGAAGGAACTGAAACAATATCTGTCAAGCCCACCACTACTTCACACTCCAAAAGCAGATGAAAAACTTTGCTTATACTTGGCAGTATCAGAAGTCGCAGTTCGGTTAGAGCAAGGTACGCAATTTCCCATTTATTATATAAGTCGAACCTTAGGAGAAGCAGAAGCCAGATATCCACACCTAGAACAATTGGCACTTGCACTGATAAGCGCCTCTAGAAAGTTACGACCATACTTTTAATGTCACCCCATATGCATATTAACAACTTAGCCACTTCGTAATATTTTGCACAAGCCCGAACTATCAGGCCGATTGGCCAAATGGGCCGTCGAACTCAGTGGGTACGATATCGAATATCAACCCCGTACGGCCATCAAGTCTCAAATTTTAGCAGACTTCGTGGCCGATTTCACGCCAACCCTCGTACCCGAAGTTGAAAAAGAATTCCTGCTAAAATCAGGGTATGGACCCTTTTTACGGACGGGGCCTCAAACGTAAAAGGGTCCGGGTTGGACATAGTTTTAAAGCCACCCACAGGTAACACTATTAGGCAATCTATTAAAACTACCAGGTTGACTAACAATAAGGCCGAGTATGAGGCCATGATTGCAGGTCTCGAGCTAGCTAATAACTTGGGAGCAGAAGTCATTGAAGCCAATTGTGACTCTTTGCTGGTGGTAAGTCAAGTAAACAAAACCTTCGAAGTTCGAGAAGATAGAATGCAACGGTATTTGGACAAACTACATGTCACTTTGCACCATTTCAAACAATGGACTTTACAGCATGTTCCACGAGAGCAAAACAGTGAGGCTGATGCACTTGCGAATTTGGGATCGTCGGTCGAGGAAGGTGACTTGAGATCGGGGACTGTCGTTCAACTCTCAAGATCAGTGATCGAAGAAGGTCACGCTGAGATAAATTCTACAAGCTTAACTTGGGATTGGAGAAATAAGTATATTGAATACTTAAAGAGAGGAAAGCTCCCATTGGACCCTAAAGATTCTAGGACCCTACGGACTAAAACTGATCGATTCACGTTGGCTTCGGATGGAACGCTAGACATCCGATGGACCATTGGCAGTATGCTTGGATTCGGGAGATACCATCCTACGCGAAGTGCACGAGAGCACTTGTGGGAATCACTCCGGCGCCGATACATTAGTCCGAAAAATAATCAGAGCAGGGTATTATTGGATTGATATGGGCAAAGATGCGAAGGAATTTGTTCGAAAATGTGACAAATGTCAAAGGTTTGTGCCAATGATCCATCAACCCAGAGAGAAACTTCACTCAGTCCTATCCCCATGGCCGTTCATGAAATGGGGAATGGATATCGTCGGCCCTCTGCCATCGACCCCAGATAAAGCCAAATTTATTTTATTTATGACTGGCTATTTCTCTAAATGGGTTGAAGCGCAGGCGTTTGAGAAAATAAGAGAGAAAGAAGTATGCCGATTCGTGATACCCGCCGAAATAGTATGTGACAATGGGAAACAATTCGTTGGCAGCAAAGTGACAAAATTCTTCGAATATCACAAAATAAGAAGGATATTACCAACACCATACCACCCCATTGGGAACGGACAGGCCGAATCAACGAACAAAACTATCATTCAAAACCTAAAGAAGAGGCTGAACGACGCTAAAGGAAAATGGAGAGAAATCCTGCCCGAAGTCCTTTGGGCATATCGAATGACGTCAAAATCCAATACGGGGGCGACCCCATTCTCCTTAGTATATGGGTCTGAAGCATTGATACGAGTCGAAGTCAGCGAACCCAGTACCAGATTTTGATACACGACGGAAGAATCAAATAACGAGGCTATGAACACTAGCCTCGAATTATTGAACGAAAGACGAGAAGCTGCTCTCGTCCAATTGGCCGCCCAAAAGCAGCGAATCGAAAGATATTATAATCGAAGAACCAAGATCCGCCATTTCAATCCTGGGGACTTAGTACTAAGGAAAGTCACCATCAATACCCGAAATCCGAACGAAGGAAAACTAGGACCCAATTTGGAAGGACCGTATCAGGTTCTCGAGAACGTCGGAAAGGGATCATACAAGCTCGACATTATAAACGGCAAACACCTATCAAGCAATTGGAATGTGTCACATCTAAAACGATACTACTGCTAAGGTACGACCCTTCCATATTCATTTACATTTCAAAACTAACCCCTGTAGAAGTCCGAGCAAGAGCTAAGATGGATCCTTCGCCATAGATCTGAAAGCACGCGTTGCACTCTTTTTCCCTTAGATCGATTTTATCCCAAATGGATTTTTCGGCAAGGTTTTTAACGAGGCAACCAAAGATCATGCTGCACTTACAACAGTATCCGAGGCCTCTTTACAATCGACCTCGAATACTGGGGGCATTAGCCTTCAAATATATCAAGTTTTGATGCGAGAAAGTTATTTCGCAACAACGGGATTCCAATAGGAAAAGTTGTAAGAGCCAAATGGTCAAAACGAACCATGCTCATGTAGTTGGCCCGAACCCAGGCGCAAAACATGAACACATGTATGACTTGCAAAGGAAGTTCTCCTCTTTACCGACATCTTATATCCAAGAAAAATTCCTTTATTTGGAGATTTATTACACAAACAGAGTTAAGATAAAATCGACTGCGTAGCCTACGGGCTACTTTCATTTCGAGTCCGAGCAAGCACTCACTCGACCATTACGCCTACGGGATACATTACTTCGAGTTTGAATCATTCACTCGACTACTAAGCCTACGGGCTACTTTATTTCAAGTTCGAGCAAGCACTCACTCGACCATTACGCCTACGGGCTCCATTACTTCGAGTTCGAATAATTCACTTGACTACTAAGCCTATGGGCTACTTTCATCCCGAGTTCGAGCAAGCACTCACTCGACCATTACGCCTTCAGGCTACATATATTCGAGTTCGAATTATTTACTCGACTACTAAGCCTACGGGCTACTTTCATTTCGATTTCGAGCAAGCACTTACTCGACCATTATGCCTTCGGGCTACATTAATTCGAGTTCGAATCATTCACTCAACTACTAAGCCTATAGGCTACTTTCATTTTGAGTTCGAGCAAGCACTCACTCGACCATTATGCCTACGGGCCACTTTATCCCGAGTTCGAATCATTCACTCGACTACTAAGCCCACGGGCTACTTTATTTCGAGTTCGAGCAAGCACTCACTCGACCATTATGCCAACGGGCTACATTACTTTGAGTTCGAATCATTCACTCGACTACTAAGCCCACGGGCTACTTTATTTCGAGTTCGAGCAAGTACTCACTCGACCATTACGCCTACAGGCTATATTACTTCGAGTTCAAATCATTGACTTGACTAATAGGCCTAAGGGCTACATCACTTCAAATTTGATTAAGTTGTTTAAATCTTTGTGAAAACATTTATAAGGCACGTATAAAGTCTTCACGAAACAGAAGCAACTCGGCAAAGATGTCTATATACAAAATTGTCTACATGATTGATTACAAACGTAAAATTTAAGAACTAAGCTTCTTGGTCATCCTCAGGAGCGGTTTTTTCTCTATCGGGCTCTCCCCCATTCTCGGATCCGCTCTTGCTACCGTCATCATCATCATCATTGTCGCCATCAGAAGCCAAGGTTTCAACTTCAGCTTCGAACTCTTTAGCCTTTTTAATCTCTTCAACAAGGTCGAAACCTCGAGCGTGTATCTCCTCGAGGGTCTCCCTCCGAGACCGACACTTAGCAAGTTCGGCAACCCAGTGTGCTCAAGTTTTGGCAGTATCTGCCGCCTCTCGTGCCTCCATATGATCAGCCTCGGCATCAGCCCGATACACGGCAATGGACTTGTTGGCCATGACTTTCGACGACTCAACCTCTGCCTTGGCCTCAGCAAGCCGTTTTTCAAGCTCCTCGATCCTCTTAGCTTGAGCCGAACCCTTTTGCTTGATGCTTCGAAGTTGAACATCGGCCGATAATAATTTGGCTAAGATGGTTTCTTTTTCCGCAGCCAGGTGGTCGATAGTCTCCTTCCACCGATTACATTCAGCCTTGATTTGATCGACTTCTTCCCGAAGTAACCTGATTTTTTTAACCTTTTGCTGCAGCTGAGATAACGAAGGGTTAACTTTCACAGTTGAGTCAAACCCATACTCTAATAGAACGAGGCTCACTTGCTTATCTAGTTCGGCCTCTTCTTCAAGAGCCTTAGCCAAATCTGCTTGGAGGTCCTTTATAGCCTCGTTCTTTTGGCTACAAAAGAAGCCGCAGGGCATCTGTCTCCCCCGAGACCTTCTGAAGCTCGACCTCACGCTGGCTGAGGTTGACTCGAAACCTACGAATGGCCTGCATAGTAGGGAAAGAACACAAGTCAAGTTTGGAAAAGAACAAAGAAACCAAGTACAGTAAAATCAATACCCGAGAAATGAAATGTTGGGCCTCTTCTAGGAGAAGAGAAGCGTCACCAATGTCGGAGGCATCATCGACTCCAGTAAAGCAATCCCGAAAAGGGTCCCCTACACTAGAGCCTCTGCCCATATCGGGGGTCTTCAATTCTCGAGCTTCCTTTAACGCCTCCTCAGAAAAGGTTGGGAGAGAAGGCAAATGACCCACTGTCATAGTCCCAAGCGAATCGCTCAGGACGCTCTGATCAAGACTCGGGGTACCAGGACCGACCCCGACCGGTACAGCCGCCATCGGCTCAGAAGCTCTGGCGACCTCGATAGCTTTTGCAGATCGGATCACCAAAGTCGAGGCATCATCTTTTTCTTCTTCTTCTTCTTCTCTTAGTCATTGGACCGAGTCCGTCGAAAGAGCGATTGCCTTCCTCCTCACCCTTCGAGTTTTGGGCTTGGGGTCCTCTAATCGAGAGACACCTTTTCGCTTCTTATCTTTCCCCGGTTCCGGGACCGGGGACTTAGTTCTTTCTTCACCACTCGAAGGCCTCAAAACTGCATCCTTGGTTACACCTGCATTAAAGAAAATCGGTAACGAATGGAGCATAAAATACATTTCGAAGAACACGAGAAGTAAACCCTTACCATGATTCTTGGCCTCCCATCTACCTTTTGCCAAATCACGCCAAGCGCGTTCGGCATAAGAGGAAGTCGAAGTTAACTTCCGAACCCCATCCTCGAGGTCGGGCACTGCTTGTGGCATCCAAGGGGCAGCTATATATCAGAGAAAGACATCAGATAAAATCAGAAAAAGATACGAGAAGCAACATCTTATGAGAACCACTTACGGTCGAAATTCAATTCCTCGGGGAACGACATCTTCTCTTCCGGAATGAGGTCACGGATCCTCACCCGGATATAACGGCCCATCCAACCCCGATCCTTGTCTTCGTCAATGCTCGATATCAGAGCCTTCGATGCCCGACGATAAAGCCTGATTAGTCCTCGAAAGATTTGAGGCCGATACAATCGTATGAGGTGATTCAGGGAAAAATCCAGCCCCCCGACCCCCCGGGCCTTGATGGAGAAGAAGCGAAGTAAGGTTACTATACGCCATAGATAAGGATGAATTTGACCAAGGGTGACCTAATATCTTTTGAAAAATCAATGATCACCGGGTCGACGGGACCCAACGTGAAGGGGTAAGTGTTAACACTTATAAACCCCTCCACATGGATGATGACGCTCTCTTCGGGGGATGGAATTTGCAACACAACCTCGGAACCCCAGTTGCAGTCTTTCCTCACAGCCTCGAGATGACTCTCCGTTATCGAGCACATGTACATCGACACATGCTCACATCGACCCAGAACAGATGAAGGATTCTCAACCTTAAAATCGATCTTCAGAGTACACGGGCCGGGAACATACTCATAGGTAGGCGGCTCCACCGGCGCCTTGTTGCCGGACGGCAGTGAAGATGAAGCTTTCTCCTTCTGAGGTACAGTTTTTGAAGTTTTGGCCATTGATATGAGAGAAAGAAAGGCAAAGGAAAATGAAAATTTGATGACACCAAACACTGGTGTAGATGGCTCTGCAAGCGGCGAAATAGAGAGAAAGGGTAAGAAAATTTGGAAGAGTGAAGACGTAAAAGTGGTAAATGTTAGATGGAGAGGTTATTTATAGGCTTGCATCGTGGCAGTTCAATATCAGAGGTGGCCGACCGTCGTCTGACATGCATTAAATACCTTGAAAGACTAAATCGATGGGACAAATATCACATACGTCATGATCGAGCCCTGTGAAAACGTCAGCTTATAACCCGATCGAACCGTCGAAAATCATATCAATTCTCACTACATCCTTCCTGAGAAACGAGGGTACTATCTGTATACGGTCGAAATAGATTTCGGCCTTCCTACGTTCGATCGAGTTCGAGTGGCAAGCAACCGGAGTGGGATTTTGGGATGAGTTCCGAAGACAGTACAAACGAGCCTCGAGCCCGAAGGCTGATCGAGGAGTCGGCTCGATACTTTTATCGAACCCGTGACCAAATTGATCCGCAAGGCATTGCTTCGAGGTCGAAAATGCGCCACGCCCACCCCAAAGGTCGAACTCAAGCCAAAACCGAGGGCTCGACCCAATAACGAGTTCGAGCCAGTATCGAGCTCATAGACAAGAGTCGTTACAACCACACTAAGGGAGAGAATCTTGGCGGAAATCGAGGAAGAGACAATTCATCATGGGTCCTCCACTATATGCTTTACTTTATTTTAAATAAAGTAGGATCCCTCTATTATAAAAGGGGGGATCCTTGTAAGCAGAGGGATAGACCGAATACACTGTAACAAAAGATCACTTCTCATATTGAAAGATATCTCCTTATGCTTGTTTTACTTTATGTTATTCATTCTTTTTGCTCATTATTCCCATTCTCATAGTCAAGAATCCACATATTTCTATCTCTCTATACGATTTGTATCAAAGGGTATCACATATCCTTAGAACTATACACAAATTTAACATTATCTGATTTCTCGGGTAAACAATATATATATATATATATATATATATATATATATATATATATATATATATATTCTATGTTATACTTTTCAGCCACAAGTATTTGTCCATACGCAATACTAACGGAGCTTCATCGTGGAGGAGCTTTCAATCGGTTAAAATCTTGATAAGGCGAATTCCACGGATCAATATATTTTGAAAAAAAGTCCAATTTTATCCCTCTAGTTTTAATTATGTTCTGAAATTTCCCTCCAATATACTATGGTTAAAAAAAAAAAATTGGGTTAATTTTTTTGGGATGTCTTGAAATTTAATTAGTATTTGGTTGGTGGAAAATATATAGAGGATCAGAAAATTTCTAAGTGAATATTTTGGTTTTAATCACTAATGTTGATACATGTTTGGTAGATGATTTCTTGTCATTTGCACGAGAATAGGTAGAGTAATTAATTGTGACCTGCTTGCAGAAGAGATAAAATATATCTAAAAATTAGACGATATGCGCCCAAAATATCCCAAATGACACCATTAAAAAAATAAAGAAAGTATGGCTAAGCTTATTTATTAATTACGTACTTATTAGAAAGGGAATTAGTGAGAGGTGACTTGGACATGTTAGCAAGTAAGAGAAGACATATTTAAGTTGACTTGGACATGATTTAAATGAGAGAATTAAGGGGAATGGTTCATTTGTATAGCCAAGAACTAAACATTCATAAAAAATGGCAGATTTAGAAGGAGGAAGCAACAAAATTTTAGGCGACGAAGAGAAGTTGTTGGAATTAGCCACCACTTCCAATGGCCCCCAATTCCATCGTCACTACCAACAATTTTCTTCACGTAATATTGTTGTGTTATTCTCAGCAGTTGCTCTTTCAATTCTCCTTCTTTATCACTCTTCTTCTTATCCTCTTCAATTCTTTCCCAACTCCTCCTACAAATATGGAAACACAACTCCGTCGTCAAATGGCTCCATCGCTGAAAATTCTATTCATCATGACAATACTGCCAATGTTTCTGCACAAGGAACCCAGCCTTTAACAGTAAGTCTCAAATTCATTCTTTCCCATGCACATGAATTATATGTCTAGCTACTCTGTTTTCTCTCTTTTTTTCCATTTCTCTTTTCAGTTTAACTTCTACACACTAATCATATAAAAGAATTTTAACACTATCAAGTTACCAAAAAGATAATTTAAGGTAAAAATGACAACAACAAACCTAGTATAATCTCACATGTGGGGTATCGGGAGGGTAGTGTGTATGTAGACCTTACCCCTACCTGGAGAGATAGAGATGTTATTTTCGATAGACCCCCGGCTTCTCAAGAAGAGGTGGCAAGGAAGAAAAGGGAAGAAGAAGAAGAAAGAGGGGGTAAGAAAGAAAGAAGAGGGAGACAAAAGACAAAATTTAAGGTAAAAATGACTGATAAAAGATTTGGACTAGTAAGTTGGAAAGTAAGGGATCTTACATGCAGGTTATAATAAGTTAAATTATATTGATATATAGCGTAAAAAAACTGTCTTCATATATAAATTAAATCCTTCTTTTTTCATTCTTCACCAGAATCTTTTATATGACTTTTTCGGCCAACATCTATATTGAGAAAAAAAAAATAGTTTGTGATTGTGGGAAAAGAAGTTTTTGGACACACAGTTGTAGTTTCTCCTAATTTTAATTTTCTTTACGGAGATTTTTGAGTGTTTTATAAGTGAATGAAGAATTTTTCAATTGAAGAACAATCTCAAACACTTCTTCAGTGAGTAAACCTCTTCTGGAAAATTAATTTTAAACTTCTTGAACGAAACTCATACAATCATGTGGTCCAAAAAAAGATTCAGAAACTTGAAAATATCAAACAAGCAATAAATAAGTTGAACGTGTTAAATCCAGGTTAATAGAGGAGCTGTCTTAACCTTCAATTGTCATCCTTAAACTTTTTACTATTTACTGATTAGTCACTATATATCTGTGCGATAGTTTTACGGTTGACAATGTCCTATTTTTAGATAAATATTTATCATGAATTCCGATTCTGTATAATATAATTATATTGAATGTAATCTGTCGAAATCAGACGTTTTGAAAATTAAAGTGAGACTTTTTAGGCAAATTGTTTTTTGTTTTAAGTATAAATGTCACATCTGTTAAATCTGCCAAATACTATTCTACTCTTCAATAAGTCACAAAAGATGTCCACGCATTTCCTAAGACGAAGAATATATGTAGGAAAATAAGAAGACTTTTCAATGCCGTCTAAAGTTGCTAATATTCTAGATGCATGGAGTGACTACATAAATACTCCCTATATAAGGCACCAAAGCAATTAATTATGCATAAGGTTTGACAATAAATTAGGGGAAAGAAAAAACGTACGTAGCTCTAGTAGAATTTCATCAGCAGAAAATTGCATAATGGACTTTCTCATTATATATGCAAAAGATAAAATAAATAAAGCATTCTCTCTGTCTAGCTGTTTATTAAATAACTCTACGCCCTAATTTTTAATTTAAGAGGAATATAGTTCCTTTCTTTCATAACGGCATAAAATTCAACCAGCTACGCCCTAGCGAGTCAAATTATAATTATAACTCAGCCCCTAAGGGTCGGCTGACGAGCTCTGAGCGTATATGATTTTCTGCTCGTAACCTGTCAAATTATAGTAAAGTTTAAAATATCGTCCCACAGATATTGGAATCACCTACGCTACAAATTTGTATTATCTTTGTCACTATTTGGGAGAATCAAATTGGTGAAAGGAGTTGTTCTTAAAAATATAAAATAAAAGCAATAAATATTTATAGTTTTATAATAAAATATAGAGGTCGGGATATTGCGAATCAACAAGCTCAAAGTATTATAATAAAATCAAAATTTTACTATTCATTTCTTTGTTTAATGAAATGATTGCTTATTTCTAATTCAACCAAATCACATAAAAGTAACCAATTAATAACGCCTATTTCGATTAGTGTAATCAATCGATTAACAGTGAAACAAAACCTTGTTTAAAGAATAATCACTTATTTCTAAGACATCACTTCACATAACAACAATATATAAATAGCACCGCTCACGCTTAATGTTATTAATTTATTGACAGTTAGTGACATTAAATAATAATTGACTAATAACACCTCTTTCGATTAGTGTAGTTAACCAATTAAAGCAATATGGCTTCAAACAAGAATTATCTTAGTTGAGTGCACCAAGTGAGAAAAAGCCTCTTTCGATTAGCCTTTGCTAAATCAATAAACTTGTTTAAATATTTCTCTTCTCCCGAATAAGAAATAGAATAACAAGATAAAGATTTCAGTAAGTGATATAATTATATCAAATAATAGAAATAATCAATATCAAATACCTTGGCATATAAAGATGATTAAGAGAAAATTTCAAAATAAGAAGATAATAAAATTAAGATAATTATTATAACACTTTTGTAGCTTCATTGTCATGACCCGAAATTCCCACCTTTGGACCGTGATGGCGCCTAACATTTCATTTGCTAGGCAAGCCAACGCTAGAATAATATTATCCATTTTAAAATAAATTTTAAATATATTAATAACAAGAAAACAGATGCGGAAGCAAAGTTTAAAATATAGTGAAATAATCCATCAAACAATGGTGTCTAAATACCATCCCAGAATTGGTGTCACAAGTGCACGAGCTTTTAGAATAAATACAAATAAAGGTCTGAATAAAATAAAACTGTCTGAAAATAAACACATAGCTAAAGTACAATAGACGGGGACTTCAGAACTGCGAACGCCATGCAGTTATACCTCAAGTCTCCTCTGGTAGCTAAAATCCGAGCAAGTCTATGGTGCGCCGCTGGGACCAACTCCAAAATCTGCACAAGAAGTGCAGAGTGTAGTATCAGTACAACCGACCCCATTTACTGGTAAGTGCTGAGCCTAACCTCGACGAAATAGTGACGAGGCTAAGGCGGTTCACTTACATTAACTTGTACGCAATATTGATAATAACAACAAATAATATAAATAAATCAGGTAACTCATTTATAATAATTGAAACCAACCCAGCAATCATAATCCATTATTATTTTAACCAATTCCGTTGCAGCGTCCAACCCGCTCTCACAATATATTCACATTCAATTCTGCTGCAGCGTGCAACCCGCTCTCACAATATATCCATTTTTAATCAAGTCTGTCATATATTTATTTCAATCAAGTATATATATAGACTATTAAATAAGTCTGTTGCGGCGTGCAATCCGATCCCCCAATATTGACTTTTAATAAGTCTGTTGCGGCGTGCAACCCGATCCTCCAATATTAACTTTTTAACAAGTCTATTACGGTATGCAACCCGATCCTCCAATATTAACTTTTAATAAGTCTGTTGCGGCGTGCAACCCGATCCTCCAATATTAACTTTTAATAAGTCTGTTATGGCGTGCAACCCGATCCTCCAATATTAACTTTTTAACAAGTCTGTTACGGCGTGCAACCCGATCCTCCAATATTTCCATTTCATTCAATTCTTATAGAAGAAATTTCCCAATAAACGCCACAATTAATATAAAATCATAAGACAATAAGCATACAATAATTATAATTTAATAATAAAACAAACAATGACAATTAACAATTTATTATAGAAATCAGGGAGAAAATAGGCAGTTTAATATTTGATATACTAAATATCAAATAACAATTAAAACACATAATTCAAATAGCATGTAACAATTAATGCAGGAATTCAAGAATTAATATTTTGACAAGGAATAAGAGAGAAACAATTATTATAGTAATTAAATTATGATAATTAAAAATAATTTATGATTTTTCAAGTAAGCAGGCAAACAATTAATTTGACGACGTATAGACACTCGTCACCTCGCCTATACGTCGTTTACATGCAATTCACATAACAAACAATTTAAGGGTTCTATTCCCTCAAGTCAAGGTTAACCCCGACACTTACCTCGCTTTATAAATTCCAAACAATTATTCAACCATAGTTTTTCCCTTTAAATATGCCTCCGAAAGCTTCAAATCTATTCACAAATAATTCAATATATTCAATACTAATCATAGGAATTAATTTCATATGAATTTACAAATTTTTCGGATAAAAATCTGAAATTCATTAAAATATTCGGCAGTGGAACCCAAGTCTCAAATCCCGAAAAAACTCGCAAAATCCGAACACCCGTTTCGATACGAGTTCAACCATACCAAATTTGTCCAATTCTGATATCAAATGGACCTTCTAATCTTAATTTTTCGTTTTTGGAAAGTTTTACAAAAATTCCAATTTCTTCCATTTAAATCTGAAATAAATGATGAATATAGACATGGATTTGTGAAATACAATCACTATATGATAAAGAACACTTACCCAGTTCAAAGTCGTAAAAATCCCCCTTGAAATCGCCCAAATCCGAGACTTAAAACTCTAAAATGAGTAAAAATGGCTAAGACCCGATTTTATATATTCTACCCAGCATTTTCGCATCTGCGGGCTATATTTTCGCACCTGCTGTCTCGCATTTGCGAGACAAAGCTCGCATTTGCGAAGTAGGGCTGTCAGGCGAGTTTTTGCACCTGCGGACAAAATGTCGCACCTGCGACGTCCGCTTCTGCGCAAAAGGGCCGCAGCTGCGAAGACCGCATCTGCGATGGAAGTCTCACTTCTGCGAGCTCGCACCTGCAGTCAAAATTTCGCAGGTGCGATTACACGAGAACTCAAAATTTCAGATTTTGCTTAAGTCCAATTCTTGTTCCGATTTCAATCCGTTTCACTCTCGGGGTACTCGGAACCCCGCTCGAATATACCAACAAGTCCCGTAACATAATACGAACTGGCTCGGGGTCTAAAATCACGTCAAACAACACTGAAATTATAATTCACACCCCGATTCGAACTTTGAGTTGTAAACTTTCAATTTGCAATTCTCGTGCCAAAACATATTAAATGAATCCGGAATGACTTCAAATTTGGCAAACAAGTCATAAATGACATAACGGAGTTGTTTAAATTTTCAGAATCAGATTCCAGCTCCGATATCAAAAAGTCAACCCCGTGGTCAAACTTGAAACATTTAGCCTTTAAATTGCTAGTTCCGTTAAATAGTCATAACTTGAGTTAGGGACCTCCAAATTAAATTCCGGGCATACGCCCAAGTCCCAAATCACGATATGGAGTTATCGGAACCGTCAAAATACCGATCCGGATCTGTTTGCTAAAAATGTTGACTAAGGTTAACTCACTTAAATTTTAAAGCTCTATTTCCCATTTTATCCATTTTTCACATTAAAACTTTCGAATAATTGAACGGACTGCGCACGCAAGTCAAAAAATGATAAATGGTGCTTTTCGAGGTTTTAGAATATAGAATTACTTATTAAATTTAAAGATGACATTTTGGGTCATCACAATCTAGTATCACAACCAAAGAAAATTACTCCATTATGGAGAAAATATAAAATAGAAAAATACTATTCCTACTATGAGAGAAATAACTTTTAAAACTAAAACAAAGCCAATATTAAAGTTGTTGTTCTCTGAACAAGAACTGTTCTCCCTTCCACTGAAAAGTCATGCCTATTTATAGGAAATTATGCCCGTAAACTTCTTAGGGATGTCATCCTTGGATTGGGGATAACATCTCTAGCTCTTGAATCAATTTCTTTTACGTGCCTCTTTCCATTGATGACATTCTTAGAATTGAGGATGACATCTTTGGATTGAGGATGACATCCTTGTATTGAGGGACTTTTTGTTGTTTCTGCTTGAACACTCTTCTTTCTCCTCTTTTTCTTTTCTTTTCTTTTCCTGCAAAATTTATTAATAATTTATACAAATATTGAACAAAAAGTTATATACATAAATAAAGTATTTGTTTATTTAATATAATATATACCTAAAAATATACATAATATATATACTTATCATCGGTTATATGAATTCTCACTTCTTCATTAAACTCAACTTATATCATCATCATACCAAGGAAGATAGAATTAAAATAAAATTATATATAATAATAATAATAATAAATTTTTTATAACAAGTCTAAAACCTATTAATTTCACGTGTTGATTAAACTATGAGAAACGTCAATCTCACCGCGTGACTTCCCCATAAAAGCAAAATGTCTCAATTCCCCCAACTACTCAGGAAAATGTATATTTCTACACAAAAACTAGAGGAAGAACTTTCAAGCCAAATTGATTAATTAGAAATTGAATAGTAACAAAATATAGGTGGCCCTACGGATTTTTTTAATTGTCATCTTCAAGTACAACTGTGATTTTTTGCTTTATATTTTTTGCTTCATTTGAACAATTTGGAATTCTTGGACCCATTGTGGGATTTATTTAATATAATAGCTATTAAGTGAATAACCTAGTGGTTTATTTGCTTAAAAAAAAAACTGTGATTTTGTTTCACAACCGTCATCCTAAATCGTGAATACGTAATAGTTCTTATGCAAATTTAACAACAAGAGTAGAAAGTACAGTTTCGATTATTTCTTTAGAACGACAACAGATTCCATCAGTTAAACAAATTTGGAACCCAAAATATACACAGAGGGATATGTAGCCAATGTATGGTTGTGAAATTATTTAATTTACATTGATGTAATTTATCCTCAGGTGAGCTGATTAATTAATACTTAAAAGGATCGATAAAAAGAAAACTTAAATTAGTTTTTCTTTTAAATCTATCATTTGTTAAATATTCAACGTCTATATACAGGTAATCTATTTTATTTTTCAAGTGATTAATTTCACTTTTTTTTGGACGGTTACCTATAATTATCTTTTTAGGTTGCCTAACAATGCAAATATTCTTTTGCATTATTAGTTTACAAAAGCTAAACTCTTCTTTAAATGATTTTACATTAAATCATTACCAAATTTATGTACATTTTCAGGACACGAAGAATATGCGAAGCAAGTTAGAGGAAATGCTAGAAAAAGCAGCAATGGGAGACAAAACAGTGATAATAACAACCTTAAATGCAGCATGGACAGCTCCAAACTCCATATTTGATCTTTTCTTGGAAAGCTTTAAAATTGGGAACCAAACGAAACCTCTGTTGAAACATATTTTAGTTGTAGCTTTGGATCAAACTGCATATTCTCGTTGCTTGGAAAAACAGTACCTTCACTGCTATGCTCTCACTACAGAAGGCGTTGATTTCTCCGGTGAGGCGTATTTTCTGAGCGATGATTACTTGAAGATGATTTGGAGAAGGATTGATTTTTTGCGTACTGTTCTGGAGACGGGATATAACTTTATTTTCACGGTACTCCTCCTTCACTCTATAATAAAAATGTTACTGTAGTATTTGGTATAACGGGAGTTCTGTTCCATGAAAAATGTTCCTTTTTTTAATGTTTGGTTGATGGCTGAAAAATATTTTCAAAATATATATCTATTTATATAAACTATATAATAAAAATGCTAGCAAATCAGTTAGTGTTATGATAAAATATGTAGGTTTAAGAGAAAGATAATTGATAATAATGTCATAATATTGCTTGGAGCAAGTGATATGAAATTAAAAGGTTAAGATGGTTCTCTAAGGAAAATGACTCTCGTCCATCAGTAAGGAAAGTTGTTTCCAACCTTGTGAGGGAAAATATTTCCCTTGAAAACTTTTTTTGGGTAATCAAACAACATAAAATAGTTGCCTTATTATGAAAAATATTTTATTGGAAAATGATTTTTGTCGTACCAAATACTCCCAGAATGCTTCCCCATCCATTTTCTGAATTTCGATGGCCTTCATTACTCTTGATAGGCATTAGAATATTTGGGGAAAAAAATAAGAAAAATTAATGATATATATATATATATATCCTCATTCTTTTTCAAAGTGGTGTCTAGTAATCAATAATTCTACTTTGAAAATTTTTATATATTGCTCCAGTGCTAGCTATATATTGTAATGTATTCTTTTTCCATGTTCTTCAGGATGCTGATATATTGTGGTTTCGACAACCATTTGCACATTTTTATCCTGACACTGATTTCCAAATTGCTTGCGACCATTATTGGTATGATTCTTTCGATTTGGACAACTCACCAAATGGAGGTTTCAATTTTGTGAAATCAAATAATCGTAGCATCCAATTTTACAAGTTTTGGTATGATGCAAGAGAGGCTCATCCAGGAAAAATGGATCAAGATGTACTAAACATGATAAAACACGACCCTTTTGTTAAAGAAATTGGATTGAAAATAAGGTTTTTGGACACTGCTCTTTTTGGGGGATTTTGTGAGCCTAGTAAAGATCTCAATTTTGTTTGCACAATGCATGCAAATTGTTGTATAGGACTTGAAAATAAAATACATGACCTAACAATGGCCATTGATGATTGGAAAAAGTTTATGGCTTTGCCTGGTGATGATAGGATGTCAAAGCCACAAACTTGGACTGTTCCAAGAATCTGTGGTTAAAGTTTGATGATAAATTAGAAGAAAAATCTTTTTTTCTTTTATTTATGGTCCACGCAGGTATAAAATCCTCCATGTTACCTCTTTTTTTGTTTTTCCTTTTATTAATTTCCTTTTTAGTATCCTTGAGAGGCAGATTAAGGATTTGAACATTACAGGTCTGGATTTGTAATTTTAGCAAGCCTCATTTGATTTAATGGGTTCGAACTCTATTATTTAGTGGACTGTTTAATACATATACAACTTCGAGCAAAGCTTTATAAGTCCTTTGGTATCCTAATCCTTTTTAATCATATATATTTGAATGGAGGAATTAATTCATCTGAGATGGACAATCGTTATCATTGTACCAATTAAAGTATGATCAGTAGCTCCAGAATATCTTATTTATTTATTTTCCACTAATAGAACAAGTGAATTTGAAATTGGCGTTTTATAGAGTACATGTTTGTAAATATTCCATTGCGAGTTTGAAGACTGAATTAAAAAGGGTTGATTACGAAGGAGTTTCTTTTTTATTTTTATTTTAACACTATCCTTACAATTCAAGAACGCAGAGTCCTTTTTGAAAGATTGTGTATAATTAGGATGTTGTAAACATGCATGCAGTGAAAGCAAATCAACAATCCTTTAAATTTCATTTTTGGGCACAAAACCTTACAAATTGTATGTGTAGAAGAACACGCACGCTCATATTGCTATATATATATATGATCTAATGATAGTATAGTAATTCAGTGTCGTCTTCATCTCTTTCAAACTTGTTGTTGTTGTTGGAGTGAGAGAGTGTCTTATTATATTCTTGACTATGGATAATAAACTTGATGATGATACTGCTGCTTTATCTCTAGATCTGTTGTTGTTATTAGAGGCGAGCTGCCAATATTAATTTGAAGTAGAATCTGAAGATTTTTATCCCCAAATCCTCTTTGCGGGAGTTGAATATTTTGGTGATGTAATTACCGCCTTTGCAGCGTTAGTAAGAATCGTATTGCTTTCACTTCTACAAATTACTTTTTTTAAACAAGGAATCGGAGTTTTTCCATTTCCTAAAAACACGCTTTTTTTCCCTTTCTTTTTCTCCAAATTTCTAAAATATACCTACACCTAAACAAGAAGGAAAATATGATTTAACTTGTACTTATTCACAGTAGCTCCGTGTATATGGTGGAAGTTGAGCTCGACTATAACTTGGTAGATTAGGCTTGGAACGTGGCGACCAAGGACTCAAGATCGACCTCGAGTCCCACTGAGCTAAAACCCGAGGTCGAAAAGACTACATTCGAGGAACATTAAGTCCGGTGTCGACCTTAGCCTCGAACGAGCTCGAAAAATATTGTTGAGGTAGCTAACAGAAGCCCGAAATATCTGTGACTGGTCGGATATTACGATAGGGATCTCGGCACGAATCAATACGGAACTGGCAATCAACGAATCAAAAGATCTTTTACCTTTTATAGAATTGTACCTAAAGAAGGATTCCTCTACGAAGAACAAAGTGATTCCGGGCTGTTGGCCCGTGCTCGGGCTAGCACCGATACTTAGAATACTTCGGTGTCGGTAGGAGTTGATACTGCTCCGACCAGGCTTGATGAGGTCGAGGAGGGGACTTCAACCCAAGTTCCCGAGCTGAGGGAGACCGAGGATGTTTTGCCTCGGGGCAAAGAGACCATCGAAGAAGCTACGGATGCCGGTGTGCAAACTGAGCTTGAGGCTCCCCAAGACAGAGGCGGCGCTCAAAAGGACCTACTCAGGGCATAGAGATCAGGGATTCTCCCTCTTTCCCTTCTTTCAACCAATCGATGATACGTGACGCTCAAGCTGTGGAGATTTGTCACGGGGAAGGAGCCCATGGAGGGGAGGATCCTTTCCGTGGTTATTTTATCGGGGTAGAAGATTCCACCGGTCCAGGTGACTTAGACATTTCAAAGAAGGGCTCGAGTGAGATGGGAGTTCCTTGCCTTTTCAATGAAGCCCAACAGGCCCTGAATCTGGTAAGTTCATACTGTCTTTGTTAATTTTCATACTTGTGTTTTTCTTTCCTTGTATAATCCCTTCCTTTTATTTTTGTAGGCTTCTGTGCTTTATCACGAGGCTTTTCTCCAATCCCGAGGGGAGCTGAGCCGGTACGAAGCCAAGTTCGAAGGCTTACTGAGGAGAGAGATGCTTTAAAGCTTATCAGTGAGCAGAGAGAAGGAGAAGTAAAAGGACTTTGGGCCGAGCTGGAAGCATCCCGGAGAGAACAAACTGAGCTGGCCAAGCAGGTAAAAACAATCTTTGAATTTAATGATATTAACTCGGGAGTGATGGCTAACAGTTCGGTCCCGTAGGTCGAGCAAAAGTTTGATGTGATTAAGAAGCTTCGTGTTGAAGTGGACGCAGTGAAATCGGAGCCCGAGGAATGGATGGAGAACATGGACCGCCTCGCCTCTGAAAAGGAGACTGCCCGAACTCAACTGGCTTCGGCTGAGGCCCAACTCCGAAGCTTGAAAGAGAAAACCTTGGTGCAAGCCAAGAAAATAGAGGAGTTCCAGTCTCGGTTGAGTTCAGCAAATTCTGATAGAGAGAAGCTGGCCAAGGAACTTGCAGCGGCCAAATAGGAAGTCGAGCAAACCATGGCCAATGCTGATGCAATGGTGTCTATTTATCGATTTGATGCCGAAGCAGCTCAGGTTCAAGCAAAGGAGGTTACTGAGGCTACTCAGGATCGAGCAAACTGGGTTGCTGAGCATGCTAAATGCCAGTCTCGAAGGGAGACTCTTGAATAGATCCATGCTCGTGGCTTCAATCTTACAGTTGAGATCGAGAAAGCTAAGGAGCTTGAAGCCGAAACCAGATTGTTGGCTTTTCCTGATGATGATACCGGGAGTACGAGCGGATCTGACAGCGAAGGGGACCTCGAGGGCGAAGATGCTGCTCCCGGAGAGGACTAAGTCCTTTAGTATTTTTTCATTTCTTATAAGACCGTTTTGGCCTTTTGTAAAGAGATTTGATCGGGCTATGCTGCCCTTGTAAATGATTTTAGAAATGTATAAAAAACTTTCTTCCTTTCTGCCTTATAAAATTGTGAAGTTATTTTCTAACGCCGGGGTTTAGATAATTTGATCAAAATGGAACTAGTGTAACCCTTAGACCTTTTGATCGAGTGAGTGTTTGCTCAAACTCGAAATAAAAAACAGCCCTTAGACTTTATGGTCGAGTGAGTGTTTGCTCGAACTCGAAGTAAAAAATAGCCCTTAGGATTTATGGTCGAGTGAGTGTTTTCTCGAACTCGAAGTAAAAAACATCCATTTAGGCTTTATGATCGAGTGAGTGTTTCCTCAAACTTGATGTAAAATATGGCCCTTAAGATTTATGGTCGAGTGAGTGTTTGCTCGAACTCGAATTAATGTAGCCCTTAGGCTTTACAGTTGAGTGAGTATGATTTCTCGAACTCGAATTAATGTAGCCCTTAGGCTTTATGGTCGAGTTAGTATTTGCTCGAACTCGAATTAATGTAGCCCTTAGGCTTTACAGTCGAGTGAGTATGATTTCTCGAACTCAAATTAAGGTAGCCCTTAGGCTTCATGGTCGAGTGAGTCTTTGCTCAAACTCGAATTAATGTAGCCCTTAGGCTTTACAGTCGAGTGAGTATGATTTCTCGAATTAAGGTAGACCTTAGGCTTTATGGTGGAGTGAGTGTTCAATCAAACTCGAACTAATGTAGCCCTTAGGCTCTACAGTCGAGTGAGTATGATTTCTCAAACTCGAATTAAGGTATCCCTTAGGCTTTATGGTCGAGTGAGTATTTTCTCGAACTCGAACTAATGTAGCCCTTAGGCTTTACAGTCGAGTGAGAATGATTTCTAGAACTCGAATTAAGGTAGCCCTTAGGCTTTATTCGTAGTTCCGATCTGGGGTTATGGTTCGAACTCCAATCATGGTCGGCCATTAATCCTGTTTGCATAATAGATCAAGAATATGAAGCAGAAGAATCTTTCTGAGATATGAGATGTCGGTAAAGAAGAAATTTCTCTTTATATGTCATTATACATGCGTACATGATTTGTGTCAGGGCTCGAGCAAACTACGCGGGCATGGTTCGTTTGACCATTTGGCCCTTACAAATTTTTCCTATTTAGACCCTGTTGCCATGAAGTAATTTCCTTGCATCGAACTTGATATATTCGAGTGTAATGCCCCCCAGAATTTGAGGTTGATTGTAAAGAGGCCTCGAATATTGTTGAATTGCTCTAGGTTAGCACGATCAATGGTTTCCTCATTAAAAACCTCACCGAAAAACCCATATGGGAAAAAACCGGTCTAACGGAAAAAGAGTGCAACGCGTGCTTTCAGACCTAAAGGCTTCGAGTTGAAGAATCCATCCATGTTTCTGGTCGAACACCTGCGAGGGTTAATTTTTAAATACAAATGAACATGGGAGGGTCGTACCTTAGTAGTAGTATCATTTTAGGTGCGATACGTTCCGATTGCTCGGTAGCTGTTTGCTGTTTATCACACCGATCTTGTAGGATCCTTTTCCGACGATTTTGAGAACCTGATATGGTCTTTACCAGTTCGGACTCAGTTTTCCTTCATTCGGATTTCGGGTGTTGAGGGCGACTTTTCTTAGCACCAAGTCCCCGATTTTAAAATGTCGAAGATTGGTTCTTCGATTATTCGATTCGCTATTTTTGGGCGGCCAATAGGGCAAGAGCGGCTTCTCGTCTTTCGTCCAATAATTATAGGATCGTATTCATGGTCTCGTTACTCAACTTATTTGTTGCATATTGAAACCTGATGATAGTTCTCCGACCACAACCGGGATAATGGCTTCGGCGCCATAAACCAACGAGAATGGTGTTGCTCCGGTACTGGATTTCGATGTTGTGCGGCATGCCCATAGGACCACGGGTAATATTTCTCTCCATTTTCCTTTATCTTCAGTTAATCTCTTCTTACGTTTTTGGATGATGGTTTTGTTGGTCGATTCGGCTTGTCCGTTAACGCTGAGATGATAAGGTGTTGATAGGATCGTTTTGATCTTATGATCCTCGAGAAATTTAGTTATTTTGCTGCCGATGAATTATTTTCCATTATCACATACAATCTCGGATGGTATCCCGAATCGACATATGATGCGGTCCCAAATGAAATCTATCACTTCTTTTTATCTGACTTTCTCGAAAGCCTGTGCTTCAACCCATTTAGAGAAGTAATCAGTCATAAATAAAATGAACTGAGCTTTACCTGGGGCCGATGGGAGGGGGCCGACGATGTCCATTCCCCATTTCATGAAAGGCCACGGAGATAGGATCGAGTGGAGCAGCTCTCCGGGTTGATGAATCATGGGCGCATGTCTTTGGCATTTGTCGTATTTTTGAACGAACTCCCTCTCATCCTTGCCCATATCAGTCCAATAATACCCTGCTCTGATTACTTTGTGGACCAGCGAATCGGCACCGGAATAGTTTCCAAAAGTGCCCTCGTGAATTTCCTGTAGGATGTAATCGGCATCACCTGGTCCTAAACATATTGCCAATAGTCCAACGAACGTCCTTCTAAACAGCGTCTCGTCTTCAAACATGGTGAACCGTGCTGCTTTTATGTGCAGAGCTCTCAATTCCTTTGGATCTTACGGAAGCCTCCCTTTCTTGAAGTACTCTATATATTTGTTTCTCCAATCTCAGGTTAGACTTGTGGAGTTTATCTCAGCGTGACCTTCTTCGATCACCGATCTTATGAGTTGTACAACAGTCCCCGAGTTGAATTCGTCATCTTCGACCGATGAAACTAAGTTTGCAAGAGCGTCGACCTCGTTGTTCTGTTCTCGAGGTACATGTTGCAATGTTCATTCCTTAAATCGATGTAGAGTCACCTATAATTTATCCAACTACCTCTGCATTCGATCTTCTTGTACTTCAAAAGTCTCGTTAACTTGGTTTACCACGAGGAGGGAGGTACACTTAGCCTCTACGACCTCAGCTCCCAAGCTTCTATCTAGTTCGAGACCTGCAATCATGACCTCATACTCGTCCTCATTGTTAGACAATTTTGTAGTTCTGATAGATTGTCTAACTACATTACTTGTGGGTGATTTTAGTACGATACCCAGGCCGGACCCCTTCGCGTTCGAAGAACTATCCGTAAAGAGGGTCCAGACTCCTGAAGAGGTACCCGATTTTATCAATAGTTCTTTTTTAATCTCGGGTACGAAGGCCGGCGTAATGTCAACCATGAAGTACACTAAGATACTCAATATCGTACCAGCCGATTTCTATGGCCCATTTGGCCAATCGACCTGAAAGCTCGGGTTTGTGTAAAATATTTCGAAGAGGATAAGTTGTTACAACATATATCAGATGACACTGGAAATATGGTTTTAGTTTCCTAGAGGCGCTTATTAAAGCAAGCGCTAATTTTTCTAAGTGTGGATATCTAGTTTCGGCCTCGCCTAAAGTTTGACTCACATGATAAATAGGGAATTGCGAACCTCGTTCTTCACAAACTAGAACTCCACTTACCGCTATCTCTGAGACAACTAAGTATAGGAAAATTTGTTTGTCCACTTTCGGGGTATGAAGCAGCGGTAGGCTCGATAAATACCGCTTTAGTTCTTCCAAAGTCTGCTGACACTCCAGAGTCCATCCAAAGTTGCTTTTCTTCTTAAGCAGTGAGAAAAATCGGTGGCTCCTATCTGAGGATCTTGAAATGAATCATCCTAAGGCGGCTATCCGTCCCGTTAGCCTCTGCACGACCTTTACTATATCTACTACTGTGATGTCCTCGATAGCTTTGATTTTATCGGGGTTGATCTCAATTCCTCGATTAGACACCATGAAACCAAGGAACTTGACTGATCCAAACCCGAATGCACATTTTTCGGGATTGAGCTTCATATTGTACTCCCTCAGTATGTCGAAAGTTTCTTGCACATGCTTTAAATGGTCCTCTGCTCGTAGGGACTTAACTAATATGTCATCAATATAAACTTCCATTGATTTTTCTATTTGATTTTCGAACATTCGATTTACTAGGCGTTGATAAGTTGCACCAGCATTTTTTAGACCGAATGGCACTACATTATAATAGTAGGTACCATACTTAGTGATAAATGAAGTCTTCGGGTTCATCTGTATCTGGTTGTACCCGAAGTAGGCATCGAGAAAATTGAGAGTCTCGTGGTCGGCCGTGGCATCGATCATACGATCGATATTAGGCAAAGGAAAAGAATCCTTAGGGCATATTTTGTTCAGGTCTTTGTAATCTATACACATTCTAAGTTTGTTTCCCTTCTTAGGTACTACCACCACATTTGCTAGCCATTTGGGGTATTTTAATTCTCGAATGGATCCTATTTTAAGAAGTTTGGTTACCTCGTGCTTGATGAAGGTATGTTTGACCACAGACTGGGGTCTTCTATTTTGCTTTACCGGGTGGAATTTCGAATCCAAGCTTAGTGTATGAGTGATTATTTCTAGTGGGATCCCTGTCATGTCAAGATGGGACCAAGCGAAACAGTTCATGTTAGCTATAAGAAATTGAATAAGCTTTTTCCTGAGCTCGAGATCTAACCTCATGCCAAGGTATACCTTTTGCTTGGGCAGATGTTTGATTAACATGATTTGCTCTAGTTCTTCGGCCATTGATTTGATAGCGTCAGAATCATCGGGGACTATGAAGGATCGAGGGATCCCATAATCATCATCTTCGTCAGTCTCCTATTTCTATTGTTGGGTCGAGGCTGACGTTTGTAATTGCTATTTGGTGTCCCATTTCTCCTTCGAATTTGATCCCTTTGTCGTTGATACATCGGAATCACTTCATCGACGACAAATTTTGTTTTTGCGGTCGGTTGCTCCCCATAGACCATTTTGATTCCCTCTGGTGTTGGGAATTTTAGAACTTGGTGAAGGGTTAAGGGGACTGCTCTCATATTGTGGATCCATGGCCTCCCGAACGGGGCGTTATCTCCCATATCGCCCTCGATCACGTGGAACTTCGTTTCTTGGATGGTCCCAACCACATTTACCAGAAACATTATCGCGCCCTTAGTAGTTTCACACGCCATATTGAATCCTTTTAGTACCAAGGTTGCGGGCACGACCTGGTCCTGCATACCGAGTTTCTCTACGACCCTCGATCGAATGATGTTGGCTGAACTACCTGGATCAATTAACACATGCTTAACTTGAGTTTTATTCATAAGTACAGATATTACCACTGCATCGTTATGGGGTTGCATGATTCCTTCCCCGTCTTCATCCCTAAAGGATAAGGTTCCTTTAGGTGTGTAATCCTGAGTCCGAGACCGCTTCTCTCTTACAATCGACATCTTAGTGCGTTTAAGCACCGACCCCTGGGGGACATCGATTCCTCCGATGATTATGCAGATGATGTGTTGTGGCTCTTCTTGTTCGTTTTGCCTATTGAAATCTCTGTTTTTGAAATGGTTTTTGGCCCGGTCGCTTAAAAATTCTCGAAGGTGCCCTTCATTGAATAATCAGGCTACCTCTTCTCTCAACGGCCTGCAGTGTTCGGTTCTGTGGCCATGGGTGCCATGATACTTGAACATTTGATTGGGATTTCTCTAGGCTGGATTGGGGTGCAGAGACCGAGTCCACTTAGTATCTTTGATGCGTCTGATAGCCGACATGATGGCGGACGCATCGATGTTGAAGTTATATTATGATAACCGTGGTGCTTCTTTATGTCAGGTATGCCTGTCGAAACCATTCTTGTTCATCAACCCCCAAGACCCCTGGCCTCGATCACTTCTTCTTTCGCCTCATACGAGGTTATGTGCAGGTTCACTACCCCTACAATCTCTGTTATACGGTCGATATCGGTGTTTGTTCGACCTTGGTTCTCGGTCGATGTCACTTTTAATAACGAACCGAAAACCTAACTGGTCGTCTTCGACTCTAATCTTTGATTGATATCGATTGTGTACATCGACCCAGGTAACAGCCGGATACTCGATCAAGTTCTGCTTCAACTGCCGTAAAGCCATCGAGTTTCGTTCGTTCAGTCCTTGAATGTAATCTTGAACAACCCAATCGTCCATGACAGGTGGTAGATCCATTCGTTCCATTTGGAAACGAGATACGAACTCTCTTAGCATCTCGTTATCTTTTTGCCTTACCTTGAAAAGGTCCGACTTCCTGGTCTCAACCTTTATGGCTCCGACATGTGCTTTTAAAAAAGAATCTGCAAGTATAGTAAAAGAATCGATAGAGTTATGTGGTAAATTATGATACCATACCATTGCGCCATTTGATAGGGTTTCACCGAACTTCTTTAGTAATACAGATTCGATCTCGTCATCTTCTAGGCCGTTCCCTTTAATGGCACATGTGTAAGAGGTGACATGTTCGTTGGGGTCGGTCGTTCCATTATATTTAGGAATTTTGGGCATGCGGAATTTCTTGGGGATCGGTTTGGGAGCCGCGCTTGGGAGGAAAGGCTTTTGTACAATTTTTTTGGAATCCAAGCCCTTCAATACCGGTGGTGCCCCCGGGATCTGATCAATCCTGGAGTTATATGTTTCTACTTTTTTGTCATTTTCTTCAATCCTCTTTTCTCCTGACTCAATTCTTTTTGTCAGTTCCTCGAGCATCTTAATAATTTTAGGGTTAGTCGTTGATTCTTGTTCATTTGATCTTACTATAGCTGGCCCCGTTTTATGGGTGACTTCTCGGGGTGTATCGGGCTCGGCCCTGCTTGGTTCCTGGGTTTGGCTCTGCAACTGAGCTATTGCTACTTGTTGAGCTTGCAACATTTCGAAAATCATACGCAGGTTGATCCTGTCTTCTCCAACATTTTGGGTATTCCGAACTACAGATCGAGTTCCACCATGAATGTTGTTTTCAGGGTCAGAACGTTGGTTTGCCTCAATGGCCACATGTGAATTAATATCAATTGGATCTGCGGTCTAAGTTCCAACGTGATCGACAAGTGGCCTTTCATCCCCGGTCGTCAGGTTGTTGTTCTCATCTTGAAGGCCAGCTTTATTATCGATTGGTAAGGCCATTAATTAAAAGTTCATCGTTTTTAACCTGAAATCAAAGACATTTCCAAGAGAAAGTGTAAAATGGTGTATTTTGCAGAGATTCGTACCAAATAGCCACTGTTATCCTTAGTCCCACGGTGGGCGCCAAACAATTTACTCAAAAAAACGGATAGAGCTGAATTTGTACGCAGCTCTAAGGATATGTGGTATATATCAGTACAAATCGGGGAAATAAGTGGAAATATATCGAATATTGACTATAAAAAGGAATGAGTACAAATCCAAATTGAGTAGAAAATGACTTCTAAGCGAGCAAGATGAATCAATACCAAAAGCCCAAAAAGGACAATATATGCTATATGTTACATAAATCTCAATAATATCTGAATGTGATAATGAATGTATGAATGAGTCTGTAAAAAATGAAAATGAATCCCCTTAATCAATGATAACCCATTCTTAATATAGTAGAGGAATCCTACTTTGGATATAATTAAAAATACATAGTGGGGATCCCATGATAGATTAATTAATTATTTTTTCCTTGATTTCCGTCGAGATTCTCTCCCCAAATGCGTCCATAACGGCTCTTTTGTCCCTTGGCTCGAGCCCGAACTCGGCCGCTCTCGATCGTGATCGACCTTTATTCGCTCGAACTCTATCTGTGCTCATTCTTGGTCTCGGCTGATTTCGGTCTCGATTGATCTCTATTTGCTCGATATCTATTTGGGCTCAGTATCGATTTTAGTTGATCCCGTCCTTGGTCGGTTTCAAGGGCTCGACCTCAGCAGCCCGACTTTACATCATAGCTCAATATTACAATGACGAACCTCGGTCCCATCATGTCCCAAACTCGATTAGTCACACAAAGGGCAAAACTTGGTTTTGACCGTATTCAAACTATAAGGAAACAACAAGACCATTTTTGCAAAAACATAGAGGATCAACTACGGACTCATGCAACATCAGCTCAATCAACTTTCAATGATGGAATTCTAGAAACTATGATTTGCATAAGCGGGAATTGGAGTAATATTCTTATAGAAATTTGAAGCAAGTCAGAATCATAAAATGACCTCATGCTAATCCTAATATCATGAGTGACCTTATGCAAAGGATTAACAGTTTTGATGTTAATTTTAATATAAAAAAATTAGGTGTATAAGTAGTTTCCTTTCCCTTAACATAAATATTACTTTCTTCAGCCGGCCTCCCCGTTCTTCTTTTAGGTTGCCTCAAGGATCTTGTAATAGACTAATAGTGTTTACCATGGGGATGATTAGTGGTCGCAAATATTTGGTGGATGAATGATAAATTGTATGTTATTTGTATGTTCAATGTATCATTGTAATTGATATACACTCGACATACAAAACATATATAAACAATATATAAAAGTCATAAAATGATATAATTGTATGCAAGTTGTATATAAGTTTTATGCGTCAACAACTTTGCATCCAAATTGTATCCAAGTGGTATATTTTAGATGCTAATCGATGTGTTCGAAATGAGAAGGTTGAAGTTCCTTTTTACTGTAGCAGTTATAATAAAAATATTGGGGTGAAACGGCAATTTCCTGAAGATCCATATTATGAGATTAGCCCTACCGGTCACTGTCCCCATGATGAAGTTTCAGAGGTATGCTATCGTACTGAATAATGTTCTTTTATTTTCGGGATTCATCTTACCTATCAATCACATTTCACCTTTATTTACTGAACTTCATCTGGATATGTGTCATTTTAGCTGTCAAGCTCTATTATTATTATTATTATTATTATTATTATTATTATTATTATTATGTAGATTGCCTTTGCTACTCATGCCAACCTCAAATTAGACGATCAGAAATAAAATGCTATTGTCTATGCTCGGTCACTACTAGAAAACTGTCAAAATTCGTCCAAATCATACCAACCGAAATTGATCGGAAAGGAGAATCAACCGAAATAGGTCGGAAAGAGTGTAATTTGGTCGTAAAAGTCAAAGAACCAATTGCAATTAAATATACCGACCACCATCGGTCGGTAAATGTGGTCCCATAATATCGAAATACTGTAGCATCTGACACAAATCATATTTTCGACCGCAATCGGTCGGAATATGGTCAACATTTGACCAAAAGGTGGTCAAACATGGCTATTATGCACTAAAAATATTAAAATAAAATATGCTCATCATTTTCGACCGATTTCGGTCGGAATATTGAATTAATTGTTTCCCGCCTATGTTCTCTTTTATTTTTTCATAACTAATATAATTTTTTAAAAAGATTTGATAAAGTTTCCAACCGATATCGGTCGGAATTAATGGTCAAACATTTATAGATTATTGTTATCTACAATCTACATATATTTATATATATATATATATATATATATATATATATATATATATATATATATATATATATATATATATATATATATATATATATATATATATCAATAAATCGTGGGATTTGACCGAGTATATGTTGTTGTTGCTACAACTTAAGTTTTAATATAGCACTACATCTTATAACACTATACATTTTGCTTTGAAATGTGTTCTAGCGTGTTGGATGTCGATACTTAGACTCGATCGCTCACACATTAAAACTCAATAATATCTTGTCAGTTAAAATCATGAATTATGCATGTTATAGGTTAACTAAACTGATAAAAAAGTATATCCTAGGTTAATCGGACATAATTAAATTTTTGATTAATCCACTGGTCAAGTATCCAAGCAAATTATTAATCATGTGATCGAGAATAACTAGATTATCACATAGAAAATCGACTGTATAATCTAATTGTTCTCAATTGATCCACTGGTCAACTATAAAGGATGACACATCGCCGAAAAACTAGATTATCACATAGAGCTGATACAATTCGGCGATGTCGCATCTCTCTCTCTCTCTCTCTCTCTCTCTCTCTCTCTCTCTCTCTCTCTATATATATATATATATATATATATATATATATATATATATATATATATATATATATATATTGTCACGACCCAAAACCTAACCCGTCGTGATGGCACCTATCGCGATACTAGGCAAGCCGACATTTCCAAAATACTTTCAATATTTAACAGAAATGAATTAAGACATTTAAAATAACCGGAGTTTTTCATAATAACGGGGTAAAACCCAAAGCATAAGTGCGTAAAAATAGCCCGACATCGGGATGTCACTAAATCATGAGCATTTAATCCACCAGTCTAGAAACAGAGTCTACAACAGTCTGTGCCAAAAATTCCAATTCATGAAAGAAAAGATAACAAGAAAGGAGGGACAAGGACTGCGAATAGCGGCAGCTACCTCGTAAGACTCCGATACTCAACCATGCACGAGATCAACGTCCACCGTGTCTGGAAACACCTGAATCTGCACACGAGGTGCAAGGAGTAACGTGAGTACATCCAACTCAGTAAGTAACAATAATAAATAAGGAACTAAATATAGTGACGAGCTACACAGTTATAGTTCATTTTCAATAATTCCAGCAAAGAATAGACATGCTTTCAAATTCGACAGTTTAATTCAAATCAGTTTTATACAGTTCAAGTTCAGGTAATCCGGATATAAAATCCTTCAGAAATTTCACAACAATGACACATAGCAAGTAAGTGCAACAACAAATGAAAAGCAAGTACATAGTCTCAGGGAAACAATCACTCAACTCATCACAACAGCTAAATCACTCGACTCTCAGCCCTCAGTACCCACACTCAATAGGTACCTGCGATCACTAGGGGTGTGCAGACTCCGGAGGGGCTCCTTCAGCCCAAACGTTATATCGATGCGGCATGTAGCCCGACCCAATCATATAAGTAGCCATAAGGCTCGTTCCGGCGTGCAACCCGATCCACATTCCATAAATAGCCATAAGACTTGTTGCGGCGTGCAACCCGATCCATATACACGCACATAGCTCACAGCTCGCCACTCAGGCCCTATCCGAGTCAATAACCTCTCCAGCCTCTTGGGCTCTCAGAAATCATATAAATCAGTCCAAAAGAGTTAATAACAAGTATCAATAAGAAAACAAGATGAAACAGATATATTACATGCAAGTAAAACTGTGACTGAGTTCAAGACAACAAATAGCAGTTAATTCAATGGGTACCCAACCGCTGCGGGTCCCAATAATGATATCATATGGCATAAGCATGGTTTCTAACATGAATGGAAGTTAAATTTTTATAAGACAGAGGAAACATATAATTAACAGTAAGCTATTCGACTTTACAATCTCACGGGACGGACCAAGTCACAATCTCCCACGATGTACGCCCACACGCCCGTCACCTAGCATGTGCTTCACCTCCAAAATAATCACATCATACCGAAATCTAGGGTTTCATACCCTCAGGACCATATTTAAAACTGTTATTTACCTCAAACCACACAAAATCCTACTCCGAAATGCCTTTTCCCCTCGAATCATTCTACAAACGCCCCGAATCTAGCCACAAGCAGTACAATATAATTAATTTAGGCTAAAAGAATCGATTCCATAAGAAAAATATGGAATTATAAGCCAAAATCTGAAATAGGCTCAAATCGACCCTCGAGCCTACGTCTCGAAATCCGACAAAAGTCACAAAATATGAACACTCATCCACTCACGAGTCCAGCCATATAAGAATTTCTCGTATCCAACCTCAAATCACCTTCCAAAACTCGAAATTTTAGTCTATCAAGTTTCTATCATTTTCCCCCAAATTTCTAACTCAAATCCCTAACTAGATGATGAAAATAGCAACAGATTCATGAAATATACCCCAATCTGAGTTATAATTACTTACCCCAATAATCTTCTTGAAGAAACCTCAAAATATCGCCTCACACCGAGCTCTCAAAGTCTTAAAATCGAAATGGGAATCAAACCCTCGAAATCGTATTTTCTGCCCAGTTATTCAACATCTGCGGACCTACTGTCGCACATGCGGAATTTTCCTCCCAGGTGCGGAAATGACCTAAGGGCCTGGGTCCGCATCTACCAGCAAGGGGCCGCACCTGCGCACCCGCTCTTGTGGATATCTTCCGCTTTTGCGATCTACACGCTCTAGGGCACGTCCGCTTCTGCGCTCCATCCTCCGCAAATGCGGCTCCATTTCTGCAGGCCAATATCGCACATGCGCCTACAGACCAAGCTTGACCAAACCACACATGCGGTCCTCCTTCCGCATGTGTGAGACTGCAGGTGCAAAACCACAACGAAACCAGAAAACTTCAGCCATTTGCCTAAGTCCAAATTCAACCCGTTAAGCATTCGAAACACACCCGAAGCCTTCGGAACCTCAACCAAATATACCAACAAGTACTAAAACACCATACAAACTTAGTCGAGCCCTCAAAACACGTCAAACAACAACAAAAACACGAATCACCCTCCAATTCAAACTTAATGAACTTGAAACTTTAAATTTCTACAACTGATGCCGAATCATACCAAACCACGTCCGATTGACCTCAAATTTTGTACACAAGTCATATTCAACATTATGGACCTACTCCAACTTTCAGAATTAGAATCCGACCCCGATATCAAAAAGTCCACTTCCGGTCAAAATCTCCAAAAAATTGACTTTTGCCATTTCAAGCGTAAATCAGCTACATAACTCAAATTCATAGTCCGGACATGCTTTCAAGTCTACAATCACCCAACGGAGCTAACAGAATTGACGGAACTCCATTCCGGAGTCGTCTTCACACAGTTCCGACTATGATTAAAATCCCGAGACTTAAGCTTCCGTTTTAGGGACTAAGTGTCCCAAATCACTCCGAAACCACAACAAAACTTTCCGTCAAGTCACATAAGCAGAAAAAGATACGGAGAAAGCAGTAAATAGGGAATCAGGGATAATACACTCAATATGTATATATATATATATATATATATATATATACATACACGATTAATTATATATTATATAGTATCTATAATTAAATAAATTCTTTTTTAAATCTAGAATAAAATTATCGACCGACTTCGGTCGGTATTTAAATTCAATATTTTTTTAATTTAATATTAAATTACCGACCAACTTCGATCGGAATGATCGTGGTCAAATGGGTCAAAGGCCACTTAAACTTACCGACCGAACTTTCCGACCGATTTTGGTTGGAAATATTTAAATTAGGTTAGCACCAGACGAGTTTTCCCCCCATTTCTCTCTTTTCTCTATCTCTCTTCTTTTCTTCCCCACTGTCGTGATTCCTCCAAATTCCCACCCAAAATCAACTCCTATCTCCCTCCTCACCCAAAAACAAAGCACCTAGAAGTCTCCCTCCCCCTCCCCTGCAACCCTTACGTCGGCCCCTCTACGTCCTCCGGCATAACTGCCTCCTCCACCACCCAAAATGAAACCCCTTATCCTAGCATTTCAAGGTTAGTTATCTACATTTTTTAATTTAAGTAATTTGAATTATTTTAATTGTACAAATTAGGATTTAGTTCATGTTTAATTAAATTTAGTTGTATAATTGTGAGTTGCCTTGTCATTGAACCTTTGAAATATTTCATGTGTTATCATTTATTATTTAGGATTGTTCATATTAGAAGAGTTCATATTTGTACTCTAGCCCCTCTTTGTGAATTGGTATTTTGTGTAATTTTGGATTTTTACATTTTGGAAGACTTAGGTGTTCTCTTAGGTGCTGCTAATATTTCAAGGTTAGTTATCTATATTTTTGAATTTAAGTAATTTTAATTATTTTAATTGTATAAATTAGGGGCTTAGTTAATGTTTAATTAAATTTAGTTGTATAATTGTGAGTTGATGATTAAAACTTAAAATAAGTTACAAGGATAAATCAATCTTATTATATGACACTTCCAAAGTTGCCCAATATAGTCGCCTTGTAATTGAATATTTAAAATATTTCATGTGTTATCATTTATCTTTTAGGATGGTTCATATTAGTGGTCTTTAGAATTTTATTATAATTTTTTAGAGTGCAACTCATATATATATATTAAGCTAGTTCTCAACTCATATGACTCCTAAGCTAAGTCACTAGGGCCTTTACTTTTTAATAAGTGAAACACCGGAAAATAAAGTTGAAGAAACAATAAACTAAGGGCAAAGACTCATTTTGTAATTCTTGGTGCACTTCTTTGGGTGTTTTTGGGTTTGTAGTTGAATTGGAGTATTTCTTTTCTCCTTGTTCTTGATCTACAGTTGCCTCGGGTAGTTTCCTCATTGCTCAAGAAAAGAGGAGGTCAATCGAAAAAAAGAGATGTTAATTAATCAAAGGTCCAACTATCCTCATTGTTATAGCTCATAATCTTGAATTCCATTTCACAACATGTGTGCAATTGCTTAAACTCACAGTTCATCTATCAAGAGAGCAATCAAGTAACTGATGGACCAAGTGCGCGTTGGCCGTGCAGTGGGGCTTTTACCAGCTATCGCGTGGAAATGACACTAGGTAACCAATTTTAAGTCTGTTGTTCAAAATATATACACAATTTACAATGTACTTAAAGATTCGCCAATTCATTCAAACTTCAGGACACACTGTCCTAAAGTTTAAACCTCAAAATTCATACTTCAGGATATCGTATCATAAAGTTCAAAAATTATGTCCAGAAGTCCGAATCTTATGTCCTGAATTTTAAATTAGCAGTTCTTAATTTCAGGACACTTAGTCCTAAATTTCAATTTAGCACCTCAAAAATTGAGGCCATTAAGTCCCGATTTTCAAATTCAAGATACTAGTTCTGAAATTTGGGTAAATTGGCTAATCTTTAAATACATTATAAATTATAAAATTATTTTAAAGAGCAAGCTTAAAAGTGGCTACTAGTACACTTCGCCCTGCTATCGCGCTTAGATAAAATACTACTACTATAAAACATTTTATAGAAAACTTTAAATAATAGTAAACCGTTGGAAACAAGATTTCAAGAATTATAAAATTTCTGAATGTTCAAATTCTTTTTAGATCTGGAGTTAGATATTTTTAAAGTTGAGTCATACTTCACTTGTATGAGTGTTTTTGCCCCTTAATGACTTTGTTCCAAGCACTCATTCAACTTCACTTGTATGAACTTTTTGCCCGTTATTTACTTTGTTCACGAACATCCCTTAATCATTTCCAAGAACTCATTCTGTCATTCAGCTTTTAAAACCTTAAAGCAACATATTCACACGTTCATTTGACATGACGTGATTTCAAATGACCTCTAAACAATATATGCAAGAGTTGAGCAGTGGTTAGAAGTAACAAGCTGAGGTTATCATGGTTGAATTAAGCTTAAGTCAGTTAAACTAATTATTGTTAGTTTTTTGTTAACAAGAAATTCTTTTTTTAAATCTAATATAAGACTCGCGAGTATGTCTTCATGTATTTTTTTTTTTTTTTGTAAATGTATGTCTGCCATTGTTCATTTTTTGTGATGATCCAAAATGTCATATTTAAATTTAATAAGTAATTCTGTATTCTAAGACCTCGAAAAGCACCACTTATCATCCCTCAACTTGCGTGCACGGTCCGTAAAATTTTCCGAAAAGTTTTCATATGAAAAATGAATTAAAATATGAAATAAAACTTTAAAATTCAAGTGAGTTGACTTTGATCAATATTTTTAGCAAACGGACCCGGATCAGTATTTTGACAGTTCCGGTAGCTCCGTATCGTGATTTGGGACTTTGGCGTATGCCCAAAATTTAATTTGGAGGTCCCTAGCTCAAGTTATGACCATTTAACGGAACTAGTAATTTAAAGGCTAAAGATTCCAAGTTTGGCCACGGGTTGACTTTTTGCTATCGGAGCCGGAATCCGATTCTGAAAATTTGAACAGCTCCGTTATGTCATTTATGACTTTATGTGCTAAATTTAAAGTCATTCCGGATTCATTTAATATGTTTTGGCACGAGATTTGCAAATTTGAAAGTTTAAGACTCAAAGTTCGAATCGGGGTGTGAATTGTAAATCCAGTGTTGTTTGACGTGATTTTAGACCCCGAGTCAGTCCGTATTATTTACGGGACTTGTTGGTATATTCGGACTAGGTTCTGAGTACCCCGAGTGTGATTCGAATCGAAATTGGAACAAGAATTGGACTTAAAGCAAAATCTGAAATTTTGGGTTGTGGTGTAATCGCACCTGCGGAATTTTGACCGCAGGTGCGAGCTCGCAGAAGCGAGACTTCCATCGCAGATGCGGTCTTCGCAGATGCGGCCTCCTTGCGCAGATGCGGATGCGCAGGTGCGAGGCCTCGCCTGGCAGCTCCTTTCGCAGATGCGAGCTCGCATGTGTGAGCCCAGGCACCGCAGGTGCGGAAATGCCTGGGCAGTGTATATATCGAAGAGTCCGATATTTTTACTCATTTTGGGTCATTTTTTAGCTCGGTTAAGGCGAACCTTTGGGCGATTTTCACGGGAAACGTTGGGGTAAGTGTTCCTTATCCTATATTGATTATATTTCATGATTCCATACTCGTTTATATCATGAATCCGTGAATTTGTAGAAGAAAAATCAGATTTTTCTAAAATCTTCCAAAAATGAGAAATTTAGATTTGAAGGTCCATTTGACATCAGAATTGGTTAATTTTGTATGGCTGGACTCGTCTCGGAATGGGTGTTTGGATTTCGTGAGTTTTTCCGAGATTTGAGACATGGGTCCCATTGCCGAATATTTTAATAAATTTTGGATTTTTATCCGGAAAATTTATAAATTCATATGGAATTAATTCCTATGATTAGTATTGAATATATTAAATTGTTTGTGAATAGAGTTGAAACTTTCGGAGGCAAATTTAAAAGGAAAAGTTGTGGTTGAGTAATTGATTAAAATTTGCAAAGCGAGGTAAGTGTCGTGGTTAACCTTAACTTTAGGGAATAGAACCCTTAAATTATTTTATTATGTGAATTGCATGAGAACGACGTATAGGCGAGGTGACGAGTGTCTATACGTCGTCAAATTAATTGTTGCCTGCTTACTTGAAAAAAATCATAAATTATTTTTAATCATAAGATAATTACTATAATAATTGTTTCTCTCTTATTCTTTGTCAAATATTAATTCTTGAATTCTTACATTAATTGTTACATGCTATTTGAATTGTGTGCCTTAATTGTTATTTGACATTTAGCATATTAAATATTAAACTGCCTATTTGCTTCCTGATTTCCATAATAATTCGCTATTTATCATTGTTTGCTTCATAATTAACCATAATTATTGTTTGCTTGTTGTCTTATAATTTTATATTAATTGTTACATTTATTGGAAAAAAATTTTCTATAAGAATTGGTAAATGAATATGTTGGAGGAGCGGGTTGCACGCCACAACAGGATTGATTATAATGAATATATTGGAGGATCGGGTTACACGCCGCAACAGACTTATTAAAAAGTAAATATTGGTGGATCAGGTTGTACACCGCAACAGACTTATTAAAAGTCAATATTGTGGATCAGGTTGCACGCCGCAACACGCCGCAACAGACTTATTAAAAGTCAATATTAGGGATCGGCTTGCACGCCGCAACAGACTTATTAAAAAGTCAATATTGGAGAATCGGGTAGCACACCGCAACAGACTTATTAAAAGTTCATGTTGGAGGATCGGGTTGCACGCCGCAACATACTTGATTAAAATGAATATATTGGAGGAGCGGGTTGCACGCCGCAACAGAACCGCATGTGAATATATTGTGAGAGCGGGTTGCATGCTGCAACAGAACTGAATGTGAATATATTGTGAGAGTGGGTTGCACGCTGCAACAGAATTGATGGAAATGATAATTGATTATGACTGCGAGCGGGTTGCACGCTGCAACAGAACTGAATGTGAATATATTGTGAGAGCGGGTTGCACACTGCAACAGAATTGATGGAAATGATAGGTGATTATGACTGCTGCGTTGGCTTCAATTATAATAAATGAGTTACCTGATTTATTTCTATTATTTGTGGTTGTTATTAATACTGCGTACAGGTTAATGTAAGTGAACCGCCTTAGCCTCGTCACTACTTCGTCGAGGTTAGGCTCAGCACTTTCCAGTACATAGGGGCGGTTGTACTGATACTACACTCTACACTTGTTGTGCAGATTTTGGAGTTGGTCCCAGCAGCGTACCGTAGACTTGCTCTGATTTCAGCTATTCAGAGGAGACTTGAGGTATAACTGCATGGCGTCCACAGTTCTGAAGTCCCCGTCTATTTTACTTTGGCTGTGTATTTATTTCCAGACAGCTTTATTTTATTCAGACCTTTATTTGTATTTATTCTAGAAGCTCGTGCATTTGTGACACCAATTCTGGGATGGTATTTAGACACCATTATTTTTATGGATTATTTCACTATATTTCAAACTTTGCTTCCGTTTTTGTTTCCTTGATTATTAATAATTTAAAGATTGTTTAAAAATAAATTTGGTTAATATTATTCTAACGTTAGCTTGCCTAGAAAGTGAAATGATAGGCGCCATCATGGTCCGAAGGTGGAAATTTCGGGTCGTGACAGTTGGTATCAGAGCACTAGGTTACATATGTCTCACGAGTCATGAACAAGCTTAGTAGAGTCTGAAGGATCGGTACGGAGATGTCTGTACTTATCTCTCAGAGGCTATGAAGTTTAGGAACAATATCACCTCTTTCATTCCTTATCGCGCGGCATTGATTTTGCTTGAAACCTATATCTCACATTCCTTTGTATCTACTCGTGTATGACATTGCGCACTAGGTATCAGTTGTACGTTGACGATTGGTGATGTCACAGATGAACTACGAGGGAGCCAGAGATGCTCAAACATTGCCTCAACGTGTGATTCCGACTGAAGTTGCGGACGAATAAAGAGATCACCCAGTGAATAATGTGGGGGGTGCAACGTACCTTGGCATCTGGTTTATTTATACGAGTTGTGAATGTTAATATTGTGGACCATCGGACGTGGTGAACTATGACTTCGCACCGAGTGGGGGAGTCCACTATCAATGAATGGATTGCGAGTCATGTGTTATTTCAGTTTTGGCATGAAATGTATATATGTGGTACTGAAAGGTTCTCCCAAAATTTACATATGTTTAAGGCCTAAGATCTTGTAGAGAATAAGGTTGGGACTTGCGGTATTTTCGCCTCCGTAATAATCTTATACTTCAGTACCAAAGGAGTTAGAGAAACAACATTAAATTTACAGAAGGTCTACTCAGTGTGGACGCCACGGTTGCGGATTTTAGGGTGCTTCGGAGGAAGTAGTCGACGAGATTCAGGACTATGTGGTTTGTGCCAAGATTTGTATGTATGGAGCTCTACTTTTGTGATCGTTGTGTATAAATAGGGGTAAGGGTTACCTCTGAGGAGAATCGAAGAGTATGTTAAGAAATGGGTCAGCTCAACAGTGTTGAGTCAGCATAACAAAAGAATAAATTGTCCTTGGGAGAGATAATTCTCCACATGTGTCCGTGGCAAGCATATGAAGAGGGCAGACCAGTCAATACAACACCGCCTACTTGGCTCAGTTCTTAGAAATACTTTTAAAAGAGTTTGTTTCCCGGACTCTCCGTAATGCATGGCACATAGGGTTTGAACAATTACGTCAGGTCACCTTGACGGTGTCATAATATGCCATTGGGTTCAATAAGTTAGCCCGTCATATTCCTACTTTGCTTCCTACATCCAGAGAGTGAGTTCACAGACTCATTAAAGGACTTAATTATGATCGTAAAATTTTGTATGACTCAGGAGCTACAAACTAATACTTTATTTTCGCTAGTGGTAGAAATTGCCAAGATAATGAGACCAAGACGCTTCGAAGTTCTAGGGGATTCAGTGGATTCTACTCTACAGGTAAAAATCATTATGATAGGGGCTCGGGCAGTCGGCCAGCCCAGTCCGCACATCAGATTACCCGGGGTACTCCAGTAAGTTCTTTTAATGCACCACCGGCATGAGTTTCCTATAATGGTTATTCCAGTCATCTGGCACAGACTCAATATGAGTAGCCAAACCCGCAAAGGGGTTGTTATGAATACGGCCATACTAGGCACATCATGAGAAAATTGTCCCAAACTTGGGAGAGGCATATTTCACCAAAGAACTCAAGCTGCGTGCCTCATTGCAGTTATTACACCACCCACACGACCAGTTAATGGTGGAGGACATGCAGGTAGAAGGCGTCCTAGAGGTGGAGATCCAGCCGTTGTTATATTTATTTTATGGTATGGTGGAGGTCGTTACTTCAGATGGTGTTGTTATAGGTATGACCTCGATTTAAAATAAAGGAATAATTTCCTTAACTTGATTCGGTTCTGAGTATCAAGACAAGTCCTCCTATTGTGCTCCACTTATGAGTGGGCTTCGTAATTCAATAATCTACTTATGTGTCTACTTCTGTTGGGAGGTTTTATGGAGATAACTATGCCTATCATTCCATGATAGACTCTAATAAGTTTTGTGAGGCTAAAGGTGCCTTTCTGGTACTTATTTCGGTATGTTTTGATGTATTTTCGGATAATTGATTACAAATTGCGAATTATATGCCCTACCGATGTGGGGTTCATTATGTCTTGTGATTTTGTTTAACGAAAGTTATTTAAAAGTAGAAAATGGAAAGTTTCGATTGGCAAGATGTGCATATTACTTGTGATTCAGAACTGAGGCCGAGGTCCTCGTATTTTAAAATAAATTGATATATTTAAACCAGGCTATGAGCTGTGGTGGAAGTTATATAAGGACGAGATCCTTGTGATAAAAGTTCTTGTGTTTAAATTCTCCCTTTGTGAAAATTAAATTTGCACTATAGTACTAATAGGGAGTCATGCCTGCTAGGCTTATTTGAAAAATCTTTGTATGAAATTCTCTGTGCATACTTGCCAATTTCGTGTTGTAATATTGAGTTGTAACCTACGAGGTAGGTGCTCGCCCAGGTGGCGTTAAATGTGACTCGTTAATTCGGGTAAATAATTATGAGATCTTCATGCCTCGCATCTCGTTATTAGTATTGTGAAGGTTTGAAACGAGATTTTTGTTAACATGAAGTTAATTGACGATTCTGTAATTGATAATGAACAACTATTAAGACCAGATTTACCCAGGAAGGTGCCCCATTTAGATGGTCAGACGAGTGTGAGTTGAACTATCAGAAGCTCAAGACCGCTTTGACTACAACGCCAGTGTTGGTATTACCCACAGGTTCAGGATCGTATACGGTATATTGTGACGCATCTCACATTGGGCTTGATGCAGTATTAATGCAAGATGGAAAGGTAATTGCATATGCATCGCGGCAGTTGAAAGTTCACGAGAAGAATTATCCTGTTCATGACTAAGAATTGGCAGCCATTGTTCATGCGCTGAAGATTTGGAGGCATTACCTCTACGATGTCTCGTGTGAGGTATTTACTGATCATCGTAGCCTCCAGTATCTGTTCAAACAAAAAGATCTTAATTTGAGGCAGAGAAGATGGATGGAGTTGTTGAAAGACTATGATATCACCATTTTGTATTACCCCGGAAAGGCCAATGTGGTGGCCGATGCCTTGAGTAGAAAGGTTGTGAGTATGGGCAGTCTTGCGTATATTCCGGTTGGTGAGAGACCATTAGCTACAGATGTTCAAACTTTGGCTAATCAGTTCGTGAGGTTAGATATTTCAGAACCCAGTCGGGTTTCAGCTTGCACTGTCTCTCGGTCTTCTTTATATGAGCGCATCAGAGAGAGGCAGTATGATGATCCTCATTTACTTGTTCCTAAGGACACGGTGTGGCACGATGATGCCAAACAGGTTGCTATGGGGGAAGATGGGGTTCTGCGAATGCAGGGTCGTATTTGTGTGCCTAATGTGGATGGACTTCATGAATTAATTCAAGAAGCACACAGTTCCAGGTATTCTATTCATCTAGGTACCACCAAAATGTATCAAGATTTGCGGCAACATTTGGAGGAGCGGGTTGCACCCGCAACAGAACTGAATGTGAATATATTGTGAGAGCGGGTTGCACGCTGCAACAGAACTGAATGTGAAAGCGGGTTGCAAGCTGCAGCAGAACTGATGGAAATGATAATTGATTATGACTGCGAGCGGCTTGCACGCTGCAACAGAACTGAATGTGAATATATTGTGAGAGCGGGTTGCACGCTGCAATAAAATTGATGGAAATAATAATTGATTATGACTGCTGCGTTGGCTTCAATTATAATAAATGAGTTACGTGATTTATTTCTATTATTTGTGGTTGTTATTAATACTGCATACATGTTAATGTAAGTGAACCGCCTTAGCCTCGTCACTACTTCATCGAGGTTAGGCTCAGCACTTACCAGTACATGGGGTCGGTTGTACTGATACTACACTCTGTACTTCTTGTGCAGATTTTGGAGTTGGTCCGAGCGGCGTACCGTAGACTTGCTCGGATTTCAGCTATTCAGAGGAGACTTGAGGTATAACTGCATGGCGTCCGCAGTTCTGAAGTCCTCGTCTATTTTTCTTTGGCTGTGTGTTTATTTTCAGAGAGCTTTATTTTATTCAGATATTTATTTGTATTTATTCTAGAAGCTCGTGCACTTGTGACACCAATTCTGGGATGGTATTTAGACACCATTATTTTTATGGATTATTTCACTATATTTTAAACTTTGCTTCCGCTTTTGTTTCCTTGATTATTAATAATTTATAGATTGTTTTAAAAAATTTTGGTTAATATTATTCTAACGTTGGCTTACCTAGCAAGTGAAATATTAGGCGCCATCACGATCCGAATGTGGGAATTTCGGGTAGTGATATTTTTCTACTTTGTTGCCCTCTCAATTGAAATGTTGAACTGCTTGGTTGTTGAACTTTTTCAATAAACACCTGCAATCATTAATAATAAGAGATTAACGTTCTTTATTTTTTAGCTTCCTTCATTTTCAGTATTACTTCAGAATCCAGGTTGATTTGTTACTAATGAAAGCTTTGGTATTTGGTATTTGTCTTCAGAAAATGCTACTCCCTCCGTTTCTGTTTATATTATCCGTTTCTGTTTATGTTAACCTATTTGTTTTTTGGTCCGTTCCAAAAAAAATGACCTCTTTCTACATTTGAAAATAATTTAGCTTAAACTTTCAATTCTACCCTTAATGAGAAGCTTTTATAACCACACAAATACTCTGGACCTCCTTTTGACTTATTTAGGACCACAAATTTAAAAAATCTTCATTTTTTCTTAAACTCCATGCTCAGTCAAATAGATTCACATAAATTAGAATAGAGGGAGTAGTAGAAAGCATTTCAATGTTTTCGAAGTTTTTTAGCTCCCGTTTGGCCATAAAATTTGGGAGCTTTTTTTAAATTTTATTTTCAAATATCTGTTTGTTTATAGATTTTAACTATTTTTTGGTAGAGTTTGAAAACAAAATCTTCAAATCCCAAAAACAGCTCTAGAGTTATTTTTGAAGTTTTTGACTCACAAAAATTCAAATTGTTTTTCAAGTAAAATGCATGTACAAACGCAATTTCAACTTTCAAAAATTATTTTACATCTCATCTTCAAAAACTCATGTTATCAAATTTCAACCAAATTTATATTCAAACGCTAGGTAGTAGGCATTTGGACATACAAATTGTGATTTTTGAAAAGTAGTATTTTGAGTTAAGTTGAAAAATAATATTTGAAATTATGTTTGGACATGCCTTTCACTTGACAAATTGTTGTAGTTTTATGAGTAAAATATTTTTTCCAGAAAACTTTGAATTGAAAAACTCATTTTTCAACAATCTCCAAAAACTTATATAATCATGGACAGACACGTTTTTTCAAAAAAGAAATTGAAATAAAGAAAAAATAATCTATGGACAAATGGTCCTTAGATCAATCAAACACCATAGCCTTTTTCTAACTTTTTCGGAAACATCGAAAATATTTGACGTTTCTTTGAAGATTTTCTTGCATGTTTTTGTTTTTTAAAATAAACGCCACCTACCACTCTATGGTAGACCAGACCACGTCAATAATTCAAAATTGAGGTGAAAGGTGTTACACAATCAATATTTTTCTGGCACTGCATGCAAGAAGAGGAAATATGTATGTTCACGTCTAGAACCGTCACATCACATATATCTATCTATCTATCTATCTATCTATACTATATATATATATATATATATATATATATATATATATATATATATATATATATATATATATATATATATGCATGAACGTCCTTATCGAAATATCGTTTGTAATGATCCAACCAGTTATTTTAACTTTTAGAACCTCGTTCCCTAAAATAAAACTTTTCGTAGGTACTTGTAATGATTTATGACTTGCGGGGATGATTGGTTCGGGATTTGGAAGTGTTTGAGGTGAAACCGAAACACATGGTTCCTTAAGTTGGCCTTAATGTGCTAAGTTTGACTTCGGTCAATATTTTTTAGAAAATGACCCCGGAATAGAATTTTGATAATTCCAACAGCTCCGTATGGTGATTTTGGACTTAGGAGCATGATCGGAATTTTATTTGGAAGTCCGTAGTGAAATTAGGCTTGAAATGGCTAAAATAGGAATTTAAAGTTTGAAAGTTTGACCGGGGAGTTGACTTTTTGATACCGGAGTCGAAATCCAGTTCTGAAAATTTTCATAGCTCCGTTATGTAATTTATGACTTGTGTGTAAAATTTGAGGTCAATAGGAGTTGATTTGATAAGTTCCGACATTGAATGTAGACGTTGAAAACTCTTAGTGTCATTAAGCTTGAATTGGGGTATGATTCATGGTTTTAGCATTGTTTGATGTGATTTAGAGTTTCGACTAAGTTCGTATGATGTTTTAGGACTCGCTGGTATATTTGGTTGAGGTCCCGAGGGCCTCGGGTGAGTTTCGGATGATTAACGGGTCAAAAGTTGGACTTAAAAAGCTGCTGCAATTTTCTCTTCTGCTGCATATTCTGGGCTGTGATCGAGCCTCAGATCGAGCCCAGATATCGAGCCTCAGATCGAGCCCCAGATATCGAGCCCACGATCGCGGCCTGAGTCGAAGCCAGGGACGAGGCTCAGTATCGAAGCCTCGATCGAAGGCAAGGCTCGAGGGCATGATTGAAGGTACGGCTCGAGGGCTAGGATCGAGATCCATGCTCGATGCCCTGATCGAAGGTTCAAGCTCGATGCAATGATTGAGTCTATGATCGAAGGCCCAACCTCGATACCCTGATCGAGGCCATGACCGAGCTCCCTGAGACCGAGCTCCTTGAGATCGAGCTCCTTGATCGAACTCCCTGAGATCGAGCTCCTTGATCGAACTGGGCAGAGCTGTAAGTTATAAAAACAGAGGACATTCGTCCCATTTGCCATTTTTGGCGAACTTGAGCTTGAGCAGAGACGACTTTTGGCAGATTTTCAAGGAAAAAATATTGGGGTAAGTGATTCTAACTCGGATTTGGTCTACATATACAAGTATATCATTGTTTTCACAATTTAATTAGTGTTTTGAGATTTGAAATTTGAAAAAGTGTAGAAATCTCATAAAAACGAAAATTTGAGATTTCGGTATCGATTTGGAGTCGTATTTGAGTGAAACTGGTATAGTTGGACTCGTAATTGAATGGGTTGTCGGATTTCGTAACTTTCGTCGGATTTCGAGATGTGGGCCCGCGGGCGAACTTTTAATTAATTTCGGAATTTTTATCAAAAATGTAGTATTTCCTTATAGAATTGATTCTTATAATAATTAGTGATTTTATTGAATTATTTTGGCTAGATTCGAGCCAGACGGAGTTGGATAATCGTGGAAAAGGCCTTATAGTGGATTAAATTGGAGCAAGACGAGGTAAGTCTCTTGTCTAATCTTGTGAGGGAGAAATTACCTCATAGGAGATTAAAAATTAAATAATTATTGCTAATTGTGGGGGATACGTACGTACGAGGTGACGAGAGTCCGTGCGTAGCTACTATAAATACTAAAGTTCGGGTAGTTTAGGACTCAAATCATGCCTTACCTGTGTAAATTGTATTCTTTGATTTATTTATATTAATTGATATATATATGAATATATTGTGAATTGTTAGATAAAGATATTAAAGGATGAAAATCTCATAGGTTTTATTGTCTGTTTAAATCAATTAATTGTTAAAAGAAATTGTTCTCCTCCCAAATTCATCTCATAATTAATATACTCTCTTTCCGGGGGTACATAAGAAAATGTCCTCCTTTCTTGTGGAGTGGGCCGAAGGCCTCGGCAGGATAGATGCATCTATGGATCGCGCTGCACGTCCCTCGGCAGTGTACACGACACTCTGGATCGGGTCGTACGTCCTCGACAGAAATCGTGCTTAATAATAATAATTACACGATACTTTAATAAATTATTTCAGCTTGTGAAGCTAATTAATAAATTGAAAGAATCCTTGGAATTTAATAAATTATTATTCTTGCTTGTTAAGGAATTAAGAGATTTAATTGATAAATTAGAAATTATTTGAGTTGAAGGAATTTAATTAATATATTGAGAATTGTTACATTTGAAGGAATTTGATTATTTTCGCTGAGTAAATAAATTATTTGTAAATTCTGTAAATTATGCTGATTTAAATGTCTTAATTTTATTTCAATTATTATTGACCTATAGTGAGTGTCAAAGTCGGCCATCTCGTTTCTACCACTTTGAGATTAGGCTTGATACTTACTGGGTACACGTTGTTTACGTACTCATACTACACTTGCTGCACTTTTTGTGCAGGATCTGAGGCAGGTACTAGTGGAGGACCTATCATCACATACCCACGTCATCCCGAGGCATAGTGGTGAGCTGCCTTTCTGAGCCGTTCTGCAGCTACCAGTGTCTCTTCTGATATTTATATTCTGTCTATTTTATTTCAGACAATATTTGGAGCTTTGTATAATCTACTAGATGCTCATGCACTTGTGACACCGGGTCTTGGCACACACATTGATAGAAATTGGTATTTTATTATCTTCTTGTAATAAAAGTTTAACCAATGTATGTTTGACTTATTAGTTGGCTTGCCTAGCTGTAGTGTTGGGCGCCATTACAACCTATAGGTGAAATTGGGTCGTGACATCGTTCGTCTTTTTTATCCTCTAAAAGTTTATTTTATGTTGGACAAAATTATAACTTAAGTTTTTTTCTAATTTTTAGGAGTTCTAAATCAACTAAAATTTTAGTTTTAAAATCTATCAAAATATATTGAAAGTCCTACATTTTGAAATCAATTAAAATTTTATTTTATATAAACACTTTCCTAGGAAGGTAACAAAACCTTCCATGTTTATTTTTTCTAATGTTAATTTTCTGAATAAAGAAATAAAGAAAAGGAAGTGAAAAGGGGAAAGAAGTACATAAGAAAAGGAGTTGCGTTTTTTTACCTCCTTTGGGGTTACGTTTTTAACTCCTTTTTATTTTTTCCTTTTTATTTCAATATTGATAGTTAAAATAGCTAAAACGAAAAATGATAAAAGATGTTTATAAATGAACTAAACAAATGAGTAAATTAGTATGGGCAACTTAGTTAAACTAACTTTCTTATATTATAATAGATGGGTTAAATGTATTGTTATTAAAAATATTATAATAAAGGAGGTAAATGTATCATCGTAATTAAAGAGGATATTCGTATTATAAATTCAAATATAGAAGTATATAGAATTATCACTTTTGTTTATTAAATATTTTCTTATTTAAACTTTGCAGAAAATCTTAATAATGATGAGTTTAAAATTTATTATTAAAAATAATATAAAATTATTTTCTTGTTTGAACAATATATCATAACTGAAGTTCCTTCAATGTTATCTTCGTAAATTTTATATATGAACTTTAATATATTTTTATTTTATATTTGAACTACCTTCCTACTTAAATAATATTTTTCATTCATTAGTATTTACATAATATTCGAAATAACAGTCAAAATTAGAACAAATAACTAAAGGAATATATAAGGATATAAAAGTGAGAGGGAGAGGGAGAGAGAAAGAAAAGGTGATCGCAAGAGTCTATACTGATTATACAAACACAAGGATCCAATGTTGAATTATCAAATAGATTCTTCTACCTACATGCTAGAGGACTAGAATATTGAATAGATAAAACTATTTTACAGTTAAATATTTAAATTTATGGATGAACAACATTAATAATTTAAATCAACAAGGAACTAAATTATTTCCTTTAATGTTGATGGTATATTATTAAATCTTTGAATTAATTAGTTAGCTAAAAACTCTAATTCAAATCTTTCCTAATAATGATGGCCCTTTTGTAAAATATCGTTCGCCCTTTTTACCTTTTAAAAGTCGAAGTTCACACTGGACAAAGTAGTCATTTAATAATTATTTCCTAATATTTATGACATTGAAAATAACTAAAAATATAATTACTAAATCATTCCTTTGTAGATAGAAAGTCTTAAATTTGGGACTTTAGAATCAATTAAGATTTTAATTTATAAAAATTCTTACTATATGTACGACTAATCCTCCTTTAAAGTCAATTAAAATATTTATTCAAAAGAAAATTCGACACCAGAATTTTTAAAGGAAACTATAGTATATTTGTCTTTAATTTGGATTTAGTTACATTTAATGATTTTATTATTATTTTAAGAGCAAACTTTTGGGAAAAAACCTGTAAAAATATATTTTAAAAAGTGCAATAACAATCATAACACGAAAAAATGTATGAAGCTATTCTTAAAATGTCACCTATGATATGAATTTTCTTTTAAACTTTTGTCTATGAACTCCAAAATAAATTTAACATATGCATAATAAATATGACATTACATTGTAGAGAAAAATTAAACTGAACGTCACAAACGCAAAATGAAAATTACGGGCAAAAATCAACATTCATAATTTTCTGAACATATATGTTTTATTTAATTTTATTTATAACTCAAGCACATTTTTATTTAAGTAATTTTTGAATTTATATATATATATATATATATATATATATTCATATGTATACACGCGCAAAGCGCGTACCCTAAGACTAGTAAGTAAGATAAACGACAATTCATATTTCAATACCTTTTGGGAAATTAGTAATGGCAAATCAAAACATTCAATAAAGGAAAGCCTAATTTCCCAAAATATGTCTTATGGCGCCTTACATTTCACTTGCTAGGCAAGCCAACGGTAGAACAATTTATCCATTTTTAACAATTTATATTAATTAATGAGAAAGAACTAAAATAACTGCAATATTCCAAAGTAAAATTTTCGGAAGCTAAAATAGCCAACCGTATGATACAACCCTGGACCCGGTGTCATAAGTGCACAAGCTACTAGAATAGTACAAATAAGGGTCTGAAATAACATAAAGCTGTCTGAAAGTAAAGTACACGTCTAAATAAAAAGGGAAGGAGACTCCAGGAGGTGCGGGTGCTGAGCAGTTGTACCTCAAGTCTCCACAAGCTGTCCAATCCGAGCAAACTAATAACCTCTGCTGGGACCGACTCCAAAATATACACAAGAAGTGCAGAGTGTAGTGAGTACAACCGACCTCATGTACTCTGTAAGTGCCTGTCACGACCCCAAATTCCCTCCGTAGGATGTCGTGATGGCACCTAGTCTCTAAGACTAGGTAAGCTTATCAATGCGGAATAATAATAAATATCTGAAATAAATAAACTACAATTCAAACAATTTCAACTCCCAAAACCCGGTAGAAATAAGTCACAAGTTTTTAAGAATTGATTCTCAATGTCTCTATATGTTAAGGTCTAAATAAAATATAAGGAAGCAACATAAAATGATAGAAGGGGACTCCGGAGTCTGCGGACGCTGGCAGATATACCTCGAAGTCTCCATGCGCAGGTAACTCACTGACGTCTAGGCTGGTAAAATGTACCTGGATCTGCACAAAAAGATGTGCAGAAGCGTAGTATGAGTACACCACAGCGGTACCCAGTAAGTGCCAAGCCTAACCTTGGTAGAGTAGTGACGAGGTCAGGTGAGGCCCTACTGGAATAGAATAATGGCATGATAAAATGTTTATTAATGTAGTAAAATAAAATGACATTGAACATGAATCAAATAGTATGTCACATTTAATGACACCAAATAATTGCAAATAATATCTCGTGAAAATCAAAACAGAATTTCCTTCAACTTTATGAAAATCACAATAATAATAAAAGGCAACTACGGTCATAAATCAATATCAACAAGGGCACTCCTGAGGTACCGCCTCGTAGTCCCAAATCATAAATAAATTCACAATATCTCATTTCCTTATATCACCGCGGGAGCCTTCACAATTTATTTAAAGAAAACATTTTTTTCCGAAATAGCATCCCGCGTTTTAGCCACCCTTATCACACTGCATGACTTCTAGTAGTTCCTCTACTAGCCACGCGTATCAAGCCACCCTTATCTCACCGCATGCGTTTCAACACCCAGACCTTATACCACCGCATGCGTATAAATATCACAATATATCATAATTTGCACCTCAAGTGCTCAAATAATTTAACTTGCCAAAATAATTCAACAACAATATTTTTCCACAATAAAGAGCTCACGGCTCATGCCAAAATAAATCATCAATAATAGTTTTTCACAATAAAGAGCTCACGGCTCCCTCACAATGAGTATAAAAATATTCAAGAGTAAATAATTTAGGAAAATAATATTTCAAAATCTTTACTACGTTGCTTCAATATCAAGTTTAAAAATGTCAAATACTTCATATTAATAATATTTAATTTAAAGAAAATCAACCTTCAAATAATGCACAGAATAAAAGAAACCAAGTTTCAAACTGAACAAGTAAAACAATAAGTAAGAAAGATCAAACAAATTTGAAGTATATATCTCAGATCAATGATGAAGAATATAACAAGATAAAATAATTTAATAAATGCGCAACAGTGATCTACACAATTTAGAAATATAATCTTTCGCAATTTAGCCCGTGTACATACTCGTTACCTCGTGCACACGACTTTCAACACATTTCAATAATCACATCAATACCAATCCTAAGGGAAATTTCCCCCCACACAAGGTTAGACAAGTCACTTACCTCAACTTGCTCCAATTTAACCAAGTATTATGCTTTTTCCTCGATTTTCCGACTCCGATCGACTCGTATCTAGTAATAATTAATTCGATACAGTCAACAAAAATTATAGAAATCAATTTCATAAGAAAATATTACATTTTCATTAAAAATCCGAAATTAGCTCAAAATTTGCCCATGGGGCCCACATCTCGGAATCCAGCGAAACTTATAAAATCCGACAACCCATTCAATTATGAGTCCACCATACAAATTTTATCAAAATCCGATAACAACTTGACCTTCAAATCTTAAATTTTCGTTTTTTGGAAGATTTTGCAAAAATCTTGATTTTTCTTCCATAAATTCACAGATTCATGATGTAAATGTGTATGGAATCATGAAATATAATCAATATAGGATAAGAAACACTTACCCCAATGTTTTCCCGTGAAAATCGCCCAAGAACCGTGCTCCAAAAATCCAAAACGAAATGAATGAAATGACCATTTTTGGTCTTTAAGTTTCTGCCAATCCGTCACTAAAAGTCCATTTTTCGTCACTAAAAGTCCACCAGAAATAGCTCTACCAGTCTTACTTCAATTGATCATAACTTTATGTACAAATATTCAAATGATAAATGGTTTAACTTTATGGAAACTAGAATACACCGACTACAACTTTCATGTTTTGCAATTATTCTGATTCCCTATGCATTGCGAGATATAGGCTCCCAAAGTCGACTGCATGCATCAGAATTTCTGGCGAAACTGCTCTACCAGCATTCATTCAATCCATCATAACTTTCTCTACAAATGTCCAAATAATGCATAGTTTAACTTTATGGAACCTATACACAAACTACTACAACTTTCATGTTTTGCACCGTTTCTGATGCCTTATGAATTGCGAGATATAAGCTTCTAAAGTTGGCTCCACGCACGATGTTTCTGCAACAGAAATTTTCGAAATCCATTCCGTTTACCTTCCGAAATCCACCCGAGACCCTCGGAACCTTAATAAATTATTCCAACATGTCCCAAAATAACATACAAACTTAGTTGAGGCTTCAAACTACATCAAACAACATCAAAACGGCGAATCACACCTCAAATCAAAATCAATAAACTTTGAACTTTCAAATTTTATATCTTGTGTCGAAACACATCAAATCAATTCGGAATGACTTCAAATTTTGCACACAAGTCAAAAATGACATAACTGAGCTATAAAAATTTTCAGAATCGGATTTCGACCCCGATATCAAAAAGTCAACCTCTCGGTCAAACTTCCCAAAAATTCAACTTTCGGCATTTCAAGCCTAATTCCATTACGGACTTCCAAATAAAATTCCGATCACGCTCCGAAGTCCAAAATCACCATATGGAGCTGTTGGAATCATCAAAATTCTATTCCGGGGCTGTTTGCACATATTTGACATCCGGTCACTTTATGAACTTAAACTTTTAAGTTTTCATCAAAATTCCATATCTCGGGCTAGGGACCTCGGAATTTGATTCCGGGCATACGCCTAAGTCCCAAATCACGATACAGACCTACCAAAATTATCAAAATACTAATCCGAGTCCGTTTGCTCAAAATGTTGACCAAAGTCAACCTAATTGAGTTTTAAAGCTCTAATTCACATATTAATTCCTTTTTCACCTAAAAACATTCCGAAAATTTTTACGGACTGTGCACGTAAGTCGAGAAATAATAAATAGTACTTTTTGAGGTCTTAGAATACAAAATTAATTATTTGATTTAAAGATGACATTTTGGGTCATCACATTCTCCACCTCTAAAACAAACGTCCGTCCTCGAACGGAGTTAGAAAAAGTACCTAAGCTGGTGAATAAGTATGGATAATAGCTGCGCATATCATGCTCGGTCTCCCAAGTCGCCTCCTCAACCGGATGACCCCTCCACTGAACCTTCACAGAAGCAATGTTCTTTGACCTCAGCTTTCAAACATGCCTATCCAAAATAGCCATTGTTTCCTCAACATAAGATAGATCCTTGTCCAACTGAACCGAACTGAAGTCTAGCACATGAGACGGATCGCCGTGATATTTCTGAAGCATGGAAACATGGAATACCGGATGACCGGCAAAGAGACTAGGTGGTAGTGCAAGTTTGTAAGCCACCCCTCCAACTCTCTCAAGAATCTCAAAAGGCCCAATATACCTAGGGCTCAACTTGCCCTTCTTCCCGAACCTCATCACACCCTTCATAGGCGAAACCCGGAGCAATACCCACTCACCAACCATGAATGCAACATCACGAACCTTCCGATCCGCATAACTCTTCTGTCTAGATTGGGCTGTACGAAGTCGATCCTGAATCAACTTAACCTTTTCCAAGGCATCCTGAACTAAGTCTGTACCCAAAAGTCTAGCCTCGCCTGGTTCGAACCAACCCACTGGAGACCGTCACCGCCTACCATACAAGGCCTCATACGGAGCCATCTGGATGCTTGACTGGTAACTGTTGTTGTAAGCAAACTCTGCAAGTGGTAAGAACTGATCCCAAGCACCCCCAAAATCTATCACACACGCACGAAGCATATCCTCCAGTATCTGAATAGTGCGTTCGGACTGCCCGTCCGTCTGAGGGTGAAATGTTGTACTCAACTCTACCCGGTTACCCAACTCACGCTGTACTGCCCTCCAAAACCGTGAGGTAAACTGTGTACCCCGGTCAGAGATGATAGATACTGGTACACCGTGAAGTCTGACAATCTCGCGAATATATACCTGAGCCAGCTGCTCTGAAGAGTAAGTAGTAATCACAGGAATGAAATGAGCTGATTTGGTCACCCTATCCACAATCACCCAAACTGTGTCCAACTTCCGCTGAGTCCGTGGGAGCCCAACAACGAAATCCATAGTGATCCGCTCCCATTTCCATTCTGGAATCTCTAACTTCTGAAGTAATCCACCCGGTCGTTAATGCTCATATTTCACTTGTTGACAATTTAGACACCGAGCTACATACTCCACTATGTCTTTCTTCATCTTCCTCCACCAATAATGTTGCCTCAAGTCCTGCTACATCTTCGCAGCACCCGGATATATGGAGTACCGCGAACTGTGAGCCTCATAGAGAATCAATTCACAAAAACCATCTACATTAGGCACACATAGCTTGCCCTGCATCTGTAATACATCGTCATCTCCAATTGCGACTTCTTTGGCATCACTGTGCTGAACTGTATCCTTAAGGACAAGTAAATGAGGGTCATCATACTGACGCTCCCTGATACGATCATAAAGAGAAGACTGAGAAACCACACAAGCCAAAACTCGACTCGGTTCGGAAACATCCAATCTGACAAACTGGTTGGCCAAGGCCTGAATATCCAAGGCCAAAGGCCTCTCTGCTACCGGTAAATATGCTAAGCTGCCCAAACTCTCCGCCTTATGACTCAAGGCATCGGCCACTACATTGGCCTTCCCAAGATGATAAAGAATGGTGATATAATAATCCTTAAGTAACTCCAACCATCTCCGCTGCCGCAAATTAAGATTCTTCTGTTTAAATAGATGCTATAGACTTTGGTGATCGGTGTAGACCTCACAAAGGACACCGTACTAATAATGCCGCCAAATCTTCAAGTAATATGCACATCGTGCCAATTGCAAATTTCTATTTTCTCCTTTTAAATAATTTCGGTTATACCAAATCACAACATATAATGAACCTCACACCGGTAGGGCATATAATTCATAATTTGCAATTAATTATTCGTAATTTACATCAAAATTTACCCAAATGAGTAACAGAAAGCCACATTTAGCCTCGCAGCTCTTATTAGTGACCAACACAAAATGATAGGCGTAGTTATCTCTATAAAATCTCCCAACAGGGGTAAACACATAAGTAAATTATAGAATTATGAAGCTCACTCATAAGTGGAGCACAATAGGAAGACTCGTTTCGATATTGAGAACCGAATCAACTTAAGGAAATCATTCCTTTATATTATATCAAAGTCGTATCTATAACGACACCATCTGATGTAGCGACCTCCGCCATACCGTAAAATAAATATATCAACGGCTGGGTCTCCACCTCTAGGACGCCTTCTACCCGTCTGTCTTCCACCCCTAACTGGTCGTGTGGGTGGTGTAGTAACTTCAATGGGGCACGTAGCCTAAGTGCTTTGACAAAATATGTCTCTCCCAAGTTTGGGACAATTTTCTCATGATGTGCCTAGTATCACCGTATTCATAATAACCCCTTTGCGGTTTAGGCTGCTCATATTGAGTTTGTGCCAGATAACTGGAATAACCATTGTAGAAACTCATGTCGGTGGTACATAAAAAGAACTTACTGGAGCACCCCGATAATTTGATGTGCGGACTGGGCTGCCCGACTGCCCGAGCCCTCTCCATAATGATTTATACTTGCACAGTAGAATCCACTAAATCCCCCAGAACCTTGAGACGTCTTGGTCTCCTTAGTTTTTTTTTTTCACCCCGAACACATTCTAATATCTTGGCAATTTGTACAACTAGCGTAAATGAAGTATCAGCTTGTAGCTCCCGAGTCGTACAAAATTTTATGATCATAATTAAGTCCTTTAATGAGTATATGGACTCGCCCTCTGGTTGTAGGAAGCAAAGTAGGAGTATGACGGGCTAACTTATTGAACCTGATGGCATATTTTGACATCGTCAATGGTGACATGACGCAACCGTTCAAACCCTATGCGCCACGCATTACGGAGAGTCCAGAAAACAAACTCTTTCAAAAGCGTTTCTGAGAACTGAGCCAAGTGGGCGGTGTTGCATTGGCTGGTCTGCTCTCTTCATAGGCTTGCCATGAACACCGGTGGAGAATTATCTCTCCCAAGGCGAATTTCTTCTTTTGTTATACTGACTCTACACTGTTGAGCTGACCAATTTCTTAACATACTCTTCGACTCTTCTTTGGGGTAACCCTTACCCCTATTTATACACAACGATCACAAAAGTAGAGCTCCATACAGACAAATCTTGTCATGAACCACATAGTCCAAACTCTCGTCAACAAGTGTACTTACTCCGAAGCACCCCAAAATCCGCAACAGTGACGTCCACGCTGAGTAGACCTTATACAAATTTAGAGTTGTTTCTATAACTCCTTTGATATTGAAGTATAGGATTATTAAGGAGGCGTACATACCGCAAGTCCTAACCTTATCCTCCACAAAATCTCAGGTCTTAAACATGTCTAAATTTTAGGGAACCTTTCAGTACCACATATATACATTTTAGGCCAAAATTGATATAATACATGACCCGACAATCCACCCATTGGTAGTGGACTCCGCCCACTCGGCGCGAAGTCATAGGTCATAACGTCCGATGATCCACAATAATAACCTTCACAGCTTGTATAAATCAACCAGACGCCAACGTCCGTTGTACCCCCACATGATTCACTAGGTGATCTCTCAATACGCCCGTATCTTCAGTTATAACCACACGTTGAGGCAATATTTGAGCACCTCTGGCTCCCTCATAGTCCATCTACGGCATCACGAACCGTCGACGCATAACTGATACCGAGTGCGCAATGTCATACACGAGTGGATACAAAGGAATATAAGATATATGTTTCAAGCTAAATCAATGCCGCACGATAAGGATTCAAATAAATGAATATTTCCTAACAATTCCATAGCCTCTCGAAGATAAGTACAGACGTCTCCGTACCGATCCGCAAGACTCTACTAAACCTGCTTATGACTCATAACACCTATGAACCTAGTGCTCTGATACCAACTTGTCACGATCCCAAATTCCCTCCGTAGGATGTCGTGATGGCACCTAGTCTCTAAGACTAGGTAAGCCTATCAATACGGAATAATAATAAATATCTGAAATAAATAAACTACAATTCAAACAATTTCAACTCCCAAAACCCGGTAGAAATAAGTCACAAGCTTCTAAGAATTTATTCTCAATGTCTCTCTATATGTCAAGGTCTAAATAAAATATAAGGAAGCAACATAAAATGATAGAAGGGGACTCCGGAGTCTGCGGACGCTGGCAGATATACCTCGAAGTCTCCGTGCGCAGGTAACTCACTGACGTCTAGGCTGGTAAAATGTACCTGGATCTGCACAAAAAGATGTGCAGAAGCGTAGTATGAGTACACCACAGCGGTACCCAGTAAGTGCCAAGTCTAACCTCGGTAGAGTAGTGACGAGGTCAGGTAAGGCCCTACTGGAATATAATAATGGCATGGTAAAATATTTATCAATGTAGCAAACTAAAATGACATTGAAAATGAATCAAATAGTATGTCACATTTAATGACACCAAATAATTGCAAATAATATCTCGTGGAAATCAAAACAGAAGTTCTTTCAACTTTATGAAAATCACAATAATAATCAAAGGCAACTACGGCCATAAATCAATATCAACAAGGGCACTCCCGAGGTACCGCCTCGTAGTCCCAAATCATAAATAAAATCACAATATCTCATTTTCTTATATCACCGCAGGAGCCTTCATAATTTATTTAAAGAAAATATTTTTTCCCAAAATAGCATCCCGCGTTTTAGCCACCCTTATCACACCGCATGACTTCTAGTAGTTCCCCTACTAGCCACGCGTATCAAGCCACCCTTATCTCACAGCATGCGTTTCAACACCCAGACCTTATACCACCGCATACGTATCAATATCACAATATATCATAATTTGCACCTCAAGTGCTCAAATAATTTAACTTGCCAAAATAATTTAACAACAATATTTTTCCACAATAAAGAGCTCACGGCTCATGCCAAAATAAATCATCAATTTTAGTTTTCCACAATAAAGAGCTCACGGCTCCCTCACAATGAGTATAAAAATATTCAGGAGTAAATAATTTAGGAAAATAATATTTTAAAATCTTTACTACGTTGCTTCAATATCAAGTTTAAAAATGTCAAATACTTCATATTAATAATATTTAATTTAAAGAAAATCAACCTTCAAATAATGCACAGAATAAAAGAAACCAAGTTTCAACTAAACAGGTAAAACAATAAGTAAGAAAAGATCAAACAAATTTGAAGTATATATCTCAGATCAATGATGAAGAATATAACAAGATAAAATAATTTAATAAATGCGCAACAGTGATCTACACAATTTTAAAATATAATCTTTCGCAATTTAGCCCGTGTACACACTCGTCACCTCGTGCACACGACTTTCAACACATTTCAATAATCACATCAATACCAATCTTAGGGGAAATTTCCCCCACACAAGGTTAGACAAGTCACTTACCTCGACTTGCTCCAATTTAACCAAGTATTTTTCTTTTTCCTCGATTTTCCGACTCCGATCGACTCGTATCTAGTAATAATTAATTCGATACAGTCAACGAAAATTATAGAAATCAATTTCATAAGAAAATATTACATTTTCATTAAAAATCCGAAATTAGCTCAAAATTTACCCGTGGGGCCCACATCTCGGAATCCGGCGAAACTTATAAAATCCGACAACCTATTCAATTACGAGTCCACCCATACCAATTTTACCAAAATCCGATAACAACTTGATCTCCAAATCTTAACTTTTCGTTTTTTGGAAGATTTTGCAAAAAGCTTGATTTTTCTTCCATAAATTCACGGATTCATGATGTAAATGAGTATGGAATTATGAAATATAATCAATATAGGATAAGGAACACTTACCCCAATGTTTTCCCGTGAAAATCGCCCAAGAACCGTGCTCCAAAAATCCAAAACGAAATGAATGAAATGACCATTTTTGATCCTTAAGTTTCTGCCAATCCGTCACTAAAAGTCCATTTTTCGTCACTAAAAGTCCACCAGAAACAGCTCTACCAGTCTTACTTCAATGATCATAACTTTATGTGCCAATGTCCAAATGATAAATGGTTTAGCTTTTTGGAAACTAGAATCCACCGACTACAACTTTCATGTTTTGCAATTATTCTGATTCCCTATGCATTGCGAGATATAGGCTCCCAAGGTCGGCTGCATGCATCAGAATTTCTGGCGAAATTTCTGGCGAAACTGCTCTACCAGCCTTCATTCAATCCATCATAACCTTCTGTACAAATGTCCAAATGATGCATAGTTTAACTTTATGGAACCTATAATCAAACGACTACAACTTTCATGTTTTGCACATTTTCTGATGCCTTATGCATTGTGAGATATAATCTTCCAAAGTTGGCTCCACGCACAACATTTATGCAACAGAAATTTCTGCAAATAGAAATTTCCAGCACTTTGTCCGAAATCCATTCCGTTTACCTTCCGAAATCCACCCGAGACCCTCGGGAGCATAACAAATTATTCCAACATGTCCCAAAATACCATACAAACTTAGTTGAGGCTTCAAACTACATCAAACAACATCAAAACGACGAATCGCACCTCAAATCAAAATCAATGAACTTTGAACTTTCAAATTCTATATCTTGTGTCGAAACACATCAAATCAATTCGGAATGAATTCAAATTTTGCACACAAGTCATAAATGAGATAACTGAGCTATAAAAATTTTCAGAATCGGATTTCGACCCCGATATCAAAAACTCAACCTCTCGGTCAAACTTCCCAAAAATTCAACTTTCGGCATTTCAAGCCTAATTCCACTACGGACTTCCAAATAAAATTCCGATCACGCTCCTAAGTCCAAAATCACCATATAGAGCTGTTGGAATTATCAAAATTCTATTCCGGGGCCGTTTGCACATAATTTGACATCCGGTCACTATTTGAACTTAAACTTTTAATTTTTCATCAAAATTCCATATCTCGGGCTAGGGACCTCGGAATTTGATTCTGGGCATACGCCTAAGTCCCAAATCACGATACGGACCTACAAAATTATCAAAACACTAATCCGAGTCCGATTGCTCAAAATATTGACCAAAGTCAACTCAGTTGAGTTTTAAAGCTCTAATTCACATTTTAATTTATTTTTCACCTAAAAACTTTCCGAAAAATTTTACGTACTGCGCACGCAAGTCGAGGAATAATAAATAATACTTTTTGAGGTCTTAGAATACAAAATTAATTATTTAATTTAAAGATCACATTTTGGGTCATCACAGTGCCGAGCCTAAACTCGACGAAGTAATGATGAGGCTAAGACAGGTCACTCACACTACAACCTGTACGCAATATATAATAAATGCAGAAAAGGAAATACCTAACGAAATGAGATAGTCAACTGAAAATAATAAATACAGCCTCAAGAAATAAGCCTGTGTCATTCAGAATTACCAATCCTTAGAGTTTCAAATGAAAATACCGAAAACCAACACAGCTCAAGGAAATAGAAACACATAGATTGTTGCGGCGCGCAACCCGATCTCACCGTACAACACATCATACTCCCTTATTTCACTGTAACAACATCAACAACAATAAATAATATATATATATATATATATATATATATATATATATATATATATATATATTTGCGGCGCGCAACTCGATCCCACCATATAACAATATCAGTACCATAATTCACCCTTATTGCACTGTATCAATCCACCCTTATTCTACCTTTTGCGGAGTACAACCTAATCCTACCGTATCAGTACAAATTCACCCTTATTCCACCATATCAATCCACCCTTATTTCGCCTGTTGTGGCATGCAACCCCATCCCACCATACCAGTACCAAATACTTAATGAACATAGTCAAATCAATAATTTAAATCACAAGAACCTCTACGATAAATAAATACAAAGCTGAACCCGCAAGGAAACCTTGTACAACATGAGAATTCAAATAGGTAATACTACACATCAAGACAAGTCATGTAATTGACAATTAGGAGGTGCAAGTAAGTCAGTTAGAACAAATAGCTGGGAATCATGAAAATATGAAAAAATCTAACTTCATTAACATGAGAAAATATTGATTCATAGTTAGCAAATAAGCATGGAAGGCATTTAGAGCATATAAAGTTAAGACAGGGAAGGAGATAATTAAGGAAAGCGAAAAAATCGGAGAAAAACAAGTAATTCGGCAGTGTATAAGCACTTGCCACCTCGCATATACGCCACAACACATGAATTTCATATAGCACATAATTCGAAGGTCCCTAATTCCCTCAAGTCAAGGTTAAACTCAACACTTACCTCACTCCACAGTCAACTCATAGCTCTACCATGGTATTTTCTCTAGAATCCGCCTCCAAGCCACTCGTACCTAACCACAATTGTCTCAATAATATCAAATATTTCTTAAGGAATCAATTACAATGCATAAATTTAGAATTACCACACTTTTTCCCAAAAAGTCAAAAATTGACCCTGGGCCCGCTTGGTCCAAACCTAAATTTCGGACCAAAAATCGATTATCCATTCACCTCCGAGCCCGGTTCAGCAATTTATTTTGAAATCCGACCTCATTTTGAGGTCTAAATTTCAATTTTGCAAAAAATCATAATTCTACCCAAACCCCCAATTTCCACAATGAAAATCCTAGATTTTAACTTGAAAACTTATGAAATGTAAAGAAAGATTGAAAGAAAATAGGTTAGAATCACTTACCATTGAACTAGGGGAAGAAGAGTTCTTGGAAAAATCGCCTCTAAAGTTTTCTAGTTTTGAAAATTTGAAGAATGAACAAAAATCCCGTCTAACTTAACTTATACACAGTTGCAGATGTTGCAATTTCAATATCTTGTTCGCAATTGCGAATATCACAATTGCGAGAAAGAGGTCTCAATTGCGAACTCCTCTTAGGATCCTCATAATCACATTTGTGATAAAATGGTTGCAAATGCGAGCCTTGATGCCTCGCAAATGCGGATCTTTCTTCGTAAATGCGAAGATCATCACATAAGGTGCTGAGTTGCAAATGCAACTCTGCCTTCGCAAAAGCGAAAATGGAAAGTTCGCAAATGCGAACTTTTACCTAGCAAATGCGAGTACCCTTGCCATGCCCAGACTCGTAAATGTGATGATTTCTTTTCAAATGGGAGCCAGATCTCGCGAATGCGAGATCTTTAGCAGACACCAGAAACTAAATGCATCAGCTATGTTTCTAAGTCCAAACTCACTCCATAGCCTATCTAAAACTCACCCGAGCCCTCGGGGCTCCAAATCAAACATACACACAAGTCCAAAAATATCATACGAACTTGCTCACGGGATCGGATCTCCAAAATAACACGTAGAACTATGAATTGGACACCAAAATCAAATAAATTTTCAAGAACACATTAGAATTGCTGTTTTAATAACCGGACGTCCGAATCACATCAAACAAACTCCGTTTCTCACCAAATTTGAAATACAAGTCATAAATATAGTAATGGACCTATACCGGGTTTCGGAACCAAATTACGGACCCGGTAACAATAAGGTTAAACATCGATCAATTCTTTAGAAAAACTTTCAATTTTTGACAAAAATCAATAGGTCGAGCTAGGGACATCCGAATTCGATTCCGGGCATACGCCCAAGTCCCAAATCACGATACGGACCTACCGAGATCGTCAAAGTACGGATCCAGGTCTGTTTGCTCAAAATGTTGACCGAAGTCAACTCAAATATATTTTTAAGGCAAAATTCTTATTTTTATTTATTTTTAACATAAAAGCCTTGCGAAAAACACTGGTATTACGCACACAAATCGAGGAAGGTTTAAAGAAGCTATTGGAGGCTTCAAAACACAGAATTAGGTTCTAAAACTCTAGATGACCTACCAGGTCATTACATTCTTCACATCTAAAACAACCATTCGTCCTCGAACGGACATAGAAAACGTACCTAGGCTGGTGAAAAGGGGTGGATATCTACTCCGCATATCCGACTCGGGCTCCCAAGTAGCTGCTTTGACCAGCTGGCCTCTCTACTGCACTCGAACTGAAGGATAACTCTTTGAGCTCAACTATCGAACCTGGCGGGCTAGAATAGCCACCGGCTCCTCCTCATAAGTCAAATGCTTGTCCAACTGGACTGAGCTGAAATCTAACACATAGGACAGATCATGGTGATACTTCCAAAGCGTGGACATATGGAATACTGGATGAACTTCTGACAAACTAGGTGGAAATGCGAGCCTGTAAGCCACCTCACCCACTCTCTCTAGAATCTCAGAAGGTCTGATATACCTAGGGCTCAACTTGCCTTTCTTTCCGAACCTCATCACACCCTTCATGGGTGAAACCCGGAGCAATACCCTCTCTAACCATGAATGCAACATCATGAACCTTACGGTCGACATAACTCTTCTACCTAGACTGAGCTGTGCGAAGTCGATCCAGAATAATCTTGACCTTATCCAAGGCAACCTGTACCAAATCTGTACCCAACAACCGAGCCTCCCCTGGCTCGAACTACCCAACTGGCGAACGACTCCACCTCCCATGTAATGCCTCATAGGGAGACATCTGAATGCTCGACTGGTACCTGTTGTTGTAGGCAAACTCTGCAAGCGGAAAGAACTGATCCCAAGAACCTCTGAAATCTATAACACAAGCACGTAGCATATCCTCCAATATCTAAATAGTACTCTCGGACTGTCCATCCGTCTGATGCTGAAATGTTGTGCTCAACTCAACCTGTGTGCCCAACTCATGCTGTACTACCCTCCAGAAGTACGAGGTGAACTGCGTACCTCAATCATTAATGATAGACACAGGCACATCGTGAAGACGAACGATTTCTCATATGTAAATCACAGCCAACTGCTCTAAAGAATAATTAACTGCCACAGGAATGAAATGCGCTCACTTGTCAGCCTATCCACAGTGACCTATACCGCATTGAACTTCCTCTGAGTCCGTGGGAGTCTAACAACAAAATCCATAGTGATACGTTCCCACTTCCTCTCAGGAATCTCTATCTTTCGAGGCAAACCACCAGGTCTCTGATGCTCATACTTTATTTGATGACAATTTAGACACCGAGCTACATATACCACTATATTCTCCTTCATCCTTCCCCACCAATAATGCTGCTAGAACTCCTGATACATCTTAGTGGCACCTAGGTGAATAGAATACCGGGAAGTATGGGCCTACTCAAGAATCAACTCACGAAGTCCATCTACATTAGGCACACAAACACGACCTTGTATCCTCAAAACTCCATCATCTTCAATAGTAACTAGCTTGGCACCTCTGTACCGCACTATGTCTCTAAGGACAAGCAAATAATGGTCACCATACTGCCACTCCCTGATGCGCTCAAATAAGGAAGATCGAGCGACGGTACAAGCTAGAACACGACTGGGCTCTGAAACATCCAACCTCACGAACTGATTGGCCAAGGCATGAACATCTGACACAAACAGTTTCTCACCGACTGGAATGTATGCAAGGCTGCTCACACTCACTGCCTTTCTACTCAAGGCATCGACCAACATATTGACTTTCCCGGAATGATACAAGATGGTGATATCATAGTCTTTCAATAGCTCGAACCACCTCCTCTACCTCAAATTGAGATCCTTTTGTTTGAACAAATACTGCAAGCACTGATGATTCTTAAAAACCTCACACGACATGCCGTAAATATAATTCCTCCAGATCTTTAGTGCATGATCAATGGCTGCCAGCTCTAGATCGTGAATAGTGTAATTCTTCTCATGAACCTTCAACTACCGCGATGCATATGAAATCACCGTGCCATCCTTCATCAGTACTGCTCCAAGCCCAACTGTAACGATCCGGCCGGTCGTTTTGATTATTACAGCCTCGTTCCCTAATTTACTGCTCTATTTGTGCTTTATAAATGTATTATGACATATCGGATTAGTTAGTTCGGGTCTGGAGAGATTTTGAAGTAAAATGAGACACTTAGTCTCGTAATTTAAAACATAAGTTGAAAAAGTCAACTGAATGTTGAATTATATGTAAATAACCTCAAATTTAAATTTTGATGGTTCCAATAGCTCCGTATCGTAATTTTGGACTTCGTAGCGTGTCCGAAAATTTGTTTGGAGGTCCATAGTGGAATTGGGCTTGAAATGGCGAAAATTAAATATTTGGGAAGTTTGACCGGGGCGTTGAATTTTTGATATCGGGGTCAAAATTCGATTCTGGGAATAACTTCGTTATGTCATTTATGACTTGTTTGCAAAATTTGAAGTCATTCCGGATTGATTTGATGTGTTTCAGCACAAGATATAGAATTTGAAAGTTCAAAGTTCATACATTTTGATTTGAGATGCGATTCTTCATTTTGATGTTGCTTGATATGATTTGAGGCCTCGAGTAGGTCCGTGTTATGTTATGAAACTTGTTGGTTTATTGGTACGAGGTCCCGAGTGACCCGAGTGAGTTTCGGGATAGTTTCAGATCATTTTTCCTTATTTTGTAACTGCTGGAACTGGTGTCTGGTATTGTTTTTCTCTAATGGGAAGGGTCTCACGCGTTTGTGAAGAAAGATTTTGGGTTGCTGGGATTTACCAATCGCGAACGCTATTAAGGAGACGCGAACACAAAGAAGAGACTGGGGAAGCCTAAGCGAACACAAGTGGGAGGACAAGAACGCAAAGAGGAAAGAGAGCTGGGGGCTGCCTGGCATTAAGCCTTCGCGAACGCAGCTCGTGTCACACGAATGCGAAGGGCAGAGGTAGGAAGGCATCACAAACGCGATGAAGAGGTCGTAAACGCGAAGAAGGAACCTTGGCATCACATATTTTTTTGTGCATCGCGAACGCAAAGCTATGGTCGCGAACGCGATTAAGACATATCTGGGCAGAATTAAAAGTTCCAAAATGGGGGTTTTGAGTTCATAACACAAAATCAAATTGGGAGCTCGGTGGAAGGTAATTTTTGGAGAGATTCTTGCGTTGGTGTTTGGGCTAAGTAATTCTTATCCAGTTTTGATTAATTTTCATGATCATTCCTTTGCATCCGTCATTTAATGGATGAATTAGGTTGAAACATTTAGAAAACCCTTTTGGTTTAATTTAAAGATTTGAGGGTCGGGTTGAGGTCGGATTTTGGTAAAATTAGTATAGTTGAACTGGTAACTGGTAATATGGATATTGTTGGGACCCATAGTGGTCATTTTTTGCTATCATTTCATTAATTTCATTGATATTTCATATTCAGTCATATTCATGCATTCGTATCATATCTCAGTCTCAGTTATTTTTTTTTTTATTGATACATCATATCATTATTGTCGGCCTAGTTTCATGACTTTGTGATCCCGTGCGTGAGACTAGAGAGATTGATGACTGAGTGAGGCCGGGGGCCTGTTTGTGAGGATATTGATACTATAACACGTGTGTTATCCATGCAGCACGTGAGTTGTCCGTGCGGATCCAGATATTAATATTATAGCACGTGAGTTGTCCAGGCGGATTATAACGCTTGGGCTGTAGGAGCCCCTCTGGAGTATGTACACCCCTAGTGAGCGTGGTTGTTATTATTGAGGGATGGATCTTCCCTTGACATGGATCTTGTCCGAAATATTATATACCAGGAGATGGATCTTCTCCACGGGCTGGATTGGCCCTACTTGGTACTGAGTGACTGATGATAAGTTGATATGTATATTTCGGGATGGATCTTCCCTGGGCCGGATTGGCCATCTACAGTACCAAGTGATTGAGCATGATGAGTGGAATGTGTGATAAAGTGAGAGTGAGTATTCTGAGAGTGTGGGTACATGAGTTCATCTGTGAGATACATTGCATTGACATGCACACATGACATACATGCATAGAGACGTATTTTCCTCATGTTGTACAATATCACGTCATTCATGACTTCTTACACATATTGGCATATGAGCATAGTGAGGCATTTTCCACTAGGTATCTGGAAGGGAAATGAAACATCTTATGTATTGTTGAAATGATTTTTGGAAAAAACCATAGTTTTCAAACTTACTCATATTTTGGTGATTTCAGTGAAAAGAATTGAGTTTTACTATTATACTTGAAAAGAAAATATTTATTTTTTCGGAATTGTGAACGAACTGAGCATTTTATTATTGAGTTATTCTTTGTGTTGACTCAATTTGTTTTGTTATGAGATGTCATTGGATATTGGAGTAGACCCTGACCTTGGTACACGCTCGTCTCTACGTTTAACCTAAGGTTAGGTTTGTTACTTATTGATATATGGGGTCGGTTGTACTCGTACTATACTTTTGCACCTTTCATGCACATTTTTGATGTTGATGCTGCTGTACATGGCGAGAGCTGGATCTGAAGATGTACCTGCGTTCCAGCCATTGCTACCTCTTATTCATGGTAGCTTTAGAAATTTAAATATGTTTATGTATATTTCATGGGTACACAGATTGCGCACTTGAGGCTTGAGTTATATTGATGTGATGTATGTTATGGTTTGAGTAGTATGTTATGTGATTATATCTAGGATTATGGTTATGGATGGATACAACTTGTTCAGGCTTATACATTGTGTAGATATGAGATTCGGGTCTTGAAAAGAATTCTAGATGTTAGAAATTTGGCTCCAAGGTTTTTAGGATAAGGTTAAATTAATGATTTTCAGTTATATTGTGTTTTCAAGACTATACAGAATAGGGTGAAATGGGATCACCCCCAGGTACATGCATGGTAAGATGGAATAGTGATTTTATGGCTTGGAAACAACTCTTGGCACGTTCGAGGACGAACGCATGTTTAAGTGGGGGAGAATGTAATGACCCGGTCGGTCATTTTGATTATTATATCCCGATTCCCCCATTTACTACTCTATTTGTGCTTTATAGCTATATTATGACCTATCAGATTAGTTAGTTCGGGTCCGGAGAGATTTCGAAGTGAAATGAGACACTTAGTCTCGTAATTTAAAACTTAAGTTGGAAAAGTCGATCAGATGTTGACTTATGTGTACAAGACCTCTGATTTGAATTTTGATGATTCCAATAGCTCGGTATGATGATTTTGGACTTAGGAGCGTGTCCGGAAAATCTTTTGGAGGTCCGTAGTGGAATTAGGCTTGAAATGGCAAAAATTGAATTTTTGGGAAGTTTGACCGGGGGTTTAACATTTTAATATCGGGGTTGGAATCCGATTCTGGAAATTAGAATAGCTTCGTTATGTCATTCATAACTTGTTTGCAAAATTTGAAGTCATTCCGGATTGATTTGATGTGTTTCGACACAAGATATAAAATTTGAAATTTCAAAGTTCATAGATTTTGATTTGAGGTGAGATTCATCGTTATTATGTTGTTTGATATGATTTGAGGCCTCAAGTAGGTTCGTGTTATGATATGGAACTTGTTGGTATATAGGGACGAGGTCCCGAGTAACACGGGTGAGTTCCGGGATGGTTTCAAATAATTTTTTCTTGTTTTGCAACTGCTGGAACTGGTGTCTGGTATTGTTCTTCTTGAACGCGAAGGGTCTCACACGTTCGCGAAGAAGGATTTTGGGTTGCTGGGATTTACCCATCATGAACACGATCAAGGAGACGCGAACGCGAAGAAGAGACTGGGAAAGCCTACGCGAACACGAGTGGGAGGACGCGAACACGAAGAGGAAAGGGAGCTAGGGGCCTGGCTGGCATTAAGCCTTCGCGAAAGCGGCTCGTAGCACGTGAACGCGAAGGGCAGAGGTAGGAAGGCATCACGAACGCGATGAAAATGTCGTGAACGTGAAGAAGGAACCTTGGCAGCACATTATTTTTGAGCTTCGCGAATGCGAAGCTATGGTCGCGAATACGATTAATGCATATCTGGGCAGAATTAAAAGTTCCAAAACGGGGGTTTTGAGTTCATAACACAAAATCAAATTAGGAGCTTGGTGGAAGGTGATTTTTGGAGAGATTCTTGCGTGGGTGTTTGGGGTAAGTTATTCTTATCCAGTTTTGATTAATTTCCATGATCATGCCTTCGAATCCATTATTTAATGGGGGAATTAAGTTCAAAACTTTAGAAAACCCTCTTGGTTTAATTTGAAGATTTGAGGGTCGAGTTGAGGTCGGAATTTGGTAAACTTAGTATGGTTGAGCTTGTAATTGGATGTGTTATCGGATATTTAGAGTTTTGTCAGATTCTGAGATATGGGCCCCACAAGCGATTTTTGGAGTGTAATTTTGGATTTTATGGGAAAATATTAGTATTTTAATATGAAATTAATTCCTATAATTTGTGTCAACTGAATCAAATTAATTGTGGCTAGATTTGAGCCGTGCAGGAGTTGATACGTGCAGAATGGAATTTCTGGAGGATTGTTTAGCTTGCTCGACATTGGATTCATCTTGTTGGAGGTAAGTAACTCTTCTAATCTTGAAGCCGAGGGTATGAAACCCCGAAATACGTGTTATGTGATTAGTGTTGAGGTGACGCACATACTAGGTGATGGGTGTGTGGGCATGCACCATGTGAATTGAGACTCTGTTGTTTCCATGGCACTGTATAGTGGTCCTATTTTGTTGATATCCGTGTACCACCATGTGATAAAGTAATTGAGTTGTGAATCATGCTAGATATCATGTTTAGGCTTTATGCCGATACTGTTGGGACCCACAATAGTTGTTTCTTGCTGTCATTTCACTGATTTCATTGATATTTCGTATTCAGTCATATTCATGCATTCATATCATAACTCAATCTCATTTGTTTTTTTTTATTGATAGATCATATCATTGTTGTCGGCCTAGTTTCATGACATTGTGATCCCGTGAGTGAGACTAGAGGGATTGATGACTAAGTGAGGCCGGGGGACTGTTTGTGAGGATATTGATATTATAGCACGTGTGTTGTCCGTGTGGATCCAGATATTGATATTATAGCACGTGAGTTTTCCATGCAACACGTGAATTATCCGTGGAGATTATAGCGTTTGGGCTATAAGAGCCCTTCTGGAGTCTGTACACCCCTAGTGAGCGTGGTTGTTATTATTGAGGGATGGATCTTCCCTGGACATGGATCTTGTTCGAAGCATTATATACCTGGAGATGGATCTTTCTCCACGGGATGGATTGGCCATACTCGGTACTGAGTGACTGATGATCAGTTGATGTGTATATTTTGGGATGGATCTTCATTGGGTCGGATTGGACATATACAGTACCGAGTGATTGGGCATGATGAGTGGAAGTGTGATAAAGTGAGATTGAGTACTCTGAGAGTGTGAGTACATGAGTTCATCTCTGAGATACATTCCATTGACATGCACACATGACATAGATGCATAGAGACGTATTTTCCTCATGTTTTACCGTATCACGTCATTCATGACTTCTCACACATATTGGCATATGGGCATAGTGAGGCATTTTCCACTGGCTATCTAGAAAGGAAATGAAACATCTTATTTATTGCTGAAATGATTTTTGGGAAAAATCACAGTTTTCAAACTTACTCATATTTTGGTGATTTCAGTGAAAAGAATTGAGTTTTACTATTATACTTGAAAAGAAAATGTTTATTTTTTCGGAATTGTGGACGAACTGAGCATTTTATTATTGAGTTATTCTTTGTGTTGACTCAATTTATTTTGTTATGAGATGTCATTGGATATTGGAGTAGACCCTGACCTTGGTACAAGCTTGTCACTACGTTCAGCCTAAGGTTAGGTTTGTTACTTATTGAGTATGTGGGGTCGGTTGTACTCGTACTATACTTTTGCACCTTTCATGCACAATTTTTTATGTTGATGTTGATGCTGCTGTACATGGCGGGAGCTGGATCTGAAGATGTACCTACGTTCCAGCCATTGCTGCCTCTTATTCATGGTAGATTTAGAATTTTAAATCTGTTTATGTATATTTCAAACAGATGATGTATTTTTATTTCATACCAACTTTATAAAATTCTAATCTTAGAAGCTCATAATTTAACTATCAATCCTTGGGGAGTGTATTAGACTCAGTTATATATTAATGGAATTGGATATTTGTTAATTGGCTTACCTGACGGGTTGGATTAGGTGACATCATGACTAGGTGGATCTTGGGTCATGACACCAACACAAGATGCATCAAAATACACCCTAGTTAAAGCGGTCTTGAGCTTCTTAAAGCTCGCCTCACACTCGTCTGACCATCTAAACGGGGCACCCTTCTGGGTCAACCTAGTCAATGAGGCTGCTATAGATGAGAACCCCTCCACAAACCGACGGTAATAACCCACCAAACCTAAGAAACTCCAGATCTCCATGGCTGAAGTGGGTGTAGGCCAGTTTTGAACTGCCTCAATCTTCTTAGGATCCACCTGAATGCCCTCTTCTGATATGACGTGCCCCAAGAAAGCGATTGAGTCCAACCAAAACTCACACTTTGAAAACTTGGCATATAATTGGTTGTATCTGAGAGTCTGAATTACAATCCGAAGATGCTGCTCATGCTCCTCTCGGCTAAGGGAGTAAAGCAAGATATCATCAATAAACACGATCACAAGAGAATCCAAATAGGTATTGAACACCTGGTTTATCAAATCCATAAATGCTGCTGGGGAATTTGTCAGCCGAAATGATATCACTAGAAACTCATAATGCCCATATCGAGTCCGAAAAGCTGTCTTAGGCACATCGGATGCCCTAATCTTCAACTGATGGTAGTCAGATCTCAAATCAATCATCGAAAACACCCTGGCACCCTGAAGCTAATCAAATAAGTCATCAATCCTTGGGAATGGATATTTGTTCTTGATGGTGACTTTATTCAACTGCCGATAATCTATGCACATCCTCATCCACCCATCCTTCTTTTTCACAAACAACACAGGCGTACCCCAAGGTGAGACACTAGGTCTAATGAAGCCCTTATCAAGCAGATCTTGAATCTGCTCCTTCAACTCATTCAACTCTGGTTGGCCATATAGTTTGGCGGAATAGAAATGGGCTGAGTGCCCGGAACCAAATCAATAGAGAAGTCAATATCTCTGTCAGGTGGCATCCCCGATAGATCTGCAGGAAATACCTCCGGAAACTCACAAACAACTGGTACTGAATCCATGGAAGGAACCTCCGCACTAGAATCACAAACATAAGCCAAATAAGCTAGACACCCCTTCTCGACCATATGCCGAGCCTTCACATAAGAGATAACCCTACTGGTAGAATGGCCAGGAATTCCTTTTCGCTCTAATCGGGGCAACCCTGGCAAGGCTAACCTCACCGTCTTGGCATGATAATCCAATATAGCATGATAAGGTGATAGCCAATCCATGCCCAAAATGATGTCAAAATCAACCATATCGAGAAGTAAAAGATCTACGCTAGTCTCAAGGCTCCCAACAGTAATCACATACGAACGATAGATACGATCTACAACAATATAATCTCCCACAGGTGTGGACACACACATATGAGCACTCAAAGAATCACTAAGCACAACCAAATATGAAGCAAAATAGGATGACACATAGGAAAAAGTAGAGCCCTTATCAAATAGAACTGAAGCATCTCTATGGCAAACTGGAACAATACCTGTGATAACAGCATTAGATGACTAAGCCTCAGGCCTGGCTGGGAAAGCATAACATCGGGGCTGGGCCCCACCACTCGGAACTACATCCCTAAGACACTCTAGCTGGATGGACTCCACCTCTAGAAGCATGACCTCCATCTCTAGCTGTCTTACCCCTGCCTCTGGCTGGTTGAGCAGGCGGTGGTGTAACCGATACCGGAATCATGGAACGAGAACTCTGTTGTGGCATGCCGCCCAGTAGTCTCGGACAGGTCCTCCTGATATGCCCAAAACTACCACACTCAAAACATCCATCATGGTGTTGTGACTGCTGAAACTGAGACTGACCCGAACGGGCCGGATAACCACGATGACAACTCTGAATAGGAGGTGCATTGATAGGAGCTAGAAGTGCATTGTAGGCTGGCTTCCCAGAATGAGGCACATAAGGACTACCACTCCATGAAGCACTGTGGGATGCCTAAAGAGCTGACTGAAATGTCCTGGGAGGATGGCCACTACCAAAGTACCCCTGCCTCTAGATGAGGCACCATTAAAACCACCAGTGTTACAAGATCTCTTATCAGACCCCTTCCCTCTCTCTTGTGAAAGAACATCCTCGATCCGCTGGCGATATTGGCAACCGTCTGAAAAGAAATCTCGTCCCCTAGTCGCCTTGTCCATTTGAAGCTTGATAGGGTGAGCTAGTCCCTCAATAAACCCTATCACCCTCTCTTTCTCTCTCTCTCTCGGTAGGAAGCAGAAGAATAACATGACACGCTAGATCCACAAAATGGGTCTCATACTGAGTGACTGACATACTGCCCTGCTGGAGACACTCGAACTGCCTGCAGTATCTCTCTCTCAGTGTGATATGAAGGAACTTCTCAAGAAATAGCTGAGAGAACTGGTCCCAAGTAAGTGCAGGCAACCCAGCTGGCCTGGTCAACAAATAATCTCTCCACCACCTCTTGGTGGAGCCAGTCATCTGAAACACAGCAAAATCGACCTCATTGGTCTCAACTCTACCCATGTTCTGTAGCACCTCATGGCAGCGGTCAAGATAATACCATGGGTCCTCAGAAGGTTCACCACTGAAGTGATCTGGGAAGAGCTTGGTAAACTTGTCCCATCTCAATAAGTCCTCAGAAGACATGGCGTGTCCATCATACCACCTGTGCCGCAACAACTGGCTAGATTACCCCAACTGGCGGGGTAGCTGGAGTCTGATACTGGGTAGCCATCTGCTCCGGAGTGTGACTAGCGGGTGTCTATGCTCCTCTCCCAGCCTGAGAGACAGCTGGTGCCATAGGAAATGTACTATCCTGGGCCACACTCTCCATAAGGCCCACCAAACTGACCAAAGCGTCCTGAAGCATTAGGGTGCCGATGAACCCCTCCAGGACCTGAGCTGGTCCAACATGTACAGTCTCAGCTGGAACCTCCTCATCAAAATCTACCTGAGGCTCCACTGCTGGTGTCGCTGCTCGAGCTCCAGGCTGAGCTCTGCTCCTGCCTCGGCCTATGGCGCGATCTCGGCCTCGACCTCTTCCCCTCACAAGAGCTGCTGCTGGGGGCTCCGACTACTGTCCAAATGAAGATGCGGTGTGTGTTCTTGCCATCTGCGAGAAAACAAAAGTAGAAGAGGTCAATCATTAATTGTAGAATAAAATCGCACGACAGAGTAAAATAGAAGTGAACTTGTTTCTAACTCCATAGCCTCTGGAAGATAAGTACAGTTATTTCCGTACCAATCCTCCAGACTCTACTAAGTTTGCTCGTGACTCGTGAGACCTATGCAACCTAGTGCTCTGATACCAACTTGTCACAACCTGGAATTCTCACCGTCTGGACCGTGATGACGCCTAATATTTCACTTGCTAGGCAAGCCAACGTTAGAACAATTTATCTATTTTTAACAATTTAAATTAACTAATGAGAAAGAGTTGAAATAACTGCAATAATCCAAAGTAAAATTTGCGAAAGCTAAAACAGCCAAATGTCTGATATAACCCTGAACCCGGTGTCATAAGTACATGAGCTACTAGAATATTATAAATAATGGTCTGAAATAACATAAAGTTGTTTGAAAGGAAAGTACACAGCTAAATAAAAAGGGAAGGGGACTCCAGGAGTTGCGGGCGTTGAGCAGCAGTAACTCAAGTCTCCACAAGATGTCCAATCCAAGCACACTAATAACCGTCGCTGGTACCAACTCCAAAATCTGCACAAGAAGTGCATAGTGCAGTATCAGTACAACCGACCCCATGTACGTTGTAAGTGTCGAGCCTTACCTCGACGAAGTAGTGACGAGGCTAAGGCAGGTCACTCACACTACAACTTGTACGTAATATATATTAAAGGCAGAAAAGGAAATACGGAACGAAATAAGACAATCCACTGAAAATAATAAATACAACTCAAGCAATAAGCCCGTGTCGTTCAGAATTACCAATCCTTAGAGTTTCAAATGAAAATACCGAAAACCAACACTACTCAAGGAAATAGAAACATATAGATTGTTGCCGCGCGCAACCCGATCCCACCGTACAACACAACATCCTCCCTTATTTCATCGTAACAACATCAACGATAAATAATATATATATGTTGCGGCACGTAACCCGATCCCACCATATAACAATATCAGTACCATAATTCACCCTTATTTTACCGTATCAATATACCCTTATTCCACCTGTCGCGGCGTGCAACCTGATCCCACCGTATCAGTACAAATTCACCCTTAATCCACCATATCAATCCGCCCTTATTTCACCTGTTACGGCGTGCCACCCAATCCCACCATATCAGTACCAAATACTTAATAAACACAGTCAAATCAATAATTCAAATCACATGAACCTCTACGATCAATGAATACAACGTTGAACCAGAAAGGAAACCTTGTACAACATGGGAATTCACATAGGTAATACTACACATCAAGACAAGTCCCGTAATTGACAATTAAAAGGTGCAAGTAAGTGAGTTAGAGCAATAGCAGTGAATCATAAAAATATGAAACGATCTAACATCATTAATAGGAGAAAACATTGACTCACATGTAGGAAATAAGCATGAAAGGCATTTAGAACATATAACAGTTAAGACAGGGAAGGATATAATTAAGGAAAGCAAACAAATCAGAGAAAAACAAGTAATTCGGCAGCGTATAAGCACTCGTCACCTCCCATATTCGCCACAACACATGAAATTCACATAGCACATAATTCGATGGACCCTAATTATTTCAAGTCAAGGTTAAACTCAACACTTACCTCACTCCGCAGTCAACTCAGAGCTCTACCGGGGCCTTTCCCCTAGAATCCGCCTCCAAAACACTCGTGTCTAACCACAATTGACTAAATAACATCAAATATTACTAAAGGAATCAATTACAATACATAAATTTAGAATGCCCACACTTTTCCCCAAAAAGTAAAAAATCGACCCCGGACCCGCTTGGTCCGAACCCGAAATTCGGACCAAAACTTGATTACCCATTCACCCTGAGCCCGGTTATGTAATTTATTTCGAAATCTGACCTCAATTGAGGTCTAAATTTCAATTTTGCAAAATCTCTAATTCTACCCAAACCCCCAAATTCCACCATGAAAATCCTAGATTTTAGGTTGAAAACTTATGAAATGTAATGGAAGATTGAAAGAAAATAGGATCGTATCACTTACCAATGAATTGGGGAAGAAGAGTTATTGGAGAAAGTGCCTCTATGGTTTTCTAGTTTTGAAAATTTGAAGAATGTGCAAAAATCCCGTCTAACTCAACTTTTATACAGTTGCAGATGTCACAATTGCGAAATAGAGGTCGCAATTGCGAACTCCTCTTAGAATTCTAGTAATCGCTTTTGCAATAAAATTGTCACAAGTATCGCAAATGCGAACCCTGATGCCCTCGCAAATGAGGACCTTTCTTCGCAAATGCGAAGATCATCACAAAAGGTGTTGAGTCCCAAATGCGACTCTGCCTTCGCAAAAGCGGAAATAACAAGTTCGCATCTGCGAACTTTTACCTTACAAATGGAAGTACCCCCTGCCATGCCCAGCCTCACAAATGCGATGGTTTCTTCACAAATGTGAGGCTCGCAAATGCGAAATTTGCAGCAGATACCAGAAACTAAATGCATCAGCTATGTTTCTAAGTCCAAATTCACTCTGTAGCCTATCCGAAACTCACTCGAACCCTCGGGGCTCCAAACCAAACATACACCCAAGTCCAAAAATATCATACAAACTTGCTCGCGCGATCGAATCGCTAAAATAACATATAGAACTATGAATTGGACACCAAAATCAAATGAATTTTCATGAACACTTTAGAATTGCTATTTTAATAACACTACGTCCGAATCATGTCAAACCAACTTCGTTTCTCATCAAATTTGACAGACAGGTCATAAATATAGTAATGAACCTATACCAGGTTTCGGAACCAAAATACAGACTATCAATGAGGTCAAACATCGGCCAATTCTTTAGAATCATTAAACTTTCAAACATTCAATTTTTGACAAAAATCAATAGCTCGAACTAGGGACCTCCGAATTCGATTCCGGGCATATGCCCAAGTCTCAAATCACGATACGGACCTACCGGAACCGTCAAAATACGTATCCGGGTCTGATTGCTCAAAACGTTGCCCGAAGTCAACTCAAATAAATTTTTAAGGTAAAATTCTTATTTTTATCTGATTTTAACATAAATGCCGTCCTGAAAAACACCTTGACTGTGCACGCAAATCGAGAAAGGCTTAAAGAAGCTATTGGAGGCTTCGAAACACAAAATTAAGTTCAAAAACTCTAGATGACCTACATGGTCATCACAAGGCCAATTCTAACTTCTTATTTTTTTTTTTGGCTGAATGAAGATGTAGATTTTTATTGAAAGCAGGAAAGGGAGTTTAAGTTTACAAATGGGAACTAATTTAGACGACACAACTCCAACTATGTTTTTACAGAAAGTAAATAAAGTATGTAATGTCCAATTCTATCTTTTTCTGGAATCATTTTGGCGTTTACAGTTTTTTTGTGAAAGTTTCTGAAAGTTTGTTGAAGAAATTTTTGAGAGGGGTTTAAAAGGATAAACATATTATTTGGATAATAATCATGTATAAATAATGACCAAACAAAGTCATTTATAAATAGTTTTATTCTGTTTTAGAATGTTCTTTCAAAAAACGTGCTCTAATTTAGTATTGGACGTTCTTCTTGTTTTATTTTTTTGGTTAATTGGAAAGGTCATTTTTCAAAAACTTAGTAGGTAAAATATAGTGCGACCCTTCGTCTACGTCTCTTGTAATTTACTCAAGGGCGAAGACAAAAAGAAAAATTATGTCGTCCAAATAAGAAATATTTTACTAGTACCTAGCAAGTTTGCATCAATCTGGCATTGAATAAATCTGAAAGTTCAAGCCCATATTAGCATTGGTGGATTCCAAGTGTAACTTAAGGATTCATGGGAGCCTAGTAATGTTTTTGAAAATACTGCGAATGTAATAAAAAATCTATTAATATTTACAAATATTTGGTTGTAAACCCAATTATTATTGTGTATTAACTTGAAAACATTACAAAAATTCATAAACTTCAATCATCGACATGTATATGTTCCGGCTGAAAGATGCAAAAGGAAAGCAGCTTCCACTCGCAGACAAGACTTCATTTTCTAGTACAACTAGTATCATCTAAGGTTCAAAATTTTGAGTCTCAATTATTGTGGTCCAATATCTTCCAAAATTTTCCACATGTTTTGCGAGGTTTACTAACTTCATGCAATGTAAAATTTGGATATCTTTGAAAGTACAAGAGTGAGGTGAATTGCAACCAATTTTAGAACTTAGTTGACTAAGAAAGGAATTAGTCTCATGAATCTAGCTTGAGGGGTGTAGCGAGATTCATTCTAAGTTTGAAGTTTTGACTCCTCCAATTAACCTTGTTTAGAGCATCTGCAGATTTTCCTTGATTGGCTCTCTTTCCTTCCTTGCACGCTTGAGAATCTTTAGCTCGTTTGATTGATTGTCTTTCCTTCGTTGTTGCTTGTTTGATTGATTCTTTTTCCATCTTGGTATTCATTTGATATGGAGTTTGAATAATATACTTGTTGGCTTCCTCTGATATGCTTGTATGATTTTCTTTCCTTTCTTGCAGTCATCAGAGCTGTTGCGAATCTGCACACAAAGTGGGATGATATTAGTCAAGGCGTTTTTGATGGTTGATCATTATTAAAATTACAAACCTAACAATATCCCCCTATTTGATGATGACAATTATCCAAAAAGAGTTTGATTAATTTAGGGGATACTTCCCTTCCAGGATATACTTCTGCCCCCTTCTTTTGTGCCCTTGTTTGCATGCTCCCCTCTGTCTTTGTACTCTTTTTCTTCTCCCCCTTTGACATCAATCAAAAAGAGCAAGAAGATATACAAAGAATAATAGCTAATAATAATAATAGTTAAGCATGCAAAAATATATACATCTAACAATTATACCAAGCATAGTCGATTGCATTCCTATCCAAACACAGCCAAAAGAGAATTTTTTATCAAACAACAAAAAAACAAAGATAAAATTGTTTAAACGGCCAAGACACTCAATTCCTCCCAAAGAAATACTTTAAAGTGTTGATCACTTTGGTGCAGAAACTAACACAGGAGGCAACGATCTCCTTGGTGACTTTGGTCATCTTCTCAGTGACATCCTGCATAGCCCTGATCCCTTTCCTCTTTGTGGCTTGAAGAGTGATCCTTAACATGGCCATATCTGCTCCAGTTTCTTTTGTCACTACCCTGATCTTGTACACATGTTCCTGCATAGAAGTTACCAGTTCTCTGATACCTACAGTATTTTGCTGCATCAGTAGCATCTGATATGAGGAAGAGGATTTCTTTGCTTCAGATTTGTCACGATCCAATTTTCCTCCGTAAAATATCATGACAGCACCTAGTATCTACGACTATATAAGCCTAAACAATTATGGAAAATAATAGAAATAGAAATAAAAACTCAACAACTAACTATAACAGATAATAACATAGATGATAAACCATGTCGCTCGGCATGTGCAATAACTAACTCCTCAATGACACACAGTTTCCCAAAACCCGAAATATCATGAGTCACAAACTACAGAAATAAACTAGTATCTCTATATACTAGAGTCTAACAAAAGAAATACATAACATAATAGACATACAGGAGAATATATGGGGACTCCGAGGTCGGTAGACGTGACAGATTTACCTTGAAGTCTCCAACTGTCGCTGCTCTCTGATGACGTGGCTGATAATGAGCACCTGGATCTGCACACAAAATATGTGTAGAAGAGTAGCATGAGTACACCACAATGGTACCCAATAAGTGTGAAGCCTATCCTCGATCGAGTAGTGCCGAGCTCAGGTTAGGCCCACTTGTTTATAATAAATAAAGTAGGAGAATCTACAATATAATAAAAGACTGGAATTTAACAAAAGGAACACACAAAAAAAGTAACAGTATAATACACATAGATAAACAACATGGGATCTTCTGAGATACCATCTCGTAGTCCCAAAGTAAATATGTGAAGAGATCTCCCAAGGTACCGCCTCATAATCTCAAAAGTAAATATATAGGGAGAACTCCCAAGGAACCGCCTCGTAGTCTCAAAAGTAAATGTGCAGGGAGAACTCCCAAAGAACCGCCTCGTAGTCTCAAAAGTGAATATATAGGGAGAACTCCCGAGGAACCGCCTTGTAGTCTCAAAAGTAAATGTGCAGGGAGAACTCCCGAAGAACCGCCTCGTAGTCTCAAAAGTAAATGTACAGGGAGAACTCCCGAGGAACCACCTCCTAGTCTCAAAAGTAAATATGTAGGGAGAACTCCCGAGGAACCACCTTGTAATCTCAAAGTAAACACACAACTCAAACCGACAAATACAACAGTTAATAACAATAATTCTACAGTTAGGACTGATAAGGGTCAAGGAAAGACAAGAAATCAACAAGCATGCTCCACAGATTTTAAATAAGCAGTTAAAGCACGTAGATATGTGATATTAGACTAAGCAGGATAATTACACATAATGGTATAACTCAATTAAAAATGAAAACAGGTTACTACTCAGTAAAAATTGGGATTTATAACAAATAACCCGTGGACGCACTTGTCACCTTGCGTGCATGGCTCTCACATATCACAACAGTACAAAATCCTAAGGGGATTTCCCCCACACAAGTTTAGGCAAGCCACTTACCTCGAACCAAGCTCAATCAATCGGTAACAATGCCTTTTCCATGAATATTCGATTCCGAATGGCCTAAATTTAGCCAAAATCAATTACATACCATAAAATGTGAACACCCATTCACTCACGAGTTCACTCGTACCAAAATTGTCTAAATCCGATATCAAAATTATAATCAAATCGCAAAAACTTAGTTGAAGAACTTCCAACCTTTTCCCCCAAATTACTCACCCAAATTCCTTAATTTAATGATGCAATCAACTATAGATTAATGGAATACAACCAAAAACAAGCTACGAATCATTAACCCAAAGTTCTCTCTGTAAAATCCTTGAATTATCTCCTTGATACGAGCTCTCAAGTCCCAAAATTGAAAATGGGATAAAGCCCTCGACTTGGCCCTTTTTCTGCCCAGCGATTTCGCATCTGCAGGGCCTATGATTGCACCTGCGACGCCGCACCAACGAAATTTCTATCGCAGATGCAGAGATGACTTAAGTCCCCTGGGTCCACATCTACGAGAGAAGTGACACACCTGCGCATTCACTCCTGTGACCAAGGAGCCGTACCTGCGACCCTCACCGCTCATGTGCGCAGTCCCACCGCAGAAACGAGGCCGCTTCTGCACAAATATATCCATACCTGCGGCTTTAAGAAATGAAATAACTCTACCGGGAGTATACTCTAAGGTACCTCTCCACTCTAACCGTGGTAATCCTGGCATAGCCAGCATCGCGGTCTTAGCGTGATAATTAATAATAGCATAATGGGGCGACAACCAGTCCATGCTTAGAATAATATAAAAGTCTACCATGCTGACAATAATAAATCGGCTCTGGTCTCAAAACCAATAAGAACAACCAAACACGACCGATACACACGGTCCACAATAAGAGAATCTCCCACAGGTGTAGACATATAAACAAGAGAACTCAAAGAATCACGAGATAGGCCCAAATACGGGGCAAAATAAGAGGACACATAGGAATAAATAGAGTCTGGATCAAACAAGACCGACGTATCTCTATGACATACCAGAATAATACCTGTAATGACAGAGTCAGAAGCAACTACCTCTGTATGAGCAAGAAGAGCATAATATCTGGCCTGACCTCCCCCTTTAGGGCAACCTCTACCTCCCCGACCTCCACCTTGAGCTGTTTGAGTAGGTGGGGTGGTAGCTGGTGCTGTAATCATAGCCTGAGGACTCGATGGAGCATGCTGCAGCTAAGAAGTCTGTGGAGGTACACCCCACCTAAGTCTGGGGAAATCTCTCACCATATGGCGAGTGTCGCCATATTCAAAAACAAGCTCTCAGATGGTGTGGCTGCTGTGACTAGCTCGGGCTAGGTCTGCTGGACTGGCCGCTGAAAGCACCCCGTGCAGGAGGTACACTTGATACTGGTGATGCATAATAAGGCTCCTGAGGCCTACAAGTAGCCGGAGTACCACTGGTTGTTGGCAGTGTTGAGTGAACAGGGCGACTCACATAGCCCCTATAATGGCGAGCTGCAGCCGGGGAACAAGCACCATTGTAAGTGCTAGACTCACGAGACCTCTTGGCCTCCCTCTCTTATCTATCCCGAGCAAGCATACCCTCCAATCCCCTAGCAATACTCACAACCTACTGGTAAGAAATATCCATCTCCAATTCCCAGGCCATACTAATCCTGATACTAGGGTGGAGTCCCTCAATAAACTGACGAACCCTCTCTGGAACTGTGGAAACCAAGGATGGTGCATGTCGCGCCAAATCACTGAAGCGAATTGCATACTTTGACACATCCATAGTACCCTGGCGCAACTGCTCAAACTCCGCATGCCATGCATACCTGAGACTCTGAGGATCATACTCCCTCAAGAATATGTCTGAGAACTGAGTCCATGTAAGTGAAGCTACCTCAGCCGGACTACTCAACTCATAAGCATGCCACCACTGATAGGCTACTCCTCTAAGCTATAATGTAGTAAAAGAAACCCTACTCTACTCCGCGACACCCATAGTGTGGAGAATGCGGTGACCCTCCTCTAGAAATCCCTGGGCATCATTTGTCTCCAATCCACTAAAAGTAGGAGGGTGGTACTTCTTGTACCTCTCCAGTATGAGTTGCTCCGCCTTAGAAGCTATTGCATTAGTCTTTGGCTAGGCTGCAACTACCGACTGCATTGGTATAATCTCTAGAACCTGGTCGACCTGAGCCCGCTGCTCTGGAGTATGGGTGGCGGGGGTTTGTGCTCCTCCCCATCTTGATATGTGGCAGGAGCGAGTGGAATCAATCCAGCCTGAGCTAAGGTGCTAAAGATGCTCAAAAACTGGGCTAGAGTCTCCTGGAGGGCTGGTGTAGCAACAGGTACCTCGGGTGTCTGTCCTCCAGGTGGAGCTATTGGGCACTCCTCTGTAGCAGCTCGTGCGGGTGCTCTGGTTGCACCGCATGGACGTGCTCGGCCTCTACCCTGGCCTCTCGTGGCTCTAGTAGGTAGTGCGGGTACCTGGTCATCAGATCCTCTTGTACGTGTCGTCACCATCTGTGTGAGAATAGAATACAGAAGTTTAGAATTTTGAAGTCAGCAAATGTTTGCACATCATAGATTCAAAGAAGTGTAATGTTTCATAACAGTTCCATAGCCTTCCGAAGATAAGTACAGACGTCTCAGTACAGATTCGCAAGACTAATAAACCGGCTTGTGACTCACGACACCTATGAACCTGGGCTCTGATACAAACTTATCACGACCCAATTTCCCTCTGTAAGTCATCGTGATGGAACCTAGTCTCTACGACTACGTAAGCCTAAACAATTACGAAAAATAATGGAAATAGAAATAAAAACTCAAAAACTAACTACAACAGATAATAACATAGATGATAAACCATGCCGCTCGGCATGTGCAATAACCAACTCCTCAATGACATACAGTTTCCCAAAACCCAAAACATCATGAGTCATAAACTATAGAAAGAAAATAGTATCCCTATACACCAGAGTCTAACAAAAGCATTATAGAAGATAATGGACATATGGGTGAATAGAGGGGGACTCTGAGGTCTGCGGACGTGGCAGATATACCTTGAAGTCTCCAACTATCATTGTTCACTGATGACCTGGCAGGTAATGAGCACCTGGATCTGCACACAAAACATGTGCAGAAGAGTAGCATGACTACACCACAACGGTACCCAGTAAGTGCCAAGCCTAACCTCGTTCGAGTAGTGATGAGGTCAAGTCAAGCCCAGTGGTTTATAATAAATAAAGCAGGAGAATGTACAATATAATAAAAGACTGGAATTTAACAAAAGGAACACACAACAAAAATAGCATTATAGTACACATGGATAAATAGTAGGGTATCACCCGAGATACTGTCTCGTAGTCCCAAAGTAAATATGCGAAGAGATCTCCCGAGGTATCGCCTCGTAGTATCAAAAGTAAATATACAGGGAGAACTCCCGAGGAACCTCCTCGTAGTCTCAAAAGTAAATGTTCATGGAGAACTCCCGAGGAACCGCCTTGTAGTTTCAAAAGTAAATATACAGGGAGAACTCACGAGGTACCGCCTCGTAGTCCCAAAGTAAATATACGAAGAGATCTCCCGAGGTATCGCCTCGTAGTCTCAAAAGTAAATGTGCATGGGAGAACTCCTGAGGAACCGCCTCGTAGTCTCAAAAGTAAATGTGCAGGGAGAACTCCTGAGGAACCGCCTCGTAGTTTCAAAAGTAAATATACAGGGAGAGCTCTCGAGGAACCGCCTCGTAGTCTCAAAAGTAAATGTGTAGGGAGAACTTTCGAGGAACCGCCTCGTAGTCTTAAAAGTAAATGTGCATGGAGAACTCCCGAGGAACCGCCTCGTAGTCTCAAAAGTAAATGTGCAGGGAGAACTCCCGAGGAACCGCCTTGTAGTTTCAAAAGTACATATACAGGGAGAACTCTCGAGGAACTGCCTCGTAGTCTCAAAAGTAAATGCACAGGAAAAACTCCAGAGGAACCGCCTCGTAGTCACAAAAGTAAATGTGGAGGGAGAACTCTCGAGGAACCGCCTTGTAGTCTCAAAAGTAAACACACAGCTCAAACCGATAAATACAACAGTTAACATCAATAATTCTACAATTAAGACTGATAAGGGTCAAGGAAAGCTAGGAAATCAAGTAGGTATGCTTCATAGAATTCAAATAAGTAGTTAAAGCACGTAGATGTGAGATATTTGACTAAGCAGGATAACTACACATGTTGGTATAACTCAATTAAGAATGAAAACAGGTTACTGCTCAGTAACAATCGGGTTTTACAATAAATAGCCCATGAACGCACTCGTCACCTCGCGTACACGATGCTCACATATTATAACTGTTCCAAATCCAAAGGGGATTTCTCCCACACAAGGTTAGGCAGGCTACTTACCTCGAACCAAGCTCAATCAATCGGTAACAATGCATTTTCCATGAATATCCGACTCCGAATGGCCTAAATCTAGCTAAAATCAATTACGTACCATAAATATAACTATAAGAAACTAATCTAATTAATGAAATCAAAGCTAAAGCAAGAAATTAGAAAATTACCCAAAACGCCTCCCCGGGCCCACTCCTCGGAATCGGATAAAAGTCACAAAATATGAACACCCATTCACTCACGAGTTCAGTCGTACCATAATTATCCAAATGCGATATCAAAATCCCAATCAAATCTCAAAAACTTAGTTGAAGAACTTCCAACCTTTCCCCCCAAATTGCTCACCCAAATTCCTTAATTTAATGATGAAATCAACTATAGATTAATGGAATAGAACCAAAAACGTGTTAAGAATCATTACCCCAAAGTTCTCTCTAAAAAATCCTTAAATTATCGCCTTGATCCGAGCTCTCAAGTCCCAAAATTGAAAATGGGATAAAACCCTCGACTAGGCCCTTTTTCTGCCCAGCGATTTTGCATATATGGGCCTATGATCGCACCTGCAATGCCGCACCTGCCGGATTTCTATCGCATGTGCAGAGATGACTTAAGTTACCTGGGTCCGCATCTGCGAGAGAAGCGCCAAACCTGCGCATCCGCTCCTGCGACCCAAGGAGCGGCACCTGAGACCCTCACCGCTTCTGCGCACAGTCCCACCGCAGAAGCGTGGCCGCTTCTGCGCAAATACATCAGCACATGCGTACCCAACTTGGGCTGCCCAAATCTGCATCTGCGCTCCTCCTTCCGCACGTGCGAGTCCGCACCTGCGGTCTCTCCTCTGCAGGTGCGAAACACCAGAAACCAGAAAATTTTCAGCAACTTGCTTAAGTCTAAATTCAATCCGTCAAGCATCTGAAACACACTCGAGCCCCCCCGGGACCTCAACCAAACATACCAACATGTCCTAAAACACCATGTCTAGCTTTCAAATCACATCAAACAATGCTAAAAATATGAATCACTCTCCAATTCAAACTTAAAGAACTTGAAACCTCAAACTTCTACAATCGATGCCGAAAACTATCAAACCACGTCCGATTGACCATAAATTTTGCACACAAGTCATACTCAACATTGCGGACCTATTCCAACTTCCAGAATCGGAATCCGACCCCGATATCAAAAAGTCCACTTCCGGTCAAAATATTCAAAAATTTAACTTTCGCCATTTCAAGCCTATTTTAGCTACGGACCTCCAAAACACAATCCGAACACGCTCCTAAGTCCAAAATTACCCAACGGAGCTAACAGAACTGACGAATATCCATTTAGGAGTCACCTTCACACAGTTCTGACTACGTTCAAAATCCTAAAACTCAAGCTTCTATTTTAGGGACTAAGTGTCCCAAATACTCCAAAATCACGAAATATGCTTCGAAAGGCAAACTAAGGATTGCCCCTCGACAACTTACATAAGCTGAAAAGGATATGAGGGAAGTAGTAAATAGGGGGATCGGGACTAATACCCTCAAAATGACCGGCCGGGTCATTACAATATTTAATCCCTCCAATACTCTGTTGAGGAGTGGATTCTAGTGCATTGTCTTTCTTAAACCAAGTTCCCTCAACCAGAGTCTACCCTATCATAGCAAAGGCAGTCTTGTCATATATGCTGGAGATGGTTTTAGGGGCATAGGGAGACAAATCTACTTTCATAACTTGCAATATGTAAGAGATTAGTAATCAATAAGCCAAACAATTAGCAGAAGAGGAGACATCCATAGTGCTTTCAAGCATGTACTAATGCACCAAGCAAACCAATTAATAGACTTTCTATTCACAAGACAGTACGGGACAAACACATCTCTGAGAGACAAGGTTCTAAGAGAACTAGTATGGGATAACAGGGTGGTAGCAATATTGTGGGCTAGTACACGGTGCTTAAATTTCAGATTTTTAGGACCAATATCGAGGGGGGTTTTAGACAACACACTTTTTGCTTCTTCAAACGACACTTCAAAACTATCAGGCCAAGAATAAGAAACTATATCCAACAAACTTAGTTGCAAAGATCTTTTCAAACTGATAAGAGTCAAGAATAATGCGAGTTCCCAAAACCATGGATTGTAAGTCATCTTTATCATTCAAAAAAAAAATTTCATAAAACATATGCACATGCTCTTCATAGGCAATGTGACCAACATTTGCAAATAGGGAGATATGTTTTTGTGTTTCAAACACAGAGATAACGTCACCATGAGAGTTTTTCATATATTTCAAACTTGCAGTTCGACCATAGGCAATCGCCTTCCCTTTGTAAGCAAGAAATTTTGCTTTCTCCCCGGGACCATAGAAGTTCATCTTGTCTTCAGGCCCAAACTCTATGCTTTCTGTTTTCCCTCTCTTTTGAGATAACTATTTGAGGATGGACTCCATTGGACGATTTCCAGCTTTTTTGAGTAATGAGGATTTCTTCCTGAGAATCACTAGACTCATCCTCAAAATTTATACCTTTTGATGACTCTAAATCTACTGGATCATCAGTTTGATAGTTTTTCTTGAAGCGATGGTTTCTTCTAGGCATGGAGGAAGATGGTGAGGGTTTGGTTTTCGCCATGAGTAAGAGAGAACAGAGAGAGGCTTTCTTTGAGATGGTGGGAGATATGAACAAGAGAAGAGGGGTTAAAAAGGGGTGACTGATGATGAATGGATGCCTCGATTATGGAGAGACAAAGTTGCCTTCTGCAAGCCCGCTGTCAATCAGATAATAAATGCACATTCAGAGTAATCAAATATACTTAGAGATATTTTGGGCGCAAATCATGAAGAACACTTATGGAATATTTCCTAAAATAGGCAAATTTAGAGAAATTAAACTGGAATCAAGCAAATACCAATTTTGTCACGAAGAAAACAAAATCTCTCTTCAAGTAGTGGTTTTGTGAAAATATCTAACGCGATGTCAGCTTTTGCAATATGATCATGGATAAAATAATTCTTAATCTCAATATGCTTAGCCCTAGAATTATGCACAAAATATTTTGAACGGTAAATAGCACTAGTGTTGTCACACACAATTGGAACGCAATTACGACATAATTCATAGTCTAGCAGTTGATGCATAATCCATAGAACTTGTGTGCAGCACTTGCCTACAGCCAAATATTTTGCTTCACTTGTAGACAAGGCAACACAACTTTGTTTCTTATTGTGCCAAGATATAAGGGATTTTCCAAGTAATTGGCACATGTCACTTGTGCTTTTCCTGTCAATTTTATCACCTGCAAAATCTGCATCTGAAAAATCTTTGTGATCAAAGACATTTAAGCTTTCGTACCATAGTCCATAATCAACTGTCCCTATCAGATAGCTGATAATACATTTAACAACTGTCAAGGGGAATTATTTGGGAGCTGACTGATATCTTGCACATTTTCAAACACTGAACATAATATCAGGTCGACTAGATGTAAGATAGAGTAGATATCCACTCATACCTAGATATATTATTTCATCAACCCTTGTTGCGACCAAACACACTCACGCAGGTATACGTGGTCGTCAAGTAAGAGAGTAGTGAGTAGAGTATCATTCCCACAAAGACTTATGATTAACCTTTGACTGATTCAAACTCAAACAACTTATCGATTCAAGAGATTTCTCACAAAATATGTAAGTGCTTATTTACTACCTAAGAAACTATCAAGCAATGAAATAACTAGAATTGAACCACAAAACTTAAGCAATTTCGGATAAAAATTAGTAGGAGAGAGTATTCCAGGGTCATAGGCTAGCTAACAATCTTGTTGCGTTCTTGGGTTAAAATAACTAATTGATTTTTCTGGATTGTTGATTGATAGGGTTGATATTACTCATAAGAATCTGTCGAGTTCTTACTCGCCAATTCAAGCTAACCTAATACCTACATGTCTATGGAATTAAGACTAGTGAGAATGCATTTGCACTTCCTGTACTTAAACCAAGCAATGCAATTAGGTATATTTCTATCCTAATTGCGAATACGTTCCCCGATGCCCGAGTTCAAAGTTGGTATTAGAGCCTAGGTTACATAGGTCTCATAAGTCATGAGCAGGTTTAGTAGAGTCTTGCGGTTCGGTATGGAGACGTCTGTAATTATCTTCAAGAGACTGCTGAACCCTTAGGAAAACTTCACATTCTTGTATTCTTGTCGTGCAAATTTATTGGTTCCAGAAACTAAACTTTTGTTATTCTATTCTATCAATAAATGGTGCGGACACGTGCTACCGAATCGGACGAACAGCCACCAGTACCACCATCTAGGGCTACAAGAGGTCGGGGCTGCAATAGAGGCCGAGGTGCAGCTCGTACAATGACTAGAGCAGCACATGTAGACCCCACAAGTTGCTCCAACTCAGGAGCAAATTCCAGATGTGGTTGAGCCGGTGGGACCAGCTCAGGTACCAGCTGTGCCTATTATGATTCTAGGCCTCCAGGAGGCTTTGGCCCAATTATTGACTGTTTGCACTAGCCTTGCTCAAGCGGTTTCAGTTCAGGCTGCATCAGCCACTTCTCAGGTCAGGGGAAGTGCTCATACTTCCACCGCCCGTACCCCAGAACAGGTGGTGCAGGCACTACAGATATCAGGGGTACTACCAGCCCAGCCGGTTTTAGTTGCTCAGGCTCAGGTAGGTCCCGTTATGAATGATGATGAGCATAAGAGACTAGAGAGATTTGGGAGGCTCAAGCCTCTATCATTTAGCAGAGCCGATTCACAGGATGCTCAAGACTTCTTGGATAGGTTCCAGCGGATTCTTCACACAGCGGATATTCTGGAGTCTGGTAGAGTCTCTTTTACTACTTTTCAGCTATCGGGGGCTGCCTTCAGATGGTAGGAGGCCTATGAGAAGAGCAGGCTAGTCGGTGATACACCACTTTCATGGCATGAGTTATCCATTCTCTCTTTAGAGAAGTTTGTGCCACCAACCCGCAGGGAAGAGCTACGTAGGCAGTTTGAGCAACTACGCCGGGAGGGCATGTTTGTGACCTAGTACGAGATGAGATATTTTGAGTTGGATCGTCACGCAGTTTGGTTGGTTCCCACTGAGAGGGAGAAGATTGGGAGGTTCATTGATGGCCTTAGATATCAGTTGCATTTTGTTATGACTGGGGAGAACGTATCAGGTGCTAGGTTCGATGAGGTGGTTGATATTGCTCGACGGATAGAGTTGGTCCGTAGTCAGGATCGTGAGGAGAGGGAGGCCAAGAGGCCTCGTGGTTTGGGTGGTTTCAGCGGTGTTTCTTCTGGGGTCAGTCCCACCACAGCAGGGGTCATCCTTATAGGCCCTCTTAGATGGCTCGTCCAGTTCCTCGTGGTGCATCAGCTAGCCATCGTTCATACAGTGTTCACTCGGGGCAGTCATCCCTAAGTGCACTCCCAGCTCAGAGTTCATCCCGTGCTCCTTCAGTTCAGGGTTCATCTGCACCAGGTTCTTCTGGTAGTTATTCTGGTTCTCGGGGTCTGCTTCAGTAGTTTTCGCCATTATCAAAGCGGGGTTATTTTGAGCGTGGAGAGTTTGGTCATGTGAAAAGGCATTGTCCCCGCCTTTCGGGAGGTCCAGTTCAGAAGAGGAGTCATGTTGCAACTTCTGCACTAGTTACTTCACCACCCGCTCAGCCAGCTCGAGGTGGGGCTCAGGTAGCTAGAGGTCGCCCTAGAGGGGGAGGCCGATCAGTTGGGTGTCAGGCTCGATACTATGCTATTCCTGCTAGTCCAGAGGTTGTTGCTTCAGACACAGTGATCACAGGTATTGTCTCAGTATGTCACAGGGATGCTTCTATATTATTTGACCTTGGTTCCACTTATTCGTATGTATCATCATTTTTTGCTCGTTATTTGGATATGCCTCGTGAGTCCTTAGTTTTACTTGTTTATGTATCTACGCCGGTGGGTGATACTATTGTTGTATACCGTGTATATAGGTCGTGTGTAGTGACTATTGGGGGATTAGAGACTAGAGTTGATCTCTTTTTGCTTACTTTGGTCGATTTCGACGTGATTTTGGGTATGGATTGGTTGTCTCCATGTCATGCTATTCTGGATTGTCACGCTAAGACTGTAGTGTTGGCGATGTCGGGGTTGCCATGGATCGAGTGGAGAGGTTCTCTAGATTATGTTCCTAGCAAGGTGATTTCAAATTTGAAGGCCCAACGTGTGGTTGTGAAGGGGTGTCTGTCATATTTGGCCTTTGTGAGGTATCTTAGTGCTGATACTCCCACTATTGATTCTGTTTTGATGGTGCGAGACTTCTCGGATATGTTTCCAGCACACCTACCAGGCATGCAACCCGATAGGGATATTGAATTTAGTATTGACCTAGTGCCGGACACTCAACCCATTTCTATTTCTCTGTACCGTATGGCACCAACAGAGTTGAAGGAATTGAAAGAACAACTTCAGGAGCTTCTTGATAAGGGAATTATTAGGCCTAGTGTGTCGCCTTGGGGTGCACCAGATCAGTTTATGAAGAAGAAGAAGGATGGTACTATACGGATGTGCATCGACTATAGGCAATTTAATGAAGTTAAGATCAAGAACAAGTATCCTTTACCGCGCATTAAATTATATAATATTTGACTAGTTTCGGATTGTTCGACATCGACTTGGGGCTTTTAGAGCGGAATAGTGGGCCAGAAGTGAGCTTGGGAACGAGGTAAGTCTCTTGCCTAACCTTGTAATAGGGAACTCATCCCCTTAGGAGAAGACGTAGATTTTTATAGTTATTAAGTATTCCTAAATTTTCCGAAATAAGAAGGCTAAGTCGATAATTGCAACTTTAAATCCCTAGTCTCATATCTATTCAAGACATTTAATACGCATGATAAAAATAATAGTATAATTTAAAGCATGATGTAGATCTAAGTCTACCCGGACATATCATGGAATATAGCTCAATCACCCGCTAAGTTCGCATTCATTCTCTTAACACTCAAGTCAAGTTTCTCAACCATATTCAAATTTAAATCTCAACACATACACTCCACTGGTAGAAAAGAAACTATCCACTCAACATTATAAGAAACACACCTACGTAGATTACTCCAGAGGATATAACCCACCTGCTTAGCCTGAAATTGGCATCTTGTTATACCCTTTCGCAGCTGTAATTACTACGCAATCACTTAATCTTTCTGAGTCCAAAATCATTAACAAGACATGAGAATTTAATTTGTCCCACAATTTAACTAAAAGATCCTTCAAAACATTCATACTTAAGACTGTACATCACATCAAAATAAAAATCAAGCACCTAATGACACTTTTTACATTTCAAGGAAACACTTCTCGTCACATTCAAATCATCTTAACATATTACGCAGTCACATCATACTCATCACAAAGCCATTCCACCGCTCATCGAGCCACAAATTCCCCCCGTAGGGACATTACCGGACATATGAGTCCAAATGTACACGTTACAACTGAAGCTACCAAACTTAACCTACAGTCTAACCCTGGCCTCAAGTCCTCCAGACTGGCCCATCACCAAAACACAGAATACACATTTTGAACCTCGTTCATAGAATCACAAGTCAGTGATGCAAAGCTAATACTGAGCGCTCATGTGCGCATACGAATGCGTTGAACGAATTCAAAGAGTTATGCTTCAAGCTGAATCAATTCCACATGATAGAATACAAGAAAGTGAAATTTTCCTAAGGTTTCGGAAGCCTCTCGAAGATAAGTACAGACGTCTCCGTATCGATCCGCAAGACTCTACTAAACCTGCTCATGACTCGTGACACCTATGTCACCTAAAGCTCTGATACCAACTTGTCACGACCAAAAATCTCACCCGTCGTGATGGCGCCCATCTCAATACTAGGCAAGCCGACAATCTCAATAAAGCATCATATCTTTTAAGTTTGAAAACCAAATAATTAAATTTAGCGGAAGAAATATCACAAATACAAATATGACATTCTCAAAACCTGGTGTCACTGAGTACATGAGCATCTAATATGAATACAATGTATGACTGATAAAAAAAATTGTCTGAAAGTATAGAACAATGCAATAACTGAAGGAAAGAGAGATATGGTCAGTAGACGCCAGGAAGCTACCCTCATAGTCTCCAACTGGTAACACGCTGAGGTCTAACAGCCGCTGTGTCCGAAAGCACCTGGATCTACACACAAGGTGCAGAGTGTAGTATGAGTACAACCAAGTCAATAAGTAAGAAGACTAACTTCTCGGCTGAAAGTAGTGACGAGTTGTGCAAGTACAGTCCAGTATAATAATGGTACAAAATGTAGGCATGCTTTCAAGTTCAAAAGTTCAACTCAATACAAGTGAAATAGATCAATATTGCAAGATATGAGGAATATGACATCCCAATAGAAAGACCTCAAGTAAATACTGGTCATAAATTATTCGGTCACTCGGTACAGTTTATGGACAATCCAGCCGTGGGGTAATTTATCCTCAAATATAAATGGTACGGACAAAATTCATGTCCAGGTAAATTCATTACAATACAAATAAGTAAGGCAAGTTCATGGCCTTGGAAAATCAATCCCTAATATATATATAATCATTAAGTAAGGAAATTCCATGCTCTGGGAAGTCCTTCCTGAATATATATAATCATCTATGCTCACTGGGGGTGTGTACAAACTCCCGAGCGGCTCCTTCAGCCCAAGCGTAATACAAAGCCAATATGGCCTACTGCAGGCGGGCAGTCCAGATCCGTATAATAACAAAGCCTGTAAGGCCAGCTGGAGGTGTCCATCCCCGATCCATAAAATAATAAAGCCTATAAGGCCTGCTGCAGGCCGGCAACCCCGATCCATAAAATAATGATGTATAAAGCCGTTATGGCCTGCTGCATTGCGCAGCTCAATCCCATAAATATACTCATAATGGAAAATTATTACTGAGTGTGAAATGTATATTTTAGAACAATTAATTAAACAGTAGCAGGACCCCATGATTCCCAAAATATCGGCACGTAACCTACACATGATCCTTAATAAAAGCCTCTCCTCAATTTCTCTAACCTGTTCAGATAATAACATGATTCTTTAATCTTTACAACTTCATAGGATTTATTCAAGTCACAATTTATATGGTGCACGTCCATATGCTCGTCAACTATCGTGTGCGTTACCTCCAAACAGTTTGTATAACACAAATTCGAGGATTCATACCCTCAGAACCAAGTTTAAAAGTGTTACTTACCTCAAACCGTGTAATTATTTACTCCGCTATGGCTTTGCCTTGTGAATTGGACTCCAAACACCTCTAATCTAGCCACAATTAATTCAATTTAGTTAATAAAATTTATTGGAATTAATTTCATAAGAAAATACTAATTTTCTATAAAAATCTTAAATTTAGCTCAAAAATCGCCCGTGGGGCCCACGTCTCGGAACCTGACAAAAGTTATAAAATCCGCAATCCCATTGAACCACGAGTCTAACCATACTAATTTTAACAAAATCCGACCTCAACTCGACCCCCAAATGTTCAAATCGTATTTTCAAATCCCTAAGTTCAAACCCCTGATTTACACCTCAATAATATGTAATCTAATCTAATTATTTGATGATAATTCAATATTATGGAGTAGAAATGATCACAACGGACTTCCCTCAAGTTTTCCTTGTAAAGCTATCAAAAATCGCGTAGTCCGAGCTTGAAATGCCCAAAAATGGAAAAAGCTCAGAACCCAATTGTTTTTGTATTACCTAGGGGTTTTCGCACCCGCGGTGATTTCTTCGCACCTGCGGTCTTCGCACCCGCAGAAATATTTTTCGCACCCGCGGTGCCTGGCAAGTCCATGCATTTCCACTTCTGTGACTAATGCCTCGTATCCGCGAGCTCGCACCGGTGGCCCTTTTTCATGCAGGTGCGATCTGGTCCAGTTGCTTGAGCTCCTCCTCCAAATCCAAATTAGATCTGTTAAGCATCCGAACTCACCAGAGGCCCCCCGGGACCTCAACCAAATATACCAACAAGTCCTAAAATGTTATATGAACTTAGTCGAGCCTTCAAATAACATCCAACAACACTAAAAATATGAATCACACATAGATTCAAGCCTAATGAACTTTCAAACTTCCAATTTCTACAAACGACGCTAGAACCTATCAGATTACGCCCGATTGATTTCACATTTGCCATAAAAGTCACAATTGACACAACAGAGGTATTCCATTTTTCAGAATCGGATTCCGACCCCGATATCAAAAAGTTAACCCCCGATCAAACTTCCCGAAATTTTGACTTTCGCCATTTAAAGCCTAATTCCACTACGGACCTTCAAATACTTTTCCGGACATACTCCTAAGTCCAAAATCACCATACAGAGCTATTGGAATCATCAAAACTCTATTCCGGGGTCGTTTACCTATATGTCAACATTCGGTCAACTACTTCAACTTAAGCTTCCAACATGAAATTTATTCTTCCAAGCTAACTCTGAAATAGCTTAAAACCAAAACCGACAATTCACACAAGTCATAATACCTCATAGAAAGTTATTCAAGACTTCAAATAGTTGAAAAGAGCGTAAATGCTCAAAACGACCGGCCGAGTCTTTACAATCTCCCCCACTTAAACATATGTCCGTCCTCGAATATGCCAAGGGTTGTTCCTAAGACTTTCAATCATTGTTCCTCCTTACCATGAACATACTTGGGGGTTATACCAGGTCAACCTATTCTATATAGGCTTGACAACATAACACAACTAAAAATCATTAATTTAACCTTAGCCCAAAACTTGGAGCCCAATTTCTAACACCCAGAATTCTTTCCAAGATCTATATCTCACACACTGTATAAGTCTGAACAAGCTATATCAAGCCATAGCCATAACCCCAAATATAATCACATTACATACTACACAACTCACATGCTCGCAGCACCATTCCCGATCACATTACTTACTCCAAACCAACCAAGTACAGGTATTAAACCTCATATCAAGCCAAACCTCGTTCCAAAACCTTCGTACACTGCTAATAATAAAAGAAACATGAAAAACTCTCATGACCCCTTATCAGAGAAACAAGTCATAGAGCTCTCTCGAGAGTCACCCACTTTGCTCAAATCCAAATTGCACCGCCCAAACGGGCCAATAGACATGTGCCCCATTATCACAACAACACCCAAAGAAGTAACCTTGCCTTAATACTACCAATCAAGTTCATACTTCGTGCGCACTACATCCTTTAAATAACAACTTAATCATTCCACGATTTTATTTATACTCATAAAGTGCAATATAACATGTATTCAGGAATTTCTTTACTCGAGTCATCCTCGATCTTAATCTCTGTAAGTCATAACCGATTCACATGTATGCCTCAAACCGAAACCAGTACAACACATAACCATGAAATCAAATCGTCAATAGTAGGCTCCCCCACTTGGCTAAAATCCATAGAACAAAATATTCCATAACTCACAATATCCATACTCTATTACTGCCATAATACTGCAGTCAGTTCAACGAAAATTCTTCACAAGCTCAGGTAACACAAACCATTAAATACCTCAATCACCCGCTAAGTTCGCATTCATTCTCTTAACACTCAAGTCAAGTTTCTCAACCATATTCAAATTCAAATCTCAACACATACACTCCGCTGGTAGAAAAGAAACTCTCCACTCAACATTATAAGGAACACACCTACGTAGATTACTCCATAGGATATAGCCCACCTGCTTCGCCTCAAATTGGCATCTTGTTATACCCTTTCGCAGCTATAATTACTACGCAATCACTAAATCTTTCTGAGTCCAAAATCATTAACAAGACATGAGAATTTAATTTGTCCCATAATTTAACTGAAATATCCTTCAAAACATTCATACTCGAGACTGTACGTCACATCAAAACGAAAATCAAGCACCTAATGGCCCTTTTTACATTTCAAGGAAACACTTCTCGTCACATTTAAATCATCTTAACATATTCCGTAGTCACATCATACTCATCACAAAGCCATTCCAGTGCTCATCGAGCCACAAATTCCACCCGTAGGGACATTACCGGACATATGAGTCCAAATGTACACGTTACAACTGAAGCTACCAAGATTAACCTGCAGTCTAACCCTGGCCTCAAGTCCTCCAGACTGGCCCATCACCAAAACACATAATACACATCTCGAACCTCGTTCATAGAATCACAATTCAGCGATGCACAGCTGATACTGAGCGCTCATGTGCGCATACGAATGCGTGGAAGGAATTCAAAGAGTTATGATTCGAGCTGAATCAATTCCACATGATAGAATACAAGAAAGTGAAATTTTCCTAAGGTTTTGGAAGCCTCTCGAAGATAAGTACAGACGTCTCCGTATCAATCCGCAAGATTCTACTAAACATGCTTAGGACTCGTGATACCTATGTTACCTAAAGCTCTAATACAAACTTGTCACGACCAAAAATCTCACCTGTCATGATGACGCCTATCTCAATACTAGGCAAACCAACAATCTCAATAAACCACCATATCCTTTAAGTTTGAAAACCAAATAATTAAATTTAGCGGAAAAAATCTTACAAATACAAATATGGCACTCCCAAAGCCCGGTGTCACTAAGTACATGAGCATCTAATATGAATACAGTGTCTGACTGGTAAAAAAACATTGTCTGAAAGTATAGAACAATGCAATAACTGAAGGAAAGAGAGATAAGGTCAGCGGACGCCAGGAAGCTACCCTCATAGTCTCCAACCGGTAAAACACTAAGGTCTAACAGCCGATGTGTCCGAAAGCACCTGGATCTGCACACAAGGTGCAGAGTGTAGTATGAGTACAACCAACTCAATAAGTAAGAAGACTAACTTCTAGGCTAAAAGTAGTGACGAGCTCTACAGGTACAGTCCACTGTAAATAATGGTACAAAATGTAGGCATGCTTTCAAGTTCAACAGTTAAACTCAATATAAGTGAAATAGATCAATATTGAAAGATATGAGGAATATGACATCCTAAAAGAAAGACCTCATGTAAATACTTGTCACAAAATATTTGGTCACTCGGTACAGTTTATAGACAATCCAGCCCAGGGGTGTTCCAACCCATATATATACACATCGACTGACAGTCAATCATTCAGTACCGTATAAGGCCAATCCATTCCTGGGGTAGTTTATCACCAAATGTAAATGATACGGACAAACTCCATGTCCACGTAAATTCATTACAATACAAATAAGTAATGCAAGTCCATGCCCTTAGAAAATCCATCCCGAATATATATATATATATATAATCTTTAAGTAAGGAAAGTCCATGCTCTCGGAAGTCCGTCCCGAATATATATAATCATCTACGCTCACTGGGGGTGTGTACAGACTCCGGAGGGGCTCCTTCTGCCCAAGCGAAATACAAAGCCAACATGGCCTACTGTAGGCAGGCAGTCCCGATCCATATAATAACAAAGCCTATAAAGCCTGCTGCAGGCGGGCATCCCCGATCCATAAAATAGTAAAGCCTATATGGCCTGTTGCAGGCGGGCAGCCCCGATCCATAAAATAGTAAAGCTTATAAGGCCTGTTGCTGGCAGGCATCCCCGATCCATATAATAATGATGTATAAAGCCGTTATGGCTTGCTGCGTTGCGCAGCTTAATCCCATAAATATCCTCACAATGGATAATTATTATTGGGTGTGAAATATATATTTTAGAATAATTAATTCAACATCAACACGACCCCATGGGTCCTAAAAGCCTCAGCTCAATTTCTCTAACATGTTCAGATTATAACATAATTCTTTAATCTTTACAACTTCACAGGATTTATTCGAGTCACAATTTCTATGGTGCACGTCCACATACTCGTCAACTATCGTGTGCGCCACCTTCAAACAGTTTGTGTAACACAAATTCGGGGATTCATACCCTTAGAACCAAGTTTAGAAGTGTTACTTACCTCAAACCATGTAATTATTTACTCCATTATGCCTTTGCCTTGTGAATTGGCCTCCAAACACCTCGAATCTAGCCACAATTAATTCGATTCAATTAATAAAATTTATTGGAATTAATTCCATGATAAAATGCTAATTTTCCATAAAAATCCGAAGTTTAGCTCAAAAATCGCCAGTGGGGCCCACATCTCGGAACCCGACAAAAGTTACAAAATCCAGAAGATCATTCAACTACGAGTCTAACCATACTAAATTTACCAAAATCTGACCTCAACTCGACCTCCAAATCTTCAAATCATATTTTCAAATCCCTAAGTTCAAACCTCCGATTTACACCTCAAAAACATGTAATCTAATCGGAATATTCAATGATAATTCAATATTATGCAGTAGAAATGATCACAAGGAACTTACCTCAAGTTTTCTCGTGAAAACCTTGCTCAATAATGTCACGACCCAAAATCCTAACATGTGGTGATGGTGCCTATCTCGATACTAGGCAAGCCCACAATCTTAATAAACCACAATTTCTTTTAAATACGGAAAACATCATAATTCAAGCAAGTGAAAATCCCACAAATACTCGGTAAAACATATTCCCAAAATCTGGTGTCACTGAGTACATGAGAATCTAGTATGAATACAAGTCTGAAAAATACAGTCTATAATAGTCTAAGACCAAATATAGTAAATAAGAGATAGGGAAGGAGAGGCAAGGTCTGCGAAATATGACAGCTACCTCTGAATCTCAGAAAAGTCAACCGTACGAAATAATCAACACCCGCTATGTCTGGGAACACGTAGATTTGCACACAAAGTACAGGGTGTAGTATGAGTACAACCAACTCAGCAAGTAACAATAATAAATAAGGAACTGAAGATAGTGTCGAGCTACACAGTTATAGTACATTTTCAGTAATTCCAGCAAAGAATAAACATGCAGTCAAATCCGGCATTTTAAGTCAAATCAATTCTATAGAGTTCAATTTCATGTATTCCGGATATAAAATCTTTCAGAAAATTTCACAATAATGACAGATAGCAACTAAGTGCAACAACAAATGAAAACTAAGTATAACCTTTTAGGACAACAATCACTCACTCGGCTCCCAGCCCTCAGCACTCACACTCAATGGGTACCCGCGCTCACTAGGGGTGTACAGACTCCGGAGGGGCTCCTACAGCCAAAGCGCTATAATCTGCAGGAACAACTCACGTGCCATAGTATCAATATCTGGGTTCGCATGGCCAACTCACGTGCTATAGTATCAATATCTGGATCCGCACGATCAACTCACGTGCTATAGTATCAATATCTGGATCCGCACGGCCAACTCACTTTCTATAGTATCAATATCTCATAATCAGGCCCTTGGCCTCACTCAGTCATAAATCTCTCCAGTCTCTCGGGCTCTCAATAGTCATAAAATCAGCCCAAACAACAATGATATGATGCATCAATAATGAACGATAGAGATTGAGATAATTCAACATGTACACGACCTCTGTGGATCCCAGCAATACCAACATATAGCCTAAACATGGTTTATAACAAGTCTTACAGTCAAATTTCCACAACACATAGAGAGAATATAGCTAACAACAAGATATTCAACTTTACAGTTTCACGGGACGGACCAAGTCACAATCCCCTCGGTAGAAGCCCACATGCCCGTCACCTAGCATGTGCGTCACCTCCAAAGTAATCACATGATACAAAAATTCGGGATTTCATACCCTCAAGACCAGATTCAAAACTATTACTTACCCCAAGCCAGGAAATTAATATTTTGTAATGTCTTTTCCTCGTGAATTGGCCTCCAAACGCCTCGAATCTAGCCCTAAATAATTCATTTCAGTCAATTAAATTTATTGGAAATAATTCCATAAGAAAATGCAAGTTTTCCAAAAAAATCCAAAATTTAGCTCAAAAATCGCCCGTGGGGCCCATGTCTCGTAACCCGACAAAAGTTACAAAATCTGAAAGCCCATTCCACCACGAGTCTACCCATACTAATTTTACCAAAATCCGACCTCAACTCGACCTCCAAATCATCAAATCTTATTTCCAAACTTCTAAGTTCAAATCTCTGATTTACACCTCAAAAACATGTAATCTAGTCGGATTATTCTGTGATAGCTCAATATTATGGAGTAGAAATGATCACAAGGGACTTACCTCAAGTTTTCCTTGAAAACCTATCAAAAATTGTCTCTCTTCAAGCTTCAATTCGTCAAAAATGGCGAATGGGACGAAGTCTCCTGCTCTATAATACTGCCCGGACAGTCTCGGTCCTGCCTCGACCTTGGCCTTCGATCGTGGTCCTTGATCCTGGGCCCCGATTCTGACCCTCGATCCTGGCCCTCGATCATGGCCCTCGATTCTGGCTTCGATCGTGGCCCTCGACCCTGGGCTCGATCATGGTCCTCGACCTTGCCTTCGATCGTGGCCCTCGACCCTGGGCTCGATCCTGGCTTCATTCTAGGCTCGATTGTTGGGCTCGGATATAGGCTCAATTTCTAGCAGAAGGAATTTCCAGCAGAAGGAAATTGCAACATGCTATTGTAGTTCAAATTTTGATCCATTAACCATCCGAAACTCACCCGAGACCCTCGGGACCTCAACCAAATACACCAACAAGTCGTAAAACATCATACAAACTTAGTCGAACCCTCAAATCACCTCAAACAATGCTAAAAACACGAATCACGCATAGATTCAAGCCTAATGAACTTTGAAACTTTTAATTTTTACAAACGACGCCGAAACCTATCAAATCACATCTGATTGACCTCAAATTTTGCATAATAGTTAAAAATGACATAACCTAGGTATTCAAATTTTCAAAATCGGATTTCGACCCCAATATAAAAAATTCAACCCCCCGGTCAAACTTTCCAAAATTTGACTTTCACCATTTCAAACCTACTTCCTCTCCCGACCTCCAAAAATTATTTCGGACACACTCCTCAGTCTAAAATCACCATACGGAGCTACTGGAATTATCAGAATTCGAATCCGAGGTCGTTTACACATAAGTCCACATCCGGTCAACTTTTCTAACTTAAATTTTTAATTATGACACTAAGTGTCTTGTTTCACTCCAATTCCTTCCGGACCGGAACCAACTAACCCGGTAAGTCATATAACAACTGTAAAGTATAAATTGAGCAGTAAATGGGGGAACGGGGATATAATACTCAAAACGACCGGCCGGGTCATTACAAAATATCGCCCAACCCGAGCTTGCAATGCCCGAAAATGGCAAAAGCTCGAAACCCCTCTATTTTTGTATTACACAGGGTTTTCGCACCCGCAGTGATTTCTTCACACATGCGAAAAAAAATTCGCACCCGCTGTGCTTGGCCAGCCTATGCATTTATGCTTCTGTGACTAATGCCTCGCATCCGCGAGCTCGCACCTGTGGCCCTTTTTCGCGGTGCGATCATACCAGATGCCCAGCTGCTTCAGCTCCTCCTCCAAATCTAAATTCGATCCGTTAAGCATCCGAACTCACTCGATGCCTCCTGGGACCTCAACCAAATATACAAACAAGTCCTAAAATATTATACGAACTGAGGCGAGACTTCAAATCACATCCAACAACACTAAAATTACGAATCACACATAGATTCAAGCCTAATAAACTTTGAAACTTCCAATTTCTACAAACGACGCTGGAACCTATCAAATCACATCCGACTGACCTCGAATTTTACACACACATCACAATTGACATAACAGAGGTATTCAAATTTTCAGAATCGAATTCTGACCCCGATATCAAAATGTCAACCACCCGGTCAAACTTCCCGAAAATTTGACTTCCCCCATTTAAAGTCTTATTCCACTACGGACCTCCAAATAATTTTCCGGGCACGCTCCTAAGTCCAAAATCACCATACGGAGCTATTGGAATTATCAAAACTCTATTCCAGGGTCGTTTACACATAAGTCAATATCCGGTCAACTATTTCAACTTAAGCTTCCAACATGAAATGTATTCTTCCAAGCTAACTCCGAAATACCTTAAAACCAAAACCGACAATTCACACAAGTCATAATACCTCGTAGGAAGCAATTCAAGACTTCAAATGATTGAAAGGAGTGTAAATGCTCAAAACGACTGGTCGGGTCGTTGCAATTAGCTATAAACTATTTAAAATCTAGGCTTGTTTTCACCAAAAACTGCCCTCAGAATATTAATTCCTATTTTACCAATTTATTTAATATGAAATTAAGTTTAGATTTTGGTAAATACCTTGGCTTTCCCTTTCTTACTCACAAACCAAAACCCAAGGATTTCCAATTCGTCATTGACAAAATGCGTAACAAACTTTCTCATTGGAAATCAAATTTTCTTAATATAGCTGGTAGATCTACTTTGGAAACTTCAACTCTCAACTCCATACCATCTCATTTAATGCAATATACCATGCTACCTTCTAAGATCTTGAGTAAAATAGATAAAATCCAAAGAGATTTCATATGGGGTACCACACATACTAGGAAAAAAATACACTTAGTAAATTGGAAGACTGTCACTCAGGAAAAATCGGAAGGAGGTCTAGGGATTCGTTTAGCTTCCAAAAACAATCTGGTAATGCTCACTAGCCTAAATTGGAGGCTTATCAATTTTCCCAATAATCCCTGGGCTCAACTAATTTCTATTAAATATGCCCATAAAAAACCTCCTCAAACTCTTCGTTTATTTGGGCAGCCTTAGTAAAAGGGTGGAAAATCTACATGCAGGGGACCTTATGGCACCCTAGTAAAAGCTCCAACATTAACATTTGGGTTTCTAGGTGGATTCATAATACTCCTAGTCTTAGAAATAGTATTGAGGGACCCCTACATCTACCTGATTATAACCTCTCTTTACAAGACCTTATGAACGGGGATAGCTGGGACTTTTTAAAATCTCCTTCAACCTCCCTAGCTCTCTTATTTTACCTCAAAGGTAAAGACTATACAACTTGGGATACGAGTAGTAGTGGTTATTTTACCTCAAAATCTTGCTACAAGCTCCTTGAAGAAGATCACTCCTCTAACCCTTTAAAGAAGCTTGATTTTAACTAGATTTGGGACCTCCATTGTCCAATTAAAATTAAATTCTTTATCTGGCAATGCATGCATAACAAAATCCCTTGTAGAACCTTCCTCCACTATATAAGAATCAATATTGATGCAAATTGTCCCGTTTGTAAAGAAGGGCTTGAGGATGCCATGCACATATTTATGAAATGCCATATAGCTACTCGCTTTTGGAAGAATCTTGGTTTATCCCTAGAACAAATCACTGATAATACTCACTGGCTAATTTTCCTTAAAAATTTGAACTTGCAAAATAGTAACCAACAAGGTCAATGGGCGAATATTTTTTCCTTTTGCAATATGGAACCTTTGGAAAAACAGGAATAACTACAATATCATTAATCTTGACCAAGATCTTAGTGTAAACTTAGTACTCTACGAATCATGGGAGTATAATTTCTTCACTGAAAGAAACTCCCTCCAACAATCAATAATAAAAATTGCCATTCACTGGCTAAAACCCCCTCAAAGGTCTAGGAGGAGCTTTTCGTAATAACAAGGTTGACTGGATAGTGGGATGTTTAACTCAAGTGCAGGTTATTAATGCACCAGCTGAAGCTCCCAACAATCAAGCATAACTTCAGGGAAGGAAATGTAGTAGCACATCGTCTGGCTAAGGAAGCTATCAACTACTTCAATCCAAAAAGATGTGTTTACCATGCTCGTCCACCTTTTTTTGTTGAAGCTGTTTTGGAAAAGGACAAGAATGGTCTTTGTTCTGGAACAAAACTCTTAAGTACCAATGTTTGTAATAGCCTAATAGCTATAAACAATAGTAATGTCCGTAGGGACTACGTAGTATCTATGTAATACTTTCTTGCTTATAAGTATTAATTATGCTTCCTTAACGTTCAACAAAAAAAAGTAGCCCAAAACATTGTAACCCGCCAAACATTCAACAAATTGGGCATTTAAATATAATTTTAGAATTTTTACCGGGTAAATTTTATAGGTCATATAACTATATTTTCTTCACCAAAGTTACATATTTTTATTTTATAACAGAAAAATTATAAGACGACATCCATCATACTAACACAGAAATCACAATGCTGGGAAACCAACCTTTTGATACACTGATAATTTTTTATTCCACATTTTAACACACTTTTTATATTTAAACTAACAAAAACCGATCCACATTTTAACCTAATTTTCATTTTTTCATTTGTAACAGGTAGTTAATATATTGTATGGCTTTTCCAAATAATATTTCTTTCTTCCGATGTATCTAATATGGCATATTGCATAAATGCTCCCATCCTAAAGATCTACCTAAAATGATTTGGTAAAATAGATACATCTCATTGCATATTAGGCGAAGTGATTTTCATCTAGTATATTCCTGAAGTGAGAGAAAAATATATCACATATTTTTTCTTATGTATGTAGGTTAAGAAAATTTGAAAATAGTTCAGTCTAGCAATATGCAATGAGATAAACTAAGCAATTTGTTAATTTACAAAAACTAAGTAACTAAATGAAGTCGCATGCATTTCATTGTTATATTAAATTAAAAAGTCAGAAAATTCAATTCTTGGTAAAGGCATCTTAGATTAGTTAATATGACCAAACAGAAAAGAAACTGATTCAAAGTAGTAGAGACATACAGATGGATTTGGTGTAGGGTTGGCTGGGATCCTTTTTTAATTGAGTATGTATTTATTAGATTAAAAATAAAACTAGGTTAAAATATGAAATAAAAGAGTATAAGTGTAACGACCCGGCCTGTTGTTTTGAGTATTACAATCCCATTTCTACATCTAATCTCAATTTGTGCTTTACGGTTGTTATGTGACTCGCTGGGGTGATTGGTTCGGGTCCGATGAGGTTTTGGATTGAATTGGAACACTTAGTTCCAATGTTTAAAGCTTAGGTTAAAATAGTGACCGGATGTTGACTTATGTGTGAACGACCCCGGAATAGAGTTTTGATGATTCCAATAGCTCCGTATGGTAATTTTGGACTTAGGAGCATTTCCGAAAAATTATGTAGAAGCCTGTAGCTAAATTAGGTTTGAAATGGCTAAATAGAAATTTAAGTTTGGAAGTTTGACATGAGATTTGACTTTTTTATATCGGGGCCGGAATCTGATTCTGAAAATTGGAATACCTCCATTATGTCATTTATGACTTGTGTGCAAAATTTGAGATCAATCGGACTAGATTTGATAGGTTTCGGCGTTGAAGGAACAAGTTGGAAATTGTTAGTTTTTCATTAGGCTTGAATTGGAGTGAGATTGTGTTTGATGTTGTTTGATATGATTTGAGGTCTAGACTAAGTTCATATCATATTTTAGGAATTGTTGGTACATTCGGACATGGTTCCGAGTGGCTCAAATGAGTTTCGGGATGAGTTTTGAGCGAGTCCGGGCATTTCGGCCCTCTGATGTTGTTCTAGAACTTTTGGAAGAGCGGGGGCACATTTTTGAGTGTTGAGGCAAAGGAAAAGTGTGGACCACAGAGGAAAAGTGTAACACCCCAGAAAATTTCGAAGTGTTTTTAGACCATTAAGAAGATTGGGAGGTGCTTATTATATTAATTCACGAAGGGTGTTCCCGTGCCAATTGATTTGTTCTATGTTGAAATTGAGAGCATGTGGCTATTGCCAGTCAGATTATATTATATGTGATCGGGTTGCACGCTGCAACAGGTATGATTAATGTTATATGAGATCGAGTTGCATGTCGCAACAGATATGAAATGTGGGCACGGGGTGCCGGGGAAAATATGATGATGATATTGCCATGTGAGTTGTCCGTGCGATTATGATAGAGATATTGGCACGAGGTGCCGTGGAAATCTGAAAGTGAGCTGAGACCCGTATTCTATGATTTTGAGATGAGGTGTCACAAGGTGACTTTTATTTGAAGGATATTATTCGAAAGACATTTATTTGAAGGATATTATTTGAAAGAGTTATATTCGAAAGACATTTATTTTAAAGAATTATATTTGAAAGAATTATATTCGAAATATAATTATTTGAAAGATCTGGGGCCTTAAGGAAGTTGAAACTAGAAGAATATCTAAGATCTATATGAAGTCTAGAACGATTAAAGATAATGGTTAAGGTGAAAGGAGGATAATACTGTGCTTAATAATGACTTATAAAATATTCGAGGACGAATGTTCTTAAGTGGAGGAGAATGTAACACACCGAAAAATCTTGAAGTGTTTTAAGACCATAAAGATGACTGGCGGGCGCTAATTATATTAACTAGGGTATGAAAAAAACTAATTTGAATGATATCAATTGATCATGATAATATATGTATGAGGTGCATTAGGAATGATTTATGGTCTAAGAAGAGCCCTAAGGCTAAGTCAAGGTGAAACTTATATGATGGGATAAAGTTTCAAGTGAGTTCGCACAAGACCTAACATCAAACGAGCATACCTCTTAGGATATGAAGATTTATATGGTCTATAACCTATCTGATTAAAGACCTTTGAGTCTAGTTTCCAATGCATTAAATCGTTCGTCATTTGGATATGTGTACAGAGAGTTATGACCATTTTACTGGACCGGTGTCATATGCGTGCCCAGATGCGTGGCCGCACATCTTTGAGAGTTTCTGCCTCAGGTGCGCGGTCAGCTACACTACCACTTGACCAGGTGCGCGGCCGCACACGTAGGAGCCCATTAAATAACCCCAACGACAGGTGGAGAGAGGGGCTAAGTCATTTCTTCAAGACTAGGGCTTTCTCTCCATCACCCATCCGGCCAAGGCGTCCTATACATACCTACGGTGAATATTTAAGTGTGTTTTTATGATGATTTCACTTATCAATCACTAGTTACAACAAGGTTTTGATCGGATTTCATAGGATTTCTTCAAAATCTCAAGAACACCCCAAAAGTTGTCTTTCAAGATTTGGTCTATAATAGGTATGTCAACTACCTCTAACTAATTCATGGTGATTATTTATGTACGAAATATGTGTTAGGACTTATGGGATGGTGATTGGAAGAATTAAGTGCCCAACCTAGGTGTGTTCGTATTGTAGAGATTGTAAAATGAATTAATTGATAAGATTTGTGGGTGGGGAGTGAATTGTTGGGCATGCATGTGCTAAGAGAAGTTGTGGATGACCTATAGATGATTGTGAGATCAATCATTTGTGTGGAAGGTGAATGTTAGGTGAAGAAATTCCATTGAAGGAGGTTGTACAAAAATATGCACATTAGATGTTTAATAGAAATCTTGCTAATATTGGCGCAATTGTGTTGCATTGTTGTAGATTAAAATTTATTTAGTGTGGTAGACCATCGTAGTATTATGAAGGGGCGAATTTCAGATTTGAGCAATCCGTAGGTGGCTTCACTCGCGAAGATCATTTAAAGTATCGGTTTAGTTTCGTCGAGGTAAGTATCTTGCCTAACCTTGAGTGAGGGAATTACCCCTTAGGCAGTGAGTCTTATGTGGAAATTATATAATTGAAAACCATGTACGCGAGGTGATGAGTTCGTACTTGGTTTATATGTGCAAATTATATCGGTTAAAATTCGTAGATGCCCTTATGTATTAGATTGGAAAATTGTTGGAACTTTGTAAATCCTTGAATTGTTATGCCCCATTCCTTGTTTGTCAAATTTGTATTTTTTATGATAATTTGGTGTTATTGTCACTTGCATTTTTATGTTAATTTCGTGTGTGGTTGATTTGATAATTTTTTGGAATTGAATTAATTATGGAATTCTTATCTGCCAATAATTATTAAATAAGCTTAAAAAGAGGCATTAATATATTTATCAAAATTTTTGATTAAAGAAGGCGTTGTCCTATGTTGAGTTACTTTTCCATCTCTGTTGGTGTTTATGATGTTTTATATACATTGTACGGATCCTTGGGCTATTTGTTGAGAAATTTATTGATTTTTGCTATATCTTTGGAATTGGTTGTGGTCATTGGGCAAATTGTGATATGAATTATTGTATTGTGTTTTCGCTTAAAAACTGTCCTTGATGTTATTTATGCTTCCTACCTTGCTTGTTAATGATATACATATTTTTGGTAAGGAAGAGTGTAAAGCACGAAGAGTAATGCCGTACCATTTGATTTATATTATCATGTGAGGGAGAGTGTAAAGCATGAGGGGTGGTGCCGTGCCATTAAGAGTGTAAAGCACGAAGGGTGATGTCGTTCCATTGAGGGTGTAAAAGCATGAAGGGTGATGCCGTGCCATTTCATTTATATTATCAGGTGAGGATCAGAGTAAAAGCACGAAGGGTGATGTCGTGCCATTATTTTTATATTATTATATGTTCATGGCACGAAGGGTGTTTTCGTACATGAGAAGATAAGAGACATACATTATATTGTGATATCTTTGCGTTGTGTATTTATTCAGGCATTTATCTTGAGATGTTATTGTGCACTTAGGTTTTCTATGTGACTTGTAGTCGTTGTTGATTACTGTGTTCCTCCCACTTTATTTCTTTTATTGTTATTGACTTTTCTCTCACCTAGTTGGTATTGTTATATGTATGCACAGCGAGAAAGAGATAAATGCACAAAGGGTATTCCCGTGCCAATTGATTTGTTCTATGTTAAAATTGAGAGCACGTGGCTATTGCTAGGCGGATTATGTTATATGTGATCGGGTTGCACGCTGCAACATGTATGATTAATTTTATATGGGATCGGGTTGCATGTCGCAACAAATATGAAATGTGGGCATGAGGTGCCGGGAAAAATATGATGATGATATTGCCACGTGAGTTGTCCGTGCGATTATGATAGAGATATTGGCACGAGGTGCCGTGGAAATATGAAAGTGAGCTGAGACCTGTATTCTATGATTTTGAGATGAGGTGTCACAAGGTGACTTTTATTTGAAGGATATTATTTGAAAGAGTTATATTCGAAAGACATTTATTTGAAGGATATTATTTGAAAGAGTTATATTCGAAAGACATTTATTTTAAAGAATTATATTTGAAAGAATATATTCGAAATATAATTATTTGAAAGATCTGGGGCCTTAAGGAAGTTGAAATTAGAAGAATATCTAAGATTTATATGAAGTCTAGAACGATTAAAGATAATGGTTAAGGTGAAAGGAGGATAATACTGTGCTTAATATTGACATATAAAACATTCGAGGACGAATGTTCTTAAGTGGGGGAGAATGTAACACCCCTGAAAATCTCGAACTGTTTTAAGACCATAAAGATGATTGGCGGGTGCTAATTATATTAACTAGGGTATGAACAAAACTAATAATTTTAATGATATCAATTGATCATGATAATATATGTATCAGGTGCATTAAGAATGGTTTATGGTCTAAGAAGAGCCCTAATGCTAAGTTAAGGTGAAACTTATATGATGGGATAAAGTTTCAAGTGAGTTCGCACAAGACATAACTTCAAACAAGCATAACTCTTAGGATATGAATATTTATATGGTTTATAACCTATCCAATTAAATACATTTGAGTCTAGTTTCCAATGCATTAAATCGTTCGTCATTTGGATATGTGTATAGAGAGTTATGACCATTTTACTAGACCTGTGTCATATGTTCGCCTAGATGCGCGGCCGCGCATATTTGAGAGTTTCTGCCTCAGGTGTGTGGCCAGATGCACGGCCACTTGCCAAGGTGCGCGGCCACGTACGTAGGAGCCCATTAAATAACCCCAAGGATGGGTAGAGAGAGGGGCTAAGGCATTTCTTCAAGACTAGGGCCTTCTCTCCATCACTCATCCGGCCAAGGCTTCCAATACACACCTAAGGTGAGTTTTTAAGTGTGTTTTTATGATGATTTCACTAATCAATCACTGGTTACAACAAGGTTTTGTTTGAATTCTATAGGATTTCTTCAAAATCTCAAGAACACCCAAACGTTGTCTTTCAAGATTTGGTCTACAATAGGTATGTCTACTACCTCTAACTAATTCATGGTGATTATTTATGTAAGAAATATGTATTCGGACTTATGGGACGGTGATTGAAAGAAATAAGTGCCGAACCTAGGTGTGTTGGTATTGTAGAGATTGTAAAATGAATTAATTGATAAGATTTGTGGGTAGGGAGTGAATTGTTGGGCTTGCATGTGCTAAGGGAAGTTGTGGATGACCTAGAAATGATTATGAGATCAATCATTTGTTTGGAAGGTGATTGTTAGGTGAAGAAATTTCATTGAAGGAGGTTGTAGAAAAATATGCACATTAGATGTTTGATAAAATGTCTAAATGACTTAAAGTATAGAATTCTTCCTAATATTGACGCAATTGTGTTGCATTGTTGTAAATGTAAATTTGTTTAGTGTGGTGGATCATCGTAGTATTATGAAGGTTCGAATTTCAGATTTGAGCATTCCGGAGGTGGCTTCACTCGCGAAAATCATTTAAAGTATCGGTTTAGTTTCATCGAGGTAACTATCTTGCCTAACCTTGAGTGGGGGAATTACCCCTTAGGCATTGAGTCTTATGTGGAAATTGTGTAATTGATAACCATGTACGCGAGGTGACGAGTATGTACTTAGTTTATATGTGCATATTATATCGGTTAAAATACGTAGACGCCCTTATGTATTAGATTGCAAAATTATTGGAACTTAGTAAATCCATGAATTGTCATGCCCCATTCCTTGTGTATCAAATTTGTATATTTATGATAATTTGGTGTTATTGTCACTTGCATTTTTATGTGAATTCCGTGTGTGGTTGATTTGATAATTTTATTGGGATTAAATTCATTATGGAATTTTTATCTACAAATAATTATTAAATAAGCTTAAAAAGAGGCGTTAATATATTTATCAAAATTTTGGATTAAAGAAGGCGTTGTCCTATGTTGAGTTACTTTTCCAACTTTGTTGTTATTGTGGGGTTTTATATACGTTGTGCGGATCCTTGGTCTATTTGTTGAGAAATTTATTGATTTTTGCTATATCTTTGGAATTGGTTGTGGTCATTGGGCAAATTGTGATATGAATTGTTGTATTGTGTTGTCACTTAAACACTCTCCTTGATGTTATTTATGTTTCCTACATTGCTTGTTAATGATATACATGTGCTTGGTAAGGAAGAGTGTAAAGCACGAAGGGTGATTCCATGCCATTTGATTTATATTATCATGTGAGGGAGAGTGTGAAGCACGAAGGGTGATGCCTTGCCATTGAGAGTGTAAAGCACGAAGGGTGATACCGTGCCATTAAAAGTGTAAATGCACGAAGGGTGATGCTGTGCCATTTCATTTATATTATCAGGTGAGGATGAGAGTAAAACCACGAAGGGTGATATCGTGCCATTATTTTTATAATATTATATGTTCATAGAACGAAGGGTGTTTCCGTATAGGCGAGGATACGAGACATACATTATATTGTTATATCATTTCGTTGTGTATTTATTCAGGCCTTTATCTTGAGATGTTATTGTTCACCTAGGTTTTCTATATGACTTGTAATCGTTGTTGGTCATTGTGTTCCTTCCACTTTATTTCTTTCATTGTTATTGACTTTTCTCCCACCTAGTTGGTATTATTTTATGTATCCACGGTGATAGAGAGATAAATGCACGAAGGGTATTGCCGTGCCAATTGATTTGATCTATGTTGAAATTGGTAGCATATGGCTATTGCCAGGCGGATTATGTTATATGGGATCGGGTTGCACGCCGCAACAGGTATGATTAATGTAATATGGGATCGGGTTGCACGTCGCAACAGATATGAAATGTGGGCACGAGGTGCCGGGGAAAATATGATGATGATATTGTCACGTGAATTGTCCATGCGATTGTGTTAGAGATATTGGCACGAGGTGCCGTGAAAATATGATAGTGGGCTGGGACCCGTATATTATGATTATGAGATGAGGTGTCACAAGGTGACTTTTATTTGAAGGATATTATTTGAAAGAGTTATATTCGAAAGACATTTATTTGAAAGAATTATATTTGAAGGATATTATTTGAAAGAATTATATTCGAAAGATAATTATTTCAAAGAACTGTATTTAAAGGATATTTAATTGAAAGGATTATATTCTATAGATTTCTATTGAAAAACTTATACATGAAAGATGTATATTTTGTTGCCCTGTTTTGTATATCATTGGTTGATTAGTGTTGCCATCATTGTTATTTATTTTATATTATTTTTATGTACTATATTGCACAAGTTATTAGACTAGTGAGTGTCTTGACTATACCTCGTCTCTACTCCACTGAGTTTAGTCTTGATACTTTCTGGGTACCGACTGTGGTGTACTCATACTATACTTCTGCTCATTTTTGTGCAGAGACAGGTATTGGAGATATTGAATTCGGACAGAGATTAGAGTAGGATCGCAAGGATTCAAGGTAGGATTGCTTGGTCATCGCAGTCCTTTGGAGTCTTTCCATTTTATTGTACTGTTAATTATTAATCAAACAATATTGAGTATTCGATCCTTGAGATCATTTCATGTACTCAGTTAGTATTCGTGACTTGGTATTACCACTATTGGGAGGTTGTTTGTTGAATATTTCCGTTGTTAGTGTTGACACTTGTATTGAATAAAACAAATTGCTTGAATTGTTATTTAAATAGGCTTACTTAGCCTTAGAGACTAAGTGCCATCACGACACCTGTGGTGGGATTTTGGGCCGTGACAAGTTGGTATCAGAGCTCTAGGTTCATAGGTTCTACGAGTCACGAACGAGTTTAGTAGATTCTTACCAATCGGTATGTAGATGTCTGTACTTATCGTCGAGAGGCTACAGAGCTAGTAGGCAAATTTTTCACTTCTTTCATTCCTTATCGTGCGGTATTTATTTAGCTTGAAGCATATATATTATGTTCTTTTGAATCCACTCGTGTATGAAATTGCACACTTGGTATCAACTATGCGTCAATGGTTCATGATACAACAGAGGGATTATAAAGGAGCCAGGATTGCTCAACCATTGCTACAACATGCCGTCCAGATCGAGGATACAGAAGTATTGAGAGATCATTCAGTTGTGCACATGGGGTGCAACAAGTTCTGACATCTGGTTGATAAGTATGATCTTAAGAAGGTTTAATTAATTGCCTAATCGTCACAATCGTGGTAAGGTCATGAGGTGGATATAGATCTGAAGATAGTTGGTGGTATTAGAGACTATGTAGTTCATCTGGGATTTCCATTTAGTGAAAGATACATACAAGTAGTCAAGGCACTCGAGGAAGAAATTTTGATTGTCACGAAGATAACATGCACCTAATAAATGTCTTGATGTGTCTTATGACTGGTGTCGTACGAGTGGTGAAGGTTAGTATTATGGATCATCGGACTATGTCCTACGGCTTCGCGGCAAGTGAGGGGAGTCCACTATCAACCATCAGATTGCGGGGACATGTGTTATATCAGTTTTGGCATGAGATATATATATATATATATATATATATATATGTGGTATTGAAAGGTTCTCCAAAACTTGTATATGATTAAGAGCTGATATTTGTATGGGATGGTGTTGGGACATGCGGTATTCCCACGCCCTTAATAATTCTACATTTCAGTATCAACGGGGTGATGGAAACAATTTCAAAATACTCGGGGTGCTACAGTAAGTTCATTTAATGCACCACAGGCACGGGGTTCCTATAATGGTTATTCCAGTTATCCGGTACAGACTTAGTATGAACAACCGAACCCACAAAGGGGTTGTTATCAGTGTGGTGATAGTAGGCACATCATGAGAGATTATCTCATACTGAGAGGCGGATTTCATTAGAATACTCAGGCTACACGCTCTATTCCAGTTACTACCCCACATGCACAATCACCTAGGGGTGGAGGACAGGCGGGTAGAGGGCACCCTAGAGGGGGAGGCCCGACCCATTGATATAATTGATATGGTATGGCCGAGGCTACTACACCAGATGTTGTCGCTACAAGTATGATTTAATTTGTAATAGAGTAGCATTGTTCTTATTTTGATTTAATTCCAATTATCGGGGTGAGACCTCCTATCATGCTCCATGTATGGTGAGTTAGTGATTTTTTACACCACTCACGTGTTTATCCATGTTGGGAGATTTGATAATATTAGCTTGTGTCTATTATTTTAATTTTTGTTCGCTATTGAGGGCTATAAGTCTAAAAATGACTTTCTATTACTCACTAAAGTGGGTTTTGATGCGATTTCGGAATAATTGATTTCAATTTTATGAATTATATGCCCTATTGGTATGGGGGTTCATTATGTGTTGAGAAAACTATTTACGGAATTTATTAAAAAGAAGAAATAAAGGGAATGGAAAATTTCAGTTGACACAATGTGCAAAATACTTGTGATTCAGAGATGAGGACGAGATTCTCGCATTTTTATATGATGTGAAATATTTAAACCAGACTACAAGCCGCAGTGGAATTTATATAAGGACGAGGTCCTTGTGGTGAAAATTTTATGTGTTTAAATTTTTCCTTTGTGAAATTTAAATTTGTATTATAGTATTAATAGGGAGTCATGCATGTTAGGCTTGTGCGATAATCTTGTATGTATTTTCTGTGCATATTTTGCCATATTTATGCTGTAAATATTGAGTTTTAGCCTACGAGATGAGTGCCCAGGCGACGTTAAATGTGACTCGTTAATTCGGGTAAATAATTATGAGGACTTCATGTCTCGCATGTTGCTATCAATGTTGTGAAAAATTTGAAATGAGATTTTGGTTAATATAAGATTAATTGAGGATGCTGGAATTAATTATGAACAGTTATTATGACCAGAGATGTGATTATGGGCATACGTATAACATGTGTGTAGGCACGGAATTACTACCTGAGACTAACATAGTGTGTTAATATGGGAAATTAGGTCTTATGAAATCTGAAGGAAATAGGCCAAACTATGAGTAGGATATTTCCCTATTATTGTTCTCCATGTATTCGGTGTTTCATGTGTCCATGTTAAAGAAAGTAGTTGGAGACCCGACACTCATTGTTCCGGTTGAGACTATTGAGGTTAATGAGAAATTGACTTATGAAGACATTCCAGTTTCTAATATTGATCGGCAAGTCTGAAAGTTGAGAAATAAAGAAATTGCCTCCATGATAGTGTTTTGGCGAAACCAACAGTATGAAGAGGCTACTTGGGAAGCCGAGGAAGAAATGAATAAGTACCCTCATTTGTTTGAATAGTCATGTATTTATAAATTTTTTTTTACAAAAATGCTAAGAGTTACCTTCTATGAATTATGTACCAACTGTATAGTTGATGTTAAAGGTGTTCCTTTTCGGTATTATACTGCTCATGAGGCCACAATTGGCATTGTTTTAATGTTATGTTGCGTCGTTGGTTCATGTATATGTTGTTAGAACTGATTTTGGTGATTCATTGGCAGGTGGTTAGGACCAATTGCAAAGGACACTCTATCGAAATTTCTAAAAAATTTGGGAGTTAGCCAAATTCTGGGGCCTTAAGGAACTTGAAATGTTGGAAGAATATCTAAGATCCATATGAAGTCAAGAACGATTAAAGATTATGGTTAAGGTGAAAGGAGGATAATATTGTGCCTAATAATGACTTGTAAAAAATTCGAGGATGAATGTTCTTAAGTAGGGGAGAATGTAACACCTCGGAAGATTGGCGGGTACTAATTATATTAATTCGGGTATGAACAAGACTAATAATTTGAATGATATCAATTGATCATAATAATATATGTATGAGATGCATTAAGAATGGTTTATGGTATAAGAAGAGCCCTAAGGCTAAGTCAAGTTAAAAATTATATTATGGGATAAAGTTTCAAGTGAGTTCGCACAAGACCTAAATTCAAACGAGCATAAATCTCAATGGATGAAGTGTTATATGGTCTATAACCTATCCAATTAAATCCCTTGGAGTCTCGTTTCTAACACATCATACTGTTCGTCATATGGAAATGTATACAGAAAGTTATGGCCATATTACTAGACCTGTGCCATATGCACGCCCAGTTGCGCGGTCGCGCATATTTGAGAGTTTCTGCCTCAGGTGCGCGGCCACTTACCCAGGTGCGCGGCGGCTCACGTAGGAGCCCATTAAATTACCCCAAGGATGGGTAGAGAGACGGTATAAGTCATTCCTTCAAGACTATAGCTTTCTCTCCATCACCCATCCGGCCAAGGCTTCCAATACACACCAATTGTGAATTTTTAAGTGTTTTTTTTGGATGATTTCACTTCTCAATCACTAGCTACAACAAGGTTTTTGATTGGACTCGATAGGATTTCTTCAAAATATTAAGAACACCCCAAAAGTTGTCTTTCAAGATTTGATCTACAATAGGTATGTCTACTACCTCTAACTAATTCATGGTGATTATTTATGTACGAAATATGTGTTAATGATATACATGTGCTTGGTAAGGAAGAGAGTAAAGTACGAAGGGTGATGCCATGCCATTTGATTTATATTATCATGTGAGGGAGAGTGTAAAGAACGAAAGGTGATGACGTGCCATTGAGAGTGTAAAAGCACGAAGGGTGATGCTGAGCCATTTCATTTATATTATCAGGTGACGATGAGAGTAAAAGCACGAAGTCTAATGTCGTGCCATTATTTTTATTTTATTATGTGTTCAAGGCACGAAGGGTGTTTTCTTGCAGGAGAGGATAAGAGACATACATTATATTTTGATATCTTTTCGTTGCGTATTTATTCAGGCCTTTATCTTGAGATGTAATTGTGCACCTAGGTTTTCTATGTGACTTGTAGTCGTTGTTGCTTACTGTGTTCCTCCCACTTTATTTCTTTTATTGTTATTGACTTTTCTCCTACCTAGTTGGTATTGTTATATGTATGCACAGTGAGAAAGAGATAAATGCACGAAGGGTGTTGTCGTGCCAATTGATTTGATCTATGTTGAAATTGAGAGCCTGTGGCTATTGCCAGGCGGATTATGTTAAATGGAATCAGGTTGCACAGTGCAACAGATATGATTAATGTTATATGGGATCGGGTTGCACGTCGTTACAGATATAAAATGCGGGCACGAGGTACCGGGGAAAATATAAAGATGATATTGCCACGTGAGTTGTCCGTGCGATTGTGATAGAGATATTGGCACGAGATGCCGTGGATTTATGAAAGTAGGTTAAGACTCGTATTTTATGATTATGAGATGAGGCGTCACAATTGACTTTTATTTGAAGGATATTATTTGAAAGAGTTATATTCAAAAGAAATGTATTTGAAAGACTTTTATTTGAAAGAATTATATTCCGAAGATTATTATTTGAAAAATTATATTTGAAGGATATTTAATTGAATGAAATATGTTCGAAATATATTTATTGGAAAGGATTATATTCTAGAGATTTCTTTTGAAAAACTTATAGATGAAAAATGTATATTTTGAAGGACTTGATTATTGGTTACCTGTTTGAGCAATATTAATGGTGTTCTAGTTGACCTGCTGTGTATATCACTTGTTGATTAGTTTTGCCATCATTGTTATTTATTTTTCTATTATTTTTAAGTACTATATTGCACAAGTTATTAGACTAGTGAGTGTCTTGACTGTACCTCATCAATACTCCATTGAGGTTAGTCTTGATACTTACCTAGTCTTAGAGACTAAGTATCATCACTACGCATGTGGTGGGATTTTGGGTCGTGACAAAAAGTGTGGACCACAGAGCAAAAGTGCGGACCGCACAATTCATCTCGCGGCTGCACTTCAGGGGGGTCTGCAAGTTCGATGGTCCGACTTCGGAGGCTTAGAACCTTTAATCTACAACGAATTTGGAGATTATTCAAAAACGAAAGTTGTATCCCTTTGAATCTAGTATCCAAAAAGGTATAGAAATAATCATTTGGACATTTGTAGAGAAAGTTATGTGAAGTTTACTGAAGCGTAGTAGTGCATAGTTGCTGAATTGCGGTCGCACAATTTGGAGTCCGATCGGAGCACCTGGGATGTGTGACCGCACAAGCAAATATGCGGTCAGCACAATGGGGATCATATTTTGTACTATATGAACGAGGGTTTCATCTCATTTTTCATTTTTCGACTTTGGGAGCGCGGTTTGTGGCAATTTATCACGACCCAAAATCCAACTAGTCGTGATGGCACCTAACCAAACCCGCTAGGTAAGCCAACTTTCAATTATCCAATTAAAATAATAATTATTAAAGCAATTCAAGTGAATAAAGATTTAAATCTTATACAATCCCCAAGAACTGGTAGTGCAAATCATGAGCTTCTAAGAATAGAGTATACAAAGCGGAAATGAAATAAATGCATAGTCTGTTTGAATAATACTTAAACAGAGCTTTTATAAATCTAAGGCTACCCTGAACAAGAGGCAGCTACAACAGGAATGTAGGTTCATCTTCAAATCCCCCAACCACCGAGCATAGAAACAACAACAGCCAACATCTGCACGCAATGTGCAGAAGTGTAATATCAGTACAACCGACCACATGTACTGAGTAAGTAACAAACCTAGTCGTAGGTTAAAAGTAGTGACGAGATTCCACCAAGGCCGGGTCCACAACCAATAGTCCACAACAACATAAAGCAAATAATACCAAAAGTAACTCAGAGATAAAATGCTCAGGCAAATCATGATTTTAAAAAAATAGTTCTTCATTTCAAATACATCAATGAACACCCAAATCGTTTGTCGAAGTTGCCAAAAAAAATATGAATAGTTTGAAAACAATAATTTCTCCCAAAAATCTTTTCAATAATAAATAAGATGTTTCATTTTCCTTCCGGATAACCCGTGTAAAATAAATGCATCACTATGCCCATATGTAAAAATATGTGAGAAATCATCAATGATGTGATGTTGTACAACTTGAGTAAAATACATCTCTATGCATGTATGTCATGTGTGCATGCCAATGCGATGCAATTCAGTGATAAAATCATAAACAGCCCCTCGGGCAGAACATCACTCATATACAGCCCCTGGGGAAAACCTCACAGTCACTCGTGCCACTCGGGCATACCTCACAATCACTCTTGCCACTCGGGCATACCTCACAATCACTCATGCCTCCCAGTCACTCAGCACTCGGCACTCGACACTCGCACTCAGTAGGTACCTGCGCTCACTAGGGGTGTGTACAGACTTCGGAGAGGCTCCTTCAGCCCAAGCGCTATAATCTGCACGGACAACTCACGTGTTGCACTAATAACTCACATGCTACATTATCATATCAAAATCCGCACGGACAACTCACGTGTTATATTATCATATCAGAATCCGCACGGACAACTCACGTGCCATAATAAGCCAATAATGCATGCTGCAGGCTGTCAACCACGATCCATATAATAGTAATAATATATATAAAGCTAACATGGCCTGCTGCGGCGTGCAGCCCGATCCCATAATAATCCTCACAATCAAGCCCTCGGCCTCACTCAGTCATCAATCTCTCCAATCTCTCGGGCTCACAATGTCATGAAAATAGTCCAAAATGATGATATGATGTATCAATGAATAACAACAGAGACTGAGATATGATATGTAATGAAATGAATATGACTGAGTATGAATTTCAATTTAAAACAAATAGTTCATAATACATAACTCAGGTGGAAGATTATACGACGTAACAAACACCGGCCAACATGAATATGGTGCAGCAGAGACTGCAAATGGAGTGAATCCATCAGTGCATAATCCCAACCTAATATTTCTTGGTTCATTAGCAAAGTCCGGGAACACCCAATCGAAATGCTTTCATGCTTCTCCATCTGAAGGATGACATAGAACACTATCTGGTCTTCTATGCTCATAATGCCATCTCATATGAGGCGAAAAGCTAATTGATGCATACAACCTCTTTAACCTTGGTATAAGGGGTAAGTAGTGCATCGCCTTCACCGGAGTCTTTTTCTTTTTATCATTTGTGGCATCCTTGTAACGAGGCTTGTTATAAAATTTGCAGTTTTCTAAAGATACATCATCCTTATAGATTATCATGCAACCATTCTCACAGCAATGAATCTTCTCTGATGAAAGACCCAACTTGGAAACTAATTTTTTTGCCATGTAGAAATCTTTGGGTAGGCCAATGTTACACTGATTAAGTTCATTCATAAGCCCAATGATATAGATCATGCCCGATTGAGAAATAGAACTATCCAACTTAATCTGAAGTAACCGAACATCAACAGACAAATTGGAATGCATTGAGCCTTCATACAACGGACAACTAGCTTCCTCTAAATCTTTGAAAAACTTCTTAGCCTCATCATTTGGTTCAGATTGAGCTCCCGGGAACATCTCAAAGGCATACCTTATCATGTCATTGAATCTAGGATTTTCGACATTATTATCCACTCCGAGACTACCCTCCTCACCACCAAAAGAATTATGAAAATCACCATCATTTACGCTATCAAGATTCTCCCCAAGAGCAGTCCATACATAATAATTTTTCATAAATCTCTTTTTAAAAAGATGACATGTAACAACATCTTCTCCCAATAACTTTTAACACACTTGCATTTCACACAATGGCATCTAATCGCTCCTTCAATATGAAAATCATCAAGTGTCCTTGTCTTAGCAAAAAATCCAGCAACCCTTCTTTAAATTCATCCCTTAACCCCACACAATTAGGATGATTCATTTTATACTTCCACCTATGATGCGCAAATGCCATCTACACAAACAAAAACCCTTGAAATTTATAAGATATTTAAAATTATTAAGTTTATTTAAAGTAATTAATAGGTTACTCCAATTCGAAGGTTCAATTTATTAAAGCATAATATTCTTTTAAATTAAAATTCATTAATACTCCAAATCTTACATTTATCCCTATTCTATGTTATATAAATCTTTCAAAATATAAACAAAATTTAAATAGCTTCTTATATGTTCATAAAGACCACACATGGCCAATAATTTGTCAAATCTACAAATTCCTTTTAATGTAGCAATTATTAAGTTTTAAATTTAATATTAGTCCATTTAATAAATTAGGAAGCGATAATAAACTTAGCTTCTTAAACTTAAAACTAAGGCTTTAAATTATAACTACTTAATACAATTCCAAATCATTCTTCTATAAAGTTAACAATTCCACATATACATAAACTTCGGAATTGCTAAAACCACATATAGGTACTAACCTCAACTTCAAAAGTGAATTTAGTTTAAAGCTTAAATATTATTACATCTATGGAAATTCTAAAAATAAATCTATAGCAATTCTAAATAAACATCTATGAAAATTCTAAATTAGTATCAAATTTAATTAAATTAGAGAACTAGAAAGTATTTAAAACCTAGAGGCAAGATTTCTAATGTAAATTCTGGAAATGTGATTTTCTATGAATTCCTAAAGTGATTTTCAAGATGTATTTTCAACAAAAAATTTAGATTCCTAAATAAATTCTAAAATATTATAGCCTTCTACAACAAGATGGGGACCGTGGTGGTTGGGGAGAAGAGGTTGGGTAAAACGAAGGGGTGAGGGAAGGGGACGGATATAGGGGATGGGTTTAATAAAAAGGAGGGTTGGGGAAGAAGAGGGAAGAGAGTGGGACCTCAGTGGAGGAAGAACAGAGAAGAAAGAAAAGGGGGCGGGACTGAGGTTTTAAAAAGGATCTGCGACTGATTCCGTTGCAAAACTAGCGATCGTTTCAGTCGCAACTTTAAAAAAATAATTTACCAAAGTTTAAAAAAAATTACGACCGAAACGGACGCAAATGGTCAAATAAAATTGTTTGACTTTATGTTTCCGACTGAATCCGTCACAATTTATTATCCCGGATTTTTGCGCCAAGCGTTGCGACCAATGTTGTCAGAAAAATAGTCGAAAACATTAAAAATATATAACAATTATTATTTTTGAAAATTTCGACCGAATCAAACAAAAATTTCCGACTAAGTTTTTCGGTCGGAAATTTTCAGTTGCAAATCAGTTGTTTTTAGTAGTGATACTAGATAAAAATCACTTCGCCTAATATGCAATGAGATGTAACCATTTTACCAAATCATTTTAGGTAGATCTTTAGGATGGCGCCTATCTCGATACTAGGCAAGCCGATAATCTCGATAAACCATAATTTCTTTTAATTTTGAAAATATAATAATTTAATACAATACAAAATTCCACATATACTGACACGAGCACTCCCCAAAATCTGGTGTCACTGAGTACATGAGTATTTAATATGAATACAAGTCTGGAAAATATGGTCTATAATAGTCTGAGACCAAATACAGTAAACAAGGAGATAGAAAAGGAGAGACAAGGTCTGCGGAACACGACAGCTACTTCAAAATCTCCTGAAAATCAATTGCACGAAATTATCAACACCCGCTATGTCCGGGAACACCTGGATATGCACACGAAGTGCAGGGTGTAGTATGAGTATAACCAACTCAGCAAGTAACAATAATAACTAAGGAACTGAAGATATTGACGAGCTACACAATTACAGTTTATTTCCAGTAATTCCAGCAAAGAATAGACATGCTTTCAAATTCGGCAGTTTAAGTCAAATCACTTTTGTACTGTTGAAGTTCATGTAATCCGGATATAAAATCTTTCAGAGAATTTCACAACAATGACAGATAGCAACTAAGTGCAACCACAAATGAAAAGCAAGTACAGCCTCTCAGGTCAACAATCACTCCACTCGTCACAACAACTCATTCACTCGGCTCTCAGCCCTCAGCACTCACACTCAATGGGTACCCGAACTCACTGGGGGTGTACCGAATCCGGAGGAGCTCCAATAGCCCAAGCGCCATAAACTGCACGGACAACTCACGTGCTGCACGGACAACTCATGTGCTATAATATCATGCACGGACAACTCACGTGCCATAATATCCTTACCTCACCGACAGGCCCTCGGCCTTACTCAGTCCTCATCCTCTCTAGTTTCTTGGGCTCTCAGAAATTACAAAGATCCACCCAAACAAAGATAACATAGTGTATCAACAAATATCAAGAAAAGACTGAGGTATAATACGCAATAAAAATCATGACTGAGTACAAGACAACAATTAGCAAATAATTCAACAAGTACACGAGCTCTATGTGTCCCAATAGTATCATCACATAGACTAAGCATGATTTCTAATATGATTTACAGTCACATTTCTCCAATACATAGAGAGCATATAGTTAAAAACAAGTTATTCAATTTTACAGTTGCTCGGGACGAACTAAGTCACAATCCCCTCAGTGCACGCCCACACGCCCGTCACCTAGTATATGCCTCACCTCCAAAGTAATCACATGATACAAAAATCCGGTGATTCATACTCTCAGGACCAGATTTAAAATTGTTACTTACCTCAAGCTATGAAATTCCTATTCTGCAATGTCCTTTCCTCGTGAATTTGCCTCCAAACGCCTCGAATCTACACATAAATAACTTGTTTTAGTCAATAAAATTCATTAGAATTAATTCCATAAGAAAATGCTAATTTCCCATAAAAATCTGAATTTTAGCTCAAAAATCGCCTGTGGAATCCAGTCTCGAAACTCGACAAAAGTTACAAAATCCGGAAGCTCATTCAACCACGAGTGTAACCATACTAATTTTACCAAAATCCGACCCTAACTCGACCCTCAAATTTTCAATTTAAACCAAGAGGGTTTTCAAACTTTTCCAACTTAATTCACCAATTACATGATAAAAACTACCATGGATTCAGATAATTTAACCAATATTGAGTTAAGAACACTTATCCCGTTTTTTTCCTTGAAAAACTCCCAAAAATCGCCTCTTCCCTAGCTCCAATCCCTCAAAAACTGATTTTCAGACCTTAAACTCTCTATCCAGACCTCTCTTCTTTGCGAACGCGAAAGGTCCCTCGCATTCGCGAAGCAAAACTCGACCGCCCACAAATTTAACCCTACTGTGGCTTCGCGAACCCGAAGCTCTGCAAATCTTACCCTTCGCGAACGCGACCACCTTATCACGACTGCATAGAACAAGGACCTGGGGGTCCCCAATAGCCTCACTCCTCTTCGCGAACGCGACACCACTTACGTGTTCACGATGCACACACAGACCATACTTTCGCGTTCGCGTTCGCGTTCTTCCCTTCGCGGATGCGAAGAACAAAACCTCATACACAGAAAATAGTCTTCGCGAACACGAAGGCCCACTCGCGAACGCGAAAGACAAAATTAGAAAAATGCAGCAACAGGTATCAGCAATCTCACCAAGGCCAAAAATGATCCGTTAACCATCCAAAACTCACCCGAGCCCCTCATGACCTCAACCAAATATACCAACAAGTCCTAAAATACCATATGGATTTAGTAGAACCCTTAAATCACCTCAAACAATGCTAAAACCATGAATTACACCCCAATTCAAGCTTAATGAACTTTGAAATATCTAATGTCTACAAACGACTCCGGAACCTATCAAATCACGTTCGATTTACCTCAAATTTTGCGCACAAGTCTTAAATAACCTAATGGAGGTATTCGAATTTTCAGAATCAGATTCCCACCCCGATATCAAAAAGTCAACCCCCCAGTCAAACTTCTCAAAAATTTCACTTTCGGCATTTCAAGCCTAATTCCACTACATAACTCCAAATACTTTTCCGGGGCACGCTCCTAAGTCCAAAATCAGCATACGGAGCTATTGGAAATATCAGAATTCGAATCCGAGGTCTTTTACACATAGGTCCACATCTGGTCAACTTTTCTAACTTAATTTTTCAATTATGAGACTAAGTGTCTCATTTCATTCCGAATTACTTCCGGGCCCGAACCAACTACCCCGGAAAGTCATAAAACAACTGTAAGGCATAATTTGAGTAGTAAATGGTGGAACGGGGTTATAATACTCAAAACGACCGGTCGGGTAGTTACAGGAGCATTTATGCAATATGGCATATTAGATACATCGGAAGAAAGAATTATTATTTGAAAAAGCCATACAATATATTAAGTATTAACTACCTGTTACAAATGAAAAAATGAAAATTAGGTTAAAACGTGGGTCGGTTTTTGTTAGTTTTAAGATAAAAGGTGGGTTAAAATGTGGAATAAAAAATTATCAGTGCATCAAAAGGTTGGTTTCCCACCATTGTGATTTATGTGTTAGTATGATGGATGTCGTCTTATAATGTTTCTGTTATAAAATAAAAATATGTAACTTTGCTGAACAAATTATAGTTATATGACCTATAAAATTTACCCGATAAAAATTCTAAAATTATATTTAAATGCCCAATTTGTTGAATGTTTGGCGGGTTACAAAGTTTTGGGCTACTTTTGCTAGTCCTAAATCAAAGCTTACCTGCTAGTCTTGTTTTCTATTCAATCAAAAATGACATAGTAGGTACAAACTTAGGAAAATGACAGCCTGGTGCACTAAGCTCTCGTTACGTGCAAGGTATGAGAGGGGCCAAACTGACATTTTCATATATTTCTACTTCTGATTTCTTTCCAAAAGTTCGCGTGTGGAGTATTGCTACCCCATTTTTTTAACCTTTGAAATAAATAAAAAATTACTTAAGGTACTGTTCCAGCTATTATGTAGGATTTGTATTTGGATATTTGAAAGGTAGTCAGAGTTCTTTTTTATCTCGCAGTTTGATATGGTATGAACTTGTATGTGATTCCTTTTGCTATGAGCTGAATTCTTTCTCGGGTAGTATCTTTAACCTGAGATAGGGTGGCAATGTAACCAATTACTATAAACATTTTAGTGTTTCTTATTTAAACGAGCTTGAGTATGACATCGAAAGATAGATAAGGAATAAAGATAAAAATAAACACTAGTCCAAGTACGACCATGTAACGACCCGACCGGTCATTTTGAGCATTTACGTTCCTTCCAACTATTTGAATTCTTGAATAACTTCCTATGAGTTATTGTGACTTGAGTGAATTGTTGTTTTTGGTTTTAAGATAATTCAGAGTTAGCTTGGAAGAATGAATTTTCATGTTGAAAGCTTAAGTTGAAATAGTTGACCGGATATTGACTTATGTGTTAACGACCTCGGAATTTAATACTGATAATTGCAATAACTCCGTATGGTGATTTTGGACTTAGGAGCGTGTATGAAAATTATTTGGAGGTCCGTAGTGGAATTAGGCTTGAAATGCCGAAAGTTTAATTTTGGGAAGTTTGACCGGGGGGTTTACCTTTTGATATCGAGGTCGGAATCCGATTCTGGAATTTGGAATGGCTTCATTATGTCATTTATGACTTGTGTGAAAAATTTGAAGTCATTCCGGATTGATTTGATGTATTTCTGCACAAGAGATAGAATTTGAAAGTTCAAAACTCATTAGGCTTGAATTAAGGTGTGATTCGTGGTTTTAGCGTTATTTGATGTAATTCGAGGCTTCAAGTAGGTTCGTGTTATATTATGGAACGTGTTGGTATATTTGGTTGAGGTCCCAAGAGGCTTGGCTGTATTTTTGGATCATTGGTTGAGAGATTTATAAAGTTAAGAAATTTGGGAGTTTGGCCATGGTCAATATCGGCTAAAGATGACCTCTTCTCAGTGTTTTGAGTGTGCGAGAAGGTCTATAGCGTGTTTTATGATTGAAATTCATATTTGGTTTGTGTCCGGGAAGTTCCGGCTGATTTTCTGGGTGAGTTTTGAGCGAGTTCGGGCATTTCGCCACTATAATATTGTTATGGCACTTTTGGGGGTGCGGACCGCACATTTTTGGGTGTTGAGGCCAAAGAGGGGCACGAACTGCACATAAAAGTGCGGACCGCAATAGAATTTTGCGGCCGCGCTAGGAATTTTGCGGACCGCACAATTTTGTCCAAAATAAGTAGACACCAAGAGCTATAACTTTTATTTGTGGCTCGTCTCCCAATTCCTTATAGATTGCTAGATATAAGCTTTCAAAGTCAGCCATATGTAACAGAGATTTCCAAACTCTTCCCAAACATCCTATAGTGTATCCACCAAAACTTTCTGTACACAACTCCAAATGACAAATTATTTACATTTATGAAAAGTAGACATCAAGGTCTACAACTTTCATTTTTGTATCATCTCCAAACTCCTTATAGATTGCGATATATACGCTTCCAAAGTCGGGTCAGTGCAGCAGGATTTTCCTCTACGTGATTGCAAAAAGGCTTCCGCGATCGCAATCCACAGTGCCCAAATAACCAAATTGCTCTTCGTGATCGCGACTATTTATCCGCGATCGCTGTGATGACCCAAAATGTCATCTTTAAATTTAATAAGTAATTTTGTATTTTAAGACCTCGAAAAGCACCATTTATCATTCATCGACTTGCGTGCGCAGTCCGTATAATCTTCCGAAAAGTTTTCATGTGAAAAATGGATTAAAATATGAAATAGAGCTTTAAAACTCAATTGAGTTGACTTTGGTCAACATGTTTAGCAAACGGACCTGTATCCATGTTTTGACAGTTCTGGTAGCTCCGTATCGTGATTTAGGACTTGGGCGTATGCCTGAAATTTAATTTGGAGGTCCCAAGCTCAAATAATGATCATTTAACGGAACCAACAATTTAAAGGCTAAAGATTTCAAGTTTGACCATGTGGTTGACTTTTTGATATCGGAGCCGGAATCTGATTCTGGAAATTTGAACAGCTCCGTTATGTCATTTATGACTTGTGTGCCAAATTTGAAGTCATTCCGGATTCATTTAAAATGTTTTGGCACGAGGTTTGCAAATTAAAAAGTTTAAAAACTCAAAGTCTTAATCGAGGTGTGAATTGCAATTTCGATGTTATTTTATGTGATTTGAGGCCCCGAGTAAGTCCGTATGATGTTACGATACTGGTTGGGATATTTGGATAAGATCCCAAGGAGCTCGGGCGAGTTTAGGATAGGCCACGGGATATTTTGAACTTAGAAAATTTTGCTGGTATAACTGAACCTGTTGCAGGCCTGTGATCTCGCAATTGCGAGATTAGGCATCGCAAATGCGAACCAAGCAAGTATGGCAATTGTGAGATTTTTATCGCAATTGCAAAGAAAGCCTAGGCCAACAGTTTTCGCAATTGCGAATGGCCAATTGTCGCAAATGCGGCATAATCTTCGCATTTGTGAAGGCAGCGGGATTGTGAAGGGCATCGCAATTGCGAGTGTTTCTTCGCATTTGCGAAGCTCAGGTCGTAATTGCGACACCTGTAGCTAAACAAAATGACTTTTGGACGGGATTTTTGATTCATTTCCCAAATATTCAAAACCTAAAAACCTCAAGAGGCAATTTTGGGTGATTTTCACGGTAAAACATTGAGGTAAGTGTTCCTTATCCTATATTGATTATATTTCATGATTTCATACTCAATTATATCATGAATCCGTGAATTTATGGAAGAAAACCCAGATTTTTCTAAAATCTTCCAAAAACGAAAATTTAAGATTTGAAAGTCCATTTGATATCGGAATTGGACAATTTTTGTATGGTTGGACTCGTCTCGGAATGGGTGTTCGGATTTCGTAAGTTTTTCTGAGATTTGAGCCTTGGGTCCCACTGTCGAATATTTTAATGAATTTCGGATTTTTATCCGGAAAATTTGTAAATTCATATGGAATTAATTCCTATGATTCGTATTGAGTATATCGAATTGTTTGTGAATAGATTTGAAGCTTTTAGAGACAAATTTAAAAGGAAAAGTTGTGGTCGAGTAATTGATTGGAAATTATAAAGCAAGGTAAGTGTCGTGGTTAACCTTGACATGAGGGAATAGAAACCTTAAATTATTTGTTATGTAAAATGCATGTGAACGACGTATAGGCGATGTGACGAGTGTCTATACGTCGTCAAATTAATTGTTTGCATAATTACTTGAAAAATCATAAATTATTTTAAATCATGAATTAATTATTATAATAACTGTTTCTATCCTATTCTTTGCCAAATATTAATTCTTGAATTCCTGCATTAATTGTTACATGCTACTTGAATTATGTGTCTTAATTGTTATTTGACATTTTGCTATTTGACATTGTCTGTTTCATGAATAAATCATAATCATTGTATGCTTGTTGTCTTACAATTTCATATTAACTGTTGCATTTATTGGGGAAATTCCTTCTATAAGATTTGGTAAATGAATATACCGGAGGAGCGGGTTGCACGCCGCAACAGAATTGATTATAATGAATATATTGGAGGATCGGGTTGCACGCCACAACAGACTTATGAAAAGTCTATATTGGAGGATCGGGTTGCACGCCGCAACAGACTTATGAAGAGTCCATATTGGAGGATCGGGTTGCACGCCGCAACAAACTTGATTAAAATAAATATATTGTGAGAGTGGGTTGCATGCTGCAACTGAATTGATGGAAATGATAATTGGTTATGACTGCTGAGTTGGCTTCAATTATTATAAATGAGTTACTGGATTTAATTCTATTATTGTTGTTGTTTCTAATATTGCGTACAGGTAATGTAAGTTACCCGCCTTAGCCTCGTCACTACTTCGTCGAGGTTATGCTCAGCACTTACCAGTATATGGGATCGGTTGAACTGATACTACACTCTACACTTCTTGTGTAGATTTTGGAAATGGTCCCAGCGGCGTACCGTAGACTTGCTCGGATTTCAACTATTCAGAAGAGACTTTAGTTATAACCGCACGTTGTTCGCAATTCTGAAGTCCCCGTCTACTTTACTTTAGTTGTGTATTTGTTTTCAGACAGCTTTATTTTATTCAGACCTTTATTTGTATTTATTCTAGAAGCTCGTGCACTTGTAACACCAATTCTGGGGTGGTATTTAGACACTGTTGTTTGATGGATTATCTCACTATATTTCAAACTTTGCTTCCGCATTTGTTTCCTTTGTATTACTAAATTTAAAATTGTTTTTAACATGGTTAATATTATTCTAACGTTTGCTTGCCTAGCAAGTGAAATGTTAGGCACCATCACGGTTTGAAGGAGGGAATTTCGGGTCGTGACAATCGCGATGCATTCCTCTGTGGCCAAAAACCAACAATTAAGAATGGCCTAGAAATGGTTCGAAACCACCCCGAAACTCACCCGAGCCCCTCGGGACCTCAATCAAATATACCAAGTATTAAAACATCATATGAACATAGTCGAAGCCTCGAATCACATCAAACAACGCTAAAACTACGAATCACACCTCAATTCAAGCCTAATGAACTTTGAACTTTCAAATTCTATATTTTGTGCCGAAATACATCAAATCAATCCGGAATGACTTCAAATTTTGCACACATGTCATAAATGACATAACGAAGCTATTCCAATTTCCAGAATCGGATTCCGACCTCGATATAAAAAAGTAAACCCCCCGGTCAAACTTCTCAAAAATTTAACTTTTGGCATTTCAAGCCTAATTCCACTACGGACCTCCAAATAATTTTTCGGACACGCTACTAAGTCCAAAATCACCATATGAAGCTATTGGAATAATCAGATCTAAATTCTGAGGTCGTTTACATATAAGTCGACATCCGGTCGCTATTTTAACTTAAGCTTTAAACCTTGGAACTAAAAGTTCCAATTCATTCCCTAACATCACCGGAACCAAAACAATTGCCCCAGCAAGTCACACAACAACTGTAAAGCCCAATTTGAGCAGTAAATGGGGAAACGAGGTTGTAATACTCAAAACGACCGGTCGGGTCATTACATTCTCCCCCACTTAAACATACATTCGTCCTCGAACGTGCCAAGAGTTGTGTCCAAGCCATCAAATCACTGTTCCATCTTATCGCACACGTACCCGGGGGTGATCTCACGTCACCCTATTCTATATAGGCTTGACAACACAATACCACTGAAATCATTGATTTAACTTTAGCCCATGAATCTTGGAAATTAATTTACAACCTTTAGAATTTCTTTCAAGATATGAATCTTACATTTACACATTGTATGAGTTTGAACAAGCTGTATCAAGCCATAACCATCACCATAACCACGGACATAATCACCTAACATATTACACAACTCGCATGCTCGTAGCACCATTCCTGATAACAGTGACTACTACAAAACAAACCACATACTAGTATTAAAACCATATCGAACCAAACCTCATACCAAAACCTTCGTACCTTGTTGATAATAAAAGAAACAATCGAAATTTCATGAACACTTACCAGATCAACAAGTCACGGAGCTCTCTCGCCCCAACCAGAACCATAATCAATTTCTGAGCCGACTTTCAATATTATACTCCCGAATATACCGAAATCAAACCTGATACTACCCATTCTAGGTCCAATGACCTTATATTACCAAACACAAATGTTTCATAGACATGACACACTAATATAACTCAGATCCATCCTGTGCCATCCGTGCACTAATACGCAACAATTCAAATGTACCCAATCATGGAAAATCACTCAAATGAGAGAACTGCCCCGCCAGATTAACAAGTACCGCCACAACGAAACACTAAAAATTCATCATACAACGTAGAACCATTACCCGATTCCAACACAAGGTTCATACCTTAACAAAACTCTGTTGCAATGTGTGACCCCATCTAAACGCTAGTCCATAATATATACCTCGAGCTACCCCACTCAAAATCACTAACCACAGAGAGGCAAATAACAAAACAATGCCACACAAAACCTGAAAGAACATAACCATTATGCAATCGATCATGCAATACCCAAATACTCATCATGCTCAAATTCCTCTATAATGATCAAATAGAACCGCACCATCTGTGGTCATAACCAATGAATCACAACTCCTCGTAGCATAAAGGAGTAATTCACACATCATTTCAGAACATGAATAAGGTCAACATCAATCGAATGACACATCCCTCAACAATAGTAGTATGGAGCCAACCATTCTGGCTCGGTGTAGAATGCACATCTTAATTGGGCCTACCAATGGACCCCCAAATCAACTCGGGTTACCCACAAATAGATAAAAAAAAACCTCTGAAAATCCATAATGACTGAATCACAACACATTTTATCATCTAGCTAGCTCCGACCATAAATTCACAGTCCACAACCATAAAACAATTTGCTCCTAAGGACTCCCAAATCTCCAAATCCATAGAACTCGTGAATCACCATATTTGATTCCATGTCCACCGCCCAAATGCCTAGCACCTCTCTCATACCCGATCATCCTACGAGGAATACTTTAAAAGTTCTTCCGTGCCACTTGACAAAATTTGAATATCATCAGTCTATCCACCATGCGAGTACTGCAATACTAATTAAACATCCGTAAGTCAAAATATAATGCGCCTTCTGAAATACGCACCCTTCTCATACACCAAGTAGTAATCGTATTCATCTATTCATTTGGATCCGCCCAAATAGGCCAAAAGACACGTGCCCCAGTAGCACAATAACTTTCATCCCACATTTTTTATATACTCATAGGTGCAATATAACCCATATCCAGGAATTTCCTTATTCGAGTCATCATCGATCTCAAATTTTGCAAGTCATAACTAACCCACCAGTATGCCTCAACTCAAAACTAAACCTTTACATATAATCATGAAATTGAATTATCAATAGCAGGCTCCCCCACTTGGCTCAAAGCCAAAGATTAAAACATTCCCTAACTTAAAATACCAATACTCTATTACTGTCATAATGCCACAGTCAGTTCAACGAAACTTCTTCTCAAACTCATGAAACGCCAACCATAAAAATACCCCAAATCATCCGCTAAGCTCGCAATCATTCTCTTGACACTCAAGTCAATTTTCTCAACCAGATTCAAATTCAAATCTCCACACATATGCCCCACTGGGAGAAAAGAAAATCTCCACTCACATCATAAGAAATACACTTACGTAAATTACTCTGCAGGGAATAACCCATATGTTTAACCTCAAATTGGTTTCTTGATATACCCTTTCGTAGTCACAACTACTATGCAATCACTTAGTCTATCTGAGTCAAAACTCACTAACCAGACATGAGAATTTAATTTGTCCCAAAATTTAACAATCGTGAAAGATCCTTCAAAACATTCACACTCGAGACTGTACGTCACATCAAAACGAAAATCAAGCCCAATGGCCTTCATTTACATTTCAAGAAAACACTTCTCGTCACATTCAAATCATCTTAACACATCCCGCAGTTACATCATACTCATCACAAAGCTATTCCACCGCTCATCGAGCCACAAATTCTACTGTAGGGTCATTACCGGACATATGAGTCCAATTGTATAGGTTACAACTGAAGCTACCGAGCTCAAGCTACGGTCTAACCATGGCCTCAAGTCCTCCTGACTGGCCCATCACCAAAACACAGAATACTCACCTCAAACCTCATTCATAGAATCACAAGTCGGTGATGCACAGCTGATACCGAGCGCTCATGTGCGCATACGAATACGTGGAAGGAATTCAAAGTATTATGTCCCAAGATGAATAAATCTCGCACGATAAGGAAAGAAAGACGGGAAGTATATATACTAAATGCCCTGTAGCCTCTCGAAGATAAGTATGGACGTCATCAGACTGATCCGCAAGACTCTACTAGACACTTGCTCCTGACTTGTAGAACCTATGAACCAAGAGTTATGATACCACCTTGTCATGACCCAAAATTCAACTAGTCGTGATGAAAACTAACCCAACCCGCTAGGTAAGCCAACTTTCAATTATCCAATTCCAATAACAATTATGAAAGAAATTTAAGTGAATAAATATCTTAATCTTATACATCCCCCAAGAACTGGTAGTACAAATCACGAGCTTCTAAGAATAGAGTATACAAAGCAGAAATGAAATAAATACATAGTCTGTTTGAATAACACATAAACAGAGCTTTTATAAATCTAAGGCTACCCTGAACAAGAGGCAGCTACAACAGGAACGCAGGTACATCTTCAAATCCGGCAACCATCAAACACAGCAGCAATGACAGCCAATATCTGCACGCAATGTGCAGAAGTGCAGTATCAGTACAACCGACCCCGTGTACTGAGTAAGTAACAAACCTAGCCTTATGTTGATAGTAGTGACGAGCTTGTACCAAGGTCAGATTCTAACTTCCATAACCAATAATAGTTCATAACAATATTAAACAAGTAATACCAGAAGTAACTCAAAGAATAAATACTCAGCTAAATCATGACTTCTGAAAATAGTTCTGCCTTTCAAGTACATCAATTAAAACCTAAATCGTTTGCCGAAGTTACCAAAAATATGAATAAGTTTGAAATTAGTAATTTTCCAAAATCCTTTCAATAATAAATAAAATATCTCATTTTCTTTTGAGATAACCAGTGTAAAACAAATGCATCACTATTCCCATCTGTCAACATGTGTGAGAAATCATGAATAATGTGATATCGTACAGCATGAGAAAAACACATCTCTATGCATATATGTCATTTGTGCATGTCAATGTAATGTATCTCAGAGATTGTACTCATGTACGCACACTCTCAGAGTACTTAATCTCACTGTCTCGCATTCTCTCTCAATGTGCTCAGCACACTCAATCACTCAACGCTATACAGTACTTGCTGCGGTGTGCAGCCCGATCCCTGTTTAGAGTCGAGTGCACTCACTAGGGGTGTGTACAGACTCATGAGGGGCTCCTACAGCCCAAGCACTATAAGCACGGACAACTCACGTGCTATAATATCATATCTGGATCTGCACGGATAACTCACGTGCTGCACGGACAACTCACGTGCTGCACGGACAACTCACGTGCTATAATAATATTTGGATCAGCACGGACAACTCACGTGTTGCACGGCCAACTCACGTGCAATAATAATTTAAGGATCCGCACGGCCAACTCACGTGCTGCACGGCCAACTCACGTGCAATAATAAGCCAATAAGGTCTTCTGCAGGCGGCCGGCCCCGATCAACATAATAATCCTCACAATCAGGCCCTCGGCCTCACTCAACCATCAATCTCTCCAGTCTCTCTATCATGGGCTCACAATTCCATAAAAATAGCCAAAAAATGATGATATGATGTATCAATAAATAACAACAGAGACTGAGAAACGATGTGTAATGACATGAATATGACTGAGTATAAATTTTCAATTTAAAACAAATAATTCACAGAAATATGACCTCTGCGGGTCCCAAAAATACCGGCACATAGCCTCAACATGATTTTTATTATGCTTTTCAGCTCAATTTCTTTAACACATAAAACTGCATGGAAAATGCCAAGATTATTTAACTACAAAATTCCACAAAAATAATTATGTTACAATTTCTATAGTGCACGCCCACACGCCTATCACCTAGCATGTGTGTCACCTCCCAACAATTCACATAATATATATATTCAGGGTTCATACTCTCAGCTCCAAGATTAGAAGAGTTACTTACCTCGAACAAGCCGAATCCAATGTCGAACAGGCTAAACAATGATCCAAAAATCCCATTATACGCGTATCAACTCCCAAACGGCTCGAATCCCAATCCATATGGTGAAAATTGCCTCAAAAATTGCTTTAATCCGAGCTCCATAGCTCCAAATGTGTTAAAATAGACGAAACCTCAAAATATATCTTCTGTCTAGGCATTTACTCTTCGCGGTCATAGAAAATGCTTCGCGCTCATGAAGCATAAAATTTTTCAGCCCCTAAATTGCTCTTCGCGATTGCGGAAAATGCTTCGCGATCGCGAAGAACAATCTCCCCAACTCTTCCAGATAGACTCTAGTATAATGGTCATAACATTTTGTACAAAACTCCAAATTGCAAATGGTTTAACTTTATGAAAACTAGACACCAAGAGATATAACTTTTATTTGTTGCTCATTCCCCAATTCCTTATAGATTACTAGATATAAGCTTCCAAAGTCAGCCATGTACAACAGAGATTTCCAAACTCTTCCCAGACAGCCTATAGTTTATCTACCATAACATTTTGTACACAACTTCAAATGATAAATGGTTTACATTTCTTAAAACTAGACATCAAGGGATACAACTTTTATTTTTGGATCATATCCAAATTCCTTATAGATTGCGAGATATAAGCTTCCAAAATTGGGTCAGTGCAGCAGGATTTTCCTCTACGCGATCGCGAAAAGGCTTTTGTGATCGCGATTCACAGTGCCCAAACAACAAAATTGCTCTTCGCGATCGCGATCATTTGTCCGTGATCACGATGCATACCTCTGTGGCCAAAAACCAACAACAAATAATGTCACGACCCAATTTCACCTATAGGTCGTGATGGCTCCCAACACTACAGCTAGGCAAGCCAACTAATAAATTAAACGTATATTGATTAAACTTTTAATCCAAGAAAATAATAAAATACCAAATTCTACCAATGTGTGTGACAAGACCTGGTGTCACAAGTGTATGAGCATCTAGTAGATTATACAAAACCTCAAATACTGTCTAAAATAAAAATAGACAGAATGAAAACAAAATACAAGGAGAGACACTGGTAGCTGCAAAACGGCTCAGAAAGGTAGCTCACCACTATGTCCCTGGATAACGTGGGTGTAAGACGGTAGGTCCCCCACTAGTACTTGCCTCAGGTCCTACACATAAAGTGCAGTAAGTGTAGTATGAGTACGTAAATAATGTGTACCCAGTAAGTATCAAGCCTAATCTAGAAGTGGTAGAGAGGATATGGCCGACTTTGACACTCACTACGGGTCAATAATAATAATTGAAATAAAACTAGAATATATAATTCAGCATGATTCACATAATATAACAATAATTTATTTAACCAGCTGAAATAATTAAATTCCTTCAATTCCAACAAATTTCCACTTTATCAATTAATCTCATTTACAGGAATAACAATAATTCCTTAGTTAACAGGGATAATAATCCTTAAATACCAATGATTTCCAAAATTTTCAATTAGCTTCACTAGCTACAATAAACTATCAAAGTATCGTGTAATTATTATTGTTGAGCACGATTTCTGTCGAGGTCGTTCGGCCCGATCTAGAATATTGTGTACACTGACGAGGGATGTGCGGCACGATCCATAGATGCATCTATCATGCCGAGGCGTTCGGCCCGATCCACAAGAAAGGAGGACATTTTCTTATGTACCTCCGGAATAAGAGTATTTATTGTAAAATATATTCGAGAGGATAACAATTTATTTCAGCAATTAATTAATCTAAACAAAAATTAAGCATATGAAAATTTCATATTTTCTACCTTTCATAACAATTCACAATATATACATCAAATATTTTAATAAATAAAGACTACAATTTACAAAAGTAATTCAATCCTTGTAGCTACGTACGGACTCTCGCAACCTCGCATGTACGTAGCCCCCGCAATTAGCAATAATTATTTAATTTAATCACCTATGGGGTAAATTTCTCCCTCACAAGATTAGACAAGAGACTTACCTCAATTTGCTCCAATTTAATCCACTAGAAGGCCCTTTCCTCGATTATCCAACTTTGACTGGCTCGAATCTAACCATAAATAATTTGATACAATCACTAAATTTATAGGAATCAATTCTATAAGAAATACTATATTTTCAATAAAAATCCCGAAATTAATTAAATATTCGTATGTGGGGCCCACATCTCGGAATCCGACGAAAGTTATGAAATCCGACAACTCATTCAATTACGAGTCCAACCATACCAGTTTCAATCCAATCTGACTCTGAATCGATACCGAAATCTCAAAATTTTGTTTCTATGAGATTCCTAAACTTTTTTAATTTTCAATGTGAAAACACTAATTAAATGGTGAAAACAGAAATATATTTGTGTATATAGACCAAATCCGACTTACTCCAAATGTATTTCCTTGAAAATCTATCAAAAGTCGCCTCTGCTCAAGCTCAAGTTTGTCAAAAATGGCAAATGGGTCGAATGCCTCTGTTTTTATAACTTACAGATCTGTCCAGTCCGATCAGAGAGCTCAATCAGGGGAGCCCGATCAGGGAGCTCGATCTTGGGAGCTCGATCAGGGAGTTCGATCATGGGAGCTCGATCTTAGGAGCTCAATCAGGGAGTTCGATTATGGGAGCTCGATCTTGGGAGATCGATTTTGGGCCTCAGTCTTGGTCTCGATCTTGAGCTCGATCACAGCCCAAAATTTCTAGCAAAAGAGAAATATTGCAGCATCTGTTTAAGTCCAATTTTTTATCCGTTAACCATCCGAAACTCACCCGAGGCCCTCGGGACCTCAACCAAATATACCAACAAGTCCTAAAATATCATACGAACTTAGTCGAACCTCTAAATCATATCAAACAATGCTAAAATCATGAATCATACCCCAATTCAAGCTTAATGAAACTAAGAATTTTCAACTTGTACATTCGATGCTGGAACCTATCAAATCAAGTCCGATTGACCTCAAATTTTGCACACAAGTCATAAATGACATAACGGACCTGTGAAAATTTTCAGAATTGGATTCTGACCCCGATATCAAAAAGTCAACTCCCCGGTCAAACTTTCAAACTTTAAATTCCTATTTTAGCCATTTCAAACCCAATTTTACTACGGACTTCCAAATAAAATTCCGATCACGCTCCTAAGTCCAAAATCATCATACAGAGTTGTTAGAATCATCAAAATTCTCTTCCGGGGTCGTTTGCACATAATTCGATATCCGGTCACTATTTGAACTTAAACTTTTAATTTTTCATCAAAATCTCATATCTCGGGCTAGGGACCTCGGAATTTGATTATAGGAATACGCCCAATTCCCATATCACGCTACGGACCTACCGGAATTGTCAAAATACTGATCCGAGTGCGTTTGCTCAAAATGTTGACCAAAGTCAACTTAGTTGAGTTTTAAAGCTCTAATTCATATTTTAATCTATTTTTAACAGAAAAACATTCCGAAGAATTTTATGGACTACGCACGTAAGTTGAGAAATGATAAATAGTGCTTTTTGAGGCCTTAGAAAACAATATTAATTATTAAATTTAAAGATGAAATTTTGGGTCATCATTAAGAATGATTTAGAAATGGTCTGAAGCCACCCCTAAACTCACCCGAGTCCCTCGGGACCTTAACCAATATACCAACAAGTCCTAAAACATCATACAAACTTAGTCGAAGCCTTGAATCACATCAAACAATGCTAAAACTATGAATTGCACCTCAATTCAAGCCTAATGAACTTTGAACTTTCAAATTCTATATCTTGTGCGAAAATACATCAAATCAATACAGAATGACTTCAAATTTTGCACACAAGTCATAAATGACATAACGAAGCTATTTCAATTTCTAGAATCGGATTTCGACCTCGATATCAAAAAGTCACCTCCCTCCCCCCCCCCCCCCCGGTCAAACTTCCCAAAAATTTAACTTTCGGCATTTCAAGCCTAATTCCACTACGGATCTTCAAATAATTTTTCGGACACACTCCTAAGTCCAAAATCACCATACGAGCTATTGGAATCATTAGAATTAAATTCTGAGGTCGTTTACACATAAGTCGATATCCGTTCACTATTTTAACTTAAGCTTTAAACCTTGGAACTAAGTGTTTCAATTAATTCCAAAACCTCATCGGATCCGAACCAATGGCCCCAGCAAGTCACACAACAATTGTAAAGCTCAATTTGAGAAGTAAATGGGAAAACGGGGTTGTGATACTCAAAACGACCGGTCGGGTCGTTACATAGTGCCTATGTCTAAAAATAAAGTCTACTAGGGAGTGGAGACCCTATGCTGGAAAAGAGACTACGGAGTAGAGACCCTATATCTAAAATAAACATCAACTAGGGAGTGGAGAACCTATGTTGGAAAAGCGACTAGGGATTGGTGTACCCTGATACTGGTAAGGAAATGTAACCAGAGGTTGGTACCCTATATTACGGAAAAATAATGTAATAAGGAGTTGGTACCTTGTATTACGTAAAAGAATGTAATCATGGGATGTCATCTTGTATTACTGAAAGGAAATGTAACCGGGGGATTGCACCATGAATTATGGAAAAGAAATGTAACCAAGGGTTGGTGCCATGTATTACTGAAATGTAAGTGAATCCCCTCGGCGAAAAGGTTCTACCTGGGTTAAACTGCGAAAAGCGAGCTTGGGCGAAGAGTACTTCTACCCGAAATATGAGCTGGATTCCCCTTGGCGAAAAGTTTCTACCTGGGTTAAGATACGTAAAATAACCTGAGCGAAGAGTACTTCTACCCAGAAACTATGACATGGATCCCCCTAGGCAAAAAACGTTCTACCTGGGTTAAGCTACGAAAAATATCCTGGGCGTAGAGTACTTCTACCTGGAACTATGAGCTAGATCCCCCTATGCCAAAAGGTTCTACCTGGGTTAAGCTATGTAAAACATCCTGGGTGAAGAGTACTTCTACTCGGACCTATGAGCTGGATCCCCCAAAGAAAAAAGGTTCTACCTGGGTTAAGCTATGTAAAACATCCTGAGCGAAAAGTTCTTCTACCCGGAACTATGAGCTGGATCCCCCTAGGCGAAAATGTTCTACCTGGGTTAAGCTACTGTAAAACAACCCGAGCGAATAGTACTTCTACCTGGAACTATGAGTTGAATCCCCCTAGGCAAAATGGTTCTACCTAAGTTAAGCTACTGCAAAATAACCTGAGCGAAGAGTACTTCTACCCGGAACTATGAGTTGGACCCCGTAAGCGAAAAGGTTCTACCTGGGTTAAGCTACAAAAAACAAGCCTGGGCGAAGAGTACTTCTACCCGAAAATATGAGCTAGATCCCCTTGGCGAAAAAGATTCTACCTGGGTTACTGGTCGAAGAGTACTTCCACCCAAAAATATGATATAGATCCCCCTAGGTGAAAAGGTTATACCTGGTTTAAGCTATGTAAAAGATCCTGAGCAAAACGTACTTCTACCCGGAACTATGGGATGGATCCCCATAGGCGAAAATGTTCTACCCGGGTTAAGCTACTGTAAAACAACCTGAGCGAAGAGAACTTCTACCCGGAACTATGAGCTGAATCCCCCAGGCGAAATGGTTTTACCTGAGGTAAGCTACTGTAAAACAAGCTGAGTGAAGAGTACTTCTACCTAGAACTATGAGCTGGATCCCCCTAAGCGAAAAGGTTCCACCTGGGTTAAGCTACGAAAATAAGCCTGGGCGAAGAGTACTTCTACCCAAAATATGAGCTGGGTCCACTAAAAGAAAAGTGCTAATTACATGGGAATTTTACCTAGGGATTTTATTCGCAGATAATACCTGCGGATTTTCATGGGAAACTGTAATGACCCAACTGGTCATTTTAACTTTTAGAACCCCTTTACCTTAAATAAAACTTTCTGTATGTGCTTTAATGATTTATGACTTGTGGGGATGGTTGGTTCGGGATTTGGAAGTGTTTGAGTTTAAATCGGAACACTTGGTTCCTTAGTTGGCTTTAAAAGGCCAAGTTTGACTTTGGTTAACATTTTGAACAAACAGACGCGGATCAGTGTTTTGACAGTTTTGTGGGTCCATATCGTGATTTGGGACTTGAGAGTATGCCCGGAATCAAATTCCGAGGTCCCTAGCCTGAGTTATGGAATTTTGAAGAAAAATTAAAATGTTTAAGTTCAAATAGTGACTGGATGTCTAATTATGTGAAAACGACTTCGGAATAGAATTTTGATGATTCCAACAGCTCCGTATGGTGATTTTGAACTTAGGAGCGTGTTTGGAATTATATTTGGAAGTCTGTAGTTAAATTAGGCTTGAAATGGCTAAAATAAGAATTTAAGTTTGGAAGTTTGACCGAGGAGTTGACTTTTCGATACCGGAGTCGGAATCCAGTTCCGAAAATTTTTATAGCTCTGTTATGTCATTTATGACTTGTGTAAAATTTGAGGTCAATCGGAGTTGATTTGATAGGTTTCGACATCGAATGTAGAAGTTGGAAATTTTAAGTTTCATCGAGCTTGAATGGGAGCATAATTCGTGGCTTTAGCGTCGTTTTATGTGATTTGAGGTTTCAAATAAGTTCGTAAGATATTTTAGGACTTGTTGGTATATTTGGTTGAGGTCGCGAGGGCCTCGGGTGAGTTTCGGATGGTTAACGGATCAAAAGTTGGACTTAAAAAGCTGCTGCAATTTTTCCTCTTCTGTTGGACATTCTGGGCTGTGATCAAGTCCAGGTATCGAGCCCAGGTAACGAGCCCAGGGTTGACGAGGCTCAGGCTCGAGCTTGTGTATCGAAGCCATGATCGAAGGTCCAACTAGAGGGCCATGATCAAAGGCAAGGCTCGAGGGCCAGGATCGAAGACAAGGCTCGAGGGCCAGGATCGAGACCCAAGATCGAGGGTCACTATTGAAGAATCAGGCTCGATGCCATGATTGAGGTTATGATCGAAGGACCATGCTCGATGCCATAATCGAGGCCATGACCGAGGTCCAAGCTCGAGCCTGTGATCGAAGCCACAATCGAGGTCTAGGCTCGAGGGCCATGACCGAAGCCACGATCGAGGCCACGTTCGAGGCCCAAGATGAGGAAGTTGTAGCCCAAGATCGAGGCAGCCCATGATCGGACTCCACATGATCGGACTCCGCCATGATCGAGGTCACCCTGGAGAGATCTGTAAGTTATAAAAACAGGGGGGTTTCATCCATTTCGCCATTTTTAACAACTTGGAGCTTGACCACAAGCGATATTTGATATATTTTCAAGGAAAAATATTGGGGTAAGTGATTCTAACTCAGATTTGGTCAATATACACAAATATATCATTGTTTTCACCATCTAATTAGTGTTTTGAGATTGAGATTTGGAAAAATTTAGAAATCTCATAGAAATGAATATTTGAGATTTCGGTATCGATTCGGAGTCGGATTTGAGTAAAACTGGTATCGTTGGACTCATAATTAAATGGGTTGTCAGATTTCATAACTTTTGCCGGATTTCGAGATGTGGGCCCCACGGATGAATTTTGAATTAATTTCGGGATTTTTATGAAAAATGTAGTATTTCCTTATAGAATTGATTTCTATAATTTTTAGTGGTTGTATCTAATTATTTTGGATAGATTCGAGCCACACAGAGTTGGATAATCGTGGAAAAGGCCTTATAGTGGATTAAATTGGAGCAAGACGAGGTAAATCTCTTGTCTAATCTTGTGAGGGGGAAATTACCTCATAAGTGATTAAAAATTAAATAATTGTTACAAATTGTGGGGGCTACGTACGCACGAGGTGACGAGAGTCCGTGCGTAACTACTATTAATGCTAAAGTATGGATAGTTTAGGACTCAAAGTATTAATTACTTGTGTAAATTGTATTCATTATTAATTAAAATATTTGATGTATATATATTTATATTGTGAATTGTTATGAAAGATAGAGAAATATGAAATTTTCATATGCTTAATTTTGTTTAGATTAATTAATTATTGAAATAAATTGTTATCCTCTCGAATAAATTTTACAATAAATACTCTTATTCCGGAGGTACATAAGAAAATGTCCTCCTTTCTTGTGGATCGGGCCGAACGCCTCGGCAGAATAGATGCATCTATGGATCGTGTCGCACATCCCTCGGCAGTGTACACGAAACTCTGGATCGGGCCGTACGACCTCGACAGAAATCATTCTTAATAATAATAATAATTACACGATACTTGGACAGTTTATTACAGCTTGTAAAGCTATTTGATAATTGGAAATTTATTGAAATTGGATTGCAGCTGGTAAAGCTATTTGATAATTGGAAATTTATTAAAATTGGAATGCAGCTTGTAAAGCTATTTGATAATTTGAAATTATTGAAATTGGATTGCAGCTGGTAAAGCTATTTGATAAATAGAAAATTATTTGAATTGAAGGAATTTAATTAATATATTGAGAATTATTGGAATCGAAAATTTAATTACTTCTGCTAGTTCAATAAAATTATTGTCAACTCTGTGAATCACGTTGATATAAATATTTCTATTTTTTATGTTTATTTAATATTATTGACCCATAGTGAATGTCATAGTCGGCCATCTCGTCTCTACCTCTTTGAGATTAAGCTTGATACTTACTGGGTACACGTTATTTTCGTACTCATACTGCACTTGCTGCATATTTTATTGTGCAGGTACATATATGTATAGCGGCCTTATGGGCGCAAAGGTGTGGTTAAAAATTGTAGGGACATAGGTGAGCTGCATTCTATATTACGATCCGCAGCTAACAGAGTCTCCTTCAGAGTTATTATATATTCCTGTCTAATTTGTATTCTGGACAGATGCTGTATTTTATTATTAATTTCTAGTAAATGCTCATGCACTTGTGACACCGGGTTTTGGGAATGGTTGTGAATTGTTTCGAAATTTAATTGCTAAAAATATTTATCATTTACTCTATGAGTTTTATCTTTATTATGTCATTGAAGAAATTTTAATTTCAAAAATACAAAAATGGATAATTCAGTTAATTGATTATGGTTGGCTTTCCTGACAGCGGTGTCTGGTGCCATCACGACCTATAGGTGAAATTGGGTCGTGACAGAAACATTATAATTCCTAAATTTCAAATATTTTACATGCGAAAAATATTTTCCTAGGAAAATTCATAGGTAACTTTGGAGGCATTATGCGCAAAATATTACTTGGGAACTTACCCGAGGAAATAAATCAACAAGTACATTTCCGTAGGAAAATCCATAGGTAAGCAAATAATGAAAATGAAAATAAAATCTCATGTTAATCCGAAGGAAAATCCCTAGGTAACTCTACATGCTACTTTAGTTGGGGATATTTTCTTGGGGATTTATCTGGGGATTTGCTTATTTGAAAAATTACATGAGGATATTATTGCGGCGGATTTAGCTGGAGATTTTTTTTGGAGATTTAGCTGGGGATTATCTTAGCTGGGGAATTACCTTTGGGATATTAGTGCTACAAATTTAGTTAGAGATATTTTCTTAAGGATTTACCTGTGAATTTTCTTACATTGGGAATTACCTAGAGATTTGGTTGACGTGAATTTAGTTAGAATTTTTTTCTTGGGATTTACTTATTTGGTGAAATTACACGGGGATTATATTATTGTAATTTTTTCTAGAAATATTTTCTTTGTAATTGGGATTTACCTAAAAATTTTATTACCTAAGAAATTAATTAGAGATTATTTGTATGGTTTTAAACAAAATTTGTTTCTTTAGAATTTACTTGAGTATTTCATTATACAGTTTTAATTGGGTATTTGTTCTTAGGATTTAGATAAAAAAATTATTATTGTTGTTTCAATTGGATATATAATATTTTAGAATTTATTTTTTTATATAATTATCTATTTATGCATAGGTAAATGTAAATTGTTGATACTATATAAAATTTAATGATGTATACATGTTTGGATTGGGCATTATAAGTCATTAAGCATAACATAGTCGGTTATTACTTTTGCAGCAAATTTAGTAACAAAATAATTATCACAAAGAAAATTATATTAAGAATTAAAAATTTAATATGGTTGATATAAAGAACATAATAAAGCTAAGATACGGCTATATTTGACATATTTCAACTAATATCATGAGAAAATATACTAAATATAACTAAATTATTGACACCTATTTAAGTTTAATTTCTAAGTAGAGAAAAATTACGTTACATTCATAAAAATGTAACTAAGTTTTATTAACTTTTTATCTTATGTATGTCATTTTTTCACATGTATTTGATTAGATAAAAGTCAATTATAGCATATATAAAATGATATAGTTTGAACTAAGTTTTATTAACTTTCTATCTTATGTATGTCATTCTTTCACATGTATTTGATTAAATAAAAGTCATTTATAGCATATATAAAATGATATAGATTGAGATTGTTAGTATTGAAACTTAATATCGAATAATCTTATAATTTCACTTTCTAACATCATTTCTTGATCAAATCCTACCATTATTAATAAAATAACTTAATTATGTGTATTTTATTAGGATTAGTGAAATAATTCTTACTAATTATTATGTACAAAGAATTTAATTCTTGTCAATTAGTGTATTTTTTATAAAGAAAAGAAGTAATATGTTATTCGAGAAATATAAATGAATTTTTTTTAAAAACCTAAGGATACCTTAAATTTAAAAGTACTAATATAAATTTAATTTGCTATTACTTGGAAAATAGTATTTTATTTATTTTACGGAATCCTTAATTAATGCATCCTTTAATAAAATTAAAAAATTAAAAAGAGGTAAGCGTTAGTAATAGTACGCAAATAATACTACATTGGGAATTGGTAGTTGGGATATTCTTGTCCCACATCGGCCAAGAGACATAAATGTTTGCGCTTTATAAACTAATTAAGCCTCGAGCAAACCACAAATCAGCAGTGGGTTAAATTAAACATTTAGAGGATTACTAATTACTAATACTAACTAATTGGATGGGAAAAAAAAATACTAACTAACTAATTAGTAACAGTAATTAGTGATGTGTAAAAATAACAAAATAATTTAATAGGTGCAATTTGTGTCTTGTATCAGTAGGTGGAGATTTCTATATGATATATAGAAGAAATATATATATATATAGCAATTCTAATTTTTCGTCGTTCAGACATTGGGAATTTTCATGGGGATGTACTTGCAGCTATTTCCTAGCAAACTCCCCAAGAAATATCCTTAAGTTTCATTAAACTTTTACCAAAATTTCATGTGAATATCTAGAATTTCCTATGAATAAATTCGTAGGTAATTTGCATGCAAATTTAAAACCCCAGGAAATTTTTATGCGGATTCAAAATCCCCAAATACATTACCAGCGGATTTTCTTATATAATCCCCACCAAAATTTCCATATAATACATGATTTTCTTGTAGTTGTCCCCTAGGCGAAAAATATTCTACCCGAGTTACTGGGCGAAGAGTACTTCTACCCGAAAATATGATCCCTAAGTGAAAAAGTTGTACCTGGCTTAAGCTATGAAAATGAGAGGTATAGACAGTAGTGCTGCATGCTGAAAATAAAATAAAATAGTGATTTTGAGGGAATTACCTTTTGTGATATTCGTCCTTTGAGAGTCACCACTCTGCATTGCTTTGTTCCTGCTTCAAACAAAGAAAAACTGTGAGTTTTCAAAGTGGTGGTTGGTTTGCGGCCTTGATGCCCTAAGTAGCTTAAAGTCACGGCCACTGCTGTAGAAGAACTGATTCTTCTAGTATGGTACTGAGATGCTTGGATGCTCTGTATAGCTTCCTGGAGACCTTGGCTCTCCGATGTTGCCCCTGGCTATTTCATATCCGGATGTCCATGATACCGCTAACCCTTGTACCTAGGGCAAGGCAAATTTTCTTTAAAATAGAACACATTAGAACCTTCTCGAGAGTCACCCACTTTGCTCAAATCTAAATTGCACCACCCCAATGGTTTGAAAGACACGTGCCTCATTAGCACAAAAACACTCATCCCATGACTTTCACATACTCATAAAACACAATACAACCTGTATTCAGGAACTTCCTTACTCGAGTCATCGTCGATGTCAACCTCTACAGGTCATAACAAATCCACAAGTATGCCTCTAACCAAAACTAAAATTTAACAATAACCATAAAATTGGATTGTGAATAGCAGGCTCCACCAATAGTTATCACACACGGACGATACACACGGTCCACAATTATAGTATAGCCCACTGGCGTAGATAAATGAACAGGTGAAACTAAGAACTCACGGGGAATATCCAGATAATGAACAAAATATGATGAAACATACGAATATGTGGAACCAGGGTCAAATAATATAGAAGCTTCCCTATGGTAAACTGAGAAAATACCTATGATCATTGCATCTGAAGCAACAACATCCGTCTTGGAAGGAAAATCATAAAATTGAGCATGACCATCACCTGATAGGCCTCCCCCTCTTGGGCGACCCCTAGATGATTGAGCCCCACCCCGAGCTGGCTGGGCGGGTGGTAGCGCAACTGGTGCAGAAATATCTCCTCTACTGAGCTGAACCTTCCCCTAAGGCGAGGGAAATATCGCTTTATCTGACCCAAATCTCCACAATCAAAGCAACCCCTCTCTGAAAATGGCAGCAAGTTCTGAGGCGGACCTCGAGAACCATAATAACCACCCGAAGAACCTGGTACCGATGAACCCTAAACTAATGGTGCACGAGATGAACACTGAGCTGGAAGTGCAATAACGGAAGACTGACTCTATCGAGCACTATATGAACCATGGCTAGCTGATGTGCCACGATGAGCTAAACGAGCCATCTGAGCGAGCCTATAAGGACGACCCCTACCATGATAAGGCTATCCCTCAAAAGGAAAGACGTTGGAATTACCCGGACCATGAGACCTCTTGGCCTCCCTATCCTCACGCTCTTGAATACGGACCACCTCATCGAATTTAGCACCTGCAACATTCCTCAGAGTCATAACAAAACGGAACTGATGGTTGAGGCCATTAATGAACCTCCTGATCTTTCCTTATCAGTGGGAACCAACCAAACTGCATGACGAGCCAATTCTGAAAACTGTATCTCATACTGAGTCACGGACAAGTCCTCCTGATGTAAATATTCGAATTGTCTACGCAGTTTCTCTCTGCGGGTCTGTGGCACAAACTTGTCCAGAACTAGAACGGAGAACTCATGCCACGATAGTGGTGCTGAACTAACTGGTCTGCTCCTCTCATAAGTCACCCACCATCTGAAGGTTGCTCCGGTTAGCTAAAAAGCAGTAAATGAGACTCCACTAGTCTCCAGAATACCCGCTGTACGAAGCATCCAATGGCATCTGTCCAAGAAATCCTGCGCATCATCTGACTCAGCACCGCTAAATGATGGAGGTTGAAGCCTCCCAAATCTCTCAAGTCTTCTCTGCTCATCATCTGCTATAACAGGGATTACCGGGGCCTGAGTAGCTGCAACTGGCTAGGTTGGTAGTGCCCCCAGTATCTGAAGTCCCTGCACTATGCTCTGGAGTACGGGTAATATGGGTATGAGTACCTCCCCTGACCTGAGAAGTGGCTGGTGCGGCCTGAGCCAAAACCACTTGAGCAAGGCCTGTGCAAATAGTCAATATCTGTGCTAAAGTCTCCTGAAGGCCTGGGATCACAATGGGCACTGTTGGTGCCTGAGCTGGTCCCGCCGGCTCAACTACATCTGGAATCTGCTCCTGAGCTGGAGCAACTTGTGGTGTACAGGAGCTGCTCTAACTGCCGTGCGAGCGACACCTCGACCTCTACCTCAACCCCGTCCTCTCGCGGCCCAAACTGGTGGCTGATCGTCCGATCCTATAATGCGTGTCCTCACCATCTGTGACAGAATAGAATAACATAAATCTAGTTCCCGGAATCAACAAATTCGAACAAAAAAGTAAAAGAAAGTGAAATTTTCCTATGGGTTCGGTATCCTCTCGAAGATAAGCACAAACGTCTCCATACCGATCCGCAAGATTCTACTAAACCAGCTCATGACTCGTGAAACCTATGTCACCTAATGGCCCTTTTTACATTTCAAGGAAACACTTCTCGTCACATTCAAATCATCTAAACATATTCCACAGTCACATCATACTCATCACAAAGCCATTCCATCGCTCATCAAGCCACAAATTCCACCCGGTGGGACATTACCGGACATATGAGTCCAAATTACACGTTACAACTGAAGCTACCGAGCTTAATCTGTGGTCTAACCCTAGCCTCAAGTCCTCCAGATTGGACCATCACCAAAACACAGAATACACATCTCGAACCTCGTTCATAGAATCACAAGCCAGCGATGCACAACTGATACTGAGCGCTCATGTGCGCATACGAAAGCGTGGAAGGAATTCAAAGAGTTATGTTTCAAGCTGAATCAATTCCATGAATAAGGTTTTGGCAGCCTCTCGAAGATAAGTACAGACGTCTCCATACCGATCTGCAAGACTCAACTAAATTTGCACATGACTCGTGAGACCTATGTAACCCAGGGCTCTGATACCAACTTGTCACGGCTCAAAATCCTAACCTGTCATGATGACACTTATCTCAATACTAGACAAGTCTATAACCTCAATAAATCACAATAATCTCTTAAGTTTGAAAATATAATATTTGAATTCCATAGAAAACCTCACAATTTCAGATACAAAACACCCCCAAAACCCGGTGTCACTGAGTACATGAGTATCTAAATAATAACAAAGTGTAACGAAAAATAACACTGTTTGAAAATATAGAACAATACAATAACTGAAAGTAAAGAGAGTCAAGGTTTGCAGACGGCAAGCGGCTACCTTGATAGTCTACAACAGATAAATCCCCAAGTCTGGCAACTGCCGTATCCGGAAGTACCTAGATCTGCACACAATGTATAAAGTGTAGTATGAGTACAACCAACTCAATAAGTAACAAGACTAACCTCTGGGTTGAAAGTAGTGGTGAGCTCAACAGGTACAGTCTGGTACAGAAATAACAGTATAGAAATGTAGGCATGCTTTCCAATTCAACAGTTAAACCAAGTACGGGAAAAATAGATAAAATCTGAATGATATGAGGAATATGACATCTCTATATCTACATGCCAAAGTATATGTTGTATGTGATGTACCATAATGGAAACCTCATGTACTCACACTCTCATAATACTCAATCACTCAGTACTGTATATGTCCAATCCAGCCAAGGGAAGATCCATCCAAGTATATATGTATATCCATCAACTGATAATCAGTTACTCAGTACTGTATAAAGCCAATCCAGTCCAGGGGAAGATCCATCCCCAAATATCAAGGATTCAGACAAGATTCATGTCCAGGGAAAATCCATCCCTCAATATAAATGCTTCGGGCAAGATCCATGCCCAAGGAAGATCCATCCCTCAATATATATATATATCAACTACGCTCATATATATAGAATGGATCTTGCCATATATATATATATATATATATATATATATATATATATATATATATATATATATATATATATATATATATCAATTGCGCTCACTGTGGAGGGTGCAGACTCCGGAGGGGCTCCTTCATCCTAAGCACTATAGTAGCCAATTCCAGGCATAAATAAATAAACATAAATATCACTCAGAATCTCCAGTATCTCGGGCTCTCAATGACACGAAAATAAACCCGACATAATGACCACAGAGACTGAGATATGATATGCAAGTGACACGTGTGACTGAGTACAAAATTATATTTTAAAACAAATAGTTCAACAACAATACGACCCATGTTGGTCCCAAAATATGTCGGCGTGTAGACTAAACATGATCTTTAATATGAGTGTCATCTCAATTTCTCTAACACGTGGAGGTTATATGAATAATGACATTTATTTAATTATGCAACTCTGCGGAATCAATTATGTCACAATTCCTATGATGCACGCCCACGCTCCCGTAACCTAGCATGTGCGTCACCTCCAAACAATTCATACAACATGTAATTCAGGGATTCATACCCTCAGCACCAAGTTTAGAAGTGTTACTTACCTCAAACCGTGTAATTCTTTACTCTGCTATGCCTTTGCCTCGCAAATTTGCCTCTGAAAGCCTCGTATCTAGTTATAATTAATTTGATTCAGTCAATACAAATCATAGGAATTTATTCCATATGAAAATACTACTTTTCCAACAAAATCTGAACTTTAACTCGAAAATTGCCTGTGGGGCCCATACCACAGAGTCCGACGAAACTCACAAAATCCGACAACCCATTATGTTACGAGTCCAACCATACTAGTTTCACTCAAATTCGACTTCGAATCGACATTCAAATCAAAAAATCCGTTTTATGAAATTTCTATAATTTTCTCCCAAATTTCCTTCTCCAAATACTGATTAAATGATGAAAAAATGATATATTCATGTATGTTAACCAAATCCGAGTTAGAATCACTTACTTTGATGAATTTCTTGAATATCCCTTGAAAAATTGTGCAACGACCCGGCCGGTTATTTTGAGTATTACAACCCTGTTTCCCCATTTATTGCTCAAATTGTACTTTACAGTTGTTGTGTGAACTGCCAGGGTAATTGGTTCGGGTCCAGTGAGATTTGGGAATGAATTGAAACACTTAGTTCCAAGGTTTAAAGCTTAAGTTAAAATAGTGACCGGATGTGGACTTATTTGTAAACGACCTTGGATTCAAATTTTGATAATTCCAATAGCTCTGTTTGGTGATGTTTTACCTAGGATCATGTCTGGGAAATTATTTGGAAGTCCGTAGTGGAATTAGGCTTGAAATGCCGAAAGATGCATTTTTGAGAAGTTTGACTAGGGGGTTGGCTTTCTGATATGGAGGTCGGAATCTGATTCTGGAAATTTGGATAGGTCCGTAATGTGAAATGTGACTTGTGTGCAAATTTTGAGGTCAATCGGACGTGATTTGATAGGTTTCGGCGTCGTTTGTAGAATTTGGAAATTTAGAAATTTGTTAGGCTTGAATTCGTGTGTAATTCGTATTTTTGAGGTTGTTAGGTATGATTTGAGGCCTCGAGTAGGTACGTGATATGTTATGGAACTTGTTGGTATGTTCGTACGAGGACCCGGGGGACTCAGGTGAGTTTCGGATGGTTAACAGATTGATTTTTGAATTTAGAAGACTGCTGGAACAGAAGCCTTCTGGTGTAATCACACCTGCGGAAAAGTAGTCGCAGGTGCGAGATCGCAAGTGCGAGTAGGGGTGCGCTGAAGCGAGATGCGCAGGTGCGGAAGGTGCTTTGCAGGTGCGGAATCGCACCTGCGCCAGAAAGAGTGCAGATGCGGGCAGAGGGCTGTGAGGCATTGGTCGCAGGTGCGAGGGAAGATTCTGCACCTGCGTTAGCGCAGATGCGCGTAGAAGCGGAAACTGGGCAGGCGAGTGGAGTCCACAAATGCGATATTTTTCTCGCACAAGCGGATGCGCAGGTGCGCAAATCTTGTCCGCAGATGCGGAAATCGCTAGCGCAGAACCTTAAATTCAAGGGTTCGACATTTTCACCCATTTTTCGGATTTTAGAGCTCGGGTTGGGCGCTTTTGGAGAGGAATGTTTCCACACAACTTGGGGTAAGTGTTATTAACTCCCTCGTAATTATATTCCATGAATTTATCTTCATTTTTGGTGTAAGATTATTGAATCTTCAAGAGAAATAGAAGGAAATTTCTATAATGTCACAAAATGAATTTTTCAAGTTTGAGTACCGATTTGGAATCGGATTTGAGTAAAATTAGTATGGTTGAACTTGTAATTGGATGGGTTGTCGTATTTTATGAGTTTCGTCGGATTTCGAGAAATGGGCCACACGGGTGATTTTTGGGGAGTAATTTCGGATTTTATGGAAAATATTAGCATTTTGATATGGAATTAATTCTTATAAATTGTGTGGAGTGAGTCAAATTATGGTGACTAGATTCGAGCCATTTGGAAGTTGATACACGCAGAATGGAATTTCTGGAGCATTGCTTAGCTTGCTCGACATTAGATTTGGCTTGTTCGGGGTAAGTAACTCTTATAATCTTGGAGTTGAGGGTATGAACCCTCAATATATGTATTTTGTGAATTATTGGGAGGTGACGCACATGCTAGGTGACGGTCGTGTGGGCATGCACTATAGAAATTATGACATAATTGGTTCTGTGGAATTTTGTAGTTAAATAATCTTGGCATTCTCCTTGCGGTTTTATGTGTTAAAGAAATTGATCTAAAAAGCATATTAAAAATTATGTTAAGGCTATGTGCCAGTATTTGGGGTTGTCATATTGTTATGAACTATTTGTTTTAAATTGAAATTCATGCTCATTCATATCCATTTCATTACATATCATATCTCAATCTCTGTTGTTATTCATTGATACATCATATCATCATTTTGGGCTATTTTCATGACATTGTGAGCCCGAGAGACTGGAGATATTGGTGACAGAGTGAGGCCGAGGGCCTGATTGTGAGGATTATTATGGGATCGGGCTGCAAGCCGTAGCAGGCCATGTTGGCTTTATATATATTATTATTATTATTATATGGATCTAAGCTTCCGGCCTGCAGTAGGCATTATTGTCTTATTATGGCACGTGAGCTGTCCGTGCGAATTCTGATATGATAATATAGCACGTGAGTTGTCCGTGCGAATTCTGATATGCTAATATAGCACATGAATTGTCCGTGCAGATTATAGCTCTTGTGATGAAGGATCCCCTTCGGAGTCTGTACACACCCCCAGTGAGCGCAGGTACCTACTGAGTGCGAGTACCGAGTGCCGAATGTTGAGTGACTGGGAGGCATGAGTGATTGTGAGGTATGCCCGAGTGGCAAGAGTGATTGTGAGGTATGCCCGAGTGGCAAAAGTGATTATGAGGTATGCGTGAGTGGCACGAGTGACTGTGAGGTTTGCCCGAGGGGCTATATATGAGTGATGTTCTGCCCGAGGGGCTGTTTATGATTTTATCACTAAGTTGCATCGCATTGGCATGCACTCATGACATACAGGCATAGAGATGTATTTTTCTCATGTTGTACGAAATCACATCATTCATGATTTCTCACACATTTTTACAGATGAGCATAGTGATGCATTTGTTTTACACGAGTTATCCAGAAGGAAAATGAAACATCTTATTTATTATTGAAAATATTTTTGGGAGAAATTATTGTTTTCAAACTATTCATATTTTTTTGGCAACTTCGACAAACTATTTGGGTTTTCATTGATGTATTTGAAATGAAGAACTATTATTTTTGAAATCATGATTTACCTGAGCATTTTATCTCTGAGTTACTTCTGGTATTATTTTCTTTACATTTTTGTGGACTATTGGTTGTCGACCCGACCTTGGTGGAAGCTCGTCACTACTTTCAACCTACGGCTAGGTTTGTTACTTACTCAGTACATGGGGTCGGTTGTACTGATACTACACTTCTCCACATTGTGTGCAGATGTTGGCTGCTGTTGTTGCTATGTCGATGGTTGCGGGATTTGAAGATGAACGTGCGTTCTTGTTGTAGCTGCCTCTTGTTCAGGGTAGCCTTAGATTTATAAAAGCTCTGTTTAAGTATTATTCAAAAAGACTATGCATTTATTTCATTTCCACTTTGTATACACTATTCTTAGAAGCTCATGATTTGTACTACCAGTTCTTGGAGATTGTATAAGATTAAGATCTTTATTCACTTAAATTGCTTTAATAATTATTATTGGCATTGGATAATTGAAAGTTGGCTTACCTAGCAGGTTGGGTGAGGCGTCATCATGACTAGTTGGATTTTGGGTCGTGACAAGGTGGTATCAGAGCTCCAGGTTCAGAGGTTCTATAGGTCATGAGCAAGTGTCTAGTAGAGTCTTGCGGATCGGTATGATGATCTCCATACTTATCTTCGAGAGGCTATAGGGTATTTAGGATATATACTTCCTATTTTTCTTTCCTTATCGTGGGAGATTGATTCAGCTTGAGACATAACTGTTTGTATTCCTTCCACGTATTCGTATGCGCACATGAGCGCTCGGTAGCTGTGCATCACCGACTTGTGATTTTATGAACGAGGTTCAAGATTTGTATTATGTGTTTTGGTGATGGGCCCGTCTGGAGGACTTGAGGCCAGGTCTAGACCGCAGCTTAGGCTCGGTAGCTTTAGTTGTAACCTGTACATTTAGACTCATATGTCCGGTAATGTCCCTATGACTGAAAGTTGTGGCTCGATGAGAGGTGGAATGGCTTTGTGATGAGTATGATGTAAATGCGGGATGTGTTAAGACGATTTGAATATGACGAGAAGTGTTTCCTTGAAATGTAAAGGAAAGGCCATTGGATGCTTGATTTTCGAATTGATGTGGTGTACAGTCTCCAATATGAATGTTTTGAAGGATCCTTCACATTGTTAAATTTTGGAGTAAAACTAAATTCTCACGTCTGGTTAATGAGTTTGGACTCAGATAGACTAAGTGATTGCATAGTAATGGGTTTGAGCAAAGTGGGTGACTCACGAGAAAAGTTCCAATGGGTCTGAGAATTATACATAGCAACTGAGAATGTTTTCGGACTTGTGTATGGATAAAATCTGAGATTTGTGTTTGATGTTGCCTGGACTTGCGAAAATTCTATATGACTATGGATTCTATATTTTCGTATAAGGAAGGTAAGAAGAATAATTTCAAATTCACATAAGGTATTCTCAGAGTGAGTGTTATAGTTGTGGTATTTTTGAAGGTGCTTAAGAAGAATACAATTGCTTATGGGCCGTAGGGCGTTGTGGTTCTATGATAAGGTTTGTAGGGTAAGTTGTGGTTAAAGATCATGGTATTTTAGCAATAAAAAGTATCAATCAGAAGAAAAATTCGGAAGGGACTTGGAGAAAATAGGACAACTGGGTAGTAGGTTGGATCAGTATGGTAATGGATAAGATCGGTTCTTTGGGTGCATATGATGTGGGGGTTTTCTACAAGTACTTTGTGGAAATACACCTGGACTTGGCGACCTGCGTGGCTTGGTCGAGTTAGAGGAATTTAGTTTTAAGGGCTTGAAGAGAAGGTAACGAATGTTGGACAACATGGACGTTTTTAAATAACTAGATGAATACTATTACTAGTTGGTGTTGTATGAGAAAGGGGCAGACTTCAGAAGGCGCATTATATTTTGACTTACAGATGTATAAATTAGTATTGCGGTACTCATATAGTTGATAGACTGTTGATATTCAAATTTTATCAAGTGGTACAGAAGAACTTTTAAAGTATTTCTCGTGGGATGATCGTGTATGAGGGAGGTATTAGGCATACGGGCACTGGAGATGGAATCAAATATGATGATTCGCGTGTTCTATGGATTTGGAGATTGGGAGTTCCCAGGAGCAGATTGTTTCATGGTTGTAGACTGTGCAGTTGTAGCCGGAGCTAGCCAGATGATGAAATGTGTTATTATTCAGTCATTATGGATTTTCGGAGGGATTTTTATCTATTTGTGAGTAACTCGAGTTGATTTGGGGGTCCATAGGTAGGCCCAATTAAGATGTGTATTCTACACCGAGCCGGAATGGTTGGTTCCATACTGCTATTATTGAGGGATGTGTCATTCGATTGATGTTGAACTTATTCGTGTTCTCAAATGGTCTGTGAGTTACTCTTTTATGCTACGAGGAGTTGTGATTCATTGGTTATGTGCGCAGATGGTGCGGTTCTATTTGAGCTTTGTAGTGGAATTTGAGTGTGATGAGTACTTGGGTATTGCATGATCGATAGCGTAATGGTTATGTCCTTTCAGGTTTTGTGTGGTATTTTTGTCATTTTCCTCTCCGTCGTTATTAATTTGGAGCAGGGTGGCTTGGAGTATATAACATGAACCTCGTATTAGAATCGGGTGATGGTTCTACGGTGTATGATGAATTTTCAGCATTTCGTTGTGGAGGTACTTGTTAATCTGGCAGGGCAGTTCTCTCATTTGAGTCATTTTCCATGACTGGGTACATTCGAATTGTTGCGTATTGGTGCACGGATGGCACGAGTTGTGGCTCTGAGTTATATTGGTGAGGCATGTCTCTGGAACAGTTGTGTTTAGTAATATAAGGTCATTGGACCTAGAATGGGTACTATCAGGTTTGATTTCAGTATATTCGGGAGTATAATATTGAAAGTCGACTTAGAAAGGCATTATGGTTCCGGTTGGGGCGAGAAGGCTCTATGACTTGTTGATCTGGTAAGTGGTCATGAAATTTTGCGTGTTTCTTTTATTATCAACAATGTACGAAGGATTTGGAATGAGGTTTGGTTCGATATGGGTTTAATACTTGTATGCGGTTGGTTTTGGAGTAGTCACTACGATCAGGAATGGTGCTACGAGCATGCGAGTTGTGTAATATGTTGGTTTATTATATCTGTGGTTATAGTTATAGCTCGATGCAACTTGTTTGGACTTATACGATGTGTAAATGTAAGATTTGTGTCTTGAAAGAAATTTTAAAGGTTGAAAATTAAATTCCAAGGTTTATGGGCTAAGGTTAAATTAATGATTTTCAGTTGCATTTTGTAGTCAAGCCTGTATGGGATAGGGTCACATGGGTTCACCCCCGGGTATGTGTGTGGTAAGATGAAACAATGGTTTGATGGCTAGGAAACAACTCTTAGCACGTTCGAGGACGAACGTATGTTTAAGTGGGGGAGAATGTAACGACCCGATCGATCATTTTGAGTATTACAACCCAATTTCCCCATTTACTGCTCAAATTGTACTTTACAGTTGTTGTGTGAATTGCCGGGGTAATTGGTTCTGGTCCAGTGAGATTTTGGAATGAATTGAAACACTTAGTTCCAAGGTTTAAAGCTTAAGTTAAAATAGTGACAGGATGTGGACTTATGTGTAAACGATCTCGGATTCGAATTTTGATGATTCCAATAGCTCTGTATGGTGATTTTGGACCTAGGAGCATGTCTGGAAAATTATTTGGAAGTCCGTAGTGGAATTAGGCTTGAAATGCTGAAAGATGAATTTTTGGAAAGTTTGACCGGGGGTTGACTTTCTGATATCGAGGTCGAAATCAGATTCTGGAAATTTGGATAGGTCCGTAATGTGAAATGTGACTTGTGTGCAAAATTTGAGGTCAATCGGACGTGATTTGATACGTTTCGACGTCGTTTGTAGAATTTGGAGATTTGGAAATTTATTTGGCTTGAATGCGTGTGTAATTCGTATTTTTGAGGTTGTTAGGTATGATTTGAGGCCTCGGGTAGGTCCGTGTTATGTTATGGAACTAGTTGGTATTTTCGGACGGGGACCCAAGGGCCTCGGGTGAGTTTCGGATGGTTAACAGATTGACTTTTGAATTTGGAAGACTGCTAGAACTGAAGCCTTCTGGTGTAATCGCACCTGTAGAAAAGTAGTCGCAGGTGCGAGCTCGCAATTGCGAGCAGGGGTGTACTGAAGTGAGATGCGCATGTGCGGAAGGTGCTTCGTAGGTGCGGAATCGCACCTGCGCGAGAAGGCGCGTAGATGCGGGTAGAGGGCTGTGAGGCATTGGTCTCAGGTGCGAGGGAATATTCCGCACCTGCGTGAGCGCAGATGCGGACGGATGCGCGCAAAAGAGGAAACTGGGCAGGCGAGTGGAGTCCGCAAATGCGACGTTTTTCTCGCACAAGAGGATGCGCAGGTGCGTAAATCTTGTCCACAGATGCAGAAATCACTGGGGCAGAACCTTAAATTCAAGAGTTCGACATTTTCACACATTTTTCGGATTTTAGAGCTCGGGTTGGGCGATTTTGGAGAGAAAAATTTCCACACAAGTTGGGGTAAGTGTTTTTAACTGCCTTGTGATTATATTCCATGAATTAATCTTCATTTGTGGTGTAAGATTATTGAATCTTCAAGAGAAATAGAAAGAAATTTCTATAATGTCACAAAATGAAGTTTTCAAGTTTGAATACCGATTTGGAGTCGGATTTGAGTGAAATTAGTATGGTTGAACTTGTAATTGGATGGGTTGTCGTATTTTGTGAGTTTCGTCGGATTTCGAGGCGTGGCCCCCACGGGTGATATTTGGGGCGTAATTTCGGATTTTATGGAAAATATTAGCATTTTGATATGAAATTAATTCTTATAAATTGTGTGGCCTGAGTCAAATTATTGTGACTAGATTCGAGCCATTTGGAAGTTGATTCACGCATAATGGAATTTGTGGAGCATTGCTTTAGCTTGCTCGACATTAGATTTGGCTTGTTCGAGGTACGTATCTCTTCTAATCTTGGAGTTGAGGGTATGAACCCTCAATATATGTATTTTGTGAATTGTTGGGAGGTGACGCACATGCTATGCGACGGGCGTGTGGGCGTGCACTATAAAAACTGTGACATAATTGGTTCTGTGGGATTTTGTAGTTAAATAATATTGGCATTCTCCATGAGGTTTTATGTGTTAAAGAAACTGAGCTAAAAAGTATATTAAAAATTATGTCGAGGCTATGTGCCAGTATTTGGGGACCAACGGAGGTCATATTGTTATGAACTATTTATTTTAAATTGAAATTCATATTCAGTCATACTCATTTCATTACATATCATATCTCAGTCTCTGTTGTTATTCATTGATACTTCATATCATCATTTTGGGCTATTTTCGTGACATTGTGATCTTGAGAGACTGGAGAGATTGATGACTAAGTAAGGCCGAGTGCCGGATTGTGAGGATTATTATGGGATCGGGCTGCACACCACAGCAGGCCATGTTGGATTTATATATGTTATTACTATTATATGGATCGGGGCTGCCCGTATGCAGCAGACCTCATTGGCTTATTATGGCACGTGAGTTGTTCGTGGGGATTCTGATATGATAATATAGCACATGAGCTGTTAGTGCGGATTCTAATATGATAATATAGCACGCGAGTTGTCCGTGTATATTATAGCGCTTGGGCTGAAGGAGCCCCTCCAGAGTCTGTACACACCCCTAGTGAGCGCAAGTACCTACTGAGTGCGAGTGCCGAGTGCCGAGTGCTGAGTGACTGGGAGGCATGAGTGATTATGAGGTATGCCCGAGTGGCAAGAGTGATTGTGAGGTATGCCCGAATGGCAAGACTAATTGTGATGTATGCCCGAGTGGCACGAGGGACTGTGAGGTTTGCCCGAGGGGCTGTATATGAGTGATGTTCTGCCCAAGGGGCTGTTTATGATTTTATCGCTGAATTGCATCACATTGGCATGCAGACATGACATACAAGCATAAAGATGTATTTTGCTCATGTTGTACAACATCATATCATTCTTGATTTCTCACACATTTTTACAAATGGGCTTAGTGATGCATTTGTTTTACACGGGTTATCCGGAAGGAAAATGAAACATCTTATTTATTGTTAAAAAGATTTTTGGGAGAAATTATTGTTTTCAAACTATTCATACTGTTTTTTGCAACTTCGGCAAACGATTTGGGTTTTCACTGATGTATTTGAAATGAAGAACTATTATTTTTGAAATCATGATTTGCCTGAGCATTTTATCTCTGAGTTACTTATGGTATTATTTTCTTTATGTTGTTGTGGACTATTGGTTGTAGACCCGACCTTGGTGGAATCGCGTCCCTACTTTTAACCTACGGCTAGGTTTGTTACTTACTCAGTACATGGGGTCGGTTGTACTGATACTACACGTCTGCACATTGCATGCAGATGTTGGCTGTTGTTGTTGCTATGCTCAATGGTTGCGGGATTTGAAAATGAACCTGCGTTCCTGTTGTAGCTGCCTCTTGTTTAGGGTAGCCTTAGATTTATAAAAGCTTTGTTTAAGTATTATTCAAACAGACTATGCATTTATTTCATTTCCGCTTTGTATACACTATTCTTAGAAGCTCATGATTTGTACTACCAGTTCTTGGGGATTGTATAAGATTAAAATCTTTATTCACTTAAATTGCTTTAATAATTATTATTGGAATTGGATAATTGAAAGTTGGCTTACCTAGCGGGTTGAGTTAGGTGCCATCACGACTAGTTAGATTTTGGGTCGTGACAAATTGCCACAAACCGCGCTACCAAAGTCCAAAAATGAAAAATGAGATGAAACCCTAGTTCATATAGTACAAAATATGATCCCGATTGTGCTAACTGCATAGTTTCTTATGCGGTCTCACATCCCAGGTGCTGCGGTCGGACTCCAAATTGTGTGACCGCACTTCAGCAACTCTGCACTACCAAGCTTTAGTAAACTTCACATAACTTTCTCTACAAATGTCAAAATGAGTATTGCTATACCTTTCTGGATACTAGATTCAAAGGTTACAACTTTCGTTTTTGAATCATCTCCAAATTCGTTATAGATTAAAAGTTCTAAGCCTCCGAAGTCGGACCATCGAACCTACAGAACCCCCTGAAGTGCGGCCGCGAGAAGAATTGTGCGGTCCACACTTTTGCTCTGCGGTCCACACTTTTTGTCACGACCAAAAATCCCACCACATGTGTAGTGATGGAACTTTGTGTCTAAGACTAGGTAAGTATCAAGACTAACTTTCGTGAAGTATTGACGAGGTACAGTCAAGACACTCACTAGTCTAATAACCTGTGCAATATAGTACATAAAAATAATAGGAAAAAAATAACAATGATGGCAATACTAATCAACCAGTGATATACACAGTAGGTCAACAAGAACACCATTACTATTGCTCAAACAGGTAATGAACACAAGTACAACCAATAATCAAGTCCTTCAAAATATACATTTTTCAACTATAAGTTTTTCAATAGAAATCTCTATAATATAATCCTTTCCGATATATATATTTCGAAAATACTTCTTTCAATTAAATATCCTTCAAATATAATTCTTTCAAATAATTATCTTCCGAATATAATTCTATCAAATAAAATTCTTTCAAATACATTTCTTTCAAATATAACTCTTCCAAATAATATCCTTCAAATAAAAGTTACCTTGTGACACCTCATCTCATAATCATAAAATACGGGTCTCAGCCTACTTTCATATTTCCATGGTACCTCGTGCCAATATCTCTATCACAATCGCACGGACAACTCACGTGGCAATATCATCATCATATTTTCCCCGGCACCTCGTGCCCACATTTCATATCTGTTGCGCCGTATAACCCGATCCCATATAACATTAATCATACCTGTTGCGCCGTGCAACCCGATCCCATATAACATAATCCGCCTGGCAATAGCCACAGACTCCCAATTTCAGCATAGATCAAATCAATTGGCACGGCAACACCCTTGGTGCATTTATCTCTTTCTCACTGTGCATACATATAACAATACGAACTAGGTGGGAGAAAAGTCAATAACAATAAAAGAAATAAAGTGGGAGGAACACAATAAGCAACAACGACTACAAGTCACATAGAAAACCTAGGTGCACAATAACATCTCAAGATAAAGGCCTGAGTAAATACGCAACGAAAAGATATCACAATATAATGTATGTCTCTTATCCTCGCCTACACGGAAACACCCTTCGTGCCATGAACATATAATAATATAAAAATAATGGCACGGTATGACCATTCGTGCTTTTACTCTCATCCTCACCTGATAATATAAATAAAATGGCTCGGCATCACCCTTCACGCTTTTACACTCTCAATGGCACGGCATCACCCTTCGTGCTGTACACTCTCCCTCACATGATAATATAAATCAAATGGCACAACATCACCCTTCGTGCTTTACTCTCTTCCTTACCAAGCACATGTTTATCATTAACAATCAAGGTAGGAAGCATAAATAACATCAAGGAGAGTGCTTAAGCGACAATACAATACAATAATTCATATCACAATTTGCCCAATGATCACAACCAATTCCAAAGATATATCAAAAATCAATATATTTCTCAACAAATAGCCCAAGGATCCGCACAACGTATATAAAACCTCATAACAACAACAGAGATGGAAAATTAACTCAACATTGGACAACGCCTTCTTTAAGCCAAAATTTTGATATATATATTAATGCCTCTTTTTAAGATTATTTAATAATTATTTGCAGATACGAATTCCACAATGAATTTAATTACAAGAAAATTATCAAATCAACCACACACGGAATTCACATACAAATGCAAGTGACAATAACACCAAATTATCATAAAAAATACAAATTTGACAAACAAGGAATGAGACATAATAATTCAAGGATTTACTAAGTTCCAACAATTTTCCAATCTAATACATAAAGGCGTCTACGTATTTTAACCGATATAATTTGCACTCATAAACCAAGTACGTACTCGTCACCTCGCTTACATGGTTTTCAATTACACAATTTCTACATAAGACTCAATGCCTAAAGGGTAATTCCCCCACTCAAGGTTAGGCAAGATACTTACCTAGAAGAAACTAAACTGATACTTTAAATGATCTTCGCGAGTGAATCCACTTCCGGACTGCTCAAATCTGAAATTCGCCCCTTCATAATACTATGATGGTCCACCATACTAAACAAATTTCAATCTACAACGATGCAACACAATTGCGCTAATATTAGCAAGATTTCTATACTTTAAGTCATTAAGACATTTTATCAAACATCTAATGTGCATATTTTTGTACAGTCTCCTTAAATAGAATTTCGTCACCTAACATTCACCTTCCACACAAATGATTGATCTCACAATCGTCTCTAGGTCATCCACAACTTCTCTTAGCACATGCATGCCCAACAATTCACACCCCACCCACAAATCTTATCAATTAATTTATTTTACAATCTCTACAATATGAACACACCTAGATTGGGCACTTATTTCTTCCAATCACCATCCCATAAGTCCTAACACATATTTCGTACATAAATAATCACCATGAATTAGATAGAGGTAGTAGACATACCTATTGTAGATCAAATCTTGAAAGACCACTTTTGGGGTGTTCTTGATATTTGAAGAAATCCTATCGAGTCCAATCAAAACCTTGTTGTAACTATTGATTGAGAAGTGAAATCATCATAAAAACACACTTAAAAACTTACATTAGGTGTGTATTGGAAGCCTTGGCCAGATGGGTGATGGAGAGAAAGCCATAGTCTTGAAGGAATGACTTAGCCCCTCTCTCTACCCGTCCTTGGGGTAATTTAGTGGGCTCCTACGCGAGCGTCCGTGCACCTGGGTAAGTGGCCGCGCATCTGGCCCCGCACATGAGGCAGAAACTCTCAAATATGTGCGGCCGCACAACTGGGTGCATACGACACATGTCCAGTAATATGGCCATAAGTTTCTGTTTTCATTTCCAAATGATGAACGGTATGATGCGTTGGAAACGAGACTCCAAGGGCTTTAATTGGATATGTTATAGACCATATTACTTTTCATACTATAAGATTTATGCTCGTTTGAAGTTAGGTCTTGTGCGAACTCACTTGAAACTTTATCCCATCATATAATTTTCGACTTGACCTAGCCTTAGGGCTCTTCTTTGACCATAAATCATTCTTAATGCACCTCATACATATATTATCATGATCAATTGATATCATTCAAATTATTAGTCTTGTTTATACCCGAATTAATATAATTAGTACTCGCCAATCTTCTTAATGCTCTTAAAGCACTTTGAAATTTTCCGGGGTGTTATATTCTCCCCTACTTAAGAACATTCATCCTCGAATTTTTTACAAGTCATTATTAGGCACAATATTATCCTCCTTTCACCTTAACCATCATCTTTGTTCGTTCTTGACTTCATATAGATCTTATATATTCTTCCAACATTTCAAGTTTCTTAAGGCCCCAGAATTTGGCTAACTCCCAAATTTTTCAGAAATTTCGGCAGAGTGTCCTTTGCAATTGGGCCTAACCACCTGCCAAAGAATCACCAAAACCAGTTCTAACAACATATACATGAACCAACGATGCAACATAACATTAAAACAATGCCAACCGTGGCCTCATGAGCAGTATACTACCGAAAAGGAACACCTTTAACATCAGCTATATAGTTGATACATAATTCATAGAAGGTAACTCTTAGCATTTTCGTAAAAAACAAATTTATAAATACATGACTATTCAAACAAATGAGGGTACTTCTTCTTCATTTCTTCCTCGGCTTCCCAAGTAGCCTCTTCATACTGCTAGTTTCGCCATAACACTATCATGGAGGAAATTTCTTTATTTCTCAACTTTCAGACTTGCCTATCAATATTAGAAAGTAGAATCTCTTCATAAGTCATTTTCTCATTAACCTCAATAGTCTTAACCGGAATAATTAGTGTCGGGTCTCCAACTACTTTCTTCAACATAGACACATGAAACACCGAATACATGGAGGACAATAATAGGGAAACATCCTACGCATAGTTTGGCCTATTTCCTTCATATTTCATAAGACCTAATTTCCCATATTAACACACTGTGTTAGTCTCAGGTAGCAATTCCGTGCCTACACACATGTTATACGTATACCCATAATCACATATCTGGTCATAATAATTGTTCATAATTAATTCCAGCATCTTCAATTAATCTTATATTAACCAAAATCTCATTTCAATTTTTTCACAACATTGATAGCAACATGCGAGGCATGGAGACCTCATAATTATTTGCCCGAATTAACGAGCCACATTTAATGCCGCCTGAGCACTCATCTCGTAGGCTAAAACTCAACATTTACAGCACAAATATGGCTAAATATGCACAGAAAATACATACAAGATTATCGCACGGGCCTAACAGGCATGACTCCCTATTAATACTATAGTACAAATTTAAATTTCACAAAGGAAGAATTTAAACACATAAAGTTTTCACCACAAATACCTCGTCTATATTTAACTTCCATTGCAGCTTGTAGTCCTGTTTAAATATTTCACATCATATAAAAATGCGAGAATCTCGTCCTCATCTCTGAATCACATGTATTTTGCACATTGTGTCAACTAAAATTTTCCATTCCCTTTATTTCTTCTTTTTAATAAATTTCGTAAATAGTTTTCACAACACATAATGAACCCCCATACAAATAGGGCATATAATTCATAAAATTGAAATAAATTATTCTGAAATCGCATCAAAACCCACTGTAGTGAGTAATAGAAAGTCATTTTTGAACCTATAGCCCTCAATAGCGAACAAAAATAAAAATAATAGACACAAGCTAATATCATCAAATCTCCTAACAGGGATAAACACGTGAGTGGTGTACAAAATCACTAACTCACCATACATGGAGCATGATAGGAGGTCTCACCCCGGTAATTGGAATTGAATCAAAATAAAAACAATGCTACTCTATTACAAATTAAATCATACCTGTAACGACAACATCTGGTGTAGCGGCCTCAGCCATACCATATCAATTATATTAATGGGTCGGGCCTCCTCCTCTAGGGTGCCCTTTACCCGCCTGTCCTCCACCCCTAACTGATTGTGCATGTGGGGAAGTAACTGGAATATAGCGTGTAGCCTGAGTATTCTGATGAAATTCGCCTCTCCTATGTCTGGGATAATCTCTCATGATGTGCCTAGTATTACCACACTGATAACAACCCCTTTGTGGTTTTGGTTGTTCATACTGAGTCTATGCCGGATAACTGGAATAACCATTATAGGAACCCCGTGCCGGTGGTGCATTAAAAGAACTTACTGGAGCACCCCGAGTATTCTAAAATTGTTTCCATGAATCCGCTGATACTGAAATGTAGAATTATTAAGGACGCGAGAATACCGCAAGTCCCAACACCATCCTATACAAATCTCAGCTCTTAATCATATACAAGTTTTGGAGAACCTTTCAGTACCATATATATATATCTCATGCCAAAACTGATATAACACATGTCCCCTCAATCTGATCGTTGAAAGTGGACTCCCCTAACTTGCCGCGAAGCCATAGGACATAGTCCGATGATCCATAATACTAACCTTCACCACTCGTACGACACCAGTCATAAGACACATCAAGACATTTATTAGGTGCATGTTATCTTCGTGACAGTCAAAATTGCTTCCTCAAGTGCCTTGACTACTAGTATGTACCTTTCACTAAATGGAAATCCCATACGAACTACATAGTCTCTAATACCACCAACTATCTTCAGATCTACATCCATTTCATGACCCTACCACGATTGTGACGATTAGGCAATTAATTAAACCTTCTTGAGATCATACTTATCAACCAGATGTCAGAACTTGTTTCACCCCCATGTGCACAACTGAATGATCTCTCAATACTTTCGCATCCTCGATCTGGACGGCACGTTGTAGCAGTGGTTGAGCAATCCTGGCTTCCTTATAATCCCTCTTTAGTATCATGAACCATTGACGCATAGTTGATACCGAGTGCACAATTTCATACACGAGTCGATTCTAAAGAACATAAGATATATGCTTCAAGCTAAATAAATACCGCACGATAAGGAATGAAAGAAGTGAAAATTTTTCCTACTAGCTCTGTAGCCTCTCAACGATAAGTACATACTTCTACGTACCGATCCACAAGAATCTACTAAAATCGTTCGTGACTCGTAGAACCTATGAACTTAGAGCTCTGATAACAACTTGTCACGGCCTAAAATCCCACCACAGGCGTCGTGATGGAACTTAGTCTCTAAGGCTAAGTAAGCCAATTTAAATAACAATTCAAGCAATTTTTTTATTCAATACAAGTGTCAACACTAACAGCGGAAATATTCAACAAACAACCTCCCAAGACTGGTAATACTGAGTCACGAACTCTAACTGAATACATGAAATGATCTCAAGGATCGAATACTCAATATTGTTTGATTAATAATTAACAGTACAATAAAATGAGAAGACTCCAAAGGACTGCGATGACCAAGAAATCCTATCTTGTATCCTTGCGATCATACTCTAATCTCTGTCCGAATCCAGTATCTCCAATACTTGTCTCTGTACAAAAATGAGTAGAAGTATAGTATGAGTACACCATAGTCGGTACCTAGTAAGTATCAAGACTAACCTCAGTGGAGTAGAGACGAGGTACAGTCAAGACACTCACTAGTCTAATAACATGTGCAATATAGTACATAGAAATAATATAAAATAAATAACAATGATGGCAACACTAATCAACCAGTGATATACACAACAGGGCAACAAAATATACATCTTTCATCTATAAGTTTTTCAATAGAAATCTATAGAATATAATCTTTTCTAATAAATATATTTCGAACATATTTCTTTCAATTAAATATCCTTTAAATATAGTTATTTCAAATATAATTCTTTCAAATAATATCCTTCAAATATAATTCTTTCAAATAAATGTCTTTCGAATATAACTCTTTCAAATAATATCCTTCAAATAAAAGTCACCTTGTGACACCTCATCTCATAATCATAAAATATGGGTCCCAGCCCACTTTCATATTTTCATGGCACCTCGTACCAATATCTATATCACAATCACATGGACAACTCATGTGACAATATCATGATCATATTTTACCTACCCGATCCCATATAACATTAATCATACCTGTTGCGGCGTGCAACCCGATCCCATATAACATAATCCGCCTCGCAATAGCCTCAGGCTCCCAATTTCAACATAGATAAAATCAATTGGCACGGCAACACCCTTCGTGCATTTATCTTTTTCTCACCGAGCATACATATGACAATACCAACTAGGTGGGAGAAAAGTCAATAACAATAAAAGAAATAAAGTGGAAGTAACACAATAACCAACAACGACTACAAGTCACATAGAAAACCTAGGTGCACAATAACATCTCAAGATAAAGGCCTGAATAAATACACAACGAAATGATATCACAATATAATGTATGTCTTGTATCCTCGCCTATACGGAAACACCCTTCATTCGATGAACATATAATAATATAAAAATAATGGCACGACATCACCCTTCGTGCTTTTACTCTCATCCTCACCAGATAATATAAATGAAATGGCACAACATCACCTTTCGTGCTTTTACACTTTCAATGGCACGGTATCACCCTTCGTGCTTTACACTCTCAATGGCAAGGCATCACCCTTCGTGCTTTACATTCTCCCTCACATGATAATATAAATCAAATGGCACGGCATCACCCTTCGTGCTTTACACTCTTCCTTACCAAGCACATGTATATCATTAACAAGCAAGTTAGGAAACATAAATAACATCATGGAGAGTGATTAAGCGACAACACAATACAACAATTCATATCACAATTTTCCCAATGACCACAACCAATTCCAAAGATATAGCAAAAATCAATAAATTTCTCAACAAATAGACCAAGGATCTGCACAATGTATATAAAACCCCACAATAACAAAAAAGATGGAAAAGTAACTCAACATAGGACAACGCCTTCTTTAAACCAAAATTTTGATAAATATATTAACACCTCTTTTTAAGCTTATTTAATAATTATTTGCAGATAAGAATTCTTTAAATCAACCACATACATAATTCACATAAAAATTCAAGTGACAATAACACCAAATTATCATAAATATACAAATTTGACAGACAAGGAATGGGGCATGACAATTCAAGGATTTACTAAGTTCCAACAATTTTCCAATCTAATACATAAGGGCGTCTACGTATTTTAACCGATATAATATGCATATATAAACCAAGTACGTACTCGTCACCTCGCGTACATGGTTATCAATTACACAATTTTCACATAAGACTCAATGCCTAAGGGGTAATTCCCCCACTCAAGGTTAGGCAAGATACTTACCTCGATGAAACTAAACTGATACTCTAAATGATTTTCGCGAGTGAAGCCACCTACGGAATGCTCAAATCTGAAATTATACCCTTCATAATACTACGATGATCCACCACACTAAACAAATTTCAATTTACAACAATGCAACACAATTGTGCCAATATTAGGAAGAATTCTATACTTTAAGTCATTTAGACATTTTATCAAACATCTAATGTGCATATTTTTCTACAACCTCCTTCAATAGAATTTCTTCACCTAACAATCACCTTCCACACAAATGATTGATCTCACAATCGTTTCTAGGTCATCCACAACTTCCCTTAGCACATGTACGCCCAACAATTCACTCCCTACCCACAAATCTTATCAATTAATTCATTTTACAATCTCTACAATATCAACGCACCTAGGTTGGGCACTTATTTCTTCCAATCACCATCCCATAAGTCCTAACACATATTTCGTACATAAATAATCACCATGAATTAGTTAGAGGTAGTAGACATACCTATTGTAGACCAAATCTTGAAAGACAACGTTTGGGGTGTTCTTGAGATTTTGAAGAAATCCTATAGAATCCAAACAAAACCTTGTTGTAACCAGTGATTGATAAGTGAAATCATCATAAAAACACACATAAAAACTCACCTTAGGTGTGTATTGGAAGCTTTGGCCAGATGAGTGATGGAAAGAAGGCCCTAGTCTTGAAGAAATGCCTTAGCCCCTCTCTCTACCCGTCCTTGGAGTTATTTAATGGGCTCCTACGTGCGCGACCGCGCACCTGGGCAAGTGGCCACGCATCTGGCCACGCACCTGAGGCAGAAACTCTCAAATATGCGCGGCCGCGCATCTGGGCGCGCATATGACACAGGTCCAGTAAAATAGTCATAACTCTCTGTACACATATCCAAATGACTAACGATTTAATAAATTGGAAGCTAGACTCAAAGGTATTTAATAGCGATAGGTTATAGACCATATAAATCTTCATATCCTAAGAGTTATGCTCGTTTGAAGTTAGGTCTTGTGCGAACTCACTTGAAACTTTATCCCATCATATAAGTTTCACCTTGACTTAGCCTTATGGATATTCTTAGACCATAAATCATTCTTAATGCACCTCATACATATATTATCATGATCAATTGATGTCATTCAAATTATTAGTTTTGTTCATACCCTAGTTAATATAATTAGCACCCGCCAATCATCTTTATGGTCTTAAAACACTTCGAGATTTTCCGGGGTGTTACATTCTCCCCCACTTAAGAACATTCGTCCTCGAATATAACTCATTCAAATAATATCCTTCAAATAAAAGTCTTTCAAATAAATGTCTTTCGAATATAACTCTTTCAAATAATATCCTTCAAATAAAAGTCACCTTGTGACACCTCATCTCATAATCATAGAATACAGGTCTCATCCCACTTTTATATTTCCATGGCACCTCGTGCCAATATCTCTATCATAATGGCAATGACAACTCACGTGGCAATATCATCATCATATTTTCCCCGGCACCTCGTGCCCACATTTCATATCTGTTGTGACATGCAACCCGATCCCATATAACATTAATCATACATGTTGCAGCGTGCAACCCGATCACATATAACATAATCCACATAGCAATCGCCACATGCTCTCAATTTCAATTTAGAACAAATCAATTGGCACGGAAACACCCTTCGTGCATTTATCTCTTTCTCACCGTGCATACATATAACAATACCAACTAGGTGGGAGAAAAGTCAATAACAATAAAAGAAATAAAGTGGGAGGAACACAGTAAGCAACAACGACTACAAGTCACATAGAAAACCTAGGTGCACAATAACATCTCAAGATAAATGCCTGAATAAATACACAACGCAAAGATATCACAATATAATGTAGGTCTCTTATCTTCGCCTGTACAGAAACACCCTTCGTGCCATGAACATATAATAATATAAAAATAATGGCACGACATCACCCTTCGTGCTTTTACACTCATCCTCACCTGATAATATAAATGAAATGGCACGACATCACCCTTCGTGCTTTTACACCCTCAATGGAACGACATCACCCTTCGTGCTTTACACTCTCAATGGCACGGCACCACCCTTCATGCTTTACATTCTCCCTCACAGGATAATATAAATCAAATAGTACGGCATTACTCTTCGTGCTTTACACTCTTCCTTACCAAAAACATGTATATCATTAACAAGCAAGGTAGGAAGCATAAATAACATCAAGGAAAGTCTTTAAGAGAAAAACACAATACAATAATTCATATCACAATTTGCCCAATGACCACAACCAATTCCAAAGATATAGCAAAAATCAATAAATTTCTCAACAAATAGCCCAAGGATCCGCACAACGTATATAAAATCTCATAAACACCAACAGAGATGGAAAAGTAATTCAACATAGGACAACGCCTTCTTTAATCCAAAATTTTGATAAATATATTAACGCCTCTTTTTAAGCTTATTTAATAATTATTGGCAGATAAGAATTCCATAATGAATTTAATTCCAAGAAACTTATCAAATCATCCACACACAAAATTCACATAAAAATGCAAGTGACAATAACACCGAATTATCATAAAAAATAGAAATTTGACAAACAAGGAATGGGGCATAACAATTCAAGGATTTACTAAGTTCCAACAATTTTCCAATCTAATACATAAGGGCGTCTACGAATTTTAACCGATATAATTTACACATATAAACCAAGTATGTACTCGTCACCTCGCGTACATGATTTTCAATTACATAATTTCCACATAAGACTCAATGCCTAAAGGGTAATTCCCCCACTCATGGTTAGGCAAGATACTTACCTCGACGAAACTAAATCGATACTTTAAATGATCTTCGCGAGTGAAGCCACCTCCGGATTGCTCAAATCTAAGATTCGCCCCTTCATAATACTACGATGGTCCACTACACTAAATAAATTTCAATCTACAACAATGCAATACAATTGCGCCAATATTAGCAAGATTTCTATACTTTAAGTCATTTAGATATTTTATCAAACATCTAATGTGCATATTTTTGTACAGCCTCCTTCAATGGAATTTCTTCACCTAACATTCACCTTCCACACAAATGATTGATCTCACAATCGTCTCTAGGTCATCCACAACTTCTCTTAGCACATGCATGCCCAACAATTCACCCCCCACCCACAAATCTTATCAATTAATTCATTTTACAATCTCTACAATACGAACACACCTAGGTTGGGCACTTATCTCTTCCAATCACCATCCCATAAGTCCTAACACATATTTCGTACATAAATAATCACCATGAATTAGTTAGAGGTAGTTGACATACCTATTGTAGACCAAATCTTGAAAGACAACTTTTGGGGATGTTCTTGAGATTTTGAAGAAATCCTATGAAATCCAATCAAAACCTTGTTGTAACTAGTGATTGATAAGTGAAATCATCATAAAAACACACTTAAAAATTAACCTTAGGTGTGCATAGGAAGCCTTGGCCGGATGGGTGATGGAAAGAAAACCCTAGTCTTGAAGAAATGACTTAGCCCCTCTCTCCACCTATCGTTGGGGTTATTTAATGGGCTCCTACGTGTGCGGACGTGCACCTGGAAAAGTGGCCGTGCAGCTGACCGCGCACCTGAGGCAGAAACTCTCAAATATGCGCGGCCACGCATCTGGGCACGCATATGACACAAGTCCAGTAAAATGGCCAGAACGTTCGGCATACGTATCTGAATAATGAACGATTTGATGAGTTAGAATCTAGACTCAAAGGGATTTAGATTGATATGTTATAGACCATATAACTCTGCATACCGAGAGAGTTATGCTTGTTTGAAGTTAGGTCTTGTGCGAACTGATTTGAAACTTTATCCCATCATATAATTTTCAACTTGACTTAGCCCTAGGGCTCTTCTTAGACCATAAACCATTCTTAATGCACCTCATACATATATTATCATGATCAATTGATATCATTCAAATTATTAGTCTTGTTCATACCCGAATTAATATAATTAGCACCCGCCAATCTTCTTAGTGGTCTAAAAACACTTCAAATATTTCTGGGGTGTTACACTTTTCCTCTGTGGTCCGCGCTTTTCCTTTGCCTCAACACTCAAAAATGTGCCCCCGCTCTTCTAAAAGTTCTAGAACAACATCAAAGTGCCGAAATGCCCGGACTCGCTCAAAACTCATCCCGGAACGCATTTGAGCCACTCAGAACCATGTCTGAATGTACCAACAAATCCTAAAACATGATATGAACTTAGTCTAGACCTCAAATGATATCAAACAACATCAAACACAAATATCACTCTAATTCAAGCCTAATGTAAAACTAACAATTTCCAACTTGTTCCTTTAACGCCGAAACCTATCAAATCAAGTCCGATTGACCTCAAATTTTGCACACAAGTCATAAATGACATAATGGAAGTATTCCAATTTTCAGAATCAGATTCCGGCCCCGATATAAAAAAGTCAAATCCCAGGTCAAACTTCCAAACTTAAATTTCTATAGAAAGTCGAATTTTCGGAAAGGTTGACCGGGTGGTTGACTTTTTGATATCGGGGTCAGAATCCGATTCTGAAAATTTGAATACCTCTGTTATGTCAATTGTGACGTGTGTGCAAAATTTGAGGTCAGTCGGATGTGATTTGATATGTTCCGGCGTCGTTTGTAGAAATTGGAAGTTTCAAAATTTATTAGGCTTGAATCTATGTGTGATTCGTAAGTTTAGTGTTGTTGGATGTGATTTGAAGACTCTCCTAAGTTCGTATAATATTTTAGGACTTGTTGGTATATTTGGCTGAGGTCCCAGGGGGCCTCGGGTGAGTTCGGATGCTTAACAGATCGAATTTAGATTTGGAGGAGGAGCTGAAGCAGCTGGGCATCTGTTATGATCGCACCTGCATGAAAAAGGGCCGCAGGTGCGAGCTCGCAGATGTGAGGCATTAGTCACAGAAGCAGAAATGCATAGGCTGGCCAAGCACAGCGGGTGCGAAAAATTTTGCCGCAGGTGCGAAGACCGCATGTGTGAAGAAATCACTACGGGTGCGAAAACCCTGTGCAATACAAAAAGAGAGGGGTTTCGAGCTTTTGCCATTTTTGGGCATTGCAAGCTCGGGTTGGGTGATATTTTGTAATGACCCGGCCGGCCGTTTTGAGTATTATATCCCCGTTCCCTTATTTACTGCTCAATTTATACTTTACAGTTATTATATGACTTACCGGGTTAGTTGGTTCGGGTCTAGAAGGAATTGGAGTGAAACGAGACACTTAGTGTCATAATTAAAAATTTAAGTTAGAAAAGTTGACCGGATGTGGACTTATGTGTAAACGATCTCAGATTCGAATTATGATAATTCCAATAACTCCGTATGGTAATTTTAGACTGAGGAGTGTGTCCGAAAAAATTTTTGGAGGTCGGTAGAGGAAGTAGGTTTGAAATGGTGAAAGTCAAATTTGGGAAAGTTTGACCGGGGAGTTGACTTTTTAATATTGGGGTCGAAATCCGATTTTGAAAATTTTAATACCTGGGTTATGTCATTTTAACTGTTGTGCAAAATTTGAGGTCAATCAGATATGATTTGATAGGTTTCGGCGTCGTTCGTAAAAAAATGAAAGTTTCAAAGTTCATTAAGCTTGAATCTATGTGTGATTCGTGTTTTTAGCGTTGTTTGAGGTGATTTGAGGGTTCGACTAAGTTTGTATGATGTTTTAGGACTTGTTGGTGTATTTGGTTGAAGTACCGAGGGCTTCGGGTGAGTTTCGGATGGTTAATGGATCAAAATTTGAACTACAATAACATGTTGCAATTTCCTTCTACTGGAAATTCCTTCTGCCAGAAATTGAGCCTAGATCCGAGCCCAACAATCGAGCCCAGAATGAAGCCATGATCGAGCCCAGGTTCGAGGGCCACGATCGAAGGCAGGGTCGAGGACCATGATCGAGCCCAGGGTCGAGGGCCACGATCGAAGCCAGAGTCGAGGGCCATGATCGAGGGCCAGGATCGAGGGTCAGAATCGGGGCCCAGGATCGAGCACCACGATCGAAGGACAAGGTCGAGGCAGGACCGAGGCTGTCTGGGCAGTATTATAGAGCAGGAGACTTCGTCCCATTCACCATTTTTGACGAATTGAAGCTTGAAGAGATAATTTTTGATAGATTTTCAAGAAAAACTTGAGATAAGTCCCTTGTGATCATTTCTACTCCATAATATTGAGCTATCATAGAATAATCCGACTAGATTACATGTTTTTGAGGTGTAAATCGGAGATTTGAACTTAGAAATTTGGAAATAAGATTTGATGATTTGGAGGTCGAGTTGAAGTCGGATTTTGGTAAAATTAGTATGGGTAGACTCGTGGTGGAATGGGTTTTTAGATTTTGTAACTTTTTTCGGGTTCCGAGACATGGGCCCCACGGGCGATTTTTTAGCTAAATTTTAGATTTTTTTGGAAAACTTGCATTTTCTTATGGAATTAATTCCAATAAATTTAATTGACTGAAACGAATTCTTTATGGCTAGATTCGAGGCGTTTGGAGGCTAATTCACGAGGAAAAGACATTACAGAATATGAATTCCCTGGCTTGAGGTAAGTAACGGTTTTAAATCTGGTCTTGAGGGTATGAAACCCCGGATTTTTGTATCATGTGATAACTTTGGAGGTGACACACATGCTAGGTGACGGTCATGTGGGCTTGCACCGAGGGGATTGTGACTTGGTCCGTCCCGTGAAACTGTAAAGTTGAATATCTTGTTGTTAGCTATATTCTCTCTATGTGTTGTGGAAATTTGACTGTAAGACATGTTATAAACCATGTTTAGGCTATATGTTGGTACTGCTGGGATCCACAAAGGTCGTGTACATGTTGAATTATCTCAGTCTCTATCGTTCATTATTGATGCATCATATCATTGTTGTTTGGGCTGATTTTATGATTATTGAGAGCCCGAGAGACTGGAGAGATTTATGACTGAGTCAGGCTGAGGGCATGATTGTGAGATATTGATACTATATCACGTGAGTTGGCCGTGCAGATCCAGATATTGATACTATAGCATGTGAGTTAATCGTGCGGATCCAGATATTAATACTCTAGCACGTGAGTTGGCCATGCGAACCCAGATATTGATACTATGGCACGTGAGTTGTTCTTGCAGATTATAGCGCTTGGGCTGTAGGAGCCCCTACGGAGTCTGTACGCCCCCAGTGAGCGCGGGTACCCATTGAGTGTGAGTGCTGAGGGCTGGGTACCCAGTGAGTGATTGTTGTCCTGAGAGGTTGTACTTGCTTTTCATTTGTTGTTGCACTTAGTTGTTATCTGTCATTATTGTGAAATTTTCTGAAAGATTTTATATCCGGAATACATGAACTTGAACTGTATAGAATTGATTTGACTTAAAATGCTGGATTTGACTGCATGTTTATTCTTTGCTGGAATTACTGAAAATATACTATAACTGTGTAGCTCGACACTATCTTCAGTTCCTTATTTATTATTGTTACTTGCTGAGTTAGTTGTACTCATACTATACCCTGCACTTCATGTGCAGATCCACGTGTTCCCAGATATAGCGGGTGTTGATTATTTCGTACGGTTGAATTTTCGGAGATTCAGAGGTAGCTGTCGTGTTTCGCAGACCTTGCCTCTCCTTCCCTATCTCTTATTTACTGTATTTGGTCTTAGACTATTATAGACCGTATTTTTCAGACTTGTATTCATACTAGATTCTCATGTACTCAGTGACACCAGGTTTTGGGAATATGTTTTACCGAGTATTTGTGGGATTTTCACTTAAGCTTGAATTATGATGTTTTCCGTATTTAAAAGAAATTGTGGTTTATTAAGATTGTGGGCTCGCCTAGTATCGAGATAGGTACCATCACCACATGTTAGGATTTTGGGTCGTGACATTATTGAGCAAGGTTTTCATGGGACAACTTGAGGTAAGTTCCTTGTGATCATTTCTACTCCATAATATTGAATTATCATCGAATATTCCGATTAGATTACATGTTTTTGAGGTGTAAATCGGGGGTTTGAACTTAGGGATTTGAAAATACGATTTGAAGATTTGGAGGTCTAGTTGAGGTCAGATTTTGGTAAAATTAGTATGGTTAGACTCGTAGTTGAATGGTCTTCCAGATTTTGTCACTTTTGTCGGGTTCCGAGACGTGGGCCCCACTGGCGATTTTTGAGCTAAACTTCGAATTTTTATGGAAAATTAGCATTTTCTCATGGAATTAATTCCAATAAACTTTATTAACTGAATCGAATTAATTGTGGCTAGATTCGAGGTGTTTGGAGGCCAATTCACAAGGCAAAGGCATAGCAGAGTAAATAATTACATGGTTTGAGGTAAGTAACACTTCTAAACTTGGTTCTTAGGGTATGAGTTCCCGAATTTATGTTATACAAACTGTTTGAAGGTGACGCACATGATAGATGACGAGCATGTGGACGTGCACCATAGAAATTGTGACTCGAATAAATCCTGTGAAGTTGTAAAGATTAAAGAATCATGTTATTATCTGAACAGGTTAGAGAAATTGAGCTAAGGCTTTTAGGACCCATGGGGTCGTGTTGATGTTGAATTAATTGTTCTAAAATATACATTTCATGCCCAATAATAATTATCCATTGTGAGGATATTTATGAGATTAAGTTGCGCAACGCAGCAAGCCATAACGGCTTTATACATCATTATTATATGGATCGGGGATGCCTGCCTGCATCAGGCCTTATAGGCTTTACTATTTTATGGATCAGGGCTGCCCGCCTGCAGCAAGCCATATAGGCTTTACTATTTTATGGATCGGGGATGCCCGCCTGCAGCATGCCTAATAGGCTTTGTTATTATACGGATCGGGACTGCCCGCCTGCAGTAGGCCATGTTGGCTTTGTATTACGCTTGGGCTGAAGGAGCCCCTCCGGAGTCTGTACACACCCCCAGTGAGCATAGATGATTATATATATTCGGGACGGACTTCCGAGAGCATGGACTTTCCTTACTTAAAGATTATATATATATATATATATTCGGGATGGATTTTCTAAGGGCATGGACTTGCATTACTTATTTGTATTGTAATGAATTTACCTGGACATGGAGTTTGTCCGTATCATTTACATTTGGTGATAAACTACCCCAGGAATGGATTGGCCTTATACGGTACTGAATGATTTACTGTCAATCGATGTGTATATATATACGGGTTGGAACACCCCTAGGCTGGATTGTCTATAAATTGTACCGAGTGACCAAATAATTTGTGACCAGTATTTACATGAGGTCTTTCTTTTGGGATGTCATATTCCTCATATCTTTCAATATTGATCTATTTCACTTGTATTGAGTTTAACTGTTGAACTTGAAAGCATGCCTACATTTTGTACCATTATTTACAGTGGACTGTACCTACAAACCTCGTCACTACTTTTAGCCCAGAAGTCAGTCTTCTTACTTATTGAGTTGGTTGTACTCATACTACACTCTGCACCTTGTGTGCAGATCCAGGTGCTTTCGGACATAGCGGTTGTTAGACCTTAGTGTGTTACCGATTGGAGACTATGAGGGTAGCTTCCTAGCGTCCCCTGACCTTATCTCTCTTTCCTTCAGTTATTGCATTGTTCTATACTTTCAGACAATGTGTTTTTTATCAGTCATACATTGTATTCATATTAGATGCTCATGTACAAAGTGACACCGGGTTTTGGGAGTGTCATATTTGTATTTGTGATATTTCTTCCGCTAAATTTATTTATTTGGTTTTCAAACTTAAAAGATACGGTGGTTTATTGAGATTGTTGGCTTCCCTAGTATTGAGATGGGCGCCATCACGACAAGTGAGAATTTTGGTCGTGACAAGTTGGTATCAGAGCTTTAGGTGACATAGGTATCACGAGTCATGAGCAGGTTTAGTAGAATCTTGCGGATTGATACGGAGACGTCTGTACTTATCTTCGAGAGGCTTCCGAAACCTTAGGAAAATTTCACTTTCTTGTATTCTATCATGTGGAATTGATTCATCTTGAATCATAACTCTTTGAATTCCTTCCACGCATTTGTATGCGCACATGAGCGCTCAGTATCAGCTGTGCATCGCTGACTTGTGATTCTATGAACGAGGTTCGAGATGTGTATTATGTGTTTTGGTGATGGGCCAGTCTGGAGGACTTGAGGCTAGGGTTAGACTGCAGGTTAATCTTAGTAGCTTCAGTTGTAACGTGTACATTTGGACTCATATGTTCGGTAATGTCCCTACGAGTGAAATTTGTGGCTCGATGAGCGGTGGAATGGCTTTGTGATGAGTATGATGTGACTACGAAATATGTTAAGATGATTTAAATGTGACGAGAAGTGTTTCCTTGAAATGTAAAAAGGGCCATTAGGTGCTTGATTTTCTTTTTGATGTGACGTACAGTCTCCAGTATGAATGTTTTGAAGGATCTTTCAGTTAAATTGTGGGACAAATTAAATTCTCATGTCTTGTTAATGAGTTTGGACTCAGAAAGATTAAGTGATTGCGTAGTAATTACAGCTGCGATAGGGTATAACAAGATGCCAATTTGAGGCTAAGCAGGTGGGTTATATCCTATGGAGTAATCTACGTAAGTGTGTTCCTTATAATGTTGAGTGGAGAGTTTCTTTTCTACCAGCGGAGTGTTTGTGTTGAGATTTGGGCGGTGCAATTTGGATTTGAGCAAACTGGGTGACTCTCGTGAGAGCTCTATGACTTGTTTCTCTGATAAGGGGTCATGAGATGTTTTCATGTTTCTTTTATTATTAGCAGTGTACGAAGGTTTTGGAACGAGGTTTGGCTTGATATGAGGTACTTGTACTTGGTTGGTTTGAAGTAAGTAGTGTGATCGGGAATGGTGCTGCGAGCATGTGAGTTGTGTAGTATGTAATGTGATTATATTTGGGGTTATGGCTATGGCTTGATACAGCTTGTTAAGAATTATACAGTGTGTGAGATATAGATCTTGGAAAGAATTCTGGCGTTAGAAATTAGGTTCCAAGTTTTGGGCTAAGGTTAAATTAATGATTTTCAGTTGTGTTATGTTGTCAAGCCTATATAAAATAGGTTGACGTGGTATAACCCCCAGGTATGTGCATGGTAAGGAGGAACAATGATTGAAAGGCTTAGGAACAACCCTTGGCACATTCGAGGACGAACTATGTTTAAGTGGGGGAGATTGTAACGACTCGGCCGGTCGTTTTGAGCATTTACACTCCTTTCAACCATTTGAAGTCTTGAATTGCTTCCTACGAGGTATTATGACTTGTGTGAATTGTCGGTTTTGGTTTTAAGGTACTTCAGAGTTAGTTTGGAAGAATAAATTTCATGTTGGAAGCTTAAGTTGAAATAGTTGACCGGATTTTGACATATATGTAAACAACCCTGGAATAGAGTGTTGATGATTCCAAAGTATTTGGAGGTTCGTAGTGGAATTAGGCATTAAATGGAGAAAGTCAAAATTTTGGAAAGTTTGACCGGGGGTTAACTTTTTGATATCGGTGTCGGAATCCGATTCTGAAAATTGGAATACCTCTGTTGTGTCAATTGTGACTTTTGTGCCAAATGTGAAGTCAATCGGACGTGATCTGATAGGTTCCGGCGTCGTTTGTAGAAATTAGAACTTTCAAAGTTCATTAGGCTTGAATCTATGTGTGATTCATATTTTTAGGGTTGTTGGATGTGATTTGAAGGCTCGACTAAGCTCATATAATGTTTTAGGACTTGTTGGTATATTTTGTTGAGGTCCCGGGGGGGAGGGGGGGGCTCTGGTGAGTTCGGATGCTTAACGGATCTAATTTTGATTTGGAGGAGGAGCTCAAGCAACTAGGCATATGGTATGATCGCACCTGCACGAAAAAGGGACACCGGTGCGAGCTTGTGGATACGAGGCATTAGTCGCAGCAGTGGAAATGCATGGACTTTCCAGGCACCGCAGGTGCGAAGACCGCAGGTGCGAAGAAATCACCGCGGGTGCGAAAACCCCTGGGTAATACAAAAACAATTGGGTTCTGAGCTTTTGCCATTTTTGGGAATTTCAAGCTCGGACTGGGCGATTTTTGATAGCTTTTCAAGGAAAACTTGAGGTAAGTCCGTTGTGATCATTTCTACTCCATAATATTGAATTATAATCAAATAATCCGATTAGATTAAATGTTTTTGAGGTGTAAATCAAGGGTTTGAACTTAGGGATTTGAAAATACGATTTGGAGGTCGAGTTGAGGTCGGATTTTGTTAAAATTTGTATGGTTAGAGTCGTAGTTCAATGGGATTGCGGATTTTATAACTTTTGTCAGGTTCCGAGCCGTGGGCCCCACGGGCGATTTTTTAGCTAAATTTAAGATTTTTATAGAAAATTAGCATTTTCTTATGGAATTAATTCCAATAAATTTTATTAACTGAATTAAATTAATTGTGGCTAGATTCGAGGTGTTTTGAGTCCAATTCACAAGGCAAAGGCATAGCGGAGTAAATAATTACACGGTTTGAGGTAAGTAACACTTCTAAACTTGGTTCTGAGGGTATGAATTCCCGAATTTGTGTTATACAAACTGTTTGGAGGTGACGCACACGATAGTTGACGAGCATATGGACGTGCACCATAGAAATTGTGACTTGAATAAATCCTATGAAGTTGTAAAGATTAAAGAATCATATTATTATCTGAACATGTTAGAGAAATTAAGGAGAGGCTTTTATTAAGGATCATGTGTAGGTTACGTGCCAATATTTTGGGAATCATGGGGTCGTGTTGCTGTTGAATTAATTGTTCTAAAATATACATTTCACACTCAGTAATAATTTTTCATTGTGAGTATATTTATGGGATTGAGCTGCGCAACGCAGCAGGCCATAACGGTTTTATACATCATTATTGTATGGATCGGGGTTGCCGGCCTGCAGCATGCCTTATAGGCTTTACTATTTTATGGATCGGGGATGCCAGCCTCCAGCCGGCCTTATAGGCTTTGTTATTATATGGATCGGGACTGCCCGCCTGTAGTAGGCCATATTGGCTTTGTATTACGCTTGGGCTGAAGGAGCCGCTCCGGAGTTTGTACACACCCCCAGTGAGCGTAGATGATTATATATATTCGGGACGGACTTCCCAGAGCATGGACTTTCCTTACTTAATAATTATATATATATTCGGGATGGATTTTCCAAGGCCATGGACTTACCTTACTTATTTGTATTGTAATGAATTTACCTGGACATGAATTTTGTCTGTACCATTTACCTTTGAGGATAAACTACCCCAGGGCTGGATTGTCCATAAACTGTACTGAGTGACCGAATAATTTGTGACCAGTATTTACATGAGGTCTTTCTATTGGGATGTCATATTCCTCATATCTTGCAATATTGATCTATTTCAGTTGTATTGAGTTGAACTGTTGAACTTGAAAGCATGCCTACATTTTGTACCATTATTATACTGGATTGTACCTGCAGAGCTCGTCACTACTTTCAGCCCAGAAGTTAGTCTTCTTACTTATTGAGTTGGTTGTACTCATACTACACAATGCTCCTTGTGTATAGATCCAGGTACTTTCGGAGACAGCGGCTGTTAAACCTCAGTGTGTTACCAGTTGTAGACTATGAGGGTAGCTTCCTGGCGTCCGCTGACCGTATCTCTCTTTCCTTTAGTTATTGCATTGTTCTATACTTTCAGACAATGTGTTTTTTATCAGTCATACATTGTATTCATATTAGATGCTCATGTACTCAGTGACACCGGGATTTGGGAGTGTCATATTTGTATTTGTGATATTTCTCCCGCTAAATTTAATTATTTGGTTTTCAAACTTAAAAGATACGGTGGTTTATTGAGATTGTCAGCTTGCCTAGTATTGAGATGGGCGCCATCACGACAGGTGACATTTTTGGTCATGACAAGTTGGTATCAGAGCTTTAGGTGACATAGGTCTCACGAGTCATGAGCAGGTTTAGTAGAGTCTTGCGGATCGATATAGAGACATCTGTACTTATCTTCGAGAGGCTTCCTAAACCTTAGGAAAATTTCACTTTCTTATATTCTATCATGTGGAATTGATTTAGCTTGAATCATAACTCTTTGAATTCCTTCAACGCATTCGTATGCGCACATGAGCGCTCAGTATTAGCTGTACATCACTGACTTGTGATTCTATGAACGAGGTTCAAAATGTGTATTCTGTGTTTTGGTGATGGGCCAGTCTGGTGGACGTGAGGCCAGGGTTAGACTACAGGTTAAGTTCGGTAGCTTCAGTTGTAACGTGTACATTTGGACTCATATGTCCGGTAATGTCCCTACGGGGGGAATTTGTGGCTCGATGATCGGTGGAATGGATTTGTGATGAGTATGATGTGACTGCGGAATATGTTAAGATGATTTGAATGTGACGAGAAGTGTTTCCTTAAAATGTAAAAAGGGCCATTAGGTGCTTGATTTTTGTTTTGATGTGACGTACAGTCTTGAGTATGAATGTTTTGAAGGATATTTCAGTTAAATTGTGGGACAAATTAAATTCTCATGTCATGTTAATGATTTGGACTCAGAAAGATTAAGTGATTGCGTAGTAATTACAGCTGCGAAATGGTACAACACGATGCCAATTTGAGGCTAAGCAGGTGAGTTATATCCTATGGAGTAATCTACGTAGGTGTGTTCCTTATAATGTTGAGTGGAGAGTTTCTTTTCTACCAGCGGAGTGTATGTGTTGAGATTTGAATTTGAATATGGTTGAGAAACTTGACTTGAGTGTTAAGAGAATGAATGCGAACTTAGCGGGTGATTGAGGTATTTTATGGTTTGTGTTACCTGATCTTGTGAAGAATTTTCGTTGAACTGACTGCAGTATTATAGCAGTAATAGAGTATGGATATTGTGAGTTATGGAATGTTTTGTTCTATGGCTTTTAGCCAAGTGGGGTAGCCTACTATTGATGATTTGATTTCATGGTTATGTGTTGTACTAGTTTCGGTTTGAGGCATACATGTGAATCGGTTATGACTAGCAGAGATTGAGATCGAGGATGACTCGAGTAAAGAAATTTCTGAGTACAGGTTATATTGCACTTTATGAGTATAAAAAAATTATAGAATGATTAAGTTGTTATTTAAAGGATGTAGTGCGCACGAAGTATGGACTTTATTGGTAGTATTAAGGCAGGGTTACTTCTTTGGGTGTCGTTGTGATAATGGGGCACATGTCTTTTGGCCCGTTTGGGCGGTGTAATTTGGATTTGAGTAAAGTGGGTGACTCTCGAGACAGCTCTATGACGTGTTTCTCTAATAAAGGATCATGAGATTTTTTCATGTTTCTTTTATTATTAGCAGTGTATGAAGGTTTTGGAATGAGGTTTGGCTTGATATGAGGTTTAATACCTGTACTTGGTTGGTTTGGAGTAAGTATTGTGATCGGGAATGGTGCTGCGAGAATATGAGTTGTGTAGTATGTAATGTGATTATATCTGGGGTTATGGCTATGTCTTGATACACCTTGTTCAGACTTATACAGTGTGTGAGATATAGATCTTGGAAAGAATTCTGGGTGTTAAAAATTGGGCTCCAAGTTTTGGGCTAAGGGTAAATTAATGATTTTCAGTTGTGTTATGTTGTCAAACCAATATAGAATAGGTTGACGTGGTATAACACCCAGGTATGTGCATGATAAGTAGGAACAGTGATTGAAAGGCTTAGGAACAACCCTTGGCACATTCGAGGACGACGTATGTTTAAGTGGGGGAGATTGTAATAACTCGGCCGGTCGTTTTGAGCATTTACGCTCCTTTCAACTATTTGTCAGTTTTGGTTTTAAGGTATTTTGGAGTTAGCTTGGAAGAATAAATTTCATGTTGGAAGCTTAAGTTGAAATAGCTGACCGGATGTTGACTTATGTGTAAACAACCCCAGAATAGAGTTTTGATGATTCCAATAGCTCCGTATGGTGATTTTGGACTTAAGAGCGTGTCCGAAAAATTATTCGGAGGTCCGTAGTGGAATTAGGCTTTAAATGGCGAAAGTCAAATATTCAGGAAGTTTGACCGGGGGGTTGACTTTTTAATATCGGAGTCAGAATATGATTTTTAAAATTGGAATACATCTGCTGTGTCAATTGTGACTTGTGTGCCAAATGTGAAGTCAATCGGACGTGATTTGATAGGTTCCGGCATCGTTTGTAGAAATTAGAAGTTTCAAAGTTCATTAAGCTTGAATCTATGTGTGATTCATGTTTGTAGTTTTGTTGGATGTGATTTGAAGGCTCGACTAAGTTCGTATAATGTTTTAGGACTTGTTGGTATATTTGGTTGAGGTCCCGGGGGGCCTCTGGTGAGTTCGGATGCTTAACGGATCTAATTTGGATTTGGAGGAGTTAAAGCAACTGGGCATCTAGTATGTTCGCACCTGCACGAAAAAGGGCCACCGGTGCGAGCTCGCGGATGCGAGGCATTAGTCGCAGAAGTGGAAATGCATGGACTTTTCAGGCACTGCGGGTGCGAAAAATATTTCCGCGGGTGCGAAGACCGCAGGTGCGAAGAAATCACCGCGGGCGCGAAAACCCTTGGGTAATACAAAAACAATTGGGTTCTGAGCTTTTGCCATTTATGGGCATTTCAAGCTCGGGCTGAGCGATTTTTGATAGATTTTCAAGGAAAACTTGAGGTAAGTCCGTTGTGATCATTTCTACACCATAATATTGAATTATCATCAAATAATCAGATTAGATTACATGTTATTGAGGTGTAAATCAGGGGTTTGAAATTATGGATTTGAAAATACGATTTGAACATTTGGGGGTCGAGTTGAGGTCGGATTTTGTTAAAATTAGTATGGTTAGACTCGTGGTTCAATGGAATTCCAGATTTTATAACTTTTGTCAGGTTCCGAGACGTGGGCCCCACGGGCAATTTTTGAGCTAAATTTAATATTTTTATAGAAAATTAGCATTTTCTTATGGAATTAATTCCAATAAATTTTATTAACTGAATTGAATTAATTGTGGCTAGATTCGAGGTGTTTGGAGGCCAATTCACAAGGCAAAGGCATAGCGGAGTAAATAATTACATGGTTTGAGGTAAGTAATACTTCTAAACTTGGTTCTGAGGGTATGAATCCCCGAATTTGTGCTTTACAAACTGTTTGGAGGTGATGCACACGATAGTTGACGAGCATGTGGACGTGCACCATATAACGACTTTATACATCATTATTATATCGATCGGGGCTGCCCGCCTGCAGCAGGCCTTATAGGCTTTGTTATTATACGGATCGGGACTGCCCGCCTGCAGTAGGCCATATTGGCTTTGCATTACGCTTGGGCTGAAAGAGCCCCTCCGGAGTCTGTACACACCTCGAGTGAGCGTAGATGCTTATATATATTCGGGATGGACTTCCAAGGACATGGACTTGCCTTACTTACTGATTATATATATATTTGGGATGGATTTTCCAAAGGCATGGACTTGCCTTACTTATTTGTATTGTAATGAATTTACGTGGACATGGATCTTGTCCGTATAATTTACATTTGGAGATAAATCACCCCAGGGATGGATTGACCTTATACGGTACTGAATGACCGACTATCAGTCGTTGTGTATATATATACGAGTTGGAACACCCCTGGGCTGGATTGGCCATAAACTGTACCGATTGACCAAATAATTTGTGACCAGTATTTACAAGAGGTCTTTCTACCGGGATGTCATATTCCTCATATCATGCAACATTGATCTATTTCACTTGTACTGAGTTTAACTGTTGAACTTGAAAGCATGCCTACATTTTGTACCATTATTTATAATGGATTGTACCTGCGGAGCTCGTCACTACTTTCAGCCCAGAGGTTAGTCGTGTTACTTATTGAGTTGGTTGTACTCAAACTACACTTTGCATCTTGTGTGCAGATCCAGGTGCTTCCGGACACATCGACTGTTAGACCTCAGTGTGTTACCAATTGGAGACTATCTGGGTAACTGCCTAGCGTCCGCTGACCTTGTCTCTCTTTCCTTCAGTTATTGTACTGTTCTATACTTTCAGACAATGTTTTTATATCAGTCAGACATTGTATTCATATTAGATACTCATGTACTCAGTGACACCGGATTTTGGGAGTGTCATATTTGTATTTGTGAGATTTCTTCCGCTGAATTTAATTATTTGGTTTTCAAACTTAAAAGATATGGTGGTTTATTGAGATTGTCGGCTTGCTTAGTATTGAGATAGGCACCATCACGATAGGTGAAATTTTGGGTAGTGACACTAATCCTGATTCTACCATAAAAAGATTAAGACAACTTTTAATACAATTACCCGTCTTTTTATTGGCTTTGCCAATTAAGGTTAAATCATCCGCGAAAAAAAGATGAGAAAAACTAGGACCTCTAGGACTAATTTTGCTAGTCCAAATCTTAATACAGTTTTGGGCTACTTTTGCTAGTCCTAAATCAAAGCATACATGCTAGTCTTGTGTTCTATTCAATCCTAAATGACATAGTAGGTACAAATTTAGGAAAATGACAGCCCGGTGTACTAAGCTCTCGTTACGTGCGAGGTATGAGAAGGGCCAAGCTGACATTTTCTGATATTTCTACTTCTGATTTCTTTCCGAAAGTTCACGTGTGGAGTATTGCTAGCCCCTTTTTTTAAGCTTTGTAATAAATAAAAAATTACTTAAGGTACTATTCCAGCTATTATGTAGGATTTGTATTTGGATATTTGAAAGGTAGTCAGAGTTCTTTTTTATCTCGCAGTTTGATATGGTATGAACTTACATGTGATTCCTTTTGCTATGAGCTGAATTCTTTCTCGGGTAGTATCTAAAACCTAAGATAGGGTGGCAATGTAACCAATTACTATAAATATTTAAGTGTTTCTTACTTAAACGAGCTTGAGTATGACATCGAACGATACATAAGGAATAAAGATTAAAAAAAACACTAGTACAAGTACTACCAACACTTACTTTTTTCATTTATTTATAACCGAGACCATGATGCAACTAGGGTAGGTTAAGTGGAAATCATTTTCTAATACTAGGCTTAACTAGAAAAACATAGTACATTGTCATTAATTTATTTGTTAGAATCAGGTCCCCCAAAAAAGACCGTATGCCCAAAAGCCTTATTGGTAATTGGTTCATCAAGAACCCGGTAGAGTGCGTGAGCATCTTCAAACTCAGACACTAGAGTCCCGGGATCATGAGTCTTGCCAACAAAATCTAGAATTGAATTTTTGCTACAATATGCATCTTTATCAATATTTACACATCCAGGAAAATGACCAGAACCCATAGGAGGGAGAGTAGGGACTGAACTAAATGCCTCTCCACCACATGCCACCTGTGATGTAAAACCCTTTAATTCCGTGAAAAGTTTTGGAGGCCAGAAACCTATTTTTTTGAAATCACGACCAACATGCATCCACCATCTTCCATTCTTCAGATCCACGTTGGATATATATACACACACACATATACATACATACACACACACACACACACACACACACACACACACACACACATATATATATATATATATATATATATATATATATATATATATATACCGTATGCCCAAAAGCCTTATTTGGTAATTGGTTCATCAAGAACCCGGTAGAGTGCGTAAGCATCTTCAAACTCGGATACTAGAGCCCCGGAATCCTGAGTTTTGCCAGCAAAATCCAGAATTGAAATTTTGCTACAATATGCATCTTTATCAGTATTTACACGTCCAGGAAAATGACCAGAACCCATTGGAGGGAAAGTAGGGACTGAACTAAATGCCTCTCCACCCCATGCCGCCTGTGATACAAAACTCTTTAATCCCATGAAAAGCTCTGGAGGCCATAAACATATTTGTTTGAAATCACGACCAACACGTAGCCACCATCTTCCATTCATCAGATCCTGCGTTGGATATATATATATATAGAGAGAGAGAGACACACAAAAGATTATGTATGTTCATACATTGTACGTAGTAATGAAAAATGATTATATATGCTCTTAATTACTTTTCAAATGAGATGAAATTTCAGTATGGTATTTATCTAACCATTTGTATGAAGAATGCCTGATCGAATATTTGTTCAGGTGTGAAAGTCAGAAATACCGTGTTGAAGCATTGAGTTGTGCCTGCATGTGCCATGATGTAACAAATTTAACTAATCGTGAGTAATTAAAGATATTTTGTTAAAGCATGACTCACTAATATTTAATAAACCAAAAAAAAAAAAAGACTTACTTTAAATAATGAAATAAATCGAGTACGAGTATCACCGTAAAGAATTGGATCCACCTAGATCAATACACCATTCATTGTCAACTTTTGATACTCCTATCTATAGAATTAAAGCAAGAAAAGGGGATTGAATTTTACTTAGCAAAGTTAATTAATAAAAATACTTACACGCCACCCAACTTGTATTTGGTGAAGGCCATTTTGTACCTTCACGACGGATGCACTCCACTGGTTCGGAAGAACATTTGGATTATAAATACTACTTGTTGTTCCAGCTCCCGAAATTTCGGAATTCGGGTCATTTAGTGTTTGTCTTAGAGCAAAATTAAATGTTCAAAGCAGAATAAGTAACAAGATATGCTCACATTGGTTGATAATAAAAATATTTCTTTTTTGAAACAAATTGCAAGTTCTTAATGAGGTATAGAAACAAATATAAAGGCAAGCCGCATTGAGATTAACGTCCATATGTACCACAAATCCATAATCATAGAAAGAGCTCCGGTAAAGATGATAAGTGATGACAATAGTGAAGTTACCACTTGGAAGGTGTTTAATTTGTTGTTTATAATTATTTCAATTCCCATCTTAGTAGACTAGGATAAACAAAAATAATTTATAAAGGAGCAGCTTACGCGAAAGATGCCACCAGCATAAATAGAATTAAATCTTCTTTCTCTATTGAGATCTTCTTTGGTAGTTCTTCTAATAGGAACTATTCCCATTGGACAACCTCCATCTCTCGGCCCGATTTTGGAGGATCTATTGGATGTTGCGGATTCTTTGTCTCTCTTTAACTGGGAGAAAGACGGTTTCATCTGCATGCATCATGTACAAAATTTCAAGAATGAAAGTCATTCTTACTTTCACAATACAAGTACTACAGTAATAGTGAATAAGGATCTATATACCAAATAGACATACCTGAGGATGATAAGTATAATTCTTTAGTAAAGGATGATCAAATGCAGGTTGTAGATAGAAATTCAAAAAGTCATAAATATCTTCATATTCGGTCTACAAAACAATAGAGCTTGTTACTGATTTTAAGTATAGATATTTATGTGTAACATCTTTTTTAGCTCTATGAAAAGTGACATATATAATTGAAAATAAAACAGATGGATCAATTATTTTGAGATTGGACCAAAACAAAGAATAAGAATCTACATTAATAGTTTTGACTGATGGCTTATTTAAAAGCTTTAGTTGCCTCTCCAATTCTTCATGGTCCTTCTTTGAAAAGCCCTCAACTTCATCAATGTTGAGAAAAAGCATAATAGCAATCAAAAGCTGCACAACGCTTAGATGCATTCTTGTAATCTTCATCCTATAATAATTTTTAAATATATTATTAGATACAAATAATAGCATAAAATTAAACATAAAAGCTAATAAGAGGAATGAAAAATTATGACTTCTGTGCAAATAGCACATGATAATCCATCATTTCAAGGATGAAATTTAAGAAAGAAGAGATGAAGTACCTGATTTCTTTTTATGGACTGGGATAGTGAATGGTCCTACAAGAATAACACACTTTATATAAGAATCACCGAGCATTTCATACTCCCGTAATTTTATGTTTGCATTGATTGGCTTTTATTCGATTGATTCTTACAATCATTCTATCCATAAATTAACAGATATGTGATTTTCTCCCTTATTTCTTACATATTTATGACAAATATGGCTAACAAAAATCACCTATTAAATATTTGATATCGAACATTTAAATTGAATCTGCAAAATCTTACTCTTTTAAATGCCAATTATAGATACCTTCCTTGAGTTAACTATAGTCTATAACGCTGGTGGTTCTAACTCTATAATAAAATTATACTCCATAGTACTATGTGATTAACGTTGACACTTGATGCTGATTAAGTTTATATTACATCATTGGCTAATATCAATTTTTAATAACTTATAAGATCATGATGTTGATACTATCGTATAATATTATATTCTGCAACTGCAAAGATAAGAGGAAGAAAATCATAATGTATAAAAGTACAACAAAATAAACTAGGAAACAAAAGATGGATGGGAATGAATGTAATATTTAGCTTGTCTTTTATTGTTTATTTTGGTACTCCTTTTATTTCAGATACTATTAATCTTTATGAGTGCACGAGAGAATCAAAACAAATTAAATTGGAATTGTAGAATTAATTTGTCACCTAGTAATACCGAAAAATATGGTACACCACGCTTATTCAATTTTTAATTTTGTAGTATTTATTTTTTTGTATAACTTTTACTCATTGTCAGCGTACATAATTAACGGGGATTGGAGAGGTTGAATGATAATTTAAGATTGAATTCATAATCATGTAGAAAAGAATAAAAAAGATGGTAGCAAGGTCATTTTAGTTCTGCCAAATTGTTGTGTTCTTGTTATTTCGTGCCAAAGAATCAGAATGATTCCAAAATATTCATTATTTAATTTTATTTTTTGCATTGATTCCTTTCACTTTAAGGGTGATGCCGTGCAGTTTTCCTTGCTGTTTTAATTGCTCAATTCGTTTAAGAATTTTCGGTTTAATTCTGTCTCTTCATTATTCTCACTCTTTATGTTGTATTCCTCCACTGTATGTTCCCTTCCCATTATTTCTATGTTATTTCTTTATTTACTGTTGTTGTCACTAGCATGATTATATTGTTCAGGTTATATGTTGGTGTCTTGTCCTAGAATCGTCATTACTTCGCCGAGGTTAGGCTTGACACTTACCAGTACATGGGGTCGATTGTACTGATGCTGTACTCTGCACTTTCTGTGCATATTTTGATACCGGCTCAGGTTGGTCGAGATTTACTATTGGTCCGCTGTCCGTAGACTCAAAGTAGATCTGTCGGCGTTCACAGACCTTGAAGTCTCCGTCTATCTTTTATGTCCTATTGTTTTCTTTCATTCAGACAGTTGTATTTCTTTCAGGCTATTACTTATAGTAAATTCTAGAATGCTCGTGAATTGTGACTCCAGATCCGGGTGGCAGTGATTAATACAGTTTTATAATATTTCGTATCTATTATATTTCATCTTAGTTAATTATTGTTATTTACTGAATGGAAATAAGGAATTGGTTTAACGATTTTCTAACGTTGGCTTGCCTAGCAAGTGAAATGTTAGGCGCCATCACGGTCCCGTGGGTGGAAAATTTCGGGTCGTGACACTTTATCAGATTGACTCTACTTACCATTCCATCCTTAAATTAATAAATATTATTTTTATATTTTGGAAAAATTAAATCTTTCATACTATATTTATTTTAGATATCTGGGTTCTTAATTATTCTTCCTCTTTTAGAGGAGTTAAAATCTTATTCTTATGAGTAACTTATGTTAATATATTTTCTGGATATTTTCGAGTAGTTGATGTATGCTATATCATTTAATAAAATAAAAGATTAGAGATATCAAACGTAACCTTCTCATCCAGAAAACATGACAATTCAGATACGTTGACAAAGAAAAAAGAACAAAAATCATATCAGCATTTATAGATACATATATCAAGTGCTATCTCCTTATGATTCGAGATATCACGCACTCTTCTTAGTTTAGTTTTTCTTTTTATGTCAAATATTATAACCTACTCCTCAAACAATCAATAAATCAGCAATCATATATCAACTTGACTTTTTTTTTCTTTTTTCTTAGATCTATAGGACCTTTACTAATTCAGTAATTCTCCAGCCTTTATTGTACTCCTTTCACAAGTACACTAGTGAATTTTAAAGATGTCAGTAAACTTATACAAAATAATTTGTCACGACCCGAAATTTCCACCTTCGGTACCATGATGACACCAAACATTTTACTTGCTAGGCAAGCCAACGTTAGAATAATCTTAACCGTTTTTAAACAATTCAAATTAAACGGAAGTCAATTACTGTAACAACCCGACTTGTCGTTTTAAGAATTTACGCCTCGTTCAATGACTTAAGGTCTCGAGCAGCTTCGCAATATGTATTATCAACTGCGGGTGTGGTCGAGTTTGATTTACTAAAGATTCGGAATTAAATTAAACGAACAATCTTTAATTTGAAGCCTAAATGGAAAGGGTTGACCGGAGAGTTGAATTTTGAGAAAACGACTCCGGAATAGATATTTGATGATGTCAATAGCTCTGTATGGTGATTTTGGACTTAACAGCGTGTCAGGAAAATTATTTGGAGTTTTGTAGTGGAATTAAGCTTGAAATGCCGAAAGTTGAATTTTTGGGAAGTTTGACCGGGTTAACTTATTGATATCGAGGTCAGAATCGGATTCTGAAAATTTAAATAGTTCAGTTATGACATTTATGACTTGTGTGCAAAATTTGAAGTCATTCCGAATTGATTTTATGTGTTTCGACACAAGATAAAGAATTTGAAAGTTCAAAGTTCATAGATTTTGATTTGAGGTGCGATTCGTCGTTTTGATGTTGTCTGATGTGATTTTAGAATCTGACTAACTTCGTATGATGCTTTAGGACTTTATGGTATGTTTGGTTGGGGTCTCGGGGGACCTCGAGTGAGTTTGGATTCCTAACGGATCGAATTTGGATTTGGAGGAGGAGTTGAAGTAGCTGGGCATCTGGTATGATCGCACCTGCGCGAAAAGGGCCGCAGGTGCGAGCTCGCGGATGCGAGAAATGAGTCGCGGAAGCGGAAAATTCATGGGTTGGCCAGGCACCATGGGTGCGAAAAATTTGCCGCGGGTGCGAAAAATTAGCCGCGGGTGCGAAAACTTTACCGCGGATGCGAAGGCCGCGGGTGTGAAAAATTTAACGCGGATGCGAAAGCCGCAGGTGCGAAAAAATTACCGCGGATGAGAAAACCCCTGGGCAATACAAAAACAGAGGGGTTCCGAGCTTTTGCCATTTTTGGGCATTTCAAGCTCGGGTTGGGCGATTTTTGAGCAAGGTTTTAACGGGAAAACTTGAGGTAAGTCCCTTGTGATCATTTTTACTCCATAATATTGAATTATCAGTGAATAATCTGATTAGATTACATGTTTTTGAGGTGTAAATCGGGAGTTTAAACTTAGGGATTTGAAAACGAATATTTAAGATTTGGAGGTCGAGTTGTTATTGGAAGTCAATAAAATTGGTATGGTTGAACTCGTATCGGAATGGGTGTTCGTATTTCATGAAAATTTTGTCGGGTTCCGAGGGGCGGGCCCCGTATTGACTTTTGTTGACTTTTTAGAATAAAATTTTAAGTCGACGCATTATTATCCGGAATTGTTTCATATGAATTTTAATGAAGTTTTACAACTAATTTGGATAGATTTGAGCTGTTCGGAGGTCAATTCAAGCAAGAGGCTATTTTGGAATATCGGCGTAACTTCAAAAAGGTAAGTGTTTTGCTTAACCTCGAGTGGGGGAATTACCCCTTGGGCATTGAGTCTTATGTGCCATTTGTGAAATGTGAAAGTCGTGTACGCGATGTGACAAGTACGTACAAAAATTCATTGAATTAAAGTCTTAGGCATTTTTGTGTAGTAAATTGGAAAATTGTGAAAAATTATTAAATCATCTGTTTGCCATGCCTAAATCCTTATTGTTGAATTTGTTTTTATATGATAATTTGATGTGATTGTTCCTTGAAATATTTATGAAATTTCGTGAATATTGTTGGTTTAATATTTCTTGGAAATTAATTCCAATATGAATTTTTCCCTGCAAATAATTAATTAAATGAGCTTAAGAAGTGGTATTTATATAATTATTTAAAAATTAAATTTAATGAAGACTTTGCTTTATGTTGAGTAATTTTATCTATATTGATTGTTTTTGGGTGTTATATACATTGTGTGGAGCCTTGGGCTATTTGTTGTGAAATTAATTGATTTTGTCATATCTTTGGAATTTGGTTGTGGCCATTGGGAAAATTGTGATGTGAATTAATTTTATTATGTTGTTGTGATAATTTCTCGTGTAAATTATTGTGTTGTGTGAATTTTTATTTTGGGGAGATAAGGGTGGCATTTCACCGTTTATATTATGTGGTTATAAGGGTGGCATTTCACTGTTGTGTTTGTTGGAATATTGTATGGGCGGAGCGATAAGGGTGGCAATAGGAGCGATAAGGGTGGCTATTGTCAGGGACAATATGTGATGATGTGGGGTTGTGGTGTTGACAATTTTCATGTGATGTTGTAATTTTGTTATGTTTATTTTTATACATTATGCAACTTGTCTTGTTGTTGGTAAATTGATAATAATCTGATTTATGTTGAAATTGGGAGCATGTGCCTATTTTCAGGCGGTTTATAAAATGAAATGTGGGCACGAGGTATCGTGAATTGTGATATGAAATGGAGATAGTGGCACGTGAATTGTCCGTGCAGTTATGATATAAAATATCGGTACGAGGTACTGTGATGAAATGATAATGATATCTGGCACGTGAATTGTCCGTGCAGTTGCGATATGAAATGAGGACACGAGGTGCCGGTCAGATATGATGATTTAATTATGGGTACGAGGTGCCGTTGAATTTTGAAAATGGGCTGAGACTCGTATATACGAAAAATATAAAAATGGACTGAGACTCGTATTTTGATAATTTTGAAATGAGGTGTCACATAGTGACTTTTTAACTGAAAGAATTATATTCAAAATATTTATTTGGAAGGATTTTTACTTAGAAAGTATTATATAAAAGAATTATATTTTGAAAGCTATTTATTTGAGGAAATTATATTTGAAAAGATTTATTGGAAAAATTATATTAGAAAAATAATTATTTGAGAAAATTATATTTTAAAGAGAGTTATCTGAAAGAACTATGTGAAAGACATTTATTTGAAGGGCTTGATTTAATTGGGTTTAATTGTATTTATTAATTATTGAGTGATATTAATGGTATTCTTGTTGTCTGTTGTGCATATCACTTGTTGTTTTATCCTTCCTTTATGATTATTTATTTCCTATTATTTTGTATATTATATTGCACAGGTTATTAGACTAGTGAGTGTCTTGACTGTACCTCGTCTCTACTCCATTGAGGTTAGTCTAGATACTTACTGGGCACCACTGTGGTGTGCTCATTCTACACTTCTGCACATTTTTGTGCAGAGCCAGGTATTGAAGATAATGGACTTGAGTAGAGCTACTTGGTTGTCTCCCTTGGAGTCGTTTCATTTTATTGTACTGTTAATTTGTAATCAAATAGTATTGTATATTCGGTCCTCGTGATCATTCTATGTATTCAGTCAGAGTTCGTGACTCAGTACTACCAGTCTTCGGAGATCTATATTGTAATTATTTCCGCTGTTAGTTTGGATTATTTATTTAATTAAAAAAAATGGCTTCAAAAATGCAATGGAAATCGGCTTACCTAGTCTTTGAGACTAGGTGCCATAACGACTCCTATGGTGGGATTTTGGGTCGTGATAAGTTGGTATCAGAGCTCTAGATTCATAGGTTCTACGAGTCACGAACGAGTCTAGTAGAGTCTTGCGGATCGGTACGGAGACGTCTGTACTTATCTTCGAGAGGCTACAGAACTGTTAGGAAATTTCCATTTCTTTCATTCATGTCGTGCGGAATTTGTTGAATTTGAAATTTGAACCTTTGTATCTCCATTCTCTCACAGATGGTGAGGATACATGCTACTGGGTTAGCTGAGCAGGCATCCGCACATACTGCTAGGGCTGCAAGAAGTCGGGGCTGAGGTAGTGGCCGAGGTAAAGGTCGAGGAAGGGCACGTGCTGCGACTAAAGCACCTGTCAGAATAACAGTTGTGGAGCCACTAGTAGCTCAAGTTGGGGGACAGGTACCAGAAGCACCTGTTGTTACCCCAGGACTTCAGGAGACTTTGGCACAGTTCCTGAGTATGTTTGGTACATTAACTCATGCGGGATTGATATCTGTTGCACCAAACATTTCGCATATTGGGGGAGTAGCTCAGACTCCTACCACAACTCCAGAGAAGCAGGTTCACGTTGGTCAGATTCTGGGTGTAGCACCGGTACAACCTGTTATTCCGATTCGGCTTGAGGTCAGTCCCGACGCATCAGAAGAAGAACAAAAGAGACTTGAAAGGTTTAAGAAATTCGATACACCAACTTTCAGTGGCACAGCTACAGAGGATGCCCAGGAATTTCTAGAAAATTGTCACCGTATTCTCCACACCATAGGTATTGTGGAGGTGAGCGGAGTTGCCTTTACTACATTTCAACTGTCAGGCGCAGCGTATCGGTGGTGGCAAATATATGAAGAAGGCAAACTAGCCGATGCCACACCACCAACTTGGGCTCAATTTTCGAAAATATTCTTGAAAGAATTAGTTCCCCAGACTCTCCGAGATGTGTGGCGCACAGAGTTTGAACAGTTGCGTTAGGGCACTATGACAATGTCAGAATATGCTATCAGGTTCAGTGAGTTATCCCGTCATACACTTATCTTAGTTCCTACAATCAGAGAACGGGTCCGCGGATTCATTGAGGGGATCGATTATGATATTAAAATATGCATGGCTCGAGAGCTTCAAACTGATACTCCATTTCAACAAGTAGTGGAGATTGCGAGAAAGATCGGGAGGGTTTAGTGGATTTTACTCTTCAGCTAGGACCCATTATAGTGGAGGCTCGAGCAGTCGGCCAGCTCAGTCTGCACATCAGATTACTCGGAGTGATCCAGTAAGATTTTACAATGCACTACCGACACAAGATTCTTACAGTGGTTATCCCAGTTATCCAGCACAGACTCAGTACGAGCAACCGCGACCTCAAAGGGGTTGTTGTGAGAGTGGTGATACTACTCATATCATGAGAGATTGTCCCAGACTTGGGAGGGGTGGATTTCATCAGAACACTCGAGCTACAAGCTTTATTCCAGTTGATACTCCACGTGCACAGTCAGGTAGAGGTAGAGGACATGCAGGTAGTGGACTCTTAAGAGGTGGAGGCGCGACCCGTTGGTTTAATCACTATGATTTGGCTGAGGCCAATACACTAGATGGTGTCATTACAGGTACTATCCTGATTTTATTATAAAGGATATTTTCCTTAATTTGATTCGGTTCTGAATATTGAGGTGAGTCCTATTATGCTCCACTTATGGTGAGCTTCGTAAATTTGTGACCCACTTATATGTGTATCCTTGTTGGGAGATTTAAAGATGTGAACCTGTGTCTGTCACTTTATTTTTGTGCACTATTGAGGGCTATAAGTCCAAAAGCAAAAATTTATTATTTAATACAGTGGGTTTAATGTGTTTCAGAATAATTGATTCCAATTTTTATGAATTATACGCCCTACCGGTATGAGGGTTCATTATATGTTGTGAAAATTATTTATGAAATATATTGAAAAGAAGAAAGAAAGAAAATTGAAAATTTCATATTGGCACAACGTGTAACATAATTGTGATTCGGATTTGAGGACGAGATCCTCGCATTTTTACATGATGTGAAATATTCAAACTGGGCTGAAATCAGCGATGGATAGGGAGTCATGCCTGTTAGGCTTATTTGATAATTATTGTATATTTTTCTGTGCATATTCAGTCATTTTGGTGTTGTAAACATTGAGTTTTAACCTATGAAATGAGTGCCCAGGTGGCGTTAAATGTGACTCATTAATCCGAGTAAGTAATCATGAGGTCTTCATGCCTCACATTCCGTTGTCAGTGTTGTGAAAATTCAAAATAAGGTGGTGGTTGATATGAGATTAATTGATGATGCGGGAATTAATTATGAACAACTTTTAAGATCAGAGATGTGGTGATGAGCATACATATGATGTGCTTCATGTCCTAATATCATTATGGTAATGCAGTGCTTGTGATGCCGAGATTAATGTTATTGATATATACCCTGTGGTATTTTGTTGGGTTGTGGATATGTTGTTAGGAGTTGTTTGGGTGTTACTCTGACAGGTGGATATGCCCAATTACAGGGGAGACTCTGCCGAATTTTTCTGAAAAATAATTTGGGAGTTAGAAAAATTTGGGAGATTGAGATTTGCGAAAGAATAGATAAGTTATGTTGTGTGTTTGAGGGGGAATGATCCTAAGCGGGGGAGAATGAAATACCACAGAAAAGTTGATGTGTGCACATGCATGAGTTGCTATAGCCAGTTGAGACTAATACCGTGCGTCAAAGTGAAAATAAGGTATTTTGGAAATGAATGGAGAGTTAGGGATTTTTGCTCTAAAGCTTATAAGAATGGAGAAAAGAAATAATCTCAATTGAGATGGTGTTGTCAGACCCATGTTAAATTGTGGGAATGTAAAATCACTCACAAGTATGTGTGCAAGAATATACTCAGTAATTTAAAGTCCTCAGAAACATTCTTAGCACGTTCGAGGACGAACGTTTGTTTAAGAGGTGGAGAATGTAACGATCCAACTTGTCGTTTTAAGAATTTATGCCCCGTTCAATGACTTAAGGTCTCGAGAAACTTCGTAATATGTATTATGAACCGTGGGTGTGGTCGAGTTTGATTTACTAAAGATTCGGAATTAAATTAAACCAACAATCCTTAATTTGAAACCTAAATGGAAAGAGTTGACCGTTGAGTTGACTTTTGAGAAAATGACTACGGAATGGATATTTGATGATGTCATTAGTTTTGTATGGTGATTTTGGACTTAGCAGCGTGTCGGGAAAATTATTTGGAGGTCTGTAGTGGAATTAAGCTTGAAATGCCGAAAGTTGAATTTTTGGGAAGTGTGACCGGGGGGTTGATTTTTTGATATCGAGGTCGGAATCCGATTGTGGAAATTTGAATAGGTCTGTTATGTCATTTATGACTTGTGTGCAAAATTTGAAGTCATTCCGAATTGATTTGATGTGTTTCGGCACAAGATAAAGAATTTGAAAGTTCAAAGTTCATAGAATTTGATTTGAGGCGCGATTCGTCATTTTGATGTTGTGTAATGTGATTTAAGAATTTGACTAAGTTCGTATGATGTTTTAGGACTTTATGGTATGTTTGGTTGGGGTCCCGGTGGGCCTCGAGTGAGTTTGGATTCCTAACGGATCGAATTTGGATTTGGAGGAGGAGTTGAAGCAGCTGGGCATCTGGTATGATCGCAACTGCGCGAAAAAGGGCCGCAGGTGCGAGCTCGCGGATGCGAGAAATCAGTCGCGAAAGCGGAAAATTAATGGGCTGGCCAGGCACCGCGGGTGCGAAAAATTTGCCGCGGATGCGAAGGCCGCGGGTGCGAGAAATTTGCCGCGGATGCGAAAGCCGCAGGTGCGAAAAATTTACCGCAGGTGCGAAGAAATCACCACGGATGCGAAAACCCCTGAGCAATACAAAAACATAGGGGTTCTCTTTTCATTGAAAATTGAATTTAATGAAGACTTTGCTTTATGTTGAGTAATTTCTATCTCTATTGATTATTTTTGGGTGTTATACACATTGTGTGGAGCCTTGGGCTATTTGTTGTGAAATTAATTGATTTTGTCATATCTTTGGAATTTGGTTGTGGCCATTGGGAAAATTGTGATATGAATTGATTTTATTATGTTGCTGTGATAATTTCCCGTGTAAATTGTTGTGTTGTATGAGTTGTTATTTTGGGGAGATAAGGGTAACATTTCACCGTTGATATTATGTGGTTATAAGGGTGGCATTTCACTGTTGCGTTTGTTGGAATATTGTCTGGGAGGAGCGATAAGGGTGGCTATAGGAGCGATAAGGGTGGAAATGGGAGCGATAAAGGTGGTTATTAGTATTGTTTGGGTTGAATGATAAGGGTGGCTATAGGAGCGATAAGGGTGGCAATAGGAGCGATAAGGGTGGCTATTGTCAGGGACGATATGTGATGATGTGGGGTTGTGGTGTTGATAATTTTCATGTGATGTTGTAATTTTCTTATGTTTATTTTTATACCTTGTGCAACTTGTCTTGTTGTTGGTAAAATGATAATAATCTGATTTATGTTGAAATTGGGAGCCTGTGGCTATTGGCAGGCGGTTTATAAAATGAAATGTGGGCACGAGGTGCCGTGAATTGTGATATGAAATGGGAATATTGGCACGTGAATTTTCCGTGCAGTTGTGATATAAAATGTCGGCACGAGGTGCTGTGATGAAATGATAATGATATTTGACACGTGAATTGTCCGTGGAGTTGCGGTATAAAATGAGGACACGAGGTGCCGGGCAGATATGATGATTTAATTATGGGCACGAAGTGCCGGGCAGATATAATGATTTAATTATGGGCACGAGGTGCCGTTGAAAAATGAAAATGGGCTGAGACCCGAATTTACGAAAAATATGAAAATGGGCTGAGACCCGTATTTTGATGATTTCGAAATGAGGTGTCACATGGTGACTTTTTAACTGAAAGAATTATATTCAAAATATTTATTTGGAAGGATTTTTACTTAGAAACTATTATATAAAAGAATTGTATTTTGAAAGATATTTATTTGAGGAAATTGTATTTGAAAAGATTTATTGAAAGAATTATATTTTAAAAATAATTATTTGAGAAAATTATATTTGAAAGAGAGTTATTTGGAAGAACTATGTGAAAGATATTTATTTGAAGGGTTTGATTTAATTGGGCGTAATTGTGTTTATTAATTGTTGAGTGATATTAATGATATTCTTATTGTCTGTTATGCATATCACTGGTTGTTTTATCCTTCCTTTATGATTATTTGTTTCCTATTATTTTGTATATTATATTGCACAGGTTATTAGACTAGTGAGTGTCTTGACTGTACCTCGTCTCTACTCCATTGAGGTTAGTCTTGATACTTACTGGGCGCCGCTGTGGTATGCTCACTCTACACTTCTGCACAATTTTGTGCAGAGCCAGGTATTGAAGATAACGGACTTGAGCAGAGTTTAAGCGGGGTCGTAAGGGTTCAAGGTAGAGCTGCTTGGTTGTCACAGACCCTTGGTGTCGTTTCATTTCATTGTATTGTTAATTTGTAATCAAACAATATTGTATATTCGGTCCTCGTGATCATTCTATGTATTCAGTTAGATTTCGTGACTCAGTACTACCAGTCTTGGGAGGTTCTATATTGTAATTATTTTCGCTGTTAGTTTTTATTATTGATTTAATTCAAAAAAATGGTTTAAAAAATGCAATGGAAATCAGCTTACCTAGTCTTAGAGACTAGGTGCCATCGCGACTCCTGTGGTGAGATTTTGGATAGTGACAATAACTAAAATAAATTGTGGAAGACCAGAACAATCGAATCATCCAAATAGATCCCTGAATCTGGTGTCACAAGTGCACGAGCTAATAGAATAATACAAATAAAGGTATGAATAAAATTCAAGATGTTTGAAAGATAAAACACAGCTAAGATAAAGTAGAAGGGGACTTTAGAATTATGGACGCTGTGCAGTTATACCTCAAGTCTCCTCTAGGTAGCTGAATCCGAACAAGTCTACGGTACGCCGATGGGACCAACTCTAAAATCTGCACAAGAATTGCAGAGTGTATTATGAGTACAACCAACCCCATGTACTCCATAAGTGTCGAGCCTAACCTCGACGAAGTAGTGACGAGACTATGACAAGACACGTACGTAAACAACATGTGCAAGTATATACATATACGAAGCAATAATGAACACATTAATTAACAAATGTTACAAATTTGGGAGGGAACCTATGAAGGGAATAGTATAAAAATGTTCAGCCTGGGAAGTGTCATGTAGCAACCAAATAATTCACCAATAACAAATTAGGTAGCTGAAATAATAAAATGGCCCGGCATCACCCTTCGTGCTTTTACTCTCATTTTTTTCATGAAATGATAAATAAATAATATGAATGGCACGACATCACCCTTCGTGATTTAACTCTCTTTCTTGCTACAGTATGATGAATAAATAATTTAAATGGCACCGCATCACCCTTCGTGCTTTAACTCTATTCCTCACTTTATAAATCAATAAATAACAGTGAAAGAATGGTATGGGATCACCCTTCGTGCTTTTACACTCTTCCTTACTATGAAAATGATAATATAAATTCAGAAGAGTATTTAAATGCGGGGATCTATACTTATCAATCAATTCAATACCAGAATATCGACCCCACCTTCCAAAATATTCAACAATAATTAAATTAGAAATAATTGCATGAAAAGTGGTCAAATAACCAAAATTAATTAAGCATGAATATCTTAATTAAATAGGCAATTATTCGCAATGAACAAATTTCACATGCATGCTTTCACTCAACCACAACGCATAAGTACTCTTCACCTCACATATACATTGTACCCGCACATTAAATCACGTAGCAAATAAACAAACAAGTTTTACTCCCTCAAGTCAAGATTAACCACGACACTTACCTCGCTTTGCAACCAACTCAATATTTCAATAAACCTTTGCCTCGCGAATTGGTGTTTGAATGCCACAAATAATTCAATATACTCAACACGAATTATAGAAACCAATTCTATATACAAGATACTAAATTTTTTTAGTTTTTTTAAATTTATTTTATTTTAAAATAAAGATAAATGAAAATACTAATAGAAATAATTTGACCTTTTAAATTATTTGTAATTATTACCCTATATAAATTTTTTTTAATAAAGCTAAGAAAATATATATTAAAATTTTAAAAATATTTACATAGTAGAAGGTGGTAAAAATTCAAATATATTAAAAAATTAGGTGCTCACAACTACTCCTCTTTCCTTGGAAACATGAAGAGTTTTCAGGAAAACACTAGGTGAGCCGTGTGACTAATTTTTTACCAAACTGTTATTCAAAAGGAAAAGAAATAAAAGATAGGGTGCAACCGAGTCCTGATTTTGGACAGCCAACATATCCCGGGTTATAGGGGAATCAGGTTGCACGTAGTTCAAGAAAAATGATGGAATGATGAGTTGAAGAGTCGAGTGAGGTTCCGTCGAGGCTCCGGTACGCGGTACTACTATTATATCAAAATAAAAGAAACTAAACAAGCCTATCAGTTATGAGTTACAAGATTCCTATCTATGAGTCTTCTAAAACTTGATCTTGAGTCTTGACTAATTCTTCATGCGGACTCTAATCTATATCTTGATGCTCGCTAGCTGTAGGTATTGGTTCATTGTTCTATAGCTTCTTCTAATAAGAACGGGACTCCAATATTCGTGGCTTTAGTCATGTCTTGAGCACTCCACATCTTTCAACTGCTTTTGCATTTTGGATTCACCTATTTTTCCTTTTCTATTATTCTGAATTGAGACTTCTTCTTTTGGTCTTCTCAAACCTTGTGCCTCGAGGTAAAACCTACTCATACACCAAAACAAACAAACAAACAAACAAACGAAATTCTTCTACCCCAATTTGCACTATGAAAATTTCGTGAGTTATTGTAACAAAATTCTAAACTACTCCTTTATTGAAAGCAATAAAAGGTCGAGAATAGTGTACCCCGAAAAAAACCAAAGACTAGGGAATAGAGACCCTATGTATAAAATGAAATAAACTAGGGAGTGGAGATCCTATTTTGGAAAAGAGACTAGGGAATGGAGACCATATGTCTTAAATAAAAATCAACTAGGGAGTGGAGACCCTATGTTGGAAAAGTGAATAGGGAGTGTGCCACGACCCAAAATCCAACTAGTCGTGATGGCACCTAACACAACCCGCTAGGTAAGCCAACTTTCAATTATCAAATTCCAATAACAATTATTAAAGGAATTTAAGTGAATAAAGATCATAATCTTATACATCCCCCAAGAACTGGTAGTACAAATCATGAGCTTCTAATAATAGAGTATACAAAGTGGAAATGAAATAAATATATAGTCTGTTTGAATAATACATAAACAGAGCTTTAATAAATGTAAGGCTACCCTAAATAAGAGGCAGCTACAACAGGAAAGCAGGTACAACTTCAAATACAACAACCATCGAACACAGCAACAACGATAGACAATATCTGCATGCAATGTTCAGAAGTATAGTATCAGTACAACCAACACGATGTACTGAGTAAGTAACAAACCTAGCCTTAGGTTTAAAGTAGTGACGAGCTTGTTCCAGGGTCAGAGTCCAACTTCCATAACCAACAATAATTCATAACAATATTAAACAAGTAATACCAGAAGTAAATCAAAGAATAAATGCTCAGCTAAATCATGACTTCTGAAAATAGTTCTACCATTCAAGTACATCAATGAAAACCCAAATCGTTTACCGAAGTTACCAAAAATATGAATAAGTTTGAAAATAATAATTTTTCCAAAATCCTTTCAATACTAAATAAAATATGTCATTTATTTCTAGATAACCAGTGTAAAAGAAATGCATCACTATGCCCATATGTCAACATGTGTAAGAAATCATGAATAATGTGATACCGTACAGCATGAGAAAAACACATCTCTATGCATATATGTCATGAGTGCATGCCAATGCAATGTATCTCAAAGATTGTACTCATGTACTCACACTCTCAGAGTACTCAATCTCACTGTCTCGCATTCTCTCTCACTGTGCTCAGCACACTCAATCACTCAGCGCTATACAATACCTGTTGCGGTGTGCAACCCGATCCCTGTTTATAGTCGACTGCGCTCACTGGGGGGTATGTACAGACTCATGAGGGGCTCCTACAACCCAAGCGCTATAAGCACGGACAACTCACGTGCTATAATATCGTATCTGGATCCGCACGGACAATTCATGTGCTGCACGGACAACTCACGCGCTATAATAATATCTGGATCTGCACGGCCAACTCACGTGCAATAATAATATAAGGATCCGCACGACCAACTCACGTGCTGTACGGCCAACTCACGTGCAATAATAAGCCAATAAGGCCTGCTGCAAGAGGCCAGCCCCGATCCACATAATAATCCTCACAATCAGGCCCTTGGCCTCACTCAACCATCAATCTCTCCAGTCTCCCTCTCTCATGGGCTCACAATGCCATAAAATAGACCAAAATGATGATATGATGTGTCAATAAATAACAACAGAGACTTAGATATGATGTGTAATGACATGAATATGACTGCATATAAATTTCAATTTAAAACAAATAATTCACAGAAATATGACATATGTGGGTCCCAATAATACTGGCACATAACCTCAACGTGATTTGTATTATGCTTTTCTGCTCAATTTCTTTAACACATAAAACTGCATGGAAAATGCCAAGATTATTTAACTAGAAAATTTCACAGAAATAATTATGTTACAATTTTTATAGTGCACGCCGACACGCCCGTCACCTAGCATGTGCGTCACCTCCCAACAATTCACATAATACATATATTCAGGGTTCATACCCTCAGCTCCAAGATTAGAAGAGTTACTTACCTCGAACAAGCCGAATGCAATGTCGAGCAGGTTAAACAAGGCTCCAGAAATCCCATTATGCGCGTATCAACTCCCGAACGGCTCGAATCCCAATCCATATGGTGAAAATCGCTTCACAAAATCACTTCAATCCGAGCTCCATAGCTCCAAATGTGTTAAAATGGCCAAAACCTCAAAATATATCTTCTTTCCAGGAATTTACTCTTCGCGATCCCGAAACACAAAATTTTTCAGCCCCAAAATTACTCTTCACGATCGCGGAAAATGTTTCGCGATTGCGAAAAACAAACTCCCCAATTCTTCCAGACAGCTTCTAGTATAGTGGTCATAACTTTCTGTACAAAACTCCAAATTGCAAATGGTTTAACTTTATGAAACCTAGACACCATGAGCTATAACGTTCATTTGTTTCTCATCTCCCAATTCCTTATATATTGCTATATATAAGCTTCCAAAGTCATCCATGTGCAACAGAGATTTCCAAACTCTTTCCAGATAGCTTATAGTATATCCATCACATCTTTTTGTACACAACTCCAAATGCTAAATGGTTTACATCTATGAAACCTAAACATCAAGGTCTACAACTTTCATTTTTTGATCATCTCTAAATTCCTTATAGATTGGGAGATATAAGCTTCCAAAGTCGGGTCAGTGTAACAAGGTTTTCCTCAACGCGATCGCGAAAAGGCTTCCGCGATCGCGATTCACAGTGACCAAACAACAAAATTGCTCTTCGCGATCGCGACCATTTGTCCGCGATCGCGATGCATACCTCTATGGCCAAAAACCAACAACTAAGAATGGCCTAGAAATGGTTCGAAACTACCCCGAAACTCACCCGAGCCCCTCGGGACCTCAACCAAATATATCAACAAGTCCTAAAATATCATACGAACTTAGTCGAAGCCTCGAATCACATCAAACAATGCTAAAACTATGAATCACACCTCAATTCAAGCCTAATGAACTTTGAACTTTCAAATTCTATATCTTGCGCCGAAATACATCAAATCAATCCGGAATGACTTCAGATTTTGCACACATGTCATAAATGACATAACGACGCTATTCCAATTTCCAGAATCGGATTTCGACCTCGATGTCAAAAAGCCAACCCTCCGGACCTCCAAATGTCAAATTTCGGCATTTCAAGCCTAATTCCACTACGGACCTCCAAATAATTTTTCGAACACGCTCCTAAGTCCAAAATTACCATAGGAAGCTATTGGAATCATCATAATTAAATTCCGAGGTCGTTTACCCATAAGTCGACATCCGGTCACTATTTTAACCTAAGCTTTAAACCTTGGAACTAAGTGTTCCAATTCATTCCAAAACATCACCGGACCCGAAACAATTGCCCCGGCAAGTCACACAACAATTGTAAAGCCCAATTTGAGTAGTAAATGGGGAAACAAGCTTGTGATACTCAAAACGACCGGTCGGGTCGTTACATTCTCCCCCAACTAAACATTCGTTCGTCCTCGAACGTGCCAAGAGTTATTTCCAAGCCATCAAATCACTGTTCCATCTTACCACACACGTACCCGGGGTTAATCTCACATCACTCTATTCTATATAGGCTTGACTACACAATACCACTGAAATCATTGATTTAACTTTAGCCCATAAACCCTAGAAATTAATTTCCAACCTTTAGAAGTTCTTTCAAAACACGAATCTTACATTTACACATTGTATGAGTTTGAACAAGCTGTATCAAGCCATAACCATCACTATAACCACAGACATAATCACCTAACATATTACACAACTCGCATGCAAGTAGCACCATTCCTGATCACAGTGACTACTCCAAAACCAACCACATACTACTATTAAACCCATATCGAACCAAACCTCATCCCAAAACCTTTGTACCCTGTTGATAATAAAAGAAACACGCGAAATTTCATGAACACTTACCAGATCAACAAGTCACGGAGCTCTCTCGCCCCAACCAAAACCATAATCACTTTCTGAGCCGACTTTCAATATTATACTCCCGAATATACCGAAATCAAACCTGATACTACCCATTCTAGGTCCAATGACCTTATATTACTAAACACAACTGTTTCATAGACATACCACACCAATATAACTCAGAGCCACATCACGTGCCATCCATGCACTAATACGCAACAATTCAAATGTACCCAGACATGGAAAATCACTCAAATGAGAGAACTGCCCCGCTAGATTAACAAGTACCGCCACAACGAAACACTGAAAATTCATCATACACCGTAGAACAATTACACTATTCCAACACAAGGTTCATACCTTAATATAACTCCGCTGCAATGCGTGACCCCATCTAAACGCTGGTGCATAATATATACCTCGAGCTACCTTGCTCAAAATCACTAACCACAGAGAGGCAATGACAAACAAATGCCACACAAAACCTGAAAGAACATAACCATTACGAAATCGATCATGCAATACCCAAATACTCATCACGCTCAAATTCCGCTATAAAGCTCAAATAGAACCGCACCATCTGTGCACATAACCAATGAATCGCAACTCCTCGTAGCATAAAGGAGTAACTCATAGATCATTTCAGAACACGAATAAGTTCAACATCAACTGAATGACACATCCCTCAACAATAGTAGTATGGAGCCAACCATTCCGGGTCGGTGTAGAATATACATATTAATTGGGCCTACCAATGGACCCCCAAATCAATTCGGGTTACCCATAAATAGATAAAAATCCCTCCGAAAATCCATAATGACTGAATCACAACACATTCTTTCATCTGGCTAGCTCCGGCCACAACTTCACAGTCCACAACCATGAAACAATTTGCTCCTGAGGACTCCCAAATCTCCAAATCCATAGAACACGTGAATCACCATATTTGATTCCATCTCCACCGCCCGAATGCCTAGAACCTCTCTCATACACGATCATCCCATGAGGAATACTTTAAAAGTTCTTCCATGCCACTTGACAAAATTTGAATATCAACAGTTTATCCACCATGTGAGTACCGCAATGCTAATTAATCATCTGTAAGTCAGAATACAATGCGCTTTCTGAAATACGCACCCTTCTCATACACCAAGTAGTAATCGTATTCATCTAGTCATTTGGATCTGCCCAAATGGGCCAAAAGACACGTGCCCCATTAGCACAATAACTTTCAAAGAAGTAACTCTACTTTAATACCACCTATCGAATTCATACTCCATGCGCACTACATCATTCACAAATAACAACTCACTCATCCCACAATTTTTATATACTCATAAGTGCAATATAACCCGTATCCAGGAATTTCCTTATTCAAGTCATCATCGATCTCAACTTTTGCAAGTCATAACTAGCCCAGCAGTATGCCTCAGCTCAAAACTAAACCTTTACATATAATCATGAAATTGAATTATTAATAGCAGGCTCCCCCACTTGGCTCAAAGCCGTAGATTAAAACATTCCCTAATTCACAATACCAATACTCTATTACTGTCATAATGACACAGTCAGCTCAACGAAACTTCTTCTCAAACACATGAAACGCCAACCATAAAAATACCCCAAATCATCCGCTAAGTTCGCAATCATTATCTTGACACTAAAGTCAATTTTCTCAGCCAGATTCAAATTCAAATCTCCACACATATGCCCCACTGGCAGAAAAGAAACTCTCCACTCACATCATAAGGAATACACCTACATAGATTACTCCGTAGGGAATAACCCACATGATTAACCTCAAATTGGTTTCTTGATATACCCTTTCGCAGTCACAATTACTATGCAATCACTTAGTCTATCTGAGTCCAAACTCACTAACCGGACATGAGAATTTAATTTTTCCCAAAATTTAACAATCATGAAAGATCCTTCAAAACATTCACACTCGAGACTGTACGTCACATCAAAACAAAAATCAAGCACCCAATGGACTTCATTTACATTTCAAGAAAACACTTCTCGTCACATTTAAATTGTCTTAACACATCCCGCAGTTACATCATACTCATCACAAAGCTATTCCACCGCTCATCGAGCCACAAATTCCACTGTAGGGTCATTACCGGACATATGAGTCCAATTGTACAGGTTATAACTGAAGCTACCGAGCTCAAGCTACGGTCTAACCATGGCCTCAAGTCCCCCAGATTGGGCCATCACCAAAACACAGAATACTCACCTAGAACCTCGTTCATAGAATCACAGGTCGGCGATGCACAGCTGATACCGAACGCTCATGTGTACATACGAATACGTGGAAGGAATTCAAAGAGTAATGTCCCAAGATGAATCAATCTCGCACGATAAGGAAAGAAAGATGGGAAGTATATATACTAAATGCCCTGTAGCCTCTCGAAGATAAGTATGGAAGTCATCATACCGATCCGCAAGACTCTACTAGACACTTGCTCATGGCATGTAGAACCTATGTACCTAGAGCTCTGATACCACCTTGTCATGACCCAAATCCAACTAGTCGTGATGGCACCTAACCCAACCCGCTAGATAAGCCAACTTTCAATTATTCAATTCCAATAACAATTATTAAAGCAATTAAGTGAATAAAGATCTTAATCTTATACATCCCCCAAGAATTGGTAGTACAAATCATGAGCTTCTAAGAATAGAGTATATAAAGCAGAAATGAAATAAATACATAGTCTGTTTGACTAATACATAAACAGAGCTTTAATAAATCTAAGGCTACCCTGAACAAGAGGCAGCTACAACAGGAACGCAAGTACATCTTCAAATCCGGCAACCATCGAACATAGCAACAACGACATCCAATATCTGCACGCAATGTGCAAAAGTGTAGTATCAGTACAATCGACCCCATGTGCTGAGTAATTAACAAACCTAGCCTTAGGTTGAAAGTAGTGACGAGCTTGTACCAAGGTCAGAGTCCAACTTCCATAACCAATAATAGTTCATAACAATATTAAACACGTAATACCAGAAGTAACTCAAAGAATAAATGCTCAGCTAAATCATGACTTATGAAAATAGTTTTGCCTTTCAAGTACATCACTGAAAACCCAAATTGTTTACCGAAGTTACCAAAAATATGAATAAGTTTGAAAACAGTTATTTTTCCAAATTCCTTTCAATAATAAATAAAATATCTCATTTTCTTTCCAGATAACCAGTGTAAAACAAATGCATCATTACGCCAATCTGTTAAAATGTATCAGAAACCATGAATAATGTGATACCGTACAACATGAAAAAAACACATATCTATGCATTTATGTCATTTGTTCATGTCAATGCAATGTATCTCAGAGATTTTTCTCATGTACTCACACTCTCAGAGTACTCAATCTCACTGTCTCGCATTCTCTCTCAATGTGCTCAGCATACTCAATCACTCAACGCTATACAATACTTGTTGCGGCGCAGCCCAATCCCTGTTTATAGTCGACTGCGCTCACTGGGGGTGTGTACAAGATCATGAGGGGCTCCTACAGACCAAGCACTATAAGCACGGACAACTCACGTGCAATAATATCATATCTGTATCTGCACGGACAACTCACGTGCTGCACGGACAACTCACGTGCTATAATAATATTTGGATCCATATGGATAACTCACGTGTTGCACGACCAACTCAAGTGCAATAATGATATAAGGATCTGCACGGCCAACACACATGCAATAATAAGCCAATAAGGCCTGCTGCAGGTGGGCAGCCCCGATCCACATAATAAATCTCACAATCAGGCCACCAGCCTTACTCAGCCATCAATCTCTCCAGTCTCTCATTCATGGGCTCACAATGCCATAAAAATAGCCCAAAAATGATGATATGATATATCAATAAATAACAACAGAGACTGAGATATGATGTGTAATGACATGAATATGACTGAGTATAAATTTTCAATTAGAAATAAATAATTCACAGAAATACGAGTCCCAATAATACTGGCACATAGCCCCAACATGATTTTTATTATGCTTTTCAGATCAATTTTGTTAACACATAAAATTGCATGGAAAATTCCAAGATTATTTAACTACAAAATTCCACAGAAATAATTATGTTACAATTTCTATAGTGCATGCCCACACGCCTGTCACCTAGCATATGTATCACCTCTCAGCAATTCAAAAAATACATATATTTAGGGTTCATACCCTCCGGTCCAAGATTAGAAGAGTTACTTACCTCGAACAAACTGAATCCAATATAGAACAGGCTAAACAATGCTCCAGAAATCCCATTATACGCGTATCAACTCCGGAATGACTCGAATCCTAATCCATATGGTGAAAATCGCCTAAAGATTCGCTTCAATCCGAGCTCCATACCTCCAAATGTGTTAAAATGGACGAAACCTCAAAATATATCTTCTGTCTAGGCATTTACTCTTCGTGATCGTGGAAAATGCTTCGCGGTCATGAAGCACAAAATTTTTCAGCCCCAAAATTGCTCTTCGCGATCGCGAAAAATGCTTCGCGATCGCGAAGAACAAACTCCCAAACTCTTCCAGACAAACTCTAGTATAATGGTCATAATATTTTGTACAAAACTCCAAATTGTAAATGGTTTAACTTTCTGAAAACTAGACACCAAGAGCTATAAGTTTTATTTGTGGCTCATTTCCCAGTTCCTTATAGATTGCTAAATATAAGCTTCCAAAGTCAGCTCTGTGCAACAGAGATTTACAAACTCTTCCCAGACAGCCTATAGTGTATCCACCATAACATTTTGTACACAACTCCAAATGACAAATGGTTTACATTTCTCAAAACTAGAATCAAGGGATACAAATTTCATTTTTGGATGAACTCAAAATTCCTTATAGATTGCGAGATATAAACTTCCAAAATCGGGTCAGTGCAGCAGGATTTTCTTCTACGCGATCGCGAAAAGGCTTGTGCGATCGCGAATCACAGTGCTCAAACAGCAAAATTGCTCTTCGTGATCACGACCATTTGTCGGCGATCGCGATGCATACCTCTGTGGCCAAAAACTAACAACTAAGAATATCATGACTCAATTTCACCTATAGGTCGTGATAACACCTAACACTACAGCTAGGCAAGCCAACTAATGAATTAAACGTATATTGATTAAACTTTTAATCCAAGAAAATAATAAAATACCAAATTCTACCAATGTGTGTGCCAAGACTTGGTGTCACAAGTGTATGAGCATCTAGTAGATTATACAAAACCTAAAATACTGTCTGAAATAAAAATAGACAGAATGAAAACAAAATACAAGGAGAGACACTGGTAGCTGCGGAACGGCTCAGAACGGTAGCTCACTGCTATGCTCCTGGATAACGTGGGTGTAATATGGTAGGTCCCCCACTAGTACTTGCCTCGGGTCCTGCACATAAAGTGCAGCAAGTGTAGTATGAGTACGTAAACAATGTGTACCCAGTAAGTATCAAGCCTAATCTCGAAGTGGTAGAGACGAGATGGTCGACTTTGACACTCACTACGGGTCAATAATAATAATTAAAATAAAACTAGAATATATAATTCAACATGATTCACATAATATAACAATAATTTATTTAACAAGCAGAAATAATTAAATTCCTTCAATTCAAATAAATTTCCAGTTTATCAATTAATCTCATTTATAGGAATAACAATAATTCCTTAGCTAACAGGGATAATGATCCTTAAATTCCAAAGATTTCCAAATTTAGGGTTCATACCCTCAGGTCCAAGATTAGAAGAGTTACTTACCTCGAACAAGCCGAATCCAATATCGAACAAGCTAAAAAATAATCCAGAAATACCATTATGCGCGTATCAACTCCCGAATGACTCGAATCCTAATCCATATGGCGAAAATTGCCTAAAAATGCGCTTCAATCCGAGCTCCATACCTCCCAATGTGTTAAAATGGACGAAACCTCAAAATATATCTTCTGTCTAGGCATTTACTCTTAGCGATCGCGGAAAATGCTTCGCGGTCATGAAGCACAAAATTTTTCAGCCCCAAAATTGCTCTTCGCGATCGCGAAGAACAAACTCCCCAACTCTTCCAGACAGACTCTAGTATAATGGTCATAACGTTTTGTACAAAACTCTAAATTGCAAATGGTTTAATTTTCTGAAAACTAGACACCAAGAGCTATAACTTTTGTTTGTGGATCATTTCCCAATTCCATAAAGATTGCTAAATATAAGCTTCCAAAGTAAGCTCTGTGCAACAGAGATTTACAAACTCTTCCCAGACAGCCTATAGTGTATCCACCATAACATTTTGTACACAACTCCAAATGACAAATGGTTTACATTTGTCAAAACTAGACATCAAGGGATACAACTTTCATTTTTGGATGAACTCAAAATTCCTTATAGATTGCGAGATATAAGCTTCCAAAATCGGGTCAGTGCAGCAGGATTTTCTTCTACGCGATCGCGAAAAGGCTTTTGCGATCGCGAATCACAGTGCCCAAACAGCAAAATTGCTATTCGCGATCGCGACCATTTGTCGGCGATCGCAGTGCATACCTCTGTGGCTAAAAACCAACAACTAAGAATATCACGACTCAATTTCACATATAGGTCGTGATAGCACCCAACACTACAGCTAGGCAAGCCAACTAATAAATTAAACGTATATTGATTAAACTTTTAATCCAAGAAAATAATAAAATACCAAATTCTACCAATGTGTGTGCCAAGACTTGGTGTCACAAGTGTATGAGCATCTAGTAGATTGTACAAAACCTAAAATACTATCTGAAATAAAAATAGACAGAATGAAAACAAAATACAAGGAGAGACACTGGTAGCTGCGGAACGGCTCAGAACGGTAGCTCACCGCTATGCTCCTGGATAACGTGGGTGTAATATGGTAGGTCCCCCACTAGTACTTGCCTCGGGTCCTGCACATAAAGTGCAGCAATTATAGTATGAGTACGTAAACAATGTGTACCCAGTAAGTATCAAGCCTAATCTCGAAGTGGTAGAGACGAGATGGTCGACTTTGACACTCACTACGGGTCAATAATAATAATTGAAATAAAACTAGAATATATAATTCAACATGATTCACATAATATAACAATAATTTATTTAACAAGTAGAAATAAATAAATTCCTTCAATTCAAATAAATTTCCAGTTTATCAATTAATCTCATTTATAGGAATAACAATAATTCCTTAGCTAACAGGGATAATGATCCTTAAATTCCAAAGATTTCCAAATTTATCAATTAGCTTCACAAGATTTAGGGTTCATACCCTCAGGTCCAAGATTAGAAGAGTTACTTACCTCGAACAAGCGGAATCCAATATCGAACAAGCTAAACAATAATCCAGAAATACCATTATGCGCGTATCAACTCCCGAATGACTCGAATCCTAATCCATATGGCGAAAATCGCCTAAAAATGCGCTTCAATCCGAGCTCCATACCTCCCAATGTGTTAAAATGGACGAAACCTCAAAATATATCTTCTGTCTAGGCATTTACTCTTAGCAATCGCGGAAAATGCTTCGCGGTCATGAAGCACAAAATTTTTCAGCCCCAAAATTGCTCTTCGCGATCGCGGAAAATGCTTCGCGATCGCGAAGAACAAACTCCCCAACTCTTCCAGACAGACTCTAGTATAATGGTCATAACGTTTTGTACAAAACTCTAAATTGCAAATGGTTTAATTTTCTGAAAACTAGACACCAAGAGCTATAACTTTTGTTTGTGGATCATTTCCCAATTCCATAAAGATTGCTAAATATAAGCTTCCAAAGTAAGCTCTGTGCAACAGAGATTTACAAACTCTTCCCAGATAGCCTATAGTGTATCCACCATAACATTTCGTACACAACTCCAAATGACAAATGGTTTACATTTATCAAAACTAGACATCAAGGGATACAACTTTCATTTTTGGATGATCTCCAAATTCCTTATAGATTGCGAGATATAAGCTTCCAAAGTTGGGTCAGTGCAGTAGGATTTTCTTCTACGAGATCGCGAAAAGGCTTTTGCGATCGCGAATCACAGTGCCCAAATAGCAAAATTGCTCTTCTCGATCGCGACTATTTGTCGGTGATCGCAATGCATACCTCTGTGGCCAAAAACCAACAACTAAGAATGTCACGACCCAATTTCACCTATAGGTCGTGATAGCACCCAACACTACAGCTAGGCAAGCCAACTAATAAATTAAACGTATATTGATTAAACTTTTAATCCAAGAAAATAATAAATTGCCAAATTCTACCAATGTGTGTGCCAAGACTTGGTGTCACACGTGTATGAGCATCTAGTAGATTATACAAAACCTAAAATACTATCTGAAATAAAAATAGACAGAATGAAAACAAAATACAAAGAGAGACACTGGTAGCTACAGAACGGCTCAGAAAGGTAGCTCACCACTATGCTCCTGGATAACGTGGGTGTAATATGGTAGGTCCCCCACTAGTACTTGCCTCGGGTCCTGCACATAAAGTGCAGCAATTGTAGTATGAGTACGTAAACAATGTGTACCCAGTAAGTATCAAGACAGGGATAATGATCCTTAAATTCCAAAGATTTCCCAATTTATCAATTAGCTTCACAAGATTTAGGGTTCATACCCTATGGTCAAAGATAAGAAGAGTTACTTACCTCGAACAAGCTGAATCCAATATCGAACAAGCTAAACAATGCTCCAGAAATCCCATTATGCGCGTATCAACTCCCGATTGACTCGAATCCTAATCCATATGGTGAAAATCGTCTAAAACTTTGCTTCAATCCGAGCTCCATACCTCCAATTGTGTTAAAATGGACGAAACCTCAAAATATATATTCTTTCTAGGCATTTACTCTTCGCGATCGCAGAAAATACTTCGCGGTCATGAAGCACAAAAGTTTTCAGCCCCAAAATTGCTCTTCGCGATAGCGAACAACAAACTCCCCAATTCTTCCAGACAGACTCTAGTATAATGGTCATAACGTTTTGTACAAAACTCCAAATTGCAAAATGGTTTAACTTTCTGAAAACTAAGAGCTATAACTTTTATTTGTGGCTCATTTCCCAATTCCTTATATATTGCTAAATATAAGCTTCCAAAGTAGGCTCTGTGCAACCGAGATTTACAAACTCTTCCCAGACAGCCTATAGTGTATCTACCATAACATTTGTACACAACTCCAAATGACAAATAGTTTACAGTTATCAAAACTAGACATCAAGGGATACAACTTTCATTTTTGGATGATCTCCAAATTCCTTATAGATTGCGAGATATAAGCTTCCAAAGTTGGGTCAGTGCAGTAGGAATTTCTTCTACGCGATCGCGAAAGGGCTTTTGCGATCGCGAATCACAGTGCCCAAACAGCAAAATTGCTATTCGCGATCGCGACCATTTGTCGGCGATTGCAATGCATACCTCTGTGGCCAAAAACCAACAACTAAGAATGTCACAACCCAATTTCACCTATAGGTCATGATAGCACCCAACACTACAGCTAGGCAAGCCAACTTTTAAATTAAACGTATATTGATTAAACTTTTAATCCAAAAAAATAATAAAATACCAAATTCTACCAATGTGTGTGCCAAGACTTAGTGTCACATGTGTATGAGCATCCAGTAGATTATACAAAACCTAAAATACTGTCTGAAATAAAAATAGACAGAATGAAAACAAAATACAAGGAGAGACACTGGTAGCTGCAGAACGGCTCAGAAAGGTAGCTCACCACTATGCTCCTGGATAACGTGGGTGTAATATGGTAGGTCCCCCACTAGTACTTGCCTCGGGTCCTGCACATAAAGTGCAGCAAGTTTAGTATGAGTACGTAAACAATGTGTACCCAGTAAGTATCAAGCCTAATCTCGAAGTGGTAGAGACGAGATGGCCGACTTTGACACTCACTACGGGTCAATAATAATAATTGAAATAAAACTAGAATATATAATTCAACATGATTCACATAATATAACAATAATTTATTTAACAAGCAAAAATAATTAAATTCCTTCGATTCCAATAAATTTCCAGTTTATCAATTAATCTCATTTATAGGAATAACATTAATTCCTTAGCTAACAGGGATAATGATCCTTAAATTCCAAAGATTTCCAAATTTATCAATTAGCTTCACATGATTTAGGGTTCATACCCTAGGGTCAAAGATTAGAAGAGTTACTTACCTCGAACAAGCCGAATCCAATATCGAACAAGCTAAACAATGCTCCAGAAATCCCATTATGCGCGTATCAACTCCCGAATGACTCGAATCCTAATCCATATGGTGAAAATCGTCTAAAACTTCGCTTCAATCCGAGCTCCATACCTCCAATTGTGTTAAAATGAACGAAACTTCAAAATATATCTTCTTTCTAGGCATTTACTCTTCGCGATCGCAGAAAATACTTCACGGTCATGAAGCACAAAATTTTTCAGCCCCAAAATTGCTCTTCGCGATCGCGAACAACAAACTCCCCAATTCTTCCAGACAGACTCTAGTATAATGGTCATATTGTTTTGTACAAAACTCCAAATTGCAAATGGTTTAACTTTATGAAAACTAAACACCAAGAGCTATAACTTTTATTTGTGGCTCATTTCCCAATTCCTTATAGATTGCTAAATATAAGCTTCCAAAGTCAGCTCTGTGGAATAGAGATTTACAAACTCTTCCCAGACAGCCTATAATATATCCACCATAACATTTTGCACATAACTCCAAATGATAAATGATTTACATTTGTCAAAACTAGACATCAAAGGATACAACTTTGATTTTTGGATGATCTCCAAATTCCTTATAGATTGCGAGATATAAGCTTCCAAAGTCGGGTCAGTGCAGTAGGAATTTCTTCTACGCGATCGCGAAAAGGCTTTTGCGATCGCGAATCACAGTGCCCAAACAGCAAAATTGCTATTCGCGATCGCGACCATTTGTCGGCGATCGCAGTGCATACCTCTGTGGCTAAAAACCAACAACTAAGAATGTCACGACCCAATTTCACCTATAGGTCATGATAGCACCCAACACTACAGCTAGGCAAGCCAACTAATAAATTAAACGTATATTGATTAAACTTTTAATCCAAGAAAATAATAAAATACCAAATTCTACCAATGTGTGTGCCAAGACTTGGTGTCACACGTGTATGAGCATCCAGTAGATTATACAAAACCTAAAATACTGTCTGAAATAAAAATAGACAGAATGAAAACAAAATACAAGGAGAGACATTGGTAGCTGCAGAACGGCTCAGAAAGGTAGCTCACCACTATGCTCCTAGATAACGTGGGTGTAATATGGTAGGTCCCCCCACTAGTACTTGCCTCGGGTTCTGCACATAAAGTGCAGCAATTGTAGTATGAGTACGTAAACAATGAGTACCCAATAAGTATCAAGCCTAATCACGAAGTGGTAGAGATGAGATGGCCGACTTTGACCCTCACTACAGGTCAATAATAATAATTGAAATAAAACTAGAATATATAATTCAACATGATTCACATAATATAACAATAATTTATTAAACAAGCAAAAATAATTAAATTCCTTCAATTCCAATAAATTTCCAGTTTATCAATTAATCTCATTTATAGGAATAACATTAATTCCTTAGCTAACAGGGATAATGATCCTTAAATGCCAAAGATTTCCAAATTTACCAATTAGCTTCACATGATTTAGGGTTCATACCCTCAGGTCAAAGATTAGAAGAGTTACCTACCTCGAACAAGATGAATCCAATATCGAACAAACTAAACAATGCTCCAGAAATCCCATTATGCGCGTATCAACTCCCGAATGACTCGAATCCTAATCCATATGGTGAAAATCGTCTAAAACTTCGCTTCAATCCGAGATCCATACCTCCAATTGTGTTAAAATGAACGAAACCACAAAATATATCTTCTTTCTAGGCATTTACTCTTCGCGATCGCAGAAAATACTTCGCGGTCATGAAGCACAAAATTTTTCAGCCCCAAAATTGCTATTCGCGATCGCGAACAACAAACTCCCCAATTCTTCCAGACAGACTCTAGTATAATGGTCATAACGTTTTGAACAAAACTCCAAATTGCAAATGGTTTAACTTTATGAAAACTAGACACCAAGAGCTATAACTTTTATTTGTGGTTCATTTCCCAATTCCTTATAGATTGCTAAATATAAGCTTCCAAAGTCAGCTCTGTGGAACAGAGATTTACAAACTCTTCCCAGATAGCCTATAGTGTATCCTCCATAACATTTTGTACATAGATCCAAATGATAAATGATTTACATTTGTCAAAACTAGACATCAAGGGATACAACTTTGATTTTTGGATGATCTCCAAATTCCTTATAGATTGCGAGATATAAGCTTTCAAAGTCGGGTCAGTGCAGCAGGATTTTCTTCTATGCGATCGCGAATCACAGTGCCCAAACAGCAAAATTGCTCTTCGCGATCGCGACCATTTGTCTGAAATGTGTGTGCCAAGACTTGGTGTCACAAGTGTATGAGCATCTAGTAGATTATACAAAACCTAAAATACTGTCTGAAATAAAAATAGACAGAATGAAAACAAAATACAAGGAGAGACACTGGTAGCTGCAGAACGGCTCAGAAAGGTAGTTCACCACTATGCTCCTGGATAACGTGGGTGTAATATGGTAGGTCCCCCACTAGTACTTGCCTCGGGTCCTGCACATAAAGTGCAGCAAGTGGAGTATGAGTACCTAAACAATGTGTACCCAGCAAGTATCAAGCCTAATCTTGAAGTGGTAGAGACGAGATGGCTGACCTTGACACTCACTACGGGCCAATAATAATAATTAAAATAAAACTAGAATATATAATTCAGCATGATTCACATAATATAACAATAATTTATTTAACAAGCAGAAATAATTAAATTTCTTCAATTCCAATAAATTTCTAGTTTATCAATTAATCTTATTTACAGGAATAACAATAATTCCTTAGCTAACAGGGATAATGATCCTTAAATTCCAAAGATTTCCAAATTTATCAATTAGCTTCACAAGATTTAGGGTTTATACCCTCAGGTCCAAGATTAGAAGAGTTACTTACCTCGAACAAGCCGAATCCAATATCTAACAAGCTAAACAATGCTCCAGAAATCCCATTATGCGCGTATCAACTCCCGAATGACTCGAATCCTAATCCATATGGTGAAAATCGCATAAAAATTCGCTTCAATCCGTGCTCCATACCTCCAAATGTGTTAAAATGGACGAAACCTCAAAATATATCTTCTGTCTAGGCATTTATTCTTCACGATCACGGAAAATGCTTCGCGGTCATGAAGCACAAAATTTTTTTGCCCCAAAATTACTCTTCGCGATCGCGAAGAACAAACTCCCCAACCCTTCCAGACAGACTCTAGTTTAATGATCATAACATTTTGTACAAAACTCCAAATTACAAATGGTTTAACTTTCTGAAAACTAGACACCAAGAGCTATAACTTTTATTTGTGGCTCATTTCCCAATTCCTTATAGATTGCTAAATATAAGCTTCCAAAGTCAGTCCTGTGCAATAAAGATTTACAAACTCTTCCCAGACAACCTATAGTGTATCCACCATAACATTTTGTAAACAACTCCAAATGACAAATGGTTTACATTTCTCAAACCTAGACATAAAGGGATACAACTTTCATTTTTGGATGATCTCCAAATTACCTATAGATTGCGAGGTATAAGCTTCCAAAGTCGGGTTAGTACAGCAGGATTTTCCTCTACGCGATCGCGAAAAGGCTTTTGCGATCGCGAATAACAGTTCCCAAATAGCAAAATTGCTCTTCACGATCGTGACCATTTGTTGGCGATCGCGATGCATACCTCTGTGGCCAAAAACCAACAACTAAAAATGTCACGACCCAATTTCACCTATAGGTCGCGATAGCACCCAACACTACAGCTAGGCAAGCCAACTAATAAATTAAACGTATATTCATTAAACTTTTAATCCAAGAAAATAATAAAATACCAAATTCTACCAATGTGTGTGCCAAGACCTGGTGTCACAAGTGTATGAGCATCTAGTATATTATACAAAACCTAAAATACTGTCTGAAATAAAAATAGACAGAATGAAAACAAAATACAAGGAGAGACACTGGTAGCTGCAGAACGGCTCAGAAAGGTAGCTCACCAATATGCTCCTGGATAACGTGGTTGTAATATGGTAGGTCCCCCACTAGTACTTGCCTCGGGTCCTGAACATAAAGTGCAACATGTGTAGTATGAGTACGTAAACAACGTGTACCCAGTAAGTATCAAGCCTAATCTCGAAGTGGTAGAGACGAGATGGCCAACTTTGACACTCACTACCGGTCAATAATAATAATTGAAATAAAACTAGAATATATAATTCATCATGATTCACATAATATAACAATAATTTATTTAACAAGCAGAAATAATTAAATTCCTTCAATTTCAATAAATTTCCAGTTTATCAATTAATCTCATTTTTATTAATAACAATAATTCCTTAGCTAACAGGGATAATGATCCTTAAATTCCAAAGATTTCCAAATTTATCAATTAGCTTCACAAGATATAGGGTTCATACCCTCAGGTCCAAGATTAGAAGAGTTACTTACCTCGAACAAGCCGAATCCAATTACGAACAAGCTAAACAATGCTTTAGAAATCCCATTATGCGCGTATCAACTCCCGAATGACTCGAATCCTAATCCATATGGTGAAAATCTCCTAAAAATTCGCTTCAATCCGATCTCCATACATCCAAATGTGTTAAAATGGATGAAACCTCAAAATATATCTTCTGTCTAGGCATTTACTCTTCGCGATCGCGGAAAATGCTTCACGGTCATAAAGCACAAAATTTTTCAGCCCCAAAATTGCTCTTCGCAATCGCGAAAAATTATTCACGATCGCGAAGAACAAACTCCCCAACTCTTCCAGACAGACTCTTGTATAATGGTCATAACCTTTTGTAGAAAACTCCAAATTGCAAATGGTTTAACTTTCTGAAGACTAGACACCAAGAGCTATAACTTTTATTTGTGGCTCATTTCCCAATTCTTTATAGATTGCTAAATATAAGCTTCCAAAGTCAGCCCTGTGCAACAGAGATTTTCAAACTCTTCCCAGATAGCCTATAGTGTATCCGCCATAACATTTCGTACACAACTCCAAATGACAAATGGTTTACATTTCTCAAAACTAGACATCAAGGGATACAACTTTCATTTTTGGATAATCTCCAAATTACCTATAGATTGCGAGATATAAGCTTCCAAAGTCGGGTTAGTACAGCAGGATTTTCCTCTACGCGATCGCGAAAAGGCTTTTGCGATCGCGAATAACATTTCCCAAATAGCAAAATTGCTCTTCGCGATCGCGACCATTTGTCGGCGATCGCGATGCATACCTCTGTGGCCAAAAACCAACAACTAAAAATGTCACGACCCAATTTCACCTATAGGTCGTGATAGCACCCAACTCTACAGCTAGGCAAGCTAACTAATAAATTAAACGTATATTCATTAAACTTTTAATCCAAGAAAATAATAAAATACCAAATTCTACCAATGTGTGTGCCAAGACCTGGTGTCACAAGTGTATGAGCATCTAGTAGATTATACAAAAATCTAAAATACTGTCTGAAATAAAATAGACAGAATGAAAACAAAATACAAAGAGAGACACTGGTAGCTGCAGAACGGCTCAGAAAGGTAGCTCACCACTATGCTCCTGGATAACGTGGGTGTAATATGGTAGGTCCCCCACTAGTACTTGTCTCGGGTCCTGAACATAAAGTGCAACATGTGTAGTATGAGTACGTAAACAACGTGTACCCAGTAAGTATCAACCCTAATCTCGAAGTGGTAGAGACGAGATGGCCAACTTTGACACTCACTACCGGTCAATAATAATAATTGAAATAAAACTAGAATATATAATTCATCATGATTCACATAATATAACAATAATTTATTTAACAAGCAGAAATAATTAAATTCCTTCAATTCCAATAAATTTCCAGTTTATCAATTAATCTCATTTTTAGGAATAACAATAATTCCTTAGCTAACAGGGATAATGATCCTTAAATTCCAAAGATTTCCAAATTTAACAATTAGCTTCACAAGATTTAGGGTTCATACCCTCAGGTCCAAGATTAGAAGAGTTACTTACCTCGAACAAGCCGAATCCAATACCGAACAAGCTAAACAATGCTTCAGAAATCCCATTATGCGCGTATCAACTCCCGAATGACTCGAATCCTAATCCATATGGTGAAAATCTCCTAAAAATTCGCTTCAATCCGATCTCCATACATCCAAATGTGTTAAAATGGACGAAACCTCAAAATATATATTCTGTCTAGGCATTTACTCTTCGCGATCGCGGAAAATGCTTCACGGTCATAAAGCACAAAATTTTTCAGCCCCAAAATTGCTCTTCGCAATCGCGAAAAATTATTCACGATCGTGAAGAACAAACTCCCCAACTCTTCCAGACAGACTCTTGTATAATGGTCATAACCTTTTGTACAAAACTTCAAATTGCAAATGGTTTAACTTTCTGAAGAATAGACACCAAGAGCTATAAATTTTATTTGTGGCTCATTTCCCAATTCTTTATAGATTGCTAAATATAAGCTTCCAAAGTCAGCCCTGTGCAACAGAGATTTTCAAACTCTTCCCAGATAGCCTATAGTGTATCCGCCATAACATTTTGTACACAACTCCAAATAACAAATGGTTTACATTTCTCAAAACTAGACATCAAGGGATACAACTTTCATTTTTGGATAATCTCCAAATTACCTATAGATTGCGAGATATAAGCTTCCAAAGTCGGGTTAGTACAGCAGGATTTTCCTCTACGCGATCGCGAAAAGGCTTTTGCGATCACGAATAACACTTCCCAAATAGCAAAATTGCTCTTCGCGATCGCGACCATTTGTCGGCGATCGCGATGCATACCTCTGTGGCCAAAAACCAACAACTAAAAATGTCACGACCCAATTTCACCTATAGGTCATGATAGCACCCAACACTACAGCTAGGCAAGCCAACTAATAAATTAAACGTATATTCATTAAACTTTTAATCCAAGAAAATAATAAAATACCAAATTCTACCAATGTGTGTGCCAAGGCCTGGTGTCACAAGTGTATGAGCATCTAGTAGATTATACAAAAATCTAAAATACTGTCTGAAATAAAAATAGACAGAATGAAAACAAAATACAAAGAGAGACACTGGTAGCTGCAGAACGGCTCAGAAAGGTAGCTCACCACTATGCTCCTGGATAACGTGGGTGTAATATGGTAGGTCCCCCACTAGTACTTGCCTCGGGTCTTGAACATAAAGTGCAACATGTGTAGTATGAGTACGTAAACAACGTGTACCCAGTAAGTATCAAGCCTAATCTCGAAGTGGTAGAGACGAGATGGCCAACTTTGACACTCACTACCGGTCAATAATAATAATTGAAATAAAACTAGAATATATAATTCATCATGATTCACATAATATAACAATAATTTATTTAACAAGCAGAAATAATTAAATTCCTTCAATTCCAATAAATTTCCAGTTTATCAATTAATCTCATTTTTATTAATAACAATAATTCCTTAGCTAACAGGGATAATGATCCTTAAATTCCAAAGATTTCCAAATTTATCAATTAGCTTCACAAGATATAGGGTTCATACCCTCAGGTCCAAGATTAGAAGAGTTACTTACCTCGAACAAGCCGAATCCAATTACGAACAAGCTAAACAATGCTTTAGAAATCCCATTATGCGCGTATCAACTCCCGAATGACTCGAATCCTAATCCATATGGTGAAAATCTCCTAAATATTCGCTTCAATCCGATCTCCATACATCCAAATGTGTTAAAATGGATGAAACCTCAAAATATATCTTCTGTCTAGGCATTTACTCTTCGCGATCGCGGAAAATGCTTCACGGTCATAAAGCACAAAATTTTTCAGCCCCAAAATTGCTCTTCGCAATCGCGAAAAATTATTCACGATCGCGAAGAACAAACTCCCCAACTCTTCCAGACAGACTCTTGTATAATGGTCATAACCTTTTGTACAAAACTCCAAATTGCAAATGGTTTAACTTTCTAAAGACTAGACACCAAGAGCTATAACTTTTATTTGTGGCTCATTTCCCAATTCTTTATAGATTGCTAAATATAAGCTTCCAAAGTCAGCCCTGTGCAACAGAGATTTTCAAACTCTTCCCAGATAGCCTAGAGTGTATCCGCCATAACATTTTGTACACAACTCCAAATGACAAATGGTTTACATTTCTCAAAACTAGACATCAAGGGATACAACTTTCATTTTTGGATAATCTCCAAATTACCTATAGATTGCGAGATATAAGCTTCCAAAGTCGGGTTAGTACAGCAGGATTTTCCTCTACGCGATCGCGAAAAGGCTTTTGCGATCGCGAATAACATTTCCCAAATAGCAAAATTGCTCTTCGCGATCGCGACCATTTGTCGGCGATCGCGATGCATACCTCTGTGGCCAAAAACCAACAACTAAAAATGTCACGACCCAATTTCACCTATAGGTCGTGATAGCACCCAACTCTACAGCTAGGCAAGCTAACTAATAAATTAAACGTATATTCATTAAACTTTTAATCCAAGAAAATAATAAAATACCAAATTCTACCAATGTGTGTGCCAAGACCTGGTGTCACAAGTGTATGAGCATCTAGTAGATTATACAAAAATCTAAAATACTGTCTGAAATAAAAATAGACAGAATGAAAACAAAATACAAAGAGAGACACTGGTAGCTGCAGAACGGCTCAGAAAGGTAGCTCACCACTATGCTCCTGGATAACGTGGGTGTAATATGGTAGGTCCCCCACTAGTACTTGTCTCGGGTCCTGAACATAAAGTGCAACATGTGTAGTATGAGTACGTAAACAACGTGTACCCAGTAAGTATCAAGCCTAATCTCGAAGTGGTAGAGACGAGATGGCCAACTTTGACACTCACTACCGGTCAATAATAATAATTGAAATAAAACTAGAATATATAATTCATCATGATTCACATAATATAACAATAATTTATTTAACAAGCAGAAATAATTAAATTCCTTCAATTCCAATAAATTTCCAGTTTATCAATTAATTTCATTTTTATTAATAACAATAATTCCTTAGCTAACAGGGATAATGATCCTTAAATTCCAAAGATTTCCAAATTTATCAATTAGCTTCACAAGATATAGGGTTCATACCCTCAGGTCCAAGATTAGAAGAGTTACTTACCTCGAACAAGCCGAATCCAATTACGAACAAGCTAAACAATGCTTTAGAAATCCCATTATGCGCGTATCAACTCCCGAATGACTCGAATCCTAATCCATATGGTGAAAATCTCCTAAAAATTCGCTTCAATCCGATCTCCATACATCCAAATGTGTTAAAATGGATGAAACCTCAAAATATATCTTCTGTCTAGGCATTTACTCTTCGCGATCGCGGAAAATGCTTCACGGTCATAAAGCACAAAATTTTTCAGCCCCAAAATTGCTCTTCGCAATCGCGAAAAATTATTCACGATCGTGAAGAACAAACTCCCCAACTCTTCCAGACAGACTCTTGTATAATGGTCATAACCTTTTGTACAAAACTTCAAATTGCAAATGGTTTAACTTTCTGAAGAATAGACACCAAGAGCTATAAATTTTATTTGTGGCTCATTTCCCAATTCTTTATAGATTGCTAAATATAAGCTTCCAAAGTCAGCCCTGTGCAACAGAGATTTTCAAACTCTTCCCAGATAGCCTATAGTGTATCCGCCATAACATTTTGTACACAACTCCAAATAACAAATGGTTTACATTTCTCAAAACTAGACATCAAGGGATACAACTTTCATTTTTGGATAATCTCCAAATTACCTATAGATTGCGAGATATAAGCTTCCAAAGTCGGGTTAGTACAGCAGGATTTTCCTCTACGCGATCGCGAAAAGGCTTTTGCGATCACGAATAACACTTCCCAAATAGCAAAATTGCTCTTCGCGATTGCGACCATTTGTCGGCGATCGCGATGCATACCTCTGTGGCCAAAAACCAACAACTAAAAATGTCACGACCCAATTTTACCTATAGGTCATGATAGCACCCAACACTACAGCTAGGCAAGCCAACTAATAAATTAAACGTATATTCATTAAACTTTTAATCCAAGAAAATAATAAAATACCAAATTCTACCAATGTGTGTGCCAAGGCCTGGTGTCACAAGTGTATGAGCATCTAGTAGATTATACAAAAATCTAAAATACTGTCTGAAATAAAAATAGACAGAATGAAAACAAAATACAAAGAGAGACACTGGTAGCTGCAGAACGGCTCAGAAAGGTAGCTCACCACTATGCTCCTGGATAACGTGGGTGTAATATGGTAGGTCCCCCACTAGTACTTGCCTCGGGTCTTGAACATAAAGTGCAACATGTGTAGTATGAGTACGTAAACAACGTGTACCCAGTAAGTATCAAGCCTAATCTCGAAGTGGTAGAGACGAGATGGCCAACTTTGACACTCACTACCGGTCAATAATAATAATTGAAATAAAACTAGAATATATAATTCATCATGATTCACATAATATAACAATAATTTATTTAACAAGCAGAAATAATTAAATTCCTTCAATTCCAATAAATTTCCAGTTTATCAATTAATCTCATTTTTAGGAATAACAATAATTCCTTAGCTAATAGGGATAATGATCCTTAAATTCCAAAGATTTCCAAATTTATCAATTAGCTTCACAAGATTTAGGGTTCATACCCTCAGGTCCAAGATTAGAAGAGTTACTTACCTCGAACAAGCCGAATCCAATACCGAACAAGCTAAACAATGCTTCAGAAATCCCATTATGCGCGTATCAACTCCCGAATGACTCGAATCCTAATCCATATGGTGAAAATCTCCAAAAAATTCGCTTCAATCCGATCTCCATACATCCAAATGTGTTAAAATGGACGAAACCTCAAAATATATCTTCTGTCTAGGCATTTACTCTTCGCGATCGCGGAAAATGCTTCACGGTCATAAAGCACAAAATTTTTCAGCCCCAAAATTGCTCTTCGCAATCGCGAAAAATTATTCACGATCGCGAAGAACAAACTCCCCTACTCTTCCAGACAGACTCTTGTATAATGGTCATAACCTTTTGTACAAAACTCCAAATTGCAAATGGTTTAACTTTCTGAAGACTAGACACCAAGAGCTATAACTTTTATTTGTGGCTCATTTCCCAATTCTTTATAGATTGCTAAATATAAGCTTCCAAAATCAGCCTGTGCAACAGAGATTTTCAAACTCTTCCCAGATAGCCTATAGTGTATCCGCCATAACATTTTGTACACAACTCCAAATGACAAATGGTTTACATTTCTCAAAACTAGACATCAAGGAATACAACTTTCATTTTTGGATGATCTCCAAATTACCTATAGATTGCGAGATATAAGCTTCCAAAGTCGGGTTAGTACAGCAGGATTTTCCTCTACGCGATCGCGAAAAGGCTTTTGCGATCGCGAATAACAGTTCCCAAATAGCAAAATTGTTCTTCGCGATCGCGACCATTTGTCGGCGATCGCGATGCATACCTCTGTGGCATAAAACCAACAACTAAAAATGTCACGACCCAATTTCACCTATAGGTCGTGATAGCACCCAACACTACAGCTAGGCAAGCCAACTAATAAATTAAACGTATATTCATTAAACTTTTAATCCAAGAAAATAATAAAATACCAAATTCTACCAATGTGTGTGCCAAGACCTGGTGTCACAAGTGTATGAGCATCTTGTAGATTATACAAAAATCTAAAATACTGTCTGAAATAAAAATAGACAGAATGAAAACAAAATACAAAGAGAGACACTGGTAGCTGCAGAACGGCTCAGAAAGGTAGCTCACCACTATGCTCCTGGATAACGTGGGTGTAATATGGTAGGTCCCCCACTAGTACTTGCCTCGGGTCCTGAACATAAAGTGCAACATGTGTAGTATGAATACGTAAACAACGTGTACCCAGTAAGTATCAAGCCTAATCTCGAAGTGGTAGAGACGAGATGGCCAACTTTGACACTCACTACCGGTCAATAATAATAATTGAAATAAAACTAGAATATATAATTCATCATGATTCACATAATATAACAATAATTTATTTAACAAGCAGAAATAATTAAATTCCTTCAATTCCAATAAATTTCCAGTTTATCAATTAATCTCATTTTTAGGAATAACAATAATTCCATAGCTAATAGGGATAATGATCCTTAAATTCCAAAGATTTCAAAATTTATCAATTAGCTTCACAAGATTTAGGGTTCATGCCCTCAGGTCCAAGATTAGAAGAGTTACTTACCTCGAACAAGCCGAATCCAATACCGAACAAGCTAAACAATGCTTCAGAAATCCCATTATGCGCGTATCAACTCCCGAATGACTCGAATCCTAATCCATATGGTGAAAATCTCCTAAATATTCGCTTCAATCCGATCTCCATACATCCAAATGTGTTAAAATGGACGAAACCTCAAAATATATCTTCTGTCTAGGCATTTACTCTTCGCGATCGCGGAAAATGCTTCACGGTCATCAAGCACAAAATTTTTCAGCCCCAAAATTGCTCTTCGCCCCCAACTCTTCCAGACAGACTCTAGTATAATGGTCATAACGTTTTGTACAAAACTCCAAATTGCAAATGGTTTAACTTTCTGAAAACTAGACAGCAAGAGCTATAACTTTTATGTGTGGCTCATTTCCCAATTACTTATAGATTGCTAAATATAAGCTTCCAAAGTCAGCCCTCTGCAACAGAGATTTACAAACTCTTCCCAGATAGCCTATAGTTTATCCACCATAACATTTTGTACACAACTCTAAATGAAAAATGAATTACATTTCACAAAACTAGACATCAAGGGATACAACTTTCATTTTTGGATGATCTCCAAATTCCTTATAGATTGCGAGATATAAGCTTCCAAAGGCGGGTTAGTACAGCAGGATTTTCCTCTACGCGATCGCGAAAAGGCTTTTGCGATCGCGAATAACAGTTCCCAAATAGCAAAATTGCTCTTCGCGATCGCGACCATTTGTCGGCGATCGCGATGCATACCTCTGTGGCCAAAAACCAACAACTAAAAATGTCACGACCCAATTTCACCTATAGGTCGTGATAGCACCCAACACTACAGCTAGGCAAGCCAACTAATAAATTAAACGTATATTCATTAAACTTTTAATCCAAGAAAATAATAAAATACCAAATTCTACCAATGTGTGTGCCAAGACCTGGTGTCACAAGTGTATGAGCATCTAGTAGATTATACAAAAATCTAAAATACTATCTGAAATAAAAATAGACAGAATGAAAACAAAATACAAAGAGAGACACTGGTAGCTGCAGAACGGCTCAGAAAGGTAGCTCATCACTATGCTCCTGCATAACGTGGGTGTAATATGGTAGGTCCTCCACTAGTACTTGTCTCGGGTCTTGCACATAAAGTGCAACAAGTATAGTATGAGTACGTAAACAACGTGTACCCAGTAAGTATCAAGCCTAATCTCGAAATGGTAGAGACGAGATGGCCGACTTTAACACTCACTACGGGTCAATATTAATAATTGAAATAAAACTAGAATATATAATTCAACATGATTCACATAATATAACAATAATTTATTTAACAAGAAGAAATAATTAAATTCCTTTAATTCCAATAAATTTCCAGTTTATCAATTAATCTCATTTATAGGAATAACAATAATTCCTTAGCTAACAGGCATAATGATCCTTAAATTCCAAAGATTTCCAAATTTATCAATTAGCTTCACAAGATTTAGAGTTCATACCCTCAGGTCCAAGATTAGAAGAGTTACTTACCTCGAACAAGCCGAATCCAATATCGAACAAGCTAAACAATGCTCCAGAAATCCCATTATGCGCGTATCAACTCCCGAATGACTCGAATCCTAATCCATATGGTGATAATCGCCTAAAAATTTGCTTCAATCCGAGCTCTATACCTCCAAATGTGTTAAAATGGACGAAACCTCAAGATATATCTTCTGTCTAGGCATTTACTTTTTGTGATCGCGGAAAATGCTTCACGGTCATGAAGCACAAAATTTTTCAGCCCCAAAATTGCTCTTCGCGATCGCGAAAAATTATTCGCGATCGCGAAGAACAAACTCCCCAACTCTTCCAGACAGACTCTAGTATAATGGTCATAACGTTTTGTACAAAACTCCAAATTACAAATGGTTTAACTTTCTGAAAACTAGACACTAAGAGCTATAACTTCTATTTGTGGCTCTTTTACCATTTCCTTATAGATTGCTAAATATAAGCTTCCAAAGTTAGCCTTGTGCAACAGAGATTTACAAACTCTTCCCAGACAGCCTATAGTTTATCCACCATAACATTTTGTACACAACTCCAAATGACAAAAGGTTTACATTTCTCAAAACTAGACATAAAGGGATACAATTTTCATTTTTGGATGATCTCCAAATTCCTTATAGATTGGGAGATATAAGCTTCCAATGTCGGGTCAGTACAGTAGGAATTTCTTCTACGCGATCGCGAAAAGGCTTTTGCGATCGCGAATAACAGTGCCCAAACAGCAAAATTGCTCTTCGCGATCGTGACCATTTGTCGGCGATCGCGATGCATACCTTTGTGGCCAAAAAACAACAACTAAAAATGTCACGACCCAATTTCACCTATAGGTCATGATAGCACCCAACACTACAGCTAGGCAAGCCAACTAATAAATTAAACGTATATTGATTAAACTTTTAATCCTAGAAAATAATAAAATACCAAATTCTACAAATGTGTGTGCCAAGACCTGGTGTCACAAGTGTATGAGCATCTAGTAGATTATACAAAACCTAAAACACTGTCTGAAATAAAAATAGACAAAATGAAAACAAAATACAAAGAGAGACACTGGTAGCTGCAGAACGGCGCAGAAAGGTAGTTCACCACTATGCTCCTGGATAACGTGGGTGTAATATGGTAGGTCCCCCACTAGTACTTGCCTCGGGTCCTGCACATAAAGTGTAGCAAGTGTAGTTTGAGTACGTAAACAACGTGTACCCAATAAGTATCAAGTCTAATCTCGAAGTGGTAGAGACGATATGGCCGACTTTGACACTCACTACGGGTCAATAATAATAATTGAAATAAAACTAGAATATATAATTCAACATGATTCACATAATATAACAATAATTTATTTAACAAGCAGAAATAATTAAATTCCTTCAATTCCAATAAATTTACAGTTTATCAATTAATCTCATTTATAGGAATAACAATAATTCCTTAGCTAACAGGGATAATGATCCTTAAATTCCAAAGATTTCCAAATTTGTCAATTAGCTTCACAAGATACAATAAACTATCAAAGTATTGTGTAATTATTATTGTTAAGCACGATTTCTGCAGAGGACGTTCGGCCCGATCCATAATATTGTGTACACTGATGAGGGACGTGCGACACGATCCATAGATGCATCTATCCTGCCGTGGCGTTCGGCCCGATCCACAAGAAAGGAGGACATTTTCTTATGTACTTCCGGAATTAGAGTATTTATTGTAAAATTTATTCGAGAGGATAACAATTTATTTCAACAATTAATTAATCTAAACAAAAATTAAGCACATAAAATTTCATATTTTTCTACCTTTCATAACAATTCACAATATATACATCAAATATTTTAATAAATAAAGAATAAAATTTATACAAGTAATTCATGCTTTGAGTCCTAAACTACCCGGACTTTAGCATTAATAGTAGCTACGTACGGACTCTCGTCACCTCGTGCGTACGTAGCCCCCAGCAATTAGCAACAATTATTTAATTTAATCACCTATGGGGTAAATTTCCCCCTCACAAGATTAGACAAGAGACTTACATTAATTTGCTCCAATTTAATCCACTAGAAGGCCCTTTCCTCGATTATCCAACTTTTATTGGCTTGAATCTAACCATAAATAATTTGATACAATCACTAAAATTTATAGGAATCAATTGTATAAGAAACACTACATTTTCAATAAAAATCTCGAAATTAATTAAATATTCATATGTAGGGCTCACATCTCGGAATCCGACGAAAGTTATGAAATCCGACAACTCATTCAATTACGAGTCCAACCATACCAGTTTCTCTCAAATCCGACTCCGAATCGATACCGAAATCTCAAAAATTCGTTTCTATGAGATTTCTATACTTTTCCAAATTTCAATCTCAAAACACTAATTAAATGGTGAAAACAATGATATATTTGTGTATATAGACCAAATCCGAGTTGGAATCACTTACCCCAAATGTCTTTCCTTGAAAATCTATCAAAAGTCGCCTCTCTTCAAGCTCAAGTTTGTCAAAAATGGCAAATGGGTCGAATGCCTCTGTTTTTATAACTTACATATCTGTCCAGTCCGATCAGAGAGCTCGATCAGAGAGCTCGATCAGGGGAGCCCGATCAGGGAGCTCGATCATGGGAGCTCGATCAGGGAGTTCGATCATGGGAGCTCGATCTTGGTAGCTCGATCTTGGTAGCTCGATCTTGGGGGCTCGATCAGGGAGTTCGATCATGGGAGCTCGATCTTGGGAGCTCGATTTTGGGCCTCGATCTTGGGCTCGATCTTGGGCTCGATCACAGCCCAGAATTGCTAGCAGATGTGAAAAATTGCAGCATCTATTTAAGTCCAATTGTTTATCCGTTAACCATCCGAAACTCACCCGAGGTCCTCGGGACCTCAACCAAATATACCAACAAGTCCTAAAACATCATACGAACTTAGTCGGACCTCTAAATCACATCAAACAATGCTAAAATCACGAATCATACCCCAATTCAAGCTTAATGAAACTAAGAATTTTTAACTTGTACATTCGATGCCGGAACCTATCAAATCAAGTCCGATTGACCTCAAATTTTGCACACAAGTCATAAATGACATAATGGAGATGTGAAAATTGTCAGAACTGGATTCTGACCCCGATATCAAAAAGTCAACTCCCCGGTCAAACTTTCAAACTTTAAATTTCTATTTTAGTCATTTCAAGCCTAATTTCACTATGGACTTCTAAATAAAATTCTGATCACACTCCTAGGTCCAAAATCATCATACAGAGCTGTTGGAATTATCAAAATTCTATTCAGGGGTCGTTTGTACATAATTCGACATCCGAACCTCGGAATTTGATTTCGGGCATACGCCCAAGTCCCAAATCACGATACGGACCTACCGGAACTGTCAAAACACTGATCCAAGTCTGTTTGCTCAAAATATTACCAAAGTCAACTTAGTTAAGCTTTAAAGCTCTAATTCATATTTTAATCCATTTTTAACATAAAAACTTTCCGAAAGATTTTACGTATTGCGCACGCAAGTCGATGAATGATAAATAGTACTTTTCGAGGTATTAGAACATATAACTAATTATTAAATTTAAAGATGACATTTTGGGTAATCACAAAGAATGACCTAGAAATGGTCCGAAACCACCTCTAAACTCACCTGAGTCCCTCGGGAGCTAAACCAAATATACCAACAAGTCCTAAAATATCATACGAACTTAGTCGTAGCCTTGAATCACGTCAAACAACGCTAAAACTACGAATCGCACCTCAATTCAAGCCTAATGAACTTTGAACTTTTAAATTCTATATCTTGTGCGGAAATACATCAAATCAATCCGGAATGACTTCAAATTTTGCACACAAGTCATAAATGACATAACGAAGCTATTCCAATTTCCAGAATCGGATTCCGACCTCGATATAAAAAAGTCACCCCCCGATCAAACTTTCGGCATTTCAAGCTTAATTCCACTACGGTCCTCCAAAAATAATTCCGGACACGCTCCTAAGTCCAAAATCACCATACGAAGCTATTGGAATCATTAGAATTAAATTCCGAGGTCATTTACACATAAGTCGACATCCGGTCACTATTTTAACTTAAGCTCTAAACCTTGGAACTAAGTGTTCCAATTCATTCCAAAACATCACCGGACCCGAAACAATTGCCCCGGCAAGTCACACAACAACTGTAAAGCCCAATTTGAATAGTAAATGGGGAAACAGGGTTGTGATACTCAAAACAACCGGTCGGGTTGTTACATAGTGCCTATGTCTAAAAATAAAGTGAACTAGGGAGTGGAGACCCTATGCTGGAAAAGAGACTAGGGAGTGGAGACCCTATATCTAAAATAAACATCAACTAGGGAGTGGAGACCCTATGTTAGAAAAAGGGACTAGGGATTGGTGTACCTTGATACTGGTAAGGACATTTAACCAGGGGTTGGTACCCTGTATTACGGAAAAATACTGTAATAAGGGGTTGGTACCCTATATTACAGAAAAGAATGTAATCATGGGATGACGTCCTATATTACTGAAAGGAAATGTAACCGGGAGATGATACCATGTATTACGGAAAATAAATGTAACCAAGGGTTGGTGTCCTGTATTACTGAAATAAAAATGAATCCCCTCAGCGAAAAGGTTCTACCTGGGTTAAACTGCGAAAAGCGAGCTTGGCCGAAGAGTACTTCTACGCGGAATATGAGCTGGATCTCCCTTGGCGAAAAGTTTCTACCTGGGTTAAGATACGTAAAACAACCTGAGCGAAGAGTTCTTCTACCCAGAAACTATGAGATGGATCCCCCTAGGCAAAAAGGTTCTACCTGGGTTAAGCTACGAAAAACAGCCTGGGCGTAGAGTATTTCTACTCGGAACTATGAGCCGGACCCCCCTAAGCGAAAAGGTTCGACCTGGGTTAAGCTACGAAAAACAAGCATGGGCGAAGAGAACTTCTACCCGGAAATATGAGCTAGATCCCCTAGGCGAAAAAGATTCTACCTGGGTTACTGGGCGAAGAGTACTTCTACCCGAAAATATGATCTGGATCCCCCTAGGTGAAAAGGTTCTATCTAGGTTAAGCTATGTAAAACATCCTGAGCGAAAAGTACTTCTACCCGGAACAATGGGATGGATCCCCATAGGCGAAAATGTTCTACCCGGGTTAAGCTACTGTAAAACAACCTAAGTGAAGAGAACTTCTACCCGGAACTATGAGCTGAATCCCCCTAGGCGAAATGGTTCTACCTGAGGTAAGCTACTATAAAACAAGTTGAGCGAAGAGTATTTCTACCTAGAACTATGAGCCGGACCCCCTAAGCGAAAAGGTTCTACCTGGGTTAAGCTACGAAAAACAAGCATGGGCGAAGAGAACTTCTACCCGGAAATATGAGCTAGATCCCCTAGGCGAAAAAGATTCTACCTGAGTTACTGGGTGAAGAGTACTTCTACCCGAAAATATGATCTGGATCCCCCTAGGTGAAAAGGTTCTATCTGGGTTAAGCTATGTAAAACATCCTGAGCGAAAAATACTTCTACCCGGAACAATGGGATGGATCCCCATAGGCGAAAATGTTCTACCCGGGTTAAGCTACTGTAAAACAACCTAAGTGAAGAGAACTTCTACCCGGAACTATGAGCTGAATCCCCCTAGGCGAAATGGTTCTACCTGAGGTAAGCTACTATAAAATAAGTTGAGCGAAGAGTACTTCTACCTAGAACTATGAGCTGGATCCCCCTAAGCGAAAAGGTTCTACTTGGGTTAAGCTACGAAAATAAGCCTGGGCGAAGAGTACTTCTACCCGAAAATATGAGTTGGGTCCACTACAAGAAAAGTACTAATTACATAGGGATTTTACCTGGGGATTTTATTCGCAGATATTCATGGGAAACATTATAATTCCTAAATTTAAAATATTTTACATGCGAAAAATATTTTCCTAGGAAAATCCGTACATAACTTTGGCGCCATTATGCGCCAAAATATTACCTGGGAACTTACCCGCGGAAATAAATCAGCAAGTACATTTCTGTAGAAAAATCCACAGGTAAGAAAATAAAGAAAATGAAAATAAAATCATATGTTAATCTGAAGGAAAATCCCTAGGTAACTCTATATGCGACTTTAGTTAGGGATATTTTCTTGGGGATTTATCTGGGAATTTGCTTATTTGGAAAATTACCTGGGGATATTAATGCGGCGGATTTAGCTGGAGATTTTTTCTTGGAGATTTAGCTGGGGATTATCTTAGCTGGGGAATTACCTTGGGAAATTAGTGCTACAAATTTAGTTAGGGATATTTTCTTGGGGATTAACCTGTGAATTTTCTTACATTGGGAATTACCTAGAGATTTGGTTGACGTGAATTTAGTTAGAATGTTTTTCTTGGGATTTACTTATTTGGTGAAATTACACGGAGATTATATTATTGTAATTTTTTTTAGAAATTTATTCTTTGTAATTGTGATTTACCTAAAACTTTTATTACCTAAGAAATTAATTAGAGATTATTTGTGTGGTTTTAAACGAAAGTTTTTTCTTTAGAATTTACTTGAGTATTTCATTATACAGTTTTAATTGGGTATTTGTTCTTAGGATTTGAATAGAAATTTTATTATAGTTGTTTCAATTGGATATATAATATTTGAGAATTAATTTTATACATATAATTATTTATTTATGCATAGGTAAATGTAAATTGTTGATCCTATATAAAATTTAATGATGTATACATTTTTGGATTGGGCATTATAAGTCATTAAGCATAACATAGTCGGTTATTACTTTTTCAGCAAATTTAGTAACAAAATAATTATCACAAAGCAAATTATTTTAAGAATTAAAAATTTAATATGGTTGATATAAAGAACATAATAAAGCTAAGATACGACTATATTTGACATATTTCAACTAATATCATGAGAAAATATACTAAATATAACTAAATTATTGACACCTATTTAAGTATAATTTCTAAGTAGAGAAAAATTACGTTACATTTATAAAAATGTAACTAAGTTTTATTAATTTTTATCTTATGTATGTCATTTTTTCACATGTATTTGATTAGATAAAAGTCAATTATAGCATATATAAAATGATATAGTTTGAACTAAGTTTTATTAACTTTCTATCTTATGTATGTCATTCTTTCACATGTATTTGATTAGATAAAAGTCATTTATAGAATATATAAAATGATATAGATTGATATTGTTAGTATTGAAACTTTATATCGTATAATCTTATAATTTCACTTTCTAACATCATTTCTTGATCAAATCCTACCATTATTAATAAAATAACTTAATTATGTGTATTTTATTAGGATTAGTGAAATAATTCTTACTAATAATTATGTACAAAGTATTTACTTCTTGTCAATTAGTGTATTCTTTATAAAGAAAAGAAGTAATATGTTATTGGAGAAATATAAATGAATTCTTTTTTTTAAACCTAAGGATACCTTAAATTTAAAAGTACTAATATAAATTTAATTTGCTATTACTTGGAAAGGAGTGTTTTATTAATTTTACGGAATCATTAATTAATGCATCCTTTAATAAAATAAAAAATAAAAAAAGAGGTAAGCGTTAGTAATAGTACTCAAATAATACTACATTGGGAATTGGTAGTTGGGATATTCTTGTCCCACATCGGCCAAGAGACATAAATGTTTGCACTTTATAAACTAATTAAGCCTCGAGTAAACCACAAATTAGCAGGGGGGTTACATTAAACATTTAGAAGATTACTAATTACTAATACTAACTAAATGGATGGGAAAAAAATACTAACTAACTAATTAATAACAGTAATTAGTGATGTGTAAAAATAATAAAATTATATAATAGGTGCTATTTGTGTCTTGTATGAGTAGGTGGGGAATTCTATATATATATATATAGCAATTCTAATTTTTCGTCTAAAAATTTCAGACATTGGGAATTTTCATGGGGATGTACTTGCAGCTATATCCTAGTAAACTCCCCAAGAAAACTCCTTAAGTTTAAAACCCGAGGTAATTTTCATGCGGATTCAAAATTCCCAAGTACATTAGCTGGGGATTTTTAAAATCCGCAGGTCATAATTACCTATGAAGGTTTTTCCATCGGAATAATTTTGGACGGAAAATCCGCAGGAAACTTAGTTTCCTGTAGATTTTCTTATATAATCCCCACCACAATTCCCATGTAATACATGATTTTCTTGTAGTGGTCTTCTAGGCGAAAAAGATTCTACCCGAGTTACTGGGCGAAGAGTACTTCTACCCGAAAATATAATCTGGATCCCCCTAGGCGAAAAGGTTGTACCTGGCTTAAGCAATAAAAATGAGAGGTATAGACAGTAGTGATGCATGCTGAAAATAAAATAAAATAGTGATTTTGTGGGACTTACCTTTAGTGATATTCGTCCTTTGAGAATCGTCATTCTGCATTGCTTTGTTCCTACTTCAAACAAAGAAAAACTGTGAGTTTTCAAAGTGGTGGTTGGTTTGCGGCCTTGATGCCCTAAGTAGCTTGAAGTCACAGCCACTGCTGTAGAAGAACTGATTCTTTTAGTATGGTACTGAGATGCTTGGATACTCTGTATAGCTTCTTGGAGACCTTGGCTCTCCGATGTTGCCCCTGACTATTTCATATCGGGATGTCCATGGTACCGCTAACCCTTGTACCTTAGGCAAGGCAAATTTCCTTTAAAATAGAACACATTAGAACCTTCTCGAGAGTCACCTACTTTGCTCAAATCTAAATTGCACCACCCAAATGCGCTGAAAGACACGTGCCTCGTTAGCACAAATACACTCATCCCATGACTTTCACATACTCATAAAACACAATACAACCTGTATTGAGGAACTTCCTTACTCGAGTCATCATCGATCTCAACCTCTACAGGTCATAACAATCCACAAGTATGCCTCTAACCAAAACTAAAATTTAACATATAACCATAAAATTAGATTGTCAATAGCAGGCTCCACCAATAGTTATCACACACGGCCGATACACACGGTACACAATTATAGTATAGCCCACTGGCGTAGATACATGAACATGTAAAACTAAGGACTCACGGGGAATATCCAGATAATGAACAAAATATGATGAAACATACGAATACGTGGAACCAGGGTCAAATAATATAGAAGCTTCCCTATGGTACACTGAGACAATACCTGTGATCATTGCATCTGAAGCAACAACATTTGTCCTGGCAGTAAAAGCATATAATCGAGCATGACCGCCACCTGATCGGCCTCCCCCTCTTGGGCGTCCCCTAAATGACTGAGCCCCACCCCGAGCTGGCTGGGCGGGTGGTAGCGCAACTGGTGCAGAAATTGTAGCATGACTCCTCTGCTGAGCTGAACCTCCCCTAAGGTGAGGGCAATATCTCTTTATGTCACCCAAATCTCCACACTCAAAGCAACCCCTATCTGAAAATGGAAGCAAGTTCTGAGGCGGACCTCGAGAACCAGAATAACCAACCGAAGAACCTGGTATCAATGAACCCTGAATTAATGGTGCACGAGATGAACACTGAGCTGGAAGTGCAATAACGGAAGATTGACTCTATCGAGCACTATATGAACCATGGCTAGCTGATGCGCCATGATGAGCTGAACGAGCCATCTGAGCGGGCCAATAAGGATGACCCCTACCATGATAAGGCTATCCCTCAAAAGGAAAGACGTTGGAATTACCCGGACCACGAGACCTCTTGGCCTCCCTATCCTCACGCTCTTGAATACGGACCACCTTGTCAAATTTAGCACTTGCAACATTCCTCAGAGTCATAACAAAACGGAAGTGATGGTTGAGGCTATTAATGAACCTCCTGATCTTTCCTTCTCAGTGGGAACCAACCAAACTGCATGACGAGCCAATGCTGAAAACTACATCTCATAATGAGTCACGGACAAGTCCTCTTGATGTAAATATTCGAATTGTCTGCGCAGTTCCTCTCTGCGAGTCTGTGGCACAAACTTCTCCAGAACTAGTACGCAAAACTCATGCCACGATAGTGGTGCTTAACTAACTGGTCTGATCCTCTCATATGTCTCCCACCATCTGAAGGTTGCTCCGGTTAGCTGAAAAGCAGTAAATGAGACTCCACTAGTCTCCAGAATGCTCGGTGTACGAATCATCCACTAGCATCTGTCCAAGAAATCCCGAGCATCATCTGACTCAGCACCGCTAAAAGATGGAGGTTGAAGCCTCCCAAATCTCTCAAGTCTTCTCTGCTCATCATCTACCATAACGGGGATTACCGTCAGTATCTGAAGTCCCTGCACTATGCTTTGGAGTACGGGTAATAGGGGTATGAGTACCTCCTCCGACCTAAGAAGTGGCTGGTGCAGCCTGAACCGAAACCACCTGAGCAAGGCATGTGCAAAAAGTCAATATTTGTGCTAGAGCCTCCTGAAGGCCTGGGATCACAATGGGCACTGCTGGTGCCTGAGCTGGTCCCGCCGTATCAACTACATCTGGAATCTGCTCCTGAGCTGGAGTAACTTGTGGTGTTGTAGGTGCTGCTCTAACTGCCGTGTAAGCGACACCTTGACCTCTACCTCGGCCCCGTCCTCTCGCGACCCTAACTGGTGGCACCATCCGATCCTGTAGTGCGTATCCTCACCATTTGTGAGAGAATTGAATAACATAAATCTAGTTCCTGGAATCAACAAATTCGAACGACAAAGTAAAAGAAAGTGAAATTTTCCTAAGGGTTCGGCAGCCTCTCGAAGATAAGTACAAACGTCTACATACAGATCCGCTAGACTCTACTAAACCTGGTCATTACTCGTGAGACCTATGTCACCTAATGGCCCTTTTTACATTTCAAGGAAACACTTCTCGGCACATTCAAATTATCTTAACATATTACACAGTCACATCATACTCATCACAAAGCCATTCCACTTCTCATCAAGCCACAAATTCCACTCGTAGGGACATTACCGCACATATGAGTCCAAATTACACGTTACAACTGAAGCTACCGAGCTTAAGCTGCGATCTAACCCTGGCCTCAAGACCTCCAGACTAGACCATCACCAAAACATAGAGTACACATCTCGAACCTCGTTCATAGAATCACAAGCCAGCGATGCACAACTAATACTGAGCGCTTATGTGCGTATACAAATGCGTGGATGGAATTCAAAGAGTTATGTTTCAAGATGAATCAATTCCACACGATAGAATATAAGAAAGTGAAATTTTCCTAAAGTTTCGGTAGACTCTTGAAGATAAGTACAGACATCTCCATACCAATCTGCAAGACTCTACTAAACCTGCTCATGACTCGTGAGACCTATGTAACCTAGGGCTCTGATACCAACTTGTCACGACCCAAAATCCTAACCTGTCGTGATGACACTTATCTCAATACTACGCAAGCCGATAACCTCAATAAATCACAATAATCTCTTAAGTTTGAAAATATAATATTTGAATTCCATAGAAAACCTCACAATTTCAGATACAAAACACCCCCAAAACCCGGTGTCACTGAGTACATGAGCCTCTAAATAATAACAAAATCTGATGGATAAGAACACTGTATGAAAATATAGAACAATACAATAACTAAAAGTAAAGAGAGTCAAGGTCTGCAGATGCCAAGCAGCTACCCTCCAACAGATAAATCCTCAAGTTTGGAAATCGCTATATCCGGAAGTACCTGGATCTGCACACAATGTATAAAGTGTAGTATGAGTACAACCAACTCAATAAGTAACAATACTAACCTCTGGGTTGAAAGTAGTGACGAGCTCAACATGTACAGTCTGGTACAGAAAAAACAGTACAGAAATGTAGGCATGCTTTCCAGTTCAATAGTTAAACTCAGTACAGGAAAAATAGATAAAATCTAAATAATATGAGGAATATGACATCACTATATCTACATGCCAAAGTATATGTTGTATGTGATGTACCACAATGGAAACCTGGTGTACTCACACTCTCATAATACTCAATCACCCAGTACTGTATATGGCCAATCCAGCCCAGGGAAGATCCATCCAAGTATATATGTATATCCATCAACTGATAATCAGTCACTCAGTACTGTATAAGGCCAATCCAGTCCAGGGGAAGATCCATCCCCAAATATCAAGGATTCAGACAAGATCCATGTCCAGGGAAAATCCATCCCTCAATATAAATGATTCGGGCAAGATCCATGCCCAGGGAAGATCCATCCCAGATATATATATCAATTGCGCTCACTGTGGGGGGTGCAGACTCTGGAGGGGCTCCTTCAGCCCAAGCGCTATAATAGCCAAATCCAGGCATAAATAAATAAACATAAATATCACTCAGAATCTCCAGTCTCTCGGGCTCTCAATGACACAAAAATCAACTCGACATAATGATATGATGTATCAATAAATGACCACATAGACTGAGATATGATATGCAAGTGACACGTGTGACTGAGTACAAAATTATATTTTAAAAAAAATATTTCAACAGCAATACGACCCATGTGGGTCCCAAAATATATCGGCGTGTAGCTTAAACATGATCTTTAATATGAGTCTCATCTCAATTTCTCTAACACGTGGAGGTTATGCGAATAATGACATTTATTTAATTATGCAACTCCGCGGAATCAATTACGTCACAATTCCTATGATGCACGCCCACTTTCCCGTAACCTAGCATGTGCGTCATCTCCAAACAATTCATACAACATGTAATTCAGGGATTCATACCCTCAGAACTAAGTTTAGAAGTGTTACTTAACTCAAACCGTGTAATTCTTTACTCTGCTATGCCTTTGCCTCGCAAATTTGCCTCTGAAAGCCTCGTATCTAGTCATAATTAATTCGATTCAGTCAATACAAATCATAGAAATTTATTCCATATGAAAATACTACTTTTCCAATATAATGTGAAATTTAATTAAAAAATTACATATGGGGACCACACCACAGAGTCCGACGAAACTCACAAAATCCGACAATCCATTTAGTTATGAGTCCAACCATACTAGTTTCACTCAAATCCGACTTCGAATCGACATTCAAATCACAAAAAATTGTTTTATGAAATTTCTACAATTTCCCCCCAAATTTCCATGTCCAAATTGTGATTAAAAGATGAAAAGAATGATATATTCATATATGTTAACCAAATCCGAGTTAGAATCACTTAGTTTGATGAATTTCTTGAATATCCCTTGAAAAATTATGTAACGACCCGACCGGTCGTTTTGAGTATTACAACCCAGTTTCCCCATTTACTGCTCAAATTGTCATTTACAGTTGTTGTGTGAATTGACGGGGTAATTGGTTTGGGTCCAGTGATATTTTGGAATGAGTTGGAACATTTAGTTCCAAGGTTTAAAGCTTAAGTTAAAATAGTGACCGGATGTGGACTTATGTGTAAACGACCTCAGATTCGAATTTTGATGATTCTTATAGCTCTGTATGGTGATTTGGACATAGGATCATGTCCAATAAATTATTTGGAAATCCATAGTGGAATTAGGCTTGAAATGTCAAAAGTTGAATTTTTTAGAAGTTTGACCGGGGAGGTGACTTTCTGATATCGAGGTCGGAATCCGATTCTGGAAATTTGGATAGGTTTGTAATGTGAAATGTGACTTGTGTGCAAAATGTGGATAGGTTTCGGCGTCGTTTGTAGAATTTGAAAATTTATTAGGCATGAATTCTTGTGTAATTCGTATTTTTGAGGTTGTTAGGTATGATTTGAGGCCTCGAGTAGGTCCGTGTTATGATATGAAACTTGTTGGTATCTTCGGACGGGGACCCGGGGGCCTCGGGTGAGTTTTGGATGGTTCAAGGATTGAGTTTTGAATTTGGAAGACTGCTGGAACTGAAGCCTTCTGGTGTAATCACACATGCGGAAAAGTATTCGCAGGTGCGAGCTCGCAAGTGCGAGCAGGAGTTCGCTGAAGCGAGATGCTCAAGTGCGGAAGGTGCTTCGCAAATGCGGAATCGCACATGTGCGAGAAAGATCGTAGATGTGGGCAGAGGGTTGTGAGGCATTGGTCGCAGGTGCGAGGGAAAATTCCGCACCTGCGTGAGTGCAGATGCGCGCAGAAGCGGAACTGGGCATGCGAGTGGAGTCCGCAAATGCGACATTTTGCTTGCACAAGCAGATGCGCAGGTACGCAAATATTCTCCGCGTATGCGGAAATCGCTGGGGCAGAACCTTAAATTCAAGGGTTCGATATTTTCACCGATTTTTCGGATTTTGGAGCTCGGGTTGGGGCGTAATTTTGGATTTTATGGAAAATATTAGCATTTTGATAAGGAAATTGAGCTAAAAAGCATATTAAAAATTATGTTGAGGCTACGTGCCAGTATTTAGGGAACCACGGAGGTCATATTGTTATGAACTATTTGTTTTAAATTGAAATTCATACTCAGTCATATTCATTTTATTACATATCATATCTCAGTCTCTGTTGTTATTCATTGATACATCATATCATTATTTTGGGCTATTTTCATGACATTGTGAGCCCGAGAGATTGGAGAGAATGATGACTGAGTGAGGCCGAAGGCCTGATTGTGAGGATTATTATGGGATCGGGCTACACGCCGCAGCAGGCCATGTTGTGGATTATTGGTTTTCGACCCGACCTTGGTGGAATCTCGTCACTACTTTTAACCTACGATGAGGTTTGTTACTTACTCAGTACATGGGGTCGGTTGTACTGATACTACACTTCTGCACATTGCGTGCAGATGTTGGCTGTTTTTGTTGTTGTGTTCAATGGTTGCGGGATTTGAAGATGAACCTGCATTGTTGTTGTAGCTGCCTCTTGTTCAGGGTAGCCTTAGATTTATAAAAGCTCTGTTTAAGTATTATTCAAACAGACTATGCATTTATTTAATTTCCTCTTTGTATACTCTATTCTTAGAAGCTAATGATTTGTACTACCAGTTCTTGGGGATTGTATAAGATTAAGACATTTATTCACTTAAATTTCTTTAATAGTTATTATTATAATTGGATAATTGAAAGTTGGCTTACCTAGCGGGTTGGGTTAGGTGCCATCACGACTAGTTGGATTTTGGGTAGTGACGAGGTGGTATCAGAGCTCCAGGTTCATAGGTTCTACAAGTCATGAGCAAGTGTCTAGTAGAGTCATGCGGATTAGTATGATGACGTTCATACTTATCTTCGAGAGGCTACAGGGCATTTAGGATATATACTTCCCATTTTTCTTTCCTTATCATGCGGGATTTATTCAGCTTGAGACATAACTCTTTGAATTCCTTCCACGTATTCGTATGCGCACATGAGTGCTCGGTATCAGTTGTGCATCGCCGACTTGTGATTTTATGAACGAGGTTCAAGATGTGTATTCTGTGTTTTGGTGATGGGCCAGTCTGGAGGACTTGAGGCCAGGTTTAGACCGCAGCTTAGGCTCGGTAGCTTGAGTTGTAACCTGTACATTTATACTCATATGTCCGGTAACGTCCCTATAAGTGGAAGTTGTTGCTCGATGAACAGTAGAATGGCTTTGTGATGAGTATGATGTAAATGCGGGATGTGTTAAGACTATTTGAATATGACAAGAAGTGTTTCCTTGATATGTAAAGGAAAGGCCATTGGGTGCTTGATTTTTGAATTGATGTGGCGTACAGTCTCTAGTATGAATGCTTTCCTTCACATTGTTAAATTTTGGGGTAAAACTAAATTCTCACATCTGGTTAATGAGTTTGGACTCAGATAGACTAAGTGATTGCATAGTAATTGTGAATGCGAAAGGGTATAAGAGGATACCAGATTGAGGCTAAGCAGGTGAATTATCCCCTGCGGAGTAATCTACATAGAAGTATACCTTATGATGTGAGTAAAGAGTTTCTTTTCTGCCGACGGGGTGTATGGGTGGAGATTTGAATCTGAATCTGGTTGAAAAAGTTGACTTGTGTGTTAAGAGGATGAATACGAGCTTAGCGGATGATTGAGGTATTTTTATGGTTGGAGTTGTATGAACTTGGGAAGAAGTTTCGTTGAACTGACTGTGGCATTATAGCAGTAAGAGAGTATTGGTATTGTGAGTTATGGAATGTTTTAATCTATGGCTTTGAGCCAAGTGGGGGAGTCTGCTATTGACAATTTGATTTCATGGTTAGGTGTTAAATTTTAATTATAATCTGAGGAATACTTGTGGGTTAACTATGACTTCCAAAAGTTGAGATCGAGGATGACTCGAATAAGGAAATTCCTGGTTAAGGATTATATTGCACGTATGAGTAAATGAAATTCGCGGGATGAGTGAGTTGTTATTGGTGAATAATGTAGTGCGCACGGAGTATGAATTTGATATGTTGTGTTAAAATAAGAGTTACTTCTTTGAGTGTTGTGGTGCTAATGGGGCATTTGGGCGGTGCAATTAGATTTGAGCAAAGTGGGTGACTCCCGAGAAAAATTCCAGTGGGTTTGATAATTATATATAGCAACTGAGAATGTTTTCGGACTTGTGTATGGATAAAATCCGAGATTTGTGTTTGGTGGTGCCTGGACTTGCGGAAGTTCTATATGACTATAGATTCTATATTTTTGTATAAGGAAGGTAAGAAAAATAATTTCAAATTCACATAAGGTATTCTCAGAGTGAGTGTTATAGTTGTATTTTTGAAGGTGCTTAAGAAGAATACAGTTGCTTATGGGCCGTAGGGCATTGTGGTTCTATGCTAAGGTTTGTAGAGTAAGTTGTAGTTAAAGATCATGGTATTTTAGCAAGAATAAGTATCAATCAGAAGACAAATTCGGAAGGGACTCGGAGAAAATAGGACAACTGGGTAATAAGTTGGATTCGTATGGTAATGGATAAGATCGGTTCTTTGAGTGCTTATGATGTGGGGGTTTTCTACAGGTGCTTTGTGGCAATACACCTGGACTTGGCAACCTGTGTGGCTTGGTCGAGTTAGAGGAATTTAATTTTAAGGGCTTGATTATGTGCAAATGGATTTCAAAGTATTCTTGATGGTTTCTACCGGTGTGGAGAATGTGTTGTGTATTTTGATTTCCTCCTGGAAAGAAGCAAGAGAAAGGTTTCTAACTAAAATGGTATGTAAATTATTGGTGATTCAAAGTTGATAATAAGATTCTTGTGCTTTTCACATGATGGCAATATAGATGTTATGTGTTGTACGAAAGCTAGATTTTCATGTACAAGGTGGCAGTACAGTCTTGAAGAGAAGGTAACGAATGTTGGACAACATGGACGGTTTCAAATAACTAGATGAATACTATTACTACTTGGTGTTGTATGAGAAAGTGGCGTACTTCAAAAGGCGCATTGTATTTTGACTTACAGATGTATAAATTAGTATTGCGGTACTCATATGGTTGATAGACTACTGATATTCAAATTTAGTCAAGTGGTACGGAAGAACTTTTAAAGTATTTCTCGTGGGATGATCGTGTATGAGAGAGGTGTTAGGCACTCGGGAGGTGGAGATGGAATCAAATATGGTGATTCGCGTGTTCTATGAATTTGGAGATTGGGAGTTCCCAGGAGCAAATTGTTTCATGGATGTGGACTGTGCAGTTGTGGCCGGAACTAGCCAGATGATGAAATGTGTTATGATTCAGTCATTATGGATTTTCGGAGGGATTTTAATCTATTTGTGAGTAACCCAAGTTGATTTAGGGGTCCATAGGTAGGACCAATTAAGATGTGTATTCTACACCGAGCCGGAATGGTTGGTTTCATACTACTATTATTGAGGGATGTGTCATTCAGTTGATGTTTAACTTATTCATGTTCTCAAATGATTTGTGAGTTACTCCTTTATGCTACGAAGAGTTGTGATTCATTGGTTATGTGCACAGATGGTGCGGTTCTATTTGAGCTTTATAGTGGAATTTGAGTGTGATGAGTACTTGGGTATTGCATGATCGATAGCGTAATGGTTATGTCCTTTCAGGTTTTGTGTGGTATTTTTGTCATTTGCCTCTCCGTCGTTATTAATTTGGAGCAGGGTGGCTCAGAGTATATAACATGAACCTCGTGTTAGAATCGGGTGATGGTTCTACGGTGTATGATGAATTTTCAGCGTTTCGTTGTGGAGGTACTTGTTAATCTGGCGGGGCAGTTCTCTCATTTGAGTCATTTTCCATGACTAGGTAATTTTGAATTGTTGCGTATTGGTGCACAGATGACACGAGTTGTGGCTATGAGTTATATTGGTGAGGCATATCTATGGAACAGTTGTGTTTAGTAATATAATGTCATTGGACCTAGAATGGGTACTATCATGTTTGATTTCGGTATATTCAGGAGTATAATATTGAAAGTCAGCTTAGAAAGGGATTATGGTTCTGGTTGGGGCGAGGGGGCTCCATGACTTGTTGATCTGGTAAGTGGTCATGAAATTTTGCGTGTTTCTTTTATTATCAACAGTGTACGAAGGTTTTGGGATGAGGTTTAGTTCGATATGGGTTTAATACTAGTATGCGGTTGGTTTTGGCGTAGTCACTGCGATCAAGAATGGCACTACGAGCATGCGAGTTGTGTAATATGTTAGTTGATTATATCCGTGGTTATAGTTATAGCTCGATGCAACTTGTTCAGACTTATACAATGTGTAAATGTAAGATTTGTGTCTTGAAAGAAATTTTAAAGGTTGGAAATTAAACTCCAAGGTTTATGGGCCGAGGTTAAATTAATGATTTTCAGTTGCATTGTGTAGTCAAGCCTGTGTAGGATAGGGTCACGTGGGTTCACCCCCGGGTACGTGTGTGGTAAGATGGAACAGTGGTTTGATGGCTTGGAAATAACTCTTGGCACGTTCGAGGATGAATGTATGTTTAAGTAGGGGAGAATATAACGACCCGGCCTGTCGTTTTGAGTATTACAACCCCGTTAACCCATTTACTGCTCAAATTGTACTTTACAATTGTTGTGTGAATTGCCGGGGTAATTGGTTCGGGTCCAATGAGATTTTGGAATGAATTGGAACACTTATTTCCAAGGTTTAAAGCTTAAGTTAAAATGGTGACCAGATGTTGATTTATGTGTAAACCACCCCGGATTCGAATTTTGATGATTCCAATAACTCTGTATGGTGATTTTGGACCTAGGAGCATGTCCGGAAAATTATTTAGAAATCCGTAGTGGAATTAGGATTGAAATGCCGAAAGATAAATTTTTGGAAAGTTTGACCGGGGGGTTGACTTTCTGATATCGAGGTCAAAATCCAATTCTGGAAATTTGGATAGGTCCGTAATATGAAATGTGATTTGTGTGTAAAATTTGAGGTCAATCGGACGTGATTTGATAGGTTTCGGCATCGTTTGTAGAATTTGGAAATTTGGAAATTTATTAGGCTTGAATCCGTGTGTAATTTGTATTTTTTAGGTTGTTAGGTATGATTTGAAGCCTCGAGTAGGTCCATATTATGTTATGAAACTTGTTGGTCTGTTCGGACGTGGACCCGAGGGCCTCGGATGAGTACATATTTGTTTCTAACTTGTATTGTTCTAGGTCCACGCAATCCAAAAAGGTTGACTGATGTTTACATGCAACCTTTAATTGACGAGTTGAAGTTATTGTGGCATCAAGCCGTGGAAACATATTATGTATCAACTAAGAAAAACTTCAGATTGTGTGCTGCTTTGATGTGGACTATAAATGATTTACCTGCTTACGGAATGATGTCCGGGTGGTCAACTGCCGGAAAGTTAGCTTGCCCGACTTGTATGGATGATACAAATGCATTCACTCTAAAACATGGAGGTAATAACACATAGTTTGACTTCCATCGCCACTTCTTGCCAATAGATCATGAGTCCAGGAGAAATACTAGTGCATTTATGAAGAACGAAACTGATTATAATGAGCCACCATCCGTCTTGTATCCAAAAGAGATTTGGAATAGAGTTAGGGATCTGCCTAAGGTAACAAAGTATCCCTTGGCTAATAAGATACCTGATTATGGTGTTACATACAACTGGACTAAACAGAGCATATTCTGGGAGTTACCTTATTGGAAGTGTCACGACACGAAATTTCCCACTGACGGGACCGTGCTGGAGTCTAACATTTCACTTGCTAGGCAAGCCAACGTTAGAGAATCATTAAACCAATTCCTTATTCTCATTCAGTAATTAACAATAATTAACTAAGATGAAATATAATAAGTGCGAAATATCATAAAACTATATTAATTACTACCACCCGGATCTAGAGTAACAATTCACGAGCATTCTAGAATCTACTACAAGTAATAGTCTGAAAGAAATGCAATTGTCTGAATGAAAGAAAACAGTGGGACATAAAAGATAGACATGGACTACAAGGTCTGTGAACGCCGACAGATCTACCTTGAGTCTCCGGACAACGGACCAATAGCAAAATCTCGATCAACCTGAGCCGGTACCAAAATTTGCACAGAAAGTGCAGAGTGCAGCATCAGTACAACCGACCCCATGTACTGGTAAGTGTCGAGCCTAACCTCGTCGAATTAGTGATGAGGCTAGGACAATCACATATAACCTGAACAGTATAATCATGCTAGTGGTAACAATACTAAATAAAGAAATAACGCAGAAATAATGGGAAGGGGACATACAGTGGGGGGGATACAATATAAAGAGTGAGAATAATGAAAAGACAGAATTAAACCGAAAATCCTTAAACGAATTAAACAAATAAAACAGTAAGGGACAACTGCACGACATCACCCTTCGTGATTTTACTCTCAATCTCACCAAATAAATAAATAGAACGACATGACATCCCCCTTCCTGCTTTTACTCTCAACCTCACCAAATAAATAAAAAGAATGGCACGGCATCACCCTTCGTGCTTTTAATCTCAATCTCACCAAATAAATAAATAAATAGAACGGCACGGCCTCACCCTTCATGCTTTTACTCTCAACCTCACCAATAAATAATAAAATAAATAGAACGGCACGGCATCACCCTTCGTGCTTTTACTCTCAACCTCACCAAATCACAGAATCAATAATAACGGATAGATAGGGGTATCACAAAGAAACCAGTATTTTACCCATAATTAATAGCACAATGTAACCTTAACCTTGAATCAATATTAGAAAGTTACCAAATCTCAGTGAAACCAGATATAAGTCACCCAACATTTCAAATAACCCGCTAAGCATGAATAGTAGAATTTAAGGCTAAAAAATAGGCAAGAATAAAATTTCACTCGCAGGCTATGACTCGACAATGACGCATAGATGCTCGTCACCTCACCTATACATCGTATTGAACAACCAAACACGTAGCAAATAAACACATAATACCTATTCCCTCAAGCCAAATTTAGACACGACACTTACCTAGCTCCGAAGGCCACTCAATTCTCAATCACAACTTTTCCTTTTGAATTCACCTCCAAACCACTCGTATCTATTCAAAAATGACTCAATAATATCAAATATTACAAAAGGAATCAATTATATTACATAAATTAAATTTCCCAAATTTTCCTCCCAAAAGTCAAAAATCGACCCCGGGCCCGCTTGGTAAAAACCCGAAGTTCGGACCAAAATTCGCTTACCCATTCACCCCCGAGCCCGAATATGTAATTAGTTATGGAATCCGACCTCAAATTGAGGTCTAAAATTCCAAATTTCCGAAATCTCTAGTTTCTACCCTAATCCTGAATTCTACCATGAAAACTCTAGATTTTAGGTTGATGATTCATAAATGTAATGGGTAATTGAAATAAAATGGTTTAGAAGCACTTACCAATACTTTGGGGAAGAAAATGACTCTTGAAAATTGCCTCTACCCGTTTGGGGAAGTTCTACTACATGCTCTGGGTGACAGAGTTCATCGCACTGCCGCGTTCGCGAAAAGCAGTCTCCTAAGGACTTACGCGATCGCGGGAGGCTTTATGCATTCGCGAAGGCTTAGACCGCCTTACCTTCTCGTTCGCGTGAAATGGCTTGAGTTCGCGTAGAGCTTCCCCAGGTCCCCTGCCCAGCATAGCTAGAGCTACGCATTCGCGTTCGCGTAGAGCAACTCCCCCTAATGCTCCGCATTCGCGACCATGGTCTCGCGTTTGCGTAGAGTAAATCCTCCCCTAGCCTAGTTTCCCCTTCGCTATCACGAGAGTGACTACGCGATCGCGAAGCACAATATTGCAGACATCAGATACAGCAAAATACCATATGTTTCTAAGTTTAAAACATCCCGTGCCCTATCTGAAACTCACCCGAGCCCTCGGAGATCTAAACCAAACATGCACACTAGTCTAAAAATATCATACAAACTTGCTCGCATGATCAAATCGCCAAAAATAACACCTAGAACTACGAATTTAGCACCAAATCAAATGAAATTCTCAAGAACACTTAAAATTTCTATTTTCTCAACTGGACGTCCGAATCATGTCAAATCAACTCTGTTTCTCACCAAATTTCACAAACAAGTCTTAAATATCATAATGAACCTGTACCGGGCTCTGGAACAAAAATACGGACCCGGTACTCACAATGCCAAACATCAATTAATTTTCAGACTTTTAATTTTTATCAAAAATTCAGAACTCAAGCTAGGGACCTCCGAATTCAATTCTGGGCATACGCCCAAGTCGCATAATTCGATACGGACCAACCGGGACAGTCAAAATACGGATCTGGGTCCGTTTACCAAAAATATAGACCGAAGTAAACTAAATATAACTTTTAAGGCAAAAATTCATATTTTTATTAGTTTTCAACATAAAAATTTTCCTGAAATATGGCGGACTGTACACGTAAATCGAGGAGGATAAAAATAAAATTTTAAGGCTTAAGAGCATAGATTTGAGTTCTAAAATATAAGATGACCTTTTGGGTCATCATAGGGAGCGTAATCTTCTTCGGCATAATCTTGATGTCATGCATATCGAGAAGAACATTTTTGACAACTTGTTTAATACTATGATGGATGTCAACAATAAGACAAAGGATAACTTGAAGGACAGGATGGACTTAAAGGAATATTGTAGGCGCAGTGAGTTGTACATGACATATTTGAACAACAAGATTCAGTAACCTAAGGCTAGTTTTACCTTCACCTTGGAGGAGAGAAGGGAGATTTGTGATTGGGTTAATAACTTGAGTATGTCTGATGGGTATGCATCAAACCTGTCTAGGTGTGTTGACATGAAATAAGGAAAGTTGACGTATATGAAAAGTCACGTTTATCACATTTTCATGGAATCTTTGATGCATGTTGCATTTAATGTATTGCCTAATATAAAATATGAAAGCCCATCATAGAGGTAAGCTTATTTTTCAAGGAGTTGTGTTCTTGCACCTTGAGGGTGGAGAACCTAACTTACATGGAGAATAACATTTGCGTAACTTTAAACAAGCTAGCGAAAATTTTTCCTCTTGGTCTTTTTGACGTGATGGAACATCTTCCAATTCACCTTGCACAATAGGCATGGCTTGGAGGGTCAGTTCAATGCAGATGGATGTTTCCATTTGAGATTCAATGAATGACTATTAGTTATTAATCCTTATGTGTTTCATTTTATCATTATTCCATCTAAAAATAATGCTAATATGCTGGATTATTGGCAAATATAAAGGACTATCAAAAATAGATCTAGGATTGAAGGATCGATTGTGAGGCATATGTGGCTAGAGAAACTTCTTATTTTTGTTCATATTATTTTGAACATGATATGCCATGTTTGAGAAATAGACCTGATCGGCATGACGATGGAGGTACCGATCCTTCGTATCCACCATTTTCCATATCCAATCAACCAGGTAAAGGCGGTCCAAAACGTAGTTCAACACGACTTTTGAGTGAGATGGAACTAAAGTGAGCTACAACACATGTGCTTTTGAATTTCCTAGAGGTCCAACCTTACTATAAGTAAGTATACATTTATATTATTACCGATATATGTTAAGGATTCATCATCGTTTTAAGTAATGACATTTCTTATTTTTTCGGGCAGTTGGTTTATGGATACATATGGGAAAGAGCTTGTTTATCCAATGTTTTCATAATGGTTTAAAGAATTTGTAAGTGTTACTTAATTTTTAATATGGTCTTATTAACAGTAAATTATAATAAGTTATATGTATTTTAATAATTCTAAATTATTTTACCCTTTATAGGTTCATAATCCAGTTAATGGCGTAAATGACCAATGAGACCTGATCCTAGAGTAAGAAAGATGTCTAAGTATTGTATAATGGGTACAAGTTTCATACAGAAGAATGGTCTAAGGGTAAGAAAATAAATAATAGTGGTGTGTGTGTGAAAGCCGATTAGGATATTGATTATTATGGTGTGCTTCAAGAGATCATAGAACTTGAGTATAAAGTGGGTTGGCCGATGAAAATAATAGTACTATTTCAGTGTAAGTGGTATGATCCAGCACCAAATAGAGGTACGAGAGTGCATCCACAATACAACATTGTTGAAGTAAAGCACACAGGGAGGTATAGACTCTATGACCCATTTATTATTGTATAAAATGTGAAACAAGTGTATTAAGTACCTTATCCTATGTACAAGAATAATTTTGCATGGTGGGTGGTGATAAAATATAAGCCAGTGGGTAGAGTTGAAGTCGAGGATGCATTGGATGCAGCGTACCAAAATGATATTTCAATTGTTGAAACAGTAGTGGATGATGAATTAGCAGATGAATTGTAGGATAACAATGACATATACGAAGAATTCGATCCTCCGGTCCTAAGATCAATTTTAACTGAGCATGGTGAGGGAACATCAATAGAAAATGAGGACGAAGATTGAATTGATGAACATGAAACAAGCGAGGATGAAGAATTATATGATGAAAATGAAACAAGCGATGAAGAATCGTATGATGATGAAAATGAAACAAGCGATGAAGCATAATATGATGATGAAAATGAAAATGAAAAAAGTAATGAGGATTAAGCTATTTATGTGTCTTATGACTTATTCAGTATTTATATGTTATGATATGCTTCATCGTAATATGTAATAAAATTACTTTATATTATTAATGACATCTTCGTTTTTTATGTTTATATTGTTATATTTATTATGTATATTTTATGTTTATATTTGCTATGTTAATTTTTTTTTACATGTAAATATTTTATATTCATTACATAGATGGATTCTCGCGGTAAAGAAATAAAAAAATCAAAGAAGAAAAAATACATTATAACTAGACCAACTCAGCTTCCTCTACCTATGTCACGACCCAATTTTACCTATAAGTCGTGATGGCGCCCAATGCTACAGCTAGGCAAGCCAACTAATAAATTAAGCATATATTATTTAAAAATTTAAACCAGAAAAATATAATAAAATCCAAACCTACCAATGTCTGTGCCAAGACCTGGTGTCACAAGTGTATGAGCATCTAGTAGATTATACAAAATCTCAAATACTGTTTGAAATAAAAAAAGACAGAATGAAAAATACGAAGAGAGACACTAGTAGCTGCAGAACGGATTAGAGGAACAACTCACCACTATGCCTCGGGATGGCGTGGGTATGTGATGATAGGTCCTCTACTAGTACCTGTCTCAGATCCTGCACAAAAGTGCAGCAAGTGTAGTATGAGTACGTAAACAACGTGTACCCAGTAAGTACCAAGCCTAATCTCGAAGTGGTAGAGACGAGATGGCCGACTTTGACACTCACTATGGGTCAATAATAATAATAATTGAAATAAAGCTAGAATATTTAAATCAGCATGATTCATAGAATATAACAATAATTTATTTAACCAGTAGAAAATAATTAAATTCCTTCAAAATGCAACAATTCTCAATATATATATATATATATTAAATCCTTCAATTTCAATAAAAATTCCAATTTATCAAATAGTTTTACAAAACTGCAATTCAATTTCAATGAATTTCCAATTTATCAAATAGCTTTACAAGCTGCAATAAACCGTCAAAGTATCGTGTAATTATTTTTATTATTAAGCACGATTTCTGCCGAGGTCGTTCGGCCCGATCCAAAATATTGTGTACACTGTCGAGGGACGTGCAACATGATCCATAGATGCATCTATCCTATTGAGGCGTTCGGCCCGATCCACCAGAAAGGAGGACATTTTCTTATGTACCTCCAGAATAAGTGTATTTATTGTAAAATTTATTCGAGAGGATACCAATTTATTTCAACAATTAATTAATCTAAACAAAATTAAGCATATGAAAATTTCATATTTCTCTACCTTTCATAAGAATTCACAATATATACGTCAAATATTTTAAATAATAAAGAATACAATTTATACAAGTAGTTCATGCTTTGAGTCCTAAAATACCCGGACTTTAGCCTTAATAGTAGCTACGCACGGACTCTCGTCACCTCGTGCATATGTAGCTCCCGCAATTTAGCAAAAATATATTTAATTTAATCACCTATGGGGAAATTTCCCCCTCACAAGATTAGGCAAGAGACTAACTTCAATTTGCTCCAATTTAATCCACTAGAAGGCCTTTTCCACGATAATCCACCTCTGTCTGGCTCGAATCTAGCCAAAAATAATTTGATACAATCACTAAAAATTATAGGGATCAATTCTATAAGAAAACACTACATTTTTAATAGAAATCCCGAAATTAATTAAAAATTTGTCCGTGGGGCCCATAACTCAAAATCCAGAGAAAGTTATGAAATACGACAACTCATTGAATTACGAGTCCAACGATACCAATTTCACTCAAATCCGACTCCGAATCGATACCGAAATCTTAAAATTTCGTTTCTATGAGATTTCTAAACTTTTTCAAATCTCAATTTCAAAACACTAATTAAATGGTGAAAACAATGATATATTTCTGTATATTGACCAAATCCGAGTTTGAATCACTTGCCCCAATGTTTTTCCTTGAAAATATATCAAATATTACTTCTCCTCAAGCTCCAAGTTCTTAAAAAGGGTGAAATGGACGAAGCCCCCCTGTTTTTATAACTTACAGATCTATCCATGGTGACCTCGATCATGGGGGAGTCCGATCATGGGGAGTCCGATCATGATGAGTCCGATCATGTGAGTCCGATCATGGGAGTCCGATCATGGAGAGTCCGATCATAGGGAGTCCGGCCATGGAGTCCGATCATGGTGAGTCCGTTCATGGGGAGTCCGATCATAGGGAGTTCGATCATGGAGTCCGATCATGGGGAGACCGATCATGGTGAGTCCGATCATGGGTTGCCTTGATCTTGGGCTGCCTCGATCTTGGGCTACCTCGATCTTGGGCAGAATTTCCAGCAGCAGAAAAAATTGCAGCAGCTGTTTTAAGTCCAACTTTTGATCCGTTAACCATCCGAAACTCACTCGAGGCCCTCGGGACCTCAACCAAATATACCATCAAGTCATAAGACATCATACGAACTTATTTGAAACCTCAAATCACATAAAACGATGCTAAAACCATGAATTATGCTCCCAGTCAAGCTCAATGAAACTTAAAATTTCCAACTCCTACATTCGATGTCGAAACCTATCAAATCAACTCCGATTGACCTCAAATTTTACACACAAGTCATAAATGACATGACGGAGCTATAAAAATTTTCGGAACTGGATTCCGACTCCGGTATTAAAAAGTCAACTCCTTGGTCAAACTTTCAAACTTAAATTATTATTTTTAACCATTTCAAGCCTAATTTAACTACGAACTTCCAAATAAAATTCCAAACACGCTCCTAAGTCCAAAATAACCAAATGGAGCTATTGGAATCATCAAAATTCTATTCTGGGGTCGTTTTCACATAATTAGACATCCGGTCACTATTTGAACTTAAACATTTTAATTTTTCATCAAAATTCTATATATCGGGCTAGGGACCTCGGAATTTGATTCCAGGAATATTCCCAAGTCCCAAATCATGATACGGACCTACCGGAACTGTCGAAACACTGATCCGAGTCCTTTTGCTAAAAATGTTGACCAAAGTCAACTCAATTGAGTTTTAAAGCTCTAATCCATATTTTAAATCCATTTATCACGCAAAAACTTTCCATAAAATTTTACGGATTGTGCACGCAAGTCGAGGAATGATAAATAGTACTTTCGAGATCTTAGAACACATAATTAATTATTAAATTTAAACAGGACATTTTAGGTCATCACATTCTCCACCTCTTAAACAAATGTTCGTCCTCGAACGTGTTTAGAATTATACCTGAAATGCTGAATAAGTGTGGATATCTGCTCCGCATGTTTTTCTCGGCCTCCCAAGTCGCTTCCTCGACTGGTTGGCCCCTCCACTGGACTTTTACTGCAGAAACCCTCTTGGACCTCAACTGGCGAACCTGTTTATCAACAATGGCAATTGGTTCCTCTTCATAACCCAAGCTATTATCTAGTTGAAGAGTGCTGAAGTCTAACACATGTGATAGGTCGGCATGATACTTCCGGAGCATAGATACATGAAAAACCGGATGAACTCCCGATAGGCTGGGTGGCAATACAAGCTCATAAGCAACCTCCCCAACTTGTCTCAACGCCTCAAATGGTCCTATAAACCTTGGGCTCAATTTCCCCTTTTCCCCAAATCTCATGATTCCCTTCATCGGCGAAACCTTCAAGAGAACTTTTTCACCTACCATAAATGATAAATCACGCGCTTTCTGATTCGCGTAACTTTTCTGCCTGGACTGTGCTGTACGAAGTGGTTCCTGAATCAACTTTACCTTTTCCAAGGCATCCTTTACCAAATCAGTACCATATATATTAGCCTCACCGGGCTCAAACCATCCGATAGGTGAACGGCATCGACGGCCATATAAAGCCTCAAATAGAGCTATCTCGATGCTGGATTGGTAACTGTTATTATAAGAAAACTCGGCCAAAGGCAGGAAACGATCCCACTGACCTCCAAATTCAATCACACATGCCCTGAGCATATCTTCCAAAATCTGAACTGTCCGCTCTGACTACCCGTCGGTCTGCGGATGAAAGGATGTGCTGAGCTCTACACGGGTCCATAATTAACTCTGTACCGCTCTCCAGAAATGTGAAGTAAACTGAGGGCCTCTATCTGATATAATGGAAATTGGCACACCGTGCAACCGAACTATCTCTTGAATATAAATCTGGGCCTACCTCTCTGAAGTATACGTAGTCACAACAGGAACAAAATGTGCCGACTTGGTCAACCTGTCAATAATGACCCAAACTGCATAAAACTTCCACAAGGTACGCGGCAACTCAACTACAAAATCCATAGTAATTCGTTCCCATTTCCACTCTGGTATAGTCATCTGCTGAAGTAGGCCACCTGGCCGCTGGTGCTCATATTTAACCTGCTGGCAATTTAGAAACCGAGCTACATACTCAACTATGTCCGTTTTCATCCGTCGCCACCAATAATGCTGCCTCAAGTCACGATACATCTTCGTAGCACCTGGATGAATAGAATATCGAGAACGGTGTGCCTCCTCCAAGATCTTTTTCCTTAGTTCATCCACATTAGGAACACACAAACGATCTTGGAGTCGTATAACACCATCTGCACCAATAGCAATTTCCATGGCACCACCTCATAGTACCGTTTCACGAAGAACCATCAGGTGTGGGTCATCATACTGGCGAGCCTTGATCTGCTCAAATAGTGAAGATTGGGCCACAACACATGCAAGAACTCGGTTGGGCTCTGAAATATCCAGCCTCACAAGTCTGTTAGCCAAGGACTGAATATCTGAGGCTAATGGCCTTTCCTCTGCTGAAATGAAAGCAAAACTACCTATACTCTCCGCCTTTCTGCTCAAGGCATCTACAACCATATTTTCTTTGCCCGGATGATATAGGATAGTAATATCATAATCTTTTAGTAACTCTAGCCATCTGCGCTGCCTCAAATTTAGGTCCCTCTACTTGAACAAATGTTGCAAACTACGATAATCAGTGTAAATTTCACAAGACACCCCATAAAGATAATGCCTCTAAATCTTAAGAGTGTGAATAATCGCAGCTAACTCCAAATCATGTACCGGATAATTCTTTTCGTGGGGCTTCAGCTGACGTAAAGCATATGCAATAACTTGCCCTTCCTGTATCAATACACAACCCAAGCCAACGCACGAAGCATCGCAGTACACTGTATACATCCCCGAATCGGAAGGCAACACTAACACTGGTGTTGTAGTTAATGATGTCTTGAGCTTCTGAAAGCTCACCTCACAATCATCGGACCATCGAAATGGAGAACCCTTATAGGTTAATTTGGTCAAAGGTGCTGCAATAGATGAAAAACTTTCCATGAACCGACGATAATAACCTTCCAAACCCAGAAAACTCCTGATCTCAGTCACCGAAGTGGGGCGATGCCAATTCTGAACTGCCTCAATCTTTTTGGGATCAAATTTAATACCTTCGCCCGATACAATATGTCCCAAAAATGCTACAGACTCAAGCCAGAACTCTTAGCATATAACTTTTGTTCCCGCAATGTATGAAGCACTACTCACATATGTTGCTCATGCTCCTCCTTACTACGTGAGTAGATCAAAATGTCATCAATGAAGAAAATGAAAAATGAATCAATATATGGCCTGAATGCCCTGTTCATCAGATCCATAAATGTTGCCGAGGTATTAGTTAAACCGAAAGACATTACCAGAAACTCATAATGACGATATCTAGTACGGAAAGCAGTTTTCGGAACATCCGAATCTCGACTCTTCAATTGATGATACCCCGACCTCAAATCAATCTTAGAGAACACCCTAGAACCCTGCAACTGATCAAATAAGTCATCAATACGCGGCAACGAGTACTTGTTTTTAATAGTGACTTTGTTTAATTGGCGATAATCAATACACATTCGCATTGTGCCATATTTCTTCTTCACAAATAATACCGGTGCACCCCAAGGCGATATACTCGGTCTAACAAACCCTTTGGCTAGTAATTCTTCAAGCTGTTCTTTCAACTCTTTCAATTCTTTCGGAGCCATACGATACGGTGTGATAGATATAGGCTGAGTATCTGGAGCCAAGTCAATACAAAAATCAATATCATGATCAGGTGGCATACCTAGAAGATCTGAAGGAAATACATTGGAGAACTCCTGAACTACAAGCACTGAATCAATAATCGGAGTCTCTGCAGTAGTATCCCGAACATAGGCTAGATAAGCCAAACAACCCTTCTCAACCATGTGTTGAGCCTTTATAAAAGAAATAACTCGATTAAACAAACTAACATGCGAACCCTTCCACTCCAACTTAGGCAATGCTGGAATAGCCAAGGTAACAGTCTTGGCATGACAATCTAGAATAGCATGATACGGAGACAACCAGTCCATGCCAAGAATAATTGCAAAATCGGTCATCTCAAGCAATAAGAGATCTGCTCTAGTTTCATAACTGCAGAATGTAATAATACAGGACCGATAGATCCGGTTCACAACGACAGAATCGCCCACAGGAGTGGACATATAAACAGAAGTACTCAAGGACTCATGAAAAACACCCAGGAATGGAGCAAATAGAGATGACACATATGAATACGTAGATCTTGGATCAAATAATACCGAGGCATCTTTGCCACAAATAGAAATAATACCTGTAATCACGGCATCTGAGGCCTCTGCATCTGGTCTAGCTGGAAAAGCATAGAACCGAGCTGGAGCGCCAATTGGCTGGCCTTCGCCTGGCTGACCTCTACCCCTAGGACGGCCCCTACCCACCTGTCATCCACCTCTTGGTGGTCAGACTACTGGTGGAGCAACTGGTCCGATAAGCATAGGCTGCTGACCCTGTTGTATTGGTCTACCCCGAAGCCTAGGGCAAAACCTCTACATGTGACTGGGATCCCCGCACTCGTAACAACTTTTCGGTGCGATGGGCTGCTGACTAAGTGCCTGGCCCTAGGGTCCTGAATACCCACGGGAAGAACCCTTAATAGCTGGTGGGCGATAAGAGCTCTCTGGTATAGCACTGAAATAAGGTCATACTGGAGCACCCCCAGGAGGCGGTAGTGCTGGATATGGGGCCTGCTGGACTGCCCTCTCACAAACTGACCTCTGCCCCAGAAGGAGCACCTCTGAACTCTCCAGAATACCTGAATCGCTTATCTCTCATACCCTACTCTCGGCTCCGCTGACGTACACCCTCAATCCTGCGGGGTATCTCCACGACTAGCTCATAAGAAGTACCCATCTCAACCTCTCGAGCCATAGTGGCCTGAATGCCAGTATGTAAACACGCAACAAACCTCCGCACTCTCTCCGCCTCAGTAGGGAGTATCATAAGTGCATGGCGAGATAACTCAGAAAACCTCGCCTCATAATCAGTCACTCACATCTGACCCTGCTGGAGCTACTCAAACTGAAACCTCAACTCTTCCATCTGGGAGGGTGGAATATACCTATACAGAAGGATACGGGTGAACCTGTCCCAAGTTATGGGTGGAGAATTTGCTGGTCTTCCAAGAACATAAGATTGCCACCATCTACGGGCACTGCCCTCTAGCTGGAAAGTAGCAAAGTCTATCCCATGAGACTCCAATATCCTCATGTTGCGCAGTCTGTCCCTGCAACGATCAATGAAGTCCTGTGGATCCTCGTGTCGCTCACCCCCAAAGATAGGAGGATGTAGTCTAGTCCATCGGTCCAATAATTTTTGAGGATCGGCGACTACATCTGGCCTGGGCTCAGGTGTAGTTGTTGTCACTGGCTGGGCTCCTCTCACAGGTAGTGTACCCTAGGTCTGATATACAACAGTTGCCTGTCCATGGGCCTGTGCGGCAGGGGTCTGTGCTCCACCACTCGCCTGAGATATGGCTGGGTCTGCCGAAAATAAACCGGCCTGAGTCATATTATCCATGAACCGCAGCATACGACCCATGACATCCTGAAATCCTGGTGCAGATGTGAAATCCACCGGAGCTGGCCCTGCCACATGCACCTCACCCTGTTCCTCAATAATGGGATTTCCTGTTGGGCCCACTGGAGGCATAACTGGAACAGCCCTGGGATGTCCTCGCCCTCTACCACGGGCTGGAGCCCTCCCTCGGCCTCGGCCTCTAGCAACTGGGGGAGTAGCTATTCCCTGGTCTGGAACCTCATTAGAGCGCGTTCTCACCATATGTGAGATAATAAGAGAAGGATATTTAGTATTACATTAATTGCACGATGGAATATGGAGAAAGATAATTTCCTAACACCCTATAGCCTCTCAAAGATAACTACAGACGTCTCTGTAGTGATCTGCAAGACTCTATTAGGTCTGCTCATAACTTGTGAGACCTACGTGAACCTACTGCTCTGATACCATGTTGTCATGACTCAATTTCACCTATAAGTCGTGATGGCGCCCAACGCTACAGCTAGGCAAGCCAACTAATAAATTAAGCATATATTGTTTAAAAATTTAAACCAGGAAAATATAATAAAACCCAAACCAACCAATGTGTGTGCCAAGACCTGGTGTCACAAGTGTATGAGCATATAGTAGATTATATAAAACCTCAAATAATGTCTGAAATAAAAATAGACAGAATGAAAAATACAAAGAGAGACACTAGTAGCTGCAGAACGGATCAGAGAAACAACTTACCACTATGCCTCGGGATGGCGTGGATATGTGATGATAGGTCCTCCACTAGTACCTGTCTCAAATCCTGCACAAAAGTGCAGCAAGTGTAGCATGAGTACGTAAACAACGTGTACCCGGTAAGTATCAAGCCTAATCTCGAAGTGGTAGAGATGAGATGGCCGACTTTGACACTCACTATGTGTCAATAATAATAATATTTGAAATAAAGCTAGAATATTTAAATCAGCATGATCCATAAAATATAACAATAATTTATTTAACCAGTAGAAAATAATTAAATTCCTTCAAAATGCAACAATTCTCAATATATATATATATATATATATATATATATATATATATATATATATATATATATATTAAATCCTTCAATTTCAATAAAACTTCAAATTTATCAAATATTTTTACAAAACTGCAATTCAATTTAAATGAATTTCCAATTTATCAAATAGCTTTACAAGCTACAATAAACCGTCAAAGTATCGTGTAATTATTATTATTATTAAGCACAATTTCTACCGAGGTCGTTCGGCCCGATCCAGAATATTGTGTACACTGTCGAGGGACGTGCGGCACGATCCATAGATGCATCTATCCTGTTGAGGCGTTCGGCCCGATCCACAAGAACGGAGGACATTTTCTTATGTACCTCCAGAATAAGTGTATTTAATGTAAAATTTAGTCGAGAGGATAATAATTTATTTCAACAATTAATTAATCTAAACAAAATTAAGCATACGAAAATTTCATATTTCTCTACCTTTCATAAGAATTCACAATATATACGTCAAATATTTTAATTAATAAAGAATACAGTTTACACAAGTAATTCATGCTTTGAGTCCTAAACTACCCGGACTTTAGCATTAATGGTAGCTACGCACGGACTCTGATCACCTCGTGCATACGTAGCCCCCGCAATTTAGCAAAAATATATTTAATTTAATCACCTATGGGGTAAATTTCCCCCTCATAAGATTAGGCAAGAGTCTTACTTCAATTTGCTCCAATTTAATCCACTAGAAGGCCTTTTCCATGATAATCCAACTCTGTCTGGCTCGAATCTAGCCAAAATAATTTGATACAATCACTAAAAATTATAGGGATCAATTCTATAAGAAAACACTACATTTTTAATAGAAATCCGGAAATTAATTAAAAATTCGTCGGTGGGGCCCACATCTTGAAATCCGGAGAAAGTTATAAAATACGACAACCCATTCAATTACGAGTCCAACGATACCAGTTTCACTTAAATCCGACTCCGAATCGATACCAAAATCTCAAAATTTCGTTTCTATGTGATTTCTAAACTTTTCCAAATCTCAATTTCAAAACACTAATTAAATGGTGAAAACAATGATATATTTGTCTATATTGACCAAATCCGAGTTAGAATAACTTATCCCAATATTTTTCCTTGAAAATATATCAAATATCGCTTATGCTCAAGCTCCAAGTTGTTTAAAATGGCGAAATGGACGAAGCCCCCTGTTTTTATAACTTACAGATCTGTCCAAGGTGACCTCGATCATGGGGGAGTCCGATCATGGGGAGTCTGATCATGTTGAGTCCGATCATGTGAGTCCGATCATGGTGAGTCCGATCATGGGAGTCCGATCATGGGGAGTCCGATCATAGGGAGTCCGGTCATGGAGTCCGATCATGGTGAGTCCGATCATGGGGAGTCCGATCATGGTGAGTCCGATCAAGGGAGTCCGATCAGGGAGTCGTATCATGGAGTCGGATCATGGAGTCGGATCATGGGGAGTCCGATCATGGAGTCCGATCATGGGAAGTCCGATCATGGGGAGTCCGATCATGGGGAGTCCGATCATGGAGTCCGATCATGGGGAGACCGATCATGGTGAGTCTGATCATGGGTTGCCTCGATCTTGGGTTGCCTCGATCTTGGGATGCCTCGATCTTGGGCTGCCTCGATCTTGGGCTGCCTCATCTTGGGCTTCGATCTTGGGCTACCTCGGTCTTGGGCCAGAATTTCCAGCAGCAGAGAAAAATTGCAGCAGCACTTTTAAGTCCAACTTTTGATCCGTTAACCATCTGAAACTCACCCGAGTCTCTCGGGACCTCAAACAAATATACCAACAAGTCCTAAAACATCATACGAACTTATTTGACACCTCAAATCACATAAAACGATGCTAAAACAACGAATTATGCTCCCATTCAAGTTCAATAAAACTTAAAATTTCCAACTCCTACATTCGATGTCGAAACCTATCAAATCAACTTCGATTGACCTCAAATTTTACACACAAGTCATAAATGACATAACAGAGCTATAAAAATTTCCGTAACTGGATTCCGACTCCGGTATAAAAAAGTCAACTCCTTGGTCAAACTTTCAAACTTAAATTCTTATTTTTAACCATTTCAAGCCTAATTTAACTACGGACTTCTAAATAAAATTCCAAACACGCTCCTAAGTCCAAAATCACCATACTGAGCTGTTGGAATCATCAAAATTCTATTCCGGGGTCATTTTCACATAATTAGACATCCGGTCGCTATTTGAACTTAAACATTTTAATTTTTCATCAAAATTCCATATCTCGGGCTAGGGACCTCGGAATTTGATTCCGGGCATACGCCCAAGTCCAAATCACGATATGGACCTACCGGAACTGTCGAAATACTAATACAAGTCCATTTGCTAAAAATGTTGACCAAAGTCAACTCAATTGAGTTTTAAAGCTCTAATCCATATTTTAAATCCATTTATCATGCAAAAACTTTCCATAAAATTTTACGAATTGTGCACGCAAGTCGAGGAATGATAAATAGTACTTTTCGAGATCTTAGAACAAATAATTAATTATTAAATTTAAATATGACATTTTGAGTCATCACAACCTATACCAAATATGAGCCCTCCTCCTATGCCTCCTCATCCTTCCATGTCGCCTTCACAGTCATCTGACTTTTTCAATATCCCTCTCCTGTCTAGATCGCTTCAGTATTACTCCATGCCTTCTCATGGTGGTTCAGCTTCGACCACCATTAATTTATACCAACGCCTCATTTCCCAGCTTCTTCCCCACGTGATCCTGCTAGTCAGTTTGGTGGCTCACCACCGATTGCATCCCCGAGCCATCATAGTAGCCAGCATGGCGGTTCATCTTTTGTGCCTCATACATCGCCCACTCAATTATCATCTCCAGTATCATCCACTCCATGTATATCTAACTTGGTTATTGGAGTCTCTCGGTCATGACCCAAAATCTAACTATTCGTGATGGCACCTAACCCAACCCACTAGGTAAGCCAACTTTCATCTATCCAATTCCAATAACAATTATTAAAGCAATTTAAGTGAATAGAGATCTTAATCTTATACATCCCCCAAGAACTTGTAGTATAAATCATGAGCTTCTAAGAAAAGAGTATACAAAGTGGAAATGAAATAAATACATAGTCTATTTGAATAATATATAAACAGAGCTTTTATAAATCTAAGGCTACCCTAAACAAGAGGCAGCTACAACAGGAACACATGTACATCTTCATATCCGGAAACCATCGAACACAACAACAATGACAACCAATATCTACACGTAATGTGCAGAAGTATAGTATCAGTAAAACCGACCCCATGTACTGAGTAAGTAACAAACCTAGCCTTAGGTTGAAAGTAGTGACGAGCTTATACCAAGGTCAGAGTCCAACTTCCATAACCAACAATAGTTGATAACAATATTAAACAAGTAATACCAGAAGTAACTCAAAGAATAAATGCTCAGCTAAATCATGATTTCTGAAAAAATAGTTCAGCCTTTACGTTCATCAATGAAAACCCAAATCGTTTACCGAAGTTACCAAAATATGAATAAGTTTGAAAACAATAATTTTTCCAAAATCCTCTCAATAATAAATAAAATATCTCATTTTCTTTCCAGATAACCAGTGCAAAACAAATGCATCACTATGCCCAATCTGTCAACATGTGTGAGAAATCATGAATAATGTGATACTGTACAACATGAGGAAAACACATCTCTATGCATATGTGTCATGTGTGCATGCCAATGCAATGTATCTCAGAGATTGTACTCATGTACTCATACTCTCAGAGTACTCAATCTCACTATCTCGCATTCTCTCTCACTATGCTCAGCACACTCAATCAGTCAGCGCTATACAATACCTGCTGCGGCGTGCAACCCGATCCTTATTTATAGTCGACTGCGCTCACTGTGGGTGTCTATAGACTCATGAGGGGATGCTACAGCCCAAGCGCTATAAGCACGGACAAATCACGTGCTGCACGGACAAATCATGTGCTATAATATCATATCTGGATCCGTACTGACAACTCACGAGCTGCACAGACAACTCACGTACTGCACGGACAACTCACGTGCTATAATAATATCTAGATCCACACGGCCAACTCACATGCTGCACGACCAACTCACGTATAATAGTATAATATATATAAAGCCAACATGGCCTGCTGCGGCGTGCATCCCGATCCCAAAAAACAAATATCTTCACAATCAGGCCCTCAACCTCCCTCAGTCATCAATCTCCCCAGTCTCTCTCTTATGGGCTCACAATGTTATGAGAATAGCCCAAAATGATGATATGATGTATCAATAAATAACAACATAGACTGAGATATGATATGCAATGAAAGGAATATGACTGAGTATGAATTTTCAATTTAAAATAAATTATTCACAACAATATGACCTCTGTGGGTCCCAATAATACTGGCACATAGCCTCAACATGATTTTTAATATGCTTTTCAGCTCAATTTCTTTAACTTATAAATCGCATGGAATATGCCAAGATCATTTAACTACAAAATTCCACATAAACAATTATGTCACACTTTCTAAAGTGCACACCCACACGCCCGTCTCCTAGCATGTGCGTCACCTCCCAAAAATTAATGAAATACATATATTCAGGGTTCTTACCCTCAACTCCAAGATTAGAAGAGTTACTTACCTCGAACAAGCCAAATCCAATGTCAAGCAAACTAAGCAATGCTCCAGAAATTCCATTCTGCGCGTATCAACTTCCAAACGACTCGAATCTAGTCACAATCAATTTGATTCAGCTCACAAACATTATGGGAATTAATTCCATATTAAAATACTAATATTTTCCAAAAATCCAAAATTATGCCCCAAATATCGCACGCGGAGCCCGCATCTCGGAATCCGATAAAACTCACAAAAGTCGAACCACCATTCAACAACGAGTACAACCATACCAAAATTACTCAAATCTGATCACAAATCGGCATTCAAATCCTCAATTAAAGTCTATGAATTCTTCTACTATTTTCAACCCAAAACACTAATTTTTTGATAAAAACAATAATAGTTTAGTGTAATTTAACCAAAACCGAGTTAGAATCACTTACCCAAATCCATATGGAGAAAATCGCCTCAAAAATCACTTCAATCCGAGCTCCATAGCTCCAAATGTGTTAAAATGGCCGAAACTTCAAAATATATCTTCTGTCCAGGCATTTACTCTTCGCGATCGTGAAGCACAAAAATTTTCAGCCCCAAAATTTCTCTTCGCGATCGTAGAGAACAAACTCACCAACGCTTCCAGACAGCCTCTAGTATAATGGTGATAACCCTTTGTACAAAACTCCAAATTGCGAATGGTTTAACTTTTTGAAAACTACACACCATGCGTTATAACTTGCATTTGTTACTCATCTCCCAATTCTGTGTAGATTCCTAGATATAAGCTTCCAAAGTCAGCCCTGTGCAATAGAGATTTCCAAACTCTTCCCAGAGAACCTATAGTGTATCCACCATAGCATTTTGTACACAACTCCAAATGACAATTGGTTAACATTTATGAAAACTAGACAGCAAGAACTGCAACTTTCATTTTTGGATTATCTCCAAATTCCTTATTGATTGCGAGATATAAGCTTCCAAACTCGGGTCAGTGCAGCAAAGATTTTGTTCTACGCGATCGCGAAAGAGCTTCCGCGATCGCAATTCACAAGGTTCCAAACTGCTGTTTGCACTTTGCGAACGCGACCAAATGTTCGCGATCGCGATGCACACCTCTGTAGGCAGAAACCAACAACTAAACATGGCCTAGAAATGGTCCGGAACCACCCCGAAACTCACCCGAGCCCCCTCGGGAACTCGAATCACATCAAACAACGCTAAAACTACGAATCTCACCTCAATTCAAGCCTAATGAACTTTGAACTTTCAAATTCTGTATCTTGAGCCGAAATACATCAAATCAATCCGAAATGACTTCAAATTTTGTACACAAGTTAAATGTCATAACAAAGCTATTCAGATTTCCAGAATCTGATTCCGACCTCGATATCAAAAAGTCAACCACCTGTCAAACTTTCCAAAAATTCAACTATCGGCATTTTAAGCCTAATTCCACTATGGACCTCCAAATATTTTTTCAGACACGCTCCTAGGTCCAAAATCACCATACGGAGCTATTGGAATTATCAGAATTAAATTCTGAGGTCGTTTACACATAAGTCGACATCCGGTCACTATTTTAACTTAAGCTTTAAACCTTGGAACTAAGTGTTCCAATTCATTCCAAAACCTCACCGTACCCGAATTTATTTGCCCCGGCAAGTCACACAACAACTGTAATGCCCAATTTGAGCAGTAAATGGGGAAATGGGGTTGTAATACTCCAAAGGACCGTTCGGGTCGTTACATTCTCCCCTACTTAAACATACGTTCGTCCTCAAACGTGCCAAGAGTTATTTCCAAGCCATCAAATCACTGTTCCATCTTACCACACATATACTCGAGATCTCACGTCACCCTATTCTATATAGGCCTGGCCACACAATATAACTGAAAATCGTTAATTTAACCTTCGCCCAAAACTCATGAAGCCAAATTTCTAACATCCAAAATTCTTTTCAAGACCTGAATCTCACATCTACACACTGTATAAGTTCGAACAAGCTGCATCTAGCTATAACTATAACCACAGATTTGATCACCCAGTATATTACACAACTCGCATGCTAGTAGCACCATTCCTGATCACAGTAACTACTCCAAAACCAACCAAGTACTAGTATTAAACCCCATATCGAACCAAACTTCATCCCAAAACCTTTGTACACTGTTGATAAAAAAAGAAACACGCAGAAATCTCAGGACCCCTTATCAGATCAACAAGTCATGGAGCTCTCTCACCCCAACCAGAACCATAATCATTTTCTAAGCTGAATTTCAATATTATCCTCCCGAATATAGCGTTTCAAACTGATAGTACCCATTCTAGGTCCAATGACCTTATTTTACTAAACACATCTATTCTACAGATATGCCGCACCAATATAACTCATAGCCACAACCTGTGCCATCCGTGCACCCATACACAACAATTTAAATGTACTCAAATGCTCATATTATTCAAATTCCGCCATAAGACCCCCAATAAAAACTACACCATGTGTGCACATAACCAATGAATCACAACTCCTCGTAGCATGAAGGAGTAACTCACAGATCATTTCAGAACACGAATAAGTTCAACATCAACCGAATGGCACGTCCCTCAACAATAGCAGTATGGAGCCAACCATCCCGGCTCGGTGTAGAATACACATCCTAATTGGGCCTCTCAATGGACTCCCAAATCACTCTGGTTACCCACAAATAGATAAAAATTAATCCCTCCAAAAATCCATAATGACTGAATCATAATACATTCTATCATCTAGCTAGCTCCGACCACAACTTCACAGTCCACAACCATGAAACAATTTGTTCCTGACAACTCCTAGTCTCCAAATCCATAGAACACACGCACCACCATTTCTGGTCCCATCTCCACCGCCCGAATGTCTAACACATCTCTCATATATGATCATCCCACGAGGAATATTTCTAAACTTCTTCTGTGCCACAAGGAAAAATTTGAACAGCAGCAGTCGATCAACCAAGAAAATGCCGCAATACCTATGAAATATCCATAATTCAAAACATAGTGTGCCTTTTGAAATGTACACTCTACTCATGCAATACCAAATAGTTATAACATTCATCTAAACATCGAAAATTGTTCATGCCCTCTAAGAATTTATGACGTCCCTTTCAAAGCCAAACCATGACCTTGCACATGCCAACCTTAATCTCACACAACACACCACATCTATTATGCCATCATACGACAAGAAAAAGAATACCATTATCAACTTTGAGTCACCAATAATTTACATACCCTTTTAGTTAGAAACCTTTCTCTTGCTTCTATCTAGGAGTAAATCACAATACACAACACGTTCTCTACACCGGTATAAACCATCAAGAATACTTTGGAATCCATTTACACAACCAAGCCATCATGACCGAATCTCTCCAACTCAACAAGTCACGCAGGTCACCAAACCCAAGAATATTACCACCAAAAAATCTGTAAAGTCTTACCACGTTGTAATTATCCAAAGGACCGATCCTACCATTACCATACTGGTCCAGTCTACTACCAGTTGTCCTATTTCTCCGAGTCCCTTCCGAATTTGCCTCCAAATTGATACTCCTCCTTGCTAAAACACCACAATCTTTAACCACAACTCACCCCACAACCTAACATAGAACCACAACGCCCTACGACCCATAAGCAATTGTACTCTTCTTAAGCACCTTCAAAACTACTACAATTGTAACCCTTACTCTGAGAATACCTTATGTGAATTTGAAATTGTTCTTTTTACCTTCCTTATACAAAAGTGTAGAATCCATAGTCATACAGAATTCCTGCATGTCCAGGCACTATCAAACAAAAATCTCAGAATTTAACCATACGCAAGTCCGAAAACTTTCTCAATTGCTATATACAAATCACATACCCACTAGAATTTTCTCGAGAGTCACCCACTTTGCTCAAATTTAATTGCACCGCCCAGATGGGTCAAAAGACAGGTGTCCATTAGCAAAACAACACTCAATGAAGTAACTCTACTTTAACACCACCTATCAAATTCATACTCCATGCGCATTACATCATTCACCCATAACAACTCACTCATCCCACGATTTTCATATACTCATAAGTGCAATATAACACGTATCCAGGAATTTCCTTATTCGAGTCATTATCGATCTCAACTTCTGCAAGTCATAACTGACCCACCAGTATGCCTCAGCCCAAAACTAAACCTTTACATATAATCATGAAATTGAATTATCAATAGCAGGCTCCCCCACTTGGCTCAAAGCCATAGATTAAAACATTCCATAACTCACAATACCAATACTCTATTACTGTCATAATGCCACAGCCAGCTCCACGAAACTTCTTCTCAAACTCATGCAACGCCAACCATAAAAATACCCCAAATCATTCGCTAAGCTCGCAATCATTCTCTTGACATTCAAGTCAACTTTCTCAGCAGGGAATAACCCATCATAAGGAATACACATACATAGATTACTCCGCAGGGAATAACCCATATTCTTAACCTCAAATTGGTATCTTGAAATACCCTTTCGCAGTCACAATTACTATGCAATCACTTAGTCTATCTGAGTCAAACTCACTAACCAGACATGAGAATTTAATTTGTCCCAAAAATTTAACAATCGTGAAAGATCCTTCAAAACATTCACACTCGAGACTGTACGTCACATCAAAACGAAAATCAAGCGTCCAATGGCCTTCCTTTACATTTCAAGGAAACACTTCTCGTCATATTTAAATCATCTTAACATATCCCGCAGTTACATCATACTCATCACAAAGCCATTCCACCGCTCATCGAGCCACAAATTCCACTATATGGTCATTACAGGACATATGAGTCCAATTGTACAGGTTAAAACTGAAGGTACCGAGCTCAAGCTATGGTCTAACCATGGCCTCAAGTCCTCAGACTGACCCATCACCAGAACAAACAATACTCACCTCGAACCGCATTCTTAGAATCATAAGACGGCGATGCACAGCTGATACCTAGCGCTCATGTGTGCATACAAATACGTGGAAGGAATTCAAAGAGTTATGTCTCAAGCTGAATTAATTCCGCACGATAAAGAAGGAAAGATGGGAAGTATATATCCTAAATGCCTTGTAGCCTCTCAAAGATAAGTGTGAAAGTCATCATACTGATCTGCAAGACTCTACTAGATACTTGCTCATGAATTGTAGAACCTATGTACCTAGAGCTCTGATACCACATTGTCACGTGACAAAATCCAACTAGTCGTGATGGCACCTAACCCAACCCGCTAGGTAAACCAACTTTCAATTATCCAATTCTAATAACAATTATTAAAGCAATTTAAGTGAATAAAGATCTTAATCTTATACATCCCCAAAGAACTTGTAGTACAAATCATGAGCTTTTAAGAATAGAGTATACAAAGCGGAAATGAAATAAATACATAGTCTGTTTGAATAATACATAAATAGAGCTTTTATAAATCTAAGGCTACTCTGAACAAGAGGCATCTACAACAGGAACACAGGTACATCTTCAAATACGGCAACTATCGAACACAACAACAATGGCAGCCAATATCTGCACGCAATGCGCAGAAGTGTAGTATGAGTACAACTGACCCTATGTACTGAGTAAGTAACAAACCTAGCCTTAGGTTGAAAGTAGTGACTAGCTTGTACCAAGGTCAGAGTCCAACTTCCATAATCAACAATAGTTCATAACAATATTAAATAAGTAATACCAGAAGTAACTCAAAGAATAAATGCTCAGCTAAATCATGACTTCTGAAAATAGTTCTGCCTTTCAAGTACATCAATGAAAACACAAATAGTTTACCGAAGTTACCAAAAATATGAATAAGTTTGAAAACAATAATTTTTCCAAAATCCTTCCAATAATAAATAAAATATCTCATTTTCTTTCTAGATAACCAGTGTAAAACAAATGCATCACTATGCCCATCTGTCAACATGTGTGAGAAATCATGAAAAATGTGATATCGTACAACATGTGGAAAACATATCTCTATGCATATATGTCATGTATGCATGTCAATGCAATGTATCTCAGAGATTGTACTCATGTACTCACACTCTTAGAGTACTCAATCTCACTGTCTCGCATTCTCTCTCACTATGCGCAGCACACTCAATCACTCAGCGCTATACAATACATGCTGCGGCATGCAACCCGATCCATATTTATAGTCCACTACGCTCACTGGGGGTGTGTATAGACTCATGAGGGGCTCCTACAGCCCAAGCGCTATAAGCACAGACAACTCACGTGCTACACGGACAACTCACGTGCTATAATATCATAGCTGGATCCGCACGGACAACTCATGTGTTGCACGGACAACTCAGATGCTGCACGGAAAAATCACGTGCTATAATAATATCTGGATCCGCCCGGCTAACTCACGTGTTAAACGGCCAACTCACGTACAATTGTATAATATATGTATCCGCACGGCCAACTCACGTGCAATAGTATAATATATATAAAGCCAACATGGCCTGCTGCGGCGTGCAGCCTGATCCAAAAAAATATATATCTTCACAATCTGGCCCTCAGCCTCCCTCAGTCATCAATCTCTCCAGTCTCTCTCTTATGGGCTCACAATGTCATGAGAATAGCCCAAAATGATGATATGATGTATCAATAAATAACAACATAGACTGAGATATGATATGCAATGAAAGGAATATGACTGAGTATGAATTTTCAATTTAAAATAAATAATTCACAATAATATGACCTCTGTGGGTCCCAATAATACTGGCACATAGCCTCAACATGATTTTTAATATGCTTTTCAGCTCAATTTCTTTAACTCATAAAACCGCATGGAAAATGCCAAGGTCATTTAACTACAAAATTCCACAGAAACAATTATGTCACAATTTATATAGTGCATGCCCACACGCCCGTCACCTAGCATGTGCGTCACCTCCCAACAATTCACAAAATACATATATTCAGGGTTCATACCCTCAACTTTAAGATTAGAAGAGTTACTTACCTCGAACAAGCCAAAGCCAATGTCGAGCAAGCTAAGCAATGCTTCAGAAATTCCATTATGCGCGTTTCAACTTCCAAACGGCTCGAATCTAGTCACAATTAATTTGATTCAGCTCACAAAAATTTAACAGAATTAATTCCATATCAAAATACTAATATTTTCCAAATATCCAAAATTACACCCCAAAAATCACTCGTGGGACCCTCATCTCAGAATCCAATAAAACTAACAAAATTCGAACCCCCATTCAACTACGAGTCCAACCATACCAAAATTACTCAAATCCGGCATCAAATCGGCCTTCAAATCCTCAATTAAAGTCTATGAATTTGTCTACTATTTTCAACCCAAAACACTAATTTGTTGATAAAAATAATAATAGATTCGTGTAATTTAACCAAAACCGAGTTAGAATCACTTACCCCAAACCATATGGTGGAAATCGCCTCAAAAATCGCTTCTATCCGAGCTCCATAGCTCCAAATGTGTTAAAATGGCCGAAACCCCAAAATATATCTTCTGTCCAGGCATTTACTCTTCGCGATCGCGAAGCACAAAACTTTTCAACCCCAAAATTGCTCTTCGTGATCGCGAAGAACAAACTCCCCAATGCTTCGAGACAACCTCTAGTATAATGGTCATAACCTTTTGTACAAAACTCCAAATTGGAAATGATTTAACTTTCTGAAAACTAAACACAAAAGGTTATAACTTTAATTTATTGTTCATCTACCAATTCCTTATAGATTGCTAGTAATAAGCTTCCAAAGTCGCGTCAGTGCAGCAAAGATTTTGTTCTACGCGATCGCGAAAGAGCTTCCGCAATCGCGATTCACAAGGTTCCAAACTGTTGTTTGCTCTTTGCGATCGCGACCCAATGTTTGCGATCGCGATGCACACCTCTGTAGGTAGAAACCAGCAACTAAAAATGGGCTAGAAATGGTCCAAAACCACCCCGAAACTCACCCGAGCCCCCTCGGGACGTCAACCAATTATACCAACAAGTCCTAAAACATCATACGAACTTAGTCGAAGCCTCGAATCACATCAAACAATGTTAAAACTACGAATCGCACCTCAATTCAAGCCTAATGAACTTTGAACTTTCAAATTCTATATCTTGTGCCGAAATACATCAAATCAATCCAGAATGACTTCAAATTTTTCACACATGTCATAAATGACATAACAAAGCTATTCAAATTTCCAGAATCAGATTATGACCTCAATATCAAAAAGTCAACCCCCCAATTAAGCTTTCCAAAAATTTAACTACAGACTTCCAAATAATTTTGTGGACACGCTCCTAAGTCCAAAATCACCATACGGAGCTATTGGAATTATTAGAATTCAATTCTGAGGTCGTTTACACATAAGTCGACATCCAGTCACTATTTTAGCTTAAACTTTAAACCTTGGAACTAAGTGTTCCAATTCATTCCAAAACCTCACCGGACCCAAAACAATTGCCTCGGCAAGCTACACAACAACTGTAAAGCCCAATTTGAGAGGTAAATGGGAAAATGAGGTTGTAACACTCAAAACGACCGGTCGGGTCATTACACTCTCACGCAACTGCATCCCTATCTACCCCATTTTCACATCTACTACTCAATTTGTGCTTTACAGTTGTTATGTGACTCGCTGGGGTGATTGGTTTGGGTCCGATGAGCTTTTGGAATAAATTGGAACACTTAGTTCCATGGTTTAAAATATAGGTTAAAATAGAGCCGGTCGAATCTATGTGTAAACAACCCCAGAATAGAGTTTTGATGATTTCAATAGCTCTGTATGGTGATTTTGGACTTAGGAGCGTGTCCGAAAAATTATTTGGAAGCCCGTAGCTAAATTATGCTTGAAATGGCTAAAATAGAAATTTAAGTTTGGAAGTTTGACCGGAGAGTTGACTTTTTGATATCGGGGCCGGAATCCGATTCTGAAAATTAGAATACCTCAATTATGTTATTTATGACTTGTGTGCAAAATTTAAGGTCAATCGGACTTGATTTGATAGGTTTCGGCGTTGAAGGAAGAAGTTGGAAATTGTTAGTTTTTCATTAGGCTTGAATTGGAGTTCGAGTTTTGTTTTTGATGTTGTTTGATGTTATTTGAGGGCTCAACTAAGTTCATTTCATGTTTTCGGACTTATTGGTACATTCGGACGGGGTCCCGAGTGGCTCAAATGAGTTCCGGGGTGAGTTTTGAGCGAGTCCGGGCATTCGACACTCTGATGTTGTTCTAGAACTTTTGGAAGTGCGAGGGCACATTTTTGAGTGTTGAGATAAAGGAGAAGTGCGGGCCACAAAGGAAAAGTGTAACACCCCGGAATATTTCGAAGTGTTTTAAGACCATTAAGAAGATTGATTAATTCAGGTATGAACAAGACTAATAATTTGAATGATATCAATTGATCATGACAATATATGTATGAGGTTCATTAAGAATGGTTTATGGTTTAAGAAGAGACCTAAGGCTAAGAAAAGTTGAAAATTATATGATGGGATAAAGTTTCAAGCAAGTTCGCACAAGACCTAACGTGAAACGAGAATAACTCTCACGGTATGAAGATTTATATGGTCTATAACCTATCAAATTAAAGCCATTTGTGTGTATTTTCCAACTCATCAAACCGTTTGTTATTTGGATATGAATACCGAACGCTCTGGCCATTTTACTACACCTGTGTCATATGCGCGCCCAGATGCGCGACCGCGCATATTTGAGAGTTTCTGCCTCAGGTGCGCGGCCACTTGCCCAAGTGCGTGACCGCGCACGTAGTAGCCCATTACATAACCCCAAGGACTGGTGGAGAGAGGGTATAAGTCATTTCTTCAAGACTAGGGCTTTCTCTCCATCACCCATCCGGCCAAGGCTTCCAAAACACACCTAAGGTGAGTTTTTAAGTGTGTTTTTATGATAATTTCACTTATCAATCACTAGTTACAACAAAGTTTTAATTAGATTCCATAGGATTTCTTCAAAATCTCAAGAACACCCCAAAAGTTATCTTTCAAGATTTGGTCTACAATAGGTATGTCTACTACCTCTAACTAATTCATGGTGATTATTTATATACGAAATATGTGTTAGGACTTATGGGATAGTGATTGGAAGAAATAAGTGCCCAACCTAGGTGTGTTGGTATTGTAGAGATTGTAAAATGAATTAATTGATAAGATTTGTGGGTTGGGAGTGAATTGTTGGGCTTGCATGTGCTAAGGGAAGTTATGGATGACCTAGAGACGATTGTGAGATCAATCATTTGTGCACCTAGGTTTTCTATGTGACTTGTAGTAGTTGTTGCTTACTGTGTTCCTCCCACTTTATTTATTTTATTGTTATTGACTTTTCTCCTACCTAGTTGGTATTGTTACATGTATGCACGGTGAGAAAGAGATAAATGCACGAAGGGTGTTGTCGTGCCAATTGATTTGATCTATGTTGAAATTGGGAGCCTGTGGCTAATTCCAAGCAGATTATGTTATATGTGATCGGGTTGCACGTTGAAACATGTATGATTAATGTTATATGGGATCGAGTTGCACGTCGCAACAAATATGAAATGTGGGCACGGGGTACCGGTGAAAATATGATGATGACATTGCCACGTGAGTTGTCCGTGCGATTGTGATAGAGATATTAGCACGAGGTACCGTGGAAATATGAAAGTAGGTCGAGACCTGTATTTTGTGATTATGAGATGAGGTGTCACAAGGTGACATTTATTTGAAGGATATTATTTGAAAGAGTTATATTCGAAAGACATTTATTTGGAAGACTTTTATTTGAAGGATATTATTTGAAAGAGTTATATTTGAAGGATGTTATTTGAAAGAATTTTATTCGAAAGATAACTTCTTAAAAGAATTATATTTGAAGGATATTTAATTGAAAGAAGTATGTTCGAAATATATTTATTGGAAATGATTATATTCTAGAGATTTAAATTGAAAAACTTAGAGATAAAAGATGAAAGATGTATATTTTGAAGGACTTGACTATTGGTTTTACTTATGTTCATTACCTGTTTGAGAAATATTAATGATGTTCTTGTTGCCCTGCTGTGTATATCACTAGTTGATTAGTGTTTCCATTATTGTTATTTGTTTCCTATTATGTTTATGTACTATATTGCACAGGTTATTAGACTAGTGAGTGTTTTGACTGTACCTCGTCACTACTCCACTGAGGTTAATCTTGATACTTACTGGGTACCGACTGTGGTGCTGTGATGTACTCATACTACACTTCTGCACATTGTTTTGTAGAGCCAGATATTGGAGATATTGGATTCTGACAGAGATTAGAGTATGATCGCAAGGATTTAAAGTTGGATTGCTTGGTCGTCGCAGTTCCTTGGAGTCTTCCCATTTTATTGTACTCTTAATTATTAATCACACAGTATTGAGTATTCGATTCATGAGATCATTTCATGTATTCAATTAGACTTCGTAACTCAGTATTACCAGTCTTGGGAGGTTATTTGTTGAATATTTCCGTTGTTACTGTTGACACTTGTATTGAATAAAAATAAATGGCTAGAATTGTTATTAAAATTGGCTTACCTAGTCTAAGAGACTAAGTGCCATCACGACGCCTGTGGTGACATTTTGGGTCATGACAAAAAGTGCGGACCGCAAATCAAAAGTGCGGACCGCATAATTTTTCTCGCGTCCGCACTTCAGGGGGTTCTGCAGGTTCGATGGTCCGACTTTAGAGGCTTATAGCTTTTAATCTAAAATGAATTTGGAGATGATTCAAAAACGAAAGGTATAGCAGTAATCATTTGGACATTTGTACAGAATGTTATGGGAAGTTTACTAAAGCATGGTAGTGCAGAGTTGCTGAAGTGCGGCTGCATAATTTGGATTGCGACCGCAGCACCTGGGATGTGAGACCGCATAAGAAAATGTGCGGTCAGCACAATGAGGATTAGATTTTCTACTATATGAACGAGGCGTTCATCCCATATTTCATTTTTTGGAAATTGGGAGTTTGGTTTGTGGCAATTGTTCGTGGGATATTCAATAAATTCATCAATGTAATTGATTCTAACTCCTCCGGAGTCTGCACCCCCCACAGTGAGCAAAGTTGATATATATATATATATATATATATATATATATATATTGAGGGATTGATCTTCCATGGGCATGAATCTTGCCTGAAGCATTTATGTTGAGGGATGGATTTTCCCTGGACATGGATCTTATCCGAATCCTTGATATTTGGGGATAGATCTTCCACTGGGCTGTATTGGACTTATATAGTACTGAGCGACTGATTGTCAGTTAATGGATATACATATATACTTGTGATGGATCTTCCTTGGGCTGGATTGGCCATATACAGTACTAGGTGATTGAGTATTCTGAGAGTGTGAGTACATGAGGTTTCCATTGTGTTACATCACATACAACATATATTTTGGCATGTAGATATAGTGATGTCATATTCCTCAGATCATGTAGATTTTATCTATTTTTCCTGCACCGAGTTTAACTGTTGAACTGGAAAGCATGCCTACATTTCTGTACTGTTATTTCTGTACCAGATTGTACTTTTTGAGCTCATCACTACTTTTAGCCCAGAGGTTAGTCTTGTTACTTATTCAGTTGGTTGTACTCACACTACACTCTGCACAACGTGTGCAGATCCAGGTACTTCCGGATACGGCGGTTGCTAAACTTAAGGATTTATCTGTTGGAGACTATCAAGGTAGTTGCTTGGCGTCCGAAGACCTTGACTCTATTTCCTTTCAGTTATTGTACTATTCTATATTTTCAAACAATGTTCTTATCCGTCAGACTTTGTTATTATTTAGATACTCATGTACTCGGTGACACCGAGTTTTGGGAGTATTTTGTATCTGAAATTATGAGGTTTTCTATGGAATTCAAATATTATATTTTTAAAATTAAGAGATTATTGTGATTTACTTATGTTATCGGTTTGCCTAGTATTGAAATAGGTGCCATCACGATAGGTTAGTATTTTGGGCCGTGACAAGTTGGTATCAGAGCCCTAGGTTACATAGGTCTCACGAGTCATGAGCAAGTTTAGAAGAGTCTTGCGGATCGTTAGGGAGACGTCTGTACTTATCTTCGAGAGGCTGCCCAACCCTTAGGAAAATTTCACTTTCTTGTACTTTGTCGTGCGAATTTGTTGATTCCTGGAACTAAATTTATTTTATTCTATTCTCTCATAGATGGTGAGAACACGCACTACCATATCAGATGGTCAGCCACCAGTTCCACCAGTTAGGGCCGCGAGAGGCTGGGGCCGAGGTAGAGGTTGAGTTGTCGCTCACATAGCAGTTAAGGAAGCACCTGTAGCACCAGCAGTTTCTACAGCTCAAGAGCAGATTCCAGATGTAGTTGAGCCGGTGGGACCAACTTAGGCACCAACAGTTCCCATTGTGATCCCAGGCCTTCAGGAAGCTCTAGCACAAATATTAACTATTTGCACAAGCCTTGCTCAAGTGGTTTCGGCTCATGTCACACCATCCACTTCTCAGGCTGGGGGACGTACTCATACCCCTGTTTCCCGTACTCCAGAGCAGGGAGTGCATGGACTTCATATACCGGGGGCACTACCAGCCTAGCCGGTTGTAGCTGCTCAGGCCCTGGTAATCCCTGTTATGGCAGATGATGAGTAGAGAATACTTGAGAGATTTGGGAGGCTTCAAACTCCATCATTTAGTAGTGCTGAGTTAGAGGATGCTCAGGATTTCTTAGACAGATGCCAGCGGATGCTTCGTACAACGGGTATTCTGGAGACTAGTGGATTCTCATTTACTACTTTTCAGCTGACCGGAGCAACCTTCAGATGGTGGGAGACTTGTGAGAGGAGCATACAAGTTGGTTAAGAACCACTATCATGGCACGAGTTCTTTGTATTATTTCTGGAGAAGTTTGTGCCACGGACCCGCAGAGAGGAACTGCACAAGCAGTTCGAATATTTACAATAAGAGGACTTATCCGTGACTCAGTATGAGATGCATTTTTCAGAATTGGCTTGTCATGCAGTTTGGTTGGTTCCTACTGAGAGGGAAAGATCAAGAGGTTCATTAATGGCCTCAACCATCAGTTCCGTTTTTTATGACTCTAGGGAATGTAGCATGTGTTAAATTCAACAAGGTGGTCCGTACTCAGGAGCATAAGGAGAGGGAGGCCAAGAGGTCTCGTGGTTCAGGTAATTCCAGCGGCTTTCCTTTTGAGGGATAGCCCTATAATGGTAGGGGTCATCTTTATAGGCCCGCTCGGATGGCTCGTTCAGCTCATCGTGGCGCATCAGCTAGACATGGTTCATACAATGCTCGATAGAGTCAGTCATCCCTTATTGCACTTCTAGCTTCGAATTCCTCTCGTGCACCATTCATTCAAGGTTCATCGGTACCAGGTTCTTCGGTTGGTTATTCTGGTTCTCGAGGTTCGCCTCAGAACTTGCTGCTATTTTCAGGGAGGAGTTGCTTTGAGTGTGGATATTTGGGTTACATAACGAGATATTGTCGTTGCCTAACGGTAGGTTCAGCTCATCATAGGAGTTAGGCTATGACTTTTGCACCAGTTGCGCCACCACCCGCCAAACCAGCTAGGGGTGGGGCTCAGTCAGCTAGGGGTCGCCCAAGAGGGGGAGGCCGATCAGGTGGCAGTCAGGCTCGATTTTATGCTTTTCCTACCAAGCCAGATGTTGTTGCTTCAGATGCAGTGATCACATGTATTGCCTCAGTGTACCACATGGAAGATTCTATATTATTTGACCCTGGTTCTACATATTCGTATGTTTCATCATATTTTTTTCATTATCTGGATATGCCCCGTGGGTCCTTAAATTCACCTGTTCATGTATCTACGCCAGTGGACGATACTATAATTGTGGACCATGTGTGGTAACTATTGTTGGAGCCTGTTATTGACAATCCAATTTTATGGTTATGTGTTAAATTTTAGTTTTGGTTAGAGGCATACTTGTGGATTTGTTATTACCTGTAAAGGTTGAGATCGAGGATCACTCAAGTAAGGAAGTTCCTGAATACAAGTTGTATTGTGCTTTAAGAGTAGGTGAAAGTCATGGAATGAGTGTTGTTGTGCTAATAAAGCACGTGTCTTTCAGCCCCTTGGGATGGGGTAATTTAGATTTGAGCAAAGTGGGTGACTCCCGAGAGGGTCTAATGGGTTCGAGATTACTATATAGCAATCGAGAATTTTTACGGATTTGTGTATGGATAGAATCTGAGATTTACATTTAATGGTGCCGGACTTGCAGTAATTTTGTATGACTATGGATTCTAAATTCCAGTATAATAAAGGTAAAAGAACAATTTTCAATTCACATAGTGTATTTTCAGACTATGGACAAGAGTGGGTTGCTCTAGTGGTAAGCACCCCCCACTTCCAACCAAGAGGTTGTGAGTTCGAGTCACCCCAAGAGCAAGGTGGGGAGTTCTTGGAGGGAGGGAGCCGAGAGTCTATCCGAAACATCCTCTCTACCCTAGGGTAGGGGTAAGGTCTGCGTACACACTACCCTCCCCAAACTCCACTAGTAGGATTATACTGGGTTGTTGTTGTATAGGGTATTTTCAGAGTGGGCGTTTGGGCTGTGGTACTTATGGGGGTGATTAAGAAGAATACAGTAACTTATGGGCCTTAGGGCGATGCAATTTTATGTTAGGATGTTTTGTAGTGAGCTTTACGTAAGTATCGTAGTGTTGTGACAAGGAGAAGTGACAACTTGAGGGTAATTTAGAAGACAAATCGGAGAAAATAGGACAACTGGGTAGTAGAATAAACCAATTGGTAATGGTATGCTTGGTTCTTTTAGGTAATTATGTTGTGGTGAGGCTCTACAAATGTTTTGCTGACCTGTGTGGCTTGGTCGAGTTAGAGGAATTTAGTTCTGATATCTTGATTTTGTGCAAATGGATTTCAAAGTGTTCTTGATAGTTTATGCCATGGTTCAAACCAGATATTTTCTACCGGTGTGAGGGAGATATTGTGTATTGTGATTTCCTCCTAGATGAGAGCAAGATGATGATTTCTGACTAACCGGGTATGTAAATTGCTGGTGACTCAAATATGATAATGAGATTCTTGTGCTTAACACATGATAGCATGATAGATATGGTGTGGTGCGAGATTAAGATTTACATGTAGAAGGTGGTAGTTTATTCTTGAAGGGAAGGTCACAAATTCTGGACAAAATGGTTAGTTTTATATATTTAGATGAATATTATAACTGCTCGGTAATCCCTGAGAAGGGTGCATATTTCAAAAGGCACATTGTGTTTTGATTTATGAATGTTCATTGGTATTGTGGTACTCACCCGGTTAATATGCTGCTAATATTTCAATTATGGTTATGTGGCACGAAAGAAATGTGGAATTATTCCTCATGGGATGATCGTGCGTGAAAGATGTTTTAGTCATTCTAGTGCTGGAGTTGGGACCAGTCATGGTGATTCATGTGTTCTATGAATTTGGAGACTGGGAGATCTCAGAAGCATATTGTTTCAGGGTTGCGGCCTGGTTGAGGTGAGTATTTTATTTAAACTCAGTGGAGGCACTAGTTGCACTAATTATTTGTGATGACTATGCGCTACGAGTGCGTATATATGTAAGGTTTGAGCCCACGTGCGGCCATCGGGGCAAGCATTCATACTCTAGAAAATGTTTAGGCTATGATATGCCTATAGTGACAGTTAAGAGTAAAGTTATAATGTTCTCGTATTCGTACCTTTGTTGATAACTATCTGGGCTATACGTGAGGTTACAAAATGGCTAATTCCCTGAGTAAACCTGCTAATTTCTATTTCTGCGTTAACTTACCGATTCGAGTTGTGATAGCACCCTTTGCACATGCCTACTCTATGGCATGTTATTTATGCCAGTCTAAGATCATGTGAGTTTTATTTCATTTATCATATACATGTGTACTTATTTGATTCCTCCTATATAAGATGCTTGGATTAGAGGCCTGTGACAATGCCGGGCGGATTATATTATTGGCACGTTAGTTGTCCGTGCGGATCCATATACTGATATTATTGGCATGTGAGTTGTCCGTGAGGGTCCAAATATTGATATTATAGCACGTGAGTTATCCGTTCGAGTGATGTTAATGTGAGCTTTAAAAGAACTGGTTACTGTTATTAAATTTGTGTCTTTGTTCTTCTATATGTAATGAGCTTATAACATTGCATTTGTGGTGGTGCTTACTGAACTCGCAAGACGGTTCTCTTCTTTGAGGCATTTTCCATTATTGGGTACACGGATTGCGCAGTTGTGGCAAAGGTTGGTGTGGAATTCTTGTAGGATAGGTGTGTTTAATAATATAAGTTCATTGGGTCTAGAATGTGTACTATCAGATTTGATTACTGTATATGTGGGAGGATGACATCGAAAGTCGGCTTAGAAAGTGATTATGATTCGAGTTGGGGCGAGAGCGCTCCATGACTTGTTGATATAATAAGTGGCTATGAGATTCCACATGTTTCTTTTAATATCAGCAGTGTACGAAGGTTTTAGAATGAGGTTTGGCTTGATATGGGGTGTAGTACTAGTACCGGGATAGTTTGGAGTAGTTATTATGATCAATAATGGTGCTTCCAGCATGTGAGTTGTGTAGTATGTTACGTGATTATATCTGAGGTTATGGTTATGGCCTGATACTGGTTTTTCATACTTAAAAAATTTGTAGATGTGAGATTCTTGTCTTGAGAAGAATTCTAAATGTTGGAAATTTTGGGTTCTAAGTTTTATGGAGTAAAGTTAAAGTAAGGATCTTTAATTATTTTGTATTGTTAGGCCTATATGGAATAGGGTTGCATGTGGTAACCCCGAGTATGTGCGTGGTAAGATGGAATAGTGATATGATTGCTTGGAAACAACCCTTGGCACGTTCGAGGACGAATGTATGTTTAAGTGGGGGAGAATGTAACGACCCGGCCGGTCGTTTTGAGTAATACAACCCCATTTCCCCATCTACTACTCAATTTGTGCTTTACAATTGTTACGTGACTCGCTCGGGTGATTGATTCGGGTCCGGTGAGGTTTTGGAATGAATTGGAACACTTAGCTCAAAGGTTTAAAGCTTAGGTTAAAATAGTAATTGGATGTTGCCTTATGTGTAAACGACCCCGGAATAGAGTTTTAATGATTCCAATAGCTCTGTATGGTGATTTTGGACCTAGGAGCGTGTCTGAAAAACTATTTGGAAGCCCATAGCTAAATTAGGCTTGAAATGACTAAAATAAAAATTTAAGTTTGGAAGTTTGATAGGGGAGTTGACTTTTTGATATCGGGGACGAAACCCGATTCTGAAAATTGGAATACCTCCATTATGTCATTTATGACTTGTGTGCAAAATTTGAGGTCGATCGAACTTGATTTGATAGGTTTCGGCGTTGAAGGTAGAAGTTGGAAATTGTTCGGTTTTCATTAGGCTTGAATTGGAGTGTGATTTGTATTTTTGATGTTGTTTGATGTGATTTGAGGGCTCGACTATGATTGTATCATGTTTTAGGACTTGTTGGTACATTCGGACAGGGTCCCGAGTGGCTCAAATGAGTTCCAGGGTGAGTTTTGAGCGGGTCCGGGCATTTCGGCACTCTGATATTGTTTTGGAACTTTTGGAAGTGTGGGGGCATATTTTTTAGTGCTGAGGCAAAGGAAAAGCACGGACCGCAGAGCAAAAGTGCGGACCGCACAATTCGTCTCGTGGCCGCACATCAGGGGGGTCTGCAGGTTCGATGGTCCGACTTCTGAGTCTTATATCTTTTAATGGACAACGAATTTGGAGATGATTCAAAAATAAAAGTTATAGCCCCGTGAATCTACTTTCCATAAAGGTATAGCATTAATAATTTGGACATTTATACAAAAGTATGAGCATTTTACTGAAGCTTGGTAGTGCAGAGTTGTTGAAGTGGGGCAGCAAAATTTGGAGTGCGACCGCAGCACCTGGGATGTGCGACCACACAAGAAAATGTGAGATCAGCACAATGGGGATCACCGGACTCAAGAAATTCATCAAAGTAAATGATTCGAGCTTGGATTTGGTTAACATACATGAATATATAATTGTTTTCATCATTTATTCAGTATTTGGAGATGGACATTTTGGAAAAATTGTAGAAATTTCATAAAACGAATTTTTGGGATTTGAATGTCGATTCGAAGTCGGATTTGAGTGAAACTAGTATGGTTAGACTGATAACTGAATGAGTTGTCAGATATTGTGGGTTTCATCGGACTCCTAGGTGTGGGCCCTACAGGCAATTTTTGAATTAAATTTTGGATTTTGTTGGAAAATTAGTATTTTCATATGGAATAAATTCCTATGATTTGTATTGACTGAATCGAATTAATTGTGACTAGATACGAGACTTTCAGAGAAAAATTTGCGAGGCAAAGACATAGCGAAATAAAGAATTATACGGTTTGAGTTAAGTAACGCTTCTAAACTTGGTTCTGAGGGTATGAATCCCTGAATTACGTGTTGTATGAATTGTTTGGAAATGGCGCACATGATAGGTGACGGGAGCGTGGGCGTGCATCATAGGAATTGTGACTTAATTGATTCTATATAGTTGTATAATTAATTAAATGTCATTATCCGCATAACCTCCACGTGTTAGAGAAATTGAGCTGCGACTCATATTAAAGATCATGTTTAGGCTACACGCCGATATATTTTGGGACCCAAATAATTATGTCGGGTTGATTTTGGTGTCATTGAGAGCCCGAGAGACTGGAGATTTTGAGTGATAGTTATGTTTATTTATTTATGCCTGCATTTGGCTATTATAGCGATGTAACGACCCGGCCGGTCGTTTCGAGAGTTATAGCCTCGTTTTCCCATTTCTACTTCTTTTTGTGTTATTCAGCTATATTATGTTGTATCGGGATAGTTGGTTCGGGTCCGTAAGGAACTCGGAGTGAAATGAGATACTTAGTCTCATAATTGAAAAATATTAAGTTAGAAAAGTGGACCGGATATGGATCTATGTGTAAACGACCTCGGATTTGAATTCTGATAATTCCAATAGCTCTGTATGGTAATTTTGGGCTTAGGAGCATGTCCGGAATATTATTTGAAGGTCCGTGGTAGAATTAGGCTTGAATTGGCAAAATTGAAAATTTGGCGATTTTGTTCGGCAGTGGAAAATTTGATACCGGGGTCGGAATGGAATTATGGAAGTTGGAGTAGGTTTTTAGTGTCATTTGTGATGTGTGTGCAAAATTTGAGGGCATTCGGACGTGGTATGTTTGGTTTCGGCATCGGTTGCTGAATTTGGAACTTTAGAAGTTCTTAGGCTTGAATCCGAGGGTAATTTGGTGTTTGGATGTTGTTTTCAGTAATTCGAAGGTTCAACTAAGTTTGTATGTTGATATATGACTTATTGGTTTTTTTGGTTGATGTCCCAAGGGCGTCGGGTGGTTAACGGATTGGTCGAAGCAGGACTTTATAGTTGGAGCTGCTGCTTCTACTATTTCCGCACCTGCGGAAGAAAGGGTCGCAGGTGCGAGGCAGCAGGTGTGCGTGGGGAGTGCACAGGTGAGGGCGACGCTGGGCCAAGACTAGGAATGCAGGTGCGAAGAATTAGCCGTATCTGCCATCCCGCTGGTGCGAGGCCTTGAGCGCAGATGCTGAGATGAGGAGTTTGGGCTGGTTATGCGCACCTGGGATCGTAGATGCGAGTCCACATGTGCGAGAAAGGTGTCCGCAGGTGCGGAAGCTGAGGGATTAAGTGAATTTCACATGTGCGGCTTCTTGGACCGCAAGTGCGATCGCGCGGGTGCGAGAAAATGGCCGCAGGTGCGAAAAACCTGGGCAGAAACCATAAATAGAACCCTTCGCGATTTTGCTACATTCTTCACCATTTTTATTCGGTTTTTGGTGAAGAATAAGTTACTTTATTGAGGTAAGTTACTTCATCCAAAAACTCATATATATGGGGATTTTCCCATTGTTTAATCATTGTACTTAGTGAAAATGAGGGGTTAGGGCTTGGAATTTTTATAGAGTAATTTAAGGATTTGAAGGACCAAACGATGTAGGATTTTGATGAATTTGGTATGGTTAGACTCGTGAGTGAATGATCTTTCTAGTTTTGGTGAATTTTGACATATTTTTAGACGTGGGCCCGGGGGCCGGGTTTGAACCAATTTTGGTTTTTGGTCTAATTTGTAGCTTTTCTTGTGGAATTCATTCCAGTAACGTATATTGATGGTATTGTACTGATTGTGAATAGATTTGGAGCATTTTGAGGCCGAGTCTAGAGGAAAGAGCATTGCGGGGTAGAAATTTGACCGATTTGAGGTAAGTAACGATTGTAAATCTACTCCTGAGGGTACGAAACCCCGGATTTTGTATCATTCTACTATTTTGAGGTGACGCACATGCTAGGTGACGGGCGTGTGGGCGTGCACCGTTGGGGATTTGTGACTTGGTCCGTCCCGTAGCAACTGTAAAGTTGCATACTTTGTTGAAACCATATGATACTTATATGTTTTAGAAAGGATTTCTGTAAATTGGGCGGAATGCCATGGTTGGGCCTTGCGCCAATGTTGTTTGGACCCTTAGGGGTTGTTTCTTACCATCCTCTCATTATTTTCGGTTGGAAACCCATACTCAGTCATGTTATACTTGTTTACCACATAACTCAGTTTTATGACTCTATTTTAATGCATATAAATGTTTTGGGCCGAATGCCATGTTTTACCGAAATGCCCGAGTGGCTTGATAGGTTTATGACTGAGTGAGGCCGAGAGCCTGATTTGTGAGGATGAGTGTGGATCGGGGCTTCCCGCCAGCAACATACTTTATTATTATAGCACGTGAGTTGTTCGTGCAACATGTAAGTTGTCCGTGCAGATTATAGCACTTGAGATGAAGGAGCCCCTCCGGAGTCTATACACACCCCTAGTGAGCGCTGGTACCTACTGAGTGCTAGTGACGAGTGCCAAGTGCCGAGTGCTGAGTGAGTGGGAGGCATGAGTGATTGTGAGGTATGCCTGAGTGGCAAGAGGGATTGTGAGATATGCTCGAGTAGCACGAGTGACTGAGAGGTTTGCCCGAGGGGCTGTATGTGAGTGATATTTTTCCGGAGGGGCTGTTTATGATTGTATCATTTTTGCTCACCTTTGCATTTTTCCTATGTTTGAAAATTGTGGAAAAATAACTTTAAATGATTTTTTTACTGGAACTAGGTCTAAACGAGATGTTTTGGTTCAAATCCTGATTTTAAAAGCATGTGGTATTTTTCTGAGATTTCATGATATGAACGTTATATGCTTTATTGCTCGTCACTACTGCTCAGTCTTTATTTATTGTTGTTACTTACTGAGTTGGCATACTCACGTTACTCCTTGTACCTTGTGTGTAGATTCAGGTGTAGCTGGACACGGTAGCGGATATTTAGTGTTCTGGTTGCAGATTTTCTTGGAGATGGCAAGGTAGTTGTTTGGCGATCGCAGCCTCTACTCTTCTCCCTCTTATCTTCCTCTAGTTATATTTAGCTATTTTCCAGGTTGAGTTAGCCTTGATATTGTTAGACATATTGTAGTAGATTCTCATGACTAGGGTTACCCCGATGTTGGGATTTTCTTTTCCGCACTTCTGTTTTTCTTTGATTTGAACTCCTTAAATGAAGGTTTTATGTTAAATAGTATTGAAATTATATTTTAAATGAAAATATCGGTTTGTTTGGAAATGAGTCGGCTTGACAAGTTTCACGAGAGGCGCCATCACAAAAGATTAAGTTTTTGGGTCGTGACAGATTGGTATCAGAGCCTAAGTTACATAGGTCTCACGAGTCATGAGCGGGTTTAGTAAAGTCTTGCGAATCGGTAAAGATATGTCTGTACTTATCTTCGAGAGGCTGCAGAACCTTTATGAAACTTCACATTCTTGAATTCTTGTCGTGCAAATCTGTTGATTCTAGTACCACCAGCCAGGGACGCGAGAGGCCGAGGCCTCGGTAGAGGCCGTGGTGGGGGCAGAGGTGCAGCCCGTACAACAGTTGGGGCACTACCTGCAAATCCACCGGTTGTCCCAGATCAGGACCAAGTTCCAGTTGTTGATACACCAGCTCAGGCACCACCTGTGCCTTTTGTGATTCCAGGCCTTCAGGAGGCCCTAGCTCAGATCCTGACAGCGTGTACTGGCCTTGCTCAGGCGGTCTCTATTTCGACGGGCGCAGCCACTTCTCAGGCCAGGGGAGGCACTCATACTCCTGTTGTTCGCACACCCGAGCAGGTTATTTAGGGATTTCAGACACCGGGGGCACCACCAGCCTAGCCGGTTGCTGTTGCTCAGGATTATGTGGTTCCTGCTATGCCTGAGGATGATCAGCGCAGGTTGGAGAGGTTTGGGAGAACTCCAGCCACCACCTTTCAGTGGCACACTGAGAGAGGATGCTTAGGACGTTTTGGACAGGTGTTAGAGGATACTTCGTATTGCAGGTATTTTGGAGAATTGTAGGGTCTTATTCACTACCTTTCAGTTTTCTGGGGCTGCACTAAGATGGTGGGAGACTTACGAGAGGCATAGGCATGTTGGCGCAACACCCCTTACTTGGCAACAGTTCTCCGTGGTCTTTTTGGAGAAGTTCATTCCTCGATCCTGCAGAGAGTAGTTGCACCGAAAGTTTGAGCGGCTTCGCCAGGGTGATACGTCTGTGACACAGTATGAGATGCGATTCTCTGAGTTGGCCCGTCATGCGATCTAGTTGGTTCCCACAGACAGGGAAAGGATCATGAGGTTTATTGATGGTCTTACTTATCAGCTACAGTTTCTCATGACTAGAGAGGGTTTCGGGAACTAATTTTGATGAGGTTGTCGACATTGCTCGACAAATTCAGATGGTTCGTGGTCAAGAGAGGGTTGAGAGGGAGGCCAAGAGGCCTCGTGGTCTGGGTGGATTCAGCGGTGCTACTTTTGGGGGTCAGTTCCAGCACGGTAGAGGTCGTCATTTCAGGCAGGCTCAGTTAGCTCGGCCATTTCATCGAGATGCATCATCTGGCCATCATTCTCACAATTCTCAGCCATTCATCACTTAGTGCCCTTCCAGTTCAGAGTTCACCCCGTGCTCCACCTGTTCAGGGCTCTTCCATGCCAGGTTCTTTTACCAGTCACACCGGTGCTAGGGGTTCCCTTAAGTTTCCGCCGCCAGCATCAGGGAGTTGTTTTGAGTGTGCGAAGCTTGGGCATATGTGGAGGCAGTGTCCTTGTCATCATGGAGGTCTATCTCAGCAGAGGAGTCAGCCTCCGACTATAGCACCAGTTACCTCACCACCCGCCCAGTCAACTCAGGGTGGTGGTCAGTCAGCTAGGGGTCTCCCTAGAGGGGGAGGCAGATCATGGGGTGGTCAGCCCCGTTTCTATGCTCTCTCTGCCAGACCAGATGCTATTGCTTCAGATGCTGTGATTACAGGTATTGTCTCAGTTTGTCACAGAGATGCCTCAGTATTATTTGATCCTGGTTCCACGTATTCATATGTTTCCTCGTATTTCACCCATTTTCTGGATATTCCCCACGAGTCTATAGATTCATATGTACATGTATCTACTCCTATGGGTGATACTAATATTGTGGACGGTATATATCAGTCATGTGTGGTGACTATTGGGGGTCTGGAGACCCAAGTGGACCTTTTACTGCTCAGTATAGTCGACTTTGATGTGATATTGGGTATGGATTGGTTATCTCCATTTCTTGTTGTTCTAAATTGTCACGCTAAGATGGTGACATTGACTATGTCAGGAATTCCGAGGGTTGAGTGGAGCGGTTCTGTAGATTATGTACCGAGTAGGGTGATTTCATATTTGAAGGCTCAGCTCATGGTTGAGAAGGGTTGCCTATCTTATTTGACTTTTGTGAGGGATATTAGTGTAGAGACTCCTGTCATTGATTCTGTTCTGGTGGTACATGATTTTCCGTATGTGTTTCCTACAAACTTGTCGGGCATGCCGTCTGACAGGGATATTGACTTTGGTATTGATTTGGTGCCGGGAACTCAGCCCATCTCTATTCCACCGTATCTTATGGTGCCGACGGAGTTGAAGGAATTGAAAGAACAGCTTCAGGAACTCCTTGATAAGGGGTTTATTCGGCCTAGTGTGTAACCTTAGGGTGCACCGGTTCTATTTGTGAAGAAGAATGATGGTTCCATGAGAATGTGTATTGATTACAGGCAGTTGAACAAACAGTCCAGAACAAGTATCCTTTGCCTCATATTGATGATTTATTCGACCAGCTTCAGGGAGCGAGGGTGTTCTCCAAGATTGATTTCAGGTCCAGTTATCAGCAGCTGAAGATTCGGGATTCGGATATTCTTAAGACAGCTTTCAGGAACCGATATGGCCACTATGAGTTCTTGGTGATGTCTTTTGGGTTGACCAATTCCCCAGCAGCGTTCATGCATTTGATGAACAGTGTATTCTAGCCCTATTTGGACTCATTCGTTGTTGTATTCATTGATGACATCCTGGTGTACTCTCATAGCCAGGAGGAGCACGCCCAACATTTGAGGATTGTATTACAGAGATTGAGGGAGGAGAAGCTTTATGCAAAGTTCTCCAAATGTGAGTTTTGGCTCAGTTCAGTATCCTTCTTGGGGCACGTGGTGTTAAGTGAGGGTATTCAGGTGGATCCGAAGAAGATAGAGGCGGTGCAAAGTTGGCCTAGACCGTCTTCAGCCATGGAGATTAGGAGCTTTCTTAGTTTGGTGGGTTACTACCGCCGCTTTGTAGAGGGACTTTCATCTATTGCATCACCCTTGACCAAATTGACCCAAAGGGTGCTCCATTCAGGTGGTAGGATGAATGTGGGGAGAGCTTTCAAAAGCTCAAGACTGCTTTGACCATAGCTCCAATGTTAGTTCTGCCATCAGCTTCAGGTTCTTACACCGTGTATTGTGATGCCTCGAGGATAGGGATTGTTTCTGTTTTGATGCAGGAGGGTAGGGTGATTGCCTATGCCTCGTGCCAGTTGAAGACCCATGAGAAGAACTATCATGTCCATGATCTTGAGTTAGCAGCCATTGTTCACGCCTTAAAAATTTGGCGTCATGATTTGTATGGTGTTCATTGTGAGATCTATACAGATCACCGGAGTCTGCAGTATCTGTTAAAGCAGAAGGATCTTAATTTGCATCAGCGAAGATGGTTGGAACTTCTTAAGGACTATCATATCACTATTTTGTACCATCCGGGGAAGTCCAATGTGGTGGCCGATGCTTTGAGTCACCGGGCAGAGAATTATGGGAGTTTAGCATATCTTCCAGCAGTAGAGAGACCTTTGTCATTGGATGTTCAGGCCTTAGCAAGCCAACTTGTCAGATTGGATGTTTCAGAGCCTAGTTTGGTATTGGCTTGTCTGGTATCCAGGTCTTCTCTTTATGACCGTATCATGGAGCGTCCGTATGATGACCCCCACTTGCTCGTTCTTCAGGATAGGGTCCGGAGAGGAGATGCTAGGGATGTGACTATTGGTGATGACGGCGTGCTGAGAATTCAGGGTCGGATATGTGTGCCTAATGTAGATGGGCTTCGAGAGTTGATTTTTGAGGAGGCCCATAGCTCGCGGTATTCCATCCATCCGGATACCGCGAAGATGTACCAGGATTTGAGGCAGCACTATTTGTGGAGGCGGAAAAAGAAGGATATAGTTGGGTTTGTAGCTCGGTGTCTCAACTATCAGCAGGTTAAGTATGAGCATCAAAGACCGGGTTGCTTGCTTTAGAGATTAGAGATCCCAGAGTGGAAGTGGGAGCGGATCACTATGGACTTTGTAGTTGGGCTCCCACGGACTTCGAGGAAGTTTGATGCTATTTGGGTTATTATGGATCGGCTGACCAAGTCCTCGCACTTCATTCAAGTTTGCTGAAAGTATCAACCATAAAGGGTGTTATAAGGTTTGGGAAGAGGGGCAAGTTGAGCCCCCGGTTCATTGGACTTTTTGAGGTGCTTCAGAGGGTAGGAGAGGTGGCTTATAACATTGCCTTGCCTCCCAGCTTGTCGAGTGTGCATCCAGTGTGTCATGTTTCCATGCTCTGGAAGTATATTGGATATCCGTCCCATGTTTTCGATTTCATCACGGTTCAGTTAGAGGGTGATATGACTTACGATGTGGAGCCGATGGATATTTTGGATCAGCGGGTTCGAAGGTTGAGGTCAAAGGATATAGCTTCAGTGAACGGGAAATGGATAGGTCAGCCTGTGGAGGAGGCCACCTGGGAGACCGAGCGGGAGATGCGGAGCATATATCCACGCCTATTCGAGACTCCGTGTATGTTTATAGACTCGTTCGAGGATAAACGGATGTTTAAGAGGGGGAGAATGTAATGACCCGGCCGGTCGTTTTGAGCGTTATAGCCCCATTTTCCCCATTTCTACTTCTTTTTGTGTTATTCAGCTATATTATGTTATATCGGGTTAGTTGGTTCGGGTCCGGAAGGAACTCACAGTGAAATGAGACACTTAGTCTCATAATTGAAAAACATTAAGTTAGAAAAGTGGACCGGATATGGACCTATGTGTAAACAACCTCAGATTCGAATTCTGATAATTACAATAGCTTCGTATGGTGATTTTGGGCATAGGAGCATGTCCGAAATATTATTTGGAGGTCCGTGGTAGAATTAGGCATCAATTGGAAATTTGACAATTTCGGTCGGCAATGGAAAATTTGATATCAGGGTCGGAATGGAATTATGGAAGTTGGAGTAGGTTCTTAGTGTCATTTGTGATGTGTGTGCAAATTTTGAGGTCATTCGGACGTGGTTTGTTTGGTTTCGGCATCGATTGCTGAATTTGAAACTTTAGAAGTTCTTAGGCTTGAATCCGAGGGTAATTTGGTGTTTGGATGTTGTTTTCAGTAATTCAAAGGTTCGACTAAGTTTGTATGTTGATATATAACTTGTTGGTATTTTTGGTTGAGGTCTCGAGGGCCTCGGGGTGATTCCAGGTGGTTAACGGATTGGTCGACTTTATAGCTGGAGCTGCTGCTTCTGCTATTTCTGCACCTGCGGAAGAAAGGGTCGCAGGTGCGCGTGGGGAGTGCACAGGTTCGGAAGCTGGGGGATTAAGTAAGTTGTGCAGGTGTGTCTTCTTGGACAACGGGTGCGGTCGCGCAGGTGTGTCTTCTTGGACCGCAGGTGCGGTCGCGCGGGTGCGAGAAAATGGCCGCAGATGCGAAAAACCTGGGCAGAAACCATAAATAGAACCCTTCGCCTTTTTGGTGCATTCTTCACCATTTTATTCGGTTATTGGAGCTTTTGGAGGGTTTTGAAGAGGGAATCAATGGGATTTCATTGAGGTAATTACTTGAGCCTAATACTCGTATATATAGTGATTTTTTCGTTGTTTAATCATTGTAATTAGTAAAAATGAGGGGTTAGGGCTTGGAATGTTTGGAGAGTAATTAGTAAAAACGAGGGGTTCGTGAGTGAATGATCTTTATAGTTTTGTGAATTTTGTCGAATTTCGATACATGGGCCCGGGGTCCAGGTTTGAGCCAATTTTTGGGTTTGGTATAATTTTGTAGTTTTTCTTGTGGAATTCATTCCATTAATGTATATTGATGGTATTGTACTGTTTTTGAATAGATTTTTGGAGAATTTGGAGGCCGAGTCCAGAGGCAAGAGCATTGCGGGGTAGAAATTTGACCGGTTTGAGGTAAGTAACGATTGTAAATCTAGTCCTGACGGTACGAAACCCTGGATTTTGTATCATTCTACTATTTTGAGGTGACGCACATGCTAGGTGAAGGGCGTGTGGGCGTGCACCGTTGGGGATTTGTGACTTGGTCCATCCCGTAGCAACTGTAAAGTTGCATACATTGTTGAAACCATATGATACTTATATGTTTTAGAAAGGATTTCTGTATATTGGGCTGAACGCCATGTTTGGGCCTTGCGCCAATGCTGTTTAGACCCGTAGGGGATGTTTCTTACCATCCTCTCATTGTTTTTTATTGGAAACTCATACTCAGTCATGTTATACTTGTTTACCGCATAACTCAGTTTTAGGACTCTATTTTGATGCATATAAATGTTTTGGGCCAAATGCTCTGTTTTACTGAAATGCCCGAGTGGCTTGAGAGGTTTATGACTGAGTGAGGCCGAAAGCCTGATTTATGAGGATGAGTGTGGATTGGTGCTGCCTGCCTGTAGCATAATTTATTATTATAGCACGTGAGTTGTCCGTGCAGATTATAGCGCTTGGGCTGAAGGAGCCCCTCCGGAGTCTGTACACACCCCCAGTAAGCGCAGGTACCTACTGAGTGCGAGTGCCGCATGCTGAGTGACTGGGAGGCATGAGTGATTGTGAGGTATACCCGAGTGGAAAGAATGATTGTGAGATATGCCCGAGTGGCACGAGTGATTGTGTGGTTTGCCCGAGGGGCTGTATATGAGTGATGTTTTGCCCGAGGGGCTGTTTATGATTGCATCATTTTTGCTCACCTTTGCATCTTTCCTATGTTTGAAAACTGTGGAAAAATATCTTTAAATGATTTTTTTACTGGAACTGGGTTTAAACGTGTTGTTTTGGTTCAAATCCTGATTTTAAAAGCATGTGGTATTTTACTGAGATTTCATGATACAAACGTTATATGCTTTATTGCTCGTCACTACTGCTCAGTCTTTATTTATTGTTGTTACTTTCATGATATCGGTTTAAATGGTATCCGCTACCGTGTCCAGCTACACCTGAATCTACACACAAGCTGGACACGCCAACTCAGTAAGTAACAATAATAAATAAAGACTGATCAGTAGTGACGAGCAATAAAGCATATAACGTTTATATCATGAAATCTCAGTAAAATACCACATGCTTTTAAAATCAGGATTTGAACCAAAACAACTCGTTTAAACCCAGTTTCAGTAAAAAAATCATTTAAAGATATTTTTCCAAAGTTTTCAAACGTAGGAAAGATGCAAAGGTGAGCAAAAATGATGCAATCATAAACAGCCCCTCGGGCAAAACATCACTCATATACAGCCCCTCAGGCAAACCACACAATCACTCGTGCCACTCGGGCATATCTCACAATCATTCTTGCCACTCGGGTATACCTCACAATCACTCATGCCTCCCAGTCACTCAGCACGCGGCACTCGCACTCAGTAGGTACCTGTGCTCACTGGGGGTGTGTACAGACTGCGGGAGGGCTCCTTCAGCCCAAGCGCTATAAACTGCACGGACAACTCACGTGTTGCACGGACAACTCACGTGTTGCACGAAAAACTCACGTGCTATATGTTTATGTACTTTTCGAATAGATGATGTATTTATTTCATACCACCTTTGTAAATTCTAATTTTAGAAGATGACTATTTGTACTACCAGTCCTTAGGGAGTGTATTAGAGTCAGTTAAATATTAATTTTAATAGGATATTTGTAAATTGGCTTACCTAACTGGTCGGGTTAGGTGCCATAACGACTGGTGGATTTTGGGTCGTGACGTTGATTCATCAACAATAAAATGAGCAACTCATAATATAAACATGTGACGACACCACCCTTCGTGCTTTTACTCTCATTCTTTCCATAAATTGATAAATAAATAATAATATTGACACGACATCACCCTTCATGCTTTAACTCTCTTCTGGCACGGCATCACCCTTCGTTCTTTAGCTCTCTTCTGGCACGACATCACCCTTCTTGCTATTACACTCTTTGACACGGCATTACCGTTCGTGCTTTAACTCTCTTCCTCATTTCATAATTCAATAAATGATAATGTGACATTGGCACAACATCACCCTTCCTGCTTTTACACTCTTCCTTACCATGAAAATAATAATATAAATTCTGAAGAGTAATAAAATGTAGGAATATATACTTATCAATCAATTCACTACCAGAATACTGACCTCACCTTCCAAAATATTCAACAATAATTTTTTGAAAAATGATCAAATAAATAATAATAATAATAATAATAATAATAATAATAATAATAATAATAACTTAAGTAGGAATATGTTAATTAAATAGGCAATTATTCAAAATAAACAAATTCTACCCACATGCTTTGATGCAACCACAATGCATAAATACTCGTCACCTCACATATACGTTGTACCCGCACATTAAATCACGTAGCAAATAGACAAATAAGTCTTTCTCCCTCAAGTCAAGGGTAACCACGATACTTACCTCGTTTCGCAACCAAATTCAAGATTCGAATAAATATTTGCCTCGTGAATTTGTATCCGGAAGCTTCAAATCGAGTCACAAACAATTCAATATACTCAATACAAATCGTAGGAACTAATTCATATCAAATTGCTAATTTTCCGAATTAAAATCAGAAATTCATTTTAAAATTCGACAGTAGGACCCACATATCGAATCCTGGAAAAACTCACGAAATCCGAACACCCGTTTCGACACAAGTTCAACCATCCAAAAATTATCGAATTCTGATATCGAATTGGCTTTCAAATCCTGAATTTTTGTTTTTGGAAAGTTTTAAAAAGATTCCATTTTTTCCATCTAAATCAGAAATATAATAATGAATATAGACATGGATTTATGAAATATCATCAGTATATAATAAGGAAGACTTACCCAGTTCGAAGTCGTGAAAAACTCCTTCAAATCTCCCAAAAGTCAAGGTTTTCAAAACACAAACGAAATAAAGAAAAATGGCCATTTTTGACCCCTTAATGTTCTGCCCAATCTCGCATTTGCGGACAAAAGGTCTGCGGCCTCACATTTTCGAGACAAGGACCGTATTTGTAAAGCCAAGCAACCAGGTGAGTTCTGCATCTGCTGAAAACGGGCCGCATTTGCGGTTGCGCAGAAGCACAAGAACGAGTCGCAGAAGTGACGAGGTGCGCAATTGCAATTAGATAGCTGCAGAAGCGGTGTCGCACCTGCGATCAAAGCTTCGTAGAAGCGAAACTTCCTTCCCAGCCTCAACGTCGTAGAAGTGGCATTTCCTTCACAGAAGCGGGCATGCACTTGCAGCCAAAAATGTGCAGGTGCAACGCACCACAACCAACACTAGACAACATGTTCCAAATGGTCTGTGGCTCGTCCGAAATTCATCCGAGCCACTCGGGACCTCGTCCGAATAATTCAACAAGTACCGTAACATAATACGGACTTTTGAGTCATAATACGGGTACTCAAATCAAGTCAAATAACGTCAAAATTACAATTCACACCTCGATTTGGACTTTTGAGTTTCAAACTTTTTATTTTCAAAACTCATGCCGAAAAGTATTAAACAAATCCGAAATGACTTTAAATTTGGCGCACAAGTCATAAATGACATAACAGAACTATTCCAAGTTCCAGAATTGGGTTTCAACCCCGATATCAATAAAGTCAACTCTACGGTCAAACTTTAGAAATCTTTAGCCTTTAGATTTCTAGTTTCCGTTAAATGGCGATAATATGAGCTAGGGACCTCTGAATTCAATTACGGGCATACGCCCAAGTCCCAAATTACGATACGGACCTACCGGCACTGTCAAAATACTGATCCGACCCTGTTTGCTATAAATGTTGACCAAAGTCAACTCTATTGAGTTTTAAAGCTCTATTTCACATTTTAATCTATTTTTCACATAAAAATATTCCGGAAAATTATTCGGAATTTGAACGCAAGTCGAGAAATAATAAATAGTTCTTTTCGAGGTCATCACATTCTCTAACATAAAAATGAATGTTTAAATTAAAGATGACATTTTGGGTCATCATATTCTCCACCTCTAAAATAAACGTTAGTCCTCGAACGGAATTAGAAAACTACCTAAGCTGGTGAAAAGATGTGGATATTTACTCTGCATATACGACTCGGTCACCCAGGTAGCTGCCTCAATCGGCTGACCTCTCTATTGCACCTGATATGAAGGATAACTCCTAAACCTCAATTGTCGGACCTGCCGGTCTAGAATAGCTATAGGCTCCTCTTCATAAGTTAAATCTTTGTCCAATTGGACTGAGCTGAAATATATAACATGGGAAGGATCACCCTAATATTTCTGGAGCATAGACACATGGAACACCGGATGAATTGCTGATAAACTAGGCGGTAAGGCAATCATGTAGGCTACTTCACCGACCCTTTTGAGAATTTCAAAGGGTCCAATATACATAGGGCTCAACTTGCCCTTCTTTCTGAATATCATCACAACTTTAATAAGTGAAACCCGGAGCAATAATCTTTCTCCAACCATGAATGCAACATCACGAACTTTATGGTCGGCATAAAATTTTTGCCTAGAGTAAGTTGTGCGAAGTCGATCCTGAATAATCTTGACCTCATCCCAGGCATCCTGTACCAAATCGGTACCCAAAAACCGAGCCTCCTCTAGTTCATACTAGCCAACTGACGAACTACATTGTATCCCGTATAATGCTTCATATGGAGATACATGAATGCTCGACTGGTAGTTGTTATTATACGAAAACTCTGCAGGTGGCAAGACATGTTACCAAGAACCTCCAAAGTCTATAACACAAGCGTGAAGCATATCTTCCAATATCTGAATAGTGCGCTCGGACCGTCTATTCCTCTGAGGATGAAATAATGTACTCAACTCAATCCACGTGCCTAACTCACACTGTACAGACCTCCAGAAGTGCAAAGTGAACTTGTACCTCGATCAGAAATGAATGACACGAGCACACCGTGAAGGCGGACAATTTTGCAGATGTAAATCTTCGCTAACCACTCTGAAGAATAGGTAATTGCTACTGGAAAGAAATGTGCTGACTTGGTCAACCTGTCCACACTGACCAATACTGCGTCGAGTTTTATCTGAGTGTGTGGGAGTCCAACAACAAAATCCATAGTGATATGCTCCCACTTCCACTCAGGAATTTCTTACTTCTGAAGCAAACCACCAGGTCTTTGATGCTCGTACTTGACTTGTTGATAATTTAGGCACCAAGATACATATGCAACTATATCCTACTTCATTCTCCTCCACCAATAATGTTGACGCAAATCTTGATACATATTGGCGGCACCTGGATGAATGGAATACCTAGAACTGTGGGCCTTTTCTAGAATTAATTCACGAAGCTCATCCACATTACGCACACAAATATGACCCTACATTAGTAGAACTCCATCTTCCCCCACAATAACCTGTTTGGAACCAGTGTGCCGTTCTATTTCCTTAAGGACAAGCAAATGAGGATCACCATACTGTCGCTCTCTGATACGCTCATATAGATAAGACTGAGCGATTGTGCAAGCTAGAACCTAACTGGGTTCTGAAACATCTAACCTCACGAACTGATTATCCAAAGTCTGAACATCTGCAGCTAACGGTCTCTCCCCAACCGGAACATATGCAAAATTTCCCATACTCACAACCTTTCAACTCAAAGCATCGGCCACCACATTGGCCTTTCCGGGGTGATACAAAATGGTGATATCATAGTCTTTCAACAACTCCAACCCTCTTCTCTGCCTCAAATTGAGATCTTTTTGCCTGAACAGATACTGTAGTCTATGATGATTAGTGAATACCTCACACGAGACATCGTAAAGGTAATGCCTCCAAATCATCAGAGTATGAAAAATGGCTGTCAATTCTAAATCATGAACATAATAATTTTTCTCGTGAACTTTCAACTGTCGTGACGCATATGGAATCACCCTACCATCTTGCATCAATACGGCACCAAGCCCAATGCGAGATGCATTATAATATTCCGTATAAGATCCTGAACATGTGGGCAATACCAACACTGGCGTCGTGGTCAAGGAAGTCTTGAGCTTCTGAAAGCTTTACTCACACTCGTCTGACCATCTGAATGGGGCACTCTTCCGGGTCAATTTGGTCAGTGGGGATGCTATGGATGAAAACCCCTCCACAAACTAGTGATAATAACCTGCCAAACCAAGGAAACTACGGATCTCTGTAGCTGAAGTAGGTCTAGGCTAATTCTGAACTTCCTCAATCTTCTTAATTTCCACTTTTATGCCTTCTACCGATACAACATGACCCAAAAAGGCAACCGAGTCTAACCAAAATTTGCATTTTGAAAATTTGGCATATAACTGATTATTCTTCAAAGTCTGAAGCACAATTTGAAGATGTTGCTCATGCTCCTCTCGATTGCTGGAGTAATCAAGATATCATTAATGAATACAACCACAAAAGAATCCAAATAGGGGTTGAACACCCGATTTATCAAATCCATAAATGCTACTAGGGCATTTGTCATCTCAAATGACATTAGTAGAAATTTGTAATGCCCATACCGAGTCTGAAAAGCTATATTAGAGACATCGGATGCCCTAATATTCAACTGATGGTAACCATACCTCAAATTAATCTTTGAAAACACCTTGGCACCCTGAAGCTGATCGAATGAGTCATCAATTCTTGGTAAGGGATACTTGTTCTTGATAGTGACCATGTTCAACAGTCGATATTCTATACACATCCGCATTGAACCATCTTTCTTCTTTACAAATAACACTGGTGTACCCTAGGGCGAGATGCTAGGTCTAATGAATCCCTGATCAATCACGTCTTGTAACTGCTCCTTCAATTCCTTTAGCTCTGGCGGGATCCATACGGTATGGTGGAATAGAAATGGGCTGGATGCTCGGTGCCAAATCAATACATAATTCAATCTCTCTGTCAGGTGGCATCCCCAACAAATATGTAGGAAATACATATGGAAACTCATGGACAACTAGAACTGAATCCATATAAGGAGCTTCCGCGTTGGGATCACGAATATAATCCAAATAGGCCAGACACCCCTTCTCGACCATACGCCGAGCTTTCAGGCAAGAGATAACCCTACTGATAGAATGGCCAGGAACCCCTATCCACTCTAATTGAGGCATCCCCGGCATGGCAGACATCACTATTTTGGCGTGACAATCCAATATAGCATGATAAGGTGACAACCCATCCATACCCAAGATGACATAAAAATCTACTATATGAAGAAGTAGAAGATCCACGCTAGTCTCAAGAATCCCAACAGTAAACACACACGAATGATAGGCGTGATATACCACAACAAAATATCCCATCAGTGTGGACACACACATAGAAGCACTCAAGAAATCACAAGGCACAACCAGATATGAAGCAAAATAGGAGGACACATAGGAATAAGTAGATCCTGGATCAAATAGAACTGAAGAATATCTATGGCAAATTGGAACAATACCTATGATCACGACATCGGATGACTTAGCCTCAAGCCTAGCTGGAAAAGCATAAAATCGGGGTTGGGCCCTACCACTCAAAACTTCGTGTCTGGGATGGCCCCTAACTGGATGGCCTCCACCTTTAATGACCTGACATCCACCTCTAATGGCCGGACCTCCACCTCTACCTGTCTGACCCCTATCTCTAGCTGGCTGGGCGGGCGGTGAAGCAATCGCTACTGGAATGATCACACGAAAACCCTGCTACTGCATGCTGCCCTAAGACCTGGGGCACAATCTAGCAATATGCTTCGAATCACCACAAGCATAACAGGACCATGGCTATTGTGACTGCTGACCCTGAAACTGTCCCTATCGGCCTGAGTAACCTCCTTGAAAACTCTGGATCGGAAGTGCACTAATAGGAGTTAGTGGTGCACTATATGATGCCTGGAGCGCTGAATAAAACGTCCTGGGAGGATTACCCCTACCAGCCTCCAAACAAGGCACCACTGAACCCACCGAACTAAAGAGGCCTTTTATCAGACCACTACCCTCCCTCCTGTGCAATTACCATCTCGATCCTCCTAGTAACATTAGCAGCCGCCTGAAAGGGAATCTCTGTACCTATCACCTCGGCCATATGAAGCATGATAGGGCGACTGAGTCCATCAATAAACCTTCTCACTCTCTATCCCTCAGTAAGAAGTAAAAGGAGAGCATGACTGGCTAGATCCACAAAACGGGTCTCGTACTGAGTAACAGTCATACTGCCCTGCCGGAGATGCTCAAATTGCCTGTGATAATCCTCTCTCAATGTGATAGGGAGGAACTTCTCAAGAAATAGCCATGAGAACTGCACCCAAGTCAATGAAGGCGAGCCAACTGGTCTGGTCAACATATAATGTCTCCACCACCTCTTGGCGGAACCCGTCATCTGAAATACAATAAAATCGACCTTATTGGTCTCAACTATACCCATGTTCCACAACACCTCATGGCAGTGGTCAAGATAATCATATGGGTCCTTAGAAGGTGTACCACTAAAGTGAACTGGAAAGAGCTTAGTAAACTTGTCCAACCTCAATAAAGACTCAGAAGACATGGCATGCCTATCACCGGCCTATGCCGCAATAACTGGTTGAACTACCCCAACTGGAAAGGCTTTTAGAGCCTGATACTGGGGAGCCATCTGCTCCAGAGCGGGAGTAGTGGGAGTCTGTGCTCCTCCTGCAGCCTGTGAGACGGCTAGTGCCACTGGAAATGTACTATTTTAGGCCACACCCTCCATAAGGCTCACCAAACGGACTAGAGCGTCCTGAAGTACTAGAGTAGCTATGAATCTTTCCGGGACATGGACTGGTACAACAAGTATAGTCTGAGCTGGAACCTCTACTTCCAAATTCACCTGAGGTTCTACAATAGGTGGTGCTGCTCGAGCTCTAGACTGATCTCTACCTCTGCCTCTATCTTGGCCTCTGGCACGACCTCGGCCTCTACCTCTACCTCTAGTCATAAAATTCACACGACAGAATAAGATGAGGTGATATTGTTCCTAAACTTCATCGCCTCTGACAGATACGTATAGACGTCTCTGTATCGATCCTTCAAACTCTACTAAGTTTGCTCGTGACTTGTGAGACCTAGGTAAACCTAGAGCTCTAATACCAACTTGTCATGACCCGAAGTTCTCAAATATTACAATGCTACATCTTTTAGCACTAAACATTTTATTTTCGAATATGTTGTTGTCACGACCTGAAATTCTCACCTTCGGGACCGTGATGGCGCCTAACATTTCAATTTCTAGGCAAGCCAACGTTCAAAAAATCTTAACCATTTTAAAATAAATCAATTTAAGCGGAAGTCAAATACTGAAATAAAGTGCAGAAGACCACAACAACCGAATTATTAAAATACATCCCCGAATCTGGTGTCACAAGTGCACGAGCTATTAGGATAATATAAATAAAGGTCTGAATAAAATTCAAGTTGTTTGAAAGATAATACACAACTAAGATAGCATATAAGGGGATTTCAGAACTGCCGACGTTGTGCAGTTATACCTCAAATCTCCTCCAGGTAGTTGAATCCGAGCAAGTCTAAGGTACGCCACTGAGACCAACTCCAAAATCTACACAAGAAGTGCAGAGTGTAGTATGAGTGCAACCGACCCCATATACTCCATAAGTGTTGTGCCTAACCTCAACGAAGTAGTGACGAGGATATGACAAGATATGTACGTAAATAACATGTACAAGTATATACAAATACGAAACAACAATAACACAATAAATAATAATTTATAATTTGGGAGGGAACATGCGAAGGGGAATGATATAGTAATTTCAGCAGGAGAAGTGTCATGTAGCAGCCAATTAATTCATCAACAATAAAATGAGCAGCTGATAATATAAAAATTACACGGCACCACCCTTCGTGATTTTACTCTTATTTTTCCATAAATTGATATATAAATAATAATATTGACACAACATCACCCTTCGTGATTTAACTCTCTTATGGAACGGCATCGCCCTCCGTGCTTTAACTCTCTTTTGGCATGACATCACCCTTCTTGCTTTTACAGTCTTTGAAAATAACACGACATCACCTTCGTGCTTTAACTCTCTTCCTCACTTCATAATTCAATAAATAATAATGTAAATTTGGCACGGCATCACCCTTCATTCTTATACACTTTTCTTTACCATGAAAATAATAATAAATTTGGAAGAGTATTAAAATGTGAGGATATATACTTATCAATCAATTCACTACCAGAATACCAACCTCACCTTCCAAAATATTCAACAATAATTACATGAAAAATGATCAAATAAAGAATAATAATAATAATAATAATAATAATAATAATAATAATAATAATAATGATAGTAGTAAGAATATCTTAATTAAATAGGCAATTATTCACAATAAACAAATTAATGAAACATGCTTTGACTCAACCACAACGCATATGTACTAGACACCTCACATATACGTTGTACCCGCATATTAAATCAAGTAGAAAATAGACAAATAAGTCCTACTCTCACAAGTCAAGGTTAACCACGACACTTACCTCGCTTAACAACCAAATTAAAGATTTCAATACACCTCTGCTTCGCGAATTCGTGAACGGAAGCTTCAATTCTAGTCACAAATAATTAAATATACGAAATACTAATTGTGGGAACTAATTCCATACAAAATTGCTAATTTTCCAGATTAAAATCTGAAATTCGTTTTAAAAATCGACAGTGGGACTCACGTCTCGAACCGCAGAAAAGTCAGGTAATTCGAACACCCATTCCGATACGAGTTCAACCATATAAATATAATCGAATTCCGATATCAGATTGACTTTCAAATCCTAAATTTTCGTTTTTGGAAAGTTTTACAAAATATTCAATTTCTTCCATCTAAATCTGAAGGAAATGATGAATATAATTATGGATTTATGAAATATCCTCGGTATATGATATGGAACACTTACCCAGTTCGAAGTCGTGAAAACATCCTTCAAATCGCCCAAACACTGAGGTTTCAAAACCGAAACGAAATGAAGAAAAATTGCCATTTTTGACCCTTAATGTTCTGCCGAGTCTCGCATTTGCAGACAAAAGGTTTGTGGCCTCGCATTTGCAAGACAAGGGCCATATTTGCGAAGCCAAGAAGCCAGGGGAGTTTCGCATCTATGGAAAATGGGCCGCATTTGCGGCTCCGCATAAGCGGAAGAACTAGGCGCAGAAGCGACGAGGTGCGCATTTGCGATCGGCTGGCCACCGAAGCGGTGTCACACCTACGATCAAAGATTCGCAAAAGTGAAGCTTCCTTCCAACACTCAACATCCATTAAGTGACTTTTCTTTTCCAGAAGCGGGCACGCACATGCGGCCAAAAATGCGCTGGTGCGATGCACCAGAACCTCCACTGGACAACATGTTCCAAATGGTCTGTGGCTCGTCCGAAATTCATCCAAGCCACACGGGACCTCGTCCAAATATTCCAACAAGTACCATAACATAATAAAAACTTACGTGGGGTTTCAAATCAAGTCAAATAACGTCAAATACTGTGGAAATTACAATTCATACCTCGATTTGGACTTTTGAGTTTCAAACTTTTCAATTTACAAAACTCATGCTGAAATTAAAGTAATCCGAAATGACTTCAAATTTGGCATACAACTAATAAATGACATAACAAAACTATTTCAATTTCTAGAAGTGGGTTCCGACCCCGATATCAATAAAGTCAACTCCGCTGTCAAACTTTGGAAATCTTTAGCCTTTAGATTTCCAGTTTCTGTTAAATGGCGATAATTTGAGCTAGGGTCCTCCGAATTCAATTCCGGGCATACGCCCAAGTCCAAAATCACCATACAAACCTACCGGAACTGTCAAAATACTGATCCGAGTTTGTTTGCTAAAATTGTTGACCAAAGTGAACTCAAATGAGTTTTAAACCTCTATTTCACATTTTAATCCATTTTCACATAAAAGGTTTCCGAAAAATTATACGGATTACGCATGCAAATCGAGGAATGATAAATAGTGTTTTTCGATGTCTTAGAATAGAGAAATGAATGTTTAAATTAAAGATGACATTATGGGTCATCATTATTGTAGCGTGTTGGATATGGATACATAGACTCGATTGATCACACATTAAAACCCAAGATTTACTAAGGCACCCAGTATGCCAGAGTAAATAGTATGTTAAAATTAAGAATGATGCAACGTTAAATAAAGTGATAAAAAATGTATCTTGAAATAATTAATCGAATATAATTGATTTTTCGATTGATCCACTAATCAAGTATTCAAGTAAAATACTGATCATATGAGAATAATGCATCCAAGTGCATCATACATAAATGTAAATTGTCATATGTTAAACAAAATTAGGTGCATTGTATGATTTATTTTTTAATGTCTTTTACGATGTAAGATACTGTCACGACCCGGAATCCCATCATCCGGGCCATGATAGAGCCTAAAATCTACTTGCTAGACAAGACAACATTAGGTGATTAATTAACCAGTTAATATCATCAATGGACACAATGCTATTATAAATAACACAGTACCAAACTAGTCCCAGAAATCCAGAGTCATAAGTACATGAATGTCTAGAATACTACGAACATTGTATGAAGTAAAAAATAATACTGTCTGAAACTAGGATAACGGTAAATCATGGTAGAAAGAGACTTTAGGGATTGCGAACGCCAGCAGCTCTACCTCAAGTCTCCTGTAGCTGTCAAACCGAACAGTCTCCACTACGCGATGCTAGACCAACACCAGTATCTGCACAAGAAGTGCAAAAGTGTAGCATGAGTACAAACAATCTCATGTACTATGAAAGTGCCGAGCCTAACATCCATGAAGTAGTGATGAGGCTATGGCAAGTCACTCATATAATAACTTGTACAAAATAATATAAATAAATAAGTAAATAAATAAAATAGTAAACTAAGATAATCGGACACGTAGCTCAATTACTAGAGGGCCCCAAAATAACAAAACCTCAAATTTCACATCACAATACAGAGTACACCCTCTGCAGTCGCAAATAATTACAACAAATAAAATTTGTTGCGACACGCAACCCGATCCCACGATATCATCATATATTCATATCATGTTATGTCCTTATCTCTACATATCATATCATATGATATCATTACAATACCGTTGTGGCGTGCAACCCGATCCCACCATAACAATTCATTTCAATATCGTTGCGGTGCCAACCCAATCCCACAAATTTCAATTTATTAACATAATTGACTCAACACCAATATTTACAAAATATCAACATGAAAAAAATGAAATGTATGGAACATTTAAGATCCACCGATACAACAGAGAATATCCAACACTTTTAAATCCAAACCTCGATTCATCAATACAAGAATAGCTAAATGGCTCACATAGGCATCGAGTAATACAAGGACAATGAAAGCAGGTAAAACATGTGGCAATGAGAATATACAATTAAGGCAAGTAGGAACAAGTAGTAGGTAAGCAAATTATTGAGTGAGGCATGAACAAATCAAGCAAGTGACAATTAGGTAACATTTTAACAAGTAGAGCATAGATGCCAAGTAGGAACATGCAACAATTAAAGCATATAACAAGAGATAACATGGAACAACAAAGACATATAATTTAATTGCTGAATCCCGCATGCTAAACTCCACGATAGTGAATATACACTCGTCACCTCGCATATACGGTGTTTTCCAATGTAATTCACGTAAACAATAGTTCAACTAGTCCTAATTCCCTCAAGTCAAGGTTAGACACAACACTTACCTCTTTTCGTAATCAGATCAATACTAAATTACGACCTTTCCTTTAGAATTAGCCTCTAAACCAGTCAAATATAGTTCAAATAATTCAAAATAAGCATTAGAAACTACTCACTAGTGAAAAGATTCAATATTTAATGAATTTAGAACAAATCAACAAAAGTCAATTCCGGGCTCGGCCGGTGAAAACCCAATTCTAAGGGTAGATCTCGACTACCCATAACTCCATGAGTCTATTGATGTGTTTTGTTTCAAAATCCAAGTCCAGTTTGATTCTCAAATCCCAAAATTTTATTTTTCAAAATATAGACAAAGATCCCCAAAGTTTCTTTTAGATTTTCATGAATTTGATGTTAATTCTCATGTATAATCATGTAATATAATTGAAAATAGATAATAATCACTTACCCAATGATTGTAGGTGAAATTCCCCTCTCTAAATTGCCTCATTCTGACTCTAGGATTCAAAAATGAGAAAATGAGACTCAAATCCCAATTTTCAGACCTTATGTTCAGGCGCAGATGTTGCAATTGCCACACTAGGTTCGCAAGTGCGAACCCTCGCAATTGCGAATAATGACTCACAATTGTGGCGCCTGTCAACCAAAGGGAAGTCACAAATGCAACATTGACTTCACAATTGTGAATCATGCTCCCATTGCAAATGCGCTCAAAGCTTCACAAATGCTAAACTGTCCTGAGTAGCCAGGGGTCGCAAATGTGACCAAGATGATCGCAAAAGCGATCCCAGCCTGTTCACAAATGCGAACCATTTCTTCGTAAATGCGATGTCACCCAGTGTAGGCCCCTGCTCGCATATATGAATTATTGTTCACAAAAGAGAGTCTTGCTAATGCGAGCCAGACCTCGTAATTGTGAGATCTGTATTAGACACAAGATACAAGAACTGCACCTGTAGTACTCAAAATAACCAATCTTATCCATAATGTATCTGAAACTCAACCGAGCCCTTTGGTCTCCAAACCAAACATGCACTAAAGTATAATAACATCATATAACCTCACTCGTGCAATTAAAACACCAATAATAACATCGAGTACCCCGAATTAGACATCAAAATGCATGAAACTCAAACGAAAACTAAAGAACCTCTATAATTAGAATCACGCGTCCGAATCCTTTCAAACCAACTTCGAGTTGCACCAAAATTTGCAGACAAGTTTCAAATAGTAAAATGGACTATTCCAAGTCCCAAAACCAAAATTCAAACCCGATAACCATAAAGTTAAAGTATGATCAAACCTAGAAAATTTCCAAACATCTAAATTGTCAACTTTCGGTAAAACAAGTCAAATCAACCTAGGGACCATCGAATTTAATTCCGGGTACACTCCCAAGTCCAAAATCATAGTATGGACCTATCGGAATCGTCAAAACACTGATACAGGGTCATTTACCCAAAGTTTTTCTAAAAGAAACACAGATCATGCACACAAACCAAGAAACAAAAAATGAAGATACGGAATGTCTCGGATCTTGAAAATTAAGGCTTGTACTCAAACGAAATATCGGGTCATCACATTATATACCTCTAAACATAACATTCGTCCTCAAAAAGAAATAGAAATGTACATGGACTGGTGAAAAGGTATGGGTATCTACTCCGCATATCGGACTCGGACTCCCACATAGCTGCCCGATCATCTAACCTCTCCATTTCACTTTCATAGAAGGAAAACTCTTAGATCTCAACTTTTGAACCTATCAAGCTAGAATACTCCATCTACTACTCCTCATAGGCTAATTTCTCATCAAGCTGAACCGTGATGTAGTCTAGAATATGAGAGATATCCTCATAATATTTCCGAAGAATGGAAACATGGAATACCATATGTACTCATGATAGGCTAGGAGGCAATGCAAGCCTTTAGGAAACCTTCCCAACTTTCTCCAAGATATGAAATGGCCCAATAAATCTCGGGTTCAACTTGCCCTTCTTCCCAAATCACATTATACCCATCATAAGAGACACTCAAAGAAGTACCTTCTCACCTACCATATGGATGGATCTATACAAAGTCTATCTTGAATCACCTTAATCTTTTCCATAGCATCACAAACCTAATTAGTGCCCAACAACCTAGCCTCTCTAGGATCAAACCAAACTATCAGCGAACAACATCACCTCCCATATAAGGCGCCATCTGAAACTCGACTGGTAACTGGTGTTGTAGGTGAACTCTGTAAGAGGAAATAACTGTTCCCATGAACCTCTAAAATCCATAACACAAGCATGTAACATTTTCTCTAAGATCTGAATGGTGCACTCGGACTGTCCATTCTTCTGAGGATGAAACACTGTGCTCAGCTCAACCCGCGTGCCCAATTCACGCTTCACGACTCTCAAAAAATGCAATGTCAACTGGGATGTAGTAAAACCAGGCCCCCCATAGTTTTTCTTTGTACCTCGGTTCTTTTCCATGGGATGTAGTAGAATCGGGTAGTAGTTTTTTATTTTTTAGAGTAGGACTTAGGAAACAAATCGAGGAAGAAAGATGAGATTCCTAGGCGCCCTTGACTTGTTTGATATTAGCATATTTAGGCTTTCGCATGTGTAGTATATTCCCTATATTTTGAAATTGTCCATGATACCTTGTTTAATTGGATTGTATATCTTGTTACGCCTATGTCTCATTTTCTTGACTTATGTGTACTTTGTGCTTGATGCTAAATATTTTGTGGCTTTATGAATAATTGCATTAGTTTCCACAAACCTACTCCCACCAGAGCCATGACAATGCCTAACACTAATTTCCAAGCAATCCAATAGTCACAAAATAGCTATGAAATCGAATAACATGGTATAGTAAATCAACAACGGAAAATATCTTAAATTATCTGATAAAAATAATATAACGACCCGACAAGTCATTTTGTGTGTTGTACCCCCTTCCCCTAATTTATTGCCTCTTATACGTTCATTAGTTGTTGTGTGACTTACCGGAATGGTTAGCGGGGATGTTTTAGAGAGAATTGGGACACTTAGTTCCATGGTTGAAAGCTTCAATTAAAAGAATTGACCGGAGTTTGACATTTGTGTAGATGACTTTGGAATGGAGTTTTGATAGTTCCAATATCTTCATATGGTGATTTTGTACTTGGGTGTATGCCTGAATTTAGATTAGGAGGTCTGTAGCTTATTTTTGCGAATGTTGGAAAATTGGAGGTTTGGAAGGTTTAGAGATTTGATCGACATTTGACTTTGTTGATATCAGGTTTGGACTTTTGTTCGGGGAGTTGGGATAGGTCTGTTATGTCATTTAGAACTAGTTTGCAAAATTTGAGGTCATTCAGAGTTGATTTGATATGTTTCGGCATTAGTTTTAGAAGTTGGAAGTTCATTAGTTTCATTAAGCTTGAATTGGGGTGTGATTCGTGGTTTTGATATTGTTTGGTGTGATTTGAAGCTTCGAGTAAGTTCGTATTGTGTCTAATGATATGTTTTTATGTTTGGATGGGGTCCCGGGTGCCTCGGGTGTGATTTGTATTGAATTAAGATTCATTTTGGATTAGGAAGGACAGTTGAAGAAAACCTAATTTCTGGTGTGCTAGGATCTGCGGTGGGCGTGGCCGTAGATGCGGTGCTGCAAGTGTGGCTGAAGGATCAAAGAAGCGAAGAAAGCTAGACAAGGATGGGATCGTAGATGCGGATGAGGAGCCGCATATGCGGCACCGCAAGTGCGGCCTTTGGGTCGCAGGTGCGAAGGTAATGCTGGAGGTGGGGATGAAGTTCGCAGATGCAAGTTAGCATCCGCAAAAGCGGAAGACCGACTTTTGGAGGAAGCTTCCGATGCGTCCACCTTTCCACATAAGTGGAATAACAGTTGCAGTTAAGTGAGCCGCATGTGCGTAATCGCTAGGTAGCGCTTATAATTGAGGGTTTGGTCATTTTGTTCTCATTTTGGATTTTCGAGATCAGCTAAGGGCGATTTTTGGGAGACGTTTTTCTACAATTGAAGAGGTAAGTGAAGTTTAGTCACTTTTGATGTTAGATTTTGATTACCCATTGATTATTACACCTAGTTTATGTGTATTTGAAGTGCACATTGGGGAGTTTAGACTATGCTGTTAGAGAGTGAGATTTGGTGATTTGATGGTCGATTTGTGGACGGAATTGGATGAGATTAGTATGGTTGATCTAGTAAATAGGTGTTTAGAATTTGTGAATTTTGTCGGGTTCTAGGGTCTGAACCCGGGGTTGACTATTTATGTTGACTTTTCATATTTGATTGAAGACTTTAGCTTTGTCATTTGGGATTGTTTCCTATGGATATTATTGATGGTATTAAGTTGCTTTGACTAGATTCGAGTCGCTCGGTGGATGATTCACGATGTAAGGGATTGTTGGAGTATTGAGTTGCATATTTTATGGTAAGTAAGATTTCTAAACTTGGAATTGAGGGTAATTATCCATGAGAATCATGTTATTTGTAATGTGTTGGGGTAAGTCACATGTTAGGTGATGGGCGTGTGGACGTACATCGGGGTTATCATGATCCAAGTTGACTTTTGGATTATGTTGCTATCATGCCTTGTTTTATCTGTGTTTTCACTACTTAATAGATTTACTGAGCAATAATTCATGTTAGAAATCATGTTTAGGCTATGTGGTTATTTTATTGAGACTTGATAAAGCTATTTATGTTGTGTTGGGTTATCTGACTTAACTGTAATTATTCACTCAGTGATGATTATTCATTTGCATATCATATCTCAGTCTCTGTTCATCATTCATTGTCACATCGCATGTTATCATTGTTTTTCCATATGTGGTATTGTTGGGCTGAGTGACATGAGATTGTGAGACCTTGAGACTTGAGAGGTTGATGATTGAGGTGGGCCTTAGAGCCATGTTGAGGGTGTTATTTTGATCGTGATGCTCGCCGCAACATGTCATATTCACTTTATTATTATTATTGTTTGGATCGGGTTGCACACTGTAGCATGCCATATTGGCTTTATATTAGCTCTTGGGCAGGATTCGCCCCTCCGGAGTCTGACATACCAGTAGTGAGCGCAGGCACAATGATATACTTACACGTGCTTTGGTGAGGGCATTGATGTCAGCACCCGTACAGTGTTGAGTGATTTTATGTGTGATAAAATGGGCATTTGAGACAGACGGCTTGAGTATGTTGAGAGTGAGAGTACCTAGGGATACTACCGTGAAATCATTCATTTGACTTGCACAATTGACGCGTGGGCATAGAGATGTATCATTCCTCATGGTAGCTATTAACTGAAATATTCTTATCAGTGTTAGGCTTTAATTGTTAAACATAAAAGCATGTCTAAATTCTTATAATGTGAACGAGCTCATAATGATAATTTCATTGAATTACTTATTTTATTGTCCTCGTTATATCTGCGTCATTCTTAATATTGGCTTCTAACTGTCTTCTTCTGAGATCATCACTAATTTCATCCCAATGTTAGTTTTGTTACTTATTTAGTATATGGGGTAGGTTGTACTCATACTATACTCTGCACTTCGTGTGCAGATCCAGGTACATCTGGACATGGTGATTGATAGATCCGCATCGGTATCATTGTTTGCAGACTTTGAGGTAGGTGCTATGTCGTCCACATACCTTGGCTCTCTTTTCTTATTTTCTTTATTACTCTTCTAGTGTCCAGACAATTGTACTAAGGATTTGGTTTGAATTTTTGATACTCAGTAGTGATCACTTACTCGTTGACACCAGATTTTGGGATGGTTGTAGCAATATTATAATTGTCTTCATTAGATAATTATGATATTTTCCCTTGTTCAGTTTATTAAACCATGCTTGTTTGAATGCTTAGTTACTATGTGACTGTTAGCTTTCCTGGAAATAGTTTTTGGCATCACCGTGGCTTCGATGGGGGTTGACTTTTGACAAATAAATAGAACACTACTACAACTATCACAAAGATTTGGTTTCAACGAGTACATAAGCACTACCGAATATCAAAATACAAGGCCAAATTCTAAATACAACTATTTGAATAATGAAACAGTAATAATAGAAAATTGAAAGAGAACTGCAAGCTCTGCGCTCGGTATAGCAGCTACCTCGTAGTCTCCCAAAAATCGGTAGCAACAGAACTCTAGAGATCACCTCGTCCGGAAGTACCTAGATTTGCACATGAAGTGTAGAGTGTAGTATGAGTACAACCAACAACATATACTCAATGAGTAACGAAGCTAACCTTGAGCTAAAAGTAGTGACGAGCTTGCAACAACAGTTAAACACGAATATAAATAACGAGTAACAATTCAAAATATGAAGGAAATAGTAGAAACAAGTAGCTTAATGATATTATGTTCCTTGTTCACATTAAAGAAATTTAGACATGCTTTCCATTTATAGCAGTCAAATCCCAACACAGAGAAAATATTTTATTTATCAGCTAGCATCAGAAAACTACATCTCCATGTATGGGTTCCTAGCCTAACTATCCATTTATAGATATCATGGTGGATCCATCAAGAATGATCACACTTAGGATTGTATGGGTGCCTAGCCTAACTATCCATCATCAAGCACGTATATAAAACATTGTGCATGCGCCCACTGCTGGTATGTCAGACTCCTGAGGGCGGATCCTGCCCAAGTGCTAATCATAATTATATAGCCCAAGTGGTGCACGCGTTGCCCCAAATCAATAACACTTAGACCAATATGGGTCTAGCGTATTGTGTCACCTCAAAATCGATACCAAATTGGCTCTATGGCCCAAACTCAGTCAGTTACCATTCAAGTCTCAGATAAACATATCTCACAATACTCAGTTTAATCGTGTTACATAAAAGAGGCATCAACAATTTGTGAGGAATCAAATACGAAGTAATGAGATAGAGATATCATACACAGATATAGCATCATGACTGAGAACTGGATACAAATAAGGCAGATAGCTTAGAGACAACAAGAATAGCCCTATCGAGTCTCAAACGAAAAGTACACGACCTAGACATTATTTCTAACATGAATAAGAACTCAAATAAACATACAGGTTTAGAAACATTGATATAACAAGGCATGATGGCGAACCAGTCCCATAATAGACTAAACGTCATCTCAAATCATGAACACACCGCTGCACGTGCACACACCCATAACCCCAATAACTTTCATATAATGTAGTACTCAGGGTTAAGTGCCCTAAAATCCAAGCTTAGATATGTTACTTACCTCAAAACACGCAAATCGAAAAAATCCTTGCCTCGCGAATCAGCCTATGAGCGACTCGAATATAGCCAAAGCAACTTAATACCATCAATAATAGTTATATGAAACAATTCCATATGATAAAGCGAAAGTAATATATCAAATATACAAAGTTATCCCATAAAGTCAACCTCTAGCCCGCACCCCGAAAACCGACAAAATTCACAAATTTCGAACACACATTCAATTACGAGTCCAACCATACATAAATCACCAAATCTCAAACTCCAATAACATAGCCTGAAATCTCCAAATTTTACTTCAAATTCACATAAACTAGTAATAATCAATGTCTAATAACAAAATTGAATAATCTTTACTCACCTATTCAATTATAGCAAAAAGTCTCTCAAACATCGCCTCCAACCGAGCTCCAAAATGAGAAAATGACCAAACCCTCGCTTTTTATGTTCTTCCCAACAATTCTCGCATCTGCTGTCAAAATGGTCACACCTGCAATGCCACTTCTTTAGTCCAAAGTTCTCTTCTGTGACAATCACTTACTCCCCAACATTGCGCACATGTAGGACCGCTTGTGCGCTCCTTCATCCGCATGTACGAAAACCCAGCCTCTGACCAATCTCCGCTTCAGCGCATACTTGTCTGCATCTGTGGGATTGAATATGTGAATACTCCTCGCATCTGCGCTCCTCCCAAGCTCCAGCCTAGCCCGCATCTGCACTCACCCGGCTGCTTCTACGGCCTCGCACCTACGGCCAAATTCTCGTAGGTGTGATTTCACCAGACCTAAAACCATCAGTTATTACTCTAAGTCAAATCATGTTTCGTCAACCACCCGAAACAACCCTGAGGCCCATGGGACCCCATCCAAATATACCAACAAGTCCTAAAATATGATACAAACTTACGCGAAGCCTCAAATCTCATCAAACAACATCAAAATCATGAATCGCACCCCCATTCAAGCCTAATGAAACTAATGAACTTCTAATTTATAAAACTAATGCCCAACCATATCAAATCAACTCGGAATGACCACAAATCTGGCACTCTAGTCCCGAATGACAAAACATACCTATTCCAACTCGCGGAACCAAAGTCCAAACCCAATATCAAAAAAGTCAACTCGGTCAAACCTCTCAACCTTTCAAACCTTCAACTTTTCAACCTTTGCCAAAGAGCCTCAAACCAAACTACAGACCTCCAAATCAACATCCGGACATACGACTAAGTCCAAAATAGCCATACAAAGCTATTGGAACCATCAAAACTCCATTTTAGAGTCGTCAACACAAAAGTGAAACTCCGGTCAATTCTTTAAACTTGAGCTTTCAACAATGGAACTAAGTGTCCCAATTCATCCCAATACTTCCCCAAAACCAATTCAACCACTCCGGCAAGTCACATAGCCACAACTGAACATAGAAGAAGCAATAAATAGGGGAACGATGCTCCAATACATAAAATAACCGATCAGATCGTTACATTCTCCCCCTCTTAAACAAACGTTCGTCCTCGAACAGGTATAGAATCATATCTGGAGACCCAAATAGGTGTGGATATCTGCTCTGCATTGCATGCCCGGTCTCCCAATTTGCCTCCTTGATTGATTGACCTCTCCAATGAACTTTTATTGATGTTATATTCTTCGACCTCGACTTTCGAACCTGCCGGTCCAAATTGGCTACCGGCTCTATCTAGTCTTACCGTGTTTTAAAGTCTAAAACATGTTAATGGTCACCATAATACTGACGGAGCATAAAAACATGAAACACTAGGTGAACACCTGATAGACTAGGTGGAAAGGAATGTCTGTAGGCCACTTTTCTACTCCTCTCAAGTACCTCAAAAGGGGCAATATATCGACGACTTAACTTGCCCTTCTTCCCGAACATCATCACACCCATGGGTGAAATGTTATGCAAAACCTTCTAACCCATCCTTATGTGCAACATCACGAACATTCCTATCGACATAACTCTTCTATCTGGACTGTGCTGTACGGAGCCGCTCCAGAATCACCTTTACTTTCTCTATAACATCATAGACCAAATCAATGTGCAACAGCCTATCCTCCCCAGGCTCAAACCAACCAATCGAAGAACGACATCTTCTCCCATCTAAGGCCTCATAAGGAGCCTTCTGGACACTTCACTAAAAGTTGTTGTTGTAGGAGAAATTTGCTAATGAAAGAAATGGATCCCATGAACCTCCGAAATCCATAACAGACACACGTAACATGTCCTCCAAGATCAGAATGGTGCGCTCAAACTGTTTGTCAATCTGAGGATGGAATGTTATACTCAAATCAACCCATGTGCCCAACTTTCGTTGCACCGCTCTCCGAAACTCCGATGTGAACTATGTGCCTCTATAAACAATGATGGAAATGGGAACTCCATGCAAAAGGATAATCTAACAGATGTAAATCTAAACCAACCGCTCTGAAGAATAGGAAGTTGCCACCATAATGAAGTGTGAGGACTTAGTCAACCGCTCCATAATAACCAAGACTGAGTCATACTTGTCCAAGGTCGGTGGCAAGCCTACCACATAATCCATAGTGAATCTCCCATTTCCACTAAGATATCTCCAATATCTTAGTCAACCCTCCCGGTTTATAATGCTCATACTTCACCCGTTGACAATTCAAACACTGAAAGACATAAGCAACAATATATCTCTTCATTCTCCACCAACAATAGTGTAGTTTCAAGTCATGATACATCTTTATAACACTTGGGTCAATGGAACAGCGCGAGTTGTGAGCCTCCTAAAGGATCAAATCTCTCAACCCATCAAAATTTGGAACACAAATCGCCTTTAAGCAGCATAACTCCATCATCACCAATCACAACCCCCTTAGTGCTACCCCGCTAAACCGTGTCCCTAACACCATCATGTGAGGATCATCAAACTGGCTTGCCTTGATATGCTCCAACAACGATGACTGAGCCACAACGCAAGAAAGAACCCGATAGGGCTTCAAAACATCCAATCTCACAAACTAATTTTCCAAAGACTAAACATACATGGCTAGTGGCCTCTCAGCTACCTATGAATATGCCAAACTTCCCATACTCTCAGCCTTCCTACTCAATGCATCAGCCACTATATTGGCCTTCCCCGAATGATATAATATAGTTATATCATAGTCTTTAAGCAACTCTAACCATCTCCGCTGCCTCAAATTAAGGTCCTTCAGCTTGATAAGATGCTGGAGACTCCGATGGCTAGTAAAGACCTCACATGGAACGCCACACAGATAATGCGTCAAAATCTTCAGTACGTAAACAATGGCTGCCAACTCTAAGTCATGAACATTGTAATTCTTCTCATAAACCTTCAATTGCTAAGGTGCATAGGCAATCACCCTATTGTCCCGCATCAATACTGTGCCAAGCCCAATACGCAATGCATCACAATACACAATGTAAAACCCCGAACTTATAGAAAACTCCAATACTAGGGGCTGTACTTAATATGGTCTTCAGCTTCGAAAATCTCTCCTCACACTCCTCAAACCATATGAAAGGATCACTCTTCTGGGTCAATCTAGTCAAAGGTGCAACAATGGACGAGAAACCCTCCACAAAATGGTGATAACAACTTGCCAAAACCAAGAAGCTCCGATTCTATGTAGCTGAAGATGGACTAGGCCACTTTTGAACTGCCTTAGTTTTCTTCAGATCCACCTTGATCTTATCTCTAGACACCATATGGCTTCAGATCCACCTTGATCTTATCTCTAGACACCATATGGCCCATGAGCGCCACTGAATCAATACAAAACTCACATTTGGAGAATTTAGCATATATCTTCTTCTCCCTCTAAGTCTGGAGTACGATCCTCAGATGCTACTCATGATCCTCCTGGTTGCGTGAGTACACCAATCTATCATAACTGAATACTATGAGAAAATAATCATGATATGGCTGGTACACACTGTTCATCAAGTGCATAAACGCTAATGGGGCGTTGGTCAACCCAAAACACATCACTAGAAACTTGTAGTATCCATAGCGGGTCCTAAAATCCGCCTTCGGAATATTTAAATCCCATATCTTCAACTAATGATACAAATATCTCAAATTAATATTCGAGAAAACTCTAGAACCCTGAAGTTGATCAAATAAGTCGTCAAAGCGCAGTTGTGGGTACTCGTTCTTAATAGTAACCTTCTTCAGCTGCTTGTCGTCTATACAAATCCTCATAGTCCCATCATCCTGCTTCACAAATAGAACGGGTGCACCCCAAAGTGACACACTAAGCCCGATGAAGCCCTTATCAAGTAATTCCTGCAACTGTTCATTCAACTCCTTCAACTTAAAAGGTTCCATTCGATACATTGAAATAGATATGGGCTGAGTGCCCGGTACCAGATCAATGTCAAAATTAATGTCTCTGTCAGGTGGAATGACCGACAAGTCTGCTAGAAATACATCTGGAAAGTCTCTAACTACCAGAACTAACTCGATGGTAGGATTATCTGCACTAACATCTCTCACGAAGGCCAAATATGCCAAACATCCCTTCTCAACTATCCGTTGAGCCATCAAATTTGCAATTACTCTACTAGGAACAAAATCTGGGGAACGTCTCCACTCTAACCTTGACACCCCTCGGAATTGCCAACATCACGGTCTTAGCGTAACAATCAATAATAGAGTTACATGGTGACAACGAGTTCATGCCCAAAATTACATCAAAAACAATCATACTAAGCAATAAAAGATCGACTCTTGTCTCAAATCAACAAATAGTCACCACACAAGAGCGATATACATGATCCACAATAATAAAATCACCCACCGACATAAATAGATAAACATGCATAGCTAAGGAATAACGAGGCATAGCCTAATAACGAGCAAAGTATGATGACACATATGAATAAGTGGAACGAGGGTCAAATAATACTAAAGTATCTCAGTGGCACACGGAAACAATACCTTTGATCACAACATCAGAAGGAACTTCCTCTGATCTTGCGGGAAATGCAAAGAAATGAGCCTGACAACCACCTAACTAACCTCCCCCCTCTAGGGCGACCTCGACTCGCACGACCTCCACCCAGAGTTGGCTGAGTGTGTGGTGTAGCAACTGATGCAGGGGCCATAGACTGGCCTCCCTTATGCATTGGACCTCTATAATGACAGGGACAATACTTCCTAACGTACCCCAACTCTCCACAATCGTAGCAACCTCGAACTGGAAATATATGTGGGCCTAAATCAGACCCAAAGAGCTCAAATGACCATTTGAAGAACCCGGTACGGACGAACAAGACTGATTTAGCATGGTACGAGATTTGAGCTGGAAGTGCACAGAAAGGTGACTTTACTAGGAAAGTACTATATGAACCATAACTAGGTGATGCACCACGATCATCTAGACGAGCCGTCTGAGCGGGTCCGAAAAGACGATCTCTATTGTAATGTGACTGGCCTCAAGGTGAGGTACCACTGAAACTACCTGAACTGCGAGGCATCTTGTCCTCTCTCTCCTCGCGCTCAAGATTATGAACCTGCTCCAAGATCCTAGCAATATTGACTACCTAGTAAAACTTAGCATCTGTTTTAGCCTCTCGAGCAAACTGTAATGTAGACCATCGTTGAGGACATCAATCAACCTCCTGATCCTCTCTCTCACTCTCTTAGTGGAAACCAACCATATAGCATGACGGGCCAGATCCGCGAATCTCATCTTGTATGGATTCATAGTCATATCCCCCTAAAATACGTGCTCAAAATCTCTACACAACTCATCTCTACGAGTTTGTGGAACAAATTTCTTTAAGAATAGAACTAAGAACTTATGCCACATAAGTGGCGATGTGCCAACTACCTTGCTCAACCCATATTCCTGCCACCATCTATAAGTTGCCCCTGTTAGATGAAAAATGGTAAATGCAACTTTGCTGGTCTCCAAAATACCCGCTATGCGAAGAATCTGCTGACACCGACCACATGTGCTCAATAAGTAATAAAATTAACCTTGGGCTAAAAGTAGTGACGAGCTTGGAAACAATAGTATGATAAAATATCAATAACAAGTAATAGTTCAGAATATGAAGGAAACCGTAGAAACAGGCAGTTCAATGATATTATGTTCAGCTTGTTCACATTTTGAAATTTAGACATGCTTTTCATTTATATTAGTCAAAACCCAATACAGATAAAACATTTTATTGATCAACTAGCATGAAGAAAGTACATCTCTATGCCTACATGTCAAATCAATAGATATCATGGAGGATCCATCAAGAATAATCACACTTAGCACTGTACATGTTTCTAGCATAACTGTCCATCATCAAACACGTATATAAAACATTGTGCCTGCGCCCACTGCTGGCATGTCATACTCCGTAGGGGCGAATACTATCCAAGCGCTAATCATAATCATATAGCCCAAAAGTGAGACGTGGTGCACACGTCGCCCCAAATCTATAACACTTAGCCCAATATGGGCCTGGCGTACGTGTCACCTCAAAGTCAATACCAAATCGGTGCTATGGACCAAACTCAGTCACTTACTGTTCAAGTCTTAGATAAACACATCTCACAATACTCAATTTAACTGTATTACGCATGTGAGGCATTAACGACATGTGAGGAATCAAATAAAAAGTACTGAGTTAGAGATATCATACACGAATTTAGCATCATGACTGATAATATGGATACAAATAAGGCAAATAGCTGACAGACATCAAAATAGCCCTATCGAGTCTCAAACGAATAGTACATGGCCTAGACATGATTTCTTACATGAATTAGAACTCAAATAAACAAATAGGTTTACAAACATGGATATAATGAGGCATGATGGCCAACCAATCCCATAATAGATTAAAAGTCATCTCAAATCATGAACACCGGCACATGTAGTTTCGGGGTTAGGTTATTTCGACCTACCCTTCCTCGGTGGCTAATCGATACTCCCAAGACATTTACTTTCAAAAGGATTTACCACATATTTCATATTATTTTACATGACGTTCGCTTTATTGGCACAACTGACCATAGTGCAATATCATCATTGCCACATTGGCCGTACTTCATAATTCATGTCCACTATTTCACTTTCCGCATCATCATGAATAATAAACAACAAGGCCTTTCAAATTAAGACTTTAAACACATACTTGAGCAATTTAGGGTCTTAGGCACATGTGATTTATTACACAATTTGACATAATAGCTTTCATTAGAATCACGCTTTCAAATCATAACATAATAACACAACCCATACTTAAACCATATTCTCAAACATTAACTCAGCATAACAAGAATCTTTGGAATACTTATTGAACGCATAATTATTTTGACATAATTCTTATTTGGAAACCTCAATTTATAATGAGCATCACGGGACTTACAAGGACATCGTGGGTTTTAATTCTAAGAAAAGAGTTTAGCCAACATACCTTACCTCGATCTTTCCTTAATTTACTACATAGTACCTGCATCCTAGCAACTTTGATCTATTTTGAGATATAGCAAAATTGAACATAAATTAGGAACGAGTTCATGGTTACGGCTCACTTTAGAACTTTATCAAACACTAGGTGTTCATTAATGTTTCAACGTTCTCCTATGGTTGAGTCTTTCATCCCACTACCCAAAATCTACCAATTTGAGTTCAACTACCTTCCCACAACTCATGAATGTACATGCATGCATAAACAACAACCCTTATCCTCAAAACATTTCTCCACATTACCTACTCCCAAACAAATTTCGTAATTGAGGGTTAGGGCTAGAATCGTACATCTTGATTGAAGGCCTTGTGAGCTTTCTAGTTGAATTTCAATGTTTCGACAAGATTTTGGAGGAACAATTTGCTTAGGGACTTCACCTGTCACTCTAGGGAACTCCTTCTCTCTAAAAATACCAGATACCCCCCTTTAGAAATGAAACTTTATGTCTAACTATCGAGGTAGGGTTGTGTTAAGAAAATAGAAAAAATGAAGCCCCGCCAAAATAGAAAATATAAATGATCCATAATGCTTCTTCGATCCGCAAAATGGCGCTCCAGAGCTGAGAAATTTTGCCTCACTCTGCGACCAGTCTACGGTCAGCAGACTTTTTTCTGTAGTCCGTGATAGGTTATGCGGTACGCAAAATGATTATGCGGCCGCATAATTGACCGCATAATGGTATGAAATTTTGCCTAACTTTATGCTTCAATATGCGGCCGATATGAAGTCCGCAGAATGGACCGCATAAATGACCTACACTTTTAAATATTTTCTTCAACTCCCCAATGCATTGTTCAACCCAAAAAGTCCGAACCGCGCTAGTATGTTTGCTGCGAAGCATCTTTATAATCGCAAACACATAAGTCCACTTCGGCACCACGAAAACCCAGGTTTTAGGTAACGTTTTACAGAGACTTACATCCTTCTCCTCTTAAAATCATTCGTCCCCGAATGAGGATCAAAATTCACCATTAGCGCCCAATGTGACTCAGTTGCCACAACACACAGTAGTAGTCCCAATTTTTGACTAACTCCCTACATTTCCATAACAATCGCTAGAGTCTCCCCTGTAACTGGGCCTTTCTACCTTCCAGAGAATCCCAAAACCATTCCTAACAACATGTACATGAACCAATGATGCAATATAACATTAAAACAATGCCAACCGTGGCCTCATGAGCAGTATACTACCAAAAAGGAACACTTTTAACATCAACTGTACAAATGATACATAATTCATAGAAGGTAACTCTTAGAATTTTCATAGAACACAACTTTATAAATACATGTCTATCCAAACAAATGAGGGTACTTCTTCTTCATTTCTTCCTCTGCCTCCCAGGTGGCCTCTTTAACCTAATGGTTCCGCCATAGTACTTTCACAGAGGCAATCTCTTTGTTCCTCAACTTTCGAACTTGCCTATCAAGGATGGGAACTGGAATTTCTCCATAAGTCAATTCTTCATTAACCTCAGTAGTCTCAACCGGAACAATAAGTGACGCATATCCAACCACCGTCTACCCAACTCACCCATGAAAAAAAAAAGAATACATTCCATTAATTTGACAGTAAGAGTCATGTGAATAATACTAGTTCATTTCAATTCGTTACATCATTAACAAGTCTCAAATATAGTACACTATACAATCATAGTTAAAATGGAACAAATGACACGATTACAACATTTTTAGTTTAACCTTCCCCAAAGAATAGATACAACCCACACTATGTCTACGGAGCCTCTAACAGGAATAAAAGAGTTCTATGATAGTGCCGGCAATAAGGCCCCAGCTATACATGAAAATGCTATGTACAAAGGATAAGAAATACATGACCCTGAAATGAAGTGAGGCTTACCAAGTCAGCTGAGGAGAGGGTGGGCTGCTATCACGGATCAATACCACTTACTATGGGATCACCTGCATCCATAAAAAATGCAGCGTATCCGGCAAAAAGGGACATTAGTACATATGAAGTAGTACCAGTATGTAAAACTAAGCACCCTTCTCAATAGAACGAATAATAGCAAACAGAGAAGGAAACATGACATCAATAAGAGGATCAAATGGTAACAACGTGGCAAGTTATGGAAAAGTAAATTTCAGTATTCTAAATTGGGAGATCTTTTGCATTGATATACCACCGTGTTTTAGCACGGAGTCCGATCTCAGCTCGACTAACTAAGTCGTCTCAACCCGAGACATGTACTCACAATACCACCATGTGCGTGGCATGGCATCCTATCTCAGCCCGACCGGCCTCACCACAATACCGTGGGGGTCGATATCATATCACATCTAGCTAGTAATAATCTCATCCCATTTGAGTGGAAACAACTCTACACATCAATATCATCCCATAAAAGGGAAACAACATTATCACATTGTCACGGGGATTTACCCCTCAATCACTCCTACACCGGCACATGTAGTTTCGGGGTTAGGTTATTTCGACCTACCCTTCCTCGGTGGCTAATCGATACTCCCAAGACATTTACTTTCAAAAGGATTTACCACTTATTTCGTATTATTTTACATGTCGTTCGCTTTATTGGCACCATTGGCCATAGTGCAATATCATCATTGCCACATTGGCCGTACTTCATAATTCATGTCCACTATTTCACTTTCCACATCATCATGAATAATAAACAACAAGGCCTTTCAAATTAAGACTTTAAAGACATACTTGAGCAATTTAGGGTCTTAGGCACATGTGATTTATTACACAATTTGACATGATAGCTTTCATTAGAATCACGCTTTCAAATCATAACATAATAACACAACACATACTTAAACCATATTCTCAAACATTAACTCAGCATAACAAGAATCTTTGGAATACTTATTGAACGCATAATTATTTTGACACAATTCTTATTTGGAAACCTCAATTTATAATGAGCATCACGGGACTTAAAAGGACATCGTGGGTTTTAATTCTAAGAAAAGAGTTTAGCCAACATACCTTACCTCGATCTTTCCTTAATTTACTACATAGTACCTGCATCCTAGCAACTTTGATCTATTTTGAGATATAGCAAAATTGAACATAAATTAGGAACGAGTTCATGGTTACGGCTCACTTTAGAATTTTATCAAACACTAGGTGTTCATTAATGTTTCAACGTTCTCCTATGGTTGAGTCTTTCACCCCACTACCCAATATCTACCAATTTGAGTTCAACTACCTTCCCACAACTCATGAATGTACATGCATGCATAAACAACAACCCTTATCCTTAAAACATTTCTCCACATTACCTACTCCCAAACAAATTTCGTAATTGAGGGTTAGGGCTAGAATCGTACATCTTGATTGAAGGCCTTGTGAGCTTTCTAGTTGAATTTTAATGTTTCGACAAGATTTTGAGGAACAATTTGCTTAGGGACTTCACCTGTCACTCTAGGGAACTCCTTCTCTCTAAAAATACCAGATACCCCCTTTAGAAATGAAACTTTACGTCTAACTATCGAGGTAGGGTTGTGTTAAGAAAATAGAAAAAATGAAGCCCCGCCAAAATAGAAAATAGAAATGATCCATAATGCTTCTTCGATCCGCAAAATGGCGCTCCAGAACTGAGAAATTTTGCCTCACTCTGCGACCAGTCTACGGTCAGCAGACTTTTTTTTGCAGTCCGTGATAGGTTATGTGGTACGCAAAATGATTATGCGGCCGCATAATTGACCGCATAATGGTATGAAATTTTGCCTAACTTTATGCTTCAATATGCGGCCGATATGAAGTCCGCAGAATGGACCGCATAAATGACCTACACTTTTAAATATTTTCCTCAACTCCCCAATGCATTGTTCAACCCAAAAAGTCCGAACCGCGCAAGTATGTTTGCTGCGAAGCATCTTTATAATCACAAACACATAAGTCCACTTTGGCACCACGAAAACCCAGGTTTTAGGTAACGTTTTACAGAGACTTACATCCTTCTCCTCTTAAAATCATTCGTCCCCGAATGAGGATCAAAATTCACCATTAGCGCCCAATGTGACTCAGTTGCCACAACACATAGTAGTAGTCCCAATTTTTGACTAACTCCCTACATTTCCATAACAATCGCTAGAGTCTCCCCTGTAACTGGGCCTTTCTACCTACCAGAGAATCCCAAAACCATTCCTAACAACACGTACATGAACCAATGATGCAATATAATATTAAATCAATGCCAACCGTGGCCTCACGAGCAGTATACTACCAAAAAGGAACACTTTTAACATCAACTGTACAAATGATACATAATTCATAGAAGTTAACTCTTAGAATTTTCATAGAACACAACTTTATAAATACATGTCTATCCAAACAAATGAGGGTACTTCTTCTTCATTTCTTCCTCTGCCTCCCAGGTGGCCTCTTTAACCTAATGGTTCCGCCATAGTACTTTCACAGAGGCAATCTCTTTGTTCCTCAACTTTCGAACTTGCCTATCAAGGATGGGAACTGGAATTTCTCCATAAGTCAATTCTTCATTAACCTCAGTAGTCTCAACCGGAACAATAAGTGACGCATATCCAACCACCGTCTTCAACATGGACATGTGGAACATTGGCTACATTAAAGACATCTCTGGAGGTAGATCTAGCATGTAAGATACTTGATCAATCCTCTGAATAATTCTGTACAGTACGACATACCTCTGACTCAATTTCCCTTTCTTACCGAACCGCATTATGCCCTTCATAGGGGAAACCTTCAAGAATACCCAATCATCTTCTTTGAACTCCAAATCTCTACGACGAATATCTGAATAGGACTTCTGACGACTCTGGGTAGTTTTCAACTGCTCCTTAATGATCTTAACCGTTTCCAAAGCCTGATGTGTAAGGCCTGGCCCTATCAATTCCTCTTCACCAATCTCGAAAAACCCAATGGGAGATCTACATCGCGTACCATATAATACCTAGAACGGTTCCATTTGAATTCTAGCATGATAATTGTTGTAGTAGGCAAACTCTACTAGCAGCAAATCATCATCCCAGCTACCTTTGAAAGAAAGAACACAAGCACGCAACATATCCTCAAGCGTTAGAATAGTCCGCTCTTCCTGCCCGTCAGTCTGCGGGTGAAAGGTTGTACTAAGATTCACCTAAAAATCCAAACCTTGCTGAAATTTATTCCAAAAATAAGCCTTGAACTGTGCCCTCGATCTAAGATAATAGAAATTGGAGAGCCATGCAACCTGACTATTTCTTTGATGTACAACTTAGCATATTGTTCTGTCATGTCAGTAGCCTTAATAGGTAAGAAGTTTGCTGATTTCGTGAGTCGATACACAATCACCCAAATCGAGTCGAACTTGCAAGGAGTACGAGGTAGCCCTACCACAATTTCCATATTTATCATTTCACATTTCCACATCAGCATCTCTATGTCCTATGCCAACCCATCGGGTCTTTGGTGTTCGGCCTTCACTTGCTGACAATTTGGACATCTTGCCACAAAGTTCGCTACATTCCTCTTCATATCGTTCAACCAATAGACTTCCCTAATATCATGAAAAATATTTGTGGAGCCCCGGTGCACGAAATACCTAGAAGTGTGAGCCTCGATCATGATTCTTTCCCGGTGACTATCCACATTTGGAACACATAGTCGCCTTTGGTACCTTAGCGTACCATCCTCCATGCCAAGATAAAAGGCCATGGTCTTATGCTTTTGAATCCCCTCCTTCAATTGTACCAATAATGGATCGTTGTATCTCTTCTCCTTGACTTCCACCACAAGTGATGATTCACCCCTATTTTGCACAATTACTCCTCCTTCACTAGAATCCGCAAGACGAACTCCCAAACTAGCCAACCGATGAACCTCATTGGCTAACTGCCTTTGGTATGCCTTTAAGTGAGCCAAACTGTCCATATATTTCTAGCGAAGAGCATCCGCTACAACATTAGCCTTCCCCAGATGATATAAGATATTGATGTCGTAATCATTGAGTAACTCAAGCCATCTTCTCTGCCTCATGTTCAATTCCTTCTGTTTGAAAATGTGTTGAAAACTCTTATGGTCCGTGAATATATCTACATGAACCCCATACAGATAATAATGCCAAATCTTCAATGCCAATACCACCGCCGCAAGATCTAAGTCATGTGATAGATAGTTATTTTCATGATTCTTGAGTTGCCTAGAAGCATAATCTATCACCTTTCCATGTTACATTAATACACACTCGAGTTCGATCCTCAAATCATAGCAATATATCACAAACCCATATGTACCCTCTTGTAGATTCAACACTTGTGCCGTAATTAATCTCGATTTCAACTCTTGGAAGCTCCTTTCACAAGCATCTGACCATTGGAACTTAACCGCCTTCTACATCAATTTAGTCAATGGGGAGACAAGTGTAGAGAACCCCTCTACAAACTTCCTGTAATATCCAGCTAAGCCCAAGAAACTGCCAATCTCTGTTGGGGTAGTAGGTCTAGGACAATTCTTCACAACTGAAATTTTCTGGGGGTCAACACCAATTCCTTCTCTGGAGACCACATGACCCAAGAACTTGACAGATTCTAGCTAAAATTAACATTTCGAAAACTTTGCACACAACTTTTGCTGATATAGGGTCTGTAGAACTGCCCTGAGATTATCGACATGGTCCTTTTGACTTCACGAATATACAAGGATATCATCAATAGACACTATCACAAATTAGTCAAGAAAAGTCTTGAAAATACGGTTCATAAGATCCATGAAAGTTGCGGGGGCATTTGTTAGCCCAAAAGACATTACCAGAAATTCAAAGTCCCCATACCGGGTCCTGAAAGTTATTTTTAGAATATCCTGCTCTGTGGTCTTCAATTGGTGATATCCGGATCTTAAATCGATCTTGGAGAAGTACATAGCACCTTGCAATTGGTTAAAGAAATTATATATCCTCGGTAGTGGGTACTTATTTTTTATTGTAACCTTGTTGAGCTGTCGATAGTCAATACATATTCTTAGTGACCCATCCTTCTTTCTTATAAATAGAACTGGTGCGCCAAAAGGCGACACACTCGTCCGGATGAAACCCTTCTCTAACAATTATTTCAATTGTTATTTTAGCTCATTCAATTCTGCTGGTTTCATTCTGTAGGGTGGAATAGATATAGGTTGTGTTAATGGTATCACATCAATCCCAAAATCAATCTCCTTGTCTAGCGGGATCCCAAGGAGCTCATCCGGAAAGACCTCTGGAAATTCATTCACAATAGGCATAGACTCTAGTGTAAGTTCCTCAATATTGTTGTCCGTAACCCTGACAAAATGGTAGATACACCCCTTGTTAATCATCTTCATGGCCTTAAGGTAAGTAATAAACCTATTCTTCGGCATCACATTATCCCCCTTACATTCAATCACTGACTTAGTTGGAAATTCAAACCTAACGGTTCTAGTTCGACAGTCAAGCTTAGAGAAACAAGAATCAAGCCAATTCATCCATATTATTCAACGCACAGTGACAACACAATCACTATAAATCCGCGCGGCCACAATAAACTCACCAACTAGAGTAGATACTGAGAAAGGCTCATGGAGTTGTTTCGGTTCTATCCCGAATTCCATAGCAACATATGGAGTGACATAGGACAAAGTGGAACCGAGATCAATAAAAGCATACACATCATGAGATTGGATAGTCAATATACCTATGACAACATCTGGAGAAACATCTAAACTCTGGTGACCCATCATAGCATAGAAACGGCGTGGTCTTCCTGAACGTTGTGCGTAACCCCTAACCGCACCACGCCCTGCGGGTACTGGGGTTCCTTGTGCTGGAAGTGGTGCTGCGGATGTAGTAGCTGCAAAACTGGTTGGTTGTGTTGTACCACTGCTCAAGCTCTAGTGAGGCAAACGGCAATCCCCTTGAATGTGACCCCTCATTCCACACCCGTAGCATATGGGCTGGTCTATGTAGCATAACCCAAAGTACATCTTCCCTCACCGACAAGGGGGACTTCGCTGCTGTTGAAATCTCCCACCAGACCGACCCTGCTGGTAGGATCCCTTGTTTCCCTGGTTGGGCATAAAACGGTTCCCCTACTATTGACAGGGCCCTGTTGGCGGTGCACTAGCTGAAGACTGAGTAAAAAACTGGGATGGCCCTGATGACCCTCTCCTAAAAAATTTCCTACCACCACCACCACCACTAGAAGTACAACTGAAGTTGCCCGCTGACCGGGCATTATTGCTACTCTCTCGCTCCATTCTATTCTTCAGTTTGCGGGTCTCTGTGGCTTGAGGAAATGCCACCATATTACCATAGTTCATATCAGAATTCAAGGTAGCTGTTGCGGCCTTATTAATAACCAATGGAATAAGACCCTGCACAAATCGGCACACTCTAGCCTCCATAGTAGGCAACATGTAGATGGCATATCTGGACAAGCACGTGAATCTCATACGATACTCCCACACACATATGCTATGTTGTTTCAGGTTCTCAAACTCGGCGGCACGCGCTGCCTGCCTTAGTCTTGGCAGGCATGAAATGATCAATGAATGCATCATCAAACTCACTCCACCTCGACGGATGGCTCCCCTCCTCACGGGAGTCCTCCCACATATCAAACCAAGAATAGGCTACCCCTTTCAGGCGGTAGGAGGCCAACTCTACTCCCCCGTCTCAGCAGCACGCATAACTCAGAGGGTCTTGTGCATCTCGTCAATAAAATCTTGGGAGTCCTCTGCATGATCAGTACCTGTGAACGCTAGAGGGTCCAACTAGAGAAATCTATTCACCCTGGAACTAGTGGAATCCCCTGGCTGACTAGAAGAAGTGGGTGCAACATCTGATCTCTAGGCATAGGAAGCCACTATCTAAGCCAACATCTATATGGCTCCCCTGAGATCCCCATCAGATACACCACTATCTAAGTGAGGTCTGATCAGGTGTAGTGGAATTAGACTGTGTAGTAGTCGGGAGAATATTCTCACCCCTCGGGTGCTCACCCGTATTATCGAGTAAAGGATCAACAGCCACTCCTGGGGTGGCATTGGTTCCTTGGCCAGTTCTTGCTTTATTCCTAGGCGACATATACTGAAATTTAGAGAAACGCACGAGTTAAAAGAGGGACAATATTACAATCAACTTTATCGCACGATCTAGATTATCAAATAACGGTATTATTCCTAAATGCCCAAGTAGCCTCCTAATTATAGATGTGGTCGACAACATACCGATAATAAGGACTCTACTAGACACGGCTCCAAGATACCCTAGGATACTTTAAAACCTTAGGCTCTGATACCAAGTTTGTCACATCCCGACCTCGGGGAGCGCGACTGGCGCTCAACTGAGATACCCCGGCCAAGCAAGCCTTTACAATACCTTCTACCTAACTCACCCATGAATAAAGAGAATAATACATTCGATTAATTTGACAGTAATAGGTCACGTGAATAACACCAATTCATTTCAATTAGTTACGTCATTAACAAGTCTAAAAAATAGTACATTATACAATCATAGTTAAAGTGGAACAAATGACACGATCACAACATTTTTAGTTTAACCTTCCCAAAAAAATAGATACAACCCACACTTTGTATACGGAGAATCTAACGGGAACAAAAGAATTCTATGATAGTGCCAACAAAATAGCCCCGGCTATACCTCAAAAAGCTATAAACAAAGGATAAGTGATACAAGCCCCCGTAATCAAGTGGGTTTCACCACGTCAGTTGAGGAGAGGGTGTGCTGCTATCACGGATCATTACCACCTACTATGGGACCACCTGCATCCATTAAAGATGCAATGCCCCCAGCAAAAAAGGACGTTAGTACATATGAATAGTACTAGTATGTAAAACTAAGTAGCCTCTTAATAAAATGAATAACAGTAAATAGAGAGGGAAACATAAGATCAATAAGAGGATCAAATGGTAACAAGGTGTCAAGTTATAGACAGGTAAATTTCGGTATTTTAAGTTGGGAGATCTTTAGCACCAATATACCACCGGGTTTTATCACAGAGTCTGATCTCAGCCCGACCAGCTAAGCTGTCTCACCCCGAGACATGCACTCGCAATACCACCATGTGCGCGGCATGGCGTCCAATCTCAGCCCGACCGGCTAAGCCGTCTCACCACAATGATGTGTGGGTCGACATCACATCACATCTCGCTAGAATAATCTCATCCCATTTAAGGGGAAACAGATCAACACATCAATCTCATCCCATACAACGGAAATAACCTTATCACATTGTCATGGGGATTTACCCCTCAATCACTCCTACACTGGCATGTATAGTTTCGGGGTTAGGTTATTTCCACCTACCCTTCCTCGATGGCTAATCGCTACTCCTAAGACATTTACTATTAAAAGTATTTACCACTTAGTTCATATTCTATTACATGTCGTTCGCTTTATTGGCACCATTGGCCATAGCGCAATATCATTCTTTGCAGGTTGGTCGTACTTCATAATTCATGTCCACTATTTCACTTTCCACATCATCATGAATAATAAACAACAAGGCCTTTCAAATTGAGACTTTAAACACATACTTGAGCAATTTAGGGTCTTAGGCACATGTGATTTATTACACAATTTGACATGATAGCTTTCATTAGAATCACGCTTTCAAATCATAACATAATAACACACAGCCCATACTTAAACCATATTCTCAAACATGAACTCAACATAACAAGAATCTTTGGAATACCTATTGAACACATAATTTTTTTACACTATTCTTATTTGGAAAACTCAATTTATAATGAGCATCATAGGACTTACAAGGACATCATGGGTTTCAATTCTAAGAGAAGAGTTTAGCCAACATACCTTTCCTCGAGCTTTCCTTAATTCACTACATAGTCCCGGAATCCTAGCAACTTTCATCTATTTCGAGATATTGAAATTGAACATAAATTAGGAACGAGTTCATGGTTCCAACTCACTTGAGCATTTTATCAAACACTAGGTGTTCATTAATGTTTCAAGGTCCTCCTATGGTGGAGTATTTCATCCCACTACCCAAAATCTACCCATTTGAGTTCAACTACCTTCCCACAACTCGTGAATATACATGCATCTAAAAACAACAAACCTCGTCCTCAAAACGTTCCTCCCCATTACATATTCCCAAATAAATTTCGTAATTGAGGGTTAGGGCTAGAATCTTACCTCTTGGTTGAAGGCCTTGTGAGCTTTCTAGTTTAATTTCAAAGTTTCTACAAGCTTTTGGAGGAACAATTTGCTTAGGGACTTCACTTGTCACTCTAGGGCACTCCTTCTCTCTAAGAATACCAGATACTCCCTTCAGAAATTATCCCTTACATCTAATTATCAAGGTAGGGTCGGGTTAAAAAGTTAGAAAAAATAATGCCCCATCACAGATCTACGATCGCATATGCGACTGCATGATGCTTTTGCGGTCCGCAAAATGGGCCACAAAATGGCCCTTCAGAACTGGGTAATTCTGCCCCTCTTAAGATCATTCGTCCTTGAATGAGGGTCAAAATTCACTATTAGCGCCCAATGTGACTCAGTTTCTACAACACACACCAGTAGTTCCAATTATTGACTAACTCCCTAAATTTCAAACAATTTTGCTGGAGTCTACCTTGTAATTCGGCCTATCCACCTACTGGATAATCCCAAATCTAGTCCTAACAACATGTACATGAACCAATGATATAACATAACATTAAAACAACGCCAACCGTTGCCTCACGAGAAGTATACTACCAAAAACTAACTCTTTTAGCGTCAACTGTACAAATGATACATAATTCATAGAAGGTAAATCTTAGCATTTTCATAGAACATAACTTTATAAATACATGGACATCCAAACAAATGAGGGTAGTTTGTCTTCATTTTTTCCGAGCCATCCCAGGTGGCCTCTTCAACCTGTTGGTTTTGCCATAGTACTTTCATAGAGGCAATCTCTTTGTTCCTCAACTTTCAGACTTTCCTACAAAGGATGACAACAAGAATTCTATATAAGTCAATTCTTCATTAACCTCAATGGTCTCAACCAGAAAAATAAGCGAGGGATCTCCAACCACCTTATTCAACATGGACACATGGAACACCGGTGCACTAAAGACATATCTGGAGGTAGTTCTATCTTATCAGCCACCTGACCAATCCTCTGAATGATTAGGTATGGTTCGACATATCTCGAAATCAATTTCCCTTTCTTACCGAACCGCATTATGCCATTCATAGGTAAAACCTTCAAGAATACCCAACCCTCTTCTTTGAACTCCAAATCCCTACGTCGAACATCTGAATAGGACCTTACAATCGTTAACACATAAGTCCACTTTGGCACCACGAAACCTCGGGTTTAAGGTAAAATTTTACAGGGCCTTACAAAATCGACCCTCAAATCACTAAATCTCACTCTCCAATAACACAACCTAAAATCCCCATATTTCACTTCAAATTCACATAAACTAGGTGTAATAATAAATGGGTAATCTATATCTAATAACAAAATTGAATAATCTTTACTCACATCTTCAATTGTAGAAAAACACATCTCAAAATCACCTCCAACCGAGCTCCAAAATGAGAAAAATGACAAAACCCTAACTTTTTATGTTCTGCCCAGCGATTCTCGCATCTGCATTAAAATGGTCGCACCCGTGATGCAGCTTATGCAATCAAAAGTACGCTTATGCAGAAATCACTTATGCCCAAATCTTGCCCCCCTACGGGACCACTTATGCGCTCCTTCCTCCGCATCTACAGAAACCCAGCCTATGACTAAACGCCACTTCGTGCGCGCACACGTCCACATCTACAGGCTCGCGGATGCAGAAACTCCTCACACTTGCGCCCCTCCCCAGCTCCATCCTAGACCGCATCTACGCTCACCAGGCCGCTTCTGCGGCCTCGCACCTATGACCAAATCCTCACAAGTGTGATTTCACCAAACTTGAAACCATCAGCTATTCCTCTAAGTCAAAACATGATCCATAAACCATCTAAAACACCCCCAAGACCCCAGGCCCCCATCCAAACATTATCAACAAGTCCTGAAACACTATATGAACTTACTCAAGGCTTCAAATATCATCAAACAACATTAAAATCACGAATCGTACACCAAATCAAGCCTAATTAAACTAATGAACTTCCAACGTCTAAACCTAATGTCGAAGCATATCAAATCAATTCTGAATGACCTCAAATTTTGCACATTAGTCCCAAATGAAACAACAGACCTATCCCTACTACCAGAACAAAAGTCCAAACCTGATATCAACAAGCTCAGCTCTCGATCAAACCTCTCAACCTTTCAAACCTTCAACTCTCCAACTTTCACTAAAGAGCCTCAAACCAACCTACAGACCTTCAAATCAACATTTTGACACATGCCTAAGTCCAAAATCACCATATGAACCTATTGGAATCATCAAAACTCCATTTCAGAGTCGTCTACACAAAAAATCAAACTTTGGTCAACTCTTTCAACTTAATCTTTCAATCTTGGGACTAAGTGTTCCAATTCATCCCGATACTTTCCCGAAATAAATCCAACCACACGGCAAGTCACATAACCACAAATGAGCATAGAAGAAGCACTAAATAAGGGAACAAGACTACAATACAGAAAATGACCCGCCGTGTCGTTACAGTATTTGACAGCCAGAATGGAACCGTCTGTAGTGAGTCATGTGTCGTGTGTGGTGAGCATATTTTTATAGTCCATGTTGTTGTAATTATGTCTAAAACTTGCCTGGTATGTGTGTTGAAAAGAGATTCTATGTGATTCTTGGCATGAAAAATGAGTTTAGGCTTTCTTTGATCTTTTTGAGCTTAAACTATTATCATAAATAAAATTATCCCTTGTTAACCCTTTTGGGCTTATAGTTTAGTCTATTCTCTTTTGTTCTTAATTGTTATTATTTTTATCCTTTTACCTCTTAAATTACTTTAAGCTCCAATGAGGTACACCTAGCGTGAAAGCTCGCGTCACGAGCTTTGCGAAGCACTACAAGATAGGCCTCGCGAGCTTTGAGGCCTGGTTCCTTTCCTAGTCCATGCATTAAACGTTTTTTATTTGGTTTTGGACTTTGGGACTCCGACCCTAGCCTATATACCACACCCTTTTTTTACCAACCCTCTAAAAAGATAAAAGTGATTTCTAAGGGTTGAAATGGTTTTCAACTGAAAATGACCAAAAATTGTGTTTCAAAGGATTTCTCGGAGTTACCACTTGACATATGGTTTCAGTGTGCCAAGTCACCATTATGTTTAAAATAATTTTTCCTTTTAAAACACATTTAGACTCCAGAACTAGTTTTCACTAGAAATTCTAAGTAAGGGAATTTACATGACTCGGGGAGAAGGTATTAGACATTCCCCGAGTTCCGCAATGATTATTGTTGCATACATGATCAAGTTGTCTTTTCAAAATACTCGAGTTGAGGTAAAACACACAAGAAAAATAAACACAATAGGTTCAAGGTTGTCCCACATAAATAAAAGAAGAGAAAAATAAAAGGAAATAAAAGGAAATAAAATAGTAATGAAAAGAGAACTAAGAGTCCTATCGCCTCCTCTAAACAATGTCCGCCTTTAGCCTTCCTTTACATGATTCTAGGGGCATTACCCGGATAAAATAATAAACTAAGGGACAACCTCTAACCTTGAAGTAAATGAAAAGTTCTAAAATTTGCCTACCCAAGTGTGGTCGGCCGAAACATGCTACTAGCCAATAATGTAATAAAAATAATATAAAGTAAATAAAAGAAAACTTATTTTATGTTCATGTTTTGTTCATATATTTGACCAGGCCCAATTCTTAAACATGCAAGTCAACAATTTAAAAACTAATGGGCTTTGGCCTCCCAATTTTCCCGGCCCAACAAGCATTCATCCAAACAAATATTTATCCAGAACAAATGCTCAGGGAACACTAGTAAATAGCTCAAATAAAAGAACGAAATAACTTGAGAACAACATTAGACCATTGTGACACAAGGACGCCCAAAGGGAAAACCAATATCAAAAGGAAATTCATGACACATGAAGCAAAGTGCTAATTAAAGGATCGAACCAGGACCATATTGATTCAGGGAATTCTACTATGATTAGTAAGTTTTCCAAACAAAAGTGTGTTCAAATCACATTCCTGTGAAACTATTCTAATTTATCAAACCTAAGCGTCATTTGATTGAGAATTATTTCATGAAGAATAACTAGTTATTTACAGGGAACAATGAGTAAAGTTATGACTCCAAAATAAAATAGATAATACCTATCTTGTTCCTTTCAAAAGTTATTACTTGATACATATTAACCAGACTTAAACAAACACCAATGAAGAGCTTAAAAAGCCTTTGGTGCTAAGGAAAACAACGAGAAAGATGCTTGAATTGGGATTCCATAGACTCAAAAGAAGACAAGACAAAATAAACACGAACCGACGACATCACATAAGAAGACCAACAATAGTAAACCTTGAAGGCTCTCAAAATAAATTGAATATCACTATAAGATCACGGATGTAATAACCCGACCGATTGTTTTGTGTATTTGAGTCTCGTTTCTCCTTTTGCTGCTACACACATGTGTATCTGTAGTTTTATGACTTGTGGGGATGGTTAGGTTAGTTCCGGAAAGGTTTTAGGTTGATTTGGACCATTTCGTATCGTGATTTTGGGCTTGGACATATGCGCTGAATTAAATTCGGAGATCACCAGGTGTTTCATGTTTCCATGATCCGGAAGTTATATTTCATCACATGTATTATATTTCACCTTAGTCCATTGGAAAAGGAATTGACTTTTGATGAGGAGCTATTAGTTATCTTGGGCAGGCATGTCCGGAAGTTAAGGTCAAAGAACATTGCTTTAATGAAGGTTCACTGGAAGGGTCATCCTGTCTAGGAGGCAACCTGTGAGACCGAGGACGACATGCATAGTCGTTATCCTCAACTTTTCGTTACTTCAGGTATGCCTCTATACACGTTCGAGGACGAACAACTGTTTTAAGAGAGGGGAATGTAACAACCCAATTGGTTGTTTTATGTATTTGAGCCCCGTTTTCCACTTTGATGTTTCACACATGTGTACTTGTGGTTTGATAATTTGCGGGGTTGGTAAGTTTCGTTCTGCGAAAGTTTCGGGTTGATTTAGATCCTTTGATTCTTGGTTTAGAAGCATAAGTTAGAAGTGTTGACCGAAGTTTAACTTTTGTGAAAATGACCCAGGAACGGTGTTTTGATGATTGCAATAGGTGCGTATCATAATTTTGTACGTGGGCGTATGCTCGAAATTGAATTCGAAGATCTCTAGGTTAATTTGACTTGTTTTTCTGAAAGTTGACAATTTGAAATTTAGAAGTTTCCCTAAGTTTGATCATACGTTGATTTTATAGCTATCAGGTTCAGAATTTGGTGTTGGGTTTTGGAATATGTTTGTTTTGATATTTGGAACTTATCTGCAAATTTGATGTCATTTAGAGTTGCTTGGTTGCAATTATAGAGGTTCTTGAGTATTCTTTTGAAATTCATGTATTTTGATATCTAATTCATAGTTCTAGATATTTTTTTGGTGTTTTAATCATGCAAGCGAATTCGTATGATATTTTTAGACTTCTATTAATGTTTGGTTTGGAGCCCCGAGTGCTCGGATGAGTTTCCGACGTGTTTCGAAATGGTTTGGACTTCCAGATTGCTAGTGTGTTCGTGTCTCAGGTGTCACAATTGCAAACACAAGCATCGCAATTGCGATCATAAAAGAGGTGCCACATGTATCGTATTTGCGATGTCTTGATCAAATTACTGAAGAATAGGCTAGACATGGTAGGTTCGTATTTGCGACATTTTTGTCGCATTTGCGATGGGAGAAGGCTCTGCAACTGCGAAGCCACTGTCACATTTGCAACTTCCCCTTAGGTTGTCAGGCGCCGCAATTGTGAGGCTTTTTCGCAATTGCGAGGGTTCACAATTGTGAACACAGTGTCACAATTGCAACATCTGCAACTAAACAAAAGGGCAAGAAAGATGGGCTCTCATTTTAGAACCCTAGACTCGATAGGAGGCAATTTAGACAAGGAATTTTCACCTACAATCAAAGGGTAAGTAGTTATAATCAATTTATAACTATATTTAATGATTATATATGAGATTTAACATCAAATTTATGAGAATCAAAGAGCAAATTTTGGATTTTTGTCTGAGTTTTGAAAAATAAAAAATTGGGATTTGAGAGTTGAATTGGACTTGGATTTGAAAACAAAACACATATATAGACTCGTGGAGTTATGGGTAGTCAATATCTACTCTTGGACTTGGGTTTTGACTGGGAGGACCCGGGTTGACGTTTGTTAACTTTTGGGGAATTGTGTAAAGATCATAGCTTTATTGATTGAAATTGGTTTCTCTTGCATTGCTTGATAATATTAAGTCATTTTTTGTTTTATTTGAGTAGTGCGGAGGAAATATATAATAGAAAATCTATTTTTGAATGTTGATTTGGCCTAGTTGAGGTAAGTATCTTGTCTAACTTTGTATGGGGGAAACTACCCCTTAGGATTTGGGTTGTTTGTACTATTTAAATAATGTGAAAGACGTGTACATAAGGTGATGAGTATGTATACATGCATATATATGGTATTTGACCGGTTGAAGTTATTATTATTTTTTCTCTCTTTCGTTGCTAATTTTATTCTCATGCGCTTTAATTGAAATTGTCATTACGTGTTCTAATTTCCATCATCAAGTTACTCTTATGTGCATTTACTTGTAGTACTTGTTACATGTCATTTCTTCTATTGTTGCGTTATTCTAATGTATTTAGACTTAGTCGTTATTTCATACTATCTCTTTCATTGCTAAGCTTATGACATGTACATGAATTGGAAGTTACCATTTCATGAAACACATTCATTCTTGAGTTATCGAAGTTGTAGATGTAAAAGCTATTAACACATTATGGTTGACGTTGTTAATTATTGAGATACCTTTCCATGTTAAGTTGTTTCTCATCCCTTTTGTTGCTATTGAGATTCTTGTAAACATTGTGGTTGAGCCTTGGGCTATATGTTGTGGTAACATCAGTATTGTTGATTTTTGCAATGTTGTGGCATATGGGCACGTGTGGTGCGAGTTGATTATTTTGTTGTGATATTGATGTATGCGGCGCTATAAGGATAGAGGTTGATGTGCATGCGGTGAGATAAGGTGAGATTTATACGTGTGTTGCTAGTAAGGGAATTATTTGAAGCCACGCGGTGATATAAGGAGGGCTAAAGCTCGTGTAGCTATTTTAGAAAAAATATTTTTAAAATATAAATGCAAGGCTCACGCGGCGATATAAGGAACATTGTGATTCTGACTTGTGAAATGTGAATATGAGGTATGGTACCTCGGTATAGATCTTGTTGTACATTCCATGTTGGGAAGGCTTGATGATTTGAACGATTGGTGTTCTTGTTTCCTTATTTCCTTCTTTTCGCATTTTGATTGTAATTGGTTACTTATTTTCTTTATCACATGTACTCTCTTGATGTCATTTGCGCTTTATTTCCGTTGTTAGCCCTATATTGATAAATTGCTTTATTGTCCTTTAATTACCTTAATTTTTCGTTGTAGATTATATTATATTATGTTTAAGTTACTATGTCTAGTAGGTGTCTTGACCGGACCTCGTCACTACTTTACCGAGTATATGCTTGATACTTATAAGGTACCGTTGTGGTGTACTCATGCTACGTTTTTGCACATTTTTGCGCAGATCCAGGTACCTATGCTGGTGCTGAACGCCAGTAATCGATCAGTTATTTTGGAGATTTCAAAGTATATCTGCTTGACGCTCTCATGCCTCAGAGTCACCTTCTTCTATTGCTTTACTACTGTTTATCTTTATTTCAAATAGAATTGTATTTAGATATTATTAGTGCATTCTCTATAGAGCTTGTCACCCCTATTTCGTTGTCCAGGGAGCTGTTGACTAATGACCTAAAAAATGCGTGACGTTTGGGAAGCATGAGCAACCCTTCGCGCACGAGATAGCAATGACAGGAGATGACTCAGTTCCACCGGTTCTAAGAGATATTTGGTAGTTGTACCGTTCGGGCTTTATGATGATAGTTTAATAGTTTAATTTGATATCTAAGTTGTTATTTCTGCCAATTCTCAATGTATATTAGGGTTACCTAGTGTTAGAGACTAGGTGTCATCACTACATCGTAAGGGGAGAATATGGGATCCTAACAATGGAGTAGCATAAAAAGGGTTTAACGTAAGGAATCATGAACAGTAAAAAAAAACATGACTTACACTTCACCAGACCTTAATGAACTTCATTAACAGTTAAATGCTTTGAAAATATTTATGACTAAACTCAGAATTAGACCACGCTTCACTACCAAGAAAGGAAATGAAAACCAACAGTCATGAATGGTATAACATCATGCTTCCAATCACACCCAACAAAAGAAATAAGAACAAGTAAAGAGATGGACCTTAAATTGCTTTCCGATTAATAGGGTTTCAGCAGCTATAGCAACTGAGTCGAACAAAATTGAGCAGTGAATGAGTCCCGAATAGAATATTCTACTGGAACCTTCAGAAAAAGGCAGCGAACCGCGACGGGAAAATCCAACGGCGGACGAGAACTTGAACCCGAATACGACCACAACTCAATCAAACTCCATATTTGAAACTAAAATTAAAAGGAAGAAACTAACAGTATTTTTTGATATATTTTTTTGTTTTCTGAAATTCAGTCACAAACTCCCTCAACAACAGAGACACCTCTTTTTTTATGTATTTTTTGAATTCAAAACGAAGTAGAAAACTAGAAGAGAATTAAGAAGAGACCCTAGAATTGTCACGACTCCAAAATCCCACATGCGGTTGTCGCGATGGCACCTAGTATCTAAGATTAGGTAAGCTTAACATTCATGAATAACTTAACGGAAATAACGATCTAAGATAATAAAATAACCAATAAAGCAAATAATAACTCCAAAGAAGAAATATTAGAAAAATAAGATCCCAAATCCGATGGAAAAGAGTCATAAGCTTTACAGAAATAATCTATGAATCTCTAATACAACACTGTCTAAGTAAAAGATAAACAATAGTAAAAGTAATGACTGAAGGTGACTCTGATGCCTGCTGACGTCGAACAGGTATACCTTGAAGTCTCCGGAAAGATAACTAAACGATCACCGGCGTCTGGCACGAGCAGTTGTTCATGGATCTACACAAAAATGAGCAGAAATATAGTATGAGTACACCACAACGGTTTCCAGTAAGTATCAAGCCTAACATCAGTAGAGTAGTGACGAGATCAGGTCAAAACACCTACTAGGATAAAAAAAAACTGAACAAAGTATAGTATAGTATAATAATGAGAACGAGGAAATAATGACAATAAAGCAATACAAAAAGGTAATCTAACAACGGAGTTTAAAGAAATAAAGGAAACAAGGAGTGAACACATGATGAGAACAACAAGTAATCAAATACTCACCATTACAAGTAAGACAAAGAAGGAAACATCAAGAACTGTTCAATCAACAAGCCCTTTTTAACATAGAATGTACAACGAAAATCACAACCGAGGTAACACACCTCATAACCTCATTTCACAATCACAACCAAAAACTTTCCTTATACCGTCGTGTGAGCCTTACATTTATATATATTTGAAAATATTTTTCTCAAAATAGCTACACAAAAGTTAGCCTCCGTATAACGCCATGTGGCTTCAAGTAATTTCCTTACTAGCAACACGCACATAAATTATACCTTATGCCGCCGCATGCACATTAGCCTCTAGACTTATACCTCCGCATGCGCATCAATATCACAATACAATAACAACTCGCACCACAAATGTCCCTATGCCACAACTTGCCAAAATCAACAATACCAAAGTTATCGCAACATATAGCCCAGAGCTCAACCACAATATGAACAAAAATCTCAATAATAACAAAATGAATGAGATTACTCAACAAGGAGAGATATCTCAATAATCAATAACATCAACCTCAATGTGATAATAGCTTTCATAACTTCAACTTCAATAACTCAAAATGAAGGTATTTTCAAGAAATAACAATTTCAAATTTAAATGTACAACATAATATTAACAATGAACGATATGGTATGAAATAGTATCTACATCTAAATGCATGAAATAATTCAACACGAAAAGACATCATTTAATAACAAATCCAAATAAGAAGAACCTGAGGATAACAGAGGTAACATGACTGTGATGACCCAAAATGTCATCTTCAAATTTAATAAGTAATTCTATATTCTAAGACCTCGAAAAGTATCATTTATCATTCATCGATATGCGTGCACAGTGCGTACAATTTTTCGTAAAGTTTTCATGCGAAAAATGAATTAAAATGTGAAATAGAGCTTTAAAATTCAAGTGAGTTAACTTTGGTCAATATTTTTTGCAAATGGACTTGGATCAGTTTTTTGACGATTCTGGTAGCTCCGTATCGTGATTTGGGACTTGGTCGTATTTTCGGAATTTAATTTGGAAGTCCCTAGCTCAAATTATGATCATTTAACGGAACTAGCAATTTAAAGGCTAAATATTCCAAGTTTGACCACGGGGTTAACTTTTTGATATCGTAGCCGGAATCCGATTCTAGAAATTTGAACAACTTTGTTATGTCATTTATGACTTGTGTGCCAAATTTGAAGTCATTCCGGATTCATTTAATATGTTTTGGCACGAGATTTGCAAATTGAAAGTTTAAAACTTAAAGTTCGAATCGGGGTATGAATTGTAATTTCAGTATTGTTTGACGTGATTTTAGACCCTGAGTCTGTTGGTATATTCGGACGGGGTCCCGAGTAACCCGAGTGTGATTCGAATCGAAATCGGATCAAGAATTGGACTTAAGCAAAATTTGTATTTTTGCCTTTTGTTATAATCGCACATGCGAAAATTTGACCGCAGGTGCGAGCTCGCAGAAGCGAGACTTCCATCATAGATGCGGTTTTCGCAGGTGCGGCCCTTTTGCGCAGAAGAGGACGTCGCATGTGCGACATTTTTGTCTGCAGATGCAGAACCTCGCCTGGCAGCCCACTTTGCAAATGCGAGCTTTGTCTCGCAAATGCGAGACCGCAGGTGCAAAAATATAGCCCGCATATGCAAAAATATTGGGCAGAATACATAAAATCAGATCTTAGCCACTTTTACTCATTTTTGAGTTTTGAATCTCGTATTTGGGCGATTTCAAGGGGAATTTTCATGACTTTGGATTGGGTAAGTGTTCTATAATCAAAAGTGATTATATTTCACAAATCCATGTCTATATTCATCATTTATTTCAAATTTAGATGGAAGAAATTGGAATTTTTGTAAAACTTTCCAAAAACGAAAATTTAAGATTTGAAGGTCCATTTGATATTGGAATTGGACAAATTTGGTATGGTTGAACTCGTATCGGAACGGGTGTCCGGATTTCACAAGTTTTTCAAGGATTTGAGATGTGGGTCCCACAGTCGAATATAATAATAAATTTTAGATTTTTATCCGAAAAATTTGTAAATTCATATGGAATTAATTCCTATGATTCGTATTGAATATATCGAATTGTTTGTGAATAGATTTGAAGCTTTTGGAGGCAAATTTAAAAGGAAAAGCTGTGGTTGAAGAATTGATTGGAATTTGCAAAGCAAGGTAAGTGTCGTGGTTACCCTTGACTTGAGGGAATAGAACCCTTAAATTATTTATTATGTGAATTGTATGTGAACAACGTATAGGCGAGGTGACGAGTATCTATGCGTCGTCAAATTAATTGTTTGGCGGCTTACTTGAAAATTCATAAATTATTTTTAATCATAAATTAATTATTATAATAATCGTTTCTCTCTTATTCTTTGTCAAATGTTAATTCTTGAATTTCGGCAATAATTGTTACATGCTATTTGAATTACGTGCCTTAATTGTTATTTGACATTTAGCATATTAAATATTAAACTGCCTATTTGCTCCCTGATTTCCATAATAATTCGCTATTTGTCATTGTTTGCTTCATAATTAAACCATAATTATTGTATGCTTGTTGTCTTATAATTTTATATTAATTGTTACATCTATTGGGAAAGTTTCTTCTATAAGAATTGGTAAATAAATATGTTGGAGGAGCGGGTTGCACGCCGCAACAGGATAGATTATAATGAATATATTGGAGGATCGGGTTGCACGCCGCAACAGACTTATTAAAAAGTCAATATTGTGGATCGAGTTGCACGCCGCAACAAACTTATTAAAAGTCAATATTGTGGATCGGGTTGCACGCTGCAACACGCTTAATAAAAAGTTAATATTGGGGGATCGGGTTGCACGCCGCAACAGACTTATTAATAGTCCATATTGGAGGATCGGGTTGCACGCCGCAACAGACTTGATTAAAATGAATATATTGGAGGAGCAGGTTACACGCCGTAACAGAACCAAATGTGAATATATTGTGAGAGTGGGTTGCACGCTGCAACATAATTGATGGAAATGATAATGGATTATGACTGCTGAGTTGGTTTCAATTATTAGAAATGAGTTACATGATTTATTTCTATTATTTGTTGTTATTATCAATATTGCGTACAGGTTAATGTAAGTGAACCGCCTTAGCCTCGTCACTACTTCGTCGAGGTTAGGTTAAGCACTTACTAGTACATGGGATTGGTTGTACTGATACTACACTCTGCACTTCTTGTGCAAATTTTGGAGTTGGTCCCAGCGGCATACCATAGACTTGCTCGGATTTCAGCGACCAGAGGAGACTTGAGGTATAACTGCATGGCGTCCGTACTCCTGAAGTCCCCGTTCATTTTACTTCGGATGTGTATTTATTTCCAGACAATTTTATTTTATTTAGACCTTTATTTGTATTTATTCTAGAAGCTCGTGCACTCGTGCCAGCAATTCTGGGATGGTATTTAGACACCGTTATTTTTATGGATTATTCACTATATTTCAAACTTGCTTCCGCATTTGTTTCCTTGTTAGTAATAAATTTAAAATTGTTTAAACATTGGTTAATATTATTCTAACGTTGGCTTGCCTAACAAGTGAAATATTATGCGCCATCACGGTCTGAAGGTGGGAATTTTGGGTCGTGACAGTTGGTATCAGCGCACTAGGTTACATAGGTATCACGAGTCACGAGCAAGCTTAGTAGAGTCTGAAGGATCGGTACGGAGACGTCTATACTTATCTCTCAGAGGCTATGAAGTTTAGGAACAATATCACTTCTTCTTATTATGTCGTGCGATTTTATTCTATTATCGATGATTGAACCATTCTACTCTTATTCTCTCGCAGATGGTGAGAACACATAATACCTCTACCTATGGACAGGGACCAGAACCCCCAGTGGCAACTATGGCCAGGGGTAGAGGTCGAGGCAGAGGTCGTACTAGAGGCCGAGGCAGAGGCCGAGGTAGGTCTCAGTCCAGAGCTCGAGCAGCTGAACCTGCTGTAGAACCTCAGGTAGACCTTCAGGAGGAGGTCCCAGTTCAAAATGTACCAGTTAGACCAATTCAGGTCCCAAAAGGATTCATAGCCACTCTAGTGCTTCAGGACGCTCTAGTCCGTTTGGTAAGTCTTATGGTCGGCGTGGCCCAGAATGGTACATTTCCAGTGGCACCAGCCGTCTCCCAGGCTGGGGGAGGGGCACAAACTCCCACTACTTCCGCTCCGGAGCATATGCCTCCCCAGAATCAAGCTCCAGCAGCCCCGCCAGTTGGGGTAGTTCAGCCAGTTGTTGCAGTACAGATCGGTGATAGGATCGCCATGTCTTTTGAGGCCTTATTGAGACTGGATAAGTTCACTAAGATCTTTCCAGTTCACTTAAGTGGTACACCTTCTGAGGACCCACAGGATTATCTTGAACGCTGCCACGAGGTGCTGCAGAACATGGGTATAGTTGAGACTAATGGGGTTGATTTTGCTATATTTCAGATGACGGGTTCCGCCAAGAGGTGGTGGAGAGATTATACATTGACCCGACCAGTCGGATCACCTGCACTTACCTGGGAGCAGTTCTCTCAGCTATTTCTGGAGAAGTTCCTCCCTATCACATTGAGAGAGGAATTTCGCAAGCAATTTGAGCATCTACAGCAGGGCAGTATGACCGTTACCCAGCATGAGTCCCGTTTTGTGGATTTGGCACGTCATGCTCTCCTTTTACTACCTACGGAGGGAGAGAGAGTGAGGAGTTTTATTGAGGGACTCACTCACCCTATCAAACTTCAGATGGCCAAGGAGACCGAAAGTGAAATTTCTTTTCAGGCGGTTGCTAATGTCACAAGGAGGATCGAGATGGTTCTTGCACGGGAGAGAGAGAAGAGGTCCGATTAGAGGCCTCGTTAGTTCGGTGGTTTCAGTGGTGCCTCGTCTGGAGGCAGGGGTAATTTTGGCAGGGGTCATCCTCCCAGATCGTTTCATTCAGCACTTCATGCATCTCCCGGTGCTTCAGGGAGTCATAGTCCTATTATGCCTTACTCTGGGCAGCCAATATTCAGTACACATCCACCTCCTATTAGTGCACCACCACTCCAGAGTTACTACAGTGGTTATCCGGCCCACTTGGGTCAGCTTCAGCTTCAACAGCCACGGCATCAGGATGGGTGTTATGAGTGTGGGAACATTGGTCACATCAAGAGGTATTGCCCTACATTGGCGAGTAACAGATCTCAGCAGGATTCTCGTTCCATTATACCGGCACTGGTTGCTTCACCGCCTGCTCAGCCAGCTAGAGGCAGGGGTCAGGTAGCTAGAGGTGGAGGTCAGGTCATTAGAGGTGGAGGTCAGGTCATTAGAGGTGGAGGTCATACCGTTAGAGTTGGAGGCCAACCAGTTAGAGGCCGTCCCAGAGATGCAGTTCAGAGTGGGGTGGCCCAACCCCAATTTTATGCTTTTCCAGCTAAGCCTGAGGCCGAGTCATCTGATGCTGTGATCACAAGTATTATTCCAGTTTGCCATAAAGATGATTCAGTTCTATTTGATCCAGGATCTACTTATTCCTATGTGTCCTCCTATTTTGCTTTATATTTGGTTGTGCCTTGTGATTCTTTGAGTGCTTCTGTGTGTGTATCTACACCGGTGGGAGACTCTATCGTAGTAGATCATGTCTATCGTTCGTGTGTGGTTACTATTGGTAATCTTGAGTCTAGTGTGGATCTTCTACTTCTTGATATGGTAGATTTTGATGTCATATTGGGTAAGTATTGGCTGTCTCCTTACCATGCTATATTGGATTGTCATGCCAAGACAGTGACCCTAGCTATGCCGGGGTTACCTCGGTTAGAGTGGAAAGGAACTCCTGGCCATTCTGCCAGCAAGGTTATTTCTTATATGAAAGCTCGGCGTATGGTAGAGAAAGGTTGTTTAGCCTATTTGGCTTATATTAGCGATCCCAGTGCGGATGTCCCTTTTATGGACTCAGTACCAGTTGTTCGTGAATTTTCAGAAGTATTTCCTGCAGATCTGTCGGGGATGCCACCCGACAGAGATATTGACTTCTGTATTGATTTGGCTCCAGGCACTCAGCCCATTTCTATTCCACCATACCATATGGCCCCTCCAGAGTTGAAAGAATTGAAAGAGCAGTTACAAGACTTGCTTTATCAGGGATTCATTAGACTCATTGTCTCGCCCTGGGGTGCACCAGTATTATTTGTAAAGAAGAAAGATGGCTCAATGCGGATGTGTATAGACTATCGGCAGTTGAATAAGGCCACTATACAAAATAAATATCCGCTGCCAAGAATTGATGACTTATTTGATCATCTTCATGGTGCCAAGGTATTTTCGAAGATTTATTTGAGATATGGTTACCATCAGTTAAAGATTAGGGCATCTGATGTGCCTAAGACAGCTTTTCAGACTCGGTATGGGCATTACGAGTTCCTAGTGATGTCATTTGGGTTTACTAATGCTCCAACAGCATTTATGGATTTGATGAATCGAGTGTTCAAGCCTTATTTGGATTCTTTTGTGGTTGTATTTATTGATGATATCTTGATTTACTCCAGAAGTCGAGAGGAGCATGAGCAGCATCTTCGAAGTGTGCTTCACACCTTAAAGAATAATTAGTTATATGCCAAATTTTCAAAATGCGATTTTTGGTTAGACTCAGTTTCCTTTTTGGGGCATATTGTATCGGCAGAAGGCATAAAGTTGGATCCTAAGAAGATTGAGACTGTTTAGAATTGGCCTAGACCTACTTCAGTTACAGAGATCCGGAGTTTCCTGGGTTTAGCAGGTTATTATCGTCGTTTCGTGGAAGGGTTTTCATCTATAGCAAGCCCATATTATGTTACGGGACTTGCTGGTATTTTCAGACGGGGTTCCGAGTACCCCGAGTGTGATTCAAATCGAAATTGGATCAAGAATTGAACTTAAGCAAAATCTGTATTTTTGCCTTCGGTTATAATCGCACCTGCGGAAATTTGACCGCAGGTGCGAGCTCGCAGAAGCGAGACTTCCATCGCAGATGCGGTCTTTGCAGGTGCGGCCCTTTTGTGTAGAAGCGGACGTAGCAGGTGGGACATTTTTGTCCACAGATGCGGAATATTGCCTGGCAGCCCACTTCGCAAATGCGAGCTTTGTCTCGCAAATGCGAGACCGCAGGTGCGAAAATATAGCCCGCATATGCGAAAATGCTGGGCAGAATACATAAAATCGGGTCTCAACCATTTTTACTCATTTTTGAGTTTTGAGTCTCGGATTTGGGCGATTTCAAGGGGGATTTTCATGACTTTGAATTGGGTAAGTGTTCTATAATTGCAAATTCCAATCAATTATTCAACCATAGCTTTTCCTTTTAAATTTGCCTCCAAAAGCTTCAAATCTATTCACAAACAGCTCGATATATTCAATACGAATCATAGGAATTAATTCCAGATGAATTTACATATTTTTCGAATAAAAATCCAAAATTCATTATTATATTCGACACCCATTCCGATACGAGTTCAACCATACCAAATTTGTCCAATTCTGAAATGGACTATCAAATCTTAAATTTTCATTTTTGGAAAGTTTAACAAAAATTCTAATTTCTTCCATCTAAATCCGAAATAAATGATGAATATAGACATGGATTTGTGAAATATAATCACTTTTAGAAAGCAAGGTAAGTGTCGTGGTTAACATTGACTTGAGGGAATAGAACCCTTAAATTATTTGTTATGTAAATTGCATGTGAACGACGTATAGGCGAGGTGACGAGTTTCTATACGTCGTCAAATTAATTGTTTGCCTGCTTACTTGAAAATTCATAAATTATTTTTAATCATAAATTAATTATTATAATAATCGTTTCTCTCTTATTCTTTGTCAAATGTTAATTCTTGAATTCCTGCATTAATTGTTACATACTATTTGAATTATGTGCCTTAATTGTTATTTGACATTTAGCATATTAAATATTAAACTGTCTATTTGCTCCCTGATTTCCATAATAATTCGCTATTTGTCATTGTTTTCTTCATAATTAAACCATAATTATTGTATTGTTGTCTTATAATTTTATATTAATTGTTACATTTATTGGAAAAGTTTCTTCTATAAGAATTGGTAAATAAATATGTTGGAGGAGCGGGTTGCATGCCGCAACAGGATTGATTATAATGAATATATTGGAGGATCGGGTTGCATGCCGCAATAGATTTATTAAAAAGTCAATATTATGGATCGGGTTGCACGCCGCAACAAACTTAATAAAAAGTCAATATTGGAGGATCGTGTTACACGCCGCAACAGACTTATTAAAAGTCAATATTTTGGATCGGGTTGCATGCCGCAACAAACTTAATAAAAATTTAATATTGGGGGATCGGGTTTCACGCCGCAACACACTTATTAAAAGTTCATATTGGAGGATCGGATTGCACGCCGCAACAGACTTGATTTAAATGAATATATTGGAGGAGCGGGTTGCACGCCGCAACAGAACCGAATGTGAATATATTGTGAGAGCGGGTTGTACGCTGCAACATAACTGATGGAAATGATAATGGATTATGACTGCTGAGTTGGTTTCAATTATTATAAATGAGTTAACTGATTTATTTCTATTATTTTTTGTTTTTATTAATATTGCGTACAGGTTAATGTAAGTGAACCGCCTTAGCCTCGTAACTATTTCGTCGAGGTTAGGTTCAGCACTTACCAGTACATGGAGTCGGTTGTACTGATACTACACTCTGCACTTCTTGTGCAGATTTTGGAGTTAGTACCAGCGGCGTACCATAGACTTTCTCGGATTTCAGCGACTAGAGGAGACTTGAAATATAACTGCATAGCGTCCGCAGTCCTGAAGTCCCCGTTCATTTTACTTCGGTTGTGTATTTATTTCCAGAGAGCTTTAGTTTATTTAGACCTTTATTTATATTTATTCTAGAAGCTCGTACACTCGTGACACTAATTCTGGGATGGTATTTAGATACCGTTATTTTTATGGATTATTCACTATATTTCAAACTTGCTTCCGCATTTGTTTCCTTGTTAGTAATAAATTTAAAATTGTTTAAAAATTGGTTAATATTATTCTGACATTGGCTTGCCTAGCAAGTAAAATTTTAGGCGCCATCACGGTCCGAAAGTGGGAATTTCATCTCGTGACAATGACAAGAAGAGCGATAACAAAGGTAATTAAGGCATATAAGAGCATAGTTGACAATACAGGATAGAGCATGTGATAACAATATCAAGTAAATCGTGTAAAAGCAATTTAACAATGGAAGATATAACATGATAGTACTATTTCCACTTAAATGAATGAAAGAATCTAATAGTCTAGTCCGGTAAAAATACGATACATAAGTCCGTGTACACACTCGTTACCTCGTGTACACATTTTTCACATAACTCAAATAACCCTAATCAACCCAAGTCCTAAAGTGTAGTTCTCCCACAGAAAGTTAGGCAAGATACCTACATCAAACAAGCCAAATCAATCCCCTAATAAGACTTTCTCGCAAAAATCCTACTCCGGACTGCTCGAATCTAGTCAAAATAACTTATTACCATAAATACAAACCATAGGAAGCAATTTCGGATAATAAAGTTTCAATATTTAATGAAAATAAAAAAGTTAACTCCAAAAGTCAAATCGGGGCTCGCACCACGGAACCCGATCAAACTTATAAAATCCGAATACCCATTCTGATACGAGTCTTATCATAGTAAAATTATCCAATTTTGACCTCAAATCGACCTTGAAATACTCAATTTATTGTTTAGGAAAGTTTGCAAAAAAATCTCCAATTTGTCCAACTCAAATCATTTAATAAACGATAAAAATAATGATGGGATCATGATTAATGAACAAACTGTCACGGCCCAAACCGATGGGCCGCGACGGGTACCCGGTACCTTACTCAATCGAGTACCAATATAATGTATCTTTTCGTATCATACTATCATAGATAATTGAGCCGGAGAGGCTACCGCGTGCTAGGTAGAATACAACATGTGACACCAACTTATATGTAAGACATATGGGCCTATAAGACCAAAATAACCACTCGTATACTGAACATAGGTCGACAAGGTCATACAATCTTTTACGTACATGACATCTATCTATAAGACTCTAAAAATACATAATTTTCATAAAGGTAGGGACAGAGCCCCGCCATACCGAACAATACATATCTAAATCATACTGACCAAACAAGGAACTCCATAGCAAATGGAGTGCACCAAGATCTTCCGCTGAGTTTATCACCTAATTGGAGGACTCTCGACCTATCTATTGAGACCTGCGGGCATGAAACGCAGCGTCCCCGGGCAAAAAGGACGTCAGTACAAATAATGTACCGAGCATGTAAGGCAATATACTGAAAGCTGAAACTGAACTGATAATATAATAACTGAAAGAAACTGGGAGTCAAGGATAATCTAAAGATAAGCTTACGTGCCGATACTTACTCAATTCTCTCAATATAGTAAGTAAAATAGTTGTCCGACCCTATAAGGCTCGGTATATATATAACTGCTCTGCCGTAGTAGGCTCTCTCATAGGTGCTCGGCCATACTAGGCTTTGTATCTCGGCCAACTGGGCTCGCTCATAGGCGCTTGGCCATAATAGGCTCGGTAAATAACTTACCATCTGATCAGAGGTTGCCCAATAGGAGCCTGCCCATTGATTATAGCTCGATGGTAATGAAAATAATGCAATACTGTATATATAGGTTCTCTGCTCTCTTTACTAGAGGAAGACAATACTCAATTAAATATGAAGTCCCGATAAGGAAAATACTGTAATTTATGAGACTAAGATAATGTATATACATTCGGGAGTATGAACTTCTCTTTATGCCTCGTTATCAAATATATATAATTATGAGATCATGCCAAAATGAAGAAAGGGCTTAGCCTTAATATACCTGGAGTAAGGAAAAAATGTGTATGATGTTCTTGGAAAAGGTTGCACCGTGCTCCTTTAAAATCGTAAAAGTTTATGTTGCTAAATCTTGTTGGAATCGTTTGGTTGCAAGAAGAATTTGTAACGTTTCTCTCTACTGATTGTAATGTCTTGGTATTGAAAATATTAGGAATGAGGTTAGAATATGATTGTAGTATTCTCTTGTAGGAATTTGTAAGGATTCACGTTACCAATGTGCAAAGCTCATGTCTGAATTGTAGTATTGTTTGTTTTGAAAGTCTTAAAGTTTGAGGTGTCTTGTAATTAATGTATTAGGATGCCACCTAATAAGAAATGACTAAGAGTCATTTGCTTAATAAGGATCTTGCTGTCACGTGGGGTGGGGTGAAAAATGTTAACCTTTATCCACTTATTAAGTAATTAGGTAATGTCCCGTTATCCGGTAATTAACCAATTACCCGCATAATTAAAAATAATCTCAAATTACTTAAAATACTACTCACTTTTAATCTCACTTTATACACCTTACTATCATGGTCATGTGGTACCTTGTATGGTACTAGTCCATAAATACCAAGTATTTTAGCTCGGGCCGTATTTTAACCCAAAATGTCAAATTTTGACGAAATCCCTGTTCTTCAATTTTCTTACCTCTCACCTTCAAGAATTTACTAATCACTTGTTGAAATAGCATAATGTTTATAATCTCAAAATAATCTCATTCCCGAACTTTACGTCGATTAACTTACGACGAAACTTTAACATACGAAAATGCGGGATGTAACATCATTCCCCCCTTTGGAACATTCATCCTCGAATTTCGACTGATGCATTGATCATTTCATAACCTTTGTCTTCAGAATACTTTAGTACTCTCCTTGCCATCTAGGCAACTATTTTGTGAATAAACCCAAAGGCCTGGGCATTCACCCATTTAGGCCTCTTACTTACACCATGACTTGTGGTCGGAATCCTTCCACTCTTGTAACTGTCACTACCTTCTGTCATGCACTCTATACGACTCTGATCTTGTAAATGTGCCTATGAGACTCTTCTCTCTTTTGTTTTCATTCATCTTTTAGCCAATCTCTAGGCTTCACTTCGTAAACATATACAGAGCTTGATAAGATGTCCCTCTGGGCATCTATGAGTATACTGAAGTTCTTTTTTCGGTACTTTGTTGAACTTACGAATATCATTATACCTTATTTCATAGGTCCATTTATCCATCTGTATTAATTTACTACCATAACTCTTACTTTGATTTATCGTTACTGAGGTTTGCTACCAAACTCCAGGTTACTCTCGTGCTTATCCTATATGTATAAATCTAAGTCCTTTAATGCTTCATCATCACTATTCATTTTAAGAATGTTGGCCTAATCTCATCTCATAATTTATGACTTTTGTCCATCCATTGTTGATTCACCTAAATATTGATCTACAATTTACCACTGATAACTTGAAATTTCTTACGTAATATATTATCATTGGGGAAGCATCTGAAGTGATTAGACTGATCCACCTAGGGGCGATAGTATACTTCAATAATCATATTTCATAGCATCCCAATGTGATTCACCTTACGTGGTTAATTTAATCCCGTACAATTCGTGAAATCCTCTTCAATTCATTACTCAATCGGGCCCAAACGTCATCCTTTATCCATCATAATTACACCCTTATTCTATTACCAGGGCAACATTCCATTTCTTCTAAATGCCATTAGTCTTAGACTCATTTGATTTTATTCAGGCTATACTGAGTTTTATATAACTTAGAGAAACCATCAGTTCTTATTGTTTTCATGAGCTTAATCCCGAGGACTTGTCCATTCTCGTCACCTTCTCACTCATTTTTTCTTATCTTTACCCCTGTCTTCCTAAAACCTTGTAGCTCTACCATACTTTAGCTTGCGACCTATACCTTCTTATACTATTCGCAACCTTCTTTCAACTTGCTTGCACTATAGATTTCGTTATGTTATTCTGGAACATCAAGTGAGACATCACACCGTCTATAACTACTCTTCACTCTCTTGGCTAAATCTCTCGGTACTTAGAAACCATACGCTGGAAGGTACGTCACTGATGCCGCTACTATCATTCATGGATACTAAATCCCAACACTTCTAACCTTCTATCCGAAGTATGGACTATTCACGATCTTCTGCCTCTGAGTATCTCGTACGTTGTTCACATTTACCTTACTTACCTTAAAACCTCGCATCGTATCTTCTATCTCTTTAATGACCTCCCTTCCATATAGGTATAACTCACGTCCATAACTTGAACTATATTATAATACTTGTACCTCTGGTGCTTACACAATCCAGTTGGAGTTTCATACTGACTTCTTATGAGGCTGGTACTTTTCTAATTGGCTTTATCGTAAGTCCGTTATAGAATATGGTTGTTGGACTATCTCTCTTGCCCCTCTGATAGTAAGAGCGATTCTGCAATGTTCTCAATCACGATGTCCATAATTTTTTGGGTCCAATAATCAAACTCCTGATTTACTTGGTTGATGTAACTCTTTAGTTTCCTCTTCCTTCTGATCAGCCTTTATGCAGGCTTATGGTATCTTCCGATTTACGGCTCCTGGTATTAGTTATTACTTTAGCCTTTCATGGGCGCTATGGAATATCCATCATACAATATTCTGACAATTCAATCCTTTGCATATGCCCTAGGCTCAATTCTTTCTTTTAACTTATACCAGAGTCTTCTACGGCTGTATGAATGTCAACATATATGCTGCATGGATATCACTCTGAAGTCTTAAGTGCATAATTCCTTTTGTTCCTTCTGAGCTTCCTTTAAACGTAAACATTACTTTTCTTGGTCGTTCTGCCCCTCTGCTGCATGTATACTTAGCTTATCTTAGTTCCCACACATGCCAGAATTTTGTGCAACTCACATGGTCTCGAATATTACTTTTGGTTTCATTTCCCATTCATTAGCTCTGATAGGTGCCACTTTCGTATGGAGTGCATACAATATTGTAGTGAGACTGCTATTACAAGACCATTTCTTCTTCAAGTTACTATGCTTAGGTTGAAGCCTTCTTCCTTATTTCCTCTAAATCTTGTAAAGCGTTGTCGTACTTAGGGAGGACCCTCTGAATCGTAAAGCTGCGAGCTTATTATATCGTATACTCGGCAAAATATTTTTTGATTTCCTTCCTTGCCTATAATTATCCGTGGTTACTTACCTTCACACTTATGTGCTCGTACGGTTACATCTGAACTGAAGTTTTGACTGTCTTCCCAGTGAGACTCTCTTTTATTTCCGTAACACTCATACGGTTCCATTAACTACCCCAACTCCTATCTGAATATTTCTCAAGGATCACGATGTCATTTTTGCGACACTGAATTTCTCATGTTCGGGTTCACTACGTTTATCTTGCATGAGCTGTTGATTTGTCTGTAACCTCTTGTCTAGCCATAACTAGGCTATTCCTGAATCAACTGCTAACTATTCATTGGCCCATTCTCATATCAATATTCCGCATAATCTTTCTTGGGTTATTTCCTTTGTCTTAACTTACCTCTCGCACCGGCTCCTTATTCATCAATAACATCTCGGGCAGGAACCCCCACTTCCTCTCCTTAACGTCGTGTTTGCATAATGTTCTGGAATCGTAGCATATTTGTAGGCTTTAAATAAGTGCAATCTCATCCCTTTTTCATTTTATCGCATTCTTTCTTTACCATTCCATAATTACTATAACCACGTAATTCTGACTTAATGCCACAACACTCCATATTCCCCCCCTTTAGAGGAGTACTAATATTTAGCGCTGTAACGATCTACTTATAGATGTCTTACCTATTAACGATCTACTTATAGATGTCTTACCTATTTATCTTTGGCATCTTCTCACATCATTAATGACCCTTACTCACTTTGCGGTGATCCTTTTATACCAAGGATAGCAACTTCCCTTACTCGTGAGGGTGACACTTAGTATACATGGCACATACAGTCCCTTAAGCTTAACTTTGCTCACATTGCTTGCTTTAGGGAAGTGTCTTCCTGAATGACCATTCTCTGAATCTTTCATGAATCTTCTTCTGTTGTCTATTCTATTATTGCTGGAACAAAATCTGAAATTCTCATGATATCGACCATTATCAGATCACTCAGTCCCTAATCCATGTTTAGTTTATCTTGTTCGCCAGCCCACACAGATTTCTATTACTTTGGGGTCTAACTTTTCCTCTTGACAACCGCATTGGAGTCACGAACTTATTTCTCAAAATGAGGATACAACCTTATGGCCTATACTCTTTTGTTGTCTCTAGGCCTGGCACCTCTCATCTTTTCCTTCCGTCGATTATAAACTATATAAAATGTAACATTCTCTCTCTTCTATGGACGGGAGCCATACTAAGACAATATTTATCCTTTTCAAGGCTTCCAGTGCCTATCTTTGTAATACTCATATCTAACCGTACTATTTTAGAGTGCACCATCTAGGTGCCTCACAAGGAGATCTATTAGCATATCTTCACTATCCTTCGGAAATGTTAACTCACGCAAACATTCCATCCCCCATTTTGGGTCACTCTAACCCCGGCCAAATCCTGATATCCGTCCTTCTGCTATACTACTTTTGTTAACTTCCATAGGACATAAATGAGATGGGTGTGGCCATTTGTACATACCCCTGCTACCATTAAAGGTAACTCAAAATGCTTATATCTCCCGTCCTGAATGGTGAATAATGATAGTCTTCATTAACTGGGCGCCCCGTACCCTTCTTCACCTTACTTGTTTTACTTGTTGAGACTTGTACTATCTTCTGAATCTCTAATTTCCTTTCACCATAGGGGATAGATATCCTTGCATTAAGGCTCCTTGTCAAGAGGCTTACACGTCTTAGTACACACATGATTTACTGAAGACCTTACATTTCCTCATCATAAGCATCATGAAAAATCGAGTTCCTCTGACTCAACTCTTTCATATCCGCATTCAATCTCTTACCAACTAGAGGTATCGTCATATTATAGATAAAATAAAATCTAGGAGTTTGAATTATTTTAAATGAGCTCTACCACATGATCTAGAGTAAGAAGAAAGAGTGATAGTCCTAAATGCCCTGTAGCCTCCTGCTTATAAGTGTGGTGCACGACACACCCATAAACGAGACTCTATTAGACACAGCTTGTAGACTCCCTAGGACAAAACTGTTATGATACCAATTTTGTCACGACCCAAACCGATGGGCCGCAATGGGCACCCTGTACCTTACTCAATCGAGTACCAACATAACGTATCTTTCCGTATCATACTATCATAGATAACTGAGCCGGAGAGACTGCCATGATCTAAGTAGAATACAACATGTGACACCAACTTATACATAAGACATATGGTCCTATAAGACCAAAATAACCACTCGTATACTGAACATAGGCCGACAAGGCCATACAATCTTTTACGTACATGACATCTGTCTACAAGCCTCTAAGAATACATAATTGTCATAAAGGTAGGGAGAGACCCGCCAAACCAAACAATACACATCTAAATCATACTGATCAACCAAGCAATTGCATAACAAATGGAGTGCACCAACATCTTTCGCTGAGTTGATTGCCTACTTAGAGGACTCTCGACCTGTCTATCGAGACCTACAGGCATGAAACACAGTGTCCCCAGGAAAAAGAGACGTCAGTACAAATAATGTACCGAGTATATAAGGCAATATGCTGAAAGCTGAAACTGAACTGATAATATAATAACTGAAAGTAACTAGGAGTCAAAGATAATCTGAAGATATGCTTACTTGCTGATACTGACTCAATTATCTCAATATAGTAAGTAAAATAGTTGTCCGTCCCTATAACTGCTCTGCCGTAGTAGCCTCACTCATAGGCGCTCGACCATACTAGGCTATGTATCATGGCCAACTGGGATCGCTCATAGGCGCTCGACCAACGTAGGCTCGGTATATAACTTACCATCTTATCAGAGGTTGCCCAATAGGGGCCTGCCCATCGATTATAGCTTGATGGTAATGAATATAATGTAATATTATATGTATGGGCTCTCTGCTCTCTTGACTAGAGGAAGACAATACTCAATTAAATATGATAAGGAAAATACTGTAATTTATGAGACTAGGATAATGTATATAAATTCGGGAGTATGAACTTCTCTTTATGCCTCGCTATCAAATACATGTAATTACGAGATCATGCCAAAATGAAGAAAGGGCTTAGCCTTAACATACCTGGAGTAGGACAAAATCCGTATGATGTTCTTGGAAAAGGTTTCACTGTACTCCTTTAGAACCGCAAAATTTTAAGTTGCTTAATCTTGTTGAAATCGTTTGGTTGCAAGACGAATTGCTAACGTTTCTCTCTTCTGATTGTAATGTCATGGTATTGAAAATATTAGGAATGAGGTTAGAATCTGATTGTATTATTCTTTTGTAGGGATTTATAAGGATTCACGTTACTAATGTGCAAAGCTCATGTCTGAATTGTAGTATTGTTTGTTTTGAAAGTCTTAAAGTTTGAGGTGTCTTGTAATTAATGTATTAGGATGCCACCTAATAATAAATGACTAAGAGTCATTTTCTTAATAAGGGGATTGCCTCCACGTGGGGTGGGGTGGGAAATGTTAACCTTTATCCACTTATTAAGTAATTAGGTAATGTCTTGTTACCCGATAATTAATCAATTACTCGCATAATTAAGAATTATCTTCAATTAGTTAAAATACTATTCACTTTTAACACACTTGATACACCTTACTATCATGGTCATGTGGTACCTTGTATGGTGCTAGTCCATAAATATCGGGTATTTTAGCTCGGGTCGTATTTTATCCCAAAATTTCAAACTTTGACGAAATCCCTTTTCTTCGATTTTTTTACCTCTCACCTTCACGAATTTACTGATCACTTATTGAAATAGCATAATGCTTATAATCTCAAAATAATCTCATTCCCGAACTTTACGTCGATTAACTTACGGCGAAACTTTAACATACAAAAATGCGGGATGTAACAAAAACTGTGTCATAAACACTTATCCCGATCCAATCCTTGTAAATCCCCTCCAAAATCTCCCAGCATCGAGCTCTCTAACATAAAATGTGGAATATAAAATAAAACCCTTGATTCCACCCCTTTCTTACTAGTGATTTCCGCACCTGCAGACAAATAGTCACTTCTGCGGCTCCACATTTGCGGAAATACCATCGCAGATGCAACTACACTAAAGATCAGGTATTCTTTCTTCTGTGGACAAAGAGGTTGTTGATACACAATTTTGCCCTCATGTTTTATAAAGTATTCCATATATTTTCAAAATATCATTTTGCATTTTTTCCCAACTTACATGGTTCATATAAGTATTTTCTATAATTTTAAAGCTTTAAATTTGATTTTCTCGCATATTAATCTGCTTAAATATTTTTTAATTTTGTCTTTAAATTATTTTAAGGTGATTTAATCATCTAATTTATCATTCTATACCCTTATGCATTTGACATATTTTATCATTTTATTACATTATTAATGTTAAAATAGTATTTATTATATTTTTTTTATAATATTAAGATATTATTTTCAACCATTTTACTGCATAAATAATATTTTTATTATTTAATAAATCATTTTTTACAAATTATTTTTAATGAATTTCATGTATTTAAATTATAACCCAATTTGGAACAAATTCACACCAAAGTTGGCCCAAACCATTAAGCCCACATCATCCCACCTCTCAGCAGCCCAAACCAAACACCTCTTTATTAAACCCGGTCACGACCTGCTCTTGTTGACCTGCCCCACTCTTTCTTTTTATCTCGGCCGTTGATCTTAGAGATCATTGGCCCACAACCTATCTCCCCTCTTCTAGTTAACCTCACCCCAAACCCTAGCCTCATTTTACCCGGCCAGCCACCTCTATACTCTCTCAAACCTTCCCCTCTTCTCATAAGCCCTAGCCGCCGCCTCAATTCTTTCTTGAATCCAACCTATCCATGGATTCTTACCATGATTTACTTACCTTGGACGGATTATACCGCCATTACTTGTGCAAATATGGTATTGCTTAGTACTTGCCCGATTTTGGCAAGTACCAGTCTCTGAATCAAGAGAAATCGGCTTCACTCTTCAAGATCTGGACGATATTTTGTCTGTATACGTTTATAGAAATTAATCTGATTGTTAAACAAGGGTTTACCTGGTTTACCTGGTTTCTTCTCCTAATCTGATTCTAAATTAATTTTTGTATGTTCTTATTTCCTAGTATATGTTCGATTGACTGTATTTCTTTATTTTTGTATTAAATTTTACTACTATATAAACCCCCTTCCCCGTTTCCCCTCGAAGACTTAATTACTGTTACCACTACTGTTATTCTATTAACTCTCACTCTTCTATACTTTCTGCACTCTTCGTTCTGGTCGGCTGAAAGCCAAGGCCACCAGAATTCTCCCTATCGACAACCCTGGAGCGAGCACTGCTCGGGGCCTATTTGAGGCTCTTGCGAACTCTGACGCATTAGGGTTTGGGGTCTCATTTGTTCTCTCTTTGCTACTAATACTCAAGTTGTTGTTGACACTTGGTTTCCTCCTATATTTGTTTGTTAAATATTCAAACCCTCACAATTGAACTTCCTTTGTTTGTGTTTATGCAATGAAAACTTGTGCTACTTAAATTTCTTTGAGTTAATGTGATTTTGATATTATGCCACTTTGTATACAATTCTGCTTGTCTTAGTACTACTCTACAGTTTCACTAGCTTCAATTCTATTCAAGTCCTCATTTTAACTCATGTATGGCTAGCTATTCATGATGCTTGCCTGACTTGTTATTAAACTTGATTGACGGTGATTGCACCTTGTCTTGATTTCTTGCACTGAAATCTATACGAAACTAGGCTCCTGCTCAAAATTTCTTTAATATCTTCCCTATTGAATCCTTTATGCATAGCTTATTGTTTCTCTTCAAATCATGTGACAATATTGTCTAACTACTTAACATAATATGCTTTCTTGACATTACTAGTATTAATGCATGCCCATTATAGGTGTCCAACCTGATTGATTGTCCATCTTCATGTTTAAGTATAACTAGTTACTTAGGTCTGTTGCTTATACTGAATCCATGACTTTGATTCTCCTAGGGAACTAATGCATGCCCATAATTTGTTTGAATGTGCTTTTTCTTTGCTAAGTCCTTCATGTATAACCTGCTACTTTGTTGATATTAACTTGTGATTATATGAAATCCATGTGCCAATATTGTTACAATCCCAGGCAGACTTATTTCTTTGCTTTGATGTTGTGTGCTCACTGATTGCTTAAGATCCCTGGAGTGAATTCAAATATATGTTTAGCATATTACTCCTATGTCAACTAGAATAAGTCCTAGCCCTCTTCATATGATGCATGTTTTCCTTATTAATCTGGAAGTTAGCTCATTCTCATCTTTCATGAATTCTTACATGATGGATTTATAACCTTTGCATTGTGATAGGTATTTGCCTGGACATTCCACATGTTAAGGCCCAGAAGCATCCCTGGGTATCTTGTAATTGTTGTATTTGCGCCTGCAGTCACCATATTATGTACGTAATTGTTCCTCTGTTTGGGCCTGTAATAACGAATGATGGAGAATTAGTGAAAAGAGGGGCTGGGGTATTCTAATTCTCGCATGAACGGGTAGAAAACCTATCCATAGGATTTAATTTCCTTGTTTGCTATTTGTTTGACGTGCTACACATTAATAGAAATCACGCCCATAGGAAATCAAATACTTCACTTACTCAGCTTGCCTAATGCCCGTACAGTATCAGAATATGCTTGAGTAAATGCTTTACATGCTCCCATGTCTACTTCTATGCGCTATTAGACATCATGCCTATAGGAATCAAATATCAATAACTATTTTCTTAGTTGAGTAAGTGCAATATGATTATTATATAGCATTCCTATAGGATCGTACTAATACATGCCTTTTCTAATACTCATCTAGATACCATGTCTATAAGGCTTTAATTGATTAACTAATCGACTACTTTTGTTGTTCTTATTACACTATGCTCCTAGATAACATGCCTATAGGAATAAACATTATACAATTACTTTCAAATACCAACTATTAGAGAACCTGCCAATAGGATACTGCTACTCGCTTAGAAAGCATGCCTATAGGATCAAACACGAATAATTTCGAGTTTTCTAATGGCTTTTACTGCCCCGTGGCATAAATAACTTGGAGATCGTGTCTATAGGTTTTATAATACCTGTAATCTGTAAAGTCGATTGTAGCACTGCATGTGAGATGCTTTTTAAAACTACGATCACATAGAAGCCATGTCTATAGGTCCTAAACGATGCTAGTATGCCTTGATTCTGAATCTGCCCAATGCATAATCTGTCAGCGTGCCACTGTTGCTTTTGTGTGGAGGCTAACTCGAGCCATTCGTTGTCTTTATGTGTAGTCCTACCGTTTTTTGATGTGTGCCTGGTTTTATCCTTTAAGCACCCTAAGTAATGTCTAGAACCACCCAAATAATAGGTCCAAAGCCTCCTGGACTATAGGCATGGGACGGGTAGTGCACGCATAGGACACAATTTAGAATTGAACTAGAGCGCTTAAAATAAAATAACTTATGGGTAGCAGGAGATGATAGTTTGTACCCGCTGAATAATATGAGCAACCCTACCCTAAGGGAGTTACGGAGTATTATTTATGTTGCACGGGATGATCCTTTAGGTTAAAATGCATAAGACCCCCCTTTTTATATGTTTATTATTCGCGTCTTATTTCTTTGAACTTAGAACAATTAGGTTGTATCTTGTAACCTCTAAAGACTGGTACTAATCACTTATATATAGTTTAGTCCCTTAACATGTGTGCTTTTTCTTTACCCTTGTTTCACATCGTAGTTGAACCTTAATTCTCTTTCTTCATTCAATTACATGATCACATAGGACAATTATAATCCGATAATACCACATAGCATTAATTTTGGTCGGGACTCACAGTTGTGGACCTCAGAGAGTGCTTAACACCTTCTCTTCGAGATAATTTGAGCCCTTACCTGATCTTTGGCAAAACAGACTAGTTAAAACATAGTTATTTGAACATATGTGTCGTAATGCACCTTAAAATTGTTAGGGTGGCGACTCTTCTCTTTTAATACCCATTTAAAAGAGTTGTCACACGTCGAAAACCACTTTCACTATAAAACAGAACGCGACAAAGGCGCATCTGTGCTTCGACTTCGGTGGAACCCTAACGCTTCTGCGGAACCTGACCGCACCTACGGTCCTTAGGCAACTGACCAAAATCCGCTTCTGCAGAAGTTTCACGACCCAAATCCTAACCTGCCGTAATGGTGCATAACGTGGTACTAGGCAAGTTGACATTTACGAATAACTCTAACACATTTAACAGAAAATTGATTTAAAGAAATTTAAATAACAAAACTTCTCATAAACAGGATAAGAATAAAAATCCAAAACATAACGCGGAAATTCCCAACATCGGGGTGTCACAGAGTACATGAGCATCTAAGTATCATAAATCTGGAAATTACGGTCTATAATAGTCTGAAACTAAATACAAATAGTGGAAGGATAGGGAAGGAGATCTCCAAAGGGTCAACTACGCAGTGAATCAACACCAACCATGTCCGGAAACACTTGCATCTGCACACGAGGTGCAAGGTGAGCATAAGTATAACCAACTCAGTAATTAACAAGTCTAAATAAAGAACTAAAAGTAGTAACGAGCTATACAATTATAGTTCAATTTCAGTAATTTCAACATAGGAGAGTAGGCATGCTTTCAAGTTCGACAATTTAAGTCAAATTAGTTAACTTATGGCAAGTCCAAGTGAAGAAGAATATAATATATCTCAAAAATTTCAAGACAGTGAGACGTTACAGATAAGTGTAACAATAATGAAATCAAATGCATACTCTAAGAGCAACAGTCACTCAGTCCTCTCATTCACTCTAACCTCACGATCACTCATTCCTCACAATCACTCATTCCACTCAGTCGCTCAACACTCAGCACTAGGAACTCGCACTCAGTAGGTATATGCGCTCACTAGGGGGGTGTACAGACTCCGAAGGGGCTCCTTCAGCCCAAGCGCTATATCAATCCAATCATGGCATAAATCAATGAAACATGTTGCAGCGTGCAGCCCGATCCCATAAATATCCTTACAATTAGGCCCTCGGCCTCACTTAATCATCAACCTCTTCAGTCTCTCGGGCTCTGAGAAATCATAAAAATCAGCCCAAACAGAAATGATGTAATGTATCAACAAATAACAAAAGAGACTTAGATGTGATATGCAACTAAAATGGATACTAAGTACAACAACAATTTAGGAGACAATTTAACATGTAACACGACCTCTGTGTGTCCCTACAGTACCAAGACATAACCTAAACATAATTTCTAACATTGATTGTAGTTCATTTGTTATAACACGTGGAGAATATGTGGATAACAACAGTATTTCAACTATATAGTTCCATGGAGTTTGACCAAGTCACAATTCCTACGGTGCACGCCCACACGCCCGTCACCTAGCATGTGTATCACCTCCAAACCAGTCACAAGACATATAATACGGGGTTTCATACCCTCACAACCAGATTTAGAACTGTTACTTACCTCAATCCGAGTAAATCTCTACTCCAACACAAATTTTCCTCTCAAATCAGCCTCCAGATGTCACGAATCTAGCCACAAACAGTACGGGCTAAAGGAAATAATTCCATAAGAAAATGCTAAGTTATAAATCAAAAGTCAAAAAGTGACTCAAAGCTGCCCCCGGGCCCATATCTTGAAATCTGACAAAAGTCACAAAACACGAAATTCCATCTAACCACGAGTCCAACTATATAAATTTTGTCAAAATCCGCAGCAAATCGTCACCCAAATTCCCAAATCAAACCCTCCAAATCCCTAGCCTCAAACCCCCTATTTACACATTAAATACACACTAACTAGGTGGGAAAATCATTGGGAAAACAAGATTATTTATCAAAAACTAGCACAAGGAATTTACCTCAAGAATACCCTCAAAAGTCCTCTCAACAATTACCAAACCCGAGCTCAAAATGTTTGAAATGAAGCCAAAATTGTGAACCCTTGTATTTAACTTTCTGTCCAGCACTTCCGCTTCTGCGAACACTTAACCGCATCTGCGATGTCGCAGAGGCGACTGAAATTACGCTCTTGCAGTGAACCACTGGAGCTGGGCCTATGCTTCTCCATCCCTTCCCCCGCATCTCCACAATCACAGGTGCAGAATTGTCCATCATATCTGCGCAAATATCCGCTTGTGTGCCCATCACTCTGCTCATGCAACCATTCAAGTGCGGAAAAAGCTTCGCACCTGCGACCCTACTCCTTCCCAAGTCTGGCCACATCTGCCCTCCTTAGCTCGCACCTGCGATAAAAGCTCCGCAGGTGCGATTACACCAGCAAACTTCAGCTACAGCAGTCCTCCAACTTAAACTTTAATCCGAAAACAATCTGAAATCATCCCGAGGCCCCCGGGACCTCAACCAAACATACCAACAAGTCTTAAAACCTCATACGAATTTAGTGGACCCCTCAAGTCACATCAAACAATATCAAAAACACCAATCGCACCCCAATTCAAGCCTATTACAACTAAGGAATTCCAACTTTTACAAACGACACTGAAACCTATTAAATCACGTCCGATTGGCCCCAAATTCTGCACACAAGTAAAAAGTAACATTACGGACCTACTCCAACTTCCATAATCGGAATCCGACCCCGATATCAAAAAGTCCACTCCTAGTCAAACTTTCCAAAAATTCAACATTCACCATTTCAAGCCTAATTCTACTACGGACCTCCAAATCAAAATTCGGACATGCTCCTAAGTCCGAAATCACCCAACATAGTCGTTTACATATAAGTCAATATCCGGTCAACCTTTTTAACTTAAGCTTCTAACATTGAGACTAAGTGTCTCAATTCAATCAGAAATACCTCTGAACCCGAACCGACTACCTCGACAAGTCACAAAACAATTATAAAGTACTAAATGAGCTATAAATTAGGGAATGGGGCTACAACTCTCAAAATGACCTGTCAGGTCGTCACATCCTTCCCCTCTTAAACAAAAGTTCATCCTCGAACTGGTCTAGAAATGTACGTGGAATCTTAAATAGGTGTGGATATCTGCTCCGCATCTCCCGCTCATTCTCCCAAGTAGCCTCCTTAACTAGTTGACATCTCCACTGCACCTTCACTAAACCTATGTCCTTTGTCCTCAAGTTTCAAACCTATCGATCCAAAATGGCCACCGACTCCACATCATAAGTCAAATCACCATCTAACTGAATTGTGCTAAAATCCAAAACATGAGATGGATCACCGGCATACTTCCGGAGAATAGAAACATGAAACACTGGATGCACACTCCACAAACTAGGTGGCAAGGAAAGCTTGTAAGCAACCTCCCCAATCCTCTAGAGTACCTCAAACGACCCAATATACCGAGCGCTCAACTTGCCCTTGTTCTCGAACCTCATAACACCCTTCATGGACGAAACCTTAAGCAACACCTTCTCTCTTACCATGCAAACAACATCACGAACCTTCCTGTCGGCATAACTTTTCTATCTACACTGTGCCATGCGATGCTGCTCCTAAACCAATTTAACATTTTACAAAGTATCCTAAACCAAGTCATTACCCAATAGCTTAGCCTCACCGGGATCAAACCAACTTACTAGAGATCTACACCATCTCCCATACAAAGCCCCAAACATATCTATCTGAATGCTCGACTGGTAACTATTATTGTAAGCAAACTCCGCGAGCGGAAGATAATGATCCCAAGAATCACCCAAATCAATAACACAAGCGCATAACATATCCTCTAATATCTGAATAGTGCGCCCGGACTGTCCGTCTGTTAGAGGGTAAAATGTTGTACTCAACTCAACCTGGGTACCCAACTTTCACTGCACGACTCTCCAAAACTGTAATACAAACTGCGTGTCTCGATCTGAAATGATGGAAACTAGCACACCGTGAAGGCGAACAATCTCTCGGATGTAAATATCAGCCAATCGCTCCGAAGAATAATTAGTCCCAACTGGAATGAAGTGCGCTGACTTAGTCAGTCGATTCACAATCACCCAAATAGCATCAAACTTCCTTGTTGTCCGTGGGAGCCCAACTACAAAATCCATGGTGATCCGCTCCCATTTCCACTCTGTAATCTCTATCCTCTAAAGTAATCCACCTTGTCTTTGATGCTCATACTTTACCTGCTGACAGTTGAGGCACCGAGCAACAAACCTCACTATATCCTTCTTTATTCTCCTCCACCAATAATGCTGCCTCATGTTTTGGTACATCTTCGCAGAACCTGGACGAATGAAATACCGTGAACTGTAGGTCTCCTCAAGAATCAACTCTCGTAGCCCATCCATATTAGGCACACAAATACGACCCTACATCCTCAATACCCCATCATCCCCAATAGTCATATCTCTAGAATTACCGTGTTGAACCGTGTCCTTAAAGACAAGCAAATGGGGATCATCATACTGGCGCTCTCTGATGCGATCATATAAGGAAGACCGAGAAACCACACAAGCTAGAACCCGACTGGGCTCCGAAATATCTAATATCACGAACTGGTTGGCCAAGTCCTGAACATCCACTGCAAGAGGTCTGTCACCAACAAGAATGAATGCAAGGCTACCCATACTAACTTCCTTCATGCTCAACGCATCGGCCACCATATTGGCCTTCCCGGGATGATACATAATGGTGATATCATAGTCCTTTAGCATCTCCAACCATCTCTGCTGCCTCAAATTTAGATCCTTCTATTTGAACAAGTGCTGGAGGCTCGGATGATCTGTAAACACCTCACAAGATACACCGTAGAGATAATGCCTCCAAATCTTCAATGCATGAGAGATAGAAACTAACTCTAAATAATGGACAGTGTAGTTCTTCTCATGGGGTTTCAACTGGTGCGAAGCACAAGCAATCACTCTACCCTCCTGTATCAAGACACACCCAATATCGATCTGAGAAGCATCACAATACATTGTATAAGAGCCTAAACTTGAAGGCAAAACTAGAACTGGAGTTGTGGTCAAGGCAGTCTTGAGCTTTTGAAAGCTCTCCTCACACTCATCCGACCACCTAAAAGCAGCACCTTTTTGGGTCAATTTGGTCAAAGGCAATGCAAAAGACGAAAAACCCTCCACGAAGCTATGATAATAACCGGCCAAGCCGAGAAAGCTCCAAATCTCTGTAGCCGAGGACGGTTCGGGCCAACTTTAAACCGCCTCTATCTTTTTTAGATCCACCTGAATCCCCTCACTGGACACCACGTTCCCCAAGAACGCCGCTGAACTAAGGCAAAACTCACATTTAGAGAACTTGGCATAAGGATTCTCCTCCCTTAACCGCTGCAACACAATCCTCAAATGTTGAGCATGCTCCTCCTTACTACGAGAGTATACCAAGATGTCATCAATGAAAATTATGAAAAACGAGTCAATATAGGGCTGAAATACATTGTTCGTCAGATGCATATATGTTGTTGGGAGTTGGTCAGCCCAAACGACATCACAAGGAACTTATAATGACCATAACGGGTCATGAATGCTATCTTTAGAATATCTGAGTCCCGAATCTTCAACTGGTGATACCCAGATCTCAAGTCAATATTAGATAACACATCCTTGCTCCTGAAGCGGATCAAATAGATCATCAATGCGCGGTAATGGATACTTGTTCTTTATTATGACTTTGTTCAACTGCCTGTAATCAATGCACATCCACATAGTACCATCTTTCTTCTTCACAAACAGGACCGGTGCACCCCAAGGCTATATAGTAGGCCTAATAAATCCCTTATCAAGAAGTTCCTGAAGTTGCTCCTTCAATTCCTTCAACTCAGTCGGTTCCATACGATACGGTGGAATAGAAATAGGATGAGTGCCCGACACCAAGTCAATACCAAAGTCAATGTCCCTGTCAGGCAGCATGCCTGACAAGTCTACAGGAAACACATCCGGAAAATCTCGCACCACCGGAATAGAATCAATAGGAGTATCAACACCAACATCCCTCACAAAGGCCAAATAAGATAAGCAACCCTTCCCAATCATCCGATGGGCCTTCAAATATGAAATCACTCTATTGGGAATAGAGTCTAGATAATCTCTCCACTCAATCCTTGGCAACCCTGGCATCGCCAACATCACGGTCTTAGCGTGACAATCCAGAACATCATGACATGGAGATAACCAATCAATACCCAAAACCACATTGAAGTCCACCATACTAAGCAACAAGAGATCCATTTTAGTCTCCAATCCCCCAATAGTCACTACACACGATCTATATACACGGTCCACAACAATAGTATTGCCCACTGGCATAGATACATGAATAGATAAAACTAAGGATTCATGTGGCATATACAGATAATGAGGAAAATACGATGACACATACGAATAAATAGAACCAGGGTCAAATAATACATAGGCATCCTTGTGGCATACTGAGACAATACCTATGATCACTGCATCGGAAGCAAAAACATATGGCCTGGCAGGAATAACATAGAATAGGGCATGGCCTCCCCCTGATCGGCTTCCTAAGAGCGACCCCTAGTTGACTTAGCCCCACCCCGAACTAGCTGGGCGGGTGGTGAAGTAACTGGTGCTGAAGTCGTAGTCTGACTCCTCTACTGCAATGGAACTCCCGGGCATCAAGTTCATTGCCTACAAATATGCTCAAACTCCCTGAACTTAAAGTAACTCCCTTATGTTGGTGGTGGGTACGGAAGGGAGCCCCGAGCACTGGAATAACTGTTGGAAGAACCCGACATTGATGAACCCTGAATAGATGGAGCAAGGGATAAACTCTGAGCTGGAAAGGCACTGGGGAATGACTTACCCTGATGAGAATTGTATGAACCATGGTTGGATGATGCACCACAATGCACTGGACGAGTCGTCTGAGCATGCCTATAAGGACGACCCCTTTCGTGGTAGAACTGACACCTAGAAGGAACACCTTTGAAACCACCTGATCGACGAGGCCTTTTGGCCTCCCTCTCACCTTGCTCTTAACTGCAGACCATAACTATCTGTCGAGCAATGTGGACCACTTCATCAAAAGTAGCACCAGATACCCTCCCCCAAGTCATAAGAAACAGTAACTGATATGTGAGGCCATCAATGAACCTCATGACCCTCTCCCTATCAGTGGGAACCAATCAAACTATGTGACGAGCCAACTCAGAAAACCTCATCTCATACTGCGTCACAAACATTCCCTCCTGATGCAACTGCTCAAACTATATACGCAACTCTTCTCTACGAGATTGTGGCATGAACTTCTACAAGAACAGAACGAAGAACTCCTACAGTGTAAGTGGTGCTGCATCGACCGACCTGTGCCTCTCGTAAGCCTCCCAACATCTGAAGGCAGCCCACTGTTCTCCACAACACCAGCCGTGCGAATTATCCACTGGCACTTATCCAGGAAGCCCTGAGCATCCTCTGACCTATCACCGCTAAATGATGGAGGCTGAAGCCTCCCAAATCTCTCAAGTCTCCTATGCTCATCATCAGTCATAACATGGACCACCTGAGCTTAAGCAGTTGCAACCAGCTTAGCTGGTAGTACCCCCGGTGTCTGGAGTCCCTGCATCACCTGCTCTAGAGTACGAGTAGTGGAGGTACGATTACCTCCCCCGACCTGAGAAGTGGTTGGTGCGGCCTGAGCCGAAACCACCTGAGGAAGGCACGTGCAAATAGTCAATATCTTGGCCAAAGCCTCCTGAAGGCCTAAAATCACAATGGGCATAGCTGGTGCCTGTGTTGGCCCTATTGGCTCAATCTCATCTGGAACATGCTCCTGAGTTGGAGCAACCGGTGGTTCTGCAGGTGCTGCTCTAGCTGTTACACGAGCTGCACCTCTGCCTTTACCATGACCTCGGCCTCTCGTGGCCTTAGCTGGTGGTACTGGTGGCTGTTCATCCAGCCCTGTAGCATGTGTTCTCACCATCTGTGTGAGAATAGAATACAAAAATTTAGTTACCAGAGTCAACAAATCCGCATGGCAAGAATACAAGAATATGAAGTGTCCTAAGGGTTCGGTAGCCTCTAGAAGATAAGTACAGACGTCTTTGTATCGATCCGCAAGACTCTACTAAACATGATCATGACTCGTGAGACCTATGTAACCTAGGCTCTGATACTATATTGTCACGAACCAAATCCTAACCTGTCGTGATGGCACCTAACGTGGTACTAGGCAAGCCGACATTTACGAATAACACCAACACTTTTAACAGAAAATGTATTTAAAGAAATTTTAATAATTAAACTTCTCATAAACAAGATAAGAAAAAGAATCCAAAACACAATGCGGAAATTCCCAACATCGGGGTGTCACTGAGTACATGAGAATCTAAGTATCATAAATATGTAATATATGATCTATAATAGTCTGAAGCTAAATAAAATTAGTGAAAGGATATGGAAGGAGAAACAAGGTATGTGAAAATGCCGAGCATTTACCTCGAAATCTCCGAAGGGTCAACTGCGCAGTGCATCAACACTCACTGTGTCCGAAAACACATGGATTTGTACACGAAGTGCAGGGTGTAGCGTGAGTACAACCAACTCAGTAAATAACAACACTAAATAAAGAACTGAAAGTAGTGGCGAGATTTACAATTATAGTTCAATTTCAGTAGTTGCAACATATGATAGTAGGGATGCTTTCAAGTTCGATAATTGAAGTCAAATCAGTTAACTCATGGCAAGTCCAAGTGAAGCAGAATATAATATCTCTCAAAAATTTCAAGACAGTGACATATGATAGAAAAGTGTAACAATAATGAAATAAAATGCATCCTCTTATAGCAACAGTCACTCAGTCCTCCCAGTCACTCCAACCTCACGATCAGTCATTCCTCACAATCACTTATTCCTCTTAGTCGCTCAGCACTCGGCACTCTGCACTCGACACTCGCACTCAGTAGGTACTTTTCCTCACTAGAGGGTGTGTACAGAATCCGGAGGGGCTCCTTCAGCCCAAGTTCTATATCAAGCCAATCATGGCATAAATCAAAGAAACATGTTGCGGCGTGCAGCCCTATCCCATAAATATCCTTACAATCAGGCATTCGGCCTTACTCAATCAACAACCTCTCCAGTCTCTCAGGCTCTCAGAAATGATGAAACTCAGGCCAAACAGAAATGATGTAATGTATCAACAAGGAACAAAAGAAACTGAGATATGATATGCAAGTAAAATCTGAGTACAATAGTAATTTGGCAAATAATTTAACATGTAAACGACCTTTGTGGGTCCCTACAATACCAACACATAGCCTAAACATGATTTCTAACATAGTTTGCAGTTCATTTGTTATAACACGTGGAGAATATACGGATAACAATGGTATTTCAACTATACATTTCCATGAATTTGACCAAGTCATAATTCATACGGTGTACACCCACACGCCCGTCACCTAGCATGTGCGTCACCTCCAAACCAGTCACAAGACATATAATACGGGGTTTCATACCCTCACAACCAGATTTAGAACTGTTACTTACCTCAATCTGAGTAAATCTCCACTCCAACACACCTTTTCCTCTCAAATCAGCCTCCAAATGTCACGAATCTAGCCACAAACAGACGATACAATCAACATGGGCTAAAGGAAATAATTCCATAAGAAAATGCTAAGTTATAAATCAAAAGTCAAAAAGTGACTCAAAGCCGCCCCCGGGCCCACATCTTGAAATCTGACAAAAGTCACAAAACACGAAATTCCATCTAACCACGAATCCAACCATAAAAATTTTGTCAAAATCCGACACCAAATCATCATTCAAATCCCCAAATCAAACCCTCCAAATTCCTAGTCTCAAACTCCCAATTTACACCTTAAATACACACTAACTAGGTGGGAAAATCAATGGGGAAACAAGATTATTGATCAAAAACGAGAATAAGGGACTTAACTAAAGAATCCCCTCATAAATCCTCTCAAAACTCGCCAAACCCAAGCTCACAATGTTTGAAATCAAGCCAAAATCGCGAACCCTTGTATTTAACTTTCTGTCAAGGACTTCCGCCTATGCGGACACATGAATCACACCCTAATTCAAGCCTATTGCAATTAAGGAATTCCAACTTCAACAAATGACGCTCAAACCTATCAAATCACGTCCAATTTGCCCCAAATTTTGCACACAAGTAACAAATGACATTATGGACCTACTACAACTTCTGGAATTGGAATTCGACCCCGATATCAAAAAGTCCACTCCCGGTCAAACTTTTCAAAAATCTAACATTCGCCATTTCAAGCCTAATTCCATTGAGGATCTCTAAATCACAATCCATACATGCTCCTAAATCCTAAATCACCCATCGGAGCTAACAGATCCATCTAAACTCCATTCCGGAGTCGTTTACACATAAGTCAACATCCGGTCAACGTTTTCAACTTAAGCTTCCAACTTTGAGACTAAGTGTCTAAATTCATTCTGAAATCCCTCTGGACCCAAACCAACTACCCCAAAAGGTGACAAAACAACTATAAATTACAAAATGAGCAGTAAATGGGGGAATGGCGCTCCAACTCTCAAAACGACTGGTCTGGTCATTACAAGAAGATATCCGCATCAGTAGATGCACACCTGCGGACCAAGCTTCACAGCATGCTCTTGAATCTCCTACCAATGATCCACTTTTGCGGTGAGGCACCTGCGACCCAAATTGTTCAGTGCGAATGCACCAGACTTCAGCATGCAAAAAATAATTCAAGTCTCCAAATGAGTCCGAATTCAACCTAAACAACACTCCGGGACCCGAGACCCCGTCCTAACATAAAATCAAGTCCCAAGACACAACATGAACCCACTTGAGGCTTTAAATCACATCAAACAATATCAAATGTAAGAATCACACCCCAATTCAAGCCAATTAACCTTTAACTCCAAATGAGCTCAAATTTTGCATGCACGTCCCAAATGACACAACGGACCTATAGCAACTCCCGGAATAACAATCTGAACCTTATATCAATAAAGTCAACCCTCGGTTAAACTAATAACCTTTCAAACCTTCTATCTTCCAACTTTTGCCAAAATACATTAAATCAACCTACTAACCTCCAAATCAACATCCGTACATACGCCTAAGTCTAAAATAATCATACAAAGCTATTAGGACTATCAAAACTCCATTTCGGAGTCATCTACATTAAATTCAAACTCCGTTCAACTCTTTCAACTTAAACTTCCAACTTTGGGACTAAGTATTCCAATTCAATAGGAAACTCACCCGAAATCAATCCAACCACCCTAGCAAGTCACATAACCACAATTGTACATAGTGGAGGAAATAAATAGGGGTGGTCTAAAATACTCAAAATGACTGGCCGGGTTGTTATAAGAATCTTCTCTGCCTCTTTTTTTTCTCTAATGTAAAAACCTCTGAGAATCTGAAAGAAGCCCAAATATATAGGTCTTCTAGAAATTGCTTCTCCTCTACTTCAATAAATCACTCGTAAATCATAAAAATAAATCCAAAAATCTCTTCTGTTGGCGGAATAGGACAGATAGATGGAGTAGATAGACTGGGGGGGCGTATGTGGGAGAAAGAGAGACGAGAATGGGGGGGGGGGGGCGTATAGACTAGGGCTTACATAGACTGGTTGGATTCTAGAATTCTCGGAGGGTTTGGGATGTTTGGCAGTGATAGTAGGGTGGTAAGAGGGGGGGGTGGTGCGACTGGCTAGTGAGAATTCGGGCTACGTCTTTTTATTGGATTTTTATATTATTGTAGGGATGAATAATAGCCATTAGATTAGGGAGGAATAAATGTCTAGGATTAAAATTGGAAATGGGGCAGGGGGAGGTCAATAGGTTAAAATTCGATTGGAAGAATAATACGATTAGGGAGGAATAAATGTCTAGAATAATATTATTGGGCCTTTTGCTATGTTGAACTTTTGATCCAAGCAAGATATTAGGATAAACTTAGTCCAAATCAATTCTTTTCTTTAAAATGTATTAAAATTAAACTACTACAAAAGTACTAATTAATCTTAGTCAAATAAAACAAAGTACTAAATTAAAGTAAACTATACTATAAAATGTAGTAACTATTGTTTTGGTATTTTTCAGGATTAAACTTAAATAAGGCTAAAAACATATTAATATTAATATAATATTACTACAAAAATACTAGCAAATAAGATAAAAAGTGAATTTACTTTTTTATGTTTTTGATTTTTAAATACTAAAACAATAAAATAAAATAATATATATATTAAAATCCTAGAAATATTAATATAAACTCAAATAGATATGTATAAAATACCGTAGTAGCTTGAAAACACGACTAGTCAAAAATTATGTGCTTACACTGTAAATATCCCCTAAACATGATTAGCGAATGGTTGGTCAAGTTTGAAGACGACAAAGGCATAGAAAGATAAACGGATCACGAAATTCATTGATTCTTCCATCTCTCATCTACTATTCATAGCTTCTATTCTTAAAACAATACTTTGATTATTTGTAATGACTCGGCCGGTCATTTTGTGTATTTAGCCATGTTCCCAATTTATTGCTTTTTATATACTCATTTGTGGTTATGTAACTTGCTCACTGGTTGGATTGGTTTCGTGATGTTTTGTAGTAAATTGGTACACTTAGTCCCAAGATTGGAAGCTTATGTTGAAAGAGTTTACCGGAGTTTGACTTTTATTGTAGATGACTGCGGAATGAAGTTTAGATGGTTCTGATAGTTTTGTAAGATGATTTTGGACTTAGGCGTATGTCAGGATATTGATTTAGAGGTTCATAGGTCATTTTGGTTTGAATTGGCGAAAGTTGAAAGTTCCTTAGTTTCAGTATGCTTGAATTAGGGTGTGATTTGTGAATTTGATGTGGTTTAAGGATTCGACTAAGTTCGTATAGTGTTTTAGGATGTGTTGGTATGTTTGGATGGAGTCCCGGTGGCCTGGGTCTGATTCAGATTGAAATTGGATTGAGATGTAGACTTAAGGAAATACTGATGGCTTTAGGTTTGGTGCAATCGCACCTGCGTGATTTTGGCCGTAGGTGCAAGACAGCAGAAGCAGCCACGAATTCGCAGAAGCGGTTTCGGGTTGGAGTTGGGAAGATGCGCAGGTGTGAGATATTTTCCTCACTAGCGAGCTCGTAGGTGCGGGAAGCCGTGTGCAGAAGCGAAGAGGAGAGGACGTATGGGTTTCCGTAGATGCAGAAAAGAGGAAGGTAGGCATGGGTAGAAGCGCATATTGAACCACAGAAGCAAAGTTCAGCCAAAATGTCTGGAACCGCACAAGAGGAGGCATTAGCACATGTGCGCTTCCGCGGGTGCAAAGTATTCTTTTTCAGAAGCAAATGGTCCGAGAGTTAATTAAATTCTGCACCTGCGATGGTTTGTCCGCAGGTACGGTGCCGCAGGTGCGGTGGATGAGAGCGCAAATGCCAAAAGCCTCGCAGAAGGATTGAAATGGGGATTTGAGTTATTTCTCTCATTTTGGACTTGTGGAACTCTGCTAGGGGCAGTTTTTGAGAGGGTTTTGGCTACAAATGTAGATGTAGGTGACGATTCATCACTTTTATTGATAATTATTATTTACCTATTGACTGTTATACCTAGATTATGTGTGTTTGAGGTGAAATTTGATGATTTTTGGACTATGTATTGGAGAGTGAGATTTGGAAATTTGAGGGTCGATTTGTGAATTGGACTCGTTATTGAATGGGTGTTCGGAATTTGTGAATTTTGATGGGTTTCGAGGTGCGGGCACGGGGTTAACATATTGGGTTTGTCATGCCCCAAACCTAGGGAGGCGTGGCCAGCACCCGGTGCCATATTTGGCCCGAGCGTACCACGTTGTAACTGTGAACTCTGGAGGGGTAACCCTTAACTTAGGCCGATGAACCCATATTATGAATCATCTGAATATATCGTCCCTCTCATCTGAGAGGTAAACATACCCAAAAGCTCATATATATATATATATATATATATATATATATATATATATATATATATATATATATATATAAAAAACTGTGCAGGCTGATGAGGCCGCTATGAACATCTACCGATATAGAAAATATACAAGACTCATCTGCAAGCCTCTAAAGATAACTGAACTGTACCATGGTCGGGACATGGCCTCGACCTACCCATCAAACCTATATATATATATATATAATAGACTCCAAGGTCTACACCTGGTAACTCTGAGGGAGTGAAGATTACCAACCAAGCTGATGTTTGACTCTGTCTGCTTGAAAGTTCTATCCAGCTGTCTATCAGGTCTTGCAGGCATGAAATGCAGCATCCCCGGCAATAGGGACGTCAATACGTAATAATGTACCTAGTATGTAAGGAAATAAAATAACTGAAACTAAAACTGAACTGATAATATAATAACTAAAACTAACTAGGAGTCAAAGATGATCTGAAGATATGCTTACGTGTTGATACTGACTCAACTCTCTCAATATAGTAAATAAAATAGTTATCCGGCCAATAAGTTTCGGTACATATAACTGCTCTGCCGTAGTAGGCTAGCTCGTAGGTGCTCGGACATAATAGGTTCGGTATCTTGGCCATTATGGGCTCTCTCATAGGCACTTGGCCACAGGAGACGCGGTATATAACTTACCATCTGATCATAGGTTTCCCAATAGGGGTCTTCCCATCAATTATAGCTCGATGGTGGTGAAATTACGATAGTACTATATATATATATATATATATATATATATATATATATATACTGGAAGAAAATAATACTTAACTAAATATAAAGTTCTGATAAGGTAGAATACTGTAACTTCTGAGACTAGGATAATGTGAATAAATTCAGGAATATGAACTTCTCTTTATCCCTCGTTATCAAACACATGTAGTTACGAGATCATGCCAAAATGAAGGAAAGGTTTAGCCTTAACATACCTTAGCCTTGTTGAGTCCTTAATAGCTACCAATCCACTCTGCAAAAAACTCAACTCAGTCTACCATAGCATAAGGCGATTCAAAATCGGTGCTAAGTAAAGGCTAAGTCTATAACTTAAGCTAGTAGATCATTTATGAAAATTTGGGCAGCATCTCCCCTATAACAAGGGCCTTCTCCAATACTATATACCAACAGCCTAACATCACCAATCAATCTTAAATAATCCGGAAAAACCCTATCAAAAACTTCCCTTAGCTTATAAGCACCCTTAATCACATCACAACACCATAGAGACCCTCTTCTTCACTTAGGCTAACTTTTGAGGTTAGGTTTAGGTTAAACACCATTGGATTCGGCTTGGAAACCTTGATAAATATTACAGAGTTGTTGATATAGTTTGGGACCTGCCCTTGGTCGAAAATGACAAAAATGAGCCGTTCAAGCCCTTTAAATTGTTCAAGGGTCGTCCACCGCCTAAGTGGGTCCCATTGAGAGCTGCTTGCGTGGTCTCGCAAAAACACGAATATCTCTCTACTTCGATATTGTATCGATGAACGGTTTAATGCGTTAGAATTTAGACTCGTAGATATTCAATTTTGTAGGTAGATAATCCATAATTCTATGTATATTGGGAGAAAAGCTCAGCTACATTTGACCTAAGTTTCAACACATTTATGAATGCCTTGTGATAACTTTCTCCAACTTTTGTTCCACAACTCGCTTAACTTCAAAACATAATACACGACTATCAAATGACTAAAATAACTCATAACATAATCTACTTATAATGTTAAGTACTTGAGCCTCACCCCAAAAGTACATGTTATAATATTCCCAACTTATCGACTTTTGACGAAACGTATTTTCTTCAATTTGTTTAGCTTCTAAGCCTTCAAACCCTCTTGGTACTTGGTATTCATGATCTTAAATATCTGTAACCTCCATGTTAACATGATTAAATAACTTTGTAAGCTTATCAAAGATTATTTCATTTATGATCTTACATTAATTGACTTATGGCGTACTCCTACGTTCGAAAACATGGGGTGTAACATAATTCTCCCATTTGGCACATTCGTCCTCGAATGTGGACTGATGTACTTATCAGTCTCATAACCTATAGCTTTTACAAATACTTTATTGCTATCCTTTCCATCTAGGCAATTGTTCTTTGAATAAATCCATAGGCCAGGGTATTCCCCTTTTTAGGCCTCTTTCTCACACCACGACTTGTGGTCGGAATTCTTCCAATCTCGTAACTATTGCTACTTTACGTTATGTAGCATGTAAGACTATGTCCTTATATGTGCGCCTATGTGACTCTTCTCTCCTTTGTTCTATAACTTTTAGCCAATCTCTAAGCCTCACTTTGTGAACATATACAGAACTATGACAAGCTATTCCTCTCGGCATCTATAGGTGTACTAAAGTTCTTTGCTCGGTACTTATCGAACTTACGACTATTGCTATATCTTGTTTCATAGCCTCTGTTAGCTATGCTTATGGATTAACTATATCTAGGTAGTGTATATTATACCACAGCACTTTGATTTATTACTACCAAGGTCTGCTACCCAACTCCAAGTTACTCTCTCGCTGCTTATCTTATATGTATAAATTTAAGTCCTGTAATGCTTCCTCATTACTGTTCATCTTAAGAATGACAACCTAATCTCATCTCATACTTTGTAACCTTTATTCATCTATTGTTGATTCACCTTAATGCTAATTTATAATCTACCACTGATAACTTGAAACCTCTTGCGTAATACATTTTCACTAGGGCTCATGTCTCGTCGGGAACACTTGTAGTTATTTGCCAGATCCATCTAGGAATGATACTAAACTTCAATAACCATATGTTATAGAATCCCAATGTGATTCATCTTATGGGAGTATTCCAATCCCATGCAATTCATGAAATGACTTCTCTTTGAAATATTACTCAATCGAAGGCCTAATTGTCATCCTCTTATTAATTATCAAAATTACACTCTCATTTTACTACCAGGGCAGTATTCCATTTTTTCTAATTTCCCCTAGTCTTAAACTCCTCTAAGTTCATTCAAGCTAAACTTAGCTTTTTATAACTTACATACACCATCAGCTTTTTTATTTTGATAGGTTTAATCCCGAGGACTTACTTATTCTCGTCACCTTCTCACTCATCCTTTCTTATCCTTACTCCTATCTACCTAAAACCTTGTCGCTCTACCATACTTTAGCTTGCGACCTACACATATCTATTTATACTACTCATAACCTTCCTTTAACTTTCTAGGACTATAGATTTCCTTATGTTATTGTGAAACTTCAAGCGAAAAATCACATCGTCTCTAGCTCTTCTTTACTCTCTTAAGTAGGCATCTCGGTACTTGGAAACCATAGGCTAGAATATATGTCACTGACAACACTACTATCATTTGTGGATACATAATCATGGTGCTTCTAGCCCTCTATCTAAAGTATGGACTATTCACAACCTTCTGCACTTTAGTATCTCTACCTTATTTACCTTTACCTTTCTTATCTTTAAATCTTGTATTGTATCTTCTATTGCTTTCATAACCTTCCTTCCATATAGGTGGAATTCACGTCCACAACTTGAAGCTCTACTGTAATACTTGCACCTCTAATGCATACACAATCCAGCGTGAGCTTCATACTTACTCCTTATGAGGCTGGTACTTTTTCAACTGGCTTTATTGTAGAGTCGTTATAGAATATGACCACTGTACTAGCTCTATCCTACCTCTGCCATTAAGAGTGATTCAACAATGTTCTGAAATTGGATTTCTATAATTATCTAGATCTAATAATTAGACTCTTGATTTACTTAGCTGATGTAACTCTTTAGTTTCCTCTTCTCTCTCAACCTTTAAGTAGGCTTAAGTTATTTTCCGATCTGCGGATCAGGGTATTAGTTATTGCTTTCACCTTTCGTGGGCGCTATGGAACATCCATAATATAATCTTTTGACAATTCAAGCCATTGTCTGTGAGGTGGACTCAATTCATTTCTTTTAACTTATACCGGAGTCTCCTATAGTTGTAGGAATGTCAACATATATGCTACGCGGATAATAGTACGAAATCTTAAGTGGGTTCATAATGTAACTAACACTGGATCATTAATCGAATAATTCCTTTTGTGCATTCTCAACTTTATTTTAAAGTAAGAAATTACCTTTCCTAATCGTTCTGCAACTTGTTGCATGAATACTTATCTTATCTTAGTGCCCACACCTATTTGAATTTCGTGCAACTTATATGATCTCAAATATTACTTTTGATTTTAGTTCTCATTCCTTAGTCACGACATGTGCCACTTTGTTATAGAGTGCATACAATGTTGTGGAGAAACTATTGTTACAAGATCATTTCTTCTTTAGGTCACAACGTTTATGTTGAACCCTTCTTCCTTATTTCCTCAACTAGTCTTTCGTTGTAGCACTTAGGGAAGACCCTCTGACTCATGTAAAGCTGGGAGCTTTTTACATCATATACCCAGCAAATTTTTTGATGTACTTACTCGCCTATAATTATCCATGGTTACTTACCTCTTCGCCCTTGTGCTCGTAGAGTTACTTCTGAACTAAAATTTTGACTATCTCCCTAGTGGAACTTTCTTTTATTTACGTAATACTTATATGATACTTTTAACTACCACAACTCCTATCTGAATATTTCTCAAAGATTACGGTTATATCTGTGAGGCTGAATTTCCTGTGCTGTATTTCAGTACGTTTATCTTGCATGATCTGCTGATTTATATGAGACCTTTTGTTTAGCCATAACTAGTCTCTTCCTGGATCAACTACTAACTACTTGTCAGTCCATGCTCATATCTATATTCTGTGTAACCTCTCTTGGGTTATGTATTTGGTCTTAACTTACCTTTCACACTACATCCTAATGTATAAAGTGTCAATTCACACTTATTTGTCAATAACATCCTGGTCGGGAACCCTTACTACCTCTCCCCGGCATCGTGCTTGAATAATGTTCTGGAGTCGTAACATATCTGTAGTATCTTAATAAATACAATCTCATTCCTTTCGCTTTTTTACCGCATTCTTTATCTACTATTCCATAGCTACTTGAACTATATAACTCCGACTTAATACCATATCACACCGTCTTCCCCCCTTTAGGGGAGTACTAGCATTTAATGCTATTAATATTTACCTATATATGTTTTACCTCTTCATCTTTGGCGTCTTTTCATGGCTTCACTGACTCTTACTCACCTTGAGGTAACCCTTCTCTACTAGGGATAACTGAATTTCTTACGTGCGAGGGTGACACCTAGTGTAGCTAGCACAGTTAGTTCCTTAAGCTTAACTCTACTCACAGTGCTTGCTTTAGGTAAGTATCTTCCTGAATGACCTTTAAAGGTTATTCTTTCGTTGTCCATTCTATCATTACCGAAACGCGATCTCTGAAATTCTCACGATGATGATTATTATCAAATCCTTCAGTCCCTAAATCATGTTTGATTTTATCTTGTTTACTAGCCCATACTATTTTTTATTACTCTCGAGGTCTAACTTAGCTTGTTGGTAATCATGTGGGAGTCACCAGCTTATACTCTTTTATTGTCTCAATGCCTGGCACCTCTTGTATTTTCCTTCTCGTGACTATAGACTCTGTCATCTTGTCATATTTTGATTTATCTTTATCACCCATTTATCATACCTTAATCATAATGCTTCATTTACTCTCTTCTTATTCTCCTGCTAATATTTCTATCTATCACATTATTCTGAAAATTTCAACAAAACCTTGTTTCACTTTAGCTCCCCTGGCTCACTCTACCATTTTGGGTTACTCTAACCCCAGCTGGATCCTGATATGCCATCACTCTCTTAAACTATATTTGTTAGTTTCCATTGGGCATAACTAAGATAGGTGTGGCCAATTGTACATACCTCTATTACTGTTGAAAGTAAACTCATAGTACTTGTATTTCTCTGCCTAAATTTTACATATTGATAATGTTCAGTAACAGGGCACCTCGTACCCTCTTTCACCTTGCTTCAATTACATGTTGAAACTTAAACGTTTACCTTATGATACTCATATGGCCTACTATTCACGGGGTGTATTTGAAATTCCCATCTTAGGGTGTTAAGCTGGAAATTTGCACATCAGGTATGCACGATCTGATAGGGCCTCAAACAGGGCCACGTCGTCAAGAACTCTCTATCTATTAGTGCCCTTATTTGTTGCTATATTAGACCTCTGGCTAGCTGTAATTGTTTCTAATTGAAAACATCTCTATATCATTAGCACACATAAGTCTTGGCTCAAACTCTTATGACTCAACTCTATAGCACGATTTGGATTTGAAAGAAAGGTAGCAGACTCCTAAATGCCTAGTAGCTTACTGTTTATATAATGTAGTGCAAAACACACCTATAAACATGGCTCTACCAGACACGGCTTATAGACTCCCTAGGATAGAACTGCTCTAATACCATGTTTGTCACGCCCCAAACCTAGGGAGGCGTGGCCAACTCCCGGTGCTATATTTGGCCCGAGCGTACCACTCTGTAACTGTGAACTCTGGAGGGATAACCCTCAAATTAGGCCAATGAGGCCATATTCTGAATCATCTAAAAATATCGTCCTTCTCATCTGAGGGGTAAACATACCCAAAAGCTCATATATATATATATATATATATATATATATATATATATATATATATATATATATATGCAGGTTGATGAGGCCTCCATGAACATCTACTGATATAGAAAATATACAGGACACATCTTCAAGCCTCTAGAGATAACTGAACTATACCACGGTCGGGACAGGTCCTCGAGCTACCCTTCAAACCAGTATATATAAAATGGACTACAAGGTCTAGACCTGGTAAATCTGAGGGAGTGTAGCTTACCAACCAAGCTGATGTTAGACTCTGTCTACTGAAAAGGTCTATCCAGCTGTCTATCGGGTCATGCAGGCATGAAATGAAGCATCCCCGACAAAAGGGAGGTCAGTACGTAATAATGTACTGAGTATGTAAGGCAACAAAATAACTAAAAGCTGAAACTGAACTTATAATATAATTACTGAAAGTAACTAGGAGTCAAAGATGATCTGAAGATATGCTTATCTGTTGATACTAACTCAACTCTCTCAATATAGTAAATAAAATAGTTGTCTGACCTCATAAGGCTCGGTACATATAACTGCTCTGTTGTAGTAGGTTCGATGTCACGAGCCAAAATCCTATTAGTCGTGATGGCACCTAACCCAACCCGCTAGGTAAGCCAATTAACCACTAATCAATTCCAATAATAATTAATAAAGCAATTAAGTAAAGAAATATCTATATATTATACATTCCCTAAGGACTGGTAGTACAAATCATGAGATTCTAAGAATAGAGTTTACAAGTTGGTATGAAATAAATACATCATCTGTTTGAAAAGTACATAAGCAGAGTTTTATGAATCTAAGTCTACATTGAACAAGAGAAAGCCACAACCAGAACACAAGTACACCTTCAGATCCAGCTCCTAACGAACACAACAACACCAACAGTCAACATCTGCACGCAAGGTGCAGAAGTGTAGTATGAGTACAACCGACCCTATGTACTCAATAAATAACAAACCTAACCTTAGGTTCAAAGTAGTGACGAACTTGTACCAAGATCAGAGTTCAAGTCACATAACCAACAACAGTTCATAACAACATAAAGCAAGTAATACAAGAAATAATTCAGAGATAAAATGCTCAGCTTAAATCATGATTTCTGAAAATAGTTCTGCCTTTCAAGTATATCAGTGAAAAACCCAATTCGTTTACCGAAGTTGTCAAAAATATGAGTAAGTTTGAAAAACATAATTTTCCCAAAAATCCTTTTTACAATAAATAAGATGTGACTGATTCAAGGAGTTAAGACTGGCGGTTCGGTGATTGAGCGAAGGCTTGGTTCCTCCCTCATTGTACCGAGGGAAGCCTTTCCACTTCATCTCAGGAAATTAAGCCAATGATCGACTGTCCCTGCCCATTCTAATGAGGAATTCTATTCCTTCAAGTCCCACAACTCTAAATGTGCCTATTCCTTCGTCACCTTTCCATGGAAACAGGGGGAAAATGGCTTATTATGCGTTAACCAGACAAGCTGGAGGGACTTCTAGCCATAGAGGAAAGACCTGGGACCATATCCAGTGAAAATGCATCACTATGACCATATGCCAATATGTGTGAAAAGTCACAATATAGCATGAGTAAAATACATCTTTATGCATGTATGTCATGTGTGCATGTCAATGCAATGTATCTTAGAGATGAACTCATGTACTCACACTCTCAGAGTACTCAGTCTCATTATCTCACACATTCCACTCATCATGCTCAATCACTCGGTACTGTATATGGCCAATCCAGCCAAGGGAAGATACATCCCGAAATATACACACCAACTGATCATCAGTCACTCAGTATCGAGTAGGGCCAATCCAACCCGTGAGGAAGATCCATCCCAAGGTATAAATGCTTCGAACAAGATCAATGTCCGGGGAAGATCCATCCCTCAATATAAATCAACTGCGCTCACTAGGGGTGTGTCCAAACTCCGGATGGGCTCCTTCAGCCCAAGCGCTATAAACCGCATGGGCAACTCACGTGCCATAGTATCAATATTTCAAAATCAAGCCCTCGGCCTCACTCAGTCATCAACCTCTCCAGTCTCTCGGGCTCACACTAACATGAACTAGCCCAAAAATGATGATATGATGTATCAATAAATAACAACAGAGACTGAGATATGATATGCAATGAAATGAATATGACTGAGTATGACATTGCAATGTAAACAAATAACTCAACAGCAGTAATGACCTAAATGGGTCCCAACAGAATAAGCATGTAGCCTAGACATGGCTTCTAACATGAATCACAGATCGATAACTCTAGTATGTAGAGATTTCAAGATTTCATATAGGTTCATGTAACTACACAGTACCACAGAAATAACGTAGTCACAGTTCACACGGTGCACGCTCACACGCCCATCACCTAGCATGTGCGTCACCTCAACACCAAATACATAACATGTATATTTAGGGTTCATACCCTCAGCTCCAATATAAGAAGAGTTACTGACCTCGAACAAATCCAATGTCGAGCAATCTAAACAATGCTCCAGATATCCCATTCTGCGTGAATCAACTTCTAAACGGCTCGAATCTAGTCACAATTAATTTGATTCAGTCCACACAAATTATAGTAATTAATTCCATATCAACAAAATAATGTTTTCCCACAAAATCTGAAATTACACTCTAAAAATCGCCTGTGGTGCCCAAGTCTCGGAATCCGACGAAACTCACAAAATTCGACAACCTATCCAATTACAAGTTCATCCATACCAATTTTACTCAAATTCGACTCTGAATCGGTGTTCTAATCTCAAAAATTCATTTTATGAAATTATAGAAAATTCGTCTGATTTCACTCGAAAAATCAATAATCTAACGCCAAAAACGAAGATTAATTCATGGAATATAATCTTAAGGGAGTCAAGAACACTTACCCCAAGTTGTGTGAAAATATTCCTCTCGCAAATCTCCCAAACTGAGCTCCAAAATCCTAAAATGGCTTAAAATAACTAAACCCCGAATTTAAGGCTTTTGCCCAGCGACTTCCGCATCTGCGGACATGAGGTCGCATCTACGACCCTTCCTTCTGCGGAAAAATGCACTCATTTGCGAGCCAGGCCGCTTCTACACACGTGAACTGCATCTGCGGTTGCGTAGGTGCGTCCAAGCACCCGCATCTGCAGTCCTCATGCCTAGCTCCCTTCATGCTTCTGCGATGGCACTGCCACTTTTGCGGCTTTGCACCTGCGCCCAAACACCCCGTAGGTGCAGTCACACCAGAACCATAAAAATTCCAGCCTTAGCCAAAACTTCAAAAATGCTCTGAACCTCATCGGTAACTTACATGAGCCCCCTCGGGACCCCGTCCAAACATACCAACAAGTCCCATAACATAATACGGATGTACTAGAGGCCTCAAATCACACCTAACAACATCAAAACAATGAATCGCACCTCAAATCAAAATCTATGAACTTTGAACTTCCAAATTCAATATCTTATGCCAAAACACATCAAATCAATCCGGAATGTGTTCAAATTTTGCACACAAGTCATAAATGACATAACGAAGCTATTCCAATATCCAGAATTGAATTCCGACCCCGCTATCAAAAAGTCAACCCCTCGGTCAAACTTCCCAAAAAATTCAATTTTTGCCATTTCAAGCCTTATTCCACTACGGACCTCCAAATAACTTTCCGGACAAGCTCTTAAGTCCAATATTACGGAGGTTTTGGAATCATCAAAATTCAAATCCGAGGCCGTTTACACATAAATCAACATCTGGTCGACTTTTCCAACTTAAGCTTTCCATTATGAGACTAAGTATCTCAATTCATTTCGAAATCTCTCCGAACCCGAACTATCTAATCTGATAGGTCATAATACAGCTATAAAGCACAAATAGAGAAGTAAATGGGGGAACGGAGTTGTAATACTCAAAAAGATCGGTCTGGTCGTTACACTCGCTCATAGGTGCTCGACCATACTAGGCTCGGTATCTTGGCCATTCTGGGCTCGTTCATAGGTGTTCGGCCATAGTAGTCTCGGTATATAACTTACCATCTGATCAGAGGTTGCCCAATAGGGGCCTACCCATCGATTATAGCTCGATGGTGGTGAAAGTATTATAATACTATATATACACGCAACAGGTCTCATAGGCTTTATGTTAGCGCTTGGGAAGAATCCGTCCCTCCTGAGTCTGGTATACCAGCAGTGAGCACAGGCACAATGATAGATACATGTGCTTTGGTGAGCGGAATAGATGCCAACTACTCGTACAGTGCTGAGTGATTGTGTGTGATGAGCAGGCATCTGAGTTAGACATGTTGAGTGTTCTGAGAGTGTGAGTACTTGGAACATATCACAGTGGAATCATACATTTGACATGCATATTTGATATGTAGGAATAGATATGTATCATTCCTCATGTTAGATGTATTTGACATGCCATTACTGGTGTTGGACTTTAATTATTGAACGTGAAAGTATGTCTAAATTTATGTATCATGAACGAGTTGATTATGAAAATACTTCTGAGTTAATTATTATTATTGTCATTATTATACTTGCATTGTCATTATATTGGACTCTGACTATCTTCTTCTGAGCTTGTCACTATTTTAAACCCAAGGCTAGTCATGTTACTTATTGAGTACATGGGGTCGGTTATACTCATACTACACTCTGCACTTTGTGTGCAGATCCAGGTGCATCCGGACGTGGTGATTGCTAGATCAGGGTAAGTAACAGTGCTTAGAGACTTCAAGGCAGCTGATATGACATCCGCAGACCTTGACTCTCTTTCCTATTATTTCTTTAGTGTTGCTCTATTGCTCAGACAGTTGTACTTGTGTTTTGATACTCAATAATGCTGATGTACTCTTGACCCCAGATTTTGGGGGTTGTTGTAGCAGTTTGTTATTGCTTTCAGCAGAGAATCGTGATATTTCCGATGTTAAGTTTTGTTAAACAATGTTTATTCAAATGTTAACTATTATGTGGTTGTCGGCTTGCCTAGTAAGTGTGTGTTAGGCTCCATCACGATGGGTTAAAATTTTGGGTCGTGACGTTATTGTTATGAACATGAGTGGCTAAAAACCTCATTATTCAGGAGTTATGGGTTGTACTTGACTATTGTGTTTGACGGTTGATTGGTTTGCTTGAATTATCATATTAATTTATTTATTCAATCTTGTAGTTAATTATTCTATTGCATAACTAACAGTAGAATACTATCTACGAATTTATAGTTGAACTAAAAAATGGGAACTATAGATTTCACATAAGATTGAATAGAGTAAGTTCTTGAATCCGGGCATCGGAGAATAGATTCGCGATTAGGATAGACATATTCTAGTTTTCTTACTTGGTTATTTTCACAGGAAATATACATCCATTCTTGTTAATTTTATTTCTATAGATATACAGTATTAGGTTGGCTTGAATAGGCGAGACAAGCGTTGGAAGAACTTCGTGAGCATAATAAACCATGTTAATCATCAATTAGATAAATCAAGTAATTAAATCAACTGGAAGAACGCCATAGGAGAGACATAAATCCCAAAACTCCGAAATATTCTCGTCTCATTGTATTCTTCCTAAGTGTTTTCTTGTTTGCTTTTCACCTTTGAATTGTTTGCTTGTTTAGTAATTTTTAGTAGTAAAAATATTTACAAGTATCTTCTTCACAACCACTTGAGCAATAAACTTATAAGCAGTTTAGATTAGACGAGAGTTAATCGTAAATCGTAGTGGAACGATACTTTCTCATCACTCAATTACTTGTTGACCACGTATTCTTGCGTGTGCCTTTGGAAGCAACACTAAAAAAGTAGGGCATAAAAGATAGACGGGAACTTCAAGGTCTGTGAACGCCGACAGATCTAGCTTGAGTCTCCGGACAACGGATCAATAACAAAATCTCGATCAACCTGAGCCGATATCAAAATCTGCACAGAAAGTGAAGAGTGAAGCATCAGTACAACCGACCTCATGTACTGGTAAGTGTCGAGCCTAACCTCGACGAAGTAGTGACGAGGCTAAAGCAAGGCACCTACAAATCAACTTGTACAATTTAACAGTGTATATACAAATAACAAAAATGAAGAACTAAACAGGAATTGTCGGGAGGGAAACATACTGAAGGGAATACAAGATAAAGAACTACAACATAATGATCACCGGAGCAGTCAATATACCATGAATCAACAGGAATAGTGAATACAGTAAGAAAAAATGCACGACATCACCCTTTGTGCTTTTACTCTCAATCTCACCATAAAATTAATAGAAACGGCACGGCATCACCCTTCGTGCATTAACTCTCATATCATGGCACGGCATCACCCTTTGTGCATTAACACTCACAATATGACACGACATCACCCTTCGTGCATTAACACTAACAATATGGCAAGACATCACCCTTCGTGCATTAACACTCACAATATGGAACGGCATCACCCTTCGTGCATTAACACTCACAATATGGCACGGCATCACCCTTCGTGCATTAATACTCTCCCTTACAATCATGCAATGCATAAATAACAACAGGGAGATAGAATAACGAGTACAAACCTTACTTCAACATTTGGTTCCATAATATCAATCTCAACTTTAAAATAAAACTCAATTATCACCAGAAAATGTGTAAACATGATAAGAACGATAAATTGAACAACACTAGTATAACAGGTAGCAATTTGGCATAGGAAAGAGACAATATAAGAAAAACAGAGAAATATGAAAAACAGGTAAATTGGCGGCGCATAAGTACTCGTCACCTCACATATACGCCACTCACATGGATTTCACTTAGCAAGTAATCTAAGGTTCCTAATTCCCTCAAGTCAGGGTTAAACACAACACTTACCTCGCTCCGAAGGCCACTTAATTCTCAATCACAACTTTTTCTTTGGGATTCACCTCCAAACCACTCGTATCTATTCAAAAATGACTCAATAATATCAAATACTGCTAAAGAAATTAATTATATTGCATAAATTAAATTTTCCAAATTTTCCTCCAAAAAGTCAAAAAATCGACCCCCGGGCCCAAAATTCCTAGTTTCTACCCTAACCCCTAATTCTACTATGAAACTCTAGATTTTAGGTTGATAATTCAAGAAATGTAATGGGTAATTGAAGGAAAATGGTTTAGAATCACTTACCAACAATTTGAGAAAGAAATGGCTCTTGAAAAATCGCCTATTACCGTTTGATTTTTGAGAAAAATAATTTTTTGACCTAAATCCCGTTTTTGGATTTTGCTAAATGCCGGGCGACAGTGTTCATCGCGTTCGCGAGAGCACTATCGCGTTCGCGAAGAGTATAAGCTGCCAAGCCTTCGCGTTCGCCAGACAGTACTCGTGTTCGCGTCGACTACCCTTCCTTGGTCTTCACGTTCGCGAGACAGTGTTCGCGTTCGCGATGAAGAAAAGGTTGACTCCCCCTCACCAGTGCCTAACACTACGCGTTCGCGAAGTGTAATGCCCCCATCGCTTCGCGTTCGCGACCAAGCCATCGCGTTTATGAAGAATAAATCCCTACCTCATCAGTTTACTCTTCACGTTCGCGAGAGGACCTTCGCGAACGCGAAGAAGGACATGCCAGACCCCAAACTCTACAAAAAAAAACCAGATTTCCAAAGTCCAAAACATCATGTGGCCTATCCGAAACTCACCCAAGCCCTCAGGGCTCCAAACCAAACATGCACACAAGTCTAAAAACATCATACTAACCTGCTCATGCGATCAAATTGCCAAAATAACACCTAGAACTCTAAATTTAGCACCAAATCAAATAAAATTCTCAAGAACACTTTAAAGTTACTATTTTCTCAACTGGACGTCCGAATCACGTCAAATCAACTCTGTTTCTCACCAAATTTCACAGACAAGTCTTAAATATCATAATGAACCTGTACCGGGCTCCGAAATACAAATATGAACCCGGTACTAACAATGCCAAACATCAATCAATTCTTAAAAATAAATAATTTTCACACTTTTAATTTTCATCAAAAATTCATAACTTGAGCTAGGGACCTCTGAATTCGATTCTGGGCATACTCCTAGGTCCCATAATTTGATACGGACCTACCGAGACCATCAAAGTACGGATCTGGACCTGTTTACCAAAAATATTGATCGAAATCAACTAAAATCAACTTTTAAGGCAAAAAAATTTATTTTAATTAGTTTTCAACATAAACGCTTTCTGGATACCTGCCCGGACTGCGCACGCAAATCGATGAGGGTAAAAATAAGATTTTTAAGGCTTAAGAGGGCAGATTCGAGTTCTAAAACATAAGATAACCTTTTGGGTCATCACAAAAAGTTAAATAGATCTAAGGAAGAAAGAAAAAAGAAAAAGAAAAAAACAAGTTGATATGATTGCCGATTTATTGATTGGTTGATGAGTAGGTTATGATATTTGACATAAGAAGAAAAACTAAACTAAGATGGGTGCGTGATATCTCAAAGCATAAGGAGATAATACTTGATATAAGTATTTATAAATGCTGATATGATTTTTGTTCTCTTTTCTTTATCAGCGTTTCTAAATTGCCATGTTTTCTGAATGAGAAGGTTACGTTTGAGATCTCTAATATTTTATTAAGTGATAATAGCATACACCAACTACTAAAAAATTTGGTTTTTAGCGATGGACAATTCTATAGCTAAACTGAATAATCCGTCGCAAATCTCATTTAGCGACAGATTAGCGGCAGATTATCAAGAAATTTTGTTAGCTACGAACGATTTAGCGACGATGTTCGTAGCTAATTATTCTATTTGTTTTTTGTAAATAAGATTTTAACTCCTCTAAAAGAAGGATAATAATTAAGAACCCAAATATCTAAAATAGATATAGTATGAAAGATCTAATTTTTCCAAAATATTAGAATAAAAATTAAATATTTGTTAAGAAGAATCAATCTAATAAAGTGAAAGGAAATCAACGTGAAAATAGAATTAAATAATGAATATTTTGGAATCATTCTTATTCTTTGGCACGAAGTAACAAGCCAAACAACTACCTTACTATCTCCAAGAAAACCTGTAACCAGAACACTCAATAACCGCTACCGCGTCCAGCTACACCTGAATCTGCACACAAGGTGCAGGGAGTAACGTGAGTATGCCAACTCAGTAAGTAACAACAATAAATAAAGACTGAGCAGTAGTGACGAGCAATAAAGCATATAACGTTCATATCATGAATCTCAGTAAGTACAACATGCTTAAAAATCAGTGTTTGAATCAAATCATCTCGTTTAAATCGGGTTCCAGTAAAAATTATTTAAAGATATTTTTCCAACAGTTTTTCAAACAAAGGCTCAGCAAATATGAGTAAAAATGATGAAATCATAAACAGCCCCTCGGGCAAACCTCACAGTCACTCTTGCCACTCGGGCATACCTCACAATCACTCTTGCCACTCGGCATACCTCACAATCACTCTTGCTACTCGGGCATACCTCACAATCACTCAGCACTCGGCACTCGCACTCAGTAGGTACCTGCGCTCACTAGGGGTGTGTACAGACTCCGGAGGGGATCCTTCATCTCAAGCGCTATAATCTGCACGGAAAACTCACATGCGATAATAATAAAGTATGCTGCAGGCGGGCAGCCCCGATCCACACTCATCCTCACAAATCAGGCCCTCGGCCTTACTCAGTCACAAGTATGCTGCAGGCGGGCAGCCCTGATCCACACTCATCCTCACCAATCAGGCCCTCGGCCTCACTCATTCACAAATATGCTGCAGGCGGGCAGCCCCGATCCACAATCTTCCTCACAAATCAATCCACTCGAGCATTTCAGTAAAATAGGGCATTCGGCCCAAAATATTTATATGCATCAAAATAGAGTCATAAGACTGAGTTATGCAGTAATCAAGTATAAACATGACTAAGTATAGATTTTCAATCGAAAACAGTGAGAGGATGATACAAAACAGCCCCTAAGGGTCCAAACAGCATTGGCGCATGGCCCAAACATGGCATTCAACCCAATTTATAGAAATTCTTTCTAAATCATATAAGTATCAACGGTTTCAACAAAGTATGCAACTTTACAGTTGCTACGGGGCGGACCAAGTTACAAATCTCCAACAGTGCACGCCCACACTCCCGTCACCTAGCATGTGCGTCATTAAAAATAGTAGAATGATACAAAATCTGGGGTTTCATACCCTCAGGACTAGATTTACAATCGTTACTTACCTCAACAAGATGAACCCAGCGTCGAGCAAGCTAATCAATTCTCAGGAAATTTCCACTCCGTGCGTATCCACCTCTGAAAGCCCTCTTGTCTCCTCAATTCAATGCCAACGATCCGAAACTGAAATTCACCCCTTAATGATAATACAACGATCTACTATACTAAGCAACTTCAATCTACAATATCAACATCCATTGGGACCAACATTAGCAACCCATTCCATAGTTTAAGCCATTTAGACAATCTACCAAACACCTAGTGGGCATACATTTATACATTTCTTAACCATAGAATTAGTTCTTGCAACTCCCATCATTTATCAACAATTCATCCCACCATCATTCTTTAACAACTTATAATCCTAACATCACATGTGTGACCAACCATTCTCAAAAGTACTATTCATGTCATGAACTAGAGTTTTATAATCCAATCTTTCAACCATTAAAACATGTAACAAATGCTTCAAATACTTCTAACTACTCATAATAAATGAGTTTGAAGCATTGGAATTACCTCTAGTAGATCAATCTTAAAAAATCACAACTTTGGTGATTTTTGTGTTCTTGAGGATTTGATAATAAAATCTTGTATTTTGATGTAAGAATGATGTTAGAAATCATATATATTGAGTAATAATCAACCCAAAACATCATTAGCAACTTACCTTGGTTGATTGGACTTGATTTGAGCTCAAAATCGTCCCTTCACCTCAAGAACCCTAACCCCCAAATACTCAAAATATCCCCCTTCCCCGACCTTGTATTTATAGGCCCAGATTTCTGGGTTTCGGATGCGGCCCTGGATGCTTCGCATCCCCACTTCACTCCTCTTTGAAGGTCGGACGCGGACCTGGACGCTATGGCAGTACATCACTGCCAGCCTCTCTTTCGGACGCGACCTCGGATGCTTCGCATCCACAGGCTCCTCCGCCAGCCTTTGGTAATTTGGTCATAACTTCTTGTAGGAATGTCCAAATGATGAACAGTTTGAAGCGTTAGAAACTAGACTCAAAGATATTTCATTTGATAGGTAATAAACCATATAACACTTCGTATAATTATAGCTATGCTCAATGGAATTTAGGTCTTATGCGAACTCACTTGAAACTTTAATCTTATGAAATTTCCAACTTCCAAACTTCTCATTAACGATCCGAAATCATCCCGAGCCCCTCGAGACCTTAACCAAATATACCAACAAGTCCTAAAATATCATACAGACTATTAGAATCATCAAAAATTAAATTCCGAGGTCGTTTACACATAGATCCATATCCGGTCCACTTTTCTAACTTAAATTTTTCAATTATGAGACTAAGCGTCTTATTTCACCCCAAGTTCCTTTTGGACCCGAACCAACTAACCCGATACAACTCAACACAGCTGAACAACACATAAATAAGGATAGATGGGGGAAACGGGGCTATAACTCTCAGAACGAACGACTGGGTCATTACACAATGTCATTTAAACCCTTTCGGATTGGAGGGATGATTAGTTGTCCTTGTACGAAGTGCAAATGATTGAATATTTTGGGTTCAGAGGATGGTACGACTTATATATATAGAAAGGGGTTTATGGATAATAATTTTTTGTGGACTAGTCTTGGAGAGGTTGATAGTATTGATGGTGTATTTCATAACGTAGTTGTTGGTAAAAGTAGTAGGTCGGTGGAGAATAACGTTCAACATCCTAGATACCATGAAATGGTTGTGGATACTTTTGGGATGCACTTCGATTTTGAAACCCATGAAAGTGTTGAACAAACTCCTAATGAAGAGGTAAAATATTTTTTTGAACAGTTAGAGGCCGCTAGTCGTCCACTAAGTAAAGGGAGTATGCACCCTCAATGGTCTGTTGCGGTTAGATTATTAAGTATCAAATCAGATACCAATGAATTCTTTCATTTACCTTATGAGTAAACTAGTTGACCCAACTTTCAACATACCTGAAGATTTCTATAAGGCTAAAAGATTGGTTTATATGCTAGGGCTCTCGTTTATAAGAATCGATTGTTGTGAAGATGGTTGCATGTTGTATTATAAGGGTGATACAGATTTAGAAAGTTGTAAATTTTGTGAAAAACCTTGTTTTAAGCGGGTTTCCAGAGTGAAGAAGGTTAATGTGAAGTTGATGCATTACTTACCTCTTATTCCTAGATTAAAGAGGTTGTACGCATCGATGCGTTCCGCTCCTCATATGAGATGGCACTAAGAAAATCAAAGGTCGCCGGGTGTTAAGTGTCATCCTTTAGATGGGGAAGCCTGGAAGCATTTTGATAGGACGTATCTGGACTATGCTAGTGAACCGAGGAATGTTCGGTTGGGTTTGTGTGATAATGGTTTCACGCCATTTTCTATTTCTACAACATCATATCCAAGATGGTCGGTCTTTATTACGTCGTATAATCTTCCGGCTGAAATGTGTATGAATAGTCCATATATTTTCTTCAATTGTGTTATTCTTGGTCCCCACAATCCAAAGAGTTTGATTGATGTATATTTGCAACCTCTGATTACTGAGCTAAACTAGTTGTGGTATGATGGAGTTGAGACATATGACATATCAACTAAACAAAATTTCAACTTGCGTGCTAACTTAATGTGGACCATTAATGATTTTCCTATGTATGGAATGTTGTCTGGGTGGATGACTGCTGGAAAGTTAGAATGTCCTTACTGCATGGAAAATGGTAAAGTGTTCACTTTAAGACATGGACGAAAGCAATCATGGTTTGATTGTCATCGTCAGTTCTTGCCAGTTGATCATGAGTTCAGAAGGATGAAGAACGCATTTAAAAAGAATACAGTGGAACGTGATTTTCCACCTCCAATTTTGTCCAGTGAGGAAATTTGTGAGAGGGTTCAGATCTTCACTAAAGTTACCGAGACCCCACCTTCTAGCTTTTCTGGATATGGTGTTACTCATAACTGGACAAAACAGAGCATATTTTGGGGCCATATTGGAAGGATAATCTTCTCCGACACAATCTTGATGTCATGCATATTGAGAAGAACTATTTTGACAATTTGTTCAACACAGTGATGGATGATAAGAATAAGAAAAAAAGATAACCCAAAGGCTAGACTAGACTTACAAGAATATTGCAAGCGGCCTGAATTATATTTGCAGTGTGCGAACAATGGTAAGGTGTTCAAGCCTAAGGCCAGCTACACATTCACTTTGGAACAAAGATGACAGATTTGTGAGTGGGTTGCAAACCTAAATATGCCCGAAGGCTATGCTTCGAACCTGAAAAAATGTACCGATATGGCTTAAGGAAAGCTGACTCATATGAAAAGTCATGACTGTCATATCTTCATGGAAACCTTAATCCATATTGCATTTTGTTGTTTGCGTGAAAAAATCTGGAAACCCATCACAGAGATAAGTTTGTTCTTAAAAGACTTATGTTCTACCATATTAAAGGAAGAAAACCTATTTCAAATGAATAGGAATATTCTTGTAATCAGTAATAAGCTGGAAAGGATTTTTCCATGTGGTTTCTTTGATGTTATGGAATACCTTCCAATTCACCTTGTACACGAGGCGCGGCTTGGAGGGCCTGTTCAATGCAGGTGGATGTATCTATTCGAGAGGTAATGATCAAACCTTGACTTATTCTTGTAATTTTATTTAACGTTATCGTCTAATATGATAATGTGCAGGACTATCGGCAAGTGTAAGCGATTTTTTAAACAGAGGAATAAGATTGAAAGATCCATATGCGAAGCCTATCTTGCAAAGAAAATTGCTCATTTTTGTTCTTACTACTTCGACGGTCATGTGCTATGTGCTAGAAATAGGCCCAATCGGCATAATGTCATGATTGAGATTGATCCATTATATCCACCAATGTCCATATTCAATCAACCAGGCCGAGGTTCTAAAGATCGAACTAAAAGGGTCCTAAGTAGTATGGAGTACAAATCAGCTTCAAATCATGTGTTGCTTAATTGTCCGGAAGTACAAACCTCTCTTAAGTAAGTGTTGATGTAAGATTAATTTATATGGACTACTATTTTATTTGGTTGATGCAACTAACAAAATTTTCAATGTGTCGCTTAGTGACTTCGTGAGTCAATTTGGATATGATGTTGTATATTCTACATTTGAGGTATGGTTTAAAGAGTGTGAAAGTTCATCTTACATACTTTCTCGCATGTGAATATACATACCTGCTCACTTGTGAATATACTTGCTCACTTGTGATTTATTTAGCACTACATGTAGGTCAATAATCCAAACAACAGTGTTAATCAATTTTTGAAAGACATATCTTGGGGACCTGCACCTACGGTTACAACTATGTCTATGTATTTTGTGAATGGTTACAAATTTCACACCGAGGAATGCTCCAAGTATAAAAAAAAAAAAAGAAATAACAGTGGGGTATGTGTCAAAGGTGGTGAAGGCAACCAGGATGGGGAAAATGATTATTATGGTGTGATCAAAGAGATTCTAGAATTATCATATTCAGGTTGGCCAAATAAGAAGATCATACTTTTCTGATGCAAGTGGTTTCACCTAACACCAATAAGAGGTACAAATGTACACTCGCAATATAACATAATTGAGGTTAATAAAAAGAGGGAGTATGATTGCTATTATCCTTTTATAATTGAAGAAAACGTTAGGCAAATATATTATGCTCCATATCCATTGTGGAGGGTTAAGGTTGATTGGTTGGTTGTAATCAAAACTAAGCATGTTGGTTGGGTGGAAGTTGAGAATGTGCTAGATGTTGCTTACCAAAACGATACCTCAAGTGTTAACCAAATGGTGGATGATCAGTTAGAAAATGACTTGGAGCATCCTCAATTCATAGTAGAAGAAGTTGATATGGAGGAAATAACAATCATAGAAAATGAGGATAAAGAATCACCTAATGAAAATTAAATAAGTGAAAAGGAAGAATTTTCGTACGAGGAAGGATACTTCAAAGACGACTAGCATGTTAGTTTTTTCAAGCGCTCTCAACTTATATAGATTTATATTCTCAATTCTAACATTTTCTTTAATTTATGTAGATGACTGGTAGGGGTCGAGGTAGGTCTAAGAAGGATAAGAGGCCTATTGATCATGATGATAGTGATACACCACCGCTTCCTTCCACTCCACACTAGCATCCCTCCGCTGCTGATGGTCGGCAACAATCATCTAGGCACACATCTACTTCACCACGTCCATCTACTCATCAGACTACCTACCATTCGCCCTCCCAGCAATATTCTTACCATTCTCTGCCACAGGGCTATACCCCGCTTCCTCCACATGATCCTGCATATCGTTACATGGGTCCATCGAGTCAGCAGTCACAGGGCCATGTGGTGATACACCCGCCATCTGCTCCATTTTCTTCACCAACAGCTGAATCGCATCCATCTAGATTTCAGCCATCCTCTCCACGGAGTTCATCTCCTAGAATTTCTAGACTTCGCCTTCGGGATAGTAGCGCTAAGCCAGATGCCTCCGCTTCTGTGCACGCTTCAGATTCATTAGAGGACGATGATCCAGAGGAAGTGCAGTATGATCATTATCATAGGATGATCATCAGCCCTTAGGGCAATGGGTAAGATTTATTTATTACTTCTTTGTTTTTGCTGAATTATTATAGCAAGTCTTGTTTATTTAATGTAACTCCAATGTTGCAGGTTCATACCTAATCATCGGACTACAAAGATAATCACTAAAGCTCTTGGCCGGTTGGAGTGACTTTCCACCGGAGCTCGTGCAGCAAACTTTCAACCAATTTAAGGTTTTAATCCAATTATTATCTATTTAAGCATTATATTAACAATATTTTCATCTAATATTACACAATTCATTTGCATACTAAGTGTGCCTGGGAGGATCGGCATAATAGTGCCATTCTTGCAAATTTTGAGTTCAAATGTCGTAAGAGACTATCTAATTCCTTCTATTATGCTCGTAAGAAGACCAAGAAGTATTCATAGGTTCTACCGCACATATGGGAGGGTCTACTGAGGCAGTGGGCCACTGAGAAGTTCGAAAATAAGAGTGAACAGGGAAAGAAGGCCCGAGCATCTAAGAAGGGTGGTATCACGACACAATTTTCCCTCTGTTGGGCGTCGTGATGGCACCTAGTCTTAAGGACTAGGTAAGCCTAATATCTTTTGAATAACAACAATAGTTAAATAACATCTAACAATTTTTGAAATGAAAATCTCTATAAAATTTATAATTCCTAAAATCGGTAGTACAAGTCATAAGCTCTATAGAGTTTGCTACAAATTTCTAAATACAATTGTTTGGAAATAGGTAAAATAGTGTGAATACAAAATAGGAAGGTGATTTCGAAGCCTACGAACGCATCAGTAGGTTTACCTTGAGTTTCCAAACCAACAATTTGTACAGCTAGCTAATGATCAACTGACTTCGAAATACCTGGATCTGTACAAAGAAATGTGTAGAAGTGTGGAATGAGTACACCACGGAGGTACCCAACAAGTATCAAGACTAATATCAGTGGAGTAGTGATGAGGAACAATCAAGACACCTACTGGACTAAATAACCTGAACAAGTATAAGTATAGCAACAACAGAGTATGAAATCTACATAAAGACTACGCGAAGCAGAAAATAATATGGTAATTGCAATTAGGAAGGAAAACAACAACTATCAGCGGAACACCGTAATAATGACATAGAAGAATAAATGAAAACACGGCCTAAATCCGATAATCACGGATAAAGAAAGGACAAGTAACAACTCAACAAAACGACAACTTTCACATCAGGTTTTGTTTTTGTCAATAATCTCCACGAGGTACCGAACCTCATACTATTCACAACTCACGCGTTCCAATACCTGAACCCTAACACTTGGCATTTTGTGCCCTCATTACAATTCATAACCGCACTGACAACTAACGTGCCAAATAGAGCCATTCTCACATAAAAGGCAAGTAAACAAGGGTGTTTATCTATACTCAACAACAACAACAAGGAAACGTCTTAACCGATAAGAGTGCTCAACTACGTGTATGCTTGTGCAAGTGTCCTAACATAGTTCATACCCGCTAGTAATTATAGGAAAAGAAACAGATAGCACGTAGAATATTTTTCACATAACTTTCCACAAGATAAAGCTCACACGGGTAAGTGTACCACTACACAAATATCAACAACAAGAATGCCCCCAGGCAATCTCAAGTCATCACAAATCAATCCCTGACATAGCCCACATTGTCTCGCAACATGTGCAATAGTAAAATAAATGCCAAACTTGTCTCGCTACACGTGTAAAATAATGTTCCCACCTTGTCTCGCCATATGCGCAACCCAAATATATATATCCAGCCTTGTAACGCCGCATGTGCAAATATCAATAGTAACAATAGCACAGAAGAAACCTCGTGCAACCCCATAACAAAAATTGCAAGGCAGAAACTTGTGCATCATAATAATAACAACCGCACGGTAGAAACCTTGTGCATTACAATAACAACAACCGCATGGCAGAAACCTCATGCATCACCATAATAAGTACAAAAGCAACAATGATAATAATACAAGGGTACGACAAATAAGTCAACTCAGAAATTCCCGAACACAAAGAAACTGAGGAACTAATTCACAAGGAGTAGCCAAAATAGAGAATGCTAGTCATAATAAGAACAGCTCAACAAGGGAGAAACTAATATGTAACAACGGTCTCACAAAATACAGTTCAACAACAAGGGAGATATCACGAGTCAATAATTTCAATAAGGATAAGTCAACTAAGATATAGGATACATAAACTTCTTTTAAGGTTGAGCAATCACAAAAGAAATACTACAAATTTAATTAAGGATAGGCAGCGGAAAGATAATCATAACCTCAATTTAGGATGAACAATTACAAAAGACATAATATAACTTCAAATAAAGATAAGCAGATAGGGAAAAGACGACATGGCAATAGAAGAGATAATATTTTCAGTTAAGGCACATATGAATCAAATGAACAACAGGAGTGAATCATGAAGCAATTAATTCTAATAAAAGCATGTAGAAGTGAAACTAGTAATTAAGAAACGTAATCATAACGAGAACAACTGCATATTCAGTGAATATAAGGACCTGAGAACCCTAAAAGGTCAATTTTCCACAAATAAGTTCGGGAACGTACTCGTCACTTCGCGTACACGGACTACAATTAGCATAGAAGACTCAAATCCTAAGGGGTAGTTCCCTCACACGAAGTTAGGCAAGATACTTACCTCAAAGAAGACAGACTGATACTCTAAAATGAACTTCTCGTGTGAAATAACCTCTAGACGGCTCAAATATAACCAAAAGAACTTCAAAGAATTGAAATCTACCACTAACTCAGTTATGTCAATAAAATCACAACACTTACTGAACTCTCACCCTAGTAGAGTATTAAATCACAAATCGTAACCAATTATTGAGGAATCACGTCAAACCTGCAATAATTGACAACATGCATTCGCTTCTAGTCTCGCAACTCTCAATAATGGATAAAAACAAATGATACACACGGGCTATCCCTCATAGAATCTCCCAATAGGGGGAAATACATAAACATAATACTAAGTCATGAACTCACCCATAGGTGGAGAAACCAAATAAGGGGACTCACCTCGATAAGCAAAACCAAATCAAAATATGAATGGTGCCCCTCTATAAAAAATCAAAAGCATACCTGTAAGACATCATCTGTCGTAGCGACCTCAAGCCAACTATATGAAACACATCAACGGGTCGGGCCTTCCCCTCTTGGGCACCCTCTACCCGCCTGAATACCCCACTATGACACATCTGTCTGGAGTCTAGAACAATCTCTCACCCTGTGGCTAGTATCTCCACACTCGAAGCAACCTATCTGCTGACGTGGCTATGGAAATTGTGAGGTACGGGCACTCTGAGACCCATGAGTACCTGAAACACTGTGTGAAGCCTGAAGTGCAAACTGAACTAGCTGACCCACAAAACCTCTACCATGTCACAACCTGCCTCCAAAATAAGGACCATTAGATCTCTCAGGTCTACAAGGCCTCCACGCCTCCCTGTCCTCTCTCTCCTGACCTCTCATGTCCTAGCTCTCATGGCCTCGCCTGTCCTCTCTCTCCTGGTCCCACATGCCCTCTACTCGGCGAGCAATCCCTACCACCTGCTGAAACAAAACATCTGACTCTAACTCCCGAGCCATGCTGAACCGAATATCATGCCTGATCCCCTTAATGAATCTACGGACAAGCTCTCTAACTATAACGACCAAAGAAAGTGCATGTCTGGCCAAATCACTAAATCTAACGGCATACTCTGACACTAACATAGTGCCCTGGCGCAGCTGCTCAAAGTCTGCGTGCCATGCATCTCGAAGGGACTGAGGTACGAACTCTCTCAAGAACATCTCTGAAAACTGACCCCATATAAGTGAAGCTGACTTGGCCGGGCTAGCCAACTCATACGCCCGCCACCACTGATAAGCCGCTCCCCTGAGCTGGAATGTAGCAAAAGAAACCACGCTATCTCCACAATACCCATAGTATGGAGAATGAGGTGACACTCTTCCAGAAAACCCTGAGCATCGTCTGTCGCCAACCCACTGAAGGTAGGAAGGTGGTACTTCTTGTACCTCTCAAGTCTAAGTTGTCCTTCATCAGATGTTGCTGCCCTAACCACGGCCTGAACTGAAACCACAATCTGTGTTGCCATGACACCTAGAACCTGACCAATATGAACTCGATGCTCTGAAGTGTGGGCGGCGGGAGTCTAGGATACTCCCATGGTCTGTGAAGTAGTTGGTGCAACCAGAATCAACCCCGCCTGAGCCAATGTACCAAACATGCTCAGGAACTATGCTAAGGTCTCCTGAAGTCCGGGGGTAACAGCAGGTGCCTCTGGTACCTGCCCCCAACCGGAGCTACTGGCGGCTCCTCAACATCTCGGGTAGATGCTCTAGCTACGGCGCGTGCTGCTCTTCGTCCTTTGCCTCTGCCCCTAGTTACATCTGCTCTTGGGCCAACGTCATCAGTAACTGCAGCTCGTGTCCTCGCCATCTGTGAGAGAATGGAATGATAAAAGTTCGAACTTCGAGATCAATGAACTCGCACAATAGGAATGAAGGAAGTGAAACTGTCCTAATAGTTTTGTAGCCTCTTGAAGATGTCACTGTACCAATCCGCAAGACTCTACTAAACTCGCTTATGACTCGTAGCACCTATGAACCTAGAGCTCTGATACCAACTTGTCACGATCCAATTTCACCTCCGTTGGGCGCACCTAGTCTTAAGGACTAGGTAAGCTTAATGTCTTCTGAATAACAACAATAATTAAATAACATCTAACAATTTTTGAAATGGGAATCTCTATAAAATTTATAATTCCCAAAACCGGTAGTACAAGTCATAAGCTCTACAGAGTTTGCTACAAATTTCTAAATAAACCTGTTTGGAAATAGGTAAAACAATGTGAATACAAAATAGGAAGGTGACTTTGAAGCCTGCGAATGCAGCAACAGGTTTAACTTGAGTCTCCACAGTAACAATCAGCACAGCTAGCTAATGATCAACTGAATTTGAAATACCTCGATCTGCACAAAACAATGTGCAGAAGTGTAGTATGAGTACACCACAGCGGTACCCAGCAAGTATCAAGACTAACCTCAGTGGAGTAGTGACGAGGAACAGTCAAGACACCTACTGGACTAAATAACCTGAACAAGTATAAGTATAGGAACAACAATGTATGATATCTACATAAAGAATACGCGAAGTGGCAAATAATATGGTAATTGCAATAAAGAAGGAAAACAACAACTATCAGCGGAACACCATAATAATGACATAGAAGACTGAAAGGAAACATGGACTAAATCTGATAATCACAGATAAAGAAAGGACAAGTAAAAACTCAACAAAACGACAACTTTCACATCGGGTTTTATTTTTTGTCAATAATCTCCACGATGTACCGAACTTCATATTATTCATAACTCATGGGTTCCAATACCTGAACCCTAACACTTGGCATCTTGTGCCCTCATTACACTTCATAACCGCACTGACGACTCATATGCCAAATAGATCCATTCTCACATAGAAGGCAAGTAAACGAGAGTATTCATCTATACTCACCAATAACAAGGAAACTTCTTAACCGATAAGAGTGCTCAACAACGTGTATGCTTGTGCAAGTGTCCTCACATAGTTCATAACTGCTAGCAAGTACAGGAAAAGAAATTGGCAGCACGTAGAATGTTTTTCACATAATTTTCCACAAGATATAGCTCACACAAGTAAGTGTACCACTACAAAAACATCAACAACAAGAACTCCCCCAGGCCATCAGAAGTCATCACAAATCAATCCCTAACATAGCCCACCTTGTCTCACCACATGTGTAATAGTAAAACAAATGCCCGCCTTGTCTCGCCACACGTGCATAATAATGTTCTCACCTTGTCTCGCCATATGCACAACCCACATATATATATCCCGCCTTGTTACGCCGCATGTGAAAATATCAATAGTAACAATAGCACGACAGAAACCTCGTGCAACCCCATAACAACAATCGTACAGCAGAAACCTCGTGCATAACAATAACAACAACCGCACGGCAGAAACCTTGTGCATCACAATAACAACAACCGCACTGTAGAAACCTCGTGCATCACCACAATAAGTACAACAGCAACAATGACAATAATACAAAGGTACGACAAATAAGTCAACTCAGAAATTCCATAACTCAAAGTAATGTAGAAACTAATTCACAAGGAGTAGCCAAAATAGAGAATGCTAGTCATAATAAGAACCGCTCAACAAGGGAGAAAATAATATGTATCAACGGTCCCACAAAGTACAGTTCAACAACAAGGGAGATATGACGAGTCAATAATTCCAACAAGGATAAGTCAACTAAGATATAGGATACCTAAACTTCTTTTAAGGTTGAGAAATTACGAAAGAAATACTACAAATTTAATTAAGTATAGGTAGCGGGAAGATAATCATAACCTCAATTTAGGATGAACAATTACAAAAGACATAATATAACTTCAAATAAAGATAAGCAGTTAGGGAAAAGACAACATGGCAATAGAAGAGATAATAATTTCAGTTAAGGCACATATGAATCAAATGAACAACAAGAGTATATCATGAAGCAGTTGATTCTAATAAAAGTAGGTAGAAGTAAAACTAGTAACTAAGAAATGTAATCATAACGAGAACAACTGCATATTCAGTGAATACAAGGACCTGAGAACCCTAAAAGGCCAATTTTCCACAAATAAGTTCGCACACGTACTCGTCACCTTGCGTACACGAACTACAATCAGAATAGAAGACTCAAATCCTAAGGGGTAGTTCCCTCACACGAAGTTAGGCAAGATACTTACCTCAAAGAAGACAGATTGATACTCTAAAATTAACTTCTCGGGTGAAATGACCTCTAAACGGCTCAAATCTAACCAAAATAACTTCAAAGCACAAATAAAACTCATAAGAAACTATTTTGGATCATAAAGCCTCAATCTTTATCAAAAATCTAAAAATCGACCCAAAAGTCGACCGCCGGTCCCGCACCTCGGAACCTGACAAATTTCACAAGACCCGAACACCCATTCCGATACGAGTTCTACCATACTAAAATTATCAAATTCTGATACTATTTCGTCCTTCAAATCATGATTTTTCATTTTTAAGTTTTTCTTCAAAAACCTCCATTTTCCTCAACTAAAAATATAAATTAAATGATAAGAATAAGGATAAAATCATGGAATATAATAAATTCTAGGTGATGAACACTTACCCAATCAATTTTTTTGAAAAATCCACGAAGAAGCTTCCATAACCAAGGTCTAAAACTCAAAATATGGAGAAAATGGCCAAACCCTCGACTTATATGATTCTGCCCGGGACATCCGCATTTGCGGGCAAGGAAGCGCATTTGCGCTCTCGCATTTGCAAGAAATCGTTTGCATCTGCGAACTCAGCTATCCAGGCCTGGATCCGCATCTGCGGAGTTACAGTCGCACCAGCGACACCACAAAAGCGCAAGAGGGGATGCAGAAGCGATCGAGGAACCGCAGAAGCGGCCTTCGCATCTGCATGCAAGCTTCCACAGAATCGAGCGAGCTCCCAGGCCTCAAGGATCGCAGAAGCGACTAGGCTCATGCAGAAGCGGAGCCGCATATGTGCTCCAAAGCATCGCAGGTGCGAAAACACTAGAACCAAACCTGTTCAAAACCATGAAAAACATCTTAAACTCGCCCGTAACACATGAGTCCCCCGGGACCCCGTCCAAGTATACCAACAAGTTCCATAACCTAACACGGACTCGCTCGAGGTGTCAAATCACATCAAATAACATCAAAACTAAGAATCGCACCATGAATCAAACTTATGAACTTTCAATTCTTCCAACTTCTAAAACCCAGGCCAAAACCTATCAAATCAACCCTGAATGATGTCAAATTTTGCAGGCAAGTCATATTCAACGTTATGGACTTACTCCAACTTTCGGAATTAGAATCCAACTCCAATATAAAAAAAGTCTACTTCCGGTCAAAATCTTCAAATATTTGACTTTCGCCATTTCAAGCCTAAATCAGCTACAGAACTCAAATTCACATTTTGGACATGCTCCTAAGTCCAAAATTACCCAACGTAGCTAACGGAAACAACAAAACTCCATTCCGAAGTCAGCTTCACATAGTTCCAACTACGGTCAAAATCCTAAGACTTAAGCTTATATTTTAGGGACTAAGTGTCACAAATCACTCTGAATCATCCAGTAACTGAATTCAACCATGCACGCAAGTCAATACACATATAATACGAAGCTGATTAGGCCTTATGCCACCGAACGGGACTTAAATTCTCAAAATGACCGACCGAGTCGTTACAAGTAGCTCCTTACACTAAATGGGCGCAAGGAGCATGGGGACTACAAGGAGACTACTGGTAATTCCTTCAAATATTTATTTCTATTTTTATCGAACCATATTTATCTATTTTAATTTAGTGGACATGTTTTATTATATTTATAGGAAAAATAATATGGGATGAAGATGATTCATGATGAGTTCTTCATGGAGACTCATGTCCAGAAGAAGAAGGCACCGACAGATCCAAGTAGATGCGTCGAGGATCGGCTGGAGACTACATATGTAAGTTTCATAACATGAAATTAATGTTTATAATATTATATAGTTAATAATTTTCTATCTTCTAAATAAAGGGTCGCTACAAGATTAATGTGGAGGAGTACACTCAGAGCTTGCCACCGAATGAGCAAGGCGATCGACCACCCATTTCAGACGAAGAAGCACAGAAGATATGGTTGGATGTGGTCGGTGGTCCTAAAAAGGGGATAGCATACGGCTTTCCATAGAGATCATTTCGGCGCTACAGGGTCGGATTGCAAGGTATAGGGACTTCCTCCCAGGGCGAGGCAATTGATAGGTCGACTCTCTCATCTATGGAGAAGAAGATCGCAAAGTTGAAAGTAGAGCTTGAAGAGATAAAGGCTAGAGAACAAAAGAGAGATAAACAATTTGATACCCTTAAAGTTTTGCTAGAAAAGAGCGACCAACAATTTAATATCCTTCAAGGTCAACTAGCCAATCTTCTTGCTAGTGGTGTTTTCCCCATTCCCTGGTCTCGTGAGCCTTCCCCAAATGTTAATCCTTTTAACCATGCCGACGATGAATGCTATAGTAGTGGAGATGAAGATGATGTGGTACAAAACACTCATTGAATGATGTTTGAACTTTTAACTTGTGAAACGTTTTGTTGTTAGGTATGAAGTTTGTTAATCTAGTTTAGTGGAGATGGAGATGGTGATAATGTTTTGCTAATATAGTTTTGATAGTTGTTATTGTTGTTGTTATTGTTGTTATTGGTTGAATGATAGCAATATAATCCTGTCATTATAGATGATTGGTTGTTAGCAAGTGGTGCAGCCATAAAACAGCTGTATTCTGCCAAACAATGCCCAGAAAACCGACCGACTATGGTCGGAAATGTTCATCAGATTTCCCAGAAAATCAAATTTACCGACCGACTTCAGTCGGAATTTTATTTTAAATTTTAATTATTTACATAATACCGACCGATTTCGGTCGAATTAACAATTTTAAATAAAATGAAAAATTATATATTTTAACGATGCCGACTAATTTCGGTCGGAATTGAATAGTTTTAAAAATGAATAATTAAAACTCCGACCGAATTCGGTCTGAATTTTAAAAATTATTTAAAATTATTTTCACCACTACCGACCAAATTTAGTTGGTAGCTTGGTCAAAGTTCGTTGACATTTACCGGCCGAAGTCGGCCAGAAAATATCGACTGTGTGCGATCACTCCTCGTTTACGACCATTATTTTATCGACTAATTGAAAACGATCGGAAATCGGTCGATTTTTGTTAGATTTCGACCGATTTCGGTCAGTTATTGTGGATGATTTTTGGCAGTTTTTTAGTAGTGAATCATAATTCGCTCTTGGCTTAAAATGACTAATTGATTTATCTGGATCGTTGATTGGTAGGGTTGATAATGCTCATAAGAATCTGTCAAGTTCTTACTAGCCTATTCAAGCTAACTTAATGCTTATATGTCTATGGAATTAAGTTTAACAAGAATAAATTTACACTTCCTGTATTTCAACCAAGCAAGGCAATCAGGTATATTTCTATCCTATTTGCGAATTCATTCCCCGATGCTCGGGTTCAAGAACTTGCTCTATTTATTTCTATATGCAATCTAGAATTTCCATTTTCAAGTTCAACTCTAGATTCGTAGATAGTATTTCACTGTTGGCTACTCAGCAAAATAATTAAAAATGGAATTAACTAAACAACACAATATGATAAAATCAAACTCGTCAATTTAAACTTCAAACGTCAACATTCATGTAGCACCCATGACCCCAGAACAATAGGGTTCTTAGCCACTCATGTTCATACAATCATCAAAAATAATGTTTTTAAACATAAAATCAATGAATACTAGAAGAAGAATGGAAGAATTGATCAAATTTATGCTCCCGAGTGTTTTGTACTTTTGTTCTTCTCACAAAGTCACATCCCCCACCCCCCCCCCCCACCTCAAAATAGGTTTAGGTTAGCTTTTATATGAGTTGGGGCATCTTGGGGTCGAAATAACCGAGTCCTAGCCGAAATATGTCCCGTTTTGAGCATCCAGAGCAGCATGGTGCGCTGGACCTGGCGTTTAGCTTCCCAAGTTTCTGTTTTGTGCGCCCCACGCTACTTGTGGCCCTCAAATGCGCACTTTTGCTTTTTCTTCTCATTTTCGCTCCAATTTGCGCATTTTCATCCCAAATCGCGTCCGAATGATTCCTACACATAGAAATACAATCCGAAATCTACGAGACATGAGCACAATATGAGGCAATATACATCAAAATATGCATACTTTAAGCCAAATATGATTAGTTTTCTGAATATTCAGTCGGTTTAATTTTAAAGTTTTTGTATGTGTTAAGCAATTGCGTAGATTGTTTATTCTATTAAATCAGAAAATATAGTGTATAATAAAAAATTACAAACTATTCATTTAAATTAATCCATACACTGAATTACAAAGGATCCACATTTATAATCAATCCATTTCTCCAAAGGATGAACTAGCAGACATTCTTACAAAACCTTTATCATCGGCCAGGTTTCAATTTCTCAAAGATAAACTCAAGGTGAAAGATCCACCTTTAGTTTGCAAGAGGAGTGTTAGACCATATTAACCTTATCTTGTATATTCAAATATTATGATAGATCTCCACATGAAGAGTTTACTGTCCTTCAGAGATATTCGAGGTAGCTGCCCTGGCGTCCGCAGACCTCGACTCTCCTCCCCTATCCCTAAGTCTTATTTATTCAATTTCAGTTTTCTTAGATAGTATTTCTGACTTGTATTGTATAGATGCTCATGTATTCATTGACACCCTAGTTTTGGGAACCTCTGTATTGCGTTGCGATAGTTTAATCATTTTTATGAGATTTTTATTTATTTCAACCTGTTTTAGCATATCTTAAATTTGAAAGTGTTGGAATTGTCTGAGTAGTCGGCCTAGTACCATGATATGCGCCATCATGACAGGTTGAGTTTTGGGTCGTAACATCCCGGTTCCACAAGTCATTCTATCATTCGAGTATTAATGTGAACTGATTTTACCATATACAATTTTCTACGTCCTCTACCATCCTCAGCGCCACATATTCTTAGTCTACTCACTAAAAATGTCCATCTTCAACCTCAGTACCACCCCCGATAACACCACCCAACTCTCTGTAACACTCAACCTCATACTTCATACCGTGAACCCAAACAAGAAGCTCACATATGACTACAACACTCTCTCTATAACTACATTGGCAAATGAAGTTATTTTAGCCAGTGGATCATTTTCTGGGTTAGGTAGCCGTCCAAATAACATTACCATTACTGTTAGATCATCTTAATCTTATCTTGTATATTCTAATATTATGATAAATCTCCACATGAAAATCATCCACCTTTGTGGCCGATGCTTTTCATTTGAACTTGAAGATCTTTTCTAGAAACTTTATCCCTCACAAAATGAAAATCAATCTCCACATGATTTGTTCTTGAATGAAAAACTGGATTGATAGATAGATAGGCTGCACCAATGTTATCACACCATAAAGAGGGAGCATTAGGAAGCTGAATACCAAGTTCAAAAAGGAGGGATTGGATCCAAGTAAGTTCAGTTGCGGCATCGGCCAACACTTTGTATGCAGATTCAGTGGATGAGTTGCATTTTGGATAACCAAGAGATAAGATTTTTGCCTAGAAAAATAGCATAACCACCGATGGATTTGCGATCATCAATGCAACCAGCCCAATCGACATTCGTGAAAGCTTGCAAGTGAAGATGTGAAAATCTGGAGAAGAAGAATTGTTGCTTCTTTGTGTGTTGGACATACCTTAGCACCCTTTTCACGGCTGTTCATTGATTCAAAGAAGGACAGTGCATAAATTGGCACATCTTGTCCACAGCAAATGCAATGTCGGGCTGTGTAAGAGTAAGATACTGAAGAGCTCCAACGACATATCTGTAGAGGGTAGGATCTCGAAACTCTGGACTGTCACCATTGAAAAGTTTTATTGTTGTGGCCATTGGAGTGAGTAACGATTTACAATTATGCATGCTAGCTCTATCAAGAAGATTGTTAACAGCACACCTGAACGCACAGTAAGGGCAGTGGCACTGCCACGAGTGCGCTTCTGCGCACGTGACAGCTGAACGCGCAGACAGTGCATTATCCAGTAAAACGTACATAACTGTTTACACGAAAAACTATTCTGGCTATGTAATATATCACTGGAAAGGTATTTCAAAGGGCTAAAATTTTCATGTTTTACATTTTCTCAAATTCCTAATAGACTTTCACGAAATAAGGCTGTAATACAGACCTTTCATAAACTTCATCGATTTTATCGAATCTTATGCACCTCACTCTCCATCTTGATTCAAAAACAACTATTTCTACCCATGCTTATCCCTATAGGACTTCACATAGACTAATAAATATGCAACAATATCGTGAGAGTTGAAGATGAAGAAGGAAACATCAGTTTTAGAGGGTGAGAAATCTATAGAGATAAGAAACTGTTGGAGCTCGTGTACCATGCCCTCGGAGCTTGCTTGAGTCCGTACAAGGATTTTTTAATCTTACAAACATGTTGTGGATTTGGTTGAGAATTAGTCGATCCTTCAACAAGATATAAGGGTGAAGGACAAGGATTTGTTCCATCTATGAATCCTTGAAGATTCTATCCTCTAAGATATGGCAGTAGTTAAGTTTTCCAGAAGAGATAATTGGTTGGTGTTAGTTTAATTGAGATAAAGTGGTGAGCATGGTTTAGAGTGTTGGAATTAGTAGATGGCAAGAAGTTGTTTGAAGGTGAAGAGGTTAGAACTGTCAGAGAAGAAGAAGTTACCATTGTGTTGTGGAAAGAGACGAGAGATATGGTGCTAGAGAAAGAAGAAGAAAAAAAGAAGGATCACGGCTTAGTCTGATACCATGTTAAATGTAATACACAGAAGAATTCAATAGTTGGAAGCCCACACTTGTATTCTTTATTTCATGTAGTTTATATAGTACAATGTACAAGAGATAAGTCATAAAGAGTCCTAAGAGTCTAGACTACAATTCTACGTCATTATCATAATATTTGAATATACAAGATAAGATTAAGATGGTCTAACAATAATGGTAATGTTATATGGACGGCTACCGAACCCAGAAAATGATCCACTACTAAAATAACTTCATTTGCCAATGTAGTTATAGAGAGAGTGTTGTAGTCATATGTGAGCTTCTTGTTTGGGTTCACGGTAGGGAGTATGAGGTTGAGTGTTACAGAGGCTTGGGTGGTGTTATTGGGGGTGGTACTGAGGCTGAAGCTGGACATTTTTAGTGAGTAGACTGAGAATATGTGGCGCTAAGGATAGTAGAGGACGTAGATAATTGTATAGGGTAAAATCAGTTCACATTAATTACTCGAATGATAGAATGACATGTGGAACCGGGATGTCACGACCCAAAACTCAACCTATCGTGATGGCGCATATCATGGTACTAGGCAAGCCGACTACTCAGACAATTCTAACACTTTCAAATTTAAGATATGCTAAAACAGGTTTAAATAAATAAAAAACTGATAAAACTGTCGCAACTCAATACAGAAGTTCCCAAACCTAGGGTATCAGTGAATACATGAGCATCTATACAATACAAGTCTGAAATAATGTCTAAGAAAACTGAAACTGAATAAATAAGACTTGAGGGATAAGGGAGGAGAGTCAAGGTCTGCGGACGCCAGGGCAGCTACCTCGAATATCTCTGAACGACAGTAAACTTTGAGAATCAGCAACCACCGTGTTCGGATACACTTGGATCTGCACACGAAGTGCAGGGTATATCTTGAGTACAACCAACTTAGTAAATAACAAGTCTAACTATTTGGCTAAAAGTAGTGACGAGCTTCATAGGTACAGTTCAATTACAAGATTACAGTACAGAACTGTAGGCATGCTTTCAAGTTTAACAGTTAAAGCCCAAATAGGTAAATCATGTCGAGTTCAATTGAAACAAGATATGGTACATCTCGGTATTTACATGACAATCATATATGCCAACTGAAGTATAAAAATAGTAATGAAATCATATGCATACTCTCTAAGTATCACTCACTTAGTCCTCCCATTCACTCCATCCTCACAGCCACTCAATCCTTCACGTCGCCCGCCACTCTCACTCGCACTCAATAGATACCTGCACTCACTATGGATGTGCAGACTCCGAAGGGGCAATTCCAGTCTATCCTTACAGCCACTCAATCCTCCTAATCGCTCGGCACTTGCACTCGCACTCAGTAGATACCTGCGCTCACTGTAGATGTGCAGAATCCGGAGGGGCAATTCCAGTCCAAGCGCTATAATAAGAAAATCATGGCATAAATCAAATAAACATGTTGCGGCATACAGCCTGATCCCATAAATATCCTCACAGTCAGACCATCGGCCTTACTCAATCATCAATCTCTCCAGTCTCTTGGGCTCACAAGAATCATGATAACCAGCCCAAACAATGATGATATAATGTATCAATAAAGAACAACATAGACTGAGATATAATATGTAAATAATAGTTGTGACTGAGTACAAAATGGAAAATTAAACAAATAATCTAACATGTAACACGACCTCTGTGGGTCCCAACAGTACCAATATATAGCCTATGTATGATTTCTAACATGATTGGCAGCTCAACTTCTCTAACACATGGTGAAAATACGGGTAATGAGAAGATTGTTCAACTATACATTTCCATGGAATTGATCAAGTCACAATTCCTACGGTGCACGCCAACACGCCCATCACCTAGCATGTGTGTCACCTAAACACTAATTACATAACACGTAGTTCGGAGTTTCATAGCCCCAGAACTAACTTTAGAAGTGTTACTTACCTCAAACTGTGCAAATCCCTACTCCAATAAGCCCTTGCCTCGTGAATCATCCTCCGAATACTTCGCATCTAGCCATAAACAATTCGATACAATCAACACGAGTTAAAGAAATCAATTCCATAAGGAAATACTAAATTCTTAATCAAAAATCAAAAAGTCAACTCAAAAGCCGACCCTCGGGCCCACATCTCGGAATCTAATAAAAGTCAAACAATCTTAAAGTTCATTCAACCACGAGTCTAACCATACCAAATTTACCAAATCACCACTCAAATCCCCAATTAAACTCTCCAAATCACTAACCTCAAACTCCCAATTTCCACTTCAAAAACAAACAAACTGGGTGGAAAATTCAATGGGGAAGCAATATTATTGAATAAAAATGATCACAAGTGACTTACCTCTAAAATTCTCTCAAAAATCTCCTTAGACCGAGTTTCCAAAGTCCAAAATGAGAAAAATCACGAAACCATCGAATTTAATATTCTACCCAGTGCTTTTGCTTCTGCGGATCATTTAACCGAACCTGCGGTTCCGCTTTTGCGGTAATTCTTCCGCTTCTGCGGACCTACCTCACCATGCCCCCTTTCGCTTCTGCGATGCTTCCTCCACATCTGCGAACTCGCAGGTGCTGAAAATCCCTTCGCACCCGTGCAACTCCCCCAGCTAGCCAATCTTTGCTTATGCGCCCAGTGCGCCGCATCTGCGACCACGCAGGTGCGGAAAATAATCTCGCACCTGCGACCACTGTCCACTTCCCTCCAGGCTGCTTTTGCGATCCCCTGATCTTTACTGCGAGCTCGCACCTGCGATCAAAACTCCGCATGTGCGATCGCACCAGACCTGGTGCACTCCAACATTCTTTAATTTCCAATTTTGATCTGTTAACCATCTGAACTCCACCCGAGGCCCCCGGGACCTCAACCAAATACACCAATAAGTCCTAAAACACGATACGAACTTAGTCTAGCCCTCAAATCACATCAAACGACATCAAAAATATGAATTCACCACAATTCAAGCCTAATGAAAACTAAGGAAATTCCAACTTTTACAATCGATGTCAAAACCTATCAAATCAAGTCTGATTGACCTCAAATTTTTCACACAAGTCATAAATGACATAACGGACCTACTCCAACTCTCGGAACCATAATCTAATCCTGGTAACTACAAAGTCAACTCTCGGTCAAACTTTTAATTTTCAAAGCTTCTCATTTTTCAACTTCCGTCATTCAAGCCTAAATCAGCTACGAACCTCTAAATCACTATCCGGACACACTCTTAAGTCCAAAATTATCCAACGGAGCTATCGGAACCATCAAAATTTCATTCCATAGCCATTTACATATAAATCAACATCCGATCAACCTTTTCAACTTAAGCTTCCAACCTTGAGACTAAGTGTCTCAACTCATTCCGAAATACCTCCGAAATCGAACCAACTACCCGGCAAGTCACATAGCAACTAATAAACATAAAACTAGCAGTAAATGGAGGAACGGGGCTACAACACTCAAAACGACCGAAAGGGTCGTTACACGAGAATAGGCAAAAGACTTTTCGGAATAACTATAGGGTTTAACAAGGGTATTAACTTTACTTCAAATAATAATAGGGTCTTATAAGTCACCGTAAATTTTGACTATGTAAATGAATTTTCGAAATAACTATAGGGTTTAACTATACTTTTAAAATTTTATATTAATCATGTTTAAAAATGCACCGGATTTGCGCGTGCCTCAATGTGAAAATAATGGTAATAGTAATATTATTTGAATTGCTAGTGAACCCTAGAGACGATCGCTAAAACAGTTTTATGTGATCGTGCATATATAGAGTTTGAGGTTATGGGGATGAGATTGTGGTGTTTTTTCAGAAATTTGCAGTTACTGAAGATCTCCTATGTAGCGCTAAAACAAAAAATTTCTATTTAAAAACTTCTCAGTAGTTTTCTTTTATTTCATTTATCATTATTATCCCAAAACTTATCCCAAAAAGTTTGTTTGGATGGATGTTATGTGTCGTTTCATAATATATCGTACTGTATTATACTGTATTGTTTCAATATATATAATGTCTGGATAAATTGTATTGTTTGTCGTCGCTTCATGATGTAATGCACCAATAATATGAAAATAAACTTGCAACAATATAAAATAAAATTAAAAAAGACAAGGTACGAAGTAGATTTATTATATAAAAAAATAGGGTAAATGATAAAATAGGATTATTTAATAATAAGGGCAAGATGAGGAAAACAATAAGGTAATGACGTGACCAAACCAAATCGGTTGTTCCGTAAAGTGACATTTTTTATCGTTTCGTAACGACGAATTTAACGATATGAAACAATAAAATTTGAATAACAATAAAAATAAATATTATATTTAAAGTAACAATACGATACAATACAATAGGTAATAATTATCCAAACAAAATGTTAATTTGTACATCGGCTTCCATTCTTTTGCATTTTAATTGATTTTGTCTTTTGTTTCAAGAAACTCTTAACTCTATTCACTTTCAACCTAGTCTCTATTATCTCAGTCAGGCCAAACAGGGATTTGGAAAAAGATTTGACCCGCGTACTTTTCTTTTCCCTAATTCGCAATGTGACAGTGACAAACCATCAAACGCTAAAACGCTCTTCCTCCCAAGAACCCTCAAACTCTTCTTCCATTCTTCTTCCTCCGGGCTCGGGGCAAAGTTTTCTCCAGCAAACTACCAGATAATGCTCTCAATTTCTCTTTCTCTCAACTTCTTACTTTCAACTATTTCGTTGCTGACAAGATTCCTGTAATGTTATGCGAAAACCTTATTTTTTTCAATTGTTTAAGTGGGCGTTTGGACATAAAAAAAAATTTTAAAAATGATTTTTTTTTTGGAAAAAAGAAAAAATTTTCTTATGTCCAAACGGGCTTTAATTAGAGTTGTGTTTGGACATGAATATAATTTTGAGTTGTTTTTTATGTTTTGTGAATGATTTGAGTGAAAATTTTGAAAAAATAACTTTTTGTATTTTCGAAAATTTCCAAAATGTATATTCAAGTGAAAATTAAAAATTTTATGAACAAACGTTGATTTCAGAAAAAAGGGAATATTTTTTGTAAAAAAGAGAAAATTTTCTTATGTCTAAACGGGCTCTAAATCTCTTTGACAACTTTAAAGTAGTATTTCTGGAAGTTTCCATTTTTGTTAGAGTGCAGAGTAGTTGTGCAGTAGTATTTCTTTTCATGACGTAGAAAAAGTATTTTTTATCCACAAAATGAGTACTTTTTTTTCAACTGTAGAAAAAGTAATTTCTGTTTTTTTCAACAAAAAGAGTATTTTCTTTTCATAATGTAGAAAAAGTATTTTCTTTTTCACAAAAATGAGTACTTTCTTTTCCTATTGTAAAAAAATTATTTTCTTTTATTTCAACAAAAAGAATATTTTCTTTTCTTGTTATAGAAAAAAAAAATTATTTCATTTCAATAAAATGAGTACTTTATTTTATTTTATTGTGATACTTAAAAAATAGCTCAGTACTCGTCCTTTGTTTTATTGATATAAATTTTATTTGTTATTTTTTCTGTTGTGATACTTGTTTCTTCTTTATTTACAGATTGTTTTTCATGTTTGATGATTATTTTTGTCAACAAGGTTGAAAAAGAGTTTTGGAAAATGTTCTCTTCTCTTGATAGAGAAATCATTTTTCGAAAAATATTTTCCTTCAATTGGAGAAAAATAAAAGAAAATATTTTTCAAATATTTAAACCAACCAAACATGAAAAAATAAGAAATTATTTTTGTAACGACCCTGCCGGTTGTTTCGAGAGTCATAGTCATGTTTCCCCCATTTATGCTTCTTTTAATGTAATTCAGCTATATTGTATTATATCGGGTTAGTTGGTTCGGGTCCGGAGAGATTTCGGAGTGGATTGAGACACTTAGTCTCAAAAGTAGAAGCGGAAGTTGGAAAAGTCAACCGGACGTTGACTTATGTGTAAACGACCTCGAATTTGAATTTTCATGGTTCCTTTAGCTCCGATAGGTTATTTTGGAGTTAGGAACGCTTCCGGAATGTGATTTGGAGGTCCGTAGTAGAATTAGGTTTGAATTGGCGAAAGTTGGAAATTTGGCGACTTTGGTCGGTAGTGAAAAATTTAATTTCGGTGTTGGAATAGAATTCTAGAAGTTGAAGTAGGTTTGTGGTATCATTTGTGACGTGTGTGCAAAATTTGAGGTCATTCGGACGTGGTTTGGTAGGTTTCGGAATCGTTAGTGGAATTCGGAAGTTTAGAAGTCCTTAGGCTTGAATCCGAGGGTAAATTGGTGTTTTGATGTTGTTTTGGGTATTTCGAAGGTTCGACTAAGTTCGTATGTTGATATATGACTTGTTGGTATGGTTGGTTGAGGTCCCGAGGGTCCCGGGGTGATTCCGGGTGGTTAACGGATTGTTTGAAGTTGGAAAAATGGAGCTAAAGTTGCTGCTACTGGTATTTCCGCACCTGCGGAGAGGGAGCCGCAGGTGCGAGGTCGCTGGTGCGCATGTGAGGTCGCAGATGTGGATAGTGTTGAATTGTACTGGAACCGCAGGTGCGAGAAGGCTATCGCATATGCGAGCTCGCAGGTGCGAGACCTTGAGCACAGATGCGGAACGGAGGAAAATGGCTGGCTACACAGATGCGGAGAGTTATGCACAGGTGCACGAGCGCAAGTGCAAAAGGTTGGCCGCAGATACGGAACCTGGGATCCTAAGTGAGTTCCGCACCTGCGATGGAAATTCCGCAGATGCGGCGTCGAAGAAGTGGAAAAAGGGTCTACAAGTACGATATTGCTGGGCAGAAAAGCTCCACCTCGAAGTTTTGTCTTTCATTTTCAATTTTGGACTTGAGAAACTCGGGAGAGAGGCAATGTTTTGAGGGTTTTCAAGGAGCAACATTGGAGTAAGTGATTCTAACCCATAATGGTATAAATTTCGTGAATCTATGATTTTGTTCATCAATTAATTAGTAGGATTTTTGAAGTGACTTAAGGGGTTAGGGCTTGGGGGTTTTGGAGAGTATAATTTGAGAATTTGAAGGACCAAATCATGTTGGATTTTGATGAATTTTATATGGTTAGACTCGTGAGTGAACGGGCTTTCGAATTTTTTGACTTTTGTCGTATTTCGAGACGTGGGCCTAGGGGCCAGGTTTGAGACAATTTCGGGTTTTGAGTCTAATTAAGTAGTTTTTCTTGTGGAATTTATTCCTTTAGCATATACTAATGGTATTGTACTGCTTTTGGCTAGATTCGGGATGTTCAGAGGCCGTTTCAAGAGGTAAGAGCATAGCAGAGTAGAGATTTGCTCAGATTGAGGTAAGTAACGATTGTAAATCTGGTTCTAAGGGTATGAAACCCTGGAATTTTATATCATTTTACTATTTTGATGTGGCGCACATGTTAGGTGACCGGCGTATGGGCGTGCGCCATTGGGGATTGTGACTTGGTTCGTCCCGTATTGTCATGCCCCAAAATTGAGGAGCGCGACCGGCGCTCAATCGAGTGAACCCGACCGAGCAAGCCTGTTAGATTCCTTCTACCCAAACTCATTCATGAATAAAGAGAATATATGTTTTCCTTAATTAAACAATAATGTGGCCATGTCTGCAATTACTAATTTCTTACCATAAGCTTCACCATTTTTAAAGTCTCAAATGGACAAGTAATACAACCACAACATAGCATTGTTTGTCCTTCCCAGCACCAATACACAACCCACACTCAGGGGCGAAGCTACATGCAACCAAGGGTGGTCAACTGACCACCCTTCGCCGAAAAATTATACTCCGTATAAGGTAAAATATTACTTGTTATTGATTAAAAATAGACTTTGAACACCCTTACATAGCCCACTGGCAAAGATTTGAACACCATTGCTAAATTTCCTGGCTTCGCCACTACCCACACTATGTCTACAGAGCCTCTATAGATAAAGATGAGTACAATGATAATGTCGGTAACAAGGCCCCGGCTATACCTCAAACAATATACACAAAGAACAAAAGATACACGACCCAGGGATGAAGTGGGGATCACCAAGTCAGCTGGGAAGAAGGTGTACTGCTATCACTGATCAATATCTCCGTGTGTTGGAACCACCTGCATCCATTTAAAGATGCAGCGCCTCCGGCAAAAGGGACGTTAGTACCGTCGAATAGTACAAGTATCAAAACTAAACACCAATTTAAAAATTCAGAAATACAAGATGAATATGATGAACCAGTGCGGCAATAGTATAATATAGATAATCGTTTAAACCAGAGCAAGCTTATTAAGAGCTATCAATAACATTTATAGGATTTAATATGAGATCCTCTGTAACCATCTTCACATAAAGCGGCCCTGCCGCCTCACCCGATGTATGCAGGTGGAAGTGTACGTATAATACCACAACTCTAATCAAACGGCCCTGCCGCCTCACCCCAATATATGCGGGTGGATATATATAACCACAGCACTAAGAACTTACACAAAGCGGCTATGCCGCCTCACCTTAATATATGCGGGTAGTGGTGCCACAAAAATACCAAAACTATATACAAAGCAGTTGTACCGCCTCACCCCAATGTATGCGGGTAGAGGTGATGTCCCACAATACCACAATCACTACACAAAGAGGTCATGCCGCCTCACCCTAATATATATACGGGTGGAGGTGTATCACAATCATAATATCTATACCCTAATCCCCACACAAAGCGGTCATCCCGCCTCACCCCAATATATGCGGGTGGAGGTGTATCACAATCATAATCTCTACACAACTTGGCATAATAACTTTCACATAAATCACGACTAGAAATTATAACATGTGGATACATAATCCATTGTTTGGGACATATCCTTAATTTATAATGAAATATGATAAGAGCATTTGAAACACGAATTGAACATATATCTTCATCACAAAACTTATCGGAATACTCCATTTATAATCCACATCTCGGAACTTACAAGGATATTGGGAATTCCAATTCTTAAAGAAATGTTTAGCCAACATACCTCACTTGAGCTTCCTTACACTCTACATGTTCCGTAATTCTTAGCAACTTCAATCTTTTTTAGAAATGTAACAAATTAAACCAAAATTAGGAAGATGATCATGGTTCTAGCTCATTTGAACATTTTATCAAACACAAGGTGTGCACAAAGTTACAAGGTCTTTTTATGGAGGATTCCATCATCCCACAACCCAATATTTACCATGCTTAGTTCAACAATCTTCCTACACCCCTTGATATCACATGCACGTAAAATAATCAACTCTCATGCCCAAAAATTATCTTGCTAATTACCCATTTTCAGATGATTTCGAAATTAAGGTTTAGGGTGTAGAATCTTACCTCTAGGATGAAGACCTAGTGAGTTTGCCTTCTTAATCTTCCAAAACTTGAGCAAGAATTGAAGAACACCTTCTCACTCTAGGGCACTCTCTCTCAATCTAAAATGTCAGATTATCTCTCAAAAATGGCCCAAAACGTGTATTTAACGAAGTAGGGTCGGGTTTTAAAAATTCAAAAATGAATCTGGAACAGGTTCTACGGTCGCATATACGACCGCATAATGATTATGCGGACCGCATATCGGTCGCATAATTGGTTACAAAATAGCCAAAAGAAGTGCATGTGTATGTGGTCACTATGCGGTCCGCATAACTGTTATGCGGTCGCATAGTCGACCATATAGTTGCTTCCAACTGACCCAATTAACTGCCTCACTCAAACACGTAAGCCTAATCTGGAACCATAAAATATTATTTTCTTTGCAAATTTTACCAAGCCTTACACTTAAGTACTTTGAAAGTTTTCAGGGTGTTACACGTATCAACTGTAAAGTTGAATATTTTATTGAAACTATATGATTCATAGGTGTTTTAGAAAGAATTTTTGTAAATCAAGCTGGATGCCATGTTTAGGCCTTATGCCAGTGTTGTTATGACCCTTAGAGGTCTTTCCTTGCCATCCTCTCATTATTTTTTATTGAAAATCTATACTTAGTCATGTTTATACATATTTACAGCATAACTCAGTCTCTATTACTCTATTTTGATGCATCATATAAATGTTGTTTGGGCTGAATACTTTGTTTTCTAAGAGCCCGAGAGGTTGGAGAGGTTTATGACTGAGTGAGGCCGAGGGCCTGATTTGTAAGGATATTTATAGGATCGGGCTGCATGTTATAGCATGTTTAATATAGGCCGAGGGCCTCATTGATATATACCGTGATTGGCTTGATATAGCGCTTGGGCTGAAAGAGCCCCTCCGAAGTCTGTACACTCCCCGCAGTGAGCGCAGGTACCTACTAAGTGTGAGTGCCGAGTGTTGAGTTACCGGGAGGCATGAGTGATGGTGAGGTATGCCCAAGGGGCTGTATACGAGTGATTGTGAGGTTTACCTGAGGGGCTGTATATGAGTGAGGTTTCCCGAGGGGCTGATTATGATTTCATTATTTTTGCTCACCTTTGCATGGAGCCTTTGTTTGAAAACTGTTGAAAGATATCTTTAAATGATTTTACCGGAACTGGATTTAAAAAGAGCTGATGTGATTCAAACTCTTGTTTTAAAAGCATGTTGTATTTTACTGAATTTTATGATATGAACTTTACTTGCATTATTGCTCGTCACTACTTCTCGGTCTTTATTTACTGTTGTTACTTACTGAGTTGGCGTACTCACGTTACACCCTGCACCTTGTGTGAAGATCCAGGTGTATTTGGACATGGTAGCGGCTGTTGACTATTCTGCTTGCAGATTTTCTCGGGGATAACAAGGTAGCTGCCTCGCGATCACAGCCCTGCTCTTCTCCCTCTTATCTTTCTTTAGTTGTATTTAGCTATTTTCAGACTATGTTAGTCTCGATATTGTCAGACATATTGTAGTAGATGCTCATGACTAGTGACACCCCGATGTCGGGCTTTTTTTTTCCGCACTTTTCTTTTGATTTGAACTCCTTTACGAAGGTTTTTATGTTAAATAGCCTTGAAATTATCTTTGAAATGAAAATATCAGTTTTTTTTAGAAATGAGTCGGCTTGCCTAGTTCCACGATAGGTGCCATCACGACAGGGTTAGTTTGGGTCGTGACAAGTAGGTATCAGAGCCTAGGTTACATTTGTCTCACGAGTCATGAGCAGGTTTAGTAGAGTCTTACAGATAGGTACTGAGACGTCTGTACTAATTTTCGAGAGGCTGTAGAACCCTTGGAAACTTCACATTCTTGAATGCTTATCGTGCGAATCTGTTTATACTGGTAACTAAACTTATGTTATTCTATTCTCTCACAAATGGTGAGGACACGGGCTACTAGATAGGATGGACAGCCACCAGTACTATTAGCCAGGGCCGCAAGAGGACGAGGTCGCGGTAGAGGTCGCGGTAGGGGCAGAGGTGCAACCCGCACAATAGCTGGGGTAGTACCTGCTGACCCACCAGTTGCCCCAGATCAGGATCATGTTCCAGTTGTTGATGCACCAGCTCAGTCACCACCTGTGCCTATTGTGATTCTAGGCCTTCAGTAGGCCCTAGCTCAGATTCTGTCAGCGTGTACCAGTCTTGCTCATGTGGTCTCTGTTCCGACCGTATCAGCCACTTCTCAGGCCGGGGGAGGTGCTCAGACTAACGCTGCCCACACACCAGAGCAGGTGGTACAGGGATTCCAGACATCGGAGGCACCACCAGCCCAGCCAGTTGCAGCTGCTCAGGACTATGTGGTTCCTGCTATGCCTGAGGATGATCAGCGTAGGTTGGAGAGGTTCGGGAGATTCCAGCCTCCACCTTTCAGTGGCATAGAGAGAGAGGATGCTCAGGACTTCTTGGATAGGTATCAGAGGATACTTCATACAGCTAGTATTCTAGAGACTTGTGGGGTCTCATTCACTACCTTTCAGTTTTTTGGGGCTGCACTCAGATGGTGGGAGACTTACGAGAGGCGTAGGCCTGCTGGCGCAGCACCCCTTACTTGGCAGCAGTTCTCTGTGGTCTTTTTGGAGAAGTTTGTGCCTCAGTCCCACAGAGATGAACTGCGCAGACAGTTTGAGCAGCTTCGCCAGGGTGATATGTCTGTGATACAGTATGATATGCGATTCTCAGAGTTGGCCCGTCATGCTCTATGGTTGGTTCCCATAGACAGGGAGAGGATCATGAGGTTTATAGATGGTCTCACTTTTCAGCTACGGTTGTTTATGACTAGAGAGAGGGTGTCCGGTGCTACTTTTGATAAGGTTGTCGACATTGCTCAGCAGATTGAGATGGTTCACGGTCAGGAGAGGAATGAGAGGGAGGCCAAGAGGCCTTGAGGACAGGGAGTATTTAATGGTGCTCCTTATGGGGGTCAGTTCCATCATGGCAGAGGTCATCCATTCAGGCATGCTCAACCAGCCCGTACAGTTCACCGTGGTACATCATCGGGCCATGATTCTCACAGTTCTCATCAGGGCCATTCATCACTCAGTGCCCTTCCAGCCCAGAGTTTGTCCCGTGCTCCATCAGTTCAGGGCTCCTCTATGTCAGGTTCTTCTACCAGTTATCCCGGTGCTCGGGGGCCCCTTCAGCCCCCGCCACCAGCACCAAGGAGTTGTTTTGAGTGTGGGAAGTTTGGGCATATGTGGAGGTAGTGTCCTCATCTCCATGGAGGTCTATCTCAACAGAGGAGTCAGCCTTCGACTTCTGCACCAGTTACTTCAACACTCGCGCAGTCAGCTCGGGGTAGAGGTCAGTCAGTTAGGGGTCGCCCTAGAGGGGGAGGCATATCAGGGGGTGGCCAGGCCCGTTTATATGCCCTCCCTGCCATACCATATGTTATTTCTTCAGATGTTGTGATTATAGGTATTGTCTAAGTTTGTCACAGAGAGGCCTCTGTATTATTTGACCCCGGTTCCACGTATTCATATGTTTCCTCGTACTTTATCCATTTTCTGGATATGCCCCGTGAGTCTTTAGTTTTATTTGTTCATGTATATACTCATGTAGGCGATACTATTATTGTAGACTGCGTATATCGGTCATGTGTGGTGACTATTGGGGGTCTGGAGACCCAAGTGGACCTTTTGTTGCTCAGTATGGTTGACTTTGATGTGATATTGAGTATGGATTGGTTATCTCCATGTCATGTTGTTCTAGATTGACACGCTAAGACCGTGACGTTGGTGATGCCGGGCTTTCCGAGGGTTGAGTGGAGCGGTACTATAGACTATGAACCTAGTAGGGTGATTTCATACTTGAAGGCTCAGTGTATAGTTGAGAAGGGTTGCCTGTCTTATTTGGCTTTGGTGAGGGATGTTAGTTTAGAGACTCCTACTATTGATTCTGTTCCGGTGGTACGTGATTTTTCGGATGTGTTTCCTGCAGACCTACCGGGCATGCCGCCTGACAGGGATATTGACTTTGGTATTGATTTGGTGCCGGACACTCAGCCCATTTCTATTTCACCATATCGTATGGCACCATCGGAGTTGAAGGAATTGAAAAAGCAGCTTCAGGAACTCCTTGATAAGGGGTTTATTCGGCCTAGTGTGTCACCTTGGGGTGCATTGGTTCTATTTGTGAAGAAGAAGGATGGTTCCATGAGGATATGCATTGATTACAGGAAGTTGAACAAGGTCACAGTCAAGAACAAGTATCCCTTGCCTCATATTGATGATTTATTTGACCATCTTCAGGGAGCGAGGGTGTTCTCCAAGATTGATTTGAGGTACAGGTATCACCAGCTGAAGATTCGGGATTCGGATATTCTTAAGACAGCTTTCAGGACCTGATATGGCCATTATGAGTTCTTAGTGATGTCTTTTGGGCGGACCAATGCCCCAGCAATGTTCATGCATTTGATGAATAGTGTATTCCAACCCTATTTGGACTCATTCGTTATTGTATTCATTGATGACATCCTGGTGTACTCTCCTAGCCAGAAGGAGCATGCTCAGCATCTGAGGGTTGTATTATAGAGATTGAGGGAGGAGAAGATTTATGCATAGTTCTCTAAGTGTTAGTTTTGGCTCGGTTCAGTAGCATTCTTGGGGCACGTGGTGTCCATTGAGGGTATTCAGTGGATCTGAAGAAGATAGAGGCGGTTCAGAGTTGGCCTTGACCGTCCTCAGTCAAGGAGATTAGGAGCTTCCTTGGTTTTGCGGGTTATTGCCATCGCTTTGTGAAGGGATTTTCATCTATTACATCGCCCTTGACCAAGTTGACCCAAAAGGGTGCTCCATTCAGGTGGTCGGATGAGTGTGAGGAGAGCTTTCAGAAGCTCAAGACTGCATTGACCACAGCTCCAATGTTAGTTCTACCATCAGCTTCAGGTTCTTATACCATGTATTGTGATGCCTCGAGGATAGGCATTGGATGTGTTTTGATGCAGGAAGGTAGGGTGATTGCCTATGCCTCGCGCCAGTGGAAGACCCACGAGAAGAACTATCATGTCCATGATCTTGAGTTAGCGGCCATTGTTCACACCTTGAAGATTTGGCATCATTATTTGTATGGGATTCATTGTGAGATATATACTGATCACCGGAGTTTGCAGTATCTATTAAAGCAGAAGGATCTTAACTTATGTCAGCGGTGATGGTTAGAGCTTCTTAAGGACTACGATATTTTGTACCATCCGGGGAAGGCCAATGTGGTGGCCGATGCTTTGAGTCGTCGGGCAGAGAGTTTGGGGAGTCTAGCATATCTTCCAGCAGCAGAGAGACCCTTGGCATTGTATGTTTAGGCCTTAGCGGACCATCTTGTCAGATTGGATATTTCGGAGCCGAGTCAGGTATTGGCTTCTGTGGTTTCCAGGTGTTCTCTTTATGACTGTATCAGAGAGCGTCAGTATGATGACCCCCACATGCTTGTTCTTCAGGATAGGGTTCAGCGAGGTGATGCTATGGATATGACCATTGGTGATGACGACGTGTTGAGGATACAGGGCCAAATATGTGTGCCTAATGTAGATGGGCTCAGGGAGTTGATTCTTGAGGAGGCCCACAGCTCGCGGTATTCCATCCATCCAGGTGCCGTGAAGATGTACTAGGAATTAAAGCATCACTATTGTTGGAGGTGGATGAAGAAGGATATAGTTGGGTTTGTGGCTCGGTGTATCAACTGTCAGTAAGTTAAGTACGAGCATCAGAGACCGGGTGGCTTGTTTCAGAGGTCGTAGATCCCAGAGTGGAAGTGGGAGCGGATCACCATGGACTTCACAGTTGGGCTCCCACAGACTTCGAGGAAGTTCGATTCTATTTGGGTTGTCGTGGATTGGCTTATCAAGTCTGCGCACTTCATTCCAGTTGGTACTACTTACTCTTTAGAGCGGTTGGCGGAGATTTACATTCGAGAGATTGTTTGCCAGCATGGTGTCCCAGTTTCCATCATTTCAGATAGGGGCACTCAGTTTACATCGCAGGTTTGGAGGGGCGTGCAGCGAGAGTTGGGTACTCAAGTTGAGTTGAGCACAACTTTTCACCCTCAGACGGACGGGCAGTCCGAGCGCACTATTCAAATATTAGAGGACATGTTGCGTGCTTGTGTCATTGACTTTGGGGTTCATGGAATCAGTTTCTGTCGCTCGCGGAGTTTGCATATAAAAACAATTATCAGTCGAGCATTCAGATGGCTCCATACGAGGCTTTATATGGGAGGAGGTGTAGGTCTCCAGTAGGATGGTTTGAGCCGGGTGAGGTGAGGCTAGGCTCTTGGGTACAGACTTGGTCCAGGATGCATTATATAAGGTGAAATTAATTCAGGAGCGGCTTCGCATGGCACAGTCTAGGCAGAAGAGATATACGGATAGGAAGGTCCGTGATGTGTCTTTTATGGTTGGGGAGAAGGTTTTGCTGAGGGTATCACCCATGAAGGGTGTTATGAGGTTTGGGAAGAGGGGCAAGTTGAGCCCCCAATTTATTGGGCCTTTTGAGGTGCTTCACAGGATAGGGGAGGTGGCTTATAAGCTTGCCTTGCTGCCTAGCTTGTCGAGTGTGCATCCAGTGTTTCATGTTTCCAGGATCAGGAAGTATGTTGGCGATCCGTCCCATGTTTTGGACTTTAGCACGGTTCAGTTGGAGGGTGATATGACTTATGATGTGGAGCTGGTGGCCATTTTGGATCGGCAGATTCAGAAGTTGAGGTCAAAGGATATAGCGTCAGTGAAAGTGCAATGGAGAGGTCAGCCTGTGGAGGAGTCCACCTGGGAGACCGAGCGGGAGATGCGGAGCATATATCTACACCTATTTGAGATTCCATGTATGTTTTTAGAACCATTCGAGGATGAACGATTGTTTAAGAGGGGGAGGATGTAATGACCTGGACGGTCGTTTCGAGAGTTATAGCCCCGTTTTCCCCATTTCTGCTTCTTTTTATGTAATTCATCTATATTGTATTATATTGGGTTAGTTGGTTCAGATCCGGAGTGGTTTCGGAGTAGATTGAGACAGTTAGTCTCTAAAGTCGAAGCGGAAGTTGGAAAGCCCAATTGAACGTTGACTTATGTGTAAACGACCTCGGATTTGAATTTTGATGGTTTTATTAGCTCCGTTAGGTGAATTTAGAGTTAGGAGCGTGTACGGAATGTGATTTGGAGGTCCACAGTAGAATTAGGCTTGAATTGGCGAAAGTTGGAAATTTGGCGATTTTAGTCGGCAGTGAAAAATTTGATATCGGGGTTGGAATAGAATTCCGGAAGTTGGAGTAGGTTCGTGGTATCATTTGTGACGTGTGTGTAAAATTTGAGGTCATTCGGACGTGGTTTGGTAGGTTTCAAAATCGTTTGGTGGAATTCAGATGTTTAGAAGTCCTTAGGCTTGAATCTGAGGGTAAATTGGTGTTTTGATGTTGTTTTGGGTATTTTGAAGGTTCGACTAAGTTCAGATGTTAATATATGACTTGTTGGTATGGTTGGTTGAGATCCCGAGGGCCTCAATGTGATTCCGGGTGGTTAACGGATTGTTTGAAGTTGGAAAAATGCAGGTGAAGCTGCTGCTACTCATATTTCCGCACCTGCAGAGGGGGAGCCGCAGGTGCGAGGTCGCTGGTGTGTATGTGAGGTCGCAGATGCGGGCAGTGTTGAATTGAACTAGAACCTTAGGTGCGAGAAGGCTATCGCATCTGCGAGCTCGCAGGTGCGAGACCTGGAGCATAGATGCGAAAGGGAGGAAAATGACTGGCATCACAGATGCGGAGAGTTATGCGTAGGTGCGCGAGCGCAGGTACGAAATGTTGGCCGAGGATGCGGAACCTAGGATCCTAAGTCAGTTCCGCACCTGCAATGGAAATTTCGCAGGTGCGGTATCGCAGAAGGGGATAAAGGGGTCGCAGGTGCGATATTGCTGGGCAAAAAAGCTCCACCTCGAGGTTTTATCTTTCATTTTCAATTTTGGACTTGAGAAACTCGGGAAAGAGGCAATTTTTCGAGGGTTTTCAAGGAGCAACATTGGGGTAAGTGATTCCAACCCATAATGGTATATATTTCGTGAATCTATGGCTTTGTTCATCATTTAATTATTGGGATTTTTGAAGTGACTTAAGGGGTTAGGGCTTGGGAGTTTGGAGAGTGTAATTTGAGGATTTGAAGGACCAAATGATGTCGGATTTTGATGAATTTTGTATGGTTGGACTCGTGAGTGAATGGGCTTTCTGGTTTTTTGACTTTTGTCAGATTCCGAGACTTGGCCTGGGGGCCGGGTTTGAGCCAATTTCGAGTTTTGAGTCTAATTTAGTAGTTTTCTTATGGAATTAATTCCTTTAGCATATACTAATGGTATTGTGCTACTTGTGGCTAGATTCGGGACGTTCAGAGGAAAATTCGAGAGGCAAGGGCATTGTAGAGTAGAGATTTGCTCGGATTGAGGTAAGTAACGATTGTAAATCTGGTCTTGAGGGTATGAAACCCCGAAATTTTGTATCATTTTACTATTTGGAGGTGGCGCACATGCTAGGTGACGGGCGTATGGGAGTGCATCGTTAGGGATTGTGACTTGGTCCGTCCCGTATCAACTATAAAGTTGAATATTTTGTTGAAATCATATGATTCTTAGGTGTTTGAGAAATAATTTCTATAAATCAGGCTGAATGTCATGTTTAGGCCTTATGCCAGTGTTGTTTGGACCCTTAGAGGTCTGTTTTTGGCATCCTATTATTTTTTATTGAAAATCTATACTCAGTCATGTTTATATATATTTACAGCATAACTCAATCTCTATTACTCTATTTTGATGCATCATATAAATGTTGTTTGGGCTGAATACTTTATTTTCTGAGAGCCTGAGAGGCTGGAGAGGTTTATGACTGAGTGAGGCCGAGGTCCTGATTTTTGAGGATATTTATGGGATCGGGTTGCACGCCGCAGCATGTTTGATATAGGCCGAGGGACTCATTGATTTATGCCATGATTGGCTTGATATAACGCTTGGGCTGAAGGAGCCCCTCCGGAGTCTGTACATACCCCTAGTGAGCGCAGGTACCTACTGAGTGCGAGTGCCGAGTGCTGAGTGACTGGGAGGCATGAGTATTAGTGAGGTATGCCCGAGGGGTTGTATATGAGTGATTGTGAGATTTGCCCGAGGGACTGTATATGAGTGAGGTTGCCCGAGGGGCTGATTATGATTTTTTTTTTCTCACCTTTGCATGGAGCCTTTGTTTGAAAACTGTTGAAAGATGTCTTTAAATAATTTTACCGGAATTGGATTTAAAAAGAGCTGATATGATTCAAACTCTGGTTTTAAAAGCATGATGTATTTTACTGAATTTTTGTGATATGAACTTTACTTGCATTATTGCTCGTCACTACTTCTCAGTCTTTATTTACTGTTGTTACTTAGTTGGCGTACTCACGTTACTCCCTACACCTTGTGTGCAAATCCAGGCATATTTGGATACGGTAGCGGCTGTTGACTATTCCAGTTGTAGATTTTCTCGGGGATAGCAAGTTAGCTGCCTGGCGATTGCAGCCCTGCTCTTCTCCCTCTTATCTTCCTTTAGTTGTATTTAGCTATTTTCCAGAATATGTTAGTCTCGATATTGTCAGACAGATTGTAGTAGATGCTCATGACTAGTGACACCCTGATGTCGGGCTTTTCTTTTCCGCACTTATGTTTTGATTTGAACTCATTTACGAAAGTTTTTATGTTAAATAGACTTAAAATTATCTTTGAAATGAAAATATCAGTTTGTTTTAGAAATGAGTCTGCTTTCCTTGTTCCACGATAGGCGCCATCATGACAGGGTTAGTTTGGGTCGTGACAATTTTTCACAGAACTCTAAAATTGAACATTTCTATGGGTCAAGGTTGGGCATCATCATGGGTCCATTTGGGCCGATGATATTTTAGAGAAATTTACCCGGAATACAATATTTTGAAGAGTTATTTATAAGAGTTACAACTATCTTAAAATAATTACAGTATATACAATTTAATACATTTTTTAACTTAATTAGATTATATACCACTTTTCAATTCCTTAGATATCTCATTTTAAAACGTGAAAATAGGGATTATGATTACAATTATGAGAATCTTAAATGCATAATTATCTAAGATTCTCCTAAAAGTACCTCCACTTAACATAAAATTAAGGATTTCTTTTACTTCAAATTATCAAATTTTCTATCTCATTCAATATCTACTTCATACTTGAATCCAATTAATACCGATGTGGTGCTGCTGCCAACAATCCCTTCAGTTGGGATTTCATGGTTTTTTTTAGAGCTTGCCGATGGGGGCTTTATTCTTGTGAGCACTATCAACCCCAGTCCAAACTTGTAGATTTAAATTTGATTTTTCAATTACTTCAAATGGTGATGATTTCAACTATTTTCATGATCTTTCCCAGCCATGGAATAAAAAAATTTAGGACTTAACTTCCTTAGGCTTCGTTTAAGTTCACTGGTGGGAGAATGAATATAAATTTGTTCTTCAACTCTCCATCTCCTTTATTCTAGAATATTGAATTGTCTTTCAATGAATGATATTACTTCTATCAACTTATATATATTTGGTATACAAATATAATGAATAAATGTTATATATTGGTGCTAATATAAATTTTATATATATATATATATATATATATATATATATATATATATATATATATATATATATATATATATATATATATATATATTATTTATATTGCATGTATGCAAATAGATTATGTGATATATTACTTCAAATGTAAAACATATATTGATGACATATACGTATATAATATAAATATACCCTATCATTTTAAGGAGAAGGAGATATTGGAGTTGAAATGCAGATACGTAGAACTATCTTGAAAAGGCACCAAAGGAGAAGGAGATTGTTTTGGAAATAATTGATTGAGTTTGATATTGATTTTCTTTATGTTACCCTAAATAAGGATACTCCCTTATTTTTAGGTGTTTTTTTTAATTTCATACTTTTAGAATCAGTTTCCTAATTAATAGGAAATCTACCGTGAGGGTTAACTTTTATACATTTACTATAGTTATGTTATAGAATATGTTATTTGATTAATAGTTGTAGATTGTGAAATATATTTTTATTTCACTAGTAATTATGCAAAAAAATTATTTTTTTATGGGTTAACTTGAGCTAGCCCAAAATATTCTATTTCAAAAGCATTCTAGCCCAAAACCATTAAAACTTAGACGGGTTAAACGGATCAAATGAGTTTGGATTAGTTGTCACCCCTAGGATCAAGGAACAAAGGTAACACATGTTCGACACTAAGGTTGCTGATTCAGCGTAGATTAGAGTACTAAAGTCTAAAGGTCCTCGAACTAAGGCTGTTTTTCAAAGGCTTCTGCTGACTTTATGTTGGCAATATAGTTTTTCTGTCATGCAAAATATCTCTCTTTTTTTCGGGAGAAATTCAAAAATATCAAGATTTACAAGTGGTAATTGAAAAATAGACACAGTTTCAAAATTAATCGAAATTTAGTCACTTTTTATGTAAAGATAAATCTGAACGAAAATACTGTTCAAAATACGAAAAATATTCCAGCATAATATACTGGAACTCCAGCATATTATATTGGAGTTCTAATATACTATACCGATCCAGCATAATATGCTGGAAGTTCATAAACAGGTGCTCCAATCTCCAGTATATTATGCTGGAACTTTTCGCGTGTTGGAATTCCAGCAATTATGCTGGAAGTTCATACAGAGGTGCACTAATTTCCAGTATATTATGCTGGACTAAGATTGTCCAACGGGACGGGTCATCCCGTCCCGGTCCACTTAAATATAAACGGGATGGACCAATGTTAAACGGTATATGGGATGGGATGGGATGCCCATTTCGTCCTGTTTATCCCGTCCTGTTTATCCCGTTTTCGTCTCGTCTGTCCCTATTACTCAGTCGGGAAAAATGGAAGAGCTACTGCTAAACCTGCTTGTATCCACATCTTCCATACCTCGACATCTTTAGCAGAATATATTGGCCATTTTCAGCCCGGAAAAAGCCGGAGCTTTAAGGTGTCAACACGGCATTCGAAGCGACATGTTTGGGAAGGCACGTTCAAAATTCACCAGAAGATGCAACATATTATACATGAGCCTACGAACCTTACTTCACAAGTAAGCCACTGTAGCACACTCCCAAATAGGAAATCACAAAAGATTTGAAAGAATGGTAACAGAAGAAGAATCATTACTTATTACAGCTAACTCTTGCACACCAATTTTGACGGTCAATAATAAAGATAGCGATTCATCAATCCTGTTTAGGTACACTGAAAAGTGTTTCGAGGACCAATCCCCCACATATAGCAGAAAGCTCTGATACCAAACAGCTAACCAAGCTTTTCCTCTTTATGCTTGGCATCCGCAATCTTTCCTCCACTGACTGCTGAAACTGACAAAAATACAGATTGTGAGAATGTTAGCTAATCACATTATGTAATTCTTCTAAAGGAAACTGACAAAAATACAGATTGTGAGAATGTTAGCTAATCACATTATGTAATTCTTCTAAAGGGTATCACCACGGCACACTTTTACAACTTTTCTCTGAAGCATAGCGTTTGGAAAGAGCATGTTTCAAAGCGGTAACGACAAATTTTTAATTTCCATATGTATTATGTCAAACAAGAGAATTGGAGTCCAACGGTGTACAGCAGTATGAGAGGGGCATCGAGCAACTGTTATGTCAATGTAGGGAATTTGGGCCCAAAAGAACAAGAGCCTCTTTACCCTTTTTTATGTTAAACAACAACAAAGGAGTCCATTGATCAAACTTATGTATACATGCCAGCTTTAAAACCAGGTTCTCTACATCGCAATGCCTTGTGAATTTTTCCTTGACCAGCAGTTAAATTCCCCTATAGAGAGCTAACTCTCGATAAGGAACACCACTAAATAGCAGCAAAACACTCATCAAATTAAGAGGAACCTTCCTTCTCAATCAATCATGCACATTTTATGCAGCTTTCTTTCCTGGGTTCACATTGTAATTTTGAAACAGAAGAATTGTACAGTCAAATGCCAATGGCAGCTTAGTGCGGTCAAAGCTCCACTTTCCATGAAAAGCATGTACACCTAAATTAAAATTTATTGGAGGAAAAACCAAAGAGGGATGTAAACCATAAGATATAATAAACCCAGAGCCCAGATGTAAACAGAAAGCGATTTATCCCATTATACTGAACCCGTTTGTGGAATTAAATCTGTAAAGTTCTACTGTTATCATCTCCACCTTTTTTATCAACACTTGTGTCTTCACTTCCAACATTATATTATCCATATCCAAATAGTACAAAGTTTAATGGGGTATATATTTGTCAATAGAAAGACTTGAAAGGAAATTAAGCAGTACCTTAATCATAAAAGAAACCATACTCTAACAGTTTCTCTATTAAATTCATTTTTAAAAAGGGATATCTCCCTGTGATTGGCATATAATAGTAAAGAAAAAGGCAAGTGTATCTCAGTTTGAACCCACCTCTTGATATCCTAGCATGACACAATCTAAAGCAGCTTTCACCGCCTAGTCCACTTGTCTGCATACTTGTCATCAGCATATCTTCTCTTTCCACCAGAATGTAAATCATCATGTCTAGCCCTCTTGAGAGAATCATGACCTCTATAACTATCACGTGTTCTGCTTCTATGTTCCTCCTCTTCTTGTTCATGCCTTCCACGCTGAGAATCCCGTTCTTTCTCATGCTTCCTGTACCGATCTTCCTCTTCATCTCTTCTTTGCTTCATTTCCCAGCGATCATCATCCCTACTTTCTCTTCTCTCCCGTCCAGGCACTTCATAATCTCGATTCTCGCGTAGACTTTCACGGTGCAGTTCATTCCGACTCTGAATTTTAGTGTCACGTTCTCCACCATCACCTTCATATTATCCCCCAGTTCTTGCTTGTTGATCTTTACTTCTGCCCTTAATACTCCTGTATGACCTACTTTGATTCTCAGTTTCACTATTAGGCCTTCCATGCTCTTCGTCTTTTCTAGAATCTATCTTCCTTGACTTCCCGTCGGGTTCATCCAAGTTTTCGTTATCTAGTTTTCTCTTACCCCTCAACTCTTGACTAGCACTTGATCCAGCAATCACATCTTCCCTCGATTGATATAACTTCTCCAATTTCTTGAACGTGTCCAATCCTTTTTCAGAAGCTTGTGCACCTTCCCTCTTTTTCAAATCATCCTCCTGAAATTCCCTATCTTTCATAACCGAACTCTCCCACCTACCACCAGAATCATCTCCACGACCACTTCTATTGAACTTCTCAGACTTGGTCCTATCTACACTCTTATGTCCACGATAACTCCTCTCGCTATCTGAACCACTGGTGCTGCGAGAATAGTCACTACTGCTGATTTCACCTTCGTCCTTGTCAGAATTGCATCGTTTACTTTTTTGAGTCTTATTTTTCTTTGCAACATAGCCTTCATCATACTCGCTGTCATCAGACTCGTACCTTCTCCCTTTCTGAATCTTCTTGCTTTTTACATCATGATCATTACTATCATCATCATCATCAGAATCATGTCTTCTACCTCTTTGAGACTTCTTGTTTTTAGCATCACGACCATCATCATGCTCACCCTCAGTAACATGTCTCTTCCTTCCTGAATCTTCTTGCTTTTTACATCACGATCATTACTATCATCATCACCAGAATCGTATCTTCTACCTCTTTGAGACTTCTTGTTTGTAGAATCACGACCACCATCATACTCACCTGCAGTAACATGTCTCCTCCCTTCCTGAATCTTCTTTCTTTTTACATCACGATCACTACCATCATCGTCATCATCAGAATCTTGTCTTCTACCTCTTTGTGACTTCTTGTTTTTAGCATCACGACCATCATCATACTTACTCTCAGTAACCTGCCTTCTCTCTTTCTGAATCATCTTGTTATCGACATCACGATCATTTTTGTAGTCATCCTCATCAGAATCGTGTCTTCTACCTTGTTGAAACTTACTGGCTTTTGCATCACGGCCATCATTATACTCACCCTCAGAATGTCTCCTACGGGATTTTGCATGTTTCTTCTCCTGATCAGACTCTGGATAAGAATCAGTATCTGAGGAAGAATCAGAGAGTGAATCACTGTGATGCCGCCTTCTACCCTTTTTTTCCCTGGCAGACAACTTTTTTGACTTATTATCAACAGCAGTATCAGAATCAGAACTAGAATAGTGGGCTTTTTCATGGGGTTCTTCTTCTTAGGCTTTTTGGCATGGCTGTCACCGCTGTCAGTGTCAGAAGAATCCGCACGTTTTTTCTTCTTCTCTGTTTTCTTATGACGCTTACCCTCGTCCTTCTCTTTTCTCAAGTCCTTCCCCTGCCACTTCCTATCAACAAGCTCATTATTATCACCATCTTCATTCTCTTCAGAATCTAAATCTAAAGCCTCATGCCGCTTCTTCTGGGTCTCGTGTTCAGCCCCTATCTTGAGAGCAGCTTTTAAGGTTTCCATCTGCCTTTCCTTCAAAGCAGCAATCTGGTGTGTCTGTGTTTCCGAAACCCTGAAAATGAACAAACTAGCTATTGCATATCAGCCATGCTGTGTGTGTGTGTGTATTATTTATTTATTTGAAAAAGAATCTTGCAAACTATATATTGGCCCGTTAGCTAAACATTTATACGAAAGCAGGAAAGGAGAAGTCAACAAAACTTGGACCTCTAATAGCCCAAATCCCAGTAGCTTTTGCTATACTGAAACCTGCTTTGTAAGCTCAAAAACCTTGCTTTGTTCTATCTAACAAGCCAAATTACCTATCAATTTTTGGAGGTCAAAAAATATTGGTAAAGACATTATGACATAAACACATCACTAAAGGGTTTCGGCTAAATAAGAGTTATATCCCACAAAACCAATTCTTTAACTTCTGAACTGCTGAAACTGCAAATTGCTGACCAGGTTATAACAATCGGACTGACAACAGTCATACAAGTTAAAAACTGTAGTAACTATAGTTGTGATAAAACTGCCCATCAGAACAACTTATACATGATTTCCCTTTTCTACCTTTTCAACCAGAAAGATAGAAGTGTAGAACCACAAAACAAATTCACCAATGAACCTCAAGCTAAATTTACTTTAAGATTTTTGAAGCTGCTCAAGAAATGAGAATGTCAAAGGACGCAAGAATCAAACCACAACCTAATCATGATAATATGTATCTAAAACCTCCTCATCTAGACCTCTCATACAGACAAAAGGAAAACAAAAATCATTTTCAATTTTTATCTCCTTAAAAAGTCTACTAATTCATATAGATCATTAACTTCTCAAAATTGTACCATATTCCATAACGTATTCTTAAAGGTCAAAAACAAAACAAAACAATGTAAACTCAACACCCCAAGGTAGGCCCATTGGTCGATGAGGTGGGAGTAAAACCATGAGGTTAGTTCAAATCTCAGGAGTCGAAAAATCCTAGGTGATTTTTTCCCATATGCCTAACTGTTGGTGGGTTGAGGTAGCAAGTACCTGGTGGAATAGTCAAGGTGCACATAAGATGACCTGGACACCACCATCGTCATTTTAAAAATAAACAACAATATGAACTCAGAAAGAAGCATTACAAAGTTGTAATAACCACACTTCTTTCCCCTTTCCAATTTCTTTCGTTTCTTTCACTTCTAATGGAAAGAACAATAAAATATCTCATATTTCCATTTCCCAACAATTCTGCTAGTTCCAAAGATAATGCATGGAAAGTTCTCTAAGAAACGACTAGTAACAACATCAACTCAGTCAAAACTATAAATCTGTAACTAATTCTTCAACAATAATTGATCCAATGCGTATATTATGCAAAAAGCATAACTATAAATCAAAAAATAAGTTACCTTTCATAGCCAATAGCAGTGGATCCACCAGAATCTTCAGATGTTGCCTCCAGATTACGTCGAGCTTCATCGAGCTTTTCCGCAATCTCAGCATCGGTGTATCCCTGATCGGTAAGCTTATCCTCAAGGACTAGAAGTTTGAGCTGAATCTGCCGTTTCCGGTCGTGTTCGAGAATGTCCTTGTTCGCTTTCCTCGTCACTCCAGCAGTTCCTTGGCCGGACTCAAAACCTTTACCGCCGTCTACGAGGACTTTGTTCGTCTTTGGCTTGACGAAGAACTTGTTGGTCTGGATGTGGCCGTTGGTGCCGGCCATCCCATCCCCTCCCCACCCATCCCATCCATCCCACCCCCAAACCACCCCTAACCACCCTAACCCCTTCCCCCACCATACCCAACTCACCAATGTCACTCACCATCCACCCTAAATCGAAATATTATTAAAAATAATTTCTTTTTATTTGTAAATAAAATACTTTTTTTATTTTAACAAAATGAGTATATTATTTTCATGATATAGAAAAAATATTTTCTTTCATTTCAACAAAATGAGTACATTTTTTCGTGATGTCGAAAAATTATTTTTTTTCATTTCAACAAAATGAGTATTTTCTTTTCATGATGTAGAAAAATTCTTTTCTTTCATTTCAACAAACTAAGTATTTTCTTTTCTTGGTGTAGAAAAAATATTTTCTTTCATTTCAACAAAACGAGTACTTTCTTTTCATAATATAGAAAAAATATTTTCTTTACTTTCAACAAACTAAGTATTTCCTTTTCCTAATGTAAAAAAATATTTTTTTTCATTTCATCAAACTGAGTATTTTCTTTTCATGATGTAGAAAAAGTATTTTCTTTCATTTTAACAAAACAAATACTTTCTTTTCATGATGTAGAAAAAGTATTTTCTTACATTTCATCAAACTGAGTATTTTCTTTTCATGATGTAGAAAAAGTATTGTCTTTCATTTCAACAAAACGTATACTTTCTTTTCATGATGTAGAAAGGTATTTTCTTTCATTTCATCAAACTGAGTATTTTCTTTTCATGATGTACAAAAATTATTTTTTTCATTCAACATGATGAGTAATTTCTTTTCATGTTGTAGAAAAGATACTTTCTTTTTCAACAACAAAAAAATATTTTCTTTTTAGTTATCGAGCTCAAATTTCAACGTTGTTCGTGTGTGAAAAAGTAAATTAACACATTAGTTCCTTTGGTTTTGTGTGAATTTTGAAAAGAATAATTAAATTTTTGAAAAAAATAGGAGGGAGGGGGTAGGGTACAGGAAACATGAGTATTTTGGGGAAGGTGGGTTGAGGAGAGTAGCATAAAAAATTATTTTCCTAAAAATATTTTATACTCTCCAACCAAACAAGGGAAAATAAGTGATAAGGCCACTCATTTTCCATGAAAATAAGTGATAAAACCACTCATTTTTCTTAATACTAAACACACCCCTATACTATAAATTTATTTACCTCTCATAGAGACAGAAGCGGATTTAGAATTTTAAGATGATTGATAAGTGCATTTTACCAGATATTAATCACATAATTTCTCTCATAAAAACATATAAATTATCATGTTTCCTCCGTATTCTTAACTTTATTTTGCAGGAATAATTATTGAAGAATTGTTATGCGCAACATGAAAAAAGAAAAATAAATATTCAAGAAAAATACAACGAAGAAGTGTAAGATCGAGATATGATTCATTACTACTATGAGTGCACTAAGTCTCGATTTGCCATGATGAAATCGACGAAATCGAAATTTAGAATGACAGAATTCTCATCTCTGCAAATTCAAAATCTAGATTAGTCATGGAAATATAGCACTAAATCGAGAAGTCGAATTCTCATTTTTGATTGACATCAAATTTTGCACACAAGTCACAACTGACATTATGGACCTACTCCAACTTCAGGAATCGGAATTTGAGCCCGATATCAAAAAGTCCACTCCCGGTCAAACTTTTCAAAAATCATCCAGCTTTCGCCAATTAACGCTGAAGTGACCTACATACCTCCAAATCAACATTCGGACACACTCCTAAGACCAAAATCACCATACGGAGCTATTGAAACCGTCAAAACTCCATTCCAGAGTCATCTTCATACAAATCAAACTACGGTCGAGTCCTACGACTTAAACTTCTAATTTAGGGACTATGTGTCCCATTTCTACTCTGAAATTCTCCCGAACCCGACACCGAGCACCCCGGCAAGTCAAGTAGCCATAAAATGAGATAGAGGGAGAAATAAATAGGGGATCAGGGCTAATACTCTCAAAACGACCGGCTGGGTCGCTACATCATCCCCCTCTTAAAACAAACATCCGTCCTTGAACGAGTATAGAGACATACCTGAAGTGGTAAAAAGATGAGGATAACGGCTGTGCATATCATGCTTGGTCTCCCAAGTCGCCTCCTCGACTGGATGACCCCTCCACTGAACCTTCATTGAAGCGATTTTCTTTGACCTCAACTTTCGAACTTTCCTGTCCAAAATGGCCACCGGCTCCTCAACATAAGATAGATCCTTGTCCAACTAGACTGAGCTGAAGTCTAACACATGAGACAGATCACCGTGATACTTCCGGAGCATGGAAACATGGAATACTGGATGAACTACAGAGAGACTAGGTGGTAGTGCAAGTCTGTAAGTCACCTCTCCAACCCTCTCAAGTATCTCAAAAGGTCTGATATACCTAAGGCTCAACTTTTCCTTCATCCCGAACCTCATAAAGCCATTTATGGGCAAAACCCGGAGCAAGGTCTGCTCCCCAACCATGAATGCAGCATCGTGAACCTTCTGATCTGCATAACTTTTTTATCTGGACTGGGCTGTACAAAGTCAATACTGAATCAATTTAACCTTTTCCAAAGTATTCTGAACCAAGTTTGTACCCAATAGTCTAGCCTCACCCGGCTCAAACTAACCCACCGAGGACCGGCACTGCCTACCATACAAAGCCTCATACGAGGCCATCTGAATGTTCGACTGATAACTGTTGTTGTAGGCAAACTCTGGAAGTGGAAAGAACTGATCCAAAGAATCCCCAAAATCCATCACACACGCACAAAGCATATCCTCAAATATCTTAATAGTGCACTCGATTTGTCCGTCCGTTTGAGGGTGAAATGTTGTACTCAACTCCACCCGAGTACCCAACTCATGTTGTACGGCTCTCCAGAACCGCGATGTAAACTGCGTGCCCTGGTCAAAGATGATCGATACCGGCAGTCCATAAAGCCTGACAATCTCGCGAATGTAAGCCTAAGCCAGTTGTTCTGAAGAATAAGTAGTAACCACATGAATGAAATGAGCTGACTTGGTCAATCTATCCACAATCACCCAAACTGCATCAAACTTCCTTTGAGTCCGTGGGAGCCCAACAACGAAATCCCCAGTGATCCGCTCCCATTTCCACTCCTGAATCTCTAGCTTCTGAAGTAGTCCACCTGGCCGCTAATGCTCATACTTCACCTGCTGACAATTTAGGCACCGAGCTACATACTCCACTATGTCCTTCTTCATTCTCCTCCACCAATAATGCTGCCTTAGGTCCTGATACATCTTCGTGGCACCTGGGTGAATGGAGTACCGCGAACTGTGATCCTTCTGGAGAATCCAAGTATTCAAACTTCGACGAACGCGTTTGATTCATACTTAAATATTTGACGCCAAACTTTACGCACAAGCCACAGATCATGATACAAACCTATTACAAGGCTCGGAACCTCAAACGAACATCGATAATACCAAAGTTTACTTCAAATCAAACTTAAGAAATTCTAAAACCTTCAAAATGCCAAGTTTCCATATTAAGCGCTGAAATATCCCCGGATCACCCGATACTCAACCCGAACATACGCCCAAGTACAAAATCATCATACGAACCTATTGGAACCTTCAAATCCCGATTTCGAGGTCGTTTACTCAAAAGTCAAACACCGGTCAACTCTTCCAACTTAAAACTTCCGAATTTAGAATTTTCTTTCCAAATCAACTCCGAATTTCCCGAAATTAAATTCCGACCACACGTACAAATCATAATACATGAAGTGAAATAACCCAAGGCCTCAAACCGCCGAACGATGCGCTAAAACTCAAAGCGATCGGTCGGGTGTTACATTAATAAGCCTCTCTATTTTATTTCTTTCACTAGTATCGAGTTATCTCTTCTAGAATCATAATAGAGGTTTAGTTGTTGTTTTTAAATAAATTCCAGTGTAGAAAATTACTCTAGTTCCTATTTTTAATTAAATAAGAGGAATTATTCTTCTTGAATATTTCTTTCTATTTTTTTATTTAATGGACAAGAATATTTCTATTGTTAGTACTAATTCCAATATGGAGTAATTTTTCTTGTGTTGGGAGAAAGACAGATCTTAATATTTCTATATAATAGTAGATATTATTCCTCAAATTCACATGCTTGAGCAAATTCACATGTAAATATAGTTTACAGTTAGATGTTATTTAATTTATTAATATCTATCTATCTTGTACTACATATTAATTATTTATTAATTCTATAATCGAGAGAGGCAAAAAAATAATATAGTTAATTGTAGTATTGATAGATGTTAATATTTATTCAGTAGCATCGATCTCTTCTATGTTATAATTAATTTTACACTTATTTGTAATCGAGATAGGCGAATAGTGTAATAATAAGTTATAACAAGTAGGGTAACCGAAAGAGACTTACTAACAAGAGCATATTTTAGATCAATCATATATTTATGGTTCTTTAGTATTACTATTTTGAAGGTTAATTTGTATAACCGAGAGGAGCGCAATTAATTATTCAATTTGAGTAATAATATATATTTGTAATCGTGAGAGGCATTTATACATTTTTGAGAAATAGAAATTGAAGAATAATAATTCTACTATATAATAGAAATATTAAATGAAGTCAAGATCCCAACACCTTTTTGTTATATTTGTGAAAAATAAAACATTTTCTATTGCTCTATTCATGCATTTTTAGTTAGTTAATTCACAACTCAAATCTTTCTGATTTTCTCAAATAGTAATTGAAATAAGAAACGTCTGTAGAATAGATAAACTAATCTTTGTGGATTCGACATCTTTCTATACTTTTATTTGACAGAGTACAAGTTAGAATTTTATATATGCTAGACACTCGTCAATGATGGGTGCACTATTATGAAGAGGTGAATCTAGAATTTTATGTTTGACGGTTTAACTTTAGTCTCTAACCATGAATTTGTTACACCTTTAAAATTATAGGTTCAAAATTATTGTCTTTTTAAAATTTTAGTGATTTTCACACACACACACGCATATATATATATATATATATATATATATATATATATATATATATATATATACTCTCTGCCGAAACAAGACCGTCTGAAGTTGGATTTGAACCATAAATTTTACTTGTAGAGATGCACTCAATAATTATTGCACCATATGACTCTTTGAACATGGATGCTCACACATATATTTAAGTAATTTTAAAAAAATATATAATATTGTTATACATGATTTAGAGAGAGGAGTATGGGTTCACGTGAACTCATATCCTTAACCTAGATACACCCTTATATAGAGAGATTATTACTTAATTACATTAGATATATAGTTTATCATTTATATACAAAAATATATATTAGACTCCAACCTTACCCATTTTAGGCTTCATTCTTCTTTGTGTAGATATTTCTCTCTCATTGCCTCTTCGGTTCAACTTTTGCAGATGAACATGCTTGGAGCTTTGGAGAATGATGAAGAATAATGATTCAGCTGGTTCAAAGCCATAGAATACATACATGAAGCACCAAAATGGGTTACCAAAAGTTTTTTTTTTTTATGAATAAACAAGATATTGTTCGCAGGAGTGGCGCTTTAAACTGAAATTAATTGACGGTATAATTGAAATTAAATTGAATTAGGCCGCGTATATATGAGCTTAAACTCCATGGATATACATTAGAACGCGTAGAAGCTTTGAATTCGAAAATCGAATTTTGTGAAATTATTATTTGTTTAGATTGGGTGTTGTTGTAAATAATTGGAATATCCTTTGGAGTTTATATCTCAATTTTGAGAAACTTTGATGAAGATTCTGAGGTAGTTTTGGTTGGAATTTCAGATTGAAATTTGAAGAAGAGGACATAAACACATTTTATATATTTTGTATGCCGGGTGTAGAAATGTCATACAAACTATATATACAACTAACATAATTATATACAAATTGTATGTAAAATATAGTTTTTGACCGGATTCTGTAACAAAATTTTGTGTTTAAGTTGTAAAACATTGTGAATTTTGATCGGATTTATATATATTTTGTAAAAAAAAAAATTTAAATACTTTCTGTAAATAGAAAACTTAGATAAACTGGGTAAATAAGTTTAAAATCTAGTGCATATATATATATATATATATATATATATATATATATATATATATATATATATATATATATATATGAAAATGCAAATTGTTAGGTACGACTAATATCATTTTTCATGAAAATATTTAAAGTGAGAAAGTTATTTTTAATCTATTTCCCTTACATATGAATGGAAGTCATTTTCGTGCAACTACTTTAACTTTTGGTTTCATATTATTTTGCTCAATTAACAGTTAGATAATATTATCAATCCTTACTATAGGAAATTTCATCAAAAAGCTATTCAATTAACTAATATTTTTAATATATTTCTTTAATAATATTTTTCACCGACTAAATATTGGAAAATATCTTGTTAAATAATATTCTGGAAAAAAAAAAGACTATACCAGACATAATATTATGATAATTCACATTCTCTTAGGATAAGGTATAATTGGAAAAGCAAATGTATAGAGATCTGTGTTGGCTGTATAGCAGGCCGCGAACTGTTAGATATAATTGAAATTAGTAGTAATAACAATGATATATGAATATCAAATAATTATTAGTAATTTATCCAGATTGCGTCACTAGTGATTTAAAAGATCTTGTGAGTTTTCATTTTTAGGGTCCATAAGAAATTCCGTAGATAATTAATGACAAATTTCGTGGGAAAGATTTTGTTTACCCTAAAAATTGAGTAACAATTGAACTTATATAGTGGTTTTAAAGATATGTGACTTAACCCAATACCAATTGATAAACAAAGAATTAAATAAATAAATTGGACAATAAAATAAATCAAACTGGCCTGCAAATAGTGCCTCGACCTCTGTCACGACCCAAAATCTCATCTGTCGTGATGGCGCCTATCTCAATACTAGGCAAGCCAAAAATCACAATAAACCACTATTTCTTTTAAATTTAAAAAATAAAATAATTATATTCAACGGAATAAATCTCAAATTTTCAAATATATCACTCCCAAAATCCGGTGTCGCTGAGTACATGAGCATCTAATATGAATACAAGTATGAAAAATATGGTCCAAAACAGTCTGAGACCAAATACTGTAAATAAGGAGATAGGGAAGGAGAGGCAAGGTCTGCGAAACACAACAACTACCTCTGAATCTCCGAAAAATTAATTGTGCGAAAGAATCAACACCCGCTATAACTGTGAACACCTAGATTTGCACACGAAGTGCAGGGTGTAGTATAAGTACAACCAACTCAGCAAGTAACAATAATAAATAAGGAACTGAAGATAATGACGAGCTACACAGTTACAGTTCATTTCTAGTAATTCCAGCAAAGAATAGACATGCTTTCAAATCCGACAGTTTAAGTCAAATCAATTTTATACTGTTCAAGTTCATATAATCCAGATATGAAATCTTTCAGAGAATTTCACAACAATGACAAATAGCAACTAAGTACAACAACAAATGAAAAGCAAGTACAACCTCTCAGGCCAACAATCACACCACTCGCCACAAAAACTCATCAACTCGGCTCTCAGCCCCCAACACTCACACTCAATGGGTACCCGCGCTTACTGGAGGTGTACAAACTCCGGAGGGGCTCCTACAGCCCAAGCGCTATAATCTGCACGGACAACTCACGTGCCATAATATAAATATCTGGATCCGCACGGCCAACTCACGTGCTATAGTATAATATAATGATCTGCACGTCCAACTCACGTGTTGCACGGCCAACTCACGTGCAATAGTATAATATCTCACAATCAGGCCCTCAACCTCACTTAGTCATAAAGCTCTCCAATCTCTCGGGCTCTCAAAAATCATATAAATCAGCTCAAACAACAATGATATGATATATCAATAATGAACAATAGAGACTTAGATAAAATGATCAAGTAAGTGGTGACTGAGTACAAAACAACAATTTAAACAGATAATTCAACATGTAGACGACCTATGTGGGTCCCAACAATACCAACATATAGCCTAAACATAGTTTCTAGCAAGACTTATAATCAAGTTTCCATAACACATACACATAACTATCAACTAGTTATTCAGTTTTACAGTTTTCACGAGTCGGACCAAGTCACAATCCCTTCGGTGCATGCCCATATGCCCATCATCTAGCTTGTGCGTCACCTCCAAAGTAACCCTATGATACCAAATTCGGAGGCTTCATACCATCAGGACCAGATTTAAAACTATTACTTATCTCAAACCGTGAAATTCTTATTCCTCTAAGCCTTTGCCTCGTGAATTGGCCTCCAAACGCCTCGAATCTAGTCACAGTTAACTCATTTCAGTCAATAAAATTCATTGGAATTAATTTCATAAGAAAATACTAATTTAAAATAAAAGTCCGAAATTTAGCTCAAAAATCACCCGTGGGGCCCGCGACTCGAAATCCGACGAAACTCATAAAATTCGGCAACTCATTCGATTACGAGTTCAACCATACTATTTTCACTCAAATCCGACTCTAAATCGGTGTTCAAATCCCAAAAATTCATTTTATAAAATTTCTATAATTTTCCCTAAATTTCCATCTCAAAATACTAATTACATGATGAAAACAATGATATATTCATGTATATTAACCAAATCTGAGTTAGAATCGCTTACCCAGATGAATTTCTTGAAAAACCCACGAATAATCGCCACAAACCGAGCTCCCTAGGTCCAAAATGTCAAATAATACTCTAAACCTCGTTTATATAGTGCACCCTCTGAACTCCCACTTCGCGATTCGCGAAATTCCGAGCGCGGCCGCGAAATTCTGCTGCGGTCCACGAAATTCTTGGTGGTTGCACTGCCAGGCTTTAGTATTTTGGCCATAACTTTCCCTACAAATGTCCAAATGATGACTTCTTTACCTTTCTGGAAACTAGACAAGAAGGGATACAACTTTCGTTTTTGAATCATCTCAAAATTCCTTGTAGATCAAAATATATAGGCTTCCGAAATCGGACTAGTGAATCTGCAGAACACCCTAGAGCGCGGCCGCGGACAGAATTGTGCGGTCCGCGAAATTCCAAGCGCGGCCGCGAAATTTTGTTGCGGTCCACACTCTTATGTGCGGTCCGCACCCCTCCTTCACCTCAGCACCCAAAAATGTGCAGTCCGCACCTCCAAAAGTGCCAGAACAATATTAGAGTGCCGAAATTCCCGGAATCTCCCGGACACAAACCATATATGAATTTCAATCATAAATGTAATGACCAGACCAATCATTTTGAGCATTTACGCTCCTTTCAACTATTTGAAGTATTGAATAACTTCCTACGAGGTATTATGACTTGTGTAAATTATCGATTTTGGTTTTAAGGTATTTCGGAGTTAGCTTGGAAGAATGAACTTTCATGTTGGAAGCTTAAGTTGAAATAATTGATCGGATATTGACTTATGTTTATACGACCTCGAATTTGAATTTTTATGATTCCAATAGCTCCGAATGATGATTTTGGACTTAGGAGCGTGCCCGAAAAATTATTTGGAGATCCGTAGCGGAATTAGGCTCGAAATGCCGAAAGTTGAATTTTGGGAAGTTTGACCGGGGGGTTGACTTTTTGATATCGAGGTCGGAATCCGATTCTGAAATTTTGAATACCTCTGTTATGTCATTTATGACTTGTGTGCAAATTTTAGGTCAATCGGGCGTGATTTGATAGGTCCCGGAGTCGTTTGTAGAAATTAGAAATTTCAAAGTTCATTAGGCTTGAATTGGGGTGTAATTCATGGTTTTAGCGTTGTTTTAGGTGATTTAAGGGTTCGACTAAGTTCGTACGATATTTTAGGACTTGTTGGTATAATTGGTTGAGGTCCCGAGGGGCTCGGGTGAGTTTCGGATGGTTAACGGGTTGGGTTATGGACTTGGAACTCTGCTGGAATTTTTCTGATGCACCATCTGGTTTCCTTCATCAAGTTCGTGAGTGGAGCCTCGCATTCGCGAAGAGGAACTGAGAGGCTGGCAATATTTTCTCTTCGCATTCGCGAAGAGAAGAACATGTTCGCGAAGGGTGGACTGGGTGTACATCACGAACACGAGAGGTGTTACGCGTTCGCGAAGAAGAGAGGAAGCAGCTGAGGACCCCAGGCAATTGGTCTACACGTTCGAGTAGGGGTTGTCGTGTTCGCGTAGTGAGGGGGAACGAAGCATAGCGTTCGCGATGGGTTGAACGCGTTCGCGTAGAAGGCATTAAGGCAGAGGCATTTTGTGCTTCGCGAACGCGAGGGTGATGTCGCGTTCGCGAAGGAGGAATTTGGACGGGAACTATTTTGTGCTTCGCGAACGCGAGGCACTGACCACATTCGCGAAGAAGAAAAGCCTGGGCAGTGAGCTTAAGTTCTGAAAATGGGACAGTTTTTGGCGGATTGGAGCTCGGAAGGAGGCGATTTCGGGAGTTTCTCAAGGAAAACAACGGGGGTAAGTGTTCTTAACTCAATATTGGTTAGATTACCCGAATCCATGGTTGTTTTTATCATTTAATTATTGAATTGAGTTGGGAAAGTTTGAAAACCCTCTTGGTTTAAATTGAACATTTGAGGGTCGAGTTGGGGTCGGATTTTGGTAAACTTAGTATGTTTAGACTCGTGGTTGAATGGGCTTCCAGATTTTATAACTTTTGTCGGGTTCCGAGATATGGGCCCCAATATTTGGATAAAATTTCGGATTTTGATGGGAAATTTGTATTTTCTTATGGAATTAATTTCTATCATTTTTATTGACTGAAACGAATTATTTGTGGCTAGATTCGAGGCATTTGGAGGCCAATTCACGAGGCAAAGGCATAGCGGAGTAAAGAATTTCACGGTTTGAGGTAAGTAACACTTCCAAACTTGGTTCTGAGGGTATGAATCCCTGAATTTGGTATGATATGAATTGTTTGGAGGTGACACACACGATAGGTGACGAACATGTAGACGAGCACCATAGAAAGTGTTTCTTGAATAAATCCTGTGAAGTAGTAAAATTAAAGAATAATATGATTATTTGAACATGTGGCACGTGTTAGAGGAATTTAGCTGAGGCTAGTAATAAAAATCATGTTTAGGCTATGTGTCGATATTTTAGGACCCATGGGGTCATGATGCTGTTGAATTAACTGTTCTAAAATATACATCTCACACTCAGTAATAATTGTCCATTGTGAGGATATTTATGGGATTGAGTTGCGCAACACAGCAGGCCATTTGGCTTTATATATGTTATTATTAAATGGATCGGGGTTGCCCGTTTGTAGCAGGCCAGAATGGCTTTATACATTATTATTGTTCTGGATCGGGGTTGCCCGCCTGTAGCAGGCCTTATTGGCTTTACTATTTTATGGATCGGGGCTGCCCGCCTGCAGCAGGCCTTATAGGTTTTGTTACTATACGGATCGGGACTGCCCGCCTGCAGTAGGCCATATTGGTTTTGTATTACACTTGGGCTGAAGGAGCCCTACAGAGTCTGTACACACCCCCAGTGAGCATAGATGATCATCGATATTCAGGATGGACTTCCCAGGGCATGGACTTGCCTTATTTACTGCTTATACATACATATATATATATATATATATATATATATATATATATATATATATATATACACATATATATATTTGGAATGGAGTTTCCCAGGGTATGGACTTGCTTTACTTATTTGTATTATAATGAGTTTTATCTGGACATGGATCTTCTTCGTATCATTTATATTTGGGGATAAATTATTCCAGGGCTGGACTGGCCTTATACGGTACTGGTTGACTGACTATCAGTCGATGTGCATATATATATATATATATATATATATATATATATATATATATACGGGTTGGAACACCCCTGGGTTGGATTGGCCATAAACAGTACCAAGTGACCGAATAATTTTTGACCAGTATTTACATGAGGTCTTTCTACTGAGATGTCATATGCCTCATATCATGCAGTATTGATCTATTTCACTTGTACTGAGTTAAACTGTTGAACTTGAAAGTATGCCTACATTTCTGTACCATTATTTTTACTGGACTGTACCTGCGGATCTCATCATTTTTTTCAGCCCAGAGGTTAGACTTGTTACTTATTGAGTTAGATGTACTCATACTACACTCTGCACCTCGTGTGCAGATCCAGGTGCTCTCGGGTACGATGACTGCTAGAATTCAGAGTTATTTCTGTTTGAGAGTATCAAGGTAGCTACATGACGATCGCAGACTTAATTTCCTTCCTGTTTAGTTATTATAATGTTCTATACTTCAGACAATGATGTTTATCAGTCAGACTTTGTATTCATTTAGATGCTCATGTACTCAGTGACACCGGGTTTTGGGAGTGTTTTATTTGAAATTGTGAGATTTCTTCCGCTGAATTTAATTATTTTGTTTTCAAATTAAAAGATATAGTGTTTTATTAAGATTTTCGGCTTGCCTAGTATTGAGATAGGCGCCATCACGACGGGTGAGATTTTGGGTCGTGACATGTTGGCATCAGAGCTTTAGGTGACATAGGTCTCACGAGTCATGAGCAAGTTTAGTAGAGTCTTGCGGATCGGTACGGAGATATCTGTACTTATCTTCGAGAGGCTGCCGAACCCTTAGGAAAATTTTACTTTCTTGTATTCTATCGTGCGAATTTGTTGATTCTGGAAACTAATTTTCTGCTATTCTATTCTCTCACAGATGGTGAGGACACGTACTACCGGATCAGACGGTCAGCCACCAGTGCCACTAATTAGGGCCGCGAGAGGCCGGGGCCGAGGTTGAGGTTGAGGTGTAGCTCGTACCACAGTTGGATCAACACCTGTAGTACCACCAGTTGCTCCGGATCAGGAGCAGATTCTGAATATAGCTAAGCCGACAGGATCAGCTCATGCACTAGTTGTACCCATTGAGATTCCAGGCCTTCAGGAGACTTTGGCCCAGATATTGGCAGCTTATACTGGTCTTGCTCAGGTGGTTTCGGCTCAGGCCGCACCTGCTGCTTCTCAGGCCGGGGGAGGTACTCATACCCCTGTTGCCCGTACTCCAGACTAGGTAGTACAGGGACTCCAGATACCGGGGGCACTACCAGCCTAGCCGACTGTAGTTGTTCAGGCCCCGGTAGTTCCTGTTATGACAGATGATGAGCAGAGGAAACTTGAGAGATTTGAAAGGCTTCTACCTCTACCATTTAGCAGTACTGAGTCAGAAGATGCTCAGGATTTTCTGGATAGGTGTCAACGGATGCTTTAGACAGCAGGTATTCTGGAGACCAGTGGGATCTCATTCACTACTTTTCAGTTTTCTAGGACTGCAGTCAGATGGTGGGAGAATTACGAGAGACGTAGGCCTATTTGCGCAACACCCCTTACTTGGCAGCAGTTATCCGTGGTCTTTTTGGAGAATTTCGTGCCTCAGTCCCGCATAGAGGAGCTGCACAGACAGTTTGAGCAGCTTCGCCAAGGTGATATGTCCGTGAGACAGTACGAGATGAGATTTTTTGAGTTGGCTCGTCACACAGTCTGGTTGGTTTCCACTAATAGGGAAAGTATTAGGAGGTTCATTGATGGCCTCACATATCAGCTGTAGTTACTTATGACTAGGGAAAGAGTATCTGGTGCTACTTTTGATTAGGTTGTGGACATTGCTCGGTAGATAAAGATGGTTCGTAGCCAGGAACTTGGAGAGAGAGAGAGAGGCTAAGAGGCCTCGTGGTCCAAGTGATTACAGCGGTGTTCCTTCAGGGGGTCATTTTTACCGCGGTAGGGGTCGTTCTTACAGACACGCTCAAATGAGTCATTTAGTTCACAGTGGTGCATCATCTAACCATGGTTCATACAGTTCTCCTCAGAGTCAGTCATCTCGCAGTGCACTTCCAGCCCCGAGTACGCTTCGTACATCATCAGTTCAAGCATCATATGTACCAGGTCCTTCTGGTAATTATTCTGGTTCCCGAGGTCCGCCTCAAGACTCACCACCATTCTTTGAGATGGAGTGCTATGAGTGTGGGGAGCTGGGCCATGTGAGGAAATATTGTCCCCGCAGTACGCAAGGTACAGTTCAGCAGAGGAGTCAAGCTACTACTTTTGTACCAGTTGCTCCACCACCCGTTCCACCAGCTCAGGGTGGAGCTCAGACAGATAGGGGTCACCCAAGAGGAGGAGGCCGATCAGGTGGCAGTCAGGGCCGATTCTACGCTTTTCCTGTCAGGCCAGATGTTGTTGCTTCAAATACAGTGATCACAGGTATTGTCTCAGTGTGTCACAGGGAGGCATCTATATTATTTGACCCTGGTTTCATCATATTTTGTTCATTTCTGGATATGTCATGTGAGTCCTTAGTTCACCTGTTCATGTATCTACGCCGAAGGGTGATACTATAATTGTGTACCGGGTGTATCGGTCATGTGTGGCAATTATTGGGGGACTAAACCTGAGTTGGCCTTTTATTTCTTAGCATGGTCAATTTAGATATTAACTGGGTATGGTGAGATATCTGATGTTTTATTATATGGCCTTGGGCCAAGTGGGAAAGTCTGCTAACTACGATTTGATTGCACGATTAGGTGTGGTATTGGTTTTGGTCTGAGGCATACTTGTTGATTAGTTATGACTTGCAGAGGTTGAGATCGGGGATGACTCGAGTAAAGTATGAAAATTATGGAATGAGTAAGTTGTTATTTTGAAGAGTGTAGTGCACACGAAGTATGAAATTGATTGGTTGTGTTAAGGTAGGGTTACTTATTTGAGTGTTGATTGTGTTAAAGGAGTACATGTCCTTCGGCTTGTTCGGGAGGTACAATTTAGATTTGAGCATAGCAGTGTGTTTGATGAATTTGGATACTGGAGTCCTCAGAAGTATATTATTTTAGGTTGCGGCCTGTTTGAGGTGAGTATTTTGTTTTTACTCAGTGGAGGCACTAGTTGCGTTAATTATTTGTGATAGCTACGCGCTATAAGTATGCATATATGTGAGGTTTGATCCAATGTGCTAGTATCAGGGCAAGTACTCATACTCAAAAGAATGCTAGGCTATGATATGCCTAGAGTTGTCTGTTAAGCGTAAAGTTACAACGTTTCTCATGGTCGTACCTTTGTTGAGAACTATCTGGGCTACATTTGAGGTTTCAAAGAGATTAGTTCCCCTGAATAATGGGGTAGTTACTATCTTTGAGTTAACTTGCCAATTTGAAGTGTGACGCCAGACTTTGCACATGCTTACGCTATGGCGTGTTATTTATACAAGTCGAGGAGCATGTGAATCCTATTTCGTTTATCATGTATATGTGTACTTATTTGATTGCTCCTCTATGATATGCTTGGACTGGAGGCCTGTGACTATGTCTGGCGGATTACGTTATTGGCATGTGAGTTGTCTGTGCAGATCCATATATTGATTTTTTAGCACGTGAGTTGTCCGTGCGAGTGATACTAATGTGAGCTCTAAAAGAGCTGGTTACTGTTATTAAACTTCTATGTATCAGTTGTACAATATATAATGAGATTATAGCATTACAGTTGTGGTGGTGCTTGTTGAACTTACAATACGGTTCTCTACTTTGAGACATTTTTCATTTTTGGGTAAAAAGTTGTGCAGTTGTGGATTAAGTTGTATTGGTGTGGCATGTCAATAAGATAGTTGTATTTAATAATATAAGATCATTGGACCTAGAATGGATACTATCAGGTTGGATTCCGGTATATTGGGAGGATAATATTGAAGGTCGGCATAGAAAGTGAGTTTATCTGGGACTATGGTTATGGCTGGATACAACTTGTTCATACTTATACAGTGGATAGAAGTGAGATTCGGGTATTGAAAAGAATTCTGGATGTTAGAAATTTGGCTCTATGGTTTTTGGGCTAAGGTTAAATTAATGATTTTCAGTTATGTTGTGTGGTAAGGCCTATATAGAATAGGGTGACGTGAGATCACCCCCGGGTACGTGCATGGTAAGATGGAATAGTGTTATGGTGGCTTGGAAACAAATCCTGGCACGTTCGAGGACGAACGTCTGTTTAAGTGGGGAGGTTGTAACGACCCGAACGGTCATTTTGAGAATTTACGCTCCTTTTAACTATTTGAAGTATTGAATAACTTCCTACGAGGTATTATGACTTGTATAAATTATCGGTTTTGGTTTTAAGGTATTTCGGAGTTAGCTTGGAAGAATTAACTTTCATGTTGGAAGCTTAAGTTGAAATAGTTGACCGGATATTGACTTATGTGTATACGACCTCAGATTTGAAGGGTCAGTGTTCTTAACTCAATATAGGTTAGATTACCCGAATCCATGGTTGATTTTATCATTTAATTGGTGAATTGAGTTGGGAAAGTTTGAAAACCTTCTTGGTTTAAATTGAAGATTTGAGGGTCGAGTTGGGGTCAGATTTTGGTAAACTTAGTATGGTTAAACTCGTGGTTGAATGGGCTTCTAGATTTTGTAACATTTGTCGGGTTCCGAGATGTGGGCCCCACGGGCGATAGTTGGGTGAAATTTTGGATTTTGATGGAAAATTTATATTTTCTTATGGAGTTAATTCATATCATTTTTATTGACTGAAACTAATTATTTGTGGCTAGATTCGAGGCGTTTGGAGGCCAATTCACGAGGCAAAAGCATAGCGGAGTAAAGAATTTCACGATTTGAGATAAGTAACACTTCTAAACTTGGTTCTAAGGGTATGAATCCCCGAATTCGGTATGATATGAATTATTTGAAGGTGACACGCATGATAGGTGACGAACATATAGATGAGCACCACAGAAAGTGTTTCTTGAATAAATTCTGTGAAGTAGTAAAATTAAAGAATCATATGATTATCTGAACATGTGGCACGTGTTAGAGGAATTTAGCTGAGGCTGGTAATAAAGATCATGTTTAGGCTATGTGCCGATATTTTAGGACACATGGGGTCATGATGCTGTTGAATTAATTGTTCTAAAATATACATTTCACACTCAGTAATAATTGTTCATTGTGAGGATATTTATGGGATTGAGCTGCGCAATACAGCAGGCCATTGGCTTTATATATGTTATTATTAAATGGACCGGGGCTGTCCGGCTGCAGTAGGCCAGAATGGCTTTTTACATTATTATTGTTCTGCATCGTGGTTGCCCGCCTGCAGCAGGCCTTATTGGCTTTACTATTTTATGAATCGGAGTTGCCCGCCTGTAGCAGGCCTTATAGGCTTTGTTATTATACGGATCGGAACTGCCCGCCTGCAGTAGGCCACATTGGCTTTGTATTACGCTTGGGCTGAAGGAGCCCCTCCGGAGTCTGTACACACCCCCAGTGAGCGTAGATGATCATCGATATTCGGGATGGACTTCCCAGGGCATGGACTTGCCTTACTTACTACTTATATATATATATATATATATAATTTTGGGGGATGGAATTTACCAGGGCATGGACTTGCCTTACTTATTTGTATTATAATGAGTTTTATCTGGACAGGGATCTTCTTCGTATCATTTATATTTGTTGATAAATTATCCCAGGGCTGGACTGGCCTTATATGGTACTGGGTGACTGATTGTCAGTCGATTTGCATATATATACGGGTTGGAACACCCCTAGGCTAGATTGGCCATAAACAGTACCAAGTGACCGAATAATTTGTGACCAGTATTTACATGAGGTCTTTCTACTAAGATGTCATATGCCTCATATCATGCAGTATTGATCTATTTCACTTGTACTGAGTTTAACTGTTGAACTTGAAAGTATGCCTACATTTCTGTACCATTAATTTTACTGGATTGTACTTGCGGAGCTCATCATTTCTTTCAGCCCAGAGGTTAGCCTTGTTACTTATTGAGTTAGATGTACTCATACTACACTCTGCACCTCGTGTGCAGATCCAGGTGCTCTCGGATACGATGACTGCTAGAATTCAGAGTTATTTTTGTTGGAGAGTATCAAGGTAGCTTCTTGATGACCGCAGACTTGATTCCCTTCCTGTTTAGTTATTGTGCTGTTCTATACTTCAGAGAGTGATGTTTATCAGTTAGACTTTGTATTCATTTAGATGCTCATGTACTCAGTGACATCGGGTTTTGGGAGTGTTTTATTTGAAATTGTGAGATTTCTTCCACTGAATTTAATTATTTTGTTTTCAAATTAAAAGATATGGTGTTTTATTGAGATTTTCGTCTTGCCTAGTATTGAGATAGGCGCCATCACGACGAGTGAGATTTTGGGTTGTGACAATAAGACACGCTACGGACCTGCTCGCGCACTCAAAACGCTAAAAAGAGGTCGTCTTGACCCGATATTGACTATGGCCAAACTCCCAAACTTTTTAACTTTATTAATCTCTCAACCAATGATCCAAAAATACACCCAAGCCCCTAGGGACCTCAATCAAATATACCAACACGTTCCATAACATAACACGAACCTACTCGAGGCCTCAAATCATATTAAACAACATCAAAACGACGAATCACATCTCAAATCAAAATCTATGAACTTTGAACTTTCAAATTCTATATCTTGTGCCGAAACATATTGAATCAATCTGGAATGACTTTAAATTTTGCACACAAGTCATAAATAAAATAATGAAGCTATTCAAATTTCCAGAATCAGATTTCGAGCCCGATATCAAAAAGTCAACTCCCCGGTCAAACATCCAACTATTTTAGTCATTTCAAGCCAAATTCTACTACGGACTTTCAAATAATTTTTCGGACACGCTCCTAAGTCCTAAATCACCATACGGAGCTATTAAAATCATCAAAACTCTATTCTGGTGTCGTTTACACATAAGTCAACATCCGGTCAACTATTTCAACTTAAGCTTCCAACATGAAATTCATTCTTCTAAGCTAACTTCAAAATACCTTTAAACTAAAACTGACAATTCACACAAGTCATAATACCTCATAGGAAGTTATTCAAGACTTCAAATAGTTTAAAGGAGCGCAAATGCTCAAAACGACCGGTCGAGTCATTACAACCTCGATTCGAGATAATCTCGAGGTTAATTAATAAGAACAGTAGAGGATGGAACAAGCAGCGATGAACAGTGATGAACAGTAAATAAAGCAGCGTAAGTGTATATTCTTATCAATGAATCATAATCGTGTCCTACAAGTTAATATAGGATCCGCCTTTATGCCTTCTGCCGATATAACATGCCCCAAAAAGGCAACTGAGTCTAACCAAAACTCACATTTTGAAAATTTGGCATATAATTGATTATTCTTCAAAGTATGAAGCACACTCCAAAGATGTTGCTCATGCACCTCTCAACTGCTGGAGTAAATCAAGATATCATCAATGAATACAACCATAAAAGAATCCAAATAGGGCTTGAACACCCGATTCATCAAATCCATAAATGCTGCTGGGGCATTTGTAAACCCAAATGACATTACTAGGAATTCGTAATGCCTATACCGAGTCCGAAAATCTGACTTAGGGACATCAGATGCCCTTATATTGAACTGATGATAACCAAACCTCAAATCGATATTCGAAAATACCTTGGCATCCTGAAGCTGATCAAATAAGTCATCAATTCTTGGCAACAAATATTTGTTTTTGATAGTGGCCTTGTTCAACTGCCGATAAATTATACACATCCATATAGAGCCATCTTTCTTCTTTACAAATAATACTGGTGCACCCCATGGTGAGACATTGAGTCTAATGAATCCCTAATCAAGCAAGTCTTGTAACTGCTAATTCAATTCTTACAACTCGGCGGGGCCATACGGTATGGTGGGATAGAAATGGGTTGAGTGCCCGGAACCAAATCAATACAGAAGTCAATATCTTTGTCGGGTGGAATCCCCGGCAAATCTGAAGGAAATACTTCTGGAAATTTACGAACAACTGGTACTAATTCCATAGAAGGAACATCCGCACTGGAATTGCGAATATAAGCCAAATAGGCTAGACACCCTTTCTTGACCATACACCGAGCCTTCATATAAGAAATAACCATGCCGGTAGAATGAAAAAGAGTTCATTTCCACTCTAATCGAGGTAACCCCGGCATGGCTAGGGTCACCGTCTTGGCATAACAATCCAATATAGCATGATAAGGTGACAGCCAATCCATACCCAAGATGATATCAAAATCTACCATATCAAGAAGTAGAAGATCCACACTAGTCCCAAGACTATCAATAGTAACCACACACGAACGATAGACATGATCTACTGCAACAGAGTCTCCCACCGGTGTAGATACATACACATGAGCACTCAGAGAATCATAAGGCACAACTAATTATGAAGCAAAATAAGAGGACATATAGGAATAGGTAGATCCTGGATCAAATAGAACTGAAGCATCTCTATGGCAAACTAGAATAATACTTGTGATCACAGCATCAGATGACTCAGCCACAGGCCTAGCTGGAAAAGCATAAAATTGGGGTTGGGCCCCACCACTCTGAACTGCGTCTCTGGGATGGCCTCTAATTGGCTGGCCTCCACCTCTAATAGTCTGACCTCTACCTCTAGCTGGATGACCCTTACCTCTTGCTGGATGAGCAGGCGGTGAAGCAACCGGTGCCGGTATGTTGGCACGGGAATCCTGTCGAGATCTATTATTCGCCGACCTAGGGCAATACCTCCTGATGTGACCAATGTTCCCACACTCATAACACCCATCCTGATGTCGTGGCTGCTAAAGCTGAAGCTGCCCGAATGAGCCGGATAACCGTTATAGTAACTCTGGAGTGGTGGTGAATTGATAGGAGCTGAATGTGCACTAATTATTGGCTGCCCATAGTAAGGCATAATAGGACCATGACTACCTGAAGCACCGTGAGATGCCTGAAGCGCTGAATGAAATGGTCTTGGAGAATGACCCCTGCCAAAATTACCCCTGCCTCCAGACGAGGCACCACTGAACCCACCGAACTGACGAGGCCTCTTATCAGACCTCTGCCCTCTCTCCTGTGCAAGAAACATCTCGATCCTCCTCGAAAAATTAGCAGCCGCCTGAAAGGAAATCTCACTTCCAGCCTCCTTGTCCATCTGAAGCCTAATAGGGTGAGTGAATCCCTCAATAAACCTCCTCACACTCTCTCCCTCAGTAGGTAGTAAAAGGAGATCATGACGGGCTAAATCCACAAAATGGGATACATACTGAGTAACAGTCATACTGCCCTGCTGTAGACGCCAAAATTGCATGCGGTAATCCTCCATCAATGTGATAGGAAGGAACTTATCTAGAAATAGCTGAGAGAACTGCTCCCAGGTAAGTGCAGGTGATCCAACTGGTCTATTCAATGTATAATATCTCCACCACCTCCTGGCGGAACCCGTCATCTGAAATACAGCAAAGTCAACCACATTGGTCTCAACTATACCCATGTTCCGCAGCACCTCGAGGCAACGGTCAAGATAATATTGTGGGTCCTCAAGAGGTGTACCACTGAAGTGAACTGGAAAGAGCTTAGTAAACTTATCCAGTCTTAGTAAGGCCTCAAAAGACATGGAGGGCCTATCACCGGTCTGTGCCGCAACAACTAGCTAAACTACCCCAACTGGCGGGGCTGTTGGAGCCTGATTCTGGGGAGCCATCTGCTCCAGAGTGGGAGTAGTGGGAGTTTGTGCTCCTCCCCCAGCTTGTGAGACAGCTGGTGCCACTGCAAATGTACCATTCTGGTCCACGCTCTCCATAAGACTCACCAAACGGACTAGAGCATCCTGAAGCACTGGAGTGGCTATGAATCCTTCCGGGACCTGAACTGGTCCAATTGGTACATTTTGAGCTGGAACCTCCTCCTGAAGGTCCACCTTAGGTTCTACAATAGGTGTTGCTGCTCGAGCTCAATACTAAGCTTCGCCTCTGCCTCTGCCTCGGCCTCTAGCACGACCTCGACCTCGACCTCTACCCCTGGCCATAGTTGCCACTGGGGGATCTGGTCCCTGTCCATCGGTAGAGGTATTACGTGTTCTCACCATCTGCGAGAGAATAAGAGTAGAATGGTTCAATCATCGATGATAGAATAAAATCGCATGACAGAATGCGAAAGAAGTGATATTATTCCTAAACTTCATAGCCTCTGAGAGATAAGTACAAACGTCTCCGTACCGATACTCATGAGACCTATATAACCTATTGCTCTAATACCAACTGTCACGACCCTAAATTCCCACCTTTGGACTGTGATGGCGCCTAACATTTCACTTGTTAGGTAAGCCAACGTTAGAAAAATATTATCCATTTTAAAATAATTTTTAAATTTATTAATAACAAAGAATTAAATGCGGAAGTAAAGTCTGAAATGTTGTGAAAAATCCATAAAATAATGGTGTCTAAATACCATCCCAGAATTGGTGTCACAAGTACACGAGTTTCAATAATAATACGAATAAAGGGTTTGAATAAAATAAAGTTGTCTAAAAACAAACACACAGCTAAAGTAAAGTAGACGGGGACTTCAGAACTGCAGACGCCGTGCAGTTATACCTCAAGTCTCCTCTGGGTAGCTAAAATCCGAGCAAGTCTAAGGTACGCCGCTGGGACCAACTCCAAAATCTGCACAAGAAGTGCAGAGTGTAGTATCAGTACAACCGACCCCATGTACTGGCAAGTGCCGAGCCTAACCTCGACGAAGTAGTGATGAGGCTAAGGAAGGCCACTTACATTAACAACAACAACAACAACAACAACAACAACCCAGTAAAATCCCACTAATGGGATCTGGGGAGGGTAGTGTGTACGCAGATCTTACCCCTACCCCACAAGAGTAGAGAGGTTGTTTCCGAAAGACCCTCGGCTCAAGAAAACAAAACGACAAAACGACAAGAGGAGACAATATTAGTATCACCACAGCAATCATAGGAAAAATAGGAACACCATGAAATGCAGAAAAAAGATGCAAAGCAAAAACGATAGCTAGTAAATAGGACATGCACTGAAAAGTGAAGTAGTAAAACACAACATTGTCACTAGCTATCCTAGACGAAAACCCTACGTGGCTAGTCCCACAATGGTACGAAGTAAGTCAAGACTCAACTACATCCTAACCTACAACTCTAATACTCGACCTTCACATCTTCCTATCAAGTGTCATGTCCTCAAAAATCTGGAGCCTCGCCATATCCTGTCTGATCACCTCTCCCCAATACTTATTAGGCCTCCCTCTACCTCTTCTCGTGCCCTCCACAACTAGCCGCTCACACCTCCGTACCGGAGCATCTGGGCTTCTCCTTTGAACATGTCCGAACCATCTAAGCCTCGCTTCCCGCATCTTGTCATCAATGGGAGTCACGTGCACCTTCTCCCGAATAACATCATTCCTAATCTTATCTATCCTAGTGTGCCCGCACATCCACCTCAACATCCTCATTTCTGCTACTTTCAACTTCTGGATATGTGAGTTCTTAACGGGCCAACACTCAGCCCCATACAATATGGTCGGTCTAACCACCGCTTTATAGAACTTACTTTTGAGTATTGGTGGCACTCTCTTGTCACACAGGACTCCAGATGCTAACCTCCACTTCATCCATCCTACCCCAATATGGTGTGCGATATCCTCGTCAATCTCCCCTCCCCACTGGATAACCGAACCAAGGTACTTTAAGCTGCCTCTACTCGGGATAACCTGTGATTCAAGCCTCACATCCACGCCCACTTCCCCTAGCTCAGCGCTGAATTTACACTCCAGGTATTCCGTCTTCGTCCTGCTCAACTTGAAACCCTTAGACTCAAGAGCCTATCTCCAAAACTCTAGCCTCTCATTAACATCGGCTCGCGACTCATTAATCAGAACAATGTCATCGGCGAATAGCATGCACTATGGCACCTCCCCTTGAATATGGTGTGTTAACGCGTCGATCACCAGGGCGAATAAGAATGGACTGAGCGCAGAACCTTAATGTAACCCCATTACAACCGTAAAATGGTCAGAGTCGCATCCTACTGTCCTAACCCGAGTCTTAGCCCCATCATAAATGTCCTTAATTGCCATAATGTAGGGAACCGACACACCTTTTGCCTCCAGGCTTCTCCAGAGAACTTCTCTAGGAACCTTGTCGTACGCTTTCTATAGGTCAATAAAGACCATGTGCATATCCTTCTTCCTCTCTCTGTACAGTTCCACCAACCTCCTAACAAGGTGTATAGCTTCTGTAGTCGAACGACCCGGCATGAACTCGAACTGGTTGTCGGATATAGACACTGTCATCCTTCCCCTCACTTCAACCACCCTCTCCCACACTTTCATGGTATGACTCAGTAATTTGATACCCCTATAATTGTTACAACTCTGGATATCACCTTTGTTCTTATACAATGGGACCACCGTACTCCACCTCCACTCATCCGGCATCCTATTCACCTTAAAAATAACATTAAACAACCTAGTCAACCACTCCAAACCTGATCTCCCCACACACTTCCAAAATTTCACCGGAATCTCGTCTGGCCCGGTCGTTCTACCCCTACTCATCTTATGCATAGCTCTCACGACCTCATCAACCTCGATACGCCTGCAGTACCCAAAGTCACGGTGACTCTCGGAATGCTTCACTTCGCCTAGCACAATATCCTGATCCCCTTCTTCATTCAGAAGTTTATGAAAGTAAGTCCGCCATCTCCTCTTAATCTGGGCATCTTCCATTAATACTCTACCATCTTCATCCTTGATGCATCTCACTTGGTCCAAATCTCGAGCCTTCCTCTCTCTCAACTTGGCCAGCTAGAATAACTTCTTCTCCTCACCTTTTTTCCCCAGTTCCTCGTACATAGACCATATGCCGCAGTCTTAGCCTCTGTGACCGCCAACTTAGCCTCCTTCCTAGTTGTCTTATACCTCTCCATGCATGCTCGCCTCTCCTCCTCATCTATGCTCCCCACTAACTTCAGGTACGCCACCTTCTTAGCTTCCACTTTACCTTGAACCACTTCAATCCACCACCAGTCTCCTTTGTGCCCACAAGAGACGCCTGTCGAGACTCCTAACACCTCTCTCGCAACCTCCCTAATACAGTATGATGTCGCTGACCACATAGTGCTCGCGTCACCACTGCTCCTCCAAGCTCCTATAGCCGACAACCGCCCCTCCAACTCTTGGGATTTATCCTTAGTTAAGGCTCCCCACCTGATTCTCGAACTTTCTCGAGTAGACCTTTTCCTCCTCTTTAACATAATACCAACGTCCATCACCAAGAGCCTATGTTGCGTCACGAGTATCTCACCCGGAATCACCTTGCAATCCTTGCACAGTCCTTTGTCACCTATAATAACCACAATAATAGAATTAAATCAGATAACTAATTTTTAATAGTTGAAGCCAACTTAGCAGTCATATCCAATTATTATTCCAATCAATTTCAGTTGCAGCGTGCAACCCGCTCTCACAATATATTCAAATTTAATTCTGTTGCGGCGTGCAACCCGCTCCTCCAATATATTTATTTTAATCAAGTCTGTTGCGGCGTGCAACCCGATCCACCGATATATATATATATATATATATATATATATATATATATATATATATATATATATATATATATATATATCGACTTTTAAGCAAGTCTGTTGGGGCGTGCAACCCGATCCATACTTTTAATCAAGTCTGTTGCGGCGTGCAACCCGATCCCCCAATGTGGACATTTAATAAGTCTGTTGCGGCGTGCAATCCGATCCCCCAATATATTCATTTCAATCAATTCTGTTGCGGCATGCAATCCGCTCCTCCAATATATTCATTTAACAATTCTTATAGAAGAAATTTCCCCAATAAATGCAACAATTAATATAAAACTATAAGACAACAAGCAACAATAATTATGATTTAATTATCAAACAAACAATAATAAATAATAATTTATTATAGAAATCAGGAAGAAAATAGGCAGTTTAATATTTAATATGTTAAATGTCAAGTAGAAATTAATGCACATAAATCAAATAAGCATGTAGCAATTATTACAGGAATTCAACAACTAATATTTGACAAAGAATAGGAGAGAAACAATTATTTTTATAACAATTAATTCGTGTATTAAAATAATTTAGGATTTTCAAATAATTATGCAAATAATTAATTTGACGACGTATAGACACCTGTCACCTCACCTATCCGTCGTTCACATGCTTTTCACATAATAAATAATTTAAGGGTTCTATTCCCTCAAGTCAAGGTTAACCACGACACTTACCTCGCTTTGCAAATTCCAATAAATTATTCGACCACACCTTTTCCTTTTGAATTTGTCTCCAAAAGCATCAAATCTATTCACAAACAATTTTATATACTCAATGCGAATTATAGTAATTAATTCCATATGAATTTACTAATTTTCAGGATAAAAATCCGAAATTCATTTAAATATTTGACAGTGGGACCCATGTCTCAAATCCCTGAAAAACGCGCGAAATCCGAACACCCGTTCCGCTACAAGTTCAACCATAAAAAAATTATGCAATTCCGATGTCAAATGAACCTTCAAATCTTAAATTTTCATTTTTGGAAGATTTTATAAAAATCTGATTTTTCTTCCATAAATTCATGGATTCATGATATAAATGAGTATTGAATCATGAAATATAATCAATATAGGATAAGGAAGACTTGACCCAATGTTCTCTCGTAAAAATCATCCAAGAATCGCCTTACCCGAGCTCAAAAATTAGAAATTGTTGAAAATGGGTCGAAACCCCATTTCCAGAACATAAGTTCTGTGTTTTAGATTTTTTATTCATCGCGATCGCGGAAATTCATTCACGATCGCGTAGAACACTTTTGCCCATGTTCATTTTACTCTTCGCGGTCGCGGGAATGTCTTCGCGATCGCGAAGCAGATTTTGGCTTCCTAGATATTTAACTCGAAGCGATCGCGTAAATGGTCAAGCGGTCGTGGAGTACCTTTTCTCAGCCTTACGCGATCGCGTACCTACTTGTGCGATCGCGTAGCATAATTGACGTGCCTAGCTTCTGCCTTCCTTCCTTCTACGTGATCGCAGCTTATCCCTCGCGTTCGCAGTGCACTGGGAGTTTACCTTCCGCGATCACGTGCCTATATTCGTGAACCACGTGCCTATATTCGTGAACACGAAGGGTAAAACTCATAACTTACAATTTCCTCTTCGCGATCGCAGGAATGGCTTCGCGATCATGAAGCACATTGCACTAAATGACAGCAGAAGCTCAAAAACCAGATTTTCTAAGTTTAAAATCATCCCCTAGCCTATCCGAAAGTCACCCGAGCCCTCGGGGCTCCAAACCAAATATGCACACAAGTCCTAAAACAACATACGAAGTTGATCACACGATCAAATCGCCAAAATAACATCTAGAACTACGAATTGAATCCCAAATCGAATGAAACTTTCAAGAAAACTATAAAACTTATATTTTCACAACCGGACGTCCGAATCACGTCAAATCAACTCCGTTTCTCACCAAATTCGGCAGAAAAGTCATAAATATTATAGTGGACCCGAGCTTCGGAACCAAAATACGGACCCGGTGTCAATAAATCCAACATCAGTAACTTCTTAAAAATTATTAAGCTTTTAAACTTTTAATTTTTCATCAAAATTCCATATCTCGGGCTAGGGACCTCGGAATTTGATTCTGGGCATACGCCAAAGTCCCAAATCACGATACGGACCTACTGGAACTGTCAAAATATTGATCCGAGTCCGTTTGATCAAAATATTGACCAAAGTCAACTCAATTGAGTTTTAAAGCTCTATTTCACATTTTAATCCATTTTTCACACAAAAACATTCCGGAAAATTATACTGATTGTGCACGCAAGTAGAAGAGTGATAAATAGTGTTTTTTGAGGTTCTAGATCATAGAAATAATTATTAAATTTAAAGATGATATTTTGGGTCATCACAGATAGATTGCCTAATAGTGCTACCCTTGGGCGGCTTCAAAACGATGCCTATCCCGGACCCCTTCACATTCGAAGCACCGTCTATGAAGAGGGTCCATACCCCTGATGATGTACTCAATTTTAACAAGAGTTCCTTTTCAACTTCGAGTACGAGGGTTGGCGTGAAATCGGCCACAAAGTCCGCCAAAATTTGAGACTTGATGGTCGTCCGGGGTTGATATTTGATATCGTACCCATTGAGTTCAACGGCCCATTTGACCAATCGGACAGATAGTTCGGGCTTGTGCAAAATACTACGAAGTGGGTAAGTGGTTAATATGCATATGGGGTGACATTAAAAGTATGATCTTAACTTTCTAGAGGCGATTATCAGTGCAAGTGCCAATTTCTCCAAGTGTGGATATCTAGTTTCTGCTTCTCCTAAGGTTCGACTTACATAATAAACGGGAAATTGCGTACCTTGCTCTTCTCGAACTAGGACACCACTTACCGTAATTTTCGATACTGCCAAGTACAAGTAAAGCTTCTCATCTGCCTTTGGATTGTAAAGCAGTGGTGGGCTCGATAGGTATCGCTTCAATTCCTCTAATGCATGTTGGCATTCCGTGGTCCATGCGAAATCGTTCTTCTTTTTTAGTAGAGAGAAAAATTTGTGGCTTCGATCCGACGACCTCAAGATGAATCGGCCTAAGGCAGTTATCCGTCCAGTTAACCTCTGCACTGCTTTTACACTATCCACGACGGTGATGTCTTCCATGGCCTTGATTTTATCGGGGTTGATCTCGATTCCCTGATTCGATACCATGAAGCCAAGGAACTTGCCCGAACCGACCCTGGAAGCACATTTCTCGGGGTTGAGCTTCATGTTGTATTTTCTTAAAATCTCGAACGTTTCCTGCAAATGAGCCAAATGGTCCTCAACGCGTAGGGACTTAACTTGCATGTCATCAATATAAACTTCCATTTATTTTCCTATTTGTTCTTCGAACATTGTATTAACTAGGCGTTGGTAAGTAGCTCCTGCATTTTTTAGCCCGAAGGGCATTACATTATAACAATATGTTCCATATTTGGTGATAAATGAAGTCTTTTCTTGGTCCCCCAAGTTTATTTGAATTTGATTGTACCCGGAATAGGAATCGAGAAAAGTAAGGATCTCGTGGCCGGCCGTGGCATCGATCATGCGATCGATGTTACGTAGTTGAAAAGAATCTTTGGGGCACGCCTTGTTTAAATCCTTATAATCTATACACATTCTAAGTTTGTTCCCTTTTTTGAGGACTACAACTACATTGGCTAACCATTCGGGATATTTCACTTCCCGAATGGACCCTATTTTGAGAAGTTTAGTTACCTCGTCTTTTATGAATGTGTAATTCACCTCGGACTGGGGTCTTCTCTTTTGCTTCACCGGTTAAAAACTAGGGTCCAGGCTTAGCCGATGCGTCATTATCTCTGGTGGGATCCCTGTCATGTCTAAATGGGACCAAGCAAAATAATCTATGTTATCAATAAGAAATTGAATAAGCTTTTTCTGGAGTTTGGAGGTTAATCCCGTTCCCAGGTATACCTTTCTCTCGGGCAGGTACTCGATCAATATAACCTATTCCAGCTCTTCGACCGTTGATTTGGTGGCATCAGAATCTTCAGGAACAATCAAAGTACGAGGGATCAGAAAATCCCCATCTTCTTCTTCTATCTCCTGCTCCCCTGGTTCGGTCGAGGCTGGTGGCTGTGATTGCTATTTGACTTCCTGTTTACCTTTGATGCTCAACCTTTCCGAGGTTGATAGTGTCGATATCGGAGTTACCTCATCGACCGCAAATATTATCTTTACAGCATGCTGCTCTCTGTATACAGTTTTTACACCGTCTGACGTCGAGAACTTCATCATTTTGGTGGAGAGTCGAAGGGACTGCCCTCATATTATGGATCCAAGGCCTTCCTAGCAAGGCATTGTACCTCATGTCGCCTTCGATTACGCGGAACTTGGTATCTTGAATGGTTCTAGCCACGTTCATCGATAGAATGATCTCCCTTTTAGTTGTTTCACTGGCCATATTGAAGCCGTTTAAGACCCGAGTTGCGGGCACGATTTTATTTTGTAGGCCGAACTGCTCCACGATCCTCGATCGGATGATATTTGCCGAGCTACCTGGATCCACTAAAACATGCATAACTTGAACTTTATTTAATAAGATAGAAATTACCAGAGCGTCGTTGTGGGGCTGAGAAATGCCTTCTGCTTCTTCGTTGTTGAATGATAAAGTGCCTTCGGGTACACAATCTCGAGTTCGTTTTTCCCTAATGATCGATACCTTAGTGCGTTTGAACATGGGTCCATGTGGAATGTCGACCCCACCGACGATCATATGAATGACATGTTGGGGTTCCTCCTGTTCATTCTTCCTGTTGGTGTCCCTTTCTCTGAAATGATTCTTGGCTCGATCACTTAGGAACTCTCGAAGGTGGACTTCATTGAATAGACGGGCTACCTTCTCCCTTAATTGCCTGCAATCCTCGGTCTTGTGACCATGCGTGCCATGATACTTGCACATCAAATTTGGGTTTCTTTGGGAAGGATCGGTTTGTATGAGTCTAGGACACCTAATATCTTTGATCCTTCTGATTGCCGATACAATGCCCGATGCATCGACGCTAAAGTAATATTCTGATAACCAAGCTGCCTCCGTGGGATCGGCATACTTGTCAAAACCACTTTTGCTCATATGTCCCCGAGAATTCTATCCTCGATCACTTCTTCGATTGTTTCAGGCGGGATTGCGTCCTGAACTATTATTCCTTCGATCTGCAGTATATAGTTGATATCGGTCTCTGTTTGACCTTAGCTCTCTGTCGATGTCCCTCTGATTTTTAACTGCCGACCTGTTTGGATGTACTGAACCGGAAGGGGCTCCTAATTGGTCGTCCTCGACCCTGATCTTCGATTGATATCGATTTTGCACATCTGCCCAAGTTATAGCTGGATAATCGATCAAATTTTGTTTCGATTGACGTGATGCTATCAAACTCCGGTCGTTCAACCCTTGGATGAAATCTTGAATGGCCCAATCATCTGTGACCGGTGGGAACTCCATGCATTCCATTTGAAATCGGGACACGAACTCCCTCAGCATTTCATTATCCCTTTGTCTTACCTTGAAAAGGTCCGATTTCCTCGTTGCGACCTTTATGGCCCCGGCGTGTGCCTTTACAAAATAATCTGATAACATAGCATATGAGTCGATGGAATTTGGTGAAAGGTTGTGATACCAAATCATTGCTCCCTTTGAAAAGGTTTCTACGAATTTTTTCAACAACACATATTCGATTTCATCATCTTCTAAATCGTTACCCTTGATGGCGCATGTGTATAAAGTAACATGCTCGTTGGGATCACTGGTTTCATTATATTTGGGTATGTCTGGCATACGAAACTTCTTTGGAATAGGCTTCGGAGCCGCATTTGGAGGAAACGGCTTTTGTACAAACTTCTTCGAATCCATCCCTTTCAAGATTGGCGGTGCCCCCGGTATCTGATCAACTCGAGATTTGTATGTCTCCATTTTTTTATCGTTGGCTTTGATTCTCTTCTTCCCTGATTCAATTCTTTTGGTGAGCTCCTAGAGCATTTTTATTACCGCAGGATCAGTCCTCGATTAGTTACCATTCGACCTCTATGGTACTGGCTCGGTATGGCGAGTAATTTTCAGCTCGACCCTATTCGGAGTTCTATGTTGATTTTGTAACTGAGTAATAGTGGCTTGCTGAGCCTGAAGCATTTCGAATATCACTTGGAGACTGACTCCTTCGTCTCCTCTGCACTGTGTTCCTTGGCCACTAGATCGACCTTCTTTGCGTATACTCCTATCGAGATTTGCGCGTAAGGTCCGCGTTTAGAGCAACGTGCCAACTGACATCGATTGGGTTGGCAACCGGAGCTCCCCCGGGATTAGCCTGTGGCTCCTAGACTCCTGGAGCAATCACATTTTCATTTTTACCGTGGAATCTGAGGCCATTGTCACCGTGTGTGGATGCGTTTTGTGAGTTTGACATGTTTTAACTGAAAGCAAAAATACTTGACAAGAACAAGCGTAAAATAGTGTGTTTTACCAGAATCAGTACTAAACAATCATTATTATCCTTAGCCCCACGGTGGGCGCCAAACTATTTACCCTAAAAATTGAGTAACAATTGAACTTATATAGTAGTTTTAAAGATATGTGATTCAACCCAATACCAATTGATAAATAATGAATTAAATAGATAAATTGGACAATAAAATAAATCAAACTAGCCTGCAAACAGTACCTCGACCTCGATTCGAGAAAGTCTCGAGGTTAATTAATAAGAACAGTAGAGGATGGAACAAGCAGTGATGAACAGTAAGTAAAGCAGCGTAAGTGTATATTCTTATCAATGAATCATAATCGTGCCCTACAAGTGGATGGGATCCCTCTTTATATAATAGAGGAATCCTAAATAAGGTACAATTCTCATAACGGAAGTAGATCCCATGATTGGCACTAATAACCGCCTTGATTTGATCCGTTCCGGGATTTCCGTCATGATCTTCTACCGGTTACTGATATCTCGCTATTCAGTTATTACGCCTTACTCGAAGTCAATCATGCTCGATCTCGATTGTTGCTGGCTCGATCTCAATGAATCACTTCGATCTCCAGGCTTGATATTCTATCTTCGAGCTCGAGCCCGATCTATTATGAGGTTACCCTCGAGGAAACTCCCCTGCCAACGAAATCGAGTATGCTCGATTTCGACCGTACACAGATTTTCCTATGAGCTTGTTTCCCTCGGTGTTGTTCATGAAGAAGAAAAAAGCACCGATTCTTCCGCGATATTTGTCTGAGAATGTTCATGAAATCTAAAAAAATTTAATAATCACCATAACAATCCTTAGTGATCATAATTTTTCATTTACACTGGTAGTACTATAAAATTAACCAATAAGATAGTTTCTTAAAGATTTATCAAAAGCCAGCTAGTTCATTGGAAAATGATCAAGAAGATTGGACAAGTGCGATCAGTTAAAAAGATAGTATATTTTATAAAAATATACAAGAAAATGAAGGAGATAAAGCTCTGATTAGGAGTTGATAAAATAAACATAAACAGTTGAATTTGATTGTGCTAACTGTAACATCTTAGGTTCTTTTCCTGATTAAAGCTTGAGAATCATTAAGATGATGATGTAGGTGAGCTTACGACCTATTCATGCAGATTTAAGCATTGTACCTTTTCATGACGCTACCAACCAGTTGACATATAACAAAGGTAACAACACTATATAGCTCAAACAAACATTACTTGAAACAAGCTTGATGCTCCAATTAATTTTTTAGATAAAGTATTTCAATGATGCAAAATACGCTCCCGTTACACGTTCGTTGACTTCTTAAATAAGGCTCATGGTCATGGAGCTAATACTATGTTGTATACTATTGCAACAAAAGGTTCTAGGTTTAATTTTCAAAAGGTTCTAGGTTTAATTTCAGGGAGTGATTAGGATTTGGAACTCCATCAAAGCATAGCTGGTTCCTTTCTGTCTTGAAAAACATACACCAAAATATACAGGATGAAATGATTAACCAGATTTCCTTCAAGATAGACATAGACAGACATAGACATAGACATAGACATAGACATCTCTAATGTTGTAGGGCATCAATATCCAGTGAACCCAGGCAAAAATGGAGTCCAGAATCCATTTGTGGTTCTTTTGGACAAATGTGACAGAAATGTGTGTTTAAAAAAAAGAGTGACATTTTTATATATAGCGCTCTTTTAAAGAGCGCTATACTTTAACGGAGTTTTGGCCGTTAAAGTATAGCGCTCTTTAAAAGAGCGCTATATATATAGTACCACTGTAAACTGCGCTATACAGGGCTGATAAAACAGCTATGAATAGCGCGGTTATAGAATAGCGCGGTATATAACTGCGCTATATATGTATAGCGCAGTTATATACCGCGCTATACATAGATAAATAAACGGTCCCCCTCCTTCTTCCCAACATTCGAACCAGCCCCCCTCCCCTCCCCCCCCCCCCCCACATTTAATTCTGAATCGACCCCCCCTCCAAATTTTCTTCTAAAAATATTGTAGTGGACCTCACCCATCACACAAATAAGATAGTAGGTCTCACATCCTAGCCAAGCCTTCTATTGTTGTGGTTTCCTCGTTTCGGACTCAAATTTTCAATTCATCGACTTTCTGAAAAATATAAATCGAGGTATTCCAATTTAGTTTATATCGAAACTCGTATAATAATGCAGATTAGTTGTTTTGAATGTGTTTCCATGTTGTTTTGTCTTCTCTTTTTTGCGATTAAACTAGTATGTTATTTTTATCCGGACTAAAATATTAGTGTTTTGTGTTTGTTTTGTGATTAAAATGTATTTGTTGTTTTTATCTAGTTTAGATTATTTATTTGCTTAAAGACTAGTGCCCTTTTAGCGTAGTGAAATGTAGAGCCTTTTAGCGTAGAATCCCTGTAGTTTAAGTATCTTTTATACTGATAGATCAAACACAAACTCTATCCAATATGATAAAAATTAATTATTTAATTTACAAAATAAATATACAAAATTATAAAAATATTAAAATTGACACACATAAGAATTCAGGATACCTTGGTGCTAGTGAATCTCAAATATCGAGCCTGGAACCCATAGATATATACTCTGTCCAATTAAATATGATATAAATTAATTATTTAATTTACAAAACAAACATACAAAATTATGAAAATATTAAAATTGACACACATAAGAATTCGGGATAGCTTGGTACAACTGGGCCTCAAATATCGAGTCTGGAACCCATAGGTATATACTCTGTCCAATTAAATATGATAAAAATTAATTATTTAATTTACAAAACAAACATACAAAATTATGAAAATATTAAAATTGACACACATAAGAATTCAGGATAGCTTGGTGCTACTGGGTCTCAAATATCGAGCCTGGAACCCATAGGTATATACTCTGTCCAATTAAATATTGTATAATTATAAAAAATAACTATTTAATTTACAGATCAAACATACAAAATTACGAAAATAATGACACATACAAGAACTCAGGATAGCTTGATCCTACTGGATATCAAATATCGAGCCTGGAACCCATAGATATATACTCTATCCAATTAAATATTGTATAATTATAAAAAATAATTATTTAATTTACAGATCAAACATACAATTAATGTTGTTTATTTTACAGTAGACGGCATGGATGTGCCGCCTATGCATCCCGGACCTATCTCCGATGAGCTATTAGTGTTACAGGGCGATCATAGGTCCGCCTACGTATGGGAAGGAGAGTTATTGGCCCAGACTCTCCGCGCCAGGAGAGTGGACGACATGTGGAATTTTATGAAGGACAGAGATCTCCATCCCCGTGTAGTCCAGCGCCTGCGGGATGCGGGCTCCTATATGATTTTGGAGATCGGGCGGCTGTAGCTCGACTGGTCTTTGATCACGGCCCTGATAGAGCAGTGGCGACCGGAGATGCACACTTTCCACGTGCCCATTGGCGAGGCCACATCACGTTACAGGACGTGGAGGTTTTATATGGGATGCTTGTTGATGGACTGCCCGTTGCACTGCCTCAGGCCATGAGAGAGATGACACGTGGGCAGTATTTGGACATGCTGCAGCAGCTCACTGGTTTCAGGCCACAGGATGAGACTGCACACTCAGGGGCAAGTCGCATGAGTTTGACAGCTATTCAACAGCATTTGGAGATATTGCACCCCTACATCACCGGGGAGACAGATGATCTGCATATTTACAGTATACGAGGTTGTTGCTACTCCTTCTGTTTGGGGGGGTCTTGTTCCCGAACACTTCGGGGAACCTAGTCAGCTTGCGATTTCTTCATCATCTTCAGCTGCTAGATGATTTACCCCAGTACAGCTGGGGTGCTACTGTTCTAGCCTACTTGTACAGGCATCTGTGACGGGCGAGCATGGGCACCCAGCATGACATATGTGGATTTTTACCGCTTCTACAGGTGACAACATATTCGAATACTCTGTTCACTCCTTCCAATTCTATTTAGTCAAAATTTAACTTAAATTTTACGTCAACTTTGTATGTTAGGTTTGGGCTTGGGAGTGGTTCCTGCATATGCAGCCACCTCTAACACCATTACCTCCGGATGTACCACCTTCGTTTCTCCCTCTAGCTAGGAGGTGGGTTCTCCGGCGTGGATATGTACGAGATTACGAGGCTCGGCATAATCTCCCCCTTTGCAGGGATGTATTGGATAGGCTAGAGGGCGCACAGGTAAATGTGTACCTAAACTTACTTGGTATAGCTTCACATGTGTTGCGCATACTCACGTTTTCTATTGTTATTTGATAGTTCATCTGGACGCCATACAACGACGACTTGATAGGTGGCCTGCCCGATTATTGCTCGACCGGCCGACTGATTTGGAGCACTTCTGTCCCACTGATGTGCCTCGATATTGTGGAGCATCATGCCACGGAGCGGGTACTTTGCCATTTTGGTCGTCCATAGTATATACCGAGGGGGCCTACATGGGAGGCCACACATTATCAGCGGGATGATCGTTCCAGGGCGGACGACGCATATGTAGCATGGCTAGAGGCGCATGTCCATACTTGGGACCGGCGAGCTGACCTGATCCCTCCCCCCCTCCTTCACAGATCCATACAGAGACTATTCAGCTCTATATACCCTGGTACCGCCGCGTTACCCAACTTTTTGTCGGGAATCCCATTCATCAAGCTGGCGGTCGGTACGTTCCATACACCGGGCAGCATGAGGCCCTGGTATGTTTTCTGTTATTATTAATTATATAACTGTAACTTAGTGTTCTGTAGTTTATATTTTATATGTTGCGCAGGCTATTGGCCTACATATAGTCTACCAGATGGGACTGCAGATGCAGCAGCATGCCGGCGAGAGAGCGGCCGCTTTGCACGATTACGGTCGGCAGGTTACAGAGGTGGCTGCCCAGACACTAAAGCGAGCTCGAGAGGATCAGCGCTTGGGACACGACCCTGCTTATATGGTGCCAGAGCAGTACCATCGAGGTAGGGGTATCGCACTAGGTAGGGGTGCCTCACGAGGCAGGGATGCCCCTCGAGGTGGGGGTGCCCCTCGAGGTGGGGGTGCCCCACGAGGCAGGGCTGCCCCTCGAGGTGAGAGTGCCCCATAAGGCAGGGCTGCCGCATGGGGTCGTGGTGGGAGGCGAGGAGGTGGTCCCTAGCAAGGGGGCGTTGAGGCCTATGTTGATGATGTTGATGTTGATCTGCCGGGTGACCTACATGAGCCGAACGAGTATCCCACCAACATGCCGTCATACAGCCTTGGGATGCAGCTCACTCCAGGGACTTCACAGGTGACCCCGTTAGGTCCATTATTGATCACGGGCACGGACCTTACCGGAGAGGATTAGGAAGCATACTTCCCAGGGTCATCGACCGCTGCTGAGGACCGGCCGACCCGAGATTTGGATAGTGGGCGCCGGCTGAGTTATGGTTCATTATCACAGGTCCAGGTATATTTTTATTAGTATTAAATTTAAATTTGTTTTTTCTTTTCTCATTTATTTTCCATAACTTTATTAATTTTCTTATTAAGGCTTCATCCCCGCCCGTCACGGAGGCCCATTTGTGCGATGCTGACATGGCTGCAATGGATGATTATATTCAGGAGCCCGACGAGACCATGGTAAGACAATTTAAATTATTGTGACTTAATATAAACTTTCCTATACTGAGCTGACTTATTCTTCTGTAGATTTCTACTGGACCGACGGCCCCTTCTACCGATCCTGCCAGCACCATTGATGATCATGCTGCAGCGCATCCTGCTATAAATAGGCGTCATGATGAGGATGATCCTAATAGAAACCTACAGCTCTTCCATCTTATTTTTTTTCTAATTCTGCCTCTTTCAGTTTCTCCTTCAACTCCACAATTTCTCTTTTATATTCTTTTTCATATTCACACTTTTTTAAGGTCAAATCATGAAGATACTGCAAAGATCGTTTGTAGCATTCCTGCTTACAGAGTTCATCAATCCATACCTCAAAATTGTAAAAAGGTTCGTCAAGAACCCTATAAAACTTGTTCACACACATCCAGTAGAGGCGTCCAACTAAACCATCATCCCAACAATCATTCATCAAATATTATTTGCCGCACTGGCACCTTGGTACAGAAAGGCGTTCAGACATTTGTTAAAGCATAAAATAAAACCTTGCTTTTATGGAAAGTTTTGCTATTGGTTATTGGTAAGCGCAGAAAATAACTAGAATGCGCCCGTTATTTATAGGCAAGGCAACACACATAAACTTAACCGCGCTATATATATATTCACATAACGTAGTATTTAACCGCGCTATGCTTTGCATGTTAAATATGATTACGGATACAAAACAGCTTTTTCTCAGACGGACAGCTTTTCAGTTCAACAAGACAATACACATAATGTAGTATTTAACCGCGCTATATATATATTCACGTAACGTAGTATTTAACCGTGCTATATATATTCACATAACGTAGTATTTAACCGCGCTATGTGTATTCACATATTTATCAAAAATCTACCTTTAACTCAACTATTTTTGAACTATATTTATCAACTATAAAAAACTTTCCGTTTTTAATCCGATACAATTTTTGATTACATGAACGGGAGGGAGAAATTCATTAATTTACTCAACTGAAAAATGGATCATTATCAATAAGATTTAACAACAATAGAAACATAATTTTATTTGATATATCTTGCAACATAAACAAGTACATATACTTATTACAACTACATTACGAAATCCAGTTACTACGTGTATCCTTGATAGTTGGGCATATTAGAAGAACTCTCACCAGGAGCTGGATTACCACCGCCACCCAAACCAGCCGAAGGACATTTTCGATGGCCATGTCCTGTTTGCGAGCATATACCACATTTGCGCGTATAAACAGTATCGCTAATATCCATTTGGTTCCGTATACGCGTTCTCTTCTGCACCTGTATTCGACGCAAATAGTCCTTGTTACACACCATTTTAAATGGTTCCGACGGCTAATAATGCTCAGCACCCACTGGCTGCAACTGCCCACTATAGGTGTTTAAGTAAGCAGCAACACTATATTGTTTATCAACGTAGTTGGTTGGCCCTAAACCTGTATGTTGAAAGCACCTGATGGCATGTGACCACGGCATGTGGTAGATGGATCATTTCCCAAAAGAGCATAACCTTCTAGATTCATTTATGGTATGTACATTATTTCTCCGGTTTTGATGGATAGCGGTGCGAACTTCAAAAATATTTTTATCGTGATCATACTACAAAAATGAATGCCAATGTGCTCGCCGCCTGCATTTCTCAAATCTCTTCATCGGCAGTGGCATAAATTCAACACCCATTTCCATCAATGACGTTGCAGCTGCAGCCTTTTCAACAAACCTCTATGTTATCTGCTTGAACGACATCCGCACCATGGCAGTGACAGGCAATCCTCTTGCCGACTTTAATAACCCGTTGAAAGACTCTGACACGTTTATAGTCAGAATTCCCCATTTTCTTCCACTATTCGCATGCAAAGTCCACTTGTGAAGCTCATGTCGCATCAACCAATGATAGGCTCTCTCGTCTTACTACCTCATAGATTTCATGTGCCTCCAGAATTTATAAAGGTTGGCATACTTGGCAAGTTATCAAGGTAGGGAATCTTCCTTGAATAAAACAGCACTTGAGACTTGTACACTCTTGGTCTAACGGAGGGTGGAGCATACTCCCTCGTCAAATCAGGTCCGTCATTCTCTTCTTCCTCATCACCATCCTCACAAGGGAAGGGTGTGTCATCTCCGGAATCATCGGCATTGTTGTTATAATCACTGTTCTCTTCCTCACTCTGTGCATCTGCCAGATCCCGATTTAATATGTCGTCTTCGGGCAATTGAGTGAGGACAGGTGGTTCAACTTGCTCGTTTTCACTGCACAAACAACAAAATAATAAGCTACTGAAATTAATAAATAATGTCCATATAGTTGTATCACTTCAATTACAAGTCGTAACGTGTTGACATTCCTTGATGGACATTATCCTGTTGGTGATGACTCCGGATGGACCACTATGATCCAACACACCAGAACTATACATATTCCAACTGGGCGTGGGTTCATAACTTTTAAAAGTCATATCTTAATGGTACCACCTGTGGAATATATGAGTGTTAATACAAATTCAATACAACAAAAATATACATCGTAACACTAAGGAAAATTGAAGTTTACCATTCATCTTGTGAATTATGTAAAGCAAGAGAGAAATTATTTTCTCGCTCCTCATTCGCCCGTGGTAATAAGTTTAAATCAGGGGAAACTCTTTCATCCGGAACCTGTCCGACAAAAACTGCACCAGAATAACCACCCGATGACTGAGGGTTATCCCTACTATGCGCAACCTCATTATTGCGAACGTCTTCCACCTTGACATACATTTCCAATATTTTTATCACAAGAAATTCCCGGTATGCATCCGGAGTCCTCAAAAAATCCCTCAAAGTTTCATCATCGTCGATGTTAAACTCAACGTAACAAGCAACCCTTTGCGGAGTGATGGAATACGGATCTCTTCCGGTTACTTTAAGGTTCACCGAACGTTTCCTCACACTCATTTTATTACATAACAACGATACCAATCTATCGTACTCCATTGTAAGTGGCAACTTAACATGACACTATAGAGATAAACTATAGCTCACAGAGTTATTCGCCACCATAACCTCCCCCCCCCCCTCCCGCAATATAATGAAACCCTTACTTTTTGCTCTTCAGACATTATGAAAAAATGTTTGAGAACTTAACAAGAAGAAAAAATTGAACGAGAGTTAGGAATATTTTTGAATAGATTTTTGTAAAATCCTAACGCCTTTAAATAAGGCAGTGCCTAGCTCGGTGGGCTGAACTTTTTTAGGTATAGCACTCTTTTAAAGAGCGCTATACCCATTTGAATTATTGTTATGTCAGTTAAACGCAGGAGACTTATTGGTGGGCCCACAAAACAGGTATAGCATGGTCATATACCACGCTATGCATATAGCGCAGTTTACAGTGGCGTTATATATATATATAGTGCTCTTTTAAAGAGCGTTATACTTTAACGGCTTAAAGTATAGCGCTCTTTAAAAGAGCGCTATATATAAAAATGTCACTCTTTTATTTAAACACACATTTCCGTCACACTTGTTCAAAAGAACCACAAATGGGTTCTGGACTGGGCAAAAATGCCCTACTTCTCACAGTGGAGTAGAAGCTGGCAATATTTGCTGCAATCCTCTTCTATTTAGTTTGTCATGTGTCAAGCATCTTCCAAGAATCAACCCGCCGTTATCAACTTGCATGGCCAAACATCTATTTTTTGTAAGCTTTGATAGAGCCAGCATTGACCAGAGTATTGCCCATGTGTTAGATTAACTGATCTTTTGCATTGATAGAGCCACCTTGATACTCCATACTCCAATTGTCTCAACCAAAAAGAAAACTTATTTTTTGGTGTTTAAACAGAATCGTGCTAATGTCAGGCTCAACTTTTTTCACTTGATCTCTCAAGTTGTTTACTAGAATAGAGCTTTCTCTTACACTACAACAGCAAGTGTATCCAATAAAATCTTTAAACTTATCCCTCCCTCCCTCCATCATCAAATTGACCACAATGCTTGCTATCAGGAATCAACTCAATCAATCTCTATTTTTACAACCGTTGCTAATTATATAAGATCAAAAGTATAACTAGGTCGCAGTTTTCTTCACAAAAACCAAAAGATAATTAACCTTAGCTTGTTACAAAACCACATACATAAAATATCCACATCCTAAACTCCAACGTCATTTTATTCTCTTAGAAAAATGTGTGAAGATATTGAAATGTCCCATGAATACTGAGGAGGGAAATATCAATATCCATGCCATTCCCGCGCCAATACTCGAATCTAATGCCTTCTGCCTCTTTTGTTCTTTTAGACTCATCAATCAAGGAAAATCTGTATCGGATGCCTTACCTCATTTTCATCTTTTAAACTCATCATGAAGTTCTTTGTTTCAACCTCTTCACCATCTATATGTAAAACATTGTTCATCCTCAATACTTGAGGTTCAGGAAATCCATTTCCAGTCTTTATACCCAATTTTCATAACCTGAAAACTACATTCAAAAACTAAGAAATAAAAAAGCTACTCATTCATTATTCGCCTATTTAGTCCAGTCACATTGTTCCCTTATGTCAATTTCTTTAAGGAATGTGCAATGATATTAAAAATCTGAACCCCAACTATTCTTAAAGAAGGAGAATAATTAACTCTCAGTTTATATATATCACAGTAAGTCACAACAATGTGTCAATAGCCCGTCAGTGAAAGCGGAATTAGATGCAATTCACCCGAATTAAGGCTATTAAACACCATTAATATTACTGTTGGTGACATACTGACCATTCACACATAGCAAAATCGGCCCTTATTAGGGGCCAATGTATGTGACTGGCTAATTGGTCACCTTTTTTTTTTATTTTTTTATTTATCACATCTACATAAATATATCTAATACAAGCTCACCAAATATATCAAGGGACAGTTTTGTGCATAAATAAATAGCAACAAATTTGAGGTACAACAGGCATTTTCATCGAACTCCGCTGACTTTTGGAGCTGGAGAGTAGCAGAGCGAGAGACACAGTGAGGTTAACAAAAGGCTAGGGTTTTTATGGGATGTATATATAATGTTAAGATGAAAAACAAATATGGTGGCTAGGGTTTTGGAATTTTCCGGGTCGGACTGCTTGGATAGGCTAAAACCCGATTTGACTGGCCGAGTGATGGGACAAGAACAGTAACAAAAGAGAACGGCATTGTTTGGGTTTTTTCGAGATAAATGAGTGTGTGGCATTTTGAAGGTTAATTTGGAATGTTTTTGCTAAATATTCTACTCGGAAAAAGAGAAAAAAACAATACTAAGCGCCCCATATGCTCCAATTTAAGTGAAACACTTGTTTTGTCACTTCGATATAAGTTGTTGATAAAACAATATTTTCAAATAACGGCGTCTCTCATGTCACAAGCTAAGTTAGAGTGTAAAAATTGCGCCAAATTTTAGAGGCTATCTAGATCTTTTACTTTTTGTTTATGGAGATAAATAAAAGTGTGAAGAAAATAAATTTTGAAGAGTTAACTGAAAATCTACCGGAAAAAGCACGAGAAATATTATTTATGGTAACATCGTTCATTCTCCTCTCTTTTTTAATTTCAATTTTTATCTCCCATTTAAAATTTAAACTAACCAAATATGGCAAAGGAAAACACTTGCATCTTAATTTTCCGTTGCTATGCCTATTTTATATTAACACCAAAAACAAGTCCGACTGTGTATAAAAAAGGAGAAACTTTAATTGTGCGCAGAAACTAGTTAGAAAAGAAAAGGAAATTATAAGAGGAGACGAATTGTAAGGAGTAAATGAAAGAGAAAACGAAGTCTGTTATGCTCTAACCAAATAAATGGTTACAAAAATTGTACTTAATGAACTCAAATCTGATTAATTCAAGTTCAAACCCCAATAAGTGGAAACAAACGTTACTTTTTGCACAAACTGCTATCCATATTCATTCAAGAAAAATTGAACTTACCGCCCGCCATGAAGAGCGTAGCAGCTTTTGATCCTACAAAGTGCAAACCCAAGACAAAAGCGTCCAGCAGGTAAAAGTAAATGGCTGCAATTTTCTCCTCTCTTTTTTCTTTTTAACTAGGAAAAAATAGATAATGTAATCCTCTCAACCACTACTCTTTCAATGAAAATTAAAATAGCTCCTATTGGTTTTGTGGGTGGTTGGATGAGGGGAAAGAAGAGGAGATTTCATTCCTGTAATAACTATAAACTCTACAAATCTGTTTTGCAAAAATATCACCTACAAGTTAATAAATCCTTCAGAATAAAGAAATTCTCGAGCAGTAAAAAAGACTATCAGATTGTCACAAGAATAATTCAGAAGAAAGCAACTAGAGATTTGGTGCGTGAACCGAAGACAATAGTCATTATACCTACAAACTGGCGATTTGCAGAGAACCAAAGCTTAAGCTTCAAGTGCCCAGAGAAAGAGCATTCCCGAAGAAAATAGCACCCCGCAATTAATATTGTTGCGGATATATGGACATTGACAGCAATCAGTCATCTTCATCACTTTCATATTGTTGACATAACGATAGTAGACCATTGCTTGTCACACCAGTCTTTTCTGCCTCTTGCTGGTTTCCTTCTACTGTCTTCTTGCTGTTGGAGTCTGAGGGCGGCTTCTTATCTAGGGATATTTTGACTGACGAGGACTTGAAAATGATTTTACCATCACTCGATGATGCTTTATCTGCAACATAAGTCATGAAAACAGGGTCAGACCTAAACGGCTATTTTTCTCAGTATTAATCACCAAATGACCTTAAAAAAGTATCTATGACCGTTATTAGTTTATTTTCAAAGTAAAACCAGCAAAATCTATGATTATTGAAGAGTTAATGACATCTCATCCATCAAATTTCCAGGCTGAAAGCTCTAACTCACAGCCCCCCCACCCCCCCGCCCCCCACCCAAACCCTCCCCAAGGAAATAAAAGAGAGAACAAGCCATGCAAAAAAAAGTGGAAGATAACAGATTGCTTCGTGGACAACTATGCATTCACTATCGTCACCAGCCTCCGATTTCAAGAAGCAAATATTAAGCGCAACGGATGGAAATCACTTCAAAGACTATTCTTCAAATGGAAATCCACTCACATGATTGTCATAAATGAAGGGTATTCTGACCCCAAAAAATAAATCGAGACATAAAAGGTTATAGGAACAGTGGAAAGCGATGATACACTCAGAACAGAATCAGATGGGTCGATTAAACCAACCTTTGTTGATAGAGCTGTCAGTAACGCTGGCTTTTGTCAAAAAATTGGTGGGTTTTTCATTAGGTTCCTCAGAAGCCTTTCTCCTCTGCATTAAAAGAATAACAAGCTTAATGTTAATAAGAAACAACAAAAAGATGATTTAAGACTTCAGGCATGATGAAATTTCAGATTTCAATCTAACAGTAAATGCTCCCAACAAAACTGTCCTCTAATTTTGCGGATGGACATTGTAATTTTCTACTTCTATTTAGTTGCATGTAAAACATACGACAGGTCTAATGCAAAAAAGATTGATCATTTTGTAGACGCTGCCACTTATTGGGCCTCTCTAGTAAAGGAAGATAATTAACAGAACTTTATATTTCCTTCGCACATTTTTTGTTCTATTTAAACGAAAAAATAATATTCCATACAAATATCTGTTGTGTGTATTTACTTTTTCATTTAATGATAATATCAATCTTATGCTATTCATATATCATAATATTCATAACTGTAAAAGATTCCAAGACAAGCTTCGTGCTACAGCCAAGGCGTTGAAAGAAAACTTTACTTCCAAGATTGTCATTTGCAGGTAATTTGAGCTAATTCAACAGCATTATGGTACTTTCCTGTGCACTCAATTTGCCGAACAAAGTGAACTTCCTGTAGAAAAGGTTCTGATATCATATGTGTACCTAAAACACGGTGTGTGGCCAAGGAGCCTAAAAGCGAGTTCCCGCACATAATCCCAAGTTTATTTACTCAACCATTGATGGACGACAAACTAGGACCACTACTAGTTTTATAAATAATATAACAGATTGCTCAAGTGACAATAACAGCTCTACAAGGTGCTTCACCTTAGAGCATAACAACTATCTCCAGTGTAATGCCCCCGAAAATTTTCGCTAAGCATTACCTCCATGTTCAGGCTTTAAGTGAGACACACGGGTGTTTGAAAAGTTTTGAAGGTATATGATGCCTATATTTTATGTTTAGAAGGTAGCATATGGATGTTTAGGAGAGGGGGGAGAGGGGTTTCAAAGAAGAATAGTCGCACGTGTCCCGACTTCAAACTATCATATCTCCCGGTTTATGATGAATTGAGATATGAGCCATATATAAACTGATGAAAGATCTCTGAATCTAGCTTCCAGAACTTCAAACCGTTCATCATTCCGACATTCCTACGAAAAGTTATGACCCTTTTACCAAAGAGTAGCATAACAGCCAAGGCTAAGCGTGTTACCAAAGTTGTTCCGACACGGCAGTTTAGGTGCTGCACCCATGTCGACACGACACTAGTATGGGTGTGGGTATGGGATCCGTACCGGATCTGGTCAAACAATTTTGGGTACTTTGACCACGACAGACGGAAAAATTCGAAACGAAATACAATTTGATTCCGAAAATCAAAACCAAATCTAGGGTAAATTTGAAGAAAATAGTATAATTTATCTAGGAAATCAATCATTTACTTATCTACAACTTGAAAATAAAAAAAAATCCACTTTACATAAGTATTCCACAAAATTTCTCAAAATTTAGAGGTATTTTTATTTATTTATTATTTTAAATTATTTTTTGCCGGATTCCCGCACCCGTATCTGTACTAGGGTCCGTATCCCCGAATCTTAGAATTTACGTCTCGAAGGATCCGACCTCTAGATCTGCACCCGTATCGGATACCCGCACCCGTGTCCGAGCAACTTAGCATGTTACGTGTGGCCACACATAGTAAGTGTGGCCATTTTAAGAGAACGAGATAAAGGGGGAGAAAGGGAAGGGGCCTCGCTACGTGTCAGCACGCATAGCTACGAGTGGCCACGCATAAGCCCTGCTCCAAGTATAAAAAGGGGCGACGGGAGAAAGAAAAGTTACTCTTTCTCATCACTTTTTAAGAGTTTTTGAGGAGAAATCAAACTAGGGTTCCACACTAAGAATCAAGGAGTTCTTCTAGACCCAAAACCTAGGGTTTGTAGAGGCACTGTTCAAGGTAATTTTCGTTACTTCCTAATATTAAAATTAGTAACTTTATAACAGATTTGATTCGGGTAGGAATCGGAATGAGTTGTGGACTTGAGGAATTTCTGATTTGCTGCTGGTCTGTGCGAAGAATTAATCGCAGGAACGCGACCGCAGAACCGGTCATTGCATCGCAAGTGCGGATTTTTTTGGGGTTGAGGGGATGCGCAGGTGCGAGGTTTTGTCTACATCTGTGGGATTGCATATGCGGGAAGTGAAGCGCAAGTGCGAATGTGGCGAGGGGCAGGAGTTTCCGCAGAAGAGGAGCCTAGGTCGTAGGTGCGACTCCGCAACAGCGAAGGTATGGGACCTTCACGAAAACTGTAGAAGCGAAGTTTTGGACGCACCTGTGGGGCCGCAGAAGAGGTTAAGTGAACTGCAGGTGCGAGATGCCTGGCAGATTAATAAGTCGAGGGTTTGAGTTATTTTCTCATTTTTGGACTTTGCAAGCTCGGTTAGAGGCGGTTTTTGAGAGGGTTTTCACTAGATTTCAGGAGGTAAACAATTTTTGATCATTTTTATTCATTAATATCGAATACCCATTCAATTTCCCACCTAGATTATGTGTTTTTAAGGTGGAATTTGGGGGGTTCTGGACTAGGGATTAGAGAGTAATATTTGGGGATTTGAGTGACGATTTGTGGCCGGAATTGGATGATTTTGTTGTGGTTGGACTCATTATTGAATGGGTGTTCGGATTTTGTTAATTTTGTTGGATTCCGAGATGTAGGCCCAGAGTTGACTTTTGACTTTAATTAAAGAACTTATCTTTATTGAATGGAATTGATTCCTATAGCTTTTATTGATTGTATTAAGTTGCTTGTAGCTCGATTCGAGTCGTTCGGAGGCTGATTCGCGAAGCAAGGGCTTGTTGGAGTAGGGATTTGCGCAATTTGAGGTAAGTAACACTTCTAAACTTAATCTAAACTTGACTCTGAGGGTATGAATCCTCGAACTACGTGTTATGTGGTTGGTATTGAGGTGACGCACATACTAGGTGACGGACGTGTGGGCATGCACCGTAGTAATTGTGACCCGGTTGATTCCGTGGACCCGTGTAGTTATCTAATCTTGTTATTATTCATGTATTCTCCATGAGTTAGAGAAATTGAGATGTGATTCATATTAGAAATCATATTTAGGCTATATATTGGTACTGTTAGAACCCACAGAGGTTGTTTATGTTGTTGAGTTATTTGCTTAAATTGCAATTATGTACTCAGTCACCTTGATCATCTGCATATCATATCTCAGTCTCTGTTATTATTTGTTGTTACATCATATATCATTGTTTGGGTTGATTGGCATGAGTTTTGTGAGCCCGAGAGACTGCAAAGATTGATGACTGAGTAAGACCGAGAGCCTGATTGTGAGTATTATTTATGGGATAAGGCTGCACGCCGCAACATGTTATGTTGGCTTATAGTTAGCACTTGGGCAGGATCCGCCCCTCCGGTGTCTGACATACTAACAGTGAGCGTAGGTACCGATGAGTGCTGAGTGCGAGTGCCGAGTGATTGAGAGTGCTGAGTGATTGAGAGTACTGAGCGATTGGGAGTGCCTTGTGATTGAGCATGCTGAGTGAGGATAAATACTCCGAGAGTATGAGTATATGACGTATCACTGTATTGCATTACAGTTGTCATGCATACGTGACATGTAGATATCGAGATGTGACATACCTCATATTAGTCATACTTGGCATATTTTATCTGTGTTGTGCTCAAACTGTTAAAAACTAGAAAGCGTGTCTACATTTCTGTACTGTCTACAATTAATTATGTGATTTCTCTTTGAGTTATTACTGTTATTATCTGGACATGGACTGTACATTTCTAATCTTGTCACTGCTTTCAGCCCAGGGTTAGTCCTGTTATTTATTGAGTACATTAGTCGGTTGTACTAATGCTACACTCTGCACTTTGTGTGTAGATCCAAGTACTTCTGGGCACGATGGTTGCTAGCTTTGGAGCTTATCTACTTCGAGACTTTTGAGGTAGCTGCTTTGGCATCCGCAAACATCGACTCTCCTTCTTTTCAGTCATTTAGCATTGTTTTATCTTTCTAGACAGTTGTATTAGCAATTTGGTCGTGTTGACATTATAGTAGCTCGTGTACTCAGTGACACCCGAATTTTGGGGATTTTGTATTGAGTCACGGTATTTTATTACCGGTTATTTATGAGAATATGTCACTGTTAAACTTATTTCACCATGTTTTCAATTCAAAATGCGTAGTTAATTGTGATTATCAGATTGCCTAGTTCTGTGATAGGCGACATCAAGACATGTTGAGTTTTGGGTCGTGACAAGTTGATATCAGAGCCTACGTTACATAGGTCTCATGAGTCATGAGAAGGTTTAGTAGAGTCTTACGAATCGGTACAAAGACGTCTGTACTTATCTTCGAGAGGCTACCTAACTATTAAGAAAACTTCACTTTCTTGTATTCTTGTCATACAGATTTGTTGATTCCGGACACTAAACTTCTATTATTCTATTCTCTCGTAGATGGTAAGGACACATGCCATCGGATCGGGCGGACGGCCACCAGTACCATCAACTAGGTCCATGAGAGGATAGGGCCGCGATAGAGGCCGAGTACAGCTCATACAGCAGCCAGAGCAGCACCTGCAGAGCCACCAGTTGCTCCAGCTCAGAAGCAGATCCCAGATGTAGTTGAGCCGGTGGGACCAGCTCAGGCACCAGTTGTGCCCATTATGATTCCAGGCATTCAGGAAGCTTTGGCTCAGATATTGACTATATGCACTAGCCTTGCTCAGGCAGTTTCAGTTCAGGCGGCACCAGTTACTTCTCAGGCCAGGGGAGGTGCTCAGACTCCTGTTTCTCATACTCTAGAGAAAATGGTTCAGGGACTTCAGACACCAGGGGCACTACCAGCCCATCTGGTTGCAATTGCTTAGGCCCAGGTGGGTCCACCGATGAGTGACGAGGAGCATAAGAGGCTAGAGCGATTTAGAAGCTTAGGCCTCCATCATTCAGTGGGGCTGAGTCAGAGGATGCCCCGGACTTCTTAGACAGGTGCCAGTAGATTCGTCACACGTCAGGTATTCTCGAGACTAGTGGAGTCTTATTTACTACTTTTCATCTGTCAGGGGCAGCCTTCAGATGGTAGGAGGCCTATGAGTTGAGCAAGCCAGTCGATGCTACACCACTTATGTGGCACGAGTTCTATGTTATATTCTTGGAGAAGTTTGCCCCACAGACTCATCGTGAAGAGTTGCGTAGGCAATTTGAACAGCTACGCCAAGAGGGTATGTCCAAGACCCAGTATGAGATGAGATTTTTAGAGTTGGCTCGTTACGCGATCTAGTTGGTTCCCACGTAGAGGGAGAGGATTAGAAGGTTCATTGATTGCCTGAACTATGGACTGCACTTCGTCATGACTCGGGAGATTGCATCAGGTGCTAGGTTCGACGAAGTGGTTGATATTCCTAGGCAGCTAGAGCAGGTCCGTAGTCAGGAGTGTGAGGAGAGGGAGGCCAAGAGGCCTCATGGTTCGGGTGCTTTCAGTGGTGTTTCTTCTAGAGGGAAGACCCACCACAATAGGGGTCGTATTTAAAGGCCCGCTCAGATAACTCATCCGGTTAATCGTGGTGCATTAGTTAGCCATGGTTCATACAGTGCTCGTCCGGGTCAGTCATCTCTCAATTCCCTCCCAGCTCAGAGTTCATCTCATGTTCTATCAGTTTAGGGTTCATCTGTACCAGGTCCTTCTAGTAGCTATTTTGGCTCTTGAGGTCCGATTCAGTCTCCACCGCCATCAGGAAGTTGCTTTGAGTGCCGGAAGTTTGGACATGTATGGAGGAAGTGTCCTTGTCGTTTTGGAAGTCCAATTCAGTAGAGGGGTCAGGTTATGACTTCCGCACTAGTTACTTCACAACTCGCTCACCCAGCTCATAGTGGGGCTCAGGCAGCTAGAGGTCGCCTGATCGGGTCCAAGCCTGTACTACTATTGAGTAGCGAGGATGGTCGATGCAGTTTTACCCAACAAGGTTGGGATCGAATCCACATGGAGTTAATTGATTTGGAATTAGGTTTATATCTAAGTCTAGATGCGTGTTTTATTCCTAATTACGCTTCCACACATTTTGGTTTTGATTCTAATTCTATTCTATTATATGCAATGATTAAAGTTAAGTACAATATTTTTTTGATGTTGGTTTTCAAGTGTTTAAAAGGACTAGGGTAGTGACTTCCGCCTAGGTGGATATCTAACGGGTAGCAAGAATCTAGGGTAAGCTTGATTAATTTGGAGTTGTAATATAGCTATCATACCCAAGTACTCACTCTATACCTCTCCATAGTTTGAGTGATTTTGCCCAATTTGGCTTTCTCAAGTCCAAATGGGTATTCATGCAAGTCACGTGATATTAGCTCAAGTCGAGTATTACTATCTCTAGGTTTAACCCTTTAATTGGGGCTATCAATTTCTTGAGTTCACCCCAATTCCTTGTTAGCCTAGTTGTCCTAGACTTAGCCCCTCTTTCTTAAGAAGAGACTAAATCATAAAGGCATAAATCAGTGTTTGCAACCATTAATTCTACAATTCTAGCAAGAACTAGGCTAAATATCACTAACCCATAAACATTCAAGCCCTAAAATTCAGTACACACTAAATACCCACACTAAGGTTGGGTCACAACCCTAGATATGGGTCTAGCTACTCATAGAAATAGCATAAATCAAAGATGAAAAGAAGATAAAATTCATAATACTAGATTAAAAAAATGAAAATCTAATGTTATAAGGTGAATCAAATACAAAATTGTCCAAAATTGAAGTTCCATCCATCTCACGTGCTCAGCAAATACACAACATCCTCTAAAAATGACAAAAAGTTCTATTTATACTAAGCTAAAATTTTCATACAAAAGTACCCCTGTAGAGGTTACGCGGCTGCATAATTCTGACCGCGGCCGCACTCTTGCTTTAGTGGCCGCATAATTCTGATCGCGGTCCGTGTTCTTCACTTCTGGATCTGGGTTGAGCATGGTTTTGCTGACCGCATAATTTCCATCACAATCGCGTAGGAAACTTTCGCGGCCGCATAATCTTGACACGGACCGCACTTCTTGTTTTTGCTTAAAATATAAGCTCTCTGAACCTCAGCAACCACGGTCCGTGTAATTCCAATCGCGATCGCGCAGGTACTTTCGTGGCCGCACATTTCTGATGCGGTTCGCGTTCATGTTTTGGCCCAAAAGTCCATCTCTCTGAATCGTCCTTTCGCGGGCCTCGAAATAGTGCCCGCGACCACGTTGTAGCTTTCGCGGCCGAACAATATTTGTGCGGTCCGCGTTTCACATCTTTTGGCCCAATCTTGGTTTTTTTTGTTCAAGTTTTGACTCCTTTATGAGTTGATTATGACTCCTTTGGCTCATTTTGAACAATCCCTGCAAGCAAGCATATTGCATTAGTTTCCGGGAATACCTTCACGCATTTTTGGCCCTAAACACAAGTAAAAGAGAGTAAATAATAGGTTAAAATCCCTACTTATCAACTCCCCCAAACTTAAGATTTTGCTTGTCTTCGAGCAAATAGGGTAATTCCCACCTCCACAAGAAAAAGAAAAGGATATTTCAGCTGGCCTAAGGTGACTCCATCAAGCATCAATTGGGACTAACAATTACCCTCAACACAAATGAATTATCAACAACATCATGTTATGACTTTTGAGTACTATAGTTCTAATGTGACACTAGAGCATCAAGAGTTGACTCAATTCATCAAGGAAGCTCGCTATATCACGTAGGTCATTGTGGATCCCAAACTCTTCCTCCTCTACTCTCCATGAGCAAATCTCACTTTTTAGAATGTACCACTCAAAACAAGGATTGTGAAGAAGTGTGCTCATCACTCTCAAAAGAATGCCACAAGTCCGGCTCTAAGTACCATAAGCTTGTCCCTTATGTAAATCACCACTAATGTAAGCTCACTCAACTTGAATTCGTATAGGGCTTTAATGGGATATAATGAAGTCTTTTGGATCAAGGTAGGACTTATCGAACTATGATGGTTTCATCTTTCCTTAAGCACTCCATTTTCTCATTTCGGCTCATACTTTCTTGACTCTTTGAGTCATTTTCTTCTTCCTTAGGGGAACTAGAGAGACACACCGTCACTCTTTCTTACTCATGACAATTAGTTTTCTCCTTTTCTCATCATTCCATGCCTTTCATCATTGCGTTCTTTGAATCCCTTCAACCTTCACTTTCTTTTTGACGTATTTCTTTTTGGCTTTTCTTCCTTTTCTTTGCCTTTCCTATTCATCAATTCTTTTTCTTCTTTGAACCTTTTATCACTTTCAAATTCTTCGTCTCTCCTCCAAACTTATGGTTTTGCCAATTGTTCATCATGAATGCTAAGGAAAGATTGGGTGCCAAGAGAGGGTCATTATAGAACGGATAAAGGCCTGTAATGTGGCTATTGAATGAAAAAGGCTTAGGCTCAAAGGGGTTGACTAGGGATATCATATTGGTAGTCTACGGATGCTTTCAAAGTTCAAATTGGACCAAGGATATCCTACAATCATTTCTCAAGTCGAGCTACACTTAGAATTTTGCCTAGACAAATATTCAGGGCAAGTTCTAGACTTATTGGCACGGGACTTGGACTTGCAATTTAATACCTCACCTCTCAAGCTGCTGGATTGTTAAAGAGAACAGAGTCGAGGTCCCACAACAACCCTAGCTAAGATTGAAAATTACAAATGGGTCAAGGAAACCACTTGATGATTGTTTTAGTCAACTCAAGAATCTAAAGGTCACAACTAGAGCTAATCTTTGCCAATCAACTTGTCTCTAACCATGAGATCGAAGGTAAATGGGTTAGTAATAAGTGAAGCCTGCTTAAGACACTTTTATTCATTATTACTACTATATACACCAAAACAAAAAGAAAATGGATTCGATCCCTTAAGAAGGTTGTCACGCTATCCATCGTTGGGAAGAGCCACCTGATTCACACAGCATCCACCTTTGGAAGAATTGTGGCATTAAGAAAACCAAAGGCTTATTGTTCACACAGAATGTAAAAAGAAGCTACTAGAGGAAATAAGAAGCTAAGCTATTAAGGAAAAACAACGAAAGAAGTTATGAAGTAAACTACGAAAAATAAACTGAATATGTACAAAATGGAGTAAACGAATATATACATAATGAAAATGAATATATACATCGAATGGTAAATTATATACATACCAAAAGTGAAAATAACGGTAAATAAAGATAAAGAAAAATAGTATCATAGTTATTACATACCAAATGTCATCACAAATCAAAATGGACCACTACCACCACTACCACCCCACCCCCCACCACCCCAAAAAAATATAAAAATAGCATTGTCCTCTATGCTAATACCAAAATAAGATCACGGAAAGGTTAGAGAGTAAAGAGAACTCCCTATGTGGTCTCTGTCTGCATTGGGTCAGGAACATGAGTGGGGTCCTCAGAGTGCATAGGATCATCAGCTCCCTCCGTGTCCTCTAACTGGATCTCCGCATCCTCTGACTGGGGGACCACGAGGTTGCTAAGCATCTGGATCTCTCCACCATTTATTGGCGGAACCAGTCATCTGAAATGCAGCAAAATCGACCCCATTGGTCTCCACTATACCCATGTTCCGTAGAACCTCGTGACAGTTGTCAAGATACTCCTGGGGGTCCTCTGAAGGAGCACCACTGAAGTGAACAGGAAAGAGCGTGGTAAACTTGCCCAATCTCTATAAAGCATCAGAAGACATGGTTGGCCGATTTTCGACCTGTGCCGCAATAATCAGCTGAACCAATCCGACTGGCTAAGCTGCTGGAGCCTGATACTAGGGAGCTATCTGCTCCGGAGCGGGAGTGGTAAGAGTCTGGGCTCCTCCTCCAGCCTAAGAGACTGCTGGTGCCATGGGAAATGCGCCAGTCTGGGCCACACTCTCCATAAGGCCCACCAAATGGACCAAAGCGTCCTGAAGTACTGGGGTAGCAATGAACCCCTCCGGAACTTGAGCTGGTCCGATAGGAACAGTCTGGACTGGAACCTCCTCGTCAATATTTATCTGAGGCTCCATTGCTGGGGCTGCTGCTCGGGCCCTAGGCTGAGCCCTGCCCCTGCCTCGGCCTCTGGCACGGCCTCGACCTCTGCCCCACATAGGAGCTATCACTGGAGACTCTGGTTGCTGCTCAGTTAAGGAAGCAGTACGTGTTCTCGCCATCTGCGAGAGAATAAGAGTAGAAGAGTTCAATCAGTATTGAGAAAGAAAAATCGCACGACAAGGAATAATAGAAGTGAAACTTGTTCCTAAACTTTATAGCCTTTGGAAGATAAGCACAGACGTCTCCGTACCGATCCTCCAGACTCTACTAAACTTGCTCGTGAATCGTGAGACCTATGTAACCTAGTGCTCTGATACCAACTGTCACGACCCGAAATTTTTCACCGACGGAACCGTGATGGCGCCTAACATTTCACTTGTGGGGCAAGCCAACGTTAGAGAATCATTAAACAAATTCCTTATTTCCATTCAGTAAATAACAATAATTAACTAAAATGAAAGATAATAAGTGCGGAATATCATAAAACTGTATTAATTACTACCACCCGGATCTTGAGTCACAATTCACGAGTGTTCTAGAATTTACTACAAGTAATAGTCTGAAAGAAATACAATTGTCTGAGTGAAAGAAAACAGTAGGACATAAAAAGATAGACGGGGACTTCAAGGTCTGTGAATGCCGACAGATCTACCTTGAGTCTCCGAACAGCGGACCAATAGCAAATCTCGATCAACCTGAGCCGGTATCAAAATCTGCACAGAAAGTACAGAGTGCAGCATCAGTACAACCGACCCCATGTACTAGTAAGTGTCGAGCCTAACCTCGACGAAGTAGAGACGAGGCTAAGGCAAGGCACCTACAATCAACCTGTACAATTTAATAGTGTATACACAAATAACATGAATGAAGAACTAAACAGGAAATGTCGGGAGAGGAGTCATACTGAGGGGAATACAAATAAAGAACTACAACAGAATTATCATCGGAGCAGTCAATATACCATGAATTAATTGGAATAGTGAATATAGTAAGAAAAAATACACTGCATCACCCTTCGTGCTTTTACTCTCAATCTCACCATAAAATTTATAGAAACGGCACGACATCACCCTTCGTGATTTTACTTTCATATCATGGCACGGCATCACCCTTCGTGCATTAACACTCACAATATGGCACGACATCACCCTTCGTGCATTAACACTCACAATATGGCACAGCATCACCCTTCGTGCATTAACACTCACAATATGGCACGGCATCACCCTTCGTGCATTAACACTCACAATATGGCACGGCATCACCCTTCGTGCATTAACACTCTCCCTTACCATAATGCAATGCATAAATAACAACAGGGAGATAGAATAACAAGTACAAACCTTACTTCAACATTTGATTCCATAATATCAATCTCAACTTTGAAATAAAAACTCAGTTATCACCAAAAAAATCCGTAAACATAATAAGAACGACAATTTGGACAACACTAGTATAACACGTAGCAATTTGGCATAGGAATGAGACAATATCAGAAAATAACAGAGAAACATGAAAAAACAGGTAAATTGGCAGCGCATAGGTACTCGTCACCTCACATATACGCCGCTCACATGAATTTCACTTAGCAAATAATCTAAGGTTCCCAATTCCCTCAAGTCAGGGTTAGACACAACACTTACCTTGCTCCGAAGGCCATTTAATTCTCAATCATAGCTTTTTCTTTGAAATTCACCTCCAAACCACTCGTATCTATTCAAAATTGACTCAATAATATCAAATATTTCTAAAGGAATCAATTATATTGCATAAATTATATTTTCCAAATTTTCCTCCAAAAAGTCGAAAAATCGACCTCGGGCCCGCTTGGTCAAAACTCGAGGTTCGGACCAAAATCTTTTTACTCATTCACCCCCGAGCCCGAATATGTAATTAGTTTTGGAATCCGACCTCAAATTGAGGTCTAAATCCCCAAATTCCCGAAATCCCTATTTTCTACCCTAACCCCTAATTCTACCATGAAAACTCTAGATTTTAGGTTGAAAATTCATGAAATTTAATGGGTAATTAAAAGAAAATGGTTTAGAATCACTTACCAACAATTTGGGGAAGGAATGATTCTTGAAAAATTGCCTCTCACCGTTTGGTTTTTGAGAAAAATGACTTTTTTGGCAAAAATCCCGTTTTGGATTCTGTTAAGTGCTGGGTGACAGTGTTCATCGCGTTCGCGAGAGCACTGTCGCGTTCGCGAAGTGTATGGGCTGCCAAGCCTTCACGTTTGCGAGGCAGTGCTCGCGTTCGCATAGGCTACCCTTCCCTGGCCTTCGCGTTCGCGAGACATTGCTCGCGTTCATGATGAAGAAAAGGTTGACTCCCCCCTCCCCAGTGCCTAACACTATGCGTTCGCGATGGGCTTGTCGCGTTCGCGAAGAAGAAATCCTCAACTGCCCAGTTTACTCTTCGCGTTCGCAAGAGGACCTTTGCGAATGCGAAGAAGGATATGCCAGAACACAGATTCTGCAGAAAAACCAGACTTCCAAAGTCCAAAACATCTGTGGCCTATCCGAAACTCACCCGAGCCCTCGGGGCTCCAACCCAAACATGCACACAAGTCTAAAAATATCATACAAACTTGCTCGCGTGATCAAATCGCCAAAATAACACCTAGACCTCTAAATTTAGCACCAATTCAAATGAAATTTTCAAGAACACTTTAAAACTTTTAATTTCTCAACTGGACGTCCGAATCACGTCAAATCAACTCCATTTCTCACCAAATTTCACACACATATCTTAAATATCATAATGAACCTGTACCGGGCTCCGGAACCAAAATACGGACCCGATACTAATAATGTCAAATATCAATCAATTCTTAAAAATAAATAATTTTCAAACTTTTAATTTTCATCAAAAATTCATAACTCAAGCTAGGGACCTCCAAATTCGATTCCGGGCATACGCCCAGGTCCCATAATTCGATACGGATCTACCGGGACCGTCAAAGTATGGATCCGGGCCCGTTTACCAAAAATGTTGACCGAAGTCGACTAAAATTAACTTTTAAGGCAAAAATTCTTATTTTCATCAGTTTTCAACATAAAAGCTTTCCGAAAACCTGTCCGAACTGTGCACGCAAATTGAGAAGGGTAAAAATAAGATTTTTAAGGCTTAAGAGTGCAGATTAGAGTTTTAAAACATAAAATAACCTTTTGGGTCATCACAGTTGATCACAGAAGTGGAGAATGAGAGAGGCTGAAAGGGGTCACGCTTGCCTAGTACCACGATATGCGCCATCACGATGTGTTGGTTTTGGGTCGTGACATATATATCTGGGGTTTCAGTTGGCCACGCCTCTTCAGGTTTGGGGCGTAACCTGGGAGCGAGACCCAGTTGGTCTAATCTCCATATAAGTATATAAAGCATTGATTAATTGGTGACAATTAAACATCTTAATAGAAGAATTTAAAACAACACCAATTAAGTAAATATGAGGAATTGGAAAGAAATATTTTTTGAATTTTGCTTGCCTTTTTTCAACAGCATCCTTATATTTTTCTTTCTTCTTAAATTCAGAGAGCATAAAAGAAATTTCAGTTATATGTACTAAAGTGTCACGACCCAAAATCTAACCATGGTCATGATGGCGCCTATCGTGTTACAAGGAAAGCCTATTTCCCAAAATATTACTACTAAATCAATTATAAGAATTTAATAAAATATTTCCAACATTTGAATTTTTCATAAACTAAATCAACTCTAAATATAATTATAGAAAATACGGAAACGAGCCCCAAACATCGAGGTGTCACTAAGTCATAGGCGTCTAAAACTATGAACTAAGATATATAAACTGTCTAACTGTCCAAAAAAAGAAATGACAAAAGGAGTAACAAGGTCCTGTGGATGCTAGTAACTACCTTGCAGTCTCCAAATATAGCCGGCATGAACTCAACAATCACCGCGTTCTAACTTACCTGGATCTGCACATAAAGTACAGGGTGTAGTATGAGTACAACTGACTCAGTAGTAACAGAAATAACTAAGGAACTGAGTAGTAGTGACGAGCTAAGTAGAATAATTCAATTATTTCTTTATCACAATTTAAAATAAACAGAAATAAATAGGTAAATTCCATCAACTCAATAAATGCTACAAAGAAATTTAACAGGTAAAATGCAGCAATAGCAAAAACAATGAATCCTCACAGCAATGTCACTCCATCACTCAGCACTCGGCTCTCGGCACTCGCACTCAGCACTCAACACTCAATAGGTACCTGCGCTCACTGGGTGTATGTGCAGACTCCGGAGGGGCTCCCAAAGCCCAAGCGCTAAGCACGAACAACTCACGTGCTGCACGAACAACTCACGTGCCATAATATCAATCCCTGGATCTGCACGGTCAACTCACGTGCTACGCGGACAACTCACGCGCTATGGTATCAATACCTGAATCCGCACGGACAACTCACGTTTTGCGCGGACAACTCGCGTGCCTTAATCAAATACCTCACAATAGGCCCTCGGCCTCACTCAGTCATGTACCTCTCTAGCCTCACTATCACCAACAAATAAGAGAAACATAGCCCACATCAAGTATCATAGCATATCAACAACATAATAGGGACTGAGGTAAACATGTACAATAATATCTATGATTAAGTGCAATTAATGTGAGCATGAATAAAGCCTAAGCATGATCTCTAACATGAAGGCAAACAAGTTTAACAACAAATAAACATATAACCACACATAATAGCCATTAGGCCTCATAGCCTCTCGGGACTGACCAAGTCTCAATCCCTCACGGTGCACACCCACACGCCCGTTACCCAGCATGGGTATCACTTCCAAACAATTACATGATGTCAAATCTCCGGGTTTATACCCTCATAGCCAGAGTTAAAATTGTTGTTTACCTTAACAGCGTAAAATCCTACTCCGAGATGCCCTCGTCTCTAGACTCGGTCTCCAAAAGCTCCGAATCTAACCAAAATCAAAATATTACTATTAACATAGGCTAAAGAATCGAATTCCACAATAAAAATTACATAAATAGGCCAAAAATCCGAAATCGGCCAAAACCCAGCCCCCGGGCCCTCGTCTCAAAACCAGTCAAAAATGGCAGAATAACAAACCTCGTCCTCACCCGAGTCCAACCATATAAATTTCACCAAATTCTGACATCAACTCGACCCTCAAATCTTCAATTAAAGTCTTTGAAGATTTCTACCATTTTCAACCCAATCTATACCCATTTGAACTCAACAATCTTTCCACAAACCTTATTGATATGTATAAATGATACTATTATGCCCTAGGATCATACTCTTAATCACCCATTTTTACCCAAACTCAAAATTGAAGACTAGGAGTTAGAACCTTGCCTCTTGGGTAAAGATCTTGTGATATTTCTTTGTTGGATTTCAAAGCTTGAACAAGATCTTGATGAACAAAGCACTTGAGATTCTTCCTCTCTCTAGAAAACTCTCCCTTCTCTCTAAAAAATGTCAGATTTTTGCCCCAAAATGAGTCCCAAAGCCTATTTATCAAAATGGGTTCGAGTTATGAAAACAGAAAAATTAACCCTCCGAAAGCAGGTCTGCGGTCGCATAATGGATCGAAAAATGGGTATGCGGGTCGCAAAATGCACCACAAAATCGATGCCCAGGAATGGGCTTCACTGGACAGGTCTGCGACCATTTTGCGGTCGCATAACTACTTCTGCGATCGCATAATGATTCTGCAATCGCAGAATTGGTCGCAGAATCGCACTTTTCCAGACTTTGGTAATTTGGTCATAACTTCTTGTAGAAATATCCAAATGACAAACGGTTTGAAGCGTTGAAAACTAGACAGATAGACCTTTCTTTTGATAAGTAATACACCATATAAAACTTTGTATCATGAGAGTTATAATCATTTGAAGTTAGGTCTTGTGCGAACTCACTTGAAACTTTAGTCTTATGAAATTTCCAACTTCCAAACTCCCCAATACCCATCTGAAATCATCCCGAGTCCCTCGGGACCTCAACCAATAATTCAAACAAGTCATATACCACTACTCAAATTTAGTCAAACCTTCGGAACTCCCAAAACACCACCAAAACACCAAATCAACCATGGATTCAAGCCTAAGAACTTCTAAACTTCCAAAATTTGCCAACGACGCCGAAACCTATCAAACCACGTCTGATGACCTCAAATTTTGCACACACATCACAAATGACACTACGAACCTACTCCAACTTCCAAAATTCTATTCCGATCTTGATACCTAATTTTCCACTGCCGACCAAAATCGCCAAATTTCTAACCTTCACAAATTCAAGTCTAATTCTACCACGGACCTCCAAATAACATTCCGGACATACTCCTTAGTCTAAAATCACTCAACAAAGCTAACCGAATCATAAAAATCCAAGTCCGAACTCGTTTACTCATAAGTCAACTTCTGGTTGACTTTTCTAACTTAGCTTTCTAACTAAGAGACTAAGTGCCTTATTTCACTCCAAAACTACTTCGAACTCAAACCTACCAACTCGATACAACTCAACACTGCTGAACAAAACGTAAATAAGCAGAAGTGGGAAAAACGGGGCTACAACTCTCAAAACGACCGACCGGGTCATTACATAAAGCCATAGTAACAGTAGGGTAATATGCTCCAGAAAACTCAACAGTAATTGTATAAAATTTATGTAAAAATTTAACAACATCATTAGCAACTTCAGTTATCAACAATCTATATTTGTAGCAATATTTTAAAAATAAGTATGTATAATTCCATCTAGTAACAATTTCATCTGACATAAATTTGGATTTAAGGTTATGTTCGGTACACTTAGTCTTAAATTCCCTATTTCTAGATTGTCTATTATTTCCTTAAATAACACCAACTGCTCTTCTAACACAAGTAATCTCAGTCAAAAATAAATCAAGGCCACTTTTAACAATTAAATTATAAACATGACATGCACACCTAACATGAAAAATTTCGTCAAGTGCTGGTTTCAAATGTAGTCTTAATATTGAAATAACGACATTATTGTTAGAAGCATTATCAAAAGACATACACAATACTTTTTTATTAAGATTGTAAAATGCAACAACTTCGCAAATAGTAGTACTTATAAAAATAGCAGTATGACTTTGATCTTTATCGTATTTAAAAATGATAATACGTTTTTGCATACAATAATTATCATCTATCCAATGACACAATGACATGTAATTGTCAAATAATCATTTCCATTAACAGCATGGCCAATATCAGAAGTTAGAGAAACTCTACAAGGAAGACGGTCAAACAAATAATGTATGTATGTATGATATTGTCCATGAAGTCTAAAGATATCAGATCTACAAGTACTTCTAGGGATACCTTTAAATAAAGGATGATAAATCCTTTGAATATACATAATAAGATATGATGAGCAAAATTAAAAGGTAGACTACCTAAAGCAATCATTTTTGCTAACTCCTCACGATCCTTCATTTTATCATATTTCATAAATCCTCCAGTACTAGGGTTTAGAGTTCCTTGATTTTCATCTAAATCAGAGCCCCATTCTATAGGATGAGTAATTCCCATATGTCTACTAAGTGTCCCACCCCACCCTACCCTACCCCCACCCACCCCCAAAAAAACTTCCTCCAGTCTTGTGTTTAAAATCATCTTTACAAAATTTGCATCTAACTCTATCAGTATTCTCTATTTTGTCAAAATATTTCCAAACTTTACTTCTCCTTCTCCTTCTCCAATTACTAGTCGAGGCCATAGGTGATCTACTACTAGTGCCACGACCACCACCCCTGCTACCAACTCCAACACTACTAGGTATAAGTGGTGTCTCATCTTCAATTTCTAATTAATTATCTTCTATACCGTAATCTTCCCGTAATTATTTATAATCTATATTATTATTAGGTGATGTTTCAGAAACATATGTAAAGTCATCTAAATTACTACTAGAAGTTGAAGTAGTACCTCTTTTTCTATTTTTCCGATTAACCCGATTAGTAACCTTATTACAAACTTATTTTGCAGCATTACACATATTGTGAAAATTTAACTATTAATAAAAATTAAATATGCACATAAAATATTAAATAGGAGAAAGTGTTGGAACGAATGCACCGAATTCCGCAATAAATTGAACACTTGATGATTTTTGAAGTCTTGAAATTGAATTTCGCAACTTCGATGTTACCACGAAGAAACATCAATTGTCCAAAGTTCAAACTTCAAATAATATCATAAATAAAATTCCAAAAAAAAAGAAGAAGAGCCAAATAGTTGATTGCAATTCAGGTGAAAAATGATAGAATGACAATTGAGAATTTGGGTTTGAGAATTGAGAGATGAGTGAAGAAATGAAGAAGATGAGGAGGTCTATTTATAGTTTTTCAAAGGGCTAAATTAGTAAATAATAAAAGTGTTATTTTTGAAAAATAATGTCCAAAAAGGGCTATTCTTACAAATTAGCCGTTGGGCAACAGTCAAAATGGCAGCTAACCGTTGCCAATGGTTAACTTTATTTAAAAAAAAATTGAACTAGCCGTTGAACCGGTCCGGTTAACTAGTACCAAAATTCTACCCGGCACAGGCCGGTTCCCGTCCCAACCCAGCCCTGTCCAGTGCCCTTACTACTAGGCTGGGCCGGTCTGATCTAAAATCGGTCCGGGCTGGGCCGATCCAATCTAAAACCGATCAGGGCCGGTCCGAAACCGGGCCAGGCCGGACCGTTTGACACCTTTACTTGCAGGCATACAAAATATATATTATATATTAATATACAAATATTTTGGAGGGCGACTATACAATATAGATTTAAATTCTTATGAAATAGAAAAATTTACCTGCCATAGCTGAATCTAAGATCTATTTATGGATGATAGCTACCTTTTAATTTGGTTACTTTTCATAGCCACAAAGTGAATTTTTTATTTTCGCCGGAAAGCTGACGGGATTTGATTGTATTTTTCATTTTTTAAATACAGTGTATTTTGTATTTTGGTCAGAGATTTGACCGGATTTGACTGTATTTTTTATTTTTAGTATAAATACACTGTATTTTGTATTCTCATCAGAGATTTGACAATATTTGACTGTATTCTTTATTTTTAGTATAAATACAGTGTATTTTGTATTCTCGTCGAAGATTTGATCGAATTTGACTGTATTCTTTATTTTTAGTGTAAATACATTGTATTTTAAAAAGGATTTGAATGTATTTTTTATTTTTTAAAGTGTAAATGTAGTGGTATTTTGCATTTTGCAGGAGATCCGACCGGGTTTGATTGTATTCTTTCTTTTTAAATATAGTGTATTCTGTCTTTTCCCAAAAGTTTTGGCTGGATTTTACTGTATTCTTCATTTCGTCATTTTTAGTGTAAATATATTCAAATACAGTCGAATACGTTCAACCTTGCGACACCAAATAAGGTTGGATACAACTTAACAGTATATTCAAATACACTCGAAGACCTGCAATTTTTTTTAAACAAATACAATTGAACAATGTATTCAAATATACTCAAATACAACGCATTGTCAAAAACTAGCTACGAAATGTAAAAATATATAATGTAGCTATGGATTGTTAAAAATTCCTTAAAAGGTAGCCATTTCTGAAAATTCCCCCATTAAATAAGGATCCTAAATATCGGGGTGCTTATCGGGCGAATTGAGCGGATATTTACGCTAACCGTTTGGGTAATCGATTATTGGTTTATAAATATAGTAATCCACTAGCCAATCAATAAGACATCGGGCGGATTGGTATCGGACTAGCGATTATCGAGCGATTATGGGGCTGTTTATCAGATTATCGATTAAGGAAAAATTTGGAGTAAAGCATCACATTTGCTTTTGTCTTTGCAATGATTCTGGACGAAGTAAAAATTGAAATATACTAAGTAAAACTAGAAAATAGAAATTGAACCCCAATAAAGGCACTCTTCAAAGCTGAACTAACCGAATAAGGCTAAAATTTCTTGACTTTGCTTTGTCTTTGCAAATCAAATTCATTCAAAGTTGGAGTGAGTGTAGTATTTGGGCAACGATATTATCAACCACCTTTAGCTTTAATCATATATTTTTATATATATAAGTAGCAGACTAGCAGTACTATTGTGCCCTAACTAACTCAAATCCAATCCTACATCAAGGGTCTATATCTGTTACCGGATCATGATGGGTTCCATATACCTTGGACCGACCAAAAATATTATTTATATACATAAAAGTAAAAGTATAAATATAAAAATTCTTAACGAGTTAACGGTTTATCCGATAAGGAAGTTAAGTAATCCGCCCCCAAACCATTAAGCCGTTAATTATAAAATTTTAATCCGTTCACCAACCATTATCCCGAGAATCCGATACCAATAAGCCAATAAGCCATTTGCGGTTCGGTTAACGGTTATGGTTCGGTTTTGAACAACTTTAGTCCTAAAAATGTGAAAATAGCATTGGCTAGCCAATTTTCGGACTGGTAATTAAAAAATAGCCAGCGTTTGCAAAGTCATTGAAAAATAGCCACTATTTTGCTGCAACACGGAAAGTTTCAGTATAATATACTGGAGATTGATGCACATGTGTATGAACTTCCGGCATATTATGCTGGAACTTCAGCACACGAAAAGTTACATCATAATATACTAGAGATTGGAGCACCTATGTATGAACTTCCATCATATTATGCTGAACCAGTATATTAGCTGAAACTCCAGTATATTATGATGGAATATTTTTTGAATTTTGAACAGTATTTTCGTTCAGATTTATCTTACATGAAAAGTGGCTAAATTTCGATTATTTTTAAAATTTTAGCTATTTTTCAATTACCACTTGTAAATTTAACTATTTTTGAATTTCACCCCTGGGAACGGCTATTTTTGCAGTTTCCCTATTAAAAGCATTGGGCTTACGAAGTTGGGCTTTTTATTAAGGGTCGGGTCAAGAAGAATTCGGCTCGAATGATTCTTCGAGACTTTCCTCCCCCCGTGTTCATATAACACAGAAGAAGCTGGTGGCGTGGGCTTTTTTTGTACTCTTTTCTTCTACACTAGAAAAAACACTTGCATTTACAGAATCACTTCAAACCTAAAGCAAACGCTTTCTCATACTCTATTTGAAAAATCTAGTTTTTTGAATTTTTTGTTGATTTTATTTTAATATGGAGGAGGAGCGGCCCCAACAACAATCAGTGGCGGCGGCGGAGGGGGAGGAGGAGCGGCATCCGGAGACGACGCCAGCGGAGGACCAGGAAGAAGAAGAAGAAACGGGAGGAGGAGGAGATGAAGATGAAGAAGAGGCGGAGAATGATGAGTTGATCATGAAAGCACAAGCTTTAATGGAGAAAATCACTGCTGCGCCTGATAACCCTAACCCTAATACTATCCATGCCCTTTCTTCTCTTTTTGAAACTCAAGAATCCAGGTACAGTTTCATTTGTTGATTTCTTTGGTACAGTATCATTTGTTGATTTCTTTGGGTATTCAGAATTGTGGGGTTTTAGTGAAGTGAATTTTGTGTTATATTTGAAGTGAAGTTCGATTTTGTGGGTTTTAGGGATTATATTGATGCACAGAAAAAATTCTACTCGGCAGTATGTGTGTATGTGTGGCTATTGATGTAGAATTTTAATCTATAGAATTTGTTGGGGATTTCAAAATGGTACAGATGGTTTAGCATTTAGCAAGCAGATAAGCAATGAGACACATGAACGTCATTTTAATACGTCCTATATATAATAACAGGGTAGTTAAGTTCTGTTACATGTACCTCTGCTGGTCTTTGTTTTTTCTTTTTTTCTTTCTTCTGAATTTTACCTGGTTAATGCCTAGACAGCATGGTCATAAAAAATAAAAGATAAAGTAAATGCAGTAAACAAGCCTTATAAAAAACAGTAAGAAGCCTTATAACAGAAAAATAACAATATAGTAACTCGTGGATTATTGGGAGTTGTGATGTCGTGCCTGTGCTAATTTATCTTGCTTCTAGTTATGATTATTGGGACACACTGGTCCGATATGATTTTATTTAGTTTTAATGTTTTCAGTGGTGGTTGCGAAATGATTTGGTTTGTTATTGGGTTCTTAGTGCAACATGTCTTCTATATTGGCGTGAAATAGTGAACTTACTCATCTTTGTGAAACCATTTTGCTATTTGGAATTGGGTCAATTGTAGTCTTCTGCCTCTCAATCTGCCCTTCCATATCTAAAGGAGGAGACCAAATCTGTTGTCTTGAGAACATTTCTAATTCACCCAATTCGTGTGTGTGTGTATTAACAAACAACATGTAGCTTGAAGAGATGAATATTTTACTATAATTGTACCTCCATATTAGAGTACAGCTTTTGGATTCTTTTACCATGATATGAAGTTATGAACTTAGATATCATCTACTGTTTTATTTGTTGACCAGTTACAAGATTATGCTGTCAACATAGTAAATGTTTCTGGACTGTTTAGATTTCTATTCCCCCCTACGGTTTATTATCTTCTCTTCCCAGAGAGATTTGGAGCTACAGCTTAATTATTTTTTAATCAATGAGTTGAACTGCACCTAATTGCCTTAGCTATCAAATGGGTTTACATTCTCTATGTTTCTTTCTTTTGTTATCGCTGGAAGTTGTTTCACAGAGCATCTAGCACAGGGAATTAGAAACGTCAATTCTATAATTCCTTCCTAACCAGTATATTGAAGTGTCATTATTTTTAGAGAAATTTCAATTATGAAACTTGGATACTTAGTGGGGAATGTATTAGAGAGAGGCCTTTTGATGTTGCTACGCCACTTTTAGAGAATGCACCATTCTTTATTGTCATTGAGTGATTGAGTGATTTTTCCCGATTGCGCAACGTACAACCATATTCCCTGCTGTTTTATGATAATGAGAAGGGCTTTTTAAACCAATTAGCCTTGGGCCTTTGCTAAAATATGTGAACCCAAAGTTGTGAATTTGAATCAAAATGCTAATCATGACTAGTATCGTGTATACGTAGTGCTTGCAGGATATTGGAAGTCTAACTGCATTTTCCTAAACTTTGGGTTCTTTGTGACAATTGGCATTGCTTTTAGTTTCTTGCTGCAGTGGTCAGTTTGACTGATACTTTTTGATCTTTAAGTTGACTTCTTTTAATTTCTTCCTTTCTGTGTAAAGGTTTTATGCTGGCTTCATTAAAGGACCTGAGCACTGGTACCCATCAGTAATGAAGGGAATGGGGGAGGTGGAACTAGTTCAATTTCATTTTTAGTATAGTTGCGCCCAGTGTCCTTTTTTATGATGAAGAATGCTATATATTGGAGTATGGGGATCTTGTCTTTGTTGTGGTTTTATATTAGTGCCGCATTATATTCGTTTTTTTTAATTGTTTCTATTTTAAAATTATGCGGATGGTCTCTACCTTTTCATTAAAAAAAGAGAATGCGGATTATGCTTGTTAGAAACTGCTGTAAATCCGTGTTACGTTGCATGATGTGTTTGGACCAGCAAGTTTAAAGGTAGAGTGCTATTTTATTTCATCACAGTTTTAAGATGGTTATCCGGAAGTTATCACTAGCAATTTGATAATTGTATGTAGTAGGATACTACTGAAGTGCTACATGACATTTTCTTTTGATAAGTAAGGTGAAGTTTTATATATCAGCATCAAGAGGATGCTGGTATGAAACATCTGTATACATAAAAATTAATTCTCACAGATTTGTAGAGAACTAACAAAGATAACCATGGCCTCTATCCTGTAGCAAGTGCTACATGATATTATGAATAATTTTCTACCTTTGCCTCTTTTTTCTCCTTTTTTATTATCAAATTTATTTAAGTTTAAGTCAGTGCCTTCCTACGATTATTCCCTACTTCAGGAAATATATTGAAAAAACATGATAGTTGACCTTAATCAACTTTAACATAGTGGGGCTAGGTCTTGTTTCCTGCTTGCATTATTCAATACATCCACCTCTTGTCAGAGGTAAACACATCAATGCTTTGTCTCACCCGTTGGAACAAGACAATGACAGATTTGTTCACTTTTTCAAGTGCAGATACATGGAAGAGAGTGGTCATTCTGCCTCTAATAACAGTCGGTCTTCCCATAATGTTGGACGACTAGGAAACCTTATCCGGGTAAGCTATAGTAGCTCTTGCTTTTCTTCTTTGACATTTGTATCTGCACCTCGTATACTAGTGTGTCGCAATATTAACTACTCACTTCCCATCATCCTGCAGGACAATGATGAATTCTTTGAACTGATATCTTCAAAGTTCCTATCTGAGAGGAGATATTCAGTTTCTGTGCAGGCTGCTGCTACAAGGCTGCTTTTTAGCTGTTCACTAACTTGGATGGTAAAGTTCTATTCTTGATTATTTTATTTAAAGGATTGTTTTTGTCATTGTTATGCATGTAGATTAATACATCGCAAATGGAATCCAGTATCCACATGTTTTTGAAGACACTGTGCTGGAAAATCTAAAAAGCTGGACAATGGATGACACAACCAGATTGTCCGGTGATGATCATTATTGGAAGCATGAGACAGGTGATCGGAGGTCCTTCGATTCTGAGATGCTGAAGACCTACTCTACTGGACTTCTTGCTGTATGCTTGGCGAGGTATGCTCTTAGGCCCATATCTTTATTGGTTTTATGACTCATCTCCTGTTTCAGTCATGTTCATTATTTGCTCCATTGATGGTAGTGGTGGTCAAGTAGTTGAAGATGTATTAACATCTGGGCTCCCAGCAAAAGTTATGCGCTATCTTCGGATTAGAATTTTGGGGGAGACCACCACAAGCCAAAGAGATGCAACGGCATTGGTGGATGGCAAAGCATCATCTACAGGTACTGGCGTAAGAGCTAGAGAGGAGTGTAGAAGTAGATTGCGTCAAGTTGCAGAAAGTTCTCACTTGGATATTACCAGAGTAGCGGAAGATGGATTTCATGGTGATCAAGTTATGGATAAGGACCGCGATAGAAGTGCCAGTAGGCATATACGTGGGGATGAACGTTGGACTGATGAAGAGCCACCTGATTCTATGGCTGTTGATGAGGATAATTATCAGGCAGATGTAGATGGTGAAGAAAGATGGCACATCAGAGATTTACGCGAGGGAAAGGCAAAACCTGGTAACAGATCCCTAAGGGAAGAAGATCATGATGAGAATGCTAGAGATGACTTATCAAGACGCAGGGTGAATCGTGGGTGGACAAGACACAGAGGACGAGGAAGGGTTACTGAGGGTGTTCCAGAGAATGAAGCAGCTTTGACCTCTCCAGGGTCCACAAATAGATTGGGTGGGCAATCTCGGAACAGAAATTTATTCCGAAATCAAGAATCGATAAGAGCACCAGATAGCAAGAAGAATCTGAGTAGGACTAATGTTGATGGTTTTGTGATGGAGAGGGATGAAAATGATGAATGTTTCCTAGAATGTAAAGTCGGCTCCAAGGATATCACTGACCTGGTGAAAAAAGCTGTTATAGCTGCTGAAACAGAAGCAAAAGCAGCTAATGCTCCAATCGAAGCCATTAAAGTAGCTGGTGATGCTGCTGCAGAAGTAGTCAAGAGTGCTGCTTATGAGGTTTGTCTTCAGTTCTTATCCTGTGTAGTATTTTACGAAGTCTTTGTTGATTTTTATCTTAACACCATCCCTACGTATCTCAGGAGTTTAAGAAGACAAATGATGACGAGGCTGCAGTTTTGGCTGCTTCAAAAGCTGCATCCACAGTCATTGATGCTGGTATTGCAGTTGAAGCTTCAAGGTTGGTGTGTTGTTTTTGTGTATGAGCCATCCCCAATTGATGACTGGAAAAACATTTTATTTTGCCTTCATCTGCGACTTTCCGTGATTTACAGTTAACTTATAGTAATGTGGTGCTGAGACATTGTAGGAGTGTTATTTCTGAAGCTGAATCACATGATATTAAAGCAACAACACAAGAAGCAAATGAGGATGTCGATGAATTCTTCATATTGGATAGCGACTCTCTTGCAAAGTTGAGAGAGAAGTTCTGCATCCAGTGTCTTGTTATTTTGGGAGAGTATGTTGAAGTACTTGGACCTGTGTTGCACGAAAAAGGAGTCGACGTGTGTATTGCGCTGTTGCAGCGCAATTCCAAACATAAAGAGGGGGGCAAGATTTCGCTTCTTTTGCCTGATGTTCTGAAGCTAATATGCGCTTTGGCCGCACATCGGAAATTTGCTGCAGTATTTGTGGATCGTGGTGGCATGCAAAAATTGCTTGCTGTCCCAAGAGCTCCTCAGACTTTCTGTGGTCTTTCTTCATGCTTATTCGCTATAGGGTCAATTCAGGTAACTGTCTCTCATCCATCACTTTACTCCTTTTAATGTTATATTTTGGTTGGGTATACCCTGAATCTTGATTAATAATGACTTATTAAAATAAATCTTGATTCATTATGGCTCTAGAAATTTTAGTTGCTGACTGAATGAAGTCCGTAACTTCTGAAAAATGATTTCACAGGGAATAATGGAACGTGTTTGTGCCCTTCCTTCAAACATTATTCATCAGATGGTTGAGGTGGCGCTTCAGCTTCTTGAATGTCCTCAAGATCTAGCCAGAAAAAATGCTGCTTTATTTTTTGCGGCTGCATTTGTTTTCAGAGCTGTTCTAGATGCTTTTGATGCTCAGGATGGATTACAGAAAATGCTTAATCTTTTGCATGATGCTGCAGCAGTGAGATCTGGAGTTTCTTCTGGGGCATTAACTGCTTCAGGGTCATTACGAAGTGATAGATCACCACCAGAGGTGCTGACAGCATCTGAGAAGCAGATAGCATATCACACCTGTATCGCTCTTCGCCAGTACTTCAGAGCACATCTTCTCTTGCTGGCGGATTCAATTCGTCCTAATAAAAGTGTTCGCAGTGCTGCTCGAAATATCCCAAGTGTTAGGGCTGCGTATAAGCCCCTTGACATTAGTAATGAGGCTATGGATGCAGTTTACCGTTTAATACAGAAAGATCGAAAACTTGGTCCTGCATTTGTCAGGGTCCGCTGGCCTGTAGTCGACACGTTTTTAAGTTCCAATGGGCATATTACGATGTTGGAATTATGTCAGGTAGTACATGCTTCTATAAAACCGTTCATTCTTTTGTACTTGCATATGCTTTCTGCTTTACTTACTATATTTTCAAATGTAGGCTCCACCTGTTGAGCGTTATTTGCATGACTTGCTTCAGTATGCGCTCGGTGTACTTCATATTGTCACTTTAGTACCTTATAGCCGTAAACTTATTGTAAATGCAACATTAAGCAATGATCGCGTGGGTATAGCTGTTATATTGGATGCAGCAAACAGTGTTGGTTATGTAGAACCTGAGGTATGGTCTCAATGAACTCTTCTCATTCTCTCATAATGCGATTCGATGCTTATCCATTTATTTTGATATTGGTAGATTGTTGAAGCAGCATTGAATGTGTTGGTCTGTCTCGTGTGTCCTCCACCTTCAATCAGCAACAAACCATCTGTATCTACGCAAGCACAGCAAACCATTGCTAACCAATCTGCAAATGTTCCTGGTGGGGAGACCAGAGAACGGAATCCAGAAAGGAGCGAGACCAGGGACAGAAATGCTGAGCGGTTTATTCCAGATCGAGCTGTTAATGTCTCCAGCCAGAATGAAAATAGAGAAAGGAGTACAGAATCTACTATACCTGACCGTGGAAGCGCAGCAGTTCCTGGCACATCCGCGGTCAGTGGTACTTCTCAAGCGCCTGTGTCTACAGTGGCATCAGGATTAGTTGGAGAACGAAGAATTTCATTAGGTGTTGGAGCTGGTTGTGCTGGCCTTGCTGCTCAGCTGGAACAAGGATACCGCCAAGCGAGAGAAGCTGTTCGGGCCAACAACGGTATTAAGGTCCTCCTGCAGCTCCTCCAACCCCGGATTGTTACTCCTCCAGCTGCAATTGACTGTCTTCGTGCTCTTGCTTGCCGAGTACTTCTTGGTTTAGCAAGAGATGATACAATTGCACACATATTAACAAAACTTCAGGTAGGCTTGCCTTGGGCATGATTGCTCTACTCATTTTGACCTCTGCTAAATAAACTAAGAAAGGAAAATGAAAATGAACGTGAAGTACCATGCACAATATACCTATTTGAATGTTTGCATTTTCTGCCTTTTAAAAGAATCTATATTCATTTTTCTGTCTCCAATTTCCCGCGTGGTTGACATCATTGATTTCAAGGGTTGATTGTAATAACTGGTGTATGTGATTTTGTCTGTTGTTATATTTATTCTTACATTTCTTACCTTCAATGTTTCTTGAAATGGTTAAAGGGTTGATCCTTAGTTGAAATCAGTCAGTTCAGCAAATGGAAAGCTGCTAATTTCTTCTTATTTTTTTTATAAGGTAAAGGTATCAATGAATAAAGTACCAAGATGGTACACAAAGGTACATGACAGAAGGCTCAAAAGAGCCTATTACAGTATCCCCCCTAGCATCTCTAGAAAATCCTAGTATTCTTCTACATTTTCCAGTATGCTACTCTTACACCAAAAGTATAAATTGTGAAGATCCTTTTGTTCTTAATTCTAGAGACATCACTTCCCTGTCCTTCAAAGCATGACTTGTTACTTTCCAACCATATCATCCAAAAGATGCAATGATGCATGGAGGGACAGTTCTCCAAAACTGTTGCTGCCTTTTATCTATCCCTTGGAGAAGTGCTAAATTCTTAAGAACATTGAGCCGAGTAAGGGATTTCAATCGTGGAAATATTGGGCTTGAAAATAAATACTCAATTGGAAGCTACCCGTGGATGCGTTTCCAACCATTTGCTATATCTGAAACCACCGCTATCTGCACTAGTTGCTCTCATGAAGTTATAGTGCTGGCTTGACTGGAACTCAGTAAAAGATTATAGTTTGATACACTGGTGCTTAATGTAACGTATGGTGTTAAACCAGAAGATGGTCCAATGGACAAGGGAAAGGGTATGCATCCAACAAAAGGAAAAAGACGAGGCAAGTAAAAGGAGAAAGCTGCTGGACTTGTTTCAGATCATTGTCCTATGCTTTTAGATACTGGTAGAATAAGTTGGAGAATCTCCTTTTTTGAACCAAAAATATGTGGTTGTAACCGGAAGGGTTTAAGAATTGGTGAAATTATAGTCCGAGAGATTTACAATCCAGGGGTGACCTAGTCTAGATTAGCGGCAAAGCTAGACTTGCTAGACTCTGTGCTCCGAGAAATTCTTTCGTTTTAGTCTACTGAGGAGGTGCGACCTTTTTCTCCTTTTATGTCACATAGCTTTTCCTTGTGGGATTACACTGGGTTTTTTGTTGATGATGATATCACATCGCTTTTCATTTCCTCGATAGGAGTCCTTATCTCCCCCCCCCCCCCCCAAAAAAAAGGATAGAGTCTTGCAGGGTCCATTCCGTCCTAGGTTAAAGGTGAGTTTATCTGAAATGTTCTTGACTTGGTGGTGGTAGGAACCGATCAGTGCCAACGAGGAGGGGGACAAACAGGGGCTTCACCTGATATCCAAACAGTGGAATGTGGAATTGTTTGGTAAGGTGAAACACATACATTTAAGTCTGATGCAAGAATTAAGATCGTTGGATTAAACGAGGTTAAAGGGCAAAGTAGGATGGATGTTGATAGCTCTAGAGATAAGCTGGGAGCAGAAGTCGTGTCAAGAATACCAGGTTCTTACACCGCCAAAATGCACAAAGGATAAACAACTTTATTTAAAACTCTAGATAGATTAAAACATGTTGGAAGGGGAGAGTGAATCAAAGAAGGTATCACATATTACTACCCGTCCAGCTATGAAGAACACGAGGAGGGGAGACCAAGTATTGAATGCATTACCTTTAAGGAAATCAATTTCGATGAAGAATTAAGCTCTTAGGGCGGATTTTTGAGAGGGTGCAGGAAGCGGTGTGGAGTTGTGCTAGGGACATGGCACAGTAGTAATGGTTTCACTCTTGCCTTCTCCCACTGTTTTTGGGAAGTGGTGTAAGTTGATGTTTTCTTATTCTTAGAGGATTCTTAGCGGTGTTGCATCTTGAAAGAAGCCTTAACTCCTTAGTCATTGTTTTGTTATTGTATAACCCACGTCATCTGAAACTTTAATCTGTTAGACATGATACATTTTAAGTTATTTATTTTTGGGTCTTTCCCACGCCTTCAGGTGTGGCTCTGATACCTTTTTATGGGTCAATCATGTCTCCCTTTTTTTTAATAGCGGGTGCTAGTAATACTCGTTAGGACCTCTGCATGCTCTAATATCATGTTCGTAGCCACCTCATCTAAATGTTAAGCTGTCGGAGAAAGCAGCTTCCAGATGTGTAAGTATGGTTTTAGTTTGTGAAATTTTGAATGGTTCATCAACAATATATTTCACATTCTTTGCCAAGAAAAAGAACCAGACCTATGCATGAAGGGGCATTAAAATAGAAGTGTCTATATAAATGAGGTACTTACTCTATCCCAGAAAAAGAGGATACAACTTGTAGCCAGACTCCACTTTGGATTTTGCAATGGATGAAAAGAATTATTGACCTATTATCGTAGTAGCAATATTTACAACATCATTGCATGGGTACTTGCAACATCACTAAGTTGGGGCATTTGTGGGTGGAAGACAAATCCTAGATGCGAGTTGTTGCAAATAAGGTCGTGGGTTATTGATTTTCTTTATTGTTCTCATTTTCAAGGGGATATGCTAGGCAGTGACTTGACTGTAATAAATTTGCTTTATGTCTTAGTTCCATGTTGCAGATATGTAGATAATTTTCCAGTTAGCACAAACATTTAACCTTTCTCTAGTTTCTGTATACTTGAAAATCAATGTCCAAGATTCATCGTGGATGCCCTTATGCAACATCAGTGCAAAAGATTTGGTCTTCTGGTGTTGGTGATGTTGAAATGTACTTAGTTACATTGTTCTTTTTGTGGTTTTAGGTTGGGAAAAAGTTGTCAGAACTCATCCGGGATTCAGGAAACCAGACTCCCAGCAGTGAACAGAATCGATGGCAAGCAGAACTTGCCCAGGTGGCCATTGAGCTTATTGGGGTAAGAAAACACTTCTATCTCTTTCTGTACAATTTTTAATACTTGAATTGGAAATAGGGGCTTGGATACGAAGAAGTTGGATGATAATTTTGAGTTTTATGATCTCTCTCTCTCTCTCTCTTTTTTTTTTGGGGGGGGGGGGGGGGGGGCAGGGACTATGACAGAGGGATGTATTTTCACAGGTTTTCTCCTGTGTTTAAGCAAACAAATTGGACGATCATTTTGATGGTCTCTTTGGGGGATGGGAAATGAGAGGAGAGATAGAGAAATTTCACTGGCTTTCTCCTGCAATTAAGTATTTCTACTCCTTCACATCTGGATTTTGTTTTGTTGGCTATCTAGTGTCAATCTTATTAAGTATTTCCCCCTCCATTGTTAACTCTTTGTTAATCCATGCTTCTTAGGTATGACTACATGTGATTATGTGCATTACACTAATAATTTTGTAAGAATACATGTGTAGCTCTAATGTTGGCTTAGATTAACACACACTCACACTTGTATGTTAAGTACTAAATTCGCGCTGAATAGAGTAGTTGGTTTGATTAGCAAGCAAATGATGAGGAGAAAATTTGAATAGATTATGGACTACTAATTGGAAAAGATGCTGCATCTCATTATCATTATGCGCAGTTGTATCAGTTTATTTGAGTTTAATTTTTGGAGAAAGGGAGTTACGATTTAAGGATCAGGGTTAACAAAAATCCAAAAAGTAGGTCAAGACATTTGGGATGGCGAGAGTGATATATTAGTTTTTTGGAATGCTTATACCGAGTGATCTTGCAAGTGTGCTCTGCAGAGTTGCCTATCATTCCTTTCCTTTTTTTTTTTTTATTAATTGAGGTGCAATGGTGTCTTTTGTAATTTGATAGGTTGTAACTAATTCCGGGCGTGCAAGTTCGCTAGCTGCTACAGATGCTGCTACCCCAACATTAAGGCGTATAGAGAGAGCTGCTATCGCTGCTGCTACTCCAATCACATATCATGCAAGGTAAATTGGTGTTTGCTCCAACCCAATTAAATTTGAGGATCATGGTTTACTTCTTTTTTCCTTTACTAGTTTCTGACCTCCTTTGTCTTTGAGTTCAGGGAACTTCTACTCCTCATCCATGAACACCTACAAGCTTCTGGTTTGACAGATACTGCAACTATGCTTCTACAGGAGGCTCAGCTGACACCTTTGCCATCTTTAGCTGCTCCGTCATCTCTGGCACATCAAACATCTGGGCAGGAGACGTCGTCAGTTCAAATTCAGTGGCCTTCTGGTCGTGCACCTAGGGGCTTCATATCAGTTAAACCGAAACTTGCATCACTCGATGAGGATAGCGAACAAAAATCTGAGTCGATTCTCTGTTCTTCAAAAAGGAAACCGTTGGCCTTTTCATCTGCACGTAATCAGTCCTCAAAAACTCTTCCTGGTGAAACCTCTCCAATGACATCAGGTTGCAGGTTCGGTGCGAGAAAGTGTGTCACACCTACAGCCACAGCAGAAACTCCATCTCTATCTTCAATAAAATCTGGTGGAGATCCAGACATCATGTTTAAAACTCCCATTGTATTGCCAATGAAACGTAAGTTAACTGATCAGAAGGAAGGTGCATCAGTACCATTAGGTAAGCGACTCAATACTGGGGAACATGCAATCAGGTCTCCAGTCTGTGTTACTCCAAATGCGGTCCGTAGAAGCGGTCTACAATCGGATCCTAATGTGCCTTCAACACCAAATTCTACTGTGAGAGAGATCCATAATCGACCTGGTTCAAGTACTTTTCCAACTGAGGGTGATGATAGCCTGTGCAGCAATGGTATGCTGACTCCAATGGTGTCGTCTTCTCAACACGGTCTTCTAAGTGATATACAACCCTTGAATGCAGAGCGTTTGACCTTGGACTCTGTGGTTGTTCAGTACTTGAAGCACCAGCATCGCCAATGTCCTGCTCCTATCACAACGTTACCTCCCCTTTCGCTCTTGCACCCTCATGTCTGTCCTGAACCAAAACGAAGCCTTGATGCACCATCAAATGTGACATCCCGGCTTAGTACTCGTGAATATAGAAGTTTGAATGGTGGGACACATGGAAGGCGTAAGGATCGACAATTTGTCTACAGTAGATTTAGACCTTGGCGAACTTGTCGGGATGATGCTGGTGTCTTATTGACATGTGTCTCTTTTATGGGAGATTCTTCGCAAATTGCTGCTGGCACCCATTCGGGGGAGCTGAAAATTTTTGACTCTAACAGCAACAGTATCTTGGAAAGCTTCACCAGCCACCAGGCACCTTTGACACTTCTACAGTCATACCTTTCTGGTGAGACTCAGATGCTCCTGTCTTCAAGTGCTCATGATGTGCGGTTATGGGATGCAACTTCTGTTTCAGCTGGGCCTAGGCATTCATTTGAAGGTTGTAAAGCTGCACGATTTAGCAATTCCGGTACAACATTTGCTGCATTATCTGCAGAACCATCCCGGCGTGAGATTCTTCTATATGACGTTCAGACCTGCCAAGTGGACTTGAAACTTACAGACACATCCAGTATCCCTTCGGGTCGTGGACATATGTATTCTTTACTGCATTTTAGCCCATCAGACAATATGCTTCTCTGGAACGGGGTTTTATGGGATCGTCGTGGTTCTGGCCCAATACATCGTTTTGATCAATTTACTGACTATGGCGGCGGGGGCTTTCATCCTGCTGGCAATGAGGTAAAGATATTTCACTTATTTTCCTTTGGGTGGATAATATTGTAAGCCTGATGGTAAATCTTTTAAACAGTAGTTCATTGTCACCTTTGTGGATCTTTAGTTTTAACTTTGCTGAAACTCTCATCTCTGTATAGGTCATAATAAACTCTGAGGTATGGGATTTGCGGAACTTCAGGCTTCTGCGAAGTGTACCTTCTTTGGACCAGACAGTAATAACATTTAATGCGAGTGGTGATGTGATATATGCCATCTTGAGGAGAAATCTTGAGGATGTCATGTCCGCTTTCCAGACACGTCGTGTTAAACACCCACTCTTTGCTGCTTTCCGTACGGTAGATGCTGTTAACTACTCCGACATTGCAACCATTCCAGTAGACCGTTGTGTCCTTGACTTCGCGACGGAGCCAACTGATTCTTTTGTTGGGCTAGTCACCATGGATGACCAGGATGAGATGTATTCTTCTGCTAGGGTGTATGAAATTGGTCGGAGGCGGCCAACAGATGATGATTCAGACCCTGATGATGCTGAAAGCGAAGAGGAGGAAGAAGATGATGATGACATTGACGAGGAAGCAATCCTTGGAACGGATCTTGATGGGGATGGTGAAAGCGATGCTGATGATATGAGCAATGATGATGATAGCGTGAGCGAGCTTGATGACGAAGAGGATGAAGACGGAGACTTCATTGTAGATGGTGTAGACTTTGGTGGTGGAGCTGGTATATTGGAGATTGTAACGGACGGTGAAGATGATGATGACAGTGAGCTTGTTGAATCTTTTAGTAGTGGGGATGATGATGATGATGATCTCTTGTAGTTGATTTAGGTTGCTGGAAAATAGATGTAATCAATGGATAAATTATCATATAATTTGCTTGGCAATGTAACATTTTTCATGTATTTTAGGAAGGGCAAAGTTAATATTTTTTTCCGCCAGTTTCGAGTTCTTTTCCTGTTTTATCCATGGCGAGGCTTCTGTGCATATGAATCAGAAATGAAAGAGATTATGCTTTTTGGTCCACTTCATGTTTGGAGATTTGTTTTGGTGTCAAGTGATCAGAAGATACAGAAATCTCTTTGTTTACCGGTACACTTATATTTTGGATTTAAGACAATGGCACATATATACAGCTCTAAAGAACAATTGACACTCATTTAGCCAATAATTGGCATTAGTATCCGCAGCCTAAAAAAATTGGCAATGAATAACTCCTACATATAATTTTGCCCCTCTTTCTTTACATTTTTCTTAACCCGCCTTAGACATCTTTTTCATTAACCCCTTGGTTACCCATTAAAATTTTTAGGTGGTCTTTTATAGCCAGAAAAACTAGCAGGTCGCTGAAAAGTTCCATTTTTGACACATTTTTCATACACGGTATACGGGAAAGATATACATGGAAGATGTACTTCTTTTTAGCCGGAGAAAATGACACACCGTCGGAAAGTTCCATCTTCAACACTTTTTCCGACTATGTATATTGCGTTGTATATACTTGTTATCATTGTATATCACACATCCAACAATGTGTATGAGGATGTTGTACGGTATATGAGGATATACAACGGAATACACACACATGTATACATGATATACACCACTTCAAACGTCCATTTTCACACACCATCTACCATATCACCACCACAAAAGCATCGTACCACCAATTATTCCATCGTAACAATATAAATACTATTTCAATTAGGGATGGCAATGGGGCGGTGCGTATTTGAGCTTATGTGGGGCGGGGATGGATAAATGCGGGGAGGGGCGGGTTAAAAACATTTTAAAAAAATTTAATGCGATTGCGGGTTAGATATGTTTCAGCGTTGCTCCTTCCTGCCAATTTATATCACTCAGCACCTAGCCTGCCATCTCCGACGATGTGATAAAGCTCACAGACTTGTTCCATCCCTTATACTCTATGAAACGGACCTGTTTTTTTTTTTTTTTTTTTTTTTTTTTTTTTTACATTTTCTCACTTCTTTTCTCTCTTTTAATTATCTCATTTAACCAAAAATGAAACGATTAAATTATCTTCAAATCTCATAGATCTGAGTGTTTGTACTTCTCATTTCTGTTCTAATTTCTTTTTCTTCTTTAGACTTTTCATTAAACTCTATACGATGCAGTAATAGAAGAAAAATGCGGAAAGTAAATGTTCTTGCAATCTTTCATTGAACATAAAATTTAATTTATTTATTTATTGAGGTATTATATTATTAATACTAAAAGAAAATTTAAAATTATTAAGTTAAAAAGTTAGTTTGAGAAATCAAACATACATATACACGTTCAATATTTAAATATATTATATACTCTCTCATCGACACATTAAAGGTCACTAAATGATCAGATTGATAGTTTATGCGGTAAAATTGATATTACATGCACTTAAAAAATTCATATTTAGTCTTATCCATTATAAGTTAACTTATGTTTAGTCATTTTTATTTTACACCTTTTAAACTAGTCAATACTGGTATGTGAGTTGAAAAAAAAAACCAATTCGAGAAAAAAAAGAAACGGAGAAAATATGTTTTAGTTTTCGTGATATACATTATAGAAATTGGAAATTTTGTTATGCGGCGCGGTGTGGGGCAGGTTGAATTTTTGCGGGTTGAGGTTGAACCGCCCCGCCCCGCCCCGCCCCATTGCCATCCCAATTTCAATCCAAAAAAAAAGGAAGAAAAAGAAGCTTGAAATCTGCTGAAATTGAGGAAAAGTCACAGATCTGCCAACCTAAGGGGAATAAAACTTGATGCTCCGATGGAGATCTTTCGTTAATTATCTCCATAGTTTAACCAAGATTCTTCTTCCATTGGCTCAACTTATTTGTGTGAGCGTAGTGGTATTTTTGGTGTCACCTGTCCTTCTCTGCTAAATGGCGTTTGGATAAGATAAATCAAGATTCTGGGGCATAGGGCAACAGTGATTCTAATAAAATGTTATGCAAGGATGATAACTCACACTCCATAAATTTTAAAATTCTTCCTTTATTTCTTAATTTTAAATTTTAAAAGATTCTGGGGCATAGGACAACAGTGATTCTTGCTCATGTCAATACTAGTGCAAAAGTGAACAAGATTCAAACTTTGATTGACCAAAAACATAAAAGAATGAGAACATACTCCCGAAGAAAATATATTGTAACACACTCCAAATATTACAAACGATTAACGGAGTTTCTATTGCAAACTGAGAGCAAAATTACAATAGAACTTAGGAAGAACCAGAAATGCATAAAAAGAATAAGAGGAGGATGGGAAACAGACTCTGACAGAGGAAAAGGGGATGAGAGAAAAACATACGAAACTGAATACAAAATAGCCTACTTGTTCCACTACTATTCTGCTACTAATAATAACGACATTCTCTTGGCTACCACTAATCTCTTGACACCTGTCCTTCCAGATTCTACACAAAGTCCTTCAGCAAAGTATTGGGCTTTTTGTTTCGCTGGCTTTTTCTCAGTTTTGCCTCAGGCCCAATGTTTTCATTGTCACGATCCCAAATCACAAATGTCGTGATGGTGCTTATCATGATACTACGAAAGCCGATAACTCACACATACCAACATCTTAAATTCAAAATATACTGAAATAGGTTTAAGTATGTAAGAATCTCATAAAAAATGGATGAAAACGCCACAACTTAATACAAAATTTCCCAAAACCCGGGTGTCACTAAGTACATGATCATCTATTTAATAACATAGTCCGGTACACTGTCTAAGAAAGTAGAACAGAATAAGTAAAACTAAGAGACAGGGGAGGAGGGTCAAGGTCTACGGATACCAAATCATCTACCTCGATAATCTCCGAACAGGTAAAACTCCACGACCAGCAACCACCGTGCCCGAAAATACCTGGATATGCACACGAGGTGCAGGGTATAGCGTGAGTACAACCAACTCAATAAGTATCGTAAATAAACAAGGCAAGGTAAGAGAAGCTTAAATTATTGAGGATACTGGTTATTCCAGTGTAATTCTGCCTTTTTAAACCAACACAGAATAATATTTAGAACTAACTCATCAAGCTTCGTGAGAAGAATAACCGTGTGTGCATAGTTTCTCAAATACCCTGCTCAGACAATGTTATGGCATGTAGAGGAAGGAAACAAGTAAATTAGATAAATGATCAAGAAAATACAAGTTCCACACACCGCCTCAATGCGAGCTCCCAAAATCAAATTGTGAAATTTTACTCTAACCCTCGTATTTGAAATATTTAAGTATGCCCAGATGTCCTTCTTCGCGATCGCGAAGCACAAATCCTAAGCTGCCAAACTTTACCCTACGCGAACGAGGATAAGACCACGTGAACGCGATGCACTGCCTTCCCAGACCTATGCGATCACAAACATCATCATGCGATCATGATTAACAAATCCGCGTGAACCCAGTCTCCTCTTTTCCTCTTCACGAACGTGACTAGACCCGCGCATTCGCGATTCACTGCCTGACTATCCTACACGATCACAAACTCCTGCTCGCGAGCGCATAAAGAAAAAACCCTAGCTGCCCAAATAAGCCTTCGCGATCGCGAATAAGGAAACCAGGCGTGCAACATCAGAAATTTCTAAGTCCCAATTCCAACCCGATAACCATCCGAAATCTACTCAAGGCCCCCGGGACCTCAATTAAACATACCAATAAGTCCTAAAACATCATACGAAATCGCTCGAAGTGTAAAATCACATCAAACAACACTAAAATCACGAATTGTGCATCGATTCAAGCCTAATGAACTTATGAACTTCTAACTTATACATTCGATGCCGAAACCTATCAAATCAAGTTCGATTGACCTCAAATTTTGCACACAAGTCATAAATGACACAACGGACCTATACCAACTTCCGAAACCAAAATTCGATCCCGGTAACCACAAATTCTACTCTCAGTCAAACTCCTCAACTTTCCAAACTTCTAAATTTCCATCTTTCGCCGTTTCAAGCCAAAATCAACTACAGACATCCAAATCACTATCCTGACACACTCCTAAGTCCAAATCAACCAACAGAGCTATCAGAACCATCAAAACTCAATTCCATATCTATTTACACATAAGTCAATATCCGGTCAACCTTTTTAACTTAAGCTATAACCTTGAGACTAAATATCTCAACTCATTCTGAAACATCCCCGGAACCAAACCAACTACCCTGGAAAGTCACATAACATCAATTAAGCAAAGAATAAGCAGTAAATGGGGGAACGAGGCTATAACACTCAAAGTGACCGATCGCGTCATTACATCATCCCCTTCTTAAACAAACGTTCATCCTCGAACGGGTCTAGAATCATACATGGAGTCTCAAATAGGCATGAATATCTGCTCCGCATCTCCCGCTCGGTCTCCCAAGTAGCCTCTTCAACTAGCTGACCTCTCCACTATACCTTCACTATAGTTATGTCCCTTGACCTCAACTTTCGAATATGCCGATCTAAAATGGCCACCGGCTCCACATCATAAGTCAAATCACCATCCAACTGAACTATGCTGAAGTCCAAAACATGAGACGGATCGCCGATATATTTTCGGAGCATGGAAACATGAAACACTGGATGAACGCTCGACAGACTAAGCAGTGAAGAAAGCTTGTAAGCCACATCTCCAATCCTCTTAAGCACCTCAAACGGACCAATGTACCAAGGGCTCAACTTGCCCTTCTTCCCGAACCTCATAAAACTCTTCATGGGTGAAACCTTGAGTAGTACATTCTCCCTAACCATGAAAGCAATGTCGCAGACCTTTCAATCAGCATAACTCTTCTGTCTAGACTGCGCTATGCGAAGCCGATCCTGAATCAATTTAACCTTGTCCAAAGCATCCTGAACTAAGTCAGTACCCAATAGCTTGGCCTCACCCGACTCAAACTAACCCACCAGAGACCGACACTGCCTCCCATACAAAGTCTCATATGGAGCCATCTGAATGCTCGATTGATAGTTGTTGTTGTAGGCAAACTTTGCAAGTGATAGAAATGGATCCCATAAACCCCCGAAATCTATGACACAAAAATGTGGCATATCCTCCAATATCTGAATAGTGCGCTTGAACTGTCCGTCTGTTTGAGGGTGGAATGTTGTACTCAACTCAACCTGTGTGCCCAACTCTCACTATACTTCTCTCCAAAACTGCGATGTAAAATGCGTGCCCCGATCTGAAATGATGGACACCAGCACACCGTGAATGCGAACAATCTCTTGGATGTAGATCTTATTCAACTGCTTCGAAGAATAAGTAGTCCCAACTGGAATGAAATGTGCGGACTTGGTCAGCTGATCCACAATCACCCAAATAATATCAAACTTCCTCAAAGTCCATGGGAGCCCAACTACGAAATCCATGGTGATACGCTCCCATTTTCACTCCGGAATCTCAAGACTCTGAAGCAATCTGCCCGGTCTCTGATGCTCATACTTCACCTGCTGACAATTTATGCACCGAGCTACAAAACTCACTATGTCTTTCTTTATCCTCTTCCACCAATAGTGCTGCCTCAAGTCCTGATACATCTTTGCGGTGCCCGGATGAATGGAATACCGCGAACTGTGGGCTTTTTCAAGAATCATATCATGTAGCCCATCCACATTGGGCACACAAATCCGACTCTGCATCAGCAACACCCCATCATCTTCAATAGTAACATCCTTGGCATCACCGTGTTGCACCATGTCCTTAAGGACAAATAAATGAGGATCATCATACTGACGCTCTCTGATGCGATCATATAAGGAAGACTGAGAAACCACACAAGCTAGAACTCGATTGGGCTCTGAAATATCTAATCTCACGAACTGGTTGGCCAAAGCCTGAACATCAGCTGCAAATGGTCTCTCACCAACATGAATAAATACAAGGCTACCTATACTTACCGCCTTCCTACTCAAGGCATCGGCCACCACATTGGCCTTCCCGGGATGATATAGAATGGTAATATCATAGTCCTTTAGCAACTCCAACCATCTCCGTTGCCTCAAACTTTTATCATTTTATTTGAATAAGTGTTGGAGACTCCGATGATTCGTAAATACTTCACAAGACACACCGCAGAGATAGTGCCTCCAAATCTTCAATGCATGAACGATGGCTGCCAACTCTAAATCATGAACATGGTAGTTCTTCTTATGGGGCTTCAACTAATGCGAAGAATAAGCAATCACTCTACCCTCCTGCATCAAGACACACCTAATAGCAATACGAGAAGCATCACAACGCTGTATAAGACCCAGAAGCTGAAGGCAAAAAATTGGAGTTGTGGTCAAGGAAGTCTTGAGCTTCTGAAAGCTCTCCTCACACTCATCTGACCCACTGCAAGAGACGAGAAATCATTCATAAAGCGATGACAATATCCGGCCAAGCCGAGAAAACTCTGAATCTCAGTAGCTGAAGACGGTCTAGGCCAACTCTGAACCGCCTCTATCTTCTTTGGATCCACCTTAATCCTCTCACTGGACACCATATGCCCCAAGAACGCCACCGAACTGAGCCAAAACTCACACTTAGAGAACTTGGCATAAAGTTTCTCCTCCCTCAACCGTTGTAGTACAATCCTCAAATGATGTGCATGCTCCTCTTAGCTCCGTGAGTACACCAGGATATCATCAATGAATACTATGACAAACGAATCAAGATATGGCTGAAATACACTATTCATCAGATAAATGAATGCTTTTGGGGCGTTGCCTTATTGGGGCATGTTGTATCTGCAAAAGGCATAAAGGTGGATCCTAAGAAGATTGAGGTTGTTTAGAATTGGCCTAGACCTACTTCAGTTACAGAGATCCGGAGTTTCCTAGGTTTAGCACGTTATTATCGTCGGTTCGTGGAAGGATTTTCATCTATAACAAGACCATTGACCAGATTGACCCAGAAAGGTGTCCCATTCAGATGGTCAGATGAGTGTGAGATGAGCTTTCAGAAGCTTAAGACCGCTTTGACTACGGCGCCAATGTTGGTATTACCCACAGGTTCAGGATCGTATACGGTATATTGTGACGCATCTCATATAGGGCTTGGTGCAGTATTAATACAAGATGGCAAGGTAATTGCATATGCGTCGGTGCAGTTGAAAGTTCACGAGAAGAATTATCTTGTTCATGACTTAGAATTGACAACCATTGTTCATGCGCTGAAGATTTGGAGGCATTACCTCTACAGTGTCTCGTGTGAGGTATTTACTGATCATCGCAGCCTTTAGTATATGTTCAAACAAAAAGATCTTAATTTGAGGCAGAGAAGATGGTTGGAGTTGTTGAAAGACTATGATATCACCATTTTGTATCATCCCGGAAAGGCCAATGTGGTGACCGATGCTTTGAGTAGAAAGGCTGTGAGTATGGGCAGTCTTGCATATATTTGGGTTGGTGAGAGGCCATTAGCTGCAAATGTTCAGACTTTGGCTAATCAGTTCGTGAGGTTAGATATTTCAGAACCCAGTCGGGTTCTAGCTTGCACAGTCGCTCGATCTTCTTTATATGAGCGCATCAGAGAGAGGCAATATGATGATCCTCATTTACTTGTTCTTAAGGACACGGTGCGGCACGGTGATGCCAAACAGGTTACTGTGGGGGAAGATGGGGTTCTGCGAATGCATGGGCGTATTTGTGTGCCTAATATGGATGGGCTTCGTGAATTAATTCATGAAGAAGCACACGGTTCCAGGTATTCTATTCATATAGGTACCGCCAAAATGTATCAAGATTTGCTGCAACATTATTGGTGGAGGAGAATAAAAAAGGATATAGTTGCATATGTAGCTCAGTGTCTAAATTGTCAATAAGTAAAGTACGAGCATCAGAGACCTGGTGGTTTGCTTCAGAAGTTAGAAATTCCTGAGTAGAAGTAGGAGCGTATCACTATGGATTTTGTTGTTGGGCTCCCACTAAATCAGAGAAAATTTGACGCAGTTTGGGTCATTGTGGATAGGTTGACCAAGTCAGCACATTTTATTCCAGTGGCAGTTACCTATTCTTCAGAGAGGTTAGCTGAAATTTACATTCGTGAGATTGTTCGCCTTCACGGTGTGCCCGTGTCTATTATTTCAGATCGAGGTACGCAGTTTATCTCACATTTCTGGAGGGTTGTACAACGTGAGTTCAGCACGCGGGTGGAGTCGAGTACAACATTTCATCCACAGTCAGACGGACAGTCAGAGCGCACTATCCAGATATTGGAAGATATTCTTCGCGCTTGTGTTATAAACTTTGGAGGTTATTGGGATCATTTCTTGCCACTTGTGGAGTTTGCTTATAATAATAGCTACCAGTCGAGCATTTAGATGGCTCCATAAAAGGAATTATACGGAAGGCGATGCCGATCGCCAGTTGGTTAGTTTGAACCGGGAGAGGCTCGGTTGTTGGGTACCGATTTGGCACAAGATGCCTGGGATATGGTCAAGATTATTCAGGATCGACTTCGCACAGCTCAGTCTAGGCAAAAGAATTATGCCGACCTTAAAGTTCGTGATATTGCATTCATGGTTGGAGAAAGAATATTGCTCCGGGTTTCACCTATGAAAGGTGTAATGAGGTTCGGAAAGAAGGGCAAGTTGAGCCCTAGGTATATCAGACCCTTTGAAATTCTTGAAAGGGTGGGTGAAGTAGCCTACAGGCTTGCATTACCACCTAATTTATCAGTGGTTCATCTGGTGTTCCATGTGTCTATGCTCCGAAAATACCATGGTGATCCATCCCATGTATTAGATTTCAGCTCAGTCCAATTGGACAAAGATTTGACTTACGAGGAGGAGCCGGTGGCTATTCTAGCACGGCAGGTTCGACAGTTGAAGTCTAAGAGTTATCCTTCAGTTCGGGTGCAATGGAGAGGTCAGCCAGTAGAGGCATCTACCTGGGAGTCCGAGTCGGACATGCAGAGTAAATATCCACACCTTTTCTCCAGCTCAGGTACTTTTTCTAACTCCGTTCGAGGACGAACGTTTGTTTTAGAGGTGGAGAATGTGATGACCCAAAATGTCATCTTTAAATTTAATAAGTAATTATGTGTTCTAAGACCTCGAAAAGCACCATTTTTCATTCCATAACTTGCGTGCGCAGTCCAAAAAAATTTCCGAAAAGTTTTTATGTGAAAAAAAATTAGATTAAAATGCGAAATAGAGCTTTAAAACTCAACTAAGTTGACTTTGGTCAACATTTTGAGAAAATAAACCCGGATCAGTGTTTTGACAGTTTCGGTAGCCGGTAGGTCCGTATCGTGATTTGGGACTTGGGCGGATGCCCGGAATCGAATTTCGAGGTCCCTATCCCGAGATATGGAATTTTGATGAAAAATTAAAAGCTTGAAAGCTTAATGATTTTTAAGAAATTATTGATGTTGGATTTATTGACATCGGGTTCGTATTTTGGTTCTAGAGCCCGGTAAAGGTCCACAATAATATTTATAACTTGTCTGCCGAATTTGGTAAGAATCAGAGTTGATTTGATGTGATTCGGACGTCCGGTTGTAAAAATATAAGTTTTAAAGTTTCTTGAAAACTTCTTTTGATTTGGTATCCGATTCGTAATTCTAGGTGTTATTTTGGCGATTTGATCGCGCGAGTAAGTTCGTATGATATTTTAGAACTTGTGTGCATGTTTGGTTTGGAGCCCCGAGGGCTCGGGTGAATTTCGGATAGGCTACGGGATGATTTTGAACTTAGAAAAATATGGTTTCTAGCTTCTGCTGTCATCTGGTGTTTTGTGCTTCGCGATCGCGAAGCCATTCCTGCTATCGCGAAGAGGAAATAAGGCAGAAGCTGGGGTACTCAAATTTGATCTTCGCGTTCGCATGAAACGTTCCGCGATCGCATAGGTCTATGGGGTTATGCTTCGCGTTCGCATGTGTGATGTCGCATTCGCGTAGAGCAAAGTGGCAGCATGTGCAAAAATGTGATTCGCGATCACGAAGCCATTCCCGCGATCGCGAAGAGTAAAATGAATCTGGGCAAAGTTGTTCTACGCGATCGCGAACGAATTTTCGCGATCGCGATGAATAAAAATCTGAAAAAACAGAACTTAAGTTATGTAAATGGGGTTTCGACCCATTTTCAATCATTTCCAATTTTTGAGCTCGGATAAGGCAATATTTGGGCGATTTTTACTGAAAAATATTGGGGTAAGTGTTCCTTATCCTATATTGATTATATTTCATGATTTCATACTCATTTATATCATGAATCCGTGAAAGTTTGGAAGAAAAATCAGATTTTTATAAAATTTTTCAAAAACGAAAATTTAAGATTTGAAGGTCCATTTGACATCGGAATTGGATAATTTTTATATGGTTGGACTCGTCTAGAAATGTGTGTTTGGATTTCGTAAGTTTTTTTCGGGATTTGAGATGTGGGTCCCATTGGCAGCCATTACCAAATATTTTAATGAAATTCGAATTTTTATCCGGAAAATTTATAAATTCATATGGAATTAATTCCTATGATTCGTATTGAGTATATCGAATTGTTTGTGAATAGATTTGAAACTTTTGGAGACAAATTTAAAAGGAAAAGATGTGGTCGAGTAATTGATTAGAATTTGCAAAGCGAGGTAAGTGTCGTGGTTAACCTTGATTTGAGAGAATAGAACCCTTAAATTATTTGTTATGTGAATTGCATGTGAACGACGTATAGGCGAGGTGACGAGTATCTATACGTAGTCTAATTAATTATTTGCATGCTTACTTGAAAAATCATAAATTATTTTAAATCATAAATTAATTATTATAATAATTATTTCTCTCCTATTCTTTGTTAAATATTAATTATTGAATTCCTGCATTAATTGTTACATGCTATTTGAATTATGTGTTTTAATTGTTATTTGACATTTAGCATATTAAATATTAAACTACCTATTTTTTCTATGATTTTCATAATAAATTTTTATTTGCCATTGTTTGGTTCATAAATAAATTATAATTATTGTGTGCCTTGATACTTAATAATTTCTCATTGGATGCATTATTTATTGGAGTAAGTTTTATTACATTTATGAGTTGTTTAAAATTATATTGGGGGAACGGGTTGCACGGCGCAACGGAAATAAAATCATATATATATATATATATATATATATATATATATATATATATATATATATATATATATATATATATTGGGGGATCGGGTTGCACAACGCAATAGACTTATTTAAAAGTCAATATTGGGGGATCGAATTGCACGCTGCAACATAGTTATTTAAAAGTCTATATATATACTTGATTGAAATAAAAATATGACAGACTTGATTAAAAGGATTATATTGTGAGAGCGGGTTGCACGCTGCAACAGAATTGAATGTGGATATATTGTGAGAGCGGGTAGCACGCTGCAACAAAATTGGTTGAAATAATAACGGATTATGACTGTTGAGTTGGCTTCAATTATTATAAATGAGTTACCTGATTTATTTCTATTATTTGTTGTTATTACTAATATTGCGTATATGTTAATGTAAGTGAACCGCCTTAGCCTCGTCACTACTTTGTCGAGGTTAGGCTCAGCACTTACCAGTACATGGGGTCGGTTGTACTGATACTACACTCTGCACTTCTTGTGCGAATTTTGGAGTTGGTAACGGCGTACCATAGACTTGCTCGGATTTTAGCTACCAGAGGAGACTTGAGGTATAACTGCATGGCGTCCGCAGTTCTGAAGTCTCTGTCTATTTTACATTAGCCGTGTGTTTATTTTCAGACAACTTTATTTTATTCAGACCTTTATTTGTATTTATTCTAGAAGCTCGTGCACTTGTGACACAAAATCTGAGATGGTATTTAGACACCGTTGTTTTTATAGGTTATTTTACTATATTTCAAACTTTGCTTCCGCATTTATTTCTTTGATTATTAATAATTTATTTAAAAATTGGTTAATATTATTCTAACGTTGGCTTGCCTAGCAAGTGAAATGTTAGGCGCCATCACGGTCCGAATATGGGAATTTCGGATCGTGACACATAAGTGAATAATATCCTGTGGAATATAATTAGTTGTTAATGTCGTATTCTAATTCAGCTAAAACACACGCAATACAAAGCATACATAGAGTAAAATTGATATCTAAATATTATATGTATTATGCCAGCAAAAGTTGTTCCTTGTTTAAAAGAAAATAGAAACCTCAACGATCAATAACTATCTCGAATACGAAAAAACAAATTGAGCTTATATTTCTTAGAGAATGCAACAACACTAATCCTTTTCAATTTTCACTTTTTTTTGTAAGTTATTGGGTTGTTGATGTCTTCAACTTTTTTGGTCTTCTTGATTCCTGTTTCCGTTTTTATCTCTTCATCTAGTATTTCAATTGCAGCAATTTTTTCAACTTCCTGGATCTCCTCCGCAATAAATCATCTTCCATCTCGATCGCCGCCATTTTTGGAATCAATTTTGACAAGAAAGGTGAACTCTTTTTCCCGACTCAACACCAATTTGCCAATAGTGGATTCCTTGTTGCTGGCCAGTAAAAATAGACTTGGGTGTTCGACTTTCAGGATCTCTGACCCTAACCATCTGGCTTTCCAGAAAAAAAATATGAGAATTCCCAAGCTTGAGTGATGACTTGAGTTGGAAGTCACCCCATAACTTTGAAATGTGTTTCCATGGCTTAGAACCATGTGGCAGTCTACTTTGTCTAGTACACCAGTTATTTGCTACCCCATATTTTGCTTGTATTACAACTTACAACAGCCCAGGGTTGTCCATGTTGTACCTCCGGTGCGATTTTATTAACAAACTCTTGTTGTGTAAAGTGAGATCTTTTATTCCTAGCCCTCCATGCACTCTGGGGAGGCCATTTAACCAAATGGAATTTGTGAGTTTAACTATTTTCTTCCCATAAAAAATCTCTACTTAATTGATCAAGTCTCCTCTGGACCTTTGCTGGGATTGAAAACAGGGACAAGAAGTAGGTAGGAATGCTATCCAACACACTGTTGATGAGTGTAATTCTACCACCCAAAGAGAGATACTGCATTTTCCAAGAAGCTAATTTTTTTCAAAATTTTCAATTACTTCATTCCAAATACCTAGAGCTTTGTGTCTAGCTCCCAGTGGAAGACCAAGATATGTTTTAGGGAAAGAGCCCACCTTACAACACATTACTTCCGCAAGCTCTTCCAAGTTTGGAACTGAATTGACCGGATAGATGATGCTCTTCAACATGTTCTACTAAAGATATTTGACTTGTCAAAGGAAAATGCCGGATGGGCCATGTCATATTCCTGTTCAAATGATGGTATAATATTTCTAGGATTCGAGTTATTGTCTCGTTATATTTTCTAGAAGTTGGCAGACAAAGAACTGTTGTAAATACGAGATCATATAAGATGAACATTGATCAAATACAGAGTAAAGTTTCTTTTTTGTCTATGTGGCGGTAAAACAAAATGAAAATCAGAGAGATGGTTTAATGCTTTTTCTAATACAAGTACGATCTTTGGTTGATCTCTGCTCAAGAATTGTGAACAATGTTGCTTGTCTCCCTGATTCGGAAAAGGATTAATTTTTTAATTATGAAACTTTTGATTCAACTATACTTCTTAACCTTACAGTTACGCTCAAATACTCTTTAATAATTGTAAATTGGCTAGTTCGTGGGCTGTGCTTATTGATACATCATTTAGCAAGTTCAATCTTTGATGTAGATCTGCTTAATTAAGTAGGTCGCATAGGTCGGAAATCTCCTAGTTTGCTTGAAATTAAACTGGTTAGATGATAGATAGACAATATCATGTTACTTAAAAAAAAGATGGAATCATGCAGGGTTTTGCTGCTTCGTTTCTTTCTTTTTTCTCTCTGAAATGTGTGCCATGATCTTTTTTATTGATAGATTCCCCCCCACCCCCCACCCCCCCCCTCTTTCTACTGAAAAACTAAAACTAACATCGGTAAATGATTTTTCAGGATCCTTATTTCCGAATGACTCGAGATGTCGCTCCCCGGATAGGTTATCACAAGCCTGCTTTGATTGAATCATCTTTCTTTCCTGCCCTTCAGGTTTTTTTCCTTTCTTATAGACCAGTGACTGAACAATATTAGTTCTGTTACAAATTTACAATGAAGTTTCACTACGACGATGCTTCTGTGACTTCGCCTTTTACAATTAATTAGTAATTTGTTCTATGACATTTATTTATCCGTCCTCAACTTCTTGTTGGTACAAGGTTTTAACTTTTCTGGCTGCAAGCTGGCCCAGACACTACTATAATTAAAAAAAGATATTGCGTCATCAATAATCAAACAGTTAGATAGAATCATTATCACCCATCATTCTCACATACCCATCATTCTGGAATCTAAAGCACCTGTCTGTGCCCTGTGGTATGATCTTTTTGAGCTGCGACAGTCTTTAGACCCTAATTTCTTACAAATGAAAGTTATGTTCTGCTTTGGTGCTTCATTCTGGTTATATATGAGTATTTCAGCGTCTAAGTTGGAACTGTTAACTTCTCATCTTTCTGATTGACAAAAAATTGAAGTTCACTGCATGTGCTTCGTCATAGCTTATAGACCAATAAATGTAGCATATTTTGGTCTTAGACCTGTAAAACATAAATCTAGTTTGTTAATTTATTCATTTAATTTTTGCATAGACCGAGTAATGCAGCATTCCTGAAAGCTTTATTCTCTCCCTGGAATTCTGCTTGTGCCTAGCGTCTGGATCATGATTCTTCATGCTAGAGAAGTATTTCTCGACTAGGAAAACTAGTTGCCTCCTGCATAGAATTGATGTGCAAAGAAGTTAAAAACATTTAAGCTTACCATAAGACATCAACTTCTCAATCGATATTAATCTTCTTCTTTTTTTGTTGATGAAGTAAGTAGATTCATTGCTGGCATCAAGAAGGTGCAAATTGTACAAAAGAGGTGTTGTTAGCTTCATTACATTTGTCTGTGCTATAGCAGGAAGCTAACAGTTACAAAATAAGAGAATAAGCTAATCTATTCAGAATGTTAGTTCTGGATTACAAAAAACTGTTTAATGAAAATTCCATAAAGCCTGTGTAAGACAGTCCCCAAGGAAACTCAAGAAAGAATTTCCTTGTTAGATGTTCAATTCAGTCGAGCAAAGCCCCACATCTTCAATAACCTTTTCACAAAGGACGAACACTGTTTGCTAGAACCACTGTTGTCCATATTGCAAATAGTCTCCATATAAATGTTTGTCTTCTACTAACAGATGGAAATGTGTGTTGACTAATAAATCATCTTTCACATTTCCAAAATGTCAAAATAAAATCTATATATTTTTTTTCATTTTTCCCTTTCTTTTTACCACTTTCACGCTCTTCTTAGTGGAATTTGGTTCTTAATTAGTGCAATTGTAGATGATTCTTGAGTTCCAACTTAAATGAAATGGATTACTAACTATATAACGGTTGTTTCATTTCATCTTTGTTCTTTTTCTGATGTGCCCACTTCCGTGCTTGTAATCTGTCTGATTCCAAATAAGTAGAAATACAACTGTTTCTCATCCTTGTTACTTGTCAAATTAGTTTGTGCACACATGTTTCAGCTTCTGATTTTTAATGTGTCTGCTTGTAAAAATTCTTCTGCATTGCCTTTCTGTTAATATTCTACATTTTGTTGAACATTTGCAGGGGGAGAATGGAAAAATGTCTGCTAGTGATCCAAATTCTGCCATTTATGTGACCGATTCAGCAAAAGAGATAACAAACAAGGTTGGGGTTTTTTTTTATGATGTGAACCATATTATTACACACCTTCTCAGAAAATAATTCCTTCCGAAAAAATATATTTTACACATCTCACATTCATCACCATATAATGAGTTAGCAGTTCTAGATTTGTTAGAACCCCTACATGCTTAGGAAGGATATGCTTTTTTGTGCTTTTGCTGCTCTCTTACTTTTGGTATCTAACACATTGTACAGATTTTTTTTATAAAGGTAAATAATTTCATTACAATTGGGGAAGCCCCATATACAAGCCGTATACCAAAAAGAAGAGAACCTACACCGAAATATGATCCTCAATAAAAGAGGCCCTATCCTCTATACAAGTTGGGATCTCATAAGTACCCCAAAAAAGAAACTAGAAACAAAAGACTACTTTGCAATTTTACAAAATCTTGTCCCACCCCTTCAAAAGCCCTCTTATTTCTCTCTTTCCAAATAACCCACATGATTGCTAATGGAGCAAGAATCCAAGCCCTCGGAGTTCTCTTTCCCCTCCTATGAGCCCAACTAAGCAATGCTTCCTTTACTGTGCCTGACATCACCCATTCCAGCCCAAACAAATTAAGGACCATCCTCCATAAACTAGTTGCCACTTGACAATGCAATAGGAGATGATCTGTATTTTTACCCGATCCTCTTCTTTCGCAGATTTTCCGCTGTTAAAATCACTCCCCTTGCTGCCAACCATGCCAAGAAACACACATTTCTCTATGTTGTAGGGATCCAACAGAGCAATGAGGAAAAATACATTCCTCTCTACCTAATAAACTAATAATCCACCTCTACTCTCTCGCCATCTCCATACACCCGATTAATAACCCATTTCAACGCGGGACCTTGTATAAGATGTAGATTCTCTAGTAGATTTCGTTGGTTCCTTGTAGCTGTTACAAGATTATTTTTGCAACTTTTTGGGTCTTGTAACACTGATTTCACTCCTTAGCACAATCTTTGTGCGAAGGACTTCCTTTTAATATAATGAAATCCGTTACCTTCTCAAAAGAAAATTAACCCATTTCAACATTTGGTTAGCTACTGATCAGGTTTCAGCTACCACTAATTAAACAAATAGATAAAATAAAATAATCTAAGATAGGGGAGAAGTTAAGAAGCTAGGGTGAGAACTCGGATTTAGTCAAGTTACTCTATGGTTCCAATCCTAGATGTTAAGAAGTCTCTCTGTAAATGCGAGCAATTGCTGTTGCTGTGCTTGATAGTGAATTTTGACCCTCGATGCCTTTTAGATGAAGAACCTGCACTATGTTGAGTAAAAAATGATATTTATGATGGGCACTCTTGAGAAGAATCTTGTTAGACAATTGATGATAAAGATACTTCTAAATAGTAGATGACTTTAAACAATAATTGTAATCAATGTGTTCTTTTTAAACTTCTTGTTTGTGGGGAGGTAAGAGCTGGGTTTTTTCTTCTTTTTTTGGGGGGGGGAGGGGGGGGAGGGGTGACTGTGCCCTAGCATAGGAGTCCAGTCCCACTACAGTACTTTTGAGCTAGGTAACACCGGAAACTGAGGCTACTGGAGTTTGCTTCCCTTTAGAAGTTCTTATATAGGTTTCCTAGATGGATATTATCCAGATTGATTACTCTATGCTAAATAACTTATCTCGACAAAGCAGAATAAATGATCCTTTAAATTGTAACTATGTGCAGATAAACAGATATGCATTCTCTGGTGGGCAAGACTCAATTGAGTTGCACAGAAAGTACGGAGCGAACTTGGAGGTAACCAAATTTATATGGGCCCACTAGCTAATTCCTAGGACTTGCATTTCTATCAAATAACTGTATGTGCCTGAATATAGCATCTTAAGACTGCGGGTTGTCTCTGCCTGTTCTCTTCTCGATTGGATCGCTATAATTTTGTATCATCTTTAGCCATGGGAAAAAAAGAAGAAAGCAAAGTAAAACCTCTCATCTTGGATATTGTCCAGGTTGATATACCATTTAAGTATCTTGGCTTTTTCCTGGACGATGATGCTGAGTTGGAACGCATTAGAGAGGTTAGTGTACATATTTTGTCATTTCATTTCTTTACAATTCAAAACTTTCATTGGTAGAACTCCAGCATTTGGTGTTTAATTTAGTTCACACAAGGACTAACCAGTAGTTGAAGTTACCAATAATGGTCGTATGCTCACTATCAGGAATATGGGTCTGGACGTATGCTAACATGTGAAGTGAAAAAGAGGCTTACTGAAGTTCTAACAGATCTAGTTGAAAGACATCGACGGGCTAGGGCGTTGGTGACTGATGAGGTAACTAACACTAACTTCTGGTGTAACCTGAAGTGAACTAGCTCTTCCAAATTTTAAAGTACTCATTCTCCATTTCAAATTCCCTTAGATTATCAAGTCAATTTGTCTTGACTATCTCAATTTCAAATGACATAATTTTCTCTTTAGGGGCCAAAAAATACAGCTTGGTCTGCTAGCTTAAGTGAACACAGAGATTGAAATTAGCGCCAGTTCTCCATTTTCTTTAACTACATAGGATCATTTACCTAACTCATTGTTGCTGAGTGGTGTTCACTGTTTACTCTTCCTCGGACAAGTCACTAGATATTTCAAGGGTGTGAATTGCTCCTCTTATGAGAGCATGACATTCCTTCACAGTTATTTCAACACTCAATTTGCTGCCTCTTCGATTATGTGCGCTCAGTGATAAAAAAACTAAGGGGGTTGTGAGGTTCTTCTTTTTCAAAGTGTTCTTCTTTAGTGCATCTTTTGCTGGTCCGAATTACTGTATCCCTTTTTCCTTTTTATGCTTCTCTCTCATTCGACGTGCTCTATGTTTTTCTTGCTATTTCTTTATGTTTTCAATTCCACTAATTTACTTGCTTGTTGAATGGTCTTTCCTGCAGATGGTAGATGCTTTCATGGCCGTTAGACCTCTTCCTAATATGTTCAACTGAATAGGGTAATTTTCGTCATGTCGATATGTTCTTTCTTGAGGCAACTAGTCATTGTTTCTCTCGATTTATTAAGAGGTGTTTCTTCTTTAATTGTAATTTCTTTTTTTTTGTGCATTTTTATAACTCGTAAATTTCAGTTATATTTGCAAAAACAAAGTCATGAAGGTTTCATTACTCTTCCTCTCGTTGAAATTTACACCATTTGAGGACCCTGATGGTTCAAGTTTGGTCAAGTACTATATTTTCTACCACAACCCAAGCTTGGTAGATGGATTTGTGGCAACTTTAACATGATTTATTTTCTTATCACTTGTATCTCTTTTTGTCTTGCATTTGTGGCCCTTTTCCCTATTTTTAATGAAGTCTCTTATTTTTCTGGCTAGTTTATTTAAACTCCGGAGAGCATTTTTCTGCCTTTACTTAAAGTTACTGCAATTATAAGATGCACGCCATGGGACTTCTTGAAAAATTCTTTAGCAATATAGCAAAAATAAAATATGCACAAGTTATGTGTGAATCGAGATATTATTTGGATGCAGTGTAAAATGGGGAATAATAATGAGTATTGGTAATACATGGGTTAAAATGCTAAAATGACAAAACTAACTCTCATAATGATAAAAAAAAAATTATTTTATTTGAAAGGTAACAGATATTTTAAACTAGACAAAGCATATAATGTAGATATCAAATTAGTTATTCAACTAGAATTAATTCATGCATTACTAATCCTTACAATTTATGTATTATTGATCTCTACAGTATTAATTCCTGCACAAAGACAACCCGACCCCTAAACACATTAAAATTAGATGCCCTAAAATGATCCCTTGATTATTTTAATCATTAAATCATAATACTGCATCGCAGAAATGAGAGAATATCAGTATTAATAAGAATATACACATGAAAGAAACTCCAACCATTGTATCAAATTACAAAAATATTAATACGGACTACAACTTTTTAGTTGACTGAAAAACAAAGGCAAACACTAGTTGTAAAAAAATATAAGATAAATAAAGAAGACGAATAAGATTGAAATGAATATAAAGGGGGACGATCGAGAATAACAATCTATGGGAGATTAGTAAAGGAACATTCATTTGTTGTTTCTTTTCCTCATTGTCTTTCCGGTGGCAATTTCTCTCTCTTTGGTTTTCTTCTATCGATAGCAGTAGGAGAATTACGTGAAATAATGGAAAAGTTGATCTCTGATAATGGGGTTATTGCTGGAGAGGTGTCTAACCTCAAAAGGTTGGATCAAAAAGTGCATTATTTATAGGAACAAATTGCAACTTTAGAAGAATATCGAAGTGATAAGACTTCATTGCAACAGGAGGATAAACCATTTGATGGAAACCTTAGACGGAAAAGAGCCCTGCCAGTTGCAATCACCATAATTCAAACTTCATTAGATGGTCTTGAATGGATTTTTGAGATTCTCATGTGAAGATTTAATGTCTTGGTTGTTCAAAATCGAACAATTCTTCTCCATGTAGAATGTTGCAACTGAAGAAAAAGTGGAAGTGGCTGCAATGAAGATGGAAGGAGAAGTCATTCAGTAGCATTTAGCATATATGAGGTACATATAATACCTCCAACCTGCTACATGGACTGGATATATGGTGGCTTTGGTTGAAAGGCCTTGAGTGGACTTTGATGATCCTATAGAAGAACTCAAGAAGGTTAGACATACAGGTAATGTCAAGGAGTATCAAGCTATATTTGAAAGGCATCTCACCATGGTCAATCTATCTGAAGGAAAGCCATCAGTTGTTTCCTTGATGGTTTGAAACACAAATTGAACATTGCAGTAAAAATCACACACCCCACCACATTGTCACGAGTCTATAAGAATGCCAGAACGCAAGAAGCTTATTTTGCTGCTATCAGACAACCATCACTTATGGAAAATTCACCGATAAATTTCTCCAGAAGAAGTGGAGACCAAAGGAATAGCAGTAGGGCCTTGTTACCAACTCCCAACTATAGTAACTCTACAAGCTCCAAGGGATTTAATAAGAGGACGTTGGGTTTGGAGGAAATGAATGAAAAAAGAACTAAGGGTCTCTACTACTTCTGTAATGAGAAGTATGTAGTTGGCCACAAATGTAAGAATCTGAAACAATTATACCTACTTGAATTATAAGAGTATGAGGGCGAGTAATTGCCAGTAGAAGAAGTGGTGGGTGAACTAGAGGAACAATGTTTGGAATTGAGTCAATCAAAGGAGCAAGTGGAGATATCCACCCATGCATTGAATACCACGGGGCAAGTGCCTTGAATTGAGTCAACCAAAGGAGCAAGTGCTTTAACCTGCTTCTATACAAAATAGACTTTAATAAATATCTATTATGAATTATGTTTTGTTCATGGGTTTGAATACCAAGAAAGTACCATACATTAATGTCGTAGTTGCCTTTGGCGATAGGCTTCAAGCAAGTGAGATCTACAGTTTATCTATGTGATTATCCTTATGACATGTACAAACTTTCCGTCTGCTTTCATATCATTTGTAAACAAGTTCCTATTTTGTTCAGTAGATCAGACACGAACAATTTGCTTCATCCTCTTGAGTTAGTCGTAACTTTGAAGTTAGTGTCTTATTTTCTATTTTTAGCAATTGCAGATACAAATAGCATACAAAAAATAATCACATGGTCCACAGATCAGGGGGAAAAAATCAGATGGTCCATGTAGACTTAGCTAAACATACGGCACAATGGAGACCTACAAATCCTTGGAAGTTGTCTTAAAAAACCTACAAATCTTTTGGAATCGGTGCAGACTTAGCTAGAGATAGGACACAAAGGAAGAAAAGATCTATATAGGTGATACTTACTAGTTAGGAATAGGCTTTAAATTTGTTAGAGAACTTTTAATGTTAGTACTATGTTTTATTTTTAATTCATTTATTATTATTATTTAGGTTAAAGGTTTCACCCCTAGGAGACGCACTTCCTAGTATGGGTCTTTCAGGATATACTTTTAGGAGACGCACTTCCTAAATTGAGATTTCATCCCTAGGAGACACACTTCATAGTTTGAGTCATTCAAGTTTTACCTATAGGAGATGCACTTCCTAGTTTGGTTCATTCAAGTTTTACCCCTAGGAGACGCACTTCCTGGTCTAGGTCTTTCAGGTTAATCTTTTAGGAGACGCACTTCCTAAATTGAGATTTCACCACTAGGAGACGCACTTACTAGTTTGGTCATTCAGGTTCATCCCTATGATACGCACTTCCTAGTTTGAGTCATTCAAGTTTCACCTCTAGGAGACGCACTTCCTAGTTTGGTTCAATTGAGATTTCACTCCTAGGAGACGCACTTCCTAGTATGGGTCGTTTGAGCTCATCCCTAGGAGACACACTTCCTAGTTCAGATCATTCAGGTTTTATTTTTAACAGACGCACTTGCTAGCCAAATTTTATTGGTTTTACTCACACGATACGCACATCCTAGTCGAGTCTTTAGTTTTACTCTCAACATTGCATCAATAGCATAGGAGATTTTCAGTTTTGTTAACAACGCACAAATCTTCCTAGTGTAAATTGAGGGAGAAAAATTTGTTTGTTGTGTTGTTTTGATTGCATGCACCCACCTGGAGAACGACGGGCAATATTTCAGAAATTGGTCCAAGTCAAGAAGCATCAAGAGCCCGCCTGAAGAACAGGGTCAGCATTCAGTTTTCAAGTTCAAGTTAGAGAGGCATCATGAGCCCGTCTGGAGAACACAGTCAACTTACAATTTCAAGTTCAAAGAAGCATCGGGAGACCGCTTGAAGAATAAGAAAACTTTCAATTTTCAAGTTCAAGTTAGAGAGACATCAGGAGCCCGCCTGAAGAACATGATCAACTTACAAATTCAAGTCAGGTCGGCATCAGGAGCCCGTCTGAAAAACAGGGTCAACTTTCAATTTTCAAGTTCAAGAAGCATCACAATCCCGCCAGAAGAATAGGGTCAACATTCAGTTTTCAAGTTCGAGTCTGAGAGGCACCAAGAGCCCGCCTGAAGAACATGGTCAACTTACAATTTCAAGTGAGAGAGGCATCAGGAGACCACTTGAAAAACATGGTCAACTTTCAATTTTCAAGTTCAAGAAACACAAGGATCCCGCCTGAAGAATAGGGTCAACATTCAGTTTTCGAGTTCGAGTTAGAGAAGTATCAGGAGCCCGCCTGAAGAACAAGGTCAACTTACAATTTCAAGTCAGAGAGGCATCAGGAGCTCGCCTGAAAAATAGGGTCAACTTTCAATTTACAAGTTCAAGAAGCATCAAGATCACGCCTGAAGAATAGGGTCAACATTCAGTTTTCAAGTTCGGGTAAGAAAGGCACCAGGAGCCCCGCCTGAAAAACAGGGTCAACTTTCAATTTTCAAGTTCAAGAAACATTAGGAACCCTCCTGAAAAACAGGGTCAACTTTCAATTTTCAAGTTCAAATCAGAGAGGCATAAGGAGCCCGCCTGAAGAACAGGGTCAACTTTCAATTTTCAAGATCAAGAAGCATTAGGATCCGCTTGAAAAACAGGGTCAACATTTAGTTTTCAAGTTCAAGTCATAGAAGAATCGGGAGCTCGCCTGAAGAACAGGGTCAACTTTCAGTTTTCAAGTTCAAGTTAGAAGTAGCACGATGCTCGCCTAAAGAACAGGGTCAACTTCTAGTTTTCTTCAAATTCAAGTGAGCATGATGCCCACCTGAAAAATAAGGTGAATTTTCAGTTTCATGTTGAATGATCAAGTGGAGATTCAAGGAATATTCGAGACAATAAGTAGATAGGATCTTTTATTTTTTCTTTTATTTTTGTTGTAATTTTCCCTTTTATTTTTGATGTAATGGCAGAAACCACGGATCGGAACCTCGAACGGTACCTCACTCGACTCTCTCATCATCTCCACATACTCCATCATTTTATTCACTTCTGAACTACACGTGACCTGATTCCTTTATAGCCAAGGATATGTAGGCAGCTCAAATACCAGGGCTCGGTCACAATCTATTTAGTCATCTTTATTTTCTTTTGAATAAGCGTCGGGTCATAAATCAATTACGTTGCTTATTGTTCTTTGCTCCGAAAACTCTTCGTGTTTCTAAGCAAAGAGGGGCAGTTGTAAGCACGTAATTTTTGACCCGCGCAACTTTTGGAAGCAGTATTTTAAAAATATTTACTTATCTTTATTTTAATCGGATTTCTGTCAACTTTTAATTTTAATTCTAAAACACAAGTTTAAAAACGCAAAAAATTGTTTTATAATATTTCTTCTCTTATTATATATCTTTTTATTTTATTATTTTTTATTTATTTAAGCTTATTAGTATTTTACAACGATAATATTTTAATTTTTACCATTACTTTAACATAGTTTTCTCTATCTTTTTATAACATTTAAAAACAATACCAAAAATATTTTTATTTTTATATATAGTTCACTTTAATAGTTTATTCTTATTAACTAAGATGTATATTTTAATAGTATTTTTAATTTTATTTTTGTTCATTGAGAATTGAGAGCTCATTTTTGAATTTTAGTGGCCCAACAAGACAAATACCCATTATTTATAACCCATTAGCCCACTCTTCACTTAAAATAGAAGATTTAATATTAGCCATTTATTTACTTCTAATACAATATGGCCATGGTACTTTCCCACTTCCATATAAAATACCCAATTATACCCAATTTTTCCTCCAACCTAGCAGAACTCCCCCTCGTGCCGCACACCATCAGCGCCGCACCCATCGCTCATCTTCTTCTGCGACTTTAAACTCTTCGCCTAACAAACTCACAAAGACAAAACCTTAGTTTTCTTCTTTGCAAATTCAGCAAGTTCAATTTTAGAAGAAAGAAACTCAGGAATCCCTAAATCATCACATGCATCATCACTGTTCAACAAAATGTCTAAGTCATTAATTGTAGTAGTTTCATCTACCACTTCATTTGGGACAGTACAAAGTTTTGCTTCAAAGGGGTCGAATACAGGGACACAATAAAGAAGTTGCTCTTCATTTTCATCCGCCGTGGTTGAGATGCGGTCGAGATCGAGGTTGTTCGTTGAGGTTCCAATCGCGGTCTAAAATTAGATCCGAGTTTCTGTTTGGCGAAAACCCGTGAAGATCAAATTTCTTACCTTCTTTCTTTTATTTTTTTAATATATATTTTGTGTGACTACATGATTTATTTTAATGAGTTGATGATTTCTTTTAATTTTTGTTTGCTCGAGATCAATTGAAATGAATGTTAAATGAGTTATTTGCAGATTGTACTCAACTCTTGATACTCTTCTGTTATAGTTCAAATTACATGAGTAGATAGTAAAAATTAGGAAATTAAGAATTAAAAAAGGAAGTAAGGTTTGATAAACTGGTTTGGATTACTAAACTAATTGGATCGTGGGGTTTGTAGGTAAAAATGAAAGTGTATTAGGCTAAAATGATATTGGGTTCAGTGACAATTTCAATTGGATTTTTGTTTGGTATGTGACGTTTTGAGTTGCATATTTGTTTGTTGATAGAATTTTTAAGACGCTAGGAGTATGTTTAGGTCGGCCACTTGGGTAGGCAAACCTTAGGTTTTTTATTTTATTTTTATTCGAGGTGAGAGGTTGTTCCTTTGGTTTATATTTAGGGTAATGCCTCGAAAAATCTGTAAATATTATTTTATTCAGGGAAATGGCCCGTAGTATATGTAAATAGAAGTAAAGGAGGACATCATCGAGGAAGCTTTGGTATGTGCTATTATAGAATTTGAGTATATTTTTTTTTTTATTTTTTTTTTTATTTAGGTGGGGACAACCTCGAGCCTCTTGTGTGTTTGTTTTCTCTTTTGTGCGTTTTTGCCTCAGTTTGAGTATTCTTTAAAACCAACTAGATTAAGTATGCAACCGTACTAGTTACGGGACTCGGGGAGTGCCTAACACATTCTCCCCGAGTCAAATGAATTCCCTTACTTGGAATTTCTGGTGCAGTCAGTTTTATAGTCAAATGTGTTTTGAAGGAGAATTATTTTTTTTTAAATGGTGACCCGGCACACCGAAACCAAATGTCAGGTGTCGACTCTGAAATATCTTTTAAAACACAACTTTGTCACTTTCAATTGGAAAACCCTTTTGAGCTTACAAATCTTTTTATCATTTCTAAGAGGGTTAAGTGAGGAAAAAAGGGGTGTGACAATGCCTCAACAACATGTTTTTTATCAATCATTTTTTGTAGCACTTGACCGTCTATCTCTGAGAAATCATTTCATAAGGTTACATTCTTTCTATCAACCCTGAGATTTACAATTAAATATATTAAACCATTAACATCTTAATTACGAAGAAACATTTAACATACTGAACTAAAACTTCCAACTTACATCTCGTTGATAATCACTATCTCCCTTCGTTTCTTTGAACCTTCTCCCATGAAGGGTTTAACATCCACTAAAATTTTAACTATATCTAGAAAGAATATCAAAACAAATATATGTATATTACCCAAAAATTAATAAGGCAAGTAGAAGTAATTTTTTTTTTTTGTATATTTAGTGAAAGATTACTGGATGAAATCTAAACAACTTACCAAAAATTGTTCCATTGGTGCACTTTGATGCCTCATCGAATGAAATAAAATTATTTGAAAAACCAATTGCTGAAAAGTGACTATTGCTTTCTTCAACTAAAGTATTTTCCTTAAATTCAATCTCAAGCTCCTTGTGCACTGATTGAAAATTAGGATTAGCACTATTGATGTGTCCGTTTATGATATAACAGATCTTGTTTTGTTGTAAATAATTTTTTCACAACTCAATATAACCATTGAAAAGTTTAGCGTGAATTTTTGTTCCCTGTAAAAAAGTTTCACTGTAAATTAATCTGATGGTTAAAACTATAATATGAAAAGACATGAAATAAAATATTGATATAAAATAATAATTACCTCTTCGTCAACTAATGTCACAATTTTTCGGGTGCCTTGATTTGTTTTATTGTTGAACTCTTTTACTATTCCACTCCCAAATACTAATACTCGTATTACCCAACATGAATCAGATACTCTTAGACTATTAATTGAGACACATTGGTCTAATAATTCCTTTTCACTTGCCATTGCAGGTGTACCTAAAATAAAGCATGCATAAGAGTTTTATAAGTTATCAAAGTGACTAATTCAATAATTGATTATTTTATGATATAAGGAAGATTGTTTACCTGAACGGATGTAATTGTTGAAATCTAAGTGATTCAAGCATGGCAATTGCAATAACGCAAATCATGTAGTATTAATATCACACAGAATTAAAGTAGACTATCTAATTTTTAATTCTTTTTAAAACAAGCAACTTGAGCTGGCGTAGAAATTATAAGTATTATTAATTATACAACAAAGGAAAAAATAATACTAATATTTAAGTAATAAGACTTAGATCGAATGTCTAACCGATTTTCAGTGATGAATTGCAATTGTTCAATAACCCGTATTAAATTTGTAAATTACGTGAGATGTGAAATTAGCCAAGTCCAAAACATGAAACAAAAACTATATAATAAAAATTTGTTGATGCAACAATAAAAATAAATTGTTGATGCAACACTAAAAACTGATGCATGCAAACGTGCTTGCAAAATACGAAATAGCAAAAGATGTTGCTATTAGTAAAAGAAACAACACTTGAAACACGATGTTGGAATATGACGAACTTTGACGATTAAATTGTGACATTGTAGCTTCATTTATAGAAGTATTATGGTACACAATTTGACACATGAAAGAAATTATATAAAGTAAATTTATGTGTAGGTCAAAGAGACAAGAAAAATTTACCAAATAATAAAAACTTCTACCAAAATATTTCCTTGTGTAACCACACAGAACCACTATTATGGCTTCTCACTGCATTAAAGGTCGTCCTCCTTGTCAAATTCTTTAAAAACCTTTCCTTGTGCAACGGAATCACAATTATGGCTTCCCACTGCATCGTTCTCCTAGTCAAATTCTCTAAAAAACATTCCTTGTGCAACAGTCGTGTAGAAAATATGTATTACCAAATAATTAAGGCAACATAATAACTCATTTAATACTCCAAAGAGTAAAGGGGATCTGTTACTTAATGAGAGTGAAAGTTTAGGAATTTTTTTTATTAAGTTTCCTTGTGTAAGAAACGTGAAGAAAATTTAACCAATTAATTAAGGCAAAGTTTACTAACAAATAATTGAAGAAATATTTACCAAAAAATCTCGAAAAACTAAATTAATTAAGTGAATATTTTTAAATATTTATGAAATACTTAAATTACTATATTGTCCTATGGGAACTCTATGTTTTAAAAGGCAAAAAAGACGAACGACATTTCGCTAAGGGCCTTCGTGCTTTTAATATAATATATAGACTAAAATAAAGAGAACAAAAGAACAAATATATTTATACACATACTAGTCTTAGAGTACGTGCGTTGCACGTGTTTGTTGCGTCAATAATAAAAAATTATTGATAAACTATATTCTTCTATCATATAAATAATATTAATGTCGTGTTTTAATCGAATTGAAATAGTTTTGATTAAAAATTTGAACTAAATGTTAAATAATGTGTCAGCACAAGTTGCTTCGTATTTACAAAAAATTGTAAATTTTTTGCAAAAAAAGAGTTAGAGCTTATACTATTTAAAGAATAATAATTTTACTTTCCAATTTTAATTTTTTATAAGTTATTAGGTCTTCATTGTTTCCTCTATTTTGGTCTACTTGATATGTTTTTTGCTTTCTTTCTTTTCAACTTCAATTTTTATTGCACCAACTTTTACAATTTCGTGTAACTCCTATACAATTAAACGTCTTCCAACATGATGCCCTCCATTTATTGTATTATGTTTGAAAAGAAAGATAGAAATTTTATCCACACATGACTATTTATCATATAATTTATTATTATTAAAGAAAAGCGGGTTAGGTAAAAGCAATAATATATATAACGAGGGGTATTCTTAGATCATTTTCGAGAGGCATATTTGACCCTTTGCCCGTTTATATTATAACAAAGTTTAATGACACTCCCCTTTCCCCCACAGGTTTCAGTTTGTGGCACTTAAAACCTTCTTAACTATCAGCCTTCAGCCATTCTAAGGTTTTTGCACTTTCTCTCTAAATCTCCGAACCCACTTTTGAACAACATTACAACAATGGAGAAAAGGGAGGAGGCGAAAGAGGTGGTGGAAGACGAGGAGCAAGTAGTGAACCCATGGGAAGTATCAGCAAAAGACGGCGGCAAGATTGACTACGACAAATTAATCGATAAATTCGGTTGCCAGAGGCTCGACGACTCCTTAATCCAGCGTGTTCAACGCCTCACGAATAGGCCGGCTCACGTTTTCCTCCGCCGCGGAGTTTTCTTCGCTCATCGTGATTTCAACGATATATTGGATGCTTATGAAAAAGGGCAAAAGTTCTATTTATACACAGGCAGAGGACCTTCTTCTGAAGCCTTGCATTTGGGTCACCTTATCCCCTTCATGTTCACCAAGTAATTAAATTAAACGGGAGGACGTGTTTGCAATTTTTTTTAGAAAGAAGTTTTTTTCTTTTTTTTGTGTGATTTTATTTTGTTTTTGTTGTGTTTAGATATTTGCAGGATGCATTTAAAGTGCCGCTAGTAATACAATTGACAGATGATGAGAAATGTATGTGGAAGAATTTGTCAGTGGAGGAAAGCCAAAGACTTGCTCGTGAGAATGCTAAAGATATTATAGCTTGTGGATTTGATGTTTCCAAGACTTTCATTTTCTCAGATTTCGATTATGTTGGTGGGTAAGTAACTTTGTTTTTTTCCCGATTGTGTTTGGTACTCTTACGGAAATTGTTTATCTTGAGAATCCTTTTTTGATATTTCTAAGTGTTTTGTAGGCAAGCAAGGATATATATGGTAATCATACAAGGAGTTGTATACATTATAAAGATACTGTTTTGGTGATATTTTGAGTTAAAAAGTTGAAAATAATGTCTAACAGATGATTGAAGCAATTGATAAAGCATGACATGAGAGTTGGGATGTTTTTTATGGAAAGTGTCCTCATTGTAACAATATTTTTTCTTTAGGGGGGCGGGGAGAGGAGGTGAATATGTTATTTGGTTATCATGTTTACATTTGTTGCTATGAAAGTGAATAGACTGAAAGTTGCCTTTTAGAATGATAATTTTAGCTTTACATGGTATGTCATAAGTAGAATTTAATCTTGAGCCGAGGGTCTATCGGAAACAGCCTCTCCACCTTCGTAAGGTAGAGATAAAGGTGTGCGTACATCTCCAGGAGTTGTATTTACATAGTTTTATGGTCCGTTTCTAACAAGAACTTTTTGCACAGTGCCTTTTACAAGAACATGGTGAAGGTTGCCAAATGTGTCACATACAATAAGGTGATTACTGCTTCCTTTACATCTACATGAGCATCTTATGTTAAAAGGCTATAACCTATTACGCTATGCGGTTTGTTTTTCAGGTGGTTGGCATTTTTGGTTTCACAGGTGAAGATCACATTGGGAAAGTTAGTTTTCCACCAGTTCAGGTAGCCTACTCCTCAATGTGATAGCCATAGTCTGTCTATTAACTTACTCTAACCCTTTTTTAGATTTTGTTATAATACCAAAGTTAGTGAAGTATCTGTGCCTTATGTTTCGTATTTGTTTTCTTATTTTCATGTCAAATAGATAAGTTGAGAGCCTGAAGAAGTTGGAATAGTATACCTTATCCCCCCCACCCCCACCCCAAACACGCACACCAACCCCCACCCCAAACATGCACACCAAAAAAGAAAAAGCTGAATAGTAGCCTTTGAATTTTATATGGACTTGTCCTCGGCTCAAAATTGAGGAATTTGAATTTGGTTTAGAATGATAGAGAAACTTAGACAGCTGAATTACAAAATTGCAGGCTGTTCCATCCTTCCCAAGTTCATTTCCTCATCTGTTTTCTGGCAATGATAACATTCGTTGCTTGATTCCATGTGCCATAGACCAGGTTTGTTCTTGCTCCTATATTTCTTTGTCGGATTTCTTCAATTTTTTTGACCTGTGGTTCCTTCAAATTTCTAATTATATTTGAATGATTAAGCAATTTGTTTTGCAATTATTATAAAGTGGAGCAATATGTTTTGTTGTTAATAAAATAGTTTTGGTTATATAGTCGGATGAGTGTCTTTTGTCTGAGAGTGATGGTTATTTCCCAATCATTAGAAGCAATCTTGATTGGCACAAGGATCTCCTCATAACATCCTAATTATAACCTCCACTATGAAATAAACCATTGAGCTCATGTAAAGAGTTCTTCTTTGATTTATGCGTTTTATTGAGAGGCTTTTATTGATTGTACTGTTAAGTTGGCAACATCTTTATGTGATATCTTTTTTTTTTTATGAAGTAGTAAGATAATTTCATTAAATGGCATCAAGAAGATGCATTGCAAAAAATATACAACAAAATTGTGGCTGCTCATATACAAAAACTTACTGCATAACTAAGGAGCAGACACAATCCCAAAAAAATTCAAAACTAGTTACATGGGCCTGTATGAACCAACTAAATAAATTAATTAGACAAGTTGCTTTAAGAGAGTGATTAGGAGTTGAAATCCCATCAAAATATTTACGATTTCTCTCATTGCAGATGCACCAAAAATTAGAAGCAGGCACCATGCTAAGTTTTCTTGATGGATTTCCCAACTCTCCATGAGTACCAACTCTCATAAGCATCCTTGATATTGTAAGGCATGACCCAATCAAGTCCAAAAACTGATAAAAACATGTTCCATATGTCAGCTGCTACTGTGCAATGAGAAACAGATGTCTCACACTCTCAAATTCCTCCTGGCACATAAAACATAATACATCCGTTCACTGTCGGAATGCTTCTTCTACTGAGGTTGTCTTGAGTGAGGCAGGCTTCATACAGGCTTGTCCAGATAAAACCAATTACTTTTATAGGGAGTTTGGTTCTCCATATATGCTTCCATGGCCATTTGTCAATCAGCTCTTTATTGGAGCATAGATTGTCATATCCTCTTTTGACAATATAAGTTTTATCTTTGGAATCCCCCCATTCCAGCTTGTCCTTCACCTGAGGGTTGACCTTATCATTTGATAATTTTGAAAGCAATCTCAGCAGGTCATTTTGTTCCCAGTCTTTGATATCTCTTCTGAACTGCAGTGCCCATGTGTTATCTTGCCAATACTGGATTCCTTGTTGCTGACCAGTAAAAATAGATTTGGGTGTTCGTTTTTCAGGATCTCTGTCCCTAACCATCTGGCTTTCCAGAAAGAAATATGAGACTTCCCAAGCTTGAGTGATGACTTGAGTTGGAAGTCACCCCATAACTTTGAAATGTGTTTCCATGGCTTAGAACCATGTGGCAGTCTACTCTGTCCAGTACACCAGTAAAAGACAAGAAGTAGGTAAGAATGCTATCCAACACACTGTTGATGAGTGTAATTCTACCACCCAAAGAGAGATACTGCATTTTCCAGGAAGCCAATTTTTTTCAAAATTTTCAATTACTTCATTCCAAATACCTAGAGCTTTGTGTCTAGCTCCCAGTGGAAGACCAAGATATGTTTTAGGGAAAGAGCCCACATTACAAAACATTTCTTCCGCAAGCTCTTCCAAGTTTGGAACTGAATTGACCGGATAGATGATGCTCTTCAACATGTTCTGCTAAAGATATTTGACTTGTCAAAGGAAAATGACGGATGGGCCATGTCATATTCCTGTTCAAATGATGGTATAATATTTCTAGGATTCGAGTTATTGTCTCGTTATATTTTCTTGAAGTTTGCAGACAAAGAACTGTTGTAAATACGAGATCATATAAGATGAACATTGATCAAATACAAAGTAACGTTCCTTTTCGGTCTATGTGGTGGTAAAACAAAATGAAAATCAGAGATATGGTTTAATGCTTTTTCTAATACCAGTACGATCTTTGGTTGATCTCTGCTCAAGAATTGTGAACTATGTTGCTTGTCTCCCTGATTCGGAAAAGAATTAATTTTTTAAGTATTAAACTGTTGATTCAACTATACTTCTTAACCTTACAGTTACGACCAAATACTCTTTAACAATTGTAAATTGGCTAGTTCGTGGGCTGTGCTTATTGATACATCATTTAGCAAGCTCAAGCTTTGATGTAGATCTGCTTAATTAAGTAGGTCGCATAGGTCGGAAATCTCCTAGTTTGCTTGAAATTAAACTGGTTAGATGCTAGATAGACAATATCATGTTACTTAAAAAGAAGATGGAATCATGCTGGGTTTTTGCTGCTTCATTTCTTTCTTTTTTTCTCTCTGCAATGTCTGCCATGATCTTTTTTATTGATAGATTCCCCCCCCCCCCCCCTCCTTTTCTACTGAAAAACTAAAACTAACATCGGTAAATGGTTTTTCAGGATCCTTATTTCCGAATGACTCGAGATGTCGCTCCCCGGATAGGTTATCACAAGCCTGCTTTGATTGAATCATCTTTCTTTCCTGCCCTTCAGGTTTTTTTCTTTTCTTATAGACCAGTGACTGAACAATATTAGTTCTGTTACAAATTTACAATGAAGTTTCACTACAACGATGCTTCTGTGACTTCGCCTTTTACAATTAATTAGTAATTTGTTCTATGACATTTATTTATCCGTCCTCAACTTCTTGTTGGTACAAGGTTTTAACTTTTCTGGCTGCAAGCTGGCCCAGACACTACTATAATTAAAAAAGATGTTGCGTCATCAATAATCAAACAGTTAGATAGAATCATTGTCGCCCATCATTCTCACATACCCATCATTCTGGAATCTAAAGCACCTGCCTGTGCACTGTGGTATGATCCTTTTGAGCTGCGACAGTCTTTAGACCCTAATTTCTTACAAATGAAAGTTATGTTCTGCTTTGGTGCTTCATTCTGGTTATGTATGAGTATTTCAGCGTCTAAGTTGGAACTGTTAACTTCTCATCTTTCTGATTGACAAAAAATTGAAAGTTCACTGCCTGTGCTTCGTCATAGCTTATAGACCAATAAATGTAGCATATTTTGGTCTTAGACCTGTAAAACATAAATCTAATTTGTTAATTTATTCATTTAATTTTTGTATAGACCGAGTAATGCAGCATTCCTGAAAGCTTTATTCTCTCCCTGGAATTCTGCTTGTGCCTAGCATCTGGATCATGATTCTTCATGCTAGAGAAGTAGTTCTCGACTAGGAAAACTAGTTGCCTCCTGTATAGAATTGATATGCAAAGAAGTTAAAAACATTTAAGCTTACCATAAGACATCAACTTCTCAATCAGTCAATCGATATTAATCTTCTTCTTTTTTTGTTGATGAAGTAAGTAGATTCATTGCTGGCATCAAGAAGGTGCCAATTGTACAAAAGAGGTGTTGTTAGCTTCATTACAGCTGTCTGTGCTATAGCAGGAAGCTAACAAGTTACAAAATAAATAAGAGACTAAGCTAATCTATTCAGAATGTTAGTTCTGGATTACAAAAAACTGTTTAATGAAAATTCCTTAAAGCCTGTGGAAGACAGTCCCCAAGGAAACTCAAGAAAGAATTTCCTTGTTAGATGTTCAATTCAATCGAGCAAAGCCCCACATCTTTAATAACTTTTTCACAAAGGATCCGTCCTAGTTGGAACACTGCTTGCTAGAACCATTGTTGTCCATATTGCAAATAGTCTCCATATAAATGTTTGTCTTCTACTAACAGATGGAAATGTGTGTTGACTAATAAATCATCTTTCACATTTCCAAAATGTCAAAATAAAATCTAGATATTTTTTTTCATTTTTCCCTTTCTTTTTACCACTGTCACGCTCTTCTTAGTGGAATTTGGTCTTCTTAGTGGAATTTGGTTCTTAATTAGTGCAATTGTAGATGATTCTTGAGTTCCAACTTAAATGAAATGGATTACTAACTATATAACGGTTGTTTCATTTCATCTTTGTTCTTTTTCTGATGTGCCCACTTCCGTGCTTTTAATCTGTCTGATTCCAAATAAGTAGAAATACAACTGTTTCTCATCCTTGTTACTTGTCAAATTAGTTTGTGCACACATGTTTCAGCTTCTGATTTTTAATGTGTCTTCTTGTAAAAAAAATTCTGCATTGCCTTTCTGTTAATATTCTACATTTTGCTGAACATTTGCAGGGGGAGAATGGGAAAATGTCTGCTAGTGATCCAAATTCTGCCATTTATGTAACCGATTCAGCAAAAGAGATAAAAAACAAGGTGGTTTTTTTTTATGATGTGAACTATATTATCACACACCTTCTCAGAAAATAATTCCTTCCGAAAAAATATACTTTACACATGTCACATTCATCACCATATAATGAGTTAGCAGTTCTAGATTTGTTAGAACCCCCACATGCTTAGGAAGGATATGCTTTTTTGTTCTTTTGCTGCTCTCTTATTTTTGGTGTCTAACACATTGTACAGATTTTTTTTATAAAGGTAAATAATTTCATTACAATTGGGGAAGCCCCATATACAAGCCGTATACCAAAAAGAAGAGAACCTACCGAAATATGATTCTCAATAAAAGAGGCCCTATCCTCTATACAAGTTGGGATCTCATTAGTACACCAAAAAGAAACTAGAAACAAAAGACTACTTTGCAATTTTACAAAATCTTGTTCCAAGCCCTCAGAGTTTTCTTTCCCCTCCTATGAGCCCAACTAAGCAATGCTTCCTTTACTGTGCCTGACATCTCCCATTCCAGCCCAAACAAATTAAGGACCACCCTCCATAAACGAGTTGCCACTTGACAGTGCAATAGGAGATGATCTACAATTTCACCCGAGCTTTTCCACGCGAAACACCAACTGATATATGTGATCCTCTTCTTTCGCAGATTTTCCGCTGTCAAAATCACTCCCCTTGCTGCCACACATTTCTCTGTGTTGTAGGGATCCAACAGAGCAATGAGGAAAAATACATTCCTCTCTACCTAATAAACTCTGTTAATAAGATTTAACAATTAATAATCCACCTCTACTCTCTCGCCATCTCCATACACCCGATTAATAACCCATTTCAACACGGGACCTTGTATAAGATGTAGATTCTCCAGTAGATTTCGTTGGTTCCTTGTAGCTGTTACAAGATTGTTTTTGCAACTTTTTGGGTCTTGTAACACTGATTTTACTCCTTAGCACAGTCTTTGTGCGAAGGACTACCTTTTAATATAATGAAATCCGTTACCTTCTCAAAATAAAATTAACCCATTTCAACATTTGGTTAGCTACTGATCAGGTTTCAGCTACCACTAATTAAACAAATAGATAAAATAAAATAAGCTAAGATAGGGGAGAAGTTAAGAAGCTAGAGTGAGAACTTGGATTTAGTCAAGTTACTCTATGGTTCCAATCCTAGATGTTAAGAAGTTTCCCTGTCTGTAAATGCGAGCAATTGCTGTTGCTGTGCTTGATAGTGAATTTTGACCCTCAATGCCTTTTAGATGAAGAGCCTGCACTATGTTGGAATTTTCGTTTCATTTAGCTGATACCTTGTGAGCAAATTGAAGAGATTTTGGGGAACTCACAATAGCTGTTGGACAGAGTGTGGAATGAGTGTTTTTTTTTCTGTTATTGTTATCATTGATAATTGTAATTGAGTTGCTTCCAACCTATAACAACAACAAAACAAAAAAACAGTGTAATCCCACAAGTGGGGATAAGCTTTCCAACCTATTGAGTAAAAAATGATATTTATGATGGGCACTCTTGAGAAGAATCTTGTCAGATAATTGATGATAAAGATACTTCTAAATAGTAGATGACTTTAAACAATAATTGTATTCTGTTTGCAGCCTCATATGATGTTTGAGATTATCCGATCAATATATGGGCTTTCTATTGCCGCCTTTTGCTTGTATTACTGGGACAACTGTAGCATTTTGCTGGACCATCTTGTTAAATCATCTTTGTTACCTTAGTGTCTTCAATACTTGCAGTAGTGAGAAAAAATTTCTCTAATTGCTTTTCCATACTTATTTTTCTCAGACTTCAATGTGTTCATTTTAAAATTCTTGTTTGTGGGGAGGGAAGAGCTGGGTTTTTTCTTTTTTTTTTTGGGGAGGGGGGGGGGGGGGGACTGTGCCCTAGCATAGGAGTCCAGTCCCACTACAGTACTTTTGAGCTAGGTAACACCGGAAACTGAGGCTACTGGAGTTTGCTTCCCTTTAGAAGTTCTTATATAGGTTTCCTAGATGGATATTATCCAGATTGATTACTCTATGCTAAATAACTTATCTCGACAAAGCAGAATAAATGACCCTTTAAATTGTAACTATGTGCAGATAAACAGATATGCATTCTCTGGTGGGCAAGACTCAATTGAGTTGCACAGAAAGTACGGAGCGAACTTGGAGGTAACCAAATTTATATGGGCCCACTAGCTAATTCCTAGGACTTGCATTTCTATCAAATAACTGTATGTGCCTGAATATAGCATCTTAAGACTGCGGGTTGTCTCTGCCTGTTCTCTTCTCGATTGGATCGCTATAATTTTGTATCATCTTTAGCCACGGGAAAAAAGAAGAAAGCAAAGTAAAACCTCTCATCTTGGATATTGTCCAGGTTGATATACCATTTAAGTATCTTGGCTTTTTCCTGGACGATGATGCTGAGCTGGAACGCATTAGAGAGGTTAGTGTACATATTTTGTCATCTCATTTCTTTACAATTCAAAACTTTCATTGGTAGAACTCCAGCATTTGGTGTTTAATTTAGTTCACACAAGGACTAACCAGTAGTTGAAGTTACCAATAATGGTCGTACGCTCGCTATCAGGAATATGGGTCTGGACGTATGCTAACAGGTGAAGTGAAAAAGAGGCTTATTGAAGTTCTAACAGATCTAGTTGAAAGACATCGACGGGCTAGGGCGTTGGTGACTGATGAGGTAACTAACACTAACTTCTGGTGTAACCTGAAGTGAACTAGCTCTTCCAAATTTTAAAGTACTCATTCTCCATTTCAAATTCCCTTAGATTATCAAGTCAATTTGTCCTGACTATCTCAATTTCAAATGACATAATTTTCTCTTTAGGGGCCAAAAAATACAGCTTGGTCTGCTAGCTTAAGTGAACACAGAGATTGAAATTAACGCCAGTTCTCCATTTTCTTTAACTACATAGGATCATTTACCTAACTCACTGTTTACTCTTCCTCGGACAAGTCACTAGATATTTCAAGGGTGTGAATTGCTCCTCTTATGAGAGCATGACATTCCTTCACAGTTATTTCAACACTCAATTTGCTGCCTCTTTGATTATGTGCGCTCAGGGATAAAAAACTAAGGGGGTTGTGAGGTTCTTCTTTTTCAAAGTGTTCTTCTTTAGTGCATCTTTTGCTGGTCCGAATTACTGTATCCCTTTTTCCTTTTTATGCTTCTCTCTCATTCGACGTGCTCTATGTTTTTCTTGCTATTTCTTTATGTTTTCAATTCCACTAATTTACTTGCTTGTTGAATGGTCTTTCCTGCAGATGGTAGATGCTTTCATGGCCGTTAGACCTCTTCCTAATATGTTCAACTGAATAGGGGAATTTTCGTCATGTCGATATGTTCTTTCTTGAGGCAACTAGTCATTGTTTCTCTCGATTTACTGAGAGGTGTTTCTTCTTTAATTGTAATTTCTTTTTTTCGTGCATTTTTATAACTCGTAAATTAAAAGTCATGAAGGTGTCATTACTCTTCCTCTCTCGTTGAAATTTACACCATTTGAGGACCCCTAATGGTTCAAGTTTGGTCAAGTACTAGATTTTCTACCACAACCCCAGCTTGGTAGATGTATTTGTTGTAACTTTAACATGATTTATTTTCTTATCACTTGTATCTCTTTTTGTCTTGCATTTGTGGCCCTTTTCCCTATTTTTAATGAAGTCTCTTATTTTTCTGGCTAGTTTATTTGAACTCCGGAGAGCATTTTTCTGCCTTTACTTAAAGTTACTGCAATTATAAGATGCACGCCCCGGGACTTCTTGAAAAATTCTTTAGCTATATAGCAAAAATAAAATATGCACAAGTTATGTGTGAATCCAGTTATTTTTTGGATGGGGTGTAAAATGGGGAATAATTATGAGTATTGGTAATATGTGGGTTAAAATGCTAAAATGACAAAACTAACTCATAATAGTAACAATTTTTTATTTTGTTTGAAAGGTAACATATATTTTAGACTAGACAAAGCAAATAATATAGATATCAAATTAGATATTCAACTAGAATTAATTTATGCATTACTAATCCTTACAATTTATGTATTATTGATCTCTATAGTATTAATTCCTGCACAACTTGTCTTTGGAACAGACGACCTGACCCGTAATCACATTAAAATTAGATGCCCTAAAATGATCCCCTGATTATTTTAATCATTAAATCATAATGTTGCATCGCAAAAAAGAGAGAATATCAGTGTTAATAAGAAGATACCCATGAAAGAAACTCCAACCATTGTATCAAATTACAAAAATATTAATACGGACTACAACTTCTTAGTTGACTGAAAAGCAGAGGCAAACACTGGTTGTAAAAAAAATAAATAAATAGAGAAGACGAATAAGATTGAAATGTATATGGGGGGGGGGGGGGGGGGGACGACCGAGAATAACAATCTATGAGAGGTTAGTAAAGGAACTCCTTTTCCTTTCACATATAGGAAATATATCAAGTACGAGACCAACCCCTACATCATCCAAAATAGTTTAATCTCTATAAGTAACGATTCATTCGTTGTTTCTTTCTCTATTTGTCTTTCAAGTGGCAGTTTCTCTGTCTTTGGTTTCTTCTATTCCCTTGCCATCCTCGACTACTAATTATAATAAGCAACCCAAACCTTAGCATAAAAATCGATATACTAATTACAACATGATCGCTGCCAGCTCAAGTTGGAAGCTCCAGCTCAGGAAATTCAGTTAGCAGTTAGTTAGTCTAGCTCAACTAACAGTTAGTTAGGAAGTTAGTTAGTTAGTTGGGAATAAGAATCTTCTAGAAGGAGTCGTGTATTCATTCATAAAAGGATTACAATGTATCATTTTATAATCATTAATGAAAATACAACTACAATTTCTCTCTCAATTCTTTCTTTCTTTCAATTACAATTTCTTCACTCCATATTCTGTAACGTTTGAGTTTCTCCGCAAAACTCCTAGCTTAGCTACTCAATTCTCAAATTCACTATTGAAATCTTACAATTGAGATATTAGTGATACGAGAGCAATCATTTTCTTGGCTAAAGAATGACGAAAGGAACACGATCGAACAAGAATCCTGGACATAAATAGGTGAATTACGTGAATTAATGGAGAAGTTGATCTCTGAAATTGGGGTTATTGCTGGAAAAGTGTCTAAGCTCAAAAGGTTGGATCAAAAAGTGCATGATTTACACGAACAAATTACAACTTTAGAAAAACATCGAAGAGATAAGACTTCATTGCAACAGGAGGATAAATCATTTGATGGAAGACCTCAGAGGAAAAAGAGCCATGCCAGTTGCAATCACCTTAATTCAAACTTCAATAGATGGTCTTGAATGGATTTTTGAGATTCTCAGGTGAAAATTTTATGTCTTGGTTATTCAAAATCGAACAATTCGTGTAGAATGTTGCAGCTGAAGAAAAAGTGGAAGTGGTTGCAATGCAGTTGGAAGGAGAAGTCATTTAGTAGCATTTTGCGTATATGAGGTACATATGATACCTCCAACCTGCTATTTGAGACTCTCGCATGAAGATTTAATGTCTCTACGTATTTGAATTATATTTCCAACCATATATTGTGGAGCCAAAATTGAGTTCTTAACGAAACGTTATGTTCATTTTACTAGAAAGTGCGCAATATGCCTACTCGATTCTTCGCTCGTTCTTAACTATCATCCGTTGATCCCCGAACACGATCCCGGCTTAATTCCTTGGGCTTTTACTCAGACTTCAAAGCTCCAAATCACTCGAATTCATTCCATAACATCTACATAGCTCGGAATTACTCCTACAAGGCATAAAACACACAATTAGTGCAAAACACTAGCTATTAAAGCTCAAACTCAATTAAAGTGCAGTAAATTAGAGTGTAATAAGGGACTAAAATACATAATTATAGTCTATCATCAATTATAAATTCAGCATGGCTCGATAGTTGGAGACTGATACTCCATACCAGCAGGTGGTAGAAATCACATGGAGATTGGAGGGTTTGCAAGGCTAGAAGACATGACAGGGAGGCCAAGAGTCCTCGAGATTCTGGTAGATATAGTGGTGTCCACCAGAAAGTTATATGTTGTGATATTGATACGCATGTGGTGGATTAAGGATTGGGGTCGAAATGCATATGGTGAGATAAGGTGGTCTTGATATGCTTGTTGGTAGTAGAGGAACTACTTGAAGCCACGCGGTGTGATAAGGTGGGCTAAAACACGGGAAGCTATTTCAAAAAAATAATTTTCAAAACTATACTTCCTTCCAATAAGGCATAGGAACCACCCCATATGAGGCCCTATGTAGAAGACCACCTCCTCTGCACTTACCCTATCTTCTAGGTGAATCAGCTTCAGCTGATGTAGGCAATGCTTTTATCAACAGAGAATTGAAACTACAATTGTTGCAATACCATTTGCTGAGAGCTCAGTTAAGGATGAAGCAGCATGCTAATTCTCATATGAGTGATAGAAACTTTGAAGTAGGTTATTGGGTTTACTTCAAGACTCAACTTACAAGCAAGTGAGCGTTATTGCTCAGCCATTCCATAAATTGGAACCTAAATACTATGGACCATTTCAAACTATCAATAAGGTGAGAGTTGTGGCCTACACTCTACTATTTCCTCTTTAAAGATATGCCCCATTGTACATGTGTCTCTACTAAAGAAATGCTATGAATTGCCCGAAACAATCACTTATCCTCCCAGTACTGATATTGCCAGTCCTCACTGTCCCAATCCAGAGTCTATTTTAGAGAGAGAATGGTGAAAAAAGGAAATAAAGATGTAGCTCAAGTCCAAGTTAAGTGAACAAGTTTACCTGCAGATTATACTACATGGGAATTTCTTAATGCACTAAAGATTAGGTTCCCTCGCTTTCATTCTTGCGGTCAAGGATCTACTGCAGGAGAGAGTCTTGATATACAAATTACAGCATGATCGCAGCCAGCTCAAGTTAAAAGCTCCAGCCCAGCAAATTTAGTTAGTAGTTAGTTAGTCCAAGTCAATTGAGAGTTAGCTAGAAAGTTAGTTAGTTAGTTGGGAATAAGAATCTTCCAGAATGAGCCATGTATTCATTCGTAAAAGGATTACAGTTATTTTACAATCATCAATGAAAATACAACTACAATTTCTCTCTCAATTCTCTCTTTCTCTTAATTATAGTTTCTTCACTCCGTAAGATGTGATCTACGAGTTTCTCCGCAAAACTCCTAGCTCAACTACTCAATTCTTGAATTCACTGCTCGATTCCTACAATTGAGATATCAAATATCTTGAAATTGTGTAGACCTATTCTAGTATTATAATAATGACTCATTTATTACTCTATGCTTGAGAGGTCATACACTTTTGCATACAAAAAATGTCATGGTGCGTCAATACGAGAATGTGAAAAATCTACTCGTTATGGACGAATCTACTCCTTTGTACAACTGGAAAGGACAAAAAACGAAATTGAAAAAAAGTTTCAAGATAAAAAGGAGTCGGTTGTTTTGCTAATAACCAAACCCGAAGTTTTACAACTATAGAAGCCGCGCATATTTTCCCAAAAGAAAACCCGGCAAACCATCGTCTCTCACACACCCAGAAAATCGAATTTGAGAATTTGGAACTGAGAAGAAGGAGGAGCCATGGGAGAAAGGAAAGTATTGAACAAGTATTATCCGCCGGATTTCGATCCGGCGAAGATTCCACGGCGGAGACAGCTCCCAAATCAGCTGGTGAGCTTTAATTTTTTTGTTCTGGTGCTATTTTGGTGATGCTTTTGTTTCATTAAGCTGATTTTTGAAGTGTCATGAGTATCAGATAAACCTATGCATGTCATGAGTATCAGATAAACCTATGTATGTAGTGGCAATTGGAGTTCTTGTTAGGTTTTAGAATGGATGACTGTTGGATAAAAATTGGATAATAATCATATTGCAAAACTCAATTGGATAATACATATATTGGGTGACTGTTGGTGAAAGATTCGGACTTGGCTTGGAAACGGATAGCTGAAGTAAATCAAATATGTATTGAGGTTTGGCAAATTGCTGTTAATTAGTACTAGTTTTGTCTGATTTGTTAAACACCAAGGCATTGCTTCTTCGTGCTGCTAATGCTCTTAAATTTGTATCACCACATAAGATAGAAAGCTTTGATGTGATGACATCTATGTTTTGGCCTAGAAATCCGCTGACTTCCCATCCTAGATCGCAAGCTATACGTTTCCTACCATACATTTTGATATGTTGGATGAACTTACGACTTAAAACCATAATAATATCCCCTTAAGATTACCTTAGTGTTCATACTCAGCGTCACTCTAATTAATACACCATCGGGGAGGAAATTGACCTACCCTGCACTGTGTTGTTGTTTTCCATTATCTTGGTAGCCATTTATATAGCTCTTTCCCTACACTTATCCATCATTTGGCTGAGAACCTCCATAGAGAAAATGTATAGGATAAGAGCAGATTATTTGCTGATTTAAATCTGCATTGTAATTTGAATACGTTTGGATGCAACACTATAATCAGAATCCGGAACATGAGAATGGAAATAAACAACCAGATCCCACCTTAAACTCATTTTCCCCAGCTGAATATTAAGAAAGGAGAAAAGTGCTTGGCACGTGCTTTTTACAAGTCAAGATTGCAGAGAAATTTAGAATTCCATCCTTCGCTCTTGAAAGCGGCTATTTTATCCCTTTATTTTGATAAAAATCAAAGATATTGATAGTGGCTAATTAACAATTAGAGAAGCATCTAAAATTTGTTTACAAAAAAGCAACAATAAAAATAAAGCATCTAGTGTCTGTCTTCTTGCAATGAAAACATGTTGTGTTGTGTATAAGTCCATAAGAGGCATCTTGTGAAGAAATTTATCTTTAGTTTAAGAGAGACTAGCTTGACATTAAACATACTAACTAGCCAGCCCGAAGTCCTTACTCAATATGCCCCTTTGTTTATAGAAATTTGAGCAGTAAGTTAGGCAGTGATAATTCTTTTTTTTTTGGAATGGTCAGGCAGTGATAATTCTTTCAAAAGTTACACTGTAGTAGAAACCAGTCAAATATATTCATATGTTTGTGTGGATATATATATATATCCATATGTATGTATGTTTATGTTGTTGATCTGAATTATAATCACGTCTCAAATTATGCAGACCTACTTAGGAATACAAATCTTCAGATTCTACTTCAAGTGCACAAAGTGCTCCGCAAAGATTACATATAAGACAGATCCAAAAAATTCCGATTATACTGTTGAATCAGGTGCGACTAGGAATTTTGAGCCTTGGCGTGGCCAAGATGAGGTAAGAATTTTATCAACTTAAAGTGCTATTCACCACTTTCTTCCGCAGTGGAAGGACTGCGGACCATATGTTTATATAAATTTCCAATTTTTAGGGTAGTAGGTTCCGTATCTTGTGCATTCATGTTTATATTTCTTTTTTTAAGGAGATGGAGAAGGAGAAACAAAAAAGAGATGCTGAAGAAATGGGTGATGCAATGAAGTCATTAGAAAATAGAACATTTGATGAACTGCCTTATTTGCCATATTAATGTTTGCCCTAACAGGCGAGGAAGCTGGAGGAAAAAGATGAAGCTCTCATAAGATCAGTTTTCCAGGTTGGTATATGATAGTCTAAATACCTGCTATTTGTTCATTGGTATTTCTAAGAGCTTTAATTTCTTAAGAAGTTCTGTTGGTCATGTGATTTCAAATCAGGGTTCAAGAGAGAGAATCAAAAGAATCCCTGATGAAGAGCTTGAGGAGGACGATGATGATCTAGTTATTTTTGCCCTTGAAAGTTTAGGGTCAGAAAACAACTCTCTTAAGGTACAAGTGCTTGGTCAGTTAATTCAGTTTTCCATCTTTTATGTTGCTTCAACCTGCTTCTATACAAAATAGACTTTAATAAATATCGTGTATGAATTATGCTTTGTTCATGGGTTTGAATACCAAGAAAGTACCATACATTAATGTCACAGTTGCCTTTGGCGATAGGCATCAAGCAAGTGAGATCTACAGTTTATCTATGTGATTATCCTTATGACATGTACAAATTTTCCGCCTGCTTTCATATCATTTGTAAACAAGTTCCTATTTTGTTTAGTAGATCAGACATGAACAATTTGCTACATCCTCTTGAGTTAGTCGTAACTTTGAAATTGGTGTCTTATTTTCTCTTTTTAGCATCTTGCAGATACAAATAGCATACAAACAATAATCACATGGTCCACAAATTAGAAAAAACTTAGGTGGTCCATGTAGACTTAGCTAAAAATAAGGCACAATGGAGACCTACAAATCCCTGGAAGTTGTCTTAAAAGACCTACAAATCTTTTGGAATCGGTGCAGACTTAGCTAAAGATAGGACACAAAGGAAGAAAAAGATCCATATAGGTGATACTTACTAGTTAGGAATAGGCTTTAAATTTGTTAGAGAACTTTTAATGTTAGTACTATGTTTTATTTTTAATTTATTTATTTTTTATTTTTATTATTATTATTATTATTATTATTATTATTATTATTATTATTATTATTATTATTATTATTATTATTATTATTTATCACTACTCCATCCGTTTAAAAAAGAATGAACCTATTTCCGTTTAAGGTGAGTCTTGAAGTTATTTTTTCACGTTTTTCGTGATAAATTATTTTGTGACCAAAATTTACACTTATGTATGTTTTTTTTTTTTGCACTATATTGCTGCATTTATTTATATTTTTCTGTTAGTTTCATACCTTTGATCTTCCATTTTTCCAGTCAAGACATGCAACTGTGAGTGTAGATGCAATGCTTGAAGCTTTGCAGCGGGCAGATGAGGCAATGCTATTTACTTCGGTACATATGATTTGTATGCACCTGCTTGAGGGGGGAGTGTTAGTTTACAGCATGTATATAGTGTACTATTGTCCCACATTGGTAGAATAGTAGTATGTCCTTGTATAGTATAGCTATAAATAAGGATCTCTTGTATTGTATTGTTCATCTAATATCAATAACATATTTTCTCCTGTCCTTGTATAGTATAGCTATATTATAGCTAAATCATATTAATTCAAATAAGGAACGCTTGAATAAGCAAAATTTTAGTTAGTTTTAAAGACTTAAGTATTTAATAAGTAATTTAAATTAAAATTTTGTCTATAATTATTTTTTTGGAAATATATAAAATTTATTTTTAAAGGATAAAAAAGGCACGTATCATCTTACGTATATCATTTTAAAAGAGTATATGCCAAGACAATGGATTTATAAATGCATATTACATTATAAGTACAAAAAATATATGATATTGTTTTTGTAAACGCTATACTAAAACTAAACTTATAACAGAGCGACCGCAAGGGATTTAAAAAAAATAAAATATATATATATATATATATATATATATATATATATATATATATATATATATATATATATATATATATATATATATATATATATATATATATTACTTTTTTTAGCACCAATAGTTCTGAGAAAATTTTAATTGACTTCAATGTCCAACGTATGTTGTAGTCCATTGGAAATTTAAATTTCTGTAACTTTAAAGAATGTAGGTCTTAAAGTAAATCTGTAATCGTTTCATAATAAAATATCAATTCTTCAGTGTTAAAGTACGAAAAAAAAATGTAGAAAATATTTTTATAAGTTGGTTGCTGAAAGATCTAGATAGAAATAGAGAAAATATGATGAAATCAATATTGTTAGAAACAAAAAATTTGCTACCAATTTGTCTCCTAAAGTTCTAGTTTTACAATTTTAAGGTTTTCTAATTACATCTAAATATGGTCTATATTATGTTTCATAAATCAATAGCATCCCCTTAAAATGTGATTCACATCCCTGAAGGTAACGTCCAAATTTAGCTATTTGTTCAAATAGGAACAAAATTTATACATGTAAATTTTTAATTAATTTAAACCTTAAAAATTAGAATTTTTGCATATATAATAGTTCAAATAAGGAAAGATTTAGTATGCATATTTAGTTAATTTCTACGTCCTAAATATTAGAGAAATAATTAAATAACTATACCTATATATTAGGAAAATAACTTAAATTACTATGTTGTCCAAACTGGAATTAGTTTTTCAAGGGTAAAAAAGCGAACGATATTTCGCTAAGGGCATTCATGATTTTAATATAATATGGATATAGATTAGGAGATATTTAGAATTGACCAACAAGACGATGACACGTGTCCCTCCGTTTAAATGAGGGGTATATTTGAACCCAAAGTATGATTGCAGGGTATAGATAACCCAATAGTATAACGAGGGTTATTCTTAGATTATTTTAGAAAGTAGAGGGGTATATTTGACCCTTTGCCATTTATATTATAACAAAGTTTAATGACACTCCCTTTTCCCTCCACAGGTTTCAGTTTGTGACACTTAAAACCTTCTTAACTATTAGCCTTCAGCCATTCTAAGGTTTTTCCACTTTCTCTCTAAATCTCCGAACCCACTCGAACAACATTACAACAATGGAGAAAAGGGAGGAGGCGAAAGAGGTGGTGGAAGACGAGGAGTAAGTAGTGAACCCATGGGAAGTATCAACAAAAGACGACGGCAAGATTGACTACGACAAATTAATCGATAAATTCGGTTTCCAAAGGCTCGACGACTCCTTAATCCAGCGTGTTCAACGCCTCACGAATCGACAGACTCACGTTTTCCTCCGCCGCGGAGTTTTCTTCGCTCATCGTGATTTCAACGATATATTGGATGCTTATGAAAAAAGGCAAAAGTTCTATTTATACACATGCAGAGGACCTTATTCTGAAGCCTTGCATTTGGGTCACCTTATCCCCTTCATGTTCACCAAGTAATTAAATTAAACGGGAGGACGTGTTAGCAGTTTTTTTTGGAAAGAATTTTTTTTCTTTTTTGTGTGAATTTATTTTGTTTTTGTTGTGTTTAGATATTTGCAGGATGCATTTAAAGTGCCGCTAGTAATACAATTGACAGATGATGAGAAATGTATGTGGAAAAATTTGTCAGTGGAAGAAAGCCAAAGACTTGCTCGTGAGAATGCTAAAGATATTATAGCTTGTGGATTTGATGTTTCCAAGACTTTCATTTTCTTTGATTTCGATTATGTTGGTGGGTAAGTAACTTTTGTTTTTTTCCCGATTGTGTTTGGTACTCATACAAAAATTGTTTATCTTGAGAATCCTTTTTTGATATTTCTAAGTGTTTATTAGGCAAGCAAGGATATATATGGTAATCATACAAGGAGTTGTATACAGTATAAAGATACTGGTTTGGTGATTTTTTGAGTTAAAAAAGTTGAAAATAATGTCCAACAGATGATTGAAGCAACTGATAAAGCATGACATGAGAGTTGGGATATTTTTTTTATGGAAAGTGTCCTCAATGTAACAATATTTTTTCTTTAGGGGGGCAGGGAGAGGAGGTGAATATGTTATTTGGTTATCATGTTTACATTTGTTGCTATGAAAGTGATTAGACTGAAAGTTGCCTTTTAGAATGATAATTTTAGCTTTGCATGGTATGTCATAAGTAGAATTTAATCTTGACTTACTCTAACCCTTTTTTAGATATTGTTATAATACCAAAGTTAGTGAAGTATATGTGCCTTATGTTTCGTATTTGTTTTCTTATTTTCATGTCAAATAGATAAGTTGAGAGCCTTAAGAAGTTGGAATAGTATACCTTATCCCTCCCCCCCCCAAACCCCCCCCCCCCCCCCCACACACACACACCCCACACCCCAAACACGTACACCAAAAAAGAAAAAGCTGAATAGTAGCCTTTGAATTTTATATGGACTTGTCCTTGCCTCATGATTGAGGAATTTGAATTTGGTTTAGAATGATAGAGAAACCTAGACAGCTGAATTACAAAATTGCAGGCTGTTCCATCCTTCCCAAGTTCATTTCCTCATCTGTTTTCTGGCAATGATAACTTTCGCTGCTTGATTCCATGTGCCATAGACCAGGTTTGTTCTTGCTCCTATATTTCTTTGTCGGATTTTTTCAATTTTTTTGACCTGCGGTTCCTTCAAATTTCTAATTATATTTGAATGATTAAGCATTTTGTTTTGCAATTATTATAAAGTGGAGCAATATGTTTTGTTGTCAACAAAATAGTTTTGGTTATATAGTCGGATGTGTGTCTTTTGTCTGAGAGTGATGGTTATTTCCCAATCATTAGAAGCAATCTTGATTGGCACAAGGATCTCCTCATAACATCCTAATTATAACCTCCACTATGAAATAAACCATTGAGTAACTGGTTACCGTTCTAAGAAGTCACTGCATATACTAGTGGACACTGACAGCTCTCATAATTTTATTGATTCAGAGTTAGTAGAAAAATTAAGGTGTCCTATTAAATCCACTACTCCTTAATTGGTAGTTGCAGCAAATGGAAACATAATTAGAGTTGATAAGGTGTGAAAAATCTCTTGAAGTGACAATTGAACAATTAGTCACTATTTGCAGTGACAATTGAACAATTAGTCGCTATTTGCAGTGACAATTGAACAATATTGCAGTGACAAATAGCGACTAATTGTTTAATATAATCCGGTCTAAGAGTCCGGAGTCGAATCCCACAGAGAGCTATGGTTTCGCCATAATTGTTCAATATCGCTAAGAGGACAAGCTCGAATAAATTTATAAGTTATAAAGATTAAGATTCTTATATCTAACTAAGAAACTAAGCAGTAAATTAACAACTAAAGATACTAAGGGTTGGAGAGTAAATTTAGGAGGTATAGAGATATGATTTCCCCAAATGTTGGAATCCTTCCCGCTATGTTCCCTACAATTTCGCCTATGTATTCTCTATTGATCGTGAGCACTTTAGGTGTCGTAATTCTCTCTCGAGCAACTACAACAATTTACTAGACATATTCTCTCGAACTACGCTAGTTGGCTTTATCTAACCGCTCATTATGACCACGCCAAAGCTTTGTTATTTCTAAACCTACCTTTAAACCCGTTGTATTGATTTCTCACATACGTTAGGAGTGAAGTTGTTCAACAACCACCTAAATATGTATCCTTTCTCAAGAAACACATAATAAATAGGCACAGTCAATCGATGGCCATTCAATCAACTGAAATAAGCACGTAGTTGAACAAATATAAAAATTCAAAGGTTAAATTATATTAAAACATAACAAGAATTCACCCTCCAAGAGGTTCCATCAAAACCCTAGATAACAAATTAGTTACTCATGCTAATGGATAAAAATTCACTATAACAATTCATAATCAACAATGGAAGTAAGATGAATAAGATGAAAACTCTTACGAAATTCTCCGTCTTCTCGCTCTTGTTCTTGCCTCCAAAATCTCCTAAAAACGACTCCCCTTACTTCTGGGCGAGTTTAGGTTTCATATAGGTTTAGGTTAGTCGCCTAAGAAATTACATAATTAACCCTGCGTGTTTGGCTTTCGTCCGCCCATCCGCGGCTGTGGATTTTGCCCAGTTCACTGCCTGATTTGCGCGGTCAATCCGCGGCCGCGCACTTGCCGCGCACTTTTCACCCTGTTGTGTTTGGAATTTGGAAAAACATAAGTCATGAAAGTTGTAGCCCTTTGAATTATATTTCCAACCATATATTGTGGAGCCAAAATTGAGTTCTTAACGAAACGTTATGTTCATTTTACTAGAAAGTGCGCAATATGCCTACTCGATTCTTCGCTCGTTCTTAACTATCATCCGTTGATCCCCGAACACGATCCCGGCTTAATTCCTTGGGCTTTTACTCAGACTTCAAAGCTCCAAATCACTCGAATTCATTCCATAACATCTACATAGCTCGGAATCACTCCTACAAGGCATAAAACACACAATTAGTGCAAAACACTAGCTATTAAAGCTCAAACTCAATTAAAGTGCAGTAAATTAGAGTGTAATAAGGGACTAAAATACATAATTATAGTCTATCATCAATTAGTATAATACTTCCTTCCAATAAGGCATAGGAACCACCCCATATGAGGCCCTATGTAGAAGACCACCTCCTCTGCACTTACCCTATCTTCTAGGTGAATCAGCTTCAGCTGATGTAGGCAACACTTTTATCAACAGAGAATTGAAACTACAATTGTTGCAATACCATTTGCTGAGAGCTCAGTTAAGGATGAAGCAGCATGCTAATTCTCATATGAGTGATAGAAACTTTGAAGTAGGTTATTGGGTTTACTTCAAGACTCAACTTACAAGCAAGTGAGCGTTATTGCTCAGCCATTCCATAAATTGGAACCTAAATACTATGGACCATTTCAAACTATCAATAAGGTGAGAGTTGTGGCCTACACTCTACTATTTCCTCCATCAGTAAAGATATGCCCCATTGTACATGTGTCTCTACTAAAGAAATGCTATGAATTGCCCAAAACAATCACTTATCCTCCCAGTACTGATATTGCCAGTCCTCACTGTCCCAATCCAGAGTCTATTTTAGAGAGGAGAATGGTGAAAAAAGGAAATAAAGATGTAGCTCAAGTCCAAGTTAAGTGAACAAGTTTACCTGCAGATTATACTACATGGGAATTTCTTAATGCACTAAAGATTAGGTTCCCTTGTTTTCATTCTTGCGGTCAAGGATCTACTGCAGGAGGGAGTCTTGATATACAAATTACAGCATGATCGCAGCCAGCTCAAGTTGGAAGCTCCAGCTCAGCAAATTCAGTTAGTAGTTAGTTAGTCCAAGTCAATTAACAGTTAGCTAGAAAGTTAGTTAGTTAGTTGGGAATAAGAATCTTCCAGAATGAGCCATGTATTCATTCATAAATGGATTACAGTTATTTTACAATCATCAATGAAAATACAACTACAATTTCTCTCTCAATTCTCTCTTTCTCTTAATCATAATTTCTTCACTCCATAAGATGTGATCTACGAGTTTCTCCGCAAAACTCCTAGCTCAACTACTCAATTCTTGAATTCACTGCTCGATTCCTACAATTGAGATATCAAAAATCTTGAAATTTTGTAGACCTATTCTAGTATTATAATAATGACTCATTTATTACTCTATCCTTGAGAGGTCATCCACTTTTGCCAGAGGCTCTTTACCCTAATACAAAAAATGTCATGGTGCGTCAATACGAGAATGTGAAAAATCTACTCGTTATGGACCAATCTACTCCTTTGTACAACTGGAAAGGACAAAAAACGAAATTGAAAAAAAGTTTCAAGATAAAAAGGAGCGGTTGTTTTGCTTATAACCAAACCCGAAGTTTTACAACTATAGAAGCCGCGCATATTTTCCCAAAAGAAAACCCGGCAAACCATCGTCTCTCACACACCCAGAAAATCGAATTTGAGAATTTGGGACTGAGAAGAAGGAGGAGCCATGGGAGAAAGGAAAGTATTGAACAAGTATTATCCGCCGGATTTCGATCCGGCGAAGATTCCACGGCGCAGACAGCTCCCAAATCAGCTGGCGAGCTTTAATTTTTTGTTCTGGTGCTATTTTGGTGATGCTTTTGTTTCATTAAGCTGATTTTTGAAGTGTCATGAGTATCAGATAAACCTATGCATGTCATGAGTATCAGATAAACCTATGTATGTAGTGGCAATTGGAGTTCTTGTTAGGTTTTAGAATGGATGACTGTTGGATAAAAATTGGATAATACTCATATTGCAAAACTCAATAGGATAATACATATATTGGGTGACTGTTGGTGAAAGATTCGGACTTGGCTTGGAAACGGATAGCTGAAGTAAATCAAATATGTATTGAGGTTTGGCAAATTACTGTTAATTAGTACTAGTTTTGTCTGATTTGTTAAACACCAAGGCATTGCTTCTTCGTGCTGCTAATGCTCTTAAATTTGTATCACCACATAAGATAGAAAGCTTTGATGTGATGGCATCTATGTTTTGGCCTAGAAATCCGCTGACTTCCCATCCTAGATCGCAAGCTATACGTTTCCTACCATACATTTTGATATGTTGGATGAACTTACGACTTAAAACCATAATAATATCCCCTTAAGATTACCTTAGTGTTCATACTCAGCGTCACTCTAATTAATTCACCATCGGGGAGGAAATTGACCTACCCTGCACTGTGTTGTTGTCTTCCATTATCTTGGTAGCCATTTATATAGCTCTTTCTCCGCATTTATCCATCATTTGGCTGAGAACCTCCATAGAGAAAATGTATAGGATAAGAGCAGATTATTTGCTGATTTAAATCTGCATTGTAATTTGAATACGTTTGGATGCAACACTATAATCAGAATCCGGAACATGAGAATGGAAATAAACAACCAGATCCCACCTTAAACTCATTTTCCCCAGCTGAATATTAAGAAAGGAGAAAAGTGCTTGGCACGTGCTTTTTACAAGTCAAGATTGCAGAGAAATTTAGAATTCCATCCTTTGCTCTTGAAAGCGGCTATTTTATCCCTTTATTTTGATAAAAATCAGAGATATTGATAGTGGCTCATTAACAATTAGAGAAGCATCTAAAATTTGTTTACAAAAAAGCAACAATAAAAATAAAGCATTGAGTGTCTGTCTTCTTGCAATGAAAACATGTTGTGTTGTGTATAAGTCTATAAGAGGCATCTTGTTAAGAAATTTATCTTTAGTTTAAGAGAGACTAGCTTGACATTAAACATACTAACTAGCCAGCCTGAAGTCCTTACTCAATATGCCCCTTTGTTTTTAGAAATTTGAGCAGTAAGTTAGGCAGTGATAATTCTTTCAAAAGTTACATTATAGTAGAAATCAGTCAAATATATTCATATGTTTGTGTATATATATATCTATCCATATGTATGTATGTATATGTTGATCTGAATTATAATCACGTCTCTAATTATGCAGACCTGCTTAGGAATACAAATCTTCAGATTCTACTTCAAGTGCACAAAGTGCTCCGCAGAGATTACATATAAGACAGATCCAAAAAATTCCGATTATACTGTTGAATCAGGTGCTACTAGGAATTTTGAGCCTTGGCGTGGCCAAGATGAGGTAAGAATTTTATCAACTTAAAGTGCTATTCACCTCTTTCTTCCCCAGTGGAAGGAGTGCGAACCCTATGTTTATATAAATTTCCAATTTTTAGGGTAGTAGGTTCCGTATCTTGTGCATTCATGTTTATATTTCTTTTTTTTAAGGAAATGGAGAAGGAGCAACAAAAAAGAGATGCTGAAGAAATGGGTGATGCAATGAAGTCATTAGAAAATAGAACATTGGATTCGAAGAGAGAAATGGATATTATGGCTGCATTAGACGAGATGAAATCCATGAAGGTGAGTCTTGAAGTTATTTTTTCACGTTTTTCGTGATAAATTATTTTGTTACCAAAATTTACACTTATGTATGTTTTTTTTGCATTATATTGCTGCATTTATTTATATTTTTCTGTTAGTTTCATACCTTTGATCTTCCATTTTTCCAGTCAAGACATGCAACTGTGAGTGTAGATGCAATGCTTGAAGCTTTGCAGCGGGCAGATGAGGCAAAGGTATGATTGTGTTTTATATTATTCTCCCATTTGAATAGGAGTGAAAATATTGTCCTTGATGACTAGTTTTCAGCATTATCACAATACTGTTGATTGATAAATATAGAGAACTTCAAGTTCATTCCTACGCAAAGTTGCTGTTGACACTTACTGTGGCTTTTGCTTGAGATCAGTTCTGAGTTGTGACCAAAGCTTTCAAAGGACATAATAGTTTATCAGATCAAATCAACGTGCTCTACTATTGGGATTCTGGACCTTTTTTGGGGATTCTATATGTTCAATTGATGATATAGCTCTTATAATTAAGAATCAAATCACACACTAAATTCTTCTATTTACTTCTTGAACACTATCTCGTATTAGATGTTGAGTGATTGCCTACCTCAAGCTCAAGACACATGTTCAAACTCTGGGAGGGAGGGGATAACCAAAATTAAAAGGAATGGGTGAAACCACACATTTCAAACTCCATGAGATCATTGGAGATGTTTAACCGGTAGTGAAGAATCACAGAGGTGTTTAGCACTGAAAGTATTTGTAGAAGGTTGAGTCCAGTAAGAAGTATGAAGAGTTGAAGGAGTTTAAAAGAAAGTGTTCACTTAAATTATTGGTTATTCAGGATGATGAAAACAATTATGTGATTAAGATCTTCTAACTAATAGGGGAGCCCCGGTAGTGCCACTCTTCACCGGATCGTGATGGTTTATGAAGATCTGTTGAAGAACATTTTTATAATTAGTTGATGAGTAGGTGAAACATTTGATGAACTGCCTTATTTGCCATATTAATGTTTGCCCTAACAGGCGAGGAAGCTGGAGGAAAAAGATGAAGCTCTCATAAGATCAGTTTTCCAGGTTGGTATATGATAGTCTAAATACCTGCTATTTGTTCATTGGTATTTCTAAGAGCTTTAATTTCTTAAGAAGTTTTGTTGGTCATGTGATTTCAAATCAGGGTTCAAGAGAGAGAATCAAAAGAATCCCTGATGAAGAGCTTGAGGAGGACGATGATGATCTAGCTATTTTTGCCCTTGAAAGTTTAGGGTCAGAAAACAACTCTCTTAAGGTACAAGTGCTTGGTCAGTTAATTCAGTTTTCCATCTTTTATGTTGCTTCAACCTGCTTCTATACAAAATAGTCTTTAATAAATATCGTGTATGAATTATGCTTTGTTCATGGGTTTGAATACCAAGAAAGTACCATACATTAATGTCGCAGTTGCCTTTGGCGATAGGCATCAAGCAAGTGAGATCTACAGTTTATCTATGTGATTATCCTTATGACATGTACAAATTTTCCGCCTGCTTTCATATCATTTGTAAACAAGTTCCTATTTTGTTTAGTAGATCAGACATGAACAATTTGCTACATCCTCTTGAGTTAGTCGTAACTTTGAAATTGGTGTCTTATTTTCTCTTTTTAGCATCTTGCAGATACAAATAGCATACAAACAATAATCACATGGTCCACAAATAAAAAAAAAATCAGACGGTCCATGTAGACTTAGCTAAAAATAAGGCACAATGGAGACCTACAAATCCCTGGAAGTTGTCTCAAAAGACCTACAAATCTTTTGGAATCGGTGCAGATTTAGCTAAAGATAGGACACAAAGGAAGAAAAAGATCCATATAGGTGATACTTACTAGTTAGGAATAGGCTTTAAATTTGTTAGAGAACTTTTAATGTTAGTACTATATTTTATTTTTAATTTATTTATTATTATTATTTATCACTACTCCCTCCATTTAAAAAAGAATGAACCTATTTCCTTTGTGGTCAGTTTCAAAAAGAATTACTCATTTTTAAATTTGAAAAGAATGTAACTTTAAACTCCCCATTTCACCCTCAATGCGATGATTTATAGTCATACAAATATCTATGGATTGTTTCGGACTACAAGTCTCAAAAGTCCTCTTTTCCCTTAAACTCCGTGCCCAGTCAAATTGGTTCAAACAAATTGAAACGGAAGGAGTATTATTTTTATATATATCTAACATGTTTTCACTACTATTATTTTATTTTGACATGATTATGATATGAGTTTGGCTTAAAGAAAGAAGTAGGATTCATATAGCCGACCCCAACTTTGTTTAGGACCGAGACATAATTGTTGATGTTATTGTCCATAAAACTAAGAGAATAATAAGGAGGATTGACGGAGTAATAATTAGAAATTATTCGGGGCTAGCTCTTAAGAGTCTAGATGTCACGCCCCGAAACCGGGGTGGGACATAATGACGCTCAACCTAATTGAGCAAGCCTGCTTTATCTAACTGTAATTGCTGATAAGGTTATTAAAGCAAATCAATTATGAATAACTTTTAATGATACCTATCTAAAAAAAACTAACAAGAGTTTAGCAAAACTTTATCAGAAAATCTGAACCCACCAATGACAAGTCATGAGCCTCTGAGGACTAAAACTAAGAACAATGTCTTCGGGCCATTCCCCTAGAATGACAAAAATATCTAAATGACTGAAGGTCTGGAAATAGCCAACTATCGCTGGAAAGAAATCAACATAGTCTGCTATTGGATCTAAGAAGTCTGAAAACTATCCACAAGCTTCGTCACCTGCACACTCAATGCCTGCCACACGACATGAACGCTCAAACTGGCTAAATATCTCCAAGGGTACTCAGTAAGTCTTGTTTACCACTCCATAAGCGGTGGACAAGACTTTTCTAGACTAAATAGTTATAATAAGGATGCAATAAATATAACTTAAGATAATATGCTGCTAATGGCTCTGACTTGGGAAGCGTGCCCAGCTTTTTTCTCTCTCCTTTTGAAACATGTTTCGCCGGCGACTCTGTACTCTGTTTCTCTCCTCTAATTTTCTTTACCATGGAAGCCAAGATATTTTTTATTTCAGGTGAGAAATCTTTCGAGATCATCGATTCCGGCGAGGGGTGGTTTACTTTAGTTGAAAGGGGAAGAAGATTTTTGTGTAATATTAACATAGATGAGGAAAGTCTCAGGCTAGTTTGCAACCAAAAGGGAAGGGAATTATTACAGACGTTGGGAGTGGAGTTCACAGTCATACTATTACAGAGCTTTCGTAAATTTCAATAGCTATGGTGGATTCATACGTATTGAAGCATGGTTGGGGAGCAGGAAGAAAGCAGTGATTATTCCTGAGGCAGATTACAACTTGGGATGGGAAGATATAGCAAACAAAATTTTCACTTTCTGGGGAAACAAAGTACAAGCAGATCTAGACTTCCTCCTACTCATCAGTCCTATGCGTCTACAACAAAAATTTTTGGTCGCCGGTAAAGAAGCTTCCAGCCAGGATGGTTAACACTGTCAATGCAGTTAACCCACGCGCAGATTACGGGAATCACTATTTTCTCTCAAGGTGCTTAGTCGACACTTTCAACGATCCCTTCAACTATAGCCCCAACCATGAGGTGATACAAAAATGATTTCTGAATAGGTGGAAGGTTTGCGAGGGCCTGAAAGTAACTCCAATGTCCCACAATCAATTCCTCTTTGAGTTTCCATCAAGAAAAGAAGCAGTGAGAGTCCATGCTGGAGATTGGTTCTGGAACGGTCGACGTCTTTCATTGGAGTGGTGGTCGCCGGTGGCGGGCACTGAGTTAGGCTCGTAGAGATCGGTCAAAAATGGATTAAGGCTTTCGGAATTCCCATTAATGCTTGGAAACTCGAGACATTCAGAATCATTGGCGACATGTGTGGTGGCTTCATAGACATTGACGAAGATACGAGGCACCAAAATCACTATCTCTGGGCAAGAATATGTGTTAACAATGTTAAATAATGAATGTCCAGATAAGATAAAGCTCGATGTGGAGTGTTCGAGTTTCGAAATATCAATTATGAAGGAGGTAGCAGCCTCGCCAAAACATTTCCGGCCAGCTGGTGCAAAAACAGAGGCCAAAACCTCAGCGATGTGTTTGGGGGAAAACGACGGGTGTTCTGTCAGTTCAAAGCACGTGGAGGGACAGCTGTCAAAGGGTCACTTTAATTCAAATCTTTTGGGCCCACTTCCATCCCTTCTAAATACACGGGCTAATAATAATATTAGCCAGTGCAGGCCCAGTAAAAAAAGCACCTCAGGAGTCATTAAAGAGACGATGGTGGGCCAAACTTTTAATTATTACAAAGCCCCAAAAAAGAAGGCCCAACAAAAGATCAAGGCAACTAAACCCACGATTATTCAGGAATGGCGTGCTAAAGGGCCTTTACTGGATCTACGACTTCATTCCAACATGGTTATTCCTTCTTCCTCTTTAACCTTCTATCAGCAAACCCAATCCATAGTGCCAATCTCTAGTCACGCATGCAACCCCTGTAACACACTCAGAAGCTGACGACGAAGCTGATGATGAACCGGAAAATTTTCTTTCTAATCTAAGGGGTCTTCCTCAACAACTGGGCTGGTCCGATGCTGCCTCTACTGCATTAGTGCGCTCAGAAACAGATTTATACACCGAGTCACTTTCTCTACCATAGCACGATGATGAACAACTGAAATTACAGGGATTCCAGCAAGGAATTCAACAACCTACAGTAGTATAAACCTCCAAATGGACCAAATTGGTGCTGGGTAAAGTATGCAAGGCTTTCGGGATCAATGGAGCTGGATTTGAGCACGGAATTTTTGATTTAATCATAAGAATGGACCAGAAAAGACAGATTCAATTACAACAAAGAGGATCACCCTCTTCAGCTAGTAAGAAGGGGAAGGGAGGAAAAAAAAGGGAAACTGAGGTTTAGAACTTAATCTGTGGTATCAACTATGAAGGAAGGAATAAAAAGGAAAGGGGCAGGCAAGGCAAGACTCTTTCCAGATGAAAGTTAAAATTCTAAGTTTGAACATTAGGGGCCTCAATGCCAGGGATAAAAGGAGCACTATCACATCACTAGTTAGGAAGTGGAAAGCTGACATTCTTTGTCTCCAAGAAACCAAAATGGAGAACATCCCAACCAATATGCTTTACCAAATTTGGGGGAATAGGTGGACTGAATGGGCAGAGTTGAAGGCTAGTGGCACTAGGGGTGGCATTCTTATTCTATGGGATAAGAGATTGTGGAGGTGTCTTGACTCTCACCAAGGGTGCTTTACTAATACTTGCTTTCTTGAAAGCCTTCATGAGGACTTCAGATGGGGTTTACAAGTGTTTATGGTCCTCACTCCAATGCTGAAAGGGAAGATTTTTGGCAGGATTTGGGATCAACCAGAGGCATTTAGGAGGAACAATGGGTTGTTGGAGGGGATTTCAATGTATGTATGTGTGAATATGAAAGATTGAACTGTTATAGAAGGACCAAAGCTGTGAGATGCTTCTCTGAAGCAATTGAGGATCTGCAGCTAATGGATTTGCCTTTACATGGAGCCCAATACACCTGGTCAAGAGGGAATGATATTTTCCAAGCCTCAAGAATTGACAGGTTCTTGGTCTCTACACAATGAAAGTTTTAGATCCATCAAGCAACTAGCATTCCCAAGAGTCATCTCAAATCACAAACCTTTATTGCTAGAAAGTGGAGAATGGGACTCAACAACATCTTACTTTAAATTTGAGAACATGTGGCTTCAAAGAGAGGGATTCATTGATATGGTGAAAGGGTGGTGGCAACATTACACAATAAGTGGCAACCCAGACTTTGTGCTAATTCAAAAGTTGAGGAGCTTGAAGAAAGACATCTCCAAATGGAACAAAGAAGTTTATGGCATGTTAGACACTAAGAGAAGCAGGGCTCTTGATGAACTCTTAGCCTTAGAACAAGCAACTGAAAGCAGAGCTCCAACTCAAGCAGAAAAACAAAGGTTTCTGACTTTAAGAATGGAGTTGGAAGAGATCGCTAAAGCTAAAGAAATCTCTTGGAGGCAAAAATCTAGATGCTTATGGTTAAAAGAAGGGGATAGGAACACTAAATACTTTCAGACTTTGGCCAACTCTCATAGGAGATGCAACTCAATTGACAAGCTCAAGATAAACGATGAGATTACAGAAGATAAATAATTTATCAAGGGGGAGATATTAAATTATTACCAATCTCTTTACACAGAGAATGAAGAGTGGAGGCCATCTTCCAACTTTGAAGATGTTGCCAGACTATCAGAGGAGGAAAGTGAGCTGCTTGAAAAAGGTTTTGAGGAAGATAAGTTTATGCTATCATTCAATCATGTGCCCCTGATAAAGCCCCAGGTCCAGATGGCTTTACTATGGCATTCTTTCAGAAGTCATGGGATTTCATCAAACCAGAGATTATGGCAACACTAAATTATTTCCACCAGCACTGTTACATGGAGAGATCATGCAATGCCTCTTTCATTGCCTTGATACCTAAGAAGAAGGGAGCTATTGAGCTTAGGGACTACAGACCAATAAGCGTTATTGGTAGTGTTTATAAGATTGTGGCCAAGGTGTTAGCAGAGATTGAAAAAGGTTATTGGGAAGCTGGTTTCTTCTCATCAAAATGCTTTCATTAAACACAGACAGATTACTGATGCAGCTCTCATTGCTAATGAAGTGCTGAACTAGAGGCTTAAAATTGATACACGTGGTGTTATGTGTAAACTGGATATAGAAAAGGCATTTGATCAATTAAACTGGTCTTGCTATCTATTTTGAGGAAAATGGGGTTTGGAGACAAATGGTTAAAGTGGATCAGATACAGTATCTCTACGGTCAAGTACTCAGTCTTGATCAATAGAGGTCCTGTTGGTTTCTTTTCACCTCAGAAAGGAATTAGGCAAGGGGATCCTCTTTCCCCCTTCCTATTCATACTAGCAATGGAGGGTTTAAGTAAAATGATGGAAAAAGCCAGACAAATGCAATGGATTCAAGGATTCAGTGTAGGCACAAACACTGAAAACTCAGTCACTATCTCCTATTTATTATATGCTGATGACACACTGATCTTCTGTGAGGCAGATAGATTCCAAATCTTGTACCTGAATCTTACACTCCAGCTATTCGAAGCATTATCAGGACTTCACATCAACAAGCAGAAAAGTATTATATATCCGGTCAATCAGGTGAGCAACATTGAGGAGTTGGCAGGGATCATCGGTTACAGCATAGGGTCATTGCCTACTACCTATTTGGGTCTTCCATTGGGAGCTAAATTCAAAAGCTGTGATATCTGGAATGGTGTAGTGGAGAATTTTGAGAAAAGACTGGCTTCATGGCAACGACAATACCTTTCTATGGGAGGAAGACTCACTCTCATCAGTAGTGTGCTTGACAGTATACCCACTTATTTCATGTCATTGTTTCCCAACCCTAAAAAGGTAGTTAAAAGGCTGGACAAGATCAGGAGGGACTTTCTATGGGAAGGAAACAATAGCTCTCACAAGTATCACTTGATTAAATGGGATAATGTCTTGCAACCTAAATGCAAAGGTGGACTGGGGGTCAGAGATCTAGACAAGCACAATAAAGGTTTGCTAATGAAATGGCTATGGAGATATGGCATATGTGAACCAAGTCTATGGAAAGAGGTGATCAATGCAAAACATGGGATTAAAGACAATTGGAGCACCAAAATTGTCAGTGCATCCCATGGAGTAGGGCCCTGGAAGTATATTAGCAAACTGGGGAATGAATTTTTTCAGAATATTCATTTCAAGCCAGGCAGTGGAAGTCATATTAAGTTTTGGAAGGATAAATGGCTAAACAACACTACTCTCATGGAGGACTATCCTAGCTTATTCAACATTGCCTTGGACAATAATTCTTCAATTGCTCATAACCGGGCAAATGATAATTGGGATGTGCATTTCAGGAGAGTTGTTCAAGACTGGGAGATAGAAGACTTGATGGAAATGCTAGCTGATTAGAGGCCTACAACATTGATGAGAATGTTCCAGACAATATGAGATGGGGCTGTAAAGGTCTTTATACTGTTAAAGATTGCTACATGCAACTTAACAATCAGAATCAGGTATTGCATTCATGGCCTTGGAAACTGATATGGAGAACAAAATTACCTGTGAAGGTGACATGCTTCAACTGGATTGCCCTTCACGAAGCCTGCTTAACACAAGATAACCTATGCAGAAGGGTATTTCAGTTGGTCAACAGATGTTACCTTTGCAGGAGACACCAGGAAACAGTTAATCACCTACTTCTACACTGCCTAGTAGCCACAGACCTATGGAACATGTTCTTTTGTATTTTTGGCTTAAGTTGGGTCATGCCACAGAGCCGCCTGAGAGAGGCACACATGAGCTGGAGTTTTTGGGAGGTTGATAAGGTCATCAAGAAGACATGAGCTGGAGTTTTTGGGAGGTTGATAAGGTCATCAAGAAGACATGAGCTGGAGTTTTTGGGAGGTTGATAAGGTCATCAAGAAGATCTGGCTTATGATCCCTGCAACTATTTTTTGGTGTTTATGGAACAAGAGGAATAGAAGATGCTTTGATGGCACCTCAACCCCAAACCACTTACTCAAATCTAAATGCCTGCTCAATCTTTTTTGCTGGACAAAGTTGTCCCCCGTAAATAGTACAGGACACCTGTTGGACTTTATTAGCTCTCTTGTCCTAAATTGAGACTTTGTTTTGGGGCAAACATTGTTCTCCTATAATATTTTTGTTTATTTAGCACATATGCCTCTTGTAACTTTGCATCTTCTTGATGCCTTCTTAATGAAACATATTACTTCATAAAAAAAATATATAACTTAAGAAATTAAATAAGTGAACATTGGAGTTTGAAAGCTGAGTTGTAACATGAAATTTGAAAGTTGAATTGTAGCATGGAGTTTGAGTTAAATTCTAATAATTGCATATGGATGAGTTTCTTTATTTTGAAAATTTCATCTAACAAATAATGGTGCCTATGAGTGGGGGATATATGGTCCAATCCCTGGCTCTACGACTTTTACACTTGGGGAGGTTAACTACTTCTCCCAAACACATAAATCTGATACTGAACATGGAACACCTACGAGTGTAGGGTAGCTAGCCCCAGGCAACCACGGCACACATACCCACTAGGCCCTTGCCGATAGGATGGCTAGACCAATTCACGCACCTTAAGCCTTCGTTGACAGAGTGTCCACTAGACCAACTCACGCACACTAGGTTCTCGTGGATAGGATGTCCGCTAGACCAACTCACACACGCTAGGCCCTCATGGATGGAGTGTTCACTAGACCATTTTCCCTTTCCATATGTGATCACATATATTAGAGTTGAATCTAAATAATGCAAGCAATGGCAAAACAATAATCAGATCAAACAAGAGATCAATTCTTCTGATATTCTGAGCTTAGCTGAGTTACCATGCAAGGCAATTCAATTTATGTAAGATAATCTGTATCATGAACTAGTGATACATTCATAGCATTTAGGCAATCAAGGATTTCCAAACCGATAGTCAAAGCATTTAGACCTACGGATCAAGCATGCACTTTCTTATCAACTTTTCCAACTTTCTCCACTTCAAGCCAAAATCATATACGAACCTTCAAATCAATATCCAGACACACTTCTAAGTACAAAATCACCATACGGAGCTATCAGAACCAACAAAACTCCATTTTGGGGTCATTTACAAATAAGTTAACATTTGATCAACTCTTTCAACTTAGGCTTCTAACCTTGGGACTAAGTATGCTAATCCATTTTGAAACATCCTCGAAACCAAACCAACTACCTTGGACATAATAACGAATGAGTATAGAATAAGCAATAAATGGGGGAACGGGGCTATAATACTCAAAACGACCAGCTGGGTTATTACAAGTACCTTGTGACATAGGAAGGCGAATTGCTCCATAGAGCATCATGGATAATGGACAAAGATCTTCGGCGATGCCAAGGCAAGGTGCGCGCGTACGTGTCGATGTTTGTGCCAAGGGCAGCACAAAATTGGGTGGGGGAGAGTGTCATGGCCCACCACATCATCATGCGACGTAGGTACCACTTGGCATACATTTTTTTTCCATATGAAAAGCTTACATATGAAATAGACTAGCCCATGCGGTAAGGTTCTAGAGAAATATAGAGGTTTCCCTAGGAAGACCCTAGACCCTATGGATTTTCTTGGAAAGTCCTTGAAAGATTCTAGTTATGTAGAGAATTCTAGAGAGGGGACTTACTTATAAATAATGAGGGACTTGTGTAATAATTAATATTTACACACTAGCCCCTGCAAGACTAGTATATAAATGGGGCCATTCATTTGCAAATTCTTCAAGCAACACAATCAAGTTCTCTACAATAAAAAGCTTCCTTTGGCAAATTTCTCTTGTCTTTCTTATCTAACATTCCCTTAGCAGTCTTGAGTATAGTATTTTAGGCTGATTTGGCATAGCAAGACCGTGAGCAAGTTATCAAGTATCGTACGTGTTCTTAGTTCAAGACTAAGGACGTGACACCGTGGTAGTTAATGGAGGAGTAAGGTCTTGTCCTCGGGTGAGGTAGGGGACGGGGGGCAAGGGTGGCAAGGGAACTTCGAGGCTGAGAGTTGGGTCGTAGAACATAGAAAGTTTGACGGGTAAATCTATAGAGTTAGCGAAGATCCTCTAGAAGAGGAAGATTAGTATAGATTGCATCCAAGAGACTAAGTGGGTGGGGTCTAAGGCACGGGATGCTGACAGGTACAAACTGTGGTACTCAGGAAGCGTAAGAGGCAAGAACGGGGTAGGTATTTTGGTGGATAGGGATCTCCAAAAACTAGTAGTAGAGGTTAGGAGGGTAGACGACAGGCTGATGGCTATTACGTTAGTTGTTGGAAGGTTTACCTTGAACATAATTAGTTCCTACATTCCTCAAGAGGGATTAGGCGAGGAGGTCAAAAGACATTTCTAGGATAAGCTAGACGAGGTTGTGCGTGGTATCCCGCTTAACGGGAAGCTTTTTGTAGGAGGGGACTTCAATGGACACATTGGGTTGACTTCCAAGGGTTATGATGATGTGCATGACGACTTCGGTTTTGGGGTTAGAAATAGAGGTGGTACTTCGCTGCTGGATGTTTCAAAGGCTTTTGATTGGTGATAGCTAACTCGGGTTTTCGGAAGAAGGAAGAGCACTTGGTTACCTTTCAGAGTATGGTGGCCAAGACCCCGATTGACTATCTACTCCTTAGGAAGTACGATAGAGGTCTTTGTACGGATTGCAAGGTTATTCCAAGTGAGAGTCTCTCAACCCAAGATAGGCTCTTGGTGATGGACTTGGAGATCAAGAGGAAGAAGAAGAAGAGGGTTGTGTACGATCTACCCAGGATCAAGTGGGGAGCCTTGACTACGGACAAAGCTTGGGATCTAGGAGAGAAGTTAGAGGCTATGGAGGCATGGAGGAGTAGTGGGGACGTGAGTGGTATGTGGACCTTGATAGCGAACCTGCATTAGGGAAGCTACTAGGGATCTCGAAAGGATACACTGGAGGACACAAGAGGGATTGCTAGTGGAATAGAGAAGTCCAAGAAAAGGTTAAAGTCAAGAAAACGGCATACTTGAATCTGGTGGAGAGAAAGGACAAGGAGGAGAAGAGGACGAATTAGGAGTGGTATGAGACGGCCATGAAAGAGGCAAAGTTAGCGGTTACGGTGGCTAAGACGACTTATTTGGACATTTGTACAAAGAAATTAGTGACAAGGGTAGAGATAAGAAGTTTTATAGGCTAGCCAAGGTGAGAGAAAGGAAGACCCGTGACCTGGATCAGGTGAAGTGCATCAAAGACAAGGATGACATAGTATTGATGGATGAGGCGCATATTAGACGTAGATAGGAGACATACTTCCATAAACTCCTAAATGAAAAGAGGGATAGGGATATTGTGTTGGATGATTTGATGCACTCTTAGAGTCATCGTGACTTTGGTTTTTGCAAGCGTAATAAAATAGGGGAGGCCGAGGGGGCTATGCGTAAGATGTGCAGGGGAAGAGTGATTGGGCCAGATGAAATTTCGGTAGAATTTTGGAAGAGCATGGGTAGAGCAGGCTTGGAATAACTCACTGAGTTGTTTAACATCATCTTTAGGACGAAGAAAATGTCTGAGGAATGGAGGTGGAGTATGATTATCTCGGGATAAAAGAATAAGGGGTATATCTAAAATTGCAATAAATATAAGGGTATCAAGCTGCTGATCCACACTATGAAAGTCTGGGAGAGAGTGGTGGAAGCGAGGGTGAGGAGAAACGTGTCTATTTTTGAAAAATAGTTCGGATTCATGATGGGTTATTCAACTACGAAAGCCATTTACCTTAAAATGAGGTTGGTGGAGCAGTATAGAGAGAGGAAGAGAGACTTATATATGGCGTTCATTGATTTAGAGAGAGCATGCGACAAAGTCCTGAGGGAGTTTCTATGGAGATATTTGGAGGCTAGGGGTGTTCTGGTGGCTTACACTAGGGCAATTAAGTACATGTATGATGGAGCTAAAACATGAGTGAGGACCGGGGGTGGGGGAGTCGAACCACTTTTCAGTTGTGATGGGGTTGCACCAGGGGTCGACTCTTAGCTTATTCTTATTTGCCTTGGCATTGGACACACTGACACGCAACATTCAAGGGGCGGTGCCATGGTGTATGTTATTTGCGGATTATATTGTACTGATTGACGAGACGCGAGGTGGTGTTAACGTGAGACTGGAGGTTTGGAGACAAAACCTGGAGTCTAAAGGTTTCAAGTTGAGTAAGACCAAGACTGAGTACTTAGATGCAAGTTTAGTGATGAGATCTATGGAGCGGACGTGGATGTGAGGCTTGATACACAAGTCATCCTTAAGAAAGATACTTTCAAGTACCTTGGACCTATTATCCAAGGAAATGGGGAGATTGATGAGGATGTTACTCATCGTATTGGAGCAGGGTGGGTGAAATGAAGACTCACATGCAGTGTTTTATGTGATAAGAATGTGCCACCTAAACTTAAGGGTAAGTCTTACAGAGTGGCTGTTAGACCTACCATGTTGTATGGAGCAGAGTGTTGGCCAGTCAAGAACTCTTCTAGAAGATGAAAGTAGCATAAATGAGGATGTTGAGATGGATGTGCGAACAAACCGGGATTGTTAAGATTAGAAATAAAGATATTCGGTACATGGTAGGAGTAGCCTCGGTGGAGGACAAGATGCGAGAAGCGAGGCTTAGGTGGTTTGGGCATGTGAAAAGGAGAAGCACAGATGCCCCAGTGTGGAGGTGTGATAGGTTAGACTCGGTTTCTCTGAAGAGAGGTAGAGGTAGGCCAAAGAAGTATTGGGGGTAAGGTAATTAGGAAGGATTTGGCATTGCTTCAGCTCACTGAGGACATGACCCTTTATAGGAAGGTGTGGAGGTCGAGATTTAGGGTAGAAGGTTAGTAGGTAGTCGAGTGTGTGTCTTTCCTATACCAGTAGTATAAGTAGTTAGCCTTGTATTTTGTTATTGATAATCTCTATTACTACATGTTTTCTTATTATCTTGTTGTTGTTACTGCATATTTTCTTATTATCTTGCTATTGTTACTGCTTTCTTTTTTCTTTCATTGAGCCAGAGGTCTATCAGAAACAACCTCTCTACCCTCAAGGTAGGGGTAAGGTCTGCGTACACACTACCCTCCCCAAACCCCACTCGTAGGATTATACTGAGTTTTTTATTGTTGTTGTTGTTATTATTGATAATTCATGAAATTCAACAGTAGTTTGGGTTTTGTTGTCTCTAATGTTTTACCTTAAAAGGTTTGGTCTCCTCATGCCTTGCACTTATTGCATGGTAATTTTTATAAATGGTTATATAAATATATTTTTTAACCAAAGTCATGTAACTATATTTTCTAACACCAAAATTACAAGACGTTTACCTATTCACATAAAAGTCACAACTGCCGGAAAATCTAATTTCTCGATGCAATTATGTTTATTTTTCTTTTCAAGATTTTTTCTAGTGGTATTGCTGAGTAAGTAAAATTATGACAAGTTATATATATATATATATATATATATATATATATATATATATATATGGAATTTGCTAACTTATTATATGGTTATAGTAGGTTAGTATTGTATACATCTTTTATTTTTCTTTTATGTCCTCAGCATACCTAAAAACACATTAGTAGAAGAGGCTTTATTGAAACTGAAGCCTACACAATCCTTCTTCTCCCTTTTTTCTTTTCTTCTCACGTCAATGGTGCTACCATAACAAGAAAAAAAAATTAAACTGATAAAATGGCCACAACCTAAAGACAAAAGAGAAACTAGAATATCATCTGGACAAATATCCATTACTTTCTCCTTGATTATTGTCATTCCCTTTGAGTTCTTTTAGAAGAAGCTTCAACAATAAGATTAATATATAATCAAATTCAGACGGAACTAAATCATCATTTTTTCAGATCTAAACATTTCAGATGGCATTCTTGTATCACAGATAAAGATGAAAACTGTATTTTGGGTTGTCTTACTGATATTGGTGGTGCACATTTGATAAATGATGAAAAGTGCATATTTTTGAGTATGTTTGCGTATTGTTACTTATGTGAGTTGCGGCAGATTACATAATTTTTCAATTAAAAATATGCTCATTACGGGTGTCTTATATATAGGAATAAACTTGCACGAAAAGGGACCAAATAGGAGAATATTTTGGTGAAAAAAGAGTTGAAGAGAAAAATTTTGGATAGCGAAGCGAGGTTCACTTTGCCAGACCGGGACCAGAGCAAAAGAGAACAACAACTGGGAGCGGTCTGGGTCGTGCGTCCAGACGCGCCCCAGCGTTTCCAATTCAAAATAGAAGTATTAAATCCGCACCATACAAATCCTAATGGATATAAATACATCCTAAAAACATCTTTTTGAGGGGAGACGCTACTTTGGAGGGGCAAGAACACGCCTGGAGTAAGGAGAATGATTCAACTTTACGTTTTTTCCCTTTCTTCCTATTTTCCATTGGTATGAATTCTAGTGTTGTATTTTTACATACTAGTATGAGTAGCTAATTTCTTAGTTTGATTGAACTTTTTGGAGGATGAATTCTTGTTACGTTTTTATATAATTTAGTCTTTGGATTTTTTACTTGTTTAACTACGTGTTTATTTCAGTTGGTTGAATGACCATCGATTGACTGTGCCTATTTATTATGTATTGCTTGGGAAAATGATACACATTTAGGTAGTTGTTAAACAACGTCACTCCTAACGTAGGTGTGGAATCAATATAACGTGTTTAAAGGTGGGTTTAAGAATAACAAAGCACTGGCGTGGTCATAGTGAGCGGTAAGATAGTTCTAACTAGCGTAGATTGGGAGAATATATTTAGTAAATTGTTGTAATTACTCAAGAAAGAATTACAACACCGGAAGCTCTCACGGTCAATAGAGAATAATTAGGTAAAATTATAGGAGATGTAGCGAAAAATATTAACTCTAGGCCTCCTTAATCTTGTCTCAAATCCTTAGTCTATTTTGTTGATAAAGTTTTAGTGCTTTTTAATAATCATTGGTTAATTAGTTTATAACAAGACTATTAATCTTTATGATTTAGAAGTTTTTTGAGCTTGCATTGTTAGTTATATTGAACAGTTATAGCAAAACCTTAGTTCTCTGTGGGATTCGACTCCGGACTTTTAGACCGAATTATATTTGGAGCGACCACATAGTCCTTTTTATAAAGCATAGTTGGACGTGATCAAATTTTGGCGCCGTTGCATGGGAATTAAGAGTGTAGCTATAGGTGTATATATTTCTTGAGTTCAAGTTTGGTAATTAATTTTATTTTGTTATATTTATATTTTTGTGATACGAGAAACATGACATCTTGGAATTATAGGAGTTTGGATGTTGGTAGTTCTTCTTTTGATATTCCTAATGCTTATTATGGAGGAAATCACCCATGAAAAAATTATCAAAATATTCCAAGGAGCGAGTTATGTGCACCAACTCAATCTTATGTGTGAAATTTATGTGATGTTTGTCATGGTCAAGATGATAACTTTTATGGTTGTGCTTGTATTTATTATCCTCCCCCAACCCCTTATTATGATGGTTTTACTTTTTCTTATGAGGTTAACCGAAACAAAGAACCCAGGGAAGCTGGCCTGAAGGAGATCAAAGATATGTTAAAGTGCTTCATGGAACAAAGTAATGAGAAACGACTACAAATACAAAGGCAATGGGATACTATCCAAAGGCAAGAGGCAACTACTCATAACCCGGAGGCACAAATGAGTCAATTGGTTGATGCTTTAAATACTCGACAAGCTAATATTGCGGATAATATCCAAAAAGAGCGTGAATTAGAGGCAGAAATTGAGGCGCTAATGGAGGAATTCAGAGTAGAACACCAATAAACTAACCAACTAGAATTTGATGATGCCGATGTTGAAGATGTGATACTAAAGTCAGCCAAGGATAGTGAGAATACAAATTTTGCTGACTCTAGTGTCATTGATGTTGAAGATGTTGAAAGTCCCGAAGTTCATGTTTTTGAGTGCATTGGTCCTCACTCCAAGCATTTTTCACATTGTGTTTGGATGATGATATGAAAATAGAATCATTCGAGCCAATTGAGGAGTCAAGGGATGAAGAACAAAGTGGCTACATTCTGACATTTTTGGTGCCAGAAAGACATGATTACACATCTCATCTAAAGGGAAAGAAGCATAGAAAAAATATAGTTGTTTCCTTATGCTAAATAGATTTGTTCCACCACCACTGGATCATAACAAAAAACTTGAAGCAAAACTTGGGGTTCGATTCATAAGCTCGAGGTGGAGGAAAAAGTGATTCATGTCGTGCCGTGATGTTAAATCAAGCGCTTGTTGGAAGGCAACCCAGCTTTACTTCTTTCTTTTATTTTTAATCTTTTTTATTTTTTTGTATTATTTTTGTAGTGTCGTTTTCTATTTCCTAGGAGCATGTGAAGCAAAGTCACTGGAAGAAGGAAAAATCAAGTGAGATGGTTGGAACTAAGTGTGAGGTGCCCGCATAAAAACCCAAGTCTGGGAGAAGTGTGAGTACCCCATGAGCTGTTAATACTTCGATCTTTGGCCTACCTGGGAATTTTTTTTACCCTCTTGTGATTTATGGGTGTGCATTGAGGATAATGTATAATTTTAACTGTGGGGTAAAGATACTGTTTGTGTGATTTCCTATGCTATTTTAGTTGTATTATTTTATGTGTGTTGAAAAAAATAAAAACAATTAGTAAAAATAATCTCCCTTGGTTTTTCTTATGGCCACGGTTCTTTTCCAAGGGATGACTCTTTGAACCGGGTAGTCATTTATTTTAGGTAGAATTTTCAAAAAATAAATTGGACTTTTCTTGACGATGGACTTCCTAGACAGTTTTCTTGAGGGTATTAAAGTCTAACGAAAAATACAAAAAGATTTTCTTTTCTTCTTTTTGAACTGATAATGGAATGAGAATAACTTGAGTATTTATGCCTTTTGACATGTTTTATATGGGGGCTTAGAGTTAGAGCATTTGCGATGAGCACTTTCTTCGTGATTCTTGTGATTATATGCCTTGATATATATGTGACTTTATTTTGACTTTTGGGCTCATCTTTTGACTCCTATTGTGTACTTTCTGTCACGACCCAAAACCTATAATAGGTCGCTATGACGCCTAACGCCGCCGTTAGGCAAGCCCACATGTGAACCTCGAATTTCATTATCCCGTTTTAACTTTTAAAAACAGAAGTTTCCTTAAATACACCCAATAAAAGTAAAATCTCATGGAACCGTACATACTTCTTTCCAAAAAAATATCAAGTGTGAATAATATATAAACTACGGTGATAGTAATGATAAGTACAACAATGCATAAACTCTAAATACCCAGAACCCGATGCCACAAGTGCATGAACAATCTAGAGAATATACAAAATTACTACAACTATTGTCCGAAGTAAAATAGACAGAAACAGTAAACAAGGTATAGGGAGACTCCGGTGCTGCAGATCAAAGCAAGGCAAATATCTTACCACTAAGTCTCTGTGGAAGTGCGGTTACACGTGCAGGAAACAACTGGAAGTACCTGTCTTAGTACCTACACATTCAATGCAGAAGTGTAGCGTGAGTACGTAAAATAACGTGTACCCAGTAAGTATCTAGTCTAACCTCGAAGAAGTAGCGATGAAGGGTATACTTGACACTTACTAGTGGTCAAACAATAATAAAAAACATACAGTAGACATGTAGGACATACAACAAGTAGCAACGAAACAGATAAAAATTAATAGTAAATTTCCAACATGGATCGGTATCAAACCACTAAAATATCATAACCGGCCATGAAGACGCTAAATCAGTTTTTACCAAAACCAAATTAAATCTCAAGTATTAAGCACAAGTCTGCCGAGGCGAACGACTCGATCCCATAGGAAAAGTGATACTCAGTACTGCCAAGGCGAACGACCTGATCCCATAAGAATAGTGATACACAGTAGCACCGAAGCGAACGACCAAATCCCATAAGAATAGTGTTACCATACTGCCGAGGCAAACAGACCGATCCCATAAGAGTAATTTACAATATTGCCGAGGCGAACGACCCGATCCCATAAGAGTAGAGAAATTACCTCTCTCGCAAAAGTACATGCGAGTAGAAAAGACACGGATCTAAAGTTTATCAAATATTTCCAATTTTCCAAAGTAAGAGGCTAAATCAATATTTTTATTCTAACCTCAATCTTAGTCATAAATTATGGAAATAAAATACATAGGATAAATACAAATAGCATAATTAAGGCATGATGTGAATCTAAGTCTACCCGGACATAACATAAATAAAGTTACGTACAGACTTTTGTCATCTCGTGCGTACGTAGCTCCCTACAACAAGTAGCATATAATAATTAATACACCTAAGGGGATAAATTACCTCTTACAAGGTTAGGCAAGAGACTTACCTCGCTTTCAAGTTCACTATCCGGTTCTTTAACCTCACTAAAACTCCTCAAAAGACACTGAACAATCAGAAACTAATCAAAAGTTGTATAAACTAATCAACATATGCTCAAAAATTCATAATATTACTATTAAACTAATTTCCAATCAAATTCGGAAGGTCAATGAAAGTCACCCCCGGGCCCACGTACCCGGATTTCAAAATATTTTGAAGATAAATGTTACCCATGACCTCCCAAACTCAAATATATAATTTATTTTCAATTCCATAATCAATTTCGTGGTCAAATCTCATTTTTACCAAACCCTAGGTTCCAACAAAAATTCCACAAATTTTCTCTAATTCCATGTTAAATCTACCCATAATCCGTATATTTAACTCAAGAATTGATAGGGATCACTTACCTCGTGATGTTGATGAAAATCCCTGACAAAATGCTCTCAAATTCGTCCATGACCAAGTGGAAAATAAGAGAAAAGAGACTAATTCCCGCAATAAATCCAAGTCTGCCCAGTGATTCCTTTTTCGCGATCGCGGAAAATGCCTCGCGATTTCGAAGGCCAAAATCTGCCACTGCGAAAAACACTCTTCGCGTTGCAGCACTTCCCATCCTTCTGCATTCGCGATCCCCAGGTCTCGTTCGCGAAGTCCAAATGCCTTCCTACCCAACTCAACCCTTTTCCTTCTTCGCGATCGCGGTTGGGCCTCCTTGTTAGCGAAGCACAGCCAGTCCACCTTCGCGTTCGTGTAGGGCAACTGCTGCCCTTCCAAAATTACTTCTTTGCGATTGCAAAGCATACGAGCACACTAGCAGTTTTCAGCCTACTCCAACTTGCTCTGGGTGGTCCAAAACACACCCGAGCCATCTGGGACCCCGTCCAAATGTGCTAACCAGTCGATAAACATATTGAGGACTTACTCGAAGACTTAGAATACATAAAACAACACCGGAATCAAGAATAACACCTCAAAAACTTATTAATCAACTTCTATGCTTTAAAATTCATTTCATCCAACTCTGAACGCAATGAAACGTACTTAGGCAACTCGGAATGACGCCAAATTTTACACACAAATCATAAATCACAATACGAACCTATTCCCAGGTTTGGAATCCTAAAGGAACATAGATAGCACAAAAATCCACTTTAAGTCAAACGTAGAACTAAAACTATCAAAAAGCCAACTTTCAACAATAAGCGCCGAAATGCTCTCGGCCAACCCAAAACTCAATCCGAACATACAACCAAGTCCAAATCATCATACAAACCTATTGGACCCCTCAAATCCCTATTCCGAGGTTGTTTACTAAAAGTGTTGACTCAAGTCAAAATTGGCCACTATTATGGAACTAAGTGTTCCGAATTCAACCCGAACCATTCCAAAACCAAACCAACCATCCCCGCAGGTCATAAAACAGTAAAAGCACATACGGAAAGTCTTAAATAAGATAACGAGTATCCATAAAGCAAAACAACCGGTCGGGTTGTTACATTCTCCGCCTCATAAACAAACGTTCGTCCTCGAACGAGTTTAGAATCATACCTGGAGTGCTGAGTAAGTGTGGATATCTGCTTTGCATGTCCTCATCGACTTCCCAAGTCGCCTCCTCGACTGGTTGGACCCTCCACTGTACCTTCACTTCTTAAATCTTCTTAGATCTCAACTAGTGAACCTGCTGGTCAACAATAGCAATTGGATCCTCTTCATAACCCAAGCTCTCATCAAGCTGCATTGTACTGTAATCTAACACATGCGACATTTCAGCATGGTACCTCCAGAGCATAGACAAGTGGAAAACTGAATGAACTCCCGATAGACTAGGAGGCAAATCAAGCTCATAAGCAACCTCCCCAACTCGCTTCAACACCTCAAATGGGCCAATAAATCTCGGACCCAGTTTACCCTTTTTTCTGAACCTCCTGATACCCTTCATCGACGAGACTTTCAAGAGAACTTTCTCTCCTACCATAAATGATAAATCATGCACTTTCTATTCTGCATAACTCTTCTGTCTGGACTGTGCCGTGTGAAGTCGCTCTTGAATCAACTTCACCTTCTCCAAAGCATCCTTTACCAAATCAGTACCATATAACCTAGCCTCGCTAGGCTTAAACCAACCAATGGGGGAACGATATCGCCGACCATATAAAGCCTCATATGGAGCCATCTCGATACTGGACTAATAACTGTTGTTATAAGCAAACTCGGCCAATGACAATAATCTATCCCACTGCCTTCCAAAGTCAATAACACATGCTCTAAGCATATCCTCCAGAATCTGAACTGTCCGCTCTGGCTGCCCGTCTATCTGCGGATGAAAGGCTGTGCTGAGCTTTGTACTGCTCTACAAAAATGTGAAGTGAATTAAGGGCCTCTATATGAAATGTTGGAAATAGGCACACTATGCAGCCGAACAATATTCTAAATGAAAATCTAGGCCAACCTCTCCGAAGAGTACGTAGGCACCACTGGAATAAAGTGTGCAAACTTGGTTAGCCTATTGACAATGACCCAAACCACATCAAATTTCCTTAACGTCCGTGGCAACCCAACTAAGAAGTCCATAGTGATGCACTACCCCTTCCACTCCGGTATAACCATCTGCTGAAGTAGGCCACCTGGCCTCTGATGCTCATACTTAAGCTACTAGCAATTAAGCCACCTCAACACATACTCAACTATGTACTTCTTCATCCGCCGCCACCAGTAATTCTGCCTCAGGTCACGATACATCTTCATAGCACCGGGATGAATAGTATACCGCAAACTGTGTGCCTCTTTTAGAATCATCTCCTTCAGACCATCAACATTAGGGATGCATAAACGACCCTGGAGTCGCAAAACACCATCATCACCAATAGTAACCTCCTTGGCATCACCCCGTAGCACTGTCTCTCTAAGGACCAGCAAGTGTGGATCATCATATTGGCGAGCCTTGATCCGCTCGAATAAAGAAGATTGATCCACAACACACGCAAGAACTCGACTGGGCTCAGAAATATCCAACCTCACAAGTCGGTTGGCTATGGACTGGATATCCAAAGCCAATGGCCTATCCTCTACTAAAATGAATACCAAACTACCCATACTCTCAGCTTTTCTGCTCAAGGTATCCTCAACCACATTCGCCTCGCCTGGATGATAAAGGATAGTAATATCATAATCCTTCAGTAACTCAACCCACCTGCATTGCCCTAGATTAAGATCCCTCTGCTTAAACAAATAATGCAAACTACGATGATCGGTGTAAACCTCGTAAGACACCCCATAAAGATAATGCCTCCAAATCTTGAGGGCATGAACTATCGTGGCCAACTCCAAGTCATGCACAGGATAATTCTTCTCGTGGGGTTTCAGCTAAAGTAAAGAATATGAAATAACTTGCCCCTCATACATCAATACACAACCCAAGCCAAAGCGCAAAGCGTCACAATACACAATATACATCCCTGATGCGGAGGGCAACACTAACACCGCCACTATAGTCAATGTGGTCTTGAGCTTCTAAAAGCTCACCTCGCACTCATCGGACCATCTGAACGGAGCACCCTTCTGGGTCAATCTAGTCAAAGGAGCTGCAATAGATGAGAAGCCCTCCATAAACCGACGATAATAACCTGCTAACCCTAAGAAACTCTTGATCTCGGTCGCTATGGTGGGACGAGGCCAACTTTGAACTACCTCGATCTTCCTGGTATCCACCTTAAAACCCTCACCTGATACAACATGCCCCAAGAAGGCCACAGAATCTAACCAAAACTCGAACTTGGAGAACTTAGCATATAGCTTCTGTTTCTGCAAGGTTTCACGCACTAACCTCAACTGTAGCTGATCAAACAAATCATCAATATGCGGTAGTGGGTACTTATTTTTGATGGTGACTTTGTTCAACTGGCGGTAATCAATGTACATCCGCATACTCCCATCCTTTTTCTTCACAAACAACACCGATGCACCCCAAGTCTAAATACTTGGCCCGATGAACCCCTTCTCAAGCAACTCTTGAGATAGGCTAGGTGTCTGGCACTAAATCAATTCCGAAATAGATATCTCAATCCAGTGGCATACCTGGTAGATCAGCAAGAAATACATCAGAAAACTCTCGTACCGGCGACACTGAATCTATCACGAGAGTCTCTGCAGTAGTATTTTAAACAAAGGCCAAATAGGCCAAACAACCCTTCTTGACCATTTGTCGAGCCTTCAAGAAAGAAATAATCTGACTGGAAGTACCAACAGATGAACCCCTCTACTCTAATATGGGGAACTCAGGCATCGCCAAGATAAAAGTATTGGCATGGCAATCAAGAATGGCATGGTACGGAGAAAATCAATCCATGCCCAAGATAACCTCAAAATCAACCATATCGAGTAACAAAAGATCCACTATGGTCTCATAAGCATAGAAAGTCATTACACAAGACCGGTAGACCCGATCCACAATAATAGAATCATCCATTGACATAGACACATATACAAGAACACCCAAGGACTCACGAAATACATCTAGATAAGGAGCAAATAGAGAAGAGACATAGGAATAAGTAGATACTAGATCAAATAGTACCACCTGACTGGACTACAGCTTTATGGCAGCCCCTACCTACCTTCCCTTTAACTCTGTCAGGCGGGCAAACGGTGTGGTAGCTGGTGCGGTAATCATGGGCTAATGGGCCTGCTGTACTACCTTGCACCGAAGTCTGGAACAAAACCTCTTCACGTGGACCAACTCCCTGCACTTAAAACAACCCCTCGAAGTCGTGAATTGCTGACCCAAAGTCTGACCTTGATGCCTTGAATACCCACTGGAGTAACCCTGAATAGCTGGCGGGCGGTAAGTACTCTCTGGAATAGAACTGAAGTAGGGTCATGCTGGAGCACTCCAAGTAGGCGATGGTGTTGAATGCATGGGCCTACTAGACTGACCCCTCATGAACTGACCTCTGCCCCCAGGTGGGTCGCCACTGAATCCACCAAAATGCCAGGGCCGCTCATCCTTCGGCACAAACTCTCCATTGCGGTTGCAGATACGCTTGATCCTCCGAGCTATATCCACAACCTAATGAAAGGAAGTCCCCATCTCTACCTCACGAGCCATAAAAACTTGAATCTCAAGGTGTAGATCTGCAATAAACCTTTACACCCTCTCTGCATACGTATGGAGTATAATAGCTACATGGAGAGACAAGTCAGTGAATCTCGGCTCATAGTCGGTCACAGACATATGACCCTGATGGAGCCGCTTGAACTGACCCCGAATCTCCTCTCTCTCTAAAGGTGGTATGTACTTCTCCAAGAAAAGATGCGTAAACTGATCCCAAGTCAAGGGAGGTGAATCGACTGGCCTACTATGATGGTAAGCCTCTCACCATCTACGCGCCTTGCCCTCAAGCTGAAATGTGGTGAAGTCCACCCCGTTAGACTCCAATATTCCCATGTTGCGTAGCCTCTCCTTGCACCGATCAATGAAATCCTGTGGGTCCTCTGACCACTCACTACCAAAAATAGGAGGACAAAGCCTAGTCTATCTGTCCAGCCGCTTCTGTTGCTCAACGGTCGCGACTGGTCTGGGCTCTGGCACAACCGCTGAAACTAGCTGGACCCTACCCGCAGGTATTGCACTTGGTGTCTAATAAACGGCAACAACGTGCCCTGGAGGCTGAGCGGTAGGGGTCTGTGCTCCCCTTCCCGCTTGAGATGTGGCTGGGTCCGCTAAAAATAAATTAGCCTCCATCATAGCGTCCATGAACCGCAACATGCGACCCATGACCTCCTGAAATCCCAGTGCAATCATGAAATCTACCGGGGCTGGCTCAGCTGCAGGTGCCTCATCCTGCTCCTCAATAACAGGATCCTCCACTGGATCCACTGGTGCTATAACAGGAGCAACTCTAGGACGCCCTCGCCCTTTAACAGACGCTGGAGCCCTCCGCTGGCCTCCGCCTCGACCTCTAGCAACGGGGGGAGCAACTCTTTTACCGCTAGGTACATCTGCCGCGCGCGTTCTTACCATTTGTGAGAGAATAAGGGAAAGGTACTTAGCACAATATCAACTGTACGATAGGAGATGAAGAAGGAGAGGTTTCCTAACACCCTATTGCCTCTCGAGGATAAGTACAGGCGTTTCCGTACCGATCCACAAGACTCTACTTGGCCTGCTCATGACTCGTGAGACCTACGTGAACCTAAAGCTCTGATACTAAACTGTCACGACCCAAAACCTATAATAGGTTACGATGGTGCCTAACGCCATCGTTAGTCAAGCTCACACGTGAACCTCCAATTTAATTATCCCTTTTTAACTTTTAAAAATAGAAGTTTCCTTAAAAACACCCAATAAAAGTAAAATCTCATGGAGCCATACAGACTTTCCAAAAAAATATCAAGTGTGAATAATACATAAACCACGGTGATAGTTATGATAAGTACAGCAGAACATAAATGCTAGAAGCCCCAAAACCCGGTGCCACAAGTGCATGAGCAATCTAGGGAATATACAAAACTATTACAACTCCCGTTTAAAGTAAAATAGATAGAACAGTAAACAAGGTAGAGGGAGACTCCGGTGCTGCAGATCGAAGCAAGGCAAGCAGCTCACCACTAAGTCTCCGTGGAAGTGCGGCCACGCGCCCGGGGGACCACTAGAAGTACCTATTTTAGTACCTGCACATTAAGTGCAGAAGTGTAGCATGAGTACGTAAAATAATGCGTACCCAGTAAGTATCTAGTCTAATCTCAAAGAAGTAGTGACGAGGGGTCAACTTGACACTTACTAGTGATAAAACAGTAATAGAATACATAAAGTATACATAGAGGACATACAACAAGTAGCAATGAAATAGATATAACATTAATAGTAAATTTCCAACATGGATCTATATCAAACCACTAAAATGTCATAACCGGCCTCGAAGGCGCTAACTCAACTGTTATCATAACCAAATCCATCTCAAGAATTAAGCATGAGTCTGCTGAGTCAAACAACCCGATCTTATAGGAAAAGTGATACTCAGTACTGCCGAGGCGAACGACCAGATCCCATAAGAATAGTGATACATAGTACCGCCGAGGCGAACGACCCGATCCCATAAGAATATTATTACCATACAGTCGAGGCTAACGACCCGATACCATGAGAGTAATTTACAACACTACCGAGGCAAACATACCGATACCATAAGAGTTGAGGAATTACCTCGCTCGTGGAAGGACATGCGAGTCGAGAAGACACAGATCTGTAGTTCATCAAATATTTCCTAGTTTTCCAAAGTAAGAGGGTAAATAAATATTTTTATTCTAACCTCAATCTCAGTCATAAATTAAGGAAATCAAATACACATGATAAATACAAATAGCATAATTAAGGTATGATGTGAATCTAAGTCTACCCGGACATAACATAAATAAAGCTACGTACAGACTCTCGTCACCTCGTGCGTATGTAGCTCCCCACAATAAGTAGCACACAAAAATTAATACACCTAAGGGGATAAATCCCCTCTTACAAGGTTAGGCAAGAGACTTACCTCACTTCCAAGTTCACTATCCGGCTCTTTAACCTCACAAAAATTCCTCATATGACACCGAGCAATCCGAAACTAATCAAAAGTCGTATAAACTAATCAACATATGCTCAAAATTTCATAATTTAACTATTAAACTAATTTTCCAACCAAATTCGGTAGGTCCATGAAAGTCACCCCCGGGCCCATGTGCCCGGATTCCGAAAATGTTTGAAGATAAATGTTACCCATGACCTCCCGAACCCAAATATATAATTTATTCCCATTTTCATAATCAATTTCGTGGTCAAATGCCCTTTTTACCAAACCTAGGTTCCAACAAAAATCACACAAATATTCTCTAGTTCATGTTAAATCTACCCATAGTTCGTGTATTTAACTCAAGAATTGATAGGGATCACTTACCTCGTGATGTTGATGAAAATCCCTCATAAAATTCTCTCAAATTCGCTAAGACCAAGTGGAAAATGATAGAAAAGAGACTAAGTCCCGTAATAAATCCAACTCTACCCAGTTATTCCTTCTTCGAGATCGCGGGAAATGCCTCGCTATCGCGAAGGCCAATTTCTGCCACATCCAAAAACACTCTTCACGTTCGTGACCAGATGGTCGTGTTGGCGATAAAGAACTTCCCAGCCTTCCACGTTCGCAATCCTCAGGTCGCGTTCGTGAAGGCCAAATGCCTTCCTACCCAGCTTCGTCCATTTCCTTTTTGCGATCGCGGTAGCCTCCGCGTTTTAGAAGCACAACCAGGTCCACCTTCGCGTTTGCTGACCCTTCTTCGCGTTCGCGTAGGGCAATCAGCTGCCCCTCCAAAATTCCTTCTTCGCGATCGCGGGACTACTTTCACGATCGCGAATTACACCAACACACCAACAATGTTCAGCTAACTCCAACTTGCTCCGGGTTGTCCGAAACACACCCGAGCCACCCGGAACTCCGTTCAAATGTGACAACTCGGAATGATGCCAAATTTTATGCACAAGTAATAAATCACAATACGAACCTATTCTCAGGCTCGGAATCCCAAACGGACATTGATAACACCAAAATCCACTTCAAGTAAAACTTAGGAAATTCTAAAACCTTCAAAATGCCAGCATACAACAATAAGCGCCGAAACACTCCCGACCTACTTGAAACTCAATCGGAACATACGTCCAAGTCCAAAATCATCATACAAATCTATTGGAACCCTCAAATCTTGGTTCTGAGGTCATTTACTAAAAGTGTTGAGTCAAGTCAATCTTGGCCACCTTAGGCCACTATTATGGAACTAAGTGTTCCGAATTCAACCCGAACCCTTCCAAAACCAAACCAGCCATCTCCGCAAAGCATAAAATAGTAAAAGTACATAAGGAACGTCTTAAATAAGGGAACAGGGATACATAAAGTAAAACAACCCGTCGGGTCATTACACTTTTTATGTGGTTGAATTTTATGATGTCTGCGCTAGCTGCATTAACTGGAGAGTCGGGTCCGAGCCGCCCTTAGTAAGTCATGTGCATTGTGTGAGGTGAGATATTTGGTTGTACTCTGTGTCATCCCTGGCTAGTCTATAACTTACCCCGTGTATGAGTCAAAGCGAAAAGGTTAAGTCCTGTAAGTTTGAAAAGTGATATAGGCTTTCTTTGATTGACCATTTAGCGTATATGCCTACGAGTGCTAATATTATTTGTAGTCACCCCTTTTGAGCTTGTAGACCTTTTCTTTGGCAACCACATTATAAGACGAATCCCCTTTGTTCTTAATCATATCTTGGTGAACTTTTACCTCCAAAATCACTTAAACTAGAAGAGTAAAGAAAGAGATTGGTAGCTTTTGAGTAGAACCATAGAAACACCGACAAGGTGAACTTGTGTTTAAACAAAAAAAAGGTACTAGCCAGAAATACCAAATTAAGGAGAGAGTGAATAAAAAGAAAAGAAAAAGAATAACACCTCTCATATCTTTGTCTGGGCTAGTGAGTATCTATATGTTAATGTGCGTAATAAAGAAGGGCTTAAATGTGTATTGTCACGACCCAATTTCTTCTATAGGCCGTGATGGCGCCCAACGTCGCCGCTGGGTAAGCCAACGGTGAACTAGTTCTCTGTTTATTCTTTTAATAATTTCAAAGCAGTTGATTTTTATTTATTAAGTAGATGAGAAGTGGAAAATTATTGTAAAGTAAGGTGTAAACTAATAAAAGAGAAAATACGGAGAATAAATACTCAAAACCATAAAGTGTCTACTAGCATGTTTCCAAGACCCGGTGTCACAAGTGTATGAGCAACTAGTAGAATATACAAAATACCTATGCTACTGTCTGAAATAAAATAAACAGAAGGTAAATACAAAAGAGAGACTGCAGGTGCTGTAGAATGCACTCTAAAAGCAACTCACCACTATGCCTCAAGGTAACGGGGGTGCGCGCCTGAATGAATGCCACATGCACCTGCCTCAGATCCTACGCGATTAGTGCAGAAGTGTAGCGTGAGTACATAAATAACATGTACCCAGTAAGTATCTAGTCTAACCTCGAAGAAGTAGTGATGAGGGGTCGACATCAACACTTACTATGGGCTAACAATTTAAAATACAGAAATTCTAAATAGGCATGGAATACGTGAATAATAATAATAACACAATAGCAAGCAGTGAATAAATGATTCCTTAACTGATAATCAATTTAAAAATCTCCAACTGACACGAACTAACTCCAACTAGTTTCGGGCCAATAAATAAGTTATAACCTCTCAAGTCATAAATATAATATCAAGTGTAATCGGGTTCCGAGCATTATCACGCAAGATTTATGCTGAGGTCGTACGACCTGATCCAGAATAATATGTACACTGCCGAGGGTCGAACAACACGAACCATAGATGCATCTATTATACTGCCGAGGCGTTCGGCCCGCTCCACAAGAAGAGAGAATACTCTACGAATATCCGATTTAAAAGCTATTACAAGATTAATACACAAAGGAGCACAATTTCTATTAATGGTCAAGTAACCCGCCAAAATTCAAAGTAAGTGAAATTCGGTCTTTACGAACCCTTTATCATATTTCAATATAATTTAAGCACTTAAATTAACAAGTAGAGTGCAAACAATACAAGTATTTCATGATTGGGGGTCCTAAAACTACCCCGGACTTAAGCATGGTTTGTAGCTTTGCAAGGACTCTCGTCACCTCGTGCTTACGTTGCCCCTACAATTAGAAGCAAATAGTAATTTAAAATATCTATGGGGTGAATTCTCTCTTACAAGGTTAGGCGGGAGACTTACCTCGCTCCAAAGCTCACTTTCTGGCCCACAAATTCACTCTAAGGCCTCAACTTGGTGCCGAACAATCCGAAGCTATCCAAATATTATATAAATTAATCAATATACACTCACGAGTTCATAATTTAGCTATTAGAGTGATTACCCAACCCAAATTGGAAGATTCCTAAATTTACCCCCGGACCCACGTGCTCGGATTCCGGAAATCTTTGAAGATAAGTGTTACCCATAACCTCACGAACTCAAATATATAATTTCTACTCAATTTCATAATCATTTTTGTGGTTAAATCTCATTTTTATCAAAATCTAGGTTTTTCAACTAAACCCATAATTTCTTCAATTTATATGTTAAGAATCTACCCAAAATGCATGTATTAAATTCATATTATTTAGCAATTCCTTAACTCAAAGTGCTAGGTGAAAACCACTCTTCATAGAGCTCTAAAATCGTCCAACAAGTGAAAGAAATGAAACAAAAAGCCTAAGTCCCGACATTTTTAAAAGACACTGCCCAAGCGTCCTTTCTTTGCGATCACGGAAAAGCATCGCGATCATGAAGGCAATCTGCCCAGGGTCCAGGAAAGAGATCATCGCGAACGCGAGGATCCACACGCGAACGCGAACCAAATTGAATCAAGTTATGAACTTCAAACTTCTCAACTAGCTCTGAACGCACCGAATCATACTTAGACTACTCGGAATGACGCCAATTTTGCATGCAAGTCTAAAATCCCCATACGGGACTATTCCCAGGCTCGGAATCCCACTCGAACCTCGATAACACCAAAACCTACTCCCAATCAAACTTAAAGAACTTGAAAACCTTCAATGCGCCAACTTCAATAGTAAGCGCTAAAATGCTCCCGGGTCATCCGAAACCCGATCCGAGCATACGTCCAAGTCCAAAATTATCATACGAACCTATTGGGACCATCAAATCCCAGTTCCGAGGCTGTTTACTCAAAATGTTGACTCAAGAAAAACTTGACCATTTTAAGCTGCTATTAAGGAACTAAGTATTTCGATTGCAACCCGAACCCTTCCGAACCCAAACTAACCATCCTCGCAAGTCATAAAACAGTAAAAGCACATACGAGGAGTCTTAATTAGGGGAATGGGGATCTAGAGAGCAAAATGACCAGTCGGGTCGTTATATTCTCCACCTCTTAAACAAACGTTCGTCCTCGAACGGGTCTAGGTCATAGCTGAAGTGCTGAATAGGTGTGGATATCTGCTCCGCATATCCTCTTTGGTCTCCCGTTCCACTTGGACCTCAACAGGCGAACCTGTCTATCAACAATAGCCACTGGCTCCTCCTCATAACCAGACTCTCATCTAGCTGAACTGTGTTGTAGTCTAACACATGTGACCTGTCGGCACGATACTTCTGAAGCATAGACACGTGGAAAACTCGATGAATTTCCGATAGATTGAGAGGCAAAGCAATCTCATAAGCAACCTACCCAACTCGTCTCAACACCTCAAATGGGCCTATAAACCTTGGGATCAACTTGCCTTTATTCCCGAACCTCATGATTCCCGTCATCGGCGAGACTTTCAAGAGAACCTTCTCGCCCACCATGAATGATAAATATGTGCCTTTCGATTCACGTAACTCTTCTGTCTGGACTGTGCTGTGCTGTGCGAAGTCGCTATTGAATCAACTTCACTTTCTCCAAGACATCCTTCACTAAATCAGTACTATATAACCTAGCCTCGCCCGGCTCAAACCATCCGATGGGCGAACGACATCGCCGACCATACAAAGCCTCAAATGGAGCCATCTTGATGTTGGATTGATAATTGTTGGTATAAGTAAACTCGGCCAAAAGAAAGAATCGATTCCGCTACCCTCTGAAGTCAATCACACATGCTCTGAGCATATTCTCCAAGATCTGAACCGTCCGCTCCGACTGCCCGTCTATCTATGGATGAAAGGCTGTGCTGAGCTCTACCCGGGTCCCCAACTCGCTCTGTACTGCCCTCTAGAAGTGCAAAGTAAACTGAGGGCCTCTATCTGATATGATGGAAATAGGCCCACCATGCAACCAAACAATCTCATGAATGTAAATCTGGGTCTCTCTGAAGAATACATAGTCACAACCGGAACGAAGTGTGATGACTTAGTCAACCTGTCGACAATGACCCAAACTGCATCAAACTTCCTCAAGGTTCGCGGTAACCCGACTAGGAAGTCCATAATGATGCGCTCCTATTTCCACTCAGGTATAACCATCTGCTAAAGTAGTCCACCTGGCCTCTGGTGCTCATACTTGACCTCTTGCCAATTTAGACATCTCGACACATACTCAACTATGTCCTTCTTCATCCACCACCACCAACTTCGTAGCCCCTGGATGAATAAAATACCGAGAACTGTGTGCCTCCTCTAGAGTCATCTCCCTCAAGCCATCAACATTAGGAACACATAGGCGACCCTGGAGCCGCAGAATACCATCCTCACCGATAGTAACCTCCTTGGTACCACCCTATAGTACTGTTTCTCTGAGTACTAGCAGGTGCAGATCATCTTACTGACGAGCCTTGATCCGCTCGAGTAAGGAAGACTGAGCCACCATGCACGCAAGAAATCAACTGGGCTTAGAAATATACAACCTCACAAGTCTATTAGCTAAGGACTGAATATCCAAAGCCAATGGCCTCTCCTCTGCTGAAATGAATGGCAAATTGCCCATACTTTCGGCCTTTCTGCTCAAGGCATCCCCAACCACATTTGCCTTGCCCGGATGATAAAGGATGATAATATTATAGTCCTTTAGTAACTCAAGCCACCTGTGTTGCCTCAAATTAAAATCCCTCTGTTTGAACAAATGCTGCAAGTTGCGATGATCGGCGTAAACCTCACAGGACACCCCATAAAGATAATGCCTCCAGATCTAAGAGCATGAACTATTGCAGCCAACTCCAAATCATGTAGGGGATAATTCTTCTCGTGGGGCTTCAGCTGACGTGAAGCATATGCAATAACTCGCCCCTTCTGCATTAATACATAACCCAGACTAATGCGCGAAGCGTCGCAATATACCGTATACATCCCTGAACTAGAAGGCAACACTAACACCGGTGCTGTAGTCAATGCGGTCTTGAGATTCTGAAAGCTCGCCTCGCAATCATCGGACTATCGGAACGGAGCACTCTTCTGGGTCAAAGGTGCTACGAGAAGCCCTACACAAATCGGCGATAGAAACCTGCTAACCCCAAGAAGCTCCTGATCTCGATCGCTGTGGTAGGACGAGGCTAACTCTAACCTTCCTCGATCTTCCTAGGATCTACCTTAATACCCTCGCCTGACACAACATGCCCCAAGAATACCACATATTCTAATCAAAACTCGTACTTGGAGAACTTAGCATATAGCTTCTATTCCCGCAAGGTCAGAAGCACCACTCTCAAATGCTGCTCGTGCTCCTCCATGGTATGCGAGTAGATCAATATGTCATCAATGAAGACAATGACAAACGAGTAAATATATGGCCCGAACACCCGATTCATCAAATCTATAATGCTGCCGGGGTTTGGTCAAGCTGAAGGACATCACTAGAAACTCATAGTGGCCATATCTAGTCCGGAAAGCCGTCTTCGGAACATCCGAATCACGAATCTTCAACTGATGATACCCCAATCTCAAGTCGATTTTAAAGAACACCCTGGCACCTTGCAACTGGTTAAACAAATCATCAATACGCGGCAACGGGTATTTGTTCTTAATGGTAACTTTGTTCAACTGGCGGTAATCAATGCACATCCGCATAGTCCCATCCTTCTTCTTCACGAACAACACCGGTGCACCCCAAGGTGACACACTCAGTCTGACAAACCCCTTTGCTAGAAACTCCTCAAGCTGTTCTTTCAACTCCTTCAACTCTTTTTAGGCCATGAGGTACGGTGGAATGGAGATAGGCTGGGTACCTGGAGCCAAATCAATACAGAAATCGATATCACGATCTGGTGGCATGCCTGGTAGATCAGAAGGAAACACATCAGAGAACTCCCGAACCACAAGCACTAAATCAATCCCCATAGTCTCTGCAATCATATCCCGAACATAAGCTAGATTAGCCAAACAACCCTTCTTGACCATGTGTCGAGCCTTCAGAAAAGAGATAACCTGACTAGATGCACTGAAAGATGAACCCTTCCACTTCAATATAGGCAACTCTGGCATTGCCAAGGTAACAGTTTTGGCATGGTAATAAAGGATGACATGATATGGAGACAGCCAGTCCATGCCTAGGATGACCTCAAAATTGATCATATCGAGCAACAAAAGATCCGCTCTAATCTCATAACCACAGAAAGTCACGATACAAGACCGGTAGATCCGATCCACAACAACAGAATAGCCCACTAGTGTGGACACATATACAGGAGTACCCAAGGACTCGCGAGGAACACCCAGTAAATGAGCAAATAGAGATGAAACATACGAATACATAGACCCTGGATCAAATAGTACCGAAGCATCCCTACCGTAGACAAAAATAATACCCGTGATCACGACATCCGAGGCTACTGCATCTAGTATGGCTGGAAAATCATAGAACCTAGCTGGAGCACCACCTGACTGGCCTCTACCTCTAGGACGGCCTCTACCCACCTGCCCTCTGCCTCTGGGTGGTCGGACAACTGGTGTGGCAACTGGTGCTATAATTATAGGCTGATGACCCTGCTGTACTGCCTTGCCTCAAAGCCTGGGGCAGAATCTCCTCACATGACCAAGATCCCCGCACTCAAAACAACCCCTCAGTGCAGAGAATGACTGACCTTGAGTTTGACTCTTGGGACCTGAACTCCCACTGGAAAAACCCTGACTGGCCGGTGGATGGTAGGAGCTCTCTGGGATGGCGCTCAAATAGGGCCGCACTGGAGCATCCCAAGGAGGCGGCAATGCTGAATATGTGGGCCTGCTAGACTGACCCCTCACAAACTGACCTCTGCCCCCAGACGGAGCACCACTGAACCCTCCATAAAATTGAAACCGCTTGTCCCTCAGCATCTTCTCTTGGCCCTGCTGACGAACACCCTTGATCCTCCGAGCTATCTCCACAACCTGCCCGTAAGGAGTCCCCATCTCAACCTCTCAGGCCATAGTGGCCTGGATACCAGAGTGCAAACCCGTAACAAACCTCTGCACCCTCTCTGCATCAGTGGGGAGTATCATAAGTGCATGGCGAGACAACTCAGAGAATCTCGCCTCATAGTCAGTCACCAACATCTGACCCTGCTGAAGCTACTCAAACTGACCCCGAAACTCTTCCCTCTAATAGGGTGGAATATATCTCTTTAGAAAGAGACTTCTGAACTGGTCCCAAGTCAAGGGAGGAGAACTTGCCGGTTCACTGGGAAGATAGGACTTCCACCATCTACGGGCCCTGCCCTCTAGCTGAAAGATGGTAAAGTCCACACCGTGGGACTCCAATATCCTCATGTTGTACAGTTTGTCCCTGCAATGATCAATAAAGTCTTGGGGTCCTCATGTCCCTCACCTCCAAAGGCAGGAGGATGTAGCCTGGTTCATCTATCCAATAGCTTCTGCGGCTCGCCGACCGCAGCTGGTCTGGGCTCTGGTATAACTACTGCAACTGGTTGAGCTCCGACGACGGGTAGTGTGCCCGGGGTCTGATATATGGCAGTTGCATGCCCTGGAGACTGAGTGGTAGGGGTTTGTGCTCCCCCTCCCGCCTGAGATGTGGCTGGATCTGCTGGAAATAAACCAGCATGCGTCTTAGAATCCATGAACCGTATCATATAGCCGATGACCTCCTGGAATCCTGAGCCGGACATGAAATCCAATGGGCCTGGCTCCGTGACAGGCACCTCTCCCTTCTCCTAAATAATAAGATCCTTCACTAGATCCACTGGTGGCACGACTGGAGCAACTATAGGACACCCTCGTCCTCTAGCACGAGCTAGAGCCCCCCTCGGCCTCCACCTCGGCCTCTAGCAACAGGGGGAGCAGTTCTTCCACGGTCGGGTACATCTTCCACGCGTGTTCTCACCATCTATGAGAGAATAAGAAAAAGATACTTAACACAACATCAAATACATGATAAGATATGAAAAAAGAGTAGTTTCCTAACACCCTATAGCCTTTCGAAGATAAGTACGGATGTCTCCGCACCGATCCGCAAGACTCTATTAGGCTTGATCATGATTTGTGAGACCTACGTGAACCTAGTGCTCTGATACCATGTTGTCATGACCTAATTTCTCCTATAGGCCGTGATGGCGCCCAACGTCACCGCTGGGCAAGCCAACGGTTAATTAGTTCTGTGTTTATTCGTTAAATAATTTCATAATAATTGATTTTTATTATTAAGTAGATGAGAAGTGGAAAATTATAGTAAAGTAAGGATTAAACTAATGAAAGAGCAAATACGGAGAATAAATACTCAAAACCATATTATGTCTACTAGCATGTTTCCAAGACCGGTGTCATAAGTATATGAGAGACTGCGGGTGCTGCATAACGGACTCAAAGAGCAGCTCACTACTATGGCTTAGGGTAATGGGGGTGCGCGCCTGAATGAATGCTAGATGCACCTACCTCAGATCCTGCACGATTAGTGCAGAAGTGTAGTATGAGGACATAAACAATATGTACCCAGTAGGTATCTAGTCTAACCTCAAAGAAGTAGTGACGAGGGGTTGACATCGACACTTACTATGGGCCAACAATTTAAAATACAGAAATTCTAAATAGGCATGGAATACATGAATAATAATAATAACATAATAGTAAGCAGTGAATAAATGATTCCTTAACGAATAATCAATTTAAAAATCTCCAGCTGACACGTACTAACTCCAACAAGTTTCGAGCAAATAAATAAATTATAACCTCTCAAGTCATAAATATAATATCAAGTGCAATCGAGCTCCGAGCATTATCATGCACAATTTATGTCGAGGTCGTACGGCCCGATCTAGAATAATGTGTACTCTGCTAGGGTCCAACGGCAAGAACCATAGATGCATCTATTATATTGCCGAGGCATTCGGCCCACTCCACAAAAAGAGAAAATACTCTACGAATATCCGATTTAAAAGCTATTACAAGATAAATACACAAGGGAGCACAATTTCTATTAACGGTCAAGTAACCCGCCAAAATTCAAAGTAAGTGAAATTCGGTCTTTACGAACCCTTTATCAAGTTTCAATATAATTTAAGCACTTAAATTAACAAGTAGAGTGCAAACAATACCAGTATTTCATGATTAGGTCCTAAAACTACCCGGACATAAGCATGATTTGTAGCTACGCACGGACTCTCGTCACCTCGTGCGTACGTAGCCCTCACAATTAGAAGGAAATAGTAATTTAAAATACCTATGGGGTGAATTATCTCATACAAGGTTAGGCGGGAGATTTGCCTCGTCCCAAAACTCACTTTCCGGCCCACAAATTCACTCTAAGGCCTCAACTTGGTGCCGAACAATCCGAAGCTAGCCAAATATCGGATAAATTAATCAAAATACACTCACAAGTTCATAATTTAGCTATTAGAGTAATTATCCAACCCAAATTGGAAGATTCCTAAAATTTACCCCCAGACCCACATGCTCGGATTTCGAATATTTTCAAAGATAAATGTTACCCATAACCTCACAAATTCAAATATATAATTTCTACCCAATTCCATAATTATTTTTTTAAAATTTTATTTTTTTAAAATTTTATTTTTATCAAAACCTAGGTTTTTCAACTAAACCCATAATTTCTTCAATTTATATATTACGAATCTACCCAAAATGCATGTATTAAACTCATATTATTTAGAAATTACTTACCTCAAAGTTCTAGGTGAAAACCTCTCTTAAAGAGCACTAAAATCGTCCAACAAGTGAAATAAATGAACCAAAAAGTCTAAGTCCCGACATGGGCCCCTTCACGCGAACTCGGAGGCCACATGTCCCAGACCTTCGCGAACGCGGGCAAGGGGTCACAAACGCGTTGAGCAAATCTCAACCCATCACCTTTTCTTTCTCCGCGGACGCGACACAGCCCTCGCGATCGCGAAGAAGGAAACTAGAACCAGCACACCAGATTTTTGGGACTTAGCTCTGAGCGGTCCGAAACTCACACGAGCCACCCGGGACCCCGTCCAAATGCATCAATAAGTCCATAACCATAATACGGTACTGCTCAAACTCTCGAAACACGTAAAACAATATCAAAAATAAGAATCGCACCCCAAAACCAAATTGAATCAAGTTATGAACTTCAAACTTCTAAACTAGCTCCGAACGTGAAGAATCATACTTAGACTACTCAGAATGATGCTAAATTTTGTGTGCAAGTATTAAATCATCATACGAGACTATTCACAGGCTCATAATTCCAAACGGACCTAGATAACACCGAAACCTACTCCAAACTAAACTTTAAGAACTTGAAAACCTTCAATGCGCCAACTTCAATATTAAGCGCCGAAACGCTCCCTGGTCATCCGAAACCCGATCCGAGCATATGCCCAAGTCTAAAATCATCATACAAACTTATTAGAATCGTCAAATCCCAGTTTTGAGGTCATTTACTCAAAATGTTGACTCAAGTCGAACTTGACCATTTTAAGCCACTATTAAGGAACTAAGTGTTCCGATTGTAACCCGAACCCTTCTGAACTCGAACTAACCATCCTCTTTATTACTAAAAGCACATACGGGGAGTCTTAATTAGGGGAACAAAGATCTAGAAATTAAAACAACCTGTCGGGTAGTTACATGTATGGTTTCATGGCAAGACATTGAATTGATCATGACAAGAAGGTACTTGGAAGTGAAGTATAGTGTATTGAAGTACTTAGGAGGGTTAGTCACTATTTTATTAAGTATATCCTACCCATACTTTAGCCTACATTACAAGCTTTAAAGTCCTACTTGATCCTAGATTTTGCAAGCTTAAATTAGTCAAGTCTTACACTACGGGCAAGCCTTTGGTATGAACTTGGGTGGCATAAGAGTTTTCTTTGCGAGAGTGAGCAAACTCTTCTGATTTGAGAGTCCTTAAATATACTTAAGCTTATATTGAGTATGTGGACTACTTTCTCTATGGTTTTTTGGTGAGGGCACATGATTTGAAAAGAATTGATAGAGACCTTAATTTTTAAGTTGGCACAAGGATTGAGTCATAGTGTGGAATGCATTGGAGTCAAGTTTTGAGTCGAGGATGTTAGAAAGAGTCACATGAATATTTTAAATAATCTTGGCATTAGTTAAAACTTGAGGAAAGGTATGAATAGTCCTTATGCTGGATTTTAAGCATTGATATAAACCATTGTTGTTGGTATGATGCTTGAGTATGTTTTGAAATTGTTTTACTTGCCTATGTGCTTCATTTTAAGTTGCTCAAGGACGAGAGATAATTTGAGAGCGAGGTGATAATAACTGATAAAAAGGGCATGTTTTTAGTATGTTTTCATATTATTACTTATGTGAGTTGCTGGAGATCGCACGGTTTTTTGAGTAAAAATATGCTCATTACGTGTGTCTTATGTGTAGGAATAAACTTGCACGAAAAGGGATCAAAACGGAGAAAAATTGGTGAAAAAGAGCTGAAGAGAAAAATTTTGGACAACGAAGCGAGGGTCACTTCGCCAGACCGGGACCGGAGCAGAAGAAAACAACAAGTGGGAGCGGTTTGGGTCGCGCGTCTAGACGTGCCCCAGTGTTTCTAATTTGAAATACAAGTGTTAAATCCGCCTCATACAATCCCTGATGGATATAAATACATCATAAAAACATCCTTTGCAGGGGAGACATTATTTTGGAGGAAAAAAAAGACTTTGAAGAGGCAAGAACACGCTTGGAGCAAGGAGAAGGATTCAACTTCACGTTTTTTTTTTCCTCTTTCTTCCTATTTTCCATTGTTATAAATGCTAGTGTTATATTTTTATATACTAGCATGAGTAGCTAATTTCTTATCTAGGATTTTGATTGAACTTTTTGGAGGATGAATTCTTGTTATGTTTTTATATAATTTAGTGTTTGGATTTTCAACTTCGTTTAACTACGTGCTTATTTTAGTTGATTGAATGACAATCGATTGACTGTACCTATTTATTATGTATTGCTTGGGAAAGAGTACATTTTTAGATAGTTGTTGGACAACGTCACTCCTAACATATGTGAGGAATCAATATGACATGTTTAAAGGTGGGTTTAGGAATAACAAAGCCTTGACGTGGTCATAGTGAGCGGTAAGATAGTGTGAACTAGCATAGTTCGGGAGAATATGTCTAGTAAATTATTGTAGTTACTTGGGAGAGAATTACAATACCTGAAGTGCTCACGATCAGTAGAGAATAATTAGGTGAATTTATAGGAGATGTAGTAGGAAAGATTCTGAAAATTAGGGAAATCATAACTCTAGGCCTCCTTAATCTTGTCTCCAACCCTTAGTCTCTTTTGTTGATAAATATTTACTACTTTTTAATAATCATTGGTTAATTAATTTATAACAAGACTCTTAATCTTTATAACTTTGAAGTTGTTTGAGCTTGCCTTCTTAGTGATATTTAACAATTATAGCGAAACCTTAGTTCTCTGTTGGATTCGACTCCGGACTTTTAGACCGGATTATATTTGCAGCAACCACTTAGTTAGTTTTTATTAAGCATAATTGGGCGTGATCAATAATCTTAAATTTCAGTTGACACATCGCATAATGAGAGAAGGAGAGACAGAAAGCTTAACAAGTTCAAATTCTTGAGTGTCTATGGCGTTGGGGAAAGGAGGGAGAATGAGAGTTTCTGAAGAGAAGAGAGAGAAGTTGGAATATTGGGGAGAGAGGGATGGGGGATAGGGTAAGAAAGACAAAAAGGTCTCTCTTATTAACGCATGTCAATTAACTATTAGAGGTATTTAAGGAAAATAAAAGATATATACAATGCTAACCTACTAGTCTTAAGTACGCGCTTTGCGCGTGTATCTCTATCAGTGAGTATATAATTTTAAAGAATTAGATAAGTATTATCCATATTTTTCAGTTCATATTGCGTAGTTTGACTGGATACAATATTTAACAAAGTAGAAAAGGAAGACTTTTGAAACTTCTGATCATAGTGATGTTTGGCATATTTCGATATGTGTTGATGTTACTTTACCCATGTTTTAACCGCTTCTTGATGTTATTTGATCTTTAAAATGCCCAACATGGTTTAATTATTGGTTTTATGACTAATTGAGTTGTGTGTGGTGAATTAGGGTATTTGGAGTGCAAAAATATGAATAAAAGGTGCTCTAGGTAGAGGAAGAGAGATTGGATGCGTCGCATCCAATCTAGAAAAAGATCAGATTTCGTGCACCCTTAGCAGTGAAGTCGGCCCATAGCGTCCACCGTAGCATCCGAAGCTGAGAAGTGGAGGACGAGGTGGATGCGAAGCATCCACCGTAGCATCCGAAGCTGAGAAGTGGAGGACGAGGTGGATGCGACGCATCCACCCTAGCATCAATCCCTGAAGCTGATTTGGATTAGAAATAGGAGAACTTTGGCCCACGACTTTGGTACGCAATATATAAGCCAAAAACGCCTCTTTTAGGTCATCTAACATATTGGGAAGAGGGAAAAAGCCACGACAAAGCTGTGGAGGCCGGAATTCATCAAGTTTCTTCTTTCTCCCACCAAACTTAGTAATTTTTATGTTTCTTTATATGATTTGTTGTTTGGCTACCATGTCTATGTGGAGCTAAACTTCACGTTCTAGGGTTGTGGTTCTTTCATGACTATTGTTATTCGGATATTGATTTTGACTTCTTGATTTATCATATTAGTTTATTTATTCAATCTTGCACTTAATTATTTAATTGCTTGATCACCAATTGAATATTATCTACGAATCTAGAATTGAACTCGAAAGTGGGAATTCTATATTGCATATAGGATTGAGTAGGGCAAGTTCTTGAACTCGGGCATCGGGGAACGGATTCGTGGTTAGGATAGACATATACCTAATTGCCTTGCTTGGTTGATTTACAGGAATTATAAATGCGTTCTTGTTGATTCTAACTCCATAGACATATAGGCGTTAGGTTAGCTTGAATAGGCGAGTAAGAACTCGACAGATTCTTATGAGCAATATTAACCCTGTCAACCAATAAGCTAGATAAATTAGTCGGTCAATTCAATTGAAGAATACAATAGGATTGTTAGATAGCCCATAACCCTAGATCATTTTCATTATATTGATATCATAAAAATCTGCTCTTTCTCTGTTCAAAGTTTATTATTTATATTTTTTTATTTAATTAGTTGGAATAAAATATTTTTAGATTTAATTCTTGTTTAGATAATAAGGATAGTCTAATTTAGTTAATAGTTAATCATAAGTCCTCGTGGGTTCGATATCCGACTTTTAGTCACTTTATTACTTGACGACCGCGTATACTTGCGTGAGTGTGTTTGGTCGCAACAAGTTTTTGGCGCCGTTGCCGGGGACTTAGAAATTTGCTATTTTTCTAGATTAGACATTTTTTTTATCTATTCATGTTTTTTTTATTATTTTATTTTAGTTAGTATTTTTTATTTATTTTAGCATGGCATCTTGGAATAAAAATTGTTCGAATGATGGTTATTCTTATTTTGATGATCCTTGTCCATATTGTGGAGGACCCCACTGGTGGAAAAATTGTCAGAATGTTCCCAGGAGCGAGTTGTGCGCACAATCTCAATCCTTTGAGTGGAATATTTGTAATATGTGTGGTGGTCAAGATGGCCATTGGGATGGTTGTCCTAATTTTGTTCATCCTTCTCTGAGCCCTTATTATGATCTTTCTAATGATATTTCTGAGTTTGATAGGGGCAATGAAGTGCAGGATATGGAGCCTGATGCATATATTAGGGATATTCTGAGGCAAGTAGCAGAGCAACAGGATGAACTCAAAAAAGATATGAAAAGAATGAGGGCAGCAATCACAAGAATGAAGGCCAATATGGAAGAATTGAATGAAGAGAGCGAGTACCAGCAAGAGAAAATTTTTGAAAAAGAGGAGATTTTGAGCCAAACTTGGCTGGCAGAACAGGCTGAAAAGTTAGAAATATATGAAGCTCAACATGAGGAACTTACTGATGGGATGAGACACTTTATAGAGGGAAGATCTAAACTGGGACAAGGGATCTATAAATTTGTCACTACTATTCACGACTTGCAAGATAAATTAAATGCAAAGGTTGTTACGTCTATCGCCCAACAAAATAGTAATGAGTTGTCAGAAGCTGAAAAGGAGCTTATACGCCAAATTGAGGAGCTAAAAGTGGAGAGCCAATCATTCGAGCATATTTCTGTTGATGATGCCCATGTTGAGAAAAGTACACTAGAGCCATGCGAGGTAGCAGATAATATTATATTTGAAGACTCTAATGTGTGCACATATGAGGATATAAATAGTAATATAATTCTAAAGTTGGGGCGTGTTGGTCCTCATTCTAAATATTTTTCGACATTGTATTTGGATGATGACATGGAAATCGAGTCATCTAAGCCTTTGGAGGAGTCAATGGAAGAGGAACATGATGCCTATATTTTTGAATTTGTCATGCCAAAAAGCAAAAAATACATTCCTCATCTAAAGGCCGAGAAGTGTAGAGTGAAAAATTTATTACTTGGCCTGGTTATCTTTGTAGCCCCACCACTGGAGCATAGCCGCAAACTGGATGCCATGTTAGGGGCTCAATTCATAAGTTCGAGGTGGAGGCAAAAAGTGATTCACGTCGTGCCGCTACGTTAAATCAGGCGCTTGTTGGGAGGCAACCCAGCGTTACTGCTTTCTTCTATTTTTGTTTACTTTTTATTTTATTTTATTTTTATTATTTTGTAGTATTTATTTTTGTTTTGTAGGATTATGAGCATAGGAAGCAAAGCCATTAGAAGAGTGCAAAAGCGAGCTAGATGGTGAGGACTAAGTGTGGGGTGCCCACACAAAGGACGATGCCTGGGGAAGTCTGAGTACCTCGTGAGCCGCTATTGCTTCGGCCTTTGGCCTACCAGGGAGTCTCGTTTACCCTCTTATTATTTATAATGTGCATTGAGGACATTGTAAAATTTTAAGTGTGGGGTGAGGAGATCGTTTGGATAAGTTTCTGTGCTATTTTAGCTTAGTTGTAGTACTCATTCTTAAGTGTAGTAGCTTTTGTAAAAAAAAAAAAAAACGAAAAAGTAGAAAAATTGGACTTTTCCCGACGATTGATCTCCTAGACAGTTTTCTTGAGGGATTAAAGTCTAAACAAAAATTCAAAATATGTCTTTTAGCTTTCTTTAGGTAGTAATAATCCCCTGTGGTTTTTCTTTGTGCCTCGGTTCTTTTCCATGGGATGTAGTTTGAACCGGGTAGTTTTTTTCTTTCCGAGTAGATTAGGAATTTAGGGAATAAAAGGAGCAAGAATGATGAACCTAGGCGCCCTTGACTTGTTTGATAGTAACATATTTATACTTTCGCATGTGTAGTATCTTCTGTATGATTTGAATTTATTGATGATGCCTTGTTAAATTGGATAGCATGTTTTGTGGCGCCTATGTCTCGTTTACATGACTTATGTTCACCTTGTGTTTAATACTTAATATCTCGTGGCTCCGTGAATACTTGCATTGCTTGAGAGTCGGAATGTGATCGTCCTTAGTGAGTCATGTGCCATGTGTGGTGAGGTTTTTGTGTAGTCCATGTAGTGTACTTGTGTCTAGAACTTGCCCGGTATGTGAGTTGAAGCGAAATTTTAGGTGATGCTCGGTTTGAAAAATAATTTTAGGCTTTCTTTGATCTTTTTGAGCTTATTGCTTATCACAAATAAAATCTATCCCTAGTTAAACCTTTTGAGCCTGTAGACCTTTTATTTGGTACCCACATTACAAGCCTACACCCTTTTTATTCTTAATTGACATTATTTTGATCCTTTTACCTCTTAAAGCACTTTAAGTGTTAGATGAGCGCTAAAAGAAGTAAGAAGGGACTAAGTGTGGGGTGACTTTTGAATGGAACCAATGAAAGAAAGAAGGGTGCACTTATTTTGTAAAATAATACACCACTAGCGAAAATTGAAAGAAAAAAAAAGAGAAAAATCTGGAAAAAAAAGAAAGAAAAATATAAATGAATAAATTGTTATCTTGTTCTTGCTAGTGGGTATGAACTAAAGTAGTGCTTAAAGAAAAAGGGACTGTTTTGGGGGTGATATTGTTTGTGAAATTGAAGTGGGGTTGAAGAAAAAAAATGCTTAAAGTAATTTTGTGATGTATTAAAGTGCTTAGGAGGGTGAGTCACTATTCCTTAAATATATCCTACCCGTCCCTTAGCCCACATTACAACCATGAAAAAGTCCTAATTGATTTTAGATCGAGCGAGCTTACATTAGTAGAGATTTACATTAAGGGCAAGCCTATGGTACTAATTTCATGCATGTGACTTCTTTGTGAGAGTGAGCGATTTTCTTTGATATATGTGAGTCATTAAAATATATTTGATCATGAGATTCGAATGTGTGGATTGAACTCGCTCTCTTGTTCTTGTTGTGAGGGCACATGGTTTCACGAGGGATAGGTAACGTTATTAGACTTCTCTATGATGTTGGGTGTTCAAGCCATGAGTGCATAGTGACATTGAGTCGGTTTTTGAGGTTAGGATTGTTGTGAGCATGTTGTCTTTGTTCGAATATGTTTAAAGAAGGGCATAAGTAAAGGGAAGTGTATGTGATGCATAGTCTAGAGCCTAATTGTTACAAATAACCATGGTCATAGGTGCAGTGTGCTTTGAATGATAAGAGCTTAATTTTGTTTCGTCTACTATATGATGGTTTGTTCGAGGACGAACAAAGGTTTAAGTGTGGGGTAGTGATGTTTGGCATATTTCGATATGTGTTGATGTTACTTTACCCATGTTTTAACCGCTTCTTGATGTTATTTGATCTTTAAAATGCCCAACATGGTTTAATTATTGGTTTTATGACTAATTGAGTTGTGTGTGGTGAATTAGGGTGTTTGGAGTGCAAAAATATGAATAAAAGGTGCTCTAGGTAGAGGAAGAGAGATTGGATGCGTCGCATCCAATCTAGAAAAAGATCAGATTTCGTGCACCCTTAGCAGTGAAGTCGGCCCAAAGCATCCACCGTAGCATCCGAAGCTGAGAAGTGGAGGACGAGGTGGATGCGACGCATCCACCCTAGCATCAATCCCTGAAGCTGATTTGGATTAGAAATAGGAGAACTTTGGCCCACGACTTTGGTACGCAATATATAAGCCAAAAACGCCTCTTTTAGGTCATCTAACATATTGGGAAGAGGGAAAAAGCCACGACAAAGCTGTGGAGGCCGGAATTCATCAAGTTTCTTCTTTCTCCCACCAAACTTAGTAATTTTTATGTTTCTTTATATGATTTGTTGTTTGGCTACCATGTCTATGTGGAGCTAAACTTCACGTTCTAGGGTTGTGGTTCTTTCATGACTATTGTTATTCGGATATTGATTTTGACTTCTTGATTTATCATATTAGTTTATTTATTCAATCTTGCACTTAATTATTTAATTGCTTGATCACCAATTGAATATTATCTACGAATCTAGAATTGAACTCGAAAGTGGGAATTCTATATTGCATATAGGATTGAGTAGGGCAAGTTCTTGAACTCGGGCATCGGGGAACGGATTCGTGGTTAGGATAGACATATACCTAATTGCCTTGCTTGGTTGATTTACAGGAATTATAAATGCGTTCTTGTTGATTCTAACTCCATAGACATATAGGCGTTAGGTTAGCTTGAATAGGCGAGTAAGAACTCGACAGATTCTTATGAGCAATATTAACCCTGTCAACCAATAAGCTAGATAAATTAGTCGGTCAATTCAATTGAAGAATACAATAGGATTGTTAGATAGCCCATAACCCTAGATCATTTTCATTATATTGATATCATAAAAATCTGCTCTTTCTCTGTTCAAAGTTTATTATTTATATTTTTTTATTTAATTAGTTGGAATAAAATATTTTTAGATTTAATTCTTGTTTAGATAATAAGGATAGTCTAATTTAGTTAATAGTTAATCATAAGTCCTCGTGGGTTCGATATCCGACTTTTAGTCACTTTATTACTTGACGACCGCGTATACTTGCGTGAGTGTGTTTGGTCGCAACACATAGATATACTATAATATTTGAGTGACTAGTTTGTCATTAAATATAATGAAATGTTCATGCTGAATAATTTTCAAACTAAAAAAGGCTTTATTAATTTTTTGAACGTACTAAAAAAGAAATAGTGTCATTATTTTGCAATAAATGGTGTGTTAAATAATGTATTTGAGCTTGATAAATAAAAAAATCTGACACCACAAAAGTCATCTGATGTCTAGTTATAATTTCTGAGAACTTTTGCGGGAACACCCATACAAATTGTTGTTATTTTTAAAATCTAATCCTAACAAAACAATAACATAAAAAATACTGTTATCACGACTCTTCAAAAAACTACCAAATAGAACAAATTAAAAAACTTAATATTTTGATTCTTTAGAAATTTGAAAATGACGATGTTGCCTTCTGGCTCATAAAAAAATTGATAAGTGATAATATAAAATGACTAAAATTTAGTTACTAATATTTTACAATAAATAACTTAATATAAAAAAAAATAGGAAGGTGTCATTTGTTAGGACAAATGTAAAATATATAAAAAATTATAATTAGTAGCAACTAATTTAGAATATATTGTCTTCTTCTATTTCATCCTTTTTTATTCAAGTTTGTTTTGTCAATTTGATTCTCAATCCTATACTATAACCAAGTTTGTTGTATTTTCTCACATCTTTATCATCAATACTCTTCTTATGAAAATAAATTTATGTATCATAAGAGTTCCGTTAATTGAAAAATTATCTTACTTATGAATTTGGAAAAGAATTAATGTCACGATCTAATTCCCACTATAGGCCGTGATGGTGCCCAACATCTTCACCAGGCAAGTCAACGGTGAACTATCCATGTAATTGTTTATTTTAATATTTTCAAAGTCATTGATTTTATTTAATAAGATAACGATTAGTAGGTGATTGTAATAATGTAAAACATGAAATAAACGAAAGAGCGAAGTAGTGAATTTAATAATCAAAACCATAAAAATATCTACTAAATTCTACCAAAATTCGGTGTCACAAGTGCACGAGCAAATTTGTAGAATATACAAAACCCCTATACTACTGTCTGGAGTATGATAGACAGAAAAATAAATACAACAAGAAGAGACTCCGGGCGCTGCAGAATAGCATAGAGAGCAGATCACCACTGAGTCTTCGGGTAGAGAGGGTACGCGCCTGAATGGCCGCCAGATGCACCTGCCTCAGATCTTGCACGTTTAGTGCAGAAGTGTAGCGTAAGTACATAAATAAAGTGTACCCAGTAAGTATCTAGTCTAACCTCGAAGAAATAGTGACGAGGGGTCGACATCGACACTTACTAAGGGTCAATAAATAAAGTGCACAAATTATAAATAGGCATGGAATACATTAGTAGTAACGAATTAATCAACAATAAATAAGTGGTTCTTTAACTAAGTATCAATTAAAATCTCCAACTATCATATACTAATCTCATCAAATAAGTGCCATCAAGTAAATATAAATTCTCAAGCCATGGAAGAGATATCGAGTATAATCAGACTCAGAGTAATATCACGTACGATTTATGCCGAGGTCGTACAGCCCGATCCAGAATAATGTGTACACTGACGAGGGTCGACCGATGCGAACCATAGTGTACTGACCCGGCCGATCATTTTGAGGGCATTAGCCCAATACCCTAATTATCGCTCCCTCTACTTTATTTTGTGGTTATGCGACTTGCTGGGGCGCTTGGTGTCGGGTTCGGGAGAGTTTTGGAGTGATATGGGATACATAGTCCCTAAATTGAAAGTTTAAGTTGTAGGAGTTGACCGTAGTTTGACTTGTGTGAAGATGACTCCGGAATGGAGTTTTGGTGGTTCAAATAGCTTCGTGATGTGATTTTGGTCTTAGGAGCGTGTCCGTATGTTAATTTGGAGATCCGTATGTCATTTCGGCGTTAATTGGTGAAAGTTGGAAAGTTGGAAGAATTTTAGGAAATTTTACCGGAAGTGGACTTTTTGATATCAGGGTCGGATTTTGATTCCGGAAGTTAGAATAGGTCCGTAATATCAATTATGACTTGTGTGCAAAATTTGGTGTCAATCGGGGTTGTTTCGATATGAATTGGCGTCGGTTCTGGAATTTGGGAGTTCATAGTTGCTAAGCTTTAATCTGGGTTGCGACTCGTTGAATTCGTGTTGTTTGATGTATTTTTGGGCCTTGAGTAGGTCCGTTAGGTGTTCTGGAACTAGTTGGTATACTCAGATGAGGTCCCGGGGGGCCCCGAGAGTGATTTTGATCGATATCGGAACAATTGTTGGACCAGCTGATCAAATAGGTCATCAATGCGTGGAAATGGATACATGTTCTTCACTGTAACCTTGTTCAACTGGCGATAATCAATACACATGCGCATAGAACCATTCTTCTTCTTTACAAACAAGACCGGAGCATCCCAAGACGATACACTAGGCAGAATGAAACCCTTATCAAGCAACTCTTGCAAATGCTCCTTTAACTCCTTCAACTCTGCTGGGGCCATATGATATGGTGGAATAGAAATGGACTGAGTGCGCGGTAACAAATCAATACCAAAATCGATATCCCTCTCGGGCGGCATGCCCAGGAAGATCCGCCAAAAATATATCTGGATAATCCCTCACTACCGGAACTGACTCAATGGTAGGAGTATCAATACTAAGATCCCTCACATATGCTAGATACACATCACATCCCTTTCCAACCATCCGATGTGCCTTAAGGAAAGACACCACTCTGCTAGGAACATAATCTAAAGTACCTCTCCACTCTAACCGCGACAAACCTGGCATATCCAACATCGCCGTCTTGGAGTGATAATCAAGGATAGCATGATAAGGCGACAACCAGCCTATGCCCAAAATAACATCAAAATCTACCATACTGAGCAACAATAGATTGACTCTAGTCTCAAACCACCAAGAAAAACTAAACACGACTGATACACACGGTCAACAATAATGGAATCTCCCACAGGCGTGGACACATAGACAGAAGAACTCAAAGAATCATGGGATTTACCCAAATACGGAGCAAAATAAGATGATACATAGGAATAAGTGGAGCCTGGATCAAATAGGAATGATGCATCTCTATGACAAACTGGAACAATACCTGTGATAACTGAGTCAGATGCAACCACCTTCGTCCTAGCAGGAAGAGCATAATATATGGCCTGGCCTCCCTCTCTAGGGAGACCTCTACCTACCCGACCTCCACCCCTGGCTGGCTGTGTAGGTGGAGTGGCAACTGGTGCGGTAACCACAACCTGAGAAGCCTGAGGACCAGGTGGAATACGTGGAGCCTAAGTAGTCTGTGGAGGTGCACCCCTCCTAAGTCTGGTACAGTCCCTTACCATATGATGAGGGTCACCATACTCAAAACAAGCTCTCGGAGTACGTGACTGCTGAGACTGACTCGGGCTTGGTCGGGTGGACTGACCACTAAAATCACCCCATACATGAGGTGCACTAGACTATGGAGGTGCATAATGGAGAACCTGAGGCCTGGGAGTGGCTGGAATACCGCTAGAAGCTGGAAGTGCTGAATAAACAGGGCGGCTCACACAGATCCTACCAGGACGGGTTGCAACTGGGGCACGAGCACCACATATCACTACGTATCACAAATCGCACCCCAAGTGACCAATATCACAACTTGCTAGAGAAACCAGACAATAATAGTATTTTCACATTAAAGAGCCTGTGGCCCAACCACAATGTACACAAGAATCTCAACAATAACAACCGAAAATCAACAACTCAATATAATGGTATTTCACAGCTTAACACTTTGCCTCAATGTGAATCACTACCTTTATATCTCAATACCAATTTCAACAACCAGATATTCCATAATTTAACAACTTCAAGTAAAGGGTTCAACTATTAAATAATGAATACGGAATAAAGGAAACAGGAACTTCAACTAAACATGTTGAGCAATTTAGCAAGTAAGAGATAAGACAAGTAGACACGTGAAAATTGACTAGAAATAATGACTATAACATACTAAGGTTACCCAATTAAGGCATGAAAGGAACTCTACATAGTTAAAACCGGTAATTTCCACATTTAACCCGTGTACATACTCGTCACCTTGCGTACACGGCTTTCACATATCACAATTATCATAACCATCACAAATCCTAAGGGGTAATTCTCCCACACAAGGTTAGGCAAGCCACTTACCTCAAATCACGGTAAATCAATCCACTAGTAGGCCTTTCCCTAGATTATTACACTTCGAACGGCTCGAATCTAGCAAAAATAACTTTATACCATAAATATAAACTATAGGAAACTAATTCGAATAATAAAATCACGTTCTTTGCAAAGAAATAAAAAGTCAACTTAAAAGTCAACCTAGGCCCGCATCTTGGAACCCGACCAAAATTACAAAATCCGAATACCCATTCGATAACGAGTCCAACCATACAAGATTTACTCAAACCCGACCTCTAATTGCCTTTCAAATCCCCAAATTTTTGCTAAGGAGTTTTACAAATTTTTTCCCAAATTTTCAACTCAAATCTCTAATTAGATGATAAAAACAACAATAGATTCATGTAATTTAACCAAAACTAAGTTAGGAATTCTTACCCTAATAATCTCTCTGAAACTCTCCCAAAGCTTCTCCTCACACCGAGCTCTCTAAGTCCAAATTATGCAATATGAGATAGAACCCTCATTTTAAAATTTAAGTTCTGCTGCAAGTGATTTCTTCTTCGCGAACGTAGAAAATGCCTCACTTTCACGAAGCACAAAAATGCTGCTGCCCAAATTTCGTCTTACGCGAACACGAGAACCCACTCGCGAACGCGACGCCCAAAGCTCCCAAGCTTCGCGATCGCGAAGCCTTACTCGCGAATGCGTAGACCAACCGTCGCGTGAGGTCCCCCCAGCCCGCTTTTTCTCTTCGCGAACGCGGTTCCCTGTTAACTTATGAGAGAGAACTCAATCCTCGCAATAAGAGAATCCAGAATATCAGACCTCAAAATATCACATAAAAGGCTGAAAACTAACACAATCACAACAATGAGTACAACATACACAATCTGTTGTGGCGCGCAACCTTATCCCACCTTACACACACAATCCCCCCTTATTTCACCATAGCACCATTTATCAATATCAAGAATCACATATAAAATCCGTTGCGGCGCGCAATCCGATCCCACCATAACATCATAATCAAAGTCTTAATCCTCCCTTATTTCACCATATCACAATCTATCAATAACAAGTACTACGTACATAACTGTTGCGGCGCGTAACCCGATACCACCATATCATTATAATCAACATCAAAATCCTTCCTTATTCCACCATATCACAACTATTACGGCGTGCAACCCGATCCATAAATAATTTTAATAAATGTAACCAATCCAATAGCTCAATTTACAAGAATCTCTACAATTTAGAATATGAAGGCAAAGCAATAAAGGAACCACGTAGTAATCAAAAGAATGCTACAAATAATACAAAAGCAACAAAATAAGTCAAGTACACGACAATTAATGTGTGCAAGTAAGATAATTAAGGCAAGTAGCAATTAATCACTGAGTCATGGAAGGAACGAACAATTCATTACAAGAATAATTGATAACAAGTAACAAGTTACGACATAGAAAGCAATTAAAGCATGTAACAGTTAAGGCAAAGAGTGAGATAATTCATGAAATACGAGAAAATTTGGAAACAATCATTTTGATGGCGTATATACACTCGTCACCTTGCATATACGCCGTTACAAACATAATTCACATAACATATAGTTCAGGGTTCCTAATTTCCTCAAATCAAGGTTAAACCCAATACTTACCTTGCTCCACAACCAAATCAAAGCTCAACCAGGGCGTTTCCTTTCAAATTTGCTTCCAAACCAATCGAATCTAACCAAAATCGACATAACATTAACAAACAATTCTAGGGAAATCAATTACAATATATAAAGCTAAGATCTTTACACTTTTTCCAAAAAGTCAACAAAATTCAACTCGGGATTCGCCCGATCAAAATCCAGGTCCAATGGTAGATTCCGATTACCCATGACCCCACGAGTTCATATATGTGATTAGTTTCAAAATCCGAGTCCAAATCGACTCACAAACCTCAATTTCTTATTTTTCAAAAACTTAACATGGTTTCACAAATTTTCACTTTGATTCACATGATTTTGATGTTAAAATCTAAGATAAGTTGATGGAATATGATTAGAAATGAATTAGAATCAATCATCCAAATTTTTTAGATGAAGTCCCCTCTTCAAATCCACCTCACCGAGCCTAGGGTTCCAAAATATGAAAATGAGGCTAAAAATTTCGTTCCCCAGCTTTTTGTCTAGTCGCAGATGTCGCAAATGCAAATGCGAATCCCGCAAATGTGAAGAATTCCTCGCAAAAGTGAACTCTCCACACCTCTGTTGTCATCGCAAATGCGATGATTTGTTCGCAAATGCGAACATAGGACATTCCGCAAATGCAACCACTTTGATCGCAAATACGAACCAGCTCATTTCAGTACCCCACTGCAAATGCGAATAATCTGTTCGCAAATGTGAACCTGACATATATCATCCTACTATCGCAAATGCAATCCTAAACTCGCAATTGCGAGAACTAAGACCTGTGCAAAAAAACCCAGCAAAATCCTAACTCTATCAAACACTCCGCTACGCGTCTGAAACTCACCCGAGCCCCTTGGGCTCCTAACCAAACATGCACACAAGTCCAAAAATAACATACGAACTTGATCGCGTGATCAGAACACCAAAATAACACCTAGAAATATGAATCGGACAACAAAATGAATGAAATTTTCAAAGAAACTCAAGAACATATAAATTTACAATCGGGCGTCCGAATCACATCAAATCCACTCCGTTTTGCACCAAAATTTTGCAGACAAGACATGAATGGTGAAATGAACCTATTCCAAGTTCCGGAATCGAAATCCGAACCCGGTACCAACAAAGTCGACCTACGGTCAAACTTAGGAATTCTTTAAATCTTCAAATTGTTAGTTTTCAACAAATCAAGTTAATTCAAGTTAGGGACTTCCGAATTTAATTACGGGCATACACCCAAGTCCCAAATCACGATACGGATGCACCGGGACCGTCAAAACATAGATCCGAGTTCGTTTACATAAAATATTGACCGTAGTCAACTCGAATGAGTTTAAGGCAAAATTTCACATTATTTTTTAATTTTTCACATAAAAACTTTCCAAAACAAGACACGAATTATGCACGCAAATCGAGGATTACTAAACGGAGCAAGTCGAGGTCTCAGAACACGGAAATAAAGGCTAAAACTCAAAATGACCTATCGGTTCATCACATTCTCCACCTCTAAAACAAACGTTCGTCCCTGAACGGACATAAAAAGGTACTTGGACTGGTGAAACAGTGTGGATATCTACTTTGCATGTCAGACTCAGACTCCCACATGGCTGCCTTGATCGGCGGACCTCTCCACTACACTCTAACTAAAGGATATTTCTTAGGCCTCAACTTTCGGACCCGCCAGGCTAGAATGGCCACCGGCTCCTCCTCATAAGTCAAATCTTTGTCCAATTGGACTGAGCTGAAATCTAACACATGGTATGGATCACCGTGATACTTCCGGAGCATGGACACATGGAACACCGAATGGACTGCTGATAAACTAGGTGGTAATGCCAGTTTATAGTCCACCTCACCCACTCTCTCAAGAATCTCAAAGGGTCCGATATACTTAGGGCTTGAGTTTCCCTTCTTTTCGAACCTCATCACCCCCTTCATGGATGAAACCCAGAGCAATACCCTTTCTCCAACCATGAATGCAACATCACGAACTCTATGGTTGGCATAACTCTTCTTCCTAGACTGAGCTGTGCGAAGTCGATCTTGAATTATATTGACATTTTCCAAGCATCCTGAACCAAATCGGTACCCAACAATCGAGCCTCTCCCGGCTCAAACCAACCAACTGGAGAACGACACCGTTTCCCGTACAATGCCTCATAGGGAGCCATCTGAATACTAGATTGGTAGCTGTTGTTGTAGGCAAACTCTGCAAGTGGCAAGAACTGATCCCAAGAACCCCTGAAATCCATAACGCAAGCGCGAAGCATATCCTCCATTATCTAAATGAAGCGCTCAGACTGCCCGTCCGTCTGGGGTGAAATGTTGTACTCACCTCAACACATGTGCCTAACTCATGCTCTACGGCCCTCTAGAAGTGCGATGTGAACTGTGTACCTCAATCAGAAATGATGAACACATGCATGCTGTGAAGACAGATGTAGATGTCAGCTAACCACTCTGAAGAATATGTAACGACCACTGGAATGAAATGTGCCGACTTGGTGAATCTGTCCACAATGACCCATATCGCATCGAACTTCTTCTAAGTCTATGGGAGTCTTACAACAAAATCCATGGTAATACGCTCCCACTTCCACTCAGGAATCTCCAGCCTTTGAAGCAAACCACCAGGCCTATGATGCTCGTACTTTACTTTCTTGACAATTCAGACACCGAGCTACATATGTAACTATATAATTCTTCATTCTTCTCCACCAATAATGTTTTCGCAAGTCTCGATACATCTTGGCGGCACCCAGATGAATGGAATACCAGGAACTATGGGCCTTCTCAAGAATCAACACACAAAGCCTATCCACACTGGGCACACAAATCCAGCCCTACATCCGCAACGCCTCATCATTTCCAATAGTAACCTGCTTGGCACCACCGTGCCGCACCGTGTCCTTAAGGACAAGTAAATTGGGGTCATCATACTGATGCTCTCTGATGCGCTCAAACAAGAAAGATCGAGAAACCGTGAAAGCTAGAACCCGGCTAGGCTCCTAAACTTCTAACCTCACAAACTGGTTGGCCAAATCCTGAACATCTGATACTAGCGGCCTCTCCCAACTGGAATATATGCTAGGCCACCCATACACACATCCTTTCTACTCAAGGCATCAGTCACCACATTGGCCTTCCCGGGATGATATAAAATGGTGATATAATAGTCTTTTAACAGCTCCAACCACCTCCTTTGCCTCAAGTTGAGATCATTTTGCTTGAACAAATACTATAGACTCTGATGATCCACGAACACCTTACATGACACGCCGTAGAGATAAGGCCTCCAAATCTTCAGTGCAAGAACAAAGGCTACTAACTCTAAGTCATGAACAAGGTAATTCTTCTCATGAACCTTCAACTTCCGAGATGCGTATGCAATCACCCTGACATCCTGCATCAATACTGCACTGAGCCCAATATGTGATGCATCATAATACACCGTGTAGGATCCTGAACCTGTGGGCAATACCAACATTGGCACCGTAGTCAAAGCAGTCTTGAGCTTCTGAAAGCTCAACTCGGACTCATCCGACCACCTGAATAGAGCACGATTCTGGGTCAATCTAGTCAATGGGGCTGCTATGGATGAAAATTCCTCCACAAACAAGCGATAATAACCCGCCAAACCTAGGAAACTCTGAATCTCTATAGCTGAAGTAGGTCTAGGCCAATTCTGAACCGCCTCAATCTTCTTAGAATCCACTTTTATGCCCTCGGCTAATATAACATGCCCCAAAAAGGTGACCAAGTCTAACCAAAACTCACACTTTGAAAGCTTGGCATATAACTATCTCTCAGAGTAGATAGTACAATTCGAAGATGCTGCCCATGCTCCTCTTGACTGCGGGAGTAGATCAAGATATCATCAATAAATATGATCACAAAAGAATTCAAATATGGGTTGAATACCCAGTTCATCAAATCCATAAATGCTGCTGGGGCATTTGTCAACCCAAGTGACATCACTAGGAACTCATAATGCCCATACCAAGTCCGAAAAGCAATCTTAGGGACGTCCGATGCCCTAATCTTCAACTGATGGTAGCCAGGCCTCAAATAAAATTCGAAAACACTTTGGCACCTTGAAGATGATCAAATAAGTCATCAATCCTTTGCGACGGATACTTATTCTTGATAGTGACTTTGTTCAACTACCAATAGTCTATACTTCTTCACGAACAACACAGGAACACCACAAGGCGAGACACTAGGTATAATGAATCTCTTATCAAGAAAATATTGCAACTGCTCCTTCAATTCCTTCAACTCCGGCGGGGCCATACAGTATGTTGGAGTGGGAATGGGCTGAGTGCCAGGAGCCAAATCAATACAGAAGTCAATATATCTGTCGGGTGGCATCCCCGGCAGATCTGCAGGAAACACCTCTGGAAACTCGTGCAAAATCGGTACTGAATCCATGGAAAGAACCTCCGCACTTGAATCATGAACATTGGCCAAATATGCTAGACATCCCTTCTTGACCATACGCCGAGGCTTCACATAAGAAATAACCCTGCTGGTAGAATGGCAAGGAGTCCTTCTCCACTCTAATCGAGGCAACCCTGACATGGATAAGGTCACCCTCTTGGCATGACAATCCAATATAGCATGATAAGGTGACAACCATTCCATGCCCAAAATGACATCAAAGTCTACCATATCAAGAAGCGGGAGATCTACACTAGTCTCAAGACTCCCAATAGTAATCATACACGAGCGATAGACACGGTCTACAATAATAGTATCTCCCATAGGCATGGACACATACATAGGAGCACTCAAAGAATCATGAGGCACAACCAGATATAAAGCAAAATAGGATGTCACATAGGAATAAGTATAGCCCGGATCAAATAGAACTGAAGCCTCTCTATGGAAAATCGGAACAATACATGTGATAATGGCGTTAGATGACTCGGCCTCAGGTCTATATAGGAATGCATAAAATTGGGGTTGGGCCCCACTACTCTGACCTCCATATGTCAGACGACCTCTAACGGTTTGACCTCTACCTCTAATGGCCTGACCTCCACCTCTAACGGCCCGACCTCTACTTCTGGCTGCCTGACCCTTACCTCTAGCTGGCTGCGTGGGCAATGGAGCAACCGGTGCCGGGACCATGGCACAAGAACTCCACTGTGGAATGCTGCTCAACAATCTCAGACAGAACCTCCTAATGTAACCAGTACCTCCATACTCAAAACACCCATCCTGCTGCTGTGGCTGCTGAAACTGAAGCTGACCCGAACGGGCAGGATAACCACGGTGGTAGCTTTGGATCGGAGACACACTAATAGGAGATGATGGTGCATTGTAGGTTGGCTATCCAGAATGAGATACTTAAGGGCCATGACTACCCGAAGCACTGTGGGATGCCAGAAGCGCTGACTGAAATGGCTTGGGAGGACGGCCTCTACCAAAAGTACCCCTACCTCTAGATGAAGCACCACTGAAACTACCGGAATAACGAGGCCTCTTATTAGACACCAGCCCCCTCTCTTGTCCATGAACCATCTCGATCCGTCTAGCAATATCTACGGCCCTCTAGAAAGAAATATCATCTCCAGTCTCCTTGGCCATCTGTAGCCTGATAGTGAAAGTGAGCCCATCAATGAATCTCCTGACTCTCTCCCTCTCAGTTGGGAGCAATATAATGGTGTGGCGAGCTAGGTCCACAAATCGAGTCTCATACTGGGTAATAGTCATACTACCCTGCTAAAGACTCTCAAACTGCCTGTGGTAATCCTCTCTCAGAGTGACACGAATGAACTTCTCTAAATATTGTTGTGAAATATGATTCCAGGTAAGTGTAGGCGAACCAGCTAGTCTAGTCAACATATAATATCTCCACCATCTCTTGGCGGAACCAGTCATCTAAAACACTGCAAAGTCGACCTCATTGGTCTTAACTATACCCATGTTTTGCAACACCTCATGGAAACGGTCCAGGTAATCATGTGGGTCCTTATAAGGTGCACCACTAAAATGAACATGAGAGAACTTGGTAAACTTATCCAACCTCAACAAGGCCTCATAAGACATAACGTGCCTATCACCGGCCTGTGCCGCAACAACCGGCTGAACCACCCTAACTGGCTGGGCTGCTGGAGTCTGATACAAGGGAGCCGCCTGCTCCGGGGTATGATAGCAGGAGTTTGTGCCCCTAGCCCGAGAGACGTATGGTGCTACCGAAATTGCACTAGTCTGAGCCACACTCTCCATAAGGCCCACCTAGCGGACTAGAGCGTCCTGAAGCACTTGAGTGGCTATGAATCCCTCCGGGACCTGGTCTGGTCTGATGGGTACGGTCTGAGATGTGACCTCCTCCTCAAGATCCACCTGACACTCCACTGCGGGTGCTGCTGCTTGAGCTCTTGGCTAAGCTCTACCTCTGGCTCAACCTCAGTCTCGGCCTCTACCCCGGGTTGTAGTTGTCATAGGGGGCTCCGACTCCTGTCTGAATGCAGATGCTGTGCGTGTCCTCGCCATCTATGAGAGACAAGAATAAAATGGTTCAATCATCAATGATAGAATAAAATTGCACGATAGATAAGGAAAGAAGTGAAATTTTTCCTAAACTCCATAGCCTCTGGAAGATAAGTATAGACATCTCCGTACCGATCCTCCGGACTCTACTAAGCTTGCTCATGACTCGTGAGACCTAGGCAACCTAGTGCTCTGATACCAACTTGTCATGACCCGAAATTCCCACCCTCGGGATCGTGATGGGGCACAAGAAGTGTAGAGTGTAGTATGAGTACAACCGACCCCATGTACTCTATAAGCACCGAGCCTAACCTCCACAAAGTAGTGACGAGGCTAAGGCGGGTCACTTACAATAACCTGTACGCAGTAATAATAATAACAACATGGAAGGAAAAATAGGAAAATGAAAGTAATGCAGTTAACTTATGAAAGAGGACTCAATCCTCGCAATCAGATAATCCAGAATATCAGACCTCAAAATATCACATAAAAGGCTGAAAACTAACAAAATAGCAACAATGAGTACAACATACACAATCTGTTGCAGTGTGCAACCCGATCCCACTGTACACACACAATCCTCCCTTATTTCACCATAGCATCATTTATCAATATCAAGAATCACATATAAAATCTATTACGGCGCGCAAGCCGATCCCAACATATCATCATAATCATGTCTTAATAATCCCTTATTTCACCATATCACAATCTATCAATAACAAGTATTACGTACACAACCGTTGCGGCGCCCAACCCGATCCCACCATATCATTATAATCAATATCAAAATCCTCACTTTTTCCACCATATCACAACCGTTGCAGCGTGCAACCCGGTCCATAAACAATTTCAATAAATGTAACCAATCAAATAGCTCAATTTATAAGAATCTCTACAATTTAAGAATAGGAAAGCAAAGCAATAAAGGAAGCACGTAGTAATCAAAAGAATGCTACAAATAATACAAAAGCAACAAAACAAGTCAAGTACGCGACAATTAAGGTGTGCAAGTAAGACAATTAAGGCAAGTAGCAGTTAATCACGGAGCCATGAAAGGAACGAACAATTCAATACAAGAATAATTGATGACAAGTAAAAAGTTACGGCATAGAAAGCAATTAAAGCATGTAACAGTTAAGGCAAGGAGTGAGATAATTCATGAAATACGAGAAAGACATGGAAACAATCATTTTGACGACGTATATACACTCGTCACCTCACATATATACCGTTACACATGTAATTCACATAACATATAGTTCTAGGGTTCCTTATTCCCTAACATCAAGGTTAGATCCAACACTTACCTCGCTCCGCAACCAAGTCAAAGCTCAACTGGGGACTTTCCTCTAAAATCCGCCTCCAAACCAATCGAATCTAACTGAAAGCGACTTAATATCAACAAACAATGCTAGGAAATTCAATTACAATAATAAAGCTAAGATCTTTACACTTTTCCTACAATGTCAACAAAAGTCAACTCGGACCCCCACCGGTCTAAACCCGGGTTCAATTGTAGATTTCGACTATCCATGACCCCACGAGTTCATATATGTGATTAATTTCAAAATCTGAGTCCAAATCGACTCTCAAAACTCAATTTCTTATTTTTTAAAAACTTAACAAGGTTTCACAAATTTTCACTTTGATTCACATGATTTTGATGTTAAAATCTAAGATAAGTTGATGGAATATGATTAGAAATGGATTAGAATAATTCACCCAAAGTTTGTAGATGAAATTCCCTTTTCAAAATCGACTCCTACCGAGCCTAGGGTTTCAAAATATGAAAATAAGGCTAAAACCCCCGTCCCTCAACTTTTTCTCCGGTCGCAGATGTCGCAAATGCGAAATGGGGTTTGCAAATAGGGACCCCGCAAATGCGAAGAATTCCTCGCTGAAGCGAATTCCCCACACCTCTGCTGTCTTCGCAAATGCGATGATTTGTTCGTAAATGCGGACATGGGACATTACGCAAATGCGATAACTTTGATTGCAAATGCGAACCAGCTCACCCTAACACTCCATCACAAATACAAATAATCTGTTCGCAAATGCAAACCTGAAAGAGCTCATCCTACTATCGCAAATGTGATCTAAAACTCACAATTGCGAGAACTGAGACCTGTGCAAAAAAAAAAAACCCAGCAAAATCCTAACTCTATCAAACACTCCGCTACGCGTCCGAAACTCACTCGAGTCCCTCGGGATCCAAACTGAACATGCACACAATTCCAAAAATATCATACGAACTTGCTCGTGTGATCAAAACACATAAAATAATACCTAGAACTATGAATCAGACATCAAAATGAATGAAATTTTCAAAGAAACTCAAGAACATGCAAATTTACAACCGGACGTCCGAATCACGTCAATTCCACTTTGTTTTGCACCAAATTTTGCAGAAAAGTCATGAATGGTGAAATGAACCTATTCCAAGTTCTGGAACCGAAATCCGAAGCCGGTAGCAACAAAGTCGACCTACGGTCAAATTGTTGAATATTTTAAATATTCAAATTGCCAGTTTTCAACAAATCACGTTAATTCAAGATATGGACTTCTAAATTCGATTCCGGGCTTACACACAAGTCTCAAATCACTATACGGACCTATCGGGACTGTCAAAATATATATCCGAGTCCGTTTACATAAAATGTTGACTGTAGTCAACTTGAATGAGTTTAAGGAAAAATTTCACATTTTTATGACTCCCCTAAATAAGACTCCCCTTATGAGCTTTTACTATTTTATGACTTGCAGGGATAGTTAGTTCGGGATTTGAAAGGGTTCAGGGTGAAATCGGAACACTTGATTCCTTAAGGTTGGCCAAAAAGGCTAAGTTTGAATTCGGTCAACGTTTTGAGTAAACAACCTTGGAATAGGGTTTGATGGTTCCAATAGGTTCACATGATGATTTTGGACTTGGACGTATGTTCGGATCGGGTTTTAGATGACCCAGAAGTGTTTCGGCGCCTAATAGTGAAAGTTGGCTCTTTGAAGGTTTTAAAGTTCTTTAAATTTGGTTTGGAGTAGATATTGGTGTTATCGATGTCCAATTGGGATTCTGAGACCGAGAATAGTTATGTTTGGTGATTTAATACTTGCCCGCAAAATTTGATGTCATTCTGAGTAGTCTAAGTATGATTCGGCGCGTTCAGAGCGATTTAGAAATTTAAAGTTCATAACTTGATTCGATTTGGTTTTGGGGTGTGATTCTTAGTTTTGTTGTTGTTTTATGCATTTTGAGAGTTTGAGCAGGTTCGTATCATATTTATGGACTTGTTGGTGTATTTGGATGGGGTCCCGAGTGGCTCGGGGGTGTTTCAGACTGCCCAGAGTTGAGTTAGAAAAACCAGAAATTCCAGTTCTGGTTTTCGTCTTCGCGGACGCGGAAGGACCCACGTGTTCGCGATGAAGGATTTGGGCAGTGGGGCAATTTTCCCTTCGCGTTCGCGATAAAGGGGTCATGTTTGCGGAGCCTTAAGGTCCCAGGCCTACACGTTCGCGAAGGCCCCATCGCGTTCGCATAGCGGGAAGGGACCTGGGGAGGGTAAGTGCCAATTGCTCTTCGCGTTCGCGAAGGTGCCCTCGCATTCACGTAGGGCTGGGCTGGTAAGACTCCGTGTTCACGTTGCCCTGGTCGTGTTCGAGTAAGCCAAGCTTTTCTGGTCCTGGCCATTTGCCTTCACGAACGCGAGGCCTGTTTCGCGTTCGCGAAGAAGAGGGCAGTTGGGCATTGTGTTTTAAAAATCGGGACTTAGCCATTTTTGGGTTCATTTATTGCACTCTTGGGCGATTTTGGAGCTTCAAAAAGGGGCATTTCAACCTAGCTATTGAAGATAGGTAATTTCTACCTAATGTGAGTTTAATACATAGATTACGGGTAGATTTTAACATGTAAATTTATAAAAATCATGGGTTTAGATGAAAAACTTAGGTTTTTGATAAAAAATAGATTTAACCACGAAAATGGTTATGGAATTTAGTAAAAAATATATATTTGAGTTCATGATGTTATGGGTAACAACTTTCTTTAAAATTTTCGGAATCCGGGCGCGTGTGGGCCCGGGGGTAAATTTTAGAAATTCTTCAATTAGGATTGGGAAAATCACTTTAATAGCTAGGATATAAACTTTTGAATATGTATTGATTATTTTATATAACATTTGACTAGTTTCGATTCATTTGGCACCGAATTGAGGGTTTAAAGCATAATTCTGGACCGGAAAGTAAGCTTTGAGATGAGGTAAATCACTTTTCTAACCTTGTAAGAGGGAACTCATCCCCTTAGGTGTGTTTTGTTGTAAGTTATTTGTGTGGGGAGCTACGTACGCACTAGGTGACAAGAGTTCGTGTGTAGCTACATTCCATGTGATGTCTGGGTAGTCTTAGATTTACATCATGCTTTGTTGACACCATTATTTGATCATGCTTTTTAATTGCATTGAATAAGAGCTGAGATTGAGGATTTCAAGATTTAAAATTTCATTTTAGATTCCTTATTTTTGGAAAGGATTGAAGAATATTATGATAACTTTGAGAAATCTATGTTTACTCGCATCGCAAGTATTTTTCGCGAGCGTGGTAAAATTTCACTACTCTCATGGGAGCGGGCCGTTCGCCTTGGCAGATTAATAGATGCATCTATAGTTCGCGTCGTTCGACCCTTGGCAGTGCACAGTTTATATATTTGTATGTTGGATCCGGCCGTACGACCTCGTCATAATTCGTGCGTAATAATTCTTGGAGCCCAATTATAATTGATATTGTTTCATTGGCTTGAGAGATTAATTTGTTAAATGATGAAAATTAATTTGGGATTTATTATTAGTGAAAGAATTGTTCATTTATTTCTTGTTATTGAGTTTTCAGCTGTATTTATATAGTCCATGCTTAATTATAATTTCAGTATTTTATTGTTAGCCCATAGTAAGTGTTGTAGTCGACCCCTCATCACTACTTCTTCGAGGTTAGACTAGATACTTACTGGACACATGTTGTTTATGTATTCACGCTACACTTCTGCACTAATTGTGCAAGATATTAGACAGGTGCATCTGGTTATCAGTCCGGCATGCATTCTTAATTTTATCGAGACTTTGTGGTGAGCTGCCTTCCGAGCCCGTTCTACAGCACCCGAAGTCTTCCTTTTGCTTTTATTTTCTGTCTATTTCACTTCAGACAGTGGTGTAGTATTTTTGTATATTCTACTAGTAGCTCATACACTTGTGACACCAGGTCTTGAAAATTATGCTAGTAGACACATGATGATTTTTGGGTTATTTTGCTTATCTCATTTGCTCTAAAAAAATAAATTATTTTCCTCTCATCTTAGTACACTTTTACTTTCTATTTATGCTCTAATTAAAAATCAGCTATTTTTAAAATATTAAAAGAAACAATCATGTGGTTAGTTCACTATTGGCTTGCCTAGCGGTAATGTTGGGCGCTATCACGACCTATAGGAGTATTTGGATCGTGACACCGATAGTCTATCGAAAATAATTTTTATACCTGCACAAAGCAAGGGTAAGGTCTGCGTATATTTTACATGAAATTGGTCTGTTTTTGAATATTTCATCGACAATGCTCTTTCTATGAAAATAAATTTATGTATCCTAAAAGTTTCGTCAACTTAAAAAATAAATTTTCTCATATGATTGATTTGAAAAAAATAATAATTTGGATTTTTTTGCATATTAGTTTAAAATTAAAAATATTATCGTTAACATTAAGGAAATAATTTATTTTTATTCAAAATTTTAGTATCCTAAGTAAATATTTAGCTGTAATAATTATTTCACTTTGAATCTTTGGGTTTACAAAATTATTAATGTTATTGACTCTTGCCAACTAGTTTTCTTTCTAAATATTTTTAAGCTATTCGTTTTACAAATATTGAGTGTAGTTAACTACAATTCAAATATAATACCAGTGAAGGATGAATAAAAAAGGAACATATTATTTTACAATGAGCAAGTTACTCACTGAGCACCCGAAGAATAGCCGCTACGAATTTCCCAGAAAATTTTACTTGTGACGCTTCCCGTTGTGACAAAGAAGTTGCAAGTCCATTCACCAAAATAAAATAAACAATGGGTTAATAACCTTATATGACGTTGTACACGAAGAAAGATCGATTGTCTATTCATATTAGGAAATAATTTATATCAGGTCCTAAATATTAGGGCATCATATATATTTAAAGCAAATAGATATTTAATAATAAAAATTTTGTTGATCTCAATGTACCAATAGGAAAATAATTAGTTAATTTACCATGTAATTAGAGGAAGTTGATTTTACATGAGAAAATTGTTACGACCCAAAATCCATTAAAGGTCGTGATGGCGCCGGACACCGCTGTCAGGCATGCCAAAAATAAATACTTAATTTGGTTCTCATTTTAATATTTTGAAGTAATATTTTCCTTCAATTAAATAGTAAAAGGTGGAATTCACAGTGTAAATAATAATATTCTTAACAATTTCAATACAGATCAACCCATAATCACCCCAAAACCCGGTGTCACAAGTGCATGAGTATCAACTAGGAATGTAAAATAAAATACAACATCTGTCCGAAATACAAATTTGGACAGGAGAAATATAAATATTCTGCAGGAGACTCTGCCGGCTTCGGTTCGTAATGTGGAATGCAACTCACGTAAGTCCCCGCATGCATACATGCCTATGCTCTCACATGGCCACTAGTCACATATGTACCTACACAAAAAAATATGCGGCAAGTGTAGTATGAGTACGTAATCAACGTGTACCCAGTAAGTATCTAGTCTAACCCCGGAGAAGTAGTGACGAGGGTCGACATCGACACTCACTAGAGGTCCAATAACATCATGTACAGTAAAGAGGTAAGTAAGTATGAAGCAGAGTAAATAAATGAGATAAACAAGTATAAATCATGTGGTACAAATACCCCCTCTTTACGAGGAAATCAAGATCTCCATTAGAAATTCTCTCCTTAACTGGAGCATATATATAGATATAGTGAATCTCATCAGATAGATTTGTCATAACTCAAATCGGGAAAACTCACAGATACACTGGCTTCTTGCCAAATATTAGCACGATTCCATGAGGATATGATATAGAAAATGCTGAGGCGTACGACCCGATCCAACATAAATATTTAAACTGTGTACTGCCGAGGGTTGAATGGAACGAACCATAGATACATCTTTCAAACTGCCGAGGCGAACGACATGAGAGTGTGGTACATAAATCCTGAACCCACTTACGAATAAACGTGTGAGTTGTAATTAACAAAACCCCTCAATGAAGTATATATATATCACGGAAACATGCCATAAGAGGAGTAAAGTTATTCGGGGACTAATCGTGAAATCGCGAAGTCTCTATAATAGCAAGTCTAGTCTCAAGTAAAAAGGTAAAATAAAGAATTAAACAAGCAAGGATAATCCCTATAGTACAAGTACAGCATGGTGTGAACCTAAGTCTACCCGGACAATAATATGAATCTAACTATGTACGAACTCTCGTCACCTGGTGCGTATGTAGCCCTCGCAACAAGTTGTACACATCAATATATCACTTAGGGGTAAATCCTCCCTCATAGAGTTAGACAGGAGACTTACCTTGCTCCGAAATTCCATAACCGGGTCCAAAACCTCTCTAACACCTCAAAACGATGCTCGTCGCTCCAAAACTAGTCAAATAAGATGCAACCCAATTAAAATATACTCTAATACTAACAATTAATCAATTTATAATAATTTCAAACTCCGCTTGAAAATCAATAAAGCAACCCTCGGGTCTACGTGCTCGGATTCCGAACATTTTCGAAGACTAACACTACCCATAGCACTACGAACTCAAATATATAATTTATTCTCAATTTCATCCCCAAATTCGTGATAAAAATCAAGAATACCAATTTCTAGGTTTTTCTTCAACGTCCCAAATTTCTACAAATTTTTATGCTTGAATCCATGTATAAATCTTGTATTTAACTCACAATAAGCGGGAATCACTTACCTTGGCGTAGATGATGAAAATCCCTCCTTGAAGCTCTCCAAAATCGCCCCAACCAAGTGAAAAATGAGAGAAGAAGAACCAAATCCCGCACTTAAAATGATTCTGTCCAGCGATTTTTTTCGCACCTGCAGTGCCTTGGCCGTATCTGCGGTCCTGCACCTGCGGCAGAAATTCTCGCAGGTGCGCATTTCCCTTACCTGGCCAAGTTCCGCATCTGCGGACAAAAAGGACCGCTTCTGCGAGCCCATCCGCTCCTGCGATCACTATTCTCGCACCTGTAGTCACGCAGGTGTGCTAAAACTTCTGCACCTGCGGTGGCTGGGCTGCAATCACTCTTTTGCTTCTGCGGCTCGTAGCTCGCACCTGCGGCTGGCCAAGCGCAGGTGCGATTATGACATCAACTGGGAGTTTCAGCTGTTGCTCCCAATTTCCATCTTGGTCCGAGCCTCGTCCGATTTCCACACGGGACCCCCGGGACCCCGTCCGAACATACCAACAAGTTTAGAATCATAAAACGGACTCGTTCGAAACCTCGGAACGCCCGAAATAATATTAAAACTAAGAATCTCACCCCAATTCAAGCTTAATAAACTTTAGAACTTCAAACCTCTACCCTCGATGCCGAAACCTATCAAATCACGTCCGATTGACTTCAAATTCTGCACACAAGTCATAATTGACATTACAGACCTACTCCAACTTCTGAAATCGGAATCCGACCCCGATATCAAAAAGTCCACTCCCGGTCAAACCCTCCAAAAACCTTCCAATTTCTAACTTTCACCAAATGACCCCGAAATGACCTACGGACCTCCAAATCCACTTCCGGACGCGCTCCCAATACCAGAATCACCATACAGAGCTATTCCCAGACTCGGAATCTCAAACGGACATCGATAACATTGAAATACACTTCAACTCAAATTTATGAAATTCTTCCAAAATGTCAACTTCCATAATAGGCGCCGAAACGTTCCCGGGTCATCCAAAACCCGATCCGGATATACGCCCAAGTCCAAAATCATCATACGAACCTGTTGGAACCTTTAAATCCCGATTCCGAAGTCGTTTACTTAAAATCACACTTTAATCAATTCCACCAACTTAATGCTTCCGAAATTAGAATTTTCTTTCCAATTCAACTCCGAACTTCCCGAAATTAAATTCCGACCACGCGTACAAGTCACAATACCTGAAGTGAAGCTGCTCAGGGCCTCAAACCGCTGAACGGCGCGCTAGAGCTCAAAACGACCGATCGGGTCGTTACAAAAATACCGTAATCTATCTATCTATATCATATCTCTATAATGTATGTATATTTGCTACAAACAAAAAATTTCATCCCAACAAAGTTTATAAATCATTTGTAGACTAAAGTAATGAAACTACCGCTCTATTGAAAATTCGGCCAAAATCGACCGCGGTCAATCTACCGACTTCGGTCGGTCAAAAACCTGGCCGAGAAACCGATCGAAGTCGGTCGATTTTTTAAAATATTTTATTTGTTTAATTTTTTGTTTATGAAATTGACCAACTTTGATTGGTTTCTTTTGGTGTAAAAATGCGAAAAATAATTTTTGTGTCCCACGAAATTTATTTTTCAAGAAAATGACCAACTTTTGTCGGATTTTCATTTAAAATAAGTTAAAATTAATATTTAAAAAACCAACTGAAATCGATCGGTTATTTCGGCCGGTTATTAAAAAATCGACCGATTTCGGTCGGTAATTTTATTTTTTAATAAAACCGACCGAAGTCGGTCGGTTGGTTCTATCGACCATACGATTACCGACCACCACAAATCGGTCAGTTTCTGATCGACTTTTGCCAATTACCGACCAATATCGATCGGTTTTGGCAATCAATTTTTCCTTTTTTTTTTAGTAGTGCCGCATGCGAAGATTTTTTCCATAACTTCGGTTGAACATTTATGCTATATATAAAGTTTTGTCAAAGTACGTGACCTTACCGAAAACAATAGTTTTTTCTCTTCGTGCGATATCTTTCATATAGCAATTGAAATATATAATTAAATAGCAGAATACATGAAAAAGATCTATACAAGGTAAAATCTTAATAGATTTTAAAATACTAAATATTAGGACTTTGTACTTTGTTTAAATAAGGAAATATTTTATAATCAAAATTTTAGTTGATTGAAAAGTGCTAAATATTGGAAAATTAATTAAATGACTATTTTGTCTGATGCGAACTCTATTTTTAAAGGGTAAACAAAGCGAACGACATTCTGTTAAGGGCCTTCGTACTTTTAATATAGTACTAGTCTCTACGAACTTGTATGACACGTTATTCCCTATCATCATCGTCACAAAGGGAAATTGTTAGGCAATATTATTGTAATTACTTATATTTGTTTTATGAGGTACAAAGATGTTAGTAGACATTAATTTTCAATAGTGAGGTAAGAAAATATAATTGTAAAATCTTACATTCCCAATTTTATATTTATAAGACGAACTTTTCAACAGTGAGTAACACCTACTCGTTACAAAATATTAAAATAGAAATAATATACATTCGAGAACGTATCAAGCTACCCAGCAAGATCAAGCCATTAAAGTTTAGAAATGCAATAATAGATAAATATATTTAGTGTATGCAGGTGTGTTTATCTTTTTATACTTAGCTTGTGCACTGTAGGTAGGGAAAAACAATTAAATACATAAATAGTCCTACAAGAGAGCTAAGTGAAATTTTTGAGAGTTTCATAATGCTTAAATCCTTAACAAAGATGAACTCTCATGCGACATTGCAAAATCAAATGGACAATCTAGGTAGTACATTAATTGCATAGAAGACGCTCTGAAGATATTTTTTCACCAAAACAAAAAGAAGAAAAAGGTGAAGTTACCTCGATAAAAATAAGCTTTTCGAACTATCTTTTGGTGATGGGCTCTTTTCTTTTCTTGGTTTGATTGAACTATATATTTTCAAAAAGTTATTAAATTATTAAATTAAAGGGAAGATATCTTTTAGACAGAACCAATTATGTTTAGTTATACCCGTATAATAGGAAAGCTCCTAAATTAATATAGGAGGCCCCACTTACAAACACTAAGATATGAACACCACAAATCAAACTATACGCTTATACTACAATGTTGATGGTTTAAGAAACCAAATGCTATCTCTGTTTACCCTAAAGATCGGATAACAATTGAATTTATACGCGATTTTGAGGATACGTGATATAACTTGATACAAATTAAGGAAACAGATTAAAATTGAAATTGACAATAAAAGAATTAATGCAAACCACACGAATCAAACAGCCTTACGCCAAACTATTTACCAAATCGAACAGCCTTAGCTCTCGAGTTCGATCACCCTTGATCCAAGAGATGCCTCAACTGATGTATGAATAGAATAACAAGATGATAAAAGCTAGAAAATGACAGTATATTGCTTTATGTTGCGTAATGTGTTCCTCATTACAAATGATCAGACCCATTTTATATAGTAGGGGAGTCCTACTCTTGATACAGTTCTAAACAAGGTAAGAAATCTCATGATTTGCTAATCAATCGGCCTATCCATGATACGTGCCGAACTTTTCGCCGTGATCTACAATCGATCGCGGATATTTCGTCCTTATGTTATTCGGCTTGGAAACTTTTTCTCGATCTCGTCTGATCTCGATGTTGTTCGATGACATGGTCTAGAGTTTAACGATATAGCTTCGCACCTCGGTTCGATATAATTCGAGGTTGAACATTAACCTACCATATTTTAGTCTCGATTAGTCACACAAGAGGCGAACCCGATTTTGACCGTATAAAGATAATCCCCTCATTTGTCGGAGAGAAGATGACGAGAAACGATATGAACTTCTGAATCCCCTCTTGATGGGCCATGACGTAAGCGACAAACGGATATCGAAATGTACCGTCCGTCCAGTTACCAAGGCATTAAATGCCTGTCAGTTGCTGGTCGGCCACTACGGGTTCTGAACCATCATCAGCAAGCTATAAATACTCTATCTTTCATTTATTCATACTTTACGTTCAAAGATCCTCCAATTCTTGTTCTTCAAAAATCCCTTTGCTCCCCAACTCTTGCACCCAAATTTCTTGAACTTTTAGCAAACCGCTAAACATACCTTCCTAATTTCCTTTTCTTCTGTTCTACAATGGTGAAAACTTCTAAGACTGTCCTGCAAAAGGAGGCTGCCTCTTCATCCTTTTCTTCTATTCCACACCCTAAGGAGTTCGTTCCTGTAGGGTGCCCGACCGTTGCCGATTTTAAGATTGCAAAAACTTCCTCGGTACCGAGTCGATGCGAGCCAGTCTCGAGGTACAAATGTACAATCACCGATGATCTCCTTACCAAGGTTAAAAAAGATTGCAACTGGGCCAATAAACATGTGGTGGTGCCTTTACTCGAGGAGTCAATCACTACCCACGTGGAGGTATTTTTAAGTGTTTACACATACCCCTTCACGTTGGGTCCCTTAGATCCGATCATTATTGCCTTCTGCAAGAAGTACGACGTGACTCTTGGCCAGATTCATCCTTCATTCTGGAGAATAGTGATTCTCATTTGATTCTTCATAAGCAAAATCGAAGGGTGTTCCTTCACCCTCGATCACCTTATGCGTCTCTACCGTCCTCTACTTTATCGAGGGGGCTAATCAAGCCTGCTCGCTGGGCCAGTAGGGCCCCGTTCTCGAGTATAGATGAGGCTCAGGACCGAAGTTGGATGGGCAATTTTGTTCGAATAAAGACTTCAGATTTGAACCCTGCCGAGGACCTGCCATTTTCCGAGAAATGGAACATAAAACGTAAGTATTACTTTGCCTTGAAGATTTAATCTATTATTTCTCATTTTATCTCCTTTTTATGGGTGTTTTTGGTGTTGCAGCTGTAGCCCAGATGCCAGTTATAGTTCCTCAACTCAAGGAATAAGTCGAGGACCTTGTGTCATAGAGACCATACTCCGAGCGTGCTTGGATGGAATTATTGAAGGGTCGATGGGAGGCCCGTAATCATGGTAAGTTTCCTTTTCTAGTTCGATAAGGTTTTGACTTTTTCCTTGTGTTGTCGAATTCTTATCGGCTCTATTTTTTTTGTAAGTCTCCACAAGGACGTTGCTATGAGGCCTGTATCCGAGGGTGAGGATGTGCCTCTCGATTCCCCTACTCCGAGCCAAGGTGACGAGAATAAGAGGAAAATGGCCCCGAGCTCTCTGGACTCGGAGAAGAAAAAACCAAAGAAGAGGCTGGCACGTAAAGCTAAGGAAAGTACCAGCACCCTCTCATCGGACTCGATCCGCCGACTGAGGGATGAGTCCGAAGAAGAAGAAGAAGATAACTTTGAGCTAGTGGCTCGGGTGCAGACCGCTTTGCCTTGAACTGAGGAGGCCGTTAAGAAGGCATTGGCCGGTACCTGCGAACCGGAATGGGGTGCGGCTGCTTTGCCCCAGGCCAGGGAGGTCGAGATAGAGACCGAGACCGACACTTTTTGGGCAGAGGGAGGTGCCCCGAGGGACGAGCTTGGGGCGATTGACCTTACCGGGTCCCCTCAGATCTCAAATGCCATGATACGCGGGGCCGATATGCTAGAAGGTCATTCTTACCACTGCCTAAGAAGATGTTATCGGGCTTGGTGACTTGCCGGTGCCAAGGAAGGTACCATCATCGGGTGCCAGTGGGTCTTCATCGAGCCCAAAGCTGGTAGATCGGTTCCCAACCCTAAGTGTTAACCCTGACCGCAGGCAGTCGATAGTTTTCTCTGTCCCGGAGGATGCTCGAGTTTTCTCTTCCCCTGTGGGGGTTGCTAGCTACCTTAGTTACTTGATGACCGAATAGGACCAAGTCGTTATGGACGCGGTAAAAGCGCCTTGCCTATTCAATGAGGCCCAACATGCTTTGAATCGGGTAACTTCGAGCGTCACTCCATTATTTCTTTTATATTTGAAGTTGTAAATAATTCTAACACCTTTCTTTACGCTTGCATGCCTCGGTATTTCACCATGAGGCTTTCCTCTGAATCTGGGAGGAGTTAACGCAGCACGAGGCTGAGGTTTGGGAGCTCACCAACAAGAGGGATACTTATAAGCTTCTGAGTGAGAAGCTTCATACCGAGTTAGAAGTGGCTCGGAAGGAGCATACCGAGTGGGACGAACAGGTAAATTGAGTACTTGAAGATAGTGATGACGAACTGGACTCAGTGACTAACAATCCGATTCTGCAGGTTCGACAAAGGCTTGAACAAATCGGGCAGCTCCAGGTGCAGGTAGATGCGATACAAACTGAGGCCGATGAGTTCAATAAAAATAAGGACCTCATAACCTCGCAAAAGGAAACTGTCCAAGCACAACTGGCGTCGGTCGAGGCTCAACTTCGGGCTGCAAAGGAGAAGACCTCGGTGCAGGCCAAGAGGATCGAGGAGCTCCAATCTAAGCTTTACTCGGCTATTTCTGGCCAAGAGAGCCTGGCCACAGAGCTCGAGGCGGCCAAATCTGAGGTGGCCGTGGCCAGTACCAAGGACGATGCTAAAGTGGCCCAATTCAAGGTTGACGTCGAGGCTATTCAGGCACATTCCAAGAGCATGGTGGATCATGCAAGGTGGGAAGCTCTAAGGGAAGCCCTCGAGGGAGTCCTTGCTCAGGGCTTTGACATACTGGAAAAAATTGAGAATTCCAAGGTAGAAGAAGCCAGGGCACGGAAGCTGGCTTTTCCGGAGGAAGGCTTCGAGAGCTTAACTGAATCTGAAGGTGGGGAAGACCCCGAGGGTGAAGACGCTGCCCCCCATGAGGACCAGGCCACTTAGGCCTTTAAATGTTTTTATCTTTTGCTTTTTTCATCTTTTTGAGGCCGCTTTGGACATTGTACATTTCTATATCGGGTCATTCTGGCCTTTGTAAAAAGATCATATATACAAGGCTTTCTTTCCCCTTTGGCTTTTAAATTTTTCCTTTGCTTTATTAATTGTATTCATAAGGGCCGAAACGCCTTAACATAAAGTAATTTAGGCTGTGTTCAAAATTCAAACAAACCTTGCCTTTTCCCTACTTTGTTTTAAGGCGTCTTGGGGGTTCGGTGTTACTTGAACCTTTTCCCTAAGTATGTAGCTGATATTGTAGTTTGCCGAGGGTAGCCTTTAGAACTGGTTGTGAAAAATTTTCTTTTTTGAAGGCCTAGTTTTTGTTACGGATTTCGGACGTCTCCGAGCCGTGTTAATTTGGCCGTAGCCTTTTAGTTCGGGAGCTTCCCATTAGACTTATTTTCCTGAGCTATCCGGGCTTGCCCAAGATAACGGTCCCCAAGTGGGGTGGCCGTGGCCTTTAAAAACCGGAGATTTGCCTAATAGGTCTTATGCCCCTGAGGCCTAGTGACTTAGGCATGTTCGAGTTTTTCGGACGGCGGTCCCAGAGTGAGGGAGTGGTCATTCGTATTCCGGTTATAGACTGCCCTTGGGCTCTTTATTTTTAGGAGATCGGAAGTACGAAACTCTTTAAGGGATGTAAAGAGGAATTTTTTTAAAATATAAGATGATTGCAAGGAAAGTACTTCTCTTTATTCTTGTGCAAAGCAGTCATACATGCGTACATATTTTATGCCAAGGCTCGAGTAATCTATGTGGGCATGGTTCATTTGATCGTTTGGCCCTTACAATAAATCTTACCTATCGAGACCCTTCCGTTACGAAGTAATTTCCTCGTTAAATTTGATATCCAAAGGTAATGCATATCCAAGGGTAATACCCCCAGTATTTGAGGTTGATTGTAAAGGGACCTCAGATATTGTTGAATTGATCTTTGATACCGATTCATAATTGGACTTGATTCTAAGTTAGCACGATCCACTGTTGCCTCGTTAAAAACCTCACCAAAAAAACCATTTGGGACAAAACCCGGTCTAAGAAAAAAAGAGTGCAACGCGTGCTTTCATACCTAAAAACTTCATGCCGCTTCTTGTTGATCACCTGCAAGTGTTAGTCCGAAATAAAAAGGAAATAAAATGGGGTCGTACCTTAGCAGTAATATCATTTTAGGTGGGAAATATTCCAGTTACTCGGTAGTTGTTCTCTGTTTATCATTCCGAGCTTATAGGATCCTTTCCCGGTGACCTCGAGAATCTGGTACGGTCCTTCCCAGTTCGGACCTAATTTCCCTTCGTTCAGATTCCGGGTGTTTAAGGTGACTTTCCTTAGCACTAAGACCCCAACATTAAAGTATTGAAGGTTGGCCCTTCGATTGTAATACCTCTCAATCCGTTATTTTTGGGCAGCCAATCGAACAAGGGCGGCGACCTCACACCTTTAATCCAATAGTTCCAAGCTCGTATTCATGGCCTCGTCATTTGACTCCTTTGTTGCATATCGGTATTTGATACTTGGTTCCTCAACTTCGACCAATATTAAGGCTTCGATGCCATAAACCAATGAAAAGGAGTAGCCCCAGTACTGGATTTTGCAGTCGTGCAGTATGCCCAAAGGACTTCGGGTAGGATCTCCTTCCATTTCCCTTTGGCGTCGGTTAACATCTTCTTAAGGTTTTGGATTATGGTTTTGTTGGTCGATTCGGCTTTCCCGTTCCCGCTAGGGTGATGAGGTGTCGATAATATTCTTCTGATCTTCGAGAAACTTGATCACTTTGTTGCTGATAAACTGTTTTCCGTTATCACACACAATTTCGGATGGCATCCTGAACCGATATATGATGTGGTCCCAAATGAAGTCGATGACTTCCTTCTCCCTAACCTTATCGTATGCCTGTTCTTCAACCCACTTAGAAAAATAGTCAGTCATAAATAAGATAAATTGTGCCTTACCTGGTGCCCATGGATGAGGGCCAACAATGTCCATTCCCCACTTTATGAATGGCCATGGTGACAAGACTGAATGCAACAGTTCCTCGGCTTCGTGAATCATTGGAGCATATATTTGGAATTTATCACATTTTTGAACAAACTCCTTCGCATCTTTTTCCATGTCGATCCAGTAATAGCCGGCTCTGATTACCATTTGAACCAATGATTCAGCGCCTGAATGATTTCTGCAAGTTCCCTCGTGAACTTCCCTCAGAACATACTCGGTATCTCCCTGTCCCAGACATTTTGCTAGTGGGCCATCAAACATTCTTCTGAACAAGGTTCCGTCTTCGGACAAGGTGAATCGGGCTGCCTTTTTGCGCCGGGCCCTCGATTCTTTTGGATCTGAGGGAAGTTTTACCGTTTTCAAATATTCTACGTATTTATTTCTCCAATCCCAAGTTAAGCTTGTAGAATTTATCTCGGCATGACCTTCATCGACTATGGACCTCGTGAGTTGCACAACAACCCTTGAGTTGAGCTCGTCATCCTTGACCGACAACCCTAAGTTTGCGAGGGCATCGACCTCGCTATTTTGATCTTGAGGCACGTGCTGCAAAGTCCATTCTTTAAACCTATGTAATTTTACTTGTAATTTATCTAGGTACCTTTGCATTCGTTCTTCTCTGACTTGGAACGTTCCGTTAACCTGATTCACCACAAGGAGGGATTCGCACTTAGCTTCGATCACCTCCGCCCCAAGCTTTGGCTAGTTCGTGACCTGCAATCATGGCCTCATATTCGGCCTCGTTGTTAGTCAACTTCACAGTTGTAATGGATTGTTTAAATTTGCCCGTGGGTGGCTTCAGTACGATGCCAAGTCCGGACCCCTTTGTGTTCGATGCACCATCTGTAAAGAGGGTCCAGATTCCCGAGGACGTTCCCAAGTTTACCAACAACTCTCTTTTGACCTCGGGTATTTGGGCCGGCGTGAAGTTGGCCACGAAATCTGCCAAGATTTGAGACTTAATGGCTATTCGGGGTCGATATTCGATATTGTACCCGCTGATTTTCATGGCCCATTTGGCCAATCATCCCGAGAGTTTGGATTTATGCATTATATTTCGCAATGGGTAAGTTGTCACAACATATATAGGGTGGCATTGAAAGTACGGTTTCAGTTTCCTAGAGGCGCTTAACAAAGCGAGCGCCAATATTTCTAGGTGGGGATATCTTGTTTCGCCCTCGCCCAAGGTCCGACTAACATAATAAATCAGAAATTGCGTACCTTGTTCTTCCCGAACTAGGAATCCACTTACTGTTATCTCTGATACTGCCATATATAAGTACAGTTGTTCATCTTTCCTCAGTGTGTGAAGTAGTGGCAGGCTCGACAAGTATCGCTTAAGTTCTGCCAGGTACCGTTGGCATACCATAGTCCATGTGAAGTTATTTGTTTTCTTCAGCAACGAGAAAAATCGATGACTCTTATCGGAGGACCTCACGATGAATCGCCCCAGGGCGGCTATGCGCCCGGTTAGCCTCTGCACGACCTTCACGTTGTCTACTACCATGATATCCTCAATAGCTTTGATCTTGTCGGGGTTGATATTGATTCCTCGGTTGGATAACATGAATTCGAGAAATTTACCTAGACCGACTTCGAATGCGCATTTTTCTGGATTCAATTTCATGTTGCACTTCCTCAATATACTGAATGTTTCCTGCAAATGCTTAAAATGGTCCTCTGCTCGCAGGGACTTAACTAACTTGTCATCAATTTAAACTTCCATAGATTTCCCAATTTGTTCTTCGAACATCCGGTTTACTTGGCGTTGGTAAGTGGCACCAGCATTTTTTAATCCAAATAGCATTACATTATAGCAGTATGTGCCATAATTAGTGATGAAGGATGTCTTTTCCTGATCATCCAGGTTCATTTGTATTTGGTTATACCGGGAATAGGTATCAAGAAAACTTAGGATCTCGTGGTCGGCCATGGCATCGATCATGCGATCGATGTTAGGCAAAGGAAAAGAGTCCTTGGGTAATGCCTTATTTAAATCTTTGTAATCCACACACATTATTAGTTTGTTCCCTTTCTTAGGGACCACTACTACGTTTGCTAGCCATTCGAGGTATTTGACTTCCCAGATGGACCTTTTTTTTTAAAAATCTTAGTTACCTCGTCTTTGATGAAGGCATGCTTGATCTCGGACTAGGGTATCCATTTATGCTTCATCGGATGGAATTTCGGGTCCAAGCTCAGTTTATGAGTGGTGATCTATGGTGGGATTCTTGTCATGTCAAGATGGGACCAAGCAAAACAATCCATGCTAGCTATAAGAAATTGAATAAGTTTTTTTTCGAGCTCGGGAGTTAACCCCGTGCCCAGGTATACCTTTCGATCGGGCAGATGTTCGATCAGTATGACCTTCTCCAGCTCTTCGACCGTTGATTTGGTAGCGTCGGAATCATCGGGGACTATGAAGGATCGAGGAACCCCATAATCATCGTCTTCATCAGTCCCATGTTTATCTATTTGGGTCGAGGCCGTCGTCTGTGATTTCTCTTTGGCTCCATGTTTTGCTTTCGAATCTGACTTATTTGTTGATGAGAGTGTCGATATTGGAATCACTTCATCGACTGAAAACATTTCCTTCGCGGCGGGCTGCTCCCCGTAGATTGTTTTAATTCCTTTTAGTGTTGTGAATTTTAGCACATGGTGAAGGGTCGAGGGCACAACCCTCATATTGTGGATCTATGGTCTTCCGAACAAGGCGTTATATCTCATGTCCCCTTCGATCACATAAAACTTGGTCTCCTAGATGGTCCCGACTACGTTCACTGGTAATGTTATTTATCCCTTAGTAGTTTCACAAGCCATGTTGAATCCGTTTAGCACTCGAGTCACGGGCACAATTTTGTCCTGTAGGCCGAGTTGTTCTACGACCCTCGATCGAATGATGTTGGCCGAACTACCTGGATCAATTAACACACATTTAACTCGAGTTTTATTCATCAGTACAGATTCTACCAGTGCATCATTATGGGGCTATATGATTCCTTCTACATCCCCGTCGTTGAAAGATAAAGTTCCTTCTGGTATGTAGTCCCGAGTTCGTTTCTCCCTCGTGATTGACACCTTGGTGCGTTTTAATATCGGACCTAGGGGAACTCCGATAATCATATGAATGATGTGTTGAGGTTCTTCTTGCTCATTTTGTTTGTTGGAATCCCTGTTTTTGAAATGATTCTTGGCTCGATCACTTAGAAACTCCTACAGGTGCCCGTCGTTGAACAACCTGGCTACTTCTTCTCTCAACTGTAGACAATCTTCCGTTCTGTGGCCATGGGTGCCATGATATTTGCACATTTGGTTGGGATTTCTCTGGGTTGGATCAGTTTGTAAAGGTCTAGGACATTTGGTATCTTTGATGTGTCCGATAGCCGATACGATGGAGGTTGCGTCATTATTAAAGTTATATTCTGATAATCGTGGTGCCTCTTTAGGTCCGATAGGCCTGTCGAAGCCGTTCTTCCTCATAAGCCCTCGACAGCTTTGGCCTCGATCACTCCTCCTTTCATTTCGTACAAGATTTCGCCTAGATTCGTTGCTCTTACGATCTCCATTATATGACTGGTACCGATCCATGTTCAACCTCGGTCAATGTCCCTCTTGATTCTATCAACGGGCCTGATAGGATAAACGGACCTGGAAGGAGACCCAAGCTAGTCGTCTTCGACCCTGATCTTTGATTGATACCGATTGTGCACATGAGCCCAAGTAACAACCGTGTATTCTATCAAATTTTGCTTTAACTGCTGTGAAGCCACTGAACTTCGAACACTGAGTCCTTGGGTGAAAGCTTGAACAACCCAATCATCGGCGACCTGTGGCAGATCCATTCGTTCCATTTGGAATCGAGACACGAATTCTCTGAGCATTTTGTTGTCCTTCTGCCTAACCTTGAAAAGGTCTGACTTCCTGGTTTTGACCTTGATGACTCCAGCGTGTGCCTTTACAAAAGAATCTGCAAGCATAGCAAATGAATCAATAAAGTTAGGTGGTAAATTGTGGTACCATATCATGGATCCCTTTGACAGGGTTTCCCCAAATTTCTTTAGCAAGATAGATTAGATCTCATCATCCTCTAGATCATTCCCTTTGATAGTACATGTGTAAGAGGTGACATGCTCGTTTGGGTCGGTCGTTCCATTGTATTTAGGAATATCGGGCATGCAGAACTTCTTGGGAATCGGTTTGGGAGCCGCGTTCAGGGGGAAGGGTTTTTGCACAAACTTTTTGGACTCCAGACCCTTCAATATTTGTGGTGCCCCCGGGATTTGATCAACCTTGGAGTTATAGGTTTCCACCTTCTTGTCGTTTTCCTCGATCTGTTTTTCCTCCGACTCAACTCGTTTTGTCAGTTCTTCGAGAATCTTCATGATTGCAGGATCGGCCCCCTATTCCTTCTCATTCGATTTCCTTGAAACCAATTCGAACCTATGGAAAACTTCCTGGGACGGATCGGGCTCGATCCTGCTCGGTGGGTGATTCTAGTTTTGGAGTTGGGCTATCGCTGCTTGTTGAGCCTACAACATTTTGAAGATCACCCACAGGCTGATCCCGCCCTCTTCGCCACCATGTGTGCTTTGAGCAGCTGATCTAATGTCTTTACGGATGCTGCTCTCGGGATCGACGACCAAAAGTGCATTAATGGCTACATGCGAGCTGGCGTCGATTGGATCTATAACCAAAACTCCATCTAGGCCAACTGGAGGTATGCGTTCCCTAGTGCTATGTTATCATTTTTGTCGTGGTGACCGAGATCATTGTCCACGTGTAGGGGTGCTGACTGAGAGTTCCACATTTTGGTCCTGGAATCAAAGATACTCCAAAGAACAAGTGTAAAATAGTGTATGTTATGAAAGTTTGTACCAGGTAATCACTATTATCCTTAGCCCCCCGATGGGTGCCAAACTGTTTACCCTAAAAATCGGATAACAATTGAATTTATATGTGGTTTTAAGGATACGTGATATAACTTGATACAAATTAAGAAAACAGATTAAAATTGAAATTGACGATAAAAGAATTAATGCAAACCACACGAATCGAACAACCTTACGCCAAACTGTTTACCAAATCGAACAGCCTTAGCTCTCGAGTTGGATCACCCTTGATCCAAGAGATGTCTCAACTGATGTATGAATAGAATAACAGGATGATAAAAGCTAGAAAATGACAGTATATTGCTTTATGTTGCGTAATGTGTTCCTCCTTAGAAATGATCAGACCCCCTTTATATAGTAGGGGAGTCCTACTCTTGATACAATTCTATACAAGGTAAGAAATCTCATGATTTGCTAATCAATCGGCCTATCCTTGATACATGCCGAGATTTTCGCCGTGATCTACAATCGATCGCGGATATTTCGTCCTTCTGTTATTCGGCTTGGAAACTTTTTCTCGATCTCGTCTGATCTCGATTTTGTTCGATGACATGGTCTAGAGTTTAACGATATAGCTTCGCACCTCGGTTCGATATAATTCGGTGTTGAACTTTAAGGTACCATATTTCAGTCTCGATTAGTCACATAAAAGGCGAACCTGATTTTGACTGTATACAATCTCAAAGTACAGTAGAACCTATGGAATTAGTATCAAGATTATGAATTATATGAACATTTTGAATCCAGAAAAGGCGACACTGCACATTTTGTTTTTTCATACTTCTCCTAAATATATGAAAAGGCCGAGTAAAGGTCCAAGTCCTCTAAGCATTACTGCTATTTTCCTAGTAGACTCCATCTCATGATTAAGTATATCAGCAAACATTCTTGGTGAAACAGACTGTTGGATCTTTTTCATCTCTAATTCATGATCTGTACACAACTTTGTGTCTTCATCCAGTAGTTGATTGGGTCCATCTTATTCAAAAGCCAAAGTAATAGGCATGTGCCAAAAGAAAATTTCTTTGGTTTGGTAGCCAACTTTGTTGAATTTCTTTGGTTTGGTAGCCAACTTTTTTGAATTGTCAACATTGAAGAAAAAGATGGAAATGTATGTGCAAATTATCAAATATAGTAGGCTTTAGAGAGTGAAGCTTTGGCTATAAAAGGAGAGCTTCAGCTCTCATTTCCACATATCAACAAAGAGAGAAAGAAAGAGTGAGGTTTCACAGACAAGGTATAAGAAAATAGTATGTGAGAAAAAATAGAGAGTGAGCTATATTGTTGTGAGGTGGGAATATCAAAAGAGGATTATTTATTTTGAGTGTTGTAGTGGTCTTTGGAGTATTTTACTCAAACCTACAAAGTGTAAAATTCCTTGCTATAGTGATATCAATTGCTCCTCTCGGGGCCGTGATTTTTTCCCTTATTCAAAAGGGTTTTTCACATAAAAATCTTGGTGTCGTTGTTACTCTTTAATTCTTGTTAATTACCGTATCTCGGTGCTACGTTATTATTCTGCTTTTATCACCGTGAATATTATTTTTGTAGGGGATTTATTCCCAACAACTAGTATCAGAACATAGGTTCTGCTCGCTCACAGAAGTACTATTCACTGTCGGTAGTACTATACTCGGTGAAAAAAACATGTCCGGAGTAAAGTACGAGGTAGCAAAATTCAATGGAGATAACGGTTTCTCAACATGGCAAAGAAGGATGAGGGATCAGCTCATCCAACAGGGATTACACAAGGTACTAGATGGTAATGCCAAAAAGCCTGATACCATGAAAGCTGAGGATTTGGCTGACATGGATGAAAGGGCTGCTAGTGCAATCAGGTTGCACTTATCAGATGATGTGGTAAATAACATCATTGATGAAGATACCGCACGTGGCATTTGGACAAAGTTGGAAAGCCTATACATGTCCAAAATGCTAACAAATACATTGTACCTGAAGAAGCAGCTATACGCCTTACACATGGGTGAAGGTAAAATTTTTTTGTCACACTTAAATGTGTTTAACGGACTAATCACACAGCTCGCCAATCTCGGAGTGAAAATCGAGGAAGAAGATAAATCCATCTTGTTGTTGAACTCGTTGCCATCTTCGTACGATAATCTGGAAACAACCATCCAGTACGGTAAGACTACCACTGAGTTGTAAGATGTCACATCGGCTCTTCTACTCAATGAGAAGATGAGAAAGAAGCCTAAAAATTAAGGATATGCTCTCATCACAGAAGGTAGAGGCAGGAGTTATCAAAAGAGTTCGAGCAACTATGGTAGATTCGGAGCTCATGGGAAGTCTAAAAACCTATCCAAATCAAGAGCTAGAAATTGCTACAATTGTGATTAACAAGGTCACTTCAAAAGAGATTTCCCAAATCCAAGGAAGGGTAAAGGTGAAACTAGTGGCCAGAAGAATGACGACAACACAGCCTCCATGGTACAAAACAATGATAATGTTGTCCTCTTTATAAACGAGGAAGAGGAATGCATGGACTTATCAGGTCTAGAGTCAGAATGGGTGGTTGATACAACAACATCTTACCATGCCACACCGGTAAGAGATCTTTTTTGCAGATATGTAGCAGGTGATTTCGGCCTTGTGATAATGGGTAACACAAGTTACTCAAAGATTGCAGGGATTGGTGACATTTGTATCAAGACAAATGTCGGATGCACATTGGTTCTGAAGGACGTGCGACATGTACCCGATTTGCGGATGAACTTGATCTCGGGAATTACTTTAGACCGAGATGGATACGAGAACTATTTTGTAAATCAAAAGTGGAGACTCACCAAGGGATCATTGGTGATTGCAAAGGGAGTTGCTCGTGGCACGTTGTACATGACAAATGCAGAAATATGTCAAGGTGAATGAAATGCGGTACAAGATGAAATTTTTGTAGATTTGTGGCACAAAAGGATGGGTCATATGACCGAGAAGGGATTGCAGATTCTTGCCAGGAAAACACTCATTTATTATGCCAAAGGTACAATGGTAAAACCTTGTGATTACTGTTTATTTGGTAAGCAGCATAGAGTCTCATTTCAGACATCGTCTGAAAGAAAATTGAATATACTTGATTTGGTATATTCTGATGTCTGTGGTCCAATGGAAATTGAATCGATGGGCAGTAACAAATATTTTATTACTTTTATTGATGATGCTTCACGAAAATTATGGGTTTATATTTTGAAAACCAAAGATCAGGTGTTTCAATTTTTCTAGAAGTTTTATGCTATGGTAGAAAGGGAGACAGACCAAAAGCTAAAGCGTCTCTGAAGTGACAATGGAGGTGAGTACACTTCAAGGGAATTTGATGAGTACTGTTCGAGCCATGGGATCAGACATGAAAAGACAGTTTCTGGAACCCCACAACACAATGGCGTAGCCGAAAGGAAGAACCGCACCATTGTGGAGAAGGTGAGAAGCTTGCTCAGAATGGCTAAACTGCCTAAGTCATTCTAGGTTGAAGCAGATCAGACAGCCTGTTACCTGATCAATAAGAGCCCATCAGTTTCGTTGGCGTTTAACATCCCAGAGAGAGTTTGGACCAACGAAGAAGTGTCCTACTCGCATCTGAAGGTGTTCGGTTGCAGAGCATTTGCACATGTACCAAAGGAGAAGAGAACAAAGCTGGATGATAAATCTGTTCCCTACATATTCATCAGATATGGAGATGAAGAGTTCGGATACAGATTGTGGGATCTTGTAAAGAAGAAGGTCATCAGAAGCAGAGATGTAGTCTTTCGAGAAAGTGAAGTTGGAACTAATAACGATATGCCAGAGAAGGCCAATAATGGTATAATTACTAACCTTGTTACTATTCCTTCTACTTCTAACAATCCCACAAGTGCAGAAAGTAGGACCGACGAGGTTGCCGAGTGGGGGGAGCAACCTGGTGAGGGTTATTGAGTAGGGGGAGCAACTTGATTATGATGTCGAGCAAGTGGAGCACCCCACTCAGGGAGAAGAACAACCTCAAACTCAGAAGAGATCAGAAAGGTCAAGGGTAGAGTCATGCCGGTACCCTGCCACAGAGTATGTCCTCATCAGTGATGAGGGGGAGCCAGAAAGTCTTAAGGAGGTGATGTCCCATCCAGAAAAGGACCAGTGGATGAAAGCCATGCAAGAAGAGATGGAATCTCTACAGAAAAATGGCACTTACAAGCTGGTTGAACTTCCAAAGGGTAAAAGACCACTCAAATGTAAGTGGGTCTTTAAAATCAAGAAAGATGGAAATGGAAAGCTGGTAAGATACAAAGCTCGATTGGTAGTTAAAGGCTTCGAACAGAAAAAAGGTATTGATTTTGACAAACTTTTCTCACCTGTTGTCAAAATGACTTATATTCAAACAATCTTGAGCTTAGCAGGTAGCCTAGATGTTGAAATGGAGTAGGCAGATGGATTTGAAGTAGCTGAAAGGAAACACATGGTGTGCAAACTGAATAAGAGTCTTTATGGGTTGAAGCAGGTACCAAGGCAGTGGTACAAAGAGTTTGACTCATTCATGAAAAGATTTTTTGAAAATAACTTTATTATATTGTTGTTGTATGTGGATGATATGTTAATTGTAGGAAAAGACAAGGGGCTGATCGCAAAGTTGAAGGGAGATTTGTCCAAGTCATTTGATATGAAGGACTTGGGTCCAGCACAACAAATTCTGGGTATGAAGATAGTTTGAGAGCGAACAAGCAGAAAGTTGTGGCTGTCTCAGGAGAAGTATATTGAACGTGTACTGGAACGCTTCAACATGAAGAATACTAAGCCAGTCAGCACACCTCTTGCTAGTCATCTAAAGTTGAGCAAGAATATGTATCCTACAACAGTGGAGGAGAAAGGGAACATGGCTAGAGTTCCTTATTTTTCAGCAGTTGGAAGCTTGATGTATGCAATGGTATGCACCAGACCTGATATTTCTCATGCAATTGGTGTTGTTAGCAGATTCCTTGAAAATCCTGGAAAAGAACATTGGGAAGCAGTCAAGTGGATACTCAGGTACCTGAGAGGTACCATGGGAGATTTTTTGTGCTTTGGAGGATCTCATCCAATCTTGAAGGGCTATACAGATGTTGATATGGCAGGTGACATTGATAACAGAAAATCCACTACTGAATATTTATTTATATTTTCAGGGGGAGCTATATCATGGAAGTCTAAATTGCAGAAGTGTGTTGCACTTTCAACAACTAAAGCAGAGTAAATTGCCGCTACAGAAGCTGGCAAAGAGATGGTATGGCTCAAGCGGTTTCTTCAAGAGCTGGAATTGCATCTAAAGGAGTATGCCGTCTATTGTGACAGTCAAAGTGCAATAGACTTGAGCAAGAACTCCATGTACCATGCTAGAACAAAGCATATAGATGTGAGATATCATTGGATTCGTGAGAAGGTGGAGAACGAATCTTTACAGGTCAAATTGATTCATATGAGTGAAAGTCCTGTTGATATGTTGACCAAGGTGGTACCAAGAGACAAGTTCTACTGCATCACCTATGAAGACAGTGCTACCTCCTCTAGATGAATGAAACTGGTGGGGGAGATTGATGGGGTCCATCTCATTCAAAAGCCAAAGTAATAGGCATGTGCCTAAAGAAAATTTCTTTGGTTTGGTAGCCAACTTTGTTGAATTTCTTTGGTTTAGTAGCCAACTTTGTTGAATTGTTAATATTGAAGAAAAAGAAGGAAATGTATGTGCAAATTGTCAAATATAGTAGGCTTTAGAGAGTGAGGTTACGGCTATAAAAGGAGAGCTTCAACTCTCATTTTCACACACCAACAAAGAGAGAAAAAAAGAGTGAGGTTTCACAGGCAAGGTATAAGAAAATAGTATGTGAAAAAAATAGAGAGTGAGCTATATTATAGTAAGGTGGGAATATCAAAAGAGGGTTATTTCTTTTGAGTGTTGTAATGGTCTTTGGAATATTATACTCGGACCTACAAAGTGTAAAATTCCTTGCTATATTGATATCAGTTGCTCTTCTTGGGGCCGTGGTTTTTCCCCTTATTCAAAAAGGTATTTCACGTAAAAATTTTGGTGTCGTTGTTACTCTTTTATTCTTGTCAATTACCGTATCTCGGTGCTACATTATTATTCCGTTTTTATTACCGTGAATATTATTTCTGTAGGGGATTTATTGCCAACAGTAGTCACTCTTCTACTATTATTCTTCATCTTAAAAAATTCTACTACTTATTGACTTCAAAATCCTATATATTAAAGTAAGTCCTGAATGTTATAATTTTATCTTATGTGAAATTATTTTTTTGTGAAGAATATTTTCTGTGCCAATCATTATAAAGTTCTATATAAAAATAATAAAATTTTAACTTCCGACAAATTTAAAAACATTTGATTGAACCATAAAATAGAAATTGAAGTAGGAAAAAGTACTACTGCCGACTATTTGAATGCAAATCTTGTCTAATATGATACAAAGTGAATTGGTAGAACGATTTCAGTATGTAGTTAACAATGTAATTTGGAAGACCACGAGTCAAGGGTCAGATGAATTCATATAGAAGAAAGGATCGCCGACTTCTAGTAACTACTAAGAACTTAATAAAACTTTTCACTTAGATGACACTTAGAATGGATTTTTACAATTGAATAAACGGAAGCAAGTTATTTCAAGATACAAATGAAGGACAGAATCTGTCTCGAGATCTGCCCATACCTAATTAGCTTCTTGATTCAAAAAGAAGAAGAGGTAGAAGAACGTAACTTGATAGACATACTGTCTAAAGTATACAATATACAATATGCAAAAAATAGAAGTCAATTTTGAAAACTTATCTCAATTGACCACAAGGATTCTGTAACGATCCGGCAGGTCGTTTTGAGTATTTTAGCCCCGATCCCTTATTTATTGCTTTCTCAATGTTATATTGTGGTTATGTCACTTGTCAGGGGTGTTTGGTTTTGGTTTCAGGTGAGTTCCAGAGTGAAATGGGACACATAGTCCCTAAGTTGGAGGTTTAAGTTGTAAAAGTTGATCGTAATTTAACTTGTATGAAGACGACTCAGGAATGGAGTTTTGATAGTTCCAATAGATTCATATAGTGATTTTGGTCTTAGGAGCGTGTCCAGATGTTGATTTGGAGGTCCGTAGGTCGTTTCGGCATGAATTGGCGAAAGTTGAAAAATGAAAGATTTTGAAAAGTTTGACCGGGAGTTGACTTTATTAATATCGGAGTCGGATCCCGATTTTGAAAATTAAAATAGGTCCATAATGTCATTTATGTGTGCGAATTTTGAATTCAATCAGAGTTGGTTTGGTATGAATCGACATTAATTTCAGAATTTGGAAGTTCATAGTTCATAGGCTTGAATTTGGGTTGCGATTGGTAAAATTTATGTTGTTTGATGTGATTTTTGTCCTCGCGTAGGTCCATTATGTATTTTGAAACTAGTTGGTATATTCGGACGGGGTTGGGGGGGAGGGGGGTCCTGGTATGATTCAGATCGAATCCGGAATAAAATTGGACTTGTTGGATTGCTGAAGATTTCTAGCTTCTGGTGTCATCGCACCTGTGGAGGGCCTGACCACAAGTGCAGACTCGCAAAAGCGAGCTGTGGATCACAAAAGAGGAGCCGGCCATACCTAGCTGGGATTGCAGAAGCGGGTTGGTCTCCACAGAAGCGAGGTCGCTTCTGCGATGGAAGGAAGCGCATGTGCGAGCTGGTTCACAGGTCGAGGTATTCGCCACAGGTGCGCATGAGCAAATGTGGCCTTGTTCTCGTAGAAGCGGAGGGTGCTGAGTTAAGTCATGGCCGCACCTTCGATGGGAATTCCGCAGGTGCGGAGCCGCATATGCTGCAGTTGGGTCGGATGTGCGAATTACTTGGGGAGAAAAGGGGAAATTCCGAGGGTTTGATTCATAATTCATTTTTGGCCGTTGGGAGCTCGGTGAGAGGCGATTTTTCGAGGGTTCTTCAAGAAAAATTTTGGGGGTAAGAAATCCTTACTTGGATTTGGTTAATTTACATGAATCTATTATTAATTTTATCATTTAAATTAGTGTTTTGGAGTTGGATGTTGAAAACAAATGGTAGAAACTTCTTAGACTAAATTTTTGAGTTTTGAAAGGCGAATTGAGGTCGGATTGTCATAATTCTTGTAAGGTTGGACTCTATATCGAATGGGTGTTCGAATTTTATAATTTTGGTCAGGTTCCGAGATGCGAGCCCGGGTTGACTTTTTGGGTTTACTTTTTCAATTCTTTGCAAAGATCATAATTTCATTGTTTGAATTAGTTTCCTATAGTTATATTTATAGTATGAAATTGTTTTGGCTAGATTCGAGCCGTTTGGAGTCGGATAATCAAGGGAAAGGCCTTCTAGTTGATTGATTTAGCATGGTTTGAGGTAAGTGACTTGTCTAACCTTGTGTGGGAGAATTACCCCTTAGGATTTGGTGTTGTTTGTGATAATTGTGATATGTGAAAGCTGAGTACGCAAGGTGATGAGTGTGTATACGGGCTAAATTTAGAAATTCCCGATTTTAGCTATGTAGACCCCTTCCATGCCTTAATTGAGTTGCCTTAATATGTTATAGTCATCATTTTTAGTCTAATTTTACATGTCTACTTGTCTTATCTCTTACTTGCTAATTGCTCTACATGTTTAGTTGAAGTTATTATTTCCTTTATTACATATTCATTATTTAACTGTTGAATTCTTTACTTGAAATTGCTATTCTTGGAATATCTTGTTGTTAAAATTGGTATTGTATTGCAAAGACCGTGATTCCTATTAAGGCCAAGTGTTAAGTTGTGAAATATCAGTCTATTGAGTTATTCTTCCGGTTGTTATTATTGAGATCTTGTGTACATTCTGGTTGGGACGAGGGCTCCTTATTGTGAAATTTTGTTATTGTTTGGTTTCTCTGGCAAGTCGTGATATTGGGCACTTGAGGTGCGATTTGTGATACGTTATGATATTGATATGCATGCGGTGGTATAAGGTCTAGAGGTTGAAACACATGAGGTGAGATAAGGTGGGCTTGATACGCATGGCTAGTAGGGGAACTACTAGAATCCATGCGGTGTGATAAGATGGGATAAAACGCGGGATGCTATTTCAGGAAAAATAATTTTCAAAATAAAATGTAAAGGCTCCCGCGGTGATATAAGGAAAGACTGTGAGTTACTTTTGTGATTTGGGACTACGAGGCGCTACCTCGGTAGTGGCCCTTGTTGATCCTTCTCTATTTGCTGTACTTGTCTTGGTGGTTTGTTTCCTTAACATGTTAATCCTTGTTTCCTTCCGTGTACTATTATCTGCCTTGATTATGTGTAGTTAACTTTTGGTAAATTCCTTATTTGTTTCATTTCCATTGTCATTACCATTGTATTGTTATATATTTCGTCTTGTTTCTTATTATTTCCAGTAGGGCCTTGACCTGACCTCGTCACTACTACCGAGGTTAGACTTGGCATTTACTAGGTACCGTTGTAGTGTACTTATGCTACGTTTCTGTACATCTTTTTGTGTAGATCCAGGTACTTCCTACTAGTCCCGGCACTAGCAAGCTGAGTTTGCATTTGGAGACTTCAAGGTACACCTGCCCATCGTCCGCAAGCCTCGGTGTCCCCTTCTATCCCTTTTTATATTTTTCCTTCTTTACTAGACACAGTTGTATAGGAATAATTTTGGTATTGTCATAGAGCTAGTGACTTATATTACGCCAGGTTTTGGGCTATTGTATACACATTGAGCTGTAGAGATTTCCCTTTTATTATATGTTGTTGAATTTTGAGATTTTTAAATTATTGTTTCATTCACTTCCGTATGTTTGTTAGGCTTACCTAGTCTTAGAGACTAGGTTTTGTCACGACATCCTACGGCGTGAAATTGTGGTCGTGACAAGTTGGTATTAGAGTTCTAGGTATATAGATGTTACGAGTCACAAGCTGGTTTAGTAGAGTCTCACGGATCGGTACAGAGACGTCTGCACTTATCTTCGGGAGGCTATGAAACTGTTAGAAAAAGCTTCACTTCTTTGATTCCTTATCATGCGGACTTGTTGACTTCGAGATTCTAAAATTCTGTCTTTCTATTCTCTCACAGATGGTGAGGACACGCACAGTCGGATAAGATAACCAGACACCCGCGCCCCCTGCTAGAGCCACGAAAGGCTGGGGCCGGGGTAGAGGCCGAGGACATCCACGTGGTGCAGCCAGAGCACCTGCACAAGCTTTTACAGAGGAGCCACTAGTAGCTCCAGTTGGAGAGTAGGCACCTGAGATGCCTGTTACTGCCCCAACACTTCAGGAGACCTTCGCCCAGTTTCTGAGCATGTTTGGCACTCTGGCTCAGGCAGGGTTGATCCCACTTGCTCCTGCCATATCTCAGGCTGGGGGAGGAGCACACACTCCTGCAACCAGTACCCCAGAGCAATGGGTCCAGGTTGACTAGGTCCCAGAGGTCATACCAGTACAACCGATCGCCCCAGTTCAGCCCGAGGTTAGGGCAACAACTTCTGAGGGGGAACAACTCAGGCTCGAGAGGTATAAGAAGTACCACCCTCCTGCTTTCAGCGGTTTGGCGTCAGAGGATGCCCAGGGTTTTCTTGAGGAGTGCTACCGTATCCTCCATACTATGGGTATTGTAAAGTCTAGTGGGGTTGCTTTCACTACGTTCCAACTTAAGGAAACGACTTATCAGTGGTGGCAAGCGTATGAGCTGGGTAGTCTGGCTGAAGCAGCTTCGCTCACTTGGGATCAGTTCTTAGATATGTTCTTGAGGGAGTTTGTTACTCAGAGTCTGAAGGATACATGGGGCACAGAGTTTGAGCAGTTGCGCCAGGGTTCTATGACCGTATCGAAGTATGTAGTCCAATGCAGTGATTTGTCCAGACATGCACTAGCCTTGGTTGCTACCATTAGAGAGAGAGTTTCGATTTATCGAGGGGCTCAACCCTGGTATCAGATTCAGCATGGTCCCAGAGTTGGAGATGGACATCCTATACCAGCAGGTAGTGAAGATCGCTAGGAGGTTGGAGGGTATGTGGGCCTGGGAGAGAGAGGAGAGGGAGACCAAGAGGCCTCGAGATTCTGGCACATACAATGGTGCCCATTCCCCAATTGCTGCCCGTCATTGTAGGGGCTATGTGAGCCACCCTGTTCATTCAGCACTCCCAGCTTCCAGTAGTATTCTGGCCATTCCTAGTCCTCAGGTTCCCCATTATGCACCACCATTATCTAGTGCACCTCCTGCACGGGGTGCTTTCAGCAGTCAGGCCAGCCGATCAGGCCCAAGCTAGTCCCAACAGCCACGTCCTCTGAGAGATTTTTTTGAGTGTGGTGACACTCGTCATATGGTGAGGGATTTCCCCAGACTCAGGAGGGGTGAACCTCCACAGACTACTGAGGCTCCGCGTGTTCCACCGGGTCCTCAGGCCATGGTTACCGCACCAGTTGCCACTCCACCTGCACAGCCAGCTAGAGGTGGAAGTCGGGCAGGTAGAGGTCGCCCTATAGAGGGAGGCCATGCTAGATATTATGCTCTTCCTGCTAGAATGGAGGCGACTGTATCATCTTACTTTGCTCCATATTTGGGTGTATCCCATGATTCTTTGAGTTCTCCTATCTATTTTTCCACACAAGTTGGAGATTCCCTTATTGTTGACCGTATATATCGGTCGTGTTTAGTTGTTTTTGGTGGTTTTGAAACTAGAGCCGATATATTGTTGCTCAATATGGTAGATTTTGATGTTATTTTGGGCATGGACTGGTTGTCACCCTATCATTCTATCCTTGATTGCCACGCCAAGATGGTGATGTTGGCTATGCCAGGTTTGCCGCGGTTAGAGTGGATATGTACTTTAAATTATGTTCCTAGTAGGCTGGTGTCTTTCCTTAAGGAACAATGGATGGTTGGAAAGGGATATGATGCGTATCTAGCATATATGAGAGATGTCAGTGTTGATATTCCTACCATTGAGTCAGTTCCGATAGTGAGGGATTATCCAGATGTATTCCTGGCAAATCTTCCGGGCATACCGCCCGATAGGGATTTCTATTTTGGTATTGATTTTTTACTGGGCACTCAGCCCCTTTCTATTCCTCCATATCGTATGTCCCTACTAGAGTTGAAGGAGTTAAATGAGCAATTGCAGGAGCTGCTCGATAAGGGTTTCATTCGTCCAAGTGTATCACCTTTGGGTGCTCTAGTATTGTTTATAAAGAAGAAGGATGGTTCTATGAACATGTGTATTGATTATCACCAATTGAACAGGGTTACGGTGAAGAACATGTATCCATTGCCATGAATTGATGACCTATTTGATTAGCTACAGGGTGACAGAGTGTTCTCCAAGATTGACTTGCGTTTAGGCTATCATCCATTGAAGATTCAGGAGCCAGATATCCCGAAGACTGCCTTTAGGACTCGGTATGGTCATTACGAGTTCCTTGTGATGTCATTTGGGCTAACATACAGCCCAACAACATTCATGCACTTGATGAATAATGTATTTTAGCCATATCTTGACTCATTCATCATTGTGTTTATTGACTACATCTTGGTGTACTCCCGGAGCCGGGAGGATCATGAGCAGCACTTAAAGACTATGCTTCACACCTTGAGAGAAAAGAAGTTGTATGCAAAATTTTCAAAGCGTGAATTCTGGCTTGATTCGGTGGCAGTTTTTGGTCATGTAGTGTCAAGTGAGTGGATCAAGGTAGATCCAAATAAGATTGAAGCAGTGCAGAGTTGGCCTAGACCATCTTCAGCTACAGAGATTAGAAGTTTTTTTTGGTTTGGCAGGGTATTATCGCCGATTCGTAGAGGGTTTCTCATCTATTGCTGCACCTATAACCATATTGACCCAGAAGGGTGCTCCGTTCAGGTGGACCGAGGAGTGTGAGGAGAGCTTTCAAAAGCTCAAGACTGCTTTGATAACAGCCCCAGTGTTGGTGTTGCCTACGAGTTCAAGGTCTTAGACTATGTACTGTGATGCGTCATGTATTGGTCTCGGTGCGGTGTTGATGCAGGATAGTAGGGTGATTGCCTACACATCTAGACAACTGACAGTACATGAAAAGAACTATCATGTCCACGACCTTGAGTTAGCAGCAATTGTTCATGCCTTGAAGATTTGGCAGCAATATTTGTACGGTGTCCCTTGTGAGGTCTATGCCGACCACCGGAGTCTACAATATATGTTCAAAAAGAAGGATCTTAACTTGCGGCAGCGAAGGTGGTTAGAGTTGCTTAAGGACTATGATGTCACCATTCTATATCATCCCAGGAAGGCCAATGTGGTGGCCAATGACTTGAGTCACGAGGCTGAGAGCTTGGGCAGTTTAGCATATCTTCCGGTAGCAGAGAGGCCATTAGCACTGGATGTTCAGGCCTTGGCCAACCAGTTTGTTAGATTGGATGTTTCTGAGTCAAGTCTAGTTTTGTCTTGTGTGGTTTCTTGGTCTTATCTATATGATTGTATCAAAGAGCGTCAGTATGAGGACCTCATCTGCTTGTTCTCAAGGACATGGTTCAGCCCGGCGATGCCAAAAAGGTCACTATCGGGGATGACGGTGTATTACATATGTAGGGCAGGCTATGTGTACCCAATGTAGATGGTATACGTGAGCTGATTCTTCAGAAGGCTCATAGTTTGCGGTACTCCATTTATCCAAGAGCGAGTTACTATGGATTTTGTTATTGGGCTCCCACAGACTCGGGGGAAGTTCGATGCAGTATGGGTAATAATGGATAGATTGACTAAGTCAACTCATTTCATTCCAGTGGTGACTACTTATTCTTCAGAGCAGTTGGCTTAGGTCTACATTCGCAAGATTGTCAGGCTTTATGGCGTGACGATATCCATCATCTTTGACTGGGGTATGCGGTTTACATCGCAGACTATTCAGATATTGGAGGATATACTTCGTGCGTATGTGATAGAGTTTGGGAGTTCTTAGGATCAGTTCTTGCCGCTTGCGGAGTTTACCTACAACATCAGCTACCAATCGAGTATTCAGATAGCCCCATATGAGGCTTTGTATGGTAGACAATGTCGGTCTCTGGTGGGTTGGTTTGAGTTGGGAGAGGCTAGGCTATTGGGCACCGACTTGGTTTAGGATGCTTTGGAGAAGGTTAAATTGATTCAGGATCGACTTCATACAACCTAATCTAGAAAGAAGAGTTATGCAGATCGGAAGGTTTGCGACATTGCATTCATGGTTGGGGAGCAGGTCTTGCTACGGGTTTCACCCATGAAGGGTTTTATGAGGTTCGGGAAGAAGGTCAAGTTGAGCCCTAGGTATATCAGACCTTTTGATATTCTTGAGAAGATTGGAGAGGTGGCTTACAAGTTTGCACTGCCACCTAGTCTAGCAGTAGTTCATCCAGTATTCCATGTTTCGATGCTCCAGAAGTATCAAGGTAATCCGTCTCATGTGTTAGACTTCAACTCCTACGACTTAAACTTCCATTCATAGGAACTATGTGTCCCATTACACTCCAAAACCAAAAACCAAACCTCCCGGCAAGTCACGTAAACCACAGTAACACAAAAAGAAGGCAATAAATAGGGGGGTCGAGGCTAATACACTCAAAATGACCGGTCGGGTCGTTACATCCTCCCCCTCTTAAAACAAACGTTCGTCCTCGAACTAGTATAGAAATATATCTGAAGTGGTGAAAAGATGAGGATAACGGCTGCGCATAGCACGCTCGGTCTCCCAAGTTGCCTCCTCGACCAGATGACCCCTCCACCGAACCTTCACTGAAGTGATATTCTTCGGCCTCAAATTTCAAACTCGCCTGACTAAAATGGCCACCGGCTCCTCGACATAAGATAAATCCTTGTCCAACTAGACTGAGCTGAAGTCTAGCACATGAGACGGATCACCGTGATACTTCCGGATTTTGGAAACATGGAACATTGGATGAACTGTAGATAGACTAGGTGGTAGTGCAAGTCTATAAGCCACCTCTCCAACCCTATCAAGAATCTTAAAAGGCCCGATATACCTAGGTCTCAACTTGCCCTTCCTCCCGAATCTCATAACACCCTTCATGGGCGAAACTCGGAGCAAGACCTGCTCCCCAACCATGAATGCAACATTGCGAACTATCCGATCCGCATAACTCTTCTGTCTGGACTGGGCTGTACGAAGTCGATCCTGAATCAATTTAACCTTTTTCCAAATCATCCTGAACCAAGACTATTCCCAATAGTCTAGCCTCACCCGGATCAAACCAACCCACCGGGGACTGGCACTACCTACCATACAAAGCCTCATACGTTGCCATCTGAATGCTCGACTGATAACTATTATTGTAGGCGAACTCCGCAAGTGGCAAGAACTGATCCCAAGCACCCCCAAAATCCATCACACACGCACGAAGCATATCCTCCAATATCTAAATAGTGCGCTCGGACTATCCGTCCGTCTGAGGGTGAAATGTTGTACTCAACTCCACCCGAGTACACAACTCACGCTGTATGGCTCTCCAGAACCGTGATGTAAAATGTGTACCCCGGTCAGAGATGATAGATACCGGCACGCCATGAAGCCTAACAATCTCGCGAATGTAAACCTGAGCCAACTACTTTGAAGAATAAGTAGTAACCACAGGAATGAAATGTGCTGACTTGGTCAATCTATCCATAATCACCCAAACTACATCGAACTTACTCTGAGTCCGTGGGAGCCCAACAACAAAATTCATAGTGATCCGCTCCATTTTCCACTCCGGAATATCTAGCTTCTGAAGCAATCCACCTGGCCGCTAATGTTGATACTTCACCTATTAACAATTTAGGCACCGAACTACATATTACGCTATGTTCTTCTTCATCCGCCTCCACCAATAGTGTTGCCTCAAGTCCTGATACATCTTCACGACACCTGGATGAATGGAGTACTGCGAATTGTGAGCCTCCTGGAGAATCAACTCACGGAAGCCACCTACATTGGGCACACATAGCCTACCCTGCATCCGTAGCACACCATCCTCTCCGATAGTGACCTCATTGGCATCGCCGTGCTGAACCATGTCCTTGAGGACAAGCATATCGGAGTCATCATACCGATGCTCTCTGATATTATCATAAAGAGAAGACGGAGAAACCACACAAGCCAAAACTCTGCTCGGCTCGGAAACATCCAATCTGACAAAATGGTTGGCCAAGGCCTGAACATCCAAGGCTAAAGGCTTGTCTGCTACCGGTAGATACGCTAAGCTGCCCAAACTCTCCGCCTTGCGACTCAAGGCAATGACCACCACATTGGCCTTCCCGGGATGATAGAGAATGGTGATATCATAGTCCTTAAGCAACTTCAACCACCTTCGTTGCCGCAAGTTAAGTTCCTTTTGTTTAAACAAATGCTGTAGACTCCGGTGATCGGTGTAGACCTCACAAGGGACACCATAAAAATAGTGCCGCCAGATCTTCAAGGCATGAACAATAGCTGCTAACTCGAGGTCATGGATATGATAGTTTTTCTAATGCACCTTTAGCTGTCTAGATGCGTAGGCAATCAACTTCCGTCCTACATCAACACCGCGCCAAGAACAATGCGCGACGCATCACAATACACCATATAAGACCCCGAACAAGTAGGCAATACCAACACTGGGGCTGTTATCAAAGCAGTCTTGAGATTTTGAAAGCTCTCCTCACACTCCTCGGCCCACCTGAACGGAGCACCTTTCTGGGTCAATCTGGTCATAGGTGATGCAATAGATGAGAAACCCTCTACAAATTGGCGGTAATACCCTGCCAAGCCAAGAAAACTCTGGATCTCCGTAGTTGAGGATGGTCTGGGCCAAATCTGCACTGCCTTAATCTTCTTCGGATCTACCTTGATCCCCTCACTCGACAATACATGACCCAAGAATACCACTGAATCTAGCTAGAATTCACACTTCAAAAATTTCACATATAACTTCTTTTCTCTCAAGATCTGAAGCACAGTCCTCAAGTGCTGCTCTAGGTCCTTGTGGCTCCGGGAGTACACCAAAATGTCGTCAATAAACACAATGATGAACAAGTCAATATAGGGTTGGAATACACTATTCATCAAGTGCATGAATGCTGCTGGGGCATTGGTCAGCTCAAAAGACATCACAAGGAACTCGTAATGACCCTACCGAGTCCTGAAAGTAGTCTTCGAGATATATGACTCCCGAATGTTTAACTGATGATAGTCTGAACGCAAGTCGATCTTAGAGAATACTCTGGCACCCTGAAGCTGATCAAATAGGTCATTAATACATGGCAATGGATACTTGTTCTTCACTGTTACCTTGTTCAATTTGCGATAATCAATACACATCCGCATAGAACCATCCTTCTTCTTTTCAAATAAGACTGGAGCACCCCAAGGCGACACACTGGGCCGAATGAATCCCTTATCAAGTAACTCTTGTAACTGTTCCTTTAACTCTTTCAACTCTGCTAGGGTCATACAATAGGGTAGAATAGAAATAGGCTGAGTGCCCAATAACAAATCAATACCAAAGTCGATAATTTTGTCGGGCGGCATGTCCGGAAGGTCCAACGGGAATACATCTGGATAATCTCTCACTACCGGAACTGACTCGACGGGAGTATCAACATTAATATCCCTCACATATGCCAGATACGCATAACATTGAAATCCACCATACTGAGCAGTAATAAATCAGCTCTGGTCTCAAAACCACTAATAACAACCAAACACGACAGATATACATGGTCAACGACAATAGAATCTCCCACGGGTGTAGACACATAGACATGAGAACTCAAAGAATCAAGGGATACACCTAAATACGGAGCAACATAAGAATAAGTGGAGCCTGGATCAAATAAGACTGATGCATCTCTATGACAGACCAGAACAATACCTGTGATGACAGAGTCGGATGCAACTGCCTCCGTTCTAGCAAGAAGAGTATAGTATCTGGCCTGGCCTCCCCCTCTAGGGCGACCTCTACCTGCTCGACCTCCACCTCTAGATGGTTGTGCAGGTGGAGTGGTAACTGGTGATGTAATCATAGCTTGAGGACCCGGTGGAGCACGCGGTGCTTGAGTGGTCTATGGAGGTACACCCCTCCTGAGTCTGAGGCAATCCCTCACCATATTACGAGTGACTCCACACTCAAAACAAGCTTTCGGAAGATGTGGCTACTATGGCTGGCTCGGGCTTGATTGATTGGACTGACCGCTAAAAGCACCCCGTGCAGGAGGTGCACTAGACAATGGCGGCCCATAATAGGGAGCCTGGAGCCTAGGAGTGGCCGGAGTATTGTTGGCGGCTGGAAATGTAGAATGAACAGGGTGGCCCACATAGCCCCTACCCTGATGAGCTGTAGCTGGGGCACGAGTACCACTATATGTGCCAGACTCTCGAGACCTCTTGGCCTTCCTCTCCTCTCTCACCCAAGTCAACATATCCTCTAATCTCCTTGCGATACCACCACCTGTTGGTATGCGATGTCCATCTCCAACTCTTGGAAAATGCTAAATCTGATACTGTGGTTGAGCCCCTCAATAAATCGACGAACCCTCTTCCGAACAGTAGCAACCAAGGCTGGTACATGCCTAGCCAAATCAGTGAACCGGACCGCATACTCTGACACGTTCATAGAACCCTGGCGCAACTGCTCAAACTCTGCACGCCATGCATCTCTGAGACTCTGGGGGACATACTCCCTCAAGAACATATCTGAGCACTGAGTCCAAGTGAGTAAAGCTACCTCGGCCAGGCTACCCAACTCATATGCTCGCCACCACTGATAGGCCGCTCCTCTAAGCTGGAACGTAGTGAAAGAAATACCACTAGACTCCGCAACACCCATAGTATGGAGGATACGGTGGCACTCCTCAAGAAAACCCTGGGCATTCTCTGACGCCAAGCCACTGAAAGTAGAAGGGTGGTACTTCTTGTACCTCTCGAGCCTGACTTGCTCATCCTTAGAAACTGCTGCCCTAACCTCGGGCTGAACTAGGGATACCGGCTATATTGGCATGACCTCTGGAACCTGGTCGACCTGAACCCACTGCTCTGGGGTACGGGCGGCGGGGGTTTATGCTCCTCCCCCGTCCTGAGATATGGTAGGAGCAAATGGTATCAACTTTGCCTGAGCCAAAGTGCTGAACATGCTCAGAAACTGGGTGAGTGTCTCCTGGAGGGCTGGTGTAGTAACAAGCATCTCAGGTGCCTGCCCTCCAAATGGAGCTACTGGTGGCTCCTCTGTAGCAGCTCGTGCGGGTGCTCTAGTAGGGGGCACGAGAGTCTGGTCATCCGATCCATCTATACGTGTCCTCACCATCTGTGATAGAGTAGAAAGACAAATATTTAGAGTCTGAAGTCAAAATCTCACACGATAAGGAATCAAAGAAGTGAAGATTTTCCTAACAGTTCCATAGCCTCCCATAGATAAGTACAAACGTCTCCGTACTGATCCGCGAGACTCTACTAAACCTGCTTGTGACTCATAACACGTATGAACCTAGAGTTCTGATACCAACTTGTCACGACCCAAAATTCCCTCTGTAGGATTTCGTGACGCCACCTAGTCTCTAAGACTAGGTAAGCCTAAACAATATGTGGAAACATTAAATAAGAGATTAAGACTTGAACATCCCAACAATTTCATAAAACGAATCTACCAAAACGAAATATGTAAAATCCCAAAACGTGGTGAGATATAACTCATAAGCTCTAAATACAGTACCGAACAATCCTATACATCACTGTCTATCAAAATGCAAAGATATAAGAAAAGAACGGAATAAAGGGGACTCAGAGGCCTGCAGACGCGAGCAGGTGTACCTTGAAGTCTCCAAAGCAACAACGTAGCGCACTAATATCGAGGCTGATAAGATGCACCTTGATCTGTACAAAAATAGGTGCAGAAGCATAGTATGTGTACACCACAACGGTACCCAGTAAGTGCCAAGAGATGTAATGAAATGACAGAGAAGTGTAACAATAGAAATTTACAGAAGATAACAATACGGAATCAATTAATACAATTACAACACGTAAGGAAACACGAATCTTACAATTTAAGGGATAACGATAATGATAACAACAATTCATCAAATAGAGGTAAACAACAGGGGAACTCCCGAGGTACAGCCTCATAGTCCCAAAAGTAAATATCTCACAACGGTACGGCAGAGTCCTCGCGCAAACAATGATAACCGCACGACAGAAACCTCGTGCCGCAATAACACTCCGCACGGCAGAAACCTCGTGCCACAATAACACTCCGCAAGGCAGAAACCTCGTGCCGTAATAACACTCAGTACGACAAAAACCTCATTCCACAATAACACTACGCACGGCAGAAACCTCGTGCCACAACTAAACAATTATCTCAACAAAAATCACAAAAACAATACATAACAAATAGAGCAATGAAATTACAACAAGGAATCCTACAGTTAAAGAATGAATACGAAATTAAAAAGAAGCAGGTAATTCGACTAAGCATGTTGCAAAAAGTGCAAGTAAGAGATAAGATACGTAGACATGTGATATTAGGCTAAACATGATGACTACACGTGCTAGAGTAACTCAATTAAGGGAATAAAAAGGAACTATTTAGCAAAAATCGAATTTTTAACATTTAGCCCGCGTACGCACTTGTCAACTCGCATACACGACCTTCATGTATTGAAATTTACCATAACAGTATCAAATCCTAAGGGTAATTTCTCTCACACAAGGTTAGACAAGTCACTTACCTCAAACCTCGCTCAATCAATCAATAAGAAGGCCTATCCCTCGATTTTCCAACTCCGATCGGTTCGAATCTAGCAAAAATAATTATATACTATAAATATAACTATAAGAAAGTAATTTAAATAATTAAACTACGATTTTAGCAAAGTTGAAAAATCGCTCCAAAAAGTCGACCCGGGCCCATGTCTCGGAACCAGACCAAAACTTATAAAATCCGAACATTCATTTGATATCGAGTCCAACCATACAAGATTTACTCAAATTCGACCTCAAATCGCCTTTCAAATCCCCAAATTTTAGCATAAGAAGTTTTCCCCAATTTTACTCTAAATTTCCAACTAGAAACACTAATTAAATGAAGAAAACACAATACATTCGTGGGAATTAATCAAAAATGAGTTAAGAAACCTTACCCAAATGATTTCCTTGCAAAACCCTCGAACAATCAGCACAAAACCGAGCTATCTAGGTAAAAAATGGATAATGAAATAAAACCCTCAAACTTAGCCCTTTTCTGCCCAGTGATTTCGCATCTGCGGGCTCTCAGTCGCACTTGCGATGCCGCACTTGCGGAAAAACCATCGCAGGTGCGGATTTCACTTATGGCCAGGATTTTCGCTTCTGCGGACCAGGGCTCACACCTGCGAGCCCGCTTCTGCGGAGAACCTTCCGCTTTTGCGACCATAGCCCAGGCCAGCCTCATCCGCTTTTGCGATCGCACCTCCGCATCTGCGGACACGCAGATGCGGCTCTCACCTCGCACCTGCGATCCCAGCTGGGCCAAGACAGCTTTGCTCCTGCGACCAAATGCTCGCTTTTGCGAGTCCGCACCTGCGGCCAACCCCACCGCAGGTGCGATGACACCAGAAGCTGGGAGCTTTAGCACTTGCACAAATCCAAAATTTGTTCCGGATTCAATCCGAATCACACCCGGGCCCCCCAAGACCCTGTCCGAATATACCAAGAAGTCATAAAACATCATACGAATTTAGTCGAGCCTTCAAATCATATCAAACAATGCTAAAAACACGAATTGCGCATCGATTCAAGCCTAATTAACTTTAGAACTTCAAACTTCTATATCTGATACCGAAACCTACCAAATCAAGTGTGTTTGACCTCAAATTTTACACACAAGTCACAATTGACATTACAGACCTACTCCAACTTCTGAAATAGGAATCCAGCCCATATATCAAAAAGTCCACTACCGGTCAAACTTTCCAAAAATCATCCAACTTTCGCCAATTAACAGCGAAGTGACCTACGGACCTCCAAATTAACATTCGGACATGCTCGTACGACTAAAATCACCATACGGAGCTATTAGAACTATCAAAACTCTATTCCAGAGTCGTCTTCATAAAATTCGAACTACGGTCAACTCCTACGACTTAAACTTCCATTTATAGGGACTATGTGTCTTATTACACTCCAAAACCAAAAATCAATTATCCCGGCAAGTCACGTAACCACCGTAACACACAAAGAAGGCAATAAATAGGGGGGTCGGGGTTAATACACTCAAAACAACTGGCCGGGTCGTTAAATTTTCAATCATCATTCGATATATTCACCTTAAACATATTTTTGTTATTGAAATATTATCAATTTAATTTCATAAGTTGTCATGCTTCCTTTATTTTTTCAGCAAGAACAATTAATACTTGAACATTTAAGAGTTTTTATTAAAAACAAATTGCAAAAAGCTATTCTCAAGTTTCATTTGAGAAGACACAAACAAGATTAGCTATTCTTTTATTATGATTCTTAATTTTTTTTTCCAAACGATAATTTAAAGCTCTTATATCTATTCGTGAGTTGCATGAATATCCACCCAATTAGTAGGAGCTAATCCAACTTTGAGTTCATCATTGGACACATCTAATACTTTTAATATATTTATACGTTGTTTGGCCAAACTTTCTAAAATCAGCTTATTATGAGAAGTTTTTTTTTTCAAAAGTGCTTTTCAAAAAAAGTGCTTTTCAAAAAAGTATTTTTGGTGAGAATTTTTTTTTTCTGCTCCTCAAAAACTGCTTCTGCTTCTACTCAAATTTTTTTTTCTTCTAAAAACTTGGACAAACTCCTCTCGTTTGAAAAGGAAAAAAAAGTATTTTTGACCTTGAAGAAGGTTGGTCAAACAGACTATTAGTCTTTATTTTACGTGCAATGCACGTATAACTCCCGTGATAATAAATAGGTAGAATATATCCAAAGAAATAATATGTAAGTGTCCATCTTATAAAAGTTAATGTAAAATTTAGGAAAAGAAAAAATTGTGTATGTTGAAATAGTTTTCGTTTTTAAGGCGAGCTTAAATTGAAATAAAAGTTTAGAAACTATGAAAAGACATTTAATACTTTTACTATATGTCCATAAAAAATTATATAATTTTTATCAATTAAAAAGTTATTGCATTCCTAGTATTATCCTATAAGGAAATAATATAATTTTTAGTTAATTAAAAAGGTCAAACAATTAAAAGAAAAATGAAATTGGTAAAAGTTAATTGTAAAATATATTTGTATACGGTAAAAACCGGTTAGTCCTTCGTACGAACTGGTCAAAATGGTAATACATTGGATCGAAAATCATGTTGAGGTCCGAAATCAGGCCATCAAGCTTCGAGCCCTAGGGCCCGATCAATGTCGAGCTCAATATCATTATCGAGCTCGAATCCAAATCGAACTATGATGAAGTTACCGATCTTGCGAGGCAGAGACCGACCAACACTGTCCCCGAATCAATACAAGGCTCCGAATCAGAATCTAGCTCGATTTAAGATCGAGAGCTCAGGTCGATATCGAGCTCGATACAATATCGAGCTCAAAGACAAGAGTCGTTGCAACCGCACTAGGAGAGAGAATCTTGGCAGGAATTATGAAAAAGCTAATTTATCATGGGTCTCCCACTATGTATTTTTAATTGTATCAAAAGTAGGATCCCTCCGCTATAAAAGGGGTTGGTTATTATTTCTGTAAGGGATCAAGTTTTTCATACACTGTAACTCAGATACCATACACTCCTATATTGAAGAATTATCCTCTTTTAGCTTCATAGATTGACTCATCTTGCTCAATCCTTAAATCCTCCTCCTTTTAGCTTTGCTTATTTTTTACTCTTTACAGTCAATATTTGATATTTCTATTTATCTTTACGATTTGTGTCAAGTTATATCACATATCCTTAGAACTACATACAAATTCAACTCTATCCGTTTTTCGGGTAAATAGTTTGGCGCCCACCGCGGGGCAAAGGATAATAGTGATTATTTGATATGAATCTGCAAAAACACCAGTTTTACACTTATTTTCGGAAGTGCCTTTTATTTCGAATTAGCAACGACGAGCTCTCAAATTAAATGGCCTTGCCTATCAACAATGAAGCTGACCTTCAAGGTGAAAACAACAACTTGAAACCCAGGGCTGGAATGCCGCTTGTCGACGCCGTTGGAGCTCAAGTCAAAGTGTCATTAGATGTTAATTCGCATGTGGCCATTGAGGCAAACCTGTATTTTGAACCTGAAAATAGCATCCATGGTGGCACTCAATCTGCAGCTCAAGATACATGTAACGCCAAAGAGAACGGCATCAGCTTGCGTATGATTTTCGAATTGTTGCAAGCTCAACAAGCAGCAATAGCTCAATTATAGAGTCAAACCCAGTTGTCGAGCAGGCCGGAGCCCAGTCCACCCCGAGAAATCGACCACAGAACGGAACCAGCTATAGTAAGGTCAAATGAGCAAGAGTCGGGAACTAATCCCGAAATTGTTAAAATGTTTGAAGAACTGACCGAACGAATAGAATCAGGAGAAAGGAGGATCGAAGCAACCCGGCATTCAGCCATTCGGAGAAGAGTTGAGTGCTAATTCGTTCAGAACTCAGTTGACTGAAGGTGGAAACATATAAATCCATGGTTGATCAGATCCCGGGGACACCACCGATATTGAAGAGCTTAGATTCCAAAAAATTCGTACAAAAGCCTTTCCCCCCAAGCGCGACTCCCAAACCGATCCCAAAGAAATTCCGCATGCCCGAATGCCCGAGATTCCTAAGTATAACGGAACTACCGACCCCAACGAGTATGTCACCTCTTACACATATGCCATTAAAGGAAACGGCCTAGAGGACGATGAAATCGAATACGTATTATTGAAGAAATTCGGGGAAACCTTGTTAAAGGGAGCAATGCTATGGTATCATAATTTACCATCTAATTCTATCGATTCTTTTGCTATGCTTTCGGATTCCTTCATAAAAGCGCACGCCGGGGCCATAAAGGTCAAGATCAGAAAATCGGACATGTTCAAGGTAAGAGAAAAGGATAACGAGATGCTAAGGGAGTTCGTATCTCATTTTCAAATGGATCGAATGGATCTGCCACCAGTCACAGACGATTGGGATGTTCAAGATTTCACTCAAGGTTTAAACGAACGAAGTTCGACGGCTTCACGGCGGTTGAAGCATAACCTAATCGAGTATCCAGCTATTACTTGGGCTAATGTGCATAATCGGTACCAGTCAAAAATTAGAGTCGAAAATGACCAGTTGGGTTCTGAACCCGCTGCTAGAAGGGACATCAATCAGGAACAAGGTCTAATCAGGGACTGATACTGACCATATATAGTGGAAACCACAGGACCAATGAATCGAGACGTAACCCCGGATAAGGCAATAAAAGGAGTGATCGAGGTCAAGGGTCTCGGGGGATGATGAAGAGAGATAGGTTCGACAGGCTTACCAGACCTAAAGAAGCACCAAGGTTATCGGAGTATAACTTCAGCATCGATGCATCCGCCATCATGTCGGCTATCGGACGCATCAAAGACACTAAATGGCCTTGACCCATGCAGACCGATTCTGCCTAGAGAAACCCCAATCAAATGTGCGAATATCATGGCACCCATGGCCACAAAACGGAAGATTGCAGGCAACTAAGAGAGGAGGTAGCCCGACTATTCAATAAAGATCACCTTCGAGAATTTTTAAGCGACATGGCTAAAAACCATTTCAAAAACAGGGATTTCAGTAAACAAAACAAACATGAAGAACCACAACACATCATCCACATGATCATCGGTGGCATCGATACCCCTCAGGGACCAATGCTTAAATGCACTAAGACATCGGTTATGAGAGAAAAGTGACCTCGTACTTAGGATTACGCACCCAAAGGAACCTTGTCCTTTAATGATGAAGATGCAGAAGGAGTCATGCAACCTCGCAACGATGCACTGGTAATATCCGTACTTATGAATAAAACTAAAGTTAAGCATGCGTTAATTGATCCAGAAAACTCGGCCAACATTATTAGATCGAAGGTTTTAGAACAGCTCAGTCTACGGGACCAGATCGTACCCGCGACCCTAGTTCTAAACGGATTCAATATGGCATGTCAAATCACCAAAGGCGAGATAATGCTGTGTAATGACCCGGCCAGTTATTTTGAGAGTAATAGCCCCGATCCCCTATTAACTGCTTCCCCCAAATCTTTTTCTGCTATTGTGACTTGCCGGGATGATTGGTTTTGAGTTTCGGAGTGTTTTAGGACACTTAGTCCCTAAATGAGAGCTTAAGACCTAGGATTTGGATCATAGTCAAAACTATATGAAGAAGACTCTGGAATGGAATTCTTTTGGTTCCATTAGCTCCGTTTGGTGATTTTGGGTTTAGGAGCGTGTCCGGATTGTGTTTTGGAGGTTCGTAGCTCATTTAGGCTTGAAATGACGAAAGTCGAATTTTTGGAGTTTTGGGCCGGTAGTGGAAATTTTGATATCGGGGTCGTTTTCCGATTCCAGAAGTTGGAGTAGGTCTGTAATGTTGATTATAACTTGTGCGCAAAATTTGAGGTCAATCGGACATGATTTGATAGGTTTCGACATCAGTTGTAGAATTTTGAAGTTTCAAGTTCTTTAAGTTTGAATTGGAGGGTGATTCATGATTTTAACATTGTTCAATGGGATTTGAGAGCTCGAATAAGTTTGTATGGTGTTTTAGGATTGGTTGGTATCTTTGGTTGAGGTCCCGGGGGCCTCGGGTGTGTTTCAGATGCTTAACGGTTGAAAACTTGGACTTAAAGGAATTTATGAACTTTGCTGGTTCTGGTGTTTTCGCACTTGCGGAAAAGAGACCGCAGGTGCGCGAGCCGCACATGCGGAGATGGAAGCGCAGATGCGATAAATCGAAAGTTGGCCTGGGGTCGCAGGTGCGAGGAAGTTTCCGCATCTGCGATGCCCGCAAATGCGCAAGGATGTTCGCACATGCGCAAGATGCGCAGAATCGGAAGGGACTCCGCAGGCGCGAGGGCGCAGATGCGGCCGTTTCGTCGCAGGTGCAAAGGCATAGGGGGTAAGTGAGTTGCACAGATGCACACATTTTCCGCACAAGTGCACCCGCAGGTGCAAGCCCAGGTTCCGCAGGTGCGAAAATACCTAGGCAGTGATTAAAACCGAAGGGCTTCGCGATTTTTATCATTTTTGGCTTTGCAAACTCGGGTTGGGGCAATTTTTGAGAGCATTTTCGAGGAATTTCTTGAGGTAAGTTCCTTGTGATTATTTTTGGTCAATAATCTTGCCTTGCCATGTATTTTCCCACCTAGTTAATGTGTATTTGAGGTGGAAATTGGAAGTTGGAGACTAGGGATTTGGGAGTTTGAATTGTGGATTGGATGACCATTTTGTGTCGGATTTTAAGAAATTTGATATGGTTAGACTCGTGAGTGAATGAACTTTCTAGTTTCTTGAATTTTGTCGGGTTTCGAGACGTGTCCCCGGGGGGCGGGTTTGAGCCAATTTCGGGTTTTGTCCTAATTTTTGTATTTTTTCTTGTGGGATTCATTCCATTAGCGCGTATTGATGGTATTGTACTGTTTTGAATAGATTCAGGCCATTTGGAGTCAGATACTCGTAGCAAGAACGTGATATCAGGTTGATTTGAGCGGTTCGAGGTAAGTGGCTTGCCTAACCTTGTGTTGGGGACTTTCCCCTTAGGATATCTTGATATTATTTGGTGTGTGGGCGTTGTGTACGTGAGGTGACGAGTACGTACACGGGCTATTATTGCAAAAAATAAAATCATGTTTAACCTTTTTAAATCATAAATTGCTTCTCTTATTAATTGCACTAATATGTTTAATTGTGTAGTTTAGACTAGAACAGTATGCTTACGTGTTTTAAGTGCCTAATTGACATTCTGTGCGTCATGTTTAGTAAAGTCCTTATTTGCCTTATCTGTGTCCAGTATAAACTGTATAACTCGATGTCATACCTATCATTTCATCTTGCGTTGCAAATTTAAATTGGGACTACAGATGTATTCCGGGAGATCCCCCTGTACTGCATATTTACTTTGGGACTACAGACGTATTCCGGGAGATCCCCCTGTACTGCATATTTACTTTGTCACTACGGACGTATTCCGAGAGATCCCCATGTACTGCATATTTACTTTGGGACTACGGACGTATTCCGGGAGATCCCCCTGTACTGCATATTTACTTTGGGACTACAGACGTATTCCGGAAGATCCCCCTGTACTGCATATTTATTTGAAACTACGGGACGGTATCCCGAGAGATTTCCCACTGTGTTTACCTTGTTTTGAGCCGAGGGCTCCCTTAGCTGTTAAATTTTCGAAAATTTCTTTAACTGTGTTACCATAAATTCTACTTATATCTTTTACTGCTTAATTTATTATATTTACTCCGGTAGGGCCTTGACCTGACCTCTTCACTACTCGACCGAGGTTAGTCTTGGCACTTACTGGGTACCATTGTGGTGTACTCATGCCCTTCCCTGCACATGTTTTCGTGTGCAGATCCAGGTGCGAGCTATCAGCCTCGGGGTTAGTACGTGCTGCTGATTCTAAGAGACTTCAAGGTACTTCTGCTTGCGTCCGCAGATCTTCGGAGTCCCCTTCTACTCCGTGGCCTAGATACTTTCTTTATTATCCTCAGACTTTTGTATAGAGCTACATATATTATAGAAGCTTGTGACTTAGTGATATTCCGGGTCTTGGGAAATTATTTTGTGTATGCCGAGTGGTACTACTCTTGGCTATTTAAAATATACTGTTTATCTTAAAAATGTTGTGTTTCCTTTATATTTTTTGCAATAGTAGGCTTACCTAGTTGTAAAGACTAGGTGCCATCACGACACCTTACGGAGGGTTAATTTGGGGTCGTGACAAGTTGGTATCAGAGCACTAGGTTCGTAGGAGTCGCGAGTCACAAGCCGATTTATTAGAGTCTCGCGGATCGGTGCGGAGACGTCCGTACTTATCTTCGGGAGGCTATGTAACTATTAAGAACAATCATATTTCTTTGACTTCCTAGTCGTGCGATTATTGACACAAAAAATTCTAAGATTCTATTCTATTCTTTCTCACAGATGGTGAGGACCCGCAATGGGAGGACCGACGATCATGCACCCGAGCCCCCTGCCAGAGCCATCAGAGGCCGGGGTCGGGGTAGAGGACGACCACGCGGTGTAGCCCGAGCATCTGCGAGAGCTGCGTCAGACGAGCCCCCAGCAGCTCCAGCTGGAGGGCCAGCGCCTGAGATCCCTATTGCTACTCCAGCCCTCCAGGAGACTTTAGCTTAGTTCTTGAGCATGTTCAGCACTCTGGCTCAGGCTGGACTATTTTCGATAGCTCCCGCTACATCTCAGGCCGGGGGAGGGGCACATACTCCCCCACCCCTAAGCAGAGGGTCCAGGTTGATCAGGCCCTAGAGTATATTCCTATGCCCCCAGTGGCTCCGGTTCAGCATGAGATCAGGGTAGCAGCTTTTGAGGCAGAGCATCTCAGACTTGAGAGGTACAAGAAGTACCACCCACCTACTTTCAGCGGACTAGCTTCAGATGATGCTCTAGGTTTTCTTGAGGAGTGTCATCATATTCTCCGCACTATGGGCATTGTGGAGACGAGTGGGGTTTATTTAACTGCTTTCCAGCTGAGGGGAGCAGCATATCAGTGGTGGCATGCCTATGAGCTGAGTAGTCCGGACGAGGCAGCCTCACTCACTAGGACTCACTTTTCAGAGATGTTCTTGCGTGAGTATGTTCCTCAGAGCCTCAGGGATGCTTGGCGCGCAGAGTTCGAGCAGTTGCATCAAGGTTCATTGACTGTGTTGGAGTATGCAGTCCGTTTCAGTGGGTTAGCTCACCATGCACCAGCTCTGGTTGCTACAGTCAGAGAGAGGGTTCGTCGCTTCATTAAGGGACTCTACCCCAGTATGGCCAGGGAGTTGGAGATATACATCACTTATCAGCAGGCAGTGAGCATTGCCAGGAGAGTGGAGGGCATGTTCACCCGTGACCGTGAGGAGAGAGAGGCTAAGAGGACTCGAGAGACTGGTCATTATTTAGGAGCTCGTGCACCAACAGCACGCTATGGTAGGGGTTTTATGAGTCGCCCTGTTCATTCAGCTCTTCCAGCAGCCAGTAGTGTTCCAGCTCCTCCTAGGCCTTAGGAGCCCTATTATGCACCGCCAGTATCCAGTATGCCTCCTACTCGAGGTGCTATTACCGGCCAGTCCAGCAAGCCAGGTCCGAGTCAGTCTCAGCCGCCGCATCCTCTGAGAGGTTGTTTTGAGTGTGGTGACACTCGTCACCTGGTTAGAGATTGTCCCAAAGCCAGGAGGGGTGCACCTCCACAAACTTATCAGCCTCCACGTGCTCCACCGGGTCCTCCGGCCATTCTTCCAGCACCAACTGCTACCCCACCTCCTTAGCCAGCTCGAGGTGGAGGTCGGGGAGGTCGAGGTCGCCCTAGAGGGGGAGGCCAGGCCAGGTACTATGCCCTTCCAGCCCGTTCAGAGGCCGTTGCTTCAGATTCAGTCATCACATGTATCGTCCCTGTCTGTCATAGGGATGCATCAGTATTATTTGACCCAGACTCAACGTATTCATATGTGTCTTCTTATTTTGCTCCACATTTGGGGATATCTCTGGATTCTTTGAGTTCCCCTGTTTATGTATCTACTCCTGTGGGAGATTCTCTCGTTATGGACCGCGTATATCGGTCATGTTTGATTGTTGTTAGTGGTTTTGAGACCAGAGCCGGTTTGTTATTTCTCAGTATGGTAGATTTTGATGTTATCTTGGGCATGGACTGGTTGTCACCCCATTATGCTATTCTTGATTGTCACGCTAAAACTATGACGCTGGCTATGCCAGGTTTGCCGAGATTAGAGTGGAGAGGTACTTTAGAGTATACTCCCCGCAGGGTCATTTCATTTCTTAAGGCTCATCGAATGGTTGAGAAGGGGTGTGATGCGTATTTGGCCTATGTGAGAGATGTCAGTATTGATACCCCTACAGTCGAGTCAGTACCAGTAGTGAGGGACTTTCCAGATGTGTTTCCAGCTGATCTTCCGGGTATGCCTCCCGATAGTGATATTGATTTTGGCATTGATTTGTTGCCGGGCACTCAGCCCATCTCTATTCCTCCATATCGTATGGCTTCTCCTAAATTAAAAGAGTTGAAGGAGCAGTTGCAGGAGTTGCTTGATAAGGGCTTCATCAGGCCCAGTGTATCACCTTGGGGTGCTCCGGTCTTATTTGAGAAGAAGAAGGATGGTTCTATGCATATGTGTATTGATTATCGGCAGTTGAACAAGGTTACAGTGAAGAACATGTATCCTTGGCCTCGCATTGATGACTTATTTGATCAGTTATAGGGTGCCAGGGTGTTTTCCAAGATTGACTTGCGTTCTGGCTAACATCAGTTGAAGATTCGGGAGCCGGATATCCCGAAGACTACTTTCAGGACCAGATATGGTCACTATGAGTTTCTTGTCATGTCATTTGGGCTGACCAATGCCCCAGCAGCCTTTATGCATTTGATGCACAGTGTATTCAGGCCTTATCTTGATTCCTTTGTCATTGTGTTCATTGACAACCTCCTGGTATATTCCCGGTCTCGGGAAGATCATGAGCAGCACCTGAGGACCGTGATTCAGACTTTGAGGGAGAAGAGGTTGTATGCAAAATTTTCTAAGTGTGAATTTTGGCTTGATTCAGTGGCATTCTTGGGCCACATAGTGTATTGTGATGGGATCAAGGTAGATCCGAAGAAAGTGGAGGTAGTGCAGAGTTGGCCTAGACCGTCATCAGCTACGGAGATCTGCAGTTTCCTTGGTTTGGCGGGGTATTACCGTTGCTTTGTGGAGAGATTTTCATCCATTGCAGCACCTATGACCAGGCTGACCCAGAAGGGTGCTCCGTTCAGGTGAACCGAGGAGTGTGAGAAGAGCTTTCAGAAGCTCAAGATAGCTTTGACTACAGCCCCAGTATTAGTATTGCCTATAGGTTCAGGGTCATACACTGTCTATTGTGATGCCTCGAGGATTGGCCTTAGAGCGGTATTGATGCAAGACGGTAGGGTGATTGCCTACGCGTCTAGACAGTTGAAGGTGCATGAGAAGAATTATCCAGTTCATGATCTCGAGTTAGCAGCTATTGTTCACGCCCTGAAGATCTGGTATCATTATTTGTACGGTGTTCCCTGTGAGATTTACACTGATCACCGGAGTTTGCAATATTTGTCCAGGCAGAAGGACCTTAATTTGAGTCAGCGGAGGTAGTTGGAGCTACATAAAGACTATGATATCACTATATTTTACCACCTGGGGAAGGCCAATGTAGTGGCCGACGCTTTGAGTCACCGGGTAGAGAGTTTGGGGAGTTTGGCATATCATCCGGTAGCTAAGAGGCCCTTAGCCTTGGATGTTCAGGCCTTAGCCAACCGGTTCGTGAGATTGGATATTTTAGAGCCTAGCCAGGTATTAGCTTGTGTGATTACTCGGTCTTCTCTTTATGACCATATCAGGGAGCGCTAGTATGATGATCCTCATCTTCTAGTTCTTCAGGATAGGGTTTGGCGAGGTGATACCAGAGATGTGACTATTGGTGATGACGGTGTGATGAGGATGCAGGGTCGGATCTGTGTGCCCAATGTAGATGGACTTCGGGAGTTGATTTTTGAGGAGGCCCATAGGTTGCGGTACTCCATTCATCCGGGTGCCGCGAAGATGTACCAGGACTTGAGGTAGCACTATTGGTTGGAGAAGAATGAAAAAGGACATAGTTGGGTTTGTGGCCAAGTGTCTCAACTGTCAGCAGGTTAAATATGAGCATCAGAGACCGGGTGGATTACTTCAGAGGTTGGAGATCCCAGAGTGGAAGTGGGAGCGGATCACCATGGACTTTATGGTTGGAGTTCCTCGGACTTTGAGGAAGTTTGATGCTATTTGGGTGATCGTGGAACGACTGACCAAGTCAGCCCATTTCATTTCGGTGCTGACTACATACTCTTCGGAGAGGTTGGCTGAGATTTATATCAGAGAGATTGTCCGCCTTCATGGTATTCCAGTATCCATCATTTCAGATAGAGGTACACAGTTCACATCACGGTTTTGGAGAGCCGTACAACAAGAGCTGGGTACTAGGGTGGAGTTGAGCACAGCCTTTCACCCTCAGACGGACAGGCAGTCCGAGCACACAATTCAGATTCTTGAGGATATGCTTCATGCCTATGTGATGGAGTTTGGAGGGTCATGGGACTGATACTTGCCACTTGCAGAGTTCGCTTACAACAACAGTTATCAGTCTAGCATTTCGATGGCACCATATGAGGCTTTGTATGATAGGCGGTGCCGGTCCCCAGTGGGATGGTTTGAGCCGGGCGATGCCCAATTGTTGGGTACAGATTTGGTCTAGGATGCCCTGGATAAGGTGAAGGTGATTCAGGAGAGACTTCGCATAGCCCAGTCCAGGCAGAAGAGTTATGCAGACCGTAAGGTTCGTGATTTGGCATTTATGGTTGGTGAGCGGGTCTTGCTTCGGGTATCGCCTATGAAGGGTGTCATGAGGTTCGGAAAGAAGGGCAATCTGAGCCCGAGGTTCATTGGTCCTTTTGAGATATTGCGGTGAGTTGGGGAGATTGCTTATGAGCTTGCCTTGCCTCCCAGCCTAGCAGGAGTTCACCCGATATTCCACGTGTCCATGCTTCGGAAGTATCACGGTGATTCGACTCATGTATTGGACTTCAGCTAAGTCTAGTTGGACAAAGATCTATCTTATGTTGAGGAGCCAATAACCATTTTGGACAGGCAGGTTAGAAAACTCAGGTCAAAGAATATTGCTTTAGTAAAGGTCCAGTGGAGGGTTCAGCCGGTCAAGGAGGCGACTTGGGAGACCAGGCAGGATATGCGCATCCAGTACCCTCATCTTTTCACAGTTTCAGGTATGTCTTTATACTCGTTCGAGGACGAACGGTTGTTTTAAGAGGGGGAGGATGTAACGACCCGGCCGGTCATTTTGAGAGTAATAGCCTTGATCCCCTATTAACTACTTTCCCCAAATGTTTTTCTGCTATTGTGACTTGCCGAGATGATTGGTTTTGAGTTTCGGAGTGTTTTGGGACACTTAGTCCCTAAATGAGAGCTTAAGCCCTAGGATTTGGACCGTAGTCGGAACTATGTGAAGAGGACTCCGAAATGGATTTCCATCGGTTCCGTTAGCTCCGTTAGGTGATTTTGGGTTTAGGAGCGTGTCCGGATTGTGTTTTGGAGGTTCGTAGCTCATTTAGGCTTGAAATGGCGAAAGTCAAATTTTTGGAGTTTTGGGCCGGTAGTGGAAATTTTATATCGGGGTCTTTTTCCGATTCCGGAAGTTGGAGTAGGTCCGTAATGTTTATTATAACTTGTGCGCAAAATTTGAGGTCAATCGGACGTGATTTGATAGGTTTCGACATTAGTTATAGAATTTGGATGTTTCAAGTTCTTTAAGTTTGAATTGGAGGGTGATTCATGATTTTAGCATTGTTCTATGGGATTTGAGAGCTCAACTAAGTTCGTATGGTATTTTAGGATTGGTTGGTATGTTTGGTCGAGGTCCCGGGGGCCTCGGGTGTGTTTCAGATGTTTAACGGGTGAAAACTTGGACTTAGAGGAATTTCTGAACTTTGCTGGTTTTGGTGTTTTCGCACCTGCGGAAAAGAGACCGCAGGTGCGCGAGCTGCACATGCGGAGATGGAAGCGCAGATGCGATAAATCGAAAGCGCAGCCGCACATGCGAGGATGCGATGTGGCTGAAAAGATTATGGTGCTCTCCGGATCCAAGTACTCTGCTGTGAAGGAAGATGATGGTGCTTCAAGTGATGGATCCTCCCCACTTACACCATATAGCGTGAGCCAATTGAAGATCAATCTGTGTGACAATCCATGCTATTCTCCATCGTCCACGACAATCATGCAAGCCATGGTGACAAACACTTCATCTGTGGAGGAGCAGTTGGCAAACTTGACAGAGGCAATCGCTGGCTTGACCAAGTGCATGCAAAATCAAGATGCTAGAATCGACAAGCTAACAGATAATGTGGGAATCTTGATGGAAGAAGAATATATCCACGCATCTGGAAAGCTCCCAGAAGTTCCAGAGAGTGATTCTCCCCCAACACAAGTAGCATCCGCTAAGGCTATCCCTGTCTCATCTGAAGGGATGACTCCAATCGATCAACTGAAGGAGTTCATTGAAGGAACTACAAAAAGAAAGTATGAAGTTTCTACCAAGTCCTCTATTACATACACAAAGCCATATACTATGAGGGTCGATATGTTGAAGATGCCTGCTGGCTATCAACCTCCAAAGTTTCAACAGTTTGATGGAAAAGGAAATCTAAAGCAACATGTGGCACACTTCATTGAGACATGCAACAACACTGGGACTTATGGAGATTACCTCGTTAAGCAGTTTGTCCGCTCGCTAAAAGGAAATGCCTATGATTGGTATACAGACCTTGAGGCAGGATCTATTGATAGTTGGGATCGACTAGAGAAAGAGTTCCTCAATCGCTTTTATAGCATAAGGTGCACTGTGAGCATGGTGGAGCTTACGAGTACTCGTCAACGGAAGGGTGAACCAGTTATCGACTTTATCAATTGTTGGAGGAATGCAAGCCTCAACTGCAAAGACAGGCTTAGTGAAGCTTCGGGCATAGAGAAGTGCATCCAAGGTATGCATTGGGGAATCCATTACATCTTGCAAGGTATCAAGCCTAGCACATTTGAATAACTTATGACTCGTGCCCATGACATGGAGTTAAGCATGGCCTCCACTGGAAACGAAAGGCTGCCTATCTATGAGCCTCACAAAGGGAACGACAAGCAAGAAGTCAGGAAATGGAGCAAATTTGCACCCAAGTTTGAAAACAAAGAAGCTACGAATGTCAACACATCACCTGTGAAATTCACAACGAAGGTGATCAAGAAGTAGAGTAAGAAATCCACTTCTTTTCAAGATAAACCAAGTGGAAAGTTGACTTTAAAAGAAATGCAAGAGAAGGAGTACCCATTTCTGGATTCTGATATGCCAGCAATTTTTGAAGAACTCCTGGAGTTAAATCTCATTGCGCTTCCAGAGATGAAGCTACCAAATAAAGCTGGTAAAACGAATGACCCAAATTACTGGAAATACTATCGACTCGTGAGCCACCCTTTGGAGAAGTGCTTTGTCTTCAAGGACAAAGTTATGGACAAGGCCCGTGAAAAGAAGATCGTGCTTGAAGATGAGTAGGCAAGTGCGAACCAAGTCTCTATCACCTTTGGCTCATTTAGTCTAGATGAGCTATGCAGTTTAAAAGAAATCAAAGATGAAGAATTATTGGAGAATAACAAAGTCGAAGTAGACGACCATGATGATGATGAGGGTTGGACGTTGGTGACTTGCCGTAGGTGCCATAAAAGGAGCTCACAAAAAGAATCAATAAAATAACGAACAAGGAAAATGATGGTGAAAAGACCAAAGAGATGGAATCCAATTAAGCATTTGAAGAAAAAAAAAGTGGAGGTGCACCATCCTCATAAACCACGACATCCAGTGACCTTGGAGGAGTTCTTACCAAGTTGGTTCTGCACGAAGATTTCCCTTGAGGGTATTGATGCCTCTTGTTGCCATGCTGACAAAAGGGAAGAAAAGAGTGATGGCCTACCATCAACACCATCTCCGGAAAAGCTCATCAAGTCCATTCCTCAAGAAGTTAATGTTTGTGAGGAAAACGTTATGTTCACAAATGACGATCTTCTACCAGGTGACACTCCTCATAACCGCCCATTGTACCTGGTTGGCTATATGCGCGATGAAAGGGTAAATCAAATTTTGGTTGATGGAGGATCCTCAGTGAACATCTTGCCAATTGGTACTATGAAAGAACTCGGTATTCCCATGAATGAACTCTCGGAAAGTCGTGTGATGATTCTAGGATTCAACCAAGGGGAGAAAAGAGCCATAGGTGCTATCAGGTTGGGAATCTCCATTGAAGATATGCAATCAAGCGCATGGTTGCATGTGATCGATGCAAAGACTTCATACAATGTCTTGCTTGGAGGGCCTTGGATACATGAGAATAAAGTAGTTCCATATACCTACCATCAATGTTTAAAATACTATGAGGGCGAAGTCGAGAAGAAGATAGTTGTTAATGATGAGCCATTCACCGAGGCTAAGTCACACTTTGCCGATGCGAAGTTATACTTGATGAACCTCATTGTGAAGGAGCTAAAAGCTTATGATGTCATGAAAAGCAAGAATGACGAGCCCACAACTAAAAGAGCATAGGTGACTGTTGGTAGAGCCAAAGTTGTTACTGAAGAGGTGCAACCTAACTCGAATAAATCTTATAGAAGGGATATTGCGTTTTATGGAAAGAAAGTAACTCCTGCGCTCCAATATGTCCCTAAAAGGAAGAAATATGAAGGTGAATCATCTAATCTCCAAACTAACATGCTAAAGGAGTTAACTCTTCTGGTAAAGCGAATTGAGGCAGTAAAGTTGTCCTCAGAGCCACTTGCAAGGTTTGTGGTCCAAAATCATTTGCAGAATATGGCACTCCCTACAAAGCGAACATATAAAGGTTTTGATCCTAACGCTTACAGGCTATTTGCAAAAGCTGGATACAATCCCAATGAGCAATCAAAGTTAGGGAAGCTCCCATCAAAAGCTGTGATGAGGCAACCACATGAAAGTTTAGGATACAAGCAACCGTCACTAGTGTGCATATCCATAAGAAGGGCAAGAAACAATTATATCACCGGAGAAGATGAATATGTCGCTTCTAATAAGCCTTCTGTCTTTGATCGACTTGGAAAATCAACTGTGAGGACTTCCGTGTTTGAGAGATTGGGTCCATTAAAGAAAGGGATTAAGTTTCGGATAAGTTATCGAAATACAAGAACACCCGCTTCGCCCAAAATCCAGAAGATCTCTAAGGATTTTCAAAGTCTAGTTCCTTCTAGAATGAGGCAACAAACAAAAGTCATGGTTTCATGTGATGAGGTACTAAAGGTGAATCCATACATATTGGTCTACACTAAATACCGTGATGAAGATGAAGAAAGTGTGGGTTCTTCGAATCATGTCACTGCACAAGGCGAGCACGGTGTTTCATCTCTAATGGAGGATGACGAGAAATTGGAGGATGTTTTACCATGTTATCACATATAATTCAATGATGGGGATCCTCAACAAGATGAAGATGCGAAAGATGCTCCTCCGAAACTTGAAGAAGGGGTGAAGGCAACAATTGATGCCTTAATAGAAGTTAACCTTGGCACAGATGAAGAACCAAGGCCCACATACCTAAGTGCTTTACTAGCAATTGATGAAGAAAGAACTTATATCGAGTTACTCAAGGAGTTTAAGGATGTCTTTCCTTGGAGTTACAAAGAGATGCCTGGCTTGGACCCTAAAGTAGCAGTTCATCACCTTGTAATCAAGAATGGCATTTGTCTTGTTAAGCAAGCCCAAAGGCGCTTTAGGCCATACTTGGTTCCCTTGATCAAAAGTGACGCAAACACACTCATTGAAGTTGGATTTATTTGCGATGTCAAAAACCCAACATGGGTCTCAAGTATTGTCCCTGTAAGGAAGAAGAATGGCCAGATTCGGGTGTGCGTTAACTTCAGAGATCTCAACAATGTGTGTCCTAAAGATGAATTCCCGCTTCCTATTCCAGAGCTGATGATCGATGCTTCTACTGGGTACGAGGCAATGTCATTTATGGATGGTCCATCGGGCTATAACAAAATTTGCATAGCGCCAAAAGATGAAGAGCTTACTATATTCCGTACCCCGAAGGATATTTATTGCTACAAGGTAATACCTTTTGGCTTGAAGAATGATGGTGCTACTTAGCAAAGGGCTCTGAAAATTATTTTTGATGATCTTCTCCACAAGAATGTCGAATGCTATATTGACAACTTGGTGGTAAAATCAAGAGAAAAGAGCAACCACTTGAAAGACTTGAGAGTGGTGTTTGAGTTACTCCGGTTTTGGCAACCCCTATACCTAGAAAGCTGTTGATACTATATATTTCAAAAAAAGAAAGGGCTGTTGGAGAACTGTTGGCCGAAGAAAATAGTGAGAAGAAAGAAAACTCTCTTTACTACTTGAGCAGGATGATGACACCAAACGAGCTGAATTATTCGCCCATTGAAAAGTTGTGTTTGGCGCTAGTCTTCTCAATTCAAAAGTTGAAGCAATACTTTCAAGCTCATGTTGTTCGTCTTGTTTCTAAAGCAAAAATCATCAAGTTCGTGATGTCAAAACCTGTTCTTAGTGATCGACTAGCGAGACGGTACCTTCAATTTCAACAATTCGAGATTTTGTACATCCCTGAAAGGCTGTAAATGGACAAGCATTGGCAGACTTCTTGGCGGATCATTCGATACCTGATGACTGGAAGCTAACTGACAAACTACCTGATGAGGACACAATGGTCATTGAAGTTCAACCTCCATGGAAGATGTACTTTAATGGTGCTGCGCATCACGGAGGAGCTGGTGCTGGCATAGTATTTGTCACCTCTCAAGGCGAAGTTCTTCCCTACTCTTTTATGTAGACATAACTTTGTTCCAACAATATTGCTGAATATCAAGCATTAATACTTGGGCTTCAAATGGATGTTGATATGAAGCATTTGCAATTGAAAGTCTTTGGTGACTCTCAGTTAGTGGTCAATCAGCTTTTAGGTAGTTACGAGGTCAAGAAACCTGAATTACGCCCTTATCACAATTATGCTAAGAAATTGATGGGATGGATTGGTGATGTGATTATTCAACATGTGCCTAGGAAAGAAAATAAGAAGGCTGATGCTTTAGCTTCCCTAGCTTCATCGCTAACCTTGCCTAATCAAGCGCAAGTTACTATCTGCCAAAAATGGGTAGTATCGCCGCCAAATGAGGGTGAAAGTGAAGAAAATGAACTCGAGCATCTTGTGGCCATTTCTGTAGCTGAGAAGGAAGAATGGAGACATCCTATCATCGACTACTTAAGCTATGGGATACTTCCATAAAATTTGAGGAGAAGGACTAAAATCCGTCATCGTGCACCTCGCTTCCTTTACTTCAGAGATACTCTATACAGAAGGTCATTCGAGGGAGTACTCTTGCGATGCTTAGGGAAAGATGAAGCACTTCAAGCTTTGCAAGAAGCACATTCAGGGGTATGTGGGTCACACCAGTCTGGACCAAAGATCCACTTTCATATAAAAAGGATGGGATATTATTGGCCAACGATGGTAAAAGACTGCTTGGACTACGCTCGAAGATGCAAGGCTTGCCAATTCCATGCGAATTTTATTCATCAGCCTCATGAAGTGTTACACCCGCCTATTTCATCCTAGTCGTTCAACGCTTGGGGATTGGATGTTGTTGGACCACTACCAAAGTACTCTAGTAGGCACCTATACATCTTGGCTGCAACTGACTACTACTCAAAATGGGCTAAAGTTGTGGCTCTTAAGGAAGTAAAGAAGGAAAATATTGCAAGTTTCATCCGAGTAAACATAATATATCGCTTTGGAATTCCTCGTTACATAATAACGGATAATGGAAAGCCATTTAACAATAGGTTGATGAACAAGATTTATGATCTCTTTGGCTTAAAGCAACGTAACTCTTCTATGTACAATGTTTCCGCCTATGGTCTAGCTGAGGCATTCAACAACACTATATGCAACTTATTAAAGAAAGTTGTCTCCAAATCCAAACGAGATTGACATGACCGTATGGAAGACAATCTGTGGGCATATAGGACAACTCACCGCATGCCAACACAAGTGACCCCTTATGCACTCATTTATGGAGCCGAAGTCGTCTTGCCACTCGAGCGTCAAATACTTTCTTTACGATTAGCTATTCAAGAAGGGATCACTAAAGAAGAAAATGCTCAACTTCGATTAGTAGAGTTGGAGGCTCTTCATGAGAACAGGTTGGAAGCTCAACAAAGTCTTGAATGTTATCAAGCTCGATTGTCTCGCGCCTTCAATAAAATAGTTCGCCCGAGATCCTTTCAAGTAGGAGATCAAGTCCTTGCCGTATGAAGACCCATTATTACTTCCCATAAACCTGTAGGGAAGTTCACCTCAAAATAGGATGGGCCATATGTCGTACAAGAAGCTTACTTAAGTGGGGCTTACAAGCTGGTTGATGTAGACGACATGAGAATCGGCCCTATCAATGGAAAATTTTAGTTAATTGTAGTTTTAATCACATAAATCTCAACAGTTGATTCTCTTGAATAGGAATCAAGCTAGAAAATATGAAAATACTGTTTAATTCCAATCCATGGGGATAAAATATTACACTATACTATCTTTGACTAGCGAGCATAATTAAAGTGGCATTTTACGCTCGTCATATTTTGGTGCTATTGCCGGAGATTGGCAATCAACAGTATTTGAAATAGTTTGTAGTGCTAATTCAGGAATTTTTCTTTTATTTTCTCTTTTTACGTTTGATGTTCTTTGATTGTGCACAAGTTACAGGTTCAGAGTGGTGCATGACTAGAAATTCCATGAAGGAAGTACTACCATACGAACCCGAGATAGAAAAACAACTGCGACAGCTCAAGAAGGAAAGAAATCTCACCGAGACAACAGAAAAGGTTGAGCAATCCTCAACCAAAGAATTGATGGCTGGAAACAGTGAAGATAATATGGATTTGGCTGCGAGAGAAGCAGTCCAACAAAGAGAACAAGCTACATAGGATGCCGAGGAAGCAACTATTAGAGATTCACGAAACATATATGAAGAAGAGAGGGGTCTCAAACTTAATCAACCTCAACCCTTTCCTGGGAGACCACTTGGCGATTATGCTAGAACAGTTTACAATCAAAGTTTATCCAGTGTTCGACCACCTCAAATTGCAGCTAATAATTTCACGTTGAAGCAAGGGTTGCTCCAAACCCTTCAAAACTATTGTGTCTTCAGGGGGAAGATAAACGAAGATCCAAACAACCATCTAATGGACTTTGAGGAGATTATTAACACCTTTAAATATAATGGTGTATCACAAGATGCAGTGTACCTAAGAGCATTCCCCTTCACACTCAGAGATGATGCAATGCAGTGGCTTTGAAGCTTACATAATGGATCGATTCGAACATGGGATGAGATGACTAGAAAATTTCTTGCTAAATATTTCTCATCAGCTAAGACGAGCAAGTTTAGAAGAGAAATCCATAACTTCTGCCAGAAAGATACTGAGACTATGTTTGAAGCTTGGGAGAGGTTTAAGGAAATAGTCAGGAAGTGTCAACATATCGGAATTGAACTCTGGATGCATTACCAAGACTTTTGGGATAGATTCACACCGGCCTCACGTAGAACATTGAGCAATGCAGTTGGAGGCCCATTGATGAAGAAGACTCTAGAGGAGATAGTCACAATTCTTGATGAGTTGTCTAAAGATGCAAATCAGTGGCCTTCTAAGAGTGCTGAAAGAAGAAGATCGACAAGTGTTCACCAGATTGATGTTAACACATCTATGCAGGTACAACTTGATTCTATGGCTAAAGAAATACAGAAGCTGACCTTAGCTACAATACAATGTAAGCCTCATGGAGCTTGTGATATATGTGGAATAGGACATCCTACTCATGAATGTCAAGCCTCAACTGAGGAAGTGAATGCTGTGGGAAATTATAATGCAATGAGTCAGAGGCACCCAGGTTTTTCATGGAGTTCACCTGGAGGTACTGCAAATGTGTGTCAACAAAATAACTTTAGACCTCAGGGACAAGGAGCTCTAGTCTTCCAGAATTAGTAGAGGCAGCAGTTTCAGCCTCAACAGTCAAATCAGCCTAGTCTAGAATATCTAATGAAGTCCTTCATTATCAAGTCAGATGAGATGTTGGACACGCACGGGGCAGCTATCAAAGAATTGGGCACTGGTTTTTGAAACTTGGAGAGACAAGTGGGACAGATTACAACAATATTATCTGAAAGGGTCCCACGCACTCTGCCAGCTGATACTGAGAGAAATCCTAAAGAAACAATAAATATTGTGACCTTGAGAAGTTGGCAAGTATTGAAAGATACCACTCCAATCCAAAAAGAGGTGGTACTTGAAAAGGAAAATGGGGAGCATCTGAAGAATGATATTGATTAGAAGAAGAAAGGCAAGAAGGGAGCTGACAAAAAGAAGAAGGAGGAAACTTCGAGAAGAGATGAATCTAATGAGAGCGAGCATATGCTTGCTCAACCTTTTCCTCAAAAGTTATATAGAGAAAAGTTGGACAAGCAATTTGAGAGATTTCTAGATATGTTGAAACAGGTTAATGTAAATTTTCTATTCACAGAAGTGCTCTCCCAAATGCCAGCTTATGCTAAATGCTTGAAGGAGATCCATACAAAGAAGAGGAAGATAGAGGAGACCTCGGTGGTGAAGCTTACAGAGCATTACAATGCGATATTGCAAAACAAACTCCCACAATAGCGTGGAGATCCAGGGAGTTTCACTATACCTTGCTCTTTAGGCTCTATTAATTTTGAAAAATCTTTATGTGATTATGGTGCCTCAATTAACTTAATGCCTCTATCTATTTACAAGAAACTGGAGAAGGAGATTGGAGAGATAAGATTAGTGCCAATATCTTTGTAGCTGGCAGGCCAAACGACTCTGATACCCGAGGGGATAGTGGAAAATGTCTTAGTTCGGGTAGATAAGTTCGTATTTCCTATAGATTTTATAGTAGTGAATATGTAGGAGAACAAAGAGGTCCCCCCTCATCTTAGGAAGACCACCATTAGCAATGGGTAGAGAAGTATTAGATATACACGAGAGAAATACCATGCTTAGAGTGGGTGAGGAGACTGTAACTTTCGAGATGAATGTAGAAACGGGGGTGAAAAGGAGAAGCCAACTGCAAGTGTTGGGTGAAAAGCGAAGGGCCCAAAAAGAGAAGCCTGCAGCGAGTGAGAAAGATAAGTCTGGGGTGCACCCCAAGAAGGCAAAGAAGAAGCTGTCTGTAAAGATGTGCGCATTAGTTCGAAGGCGAGAAAAGGATCCAGACTTTGACTCCGACCCCAACTAGATGTTCAGGGAAGTTTCCTTTACCTTATGCTTTTTAATTGTGTATCATGGGGATATGCCACAAATTAAAGTGTGGGGTGGGGGATATGTTGTATGTTGTATGTATATGTGTTAGTTTAGTTAGATATAGAAAAAACCATTACTCATCCTCGAGCAATCAAACTACACTTCACATAGACACAACCTTTTTAAACAACTCTCATAACTCATCATACCAAGAATATTTAAAATAGATTAAACACTCTAACGTAACATCCTCGCCTCAAGATTTTACTCACAAGCACCACGCATTATTTATAACCCGCTCACTTACTATAACATAGAGGTCAATGACATTAACTTTCCTTTATGAATCAAGTGCCCTCACACCACAATAGAGAGTAGTTCCACACACCATGAAATTTAAGAACAATTAGGAACTCAAGATTGACAGAATTCACTCACTCTCAGAAATAACATTCATATGCCACAAAAGATGCACCATAGGGTTGCCCGTAGTGTACTACTCAACTAATCGAGTTGATTCAGTGAAGGATCAAGTAGGACTTTCACTAGTTGTAATGTAGGCTGCAGGATGGGTAGGATACATTTAGATATAAGAGTGGCTACACATCCCTAAGCACTTTAATACATACAATTCATTGTTCAAAACCACACACTTTTGTCAAACCAAAAATCTACCTTCACATCAATATACATTAACTCCCTACTTCTTTAAGCACAATTACACCAAGAGTTACCAATATCAAGGAATATTTTTCACAATCATACAATTATTTTTCTTTTTGTTATTCAATTCAAGTGGCTCTTACTTTTTCAAAACAATACACTTTTCTCCTTATTTCATTAGTTCCACTTAAATGCCAAACCAACCACCCACGCTTCAACTTTTGCAAAGTTCATATCAAATTTCAAGTGCTCACGAAAGGTAAATGGTTCAAATAGATGGTCAATTCGAACAAATGGGTAAGGCTTGTAATGTGGTTGCCAAAGAAACAAGATTGTAGGCTCAAAGGGGTTAACCAAGATACAAAACAATTAGGTGGGTAAAAGCATCTAACTAGCTCAACAAAGAAACGCCTATATCACTTCCAAGACTGAAAAAAGTACTATTTCACTTTGCAAACACACGGGGAAAGTTCTAGACATCAAATACAATGCACAGAATAATAAAAAACCTCACACACACATGGCACATAACTCACTCAGAATCGGGCTCATCAAGACACTCTAGTCAAAGCAGTTAAGCAAAATTAAGATCATACAATTTAAGGTACTTATATAAGAGTCAAAAACTGAGCCTAAGCGTCACACTAAAGCACTCACTATTCTCAAGGCATAATAAAGTTAAGAGATAATGCTTTCAATTCAAATCCTAGCACAAGGTTTCTTACTACTCACAAAAATAAAGCTAACTACACCCGGTTCAAACAAAATCCTTGGAAAAGAACCGCGGCACCAAGATAAAGCAAGGGGTAATTATTACACTACCTAACAAAAGAAAATCCTTTTGTCTTTTTCTTTCGACTATAATCCCTCAAGAAACCTGTCGATGATATCCATCGTCGGGAAAAATAGAAATTTTTTCAATTTTTATGGGTTTTTTCCCATTGTTTTTCTATCTCTAACTAAACTAACACATATACATACAACATACAACATATCCCGCGATGTGAAATAAGGATAGAAGTACGATTTCAAAATCGTTACAATATTCTTTATGACTAAATAATATAAAATGCGAAGGATGACGCAACAAGCGGCTAAGGAATAAGTATTGGTCATTACAATGACGTTACTTACAAACTTATATGTTTATGAATATGAATTTATCTATTGATTTATTGAATGATGTTTGCATGAGTGATATGAAATGAATATGTATAAGACATGATCCCTACGGACAGTCTATGAATACGTAGGTGTACAGTGAAGCCCTATGGACGGTCTATGAACGCATAGGTGCATAATGAAGGTTGGTCATGGACGGTCTCAGTTGCACGCATAGCCAGCCATTAATATTATGAGCCGTATGGACAGTCCACTATGTTACGCATATTATCCAATAGTTATTCATGTTTATGAGTAAGCCTTACGGACGCTCTCTTATGAAATGCGTCAGTGCCACTTTTATGTTTCAATGTAGCCCTAGATATGTTTGATCTGTCTGAGGTAAGTATTCAGATATAAGGTATGATGGCTAGAAGAATGTTATAGATGAAGTTCCCTAATATGATGGTTTCCAGTATAGGTACCATATGGGAACAGGTTCAGGTATAACATGACACTAATTAGATATATATACGACATTAGATGTTCCCAGCCAACAGAGCCTTCCCTTTTCAGTCTATATCCTTTGTAAGGTAAGTTGGATAATTCAATAATTAGATATGTTACAAGTCAGAATAAGGTAAGTATAATTCTCGGGCCTCATTGGCCCTCCAGATTTCTTTCAGTATATCACATATACATGTCAGTTCAGTATCAATTAAGTTATTCATATGTTATCTTCCTTAAATTCTTAGTGCATTTCTTTGAACTAATGTCCCGTCATCGGGGCACTGCATTCATGCCTACGGGTTCAAGTATCCAGTTTGACTAGCTCTTATTGTAGACGGAGTTGATATCCAGTTGAGGATTGGAAAATCTCTATTTCATCCGGAATACAGGCGATTCTAGAGGTTATCAAATTGTCCTATGTATACGTATACTTATGGTAGGTCAGTGTCCTGTCCTAACCATATTTTGATGTCAGATACTCTTAGAGGCTTTGTAGACACATGTTCAGTATGTACAACATATCAGATGCCTTGATGACCCGTGTGTATTCATGTTTTGAGTACGATGGCTCGCTGATACAACATTTTCCCACTTATAGTTACACAGTACGAGTTGTGGCCATGTTGTTCCATAATAGTTACAGAAATAATGAGTTCAGCCTAGTCAGCCTATGTATGTTCTAGTTATGTCGAACGATCATGAGTTACAAAGTGGTTCGCTCGGGATAGTACGGCACCGGGTGCCAGCCATGCCTCCTCAGGTTGGTGCGTGACAAAGTGGTATCAGAGCAGGTCGTGTCTTAGGGAGTTTGCAAAGCCGTGTCTGGTAGAGTCTCAGTTATGGGTGTGTTACGTGCCACACTTATCAAGGAGAGGCTACGGGGCATTTAGGAAATGTTAGCCTTCTTTTGTTTCCAAATCATGCCATAGAGTCGAGTCATAAAAAGTCCGTATGAAGCATATGCCAGATTGTGTATGCATCAGAGGTGCAAGTATTATAGTAGAGCTTTAAGGCGTGGATGTAAACTTCACCTATGTCGGAGGAAGGTTATGAAAGCGATAGAAGATGCCATGCGAGATTTAAAAGTAAGTAAGTAAAGGTGAAGAGAGTATGAGATACTTAACTACGGAAGGTTGTGGATAGTCCAGACTTCAAATATAAGGCTAGAAGCATCGTGATTCAGTATCCAAAACCGATAGTGGTGTCATCAGTAGCATACCTTCCTGCCTATGGTATCCAGGTTTGGAGAGGTCTAGTTACGAGAGTAAAGAAGAGCTGGAGGTGACATTAAAGAAGAGCTGGAGGTGACATGATGTCTCACTTGAGGTCAATAATAACATAAGGAAATCTATGGTGCTAGCAAGTTAAATAAAGGTTGCGAGTATTATGGATAGATACATGCAGGCCGCAAGCTAAAGTATAGTAGAGTGACAAAGTTTTAGGTAGACAGGAGTAAAGATAAGAAAAGGTGAGTGAGAAGGTGACGAGAATAGGTAAGGCCTCGGGATTAAGCCCATCAAAATGAGAGAGATGATGGTTTTTGTAAGTTATAGAAAGCATAGTATAGCTTGAATGAACTCGGAGGAGTTTAAGACTAGGAGCATTTCGAACATACGGAATGCTGCGCTGGTAGTAGAATAAGAGTGTAATTGTGAAAAATGAAAAGAGGATGACGTTTAGGCCTTCGATTGAGTAATGATTCAAAGAGAAGGGATTTTCATGAATTCCATGGGATTAGAATACTTCCCCCATAGATGAATCAGTTTGAGATGATATGAACTATTGTTATTGAAGTGTAGTATCTTCCTAGGCCGATCAGGAAAATAACTTCACATGTTCCCTAATAAGATGTGAGCCCTAGTGACAATGTAGCACACAAGAGGTTTCTAGTTATTAGCGGTAGATTATATGTCACCATTAAAAGTGAATCAGCAATAGATGGATAAAAGTTCCAAAGTATGAGATGAAATTACGCTTCCACTCTTTAGATTAACTGTAATGAGGAAGCATTAAAGGACTTAGATTTATACATATAGGAGTAGTAAAGAGAGAGTAACCTGGAGTTGGGTAGCAAACCTCGATAATAATAAATCTGACTAACTGTTAAAGTATAGTATGACCTACCTAGATACAATAATGACATATGGCTAGATAACCGAGGCTATAAAATAGAATATAGAAATCATTGTAAGTTTGACAAAGTACCGAGTGAAGAACTTCAATACACCTATAGATGCCTAGAGGGATAGTTTGTCATAGTTCTGTATAAGATCACAAAGTGAGGCCTAGAGATTGGCTAAAAGCTGGTATAAAAAGGAGAGAAGACTCGAATAGGCAAACATACAAGGACAGAGTCGTACATGCTATATGATAGAAGGTAGCAAATATTACAAGATTGGAAGTATTCCGACCACAGGTCGTAGTGTGAGAACGAGGCCTAAAGGGGAGAATGCCATGGCTTTTAGATTTATTCACAGAACAATTGCCTAGATGGCAAAGACAATATTAATTTATTCATAAGAATCATAGATTATGAGATTGATAACCGCATCAGCCAAAATTCGAGGACAAATGTTCCAAAGGGGGGAATGATATTACACCCAATGTTTTGTACGTAAAAGTACGTCGTAAGTTAATTGATGCAAACTCGGAAATGAGATACTCTTTGAAAGTACATAAAGTAATTTAATAATATTACCTTTGAGGTTACAAATATTTAAGATCACGAATAACATGTACCAAGATGGTTAGAAGGATTAGAAGCTAAACGAACTGAAGAAAATACGTTTCGCCAAAATTCGACAAGTTGGGAATATTATAACATGTACTTTTGGGGTGAGACTAAGATTCTTAACATGATAAAGAGGTTATGTTATGAGTTATTTTAGTGGTATGATAGTCGTGTGTTATATTTTGATGTCAAGCGAGTTGTGGAACAAAAGTTAGCAAAGGTCATCACATGTTAGATTCAGAAATGTGCTGAAACTTAGGTCAAATCTAGCTGACCTTTTCTCTCAATATAATTAAAGTTACGGAGTGATCTACCCACAAAATTGAAATTCTACGAGTCTAGTTTCCAACGCATTATAGATTTCATCAATTTGACATCGGAGTAGAGAGATATTTTAATTTTTGCAAGACTGCGCAGACTGCTAGGTGACAAGTACGTGCATCACCTACTTGCTCTAATGAAGGGACCAAATAAATCCCCAAAAAGGGGCAGCCAAGGGGCCTTTTAAGGGATAAATAAATCTATTTATTTCACTCATTTCTCAGATCAATTATATCATATTGAACCCCTGCAACTTCTCCCCCACAAATCCCCCACAAACCCTAAGTGATTTCGAGTGATACGAAGCGATTCTAGTGCCGAAAAACCCGGACAGCTTGCTAATTTCCCTTTCTCCTTCTTGCATCTGCGTTGGGGGACTGACTTTGGATGAAGAAGGACTAGGTTTTGTGGGTTCTACTTATTCCAAGGTAAGTTTATGCTTTTCTTTCTCTTATCTAAGCTTCTACGAGTTGCAACTCGATCGTAAAGAATAGAACTTGTGAGTTTCGAAAGAGTAGTATGATGTTTGTTGTGGAATCACTGTTGGCAGGTTGTGAACTTAATTTTAAGTTGAATTCATGGATGCTTTATATGAGAAGCGTCTTAATTATATACTATTGGTTGTGCTGCTCGATATGAAAGAAAAGAAACAAGCGAGAAACATTTATTAATAATCTGAAAGATCAATTTTGAGTTGATGAACTTGTCGGACTGTTAAGGGGTCATTTTAAAGTTTTATTGTAGCTGAAATTAGTAGGGATAATTTAATAAGTGGAGGTTAATGTAGTTGATAAATTGTGGAAGGAAGAAGGGGTTTAAAACTATTGTTGTTTAGTCACAAATCGATTTTGCCGCTCGTCGAGGTTGTAAAACTATTTTGAAAGGCTTTTTATGAGTATTGTTGATGTTGTTTGGATTGTTGTTGGTTGTTGTAACTTGTGGAAAATCATATAAACAGGGGAGGTGCTGTACGTTTTATAGTATAATAAAGTGTGTTGTTCAAATGCGATAAGTTATGGCATTCGTATTGTGACAAAGTATTATTCATTGCTTGTAGACACGGGATCTACAAGTTAAGTTAGCTTAAGGATTGGACAGGAGATTTTTAGGTATGTAAGGTCTTCCTTTATTTTCTTTGGCATGATTCCGTATGTTATGTTTCTCTTATAAGGAATTCAAGGAGATGAGCCTTTGTATATATATTATATTGACGATTAAGGTCCGTTCACGAGTATAGTCATACGAATGTTGAAATACATTGTATTGATCGAAGTTTCATGTATTCTCAAGTAATAAATAGAGCCTTCCGAAAGGTCCTTGTCATTTAAATATAACAAGACGTCCATATGTCAATTAAAGATTACGCACAAATGGACAAATGAATAAGAAGTAATATAGTGTCCGTATAATGAGGGATAACTATACACGAATAGTTCAACAAGGTAGCATAATGTATTGTTTGCAGAGAGATAAGAATGACTCCACCTAAAGAATTCCATGACTTCCAATACTTACACGTTTGTGTTCACAAAACTGATAAAGACCCACGAAGGTGGTTACGTTGCTCTTAAGTTAAGTAGGGTTGATTATATACGAGGATAATATTAAGAGACAATATACGTTATCTAAGGAGTCGTACACTAAAGAATATGATAAGCTCAGCAATAAGAATATAAGTTGATAGAACGTAAATCCCGCAGCTCTTGTTACATATTGATGAATGGATATATATGTATGTATGTATGTATGTATGTATGTATGTATGTATGTATGTATGTATGTATGTATGTATGTATAACGAGTATTTAGCCTTTTAAGGGCTAAATAAATCTATTTATTTCATGCATTTCTCAGGTCAATTATATCATATCGAACCCCTGAAACTTCTCCCCCACAAATCCCACATAAACCCTAAGTGATTTCGGGCGATACGAAGCGATTCTTATGCCGAAAAACAAAACCCGGACAGCTTGCTAATTTCCCTTTCTCCTTCTTGCATCTGTGTTGGGGGACTGACTTTGGATGAAGAGGGACTAGGTTTTATGGGTTCTACTTATTCCAAGGTACGTTTATGCTTCTCTTTCCCTTATCTAAGCTTCTACAAGTTGCAACTCGATCATAAAGAATAGAACTTGTGAGTTTCGAAAGAGTATTATGTTGTTTGTTGTGGCATCACTGTTGGTAGGTTGTGAACTTAATTTAATTTGAATTCATGTGTTATTTATATGAGAAGAGTCTTAATTATATACTATTGGTTGTGTTGCTCGATTTGAAAGAAAAGAAACAAGTGAGAAACATGTATTAGTAATCTGAAAGATCAGTTTTGAGTTGATGAACTTGTCGGACTGTTATGGGTTCATTTTAAAGTTTTTTTGTGGCTGAAATTAGTAGGTATAATTGAACAAGTGGAGGTTAATGTAGTTGATAAATTGTGGAATGAAGAAGGGGTTTAAAACTATAGTTGTTTGGTCAACAACTCATCTTGCCGCTCGTCGAGATAGTAAACCTATTTTGAAAGGCTTATTATGAGTATTGTTGATGTTGTTTGGGCTGTTGTTGGTTGTTGTAACTAGTGGGAAGTCATATAAACAGGGAAGGTGTTGTACATTTTATAGTATTATAAAGTGTGTTGTTCACATGCGATAAGCTATGGCATTCATATTGTGACAAAAGTATTATTCATTGCTTGTAGACACGGGAGCTACATGTTAAGTTAGCTTGAGGATTGGACGGGATAGTTTTTGGTATGTAAGGTCTTCCTTTCAATTCTTTGTCATGATTCCGTATGTTATGTTGCTCTTATAAGTAATTCAAGGAGATGAGCCTTTGTATATATACTATACTGACGATTAAGGTCCGTTCACGAGTATAGTCATACGAATGTTGAAATACATTGTGTTGATCGAAGTTTCATGTATTCTCAAGGAGTAAATAGAGCCTTCAGAAAGGTCCTTGTCATTTTTATATAACAAGACGTCCATATGTCAATTAAAGATTATGCACAAATGGACTAATGAATAAGAAGTAATATAGTATCCGTATAGTGAGGGATAACTATACACGAATAGTTCAACAAGGTAGCTTAATGTATAGTTTGCAGAAAGATAAGAATGACTCGACCTAAAGAATTTCATGACTTCCAATACTTATACGTTTGTGTTCACAAAACTGATAATGTCACGACCCAAAACTAACCCCTGTCATGATGGCGCCTATCGTGGAACTAGGCAAGCCGACTCATTTCCAAAACAAACTGAAATCTTCATTTTTAAAGATAATTTCAAGGTTATTTAGCATAAACCTTCATTTAAAGAGTTCAAATCAAAGAAAAATAGAAGTGCGGAAAAGAAAAGCCCGACATCGGGGTGTCACTAGTCATGAGCATATACTACAATCTGGCTAACAATATCAAGGCTAACTCAGCCCGAAAAATAGCTAAATACAACTAGAGGAAGATAAGAGGGAGAAGAGCAGGGGATGCGATCGCCAAACAGCTACCTTGCTATCTCCAAGAAAATCTGCAACCAGAACATTCAATAACCGCTACCGTGTCCAGCTACACCTGGATCTGCACACAAGGTGCAGGGAGTAACGTGAGTACGCCAACTCAGTAAGTAACAACAATAAATAAAGACTGAGAAGTAGTGACGAGCAATAAAATATATAACGTTCATATCAGGAAATCTCAGTAAACTACCACATGCTCTTAAAAATCAGGATTTGAATCAAACATCTCGTTTAAACCCAGTTCCAGTAAAAATCATTTTTAAAGACATTTTTCCAACAGTTTCTCAAACAAAGGCTCAATGCAAAGGTGAGCAAAATGATGAAATCATAAACAGCCACTCGGGCAAACCTCACAGTCACTCGTGCCACTCGGGCATACCTCACAATCACTCTTGCCACTCGGGCATACCTCACAATCACTCTTGCCACTCGGGCATACCTCACAATCACTTTTGCTACTCGGGCATACCTCGCAATCACTCTTGCCACTCGGGCACTCAGCACTCGGCACTCGCACTCAGTAGGTACCTGCGCTCACTAGGGGTGTGTACAGACTCCGGAGGGGCTCCTTCAGCCCAAGCGCTATAATCTGCACGGACAACTCACGTGCGATAATAATAAAGTATGTTGCAGGCGGGCAGCCCCGATCCACACTCATCCTCACCAATCAGGCCCTCGGCCTCTCTCAGTCACAAGTATGCTGCAGGCGGGCAGCCCTGATCCACACTCATCCTCACAAATCAAGCCACTCGGGCATTTCAGTAAAACAGGGTATTTGGCCCAAAACATTTGTATGCATCAAAATAGAGTCATAAAACTGAGTTATGCAGTAAACAAGTATAACCATGACTGAGTATAGATTTTCAATCGAAAACAGTGAGAGGATGATACAAAACAGCCCCTAAGGGTCCAAACAGCATTGCCGCAAGGCCCAAACATGGCATTCAGCCTAATTTACAGAAATTCTTTCTAAATCATATAAGTATCAATGATTTCAACAAAGTATGCAACTTTACAGTTGCTACGGGGCGAACCAAGTCAGAAATCCCCAACAGTGCACGCCCACATGCCCGTCACCTAGCATGTGCGTCACTAAAAATAGTAGAATGATACAAAATCCGGGGTTTCATACCCTCAGGACTAGATTTACAATCGTTACTTACCTCAAACCGGTCAAATCTCTACCCCGCAACGCTCTTGCCTCTGGACTCTGCCTCCAAATGCTCCAAATCTATTCACAATCAGTATAATACCATCAATATATGCTAATGGAATGAATTCCACAAGAAAAGCTTCAAAATTAGACCAAAACCCGAAATTGGCTCAAATATTGCCTGTGGAGCCCACGTCTCGGAACCCGACAAAAGTTACAAAATCCGAAAGCCCATCCAACCACGAGTCTACCCATACCAATTTTACCAAAATCCGACCTTCAAATCTACAAATCTTATTTCCAAATTTCTAAGTTTCAATCTCTGATTTACACCTCAAAATCATGTAATCTAGTCGGATTACTCGATGATAATTCAATATTATGGAGTAGAAATGATCATAAGGGACTTACCTCAAGTTTTCCTTGAAAAATATATCAAAAATTGCCACTCCCCAAGCTCCAATTTGTCAAAAATGGCAAATGGGACGAAGTCCTTATTTTTATAATTCTGCCCAGACATCCTCGGTTCTGCCTCGATCTTGGCCCTCGATCTTGGCCTTCGATTGAGGTCCTCGATCCTGGTCCTCGGTCCTGCCCCTCGATCCTGGTCCTTGATCCTGCCCCTTGATCCTGGTCCTCGGTCCTGCCCCTCGATCCTGGTTCTCGATCCTGGGCTCGACCATGAGCTCGATCTGGGCTTCGATCGTGGCCCTCGAAGCTGAGCTCGATCATGCCTTCGATCGTGGCCCTCGACTCTGGGCTCGATCATGGCTTTGATCGTGGCCCTCGACCTTGAGCTCGATCTGGGCTTCGATCGTGGCCCTCGACCCTGAGCTCGATCTGGGCTCGATTTCTGGGCAGAAGCAATTTCCAATAGTAGGAAATTGCAGCAGTTGTTCTAGTTCAATTTTTGATCCGTTAACCATCCGAAACTCACCCGAGGCCCTCGGGACCTCAACAAAATATACGAACAAGTCCTAAATCATCATACGAACTTAGTCTAATCCTCAAATCACCTCAAACAATGCTAAAATAATGAATTACACCCCAATTCAAGCCTAATGAACTTTGAAATTTCTAATTTCTACAAACAACTCCGAAACATATCCGATTGACCTCAAATTTTGCACACAAGTCCTAAATGACATAACGGAGGTATTCCATTATTCAGAATCGGATTCTGACCCCGATATCAAAAAGTCAACCCCCCCGGTCAAACTTCTCAAAAATAAAACTTTCGGCCTTTCAAGCCTAATTCCTCTACGGACTTCCAAATAATATTCCGGACATGCTCCTAAGCCCAAAATCACCATACGGAGCTATTGGAATCATCAAAATTCAAATCCGAGGTCGTTTACATATAGGTCCATATCTGGTCCACTTTTCTAACTTAAAATTTTCAATTATGAGACTAAGTGTCTCATTTCACTCCGAGTTCCTTCCGGACTCGAACCCAACTAACCCGATATAACATAATATAGTTGAATAACACAAAAAGAAGTAAGAATGGGGAAAATAGGGTTATAACTCTCGAAACGACCGGCCGGGTCATTACATCCTTCCCCTCTTAAACATCCGTTCGTCCTCGAACGGGTCTAGAAACATACCTGGAGTCTCGAATAAGCGTGGATATCTGCTCCGCATCTCCCGCTCAGTCTCCCAAGTGGCCTCTTCCACAGGCTGACCTCTCTATTGCACCTTCACTGAAGCTATATCCTTTGACCTAAACCTTCGAACCTGTCGATCCAAAATAGCCACCGGCTCCACATCATAAGTCATATCACCCTCTAACTGAACCGTGCTGAAATCCAAAACATGGGACGGATCTCCAATATACTTCCGGAGCATGGAAACATGAAACACTGGATGCACACTCGACAAGCTGGGTGGCAAGGCAAGCTTATAAGCCACCTCTCCTATCCTCTGAAGTACCTCAAAAGGCCCAATGAACCGGGGGCTCAACTTGCCCCTCTTCCCAAACCTCATAACACCCTTCATGGGTGATACCTTCAGCAAAACCTTCTCCCCAACCATAAAAGACACATCACGGACCTTCCTATCCGCGTAGCTCTTCTTCCTAGACTGCACCGTGCGAAGTCGCTTCTGAATCAATTTCACCTTATCTAATGCTTCCTGGACCAAGTCTGTACCTAGGAGCCTAGCCTCACCTGGCTCAAACCATCCAACCGGAGATCTACACCTCCTCCCATACAAAGCCTCCTACAGAGCCATCTGAATACTCGACTGATAACTGTTGTTATATGCAAACTCCGTGAGTGGCAGAAACTGGTCCCATGAACCCCCAAAATCAATGACACAAGCACGCAACATGTCCTCCAATATCTGAATAGTGCGCTCCGACTGCCCGTCCGTCTGAGGGTGAAAAGCTGTGCTTAACTCAACCTGAGTACCCAACTCTCGCTACACGGCCCTCCAAAATCGCGATGTGAACTGAGTACCCCTATCTAAAATGATGGAAACTGGGACACCATGCGGGCGAATGATCTCTCGGATGTAAATTTCAGCCAACCGCTCTGAAGAGTAAGTAGTACCAATTGGAATGAAGTGCGCGGACTTGGTCAGCCGATCCACAATAACCCAAATAGCATCAAACTTTCTCAAAGTCTGTGGGAGCCCAACTACAAAGTCCATAGTGATCCGCTCCCACTTCCACTCTGGGATCTCTAACCTCTGAAGTAAGCCACCCGGTCTCTGCTACTCATACTTAACCTGCTGACAGTTTAGACACCGAGCCACAAACCCAACTATATCCTTCTTCATCTGCCTCCACCAATAGTGCTGCCTCAAATCCTGGTACATCTTCGCGACACCCGGATGGATGGAATACCGCGAGCTGTGGGCCTCTTAATGAATTAGCTCTCGAAGCCCATCTACATTAGGAACATATATCCGGCCCTGCATTCTCAGCAGCCATCATCACCAATAATCACATCCCTAGCATCACCTCTCCGAACCCTGTCCTGAAGAACGAGCAAGTGAGGGTCATCATACTGACGCTCCCTGATACGGTCATAAAAAGAAGACCTAGAGACCACACAAGCCAATACCCAATTAGGCTCCGAAATATCCAATCTGACAAACTGGCCTGCTAAGGTCTGAACATCTAATGCCAAAGGTCTCTCTGCTGCTGGAAGATATGCTAAACTCCCCAAACTCTCTGCCCGATGACTCAAAGCATCGGCCACCACATTGGCCTTCCCCGGATGGTACAAAATAGTGATATCATAGTCCTTAAGAAGATCCAACCATCTCCGCTGACGCAAATTAAGATCCTTCTGCTTTAGCAGATACTGCAGACTCCGGTGATCAGTATAGATTTCACAATGAACCCCATACAAATAATGATGCCAAATTTTCAAGGCATGAACTATGGCTGCTAACTCAAGATCATGGATAGTATAGTTCTTCTCATGGGTCTTAAACTGGCGCGAGGCATAGGCAATTACCCTACCCTCTTGCATCAAGACACAACCAATGCCTGTCATTGGGGCATCACAATACACAGTGTAAGAACCTGAAGCTGATGGCAGAACTAACACTGGAGCTGTGGTCAAAGCAGTCTTGAGCTTCTGAAAGCTCTCCTCACATTCATCCGACCACCTGAATGGAGCACCCCTTTGGGTTAATTTGGTCAAGGGCGATGCAATAGATGAAAATCCCTCCACAAAGCGACGGTAGTAACCCGCCAAACCAAGAAAGCTCCTAATATCCGTGGCTGAGGACGGTCTGGGCCAACTCTGCACCACCTCTATCTTCTTCGGATCCACCTGAATACCCTCACTGGACACCACGTGCCCCAAGAATGCTACTGAACTGAGCCAAAACTCACATTTAGAGAACTTTGCATAAAGCTTCTCCTCCTTCAATCTCTGCAATACAGCCCTCAAATGCTGAGAGTGCTCTTCCTGGCTACGAGAGTACACCAGGATGTTGTCAATGAATACAACGACGAATGAGTCCAAATAGGGTTGGAATACACTGCTCATCAGATGCATGAACGCTGCTGGGGCATTGGTCAGCCCAAAAGACATCACCATAAACTCATAATGGCCATATCGGGTTCTGAAAGCTGTCTTGAGAATATCTGAATCCCGAATCTTCAGCTAGTGATAACCGGACCTCAAATCAATCTTGGAAAATACCCTTGCTCCCTGAAGCTGGTCGAATAAATCATCAATACGAGGCAAAGGATACTTGTTCTTGACTGTGACCTTGTTCAACTGCCTGTAATCAATACACATTCTCATGGAACCATCCTTCTTTTTTACAAATAGAACCGGTGCACCCCAAGGTGACACACTAGGCCGAATAAACCCCTTATCAAGGAGTTCCTGAAGCTGTTCTTTCAATTCCTTCAACTCCGCCGGTGCCATACGATACGGTGGAATAGAAATGGGCTGAGTGCCTGGCACCAAATCAATACCAAAGTCAATATTCCTGTCAGGCGGCATGCCCGGTAGGTCTGCAGGAAACACATCCGGAAAATCACGTACCACCGGAACAGAATAAATGACAGGAGTCTCTGCACTAACATCCCTCACAAAAGCCAAATAAGATAGGCAACCCTTCTTAACCATGCGCTGAGCCTTCAAATATGAAATCACCCTACTTGGTACATAATCTATAGAACCGCTCCACTCAACCCTCGAAATTCCCGGCATAGCCAATGTCACCGTCTTAGCGTGACAATCTAGAACATCATGACATGGAGATAACCAATCCATACCCAATATCACATCAAAGTCAACCATGCTGAGCAATAATAGATCTACTCGAGTCTCCAGACCCCCAATAGTCACCACACATGACCGATATACGCGGTCCACAATAATAGTATCGCCCATAGGAGTACATACATGTATAGATGAAACTAAGGACTCACGGGGCATATCCAGAAAATGGGTGAAATACGAGGAAACATATGAATACGTGGAACCAGGGTCAAATAATACTGAAGCATCTCTGTGGCAAACTGAGACAATATCTGTAATCACAGCATCTGAAGCAATAGCATCTGGTCTGGCAGGGAGAGCATAGAAATGAGCCTGACCACCCCCTGATCTGCCTCTCCCTCTAGGGCGACCCCTAGCTGACTGACCTCTACCCCGAGCTGACTGGGCGGTTGGTGAGGTAGTTGGGGCTGTAGTCGGAGGCTGACTCCTCTGCTGAGATAGACCTCTATGATGACGAGGACACTGCCTCCACATATGCCCAAGCTCCCCACACTCAAAACAACTCTCTGGTGCTGGCAGCGGAAACTGAAGGGAACCCCTAGCAGCGGGATGACTGGTAGAAGAACCTGACATGGAAGAGCCCTGAACAGGTGGAGCATGGGATGAACTCTGAACTGGAAGGGCACTAAGTGATGAGTGGCACTGATGAGAACTGTGAGAACCATGGCCAGATGATGCACCCCGATGAAATGGCCGAGTTGACTGAGCCTGTCTGAAATAACGACCTCTACCATGCTTGAACTGACCCCCAAAAGGAGCACCGCTGAATCCACCCTGACCATGAGGCCTCTTGGCCTCCCTTTTGACCCTCTCCTGACCGTGAACCATGTCAATCTACCAAGCAATGTCGACAACCTCATCAAAGGTAGCACCTGAAACCCGTTACCTGGTCATGAGCAACTGTAGCTGATAAGTGAGGCCATCAATAAACCTCATGATCCTCTCTATGTCCGTGGGAACCAACCAGATAGCATGACGGGCCAACTCGAAGAACCGCATCTCATACTGCGTCACAGACATATCACCCTGGCGTAGCTGCTCAAACTGTCTACGCAGCTCCTCTCTGCGGGATCGAGGCACGAACTTCTCCAAAAAGACCACAGAGAACTGGTGCCAAGTAAGGGGTGTTGCGCCAACAGGCCTACGCCTATCGTAAGTCTTCCACCATCTGACTGCAGCCCCAAAAAACTGAAAGGTAGTGAACGTGACCCCACAGGTCTCCAAAATACCAGCAGTACGGAGTATCCTCTAACACCTGTCCAAAAAGTCCTGAGCATCCTCTCTCTCTGTGCCACTGAAAGGTGGTGGTTGAAGTCTCCCAAACCTCTCCAACCTACGCTGATCATCCTCAGGCATAGCAGGAACCACATAATCCTGAGCAATAGTAACCGGATGGGATGGTGGTGCCTCTGGTGTCTGAAGTGCCTGAATAACCTACTCGGGTGTGCGAGCGACTGGAGTCTGAGTGCCTCCCCTGGCCTGAGAAATGGTTGCGGCCGTCGAAATAGAGACCGCCTGAGCAAGGTCAGTACACGCTATGAGAATCTGAGCTATGGCCTCCTGAAGGCCTGGAATCACAATAGGCACATGTGGTGCCTAAGCTGGTGCATCAACAACTGGAACTTGGTCTTGATCTGAGACAACCGATGGATCTGTAGGTACTGCCCCAACTGCTGTACGGGCTGCACCTCTACCCCTACCACGGCCTCTACCGCTGCCTCGGCCTTTCGTGGCCTTGGCTGGTGGCTGGCCCTCCTGACCGGTAGTACGAGTCCTCACCATCTGTGAGAGAATGATACAACAGATGTTTAGTTACTAGAATCAACAGATTCGCACGACAAGAATTCAAGAATGTGGAGTTTCCTAAAGGTTCTGCAGCCTCCTGAAGATAAGTACAGACGTCTCCGTACTGATCTGTAAGACTCTACTAAACACGCTCATGACGCGTGAGACCTATGTAACCTAGGCTCTGATACCAATCTGTCACGACCCAAAACTAACTCCTGTCGTGATGGCGCCTATCGTGGAACTAGGAAAGCCGACTCATTTCCAAAACAAACCGATATCTTCATTTTTAAAGATAATTTCAAGGTTATTTAGCATAAACCTTCATTTAAAGAGTTCAAATCAAAGAAAAACAGAAGTGCGGAAAAGAAAAGCCTGACATCGGAGTGTCACTAGTCATGAGCATATACTACAATCTGGCTAACAATATCAAGGCTAAATCAGCCCAGAAAATAGCTAAATAAAACTAGAGGAAGATAAGAGGGAGAAGAGCAGGGGCTGCGATCGCCAAACATCTACCTTGCTATCTCCAAGAAAATCTGCAACCAGAACACTCAATAACCGCTACCGTGTCCAGCTACACCTGGATCGGCACACAAGGTGCAGGGAGTAACGTGAGTATGCCAACTCAGTAAGTAACAACAATAAATAAAGACTGAGCAGTAGTGACGAGCAATAAAACATATAACGTTCATATCAGGAAATCTCAGTAAAATACCACATGCTCTTAAAAATCAGGATTTGAATCAAACATCTCGTTTAAACCCAGTTCCAGTAAAAATCATTTTTAAAGACATTTTTCCAACAGTTTCTCAAACAAAGGCTCAATGCAAAGGTGAGCAAAATGATGAAATCATAAACAGCCACTCGGGCCAACCTCACAGTCACTCGTGCCACTCGGGCATACCTCACAATCACTCTTGCCACTCGGGCATACCTCACAATCACTCTTGCCACTCGGGCATACCTCACAATCACTCTTGCCACTCGGGCATACCTCGCAATCACTCTTGCCACTCGGGCACTCAGCACTCGGCACTCGCACTCAGTAGGTACCTGCGCTCACTAGGGGTGTGTACAGACTCCGGAGGGGCTCCTTCAGCCCAAGCGCTATAATTGCACGGACAACTCACGTATGCTGCAGGCGGGCAGCCCTGATCCACACTCATCCTCACAAATCAAGCCACTCGGGCATTTCAGTAAAACAGGGCATTCGGCCCAAAATATTTGTATGCATCAAAATAGAGTCATAAAACTGAGTTATGCAGTAAACAAGTATAACCATGACTGAGTATAGATTTTCAATCGAAAACAGTGAGAGGATGATACAAAACAGCCCCTAAGGGTCCAAACAGCATTGTCGCAAGGCACAAACATGGCATTCAGCCCAATTTACAGAAATTCTTTCTAAATCATATAAGTATCAATGATTTCAACAAAGTATGCAACTTTACAGTTGCTACGGGGCGAACCAAGTCAGAAACCCCCAACAGTGCACGCCCACACGCCCGTCACCTGGCATGTGCGTCACTAAAAATAGTAGAATGATACAAAATCCGGGGTTTCATACCCTCAGGACTAGACTTACAATCGTTACTTACCTCAAACCGGTCAAATCTCTACCCCGCAATGCTCTTGCCTCTGGACTCTGCCTCCAAATGCTCCAAATCTATTCACAATCAGTATAATACCATCAATATACGCTAATGGAATGAATTCCACAAGAAAAGCTTCAAAATTAGACCAAAACCCAAAATTGGCTCAAAAATCGCCTGTGGAGCCCACGTCTCGGAACCCGACAAAAGTTACAAAATCCGAAAGCCCATCCAACCACGAGTCTATGCATACCAATTTTACCGAAATCCGACCTTCAAATCTACAAATCCTATTTCCAATTTTCTAAGTTTCAATCTCTTATTTACACCTCAAAATCATGTAATCTAGTCGGATTACTCGATGATAATTCAATATTATGGAGTAGAAATGATCACAAGGGACTTACCTCAAGTTTTCCTTGAAAAATATATCAAAAATCACCTCTCCCCAAGCTCCAATTCCTCAAAAATGGCAAATGGGACGAAGTCCCTATTTTTATAATTCTGCCCAGACATCCTCGGTTCTGCCTCGATCTTGGCCTTCGATCGAGGTCCTCGATCCTGGTCCTCGGTCCTGCCCCTCGATCCTGGTCCTCAGTCTTGCCCCTCGATCCTGGTCCTCGGTCCTGCCCCTCGATCCTGGTTCTCGATCCTAGGCTCGATCATGGCTTCGATCGTGCCCCTCGACCATGAGCTCGAACTGGGCTTCGATCGTGGCCCTCGACTTTGGTCTCGATCATGGCTTTGATCGTGGCCCTCGACCTTGAGCTCAATCTGGGCTTCGATCGTGGCCCTCGACCCTGAGCTCGATCTGGGCTCGATTTCTGGGCAGAAGCAATTTCCAACAGAAGGAAATTGCAGCAGCTGTTCTAGTTCAATTTTTGATCTGTTAACCATCCGAAGCTCACCCGAGGCCATCAGGACCTCAACCAAATATACCAACAAGTCCTAAAGCATCATACGAACTTAGTCGAATCCTGAAATCACCTCAAACAACGCTAAAATAATGAATTACACCCCAATTCAAGCCTAATGAACTTTGAAATTTTTAATTTCTACAAACAACTCCGAAACATATCAAATCACGTACGATTGACCTCAAATTTTGCACACAAGTCCTAAATGACATAACATAGTTATTCCAATTTTCAGAATCGGATTCCGACCGCTATATCAAAAAGTCAACCCCCCCGTCAAACTTCTCAAAAATAAAACTTTTGGCATTTCAAGCCTAATTCCTCTACGGACTTCCAAAATAATATTCCGGACATGCTCCTAAGCTCAAAATCACCATACGGAGCTATTGGAATCATCAAAATTAAAATCCGAGGTCGTTTACATATAGGTCCATATCCAGTCCATTTTTCTAACTTAAGATTTTCAATTATGAGACTAAGTGTCTCATTTCACTCCGAGTTCCTTCCGGACTCGAACCCAACTAACCCGATATAACATAATATAGCTGAATAATACAAAAAGAAGTAGGAATGGGAAAAATAGGGTTATAACTCTCGAAACGACTGGCCGGGTCGTTACAGATAAAGACCCACGAAGGTGGTTACATTACTCTTAAGTTAAGTAAGGTTGATTATATATGAGGGTGATGTTAAGAGACAATATAAGTTATCTAAGGAGTCGTACACTACAGAATATGATAAGCTTAGCAATAAGAATTTAAGTTGATAGAACATAAATCCCGCAACTCTTGTTACGTATTGATGAATGGATATATATATATATATATATGTATGTATGTATGTATGTATGTATGTATGTATAATGAGTATTTAGCCTTTTAATAGCTAAATAAATCTATTTAGTTCACTCATTTCTCAGATAAATTATATCATATTGAACCCCTGCACCTTCTCCCCCACAAATCCCACATAAACCCTAAGTGCTTTCGGGTGATACGAAGCGATTCTAGTGCCGAAAAACCCGGACAGCTTGCTAATTTCCCTTTATCCTTCTTGCCTCTGCGTTGGGGGACTGACTTTGGATGAAGAGGGACTAGGTTTTGTGGGTTCTACTTATTCCAAGGTAAGTTTATTCTTCTCTTTTCCTTATCTAAGATTCTAAGAGTCGCAACTCGATCGTAAAGACTAGAACTTGTGAGTTTCAAAAGAGTAGTATGTTGTTTGTTGTGGCAACATGTATTAGTAATCTGAAATATCAGTTTTGAGTTGACGAACTTGTCGGACTATTATGGGGTCATTTTAAAGTTTTATTATGGCTTAAATTAGTAGGGATAATTGAATAAGTGGAGGTTAATGTAGTTGATAAATTGTGGAAGGAAGAAGGGGTTTAAAAATATAGTTGGTTAGTCACTTGCCGCTCGTAGAGATTGTAAAACTAATTTGAAAGGCTTATTATGAGTATTGTTGATGTTGTTTGGGCTGTTGTTGGTTGTTGTAACTTGTGGAAAGTCATATAAATCGGGGTGGTGTTGTACGTTTTATAGTATAATAAAGTGTGTCATTCAAATGGGATAAGTTATGGCATTCGTATTGTGACAAAAGTATTATTCATTGCTGGTAGACACGGGAGCTACATGTTAAGTTAGCTTGAGGATTGGACGGGATAGTTTTAGGTATGCAAGGTCTTCCTTTCTTTTCTTTGGCATGATTCCGTATGTTATGTTGCTCTTATAAGGAATTCAAGGAGATGGGTCTTTGTATATATACTATACTGACAATTAAGGTCCGTTCACGAGTATAGTCATACGAATGTTGAAATACATTGTGTTGATCGAAGATTCATGTATTCTCAAGGAGTAAATAGAGCCTTCCGAAAGGTCCTTGTCATTTATATATAACAAGACGTCCATATGTCAATTAAATATTACGCACAAATGGACTAATGAATAAGAAGAAATATAGTGTCCGTATAATGAGGGATAACTATACACGAATAGTTCAACAAGGTAGCATAATGTATAGTTTGCAGAAAGATAAGAATGACTCGACCTAAAGAATTCCATGACTTCCAATACTTGCATGTTTGTGTTCACAAAACTGATAAAGATCCACGAAGGCGGTTACATTTCTCTTAAGTTAAGTAAGGTTGATTATATATGAGGGTGATGTTAAGAGACAATATAAGTTATCTTAGGAGTCGTACACTACAAAATATGATAAGCTTAGCCTTTTAGCTCTTAAAAGGCTAAATACTCGTTATACATACATACATACATAGATATATATATATATATATATATATATATATATATATATATATATATATATATATATATATATATATCCATTCATCAATACGTAACAAGAATTGCGGGATTTATGTTCTATCAACTTATATTCTTATTCTACATCCATTCAAAGATGTAGCGCCCCCGACAAAAGGGACGTTAGCACTGTCGAATAGTACTAGTATGTAAGGCAAACACCAATCTTAGTAGAATGAACAGTGAAACAAAGAGAAGGCAGTCATAATAATCAATAAGTACTTCACAGAAATACAAAGAAACACCAAGTAAGGATCACATAGTTTCCAATTCAATCTTTTCATCTTTTTAAGTTAATAATCTTTAGTGCCAAAGCCACAACTCACAATGCCACCGTGTTTTTACATGGAGTCCGGTCTCGACCCGACCGGCTAAGCCATCTCAAGTGAGACATATCTATATCCACAATGTAAATAAATAATTCCAACATAAATGCCACCATGTGTATAGCATGGCGTCCGATCTCGGCCCGATCGGCTAAGCCATCTCACTTGAGACATAACCTCTTTCAATTGCTCACTTAATTCACATCTCTTTTCCATCTTTCATTATATGGCACAAACAACATCATTTATTAAGTAGTTCTTGACACTTGGGCACATTTTACAATTCAAGTCTTTCCCTTTTTATTCATTCAAATAATGTCATCATTCATGTCGATAAGTACCATCACATAAGGCATTGCACACATAAGGGAAGGAGCTTGGAAAATCATAGTTACGTTCTCAAATAACATGATGACATGGTAAGCATCTAAAAAAATTAGGGAACATGAATCTTTCAACCCAACACACTAAGGCAAACAATTCTAGTAAGATCAAGTCGGAACTTACACCATTTATTCAGACACATGGAGTTTGATTCTAGGAAGAAAAGAGTTAGTCATACATACCTCAATTGCGCTTCTTTAGACTCTATAATTTTCCAGAACCCTTAGCAACCTCAATTAATTTTAGCAATATACAAATTGAACCCAAAATTAGAAAAATGTTCATGGTTCTAGTTCACTTTTCCACACTCTTTTACCACACATGCATGCAAGATAAACAACCCTCATACCCATGGACCATCTTATTAATTACTCATTTTCAGTATAGGTTTCAAAGTTTAGGGCTAGGGTATAGATTCTTACCTCTAGGATGGAGGCCTAGGTTGCTTTACTTGATAATCTTCAAAGTTTCAAGCAAGAATTGAAGAATAATTGATGAGGATTACTTTCTCACTCTAAGGCTCCCTCTCTCACTCTATAGTATCAGAAAATGAGCTCAAAATAGACTATGGCATAAGTTATATTGACACAGGGTCGGGTAAAAACAACTAGAAATTAGGAGCCCCGACACAGATCTGCGATCGCATATGCGACTGCATAATGGTTATGCGGTCTGCAAAGTGATCGCAGAAATAGCCATCAGGGGCCTGAACTTTCGGCCTAGGTATGTGACCAGTATGCTGTCCGCATACTTGTTCTGCAGTCGCATAATGCACCGCAGAACTCTCTCCGCAAAAACTCAAGAGGGATTATGCGACCGATATGCGGTTCGCATAGTGATTATGCGGTCGCATAATCGACCGCAAAGCTGACCTCAATTTGGCCAACATACAACTTCACTCTGCGGACATTTTGCAGTCCGCAGAGTGATTATGCGGCCACAGAAATGCGTTCTTCTGCGAAACATTTTCCTCTAAGTCCGTAGGGTACTATTCAATCCAAAAAATCTGTATAATAACGCAGGAATCTATCTTGGCACCACGAAACCCCGAGTTGTTTTTGGTTTAAATTTTTACGGGTCCTTACATTAACAACTAGGGATATTAAGGGTTGGAGAAAAGATTAAGGGGGTCTAAAGTTATGATTTCCCCAATTGTCGAAATTCTCCCCGCTACGTCTTCTATAATTTTACCTAAGTATTCTCTACTGATCATGAGCACTCTACTTATCGTAATTCTCTCTCGAGCAACTACAACAATGTACTAGTTATATTATCTCGAATTACGCTAGCTCACACTTTTTCACCGCTCACTATGATCACATCAAAGATTCTTTATCTCTAATCCTGCTTTTAAACCTGCCGTATTGATCTCTCATATACGTTTGAAGTAACGTTGTTCAATAACCACCTAAATATGTACTCTTTTTCAAGTAATACATAAACAATAGGCACTGTTAATTGAGAGCTCTTCAATTAAATAAAATTAGCACATAGTTGAACAAATAGAAAAATTCAAAGACTGAATTATATCAAAACGTATCAAGAATTCATCCTACAAAAGTTTTCATCAAAACCCTAGATAACATATTAGCTATTCATAATAGTATGCCAAACTACAATACTAGAATTCATAACCAATAATGAAAATAGGAAGAAGAAAGTGAAAAACTCGTAGAAGGATTCTTCGCCTTGCTCCTTGTGTGTTTTGCCTCATTAGGTCGATTCCCTCTCTAATGATGTCTGACCCTCAAAAAACTAACTTTAAGGGGTATTTATAGGGTAGGGGCCGAATTCTACATGTCCAAAACTAATGAGGAATTAAAATTTTCTCTAATGGCATCGTCAGCGCGAGGCACTGTCTATGGTGCCATTGTTTCGGCACAAGGCACTGTCTGGGGCGCTAATGACAGTGCCCTGGACAATGCCTTGCACTGTCTATGGCACTATTGTTTCTATGCAAGGCACTGTCTGGGGCACCAATGACAGTGCCCTGGACAATGCCTTGCACTATCTATGGCACTGTTATTTCGTTGCCTTGCACTTCTTCTTTTATTGCTCCATTTTGTAGCTTTGAGGTACCATTCCGTGCAATCTTTCTCCAATTAACGTCCAAGCATTCCTACACGTGAAATAAGCTCTATTAAGCGCAATTGTCGCACAAATTAGCATCCAAACAACAAGCAAGTAGGGTAAATAACATCAAAATATATGGAATTATAGCACGACATCACTCGCACCTGCGAATCCAGCCAACCTCACTCCCCTCCGCTTATGCGACTCCTTTGGCCGCTTCTGCGAGCTCGCACCTGCGGCCCTTTCCACGCAGGTGCGATTGCACCAGATCTCAGCTGCCTCAACAATTCTTCCAAGTCCAAACTCTATCCGTTTCCAATCCGATTCGCACCCGAGGCCCCCAGAACCCCATCCAAACATGCTAACACATTCCAAAATACGATACAGACTTAGTCGAAGCCTCAAACCTTGTCAAACAACATTAAAAATATGAATTGACGATCGAAACCATTCTATAAAGTTTCAAACATTCAAACATCGCCGAACGCGTCCAACTTATACTTAAACATTCCGGAATAACGCCAAACATTACGTGCAAGTCACAAATCACGATACGAACCTATTCCTAGGCTCAGAACCCCATACAGACATCAATAACACCAAAATTTACTTCAAATCAAACTTAAAAAATTCTAAAACCTTCCAAATGCCAATTTTCCACAATAAGCGCAGAAATAATTTCGGACCACCCGATATTCAACCCGAACATACGCCCAAGTCCGAAAGCATCATACGAACCTATTGAAAATTTCAAATTCCGATTCCATGGTCGTTTACTCCAAAGTCAAACCTTAGTTAGTTATTCCAACTTAAAGCTTCCAGATAGAGAATTTTCCTTCCGAGATAACTCCGAACTTCCCGAAATTCAATTCCGACTACATATACAAGTCATAAGCTACTCAAGGCCTTAAACCGCCGAACGACACACTAGAGCTCAAAACGACTGGTCGGGTCGTTACAGACACGATCGACTACCTATTAAACTTCTACTCTAATTTTTGACCCCCACACCCTTCTATTAACGACCATGTCTTCCGTGCGCTCCAGCTGCACCATGTTCTGGCTAATCACCTTTCTCCAATACTTGTTTTGGCCTACATCTTTCTCAACATCCTTTATATATTCCTAAAAAAATAAAATTTGACATATCTAAACAATGAAAATTTTCAACGTATTGAACGTGCACCTTTACATGGTTGTAGCTCTGCCTTGCACATAAAATATGGACAAATTTATATACATTCAGTACGGAATTTTTTAGTGTAGATAACAAAATTTCGAAGAATAAGGGTGTGTTTGGTACGAAGGAAAATATTTTTTAATTTTTTCATGTTTGGTTGGTTCAAGTGTTTTGGAAAATATTTTCCTCCAATCGAAGGAAAATGTTTTCCCTATTAAAAGAAGGAAAAAACTTTTCTAAAACTCTTTTCAACATTCTCCACCTTATTCCCCATCCCCACCAATCCCATCAATCCCGCCCCCAAACCACCCCTACCCCACCCATCCAACCCCCTACCCCTTACCACATCCCACCCACCCCAACCTCGCCCACCATCCACCCTAAATAGAAATATTATTAAGAGTACTTTCTTTTCATATTATAAATATAGTACTTTTTTATATTTCGACAAAATGAGTATTTTTTTCATGATGTAGAAAAAGTATTTTCTTTCATTTGAACAAAACGAGTACTTTTTGTTTCATGATGTCGAAAAAGTATTTTTCTTCATTTAAACAAAACGAATACTTTCTTTTCATGATGTAGAAGAAGTATTTTCTTTCATTTCAACAACCTGAGTATTTTATTTTCATGTATTTTCTTTCATTTCAACAAACTGAGTATTTTATTTTTATGATGTACAAAAATTATTTTCTCTCATTCAACAAAACGAGTAATTTATTTTTATGTTGTAGAAATGGTACTTTGTTTTTCATCAAAAAAATATATATTTTCTTTTTGGTTATCGAGTTTAAATTTTAATGTTGTTCATGTGTGAAAAAGTAAAGTATCACATTAGTTTCTTTAGGTTTGTGTGAATTTTAAAAAGAAAAATTAAATTAATGAAGAAAATAGAGTCCCGGAGGAGAGGGGGAGGGTAAGGGATGGAGTATAGAAAACATGAGGATTTTGGGGAAGGTAGGTTGAGCAGAGTAGCATAAAAATTATTTTTCTAAAAATATTGTATACTCTCTAACCAAACACTAGAAAATATTTTTCGAATTTTTTTTTTACTCACTAACCGAACAAGGGAAAATAAATGATAAAATCACTCATTTTTCATGAAAACATTTTCCTTCGTATCAAATAGACCCTAAACATGATAAGTAATTAGCTAGAAAAAGAAATGTTAATTAGTATGAAATTGATTTGAAAAACGCGATTTTACAAATTTATGGTCAAATTAATTATGCCATCTACGAAGTAGCTTTTTATTATTATTGATTTGTCTCATTCTATTCTTGAATTTGGCTGACTGTTTATAAGACTTTCCTTTATTAACTAGGCATAACCAAATATATATAGTGTTTTTCCTTTATTTAAAAGGCTGAGTGTAAATAAAAATATTAAAAATATATAAATTGTGCAGCGCAGCTAGTGAGTTTCGAACTTAACTGCCAAATGAAGCAAAATACATCATGTATATGCGCCTGAGTTTCAAACCTGAGAGTTCAGGGTTATTTTCTACACCCTTTACCGCCAGACTAGAAACCTTAGATAGGTCAAGAGCGTTCATTTTAAAATTATATCCAAAAAACCAAAAATTTGATTTATGGAATAAAACAATAAAAGAAGAAGAATAATATTGCAGAGAAAAGAGAGAGAATTCTTATTAATTTTGGGATGATTTACAATGGGGTAAAGCTCCTCTATTTTTAGGGAAAAATATGACCTAGCTACAAAGTAACAAACTCTCTAAAAGATAGACATTCACTCTAAGTACAATTCTATTAATAACACTCCCCCTTGAATGTCTAACTCACGCGCTATGGTATCAATACCAAAACCCGCACGGTCAACTCACGTGGTACGCGGACAACTCACGCGCTACGGTATTAATATCCTCACAACCAGGCCCTCGGCCTCACTCAATCATGTACCTCACTAGCCTCATCATCACCAACAAATAAGGGAACACAACCCACATCAAGTATCACCGCATATTAGCAAATAATAGAGACTGAGGTAAACATGTACAATAATTTCTAAGACTGAGTATAAATAATGTGAGTATGAATAAAGCCTAAGCATGATCTCTAACATGAAGGCAAACAAGTTCAACAACAATAAACACATAACCACACATAACAGCCATTAGGCCTCACAGCCTTACGGGACGGACCAAGACTCAATCCCTCGCGGTGCACACCCATACGCTCGTCACCTAGCGTGGGTATCACTTCCAAACAATTACGTGATGTCAAATCTCTGGGTTCATACCCTCAAAGCCAGAGTTAAAACTGTTACTTACCTTAACAGCGTAAAAATCCTACTCCGGGATGCCCTCGTCTCTAGACCCTGTTTCCAAATTCTCCGAATCTAATCACAATCAGAACAATACCATCAATATACGCTAATGGAATAAATTCCACAAGAAAAACTACAAAATATGCCAAAATCCAAAACCGACCAAAACCCGACCCCCGGGCCCACGTCTCGAAATTAGACAAAAATGACAGAATAATAAACCTTGTCCTCTCTCGAGTCTAACCATACCAAATTCATCAAAATCGAACTCTGTTTGGTCCCTCAAATCGTTAAATTAAACTCTTAAAAATTTCAAGCCCTAACCCCCTACTTTCACACCAAAATCCTACTAATTAATGATGAACAAAGCCATAGATTCACGAAATTTGTACCATTATGGGTTAGAATCACTTATCCCAACGTTGCTCCTTGAAAACCTTCAGAAAATCACCTCTCTCACGAGTCTCTCAATCCAAAAATTGAAAAATGAAGACAAAACAACGAATTGGGCCTTTTCTGCCCAGCACAATCGCACATGCGGGCCCTTCATTGCACCTGCGCTTCCGCATCTGCGGACACAGGTACGCACCTGCGCATCCCACTTAATCGACCAGGCTTCCCACATGTGGCAGTCGCCTCGCACCTGCAAGCCCGTAGGTGCGATCAACTCTTCGCATCTGCGACCATCTCCGCATCTGCGAGCCTCCCTTGCGTCTGCGATCATTGCACCTGTGGCTCAAAATCCGCAAGTGCAGCCACACCAGTAGCCTTACACCACCAGCTTCCAGCTGCATTTTCCAACTACCAGACTCCCCGATACCCATCCGAAATCATCCCGAGTCCCTCGAGACCTCAACCAAAAATAGGAACAAGTCATATATCAACATACAAACTTAGTTGAACCTTCGAATCACTCAAACAACATCCAAACACTAAATTACCCTCGGATTCAAGCCTAAGAACTTCTAAATTTCCAAATTCGACAACCGATGCCGAAACCAACCAAACCACGTCCGAATGACCTCAAATTATGCACACACATCACAAATGATACTACGAACCTACTCCAACTTCCGGAATTCCATTCCGACCTCGATATTAAATTTTCCACTGCCGACCGAAATCGCCAAATTTCCAATTTCGCCAATTCAAGCCTAATTCTACCATGGACATCCAAATCACATTCCGGACATACTCCTAAGTCCAAAATCACCTAACAGAGCTAACGGAACCATCATAATTCAAATCCAAGATTGTTTACACATAGGTCAACATCCAGTTGACTTTTCTAACTTAACTTTCTAACTAAGAGACTAAGTATTCATTTCACTCCAAAACTACTCTGGACCCAAACCTACCAACTCGATGTAACTCAACACAGCTGAACAACACATAAAGAAGCAGTAAATGGGGGAACGGGGTTATAATATTCAAAACGACTGGCCGGGTCGTTACATTCTCCCCCTCTTAAACAAACGTTCGTCCTCGAACGAGTCTAACAGAAGAACATACCTAAAATGATAGCATCTGAAGCAATAGTGTCTAGCCTAGCTGGGAGGGCATAGAAACGGGCCTGACCACCCCCTGATCTGCCTCCCCCTCTCGGGCGACCCATAGGTGACTGGGCGAGTGGTGAGGTAACTGGTGCTGTAGTTGGAGGCTGAGTACTCCGCTATTGAGTCCCACCGAACATCCTAGGGCAATATCTCGCAATGTGACCAAAATCCCCGCACTCGAAACAACCCCTCATCTGACGAAACTGTTGCTCCTGATGCCCAAAAAAATTACCCGATGATACCTGAGCGGGCGGGGCATAATGAGAACCTTGTGCTGGCAATGCACTGAATGATGACTAACTCTGCTGAAACTGGTCCTGCTGAAACTGACCTCCCTGAGGAGCACCACTGAAACCACCCTGACCCCGAGGCCTCTTAGCCTTCCTCTCAGTCCTCTCCTGGCCTCGAACCATCTCAATCTGTCGAGCAATGTCGACAACCTCATCAAAGGTAGCCCCAGATACTTTCTCCCTGGTCATAAGCAATCGAAGCTGAAAACCGAGGCCATCTATAAACCTCCTGATCCTCTCTCGGTCCGTGGGAACAAACCAGACCGCATGACGAGCTAACTCAGAGAACCACATCTCATACTGTGTAACAGACATCTCACCCTGGCAAAACTGCTCAAACTGCCTGTGCAGTTCCTCTCTGCAGGACTCAGGTACAAATTTCTCCAGAAAAAGAACGGAGAACTGCTTCCAAGTAAGGGGTGCTGCGCCAACAGGCCTATGCCTCTCGTATGTCTCCCACCATCTGAGTGTGGCCCTAGAAAACTGAAAGGTAGTGAATGAGACCCCAGAAGTCTCCAAAATACCAGCAGTATGGAGTATCCTCTGACACCTGTCCAAGAAATCCTGAGCGTCCTCTCTCTCTCTGTGCCACTGAAAGGTGGCGGATAGAGTCTCCCAAACCTCTCCAACCTACGCTGATCATCCTTAGGCATAGCAGGAACCACATAATCCTATGCAGCTACAACCGGCTAGGCTGGTGGTGCCTCCGGTGTCTGAAGTCCCTAAACAACCTTCTCTAGTGTGAGAGCGACGGGAGTCTGAGTGCCTCCCCCAGCTTGAGAAATGGTTGCGGCCGTCGAAATAGAGACCTCATGTGCAAGGCTGGTACACGCTATCAGAATCTGAGCTAGGGCCTCCTAAAGGCCAGGAATCACAATAGGCACAGGTGGTGCCTGAGCTGGTGCATCAACAACTGGAATCTGATCCTATTTTGGGACAACCGGTGAATCTACAGGTACTGCCCCAGCTGATGTACGGGTTACACCTCTGCCCCTACCACGGCCTCTAGCGCGGCCTCGGCCTCTTGCGGCCCGAACCGGTGGCTGACCCTCTTGACCGGTAGCACGAGTCCTCACCATCTGTGAGAGAATGAAATACATATGTTTAGTTACTAGAATACACAGAACGCACGATAAGAATCCAAGAATGTGAATTTTTCCTAAAGGTTCTGCAGCCTCCCGAAGATAAGTACAGATGTCTCTGTACCGATCCGCAAAACTCTACTAAACACGCTCATGACTCGTGAGACCTTATGTAACCTAGGCTCTGATACCAACTTGTCACGGCCCAAAATCTGACCATGGTCGTGATGGCACCTATCATGTTACAGGGCAAGCCTACTTCCCAAAATATTTCTACTAAACCGATTATAAGAATTTAATAAAACATTTCAACATTTGAATTTCTCATAAACAAAATCAACTTTAAATATAATTTTTGAAATACGAAAACGAGCCCCAAACATCGGGGTGTCACTAAGTCATGAGCATCTAAATCTATGAACTAAGAAATGAAACTGTCTAACTGTCAATACAATCCAAAAGAAGAAATGATAAAAAGAGTAACAAGGTCCTGCGGACGCTAGCAGCTACCTTGAAATCTCCACATATAGCCGGCCTGAACTCAACGATCGCCATGCTCTAACTCACCTGAATCTGCACATACAGTGCTGGGTGTAGCATGAGTACAACCACCTCAGCAAGTAACAGAAATAACTAAGGAACTGAGCAATAGTGACAAGCTAAGTAAGACAGTCCAATTATTTATTTTCACAATTTTAAAAATAAACAGAAATAAACAGGTAAATTCCATAACTCAGTAAATGCTACAAGGATGTTTAATAGATAAAGGCAGCAACAACACAAATAAATACAACCTCACATCACTGTCACTCTATCACTCAGCACTCAATACTCAAAACACTCAACACTTTGCGCTCACTGGGGTGTGTACAGACTCTGGAGGGGCTCCCAAAGCCCAAGCGCTAAGCACGGACAACTCACGTGCCACCATATAAATACCTGGATCCGCATGGTCAACTCACATGCTACGCGGATAACTCACGCGCTATAGTATCAATACCTAGACCTGTACGGTCAACTCACGTGCTACGCGGACAACTCACGCGCTATGGTATTAATATCCTCACAACCAGGCCCTCGGCCTCACTCAATCATGTACCTCACTAGTCTCATCATCACCAACAAATAAGGGAACACAACCCACATAAAGTATCACCGCATATTAGCAAATAATAGAGACTGAGGTAAACATGTACAATAATTTATAGGACTGAGTACAAATAATGTGAGCATAAATAAAGCCTAAGCATGATCTCTAACATGAAGGCAAACAAGTTCAACAACAATAAACACATAACAACAAATAATAGCCATTAGGCCTCACAGCCTTACGGGACGGACCAAGTCTCAATCCCTCATGGTGCACACCCACACGCTCGTCACCTAGCATGGGTATCACTTCCAAACAATCACGTGATGTCAAATCTCCGAGTTTATACCCTCAAAGCCAGAGTTAAAACAGTTACTTATCTTAACAACGTAAAAATCCTACTCTAGGATTCCCTCGTCTCTGGACCCGGTCTCCAAATGCTCCGAATCTAATCACAATTAGTACAATACCATCAATATACGCTAATGGAATGAATTCCACAAGAAAAACTACAAAATATGCCAAAATACGAAACCAACCAAAATCTGACCCCCCGGGCCCACGTCTCGAAATTAGTCAAAAATGGCAGAATAATAAACCTTGTCCTCTCCCGAGTGTAACCATACCAAATTTATCAAAATCGGACTCCGTTTGGTCCCTCAAATACTTAAATTAAACTCTTAAAAATTTCAAGCCCTAACCCCCTACTTTCACTCCAAAATCCTACTGATTAATGATGAACAAAGCCATAGATTCACGAAATTTGTACCATTATGAGTTAGAATCACTTACCCCAAAGTTGCTCCTTGAAAACCTTCGAAAAATTGCCTCTCTCCCAAATCTCTCAATCCAAAAATTAAAAAATGAAGACAAAACCACGAATTGGGCCTTTTCTACCCAGCACAATCGCACATGCGGACCCTTCATCGCACCTGCACTTCCGCATCTGCAGACACAGGTGCGCACCTGCGCATTCCACTTAATCGACCAGGCTTCGCACCTGCGAGCTCACAGGTGCGATCAACTCTTCGCATCTATGACCATCTCTGCATCTGCGAGTCTCCCACGCGCCTGCGCTAATCGCACCTGTGGCTCAAAATCCGCAGGTGCGGCCACACTAGTAGCCTTACACCAGCAGCTTCCAGCTGCATTTTCCAACTTCCAAACTCCCCGATAGACATCCGAAGTCATTTCGAATCCCTCGAAACCTCAACCAAAAATACGAACAAGTCATATATCAACATACAAACTTAGTTGAACCTTCGAATCACTCAAAACAACATCCAAACACTAAATTACCCTCGAATTCAAGCCTAAGAACTTCTAAATTTACAAATTCAGCAACCGATGCTGAAACCAACCAAACCACGTCCGAATGACCTCAAATGTTGCAAGAACGTCACAAATGATACTACGAATCTACTCCAACTTCCAGAATTCCATTCCGACCTCGATATCAATTTTACACTGCCGACCGAAATCGCCATATTTCCAATTTCGAAAATTCAAGCCTAATTCTACCACGGACCTCCAAATCACATTCCGGACGCACTCCTAAGTCCAAAATCACCTAACGGAGCTAACGGAACCATCATAATTTAAATCCGAGATCGTTTACACATAGGTCAACATCCAGTTGACTTTTCTAACATAACTTTCTAACTAAGAGACTAAGTGTTCATTTCACTCCAAAACTACTCCGGACCCAAACCTACCATCTCAATGTAACTCAACACAGCTGAACAACACATAAAGAAGCAGTAAATGGGGGAACGGGGTTATAATATTCAAAACAACTGGCCGGGTCGCTACAAAGTATCAAGACTAACCTCGGTGGAGTAGAGACGAGGTAAAGTCAAGACACTCACTAGTCTATTAGCCTGTGCAATATAATATATAAGATAGTAGAAAACAGATAACAATAAGGACATCATAAAACAACTAGTGATATGCACAGCAAGACAACAAAACACCATTTAATATCGCTCAACAAATAATAAATACAAGTACACCCAATTAAATCAAATTCTTCAAATAAGTGTCCTTCACATATAAATCTACCAAATAACTCTCTTTGAAATATAATATTCATCAAACAAATATCTTTCAAATATAATTCTTTCATATAATACTTTCTAAATAAAAATCTTTCCAAATAAATATTTTGAATATAATTCTTCAATTAAAAAGTCACCATGTGATACCTCATTTCATAATCATAAAAATACGGGTCTCAGCCCATTTTCATATTTTTCATAAACACGGGTCTCAGCCCATTTTTCATATCTCCACGGCACTTCGTGCCCATAATTAAATTATCATATTTTCCCGCCACCTCGTGCCCTCATTTCATATCACAACTGCACGGACAATTCACATACCAATATCCTCAATGTATATAAGATCCACATGATCAATTTATTTCCACTAAAGTAAGTTTAGAATTTTTAAATCAAGTAAGAAATCAATAAAGAATTAAATTTTTTTTTTATTTTAAATCATTTGGGTGAAGAAAATAACATTGCACTTAAATTAAAGCATCAGATAAACTACTGGTTTGGTTGTAAAACTATTTAATTTAAAACATAATAATAATTTCTTTTATTTAAATCAACTCAATCATCGAAAATCAATAAGAAAACTAGAAATATACTTCTTCAGAGTCTCGTGCAAAAATGCCAAAGCGAACACAATACAACTAGGAGCACAAAACACCTAATAATGAAGTCAACTAGTACATCACGGAAGAACACAAGAATTTAAATATTAAATGAAACAAAATCACCCAAGGCAAGAACATAAATAAAGAAATATCAACATGGCACACCCGAGGTACCGCCTTGTAGTCCCAAATCATAAATAAATTCACAATATCTCATTTCTTATATTATCGCGGGAGCCTTCACATTTAATTTTAAAGAAATTATATTTTTCCGAAATAGCAACCCGCGTTCTAGCCATCCTTATCACACCGCATGACTTCTAGTAGTTCCCTTACTAGCCATGCGTTTCAAGCCACCCTTATCTCACCGCTTGTGTTTCAACACCCTGACCTTATATCACCGCATGACTTCTAGTAGTTCCCCTACTAGCCACGCGTTTCAAGTCACCCTTATCTCACCGCATGCGTATCAATATCTCAATATTTTACAAATCGCACCTCAAGTGCCCAAATATCACAGCATAATAAAACTTGCACCTCAAGTGCCCAAATATTAGAACATTTCACAAATTGCACATCAAATGCTCAAATCTTAGAACAAATCACAGATGGCACATCAAGTGCTCAAATCTTACAACATATCACAAATTGCACATAAAGTGCTCAAATCTTACAACATATCACAAATTGCACATCGAGTGCTCAAATCTTATAACATATCATAAATTTCACATCAAGTGCTCAAATCTTATAACATATCACAAATTGCCCAATGGCCACAACCAAATTCCAAAGATATAACAAAATTAATTAATTTCACAATAAATAGCCCAAAGCTCCACACAATGTATATAACACCCAAAAACAATCAATAGAGATAGAAATTACTCAGTATAAAGCAAAACCTTCATTAATGCAAATTTAGATAATTATATTAACACTTATTCTTAAGCTCACTTAAATTAATTATTTTCATAAGAAAAATTCATATTGAAATTAATTTCCAAGAAATATTAAACCAACAATACTCACGAAATTTCATAAATATCTCAAGTAACAATTACATCAATTTATCATATAAAAACAAATTCATAATACATTATTTTAAACAATAAGGAGCCCATGGCTCGACCATAATGTGTACAAAATCTTAACAAAAATATCCGAAAGTGAACACTCAATAAAATAATATTTCACATAAAATCAAGGTGGCAATCATACCAAATCATCATATAAAACAATTTCAACATACAAGGATCTAGGCATGACAAATAGAGGATTTAATAAGTCTCAATAATTTCCAATTTAATAACTAAGGGCGTTTAAGGATTTTAATCAACGAAATTTGCACATATAAACCAAGTACGTACTCGTAACCGCGCGTACATGGTTTTCAATTACACAATTTGCACATAATACTCAATGCCTAAGGGGTATTTCCCCCACTCTAGGTTAGGCAAGACACTTACCTTTTTGAAGTTATGCTGATATTCCAAAATCGCCTTCTTGCTTGAATTGACCTCCGGACCGCTCAAATCTATCCAAATTAATTGTATAACTTCATTAAAATTCATCGGAAATAATTCTGGATAATAATACGTCGACTTAAATATTTATTCCAAAAAGGTCAACGCAGTGCTCGCCCCTCGGAACCCGACATAATTTTCATGAAATTCGATCACCCATTCCGATACGAGTTCAACCATACCAATTTTATCGAATTCCAATAACAACTCGACCACCAAATCTTAAATTTTTGTTTTTGGAAGATTTTACAAAAATCTTGATTTCTTCCATTAAAATCCGAATTAAACGATGAATATAATCATAGATGCATGAAATATAAACACTTTAAGATATAGAATACCTACCCCAATCCATATGGTGAAAATTAACTCAAAAATCGCATCAATCCGAGATCCATAGCTCCAAATATGATAAAAATGGCTGAAATCTCGAAATATAGCTACTGCCCAGGTCTTTACTCTTCGCGATCGCGAAAAATGCTTTTTTTTTTCAGCTCCAAAATTGCTCTTCGCGATCGCGAAGAACAACCTCCCCAACTCTTCCAGCCAGCCTCTAGTATAATGGTCATAACTCTTGGTACAAAACTCCAAATGATGAATGATTCGACTTTCTGAAACCTAGATTCCAAGGGCTATAACTTTCATTTGTTGCTCATCTACCAATTCCTTATATATATCGAGATATAAGCTTCCAAAGTCAGCGCTATGCAACAGAGATTTCCAAACTCTTTCCGGACAGTCTGTAGTTTATCCACCATAACCTTTTGTACACACCTACAAATTACAAAATAGTTTACATTTATGAAAACTAGACACAAAGGGCTACAACTTTTATTTTTGTATCATCTCCAAATTCCATATAGATTGCGAGATATAAGCTTTCCAAAGTCGGGTCAGTGCAGCAGAAAATTTCCTCTACGCGATCGGGAAAGGCCTTCAACTATCGCGATTCACTGGCCATTTCCCCCCATTTTGTGCTTCGCGATCACGGCCAATTCCACGCGATCGCATAGCACACTGCTGCAGCCAAAACCAGCAGCAATAAATGGCATAGAAATGGTCTGAAACCATCCTGATACTCACCCGAGTCCCTCGGGATCCCGTCCAATCACACCATCCAATCCCATAACATAACACAGACCTGCTCGAGGCATCAAATCACATCGAAAAACATCAAAACAACGAATCACACCTCAAATCAAAATCTATGAACTTTGAACTTTCAAATTCTATATCTTGCCGAAACACATTAAATCAATCCGGAATGACTTCAAATTTTGAACACAAGTCATAATTGACATAACGAAGCTATTCAAATTTCCAGAATCGGATTCCGACCCCTATATCAAAAAGTCAACCCCCAGTCAAACTTTCCAAAAATTGACTTTTGCCATTTCTAGCTTAATTCCACTACGGACCTCCAAATAATTTTTTGGACACACACCTAAGTCCAAAATCACCCAAAGGAGCTAACAGAAACGAAAAAACTCCATTCTGGAGTCGTCTTCACACATTTCCGACTATGGTCAAAATCCTAAGTCTTAAGCTTCCGTTTTAGGGACCGAGTGTCCCAAATCACCCTGAATCATTCGGTAACTGAATTTAACCACGCACACAAGTCAATACACATAATACAAAACTGCTCAAAACCTTAAGTCATTGAACGGGATGTAAATTCTTAAAACGACAAGTCGGGATGTTACAAATAACATCTCAAGATAAAGGCATGAATGTATATACAACAAAACGATATCAGAATATAATGTATGTCTCTCATCCTCGCCTGTACGGAAACACCCTTCGTTCCATGAATATATAATAATATAAAGAAATAATTGCACTGCATCACCCTTCGTACTTTTACTCTCATCCTCACCTGATAATATAAATGAAATAGCACGGCATCACCCTTCGTGCTTTACACTCTCCCTCGCATGATAATATAGTTCAAATAGCACGGCATCACCCTTCGTGCATTACACTCTTCCTTACCAAGCACATGTATATCATTAACAAGCAAGGTAGGAAGCATAAATAACATCAAGGAGAGTGTTTAAACCACAACACAATACAACAATTCATATCACAATTTGCCACTGACCAAAACCAAATTCCAGATATGTAGCAGAATCAATAAATTCTTCAACAAATAGCCCAAGGCTCCACAAAACGTATATATAAAACCTCAAAACAATCAACAGAGGTGAAAAATACTCAGCATAAAACAAAGTCTTCATAAAAATCAAATTTTTAATAATTATATAAGCACCTCTTCTTAAGCTCATTTAATTAATTGTTTGCAGAGGGGAAAATCCAAAATGAAATTAAATTCCAATAATTATCAAACCAGCAAATTCACGAAATTTCATAAATAATCAAATAACTATCACATCAAATTGTCAAATAACAACAGAGTCAACAACAAGGATTTAAGCATGACAAGTAGATGATTAAATATATGCCAACAATTATCAAATTTACTACACAATATGCTCAAGACTTTAACTCAATAAAATTTGCACATATAAACCAAGTACGTACTTGTCACCTCGCGTACATGGTTTTCAATTATACAATTTGCACATAAGACTCAATGCCTAAGGGAAAATTTTCCCACTCGAGGTTAAGCAAGACACTTACCTTATTGAAGTTAGGCCGATATTCCAAAATAGCCTTCTTGCTTGAATTGACCTCTGGACTACTCAAATCTATCCAAATTAGTTGTATAACTTCATTAAAATTCATCGGAAACAATTTTGGATAATAATACGTCGACTTAAAAATTTATTCCAAAAAGTTAACAAAAGTCAACGCGGGACCCGCCTATCGAAACCCGACATAGTTTTCATGAAATCCAAACACCCATTCCGATACGAGTTCAACCATACCAATTTTATCGAATTCCAATAACAACTCGACTTCCAAATCTTAAATTTTCATTTTTGGAAGATTTTACAAAAATCTTGATTTTTCTCCATTAAATCAGAATTAAATGATGGATTCAAAGACATAATCATGGAAATTAATAAAAACTGGATAAGAATCACTTACCCCAAACACCCACGTAAGAATCTCTCAAAAAATCGATTTCTACCGAGCTCCAAATTTGATTTTGAGTTATGAAGTCAAACCCCTATTTTTGGGACTTTTAATTTTGCCCTGATAGGCCTTCTTCGCGTTCGCGGCCTCTGTCTCACGTTCGCGAAGGCCAAAAACTCGCTGCCTCAAATTCTTCTTCACGTTCACGTTACCAGCGTCGCGTTCACGAAGGCCTGCCATGCATATCATCGCGTTCGCGTTCAAGCTCTCGCGTTCGCGATGCACTCAGTTCCTACTACTTTGCGTTCGCGAAGGCCAAATCCCAGCAGCCTCAAAACTCCTAATCGCGTTCGCGAAGAAGGAAGTCAGATACCAGATATAGCAGTTCAAAAACTGCCCGAAATGATCCGAAACCATCCTGAAATACACCCGAGGCCCCCCGGACCACAACCAAATACACCAATAAGTCCTAAAATATCATACAAACTTAGTCGAATTCTCAAATCACCTCAAACAACATAAAAAATGACAAATCGCGCCCCAAATCAAAATCTATGAACTTTGAACTTTCAAATTCTATAACTTGTGCTGAAACACATCAAATCAATCCGGATTGACTTCAAATTTTGCACACAAGTCATAATTGACATTATGGACCTACTCAACCTTCCGGAATCAGATTCCGACCCCGATATCAAAAAGTCCACTTCCGGTCCAATTCTCCAAAAATTCGACTTTCGCCATTTCAAGTCTAAATTGGCTACAGACCTCAGATTCACAGTCCGGACACGCTCCTAAATCCAAAATCACCCAACAGAGCTAACAAAATGGACAGAACTCCATTCCAGAGTCATCTTTATACACAGTTCTGACTACGGTCAAAATATTAATACTTAAGCTTCTGTCTTAGGGACTAAGTGTCCCAAATCACTCCGAATCATCCATAAATCAAACTCGATCACACACACGGGTCATAATACATATTGCGAGGCTTATTGAGACCTTAAGCCACTGAACGGGGCATAAATTCTTAAAACGACCAGTCGGGTCGTTACATTCACCACCTCTTAAACAAAAGTTCGTCCTCGAACGTGCTAAGAATCTTTATGAGGACTTTAAATTACTGAGTATATTCCTGCACACATACTTGTGAGTGATTTTATATTCTTGCAATTTAACATGGGTCCGAAAACACCATCTCAATTAAGATTATTTCTTTTCTCCATTCTTATAAGCTTTAAAGCAAAATCCCTAACTCTCCAATCATTTCCAAAATGCTTGATTTTTACAACAACGCATAGTATTAGTCCCAACTGGCTATAGCAACTCGTGTCTACGCACACATCAACTTTCTTGATAGTGTTGAAGTACTTCAAAAATTTTCTGGGGTGTTTTCATTCTCCCGCGCTTAGGATCATTCACCCTCGAATTAGAATTAGAGTCAGCTCTCAAACACATAACATAACTTATCTCTTCTTTCGCACGTCTCAATCCCCCAAATTTTACTAACTCCCAAATTTTACAGAAATTTCGGCAGAGTCTCCCCTATAAATGGGGCCTATCCACCTGCCAGAGTAACACCAAAACAACTCCTAACAACACATCCACAACCCAACAAAGTACCACAATGTATATATCAATAACACTAATCTCATCATTACAAGCACCGCATTATCATAATGATATCAGGACATGAAGCACATCATATGTATGCCCATCACCACATCTCTGGTCTTAATAGTTGTTCATAATCGATTACAACATCGCCAATTAACCTAATATTAACCAAAACCCCATTTCGAATTTTCACAACACTAACAACATAATGTGAGGCATGATGACCTCATAACTATTTACCCGACCTAACGAGTCACATTTAACGCCACCTGGGCACTCACCTCGTAGACTAAAACTCAATAATTACAACACAATTATGGCACAAAAACACATAAAAGAATTATCACATAAGCCTATCAGGCATAACTCCCTATTAGTATTATAGTACAAATTAAACTTCACAAATGGAGAATTTAAACTCACAAATATTTCACCACAAGGACCTCGTCCTTATATAACCTCCACCATGGCTTGTAGCCCGGTTTAAATATTTCACATCATATAAAAATGCGAGGATCTCATCCTCAACTCCGTATCACAAGTATTTTGCACATTGTGCCAACTGAAATTTTCAATTTTCTTTCTTTTTTCTTTTCAATATATTTCATAAACAATCTTCACAACATATAATGAACCCTCATACCTGTAGGGCATATAATTCATAAAAATTAGAATCAATTATCCCGAAACATATTAAATCCACTGTATTGAATAATAAAATTTTGCTTTTGGACTTATAACCCTCAATGGTGCACAAAAATAAAACTGACAGACACAGGCTCACATTTTAAATCTCCCAACAAGGATACACATATAGGTGGGTCCCAAATTTATGAAGCTCACACTTAAGTGGAGGATAATAGGAGGATTCACCTCAATATTCAGAACCAAATCAAATTAAGAAAAATATCCTTTTATAATAAAAATCAGGATCGTACTTGTAACGACACCATCTGGTGTATTGGCCTTAGCCAAATCATATATAGTGATTAAATCAGCGGGTCGGGCCTTCACCTCTTAGGCGACCACTACCTGCCTGTCCTCCACCTCTAGCTAACTGTGCACGTGGAGTATTAACTGGAATAAAGCTTGTAGCTGGAGTGTTATGATGAAATACACCCCTCCCAAGTCTGGGACAATCTCTCATGATATGCTTAGTATCACCACACTCATAACAACCCCTCTGAGGTTGCGGTTGCTCGTACTGAGTCTGTGCCGAATAACTAGAATAACCACCGTAAGAATCTCGTGTCGGTGGTGCACTGTTAACTAGAGCACTCCAAATAATCTGATGTGCGGACTGAGCTGACCGATTGTTCGAGCCTCCGCTATAATTGGTTCTAGCTGAAGAGTAAAATCCATTGAACCCTCCAGATCTTCGAGACCTTTTGGCCTCCTTAGACTCTCTTTTCTCGCCTAAAACACCCTTAATCTTCCTTGCAATCTCCACTACTTGTTAAAATGGAGCAGCAGTTTGCAACTCTCGAGCCATGCATATTTTAATATTATAATTGAGCCCCTCAATGAATCTGCGGACCCATTCTCTAATTGTAGGAACTAAGATAGGTGCATGATGGGCTAACTAACTGAACCTAATAGAATATTCTGACACTACCATAGTGCCATGACGCAACCGTTCAAACTCTGTGTGCCCCCGCATCTCTGAGAGTCTGGGAAACAAACTCTTTCACGAACATTTCCGAAAATTGAGCCCAAGTTGGTGAATCGTATTTCTTAAACCTTTCAAGTCTCTTTTGTTCTTCTTCTGATGCCTCGGGCCTGACCTCAGGCCGAACCAGAATAAGAGGTTGTACCGGTACTACACCCGGAACCTGACCAACGTGAACCTGCTACTCTGGAGTTGTGGTAGGAGTCTGAGCTACTCCCCCAATCTGCGGAATATTTGGTGCAACAGAGATCAATCCCGCCTGAGTTAATGTACCAAACATACTCAGGAACTGTGCCAAAGTCTCCTGAAGTCCGGGGGTAACAGTAGGTGTTTCTGGTACCTGTCCCCTAATTGGAGCTACTGGTGGCTCCTCAACTATTGTTCTGACAGGTGCTCTAGTCGTAGCACGTGCCCTTCCTTGCCCTCTACCCCAGCTCCGGCCTCTTGCAGCCCTAGCAGTATGTGTGGATACCTGCTCAGCTAACCCAGTAGCACATGTCCTCACCATCTATGACAGAATAGAGATACAAAGATTCAAATTCCAAATTCAACAAATTTCGCTCGACAGGAATGAAAGAAAAAGAAATTTCCTAACGGTTCTGTAGCCTCTCGAAGATAAGTACAGACGTCTCCGTACCGATCCGCAAGACTCTACTAGACTCGTTCGTGACTCGTACAATCTATGAACCTAGAGCTCTTATACCAACTTGTCACAACCCAAAATCCCACCACAGGCATCGTGATGGCACCTGGTCTCTAAGACTAGGTAAGCCGATTTCCATTACATTTTTGAAGCCATTTTAAAAAAAAAAAAAAGTAATCAAAACTAACAGCAGAACAAATATGAATACACAACCTCCCAAGACTGGTAGTACTGAGTCACGAACTGTAACTGAATACATAGAATGATCACGAGGACCGAATATACAATATTGTTTGATTACAAGTTAACAGTACATTGAAATGAAAAGACTCCAAGGGACTGCGACGACCAAGCAGCTCTACCTTGAATCCTTACGATCCCGCTTTAACTCCGCTCAAGTCCGTTATCTTCAATACCTGGCTCTGCACTAAAATGTGCAGAAGTGTAGTATGAGTACGCCACGGTCGGTACCCAGTAAGTATCAAGACTAACCTCAATGGAGTAGAGATGAGGTACAGTCAAGACACTCACTAGTCTAATAACCTGTGCAATATAGCATGCAAAAATAATAGAAAACAAATAGCAGTAATAGCAACATCAATCAACTAGTGATTTAAACATCAAGGTAACAAGAACACCATAAATATTGCTCAAACGAGTAATAAACACAGGTACAGCCAATTAATCAGGCCCTTCAGAATATATATCTTTTATCTAAATTATTCAATAAAAATCTCTGGAATATAATCCTTTTCAATAAATATATTTTCGAATATAATTATTTCAAGTAAATATCTTTCGAATATAATTCTTTCAAGTAAATACCTTTCGAATATAATTCTTTCAAGTAAATATCTTTCAAATATACTTCTTTCAACTAAATATCTTTATAACATAATTATTTCAAATAAATATCTTTCTAATATAATTCTTTCGAATAAATATCTTTCAAATATACTTCTCTCAATTAAATATCTTTATAATATAATTCTTTCAAATAAAAGTCACCATGTGACGCCTCATTTAACTTTCCTGGCGTGAGGAATACATTCAACATATCACATCAAATGGCACGACAATACCTTTGTGCACTTAGCTCATTCTTACCATATATATATATATATATATATATATATATATATATATATATATATATATATATATATATTTGATTCAAATCAATTGGCACGACAACACCCTTCGTGCATTTATTTCTTCCTCACTGTACATACATATAATAGTACCAACTAGGTGGGAGAAATGCTAATAACAATAAAAGAAATAAAGTGGAGGTACACATGAAGCAACAACGACTACAAGTCACACAGAAAATATAGGTGCACAATAATGTCACGACCCAAAATCCCACCACAGGCGTCGTGATGGCACTTAGTCTCTAAGGACTAGGTAAGCCGATTTCTATTACATTTTGATGCCATTTTTTTTTTGAATTAAATAAGTAACCAAAACTAACAACGGAATAAATATGAATATACAACCTCCCAAGACTGGTAGTACTGAGTTACGAACTCTAACTGAATACATGGAATGATCACGAGGACCGAATATATAATACTGTTGATTAAAAATTAACAATACAATGAAATGAAAAGACTCCATGGGACTGCGACGACCAAGCAGCTCTACCTTGAATCCTTACGGTCCCTATTTATCTCTGATCAAGTCCGATATCTCCAATACCTGGCTCTGCACAAAAATATACAGAAGTGTAGTATGAGTACACCACGGTTGGTACCCAGTAAGTATCCAGAATAACCTCAGTGGAGTAGAGACGAGGTAAAGTCAAGACACTCACTAGTCTAATAGCCTGTGCAATATAATATACAAGATAGTAGAAAACAGATAACAATAAGGACATCATAAAATAACTAGTGATATGCACAGCAAGACAACAAAATACCATTTAATATCGCTCAACAAATAATAAATATAAGTACACCTAATTAAATCAAATTCTTCAAATAAGTGTCCTTCACATATAAATCTACCAAATAACTCTCTTTGAAATATAATATTCATCAAACAAATATCTTTCAAATATATTTCTTTCATATAATACTTTCTAAATAAAAATCTTTCCAAATAAATATTTTGAATATAATTCTTCAATTAAAAAGTCACCATGTGACACCTCATTTCATAATCATAAAAATACTGGTCTCAGCACATTTTTATATTTTTCATAAACACCGGTCTCAGCCCATTTTTCATATCTTCACGGCATTTCGTGCCCATAATTAAATCATCATATTTTTTCGGCACCTCGTGCCCTCATTTTATGTCACAACTGCACGGACAATTCACATGTCAATATCCTCAATGTATATAAGATCCACATGATCAATTTATTTCCACTAAAGTGAGTTTAGAATTTTTAAATCAAGTAAGAAATCAACAAAGAGTTGAATTTATTTTTTTTCTTTTAAATCATTTGGGTGAAGAAAATAACATTGCACTTAAATTAAAGCATCAGATAAACTACTGGTTTGGTTGTAAAACTATTTAATTCAAAATATAATAATAATTCATTTTATTTAAATCAACTCAATCATCAAAAATCAGTAAGAAAACTAGAAATATACTTCTTCAGAGTCTCATGCTAAAATACCAAAGCCAACACAATACAACTAGGAGCACAAAACACCTAATAATGAAGTCAACTAGTACATCACGAAAGAAGACAAGAATTTACATATTAAATGAAACAAAATCACCCAAGGCAAGAACATAAATAAAGAAATATCAACATGGCACACCCGAGGTACTACATTGTAGTCCCAAATCATAAATAAATTCATAATATCTTATTTTTTATATTATCGCGGGAGCCTTCACATTTAATTTTAAAGAAATTATGTTTTTCCGAAATAGCATCCCGCGTTTTAGCTATCCTTATCACACCGCATAATTTCTAGTAGTTTCCCTACTAGCCATGCGTTTCAAGCCACCCTTATCTCACCGCATGCATTTCAACACCCTGACCTTATATCACCGCATGACTTCTAGTAGTTCCCCTACTAGCCACGCGTTTCAAGCCACCCTTATCTCATCGCATGCGTATCAATATCACAGTATTTCACAAATCGCACCTCAAGTGCCCAAATATCACAGCATAATACAACTTGCACCTCAAGTGCCCAAATATTAGAATATTTCACAAATTGCACATCAAGTGCTCAAATCTTACAACAAATCACAAATTGCTCATCAAGTGCTCAAATCTTACAACATATCACAAATTACACATTGAGTGCTCAAATCTTATAACATATCATAAATTTCACATCAAGTGCTCAAATCTTATAACATATCACAAATTGCCCAATGGCCACAACTAAATTCCAAAGATATAACAAAATCAATTAATTTCACAACAAATAGCCCAAGGCTCCACACAATGTATATAACACCCAAAAATAATCAATAGAGATAGAAATTACTCAGCATAAAACAAAACCTTCATTAATACATATTTAGATAATTATATTAACACTTATTCTTAAGCTCGCTTAAATTAATTATTTGCATAAGAAAAATTCATATTGGAATTAATTTCCAAGAAATATTAAACCAACAATACTCATGAAATTTCATAAATATCTCAAGTAACAATCACATCAATTTATCATATAAAAACAAATTCAACAATACATTATTTTTCACAATAAGGATCCAATGACTCGACCATAATGTGCACAAAATCTTAACAAAAATATCCGGAAGTGAACACTCAATAAAATAATATTTCACATAAAATCAAGGTGGTAATCACACCAAATCATCGTATAAAATAATTTCAACAAACAAGGATCTAGGCATGACAAATAGAGGATTTAATAAGTGTCAATAATTTCTAATTTAATACCTAAGGGCATTTAAGGATTTTAATCAACAAAATTTGCACATATATACCAAGTACGTACACATAACCGCGCGTACATGGTTTTCAATTACACAATTTGCACATAATACTCAATGCCTAAGGGGTATTTTCTCCACTCGAGGTTAGGCAAGACACTTACCTTTTTGAAGTTATGCTTATATTCCAAAATCTCCTTCTTGCTTGAATTGACCTCCGGACCGCTCAAATCTATCCAAATTAATTGTATAACTTCATTAAAATTCATCAGAACTAATTCTGGATAATAATACGCCGTCTTAAATATTTATTCCAAAAAGTCAACGCGGTGCCCGCCCCTCGGAACCCAACATAATTTTTATGAAATCCGAACACCCATTCCGATACGAGATCAACCATATCAATTTTATCGAATTCCAATAACAACTCGACCTCCAAATCTTAAATTTCTGTTTTTGGAAGATTTTACAAAAATCTTGATTTCTTCCATTAAAATCTGAATTAAACGATGAATATAATCATAGATTCATGAAATATAAACAATTTAGGATATAGAACACCTATCCCAATCCATATGGTGAAAATCGCCTCAAATATCGCATCAATCCGAGCTCCAAAGCTCCAAATATGTTAAAAATTGCTGAAATCTCGAAATATAGCTACTGCCCAGGTCTTTACTCTTCGCGATCACGAAAAATGCTTTTTTTTCTTCAGCTCCAAAATTGCTCTTCGCGATCGGGAAGAACAAACTCCCCAACTCTTCGAGACAACCTCTAGTATAATGGTCATAACTCTTTGTACAAAACTCCAAATGATGAATAGTTTGACTTTCTGAAACCTAGATTCCAAGAGTTATAACTTTCATTTTTATTGCTCATCTACCAATTCCTTAAATATATCGAGATATAAGCATCCAAAGTCAGCCCTATGTAATAGAGATTTCCAAACTCTTCTCGTACAGTCTGTAGTGTATCCACCATAACCTTTTGTACACACCTACAAATTACAAAATAGTTTACATTTCTGAAAACAAGACACAAAGGGATACAACTTTTATTTTTGTATCATCTCCAAATTCTTTATAGATTGCTAGATATAAGCTTCTAAAGTCGGGTCAGTGCAGCAGAAATTTCCTCTGCACGATCGCGAAAGGCCTTTCCCGATCACGATTCACTGGCCATTTTCCCCTATTTTGTGCTTCGCGGTCGCGCCCAATTCCACGCGATCACATAGCACACTGTTGTAGCAAAAACCAGCAGCTATAAATGGCCTAGAAATGGTCCGAAACCCACCCGAGTCCCTCGGGACCCTGTCCAATCACACCATCCAGTCCCATAACATAACACGGACCTGCTCGAGGCGTCAAATCACATCGAACAACATCAAAACGACGAATCACACCTCAAATCAAAATCTATGAATTTTGAAGTTTCAAATTCTATATCTTATGCCGAAACACATCAAATCAATCCGGAATGACTTCAAATTTTGCACACAAGTCATAATTGACATAACAAAGCTATTCAAATTTCCAGAATCGGATTCCGACACCGATATCAAAAAGTCACCCTCCGGTCAAACTTTCCAAAAATTTGACTTTTGCCATTTCAAGTTTAATTCCACTACAGACCTCCAAATAATTTTTCGGACACGCTCCTAAGTCCAAAATCACCCAACGGAGATAACGGAACCGACAAAACTCCATTCCGGAGTCGTCTACATATTTAAGCTTCCGTTTTAGGGACCGAGTGTCCCAAATCACCCTGAATCATCCGGTAACTGAATTCAACCACGCACACAAGTCAATACACATAATACGAAACTGCTCAAAACCTTAAGTCGTTGAACGTGATGTAAATTCTTAAAATGACAAGTTGGGTCATTACAAATAACATCTCAAGATAAAGGCATGAATGTATACACAACAAAACGATACCAGAATATAATGTATGTCTCTCGTCCTCGCCTGCACGGAAACACCCTTCGTTCCATGAATATATGATAATATAAAAAAATAATTGCACGACATCACCCTTCGTGCTTTTACTCTCATCCTCACCTGATAATATAAATGAAATAGCACGGCATCACCCTTCGTGCTTTACACTCTCCCTCGCATGATAATATAGTTCAAATGGCACGACATCACCCTTCGTGCATTACATTCTTCCTTACCAAGCACATGTATATCATTAACAAGCAAGGTAGGAAGCATAAATAACATCAAGGATAGTGTTTAAACTACAGTACAATACAACAGTTCATATCACAATTTGCCACTAACCAAAACCAAATTCCAAATGTGTAGCAGAATCAATAAATTATTCAACAAATAGCCCAAGGCTCCACAAAACGTATATATAAAACCTCAAAACAATCAACAGAGGTGAAAAATACTCAGCATAAAACAAAGTCTTCATAAAAATCAAATTTTCAATAATTATATAAATACCTCTTCTTAAGCTCATTTAATTAATTGTTTGCATAGAGGAAAATCCAAAATGAAATTAAATTCCAATAATTATCAAACCAGCAAATTCACGAAATTTCATAAATAATCAAATAACTATCACATCAAATTGTCATATAACAACAGAGTCAACAACAAGGATTTAAGCACGACAAGTAGATGATTAAATATATGCCAACAATTATCCAATTTACTACACAATATGCTCAAGACTTTAACTCAATAAAATTTGTACATATAAACCAAGTACGTACTCGTCACCTCGCGTACATGGTTTTCAATTATACAATTTGCACATAAGACTCAATGCCTAAGGGAAAATTTTCCCACTCGAGGTTAAGCAAGACACTTATCTTATTGAAGTTAGGCCGATATTCCAAAATAGCCTTCTTGCTTGAATTGACCTCCGGACAACTCAAATCTATCCAAATTAATTGTATAACTTCATTAAAATTCATCGAAATAATTCTGGATAATAATACGTCGACTTAAAAATTTATTTCAAAAAGTCAACAAAAGTCAACGCGGGATCCGCCTCTCGAACCCGACATAGTTTTCATGAAATCCCAACACCTATTCCGATATGAGTTCAACCAAACCAATTTTATCGAATTCCAATAACAACTCGACTTCCAAATCTTAAAGTTTCATTTTTGGAACATTTTACTAAAAGCTTGATTTTTCTCCATTAAATCAGAATTAAATGATGGATTCAAAGACATAATCATGGAAATTAATCAAAACTGGATAAGAATCACTTACCCTAAACACCCATGCAAGAATCTCTCCAAAAATCGCCTTCTACCGAGCTCCAAATTTGATTGATAGGCATGATCTACCATGATAATCTCCCATCGGAGTGGACACACACACATGAGCACTCAGAGAATCACGAGGCATCACCAGATATGAAGAAAACCAAGAGGACACATAGGAATAAGTAGATCCTGGATCAAATAGAACTGAAGAATCTCTATGGCAAACTGGAACAATACCTATAATCACAACATCGGATGATTCGGCCTCAGGCCTTGCTGGAAAAGCATAAAATCAGGGCTGGGCCCCACCACTCTGGACCGCGTCCCTGGGACGACCTTTAACTGGCTGGCCTCCACCTCTAACGGCCTGACCTCGACCTCTAGCTATCTGACCCCTGCCCATAGCTGGCTGGGCAGGTGGTAGAACAGCTGGGGCTGGAATCATAGCATGGGAACCCTACTGATGTGAATTGCCCGATGCCCGAGGGCAAAATCTAGCAATGTGTCTCGGGTCACCACAAGTGTAACAGGCCTTCGGCTGTTGTGATTGCTAACCCTGGAACTGGCCATGTCAACCTGGATAACCACTCTGATGACTCCGGATCAGAGTTGCATTAATAGGAGCCGGTGGTGCACTGTAAGCTAGCTGGTCGGAATGAGACATGTGAGAGTCGTGACCACATGAAGCATTATGGGATGCTTGGAGCGCTGAATGAAATGAACTGGGAGGATGGCCTCTACCAAAATTTCCTCTGCCTATAGACGAGGCACCACTGAACCCACCGAACTGATGAGGCCTATTATCAGACCCCTTCCCTCTTTTCTATGAAAGAACCATCTTGATCCTCCTCGCAATATTAGCAGCCGCCTGAAAGGAAATCTTACTTTCGGTCTTCTTGGCCATCTGAAGCCTGATAGGGTGAGTGAGTCCTTCAGTAAACCTCCTCACTCTCTCTCTCTCTCTCATTAGGTAGTAAAAGGAGAGAATGACGGGCTAAATCCACAAAACGGGTCTCGTACTGAGTAACAGTCATACTGCCCTGCTATAGACGCTCAAATTGCATGCGGTAATCCTATTTCATTGTGATAGGGAGAAACTTCTCTAGAAATAGCCGTGAGAACTACTCCCAGGTCAATATAGGCGACCTAGCTGGTCTGTTCAACATATAATCTCTCCCCCACCTCTTGGCGGAACCCGTCATCTGAAATATAGCAAAATCGACCCTATTGGTCTCAACTATACCCATGTTCTGCAGCACCTCATGGCAGCAGTTAAGATAATCTTGAGGGTCCTCAGAAGGTGTACCAATGAAGTGAACTAGAAAGAGCTTAGTAAACTTGTCCAACCTCAATAAAGCCTCAAAAGACATGGCGGGCCTATCACCGGCCTACGCCGCAACAACTGGCTGAACTACCCCAACTGGCGGGGCTGCTGGAGCCTGATACTGTGGAGCCACCTACTCCGGAGTGGGAGTAGTGGGAGTTTGTGCTCATCCCCTAGCCTGTAAGATGATCGGTGCCATTGGAAATGTACCATTCTGGGCCACGCCTTCCATAAGACTCACCAAACGGACTAGAGCATCCTGAAGCACTAGAGTAGCTATGAATCCTGTCGGAACCTGAACTGGTCCAACCGGTACAGTTTGAACTGGAACCTCCTCATGAAGATCCACCTGAGGTTCTACTACGGGTTGTTCTACTAGAGCTCTAGCTTGAGCACTACCTCTGCCTCTACCTCTAGTCATAGTTGCCACCGGGGGCTATGGTCCATATCCGTTGGTAGATATATTACATATTCTCGCCATCAGTGAGAGAATAAGAATAGAATGGTTCAATCATCAATGATAGAATAAAATCGCACTACATAATAAGAAAGAATTGATATTGTTCCTAAACTGCATCGCCTCTAAGAGATAAGTACAGACATCTCCGTACCGATCCTTCAGACTCTACTAAGCTTGCTCGTGACTCGTGAGACCTAGGTAACCTAGTGATTTGATAACAACTGTCATGACCCAAAATTCCCACCTTCGGGGCCGTGATGGTGTCTAACATTTCAATCCTGGGACTTGTGGGTTATGGGGCCACCACGCTTCCGCTGCGCGACTCACGACCCGATATCCCCACCTTCAGGACCGTGATGGCGCGTAGCATTTCACTTGCTAGGCAAGCCAATGTCAGAATAATCTTAACCATATTTAAACAATTTAAATTAAACGGAAGTCAATTACTGAAATAAAGTGCGGAAGACCATAACTATCGAATCATCAAAATACATACCCGAATCGGGTATCACAAGTGCACGAGCTACTAGAATAATATAAATAAAGGTCTGAATAAAATTCAAGGTGTTTGAAAGATATACACAGCTATGACAAGATAGAAGGGGACTTCAGAACTGCGAACGCTGTGCAATTATACCTCCAGTCTCCTCTGAGTAGCTGAATCCGAGAAAGTCTATGGTACACCGCTGGGACCAACTACAAAATCTGCACAAGAAGTGCAGAGTGTAGTATGAGTACAACTGACCCCATGTACTCCGTAAGTGTCGAGCCTAACCTCGACGAAGTAGTGACGAGGGTATGACAGGACACGTACATAAACAACCTATACAAGTATATACAAAATGAAGTAATAATAAAATAATAAATAACACTTTATAAATTTGGGAGGGAACATGCGAAGGGGGTCGATATAATAATTTCAGCAGGAGAATTATTACTTAGCAGCCAATTAATTCCTCAACAATAAAATGAGCAACTGATAATATGAAAATGGCATTGCACCACCCTTCGTGCTTTTACTCTTATTCCTCACATAAATTGATAAATAAATAATAATAATTGGTACGGCATCACCCTTCGTTCTTTTACTCTTTTTGGCACGACATCACCCTTCATGCTTTTACACTCTCTGAAAATGGCACGGCATCACCCTTCATGCATTTACACTCTCTGAAAATGGCACGACATCACGCTTCGTACTTTTACACCCAAAAATGACACGGCAACACCCTTCGTGCTTTTACACTCTTTCTTACCATGATAACGATTGTATAAATAATAAAAATGGCATGACATCACCCTTTGTTCTTTTACACTCTTTCTCACCATATTCAGCAATAATTAAATCAATAAAAATTTCATGAATAATGATCAAATAATCAATAATAAACTTAAGCAGAAATATCTTAATTAAATAAGCAATTATTCAAAATAAATTGCTCCAACATGCTTTGACTCAACCACAATGCATAAGTACTCATCACCTCACATATACATTGTACCCGCACATTAAATCACGTAGCAAATAGACAAATAAATCCTACTCCCTCAATTCAAGGTTAACCACGACACTTACCTCGCTTGCAACCAAATTCAAGATTCCAATAAACCTTTGCCTCGTGAATTCGTATCCGAAGTCCACAAATCTAGTCATAAACAATTAAATATACTCAATACAAATCGTAGGAATTAATTCCATATGAATTTACTAATTTTTCGGATTAAAATCTGAAATTTATCTAAAATATCAATAGTGGGGCCCGCATCTCGAATCTCGAAAAAACTTACGAAATCCAAACACGTGTTCCGAGACGAGTCCAACCATACAAAAATTATCAAATTCCGATGTCAAATGGACCTTCTAATCTTACATTTTTGTGTTTGGAAAGTTTTACAAAAATTCCAATTTGTTCCATCTAAATCCGAAATAAATAATGAATATAGACATGGATTTATGAAATATCATTAATATATGGTAAAGAACACTTACCCAGTCCGAAGTCGTGAAACACTCCTTCAAATCGCCCAGAAACCTAGGTTTTAAAACTCAAACACAAATGGCGAAATGACTGATTTTCGATTATTATGTTTCTGCCAATTTTCCACTTCTGCGATGAAATTTCCGCATCTGCGACGTTGCTTTTGTGACTGAAAATTCCGCTTATGCAAAGAAGTGCAAGCCAGGCGAAACCTCGCATTTGCGGATGAAAATGCGCATCTGCGCTGCCTTCCGCTTCTGCATCACAGAGTCCGCCTCTGCAGACGCGCGGGTGCGTTCAATTTTCCGCACTTGCGGCATTTTGCCCATCTTGCCTAGGCCGCTTCTGCGAGGGATTTCTCACTTCTGAGGAGCCGCTTCTGCAGCCAAGGCTTTGCAGAAGCGAAGGCACTAGAAGCACCAAAATTCCAGATTTTTCTTAAGTCAAATATTTGTTCCGATTTTGATCTGAATCACACTCGGGTACTCGGGACCCCATCCGAATATACCAAAAAGTCCCGGAACATAATACGGACTTACTTAAGGTCTCAAATCATGTCTAACAACGTCGAAATTACAATTCACACCTCGATTCACACTTATGAATTTCAAACTTTTCAATTTACAAAACTTGTGCCGAAACATGTTAAATGAATCCAGAATGACTTTAAATTTGTCACACAAATCATAAATTACATAACGGAGCTATTCCAATATCCAGAATCAGACTCCGACCCCGATATCAAAAAGTCAAATCCGTGCTCAAACATTGGAAATCTTTAGCCTTTAAATTTCTAGTTTTCGTTAAATGGCCATAACTTGAGATAGGGACCTCCAAATTATATTCCGGGCATACGCCCAAGTCCCAAATCACGATACGGACCTACCGAAACTATAAAAATACTGATCCGGATCCGTTTGCTCAAAATGTTGACCAAAGTCAACTTAATTGAGTTTTAAAGCTCTATTTCACAGTTTAATCGATTTTGCATATAAAAACTTTTTAGAAAATTATACGGACTGTGAACGTAAGTCGAGGAATGATGAATAGTGCTATTTGAGGTCTCAGAACACTAAAATAATTATTAAATTTAAAGATGACCTTTTGGATCATCACAAGTTCAACAATATCAAAGAGGTAAAAAGTGGACAAGTAGCACATTAGGCTCAAATAAATCACAATATATACAAAAATTAATAAAGTCAATGTACAAGCTCGAATTCTTGAGAGTTCCCTAACAGAGTCGCCAGAGCTATCACACCTCCCATTTACACCTCAAAAGATATGTTATGGATTGTTGTGAGTTAAAGAGCAATTAAAGTGACAAATTTGAGTAAGCATTATTTTATTTACGGAGTCGCCACTTGGAATTGATTTTTTAGGTGTTCCAACTCACATTTTATTTGAATCCCTTTTCAAAGGAAGGTTTGACTCTATTATTATTGGACTGTGAAAATAAAGTCCGAGTAAGAAATTATGTTGACCGGGGAGAAGGTGTAAGGCATTCCCCGAGTATCGCGGTTCTAGCACGGTCGCTTTATTGACCACATTTAGCTTATATTATTTTTGGATAACACATGTTTTATTGGTTCTCATATTTTACCTATGTCCGCTTTTATTGGTTGATTAGATTTATGAAAATTATCTTGAAATAAGTCACGCGTATGTGTACTAATTTTTGTTTGGCGTGTCAAGAATCATGTCACGCGTACGTGTACACAATCAAAAATACATTTATTATTCTTCGAAGTTGATTGGTCAAGTCACGTGAACGCGCACTTGTATTTGGGGTTACATATCGCAGCTATGCAACGGGAACCGTACACATAGCCATGATATTTAAATATTTAAAGCGCGCCTAAAGAAACTAGGGCACTTCAATTATTTTCCTAAACTAATTTGAAATTATTATAAGACCAAGAGTTTATGGATAGGAAATTATTTGGAAGGCGGGAAATATTTTAGCTATTTAAAGTATTGACAAGTTATCCACACTTAAAAATATTTACAACTTACTACTCTATCTTTGAAATTAGGAGACATTTATCTATTATGAAAGAATGGGCTAATTATTAATCTAATGACAAAAATTATTGGGCCTAGCAGATTTATACTCAATTCAACCCATGTCTAATTCTTTGTTTCCTATTAAACGTCATAGCTCATTTCTGGTTCACTTACTTGAACTCCAACGCATGGCCCATTAATATGGCAAGATCTTCATTCTTAATTCTAAATAGCAAATCTCATTAAGATGAAATCCTATTCAAATAATTTGTTGACAAATAGCTTGAAACATGTAAAAAGAAACTACAACATGACAATGTGTATAAATAAAATAACACAAAAAATTATCACATGAACCTCTATAAGAACATCACAGAAAATAATAAAATAATTAACAAAGGGAGAATAAGTATTGAACCTTTAAGCAAAAAATTCCTTCAAAACTTGATTAATACAAAAATAATTCTGAGCCAAACAAGTACACCAAACCAAGGGCAAATCAGTAAATGAGCAGAAAATCTAGCGATGAACCTTCTAAAATTCGAGTACGGGCCGAAACTCGACTATACCTCGTGAGGCTGCTGGTTTTTTGCTGAGAGAGATGACTACCAATGAAGCTTCACATGGTGTTTTTAGAATTGAATTTGAGGCATTTTTGGGTCTTAAACAGGGTGATAATTGCTGGATTTTTTGAAAGAAATAGGAAGAAAGAATGAAACGAGTAGAAATTTCCTAAGGGCAAAAGAATTAAAAAAAATTCAATTCTCTCCTCGCTCTCTTTGTTTTTTATCCTTCTGTCCTCACATTTTCTCTACTCTTTATAGAAAAATGTTCGGAATTTTTTCAGATTTTTTATAATTATTTAATTATTTTTTTAATTCAAAAATTCCCACTTCCCATTTTTCTTCTTTTTTTAAAAAACAAATTCTCCACTTTCCTTTACTTTTATTTTTTAATTTTCTACTTTTTTACTTTTATTATATTTAAATTACTACTTTTTTTACTTTTCTTTTTTTTCACTTATTTTACTTTTCTTTTTTTAATTTTCACTTTCTTTTACTTTTTAAAAAAACATATTTTCACCTACCTTTACTTTTATTTTTTAATTCCATCTTTGTTTTACTTTTCATTTTTTAAATTTTCACATTCTTTTACTTTTACTTTTTAATTCCATACTTCTACTTTTCCTATTTTTTTAATTCCCTTCCGAAAATTTTAAAAAAATATTTAATTTATTTCGGTTTTTAATATATTTTATTTTAAAACTAAGATAAAAATAAAAATAAAAATAATATTAATAGTAATAATTGACCTTTTAAATTATTTTTAATTTTTACCCTATATAAAAAATGTGTAACAAAGCTAAAAAATATCTATTAAATTTCTAAAAATATTAACATAGTAGAAGGTGATAAAAATTCAAATATAGTCAAAACTTAGGTGCTCACAACCATAACCCAAGTTGTACTCACATGATATACCACACAACTCGCATACTCGTTGCAATAATTCCTTATCACATAAGCTGCTCAAAACAAACCCAATACCGGTAATAAATCTCAAATCAAATAAAACCTCATTCGAAACCTTCGCACACTGCCGAAGATGAAAGAAACACGCAGAAACTAATAACCACTCCTCATACCAATCAATCATGGAGCTCTCTCTATCGTCCAACAAGAACCAAAGCCAAATCCTAAGCCGACTCCGACCATAACCAAATCTGATAGTATCCATTCAAGGAAAAGACCTTATCTCATCAATACAACCACTCAACTGACATGCTACAACAATACAAACTTAATCCACAAACCGTGAAATCCATGCACCAATAAGCAACAATTCGGATGCACCCAAATATGGAAAATAACTCAAATGAGAGAACCGTTCTGCAAGCTCAACAAGTACTACCACAACCGCAATACTATGAACCCGTCAAACATAGTAGGACCAGGACACACGAACCTAATACAAAGGATCATATCCCAGCATAGCCCCGCTGCAATGCGTGACCCATCCAAACACCGGTCCATATAAAATACCTCAAGCCACAATGCTCAAAATCAACAACTACACGCAATTCGATATCAAGTACATGAAGTGCATGACCATAACCATAGAGAAGAATTAACACTATATACCACAACCCGAAAGAAACATAACCAAGGCGCAATCAACCATTCAACACCCCAATAACCATCTTGCTCGAATTCTACTGCAAGGCCCAAACTGAACCGCATCTTGTGTGCACATAACCAATAAATCACAACCCCTCGTAGCATAGACGTGTAACTCATAGAACATATCCAAACACTAACAAGCTCAACTCTAACCGAATGCCACACCCCTCAACACAAACAGCTCAGATACCAACTTATCACGACCCAAAATTCTACCTGTCATGATGGAACCTAACCTAGCCCTCTAGGTAAGTCAAACAACAATAAAACACAATATACTAATAATGATAAGAGTCAAGAAGGAAATCAATACTCACACTGTCGGCACTACTTGGTTCTGTAGCCCCAACTGCTCTATGACCCTTGATATGATGATGTTGGTCGAGCTATGTAGATCAATCATATAATGACCCGACCGGTTGTTTTGATAATTAGCATTCTTTTTAGCTATTTGGAGTCTTGATTAGCTTCATATGATGTATTATGACTTGTGTATATCGTCGGTTTTGGTTTTCAGGTGTTTCAGAATTAGTTTGGAAGTATGAATTTCATGTTTGAAGCTTTAAGTTGGAAGAGTTGACCATGTTTGACATTTTAGTATTTGACCACGGATTAGAGTTTTGATGGTTCCGTTAGGTCCGAATAGTGATTTTGGACTTGGGCGTATGCCCGGATTTTCATTTGGATATCTCTAGAAGGTTTCGACACTTATTGGCGAAAGTTGGAAATTTGATGACTTGGAATGTTCAAAAGTTTGACCAGGAGTTGACTTTGATGATATCGGGTTTGGATTGTAGTTTCGGGAATTGAAATAACTTTGTTACATCATTTGGTACTTGTGTGCAAAATTTGAGTTCATTCCGAGTTGATTTGATATGGTTCGGCACGAGTTTTGGAAGTTGAAAGTTCAAAAGTTCATTAAGTTCGATTTGAGATGCGATTCGTGGTTTTGATATTGTGCATGTGACCACACCGGGAGGATTATGTTCTTATGCCTATGACCACGCCGGGCGGATTGTGCTGATATGTCTGTGGCCACGCCGGGCGGATTGTGTTGTTATGTCTATGACCATGCCGGGCAGATGATGATATTGTGCTTGAGACCACGCCGAGTGGATTATGTTGTTATGCATGTGACCACACCGGGCGGATTGTGTTGATTTATGGCTATCACTTGTCCTTGGTAGCTTTAGATTCGAATTTTGTTCATATACATTTCAAACATATGTTGTATTTATTCATTTCAGTTTTGTAAACATCTAAGTCTTAGTGGCTCATGACTCGTACTAGTAGTCCTTGGGGAGTTGTATGCCACCTCGCGAACGCGTAGAACAAGGACCCGGGGGTCCCCAATAGCCTCACTCCTTTTTGCGAACACGACACCTCTCACGCGTTCGCGATGCATACACAGACCATACCTTCACGCCCTCCCCTTCGCGGACGCGAAGAACAAAACCTCACACTCATAAAACACTCTTCGCGAACGCGAGGGCCCACTCGCGAATGCGAAAGAGAAAATCAGAAAAATGCAACAACAAATATCAGCAATCTCACCAAGGCCAAAAATAATCTGTTAACCATCCAAAACTCACCCGAGCCCCTCGGGACCTCAACCAAATATACCAAAAAGTCCTAAAATATCATACGGACTTAGTCGAACCCTCAAATCACCTCAAACAATGCTAAAACCATGAATTACACCTCAATTCAAGCCAAATGAACTTTGAACTTTCAAATTTATATCTTGTGCCGAGATACATCTAATCAATCCGGAATGACTTCAAATTTTGCACACAAGTCATAAATGATATAACGAAACTATTCCAATTATCAGAATCAGATTCCGACCTCGATATCAAAAAGTCAACCCCTAGGTCAAACTTTCCAAAATTCAACTTTCGGCATTTCAAGCGTAATTCCACTACAAACCTCCAAATAATTTTCCGGACACGCTCCTAAGTCCAAAATCACCTTACAGAGCTATTGGAATCATCAGAATTAAATTCCGAGGTCGTTTACACATAAGTCGATATCTGGTCAACTATTTCAACTTAAGCTCTAAACCTTGGAACTAAGTGTTCTAATTCATTCCAAAATCTCACCGGACCCGAACCAATTTTTTCGAAAAGTCACACAATAACTGTAAAATATAATTTGAGTAGAAAATGAAGAACTGGAGTTGTAATACTCAAAACGACCGGCCGGGTCGTTATAATATTTCAGGTTGATAAAACCCTAGGATACATAAATTTATCTCCATAAGAAGAACGATGAAAGGAATTAGAAGATAGAGAAAAACTGGTTATAGTATTCGTTGTTTCGACGTCAAGGAATGTGAGTCTAGCCAAGGAAGAAACTAAATAGCAATCACTAATGCCAGTCTCGGCCAAACCGTAGAAATGAGGAATAGACGAGGAGGAAGATTACGGAGTCCCGAGATCGTTCATAGTTCTTGATGACACCGATGCCACAAAATTGATGGTCGAGGAGTTAGAGAAAGTCATACTAATCGAACACCTATCAGATCGAAAAGTATACCTGGGCACGGGGTTAACCCTTGAGCTCTGGAAAAAATTCATTAATTTTCTTAAAGCTAAAATAGATTGTTTCGCTTGGTCCTATCTTGACATGACAGGGATCCCACCAGAGGTAACCACTCTTAAGCTGAGTTTAGACCCGATGTTCCATCCGGTTAAATAGAAGAGGAGGACGCAGTCCAAGGTCAAGCATGCATTCATCAAGGACGAGGTATCTAACCTTCTTAAAATAGAGTGCATCAGGGAGGTTAAATACCCGTACCGGTTAGCTAACGTAGTGGTAGTACCTAAAAAGGGAATAAGCTAAGAATGTGTGTAGATTACAAGAATCTGAACAAGGCGTTCCCTAAAGATTCTTTCCCAATTCCTAACATTGATCGGATGATCGACGTGACGCCCGGACACCAAATACTAAGCTTTATCAAAGCCTATTTTGGGTACAACCAAATTTGGATGGACCTGGAAGATCAAGAAAAGACTTCTTTCTTCACTAAATTTAGCACCTAATGTTATAATGTAATGCCATTTGCATTAAAGAACGTTGGTGCCACCTATCAATGCCTAGTAAACCGGATGTTCGAAGAACATATAGGAAAATCAATGGAAATTCATACTAACGACATATTAGACAAGTCCCTGCAAGCAGAGGACCATATGAAACATTAGCACTAGACCTATGACATACTATAGAAATACAATATGAAGCTGAACCTAGATAAGTGCACATTCGGGGTCGGATCAAAACAATTCCTCGAGTTCATGGTATCCGATTGGGGAATCGAGGTCAACCTCCGACAAAATCAAAGCCATAGAGGACATCACCATGGTGGACAATGTCAAGGTCGTCCAAAGACTGACCGGGCGAATAGCCGCCCTAGGCAGTTTCATCTCGAGGTCCTCAAACAAAAGCATTCGATTCTTCCCACTATTAAAAAAGAAGGATAATTTCTCCTGGACCCCAGAATGCCAACAAGCTTTGGAAGAACTCAAACGGTACATGTCGAGTCCGCCCCTATTGCACACTCTAAAGGCAGACGAACTGTTGGACCTCTACTTGGCAGTTCCCGAGGTAGCGGTACATTGAGTCTTAGTTCGAGAAGAAGAAGTTACGCAATTACCTATTTACTATGTCAGTAGAACTCTAGGCGAGGCCGAATCAAGGTATCCTAACCTGGAAAAGTTAGCGCTCGCTTTGCTAAGTGCCTCCAAGAAGCTAAAGACGTACATTCAATGCCACCCCATATGTGTCGTTACTTCTTACCCACTAAGGAACATCATGCACAAACCCAAGCTCTTGGGCCGGCTGGCCAAATGGGCGGTGGAAATTAGCGGGTACGATATCGAGTATCGACCCCGAATAGCCATAAAATCTCAAATTTTGGCAGACTTCGTGGCTGACTTTACGCCAGCTTTGGTACCCGAAGTCAAAAAGGAACTACTGTTAACCTCGAGGATCACTTCAGGAATCTGGACCCTCTTCACGGACGGTGCCTCGAACGCGAAGGGGTCTGTTCTCGGGATTGTATTGAAACCACCTACAGGTAATGTAGTAAGGCAGTCTATTAGAACTATAAAATTTACTAACAATGAGGTCGAGTATGAAGCCATGATTGCAGGTCTTGAATTGGCTAAAAGCCTTTGGGCCAAGGTGATCGAAGGTAAGTGTGACTCCCTCCTCATGGTAAATCAAGTTAATGGGACGTTCGAAGTAAAAGAGGAACATATGCGAAGGTACTTAGACAAATTATAGGTAATGCTGCATATTTTCAGGGAATGGACCCTGTAGCACGTACACCGAGATCAGAACAGTGAGGCTGATGCTCTAGATAACTTGGGATCGTCGGTTGATGCCGATGAATTTAGTTCGGGAATAGTAGTGCAACTCATGAAGTCGGCGATAGAAGAAGGCCACGCCAAAGTAAACTCAACATGTTTAACTTGGAATTGGAGGAATAAGTACATAGACTACTTGAAAATAGGAAAATTGCCCTCGGAAAATACCAAGGCTGCCAGATTTAGCTTGGTCGAAGGGGCATTGTTCAAGAGAACCTTCAACGACATGCTAGCTATATCCTTTGGACTGGGAGATAGCGAATACGCCTTGAGAGAAGTTCACGAAGGCACTTGGGAGAACCATTCGGGGGTAGAATCTTTGGTTCATAAGTTAATTAGAACCGAGACCGAAAAGGAGAAAGATGCGAAGGAATTCATTCGAAAATGCGACGACTTCCAGAGACACGCCCCAATGATCCATCAACCAGGAGAAATGCTCCACTCGATTTTGTCCCCGTGGGCATTTATGAAGTGGGGAATGGACATCGTAGGTCCCCTACCATGGGCACCCCATAAGGCTTAGTTCATAGTATTCTTGACCGATTATTTTTCCAAATGGGTCGACGCTCAAGCGTTCGAAAAGGTCCAGGAGATAGAAGTCATTGACTTCATCTAGGACAACATAATATGTAGATTTGGGATACCAGTCAAGGTCGTTTGTGATAATGGAAAATAATTCATCGACAACAAGGTAAATAAATTTTTCGAACATCACAAGATCAAAAAAATACAATCAACACCTTATCACCCTAGTGGGAATGGGCAGGTAGAATCAACAAACAAGACCATACTTTAAAAACTGAAAAAGAGGTTGACCGGTGCGAAAGGGAAATGGAAGGAATTCTTGCCCTAAGTCCTGTGTCCATACCCTACGACCTCAAAATCTAATACCGGGGCCACCCTGTTTTTGTTGGTTTACAGAGTCGAATTCTTAATAACAGTCAAAGTGGGAAAACCGAGCCTTAAGCTCCAATATGCAACAGAAGAGTCAAATGGCGAGGTCATAATCACCAGCTTGGAACTATTGGATGAAAGGCGGGAGGCCGCCTTGGTCCGGTTGACGGCCCAGAAATAGTGAATAGAAAGGTACTACAACCGAAGAGCCAGCCTGCGACACTTTCAAGTCGGGGAGTTGGTGTTGAGGAAAGTAACATTACACACCAGGAACCCGAACAAGGGGAAGTTGGGACCGAACTGGGAAGGACCATATCGGGTTGTCGGAATAATCGGCAAAGTCTCGTATAAACTAGAAGCGGGAAATGACGTACAATTACCTAACAACTACAACGTGGCACACTTAAAGCGGTACTACTGCTAAGGAACGAATTCAATTATTTTTAATCATGTTATAAATCGGACTAATATATGCGGGTAAACAGCCATGGGCGGATGTGACTATTATATCTGAAAGCACGCGTTGCACTCTTTTTTCCTTGAACCGATTTGTCCCAAAATGGGTTTTTCGGCAAGGTTTTAACAAGGCGATAGTAAAACGTACTAACTTAGATTTGAATACCGGTTTCAGATCGTAGTTGATGCTTGTTAGCTTTAAATCAACATTATCCGAGCCCTCACGAGTTTGATCTCAAATACTAAGGGCCATTACCCTTGGATTAAGGTCTTTAGTAGGAGAAGACAAAAACATAATGTCATAAAATCTATGGTGGGGCGGTTAGGATTCATTGTAAGGGCCAAACAGTCGTATGAATCGTGCCCACATAGTCCGCTCTAGCCATGGCACAAGTTTTTATCCGGTTTCAATCATGTACCTTTACCAGGAAATGAAAGAAATTTCCACTTCCCTTACACTTTGTCATTACGCGTTTTGTCTCTTCAATCCCGGATCCTAAAAGCCTACGGGCTACCACTAGTTGGGGACTATTGAGCCTACGGGCTACCCCTGCTGGAGGCACCAAACCTATTAGGCAGTGTACAAATATAAAAGGCTACGACCACCCTAAAAATGGCTCGGAGACGTTCGAAGTCTAGAACCAGAAAGTAAGGCCCTTACGATAATTCAAAACCTATTAAAAGGTTATCATTGGCAAAAACATCATCCAAAGACACTTAAGCATCTTAAAAACTCCCAATCTCACCGAGGGCTCGAAGCCACAAGAAAACAAAGTTGCGTTAAGGTCGGGCTTCGTTCGAATCTCCGAAAAACGAATGCCCCAGAACTACATCTGATTCTATGCTAAGGCATAAAAAATAATACACAAATAAAAATTGCAAGAAGATGCTGGAAAAGTAGAGACACGTTATTGCCAAAAAAAGAAAAACAATATACATTCCAAAATATATTTACAAGGGCCCGACAAAACGGCCTCTAGATAAAAAAAATAGATAAATAAATAAATGCATAAGAAAAGCTGGAAAAATACTAAGGCACCTACGCCTGGTCTTCACCGGGCCCCGACTCATCGCCAGAACTGTCGCAGTCCTCAGATCCCTCGGAACCTTCGGGACACTCAGGCTCGTATAGTTCCTTCACCTCGGCCTCGAGCCTCCTAGCTTCCTCGACCTCAGTCAATAGGTCAAAACCTCAGGCGTTAATCTATTTGAGGATATCTCTCCAGGATAGCCGCTTCATGTATTTTTTTTTTGTCTTTGAGCGGGTCTCGCCTGCCTCCACATTGGCCTTGTACTGAGCCACTATTTCTTCGACGTTAGCAGAGGTTGTGTCCTATTTGGCTCCCAGTGCCGTATTTTCTCTTTCGAGAGCATCCCATTCCCCGACGACCGAGCTCAGTTGTGCTCGAAGATCATCATTCAACCTAGAACACTTATCGGCTTTGTCCTTTGCCAACCAAAGTTTGTTCTCGACCAACGCCAAATTTGCCTTCGCATCTTCCTTCTCCGAGACCAGCCGGTCCATCCTACTTTCCACACTTAGATTTGGGCCTTGACCTCATACATCTCAGCCCGCAACTTGTCGATCAGGTCTATCTTCTGTTAGACCTGCGAAGTTGTATTTTTAGTCACCACGAATAGCTGCTCGTTTTTAGCTTCAAATACCTTTACCTTCTCAACCAGTTCGGCGTGTTGTCGCTTCAGGGCCGAGGCTTCCTTCTGAGCATTTTTTAGCTCGGCCTAGAGAATCGGGAGGTATTTAAATATCTCGCCCTGTTTCTCACTGAGAGCCCTATACATGTCCTTCTTCTAGACCTACTCTTTAAGCTCAAACTCGAGCTGGTTAATTTCAAAACGGTACAAGAGGAAGCTTTCATGGTGAAGCATTGAAGCCTATAAGACAGTGAATTTAGTAAGAGACATCAAAGAAAAACCTAAGTGGGATTCATAAAGTGGTGCGAAAGTGTTAGCATTTTACTCGGTCTAGCGCCTTATGCACCTCGTTGAAGAGACTTGAAGTGCCCACCTCGTTTAGCTTTGCATTGTCCTCCTCGTTCACCAGTAATCGGAGGTAGCTGGCTACACCCACCATAGCAGACAGGATTCGGGTGATGGTAGGCTATAATCCCGTATTTTAGTTGCTTATTTCACTATAATTCACTGCATTTTACATGTGTTTAAGCTTCAATTGGTTGTATTTTACACTTACTATATGTTTATGCCTTTTAAGAGCGATTCCGAGCTATGTAGATATTGTGGAATGAATTTGAGTGATTTAAAGCTTTAAGTCCTGAGTAGAAGCCCAAGGAATTAAGCCAGGATCATGTTCGGGAGTCGAGGATCAAGTCTGGACGTCAAAAATAAAAGTTTGGTCCGTACTATGAGAAATCTACACTGCCGCGACGCATGGGGCGATGTACCTGTGCAATGTTTATAGAGTACTTTACCTATTTCGGCTAGAAGAAGGTGATTTCATCTGGGCCCGACCCTACTGGTATAAATACATGTAAAACATTATTTTCTGGACTTTTGACACATATTCGACCTAAGGAGGCTAAAAAGGAGTTGGAAGAACACGAGCACAAGAATTTTGTCATTCCTTCCTCACTCAATACATGAGTTTGGATTGAATTTATATTTTCCTACACTTTAAACTTTATTTGTGATGAATATTTCCATATCTATGGAGTAAGTTCTCTTTAGAGTTTGATGGATTTGGTGTATTGATGATTGTTTGTGGATTATAACTCTAGTTATATGTACTGAAGCATCTTTGGATGATTTAATTGTTGCATTTATATTCACTTGTTTATGTAATCGAGAGAGGCATAAATTGTGATATCTTTGCATTATATTGTTGGTTCAGTTCATTAATTCTTCTTAGTAATCGAAAGAGGCTAGTTGAATCATTGACTAAACAAAGTTAGGAGAGTAATCGAAAGAGGTTTTCCGAAAGACCAATCCACTACGCATTCTTGCATATCTTCACGTGCTTAAATTGGTTCATCTCGTGAGGTTAAGACTTAATCGAGAGAGGAGTTTTTGCTGAATGTTTGAACTAATAATTGAGTGAATTCGAAAGACTCACTTGAACAATTGAAGTGAATTATCTAGAGTTAGATCCCCGAGCAACTATCTTGCACTTATCCTATCAACCCCTTCTTTATTCCACTGATAACTTCCAAGCTTATCTTTGTTTCGATTAGCATTAGTCAATAACATTAGATTCTTAATTAATTTTAATAGAAATCATATAAATCTCATTTTTTTTATCATCTTGGATAGAAACAAGGCTGAAAACTACGAGAATACTATTTAAATCCAATCCATATGGATACGATATTATAATATACTATATTTGATTAGCGAGCATAATTTAGGTGTGTGTTTCGAGCTCGTCAAATTTTGACGTTGTTGCCGGGGAACTTCAATTTGTTATGATCTTTGTAAAAGTTAAAAAGTCGGGTGGTTGGTTTGGCTTTTGAGTGGAACTAATGAGATAAGGAAAAGGTTGCACTGTATTGAAAAAAATAAGCGCCACTTGAATTGAAAAAAAAAAGGAAAAAAAGTAGTTGTATTGTCGCGAAGAAAAGATATTCATTGATAGTGGTAACTTGATGTAATTGTTCTTAAAGAAGTAGGGAGTTAATGTATATTGAGGTAAAGGTGGAGTTTTTGTTTGACATTAGTATGCGGTTTTGAACAATGGAATGTATTTATTAAAGTGCTTAGGGAGGTGTAGTCTCTCTTATATCTAAATATATCCTACCTATCGCGCAACCTACATTACAACTAAATGAAAGTCCTACTTGATCCATGACTGAATGAGCATAATTAGTAGAGTAGTACACTACGGTTAAGCCAATTGTTCGTCTTTTGTGGCATATGAATGTTGTTTCTTAGAGTGAGTGAATTCTTTCTATCTTGAGTTCCTAATTGTTCTTAAATTTCATTGTGTGCGGAACTACTCTCTATTGTTGTGTGAGGGAACTTAATTCATCAAGGAAAAATAATGTCATTGACCTCTAGGTTAGAGTAAGTTAGGGGGTTTTGAAAGGTGTGTGGTGCTTGTGAGTCAAATATTGAGGCAAGGATGTTATGTTAGAGTGCTTAATCTATTTTAATTATTCCTAATGTGATGAGTTATGAGAGTTTTTTAAAACGGTCGTCTCTATATGAAGTGCAGTTTGATTGCTCGAGGACGAGCAATGGTTTAAGTGTGGGGTGTTGATGGTAGGCTATAATCCCGTATTTTAGTCGCTTATTGTACTCTAATTCACTGCACTTTACTGGTGTTTGAGCTTTAATTGGTAGTATTTTGCACTTATTGTGTGTTTATGCCTTGTAGGTGTGATTTTGGGCTATGTAGATGTTGTGAAATGAATTCGAGTGATTCAGAGATTTGAAGACTGAGTAGAAGCCAAAGGAATTAAGCCATGATCGTGTTCTGGGGTCGATGATCAAGTCTGGACATCAAAAATCAAAGTTTGGTCCGTACTTTGAGAAATCTCCACTGTCACGACGCGTTGGGCGTCGTGCCTGTGCAATATTTACAGAGTACTTTTCCTATTTCAGCTAGGAGAAGGTGATTTCATCAGGGTCCCACCCTACTTGATATAAATACATGGGAAAACGTTATTTTCTTGACTTTTGACACATATTCGACCTAAGGAGGCTAAGGAGGAGTTGAAAGAACACGAGTACAAGGATTTCATCATTTCTCCTCACTCAAGACACGAGTTTCGATTAAATTTATGTTTTTCCTATACTTTAACTTTATTTGTGATATATTTCTACATATCTTTGGAGTAAGTTCTCTTTAGGGTTTGATGGATTTGGTGTATTGATGATTGTTTGTGTATTATAACTCTATTATTATGTATTGAAGCGTTTTGGATGATTTAATTGTTGCATGTATATTCACTTGTTCATCTAATCGAGAGAGGAATAACCTGTGATATCTTTGCATTATATTGTTGGTTGAGTTCATTAATTCTTATTAGTAATCGAAAGAGGCTAGTTAAATCATTGATTAAACCTAGTTAGGAGAATTACCAAAAGAGGATTTCCTAAAGACCAATCCACTACGCATTCTTGCATCTTCACGTGCTTAAATTGGTTCATCTCGTGAGGTTAAGACATAATCAAGAGAGGAGTTTTTTGCTAAACGTTTGAACTAATAATTGAGTGAATTCGAGAGACTCACTTGAACATTAGAAGTGAATTATCTAGAGTTAGATCCCGAAGAATTATCTTGCACCTATCCTATAAACCCCTACTTTCTCCCACTGATAACTTCCTTGCTTATCTTTTTTTCGATTGTCATTAGTCAATAGCATTAGATTTTTAGTTAATATTAGTAGAAATCATATAAATCTATATTGTTGATCATCTTGGATAGCAACCAAGCTAGAAACTACGAGAATACTTTGTAAATCCAATCCCTGTGGATACGATATTATACTATACTATATTTGATTAGCGGGCATCATTTAGGTGTTTGTTTCGAGCTCGTCAAATTTTGGCACATTTGCTGGGGATTGGCAATCAATAGTGTTTGAAATAGTTTGTAGTGCTAATTCAGAAAAAAAAAATTTCTATTTTTATTTTCTCTTTTTACATTTGGTGTTCGTTGATTGTGCGCAGGTTACGGGTTTAGATTGGTGTATGACTCGGGCTTCTATGAAACAAGTGCTACCATACGAGCCCTAGATAGAAAAACAATTGTGACACTTTACTTGGTCATTTTAGTAACTTATTGCACTTTAATTCACTGCACTTTACTTGTGTTGGAGCTTTAATTGGTAGTATTTTTCACTTTATTTGTGTTTGAGCTTTAATTGGTAGCTTTAATACACTACCTTGAGAATAGTGTGAGTACTTTAATGTGACGCTTAGGCTCAATTTTTGACTCTTGTAGAAGTACCTTAAATTGTTTGATCTTAAATTTGCTTACTTGCTTTGACTAGAGTGTCTTGATGAATCTGATCCTGAGTGAGGTGTGTGCCATGTGTGTGTTATGTTTTGTGTATTCTATGCATTGTATTTGATGTCTAGAACTTGCCTCGTGTGTTTACAAAATAAAATAGTAGTTGTATTCAATCTTGGGAGTTATATTGGCATTTCTTTGTTGAGCCAGTTCTAAGAATTTACCCACCTAATTGTTATGTATCGTAGTTAACCCCTTTGAGCCATCATGTTTCTTTGGTAAACACATTATAATCCTTACCCATTTTTCTAATTGACCATCTATTTGAACCTTGTACATGTCGTGAGCACTTGAATTTGTTATGAACTTTGTAAAAATTGAAGTGTGAGGTGGTTGGTTTGGCTTTTGAGTGGAACTAATGAAATAAGGAGAAAGGTGCATTGTATTGAAAAAAAATAAGAGCCACTTGAATTGAAAAAAAAATAAAGAAACAAAAGTAGGTGTATTGTCGTGAAGAAACAATATTCATTGATAGTGGTAACTTGATGTAATTGTGCTTAAAGAAGTAGGGAGTTCATTTATATTAAGGTGAACGTGGAGTTTTTGTTTTACATAAATGTGGGGTTTTGAACAATGGAATGTATGTATTAAAGTGCTTAGGGAGGTGTAGTCACTCTTATATCGAAATATATCCTACCCATCCCGCAGCTTATATTACAACCAAATGAAAGTCCTACTTGATCCTTGACTGAATGAGCTCAATTAGTAGAGTAGTACATTACGGGCAAGCCTATGGAATGTCTTTTGTGGCATATGAATGTTGTTAAATTTAATTGTGTGTGGAACTACTCTCTATTGTTGTATGAGAGCACTTAATTCATGAAGGAAATGTAATGTCAATGACCTCTGGGTTCGAGTAAGTAAGAGGGTTGTGAAAAATGTGTGATGTTTGTGAGTCAAATCTTGAGGCAAGGATGTTACGTTAGAGTGCTTAATCTGTTTTAGCTATTCTTGGTGTGATGAGTTATGAGAGTTGTTTAAAAAGGTCGTGTCTATGTGGAGTGTAGTTTGATTGCTTGAGGAGGAGCAATGGTTTAAGTGTGGGGTGTTAATGGTAGGTTAAAATCCCATATTTTAGTCGCTTATTGCACTCTAATTCACTGCACTTTACTTGTGTTTGAGCTTTAATTGGTAGTATTTTGCACTTATTATGTGTTTATGCCTTGTAAGAGTGATTTTAAGCTATGTAGATGTTGTGGAATGTTCAAATGATTTGGATCTTTAAAGCCTGAGTAGAAGCCCAAGGAATTAAGTCGGGATCGTGTTTGGGGATCGAGGATCAAGTTTGGACGTCAAAAATCGAAGTTGGTATGCACTCTGAGAAATCTCCATTGCCAGGCGTCGCGCCTGTGCCATTCTCTACTGCTTGTTAGAACAAGCACTCTGAATTTCCCGCTTAATGCCCTGCATGGCGCGTCAACCCATGTGGCGCGCCTCTGCAATTTTTACAAAGTACTTTTCCTATTTCGGTTAGGAGAAGATGATTTCGTCTGGGCCCGACCCTACTTGGTATAAGTACATGGAAAACGCTATTTTTTGGACTTTTGACACATATTCGACCTAAGGAGGCTAAGGAGGAGTTGGAAGAACACGAGCACAAGGATTTCATCATTCCTTTCTAACTCAAGACACGAGTTTGGATTGAATTTATGTTTTCCTATACTTTAACTTTATTTGTGATGAATTTCTCCATATCTAGGGAGTAAGTTCTCTTTAGGGTTTGATGGATTCGGTGTATTGATGATTGTTTGTGGATTATACTCTAGTTTTATGTATTGAAGTGTTTTTGGATGATTTAATTGTTGCATTTATATTCACTCATTCATGTAATCGAGAGAGGCATAACTTGTGATATCTTTGCATTATATTGTTGGTTAAGTTCATTAATTCTTCTTAGTAATTGAAAGAGGCTAGTTCAATCATTGATTAAACCTAGTTAGGAGAATAATTGAAAGAGCTTTTCCTAAAGACCAATCAACTAATTCTTGCATATCTTCAGGTTCTTAAATTGATTCATCTCGTGAGGTTAAGACTTAATTGAGAGAGAATTTTTTGTTGAATGTTTGAATTAATAATTGAGTGAATTCAAGAGACTCACTTGAACATTAGAAGTGAATATCTAGAGTTAGATCCCGAACAATTATCTTGGACCTATCCTATCAACCCCTACTTTCTCCCAGTGAGAACTTCCTTGCTTATCTTTGTTTCGATTGTCAATAGTCAATATCATTAGATTCATAATTAATTTTAGTAGAAATCATATAAATTTCAATTGTGGATCATCTTGGATAGAAAGCAAGCTAGAAACTATGAGAATAATATTTAAATTCAATCCTTGTGGATACGATATTATACTATACTATATTTGATTAGCGAGCATAATTTAGGTGCGTGTTTCGAGCTCGTAAGCGGGTATCCTCCGGGACTGTGAGAACAAACATTCTCTTTGCTCAGGGTCCACGCTCGGTGCAATAAATTGCTTCACCAATCTTGGGCTCATGTTGTCTACTATGGAGGCTAGAGTGCGCCGGTTTATGTAGGGCCTTAGCCCCTTAGTTATCAATGAAGCTGCTATAGCTGCCTTGAATTCAGACATGAACTATGGGAAGATGGTAGCATTTTATCAAGCTACAGAGGACCGTAAGTTGAAGAACAGAAGGGAGCTAGAGGGTACCAGCAAGGCCCGGTCCGCGGGCAACTTTGGGGAGATATTTGGTGGGGGAAGATCAGCTTTCAGGGGAGGGTCATCATAGCCAACCCAATCTCATGCTCAGTCTTCAGCCAGTGCACCGCCAGCGGGGCACAGTCAGCAGTAGGGGAGTCGCTTCAGGCCCAATCAGGGCAGCAGGGGACCCCACCATCAGGGTCGATCAGGAGGGAGATTCCCGCAACAGCGAAGGCCGCCATGCCCCAGGTGTGGGAGGATGCACTCGGGGATCTGCTACTTGGACTTACCTATATGTTATGGGTGTGGATTGAGGGTCACATCCAGAGGGAGTGTCGTTCATCTCGCCAGGGTGCGGGCAGGGGCACAACACAGCCATCCAGTTCTGCAGCTGCTACATCTTCAGCACCCCCTCCAGCTCGAGGCCCTCCAGCACCAGAGGCTTATCTAGATGTTGTCAGAGGTATATTGACTGTCCAAACTCATGATGTATATACTCTTATTGATCCCAGTTCCACTTTTTCCTATGTTACCCCTTATGTTGCTATGGAATTTGGGATAGAACAGGAACAGCTTCCTGAGCCGCTCTCGGTATCTACTCTGGTTGGCGAGTCTATTGTGGCCGCACGGGTTTATAGGGGTTGTGTTGTCACGATATGTGGTCGGGACACCGTGACCAATCTCAGTGAATTGGGAATGGTTTATTTTGACGTAATTATGGGAATAGATTGGCTTTATTCATGTTTTGCTAAGCTCCACTGCCAAACTAGAACTGTGAGGTTTGAATTTCCTAATGAGCCAGTCGTTGAGTGGAAGGGGGATAATATGATACCGAAGGGTAGGTTTATTTCTTACCTTAAGGCCACGAATATGATTAACAAGGGGTGTATCTATCATTTGGTCCGAGTTACGGAGACCACTGTTGAGGCACCTACACCCGAGTCTGTGCCAGTTGTGAATGAATTTTCAGAGGTCTTTCCTGATGAGCTCCCTGGGATTCCGCCAGATAGGGAGATTGATTTTGAGGTTGATATGATGCCAGTCACGCAGCCTATATCTATTCCGCCATACAGGATGGCACCAGCAGAATTGAAGGAGCTAAAGGAGCGATTGAAGGATTTGTTAGAGAAGGGTTTCATCCACCGAGTGTGTCACCATGGGGTGTACCGGTTCTCTTTGTAAAGAAGAAAGATGGATCGCTGGGGATGTGTATTGACTACCGGCAGCTCAACAAGGTCACAATCAAAAACAAATACCCACTACCAAGAATAGATGATTTGTTTGATCAGTTACAGGGTGCTAAATACTTCTCCATAATTGATTTACGATCCGGGTACCACCAACTGAAGATCAGGGAGCAGGATATTCCGAAAATAGCTTTCAGAACCCGGTATGGGCACTTTGAATTTCTGGTAATGTCCTTTGGGCTAACAAATTCCCCAGTATCCTTCATGGACCTTATGAATTGGGTTTTCAAGCCTTTCCTTGACTCATTTGTGATAGTGTTCATTGACAATATTCTTGTGTATTCACGAGGTCGGGAGAACCATGCCGATCATCTCAGGGCAGTTTTGCAGACTCTTCATCAGCACCAATTGTATGCGAAGTTTTAAAGTGTGAATTTTGGCTCGAATATGTCACATTCTTGGGTCATGTTGTCTCTAGAGAAGGAATTAAGGTTGGTCCTCAAAAGATTTCAGCAGTAAAGAATTGGCCTAGACCTATAACGCCCACCGAGATTCGCAGTTTCTTGGGCTTAGCAGGGTATTACAGGAAGTTTGTGGAGGGGTTCTCTACTCTTTCCTCTCTGTTGACTAAATTGACTCAGAAAGCGGTTAAGTTCCAATGGTCTGATGCTTGTGAAACAAGCTTCTACGAGTTGAAATCAAGATTGACTACAGTGCCGGTGTTGACCCTACCAGAGGGTACAGATGGATTTGTGGTATATTGTGATGCTTCAAGAATTGGGCTTGGGTGTGTATTAATGCAATATGGCAAGGTTATAGACTATGCTTCTAGGCAACAAAAAAATCATGAAAAGAATTATCCAACACACGACTTAGAACTTGCGGTGGTGGTTTTTGCATTGAAACATTGGTGTCACTATTTGTATGGGGTCCATGTGGAGGTATTCACGGACCATAAGAGTCTTCAATATATGTTCAAACAAAAGGAGCTGAATCTGAGGCAAAGAAGATGGCTTGAGTTACTCAAGGATTACGACATTGATATTTTATATCACCAGGGGAAAGCCAATGTTGTGGCGGATACTCTTAGCCGGAAATCGATGGGTAGTTTAGCACACTTGGAGGTATATCAAAGGCCATTGGCCAAGGAATTCCATTGATTGGCTAGTTTGGGAGTTCATCTTACTGACTCTAATGAAGGAGGGGTAATTGTGCAAAATAGAGTTGAATCATCGCTGGTCGTGGAGGTCAAAGAGAAGCAATACAACGATACATTGTTGGTACAGCTGAAGGAGGGGATTCATAAACATAAGACTATGGCTTTTACTCTTAGCATGGATGATGGTACACTAAGGTACCAAGGACGACTATGTTTTCCGAATGTAAATGGTCTCCGAGAAAGAATCATGACCGAGGCTCACGCTTCTAGGTATTCTGTGCATCCAGGTTCTACAAAGATGTATCACGACCTCAAGGAAATCTATTAGTGGAATGACATGAAAAGGAATGTGGCGGACTTTGTGGCAAGTGTCCGAATTGTCAGCAAGTGAAGGCCGAACATCAACATCCTGGTGGGTTGGTAGTTGGCACAGAACATAGAAATTCCAATGTGGAAGTGGGAGATGATTAACATAGAATTTTAGGTAGGATTACCACGCACTCTGTGCAAGTTTGACTCAATTTGGGTGATTGTGGGCCGACTCACGAAATCAGCTCATTTCTTGCCAGTTAAATCTACTGACACAGCGGAACAATATGCTCAGTTGTATATCAAGGAAATAGTCAGGCTACATGGCACTCCAGTTTCTATCATTTCTGATCGAGAGGCTCAGTTCACGGCCAATATTTGGAAGACATTTCAGCAAGATTTGGGTACTCAGGTAAATCTTAGTACAGCCTTCCATCCACAGACCGACGGGAAAGCGGAGCGGACTATTCAGACGCTTGAGGACATGTTGCGTGCTTGTGTTCTTGATTTCAAGGGTAGCTGGGATGATCATTTGGCTCTCATAGAGTTTGCTTATAACAACTGCTTTCATGATAGTATTCAGATGGCATCATTTGAGGCATTATATGGTAGGGGATGTAGATCTCCCATTGGGTTGTTCGAGATTGGGGAAGCAGAGTTGATAGGGCCAGACTTTGTACATCATGCTATGGAAAAAGTTAAGATCATAAAGGAGCAGTTAAAAACTGCTCAGAGTCGTCAAAACTCCTATTCGGATGTTCGTCGTAAAGACTTAGAGTTCAAAGAAGATGATTGGGTATTCTTGAAAATTTCCCCCATGAAAGGTATAATGCGATTTGATAAGAAAGGAAAATTGAGTCCGGGGTATGTCGGGCCATACAGAATCATCCAGAGGATCGTTCAGGTGGCGTACAAGCTTGATCTACCACCCGAGATGTCATTAGTGCACCCGGTATTCCATGTGTCCATGTTGAAGAAGATAGTTGGAGATCCGTCAGATATCGTGCCGGTTGAGACCATTGAGGTTAATGAAAAATTATCATATGAAGAAATTTCGGTTGCCATTCTTGATAGACAAGTCCGAAAGTTGAGGAATAAGATATTGCCTTCGTGAAAGCGTTATGGCGAAACCAGCAGGTTGAAGAGGCCACGTGGGAGGCTGAGGAAGAAATGAAGAAGAAGTATCCTTACTTGTTTGAATAGTTGTGTAATTTTTTCTTTTTTGAACTTATCGCCTATGAATTTTGTATCACTTGTTCAGCTAATGTAAAGGTGTTCCTTTTGATTATGGGTTGCTTATGAGGCCACGGTTGGTACTGTTATGAGTTTGTTACGTCGTTGAGTTGTGCATATGTTTGTAAGATGTGTTTATGGGGCTATCTGACGGGTAGATAGTCCTAGTTACAAAGGAAACTCTAGCGAAAGTTTTGGAAATTCGGGAAGTTAGTTAAATTTGGGGTTACTGGTGAAGGGTATGAAACAAAACCTGAGTTGCATAAGGTGCTAATAGAAGACCATGATCCTCATTCGAGGACGAATTATCTTAAGTGGGGGAGGATGTAAGGCCCCATAAAGTTTTTCCTAAAAACCCGGGTTCCGTGATGCCAAAGTAAGTGTAGAGGTTAATAATAATAGAAATTAAGCTCGCCGCGGTTTGGACTTTTTGGATTGAACTGTGCGTTAGGGAGTTGAAGGAAATCGTTGGGCAGAAGTACGCATTTCTGCGGACCGCAGACTGGTCGCAGAGTGGGACAGATTTCTGGGGAATATTTGATGCCCAATTTCACGGCCATTATGCGATCGCATAACCGTTTCACGGGCCAAATTCTTGTCGCATATCCCGCCTTGGGATTTTTTGGAGGGAGATTCTACGGTGCACTATGCGACCGCAGAACAGGTCTGCGGGCCGTATAGTGACCGTAGACCAGGTCAGTTTCTTTCCAGCTCTAGCACCCATTTTCGCGGTCATTTCACGTACCGCATAATCACTATACGGTTGTATATGCGACCGCGGAACCCGTTCCGGAGCTTCATTTTAGGGGTTTTTTAACCCGAACCAATTCCGTTAAAACACACCCCATAGTCCATTTTGAGCACATTTCTGATATTCTAGAGTGAGAGGGAGAGTTCTTAGAGTGGGGCATCAATCTTTAACCATTACCCATCAATTCTTGCTCAATCATTGAGGATTAACAAAGGAAGTCTTCACCCTTAAGGTAAGAATCTATGTCCTAGCTCTCAATTTCAAAATTTTGAAAACAAATGGGGTAATTAGAGAGGCAATTATTGGGTGTGTGGGTTATTGTCTTGCATGCATGTATCCTTGAAATATGTGGGAAGGTTTTGAGCTAAAAATGGTAGAGAGCGGGTTGGGAAATGGTGGAATCTTCCATAAAAGAGCCTTAGAATCTTAATGTACACCTAGTATTTGATAAAATGCTCAAATGAGCTAAAACCATGATCATCTTCCTAATTTTTGGTTCAACTTGTTATATTTCTAAAATAGATTGAAGTTGCTAAGAATTCCGGATCATTTTAGAGTTTGAGAAGCTCAATTGAGGTATGTTGGCTAAACCCCTTTCTTCTTAGAGTCGGATCCCACGGTGTTCATGTAATTGGAGTAAGTCCTTGATCATTATTGAATTGGCTTTTCCTAGTATGGTTGTGTTGAAGGATGTTTGTTTAATTTTTATTCTAAATGCTTCATCATGTCATCTTGCCATTTGAGAATATGTTCAAAAATGTGGAATATGTGTTAGGAATGTTAAAACTTCATGTCAAGACTGAAATAAAGGTTGTTATGCCAAATTGTGTGAAAGGTCTCTACGTGCCTAAGATTTCCTAAATTACTCATATGTGAATTAATGTCTTGAATGGAAGCCCTATTGATGTTGATAATGATAATGATATTTGAACGTGGAAAAGGGAACTAGAATTATGAAATACGGCCAAGTGCCAAGAATAACTTTGTAATTGTTAATAAGTACGATGTGAAATGATTGACTCAAGAAGGTAATGTCTTGAATGAGATGGCATAGCCGATCGGCCGAGATCGGACTCCGTGTAAGCACACGGTGGTATTGTGAATGAAATTATGGTAATGTCTCGAATGAGATGGCCTAGCTAATCGGGCCGTGATCGGATGCCATGCCGCACACATGGTGGTACTGTGCTGGAAATTATAATGAAATTGTGGTAATGTCTCAAATGAGATGGCCTAGCCGATCGGGCCGAGATCAGACTCCGTGTAAGAATACGGAGGTATTGTGAATTATGGAATATTGGTGCTAAAGATCACCCAGCCTAATAATATGGAAATTGACTTGAAAACGTATATGATCCTTAACTTGTTGTCTTAATATTATTTGAAGCCTTATTGAATTATTGATTGTTCCTCTTGTATTATTATTCATCCTATTGAGTTGGTGTTTAGCTTTACATACTAGTGCTATTCGACGGTACTAACGTCCCTTTTGCCGGGGGCGCTGCATCTTTAAATTGATGCAGGTGGTTACATAGTAGACAGTGTTGATCACAGGTAGTGCTGCATCCTCTTCTCAGCGGACTCGGTAAGACCCATTTCATTTCGAGGTCATGTATTATGCCTTATGTATATATTATGGTCACTTTTTGAGGTATAGCCGGGGCCATGTTGCCGGCACCATCCTTACTCTCTTTTGTATCTTTAGAGGCTCAGTAGACACTATGTGGGTTGTATATGGGTGTTGGGAATGCTAAGTAAGTTATGTTGTGTTTGATCACTTCTTCCATTCGAACTATAAGAAATGTGTATTTTGATACCTAAAGGGGCAATAGCTAATGAAACAGTTTAATATTGTATGTATGAACTTCCTTCCGTCTAATTAATGAAATCACGTCTTGTCTTGATCATGGATGAATTGGGTAGAAAGTATCTAACAGGCTTGCTCGATCGAGTTCACTCGGTTGAGCGTCGGTCGCACTTCCCAAGGTTGGGGTGTGACAAAACTCCTAATAGTAATCACATACAAGCGATAAACACGGTCTACAACAATAGAATCTCCCACAGGCGTGGAAACATACACGGGAGCACTCAAAATATCACAAGGCACAACTAGATATGAAGCTAAATAGGATAACACATAGGAATAAGTAGAGCTCGGATCAAATAAAACTGAAGCATCTCTATGGAAGACTGGAACAATACCTATGATAATGACGTCAGATGATTCGTCCTCAGGTCTAGTAGGGAATGCATAAAAATGGGGTTGGGCCCCAGTACTCTGACCTTTGCCTCTCGGACAACCTCTAGCTGGCTAGCCTCCACCTCTAACTGCCTGACCTCCACCTCTAATGGCCTGACCTCCACCTTTGGTAGCCTGACCCCTGCCTCTAGCTGGCTGAGCGGGCGGTGATATGGAACAATGGCACAAGAACTCTGCGGTGGCATGCTGCTCCACAATCTAGGGCAATACCTCCTGATTTGACTTGTACCCCACACTCAAAACACCCTCTCGACTGTTGTGGCTACTGAAGCTGAGAGTGACCCGGATAGGCCGTATAACCATTGTGGTAACGCAGGATCGGAGGCGCACTAATAGGAGCTGATGGTGCATTGTAGCTAGCTGCTAAGGATGTGATACATAAGGGCCACAACTACCCGAAGCACTGTGGGATTCCTGAAGTACTTACTAGAATGGCCTAGGAGGATGGCCTCTACCACTTACTAGATGAGGCACCTCTGAAGCCACCGAAATGACGAGGACTATTATCAGAAATTGGCCCCCTCTCCTGACCACGAACCATCTCGATCCGTCTAGCAATCTCTACGGCCCTCAGGAAAAAAATATCATCTCCAGTCTCATTGGCCATCTGTAGCCTGATGCGGAAAGTGACTCCATCAATGAATCTCCTCACTCCCTCCCTCTCAGTAGGGAGCATGAAAATGGCATGGTGAGCTAGGTCCACAAATCTAGTCCCATACTGGGTGATGGTCAGGCTTCCCTACTGAAGGCGCTCAAATTGCGTGCGATACTCCTCGCAGAGTGAAAGGAATAAACTTCTCTAGAAATAGCTGTGAAAACTGATCTCAAGTAAGTAAAGATGAACTAGCTGGTCTGGTCAATACATAATCTCTCCACCATCTCTTGGCGGAACCAGTTATCTGTAACACCGCAAAGTCGACCTCATTGGTCTCAACAATACCCATGTTGCGCAATACCTCATGGCAATGGTCTAACTAATCTTGTGGGTCCTCAGAAAGTGCACTACTGAAATAAATAGGAAAGAGCTTGGTAAACCTATCCAGCCTCATCAAGGCCTCAGAACACATAGAGGGCCTATCCCAGGCTTGTGCCGCAACAACTGGCTAAACTACCCCAACTGGATAGGCTGCTGAAGTCTGATATAGAGGAGCCATCTGCTCCGTAGTGTGAGTAGTGAGAGTTTGTGCTCCTCTCCCAGCTAGAGAGATGGTTGGTGCCACCGGAAATGCACTGGTCTGGGCCACGCTGTCCATAAGGTGCACCAAGCAAACTAGAGCGTCCTAAAGCACTAGAGTGGATATGAATCCCTCTGGGACCTGAGCAGGTCCAACTGGTACGGTTTGAGCTGGGATCTCCTCATCGTGATCAATCTGAGGCTCCACCATGGGTGTTGCTGCTCGGGCTCTAGGCTGAGCCCTGACTCTGCGTCGGCCTCTAGCTCGACCTCGGCCTCGGCCTCGGCCTCTTCCCTTGGTAGTAGCTGCAACAGGGGGCTCCGGCTCCTGCCTGGATGTAGAATTTGTGCGTGTTCTCACCATCTGCGAGAGAAAAATAATGGAATGATTCAACATCAATGATACAAAAAAATCGCACGATAAGGAAAGAAAGAATTGAATTTTTTCCTAAAACTCCATAGCCTCTAAAAGATAAGTACGGACATCTCCGTACCGATCCTCCAGACTCTACTAAGCTATATCATGACTCGTGGGACCTAGGCAACCCAGTACACTAATACCAAGTTGTCATGACCCGAAATCCCAACCTCGGTATCATGATAGCGCCTAACGTCTGCTTGCTAGGCAAGTCGACGTGAAATAGAAAAATTAATTGATTTTAATAATTTAGAATAAAAATATTAACAATGATAATAATATAAGTGTGAAGTAGAGTAAAAATAAATACCGAACAACGTAGGTTAAACATAACCCAGAACCTGGAATCACGAGTACATGAACATCTAGAGTGCTACAGACAAGGTCTGAACAAAATACATTGTTTTGAAACTCAACAAAATAGTAAAGATTAAAGGGAAGGGGACTTCAGGGGTGCGGACGCCGTGGAGCTATACCTCAAGTCTCCGTCAGCGACTGAATTTGAGCAAAGCTACTGAGCATTGATAGGACTAACTTCGGTATCTATACAAGAAGTGAAGAGTAGTATGAGTACAACCGACCCCATGTACTTTGTAAGTGCCGAGCCTAACCTCGACGAAGTAGTGACTAGGCTAAAGCGGGCCACTTAAAATAACTTGTACGCAGTAATAATAATTATATTAGGAAAAGAAGCAGAAAGTGGAAGTAAAGCAATTAACTCATGAAAATGAACTCGAACCTTATTATCAGAAAGCCCAGAATAACATATCTCATAATCTTATATAAAAATGTTGAGTCCAACTCAACAATAACAAGTACAACATATACAAACCGTTGCGGCACGCAACCCGATCCCACCATATCATTATTTTTCAATGTCAAAATCCATCCTTATTCCACCATTTCATTTCATTACCTTTCAATTTTCATTGCAGCGTGCAACCCGCTCCCCAAACAAATTCAATCAACAATAGCGATTCAACAACCAAAGTTCACAAGAACTTCTACATCAAGAGACTAAATGTATGACGAAATGAAGAATCACATAATAATCAAAGAATCTCGAACTTTATAGAATGTCTCAACTTTACCAACTCATCGGTATCTACCAATTAACAACTCATACAAGTGAAACTACGTTATAGAAGGCAACAAATATTATAAAACTATAAGGCAAGTAAGACATATGACAATTTGGATATGCAAGTAGAGACAAGTAGCAAATAAGCATGGAATCATGGAAGGGATGGACAATTTGATACAAGGATAACTAAATGGCAAGTAACAACTATGGCATGAAAGTCAAATAAACATGTAGAAATTAAGGCATGAAACAAGATATATCATGAAATAACGAAAACATAGAAGCAAGTACCATAACGGCGTATATACACTCGTCACCTCGCATATACGTCGTTTCCTACATAATCCACATAACATGAAGTTCAAGGTTTCCTAATTCTCTCAAATTAAGGTTAGATCCGACACTTACCTCACTCCGCAACCAAATAAAATCTCAATCGAGAACTTTCCTCTAGAATTAGCCTCCAAACCAACCAAATCTAACAAAATATAGTTCAAACAATTCAAAATAAGCTTTAGAAACTACCCACAAGTGAAAAAGATTCAATCTTTAATGATTTTTGAAAAATTTAACCAAAGTCGATCTCGGGCCTGCTTGGTCAAAACCCGAGATTCTGACCAAAATCCAATTACCCATTTACCCCTAAGCCCGGTTACATGGTTTGTTTCGAAATCCGCGACATGGAAAGGCCGCTACCGGGTTTCAGCTATCACTGGGAAAGGTTCATATGAGTTAGAGAACCAGAATGGAGACAAGTTGCCCAGAAACTGGAACGTGGATCACCTCAAAAGATATTACTGCTGATAAACAACACTCAAACGGAAAGTATGTGCTGCACTCTTTTTCCCTTCGTTCAGTTTTTGTCCCAATTGGGTTTCTAGCAAGGTTGTTAATGAAGCAGCGAGAGAAAGCATACAACGAAGACAACAGCAATAAGACCTTTGATTACAAGGCAAACAAACAAGCAACCACTCGAGGACGATTAGATAATCTTTGCTTCGATAGCAAATTCCCACCGGGAAGTTAAGTTTGATGTCGAACAGAGTTTACCCGACCATTCACAAAAACAAACCACTAGAGGACTATTAAGTATTCTTTCGCTTGATAACATGGATTCCTAAAGTAAAGCAAGGTATGTTGCCGAGTGGAGGATTACCTAGCAATTCATTGGTGGAACCTTCGAAGATATAAGACTTCCAGTGTTCCAATTCACACTCTCCGCATTCGAACACTAGGGGGAATGATATGAGAATACGGCAACGATGACTGCCACGTCAACCAGGAACAAAAATCCAAAAACGAAATACTTTATCGGGACCGGGGACTGCGTAGCCAACCCTCTAGAAACAAGTTGTACAAGATAGCCACAAGTAATGGCAATTTCTTTTCTGCATAACAAGATGCTTATGTATTTTTTGAAATAAAAGGAATAAAACGAAATCCTTTTACTTTTATCTTGTTTCTTGTCTGAACGATGAATTAACTTTGTCATTTGAAAGTTAAACAATTACTTCAAATGTTAGTGTCGTAATGAACAGGAGACGTCCTCTTCAAGAGCACCGTAAACATAAGAGGTTCCTCTCTTATAAAAACCCTCACGTTAAAGGGTTGGTTCCGGAAGAATTTATGCCCGAAATCAAAATTATCATCGGGGAAAATTACACCCGAAGTCGCATATGAAAAGGACGCAAAAAGAAAACTTGCGCAAATACTTATTGAAACCCTCACGTAAAAGGGATAATGCTCGGAACCAAAGTGCATCGAAGAAAATGCATCCGAGACCACATATAGAAAAATGTGAACATAAAAATGTGCGCAGAATCCTTAAGAGAATACAAAGGTTAAAAAACTTGCACAGATCTTCAAGCGAAAGTAAGACTCAAACAACATTTGAGCAAAAATATGTCTTCATTTATAAGAACGTGCCAAAGGAAATACAAAACAGGAAAAGACAAGTAAAAGCTAAACTGTAGTGCCTACGGATCAAGGAGGAAGAGAAGTGTCCGAGCCCCCGGGAGTGGTAGATGGTTCCACCGATGGCTCAAGATTTTCCCTAGTCTTATCTTCAATATCGTCGCCCTCCGATTCTTCTTCAGTTCCCGAAAACCCGGAACCAGAACCAAATGGGACAGATACATCGGACCACGATGGAAGTCCAGTCTTAGCAGCTAACTTAAGCTCGCATGCCTTAACAATTTAGGCATCAATATCAATAACACCAGCTTTGGCTTCTTCCAAGGTTTTTCTCCTCATGTTGTACATGGCGTAAGTTTTTTCAATAATGAGTGAAGCCTCGCTGCGCTTGAGTTCTTCTTTGAGTTGGGTTATCTCGGTAGAAAGATTTTCCCGGAAAGACCTAACATATTTAAGGCTGATATCAAGCTCACAAATAGTTGAACTAAAGAGCATGTTATGCTCGATAGTTTTCATGTATTTCTCTTCTACCTGGGCATGTTTCGCCCCCATGGTAGCAAGCTCTTCAACAATGGAGTTCAAGGTTGTTTCCAAGTTAGTTACCTTTTCAGCACTAGCAGCCTTGCGCTCGGTTGCAGCAAGAATGGCGTCCTGGATTTCAGCCCATTTAGCCTTGGCTTCATCAAAACTAACCCTCAGCGGGCCAATTTCTTGGCTAAGGGTTACCACTTCTTGCTCGCTTTGCTGCAAACGAGCTTCCAAAACGACGGCCTCAGTGGCTCTGGTTTCCAGTTCCGAGAGGCGGAGAATGGTTTGGTCCCGTTCCACCAAAAGCTAATTCCGTTCGGAAGTAAGTCTTTCCTTCTCACAAATCAACCTTTGAAGGCCCTCAGAAGCAAGAGAGTTGGCCTACAAAACAAGAAAAGGTAAAACTTAAAATACATTCGTTTAAAAGTAGAAGAAATAACAGAGGAAGAAAGAAACATATTGTTGCGGCGTTATGCATAGTGTTGTTCAACAAATACTCTCCCGAGAGTGCCCGAACCTTTTCCCAATCCTTCTCTGAAGCCAAAGGCTTCAAATAGTTAGCAAGCTCCACCGGTTGGGAAAGCAGATTGCACCGCTGTAGAGATCAAAAGAATAACATTCCTCCTCCTCTGTGGATCTTCAAAAGGGGCAGCGTAATTTTGCCCCAAATTCCCATGAATTGGGGACTGGAAGAGGAACGCCTTCTTCATGGCCAGGTGCTGCCGATGGAGATGATGTAGCTACTGGTGGTGGAAGAGTGGATAAAGACGGAAGTGATGTAGCAGTTGCTGGTGTTGGAGAAGGTGGAGATGAAGCTGATGGGGTTAAAGAATGAGAAGCAGCTGCGTCAAAATCAGTGTTGGATGTTGGATTCCCACCAACCGAAGATGGCAAGGACACGTTACTCTGCCTCGCAGTACCGGACACAACAATTGGGGTCCGAGAACGGGACTTGGCATTATCTACAAAATAAAATTCTCCCCAGAGTGTCGAGACATCATCCTCGGTTGGTGTAACTGTCTCAACAGGTTGAGCATCCTGCTAAGATGATAAGGATCATCGCCTTCTATGAAGAGAAGCTCCCGCATCGCTAGTTTCTTCATCAACATCAATCATCACGGTCTATGACCGGCCCGGAAGGAGGACCAGTCGTCATCGCCACCGGAGATATCTCGGAGACAATAGTCTTTGCCCACTTGTTCTTCTCCCCGGCTGCGGAGGTTTGTATTCTCTTCGGTTGCTTGTCTTCTGGGTGGGTACTCCGTGAAGATGTATTTGCGTCCTAAACAAGCACGAAGATACCTGTTCAATTAAGAGCTTCCTGAAGCAACCTCGTTGTATCAACAGGATCAGCCAAAACGTCCTCCTCGGGGACAGCAACAGAGCCCGCAGTTAGACCTAATTTCATAAACAATTTAGAAGAGTTCAATCAAGTTCTCCATATACAAGGCAAAGAAAGATGGAAGCGAGGTAAGTTTAAATTACCATGATTTTTGGCCTTCCACCCGTATTTCCGGGCCAGTCCTTTCCACAAGCGAGTATCAGACGTCGTGATGTCCAAAATCTTCTAAACCCATCGGTCTAAGCCTTCCACCACCGATGGGACCCATCGAGTTGCTGAAACATACGAAGAATGAAGATACGGCCATAGAAGAATATTTAATGAAAGAAGATATATTAGAGATTTTACGAGTACGGTTCCAAGCGGCCGGAAAGGATGAAACCGTAGTTGGACTGATACTATTAGTGGCAACCGCAGTGAACCGTTCCGGCCATCCGCGGTCACTATCATCATCCATGTTAGTCAACAAAGCATGGTGACCCCGTTTGCAGAGATTTATCATACCTCTCCCACCCTCCCCCCTCCCCCAAAAAAAAAACTTGGGGGAGTAGAGATTCATCATGTGAGCTAATATTAGCTCTTCTCCAGTCTCCTGGCACAAGCGTCGAAGGCAGGCAACCGTCCTCCACACAGAAGGACTTACCTGTGCCAAACACACCTGATAGTGAAGGAAAAATTCCGTAATCACGGAATCGAGCTTTCTACTCAAAGAAAACACATCCAAAGTAAAGAGATATGTGTAAAAGTATGTAAAACCTTCCTCGGGAAGGGTCACTCGCTCTGATAGATCAGGAGCGATTATATCCAACTCATTGCAATGACAATCTTCCTTCACAACAAGAATACTGGAAGGACGGATAGAAGAAGTGTACCTACTAACAGCCCATGTACGAGGGTTAGCAGAAGGAAATTTCTCTTCAAAATCCTTTGTGGTATTGAGTCTTTTTGGTATGATGGAGCCCACGGTTGGAGCGACAAAGTCTTCGGTTTTGCTCTTGCCTTTTGAAGAACCAGTACGTTTTGAGGAGGAAGCCATTGAAAAAGAAAAAGGGTTTTTTGTTTGAAGAAGATGAAGACACAGTAGGCGAGATTAGATGAAGGAAGTTGGAGTACAAGGGGGGGAGTTGATACGTATAAGTAAAAGTTTTGGCGGCTAAATCCTTGGCGAGGATTACCTCGATAACCGACAAAAGACGTGCTAAATCATGGGAAGACGCATGTTCGGGGCATTAGATATGGAGGGACAGACGTCTAATCAATCGACAGTGTCCTTCAAAAGGAATTATAGTAATTTTCACCAAAAGAGTGTTTCTACCAACTTTCCGGTAACACAAAGTTATATCACCGGAAAGCAGGGGGACTATCTGTATTAGGTAAAATATGTTGTGGCGCATGGCCACCCAAGAAGGGGACACGTGGAACCCAAGACGGGGAGGACCGAAGACCGGACGCAGCTATTTCGTTTGTCACCGGAAGAGATAATGTTCATAAAGGCATTAAATGTTTTGCGCCCGGTAACATTTAATAAGAAATATTCTACAGCATTAAGAACGACGGTCCGTTACAGAGAATTTGGTATTTATGTTCACCGTTACATCTTCATCAATGCTCATCATAATTGACATTAAAGAAGAGCACGATCCTAGTACCTTCTTCATAGGTATAAATAATAAGTTCAGTGATCATTGGAATGATACGAATTTTCTCGCTAAACTTACATTGTATTGTATACAAAGCTTAATACAATTTTATTTACTTGCTTTTTTATCTCATCATTGTTGTGCCCGGAAGCTTTGTTCCCGAAACTGTCATCTCTGATGTTTCATCTATATTTCAAGGCTAAGTATTATATATTTCTTCAATTGTTATATTATTTCAGGATCAAATTAATTCACTTGTTTCGAAATCACGTATAAATTCAACTGTACCGTTTCACTGGTAAACATATATATATATATATATATATATTCTCATGTTTTTGGCCTTTTCCTACTAAAAAGTTGTGTTATTCATCTTAAATCTTAATTATCTATCTACGAAGGAATGCGACAAGTGCAACAGTTACATATCAACAATAGATAAATTAATTATTAATTAATGACAATAATGGTGCGACAGGCGAACAGTGACGACGTTTAGCATAAATCACAATTTTTACTACCAATCAGATCAATTCCCTAACCAATTCGGTTCTTCTTCCCTTCCCATTTAAGGTCTCTATTAAATGTGTGTAATTTGCCAACAAAGGGTCAAATGTCTATATTATACCATTTGTGTCTTTCCAAAATCTCAATTCTCAGAAGTCTAGATTGGTTCTTGTCCAGCGTTATCACATCACAAAAACAAAATGTATGTACAACTCCTCTTATATTTCTTGACATCTTGACCATTAAACTGTAACTCAAGGGGATATTCTTTAGAGGCAAGTTATTTTCTGTTGTGGTAGTAATATTCTTTTCCTTGCAATATTTTTCTTCTGGATATAAGCTTTTATCCATTCAACTGTATTTATTTGATAGCTTTTCTGAAACAACATATATGTTGCTCTACTGATTGGTGAAACCGGTCTATTAAATATTTCCATTTCTGTTGGTATTCATCCTTTTATTATTATTTTTATTTCATTGGAGAAGCACTAATATTTAATATATGCTGATGTCTATCTATTTCAGTGGATCCCATAACAAAATATTATCGTTCATGACGTTCTATCATATGAGTCTCAGATACAAATATGGAAGTCACTCTTAACATTAAGACTAACAAATCACAGTGTCAATCAAAGTATGTTTAGTTATACTTTAACAATATATCTTCTCTTGTTTTTTTCCTTTAATTTTTGGGTCACATAATAGTTACAAAATCTGATTATAGGTGTTTGAGGGTGAAAGATCAAGAATTTAAACTTTTCAAAGTAGTCAGTAACTTCAAAGTCGTCACAAGAGTAGAAATGTTATGCTTTCACGTTCACTTTTTCTAATATTGAAAGTGTTAAATAGATCAAATTTCATTTAAAAGTTTTAGATCTTGATATATGTTGCACTCTATACTAAGAAGCCAACTGCTATTTAAATAAAATTTCACTAGCGGCTTGACGTGTGGAAATCAATGTATTTATTTACCCTATTTGATTATGTTCCTTTTACTGATTCTTGACATATATTGCTCTTTTAAATGCTTCATAAAACTAATATTCTTTATTTTTTGAAACTAATTATGTGGAAAGAAAGAGTTGCAAGTGCTCTTGTAGGAAAATTAAAAGAAGCCTCCTCTATTTGAAATCACTTTATTTTTCTCCTTCTCCTTTTCTGTTTATTTGCTTATATGGAGATTTTGTTTTTTGGCAGGGATAGGGAAGAGGGTGAGTTACTCTTCTTTATTTATAAGTGTGTGAAGGAAATGAATCCTCTCTCTCTTGAAAGCGAAACGCTCGTTAGTGTGTTTCTAACGTGCGCCGGCTGCCGGAATGGGGAGGGGACGACCATCAATGTGTGCAAACAAAGTACTACTTACAGATCTGAAGCTACTTGATGAACTCAAAGCGGGATCCAGCAATAGTAAGCCACCAAATGGATCGAACAACAATGGAAAAAATGCCAAGGTATCACCGGAAAGGCAAGCTGCCGACCTAGAGATAGTTGCAGACACTCCTACGATGAACGCAGGGAAGATGAAAATTGCGAGGGTGGGCAGTAACCCTAGAATTCAGAGCAACAATGATGGTGGAGGCCAGGTAATAAGGCAACCTGCAATTAAAGCTGGAATTTTTTAAAATACGAACAACCTAGGCCACAAACGACTCCGATGAACAATAACGACACTCGTGGGAGTAGTAGAGGAGGTCAAGGCCCTATTGGCACAAACAATACTGGATACCAATCTAGTCCCAAACAAGTGCATACTCTAGGGAATACAATTGGAAAATTGATCGCAAAGGAAACAAGTGATGCTCAGGTAAATACAGAGAAACAATCTGGTAATGGTGGAAACCAAACTTGGGCAAGCGTGGTCGCTCGGAATAAATTGGCCTCAAAAGGAATGCCCCTATAATATATTGCCCCTATTTTACAAGAAGGACAAAAGGTAGTTAAACTAGAACAGGAGGATATAGCAGAAGAAAATGAGAAGTGGAAAATGGCAATTATCCTATATGTCATTGGTAATTCCCCATCGATTGGAGTAGTGGAGAGATTCATCGCAGCACAATGAAAATTGGAAGCTAAGCCCCAGATATACTACCACAACGATGACTATTTCGTCATCCGATTTCAGAGCATAGAGGAAAGGGTTCAGGTACTACTTTCAGGCCCCAATATGATTAAGAATAGACCTGTTATAATGAAATCATGGACAACAGAGTTCAATTTTCACAATCAAGTGTTGAAAACTGTTCCATTATGGGTTAATTTTCCAAGCCTTCCTCTAAATTTTTGGGGAATGAGGTCTTTAAGTAAAATAAGCAGTGGCTTGGGTACTCCTTTGTATGCTGATGATTACACATCGAACATTGCTTGAATATCATATGCTAGAGTTCTTATAGATATGGACATTACCAAACCACTACCTAAAGTAATCAAGGTACAAAGCCCTGCTGGGGAAATATTTGATCAAGAGGTAGGATATGAATGGGAACCGGAGTTTTGTGAGACATGTCTACTGATTGGGCACAATTGCAAAAACAAAAGCACAGCAACCACCAGTACAGCAGCACGGAAGAAGGAACCAAAGAGTAGTGCAAGTTTGCCAGCACAAAGGACAGACTATCAAAGAGAGGACACAAAAAGATATGGTAGATAATCAGGTAAATGAACTAGCTTCAAACAAAAGGCACATTGAGCAGAAAGAACACCAACAAGAAGCACAACCTGATGGATGGATAGAAGTGAAAGCTAAATCTGCTGCCAAGTCAAATAAAGTTGTCGATGAAGGGAATGTCAGCACCAAAAATGGCTTCACCCATCTTAATGAAAACAGAAACAATCTTACCATTCAGAGGCAACAGGAAGCAGGGCCAAGTTTGTTGGACACAGGAGAATCCCAAGTGATCAACTTGTCTCAAACCAGTGGTTGTTGGGAATAAACACCCTACAGAAATAATATTCACGATAATAAAAGCAGAATAATAAAGTAGCACCGAGATACGATAATTAACAAGAATAAAATAGTGACAACGACACCAACATTTTTACGTGGAAAACCCGTGGAAAACCCTTTTGAATAAAGGAAAAAACCATGGCCCCGAGACGAGCAACTGATATCACTAAAGCAAGGAATTTTACACTTTGTAGGTCCGAGTAAAATACTCCAAAGATCACTACAACACTCAAAAGAAATAACTCTCTTTTGATATTTCCACCTCACTACAATATCGTTTACTCTCTATTTTTGTCACAGACTATTTTCTTATACATTGTCTGTGAAACCTCACTCTTTCTTTCTTTCTCTCTTTGTTGGTGTGTAGAAATGAGAGTTGAAGCTCTCCTTTTATAGCCGAAACCTCACTTTCTAAATCCTACTATATTTGATAATTTGCACATTTTTTCTTCTTTTTCTTCAATGTTGACAATTCAACAAAGTTGGCTACCAAACCAAAGAAATTTTCCTTAGTCACAGGCCTATTACTTTAGCTATTGAATGAGATGGACCCCATCAGTGGCAATCAGAGGAAGCATGACAGCAGAATAGGTGAAGATGACAATAACCAACCCTTCTCCTTAACAAGATAAAAGTAGTTACATGGAATGTTAGGGGACTAAATAAAACATATAAGCAAAAGGAGTTAATAAAACATATAAGCAAAAGGAGTTAAGGGTGTTTATTAAAGAGAATAAAGTTAGTTTGTTAGCTATTATTGAGCAGAGTAAATGCAAGTAAAGCTGTCCAATTAGTAAACAAAGTGGTACCTGGATGGGGCTGGATAACCAATGCATCTGCGGATACTAGGGGTCATATATGGATCATATGGGATCCTAATATTGTCACAGTCAATATACTAAACATCTATATACAATACATTCAGATTGGTATTACCTGCCTTAAAACTAATGTCCAATTCCAATTCACTGTTGTTTATGGTCTGCATACCATACATGATAGGAAGGAACTATGGACTCATTTGAGAACTTTGGAAAGAGGAATGCAAGATGCCTGGCTGATTATGGGAGACTTCAATACCATCCTAGATGTACAAGACAGAAAACATGGTACTGAGGTTCATGACAATGAAATAAAGGATTTTAGAGAATTCATAGATAACACCGGTATACATGAATTGTAGACAACTGGTAGGACTTTTACTTGGACCAATAGCCATGTCTACAGTAAAATCGACAGAGCTTTGGTCAATGCTATATGGATGACTACTATGCCCCCTGTACCTGTGCATGTACTTGACCCATATTTCACAGATCACTCTCCATTAAGTTTTGAGTTAGGGAAACAGATGAGGAAGGGAACAAAACCATTCAGATTTCTAAACTGCCTAGCAACTCATCCCAAATTCGAGGAGCTAATTACAGAGGCCTGGAATAGTAATAATACAGATGATATGTATGGAGTATGGTTCAAATTGAACCAAGTCATGCAGAGCATGAAGACACTGAGCATGAAAGAATTTGTGGGGGTGACAGAAAAGATACAGAGCATAAGAAATAATTTAAAAGAAGTGCAAGAGCAAATGAGAGATTATGGTCATAATGCTGACGTGTTTGAGATGGAAGGAGAGCTAAAGCTAGAACTTGAAAAATGGGACTTAATAGAGGAGAGTATCTATAAACAAAAGTCTAGAGCACAATGGCTCAAGTTGGGAGATTCAAATACTGCCTATTTATTTGCTAGCATGAAGCATAGGAGGGCACAAAACCATATCAGTTCTCTAACAACAACTGGTGGACTAGCTCAAAAAGATAAAGAGATAGAAGATGAAATCCTACAATTCTATAAGAACTTACTGGGCACTACTAGTTCTTCACTACCAGCCATACAACCTGAGCTACTACAGAGGGGCGCAACTTTGAATAGAGATCAATAGAAACAACTCATTCAGCCTTTCTCAAGAGAAGAGGTTTATCAAGCACTACAAAGCATTGATGATTTGAAAGCACCTGGGATAGATGGATTCAACTCATACTTTTTCAAAAAGGCTTGGCCTATAATTGGTACTGAGGTCACAAATTCTATATTAAACTTTTTTGAAACCTCAGAAATGTACAAACCTATCAACTGCACTTCAGTGACACTGGTTCCTAAGGTTAAGACCCCCTCCTCGATTAGGGAGTATAGACATATATCATGTTGTACCATTATCTATAAAATAATCTCTAAAATGCTCACTCATAGATTACAGGGAACCATAGATGCCCTAATTGATAATAGTCAAGCTGCATTGTACCTGGAAGAGTCCTAACAGATAACATAATCCTCAGTCACGAGCTAGTAAAAGGTTATGGCCGAAAAGGGGTATCACCTAGATGCATGCTCAAGGTTGACATGCAAAAAGCCTATGACTAAGTGGAATGGGTCTTCTTAGAACAAGTTCTTGAAGGTCTAAATTTCCCTACCATCTTTGTAAAGTAGATTATGGCCTGTGTTTCAACTGTCTCCTATTCAATTTTCATAAATGGCAAACACTCTATACCCTATGCTGCTAAAAGAGGAATGAGACAGGGTGATCCACTTTCACATTATCTCTTCGTACTAGTAATGGAGTACCTTAGCAGGAGCCTTAAATCTCTTAAAGACAAGCCAGACTTCAATTTTCATCCGAGATGTGCAAAACTGAATATCATCCAACTAGGATTTGCTGATGATTTACTGCTATTCTGTAGAGGTGATGTACTATATGCTCAAATGGTATTTGAATGCTTTCAGAAGTTTTCCTTGGCCTCAGGCCTGGTGGCTAATCAGGGAAAGAGTTCCATATATTTTGGTGGTATCCCAGCTAAGGTTCAGCAGGAGATTACTCAGCTTCTAGGCTTTCCTACTGGAACACTACCTTTCAGATATCTTGGAGTTTCCTTGAGCTCTAAAAGATTATCCATAGGGAAGTATCAACCATTGATCGACAAGATGCTAGGGAGAATAACTACTTGGACAGCAAAAGTCCTGCCATACTCTAGTAGATTGCAACTGACAGAACTGTGCTGATTGCCATCCAAAACTTCTGGTCATAAGTTTTCATTTTACTAAAGAAGATTGTGCATGTCATTGAAGCTGTGTGCAGGAAGTTCCTTTGGACTAGTAATGTAGAATGTTCCAAAAGGGCACTAATAGCCTGGGAAAAGCTCAGCCTCCCAAAGGCAGCTGGCGGCCTTAACATCACAGACATCTATACCTGGAATAGAGCAGCAATCCTAAAGCATTTTTGGAACCTATGAAAAAAGAAAGACAAGTTGTTGATAAAATGGATACATATGTACTACAATAAAGGGAAAGCAGTCTGGGAGATAAGCACAACACATGCGTCGTGGCTCACTCAAAAGATACTACAATCAAAGAAGTATGTGGAAGGAACACGACTAACTCTGGAGCAACTATTAGAACTGGAAATGTTCTCAATTAGAAAAGTTTATGTATGGTTGAGGAATGATTTTCCCAAGGTCCACTGGAGAAAATTGATGTGCAATAACCAAAGTCCTAGATGGATGTTTATCCAGTAGCTGGCACTTAATGGTAGATTAGCTACGAAAGATAGGTTAACGAGATGGGGGGTTAACTGTAATCCATTGTGTCCGCTATGTATCGATGTGGATGAAAGTATACAACACTTGTTCTTCCAGTGTATTGCAGTGTATTGTGGCATCAACTATCTGGCAGAGAATTCTACAATGGCTGGGCATAACAAGGAGTGCTTTAAGGTGGCAAGATGAGATAGAATGGGTTAGAGCTCATGCATATGAAAACTCTGCTAAAGTAGAAATCTACGGAATGGCATTAGCTGGGAGCATATATTACATGTAGCAGGAGAGGAATCAAAGGATTTTTCAAAATAAAAGTAGATATGTGACACTAATAGTGAAGACAATTATCCAAGACATACATTAGAGGCAATTGCAAACCAAGATTGGTTGGAGCTTCACAAAGTCTTAATTTCTATCCCTAATTAGTTGAAGCAGCTGTAAGGTGCTAACTAATATAGATTGTAGATCTCTGTTAGTAACTGATAGTAATTTGGTAGAACTTGATAGTAAGGTGTAGAGTTTGTTTTACTAAAGTTGGGGTTGTATGTCCAACTTTAGGGGGTTTGGAACATCATTTAAAGATATTTTCCCTGGTAATATAATTTTTTCTTACCAAAAAGAAAAAATAGAAGTGTGTGAAGGAAATACAAATAGGAGCAAAAGAAAACATTAGCTAAAATGTTGTGTTCCGGTTTTTTATAATTGCGCGAAGCGCGAACAACTTTACTAGTTGTATCTAATACGTGACTTCACTAAAAAAATTAACATGACAAAATACTTCAAGAAGCAAACATCAAACAACCTATTTGATAATATGGATACTTCCAACAGAGCTTCAGAGTAGGAAATATAGCAGAAAGCTTTAAAAAAACACCTCTTTGTTCATTTACTCCATCAAAGTTCAGTCCATTCCAAAAGTTTTTGTAAAACCTTTATACTTTCTTTAATAAAAATTAGTGCTAACATCTCATAAATCCCACTACAAGTAAAAATATTAGGAACTTAATTGCAAACACATATAGAGAGGAAAGAAATAAAGATAATACTGTAAAGGCACTCAAAAATTTAACCAAGATGATAATATGTCAAAGCTTTAAAATCATGCGAAATATACAAGGCAATGAGAGCAAAACTGAGCCTTTAAAAGCTGAAAATTACTTGAGACGATGTCGTAGCTACAGATGCACAATTGTGCAACTAAGAGAAATAAAACTTCGTCGGAAATACTTATTGTGAACTCAAACGAAGCTCCCGTACGGAACTCGAACAAGACACGCGACCTCTTTGGGCCCCATTTTTATTTGGGGGGGGGGGGGGGAATTTTCTATATGTATTAATTTTTCTTTAAGAATATTAAGTGTTTGGGGAAAAGGGGTGCAATTTTCATTATAAAAAAAAAAAAAAAAAAGATGGGACTATAGTAGAAAAATTGGTAAATGAACAATATTTTTGAGATTACTCCTTTGTGAACATACCTTTTTGCCTTATTTATATATAATCGTCATTATTAATAGGCTCATATTATTTTATCTTGTATTACCTTTCCCTTCAAAAGTATAATCACTTTACTCTCCTGTATTTCATTTGACCTGAAAATTTCAAGTCACACTAAGTCATTATCTCATAAACTATTCTCAAATGTAAGAGAGTAAAAAATTAATTATCAAACTCTTTTGTTTGTTTTCTAGTTTTCTAGAGTTGCATCAAGAGTATTGAAGCATTGATAGTGTATATGAGTTTTGTGGTAAGAGAGAGCTGGCCAGAGATGATGAAACTCCGGCGAAGCAGCAAGCTAGTAGAAACGGGTTTAATGGCTTCGGGACTGATTTTCACGACCGTTTTGCCGCTGGTTTTTACTGTTTTTCAGTGAGTTTTTGGGCTAGAAATTGGTGCGATGTGAATGTTTTAGTAGCTAAAATGGAAGAAAGGTCTTTTTGGTTTCAGGTGAATGGGGAAGAAGAGAAGCGGTCGCTGCTAGGTTTTCTCTTAGGTCCTCTAAAATGTGTCCCTCTCTCGTTTTTCAAATTTGCTTTTTCCCACCCCCTTTTCGTGTGTTCTTTTTTTCATTCCTCCCCTCCCTGTGTGTTTTTATTGTCACGACCCGAAATCTCAACCTCGAAATTGTGATGGTGCCTAACATCCGCGTGAAATATATAATTAATCAATTTTAACAGATGAAAACAAAATAATGATTTCAACGAGAAATAAATGTCAAGTCTAACACAGTGCTAATATAAACCACGTAATAAAAACTACTCCAAAAAATCTATAGTCACGGGTACACGAAGAAGTAGAATTCGACAAACATAGTCTGAAATAAATACAACGGTTCGAAAGAGATAAATAGTAAAAGTAAGAAATGGAAGAGAACTTCAAGGTTTGGGAAAGCCAACAGATCTACCTCAAGTCTTCGTATGAAAGTGATTTGTGCTGACGTACCACAAGCGTCACCGGGACCAATACCAGTATCTGTATAAAAAGTACAGAAGTGTAGTATGAGTACAACTGACCCAAAGTACTCTGTAAGTGCCGAGCCTAATCTCGACGGGGTACTGACGAGGCTATGACAAGACACCTATATAAATAAATATGTACAAGTGTATATAAAGCAACAAAATGATAAGAAGAATGATAAATACTAACTCAGAGGGGACATACGAAAAGGGAAAATATAATAAATACAGAAAGTATGAAGACACAAAATAACTAAGTAAAACACCAAAACTGAAAATCAATTAAATCGATGATATGAAAATGGCACGGCATCACCCTTCGTATTTTTACTCTCGACCTCACCATGCAATAATATGAATATAAAGGCACGGCTTTACCCGTCGTGCTTTTACTCTCGTCCCCACCATGTAATAATATGAATGAGATGGCACGGCACCACCCTTCGTGCTTTTACTCTCGTCCTCACAATGTAATAATATGAATGAAATGACACAGCATCACGCTTCGTATTTTTACTCTCGTCCTCACCATGTAATAATATGAATGAAAGGGCACGGTATCACACTTAGTATTTTTACTCTCGTCCTCACTATGCAATAATATAAATTCGAGTAATAAACAATGCGGGGAATAATTTAACTTCAAATATGGTGTCATGATATCAAACTTAAACTTCCAAAAAATTTAACATCTTTAAAATAAGAAATAAATATGAAACGAATAATTAAAGAAGTAAAAATGTAACCTAAGCATGGATAACATAATTAACGAAATAATATAATACAAAGAAATAAGTTCCACCTGCATGCTTTAACCAAATGGCAATGCATAAGTACTCGTCGCCTCACATATATGTTGTCCTCGCACATAAAACACGTAATAAATAGACAACAAGTACTAATCCCTAAAGTCAAGGTTAACCATGATACTTGCCTCACGCAGCAACCAAATCAATGCGTAACTGGGGTTTTTCCTCTAGAATTAGCCTCCAAACCAATCAAATCTAACCAAATATAGTTCAAATAATTCAAAATAAGCTTTAGAAACTACCCACGAGTGAAAAAGATTCAATCTTTAATGATTTTGAAAAAGGTCAACAAAAGTCAACCCCAGGCCCGCTTTATCAAAACTCGAGATTCGGACCAAACCCTAATTACCCATTCACCTCCGAGCTCGGTTATGTGACTAGTTTCAAAATCCGACCTCAATTTGAGGTCTAAAACTCATTTTTTTAAAAATCTCCAGTTTCTACCTAAATTCCTAATTTCTACCATGAAAAAGCATACATTAAAGGTTAAAATCGATGCATGTTTATAGAACTATGAGAAAACAAGTTAAAATCTACTAACCTATGAAGTTGGGACGAAAAACCTCTTCAAATTCGCCTCTAGGCCAAGCTCAAACTTGAAAATGGTGAGAAATGGTATAAATCCCGATTTTGGAACTTTTTTAATCATTGACGTCAAGTCTTCTTCGCGTTCGCGAAGGACCTGGCGCGATTGTGCAGCAGCAGCCAAAGTCCTTTGCGTTTGTGAAGGCTTAGTCCCCATGCCTTCCTGTTCGTGATCCAACGAACGCCTTCACGAAGAGTAACTGCCCAGCTCCTCCCCAGAATCCCCCTTAACTCATCGCGTTCGCGTGTGAACGGTCGCGTTCGCGAAGGGAAATACCTCCACTGCTTCACGTTTGCGACCGGTTCTCTAAGTTTGCATAGAAGAACATCCTCACATGTCCCAGTTTCTCCTTCACGATCGTGAAGTCTAAAGTCTCATACACCAGCAACAGCAAAAACCAGTAACTTTTCAAATTCAAAATGGTCCGTAGCCTATCCGAAATTCACCTAAGCCCCTCGAGCTCCAAACCAAACATGCACACAAGTGTAATAACATCATACGAAATCGCTCATGTGATCAAATACCAAAATAACTACTAAAAATACGAATCGGACAACAAAATGCATGAAATTTTCAAAGAAACTCAAGAATATTCAAATTCATAACCGAGCGTTCGAATCCTATCAAATCAACTCTGTTTTGCACTAAATTTTGCAGACAGGACTTAAATAGTAAAATGAACCTATACCAAGTTCCGGAACCAAAATCCGAACCCGATAGCCATAAAGTCAACCTTGGTCAAACTTCAAAAACCTACAACCTTTAAATTACTAGTTTTCAACAAATTGCGTCAAATCAAGTTAGGGACTTCCAAATTCAATTTCGAGCATACGCCTATGTCCAAAATCATGATACGGACCCATCGGGATGGTAAAAATATCGATCCAGGGTCGTTTACACAAAATGTTAATCGTAGTCAACTCAAATCATTTTTAAAGCTAAACTTCATGTTTTCTTTAATTCTTCACATAAAAACTTTTCGAAAAAAGATACGGAATGCGCACTCTAGAGAGACGACTTTTTTTAGCATGAAAAACACTCTCTAGAGAGACGACTAACAGGAACAGTAACAACACATACAAAATGGTCGTTGCTCCATCGTCCGGTGGTGAAACGCCACCGGACCAGATCCAACAATTGCATAATAACCATGCGCACAAACCCCATGTGGGCGCCCTTATTGATTCTTCTCCATCTGATGCAACTGTCAACAATGGTGGAACTGTAAATTTGCCAAAACAATAATTGGAGAGAGCTTCAACTCACTGCACTGTTTCTGAACCAAATCAGCTGATTCAAAGTCATGGAGATTACTCAACACCTCAATTACAATCGATACACATAGTTTCAGACAACATCAATACACGAAGCAACGACTTTACACAGGTGAACAACGACAACAATCAGCTGTTGGTCGCGCATAGGGTTACAGATATCCAAACTGTTCAAAACCAATGCCACTATACTCCAATTGATCTGGATACTGATCCCAACTCCTCAAACAACAACCACGATGAACAATTTGATCCAACATGGCAGAATATACACACATAATCGCATATGTCATTTGTTCGATAAAATGCCAAGGTCAGTTTTGATATCAATTTTGATGAATATATGAATGATTTTGCTTCACAAAGTCATGTTGAGATTAGTCGTCAAGAGAAGTTACAAGAAAATACAACAAATAAGGGTGATAAAAGGCGGTCACCTACAACACCACATAACGCCTATGGAGTTCCTGGTATTTCAACTGGCCTAACCCCAGTTGGAACTCAATTGGACAAAAACAATTATCCATATGCTCGACCACTGGCGGAAAATTTGAGTGTTTCACTGACTGCCAATGGAATTCCCTATGGTTGACATGTCGAGATAATATCTATTGAGAAGGAAAAGGAACTCGCAACAACTCCTACTACTCAAGTGCAGCCAATCACTACAATAGCAAATTTGGCATCTTCAGGTAATGTTTCTGCAATATATGTATCTAATACAGCAACTACTGATTTACCTAGGAATGTCAATGTTCAAACTAACCCCCAACTCAATCAAATACCAATGCCAGCAAATTTTCCTAAGATCTACACCAACTTTGACAAAGCACCTACTTTCTAGAATAAAAATACAACTAAGACTAAGCACCATCACACGAACACTCAAATATTAACACCAAAAGAAACTACACAATATACCAAACACCATAGCCAAACAATCAGTACATCTGCTACAAACACACATCCGATCATCTTAACCAGTTTTCATATACAAAAGCACACATACTCCTTACAACCATCTGTAAATGTCCACCAAAGTACCCATTTTTACTCAACAAAATCAGCAACCACACTAAACCAAACAGAAGCCATTGCCCAGCCACCTAAACCAACTAACTATCCTGCCACATCACCTCCTACCATAACTCATTCACTTGCTACAAAATTAAGAGCTAGGCAGGCAACAGAAATAGCCCCAATAGAGTTCACACCCCCAAAACTAACTACCAAACAGGGCCAACCGGTTGTCATCTTCACTAGGAAGGACTACATGATCACACTTGCATCCATATGTCAATATACAATTATAGGAAAATTCCTTAACACAATGCATCGAATGGATGTGATCAGGAGAAGCGTCATAGCACAAATAGAACTAAGAGTAGGAGTTAAAATAGACCATTTCAATGCTCGCACAGTCTACATTTATCTAGACAATGAGTACGATCACACAACTATCTGAACAAAACCTTCATGTACATCTAATGTCAAAGAATGGAATTACAAGCTTGGACACCCAACTTCAATCCGAATGAGGATAATCCAATTGTCCCTATTGGGATAGTTATTCCTGAACTACCATGGCATTTCTACTACATAGAGGTTCTATCTGTACTGTTGTCTCCTATTAGTAAGGTATTTCATCTCGACCTAGCCTCTGTGCAGAAAACAAGAGAAAGTGTAGCAAAAGTCATGATGCATGTTGACTTGACTCAATTCAGGCCTCATCATGTTTGGCTAGGCTTTGATAAAGATCAAGATGTTAATGGGGATAAAAAGTGGCTAGAAGTGGTATATGAGGATCTCCCAACATACTTCTCACACTGCAAGCACTTAGGATATGAAGGATACTCATGTCATGTTAAAGAAAGAGAAAAAGAAAAAGACAAGAAAAAAATAGTTGTTGAAACTCCACAAACTCAGACCAAACAGATATTAAACAATACTGAAAGAGCAAATAGAATACAATATCAAAAGGAGCAGATCATATAGGGGCAGCATAAGGAACAAAACTACAACCAAAAAGTAGTGGTACAAGACCAAAATGAAGAACAACATGGCAAAATCAAACCTACAGCACAACAACCAATAAATTCAAACCACTCCAAGGATCAATGGCAATCTCAGAAGAAGAAGAACTTCAAGGGTATCAACCAAAAAGAACAAGCAAGATAAACACAAACAGCCTTATGAACAAATGAATGCAAAATAGATAACCACAAAAGCTCAGAACCATGGTTCACTGACCAAACCACAAACTGATACGGCAAGTGCTCTGGAGAATATAGCAGAACCAAGTGTCAAGGCTACTGATATTGATGTTGCAACTGATGGAGGTAATGACACTGTGCATGATATACCTAAGGACCAAGAAACTCCCAAGGTAATTGGTTCTCAACAGGCATTGCAACAGTTTACTCAATCTACTGATCAAAACAAGATTGTCAGTATTCAACATGTTGATACAAGTGAAATAAACCTTGAAAGAAATAGAATTGCGGAAATTGTTACTAATAGACAGAATGAATCAGATAATAATAGCAAGGACCAGATAACCGACAAGCATCACAAGCATCAAACAATGGAAACAAACAGATGTCAAGAGATCTAACCTATCAAGACTGCTGACAAATCCAGTGACAATCCAAAGGATCCAGGAATCGGTACAAACAATACTGCTACTATTACTGGGGTAACACCAGCTGTTACAAAGGAAAATACTATTGATTGGGTTCAAAGGAGTTTTGGAATGCACAAGGAAGTCCTTAATGTTACACTCAACCACTCCTGCTAGGATATTCCCTCACAAACATATGTGGGGACTAAGACAGTTACATGGAAGCTTCCTTATGAAGGGTGGTTCAAATGCAATACTAATAGTGCATCAAGAGGCAATCCTGGACCAAACTCATATGGGTTTTGTGTACGAGATCATGCTGGCAATTTGGTGTTTGCGAAAGCAAAGGAGATAGTAAAGACAACCAACATAGTGGCAGAAACAAAGGCAATTGTGGAGGGGTTGGCATACTGTGTGGAAAGGCACCTACATCCACTGATTATGGAGACTGATTCATTGGTGATGAGGAAGATAATTGATGGAGAATGGGAAACTCCTTGGTGTATAGGTGCTGAAGTAAGGAAGATGAAGCATATAAAGAACAACTACAATGTTGTCTTTCAGCATGTACTAAGGAAAGGGAACAGTGTTGCTGACATTTTTGCTAATCTAGCTTTCTGTTTTGCAGGTACACACACATTTCAGTCGTTTAATGAATTGCCAATTGCAGCAAAAAAACTGATCAACAGGACAAATCACAAATTTCTAACCTTCAAATTAGGATTGTGAAGAGAAGATAATCTCATTAATGAGATAAACATATAAAGCCTTGCCTTGTTTCTTAAAAATTATGTTATCTCAACAGTACATGCAAGCTTTTAAAGAAAAGTAGGCTAGTAAAACTCTACCAACTAGCCTTCCTAAGCATGCAATGGCTCTCATTTGTATGGTGTACATATTTGATTGGTTATAGTTATAGTTATCATTGCACAACACCAAACTATAAGGATATGTTGCCTCTCTCACTCTACCGGGCTTACATACTCCAGGCTAGAAGGGTGTAGATGCTTAAGTAGTGTTGACTGTAATATGCTAACAAGCTATAGTCAATGTCCTCAGAAAACTAAGGCAATAGCGTGGACCGTGGACTAATTATTTCTGCACATCTCCAGGGATTTACACATTCTGATATGACCACTTGTAAATGCTTGGCTGCAGCACCAGCACTGCTCTCAACAAATGTTGGAATAGTCATGTGCCAAGGTGTTTAACAATTATTGAATCTGCCGTTCAAGTACATGCCAATTGAAGGTTGTAGATGCTTGATTGGTTATGGTTGTTATACCCCTGCAATCCAAAAACCTCTTCATTGCCACCAGAAAACACAATACTCTGGGAGCATAAACACATTTCCTAACCCCGTTTGCTATATTTTGCAGGTGTTAATAACAGGCTCAGAAAACTGAGGCAATAGTATAGACTAGTTTCATACATATACCAAAGGATGCTCAACCTGCACTGCTTCTGCATATACATATTTGTTTGGTTATAGTTATAACTATCATTTTACAATACCAAACTATAGGGGATCTGTTACCTCTCTCACTATACTAGGCTTACATACACCATACTTAAAAGGTGTAGATGTTTGAGTAGTGTTGACTGTAATATGCCAACAAGCTATAGTCAATGTCCTCAGAAAACTGAGGCAATAGCATGGACTAATTATTTTTGCAAATCTCCAGGGATTTACACATTCTGATATGACCACTTGTAAATGCTTGGCTGCAGCACCAATACTGCTCTCAACAAATGTTGGCAAAGTCATGTGCCAAGGTGTTTAACAATTGTTGAATCTGTAATTCAAGTACATCCCAATTGAAGGGTGTAGATGCTTGATTGGTTATGGCTGTTATACCCCTACAATATAAAAACTTTTCATTGCCACAAGAAACACAACACTCTGGGAGCACAAACACATTTCCTAACCCTGTTTGATACATTTTGCAGGTGTTAATAACAAGCTCAGAAAACTGAGGCAATAGTATAGACTAGTTTCATATAGATACCAAAGGATGCTCAACCTGCACTGCTTCTGCGCAGATATATTTGTTTGGTTATAGTTATAGTTATCATTTCACAACACTAAACTATAGGGGATCTGTTGCCTCTGTCACTCTACTGGGCTTACATACACCAGGCTTGAAGGGTGTAGATGCTTGAGTAGTGTTGACTGTAATATGCCAACAAGCTATAGTCAATGACCTCAGAAAATTGAGGCAATAGCATGGACTAATTATTTCTGCACATTTCTAGGGATTTAAATATTCTGTTGTGACCACTTGTAAATGCTTGGCTGCAGCAGAATCTGCAGTTCAAGTACATGCCAATTGAAGGGTGTAGATGCTTGATTGGTTATGGTTGTTCCCCTGCAATCCAAAACCTCTTCATTGCCACCAGAAAACACAACAGTCTGGGAGCATAAACATATTTCCTAACCCTGTTTTCTACATTTTGCAGGTGTTAATAACATGCTCAGAAAACAGAGGCAATAATATGGACTAGTTTCATACAGATACCAAAGGATGCTCAACCTGCACTCCTTCTGCACAGAAGACAATCACATAAATGATTGGTTTTCAGCAGAACCAGTACTTCTTCCTCAACAACTACTGGTTTAATTGGTTAATGTTCAGTGTTTGGTCTATTATTAACTGCCAGTTGGACTTGCCACTGCTTACTGCTAGTATGTGTGCTGAAAACACATAGTAATAAATTTTGGATAATGCCTTATTTGTGCTACCTTGATTACAGATAACAATAATCTGATGCTCATAGTGGGAGTGACTCTGACTTATCTCATTACTTCCTCCTGTCATATATGGCAACATATTCAGTATGGGAATGACTTGAAGATAACCAACAAGAGACTCACAAGCCAGCACCAACAATAGCCATTCACCATCACTCACCACCTAGTCATCCTCAAAGGTTTCAATACACACAGGAACTTAGGAGCACAACATTGCATCCTAACTTGTTTGCTTCATTTTGCTGGTTTCATATATAGGATAAGATTGCTTTGGCAAGTATACAGGGGGGTGTTAACATCACAAATACTCAGTAGAACATCAGTCAAGCGTTATTGTTTCTACACAACATATGTCTGCTTCTTCTCTGAAGATTCTTATTGCCTATTTGTGCTAGTATCAACTCCAAGAGGTGTTAGCATATTGCAATGCTCATTATAGGGGGTTTTCAACACATTACAACAACATGTCAGCAACACGGATGGCATCACAACCATGCTATACAGATCATTTTCAATTAGCTTGAAGTGGTCAGCAATTTGCTGTACGTACTCAGAAACAACACAGATGTCAGTACACACCAGGTTCAGAAAAATGGAAGCAATTCTGCTATACATCACAAGCAGCTTGGCTTGGATATCAATCATATGTACCTACACATATAGTTATCATATGGCCTAAGCTTGACTACTATGTAATGTTTGTGTGGTGTTAGACTATTTCTCAGTGGTATTAGCATGTTATCATGCTCATTTTGGGGGTGGTTTAACACCATACAGAACCATGGAGTCAAGCAGGAATCTCATAGATAAGGCTTGTACTAGATGTGATTGCATTTATTCACAAAATTATATGGCTGCACATATGATCAGCTTCTTTGTGTATGAATTGTTGGTACTGGTATATCAAACTGAGGATATCTACTCACATGAAATACAAGGAAAATTGCTGCTTACATATGTTTTTAGTATTGATAGTATAGTATCATATCATTATCTAGTGGTATTAGTGTGCATGCATGCTCAATCTAGAGATGAGAAGACACTATATTGTCCTCATGTATCAAGCAGGCAACTTTGTCTCTATTATGCTTTCATCTCAAATTCATATTCAATGTATCAACAATGATGCTGGAATTTTCAACCCCAAGTTCACAATGTCCAAAATGCTTTGCTTTAAAACTATTGGATTTAAACATACCTACTCCTTTGGATTGCAACAAATGGCGCCAGGTGAGAGCTTTGTAGGTGCTACAACAAATTGTTGGCAACTGGTGTGTGCATTCACAGGCATCGGCAACAACTAGATGTTTCAAATTACTAGCCTTGTATTTTTCATCTTTCATTACGCTACTGCTACATTGTATTTTGTAGCAATACCCCCTGCAGTCCTTTATCGTATTGTATGTTTGTAGGTTACTTAAACATTTTGTAAGTTTTACCTAGTTTGGGATTTATTATATATAACAACTACTAGGGGAATAACCTAGTAGTATATTTGCTTTTAAAAAAATCGAGAAATTCTAAACAGAGCTAATCGAGGTATCAAAACACTAAAATAAGTGCTAGAACTCAGAATGACCTCTTGGGTCATCACATTCTCCACCTCTAAAATAAGCGTTCATCCTCGAACGACTATAGAAAGGTACCGGGACTGGTGAAAAAGTGTGGGTATCTACTCCACATATCGGAATCGTACTCACACATAGCTGTCTCGATCGGTTAACCTCTCCACTACAATCTAACAGAAGGATAACTCTTACACCTTAACTTACGGACCTATCGGGCTAGAATGACCACTGACTCCTCCTCATAAGTCAAATCCTTGTCCAATTGGACTATGTTTAAATCTAATACATGGGACGGATTACCGTGATACTTCCGGAGCATGGAGACATGGAACATCGGATGAACTGCTGATAAGCTAGGTGGCAATGCAAGCTTGTAGGCCACCTCACCAACTCTCTTAAGGATCTCAAAGGGTCTGATATACCTAGGGCTCAACTTTCCCATCTTCCCGGACCTTATCACACCCTTCATGGGTGAAACCCGGATCAAAATCCTCTCTCCAACCATGAATGCAACAACACGAACTCTCCTATCGGCATAACACTTTTGCCTAGGCTGTGTTGTATGAAGTCAATCCTGAATCATCTTGACCTTTTCCATGGCATCCTGAACCAAATTGGTGCCCAACACCTGAGCCTCTCCAGGCTCAAACCAACCAACTGGAGAACAACACTGCCTCCCATACTCCAATTTCTCTTGAAATATCAATACTCTAATGTCAAAAACGAAGATTAATTCATGAAATATAATCACAAGGGAGTCAAGAACACTTACCCCAAGTTGTGTGAAAAACTTTCTCCACTAAATTTACCAAACCGAGCTCCAAGATCCAAAAATGAAGAAATAGACCAAAACCCACGATTTAAAGCTTTTGCCCAGCGTCTTCCGCATCTGCGGACAAGAGGTCCCATCTGCGAGTGTGGGAACTTCTGCGGCGCACAAACCGCATTTATGGTCGTGCTTCAGTGTGCGTTGCGCCGCTTCTGCGCACTTTGATCCTCCGACTTCTCTGTTTTTTCTGCGACCATCGCACCTGCGCAAACTAGCCGCAGGTGTAGTCACACCAGAACCAGCAGCAACCAACAGTAATAAAAAGAAGAAAACTGATCTGAAATCAATTCGAAACACGCCGGAGCCCCTTAGGACCCCGTCCGAACATACCAACAAGTCCCATAAAACAATACGGACCTACTTGAGGCCTCAAATCACACCTAACAACATCAAAACGACGAATCATACCTCAAATCAAAATCTATGAACTTTGAACTTTCAAATTATATATCTTGTGCCGAAACACATCAAATTAATCCGGGATGACTTCAAATTTTGCACATAAGTCATAAATGACATAACGAAGCTATTCCAATTTTCAGAATCGGATTTCGACTCCGATATCAGAAAGTCAACCCCCCAGTCAAACTTCCCAAAAATTTAACTTTCGTCATTTCAAGCCAAATTCCACTCCGGACCTTCAAATAATTTTCCGGACACGTTCCTAAGTCCAAAATCACCATACAGAGCTACTGGAAATATCATAATTCAAATTCGAGGTCGTTTACATATAAATCAATATCCGGTCGACTTGTCCAACTTAAGTTTTCCATTATGAGACTAAGTGTCTTAATTCATTCTGAAATTTCTCTGGACCCGAACTAACTAATCTGATAGGTCATAATACAGCTATAAATCATAACTTGAACAGTAAATGGGGGAACAAAACTGAAATACTCAAAATGATTGTCCATGTCGTTACATGGAGGTGCACTAATAGGAGCTGGTAGTGCACTGTAGGCTAGCTAATCAGGACGAGATACATAAGGACCGCGACTACCCGAAGCACCGTGGGATTCCTGAAGCACTAATTGAAACATCCTAGGAGGATAGCCTCTACCAAAAGTACCCCTACATCCAGATGAGGCACCATTGAAACCACCGAAATGACGAGGCCTCTTATCTGATACCGACCCCTTCTCCTAACCATGAACCATCTCGATCCGTCTAGCAATCTTTATGGCCCTCACGAAAGAAATATCATTTTCGGTCTTCTTGGTCATCTGTAGCCTAATTACTGAAAGTATGCCCATCAATGAATATCCTCACTCCCTTTGTCTCACTAGGGAGTAAAATAACTACATGGCAAGCTAGGTCCACAAATATCACTTACTATGAAAATTGATCCCTAGTAAGTGAAGGTGAACCAGCTGGTCTGGTCAACACATAATCCTGCCACCATCTCTTGGCAGAACCGGTCATCTAGAATACTGCAAAGTCGACCCTATTGGTCTCAACAATACATATGCTGCACAACACCTCTTGACAATGGTCCAATTAATCTTGTGGGTCCTTCTAAGATGTATCACTTAAGTGAATATGGAAGAGCTTTGTGAACTTATCCAATATCATCAATCCCTCAGAAGACATCGTGTGCCTTTCCCTAGTATGCGCAGTAACAACAGATTGAACTACCCCAAATGGTTGGACTGCTGGAGTATGGTATATGGGAACCATCTGCTCCAAAGTATGAGTAGCGGGAGTCTGTACGCCTCCCCCAGCCTGAGAGACGGCTGGTGCCACCGAAAATGCTCTAGTATGGTCCACACACTCCATAAGACCCACTAAACTAACTAAAGCATCTTGATGCGCGAGAGTGGCTATGAATCCGATAGGGACCTGAGCGAGTACGACTGGTGTAGTATGAGCTGGGATCTCCTCCTCATGATCAATCTAAGGCTCCACTGTGGGTGTTGATGCTCGAGCTTTGGGCTGAGCTCTGCCTCTGTCTCGGCCTCTGGCTCGACCTCGGCCTCTATCCCTAGTAGTGGCTGCAATAGGGGGATTCGGATCCTGTCCAGCTATAGATGTTGTACATGTTCTCACCATCTATGAGAGAACAAGAATGGAATGATTCAAACATCAATGATAGATTAAAATCGCACTATAGGAAAAGAAAGAAGTGAAATGTTTCCTAAAACTTCATAGCCTCTAGGAGATGAGTGAAGACGTCTCTCTATCGATCCTCTAGACTCTACTAAGCTTGCTCGTGACTCGTAATATCTAAGCAACCTAGTGCTTTGATACCAATTTGTCACGACCCGAAATCCCAACCTCGAGGTCGTGATGGCGCCTAACATCCACTTGCTAGGCAAGCCGGCGTGAAATAGTTAATTAACCAATTTTAACAGTTGAAAACAAAATAATAATATTCAACGAGAAATAAATGCCAAGTCTAACACAGTGCTAATATAAACCACGTGATAAAAACTACTCCTAGAAATCCGGAGTCACGAGTACACGAGAAACTAGAGTCTACAAACATAGTCTGAAACAAATATAACTATTCGAAAGAGAAAAACAGTAAAAGTAAGAAATGGAAGGGGACTTCAAGGTCTGCGAACGCCAGCAAATCTACCTCGAATCTCCGTATGAAAGTGATTCGAGCTGACATACCTCAAGCATCGTTGGGACCAATACTAGTATCTTCACAAGAAATGCAGAAGTGTAGTATGAGAACAACCGACCTAATGGGCTTCGTAAGTGCCGAGCCTAACCTCGATTAGGTTGTGACGAGACTATGATAAGACACCTACATAAATAAACTTGTACAAGTGTATATAAACCAACAAAATAATAAGAAGAATGATAAAATACTAACTGGGAGGGGACATGCAAAAAGGGGAAGATATAATAAATACGGCAAGTATGAAGACACAACATAACTAAGTAAACCACCAAAACCGGAAATTAATTAAATCGATGATATGAAAATGGCATAGCATCACCCTTCATGCTTTTACTCTCGTCCTCACCATGCAATAATATGAATATAATGGATTGACATCACCCTTAGTGCTTTTACTCTCGTCCTCGCCAAGTAATAATATGAATGAAATGGTACGATATCACCCTTCGTGCTTTTACTCTCGTCCTCACCATGTAATAATATGAATGAAATGGCATGGCATCACCCTTCGTGCTTTTAATATTGTCCTCACCATATAATAATATAAATGAAATGGAACTGCATCACCCTATGTTTTTTTATTCTCATCCTTCCCATGCAATAATATAAATCTGAATAATAAACAATGCGGGGAATAATTTAACTTCAAATATTGTGCCATGATATCAAACTTCAACTTCAAAAATGTTCAACATCTTTAAAATAAGCAATAAATACGAATCGAATAATTAAAGAAGTAATAATTTAACCTAAACATGGATAACATAATTAACGAAATAATATAATACAAAGAAATAAGTTCCACATGCATGCTTTAACCCAATGACAAGTCATAAGCACGAGTTACCTCAAGTAGCAAATAGACCAACAAGTCCTAATCCCTCAAGTCAAGGTTAACCATGACACTACCTCACCACACAACCAAATCAATGCTCAACCTTGGCTTTTCCTATAGAGTTAACCTCCAAGCCAATCAAATCTAACCAAATATAGTTCAAATAATTAAAATAAGCTTTAGAAACTACCCACGAGTGAAAAAGATTTAATCCTAATGATTTTGAAAAAAGTCAACCCCGGGCTCGCTTTGACAAAACCTGAGATTCAGACCAAAACCCAACTACTCATTCACGCCTGAGCCCGGTTATGTGATTAGTTTTGAAATCCGACCTCAATTTGAAGTCTAAATCTAAATTTCTCAAAATCCCCAACTTCTACCTAAATCCCTAATTTCTACCATAAAAAAGCATAGATTAAAGGTTAAAATCAATGGGTGTTTATGGAAATGTAAGGAAACATGTTAAAATCTACTAACCTATAAATTTGGGATGAAAAACCTCTTCAAAATCATTTCTAGACCGAGCTCAAACTTGAAAAAGGTGAGAAATGGGATAAATCCTGATTTAGGGACTATTTTAATTTCTAGCATCAGGTCTTCTTCGCGAAGCAGCAGCGGCCAAAGGCCTTCGCGTTCGCAAGACACTCTTCATATTCGCAAAGGCTTACTCCTCCTGCCTTCGTGTCCGCGATCCAATAAACGCATTCGCAAAGAGTAACTGACCAGCATCCTCCAGAATCCCCCTTAACCCATCGCGTTCGCGTGTGAACGGTCGCGTTCACGAAGGGCAATCCCCCACTACTTCGCATTCACGACCGGATCTCCGCATTCGCATATAAGAACATACTCCCCCTTCCGAGTTTTCCCTTGGTGATAGCGAGAGTACCTTCGCGATCGCGAGGCATAAAGCCTTAGACACCAGTAACAGCAAAAACCAGCAACTTTTAAAGTTTAAAATGGCCAGTAGCCTATCCAAAACTCACTCGCGCCCCTTGAGATCCAAACAAAATATGTACACAAGTGTAATAATATCATACGAACTTGCTCGCGCGATCAAAACACTAAAATAATACCTAGAACCATGAATCGGATATCAAAATGCATGAAATTTTCAAAGAAACTCAAGAACTTCCAAATTCACAACCGAGCGTCCGAATCCGATCAAATCAACTCCATTTTGCACCAAATTTTGCAGACAAGTCTTAAATAGAAAAATGAACCTATACCAAGTTCCTGAATTGAAATCGAAACCCGATAGCTATAAAGTCAACCTACGATCAAACTTCGGAATCTTTAAACCTTCAAATTACTAGTTTTTAACAAATCGCGTCAAATCAATTTAGGAACTTTCGAATTCAATTCCGAGCATATGCCCAAGTCCAAAATTACGATATGGACCCATCGAAATCTTCAAAATACCGATTCGGGGTCGTTTACATAAATTATTGAACGTAGTCAAGTCAAATCATTTTTAAATCTAAAATTCATTTTTTCTTCAATTTTTCACATAAAACTTTTCGGAAAAAGACATGGACTATGCACGTAAATCGAAAAATACTAAACAAAGCTGATCGAGTTCCCGAAACACTAAAATAAGTACTAGAACTCAGAATGACCTATCGGGTCATCACATTTATATGGGAAAAATGAAGGTGCGTAAGGGTGTGAATTGGAGAGCAAGAAATAAAAATGGAATGAGGAGTGCGAACGTGACGGAAGGTTTACCTTGAGTCTCCACAACTCGACCAGTCAGCTAATAATCAACGACAATCGTAGCACCTGGATCTGCACAAATAATGTGCAAAAGCGTACTATGAGCATACCACAGTGGTACCCAGTAAGTATCAAGACAAACCCAGTGGAGTAGTGATGAGGAATAGTCAAGACACCTACCAGACTAAACAACCTGAACAAGTGTAAAGGTTGATGAGTGGTGATTTTACCATTTATCTTAGTCTCTTTTCTTTATTTTCTGTGACCTTTAATTATAAAATGAGGTGATTTATGGTGTCCATTCTTAGATTTTAAGGTAAGTGAAGTATCTAAGAGAATTGAAATTAAATGAAGTGGAATCGTACAAAAAAAAGGGAAAGAAATACAAAAACTCCTTCAGTGAAATCGCATTTGCGGAAGGGTTCCACGTTTCTCGGGCCCGCATCTACGAAAAAAGGGGTCGCATATGCGGAATAGAAGAAATTTCAATCAAAGCGCACCTGCGACCACGAATCTGCTTTTGCAGAACAGCTTCTGCGATTGAGGTCCGCATTTGCGAAGCCGCTTCTGCGGCGACATGTTCGCTTCTGCGGAGTAGGCAATTCTCCACAAAAATCGCTTCTGTGAACAGGTATCCGATCTATGGAACCGCACCTGCCAGGATTCTTCCGCATGTGCGGTCAACAAGTTTTAGACCTGGGCAGTCTTGATAATTAACATTTTCCTCATTCCAAACCCACAAAAACACGGCCTATATTTGGGCAATCTTTGGACATCTTTGACATATCTTGACAAGAGAACACAAGTTTTGGAGATAGGGTTTTTGCCCACACACTTGGGTCTTGAAAATTTGAAGCTTTTGGTTGAGAATCTCTTACCCATTTATGTTCATTTCTTTATTTCCTTGCTTTGTATTGAATATCTAAGTGTGTAGTATTTTTTTCCAACACTTGAATCTTGTTTATGGGAATATTCATATTTTAAGTGTGGATTAAATATCTTGTTGTGCTTATGTATTGAACGATTTTTATTTATTATGAAGTGAGTTATTGTTTCTTTAATTATTCTTGTTCTTTAATATTTCCAAAAGGATTAGCTAACCCTAGGACTCGCCCATTAACTTCGAATTGATTTTGGAAAAGATAATTTGGGGTTGGGAAAGATTAATTAACAAGAACTTGATGCGTTAACCCTCACTTTATAGATTCTATCTAGGGATAGGATTGAACTACTTGTAGCCATATTCAGGCGTGCTTAATCTCTTAATTATTTTAGGGACAATTCAATTAGGAAGTCTTGTTAGTCTTCGGAAGAAACTAATATAGAATTATTACCCGAGGCTAATTGACATAAACTCGCTCATATTTGTAAAATCGTGAAATATATTGGATCGTTACTTGAGTATAATTCCCAATCCATCCATGCTTGTAGCCATTGATCATTTTACTTTCTTTCTAGGTTACTTTACATTTTCACACTTAGTTATTAAATATTTTCTCAAAATCTTTCTAAGTGTTTGGCTTAGCATAATAAGTTATAATTCTCTTACACGCCTAATCGCCTACATATTATTCTCGGTGCGATTCGACCCCGACTCATAGTCGAGTAAATTATATTGCATGCGACTGTATCCATTTAATATTTTAGTAGTGGATTTGGACGTCACCAAAATTGGCGCCATTGTCGGGGAACAATTTGGCGTATTCATGTTGTTTGAGAAATAAGCATATGTGCTTTGGTCCAAACTTGCGTATATTTGTGTAACTATTTTTCTCATCTTTGTCTATTTTTCTTGTTGTTTTCTTATTTATTTTTTTAGTTTTGAAAAAAGGCATCGCAAAATGAAAATTGGCCGTATGGTAGTTGTTCATACTTTGATGACCCTTGTCCTTATTGTGGAGGACCATACTCATGGGAAAATTGTTTAAATTCTCCCGGGGGAAGATTGTGCGCACAATCTCAAACCCATGAGTGGAGTATTTGTGATAAGTGTGGTGGTCAAAATGGCCACTGGACTAATTGTGCTTATTTGTCCTTCCCTTTCACAAACTCATGCTATGATGATTCTACGTTTTGTGATAACAAGTATAGGGATATGGAAGTGGAAAAAATTGAGCATGGTCAAAATGGAGAGGAAACAATGAGCAAAATGCCTTGGAGGAACTTTTGGCACTTGAAAGGTTGAACTCACAAATGGGAGAAATGCTTGAAGCTTTAGAGGTCCAAAAAGCCTCGGAAGTGAATGATAGCCAAGAACCTTCCTTAAAGATTGAAGCCGAAAATCCTTCTTTGGCACTTGATCAAAACCAAGAAGAACTCTCAAATGCTCAAAATAAGAGGATGATGATCATGTTGGAGGCCATTCTTGAAAATGAGGAGAAGCATAACTTGGCACTCGAGGGCTTGAAACAAGTTTTTACTCAAAATGATGAGAATATCACCACTTTGGAAGCTAAAATGAAAATATTGGTTGACACTTGAGAGTGTGGAAAGAGCTCAAGAAAAGTCCAACTTCGAGAAAGAAAGTGAGCTTTATTTTGAGGAATCAAGAATTGAACATCCGCCAACCGACTCCATACTTGTTAGTGGTGCCAAGAAAAATATGGAATTAGAGTCAACCGATGTAGTTGAAAAGTTGGTTGAATTTGACTCTAGTTCGGGGGACCAAGAGGATGTCAAAATCCGGAAATAATTGAAATTTTGATGCTTGATGTCACATTCCAAACATTTCTCAACATTGGAGTTATGCAGTGATATGGGAATTGAACTACACGAATCAATGAGGGATTGCGAAGAGGAAAGGCAAAGGCCATACATTTTACAATTTGAAGGCACAAGAAGACAAAATGGCATTCCTCACATGAAAGCCAAGAAATGAAAAATGAAGAAATTAAAGTTTGGCTTGATTCCAAGTTTGGTGCCCAGTTCATATCTTCCAAGTGGCGAGAAAAGTGGTAAAGTTGATTCTCGTCGTGTCACGATGTAAAATGCTGCGCTTGGTGGGAGGCAACCCATCGTTTTCAAATATTCTTGTTAGATTTTTTTTCTAGAGTAGTTGTTTTTGTTGACATTTTGATGTGTGTGTCTTAGAGTTCAGGGAAAGTGAAGAAAAAGTGGCTAAACTTACTTTTCTGCGGCGAAAATAATGTGATCGCATATAGGTTATGCGGATCGCATATTAGTCGCAGAATGAATCGGAAGTTTGTAAGCTTTGGTTACTCAAAAATGCAGTGGAATGCCAATTGTGCGGACCACATAATGATTATGCAACCCAAAATGCGATCGCACATTAGCCAAGCACACACCCATCGTTTTTCAAAATTTAAGTGGTTTTTGAAATTTTCTTTTTTAGAATAGTTTGAAATGTTATTTTAGACTAATCTGTAATGTTTCAGATTTTTTGGAGTTGAATTGAAGAGTTTGAAGTGTTGGAGTGAACAAAAATAGTGGCTACCCAGTTCTGGCATTGAGAAATCTGGTGAAACTGCATCTGCGGAACTTTTAACGCAGATGCGGCCCTGCGGAAGCGCCCAGGTCATCACAGATGTGAAGTAATCGCAGAAGCGATCTTTTCTTCACAGCAGCGCTCACGCAGAAGTGCTAATTTGTTCGCATAAGCGATCCTTCGGGTAAATTTTAATCATATTGTCTCTCTCTTACAGGTAACACTCTAACCTTTTTCTCCCAAACTCAAAACTCCCTCTCATCTCTCACATAATTTGCTGGTCTAACACTCTATTGCTCTCGCAGAAGACAACTCAGGTTAATACAATGCCACTCTACTTCTCTTTTCTTCCTCTTCTTCTTCTTCTTCTTCATTTCTGAATTTTCATGACTGTATCCCATAATTCCCCATTTACTTCTAATTAGTGTTAATATTAGGGGTGAGGACTTTGGTTGAGAGTGTGTTTGTGTGTGTTGTTGATGATAAAAAATAATTTTGGGAAGGCTGAGTACCAAATTAAATTGAAGAAGTATAGCATTCTCAGTGCTCACTAAATGTTCGACATACTGTCTGAAAGATATTTTTTTGCTAAGTACCTTAAAATCATATTTAATCAAATCGTGTGTTCATGAAGTGCACTAATTTAGAATTCTTGGGTATAAATTATGTGCCAAAATTATGTTTGGAAGTAAAAATAAATTGGTAGTTTCTAGGTTTTTTAAACCCCTAATGAACACCGCAGAAGTGGGAAAAGTGTCGCAGATGCGATCTCGCACCTGCGATGTATATTTTGCAGGTGCGAATTTTGGTCAGCAATCACTGTTCCCAGAAGTGCATGAAATTCCACAGAAGCGGAACCGCACCGGCGATGATTTTTCCGTAGGTGCGGTAACTAGGCAGTTTTGGAAAAATTAGTGGCTCTGCAATTATGGCTTGTTGGGCCCGTTTGGCTTGATTCTTTGGTCTAATTATATTATTTTGAATTGCTTAACATGATTCTAATGCCCGACTAACTTTGTTTTAATTTTTAAAGGTACTTTGAGCTTTAAATGGACCCGAACATGAACGAAAATGTGGGGGTTGATCATGAAATTGAAGAAGTTGCTGAGGATTTGAACTATGATGCCAGCAGATTCATGTCTTCCGGGTTCCAAAACTGGTATTATGAAGATCTCCTCACGAAGAAGCTCAAACTTCAGAAAGGAATAGTTGATGACAAAGTGGCCGAGCTCCTTCCGGATTTCCACGACCGACTAGTTTCAAGCGGCTGGACCTGCTTCATCCCCACTCCATGCAAGTCCAATGAGTAATGGGTTAGGGAGTTTTATGCCAACTTAAAGCCTACACATTTACAAAACCATTAACTTACAATAAGGGGAAAGATTGTAAAATTTGGAGTTGAAGAGATAAATGATGTATATGGGCTTCAAAATCATCCGCTCGAGCCAATGCGAGAAAGAGATACATGTGATAATGGTGATTGGCTAGTCTTAAAGCTTTGTCCTACAAGTCAAACATTGACTTGGGATAAAAATAAAAAAGGCATCAAATGTGGTGATTTCACATATGAAGCAAAAATGTGGTTTTATATCGTTGCAAGCAGAGTGTCTCCTTATGGGAACGTGTCTAATGTCACATATACTAGGGCCCTGATAATTTCTTGCATCGTTGATGGAATTCCAGTGAATGTTGGTTATTACATCTTTCAGGAGCTGGAAGAGTATTTGCTAGATGACAGTTCAGGCTTGATGTTCCCTTCACTCATTATAGAGTTGTGCCGGCGGGCAGATGTAGAGGTGTGTAGCACCGATCGTTGGTTACCAGACGATAAAACTTTTCATCCGTTGAGAGTAACGGGCGAGGGTAGGGAAGTAAAGAATAAGAAGAGGAAAGTTACCACTGTTGCCAGACCAGAGTCCTCCTCACAGACAGTCCTTCCTGAGGGACCATTTGGGATGTTGAACTCACATCTTGTCTCCATCCGTGACTTAGTGTCACATCTCCCTAGTGTGCCCTCACACTCCCAGCCTACGCTCGAGTATTTTACCAGGGAAGAAATGAATACCTACCTAGAGAACCAGAAGAAGCAAGCAGAGTCGCATGAGAAGTTGGCAGCTTCTGTTAGCAGGCTCGAGGCAGCCTATGTCAACATGGCCAAGGAACATGTAGATCTTCAGGCAAACTTCCACAAGCAGAAAGATAAAAATAAGAAGAAGTGCAAGTTCATAATAAAGATGTGGAGAGGCATCAAGGACGTCTTCAAATGGGGGCAGCCGAATAAGAAGATACCGGTCGAGGACAAAGATGATAGTGAAGAGTATTCCTTCCTGTCGAGTGATGTTGATGCGGATACTGATGCTACCGATGATGATGAGGCCAAGATCTCTACATGGCAGTGATTAGCTTTTTTCCGCAGTCCGCTAGTCTGATGCAGACTTCGGGGAGACCCTCAAAATACTCTTAGTTTATTTTGATATTGTGCAGTGAGGACACTACAATATTTTTAGTTAGGGTGGCTTTAGGGAATATACTTTATTTGTACATTGATGCTTAACGTGTGCCCTTGCTGGGCTTATGCTTTTGTATGGACATTGTGTGCCCTTGCTGGGCTTGTTCTACTATTGTTTATCATGTGTCTTTGCCACGCGTAGTTTGTGATTGGTGATATAATTGTGGATTAGTCACTTTTGTTATTCTATTTTATTTTTCTTTATTTATTTATTTTCTTTTGTAGTTTTTAGTTTATGTTATTTTTGTTCCTTTAGTATTAGTCGCTTTTGTTATTTTATTTTATTTTATTTTTCTTTATTTATTTATTTCTATTTTATGTTATTTTTGTTCCTTTAGTATTAGTTTCTTTTGTTATTTTATTTTCTTTAGTAGTTTTTAGTTATTGAAATTTTTATTCCTTTAGTGTTTATTTTATTTTCTTTAGTAGTTTTTAGTTTATATTATTTTTATCTCTTTAGTAGTAATATACTTTTCAATAAATTTTCTTGGGTTTTCTTTATGCTACGGTTCTTTCCCGAGGAATATTTTTGTGTTGAACCGGGTGACTTTCCCTGTGATGGATGGCGTGACAACTTTCTTAAGGGAATTAGTCTTGTTTTGTTATGTGAAGACTTTTGGATTATTTGGTTCTAATAAAATTAGTCTCTTGTATGTGAAGTGTGAATTAAGACTACCCCTCCGAATTTTGGTTGTAAATTAAAAAAGTAAGTTGCATGGGGAACAATAATTTTTGTGATAATCTTTTAGCTCATTTTGCGACTCTTTCCCCGCTAGTTGGCATGATATTGCTCTAATTATTCTTATTAAGAAGTGAAACTTATCCGTCTTGATTAGTTCATGTGCCATGTGTGTTCGTTCTTGTTAAAAATAATTCTTGTATTTACTTTTATCATCTAGAACTTGTCTGGTTGATCTTTCAATGCTAATGTTAATTATGTTTGGTTAGAGGGATGACCTTAGGCATTCTTTGTGATCTTTGAAAAAGCCTCTTTAGCCTTTCGAGCCTACCATGGCATAAATATTATTACTAGTTAACCCCATTTGAGCCTTTAACCTTTTCTTGGGCTACCTCATTATAAACCTTTACCCGTTTTGTGAAATAACTTTCTCTTTTGAACTCGTCCCTCATTGAATATTAAGAATGAGGCTAAAATCCTAAGTTGGGGGTGTTGGTGTTAATTGGGAAATGGTGAAGATGTACATTGTGTGTAGAAGCAAATACCTCAAAGTTGTGTTAGATGAAGGTACTCAAGCTCCAATAGAAAAGCAAAAGAGTATATATATATATATATATATATATATATATATATATATATATATATATATATGAAAAAAAATAGAGTCTTGAGAAAATTAGAGAGGTACTTTAAGGTGGTTTCTATGTTGGTAACTAGATGTCAATAAGGGCTATGTAGTTTAAAAAGAAGTAAACTGCAAAAAGAAAAGACAAATGTGAGTAGTGTTCAAGGAGGGTGTAGTCACTTGTATCCCAAATGCTTATCCTACCCTTCCTTAATCCTACATTACAAGCTTAAAAATTCCTTTTGGGATCTCCAACCAAATATTCTTGAATAGGCGGCGAATTAAAATAAGGGCAAGCTTATGGCATGATATTTCGTAACACTTGAAATTCTTTGTTGAGAGTGAGTGTCTTTGTGCATTTGTCCCTTGTGTTGTTATTGTAAATATGGTAATTCTGGACTTTCTTTCTTTTGAGGGCACATGGATTATGATGTATTGGTGACATTGATATATTTTGTATTGAGTAAAGTGAGCATATATAGTAGACCAATGATTTTGAGTCACTTCTTGAGGCTTGGTTGTTGTCACTTGATTATTTTGAAACTCTATTGCATTATTGAGATTGTTTTAAATGAGGGAGTTGTTTGGTTGAAGTTCACATGCTTGACCCTAATTATTAGTACCAACCAAAACCATAAGTGTTATGCTTAATTGGAGAATGTGATTTGAAGATGATAGCGATGCTAATTGAGCTTTAAATGTTAGAGCCTCATTGAGTATTTGGTTTTGATTTGCTTGAGGACAACCAAAACCTTTAAGTTGGGGTGTTGATGAGTGGTGATTTTACCATTTATCTTAGTATCTTTTCTTTAGTTTTTGTCACCTGTAATTATAAAATGAGGTAATTTATGGTGTGCATTGCTAGATTTTCAGGTAACTGAAGTCTCGAAGAGAATTGAAATTAAATGAAGTGGAATCGTGCAAAAAAGAGGGAACAAAATACAAAATTCCTTCAGTGAAATCGCGTCTGAGGGAAGGGTGCCCGCTTTTGGGGGCCCGCATCTGCGAAAAAATGGACCGTGTCTGCGGAATATCAAAAATTGCATTACAAGCACACCTGCGACGACGAATTCGCTTCTGCAGAAATGCTTCTATGGTTGAGGTCCGCATTTGCGAATCCGCTTCTGCGGTGACATGTTCGCTTCTGCGGAGTAGGCAATTCTCCACAAAAATCGCTTATGCGAACAGGTATCCGCATCAGCGGAACCGCATCTGTGAGGATTCTTCTGCATGTGCGGTCAACGGGTTTCAGACATGGGCAGTCTTGACAATTCACATTTTCTCCATTCCAAACGCACAAATACATGACCTATCTTTGGGCAATCTTTGGACATCTTTGACATATCTTGACAAGAGAACACAAGTTCTGGAGCTAGGGTTCTTGCACACACACTTGGGTCTTGAAGATTTGAAACTTTTGGTTGAGTTACCCATTTATGTTCATTTCTTCGTTTCCTTGCTTTGTATTGAATATCTAAGTGTGTAGTATTTTTTCCAACACTTGAATCTTGTGTATGGGAATATTTAAATTTTAAGTGTGAATTAAATATCTTGTTGTGCTTATGTATGGAACGATTTTTATTTATTATGAAGTGAGTTATTATTTCTTTAATTATTCTAATTCTTTAATGTTTCCAAAGGGATTAGCTAACCCTAGGACTCGTCCATTAACGTCGAATTGATTTTGGAAAAGATAATTTTGGATTGGGAAAGATTAATTAACAAGAACTTGAGGCGTTAACCCTCACTTTATAGATTCTACCTAGGGATAGGATTGAACAATGTGTAGCTATATTTGGGTGTGCTTAATCTCTTAATTGTTTTTAGGGATAATTCAATTAGGAAGTCTTGTTAGTTTTCGGAAGAAGCTAATATAGAATTATTACCCGAGGCTAATTGAAATAAACTCGCTAATATTTGTAAAATCGTGAAATACATTGGATCGTTACTTGAGTGTAATTCCCAATGCACCCATGCTTATAGACATTGATCATTTTACTTGCTTTCTAGGTTACTTTACATTTTCATAATTATTTATTAAATATTTTCTCAAAACCTTTCTAAGTATTTGGCTTAGCATAATAAGTGATAATTCTCTTACACGCCTAATCGCCTACACATTGTTCTCTCTTGGATTCGACCCCGACCCATAGTTGGGTAAATTATATTACATGCAACCGTATTTATTTACTTTTTTAGTAGTGGATTTGGACGTCACCAAAGGTGAACTAACAGAGAAAAAACAATATTAAAATACAACTAAGCCTGATAAGGTATATCAAACAATACTTGCAACAAGACACCAATAACAACAATATTTAACAGGAAGCAGTCAGGTAATAATGTCGTAGCATAAGCTGGACGCAGTCAAAGTCCGATGAAATCAAAATAAAGGAAAAACCATCAACAACTCAATAAGAACAACCGTTGTCACACCAGATTTGTTCAGGCATTTCACGAGGTACCGAACTTCATAATCACAGCTCACGTGTCCCAATGCTTGAACCCTAATCACTTGGCATCTTGTGCCCTCATTACAACTCATATCTGCAGGGACGACTCACATGCCAATAAAACACTCCTCAAATAGAAGGCAAGTATACAAGAGTATGTATAATGGTTAATGACATCAGGATTAACCTTTTGAAACCAATACGGGTGATTTAACTACGTGTATGTTTGTGCAAGTGTTCTACCACAATTCCAATCAACAAATATGAGTAGAAACAATGAATGGCACATAAGAAACTATAGAGACAATGAATGGCACATAAGAAACTATCACCACAAAATGTACAGTATAATAAAAGCAGCAATGAATATTGAAGCAGCGACCAGCATAACAAGATTAGATACATAGGACTGAGCAAAGAGTGCATCACGGAGGAAATTAATTTGTAGTATGCTAAAAAAAACAACAATCAAAGACAAGTGCACAGAAAAGGGAAAATGACAACAAGAGCCTCGTAATCTCAAATCGTAAAATGAGTCACAACTTTCCTTATATCACCGCGGGAGACTTTATATTTAGTTTTGAAAATTATTTTCCCGAAAAAGCATCCCGCATTTTAGCCCACCTTATCACACCGCATGGCTTCCAGTAGTTTCCCTACTAGCCACGCTTTTCAAGCCCACCTTATCTAACCGCATGTGTTTCAACACCCAGACCTTATACCACTGCATGTGTATCAATAATAACAACAGCACGGCAGAAACCTCGTGCAATACAGTAACAATTGCATGGCAGAAACCTCGTGCAAACACAATAACAACTGCACGGCAGAAACCTCGTCCAACACAATAACAACCGCACAGCATAAACCTTGTGCAAACACAATGTCACGATCAGAAATCCGACTAGTCATGATGGAACCCAACCCTCTAGGTAAGCCAATTAACCACTAACCAATTCCAATAACAATTAATAAAATAATTAAGTAAAGAAATTATCCGAATTTTATACATTTCCCAAGAACTGGTAGTACAAATCATGAGCTTCTAAGAATAGAATTTACAAAGCTGAAATGAAATAAATACATCGTCTGTTTAAAAAGTACATAAACAGAGTTTTATAGATCTAAGACTACCACGAACAAGAGGCAGCTACAACTGGGACACAGGTTCATCTTCAAATCCAGCTCCCATCGAACACAGCAACATCAGCAGCCAACATCTGCACATAAGGTGCAGAAATATAGTATGAGTACAACCGACCCCATGTACTCAAGAAGAAACAAACCTAACCTTAGGTTGAAAGTAGTGACGAGTTTGTACCAAGGTCAGGTCCACACCAATGGCCAACAACAGTCCACAAAAACTTAAAGCAAATAACACAAGAAGTAACTCAGAGATAAGATGCTCAGCAAAATCATGATTTCCGAAAATAGCTCTGCCTTTCAAGTACATCAGTGAAAACCCAAATCCTTTACCGAAGTTGCCAAAAATATGAATAAGATTGAAAATAATAATTTTCCCAAAAATTCTTTCAATAATAATAAATAAGATATTTCATTTTCTTTCTAGATAACTAGTGTAAAACAAATGCATCACTCTGCCCATCTGTCAACATGTGTGAGAAATCATGAATGATATAATACCGTATAGCAAGAGGAAAATACATCTCGATGCATGTATGGCATGTGTGCATGTCAATGCAATGTATCTCAAAGATGAACTCATGTACTCACACTCTCAGAGTACTAAACTTCTCTATCTCGTATCCTCTCTCACTATGCTCAATGCTCAGCACACTCAATCCCTCAGCGCTATACAATACCCACTGCGGCGTGCAGCCTGATCCATATTTGACCATAAGGCCCATTGCGGCGTGCAACCCAATCCACATATATATAGTCAACTGCGCTCACTGGGGGTGTGCAGACTCCAGAGGGGCTCCTATAGCCCAAGCGCTATAATCCGCACGGACAACTCACGTGATGCACAGACAACTCACGTGCCATAATATCAATATATGGATCCGCACGGACAACTCACGTGCAATAGTATCAGTATCTGGATCTGCATGGACAACACATGTGTTGCACGGATAACTCGCATGCTATAGTATCTGGATCTGGATCTGCACGGATAACTCACGTGTTGCACGGACACTCATGTGCTATAGTAACAACATCCTCACAACCAGGCCCCGGCCTCACTCAGTCATCAATCTCTCCAGTCTCACTCACGGGCTCACAATGTTATGAAACTAGCCCGACAACAATAATATGATGTATCAATAAATAACTGAGATCGAGATATGACATGAATGCATAAATATGACAGAGTACGAAATATCAATAAAATCAGTGAGATGACAGTAAGAAACGACCACTATGGGTCCAAACAATATCGGCATAATGCCTAAACATGATATCTAGCATGATTGACAGCTTAACTACTTTATCACATGGTGAAAACACAAATATCAACAAAGTAGGACCACTATACAGTGCCATGGAAACAACAAAGTCCCAATTCACATGGTGCACACCCACACGCCTGTCACCTAGCACATGTGTCACCTCAATACCAATCACATAATACGTATTTCGGGGTTGCATACTCTCAGCACTAAGATTAGAAGAGTTACATACCTCGAACAAGCCAATTCCAACACCGAGCAACCCAAGCGATGCTCCAAAATGCCATCTTGCGCGTTCCGACCTTCGAACGGCTCGAAACTAACCAAAAATAAGTCAAGTACATCAAATAAATCCCAAGGAAACAATTCCAAATGAAAAAGGTCAAATCTTTAATCAAAAGCCCAAAATCGACCAAAATGTCCAACCCAAGCCCGCACCTCGAAACCCGACAATACTCACAAAATCCGACAACTCATTCAATTACGAGTCCAACCATACCAGTTTCACTCAAATCTGACTTCGAATCGATGTTCAAAACTCAAAAATTCATATTATGAAACTTTAGGCCAACACCCCCAAATTCCTCTTTTAAATTCACAATCCAATTACCAAAAACGAAGGTAGATTCATGAAATATAACCAAAACCGAGTAGAGAACACTTACCCCAATCCTTGTGATAACATTTGCTCCAACAATCACCTTAATCTGAGTCCCACATCTCAAAATATGAAGAAAGAACCAAAATCTCAATTTATAGCTTCTACCAGCATTTTCGCACCTACGGCACACTAGCCGCTTCTGCAGCATCGCCTCTGCGACATAACCTCTATTTATGAGGAATCAGCTGAGGACTCGACCCTCGCACCTGCGGACAACATATCCGCTTCTGGACATCGCAGGTACGAGCGACCATCCTCACCTGCGAAATACCTCGCTTTTGCGCTCCATCACCTCACACCTGCGCATCCGCATATGCGCCCAAATCTCCGCTTTTGCGGTCTTCCTCGCCCAACACTTTTTCTGCTCCGCGACCCCTTCATCACTTCTACGACCATCGCACCTGCGCAAATCAGCCGCATGTGCGATCACACCAGAACCAGCAATAGCAACATGAAGTAAAATGATCTGAACCTCATCCATAACTCATCCGAGCCACTTGGGAACCCGTCCGAATATACCAACAAGTTCAATAACATAATATGGACCTACTCGAGGCCTCAAATCACGCATAACAACATCGAAATGACGATTCGCACCTCAAATTAAAATCTATGAACTTTAAACTTTCAAATTTAATAACTCGTGCCGAAACATAGTAAATCAATCCAGAATGACTTCAAATTTTGCGCACAAGTCCCAAATAACATAAAGAAGCTATTCCAATTTCCAGAATCGGATTCCGACCCCGATATCAAAAATTCAACCCCCGGTCAAACTTTCAAAAAAATCAACTTTCGCCATTTCAAGAGAAAATCAACCACGGACCTCCGAATCAAAAATCCGGACGCGCTCCTAAGTCCATAATCATCCGACGGAGCTAACGGAACCATCAAAACTCCGTTCAGGGTTCAAATTCACGAATAGTCAAACTTGGTCAATTCTTTCAATTTAAAGCTTCGACAATGAAATCCATTCTTCCAATTCGATTCCGAATAACCTGAAAATCAAAACCGACTATTCACATAAGTCATTATGCATCATACGGATCTACTCATGCCCGTAAACTATTGAGCAAAGTGCATATGCTCATAACAACCGGTTGGGCGTTACACACAATAACAACCGCACGGCAGAAACCTCGTGCAACCAACATAATAATTTTATCAACAAAAAACATATGCCAAAAACATAACAACTCAATAAATGAATTTCACAATATGTGCCCACATGCCACAATATTTCCTCAAAACAGGTTCAATATCATATCCACATATAGCCCTCGACTCAACAACACTGAATACAATAGCAACAACGACAATAACACGAGAATACGACAAGTAAATCAACTCAGTAACTTCATAATACAAATAAAACATAAGAACGAACTCACAAGTAAAGACACAACATGAAATAATGGTACAACATAGCAATAGCTCAACAAGGAAGAGATAATGTATAGTAATGATTCCACAAAAGTATAATTCAACGGTAAGAGGGATAACCCGAATCAATGATTGTAAATAAGGATAAGTTAATAATGATAAGGGATAACAAAACTTCATTTAGGGTTGAGCAATTACGGAAAGGGTACAACAAATTCAATTAAGGATAAGCAAATTATAGAAAAAGATAAAAATAACTTCAACTAATGATAGGCAATTACGAAAAAGATAATAATAACTTCAATCAAGGATAAACAAATACGGAAAGGATAGCATGGCAATAAAAGAGGCAACAACTTCAGTTAAGGCACGTAAGAGTTTAATCGGCAATAAGGGTAGAACATGAAGCAATTAATTCCAAGTAAGACACATAAGGGTGAATTTAGAAAATGGGGAATTTGTCATGACAAACAAATTCATATGCAATGGACCTAAGAAGCTAAGGTCCCTAGATGGTCAAATTTCCACAAATAAGCTCAAGCACATACTCGTCTTCTCGCGTACACGGCCTTCACATGACACAATTTGTACAAATGACTTGAATCCTACGGGGTAGTTCCCCCACACAAAGTTAGGTAAGATACTTACCTCAAAGAAATCATACCAATGCTCTAAAATGACCTTCTCGAGTGAAACAACCTCCGGACGGCTCAAATCTAGCCAAAATAACTTCAAATCAAAAATAAAACTCATAGAAACTATTGTGGATAATAAAGCTTCGATTATTAATTAAAACTAAAAAATCAAGCTAAACGTCAAACCCCTGGGCCCGCAAATCGAAACCCGATAAAAATTATAAAATCCGAAAATACATTCGATTACGAGTCCAACCATACAAGAATTACCAAATTCCGATATCAATTCATCCTTCAAATCGTCATTTTATATTTTAAATGATCTTTACAAAATTCCCCATTTTTCTCAACTCAAACCACTAATTTAATGATAAAAATAAATATGGAATCATGAAACATAATGAATTTCGGGTGACTAACACTTACCCCAATGATTTTCTTAAAAAGACCACGAAGAATCGCTCAAATCCGAGGTCTACCACTCAATATATAGTGAAACTGGCTAACCCTCGAATTAGAGTACTTTTATATTCTGTCCAGTCATAACGCATCGCGATCGCGGAAAACTTCACGCGATTGCGAAGCAAAAAAGTGAAGTCTTCCAAAATAACCCTTCGCGAAAGCCAATAAACAGCTGCGAACGCGTAACATAGCGACCTCCTAATACGCAATCGCGGACTCGATGGTGCGAAAGCGGAGAACAAATTCATGATGCCCTTACCAGCTCCAACTCTACGCGAACGCGGAATAAGCATCACGCATGTGGACATAAACTGATTAGACCTTACGCGATCGCATGCACAATATCGCAAACGCGATGAACAAAAACACTAAGTTCCCAGAATCACTTCACGCTTCATCTTCGCGATCGCGAAGGGAAACAGCCACACCAGAAACCAGCGCCCCCGAGACCTTAACCAAATACTCAACGCCTCCTAAAACACGATACAAACTTATTCAAGGCCTCCAATCATATCAAACAATGCCGAAAGTACAAATCGCACCTCGAATCGAACTCATGAATTTCCAAATCTTCCAACTTTCAAAACTCACGCCGAAACATATCAAATCAATCCGAAATAACTTCACATTTTGCACAAAAGTCATAAATGACATAATGGACCTATTCAAATTTCTGGAGTTAAAATCTGAACCTGTAATCATTAAAGTCAACCCTCGATCAAACCTCTCCACCTTCCAAAACTTAAACTTTCCAATTTTTGCCAAAATACTTCAAATTATCCTACGGACCTCCAAATCCAAATTCGGACGCACGCCTAAGTCCAAAATTGCCATATAAAGCTATTGGAACCATCAAATAGCCATTTTTAAGTCGTTTACATAAAAGTCAAAACTCCGTTCAACTCTTACAGCTTAAACTTCTAAAACAGGAATCATCCTCCCAAATTGATCGTGATTCATCCAAAAACTAAACTCGGCCATACATGCAAGTCATAACACATAATACGAAGATGCTTGAGACCTTATGATGCCGAACATGACGTTAATTATCCCCCGATCGGGTCGTTACATAGAGGTATTGGATGCGTTTATAAAATTCTTAAAAAATGGGTCATCTAGAGAGGTGCAATATGCTTTCTTGATTGTAAATTTGTTGTGTAGTTACATTGAGAGGATGTATGTGATGGCTGTAAGAGAAAGAGTGTTTGAGATTTGTGTTGGATTATTGGAATATTATAATGGGAAGTCTAGAAAGAATGCTAATAGCTTAATTGAGGTTTTACAAAGCAAAAGAGTAAGTCTTTGATTAAGTTTGATTGATTAAGAAACAATATGAATTTGAAGTATTGATCTTGATGGATTACGGAAGATTTGGAGGGAGGGTGAATGTGAATTGAGTCATTTTATTTTTCAAAATTATTTTTGGTTTTGTTGAATAGTGGTTCTTCCTCCAAACAAAATAAGATATTTAGGCCGAAAATGTGTATCTCTCTATTTCTCTCCCTTTTTTTGTTTGTGTTTCAAAATAAAGTTGGAAAAAATCAATAGCTCTCTTATTATCTTTTCTACTAAATTTTTATATGATTGTTTTCCAGTTTCTCCTTATTGTTATCGAGTAAGCAGAAATAATCTCCAACTTCAACCTCATTATCACCCCGACGACGCCATCCACCTCTATGCAAAACTCAACCTCACTGTCACGATCCGGAATTCCCACCTTCATGATCGTGATAACGCCTAACATTTCACTTGCTAGGCAAGTCAACATTAGAAATAGTTTTTAACTATTTTTAACAATTCAAATTAAATGATAACCAAGAAACTGAATAAACTGAAATAGAGTGAGTAAGCCATAATAACAGCGATGTCTAGATATAATCCCAGAACTGGTGTCATAAGTTCATGAGCGACTAGAGTACTACAAATAAAACTCTGAATGAAAGCTTAACTGTCTAAAATGAAATAAACAGTTAGAGTAATGTAGAATGGGACTTTAGGGCTGTGAACGATGTGCAGTTGTACCTCAAGTCTCCTTAAAGCAATCAATCCGAGCAATCTACTGACCGCCTCTAGGACCGACTTCAAAATCTGCACAAGAAGTGTAAAGTGTAGTATGCATACAATTTACCCCATGTACTCTGTAAGTGCGAACCTAACCTCGATGAAGTAGTGACGAGGCTAAGGCGGGTCACTCACAATAACCTGTACGCAGTATAATAATAATAATAGGAAAGGAAAACGAAAAATAACGGCAAAGCAGTTAACTAATGAAAACAAACTCAATCCACGAAATCAGTGAATCCAAAAATATCAGTCCTCTGAATATCAGATGAAAATACTGAAAGGCTAACATAATACAACAATGAGTAACACACACAATCTATTGCGGCTCACAACCTGATACCACCGTATAAACACAATCCTCCCTTATTTCACCATATCAATTTCAAAATCACATAATAAATTCGTTATGGCGCGCAACCCGATCCCACCATACCAATATCAAAATTCTTCTTTATTCCACCATATCACAACTGTTGTGACGTGCAACCCGATCCATAAACAAATTCAATAATTGTAATCAATCAAACAACTCAATTCACAATAATCTCTATGATTAAAGAATATAAAAGCAAAGCAATAAAGGAACTCCATACCCAAATCAAGGAATAATACACTTAATACAAAAGCAATAAGACAAGCCTAATATATGACAATTAAAGTGTACAAGTAAGACAATTAAGGCAAGTAGCAATTAATAATGGAATTATGGAAGAAACGATATTTCAATGCAAAAGTAAATAAATGACAAGTAACAAGCTACGACATAGATAGCAATTAAAGCATGTAACAGTTATGGAATGGAATAGAATAATTAACGAAACGCGGAAAAGCATGGAAGCAATTATTTTGACGACATGTATACACTCGTCACCTCGCATATACGTCGTATACACATAATTCACATAATATATAGTTCAAGATTTTCTAATTCTCTCAAGTCAAGGTTAAACCCAACACTTACCTCGCTCTGCAAGAAAATCAAATCTCTACCAGGGCCTTTCCTCAAAAATTTGCCTCCAAACCAATCGAATCTAACCAAAATCGACTCAATAATATTAAATAATACTAGAAAAATCAATTACAATAGATAAAGTAAAGATCTTTATACTTTTTCCAAAAAGTCAATAAAAGTCAACCAAGTGTTCGCTCAGTCGAAACTCGAGTTTCGGACCAAAACCCAATTACCCATTCACCCCCGAGCCCGATTATATAATTAGTTTCAAAATCCGACCTCAATTTGAGGTCTAAATCTCAATTTTATAAAATGCCTTAATTATACCCAAACCCCTAATTTTCTACCATGAAATAGCATAAATTAAGGTTAGAAATCAATGAGCGTTGATGGAAAAATAAGAAAAGGCGTTAAAGTATACTAACCTATGAAGTGGGGATGAAATTTCTCTTCAAAATCGCCTCTAGGCCGAGCTCTAATGTGAAGATAGTGAAAAATGAAGAAAATCTCGTGTTTGGAATATTTAAGTCACCAGGCATTAGCCTTTTTCGCGTTCGCGAAGGGCCTGACGCGATCGCGATGTGCAGCACCCCAAGTGGCCTTCACGTTCACGAGGAACGCTATACGTTCAAGATGGCCTGTCCCTCCTGGCCTTCACATTCGCGAGCATGGGCTCGCGTTCACGTGGAGCTACTGATCCACTGCCCCCTAGAGTCCCATAAACCTTCGTGTTCGCGAGAGGGTGGTCGCATTCGCGAAAGGGTAAGCCCTTTAATGCTTCGCGTTCGCGACCATCTACCCGTGTTCGCATAGAAGATTGCGATAGTGGCTTCGCGATCGCGAAGCACAAGGCCCCAGATATCAGAAACCTCATAAACCAACAATTGCCTAAGTCCAAAAATCACTCGTAGCCTATCTGAAACACACCCGAGCCCCTCGGGTTCTAAACCAAATACACACACAAGTGTAATAACATCATACGAACTTACTTGCGCGATCAAAATACCAAAATAATACTTATAACACGAATCAGACATCAAAATGAATGATACTTTCAAATAAACTCAAGAAGATGCAAGTATACAACCGGACGTCCGAATCAAGTCAAATCAACTCCGTTTTGCACCAAATTTTACAGACAAGTCATAAATAGTGAAATGAACCTATACCAAATTTTAGAACCGAAATCCAAACCCGGTACCAACAAAGTCAACCTACGATCAAACTTAGGAATTTAATTAGCCTTCAATTTACTAGTTTTCAACAAATTACGTTAAAACAAGTTAGGGACTTCCGAATTCGATTTCGGGCATACTAACAAGTCCCAAATCACGATACGGACCAATCAGGACTGTCAAATTACTAATTTGGGTCCGTTTACATAAAACGTTGACCATAGTCAACTCAAATGAGTTTTAAGGCTAAATTTTACTTTTTCATATATTTTTTTCAAAAAAAGATACGGATTGTGCACACAAATCGAGGAGGGATAAATAGAGCTATTCGAGCTCTCGAAACATAAAAAAAAGACTAAAACTCAAAATGACCTATCGGGTTATCACACTCACACTCTCCAGCAAGAACCCGAACAAGAAATCAATATACAATTACAATAGTATCTATATATAATTGCATTGTCACATGAAATTATTTCAACAATAGTTTCCAAAGTTCACTAGCAGTCCAAATAATATTAATATTAACACTATTTTCACATTGAGGCTTGTACAAATTATGTGCATTGTTTAAATATAATTAACATAAAATTTAAAAGAAAATACATACACCCTATAGTTATCCCCAACGTCATTTACCCACTCAAACTTTAGGAGTGACCTATCTCCCCCCCTTCCCCCTTCCTGTTTGAAGTGAAATTAATACTCACTTTCCCTAAAATGCCACAAACTTTAGCTCTTATTTTGGATAACTCAATAGAAATTCAATAGAATCTGGTCACATGTATCTTCTTGAACTTGGATCTTTTACTGGCTTGATTTGTGGATCCCTTTTTGGACTTGAGGATTTTGTGCTTGATACTCTACAAAATCATAGTCCTTCCTGTAGTAAAGAATCAGCCTTGGATCTCTTCAATATTATTCTTAATTGTTGTATCTAAAAATGTTTTTTGTATTGAATTTCTTCCTCCGGCATGTAAACTTCCTTCTTTGGTGTGATCAATATTACTTAAAGTCTTCTAGCAAAATATTCTGGCCAAGATTTTAGCAAGCTAGAAATCCTTAATAAAAGCATTTCCTAGAAGTCTCGTTCCAGATTCCTTTGTGATTTCTTCTTCCTTGATTTTTGTGATTTCTTCTTCCTTGATTTTCAACAGACTTGTCCTCTTTCCATCCTTGCTTATTTCCTTAATTGCAAGACTTCTATTCTTGTTCATAGATTTTCATTCTAACTCCTTTATTTCATTATTTCTTCTATAACCAAAGTCCAACCAAATATTTTTCTACTGAATAAATCTGTACAAAAATAAATTTACCATAAGTAAATATTCTTTGATTAAAATTTATGTTGGTTTATGATAAAGGATGAAAAATGCATGTTTTGAGAGTATTTGTGTATATTTCTTGTGTGAGTTACGGGAGTTTACATTGCTTTTGAAGTGAAAATATGCTCATTACGTGTCCCTCATGTGTAGAAACAAACTTATGCGAAAAAAGATCAAATAGGAGAAATATTAGTAAAAAAAGAGCAGAAGAGAAAAGTCCCGGACATCGAAGTGAGGTTCACGTCGCCAGACCGGGACCAGAGCAAAAGAAACCAACTTCTCCAATCTCAAATAGGAGAAGGAAAATTCGGTCCATACAAACCCTAGTCACTAAAAATACATCCTAAAATGTGCTTTTGATGGAAAGATACCACTTTGTAGAGAGAGAAAACTTTGGGAAGGCAAGAACGCGCTTGAAGCAAAGAAAATGATTCAACTTCACGTTTTTTCCTCTTTCTTCCTATTTTTCCATTGTTATGAATTCTAGTGTTGTATTTTTACATACTAGCATGAATAGTTAATTTCTTATCTAGGGTTTTGATGGAACCTTTTTAAGGATGAATTCTTGTTACGTTTTCATATAATTGAACCTTTGAATTTCTCTGTTTGTTTAACTACGTGCTTATTTCAGTTAATTGAAGAGCTCTCAATTGATTGTGCCTATTTATTATGTATTACTTAGAAAAGGGTACATATTTAGGTAGTTGTTGAACAACATCACTCCCAACGTATGTGAGGAATCAATACGAAGGATTTAAAGGTAGGATTAGGAATAACGAACCTTGGTGCGGTTTTAGTGAGCGGTGAATTAGTGCCATCTAGCGTAAGAAGAATATGTCTAGTAAATTGTGGTAGTTGCTCGAAAGAGAATTACAACACCCGAAGTACTCACTATCGGTAAAGAATACTTAGGTAGATTTATAGGAGATGTAGTGGGAAGGATTCTGAAATTTGGAAAAATCGTAACTCTCGGCAGCCTTAATCTTGTCTCCAACTATTAGTCTCCTTAGTTGATAATTTTATTATTTTCTAGTATTTGTTAGTTAATTAGTTAGAAATATAAATCTCAATCTTTATAATTTACAAAAATATTCAAACTTGTCTTCTTAGTGATATTGAACAGTTATAGCGAAACCTTAGTTCTTTGTGGGATTCGACTCCGGACTTTTAGACCGGATTATATTTGCAGCGACCGCTTATCCTTTTTAGGACTAGAGTTATGCATGACCAATTTTTGGCGCCATTGCCGGAGAACTAACGGTATAGCTGTAGGTGTACATATTTTTAGGTTTCAAGTTTGAACTTTATTTTGTTTTATTAGTAATTGATTTTTTTTAGTTTTACTTATTTATTTGAGAAACATGGCATCTTGAAAGTATGTGAGTTTTGATGTTGGTAATTCTAATGTTTCTCTTCCTAATGCTTATTGTGAAGGAAATCACTTGTGGCAAAATTATAAAAAAAATTGTGAGAGCGAGTTATGTACACCAACTCAATCTTACGTGTGGAATGTATGTGATATTTGTGGTAGTCAAGATGGTCATTTTTATGGCTGTGCTTGTATTTCTTATCCTCCCCCAACCTCTTACTATGATGGTTCTACATTTTCTTGTGAGGTTAACAAGAACAAAGAACCCGGGAAAGCTAACCTGAAGGAGATCAAAGATATATTAAAGTGTCTCATGGAACGAAGTAATGAGAAACAACTACAAATACAAAGGCAATGGGATACTATCCAAATGCAAAGGGCAGCTATTCATAACCTGGAGGCACAAGTGAGTCAATTAGTTGAAGCATTTAATGCTCAACAAACTGATATTTTGGATAGTAACCAAAAGAAGCATGCATTAGATGCAGATATTAATGTGCTAATGGAGGAGGTCGGAGTAGAACACCATCAATCTATCCAACTAGAATTTGAGGAAGCCAATGTTGAATAAGTAATACTATAGTCGGCCAAGGACATTGAAGATACAAATTTAGTTGACTCAAGTGTGATTGGTGTTGAGGAGGTCAAAAATCTTGAAGTTCATGTATTTGAGTGCATTGAACCTCGTTTCAAACACTTCTCCACATTATGTCCAGATGGTGAAATGAAAATTAATCCTTATAAGGATAAAAAGGAGTCAAGGGCAGAGGTCGATAAACCATATATTTTGAAAATTTTAAGGTCGTCTAAGCAAGGTGATACTCCTCGGTCAAGAGCCAAAAATTGCATGAAAATTTATGTAAACTTTGGCTCGAAAAAATTTATACCACCCCGAGGGCATAATGATAAGCTTGAATAAAAACTTGGGGTTGAATTCATAAGCTCGAGGTAGCAAAAAGTAAGTCATTTCGCGTCGCGACATTAAATCAAGCGTTTGGTGGGAGGCAACCCAGCTTTACCGTTTTCTATTATTATTATTTTTTATTATTGTAGTGTTATTTTTTATTTCTCTAGGAGCATGGGAAGTAAGGTTATTAGAAGAAAGCAAAATCAAGTGAGATGGTTAGAACTAAGTGTCGGGTGCCCGCACAAAGAACCAAGTCTGGAAAGGTTATAACGACCCGATCAGTCATTTTGAGTATTTGCACTTTGCTTGGTGGTTTGAGGGCATGCGTAGCTCTGTATGGTGTATTATGACTTGTTTGTATCATTGGTTTTGGTTTTCAGGTGTTTCAAAATTAGTTTGGAAGAATGAATTTCATTGGTGAAGCTTTAAGTTGGAAGAGTTGACCAAGTTTGCCTTTTTATTAATTGACCTCGGTTAGGAGTTTTGATGATTTCGTTAGGTCCGAATGGTGATTTTGGACTAGGGCATATGCCCAGAATTTTATTTGGATATTTCTAGAAGGTTTCGGCACTAATTGGCGAAAGTTGGAAATTTGAAGGTTTGAAATGCTCATAAGTTTGACCGGGAGATGACTTTGATGATATTGGTTTCGGATTGTAGTTCCAGGAATTGGAATAGTTTTGTTATGTCAAGTGGGACTTGTGTGCAAAATTAGAGTTAACTTCGGGTTCATTTGATATGTTTCGGCACGAGTTTTGGAAGTTAAAAGATTCAAAGTTCATTATGTTTGGTTTGAGGTGTGATTCATCGTTTTGATGTTGTTATGTGTGATTTGAGGCCTTCTTCACGATCGTGAAGATTGGGCCTCGATCACGTAGTGTATTGTGGGAGCCGGCTTTTCCTACATCATATTTGCGACTATGTTATCTCGTTCGCATACCTTTGTGAGGATTGGGCATCGCGTTCGCGTCCTTATGCTCGTGTTCGCATTGAGTTCAGATGAGAAGTTGGGGACTAGAGGAATGACTTCGCATTCGCAAAGTATCTGATGCAATCGCGTAATGTTGGAGTTGTTGTGCATCGCATTCGCGAGGACTTTGCCGCGAATGCGTAGAGTATTTTTTGTGGAAGTTTATATTATTCATCTCGAACTCGATGGTTTTCCTGCGTTCGTGAAGGGTTCGCCTAGATAGTACTTATAAAGTACTCTATTTCGGAGGTTTCGACCATTTTAGCATATTTGGAGCTATGGAGCTCGGATTGAGGCACTTCTTGAGGAGATTTTCACCACATAGATTGGGGTAAGTGTTCTCTACTCGGTTTGATTATATTTCATGAATCTATCTTCATTTTTGGAAATTGGTTGATGATTTCAAAAGAGAAATTGGGGAGTTTTGTCTAAACTTTTCATAAAGTGAAATTCGGAGTCGTCGGAATTTAGTGAAACTAGTATGGTTGGACTCGTGATTAAATGAGTTATCGGATTTTATGAGTTTTGTTAGGTTCCGAGGCGCGAGCCCGGGTTTGACTTTTTGGTTGAATTTTGGCTTTTGATTGGAGATTTGACCTTTATCGATTGGGTTAGTTTCCTTAGGAATTATTTGATGTATTTGAGTTGTTTTTGGCTAGCTTCGAGCTGTTCAGAAGTTGATGCGCGCTGGATGGCATTTCTTGAGTATTGTTTGGCTTGCTCGGTATTGGATTAGGATTGTTCAAGGTAAGTAACACTTCTAAACTTGGTGTTGAGGGTATGAACCCCGAATATACATGTTATGTGTTTAGTGTTGAGGTGGCGCACATGCTAGGTGACGAGAGTATGGGCATGTACCGTATGAGTTATGAATCGGTTGATTTTGTGGTACTGTGTAGTGACCTAATGTTGTTTCTATCCATGAAATTTCTACGTGCTAGAGTAATTGAGTTGTGATCCATGTTAGAAACCATATTTAGGCTACATGTTTATCCTGTTGGAACCCACTAAGATCATTTCTACTGTTGAGTTATTTGCTTAAATTGCAACTACATACTCAGTCATACTCATTCATTGCATATCATATCTCAGTCTCTGTTATCATTTGTCTCACATCATATTATCATTGTTTGGGCCGATTGGCATGAGATTTGTGAGGCCGAGAGAGTGGAGAGATTTATGACTGAGTGAGGCCGAAGGCCTGATTGTGAGGATGTTTATGGATTAGGCTACACGTCGCACTAGGACAAATTGGCTTTATATTAGCGCTTGGGTAGGATCTGCCCCTCCAGAGTCTGACTTACCAGAAATGAGCGCAGGTACCTACTGAGTGCCAGTGCCAGTGCCGAGTGCAAGTGCCGAGTGATTATGAGGACTTAGTGACTGTGAGGACTAAGTGAGTGTGAGGATTAAGTGACTGTGAGGACTGAGTGACTGTGAGGACTGTGTGACTGTAAGGACTGAGTGATTGAGAGGACTGCATGAAATGATACTCCGAGAGTATGCATATGGTTTTATCACTGTGTTGCATTATAGTTGGCATACATACTTGGCATGTAGGCATTGTAATGCATTTCCTCATGCGGTACGACATTGTGACATTCATTACTTCACATACACATTGACATGTAGGCATAGAGATGTACTTTCCTCATGCCATTTGATAATCAAACATCTTATCTGTTGTTGAAAGTTTGTTGGAAAAATCAGAGTTTTCAGATTTACCCCTATTTTGGTGATTTTGGTGAAATATTTGGGTTTTACTGTTATACTTGAAAATCATGCCTATTTTTCGGAACTGTGAACGAACTGAGCATCACATCTTTGAGTTATTAATTGTACTGCTTTATTTATGTTGTTACAAGTTGTTCCTAGCTGTTGGTGTTGGACTCTGACCGTTGTCCAAGCTCGTCACTACTTTCAACCTAAGGTTAGGTTTGTTACTTAATGAGTACATGGTGTTGGATGTACTCATACTATACTTTTTCACCTTGCGTGTAGATTTTGGATGTTGATGGTGTTGGGTATGGCTAGAGCTGGCATTGAATATGTACCTGCTTTCTAGTCATAGATGCCTCTTGTTCTTGGTAGCTTTAGAATTATTAATCTGTTCATGTATATTTCAAACAGATGATGTATTTATTTTATTCCGGCTTTTTAAACTCTAAATCTTAGAAGCTCATGATTTGTACTACCAGTCCTTAGGAATTCCTTGTATAAAATTTTAGTTATTTATTCATTTATTTTCTCATTAAATCTCATTGAATCGGATTGTTGTTAAATGTCTTGCCTAGCGGGTTGGGTTAGGTACCATCACGGCTAGTTGGATTTTGGGTCGTGGCAAGTTGGAATCAGAGCTCTTGGTTCATAGGTTCTACGAGTCATGAGCAAGTATCTAGTAGATTCTGGTGGATCGGTATGATGACGTCCATACCTTTCTTTGAGAGGCTACAAGGCATTCAGGATAAACTTCCCATATTTCTTTCCTTATCGTGCGGCATTGATTCATCTTGAAGCGTATCTTTTTGAATTCCTTCCGCTCACTCTATGCGCATATGAGCGCTCAGTATCAGTTGTGCATCAACGGCTTGTGGATTCCATGGATGAGGTGCGAGATGTATTTTCTGTATTTTGGTGATGGGCTAGTCTAGAGGACTTGAGGCCTGGTTTGGACCGCAACTTAGACTCGATAGTTTCAGTTGTGTGAGCATGTTCTTTTGGAGTTATTTGTTTGGTAGTGTCCCTATGAGTGGAATTTATGGCTCAATGAGTGGTTGGATGGCTATGATGTGACTGCGGGATGTGTTCAGATGGTTTGAATATGACGAGAAGATTTTGCTTGAGATGTAAAAAGGACTATTGGGTGCTTGATTTCTGTCTTGATATGACGTATAGTCTCGAGTTATGAGTGTGTTTAAGGATATTTCATGTTGTTTAATTGTGTAACGAATTAGATTCTCATGTTTTGTTGATGAGTTCAAACTCATGAAGATTAAGTGGTTGCGTAGTAGTTTTGGCTATGAAAGGGTATAGAGAGATGTCAGTTTGAGGCTAGCATGTGGGTTATCACCTACGGGGTAAGCTACGGATGTGTGATCCTTATGATGTTGTGTGGAGGGTTTCTTTCCTACCAGTGGGTTATATGTGTTGCGATTTGAGTTTGGATTGGTTGAGAAAGTTGGCCTGACAGTCACGAGGATGACTGCGAGCTTAGTAGATGATCTGAGGTATTTTATGGGTTTTGTTGCATGAGCTTGTGAAGAATTTAGTTGAATCTGTATTATAACAATAATAAAGTATGGATATTTTGAGTTATCGAATGTTTTGATCTATGGATTTGAGCCAAGTGGGGGAGACTGCTATAGACAATTTGATTGCATGGTTACGTGTTGTATTGGTTTCGATCTGAGGCACACTTTTGGATCAGCTATGACTTGCAGAGGCTGGTTTTAAGGAGGACTTAAGCAAGGAATTTTCTGGATGCAGGGTGTATTACACCTTATGGGTATATGGGAATCATGGAATGGTTGAGTTTTTATTCGTGAAGGATGTAGTGCGCATGGAGTAGGACTTTTCTCGGTTGCGTTAAGGCGAGGTTTCTGCTTTGGGAGTTGTCATACTAATGGGACACAGGTCGTCCGGCTCGTTTGGGCAGTGCAATTGAGATTTGATCTGAGTGGATGACACTCAAGAAAGATCTAATGGATTCAGGATTTATATGTGGCAAATGAGAATTATTCGGACTTGTATATGGATAGAATCTGAGATTTGCATCAGATGGTGTCGAGACTTACGGTATTTATATATCATTATGGATTCTACATATCAGTATCATAAAGGTGAAGGAAACGGCTTTAGATTCATAGAAGGTCTCTTCAGAGTGAGTGTCTAAGTTGTGGTACTTTTGGGATGCTTAAGAGGGTATACAATGGCTTATGGGCCTTAGGGCAGTGTGGTTTCATACTAGGATCTCGTGTGGTGAGTTTTGGTTGAGGATCAAGGTATTATGGCGAGGAGGACTGTCAACTTGAAGGCAATTCGGAAGGATCTCAGAGAAATAGGACAGCTTAGTAGTAAGATTGGATCAGCACGGTAATGGATATGATCGGTTCTTTTGGTACTTATGATTTGGTGAGTCTCTACAATTGTTTTGTGGTAATACTCTTAGGTTTGTTGACCTGCGTGTCTTGATTGAGTTAGAGAGATTTGGTTATGATGGATTGATTATGTGCAAATGGGTTTCGAAGAGTTTTCGATGATTTCTACCACGGTTTGAGATGGATATTTCCTACCGGCGTGAAGAGCATGTTGTGTATTGTGATTTTCTCCTGGATGGGATCAAATAGAAGGTTTCTAGCTGAATGAGTATGTATTTCACTTGTCACTCAGAGTTGATAACGAGGTTCTCGTATTTTCATATGATGGCATGATAGATGCGGTGCACCTTGTGGGATTTAGATTTGCATGTACAAGGTGTCGGTTCAGATTTGGAGGGAAGGTCATGAATTTTGGACATCATGGACGGTTTTAGATGATTTGATGAATGTTATTACTTCTTGGTATTTCCTGAGAAGGGTACGCATTTCAAGAGGCACACTTGTTTTAACTTACGGATGCTTTGTTGGCATTGCGGTACTCGCCTGGTTGATTGACTGCTGATGTCTAGATTTTGCTATATGACATGGAAGAATTATAGAAATATTTCTTGTGGGGATGGTTGTGTATGAGAGATGTGTTAGTAATTCGAGTGGTGGAATTGGGACCGACTATAGTGATTCATGTGTTCTATCGATTTGGAGACTGGGAGTACTTAGAAGCAGATTATTTCAGGGTTGTAGACTGTGAAAATGTGGCCAAAGTTAGCTAGATAGTGGTATGTGTTATGGTTAGATCATTGTGGACTTTGGGAGGGCTATTTATCTACTTGGGGATGATCGGAGTTGATTTGGGGGCCTACTGGTAGGCTCGAGGAAGATGTGTATTCTACACCAGATCGGTTTTGTTGACTCGGCACCGTTATTGCCGAAGGGTGTGTCATTCGGTTAGAATAAATATTGGTCGTGTTCGGATATGTCTATGTATTACTCTTCTATACTACGATGAGTTATGATTCGTTGGTTATATGCACACATGGTGCGGTTCTATTTGGGCCTGGTAGCGGAATTTGAGTGAGATGGGTATTAGGGTGTTAAATGATTGATTGCGCATTGGTCATGTTCTTTTTGGGTTGTGTTTTATAGCGTTATTCGCTTCTCCATGATTATGGTTATGCACTTCATGTACTTGATGTCGAATTGCGGATGGGTGCTAATTTTGAGCATTGTGGCTTGAGGTATTTCATGAGACAGGTGTTTGGATGGGGACACGCACTGCAGCGGAGTTGTGTTGGGATATTATCCTTGTGTTAGATTTGTGTGTATTGGTTCTACTATGTATGATGGGTTCATAGCATTGTGGTTGTGGTGGTACATGTTGAGCTTGCGGAACAGTTCTCTCATTTGAGTCATTTTTCATTTTTTGGGTGCAATTGAATTGTGGCATATTAGTGTACGGATTGCACAGTTTGTGTCTTAAGGTTGTATTGGTGTGGCATGTCAGTAGAGTAGTTGTATTTGATGAGATGAGGTCATTGGACCTAGAATGGGTGCTATCGGATTTGATTGTGATATATTTGGAAGGATAATGTCACTAATCAACTAAGAAATTGGCTATAGTTATTGTCGAATGAGGGAGGGCTCCATGACTTGTTGATCTGCTGAGTGGTTATGAGCTTCTGCATGTTTCTTTCATCACTGGCGGTGTACGAAAGTTTTGAACGATGTTTTGTTTGATATGAGCTTTATTACCGGTACCGGGTTTGTTTCGAACAGTTATTATGGTCGAAAATTATTGCTACGAGTACGCGAGTTATATGGTATATCATATGATTACATCTTGGGTTATGGTTATGGCTTGATACAGCTTGTTCATACTTATACAGTGTGTAGATGCGAGATTTGGGACTTATAGGAAATTTTGGATGTTGGAAATTGGATTATGAGTTTTACGGGCTAAGGTTGAAGTAATGATCTTCAGTTACGTTGAGTTGATGGACTTACATGGATTGGGGTGACGTGGGATCACCCTCGGGTATGTTCATGGTAAGGTTACATGGTGATTTGATGGCTTTGGAACGACTCTCGATACGTTCGAGGACGAACATATGTTTAAGTGGGGGAGAATGTAACGACCCGACCAGTCGTTTTGAGCATTTGCACTTATCTCGGTGGTTTGAGAACATGAGTAGCTCCGTATGATGTATTATGACTTGTGTGTATCGTCGATTTTGGTTTTCAGGTGTTTCGAAATTAGTTTGGAAGAATGAATTTCATGTTTGAAGCTTTTAAGTTGAAAGAGTTGACCGAGTTTGACTTTTCAGCAATTGACCTCAAATCAGAGTTTCGATGAATCCTAGGTCCGTATGATGATTTTAGACTCGTGCGTATGCCCGTAATTTTATTTGGATATTTCTAGAAGGTTTCGGCATTAATTGGCGAAAGTTGGAAATTTGAAGGTTTGAAATGCTCATAAGTTTCACCGGGAGTTGACTTAAATGATATTGGTTTCGGATTATGGTTACGGTAATTGGAATAGCTTCGTTATGTCATTTGGGACTTGTGTACAAAATTTGAGTTCATTCCAGGTTGATTTTGATATGTTTTGGCACGCATTTTGTCAGTTGAAAGATTCAAAGTTCATTATGTTTGGTTTGAGGTGTGATTCATTGTTTCGATATTATTATGCGTGATTTGAGGCCTCGAGTAGGTCCGTGTTATGTTATGGTACTTGTTGGTATATTTGGATGGGGTCCGAATGGGCTCGAGTGAGTTTCAGACGAGTTTGGGATCATTTCCATGTTCTTTGGCCCAACTGATTTCTGGTGGTTTAGGCCTTCCTCACGATCGCGAAGATTAGGCCGCGATCGCGTAGTGTATTGTGGGAGTCGGCCTTTTCCTTCATCACATTTGCGACTCTGTTATCGCGTTTGCGTACCTTTGTGAGGCCTGGACATCGCATCCGCGTCCTCGTGTTCGCATTGAGTTTAGATGAGAAGTTGAGGACTAGAAGAATGACTCCGCATTCGCAAAGTATCTGATGCGATCGCGTAATGTTGGAGATGTTGTGCATCGCATTCGCGAGGACTTTTCCGCGAATGCGTAGAGTATCTTTTGTGGCAGTTTATATTGTTCATCTCGAACTTATGGTTTTCCCGCGTTCGCAAAGGGTTCGCCTGGATAGTACTTATAAAGTACTCTATTTCAGAGGTTTCGGCCATTTTAGCATATTTGGAGCTATGGAGCTCGGATTGAGGTGCTTCTTGAGGTGATTTTCACCACATAGATTAAGGTAAGTGTTCTCTACTCGATTTTGATTATACTTCATGAATCTATCTTTATTTTTGGCAATTGGTTGATGATTTCAAAAGAGAAATTGGGAGGGGGGGGTTTGTCCGAAAATTTCTTAAAGTGAATTTTTGAGTTTTGGACGTCAATTCCTAGTCGGATTTGAGTGAAACTAGTATGGTTGGACTTGCAATTGAATGAGTTATCAGATTTTGTGGGTTTTTTCGGGTTCCGAGGTGCGGGCTCAGATTTGACCTTTTGGTTGACTTTTGGCTTTTGATTAAAGATTCGACCTTTATTGATTGGGTTTGTTTCCTTAGGCATTATTTGATGTATTTGAGTTGCTTTTGGCTAGCTTCGAGCCGTTCACAGATTGATGCATGTGGGATGGCATTTCTAAAGTATTAATTGGCTTGCTCGGTATTGGATTCGGCTTGTTCAAGATAAGTAACACTTCTAAACTTGGTACTGAGATATAAACCCTGAATATACGAGTTATGTGTTTGGTGTTGAGGTGACGCACATACTAAGTGATGGGCGTGTGGGCATGCACCGTATGAGTTATGACTCGGTTGATTTTGTGGTACTGTGTAGTGACCTAATCTTGTTTCTATCCATGAAATGTCTATGTGTTAGAGTAATTGAGCTGTGATCCATGTTAGATACCATGTTTAGGCTACATGCTTATCTTGTTGGGGCCCACTAAGGTCATTTCTATTGTTGAGTTATTTGCTTAAATTGCAACTACATACTCAGCCATATGCATTCATTGCATATCATATCTCAGTCTCTGTTATCATTTGGCTCACATCATATTATCATTGTTTGGGCCGATTGGCATGAGATTTGTGAGGCCGAGAGACTGGAGAGATTAATGACTGAGTGAGGCCGAGGGCCTGATTGTGAGGATGTTTATGGATTGGGATGCACGCCGCATCTGGCCAGATTGGCTTTATATTAGCGCTTGGATAGGATCCGTCCCTCCGGAGTCTAACTTACCAGCAGTAAGCACAGGTACCTACTGAGTTTGAGTTCCAAGTGCGAGTGCGAGCGCGAATGCCGAGAGCGAGTGCCGAGTGATTGTGAGGACTAAGTGACTGGGAGGACTGAGCGAAATGATACTCTGAGAGTATGCATATGGTTTTATCACTGCATTGCATTACAGTTGGCATGCATACTTGGCATGTAGGCATTGAGATACATTTTCTCATGCGGTACGGCATTGTGACATTCATTTCTTCGCATACACATTGACATGTAGGCATAGAGATGTACTTTCCTCATGCCATCTGATAATGAAATATCTTATCTGTTGTTGAATATTTTTGGAAAAAATCACAGTTTTCAGATTTACCACTATTTTGGTGATTCCGGTGAAAGATTTAGATTTTACTGTTATACTTGAAAAGCATGCCTATTATTGAACTGTGAACGAGCTAAGCATCACATCTTTGAGTTATTACTTGTACTGCTTTATTTATATTTTTACGAGTTGTTCCTGGCTGTTGGTGTTGGACTCTGACCGTTGTCCAAGCTCGTCACTACTTTCAATCTAAGGTTATGTTTGTTACTTATTGAGTACATATGGTCAGTTGTACTCATACTATACTTTTGCACCTTGCGTGCAGATTTTAGATGTTGATAGTGCTGGGTATGGCGGGAGATGGCATTGAAGATGTACTTGCATTTCAGTAATAGTTGTACATGCGTTCTGGTCATAGCTGCCTCTTATTCTTGGTAGCTTTAGAATTATTAATCTGTTCATGTATATTTCAAACAGATGATGTATTTATTTCATTCCCGTCTTTATAAACTCTAAATCTTAGAAGTTCATGATTTGTACTACCAATCCTTGGGAATTCCTTGTATAAAAGTTCATTTATTTCTTCATTTATTTTCTCATTAAATCTCATTGAATCATATTGTTGTTTATTGACTTACCTAGCGGGTTGGGTTAGGTGTCATCGCGGCTAGTTGGATTTTGGGTCATGACAGATGTCTAAGTACCCCATGAGCTGCTAATGCATTGGCCTTTGGCCTACCAGGGAGTTTCTTTTACCCTTTTATATTTATAGGTGTCCATTGGGGACAATGCATAATTTTAAGTGTAGGGTGAAGAGATTGTTTGGGTGGTTTTCTATGTTATTTTCGTTGTACTATTTTATGTGTGTTGGAAGAAAATAAAAAATAAAAAAATAATTTGGTAAAAATAATCTCTCTTGATTTTTCTTATGGTCACGGTTCTTTTCCAAGGTATGACTCTTTGAACTGGGTAGTATTTTTAGGTAGAATTTTATAAAGTTTTGGACTTTTCCCGATGATGAACTTCCTAAACAGATTTCTTGAGGTTTAAAGTCCAATTAAAAACACAAAAAGATTTTCATTTTTATCTTTTTGAATTGATAATGAAATGAGAAGAAGCTTGAGTAATTTGTGCTTTTGACAAATTTTATATCGGGGCTTAGGTCTAGGGCATTTGAACTAAGTACTTTCTTCATGGTATTTGTAACTACATGCCTTGAAAATATGTGTGGCTTTCTTTTGACACCGGGGATCATCTTTGACTCTTGTGATTAATTCCCGTGTGCTTGAAATTTATGATGATTGTGCTAGTTGCTTTAACTTGAGAGTCGGGTCCGAGCCATCCAAAGTGAGTCATGTGCATTGTGTGAGGTGAGACTTTGGTGTACTCTATGCCATCCTTGCTAGTCTAGAACTTGCCCCGTGTGTGAGTCAAAGTGAAATGATTAAGTCTTATAAGTTTGGGAAGTAATATAGGCTTTCTTTGATTGACCATTTATCCCATTTGCCTACCAGTGCTAATATTATCCATAGTGAGCCCTTTTGAGCTTGTACACCTTTTCTTTGGCAACCACATTACAAGCTGAATCCTCTTTGTTCTTAATTAAATCTTGTTGAACATTTACCTCTGAAATCACTTAAGTAGTTAGAAGAGTAAAGAAAGAGATTGGGTAGCTTTTGAGTGGAACCATAGAAAGGCCAACAAGGTGTACTTGTGTATAAACAACAAAAGACACTAGCCGAAAATATCAAATTAACGAGAATATGAAGGGAAAAAATGAATAACACCTCTCATATCTTTGTCCGGGCTAGTGAGTATCTATATGTTGATGTGCTTAATGAAGAAGGGTCGAAATGTGTATGGTTTCATGGAAAGATAATGAAGTGTCCATGACAAGAAGGTACTTAAAAGTGAAGTGTAGTGTATTAAAGTGGTTAGGAGGGTTAGTCACTATTTTCTCAAATATATCTTACTCGTCCCTTAGCCTACATTACAACCTATAAAGCCCTACTTGATCCTAGACTTTGCGAGCTTAAATTAGTAGAGACCTACACTATGGGCAAGCCTATGGTACTAATTTGGGTGGCATAAGAGTTTCTTTATGAGAGTGAGCGAATTCTTTCTACATTTGAGTCCTTAAAATATACTTGAACTTATATCGAGTATGTGGACTACTTTCTATGTGGTTTGTTGGTGAGGGCACATGATTTGTAAAGGATTGGTAGAGACCTGGATTTTTGAGTTGGCACAAGGAGCGAGTCATAGTGTGCAATGCATTGGAGTCAAGTTTTGAGGATAGGAGGTTAGAAAGAGTCACATGAATATTTTAAATAATCTTGGCATGAGTTTAAAACCTGAAGAAATGTATGAACAATGTATATATTGGTTTCTATGCGTTGATATAAACCATTGTCATTGGTATGATGCTTGAATATGTTTTGAAAGGTATTTCTTGCCTATGCGCCTAAATTTTTAAGTTGCTCAAGGACGAGCAAGAATTTAAGTGTAGGGTGGTGATAAAGGATAAAAAATGCATGTTTTGAGAATGTTTGTGTATATTTCTTGTGTGAGTTGCGGGAGTTCACATCGCTTTTGAAGTAAAAATATGCTTATTACGTGCTTCTTATATGTAGGAAGAAACTTATGCGTAAAATGATCAAATAGAAGAAAGATTGGTGAAAAAAGAGCTGAAAAGAAAAGTCTCGGGCAGTGAAGTGAGGTTCACTTAGCCAGACCGGGACCGGAGCAGAAGAAACCAGCTTCTCCAATCCGAAATATGAAAAGGAAAATTCGCCCCATACAAACCTTAGTCGCTATAAATACATCTTAAAACGTGCTTTTGAGGGAAAGATGTCACTTTGGAGAGAGAGAAGACTTTGGGGAGGCAACAACACGCTTGGAGCAAGGAAATGGATTCAACTTCAGCTTTTTTTCTCTTTCTTCCTATTTTTCCATTGTTATGAATTCTAGCGTTGTATTTTTACATACTAGCATGAATAGTTAATTTCTTATCTAGGGTTTTGATGGAACCTTTTAGGAATTCTTGTTACGTTTTCATATAATTGAGCCTTTGAATTTCTCTACTTGTTTAACTACGTGCTTATTTTAGTTGATTGAAGAGCTCTCAATTGACTGTGCCTATTTATTATGTATTGCTTGGAAAAGGGTACATATTTAGGTAGTTGTTGAACAACATCACTCCTAACGTATGTGAGGAATCAATACGAAGGGTTTAAAGGTGGGATTAGGAATAACGAAACCTTGGTGCGATTTTAGTGAGCAGTGAATTAGTATCAGCTAGCGTAGTTCGGAAGAATATGTCTAGTAAATTATGATAGTTTCTCGGAAGAGAATTACGACACCCGAAGTACTCACGATCGGTAGAGAATATATAGGCGAATTTATAGGAGATGTAGTGGAAAGGATTTCGAAAATTGAGAAAATAATAACTCTTGGCCGCCTTAAACTTGTCTCCAACTCTTAGTCTCCTTAGGGGTCGTTTGGTATGAGGTATAAGTAAAAATAGTGTTGGGATAAAAATTTAATACCAACGTAATATTTTATTTGGTTAGCAAATCTGGGATAAGTTATCTCGGGATTAAAACTAATACCGGGATAACTTATACCTTGTAGGGGGTGGGGTAATTAGTGCCGGGATAACTTATATCTTCTTCTTAGAAATTAAGCAAATGTCATTTTTAATACAACATACCAAACAGTGGATAAAAAATAATCTCAGCATAACTAATCTCAGCATAACTTATCCCGCCATAACTTATCCCATGATAACTTATCCCAATATAATTATCCCAGCATAACCTATATTCAAATGATAATTTTACTGTTTTCTAGTATTTGTTAGTTAATTAGTTAGAATTATAAATCTCAATCTTTATAATTTAGAAAATTATTTAAATTTGTCTTTTTAGTGATATTGAATAGTTATAGGGAAACTTTAGTTATTTGTGGGATTCGACTCCGAACTTTTAGACCAGATTATATTTACAGCGACCACTTATCTTTTTTTGGACTAAAATTGGGCTTGATCAGTTTGTTATCATCAAAATCAATATTTGAAAGCTTGGGGCTAACCATATGTAACAATTCCTCTTCTATTACCATTCTTTTATGATTTCCTGTTTGGGAGGGTTGCTACAGTCTTCCTTGTGAAAGTAAGGTCCACATGCCCATTTACAATATGCATTTATTTCCTTCTGGTGAATTTTGATTGCGTTGCCTTCCCAAGCGTGTTGCTTCGAATACTGATTTGAAAAACCTTAAAACTCGGGCTTTTTTTGGAGCGGAAATGGCCAATATATTCTGCTAAAGGCGTCGAGGAATGGAAGATATGCATACATGCAGGTCTAGCATTAACTTTCAGTATACGCATCAGTTCTTCTATTTTTATTTTTTGGACAAGTAATTGTGAAGATTTTATTGATGTGCATAAGCTCTTCTATTAATGAGGGCGATTACTTTGCCATCGGTTTATCTCAATTCTCAGCTATTGGGCACATGAGCTCAAGTCGTACGGCTTGCACAAAGATCTTACCATTTCTATGTTCTTTTTTAATTATCAATTGAGTTTTTAGAAGGCTTGGCATTTCGTGCTTTCCTCTTGTCCAAAAAATTGGGTTTGCAATTGAGGGGTTCCGTCAGTGCTCAATTGTATTTAAAATTTAAATTGTCATCTGGGTCTTTATGATATTTTCACATTGAGGCATGTGCAAATTATGTGCATTTTTTAAATACTATGATTAACATAAAATTTAAAAGAAAATACATAAATTGCACCCTATAGTTATCCCCAAACGTCATTTAACCACTCAAACGTTAGGAGTGACCAATCTCCCCCTTCTTCCCCTTCTTGTTTGAAGTGAAATTAATACTCTTCCGCTAAAATGGTACAACTAGATTGTTTTCTTGGTTGAGTATACACGTGCAGACACATATCATTTACTCATCTATATGTTGTTATTACACCTTTTTTTCCTAGACAAATTCGACAATGCTCACCATCTTCCAAAAAAATGAACAATACAACCGTCATACCATCAGAGAGAATCGCACAAAGGTATAATCCCACAAAACATGCACACCTTTCACAATTTGCGTCCAATTCCACCATTTTCAGATTTCAATCAACAAAGCAATTCAATTGACTTCCTTCGATAATTTTCGCCGTTGGAGACCACCGAACTAGCTTAAAGAATTAACAACACAATCTCCTCATTTTTCAGATTTTAATCATCTACTCACTTTCTTTTATAACCCATTCTCTCTCCAGAAACTCCCAAAGCAAAATGCACGATCTTTTTGCATCAATATAAATATTTTTTTCTTGAAAAAAGGCGGCAAAATTTTTGCTAATTTTTGGGTTTCCAAGAAGTTTGTGTTTGGTGGTGGAGTGGTGGTCATGATGGAAGAGAAAGGAGAAAGTAATGGCAGTGGAGTATCATTGAATGAAGGAAAAGAAACGAATTAATAAGTAAAGAAAAAGAAAAAAAAAGATTTTTTAGTATTAAATGTCATTTGTATATAATGCCTAGAACCTTATGGGACTGTGCGGGTAAATATACTACTCCTACATATGTGTATCCAATTATTTTTATCATACTATACACATGTTTTGGATTTCATTTAAGCAAGGGCATTGGTATGCAGGGCAAAGGATAGTATATGGATGCTATAAGGTTCAAATTAGCTTTGCCTATCTCGCAACAGGCCAAGCGACGCGAGCGCAGGTGCAAGCTCCCCCTAGCGGTAAATCTAGCCTCGCCCCTTACACCTCGCGTTAAGTTAGTGTTACCATGTCTAATGCGAGATGCTCCTCGCTTCTTGGCTCACGATATGGATCCAGTCGGCTACATGAGAGCATGGGTATTAAAAAAGATAACAACAATAGTACTGATAACATTTATTTGATCAAAAACTGGTTCAAATCAGAGGTAAGCTATGGTTATGAAGTCATGTGGGTTTCCAGTTGTTCAAGGGGAGGTTCAACATGGTCGGTTGGTATTTTCATCGTCGTACATAACTGGAGGACAAGAAGAGGATACTTGTAAGGTACAAATGATATGGTCAAGTTACATTGCATGCTTTATGGAGCAAACATACATTTTCTATTTAGATTATTTGTATTTATCAACTTATGGTATGTTACCTCTAAGTTGATACATTTGGTAGCATTTTAGCCAGCTCGTATTTCTTTCATATTACTACTTGTCTCAGTAAGTATTAAAAGTTTTTTTAAAATCATATAAATATTATTTTAAAAATTATGTTTGAGTTATGTAATAAAGTTAAAAGAAGAAAGCGTAAAATCATGAAAATGATGATTAATGTCGATCCTATTTAATTAACTTAATAAATAAAGAAGCTCTACCTCATGGAAGTCCTTAAAATCTTAAATATAGTTCTACTAAAAATAGATTATTAATTATAATTACGATTTTATTCAGCGTGAACGACAGTTATGAAGGATAAAAGTTGATCAAAATTTCATGTTAATATTTCAAATTTTATGATATATTGTGTCAATATAGATAGATAGATAGATTAGACTTGTCTATCGAAAAAGTTTTTAGTGCAAACATTGATCCTTAAATCATATTCCATCAAAATTATGGTGAAAATATTTAATTAGTTGGATTCAAAATTTTAAATATTACATAAAATTATAAATGTTAATATAATTTATTAACATAGAATCATTTGTTGAAGGAATAGTTTAGTTTTTAAAAACTACAAAAGTGAAGATGTTGACCAACTCCAACTTTGTGACAACTATATTTTTAGATTGTTAGGTACCTTAAATATTTTATTTTTTAGTTAAGTTTATTTCCAGAACTTTATATTTACCTTATACTTTCATATTATTTATCTTCAAAATTAACGTTTAAAAAATAACTATGTAGGTAATTTAGAAAATTAATTCTTCGAAACTACACTAATTAATACTTTCAAATCTAAAATCCTCGTTGTTTCCAATCAATGATTTTTTTTTTGGCTTTGTTTGTACTTTTAAGCTTTATAAATGTTTAGGTAAACATACTCATACTCATAATTATAATAAAATAAATTATATGTCTACCTAACGTGAGAGGGTTCATATTTTTGAAGTAAAAGATTAGTTATTTTACCAATTCAAATATGGAATGTATTAGGCATAAAGATTCCTATGATGTAATCATACTTTAATTGTAAAACTTACGTACGGTAAAATTTTAATGATTTTAAAGTCCTAATTATAAGGACTTCTTACTTGATTCAAATAAGGAAAGATTTAATAAGTAATAAATTTAGTTTAATTTAAACTCCTATATATTAGCTAGGAGAATAATCAAATGACCATTTTACCTGGTGTGAACTCTATTTTAAAAGGGTAAAAAAGACAAACGATATTTCGCTAAGGGCCTTCGTGCTTTTAATACAGTACTAGTCTTAGGGTATGCATTTCACGCGTGTACCCCATACTAATAAATATATAATTTTAAAGAATTATATAAAAATTATAAATAATAATTAAATAATATATTTGAGTTATAAAAGAGAAAATAAAAAAGTGTAAGTTTTTTAAAGTAGTGAATGTTAATCTCACTTAGATGACTTAGTAAAGAAAGAAATCCTTCTCCGCATAAATTCTAAGATGCCTTAATGCAATTTCTTAAGACTTTTGTTTGAACATCTTATGAAATTTTATTGTTATTTTTTGTGACCTAATACTAAAAATAAATAAATATGCATAAATACTTTTATCAAAATTATTTAAATATTTATTTAATAATACCTATTTAAAAGTTAAATCGTTATATCTTTAGAGATTTGGGAATGAAGAGATTTCCCTATAGTTTAAGAACTTTTTTGACGATAGTGTATAGTATAAGGATGACTAATGTTGAGTTGATGTTTTACAACTATTAAGTTAGTAATATATAAAAAGATATAGATTTGTTGGAAAGAATGGAAAAGAAAGAAAATAAATAAAAACTCTCATTTAGAATACCGCAAAAAATTATAGCGTATGTTATAATGCAATGATTAAATAATATTAAAATTATTTATTGGATATAAATTATTTTGGTAGATGTTTGAGTCATTGGATTAAAATAGAATATACGAAGTATAATAGAAATATTTCTTTGATTTTATCATATATAAACTTGAATAAATTTTTATTTTTTATTTTTAACCTTAGACCTTTTGAATAATTTAGGCAAAAATCTTTGAAGGAGGATATTTTAGGCATTTGTTTATATTTTTTCTTGTGATACATAGCTAATCTGTATATTATTATCCCACATTGAATATAAAATCAAAATAGTACCAAATTATGGTATAACTAATTTCGTAATTTCTTATGTCGAAAATGTAAATTCAACCAAACATGAAATTGAATAATCTCATATTCTATCTCAAAATTATTATTATTCAATATTGTTCACGTGAAATCGTTTTTACATTATTTAATTTTCTTATTTATTTTTTAAATTATTGAGAGTAGTTTCAAGTACTACACATATAATCGACGAAGAGAAAGTACTTAGTGATTTGTTCATTTAGTATAGTTCCAAATATTATGAAAGAAACGATAAAGAGAAAATATATTATGAAAGGAGGTCAAATATTAAATACATGAAAATGTCGATAATGTCTTCAAATTTATTTATTGTCGAAAATTAAAAAGTTTTTGTCCAATACAATTTTGAAGATGTTATGTATTAGGATTGGTTTACTTTGTTGGAGAAATTTTTAGATAGATAGACATTAAGCGCACTGCTTAGTGGTATATTAGTTATATATATATATATATATATATATATATATATATATATATATATATATATATATATATAAATGAAAAAGTGACCTGGACATTTAAAATCGGTTTTAGCAGTTTTATGTTATTTCATGCGCTTTAAAGAAAGTAACTACATTTTCTTTGCCACATCATCAGTTCAGCCAAAGGTTAGGAGTATTAGGTTGCCCGTAAAATATAAGTGTGTAGATGACTTTTTAGAACAAATATATAGAGTGCATCTTATCTATCTTAAACAAAACAACTTGACTAGTTAAAAAATATGAGGAATTAATTAAAAAGGTATAGAGGGTGTTATCAGTAACGTTATTTTAAATATTTAATTCAAAAAATAGAACAGAGTAGAACTAATAAAAGGGGATGAAAGTTAGGACTAAAATCGTTATGAACAGTAAAGACAAAATTAGACGTTTTCCGTGTTAACAAGAGTCCGGAATCAAAATGTGATCTTTTTTTACTCAAACGACTGAAATGCGTGGAAAAAAAATTTAGTGACCAAAATACATATAGCGCCCTTTTAAAGGGTGCTATACTTTAACGTCCGTTTTGAATGTTAAGGTATAGCGTCCTTTAAAAAGACGTTATATGTATTTTGATCATTAAATTTATTTTTTTCACGCATTTCGATAGTTTGAGTCAAAAAAGACAACATTTTGATTCCGGACTCGGGTTAACAATACATAATTTGTTACAGTATCTCCATGTCGCTATCTCAGTGACATCAGCGATTAATTAATATACTCTTTTTCCAGTCCCCTTCTTGGGCATAGGAATTAAATCCAAATATCTTAGTTAGATTATAATTTAAGAAATTGTTGGCCTTGTTCTTGAACTTTAAGAAACTACGTGGCGAATTTACCTTGGTTGAAGCGTGTGTGTATATATATGTATAACAAATTGCATCTTGGTTCACTGGTCAGGCACCTTTCATTTTTAGGTTAACGATCATGTCATGTCTCTCCAAGTAGTTGATAACATTTGGATTTGCAAAATGCTTCTCAATAGTTGGCGCCGGCCGTAAATAAGTCGGGTTGATTCGAATTTTTTAATTATCAAACTAAATTAATGGTGTCGGATTTTTAATTTTATAAACCAAACCAAATCAAGAAAGTCGGATTTTTCAATCTCGGGTTTTTTGAATTTTTTTGGGTTTTCGGGGTTTTTTCGGTAAAGCGTTTATAGCATAAAATATGTAACTTGTACTCCAAATATTTCTTAAGTCCTAGTAAAATACAATTATATAATATATTTTTCAAGAAACTAACACAATAATATGAGATAAGTCATAGCATTATACTAAAATATTCAATAACAAAGATAAAATAATAAAATTACATAAAATAAATATTGATAATTAATAAGCCATAATAAAAATTAACATAATCTAAAAATGTTATATATGTGCTAAAATAAGTATAGCTAATAAGTACTAATATTAATTACATAACTAAGCACTAAATAAAAAGATAAACTAAGTTATGCATTTTCATTATAAACCAGTGTAAAACTAAAATAATTATCCAACACTATCGTCATTCCTGGTATTGAATTGAATTTCTTTTGTTAGCATTAGTATTGATTTGAACGTTTTTGAGTTACTACATTTATGAGCTTTAAAATTTATTTACCATTCAAGAATATTAAGTCTAAACTTGAAATAATACGTTAAAAGATAAAACTGTGAAAAAGTTTAAGAAATATTTTATAAATTACATTATAATAAATATTTATATGTATAAAATATTTTTAAAAATTATATAAATGTACTATCGAGTTGGTTTGATTTCGGTTTGACTTTTTTTAGTTAAAACCAAATCAAACCAATTATGGTCGGATTTTATTTTCCAATATCAAACCACATCGAGTTTTTTTTTTCTCTTTGACTCGAATTATCGATTTGATTCGATTTATCGATTTTTTTTGTACACCCCGAATTGCCGTTATTGGGCTGGAATTGAAAACTGGAGGAACCACACTAGCTGAAAGGGGTCTGATCAATTTAAATAACGTTGTACAATTAACGAAAAGTATAATAGATGCAATCTGATCAAAGGAATATTTTGAAGTTGACAGTCCTTTAATTACAGCACCCTTGGTTGAAGTGAACTTGAAGTAGTGTTAGTGCACGGTTATCAAATCTTGACACAAGCTAAGGCAACACTTTCCTTCCCTTGAAGTAGTGATAGTGTAGGGTCACTGTCGCAGCTCATTTTTTTAGGCATAGTTCGACATGTAACAACTCTATAAAAGAGAGGAGTCACCTAATAGGTTGAGGTGTGTTAGAATACCTAAATACAAGATTAACTCCATTTATTAGTTTAAGATTCGGATAAGGGTTCAAGTTATTCCAAAAGAAAAATGTACCTTTAGAAATTCACAGTGTGATTACCTTCCAGATAAAACTAGGTGGGGATTATGTTGTTAATTAAATTATAATTTATTATTCTGTGTGTTAACCAATATTTTAAAAGGTGCAAGCGCAAGACAAGATGTTTTACATGATTCGGGATAAGGCGTAAGCCTAGAAGTACTGGGTGTAAACCCCATTGATCTTTATTAATTTAAAATATTTTATTAAAAATAAATACTAAAAAGGAAAAATCACATAGAAATTTTAAGAAAAAATAAGATAAGTGAAAATGCACACTGAATTGTTTCATCTTAAAATGCTAATCAGATCAATAATTGACTAAAAACTAACTAGAACTATTCCATCTAAAAAATAATCTGAATTATTGAGTAAGAATTTATAAACTAACTTGAAAGAGAAGAAAAGAACTTGAAAAAAAAAAACGAAACAGGAACCTACAACCAGAAGTAGGGGTGTACAAAGAAAACCGATAAATCGCACCAAACCGATAATTCGAGTTAAACCGGAAAAAAAAAAATCCGATATGGTTTGGTATTGAAAAATAAAATCCGACCATAATTGGTTTGGTTTGGTTTTAACTAAAAAAAATCAAACCGAAACCAAACCAACCCGATAGTACATTTATAGAATTTTTAAAAATATTTTATACATATAAATATTTATTGTAATGTAATTTATAAATATTTTTTAAACTTTTTCACAGTTTTATCGCTTAACGTATTATTTCAAGTTTAGACTTAATATTCTTGAGTGGTAAATAAATTTTATAGCCCATAAATGTAGTAACTCAAACAAAGTTCAAATCAATACTAATGCTAACAAAAAAAAAATCAATTCAATACTAGGAATGACGCTAGTGTTGGATAATTATTTTAGTTTTACATTGGTTATAATAATGAAAATGCATAACTTAGTTTATCTTTTTCTTTAGTGCTTAGTTATGTAATTAAATTAGTAATTATTAGTTATACTTATTTTAGCATGACCTATATAGTATTTTTAGATTATGTTAATTTTTATTATGGCTTATTAATTAGAAATATTTGTTTTATGTAATTTTATTATTTTATCTTTGTTATTGAATATTTTAGTATAATTTTATGACTTATCTCATATTATTGTGTTAGTTTCTTGGAAAATACAGTATATAGTTGTATTTTACTAGAACTAAGAAATATTTGGAGCACAAGTTACATATTTTATGCTATAAAGACTTTAAAAATAACGAAAACCCAAAAAACTCCGAAAAACCCGAGAAAAATCGAGATTGAAAAACTCGACCTTGTTGGTTTGGTTTGGTTTGGTTTATAAATTAAAAAACCCGATACCATTGGTTTGGTTTGATAATTGATCCGAAACAACTCGACAGACTTACAGCCCTAAGCAGAAGCGTTGAATCAAAGCAAGTGATGGAGGATGACGAATTTTTTTCTTTGTAATTTGCAAATGGATCGTTTTCCCCTTTATCGGTCGAAGTCAAAGAGAGAATAAAAACTAGCGCTAACATAAAAAAATTTGACTTTTAAGTTTTACTTTGTTGAATTTTATAATAAGCTAACTTTTGTGTTTTTTTTAAATTATTAAATTAAGGACTTATTTTACAATTTTAAGTCTAATATGGAAAGGTTTTCCAGGCTTATACCCTAAGACAAACTCGCCCGACTCCTAAGCGTTCACCTGATAATGGAGCTAACGCCTCGCGATACTTTTGCCCCCAAAATAGCTCCAATAGGCTCGCCCCAAAAATATCTTTTAATACACTGATTTTAGCTAAAATTATCCATTTTATTTGTAAGTGTACCTAATATTGTCCTTTAATTAGAATCTCAAAACACTTTTTGTCCTTTAACTTTGGCAAAGCTAAAAAGATATAGTCCAACAAAAATAACAAACTAACAAGCACTACCCAGAAGAATAAATTGATCCCGCACCAAGTGCCTCTGCATAAATCTTGAGTTCTTTTCCCTTCACTATTTTACTTTTTGTTGACGTTTGAGCTCCAGGTACGATTTTCTAAATTCGATAAATGGCTCAACTTTACTGAATTTCCAGGTGCATGGTGCTATAATAAGAGACACGTGAGGACGTAGTGATAATACTCATTTCGGTCCACAATAAATGACCATTTTACCTTTGACACATCCATTAAGAAAATACGAAGTCCTAGATAAAAAAAAAGATGTATTCACTAAATTAACTTTAATTAATTGTTACCTTGACACATTAAAATATGTAAATAAGGGCAAATTTTGGAAAAATAAAAATAATTTCTTCTTGATTATGTAAATTGACACTTATTTTGGACCAAAATAAAAAGGTAAAATGATCACTTATTGTGGAATGGAATAAGTATGTTAGTAGCAGATCTAAACTTCGTGTAAAGTGTTGCACGCACTCTGGAGTTCTTGAATCCTCATCTAAGCCGTGCATCTCTGGTATAGATAATGCATCATATAATCTTAGTTTTAACAAAGTACAGCGGCTACTGCTGCGACTAGAGTTTTCCTCGTGGTTCCCAACTCTAGTTATCTTTTCACGATTACAACACACTTGTTCCAAACATCTTAAGAAAAACCATTCCTAAGCCAACACAGATGATAAAAATGAGGGAAACATACTCCAAGAGAAACAGTAACTGCAACCATATAGGAGTATGCGACACTGGAGCATTCATTCTTGGAACATATATGGGGTACTGCTTATTTTGCAGAGAGAAATTCAATGGTGGAAATAGTGAATTGAGGAAAAGGGGAAGAACGGAATCAGGAGTTGGGATAACTGGGGTTTCTTTTACCTCTCAAGTTAAAGTCACTAAAGGATTTCTTCCTTTAGTTTACCTGGTTCAATAGTTGTGTTACGTTAATTGGACTTATCTGCTCAAGTTTAGCAAACTTAGACGACGAAAAGTGCTCAAGGTGTTTGGAGGAGGACATTAGTTCCACTACCAAACATACAGGAGAAATTTGGCAAAAACTCAAGGAAACCCTCGCCATTCTCTAGATGTTACGCAAAAGATGAACCAGAAGCATAAAGAGAATAAATAGTAACTAAAGAGAGAAAAGCAGGGTGACAATAATAACTTTTATCTACCACTAAGTTTCGATACTAACTTTTCATTAGAATTTAAGAAAGTTAATTACATACATGAATCCATTTTAAAGTAGGGTTCCACAAGTTGTAAAAGAGAACCTTTCCCAGGAACTATTCTAAAGCCTACCCGCTCTTAGTATCTAAAACTGTTGTATCCACCTATACTAGAAGATCCATACCCCCCTAAACGCTGAGATTGAAACGAAGATGATGAATAGGAGTCACTGAAACGTGAAAAAGAACCAAATCCAGGCTCACCCATCCCATATATGCTCGGGGCTGGCTCTTTGTGGTTGCTAATGAACTCCTGCACAAGAGCAAGTGAAAAACTAAGTAAAAGCTAGTTAAAGAAATATGAGTCGTGCTTTATCAACATTTTTCCTCGTCTTCTTATCTTATTTATCATATTTGTCCTTTAATATTTTGTTTCCTCAATGTATCAATGAAACATGTAGAGCCGATCATACCCAGTGATAAGGAGACCTCAAATCAGAAAAAAGGGAAAGGTATGGCTGCATTATTTCTATTTTCCTTAAAATACCTGGCTCAAGGTCTGATTTGATTCTACATCTATTTCTGGTTTATTTAGGTAAAGGTGATTAACAATTAATCAATTTAAACAAAATAATAAGCAATTAATTATTTGATAAAATACTTTTAGTTTTATTTTTGTTATTATTATTTTTGATTTTGGATAATATTGCCTTGAGATGAGCTTGTATTGAGTAACATAGTCTGAAGATACATATAACCGACCCCAACTTGTTTTGACAAAGGCGTATCTAGAATTTTAACTTTATAGGTTTTGGAATCACATTTTTATACTAACTAGGTACTGGATGGATTATTTATACATATTAAGTAGATTTCATAACACAATTACAAAGTCTGTGCCAAGCTACTGGTTCTGTCGAACACAACTTCAATAGTAGATCAGCCCGTGTTTGGGACTTAGATGTAATTATTGTTGTTGTAATTATTTCATATATAGTGATTTTGTATACAACAACAATGCCTCAGTCCCAAACAAGTTCGGGAAAAAGTGGAGAAGGAAAGTGATTTTTAGTAAAACATGATAATTCAAATAAAACTGATTTATTCAAAAGGTCTGATTAATTTAGACCTATAACCAAAACGGGCCATTGGTAACAAATAGAACAAACTCCTTGAGTTCTGGGTGGAATCATACTTGGAAAGGTATTTAGTCACTGCCAAAGTAGCTATCATGGGCTTTGGGGCCTTCTTGCAATCATTAAGTGCTTACAGAGCTTCAAAGGAGCATGGAAGGAAGATCTTAAATTCCATAATATACTCAAATGGATGTTTAAAGGAAGAGGACAAACCCAAAAAGAAGTTGGCCCAACTAGTTATTAATTCCAAATCTTAGCCTAGAAGGGTATTCTGGGTATTTATCTATGCCCATTGTAATAGCTAGCATAAATAGACTCCTTAGAATTTTTAGTTCATTAATTTTAATGATATGATTATTGAGGCTCTTGTGAGAGTTTGAGAAAGAACCCCTTATATCTCTTCAATTGAACCTCTCTTGGATTCTCCTAGGTAAGGATTTCCATGTACCAGTTCAATTTCTCTTCTCCCTTTGGTTGAATCTAGTAACTGAATGCTAATATGATTATTCTTGTCCTTCCTTTCTTCTAAATCCTCCCCTCTTCTAATTCTATCTTCTAGTTTCTGACTAGTTCTTGAATGCTTTATTGAATTCCTTGTTTCTTTGAGTTTTACTGTTATCTGTTTTCATCATCGCTGCTAGAGATTTCTCCACCGCGCCCACCTAGAGTTCCTCTCCCTAAACAAGGATATAATCCATGTGTATAGATTGCAACAACCAAAATTGCAGAGAGCTTAAGACCACAAAGTTTTGTTCTCAACACCCTAAACCACATAAAGTTCTAACATATTTTGATCTTTTGTAACAGGTCCAAGAAAAGAAGTTCCAGAAAGAATATGATCACGTAGAGTAGACACATGAACGAATAACGACCAGCTAAAGGACCGTGATTGCCTGCTATAGACTTGTATGAAACAACAAATTACTTGTGTCCACAGAATATATAAAAGGAAAGGTGAGGTGCATGGGGATGGTCTGACCATAAAAGGTGAGGTGCATGGGGATGGTCTGACCATTAAAGATGAGCTCCATACCTGAATAAGCTGTTCGGCTGTTTGAACCTCTGACGAGGTACCCTTAATCTCTATAGTTATCTCTTCAGGCAAGCCTCTGCTCTCTTGCACAGTAAGAATTGCCCCACTTGTGCGGCGAATATATGCTATATTGGCTCCTCCAATACCAATGATATCTTCAGCATACGACAGGGGTACTTGCATTACCTTTGTCATCTGAGAGGGAAAAAGAAGAGAGAGAAAGAAGTGATCCATATATCAGAGCTGATACAGCGCATTAAATAGATTTAGGTAGTGGCCAAATCCTTAGGCTAATGGCAAAAGCAGAAAGAAGGAATAGAACTGCTAGACATTCAAGTTTAAGAGCAGGATACTAAAACAGAATGGAATCCAGTAACACTTTACAAAAATTGAACTAAACATAAATTAACTTATATGAATCAATAAAATGCAGAAGCCAGCATGATGCTCATGCAAAAACTGAAAACAGCCCCACCCAACCACACCCGCTCAAAGAAAATAAGAAAATCTAGAGAAAGAAACAAAGGAGAACACAACTAGGATAAATTCCAATTAAAACCTGCACTCTTATTTCCATTAACGGTGGTACTCAAGCCAACTTGAGTTCACTTCAACGTATCCACCGGGTAGCTTCTAACTCTCACCAGGATAGGTATCAAGTATTCCGCCACCAAAGCTTAGCTAGATGGAAAAGTTGCATACGTTGTGATTCAAACCTTGAACCCCAAAGTTGTTACTCAAACTCTTCGACGTAGGGAACCCCCGGGGGGCTCTCCCACAAACAGCTATTAAAGGTAATAAAGCAAGTGGTCCAAATCAAGGTACAGTTGAAGTAAAAATACTCACTTTACCCACCAAGATCCTCCACCAATATAAAACCACCAAGATTAATATAATTACGACCCTCAATCTCATGATTCGTTTTTAGTTATAACTGATTTGATATCTTAATTATACATTAAGAAAATATAGACTAAAACTCTAAATAAAGGATAATAAATAAACAGGGCCTTCTTTTGTTCGAAACATCTTGTGAGCTTCAATTGATTATGTGCTTCAATATTAATTACTGGGACTAAGGGCTATAGCCTGTTTCCAATACTCAATACTCAGCTGCTTGATCGAACCATTCTTTCAGGTCTTAAAATTTCAAGCCTCACACTCCCTTGTTGAAAATTCATTTCACGCTATTGAATAGGTATACAGATAACTTACATTCGCATTGTATAGACATCGTTCTCCACTACATAATCGGACCAACATAAACCATAAAGAAACCACAATTTCCATCAAACTAGCAGCTAATGGAGACATAGAGTATCCGTGAAACTGACCTGTGTTACAATGGGACCAGTTCGGCCAGCTACAGAAGTTCGCAAGCCACCAAGTCCAGGATCCTGTCCATACAGAGATAGTGTAGAGGGCCGAAGCTTAGAGTCCAGAGTGGGATCACGATCAAGGAAGTAAGTGTCTCGGTTCATGGAAAGAGAATAATCAGAAACTGCCAGAGCTTGGGATGTAGGTGCAGGAACAGAAGGTGGAAAATTTGAGGATTGTGATTTATCAGCCCAGGACTCCGCTGGCCGATCTTGAGAGATATTTGCATTGCACTGGCAGTAGAACATGTATTAGTAAAACACATTTGGACAATTATGCTTCAGCCAACAGCCAATAGGATCAAACTTACCGTCTTTTCAAATATAGGTATCACACTATGATCAACCAAAAACTTTCTCAGTTGTCCCAATACCGCCTCCAAAGCATCAAGCACCTTCAAGCCCTCTCCATGAATTTCAACAATTCTCTCATCTGAAGTGGCATAAGGAGGCACGTCATCTGGGAAATTCAGAAATTGTTAGATGTTACTACCAAATGACTGAAGGTTTCATGTCATGCAAATAATAGCAAAAAACACCAACGCACCATCAAGAATTACATCGAAGTACACTCCAAGATCTAATCTTGAATGCAATTTCATAACCATAGTGAAATTGAGTTAAATCTCCTATAATCCGGGAAAGAGAACTTCATCTCATACTTTGAAATCGTTGAGTTAGAAATTACTACAATTTTATAATCACAGTGCATGGTCATCTGTTAAATTCGGGGGGAAAAAAGCTTATCTCTACATTGAAATCATTGTTAAGTAAACAAGTAAGAAAGAAATGAGCTGCCTGGGAGCTCCACATTACAATGCAGTAGAAATAACAACTGAGGTATCTTACATTTAGAGACAACTGCTATCTATCAATAGCCCAAATAAACATTTCTCTGCAGAATTTGAGCACCACATCTAACTGGAGACAATGTTAGGATGCTTGCCCAAGTCACATTCTAGTTACCACTATTAAGTCTTCCATATAGAGACTTCGTGAACAATAAGATTTGCTCATTCACTACTCTAGAAAAATAAGAACCATTCCTGGAATACTTTGTGGCTCCTGCTCCCCCACCCCTGCCACCATTGCAGCCCACCCCCCCAAAAAAAAGTCATCCTCCTCGACGTCCAGTTTCAACCACCCCTTACCCCCCCCCCCCCAAACCAACCTGTAAGTCCCTCCTTTCTAAGCCCTTCCCAACCACCATGGCACAATTGAAAAGAAAGTTTTCTAATTCAAATTCACTCTAACCAAGTCCTTTTTTGCATATGGAATTTCTTTATGGTTATCTGGTATAACCATTAGCATTTACTTCAAAGGGCTTCTAAACTGTGCAGAAGAGAATTAGTCCACTGTGATATACATCCTTTTCTACTTCAGCACCATCAGGCAGAAGAGAATTAGTCCACTGTGATATACATCCTTTTCTACTTGAGCACCATCAGGCAAAATGTTCAAATCAATTATTTTTCACCTCATAACTTCAAATCTAGAAATATCATAAACCACTAGTTCTTTAATGTCATTTTTACAACGAAGAAGATGCCCGACGAGTGGAGGTGGAGCATGATGGTTCCTGTATACAAGAACAAGGGTGATATCCAAAATTACAATAACTATCGGGGTATCAAGCTGCTTAGCCATATTATGAAAGTTTGGGAGAGAGTGGTAGAGCTAAGGGTGAGGAGGAGTGTGTCTATTTCCGAGAACCAGTTTGGGTTTATGCCGGGGCGTTCGACTACAGAAGCCATCCACCTTGTTAGGAGATTGATGGAGCAGTATAGGGAGAGAAAGAAGGATTTGCATATGGTGTTCATCGACTTAGAAAAGGCGTACCATAAAATTCCGAGGGAGGTTTTGTGGAGATGTTTGGAGGCTAGAGGTGTACCTGTTGCCTGCGTTAGGCTGATTAAGGACATGTACGATGGAGTAAAGACCCTAGTGAGGACGGTGGGTGGGGACTCGGACCATTTCCCGGTTATGATGGGGTTGCATCAGGGGTCGGCACTCAACACTTTTTTGTTTGCTCTGGTGATGGACGTACTGACGCGCCACATACAAGGAGAGGTGCCGTGGTGCATGCTATTTGCAGATGATATTGTACTGATTGACGAGACGCGAGACGGTGTGAACGCGCAATTAGAAGTATGGAGGCAGACCCTGGAATCTAAAGGTTTCAAGTTGAGCAGGATTAAGACATAATACTTGGAGTGTAAGTTCAGTGGCGAGACTCAAGGAGGGGAAGGGGAGGTGAGGCTGGACTCGCAAGTCATCCCCAGGAGGGGGTTTTAAGTACCTTGGGTCTACTACTCAGGGGGATGGGAAGATTGATGGAAATGTCACACATCGTATTGGGGCGGGATGGATGAAATTGAGACTCGCTTCCGGTGTTTTGTGTGACAAGAATGTGCCACCGAAACTTAAGAGTAAGTTCTACAGAGTGGTGGTCAGACCAACGATGTTGTATGGGGCTGAGTGTTGGCCAGTCAAGATCGCTCATGTCCAGAAGATGAAGATAGCAGAGATAAGGATGTTGAGATGGATGTGTGGGCACACCAGGTTAGATAGAATCAGAAATGAGGTTATTCGCGACAAGGTGGGTGTAACCCCTATTGAGGACAAGATGCGGGAAGCGCGACTTAGGTGGTTTGGTCATGTGAGGAGGAGGAGCACAGACGCACCGGTGAGGAGGTGTGAGAGGTTGATATTGGAGGGCCTACGGAGAGGTAGAGGGAGGCCAAAGAAGAGGTGGGGAGAGGTAATTAAGCAAGACATGGCACAACTTCAGCTGACCGAGGACATGACCCTTGATAGAAAGATATGGAGGTCGAGGATTAGGGTAGTAGAGTAGGTAGTCTAGAGTGTTCATAGCAATAGTATTGGCACGTAGTCTCGCTTTCTGTTGGTAGTAGGTTTTTATGACTAACCGTTGTTTTCTTTCATTGTTGATCACCTTACTGTCTTGTTGTTTTTATTCTGCTTTTATATGACTTTTTGGTACTGTCCCTTCTTGTCTATATTTTCATTAATGTGGTGCTTATGCTTTCCTGAGCCGAGGGTCTATTGGAAACAATCTCTCTATCCTCACAAGGTAGGGGTAAGTTCAGCGTATACACTACCCTCCCCAGACCCCACAGTGTGGGATATTACTGGGTATGTTGTTGTTGTTGTTGTTGTTGTAGGCCATTTGAGATCCATGATCAGTTCTTTTTTATCTTGAAGGGGGAGATGATGATCGATGGTGTTGGAACTTTGGGAGGCACGCACTCTCAAACAATCAAATTATACAAGTGCAAAAACGTATTCCATTACTTCACTCGACTTGACTTAAATAAAATGACAAAAATACATAGGTATTTATAGGTGTTCTTCAACATGAACCTCGTCTAATACATGTATCATATTTCATTCTTTTACTCCCATTTCCCCAAATTTAGGCATCTAGTAATTCATGTATTACACAATTCCAAGTATCTAATTTAAAAACTCAAAGCTAATAGGTCTTCTCATCTATCAACGCAACGTTCAATTTTAAATACTCCTCCTTGAACCTTGTAGCTGATATCCCCAAAACATTCTTCAACGTCCCAAGTTTCTCTTCCTCAACTCTTCTTATTGGCTGTTCTCTTTTTCTTTAGAAGACTCCTCCTCTTCCTCAGCACATGTTCCTCCTTAGAAGTACCCTAATTTGGACCGAGTTTGTCTTTCTTTACTATTTGTCACTAGAATTTTCCTCTTCACTAATACTCTCCTTTTTTCGAGCTTTTGCGACAACTGGAGTCTGGAGCGAACTATCTTCTTGACACGCATGCAAATTTTGGTTCTAGAGCAGCAGGAGATGGTATTTAGAATGGTCCACTTTATTGGGAACCTCCTCAGATCTTCGTCAAGGATATTATTGCGACACTAAACCTTACGTATACAGTAGCAGCCATTCCCTTGTCTGCGTATAAATCACTTTCTTTAGAGCTATCACTTATCCTCTTTCATACTGGACTCATCACTTGATTCATCCTATTTCTTGACTACAGTTAAATCTATGTACACAATGATGGATAATGCTTTCTTTTTCAGATCTTCAAGAAGTTCTAATTCTTACAGATCTCTCAAGGAAATTCTTTAGATTCCAAATGTTGGGGATTCGGAAAAGATGAGCATTCTCAACCAATCAAATATCTTGAAAACAAGTGAAGCGAACACTCAAGAAAATTTGTTCGACTACCAAATGTTGGAAATTCCAATACCAAATGTTAGGTCTAATGTTAGCTATGATTTGATTAATCTTGTAAGGGATTTATATGCAAGTTGAAAATGTATCGAGTTTCTAGTGCTTTTTTTTTAAAAGGTAAAAATTTTATTAATAAGGTACCAAGACTCTCTATCCTCACAAGGTAGGGGTAAGGTCTGCGTACACACTACCCTCCACAGACTTCACGGTGTGAGATAATACTGGGTATATTGTTGTTGTTGTAATAAGGTACCAAGATGGTACAATAAAGTTACAGAAAAACATCCCAAATTACAACATCAGCAAACTATTCTCCCCCCTCCTAACACCTCTAGAAAGTCTATAAATTGAATCAGATTTCCTCACTGACTACATTTACACCAAAAGTACAGATTACGAAGACATATATTCTTAATACTAATAATGTTATTTCTGAGTCCTTCAAATCGAGCCTTGTTTCTTTCCAGCCATAAGGTCCATAGTTTCTAGAGCTAAAGAACCTAAACTTTTTAATATTTGATTGAGACAGGTTTAAATAGAGCAACATTGAGAATTCATATAGCCAACCCTCAACTAGCTTGAGACTGAGGCGTAGTTATAGTTGTTGTTGCTTTATTGTATGACCAGCTCTGTACATTTGGCTGTATTTTTTAGCAAAAGTCATATAACCAAGAATCCAATCATTTGACACAAAGTATCATGAAAATTCTGCTGTGAACGAGACACTCAGATGAAAAGGCAAACAAATCAGTAAAGACAAACAGCTCACCTTCAGATAGCACTCGCAGGGAGGCACCAGATCTTTCCTGGATTGATTTGATTGTAGAACCTTGCTTCCCAATCAAGTGAATGGCTTGCGATGACGCCACCAGTAACCTTAAAGAACAAAATGCTGCACCAGCAGCTACTGCTCCTGGATCGCCATCGCTTAGTCCAGCAACACGCTTGAATACTCTTAGAGCGGCATCCATTGCAGGTGATACTTGTGTGACTGGATCTTCTCTTCCAGATATTAGGACCTAAAAATCATATGCAGGAAGTCAGCAAGGAGTGATACAGCTTACCTTGAATATATAAAGTTAAATCATGCTACATTAGATACCTTCTAGACATGATTTGTTTTTGTTATTTAAAAAATAAGCCGTGTTATACCAAAATCGTATAATACAATACAGTGTTAATTGTTTCAACACACGTAGACATTATTCATAAAAAAACCTTTATCGTCCCAATTTACATGGATCTCTATCTATTTTGAGATGATAATGCTTTATATAACTCCACTAATAAAGATTTCACATGGATCTCTTTCTATTACATGGGTCTATTTTATACAGATTTCACAACTTTCAAATTTCAAACTAAATGAGCTATTCAGATTTTAGATTTTGATGTGATACTTTATTTGTAATTATTGCGACAATAATATAATAGATAAGTCAAATTAACATATGGATTACACTCAACAATGTCAACATGCTACTAAGTTGGAGATTCGGGAGAAAGAGACGAACAAGTGAAGTTTCCGAAGTGTCTCCTTCGGCAATCAAGTGGAGCATATGGGAAGATAGAAAAGGTAGAGGTTTGAGGGGGTAGAAAGTACCATTCCGGAGAGTACTGAAATTTTATAATATATATGAACCATGTTTGCATGCATACATACATATACATACACACATACATACATACATACATATATATACATACATATATATATATATATAACACCATGTCTGCATACAACAACAACAACGACGACGACGACCCAGTGGAATCCCACAAGTGGGGTGTGGGGAGGGTAGTGTGTATGCAAGGGAGGCTGTTTCCGATAGACCGTCGGCTCACGACGATGGTAAAGGATAGTGGAGCAGTAACATCAAAGGAAGTTAGAAATATAACACCAACAACGTGATAACCAGAAAGCAGAAAGAAAAGCAATAACAATAAGCAGTAACAATGCACCATACTACAGACACAATGGAAGTAATAAGGACACAACAAGAGCCACTAGGTTCCTAAGACAAAACAATATCAAACTAGCCTCTTACAACCTAACCTGCAACCCTAATGAAGTAATATGGACACAGCAGGAGCTACTAGCAGCCTAAGACACAACCTCCTACCTCCTACCCTACAACCTTAATGCTCGACCTCCACAGCTTCCTATCTAGGGTCATGTCCTTGGAAATCTGAAGTCGTATCATGTCCTGCCAGATCACATCCCCCAATACTTCTTAGGCCACCCTCTACCTCTACTCTTACCCGTCAAGGCCAGCCGTTCACACCTCCTTACCGGGACATCCATGCTTCTCCTCCGCACGTGCCCGAACCATCTAAGCCTAACTTCCCGCATCTTGTCTTCCATGGAAGCCATGCCCACCTTCACCCGGATATCTTCATTCCTAATCCTATCCATCCTAGTGTGCCCGCACATCCATCTCAACATCCTCATTTCTGCCACTTTCATCTTCTGGATATGAGAATTCTTGACTGGCCAACACTCTGCACCATACAACATGGCCGGTCTAACCACCGCTCTGTATAACTTACCTTTAAGTTTCGGAGGCACCTTCCTGTCACACAAGACGCCAGATGCTAGCCTCCATTTTATCCACCCCATCCCTATACGACGCGAGACAGCCTCATCAATCTCCCCATCCCCTTGGATAACCGACCCCAGATACTTGAAGCTCCCTTTCTTGGGGATGACTTGAGAGGCATGCCTCACATCCATGTCTACTTCTCCCGATACGCCGCTGAACTTGCAATCCACGTATTGTCTTAGTCCTGCTCAACTTGAAACCTTTAGACTCGAGGGTTTGTCTCCAAACCTCCAACCTTTCATTAAAATCTCCTCGCGTCTCATCGATCAGAACTATGTCATCAGTGAATAACATATACCATGACACCTCCCGTTGAATATGGTGTGTCAGTGCGTCCATCGCCAGAGCAAATAAGAACAGGCTAAGCGCGGATCCTTGGCGTAACCCCATAACAACCGGAAAATGCTTTGAGTCACCCCTCACAGTCCTAACACGAGTCTTAGCTCCATCATACATGTCCTTAATCACCCTAATAAGCTACCGGAACACCTTTCACCTCCAGGCATCTCCACAGAACTTCCCTAGGTACCTTGTCATATGCTTTTTCTAGGTCAATAAACACCATGTGCAGATCATTTTTCCTGTACCTATACAGTTCAACCAACCTCCTAATAAGATGGATAGTTTCTGTAGTAGAACGACCAGGCATATATATATATATATATGTGTGTGTGTGTGTGTACGCAGACCTTACCCCTATCCCGGAGGAGTAGAGAGGCTGTTTCCGAAAGACCCTCGGCTCAAGAAGAAAATTATATATATATATATATATATATATATATATATATAATTGGCATGCCACTTGTCAGAACAAAATGGAGTCTTGCCCCTTTACATCAGTATAATTTCATTATTTTATCAAAAACTCCAAACAATATGCAAAACAAACATACAAAAAAATTTCTAAAATATTATACCTTTTACATCTCAAGTAGATTCATTATAAAACATGATTATACAAAACCTCAAGGAACAATCAGTGAAGAAGTCATGATTATCACGACTGCTTAAATCCATATGATTCATCTCCAAATAACAACAATGTCTAACAAACATAAGTTCAAACCAATATTTCAGGAAGCTCCATTGACTATAAAATTTAGCTTTTTTGCTTTCCTGCTCTCACCTCTTAGGAATTAGCTATCAAGCTTGCAACAACTTGCATAACAACAATTACGCTTCAATCCCAAACAAGTTCGCGATCATTCTTTCCTTAAGCTCAACTCAATATCATCGTCATAACCACAATAAAATAAAAGTGAAAGTGAAAAAAAAAAAGTTATATATATATAGGTATTTATGCTTTCCTGAGCTGAGGGTCTATTGGAAACAACCTCTCTATCCTCACAAGGTAGGGGTAAAGCTTGCATACACACTACCCTCCCCATACCCCACGGTGTGGGATAATACTGGGTATGCTGTTGTTGTATATATATATATATTTACACACACACAAATACATAAATACATAATAGTAATAATAATAATAATAATAATAATAATAATAATAATAATAATAATAATAATAATAATAATAATAATAATAGAATTCTCTAACAAGTCTAAGACCTATTCCCAACTAGTAGGTATCGCCAATATGGATCTTTTTCTTCCATTGTGTCCTATCTTGAGCTAAGTCTTTATTGATTCCAAGGATTTGTAGGTCTTTTGAAACTTCTTTCCATTATTCATATATTCAAAGACAAACCTCCTCTGCTCTACGTGACTATATATTCTTCTCATAATCTTAGTTTAATTGGTAAAGAGAAACCTCCTACCTAAACAATAAATAAGAACAGAGAACACAAAGCTTCCAAGAAACTACATAATGAAAGTTACTATAAAAATGGATCTGTTTTCTCTGTAGATTGATTAAGTAATCCGGTCAAAACAACGCATTTTCAGAAATGTACCCTTGATGTCCCAGTAACAGATGTCTGCATACCCAAAAAGAAAACCTAAAAGAGACTGTCATTGTTAGTGGCAGACCCAGGAATTTATGCAAGGGGATTCAAAAAAAGTAGAGTGTCACACTTAGGGTTTGAACTTGTGACCTAAAACAATATTTGAACCCCTTTACCACTACACTAGGATCGTCCATTATGTCACGGGGATTCAACAGCTTATATATAACTAAGAGAACTGATTTTTTCCCTATTTGTGCAGTATAATCATTTGACGAAGGGGATTAAATTGAACCCCCTTGGACATAGCTCCGTCGCTGGCCATTTGTACTAGTCCATTACTCTGCATGTGTCAGTGCAAATCCACCTGTTTTACTCCATTGACATATTCATTAGAGGGAATACTTTAGATTTTGGCTATACCATCAAAACCACAGTTTGGGGACAATTGTCTGCAAACAGTTCTACTTTTATGAACTTCTTATGTTGTCGTTTTCCCAGAAACTGTATCATCTTAACAACCACCCATCTCACACTTTAACTGGAAACTATTAATATATGCACTGAAAATTGGAACTTTTTACCAATTAGAAACATTTAAATTCAAATAAAACTCGCAGAGTAACAAAAAAACCTAAGAGAAATAGAAACTAAACGAGGTATGTATAATAATGATTGTAGTCATGACATACTATGCGATCGGCATTGCCGAGAGGGCCTTCGAGGACGCGAATACGAGCGCGAGTCTCTTCACACATCTTCTTCACAAGCTCACCTTTACGTCCAATTATACTACCGACTTTCAGAACTGGCACTACTAGCCGAAACACGTTGTCTCCAGGCCAGCCCGGCCATTTCAGCACAACCGCCGCCACCGCGTCTCCGCCGTTGTTGTTGTTGTTGCTGCTATTATTACCACTTCCTGCTACCGTTGTATCCTCGGATTTTACAGCGACCAATTCCGTCTGCGGGGGCTGTTGATTTGACGGATGAAATGACTCGGTATTACCCTCAGACTTTAAAGCGACTAATTCCGGCGGCGGCGGAGCCACCGCAGACGGCGGCTCTTGATTTGACAGAGGAAATGACTCCGTTTGTGAGTCAGTTACTTCATAAGAAACCATTTGATGAATGTGATGAACTGGGTTTTGTAGGGGTTTGGGGGTAAGGAAGAAGAAAAGTGCGAGAGTTTAGAGCGAAAAAGAGAGTTTGCGACTGTGTTTCTTTCTTCTTTCGATTCGAGGGTTTGGTTTTAAGCGAAAAGAGTAACTGGAACTGAATCAGGCTTTAGGTTCCTTGTGGCTTACGTTTTTAGACATTGTATTAATGTATTTTCGGTACTCAATTTCTTAATGTTACCAATATCATACCTATTAAATTTGGTATGGTTTGTTTTTCTACTTTTGGTTTCAAATTATTTGGCTCAATAACTTGGATTTGTTCCGTTTATTTTGCTTGGATAGAGAATTATAACTTTTCTTTTTATCTTTAAAAATAAAAAATTGAACAATGCACTAAATAAAAAAATAAAAAATTCTAGAAAGTGAGTTGAGAAGAATTATCATAAAGACCTCCAAAAAACTTGAATTGGCCATATGACCTCCAATTTTTTTTTTCTAAATTTCTTTTGATTTGGAAAGTGGCTAAATCAATGGCTTAAGGTGGTTGGGTCTTTCTAACATTTTCAAAACTTGTAGGTCACCTATTAAACTTTAAAAAACTTTATTACTCAGATTTTTTCCGCCAATTTCTCTTTCTTCTCTCTATTCTCTATTCTCTATTCTCTCTCACTCAACCCCCATCGACCACGATAATTTTCCGGCGAAATTCGACAAGAATCAAGTTTTGATTTTGGGTTGAATCGTCTTTATAGACCCCCAACAAGCATTGTATATTTCCTCAAAACTTGTCAATATTGGTAAATTCTAAATTCTTATTTTTTCGTTTCTTAAAACTGTGATTTGGGGGTTTGTAGATGGATTCATACATGTGCATCTGTAACTTCGATTGGATTGTGTATAACCATATCTTATATGGCGTGGGTGATTATATTTCCTTCTTGGGCTACCTTTGGGCTCTGTATTTTAGATTTTCATCAGTCTGGCAACCTAATGTTTATTGATAAACATGTGGTCGATTGTCGTCTGGTCATAGATGTTTGCTGGAATTGGGGCTTGTTTTTCTTATTCTGATCATAAGTTTCAAATTATTAAATGCGACATTGCATATTTGCATGTAGGTAACACGAGGAGGAAATAATAGCTAAGAAGCATACTTTTTCGGCAAAGATAGCAATTGCACAACCTTCAAAGCCTCCAAACAGGACACGAAATATAGATAATTCAGAAGTTTCGCCTAGTAAAGCAAATGTTGAGCCTTCAAAAACTACTACCAGAAAACTAATATAGATACTTCAGAAGCTTTCCCTAGTAAAGAAAATACTGAGATTTCTAAGCGTGATAGGAGAAAAAAGAATAGAGAGCAACAAAGTCTACCAGTAAAAAAAGAACAAGATCAAGGTCTATATTAGTTGACGAGGACATACCTATTGCAAGGAGCTTAGTGTTAGAGGGTGTGATGAGTATGAGAAAGAAGACGTGGACATAAATGTGCTTACGAAGAAATGATCGTGGGAGCATATTTTGGCTGCGCCATCTATTTAGCAGAGGTAAATTCAATGTGCCATCCATTTTATTTTACTCATTCTTCTGGTTTGTTTAATAATTAATTGTGTCTTTGATTATTGTAGTGAAATCAATATAGCATATGCCGTGAAGGTCATTGACTTCTTCCTAATGGATACGCCGATGGTGTAGCTTATTGACAAGCGAATGGATTTGTTCATGAAAGTATTTGTAGAGGATATCTTCAGGGGAAGGATGGACATTTTCTAGTTTTATTAGTGTAATTGATGTTTAAGTTGGTCATGGGACAAATTCATCTTGGGTGAACTTGTAGTAATTTATGATATTTGCATCTACCTCTATGTAATAAAACTACCTTTTTTGTCGACTAACTGTTGATGATGTAATTTTTATTTCGATGAACTTCCTTTTTGTATTACAACAAGCTAGAGTTTACGTAATAGACAATGTGTCTAGTAATAAATCAGCTACTTGGTTGCATAATAGACATTGGGCCCATCGATAAACTAGCTACTTGGCTGCATAATAGACTCAAAGTCGCGTCTAATAACTTCATCAAATATTACATTATATCAGCAGAACATTACATGATCCAAAAGACTTATAAGAAAACAAACTTAGAATAATTAAACTATTCCTACCAATAATAAACTAATTCCTTCTCAATTCATCATCCAAGTTGCCACGAATCCAACAATGACGCACAAGAGCATAACCCACTAAGTCAGCCTCATTTCATTTTAAACGAGTCAAAAAATGGGTAATTTTAAACGAATCAAAAAAAAAATTAGTTAGGGATAAGCCACGTGGACATATTTTAATTCCTGAACAGCACGAGTTATCTTCCATCAACTACTAGTCATTGATAAACTCCTTTAATTGTCTATAAACCCTGAATCCTAACCCTGAACATTCAGCATAAATCAGTAGACTTCATTAATGGGCAAGTGCCAACTTTAGGTTGCGTCCTCCACTCTTATTGCGGTCGAGGATAAACTCATGGTTGAGAATTCACTAAAATAATGATTACACCATATTCGACCTTGGATTTTTTGATTTTATATCTTTTAAACATCTTATTAATTCTTATGGAAAATTTAAAGTTATTATAATTAGCGGTACATTCCTCGTCATTAAGAGTTGGTCATTCTACAATATATAACAACTCAAGAAACAAGACCTCCAAGTATAAGAGTGTTATCTTGAAAAGTATTGTCAACAAGTAATACCTCTAAGTAGATGAATGTTGTATAATGAATATTGAGTTGTACTATCAACATGTGTTTATATAAAGTGATGTTTTGAATGATTAGAATAGATAATTAGTCTTCAAATTGCATACATTTCCTTAACACTATGTTGTAATAATGGTTGGTGGCTATATAATAAAAGTTGTATTAACCAATTATCGCCTTAGGTTATTACCGATATAATTGATACGTAATACTAATATATTTTATCCAATTCAAGGTTTGCAAAATGATGAATAAGTACAACTTTAAGTTATTCACAAATAATTGTCATATTTACATTAATATAACTAAATTACTACTTTATACTAACGAACAACTAATAATCGATGACCAATCCCTATGTATGTCCACTTTATAATTGATATACAATTATTAATTCTTTACAATGGAATTCTATTGATTTACATTTAGAATGAAATTATAGACCACCATTGGGGTAGACTATATACTTTGAGTTTATTCCAAAATTCATGTGAAATTTTTGCAATTCATTGGCAGAAAATTTAAACATTCCAAATACTCTGTAATTTATATCTCCCGAGTTATACTTTTTGATTGGAACCTTTTTATTCCAATTTAGGGCTTTTTTGCAGTTAAGTGTTCTCAAATAAAAAAAAATTCAAGGCAGGAAAATAAATAGGCAAAAAGTAATATAATTCTTTTTATTAATTATCGTCCTTCACAGTAGCATACATTTTTTTCATGCATCTGCAGGGGGAGAAATAATTCTCCCATATATTTTTCTCGTAAATGACGTGACTGTTGAGAGTTTTGAGAAACGTTCGGTTGCTTTGAATCGACATATTCGATGAATTTTAATTAATTAGGAAAGTCCTTACATTGGCTGTCAGCGCTTATTCACATTGGATATTAAATTAACTACCTATATCAGTGCTTGTCAATAGACTCGTATGTGCTATCGCAACAAGTTTTGGTTAAATTAAAAATATCGATGGGGGTTAACAATAGGACATTGGTTGATTACAGGTGGTTAAAAATAAAATAAGGGGGTTGATCATAAAATAATATTCTATGGGAGAAGTTGGTCACATGACTCCTTAAAATAAGGGGTTTAATTCTAGATCATAGGTCTACAATAGACAATGCATGTGGTTGATTATAAAACAGTAGTCTATGGGAGAAGTTCATCACAAACTCCTTTTTAAAATAAGGGGGTTGATTCTAGATCATAGATCTACAATAGACAATGCTGGTGCTTGACTATAAAATAATAGTCTATGATGTACAATTGATGGTAGGCTAGAAATATAAATTTTTGGCTTTACTTCACCTATTATTTGCTATGCTTTAGTCATGTTTGAGATTAAAAGTAAATAATTTATATTCATTACATGTGTTTCTTATGTGTAGGAACAAATTTAAATAAAAGTTGGCTAAAAAAGACAATTTGGGCAAAAGAAACGAAGAAGCAAGAAAATTCCTTCAAGCCATTTTGATTAGCTCATGATTATGCGATGAATGGACAATGAAAATTGGAAGACAAATGTAACGACCCAATCGATCATTTTGTGTAATTGCGTCTACCCCTTTTTATGCTTCACACATGTGTGTTTATAATTTTATGACTTGCGGGGTTGGTTAGTTTCGTTCCGGAAAACTTTCGGGTTGATTTGGACCCTTGATTCTTGACTTAGAAGTTTAAATTAGAAAGTGTTGACTAAATTTTGACTTTTATGAAAACGACCCTGGAACTGTGGTTTATGGCTCTGATAGCTTGGTATCGTATTTTTGGAATTGAGTGTATGCCCGAAATTGATTAAGTTCGCAGATTGATTTATGTTGATTTACCGAAATTTGGTAATTTGGAGTTGAAAGGTTTGACCGTAGGTTGACTTTTAGCTATCGAGCTTGGAATTTGATTTGGGATTTGGAATAGGTCTGTTATGGTATTTAGAACTTTCTTGCAAAATTTAGTGTCGTTTGGAGTCGATTTGATGGGATTCAGACATTTAGTTGTAACTTTAGAAATTCTTGAACTTTACTTTTAAATTCATGCGTTTTAGAGGTCAATTCGTAATTTTAGACATTCTTTTTGTATTTTGATCGCGCGAGCGAGTTCGTATAATATTTTTAGACTTGTGTGGAGGTTTAGTTTGGAGCCCTGAGGGCTCGGATGAATTTTAGACATGTTCCAGATTGGTTTGGACTGAAATTGTAAAAAATTGGTGTATGGTGCTCTAGTGTCGCAATTGTGAACACTAGGGTCGCATTTGCGAGCTTAGCAGGGGTCCCTCAGGTGTCGCTGTAATGATCCGGCCGGTCATTTTGAGGAAATTAGCCCTGAACCCCTATATACAGTTCCCTCTAATTCATTTTTGGATTTTGTGACTTGCCGGGAGGATTTGTTTCGGTTTCGGAGTGAAATGGGACACATAGTCCCTAAAATAGAGTTTTGAGTCATAGGAATTGACCGTAGCTCGAACTGTGTGAAGACGACTCTGGAATTGAGTTTTGATGGTTCCTATAGCTCCTTAGGGTGATTTTGGTCTTAGAAGCGTGTTCGGATGTTGAATTGGAGGTCAGTAGGTCATTTTAGCGATAATTGGCGAAAGTTAGAAAAAAGATGATTTTTGAGAAGTTTGACCGGGAGTGGACTTTTTGATATCGAGGTCAGATTCCGATTTCGAAAGTTGGAGTAGGTCCATAATGTCAATTATGACTTATGTGCAAAATTTGAGGTCAATCGGACTTGATTTGATAGGTTTCGGCGTCGGATGTAGAAGTTTGAAACTTTGAAGTTCATTAGGCTTGAATCGATGTGTAATTCATGTTTTTAGCATTGTTTGATGTGATTTAAAGGTTTGACTAAGTTCGTGTGATATTTTAGGACTGGTTGGTATTTTTGGTTGAGGTCCCGTGGGCCTCGGGTGAGTTTCGGATGGTTAATGGATCATTTTTGGACTTAGAAGATTTTCTGGTGTTGGGCTAGTTCTAGTGTAATCGCACCTGCGCAAGGTTGACCACAGGTGCGAGCCCGCAGGTGTGAGCAATAGGGCGCAGGTGCAGGGCTAAGAGAATTGGCCAGTGGTCGTAGGTGCGGTGAGAGGACCGCAGAAGCGGAGTCGCTTCTGCGGGGGATCGATCGCAGAAGCGGGCGAGTACTTGGGGAGGCTTCTGTAGAAGCGGACAAGGGACTGCAGAAGCGCATCCACAGATGCGGAGATTTGCACGCAGGTGCGGAACCTGGGGATTTAAGTGAACTCTACAGATGCAAAGACTTTACCGCATAAGCAAAATTTGGTCCGCAAAAGCGAAAAGCCTGGGCAGATTCTATTAATTCAATGGATGAGGATTTTTATCATTTGTTGGACATTTGAGCTCGACTTTGGCGATTTTTGAGAGCATTTTCGAGGGATTTCTTGAGCTAAGTCCCTTGTGCTTATTTTTGATCAATAATCTTGTTTTTCCCATTATTTTTCCCACCTAGATTATGTGTGTTTAAGGTGGAATGTGGGAGTTTGAGGCTAGAAATTTGAAGAGTGTAATTTGGGGATTTGAGCGGCGACTTGGTGTCGGATTTTGGTAATTTTACTATGGGTAAACTCATGGTTGAATGGTTGTTCATATTTTGTAACTTTTACCCGATTCCGAGACGTGGGCCCGAGTTGACTCTTTGGGGCGATTTTTTGATTCCTTACTAAAGTCGTAGATTTATAATTTAAATTAGTTTTTGTAATTATATTCATGTTATGAAATTTCTTTTGGCTAGATTTGGGCCATTCAGAGTCGGAAAATTAAGGGAAATGCATTCTTACCGATTGATTGAGCGATATTTGAGGTAAGTGACTTGTCTAACCTTATGTGGGGGAAATCCCCTTAGGATTTGGTATGGTTGTAACAATTTATGATATGTGAGCACCGTGTATGCTAGGTGACGAGTGCGTACACGGGATGATTATGGAAAATTCGATTCTTGCTGATTTGTCATCTTTTAAAATACATTAACTGAGTTGTCTTCTTTTAAAGTACATTAACTGAGTTGCCTTAGCATATGTAATGATCATGTTTAGTCTAGCATCGCATGTCTACGTGCCTTAACTCTTACTTGTAATTTGTATAGACTTGTGTGGAGGTTTAGTTTGGAGCCCTGAGGGCTCGGATGAGTTTTAGACATGTTCCAGAGTGGTTTGGACTGAAATTACAAAAAAATGGTGTCTGGTGCTCTAGGGTCGCAATTGCGAACACCAGGGTCGCATTTGCGAGCTTAGTAGGGGTCCCTCAGGTGTCGCTGTAACGATCCGGCCGGTCGTTTTGAGGAAATTAGCCTTGAACCCCTATTTACTGTTCCCTCTAATTCATTTTTGGATTTTGTGACTTGCCGGGAGGATTTATTTCGGTTTCGGAGTGAAATAGGACACATAGTCCCTAAAATGGAGTTTTGAGTCATAGGAATTGACCGTAGTTCGAACTGTGTGAAGACGACTCTGGAATTGAGTTTTGACGGTTCCTATAGCTCCTTAGGGTGATTTTTGTCTTAGGAGCGTGTTCGGATGTTGAATTGGAGGTCCGTAGGTCATTTTAGCGATAATTGGCGAAAGTTAGAAAAATGATGATTTTTGAGAAGTATGACCGGGAGTGGACTTTTTGATATTGAGGTCAGATTCCGATTACGAAAGTTGGAGTAGGTCCATAATGTCAATCATGACTTGTGTGCAAAATTTGAGGTCAATCGGACTTGATTTGATAGGTTTCGGCGTCAGATGTAGAAGTTTGAAACTTTGAAGTTCATTAGGCTTGAATCGATGCGTAATTCATGTTTTTAGCATTGTTTGATGTGATTTAAAGGTTCGACTAAGTTCGTGTGATGTTTTAGGATTGGTTGGTATTTTTGGTTGAGGTCCCGGGGGCCTCGGGTGAGTTTCGGATGGTTAATGGATCATTTTTGGACTTAGAAGATTTTCTGGTATTGGGCTAGTTCTGGTGTAATCGCACCTGCACAAGGTTGACCACAGGTGCGAGCCCGCAGGTTTGAGCAATAGGGCGCAGGTGCAGGGCTAAGAGAATTGGCCAGTGGTCGTAGGTGCGTTGAGAGGACCGCAGAAGCGGAGTCGCTTCTGTGGGGGATCGATCGCAGAAGCGGGCGAGTACTTGGGGAGGCTTCTGCAGAAGCGGACAAGGAACTGCAGAAGCGCATCCACAGATGCGGAGATTTGCACGCAGGTGCGGAACCTGGGGATTTAAGTGAACTTCACAGATGCAGAGACTTTACCGCATAAGCGAAATTTGGTCCGCAAAAGCGGAAAGCCTAGGCAGATTCTATTAATTCAATGGCTGAGGATTTTTATCATTTGTTGGACATTTGATCTCGGTTTTGGCAATTTTTGAGAGCATTTTCGAGGGATTTCTTGAGCTAAGTCCCTTGTGCTTATTTTTGATCAATAATCTTGTTTTCCCGTTGTTTTTCCCATCTAGATTATGTGTGTTTAAGGTGGAATGTGGGAGTTTGAGGCTAGGAATTTGAAGAGAGTAATTTGGGGATTTGAGCGGCGACTTGGTGTCGGATTTTGGTAATTTTAGTATGGGTGAACTCGTGGTTGAATGGCTGTTCATATTTTGTAACTTTTACCCGATTTTGAGACGTGGGTCCGGGTTGACTCTTTGGGGCGATTTTTTGATTCCTTGCTAAAGTCGTAGATTTATGATTTAAATTAGTTTTTGTAATTGTATTCATGTTATGAAATTTTTTTTGGCTAGATTTGGGCCATTCAGAGTCGGAAAATTGAGGAAAATGCATTCTTACCGATTGATTGAGCGATATTTTAGGTAAGTGACTTGTCTAACCTTGTGTGGGGAAAATCCCCTTAGGATTTGGTACGGTTTTAACAATTTGTGATATGTGAGCACCGTGTATGCTAGGTGACGAGTGCGTACACGAGATGATTATGAAAAATTCGATTCTTGCTGATTTGTCATCTTTTAAAATACATTAACTGAGTTGTCTTCTTTTAAAATACATTAACTGAGTTGCCTTAGCATATGTAATGATCATGTTTAGTCTAGCATCGCATGTCTACGTGCCTGAACTCTTACTTGCAATTTGTGCAACATGCTTAGTTGAATTACCTGCTTTCCTTGATTTGAATTAAATCTTTAATTGTAAGATTCTTGCTGAAAAATTGTGTTTTCCTTCGATTACCTGCTGCATATTTACTTTGGGACTACGAGGTGGTTGCTCAGAAGATCCCCTTGTACTGCATATTTATTTTGAGACTACGAGACATTTACTCGGGAGATCCCCATGTACTGCATATTTGCATTAGGACTACATGGCGTTTCCTTGGGAGATCCCCCTGTACTGCATATTTACTTTGGGTCTAGGAGGCGGTTCCTCGGGAGATCCCCCTGTACTGCATCTTTACATTTGGGACTACGAGGTGGTACTTCGGGAGTGCCCCTACTCTTCTATTTATTGTGCTGATATTTTCTGAAACTTTTTATTGTTTAAATTTTCAGTCATATTAAAGTTGGTATCAGAGCACTAGGTTCATAGGTGTTATGAGTCACAAGCAGGTTTAGTAGAGTCTCGCGGATCAGTACGGAGACGTCTGTACTTATCTTCGGAAGGCTATGGAACTGTTAGGAAAAGTTTCACTTTCTTTGATTCCTTATCGTGCGAGATTTTGACTTTGGACTCTAAACTTTTGTCTTTTTATTCTCTCACGGATGGTGAGGACACCTACAACTAGATCGGACGATCAGACACCCATGCCCCCTGCTAGAGCCGCGAGAGGCCGTGGTAGAAGCCGAGGACGTCCACGTGGTGCAGCCAGAGTTCCCGTACGAGCTACTACAGAGGAGCCACCAGTAGCTCCAGCTGGAGGACAGGCACCCGAGATGCCTGTTACTGCACTAGCTCTCCAAGAGACTCTAGCCCAGTTTCTGAGCATGTTCAGTACCTTGGCTCAGGCAGGATTGATACCTCTTTCTCCTGCCACATCTCAGGCTGGGGGAGGAGCACAGAATCCCGTAGCCGGTACCCCAGAGCAGCGGGTTCAGGTAGACCAGGATCCAAAGATCATACCTATACATCCAGTAGCTCCAGTTCAGCCCGAGGTCAGGGTAGCAGCTTTTGAGGCAGAGCAGCTCAGGCTCGAGAGGTACAAGAAGTACCACCCACCTACTTTCAGTGGCTTGGCGTCAGAGGATGCCCAGAGTTTTCTTGAGGAGTGCCATCGTATCCTCCATACTATGGGTGTTGCGGAGACTAGTGGGGTTTTGTTTCACTACATTCCAGCTTAGAGGAGCGGCCTACCAGTGGTGGCGCGCATACGAGTTGGATAGTCCGGCTGTGGCAGCTTCATTTACCTGGACTCAATCCTCAGATAGGTTCCTGAGGGAGTATGTTCCCCAGAGTCTCAGGGATGCTTGGCGCATAGAGTTTGAGCATTTGCGTCAGGGTGCTATGACCGTGTCAGAGTATACAGTCTTATTCAATGATTTGGTCAGGCATGCACCAGCCCTGGTCGCTATTGTTCGAGAGCGGGTTCGTTGGTTCATTGAAGGGCTCAACCCTAGTATCAGATTGAGCATGGCCCACGAGTTGGAGATGGATATTATGTACCAGCAGGTAGTAGGGATTGCTAGGAGGTTAGGGGGTATGCTGACTCGGGATAGAGAGGAGAGAGAGGCCAAGAGGTCTCGAGAGTCTGGCACTTACAGTGGTACTCGTGCCCTATCTACAGCTCGTCAGGGCAGAGGTTATATGGGTCGCCTTATTCATTCAGCACTTTCAGCCGCCAGCGGTGCTCCGGCCACTACTAGGTCCCAGGATCCTTATTATGCACCGCCAATTTTTAGTGTGCCTCATGTACGAGGTGCTTCCAGTGGTCAGTCCAGTCGATCATGCCCGAGCTAGTCGCAGCAGCCACGTACTTCGAGAGCTTTTTTTGAGTACGGCGACACTCGTCATTTGGTGAAGGATTGCCTCAGATTCAAGAAGGGTGCACCTCCACAGATTTCTCAGGCACCGCGTGCTCCATCAGGTCCTTAGGCTATGATTACAACACCAGCTACCACCCCACCTGCACAGCCAGCTAGAGGTAGAGGTCACCCTAGAGGGGGAGGCCATGCCAGATATTATGCCCTTTCTACTATGACAGAGGCAGTTGCATCGGATTCTGTTATCACAAGTATTGTTCCGGTCTGTCATAGAGATGCATCAGTCTTATTTGATCCATGCTCCACTTATTCCTACGTGTCATCTTATTTTGCTTCGTATTTGGGTGTATCCCATGATTCTCTAAGTTCACCTGTTTATGTATCTACACCTGTGGGTAATTCCATTGTAGTTAACCATGTGTATTGGTCGTATTTGATTGTTCTTAGTGGTTTTGAGACGAGAACCGATTTATTATTGCTCAGTATGGTGGATTTCGATGTTATTTTGGGCATGGACTGGTTGTCGCCATATCACGCTATCCTTGATTGTCATTCCAAGACGATAACGTTGGCTATGCCAGGTCTACCGCGATTAGAGTGGAGAGGTACCTTGGATCATGTTCCTAGCAGGGTTGTTTCATTTCTTAAAGCTTAGTGAATGGTTGAGAAGGGGTGTGATGCGTATCTGGCCTATGTGAGAGATGTTAGTGTTGATATTCCTACTGTCGAGTCAGTTCTGGTAGTTAGGGATTTTGCAGACGTATTTCCGATAGATCTTCCGGGTATGCCGCCCGATAGAAATATTGACTTTGGCATTGATTTGTTACCGGGCACTCAGCCCATTTCTATTCCACCTTATCGTATGGCCCTAGCAGAGCTGAAGGAGTTAAAGGAACAATTGCAAGATTTGCTCGATAAGGGCTTCATTCGGCCTAGTGTGTCGCCATGGGGTGCTCCTGTCTTGTTTGTGAAGAAGAAGGATGGTTCTATGCAAATTTGTATTGATTATCGCTAGTTGAACAAGGTTATAGTGAAGAACAGGTATCCATTGCTACGTATTGATGGCATACTTGATCAGCTTCAAGGTTCCAGAGTGTTCTCTAAGATCGACTTGCTTTCAGGCTATCATCTGTTGAAGATTCGGGAGCCAGATATCCCGAAGATTGCTTTCAAGACTCGGTATGGTCATTTCGAGTTCCTTGTGATGTCTTTTAGGATGACCAACGCCCCAACAACATTCATGCACTTGATGAACAATGTATTTCAGCCCTATCTTGACTCCTTCGTCATTGTGTTTATTGATGATATTCTGATGTACTCCCGGAGTCGGGAGGATCATGAGCAACACCTGAGGACTACGCTTCATACCTTGAGGGAGAAAAAGTTGTATGCAAAATTTTCGAAGTGTGATTTCCGGCTAGATTCAGTGACATTTTTGGGTCATGTAGTATCGAGTGAGGGGATCAAGGTAGACCCAAAGAAGATTGAAGCAGTGCAGAGTTGGCCTAGACCATCCTCATCGATGGAGATCCAGAGTTTTTTTGGCTTGGCGGGGTATTACCGTCGATTTGTAGAGGGTTTCTCGTCTATTGCATCACCTATAACCAGATTGACCCAGAAGGGTGCTCCGTTCAGGTGGACCGAGGAGTGTGAGGAGAGCTTTCAAAAGCTCAAGACTGCTTTGACTACAACCCTAGTATTAGTGTTGCCTACAGGATCGGGGTCCTACACGGTGTATTGTGATGCGTCGCGCATTGGTCTCGGCGCGGTGTTGATGTAGGACGGTAGGGTGATCGCCTACGTTTCTAGGCAGTTGAAGGTGCACGAGAAGAATTATCTTGTCCATGACCTCGAGTTAGCAACTATTGTTCATGCCTTGAAGATCTGGCGACACTACTTGTATGGTGTTCCTTGTGAGGTTTTAACCGATCACCGGAGTCTACAACATCTGTTTAAACAGAAGGATCTTAACTTGCGGCAGCGGAGATTGTTGGAGTTGCTTAAGGATTATGACATCACCATTCTCTATCATCCCGGTAAGGCCAATGTGGTGATCGATACCTTGAGTCGCAAGGCGGAGAGTTTGGGCAGTTTAGCATATCTACCAGTAGCGGAGAGGCCTTTAGCCTTGGATGTTCAGGCCTTGGCCAACCAGTTTGTCAGATTGGATATTTCCGAGCCTAGCAGAGTTTTGGCTTGTGTGGTTTCTCAGTCTTTTCTTTATGATTGCATCAGGGAGCGTCAGTATGATGACCCCCATCTACTTGTCCTTAAGGACACGATTCAGCATGGTGATGTCAAGGAAGTCACTATTTGAGATGACGGTGTGTTACAGATGCAGGTCAGGCTATGTGTTACTAATGTAGATGATTTGCATGAGTTGATTCTCCAGGAGGCTCACAATTCGCGGTATTCCATTCACCCAGGTACCGCGAAGATGTATCAGGATTTGAGGCAGCACTATTGGTGGAGGCAGATGAATAAGGACATAGTGGAATATATAGCTCGTTGCCTAAATTGTCAGCAGGTGAAGTATGAGCATCAGCGACCGAGTGGATTGCTTCAGAAGTTAGAGATTCTAGAGTGGAAATATGAGCGAATCACTATGGATTTCGTTGTTGGGCTCCCGCGGACTCAGAGGAAGTTCGATGCAATTTGGGTGATTGTGGATAGATTGACCAAGTCAGCTCATTTCATTCTTCTGATTACTACTTACTCTTCGGAGCATCTGGCTCAGGTTTACATCCGTGAGATTGTCGGGCTTCATGGCATACCGGTATCTATCATCTCTGACCGGGGAACTCAGTTTACATCACAGTTCTGGAGAGCTGTACAGCGTGAGTTGGGTACTCATGTGGAGTTGAGTACAACATTTCACCCACATACAGATAGACAGCCCGAGCGCACTATTCAGATATTGAAGGATATGCTTCGTGCGTGTGTGATTGATTTTGGAGGTGCTTTGGATCAGTTCTTGCCACTTGCGAAGTTTGCCTACAATAATAGTTATCAGTCGAGCATTCAGATGGCGTTGTACGAGGCTTTGTATGGTAGACAGTACCGGTCCCCAGTGGGTTGGTTTGAGCTGGGTGATGCTAGACTATTGGGTACAGACTTGGTTCAGGATGTCTTGGAGAAGGTTAAATAGATTCAGGATCGACTTCGTACAGCCCAATCCAAGCAGAAGAGTTATGCGAATCGAAATGTTCGCGACGTTGCATTCATAGTTGGGGAGCAGGTCTTGCTCTAGGTTTCGCCCATGAAGGGTGTTATGAGGTTCGGAAAGAAGGGCAAGTTGAGCCTTAGGTATATCGAACCTTTTGAGATTCTTGAGAGGGTTGGAGAGGTGTCTTACAGGCTTGCACTACGACCTAGTCTCTCTGCAGTTCATCAAGTATTCCATGTTTACATGCTCCGGAAGTATCACGGCGATCTGTATCATGTGTTAGACTTCAGCTCAGTATAGTTGGACAATGATCTATCTTATGTTGAAGAGCCAGTGGCCACTTTGGATAGGTAGGTTCGAAAGTTGAGGTCAAAGAACATTACTTCAGTGAAAGTTCAGTGGAGAGGTCATCCGGTCGAGGAGGTGACTTGGGAGACCGAGCATGATATGCGCAGCAGTTATCCTCATATTTTCACCACTTCAGGTATGTCTCTATACTCGTTCGAGGACGAACGTATATTTTAAGAAGGGGAGGATGTAACGACCCGTCCGGTCGTTTTGAGGAAATTATCCCCGAACCCCTATTTAATATTCCCTCTAATTCATTTTTAGGTTTTGTGATCTGCCATGAGGATTTGTTTTGGTTTTGGAGTGAAATGGGACACATAGTCCCTAAAATGGAGGTTTGAGTCATAGGAATTGACCGTAGATTGAAATGTGTGAAGACGACTCCAGAATAGAGTTTTTATGGTTCCTATAGCTCTGTAGGGTGATTTTGGTCTTAGGAGCGTGTTCGAATATTAAATTGGAGGTCCGTAGGTCATTTTAGCGCTAATTGGCAAAAGTTGGAAAAATGATGATTTTTGAGAAGTTTGATCGGGAGTTGACTTTTTATATCGAGGTCAGATTCCGATTCCGAAAGTTGGAGTATGTTCGTAATGTCAATTATGACTTGTGTGCAAAATTTGAGGTCAATCAGACTTGATTTGATAGCTTTCGGCGTCAGATGTAGAAGTTTGAAACTTTGAGTTCATTAGGCTTGAATCGATGTGTAATTCATGTTTTAGTGTTGTTTGATGTGATTTAAAGGTTCGACTAAGTTCATGTGATGTTTTAGGACTAGTTGGTATATTTTGTTGAGGTCCCGGGGGCCTCGGCTGAGTTTCAGATGGTTAACGGATCATGTTTGGACTTAGAAGATTTTCTGGTGCTGGGATAGTTCTGGTGTAATTGCACCTGCGCAAGGTTGACCGCAGGTGCGAGCAATGGGGCGCAGGTGCGGGGCTAAGGGAATTGGCCAGTGGTTGCAGGTTCGGTGAGAGGGCCAAAGAAGCAGAGTCGCTTCTGCGGGGGATCGATCGCAGAAGCGGGCAAGTGCTTGGGGAGGCTTCACTGATCTTAGGTCTAATAAGCTCGTCTCACCCAGTACAAGCTGCTGGGGCAATAAGCCACCTCAAACACGGTTTAAAATCTCATATGATGCCATCAATACGCTAACAAGCTACAACTCGATCCATAAGAAAGAATGAACTCTGGCCAAAAACTACACAGCCCGCACAACGAATAAAACGGCCGAGCAGATGCTATGAACCTATCTCATAGATGAGAAACAAGGCACAAAAAGTAAGTATAAGTTTGGATAAAATATAAAGTAAAAGTGTGTCAATGTAAAGCAAACCATAAACAAATTCTGGAACATCCCAAAACCCGGTGTCACAAGTGCATGAGCGTCTACTAAAGAGTGCCACAATAATAATACAACATCTGTCTGCAATATAAAATAGATAGGATAAAGTAAATAAATGAGATAGAGACTCTGTGGGTTGCGACACGTATCATGGAATGCAGCTCACCATAAAAAAAGTCCCCTCAGCAGCTGTGCCTACGCACCAGGATGACCATCAAATGAACATGTCAGATCCTGCACATTTAGTGCAGAAGTGTAGCATGAGTATGTAAATCAACGCGTACCCAGTAAGTATCTAGCCTAACCCCGGAGAAGTAGTGACGATGGGTCGACATCGACACTTACTAGTAGTCTAATAAATAAGTTGCAGGAATCATAAATAGGCATGAAATATAACAAGATCAATAGAATAAGGAACAACAGATAAAAAAATCCATTAACAAAAAATATCAGTTTAAATATCCCCGAGGACCACATGCCATCTCAACAAATAGGAACCATCAATTAGATATCCAATCTCAGGTCATAAAGAAAATATTACGTAATTCCCAAGTTTAATTAAGAGGGTAATCTCGTGGTTATTCAGACTGTTAGCAATTCTTACGCACGAATTATGCTGAGGTCATTCGACCCGATCCATATAGTCGTGTACATACACTGTCGAGGTCATACGGCCCGATCCATGGATACATGTCATATATACATAAATGACCGATGCATTCGGCCCGATCCACAAGAAAGGAAGAAACTTATCGAATTGCGAGTCACGTGCTTACAACATAGGTACAAGAGCATAAAGTAAACATGACTTTTACCGTTAATCAAATATCTCGCCAAACAACTCAAGACAATAAAGCTCGGCCTAATATATTCCCACATCAATTTCAATTATAAATTCACTTAATTAAGCTAGCAAGATGAGTTCAAATAATTCAAATATTAAATGATAAAGTTCTAAGTCTATCCGGACATAAACATGCTTTTAGCTATGTACGGACTCTTGTCACCTCGTGCGTACGGGGTGGTTTCCCCCTCATAAAGTTAGACAGGAGACTTACCTCGCTCCGAAGTTCCAATAACATGCTCCAATGCCTCTCTAACTCGTCAATTCAAAGCCAAACGATCCAAAACTAGTCAAACAACATGCAAACCAATAAAAATATACTCCAACATTCGTAAATAATTAATTTATAATAATTTCTAACTCCGCTTGAAATTTCAACAAAGTTAACCCTCGGGCCCACATGCCCGAATTCCGAAAATTCTTGAAGATAATCATTACCCATAACACCATGAACTCAAATATATAATTTATTCATATTTCACTAATGATCAACCCTCGGGCACCGTGCACTAGAAAGTGGCTGAGCAAAGTGTGCAACATGAGACCTCGGAACAATAAAGCACCACTAGAAGCTGGAAGTGATGAATTAACTAGACGGCTCACATAGCCTCTACCATGACAGGATGTAGCTGCAGTGTGACCACCACAAATTTCTCCCGTACCATGAGGCCTCTTGGCCTCCCTGTCCTCCCTCTCACTGCCCCGCATACCCTCCAAACTTTGTGCAATCTCTACCACCTACTGATATAGGGGATCTGTCTCTAACTCTCAAGCCACGCTGAACTTAATACCATTGTTGAAAACCTCGATAAATCGATGGACCCGCTCTCTGACTGTAGAAACCAAGGCAGGTGCATGTCTGGACAAATCACTGAATCGGACAACATACTCTGACACTATCTTAGTACCCTGGTGCAGCAGCTCAAACTCCGTGCGCCATGCTTTCCCAAGCGTCTGGGAGAACAAACTCCCTCACGAATAAATCTGAAAACTGAGTCTATGTAAGTGAAGTTGTCTTAGCTAGGATACAATCCTCATACACTCGCCACTACTGATATGCTGCTCGAGACAGCTGGAAAGTAGTGAAAGCAACCTCGCCCGTCTCCACAATACTCATAGTGCGAAGAATACTGTAGCTGTAATGGCCCGACTGGTCATTTTGAAATCTAGCACATCGTTTGGTGGTATGAGGCCTTGAGTAGTTTCACTTTATATTTTATGACTTGTACGTGTGGTCGAAATTGAATTTTGGGAAGTTCGGAGTTGTTCGAAAGGAAAATGCTCAATCCGGAAGCTTTAAGTTGGAAGAGTTAACCAAGGTTTGACTTTTGAGTAAACAACCTCAGAATCAGGATTTGAAGGTTCCAATAGGTTCATATGATAATCTTGGGTGTATGTTTGGGTTGAGTATCGGGTGGTCAGGGAGTATTTTAGCGCTTATTGTAAAAAGTTAGCATTTTGAAGGTTTTGGAATTTTCTATGTTTGATTTGAAGTGGACTTGATGTTATTGATGTCCATTTGGGATTTTGAGCCTTGGACTAGGTTCGTATCGTGATTTGTGACTTGTACGTAAAGTTTGGCGTCATTCCAGAATGTTTAGATATGATTCAGACGTGTTCGTCGAAGTTTGAATGTTTAAAAGTTAAAATGAAGGATTTGATCGTCAATTTGTGGTTTTGATGTTATTCCTAGCATTTTAATTCATTGGATAAATTTGGATAAGGTATTAGAACTACTTGGCATGATTGGAAGGGGTCTCAGGATCCCGGGGGCCTTGGGTGTGTTTCAGAGGGGATACGGGTCATTTCGCCATGTTTGATTTGCTCTTTCTGAGGTCTGGTGCGTCCTTTTTCGCGATCGAGAAGAAAGGGCCACGTTCGCGAAGGTCTGTAGAGTGTCTGGTCATTTTTTCATCACGTTCGCGATAAGTAGTACATGTTTGCGAAGCCTTGGAGGAAGTAGTGATTCGCGATCGCGAGGGTGATTATGCGATTGCGTATAAGGGCAGGTAGGAGGTGGGCATCAGGAATATGTCCAGCGTTCGCGATACTGGCATCGTGTTCTCGTAGGGATGATGGATTTGGTCACCGCGTTCGCGACCGAAGCATCACGTAAGAGACAGTTTTGCAGCTGGGGAGTTTGGTCTTTGCGATCGCGAAGAAGGGTCGTCTGGGCAGAGTTCTTTTTAATTCGGGAGTTGGCTCTCTTTTCTCTCATTTTCCCGTGCGTGGGCAAATTTGGGGAGCTATCTTGAGAAGATTTTCATCAAGCAACACTAGGTAAGTGATTCCCACTTGTTGTAAGTTAAATACATGAGTTATATATGGATTTAAACATGGAATTTTGTAGAAATTGTGGAGTTTTTGAAGAAATCCTCGAACTTGATATTTTTTGACATGGAATTAGGAATAAATTATATATTTAAGTTCATGGTGTTATGGTTAATGATTATTTTCAAGAATTTTCAGAATTCGGGCACGTGGGCCCGAGGGTTGACTTTGTTGACATTTCGAGCGGAGTTAGAAATTGTTATAAATTAATTATTTACGAATGTTGGAGTATATTTTTTATTGGTTTGCATGTTGTTTGAGTAGTTTTGGATCATTTCGCTTTGAATTGAGGAGTTAGAGAGGCATTGGAGCCTGTTATTAGAACTTCGAAGTGAGGTAAGTCTCCTGTCTAACTTTGTGAGTGAGAAACCATCCCGTACGCACGAGGTAACAATAGTCTGTACGTAGCTAAAAGCATGTTTATGTCCGGGTAGACTTAGAACTTTATCATGTAATATTTGAATTATTTGAACTCATCTTGCTAGCTTAATTAAGTGAATTTATAATTGAAATTGATGTGGGAATATATTAGGCCGAGCTTTATCATCTTGAGTTGTTTGGCGAGATATTTGATAAACGGTAAAAGTCATGTTTACTTTATGCTCTTGTACCTATTTTGTAAGCATGTGACTCGCAATTCGATAAGTTTCTTCCTTTCTAGTGGATCAGGCCGAATGCCTTGGTCGTTTATGTATATATGACATGCATCCATGGATCGGGCCGTATGACCTCGACATTGTATGTACACGACTATATAGATCGAGTCGAACGACCTCAGCATAATTCATACGTAAGAATTGCTAACAGTCTGAATAACCACGAGATTACCCTCTTAATTAAACTTGGGAATTACGTAATATTTTCTTTATGACCTGAGATCGTATATCTAATTGATGGTTCCTATTTGTTGAGATGGCATGTGGTCCTCGGGGATATTTAAACTGATATTTTTTGTTAATGGATTTTGTTATCTGTTGTTCCTTATTCTATTGATCTTGTTGTATTTCATGCCTATTTATGATTCCTGCAACTTATTTATTGGACTACTAGTAAGTGTCGATGTCGACCCATCGTCACTACTTCTCCGTGGTTAGGCTAGATACTTACTGGGTACGCGTTGATTTACATACTCATGCTACACTTCTGCACTAAATGTGCAGGATCTGACATGTTCATTTGATGGTCATCCTGGTGCGTAGGCACAACTGCTGAGGGGACTTTATGGTGAGTTGTATTCCATGATACGTGTCGCAGCCCACAGAGTCTCCATCTCATTTATTTACTTTATCCTGTCTATTTTATATTCCAGACAGATGTTGTATTATTATTGTGGCACTCTTTAGTAGACGCTCATGCACTTGTGACACCGGGTTTTGGGATATTCCAGAATTTGTTTATGGTTTGCTTTACATTGACACACTGTTACTTTATATTTATCCAAAATGTATGTATCTACGATTTTTAATGCATTAATTTCTCTATCTAATAAGATTCATGATTTCAAAAATAATAAAATGAATAATTAAGTTGGTAGATCACTATTGTCTTGCCTAACGACGACGTTAGGTGCCATCATGACCTATAGGGGATTTTGGGTCGTGACAGCGTGGTATTAGAGCCATAGGTTCACTTGGGTCTCACAAGTCATGAACAAGTCTAGTAGAGTCTTGCGGATCGGTATGGAGACGTCTGTGATTATCTTCGAGAGGCTACAGAGCTGTTAGGAGAACTTCCCTTCTTGATTCCTCGTCGAGCGGTTTGATTCCATTAAAGCTTATACCTTTATTTCATTCCTACTCATTCTTATACGATGTGGAGCGCTTGTTACTAATTGAGCATAGAGGAGTTGTAGTGGTACTGCGAATGTGGTGCAGGATGTTTCTCCCTGCATATTTGGGCGAGCACAGATTATTATGATGTTCATGCATTGTTATCCCGCAATGTTAGTATACTAGTAGGGTGCTTACTGATGTGTCAAAGCAGTGTATGACTCGAAAAGAGGATCTCTCGGTTCATAGGTTAGAGGTTCGGCATTTAATTCCAGCGGAGGAAAGGCAATGGGACTATGGATGTTCAGGCCTTGGTTGGTAGAGTAGCAAAACTTGATATTTTTGAACGTGGTGGAATTCCCATTGGGGTGTGGTGTCGTCATCCATGTTGGAACGCATTAAGGCTCATAGATGTTATGGTCTCCTTTGATTTGTGTTCGGGGTAGGATGTTGTGGAATGGTTCCTAAGTAGCGAGTATCAGAAATGGCAGTATATGGCAGCTTCAGAGTCGAATCGGTGTTTCTAATATTGATGGCTCAAGGGAGACGATCTTTATAGAGGCTCAGAGTTGGTGGCAGTTTATCTGTTCGGGAGCTACAAAGGTGAATTATGATTTGAGATAGTGGATTGGCAACAAAGAAGGAGGAAGGACATAGTGGGATGTGTCTCGCAGTGGTTGAATTGCTAGAGGTCGAGAAGTTCTCTTCGAAAGATGGTTAACTCAGATTGGGAATGTTAGCATAACATATGGATTTCGTGGTAGGATGGCCACATGATTCCAAAAATCTTGGCGCGATTATGGTCATGGTGAACAAGGGACTAAGTTTGTGTATTTCGTTCGAGAAGGTGGCTTTGTGCTTTGGAAGTTTGAATGTGACGGAAATAGTTTGCTTGGGATGTAATATGACTTCGAGTTTTGGATGCATCGCTAGACCTTCATTTGATGTTGATAGGAATGAGCTGGCGCTTTTGACTGGTGGGCGAGCGTGGGCCCAGGAGGATTAACTAATTTTGTGATGGCTATTATCAGGGCAATATCGTTGAAAGAAGTCGATATGGGGTTGCACTGGTGGGCTATCTCCTGTGAGGTGTTAGGAGTTGTGTGATTCCTAGTAAAGGTCCTCCGAAGGACTTTATTTTCTGTCCAACATGAAGTATGTACTACGATGTGAGATGGGATCGCTTGAATAAGATGGTGTAGCAGTCAGGAGGTCGAGTGTGTGTTTGGAGATGATAATTCGAGTTATGTTATGCAAATTTTAACAAGAGATTGCAAGGAATTTTGCGGGTAACAGTGAGAGCTCATTGTAACTGAGGAGGAGGAGTTATTGCGGGTTCTGTATTTATGTGATTGTAACTTAAAGCTAAGTGGGGGAGTCCACCGACTATGATTTGGTCACGTGGTTGTGCCTTGATAGTATCGGGTTATTGGTGAATTGGTAGATTAGTTATGACTAAGGAAAGAAAACATCAAGGGTAATTCGGGCAAAAGATTTGATTAATGTGTGCTACATTTTGCCTTATCGATTCATGCGCAGATATTTTGGATGACTAAGAGTTTATGCTTCTTGTGTCTGTGATGTACAAGGAAAGGAATTCATGCGGTTGCTTCTTCAGGAATGTTCATATGCTAGCAGAGCGCTAGAGTTTGGTTATATTTGGGACCATGTCAGAGTGGGTGACTCTCAAAAATGGTTCCAGTGGGTTCAAGAATTAAGTGGGATGTCTAAAGATTTTGGGTCCGTTGTGTGGTTAAAGATTGAGTTTTGCAGTGAATTATAAAAGGGACTTGGAGTGTTTCTATGTTAGCACCGGGGGTATGCGGTGCGATGTTAGAGGGATTAAAGGGATCTGCTTCTGATTCGCATGGGGGTCTTCCAAAGCGGATGTATCAGCTGGAGATATTATTGAGTGCATGATGAGGGTATGAGATGGTTGATAGGTATTGAGATGATGTGGTCTCGTGATTTGGGGTCCCTCGGGATGAGTGTAGTCTGGGGTTCATTATGTGTTTGAATAGAATGATTATTTCAAAGACAATTCAAGAGCAAATTGGAATAAGTTGAGTCAGTTAGTAATGGTTTGAATCAGCATGGTTATGGAAACAATCAGTTCCTTCGGTGTTAAGCTATATAGGTGATTCGTGGTTGTACATGCGGGCTTGATAGCCACCTTAATTTGATTGACATGAAGGTATTTGATTCTGATGGCCTTGTTATGTGTAAATGGATCCCGGAAGAGTTATGATGGTTAGACTTCAACTTGAGGGTTGCATTTTCTGCGGTTATGGGAATTCGGTTGCATGTTGCGATTGTTCTTCTAAAATGAGTTGAGTGAAAGGGGTTCTAGCCGATGAAGTATTTATTTAACTAGTGGTTCAGGGGCTATGACGAAATTTTTGTACTCTCGCGTAGCGGCATGATAGGTGCTGTGAGCGGTATGGAATTTGGAAGTTGAGGATCAAGGTTGCGGTTCGGTTTTGATAGGAATGTCACGAGCTCGGAGGAGGGGGAAGAATTCAGATGTTTAGAATAAGCTAGAATTATCTTAATGTCAGCTGAGGACGGTGTTATGAGGAAGAGGTGTTGTGCATTGGTTTGTGGATTCTTAATTGGCATTACATAAATAATAGGATTGGTGACCATGGATGTGTTGATTTTGCTACCTGGTACGGTAGGTTGTGGGAGTAATCTCCACGGGATGATTGTGTAAGTGTGACGTGTTGGTCATTTAAGTGGTAGAGACTGAAATCGAGTATGAAGATTCTGGTATTTTCGCTGATTGGAGAATTTATGTCTAAGGGACGCTATATTCCTTTGGTTGTGGACAGTGGAAGTTTGTTCCGGGTTGGACGGCTGCTCGTATGGGTCATGAATAAGGTCATTTTGGATGTTTGAAGGGTTATTATCCCAGTATGGGATAATCGGAATCAGTGTGAGGTTCGTTAGTAGATCTAATGTGAATGTGTGCTACACGAGGTCGGATGTGTTCATTAAGCATAGCATTGCTTATGGATGATTCTTCGGGCGTAGTGGGTGATATTCCTAGCGTCATCCATTTTAGGTGCTACTCTTTTTATGTCATATGTGCTGTGAGGCAGCTTCATTACTCGTGCATGTGTGGTGATCCGGCTTAGCTTGTGGTATTATATGAGTGAGATGGTTTTCGAGATGTCGATTGTTTAATGCACCTTGGTCGAGCTTGGCTTTTGCAATGCATGGCGCTATCCGTCTCCCCAAGGTTGTGTTTATGCACTTGGCGTGCTTGTGGTCGATATTCGAGCATTTCGCGGGTAAGAGCAGTTTGGCTCGGTAGGTACTTCCTTATTGATGGTTATGTATGGATAGGGTGGCACGTCGCCACAAGTATCATGTTTGGATCAGGTTGCATGCCGCAACGGTATCATATGTGGATCGGGTTGCATGCCGCAATAGTGAGATGTTGAGTATAGTTTGACCTATAGGGGATTTTGGGTCGTGACAGCTTGGTATTAGAGCTCTAGGTTCACTTGGGTCTCACAAGTCATGAGCAAGTCTAGTAGAGTCTTTCGGATCGGTACGGAGACGTCTGTGATTATCTTCGAGAGGCTACAGAGCTGTTAGGAGAACTTCCCTTCTTGATTCCTCATCGAGCGGTTTGAATCCATTAATGCTTATACCTTTATTTCCTTCCTATTCATTCTTATACGATGTGGAGCGCTTGTTACTAATTGGTCATAGAGGATTTGTAGTGGTATTGTGAATGTGGCGCAGGATGTTTCTCCCTACATATTCGGGCGGGCTATTATCGTCGCCTTGTGGAAGAGTATTCTGTCATTTCAGCCTAGTATTAGTGTTGCCTATGGTTTTGAGGCTATGCACAGATTATTATGATGTTCATGCATTGTTATCATGCAATGTTTGTGTACTAGTAGGGTGCTTATTGATGTGTCGAGGCAGTGTGTGACTCGAAAAGAGGATCTCTCGGTTCATAGGTTAGAGGTTCGGCATTTAATTCCAGCGGAGGAAAGGCAATGGGACTATGGATGTTCAGGCCTTGGTTGGTAGAGTAGCAAAACTTGATATTTTTGAACGTGGTGGAATTCTCATTGGGGTGTGGTGTCATCATCCTTGTTGGAACGCATTAAGGCTCATAGATGTTATGGTCTTCTTTGATTTATGTTCGGGGCAAGATGTTGTGGAATGGTGCCTAAGCAGCGAGTATTAGAGATGGCAGTGTATGGCGGCTTCAGAGTTGAATCGATGTTTCTAATATTGATGGCTCGAGGGAGACGATCTTTATGGAGGCTCAGAGTTGGTGGCAGTTTATCCGTTCGGGAGCTACAAAGGTAAATTATGATTTGAGGTAGTATATTGGCAACAAAGAAGGAGGAAGGACATAGTGGGATATGTCTTGCGGTGGTTGAATTGCTAGAGGTCAAGAAGTTCTCTTCGAAAGATGGTTAACTCAGATTAGGAATGTTAGCATATCGTATGGATTTCGTGGTAGGATGGCCACATGCTTCCAAAAATCTTGGCGCGATTATGGTCATGGTGAACAAGGGACTAAGTTTGTGTATTTCGTTCGAGAAGGTGGATTTGTTCTTCAGAAGTTTGAATGTGACGGAAAGAGTTTGCTTAGGATGTAATATGACTTTGAGTTTTGGATGCATCGCTAGACCTTCATTTGATGTTGATAGAATGAGCTGGCGCTTTTGACTGGTGGGCGAGCGTGGGCCCAGGAGGATTAACTAATTTTGTGATTACTATAATCAGGGCAATATCGTTGGAAGATGTCGATATGGGGTTGCACAGGTAGGCTATCTCCTGTGAGGTGTTAGGAGTTGCGTGATTCCTAGTAAAGGTCCTCCGAAGGACTTTATTTTCTATCCAACATGAAGTATGTACTACGATGTGAGCTGGGATCGCTTGAATAAGATGGTGTAGCAGCCAGGAGGTCGAGTGTGTGTTTGGAGATGATAATTCGAGTTATGTTATGCAAATTTTAACAAGAGATTGCAAGGAATTTGGCGGGTAACGGTGAGAGCTCATTGTAACTGAGGAGGAGGAGTTTTTGCGGGTTCTGTATTTATGTGATTGTAGCTTAAAGCTAAGTGGGGGAGTCCACCGACTATGATTGGGTCACGTGGTTGTGCCTTGGAAATATCGGGTTATTAGTGCATTGGTAGATTAGTTATGACTAATGAAAGAAAACATCATGGGTAATTCGGGCAAAAGATTTGATTAATGTGTGCTATATTTTGGCTTATCGATTCATGCGTAGATTGTTTGGATGACTCAGAGTTTATGCTTCTTGTGACTGTGATGTACAAGGAAAGGAATTCATGCGGTTGCTTCTTCGGAATGTTCATATGCTATCAGAGCGCTAGAGTTTGGTTATATTCGGGACCATGTCAGAGTGGGTGACTCTAAAAAATGGTTCTAGTGGGTTCAAGAATTAAGTGGGGTGTCTAAAGATTTTGGGTCCTTTGTATGGTTAAGGATTGAGTTTTGCAGTGAATTAGGAAAGGGACTTGGAGTGTTTCTATGTTAGCACCGGGGGTCTGTGGTGCGATATTAGAGGGATAAAAGGGATCTACTTCTGATTCGCATGGGGGTCTTCCAAAGTGGGTGTATTAGCTGGAGATATTATTGAGTACATGATAAGGGTATAAGATGGCTGATGGGTAATTCAAGAGCAAATTGGAATAAGTTGAGTCAGTTAGTAATGGTTTGAATCAGCATGGTTGTGAAAATAATCAGTTCCTTCGGTGTTAGGCTATATAGGTGATTCGTGGTTGTACATGCGAGCTTGACAGCCACCTCAATTTGATTGACATGAAGGTATTTGATTCTGATAGCCTTGTTATGTGTAAATGGATCCCGGAAGAGTTATGATGGTTAGACTTCAACTTGAGGGTTGCATTTTCTGCGGTTATGGGAATTCGGTTGCATGTTGCGATTGTTCTTCTGAAATGAGTTTAGTGAAAGGGGTTCTCGCCGATGAAGTATTTATTCAACTAGTGGTTCAGGGGCTATGATGAAATTCTTGTACTCTCGCGTAGCGGCATGATAGGTGCAGTGAGCGGTATGGAATTTGGAAGTTGAGGATCAAGGTTGCGGTTCAGTTTTGATAAGAATGTCACGAGCTCGGAGGAGGGGGAAGAATTCAGATGTTCAGAATAAGCTAGCATTATCTTAATGTCAGCTGAGGACATTGTTATGAGGAAGAGGTGTTGTGCATTGGTTTGTGGATTCTTAATTGGCATTACATAAATGATAGGGTTGGCGACCATGGATGTGTTGATTTTGCTACCTGGTACGGTAGGTTGTGGGAGTAATCTCCACGGGATGATTGTGTAAGTGTGATGTGTTGGTCATTTAAGTGGTAGAGTCTGAAATCGGGTATGAAGATTCTGGTACTGTCGCTGATTGGAGAATTTATGTCTAAGGGATGCTATATTCCTTTGGTTGTGGACAATGGAAGTTTGTTCCGGGTTGGACAGCTGCTCGTATGGGTCATGAATAGGGTCATTTTGGATGTTTGAAGGGTTATTATCCCAGTATGGGATGATCAGAATCAGTGTGAGGTGCGTTAGTAGATCTAATGTGAATGCATGCTCTACACCAGGTAGGATGTGTTCATTAAGCATAGCATTGCTTATGGATGATTCTTCGGGCGTAGTGGGTGATATTCCTAGCGTCATCTATTTCAGATGCTACTCATTTTATGTCATATGTGCTGTGAGGCAGCTTCATTACTCGCGTGTGTGTGGTGATCCGGCTTAGCTTGTGGTATTATATGAGTGAGATGGTTTTCGAGATGTCGATTGTTTGATGCACCTTGGTCGAGCTTGGTTTTTGCAGTGCATGGCACTATCCGTCTCCCCAAGGTTGTGTTTATGCACTTGGCGTGCTTGTGGTCGATATTCGAGCATTTTGCGGGTAGGAGCAGTTTGGCTTGGTAGGTACTTCCTTATTGATGGTTATGTATGGATAGGGTGGCACGTTGCCACGAGTATCATGTTTGGATTGGGTTGCACGCCGCAACCGTATCATATGTGGATCGGGTTGCATACCGTAATAGTGAGATGTCGAGTATGGTTCCTTATACTTACTTTTTATGCCTTGTTTCTCATCTCTGAGATAGGTTCATAGCATCTTCTCGGCCGTTTTATTTGTTGCGCGGGCTGTGTAGTTCTTGGCCAGAGTTCGTTCTTCCTTATGGGTTGAGTTGTAGCTTGTTAGCGTATTGATGACGTCATATGAGATTTTAGACCGTGTTTGAGGTGTCTTATTGCCCCAGCTGCTTGTACTGGGTGAGACAAGGTTATTAGACCTAAGATCAGTGAAGCCTCCCCAAGCACTCGCTCGCTTCTACGATCGATCTCCCGCAGAAGCGACTCCGCTTCTATGGCCCTCTCACCGCACCTGCGACCACTTGCCAATTCCCTTAGCCCCGCACCTGCGGTCAACCTTGCGCAAGTGCAGTTACACTAGAACTAGCCCAGCACTAGAAAATCTTCTAAGTCCAAAAATGATCCGTTAACCATCTGAAGCTCACCCAAGACCTCCGGGACCGCAACCAAATATACCAACTAGTCGTAAAACATCACACGAACTTAGTCAAACCTTTAAATCACATCAAACAATGCTAAAAATATGAATTACACATCGATTCAAGCCTAATGAACTCAAAGTTTCAAACTTCTACATCTGACACCGAAACCTATCAAATCAAGTCCGATTGACCTCAAATTTTGCACACAACTCATAATTGACATTACGGACATACTCCAACTTTCGGAATCAGAATCCGACCTCGATATCAAATAGTCCACTCCCGATCAAACTTCTCAAAAATCTCCTTTTTCCAACTTTCGCCAATTAGCGCTAAAATGACCTACGGACCTCCAATTCAATATCCGAACACGCTCCTAAGACTAAAATCACCCTACGGAGCTATGGGAACCGTCAAAACTCGATTACGGAGTCGTCTTCACACAATTCAAACTACGGTCAATTCCTATGACTCAAACCTCCATTTTAGGGACTATGTGTCCCATTTCATTCCAAAACTAAAACAAATCCTCATGGCAGGTCACAAAACCTAAAAATGAATTAGAGGGAATAATAAATAGGGGTTCGGGGCTAAAACGACCGGATGGGTCGTTACATCCTCCCCCTCTTAAAACATACGTTCGTCCTCGAATGAGTATTGAGACATACCTGAAGTGGTGAAAAGATGAGGATAACTGCTGCGCATATCATGCTCGGTCTCCCAAGTCGCCTCCTCGACCGGATGACCTCTCCACTGAACTTTCACTAAATCAATGTTCTTTGACCTCAACTTTCGAACCTGCCTATCCAAAGTGGCCACTGGCTCCTCAACATAAGATAGATCATTGTCCAACTATACTGAGCTGAAGTCTAACACATGATACGGATCGCCGTGATACTTTCGGAGCATAGAAACATGGAATACTTGATGAACTGCAGAGAGACTAGGTCGCAGTGCAAGCCTGTAATCCACCTCTCCAACCCTCTCAAGAATCTCAAAAGGTCAGATATACCTAGGGCTCAACTTGCCCTTCTTTCCGAACCTCATAACACCCTTCATGGGCGAAACCCAGAGGAAGACCCGCTCTCTAACCATGAATGCAACGTCGCGAACCTTTCAATTCGCATAAATCTTCTGCCTAGACTGGGCTGTACGAAGTCGATCCTGAATCTATTTAACCTTCTCCAAGGCATCCTGAACCAAGTCTGTACCCAATAGTCTAGCCATACCCAGCTCAAACTAACCCACTGGGGACCGGCACCGTCTACCATACAAAGCCTCGTACGACGCCATCTGAATGCTCGACTGATAACTGTTGTTGTAGGCAAACTCTGCAAGTGGCAAGAACTGATCCCAAGCACTACCAAAATCAATCACACACGCACGGAGCATATTGTCCAGTATCCGAATAGTGCGCTCGGACTGTCTGTCCGTATGAGGGTGAAATTTTGAACTCAACTCCACACGAGTACCCAACTCACACTGTACAGCTCTCCAGAACCGTGATGTAAACTAAGTTCCACAGTCAGAGATGATAGATACCGGTATGCCATGAAGCCCGACAATCTCGCAGATGTAAACTTGAGCCAGTTGCTCTAAAGAGTAAGTAGTAATCACAAGAATGAACTGAGCTGACTTGGTCAATCTATCCACAATCACCCAAACTGTATCGAACTTTCTCTGAGTCCGTGGGAGCCCAACAACGAAAACCATAGTGATCCGCTCCTATTTCCACTCTAGAATCTCTAACTTCTGAAGCAATCCACCCGGTCGCTGATGCTCATACTTCACCTGCTGACAATTTAGGCAACGAGCTACATATTCCACTATGTCCTTATTCATCTGCCTCCACCAATAGTACTGCCTCAAATCCTGATACATCTTCGCGGTACCTGGGTGAATGGAATACCACGAACTGTGAGCCTCCTGGAGAATCAACTCACGCAAACCATCTACATTAAGCACACATAGCCTGACCTGCATCCGTAACACACCGTCTTCTCAAATAGTGACTTTTTTGGCATCACCATGCTGAACCGTGTCCTTAAGGACAAGTAGATGGGGGTTATCATACTGACACTCCCTGATGCGATCATAAAGAAAAGACTGAGAAAACACACAAGCCAAAACTCTGCTCGACTCGGAAATATCCAATCTGACAAACTGGTTGGCCAAGGCCTGAACATCTAAGGTTAAAGGCCTCTCTGCTACTGGTAGATATGCTAAACTGTACAATCAAATCTATTGATTCTGAAATCAATAGAATCACTAATGATCCAAGACATTCTAATAAAAAGAATTACTATGGAAGAGCATCTTTCCCAGATGTTCAATTTGAAGAAGATATCTATTTAACCAGCTCTAGTCATAAAGGAACTGGAATCACAGAATGGAACATAGATGGATTAGCAGAAAGCCAAATCTATAAAAGATTACATAAAGTAGGTATTGCAGTAACTACCTATAAAATGAAAAGAGCTTCAGATAAATATGACGCAACATTAATAATTTCAGGATTTACTGGAATGTTAAAAAATTGGTGGGATAATTATCTATCAGAAGAAAATAGAAATCAAATTCTAGGAGCCACTACAGTTGCAACTGTAATAAAAACCGAATCAGGAATGCAAGTTGCAGAACAAGAAGCTAGAGAAGATGCTTCTGCAACTTTAATCTACTGTATTGCTAAACACTTCATTGGAGAACCAAAACTTTTCCAAGACAGGAGTTTAGAACTTCTTAACAATCTTAACTGTCCAAAATTAACAGATTTTAGATGGTATAAAGATATGTTCATAGAAAAAGTAATGATTAGAGAAGACTGCGGTAGTGCTTTCTGGAAAGAAAGATTTATCAGTGGTTTACCAAGATTATTTGCCGAAAAGGTAAGAACAAAAATCAAAGATAGATTTAACGGTCAAATCCCTTATGACAATCTTACATATGAAGATTTAATCAGATTTATTAATGTAACAAGTCTTGACTAATGTACAGACCTAAATGATCCTTATTATGGTATCAGAGCCATGTTGAGTATGAGAGGCTAAACCTATTATATTGTCTTTAGGGTTCGTCGAAATCTTGTTATCATGTTCATGTTATAATTCTTGAATATTTCTATACTGTTTATTTCCGTATAGGTTTACTGTTCATCTTCTTTAAAGCTTCTGATCTTATTCTCTAAGTGTGAGGTCACTATTCTATGTTCATATTGTGAGGGATCCTTGTAGGATGCCGATTAAACCTTATTAAACTGCCGTCAGTTGCCGTCGTCCATAGGCTAGGGAGTGTCGTCAGAGACAGGACACAACAGGACACAGTTAACATGTTTAATCCCCAACCCCCAAGATAACTTAGAGCTAAGAACACTACCAAGATAACTTTTGATAAAGATCAGTAGTGAAGAAGAAGATAAATAGTAAACACTATACAGTTAGGAACATTATAGAACTATTAAGACTTATACTACATGATAAGATAACAGAGAAAGTAGACTTACGCCTTAAAGATAATATATCTCTCAAATACTAGTTAAAACTTTGAAAAGTTTTTTAAAAAAAATGAAAAATCATCCTTCTTTTAATAAAATAAGATTATTAAATAAAGGCAAATGGAGGCTTTTAAAACAATTAAGAAAAATTGACAGAAAAATATTCTGTGCCGATTACAATATTCAAGTCTATAAAGAACTTGTTTTTATTGAACCAAGAAAACAAACTTTAGAAGAAATTTCTGAAGAAATAAAAAAATTATGTACAAACTTTGGATAATTATAAAAACTGAAGATTTTATATTTTACTCAATTTAAAAGCAGTAAAAATTTGCCTTAGAAGGTGCACAACCTTATATTAAAATGAATAATTCTGATAAAATCAAAATTTTAAATGACCTAAACCAATCTCTGGCGGTAACAAATATTGCCAAAATGGAAAATGATTTACAAAATTAGAGTATTCCGAGAGAATCCTATAGTACTATCTACCATACAGGTAAGTTTGATTTTATAAAGAATTATAACATCAAAACTTGCGAATCAACTATTGCCATCAATAACTCGATAGAAACAATCAAGTTATTAGCTGCACAAGATATTCAACAATATAGAAAGAAATTCAATTTCCTTCACATCGGATTAGTACAAGTGGCCGTCAAACCTTTATATAGATTAGGTTTAGACACCCCTCTCTGTCTCTTATTAAGAGATGACAGACTTCTTAACTTTGATGATTCATTATTAGGAGTTCTGCAAAGTAACCTAGCCCAAGGCCCGACATACTTTAATTGTTATCCGAACTTTTCTGTTGACATTAATGACCAAAATATTTTGGATACCTTAACTCTTAATATAAAAATTAAAAACATGAATAGCAAAGTTAATACAAGAGAAATAGCTATAATATACAGAGTATATTACAGACTAATGAAAACAACATTAGCTCCAAAAGCTAGAATCGAAAGTAATAAAGGAGTTACTATGCTCATGGAAGCAAAACAAGAACATAGTAATACCTTCGTTCCTAGAATGATTCAGTGGGATGAAATTCTTTCAAAGGATGAATGGAGTTTTAAAGCCATCACCCAACCAAAATATGAACCTGAGAGTTCATACATTGAACAAGTCATTCAATATCCTTCTGGAGCCATAAACTTAAAGTTTTTAAGTCCAGGTTCAGCTAGTGAAACCTCTTCCAGCAGAAGAATGTCCTTCACTGTCTCTGACGGCACTCCCTAGCCTATGGACGACGGCAACTGACGGCAGTTTAATAAGGTTTAATCGGCATCATACAAGGATCCCTCACAATATGAACATAGAATAGTGACCTCACACTTAGAGAATAAGATCAGAAGCTTTAAAGAAGATTAACAGTAAACCTATACGGAAATGAACAGTATAGAGATATTCAAGAATTATAACATGAACATGATAACAAGATTTCGACGAACCCTAAAGACAGTATAATAGGTTTAGCCGCTCATACTCAACATGGCTCTGATACCATAATAAGGATCATAGTTTTTATCTTTAAAACAGATAAAATAAATGCAGAATTAAAATAGTAAGACAGAAACACTTACTTGCAAAAGCTTTATTCAAACATACAACAAGTGGGAATCACTTACCTAGTGTTGCTTGATGAAAATCTTCTCAAGATAGCTCCCCAAATTCGCCCACCCACGTGAAAATGAGAGAAAAGAGAGCCAACTCCCGAATTAAAAAGAACTCTGCCCAGACGACCCTTCTTCGCGATCGCAAAGACCAAACTCCCCAGCTGCAAAACTATCTTTTACGTGATGCTTCGATCGCGAACGTGGTGACCAAATCCATCGTCCCTACACGAACAGGATGCCAGTATCGCGAATGCTAGACAACTTCCTGGTGCCCACCTCATGCCTGCCCTTATACGCGATCGCGTAATCACCCTCGCGATCGCGAAGCACTACTCCTCCAAGGCTTTGCGAACGCGTAATACTTATCGCGAACATGATGAAAAAATGACCAGACAACCCACAGACCTTCGCAAATGCGGCCCTTTCTTTGCGATCGCGAAAAAGGACGCACCAGACCTCAGAAAGAGCAACGCAAACATGGCGAAATGACCCATATCCCCGCTGAATCACACCCAAGGCCCCCGGGATCCTGAGATCCCTTACAATCATGCCAAGTAGTTCTAATACCTTATCCAAACTTATCCAATGGATCTAAACACTAGGAATAACATCAAAACCACAAATTGACGATCAAATCCTTTATTTTAACTTTTAAACATTCAAACTTCAACGAACACGTCTGAATCATATCTAAACATTCTGGAATGACGCCAAACTTTACGTACAAGTCAAAAATCACGATACGAACCTAGTCCAAGGCTCAAAATCCCAAATGGACATCAATAACATCAAGTCCACTTCAAATCAAACATAGAAAATTCCAAAACCTTCAAAATGCTAACTTTTTACAATAAGCGCTGAAATGCTCCCTGACCACCCGATACTCAACCCAAACATACACCCAAGATCATCATATGAACCTATTGGAACCTTCAAATCCTGATTCCAAGGTTGTTTACTCAAAAGTCAAACCTTGGTTAACTCTTCCAACTTAAAGCTTCTGGATTGAGAATTTTCCTTTCGAACAACTCCGAATTTCCCAAAATTCAATTTCGACCACACGTGCAAGTCATAAAATATGAAGTGAAGCTACCCAAGGCCTCATACCACCAAACGATGTGCTAGATTTTAAAATGACCAGTCGGGTCATTACACCCATAGTATTCTTCGCACAATGAGTATTGTGGAGACGAGCGGGGTTGCTTTCACTACTTTCCAGCTGTCTGGAGCAGCATATCAGTAGTGGCGAGTATATGAGGATTGTATCCTAGCTAAGACAACTTCACTTACATGGACTCGATTTTCAGATTTATTCATGAGGGAGTTTGTTCCCCAGACGCTTGGGAAAGCATGGCGCACGGAGTTTGAGCTGCTGCACCAGGGTACTAAGATAGTGTTGGAGTATGTTGTCCGATTCAGTGATTTTTCTAGACATGCACCTGCCTTGGTTTCTACAGTCAGAGAGCGGGTCCATCGATTTATTGAGGGGATCAACAATGGTATTAGGTTCAGTATGGCTTGAGAGTTAGAGACAAATCCTCCATATCAGCAAGTGGTAGAGATTGCACAAAGTTTGGAGGGTATGCGGGGCCGTTAGAGGGAGGACAGGGAGGCCAAGAGGCCTCGTGGTACGGGAGAATTTAGTGGTGGTCACGCTGCAGCTACAGCCTGTCATGGTAGAGGCTATGTGAGCTATCTAGTTAATTCATCACTTCCAGCTTCTAGTGGTGCTTTGGTTGTTCCGAGGTCTCATGTTGCACAGTCTGCTCAGCCACTTTCTAGTGCACCTTCTACACGGGGTACTTTTAGTGGTCAGTCCAACCGACCAGGCCCAGTAGCCATGCCCACCGAGAGCTTGTTTTGAGTGTGGTGATACCCGACATATGGTTAGAGACTTCCCCAGACTCAGGAGGGGTGCACCTCCCCAGACTACTTAATCTCCACAGATTTAGTTAGGTCCGCAGACTTCTCAGGCCATGATTGCTGCCCTAGTTGCCACTCCACCCACACAGCCAGCTGGGGTTGGAGGATAGGCGGGTAGAGGTCTCTCTAGAAGGGGAGGCTAGGCTAGATTCTATGCTTTTTTGGGTAGGACAGAGGCAATTGCTTCAGATTCAGTCATTACATGTATGGTTCCAGTTTGCCATAGAGATGCATCAATCGATCCAGGATCCACTTATTCATATGTTTTCATTTTAGTTTGCTCCGTATTTGGATATATCTCATGATTCTTTGAGTCCTCTTGTTTATGTGTCTACGCCTGTGGGAGATTCTATTATTGTAGACCGTGTGTATCGGTCATGTTTAGTTGTTATTAGTGGTTTTGAGACCAAAGTTGATTTATTGTTACTTAATATGGTAGACTTTGGTGTTATCTTGGGCATGGACTTGTTGTTGCCCTATCATGCTATTCTAGATTGTCATGCCAAGAATGTGACGCTGGCTATGCCAGGTTTACCACGGTTAGAGTGGAGGGGTGCATTGGATTACGTTCCTAGCAAGGTTGCATCATTTCTAAAGTCTCAACGGATGGTTGAGAAGGGGTGTGGTTCTTATCTAGCCTTTGTGAGAGATGTCAGTGTTGAACTCCTACAGTTGAGTCAGTTTCGATGCTGAGAGACTTTCCAGATGTATTTCCGACAGATCTTTCGTGCATGCTGCCCGATAGGGGTATCGATTTTGGTATTGACTTGTTGCCGGGCACTCAGCCCATTTCTATTCCACCATATTCTATGGCCCTAACGGAGCCGAATGAGTTAAAGGAGCATTGCAAGAGTTGCTCGATAAGGGTTTCCTTCGGCCTAGTGTGTTGTTGTGGGGTGCTCCGGTCTTGTTTGTGAAGGAAAAAAATAGTTCTATGTGCATATGTATTGATTATCGGTAGTTGACAAGGTTACGATAAAGAACCGGTATCTATTGCCATGCATTGATGACTTATTTGATCAGCTACAGGGTGCCAAAGTGTTCTCAAAGATTGATTTGTGGTCAGGTTATCATCAGATGAAGATTCGAGATTCGGATATTTCGAAGACTGTCTTTAGGACTTAGTATGGTCACTACAAGTTCCTTGTGATGTCATTTGCGCTGACCAACGCCCCAGCAGCATTCATGCACCTGATGAATAGTGTATTCTGGCCTCATCTTGATTCATTCATCATTGTATTTATTGATGACATCTTGGTGTACTCCGAAAGTCGGGAAGATCATGAGAAGCACTTGAGGATCGTGCTATAGACCATGAGAAAGAAGAAGTTGTATGCAAAATTCTTAAAGTGTGAATTCTGTCTTGATTCAGTGGAATTTTTGGGTCATATAGTGTCAAGTGATGGGATCAAGGTAGATTTAAAGAAGATTGAAACAGTGTAGAGTTGGCCCAGATCGTCTTCAGCCACTACGATTCGGAGTTTCCTTGGTTTGGCCAGGTATTATCATCATTACGTAGTGGGTTTCTCATCTATTGCTGCACCTATGACCATATTGACCCAGAAGGGTGCTCCTTTTAGATGGTCCGAGGAGTGTGAGGCAAGCTTTTAGAAGCTCAAGACTGGTTTGACTACAACCCCCATGTTGGTGTTGCCTACGGGTTCGGGGTCCTATATCGTGTATTATGATGCGTACCGTATTAGCCTTGGCGCGGTGTTAATGCAAGATGGTAGGGTGATTGCCTACATATCTCGCTAATTGAAGATCCATGAGAAGAATTATCTAGTCCATGACTGGGAGTTGGCAGCCATTGTTCATGCATTGAAGATCTGGCAGCATTATTTGTACGGTATCCATTGTGAGGTTTTTACCGACCGTCGGAGTCTACAACATCTATTCAAACAGAAAGATATTAACTTGCTGCAGAGGAGGTGGTTAGAGGTTCTTAAAGATTATGATATCACCATTCTATATCATCCCGGGAAGGCCAATGTGGTGGCCGATGCCTTGAGTCTAAAGGCGGAGAGTTTGGGTAGTTTAACATATCTATCAGCAGTAGAGAGGCCATTAGCATTGGATGTTCAAGCCTTAGCCAACCAGTTTGCTATATTTGATGTTTCGGAGCCCAGTCGAGTTCTTGCTTGTGTGGTTTCTCGGTCTTCTCTATATGATCGTATTAGAGGGCGTCAGTATGATGACCCCCATTTGCTTGTCCTCAAGAGCACGGTTCAGCACAGAGGTTACTATTGGAGATGACGGTGTGTTGTGGATGCAGGGCTGATTATGTGTGTCCAATGTGGATGGTTTGCGTAAGTCAATTCTCCAGGAGGCCCACAGTTCACTATACTCCATTCATCTGGGTGCCGCTAAGATGTATCATGACTTAAGGCAGCACTATTGGTGGAGGAGAATGAAGAAAGACATAGTGAAGTATGTAGCTCAGTGCCTAAATTGTCAGCAAGATAAGTATGAACATCAGTAGCCGGGTGGTTTGCTTTAGCGACTTGAGATTCCTGAGTGGAAATGGGAGCGTATCACCATGGACTTTATTGTTAGGCTCCCATGGACTCGGTAGAAATTTGACGCGATATGGGTGATTGTGGACAGGTTGATCAAGTCGGTTTATTTTATTCCGGTAGTGACTACCTATTTTCAGAGCAGCTGGCTCAGGTTTTTATCCGCGAGATTGTCCGACTTTATGGCACACTAGTATCCATCATTTCTGATCGGGGTACGCAGTTCACATCGCAGTTCTGGAGAGCTGTACAGCGTGATCTAGGCACACGGGTTGAGTTGAGTACTACATTTCACCCTTAGACAGACGGACAATCTGTGCGCATTATTCAGATATTGGAGGATATGCTTTATGCTTGCATGATGGATTTTGGGGGCTCTTGGGATCAATTCTTGCCGCTTGCAGAGTTTGCCTACAACAACAACTACCAATCGATTATTCAGATGGATCCTTTTGAGGCCCTATATGGGAGACAATGTCGTTTTCCAGTTGGGTGGTTTGAGCTGGGAGAGGCTAAGTTATTTGGCACAGATTTGGTTCGAGATGCTATGGAGAAGGTCAGATGATCTAGGATCGTCTTTGTATAACCCAATCGAGACAGAAGAGTTATGCAGATTGGAAGGTTTGGAATGTTGCATTAATGGTTGGCGAGTGAGTCTTGCTCCGAGTTTCACCCATGAAGAGTGTGATGAGGTTCAGGAGGAAGGGCAAGTTGAGCCCTAGGTATATCGGACCTTTTGAGATCCTTGAGAGGATTGGGGAAGTGGCCTACGACTTGCTTTTCCACCTAGTTTATCTGCGGTTCATCCGGTGTTCCATGTCTCTATGCTCCGAAAGTACTATGGTGATCCGTCTCATGTTCTAGACTTCAGCACAGTCCAATTGGACGAGGATTGGACTTATATTAAGGAGCATGTGGCTATCTTGGACAGACAGGTCCGGAAGTTGATATCAAAGAGTATTACTTCGGTAAAGATTCAATGGAGGGTTCATCCGGTCGAGGAGGCGACCTGGGAGATCAAGCACGACATGCAGAGTCATTATCCTCATCTATTCACCACTTCATGTATGTCCTTATGCACGTTCGAGGACAAAAGTTTGTTTTAAGTGGGGGAGAATGTAATGACCCGATCGGTCATTTTGTGTAATTGGACTCCGTTACCCATTTTTATGCTTCACACATGTGTGTTTATGATTTTATGACTTGCGGGGTTGGTTAGTTTCATTCTGGAAAATTTTTAGGTTGATTTGGACCATTGATTCTTGACTTAGAAGTTTAAATTAGAAAGTGTTGACCAAACTTTGACTTTCGTATCGTAATTTCTTGACTTTTGTATGGCTCCGATAACTTTGTATCGTAATTTCATACTTAGTCGTACGCCCAGAATTGATTTTGGAAGTCCGTAGGTTAATTTTTGTTGATTTGCTGAAATTTGGTAATTTGGAGTTGAAAGGTTTAACCTTAGGTTGACTTTTAGCTATCGAGCTCGGAATTTTATTTTGGGACTTGGAATAGGTCTGTTATGGTATTTAGAACTCTCCTGCAAAATTTGGTGTCGATTGGAGTCGATTTGATAGGATTCAGACGTTTAGTTGCAACTTTAGAAAATTCTTGAACTTTAATTTGAAATTCATGCATTTTAGAGGTCAATTTGTAGTTTTAGATGTTATTTTTGTGTGTTTGATTGTATGAGCAAGTTCGTATGATATTTTTAGACTTGTATGGAGGTTTGGTTTTGAGCCTCGAGGGCTCGGATGAGTTTCGGACATGTTCCAGAGTGGTTTGGACTGAAATTGCAAAAGTCTGGTGTCTGGTGCTCTAGTGTCGCAATTGCGAACACCAGGTTCGCATTTGCAAGCTTAGCAGGGAGTTCTCATGTGTCTCAATTACGATGTCAGGCTCGCAATTGCGAAGTGGTATGGGATTTGGGGTAGGTCGCATTTGTGACAAATATGTCGCTATTGCGAGAAATTGAGTTTTGAGAGTCGATTTGGACTCGGATTTTGAAACTAATCACATATATGAACTCGTGGGGTCATGGGTATTCGGAATATACCATTGGACCCAGGTTTTGCCCGAATGAGCCCCAGTTTGACTTTTGTTGACCTTTTGGGAAAATTATAAATATCTTAGCTTTATCTATTGTAATTGATTTTCCTAGCATTGTTTGATGATATTAAGCCGATTTTGGTTAGATTTGAGCCGCGTGGAGGCGAATTTAAAGGGAAAAGTTATTTTCGAGTGTTGAATTGGCCTAGTTGAGGTAAGTGTCTTCCTAACTTTGTGGGGGGGGGGACTACCCTTTAGGATTGGTATTGATTGATTTATTTGTGTTATGTGAAAGCCGTGTACGCATGGTAACGAGTGGGTACACAGGTTGTATGTGGTATTTGACCGATTTAGGCTACTTAGACTCTTTACATGCTTTAATTTAATTGTCATATCATGTTCTCAATTCTCATAGTCAATCTATTCTTACTTGTGTTATTCCATCTTTACATGCCTTAAATGATTTCGTTAACACTTGTTCTACATTCTAAGTGATAAATTGCTCTCATGCTTTAGTTGAACTTGTTGCCTCTATTATTGTTACATGTTACCTCTTTCATTATTGATTATCATACTTAAAGTAATTGTTCATGTTATCTCTTTCCTTGCTGATTTCCATTACTTGAAGTTATTGTTACACGTTATCTATTTCGTTGCAAGTTATTCTTATTTAATGTCGTGGTTATACATTATCTCTCATTGATAAGCTATTGATGTTGAAGTTGTGAAGGCCGTTATCACGTTGAGGCAAAATTGTTGTTGTTGAAACATCTTCCTTGTTGATATTTTACATTCGTTGTTGTTGTTGATGTTCTTGTACCTGTTGTGGTGGAGCCATGGGCTATCTTTGTTGAAACATTGATATTGTTGATTGTTGGCAAGTTGTGATATATGGGAACTTGTAGTGCGAGTTGTCATTGTGATGTGATATTGACGAGCATGCGACGGTATAAGATGGGACTTATGTGCGTGTTGCTGTTAGGGAACTACATGAAGCCACGCGACACCATAAGGTGGGCTAAAGTGCGTGTAGCTATTTCGGGAAATCTATTTTTAAAACCTATTTCAAATGTAAGGCTCACACGGCGGTATAAGAAATATGAATACCAGGTGGTACCTCGGTTGTGAATTTTGATTTATATGAGGCGGTACCTCGATAGTGATTTTTATTGTACACGAGGCGGTACCTCGTTGTGATTCTTGTTGTTTATCTCATTTTGCAAGTCATTTTGGTGGAAACGTTTCTGCTGTTTGTTCTTCCTTGTTTAGCAGTTGTTGTCCGTATATGATCAATTTGGTTCTCTTCATCTGCTTCTTTTATGTTTCTTCCATGTCTAATTTTCGGTATCAGTTCATGCTATTATCTTGTTTCGTATTAGTTATTTCTGCGTTTTCCATTATTATTCGTTCTTATGGTTTTATTCTGTTTATTTATATCCTAGTAGGTGTCTTGACTTGGCTTCGTCACTACTCTATCGAGGTTAGGAATTATGCTTACTGGGTACCGTCGTGGTGTACTCATACTACGCTTCTGCACATTTTGTGCAGATCCAGGTATGTTTGCCCGTGCTGGACACTAGAGTTGATTTGAGTTGCTGCTTTGGAGACTTCAAGGTATCCCTGCTCCACGTCCCCAAGCCTCACAGTCACCTTCCCTTATTCTTATTTACTGTTGTATTTTCTTTCAGATAGTGATGTACTAGACACTTTAGCTTACTCTGTAGAGTTTATGACTTTGTTCCATCGTTCTTGGGGAGTGTATGGTTGAGATTCATTTTTTCGGAAGTTTATATGAGTTATCAGACTGGTTCTTAGTATTTTGTTAATTATATCTGTTCAGTTGTTATCAAATGTTAGGCTTATCTAGTCGCAGAGACTAGGTGCCATCACGACATCCTTCGGAGGGGAATTGGGGTCGTGACAACAAAAAAAAAACAACTAATTAAAGGAAGACATAAACATGCAAAAGAAGAAATTAAAGCAAAGGCTAAGAGAACGTATATGCCAGCAACAAAATAGACTTGGTGAAACGCGTTGTACGACGCATTGTGCGGTGCGGCAACAGAAAACAAAAGTAAAAATTGAATTTGTTAGCGCTCCGTACTTCCCCATTAGTACAACGCACATTGTGTCGTCCGGTGCAGCGCGCCTGTATAACTTTTTGTCCAGTTAATCCTATTTCGGCTCAGAGAGGGTATTTTAGTTCAGGTCTGCCCATACTTGGTATAAATACACTGTAAACACAATTTCTCAAGGGGATTGGACATAGGAGAGTTTTGGAGAGCTACCACGTCTTGAAGATAAAAGATTTCATAAATTCTCTTGCCAACAAACGGCGCAAAACGGGGGTTTGTAACATAAAGTTGTCTTTGATGTTTTCCATGTTCTTAAACTTATTTGTGATGACTTTCTCCATATCTATGGAGTAGTTCTTCCCTAGAGTTTTGACAGATTTGGCATTTTGAATGTTGTTTGTAGATTTAACTATAGTTTAATTGTTTGAATACATTTATGGAGCTTTGAATTGATTATGAAATTATTCACTGGTTTATTTAATCAAAAGAGGAATATATTGGTGATTATCTTTGCATTATTTGGTTTGGTTTAATCTAGTGATTCTTCTAAGTAATCGAGAGAGATTTTTGAATTAATTATTAAACCAAGTTAGGAGAATATTCAAGAGACATTTTCTTAAAAACTAGTCCATTCATGTATTCTTGCATATCTTCATAGTGTTTCATATTAGTTTATTTTTTATAGTTAAGATCTAATCGAGAGAGGAATCATGGCCTTACATTTAAGCTAATTATCGAGTAAAATCGTGAGAACCATTAGAACATTAGAAGTGAATTTAAACAAAGTTAGATCCCGAATAGCTATCCTTCATCTATCCTGTCACAATCCTTATTTCTCATATTGTTTACAAACCGTTGTAGTTCAACTATCATTCTCCATGATCAAGTCTAATTAGTTGTAATCTTAATTTAGTAGTTAATTGTAGTTAGTAATTACCCAAATCAAATGTTGATCATCCTGAATAGTAGAAAATCATAAGTTAATTGAACATTATTTAAATTCAATTCCTGTGGAGACAATAATTTTACTATCTTTGGCTAGCGAGCATTAATTTTCGTGTTGTGTTTTGCGCTTGTCAAATTTCGGCGATGTTGCCGGGGATTGGCAATCAACGGTGTTCAAAATAATTTTTAGTGCTAATTCAGGAATTATTATTTTTTCTTTTCTTTTATTTCATTTTTAGTTAACTTCTCTTCAAGATTTATTTTGTAGTACCTAACAAGTTCTAGGATGAAAACTTGAAGAAAATATTCTTGATATTGAACTCTAATTGCTGTTAAAGATGTACAACTAACCTAAGAAAACAGTTGAAGAGTTAGTAGTTGAACATTATCACAAGTCTGCTATTTGTTTTAAATATAGTGGAAAGCATCTATGGGTTGACTGTCAAGCAGGTAAGTATTCTTCCTATGGTTCGTCTTTTGAATACTCTCACTCTATTTCTAGTCCGTACAGGTATGACGTTTCATATGGGCACAATTTTAACTTTGGTTGGGATGAATATCCTTATTATGACTGGAATAAAAGTGAAGTAGGACAACCACCTCAAGGGGAGAATGTCAGTTTAGAAAAGCTTATGTATAAGTTCATGAATAGTGTTGAAGAAAGATTTATACAAAATGATGAAGCCATTAAGAACCTAACAAAGCAAGTGAGTCAAATAGCAAGTATACTTTCAGAAAGCTCATTACATTGTGATGGTGAATATATGGAGGAGATACCCTGTGAGAATGAGCCTACCCAAGAGGATGAGCATTTGCAGAGAGAGTTTTCCACTCTGCAAGAGGACTTTGATTCATCTGAGATGATTGAAAATAAGGTTTTGGTTGAGTGTGAAGTAATGGAAGAAGAGTTCAAACCCCCATCCACCTTTCTATATGTACAATCTTTAGTAGAAGAGAATGAGGAACAAATGGTCTTGGACATACCAGAGGAATATCCACATGACCTTTCTTCTTTGTTTTATTATTCTAACATTGATCATGTGAATTTTATTTTTGGGGATTTACAAGAATATGCATGGAGTGATCCCGTAAAAGAATGCAAAACCAAGTTGAGGATCATCCTGCATGAATAATTTACCGCTCAAAACGAGGACAAGCAAAAGCGAAAAGAGTGGGTCTTACAAATAACTTCAGATGAATTTGGCCTAATGAGCTTTATAAAGAGTTCCAAGGAGCAAAAATGAGGGATGAATTCAGAATTAGTGGTTGAGTTCATAAGTTCTCGAAAACGAAAAACATTCAGGGGAGTTTCCTTTACCTCTTGCTTTTTACTTGTGTTTCAAGGGGACACGCCACGATTTAAAGCGTGGGGTGGGGAATGTTAATATGTATATGTGTAATTTTTTTCCTTCTTCTTATCTTTATGTGTTTTTTTTTGTCATTTTTAAAAATGTTTTTGAAAATATTGACTTTGTCCGACGATGATTTCCTCAACTATCTTCTTAAGGGATCAAAGTCGAAGAAAAAAAGATGCCTTTCATTTTTTTAGGTAGTGTAACAATTCCCCCTTGGTTTTTCTTTGTGATGCGGTTCTTTTCCTAGGGTTTTCACTTGAACCGGGTGTAGTTAGTTTTTCCTTTGTAGGAACTAAGAGAATCTTGTGTCGCTGTGCTAATTGGAGATAACTTTTCATGGCTTCGTTGTGCGTTGAGAGTGGTGAGTGTCTTAGTTGTGACGCCTAGGCTCAGTTCTTAACTCATGTATTATAGTGCCTTAAATTGTTTGATTTTGACTTTGCTTAACTGCTTTGAATAGAAATGGGCTGAGTGGCCGGTAATATATCAATACCAAAGTCGATATCCCTGTCAGGCAGCATGCCCGGAAGATCTGCCGGAAATATATCTGGATAATACCTCACTACCGAAACTGATTCAACGGTAGGAGTATCAACACTGACATCTCTCACATATGCTAAATACACATCACACCCCTTCTCAACTATCCGCTGAACCTTTAGAAATGAGATTACCCTGCTAGGAACATAATATAAAGTATTTCTCCACTCTAACCGTGGTAATCCTGGCATAGCCAGTGTCACGGTCTTGGCGTGACAGTCAAGAATAGCATGATAGGGCGACAACCAGTCCATGCCCAAAATAACATCAAAATCTACCATACTGAGCAATAATAAATTGGCTATGGTCTCAAAACTACTAAGGACAACCAAACACGACCGATACACATGGTCAACAATAAGGGAATCTCCCACAGATATGGACACCTAGACGGGAGAACTCAAAGAATCACAGGATACACCTAAATATGGGGCAGAGTAAGATGACACATAGGAATAAGTGGAGCATGGATCAAATAAGACTGAAGCATCCCTATGACAAACAAGAACAATACCTGTGATAACTAAGTCAGATGCAACTACCTCCATCCTAGTAGGAAGAGCATAATACCTGGCATGGCCTTCCCCTATAGGGCAACCTCTACCTACCCGACCTCCACCCCTGGGTGGCTGTGCAGGTGAAGTGGCAATTGGTGCGGTAACCATAGACTGAGAAGCCTGAGGACCCGATGGAATATGCGAAGATTAAGTAGTCTGTGGAGGTGCACCCCTCCTGTGTCTGGGCAAATTCCTCACCATATGACGAGTGTCACCACACTCAAAACAAGCTCTTGTAGGACATGGCTACTGTGGCTGGCTCGGGCCTGATCGGCTGGATTGACCACTGAAAGCACCTCGTGCGGGAGGTGCACTAGATAATGGTGGTGCATAATAGGGAGCCTGGGGCCTAGGAGTGGCCGGAATAACACTGCAAGCTGGAAGTACTGAATGAATAGGGCGGATCACATAGCCCCTACCATGATGAGTTGCAACTGGGGCATGAACACCACTGTATGTGCCAGAATCTCGAGACCTCTTGGCCTCCCTCTCCTCTCTCTCCCGGGTCCACATACCCTCCAATCTCCTAGCGATCTCCACTACCTACTGGTATGCGATGTCCACCTCTAACTCTCGGACCATGCTAAATCTGATACCAGGGTTGAGCCCCTCGATAAATAGACGTACTCGCTCTCTAATAATAGCACCTAAGGCTGGTGCATGCCTGGACAAATCACTGAACCGGACCGCATACTCCGATACAGTCATAGAACCCTGGCGCATTTGCTCAAACTCTGCGCGCCATTCATCTCTGAGACTCTGGGGAATAAACTCCCTCAATAACATGTCTAAGAACTGAGCCAAACTGAGTGAAGCTGCCTCGACCGGGCTACCCAACTCATATGATCACCACCACTGATAAGCCGCTCCATTAAGCTAGAACATAGTGAAAGCAACCCCACTAGACTCCACAATACCCATAGTATGGAGGATATAATGGCACTCCTCAAGAAAATCCTAGGCATCCTCTGACTCCAAACCGCTAAAAGTAGGAGGGTGGTACTTCTTGTACCTCTCGAGCTTGAGCTGCTCCCCCTCAGAAGCTGCTGCCCTAGCCTCGAGCTGAACTAGGGAGACCGACTGCAATGGTATGATCTCTGGGACTCGATCAACCAGAACCTGCTACTCTGGGGTATGGACGGCAGGGGTTTGTGCTCCTCCCCCGGCCTGAGATATGGAAGGAGCAAGTGGGATCAACCCTGCCTGAGCTAAGGTGCCAAACATGCTCAGAAACTGGGCGAGGTATCCTGAAGTGCTGGGGCAGTAACATGCGTCTCAGGTGCCTACTCTCCAGTTAGAGCTACTGGTGGATCCTCTGTAGTAGCTTGTGCATGTGCTTTAGCTGTACCAAGTGGACATCCTCAGCTTCTACCCAGGCCCCGGCCTCTCGCGGCTCTAGATGGGGTGTGTGTCTTCACCACCTATGAGAGAATAGAAAGACATAAGTTTAGAATCCTGAAGTCAACAATTTTTCACGATAAGGAATCAAAGAAGTGAAGCTTTTCCTAACAGTTCCATAGCTTCCCGAAAATAAGTACAGACGTCTCCGTACCGATCCACGAGACTATACTAAACCTGCTTGTGACTCATAACACCTATGAACCTAGAGCTCTGATACCAACTTGTCACGACCCTAAGTTTCCTCCATAGAATGTCGTGACAGAACCTAGTCTCTAAGACTAGGTAAGCCTAACAATATGCGGAATAATTGAAATAACAACTTAGAATCTCAAAACTTCAGCAACCACATAAATAAAATCTGTAACTCAATATGTACAACTCCCAAAACCTGGTGAAATATAATTCACAAGCTCTAAGTAACAATACTGAACAATCCTATACATCATTGTCTATAATAGTGAACTGAAATAAGGAAAAAATAGGATAGAAGGTGACTCCGAAGTCTGCAGAAGGAGGCAGGTATACCTTTAAATCTCCAAAGCAACCTCAGCTCACTAATACCAGGACTGATAGGAAGTACCTGGATCTGTACAGAAAGATGTGCAGAAGCGTAGTATGAGTACACCACAACGGTACCCAGTAAGTGCCAAGCCTAACCTAGGTAGAGTAGTAACGAGGTCAGGTCAAGGTCCTACTGGAGATAATAAGAAACTGGACGGAAGATAAAATGATATAATGATAATGACAATGGAAATGAAACAATAAGGAATTTACGGAAAGTTAATAACACAGAATCAAGGCAGTTAATACAACACGGAAGGAAAACAGGATTTACATGTTAAGGAAACAAACAACCAAGACAAGTGCAACAAATAGAGAAAGATCAACAAGGGTCACTACCGAGGTACCGCCCCGTAGTCCCAAACATAAAAGTAACTCACAGTCTTTTCTTATATCACCGTGGGAGCCTTTACACATAGTTTTAAAAATTATTTTCCAGAAATAGCATCCCTCGTTTTAGCCCACTTTATCACACTGCATGGCTTCTAGTAGTTCCCCAACTAGACATACGTATCAAGCTCACCTTATCTTACCTATGAGTTTCAACACCCAGACTTTATATCACCGCATGCGTATCAATATCATAACGTATCACAATTCGCACCTCAAGTACCCAATATCACAACTTGCCAGTAAAACCAAACAATAGAAAAATTTCGCAATTAGGAGCCCACGGCTCAACCACAATGTACACAAAGTCTCAACAATAACAACCGGAGAGTAATTCAATAAAATTATATTTCATAACTTACACTCCACCTCAATAGGAACCACGACCTTTGCAACTCAATGCCAAATTCAACGGCAAGATATTCAAAGAATAGCAGTTTCAAGTAAAGAATTCAATAGTCAAATAATGAATACGAGATAAAAGAAATCAAGTAATTTAACTAAACACGTAGGGCAAGTTGCAAATAAGAGATAAGACAAGTAGACATGTGAAATTAGACTAAATATGGTGACTCTAACATGTTAAAGTAACTCAATTAAAGCATGAAAGGAAAACTACATAGCTAAAACTAAAAATTTCAGAATTTAGCCTGTGTACACACTCGTCACCTTGCGTACACGGCCTTCACATACCACAATTATCAAAACACCAAATCCTAAGGGGAAGTTCCCTCACACAAGGTTAGACTAGTCACTTACCTCAAACCACGCTAAATCAATCAACAAGAAGGCCTTTCCCTCAATTTTCCAACTCCGAAGGGCTCGAATCTAACCAAAACAATTTCACACTATAAATATAATTATAGGAAACTAATTCAAACAATAAAATTATGATCTTTGGAATGAATTGAAAAATCAACTCCAAAAGTCACCTCGGGCCCGCGTCTCGGAACCTGATAAAAATTATCAAAAACCGAATATCCATTCGATATCGAGTCCAATCATACAAGAATTACTCAAATCCGACCTCATTTCGCCTTTCAAAACTCAAAAATTTAGCCTAAGGAGTTTCTACCAATTTTTTCCAATTTCCAACTCCAAAGCACCAATTAAATGATGAAATTATCAATAGATTCATGTGAATTAATCACAAATGAGTTGTAATTCCTTACCCCAAAGTCCTCTCTGAAAATCCCTTGAAAGTTTGCCTCAAACCGAGCTCTCTAAATCCCAAAATGAATTATGAAAATTAACCCTCAATCAAGCCCCTTTCTGCCTAGTGATCCTCGCTTCTGAGGGCCTAGGGGCGCTTTTTTGATTTTTTCGCAGGTGCAAAAAATACTTAATCCCAAAAGTCTCGCACCTGCGGACCCATTATCGCTTCTGCCGACATTGTCCGCTTCTGCGATCCAAGGCCTCCCTGGCCTTCTCCGCTTCTGTGATGCCTTCCTCGCATCTGCGTGTCCGCTTTTGCGGAACATGGACCGCACCTGCGGTCCTAGCTAGACATGGCAAAAATGCTTTTGTGGCTCGAAGGCCGCTTATGCGGCTTGAAGGCCACTCCTGCGACCCCAAATGCACAGGTGCGATTGCACCAGAAGCAACAATGCTTCAAAAATCTCACAATTCCAATTCAGATTCGATCCGAATCACACCCGGGCTCCCCAGGACCTCGTCCGAATATACAAACAAGTTCCAAAACACATAACGGGCCTACTCGATGCCAAAAATTACATCAAACAACATATATTGTACGAATAGCACCCCAAATTCAAGCCTAAGCAATTATGAACTTCTGAATTCCGAAACCAACGCCGATTCATACAGAAATAACTCCGATTGACCTCAAATTTTTCACACAAGTCAAAAATGACATTATAGACCTAGTCCAACTTTCGGAATCAAGATCTGACCCTGATATCAATAAAGTCCACTCCCGGTCAAACATTCCAAAATCTTCCAACTTTCGCCAATTCACACTGAAACAACCTACGGACCTCTAAATTAACATCTGGACATGCTCCTAAGACCAAAATCTTCCTACGGAGCTATTGGAACCATCAACACTCCATTCACACAAGTCAAACTACAGGCAACTCCTAAGACTTAAACCTCTAACTTAGGGACTATGTGTCCCATTTCACTCCGAAACTGACCCATAACCAAGACCAACCACCCCGTAAAGTTACATAATCACAATATAGCATAGAGGAAGCATAATTTAGGGGATCGGGGCTAAAATACTCCAAATGACCGGCCAGGTCGTTACACTTATGCTCTGCATAACAACAATAGTATGATGCCACCCTTATACTCTGCATAACAACAATAAATCCACACAACAAATTCACATGTGCTAACAACTTCAAATAAAGCATGTGAGAGTATACATTACAAATAAAATATATAACATGTGCTAACAAGTTAAATAAATACATGAAATAAGCCTAAGAGTCTATGTAATGACCCGATCAGTCGTTTTGAGTTCTAGCATGTCGTTTGATAGTTTGAAGCCTTGAGTAGCTTCATGTTATGTATTATGACTTATACGCAAGGTTAGAATTGAATTTTGAGAAGTTCGGAGTTGATTCGGAAGGAAAATTCTCAATTTCGAATCGTTAAGTTGGAAGAGTTGACCAATGTGACTTTTGAGTAAATTATCACGAAATAGGTATTTGAAGGTGACAATAGGTTCGTATGATGATTTCATACTTGGGAGTATGTTTGGGTTGAGTATTGGGTGGTCTGGGAGCATTTCGGTGCTTATGAGGAAAGTTGGTATTTTGAAGGTTTTTAGAATTTCCTAAGTTTGGTTTGAAGATGACTTTGGTGTTATCGATGTCTGTTTGGGATTCTGAGCCTTGGAATAGGTTCGTATCGTGATTTATGACTTGTACGTAAAATTTGGCATCATTCCAAAATATTTAAGTATGATTCAGGCGCGTTCGTCGAAGTTCTAATGTTTAAAAGTTGAAAGAAGAATTTTTATCATTGATTCGTGGTTTTGATGTTATTCGTGGCATTTATAGCCTTTGGATAAGTTTGGTTAAGGTGTTGGGACTTGTTTACGTGATTGGACGGGGTCCTGGTGGCCTCGGGTGTGATTCAGGGTGGTTTCAGACCATTTCATCTTGTCTTGAAACTGCTGGTTTCTGGTGTCAGATTTGCTCATCGCGATCGCGATGAAAGGCTCGCAATCGCATAGTATTGATTGGAACCTGGGTAAAGTTGTTATTCACAATCGTGTATGGGGGGTCGAGATTGCCGTAGTTGATCAATTGGTTCATCGTGTTAGCGTGGTAGGAGCCGCTAACACGAAGTGTTAGCGAGGTGTCTTGGGATCTATGGTGAAGTGCTAGAGAAATGGGAGAAATAACTTTAGATTCGCAGGAGGTATTCCAGGACGGGTGTATCAGTGGGAGATACTATTGAGTGCATGCGGATGGTATAAGATGGCTGATAGGTATTGAGACGATGTGGCCATGTGATTTGGGTCACTCAGGATGAATGTAGTTTGGAGTACGTTATGTGTTTGAATAGAACTATTATTTCGAAGGCAATTCAAGAGTAAATTGGGAGAAGTAGAGTTAGTTAGTAATGGTTTGAATCAACAAGGTTGTGGAAATGATTAGTTTCTTCGGTGTGGTAAGGCTATACAAGTGGTTCATGACTGTACGTGCGGGCTTGACAACTATTGTGTTTCGATTGATTTGGAATGAGTTAAGTGAAGGGTTTCGAGCCGATGAAGTGTTAACTCTACTAATGTTTTCAGGAGATTATGATAAAATTCTTGTACTCTAGAGTAGCAGCATGATGCGTGCAGTGAGCGGTATGGAGATTGGAAGTTAAGGATCAGGGTTGCTGTTTAGTTTTGATAAGAATGTCACGAGCTTGGAAGAGCGGGGGTGGGGGGATTTCTGATGTTTAGAGTATGCTGTTGCTATCTTAGTGTCACCTGAGAATGATGTTGTGTAAGAGGCATGGTATATTGATTTGCGGATTCTTGATTTGCATTACAGAATTTGTACGGTTGGTGGCATGGATGTGTAAACCTTGCTACCTGGTGCGGAAGGTCGTGGAGTGACTCCCGCAGGATGATTGTATAAGTGTGAGGTGTCACCCATTTATGTGGTAAAGATCTAAATGAGGTATGGATATTCTAGTACTATCGTTGATGGGAGAGTTTATGTCTGAGAGGCGCTTTATTTCTTTGGTTTCGGACTGTGGAAGTTTGTTCCTGATTTTACGGTTGATTGTATGTGTCATGGATACGGTCATTGTGGACCTTTGGAGGTTATAGACCCATTTGGAGATGATCGGAATCTGCTTGAGGTCCATTGGTAGACCTAATGTGAATGTATATTTTATACCAGATCAGCTATGCTTATTCGGCATAGCATCGATTATGGACAAGTCTTCGGGCATAACAGATGGTATTCCTGGCGTCATCTATTTCAAGTGCTACTCTTTTATGCCACATGGGTTGTGAGACGACTTGATTATTCACACGTGTGTTATGGTCCTGTGTAGCTTGTCTTTATTTGCACCTTAGTCGAGCTCGAGTTTTGTAGCGCATGGCACTATCTGTCTCCCCAGGGTTGTATTTATGCCCTTGGCGTGCTCGTGGTCGATATTCAGGCATTTCATGAGTTTGAGCATTATGGCTTGATGGGTATTTCCCTACTGATGGTTATGTGTGGATCGGGTGGCACGCCGCCACGGGTATCATGAATGGATCGGGTTGCATGCCGCAATAGTGAGATGTTGAGTACGGTTCCTTGTACTATTTTGTGTGCCTCGTTTCTCATCTCTGAGATAGGCTCATAACATTTATTTATTTGTTATGTGGGATGGGTAGTTCTTTGCCAGAGTTTATTCTTTGTTATAAATCATATTCGAGTTGTAGCTTATTGGATCATTAATGTCGTCGTAGGAGATTTTAGGTGGTTTTTGATGTGGCTTGTCGGTCGAATAGCATGTACTGGGTGAGACAAAGTGGTTGGACCTGGAGTTAGTGCAATGAGATTTAGATAAGGTATAATAGAGGGAAACTATCACTATTCAGTTCAGATGAGGCAAGGGCCCTCATTGGGCGGGGAAATTTCCATGGATTTTTATTTGGCTGGTGGTTATGAGATTCTACACGTCTCTTCATTGTCGCAGTATTGCGAGGGTTGGAACAGGTCTTATTTGTGTTATGGGGTATACTACGGGCATCATGTTAGTGGGTTTGCAACATCTACGGTTGGAAGATGTTATTATGGCCACACGAATTATGCGGTGCATTGTGTGGTTTCAGCATGGGTGCATGATCATATTTGGTACAACGGGTTGAGATTGATATGGTGTTCGTATGCTAGAATCAGGTCTCGTAGAGAATTTTGGATGTTGGAATTTGGTTCTAAGGCTTGTGGGCTAAGGTAGCAGGAAAGATCTTCAGTCTGGCTGGAGCTAATATGCTCTCATGGGTTGTGGTTGCACAGGTGGGTGCGCGAGGTGATAAACAATAATTTTGGGCAACTCTGGAATAGTTCTTGGCACGTTCGAGGACGAACATATGTTTAAGTGGGGGAGAATGTAACGACCCGACCGATCGTTTTATGTTCTAGCGCATCGTTCGACATTTTGAGGCCTTGAGTAGCTTCACTTTATGACTTATACGCGAGGTTGGAATTGAATTTTGAGAAGTTCGGAGTTGCTTCGTAAGGAAAATTCTCAATTCGGAAGTTGAGTCGGAAGAGTTGACCAAGGTTTGACTTTTAAGTAAACGACTTCGGAATCGGGATTTGAAGGTTCTAATAGGTTCGTATGATGACTTCGGACTAGGGAGTATATTCGGGTTGAGTATCGGGTGGTCTAGGAGCATTTCAGTGCTTATTGTGGAAAGTTGGCATATTGAAGGTTTTTAGAATTTCGTAAGTTCGGTTTGAAGAGGAATTTGGTGTTATCGATGTGCATTTGGGATTCCCAGCCTTGGAATAGGTTTCGTATCGTGATTTGTGACTTGTATGCAAAATTTGGTGTCATTCCGGAATATTAAGTATGATTCGGATGCGTTCGTTGAAGTTTGAATGTTTGAAAGTTGAAGGAAGGATTTTTATCGTCGATTCATGGTTTTGATATTATTCCTGGTGTTTCGAGTATTTGGATAAGTTTGGTTAACGTATTGGACTTGTTGGCATGATTAGATAGGGTCTCGGGGGCCTCGAGTGTCATTCGGGGGGTGGTTTCAGACCATTTCATCTCGTCTTGAAACTGCTTGTTTCTGATGTCAGATTTGTTCACTGTGATCGCGTAGTATTGATTGGGAGCTGGGTGAAGCTTTTCTTCGCGATCGTGTATGGGGACTCAAGATCGGGGTGGTTGGTCAGTTCGTTCATCGCGTTCGCGTGCTAGGAGCCGCAAACGCGAAGTGTTAGCGAGGTGGCCTGGATTTGGATGGCTGTTCTTCGAGATCGCAGGGATTGGTTCACGATCGCGTAAGGTGTTTGTTTGAGGCATGAAGGTTTGGCCTTCGCGTTGGCATAGCTAGGATCACGATCACATAGGGTGTTGGTATGAGGCATGAAGGTTTGGCCTTCGCGTTCGCGTAGTTAGGCTCGCGTTTGCGTAGCTAGGCTCACGTTCGCGTAGGTTGTTCAGGAGAAGGTTCGCGATCGTGTTTCATTGGTCGCATTTGCGGAGAAGAAATATGGGGCAAGGCTGGCTTGGCCTTCGCAATCGCGAGGGTACTTCCGCGATCTCGAAGAGGAAGGACCTGGGCAGACTTGATTTTTATACGGGATTTGGTTCATTTCTCTCTCATTTTCACTTGGTTGGGCGATTTTTGGAGCTCTTGGAGGGGAGATTTCATCATCTATTATGAGGTAAGTTATTCCCACTTGTTGTAAGATAAATACAAGAGTTATATATGGATTAAAACATGGAAATTTGTAGAAATTGTGGGATTTTTGAAAAAAAATCTTGAATTTGATATTGTTTGATTTTGACCACGAATTTGGACATGGAATTGGGAATAAATTATATTTTTGAGTTCGTGATGTTATGGGTAATGTTTATCTTCAAACATTTTCGAAATCCGGGCACATGGGTCCGAGGGTTGACTTTGTTGACTTTTCGAGCGGAGTTGAGAATTGTTATAAATTGATTAATTATGAGTGTTGGAGTATATTCTTATTGGTTTTCATGACTGTTTGACTAGTTTCGGATCGATGGGCATTGGTTTGAAGTGCTAGAGAGGCGTTGGAGCCGGTTATGGAACTTCAGAGCGAGGTAAGTCTCCGGTCTAACCTTGTGAGGGAGAAATTACCTCGTAGGTGCTATACTTATTACATGCTACATGTTGTGGGAGCTACGCACGTATGAGGTGACGAGTGTCCGTGCGTATGCTAGAATTACTGATTATGTCCAGGTAGACTTAGATTCACGCCATGCTTTAATTGTACTATTTGAGTTATTCTTGCCTTTTTAATTACTTTAGTTCGATTTTTACATGAGACTAGGCACGCATAGAGTAATGGACTCGTTATTTTAGATATTTGACGAGCTACTTGATTACCCGTAGAAATTGTACTTCTCTTACGGATTTCTCAGCGCTTTGCCTATTCATTGGAAAGTTTCTCTTGAATTTCATAACTCACACGTATATTCGTGAGTGGGGTCATAGACCCGTAAAAGCTTTATACTCTTATGGGATTGGGCCGTTCCCCTCGGCAGGATATGGTAACACACTCTTATGCGATCGGGCCATCTGCCTCGGCAGTATCACGTATCATATTATTATAGGATCGGGCCGTTCGCCTCGGCAGGATTATGTATCACATTCTTATGGGATCGGGCCTTTCGTCTTGGCAGTTCTATGAACACTCTTATGGGATCGGGCCGCTTGCCTCGGCAGAATCGTGCGAAATACTTGATAAGGAGTCCACGTACTTATGTGTTTCCTGACTTGAGATGTGACCGTTGATTTGGTATTGACCATTACATATTCCATTTGAGGAGGTACCCGATAATTGAGAACTTTGGGTTCATTGTTCATCTATAGACCGTATTATCTGCCTATATATGTACTCATTGCTTACTTATGATGTTTCATACTTGTCTACTTTGTTATATTTGATTTACTGGACCGCTAGTAAGTGTCAATGTCAGCCCCTCGTCACTACCTCTTCGGGATTAGGCTAGATACTTACTGGGTATATGTTGATTTATGTACTTATGCTGCAACAACAACAACCCAGTAAAATCCCACTAATAGGGTCTGGAGAGGGTAGTGTGTACACAGACCTTACCCCTACCCCGAAGGAGTAGAGAGTCTGTTTCCGAAAGACCCTCGGCTCAAAAAAAAAAAAAGACAAAATGACAAAAAGGAAACATTATTAGTAACACAACAATATGTACTTATGCTGCAGTTCTGCCCTAAATGTGTAGGATATGATAGGTTCATTTGGTGGTCATTTGGGCGCGTCGGCGCGGTTGCTGAGGGGACTATAAGGTGAGCTGCTAACATGCTACAATTCGCAACACACAGAGTTTCCATCATAATTAATTACTTTGTCCTGTCTATCTTGTATTCTAGACAGATATTGTATTGTTATTGTACTTCCTAATAGATGCTCATATACTTGTGACACCGGGTTTTGGGGTGTTCTAGAATTTGTTTATGGTTTGCTTTACATTGATACATTTTTACTTTATATTTTATTTAAATTGTACGTATCTACGATTTTTAATGTATCGATCTCTCTATTTAATAAGATTCATGATTTCAAAAATAATAAAATGAATAATTAAGTTGGTAGTTCACCGTTGGCTTATCTAACGGCGATGTTGGGCGCCATCACGACCTATAGTGGATTTTGGGTTGTGATAATCTAAACCGGTCAATTTTCACATATAAGTTCGAGTACGCACTCGTCACCTCGCGTACACGTCTTTCACATAATTCAAATAATATAATAAATCTCAAATCCTAATGGGTAATTCCTCCATACAAAGTTAAACAAGATACTTACCTCAAAGAAGCTAAATCAATACTTTAAAATGACCTTCTCGTGTTAAACAACCTCTCGACGACTCGAATCTAGCCAAAATAACTTAGTATCATAAATAAAAACCATAGGAAACAATTTCGGATAATAAAGTTTCGATCTTTAATGAAAACTAAAAAGTCAACCCATAACGTCAACCCCGGTCCCGCACCTCGTAACCCGACAAAACTTATAAAATTTAAACACCCATTCCGATACATGTCCAACTATACCAAAATTATCCAATTCCGACATCAAATTGGCCTTCAAATCATCATTTTACATTTTAGAAGGTTTTTATAAAAACCCTCAATTTCTCCAAATCAAATCACTAATTTAATGATAAAAATAAAGATAGAATCATGAAATATAATCAAATCCGAGTCAAGAATACTTACCCCAATCCAAAGCATAAAAATTTCCTCCACAATCGCCCAAATTCGAGCTCTCTAACTCAAAAAGTGATAAAAATAAAATGCCCTCGAAATAGTGTACTTTTATGTTCTGCCCAGATATTACACATCGCGATCGCGAAACATTCAATGCGATTGCGAAGAACAAAATGAAGGCTGCAAAAAATAACCTTACGCGAATGCAAAAACACAGCCGCAAATGCGACTCATAGCTACCTCAGCTTACGCGATCGCGAATCAAATAATGCGAACGCGAAGAGCAATAAACCTGGCCTCCCCCAACATGGTCCCCCACCACACAATCGCATGACACCTACCGTGAATGCGATGAAGAAACACTCACAAGCACACGATCGTGGACCATTCATTGCGAACGCGAAGAAGGAAAAATGGTCAGTCACCAAACGACCTAGGCGATAGCGACTGGCACTTCGCGATCGCGAATAAGGATATCAGACACCAGCAATCAGCAGTCCAAAACATGGAAAAATGGCCTGTAGCCCATCCGAAATACACCCGAGGCCTCTGGGATCCCGTACAAACATACCAACAAGTTTTAAAACACAATAAGAACTCGCTCGAAGCTTCAAATCACATCGAACAACACCAAAATCACGAATCGCACATCGATTCAAGCTTAATGAACTAATGAGCTTCCAACTTCCAAAACTAATGCCGAAACATATCAAACAAATTCCGAATAAGCTCAACTTTTTGCATGCACGTTCTAAATGACACAACAGAGCTATACCAACTTCAGAAATCATATTCCGAATCCGATATCAATAAAGTCAACTCCCGGTCAAACCTCTCAACCTTCCAAACTTTTAACTTTCCAACTTTCGCCAAAATGCATCAAATCAACCTACGGACCTCCAAATCCAAATTCTGATATACGCTAAAGTCCAAAATCACTATACAAAGCTATTAGAAATATCAAAATATTATTCCAGAGTCGTCTACATAAAAGTCAAACTCCGGTCAACTCTTACTACTTAAACTTTTAAAACAAGAATCATTCTTCCAAATCAATCTCGAATCGCCCGACAACCAAATTCGAAAACACACGCAAGTCATAATACACAATACGAAACTAATCGAGACCTTAAGTCACCGAACGGGACGCTAAATCTCAAAACGGCCGGTCAAATCGTTACACAAATCCCACACATATGCGCACCCATAACACGTAACTATCACAAATAACTCCAGCAACTAATGCCTCAACCAAGTTTAGATAGGATACTTACCTCAAACAAGCTAAAACAAATAATGAGTAAGCCAAACAACACTCTAGGAATGTCATCTGTGCGTATCAACCTCCGAACGGCTCGATACTAGCTAAAAACAACTCAAAAATATCAAATAATGCACAAACCCAATCGATATTGGTCGAATTTTTAATCAAAAACTCAAAGTCAACTAAAAGGTCAAACCCAGGTCCGTACCTCGTAACCTGACAAAACATACAAATTCTGACAACCCATTCAATTATGAGTCCAACTATACTAATTTCACTCAAATCTGACTTCGAATCGATGTTCAAAACTCAAAAATTCAATTTAGGAAAATTTAGACAAAAACCTCCAATTTCTCTTTAAAATTCACAAACCAAATTCCAAAATCGAAGATAGATTCATGAAATATAATCAAAATTGAGTAAATTTTTTTTATCCCAATCCATATGGTGAAAATCCTCTCCAAAATCGCCCAAAAAACCAAGCTCTAGATCTCAAATTATGATAAAAAGAACCAAAATCTCGATATGTAGTGAATCTGCACAGGGAAGTTGCACCTGCGACAAAATTCTCGCTTCTGCGGAACCGCATGTGCGGCCCTAACCTTCGCTTCTGCAAAAGTGACCCAACTCAGCATCAACCGCTTCTGCGGTAAAAAAACTACGCTTCTGCGGTCGCTCTTTCGCGACAAAACCTCCGCTTTTACAGAAAATCAATGATCCCAGACCTTTTGCACATGCAGAACACAATCTGTTTTCGCGACATCGCAGGTCAAGAAAGGATCCGCATCTGTGCTTATCCCGCTTCTGCGCCAAAGTTACCGCATCTGCGCCTGTGCAGATGCGATGAAATCTACGCATTTGCGGACTCCTGCCCCAGCTCAAATTCGCGCTTCTACGCTACAAGTGCCGCTTCTGCGGTGCCACACCTGCACCCAAGTCTCCGCAAGTGCGGTCAAACCAGGTCCCTGCCAAACCAGCATAGCCAAAATTATCAAAAACGATCCAAACCGTGTCCAAAACTCACCCGATTCCCTTGGGACCCCGTCTGAATATACCAACAAGTCCCAAATCATAATACAAGCCTACTCAAGATCTCAAATTATACATAACAATATTGAAACGAAGAATCGCACCTCAAATCAAACTTGAATTTTTTTTGAACTTTCAACTTCTAAGACTCGTGCTGATTCATATCAAATCAACCCGGAATGACCTCAAATTTGCACACAAGTTCCAAATGACATAACAAACCTATTCTAAATCCCAGAATAACAATTTGAACCCGGTATCATCAAAGTCATCTCTCAATCAAATTTATGAACATTCCAAACCTTCAAATTCCAACTTTTACGAAATAATGTCGAAACGTTTTAGAAATATCTGAATGCAAATCCGAACATACAACCAAGTCCAAAGTCACAATCCGGGCCTAACGGAACCATCAAAACTCTGATCCAAGGTCAAATACTCAAAAGTCAAACTTGATAAACTCTTCCTACTTAAAACTTTCTAGTTGAGAATCATTCTTCCGAATCAATCCCGAGTCACCTGAAAATCAAAATTGACGATTCACACAAGTCATAATACATCGTATGAATCTACGCAAGATTTCAAATAGCTGGACAAAATACAGATACTCAAAATAACTGGTTGGATCGTTACAGAAATGTTTCAGCTTGTTTTTAAAATTGAAAGATCATAAATGGTTCTAAAAGGATTTCGGGAATACATGAGAACTACTTTCCGCATGATTAGCCAAACTTCTATCATTTGTAAGGAGCAATTTCGCAGGATAATAACCAGACTTCACTTCGTATTTACCTGAATTAGTAAAATTCAAAATCAGTCGATCATTGCCTCCCCCTCCTACTTCACAGAAGAAATTGGGAAAATTAAAATAGATTTTACATCATCTTGGTTAAATAAAGTATTCAAAATCTTAATATTCCAAGTGTTAGTACTGTCATCAGTCAGTTCTGATATTTTTTAGGTTTGCAGCAATACCACTCATCATACTTAAGGGGTAAAATGAGCTATCTTGGCAACCATGGATCTCTCCATACTCTCACAGATTTACCATTCGAAACATTCCATCTAACACCTCTACTTAAGAGATCGCGTCCCCACAAAATACTTTTTCATACCCAAGATGTATATCTATTAGTCGGTACCTGTAAGAAAAATACATTAGAAAAATATTTACCTTTAAGGACTTGAGAAACTAACAAATCAGATTCTGTCGGAATTCTTCATGCTAATTTGGCTAAAAGATCCATATTCAAAGCCTTTAAATCCCCAAAGCCTAATCCACCTTTAAATTTTGGTTAACATAGTTTTTCTCACTTTTCAAAATGTATCTTTCCCTTATCGTTATTCGTACCCCAATAAAAAGTTTAAAAATAAACGAGTGATTTTCTTACATAGCCCATCAGGTATCTGAAAACAAGACATTACATATGAGGAAATAGAAGCTAAAAGAGACTTTAATAAAACCTCCTTCTCTGTATGACTCAAAAGCTTTCCTTTCCAACCCTTTATTTTTGATAAAATTCTATCCTTTATGAATGCCAATATTACTATTTTAGATCTTCCCACAACAAGAGGCAATCCTAAATACATCACCTTCCCACACATTCGAATATTACTCAGTGAAGAACATATTGTAACTTTTTCCTCCTCTATAGTATTCTTACTAAAAAAGACTGCAAGTTTGTCAAAATTAATTATCTATCCCAAGCACCTTGCATATATGTCCAAAATTTTATTAATCGCAATAACACTATCCATATCAGCTTTACAAAAGATAAATGAGCCGGCTGCATAAAATAAATAGGAAACAGAAGGACTACTCCTCCCTAGTGTGAACCCTTTTAACTTTCTTTATTATTCATTAAATTTGGTAAACCCAATTTACCAAAATTTGGTGAAATCCCATTTTAACATCATTTGATAAGGCCATTCCATACGTTCATATGTTTTAGACTTACTATTGAAACAACGGGGGCTAATTCTACTCATAGGCACTCTAAAGGACTGATATTTAGGAATTAACAAGTGTGTCCTGAATTTCAGTTTTTTCGCTTAATATTTTAGGACAAAAATGTCCTGAATTGTTCTGAAGTTAAGATTTATAGTTTAAAATTTCAGGACAAAAATAAGTACTAGCTAATCTCTAAATAGCATCCCTGAAAATGACTACCGTGCACTTGCCCCGAAATATCAGTAATAATGCAAATTGGATTAGATCAAGTTAAAGATACTAAGGTCCGGCTATCCGAACTTCGAAGTGAAAAGGTTAGAAAACCGAAATTATTGATTTCTGATTCTAAAGCCTAAAGGTAGGAAAAATAGCATTTAAAAAAGAAAAAGTGAAAAAGGTAAATAGGTAACCAAAAGAAAACAAAATGGGGGAAAGGTAAAACAACCTTAAGCATAAAGGAAGCAAAACTTTAGTTCTTTTTATAATTATGTTATAATTTAAATTATGCATTGCGTAAGTTAGTATATAATTGGATTGGATATCGATATTTTGATATTTTTTTTCTAAATATCGAATAACGAATTTTTTAAAATTTATATCAAATGCAATATCGAATATACAATACCAATACCAAAGACTGAGATTTATTTTATTTCGGTTCGATAATTAGTATTTTATCCGTTTCAATTTATGTGTTTTACTTTCCTTTTAATTTATTTCATAAAGAATGTTTCTTTCTATATTTGATAATTCTTTAATTCCAACTTTTCACATGGCATATTTGAGACCACAAGATTCAAAGATATTTTGGTACAGTACACACATCTTTAGTTTAAGACTACAAGATTTAAAGTTTTCCTTACTTTCTTAAACTCATTGCCTGGTCACATTATTATTTTATATTTGTAAAGAGCATTTTAGTTCTTACATGTTTGATTTTTTACGATTAAATCCCCTAGACTTTTTGTGTTTTTATTACTCAATATAGCCATTTCAAATTGAATGTTGAAGTTTAATTGTATACGAGCATCTATTCTCTTCATTCCACTTTTTATATGATACTAGTCTTAGGATACGCGCATTGTGCGTGTACCCATGTTAATAAAAATAATTTTTTTAAAATAATATAAATGGTATATTCAAAGGATATATTTGTGATAAATAAAAATTAGAAAAATATGCTTTCCAAAGATAATTCTTTCAACCCACACTAATTTAACTCATCATCTTATGATAAAGTTTCTTGGCTTTTTGTAATGATATTAAGTTCTAGGATATATTACGCATGTTGATGTTACAATTATATTAGTTTTTTATTAGGCGAATATATTATTTGATATTTAATATTCTCCTTAACGTCTATATTTGCTGATAAAGTAATTTTGAATGACTGAAAAGAATTAAAATTGCTATTATTTGGCCAAATGAAAATAAAAAGGTTAAGAAAGAGAGAAGAATACTCAAAAAATATTTTTTAAGCCCAATACCTTGCATTTAAATTGATCTAGTATTTGAAGCGAGATTTCACATATTTTTTTTGTCACGACCCCAATTACCTTCCGTAGGGTGTCGTGACGGCACCTAATCTCTAAGACTAGGTAAACCTAACGCTTACTAAATTAATAGAAGAATTAAACCATCAATGATAATTATAAAATAGAAATCTTTATACATAAATTACAATCCCCAAAATCGGTAGTACAAGTCATAGGCTCCACTGAGTGTCACGATCCGAAATCTATTAAAGGTCATGATCGCGCCTAACACCACTGGCAAGCAAGCCAACAATAATTAATTAATTTAATTACCCATTTTAGTAATTTCAAATCGTAATTTCTTTCAATTAAATAGTAAAAGATAGAACTTACAGAGTAAATGATAATATTTTCGCAACTAAAATACTGAACAACCCACAATCACTCCCAAAATTCGGTGTCACAAATGCATGAGCATTAACTAGGGAGTAAAATAAAATGCAGCATATGTCCAGAATACAAATTAGACACGAACGATATAAATAACTCTGATGGAGACTCTGCTGGCTGCGGATCGTAATATAGAATGCAGCTCACCTAAGTCCTCGCATTAACCACACCTCTGTGCCCACAAGGCCACTAGACATATATGTACCTGCACAAAAATATGCAGCAAGTGTAGTATGAGTACGTAAATCAACTCATACCCAGTAAGTATCCAATCTAACCTCGAAGAAGTAGTGACGAGGGGTCGACTCCCACAGTTACTATGGGCTAACAATAAGATACCAATATTATAATTAACCATGGATTGTATAATACAGCTGAAAACCCAATAAACAAGAGGTAAGTAAACAATTCCTTTAATAATAGGAAGTTTCCAAATTTATTTTTCGTCATTTAACAATTTATATCTCAAGCCAATGAAGCAATATCAATTATTATTAGTTCCAAAGATTTATCATGCGCAAATCATGCCGAGGTTGTACGGTCCGATCCAACATAATATTTAAACTGTGCACTACCGAAGGTCGAACGACACGAACTATAGATGTACCTATCTACTGCAGATGCGTTCGGCCCGCTCCACAAAAGAGAAAATACATATACAACAATCAATTCAAGATTTATTAAGGGGCAATTATTCAAGGGAATACCAAATTCTCATTAACGGTCAAGAAAATAAAGTTTAACCTTTTACAATTCCTTTATCAAGGTTCAATATGATTTAAGCAATTAAATTAACAAGTAGGGTATAAACATTTGTAAGTATAGTATGATATGGGTCCTAGACTACCCGGACAATATCATAATTAATAGCTACGTACGGACTCTCGTCCCCTCGTGCATACGTAGCTCCCTAGAAATAGAAGCACCTTTTAATTCAATTCACCTATGGGGTTAATTCCCTCTTACAAGGTTAGAAAAGAGACTTACCTTGCTCCGAAATTTCATAACCGATTCCAAAGCTTTTCCAACAACTCAAACCGATGCCCATCGGTCCAAAACTAGTCAATAAATACGCAAATCCATAAATATATACTCTAATACTCATTATAATCCAATTTATAACAATTTCCAACTCCGCTCAAAAGTCGATAAAAATTACCCCCAGGCCCACGTGCCCGGATTCCGAATTTTTTTGAAGATAAATATTACCCATAGCCTCACAAACTCAAATATATAGATTATTCTCAATTTCATGCCCAAATTCGTGGTCAAAATCCAAAAATACAAATTTCTAGATTTTCCACCAAACCCCCAAATTTTTATAAATTTTCATGAATTTCCATGTTAAAATCTAGGTATAAGCCAAGTATTTAACTAAAAATACACGGGAATCACTTACCTCTTTGATGTTGATGGAACCCCTCTCAAGATACTCTAAAAAATCGAATAAGTCCAAGTGGGAAATGAGAGAAATGAGCTAAGTCCCGCATTAAAAGCTATTGTACAAGTCACAGATGTCGCATTTGCGACACCTGGTTCGCAAATGCGAAGGTCGCAAATACGACAAAATCATCTCAAATGCGAAGCTGAGCTCCCCACTGCCAAGGTTGCAAATGCGACCAAAAGCTCGCAAATGCGAAGGCAGGCTGGTCGCAAATGCGACTGGAAATCTCGCAAATGCGAGTCCTGCCCAGATCAGGCTTCTTCGCAATTGTGAAGCCTTTCTCATAAATACGAACCAATTCTCACATTTGCGATACCTGAGACACCAGCAAAGAAAAACCAGAAAACGGAGGCCTTATCAATCATCCGAACACATCCAAAACTCACCCGAGCCCTCGAGGTTCCACACCAAACGTCCACACAAGTCTACAAATATCATATGAACTCGCTCGCGGCCTCAACTAACATCAAACAACATCAAAATCATGAATCACACCCCAATTCGAGTCTAATAAACTTTAGAACTTCAAACTTCTACATTCAATGACGAAACCTATCAAACCACGTCCGATTGGCCTCAAATTTTGCACACAAGTCACATTTGACATTACGGACCTACTCCAACTTTCGGAATCGGAATCCGACCCCTATATCAAAAAGTCCACTCTCGGTCAAACTTTCCAAAAACTTCAAATTTCTATTTTTTCGCCAAATGACCCCAAAACAACCTACGGACCTCCAAATCCACTTCCGGACGTGCTCCCAATACCGGAATCACCATACAGAGCTATTCCCAGACTCGAAATCCCAAACAAACATCGATGACATTGAAATGCACTTCAACCAAAATTTATGAAATCCTTCCAAAATGCCAACTTTCCACAATAGGCGCCGAAATGCTCCGGGATCATCCAAAACCCGATCCGGACATACGCCCAAGTCCAAAATCATCACATGAACCTGTTGGAACCTTCAATTCCTGATTTCGAGGTCGTTTACCTGAAATCACACCTTAGTTAATTTTCCAACTTAAAGCTTCCGAAATGAGAATTTATTTTCTAAATCAACTTCAGACTTCCGGAAATTCATTTCCGACCACACGTACAAGTCATAATAAATGAAGTGAAGCTACTCATGGCCTCAAACTGCCGAACGACGCGCTAGGGCTCAAAACGACCGATCAGATCGTTACATTCTCTCCCACTTAATCATATGTTTGTCCTCGAACGTGCTAAGAACTGTTCTAGAGTTGTCTGAAATCACCATTTAACACCTCGTGTACCTACCCGTGCAACCACAAATCAGTTGAGCACATTAGCTCCAGCCAATCTAAAGACCTTCCCCTTTATTTAGTCAAGTAAGCCTTAGAGTCAAATTCCAACATCCGAAATTCTCTACCAGGACTATTTCCAACATACGAACACCGTATCAATTACTACACACTGCACCAAACACGATTGTATACCCTTACTGAATTCTTACCATGCACCGTGTAACTCATTTGCCCAAGGCAATCTTTCCAAAGCACAACAGCTAAAATTTTCACTGACCCAAAGCCTGTAGTATACCTCATGACCAATTAAGACTTGCTTTAACTCTCGCAATACTGCCACGACAGAGAAGATGTGTAGAACTCATAACCACCTGCCGAATGACAATTTATGGAGTCTCTCCCCCCAACAAGAACCATTACCTCATTCTGGACTGAATAACAATATTTACTCTTTAATATGCTTTATATAAATCTGATCGCACTGATCCCATGTCCAATAATCGTGTTTCACCTAGTACAAGATGCCCAGTCAATAAGCCACCTCAGATACTGCAAAAGCCTCATATGATGCCACATTGTGCTAACAAGCTACAAACTCGAATATGATACATATGGAAAACGAACTCTGGAATGAACTACTCAACCCACGTAAATAATTTAATAACCGAAAATATATTATGAACCTTCCTAAAAAATGAGACACAAAACACACAAGAATATCTATGGGAAACTGTACTCAACGTCACACTGTTGCGGTGTGCAACCCAATCCACACATGATACCATTACGGCGTGCAACCCGATCTACACATAATAATCCAAAGAAAACACACATCGAGCCGTAACGCTTATACTCACGAAATGCCCGGATATCAACCATAAGCACGCCAAGTGCATAATACAAATCCTGGGAAGACGGGTAGTGTCATATGCTATAAAACTCAAGCACAACTAAGGTGAGATATATGATCTGCATCTCGAGAGCCATCCTGCTCACATAACACCACCTCTACGCGGGACCTCAACACATTGTACAAATAATCAAGCCGTCTCACGACCCACATGGCACAATAGAGTATTACATGAAATAGCTGGCAACGAAATTAACATCCCACGCCCGAATACTCTTCCATAAGAAATGCTATGCTGAATTAACACACCTAGTCTGGTATAGAGTACACATTAACATTTAGACCCATCAACGGACCTCAAACTGATTCTGATCATACCATGCTTGGGCAAATAACCTCTCAAGGATCCACAATGACCCTTTTCCCATGACGCGCAAGAACAACCGTCGAATCCGGAACAAACTTCCACAATTCACAACCAACTGAATAGATAGCCTTTTCAGGCCTAAACCCTCACATTAGCGATAGTACAAAAATATCCATACTTGATTTAAATCTTTAATCAATCAAGTGACTACATGTCACACTTACACAATCTTCCCGTGGGATACGCTCCCACGACCTTCCGCACCAGGTAACAAGTCTGCACCTCCATACCGCCGGCCACATTAATGCTGTAAAGCATATCAAGAATCTGCAAATCAGTACACACAGCCTCTTACACGGAACATTGATCTCAGGTGACGCTAAAGACAATACCAGCTGATTCTAACCATCTACATTCTTTCCTGCTCGTCCGAGCTCGTGACATTCTTGTCAACACTGAACCGGAACCTTGATCCTCAGCTTCCTATTTCCATGCCGCTCACTGCATATAACATGACAATACGTGAGAGTATAAGAATTCCATAATAATCCCTGATCCACTAATAGAATAAACACTCTGTCATATAGCAACCTTTCACTTAACTCATTTCAGGAGAACCATTGCAACACGCAACCGAATTCTCATAACCGCAGAAAATACAACCCCAAGTAGTGGTCTAAACAACCATGACCCTTCCGAGATCCATCTACACATAACATGCCATAATAACTCGAATGCCTCCAAGTAAAATCAATTATAGTGGCTGTCAAGCCTCGCACGTACCGCCACAACCACCTGTAAAACTTAACACGTTGAAGGAACTGATCATTGCCACATCAATCCGATTCAACCATTGCTAACCGATCCGACTTCTTCTAATTTACTCCGGACTTGCCTTAGGAATAATAATGGACCCATTAAAAACACGACGAACCCAATTCGCACTCATCCAGAAGGACCATATTTCACGAGACCACATTGTCTCAAAACCCATAAACCATCTCATACCCTCATTGTGCGCACATTCACATCTTCAACTAGTACACCCATTCTGATATTCCTTTATGAATCCGAAGTTATTTTCTCCCATTCCTCCAGTGCTACACTGCAGCCCAATGATAACATAGAATACTCCAAGCCCCTTTTTTGTAGTCCGCTGTAATGCCAGATACTTACCATACTACGGACTCGAAATCCTTAGGCACCACACTTTAAATTTTTTGAATCCACTAGGACCGTTTTCGAGAGTCACCCACTCTGACTTGTTTTCAATTATGATCAAACTCCAAGGATCTGCTAGCACATGAACACCTCCTCAAAGAAGCACTCGGCCGACTAACTTCCTTGTACATCACATATACACGAAACATAAACTCTAAGTCTTCCCAAAGCCTGAACATGAATCAATAAGGCCAATTATAGTACACATTCCTCAAATCCTTTGCTCAAATCACCACTGATGTTCTCTTTTCTTAGTCATAATAACCCACCAATATGCCGATAACCAGAAACCTCACAAGTAGACAACCATGCGATCCAATCGTAGGCAGTGGGGCTCTCCCACTTAGATTGAAGCTACAATTGCATAACCCCGGATCCCACCAAAATTCCTTTTTCCTCATTAGCACGATCTCGCACAATCGACCCGCCAAATTCCTCAGAATCTTCTTGTTAAATATTTCATGAACATTCTGAATCACTAGCCACATTCACATATTCGATCTCGTACTGGATAGCTAGTAAAATTCTTCGTAGAAGCTTCATCAATACCACGTAACCACTAGCCTGCTCACAGGAGATAACCCACTTGTGGAAAGTCCATGCTGACACCTTCCAACAATGCTGCACCGAGTATAATCACCACGAAACCAATAAACTATCCTGAGCCCGTGCCCATTCACCAGCTGTACAATTCCGTTCACTCCTCATGGACATCAACTAAAGGTGCGACAATACATTCCAATCCAAAGTCATGTTGTATCCTTCTTCATATCAAGCAACTCCTTTCCGTCGTATCCAACCTTTCTCCGTATAGCAGCCAATATTCCAAATTAAGTTCGTAGACTTAGTCACTGTCCACCATGAGTTCCAAATCACTCTAAACTTTCCTCAACGCGTGTAGCTATCCTACCACAGAACCCATATGCTACCCTTCCACTCCCCCACTTTGGTCAGACCCTCTCCTTTAAGCAACTACTCGACTTCTGTTTTCTTACACTTGGCCTTCTAGAAGTTTAACCACCGCAAGACACCTCCCACATGTTCTTCCTCATCCTTCACTGCCCAGTTGCAGCCTTAAATAAAAATTCATCTCTGTAGCACCTGAACCAACAGATCGCTGCCAACTCTAAACCTCCTCGAAGATTATCTTCCTTGAGCCATCAACATTAGGATCACCGATTCGATTCTGAACCACAACACACTGCGACCTCTAACAGTCGCCTTCCCGGCACCATCCACAATACTCTGCCCTAAAGGCGATTTTTGAAGAAGGCCATAACATTGGCAAGCTTAACACATTCAGTCAAGGACGACAACACCACATCACGGATGAAGATTCCACCACGCTCGAAAATACTAAGTCTCGTTACTCCATCTACCCAACCCTAACCATTCTTAGTCCGATTGCCTTTCCTCCGCTGGAAATAAAACACTGAACCTATGAATCATGGATTGAGAAAAACCTCCTTTCGAATCATTCACTGCCCTGACACGTAGACAGGTATCTTACCATTACATCAATACCGTGTTATAACAACTCATAGACAACATAACAACCAGTGCCAAACCTCAAAACCATAGGAATTACTAATTCTGAGCTGAAACGACAGGACAGCCTTCCACAAGGTGACGACCATAGCCCAAGCAATTATGCGGGGAGAAACATCCTGCACCACATCTGTAGTACCATTAAAATTCCTCGATTCCCAATTGATAACAAGCGCTTCACGTCGCATAAGATCAAGTAGGAAAGAAATAAAGGCAAAAGCCTCAAAGGAATCAAATCGCACGATAAGGAATCAAGAAAAGGAAGTGCTCCTAACAGCCCTGTAGCCTCTCGAAGATAAGTACAGACGTCTCCGTACCGATCCGCAAAACACTACTAGACTTGCTCATGACTCGTGAGACCTAAGTGAACCTAGTGCTCTGATACCAAGTTGTCACGACCCGAAATCCATTAAAAGTCATGATGGCGCCTAACACCGCTGTCAGGCAAGCCAACAATAATTAATTAACTTAATTACCCATTTTAGTATTTTCAAATCGTAATTTCCTTCAATTAAATAGTAAAAGATAGAACTTACGGAGTAAATAATAATATTTTCGCAACTAAAATACTGAACAACCCATAACCACTCCCAAAACCCGGTGTCACAAGTGCATGAGCATTAACTAGGGAGTAAAAATAAAATACAGCATCTGTCCGAAATACAAATTAGACAGGAATAAAATTAACTTTGATGTAGACTCTGCTGGCTGCGGATCATAATATAGAATGCAGCTAAATTAAACTGTGCGCTGCCGAGGGTCGAACGACACGAACCATAGATGTACCTATCTACTACAGATGCGTTCGTCCCGCTCCACAAAAGAGAAAATACATTTACAACAATCAATTCAAGGTTTTTTAAGGGGCAATTATTCAAGAGAATACCAAATTCTCATTAATAGTCAAGAAAATGAAGTTTAAGCTTTTACAATTCCTTTATCAAGTTTCAATATGGTTTAAGCAATTAAATTAACAAGTAGGGTACAAACATTTGTAAGTATAACATTATATGGGTCCTAGACTACCCGGACAATAGAATAATTAGTTCCTACGTACGGACTCTCGTCACCTCGTGCGTACGTAACCCCCACAAATAGAAGCACCTTTTAATTCAATTCACCTATGGGTTTAATTCCCTCTTACAAGGTTAGAAAAGAGACTTACCTCACTCCGAAATTCCATAACCGGTTCCAAAGCCCTTCCAACAACTCAAACCAATGCCCATCGCTCCAAAACTAGTCAATAAATGTGCAAATCCATAAATATATACTCTAATACTCATTATAATCCAATTTACAACAATTCCCAACTTCGCTCGAAAAGTCAATAAAATTCACCCTCGGGCCCACATGCCCGGATTCCGAAAATGTTCGAAGATAAACATTACCCATAGCTTCATGAACTCCAATATATAGATTATTCTCAATTTCATGCCCAAATTCATGATCAAAATCCAAAAATATAAATTTCTAGGTTTTTCACCAAAACCCCAAATTTCTACAAATTTTCATGTTAAAATCTAGGTATAATCCAAGTATTTAACTCAAAATACATGGGAATCACTTACCTCTTTGATGTTGATGGAACCCCTCTCAAGATGCTCTCAAAAATCACCTAAGTCCAAGTGGGAAATGAGCTAAGTCCCGCATTAAAAGCTATTGCACAGGCTGCAGATGTCGCATTTGCAACACTTGGTTCGCAAATGCGAAGGTCGCAAATGCGACAAAATCATCACAAATGTGAAGTTGAGCTCCCCACTGCCAAGGTCGCAAATGCGACCAAAAGCTTGCAAATGCGAAGGCAGGCTGGTCGCAAATGCAACTGGAAATCTCGCAAATGCGAGTCCTGCCCAAATCAGGCTTCTTCTCAATTGCGAAGCCTTTCTCGCAAATGCGAGGTTCGCAAATGCGAATCAATTCTCACATTTGCGATACCTGAGACACCAGCAAATAAAAACCATAAAACTAAAGACTTAGCAACCATCCGAACACGTCCGAAACTCACCCGAGTCCTCAAGGCTCCATACCAAGCATCCACACAAGTCTAAAAACATCATACGAACTCGCTCGCGGCCTCAACTAGCATCAAACAACATCAAAATCATGAATCGCACCCCAATTCGAGCTTAATGAACTTTAGAACTTCAAACTTCTACATTATATGCCGAAACCTATCAAACCACGTCCAATTGACCTCATATTTTGCACAAAAATCACATTTGACATTACAGACCTACTCCAATTTCCGAAATCGGAATCCGACCTCGATATCAAAAAGTCCACTCTCGGTCAAACTTTTCAAAAACTTCAAATTTTCATTTTTTCACCAAATGACCCCGAAACGACCTACAAACATTCAATTCACTTTCGGACGTGCTCCCAATACCGAAATCACCATACAGAGCTATTCTCAGACTAGGAATCCCAAATGGACATCGAAAACATTGAAATGTACTTCAACCCAAATTTATGAAATCTTTCCAAAATGCCAACTTTCCACAATAGGCGCCGAAACGCTCCCAGGTCATCCAAAACCCGATCCGGACATACGCCCAAGTCCAAAATCATCATATGAACCTGTTGTAACCTTCAATTCCCGATTCCAAGGTCGTTTACCTGAAATCATACCTTAGTAAATTCTTCCAACTTAAAGCTTCCAAAATGAGAATTTCTTTTTAAATCAACTCCGGACTTCCCGAAATTCAATTTTGACTATACGTACAAGTCATAGTACCTGAAGTGAAGCTACTCATGGCCTCAAACTGCCGAACGACGCGCTAGGGAAATGCACTTTAACCCAAATCTACATTGAGTTTGCTAGAAAATTCATAAATGTAACTGTTCAGAATGGAATTAAACAGTATAATAAAAATATCAGTAGGTGACTCCGAGGCCTATGAACGTGACAACAGGTTTACCTTGAGTCTCAACAGCTCGACCAGCCAGCTAATAATCAACAACAACGGTGGCACCTGGATCTGCACAAAAATGCCCAAAAGCGTAGTATGAGTACACCATTGTGGTACCCAGTAAGTATCAAGACTAACCTCGATGGAGTAGTGACGAGGGATAGTCAAGACACCTACCGGACTAAACAACCTGAACAAGTGTGTAGATGAACTAACAGATAAACAATATTAATATAAAGCTAAGTAGGATAAGGAATACAAAACAATACTTGTAATGATACACTAGTAACAACAATATTCAACAAGAAGCAGTCAAGTATTAATGATGTGAAGTAACTGATCACAGTCTAAGTCCGGGGAAACCAAATAAAGGGAAAAGCAGCAACAACTCAATAAGAACAACCGCTTTCACACCAGATCTGTTGAAGCATTTCCATGAGGTATCGAACCTCACAATCATAGCTCACGGGTCCCAATTCATGAACCCTAATCACTTGGCATCTTGTTCCCACATTGCAAACCATAACCGCACGGACGACTCACGTGCCAATAGAACTATCCTCACATGGAAGGCAAGAAGACAAGAGTACATATAATGGTTAATGTCGTCAGGATTCACCTTTTATAACAGATATGGGTAATTTAACTACGTGTATATTTGTGCAAGTGTCCTACCATAATTCCAATCAACAAATAAGAGTAGACTGAATAAATGGAACATAAGAAACGATCACCACGAAGTGAACAGTGTAACAAAAACAACAATGAAGTTTGAAACAACAACCAACACAACAATATTAGCTACATAGAACTGAGCAAATAGTATGCTAAGGAAAACAGCAATCAAAGACAGGTGCATAGAAAAGGGGGAATGACAACTATAGCCCTCCCGAGGTACCGCCTCGTAGTCTCAAATCGTAAAATGAACCACAACTTTCCTTTTATCACCGCAGGAGCATTTATTTTTAGTTTTGAAAATTATTTTTCCCGAAATAGCATCCCGCGTTTTATCACACCTTATCACACACATGGCTTATAGTATTTCCCCTACGAGCCACGCGTTTCAAGCTCACCTTATCTCACCTCATGCGTTTCAACACCGAGACCTTATACCACCGCATGCGTATCAATAATAACAACATCACGATAGAAACCTCATGCAACACAATAACAACCGTACGACAGAAACCTCGTGCAACACAATAACAACTACATAGCAAAAACCTCGTGCAACACAATAACAACCGCACAACAGAAACCTCGTGCAATACAATAACAATTTTATCAACAAAACACGTATGCCAAAAACATAACAACTCAAATAAATGACTTTCACAATATGTTCCCACATACCATAACATTTCCTCAAGACAGTTTCAATATCACAACCACGTATAGCCCTCGGCTCAACAACACTGAATACAACATCAACAACAACAATAACACGAGTATACGACAAGTAATTCAACACAAGATCTTCAGAACACAAAGAAATAGAAGAATGAACTCACAGAGAAAGACACAACAAGGAAATAATAGTCTCAACAAGAATAGTTCAACATAGGAGAGGTAATGTGCAACAATAATTCCACGAAAGTACAATTCGACAACAAGAGAGATAGCATGAATCAATGACCCCAAATAAGAATACGTCAATAATGAAAGGGGTAATAAACTTCCATTAAGGCTAAGCAATTACAAAAGAGATAATAATGATTTCAATTAAGGTTAAGCAATTACGGAAAGATAACAATGATTTCAGTTAAGGTTAAGCAATTACATAAAGGATAGCATGACGATAAAAGAGGCAACAACTTCAGTTAAGGCACATAAGAGTTTAATCGGAAATAAGGGTAGAACATGAAACAATTAATTTCAATTAAGACACATAAGGGTGAATTTAGTAAATCTGGGATTTAACATGACAAACAACTTCACATCTAATTAAACATAAGAACCTAAGAGCCCTAAACGATCAAATTTCCACAAATAAGCCCAAACACGTACTCGTCACCTCACGTACACGGCCTTCATAAGACACAATTAGCACAAATAACTCAAATCCTAAGGGGTAGTTCCCCCGCACAAAGTTAGGCAAGATATTTACCTCAAAGAAGTTAGACCGATACTCTAAAATGACCTTCTCAAGTGAAACAACCTCCGGACGACTCAAAGCTAGCCAAAATAACTTCAAATCATAAATAGAACCCATAGAAAATAATTTCGGATAATAAATGTTTGATTTTTAATTAAAACTAAAAAGTTAGCCTAAAACTCAAACCCCGGACCCGTTCCTCGGAACCCGATAAAATTCACAATACCTGAACACCTATTCCGATACGAGTTCAACCATACCAAAATTAATAAACTACGACAACAATTCGACCTTCAAATCTTCATTTTATATTTTCGGAAGATTTTCCAATTTTTCTCACTCTCTTCAATTAAATTCAAAATAAAGGATGAATATAACCATGGATTTATGAAATATAATCACTTTCAAATATAGAACACTTACCCAAGATGAATTCGTGAAGAAATTCTCCAAAATCGCCCAAAACCGAGCTCCAAAAATCCAAAATGGAAATGGAGAAATGATCAAATTCGATCCTTATGTTTTTGCCCAATTTTTCACATGTGAATAGATTTGCGCGCCTGCGAGCTCGTTTCTGCGGGAAAAATCTCGTGCCTGCGGTGACCACACAACAACCCTCTCTCGCACCTACGCTATTTCATCCGCTTCTGCGCAATCGTATGTGTGAGCCTCATATGGGCATCTGCAATGCCAGCCGCTTTTGCGCCCCAAATATCCGCACATGCGGAGCCTCTCCAGCTAGCCTTCCCAAGTCACTTCTTCAACGAATTCCACGCTTCCGCGAGAACGCACCTGCGGTTCTTCATGTGTAGGTGCAAAGGCACCAACAACCAGAATTTCCAGCAGGTTTTCATCCGAGCCACTCGGAACCTCGTCCTAATATACCAATAAGTCCCATAACATAACATGGACCTACTCGAGGTCTCAAATCACGTCAAACAACGCCGAAATTACAAATTGTACCTCGAATCGGACTAGTGAATTTTAAAATTTTCAAATTCTATATCTTGTGTCGAAACGTATCAAATCAATCCAGAAAGACTTCAAATTTTGCACACAAGTCATAATTGACATAATGGAGCTGTTCCAATTTCCAGAGTCGAAATCCAAACCCGATATCAAACAAGTCAACCTTCGGTCAAACTTCTAAATATTTCAAATCTCCAACTCTTCCAACATTTGCCAAAATGCGCTGATTTGCCTTACAGACTTCCAAATCCAAATCCGGACATACGCCTAAGTCCGAAACCACCATACGAAGCTATTGAAACCATAAAAATTCCATTCCAGTGTCATTTGCTCAAAGGTGAAACTTCAGTCAACTCTTTTCATTTAAACTTCAAAATTAAGAATTATTCTTTCAATTAAATCCCGAATCATCTAAAAACCAATCTCGACCACACACGCAAGTCATAATACACATTACGAAGCTTCTCGAGGCCTTAAGTCACCGAACGGGGTGCTAATTCCCAAAACGACCGGTCGGGTCGTTACATTCTCCTCCTCTTAAACAAACGTTCATCCTCGAACGTGCCCAGTACCACTCTGAGGTCATCAAATCACTGAATTTACTCATCATACATATACTCGTGGGTGACTCCACGTTACCCCAATCCACATAAGCCCGAAAACACCATATCAACTAAATATCATTCCTTCCACCCACACAGGAAAACCTTAGAACCAAATTTCTCACCATCCAATCATTTCCAAAAGACCTGAATCCTACATCCACACACGGTACCAACCTCAACCAACTGCAACAACTTATGCGTACACCCACCAGGTGCAACCACACGGCGTAACACATCACACATATGCCTTAAACAACAACTCTAGCCACAGTAGTTGCCCATAATTAAATCCAGTACCGACAATTAGCCTCATATCCGTTAGAACCCTGTTTCAAACCTTTACAACACTAACAACAATGCAAGAAACATGAAGACCTTGTCACTATTCACCCGAATCAACAAGTCACTTCTAACGCCACCGAGGCACACCTCGCAAGCTAAAACTCAATAAGCACAGCACGAACATGACTGTATATGTAAGGAGAAACACATAAGAGAACTATCAAACAAGCCCGACAGGCACCTCTCCCTATCAGTATCTGACTACCAATCAATTTCACAAAAGGAGAATCAAAGCATATGAATAAATCACAAGGATCTCATCCTGATATAACTCCACCTTGGCCCGTAGCCCGGCTCAAACATATCAAATCACATGAAAATGTAAGGATCCCATCCTTAGCTCTGAATCACAAGTAGAACGCATATCATACCAACTGAAACCTTCTACTAGTTTAATTCCTCTAACAAAATCACAACACTAACTGAACTCCCACCCTATAAAAGCATCTAAATCACAAATCGTAACTAATCACTCAGAAATCGCATTAGAACCTACGGTACTGGGTAACAAAAGTCACTTCTAGTCTTATAACTCTCAATAATGAATAAAAACAAAACGATAGACATAGGCTACCACTATAAAATCTTCCAACAAGGGTAGACACATAAGTAGAGTACAAGATCATGAAACTCACCCGTATGTGAAGTAAAATAGAAAGACTCACCCTAATAAGCAGAACCAGAACAAGATACGAATGATGCTCCTCTATAACAAAATTGAAACCATAACTGTACAACATCATCTGGTGTAGCGGCCTCAGCCCTACAATAGAAAACACATCATAGGGTCGGGCCTCCCCCTCCTAGGTGCCCTCTACTCGCCTGACTTGCACCCCAAGCTGGCGGTGCAGGATATCAACAACTGAAGCAAAACTCATAGCCTTAATACCCCGCTGTGACACATCTATTTGGAGTCTGGGAAAGTCTCTCACCAAGTGGCTGGTATTTCCATACTCAAAGCAACCTCACCGCTGTCGTGGATGTGAAAGTTGTCCGGTACGGGTACCCTGAGACCCATGGGTACCTGAAACACCGTGCAAAGCTTGAAGTGCAAACTGAACTGGTTGACCCACAAAACCTCTACCATGCCGTATCCTTCCTCCAAAATAAGGACTAGTAGATCTCTCTAGTATACGAGGCCCCCTTGTCCTTCCTCTCCTGACCCGACATGACCTCTCCCTCCTGGTCCCGCATGCCCTCTAATCAGCTAGCGATCTCTACCACCTGCTGAAATAGAACATCTGACTCCAACTCCCGAGCCATGCCGAATCGGATATCATAACTGAGTCCCCCAATGAAACGGAGGACTCACTCTATAGTTGTAGAAACTAAAGTAGGTGCATGTCTGGACAATTCATTGAATATAGCGGCATACTATGACAATGACATAGTGCCCTGGCGTAGCTTCTCAAAATCCATGTGCCATGCATCCCGAAGGGTCTGGGGAACAAACTCTCTCAAGAACACCTCTGAAAACTGACCCCATGAAAGTGAAGCTGCGTCGGCTGGACTACTCAACTTATACGCTTGCCATAACTGATATGCCGCTCCCTTAAGATGGAATGTAGTAAAAGCAACTCCACTCGTCTCCACAATACCCATAGTGCGGAGAATACAGTAGCACTCCCCTAGGAACCCGTGTGCATCCTCTGAAACCAAACTACTGAAAGTAGGAGGGTAATACTTCTTGAACCTCACATGTCTAAGCTGTTCTTCCTCATATGCTGTTGCCCTAACCACGGGCTGAACTAGGACGACATGCTATGTCGGCATGACACCTGGAACCGGACCAACATGGACTCGCTACTCTAGAGTACTGGCGGTGGAAGTCTGAGCTCCTCCCCTGATCTGTGAAGTAGCTGGTGCAACTGGATTCAACCTCGCCTGAGCCAATGTACCAAACATGCTCAGAAACTGTACTAAAGTCTCCTGAAATCCCGAGGTCACAACAGGTGCTCCGACTGTCCCCCAACAGAAGCTACTGGTGGCTCCTCAACAACTGCTCTGATAGGTGCTCTAGCTGTAGCACGTGCTTCTCCTAGGCCTCTGTCTTTGCCCCGGTCCCTAGCAACACCGACCTGGGGGCAGCGTTGTCGGTAACTACAGCTCGTGTCCTCACCATTTGTGAGAGAATAAAATGACAAAGGTTCAAACCCTAAGATCAATAAACTCGCACAATAGGGAAGTGAAACTGTCCTAATAGTTCTGTAGCCTCTCAAAGATAAGTACAAACGTCTCCGTACCGATCCGCAAGACTCTACTAAACTCGCTTATGACTTGTAGCACCTATGAACCTAGAGCTCTGATACCTACTTGTCACGACCCGAATTACCCTCTGTAGGGTGTCGTGACGATACCTAGTCTCTAAGACTAGGTAAGCCTAACACTTACTAAATTAATAGAAGAATTCAACCATCAATGATAAATATGAAATAGAAATCTTTATACATAACTTACAATTCCCAAAACCGGTAGTATAAGTCATAAGCTCTACTGAGTTTGCTAGAAAATCCCTAAATGCAATTGTTCGGAATGGAATTATACAGTACAATGAAAATATCAAAAGGTGACTCCAAGACCTGCGAACGCGACGGCAAGTTTACCTCGAGTCTCTACAGCTCGACCAACCAGCTAATAATCAGCAACAACTGTGGCATCTGGATCTGCACAAAAATGTGCGGAAGCGTAGTATGAGTACACCACTGTGGTACCCAGTAAGTATCAAGACTAACCTCGGTGGAGTAGTGACGAGGGATAGTCAAGAAACCTACCGGACTAAACAACCTGAACAAGTGTGTAGATGAACTAACAGAGAAACAATATTAATATAAAGCTAAGCAAGATAAGTAATACAAAACAATACTTGCAATGATACACCAGTAACAACAATATTCAACAGGAAGCAGTCTGGTAATAATGCTGTGAAGTAACTGATCACAGTCTAAGTCCGGGAAAACCAAATAAAGGAAAAACTAGCAACAACTCAATAAGAACAACTGCTTTCACACCAAATCTGTTAAAGCATTTCCACGAGGTACCAAATCTCATAATCACAACTCACGGGTCCCAATTCATGAATCCTAATCACTTGGAATCTTGTGCCCACATTGCAACCCATAACCACACAGACGATTCAAGTGCCAATAGAACAATCATCACACGGAAGGCAAGAAGACAAGAGTACGTATAATGGTTAATGTCGTCAGGATTCACCTTTTAAAACCGATATGGATGGTTTGACTACGTGTATGCTTGTGCAAGTGTCCTACCATAATTCCAGAAAACAAATAACAGTAGAGTCAATGAATGGAATATAAGAAATGATCACCACGAAATGTACAGTGTAACAAAAATAGCAAGGAAGTTTGAAGCAACGACCAGCACAACAAGATTAGCAACATAGAACTGAGCAAATAGTGCAACACGGAGGAGAATAATTAATAGTATGCTGAGGAAAACAACAATCAAATACAAGTGCACAGAAAAGGGGGATTGACAACAAGAGCCCTTTCGAGGTATCGCCTTATAGTCTCAAATCGTAAAATGAATCATAACTTTCCTTATATTACCGCAGGAGCCTTTTTTTTTAGTTTTGAAAATAATTTTTCCCGAAATAGCATCCCGCACTTTATCCCACCTTATCACATCGCATGGCTTCTAATAGTTCCCCTACTAGCCACGCATTTCAAGCCTACCTTATCTCACCCCATGCGTTTCAACACCCATACCTTATACCACCGCATGTGTATCAATAATAACAACAGCACGGTAGAAACCTCGTGCATCAGAATAACAACCGCACGACAGAAACCTCGTGCAACACAATAACAACCGCATGACAGAAACCTCGTGCAACACAATAATAATTTTCTAAGCAAAACACGTATGCCAAAAACATAACAACTCAAATAAATGACTTTCACAATATGTGCCCACATGCCACAACATTTCCTCAAGACAGTTTCAATATCACAACCACGTATAGACCTCAGCTCAACAACACTGAATACAACAACAACAACTACAACAACACGAGAATATGACAAGTAATTCAATACCAGAACTTTAGAACACAAAGAAACGGAAGAACGAACTCATAGAGAAAGACATAACAGGGAAATAATAGTCTCAACAAGAATAGTTCAACAAGGGAGAGGTAATGTGCAACAATGATTCTACGAAAGTGAAATTCGACAACAAGAGAGATAGCATGAATCAATGACCCCAAATAAGAATATGTCAACAATGAAAGGTGTAACAAACTTTCACTAAGTCTAAGCTATTACGGAAGAGATAATAATGATTTCAATTAAGGTTAAGCAATTACGGAAAGATAAAAATAATTTCAGTTAAGGTTAAGCAATTATGGAAAGGATAGCATGACAATAAAAGAGGCAACAACTTCAGTTAAGGCACATAAGATTTTAATCGGCAATAAGGGTAGAACATGAAACATTTAATTCCAATTAAGACACGTAAGGGTGAATTTAGTAAATGGGGGATTTAAGATGACAAACAACTTCATATCTAATGAACATAAGAACCTAATGGCCCTAAATGGTCAAATTTCCACAAATAAGCTCGAGCACATACTCGTCACCTTGCGTACACGGCCTTCACATGACACAATTAGCACAGATGAGTCAAATCCTAAGGGGTAGTTCCCCCGCACAAAGTTAGGCAAGTTACGTACCTCAAAGAAGCTAGACCGATACTCTAAAATGACATTCTCGAGTGAAACAACCTCCGAATGGCTCAAATCTAGCCAAAATAACTTCAAATCATAAATAGAACCCATAGAAAACAATTCCAGATAATAAAGCTTCGATTTTTAATTAAAACTAAAAGGTCAGTCCAAAAGTCAAACCCCGGGCCTGCACATCGGAACCCGATAAAATTTACAAAACCCAAACACATATTCTGATATGAGTTCAACCATACCAAAATTAATAAACTCCGACAACAATTCGATCTCCAAATCTTCATTTTACATTTTCGGAAGATTTCCCAATTTTTCTCAATTTCTTAAATTAAATTCGAAATAAATATTGAGTATAACCATGAATTTATAAAATATAATCACTTTTGGATATAGAACACTTACTCAAGATGAACTAGTGAAGAACTCCTCCAAAATCGCCCAAGACCGAGCTCCAAAAATCGAAAACAAAAATAGAGAAATGACCAAATTTGATCCTTATGTTTCTGTCCAGTTTAGCACCTGCGAACAGATTTGCGCGCCTGCGAGCTCATTTCTGCGGGAAAAATCTCGCACCTGCGGTGACCACGCAACAACCCTCTCTCTCACCTGCGCCATTTCTTCTGCTCCTGCGCAATCGCAAGTGTGAGCCTCATTTGCACATCTGCGATGCCAGCCGCTTCTGCACCCTAAATTTTCGCACCTGCGGAGCCTCTCCATCTAGCCTTCCCAAGTTGCTTCTGTGACAAATTCCACGCTTCCGCGAGCACGCACCTGCGGTCCTTCATGCGTAGGGGCGAAGGCACCAACAACTAAAATTTCCAGCAGCTTCTCATCCGAGCCATTCGGAACCTCATCCGAATATACCAATAAGTCCCGTAACATAACACAGACCTACTCAAGGTCTCAAATCACATCAAACAATTTCAAAATTATAAATTGCACCTCGAATCGAACTCGTGCATTTTCAAATTCTATATCTTGTGCCAAAACGTATCAAATCAATTTGGAATGGCTTCAAATTTTTCACACGAGTCATAATTGACATAATGGAGCTGTTCTAATTTCCGGAATCGAAATCTAAACCCAATATAAAACAAGTCAATCTTTGGTCAAACTTATAAATATTTCAAATCTCCAACTCTTTCAACATTCACCAAAATGAGCCGAATTGCCCTACGGACTTTCAAATCTAAATCCGGACATACGCCTAAGTCCGAAACTGCCATACGTAGCTATTGAAACCATAAAAATTCTATTCCGGAGTTGTTTGCTAAAAAGTCAAACTCCGGCCAACTCTTTTCATTTAAACTTCAAAAATAAGAATTGTTCTTTCAATTAAATACCGAATCATCTGAAAACCAATATCGACCACACATGCAAGTCATAATACACATACGAAGCTTCTCAAGACCTTAAGCCATTGAACGGGGTGCTAAATCCCAAAATGACCGATCAGGTAGTTATATTTTTTTTGTAAGAAAGCACAAAAAGAAAAAAAGAAACTAATAATATTTCAATATTGATCTACACCAAACAATGTTGATGGCAAACCGCGAGAAGACATAATAAGCCACTAGCCTTGAGAAATTTTTCAATGTGTATTAGGATTTATATAAGTAAAATTATACTTGATTTAATATTTTAAAATTTGGTATTCGTAAAAAATTTTAAATAAAGAAAAAATTAATATTCAAAGCTTTAATTAATTTTAGAAACTTAATTTATAGAAAATTAATTAAACTACTATTCCTATATATTAGAAAAATTATTAAATAACTATTTTACCTAGTGAGAGGTGTCCATAATCAAAGATTTAGAACTCTAACATATGTTGCACATGTATGTGTCTGCATATTTTAGAAAGATTTAGAACAAACATTAACAATACAAAAATTTCTTTATAATTTAGTACAATACTTTAATCGTTGGCAGAAGTTTACTCTTCTTAGATTATCAACTACATTACTTTATAAATTTATATACTTGATTTTTAAATACCCAATAGAATAACAATCTTTATATTTAGCGTAGAAAAGGATATCCACTAATTAATACAGCCGAAACCTAAAAGGAATACAAAGTGGTCACAACTTTGTACAATACGAAATATTAGAAAATTAATTTAATGATTATTCCTAAATATTAGAAAAATAATTAAATGATTATTTCTAAATATTAGGAAAATAATGAATGATTATTACTAAGTATTATGCAGCTAATGACTATTTTATCTAGTGCGGACTTTATTGTTTAAGGATAAAAAGGCGAACGACATTTCGCTAAGAGTCTTCGTGCTTTTAATATAGTATAGATAGATATAAATTATTATTGTTATCTATGAAATTACATAGTTTTTCCGTTGACAATGGTTTATTCATATATTGTTAATATTTTTTAATTGTAAGAAAAGTTATAATATATAGCACCTTTTATTTAGTTTTTGATTCTGTAAATTTATTCTAATAAGATTAAGGAATCGATGCCCAAAATTTAAAAAGTTAGTCTATGCTTCTCTAAATCCTTTCATTCCTTTTTAGATGAACTAGTATACATACCCGCGCGGTGCGCGAATCGTTCAATATAAGAAAGAGCAAAGAAAATTAACAAAAATAGATGTATATTGATACTAAATTTAGCAACCACATTAAAAAAAATTAAACCCAAAAATAAATAAAAAAGTTTCATCGAGTATTCTCTATAAAATTATTGCTAGAGAAGAACACTTAACCTCAAAAATTAAATTTCTTCATCCATTGAAAAACCAACAAACTTTTATAGCTTTGCTAGTATCTCCAGCGGCTTGCCGCTTCTTTCAGTATTCTATATTTGTTTTGTTGACTGTAACGACCCGACCTATTGTTTTAAACTCTAGCGCGTCGTTCAGCGATTTGGGGCCTTGAGTAGCTTCACTTCATATTTTATAACTTGTACGCATAGTAGGAATTGAATTTCGGGAAGTTCAGGGTTGATTCGGAAGGAAAATTCTCAATTCGAAAGCTTTAAGTTGGAAGAGTTGACCAAGGTTTGATATTTGAGTAAATGACCTCGGAATTGGGATTTGAAGATTCCAATAGGTTCGTATAATGATTTTGGACTTGGGCGTATGTTCGGATTAGGTATCGGATGGTCCGAGAGCATTTCAGCGCTTATTGTGAAAGTTGGCATTTTGAAAGTTTTAGAATTTTCTAAGTTTGAGTTGAAGTGGATTTTGGTGTTATTGATGTTTGCTTGGGATTCCGAGCCTTGTAATAAGTTCATATTATCATTTGTGACTTGTACGTAAAGTTTGGCGTCATTCCAGAATGTTTAGATTTAATTCAGATGCGTTCATCAAAGTTTAAAAGTTTGAAAGCTTAAAGAAAAGTTTCGATCGTCGATTCATAGTTTTGATGTTATTTGATGTGATTCGAGGCCTTGAGCAGGTTCATGTTATATTTTGGGACTTGTTGGTGTGATTGGACAGGGTACCGGGGGCCTCGGGTGTGTTTCAGGATGGCTTTAGATAAATTCTCCTTGTTTTATCATTGATGGTTTCTGGTGTTCCTGGTAAGCATCAGGATCGCGGGTAAAGGGACACGATCGCAAAGAATAGCTGGAGCTAGGGAGGAATTTGTGAATCGCGAACTCGGTAGAGGCGTCGCGAATGCGAAGAAGGGACTGGGTGTAACCTACACGATTGCGATTGAGAGTCGTGAACGCAAAGAAGGATGGGGAGCTGGGGCCTGACGACGTTAAGACTTCACGAACATAGCACGTCGCTGGAAAACACGAAGGGCAGGGATCAGAAGGCTTCGCGAACGCGACGTGGAGGTCGCGAACGCGTAGAGTAATTTTGGGTAGCTGTATTTTTGGCCTTTACGATCGCGAAGATGCTCATGCAATCGCGAAGAGGAAAAGCCTGGGCAATGAGCTTTATATTTCAAGACTTAACCCATTTCTCTCACATTTTCATTTGGCTGGGTGATTTTTGGAGCTCTTGGTGGGGAGGATTTCATCATCTATTATGAGGTAAGTTATTCTCACTTGTTATAAGATAAATACATGAGTTACATATGTATAACGACCCGACCGATTATTTTACTTTTTAGATTTTCGTTCCCCTTATTAAGACTCCCCGTATGTGCTTTTATATTTTTATGACTTCCGTGGGATGGTTAGTTCGAGTTTGGAAGGGTTCGGGTTAAAATCGGAACACTTAGTTCCTTAATAGTGGCTTAAAATGGTTGAGTTTGACTTGAGTTAACATTTTTAGTAAACGACTTCGGAACTAGAATTTGACCGTCCCAATAGGTTCGTATGATGATTTTGGACTTGGGCGTATGTTCGGATCGAGTTTCGGATGACACGGAAACATTTTGGCGCTTAATATTGAAAGTTAGCGCATTGAAGGTTTTCAAGTTCTTTAAGTTTTGTTTGGAGTAGGTTTTAGTGTTACCGAGGTCCGTTTGGTATTCTGAGCCTAGGAATAGTTTTGTATGTTGATTTAAGACTTGCACGCAAAATTTGGTGTCATTCCAAGTAGTCTAAGTATGTTTCGGCGCGTTCGGAGCTAGTTGAGAAGTTTAAAGTTCATAAGTCGATTCAATTTGGTTTTGGATTGCGATTCTTAGTTTTGTTGTTATTTTACATGTTTTCAGAGTTTGAGCAGGTCCGTAGTATGTTTATGGACTTATGCGTGTGTTGGTACGGGGTCTTGAGTGGCTCAAGTGTGTTTCGAACTGCCCGGGCTAAGTTGGAAACACTAGAAATTGCCGTTTTGGTTTCTTTCTTCGCGAACGCGGAGCAGTAATCGCGTTCGCGATGAAGGAATAGGCCTGGGTGGGATTTTTCCCTACGCATTCGCAAAGAGGAGACCGCATTCACGTGGCTCTGGGCCACTGGCCTTCACGTTCGCGCTCAGTCCTTTGCGTTTGAGAAGTGAGAGGCTAGCTGGGGAGGGGGTCAATTGATGGCCTTCGCGTTCGCATTGAGGCCATTGCGTTCGCGATGGGCAGGCCAGCTACGCCTTCACATATGCACGGCTTGTCTCGCGTTCGTGATGGCCATTTTTCTGGGCTTGGCTTTTTGGCCTTCGTGATTGCGGATGCCCTATCGCGGGACCACTGGGCAGAAAATATTTTAAAAATGGGACTTAGACCATTTTTCCCATTTCTCACTTGTGTGGTCCGAATTTTGAGCTTCTTGGTGAGGTGTTTTCATCAAGCATTGTAAGGTGAGTAATTTCTACCTAATATAAGTTAAATACATAGATTTTGTGTAGATTTTACCACATAAATTGTAGAAATTATGGATTTAGTTGAAAAACCTAGGTTTTGATAAACATGTGATTTAACCACAAAAATGATTATGGAATTAGGTAGAAATTATATATTTGAGTTCGGGAGGTTATGGGTAACATTTATCTTTGAAAAGTTTTGGAATCTGGGCACGTGGGTCTGTGGGTGAATTTTAAGAATCTTCCAATTTGGGTTTGGTAATTACTCTAATAGCTAGATTATAAACTTGTGAGCGTATATTGATCAATTTGTCCTGTGGGTGAATTTTAAGAATCTTCTAATTTGGCTACGTACGCACGAGGTGACGAGAGTTTGTACGTAACTACTAATAATACTTATGTCCGGATAGTTTTAGGACCCAAATCATGAAATACTTATATTGTTTGCACTCTACTTGTTAATTTAAGTGCCTAAATTATATTGAAACATGATAAAGGATTCGTAAAGACCAAATTTCACTTACTCTGAGTTTTGGCGGGTTACTTGACCGTTAATAGAAATTGTGCTTCCTTGTGTATTAGTCTTGTGATAGCTTTTAAATCGGATGTTCATAGAGTATTCTCTATTCTTGTGGAGCAGGCCGAACGCCTCGACAGTATAATAGATGCATCTATAGTTCGTGTCGTTCGACCCTCGGCAGTGTACATATTATTCTGGATTGGGCCGTACGACCTCGGCATAAATCGTGCGTGATAATGCTCGGAGCCCGATTACACTTGATATTAATTTTATGACTTGAGAGGTTATAATTTATTTATTGGCCCGAAATTGATTTGGAGTTAGTATGCGTTAGTTGGAGATTTTTGGAATTGAATATCAGTTGAAGAACCATTTATTCACTGCTTGCTATTGTGTTATTTTTATTATTCACATATTCCATGACTATTTAGAATTTATGTATTTTACTTGTTGGCCCATAGTAAGTGTCGATGTCGACCCCTCGTCACTACTTCTTCGAGGTTAGACTGGATACTTCCTGGGTAAATGTTGTTTATGTACTCACGCTACACTTCTACACTATGCATCTGGAATTCATTCAAGCGCTCACCCCCGTTATCCCGAGGCATAGTGGCGAGCTGCTCTCTGAGTCCGTTTTGCAGTACCCACAGTCTCTCTTTTGTATTTACTTTCTATCTATCCTATTTCAGACAGTAGCATGTGTGTTTTGTATATTCTACTAGTTGCTCATACTCTTGTGACACCGGGTCTTGGAAACATGCTAGTAGACACTTTACTATAGCATAGGCAGGTGCATCTGGAATTCATTCAGGCGCGCACCCCCGTTATCCTAAGGCATAGTGGTGAACTGCTCTCTGAGTCCGTTCTGCAGCACCCGCAGTCTCTCTTTTGTATTAATTTCTGTCTATCCTATTTCAGACAGTAGCATAGGTGTTTTGTATATTCTACTAGTTTCTCATACAGTTGTGACACCGGGTCTTGGGAACATACTAATAGACACTTTATGGTTTTGAGTATTTATTTCACATTATTGCTCTTTCATTGGTTCACGCTTTACTTTACTATAATGTTTCCACTTCTCGTTTACTTAATAAATAAAAATCAACTACTTTGAAATTATTAAAAGGAATAAATATATGGCTAGTTCACCATTGGCTTACCTAGCGGCAACGTTGGGCACCATCATGACCTATTGAAAAAATTGGGTCGTGACAATATGGTATCAGAGCACTAGGTTCACGTAGGTCTCACAAGTCATGAGCAGGCCTAACAGAGTCTTGCGGATCGGTGCCGAGACGTCCATAATTATTTTCTAGAGGCTATAGGGTGTTAGAAAACTACTCTTTCTTCATCTCCTATCGTGCAACTGATGTTGTGCTAAGTATCTTTTTCTTATTCTCTCACAGATTGTAAGAACGCGCGCGATTTATGTACCCGACCATGGAGGAGCTGCTCTCCTTGTTGCTAGAGGCCGAGGCAAAGGCCGAGGAAGGGCTCCAGCTCATGGTAGAGTACATAAACAACATATATCAAACCCCAGGTGCACTACCCGTTGGCGAAGCTCAGCCAGTTGCAGCGGCTATACCAGAGCCCAGAGCAGGTACGGCCGGCGAGCCGCAGAAGCTATTGGATAGATGGACCAGGCTACATCCTCCCGTCTTTGGAAGTGAGCGACATGAGGACCCCCAGGACTTGGGGCCAGTTCACACGTCTCTTTCTGGATAACGTTGCGATTTCAGTTCGAGCAGCTTCAGCAGGGCCAGATGTCAGTGACCGACTGTGAGGCGAGATTCTCTGAGTTGTCTCGCCATGCACTTATCCGTTGATGCAGCGAGAGTGCGGAGGTTTGTTGTGGGTTTGCACGCTGGTATCCAATCCACTATGGCCCGAGAGGTTGAGATGGGGAATTCTTATGAGATGGTTATGGAGATAACTTAGAGGATCGAGGGCATTCTTCAGTGGGGCCGAGAGCAGACATCGAGGGACAAATGGTTTGCATATTTTGGAGGGTTCAGTGGTGCTCCGTCTGGGGGCAGAGGTCTGTTTATAAGGGGTCAGTGTAGCAGTCCCACATATCCCAGCACCGTCGCCTTCTCGGGGTGCTCCAGTGTGGCCCTATTTTAGCGCCATTCCAGAGAGCTCCTACCGTCCACTAGCTATTCAAGGTTCCTCCAGTGGGTATTCAGGCCATCAGGGTCATACTTCAGGTCTGCAGTCCACCTTTCCGAGTGGTTTTTTTAAGTGCGGGGATCTTGGTCATATAAGGAGATTCTTCCCCAGGCTTCGGGGCAAGGAAGTACATCAGGGTCATCAGCCTATGATTACAACACCAGTAGCCGCACCAACCGTCTGGCCACCCAGAGGTGGAGGGAAGGTGGGTAGGGGCCGTCCTAGAGGTGGAGGCCAGTTAGGTGGAGCTCCAACTAGGTTCTATGCCTTTCCAGCTAGACCAGAAGCAGTAGCCTCAGATTCTGTGATCACAGGTAGTATTTCTGTCTACGGTAGGGATGCTTCGGTACTATTTGATCCAGGGTCTACATATTCATATGTTTCATCTTTGGTTGCTCATTTTCTGGGTATTCCTCGCGAGTCCTTGGGTACTCATATATATGTGTCCATGCTAGTGGGCAATTCTGTTGTTGTGGATCGGATCTAGCGGTCCTGTATCATGAATTTATGTGGTTATGAGACTAGAGCAGATCTTCTGTTGCTTGATATGACCAACTTTAGGTCATCTTGGGCATGGAATAGTTGTCTCCATATCACGTCGTCCTTGATTTCCATTCCAAGACTGTTACCTTGGCGATGCCACAGTTGCCTAGATTGGAGTGGAAGGGTTCGTCTGTCAGTGCATCTAGTCGGGTTATCTCTTTTCTAAAAGCTCGACACATGATTGAGAAAGGGCTATTTGGCTTATGATCGGGATACGGTTGCAGAGACTCCAATGACTGATTCAGTGCCCGTGGTTTGGGAGTTCACCGATGTGTTTCCTTTTGATCTACCAGGCATGCCACCAGATTGTGATATCGATTTTTGTATTGATTTGGCTCAAGGTACCCTGCCTATCTCTATTCCACCGTAAAGCATGGCTCCAAAGAGTTGAAGGAGTTGAAGGAACATCTTCAGGAGTTGCTAGCAAAGGGTTTTGTCAGACCGAGTCTGTCGCCTTGGGGTGCACCGGTGTTGTTCATGAAGAGAAGGATGGGACTATGCGGATGTGCATTGATTATCTCCAGTTGAACAAAGTTACCATTAAGAACAAGTACCCATTATCGTGAATTGATGATTTATTTGATCAGTTTCAAGGTGCCAGGGTATTTTCTAAGATCGACTTGAGATCGTGGTATCATCAACTGAAAATTTGTGATTCGGATGTTCCGAAGACGGCCTTCCGGACTAGATATGGCCACAATGAGTTTCTAGTGATGTCCTTTTGTTTGACTAACACCCCAGTGGCATATATGAATTTGATGAACCGGGTGTTCAAGCCGTATATTGACTCGTTTGTCATTATCTTCATTGATGACATATTGATCTACTCACGTAGCATGGAGGAGCATGAGTAGCATTTGAGAGTGGTGCTTCAGACCTTGCGAGAACAAAAGCTATGTGCTAAGTTCTCCAAGTGCGAGTTCTGGTTAGATTTTGTGGCATTCTTGGGGCATATGGTTTCTAGCAAGGGTATTAAGGTACATCCCAAGAAGATCGAGGCAGTTCAGATTTGGCCTCGTCCTACCACAGCGATCGAGATCAGGAGCTTCTTGGGGTTAGCATGTTATTATTGCCGGTTTGTGGAGGACTTCTCATCTATTGCAGCACCTTTGACTAGATTGACCTAGAAAGGTGCTCCATTCTGATGGTCCTATGATTGTGAGGCGAGATTTCAGAAGCTCAAGACCTCCTTGACTTCAGCACCGGTGTTAGTGTTGCCTTCCGATTCAGGGATGTATACTGTGTATCGACATTTCATGCATTGGCCTGGGTTATGTTTTGATGCGGGAGGAGCGAGTTATTGTATGTGCTTCATGTCAGCTGAAGCCCCACGAGAAGAATTACCCCATGCATGATTTGGAGTTGGCCGCGATAGTTCATGCTCTCAAGATCTGGAGGCATTATCTTTATAGGGTGTCCTATGAGGTTTACACCGATCATCGCAGCTTGTAGAATTTGTTCAAGCAGAGTGATCTCAATTTGAGGCAGCGCAAGTGGCTTGAGCTACTAAAGGCTGAGAGTGTGTGTAGTTTGGCATTCATTTCAGCAGAGGAGAGGCCACTAGTTTTGGACATTCCGTCCTTGGCTAAGCGACTTGTGAGGTTGGATATTTTAGAGCCCAGATGAGTTCTTGCATGCGTCGTCACTCAGGATTCATTATTCGAGCAGATCAAGGTTCATCAGTTCGACGATCCGCATATGTAGGTTCTTAGGGAGACGGTACTACAGGGTGGTGCCAAGGAGGTTACTATCGGTGAGGATGGTGTTCTGCGACTTCAGAGACGTCTCTGTGTTCCTAATGTTGATGGATTGAGGGAGAAGATTCTAGAGGAGGCACGCAGTTCTCGGTATTCTATTCATCCAGGTGCTACGAAGATGTATCACAACTGAGGTAACATTATTAGTGGCGGGGGATGAAGAAGGACATAGTTGAGTATGTAGCGAGGTGCCTAAATTGCCAGCATGTTAAGTATAAGCATCAGAGGCCAGGCGGCCTTCTCCAGCAGATGATTATACTTGAGTGGAAATGGGAGCGCCTTACTATGGGCTTCATAGTTGGGTTGCCATGGACCTTGAGGAAGTTTGATGTAGTTGGGTCATTGTCGATAGGTTGACCAAGTTGGAACACTTCATTCCGGTTATGACTACGTATTCTTTAGAGAGATTAACCCAGATTTACATTCAGGAGATTGTTCGGTTGCATGGTGTTCCTGTTTCCATCATATCAGATAGAGGCCCTCATTTTACTTCGCATTTCTAGAGGGCAGTATATAGTGAGTTAGGGACATGAGTGGAGCTCAGCACAACCTTTCATCCGTAGGACGACGGGCAGTTAGAGCGGAGGGTTTAGATCTTGGAGGATATGCTCAGAGCATGTGTGATTGACTTCAGAGGGCAGTGGGATCGATTCTTGCCTTTGGTCGAGTTTGCTTATAACAACACTTATCAGTCAAGCATTGAGATTGCTCCATTTGTGGCTTTGTATGGTCGCGATGTCGTTCGCCCATCGGATGGTTTGATCCCGCGGGGCTAGGTTATATGGTACTAATTTAGTCAAGAATGCCTTGGAGAAGGTGAAGTTGATTCAGGAGCGACTTTGCACAGCAAAGTCCAGACAGAAGAGTTACGCGGATCAGAAGGCGCATGATTTATCATTTATGGTGGGTGAGAAGGTTCTCTTGAAAGTCTCGCCGATGAAGGGAATCATGAGGTTCGGGAAGAAGGGCAAGTTGAGCCCAAGGTTCATAGGTCCATTTGAGGTGTTGAGGCGAGTTGGGGAGGTTGATTATGTGCTTCCTTTGCCTCCCAGCCTATCGTGAGTTCATCCGGTTTTCCACGTGTCTATGCTACGAAAGTATCATGCCGACAGGTCGCATGTGTTAGACTATAGTACGGTTCAGCTAGATGAGAGCCTGGGTTATGAGGAGGATCCAGTTGCCATTGTTGACAGGTAGGTTCGCCAATTGAGGTCCAAGAAGACTTCTGCGATAAAGGTTCAGTGGAGGGGTCAACCAGTCGAGAAGGCAACTTGGGAGACCGAGGAAGACATGCAGAGAATATATCTACACTTATTCGACACTCCAGGTACGATTCTAGACCTGTTCGAGGACGAACGTTTGTTTAAGAGGTGGAGAGTGTAACGACTTGATCGGCCGTTTTTCTTTCTAGATTCCCGTTCCCTTAATTAAAACTCCCTGTATGTGCTTTTATTATTTTATGACTTGCGGAGATAGTTAGTTTGGGTTTGGAAGGGTTCGAGTTGAAATCGGAACACTTAGTTCCTTAATAGTGGCTTAAAATGGTTGGGTTTGACATGAGTCAACATTTTGGGTAAACGACCTCAAAACCAGGATTTGACGGTCCCAATAGGTTCGTATGATGATTTTGGACTTGGGCGTATGTTCGGATCGGGTTTCGGATGACCCGGAAGTGTTTCGGTGCTTAATATTGAAAGTTGGCGCATTGAAGGTTTTCAAGTTCTTTAAGTTTGGTTTGGAGTAGGTTTTGGTGTTGCCGAGGTCCGTTTGGTATTCCGATCATGAGAATAGTTATGTATGGTGATTTTAGACTTGCACGCAAAATTCAGTGTCATTCCGATTAGTCTAAGTATGTTTCGGCACGTTCGAAGATAGTTGAGAAGTTTGAAGTTCATAAGTTGATTCAATTTGGTTTTGGGGTGCGATTCATAGTTTTGTTGTTGTTTTACGTGCTCTGAGAATTCGAACAGGTCCGTACTATGTTTATCGACTTGTGCATGAACGTCCTGAGTGGCTCGGGTGTGTTTCGGACCGCCCGGGGCTAAGTTTGAAACACCAGAAATTGCTGTTTTGGTTTCCTTCTTTGCGAATATAGAGCAGTAATCGTGTTCCGGATGAAGGAATGGGTCTGGGTGGGATTTTTCCCTACGCGTTCGTGAGGGGAAGACCGCGTTCGTGGGGCTCTGGGTCACTAGCCTTTGCGTTCGCGCTCAGGCCTTCACTCGTGAAGTGAGAGGCTAGTTGGACATGGGGTCAATTGATGGCCTTCGCGTTAAGGCCATCGCATTTGCGATGGGCAGGCCAGCTAAGCCTTCGCATTCACACAGCTTGTCTCGCGTTCGCGAAGGGCATTTGATGGTAGACTAGAAATATAAATTTTTGGCTTTACTTCACTTGTTATTTGCTATATTTTAATTGTGTTTGTGCTTAAAAGTAAAGAATTTATGCTAATTAGGTGTTTCTTATTTGTAGGAGCAAGTTTGGAGGAAATTTGATCAAAAGAAGTAAGAAAAATAATGGAAGCTGTTGAAGTAAAATTGCAAATCATTTTGGTGGGACCAATAATTATGTAATGATGAAGCATAAGGAAAGAGATATAAACAAATAATGGAGACAAGCACAAAGAATTGGAAAGGAATGAGCTTTGGATTTAAAACTGTACGTGAGGCAGCAACGAATCAGAAAAAAAATGGCAATAGAGATGACACTGGCAAGCCTTTGATAAGTCTCACAGGCACGGCACATGGCGCTCCGCGGGGTGCCCCGCGTCTGTGTATTTTTGTTAGAGTATTTTCCCACTTCAGCTTAGAGATGGTAGTTTCATCCCGGTCCGTTCCTACTTGATATAAATACATTGAAAATACGTTTTTGAAGGGGATTCGACCTAGGAGAGTTTTAGAGAGCTACCACGGCTTGAAGACACAAGATTTCATCAATTCTCTTGCCAACAATCAGTGCAAAACCAGAGTTTGTATTGTAAAGTTATCTTTGATATTTTTTTTATTCTTAAACTTATTTGTGATGACTTTCTCCATATCTATGGAGTAGTTATTCCCTAGGGTTTTGATGGATATGGTGTTTTGAGTGTTGTTTATGGATTTTAACTATTGTTTAATTGCATGAATTCGTTTATGGAGCTTTGAATTAATTGTGAAATTATTCACCGGTTTATTTAATCAAAAGAGGAATATTTTGGTGATTATCTTTGCATTATTTAGTTTGGTTTAATTTAGTGATTCTTTTAAGTAATCGAGAGAGCTTTTTGAATTATTGATTAAACCAAGTTAGGAGAATATTCGAGAGATGTTTTCCTAAAGACTAGTCCATAACGTGTTCTTGCATATCTTCACAGTACTTCATATTAGATTATTTTGTAGAATTCAGATTTAATCGAGAGAAGAATCTTGACCTTACGTTTAAGCTAATTATCGAGTGAATTCGTGAGAATCATTAGAATATTAGGAGTGAATTTAAACAGAGTTAAATCCCGAATAACTATCTTACACTTATCATGTCATAGCCCTTATTTCTCTTATTGTTTACAAACCGTTTTAGTTCAACTCTCATTATCTGTGATCAGGTCTAAGTATTATTAGTTTTAATTTAGTAGTTAATTATTGTAGGAATCACTCCAACTCAAGTGTTGATCATCCTGAATAGCAGAAAACCATAAGTTATTTGAATATTATTTAAATTCAATCCCTGTGGAGACGATAATTTTACTATACTATCTTTGGCTAGCGAGCATTAATTTCGTATTGTGTTTTGCGCTCGTCAGCATTTTTCTGGGCTTGTCTTTTTGTCCTTCACGATCGCGGATACCCTATCGCGATCGTGAATAAGGGACCACTGGGCAGAAAACATTTTAAAAACGGGACTTAGACCTATATTTCCTATTTCTCACTAGTGTGGTCTGAATTTGGACCTTCTTGGAGAGGGGTTTTCATCAAGCTTTGTATGGTGAGTAATTTCTTTCTAATATAAGTTAAATACATAGATTTTGGGTAGAGTTTAGCACATAAATTATAGAAATTATGGGTTTAGTTGAAAAACCTAGATTTTGATAAAAATGGGATTTAACTACCAAAATAATTATGGAATTGGGTAGAAATTATATATTTGAGTTCGGGAGGTTATGGGTAACATTTATCTTCAAAATATTATGGAATCCGGGCACGTGGGATCGGGGTGAATTGTAAGAATCATCTAATTTGGGTTGGGTAATTACTCTAATAGCTAAATTATGAACTTGTGAGCATATATTGATTAATTTATATAATATTTGGCTAGTTTCGGATTGTTCGGCACCAAGTTGAGGCTTTAGAGCAAATTTGTGGGCCGAAAAGTAAGCTTTGAGACGAGGTAAGTCTCTTGCCTAACCTTGTAAGAGGGAATTTACCCCATAGGTGTCTTAAATTACTATTTGCTTCTAATTTTGGGGGCTACGTATGCACGAGGTGATGAGAGTCCGTGCGTAGCTACTAATCATGCTTAAGTCCGGGTAATTTTAGGACCCAAATCATAAAATACTTGTATTGTTTGCACTCTAGTTGTTAATTTAAGTGCCTAAATTATATTTAAATTTGATAAAGGATTCGTAACGACCAAATTTCACTTATTCTGAGTTTTGGTGGGTTACTTGTCCGTTATTAGAAATTGTGCTTCCTTGTGTATTAGTCTTGTGATAGCTTTTAAATCGGATGTTCATAGAGTATTCTCTCTTCTTGTGGAGCGGGCCGAACGCCTCAGTAGTATAATAGATGCATCTATGGTTCGTGCCGTTCGACCCTCGGTAGTGTACATATTATTCTGGATCAGACCGTACCCGGCATAAATCGTGCGTGATAATGCTCGGAGCCCGATTACACTTGATATTATTATTATTATGACTTGAGAGGTTATAATTTATTTATTGGCCCGAAATTGATTTGGAGTTAGTATGTGTTAGTTGGAGATCTTTGGAATTGACTATCAGTTAAAGAATCATTTATTCACTGCTTGCTATTGTGTTATTTTTATTATTCACATATTCCATGCCTATTTAGAATTTTTGTATTTTATTTGTTGGCCCATAATAAGTGTCGATGTCGACCCATGGTCACTACTTCTTCGATGTTAGACTGGATACTTACTGGGTACATGTTGTTTATGTACTCACGCTACACTTCTGCACTAATCGTGCAGGATTTGAGGTATGTGCAGCTGGCATTCATTCAGGCGCGCACCCCCGTTATCCTGAGGCATAGTGGTGAATTGCTCTCTGAGTCCGTTCTGCAGCACTCACAGTCTCTCTTTTGTCTTAATTTCTGTCTATCCTATTTCAGACAGTAGCATAAGTGTTTTGTATATTCTACTAGTTTCTCATACAGTTCTGACACCGGGTCTTGGGAACATACTAATAGACACTAAATGGTTTTGAGTATTTATTTCACATTATTGCTCTTTCATTGGTTCACTCTTTACTTTATTATAATTTTTCCACTTCTCGTTTACTTAATAAATAAACATCAACTACTTTGAAATTATTAAAAAGAATAAATATATGGCTAGTTCACCGTTGGCTTACCTAGCAGCGACGTTGGGCACCATCATGACCTATAGGGGAAATTGGGTCGTACAATATGGATTTAAACATGTAATTTTGTAGAAATATTTGGATTTGGAAGAAAACATAGAATTTGGTATTTTTGGATTTTGACCACGAAGTTGGGCATGGAATTAGTAATAAAATTTATATTTGAGTTCGTGGTATTATGAGTAATGTTATCCCTATATCATCCTATTCTGGATTGTCACGCTAAGACTGGATTAAGCTATGATTCATGTTAGAAATCATGCTTAGGCTATATGCTGGTACTGTTGAGACCCACAGAGGTCATTTTATTATTGAATTATTTGCTTAATTTGCAATCATGTACTCAGTCACATATATCCTTTGCATATCAAATCTCAGTCTTTGTTGCCATTATTGTTACAGCATATTATCATTCATTGAACTGATTGTTATGACATTTTGTGAGCCCGGGAGACTGGAGAGATTGATGACTAAGTGAGGCCGAGGGCCTGATTGTGAGTTATATTTATGAAATCGGGCTGTCTGTCGTAGCAGGCTTTACTGATTCATGACAAGATTAGCTTATATTAGCCCTTGGGCAAGATCCGCCCCTCCGGAGTCTAACATACCAACAGTGGGACCTACTGAGTGCGAGTGATGAGTGATTGAGAGTACTGAGTGAATGGGAGGATAGAGTGACTGGGAGGACTGAGTGACTGGGAGGACTGCGTGATTGAGTGAGCTGAGTGAGGTTAAATACTCCGGGAGTATGCATATGACTTTATCACTGTGTGCATTACTGTTGACATGCATAATTTCTCGTATCAGTCACATTTGGGATATGTTTTTTATCCATGTTGAACTTAAACTGACAAATTTGAAAGCATGTCTATATTTATGTACTATTAAATTCTACATTTGGACTGTACCGGTCTGAGCTCGTAACTGCTTTCAGCCTAAGGTTAGTCCTGTTACTTATTGAGTACATTGGGTTGGTTTTACTCATACTATACTCTGCACTTCATGTGCAGATTTAAGTACTTTGGGCACGACGATTGCTAGCTTTGAAGCTTTATCTATTTGGAGACTATTGAGGTAGCTGCCTTGGCATCTGCAGACCTCGTCTCTCCTTCTTTTCAGTTTATTTGCACTGTTCTATCTTTCTAGAGAGTTGTTTTAGCAGTTAGACTGTATTTTCATATAGATGCTCATGTACTCAGTGACAACCAGATTGTGGGGGATTTTGTGTTGAGTTGCGATATTTTCTAATCAATTATTATGAGATTTTTACTATTAAGCATATTTCATTATGTTTTAAACTTAAAGTTTGTGAATATTAGGCTTGCCTATTATTGCGATAGGCGCCATCATGACATGTGAGATTTTGGGCATGACATTGTTATTAGTTGAGCATCGATGAGTTGTGAAGATGCTATAGATGCAGTGCAGGATGCTTTTCCCTATGAATGCGGGTGGACCATTTTCGTCGCCTTGTGGAGGAGTGTTCTGTCATTTCAGCCCAATGTTGGTGTTGCCTACGGTCGATATTTGATATTTCTAAATTTGGTGGAATTCTTTTTAATATTATGGTGTCGTCGTCCTTGATTGAACGCATTGAGGCTTATCGTCATGTTAGTCTTCATTTGTTTGCCACTAGGCACGGTGTTGTGAGATGGAACCTAATAGAAAGTTATCACAGATGGTTTTGTGTTGAGACTTCAGGATCGAATCAACGTTTCCAGTATTGATGGTTTGAGGGAGATGACCCCTGAGGTGGTCTCGGTGTTTAGGAATTTTGAATGTGACGAGAAGGGATTGATTGGAATGTAGGAAAATATGAGTATTCGATCATTGTTTTGGATGCATACGGCTTCGAGTTCAAACATATTGTTGGACCTTCGGGTGATGTTAATGAATGAAAGGATTCTTACGGCTGGCGGATCAGTGTGGACCCAGGGAGATTAATTGATTTCATAATGGATGTAACTAAAGCAATGACGTTGGAGGAGGTCGATATGAGGTTACACAAGTGGGCTTTATCGTGTCAACAGGTTAACAGTTGCGTGGTTTTGATGAGGTTCCTACGAGGAGTTCTACTCTCTGTCCATGGGATGTATGTATTGTGATGTGAGCTTGGGTCACTTGAAGAAGACGGTATGACCCCTAGGAGGTTGAGCGTGGGATAGTGGCTGATAATTCGGGATGTGTTATGATTGGTGCAATAAGAGCTTGCGAGAAGTTGGCCGAGTAATGGTGTGGGATCATGGTAACTGGGAAGAAGTAGTTGTGGGGTCTGGATCTATGTGATTGTAGTGTAAAGCTAAGAAGGGGAGCCCACCATCTACGATTAGGTCACGTGGTTGTGTGGCTGTACAATTTTTGATCATCGGTACACTGGTGGATCAGTTGTGACTAAGGGAAGAGAACATTCAGATTAATTTGAGCAAGGGATTTTATGGGTGTGTGCTATACTTTTTCCTTATCGGTTTATGTGAAGGTTGGGGAATGACTCCAAATTGTTATTTATTTGAGAGTGTGAGGTACAAGGGAAAGGATTCTTTCGATTGCTTCTTTGGAGCGTTTATGTGATAACAGAGCACTAGTTTTCTGGTTATATATAATCGAGACTGGATTAGAGTGGGCGACTCTCAATAATGGTACTAGTGGATTTGATATTTAAGGTGTGGTGCTTAAGGATTTTCGAGCTCGTTATGTGGATGAGGATTAAGATTTTGCGGCAGAGTGTGAAGGGTATTTTGAGAATATCTATGTTATCATCGAGTATGCAGTGCAGTGTTAGGAAAATAGAAAGGAAACAACTTCAGATTCACAGAAGATCTTTCAGAATAGGTGTATTAGTTGGAGATACTATTGAGTGAATGAGGAGGATATGAGATGGCTTATGGGTATTGAGAAAATGTGGTCTCACGATATGGGTCACTCAGGATGAGTGTTGTTTGAGGTCCGTTAAATGTTTGAATAGAGCTATTATTTCGAAGAAAGGTCAAGAGTAAATTGGAAGATGTTGAGTTAGTTAGTAATGGTTTGAATCAGCAGGGTTGTGGAAAAGATCAGTTCCTTCGGTGTGGTAAGTCTATACAAGAAATTCGTGGTTGTATGTGCGAGCTTGACAGCTGATGGTTCAAGAAATTCATGGTTTGATTCTGATGGCTTGGTTATGTGTGAATGGATCCCGAAAGAGCTATGGCGGTTTAGACCATGACTTGAGGTTTGCATTTTTATGGTTATGGGAAGTTGGTTATGGGTGGACATTCTTCTTCTGAAATAAGTTAAGTGAAAGGTTTCGAGCCGATGAAGTGTTAACTCTATTGATGATTTACCAGATTATGATGAAATTCTTGTACTCTCGCGTAGCAGCATGATATGTGCAGACAATAGTATGGAGATTGGAAGTTGAGGATCAGGGTTGCGGTTCAGTTTTAATAACAATGTCACGAGATTGGAAGAGCGGGGGAAGATTTCAGATGTTTAGAGTATGTTGGCGCTATCTTAGTGTCGCCTGAGAACGGTGTTCTGTGTAAGAGGCATTGTGTATTGATATGCGGATTCTTGTTTTGCATTACAAAATTTTTACGATTGGTGGTATGGATATGCAGACCTTGCTACCTGGTACGGAAGGTCATGGAGTGACTCCCACATGATGATCATATAATTATGGTGTGTCAGTCATTTAAGGGGGCAGAGATTGAAATCAGGTATGGAGATTCTAGCACTGTCGTTGGAGAATTTATGTCTAAGAGACCCTCTATTCCTTTCGTTGTGGACAATGGAAGTTGTTTTCGATTTGATGATAAATCACATGTGTCATGGATAGGGTCATTGTGGATATTAGGGAGGTTATATACCTATTTAGTGATGATCGGAATTGGCTTGAGGTCAGTGGGTAGGCCTAATGTGAATGTATATTCTATGCTAGATTGGATATGCTTAGTCAACTTAGCATTGCTTATGGATGATTCTTCGGGCGTAGTGGATGATATTCCTAGCGTCGACTATTGTAGGTGCACTCTATTATTCCATTAGGGTTGTGAGGCAGCTTGATTATTCACGCGTGTGTTGTGATCCAGCGTAGCTTGTGGTATTGCATGAGCGAGATGGCTTTCGAGATATTGGTTGTTTGATGCACCTTAGTCGTGCTTGGCCTTTGTAGCACGTGACGTTATTCGTGTCCCCAGTGTTGTGTTTATGCACTTGGCAGGCTTGTGGTCGATATTCAAGCATTTCATGGGTATGGGCAGTTTGGCTCGATAGGTATTTCCCTATTGCTTGTTATGTGTGGATCGGGTGGCGCACCGCCTCGGGTATAATGTTCGTATCGGGTTGCACGCCACAAGGATATCATGTTGGGTACGGTTCCTTGTATGTACCCCGTGTGTACTATTTCTCATCTTTATAATATTTGGTTGGCTGTCTTATTCTTACGCGAGTTGGTTAGTTTACTAGAGTTTGCTTTCCCTTATTGGTCATATTCGAATTGTTTCTTGCTGGCGCATTGATGGCATCATATGAGATCTTAGATGGTGTTTGAGGTGGCTTGCTGCATGAGCAACTTGTATTAAGTAAGACGAGGTTATTGGTCCTGAAATCAGTGCACTCGGATTTATGTAATGTATATTAAAGATAAACTGTCACTAACCAGCTCAGAATGAGGAAATGGTCCTTGTCAAGCGGAGTGACTCCATAATTTATTGATTTGATAGGTGGTTATGAGTTTCTACACGTCACTTTCATCGTTGCAGTATTGCGAGGGTTGGATCAGGGCTTCTATGTGTTATGAGGCATATTACGGACATCAGGTTTGTGAAATTGCAGTTATTATGGTTGGAGGAAGCTATTATGGGCAAAGGAATTTTGCGGTGCATTGTGTGGTTACAGTATGGGTACAAGATCATGTTTTGGTTCAGCATTTTGAGGTGGATACGGTGTTCGTATGTTAGAATCAGACCTAGTAGAGAATTCCGGATGTTGGAATTTGGTTCTAAGGATTGTGGGCTAAGGTAGCATGAAGGATCTTTAGTCTGGCTTGATCTAATGTGCTCATATGGTTTGTGGTGGCACAGGTAGGTGCACGAGGTGTTAAATAGTGATCTTGGGCAATTCCAGAGCGGTTCTTGGAATGTTCCATGACAAAAGTATGTTTAAGTGGGGGAATGTAATGACACGACCGGTCATTTTGAGCTTTAGCGCGTTGTATGACAATTTGGGGCCTTGAGTAGCTTCACTTCATATTTTATGACTTGTACGCGTAGTGGGAGTTGGATTTCAGGAAGTTCGGAGTTGATTCAAATGAAAAATGCTCAATTTGAAAGCTTTAAGTTGGAAGAGTTGACCAAGGTTTGACTTTGAGTAAACAACCTCGAAATCAGGATTTGAAGGTTCCAATAGATTCGTATGATGATTTTGGACTTGGGCATATGTTCGGATTGGGTATCGGATGGTCCGGGAGCGTTTTGACGCTTATTGTGGAAAGTTGGCATTCTTAAGGTTTTAGAATTTTTTAAGTTTGAGTTGAAGTGGACTTTGGTATTATTGATATCCGTTTGGATTCCGAGCCTTGGAATAGGTTTTTATTATGATTTGTGACTTGTACGTAAAGTTTGGAGTCAATCCGGAATGTTTAGATATGATTCGGATGCGTTAGTCGAAGTTTAATAGTTTGAAAGTTTAAAGACAGGTTTCGATCATCAATTCTTAGTTTTGATGTTGTTTGATGTGATTTGAGTCCTCGAGAAGGTTCGTGTTATGTTTTGGGACTTGTTGGTGTGATTGGACGGGGTCCTGGGGGCCTTAGGTGTGTTTCGGGATGACTTCGGACAAATTCTTCTTGTTTTATCATTGTTGGCTTCTGGTGTTCCTCGTAACATCGCGATCGCGGGCAAAAGGACGCGAATGCGAAGAGTAGCTGGAGCTGGGGAGGAATTTTTGCATCGCGAACGCGGTAGAGGCATCACGAACGCGGAGAAGTGAAACCTACGCAAACGCGATTGGGAGTCGCGAACACGAAGAAGGATGGGAGTAATTTTGGGCGACAGTATTTTTGGCCTTCGCGATCGCGAAGAAGCTCCCGCAATCGCGAAGAGGAAAAGCCTGAGCAGTGAGCTTTTTATTTGGGGACTTAGCCCATTTTTCTCACCTTTTCATTTGATTGGGCGATTTTTGGAGCTCTTGGAGGGGAGAATTTCATCATCTATTACGAGGTTAGTTATTCCCACTTTTAATAAGATAAATACATGAGTAACATATAGATTTAAACATGAAATTTTGTAGAAATTGTGGGATTTGGAAGAAAAGCTAGAATTTGGTATTTTTGGATTTGACCACGAAATTGGGCTTGGAATTAGGAATAAATTATATATTTGAGTTTGTGGTATTATGGATAATGTTTATCTTCAAATATTTTTGGAATTCGGGCACGTGGGCCCGAGGGTTGACTTTGTTGACTTTTCGAGCGAAGTTGAGAATTATTATAAATTGATTAATTATGAATAATGGAGTATATTTTTATTGGTTTGCACGTTGTTTGACTAGTTTCGGATCGATGGGCATCGATTTGAGGTGTTAGAGAGGCGTTGGAGTGTCATGACCCCGATTTCCTTCTGTAGGATGTAATGATGTCACCTAATCTCTACGACTAGGTAAGCCTATCATTTACTAAATTAAATGATAGCGACATCATCTGGTGCAGTGGCCTCATCCCTACCGTAGAAAGCACATCAACGGGCCAGGACTCCCCCTCTTGGGTGCCTTCTAACTGCCTGTCCTCCGCCCCTAACTAGTTATGCAGGTAGAGTAGAAACTGGAACGGAACTCATAGCCTGAATACTCTGATGTGACACATCTATCCAAAGTTTGGGACAATCTCTCACCATGTAACTAGTATCTCCACACTCAAAGCAACCTCTCCGCTGACGTGGCTGTGGAAGCTGTTCGGTACGGGTACTCTGAGACCCATAGGTATCTGAAACACCGCCCGAAGCCTGAAATGTAATGGACTGGCTGACCCACAAAACATCTATCATGGCGTGCACTACCCCCATAATAGGGACTAGTAGATCCTCTCGGTCTACGAGGCCTCTTAGACTCTCAGTCCTCTCTCTCCTGACTCCACATGCCCTCTAATCGGCAAGCAATATCTACCACCTGCTGAAATGGAGCATTCGTCTCCAGCTCCCGAGCCATGCTAAACCAGATATCATGACTGAGCCCCTCAATGAATCTGCAAACTCGCTCTCTAACTGTAGAATCCAAAGAAGGTGCATGTCTGGACAAATAATTGAATCTAACGGCAGACTCTGACACTTACATAGTGCCCTGGCGCAACTACTCAAACTCCGCATGCCATGCATCCCGAAGGGTCTGGGGAACAAACTCTCTCAAGAACATCTCTAAAAACTGAATCGATGAAAGTGAAGCTGTATCGGTCGGACTACCCAACTCATATGCTCACCACCACTAATATGCTGCTCCCTTAAGCTGGAACGTAGTAAAAGCAACCCCACTGGCCTCCACAATACTCATAGTGCGGAGAATACGGTAGCACTCCTCTAGAAAACCATGTGCATCCTCTGAAGCCAAACCACTGAAAGTAGGAGGGTGATACATCTTGAACCTCGCAAGTCTAAGTTGTTCCTCCTCTGATACTGCTACCCTAACCACGGGCTGAACTGGAACAACAGGATGTGTCGGCATGACACCTGGAACCTGGACAACATGGACTTGCTGCTTTGGAGTATGGGCGACAGGAGTCTGAGCTCCTCCCCCGGTTAATGAAGTAGCTGGTGCAACCGAAATCAACCCTTCCTGAGCCAATGTACCAAACATGCTTAGGAACTGTGCTAAAGTCTCCTAAAGTCTCGGGGTTGAAATAGGCACCTCCGGTACTTATCCCCCAACCGGAGCTACTGGCGGCTCCTTAACTGCTGCTCTGACAGGTGCTCTAGCTATGGCACGTCCTCCTACTCGGCCTCTGCCCCAGCCCCTGGCGACCCCGCTCTAGGGGCATCGTCGTCAGTAACTACAACTCGTGTCCTCACTATCTATGAGAGAATAGAATGACAAAGGCTCAAACTCGAGATCGATAAACTAGCACAATAGTAATGAAAGAAGTTAAGTCTTCCTAATAGTTCTGTAGCCTCTCAAAGATAAGTACAGATGTGCCTGTACTGATCCGCAAGACTTTACTAAACTCGCTTATGAGTGGTAGCACCTATGAACCTAGAGCTCTGATACCAACTTATCACGATCATGATTTCCCTCCGTAGGATGTCGTGATGGCACCTAGTCTCTACGACTAGATAAGCCTAACATTTACTAAATTAAATGATAGTGATTAACCAATAGAACTATTAAACAAAAATCAGATATTTCTAAGTGAAGCCAACATTTCCAATATGATATAATATCCCAAAACCGGTAGTACAAGTCATAAGCTCTACTGAGTTTAGTAGAAAGTCTTCTAAGTACAACTGTTTCAGAATAGAAATAAACAGTACAAGTACAATACCAGAAAGTGACTCCGAGGCCTGCGAACGCGACAACAGGTATACCTTGAGTCTCCATAGAAAAACCCGAACATCTAGCTATTGATCAACCAACTCCGAAATACTTGGATCTGCAAAATAATGTGCAAAACGTGTAGCATGAATACACCATGGCGGTACCCAGTAAGTATCAAGACTAACCTCGGTAGAGTGGTGACGAGGGATAGGCAAGGCACCTATTGGACTAAACAATCTGAACAAGTATGAATGTGAACTAATGGGGAAACAATGTTAATATAAAGCTAAGCATGGTAAGGAAGACAAAGCAATACTCTCAATGAAACATTAGAAACAACAATTAGCAACAAGAAATAACCAGGTAATAATGTTGTAGAGTAAGCTGAACACAGTCTAAGTCCGGTGAAACCAAATAAAGGAAAACAAGTAACAACTCATTAAAAACCACCTCTTTAATACCAGATTTATTCAAGAATTTCCACGAGTTACCAGACCTCATAATCACAAATCACGGGCCCCGATTCATGAACCCTAATCACTTGATCTCTTGTGCCCACATTACAATCCATGACCGCACGGATGACTCACGTGCTAAGAGAGTGACAATATTTGATATCCGCATGGACCACTCACGTGCCAACAATAACAATGACTCACGACTGCACCGATAACTCATGTGCCAACAGGATAACTCTTACACGGAAGGCAAGTACACCGGAGTACATGTAAATGGCTAATAACATCAGGATTCATCTTCTTAAACCGATATGGGTGATTTGTTACGTGTATGCTTGTGCAAGTGTTCTACCACAATTCAAGCCAACAAGTAAGAGTAGAGACAATGAGTAACACATATGAAACGATCGCCCCAAAATGTACACAGTATAACTCACACAAGGTAGACACACCAATATACAAAAATCAACAATAACAATGCCCCTAGGCCGTCACAAGTCATCACAAATTATTCCCCGACATAGCCTACCTTGTCTCGCCACATGCGCAATAATAAAGTAAATGCCTGCCTTGTCTCACCACACGCGCACAATAATATTCTCACCTTGTCTCGCCACATGTAGAAACCCACATATATAGCCCGCCTTGTGACGCCGCATATGCAAATATCAATAGTAACAACATCACAGACAACTCACGTGCTAACAACCCGACAATCCTCTCAACAACACCATGTATGCCAAAACATAACAACATAATAAAATGACTATCACAACATACGCCCATATGCCATAACATTTCCTCAATTAAGGCTAATCAATTACGGAAAAGATACTAATAAATTCGATTAAGGATAAGCAACTACGGAAAAGATAATAATGACTTCAATTAAGGATAAGCAATTATGAAAGAAATAATAATAACTTCAATTAAGGTTAAGCAATTACGAGAAAGATAACAAGGCAAATAAAGAAGCAACAACTTCCATTAAGGCACATAAGAGTTTAATTGGCAATAAGGGTAGAACATGAATCAATTAATTCCAAATAAGACACGTAAGGGTGAATTTAGTAAATGGAGGATTTAACATGCTAAAACAACTTCAAATCTAATTAACATAAGAACCTAAGAGTCCTAAACGGCCAAATTCCCACAAATAAGCCCGAGTACGTACTCTTCACCTCACGTGCACGGCCTTTACATGACACAATTAGCACAAATGACTTAAATCCTAAGGGGTAGTTCCCCCACACAAAGTTAGGCAAGATACTTACCTCAAAGAAGCTAGACCGATACTGTAAAATGACCTTCTCGACTGAAACAACCTCCGGACGGCTCAAATCTACCCAAACTAACTTCAAATCATAAATAAAACTCATAGGAAAAAATTTTGGATAATAAAGCTTCAATCTTTAATTAAAACCTAAAAGTCAACCTTCGTGCTCGCACCTCGGAATCCGATAAAATTCAAAAAGTCCGAACACCCATTCTGATACGAGTCCAACCATAACAAAATTATCAAATTCCGATCTGGAATCACCCTTCAAATCCTCATTTTACATTTTAAAAAGTTTTTCTCAAAATCCTCATTTTCCCCAAATCAAACCACAACTTAAATGATAAAAATAAAGATGGAATCATGAAATACAATAATTTTCGGATAAAGAACGCTTTACCCCAATCGAAAATGTGAAGAACCCCTCAAAAATCGCTCGAATCCGAGGTCTCAAGCTCAAAAGATGAAAAATGGAACAAAACCCTCGATTTTGTAAATTAATATCTGCTGCCCAAGTAACATGCACCGCGATCATGAAAATCAATATGCGATCGCAAAGAAGAAAATTTCTAGCTTCCAAGAATGCCCTACGCGATCCCGAATAAGGGGATGCAAACACGAAAAACAAAGTGGGACTCCCTAGCATGGCAAACTCTACGCGAACGTGGAAGATCAAATGCGAACACGAAGGGGCAACATCCTTACGCACGCGATTGCGGATTTAATCATGCGAAAGCGAAGAGCAAAAGGTACCAGTCACTAAACAACCTTCACGATCACAGCTGCACCTACGAGATTGCAGAGAAGGACATCAGACACTAGCAACAACATTCCTAAAATAGGAGGAAATGGCCCGTAGCCCATCAGAAACACACCCGAGGCCCCCGGGACCCCATCGAAACATACCAACAAGTTCCATAAGATAACGCGGACCTGCTCGAGGACTCAAATCACATTAAAGAACGTCAAAACTATAAATCGCACCTCGAATCAAACTTATGAATTTCCAAATCTTCCAACTTCTAAAACTCGTGCCGAAACATATCAAATCAATCCGGAATGACGTCAAATTTTGCATGCAAATCTCAAATGACAAAAAAGAGCTAATCCAACTCTCGGAATTGAAATCCGAGCCCGATATCAACAAAGTAAACTCCCAGTCAAACCTCTTAACCTCCCAAAACTTCAACTTTTTATTTTTTTTGCTGAAATGCTTCAAATTAACCTACGGACCTCCAAATCCAAATCCGGACGCACGCCTAAGTCTAAAATCACTATACAAAGCTATTGAAATTATCAAAATTCCATTTCAGAGTCGTCTACACAAACATCAAAACTTCGGTCAACTCTTTTCACTTAAGGTTCTAAAGCAAAAATCTTTCTCCCAAATTGATCTTGAATCATCCGAAGTCAGAACTCGACCACACATGCAAGTCATAATACAGAATACGAAGCTGGCCAAGACCTTAAGCTGCCGAATGGAATGCTAATTTTCAAAATGACCAGTCAGGTCATTCCATGGAGCCGGTTATGGAACTTCGGAGCGAGGTAAGTCTCCTGTCTAACCTTGTGAGGGGGAATTTACCACGTAGGTGTTATATTTATTATGTGCTACATGTTATAGGAGGTATGCGCGTATGAGGTGACGAGCGTTGGTGCGTATGCTAGAATTCCTTATTATGTCGGTAGACTTAGACTCACGCCATGCTTAAATTGTACTATTTTAATTATTCTTGCATGTTTAAATGCTTTTATCTACATTTAGCCTGAGACTAGACTCGTGTATACTATCAGACTTGCTATTTTTGATGAGTTACTAGATTAGCCGTGGAAATTGTACTTTTCTTTACGGATCGCGTTGTGCGTATTTGTCTGATAGTTTTTCTTGAATGTTATAACACACACGTATATTCGTAAGTGGGGTTAGTGACCCGTAGATGTCTCATAATATAATGGGATGGGGCTGAATGCCTCAGCAATACTCTTATGGGATCAGTTCGTTCGCCTCGGCGGTATCATGTAACACACTCTTATGGGATCGAGCCATTCGCCTCTGCAGTATCATGTATCATATTCTTATGGGATCGGGCCATTTTTCTTGGAAGGATCATGTATCATATTCTTATGGGATCGGGTCATTCGCCTCGGCATGATTATGTATCACACTCCTATGTGATCGGGCCGTTCACCTTGGCAGTTCTATGAAACACTCTTATGGGGTCGAGCCACTCGCCTCAGCAGAATCAGGCGAAATACTTGGTAAGGAGTATGAATACTCACGAGTTTTCCTGACTTAAGATGTAATTGTTGATTTGGTGTTGACCATTACATATTCCATTTGACGAGGTATCTGTATTTGAGGACCTTGTGTTCACTATTCAGTCGTAGACTGTATTATTTCCCTATATTTGCTCTCACTGCTTACTTACCATGTTTCATATTTGTCTACTTTATTATATTTGGTTTATTAGACCATTAGTAACTGTAAATGTAGACCTCTCGTTACTTCTTCTTTGGGGTTAGGATATATACTTAATGGGTACGTGTTGATTTACGTACTCATGCTACACTTCTGTACAAAATGTGTAGGATCTGACATATTCATTTGGTGGTCATCTTGGTGCATAGATGTAACTTGTAATGACCCGACCGGTCATTTTGAGAGAATTAGCCCCGAACCCCTAATTATTGCTTCCTCTACTTCATATTGTGGTTATGTAACTTGCCGGGAGGATTTGTTTTTGGTTTTGGAGTAAAATGGGACACATAGTCCCTAAAATGGAAGTTTAAGTTCCAAAAATTATTCATATGCTGAATTGTGTACAGACGACTCCATAATGGAGTTTCAACAGTTCTGTAGGGTGATTCTGGTCTTAGGAGCGTGTTCGAATATTGAATCGGAGGTCCGTAGGCCATTTTAGAGTCAATTGGCAAAAGTTGGAAAATTTGATGATTTTTGGAAAGTTTGACAAGGAGTGGAATTTTTTATATCGGGGTCGGATTCCAATTTTGGAAGTTGGAATAGGTCAGTAATGTCAATTATGACTTGTGTGCAAAATATGAAGTCAATCGGACTTGATTTGATAGGTTTCGGCATCGCATGTAGAAGTTTGAAACTTTAAAGTTCATTAGGCTTGAATCGATGTGTAATTCATATTTTTAGCGTTGTTTGATGTGATTTAAAGGCTCGACTAAGTTCGTATGATATTTTAGGACTTGTTGGTATGTTTGGTTAAGGTCTTAGGGGCTTGGGGTGGATTTCGGATGGTTAATAGAGCATTTTTGGACTTGGAAGATTTCTGGTGCTGGGCTGGTTCTGGTGTCCTCGCACCTGCGGTGGATTTGGCTGCAGGTGCGGTCTCACATAAGCGAGCTGGGAGTCGCAGATGCGGAGGCGAGGAGGATGGCCAGTGGTCGCAGGTGCGGTGTGAAGACCGCAAAAGTGGAGTCGCTTTTGTGGAAGATTGATTGCAATAGCGGGCGAGTGTGGGGAGGCATGTACGCAGAAGCGGACGTGTTTGCGCAGATGTGCACCTGCAGAAGTGGGATTGGGACCGCAGAAGCGCATCCGCAGGTGCGGAACCTGGAGTGCAGGAGCAGGCCTTTAGGGACTTAAGTGATTTCCGTAGAAGCAAAGGAATTTACTGCAAAAGCGGTTCCACAGGTGCGAAAAGCCTGGACAGTGCTTAAAACCGAAGGGTTTCGTGATTTCTCTCATTTTGGACTTTGCAACCTCGGTCTAAGGCAATTCTTGAGAGCAGTTTTGGGTGATTTCTTGAGGTAAATCCCTTGTGCTTATTTTTTATCAATAATCTTGTTTTCTCATTGATTTTACCACCTAGATTGTGTGTGTATAAGGTGGAATTTGGGAGTTTGAGGCTAGGGACTTGGAAAGTTTGATTTGAGAAATTGAGTGGCGACTTGGTGTCCGATTTTGGTAATTTTGATATGGGTGAACTCGTTATTTAATGGGTGTTCATATTTTGTGACTTTTACCCGATTTCGAGACATGGGTCCGGGTCGACTTTTTGGGGCGATTTTTTAATTCTTTGGTAAAGTCATAGAATTATGATTTAAATTAGTTTCTTGTAGCTTTATTCATGTTATGTAATTGCCTTATGCTAGATTTGGGCTATTTGGAGTCGCAAAATCGAGGGAAAGGCATAGTTATCGATTGGTTGAGCGAGATTTGAGGTAAGTGACTTGTCTAACCTTGTGTGGGGGAAATCCGCTTAGGATTTGGTACTGTTGTAACAATATGTGATACGTGAGCACCGTGTACGCGAGGTGATGAGTGCGTACTGAGTTGCCTTAGTTTATGTAGTGATCATGTTTAGCCTAGTATCGCATATCTACATGCCTTAACCCTTACTTGCAAATTTGTGGAACATGCTTAGTTAAATTACCTGCTTCCCATGATTTAAATTTAAACTTTAACTGTAAAATTTTTTGCCATAAATTCATTATTCCTTCAGCTATCTGCTGCATATTTACTTTGGGAGTACGAGGCATTTACTCGGGAGATCCCCATGTACTGCATATTTACTTTAGGACTACGAGGCGTTTACTCGAGAGATCCCCCTGGACTACGAGGAGTTTACTAGGGAGATCCCCTTGTACTGCATATTTACTTTGGGACTACGAGGCGGTTCCTCGGGAGATCCCTCCTGTCTTACATATTTACTTTGGGACTACATGGCAGTACCTCGGGAGATCCCCCCTATCGTGCATATTTACATTTGGGACTACGAGGCGGTACCTCGGGAGTGCCCTTGTTGTTTACCTCTATTTACTGTGCTAATATTTTCTGAAACTTCTTATTGTTTAAATTCTCAGCCATTTCAAAAAATTATTATATCTTCTGCCTTACTTTTGTTTTAAACCAGTGGGGCCCTGACCTGACCTCGTCATACTCTACCGAGGTTAGGCTTGGCACTTACTGTATACCGTTATGGTGTACTCATACTACACCTCTGCACCGTTTTTTGTGCAGATCCAGGTTCCTCCCACCAGACCAGATACCAGTGAGTTGGACCGCACGTGGAGACTTCAAGGTATATCTGCCAGCGTCCGCAGACCTCAGAGTCCCCCCTATCCTTACTATGTTATTTTTCTTATTTTTCTTTAGATTCTGATGTATAGAGACACTTAGTATTTACTCTTAGTATTATTGATTGGCAGTTTTATATTTTTTTCGTGTGTTGAGAATTTGACTTCAGCTTTATATTATGATATTCCACAAATTATTAGGCTTACCTAGTTTTAGAGACTAGGTGCCATCACGATATCCTACAGAGGGTGAATTGGGGTCATGACACAACTGCTGAGAGGACTTTATGGTGAGATGCTTTCTATGCTATGCACCGCAGCCCACATCTTCTCCATCATATTTATTTACTTTATCCTATCTATTTTACATTTCAGATAGATATTGTATTATTATTGCACTCCTTAATAGACGCTCATGTACTTGTGACGCTGAGTTTTGGGATATTCTAGTTGATGTTTATGGATTTGCAAAATATTGTCATAATTTATTTTTATATCTCACTATGTATGTACCTATGATTTTCAATGCATAAATTCCTCTACTTAATAAAACTTATGATTTCAAAGTAATAAAATGAATAATTATTCAGATGGTTCACCCTTGGCTTGCCTAACAACAACGTTAGGCGCCATCACGGTCTATAGTGGGTTTTGTGTCGTGACATTTACTTTATCTATTATGATTTTAGTTTTATGTATCTAATCCATTGTATGATTTTTCTCTTCATAATTCAAAAAATACTTTCTCATCTCGAATTCAAATAAATCTTATCTCTAAATTTTTATAATGAATTTTATTTTTATTTTTATTTTTTTTTTGTTTTTGTTTGTGTAAGCTTATTTTGCTTTTTAAAGTTGCTATTTTTCTTGTGATGACACTTGCCATCCTATCATTTAATTTTTTAAAGTATTTTAGTTATTTATTTTGATTTTTAAAATTAATTTTTCCGTTGATGACACTTGTCATCCTGTCCTTATTTTCCCTCTCCTACTATATATAAATATATTATTATTATTTTATTTTTTAATGCAGTGTGCCGAAATATAACAAAATCTATTCAAAATTAAAGGATACACATCATATAGTATTCAAATAAATTATTTGTTACTTACTTATTCTTTATTAAATTAGCAAGTACTTAGTACTATACATTTACTAATGTGACTTTTTATTAACTTGTGAATTGGCTTAATATTTTGATACTACTTTTCTTTTAAGATAACATATATATATATATATATATATATATATATATATATATATATATATATATATATATATATATATATTCTTTTTTTTTCTTACTATGGAAATATTTTTATTTTTTAAACTTATGTTATACTGTTCAAAATTCTTCAATAAAATTTAACAATAATTTTTTGAGTATTATTTCCTTATTTTAACTTACTCAAAGTATAAATATCCTATAATTATCCTTATCCCCCTCTTTTCGTATATTCTTTTCTACTGTATTTGATAAGTTTTTTGACTTTGTATTTTACTGAAAATTTAGATAATGTAATATTTGTTTACTAAATTATAATTTTGAATTCATCAAAAGTATAAAGAGATAAGCCTTTATTATTTTTGTAGAAAATCTACCAATGTTTTTAGTAGTTATTATTTTGTGTTATATCTATAATTTGCTTATCTTATGTGAAATATCCTAATAATATCTTTATATTTTTGTATTTTTTATTATGAAATTGTGTTTAACTTGAATTTATCCTGTATAATTTTCTTATCATTATATTGCTATTTAAATTTATTAATAATATTTTCGAGTATTATTTGTTTACTTAAGTTTTATCAAATAAAAATAATGTGTGGATAGAATTACATTATATCTATTCTCCTCTTTATGCATAATTTTTTTATTTACGATATTTTAATTTTTTCCTTTTAGTGTTAATCCATAATAAGAATATAATTGTAATATTTTTTTAAATGGATGGTGTTGAATTAGTTCAAAGGTTAAACATAGAAGTTCTTTTATTATATGTCATAATTCTACTAATAATTAAATGAAATATTATTTTTGTGTTATTTTCAATATGCAATTAAATTAAATTCTCCTTCCCGTTTGTATTTAATATGAAAGTTTAATTTTTTTATTAATATTACTCCATAAGAATTTAAATTATATCTTTATATTTTTTATTTATTTCTTGAAATTATTATTTATGTTTAATTTTTAGTTTTATCTATTATAATATATTTAGTTACGTGATCTTATCATATAGCATGACCATATGAATTATTATTCAAAACTTTCTCATCTCAAAAAATAAATTAGTCTTATTCTTTTATATATCTCTACACTGAAGTTATTTACTTATATATTTTTCCTCCTTTTTTGTAATAGTTTCCTTAAAAATTTATAGATATCTAATTATTTCAAATTTAAAAAGAGTAACTAATTATTAACTATCCTAACTAATTTTGTCCTATACTACTACATGTCTTTCTCCTACGCTGCCACTTGTCATAATCCTAAGCTAGACTTCTTTCCTTTTAATAATATATAGATGGAGTATTTAGAACAAAAACTTAAAACGTATGCCTTTTTTTATTTTTTGGGGAGAGAGGGGGAGGGGCGGTGTAACGACTCGGCCAGTCATTTTGAATATTTTAGCCCCGTTCCCCTATTTATTTCCTCCTATATGTTATATTGCGGTTATGTGACTTTCCGGGGTTGATGGTTTTGGTTTCAGGTGAGTTTCAAAGTGAAATGGGATACTTAGTCCCTAAGTTGGAGGCTTGAGTTTAAAAAGTTGACCGGAGTTTGAACTTTGTGTAGGCGACTTCGGAATGGGATTTTGACGGTTCTGATAGCTTTGTATGGTAATTTTGGACTTAGGATCATATCCGGGTATTGATTTGGAGGTCCGTAGGTCGCTTCGACTGCATTGGCGAAAGTTAGATAGTTGAAGGTTTGGAAGGTTGAGAAGTTTGATCGGGAGCTGACTTTAGTGATATCATGGTCGGATTCCAATTCCGAAAGTTGGAATAGATCTGTTATGTCATTTATGACTTGTGTGTAAAATTTGAGGTCAATCAGAGTTGTTTTGGTATGATCCGGCGTTAGTTTTGGAAGTGGGATGTTCATAGTTTCAATAAGCTTCAATTGAGTTGCGATTCATAGAATCGATGTTGTTTGATGTGATTTTAGGCCTCAAGTAGGTCCGTTATGTGTTTTGGAACTTGTTGGTATATCCGGACGGGGTCTCGGGGGTCCCGGGAGTGAATCGGATTGAAACCGAATCATTTTGGACTTGGTTGAATTTTTAAGGCTACTGCTGTTCTGGTGTGATCGCATCTGCGAAGGGTTTGGCCGCAAGTGCGGACACGCAGGTGTGTGATGGCTCATCGCAGAAACGCAGGGGGGACAACCCAGGCCTGGGTCGCAGATGCGGACACTTGGGCACAAATGCGCATCCGCAGGCGTGACCTTTTCTTCCATAGAAGCGGAATTGGGAGGGACGTGTGAAAGACCGCAAGTGCGGTCGAAATTTCACAGAAGCAAGAAGCCGTCCACAAAAGCGAAGGGAGCTGGGCCTGAGTGAGGGCCGCATGTGCGATGCAAATTTCCGCATGTGCGAAGCCGCAGATGCGGCTAAGGGCTCTCAAGTGCGAAATCGCTGGGCAGAAAAGGGTGTGTTCGAGGGTTTAATCTCATTCTTCATCTTTTGACCTAGAGAGCTCGGTTTGTGGCGATATTTAGAGGGATTTTCAAGGAAATCATCGGGGTAAGTGATTCTAACTCGGATTTGGCTATTATACATGAATACATCATTATTTATGTCATTTAATTAGTGATTAGAGTTGGAAAATTTGGGGAAAATGTATGAAACTTCATAGACTGAGTTTTGGAGATTTGAAAGGTGATTTGAGATCGGATATGAATAATTTTAGTATGGTTGGACTCATTATCGAATGGGTATTCGGATTTTGTATGTTGGTTCCGAGACGCAAGCCCGGGGTTGACCTTTTATTTTTCTTTAAATATTACAACTTTATTATTCGAAATAGTTTTCTATGGTTTTATATTTATGGTATAAGTTATTTTGGATAGATTCAAGTTGTTGGAGTTGGATAATCACGGAAAAGGCTTACTAGTGATTTTGTAATGACTCGACCGGTCGTTTTGAGAGTTGGAGCCCTGTTCCCCCATTTACTGCTCATTCCCTGCTTAATTGTTGTTATGTGACTTGCTGGGGTAGTTGGTTCGGTTCCGGGGATGTTTCAGAATGTGATGAGACACTTAGTCTCCATGGTTGAAAGCTTAATTTTAAAAGGTTGACCGGATGTAAATGATGTGTAAATGGCTCCGGAATAGAGTTTTGATGGTTCCATTAGCTCTGTTGAGTGATTTTGGACTTAGGAGCGTGTCTAGATAGTGATTTGGAGGTCCGTAGTTGAATTAGGCTTGAAATGGCGAAAGTTTGAAATTGAAAACTTTGGAAATTTAGAAGTATGACCGAGAGTTGACTTTGTGGTGATCGGTCTCGTATTTTGGTTCCGGGAGTTGGAGTAGGTCTGTTGTGTCATTTGTGACTTGTGTGCAAAATTTGAGGTCAATCGTACTTGATTTGATAGGTTTCAGCGTCAAATGTAGAAGTTGGAAGTTCATAAGTGCATTAGGCTCGAATCGATGTGCGATTCGTGGTTTTAGCATTATTCAATGTGATTTGAAGGCTCAAGTAAGTTTGTATCATATTTTAGGACTTGTTGATATATTTGGTTGACGGCCCGGGGGGCATCGGGTGGAGTTCGGATGGTTAATTGATCAAGTTGGGAAGTTGAGAGGCTGCTGAAGCTCACTAGTTCTGGTGCAATCGCATCTGCAGAGTGGTGATCGTAGGTGCATGCTCGCAGGTGCGAGCGGGGAAGCACAGATGCAGCTTGGAGGGGAGTGTGCGGTGGTCGTAGATGCAAGGGAATTTCCAAACCTGCATGGCCGCATATGCGGCGATTGGAGTGCAGAAGCGGAATTTGGACTGAGGGGTGTGGAGAAACGATGCGGAGGAGTTCCACCGGTGCGGACTCGCACCTACGCGTGTGTGTTCCGTGATTTTCATCATTTTGGAAATTTCTAGCTCGAGCTAAGGTGATTTTTGAGAGGGATTTTGAAGGGATTCTTGAGGTAGGTCACTTGTGGTTATTTTTATTCAATAATTATGTTCCCCTTTGAATGTCCCACCTAGTTGGTGTGTTTTTGAGGTGTAATTTTGGGAGTTGAGTTTAGGGATTTGGAGAGTTTAATTTGGGGATTTGAGTGACGATTTGGTGTTGGGTTTTGATAAATTTGGTATGGTTAGACTCGTGGTTGAATGGACTTCTGGATTTTGTGACTTTTATTGAATTCTGAGATGTGGGCCCGGGCCGACTTTTGAGTTAACTGTTTGACTTTTGAGTAAGAACTTAGTATTTTCTTATGGAATTGATTTCTTTAGCTTGTTTGATTGTATCGAACTGTTTGTGGCTAGATTCGAGGCATTTGGAGGCCATTTCACGAGGCAAGGGCTTGTCAGAGCAGGCGTTTGCATAGTTTGAGGTAAGTAACACTTCTAAACTTGGTTCTGAGGGTATGAAACCCCAAATTACATGTTATGTAATTGTTGTTGAAGTGACACACATGCTAGGTGACGGGTGTGTGGGCTTGCACTTTAAGAATTGTGACCTGGTCGATTCCATGGAACTGTATAATTGAAAAATCTTGTTGTTACCTGTATTTTCACCATGTGTTAGAGAAATTGAGCTACCAGTCATGTTAGAAATTCTGCATATGCTCCGTGTTGGTACTGTTGGGACCCACAGAGGTCATGTTATATGTTGAATTATTTGCCTAATTTGTCAATTTTACTCAGTCACAGCTATTATTTACATAATAGGTCTTAGCCTTTGTTGTCCTTTATTGATATCATATCATCATTATTTGGGTTGATTATCATGATTCTTGTGAGCCCGAGAGGCTGGGGAGATTAATGATTGAGTGAGACTGAGAGTCCATTGTGAGTTATATTCATGGGTTCGGGTTGCACACCGTAGCAGAGTTATTGATTCATGCCAGGGTTTGGCTTATTATAATGCTTGGGTTGGATCGGCCCCTCCGGAATCTATACATCCACAATGGGGGCAATTCTAGCAGTTATTTACATTTTGGGCTGGATCTGCCTTGGTTTATTTGCATTTTGGGCTGGATCTGCCCTGGTTTATTTGTATTTGGGCTAGATATGCCGTGGCAGGGATCTGCCATGTTATGTGTAAAGTTTTATTGCAAAACCTGAAAGCATGTCTAAATTATTGCACGTTTACTTGTAGATTATGAATTACTGAGATATCAATGTCATATTTTTCGTAATTTCTGTATTGTTAATACTACATGAGGACTGTAATACTTTAACTCGTCACTGCTTTTAGTCCAAAGATTAGATTTGTTACTTATTGAGTTGGTTGTACTCACGCTACACCCTGCACTTCGTATGCAGATCCAGGTCTTTCCGAACACGATGGGTGCTGATTGTCTAAGCAGCTTAGTCATCCGGAGATTTTGAGGTAGCTGTCGGGCCAGCCAATTCTCAGACCGGGATCAATACCATTTTGTTATGACTCGAGATATTGTATCAGGTGCTACGTTCGACGAGGTGGTTGACATTGCTCGGCGGCTAGAGATGGTTCGTAGTTAGAAACATGAGGAGAGGGAGGCCAAGAGGCCTCGTGGTTCAGGTAGTTTCAGTGGTGTTCCTTCCGGGGCATAGGCCCGCTCAGACGACTCATCTAGTTCATTGTGGTACATCATCTAACCATGGTTCATACATTGTTAGACCGGGTCAGTCATCTCTTAGTGCTCTCCCAGCTCAGAGTTCATCTCGTGCACCTTCAGTTCAGGGTTCATCTGTTACATCTCGCGTTTTCGTACGTTAAAGTTTCATCTTCAGTTAATTGACGTAGATTCAGGGGTGTGATTTTCTTGAGATTATAAGCATTTATGCTATTTATAACAAGAAATAAGTAAGTGTCGGGTATTTATGGACTAGTGTCATACAAGGTACTACATGACCATGATAGTAAGGTATACAAGGTATGTTAAAAGTGAGTAGTATATTAAGTAAGTTGAGTTAATTCTTAATTATATGGGTAATTAGTTAATTATTGGGTAATGTGATATTACCTAATTAATTAGGGATATATTGGATAAGGATTAATTCCACTACGTGGCAGCCCCCCCTTCAAATTAAGTGACTCATAAATCTAGTTGAAAGGTGGCAAACTAAGGTGTTAAATACAAGACACTACATTCTTCATTATGGGTAAAGACATACTTAGAAGATTTGCATTTTTGCTTCATTTGGCCTTTAGATGTTCAAGTGATTAATTATAATGTTCTTGCTATTACAACACACGCTAGAATGTATTAAGAAGACATAACATTTTCCTACTACAACACCAAAATAACCCATGATGGAGCACTTGATTTCATAGCATCTTAAGCAACGTGAGATTTTGCGATTCTAAGGGAGTACGGTGCAACCTTTCCAAGAATATCATACGGATTTTTTCCTACTCCAGGTATGTTAAGGCTAAGCCCTTCCTTCATTTTGGCATGATCTCGTAACTACATGTGTTTGATAATGAGGCATAAAGAGAAGTTCATTCTCCCGAATATATATATACATTATCCTAGTCTCATAAGTTACAGTATTCTTCCTTATAGGGACTTTATATTCAATTGAGTATTATCTTCTTCCAGTCAAGAGAGAAGAGGGTGTATATATACACAGTATTACAGTATTTGCACCACTATCGATCTATAATTGATGGGCAGGCCCCTATTGGGCAACCTCTAATCAGATGGTAAGTTATATACTGAGCCTATTATGGCCGAGCGCCTATGCGCGAGCCCAGAATGGCCGAGATACAGAGCCTAGTATGGTCGAGCGCCTATGAACGAGCCTACTACGGCAGAGCAGTTACACGTTCAGAGCCTTATAGGGCCGGACATTTATTTTACTTACTATATTGAGAGAGTTAAGTCAGTATCAAAGGGTAAGTATATCTCCAGATCATCTTTGACTCCCAGTTACTTTTAGTTATTATATTATCAGTTCAGTTTCAGCTTTCAGATATTTTATTGCCTTACATACTCGGTACATTATTTCGTACTGACGTCCCTTTTTCTGGGGATGCTGCATTTCATGCGTGCAGGTTCAAATAGACAGACGGGTAGACCTTCTCAGTAGGTATTGCTCGAGTTCAGCTTTATCGATAAGCTCCACGTCCTTCGGAGTTACCGGGTCTAGAAGTTTTGTGTACATCTTGTGCATATATGTATATAGGTTATGGGTAGGTCGGGGCCCTGTTCCGATCATGGTACATCCATCAGTAGAGGCTTGTAGACATATCTTGTAAGTTAGTGCAGTATGTTGGGCTTGTAGGCCTTGTATATATATTTTGTTGGTTTGTCAGCTTTAGTAGTTATGACGGCCTTGCCAGCCCAGCTTTATATTGATGTTTATTCAGCTTTGGTATCCATTCAGTTTTAGCTTTTGTTTCGCAAATTATCTTGCAATGTGACCCATGGCCAAAGTATGACATTATATGTTCAGATTCCCTTAGTCGCAAGTTGGTACGCAAGGATAGGTGAGGCACCGGGTGCCGGTCTCGCCCCCCAGGTTCGGGGCGTGACATCATCTGTACTGAGTTCCTTTGGTAGTTATTCTGGTTCATGGTGTCCGCCTCAGGTTTTGCCACTATTTTTTGAGAGGGGATATTTCGAGTGTGGAGAGATGGGTCATGTGAAGAAGTTTTGTTCCCGCCTTACGGGAGGTCCAGCTCAGTAAAGGAGTCAGGCCACGACTTCAGTACCAGTTACTTCACCACCTACCAAGCCAGCTCAGGGTGGGGCCTAGGCAACTAGGGGACACCCTAGAGGGGGAGGCCGATCAGGTGGCGGTCATGCCCGATTCCATGCTATTCCTGCCAGGCCAGATGCCGTTGCTTCAGATAAAGTGATCACACGTATTGTTTCAGTAAGCCACATGGATGCTTCTATATTATTTGACCTTGGTTCTACTTATTCGTATGTATCATCGTATTTTGATCGTTATCTGGATATGCCCCGTGAGTCCTTAGTTTCATCTGTTCATGTATCTACGCCAGTGGGCAATACTATTATTGTGGACTGTGTATATCGGTCGTGCGTAGTGACTATTGGAGGATTGGATACTAGAGTTGATCTATTGTTGCTTAGTATGGTCGATTTTGGCATGATCTTGGGCATGGATTAGTTGTCTCCGTGTCATGCTATTCTAGATTGTCATACTAAGACTGTGACGTTGGCGATGCCGGGGTTTCCAAGGATCGAGTGGAAAGGTTCTCTAGATTATGTTCCCAACAGGGTGATTTCTTATTTGAATGTACAACGGATAGTTGGAAAGGGGAGTCTGTCTTATTTGGCCTTTGTGAGGGATGTTGGTACGGATACCCCTACTAGTGATTCTGTCCCGGTGGTGCGAAACGTTTCAGAGGTATTTCCTGCAGACCTCCCGGGCATGCTGCCCTATAGGGATATTGACTTTGGTATCGACTTGGTTCCGGGCACTCAGCTCATTTCTATTCCTCTGTATTATATGGCACCATCCGAGTTGAAGGAATTGAAAGAACAACTTAAGGAACTTCTTTATAAAGGGTTTATTAGGCCTAGTGTGTCGCCTTGGGGTGCACCGATTCTGTTTGTGAAGAAGAAGGATGGTACTATGCGGATGTGCATCGACTATAGGCAGCTGAACAAAGTAAAAATCAAGAACAAGTATCCTTTGTCGCGCATTGATGATCTATTTGACCAGCTTCAGGGAGAGAGGGTGTTCTCTAAGATTGATTTGAGGTCTGGGTATCACCAGTTGAAGATTCGGGGCTCAGATATTCTAAAGACGGCATTCAGGACCCGTTATGGTCAATATGAGTTCCTTGTGATGTCTTTTGGGCTGACCAATGCCCTAGCAACATTCATGCATCTGAGGAACAGTGTATTTCAGCCTTATGGTGACTCGTTTATCATAGTATTCATTGATAATATCCCGGTGTACTCTCGTAGCCAGGAGAAACATGCCCAGCATTTGAGGATTGTGTTACAGCGGTTGAGAGAGGAGAAGCTTTATGACAAGTTCTCCAAGTATTAGTTTTGTCTTATTTTGGTGGCATTCTTGGGGCATGTGGTGTCCAGTGAGGGGATTAACGTCGATCCGAATAAGATAGAGGCGATTCAGAATTGGCCCAAAACGTCCTCAACTATGGAGATTCAAAGCTTTCTCGGCTTGGCCAATTATTATCGTCGCCTCGTGGAGGGTTTCTTGTCTATTGCATCTCCTTTTACCAAATTGACCCAGAAGGGTACTACCTTCAGGTGGTCGGATGAGTATGATGAGAGATTTCAGAAGCTTAAGACTTCCTTGACCACAACTCTAGTTCTAGTTTTTCCTTCAGGTTCTAGCTCTTATACAGTGTATTGTGATGCTTCTCGGATCGGTATTGGGTGTGTCTTGATGCAAAAGGGTAGAGTGATTGCTTATACTTCGCTTCAGTTGAAGCCTCATGAGAAAAACTACCCTGTCCACAATTTGGAGTTGGCTGCCATCGTTCATGCATTGAAGATTTGGAGGAATTATCTCTACGGTGTGTCTTGTGAGGTATTTATGGATCATCAGAGTCTTCAGCACCTGTTCAAACAAAAGGATCTAAATTTGAGGCAGTGGAGATGGTTGGAGCTGCTAAAGGACTATAATATCACCATTCTGTATCATCCCGGGAAGGCCAATGTGGTGGCCGATGCCTTGAGTTGAAAGTCGGTGAGTATGGGTAGCCTTGCATTCATTCTTGTTGGTGAGAGACCGTTTGTAGTTGATGTTCATGCCTTGGACAATTAGTTCATGAGATTAGATGTTTCGGAGCCTAGCTGGGTTCTAGCTTGTGTGGTTTCTCGGTCTTCCTTATATCACCGCATCAGAGAGCGCCAGTATGATGATCCTCATTTGCTTTTCCTTAAGGACACGATTCATCACGGTGATGCCAAGGATGTTACTACTGGGGGTGATGGGGTGTTGAGGATGCAGGGTCGTATTTGTGTGCCCAATGTAGATGGGCTACGTGAGTTGATTCTTGAGGAGGCCCACAGTTTGCGGTATTCCATTTATTTGGGTGTCTCGAAGATGTGCTAGGACTTGAGGCAACATTATTGGTAAAGGAGGATGAAGAAGGATATAGTGGGGTTTGTAGCTCAGTGCCTAAACTGTTAGCAGGTGAAGTATGAGCATCAGAGACCGGGAAAATTGCTTCAGAGGTTTGAGATTCCGGAGTTGAAATGGGAGCGTATTACCATGGATTTTGTAGTTGGGCTCCCACGGACTTCGAGGAAGTATGATACTATTTGGGTGATTGTGGATCGGTTGACCAAGTACGCGTACTTCATTCCAATTGGGACTACTTATTCTTCAGAGAGGTTGGCTGAGATTTACATTCACGAGATTGTTTGCCTTCACGGTGTGCCAGTGTCTATCATTTCCAATCGGGGCACGCAGTTTACATCGCAGTTTTGGAGAGTCGTACAATAGGAGTTGGGCACACAGTCCGAGCGTACTATTTAGATGTTTAAGGATATGCTACGCACTTGTGTAATAGATTTCGGGGGTTTATGGGATCAATTTCTGCCGCTCGCAGAGTTTGCCTACAACAACGACTACCAATCGAGCATTCAGATGGCTCCGTATGAGGCTTTGTATGGGAGACGGTGTCGGTCTCCGATGGGATGGTTTGATCTTGGTGAGGCTAGGCTATTGGGTATTGACTTGGTTCAGGATTCTTTGGACAAGGTTAAATTGATTCAGAATTGGCTTCGCATGGCGCAGTCTAGACAGAAGAGTTATGCCAATCGGAAGGGTCGGGATATTGCTTATACGGTTGGGGAGAAGGTACTACTAAAGGTTTCACCCATGAAGGGTGTTATGAGGTTCGGCAATAAGCGCAAGTTAAGCCCTTGGTATATTGGGCCGTTGGAGGTGCTTCAGAGGATTGGAGATGTGGCTTACAAGCTCGCCTTGCCGCCTAGTCTGTCGAGTGTGCATCCAGTATTTCATGTTTCTATGCTCTGGAAGTATGTCGGCAATCCATCTCATGTTTTGGATTTCAGCACGGTTCAGTTGGATGGTGATTTGACTTATGATGTGGAGCCGGTAGCCATCTTGGGTCGGCAGGTTTGAAAGTTTAGGTCAAAGGACATAACTTCAGTGAAGGTGCAGTGGAGAGGTCAACCGGTTGAAGAGGCTACTTGGGAGACCGAGTGGGAGATGCTGAGTAGATATCCATGCCTATTTGAGACTCCAGGTATGTTTCTAGACCCGTTCGAGGATGAACGTGTGTTTAAGAAGGGGAGAATGTCACGACCCTACCGGTCGTTTTGACAGTTGTAGCATTGTTATCCCATTTACTACTCATTCCCTACTTAATTGTTGTTATTTGACTTGTCAGGGTAGTTGGTTCGGTTTTGAGGATGTTTCGGAATGTGATGAGACACTTAGTCTCCAAGGTTGAAGGCTTAAGTTGAAAAGGTTGACCGGATGTGCATTATGTGTAAATAGCTCCGGAATGGAGTTTTGATGGTTATATTAGCTCCATTGGGTTATTTAGGACTTAGGAGCGTGTCCGGATAGTGATTTGGAGGTCCATAGTTGAATAACGCTTGAAATGGCAAAATTTAGAAATTAGAAGCTTCGACAATTTAGAAGTTTGATCGAGAGTTGACTTTGTGGTTATCGGGCTTGGATTTTGGTTCTTGGAGTTGGAGTAGGTCCGTTGTGTCATTTGTGACTTGTGTGCAAAATTTGAGGTCAATCAGATATGATTTGATAGGTTTCGGCGTCGAATGTAGAAGTTGGAAGTTCATAAGTACATTAGGCTTGAATCGATGTGTGATTCGTGGTTTTAGCATTGTTCAATGTGATTTTAAGACTCAACTAAGTTCGTATCATATTTTAGGACTTGTTGGTATATTTGGTTGAGGGCCCGGGGGCCTCGGGTAGAGTTCGTATGGTTGACAGATAAAGTTGGGAAGTTGAGAGGCTGTTGAAGATCACCAGTTCTGGTGCAATCGCACTTGTGGAATGGTGATCGCAGGTGCGCGCTTGCAAGTGTGAGTGGGGAAGCGCAGATGCGGCCTGGAGGGGAGTGTGCAGTGGTCGTAGGTGCGAGGGAATTTCTGCACCTGCGTGGCCGCAGATGCGGCTACTGGAGCGCAAAAGCAAAATTTGGACTGGGGGCTGTGGTGCGTAGACGCGGAGGAGTTCCAAAGGTGCAGACTCGCACCTGCGCATGTGTGATCGTAGAAGCAGAGGTAGTGGAGTCTTAGCAAACTGCAGAAGCAGAATATTTCTCGCACATGCGAGACCGCAGGTGCGACTAAATGAGTCGCAAGTGCAAAAGCACTAGGCAGTGTATTAAAATCGAGGGTTCCGTGATTTTCATCATTTTGGACATTTCAAGCTCGAGCTTAGGTGACTTTTGAGAGGGATTTCGAAGGGATTCTTGAGGTAAGTCACTTGTGGTTATTTTTATTCAATAATTATGTTCCCCATTGAATTTCCCACCTAGTTGGTGTGTTTTTGAGGTGTAATTTTGGTAGTTGAGGCTAGGGATTTGGAGAGTTTAATTTGGGGATTTGAGTGATGATTTGGTGTTGGATTATGGTAAATTTGGTATGGTTAGAATCGTGGTTGAATGAGCTTCCGGATTTTGTGACATTTATTGTATTTCGATATGTGGGTCCAGGGACCGAATTTTGAGTTGACTTTTTGACTTTTGACTAAGAACTTATTATTTTCTTATTGAATTGATTTCTTTAGCTCATGTTGATTGTATCGAACTTTTTGTGACTATATTCGGGGCATTTGGAGGCCATTTCCTGAGGCAAGGTCTTATCGGAGTAGGGATTTACACAGTTTGAGATAAGTAACACTTCTAAACTTGGTTCTGAGGGTATGAAATCCCTAATTACGTGTTATGTAATTGTTATTGAGGTGACGCACATGCTAGGTGATGGGCGTGTGTAGGCGTGCACTATAAGAATTGAGCTACCAGTCATGTTAGAAATCCTGCATAGGCTCCCTGTTGGTACTGTTGGGACCCAAAGAGGTCGTGCTACATGTTCAATTATTTGCCTAATTTGTCAACTGTACTCAGTCGCAGCTACTATTTGCATAATATGTCTCAACCTCTGTCGTCCTTTATTGATATCATATCATCATTGTATGGGCTGATTATCATGATTCTTGTGAGCCCGAGAGACTTTAGAGATTAATGACTGAGTGAGGCTGAGAGTCCATTATGAGTGATATTCATGGGATCAGGCTGCACACCGCAGCAGAGTTATTGATTCATGCCAGGATTTGCCTTATTATAGTGCTTGGGGTGGATCGGCTCTTCCGGAGTCTGCACATCCACAGTAGGCGCAATGCTAGTAGTTATTTACATTTTGGGCCGGATCTGCCCTGGTTTATTTGTATTTGGGCTGGATCTGCCCTGGGCAGGATCTGCCCTGTTCTGTGTAAAGTTTTATTGCAAAACCTGAAAGCATGTATAAATTCTTGCATCTTTACTTGTAGATTATGAATTGCTGAGATATCACTATCATATTTTTCATAATTTCCATACTGTTAATACTGCATGTAGACTGTAATACTTTAACTCATCACTATTTTCAGTCCAAAGATTAGATTTATTACTTATTGAGTTGGTTGTACTCACGCTATACCCTGCACTTCGTGTTTAGATCCAGGTATTTCCGAACATGGTTGGTGCTAATTATCTGAGCAGCTTAGTCATCCAGAGATTTTGAGGTAGCTGCCCGGCGTCCGCAGAACTTCATACTCCTTCCTTATCTTTCAACTTTATGTATTTAGTTGCAGTTTTTCATAGACAGTATTTCAGACTTGTGTTGTATAAACGCTCATGTACTTAGTGACACCCTGGTTTTGGGAACTTTCGTATTGAGTTTTGATCTTTTATTCAGTTTATGAGAGCTTTAATCATTTAGACATGTTTTTGTTCATTTTTTCATTTAAAAGTGTTGGAAATGTTTTGAGGTGTCGGCTTGCCTAGTACCATGTTAGGCGCCAACATGACATGCTAAGTTTTGGGTCGTGACATGGATTGAGTAAGCGTGTTTTGAGGTAAGTGTCTTGCCTAACTTTGTGTGAGAGAATTTTCCCTAGGATTGTTGTTGTTTTATGTTAATTGTAGTATGTGTAAGCCGTGTACGCAAGGTGATGAGTGTGTACACTGGCTTAATGTGGTAATTGAACGGTTTGAGCTATGATAATTCCTTTCATGCCTTTAATTGAGTTGTCGTAGCAAGTTTTATTCATCATCATTAGTCTATCTTCATATGTATTATTTGACATTGTTAACACTTGTCTTATCTCTTACTTGCTACTTGCTTTTACATGCTTAGTTGAAGTTATTTGTAACGACCTGACAGGTCACTTTGATAAATAACGTCTCATTTGGCAGCATAAGGTCTTGAGCAGCTTCGTATTATGTGTTATGACTTGCGTGTGTGGTCGAGTTCAGTTTTCGGATGATTTAGGGTCAATTTTGAAGAAGGATTCTTGCTTTAGAAGCTTAAGCAGTGAGAGTTGACCGGAGTTTTTACTTTTGTGTAGACATCTCCGAAATGGTGTTTTGATGATTTCAATAAGTCCGTATGGTGATTTTGGTCTTAGGCGTGCGTCCGGATTTGGATTTGGAGGTACGTATAGTAATTTGTACCGATCACCGGAGTTTATAACATCTATTTAAACATAAGGAACTTAACTTGCAGAGCGGAGGTGGTTGAAGTTGCTTAAGGACTATGATATCACCATTCTATATCATCCCGGGAAGACCAATGCGGTGGCCGATGCCTTGAGTCGCAAGGCGAAGAGTTTGGGCAGCTTAGCATATCTACCGGTAGCAGAGAGGCCATTAGCCTTGGATGCTCATGCCTTGGCCAACCATTTTGTTAGATTGGATATTTTTGAGCCGAGCAGAGTTTTGGCTTGTGTGGTTTGTTAGTCTTCTCTTTATGATCGTATCAGAGAGCGTCATTATGATGACTCCCATTTGCTTGTGCTCAAGGACACGGTTCAGTACGGCGATGCCAAGGAGGTCACTATCAGAGTGGATGGCTCATGGTTCGCGGTACTCCATTCATCCAGGTGTCGCAAATAGGTATCAGGACTTGAGGCAGCACTATTGTTGGAGGTGGATTAAGAAGGACATAGTGGAATTGAAAAGTTAAAGTTTTTGGAAGGTTGAAAAGTTTGACAAGGAGTTTTCTTGAGTGATATCGGGGTCGGATTTTAATTCCGAGAGTTGGATGAGTTCTGTTATGTCATTTGGGACTTACACGCAAAATTTGACATCATTCCGGGTTGATTTGATATGTTTCGGCACAAGTTTTGGAAGTTGGAATATTTGAAAGTTTATAAGTTCGATTCATGGTGCGATTCGTAGTTTCAACATTGTTTGATGTGATTTGAGACCTCGAGCGTGTCCTTGGTATGTTATGGAACTTGTTGGTATGTTTTGACAGGGTCCCGGGGGCCTCGGGCGTGATTCAGATGGGCTACGGGACATTTTCTCATGTTTTGGATGGCTGTTCTGATATCTGGTGTCCCCTTATATACGATCGTGAAGTTCATTCCGCGTTCGCATAGGCCGTTTTGGTGGCTGGATATTTTCCTCTTCGCGTTCGCATAATTCTGCCCGCGATCGCGTACGTGTGTATCCTCCTTCATCGCGTTCGTGTAGCACAGCTCAACAACTGTTATATTTTCTCTTTCGTGATCACACGTTCTGGTTCGCGATCGTGCAGTATAATTCTTGGGGGCATGAGTTGTTCCTTTATTCGCGATCGCACGTTCTGGTTCGCGATCGCGTAGTACATTTCTTGGGGGCATTAGTTGTTCCTTTATTCGCGATCATATGAGTTCATCCGCGATCGCGTAGTATATTTTTGGGGTAGTAGTTATTTTCTTCTTCGCGGTCACATTATTTCTTCCGCTCTCGCGATGTGCAAATGCATGAGCAGCATAATATATTTTCCAAAATTGTGGGTTTTGTCCATTTTTCATCTTTTGAGCTAGAGACCTCGGATTTGAGCGATTTTTGAGATTTTCTTCACGTGGTTGTTTGGGGTAAGTGATCGTTACCCGGATTTGATTTGATTTTATGGTTTTATCTTTGTTTTCATCATTAAATTAGAGAATTTAGTTGGAAATTTGGGGAAATTTGTAAAATCTTTCAAAAGTGTAAAATGATGATTTGAACGACGAATTGATATCGGACGTAGATAATGTTGGCATGGTTGAACTCGTATCGGAATGGGTATTCGGATTTTGTGAATTATATCGTGTTTCGAGGTGCGAGCCCGGGGTTTGACTTTTGGGTTGACTTTTTAGTTCTTGTTAAAGATTGAAGCTTTATTATCCTGAATTGTTTCCTATAAGTTATATTTATGATTTCAAGTTATTTTGGCTAGATTTGAGCCATCCGGAGGTTGTTCCACTCGAGAAAGGTCATTTTAGAGTAACGGTCTAGCTTATTTGAGGTAAGTATCTTGCCTAACTTTGTGTGGGGGAACTAACCCTTAGGTTTGAGTCATTTGGGCTAATTGGGTAATGTGGAGGCAGTGTACGCGAGGTGATAAGTACGTACTCGGGCTTGTTTGTGAAAATTTGACCATTTAGATTTCTTAGGTTCTTATGTCCATTAAATATGAAGTTGTATTGTCATGTTAAATTACCCATTTACTAAATTCACCCTTACGTGTCTTATTTGGAATTAATTGCTTCATGTTTTACCCTTATTACTGATTAAACTCTTATGTGCCTTAACTGAAGTTGTTGCCTCTTTTATTGCCATGCTATCTTTTCCATAATCTACTTATCCTTAATTTAATTTGTTGTATCTCTTCCGTAATTGCTTATCCCTAAATGAAGTTACGTTATCCCTTATCATTGTTGACTTATCCTTATTTGGAATCATTGATTCATGTTATCCCACTTATCGTTGAATTGTACTTTTGTGGAATCATTGCTACACAATATCTCTTCCTTATTGAGCTATTCTTGTTGAAACCGCTATTCCCTGTTGTGTCTTCCATTGTGAGCTCGTTCTTCCGTTTCATTATGTTGGAATTTCCTGAGTTGATTTACTTGCCGTATTCTCGTATTATTATCATTGTTGCTGTTGCATTCAAGGTTGTTGAACAAGGGCTATGCGTGGTTGTGATATTGGAACTGTTTTGAAAAAATGTTGTGGCATGTGGGCACATATTGTGAAAGTCATTTATCTGAGTTTTTATGTTTTGGAATACGTATTATTGTTGAGATAATTGTTATGTTGTTTGCACGAGGTTTTTGCCGTGCCATTGTTATTGTGTTTGCACAATGTTTCTGTCGTGCTGTTGTTATTGTGTTTGCACGAGGTTTCTGTCGTGCTATTATTATTGTGTTGCACGAGGTTTCTGCCGTGTTGTTGTTATTATCGATACGCATGCGGTGGTATAAGGTCTGGGTGTTGGAACGCATGTGGTGAGATAAGGTGGGCTTGAAACGTATGGCTAGTAGGAGAACTACTAGAAGTCATACGATGTGATAAGGTGGGCTTGAAACGTATGGCTAGTAGGGGAACTACTAGAAGTCATGCGATGTGATAAGGTGGGCTAAAACGCGGGATGCTATTTTGGAAAAAATGATTTTCAAAAACTAAATATAAAGGCTCCCGCAGTGATATAAGGAAATTTTGTGATTCATTTTATGATTTGTGACAACGAGGCGGTACCTCGGTTGGGCTCTTGTTGTCATTTTCCCCATTCTTTTGTACTTTTCTTTCATTGTTGTCTCCTTAGTATACTATTAATTGTCTTCCTCCGTGTTGCACTATTTGCTTAGTTCTATGTATCTAATCCTGTTGTGCTAGTGGTTGCTTCAAACTTCATTGTTTCTTTTATTACACTTTACATTGCGTGGTGATCGTTTATTATGTGTCATTCATTGTCTCTACTCTTATTTGTTGACTTGAATTGTGGTAGAACACTTGCACAAGCATACACGTAGTTAAATCACCATATCGGTTTAGAAGATGAATCCTGACGTCATTGACCATTATACGTACTCTTTTCTACTTTCCTTCTGTGTGAGAATTGTTCTATTGGCATGAGAGTCGTCCGTGTGGTTATGAGTTGTAATATGGGCACAAGATGCCAAGTTTTTAGGGTTCATGAATTGGGACTCATTAGTTGTGTTTATGCAGTTCGGTACCTCGTGGAAATGCTTGATCAAATCTGGTGTGAAAGCGGTTGTTCTTATTGAGTTCTTGCTGGTTTTCCTTTATTTAGTTTCACCGGACTTAGACTGTGTTCAGTGTAGTCTACAGCATTACTACCTGACTGCAACCTGTTAAATATTGTTGTTATTAGTGTACCATCGCAAGTATTGTTTTGTATTCCTTATCCTGCTTAGCTTTATAATTAATATTGTTTCTCTGTTAGTTCACCTTCACACTTTTTCAGGTTGTTTAGTCTGGAAGGTGTCTTGACTGTCCCTCATCACTACTCCACCAAGGTTAGTCTTGATACTTACTGAGTACCATTGTGGTGTACTCATACTACACTTCTGCTCATTTTTGTGCAGATCCAGGTGCCTCGGTTATTGTGGATTATTAGCAGAATGGTCAAGCATTGTTGTGGAGACTCAAAGTAAATCTGTCATCGTGTTCGCAGGCCTCGAATTCACCTTCTGATATTTTACTTGTACTGTTAAATTCTATTCCGAATAGTTGTATTTAGGGATTTTATAGCAAATTCAGTAGAGCTTATGACTTGTACTATCGGTTTTGGGATTGTAAGTTGTGTAATAAGATTTCTATTCCATATTTATTAGTGGATAGTTGAATTCTTTTATTAATCCAGTAAGTGTTAGGCTTACCTAGTCTTAGAGACTAGGAGCCGTCATGGCATCCTATGGAGGAAAATTTAGATCATAACAAGTTAGTATCAGAGTCCTAGGTTCATAGGTGCTACGAGTCATAAGCGAGTTTAGCAGAGTCTTGCGGATCGGTATGGATACGTCTGTACTTATCTTCGAGAGGCTACGGAACTATTAGGACAGTTTCATTTCCTTCATTCCTATCGTGCACGAGCTGCAGTTATCGACGACGCTGCCCCCAGAGCCGGTATTTCTAGGGGTCGGGGCAAAGGCAGTGGTCGAGGAGGACTATTTATCGCAGCTAGATCACCTGTTAGAGCAGCCGTTGAGGAGCTGCCAGTAGCTACTGTTGGGCGACATGTGCCAGAGTTTCCTGTTGTGACCTTAGGACTTCAGGAGACTTTAGCATAGTTCTTGAGCATGTTTGGTACATTGGCTCAGGCAGGGTTGATTCCGGTTGCACCAGCTACTTCACAGATCGGGGAGAGGAGCTCAGACTCCTGCCGCCCGTACTCCAGAGCAGCGAGTCCACGTTGGTCAGGTTGCATGTGTCATGCCCGCACATCCTGTTATACCAGTTCAGCCTGTGGTTAGGTCAGCTGCATCTGAGGAAGAACAGCTTAGACTTACGAGGTTCAAGAAGTATTACACTACTACTTTCAATGGGTTGGATTCAGAGGATGCGCATGGGTTCCTAACCGTATTCTCTGCATTATGGGTATTGTGGAGACGAGTTGGGTTTCTTTTATTATGTTCCAGCTTAAGGGAGCTTCACTTTCATGGACTGAGTTTTTAGGGATGTTCTTGATAGAGTTTGTTTCCCAGACCCTTCAGGATACATGGCGCGTGGAGTTTGAGCAGCTGCGCCAGTGCACTATGTCAGTGTCAGAGTATGCCATTTTATTTAGTGATTTGTTCAGGCATGCACCTACTTTAGTTTCTACAATCAGAGAGCGAGTCTGCAGGTTCATTGAGGGGCTGAATCATGATATCTGGTTCAGCATGGGTTGGGAGTTGGTCAGGAGAGAGAGGGCAGGGAGGCTAAAAGGCCTCGTAGACTGGGAGGACTTATTGGTCCCTATTTTTGAAGCAGGATACAACATGGTAAGAGGTTGCCCCAGACTCCAGACATATGTGTCACAGTGGGGTATTCAGACTATGCGTTCTGCTCCAGTTATTGATATTCCTACACCGCTAGCTTGGAGTACATGCCAGGCGAGTAGAGGGTGCCTAAGAGGGGGAGGCCCGGCCCGTTGATGTGTTTTCTACAGTAAGGCTGAGGCTGCCGCAACAGATGATGTCGTACAGGTATGGGTTCAAATTTTTATAGAGGAGCATCGTTCGTATTTTTTCCGATTCTATTTATCGGGATAAGTCCTCCTATTTTCTTCACATATGGGTGAGTTTCATGATTTTGTACTCTGCTTATGTGTTTACCCCTGTTGGGAGATTCTATAGTGGTAGCCAGTATTTATCGTGTTGTTTTAATTCATTCATAAGAACTATGAGACTAGAGGTAACTTTATGTTACCAATTACTGTAGATTTTGATGTGGTTTCTGGGTGGTTGGTTATGATTTGTGATCTAGATGCTCTACTGGTGTGGAAGTTCAGTATGTGTTATCATTTGTTGGCGGAATTGAATTAGAGAAACATTTCGGTTGGTATGATATGTATTCTACTTGTGATTCAAAGTTGAGGGTAATGCCCTCGCGGTTTCATGTGATTTGGTGTGTTTGAACCGGGTTGCATGCCGTGGTAGAGTTATATCAGGATGAGATCCTTGTGATTGGTTCATGTGTTTTTATTCTCCCTTGTGAAATTTATTCGTAGTATGGTACTGATAGAGAGTTATTCCTGTCGGGGTTGTTGATAGTTCTTTCATGTGTTTCCTTGTATATTCAGTCATATTCGCATTGTGCTTATCGGGTTTTAGCTTACGAGGTGTGTGCCCAGGTGGCGTTAGATGTGACTTGTTGATTCATGTGAATAGTTATGAGGTCTTCATGTTTCTTGCATCGTTGTCAGTGTTGTGAAGGTTTGGAACAAGGTTCTAGTGGCTATAAGGTTAATTGCCGGTGCTGGGTTGATTATGGATAGCTATTGTGACAAAAATGTTGTTATGGACATAGGTATAGTGTGTTACGTCTTATGTGTATATCTTATGGGTGTAGGCATAAGTTGTTGCAGCTGGTTGAGGCTGATACCATGTGTTGATGTAGGATTCGGGTCTTTTGGGAGTAAACGGATGATGAGAAATTTGGTTTTAAGGCCTATCAGTATGGATGAAAGAAATAATCTTCAGTTGAGATGGTGTCGTTGGGCCTATGTAGATTGGGGTGATGCTGGATTACCCGCGGGTGTATGTATGGTAGTTCACTCAGTGATTTGACGACTTCAGAATGGTTCTTGGCACGTTCGAGGACGAACATTTGTTTAAGAGTAGGAGAATCTAATGACCCTATCGGTTGTTTTCAGAATTAATGTCTCGTTCGGTGGCATAAAGTCTCAAGCAGCTTCGTATTATGTGTTATGACTTGCGTGTGTGATCGAGTTCGGTTTTCGAATGATTTGGGGTCGATTTGGAAGATGGATTCATGCTTTAGAAGCTTAAGCGGTAAGAGTTGACCGAAGTTTTTACTTTTGTGCAGACAACTCTGAAATGGCATTTTTATGATTCCAATAGGTCTGTATGGTGATTTTGGACTTAGGCGTGCGTCCGGATTAGGATTTGGAGGTCTATAGATTAATTTGAAGCATTTCGGCAAAAATTGAAAAGTTCAAGTTTTTGGAAGGTTGAGATATTTGACCGAGAGTTGAATTTGGTGATATCGGGGTTGGATTTAATTTCTGATAGTTGGATTTGCTCCGTTATGTCATTTGGGACTTGCATGCAAAATTTGACGTCATTCCAGGTTGATTTGATATGTTTCGGCACGAGTTTTGGAAGTTGGAAGATTTGAAAGTTTATAAGTTTGATTTGTGGTGCGATTGGCAGTTTCGATGTTGTTTGATGTGATTTGAGACCTCGAGCGGGTCCGTGGTATATTATGAAACTTGTTGGTATGTTTCGACGGGGTCCCGGTGTAATGAGTCGGTCAGTCATTTCGAACTCCCTGTATTTCATTTTGTGGTTATGTGACTCGCCGGGGTGCTTGGTTTTGGGTTTCAGGAGAGTTTCGGAGTGATATGGGATACATGGTCCCTAAACTCGAAGTTTAAGTCGTAGGAGTTGACCGTAGTATGACTGGTTTGAAGACGACTCCGGAATGGAGTTTTGGCGGTTCCAATAGCTCCGTAAGGTTTGGTCTTAGTAGCGTGTCTGAATGTTGATTTGGAGGTCCGCAGGTCATTTCAGCGTTAATTGGCGAAAGTTGGAAGAATTTTAGGAAGTTTGACCGGGAGTGGACTTTTTGATATCGGGGTCGGATTTCTATTCCTGAAGTTGGAATAGGTCTGTAATATCAATTATGACTTGTGTGCAAAATTTGGTGTCAATCAGAGTTGTTTCGGTGTGAATCGGCGTCGGTTCCAGAATTTGGAAGTTCATAGTTGCTAAGCTTGAATTTGGGTTGCGAATCATTGAATTCGTGTTATTTGATGTGGTTTTTGGTCTCGAGTAGGTCCGTTAGGTGTTTTGGGACTAGTTGGTATACACGGACGAGGTCCCGGGAGGCCCCGAGTGTGATTCGAATCGATATTGGAACAATTGTTGGACTTATGCATTTTTGAAAATCCCAGCTTCTAGTGTCATCGCATCTACTGAGGGTATGACCACAGGTGTGGACTCGCTTGTGTGTGTGAGGAAGTGCAGAAGCGGAGAAGGCAGCCCAGGCCAGGGCTCGCATGTCCGGAAAAGGTTCCGCAGGAGCGGCATCGCTTCTGCGATGGAGAGGATCACAGGTGCATACCTGAGCGCAGATGCGACTCACGAGCTGCAGGTGCGCATGCGTGGGTGCATGTGTTTATTTGCAGAATCGGATCCTTTAGACTTAAGTGAAGTCTGCACCTGCGATGGGTTTTTCGCAGGTGCGGAACCGCAAATTCGACTAAAGCTTCATAGAAGCGATTCTTCTCGGCAGAAAAAGGGAGAAATTGTGGGTTTGATTTCATTTTCATTTTGGGACTTTGAGAGCTCAAATTAAGGTGAGATTTTGAGGGATTTTCAGAGGAAGCGTTAAGGTAAGGATTCTTGACTCGTTTTTGATTAATTTTCATGAATCTACTGTTAATTACACCTTTTAATTATTGTTTTGGCGTTTAAAATTGGGGAAAAGGGTGTAGAAGTTCTTAGACTGAATTCTTGGCTTTTGAATGGGAATAATTCTTGTATGGTGGGACTCGATATCGAATGGGTATTCGGATTTTATAATTTTGGTCGGGTTCTGAGACGTGGGTCCGGGTTGACTCTTTGGGGCGATTTTCTAATTCTTTGCTAAAATCATTATTTCATTATTTAAACTTGTTTTCTATATTTACATTTAAAGTATGAAATTGTTTTGGCTAGATTAGAGTCGTTCGAAGTTGGAAAATCGAGAAAAAGGCCTTCTAATTGATTGATTGAGCGTGGTTTGAGGTAAGTGACTTGTCTAACCTAGTGTGGGAAAAATTCCCCTTAGGATATGGTACTGTGGCGATAATTTGTGATATGTGAAGGCCGTGTACACAAGGTGACGAGTGCGTACACAGGCTAAATGTTGGAATTCCGATTTTAGCTATGTAGTTTTTTTTCATGCCTTAATTGAGTTACTTAGCATGTTATATTCAGCATGTTTAGCCTAAATTCACATGTCTACTTGTGTTATCTCCTATTTGTTACTTGTATCACATATTTAGTTGAATTACTTGTTTTTCTTGATTTTCGTATTCATAACTTAACTGTGGAATTCTTTACTTGAAATTGCTATCCTTGAAATATCTATCTGTTGAGTTTGGTGTTGAATTGCAAGGTCGTGGTTCTTTTGAGGCAATGTGTAAGTTGTGAAATATCATTTATTTAGTTGTTGTGTTTTGGATTTCGTGTTATTGTTGAGGTGATTGTTTGGTTGTTTGCACGAGGTTTCTGTCGTGCTGTTGTTATTGTTGCACGAGGTTTCTGTCGTGCCGTTGTTATTGTTTGCACGAGGTTTCTGCCGTACCGTTTTGATTATTGATACGCATGTGGTGGTATAAGGTCTGGGTATTGAAATGCATGTGGTGAGATAAGGTGGGCTTGATACGCGTGGCTAGTATGGGAACTACTAGAAGCCATGCGGTGTGATAAGGTGGGCTAAAACGCGAGATGTTATTTCGGGAAAATGATTTTCAAAACCAAATATAAAGGCTCCCAAAGTGATATAAGGAAAGACCGTGATTTGTTTTTACTATTTCGGACTATGAGGCGGTAGCTCGGGAGTGCCCCTGTTGATCTTCTTTATTTGCTGCATTGTTTGGTTCTTGTTTCCTTAACATGTAAAATTCTTATTTTCCTTTCATGTTGTATTAGCTTTCTTTGATTCCGTATTGTTATTTCTCGTAATTTCTTTATTGTTCACTTCCCTGTGATTTTCATTATATCATTATATCTTCTGTCTTGTTTCTTATTATCTCCAGTAGGGCCTTGACCTGACCTCGTCACTACTATACCGAGGTTAGGCTTGGCGCTTATTGGGTACCGTTGTGGTGTACTCTTACTACGCTTCTAAACATGTTTTGTGCAGCTCCAGGTACATCCTATCAACCTTAGTATTAGAGAGTTGTATGGCTTACTTATTGGAGACTTCAAGGTATACTTGCCCACGCCCGTAGGCCTCGGAGTCCCCTTCTATCTTGTTCTTTTCTTATTTCTTTACATCTTTATAGACAGTGATGTATAAGAGTGTTCTGTACTGTATCTAAAGCCAGTGACTTGTATTTACACCAGGTTTTGCGGAGATGTACTTGTTGAGTTACATATTTCATTTCATATAGTTGTTGATCTTTTGAGATTTAAATTATTATTCCGTTATTCCGCATGTTTTGTTAGGCTTACCTAGTCGTAGAGACTAGGTGCCATCACGACATCCTATGGATGGGATTTGGGGTCGTGACACTCGGGGACTTCGGGCGTGTTTCGGATGGGCTACAAGCCATTTTCTCATATTTTGGATGGCTGTTCTTATATGTGGTGTCCCATTATAAGCGATCGTAAAGTTTATTCCGCGTTAGCGTAGGCCGTTTTGGTGGCTGGACCTTTTCCTCTTTGCATTCGCATAATTCTTCCCTCGATCACGTATGTGTGTATCCTCCTTCATCGCGTTCACAGTTCCGTGTTCACATAGCACAACTCAACAGCTAGTATATTTTCTCTCTCGCGATCGCACGTTCTGGTTCGCAATCGCGTAGTACATTTATTGGGGGCATCAGTTGTTCCTTTATTTGCGATCGCATGAGTTCATCCGCGATCGTATAGTATATTTTTGTGGAAGTAGTTATTTTCTTCTTCACGATCGCATTATTTCATCCGCGATCGCGATGTGCACATGTCTGGGCAGCAGAATATATTTTCCAAAATCATGGGTTTTGTCCATTTTTCATCTTTTGAGCTAGAGACCTCGGATTTGAGCGATTTTTGAGGGGTTCTCACGTGGTTGTTTGGGGTAAGTGATCTTTACTCGGTTTTGATTTTATTTTATGGTTTTATATTTGTATTCATCATTAAATTAGAGAATTTAGTTGGAAATTTGGGGAAATTTGTAAAATCTTTCAAAAGTTTAAAATGATGATTTGAACGACGAATTGATATCGGAAGTTGATAATTTTGGTATGATTGAACTCGTATCGGAATGGGTGTTCGGGTTTCGTGAATTTTACCGGGTTTCGAGGTGCGGGTCCGGGTGTTGACTTTGTAGTTCTTGTTAAAGATTGAAGCTTTTTTAGCCGGAATTGTTTCCTATGAGTTTTATTTATGATTTCAAGTTATTTTGGCTCGATTTGAGCCGTCCGGAGGTTGTTTCACTCGAGAAGGTCATTTTAGAGTAACGGTCTAGCTTCTTTGAGGTAAGTATCTTGCCTAACTTTATGTGGGGGAACTACCCCTTAGGATTTGAGTCATTTGGGCTAATTGGGTAATGTGGAGGCAGTGTACGCGAGGTGACGAGTACGTACTCGGGCTTATTTGTGAAAATTTGACCGTTTAGGGCTCTTAGGTTCTTATGTCCATTAAATATGAAGTTGTTTTGTCATGTTAAATTCCCCATTTACTAAATTCACCCTTACGTGTCTTATTTGGAATTAATTGCTTCATGTTTTACCCTTATTGTCGATTGAACTCTTATGTGCCTTAACTGAAATTGTTGCCTCTTTTATTCCCATGCTATCCTTTCCGTAATTGTTTATCCTTGATTGAAGTTATTGTTATCTTTTCCATAATCTGCTTATCCTCAATTGAATTTGTTGAATCTCTTCCGTAATTGCTCAACCTTAAATGAAGTTTTGTTATCCCTTATCATTGTTAACTTATCCTTATTTGGAATCATTGATTCATGTTATCCCACTTATCCTTGAATTGTACTTTTGTGGAATCATTGCTATACATTATCTCTTCCTTGTTGACCTTTTCTTGTTGAAACCATTATTCCTTGTTGTGTCTTTCATTGTAAGTTCGTTCTTCCGTTTCATTGTGTTTTGAAGTTCCTGAGTTGATTTAATTGACGTATTCTCGTATTATTATCATTGTTGCTGTTGTATTCAGGGTTGTTGAACCGAGGGCTATGCGTGGTTGTGATATTGGAACTGTTTTAAGGAAATGTTGTGGCATGTGGGCACATATTGTGAAAGTCATTTATCTGAGTTGTTATGTTTTGGCATACGTGTTATTGTTGATATAATTGTTATGTTGTTTGCACGAGGTTTCTGTCGTGCCGTTGTTATTATGTTTGCACGAGGTTACTGTCGTGCTATTGTTATTGTGTTTGCACGAGGTTTCTGATGTGTTGTTGTTATTGTGTTGCATGAGGTTTCTACCGTGATGTTGTTATTATTGATACGCATGCGGTGGTATAATGCCACGACCCAGTTTCTCCTATAGGTCGTGATGGCGCCCAACATCGCAGCTAGGCAAGCCAACGGTGAACTAAACATGTGACTACTCTTTTAATAAGTTTCCAAGTAATTAAATTCCATTTATTTAGAGATTAAGGAGTAGAAAATTTAATAAAATGAAATGAAGGCAACTGAGTGGGAAAATATAGTGACATAAATATTCTAAAATCATAAAGTCTACTAGTACGTGTGCGAAGATCTGGTGTCACAAGTGTATGAGCAACTAGTAAAATATACAAAACTCTAACTACTATATGAAATAAAGTAGACAAAAAATAGATACAAAAGAGAGACTCTAGGTGCTGCAGAACAGCTCAGGAAGCAGCTCATCACTAGGCCTCGGGGTAAAGGGGGTGCGCGCCGATATGACCGCCAGATGCACCTGCCTCAGATCCTGCACGATTAGTTCAGAAGTGTAGCGTGAGTACATAAACAACATGTACCCAGTAAGTATCTAGTCTAACCTCGAAGAAGTAGTGACGAGGGGTCGACTTCAACACTTACTATAGGCTAACAATAAAATACAGAAATTCTAAATAAGTATGGGTTATATAAACAGTAATAATAACTCAATAACAACCAGTAAATACAATATCCTTTCACTAATCATAAATTCCCGGTCACGTTCTGTCATTAATAATTACAGCCTCTCAAGCCATAAGACAATATCAAGTATAATTAGGCTCCGAGCATTATTACGCACGATGTATGCCGAGGTCGTACGGCCCGATCCAGAGTAATGTATACACTGCCAAGGGTCGAGCGGCATGAACCATAGATGCATCTATTCTACTGTCAAGGCGTTCGGCCCGCTCCACAAGAAGAAAAGATACTTTATAAATGTCTGATTTAAAGGCTATTACAAGGCTAACTCACAAAGAAGCACAATTTCTATTAACGGACAAGTAACCCGTCAAAACTCAAGTAATTTGACTCGGCCCTCTTACAATTCCTCTGTCATGTTCCCATATAATTTAGGTACTTTAATTAACAAATAGGGTGCAAACATTACAAGTATTTTATAATTTGGGTCCTAAACTACCCGAACATAAGCATAATTATTAGCTACGCACGAACTCTCGTCACCTCATGCATACGTAGCCCCCACAGTTAGAAGCAAATAGTAATTTAAATTACCTATGGGATAAGTTCCCTCTTACAAGGTTATGAAAGAGACTTACCTTGTCTCGAAGCTCGCTTTTCGGTCTCAAATTCACTCTAAAGCCTCAACTCAGTGCCGAACAATCCGAAACTAGTCAAATGTTGTATAAATTAATCAATAAATGTTCAAAAGTTCATAATCTAACTATTAGAGTGATTACCCAATCCCAATTGGAAGATTTCTAAAATTTATCCAGAGGCCCACGTACCCGGATTCCGGAAATACTTGAAGATAATTGTTACCCATAACCTCACGAACTCAAATATATAACATTCACCCAATTCCATAACCATTTTTGGTGTTAAATCCCATTTTTATCAAAACCTATGTTTTTCATCTAAACCCAAACTTTTCACAATTTGACATGTTAAAATCTACCAATGATCTATGTATTTAACTTATATTGGATAGAAATTACTTACCTTCAATATCTAGGTCAAATCCCCTCTCTAAGAAGCTCCAAAATAGCCCAAGAAGTGAAGTAAAATGAGCCAAAATGGCTTAAGTCCTGCATTAAATGGACCTTACTGCCTCCAGCACTTTCGCTTCTCCGGCTCATTAGCCGCTTTTGCGGCTCCGCATCTGCGGAAAGATCATCGCATATGCATCTCTCCCCCAGCTGGCCTAGTTCCGAAGAAAGAGTAGTTTCCTAACACCCTATAGCCTCTCGAAGACAAGTACGGACGTCTCTGCACCAATCTGCAAGACTCTATTAAGCCTGCTCATAACTTGTGAGGCCTACGTGAACCTAGTGCTCTGATACCATGTTGTCACGACCTAGTTTCTCCTATAGGCCGTGATGGCGCCCAACGTCGCCGCTAGGCAAGCTAACAGAGAACTAAAAATGTGACTAATCTTTTACAATTGGAAAGCCAGAGTCATGCTTTTAATCCTCCAAGCTACCAACAAATTAACTATATACCATTTGATCCCTCTATCAGCCAAAAAATATTAATTGTACTAAAGTATGTTATCGAGGGATTTTACTTTATCGTGAATCCATTGATTCTATATGACTTATTACTACCCCCCCCCCCCCCCCCCCCCTTATTTGTACATGGAGTGGGGTGAGGGAAATGGAATTTTATTTTTTATTTCACAAATGAGCATGCTAGATCATATATCTATATACGGATAGATAGATCGATCGGTGGATTCGCACCTGAGATCTTTCTACAGATAGTGGGTATCCACCACTATGGCCATGTTCTATTCGGAGGAATAAAATAAAAATAGTCTTTTGGAGAGATGGCTGAGCGGTTGATAGACCGGTCTTGAAAACAAGCATAGTTTTAACAAAGAACTATCGAGGGTTCGAATCCCTCAAAAGTTGTTATCACTTTCGTTCACTTTTATTTTTATTTATTTTTTAAATAAATAAATGAGTCTTGAAATTTATATTGGGGTACATTCTACAAAATCAGAGATCGATTATGATTACTGAGAGTTACCATGATTATATTAGGGTACTGAGATGGTCTATTGGAAACAGCCTCTCTACCTCATGGTAGGGGTAAGGTCTGCGTACACACTACCCTCCCCAGACCCCACTAGTGGGATTATACTGGGTTGTTGTTGTTGTTTTTATTTGATATTTTTAGGTATTTTTTTCTTTTGCATTTTTCTAAGAAATTTTATTTTTTATTTTTTAAAGTAAAATATGTTCGTTCAAAACATCTGTGAGTTTTTTTTATAATTATTACTTTTTATCTTAGTTTTTCTATTATTTTATCAGTAAAAGTTTTCCGTTAAAATTTTATCAATTTATTCCACTTTTGTTTTTATTTTTGTTCTTTCTAGATAAATAACCTAGTTCTAAAATTAGTATCGAAATATTTTTTACATAATTATTAATCGATTATAGTTATCAATAGCTACGTCATCACTCTTTTTGATTTTTGATTTTATATTTGTAGATGACTTTTATTTTTACAATTTTAAAAGCAACTAACGCTTTTTGGAAATTAAATATTTGTCTTTTGTTCTTTCTAGTTAAATAGGCAAATCCTAAAATTTGGTATATTATGCTAATCATGATATACCAATATGTAGTATATTAAGTATATTAAGAGTACCATGATTCAACAGTAATTATTGTATACCAATATGTAGTGTACCAAGAATATTGGGTTGTCACTACCCAAAATCCAACTAGTCGTGATAATACCTAACCTAGCCCGTTAGATAAGCCAATTAACAACTATCCGATTTAATGAGATTTATTGAGACAAATGAATGATAAAATAATTGAACCTTTATACATTTCCCAAGGACTGGTAGTAAAAATCATGAGCATCTAAATTTACAAAGCTGGTATGAAATAAAATACATCATCTGTTTGAAATATACATGAACAGATTTAAAATTCTAAAGCTACCAAGATCTAAAGGCAGTTGTGACCGAAACGTAGTTACATCTTCAAATCCAACTCCCGCCATTGACAGCAACATCAACATCCAACATCTGCACGCAAGGTGTAAAAGTGTAGTATGAGTACAACCGACCCCATGCATTCAATAAGTAACAAACCTAACCTTAGGTTGAAAGTAGTGACAAGCTTGAACAAGGGTCAGAGTCCAACACCAACAACCAGGAACAACTCATAACAATATAACTAAAGCGGTACAAGTAATAACTCAAAGGAAAAATGCTAAGCTCCTTCACAGTTCCGGAAAAGAGGCATACTTTTCAAGTATAATAGTAAAACCTAAATCTTTTATCGAAATCACCAAAATATGAGTAAGTTTGTAAAACTATAATTTTTCCCCAAAAACTTTCAACAGGTAAATGTTTCAATATCGGATGGCATGAGGAAAGTACATCTCTATGCCTACATGTCAATGTGTATGAGAAGTCATTAATGACGTAATACCGTACAACATAAGGAAAATGCATCTCGATGCATGTATGTCAAGTGTGCATGTCGAATGCAATGCAACACAGTCATAAAACTATATCCATACTCTCAGAGTATCAATTCAAATGAATGCGTATGTAATTACAATGTAAGCAAATAACTCAACAGAAAATGACCTCAGTGGGTCCCAACAGGATAAGCATATAGCCTACACATGATTTCTAACATGGATAGCAGCTCAATTACTCTAGCACATAGAGATTTCATAGATACAATCAAGATTAGGTAACTACACAGTAGCACAGAATAATAGAGTCATGATTCATATGATGCACGCCCACCCGCCCGTCACCTAGCATGTGCGTCACCTCAACACCAAACACATATCATGTATATTCAGGGGTTCATACCCTCAGCACCAAGTTTAGAAGTGTTACTTACCTCGTACAAGCCAAATCCAATACCGAGCAAGCCAGCGATACTCCAAAAATAACATCTCGCATGTACCGACCTCTGAACGGCTAAAAACTAGCCAAAAGCAACTCAATACATAAAATAATGCATAAGGAAATAATTCCAAATGATAAAGGTCGAATCTTTAATCAAAAACCCAAAGTCAACCAAAAAGTCAAACCCGAGCCCGCACCTCAGAACCCGATCAAACTTACAAAATCCGAAAACCCATTCAATTATGAGTCCAACCATACTAGTTTCAATCAAATCTGACTCCGAATCGATGTTCGAAACTCAAAAATTTACTCTATGAAACTTTAGACAAAACCCCCGAATATTCTCTTTAAATTTATAATCCAATTACCAAAAACGAAGATAGATTCATGAAATATAATCACAACCGAGTTAAGAGGGCTTAACCCAATCCGTGTGGTGAAATTTCTCTCCAGATTCTCCCAAAACCGAGCTCCAAGTCTCAAAATGAGAATAAAATGACCAACCCTCGAAAATATATTTTCTGCCCAGCACTGTTCGCAAATGCGAACCAGTAGTCGTACTTGTGACCTCCGCTTCTGCGATAAATGTCATGCACCTGCGAGAAATCACTGAAGACCAGCCCATCACACCTGCGAAATTTCCTTGCTTCTGCGCACACGCAGGTGCGACAACAACATACGCTTCTGCGCCACACGACGCTTCTACGGCTCAAAATTCCGCTTTTGTGGATGTGCAGATGCGCCCATCCTTCCGCTTATGCAGCTCCCCACATCCAACCTGATTTCTCTTCTATGACCAAAGTGCCGCAGATGCGGACACACCAGAACTAGAACCTCCAGCCAAGCCAACTTGATCTAAAATGATCCAAACCTCGTCTGAAACTCACCCGAGCCCCTCGGACCCCGTCCAAATATCCCAACAAGTCTCGTAACATAACATAGACCTACTCGAGGCCTCAAATCATGCATAACAACACCGAAACGACAAATCGCACCTCAAATCAAACTTAATAAACTTTTGAACTATCAAACTCAAATCAATGCGTAATTAACTCAAATTTTGCATACAAGTTTCAAATGACATAACGAAGCTATTCCAATTCCCGGAACCACAATCCGAATCTGAAATCCTCAAAGTCAACTCTCAGTCAAACTTATAAACTTTCCAAACCTTCAAATTTCCAACTTTCGCCAATTAGTGCAGAAATATTCTAGAAATATCCAAATGCAAATATGGGCATACGCCCAAGTCCAAAATAACCATTTGGACCTAACGGAATCATCAAAACTCCAATCCGAGGTGAAATACTAAAAGGTCAAACTCTTCCAACCTTAAAGATTAAATCATGAAATCATTCTTCCAAATCAATTTCGAATAACCTGAAAACCAAAATCGACGATTCTCACAAGTCATAATACATCATACAGAGCTACTCATGCCCTCAAACTACTGAGGCAAGTGCTAATTCTCAAAACGACTGATAGGGTCGTTACATTCTCCCCCACTCGAACGTGCCAAGAGTCGTTCCAAAGCCATCAAACCGCAGTAACCTTACCATGCTCATACCCGGGGGTGATCCCACATCACCCTATTCTACATAGGCCCGACAACACAATATAACTAAAGATGATTACTTCAACCTTAGCCCGTAAACCTCTGAATCCAATTTCCAACATCCGAAATTTCCTATAAGACCCGAATCTCGCATCTACGCTTTGTAGAAGTCTGAATAGGCTGCATCAAGCCATAATGATAACCCAATACACAATCACATGATATACAACATAGCTCAAATACTCATAGCAATAACTTCCGCAATAGTTGCACGATAACCAACCCGACACCGGTAACAAACCTCATATCAACTAAAACCTTGTTTTGAACCTTTGTACACTGCCAATGATGAAAGAAATACGCAGAAACTCTTAACCACTCATCAGATCAACAAGTCATGGAGTTCCCTCTCGTCTGACAAAAACTTAAGACAAATCCTAAGCCGACTTCCGATATTATTCTTCCAAACACACCGTAATCAAATTCAATAGCAATCATCGCAGGCCCAAGAACTTCATCTCATCAAATACAAGATAGTCTACTGACATGCCCTACCAATACTACCTAGAGCCACAAATCGTGCAATCCGTGCACCAATACACAACAATTCAAATACACTGAAAAATGGAAATTGACTCAAACGAGAGAACCATACCGCAAGTTCAACAAGTGCCACCACAACCGCAATGCAACGAACCCATCGTACATAGTAGAACCAAGATGCATGAATCTAACACAAAGGATAATATCCCAACATAACTCCGCTGCAATGTGTGACCCCATCCAAACATCGGTCATATGAAATACCGCAAGCCACAATGCTTAAAATCAACAACCACACGCAATTCTACATCAAGTACATGAAGTGCATGACCATAACCATGGAGAAGTAAACAACACAAAATACCATAGCCCAAAAAGATCATAACCAAAGCGCAATCAACCATTCCACACTCCAATCACCATCTCGCTCGAATTCCTCCACAAGGCCCAAATAGAACCGCTTCGTGTGTGCATATAACCAACAAATCACAACCCCTCAGAGCATAGAAGAGTAACTGATAGAACATATCAGAACGAGAACAAACTCAACTCTAGACGGATGACACGCCCCTCAACATTAATAGTTCTGAGTCAATAAATCCAACTCGGTGTAAAATACACATCCTTATAGGGCCTACCAATGGGCCCCCAAATCAATTTCGGTCATCCCCAAATGGATAAATGGCCTTCCTAAAGTCCAAAATGACCTAACCATAGCACATACCACCATCTAGCTAACTTTGGCCACATCTTCACAGCCTGCAACCCCGCAACAACCTCTCTGAGATCTCCCAGTCTCCAAATCCATAGAACACATGAATCACCATAGCCGATCCAAACTTCACCACTCGAATGACCAATACATCTCTTATACCTAATCCTCCCACGAGAAGTACTTCTATAATTCTTCCATGCCATATAGCAAAAATATGAATATCAGCAGTCGGTTAACCAGACGAGTACCGCAGTACCCATGAAGCATCCGTAAGTCAAAACTCAGTGCACCTTCTTAAATGTGCACCCTTCTCAAGCATTACCAAGTAGTTATAACATTCATCAAAACATCAGAAATTGTCCATGTTGTCTAATAATTCCTCACATTCCCTTCCAAAACTGAACTGTGATCTTGCACATACAAATCTCAATCCCACGGGACGCACCGCACCTATCATGCCATCATACGAAAAGTGTGAGAATCTCATAATCAACTTTGAGTCACCAGCAGAATACATACCCGATTAGTCAGAAATCTTTCATTTGATCCCATCCAGGAGAAAATCATAATACGCAGCATACTCCTCACGCCGGTAGTAAATATCCATCTCAAACCGTGGTAGAAATCATCGAGAACTCTTCGAAACCCATTTGCAGATAACCAAACCATCAGAATTGAATCTCTCTAACTCAACCAAGCCACGCAGGTCGCCAAACCCAAGATTATTGACACAAAACACCTGTAGAGACTCACCACATCATAAGTAACCAAAGAACCGTTCATATTCATTACCGTGCTGATGCAACCTACTACCAAACTGTCCTATTTCTTCGAATTCCTTCCGAATTACCCTCAAGGTGACACTTTTCCTTGCCAGAACACCACGATCCTTACCCAAAGCTCACCACCAGAGATCCTAGAATAAAACCACACCACCCTAAAGCCCATAAGCCATTGTATTCCTTCTTAAGCACCCTAAAAGTACCACAACCGAGACACCCACTCTGAAGAGACCTTTTGTGAATCTAAAGTTATTTCATTCACCTTCGTGATACCGAAATATAGAATCCATAATGATATAGAAATACTGCAAGACCCGACACCATCCAATGCAAATCTCAGATTCTATCCATATACAAGTCCAAAAAATTCTCAATTGCCACATATAAATCTTGAATCCATTAGAACCTTCTCGAGAGTCATCCACTCTGCTCAAATCTCAATTGCACCACCCAAGCAGGTCGAACGACCTGTGCCCCATTAGCACAACAATGCCCAAAGAAGTAACCCCGCCTTAATGCAACCGAGTAAATTCCTACTCAATGCGCACTACATCCGTCATAAATAACAACTCAAATCATTCCATGATTTCCATATACCCATAAAGTGTAATATAACACGTATCCAAAAATTCCCTTACTCGAGTCATCCTCGATCTCAACCTGTGCAAGTTATAACTGATTCACAAGTCATGACCCAAAATCTGCTAAAGATCGTGATGGCACCTAACACCGCCGTCAGGTAAGCTAACAATGATCTATCAACTTAATTACTCATTTTAGTAATTTGAAATCATAATTTTCATTAATTAAATAGTATGAAATAGAATTTATAGGGTTAATGATAATATTTACATGAACTACAATGATGAATAACCTGTAGGAACTCCCAAAACCCGGTGTGACAAATGCATAAGTATCAACTAGGAAATATAATAAAATACAACATCTATCTGGAATACAAATTAGATAGAAGAATATAAATAACTCTGATGTAGACTCTGCAGGCTGCAGATCGTAACATGAAATACAGCTCACGGTAAAGTCCCATCAATAGCCGCGCCTCTACGCCCAAAAGACCACCAGACATATATGTACCTGCACAATAAGGGCAGCAGGTGTAGCATGAATACGTAAATCAACACGTACCCAGTAAGTATCTTGCCTAACCCCAGAGAAGTAGTGATGAGGGGTCGACATCAACACTTACTAGTGGTCCAATAAGACAGGTACAGTAGAAGTAAACATATGTGAGTCATAGTAAATAAACGAAATAACAAGTATAAATGTATGGTACAATTCTCCTCTCAGCAATAACTCAAGCTCTCAGCTCGTAGTTACCTTCTCAATTGGAGTATATATAATGGACTTCACCAAATAGGTCGTCATAGTTCAAATCAGGAAAACTCACAAATATACTGGCTTCTTGTTAATTATTACGCACGATCCCATAAGAGAATTTTATTGAAATGGCGAGGCATACGGCCTGATCCCATCATAATATGTGCATGCCGAAGGTCGAACAGCACGAACCGCAGATACATCTATTATATTGCTGAGGCGAACGTCCCGCTCCCATGAAAGTGTGATACATAATCTTACCGAGGCGAACAGCCTGATCCCATCATAATGTGCACATTGTTGAGGGTCGAACGACACGAACCATAGATGTATCTATTATACTGTCGAGGCGAACGACCCGATACCATTAGAATAAGAAGCTTTAACGGGTCCTTGACCCCACTCACGAATAGACATGTGAGTTATATATTTTAAGGGAAACCTTTCAAAGAAAATGCATAACGTAGAAGAAATTCATAGGAGGGGTACAAGCTAGGTTCTTCGTCTCAGTGCTCTCTCGGCGGCCAGCTCGTAGTGAATTTTAAAAATTGTCGGCTAATCATGAAACACATCGAGTCTCTACAATAGCAAGTCTATCACTCTACACAAGTCTAGTCTCAAGTCGAAACTGAAAATAAAGGAATTGAGTAGGCAAGAGACAACTAAAATAGTACTGTTATAGCATGGCGGGAACCTAAGTCTACCCGGACATAACATGAATCTAGCTACGTACGGACTCTCATCACCTCGTGCATACATAGCCCCTGCAACAAGTAGAACAGATCAAATACATCACCTAGGGGTATTTTCTCCCTCACAGAGTTATACAGGAGACTTACCTCGCTCCAAAGTTAAATAAACAGCTCCAAAGCCTCTATAGCATCTCAAACCGATGCCCGTCAATCCAACACTAGTCAAACAATGTGCAAATCCATAAATATACACTCTATTACCCATAATTAATCAATTTATAATAATTTCCAACTTCGTTCGAAAATCAATAAAATCAGCCCTCGGGCCCACGTGCCTGGAATTCGAAAATATCCGAAGATAAACTTTACCCTTAACTACGAACTCAAATATATAATTTATTCCAATTTCCATGTCCAATTTGATGATCAAATTCCAAAAATACCAATTTATAGGTTTTCTATCAAAATCCCAAATTTCTACTAATTTCCATATTCTAATCCACATATAAATCATGTATTTAACTCACAATATGAGGAAATTACTTACCTCGACATAGATGATGAAAACCTCCACTTGAAACTCTCCAAAAATTGCCCAAACCAAGAGAGAATGAAAGAAAATGGGCCAAATCCCGTTCTTAAAACAACACTGCCCAGCGACCTTTTCGCATCTGCGGTCCCCTTGTAGCTTCTGCGGCTTCAATCTCGCACCTACGAGAACCCAGGCCAGGTCGCCTACCAAATATGCAGATTCTCCAGTGCTTCTGCGGCACCTCATCCGTAGGTGTTGTTCGCTTATGCCAAACTCGACCGCATCTGCGGTCCCAGCCTTCCCCAGCAAAATCCGTTTCTGCGCTCCAGTGGATGCATTTGCGATCACGCACGTGCGGGAATTTATTCGCACCTGCGACCTCAGCTCAGCTCACTCCTAGCCGGTTCTGTGGTTCACTGCTTCGTTTCTATGAGGTCTCTTCTGCGGTGAAGCTTCAGCAGAAGCAATTGCACCAGCAACCAGAATTCTCCAACTTTTCCTTAAGTCCAAAATGCGATCCTTTAACCATCCGGAATCCACTAGAGGCCCCCGGGACCTTGACCAAATATACCAACCCGTCCCAAAACACATTATGAACTTAGTCGATGCCCCAAATCATGCCAAACAACATTGAAACTACGAGTCGACGATCGAAATCCTTCTTTACACTTTCAAACTTCGACGAACGTGTCTGAACCATGCCAAAACTTCTCGGAATGACGCCAAACTTTGCGTACAGGTCATGAATCACAATACGAACCCATTCCAAGGCTCGGAATCCTAAACGGATATCAATAACACCAAAGCCCACTTCAAACCAAACTTAGGAAATTCTTAAACCTTTAAAATGCCAACCTTCCACAATAAGCGATGAAATGCTCCCGGGTGATCCGATACTCAACCCGAACATGCGCCCAAGTCCGAAATCATCATACGAACCTATTGGAACCTTCAAATACCGATTCCATAGTCATTTACTCAAAAGTCAAACCTTAGTCAATACTTCCAACTTAAAGCTTCCGAAATTAGAATTTTCTTTCCAAGTCAACTCTGAACTTCCCGAAATTCAATTCTAACCACACGTACAAGTCATAATACCTGAAGTGAAGCTACTCAAGGCCTCAAACCACTGAACAGCACGTTAGAGCTCAAAACGACCGGTCGGGTCATTACATTCTCCCCCACTTGAACATACGTTCGTCCTCAAACCTGCTAAGAACTGCTGCAGAGTCGTCCAAAATCACTGTTCAACACCTCGTGCACCTACCCGTGCCACTACAACCCATGTGATCATATTATCTCGAGCCAGACTGAAGATTCTCCCTCTTTATTTAGTCAATAAGCCTTAGAACCAAATTCCAACCTCTGAATTCCTCTACAATACCTGATTCTAAACATACAAACACTGTTTAAACCCTTACACACTGCATCCAACATGACCATGCTCCTGCACTGAAATCACACCATGCACCACATAAGTCGCTTGACCATAACAACATCCTCTAACAACAATAACTGCAATTCCACAAATTCGATGCCTACAACACATATCATATTGCATATAAGTCCTGTTCCAACTCTCGCAATACTGCCACGGCGGAAGAGATGTGTAGAAACTAATAACCACTTGCCGAATCTACAAATCATGAAATCTCTCCTCCTGACAAGGACCATTACTTCATTCAGAACTGAATAATGATATTTGCTTTTTAATAGACCCAACATAACTCTGATCGAACTGATCCCAGGTCCAATAACCTCGTCTCACCGAGTACAAGCTGTTTAGGAAATCAGCCATCTCAAACACTGCCAAACATTCTCATATGATGCCAACAATGCACCAACAAGCTACAAACTCGAATGCGATATATAAGGGAAAACGAACTCTAGAAAGGACTTACCCAGCCCGCGTAACGAATAAGACGGTCGAACAGACGCTATGAACCCTTCTCGGAGAATGGGAAACAAATACACAAGAATAGATATACGAGACCGTACTTAACATCTCATTGTTGCTGCGTGCAACCCGATCCTCACATGATACCATTGCGACGTGCAACCCGATACAAGCAACATATCTGTGGCGGCGTGCCACCCGATCCACACATAATAATAAATAAGGAAATACCCATCAAGCCATAATGCTTATACCTACAAAGTACTGAATATCGACCACATGCACACCAAGTGAAAAGACATACGGCCCTAGGGAGAGAATAATGCCATATGCTACAAAACCCAAGCACAACTAAGGTGCGATAAATGACCTGCATCTCGAGAGTCGTCCGACTCATATAACACCACAAGCTACGCGAGACCACAATGCATGTAAGAATAACCAAGCTGTATCACAACCCACACAACACAATAGAGTATTACATGAAATAGCTGATGACGAAAATAGCATCCAATGCCCAAAGACTCCTCCATAAGCAACGCTATGCTAAATGAACACACTCGGCCTAATGTAGAGCACATATTAACATTAGACCCATCAACGGACCTAAAGTCGATTCTAATCATTCCATACTAGGCTAATAACCTTTCAAGGATCCACAATAACCTATTCCATGGCACATGAGAACAACCGTCAAATCCAAAAAAAACTCACACAGTCCACAGCCCAAGGAATAGAACGCCTCTCAGGCATAAACTCTCACATTTGCGATATTACCATAACCTTCATACTTGGTTTTAATATTTTCCAATCAAATGACTAACATGCCATACTTATAAAATTTTCTCGAGGGGCACGCTCCCACGACCTTCCGCACCAGGTAGCAAAATTTGCACCTCTATACCACCAACCGTACTAATTCTATAAGGCAAATCACAATCTGCAAATCAATACACAATGCCTCTTCCACAAAACACCATTCTCAAGCGACACTAAGATAACGCCAGCTCACTCTAAACATTTGAATTTTTCCCTGCTCATCCTAGCTTATGACATTCCTGTCACACCGAACCATAACCTTGATCCTCCACCTTCAATTCACATGTCGCTCACTGTACCTATCATGTCGTTACGTAAGCGTACAAGAATTCATCATAACCCCTGAACTACTAGCATAATAAACATTTCATTGGCTAGAAACCTTTAACTTAGCTCATTTTCGAAGAACCCATGCAACACGCAACTGAATTCCCAAACCGCATAAAATACAAACCTCAAGTCGTGATCTAAACCGTTGTGACTCTTCCTGAATCCATTTACACAGCAAGGCCATTTTATTCAAATACCTCCCAAATCAATCATGTTGTGGTGGTTATCAAGCCCACGCGTACAACTACAAACAACATGTATAACTTCAAATGCTGAAGGAACTAATCTTTTCCACCATCATGCTGGTTCACCCATTACTAACCAACCCAACTTTTTCCAATTTACTCTCGACTTGCCTTAGAAATAATAATAGCTCCATTCAAAAACATAACGAACCAAATTCGTACTCATCCCAAGTGACCCGCATCACGAGACCACATCGTCTCAATACTCATGAACCATCTCATACTCTCTTTATGCACACAATGGCATCTCTAACTGGTACACCCATTCTGCAAGACCTTCCGCGAATCCGAAGCTATTTCTTCCTTTCCCTCCAATACTACACCGCATACCCGATGATAACATAGAACATTTCAAGTCCCATTCGTAATCCACTATGAAAACTCGATCCTTAACCACACAACAGACTCGAATCCTTAGGCACTGCACTTTAATTCTTGAACCCACTAAGACCGTTGTTGAGAGTCACCCACTCTGACTTGATCCCGAATATAACCAAACTTCAACGCTCTGCTAGCGCATGAACACCTTCTCAATGAAGCAATCGACTGAATTCGTTTCCTTGTACATTACATCCACAAGAAGCATAAACTCTGAGTCCTCCCAAAACCTGCACCTCAATCGATAAGGTGAAGTATAGCACACATTCATCAAGTTCATTGCTCGAATTACTCCTGATATTTTTTTTCTTAGTCATAAATAATCCACCAATGCATCGATAACCAAAAACCGCACAAGCAGACAACCACGCGATCCAATCATAGACGGTGGGGCTCCCCCACTTAGCTTTAAGCTACTATCACATAATGTAGAGCCCACGACGATTCCTCCTTCTCAATTACCATGATCCCGTACTGTTAACATACCAAATTTATCAAAGTTTTTGTTAAGCTTTTCATGAACATTCTGAATCATCAGTCACAATCACATATTAGAACTCTTACCGGTTAGCAAGTAGTATTCTTCACAGAAGCTTCATCAACATCAAGCAACCGCTAACCTGCTCACAGGAGATAACCCACCTGTGGAATTCCATGTCGACATATTCCAACGGCACTACACTGGGTACAACTACTACAAAATCAGTAAACCCTCCTGAGCCCACGCTCGTCCACTAGTTGTACAAGTCTGTTCATTCCCTATTGACATTGACTGAAAGTATGACAATACGCTCCAAACTCAAAGTCATGTTGCATCCCAAAACGATAGTCAATTTTTCACACCCCTCTTCATTTCAAGCAAACTCCTTTCTGCCATATTCAATGTTCCTCAATAAAGTAGCCACCATCCCAAATAAAGTCCGTAAACCTAGTCACTTTTCCACCATGATTCCTAAACCGCTCTAAACTTTCTCAAGGCATGCGGCTATCCTACCACAGAATCCATATGCTAATTTACCACTCTTACTTCGGTTAAACCATCTCCTTTAAGAAACTTCTCGACCTCTGCTTTTCATACTTGACCTGCTAGTAATTCAACAACCGCGAGATACTTCCCGCCATGTCCTCCCTCATACTTCGCTGCCCAAATGTTGCCTTAAATAAAATCCATATCTGTAGCACCAGAACTAATGAATTGCTACCAACTCTAAACCTCCTAAAAGATCATCTTTCTCGAGCAATCAACATTAAACCATGCTAAAAAATATCAAGTCTCGTTACTTTGTCAACCAAACCTGGACATCTATAGTCCGATTGCATTTCCTCCGCTGGAATTAAATGTTGAACCTCTAAATCATGCACTGAGAAATCCTTCTTTCAAGTCATTCACTGCCTCGATATATAAACAAGCACCCTACCATTACACCAACATTGTGCGATAACAACGCATAGACATCATAACAATCCGTGCATAGTCTTGAAACCATAGGGAATATAGATACTGAGCCGAAACAACAGAACTTCCTTCCACAAGGCAACAATAATAGATTGCCCAAACACGGACGGAAAAACATCTTGCACCGCGTCTGCAGTATCACTACAACTCCTCGATACCCAATTGATAAAAAGCACCCCACGTCGCGTAAGATTGAGTAGGAAGGAAATAAAGGCACAAGCCTCAATGGAATCAAATCGCACGATGAGGAATCAAGAAGGGAAGTGCTCCTAACATCCCTGTAGCCTCTTGAAGATAAGTATAGATGTCTCCGTACCGATCCACAAGACTCTACTAGCCTTGATCATTATTCGTGAGACCTAAGTGAACCTAACGCTCTGATACCAAGCAGTCACGACCCAAAATCTTCTAAAGGTCGTGATGGTGCCTAACACCACCGTCAGGCAAGCCAACGGTGATCTATCAACTTAATTACTCATTTTAGTAATTTGAAATCATAATTTTCATTAATTAAATAATATGAAATAGAATTTATAGGGTGAATGATAATATTTACATGAACTACAATGATGAACAACTTGTAGGAACCCCCAAAATCCGGTGTCACAAGTGCATGAGCATCAACTAGGAAATATAATAAAATACAACATTTGTCTGAAATACAAATTAGACAGGAGAATATAAATAACTCTGATGGAGGCTCTGCAAGCTGCGGATCGTAACATGAAATGCAGCTCATGGTAATGTCCCCGCAATAGCCGCGCCTCTGCGCCCAAAAGACCACTAGACATATATGTACCTGCATAATAAGTGCAGCAAGTGTAGCATGAGTACGTAAATTAACACGTACCCAGTAAGTATCTAGCCTAACCCCAGAGAAGTAGTGACGAGAGGTCGACATCGACACTTACTTAGTGGTCTAGTAAGACAGATACAGTATAAGTAAACAAATTTGAGTCAAAGTAAATAAACGAAATAATAAGTATAAATGTGTGGTACAATTCTCCTCTCAGCAATAACTCAAGCTCTCAACTATTAGTTACCTCCTCAATCGGAGTATATATAATGGACCTCACCAGATAGGTTGTCATAGTTCAAATCAGGAAAACTCGCTGAAATACTGGCTTCTTGTAAATTATTACGCACGATTTCATAAGAGTATTTTATAGAAATGCCGAGTCGTACGACCCGATCCCATCATAATATGTGCACTGCCAAGGGTCGAACGACACGAACCATAGATACATATATTATATTGCCGAGGCGAATGGCCCGCTCCCATGAAAGTGTGATACATAATTCTGCCGTGGCGAACGGCCCAATCCCATCATAATGTGTGCACTACCAAGGGTCGAACATCACGAACCATAGATATATCTATTTTACTGCTGAGGCGAATGGCCCGATCCCATTAGAATAAGAAGCTTTAACGGGTCCTTGACCCCACTCACGAATAGACGTGTGAGTTATATATTTTAAGGGAAACCTTTCGATGACAACGCATAATGCGGAAGAAATTCGTAAGAGGAGTACAATTATTTCGCGGCTAATCATGAAGCCCGTCGAGTCTCAACATTAGCAAGTCTATCACTCTACACAAGTCTAGTCTCAAATCGCAACGTAAAATAAAGGAATTTAATAGGCAAGAGACAACTCAAATAGTACAGTTATAGCATGGCGGGAACCTAAGTCTACCCGGACATAACATGAATCTAGCTACGTACGTACTCTCATTACCTTATGCATATGTAACCCCCGCAACAAGTAGCACAGATCAAATACATCACCTAGGGGTAGTTTCCCCCTCACAGAGTTAGACAGGAGACTTACCTCGCTCCGAAATTCCATAACCGGCTCTAAAGACTCTATAGCACCTCAAACCGATGCCCGTCGATCCAAAACTAGTCAAACAATGTGCAAATCCTTAAATATATACTCTATTATCCATAATTAATCAATTTATTACAATTCCGAATTTCATTCGAAAAGTCTATAAAATCAACCCTCGGGCCCACGTGCCTGGAATTCAAAAATTTTGAAGATAAACTTTACCTTTAACACTACGAATTCAAATATATAATTTATTCCAATTTCATGGTCAAATACCAAAAATACCAATTTATAGATTTTCTACCAAAATCCCAAATTTCTACTAATTTCCATGTTCTAATCCACATATAAATCATGTATTTAACTCACAATATGAGGGAATTACTTACCTCGACATAGATGATGAAAACCTCCACTTGAAGCTATCCAAAAATTGCCCAAACCAAGAGAGAATGAAAGAAAATGGGTCAAATCCCGTTCTAAAAACAACACTGCCGAGCGACCATTTCGCATGTGCGGTCCCCTGGTCACTTCTGCGACAGCCGCTTCTACGGCTTCAATCTCGCACCTGCGAGAATCCAGGTCAGGCCGCCTACCGCATATGCAACTCCTCCGGCGCTTTTGTGCCCTCGCTTCTGTGGCGCCTCATCCGCAGGTGCAGTTCCGCTTCTGCGAAATTCGACCGCATCTGCGGTCTCAGCCTTCCCCAGCAAAAGTCGCTTCTGTGCTCCAGTGGTCGCATCTGCGATCACGCAGGTGTGGCAATTTCTTCGCACTTGTGACCTCTACCCAGCTCACTCCCAGCCGCTTCTACGGTTCACTGCCTTGCTTTTACGAGGTCGCTTCTACGGTGAAGCTCCACAGAAGCGGTTGCACCAGCAACCAGAATTCTCCAGCTTTTCCTTAAGTCTAAAATCCGATCTATTAACCATCCGAAATATACCCGAGGCCCCCGGGACCTTGACCAAATATACCAACGCATCCCAAAATACATTACAAACTTAGTCAAAGCCTTAAATCATGCCAAACAACATTGAAACTACGAGTCGACGATCGAAATCCTTCTTTACACTTTTAAACTTTCAAACCTCGACGAACGCATCCGAACTATGCCAAAACATTCCGGAATGATGCCAAACTTCGCGTACAGGTCATGAATCACAATACGAACCCATTCCAAGGCTCAGAATACCAAACGAACAACGATAACACCAAAGCCCACTTCAAACCAAACTTAAGAAATTCTTAAGCCTTCAAAATGCTAACCTTCCATAATAAGCACCGAAATACTCCCGGATGATCCGATACTCAACCCGAACATACGCCCAAGTCCGAAATCATCATACGAACCTATTAGAACCTTCAAATCCCGATTCCGAGGTTGTTTACTCAAAAGTCAAACCTTAGTAAATTTTTCCAACTTAAAGCTTCTGAAATTAGAATTTTATTTCCAAGTCAACTCCGAATTTCCCAAAATTCAATTCCGACCACACGTACAAGTCATAATACCTGAAGTGAAGCTACTCAAGGCCTCAAACCGCTAAATGGAGTGCTAGAGCTCAAAACGACCGATTGGGTCATTACAAGTATGCCTCAAACCGAAACCAGTACAACACATAACCATGCAATCAAATCGTCGATAGCAGACTCCCCCACTTGGCTGAAAGTCATAGAACAAAACACTCGATAACTAACAATGCCCATACTCTATTACTTCCATAATACCGCACTGCGATTCAACTAAATTCTTCACAAGCTTATGCAACACAAATCATAAAATACCTCAAACCATCTGCTAAGCTTGCATTCACCCTCGTGACAGTCAGGTCAACCTTTACCACCGTTCCAAACTCAAATTGCAACACATATAACCCGCTGATGGAAAGAAACTCTCCACACCATCATCATAAGGAGCACGCATACGCAGATTATCACGCAAGTGATAACCCACCTGCTTAGCCCCAAACTAACATATCTCTATGCCCTTTCACGGCCACAACTACTACGCAATCACTTAATCTTCCAGGGTCTGAACTCGTCAACAAGACATGATAATCTACTTCGTTCCATAAATTAAATAACATGAAATAATCCCTCAAAACCCCTATAGCTCAAGACTATATAACACATCCACATAAATTGAGCATCCAATAGTCCTTTTCACATCTCAAGCAAACTATTCTCGTCATATTCAAACCATCTTAACACATCTTGCAGTCACATGATACACATCATATAGCCATCCAACCACTCATCGAGCCATAAATTCCACTCTTAGGGACACTACCGGACATATGATTCCAAAAGCACGTGCTCACACAACCGAAATCCCCGTGTTTGAGCTACAATCAAAACCCGGCCTCAAGTCTTCTAGACTGGCCCATAGTCAGTACACAGAAAACACATTTCGCCCCTCATCCATGGAATCACACGCCATCGATATACAGTTGATACCAAGCGCTCACGTACGCATACGAGTGAGTGGAAGGAAATTCAAAGAGATAAGCTTCAAACTTGTAGAACCTATGAACCTAGGGATCTGATACCAACTTGTCACGACAAAAAATCTAACTAGTCGTGACGGCACCTAACCCTACCCTCTAGGCAAGCCAATTAACAACTATCCGATTTAATACGATTTATTGAGACAAATAAATGATAAAATAATTGAACCTTTATACATTTCCCAAGGACTAGTGGTACAAATCATGAGGTTCTAAGATTTAGAATTTACAAAGAAAGTATGAAATAAAATACTTCATCCGTTTGAAATATACATGAGCTGATTGAAAATTCTAAAGCTACCAAGATCAAAAGGCAGTTATGACCGGAACGCAGGTACATCTTCAAATCCAGCTCCCGCCATACACAGCAATATCAGCATCCAACATCTGCACGCAAGGTGCAGAAGTGTAGTATGAGTACAACCGACACCATGTACTCAATAAGTAACAAACCTAACCTTAGGTTGAAAGTAGTGACAAGCTTCGACAAGGGCCATAGTCCAACACCAACAACCAGGAACAACTCATAACAATATAACTAAAGCGGTACAATTAATAACTTAAAAGGAAAAATGCTCAGCTCGTTCACAGTTCTGAAAAATAGGCATGCTTTTCAAGTATAACAATAAAACCTAAATCTTTTATCGAAATCACCAAAATATGAGTAAGTTTATAAAACTGTGATTTTTCCCCAAAAACTTTCAACAGGTAAATGTTTCAATATCGGATGGCATGAGGAAAGTACATCTCTATGCCTACATGTTAATGTGTATGAGAAGTCATGAATTATGTAATACCATTTAGCATGAGGAAAATGCATCTCTATGCATGTATGTCAAGTGTGCATGTCGAATGCAATGCAACACAGTGATAATACCATATGCATACTCTCAGAGTATCAATTCACTCAGTCCTCCTAGTTACTCAGTCCTTACAATTACTCAGTCCTCACAGTCACTCAGTCCTCCCAATCACTTGGCACTCGCTCTCGCACTCAGTAGGTACCTGCGCTCACTGTGGGTGTGCCAACTCCGGAGGGAATGATCCAACCCAAGCACTATCATAAGCCATTCATGGCATGAATCAATAATACTTTTTGCGACGTGCAGCCCGATCCTATCATGAATTAATAATACTTGTCGCATCGTGCAGCCTGATCCCATCAATATCCTCACAATCAGGTCCTCGGCCTCACAGTCATCAATCTCTCCAGTCTCTTGGGCTCACAATGTCATGAAAATAAACCCAAAATGATGATGTATCAATAAATGGTAACAGAGACTGAGATATGATATGCAAATGAATGCGTATGACTGGGTATGTAATTTCAATGTAAGAAAATAACTCAACGGCAGAAATGACCTTAGTGGGTCTGTCACGACCCCTAATTTCCACCTGTAGGATGCCGTGACGGCACCTAGTCTCTAAGACTAGGTAAGACTAACAATATGCGGAAACATTTAATAAGAGATTAAAACTTGAACATCCCAACAATTTCATAAAAAGAATATACCAAAACTCAATACGTAATATCCCAAAACCTGGTGAGATATAAGTCACAAGCTTTAAGTACAGTACCGAATAATCTTATACATCACTATTTATCAAAATATAAAGAAATAAGAAAAGAACGGGATATAAGGGGACTTCGAGGCCTGCGGACGTGGGCAGGTGTACCTTGAAGTCTCCAAAGCAGCAACACAACACACTAATATCGAGGATGATAGGATGCACCTAGATCTACACAAAAATATGTGCATGGGTACACTACAATGGTACCCAGTAAGTGCCAAGCCGAACTTCGATAGAGTAGTGACGAGGTCAGGTCAGGTCCCTACTGGGAATAATATGAAAAACAAGGCAGAAGATATAATAATGTAATGAGATGACAGCGAAGTGTAACACTAGAAATTCACAGAAGATAACAACACGGAATTCAAGAAGACAACTACATCACATAAGGAAACAAGAATCTTACAAGTGAAGAAACAACAACAACAACAACAACAACAACAATACAGCAAATAGAGGTAAACAACAGGGGTGCTTCCGAAGTACCGCCTCGTAGTCCCAAAAGTAAATATCTCACAACGGCACGACAGAAACCTCGTGCAAACAATGATAACCACATGGCAGAAAACCTCGTGCCATAATAACACTCCTCACGGCAAAAACCCCGTACCACAATAACACTCCGCACAGCAAAAACCTCATGCCACAATAACACTCTGTACGGCAGAAACCTCGTGCCACAATAACACTCCGCACGGAAGAAATCTCGTGCCACAATAACACTCCGCACGACAAAAATCTCGTGCCACAATAACACTGCGTACGGTAGAAACCTGGTGCCACAATAACCTCCGCACGGCAGAAACCTTGTGCCACAACCAAACAATTATCGCAACAAAAATCACGAAAACAACACATAACAAATGGAACAATACAATTACAGCAAGGAATCCTATAGTTAAAGAATGAATACGAAATCGAAGGAAGCAGTTAATTCAACTAAGCAGGTTGCACAAATTGCAAGTAAGAGATAAGACACGTAGACATGTGACATTAGGCTAAACATGATGACTACAAATGCTAGAGTAACTCAATTAAGGGAATAAAAAGGAACTACTTAGCAAAAACTTGATTTTCAACATTAAGCCCGAGTACGCACGCGTCACCTCGCGTACACGGTCTTCATGTATTACAAATACCATAACAGTACCAACTCCTACGGGCAATTTCCCCCACACAAAGTTAGACAAGCCAGTTACTTCAAACCTCGCTCAATGAATCAATAAGAAGACCTTTCCCTTGATTTGCCATCTTCGATTGGCTCGAATCTAGCCAAAATAATTATATACTATAAATATAACTATAAGAAACTAATTTAAATAATGAAACTATGACTTTAGCAAAGAATTGAAAAAACATCGCTCCAAAAAGTCGACCCGGGCCCACATCTCGGAACCCGACCAAATTAGAGAATCCGAACATTGAGTCCAACCATACAATAATTACTCAAATCCAACCTCAAATCGCCTTTCAAATCCCCAAATTTTAGCCTAAGAAGTTTTCCCAAATTTTCTCCAAATTTCCAACTAGAAACACTAATTAAATGAAGAAAACAACAATATATTCGTGGGAATTAATCAAAAATGAGTTAAGAATCCTTACCCAAATGGTTTCCTTGTAAAACCCTCGAAACATCCTCACAAACTGAGCTCTCTAGGTCCAGAAATGGATAATTAAAAACCCTCGAAACATCCTCACAAACCGAGCTCTCTAGGTCCAGAAATGGATAATTAAATCAAACCCTCGAACTTAGCCCTTTATTGCCCAGTGATTTCGCATTTGTGGGCTCTCAGTCGCACTTGTGATGCCGCACCTGCGAAAAAACCATCGCAGGTGCGGATTCCACTTATGGCCAGGATTTCCGCTTTTGCGGATCAAGGCTCGCATCTACGAGCCTGCTTCTGCGACCATAGCGTAGGCCAGCCTCATCCGCTTCTACGATAGCACCTGCGATCCTAGTTGGGCCAAGCCAGCTTCGCTGCTGCGGAAAAATGCTCTCTTTTGTGAGTACGCACCTGCGGCCAACCCTACCGCAGGTGCGATGACACCAGAAGCTGGGAGATTCAGTACTTGCACAAATCCAAAATATGTTCTGGATTCAATCCGAATCACACCCGGGGCCCCGTCTGAATATACCAACAAGTCTTAAAACATCATATGAAATTAGTCGAGCCTTCAAATCACATCAAACAACGCTAAAAATATGAATTGCGCATCGATTCAAGCAAAATGAGCTTTAGAACTTCAAATTTCTGCATCCGATGTCGAAACCTATCAAATCAAGTCCGATTGACCTAAAATTTTGCACACAAGTCACAATTGACATTATAGACCTACTCCAATTTTCGGAATCGAAATCCGGTCCCGATATCAAAATGTCCACTCCCGGTAAAACTTTTCAAAAATCATCCAACTTTCTCCACTTGACGCCGAAATGACCTACGGACTTCCAAATCAACATCCAGACATGCTTCTAAGACCAAAATCACCCTATGGAGCTATTGGGACAGTCGAAACTCCATTCCGGAGTCGTCTTCATAATATTCAAGCTACGATCAATTCCTAGAACTTAAACTTCCAATTTATGGACTATGTGTCCCATTTCACTCCAAAACCAAAAACCAAACCTCCCGGCAAGTCACGTAACCACAGAATGAAAAATAGAGGGAGCAATAAATAGGAGTTCGGGGCTAATACTCTCAAAATGAGCGGCTGGACCGTATAGGGTCCCAATAGAAAAGGCATATATCCAAGACATGGATCACAACTCAATTACTCTAGCACATAGAGATTTCATAGATATAATTAAGATTAGGTAACTACACAGTAGCACAAAATAACCGAGTCACGATTCACACGGTGCACACCCACACGCCTGTCACCAAGCATGTGTGTCACCTCAACACCAAACACATATCACGTATATTCAGGTGTTCATACCCCCAGCAATAAGTTTAGAAGTGTTACTCACCTCGAACAAGCCAAATCCAATACCGAGCAAGCCAAACGATACTCCAAAAATACCATCCCACACGTACCGACCTCCGAACGGCTCGAAACTAGCCAAAAGTAACTCAATACATCAAATAATGCCTAAGGAAATAATTCCAAATGATAAAGGTCGAATCTTTAATCAAAAATCTAAAGTCAACCAAAATGTTAAACTCGGGCCCGCACCTCGAATCCCTATGAAACTCACAAAATCCGATAAATCATTCAATTATGAGTCCAACTATACTAGTTTCACTCAAATCCGACTCTGAATCGATGTTCGAAACGCAAAAATTCACTCTATGAAACTTTAGACAAAAAACCCCCAATTGTCTCTTTAAATTCATAATCCAATTACCAAAAATGAAGATAGATTCACGAAATATAATCACAACTGAGTTAAGAATGCTTACCCCAATCCATGTGATTAAATCCCTCTCCAAAGTCGCCCAAAACCGAGCTCCAAGTCTCAAAAATGAGATTAAAACGAGCAACCCTCAAAAATATAGTTTCTGCCCAGCACTGTTCGCAAATGCGAACCAGTAGTCGCACCCTCGACCTCTGCTTCTGCGGTAAATGCCTCGCACCTGCGAGAAATCACTGAAGACCAGCCCATCGCTCCTGCGGAATTTCCTCGCTTCTGCGCACACTCAGGTGCGACAACCACGCACGCTTCTGCGCCACATACCACTTTTGTGGCTCAAAATTCTGCTTCCCAGGATGCGCAGATGTGCCCATCCTTCCGCTTTTGTGGCTCCCCACATCCAACCTGATTTAGCTTCTACGACCAAAATGTCGCATCTGCGGGCTCGCATCTGCGACCAACCCTCCGCAGATGCGGACACACCCGAACCAGAACCTCCAGCCAAGCCAACTTGATCCAAAACGATATAAACCTCCTCCGAAACTCACCCGAGCCTCTCGGGACACCGTCCAAATATCCCAACAAGTCCCATAACATAACACAGACCTACTCGAGGCCTCAAATCACGCATAACACTATCGAAATGAAGAATCGCACCTCAAATCAAACTTAATAAACTTTTGAACTTTCAACTTCCAAAACTCATGCCGAAACATATCATATCAATCCAGAATGAACTCAAATTTTGCGTACAAGTTTCAAATGATATAACGAAACTATTCCAATTCTAGGAACCACATTCTGAATCCGATATCCTCAAAGTCAACTCTCGGTCAAACTTATGAACTTTTTAAACCTTCAAATTTCCAATTTTCGCCAATTAGCGCAGAAACCTTCTAGAAATATCCAAATGCAAATCCGGGCATACGTCGAAGTCCAAAATCACCATACAGACCTAATGGAACCATCAAAACTCTAATCCGAGGTCAAATACTAAAATGTCAAACTTGGTATACTCTCCTAACCCTAAAGCTTCAATCATGAAATTCATTCTTCCAAATCAATTCTGAATAACTTGAAAATAAAAACCGATGATTCACACAAGTCATAATACATCATACGGATCTACTCATGCCCTCAAACTATCGAGCAAAGTGTAAATGCTCAAAACAACCGATCGGGTCGTTACATGAGTATACCATTTAACGTACTCTAACAAAGTATACCATAATTAACACTAATCATGGTATAATAATGTACAGTATACCAAAGAATAATGAAAATACCAAAATTTAACACTAATCATGATATACTAATATGTAGTATACCAAGAATATTTGGTATACTATTTAATATACTCAAATAAAGTATACCATAATTCAACAGTAATTATGGTATATCAACATGTAGTATACCAAGAATTTCGGGTATACTATATAACATACTCAGCCAAAGTATACTATAATTCAACACTAATCATGGTACACCGATGTATATTAATTCCAGGAATATTAGGTATATCATTTAACATACTCAAACAGCGTATACCGTGATTCAGTACTTATTATTATTATTATTATTATTATTATTATTATTATTATTATTATTATTATTATTATTATGTGTAGTATGCCAAAAATATTAAGAATACCATAATTCAACAGTAATCATGATATATCAATATATAGTATACCAAGAATACTGAAAATACCATTTAACATACTCAAACAAAGTATACCATGATTCTACAGTAATTATGATACACCAAAAAATAGTATATCAACAATACTGGAAATACCATGATTGTCAAATCATGGTATATCAATATATAGTATACCAAAAATATTGGGAATACCAATTCAAACACTCAAATAAAGTATATGATTCAACAGTAAATATGGTGTTACAAAAAGTAGTACACTGAGATTCATCTATAATCATGGTATACCAAAAATATTTTAAATATCATTTAATAATCCAATAATCATAGTAAACCAAAAATATTGTGAATACCATTTAATATATAAATAATTATAATATACCATGATTCGTCACAAATCAAGTATACCATAATTTAACAGTAATGATAGCTCCACGGTAAAAAAGTGTGATGAGAGTTGTTCAATTGCAGATGTAATACATTGTCAATTGTTAGGTATTAGGAATATTAACTTTCTGAAAAGGGCTGGATATACAAAAATTTTGATTTAAAATACTGTTATTAATAACGGCAAAGGGCCAAATATACCTTTGTATTATGAGAAAAAGTTTAAATATACCCTTCATTATACTTTGAATCCAAATATACCCCTGCCGTAATACTATTAGTTCAAATATACCCCTCTTCTGTTAAGTTTGTCCAAGGTGGACATCCAATCCTACGTGGCATTGATATTTTATGAGGTGGATGTCACATGGCATGCCACCTCAGCGCCTCTAATCCATATATAAAAGACTAAAATTTGAAATACAATATTTTTCATGGTAGTAGTGGTGAAGGGGAAGGAAATTTTAGTAGTGAAAAAAATAGAAGGGAGGGGTAAAATAGGTTAAGGGAGCTGGGGTGGCAAGCCATGTGGCATCCACCTCGTCAAATGGCAGTGCCACGTAGGATTGGATGTCCACTTTAGACATTTATTTTTCGACTGAAATTTTCCGACCGAAAAATGTCGGTCGGAAATTCCGACTGATTCGGTCGCAACTTGTGGAAAAAAATTCTAGTTTTTAAAACAATTTTATGGCAGACACTCCGACCGTATTTGTCAAAAACTTTGGCGCAAAATACCACAAAATATATTTTCGCGATTTTCGACAGTTTCGATCACAAAATAAAATAAAAATTAATTTGTTTTGCGACCGAATCAGTCGCAAAATATGTCATTTACGAGATCGGACTAGTTTGACCCAGTTAGCGGCCGAATCAGTCGCACTTTCAAAATTTTAAAATTTTGAAATAAAGTTCCGACCGTTTCAGTCGCAAAATAAAAAAATAATTAATTTTTTTTAGTTTGACCTAGTTTGCGACCGATTCGGTCGCACTTTCAAAATTTTAAAAAATTAAAATAAAGTTCCTACCGTTTCGGTCAGAATTCTTTTTTATAACCCCGCCCAATATCTCTTTTTTCTTTCTCTTCTCTCTTTATTTTCTTCTCTTTTTCCCTCCTCTTCACAATCGTTGTCTTCTCCGCCTTACCAGCGTCGCTTCTCTCTTTCTCACCGGCTCCAGCGTCTCCCCCTTCGGTCAGTCCACTTCTTTCTCTCTCTCTCTCTCTCTCTCTCTCTCTCTCTCTCTCTCTCTCTCTCTCTCTCTCTATCTTTCTATCTATCTATTTCTCTCTCTATTTCACCCTTTTCTCACTTAAATTCCAAATATTTTTTTTTGTAGTTTGGGGGAGGCTGTAGAATCCTTGAGGTTTTTGGTTGTACATGACAAAAATGGCTCGGCGTGTTTTATATCCATTTTCATATTTTGTTTCACTTCTAACATGAAAGATATTTGTTCATAGTTGAAATATTTTTCTTGTAGTTAAACCTGAGGTAGCAGCTAGATTTGAATTATTCCTAATGTAGATCCACCTGTGGCCTGTGGGTAGCACTTTGTTCTCTCTATTGTTGATTTTTAAAGAAACACTAGAGCAATGTATGATGATATTTCACATCTTGTAGTGCAAATGTGCTTCAAGAGTTTCCCTTTTGGGTCAATTACACTTTTTTCTTCAAATTACGCTTGATTTGGTTTTATTCTTTATGGTTTCTCTTTTTGTTCTTCATGTTACTATATATGCTGAATATTACCCGAAAAATTTCAGATTCGAAAACAAGTAGTAGTAGCAATTATTACCTGAAATTTTTTAGATTTGCGACCGATTCGGTCGCAAATTTGATTAATAAAATAAATAAATAATTAAATTTATTTATTTATTTATTATTTAATTTTATGACAGAATCGGTCGGAAAACTTAATTATTTTATTATTCAAATTTGCGACCGATTCGGTCGGAAATTTTCGACTGTTTCGCTCGTAAATTGTTTGCGCCATGTGTTTTTCGATCGATCGTTTTCAGTCGAAAAATCCGTCGGAAAAGCTCGATTTCCGACAGTTTTAACGGTCGGAATTTTGTCATTTTCTAGTAGTGATAATAATAGGGGTATATTTGGACTCAAAATATAACAAGTAGTACATTTAAATTTTTTATGACAGTACAGGAGTATATTTGGCCATTTTTCGTATTAATAAACATGATGTAAATTAGTTGAAATAACAAAAGGAGAAGCTTCATTTTCAATTAGAAGCCCTTGATACGTCATTCTCCATAAATACCCACTAAACGAATTGCCTTTTTAACAATTATAGCCTCTGCTCTTTATTGGTTGTCATTCCTACTTTGCAAAACCAAATCCCAAAAACATAAAGACCCTCAAATCACCTTCAAATCCCCAATCATTTCTTTTCTCATTATGTACCTTCCCTTTTATTTTCAACTCCTCCACAATTCATATATTCTATTTTCCTAGATAATATGTTGAGCGAGTAGAAATTGTACCCTTGCTTCTTTTTCTTCTTTCCTCTTAGCAACGAGACAACCACCATTTTTCCATTGTAGTCAGCAAGACTTTGATTCAAGATGTTATCCGGAGCATATAGATAATATCACGATCCAGAACCTGAAAATTATTCCGAATAACTTCTGGAATAGGTAGTTTGGCCGAGACTTGTTGCAGTGTATAACGCGATCCACATATATATAGCCATAAGACTTGTTGCGGCGTGCAACCCGATCCACACATATATATAGCTATAAGGATTGTTGCAGCGTGCAACCCGATCCACATATATATAGATATCACTCACAATACGGCACTCAGGCCCCAACTCAGTCACCAAACTCTCTAGTCTCTCGGGCTCACAATACTCATGCTAAGCAGCCCTAATCAATGATACGAGATGTGACAATATACGATAACAGAGACTGAGATATGACACGTAATGATGAATCTGACTGAGTACATAACTGCAATTAAACAAATAACTCAACATCAAAGAACGACCACTGTGGGTCCCAATAGTACCAGCATATAGCCTAAACATGATTTCTAACATGAATCACAGCTCAAGTGCTCTAACACATAGAGTACAGCAAAAATATTCAGATAAAATAGCTACGCAGTTCCAGGGAATCGACTAAATCACAATTTCTACGGTGCACGCCCTTCACCTAGTATGCGCGTCACCGCAACATCAATCATATAGCACGTAATTCAGGGTTTTATACCCTCAAAACCAAGCTTAGAAGTATTACTTACCTCAAACTGTGCAAAACTCTACTCCAACAAGCCCTTGCCTCGCGAAACGGCCTCTGAATGCCTCGAATCTAGCAACAATCAGTTCGATACAATCAACATGAGCTAAAAGAATCAATTCCATAAGAAAATACAAAGTTCTTAATCAAAAGTCAAAAAGTCTACACAAAAGTCGGCCCCCGGGCCAGGTCTCGGAATCCAATAAAAGTCAAAAAATTAGGAAGCCCATTCAACCACGAGTCCAACCGTACTAAATTTACCAAAATCCAAGGCTAAATCGTCACTCAAATCCCCAAATTAAACTCTCCAAATCCCTACCCCCAACCCCCAAAATTACACCTAAAAAATACACAACTAGGTGGGGAATTCAATGGGGAAACATAATTATTGAATAAAAATAACCACAAGTGACTTACCTCAAGAATCCCTTCATAATCCCTCTCAAAAATCCCCTAAGACGAGCATGAAATGTCCAAAAATGATGAAAATCACGGAATTCTCGATTTTATTACACTGTCCAACCTTTTCGCTTATGCGGATCACTTAACCGCACCTGTGGTTCCACTTTTGCGGAATTTCCTCCGCTTCTGCGGATATGCCTCACAGTCCCTCCTTCGTTTTTGCGATGCTTCCTCCGTATCTGCGCTCTCGTAGGTGCGGAAATTCCATCGCACTTGCGCACAGACCCCCAGCTGGCCAACTCCGCTTCTATGCCAAACACGCCGCTTCTGTGACCACGCAGGTGCGGAAATACCCTCGCACCTGTGACCACTGCACTCCCCTTCCCAGGCCGCTTCTGCGCTCCCCTACTCACTTTTACAAGCTCGCACCTGCGAATCAAAGTTTCGTCGGTGCGATTGCACCAGAGTTGGTGCTTCAGCAATCTTTCAAATCCCAAATTCGATTCGTTAACTATCCGAAACCAACCTGAGGCCTTCGGGACCTCAACCAAATATACCAACAAGTCCTAAAAGACGATACAAACTTAGCCGAGCCTTCAAATTATATCCAACAATGCTAAAACCACGAATCACACATCGATTCAAGCCTAATGAACTTTTGAACTTCCAATTTCTACATTTGATGCTGAAACCTATCAAATCACGTCCGATTGACCTCAAATTTTACACACAATTCACAAATGACACCACAGATCTACTCCAACTCCCGAAACTCCAATCCAAGCCCGGTAACCACTAAGTCCACTTTCGATCACTTCTAAATTTCTAACTTTCATCATTTCAAACCTAATTCGACTATGGACCTCCAAATCACTATCCGTACATACTCTTAAGTCCAAAATCATCAACGAAGCTAACAGAATCATCGAAACTCCATTCCGGAGCCATTTACACAAAATTCCTACTCGGTCACCCTTTTCACTTAAGCTTTCAAACTTTGAGACTAAGTGTCTCAACTCATTCCGAAATATTCTCGAAACCGAGTCAACTACCCCGGCAAGTCACATACTAACTATTAAGCATAAAACGAGCAGTAAAATAGGAGAATTGGGCTAAAACTCCCAAAATGATCGGCCTAATCGTTACATAATAAAAACAGAAGCATCGTTTGAGGGAGATTTTGAGACTTGCAACTGATGGGTTTATATTGGTAAATCATGTCTTGTGATTTTTAATAGGGGAGTTGATGGAAACAATGTGGAGAAAGGAATAAGAGAGAAGAGGGAGAAAGAATAAAGCTTAGACTAATTGGGGATTGGGGATAGTGTTGAACTTGATTTTCGGGACGGCACATAAAACAAATTTGGGGCACCCATGGTCATTTTAGGTTTTAGTCTAGAGACTGTCATAAAATCCTGTCAGTGGGGTATTTCTGTCCTTCTACAACGAAAAATAAGAAAAATAAAGAAATGGATGGTAGGGAAAAAAAGGAAAATTAATGAGGAATAATATGGAAAACAAAATTTTTTGATAAGGATACTTTTATTTTGGAAAAATTAATTTACTGCTTCTGCTTCTTGGAAGAAGCTAGAATTTGTAACTTATTCCCAAAAATAGAAAAGTACTTCTGCTGGTGCTCAAAAATACTTATCTGTCATGGTTGTCACACCTCTTTTTGCGGGGAAAGGAGTTTTTTCAATTTAAGTGATATTATATGAAAAGGGCTTATTTTATTTTAATTTTTTAGAGTCGCCACTTTGAATTATTTAATTAATGGTGTTCCAAGTCACCAAATCTGGAATCCTAATTCAAGGAAGTTTGACTCTATTTATGATCTACAAATACAGAAGACCGGGTAAGGAATTCTGTTAACCGGGAGAAGGTGTGAGGCACTCCCGAATTTCGTGGTTTTAGCACGGTCACTTAACAAATTACACTCGGCTTAATTGTCTGGTTATTACATGTTTAAAACCTATACGTATTTCTACCTTTTGCCACTTTTAATTTAATATTTTGGCCATTTTAAGTTTTTATGGATTTATTTGAACAAGTTACGATGTCGTACATTTATTGTTTTGTACACATCGTAGATCGCACCACGTAAAACGCACCCGCAATTTATGACATATTTATTTTATTATTATTTAAAGCTCGGGTCAAGTCACGCGAACATGCACTTGAAATTGGGGTTACGTATCATGACTATGCCACGGGAACCGTACCCATAGCCATGATATATTATTAATCGCGCCTAAGAGCAACTACGAATGTTCATAACTTGAATTATTTAATTGTTTTTCCTAAGTTTGAGATTAATTGTGACAAGTCCGAACTATGGAATTCAGTTGTTGATACAAGGTGTATTGGGACTAATTGCCGATTCAAAGCATACGCCATTTATTTAGAGTACTAAAGGCTGGTCTTGAATTAAATCACTGAAAACTATATCAACGGGATGAATTTTGATGAATGAGTTGTAAAATCAACAAGCATTATATTGGGAAAGGTATTGCTTATGTAATCGGTAAAGGTGTCACGACCCGAAAATTCCACCTTCGGGACCGTGATGCCGCCTAACATTTCACTTGCTAGGCAATCCAACGTTAGAATAGTTTATTCATTTTTTTATAGTTCAAATTAAATGATAATAAAGAAACCGAAATAACTGAAATAAAATTTTAAAGTTTAGTGCTGAAAACCATAACAACTGAAATATCTAATACAACCCCGAATCTGGTATCACAAGTGCACGAGGTACTAGAAGTTATATAAATAGAGTCTGAAATAAATACAATTATTTCGAATGAAATGAACAGTAAAAGAGGAAAGAGACTTCAAGGTCTGCGGACGTCAGCAGATCTGCTTTAATTCTCCGAATGTGATAATCCGAGCTAGTGCACCTCACGTACAGCTGGGGCCAGTACCAAAATATGCACAAGAAGTGTATAATGTAGTAAGAGTACAACTGACCCGATGTACTCCGTCAGTGTCGAGCCTAACCTCGATGAGGTGGTGACGGGGCTATGACAGGACACTCACATAATTAAACATATACAAACATAGATATATGTACCAAACATTAAAAAATAGAGATTTAATATGTACAGTTAGGAAGGGACATGCAAAAGGGGGGACAAGATACGATAATTACAATAGGAATGACAACACAAGACAGTCAAATAAATCATCAACCAATAAAGACGGATAAACATACGGAAAAAAGATGGCACGATATCACCCATCGTGCTTTTACTCTCAATCTTACCATGAAATGATGACATAAGTAAAATGAATTTCATAATGCTAAGCATTGTCTTTCTCTACATAGGGCTAAGCACTGCCCTCATTACATTACATGAGACTAAGCACTGTCTCCATTATATTGCATGAGGCTAAGCATTGTCTCCACTATTGCATAAGGCTAAGCACTGCCTTTCTCTGCATAGGGCTAAGCACCGCCCTAATCTCATACAAGGCTAAGTGCTGCCTTGTCTCATTCTCGTATACGACAATGCATCACCCGTTCCCTCTATCAAACGATCAATATCAACGCATCCTTGCATTTCATGGGCTGAAACATTGCCACATTATCCGAAGGCGTCATAGTCTGAAGGCTTCATCCTCATAGCCCGAAAACATCATGTCATGGCCTGAGAATCTCTCAAAATTGCATATTATTATTCAAAGACGTCATAGTCTAGAGGAACCATCCTCGTGGCCCGAGTACACTATTTCATGACCTGCGAATCCCTTATCCTACGCTTCTTGGCCCAGGACATCATGGTCTAATGACATCATTCTCATCGTCCTAAAGACAAATCTCATGGTCCAAAGGGAATATGCATCATCATCCTCAACGTCTGAAAGACAACTCTCATGGTCCAAAGGGAATATGCATCATGTTTAAATTTCCTCAATAACTATATATATTCACGTGCATCGTGTTTTAAGTTTTGTAGATAACTTGGGTGGTAACCGTTCTACAAACAGAAGCAATTCTCGCACCGACTTCCGTTCACAATGTTCACATCCTTTGATTACCTCGAATGTAATCGATAACCAGCAATTGATCATTTTATCCCGTAACCGCTCAAACATTTGTCTTGTACATCCATAACGTTCAATTTCGTATTCATAGCTCCACTTGAAATTATACGCTACTTATGACACTATTGTATCCAGAGAAGACCCTTCTTCAAAATGTACGACCCTTTTTATAATAACTCCACCGACTCTGTTCACCATTGGATCCAGAACTACACACGACCTGATTTTCGTAACACAAGGGATATGTAGGTATCTCAGGAACCAGAGTTCGACTCTCATTTTTACTAAAATACCTCATCCTCATTCATTCGAAAAAAATTAGTCATCATTTGCTTTACCCGACAACTCTTTCATCATTCCCGATAAAGAGGGGCAGTTGTTAATACAAATATTTTCTATATATAAAATTGATTTTCTTGCATCTAAATTATTCAAATATTTATTAATTATCCCTTTTAATTATTTTGGGATAATTTAATCATCCAAATTTATTATTTGTACCTACATGCATGTTTTATAGCATCTTACTTTATTTTATATAATTACATTTGTATTTTTGTGCTATTTATATAATTTTGCAATAATAGCCTACACTTTACAATTAATTGCATTTTATCATTTTCTCTTGAGTTAAAATAACCTTTTATATTTTAATAATCTTTGATTATTATTTTAAAATACTTATTTGTGCAAATAATATTTTTTATATTTATTTATTTATTTTATTAATTTATTTTCTTTTATTTAAACTCTGTCCCAAATCAGGCCATTTTCGGACCAAATTAGTAGCCCAAACACCCCACACCTTAGCTCAATAACCCCCCAGCCCAAACCAAATGACCCTCTTTAAATGACTCGGTCGAGACCCATGAAACGACCCGCCCCGTCTATTCTTTAATCCTGGCGGCCCATGATCATCCCACCTCTTTTAATTAACCAAACCCCTGAAATCCTAACCCATTTCCCTTAATCTGCCGCCCCTAAACACTCTCAATCTTCCTCTTCTCTCTTCTGTGAAACCCTAGCAACTGCCTCCCTTAATCCTCTCTGATTCCGACCTTAATATGGAATCATTCTATGATTCTCTTACCTTATGTGCTCTGTCTCGTTGTTACTTATACGATTATGATATTACTTAGTACTTGCCTATTATTGGAAAGTACCAGGCTCTGAATCAAGGGAAACCAGCTTCGTTCGTTAAGATCTAGACGATATTTCATCTATATACGTTCATAGCAAGGCTATATGGGTTCGATTCACCAAGATCTTCAGCCAATATTTGATTCCTATCAAACTAGAGTTTGTTTGGTTTTTCTCCTAATCCGATTCAAAATTGATTTTGCATGCTATTATTTTCTTTATTGTGTTTGATTGACTGTTTTTCTTGTTTATTTATTTAAATTTAACTACTATATAAACCCCTCCTCTTATTCCCCCAAAAAGACCTCATTATTGTTATACTCTCACTCTCATTCACTCTATACTATTCTGAAACTCTTGATTTTGGCCGGCTAAAAGCCAAGGCCACCAGAATCCGCTCTATTGACCTTCCCAGTGCGAGCACTATTGAGGGATTGTCTGAAGCTCCTGTGAACTCTGACGCACTGGGGTTTAAGGTCCTGTTGTTCTCTCTTTGATACTGATATTCGAGTTATTACTGGACTTGATTTTCTCCTTCATTTTCTTGTTAAATCTGCAAACTGATGAGTGCTTAGACTTTTGCAATTCAATTCTCTCCCTATTTGTATTTATGCTTATGTTCATTTGTGTTACTTGAACTTTTTTGAACCAATATGACATTATGTTAACCTTGGCCTTGAAGTTCCTCTGTAACTCTGCATTTTTATCAGAATCTGTATAATTATATATATGTTCATCTTGTATATTCAATTGGTAAACTTCTGACTTTTGAGCCCATTTAGACTATCAAGCTTGTGTGTGCTCGAGTTTCAATATTGGATGATTGTTATGAGTTCTTTCTCATACTCAGCTTTGGTGTCTTGTACTAAAACTCCTATGGAATTAATGCCTGTCCAGAATTTGATTTAATGAATCTCTTCCTACTGAATCCTTTATGTGTAATTTACTATTTTCCCACAAATTGATCCCTGACCATGTGAATCACATGTTACAATACTTTCTTAATGTCTTGCCAAACATGTTTCTCTGCTATTTGTAACTCTGATGATTGTACTCCTCAACTTGTTAATCATGTACTCTTTAGCATTGCCTACGACTTCTAGGGTAAATTTCAATGTTTACCTTCTTCTCTTATGTATGGTCAACTGGCACAAGTCCTAATGTCTGCCTGTCTTGTTAGCCTAAAGATGATGTGTTCTTTTACCTACCATGAGTTCTTTGGAATCTTTGTGCCATGGCCAATGCTCAGCATGTTAAATCTAATGTTCAACTAAGTGATATGTTTGTCAAATTGTGCCCACTAGCATGTTGTTATGTTATTTTTAATCATATTCTCATTAGGCTCTCATGTTAAAGCCTTCATGTGAAGACTATACTCTAATTGCTTATTGTCTATGATTCTGCTAGACTGTCATCTAAAGTTCTTTAGGTTGGTTCTGAATCATGTATTACTCTTTGGAATGGTTTAGTATCCTATGATGGCCAATCCTTTCTCTATCAAACTTTGTTTCTAGAATTACAAAGCATAAACTTACCTCATATGTGTCTTATATGCTTTTCAATTCAGCATGATCCTGTTTATATGTCTTGGCTAGAGCTGTTGATGGCTACAACTCTAAGAACTAAGTGTTTAAGCTGTTCTATGAGTATTTTGTCACATGTATAGCTAAATTTGGCATCTATTTGGGTATCTAAGTTGTTTATTGGGCCTGTAATTGGGCCATGTGTATTGTTGGACCTGGGCACTAGATTCAGGTGCACTCTAGTTGTCTTGTGAGCCTGTGATTTGGGCCTGCTGTTTGTCCGGAGAGTAAGGCGATTGAAGGCATGGGGATATCCCTGGGTTACTTTTCTATTGGGCCTGTAATTGCTCTAGTGGGCTTGTATTTGTTTCAGTATGTATTTTGTCATCTATAAACATGTATTATTTCATTCTTGGGCCTGTAATAATTTGGAATAACGAACAATTGGGTATTAGTGAAATGGGGGGAACTGGGATATTTATTAGAAAACATGCCAATAGGATCCTATCTGTGTACATGCTATTCACTTAGAAAACATGAATTAAGGTTAAATGACTTGAAACGTTAGATAGCTTACCTATAGGATCTAAAATTAGACTTGTTGCACTTAGATGTTATGCCTATAGGAGTTCGATACAAACAACTGAAAATGCATGCTTGGGCTACTTCTTTAAATTATGTGACTCACCTAGATACCATGATTGTAGACTCTTAACTTGGGTAACCAAGCTGTTATTATCGCTATTCTCGTCTTCTTGTATTGCTGCTTAGACACCATGCCTAAAGGAATAAATAAAATAAGTGTATGTTCTCAATTACCTTATTTCTGGGATATTATTGTCTAGATATCATGCCTATAGGATGTTACTACTCATTTAGAAATCATGCATATAGGATAAAAGATGAACAACTATGCGCTTTCGATGTTCTCACTGCCCAGTCGCAAGTCGCCTAGAGATCATGCCTATAGGATCTTAATAGACCATGTATTAAAATCAGCAATTCGAAATAGTCTTCCCATAAACACTGCATGTAGGATTCTATGTCAACCCTTGAATCGATCAATCACATAGAAATCAAGTATATAGGTCTTGTCCATTCAATATGCTCTGATTTCAAATCTTTCCATTTACAGTCGCTTACTTAATAATTTGGAACACTGTTACCATGAGCTTATAACTGTTTGCGTGCATTTGTGTCTATGTGAGGAGGCCAATTTGAGCCCTTAATTGTATCTATGTGCAGTCCTAATTATTTTGATTGTGTGCCTATTTTTATCACTTTTGAGCATCCGAAGGGAAGTCTAGAACTACCAAAGTAGTAGGTCCAAAGCCTCCTGGACCATAGGCATGGGACGGGTAAGGCACACATAGGACATGCTTTAGAATTGAATTAGAATGCCTTTAGGTAAACAACTTTAAAATAGTAAATGGGTAGCAGTAGATGATAGTCTGTGCCCGCTGAATAATATGAGCAACCCTTACCTTTAAGGGAGTTGCGAAGTATTATTTATGTTGCACGGGATGATCCTTTAGGTTAAAAAACTTAGCCCCCCCTATAATTGATAACTATGCACCTATTTGTGCAAACTTAGGTCAAACTAGATATACCTTGTGACCCACGGAGGTTGTATCAATTATTTAGGACCCACTTCTTTCTCCTCAATAATTTTTTGAAATCCTTGTTATAATATGATTACGTAGGATAATTATAATTCAAATAATCCCCTCATAGCATAAAATTTGGCCGGGACCTATAGTTGTTGACCTCGAAGAGTACCTAACCCCTTCTATTTGAGGTCATTTGAGCCCTTACTTGATCTTTGGTGACATGGACTAGTTAAAATAGAGTTGTCTGCAAATAGGTGCCCTAACGCACCTCAAAATTGTGGCAACTCTTCTCTTTTAATACCTATTTAAAAGAGTTGTCACATGTCAAAACCTGCTTTTCCGATAAAACGGGGCACGACAGGTGTTACGAGTCATTAGCAGGTTTAGTAGAGTCTTGTAGATCAGTACGGAGACGTCTGTACTTATCTTCGAGAGGCTACAGAACTGTTAGAAAAACTCCACTTCATTAATTCCTTATCGTGCAAATTTGTTGACTTTGAAATATGAATCCTTGTCTTTCTATTCTCTCATAGATGGTGAGGGCACGCACTGCTGGATTCGAGATCAGACACCATCACCCCCTTCTAGAGCCGCGAGAGTCCGGGGTTGAGATAGAGGCCGAGGAGGGGCACGTGGTGCAGCTAGAGCACCCGCCCGAGCTGCGCTGAGGAGCCACTATTAGCTCCGATTGGGGAACCGACACCCGAGGTGCTTGTTGTCACCCCTGCACTTCAGGAGACCTTAGTACAGTTCTTGAGCATGTTTGGTACTCTAGCTCAGGCATGGTTTATTCCACTTGCACCAGCCACATCTCAAGCTAGTGGAGGAGCTCAGATTCCCGCGGCCCGTACCCAGAGCAGCGTGTTCATGCTGATCAAGTCCTAAATGTTATGTCAGCACAACATGTTATTCCAGTTCAGCCCGAGGCAGCGACTTCTGAGGAGGAGAAGCTTAGACTTGAAAAGTTCAAGAAGTATCATCCTCCGACTTACAGTGTCCTAGCTACAGAGGATGCATAAGGTTTTCTAGAGAAGTGCCACCGTATTCTCAGCACCATTGGTATTGTGGAGATGAGAGGGGTTGCTTTTACTACAATCCAACTATCAGGGGTAGCGAATTAGTGGTGGCGGGCTTACGAGGAGGGTACCCAGCCGATGCATCTTTACTCACATGTACTCAGTTTTCAGAGATGTTCTTGAGAGAGTTTGTTTCCCAGACCCTTCAGGATATATGACGCGCAGAGTATGCTATCAGATTCAGTGAGTGGTCCAGGCATGCACTGCCTTGGTTTTAACAGTCAGAGAGCGAGCCCGCCGATTCATCTAGGGGCTCAACTATAGTATTAGATTTAGCATGGCTCAAGAGTTGGAGCCAGATATCCCATATCAGCATGTGGTAGAGGTCGCGCGGAGGTTAGGGGTATACGGGGCCGTGAAAGAGAGGACAGGTAGGCCAAAAGGCCTCGAGGTACTAGAGGATTTAGTGATGGCCACGCTGCAGCTACAACCCATCATGGTAAAGGCTATGTGAGCTGTCCAGTTCATTCAGCACTTCCATCTTCTAGTGGTTCTCCGGCTACTCTGAGGTCTCAGGTTGCTCATTTTGCTCAGCCACTATCTAGTGCACCTCCTGCACTGGGTGCCTTCAGCGATCAGTCTAGCCGACCAGGCTAGGGCCAGTTTCAGCAGCCACGCCCATCGAGAGCTTTCTTTGAGTGTGGTGATACCCGACATACGGTGAAGGATTCCCCCAGACTCATGAGGGGTACACCTCCATAGGCTACTTAGGCTCCACGTATTCCACCAGGTCCATAGACTTCTCAGGTCGTGGTTGCTGCTCCAGTTGCCACTCCACCTACACAGCTAGCTAGGGGTGGAGGTCAAGCAGGTATGGGTCACCCTAGAGGGGAGGCCATGATAGATTCTATGCTTTTTTGGGTAGGACAGAGGTTGTCGCATCAGATGCGGTCATCACAGGTATTGTTTCGGTCTGTCATAGAGACGCATCAGTCTTATTTGATCTAGGATCCACTTACTCATATGTGTTATCTTACTCTGCTCCGTGTTTGGATATATCTTATGATTCTTTTAGTTCTCCTGTATATATGTCCATGCCTGTGGGAGATTCTATTATTGTGGACAGTGTGTATCGGTCGTGTTTAGTTGTTATTGGTGATTTTGAGACTAGAGTTGATCTATTGTTACTCGGTATAGTAGACTTTGATGTTATCTTGGGCATGGACTGGTTGTCGCCCTATCATGCTATTATGGATTCTCACACCAAGACTGTGACACTGGCTATGCCAGGTTTGTCGCGGTTAGAGTGGATGGGTACATTGGATTATATTCCTAGCAGGGTTTTGTCCTTCCTTAAGGTATAGCAAATAGTTGAGAAAGGATGTAAGGCATATCTAGCCTTTGTGAGGGATGTTAATGCTGATACTCCTAATGTTGAGTCAGTTCCGGTAGTGAGAGATTTCCCTTATGTGTTTCCAACAAACCTTCTGGGCATGCCGCCCGATAGAGATATTGATTTTGGTATTGACTTGTTGCTGGGCACTCATCCTATTTCTATTCCACCATATCATATGGCACTAGCGGAGTTGAAGGAGCAACTGTGGGAGTTGCTTGATAAGGGTTTCATCCGGCCTAGTATTTTATCGTGGGGTGCTCCAGTTCTGTTTGTGAAGAAGAAGGATGGTTTTATGCGGATGTGTATTGATTATAAAAAGCTGAACAAGGTTACACTGAAGAACAGGTACCCATTGCCGCACATTGATGACTTATTTGACTAGCTACAGGGTGCTAGAGTGTTCTCAAAGATTGATTTGAGGTCAGGGTATCATCAGTTGAAGGTTCGGTATCCGAATATTTTGAAGATTGCCCTCAAGACTCGGTATGGTCACTACGAGTTCCTTGTAATTTCATTTTGGCTGACCAACGCCCCAACAATATTTATGCACCTGATGAACAGTATATTCCAGCCATATCTTGATTCATTCATCATTGTGTTTATTGACGACATCTTGGTGTATCCCTATAGTTGTGAGGATCATGAGCATCATCTGAGGATCGTGCTTCAAAAATTTAGAGAGAAGAAGTTGTATGCAAAATTCTCAAGTTCTGGCTCGATTCAGTGGTGTTTTTGGGTTATGTGGTTTCGGGTGAGGGGATCAAGGTAGATTTGAAGAATATTGAGGCAGTTCAGAGTTGGCCAGGCCGTCTTCAACTATTGAGATTCGGAGTTTTCTTGGTTTGGCTGGATATTATCGCCGTTTTGTAGAGGTTTTCTCATCCATTACTGCACCTATGACCAGATTGACCCAGAAAGGTGCTTCTTTTAGATGGTCCCATGAGTGTGAGGTGAGCTTCAAAAGCTCAAGACTACTTTGACTACAACTCTAGTGTTGGTGTTGCCTATGGGTTACGTGTTGGGTTACCTTGACCAGATTCATGCGTCACATGTTGTCCTTGGCACGGTGTTGATTCAAGACGGTAAGGTGATTGCCTACGCATCTCGGCAACTAAAAATTCATGAGAAGAATTACCATGTCCGCGACTTGGAATTGGCAGCTATTGTTCATGTATTAAATATTTGGAGGCACTACTTATACGATATTCCATGTGAGGTCTATACCGACCACTGAAGTCTCCAGCATCTATTTAAGAATACAGATCTTAATTTGAGGCACCAGAGAGAGTTAGAGTTTCTTAAATACTATGATATCACTATTCTGTATTATCCCAAAAAGGCCAATGTGGTGGCCGATGCCTTGAGTGGAAAGGAGGAGTGTATGGGTAGTTTGGCATATCTACCGGCAGCTGAGAGGCCACTACCCATAGATGTTCAGGCCTTTGGCCAATCAGTTTCTTAGACTGGATGTTTCGGAGCCCAGTCGGGTTCTTGCTTGCATGGTTTCTCGGTATTCTTTATATGAGCACATCAAAGAATGTTAGTATGACGACACCCATTTGCTTTTCCTTAAGGACACGGTACAACACGGCGATATCAAGGAGGTTTCTATTGGAGATGACGGAGTGTTGCGGATATAGGTCCAGTTATGTGTGCCCAATGTAGATGGATTACGCGAGTTGATCCTTTAGGAGGCCCGTAGTTCGCGGTACTACATTCATCCGGGTGCTACTAAGATGTATCAGGAATTGAGACAACACTATTAGTAGAGAAGAATGAAGAAAGATATAGTGGAGTTTGTGGCTCGATGCCTAAATTGTCAGCAGGTAAAATATGAGCATCATAGGCATGGAGGTTTTCTTCAGAGACTTGAGATTCCCGAGTGGAAATGGGAACGTATTACCATGGACTTTGTTGTTGGGCTCCCACGAACTTTGAAGAAATTTGATGTTGTATGGGTGATAGTGGACAGGTTGACCAAGTCGGCTTATTTCATTCCGGTGGTGACTACCTATTCTTTAGAGCAGCTGGCTCAGATCAATATCCACGAGATTATTCGATTTCATGGTGTGCCGGTATCCACTATCTCTGATCGGGGCACGCAGTTTACACCGCACTTCTGGAGAGCCGTACAGTGTGAGTTAGGCACACAGTTGAGTTGAGTTCAACATTTCACCCACAGATGGACGGGCAATCCGAGCGCACCATTCAAATATTATAGGATATGCTTCGGGCCTATGTTATCGATTTCGGGGGTTCTTGGGATCAGATCTTGCTGCTTGCAGAGTTCTCCTACGACAATAGCTGCCAATCGAGTATTCAAATGGCTCCTTATGAGGCCCTATATGGGAGGCGGTGTCGTTCTCCAGTTGGTTAGTTTGATTCGGGTGAGGCTAGATTAATGGGCACAGATTTGGTTCGAGATGCCTTAGAGAAAGTCAATTTGATCTAGGATCGACTTCATATAACATAGTCTAGGCAGAAGAATTATGCCGATCGGAGAGTTTGTGATGTTGCATTCATGGTTGGAGAGAGGGTTTTGCTCCGGGTTTCACCCATGAAGGGTGTGATGAGGTTCGGGAAGAAGGACAGTTGAGCCCTAGATATATTGGTGCTTTTGATATCCTCGAAAGAGTGGGGGAGGTGGCCTACAAGCTTGCATTGCTACCTAGCTTATCTGCAGTTCACCTGGTGTTCCATTTTTCCATACCCCGGAAGTAACACGGTGATCCGTCCCATATTTTAGATTTCAGCTCAGTCCAATTGAACAAGGATTTGACTTATGTTGAGGAGCCGGTGGCCATCTTGGATAGACAGGTCCGAAAGTTGAGTTCAAAGAACTTTGCTTCAGTGAAGGTTCAATGGATGGGTCAACCAGTCGAGGAGGCGACCTGGGAGACCAAGCATGATATGCATAGCCGTTATCCTCACCTTTTAGCACTTCAGGTATGTCTCTGTACTCGTTCGAGGAAGAACGTTTATTTTAAGAGAGGGAGCATATAACGACTTGGCCGGTCATTTTATGTATTGTATCCCCGTTCCCCTATTTATTGCATCCTCTATGTTAAATTGTGGTTATGTGACTTTCCGCGATGGTTGGTTTGGTTTTGGGTGAGTTTCGGAGTGAATTGGGACACTTAGTCCTAAAGTTGGAAGCTTAAGTTGAAAGAGTTTATCAAAGTTTGACTTTTTTGTAGATGACTCCGGAATGAATTTTTGATGGTTCCGATAGCTCTGTATGGTGATTTTAGACTTAGGAGTATATCCGAATATTGATTTGGAGGTCCGTCGATCGTTTTGGCTTGAATTAGCGGAAGTTGAAAAGTTGAAGGTTTGGAAGGTTGAGAAATTTGACCGAGCGTTGACTTCATTGATATTGGATTTGAATTTTTGTTCAGGGAGTTGGAATAGGTCTTTCGTGTCATTTATGACTTGTGTGCAAAATTTGAGATTAATCGGAGTTAGTTTGATATGATTCGGCGTTAGTTTAGTAGTCGGAAGTTCATTAGTTTTATTAAGCTTAAATTGGGGTGCGATTCATAATTTTAATATTATTTGATGTGATCTGAGGATTCGACTAAGTTCGTATCATACTTTAGGATGTGTTGGTATGTTTGGATGGGGTCCCGGGGCCCCCAGGTGTGATTCAGATTGAATCCAGAATCATTTTGGCCTTAGAAGACTTTCTATGCCTGCCGAGTTTTGGTACAATCGCACATGCGATGGTATGGCCACAGGTACTGTACCGTAGAAGCGGCCTCTGAGCCGCATAAGTGAATTAGGGCATGGTGAACTCTATCCGAATGTGCAGAGGTTTATACGCAGGTGCACGTCCGCAGATGCAGATTTTCTTCCGTAGAAGCGCATTTTGGTCTATTGCCTTAGGACCACAGGTGCAGTCACGCGTCCGCAGAAGCGGAAGCGCAGGTGTGCGTTTTGTCCGTAGGAGTGAAAATCCCTAAGTTTAGTCGATGTCGCACCTACGATGTATTTTTCCGCAGGTGCGGAGTCGCAGAAGCGACCAGGCGTCCGTAAAAGCGGAATAACTAGGCAGAAAAGGGTTAGAGTCGAGGGTTTATTTCATTTTCCTCACTTTGAGTTAGAGAGCTCGATTTTTGAGGAGATTTTTAAGGATTGGATCGGGGTAAGTATTTTTTACTCGAATTTGCTTATTATTCATGGATCCATAATTGTTTTTATCAGTTAAATAGTGTTTTGAGTTGGAAAAATTACGAATTTTTGTTAAAACTTTCTAAATTATAAACTGAGGATTTGTAGGTCGATTTGAGGTCGGAATTGGATAATTTTAGTATGGTTGGACTCGTTATTGAATGTGTATTCGGATTTTGTAAGTTTGATCGGGTTCCGAGGTGCGATCCCGGGGTTGACCTTTTGAGTTGACTTTTTAATTTTCTTTAAAGGTTACTACTTTATTATCCGGAATAGTTTCATATAGTTTGTATTTATGGTATTAAGTTATTTTGGCTAGATTCGAGCCATCCAAAGTTGGATATTTACGGAAAAAGCTTACTATGGGATTGATTTGGCTTGTTTGAGGTAAGTATATTGCCTAACTTTGTGTGGGGAAACTACCCCTTAGGATTTGGGTTGATTGTGCTATTTGTGTTATGTAAAAGCTGTGTACGCAAGGTGACGAGTGGGTACACTGGCTATATGTGCATGTTATACCTTTCATTGTTAGCCTACCCTTACATGTGTTAATCTACCCTTACATGCTTTATTTGATATTGTTAATACTTGTTCCACCTCTTACTTGTTATTTTGCTCTTATATGCTTTAGTCGAAGTTATTGCCTTCCTTATTGTCTTGTTACTTCTTTAATTGTTGAATTACTTACTTGAAGTTGTTATTTCATGGAATATATTCTTGTTAAGTTATTGGTATTGAATTTGTAAAAGTCGTTATCACATTGAGGCGAAGTTGTTAATTGTTGCAGTATCTTTCTTGTTGAGCTATTCACTTTTATTTTGTAATTATTGAGATCTTGTTCATATTGTAGTTGAGTCGTGGGCTATATGTTGTGGAAACTTTGGTATTGATAATTTTTGGCAGGTTGTGGCATACGGGCACTTGTGGTGCGATTTGTTATTTTATTGTGATATTGATACACATACGGCTATAGGGTTAATGTGCATGTGGCGGCATAAGATGGGATTTATGTGTGTGTTGCTAGTTAGAAAATTATTTGAAGCAACGCGACGACATAAGGTGGGCTAAAGTGCGTGTAAGCGACGACATGAGGTTACGAGGTGGTACCTCGGTTGTGATTCTTGTTGTTATCTCTCGTTTACCTCACTTGTATTTGTCCGCATTATTTCCTTGATGTTCTTATTATGTGCTCCTTCCTTGTTTCCTTTATTGCTTTAAATTCAGTTGTAGCTTACCTTGTTGTATCGCTTTATTGCCATTATTTCCTCGTTTTCATTATTAGACTATACTATACTTGTTCCGCTTTTCTTATCCTAGTAGATGTCCTGACCTGGCCTTGTCACTACTCTACCGAGGTTAGGCTTGATACTTAATGGGTACCGTTATGGTGTACTCATACTACTCTTCTGCACACTTTTGTGCAGATCCAGGTACCTCGACTCAGGCTAGACATCAGTGAGTGGATCATTCAATTCGGAGAATTCAAGGTATACCTGCCCGGCGTTCACAGGTTTAGGAGTCACCCTCTGTCCTTATTTTGTTACTGTTTACTCTTTATCTAGACAGTGTTATACTAGGGACTTTACAGTACTTTCCTGTAGAGCTTATGACTCAGTTCCATCATATTTTAGGAGTTATTGTCAGCTGTACTGTTGAGTTCTATTATGATAGTTTAGATGGTTTAAATTTGAAGTTTTATTGTTATTTCCGCCATCTCTCTATGCATGATAGACTTACCTAATTTTAGAGATTAAGTGCCATCACGACATCTTAAGGTGGGAAATTGGGATCGTAACAATATATGTGAAATCTGAAGGAAGTTATCGAAAATTTGGAACGTATAAAACCTTATTCTCTTCAAATTGGATATACTTCTTGTAAGAAGAAAAAAATCACATGTTAAGATATGGAAATCTATTTGAAGGTTGGTTAAGTGGCTCTTTAGGGTTCAATTCCTACCCGTTGGCGGTCACCAAAGTGTACTTTAAATTCACTAGTACAAATACTCGTAATAATGCATGCAGAAGACTTCCTTTTTCCAAAAAATATCCAATTCGGGTTAGCTCGTTTGATCATAGTGGGATTTGAGTAGTACTACACTTTTAATTGAAAAAGTGGCAAAACAAACTAAGAAGATCACATAACTAAATGGTGACAAGTTGTTATATGATTCATTGAAGATATAGATTTTCAAGAAGAAGGGAAACTCAAATTAGACTTGGGAAAGGAGAACATTATACAAATAGATACAAGATAAAAATTTGATGATGTTTGATTAAGATGAAAAAAGGTAAATTTGGCTTCATATACTACTATAACATTATACAAACTATTTTTTTTGTTGTTGGTAGAAATGGAACTCATATTATTTTGATCTACTAGTATTATTCTTCTTCCTAGATTGTAGTGAATATGCATATTTTATTATAAGGAGTTAAGGTATATTTTACACTTGTCACGGAACCGTTTTCTGGAGTAGAACTGGCGTTTCAATTCGAACTTAAACTGTTCCCAACTCTTGATGGAGCAAGTTCCCTTTTCCATATCGGCTTTCTTCCTTCTCCACCACAGCATAGCGGTCTCAGCAAGATACATCGTCGCTGCCCGGATCTTGGCAGCCTCATCAACGATGCCAAAGTGTTCAAAGTAGTCTTTCATTTTCTAGATGAAGTTCTCTACTTCTTGAGCGTCTGGTTAGCCCCTTAGGTCTCACACCTAATTTTTCTTCCAAGTAAGTATACCTACAACAACAACAACAACCCAGTATAATCCCACTAGTGAGGTATGGGGATGGTAGTGTGTACGCAGACCTTACCCCTACCCTAGGATAGAGAGGCTGTTTCCGATAGACCCTCGGCTCCCTCCCTCCAAGAACTCTCCACCTTGCTCTTGGGGTGACTCGAACTCACAACCTATTGGTTGAAAGTGGAGGGTGCTTACCACCAGAGCAATCCCTCTGGTCTAAACTAAAGTAAGTATACCTAATTCTCATGTAAAAGTGAAAAGCGTCAAGGAATGACTAAAAAGCCATTTGTGTTGTACCATTCGGGACCCCGTGCAGTCATGCACACATTTGTTTATGCTCTTTCTTCTCTATCATCAATCATTCAAACACTCAAGATACTTTTAACTTTTATCTCTTTCTTAACTACATTTGAAAATGTGAATTTAATATGACTATCTTTTTGTTCTATTTTAATGTCCTTATGCACTTAATACTAAGAAAAATTTCTTTCCAAAAGAGAAAATGAAAAGAAACAATATTGTTGCATAAGAAGTGTTGGTAGAATCATTGAGGTCACACTTTAATATTATATGCAACTAATATGTTTTAGAATTTTCCATTTTGATGAATTAGATATTATTAGTAACTAAAAAAAGAAAAACGTGCAACTTTGACCTGTTGGTCGACAACATAAATTTCCATCCTGGTGAGGTTTCAATTTCCAACCTTGTAATCCTCTCATGTATCTAAGCACACACACATTTTGTTGAACATGGGGGCTGCACATTTACATTTTGGGTATAAAAAATATAATTTAAGAGGAAAAATGCTGATCCTAAGAAAAGTAAGATTGAGCATCCTATTTGTGTTTGTACAATAATACACGTTGAAGCTCTTATTGTAAAATGTAAGCAATCCATTGAGGCGGCTTATATATAAAAGGTAAAATTCAATTTAGAAAAGAGAAAATATTAGTAAAGTGTAGTCTCAATCTCAAATTAAATTACTAAGAACAGAATTTAGCAAGGATTAGAATGTATCACCTAGAGTTAAAAGTGAAGATACGAGGGTTCACTAGTTATGCTTTGATCTTGTTAAATTAATTTTTCTTTTCGGGATGAAAATATTATACAGATTACTAAGCTAGCGTTTGGCCATAGATTCCCAAATTTGTTTTGAAAAATCTGATTTGGGTGAAGTTTGGTTTGAAGATGAAAATGTGTTTGGACATGATTTTTCAAAACATATTTCACTTTTTATTTGAAAAAACATGAAACATGACTTATACCCACAAGGTCTAAAAACTATCACAAATACCCAATAGTATCATTATCACAACCATAGTCCTGAACATAAATAAGTTTGGTACAAAATTATTATTTTTATAATGAACTATATAAATCATTAATTATAGTGAAATCCCATTAGAGAATTACGACTCCTAATTAAGAAGAAAAAGTTAACTGATATGAGTGTTCATAAAGCCATTTAGCCTATAAATCAGAAGCAAAAGTAAGATGCACAAAGGATTGAACTGATAAGGGAGCATATTCATCAAATATTTAGTTGGTCGTAATAAATGTGAGCTCTTTTATAAATTATAAAAGTTTGGGGTAATATTTAAAAAAATTTAAAAATGTAAAGGTCAAGTTTTGGCCCAAAATCAGCCATTGAGGTGATTTTGGGATTTTGGATTTAGGATTTGAGATTTTGTCAAAATGTGGGCAAAATCTATGGTCAAATATGTATTTGCCAAATAAATCCCAAATTTATTTTGGCAAAACTTATGGCCAAACGGATACGGATCCTAAGTATCTTTTGATAAAGATCCAAACCAAATATCTAGATAAAACTTGTGAAAATAATAAAGCAATTATTGAGCGGCAAAATGGTAAAAGTGGACCCCATTTAACTTTTTGCATAATTGAATATAAAATTCAAGAAACAAAACAATTTAATGATTGTGGAAATAAAAGTATGTGATATATGGACAATTACTTTTCCACAAACTAAAAAGCAAAAGCACACATTGATCAAGTGCATGCAATCACCACAGTTTAGTAATCTTTAGAAAATGATGATATTCTTAACTCAAATTTAGTTTTGTTTCCTTTAATCTTGCACTATATATATATGGCATAAACTTCAGTTGATGCTAGATCACTTGACTTTATATATATCCAAGAAAATTTAGGTCACTTTCACATATGTAGCTATCATCTTCACCTTTCTCTTCTTCTATGACAACTACATGTGGCTCATGCACAGAACTCTAGAATTCCTACAGCTTTTTATTGTTAAATTTCCTTTGCTTAACAAGATTGGTTTTCTCTAGTAAGTAGTAGACTACTGTTTTCTTCCTTGGGGTGTAAAGTTCTAAGCTTTTGAACCACTCCCTTTTATTTTCTTTTGTTTCTCACTGTTTTCATTTCATAATATGCTTTCTTGCCTCCTTTGTTTTGGTATCTTTTCAGCTTCTCCTACAAATGATCTTTTCCAATTCAAAATTTGAACTCCTCTTTTGCAACCCTTTTTCTTTTCCTTCTCAAGCAAGAGCCCTTCACAGTATGAATTCTTGAATTCCAAATCTCCTGAGGCTCTCTTGAGTTCTTGAACATGGGATTTGTAGAAACAGATAAAATTATCTTCTTTTCTTATTATTGGTAAGTTTTCAGCCTCTTGAATTCCAATTCTTGGAGGCCCTTTTGGATTCTTGAGCTAGTAAAAAGTTTTAAAACAGAGGATCATGGTGTTTTTGGAATGAAATATTGGTTTTGGATTTTAAGTTTCTCTTTTCTTGTTTTCAGCAAGTTCTTGATTCTTGACTAAGAGTGAAAAAGAGTGAAGGATCATGGGAATTATTGGTATGAAAGATGGTATTTGGATTTCGATGATTTTGGGGTTTATGGTATTAGGAAAAGTGTATGGAATTGGAGCAAACTGGGGAACACAAGCAACACATCCTTTGCCACCAAACATAGTAGTGAAGCTGCTCAAGGACAATGGAATTCAGAAAGTGAAGCTGTTTGATGCAGATTCAGATATCTTTAAAGCACTCAGTGGCTCTGGAATTGAAGTCATGGTTGGAATCCCAAATGAAATGCTTTATAGTTTAGCTAACAGTTTGGGTGCTGCTGAGAAATGGGTTGAGAAGAATATCTCTTCATTTGTCTCTTCCAACAGTGTTGATATCAAGTGAGTTTCTTCTTATTATTGTTGGCCCATTAGGTTATTTTTACTATCTATGTACATAACTTAAATCCTTAAGGCGTGTCTCAAACTTAATTAGAAGATTATTGTATGTTGAAAGTTGGATTAGTTAGATTTTGCATTTTGTCTGAAATTGAAAAGAATTAAGTATGTAGGTAACTTTGTCAAACAGGCAAATGAGGTAGGTAGTTGTCACTTTTCTGATAGATTTGACAAGTAAATTTATGTATCTTTATTGATTTGTTCTTTTCTAGTTACACTTATCGTTAACTTATTCATTTGAGTCTTGTAGATATCGACTTAATTGCTTTAAAAGAATTGTATTTGGCTTATATACTTTTTCTTGATTTTCAACTTTTTTGTGAAGTATTATTTACGATTAGTTAACTACAAGGTGCATATTATCTGTAATTTAATTACTCTGTTTCATTCTTGTATAATCTTTGTATAAAAGTGGTATTTTTTTCATGTCTCGCAACGTAAGTAAATCCAAATTTATATCCAAAGAACATAGCATGTTCTCTTCTCTGCAAAAACCCGTTCTAGAAAGGAATTCATTTTCAGTAATAGCTGTGTGTTGTTGGTAGGAGTTGCTTCTTATTTTATTATCAACAGGTGGACATTTAATTTAATAATATGAATGAATAAGATATCAAGTTGATGGTCTACACTTGTGTTTCAACAAATTAGAATGTTCTTATAGACCTGATGTTAGATGAATTCTTGAAACCTCATTCCTCCATCTCCCCCAAGTTAAGAAAAAGAAATTAGATATTACCATGACTTGTTGTTGCATTCGAAATTTCGTCATGGACTCATAGTCAAGTTGCAGGCATTTAAAAAGAAATAGGTCATAAGGGAATCCTGAGAGAGCCGATTACTCCAACTATCGTTCATGTATGATCTTAGCCAAACTACAAAGAGGTTGGCTCAAAGACTAGTCAGCAATAGCAGTTTTGCTAAATAAAGTTCTTTTCTGTCCAGATATGTTGCAGTTGGAAATGAACCATTTCTATCTCAGTTTAATGGAACATTTCTGCCAACAACATTCCCAGCTCTTCAAAACATCCAGGCAGCCCTCATAAAAGCCGGTCTTGGCAATCGGGTGAAAGTCACTATTCCTCTCAATGCCGATGTATACGAGAGTTCAAGTGAAAAACCTTCAACAGGTGACTTCAGGCAAGACATTCGTGATCTCATGGTGAACATTGTCAAGTTCTTGAATGACAATGGTGGTGCATTTACTGTCAATATCTATCCTTTTATAAGTCTCTACAATGACCCCAACTTTCCTGCTGATTATGCTTTCTTCGACGGATATTCAAACGCCATCGATGACAATGGGAAAATTTACAACAACGTGTTCGATGCAAACCATGATACCCTGCTTTGGGCGTTGCAGAAAAATGGATACCCAAATATGTCAATCATAATAGGGGAAGTCGGATGGCCAACAGATGGAGACAATAATGCAAACTTAAAGGCTGCCCAGAGATTCAACCAAGGATTCATGACTCACATTTCGGGTGGAAAGGGGACACCAATGAGACCTGGCCCTATAGATGCTTATCTGTTCAGCCTGATCGACGAGGACGCGAAAAGCATCCAGCCTGGTAGCTTTGAACGCCATTGGGGAATATTTTACTTCGATGGTACGCCTAAATACAATCTTTCCCTGGGTGCAAACAGTGGAGGTTTAGTACCAGCAAGCGGTGTTCATTACCTGGCTCGCCAGTGGTGCGTGCTGTCGCCCTCGGCCAGTCTTGATGATCCACAGCTAGCTGATAGTGTGGGCTATGCATGTTCCCATGCTGATTGCACCAGCCTCGGACATGGAACATCATGCGCGGATCTGGATACTCGTGGTAACATTTCATATGCATTCAACAGTTACTATCAGGAAAACGACCAGCTACCTACTGCCTGCAAGTTTCCGAACCTTTCCATGGTCACAAACACAGATCCATCACCACCGGGTGGAACCTGTAAATTCAAAATAATGATCCAAGCGAGTAGTCCTAAAAGCCTTAAGAGTAATGCATTTACTTCTAAGCCTGTCAATGTGATGCTTCTGGTTATAGTTTCTTTGTTGAGTGTTTTGTAGAACTTCTTGAGTTATTTATATATTCCTGTCATTTTTGTGTTGAAATTGCCACCATAGATTTGTTCTAAAACCTACTTAAAATTGTCTGTAACAATCTCTCAGAGGAAACCGCGGCTTTCACAAAGTGTGAACCTTCTGATTTCCTAACAATTCTAAGCAGACAGGTTTTTAACATTTTCATAATGCACAACGATATATCCTACTAATCCTAATGTGAAGATGGAATGATAAAAGTAGTTGTATGACTGTTTTCTTCACTAAACATCTAATGTTTCTTTTCCTTTTCAGCTTCTTTCTCCCTCATGCTTGGAACAGTTGCAATTCGGTCTGAGGATTACATAGCATTAACAGTAATTCAAAATTATAAAGTACAAGACATAAGGAAATTAAACTATTTATGGTAAAAAATGGGAGACAACAAAGACAAACTACGCGTTAAGTTCATGAGTTGTCACTCAAATCTTATTTTATTGCACCACAGTACTTGTTAGCTTAATGTTTTAATGATGACAAAAATAAAATAGTGTTTACCCGAAAAACGGATAGAGTTGAATTTATACGTAGTTCTAAGGATACATGTTATAACTTGGTACAAATTTGAAAAATAAGTAAAGATATATTGAATTTTATCCGTAAAAAAAGATGAATATAAACCCAAATTGAATAGAGAGTGATTGATAAGAGAACAAGATGAATCAATATCAAAGCCCCAAAAGGATAATATTGGCTAGATGTTATTAAATCTCAGTAAATCTAAATGTGTGAATGAATCCCCTTTTACAAATGATAACCACTCTTAATATAGTGGGGGAATCCTACTTTGGATATAATTAAAAATACATAATGGGGATCCCATGATAGATTAATTAATAAGTTTTTCCTTGATTCAAGCCGTGATTTTCGCCGAGATTCTCTCCCCAAATGCGGCTATAACGGTTTTTTTGTTCCTTGACTCGGTCTCAATCTTGGCCGGTCTCGGTATCGATCGGTCTCTGGGTTTCGAGCTCGATATTGACTCGATCTCGACATTAGTCGCTCTCTAGGTCTCGAGCTCAACCTTGACTCGATCTCGGTATTGATCGGTCTTTGGGTCTCGAGCTCGACCTTGGCTCGATCTCGGTATTGATCGATCTCTGGGTCTCGAACTCGACAACCCAACTTCGCAGCACCGCTCGATATTATAATGACGAACCTCGATCCATCATGCTCCAATCTTGATTAATCACACGAAGGGCAAACTCGATTTTGACCGTATACAAATAGTCCCCTCGTTTCTCGGAAAGAAGGTGGCGAGAAACGATATGATTTTTCAACCTCCGACTAGATGAATACTGACGTCTGCAAAGAGCCTGATTTGTGACGTATGTGACAAACGTCCCGTCGGTCCAGTTACCAAGGCATTAAATGCGCGTCAGTCGATGGTCGACAACTGCTAATTTTGAACCGTCGCTGTGAAATCTATAAATATCCCCTTCTTCATTATTTCAAACTTTTACCTTCAAATCTTTTTCATTCCAATCTACACAGTTCTTCGCCTTCTTCAAAGCTTCCTATTTCTAGGCTTTGGAATTTCTTTGCTTGTTCTTCTCAAAACACCAAATACTTCAATTTCCCTTCTTATTTGTTCACAGAAATTTAGATGGCCAAAACATCTAAAACCATTCCACAGAAAGAGGTTTCTTCCTCATCTCGGCCGGTCGGCGAGAAAACAGTGGTGGAGCCACACCTTGAAGAACTTGTTCCCGGGGGGTGCGTTATTGATTCCGACTTTAAGGTTAAGAAACCCTCACCGTTTCCTGGTCGATGCGAACCGATATCGAGATATATATGCTCGATACCCAGAAGCCTTCTTGATCGTGCGAAAAAAGATTGCAATTGGGGAAACAAAGAGGTTGTGATACCGGCACCAGAAGAATCGATTATCACCTACGTGGAAGGGTTTCTGAGTATTTACACTTATCCTTTCACGCTGGGTCCTCTCGATCCGATCATTATAGACATCTGCAAGAAATACCAGGTAACCCTCGGTCAAATTCACCCCTCTTTCTGGAGGATCGTCATATTGCTCCGTTTCTTTGTGAACAAAATCGATGGGCTTCCCTTCACCCTTAACCACCTCATGAGATTATATAGCCCTCGACTCTATCGAGGTGGGTTGATAAAGCTTCAACGCCGGGTCACCAAGGCGCTAATCTCGAGTATAGATGAAGACAGAGATCGAGGCTGGATGGGCCGGTTTGTTCGAGTGAAAACAACGCATCTGATCCTGAGAGCATGCCATTTTCCGAGAAATGGAATATGAAACGTAAGTATGATTCTGCTTTTAATTCCTGTTCATTTTTGTTACTTCTTCATCATTTCTTATCGATGTTTTTCTTGACACAGCCGTTGCTTGGGTGCCGGGTGTGGTTCCCCACCTCGAGAACTGGGTTAGGAGCCTAGTTTCGACGTCATCTTATGCCGAGCGTGCATGGCGCGATTTGTCAAAGGGTCAGTGGGAGGCTCGTACTCATGGTAAGTCTTCTTCCTACCTTACCGATTTTTCTGTCGTTCAATCATTTTTGCATTCTCCTTTTGTAGGTCTCGGAAAGGATGTGGCTATGAGGCCCCCATCCGATGGTGAAGAAGTTTTACCACCTGTCTCAAAATCGCCGAAGGAGAATAAGAGGAAGAGGACCTCGGACTCCGAGGGTCAAAAACCTAAGAAGAGAACAGCCCGTAAGCCCAAGGGGAACATAATCCCACTGACTATGGAGTCAGTTCAAAGACTAAGGGATAAAGAAGAAGAAGAAGAAGAAGAAGAAGAAGAAGAAGAAGAAGAAGAAGAAGAAGAAGAAGAAGAAGAAGAAGGAGAAGAACGTGGTTCTGGGCTGGTGGCACGTGCACGAGCTGGCACCGATATTCATAAAACTTCGGGACCAGTGGGGACTGATACCGCTCCGTCTAGGCTCAACGAGGTCGAAGAGGAGACTCCGGCCCAAGTTCTCGAGCCGAGGGGAACCGAAGATATTTTTCCTCGAGGTGAAGAGATCATTGAAGAGGCGGTGGATGCCGATGCAGAAATCGGGCTTGAAGCTGTCAAGAGGGAGGCAGTGCCCCAAAAAACCTACTTGGGGTAATAGAGATCTGAGATTCCCCCTCGTTTCCTTCATTTTCCTAGTCGATGATACGTGACGCTCAAGCCGTGGAGACTTGTCACGGGGAGGGGGCCACGGGGAGGAAGATCCTTTCCGTGGTTATTTTGTCGGGGGAGAAGATGTCACCGGTTTGAGTGACTTGGAGGCTCCGAGGAAGAGCTTGGGCGAGGTGGGAGTTTCTTGTCTTTTCAACGAAACTCAACAGGACCTGAATTGGGTAAGTTCATTATCTCTTTGTCAATTTTCAAACTTTTATTTTTCTTTCCTTGCATAATTCCTTCTTTCTATTTTTATAGGCCTCTGTGCTTCATCACGAGGTGTTTATCTGATCCCGATGGGAACTAAGCCGGTACGAAGCCGAAATCCGAAGGCTTACCAAGGAGAGAGATGCCTTCAAGCTTCTCAGTGAGCAGAGAGAAGGAGAAGAAAAAGGGCTTCGAGCTGAGCTAGAAGCAGCTCGGAAAGAACAGGTCGATTTGTCCGAGCAGGTGAAAATAATCTTTGAAGTTAATAACACTGACTCGGGCGTGATGGCTAATAGTTTGGTCCCACAGGTTCAACAAATGTTCGATGTGATCAGGAAGCTTCGTGTTGAAGTGGACGCAGTGAAAGCGGAGGCCGAGGAGTGGAAAAAGAACATGGACCGCCTTGCCTCAGAAAAGGAGGCTGCCCGAGCTCAATTGGCCTCGGCTGAGACCCAAAAAGAGAAGGCCTTGGTTCAAGCCAAGGAAATCGAGGAGCTCAAGTCTCGGTTGGGCTCAGCAACTTCTGATCGAGAGAGACTGAATACAGAACTTGCAGGGCCAAATCGGAGGTCGAAACAACCATGGCAAATGCTGATGCAATGGTGGCCGTCTACCGGTCCAATGCTGAAATTGCTCAGGTTCGAGCGAAGGAGGTTGCTGAAGCTGCTCAGGCTCGAGCAAACTGGGTTGCCGAGCATGCTAAATGCCAGTCTTGAAGGGAGACTCTTGATGATATCCATGCTTGTGGCTTCGATCTTACAGCCGAGATCGAGAATGCTAAGGAGCTCGAAGCCGAAGATAGAGTGTTGGCCTTTCCTGATGATGATGATACCGGGAGTATGAGCAGATCTGAAAGTGAAGGATGCCTCGAGGGCGAAGATGCTTCTCCTAGAGAGGACTAAGTCCTTTAGGATTAGTATATTTTGTGTTTCTTTTAAGACCGTTTCGCTCTTTCGTAGAGAAACTTGATCAGGCCATGCTGCCCTTGTAAATGATTTTTGACATATATAAAATACCTTCTTTCTTTCTGTCTTATATAATTATGAAGTTGTATTCTAAGATCGGGGTTTAGATAATTTGATCAAAACCGAAATAGTGTAGCCTTTAGGTCTTTTGATCAAGTGAGTGCGTGCTCGAACTCGAAGTAAAGTAACCCTTCAGTTTTTAGCTGAGCGAGGATGGTCTCTCGAACTCAAAGCAGAAAATGGCCCTTAGGATTTATGGTTGAGTGAGTGCTTGCTCGAACTTGAAGTAAAGTAACCCTTAGGTTTTTTTATTTGAGTGAGGACGGTCTCTCAAACTCAAAGCAGAAAACAGCCCTTAGGCTTTATAGTCGAGTGAGCGCTTGCTCGAACTCGAAGTAAAGTAACCCTTAGGTTTTTGTAAAAAATATTGTTTATGGCTCTGTCCCTTTTTCGGCTTGAAAGAGTTTCTTATCATTCGTATTTGCGAAACTTGTAATGCCTTAGCATGAAATAGGGAATTGTTCGAGAGTTCGAATAATTTTGTACTCATTAGAGTTTTCGAGGCTTGATATTATCGAAGCCTTTTATGATTTTTCCGGGGGTAGCCTTTTATGATATTATCGAACAGATGTCTCCGATTCGTGTTAATTCGGCCGTAGCCTCTTTTGCGTCTTGGGCTTATTTTCCCGTTTTGCTTTCGAGCTTGCCCGAAGTATCAGTCCTCGAGTGGGGTGGTCGTGGCCTATAAAAATGCCTCTTTAGTTTGGGATTTGCCTCTTGGCCTTATGATCTTCGGAGTTTATATAATTCGATCTCGTTGATTTTTCGGACGGCAGTCCCCGATTTGTGGGGGTAATCATTCGAACTCCTGTCGTGGTCGGCCCTTAAGCCTGTTTGCATAATAGATCGAGAATATGAAGTAGAAGAACCTTTCTGTGGTATGAGATATCGGTGAAGAAGAAATTTCTCTTTATAAGTCATTATACATGCGATACATGTTTTGTTCCAAGGCTCGAGCAAACTACGCGGGCATGGTTCGTTTGACCATTTGGACCTTACAATTTTTTCCTATCGACACCCTGATGCCATGAAGTAACTTCCTTGCATCGAATCTTGATATTCGAGGGCAATGGCCCCAGTATTTGAGGTTGATTGTAAAGAGGCCTCGGATACTGTTGAATTGGTCTAAGTTAGCACGATCAATGGTTGCCTTATTAAAAACCTCACCGGAAAACCCATTTGGGACAAAACCGGTCTAAGGGAAAAAGAGTGCAACGCATGCTTTCAGACCTAAAGGCTTCGTGTTGAAGACTCCATCCCTGTTTCTGGTCGAACACCTGCAAGGGTTAGTTTCGAAATACAAATGAATATGGGAGGGTTGTACCTTAGCAGTAGTATTGTTTTAGGTGCGATACGTTCCAATTGCTCGGTAGTTGTTTGCCATTTATCATACCGAGCTTGTAGGATCCTTTTCCGACGATTTCGAGAACCTGATACGGTCCTTCCCAGTTCGGACCCAGTTTCCCTTTATTCAGATTTCGGGTGTTGAGGGTGACTTTTCTTAGCACCAAGTCCCCGATGTTAAAATGTTGAAGATTGGTTCTTCGATTGTATTACCTTTCCATTCGCTGATTTTGGGCGGCCAATCGGACGAGAACGCTTCTCTTCTTTCGTCCAACAATTCTAGGCTCGTATTCATGGTCTCGTTATTTGACTCCTCTGTTGCCTATCGGAACCTGATACTAGGTTCTTCGACCTCGACCGGGATCAGAGCTTCGATGCCATAAACCAACGAGAATGGTGTTGCTCTGGTACTGGATTTCGATGTTGTGCAGTATGCCCATAGGACCTCGAGTAGTATTTCTCTCCATTTTCCTTTGGCGTCGATCAATCTCTTCTTAAGATTTTGGATGATGGTTTTGATGGTCGATTTGGCTTGTCCGTTCCCGCTGGGATGGTAAGGTGTTGATAGGATCCTTTTGATCTTGTGATCCTCGAGAAATTTAGTTACTTTGTTGCCGATGAATTGTTTTCCATTATCACATAAAATCTCGGATGGCATCCCGAATCGACATATGATGTGGTCCAAAATGAAGTCTATCACTTCCTTTTCTCTGATTTTCTCGAAAGCTTGTGCTTCAACCCATTTAGAGAAATAATCAATCATAAACAAAATAAACCGAGCCTTACCTGGGGCTGATGGGAGGGGGCCAATGATGTCCATTCCCCATTTCATGAAGGGCCATGGAGATAAGACCGAGTGAAGTAGTTCCTCGGGTTGATGAATCATGGGCGCATGCCTTTGGCAGTTGTCGTATTTTCGAATGAACTCCATTGCATCCTTGCCCATATCGATCCAATAATACCCTGCTCTGATTACTTTATGGACCAGCGAATCGGCACCGGAATAATTTTCACAAGTGCCCTCGTGAATTTCCCGTAGGATGTAATCGGTATCTCCCGGTCCCAAACATATTGCCAATGGTCCATCGAACGTCCTTCGAAATAGCGTTCCATCTTCGAACAAGGTGGACCGTGCTGCCTTTGTGCGCAGAGCTCTCGATTCCTTTGGATCTGACGGAAGCTTTGCATTCTTAAAGTACTCTATGTATTTGTTTCTCCAATCCCAGATTAAACTTGTGGAGTTTATTTCGATATGACCTTCTTCGATAACCGATCTCATGAGTTGTAAGACAGTCCCCGAGTTGAGTTCGTCATCTTTGACCGATGAACTTAAGTTTGCAAGAGCGTTGGCCTCGCTTAACTGTTCTCGGGGTACATGTTGCATCGTCCATTCCTTAAATCGATGTGGAGTCACCTGTAGTTTATCCAAGTACCTCTGCATTCGATCTTCTCGGACTTCAAAAGTCCCGTTAACTTGGTTCACCATGAGGAGGGAATCACACTTAGCCTCTACGACTTCAGCTCTCAAGCTTCTAGCTAGTTCGAGACCTGCAATCATAGCCTCATACTTGGCCTCATTGTGTCACGTCCCAAAACCGAGGAGCGTGACCGGCACTCAACCGAGTGAACCCGACCGAGCAAGCCTGTTAGATTTCATTCTACCCAATTCATCTATGATTAGAGATAATACATATTATCATTAATTAGAAGAAAATGTGTTCATGTCTATAATACCAATTCATTTCCAATAGTTTCATCATTTTTAAAGTCTCAAATGGACAAGTAACACGTCCACAACATAACATAGTTTGTCTTTCCTCAGCACCAATACACAACCCACACTATGTCTATGGAGCCTCTATTGATAAAGAAGAGTACAATGATAATGCCGGCAATTAGGCCCCGGCTATACCTCAAACAGGTTACACGAGTACAAAAGATTCATAACCCCGGAATAAAGTGGGGCTCACCAAGTCAACTGGGAAAAAAGTGCACTGCTATCACTAATCAATATCTCCTGCTGTGAAACCACCTGCATCCATTCAAAGATGCACTGCCCCCGGCAAAAGGGACGTTAGTACCGTCGAATAGTACTAGTATGTACAACTAAACACCCTCTCAATAGAATGACAATTAATACAAACAAGATTATCATAATATCAATGAAAGCCTTAATCAACATCAAACCTCAATTTAGGATCAAGACAGTGTTCAAATTAATTTCCATATCTCACATTAGGAGATTTTTAGTATTGATATACCATTGTCCGCAATACCAGTGTTCACAATACCAATGCCACCGTACTTTTAGCATGGAGTCCGATCACGACCCGATCGGCTAGGCTATCTCATTAGAGAATCATCCACAATTACCATAAATACCAATACTACCATAAATTTAGTCCGGAGTCTGATCACGACCCGATCGGCTAGGCCATCCATTAGGGACATCAACCACAATTACTCTCAATATCAATACCACCGTTTTTAACACGGAGTCCGATCACGACCCGATCGGCCAGGCCATCTCATTAGAGACATCAACCGCAATTACTATCATTACCAATTTCCAGCACAGTCACCACCATGTGTGCGGCATGGTGTCTGATCACGACCTGATCGGCTAGGTCGTCTTTTTTGAGACATCAACCTTTTTATATCAATCATCGCATTTCATAATACTTTCACATCTTTTCATTTCATTGGCACTAGTGGCCATAATTATAAGATCATTCTTGGCACGTTGGCCATATTCAGTATTTCATGCTCACATTATCAATTTCAAATATCATCCTCATCATCAACAACAAACACAATTCAAATCAAAGTGTGTAGTACACATGTGAGCAATTTAGAGTCTAATGCACATAGAGATATTTCACAAAAATTTGGCATAATAGCCTTCATTTGAACTTGACTTAAAGTCCAAACATTATTAATGCACAGCCCATATTTTAACACATCCTCAATTCTTAACAGAACATTAATAGAGCATTTGTGATGCTTGTTGAACATATATATTTCAACCCAAATCTTACTCGGAATAGCCAATTTCATAATGAATCACTCGGGACTTACATAATTTACATAAATATCGTGGGATTCAATTCTAAAAAAAGAGTTTAGCCAACATACCTCACTTGAGCTTCCTTACACTCTAAATGTTCTGGAATTCTTAGCAACTTCAATCTATTTTAGAAATATAACAAATTGAACCAAAATTACGAAGATGATCATGGTTCTAGATTATTTGAGCATTTTATCAAACACTAGATGTGCATTAAGGTTTCAAGGTCCTTTCATGGAGGATTCCATCATCCCACAACCCAACCTTTACCATTTTTAGCTCAACAATCTTTCTACACCCTTTGATAACACATGCATGTAAAATAACCAACCCGGGTACGAAGGCCGGCATAAAGTCAGCCACGAAGTCCGCCAAGATTTGAGATTTGATAGTTGTTCGGGATCAATACTCAATATCGTACACACTGATTTCCATGGCCCATTTGGACAATCGACCCGAAATCTCGGGTTTGTGCAAAATATTCCAAAGATGATAAGTTCTTACAACACATATCAGATGACACTGGAAATATGGTTTTAGTTTCCTAGAGGTGCTTAAAGCAAGCGCTAATTTTTCTAAGTGTGGATATCTAGTTTCGGCCTCGCCTAAGGTCTGACTGACATTATAAATAGGGAATTGTATACCTCGTTCTTCTCGAACTAGGACTCCACTTACATCTATCTCCGAGATAGCTTAGTACATATAAAGTTGTTCGTCCACTTTCGGGGTATGAAGCAGCGGCGGGCTCGATAAATACCGCTTTAGTTCCAACCAAAGCTTGCTGGCATTCAGGAGTCCATGCAAAGTTTCTCTTCTTCTTAAGTAGTGTGAAAAATTGGTGGCTCCTATTTGAGGATCTCGAAATGAATCGTCATAGGGCAGTTATCCGTCCCATTAGCCTCTGCACGACCTTTACATTATCCACTACCGTGATATCCTCGATAGCTTTGTTTTTATCAGGGTTGATCTCGATTCCCCGATTGGACACCATGAAACTAAGAAACTTGCCCGAGCCAACCCCCAATGCATATTTTTCGGGGTTGAGCTTCATATTGTACTCCCGCATAATGGTCACAAAATTGGTTACAAAATAGCCAAAAGAACTGCCTGTGTACGCGGTCACTATGCGGTCCGCATAACTGTTATGCAGTCGCATAATGCACCGCATAATAGTTATGCGGTCGCATAGTCGACCGCATAGCTGCTTCCAGAATAGCCCTCACCTGCTCACTTCTGCGGCCATTATGCGGCCCGCAGAGTGATTATGCGGTCGCATAATGGACCGCATAAATGCACATTTCTGGCAAAAAATTTCATTTACTTTCCCGTGCATTGTTCAACCCAAAAAGTTCGAGCCGCGGCGAGCTAGCTCGTTGCGAAGAATTTCTATAATTCTCAAACACGTAAGCCTAGTTCAGCACCATGAAACATTATTTTCTTTGCAAATTTTACCAGGCCTTACACTTAAGTACTTCGAAATTTTCCGGGGTGTTACATTCTTTCCCGCTTAGAATCATTCGTCCTCAAATGAGGGTAAAAATCCATCCTTAGCATCTTATGCAACTCAGTTTGTTTCATACCACTTTCGAGCATCCCCAAATTTGACTAACCCCCAAAATTTTTAAAAATTTCGCTAGAGTTTCCCATGTAAATAGGCCTATCCACCTGTCAGAGGGCCCCATAAACATATCCTAACAGCACATACATAATCCAACGACGTAACATAATACAAAATAACACCAACTGTGGTCTCACAAGCAATATATTTCCAGAAAGGAACACCCTTAACGCCAATTGTACAAATGATACAAAGTTCATAGAAAGCAACTCTTAGAATATTTCTCATAGATCACAAATTTATAAAGACATGGCTATTCAAACAAATAAGGATACTTTTTCTTCATTTCTTCCTCGGCCTCCCAAGTAGCCTCTTCAACATGTTGGTTTCACCACAACACTTTCACAGAAGCAATTTCTTTATTTCTCAATTTTCGGACTTGCCGATCAATAATAAAAATCGGAATCTCTTCGTAAGTCAATTTCTCATTTACCTCAATGGTCTCAATAGGAACAATGAGTGTCGGATATCCAACTACTTTCTTCAACATAGACACATGAAACACCAGGTGTACTAATGACATTTCAGGTGGTAGCTCAACCTTGTACGCCACCTCATCGATCCTTTGAATGATTTTGTACGGTCCGACATACCTCGGACTCAATTTTCCTTTCTTACCAACTTGCATTACCCCTTTTATGGGGAAAACTTTCAAGAATACCCAATCATTTTCTTTGAACTTCAAGTCCCTACGACGAACATCCGAATAGGATTTCTAATGACTCTGAGCAGTCTTCAACCGCTCCTTAATGATTTTAAATTTTTCCATGGCCTGAAGCACGAGGTCTGGCCCTATCAACTCTGCTTCCCCAATTTCGAACCACCCAATAGGAGATCTGCATCTCCTACCATATAAAGCCTCGAACGGTGCCATTTGAATGCTAGCACGATAGATATTGTTATATGCAAATTCTATGAGTGGTAAATGATCATCCCAGCTAACTTTGAAGTCAAGAACACAAGCACGCAACATACCCTCAAGCGTCTGAATAATCCTCTCTACCTGCCCATCAGTCTGCGTGTGAAAGGTTGTACTAAGATTCACTTGAGTACCCAAACCTTACTGAAATTTCTTCCAAAAATTACCAGTGAATTGTGCCCCCCGATCATAAATGATGGACACTGGGGTGCCATGCAACCTGACTATTTCTTTGATATACAACTGAGCATACTTCTCCACTATGTCGGTAGACTTAACCGGCAAAAAGTGTGCTAATTTCGTGAGTTGATCCACAATCACTCAAATCGAGTCAAACTTACGAGGAGTACGAGGCAATCCTACCGCAAAGTCCATATTAATCATTTCTCATTTCCATATTAGAATTTCTATATTCTGTGCCAACCCACCGGGCTTCTGGTGTTCGGCCTTCACCTGCTGACAATTTGGACATCTCGCCACAAATTCTGCTATATTTCTCTTCATATCGTTCCACCAATAGACCTCCTTAAGATCATGATACATTTTCGTAGAACCCGGGTGCACGGAATACTTAGAAGTGTGAGCTTCAGTCATAATTCTTCCCCGGAGACCATCCACATTTGGAACATATAACACCCTTGGTGCCTTAGTGTACCATCATCCAAGCCGAGAGAAAAAGACATAGTCTTATGTTTATGAATACCTCTTTCAATTGTGCCAACAATAGATCGTTGTATTACTTCTATTTGACTTTCACAACAAGCGATAATTCAACCCTATTTTACACAATTACCCCTCCTTCACTAGAGTCCGCAAGACGAACTCCTAAACTAGCCAATCGGTGAACTTTCTTGGCCAATGGCCTTTGGTATGCCTCCAAGTGTCTTAAGCCACCCATAGATTTTCGGGTAAGAGCATCCGCCACAACATTGGCTTCCCCGGATGATATAGAATATTGATATCGTAATCATTACGTAACTCATGACATCTTATCTACCTTATATTCAATTTCTTCTATTTGCAAATATATTGAAGGCTCTTATGGTCCGTGAATATGTCCATCGGGACCCCATACAATTAATGACGCCAAACCTTTAATGTATAAATCACAGCCGCAAGTCCTAGGTCATGTGTTGGATTGTTTTTCTCATGATTCTTGAGTTGCCTAGAGGTTGTCATATTTCATCATTAGTGGAACATCTATATCAGATTTCTCTTTCATATGACTTCATAGAAATTGAGTTCTACAAAAATTTCCTTGATACGGTTACGGTCTTATTAGTACTTGCAACTTATTTTTCCAAATTTCTCAACAAAAAACATTACTAGGCCAGTTTTCTTATGGGACCATCTGTTTCAAATGAATAACATCTACTAGCTTGCGCGCACACCCTGATAACATCAACCTGCATGGCATTGCCTCAATATGTGAAGTAACATCATGCTCAGACCTTTCTTAGCCATCCTCTTTCCTCATTATAAGTCTTATAGGATTTTAAGAAACCACTATACTTCAGTGGTGAACATTCTCACGATTCCTCTTTAGTGCTAACCACTTCCCAAAACACATATCGATACCCTTCATATATATATTTAACCCGAACAAGGCCTTTTTTGAAACTTGAGATCCTCCTAAATTCTTCAACGACGACTTCTTATTTTCCTTATAAGTGTAGGACTTAGTCCACCTGATTCCATCCTCGATGAGTAACTCACCTTATTCACCGTATTGTAGTTACCAATATTTTTTCCTGGTATTGCAGCCTAAGAGCTATCACGTTAAACATGTTTGGTTTGTAACAAGTGTTCATCCTCTCTTAATCTGTTTCAAACATTTCCCCTTTGGTCTAGACAATATCATTATACTATTTTTCCTTTGTGACTAGAGCATTCACTCATATCCCATTTTGCCCTTAATTCATAATTAACAACCTTATTGTGCCACACACTTGTTTGCCTCCCATGAACTCGTAGTATCATTGTGTCTAGTTTGTTGAGTTTATCACACCACCACTTCATCACCAGTAGTCTCACTTTTCAATGTAATATGTAGACATGAATTCCCTCTATATCTTTTAGTTGATATTCGGCATCACTCAAATCAGTTGCATTATGGTTGATCCTTTATATCTTCTATTAACACTAGTGCTCTAGGCGAGTCCACCATTCTGATACAAACTATTTTGCGATAACCATGACCATCTCAATTTATAGATTTTCTTCCAATTATGCTCGCCTCATTCTCCCTAGTTATTGAATAGCTATGCCCCCTTCCATACGATACGTGGTCTTTTCCCTTAGTTGGGAATTTATCCTGCTCTCCTCTCGACACTTGTTGGGATATCCGGGAGAAAGTGTGTTCATCCGTGTATCACTTAACACTTCCTTGCTTGTAAGATTCTTAAGAGACTCTCTATCAAGTACCGATGCACTCTTGGGTTATTATAATATCACATTTATCTTTCCCACTCGTTCTGTCTTTCTTATAGCCTTAGAGGTTTAGGTAAATCGCAAATCTGTGATTAACTCATTCTAAAAACTCGCAACCTTTCACAATTGACCTATATTACTTCTTTGGGTTCCATTGTTCCTGATCCCCTAACAAGTAAAAAATATCCCTTTGTAAACATACGTTTAGTTTCTAGGATCGTTGACCCTGTCATTCACATTGCCATGTATGAAGAATTTACCTTCCTTAACCTTCCACCTCTTTTATTTTTTGGGGTACTAATGGTCTATCATTAGTATATCCTTTCAAAGAATCATGCTACCCATTGTCTCTTTTCTATACTACACCTGTCTTCAACAAAATATTCAAACATCATAGCTACATGGTCTTACTCTTGTTTCATTGTATTTAAGTGGCCTCTCTATGGCCCTTCCTCCCCCACTTGGGGTGAATGATTCACATTTTGACACAAGTCTTGAATTTAGCAACTTCAGGGACATATGTCTCATATCTCTATCCCTCATATATATGTTCGACTATTAGGGAGATTTAAATCACCATGGTATTAACCTCATACGTTCTCTACTCTTATTCAGCCATATAGGCTTGGGATCCAACTCCCTCATGTCAATATCCTTTTTGGAGTGTAATACCACTTCGCACATTCCTAGGATTCTTATAACGTTCATAATGCTAGGGTCTTCTCATTGTGGGTTCAATCAACTCTCCTTTCATAACTTCTTGTCTCCCGTGAGAGACCTACACATTTATCATTACTCTCCAGGCCATGCCTTTCATATATCACGTGCCTATGTAATATGTTTACATCTTAGAATCATATACATGGTTCCCACACTATCCACATGTACTAGTTAAGCTTATGTCTCATTTATCACGTCAATTCCTCTTTGGAGGTGGGTAATCACCTCTAGCACTCTTCTCATATAAAGTATGCTCATGGTACGATATACTTGTCTCATATGTCATACTATGCATTCAACATGATACATGTGCCATCTGTTTAATATTCAGGCCTTTACCTATTCGACATGTCACATGACAACATTACTTGGAATAAACCAAAAGAGCATTTAAACTTACATTGAACCTCAACACACGAGTTAGAGGAAGAACAGTTCCACAATGAGTTTCATCGCACGATTCAGAATATCAAAGAAGGGTATTATTCCTAAAGGTCCATGTAGCATCCTAATTATAGATGTGGCCGACAACACACCGATAATAAGGACTCTACTAGACACAGCTCCGAGACATCCTAGGACACTTTAAAACCTTATGCTCTGATACAAAGTTTGTCACGCCACAAAATCGAGGAGCGTGACCGGCACTCAACCGAGTGAACGCGACCGAGCAAGCATGTTAGATTTCATTCTACCCAATTCATCCATGATTAGAGATAATACATATTATCATTAATTAGACGAAAATGTGTTCATGTCTACAATACCAATTCATTTCCAATAGTTTCATCATTTTTAAAGTCTCAAATGGACAAGTAACACGTCCACAACATAACATAGTTTGTCTTTCCCCAGCACCAATACACAACCCACACTATGTCTATGGAGCCTCTATAGATAAATAAGAGTACAATGATAATGCCGGCAATTAGGCCCCGGCTATACCTCAAACAGGTTACACGAGTACAAAAGATTCATGACCCCGGAATAAAGTGGGGCTCACCAAGTCAACTGGGAAAAAGGTGCACTTCTATCACTGATCAATATCTCCTGCTGTGAAACCACCTGCATCCATTCAAAGATGCAGTGCCCCCGGCAAAAGGGACGTTAGTACCGTCGAATAGTACTAGTATGTATAACTAAACACCCTCTCAATAGAATGACAATTAATACAAACAAGATTATCATAATATCAATGAAAGCCTTAATCAACATCAAACCTCAATTTAGGATCAAGATAGTGTTCAAATTAATTTCTATATCTCACATTAGGAGATTTTTAGTATTGATATACCATTGTCCGCAATACCAGTGTTCACAATACCAATGCCACCGTACTTTTAGCATGGAGTCCGATCACGACCCGATCGGCTAGGCTATCTCATTAGAGAATCATCCACAATTACCATAAATACCAATACCACCATAAATTTAGTACGGAGTCTGATCATGACCCGATCGGCTAGGCCATCCATTAGGGACATCAACCACACTTACTCTCAATATCAATACCACCGTTTTTAACACGGAGTCTGATCACGACCCGATCGGCCAGGCCATCTCATTAGAGACATCAACCGCAATTACTATCATTACCAATTTCCAGCACATTCACCACCATGTGTGCGGCATGGTGTCTGATCACGACCTGATCGGCTAGGTCGTCTTTTTTGAGACATCAACCTTTTTATATCAATCATCGCATTTCATAATACTTTCACATCTTTTCATTTCATTGGCACTAGTGGCCATAATTATAAGATCATTCTTGGCACGTTGGCCATATTCAGTATTTCATGCTCATATTATCAATTTCAAATATCATCCTCATCATCATCAACAAACACAATTCAAATCAAAGTATGTAGTACACATGTGAGCAATTTAGAGTCTAATGCACATAGAGATATTTCACAAAAATTTGGCATAATAGCCTTCATTTGAACTTGACTTAAAGTCCAAACATTATTAATGCACAGCCCATATTTTAACACATCCTCAATTCTTAACAGAACATTAATAGAGCATTTGTGATGCTTGTTGAACATATATATTTCAACCCAAATCTTACTCGGAATAGCCAATTTCATAATGAATCACTCGGGACTTACATAATTTACATAAATATCGTGGGATTCAATTCTAAAAAAAGAGTTTAGCCAACATACCTCACTTGAGCTTCCTTACACTCTAAATGTTCTGGAATTCTTAGCAACTTCAATCTATTTTAGAAAAATAACAAATTGAACCAAAATTACAAAGATGATCATGGTTCTAGATCATTTGTGCATTTTATCAAACACTAGATGTGCATTAAGGTTTCAAGGTCCTTTCATGGAGGATTCCATCATCCCACAACCTAACCTTTACCATTTTTAGCTCAACAATCTTTCTACACCCTTTGATAACACATGCATGTAAAATAACCAACCCTCTTGCCCAGAAATCATCTTGCTTATTATCCATTTCTACACAAAATTCTAAATTGAGGGTTAGGGTGTAAAATCTTACATCTAGGATGAAGACCTAGTGTGTTTCCCTTCTCAATCTTCCAAAACTTGGGCAAGAATTGAAGAACAATTATTTGAGAACACATTCTTACTCTAGGGAACCCTCTCTCACTCTAAAATGTTAGATAATAGCTCAAAAATAACCCAAAGAGTGTATTTAACAAAATAGGGTCGGGTTTTAAAAATCCAAAATTGGAGCTCCAGAACAGGTTCTGCGGTCGCATATGCGACCGCATAATGGTTATGCGAACCGCATATCGGTCGCAAAATTGGTTACAAAATAGCCAAAAGAACTGCCTGTGTATGCAGTCACTATGCGGTCCGCATAACTGTTATGCGGTCGCATAATGCACCTCATAACAGTTATGCGGTCGCATAGTCGACTGCATAGTTGCTTCTAGAATAGCCCTCACCTGCTCACTTTTGCGGCCATTATGCGGGCCGCCGAGTGATTATGCGGTCGCATGATGGACCGCATAAATGCATTTACGGCAAAAAATTTCTTTTACTTTCCCGTGCATTGTTCAACCCAAAAAGTCCGAGCCGCGGCGAGCTAGTCCAGCACCATGAAACATTATTTTCTTTGCAAATTTTACCAAGCCTTACACTTAAGTACTTCAAAATTTTTCGGGGTGTTACACATTGTTAGTCAATTTTGTAGTTCTGATAGACTATCTAACTACATTACCTGAGGGTGATTTTAGTACGATGCCTAGTCTGGACCCCTTCGCGTTCGAGGCACCGTCCGTAAAGAGGGTCCAGACTCCCGAAAATGTACCCGATTTTATCAGTAGTTCTTTTTCAATCTCGGGTACGAAGGCCGGCGTAAAGTCAGCCACGAAGTCCGCCAAGATTTGAGATTTGATGGCGGTTCGGGGTCAATACTCAATATCGTACACACTGATTTCTATGGCCCATTTAGCTAATCAACCCGAAAGCTCGGGTTTGTGCAAAATATTCCGAAGAGGATAATTTGTTACAACACATATCGGATGACATTGGAAATATGGTTTTAGTTTCCTAGAGGCTCTTAAAGCAAGCGCTAATTTTTCTTAGTGTGGATATCTAGTTTCGGCCTCGTCTAAGGTTCGACTGACATAATAAATAGGGAATTGCGTACCTCGTTCTTCTCGAACTAGGACTCCACTTACCACTATCTCCAAGATAGCTAAGTACATGTAAAGTTGTTCGTCCACTTTCGGGGTATGAAGCAGCGGCGGGCTTGATAAATACCGCTTTAGTTCTAACCAAAGCTTGTTGGCATTCCAGAGTCCATGCAAAGTTGCTCTTCTTCTTAAGTAGTGTGAAACATTGGTGGCTCCTATCTGAGGATCACGAAATGAATCGTCCTAGGACAGCTATCCGTCCCGTTAGCGTATGCACGACCTTTACATTATCCACTACCATGATATCCTCGATAGCTTTGTTTTTATCAGGGTTGATCTCGATTCCCCGATTGGACACCATGAAACCAAGAAACTTGCCCGAGCCAACCCCCAATGAACATTTTTCGGGGTTGAGCTTTGATATTGTACTCCCTCAGTATATCGAAAGTTTCCTGCAAATGATTTAAATGGTTTTCTATTCGCAGGGACTTAACTAACATGTCATCAATATAAACTTTCATTGATTTTCCTATTTATTTTTCAAAAATCCGGTTTACTAGGTGTTGATAAGTTGCACCAGCATTTTTTAGACCGAATGTCATTACATTATAATAGTAGGTACCGTACTTAGTGATAAATGAGGTCTTTTCCTGGTCCTCCGGGTTCATCTATATCTGGTTGTACCCGGAATAGGCATCGAGAAAACTGAGAGTCTTGTGGCCGTCTGTGACATCGATCATACGATCGATATTAGGCAAAGGAAAAGAATCTTTAGGGCATGCTTTATTCAGGTCTTTATAATCTACACACATTCTAAGTTTGTTTCCCTTCTTAGGGACTACCACCACGTTTGCTAGCCATTCGGGGTATTTTACTTCTCGAATGGATCCTATTTTAAGAAGTTTGGTTACCTCGTCCTTGATGAAGGAATGTTTGACCTTGGAATGGGGCCTTCTTTTTTTCTTTACCAGATGGAATTTTGGATCCAAGCTTAGTCTATGAGTGGTTATTTCCAGTGGGATCCTTGTCATGTCAAGATGGGACCAAGAGAAATAGTACACATTAGCTATAAGAAATTGAATAAGCTTTTTCCTAAGCTCGGGATTTAACCCCGTGCCCAGGTATACCTTTCGCTCGGGCAAATGTTCGATTAGCGTGATATGCTCCAGTTCTTCGACCATTGATTTGGTAGCGTCGGAATCATCGAGGACCATAAAGGATCGAGGGATCCCATAATCATAATCTTCGTCAGTCTTCTGCTTCTCTAGTTGGGTCGAGGATGACGTTTGTGATTGCTATTTGTGTCCCGTTTCTCCTTCAAATCTGATCCCTTTTGTCGATGATAGTGATGATATCGGAATTACTTCATTGATGGCAAACATATCCTTTATGGTTGGTTGCTCCCCGTAAACCATTTTGATTCCCTCTAGTGTTGGGAATTTTATATCATGGTGAAGGGTCGAGGGCACTGCTCTCATGTTGTGGATCCACGGCCTCCAGAAAAGGGTGTTATATCTCATGTCACCCTCGATCACGTGGAACTTCGTTTCTTGGATGGTCCTGGCCACGTTTACTGGCAAACTTATCTCGCCCTTAGTAGTTTCACATGCCATATTGAATCAGTTTAGTACCAGGGTTGCGGGCTCGACCTGATCCTGTAGACCGAGTTGCTCTACGACCTTCGATCGAATGATGTTGGCCGAACTACCTGGATCAATTAACACACGTTTAACTTGAGTTGTATTCATAAGTATAGATATTACCAGTGCATCGTTATGGGGCTTCATGATTCCTTCTGCGTCTTCGTCACTAAAGGACAAGGTCCCTTTAGGTATATAATCCTGAGTTCGAGATCGCTTCTCTCTTATAATCGACATCTTAGAGCGTTTAAGCACCGGCCCCTGAGTTCGAGATCGCTTCTTGTTCATCAACCCTCGAGACCCTTGGCCTCGATCACTTCTCCTTTCGCCTCGTACAGAGTTGCGTCCCGATTTGCTACCCCAACAATCTCCGTTGTACAGCCGGTATCGGTCCCTGTTCGACCTTGGTTCTCGATCGATGTCCATTTTAATAATGGACCCAGAACCCAGCTGGTCGTCTTCGACTCTAATATTCGATTAATATTGATTGTGTACATCGGCTTAGGTAATAGTCGGGTACTCGATCAAATTCTGCTTCAACTATCGTGAAGCCATCGAGCTTCGTTCGTTCAGTCCTTGGGTGAAAGCTTGAACGGCCCAATCATCCGTGATCGGTGGTAGATTCATTTATTCCATTTGGAAACGAGATATGAACTCTCTTAGCATCTCGTTATCTTTTTGCCTTACCTTGAAAAGGTCCGACTTCCTAGTTTCGACCTTTGTGGGTCCGGCATGTGCTTTTACGAAAGAATCTGCAAGCATAGCAAAAGAATCGATAGAGTTAGGCGGTAAATTATGATACATATCAATGCTCCCTTTGACGAGTATTCCCCGAACTTCTTTAATAATACGGATTCAATCTCGTCGTCTTCTAGATCATTCCCTTTAATGGAACATGTGTAAAAGGTGACATGTCCGTTGGATTCGGTCGTTCCATTATATTTAGGAATTTCGGGCATGCGGAACTTCTTGGGGATTGGTTGTGGAGCTGCGCTCGAGGGGGTGGGTTTTTGTACAATTTGTTTGGAATCCAAGCCCTTCAATATTGGTGGTGCCCCCGGGATCTGATCAATACTGGAATTAAAAGTTTCCATTTTTTTGTCGTTTGCTTCAATCCTCCTTTCTCTTGACTTTATTCCTTTTGTCAGTTCCTCGAGCATCTTAATAATTTCAGGATTAGTCCCCGATTCTTGTTCATTTGACCTTACTACAGCTGGCCCCATTTTATGGGTGACTTCTCGGGGTGGACCAGGCTCGGGCCTGCTCGGTGCCTGGGTTTGCTCTGTAACTGAGCTATCGCTACCTGTTAAGCTTGCAACATTTCGAAAATCATATGCAGGCTAATCCCGTCTTCTCCAACATTTTGGGTATTTCGAACTGCAGATCGAGTTCCACCATGGATGTTGTTTTCGGGGTCGGAACATTGGTTTGCCTCAATGTCCACATGCGAATTAATGTCAATTGGATCTACTGCCCGAATTCCAATGGGGTCAACGAGTGGCCTTTCATCCCCGGACGTCCGGTTTTTATTCTCATCTTGAAGGCCAGCTTCGTTGTCGATAGTTAGGGCCATTAATTGAGAGTTCGTCGTTTTTAACCTGAAATCAAAGATACTTCCAAGAGCAAGTATAAAATAGTGTGTTTTACAGAGATTCGTACCAAATAACCACTATTATCCTTAGCCCCACGGTGGGCGCCAAACTATTTACCCGAAAAACGGATAAAGTTGAATTTATACGTAGTTCTAAGGATACGTGGTATAACTTAGTTCAAATTGGAAAAATAAGTAAAGATATATCGAATTTTATCTGTAAAAAGGGATGAATATAAACCCAAATTGAATAGAGAGTGATTGATAAGAGAACAAGATGAATCAATATCAAAGCCCAAAAAGGATAATATTGGCTAGATGTTATGTAAATCTCAGTAAATGTGAATGTGTGAATGATACCCTTTTACAGATGATAACCACTCTTAATATAGTGGGGGAATCCTACTTTGGATATAATTAAAAATACATAGTGGGGATCCTATGATATATTAATTAATAAGCTTTTCCTTGATTCAAGCCGTAATTTTAGCCGAGATTCTCTCCCCAAATGCAGCTATAACGGCCTTTTTTTATTCCTTGGCTCGATCTCGATCTTGACCGATCTCGGTATCGATCGGTCTTTGGGTTTCGAGCTCGATATTGACTCGATCTTGGCATTGATCAGTCTCTGGGTCTCGAGCTCGACCTTGGCACGATCTCGGTATTGATCGGTCTCTAGGTCTCGAGCTCGACCTTGGCTCGATCTTGGTATTGATCGGTCTCTGGATCTCGAACTCGACAACCCAACTTCACAGCACCGCTCGATATTATAATACGAACCTCGGTCCATTATTCTCCAATCTTGATAGTCACACGAAGGAAAAACTCGGTTTTGACCATATACAAATAGGTCTAAGAATACACATTTGACTCTACAGGTACTCAAATGAAATATCAACAAGTACTAAAAGTTTTAGGATAAGCAATTAAAGGAAAAGGAATAGATATGCATCTGTGACCAAGACTAAATAAGAAAGAAAAATCAAATCACGCTTGGAAGAAAATAGATGTCAACAAGCACACAAGGAAAGAAATAAATCAAAGTGATTTGAATAAAGAAAAGAAGATGTACACTGAGTAAGGGAATCACATATTGAAATCACGCACGAAAAAAACACAAATCAGGTGGAAACAAACAAGGAAAGAAGATCAATCAGGAACTGTCAACAAAGAAAATAGCAGAGAAGATCAAGTTTCAGAAAAGAGAAGATCAAGGTCAAAGAAAAGCTCTAACCTTATTTTTGGAAAGCATCATTCAAAACTCTTCCTAAGGATCAAATTTCTTAGGTTGAAAAATCTCTGTCATTATGAGATCAATCAAGATATGCATCTATAAGGATCTCAAACGGCCAAAAAGCTCAAAGGCTATATATTGGAAGAATGCAAGAAGAATCAATATTCTTTCATTTTAGCCAGCTTCAAGGATCTTGTTGTACTTTTAACAAGCATATAATTCATTTTTAGTTGATTTACTGTGTACTCAAAAGAGAGAAGAGAGAAAAAACTATTGGTAAGACATTGTATCAAAAGAATCGAGATGGAAAGAAAAATAGTTTAAAAGAGAGTTGGTGTGTGCATAGGAAACTCAACAACAAATTTGTTTTAAGTTACCACAAAGAGCTTACAAAGATAACTCTCTAGAATCCAAGAGGACTAGAATAGGATTCACATTGCATTCTAACCCGTATAAAACATTGCATGTCACTTTTACTTTCTGCCATTTACTTTCAGTACTTAACTTATTTCCGCTTTACAATTAAAGTCGACACAAATCTCAGCTAATGATATGATCCTAGATAGCCGGGGCAAAGCGGAGAACACTGAAGATGATCCTGGATTGTCTAATGGACCGTTGACTCGCTCCAAGTCCAAGAGCGCCCGAGGGATGCATGCTGAGGAGCTGCATGATCTTCAACAATTGGCTAGAAGATGTTTGGAGAGTCACTTGGAGTATTCATGCAAGGAATACCATATTTGGAGACTTGAGAATTGAAGAATCAAGACCCACGTCAAATCGTGTGACACAATTTCACCAACCGTCGGCTACGGTTCAATATGGGCCTGAAGAGCTAAAGAAAAATAAGCTTTTGGAATTCGACACAGTTCGGTTGTGTGTTACGGTTGGAGTTACGGTTGAGGTTACGGTTTGGCCTGGCAAGTTTTTTTACAAAATTAACTTTGAAACTTTTTTATTTTACCCATTGGTTATTTTACCCTAGGGTTATTTCATTAGCCACTTAGCATATTTTTACATGAGAAAACTCTTGAGAGAGATTTGGAACCTCTTGGTTTGAGTTCGACTTTGGATTAATTATTTTCAAGAATTGGGTTCTTGAGGGTAATCTCCTTTTCCTTTCTTTATATCTAGGATTTCTAATTTGTCGTTCTTTGGAGGAAATCAGATAGTATTTTGATTGTTACTTGAGATGTTCACTTAGGGTTCTAATTTTCTTCTATACTTCATTATTCAGACTACTTTGATTATATTTCTCAAACCTATCATTAGTTTTTCTTTAATTATTATTATTTTCATATTCTGTTATTTTGTTTATCTCGGATCGTATCAGTTGGTATCAAAGAGAAGGCAGGGGTATTGTTGTAATAAATACGTTCCCCATTCCTGAAAATAAGATCCGAATTAGTAAAAATAAAGCAAAAAAGTGTATAGTTCTTATTTTCGACTAAACCCTAGTCGAGTTGCTTACAAAACAAAAATAAAAACAAATCTTGAGTTTCAAAAAAAAATCAGAATTTTTTTTATCGAAGTGTTCTTGTTGATTGTTGGGGAAACATTATTTTTGAGTTAGAAAGATTCATTGGGAATTCTTGTTAAGGACGAACTAGTGCTAGTTCATATTAAATCGTTCTTGATATTTAAAACTGACTATTTCTTTTGTTCCAATTCATTCGTGTTTTTCTCGTTATTTTCGTAGAAATTTCTTGGCTCTCGTTCTTAGTTTTTAAAAGTCCGTTCTTGATTATATAAATTCCACTCTTAAATTACTTTCAAGAAAACTCATTCTTGGATATGTGATTTGCGAGTTGAGCTCGAACTTTGAGGATTTCCTGGGAGTGAGGCAGAGAATATATACGAGTAAAACGTGAGAATTTATAATTGTGAGACAATGTATGGCATTGAGGATAGTACCAGTGGCATTAAGGCACCGGCTCAGGATGAAGTATCTAATGAAATATTGCAAGCTATGATGCAACAGATACAACATCTAAATTTGCAGGTAGAAAACTTGCATAGGGCTAATCAGACAATACCAGCAGCTTTGGCACCCGCAGTACATCAAGGTCCACCTCAAGATGTGAGGAGGGATCCACCACAAGTTCGGGTACCTCCACAATATGGCCCATATGAAGAATATGAAGATGAAGGTTTTAATGACTATATTGATTATGGTCATCAAGACTTGAGAGAAGGTAGGAGTGGAGCTAGGCATGGTAGAGGATTCGGGATGCGACAATGGAATCAACACAACTGATATGAAGGAGTTGATAGAAACTTGGGTAGCATTTCTATGAAGATTCCTTTATTTTAGGGAACAACTGACGCGGATGCATACTTGGAGTGGGAAGCAAAGGTGGAAAGGATTTACATAGTTCACAACTGATATGAAGGAGTTGATAGAAACCTGGGTAGCATTTAGATGAAGATTCCTTCATTTTAGGGAACAACTAATGCGGATTCATACTTGGAGTGGGAAGCAAAGGTGGAAAGGATTTACATAGTTCATAACTACTCTGAGGAGAAGAAAGTTCAAATAACGGTGATTGAATTCAAGGTATATACCTCTGCTTGGCTTAAAAGAACTAAGCTTGATTGTAGAAGGGTTGGTGACAGACCAATTGAGACTTGGGAAGCCTTGAAGAGAGCAATGAGGGGTAGATTTGTATCTTCACATTACCATAGAAGTTGCAAAGCTTGGTGCAAGGTAACAAAAATGTTGAACAGTATTACAATACCATGGAGGTGCTTAGGATGAAGGCCAACCTAGATGAGGTCGAGAAAACCATTATGACTCGATTTCACACTTGGTTTAACAATGACATTGCTAACCAGATTGAATTTTCTAGGGATTTTCATTCTGTCGTAGAGATGTTGCACTTGGATACTAAGGTAGAGAGGATACTTAGAGATCAAAATAAGTCATCCTCTGTTAGTTGGAACAAAGATAGAAATACTTGGAGATCTTCTTTGAGTAAGATTAAAGAGGTAAAAAGCGAAGTCAAGCCATCTCAATCAGCTGAAAAGAGTAAAAATAAGGTAGAAGTAAAAGGGGAAGGGAACTCTACTCAACCTAAACCTTACAGAAATTCGAGTTATATTATTTGTCATAGATATCAAGAGAAAGGACATATGGAATACGAATGTCCTAACTGACGAGCTATTTTGATTAAGGAGAATTGGGAATATGAATCTGATGATGGTGTGGAAGAATCTGATGGAGAGGGATCCACAGATGGTATTACTAGTTGTGAGGAGAAAGAGCCCATGAACACACAATTAGTTGTTAGGAGATTAATGGGGGTTTAACTGAAGGAGTGTGTTTCTGATCAAAGGAAAAAATTATTCCATGCTAGATGTAACATTAGTGGAAGAATTTATTTCATGATTGTGGATAGTGGAAGTTACACTAATGTGTTGAGCAGCTGGGTCTTAGGACCATGAAGCATCCTCGTCCATACAAGCTTCAATGGTTTAATGATAATGGATAATTGAAAGTGAACAAGCAGATTCTTCTTTGCTTCAAAATTGGGAAGTATATGGATGAAATTTTATGTGACGTGTACCTATGCAAGCTTGCCTCTATTGCTTGGGAGACCATGGCAATATGGTAGGACCGCACTACATGAAGGGAGGAGTAATAGCTATACTCTTGAGTTGAAGGGTAAAAAGTATCTCTTGAAGCCCTTGACTCCACTTCAAGTGTATGAAGATCATAAAAGAGTTAAAACAATTGGGTGGGGAGAAGGTGAGAGAAGTAAAATTTCACTTGTTGAGATTGAGGAAAGTGAAGAAGCGTAAAAATTAGAGGGTAGCCGAAAGAGGAATAATGAAAAGAAACCGAGTGATGGTGAGAGGAAAGAGGCGAAAGGAAGATTTGAACCTTTTTGTAAAAGCAAGGAGTGTGAAAAGACCCTTAGTGAAGGAATACCACTTTTACTGTGTGTATAAAGGAGTTTATTTGAACACTAACGAACTCTCTAACTCTTTATCTAGTGATTTTATCTCTTTAGTACAGGAATGCAATGATGTCTTTCCTGAGGAGCTACCTGAAGGATTGCCACCACTTAGAGGGATTGAACACCAGATTGACTTTGTATCAGGATCTCAGATTCCGAATAAAGCGGCTTATAATAGCAATCCAGATGAGGCTAAGGAGCTTTAAAGGTAAGTAGAGGAGTTGCTAAATAAGGGGTTCGTGAGGGAGAGCACGAGTCCTTGTGCTATACCACTCATTTTGGTACCAAGAAGGATGGGTCTTGGCGTATGTGTATTAATTGTAGAGCTATCAACAAAGTCACGGTAAAGTATCGCTATCCCATTTCTAAATTAGATGATATGTTGGATGAGTTGCATTGTGAAAAGGTGTTTTTAAAAATTAATTTGTGAAGTGGATATCATCATATTAGGATGATTCCTGGTGATGAATGAAAAATAGCCTTTAAAACTATTAATGGTTTGTGTGAATGGTTTATGCCTTTCGGGTTAACTAATGCACCTAGTACATTTATGTGCTTGATGGATCATGTTTTAAAGTCATTTAGAGATAAATTTTTTGTTGTCTATTTGGATGGTATACTTATTTACATTCATTCTTTGGATGATCATCCTTTGCATGTTAAAAGTGTTCTTGATGTACTTAAGAAAGAGAAACTCTTTGCAAATCCTAAGAAGTGTGATTTTTGTGTTGATAGACTGATTTTCTTGGGGTTTGTTGTGAGTGGGAAGGTCATAGAGTTTGATGAAATGAAAGTAAAAGCCATTAGAGAGTGGCCTTGTCATGACCCAATTACCACTATAGGTCGTGATGGCACACAATGTAACACCCCAAAAATTTTTAAAGTACTTAAGTGTAAAGCCTGGTAAAATTTGCAAAGAAAATAATGTTTCATGGTGCAGGACTAGGCTTATGTGTATGAGGATTATAGAAATTCTTCGCGGCAAGCTTGCGAGCCGCGACTCGGACTTTTTGGATTGAGCAATGCACCAAAAAGTAAAGGAATATTTTTGGCGGAAAAAGTGCATTTCTGCGGTCCATTATGCGACCTCAGAATCACTCTGCCGACTGCATAATGGCCACAGAGTGAGGCAGTTAATTGGGTCAGTTGGAAGCAATTATGCGGTCGACTATGCGACCGCATAATTATTATGCAGTGCACTATGTGACCGCAGAACAGTTATGTGGACCGCATAGTGACCGTATACTCGGTCCGCATAACCATTATGCGGTCGCATATGCGACCGCAGAACCGTTCCGGAGCTCCATTTTTGGGTTATTAAAACCCGACTCTATTTTATTAAATACACTCTTTGGGTCATTTTTGAGCTATTATCTGACATTTTAGAGTGAGAGAGGGTGCCTTAGAGTGAGAAGGTGTTCTCCAACAATTAATTTTCAATTCTTGCCCAAGTTTTGGAAGATTGAGAAGGGAAACTCACTAGGTCTTCATCGTAGAGGTAAGATTCTATACTCTAACCCTCAATTTTGAATTTTGTGTAGAAATAAGTAACTAGCAAGATAAGTTTTGGGCATGAGAGTTATTTATTTTACATGCATGTGTTATCAAAGGGTGTAGAAAGATAGTTGAGCTAAAAATGGTAAAGATTGGGTTGTGGGATGATGGAATTCTTCTTAAAAAGGACATTGAAACCTTATGCACACCTAGTGTTTGATAAAATGCTCAAGTGAGCTAGAACCATGATCATTTTTCCTAATTTTGGTACAATTTATTATATTTCTAAAATAGATTGAAGTTGCTAAGAATTCCGAAATGTTTTAGAGTTTACGGAAGCTCAATTGAGGTATGTTGGCTAAACTCTTCTTTAAGAATTGGAATTCTCATTATCCTTGTAAGTTCCAAGATGTTGATTATAAATCGAGTATTACGATAGGTTTTGTGATGAAGATATATGTTCAATTCGTATTTCAAATGCTCTTATCATATTGCATTATAAATTGAGGATGTGTCCCAAACTATGGATTACGTATCCACATATTATAATTTCTAGTCGTGATTTTTGTGAAAGTTATTATGCCAAGTTGTATAGAGATTGTGATTGTGATACACCTCCACCCGTATACATTGGGGTGAGGCGGTATGACCGCTTTGTGTGGGGATTATGGTATAGAGATTGTGATGGTGATACATCTCCACCCGCATATATATATATATATATATATATATATATATATTGTGACACACCTCCACCCGCATATATATTGGGGTGAGGCGGCATGACCACTTTGTGTAGGGATTATGATATTGTGGGACTACACCTCCACCCGCTTACATTGGGGTGAGGCGGTACGACCGCTTTGTGTATGGTTTTGGTATTGTTGTGGCACCACCACCCGCATACATTGGGGTGAGGCGGCATAGCCGCTTTGTGTTGGTATTGGTATCATTGATGAATTTCCACCCGCATATATTGGGGTGAGGTGGCATAGCCGCTTTGTGTAGGTTCTTGGTATTGTGGTTATACATCCACCCACATACATTGGGGTGAGGTGGCAGGGCCGCTTGATTTGAGTTGTGGTATTGTACGTACACCTCCACCTGCATACATCGGGTGAGGCGGCGGGGCCGCTTTGTGTAAAGATGGTTATAGAGGATCTCATCTTAAATCCTATAAAGGTTGTTGATAGCTTTTAATAAGCTTTCTATGGTTGAGATGATTATCTATATTATTCTATTGCCATATTGGTTCATCATAATTATCTTATATTTCTAAATTCTTAAATTGGTGTTTAGTTTTCATACTAGTACTATTCGACGGTACTAACGTCCCTTTTGCCGGGGGCATTGCATCATCTTTAAATGGATGCAGGTCGTTCCACAGTAGGAGACATTGATCAGTGATAGCAGTACAACTTCTTTCCAGCTGACTTGGTGAGCCCCACTACATCACGGGGTCATGCATCTTTTGTTCTTTATGTATTATGGTTGAGGTATAGCCGGGGCCTTGTTGCCGGCATTATCATTGTACTCTTCTTTATCTATAGAGGCTCCGTAGACATAGTGTGGGTTGTGTATTGGTGATGGGAAAGACAAACTATGCTATGTTGTGGTTGTATTACTTGTCCATTTGAGACTTTAAAAATGGTGAAACCTTTGGTAAGAAATTGGTAATTGCAGACATGGCCACTGTATTATTTAATTAAGTAAAACATATATTCTTTTTATTCATGAATGAGTTTGGGTAGAAAGAATCTAACAGGCTTGCTTGGTCGGGTTCACTCGGTTGAGTGCCGGTCGCGCTCCTCGGTTTTGGGGCGTGACACACAATGTCGTCGCTAGGTAAGCCAACGGTGAACTAGCCATGTAATTATTCTTTTTAATATTTTAAAAGTAATTGATTTTATTTAATAAGAGAAAGATTAATAGGTAATTACAGTAAAGTAAAGCATAAATAGTGAATTTAATACTCAAAACCACAAAATGTCTACTAGAATATTACCAAAATTCGGTGTTACAAATGTACGAGCAAACTAGTAGAATATACAAAACCTCCTATACTACTGTCTAGAATAAGATAGACAAAAAATAAATACAATAAGAAGAGACTCGGGGCTCTGCAGAACGGGCATAGAGAGCAGCTCACCACTAAGCCTCTGGATAACGGGGGTACGTGCTTGAATGACCGCCAGATGCACCTGCCTCTGATTCTGCACGATTAGTGCAGAAGTATAGCGTGAGTACATATATATAACATGTACCCAGTAGGTATCTAGTCTAACCTTGAAGAAGTAGTGACGAGGGGTCGACATCAACACTTACTAAGGGTCAATAAATAGAGTGCATAAATTATAAATAGGCAAGAAATACATCAATAATAACGAATTAATGAACAATAAGTAAATGGTTCTTCAACTAAATATCAATTAGGATCTCCAACTATCGCATACTAACTTTAACAAATAAGATCCATCAAGTAATTATAATTTCTCAAGTCATGAAAGAAATATCAAGTATAATCGGACTCCGAGCAATATCACATACGATTTATGCCAAGGTCATATGACCCAATCAATAATAGTATGTACACTACCGAGGGTCGACCGACGCGAACTATAGATGCATTTATTATACTGTTGAGGCGTTCGGTCCGATCCACTAGAAGAGATAATACTCTACGAAGTCCGATTTAACGGTTGCTACAAGAATAATACACAAGGATGCATAATTTCTACTAACGGTCAAGTAATCCTCCAAAACTCAAAATAATGAAGTTCGGTCTTTATGAATCCTTTATCAAGTATCAAATATAATTTAAGTAATTAAACTAACAAGTAGATTACAAATAATACAAGTATTACATGGTAGAGTCCTAAAACTACCCGGACATAGGCATGATTTTTAGCTACATGCGGATTCTCATCATGTCGTGCGCACGTAGCACCCACAATTATTAGCAAAATAATCATTTATAACACTTACGGGGAGAATTCTCTCTTACAAGGTTAGGCACGAGACTTACCTCATTTTCAAGTTCTCTTCCCGGTTCACAATTCACACAACCTCAAATCGGTGCCACGCAATCCGAAACTAGCCAAATATTGTATAAACTAATCAATATATATTCAAAAGTTTTTAATTTAACTATAAGAGTAATTTTTCAACCCAAATTGGAAGATTCCTAAAATTCTCCTTCGGCCCCATGTGCCCGGATTCCGGAAATTTTTGTAAATAAAAGTTACCCATAACCTCACGAACCCAAATATATAATTTTTACTCAATTCCGTAGTCATTTTCGTGGTCTAATCCCATTTTTATCAAAACATAGGTTTTTCAATTATCTCGTAAAATTTTCACAATTTTTATGTTAAAATCTACCCATAATGAATGTATTAAACTCATATTGTGTAGAAAATACTTACCTCAACGTGCTAGATTAAAATCCCTCCTTAAAGAGCTCTAAAATCGGCCACAAGTTGAGAGAAATGAACCAAATAAGCCTAAGTCCCGACTTTAAATCATGTTTTTGCCCAGTGGTCCCTTCTTCGTGATCGCGAAGGAAAAAATGCTAAGGCTCAAAAAAGTCTTCATCGAAATCACGACATAAGCCACGCAATCGCGAAGGCCATCCCCCGCAATTCATCGCGAACACGGCCTTCCCTTCACGAACGCGAAGGGCATTGACCTGCTCAGCACCCAGACCCAGCCCCTACTATGCGAATGCGACGAGGAGATCCCAACGCAGAGGCTAGTGCCCCAAAGCTTTGCAATCACGAACTCTTCTTTGCGATCGCGTAGAACAAAAGTCAATATCCCCCAGTTCCTTCATCATGAACACGAGGCTTTCTCTGCGTTCGTGAAGAAGGAAGCCAGCAACAAAATTTCTGCAATTCTAGACTCAACTCCGGGTGGTCCAAAACACACCCGAGCCATCCAGGACCCCATCCAAATGTACTAACAATTTCATAAACATAATATAGACCTGCTCGAAGCTTCGGTACACATAAAACAATATCAAAACTAAGAATCGCACCATAAAAACAAATTGAATCAAATTATGAACTTCAAGATTTTTAATTACTCTGAACGCGCTGAATCATACTTAGACTACTTAGAAGGACACTGAATTTTGCGTACAAGTAAAAAATCACCGTACAAAATTATTCACAGGCTCGAAATCCAAAACGGACCTTGATAACACCAAAGTATACTCCAAACCAAATTTAAAGAACTTAAAAACCTTCAATGTGCCAACTTTCAACATTAAGCGCTGAAACGCTCCCGGTTCATCCGAAACCCAGTTCGAACACATGCTCAAGTCCAAAATTATCATACAAACCTATTGAAACTGTCAAATCTCGGTTTTGAGGTCGTTTACTAAAAATGTTGACTCAAGTCAAACTTGGGCATCTTAGGCTACTATTAAGGAACCAATTATTCTGATTTTAACCCGAACCCTTCCCAACCTAAGTCAACCATCCCCCCAAGTAATAAACATTAAAGGAACATACGGGGAGTCTTAATTAGGATAACGAGGACCTAGAAAGTAAAAATAATTGACCGGGTCATTATAGGCATGTTCCGAAGAGTGTGTCAGAGGTTAGGAGTTTTCATGGTCTTACTAGTTTCTATTGGAGATTTGTTAAGGGTTTTAGTACCATAGTTGCTCCTTTGACTACAGTAATTAGGAAGGATAACGGATTTAAATGGGGTAAGGATCAAGATGAGGCTTTTGAATTACTGAAGAAGATGCTTAGTTCAGCCCCTTTGCTATAACTACCTAATTTTAGTTAGACTTTTGAGGTTGACTGTGATGCTTCTGGGGTAGGTATAGGTGCGGTTCTTATGCAAGACCAAAAGCCTATAACTTACTTTAGTGAGAAATTGAGTGGAGAAACCTTAAATTATTCTACTTATTATAAAGCGTTATATGCCCTTGTGAGAGCTTTAGCCAACTGGAAGCATTATTTATTGCCTAAGGAATTTGTGATTATAACTGACCATGAGAGTCTCAGATTTCTAAAGAGTCAGTCTAAGTTAAATAGAATACATGCTAAGTGGGTAGAGTTTATAGAAACCTTTCCATATGTTATCCGTTATAAGCAAGGCAAAGTTAATGTTGTGGATGATGCACTTTCTAGACGATATGTTCTTATTAATGTATTAACTGCTTATTTGCTGGGATTCAAGAATATTAAAGATTTATATTATAGTGACCCAGATTTTAGTAGTAGGTACAAGGAGTGTGAGTTGGGTGTATTTGAGGGATTCTTTAGGTATGAAGGTCATTTGTTTAGGAATAGAAAATTGTGTGTCCCTAGATGTTCTTTGAGGGAATTGTTTGTTAGAGAGGCACATACAGGTGGATTGATGGGGAATTTTGGAGTTTTTAAAACATGAGAGCGCCTAAAAGAAAAATTTTACTGGCCCCACATGAGGAGAGATATAGGTAGAGTTTGTTGTAGATGTATCGAGTGTATTCAGGTTAAGTCTAAGGTTAAGCCACATGGTTTATATACTCTATTGAATGTTCTTGAGGGTCCTTGGTTAGATATTTCTATGGATTTTGTTTTGGGCTTACCACAGACTAAGAAGGGACATGATTATATATTTGTTGTGGTTGACCATTTTTCTAAGATGACATATTTTATTCCTTGTCAGAAGAAAGATGGTGCGTCTTACGTAGCTACATTATTTGAGAGAGAGGTTTTGAGGTTACATGAGGTGCCTAGGTCTATTGTTAGTGATAAGGATACTAATTTTGTTAGCCAATTTTGGAGAACTTTTTAGTCTAACTAAACTATTGTATTCTACTACTTGTCATCCCCAAACTGATGGTCAGACTGACATAGTCAATAGGACATTGGGTAGTATGTTGCGAGCTGCACTTAGGGGTAAGTACACTTCTTGGGAGGAGAGTTTACCATTGATTGAGTTTGCTTATAATAGATATGCTCACTCTTCCATGGGTAAGTCTCCTTTTGAGGTTGTATATGGCTTTAATCCCCTAACAACTTTAGATTTGATTCCTTTGCCTATGAGTGATGTTGTGAATGTAGATGGTAAGAATAGGGCTGAAGCATTGAAGAGGGTTCATGAGCAACTGTAGTTGCAATTGGAGAATACATATGAAAAGGTTTCCTATACATCTAACAAAGGAAGAAAACTTGTTGTCTTCAAACCTGGTGATTTGGGTTCACTTAAGGAAGGAATGGTTTTCTAATAAAAGCAAGTCTAAGTTACATCCTCGTAGAGATGGACCATAACAAGTTCTTGATAAGATTGGCGATAATGCATACAAGTTGGATCTCCCAGATGAATTTAAGGTGAGTGCGAAATTTAATGTTTCTGACTTATCTCCTTTTGATGCAGATATGTCGGATTCCTAGACGAATCCTTTTCAAGAGGGAGGGATTGATACGATCCTAGATAGCCCGAGAAAAGTAGAGAATATTGAAGATGACCCTGAATTATCTAGTGGACCATTGACTCGCACCAAGTCAAAGAGCGCCCAAGGGATGCACACCGAGGAGATTCATGATCTTCAACAATTGACTAGATGATGTTTGGAGAGTGACTTGGAGGATTCATAAAAGAATACCATATTTGGAGTCTTGAGGATTGAAGAATCAAGACCCAAGTCAAATTGTGTGATACGGTTTCACCAACCGTTGGCTACGGTTCAAGAGGGGACTAAAGAAATAAAGAAAATAAGCTTCTGGAATTTAACACGATTCGGCTGTGTGTTACAGTTGGGGTTACGGTTGATGTTACGGTTTGGCCTGGAGAGTTTTTTTGGAAAATTAATTTTAAAACTTTTCCTATTTTACCTATTGGGTATTTATAATAACTTAGGGTTATTTCATTAGCCACTTAGCATATTTTGAGATAAGAAAACTCTTGAGAGAGATTTGAAACCTCTTGGTTCGAGTTCGACTTTGGATTATCTATTTTCAAGAATTGGATTCTTGAGGGTAATCTTCTTCACCTTTATTTATATCTAGGGTTTATAATTTGTCATTCTAGGGAGGCGATCAAATTGTATTTTGATTGTTGCTTGGAACATTCACTTAGGGTTCTAGATTTTCTTCTATATTTCATTTTTCAGACTACTTTGATTATCTTAATCAAACCTATCATTAGTTTTGCTTTAATTATTGTTATTTTTATATTTTGTTATTTTGTTTATCTCAGATCGTATCAGCTAAGTTGACTAAAAATAAAATAAAAACTATAATTCGCTCCCCCTCTTATACTTTGAATTGGTATCAGGGTAGGTCTCGTATTTTTTCCCTTTGATTTACAACTCGTGAAAAAAGATCATGTTGAATTATGTAATTGTTGGAGTCCTGTTTCAAGAAGGAATTTCTCATGCAAGACTCTCGTATTTTAACGGACAATCTATATCCCATTAGAAAGTTCGAATGAAGATCTATGCTAAATCATATGATGTTAAAGTCTGGCGTGTAATTAAGAAGAGGGACTATCCAATCCCAGAAATGAAAGTTGAAAAGAAATCTGAAGGACATATATCTATTAATCCCTTAGATACTGATAATTATACTTATGAGCAAATAGTTGTTATGCAGATAAATGCAAAGGCAAAATATCTTCTGCACAATACTATAAATGGAGAAGAATATGAAAAATAATTCAAGTTATGCCACAACCAAAGAAATATAGGATAAATTAGAAGTAACTTATGAAGGAACCAACAAAGTGAAAGATGATCTTTATGGAGGCTTATAGTTAGTGGCAATTTATCAGTTTGGGTGCCACAGAGATGAGTTATGATTTGAGGTATTATTTTGGTAGCGAAGGAGGAGGAAGGACATGGTGGGAGGTGTCTCACAGTGGTTGAATTGCTAGCAGGTTGAGTATGAGTAGTAGAGGTTGAGTAGTTCGCTTCGGAAGATGGTTAATTCAGAGTGAGAATGTTAGCGTATCGTATAGAATTTGTGGTGGGATAGCCACATGCTTTGAGAAAGCTTTATGTGATTATGGTCATGGTCAACAATGGACTAAGTCTGTGTATTTCGTTTGAGATTATGGCTTATGTGCTTCTGAAGTTTGGATATGAAGGAAAGAGTTTGCTTGGGATGTAGTGTGACTTGGAATTTTGAATGCATGGTTGGACCTTCATTTGATATTAATGGAAATGAATGGGCTCTTATAGCTGGTGGACGACCATGGGCTCAAGAGGGTTTACTGATTTCTTGGTAGTTGTAACCAGGGCAATGACGTTGGAATATGTCGATATGGAATTACACAGGTGGGCTATCTCCTGTGAGCAGGTTAGTGCTTGCATGACTTTTGATGAAGTTCCTACGAAGAGTTTTACTTTCTACCCAGCAGGAGACATGTATTGCGATGTGAGCCTGGATCGCTTGAAGAAGATGGTACAACTGTCAGGAGGTCGAATGTGAGATTGTGGCTGATAATTCCGAATGTTTTATGAAAATTTTAACAATAGATTGCAAGAAAATTGGCATAATAACGGCATGAGATCATGGTGGGTTATGGATTTATGTGATTGTAGCTTAAAGCTAAGTGGGGGAGCATACTGTCCATGATTGGGTCACGTGGTTGTGTGCCTGTACAGTTTCTGGTCATCGGTACATTGGTGGATTAGCTGTGACTAAGGGTAAAGAGCATCGAGGGTAATTCGAGAAAGAGATTTGATGGGCATGTGTGTTATATTATCGGTTTATGTGAAGATTGAGGAATGACTCATAATTTTTACTTCTTCGTGAGGGTGTTGTGAAAGGAAATAGATTCATTCGATTGCTTCTTCTGGGTTATTCGTGTGCTAATGGAGTAGTGGTTGTTAGCTATATATTCGAGACCAGATCAGAGTGGGCGACTCTTAACAACTGTCCTAGTGGGCTCAGGAATTTAAGTGTGGTGCCTAAGGATTTTTGGGTTTGTTATGTGGTGGGGGATTGGGTTTTGTAGCAGAGTGTGAAGGGTACTTGGAAATGTTTTATATTATTATTGGGTCTGTGGTGCAGTGTTAGAGAAATGGGAGAAATAGCTCCGGATTCGCAAAAAATCTAATCAGCGCAGGTGCATCAGTAGAGATACTAATGAGTGCATAAGGAGGTTATAAAATGGCTCATGGGTATTGAGACAACGTGGTCTCATGATTTGGGTCACTTGGGATGAGTGTTGAATGAGGTCTGTTATGTGTTTGAATAGGGTTATTGATTATGAAGGCAAGTCAAGAAGAAATCGAAAGAAGTCGAGTCAGTCTAGCAGTGGTTTGGGCCAGCATGGTTATGGAAATGATCAGTTTCTTTCTATATGGTAAGCCTATACAGGTGATTCGTGGTTGTACGTGCGGGCTTGACATCCACCGTGATTGGATTGATTTAGAGGTATTTGATTTTGATGGCTTCTTATGTGTAAATAGATCCCGGAAGATTATGGCGACTTGAGGTTTGTATTTTCTGCGATTATGGGAATTTGGCTGTGTGTTGCAATTGTTCTTCTGAAATGAGTTAAGTGAAATGTTTCTATCCGATGAAGTGTTTACTCTACTGGCGATTCAGGGGTTATGATTAAATCCTAGTACTCTCGCGTAGCAGCATGATAAGTGGAGTGAGCGGTATAAAAATTAGAAGTTGAGGATCAAGGCTACAGTTCTATTTTGATAAGAATGTCACGAGCTAGGAGGATCGGGGGAAGATTTCATTTGTTCAAAGTATGCTGGCGCAATTTTATGTCGCCTGAGAATGGTGTTCTGTGGAAAATGCATTGTGTATTGATTAACAAATTCTTGATTTGCATTGCAGAAATAGAATGGTTGGTAGCCACAGATGTGCAGATTTTTCTATATGGTGCGGAAGGTTTGGGAGTATCTCCCATGGGACGAATGTGTAAGTGTGATGTGTCAGTCATTTAAAAGGTAGAATGTATGGGAGAATGTAACGACCCGATCGGTCGTTTTGAGTACTATTGCGTCGTTCAGCAGTTTGAGGTATTGAGTAGCTTCGCTTTATGTATTATGACCTGCACGTGTGGTCGGTTTTGATTTTTTGGGAAGTTCAGAGTCAATTTGGAAGGATAGATCTCAATTCGAAAGTTTTAAGTTGGAAGAGTTGACCAAGGTTTGACTTTAGAGTAACTGACCTCAGAATCGGGATTTGAAGGTTCCATTAGGTTCGTATGATGATTTTGGACATGGGGGTATGTTCGGGTTGAGTATCGAATGGTCTGGGAGCATTTCAGCACCTAATATGGAAGGTTGACATTTTGAAGGTTTTAGAATTTTCTAAGTTTGATTTGAAGTGGACTTTGTTATTAGCGATGTTTGTTTCGGATTTAGAGCCTTAGAATAGGTTCGTAGTGTGATTTATGACTTATAAGTAAAATTTGGCGTCATTCCGGAATATTTAAGTTTGATTCAGACGCATTCGTCAAAGTTTGAAAGTTAAAAGAAGGATCTTGATCCCCGATTCGTGGTTTTGATGTTAATCGTGGCATTTCGAGCCTTTGGATTAGTTTGGATTAGGTATTGGGACTTGTTGGTGTGATTGGACGGGGTACCCGTCGGGCTTGTTTCGGGATGACTTCGGACCAAGTTTGGATGATTTGTTATTGCTAGTTTGCTGGTTCTGGTTCTATTCCTCTCAAACGAAAAGGGAAGGTCGCGTTCATGAAGAAGGATTTGAACTAGAGGCCTTTTCTTTAACGCGTTTGTGATAGGGCATTCGCATTTGCGAAGGTTTGGCAAGTGGTGCTTCGCGTTCGCGATAGCCCGATCGCGTTCGCGTAAGAGAAATTGGGGCTAAGAGTCTTGGCCTACGCATTCGCGAGAATAGGGTCGCATTCACGATGGTCAGGCCTGGTAAGGCACCTCGTTCGCGGACCTATCATCACAATCACGAAGTAGGATTTGGGCTGGAGCTGAGTTTGTGCTTCACGAACGCGAGACAATTTTGGGCAATTTGGAAGAGCTAAATTCCTCATCTACCTTGAGGTAAGAAACTTCTACACATTGTGAGCTAAATACATGAATTATATACGGATTTGAACATGGAAATTTATAGAAATTGTGGAATTTTTGAAGAAAACCTAGAAGTGGTTATTTTGTATTTTGACCACGAAATTGGGCATGAAATTAGGAATAAATTATATATTTGAGTTCATGGTTTTATGGGTAATGCTTATCTTCAAAAATTTCGAAATCCAGGCACGTGGGTCCGAGGGTTGACTTTGTTGACATTCTGAGTGGAGTTGGGAATTGTTGTAAATTAAGTAATTATGAGTATTAGAGTATATTTTTATTGGTTTGCACATTGTTTGACTAGTTTCGGATCGATGGGAATCTGTTGGAGGTGTTAGAGAGGTGTTGGAGCTCGTTATGAAACTTCGAAGCAAGATAAGTCTCCTATCTAACATTGTGAGGGGGAAATTACCCCGTAGGTGTTATATTTGTTATGTCCTACATCTTGTGGGAGCTACACACGTATGAGGTGATGAGTGTTCGTGTGTATGCTAGAATCCATGATTAGGTTCGGGTAGACTTACACTCACGCCATGCTTTAATTATAAAATTTGAGTTATTCTTACATGTTCAGCTACTTTAATATACATATTTTCGAAGACTAGATTTGCGTAAAGCATCGGACTTACGATTCGTGATATATGGAAAGCTAATTGATTAGCAGTAGAGATTTCACTTCATATTACGGATTTCTCTTGAGTTGTATGTATTTGTCCGGAAATTTTCTTGTATTTCACAACTCACACGTATATTCGTGAGTAGGGCCAGTGACCCGTCAAGTCTTCATTATTCCTATGGGATCGAGCTGATCGCCTCAGCAGTATCATTATGGGATCGGGCCATTTGCCTCGGCAGTATTATGAGATGCATCTATGGTTTGTGCCAGTCGACCCTCAGCAGTGTACATGATTATGGGATCGGGCTGAGCACCTCAATGGTACTATTATGGGATCGGGCCATACGCCACGAAAGGAATTTATGCCTTTACTCTTATGGGATCAGGCCGCTCACCTCGATAGAATCGTGCGTAATACTTGATAAGGAGTACGTGTACTCATGAGTTTTCCTGACTTGAGGTGTGACCGTTGATTTGGTATTGACCATTACGTGTTCCATTTGAGGAGGTATCCGGTATTTGAGGACTTTGTGTTCATTGTTCAATAGTAGACCGTATTATTTGCATACATTTGTTCTCACTGTTTACTTACCATGTTTCATACTTGTCTATTTTTTTATATTTAATTTATTGGACTAGTAGTAAGGGTCAATGTCGACCCATCGTCACTGCTCCTTCGGGGTTAGGCTAGATACTTACTCGGTATGCGTTTATTTATGTACTCATGCTACACTTCTGCACTTATTGTGCATATATATATTTTTGGTGGTCATTAGGGCTCAAAGGCATAGCTATTGCGGGGTCTTTACGGTGAGCTACACCCCATGCTACAATCTGCAATACACAGAGTCTTCTTCAGATTCATTATGTTATCTTGTTTGTTTTACATTCCAGATAGATGTTGAGTTGGTATTGTATTTCTTAGTAGTTGCTCATCCACTTGTGACACCGGGTTTTAGTATATTCTAGTAGGTGTTTATGGTTTGGCTTAATATTGTCATCTTTTATATTATATCTTACTAATCTTGTATGTATTCATGTGATGACCTGATAGGTCATATTGAGTTTTAGCCTTTATTTTTGTGTTCCGAGACCTCGACTAGCTCCATTTAGTGTTTCTCGATTTGAGCGTGCAGTCTATGTCTTGTTCAGAAAAGTTTTATATGAAAATTGAAGAAATGTGTAATTTTGCCTTAAAATGAATTTGAGTTGACTACAGTCAACATTTTGTGTAAACGGACACAAATTAGTATTTTGACTGTCCCGGAGTGTCTGTATCGTGATTTGGAATTTGGGCGCATGCCCAGAATCGAATTCTGAAGTCCCAAACTTGATTTAACGTGATTTGTCTAAAATTAGTAATTTGAAGGCTTAAAGAATTCCTAAGTTTGACCGTATGTTGACTTTATTGCTACCGGGTTCGGATATTGGTTTTGGTACTTGGAATATGTTCATTTTACTATTTATGACTTGTCTGCAAAATTTGGTGCAAAACGGAGTTGATTTGACGTTATTCGGCCGTCCGGTTGTAAATTTGCAAGTTTCTTGAGTTTCTTTGAAAATTTCATACATTTTGATGTCTGATTCGTAATTCTAGGTGTTATTTTGGTGTTTTGATCGTGCGAGCGAGTTCATATGATATTTTTAGACTTGGGTGGATGTTTTTTTTGGAGCCCCGAGGACTCGGATGAGTTTCAGACATGTTCCGTAGAGGTTTGGACTGAAAATACAGAAAATCTAGTGTCTGTTGCTCTGGTCTCGCAAATGCGAACACTAGGGTCACATTTGCGAAGGTGGCAGAAGAGGGGCAGTTATCGCAATTGCGACCTCCCCTTCGCATTTGCGAAACCAACAGGATTATTGTCAAGTTCGCATTTGCGAACAATAGTTCACTTTTGGGATGACCCTCTAGTTCGCAACTGCGAAGACTCAATCGCAATTGCGATGAATGTTGAGTTTGTCATGGTTCGCAAATGCGGCCCCTGGTCCGCAATTGAGAGTGTTTGCAAATGTGAACCCTGTGTCGCAGGAGTTGAAGGAATTGGAGGAGCAGTTGCAAGATTTTCTTGATAAGGGTTTCATTAGATCTAGTGTCTCGCCTTGGGGTGCGCCCGTGTTGTTCGTGAAGAACAAAGATGGTTCAATGAGGATGTGTATAGATTATCGGCAATTGAACAAAGTCACTATCAAGAACAAATACCCGTCCGGGGATTGATGACTTATTTGATAAGTTTCAAGGTGCCAAAGTGTCTTCTAAGATTGATTTGAGGTCTGACTACCATCAGTTGAAGATTAGAGCATCTGATGTCCCTAAGACGGATTTTTGGACTCTGTATGGGCAATATGAGTTCCTAGTGATGTCATTTGGATTGACAAATGCCCCAACAACATTTATGGATTTGATTGTCATGACCCAATTACTCCTATAGGTCGTGATGGCGCCAAACGTCATCGCTAGGCAAGCTAACAGTGAACTAGCCATATATTTATTACTTTTAATAATTTCAAAGTAGTTGATTTTTATTTATTAAGTAAATAAGAAGTGGAAAATTTAATAAAGTAAAGCGTAAACTAATAAAAGAGAAAATATGATAAAATAAATGCCCAAAAGTCATAAAGAGACTACTAGCATGTTTCCAAGACTCGGTGTCACAAGTGTATTAGCAACTAGTAGAATATACAAAATACCTAAGCTACTGTCTGAAAGTGAGATAGATAGAAAGTAAATACAAAAGAGAGAGACCGCGGGTGCTGCAGAACAGACTCAGAGAGCAGCTCACCACTAAGCCTCCGGATAATGGGGGTGCGCGCCTAAATGGACACCAGATGCACCTACCTCAGAACCTGCATGATTAGTGCAGAAATATAGCGTGAGTACGTAAACAACATATACCAAGTAAGTATCCAGTCTAACCTCGAAGAAGTAGTGACGAGGGGTCGACATCGACACTTACTATGGGCCAGCAAATAAAATACAGAAATTATAAATAGGCTTGGAATATATGAATAATAATAATAACGCAATAGCAAGCAGTGAATAAATGATTCTTTAACTGATAGTAAATTCCAAAGTCTCCAACTAACACTTACTAGTTCCAAATCAATTCCAGTCATTAATAGATTATAATCTCTCAAACCATAAAATAATATAAAGTGTAATCGGACTCCGAGTATTATCACATACGATTTATACCGAGGTCGTTCGGCCCGATCCAAAATACTGTGTGCAATGTCGAGGGTCTAATGGCACTAACCACATATCCATCTATTATACTGCCAAGGCGAACGGCCCGCTCCCATGAGAGTAGAGAAGTATACCTCGCTCGCGGAAGTACTTGCGACGCGAGAGGACATGGATTTCTCAGAGTTATTATGTATTTCCTCAATTCTTCCCAAAAATAAGAAATCTAAATTTTAAATTTGAAACTTTAAAATTCCTAGCCTCAGCTCTATTCAAAACAATTAATAGGCATAATAAACACAATGGTACAATTAAGGCATGATGTGGTTCTAAGACTACCCGGACATATCATGGAATATAGCTACGCAGGGGCTCTCATCACCTAGTGCGTACGTAGCTCCCCACACAAGTAATACACAACAAGATACACCTAAGGGGATGAGTTCCCTCTTACAAGGTTAGGCAAGATACTTACCTTGTCTCAAAGCTCATTTTCCGGCCCACGAATTCAATCTAAAGTCTCAAGTTTGTGCCGAACAATCCGAAGCTAGCCAAATATTAGATAAATCAATCAATATACAATCACAAGTTCATAATTTAACTATTAGAGTAATTAACCAACCCAAACTGGAAGGTTCATAAAATTCATTCCCGGGCCCACGTGTCCGGATTCCAGAAATTTTCAAAGATAAATGTTACCCATAACCTCACAAACTCAAATATAAAATTTTCATAATCATTTTCGTTTTTAAATCCCATTTTTATCAATACCTAGATTTTTCAAATAAACCCACATTTTCTATTATTTAAGTGTTAAGAATTTACCCAGCATGCATCTATTAAACTCATCTTGTATTAAAATTATGTACCTCAACGTGCTAGGTGAAAACCCCTCTTCAAAGAGCTCTAAAATCATCCAAGAAGTGAAAGAAATGAACCAAAATAACCTAAGTCCCGACATTAAATGAACCACACTACCCTAACGACTTTCGCACCTGCGGAAAATTCATCGCTTCTGCGAGGGCGCTTATGCGAGCAATTGTCCGCTTCTGTGGAACACGCATGCTCTAGCCTTGGTCGTGCCTGCGGAAAAACTCCGCATCTGCGAACCCGCTTATGCGGCTCGACATGCGCACCTACGACCCTAGACATTCTGCCTTCTTCCTCGCCTGTGATAACCTCATCGCAGAAGCGTGTCCGCTTCTGTGGACACTGGCCAGTCAACTCCCCGCTACACCTGCGCTCATTAGCTCCAAGTTCTGCTGCTGCTTCAGCCATGGTTCCAAGTTCAACCATGTTCCACACAACGTCCGAAAAGAACCCGGGGCCCCGGGGACCTCGTCCAAACATACCAACAAGTTCGAAATCATAAAACAGACTTGCTCAAACCCTCGGAACACGTAAAACAACATCAAAATTAAGGATTACAGCCCAAATCAAATCAAATCAACTTATGAACTTCAAGTTCTCCCAACATACTCCGAACGCACCGAATCTTACTTAGACTACTCGGAATAACACTAAATTTGCGTGCAAGTCATAAATTACCATACAGAAATATTCCCAGGCACAGAATACCAAACAGACCTTGACAACACCAAAACCTATTTCAAACTAAATTTAAAGAACTTGAAAACCTTCAATGCGCCAACTTTCATTATTAAGCTCCAAAATGATCCTGAATCATCCAAAACCCGATCCGAACATACTCCCAAGTCCAAAATCATCATACAAACCTATTGGGACCGTCAAATCCCGGTTCCGGGTCATTTACTCAAAAATGTTGACTCAAGTCAAACTCAACAAATTTAAGCCAATATTAAGGAACTAAGTGTTCTGATTCCAACCCGAACCCTACCAAACCCAAATTAACCATCCCCGCAAGTCATAAAACAGTAAAAGCACATACGGGGAGTCTTAATTAGGGGAACGGGGATTTAGAAAGCAATACGGTCCTTCGGGTCATTACATTCTCTATCTCCTAAACAAACATTCATCCTCGAACGGGTCTAGAATCGTACCTGGAGTGCCGAATAAGTGTGGATATCTGCTCCAAATGTCCTCCTAGGTCTCCCAAGTTGCCTCCTCGACTGGTTGACCCCTCCACTAAACCTTTACCGCGGAAATCTTCTTGGACCTCAACTGACAAACCTCCCTGTCAACAATGGCAACTGGCTCCTTCTCATAACCCAGGCTCTCATCTAGCTGAACCCTGCTGTAATCTAACACATGCGACCTGTCGACATGATACTTCCGGAGCATAGACACATGGAAAACTGGATGAAACCCCAACAGACTGGGAGGTAAAGCAAGTTCATAAGCAACCTCCCCAACTTATCTCAACACCTTAAATGGACCTATAAACCTTGGGCTCAACTTGCCCTTCTTCCCGAACCTCATGATTCCCTTCATAGGCAAGACTTTCAAGAGAACCTTCTCGCCCACCATAAATGATAAGCCAGGAACCTTTTGATCCGCGTAACTCTTTTTTCTAGACTGTGCTGTGCGAAGTCGCTCCTGAATCAAATTCACTTTCTCCAAGACATCCTTCACTAAATAAGTACCATATAACCTAGCCTCACTGTGCTCAAACCATCTGATAGGAGAACGACATCGACGACCATATAAAGCCTCAAATGGAGCCATCTCAATGTTGGACTGCTAACTGTTGTTATAAGCAAACTCGGCCAAAGGCAAGAATCGATCCCACTGCCCACTGAAGTCAATCACACATGCTCTGAGCATATCCTCCAAGATCTGAACCATCCACTCTGATTGCACGTTGATCTACGGATGAAAGGTTGTGCTGAGATCTACCTGGGTCCCCAACTCAATCTGTACTGCCCTCCAAAAATGTGAAGTAAACTGAGGGCCTCTATCTGATATGATGGAAACAACCACACCATGCAACCGAACAATTTCCTGAATGTAAATATAGGCCAATCTCTCTGAAGAATACGTGGTCACAACTAGAATGAAGTGTGCCGACTTGGTCAACCTATCGACAATGACCTAAACTGCATCAAACTTCCTTAAGGTCCATGGCAACCCAACTACGAAGTCCATAGTGATGCACTCCCATTTCCACTCAGGAATAACTATCTGCCGGAGTACACCACCTAGCCTCTGATGCTCATACTTAACCTGCTGGCAATTTAGGCACCTCCCTACATACTCAACTATGTCCTTCTTCATCCTCTGCCACCAATAATGTTGTCTTAGGTCGCAATACATCTCCGTAGCACCTAGATGAATAGAATACCGAGAACTGTGCGCCCCCTATAGAATCTTCTCCCTCAACCCATCAACATTAGGGACATATAGACGACCCTGGACTGGCAGGACACCATCCTCACCGATAGCAACCTCTTTGGTACCACCTAGTAGTACCGTCTCTCTGAGAACTAACAAATGCGGGTCGTCGTACTGACGAGCCCTAATCTGCTCGAATAATGAAGACTGAGCGATGACATATGTTAGAACACGGCTGGGCCCTGAGATATCCAACCTCACAAGTCTGCTAGCCAAGGACTGAATGTCCAAAGCTAATGGCCTCTCCTCTACCGAAATGAATACCAAACTACACATACTCTCAGCCTTTCTTCGCAAGGCATTCACAACCACATTCGCCTTGCCCGGATGATAAAGGATGGTAGTATCATAATCATTTAGTAACTTAAGCCACATGCGCTGCCTCATATTGATATCCCTATGCTTGAACAAATATTGCAAGCTGTGATGATCAGTGCAAACCTCACAGGACACCCCATAAAGATAATGCCTCCAGATCTTGAGAGCATGAACTATCACGGCCAACTCCAAATCATGTACGGGGTAATTCTTCTCGTTGGGCTTTGGGTGACGTGAAGGATATGCAATAACTCGCCCCTCCTACATCAATACACAACCCAAGCCAACGCGTGAAGCATCGCAATAAATAGTATACATCCCTAAACCGGAAGTCAAGACTAATACCGGTGTTGTAGTCAATGCGGTCTTGCATTTATGAAAGCTCGCCTCGCAATGATCGGACCATCGGAACGGAGCACCCTTCTGGGTCAATCTAGTCAAAGGTGTTGCAATAGATGAGAAGCCTTCCACAAACCGGCGATAATAACCTTCTAACCCCAAGAAGCTCCTGATCTCGGTCGCTGTGGTAGGATGAGGCCAACTATGAATCCAACCAGAACTCAAACTTGGAGAACTTAGCATATAGCTTTTGTTCCCGCGGGGTCTGAAGCACCACTCTCAAATGCTGCTCGTGCTCCTCCATGCTGCGCGAGTAGATCAATATGTCATCAATGAAGAGAATGACAAACGAGTCAATATATGGCCTAAACAACCGGTTCATCAAATCCATAAACGCCGCTGGAGCATTATTTAAGTCGAAGGACATCACTAGAAACTTATAATGGCCATATCTAGTCTGGAAAGTCATCTTCGGAACATCCGAATCACGAATCTTCAGCTGATGATACCCCGATCTCAAGTAGATCTTAGAGAACACCCTAGCACCCTGCAACCAGTCAAACAAATCATCAATATGCGGCAACGGGTACTTGTTCTTAATGGTAACTTTGTTCAACTGGCGGTAATCAATGCTCATCTGCATAGTCCCATCGTTCTTCTTCACGAACAACATTGGTGCACCCCAAGGAGACACACTCGGTCTGACAAACCCCTTCGCTAGCAACTCCTCAAGTTATTCTTTCAACTCCTTCAACTCTTTCGGAGCCATGAGGTATGGTGGAATAGACATAGGTTGGGTACCTTGAGCCAAATCAATATAGAAATAGATATCATGATCTGGTAGCATGCCTGGTAGATCAGAAGAAAACACATCGGAGAACTCCCAGACCACGGGCACAGAATCAATTGCCGGAGTCTTTGTAGTAGTATCCCAAACATAATCTAGATAAGCCAAACAACCCTTCTCGGCCATGTGTCGAGCCTTCATAAAAGAGATAACTCGACTAGATGCACTGATAGATGAACCCTTCCACTCTAATTTAGGAAAATATGGCATCACCAAGGTAACAGTATTGGCATGGCAATCAAGGATGACATGATATGGAGACAACCAGTCCATGCCTGGGATGACCTCAACGTTGGTCATATCAAGCAACAGAAGATCCACTCTAGTCTCATAACCACAGAAAGTCATGATACAAGACTGATAGATCCGATCCACAACAAGAGAATCGCCTACTGGCATGGAAACATATACAGAAGAACCTATGGACTCGCGAGGAACACCCAGAAAATGAGCAAATAGAGATGAAACATATGAATATGTAGACCCTGGATCAAATAGTACCAAAGCATCCCTACCGCAGATAGAAATAATACCCGTGATCACGACATCTGAGGTAACTACATCTGGTCTGGCTGGAAAAGTATAGAACCTAGCTAAAGGGCCACCTGACTGGCCTCCACCTCTAGGACGTCCCCTACCCACCTGCCCTCCACCTCTGGGCAGCCGGATGGCTGGTGCGGCAGCTGGTGCTGTAATCCGCTATCTCCATAACTAGCTCGTAAGAAGTTCACATCTCAACCTCTCGAGAAATAGTGACCTGGATACCAGAGTGCAAACCCGCAATAAACCTTTGCACTCTCTTTGCATCGAAGGGAAGTGTTATAAGTGCATGGCGAGACAACTCAGATAATCTCGCCTCATAGTCGCTCACAGACATCTGACACTGCTGAAGTTGCTCGAACTAAAATTGCAGCTCTTCCCTCTGAGAGGGTAGAATATATCTATCCAGAAAGAGGTGTGCGAACTGGTCCCAAGTCAAGGGAGGAGAACCTGCTGGCCTGTCGAGAAGATAGGAGTACCGCCATCTACTGGCCCTGCCCTCTAGTTAAAAGGTGGTAAAGTCCACCCCGTGGGACTCCAATATCCTCATGCTGTGCAGTCTGTCCATGCAACGATCAATAAAGTCTTGGGGGTCCTCATGTCGCTCACCTCCAAAGACAGGAGGATGTAGCCTGGTCCATCTATCCAATAGCTTCTACAGCTCGCCAGCCACAGCTGGTCTTGGCTCCGGTATAGCTGCTGCAACTGGCTAAGCTCCGCCCACGGGTAGTGTGTCCGGGGTCTGATACACGACATCTGCATACTCTGGAGCATGAGCGGTAGGGGTCTGTACTCCCCCCGCCCGCCTGAGATGTGATTGGGTCTGCTGGAAATAAATCAGCATGAGTCATAGAATCCATGAACCGCAACACACGGCCCATGAACACCTAGAATCCTAGCGCAGACATGAAATTTACGGGGGCCGGCTCCAATGCGGGCACCTCGCCCTGCTCCTTAATAATATTATCCTCCACTAGACCCACTGGTGGCACAATTGGAGCAACTCTATTATGCCCTCGTCCTCTATCACGAGCTGGAGCCCTCCCTTGACCTCTGCCTCGGCCTCTACCTTGGCCTCTAGCAACAGGGGGAGCAGCTCCTCCACGGTCGGGTACATCTTCCGCGTGCGTTCTCATCATTTGTGAGATAATATGAGAAAGGTACTTAGCACAACATCAACTACATGATAGGGGATGCAAGATGAGTAGTTTCCTAACACCCTATAACCTCTCAAAGATAAGTACGAACGTCTCTGCACTGATCCACAAGACTCTATGAGGCCTGATCATGACTTGTGAGACCTATGTGAACCTAGTGCTCTGATACCATGTTGTCACGACCCAATTCCTCCTATAGGCCATGATGGCACCCAACATCGCCGCTAGGCAAGCCAAAGGTGAACTAGCCATATATTTATTACTTTTAATAATTTCAAAGTAGTTAATTTTTATTTATTAAGTAAATAAAAAGTAGAAAATTTAATAAAGTAAAGCATAAACTAATAAAAGAGTAAATATGATGAAATAAATACTACAAAGTCATAATGTGCCTACTAGAATGTTTTCAAGACCCGGTGTTACAAGTGTATGAGCAACTAGTAGAATATACAAAACACCTAAGCTATTGTCTGAAAGTGAGATAGACAGAAAGTAAATACAAAAGAGAGAGACTGCGGGTGTTGCAGAACAGACTCAGAGAGCAGCTCATCACTAAGCCTCCGGATAACGGGGGTGTGCGCCTGAATGGACACCAGATGCACCTGCCTCAGAACCTGCACTATTAGTGCAGAAGTGTAGCGTGATTATATAAATAATATGTACCCAGGAAGTATCCAGTCTAACTTCGAAGAAGTAGTGACGAGGGGTCGACATCGACACTTACTATGGGCCAGCAAATAAAATACAGAAATTCTAATTAGGCATGGAATATATAAATAATAATAATAACATAATAGCAAGTAATGAATAAATGATTCTTTAATTAATAGTAAATTCCAAAGTATCCAACCAACTCTTACTAGTTCCAAATCAATTTCGGTCATTAAATAGATTATAACCTCTCAAGCCATAAAATAATATCAAGTGTAATCGGGCTCCGAGTATTATCACACATAATTTATGCCGAGGTCATACGGCTCGATCCAAAATACTATGTGCACAGCCGAGGGTCAAATAGCATGAACCATATATGCATCTATTATACTGCCGAGGAGAACAACCCGCTCCCATGAGAGTAGAGAAGTATACCTTGCTCGAGAAAGTAATTGCGACACGAGAGGACATGGATTTCTTAGAGTTATTATGTATTTCCTCAATTCTTACCAAACATAAGAAATATAAATTTAAAATTTTCAACTTTAAAATCCCTAGCCTCAACTCTAATCAAAACAATTAATATGCATAGTAAACACAATGGTACAATTAAGTCATGATGTGGATCTAAGACTACCCGGACATATCATGGAATACAGCTACGCATGGATTCGCGTCACCTAGAGCGTACATAGATCCCCATACAAGTAATACACAACAAGATACACCTAAGGGGATGAGTTCCCTCTTACAAGATTAGACAAGACACTTACATCGTCTCAAAGCTTACTTTACGGCCCACTAATTCACTATAAAGTCTCAACTTGGTGCCGAAATATCCGAAGCTAGCCAAAGTTTATATAAATCAATCAATATAAACTCACAAGTTCATAATTTAGATATTAGAGTAATTACCCAACCCAAATTGGAAGGTTCATAAAATTAACCCCCGGACCCACGTGCCTGGATTTCAAAAAAATTCGAAGATAAATGTTACCCATAACCTCACAAACTTAAATATAAAATTTTCACCCAATTCCATAATCATTTTCATGGTTAAATCCCATTTTTATCAAAACCTAGGTTTTCCAACTAAACCCATATTTTATACAATTTATGTGTTAAGAATCCACCTAAAATGCATCTATTAAACTCATCTTGTATAGAAATTACTTACCTCAACGTGCTAGGAGAAAATCCCTCTTCAAAGATCTCTAAAATCGTCCAAGAAGTTAAAGAAATGAACCAAAATAGCCAAAGTCCTGACATTAAATGAACCACACTGCCCCATCGACTTTGACACCTGCTGCAGATTCGCCGCTTTTGCGAGGCCGCTTCTGCGGAACACACACGCTCCAGCCTTGGTCGTGCATGCGGAAAAACTCCTCATCTGAAACCCCGCTTCTGCGGCTCGACAGGCGCACCTGCGACCCTGGCCATGCTTCCTCCTTCCGCGCCTGTGATCCCCCCATCGCAGAAGTGAGTCCGCTTTTTCGAAAGAAACTCCTCTTCTGCGGGAGAAACTCTGCTTTTGCGAACACTGGCAAGTCCACTCCCCTCCGTACCTATGCTCATTGGCTCGCACCTGCGGCTAGTTCTTCGCAGGTGCGAATGCACCAGAATTGCTATTGCTTCAGCCATGGTTCCAAGTTCAACAATGTTCCACACAATGTCCGAATAGCACCCGAGGCCCCCGGGGCCTCGTCTGAACATACCAACAAGTTAAAAATCATAAAATGGACTCGTTCGAACCCTCAGAACTCATAAAACAACATCAAAACTAATGATTACATTCCAAATCAAATCAAATCAACTTATGAACTTCAAGTTCTCCCAACTTACTCCGAATGCGCCAAATCATACTTAGACTACTCGGAATGACACCAAATTTTGCGTGCAAGCCATAAATCAACATATGGAACTACTCCCAGGGTCGAAATCCCAAACAGGCCTCGATAACACCAAAACATACTTCAAACCAAATTTAAAGAACTTAAAAACCTTCAATGCACCAACTTTCACTATTAAGTGCCGAAATTTAAAATTTGTAACTTTAAAATCCCTAGCCTTAACTCTATTCAAAAGAATTAATATGGATAGTAAACACAATGGTACAATTAAGGCATGATTTGGATCTAAGACTACCCGAATATATCATGGAATATAGCTACGCATGGACTCGCATCAACTAGAGCGTACGTAGCTCCTCATACAAGTAATACACAACAAGATACACCTAAGGGGATGAGTTCCTTCTTACAAGGTTAGACAAGAGACTTACCTCGTCACAAAGCTCACTTTCCGGCCCACTAATTCACTCTAAAGTCTCAACTTGGTGCCGAACAATCCAAAACTAGCCAAATATTATATAAATTAATCAATATACAATCACAAGTTCATAATTTAGCTATTAGAGTAATTACCCAACCCAAATTGGAAGGTTCATAAAATTCACCCCCGGGCCCATGTGCCCGGATTCCTGAAATTTTCGAAGATAAATGTTACCCATAACCTCACAAACTTAAATATAAAGTTTTATGTATTAAACTCATCATGTATAACATATTTAATACAATTTATGTGTTAAGAATCCACCGAAAATGCATGTACTAAACTCATCTTTTATAGAAATTACTTATCTCAACATTCTAGGTGAAAATCCCTCTTCAAAAAGCTCTAAAACCATCCAAGAAGTGAATGAAATGAACCAAAATAGCTTAAGCCCCGACATTAAATGAACCACACTGCCCCAATGACTTTCACACCTGCTGCAGATTCGCCGATTTTGCGAGGCCGCTTTTGCAGAACACGCACGCTCCAGCCTGGGTGACGCCTTCAGAAAAATGCCGTATCTGCAACCCACTTCTACGGCTCAAGACGTGCACCTGCAACCCTGGCCATGCTTCCTCCTTCCGCGCCTGTGATCCCCTCATCGTAGAAGCGAGTCCGCTTCTTTGGAAGAAACTCTGCTTCTATGGACACTGACAAGTCCACTCCCCGGCACACCTGCACTCGTTGGCTCACCCCTGCGAGCTCGCACATAAGGCTAATTCCTCACAGGTGCGAATGCACCAGAATTACTATTGCTTCAGCCATGGTTCCAAGCTCAACCATGTTCCATACAACGTCCGAATAGCACCCGAGACCCCTGGGGCCTCTTCTAAACATACCAACAAGTTAGAAATCATAAAATGGACTCGCTCGAACCCTCAGAACTCATAAAACCAACATCAAAACTAAGGATTGCATCCCAAATCAAATCAAATCAACTTATGAACTTCAAGTTCTCCCAATTTACTCCGAACGCGCCAAATCATACTTAGACTACTCGGAATGACACCGAATTTTGTGTGCAAGTCATAAATAACCATATGGAACTATTTCCAGGCTTGAAAATCCAAACGGACCTCGATAATACCAAAACATACTTCAAACCAAATTTAAAGAACTTGAAAACCTTCAATGCGCCAACTTTCAATATTAAGCGCCGAAATGCTCCCGGGCCATCCAAAACCCAATTCGAACATACGCCCAAGTCTAAAATTATGATAAAAACCTATTGGGACCATCAAATCCTGATTCTAAGGTTATTTACTAAAAACGTAGACTCAAGTCAAACTTAACTAATTTAAGCCAATATTAAGGAACTAAGTGTTCCGATTCCAACCCGAACCCTTTCAAATCCAAACTAACCATTCTCGCAAGTCATAAAACAGTAAAAGCACATACGGGGAGTCTTAATTAGGGAGAACAAGGATCTAGAAAGCAAAATGACTGGTCGGGTCGTTATATTGATAAATCGGGTATTCAAGCCCTATTTAGATTTTTTTGTGATCGTATTCATTGATGATATCTTGATCTACTCCCGCAGTCGAGAGGAGCATGAGCAACATCTTCGGATTTTACTTCAGCCTCTGAGAGATAGTCAGTTATATGTCAAGTTTTCAAAGTGTGAGTTTTTGTTAGACTCGGTCGCCTTTTTATGGCATGTTGTATCGACCAAGAGCATAAAGGGAATCCTAAAAAGATTGAGGCAGTTCAGAACTAGCCTAGACCTACTTCAGCTACAGAGATTTGGAGTTTCCTGGGTTTGGTGGGTTATTATTGCCGGTTCATGGAGAGATTTTCATCCATGGCGGCCCCATTGACTAGATTGACCCGGAAGTGTGCTCCATTCAGGTGATCAGATGAGTGTGAGTTGAGCTTTCAAAAGCTCAAGACTGCCTTGACCATGGTGCTAGTGTTGGTATTGCCCACGGGTATACTTGTAAAGTGTTGCATTTAATATGACAATATAACAACTCTTTAAAAGCGTAGCAGTATACCGAAGAAGTGTGGCAAAAAAATTTATATTTAGGCAACACTTAAAAAATATTGTTTTTATATTTAAAAGGAACGCTTTATAAGTGTTACCTTAAAATTCATGGCCGAAGACTATACTCAAAGGCCACGCCTAAAAAGTATTCCTACATAGACTTTTGGCAACACTTTTTGAGCGTTGCCTAAATTAGTGTGGTTGTAGGCATAAAATGTTGTAGTGACACAATGCGTTCATTCAAGTAGGTGCCAAGCAATAAAATATTACTTCTGTTAAATATCATTATGAAGGGCTTACTAATGATGTTTGATTGTACGAGTCATGCTTGTGTTTTAATTTTCAACCGTAGATAATTATTCTGTAAATTTAATTTATATTATGATTATTCTGCTATTAATGCTTTGGTTTAATTCGTCCCTTAATTACATCATTTAATAATAGGCTTTATCAATCATTGTTGGACTCAAGGAATATCAATCTTTCTTGAGGTAATTTATTTTTCTTCATCACATATCGAATTCCTCATTTAAAGACTAATTTTATGTATCCACAAAAGAGACTAAAGTTTGCCATAATATTGTACAACTTTAATTCTTAACGGAGTGTGATTGAAGAATCAGTGTTCACTAATTTAGGAATACTTGAATGAACGCATTGATTTCAAATAATATGAGTGTACAATCTCTATGGATCCTCTAATTCTACTTTTTCAATATAAATTCAAGGGCATTTGAGCTTGATCTTGAATTTGAATTTGATTTATCCGTCGCAAACGATAATCTTGAATTCAACTAGCACGAACTTTGATTTGAACTCGTACTCCTTGAATCTTGATTTGTTCTTCGTTCTTGAGCTTGAATTTGATTTCTTGAACTTGAACTTGATTGCTTGAAACTTGAAACTTGTGGAGAAATTTGCAGCGTTTGATCCACGAGCCCTTTCTTGCTTCTTGTTATAACTTCTGATGTCCTTTCTAGGTTATGAAGAACCCTATTTATAGTTGTGGAAGGGAGGAATTATGATAAGAACAAACTATTTCCGACCAATCAAATTGCAATGTGACATGGCCGCATTTGATTGGCGAGAACATGTCATTTGCACACGTGGTGCAGTTTCATTTGCCTTTTGATTTGGCTTGGCATGCCTTGTCATTTTGACACATGGCACGATCCTATTAGATCTTTTTGTTTGACTTGGCATGCCATGTCATTTGACACGTGCCACCAAACTAGGCCTCTGGAAAGATGATATATTGGGCTCAATGAAGTGGGCTCATCGTCTTTAGCCCAGTTAGTGGGCTTAGCCTAATGGATTAAGACTTATTTATTTAACCCATATAAATTGGACATATACAATTAATCCACTTATATTAGCCAAATAAATTTATTTGAACTAATATATCTTGAATTTAAAATATAGGTCAAATTATTTTATGAATTTAATTTTAATAAAATTTATATGTCTACAAATGCCTCCTACTTCAAGACTTGTCGGGAAGAACTTCTCAAACATAGAAGACTTGGCTTGAAGTACTATGAATGCATGCAACGGTTATTAATACTCCGTAACTTTAATATGAAGGAAAATTTCATGTCTTATTTCCTTTAACATTTCTGGGCATAAGTACGAGCTTTCAAAGCTTTAATTCTCCATAGCCAAAGATTTGCCCAAGTACAGATTTGATTAAGGAATCTTTGGACGGTTAATTGCTTTCTTCTTTTTTTGTAATTTCAAACCAAGTGCCAATGAAATTTTGAGATAATAAAGTGCACGGAATTAAGATGGGATTTATATTCATTTGAGCTTCCCTAGCCATGATGTGGCATCTTCCCTAAGCAACTTCTGAAGAAATATAGATAACATCTCCAACTTCACGTGGGTACAAGGAAACTACATGCTGCTTATATAGACTTCCACACTCTTGGCACCAATTAGAACACCGCCACTGCTAGTAGTTGAATCCTAGTTGGATAAAAAGTCAGTCTCGCTGCTTTGCAACTAATCCCACATCGGAAGCAAACTTTTAACGCCATCTTCCATAAAACTATATAACCCCATGTGCTCACTTTATTGAACACCAATTTGCGGCATCTGCAAGACTGTCCGAGCGGCATCGTTGACAGGTAAAAATTTTACGCTTTTTTCGTTTGTCTTCTTTTATTGTCCCTTTTTTTGTTTTTAATTTTTAGTAGGCCAAGAAAAGAAAAGTCGTTGAATGCCAAGTTGATGGAAAACTCTATGATTTTCCATAAAATGATAAATTCATCATGGTACATAGATGATCAAATCTACAATAACATATAGAAGGTCAAATCCCTCTAAACATATAGAAGGACAAATATATTTCAATATATGTGATGACCCAAAATGTCATCTTTAAATTTAATAATTAATTCTGTGTTTTAAGACCTCGAAAAGTACTAATTATCAATCTCGATTTGCGTGCACAGTCCGTAAATTTTTTCGGAAAGTATTTTGCGAAAAATGAATTAAAATGTGAATTAGAGCTTTAAAACTTAATTGAGTTGACCTTGGTCAACATTTTTAGCAAACGAAATCGGATCAGTATTTTGACAGTTTCGGTAGGTCCGTATCGTAATTTGGGACTTGGGCGTATGCCTAGAATCAAATCCTGAGGTCCCTAACCCGAGATATGGAATTTTGAAGAAATAATTAAAAGTTTAAATTCAAATAGTGACCGGATGTCGAATTATGTGCAAATAACCCCTGAATAGAATTTTGATGATTTCAACAGCTCCGTATGGTGATTTTGGACTTAGAAACGTGGTCGGAATTTTATTTGAAAGTCTGTAGTGAAATTAGGCTTGAAATGGCTAAAATGGGAATTTAAGTTTGGAAGTTTGACCGAGGAGTTGACTTTTTGATATCGGGGTCGAAATCCAGTTCTGAAACTTTTAACGGCTCTGTTATCTCATTTATGACTTGCATACAAAATTTGAGGTCAATCGGACTTGATTAGATATGTTCCGGCGTCGTTTGTAGAAATTGAAAGTTTCAAAGTTTATTAGGCTTGAATCTATGTGTGATTCGTATTTTTAGTGTTGTTGGATGTGATTTGAAGACTCGACTAAGTTCGTATGATATATTAGGACTTATTGGTATATTTAGTTGAGGTCCCGAGGGGCTCGGGCGTATTTTGAATGGTTAACGGATTATTTTTGGCCTTGGTGAGATAGCTGATATCTGCTGCTGCAATTTTTCTGGTTTTCTCTTTCGCGTTCGCGAGAGGAGCCTCGCGTTCGCGAAGAGTGTTCTGAGCTGGTGAGATTTCTGTTCTACACATTCGCGGAGGAGAGGACGTGAACGTGAATGGTAAGGCAGTGTGTGCATCGCGAACGCATGAGTGGTGTCACGTTCGCGAAGGAGAGTGAGGTAGCTGGGAACCCCAGTCTTTTGTTCTACGCGTTCGCGAGGTAAGGGACGCATTCGCGAAGGTCTGAGTTTGCAAAGCTTTGCGTTCGCGAAGGGGAAAGTTGGGCAGCACATTTTTGTGCTTCGCGAACGCGAGTCAAGGGTCGCGTTTGCGAATAAGAAACCACTGGACAGAATGTTTAAGTTCAGAAAATGGGACTTCATTTTTAACGATTTGGAGCTCGGATTGAGGCGATTTTTGGGAGATTTTTAGAGAAAACATCAAGGTAAGTGTTCTTAACTCAATCTTGGTTAGATAACCCTAATCCATCACTATTTTTAAAACCCTCATGGATAGATTTGAGGATTTGAGGGTCGAATTATTATTGAAATTTAGTCATTTTGGTATGGTTAGACTCGCGATTGAATGGGCATTCATATTTCGTAACTTTCGCCGGATTCCGTGACGTGGGCCCCACGAGCCATTTTTGAGTTAATTTTAGATTTTTATTGAAAAATGTAGTATTTTCTTATAGAATTAATTCTATAATTTTTTTGACTGTATCGAATTAATTATGACTAGATACGAGTCGACCGGAATCGAAAAATCGAGGAAAAAGCATATTACTTGGTTAAATTGGAGCAAGTCGAGGTAAGTGACTTGTCTAACCTTATGTGGGGGGAAATTTCCCCTAGGATTGGTATTAATTGTAATGTGATGAAAGTCGTGTACACGAGGTGATGAGTGTGTACACGGACTAAATGTGAATGATTATGTTTTAAATTGTGAAGATCATTGTTGCACATTAATTAAATTATTAAATCTTGTTATATTCTCCATCATTGATTTAATTTGTATACTTAAAATTTGCTTGACCTTTTCTTGCTAATTGTTTTAAATGTTTAGTTGAAACTTGGTTTCTTTTATTCTGTGCATTATTTGAAATTGATTTTCTTTAAATTAAATATTATTAATATGAAGTATTTGACATTTTTAATTTGGTATTGAAGTAACGTATTAAGGATTTTGAAACATTATTTTGCTAAATTATTTATTTCCGAATAATTTTGTAAGATTTTTGTACTCATTGTGATGGAGCCGTGAGCTCTTTATTATGGAAAAATGTTATTGATGATTTATGTTGGCATGATTGATGATTTATGTTGGGATGAGCCGTGAGCTCTTTATTGTGGAAAAATATTATTGTTGATTTACTTTGGCAAATTGAAATATTTGGGCACTTGAGGTGCAAATTATGATATTGATACGCATGCGGTGGTATAAGGTCTGGGTATTGAAACGCATGCGGTGAGATAAGGGTGAATTGATACGCGTGGCTAGTAGGGGGAACTACTAGAAGTCATGCGGTGTGATAAAGATGGCTAAAATACGGGATGTTATTTCGGGAAAAAAATGTTTTCTTTCAAATAAATTGTGAAGGCTCCCGCGGTGAGATAAGAAAATGAGATATTGTGAATTTGTTTATGATTTGGGACTACGAGGCAGTACCTCGAGAGTGCCCTTGTGGATATTTATTTATGGCCGCAGTTGTCTTGATTATTTGTTGTGATTTTCTTAAACTTGAAAGGAAATTTGGTTTGTTTCCACGAGATATTATTTGAAATTATGTTTTGTTTTCACGAGATATTATTTGCCATTATTTTTCTTAATTAAATGGTGACACACTACTTGATTCATTTCCAATGTCATTTTATTTTACTATATTGTTAAACATTTTACCATGCCATTATTATATTCCAGTAGGGCCTCACCTGACCTCGTCACTACCCTACCGAGGTTAGGCTTGGCACTTACTGGGTACCGCTGTGGTGTACTCATACTACGCTTCTGCACATCTTTTTATGCAGATCCAGGTACATCTTACCAGCCTAGACGTCAGTGAGTGACCTGCGCACGGAGACTTCGAGGTATATCTGTTAGCGTCCGCAGACTCCGGAGTCCCCTTCTATCTTTTTTATGTTGCTTCCTTATTTTTCTTTTGACTTTGATATATAGAGACATTGAGAATAAATTCTTAGAAGCCTGTGACTTATTTCTACCGAGTTTTGGGAGTTGTAATTATTTGAATTATAGTTTAATTAATTCAGATATTTATTATTATTCCGCATTGATAGGCTTACCTAGTCTTAGAAACTAGGTGCCATCACGATCTCCTATGGAGGAAATTTGGGGTCGTGACATGTTGGTATAAGAGCACTAGGTTCATAGGTGTTATGAGTCACAAACAGGTTTAGTAGAGTCTTGCGGATCGGTACGGAGACGTCTGTACTTATCTTCGAGAGGCTGTGGAACTGTTAGAAAATATTCAGTTCTTTGATTCCTTTGTGCGTATTTGTTGACTTCAAAATTTTAAATCATTGTCTTTCTATTCTCTCACAGATGGTCAGGGACACACACAACTAGATCTGATGATCAGACACCCGCGCCCCCTGTTGGAGCCGCAAGAAGCCGGGGTCGGGGTAGAGGCCGAGCCAGAGGCCGAGGAAGACCAGGTGGTGCAGCCAGAGCACCTGCACGATCCGCCGCACCAGAGCCACCAGTAGCTCCAGTTAGAGAGCAGGCACCTGAGACATCTGTTACTACTCCTGCACTTTAGGAGACTCTTGCCCAGTTTTTGAGCATGTTTGGCACTCTAGCTCAGGCAGGGTTAAATCCACTTGCTCCTGCCACATCTCAGGCCGGGGGAGGAGCACAAACTCCCACCGCCAGTACTCCAGAGTCACGGGCCAAAGTTGACCATGCCCCAGAGGTTATACCAGTGCAGCCAGTTGTCCCAGTTCGGCCTGAGATTAGGATAACAGTTTCAGAGGGGGAGCAGCTCAGGCTCGAGAGGTATAAGAAGTACCACCCTCCCACTTTCAGTGGTTTAGCTTCAGAGGATGCTCAGGGTTTTCTGGAAGAATGTCACTGTATCCTTCGTACTATGGGTATTGTGGATTCCAGTGGAGTTTCTTTCACGGTATTTCAGTTTAGAGGAGTAGCCTACCAGTGGTGGCGGGCATATGAGTTGGATAGTCCGTTTGAGGCGGTTTCACTTACTTGGATTCAATTTTCAGATATGTTCTTAAGGTAGTATGTTCCTCATAGTCTTAGATATGAATGGCGCGCAGAGTTTGAGTAGCTGCGCCAAGGTTCTATGATCGTGTCAGAGTATGCGGTCCGATTCAGTGATTTGGCTAGGCATGCACCAGCCTTAGTTGCTACTGTTCGAGAGCGGGTTCGCAGATTTATTAAGGGTCCCCACCCTAGTATTAGATACAGTATGGCCCGAGAGTTAGAGATGGACATCAAATACCAACAGGTGGTGTCAATTGCTAGGAGATTGGAAGGTATGCAGACTCGGGAGATGGAAGAGAGGGAAGCTAAGAGACCCCGAGATTCTGGCACATATAATAATTCTCATGCCCCAGTTGCAGCCCGTCATGGTAGAGGTTATGTGAGTCGTCCTATTCATTCAGCACTTCCAGCTTCCAGCGGTATTGCGGCTACTCCCAGACCTCAGGTTCCATACTATGCACCGCCAGTGTCTTCTGTACCTCCTGTACGGGGTGCTTTCAGCGGGCAGTCTAGTCGATAAGGCTCGAGCTAGTCCCAGTAGCCACATACTCCGAGGGCTTGTTTTGAGTGTGGTGACACTCGTCATATCATGAGGGATTTCCCCAGACTTAGGAGCGGTGCACCTCCACGGATTTCTCAGGCACCTATTCCACAAGGTCCTCAGGCTTCTCAGGTCATGATTACTGCACCAGTTGCCACTCCACCTGCACAGCCAGCTAGAGGTGGAAGTCGGAAAGGTAGAGGTCGCCCTAGAGGGGAAGGCTAGGCTAGATATTATGCCCTTCCTACTAGGACAGATGCCGTTGCATCTGATTCTATTATCACAGGTATTATTTCGGTCTGTCATAGAGATGCGTCAGTCTTATTTGATCCAGACTCCATTTATTCTTATGTGTCATCTTATTTTGCCCCGTATTTGGATGTATCACGTGATTACTTGAGTTCTTCTGTTTATGTATCTATACCCGTGGGTGAATCTATTATTGTGGACCGCGTGTATCGATCGTGTTTAATTGTTATCAGAGGTTTTGAGACCAAAGCTGATTTATTATTGCTCAGTATGGTGGATTTTGAAATTATTTTGGGCATGGACTGGTTGTCGCCCTATCACAATATTCTTGATTGTTATGCCAATACGGTGACGTTGGCTATGCCAGGTCTACTGCGGCTAGAGTGGAGAGGTACCTCGGAGCATGTTCCTAGCAGGGTTGTTTCATTTCTTAAAGCTCAATGAATGGTTGAGAAGGGGTGTGATGCGTGTCTGGCCTATGTGAGAGATGTTAGTATTGATAATTCTACTTTGGAGTCAGTTCCTGTAGTAATGGATTTTCCTGATGTATTTCCAGTAGATATTCCGGGTATGCCACCCGACAGGGATATTGATTTGTTACCTGGCACTCAGCCCATTTCTATTCCACCATACCGTACGGCCCCAACAGAGTTGAAAGAATTAAAAGAACAGTTACAAGAATTACTTGATAAGGGTTTCATTCGGCCTAGTGTATCGCCTTGGGGTGCTCTTGTCTTATTTGTGAAGAAGAAAGATGGTTCTATGCAGATGTGTATTGATTACCGCCAGCTGAAAAAGGTTACCGTGAAGAACATGTATTCATTGCCACGTATTGATTACCTATTTGATCAGCTTCAGGGTGCCAGAGTATTCTCTAAGATCGACTTACGTTCAGGCTATCATCAATTGAAGATTCGGGAGCCAGATATCCCAAAGATTACTTTTTGGACTCGGTATAGTCATTACGCGTTCCTTGTGATGTCTTTTGGGCTGACCAACGCCCCAGCAACATTTATGCACTTAATGAATATTTTATTTTAGCCCTATCTTGATTCTTTCGTCATTTTATTTATTGACGACATTCTGGTGTATTCCCGGAGTCGGGAAGATCATGAACAACACCTGAGGACTGTGCTTCAGATTTTGAGAGAAAAGAAGTTATATGCAAAATTCTCAAAGTTTGAATTCTGGCTTGATTCAGTGGGATTTTTGGGTCATATAGTTTCATGCGAGGGGATCAAGGTAGATCCGAAAAAGATTGAAGTAGTGCATAATTGGTCTAGACCATCCTCAATTACGGAAATCCAGAGTTTTCTTGGTTTGGCAGGGTATTATTGCCAATTTGTAAAGGGTTTCTCTTCTATTGCTACATCTATGACCAAATTAACCCAGAAGGGTGATCCGTACAGGTGGACCGAGGAATATGAGGAGAGCTTTCAAAAGCTCAAGACAGCTTTGACTACAACCCCAGTATTGGTATTACCTACAGGTACAAGGTCTTATACTGTGTATTGTGACGCGTCGCATATTGGTCTCGGCACAGTGTTGATGCAAGATGGTAGGGTGATTGCCTACGCGTCCAGACAATTAAAGGTGCATGAGAATAATTATCCTATACATGACCTGAAGTTAGCAGCTATTGTTCATGACTTAAACATTTGGCGGCATTATTTGTATGGTGTCCATTGTGAGGTCTACACCGATCACCGGAGTCTACAACATCTGTTTAAACAGAAGGATCTTAATTTGCGGTAGCGGAGACGGTTGGAGTTGCTTAAGGATTATGATATCACCATTCTCTATCATCCTGGGAAGTACAATGTAGTGGCCGACACCTTGAGTCGTAAGGCAGAGAGTTTGGGCAGCTTAGCATATTTACCAGTAGCAGAGAGGCCTTTAGCCTTAGATGTTCAGGCCTTAGCCAACGAGTTTGTCAGGTTGGATATTTCCGAGCCGAGCCGAGTTTTGGCTTGTGTGGTTTCTCAGTCTTCTCTTTATGATCGTATCAGGGAGCGTCAGTATGATGACCCTCATTTGTTTATCCTTAAGGATACAGTTCAGCACGGTAATTCCAAGGAAGTCACTATTGGAGATGACGGTGTACTACGGATGCAGGGCAGGCTATGTGTACCCAATGTAGATGGCTTGCATGATTTAATTCTCCAGGAGACTCACAGTTCGCAGTACTCTATTCATCCGGGTGCTGCAAAGATGTATCAGGACTTGAGACAACATTATTGGTGGAGGCGGATGAAGAAAGACATAGTGGGGTATGTATCTCAGTGTCTAAATTGTCAACAGGTGAAATATGAGCATCAGCGACCTGGTGGATTACTTCAGAAGTTAGAGATTCCAGAATGGAAATGGGAGCCGATCACTATGGATTTCGATGTTGGACTCCCACGGACTCAGCGGAAGTTTGATGTAGTTTGGGTGATTGTGGATAGGCTGACCAAATTAGCTTATTTCATTCCTGTAATTACTACTTACTCTTCAGAGCAGCTGGCTCAGGTATATATTCGCGAGATTGTCAAACTTCACGGTGTACCGGTATCTATCATCTCTGACCGGGGTACACAGTTTACCTCACGGTTTTGGAGGGTAGTACAGCGTGAGTTGGGTACTCGGGTAGAGTTGAGTACAACATTTCACCCTCAGATGGACGGGTAGTCCGAACGCACTATTCAGATACTGAAGAATATGCTTCGTGCGTGTGTGATAGATTTTGGGGGTGCTTGGGATCAGTTCTTACCACTTGCGGAGTTTTCTTACAACAACAGTTACCAGTCCAGCATTGAGATGGCTCCGTATGAGGCTTTGTATGGTAGGCGGTGTCGGTCTCTAGTGGGTTGATTTGAACCGGGCGAGGCTAGGCTATTGGGTACAGACTTGGTTCAGGATGACTTGGAAAAGGTTAAATTGATTCAGGATCTACTTCGTACAGCCCAATCTAGACAGAAGAGTTATGCGGATCGGAAGTTTCGTGATGTTGCATTCATGGTTGGTGAACGGGTCTTGCTTCGGGTTTCGCCTATGAATGGTGTGATGAGGTTCAGGAAGAAGGGCAAGTTGAGCCCTAGGTATGTTGGGCCTTTTGAGATTCTTGAGAGAGAGTTAGAGTGGTGGCTTAAAAACTTGCACTGCCACCTAGTCTCTCTGTGGTTCATCTGATATTCCATGTTTCCATGCTTCGGAAATATCACGGCGATCCGTCTCATGTGTTAGACTTCAGTTCGGTTCAGTTGGACAAGGATCTATCTTATGTTAAGGAACCAGTGGCTATTTTGGATAGGCAGGTTCGAAAGCTGAGGTCAAAGAACATTGCTTCCGTGAAGGTTCAGTGGAGGGGTCATCCGGTCGAAAAGGCGACTTGGGAGACCGAGCATGATATGCGCAGCCGTTATCCGTACTTATTCACCAGCTCAGGTATATCTTCTAACTCCATTTGAGGACGAACATTTATTTTAGAGGTGGAGAATGTGATGACCCAAAATGTCATCTTTAAATTTAATAATTAATTATGTGTTCTAAGACCTAGAAAAGCACTAATTATCATTACTCGACTTGCGTGCGCAGTTCGTAAATTTTTTCAAAAAGTTTTTATGGGAAAAATGAATATGTAAAACTCAACTGAGTTGACCTTGATCAACATTTTTAGCAAATAGACTCAGATCAGTGTTTTGACAGTTTCGGTAGGTCCGTATCGTGATTTGGGACTTGGGCGTATGCCCGGAATCAATTCCCGAGGTCCCTAGCCCAAGATATGGAATTTTGAAGAAAAACTAAAAGTTTAAATTCAAATAGTGACCGGATGTTAAATTATGTGCAAACGACCCCTGAATAGAATTTTGATGATTCCAACAGCTCCGTATGGTGATTTTGGACTTAGGTGGGTGATCGGAATTTTATTTGGAAGTCCGTAGTAAAATTAGGCTTGAAATGGCTAAAATAGGAATTTAAGTTTTGAAGTTTGACCGGGGAGTTGACTTTTTGATATCGGGGTCGGAATCCAGTTCTGAAACTTTTAACAGCTCTGTTATGTCATTTATGACTTGCATGCAAAATTTGAGGTCAATCGAACTTGATTTGATATGTTCCGGCGTCATTTGTAGAAATTGAAAGTTTCAAAATTTATTAGGCTTGAATCTATGTGTGATTCGTGTTTTTAGTGTTGTTGGATGTGATTTGAAGACTCGACTAAGTTCGTATGATGTATTAGGACTTATCGATATATTTGGTTGAGGTCCCGAGGGGCTCGGGCGTATTCCTGATGGTTAAGGGATCATTTTTGGCCTCGGTGAGATAACTGATATCGCGGAGGAGAGGACGCGGACGCAAATGGTAGGGCAGTGTGTGCATCGCGAACGCGTGAGTGGCGTCGCGTTCGCGAAGGGACGCGTTCGCGAAGGTCTGAGTTTGCAAAGCTTTGCGTTCGCGAAGCGTAGGTCGCGTTCGCGAAGGGGAAAGTTGGGCATCATATTTTTGTGCTTCGCGAACGCGAGTCAAGTGTCTCGTTCGCGAAGAAGAAACCACTGGACAGAATGTTTAAGTTTAGAAAATAGGACTTCATTTTTAACGATTTGGAGCTCGGATTGAGGCAATTTTTGGGAGATTTTCAGAGAAAACATCGGGGTAAGTGTTCTTAACTCAATCTTGGTTAGATTACCCTAATCCATCACTGTTTTTAACATTTAATTGGTGATTTAAGTTGGAAATATTTGAAAATCCCTCATGGATAGATTTGAACATTTGAGGGTCGAATTGTTATTGGAATTTAGTCATTTTGGTATGGTTAGACTCGCGATTGAATGAGCGTTCATATTTCATAACTTTCGCCGGATTCCGAGACATGGGCCCCTCGGGCCATTTTTGAGTTAATTTTGGATTTTTATTGAAAATTATAGTATTTTCTTATAGAATTAATTCTATAATTTTTTTGACTGTATCGAATTAATTATGACTAGATACGAGTCGACTGGAATCGGAAAATCGAGAAAAAAGCATACTACTTGGTTAAATTGGAGCAAGTCGAGGTAAGTGACTTGTCTAACCTCGTGTGGGGGAAAGTTTTCCTAGGATTGGTATTAATTGTAATGTGATAAAAGTCGTGTACACGAGGTGACGAGTGTGTACACGGACTAAATGTGAAGGATTATGTTTTAAATTGTGAAGATCATTGTTGCACATTAATTAAATTATTAAATCTTGTTATATTCTCCATCATTGATTTGATTTGTATACTTAAAATTTGCTTGACCTTTTCCTGCTAATTGTTTTACCTGTTTAGTTGAAACTTGGTTTCTTTTATTCTGTGCATTATTTGAAATTGATTTTCTTTAAATTAAATATTATTAATATGAAGTATTTGACATTTTAAATTTGGTATTGAAGCAACGTATTAAAGATTTTGAAATATTATTTTGCTAAATTATTTATTTCCGAATAATTTTGTAAGCTTTTTGTACTCATTGTGATAGAGCCGTGAGCTCTTTATTATGGAAAAATATTATTGATGATTTATGTTGGCATGAGCCGTGAGCTCTTTATTGTGGAAAATTATTATTGATGATTTATGTTGGCATGAGCCGTGAGCTCTTTATTGTGGAAAAATATTATTGTTGATTTACTTTGACAAATTGAAATATTTGGGCACTTGAGGTGTAAATTATGATATTGATACGCATGTGGTGGTATAAGGTATGGGTATTGAAACGCATGCGGTGAGATATGGGTGGCTTGATACGCGTGGCTAGTAGGGGGAACTACTAGAAGTCATGCGGTGTGATAAGGATGGCCAAAACGCGGGATGCTATTTCGGGAAAAAAAATGTTTTCTTTCAAATAAATTGTGAAGGCTCCCGCGGTGAGATAAGAAAATGAGATATTGTGAATTTTTTTATAATTTGGGACTACGAGGCGGTACCTCGAAAGTGACCTTGTGGATATTGATTTATGACCGCAGTTGCCTTGATTATTTGTTGTGAGTTTCTTAAAGTTGAAAGGAAATTCGTTTTGTATCCACGAGATATTATTTGAAATTCTGTTTTGTTTCCACGAGATATTATTTGCCATTATTTTGCTTAATTAAATGGTGACACACTACTTGATTCATTTCCAATGTCATTTTATTTTACTATATTGTTAAACATTTTACCATGCCATTATTATATTCCAGTAGGGCCTCACCTGACCTCGTCACTACCCTACCGAGGTTAGGCTTGGCACTTACTGGGTACTGCTGTGGTGTACTCATACTACACTTCTGCACATCTTTTTGTGTAGATCCAAGTACATCTTACCAGCCTAGATGTCAGTGAGTTACCTGCGCACGAAGACTTCAAGGTATATCTGGAAGCGTCCGTAGACTCCGGAGTCCCCTTCTATCATTTTTATGTTGCTTCCTTATTTTTCTTTAGACCTTGATATATGGAGACATTGAGAATAAATTCTTAGAAGCTTGTGACTTATTTCTACCGGGTTTTGGGAGTTGTAATTATTTGAATTGTAGTTTAATTAATTCAAATATTTATTATTATTCCGCATTGATAGACTTACCTAGTCTTAGAAACTAGGTGCCATCACGATCTCCTATGGAGGGAATTTGGGATCGTGACAATATATAGACGACAAATCCACATCACCAAATATACGGACAAATCCACTTCAACATATAGATGGACAAATTCACATAACCATATAGACAGACAAATCCATATCAACATATAGACTGACAAATCCACATCACCATAGAGATGGACAAATCCACATCAACATACAGACGGACAAATCCACATCAACATATAGACGGACAAACCTGTATCACCATATAGACGGACAAATCCATGTCACCATACAGACGGACAAATCCAAATCAACATATAGACGGATAAATCTATACCAACAAATAGACGGACAAATCCCCATCACCATATAGACGGAAAAATCCACATCAGCATATAGACGGACAAATCCATATCACTATATAGATGGCCAAATCCACATCACTATATAGACGGATAAATTCATATCAACATATAGACATACAAATCCCCATCAGCATATAGACGAACAAATCCATATCACCATAAAGACGGATACATCCATGTCAACATATAGAACATTAAACCCATGACAGCATATAGAAGGAAAAATTCTTAATCGCATATAGAAATTTGCCCAAAGCACAAAGGACTAGAATCTTCTCCCCATTTTGTCAATTGTCGTTGACTTAATATTTACTAATCTTTTTTTTTGCTTATACAGTTTTGAAGAGATGGTTCACATCAGAGACTACACATCTCCATCCTCCAAGCGCAAGTATCTCATAAGCGATGCTAAGAATGGAGGGGCTATAACCAAGCCGTTGACTTACCTTCCACTAGTTGGTTGATATGAAAATTTATGGCCACCTCTATAGAATCCCCTCTATACAGTAGATTGGACTTTAGAGCACAACCAAAAGACAACCAAAATGTGGTCCTTTCAGACTCCTTACCAACGAAAACTCAATATCGCGAGTACCGTTCCTTGCCTAGGACAACACATGATTCAAAGGGAGATACTGTCACGCCCCAAAATCGAGGAGCGCGACCGACGCTCAACCGAGTGAACCCGGCCGAGCAAGCCTATTAGATTTCCTTCTACCCAAACTCATCCATGAATAAAGATAATACATATTTTCTTTAGTTAGATAATAAGGTGATCATGTCTACAACACCAATTCATTACCATTAGTTAATTATTTAATAAGTCTCAAAACACACACACCCCTTCATGGTTCAAAGTGAAACAAGTGATTTAATCACAACACAACTTGTTTATCATTACCAACACCCATATACAACCCACACTAAGTCTATAGAGCCTCTAAAGATACCAAATAGTACAATGAAAGTTCTAGGAATAAAGCTCCGGCTATACCTCATAACACGATAACACATACGAAATAACACAACCCCGGAATGAGATGGGGCTCACCAAGTCAGCTGAGAAGAATGAGCACCGCTAACACTGGTCAATATCCTCCGCTGTGGAACCACCTGCATCCATTAAAGATGCAGCGCCCCCGGCAAAAAGGGACGTTAGTACATGTCGAATAGTACTAGTATGAAAACTAAACACCAATTTAAGAACTCGGAAATACAATATGAACATGATGAACCAGGGCGACAATAGAATAGCATAGATAGCTATTTAAACACAAGCAAGCTTATCAAGAGCTGTCATTAGCATTTATAGAATTTAAGATGAGAACCTCTATAATCATTTTCACACAAAGCGGCCCCTCCGCCTCACCCCAAATATATGTAGGTGGAGATGTAAGCACAATACCAAACTCTACTCAAGCGGCCCTTCCGCCTCACCCCAATGTATATGGGTGGAGGTATAATCACAGTACCAAATACCTACACAAAGCGGACATGCCGCCTCACCCCGTATATATATATATATATATATATATATATATATATATATATATATATATATATATATATATATATATATCAAAGTCATACACAAAGCGGCATTGCCGCGTCACCCCAATGTATGTGGGTGGAGGTGTAATCCCAATCACAATCTCTACATAATTTGGCATAATAATTTCCACATAAATCACGACTTGGAATCATAACATGTAGATACGCAATCCATAGTTTGGAACACATCCACAATTTATAAGACAATATGATAAGAGCATTTGAAATACAGATTGAACATATATCTTTGTCACAACACTTATTTGAAATACTCGATTTGTAATAAATATCTTGTAACTTACAAGGATATTGGGGTTCCAATTCTTAAAGAAGAGTTTAGCCAACATACCTCAATTGATCTTCCTTAAACTCTAAAATGTTCCGAAATTCTTAGCAACTTCAATCTATTTTAGAAATATAACAAGTTAAACCAAAATTAGGAAGATGATCATGGTTCTAGCTCATTTGAGCATTTTATCAAACACTAGGTGTGTATTAAGGTTTCAAGGTCCTTTTATGGAAGATTCCATCATCCCAAAACCCATTATTTATCAATTTTAGTTCACAATCTTCCTACATCCTTTGATAACACATGTATGCAAAATAAACAACTCCCATAGCCAAGAATTGTCTTGCTAATTACCCATTCTTAGATAAATTTCACTCTCTCACTCTAGGGAACTCTCACTCTCAATATATCAGGTTTTAGCTCACAAATGGTCCATTGCGTCTATTTAATCGAAGTAGGGTCGGATTTTAAAAACTAAAAAATGAAGCTCCGGAACAGGATCTGCAGTCACATATGCGATCGCAGAATTGATATGCGGTCTACATATCGGCCACACAATTGGTGCCCAAAACTGGGGGTCGCCTGCCTATTTCTGCGGAGATTTTGCAGCCCGCAGACGTGTTCTGTGGTAGCATGATGCACCACAGAACTGGTCTGCGGTCGCATAATGTACCGCAGACTTCCTCCAACTCTTGCCCCGCATCTACTTCACTCTGCGGCCATTGTGCGGTCCGTAGAGTGATTCTGCGACCGCATAGTGGGCGGCAAAAATGCCCTCTTCTTCCAAAAATTTTCCTTTACTCCCCAGTGCATTGCTCAACACAAAAGGTCCGAACCGCGGCGAGAAAGCTCGCCGCGAAGAATTTCTACAATCCCCAAACACGTAAGCCTACTTCAGCACCACAAAAATATAAATTACTTTACGAAATTTTTACGGGGCCTTGCATTCTCCCCCACTTAGGATCATCCATCCTCGAATGAGAGTCAAAATCTGTCATAGCATTCAATATGGCCGAACTATTAATTCACACACACCCGTAGTTTCAAAATTTGGCTAACACCCTAAATTTCCAAAAATTTCGTCAGCGTCTCCCCTGTAACTGGGCCTATGCACCTATCAGAGAATCCCAGAAACCAATCTTAACCATATATACATAACCGACGATACACTATAACATAAGAACAACACCAACCATGGCCTCATAAGCAATATATATTACCATAAAAGGAACGCCCTTAACATCAATGGTACAATTAATACATAATTCATAGAAAGTAACTCTTAGAATTTTCATAGATCACAACTTTATAAATACATGGCTATTTAAATAAATAAGGATACTTTTTCTTCATTTCTTCCTCGGCCTCCCAAGTAGCCTCTTCAACCTGTTGGTTTTGCCATAGCACTTTCACGGATGTAATTTCTTTACTTCTCAACTTTCGGACTTGTCGATCAATAATAGAAACTAGAATCTCTTCATAAGTCAATTCCTCATTAACCTCAATAGTCTCAACCAGAACAATGAGTGTCGGGTCTCCAACTACTTTCTTCAACATAGTCACATGAAACACTGGGTGCACTAATGACATCTCAGGTGGTAGCTCAAGCTTGTACGCCACCTCACCGATCCTCTAAATGATTATGTACGGTCCGACATACCTCGCACTCAATTTCCCTTTCTTACCAAATCGCATTACACCTTTCATGGGGGAAACTTTCAAGAATACCCAATCATCTTCTTTGAACTCTAAATCCCTACGATGAACATCTGAATAGGACTTATGATAACTCTGGGCAGTCTTCAACCATTCCTTAATGATTTTAACTTTTTTCATAGCCTGATGCACGAGGTCTGGCCCTATCAAATCTGCTTCCCCAATGTCGAATCATCAAATGAGAGATCTATATCTCCTTCCATATAAAGCCTCGAACGGTGCCATATGAATACTAGCATGATAACTATTGTTGTAGGCAAATTCTATGAGTGGCAAATGATCATCCCAAATACCTTTGAAGTCTAGAACACAAGCGCACAACATGGCCTCGAGCATCTGAATAGTCCGCTCTGCCTGCCCATCTGTCTGCGGGTCAAAAGGTTGTACTGAGATTCACCTGAGTACCCAAACCTTGCTGAAATTTCTTCCAAAAATTAGTCTTGAACTGTGCCCCCCGATCCGAAATGATAGAAACTGGAGTACCATACAACCTGAATATTTCTTAATATACAACTGAGCATACTGTTCCGCTGTATCGGTAGCCTTAATCGGTAAAAAGTGGGCTGATTTTGTGAGTCGATCCACAATCACCCAAATTGAGTCAAACTTACGAGGAGTTCTAGGTAGTCCTACCACAAAGTCCATATTAATCATTTCTCACTTCCACATTGGAATTTCTATGTTCTGTGCCAACCCACCGGGCCTTTGGTTTCCGGCCTTCACTTGCTGACAATTTGGACATCTCGCCACAAAGTATGCTATATTTCGTTTTATATCATTCCACCAATAGACTTCCTTAACATCATGATACATTTTCATAGAGCCCGGGTGCACAAAATACCTAGAAGTGTGAGCCTCGGTCATGATTCTCTCCCAGAGACCATCTACATTTGGAACACATAGACGCCCTTGGTACCTTAATGTACCATCATCCATGCCAAGAGAAAAACCCATGGTCTTATGTTTATGAATCCCCTCTTTCAATTGTGCCAATAATGGATCGTTGTATTGCTTCTCCTTGACTTCTACAACAAGTGATAATTCAGCCCTATTTTGCACAATCACCCCTCCTTCACTAGAATCTGCAAGTCGAACTCCCAAACTAGCCAATCGGTAAACTTCCTTGGCCAATGGCCTTTGATATGCCTCCAAGTGTGCTAAACTACCCATAGATTTCTGGCTAAGAGCATCCGCCACAACATTATACTTCCCCGGATGATATAGAATATCAATGTCGTATTCCTTGAGTAACTCAAGTCACCTTCTTTGCCTCAGATTCAATTCCTTCTGCTTGAAAATATATTGAAGGCTCTTATGGTCCGTGAATATATCCACATGGGGCCCATATAAATAATGACGCCAAAGTTTCAATGCAAATTCCACCGCCGCAAGTTCTAAGTCATGTGTTGGATAGTTTTTTTTCATGATTCTTGAGTTGCCTAGAAGCATAAGCTATCACCTTGCCATGTTGCATTAATACACACCCAAGTACGATTCTTGAAGCATCACAATATACCACAAATCCATCTATACCCTCTGGTAGGGTCAACACCGGTGCCGTAGTCAATCTTGCTTTCACCTCCTGGAAGCTTCTTTCACAAGCATCTGACCATTGGAACTTAACTACCTTTTGCGTCAATTTAGTCAACGGAGAGGCAAGAGTAGAAAACCCCTCCACAAACTTTCTGTAATACCCAGCTAAGCCTAAGAAACTGTGAATCTCTATTGGAGTTGTAGGCCTCGGCCAATTCTTCACAGCCGCAATCTTTTGAGGATCAACCATAATTCCTTCTCTGGAGACGACATGACCCAAGAATGTAACAGATTCAAGCCAAAATTCACATTTCAAAAATTTTGCATACAACTAGTGCTAATACAGAGTCTGCAAAACTAACCTGAGATGATCAGTATGGTCCTCTCGACTTCGTGAATATACAAGAATATCATCATTGAACACTATCACAAAGAAGTCAAGAAAAGGTTTGAAGACTCGATTCATAAGATCCATGAAAGCTGTTGGGGAATTTGTTAGCCTAAAAGACATCACCAAAAAATTCAAAGTGCCCGTATCGGGTTCTAAAAGCTATTTTCGGAACATCCTGCTCCCTGATCTTCAATTAATGATACCCGGATCGTAAATCAATTTTGGAGAAGTACTTAGCACCTTGCAATTGGTCAAACAAGTCATCTATCCTTGGCAATGGGTACTTATTCTTGATTGTGACCTTGTTGAGCTACCGATAGTCAATACACATTCTCAGTGACCCATCTTTTTTCCTTACAAAAAGGACCAGCGCACCCCAAGGCGATACACTCGGTCGGATAAAACCCTTTTCTAACAAGTCCTTCAACTGCTACTTTAGTTCCTTCAATTTTGCCGGTGCCATTCTGTAGGGTGGAATAGATATAGGTTGTGTGTCTAGCATCACATCAATCCCAAAATCAATCTCCCTGTCTGGTGGGATCCTAGGGAGTTCATCCAGAAAGACACCCGGAAATTCATTCATGACAGGCACAAAATCAAGTGTAGGTGCCTCAGCGTCGGTGTCCGTAACCCGGACCAAATGGTAAATACATCCTTTGTTGATCAGCTTCATGGCCTTAATGTAAGAAAAAGACCTACCCTTCGGCACTACATCATCACCCTTCCACTCAATAAATGGCTCATTTGGAAATTCGAACCTAATAGTCCTGGCTCGGCAATCAAGCTTGGCAAAACAAGAATAAAGCCAGTCCATCTCCATAATTACATCAAAGTCGACCATCCCTAATTCAATGAGATCGGCCATGGTGACCCGACCAAGCAACATGATAGCACAATCCCTATAAACCCGCACGGCCAAAATAAACTCACCAACCGAAGTAGATACAGAGAACGACTCATGAAGTTGTTCTGGTTCTATCCCAAATTCCATAGCAAAATAAGAAGTGACATATGACAAAGTGGAACCTGGATCAATAAGAGCATACGCATCATGAAATAATACAATCAAGATACCTGTGACAACATCTGGATAAGCCTCTGAATCCTGACGCCTCCGCATAGCATAAAATCTGTTGGGCCCTCCCGAATTCTATGCACCACCCCTAGCTGCACCACGCCCTGCGGGTGCTGGGGTGCCTCGAGCTGTAGGTGTTGTTGTGTAGTAGATGCAGAATTAGCTGGCTGCGCCACACCTTTGTCCATGTTTCGGCGGGCCGAGCGGCAATCCCTCTGAATGTGACCCCTCACACCGCACCCATATCATATAGGTAGGTCCATGAAGCATGCCCGAAAGTGCATCCTCCCACACTTAGGGCATGGGAGCCTCCGCTGCTGAAATCTTCCGTCGGGCGAACCCTGCCGGTGAGGTCCCCTATTGCCCTGACTGGGTATATATGACTATGCACTCATCGAAGACTGAGCGAATGATTGACATGGTCCTGATGACCCTCCCCTGAATGCCGATCTACCACCACCACCACCGGAAGAACCACCAAAGTTGCCTGCGGACCGGGCCTTGTTGTTACTCTGATGCTCGATTCTATTCTTCAATTTGCGGGCCTCTGTGGCTTGAGAAAATTCTACCATCTTACCATAGTTCATATCAGAATTCAAGGCGGCTGTAGCGGCCTCATTAATAACCAAGGGTTTAAGGCCCTGCACAAACTGGCGCACTCTAGCCTCTATAGTGGGCAACATGTAAATAGCATACTTGGACAGGCGCGCAAACTCCATATGGTACTCCCACACATTCATACTACCCTGCTTCAGGTTTTCAAACCTAGCGACACGGGCTGCCTTAGTTTTGACAGGCAAGAAATAATCCATAAAGGCATCTGTGAACTCACCCCACCTTGCCGGGGGGCTCCCCTCCCCACGAGATTCCTCCCACAACTCAAACCAAGAATAGGCCACCGCTTTCAGGCGGTAAGAGTCCAACTCCACTCCCTCCGTCTCTGTAGCATGCATAACCCGGAGAGTCTTGTGCATCTCATCAATGAAGTTCCAGGGGTCCTCCTCGGGATTAGTACCCGTAAACACTGGAGGATCTAACTGAAGAAACTTGTTCACCCTAGAACTAGCAGATTCCTTTGGCTGACTGGAAGAAGTAGGCCCAACACTCGATCTCTGGGCCTGAGAAGCCACTAACTGTATCAACATCTGTATGGCTCCCCTAATATCAACATTAGAAACACCAGAATCAGAAGCTAGAGCTGGAGGTGGAACTGGAATATTAGTTGGAGGGACCGTTGCACCTTCAGTAGGTGTAGGGACATGTGCGGCCTGATCAATTGTGGATGAATCAGGCAGAGTAATAACTGGGGGAATATCCTCACCCCTCGGGTGCTCACCCGCATCATCAAATATAGGATCAACTGCCACTCCTGGGATGACATTGGCTCTTTGGCCAGTTCTTGCCTTCTTCTTAGGTGCCATGTACTGAAAAATTGAGCAACGCACGAGTTAAAGGAGGAACAATCTTACAATCAGCTGTATCGCACGATCAAGAAAAAGAAGGGTATTATTCCTAAATGCCCAAATAGCATCCTAATTATAGATGTGGTCGACAACACACCGATAAGAAGGACTCTACTAGACACGGCTCCGAGACATCCTATGACACTTTAAAACCTTAAGCTCTGATACAAATTTTGTCACGTCCCAAAATGGGGGGCGCGACCAGCACTCAACCGAGTAAACCTGGTCGAGCAAGCATGTTAGATTTCCTTCTACCCAAACTCATCCATGAATAAAGATAATATATATTTTCGTTAATTAGACAATAAGGTGATCATGTCTACAACACCAATTCATTACTATTAGTTACTTCATTTAATAAGTCTCAAAACACACACGCACCTTCATGGTTCAAAGTGGAACAAGTGATTTAATCACAACACAACTTGTTTGTCATTCCCAACACCCATATACAACCCACACTAAGTCTACAGAGCCTCTAAAGATACCAAAGAGTACAATGATAGTGTTGACAACAAGGCTGCGGCTATACCTCAAAACACGATAACACATACGAAACAAAAGATGCACAACCCCGGAATGAGATGGGGCTCACCAAGTCAGCTACGAAACAAAAGATGCACAACTCCGATGTTGAATCACATGCATCCATTAAATATGCAGCGCCCCCGACAAAAAAGGATGTTAGTACATGTCGAATAGTACTAGTATGAATACAAAACACCAATTTAAGAACTCAGAAATACAATATGAATATGATGAACCAGAGCGACAATAGAATAGCATAGATAGTTGTTTAAACCCCAAACAAGCTTATCAAGAGCTATCATTAACATTTATAAAATCTAAGATGAGATCCTCTGTAATCATTTTCACACAAAGTGGCCCCGCCGCCTCATCCCAAATGTGATGCTTCTTTATTTACATATGATCAAAACTCAAACATCTTGCAAGCGTTTCTTGAAGCTTAGTGTCCCCCGACAAATACCTTACTTACATCAGCCGGAGAATTATCAATATCCCTTTGGGATTTACATGCCATTGGCGGTTTACCTATTGGAGGTTCTCCCTATGAAGTAGTTGTGCCCGAAATTATCGAACTCACATATGTTAATGAGAAGAATGAAAGATTTACTCCTCGAGCTTGTGGATACCTATTTACCGCCTTTAACCATCTTCAATAAGGGGAGAGTCATGATCCAAAGGTCTAATTTAGCAAGTGGATTGAATTTTGGTGCAAGAGAGACTTGAGAGATAAACCTGCTCCAGCAAGGAGGGAGAGAAAATCTACCCATTTTAAGTCAACGCACAATCCTACTGGAGCTATACCAGAAGTAGTTGCATGGTCTAGCGCGTATGAGACGATGTTTGCTAACCTTGGGGTTCGACATGAAAAGAGAGAAGGCACGTATCTGGCGGCATTGTTATGGAAATTCAGCCTTGCAATCCCGGTTTTGGCGAGTATCTACTATGGCTTGAACAAAATCTCCAAGTCCTTGCAGCTCGAGCATATCAAAATATCTTTTCCCATTCATTATGTATATGGTTGGCTTGCTCACTACTTCAAGACGCACTATGGGATTCCAAAAGGACCATATATTCCATTGATGGTGGGGTATTCCGTAGAAGGCACTGCAAGGTATTTGGATAATATAAATGCAAGAAAACGCATACATCAAGCGGATAATGCATCTTGGACTTCTACCATGCCGGAGGCGTCCGAACATTTCTATTTTGAGGATAACGATAAAGCATCGAAATCGAAAGTCAATTATTTCATGAGTAGCCGTTTTAATTATCTCCGTTTGAGGTGTGGGAACTCCTTCATTCTTGAACCATATAGTCCACATCGATTTAACCGCCAATTTGAGTTTTATCAGACTAGTCCTGGTATTTTGGAAAATAACCTTCGTATCGCCTCATTAGACGAAGGAATCATATTTTGGCGAATTTGTGTGTCACATAATTCCACCAACGGGAGGGAGACCTTTCCCCAGCTATATCTACGGCAAAAAAAACTATTTTTCAGAGTACAGATCCTGGTGGACAAGAGTGCATGGGAGCTTTCTTGAAGATCATTTAGCATCTTTGGTGACTTTTGCTGGGCCAATCACTGCTTCACCTTTAGAGATCACACCGCAAGAGAATAACAAGTAGGACAAACTTCCTACTTTAAAATCCAAAGTGGTTGCACCACGAGACGTTAAGGGACCTCCATATAAAGATGTTCAAAAAAGGAAAGGGACCTTCTCAAGCTCACCAAGTCCATAAGGGTTCCTTTCCATTAGGCACCATTGTCCCTACCTCCAACAAATGCCCATCCTAAAATGAGAGTGATAGTAGTCATGGAGATCAAAAATTCAAGTGGGTGAAGCCATATTCAAACAAATAAGGAGACAGTGATTTCGGTGTAGTCGAGATTACTGACAGTATTAGCAGTGCTTCAAGGGCTTTGACGGCCATTAAAGAGGTAATGCTTAAAACTTTTATATTGTCTTACAATATACAGGTAACTTCACTAACCGTCTATATTTTTTTTTATGCAGCCAAACGGTGATCATGTTTTGATAGCATCACACCAAAGCAAGCCACATGGTAGTAGTGAATCTGTAGTGGATCCGAACTCGAGGAAATCACTTCCAATATCAAAGTCGGACCTAGAGGCGACTTCCATTCCTGATCTTGGAGAAAAATCGGGGCCTAAGTCTCACCAACGATTAGCACCAACGATGTCTATCTTTGACGGAAGAAAGGTTATCTTGACTCTTCGCAAGTATTTTATCTTGAATGCCTTGGCTAAAATTCATGCCAGACTCTCTGACCTTACTGCAAACAATGCTTCTTCTCTTCAGTTCGAGATCCAAGTAATTCTCGAGGAGATGGATGGAAAGGGTGTGGATATTTCCCCTCTAAAAGACCTATTGGCGTCTTTCTTTAAGCTTGCCACTTCATATGACCAGGCACGATCAACTCTTTCTGATAAGGTTGTTGACATTGAAAAATCAGAGCCATTTTTTAAAGCCAAGGCACATCTTGATCTTGTCTTGACTGAAAAATGGGAGAAGGTCTAGGAACTGTCTTTCACCAGTCAATCTCTCAAAGAGGCCAGGGAAAAGGTGAAATAGTTAAGAGCTCTCCGAGATGCTGCCAAGGAAAAGGTTGAAGCGATTGAATCTAGAGTCTCATCTGCTGAAGATGAGTATCGTGGATGTTCTGATGTTTTCTTGGTGACTGTTGATGACTTGGCCGACGTGGAGACGAAGAAACAACACTTATAGGCTACTCTTAAGGACTTGTTCAATTACAAGTTGTGTTTATATTAGCCTATATAGAGTATTCTATTTGCCAATTATTATTTTTTCTTGCATTTGGTTAATTAGCGACTATTCTTAGAAATGAAAACTCCATTTGTTTTACTTTATATTGCGTGTTTTTCCCTTGGATTTAAATGTCATTATTTGCTTGTTTAACGTGATGTATTGACATCCACAAAATATAACTTGGAAAATATCGCTATCGTTCATGTCTCGAAGTTCTCTATATTTGAATATACATCCTCCTTTTTCTTTGAAGATAATATTGTTCATCACCTTTGTAAATTTGTAGTAGGAAGTATATATCTCAATGTGAGAACGCCAAAAATATGAGCCATTTGATTTCGTAAAAACTAAACTTCAAACTCTAACACATATTCGATATCAGCAATCAAGCACCTTCAGAATCGTCCTAGACAATATTCTGAAACCAACTTTATGTTGCACCATGCTGTCAATTCCATATTTGCGCAGTCTAACCAAACAAATCATATCATGGTGTACAAATGTCGAAATTATAAACCGTTTGATTTTTTGAAAACTAGACTTCAAAATCTAGAACATATCCAAAATCCTCGATCAAAAAATCTTAGAATAATCCCAGATAATATTTTTGAAATAAACTTTATATTGCACCACGCTGTCAATTCTGAATTTGAGCAGTCTCACCAAACAAATCATATCTTGGTGTAGCAATATCGAAATCATGAACCGTTTGATTTTTCAGAAACACAACTTCAAAATCGAAACCATATAAAAATTCAAAATTTAATACATTAAGGATAGTTTCTAATAATATTTCAAAGTTAACGTAAATTTCTGACATGCTGACGATTTTAGATTTGCGCGACTTAACCAAAACTTTTGTATTTTGATATGGAAGCCTCGAGATCAGAAGATATTTTACTTGCCCTCAATCGAAATTCAAGAGCTCCAATCTCACAAATATCTTAGGTTCAAGTGTTACTGAATTTGAAATGTTGTGCCACGCAATCTTTCTTCTTATACTTGTGTTCCCTTTTGACGCCTCTCTTCTCTTCCCCTTTTTTTAGGACATAGGGCGGAATTGGAGACCAAACAAACTTGAAGGTTTGGCGAACCTTAACACATAGAGAATCTCTGACTTCAATGAAAATAATTGGCATCCTCCTAAAATCATCCCATTGAAGATACCAATTTACCAGTGGAGGGTTTCCCCCTTTAAATCAAATGAGATCCAAAGTTCAACAAGAGGATGTCGTTTCAGCTTGATTTTACATTCCTTCATACTTCACTCGGACAACAATTAGGAAAATATATATCTTTTGAACTTATGCGACTGAACTTAGAATGAAACTCTAAGCTTCCTACGTACCTCGGTGAAGAGGATCAAGTCATGTCGTAGGTCAGAATGGGTGAGTTTTCTTTTTATTATTATTATATTTTTTATGTCCTAAATTTTTCCTGGGCCACCTCTTTCGAGATTTTCAACCTAGCAAACTTTGTTTTTAGTCGTACACAGTTTATACTCTTGCGGGTCAGGAGTGTAGGAGCATATAGTTTAGGTTCATGCGTCAAGGAGCATTGCAACTTCAAGGATAATAATTCTTAGAGGTGTAAGAACAATACCAAACTCTACTCAAGCGGTCCTACCGCCTCACCCCAATGTATGCGGGTGGAGGTATAATCACAGTACCAAAAACCTATACAAAGCGGCCATGCCGCCTCACCTATATATATATATATATATATATATATATATATATATATATATATATATATATATAGGTGCAACATACAACACCAAAGTCATACACAAAGCGGCATTGCCGCCTCACCCCAATGTATGCGGGTGGAGGTGTAATCCCAATCAAAATCTCTACATAATTTGGCATAATAATTTCCACATAAATCACGACTTGGAATCATAATATGTAGATACACAGTCTATAGTTTAAAACACAACCTCAATTTATAATGCAATATGATAAGAGCATTTGAAACACAAATTGAACATATATCTTTGTCACAACACTTATTCAAAATACTCGATTTGTAATAAATATCTTGGAACTTACAAGGATATTGGGTTTCCAATTCTTAAAGAAGAGTTTAGCCAACAAACCTCAATTGAGCTTCCTTAAGCTCTAAAATATTCTGAAATTCTTAGCAACTTCAATCTATTTTAGAAATATAACAAGTTGAACCAAAATTAGGAAGATGATCATGGTTCTAGCTCATTTGAGCATTTTATCAAACACCAGGTGTGCATTAAGATTACAAGGTCCTTTTATGGAGGATTCCATCATCGCACAACCTATTCTTTACTATTTTTAGCTCACAATCTTCCTACACCTTTTGATAACACATGCATACAAAATAAACTACTCTCATACCCAAGAATTGTCTTGCTAATTAATCATTCTTAGATAAATTTCGAAATTAAGAGCTAGGGTGTAAAATTTTACCTCTAGGATTAAGACCTAGTAAGTTATCCTTGTTAATCTTCAAAGATATGAGCAAGAATCGAAGGACAATTTGTTGAAGACCACTCTCCCACTCTAGGGCACTCTCTCACTCTCAAAGTATCAGGTTTTAGCTCAAAAATGGTCCATTGCGTCTATTTAATCGAAGTAGGGTCGGGTTTTAAAAACTAAAAAATGAAGCTCCGGAACAGGATCTGCGGTCGCATATGCGATTGCAGAATTGATATGCGGTGTGCATATCGGCCGCACAATTGGTGCCTAAAACTAGGGGTCGCCTGCCTGGGTTTGTGGTGATTATGCGGCCCGCAGACCTGTTCTACGGTCGCATAATGCACCGCAGAACTAGTCTGCGGTCACATAATATACCGCAGACTTCCCAGTGATTCTGCGACCGCATAGTGGGCCACAGTAATGCCCTCTTCTGCCGAAAAGTTTCCTTTACTCCCCAGTGTATTGTTCAATACAAAAGGTCTGAGCCGCGGTGAACAAGCTCGCTGCGGAAAATTTCTACAATCCCCAAACACGTAAGCCTACTTCGGTACCACGAAAATATAAATTCCTTTACGAAAACTTTATGGGGCCTTACAGATACGTTGAGGAGATACTTTGAGAATTGACAGTGAATATCATCATATGTCGGGATATTGGGAGTGGGCTGAGCACATACTTGGCAGAAGTCAATAGGCTTTGTAGACAGCAAAAATGCTATTGACTAATGACAATCACAATAAAGGTAAGCAAGGAAGTTATCAATGGGAGAAAATAGGGGTTGATAGGATAGGTGCAAGATAACTGTTTGGTATCTAACTCTAGATAATTCACCTCTAATATTTAAGTGAGTCTCTTGAATTCACTCAATTATTAGTTCAAACGTTTAGTAGAAACTCCTCTCTCGATTAAGTCTCAACCTCACAAGATGAACCAATTTAAAAGCACATGAAGATATGCAAGAATGCGTAGTAGATTGATTTTAAAGATAACCTCTCTTGATTATCCTCCTAACTAGGTTTAATCAACAATTCAACTAGCCTATTTCAATTACTAAGAAGAATTAATGAATTCAACCAACAATATAATGCAAAGATATCACAAGTTATGCCTCTCTCGATTACATGAACAAGTGAATATAGATGCAACAATTAAAACATCCAAAAACGCTTCAATACATAAAAACAAGAGTTATAATCCACAAACAATCATCAATACACCAAATCCATCAAACCGTAAAGAGAACTACTCCATAGATATGGAGTAATTCATCACAAATATGTTTAAAGTAAAGGAAAACATAAAACGATCCAAACTCGGGTCTTGAGTGAGGATTGAATAATGAACTCCTTGTGCTTTTGCTTATCCCACTCCTCCTTAGCCTCCTTAGGTCTCAAATATCTCAAACGTCCAGAAAATAATATTTTTCTATCTATTTATACCATGCAGGGTCGGGCCCAAATGAAATCACCTTTTTCCTACGCGAAATAGGACAATTACTCTATAAATGTTGCACAGGCACGCCGCATGGGGCGACGCTCCATGCGGGGATTTAGTGGAAAAATCCAGAGAGCTAATTCTGACAGGCAGCAGGAATTTCCTACAAGCGCGGCGTGCCGCGGCTGTGGAAGTTTCTCAGAGTATGGGTTTTTCCTTGCTTTTTGACGTCCAAACTTGGTCCTCGAACCCCGAACATGATCCCCGCTTGATACTTTGGGCTTCTACTAAGACTTCAAAGCTCCAAATCACTTGAATTCATTCCATAACATCTACATCACTCGGAATCACTCCTACAAGGCATAAACACGCAATTAGTACAAAACACTAGCGATTAAAGCTCAAACACAATAGAAGCGTAGTAAATTAGAGTGCAATAAGTGACTAAAATACGGGATTATAACCTACCATCAGGCTCGTTGATGGGGATTATATGATTCTTTCTACTTATATCTATGTAATATGCTTAGCTTGTGGGGCCACTCATTACACACACACACACGCACACACACACACACACACACACACATATATATATATATATATATATATATATATATATATATATATATATATATATATATATATATTATTCATCAATACGTAACAAGAGTTGCGGGATTTACGCTTTATAAACTTATATTCTTATTGCTAAGATTAACATATTTTGTAGTGTACGACTCCTTAGGTTACGTACATCAACTCGTAAAATCAACCTCATATATAATCAAGCTTATTTAACGTAGGAGCAACGTAACTACGTTCATGTGTCTTTATTAGTTTTGTGAACACAAACGTGTAAGTATTTGAAGTAATGGAACTCTTTAGGTCGAGTCATTCTTATATTTCTGCAAACTATACATTATGCTACCTTGTTGAACTATTCATGTATAGCTATTCCTCATTACGATTGATAGGAAAGATTTTAGACTTGAGCATACGCCTTCTTCCTCTATGGATAGGGTGACATGGCACGCAATGGATCAGATAGAAAGGAAGTGATTTATTACTGAGTTGTCTTATTGGTAATAACAAGATCATCTCTCAATACTCAAAGTTTCATATCTGAAGCGAGTTTTCAAGAAACTGCTCGAGTTTTAGCAAAAGCGGCTCTCCGGGGTCATATCGATTGGTTGAAAGGCCTGAAAGAGAATGTTTTTTTTAGGGGGGGTGATACTCATTGGTATCGGATTCAAGGGATTAGTGCACCCTTCAAAACAATATAACAACATTCCTTTGGAAACAAAAAAAAAAAAAAGAATCTATCCGAGGAGGAGATGAGAGATATTTTGTTCCACCACAGAAAATTATTTGATTCTTGTCTTTCAAAAAATTTCCACGATATACCGAACAATCATTTAAAGGATTTAATGATTCCTAACAACAGATTCATCTCTTTCTCTATCTGCATTTGGTATGGTTATTTGCTTTGGTAATAAAAAGAAGCAAGATGAGTCGACGTCAGAAGTATGAAAGAGCTGAAGTGATTATTAAAGAATTAGGCCCGGAAACGTATGTGAGCCATTTCTTGATTGCTTGCTTCCTTTTGCTTTCATACGGAAGGTTCCCCTGCTTCTTGAGCAACTAATTGGAGTGCAGAAGAATTGGGACTGATCAATAAGGGGGTACTTTCAATGAGAAGAATATCATATAGCTAGGGGTGGAACAAGAAATCAATGCTAGCTCCATTTCCAATCCACCATTTTGAGCCCTTAAGTATTGGTGGTGTTGCCTAAAAATAGAACTGATTTCACTCCAAGTCCTGACAGGAAATTGATGATAAAAGTTGTACATATCTATATAATATAGAAAGAAGAAAAGAGAGAAAGAAATATTCTTTCCTTTATCTTATGTGTTATCTCATGTAGTAATTATCTTTTTTAATTGGGAGAGATGGCTGAGTGACTTCCAGAAGAGCTGGTGCAAAAGTCATTGTAGTCCAAATAGCGTATTTTCAGTTAGGGCCCAAGACTCACTAAAGCAGTTGTAGCTATTCACTCCTTCTAGTTCTAGTGATGTTTTTGAAAAAAATCTATATTTTTTTAAGGTGATGTTTGGAAATATAACAATTTCGCCTTCCACCTAAGGTGCGCAGGAAAGGCCCAAAGTCAATCCCAGGAAATAGTGAAGCTTTATACGGTCTTTTTGTCTAGGTGCAGGTAGTCCGCATCGTCACAGACATGTCTATTTCACCAAGCCTCTCTCCGAGACAGTGCCCAGATCGTTATGTCTTTCGTGCGGGTAGGAACTTACCCGACAAAGAATTTTTCTACCTTAGGACTGTTATAGTTACGGCCACCGTTCATGGATTTACCTAGGTCCAATGGAGTTCATGGATTTATCAAGGTCAGTTTATGGGCTAATCAATAAAGGATTTTTATCTTCGAAACCCATTTGAAAAGGCAGTGCAAGAGAAATCATACAAAAATGATCGAATCTTCGGACGCCCCGAAAAGGATATGAGGTGCTCGGACAGTTATTATTATGTCATTTCTTTGTATCACATTGCCTCAACTATTGCAGGTTGAATCAGTTTATAAGTATTTTGACTAATGTTTTAGAATCTTATATAGATGATACATGTTCCTTTAATTTACATAAAAGCTATAGTGATGCTATCATTAGATATTCCTTTAATTTCCATATGAAACACCCATAAGTTCTTTTTCATTCTCCGGATATGATGGAAGTTGTCGGTGCAAAAGAAGGGCCATGCCATATCAGGTGAGCATGGGCATCAATCCTTATTAAATGTTCCAAGATGCGGAATTAAGACCATTGGAGAAGACACTTGAGGCCCCGCAATTGAGCTAGCTTGCTTACTTCATATAAATTGACAAATCTTTGTTCAGTAAGCTCTCTTTCTTTTCTTCTTGGTAATATTGCTATTGATGAAAATCGATCTTTCATGTTCTTAGGAGTTTTTCCTTCTTTTTTAAATTGGATGTCTCGAAGAGACCTAAGGATTTGTACTTTCAATTAGGCAAAAGAACCAAAAAAGAAACGAGTGGATTTCTCATGTAATTTTACAAAACACATTATGGTACTTTTAGTTTTATTCAAAGCAAGGATAGTTGGCAACGGTTCTTTTAATACTGATTATCAGTTGAATTAGACTCTGTTTAAGTTTATCAATGATGATGTTTATTTTTCTCGATACAAATCTTCAAAGTACAGTTCATACGCATAAGTATGATGAATCCTTATCTGGAGTTGCTTTTGTTGATTACTATTCTACCCATTATTAGTAAACTCATGAAACATATTGAAGTACTAGACTGAGCTCCTTATGATATTTGGCAATTGAGCCTCTTATAAACGCAAAAGGATATAGAAACGGATAAATGTTAGCAGAGTAAACTCTCCATGAATACACAAATAATTGCTTAAGATGCTTTTAGATACCTAAAAAGAGCAGGCAACCTAAACTTGACATTTCCAAGCTCAATAAAGCTGAAATGCAGCGCTCCATCCTTCTGTGGTTAATAAGTATTAAAACCATTCAAATTATAACTAAAAAAACTTCATAAGAAATATAAGAGAACATGTAACACATTTACCAATCCTTTGATCGCTCCATCCTTTTGGTTGTTTGAAGTACAAACTTTTTAAGCCTATAATACTACATATAACATACTCAGAAATAACACTTGAATCTTTCATTTTAGTTTGCAACTTACTATCTGTATTTTATGTTTATCAGGACATGGTATGTCACCTTCTACATATGCTGGCTTCATATGGAGAAGCTGACATTTTTGAGCCAATGTCAAAAACAAAGTCAAAAAGGTACAGGACAAGTCGGATAGACACATGACAAGTCGGACATGCATATGACAATTTGGACAGGTGCAATACAGGTGGGACAGACACAACACATGCTAAAAATTCATGAATGATTGTATGCGTATAAAGGAGCTTGAAATACATCAAATGCAGATTTCTAAATTGGTTGCTTGAACTACAAATATTTTTTGACAATAGTACTACATTTAACAAACTGCTATATAAAACATGAATCTTTAATAATAGATTTGCAACTTTCACTTTGTATTTTATGTTTATCAAGAACGAGTATGTCATCTTTCTACATATGTTCACTTTATATAGTGAAGCGAACAATTTTGAGCCAAAGTCATAGACAAAGTCAGACCGGTGCAGAACAAGTCTGACATGCACAGGACTATTCGGACAGGCTACGGACAAGTCGTGTAACGATCCGACCGGTTATTTTGAAATCTAGCGCATTGTTCGGCGATTTGAGGCCTTGATTAGCTCAACTTCATGTATTATGACTTGTACGTATGGTCGGAATTGAATTTCGGGAGGTTCGAAGTTGATTCAGATATAAAAGTGTCAATTCGGAAGCTTAAAGTTGGAAGAGTTGACTAAGATTTGACTTTTGAGTAAACAACCTCAGAATCGGCATTTGAAGGTTACAATAGGTTCGTATGATAATTTCGAACTTGTGCGTATCTTCGGGTGATCCTGGGGCATTTTAGCGCTTAATAAGGAAAGTTGGCATTTTGAAGGTATTGTAATTTCATATGTTTGGTTTGAAGTGGATTTTAATGTTATCGACGTCCGTTTGAGGTTCTGAGCCTTGGAATAGATTTGTATCGTGATTTGTGACTTGCACGGAAATTTTGACGTCATTCTGGGATGTTTAAGTGTAATTCAGACGCGTTCGGCAAAATTTAAATGTTTGAACATTTAAAGAAGGTTTCGATCGTTGGTTCGTAGATTTTATGTTGTTGGGCATGAGGCTTCGACTAAGTCCGTATTGTGTTTTGGGTTGTATTGGTACGTTTGGATGGGTCCCGGGGGCCTTGAGTTTTAAATAGATTGAAAACGGATTGAAACTTGGAATTGAGGACCTGCTAATGCTGCAGAAGTTTGGTGCCATCGCACCTGCGGAAGGAGTGGATGCAGGTGCGGTCAGCATGTGTGAAGGGTCCATCGCAGGTGCGCTTTTTGTGGAGAAAGTCTGGGAGCGCAAGAAAATTCCGCACCTGCCAAACGGCAGATGCTGTGAAGACATCGTAGAAGCAGAGGTTGGCCAAGAAGGCCTAGGCCACAGAAGCGGACATGGTCACACAGGTGCGAGCGCTGAAGTGCTTGAGGCCCGCGAAAGCAGAAGCGCAGATGCGCTACATGGAGCTCAGAAGCGAGGGCTGCTGGTTTGAGCTGGAACCGCACCTGCGATGGATTTTCTGCAGGTGTAGAGCCGCAGAAACGGCTAATTGACCGCAGGTGCGAAGGTTGATGGGTAGTGGGGTATTTTTAATCTGAGACTTAGCCCATTTCTCACACGTTTTTATTTGGTTGGGCGATTTTTGGAGCTGTTAAAGGGAATATTTTCATCATCTATGTCAAGGTAAGTAATTCCCACATATTGTGAGTTAAATACATGGTTTATATATGGATTTGAGCATGGAAATTAGTAGAAGTTTGGGATTTTGATTTAAAAAAAAACCTAGAAATTGGTATTTTGGATTTTAATCACGAAATTGGACATGGAATTTGGAATAAATTATATGTTTGCGTTCGTGGTGTTATGGGTAAAGTTTATTATTGAAAATATTCTGAGTCCGGGCACGTGGGGCCGAGGTTTGACTTTATTAATTTTTCTAGCGGAGTTAGGAATAGTTGTAAATTAATTAATTATGATATTGGTATATATTGTTATTTGTTTTAATGATATTTGGACTAGTTCGGATCGATGGGCATTTGGTTTGAGGTGTTAGAGAGGCGTTGGAGCCGGTTGTGAAACTTCAGAGCGAGGTAAGTCTCCTGTCTAACCTTGTGTGCGGGAAACTACCCTCTAGGTGATGTAATTGTTATGTGCTACTAGTTCTGGGTAATACGTATGCACGAGGTGACGAGAGTCCGTACGTAGCTAAAGTATGTTTATGTCCGGGTAGACTTAGGACTTTATCAAGTAGTATTTGAATTATTTAAACTCATTCTGCTGGCTTAATTAACTGAATTTATAATTGAAATTTGATTTAGAATTATATATATATTAGGTCGAGCCCTATCACCTTGAGTTGTTGGAAAGTTATATGAGAAACGATAAAGGTTAAATTGGTTTCGTAACCATGTACTGTATTGTAAGCACGTGTCTTGTAATTCGATGATTTCCTTCCTTTCTTGTGGAGCAGGCCGAAGAATTCGCATTGATTTACGTACTCATGTTGCACTTCTGCACTAAAAGTGCAGGAACTGGCAGGTTTAATTGGTGGTCATCTTGGCGCGTAGGCACAGCTGTTGAGGACTCTTTACGGTGAGCTACAAATTCTAGGCTACGTATCACAGCCATAGAGTACCATTTACTTATTCCTGTCTTATTCATATTCCAGACATATGTATTATATTTGTACTCCTTGGTAAATGCTCATGCACTTGTGACACCAAGTTTTGGGATATTCTATAAATTGTTTGTGGTTTTGCCTAAAATTTACACACTTCTATTATTTATTCTATTTAAATTATAAGTTCCCATGATTTTTAAGCGTTGATTTTTTTATCTAATAAGATTCATAAATTTTGAAAGTAAATAAAAACTGAATAATTAGGTGTTGGCTGGCCTAACAGCGACGTTGGGCACCATCACGACCTATAGTGGATTTTGGGTCATGACTTCTTAGTATCAGAGCTCTAGGTTCACTTGGGTCTCATGAGTCATAAGCAAGTCTAGTAGAGTCTTGTGGATCGGTACAGAGACGTCTGTACTTATCTTCGAGAGGCTACAGGGTTGTTTGGAGCACTTCCCTTCTTGATTCCTCATCGTGCGATTTGAATCCTTTGAGGTCTATGCCTTTATTTCCTTCATACTCAATCTTATGCGACGTGGAGCGCTTGTTATCAATTGGGCATCGAGAAGTTATAGTGGTACTACAGACGTGGTGCAGGATGTTTTTCCCTGCATATTCGGGAAGGCTATTATCGTCGCTTTGCGAAAGGATGTTTTGTTGTTTCAGCTCAGTATATGTATTTCCTATTTATATGAGGCTATACGCATATTGCTATGATGTTCATGCATTGTTATTGCACAGTGTAATGGTAGGATTCGTGTTTACGTGTCAAGACATTGAATGACTCGAAAGGAGGATTCCTCAATTCATGGTTTAGAGGTTCAGCATTTAATTCCAGCGGAGGAAAGGCAATGGGACTATGGGTGTTCGGGCTTTGGTTGATGGAGTAACAAGATTTGATACTTTCGAGCGTGGTGGAATTCTCATTTGTGATGTGGTATCGTCATCCTTGTTTGAATGCATTAAGGCTCGCTGGTGTTATGGTCTTCTTTGATCTGCCTCCGGTGTAGTGTGTTGGGAAAAGGTGCCTGAGAAGCAATTGTCATAAGTGGCGGTGTACGTTGGCTTCAAAGTCTAATCAGTGTTTCTAATGTTGATGGTTCGAGAAAGATGATCTTCGAGGAAGCTTAGAGTTGGTAGCAATTAATTTGTCCAGGTGCTACAAAGATGGATTTTGCTTTGAGGTAGTATTTGGGCAACGAATTATAAGGAAACACATAGTGGGAGGTGTCTCGCGGAGATTAAATCGCAAGCAGGTCAATTATGAACAGCAGAGGTCGAGAGGTCGCTTAAGGAGATGGTTTAACTGAGTGGGAGTTGTAGAGTAGCGTACGGATTCTGTGGTAGGATAGCCACATGCCTTGGGAGAGTTTAGAGCGATTTGGGAATCATGGTGGAAAGTGACTAGGTCTACGGATTTCATTTGGGATGGTGTCTACTGTACTAATCAAGATTGAATATGGCAGAGAGAAGTTTGCTTGAAATGAAGAGGGGTGTGAAAACTTGATTATCATTTTTGGGGATGCAACGTAACTTCAAGTTTGGAATTAATTATCGATCTTCCAGTTGATGTCTATGGGGAATGAACAGACTCTTACAACTGGCGGGCGAGCATGGGCTCAAGAGGGTTTACTGATTTCGGGGTAGTTGTACCAGTGCAGCGTCGTTGGAAGATATCGGTATGGAATTCCACATGTGGGTTCTCTACTATGATCAGGTTAGCGGTTGCTTGATTTTGATGAAGTTTCTACGAAGAGTTCTACTTACTACCCGGCAAAAGGTCGAATATGCGATTGTGGCTGATAATTCGGAATGTTCATGAAAAGTTAACAAGAGACTACGAGAAATTTGGCAGGTTGGCGGTGCGAGATCGTGGTGATTGAGAAAGAGGAATCTTTATGGGTTCTACATTATGTGATGGTAGCTTAAAGCTAAGTGGGGGAGCCGACCGTCTATGACTGGATCACGTGGTTGTCTGCTTGTGCGGTTTCTAATTATCGGTGCATTGGTGGATCAATTCTGACTAAGAAAAGAAAACATTAGGGGGAAATTCGAGAAAAGGACTTGACGAGCGTGTGTTATATTTCGCCTTGTCGGTTCATGTGCAGGTTTTGGGAAGACTTAGAGTTTATGCTTCTGGTGGATGCGATGCACAAGGAAAACAAATTCAATGGGTTCCTTCTTTGAGGGGGTGTTCCAGAGCGTTGGAGTTTGGTTATATTCGGGACCAGGTCAGAGTGGGTGACTCTCAACAACGGTCGTAGTAGATTCAAGAATTAAAGTGCAGTGCCTAAGGATTTTGGGTCCGATGTGTGGGTAAGGATCAAGTTTTGTAGTGGATTATGAGAGGGACTTGGATTGCTCTATGTTATCATCAGTTCTACGGTGCAGAATTGGAGGAAATAGGAGGGATAGCTTTGGATTCGGGGAAGGTATTGCAGAATGGGTATAGTAGTTGGAGATGATATTATGCGCTTACGGAGAGTATGAGATGGCTCATGGGTATTGAGACGATATGGTCTCGTGATTCGGGTCACTCCAGATGAGTGCAGATTGAGTTCATTATGTTTTTGAATGGAGTTATTATCGTTTCTAAGACAAGTCAAGAGTAAATTGGAAGAAGTTGGTTTGGTTAGTAATGGTTGAATCAACATGATTGTGGCAATGATCAGTTCCTTCGACGTGTTAAGTTATACATGGGGTTTGCAGTTGTACGTGCGGGTTTGACAGCCACCATAACTTGATTGATTTGGGAGGTATTTGATTAAAATGGCCTTGTTATGTAAATGGATTCCGAAGAGTTTTGGCGGTTTAGATCATAACTTGAGGTTTGTATTTTCTATGGTTATGGAAATTCATTTGCAAGTTGTTCTACTGAGATGAGTTAAGTGAAATGTTTCTAGCCAATGAAGTGTTTATTCTACTAATAGTTCAGGGGTTATAATGAATTCTTGTACTCTTGCGTTCAATTCTTGTACTTTTGTGTAGCGGCATTATAAATGCAGTGAGCGTATGAAAATTGGAAGTGGAGAATCAAGGTTGCGGTTGGTGTTCATAGGAATGTCACGAGCTCGGATGAGCAGGTAAGAATTCAGATGTTCAGAGTAAGCTGGCATCTTCTTTAGTGTCACCTGAGAACGGTGTCATGTGTAAGAGGCTTTGTATATTGATTTGCAGACTCCTGGTTGGCTTTACAGAATTAGTGTGGTTGGTGGTGTGGAGATGCAGACTTTGCTACCTGGTGCAGAAGGTAGTGGGAGCGTATCCCACAAGGAAATTGTTATAAGTGTGACATGTTAGTCACTTGATTGTTAAGGGTTGAAACCAAGTATGGATATTTTGGAACTGGCGCCAATGTGAGAATTTATGCCTGGAAGGTGCTCTATTCCTTTGGTTGTGGACTGTGGGAGTTTGTTCCGGATTGGACAGTTGCTCGTGTGTGTCATGAGTAGGACCATTGTGGATCTTTGAAAGGTTTTTGGCCCAGTATGGTATGACTAGAATTATCTTGAGGTTCGTTGGTGGGTCTAATGTGAATGTGTGCTCTACATTAGGTCGAATGTGTTCGTTCAGAATAGCATTGCTTACGGAGGAGTCTTCAGGCGTTGGATGTTATTTTCGTCACCAGCTATTCCATGTAATGCACTATTGTGCCATGTGGGTTGTGATACGGCTTGATTTTTCGCACATGTGTGTGATCACGTGTAGTTGATGGTGTTATATGAGCAAGATGGCTCCCGAGATGCAGGTCACTTTACTGTGCCTTAGTTGTGCTTGGGTTTTGTAGCGTGGCACTATCCGCCACCCCCAGGGTTGTATTATGCACCTAATGTGCTTGTGATCGATATTCGGGCATTTCGTAAGTATAAGCATTACGGCATGATGGGTGCTTATTTATTAATTTTTATGTGTGGAACGGGTGGCACGCCGCCACGGGTACATTGTTTGGATCGGATGGCACACCGCCATGGATATGTTATGTGGATCGGGATGCGCGCTGCAACGATGTCATATTTGGATCGGGTTACACGTTGCAACAGTTTGATATTTGGATCAGGTTGCAAGCCGCAACAGTGATATGTTAATCATAGTTCCTTATTTGTATTTTGTATGTCTTGTTTCTCGTCTCTGAGAAAGGTTCATAGAATTTGATGGTCGTTTTATTTGTTACGCGGGCTGGATGGTTCTTTGCCAGAGTCTATTCTTCCTATGGGTCGTATTCGAGTAGTAGCTTGTTGGCGCTTTGATGGCATCGTATGAGATCTTAGACGGTGTTTGAGGTGCCTGAGCAACTTGTATTGGGTAAGATGAGATTATTGGACCTGAGATCAGAGCGATCAGATTTATGTAAGGTATATTAAAGAGCAAAATGTCGTTATTCAGTTCAGAATGAGATAATGGTTCTTGTAAGGAGGAGAGACTCCATGATTTATTGGTTTGGCAGGTAGTAATTTGGTTTTAAAGTTTGTTAGCTAAGGTTATAGCGAGGATCTTTAGTCTGGCCCGAGCTATATGCTCACATGAGTTGTGGTGGCACAGGTAGGTGCACGAGGTGATAAATAGTGATTTTGGACAACTCCGGAGCAGTTCTTGGCACATTCGAGGACGAACGTATGTTTAAGTAGGGGAGAATGTAATGACTCGATCGGACATTTTGAGCTCTAGCGCATCGTTCGGTAGTTTGAGGACTTGAGTAGCTTCACTTCAAGTATTATGACTTGTACGCATGGTCGGAATTGAATTTCGGGAGGTTCGGAGTTGATTCGGATAGAAAATTTTCAATTCGGAAGCTTAAAGTTGGAAGAGTTGACTAAGGTTTGACTTTTGAGTAAACAACCTCGGAATCGGGATTTGAAGGTTCCAATAGGTTCGTATGATAATTTTGGACTTGGGCATTTTGGCGCTTAATATGAAAAGTTGGCATTTTGAAGGATTTAGAATTTCATAAGTTTGGTTTGAAGTGGATTTTGATGTTATCGACGTCCGTTTGAGGTTCTGAGCCTTGCAATAAGTTCGTTTCGTAATTTGTTACTTGAACACAAAATTTGACGTCAATCTGGGAAATTTAAGTGTAATTCAGACGCATTCGGCGAAATTTGAATGTTTGAAAGTTTAAAGAAGGTTTCGATAATTGGTTCGTAGATTTGATGTTGTTGGGCGTGATTCAAGGCTTCGACTAAGTCCATATTGTGTTTGTATTGGTACGTTTTGATGGGTCCCGGAGGCCTTGGGTTTGAAATGGATTGAAAACAAATTGAAACTTGGAATTGATGACCTGTTGATGCTGCTGAAGTCTGGTGCCATCGCACCTGCGGAAGGAGTGGCCGCAGGTGCGGTCACGCAGGTGCGAAGGGTCAATCGCAGGTGTAATTTTCGTAGAGAAAGTCTGGGAGCATAGGTGCGAGGAACATTCCTCACCTGCCAAGCCGCAGATGCGGAGAAGACATCGCAGAAGGCCTGGGTCGCAGAAGCAGACATGGTCGCACAGGTGCGTGAGCGCTGAAGCGCTTGAGGCCCGCAGAAGTGGAAGCATAGATGCGCTACTTAGGGCGCAGAAGCGAGGGCTGCTGGTTTGAGCTGGAGCCACACTTGCGATGGATTTTCTGCAGGTACGGAGCCACAGAAGCGGCTAATTGATCGTAGGTGCGAAGGTCATTGGGCACTGGGGTATTTTTAATCCGAGACTTAGCCCATTTCTCTCACATTTTCATTTGGTTGGGCCATTTTTGTAGCTCTTGGAGGGAATATTTTCATCATCTATGCCAAGGTAAGTAATTCTAACATATTGTGAGTTAAATACATGATTTATATATGTATTTGAACATGAAAATTAGTAGAAATTTGAAATTTTGGTAGAAAATCTAGAAATTGATATTTTTGAATTTTGACCACGAAATTTGACATGGAATTTGGAATAAATTATATGTTTGAGTTCGTGGTGTTATGGTTAAAGTTTATCTTCAAATATATTCGGAGTCCGGGCACGTGGGCCCGAGGGATAACTTTATTAATTTTTCGAACGGAGTTGGAAATTGTTGTAAATTAATTAATTATGATGTTTGGATATATTTTTATATGTTTGCACGATTGTTTGACTAGTTCGGATCAATGGGCATTTGGTTTGAGGTGTTAGAGAGGCATTGGAGCCGGTTGTGGAATTTCGGAGCGAGGTAAGTCTCATGTCTAACCTTGTGAGGGAGAAACTACCCGCTAGGTGATGTAATTATTATGTGCTACTAGTTGTGGGTGCTACGTAAGCACGAGGTCACGAGAGTTCGTACGTAGCTAAAGCATGTTTATGTCTGGGTAGACTTAGGACTTTATCAGGTAATATTTGAATTATTTAAACTCATTTTGCTAGCTTAATTAATTGAATTTATAATTGAAATTTAATTTAGAATTATATATATATATATTAGGTCGAGCCCTATCACCTTGAGTTGTTGGCAAGTTATTTGAGAAACGGTAAAGGTTAAATTCGCTTCGTACCCATGTACTGTAATGTAAGCACGTGTCTTGTAATTCGATGATTTTCTTCTTCTCTTGTGGAGCGGGTCGAACGCCTCGGCAATATAATAGATGCATCTATGGTTCGTGACACTCGACCCTCGGCAGTGTACACATTATTCTGGATCGGGTCATACGACCTCGGCATAATCATGCGTACTAGTCAGAATCTTCACGAGACTATCCTTCCACTGATGCCCGACACTTCATATAGTATTTTCCCTATCCGTTTGATACTAGCACTTGATATATTTGAGCTATTGAGGTAGAAATACGAGACTAAGAGATTTATATATTTAAAAGAAATTTTTGAAGATTATGTGATTTGCGGTTTTACACCATTATTATTGTTGTGCTTTACATCTGCTTATGATTTACCATATTTCTTTATTGGGTCTCTAGTAAGTGTCGATGTCGATCCCTCATCACTATTTATCTGGGGTTAGGCTAGATACTTACTGGGTACGCATTGATTTACGTACTCATGTTGCACTTCTGCACTAAAATTGCAGGACTTGGCAGGTTTAATTGGTGGTCATCTTGGCGCAGCTGCTGAGGACATTTTATGCTGAGCTACAAATTCCAGGCTACGTATTGCAGCCAAAGAGTACTATTTACTTATTTCTGTCTTATTCATATTCCAGACAGATGGTGTATTATTTTTTTACTCCTTAGTAAATGCTCATGCACTTGTGACACCGGATTTTGGGATATTCTGTAAATTGTTTGTGGTTTTGCCTAGCAATTACACACTTCTATTATTTATTCTTTTAAAATTGTAATTTCCCATGATTTTTAACTGTTGATTTCTTTATCTAATAAGATTCACGATTTCAAAAGTAAAAAAAAATGAATAATTAGGTGTTGGCTGGCCTAACGGCGACGTTGGGCGCTATCACGACCTATAGTGAATTTTGGGTCGTGACAAGTCGGATTGGCGCAGTATCTGTATTTGTTCCTAGAACACTAGCTTCATTAGTGTCAAGCACAGAAGAGTTGCCCGTGGCAGAAAAGTTTAGACTTGCATTTCTAGAGTGAAATAATCGACTAGCACTAAAGCGAACAAAAAATGCTAGACAACATCACCGTTGTGCAGAAAAAGATTGGGTTATTGTGAATAGTAGGGCAAAAGCACTCGCTGGCAAGCAAATCCATGAACAATTGAAACTGAACATAGATATGTACTTCTGTAAACCTATATTTCATCTTTATCAGCAAACAAAAAAGCTTCTATTTGGCATGTTATAAGGAAACAAATATTTTAGTAAGCCTCATGTACAGTTGTATTTAATCATGTACAATTATACTTAGTCTTTTATAAATTATGTTTTTCAAGGGGTAATATGGCACAAGCATTGACTTCCCAACATTCCATCTTACTTTTCTGTGGGCTAAAAGAAGTTCACACCCCTTCCAGGTGTGTAATGATATTTGATATAATATAATCTCGAAGTTCTGTGCTTAAAGAAGGAATTAATAATAGTTGGTGCTACAGAATGAAGAACAAATCTCTCCATATCAACCAGTTCCAAATAACATAAAAATAATTTGTACTAATATCAATCTTAATTTATTAGAATAATACATTTGTGTTTTGTTCATCGCATCTAGCGTATTTTTCTACCTAAAATGAAGTTTATGTGTGAGAATTTTAAATTTTAAAATTATATAGTCGAACCCACAAAGGAATGTGTTATTATATTAATTAGACGATGACATATGATCTGGAGTGTCTATGCAATATATTATTATCAAGAATATAGAAGAAAAGATTATGCATAAATGATCCAAACATACTCTTAAAAGCAAAAATAACAAGCCACTACGCTGTTAACTGATGCAACAATGGAGAGGACTTTGGGTTTTTCCCGTGGCTAATGCTATATATACTTCTTTTTCTATTATTTCTCTCTGCACTTTTTTTCTTTGAACTAATTCGCGCATCGTGCGGGTACGTAGACTAGTAATTTTTAAACAAGACGAGTTTTATAAGATCTCTGTCATGCTTTATTCTTCTTTCGGTTTGCGAACCGCTTAACAATAAAGTTTTTGTTACTAAAGTCACTTGAAAATTTGATTTTTATCTTATAAGGTCATATCAATTGTTAGTCTAAACTCTTAACTGTATAGAAAACGAGAAACTCAAACCTAAACTTTGCACATATTAAATTTAGGTATCCCGTGAGAGAGGGGAGTCTGAATTGTGATACAAAACCGTTATTAAGTAAATTATGCACAAAAGAGTGCTTTTGGAAAATAATAAAAACGATATTATTCAAAGAAGTGCTTTTGTAAAGAGAACAAAATAAGGGAAGTGGTTGTAATACCTCTAGCCATTTGGTCGTTCAACTGGTATTTGGGTTTATACAGTAGTCTGTCTCTTTTTATTACTAAAAACAATTCATTTGGAAAAAGTGAAATTTTTGGACTATTTGTATTTGATGAAAACAAATTGTTGAAACGGTACATGGAAGAACCGCTAGTTGAACAAAAGAGTAGTAAACCTTTTTTTTCCCCAATATAGTAGTGAACCGACTTTTCGAAAAAATGCACTATTTACTTCTTCAAATCTTGAACGCATGCTTGACAAAATTTCTAACTTCGTTATTGCAATGACGTAAGAACCCGATCAATTAGCTAAGAATTGCAATATGAGAAACTATTTCTGCGCATCTCTCTAAAGAAAACTAGAAAGGTGATCCAAAGATCAGAATAGCCTATGAGTTGGCCTATACAATCAGTTGAAAGAAAACACGGTTCTTGGCCTTGTTGAGAACGGGAAAGAAATTTGAATTTGAGCAATCCGCTGATAGGTTTATGATCACAATATTAAATTTACTGATTATCAGTCTAGTTACTAGACAAAATATTTAAGTATTTCAGTTTGACCATTTCAAAAAGGAATATTAGTTTTCATTTTATTCGTTTGCCTATTTCCATCTATGTCTAAGATTTTCATTGAATCTTGTAATGTCCTAGAAATTATTTTGCTAAGTATTACGTACCTGTTCAGGCTCTAAATTTGACGTACGAGTGTTTGAAAAGTTTTGAAGGTCTATAATGGTACAAAACAAATTAGAATTATTTAAGAAACGAAAGCGAACATAGTCGCGCATGTACTAATTTCAAATGTCCATATCTCCCAATGTATAATGTTTTAGCTCTGATCCATTTACTAAATGAAAGTTCTTTGAATTTTGTTTTCAGAAATTCAAACCATTTATCATTTTTGACATTCCTACAAAAAATTATGATCTTTTTAATGAAGGTTAGTTGAGTAAAAATTTGACCCCCAAGCCAATCTTGGCCAACAGTTCAAACTGTGGCGGCCGACCGTGGCTACGGTTGAACCGTGATGAATTTCAAAATGTGGCATCAAAGGAAGGCTTGAGGGACCAAGCCAACCATGGCTATGATTAAAGGTTACCCAGGCCTATAAAAGATTCAAAAACGTAATTTTCTCATTCTTAAGAGTACCCCAAAGAATCGAAGCACTACTAGAAATTGCCTTATTTTCGTCGAAAAAAACCGACTAAAATCGGTCGAAAAAAGCCTTTTTCCAACCGAAAACCTATCGAAACGCGGAGGACGCTAAATCACTGGTTGGTAAGAGCCACCGATCAAATTCTGTCGGAAATTCCAACCGATTTCTTTCGGTGTAGTCAACGTCCCAACTTTTGATACACGACATAATTAAAATTAAATATACTGACTGTCGTCAGTTGGTATTTTTTTTATTTAAATAAAAATAATAATACCAATTCCAAATGAGAGCGGTCGATAAATTAATTTAAAATTATAATATAATTTCTGAAATTATTTTTAACATTTGTGATTAAAGTCGGTCTGTAATTAACAATTTTAATTTCTTTAAAAAAATTAAACATATTATATAGTTACACCACCTGCCAAAAGAAGAAAAAAATATCATAACACCTAATTTTAGCATCAAAATGCTTTCAATTAGCCAAAACTATATTCCATTAACCAAAACTACTTTAAATACACCAAAACACATTCAAACTATAATCAAAACTCCTAATACAATAATAATCAAAGTAAAACATTCAACTAAAATATTCAACAAGAACTAAAACAAGTCAATAAATTATTTCCAATACAAACCCTCAAAAAGTGCTTTGTATTTGTTCTCCTCCACTACTCGAAACTTCATCTCCAGCACGTGAAGGAGGAGCACCATTGGGCGATGACTCACGAGACTTGGGCAATAAAAAAGATCTGGCAGAAAGGATAGTTGTCAATTGAGCTTGAAGACCTTCATATCGTTTATCGTTTAACTTCTCTCTCGCCTTCGACGCTTGAAGCTCGGCAGTTGGTCACGATCCAAAATCTACTATAGGTCGTGATGGCGCCCAACGTCGCCGCTAGGCAAACCAACGGTGAACTACCAACTTAATTATTTATTTTATTATTTTTAAAATCATAAATCTTATTTAGATAGAGAGGTCAGTGCATTAAAATAAATCGTTGTTACGTACAGTTTAATAAAAATAATAAGTAAAAGTGTATCAATGTAGAACAATCCATAAACAAATTTTAGAACACCCCCAAAACACGGTGTCACAAGTGCATGAGTATCTACTAGAAGGTACAATAACAATACAACATCTGTTTGGAATACGACTTAGACAAAAAAATATAAATAAATTATGAAAGAGACTCTGTATGCTACGGGTCGTAACATGGGATGCAACTCACAGTAAAGTCTCCGCAATAGCTGCACCTTTGCACCCAGAAGACCACCAGAAATATATACCTGCACAATAAGTGCAGAAGTATAGCATGAATACGTAAATCAACGCGTACCCAGTAAGTATCTAACCTAACCCCGGAGAAGTAGTGACGAAGGGTCGACATCGACACTTACTAATGGTCCGATAAATTAAGTACAGTAGAAAGTAAACAAGTATGAGGCATGGTAAATAAATAGTGTAAACAAATATAAGTACGCGGTACGATCCTACTCTAAACAGTAAACACAAGCTCTCAATTATTGTTTACCTCCTCAACCAGAGTGTGTGTGTATGTGTGTGTGTGTGTGTGTATATATATATATATATATATATATATATATATATATATATATATAATGGTCTCCACCAGATAGGTCGTCACAAATTAAATCGGGAAAACTTACGGATACACTAGCTTCTTGTAAAATATTATGCACGATTCTGCCGAGGCAAATGGCCCAATCCCATAAGAGTGTTTCGTGAAGTTGCCAAGGCGAACGACCCGATCTCATAAGAGTATTTCATAGAAATGCCGAGGCGAACGACCTGATCCCATAAGAATATGATATTGTCGAGGCTAACGGCCCGATCCGATAAGAATATGAAATGCTGAGGCGAACAGCCCGATCCCATAAGAATATGATACTGCCGAGGCGAACGGCCTGATCCCATAAGAATATGATATTGCCGAGGTGAACGGCCCAATCCCATAAGAATATGATACTGCCGAGGCGAACGGCTCGATCCCATAAGAATATGATACTGCCGAGGCGAACGTCCTGATCCCATAAGAATATGATACTTTAACGGGTCCTTGACCCTACTCACAAATATACGTGTGAGTATGAAATTTAAGGAAGCTTTTCGATGAAAATGCACAACGCGGGAGAAATTCGTAAGGGAAGCACAATTATTCCACGACTAATCAAGTAGCTCATCAAACCTCTACAATAGCGTGTCTATCACAAGGTTAGACAGGAGACTTACCTCGCTCTGAAATTCCATAACCGGCTCCAATGCCTCTCTAACTCCTCGACTCAAAGCCAAACGATTCGAAACTAGTCAAACAATGTGCAAATCAATCAAAATATTCTCCAATGCTTATAATTAATCAATTTATAACAATTCTCCAATGCCCGGATTCCGAAACTTTTCGAAGATAAACTTTACCCATAATATTACGAACTCAAAAATATGATTTATTCCGAATTTCATGTCCAATTTCGTGGTCAAAATCCAAGAATACCATTTCTAGGTTTTCTTCCAAAAATTTTACAATTTCCATGTTAAATCCTTATCGAATCCATGTAATTAAATAACAATATGTGGGAATTGTTTACCTTGCAATAGATGATGAAAGTCTTGCCTCCAAGAGCTCCAAAAATTGCCCAACTAAATGAAAATGTAAGAGGAATGGGCTAAACCCCGAAATAAAGTCTTAATAACAACCTCAGATGTAGCATTTGCGACACACGGTTCGCATTTGCGAACCCTCGCAAATGCAAAGAAATGTTCGAAATTGTGAACCAAGGCAAAATTGGCAGACATCGCAAATGCGAAGAAATGTTCGCAATCGCGAACCAAGGCAAAATTGGCAGACTTCGCAAATGCGAAGAAAAATGTCGCAATTGCGATACCTGAGCACCAGCAACACAAACAGTCAAATTTTTGTTCAAGCCCATTTCGGAACATGTCCGAAATTCATCCGAGCCCTCGGGGCTCCAAACCAAATATCAACACAAGTCTAAAAACATCATACAAACTTGCTAGCACGATCAAAATGCCGAAATAACATCTAGAATCACGAATCAGATGCCAAAACACATGAAAATCACAATGAACTTCAAGAACTTCTAGGATTGCTACCAATCGTTCGAACCAGATCAAATCAACTCCAAATGACACCAAAGTTTTCGGGAAAGTTTCAAAATGACGAAACAGACCGATTCCAAGTGCCAAACCAAAAATATGAACCCGATAGCCTTAAAGTCAAACCATGGTCAAACATAGGAAAAATACCAAACTTTCAAACATTCGAACTTCGACGAACGCATCTGATTCATACTTAAACATCCCGGAATGACGCCAAACTTTACGCACAAGTCACAATTCACGATACAAACCTATTCCAAGGCTCGAAACCCCAAACGGACATCGATAATACCAAAATTCACTTTATATCAAACTTAAGAAATTCTTAAACTTCCAAAATGCCAACCTACCATAATAAGAGCTAAAATGCTCCCGGACCACCCGATACTCAACCCGAACATACGCCCAAGTTTGAAATCATCATACAAACCTATTGGAACCCTCAAATCCTGATTCTGAGTTTGTTTCCTCAAAAGTCAAACCTTGGTCAACTCTTCTAACACAAAGCTTTCGAATTAGGAATTTTCCAATTAATACGAATCAAATTCATCAATTGAAAACCTTATGGTTTTGAATCATATTGTATGTTTAAAAGGTTATGTATATATATACATACATACATTCATACAATCGTCTTCATTCAATTTATTTACTCATCTTATATATAGATAGATCAATATTGTAATCGCTAGAAGAGAGTACTAACAAGTTCGAGTAAACTCTTATTGCGTATCATTTCTTCTACTTCTAGAAATTTATATTTTCGTATGATGCATTTGCATGCCTTATTCTTATATTTGAGCAATAGTCTGTTCGAGAACTTGAGTTGATCTTAATTGGTGAACCAATTCAACTCGAACTTAGGATAAAACATTCAATCAATTTATTTCATATGACTATGAATCATACATGGGTTTAAGTGACTAGATGATCTGTATTATTGAGTCCATAAGTAAAATATGAGGCCAAATGTCTAAGCGATCGAGTCTCTGTCTCCACGACACCTAAACACTAACAAATTATTTGTATTATTTAATTTAAGGATAAAAAATTATTTTAGTATGTTTATTCTTTGGGTCACGACCTAAAATTCAACTAGTCGTGATGACACCCAACCCAACCCGCTAGGTAAGCCAATTATCCATAAACACAATCAAAATAAGATTAACATGACATAAATGATGAACTAACTGAATTAGGATTGGTAGTACAAGTCATGAGTTTCTAAGACTTAGAGTTACAAAACTGATAGAAAAATAATACAACATCTTTTTGAAATGTACATAAACAGAATCTCAAATCTATAACTACCAAGAACAAGTGGTAGCGATAACTAGAATGCAGGTACATCTTCAATGCCAGCTCCTGCCATTCACAGTAACATCAGCTCCAAGATCTGCACGCAAGGTGCAGAAGTGTAGTATGAGTACAACTGACCCCATGTACTCAATAAGTAACAACCCAACCTCAGGTTGAAAGCAGTGACGAGATCGGCAAAAAGGTCAGAGTCCAACGCCAATAGACGATAACAGCTCGTAATAATATAATGAAGACAGTAAAAGTAATAACTCAAAAGATATTATGTTCAGCTTGTTCGCAATTACGAAAACGTAGACATACTTCCTAGGTATAATAGTAAAGTTCAAATCTTTCACCGAAATCACCAAAATATGAGTATATGAGAAAACTAATTTTCCTAAACTTTTAACAACAGATAAGAAATTTCATTACCAGATAGCATGAGGAAAGTACATCTCTATGCCTACATGTCAATATGCATGTCAAATCATCAATTATCATATATTGTCTAGCAGGAGGAATATACATCTCTATGCCTATATGTCAAATGTACATGTCAAATCATGAATGTCACAATACCATCTAGCATGAGAAAAAATGCATCTTTATTCCTACATGTCAAGTATGCATGTCAAATGAATGATTTCACGGTGATATTCTCAGGTATTTTCACCCTCAAACATACTCAAGTTGTCTGTCTCAAATGCCCACTTCATCACACACACAATCACTCAGCATTGTATGGGTGCCTGAATCATAATCCCCTCACCAAAGCATGTGTGTATATATCACTATGCCGGCGCTCACTGCTGGTATGTTAGATTCTGTAGGGGCGGATCCTGCCCAAGCGCTAATCAAAAGCCTATAAGGCCTGCTGTGGCATGCAGCCCGATCCGCAATAATAATAATAATAATAATAATAATAATAATAATAATAATAATAAGAAGAAGAAGAAGAAGAAGAAGAAGAAGAAGAAGAAGAAGAAGAAGAAGAAGAAGAAGAAGAAGAATAGTAATAATAGTAATAATAGTAATAATAATAATAATAATAATAATAATAATAATAATAATAATAATAATAATAATAATAATAAGAAGCTAATATGACATGCTGCGACATGAAGCGCTATCCACAATAATACTCTCAACACGGCTCTAAGTCCCACCTCAATCATCAACCTATAAAGTATCAAGGGCTCACAATTTCATACCACTCAGCCCAATAACTCCACATATGGTAAAGAAATGATAACATGCGATGTAACAGAGACTGAGAGATATGATATGAAAATGATGAATCATGACTGAGTGTATAATTACAGTTAAATCAGATAACCCACAACAACAAAAATAGTCTGATCAAGTCTAAATCAAGTAGCCACATAGCCTATATATGGATTCTAGAATGAATCCTAGCTCAGTTAATCTAACAAGTAGGAAAAATACGGATATAACAAGACATGATAGCAACATAGTCCAAAAGTCAACCCGGATCGTGATTTCTCCGGTGCACGCCCACACGTCCGTCACCTAGCATGTTCGCCACCCCAACACATCACAAATAACATGGTTCCTAGGGATAATTACCCTTAATTCTAAATTTAGAAATGTTACTTACCTCGAACAAGCCAAATCAAATGCCGAACAAGTCAAATAATACTCTAAAAATTCCATCCCACGTGTATCAACCTCTGAACGAATCGAAACTAACCAAAAATAACTCAAAAATATCAAATAATGCCATAGGAGACAAACCCAATAGATAAAGGTCGAATCTTTAATCAAAAACTCTAAGTCAACCAAAAAGTCAAATCCGAGTTTGCACCTCAGAACCTGACAAAACCCACAAAATACGACAACTCATTCAATTACGAGTCCAACCATACTAATTTCACTCAAATCCGACTCCGAATGGATGTTCAAAACTCAAAATTTCACTTTAAGAAAGTTTAGACAAAAATGCCTAATTTCTCTTTAAATGTCATAATCCAAATGCCAAAATCGGAGATAGATTCATAAAATATAATCAAAATCGAGTAAAAAAATATTTATTGCAGTCCAAATAGGGAAAATCCCCTCCAAAATCGTCCAAATCCGAGCTCCAAAATCATGTGAGAAAAAGTGACTAAATTATGAAACAAGTAAAATAATGCAGCAACTGTTATAGCTCGAATCAGATCCTAGATGACCCCGAAACTCATATTTGGTAAGTCTAACATAATCCTTGTGAGATTACACCCAATATAGCCTTTTGATTCACCCAATTTGGCCTTAAAATGAGGAAGATATGATATTTTGAAGTTTTAAAGGAAGTGTGAAAATTTAAGGGACAAAAATTATATTTTCATAATTATTTTACACCAGAAAATCAGCAACAAAAGAATCTTCGTTTTAGCACCCAAAACTCATTTGGAAACTCCCGGACACAAACCATATATGCATTTTAATTATAAAACATGCTATGAACTTTCTCGCGCACCCAAAATCCCGAAAAGAGGTCATCTTGACCCGATATTGATCATGGTCAAACTCCAAATCCTTAACTTAACTAGTTTCTCAACCAATGATGCAAAAGACACCTGAACCTATCGGGGCCCTATCCAATCATACCAACAAGTACAAATACATTATCCAAGCTTATCCAAAGCCTCAAAATATCTACGGGAACAACACAACAATGAATCGAGGCTTAAACGGAATAGAATTTCTCTTAATTTATTAAATTTTTATTCTTTCAAAAGAGTGTCTGAATCATACTTAAACACTTCGGATTACTTTTAAATTTTTCACACAAGTTCAATTCAACTATAAAAACCTATCTAAAGTCTCATAACACCAATTGGAGTATAATAACATCAAAGTCAACTCTTGGTCAAACTTATGAGCTCTTAAGTTCTTCATATTGCCAACTTTCGACAAATAGTGTCGAATCCTTCTAGGAGCCTCCAAAATCAAATTTGAACATACGCACAAGTCCAAAATCATCATACAAATCTATCAGAACCATAAAAACTCAATTCTGAGTCAGTTTACCCAAAAGCCAAACCTTGGTCAACTCTTCCAACTTAAAACTTCCAAATCGAGAGTCATTCTTCCAAATCAATCCCAAATCACTCGAAAATTAAAATCGGACATACACATAAGTCATAATATATCATATGAATATACTAAAAGTATCAAACCACCGAACGGAATAATAAAGCTCAAAACGACCGATCGGGTCATTATACTTTGTATTAAAAAGTAATAGTGTTATATTTTTCTTTAGGATATTAATTATATTAAGCTTGAATGGAAATTTTAAATAATTATCTAACATTGACCAATTTTTATCAAACTATACAAACCAACTTCGGTCGAAATATATAATACTACATAAAAAATAATACTAATAAATAAATATACCGACCACTATTGGTCGAAAAATTGGAGAAACAAAATAGATATAAATTTAAAACAAGATTCCGACCAAAATCGGTCGATAATTATAATTATTTTTATAATTTATAAATAATTTATATATTTATTCATGTTTGACCAAAATTTTGACTTCAATACTGATTGAAATTGGTCGGTAAACTGGAAAATATTTTTCAGGTCTAACTATCCGATCGATTTCGATCAGATATTGTCAAATGTCAAATGGTTAAGAAATACCTAGACCCACCATAAGTAGGTGTAGGATAGGGACCCCAAGTATCTTCATGAATAAATTGAAAAAGTTTGGTAGTTTGTATAGAACTGTCAGGAAAGGGCAGTCTGGTTTGTCTTGCTAAAGGGCAAGTAAAAGACAGCTTAGAGGAAAACTGCAACTAATATTAATCATATATTTCATCTTCGATAAAGGGATGTGTCCAAGTCTATAATGCCAAACAACATGTGTTCACATTATTAGCTATAGCAATGATATTTACAGTTGAAGCATCAGTATTCACAAGAGAATTAACTACATGAACAGAACATGAAACAGGAGAAAATGAATTAACAGAACTAGGAGAAGATGAAGCGGAACACTGTTGAGCAGGAGAAGTGGCTTGCTGAAAACGTTTGTAAAGACGATTGTCCAGCCTACCAAGTACCACTAGCTTCATCACTGAAGAGCCCTCTAAAGTGAAAGCAGTCTTGGTGAACTGTACAATATCAGCATCATGACACAATAACTTATGAACACTAATGAGATTGTATTGCAAACTAGGAATATAAAGTATGAAGAATGAGGTCTGGAAATAGAGCCAAAGAACTAATATTAATAACTTTGACTTTATATCCATTGGGAAGAGAAACAAGGTAAGGGACAGGTAATATTTATATATTAAAAAGCAGGCTTTTAATGGAAGTCATATGATCATATGCTCCTGAGTCTATTATCCAAACTATGCCATCTACTCTACTCAACATACAGGCTCCATAAGATACTCCCTTTGAGGGGACAACATACCAACAAAGTTGGAAGAAGCCACGAGGTTAGAACCAAAAGGGCAAGCAGTAACGTGGGCTTGTTGCTGAAGAAACATCATCAGTTGGGAATATTGGTCCTTGGTAAGGCGAGGTACTGCATAAAGACTCTGAGACACAGACATATCAACACAGTCCATAGTGGAAATACCAGACATGGTAGAGGACTCAAGCTCAACATGAGTAGCTAATCTTTTAGGGCCCAAATTCTTTGTAGGCTTTAAATTTGGTGGAAAGCAATGTCGCTTATAAAACCTGTCAATATTGTGACCAAGTTTTTGCAATATTTGCATACCAAAGAAGCCCTAGGAGATTCAAAGGAAACCTTAGAATAAAAGGTTGGCTTTGACACACCAGTATTGTTGGATATTGATCCAAAATTCAACACACCATCAGTGAAAAATACAGAATTAGAGGGAAACTAAGTACTAGCAGATACCTGCCTCTACTTCTCATCAAACAAAAGAATATTGTAGACTTTACAAATAGATGGGAGGGGTTTAATCATTAGGATATTACTTCTGGTCTGAACATAGGTTTCATTCAAACCCATAAGAAATTTGTCACGATCCTAATTTTCCTCTGTAGTATGTCGTGATGGCACCTAGTCTCTACGACTAGGTAAACCTAACATTTGATAACAACTGAACAAATATAATTAACAAAATACTGAAAACCAGTCTAATAAACTCATATAAACTTCCAAAAATAGAATCTCAACCATACACTCCCCAAGAACGGTGGAACAGAGTCATAAGCTCTACAGAGTAAAACTAGAATAACTACTACATCACTGTCTGAAAAACAAATACAACAGTAAACAAGAGTACAAGGGAAGGTGACTCCGAGGCATGCGGACGCCGAGCAAGCATACCTTGAAGTCTCTGTATAGCATCTAACAAATGATCTCTAACAACTGGCACGAGAAAACGTACCTGGATCTGCACACAAATATGCAAAAGCTTAGTATGAGTATACCACAACGGTACCCAGTAAGTATCAAGACTAACCTCAGTAGAGTAGTGACAAGGCCAGGTTAAGACACCTACTAGGATATAAGTAAACAACATGAAAATATAATAAGGATAAATAATGGAAAGCCGAGAAATAACCGACATGAAATAGGGTAATAGAATAAACTAATTCCGGTAATTTAACACGAAAATAACATGAAAGAAGTAACTAAGGAGAACCACAATGATCATAGACGGACAACAACTTCTAGAACAAGGAAGAAACAAACAACAAGAAATGTTCCCACCAAACTCTTTGTAACATGAGATAAACAACAAGAATCACAATGAGGTACCGCCTCGTGTACGATAAGAATCACCATTGAGGTACCGCCTCGTGTATACATATCAAGAATCACAATCAAGGTACCGTCTCGTATTCACAATTCACAATCTCAATCACAATCTTTTCTTATATTGCCGCGTGAGCCTTACATTAGAAATAGGTTTTGAAAACTATTTTCCCAAAATAGCTACTCATACTTTACCCCCACCTTATGATGTAGCGTGGCTCACGTAGTTCCCCTACAAATATCACACACATAAGTCCCACCTTATACCTCCGCATACACATTAACCCCAAGCCTTATATCGCCGCATGCGCGTCAATACCATATCACATTAACAACTCGCACCACAAGTGCCCATATATCACAACTTGCCAACAATAAACAATATCAATGTTTCCACAACGATAGCTCTCGGCTCCATCACAACGGGTACAAGAATATCAACCACAACAATGAATGTAAAATGCTCAATAAGGAAGATGTTTTAATAATAACAATTTCGCCTCAACGTGATAACGGCTTTCACAACTAAAACACTAATAACTCAACAATGAGAGATAACGTATAACTACAATGTTAAATAAGAATAACTCACAACAGAAGTGATAACATATAACAATGACTTCAAATAATGGAAATCAACAAGGGAAGGGATAACGTGAACAATAACTCCAAATAATAATAATCAACAATAAGGGAGATAACATGTAACATTAATCGAGGCAACAAGTTCAACTAAGCATGAGAGCAATTTATCAATTAGAATGTGGAACAAATGTTAATGAAATCATTTAAGGCATGTAAGAATAGACTAACACAAGTAAGAATAGATTGACTATGAGAATTTAGAACATGATACTACAATTCAATTAAATCATGGAAAGAGTCTAAGTAGACTAAACCGGCCAATTTTCACATACAACCCGTGTACCCGCTCGTCACCTTGCATACATGGCTTTCACATAGCACAAATGAATCAATCAATACCAATCCTAAGGGGTAGTTCCCCACACAAAGTTAGGCAAGACACTAACCTCAATTAGGCCAATTCAACATTTAGAAATATCTTTTTCCCTAAAATTAGCCTCCACACGGCTCAAATCTAACCAATTGCGATAGAGGCTTCGCATTTCCTCCAATATCTGAATAGTGCGCTCGGACTATCCGTCCATCTAAGGGTGAAATGTTGTACTCAACTCAACTTGTGTGCCTAACTCATGTTGTACATCTCTTCAGAAACATGATGTGAACTGCGTACCCTGGTCAGAGATGATCGATACCGGTATGCCATGAAGTCAGACAATCTCGCGGATATAAACCAGAGCCAGCTGCTCTGAAGAATAGGTAGTCACTACCGGAATGAAATGGCCCGACTTGGTCAACCTATCCACAATCACCCATACCGCGTCAAACTTCTTCTGAGTTAGTGGGAGCCCAACAACGAAGTCCATGGTGACACGCTCCTATTTTCACTCGGGAATCTCAAGTTGCTGAAGTAAACCACCTAGCCGCTGATGCTCATACTTCACCTGTTGACAATTTAGGCACCGAGCTACATACTCTTCTATGTATTTCTTCATCCTCCTCCACCAATAGTGTTGTCTCAAGTCCTAATACATCTTAGCGGCACCCAGATGAATGGAGTACCGTGAATTGTAGGCCTCCCAAAGAATCAACTCACGCAACCCATCCACATTAGGCACACATAACCGGCCCTGCCTACCCAACACGACGCAATACCTCAAATGGGCCGATAAACCTCGGGCTCAGCTTGCCCTTCTTTCCGAACCTCATAACACCCATCATGGGCAGTTCAGTGTCATTCTTGGGGCACGTGGTGTCCGTGAGGGTATTCAGGTGGATCCAAAGAACATAGAGGCGGTTCAGAGTTGGCCCAGGACGTCCTCAGCTATAGAGATTCGGAGCTTTCTTGGCTTGGCAGGTTATTATCGTCGCTTCATGGAGGGCTTCTCATCTATTGTGTTGCCCTTGACCAAATTGACACAAAAGGGTGCTCCTTTCAAGTGGTCGGATGAGTGTGAGAAGAGTTTTCAGAAGCTCAAGACTGCCTTGACCACAGCTCCAGTTCTAGTTCTACCATCAGCTTCCGGTTCTTACACAATGTATTGTGATACTTCTCGAATCGGTATTGGGTGTGTTTTGATTTAGGAGGGCAGAGTGATTGCTTATGTTTCGCGCCATTTGAAGCCCCATGAAAAGAACTATCCTGTCCACGACCTTAAGTTAGCAGCTATTGTTCATGCCTTAAAGATTTGGAGGCACTATTTGTACGGTGTCCATTGTGAGATTTACACTGATCACCGGAGTTTGCAGCATTTGTTCAAACAGAAGGATCTTAACATGCGTCAGTGGAGGTGGTTGGAGCTTCTTAAGGACTATGATATCACCAATTTGTACCATCCCGAGAAGTCCAATGTGGTGGCCGATGCTTTGAGTCAATGGGCAGAGAGTTTGGGGAGCTTAGCATATTTTTCAGTAGCATAGAGGCCATTATGGTATGTTCAGGCCTTAGCCAGGGGGTTTGTTAGATTGTATATTTCTGAGCCGAGTCGAGTATTGGCTTGTGTGGTCTCTCGGTCTTCTCTTTATGATCGTATCAGGGAGCGCCAGTATGATGACCCCTATCTTCTTATCCTTAAGGACACGGTCCAGCACGGTGATGCTAAGGAGGTCACTATTGGGGATAGTGGTGCATTAAAGATGCAGGGCAGGCTATATGTACCCAATGTAGATGGTTTATGAGAGTTGATTCTTCAGGAGGCTCATAGCTCGCGGTATTCCATTCATCCGGGTGCCGCGAAGATGTATCAAGACTTAAGATAGCATTACTTGTGGAGGAGAATGAAAAAGGACATGGTGAAATATGTAGCTCGGTGTCTAAATTGCCAGCGGGTGAAGTATGAGCATCAGCGACCAAGTGGGTTGCCCCAGAAATTAGAGATTTTGGAGTAGAAATGGGAGCGGATCACTATGGATTTCGTTGTTGGGCTTCCACGAACTCAGCAGAAGTTTGATGCAGTTTGGGTGATTATGGACAGGCTAACCAAGTCAGCTTATTTCATTCCTGTGATGACTACCTATTCTTCCGAGAAGTTGGCTCGAGTGTATATCCGCGAGATCGTCAGGCTTCATGGCGTACCGGTATCTATCATCTTTGACCGGGGCACGCAGTTTACATTACGATTCTGGAGGGTCGTACATCATAAGTTGGGTACTCGAGTGGAGTTGAGAACATCATTTCACCCTCAGATGGACGGACAGTCCAAGCACACTATTCAGATATTAGAGGATATGCTTCGTGCGTGCATAATGGAGTTTGGGGTTTCGTGGGATCAGTTCTTGCTACTAGCGGAGTTTGCCTACAACAACAATTATCAATCGAGCATCCAGATGGCACCGTATGAGGCTTTGTATGGTAGGCGGTGTAGGTCTCCAGTAGGTCGGTTCGAGCTGGGCGATGCTAGATTATTGGGTACAGACTTGGTTCAGGATGCTCTGGAGAAGGTTAAGATAATTCAGGATATACTACGCATAGCCCAGTCCAAACAGAAGAGTTATGCGGATCGGAAGGTTTGTGATGTTGCATTCATGATTGGAGAGCGGGTCCTGCTCTAGGTGTCACCCATGATGGGTGTTATGAGGTTCGGAAAGAAGGGCAAGCTGAGCTTTAGGTTTATCGGCCCATTTGAGGTATTGCGACGTGTTGGGGAGGTTGGTTATGAGCTTGCCTTGCCTCCCAGTATTGCAGGAGTTCATCCAGTATTCCATGTTTCTATGCTTCGGAAGTATCACGGCGATCCGTCTCACGTGTAAGATTTCAGCTTAGTCTAGTTGGACAAGGATTTATCTTATGTTAAGGTGCCGGTGGCAATCTTGGACAGGCAGGTTCGAAAGCTAAGGTCAAAGAATATTGCTTCTGTGAAGGTTCAGTAGAGGGGTTAGCCGGTCGAGGAGGCGACTTGGGAGAACGAGTATGATGTGCGCATCAGTTATCCTCATCTTTTCACCACTTCGGGTATGTCTCTATACTCGTTCGAGGATGAACGTTTGTTGAAGAGGGGGAGGACGTAACGACCCGCCCGGTCGTTCCGGGAGTTGTAGCCTCGTTCCCCCTTTTTTGTTTATTTTTGTACTTCACTGCTGCTTTATGACTTGTCGGGTTAGTTGGTTTGGGTCCGGAGAGAATTCAGGGTGAATTGAGACACTTAGTCTCTTAATTGAAAGCTTAAGTTGGAAAAGTCAACCGGATGTCGACTTATGTGTAAATGACCTCGGATTAGAATTTTGATGGTTCTGTTAGCTCCGTTGGGTAATTCTGGACTTAGGAGCGTATCTGAATTATGATTTGGAGGTCGGGAGTAGAATTAGGCTTGAAATGGCGAAAGTTGGAATTTTAGAAAGTTTGACCGGTAGTGGACTTTTTGATATCGGGGTCAGATTCCAATTCCGAAAGTTGTAGTAGGTCCGTGGGGTCATTTGTGACTTGTGTGCCAAATTTGAGTACCTCCCTCGGCTTGAGAAGTGGCCGGTGCATCCTGAGGTGAAACTACCTGAGCAAGGCTAGTGCAAACAGTCAATATCTGGGCCAAAGCCTCCTAAAGGCCTCGAATTACAATGGGCATAGCTGGTGCCTGAGTTGGCCCCGCTGGCTCAACCACATCCGAAACCTGCTCCTGAGCTGGAGCAACTGGTGGGTCTACAAGTGCTACTCTAGCTGTTGTACGAGCTATACCTCTGCCCCTACCATGGCCCCTACCGCGATCTCGGCCTCTCTTGGCCCTAGCTGGTGGTACTGATGGTTGGCCGTCCTGTCCGGTAGCACGTGTCCTCATCATCTGTGAAAGAATAGAACAACAGAAATTTAGTGACCGGAATCAACAAATTCGCATGACAAGAATACAAGAATGTGAAGTTTCCTAAGGGTTTAACAGTCTCTCGAAGATAAGTACAGTTGTTTTCGTACCGATCTGCAAGACTCTACTAAACCTGCTCATGACTCGTAAGAACTATATAACTTAGGCTATGTTACCAACTTGTCATGACCCAAAACTCGACTTGTCGTGATGGCGCCTATCATAGTACTAGGCAAGCTGACACCTCACACATACTAACACTTTTAAATGAAAAATAAGAGTAACACAGGCTTAAATCATCAAACTCTCAAAAAATGGATAGAAGGCCAAAACCCAATACAATAATTCCCAACATCAGGGTGTCACGGAGTACATGAGCATCTATATATCACAAGTCTGGAAATACTATCTATAAAAGACTAAAACTAAGTACGTAAAGCGGAAAAATAGGGAAGGGGAGATAAGGGCTGCGAATGCCGGGCAGCTACCTTGGAATCTCCAACGATCAAGCTGCGCAAAGAAATCAACACCCACCGTGACTAGAAGCACCTGGATCTGCACAACGAAGTGCATGGTGTAGCATGAGTATAACCAACGCAGTAAGTAACAAGACTAAATAATGGATTGAAAGTAGTGACGAGCTTCATGGATATAATTCATTTACAGAAATTTCAACATAGAAAGATAAGCATGCTTTCAAGTTCAACAGTTAAACTCAGTGCAAGTAAGATAGATCAATTCTAAATGACATGAGGAATACGACCTATCTATATCTACATGCCAATGTACATGCTGTATGTAATGCACCACACTAGAAGCTTCGTGCACTCACACTTTCGGAATACTCAATCACTCTGTATTGTATATGGCCAATACAGCCCAGGGAAGATCCATCCCAAATATATATATGTATCGACTGACAGTCAGTCACTTAGTATTGTATAAGGCCAATCTATCCCAGGGAAAATCCATCCCTAAATATAAATGATTGGGGCAAGATCCATGCCCAAGGAAGATCCATCCCTTGATATAAAACCATTGCGCTCACTGTGGGTGTGCAGACTCTTGAGGCGCTCCTTCAGCCCAAGTGCTATAACAAGCCAATCATGGCACAAATCAATAAAACATGCTGCGGCGTGCAACCCGATCACATAATATCCTCATAAAAATCGGGCCCTCGGCCTCACTCAGTCATCAACCTCCCTAGTCTCTCAGGCTCTCAGAAATCATGATAATCAGCCCAAATAGCAATGATATGTTATATCAATAATGAACAATAGAGACTGAGATGTAATATGCAAGAAAAACTGTGACTGAGTACAAAACAATAATTTAGCAGATAATTCAATATGTACACGACCTTTCTGGATCCCTACAGTGCTGACACATAGTCTAAACATGATTTACAGTTCATTTTCTATAACACATGAAGAATATACGGATAACAACAGATTTTCCAACTATTCAGTTCCATGGAATTGACTAAGTCATAATTCCTATGGTGCACGCCCACACGCCCGTCACCTAAAATGTGCATCATTTCCAAAACCAATCACATGACACATATTACGGGGTTTCATACCCTCAGAACCAATTTAAAAATTGTTACTTACCTCAATCGTGCAAATCCCTACTCCAACATGTTCTTGCCTTATGAGTCGGCCTCCAAATGCCTCGAATTTAGTCACAAACAGTTTGATACTATCAACACGGGCTAAAGGAATAAATTATATAAAAAAATACTAAGTTATTAATCAAAAGTCAAAAATAGGCTTAAAAGACGGCCCCCAAGCCCACATCTCGAAATCCGATAAAAGTCACAAAACCCGAAAGCCCATTCAACCAAGAATCCAACCATACCAAATTTTCCAAAATCCGATACCAAATCGCCACCCAAATCCCCAAATTCAACTCTCCAAATCCCTAGCCTCAAACCCCCTAATTACACCTTAAAAGCACACAATCAAGGTGGGAAATCCTCTCAAAAATCACCCAATCCCGAGCTTGAAATGTTTGAAATGGTGAAAAACATGAAACCCTCATTTTTAATACACTGCCCAGGCCTTCTCGCACCTGCAGCCACTTACCCGCTTTTACGGTGTCGTAGAAGCGACCCTTTTCCCACTTCTACGGTTTCCTCCGCTCCTGCGGTCCATGATTCTGCTCCTGCAGACTCGCTTCTACGAGCCACAAAGCCGCTTCTGCGGACCCAGCACCAACTTCCATTACCGCTTCTGTGCTCCAATCGCCGCAACTGCGGCCACGCAGGTGCAATAATTCCCTCGCACCTGTGACCACTGCACACTCCCCTCCAAAATCGCATTTGCGCAACACACCTTGCACCTGCGACAATGTTCCGCAGGTGCGATTGTACCAGAAGGCTCCAGCTACAATAGTCTTTAAAATTCAAATTGTGATCCAAAAACTATCTGAACTCCACCCGAGGCCCCTGGGACCTCAACCAAACATACCATCAAGTCCTAAAACACGATACGAACTTAGTCAATCCTTCAAATCACATCAAACAACATCAAAACACAAATCACACCCTAATTCAAGCCTAATGGAACTAAGGAAATCAAAATTCTACAAACGATGCCATAACATGTCAAATCACGCCTGATTGACCCCAAATTTTGCATACAAGTCACAAATGACACCACAGACCTACTCCAACTCCTAGAACTCCAATCTGAGCCTGGTAACCACAAAGTCCACTCTCGGTCAAACTTCCAAATTTCTAACTTTTGCCATTTCGAGCCTAATTCAACTATAGACCTCCAAATCACAATCGGGACACGCTCCTAAGTCCAAAATCACCCAACGGAGCTAACGGAACCATCAAAACTCCATTACGGAGTCGTCTACACATAAGTCCACATCCGGTCAAACCTTTTAACTTAAGTTTTCATCCTTGAGACTAAGTGTCTCAATTCATTCTGAAACCTCACCGAACTCGAACCAACTAAGCCGGTAAGTCACATAGCAGTTATAAAGTACAAAATGAGCAGTAAATGGGGGAACGGGGCTACAACTCTCAAAATGACCGTCCAGATCATTACACGAACCCGTTTATGTGGAAGACTTGCCTCACCTACGACCCACGCCTGCATGGCCTTGCTTCGTACCTACAGCCCCATCATCGCAGAAGGGAGCTCGCTTCTGCAGACCAGTGTCCACTCACCCCTAGGATGCTTCTGCGATCACAGACTCGCGTCTGCGAGCTTGCACCTAAGGTAAAAATCACGCAGGTGCGGACGCACCAGAAGTGGAGTACCAGCAGTCCCTCATGCAAAATACGGACCAGCAGTCCCTAGACCCCATCCCATCACACTCACACATCTAACAACATATACGGACCCGCTCGCACGATCGAAACACCAAAATAACATCTACAAATACGAATTGGATGCTAAAACGCATGAATCAAATTATGAAACTCAAAAACTTCTAGAAACACTTCAGTGCGTGCGATTCCTTTCAAATAAACTCGGAACGACGCTAAATTTTGTGTGCAAGTAACAAATAACCATATGAAATTATTCCTAGACTCGAAATCCTAAACGGACCTGGATAACACCAAAACATACTCCAAACCAAACATAAAGAACTTGAAAAAACCTTCAATGCGCTAACATTCCATATTAAGCGCTGAAACGCTCCCGGGCCATCTGAAACCCGATCAGAACATACGCCCAAGTCCAAAATCATCATACAAACCTAATGGGACCGTCAAATCCCGGTTTCGAGGTCGTTTACTCAAAACATTGACTCAAGTCAAACTTAACCATTTAAGCTAATATTAAGGAACTAAGTGTTCCGATTTCAACCTGAACCCTTCCAAACCAGAAATAACGATCCTCGCAAGTCATAAAATAGTAAAAGCACATACGGGGAGTCTTAATAAGGGAAACGGGGACCTATAAAGCAAAATGACTTATCAGGTCATTACATACTCCACCTCTTAAATAAATGTTTGTTATCGAACGTGTCTAGAATCATTCCTGGAGTGCTAAATAGGTGTGGATATCTGTTTTGCATGTCCTCCTCGATCTCCCAAATCGCCTCCTCGACTAGTTAACCCCTCCATTAAACCCTTACCGCAGAAATCTTCTTGGACCTCAAGTGGAGAACCTTCTTGTCAATAAAGGCAACTGAATCCTCCTCATAACCCAAGTTTTCATCTAGATGAACCTTGTTGTAGTCTAACATATGCGACATGTCGGCATGATACTTCCAGAGCATAGACATATGGAAAATCGAATGAACCCCTGATAGACTTCCGAAACATAGACACATGTAAAGCAAGCTCATAAGTAACCTCCTCAACTCGTCTCAACGCCTCAAATGGGCCTATAAACCTTGGGCTTAACTTACCCTTTTTCCCGAACCTTGTGATTCCCTTCATCGGCGAGACTTTCAAGAGATCCTTCTCGTCCAACATAAATGATAAATCACGCGTCTTCTGATCCGCGTAACTCTTTTTCTGGATTGTGCTGTGCGAAGTCGCTCCTGCATCAACTTCACTTTCTCCAAGGCATCCTTCACTAAATCAATACCATATAACCTAGCCTCGTCGGGGTCAAACCAACCGAGGCGAACGATATCGCCGACCATACAAAGCCTCAAATGGAGCCATTTCGATGCTGGACTGATAACTGTTATTATAAGCAAACTCGACCAAAGGCAAGAATTGATCCCATTTCCCTCCGAAGTTAATCACACATGCTCTGAGCATATCCACCAAGATCTGAATCGTCCGCTCTGACTGCCTGCCGGTCTGCGTCTGAAAGGTTGTGCTAAGCTCTACCCGGGTCCCCAACTCACTCTGTAATACCCTCCATAAATGTGAAGTAAACTGAAGCCCTCTATCTGATATGATGGAAATAGGCACACCATGCAACCGAACAATCTTCTGAATGTAAATCTGGGCCAATCTCTTTAAAGAATACGTAGTCACAACCGGAATGAAGTGTGCCGACTTGGTCAACCTGTCGAAAATGACCCAAACTACATCAAACTTCCTTAAGGTCCACGACAACCCAACTATGAAGTCCATAGTAATGTGCACCCACTTCCACTCAGGTATAACCATCTACTGAAGTAGGCCACCTGGCCTCTGGTGCTCATACTTGACCTGCTGGCAATTTAGACATCTCTCCACATACTCAACTATGTCCTTCTTCATCCGTTGCCACCAATAATGTTGCATCAGGTCGCGATACCTCTTCGTAGCTCCTGGATGATAAAGGATGGTAATATCATAATCTTTTAGTAGATCAAGCCACCTGCGCTGCCTCAAATTGAGATCCAGCTATGTGAACAAATGCTGCAAGCTGCGATGATCGGTGTAAACCTCATAGGACATCCAATAGAGATAATGCCTCCAGATCCTGAGAGTATGAACTATCGCGGCCAACTCCAAATCGTGTATGGGGTAATTCTTCTCGTGGGGATTCAGCTAACGTGAAGCATATGCAATAACTCGCTCCTCCTACATCAATACACATCCCAAGCTAATGCGTGAGGCGTAGCAATACACAGTATACATCCCTGAATCGAAAGGCAACACTAACACTGGTGTTGTAGTCAATGCGGTCTTGAGCTTCTGAAAGCTCGCCTCGTAATCATCGGACCATCGGAATGGAGCACCCTTTTGGGTCAATCTAGTCAAAAGTGCTGCAATAGAGTAGAAGCCCTCCACAAACCGATAATAATAACCTGCTAACCCCAAGAAGCTCCTGATCTCGGTCACTGTGGTAGGACGAGGCCAACTCTGGACTGCCTCGATCTTGCTGGGATCTACCTTAATAGCCTCGCCTGATACAATATGCCCTAAGAATGCCACAGAATCTAACCAGAACTCACACTTGGAGAACTTAGCATATAGCTTCTGTTCCCGCAAGGTCTGAAGCACCACTCTCAAATGATGATCGTGCTCCTCCATGCTACGCAAGTAGATTAATATGTCATCAATGAAGACAATGACAAACGAGTCAATATATGGCCTGAACACCCGGTTCATCAAATCTATAAACACCGCCAGGGCGTTAGTCAAGCCGAAGTACATCACTAGGAATTCATAGTGGCCATATCTAGTCCGAAAAGCCGTCTTCGGAACATCCGAATCACGAATCTTCAGCTGATGATACCCCGATCTCAAGTCGATCTTAGAGAACACCCTGGCACCCTTCAACTAGTCAAGCAAATCATCAATACGCAGCAACAGTTACTTGTTCTTAATGGTAAATTTGTTCAACTGGCGATAATCAATGTACATCCGCATAGTCTCATACTTCTTCTTCACGAACAACACTGGTGCACCGCAAGGCGACATACTAGGTCTAACAAACCCCTTTGCTAGCAACTCCTCAAGTTATTATTTCAACTCCTTCAACTCTCTCGGAGCCATGTGGTACGATGGAATAGAGATAGGCTGGGTACCTGGAGCCAGATCAATACAGAAATCGATATCACAATTTGGTGGAATGCCTAGTAGATTAGAAGGAAACACATCGGAGAACTCCCGCAGCAGTATCCCGAATATAAGCTAAATAAGCCAAACAACCATTCTCGACCATGTGTCGAGCCTTCAGGAAAGAGATAACCCGACTAGATGCACTGACAGACGAACCATTCGACTCCAATCTAGGCAACTCTGTCATCGCCAAGCTAACAGTCTTGGCATGGCAATCAAGGACAACGTGATATGGAGAAAATCAGTCCATGCCCAGGATGACCTCAAAGTCGGTCATGTCAAGCAACAAAGATCGGCACTAGTCTCATAACCACAGAAAGTCATATTACATGACCGATAGACCTGATCCACAACAACAGAATCGCCCACTAGCGTGGACATATATACAGGAATACCTAAAGACTCACGAGGAACACCCACAAAATGAGAAAACAGAGATGAAACATATGAATATGTATATCCTAGATCAAATAGTACCGAAGCATCCCTACCGCGGACAGAAATAATACTTGTGATCACGGCATCCGAAGCTACTACATATGGTTTGGCTGGAAAAGCATAGAACCTAGCTGGAGCACCACCTGACTGGCCTTTACCACTAGGACGACCCCTACCCTCCTGCCCTCTGCCTTTGGGCGGCCGGACGGCTGGTGTGGTAGTTGGTGTTGTAATCATAGGCTGTTGACCCTGATGTATTGCATTGCCCCGAAGCCTAGGGCAGAACCTCCTCACATGACCAAGATCCCCGCACTCGAAGCAACCTCTCAGAATGGTGGACTACTAACCGGTAGTTTATCCACGATAGCTCGAATACCCACTGAAGGGACCCTGAATAGATGATTGACGGTAGGAGCTCTCTGGAATAGCGCTGAAATAGGGCCGCACTAGAGCACCCCGAGGAGGAGGCAGTGCTGGATATGTGGGCCTGCTAGACTGACCCCTCATAAACTGACCTTTGCACCCTGATGGAGCACCACTGAACTCTCCATAATAGAGAAATCGCTTGTCCATTGACGTCTGCTCTCGACTCCGCTAACGAACACCCCCGATCCTCCGAGCTATCTCCAAAACCAGCTCGTATGAAGTCCCAATCTAAACCTCTCAGGGCATAGTGGCCTGGATACCATAGTGCAAACCCAAAGAAACCTCCGCACTCTCTCTGCATCAGTGGGAAGTATCATAAGTGCATGGCGAGACAACTCAGAGAATCTTGCCTCATAGTCGACCACCGACATCTAACCCTGTTGAAGCTGCTCGAACTGAAATCGCGGTTCTTCCTTCTGAAATGGTGGAATATATCTATCCAGAAAGAGGCGTGTGAACTGGTCCCAAGTCAAGGGAGGACAACCTGTTGGCCTGCCGAGAATATAGGACTACCACCATCTACGGGCCCTGCCCTCCAGCTAAAATGTGGTAATGTCCGCCCCGTGGGACTTCAATATCCACATGTTGTGCAGTTTGTCCTTGTAACGATCAATAAAGTCATGGGGGTCCTCGTGTTGTTCACCTCCAAAGACAGGAGGACGTAGCATGGTCCATCTATCCAATAGCTTCTGTAGCTCACCGACCGCAGCTGGTTTGGGCTCAAATATAGCTGCACTGGCTGAGCTTCGCCTACGGGTAGTGCGCCCGGGGTGTGATATACGGTAGCTCCATGCCCTGGATCCTGAGCGGTATGGGTATGTGCTCCCCTTCCCGCCTGAGATATGGCTGGGTCTGTTGGAAATAAACTAGCCTGAGTCATAGAATCTATGAGCCGCAGCATATGTCCCATGACCTCCTAAAATCCTGGTGCGAATAATAAATCCACTGGGGCTAGCTTTGTTGCATGCGCCTCGCCTTGCTCCTCAATAACAAGGGGAGCAGCTCTAGGACACCCTCGTCCTCTACCATGAGCTGGAGCCCTCCATCGGCCTCTGCCTCGGCCTCTAACAATAGGGGGAGCAACTCTTCCATAGTCGGGTTCATCTGTCGTGCGTATTCTCACCATCTGTGAGAGAATAAGAGAAAGATACTTAGCGCAACATCAACTGTATGATACGAGATGAAGAAAGATTAGTTTCCTAACACCCTATAGCCTCTCAAAGATAAGTATGACTGTCTATGCACCGATTCACAAGACTCTATGAGGCTTGCTCATGACTTGTGAGACCTACGTGAACCTAGTGCTCTGATACCATATTCTTACGACCCAATTTTACCTATAAGCTGTGACGGCACATAACGTTGCTGCCAGGCAAGCCAACGGTGAACTAGCCATGTATTTATTCTTTTAAAAATTTCAAAGTGGTTGATTTTTTATTTATTAAGTAAATGAGAAGAGAAAAATTTGATAATGTAAAGCGTAAACAAATAAAAGAACAAGTATGGTGAAATAAATACTCAAAAACCAAAGTGTCTACTAGCATGTTTTCAAGTCACAAGTGTATGTGAAACTAGTAAAATATACAAAACACCTAAGTTAGTGTCTGAAATAAGATAGACAGAAAGTAAATACAAAAGAAAGAGACAGCGGGTGCTGTAGAACGGACTCAGAGAGCAGGTCACCACTATGCCTCAAGATAACGGGGGTGCGCGCCTGATTGAACACCAAATGTACTTGCCTCAGATCCAGCACGATTAGTGCAGAAGTGTAACATTAGTACATAAACAACATATACCAGTAAGTATCCAGTTTAACCTCGATGAAGTAGTGACGAGGGGTTGACATCGACACTTACTATGGGCCAACAGTAAAAATACAGAAATTCTAAATAGGCATGGAATATGTGAATAATAATAATAGCATAACAGCAAGCAGTGAATAAATGATTCTTTAACTGATAGTAATTTTCAAAAATCTCAAACTAACACATACTAACTCCAAATCAATTTCGGGCCAATAAATAAATTATAACCTCTCAAGTCATGAAAATAATATCAAGTGTATTCGGGCTCCAAGCATTAACACGCACGATTTATGCCGAGGTCGTAAGGCCCGATCTAGAATAATGTGTACACTACCGAGGGTCGAGCGGCACGAACTATAGATTCATCTATCATACTGTCGAGGCATCCGGCCCGCTCTACAAGAAGAGAGAATACTCTATGAACATCCGATTTAAAGGTTATCACAAGACTAATACACAAGGAAGCACAATATCTATTAACGGTCAAATAACCCGCCAAAACTTAAAGTAAGTAAAATTCGGCCTTTACAAATCCTTTATCAAGTTTCAATATAATTTAGGCACTTACATTAACAAGTAGAGTGCAAACAATACAAGTATTTCATAGTTTGGATCCTAAAACTACCCGGACCTATGCATGATTAGTAGCTACGTATGGACTTTCGTCACCTCGTGCGTACGTAGTCTGCATAATTAGAAGCAAATAGTAATTTAAAATACCTATGGGATAAATTCCTTCTTACAAGGTTAGGCAAGAGACTTACCTCGTCTCAAAGCTCACTTTTCGGCCCACCAATTCACTCTAAAGTCTCAACTTGGTGCCGAACAATCCGAAGCTAGCTAAATATTATATAAATTAATCAATACATACTCACAAGTTCATAATTTAGCTATTATAGTAATTATCCAACCCAAATTGGAAGATTCTTAACCCTAGGCATACGTGTCTAGATTCCGAAAATTTTGAAGATAAATGTTACCCATAACCTCACAAATTCAAATATATAATTTTCACCCAATTCCATAATCATTTTCGTGGTTAAATCCCATTTTTATCAAAACCTAGTTTTTTTTAACTAAACCCATAATTTCTATAATTTATGTGTTAGAATCTACCCAAAAAGTATGTATTAAACTCATCTTGTATAGAGATTACTTACCTCAAAGTGCTAGGTGAAAACCCCTCTTCAAAGAGCTCTAAAATCGTCCAAGAAATGAAAGAAATGAACCAAAATAGCCTAAGTCCCGACATTAAATGGACCTCACTGCCCCACCGATTTTCGCTTCTGCGGATCCTGGGGCGCACCTATGACGCCGCACCTGTGAAAATCCATCGCAGATGTGGTCCTAGCCCATGCTGCCTCCCTTCGCTTCTGCGGATGAGCTTTTGCTTATGCGAACCTGCTCTTGCGGAAGGCTTGTCGCACCTGTGACCCACGCCTGGCTGGCCTTGCTTCGCACCTGCGGCCCCATCACCGCAGAAGCGAGCTCATTTTTGCGAACCACTGGCCACTCACCCCAGGCTGCTTCTACGATCACAGGCTCGCTTCTGAGAGCTCGCACCGTCGGCCAAAATCACGCAGGTGTGGACGCACCAGAACTAGAGTACTGGGGAAGACCGCCTGATTCTGCTGCGAAATTGCCACTTTCATTTTCCGCAGATGAAACATAACAAATCAAAAAAGTTGTCAGCCCCAGGAAAGACAAAAGAGAGTCCATGATGAATAAGCGAGGAAGGGAAACAAAAAGAAATTAGAGGAAAAAGTGTAAAAAGAAAAGCATCACACTCTTTTTTCTTCTTGTTCTTAGTCTTATTTTATAAGGTATAGCAACTAAGATTAAACAAAAGAGTAAAAGAAGAATCCATTCTGGCGTGATCTTTCTATCAATGCCAGCAGTCCCTCATGCAAAGTTTTCGAGTCTGATTCCAATCCGTTTTGCATCCGGGGCCTCCAGGACCTCATCCAATCACACTCACACATCCAACAACATAATACGGACCCTCTCGCGCGATCGAAATACCAAAATAACATCTATAAATACGAATCGGATGCCAAAACGCATGAATCGAATTATGAAACTCAAAAACTTCTAGAAACACTTCCGCGCATCTGATTCCTATCAAATCAACTCGGAACGATGCCAAACTTTGTATGCAAGTCACAAATCACCATCCAAACCTATACCCAGGCTCAGAATCCCAAACGGGCCTCAATAACACCAAAACCTACTCCAAACCAAATTTAAAGAACTTGAAAAAACCTTCAATGCGCCAACATTTAATATTAAGCGTCGAAACGCTCCCGGTTCATCCGAAACCGGATCCGAACATATGCCCAAGTCCAAAATCATCATATGAACCTATTGGGACTGTCAAATCCCGGTTCCGAGGTCGTTTACTCAAAACGTTGACTCAAGTCAAACTTAACTATTTTAAGCCAATATTAAGGAACTACGTGTTCTAATTTCAACCCGAACCAACCATCCCCGCAAGTTATAAAACTAAAAGTACATATGAGGAGTCTTAATTAGGGGAACGGAAACCTAGAAAGTAAAATGATCGGTCGGGTCGTTACACCTTTGATTTATTCCCAAACTTGCCTTCAACACAATTAGTGAAACAAATAAACTTTGCAGTCATAGCCAATAAATTTTATTCATGAATGAAAATGGTATGCTGCTTCGACTCCTGGAACTAAACACTTACTTTGATTTTTTCGCTATATTTAATTGTTCTGTCTCTCACCAATTCTATTTACAATCATCTATTAATCTTCATTTCACAGATTCTGTTTATGTGCTTAGCAGTGTGGTCCCTAAACATTATCGACCCGTGATAATTTGCAGTTTTATCCTTGTGTTTGTGTACTATTTAGCTACTTTGAGTTTTCTAGCACTAAAGGTTCTCTAAAAGTTGTAATGACATAGAAATCTCTAAGTAGTCTAAATAGACTCCTAGCAAATACTGAACCTCATGAAAGCTTAAGATCATGTTATGATTGTCTTAATCCCAACTAAGTCGACATCACTTACATTAATCTATTGGTTCCAATCATGCAACTTCCTTTCATGTAATTTTAGGAGATTGTATATATATGTCTTTGAATACAACTTCGTGATTTTGGGTTCATTGTATTCCCTTTAGCACATTTGATTTCAAGCCTATGTACCTTTGAACTGCTGAATTTGAAGGTGAATACATAAGACATGACTAAATAAAATGGACGAATTATATGCATTTTATTTAATTATACTATTCTTTTCACATTTGATCGATCTCTACCTTATTAAATGTTCCTTTGGTTCCATGCAAGATAAACTGTTTGGAGACACAACAAAAGACCATATTTATATCTTCACATATCACTAGTCCTTCACTTCATTTATATGATATGTGTGTATGTATATAACTACTATAGATAATTATCAAAGATTATATATGATGGAATTATCAAAGATTATATATGATGTAATTATCAACAAAATATGTTAAGTCATACAAGAAACTAATTTCAAAGTTATCTAGTTAGGGCAAACGATTTAATTAATGTTTCGTGCTTGTTTTAATATAAACATTGCACGACGTGTAAATTATTATTCTTTCAAGATAGCTTCATAGATAACGGTGGCTGCTAACACGTTTTTTTTTAGTATCCCGGTGTCCCAGTCAACTTACATGTATTTTTGACTAATTTTCTAGGATAATCTGCTACCTCCCATCGTTACAAATACCAAATAACTTTATAATCTGCTAGTACGCTTTGTTGTCCTCACTCCTCAAGTAAAATCTGTCGTTATTTAACGACGACTTAGTCGACTCAAAGAGTTCGAATCATATAGGAAGTAGTTGGTAAGCCTTTGTCAAGGAGACTATCTAGAAGCTCCAAGAAAGCAACTCTAGAAACTACGTGTCAAACACTTCACAATAAGAAATTAAACATCACTAATGAATTTCAAATCAGAATGGCATATAATTGGGAAGCTTTGTAGTGCCATACACCCTTTCAATAGCTGTATACACAAGCATAAAATAAAAAGAATTACTCATATATGTGTTGATGGAAATTAACAAATGGCACAATCAAGTTGCACACAAAAGCTAGCTCGGATATATATATATCACAGCAGGAAAAAAAAAAACTAACTACATAAGCTATGATGCTTAACAGTTTAAGTGAGAATGGGCAGCAGCTATAAAAAAGAAAAAAAAAACGTGAGCTAACCCCTCATAAACATCTAATGTAGACAGTCACATTTGCATAATAGCTCCACTTTATGTAACCATTAATTTGTGCATAATGTTTAGTATAATTTATTTTACTTTGAACTATTCAGCAATTAAGAAATCCATTTGAGTTTGTTAACTCATGCTTTCCCTATCATATAACTAACCCGGCCTTCTCCAAATTAAATGTAGCGTGACAGTTTCCTATCTTAGGACTTTCTCGCTTCATATTAAGCATTGATTAAGAAGCAAATTCGTTCAGAGTTCAATTGCTGCTTCTATATAAACAAAACTAGGTACGATAAGCCCGTGCTCAGCACGGGCCCAACATGGTGTATGTAGGTTCTTTTGAATCCTTATTTTTTTCGTTCCTTTTTATGTAACACCTTTTTTTATTTGGTTTATCCTAAAAAAAGTATATTTTATATTGAAAAATAATTAATTTTAAAATTAATCTTTTATTCGTAAAAAATTAATTTACGTTAAAAGTTTTTCCTTTTCTCTTCAACAGAGTACGCAATCAAATACCATCATATTGATATAAGTTGGGATAGAAAATATTATGTATATTCAATGTGGTCTACATAAAAACAAAATTAAGTTGCACATGCTATGTTACAATTGCTAATATCGCATTATACTTGTTAAGGCTTAATTGATCGGAAAAACATTGTTGTATATTTAATTCACAACAAAAATAAGCTAAAAAACTATAATGTACCTAAGAAAATTATTAGGAAGTGACTAAATTGGAGTCGCTCATGTTTCTAGTCCATTTCTAGTCCATTTGCAGTTAGAAAAAATTGATTACCTCATCACCTAAGCTAGAACTTGTCAATTCTCCTTGTAAATCATCATTTCTGGTTAAAATTTCAATACAGTAGACACATGTTTTGCTTTTTCTTGCTCGTTGTTTTAATTTTATATATTACAAAGTTTGATTTCACATTTTTCAATCAATATCTAATTGCATTGAATAGTGTTTTTTCCTTTGTGAAAAAAAAACATTAAAGTTGACTAAAAAAAGATTCAGCTATTATTCTTCAAAAGATTTTACACATCGCTGATCATTTCTCATGCCAAATTACATATCTTAGTTACTAAATTTTAAAATTAGAATAAGTAAAGATATGATATATTTTTCTTAAAAAAAGGTTCTCTCTCTCTCTCTCTCTCTCTCTCTCTCTCTCTCTCTCTCTCTCTCTCTCCTAATTGTGTTTTGAACTCTTGAATTGATTTTTGCAACTGCTTGATATTTTTTTATTTGGATGTAGTTACCAGTCGTTGAAGTTGTATTAATTTTCGCTAATTAGAAAATTCTTCTCATCTCTTTTGCATAGATTTGCACATAATTCATAACGTCATATTGAACTAAACCGGACATTGGTTAGCCCATTTTAAGTATAAAAATTTGTTTTTAAGAACTGTGAAAAGTTTTTATCTATACGTTTAATAGTATGTTTAGCCAGGAGAATTTTAAATTGTTCACATTTAATAACTTGTACAAAAAACTAATGTAAGGTTTGATTTAAATGGGTCGTTATCGAATCTTGCAAGTTACCGAATTTTACATGCAAATTGTTGATTCAGTCAATGTTTAAAAAAAGCTTACATGTTAATAATATATTTTAAGATTATATATAGGATTTTCATATATAGCAGTACCCTATGCATGTTATGGTCCATATTTGTTCCTAAAATTACCTAATTATTTGTTATGAAATTTTCAAGAAAAAGCTAAAAGCCAAGATTAACACCTGTCACTCAAAGGGGATTAGGCCAAAAGAATTTCGGATTTTATAACAGCAGAATATCTTGGTCAACACAATCAAAAGGTTTAATAGGAGCTATAGTAAAGTGCATATTTGGCCAACAGAATTGCTCCGTGCTTTAGCATTTACTATTTGAAGTGCAAACGAGTATTACTATTTGAAGTTCATCTATATTCTGTCATGGTTATATCCGTTAACTTTTAATTCAGTAATCGTCAATATTTGATACATTATCATATTCAAATTAGTGGTCCAATATTTCAAAGTCACTATATCTCACAATTAACGTTACAATGGATGACGACGACGGAGATACTGATAATAATTCAAGAATCCCAATTGACAACTTGACATTTTCATTTTATTTAAAGCTTTGTCAAATATTACATTAGTACCATTTTAATTGGCTGCACGACAATTGTGGCTAGATAGAAAAGGAAAAGGGAAAGTAGAGAGAAACCTGTTGGGAGTCTAGACTTGGGCTGAAGCAGATGCGGGCTAAAGCCCATTGTATTTATATGTAATAGTTAGGCCCATAGTTTGTAATAGTTAAAGTCATACATATATACACAAGAGACCCGGTTGTAATAAACGGATTTCATTTTGTCTTCTTATCAAATAATATCTCGAACCTTCTTCTCTCATAGACTTTAACCTAACCCTAATTTCTTTTGTCAAATTCGTGTAAGTACTGGTTGTTAACATGGTATCAGTGCACAGATCTGTGTTCATCTATTATTCCGCTTCCGATCGATCCTACCCTCGCTGATTTTCATCGGAGTTTTCGAAGTTCGACAGTGTTCGTCGATTTGTTGGTTATTTCAGTCGATTTGTTTTGTTTCCAGTGGATTTATCTTTTCGATGGTGTTTTTCGACATCTAGTGTGAAGGTTTCGTCGAGGACTTTCAAGTTTCAAGTCGTTTCAGGCAAAGCTAGGGTTTTGAGTTTCGTCTCTTTGACTCTCAAGGGTCGTTCTCTTCCCGGTTGCAAACGAGGCTGGTATATTTGTTCCTTTTTCTAGTGATATTTTACTGCTCTCTTTTATTGTCTTGATTGATTGTTGTTCTGCTTTCAAAATGACGAATGGTACTTCTGATCCTACTCAGTCATCCTCTGCATCTTCTACTAATTCACGTGTTGTGTTTCATGAGGACAATTATACCCATCCCAGTCACCTTTTGTATGTTCATCCTTCTGATGTTCTTGGGACTTCTCTTGTCTCCACTCCTTTTGATGGAACCTGCTATGGTAGTAGGAGACGCACTGTTTTAGTCGCTTTGTCCATTAGGAATAAAATTGATTTCATAACTGGGACTTCTGGGAGACTTCCTACTAGGTCACCCTTAGCCACACAGTGGCAGAGATGCAATGATCTCGTAATATCCTGGTTAATAAACTCCTTATCCAAAGAAATTGCTTGAATGTTGAGTATTCTGAGTTTGTTAAGGACATATGGGCAGAATTAGAAGAAAGGAATGGTAAGGCTGATGGTGCTAGGGTGTTTTAGATGAAAAAGGAACTTGCACATATCTCTCAAGGGTCTCTTAATATAGCATCTTATTTTAATAAAATCAAACCACTATGGGATGAAATTTCTTCCATATGTGCTGGTAGGGCAAGGGTTTGTACATGTGGGGCCAAATTAGCAGAAGATGAGGAACAAAGTGCTTATCAATTTTATAATGACCCGATTGGTTATTTTATATAATTGGCCTTCATTTTCCCTTTTGATGTTTCACACACGCGTGTTTATGATTTTATGACTTGCAGGGTCAGTTAGTTTCATTCCGGAAAGCTTTCGGGTTGAATTGGACCCTTAATTCTTGACTTAGGGGTTTAAATTAGAAAAAGTTGACCAAATTTTAACTTTTGTGAAAATGACCCTAGAACCGTATTTTTATGGCTCTGATAGCTTCGTATAGTGATTTCACACTTGGGCGTATGCCCGAAATTTATTTCGGAAGTCCGTAGGTTGATTTGTGTTGATTTGCCGAAACTTGGCAATTTGAGGTTGAAAACTTTGACCGTAGGTTAAATTTTAGCTATCGAGCTCGAAATTTGATTTTGGGACTTGGAATAGGTCCGTAATGGTATTTAGAACTTGTTTGTAAAATTTGGTGTCGTTTGGAGTTGATTTGATAGGATTCGGACGTTTAGTTGTAACTTTAAAATTCTTGAACTTTACTTTGAAATTCATGTGTTTTAGTATTCGATTCGTAGTTTTAGATGTTATTTTTGTATTTTGATTGTGATAGCGAGTTCATATGATATTTTTAGACTTGTGTGGAGGTTTGATTAGTTTCGAACAAAATTCGGAATGGTTCGAACTGAAATTGGACTGTTGGTGCTGCTGGTGCTGCTGGTGCTCAGGTAGCGCAATTGCGAGCACCAATATCGCAATTGTGAAGGTGACAGCGGGGGCTCTAATGCCGCAATTGTGACTCACTCTTTGCAATTGCAAAGACTGCCAGATTCTGCCTTTGTTCGCATTTGCGAATATTTGTTAATAAGCATGCAGCGGTATAATGTGGGACATATGTGCGTGATGCTTGTTGGTGAACTACGTGAAGCCACGCGACGTCATGAGGCGGGCTAAAGTGCATGTAGATATTTCGAAAAAATTGTTTTCAACACATATTTCAAATGTAAGGCTCACGTGGTGGTATAAGGAAAAATTGTGAATACGAGGCGGTACCTCGTTGTGATTCTTGTTATTTATCTCATGTTGCAAAGAGTTTGGTGGGAACATTTCTTGTTGTTTGGTTCTTCCTTGTTCTAGCAGTTGTTGTCCGTAGATGATCATTGTGGTTCTCCTTAGTTACTTCTTTCATGTTATTTCCGTGTTAAATTACCGAAATTAGTTTATTCTATTACCCTATTTCGTGTCGGTTTTTTCTCTGCTTTCCATTATTTATCCTTATTATATTTTCATGTTGTTTATTTATAGGCAAAAAGGCCTCCTGGCCACTTAAACTTGTATCAGTTTGTCATCCCGGTAAACAAACTTACAACTTTCTATTTAGATACTCAAAGTTGAGAGAATAAGTATTATTAAATACCTCTGACTGTTGACCATGTTTGTGTGGAAACGCCATGTGTGATGTGGCAATAGTGCGTACCAATCACGCAAATTAGACGCGTGAATTCAATTTATTGGAATAAAAAATACTTAAAAAAAAGACAAAAACTAAAAATGAAAAGAAAAATCCAAATGCCTCCAGGTAAATGCCTTCAGGTACCCCCTCCTCATCTTCTTCGTTACCCCTCTCATCACAGTCCTCTTATCTCTTCCTTTTTCTTTTATTTTTTTCTTTAACGCTTCCCTTTTTCTTCCAATTCTTCTTCTGTCTTGACACAAAAGAAAACTCTTTTCCTCTTTCTATGTATATTTCGTCGCTCATAGTTCCAAGCAAAAAATCTTCGAACTTAAAATTGAATCAGTAAAATCTATAGTATTTCACAACAAAGGAATCAAAACTTAAAAAATGAGCAGCATAGGAACAGGTTGTGACTTATCGGTGATGATATTATCGCCAGACGGTAAAGTATTTCGGATCGAATATGCTGGCAAAGCCGTCGATAACAGTGAAAACGAGTTATTCAGTGGTGCTTAAAGGTTCTATGGTTGAGTCACACTTTGACCATTGAAAATGATGGCTTGGGGATTTGGCGAGCTCCTGGCAGAGCTATGCAGATGATCTAATGAGCGGAAAATCCTATAACAATTGTTCACTCCATTTGAGTAGACTCAATTTGAGCAGCACGATTGAAAATGTAGAGTTCTTTGATAGAGACGACTGAAAATGAGTGTTTTAGGGTCTTTAGGTAAAAAATGACACGTGGCAGGTTTTAATTCATTTATTGTTGACTGGGTTGCCACGTTTGTGAAATTGTAATGCACGCATTATGATTCAACGGTCGGAGGTGTTTATTAGTTCACTTATGCTCAAGTTGAAGTGTTCATATGGGAATGTAAAAAGTTTATTTACTGGCATGACAATCAGGTGCAAGTTTAAGTGGCCAGGAGGCCTTTTTGACTTATTTATATCCTAGTAGGTATCTTGACCTGGCCTCGTCACTACTCTACCGAGGTTAGTCTTGATACTTACTGGGTACCATTGTGGTGTACTCATACTACGCTTTTGCATATTTGTGTGCAGATTCAGGTACCTCTGCTCGTGCCGGTCATTAAAAGTCATTTGTTAGATACTATATGAAGACTTCAAGGTATGCCTGCTCGGTGTCCGCATGCCTCGGAATCACCTTCCCTTTTACTCTTGTTTACTGTTGTATTTTCTTTCAGACAGTGATGTAGTAGTTATTCTAGTTTTACTTTATAGAGCTTATGACTCTGTTCCACTGTTCTTGAAGAGTGTATGGTTGAGATTATTTTTTTGAAAGTTTATATGAGTTTATCAGACTAGTTTTTAATATATTTTTAATTATATCTATTGAGTTGTTATCAAATGTTAGGCTTACCTAGTCGTAGAGAGTAGGTGCCATCACAATATACTACAGAGGGAAATGGGGTCGTGACAAGTTAGTATCATAGATCTAGGTACATAGGTGTTACGAGTCGTAAGCAGGTTTAGTACAATCTTGCGGATCGGTACGGAGAAGTCTGTACTTATCTTCGAGAGGCTACAGAACTGTTAGAAAAACTTCACTTATTTGATTCTTTATCGTGCGAATTGGTTGACTTCGAAAACTGAACATTTGACTTTCTATTCTCTCATAGATTGTGAGGACACACACTACTGGATATGTCGATCAGACACCCGTGCCCCCTGCTGGAGCCGCGAGAGGCTGGGTCCGGGGCAAAGGCTGAAGAGGGGTACGTGGTGCAGCCAGAGCACCTTCCTGAGCTGCGACAGAGGAGCCACCAGTAGCACCAGTTGGGGGACAGGCACCTAAGGTGCCTGTTGCCACCCCAGCACTTCAGGAGACCCTTGCACAGTTCTTGAGCATGTTCAGTACCTTAGCTCAGGCGGGGTTGATCCCACTTGCACCGGCCATATCTCGGGCTGGGGGAGGAGCATAGACTCCCATGGCACGTACCCCAAAGCATATGGTCCAGGTCTATCAGGGTTATACTGGTACAGCCTGTTGTTCCAGTTCATCCCGCGGTTAACGAGGTAACATCTGAGGAGGAGCAGCTTAGGCTCGAGAGTATTTCTGGTGGTGAGAGACTTTCTAGATGTATTTCCGGCGGATCTTCCAGGCATGCCGCCCGATAGGGATATCGATTTTGGTATTGACTTGTTGCCAAACACTCAGCCCATTTCTATTTCACCATATCGTATGGCCCCAGCGGAGCTGAATGAGTTAAAGGAGCAGTTACAAGAGTTGCTTTATACGGGTTTCATTCGGCCTAGTATGTTGTCGTGGGGTGCTCCGGTCTTGTTTGTGAAGAAGAAGGATAGTTCTATGTGAATTTGTATTGATTATCGACAGCTGAACAAGTTTATAGTGAAGAACGAGTGTCCATTGCCATGCATTGATAACTTATTTGATCAGCTATAGGGTGCTAGAGTGTTCTCAAAAATTTATTTGCGGTCAGGTTACCATCAACTGAAGATTCGGGATCCGGATATTCCGAATACTGCTTTCAAGACTCGGTATGGTCACCACGAGTTTCGTATGATGTCATTTGGGCTGACCAACACCCCAGCAATATTTATGTACTTGATGAACAGTGTATTTCAGCCTTATCTTGATTCATTCGTCAGTGTGTTTGTTGACAACATCTTGGTGTACTCTCGCAGTTAGGAAGATCATGAGCAGCACTTGAGGATCGTGCTCCAGACCTTAAGAGAGAAGAAGTTTTATGCAAAATTCTCAAAGTGTGAATTCTGGCTTGATTCGGTGGCGTTTTTGGGTCATGTGATGTCAAGTGAGTGGATCAAGGTAGATCCGAAGAAGATTGAAGTAGTGCATAGTTGGCCCAGACCGTCTTCAGCTACTGAGATCTAAAGTTTCCTTAGGTTGGCCGGGTATTATCATCATTTCATAGAGGGTTTCTCATCTATTGCTTCACCTATGACCAAATTGACCAAGAAGGGTGCTCCTTTCACATGGTCCGAGGAGTGTGAGGCGAGCTTTTAAAAGCTCAAGATTGCTGTGACTATAGCACAGTGTTGGTGTTGCCTACGGGCGCGGGGTCTTATACTGTGTATTGTGATGCATCACGTGTTAGACTTGGTGCAGTGTTGATGAAAGATGGTAGGGTGACTGCCTACGCGTCTCGACAGCTGAAGATCTATGAGAAGAATTATCCAGTCCACGACTTGGAGCTGGTAACCATTGTTCATGCATTGAAGATCTGGCGGCATTATTTGTACGGTATTCCTTGTGAGGTCTTTACCGACCACCGGAGTCTATAACATTTGTTCAAACAAAAGGATCTTAACTTGCGGCAACGGAGGTGGTTAGAGTTGCTTAAGGACTATGATATCACCATTCTATATCATCCCGGGAAGGCCAATGTGGTAGTTTGAGTAGTTTAGCATATCTACTGGCAGCGGAGAGGCCATTAGTATTGGATGTTCAGGCCTTAGACAACCAGTTTGTTAGATTGGATATTTCGGAGCCTAGTCGAGTTCTTGCCTGCGTGGTTTCCCGGTCTTCTCTATATGATCGTATCAGAGAGCGTCAGTATGATGACTCCCATTCCTATTGAGGGGAAGTTAACTACAGGGAAGTCAACTATTGTTTATATATTATTTTTGTCATCATCAAAAAGGAAAAGATTGTTAATTATAGGTTTCAATGATAAAAAATAATATATCACATTTGGTGCAGGATCAAGAAGGAAACCAAAGGAATCAAGAAGCAATACCAGCCAAGAATAGATTAAGGAAACAATCTATTAACGGGAGCTCTAAAAGCAACGCAAGGAAAAGAATCAATGATTAGCGATGAAAAAGGAAGGAGCAGCGAAAATCCGAAAGAAGAATCAATAAGTGATTCTATAAAATGATTGACAGAAGCTATTACTGATAGGTCCCAAATCAAAGGGAAACGAGATCACAAAAGGATGCATTGTAGATCATTGAAGCCAGAAATCAAGGGATCTAGCGGATATGCCTCAAGTAACGAAAAGATATGCCTAGCGGATGAAAAGCTCGTCAAGACCATAAATCAAGGAAGATCAACGGAAACTTGACTTTATTATTGGAAAGAATCAATCTATGATTCCTTTCAACAATCAACTCCTTTGGGTTTGCAATCTCTCAAGATTCAGATCATTCAAGAATCAAGAATGCCTCATGAAGTGTATATATACATATGTTCCATACTTGAAGAAGATATACTTTGAACGAACCATTTTCACTCTTTTTGTTATACTCCAAACAAGCATTGTAGTTCTTATAGATCTGTTGTGTAATTAGTGAGAGAAGAAAAATAGGTAAACACTGGTGAGTCATTGTATCAAGAAGAGGAAAGTGACATAGAGATCAAAGTGTTGGTGTAAAGCTACATCAACCACTCTGTACTCAAGAAACTTCGATCACTAAAAGAGAATACCCTTGCAACCCAAGGGGACTGGAGTAGGATTCACATTGAATCCGAACCAGTATAAAATTCTAGTGTCTTTAATTCCTGCACTTTATTTCTGCATTACTATTATCATGTTCTTATTTCTAATCGACTAATTGGTAAACTAGTAAACTGCTTACAGTATAATTTTTAAATAGGCAATTCACCCCCTCTCCCCCTTGTACTTTCATACTCAAGCTAATATTTTCAAGATTAGTGCTTACTGTTACTTTTTCTTTTAGTTTTTTATTCGGTGTTCGCTATCCGCATTGAGTCCCGTCTAAATCTAGATTCGCACCGGAAAGTACCGCATTAGGGGTACATTAAGTGCTCTCTAACAAAAATAACTCCATACACAGGGCTTGAATCTAAGACCTCTGATTAAGGATTAAGGAGTACTTACCACTCCACCACAACTCTTGTTAGTAATGCTCACTATTACTGGCCAACAGGCCAACCGGCAAAAATGTAATTGCAGTTTCAAAATGTGTTTTCGTTCAACTCACTTTTCAATGAATTTAACTTATATACTATACTGCAAATACCTTAATAATGACAATAAAACTTTACATGTTATAGCACGTAACTAATTACCTAATTTTTCATGTGTATCTACTATTAAGAAAAACTATCTAAAGTTATTTTTTAAATGACCCGATAGTATAAAAAATAATATATGACAATTGAATAGAAGAAGTTAAACTCGAAGCTGAAGCATGTGGTGAGGCACCGTGTACCTTAAGAACCATGGTAGGTGAGAGCTTCTCGAACACACTCTACCTTCTTTCTCCTTTAAATTCAGCAGCAAGAAAACCCTTCCACCTATATTTCAAGAACCCTAAAGCTTATAAAACTAGCAAATGTTTATCAACAAGTTATCCAAAGATCCTATATTCCATATATATTCTCTACATATAAGCAACAATAAATGTTTCTTGCAACACTGAGCAACAACAAATTAGCTAGCTAGGTTTCCCATGTCCCTTGGAGAGAAATCAGAAATCAACTTTTTCTCTTCTTTGGGAAGTTCTTTTAGTTATTCAATTTTCACACACTTCTTAAATCTAGCTTTTCATGTGTTTGTTTGACAAAGGAAAAAGTGGTGCAAAAGAAAAGTTTTATTTTTTCCCTTCTTTCAACTTTTCTTAACAAGTTTCAAGCTCTACCTAGCTAGGATTTTCTTTGAACTTGTCAAATCCTTGAAGTTTTTAGTTGAAGAAGCAAACAAATCTTTAGCGTAGTTGGAAAAAAAAACAAATAAGAAATGGAAGATGAAGTGAAGGAAGAGACTCTACCACCAGGATTTCGTTTTCATCCTACTGATGAAGAGCTTATAACTTATTATCTTGTGAACAAGATTTCTGATTCTACTAATTTTACTGCAAGGGCTATTGGCGATGTCGATCTTAACAAATCTGAGCCTTGGGATCTTCCAGGTAGTTGTAACGCTCAAACCTTGATCGTATAACATCATTTTCAAGCATTCGGCACATTGAAATAAGTAATCCATGTTTGTACAAATTAATCAAGAAAAGAGTTAGGGTTTTTTAAATTGTTTTCATGCTATAAGCTTTTTGTTCAGAAATTGAACAAGTAAACTTGGTTTTGTTCATACTATGTCATGCAGATCCATTATATTTTATCATGCTAAATAATATTCGTAAAAGTGATGAACATTGCCAAAGAGCAAGCTCAAGATTTCTCAACGAACTCTACCCTTTTGCTGTTTTTTCTTTTCTTTCTATGCAAATCGCGATAGCAAGATCTAGTGTTTTGGCACAGGATTAAAGTTACATACATGACCGAATAAAATACCTTTACACTATTGATACAACTAGATTAGCTTGTTATAACATCTTACTTAATTGCCATAAATCAATACTTGTTATATAGAGTGAATGATTGTGTAAATATAACTCTACGCTTTTCCAAAATCTAAATACATAAAACGTCTACTAAATGGTGCATCTTTAATTGACTGCAAGCTTCATCCTATTGTTATGAAATTAATTTTAAAAGGGGCTCTATTCTTTAATTTGCTTACCCTTATTTTTCTTTTTAAAACCAAAATTAGAAGAAAAGACTCATTTCTTGTACTATAGATTTGGAATACGTTAATTAAATTTACCCAACAAACTTGAAATTTCTAATGTAAAATCTTGATTTAGCTAATAATTATTATGGAAAATAATCAGGAAAGGCGAAAATGGGAGAAAAAGAATGGTATTTCTTCAGCCTTCGAGATAGGAAGTATCCAACAGGAGTCAGAACAAATCGAGCAACAAACACTGGATACTGGAAAACTACTGGCAAAGACAAGGAGATCTTCAATAGCTCAACATCAGAATTGGTTGGTATGAAGAAAACATTGGTTTTTTATAGAGGAAGAGCTCCAAGAGGAGAGAAGACCAATTGGGTAATGCATGAATATAGGATCCACTCCAAATCCTCCTATAGAACACACAAGGTACACTCCATCTTTTTTCCTTATAGTTTAACTTTTATAAACTCATTATCAGATCACGTATAAGATAATTACTGGAGTTTCTATCCATAATAAATATAGTGAGACCATTAATATGAAAATAGTGGACTACAAAATAGATTAAAATATATATAGCAAAATTAAAGTTCTCTTTACATTGTCATTGTATATAAGTGTTTTTTTTCCCTTTTTCCTTGAAACAAAGGAAACGTATTTCTGAATCAAATATTGACAATTTTCAAGATTTTCTTTTTCAAATAAACATGTTCGTGCATGTCATTATGTATTTATGTTATGTGCCCTATATATGCATGAACTTTTTGTGCTTCTTTGGTAAAACTGATTTAGATAAAAAGATTGTACTAAGCTCTTTTAAATTTATTTATTTATATTATAGTTTTGTAATTTTGGAGATCATCAAAGGAGACTTCTTGAATACCCTTAAGTTAAAGCTTTTAATTCCGGATATAGAAGCTCCCTCTTTTGCTAGATGCGACTCCTACATAAAATATATGTCGGCGGCAAAAAAGGAGCCTTCTTAATACTTTTTTTAGTTTATCTACTTGAACCTTACGTTAACTATAAAGTACTAGTAGTATTTTAGTTCCTCTGATCCATATTTTTCTACCCATTTTTCTTTCATTTCACAGAAAATAAATTAATTTCTTATGAAATTTGATCGCTCTATTTATCTTTTCAACCAATTCTCAACAATATAACATTTTGTTCCTTCTATCTGAATTTTCAATTTCTAGCTAAAGAAGTAGGAAATATAATGCAGCCGAAACCAATTAGGATGTGCACCCATTTTGTTAAGTGATTGCGCAAGAAGATAACGTAGTTGTAGAAAAAAGATTCCTTGTTTCTTGGAATTAGCTTTCCATCTAAAGCTCTAAATATGCTTACAATTTCTTTAATTCCTTTATATTGTTCTCATTCTCTTTCTTAGAAGGGTAAGGGACGAAAACCATAGAATTTATACTACTTGTTTTTGAAATTAGCTTATATATACGATATGGTAAATGATTATATATTATCGCTGTAATTTAATATATTTTTGTCCAATTTTTCAGATAACTAGTTCTACTTATTATGGTAGTTACCTATCAAATGAACTGATCTTGTAAAAAAAAATCACTATTAATAGATAGAAGTCAAACTTCTTGTATAGCTTAGCTAACACTTCCCCGAGTTGATAATTGGGTAAGTAGATCAAATATTTGAACTCTTTTTTGATAATTTAAAGGTCGTAGCTAAGAGGAAGAAAATAAATGGTAAGAGTATACGCAAACTCATGTATGCTTCAATCTATTTGTCATGATCTAATACTTAAACTCATGTATGCTTCAATCTACGTAATTAATAACCATCTTTTTAGCTCTAAAATACTTGCATTGCACTCCATTTTTCAGCAAGATGAATGGGTGGTTTGCCGAGTATTCCAAAAAAGTGCAGGAGGCAAAAAGTACCCTTGTAACAATTCAAGGTCAGTTAATATGAACCCCTACACTCTTGAGATCAATCCAAGCACCATGTCCTCACAAATTATTCAAGCTGATCATATTCAAGGCTTCCAATTAGCCATGGGAAGAGGTTACATGAACCATGCAGATGCAGAAATTCAAGAATTCAATAGGGTTTTTCGAGGCGGTTCGTCGTCGTCTAACATGAGCTTCCCAGTTCAATCCCAGATGAATTACTCTAATTTAGGTGGAGGAGGAGGTAATTATTTCACTATTTCAGGCTTGAACTTAAATCTTGGTAGTGATGCCACCACATCTCAGCCTACTTTAAGGCCAATGCTGCCACCACAAGTCATGAACCAGCAAGATATGATGACAACTGAGGCTGGTTATGGTTCAGATATGAATAATAGTGGAAATACTATGAATAGATTCATGGCCGTCGAGAATTGTGCTGATAATTTGGAGAACTATTGGTCTCCTTATTGATCTATAACGATTTTCAGGCTATGTTTTTCAAATCCTCCAAAAATAATACAGATCCGACAAGAGATGTTACAACATTTTTAGAGGATCCTATCAACATAACTTCCAAATAGAAGATCATCTAATATAATAGGACAAGTTTTATCTTAAATTAAGTAGCTAGTTTGGCTATATAGATAGATCTATTTTCTTCTAAAGTTATTACTAGTACTTCTATATTTACTAGGAAATATAAACTCACCATCTGCTTTTTAAAGAAAAATAGGTTTTTGCTTTGTCCTTCTCAAGATCCTGTTGTTTTTCTACTTGTGCAAATTGGTTGACAATGTTAAAGCTAAGGAATTGTTTGATGGATCCGAAAAGATTTTTTTTTTCTTCTGTTACGGATTGGATTGCTCTAGGAGTACTAGTTAAGCTAGCTGACATTTTTAAAATAAAACCACAGGTTAAGGCAGGCCCTACCTGTATATTATTGATACGCATAAGGTAATGGAATACACTTGATGAGCTACAACAATACTTAAAATGCATAACATAGCAAAGTTAAAAAATAATTGAGCATGCCATCATTGTAAAAATAGTTGAACATGCCATGATTGTTCGAATTTTCTTGCTATATATGTGCTTGTTAATATAATTAGGGGTTGTACCAACTGGTTTGCGAAAGCAATGGGAGACTTGCTCCCCCCAATAGACTTCCGTCCTCAGTATTCTCTATGGGCAAAGACGCTCAGGTGCACTTAAAAGTCTTATTGTCTATATCTTATCTTAAGACGAGGTGGCGCAAATTGATGTGAACAGACTGGACCAAACTTGGCACACAACAAAAGTTAGCAGTAACAATAATAACACCTATGCTTGGTTTCATGTTCTCTTGAACAAGTTCTCTTTAGACAAGAACAGATCAGAATAAAGAAAACATATGAATTGCAAACATCCTCCACCCTTGGTGCTTAAATATTAGCCAAAGGGTTGTAGTAATTCCGTCTGTTGTCACAGAGGGTCCTTTTTACCCAAATAAAGACATTTCATAAAAACATGATTAGAAAAGATTAAACAGAAATAACCTCTTATCAATTATGAATATGGAGATCTTAATACAACTAAGACAAGATCTTTGTATTTAATAAATAATACAACTAAGTCAATATATTAACTTTGATGTGGAAAGAGTGACAAGTTTCTAACGTAACAGCACGCTGGAGAGATCATAGTACACAACACCGACACTAACCAATGTAAAAGCTGTGATACACCAACAAAAAAATATCAAACCTACTCCTCTGTATCCCCAATTTATGCTTTATGCACATCATGAAAAACCTACGGCAAGAAACTTCAAAAACATACACGATGACTCGACACTTCAAACACCCAGCGACAGAATGACAACCAACCTGCAAAAGATGAAACAACCAAAATATCAGACGCCAAGCAGTGGAGGACAACAGAAATATCCTTTTTCGCCACATACAGAAATAAGATTTGTTGACAGGTAATTTCAGGAAGGTTTTTGGTTTTTACTGCGTTATTCCCCAAAGACACATAAATTCAACACGAAATTGTTCCATTTCTTCAGGGAATATGTTTATCAATTATATGTGGGTAATAAATCTGGGGTGAAGTGGTGAACTTTGCTAGCCAGATAAACTTGAGGACATGTATTACTTTAGATTTTGGGCAGACAGCAGACTAACCATACGCAACATCCTTCTTCCTTCATGCGAACCACAGGAGAGCAGGAAGGAGCAAAGCTCATTTTTCTTTCAGGGTAAAGCTACACAGAGCAGGGCTTGCCGCACAATTTTCCAAAATAGATACACTCTCCATGGTCCCTTCTGTTTCTTTCTGTCGCAAGGCATCAGCAATTACCCACGGTCCATTAACATGAATACATTGAGACGGAGTCCTCATTTATGTTTTTGCACAAACTTTATGAGCAAGTTAGCCCTCTCAAAAACTTATATTTTCACCTCTCCTTCATCACTCATCTTTTTGGCGTTTTTTCTTGTTGGCAAGGGGAGTGACTTGAATTTGGTCTCTATCAGATATTAAATATGCTTGCAAAAGTCACCTTATCGCAGCAAAAGAACATGCAGGCAGCATATGCCAAGGAGCTTCAGAATATTTCTTAGAGAGGCGACCTAAAAAACATGCTATACTACTACCATTAACCTTTAATCTGAAAACCTGAAACTGTAAATCTGATCCACCGAGACACATGGAAAATAGGAGTATAAATCTGATGCAAGATATCAATGCATCCATAAACTAATTCAAATGTGATACCTGTGACCGTAAAGCGCTTGATTTCTGATGAAAGCAGTGTACTTCCTTGCCTATTTGTCTGCATGTACCCTCTTGGCCTTACGTCGTGAATGGTGTGCATGACCATTTCGGCTGGGTTTCTTCGCCTTTGTGCTGTAATAGATAATCAAAAGACAGGCAATTCTGAGCCTCATTAAAAGAGTAAACCTGCAGAAACTTTTATATAGAAGGTAGATCACTGCGAATGTGCAAACAAGGGAGCAAAAAAAAACTGTGCTAACCAGAAAATGGCAGACGAAAGTTTGAACAGTATTATAACGGGCAGAGCCAACACTGCTGAGGCCTACATCATAAAAATCAGCAAAAACTATGAGATCATCAGAAAGAGAGGATGATGGCAAGACCATAGAATAGGAATAAAAGATACATACAGCAAACCAGACAAACTCCTTTGTTGCAAGAGGTCTTGTAAGCTCATGTTTCTTCAGTGTTTCGTCAACTGTGTCTTGCAGCTTCAAATGGCATGAAACATTGATTTAAAATTGATGGACCAAGAAAATGAAATGCTATAAGCAGCATAGGCATAATAGCAAAGACATTCAAGCAGCATAGGCATAATAGCAAAGACATTCGCTACTTCATAGATTCTTCCACCAGATCATTCAACTCGTAAAGATCAGAAACAGAAATATATTCTCACCAACTCTTCCGACTATAATATAACATCGTTACCTCTTCTGACAGAGTTCGAAAGCTACTCTTCTAGTCAATTTACATTCTTCTTTATCATCTTAATAGGTAAAGAGAAGATGAATCCAACACAACCAGCAGAAGAAAAATGACCATCACTGGCAGAGCTAAACCACAAAAGAATCAGAACTTGGAAACTGTTGGGAATACACACCGGTAACTCAACCATGCACTGGTTCCCAAGACATTTCCCCAAGTTAAATTGGACAATTTAGTAGCTAAAGAAAAATCATTCTTTATAACAAGACTCTTCCACACTAAGAATACAGATGCAGCAAGAAGACAGGCAGAGAAAGTAACTTAAAGAGTCTACAGGATCTTCTTTCTTTTCTTTTTTTTTTGAGAAACGAGTTTACAGGTATTATTGAAACTTGAATACACCATGAACTGACGCAGTAGTAAAATTACTGGAAAAGTTCACAAAGAGACGGACTGTATATCTTAATCCCAAGTACACATCTGTAAGATCTGAATATTTCAGGGACTATTTATGTTCTCACACCTGATGATGGTATACTGTTGCAGACTCGAGGAACTTTCCATAATGATGAACCGCCACATCTGTGTATGGCTTTACAGCAATACGCACTTTTTCCACATGAGGTTTTGTAGCAGTGGCAACCTGATCAATGTATGGCTTGCTGAATTTCTTAAGTTCCTGCAAAAAATTACGCTTTTGTCACATCACATACAAATAAAGCCGGGAAAACATGTAGCAGTTATAAATTTGATGCACATATGGCAAGAACATGAAACTATATTTTTTATTTACTCGTGAGAGGTTAAAAATTATTGTTCATTTAAATGAACTAGATAAGGGATGTCACCTGAACATGGGGTTCTGCTAGTTCCTGAACTTTGACAATATGTGGAGTTATGGCGCCTTTAGATGTTTCATAAATCTCAAATGTTTTGGTCTTTAGCAATTCCACGTGTGGCTTGAGGTTAGTGGTGATTACCACCCACTGTTCCTTCACAGCTGGCATCCATTTCTACAAACAGTAGCACGAGAAAATTACTAAGATCTCAAATACAACAGGAGAACTAGCTCAAGGGATAAAATAAATGTTTGCAGTAGACAATTGTATCTACATCTGAAAAAGTAACGAAGAGTCTTCCCAATTCTGGAAGTCATCTTACTCCCCACCGAGTAGCTTGTCCCCTTATTCTTTATTTTTCTCCTCCAGAATGTCAGTTGACCATATGCCATTTAGCAGAACTCACCTCTTGGGAAGAAATTAAAGATACTTTACCATTTTTCCTATGTAAGGTACCACTTATTGCTTTGTTAACAGGAAATCTCAAACTAGTCTAGCTAACTCTCAGATAAATCTAGTTCTATCTTCGTCCGTATTTGCTGAACCTTGATAAGAGGTAGGCATCTTAACTAATTATACCCACCTACTGTAGATGACTTCTCTATATATTAAATACGTGGGATGATGGGAGATAGATAAGAAAAAGTGACATGACCACACAAAAGGAAGTCACTACTACTCCTTTTCAACAGTGTTACTTAAAGCGCGCTTACGCCCTAAAGCCAGGCTCGAAACATGTTGAGCGCTTCACCTCGCTTAGCGGGCGCTTCAGTGTTTTCATTAAGGCTCTAAGGCATACTTTTCCTTGCTAATGAGCGTAATTCTGAAGAGACGACACTAAGCAATTGATATTTTACTTTATCGTAAATTTTCTTCAATTTTTTTGTCCTTATATTTGGTATTCATACTTATTGATATTGGTACATATTTGTAGTTTTTCTCCATTTGCACCTTTCTTCATTAGAGACCACGCTTTATTTGCGCTTTGCGCCTAAAGCCCTAATAAATCTTAGAGCTTTTTTGCGCTTTGATAACATTTGCTTTTCAATTTCCATGACTCAAACAATTTTGGGACATTCCAAGAAATTTGACATCGTCCCATTTCTGTCCAACTTCACAAACTTCCCAAAATTCAAGTCCGTTAAATTAATCAAATTTCGACATTTGATATATATATACATACATATATATATATATATATATATATATATATATACATATATACATATATATATATATATATATATATATATAATGAATATCTTAAACTACATGCCCAATCAACGCCATCATATAAAATGATGTGAATTCTTATTTGGAAGGTCATGGAAATATAGAAATTAGACCAAATGAAGCAATAATACGGAAATAATAAATCAGACATTAAATGATGCAAAGCTGACTTACTGTTTTGACAGTTTCTACATGTGGCGCAGCCCATACCTCAGCTTGGGCCTTCTTCTCAACTGCCTAAGAAGCACGTAAAAATGGGAAACAGGAGAGTAGTAGATCAAACAAGCATCACTGAATAGTCGATAGTTTAACAGGATATCCAATAGCAACAAGATGTGTACCTTCTGTATCATTATGTCCATGGCAGGTTTCCCATGCTCCTGCCAATGCTTCTCCAAAAGAGACTGAAATTCACAGCATAATCAGCACTCCATTTACAATAATGTTAGGTACAACTTTTATGCTCAAAATACCTGGTAGTGACTCCAACGAACTGCCAGCCAACGTGGAAGCCATGCCCCATGCACCTGAGTTTTCAAAGAAAGGAAAGAAAAAAGTTAGCATGTATATATAATGGTTCATCATCTACGCCATAACAAGGCTGGAAAAGGGGAGGAAAAAAAAAAAGGAAGCAACAGCAAACACAATAAGCATTAGTATTTTCCTATCCAAAAATATAAGCATTAGTATTATAAAACACAAGCTGATGTTACTGTCTTTCCTTGCAAGACTTCACTTGACATGAAAAAAGTATCATACAAAATGAATGATGCAGAATGCAACATTGATCCGTTTTCTACTTTATGCTAGGCTATGCAAGGTGCAGGAAGCATAATCTTCCATATGAAACAGATACTCGCATTCGAAAAGATTCACAACTAAATCGCCATACGTCACCACTAATCAGACACAACTTCCACATACCAGAACTCCAAAACCAAGCAAGACGGAAAACAGAACGGGGACTACAAAAACCACCTTTTCCTCCTTATATTGATGACATGTGTGTGTTAAAACCAACCGCACTTTTTATCTTCTTATTAGATCTTTCTCACTCTAATGGTACAGTTGTAGACAAGCTCATGATAACCCACAAAATTTGAAAAATTAGCTAAACTTCATATTACAAACTGTTTTTGCATGCTAACCATATATCAACAGAATCCAAAGACATTTCTACCAGCTACCAATGATTTAAACAAAAGAAGACCATATTTCATTATACCACCTAAAACAAAGGGCAGACAAGTTGTAAAACTTTAGAGATGCCATCCACCGATATATGCAGGACTGACTACTTTTTTTTTTCTCCCCCGAAATTCATTTACAGGTTGCAAATAGACAACCACCAAACAAGAAAGCAGCCACAACTGCCTCCACCACCTGTTTGCCTTGTGTATTTATGATTGTTGTCATCCTTCCATTATTCTTCACTTAAGCAAATATCACCCACTTACATGACGGCCATCATCCTCTATAACAGAAATGGTTTAGACCACATCTATCAACACATTTCTTTTCCCTTTTAGCCACCAATAGTAAAAACAATGCAGCATTAAAACCACCAGCCAAAGACCAGCATCACCTCCGCACCACTACCACTTACTACTAAGATTACCCACCATCCTGCTATCCATAAAACTACCGATATCCCCAGTTCCGACATATGAGGCTGATACAAAAAGCTAACCCATAAAACTGGCATATCAAACTCGTAACATAATATGAATGGTAGGCCAAGGCACCAGGATACTAGAAAGGAATCATTAATATGGATCACAGGATTCCTCGGCTAGCTGAGAAATTGAGATGGAACCTCCTATTTTCAATAGTAATCGTAATCCTGAATTCACATGATAAATAAAGGGAGCTAGAACATCTACCTCCATCAGCTCCTTCGTCTTCGATGTGGCTTCAAACCTTGCTCTAATCATTTCCTCCTGAAAAGCAAAATTGAGACGCTTTAGAAATTGTTATCCCCCACACAAGTTTCACAACTTTTGAGCTGTTTTCTATCATCAAGAGCACCTCAGCAAGTTGAAGAGCTCGTTCAGTTTTTTGCAGTTTCTTCTTCTGTTCATCAATGGTCTTTTGGAGCTGCATAAACCAAATAGAAACAAAATCACTTCGTATAGTTGGGCTGAAATATTGCACGTAGCCACCAAAACTTAATTGGACCAGCAGCAAGAGCTAACAAATCTTTGTAGACATCACAAGAAGAAGTCATGGCAATTTAAAGTTTGTTTAGTAGCAGAATGAAATAAATTTGTGTAATTAAAAAGACAGCTTAAATTCCCGCAATACTTCATCATTTATATAAGCTTCACAGTATCTTCAAGAACACAGTCATCACGGCTTACTCCTGTATAAAATTCTCATGTGATATCATCTCAAGGTACGAGAGGAGAAGAGCGATTTTTTTTAATGAAAGGAGATATGGGATCTGTCTTTCTAGCAAGGTCTGGTTCCCATCAAAATTAACATATGCACTGCAACACTTGAGACTAAAAGCAAATAACTATAACTGAAAACAACCGAGGCTTCCAATTAAAGATCAATTAAAGATAAGTACAACAATTTGTAAGCTTTGTGTTCTTTCATACCACCATTTGATTTTTTATTTCCAACATTCTTTTCTCCATTTGTCGGACCAACCGGCTGATTTGACTGCTCTCCCAGCTTCTTCTTGTCCAAACTATAATACTACCAAATCTACTATATTCACAGTCTCTTGAGGAGTCAAACATTCTACTTGATAGACTCTCTAAATAGCTAACTTTTGGACTCAATCAATTACAGTAATGCAACTACAGCATCTTGTTTATACTCTTATATGACAACATGAAGGTGTTTCCTGAGGCACCCATTCACATCCTATGCTACATTAGGCTTCATTTATTCAACATTTTGATAATGTTGACTCCTTATTTACCTTTTCTTCACAAATTATTCACATTCCTTGCTATAAAGATTTAGATCCTATCAAACTTCGAGAATCTTTTTGTGGGTGAAATTCAAAAATAGTCGGGTGGTAATTGAAAAATAGCCACAGTTTCAAAAGTAATCGAAATAAAGATAAATCTTAACAAAAACATTGTTCAAATTCCGAAAAATATTCCAGCATAATATACTGGAGTTCGAATTTTTTACACGTGAACTTCCAGCATAATATACTGGAGTTCCAGTATAATATACTGGAGCTCCACCATAATATACTGGAATTTCAACATAATATACTAGAGTTCCAGCATAATATGCTAGAAGTTCATACACATGTGCTCCAATCTCCAATATATTATGCTGGAACTTTCCGTGTGCTGGAGACCTGGAGTTACAGCATAATATGTTGGAAGTTCATACACAGGTGCACCAATCTCCAGTATATTATGCTGAAACTTTCTGCAGCAAAATAGTGGCTATTTTTCAATAACTTTGCAAAAGCTAGCCATTTTTCAATTACCAGTCCGAAAACTGGCTAGCCCGTTTTCACTCTTTTTGTGGTTATGAGCCCTTTTGACAAGCTTTGCAGCCACTTTCACCTTTCTTTTCTTTTCCTTTTTTTGATAAGTACCTTCACCTTTCTATGTTTCAGCTAACTTTTTTAAGAACTTTGTCCATCTTTCCTAGGAGCTCCACTATAGGTGTAAATTGATAAAGAAAATCCAGCAGGACAGCATTTAGAAGTTGTTTCTTTTTTGTACTTTTCTGTTTGTTGCAGTGATTGAACAACGTTGGATAGCTGTCATAATAACTCTAGAATGATGCGCAGGATAATAGCTGTGACCAAGAACCAGAATAACATACACCAAACTGCCTTTTCTAATACTTCTATTGAGTTACTTGGCTCCAAGCTCTCGATTCTAATATTTCACTACTATTGTAGTGAAATTCCAATTGTTAAAATATCTACAATTGTGACTATCAAAGACAAAGATAACACAACTTACAAAGAAAAGCAAAACGAATGCAAATGAGCTACTTATTCTTTCATAAAAAAGATAAAGTAGTTCAAGAGCTTACCTTGTCAACCATCAAATTTAACTCAGTTACTCTTTTCTCGGTTTCACCTTTATGGGCTTCAAAGTCTCTTTTCTCCTTATTCTTCATTTCAACTTCCTCTTTTAGTCTCTCAACTTGCTTTTCAAGCTGATCAGCTCGTGCACGCGCCTTTCCAACTTGCTCCTCAGCATCTAGTGTTCCCTTTGTCTAGACAAAACAATACAACTTAAGAGGCTACGAAATACATCACCACTGTTGAGACATTTTCATCAAACTAAAATTGCATACAAAAGCCAACTTGCTAATTTGAGAGACTCGCCTGTAGAGAAGCCAATTCAGTTGACAATGACTTAACCCTCTCTGACTTCTCTTTTATTATCTTCTCCTTGTCAGCAATCACCTCATCCTTTCCTTCCAATGCTCGCACAGTCTCCTCAATGTTTGATTCTTGAAGAAAAGAAACCCCATTAGAAGGAAAGAGAGACGGCTAGCAATCAATATTCTGTAACCAAAACTTTATTTAATAAAATAAATGGGAGCACCCTACATCCCAAGCACCCATCCAAATCTCAGTGTTGCAGAATTACCTCACAGCAAGAGAGAAAACTATATGAAATTTAACAGCCTCAGTACTTGACACCAACAAAGCACAAAGTATGACAACTGCGGAATAGGTCCCGAATTTATTATCCTGTCTCAAAATTTTATGGGTATGTGGGAGTTATTTTTGGTTGTGACTATTCCAAATTCGCTCTGCTCCTTTGCAGATTACTCTAAGATTTGTACAGTTCACAACAGAGAAAGGTACTATAATATTATCTCTAAATTTTCTGCAGCTCCCTAAACTGTATCTCTCCATCTCTAGAACATTGCTTCGCTATCAAATCAAAAAATCAGCATTTTTTGATAGGTCCAAGAACATATGTGGCGCCTTTTATTGTGCTTCGAATGTACAAAGTTATCAAAACAACTATGTTCATCTTTGGATTGACCCTTCTATTGAGACTGCAACATAAATCTTGGAGTTAGAGAAAACTAACAAATTGGAGTCCGCAGCTTCCTATAGTAAAATCTAAGGGGACTGTTTCTTTAACAAATTACTTGCAAATAACAATACTTTATTTGCAAGTGGAAGTTTGTTTCACAAGTTTTCAAAAGAATTTGGACTTCAACTTAAAATATTGAAGCTAATTTCACAAGTAGAGAACTTCAACTTCATATTATTTCACGCTGAGTGGATTGAATGTGTATCTCGACCTAAAATAAGTTTTCTCAACTTCAACCCACAAATCTTCAACTTTCACAAACTTTTTTCCCCCTAAAAAAACTACAACTATCAATATACAACTTCAACTTCCACAAACTTCTTTTCAACTTCATTTCAAATAATTACTCCACTTCCACGAACTTTTTTTCAAATTCAGTTCAAATAATTACTCTTTCAACTTCACTTATACTTTGACCAAACGTATACTAAATGTAATGAATATTAGGAGAGATCTACAATATAATGAAGTACTTACAAGTACAGTAGGTAGCACCCTGCATAAGAAAAAGGCAACAAACGGAAATGTCCAACTTAAGTTCATTCAAAATATATCAATGGTCATACACTCCCACCGATACATAGCCTCAAAGAAAACAGACCTCAAGCAGTAAGCAATAGACAATCCCCGTTTTATCCTCGCATGTTACATGGGCTGATTTTTACATTCATGTTCCTCTATCCTCCAAAATAAAGAAAGACAATGAAAAAAAAGAACATAGTAATAGCTTACAGCTTTAGGTTCTATTTGACATACTCATTTCTGCACCCTATTTCGAACAATACATATAACTTATCACAATTCAACAGAATAATCTATTGCACCACTCACCTAAAATCTTTTCCTTTTTAGAATTCAAGCTCATCAATATAAGAAATCCAAAAAGTTAAAAGCTTCAAATAACTCAGAACTATTAGCTCATCAAATTAACCTCATAACAAATCCACCCCTCTACATCTACACTTCCAACCAAGTAAACCAGACCACAATCCAGAGACTACACTCTCCAAAACATCAACCTAGCCATTTCCACTCCCAGTGTTGAACATTATATGCCATACTACAAAAACACTCTTCACTGTTTCATCCTGCAATAATGTGCTACTCATAAAACCCCTTCTTTCTTCTTAATTCCAGCTTATTAATAACAAATTTTAAAAAAGATAACACCTTTAAGATCAAAACATGAAAACTCACAAAACCAATTATAAATTTTCCAAAAGGGGGGGGGAGTCGCAACTAACCTAAAGATTGGATCTTGGACTTAAGAAGGTCCAATTCTTGAGAAGTGGGTGCAACATCCGATCTAACCACTTCAACTTCATCATCCAACGATGACCCAGCATCAGCTTTGACATTAGGAACAACCAGAGCAAGAAAAACAAAGAAAATAAACAAGACCCTCCACGAAGATGTCATGTTGGAATCCAAAGCCTGAGAAAAACTAAGGCTCTGGTGATCTAATAAAAGGGTTTTTTCTACTGCCACGGCTAGATATCCCTGTATTCTGGGTATGTTTTTTCTGTTTTCGGACTTTCCAAGAAGAGTACCTTGAAAGGCTTCAAGTGAATAAATATATCAAGGGGTTCTTGATGAAGTAGCAGCGAGTGTATTAATGGTGGGGGTGGGAGATACGAGGCGGCGGTGCGTGGGTAGTTGGCTTTTTCTTGTTCAAATCTTCAATATTGCACGTGTCTGGTTATGGTGGAATCTATAGACCCCTTGAGTCTTTAACCATGTCACACTTGGCTTTCGTTGATTTAAGGTACATGTGATGAAGAATATGTACCAGCATGCTACTTCCAGTAGTGAAGCAAAATGTACAATATACTTGGTGGTCGTTTGTACATAATAATTGTAAAATTCCAAAATAAAATATTTTCAAGTTAAAATGGTAATTGAAATTTAGAGTTGTGTTTGGACATGAATATAATTTTGGGTTATGTTTGAAGTTTTGTGAGTGATTTGAGTGGAAATTTTGAAAAATAGCTTTTTGAGGTTTTTCAAATTTTCGAAAATTTCCAAAATGCACCTTAAGTGAAAATTAAAAATTTATGAACAAACTCTCATTTCGAAAAAAAGTGATTTTTTTTGAAAAAAAAAGGAAAAAATTTATTATGTCCAAACGAGCTCTTAGGCTGAATAAACAAACCACCCCTAATTTGCCAATAAAATTTATTATACACCTTAATTGTGACCATGACCGGAAAAAACGCTTGAGAGTTCTATCCTGAATCATTCCAACATCTCCATAAAATCATGCAGATCATTTGCTCGAAATCATACTCGATGACACCCTTCTCAAATCATAGTTAGTTTACAAGCATATCCTAATCCAGGAATTATAAAAAAATCTTATTAAACCACAATACTCTCCCTTCAAAACTGTCATGATCTCGCGTTGCTATCCGGTTGAATCTCCTCATAAGCTTATGCATCACTAGTCATCACACCTTCTAAATCATCCACCAAGTGCATACGCATCCTCTTGACAGTTGTGCGACTTCCTCAAGCGATCCAAACTCGATTTTCCACGACTCATAGGCGAAACGAAAGAGAAGCTCATCCATGGCCTCTTCGGCCACTGGCCAGCCTCCTAGGGTGGCTGGTCAGTCGTTTATCCATCCAATACAACCTGCAAATTATATCTTAAATCCTAATAACATCCAAACCTATGTAAATCTCCTAAAACAAGCCGCATTAAATGCCTTCATGCCAAACAATTTGCGTATTTTCATTAAACCTATTAAGTTTCTTTATGGAGAACCTATTATAATGTGGAATAAACGTGAAGTACAATAGATTATAATCCAACAAAATTCTTGGTAAGTTTTCTTATGGCAAGTTGGATTTGCATGAGTTGTGCAAAGATATTCCTCTTCAATGTAAGATCATAGGATCATATTGTAATGACTCAACCGGTCATTTTAATTTTTAGAACCTCATTCCCTAAAATAAAACTTTTTGTATGTGCTTGTAATGATTTATGACTTGCGGGGATGGTTGGTTCGGGATTTGAAAGTGTTTGAGGTGAAACCGGAACACTTGGTTCCTTAAGTTGGCCTTAAAGTGCTAAGTTTGACTTCGGTCAACATTTTGAGAAAACGACCCCGGAATAGAATTTTGATGATTCCAACAGCTCCGTATGGTGATTTTGAACTTAGGAGCGTGATCGAAATTTTATTTGGAAGTCCGTAGTGAAATTAGGCTTGAAATGGCTAAAATAAGAATTTAAAGTTTGAAAGTTTGACCGGGGAGCTGACTTTTTGATACCGGAGTCGGAATCCAGTTTTGAAAATTTTTATAGCTCCATTATGTAATTTATGACTTGTGTGTAAAATTTGAGGTCAATCGGAGTTGATTTGATAGGTTCCGACATCGAATGTATAAGTTGAAAATTCTAAGTTTCATTAAGCTTGAATTGGAGCATGATTCGTGATTTTAGCGTTATTTGATGTGATTTGAGGTTTCAAATAAGTTTGTATGATGTTTTAGGACTTGTTGATGTTTTGGGTTGAGGTCCCGAGGGTTTCGGGTGAGTTTCAGATGGTTAACGGATCAAAAGTAAGACTTAGCTACTGCAATTTTTCTGCTGGAAATGCTGTCAAAATCGAGCTGCCTATCAAAATCGAGCTGCCTGTCAAAAATCGAACCCCTCACAAAATTGAGCTCCCGAGATCGAGCTCCGGAGAATGAGCTCCCGAGATCGAGTTCCGGAGAACGAGCTCCCGAGAACGAGCTCTCGAGATCGAGCTCCCCAGAACGAGCTCTCAAGATCGAGCTCCCGAGATCGAGCTCCCCAGAACGAGCTCCCGAGATCGAGCTCCCAATAACGAGCTCCCGAGATCGAGCTCCCAATATCGAGCTCCCAAGATCGACCTCCCAAGATCGAACTAGACAGATCGAGCTTCCAAGATCGAACTGGACAGATCGAGCTCCCAAGATCGAACTGGGCAGATCTGTAAGTTATAAAGACAGAGGCATTCAACCCATTTGCCATTTTTGACAAGCTTGAGCTTGAACAGAGGCGATTTTTGACAGATTTTCAAGGAAAGACATTTGGGGTAAGTGATTCTAAATTGGATTTGATCAATATACACGAATATATTATTATTTTCACAATTTAATTAGTGTTTTGAGATTGAAATTTGGAAAAGTTTAGAAATCTCATAGAAACGAAATTTTGAGATTTCGGTATCGATTCGGAGTCGGATTTGAGTGAAACTGGTATGGTTGGACTCGTAATTGAATGGGTTATCGGATTTCATAACTTTCGTCGAATTCCAAGATGTGGGCCCCGCGGGCGAATTTTTAATTGATTTCGGATCTTTTCTTTTAAATGTAGTATTTTCTTATAGAATTGATTTCTATAATATTTAGTGATTGTATCGAATTGTTTTGGCTAGATTCGAGCCAGACGGAGTTGGATAATCGTGGAAAAGGCCTTATAGTGGATTAAATTGGAGCAAGACGAGGTAAGTCTCTTGTCTAATCTTGTGAGGGAGAAATTACCTCATAGGTGATTAAGATTAAATAATTGTTGCTAATTGTGGGGGCTACGTACGCACGAGGTGATGAGAGTTCGTGCGTAGCTACTATTAATGCTAAGGTCCGGGTAGTTTAGGACTCAAAGCATGTATTACTTGTGTAAATTGTATTCTTTGATTAATTGATATATATGAATATATTGTGAATTGTTTGATAAAGATATTAAATGATGGAAATCTCATAGGCTTGATTTCTATTTAAATCAATTAATTGTCAAAAGAAATTGTTCTCCTCCCAAATTTATCTTATAATAAACATACTGTCCTTCCGGAGGCACATAAGAAAATGTCCTCCTTTCATGTGGAGCGGGCCGAACGCCTCGGCAGGATAGATGCATCTATGGATCGCGCCGCACGTCCCTCGGCAGTGTACACGACACTCTGGATCGGGTCGTACGTCCGCGGCAGAAATTGTGCTTAATAATAATAATTACACGATACTTTAATAATTTATTTCAGCTTGAGAAGCTAATTAATAAATTGGAGAATCCTTGGAATTTAATAAATTATTATTCTTGCTTGTTTATGGAATTAATTGTTACTCCTGTAAATGAGATTTAAATTGATAAATTGAAAACTATTTGAATTGAAGGAATTTAATTAATATATTGAGAATTGTTACATTTGAAGGAATTTGATTATCTCTGCTGATTAAACAAATTATTGTAAATTCTGTAAATCATGATGATTTAAATATTCTGGTTTTATTTCAGTTATTGTTATTGACCCATAGTGAGTGTCAAAGTCTACCATCTCGTCTCTACCACTTTGAGATTAGGCTTGATACTTACTGGGTACACGTTGTTTACGTACTCATACTACACTTGCTGCACTTTTTGTGCAGGATCTGAGACAGGTACTAGTGGAGGACCTATCATCTCATACCCATGTCATCCCGAGGCATAGTGGTGAGCTGTCTTTCTGAGTTGTTCTGCAGCTACCAGTGTCTCTTCTTATATTTATATTCTGTCTATTTCATTTCAGACAGTATTTGGAGTTTTGTATAATCTACTAGATGCTCGTGCACTTGTGACACCGGGTCTTGGTACACATATTGGTAGAAGTTGGTATTTTATTATTTTCTTGGAATAAAAGTTTAACCAATGTACGTTTGATTTATTAGTTGGCTTGCCTAGCTGTAGTGTTGGGCGCTATCACGACCTATAGGTGAAATTGGGTCGTGACACATATACTATTGGTTTGATTGAGAGTTCGCATTTATTGATCAAGCTAATTTTGTTTAAGTATTATGTGCTTCTTCTCTCAAAAACAGTCTTTCATTTAAAAGCTCAAGGTGATTAGTAGCAAATGAGAACACTTAAGTGGTCTCCCAAGTGGAAACCAGATGCGGATACCTTTATTGTTATTGCTTGAATTTCCTTTCTAGACATTCCACCAAGTTTCTTTAGAAACAAATAAGTCTTTTTATTGGTTAATATTGTAAGAAGGCCTCTACATATTGACATGACTAATGAGAATGGTACTAGGCCTAATTGTTCAAAGGTAAATGTGAAAGTTGACTTGTTAGGTAACTTTCCACAAAAAATTAAGGTTGTAGAAGATGATGATGAAACTGGCGGGGAAGAAACAAAATGGATCAAAATCAGGTATGATTATCTTCAAAAATATTACAAGACTTGCAGTAAGTAGGGTCATAACGAGAAGGAGTGCAGAATTTTGCATCATGAATTGATACGTGATGTTCAAGAAGATGGAGGTGCCAATAGCTAGGCTAAGGAAAATGTCACTACCCCAAAATCACAATCGGTCATGATGGAACCTAACTCACGCGCTATACAAGCCAACACAACAACAACGAAACGTAATAACAGAAATAAAAACGAAACAGTACAAGTCTAATGCCATAACATAAATAACTGCGTCAAAATACAATCACTCCCCAGAATTGGTAATACAATGTCATGAGCTCCAAAAGTACAAGTTTGGAATACAGAATAATGATATTGTCTGAATGAAAATAACAGTACAACGGGAAAAGAGATGTCAAGACTGCGGTCGAGATGCAACTCTACCTCGTCTCTCCAAAATGCTCACAGTAACACCTCACAGCTAGCCACAACTCGATCCGACACTTGGATTCGTACAATTAAGTGTAGAGTATAGTATGAGTACAACCAACCCCATATACTCCACAAGAATCATAACTAACCTCAACGAGATAATAGAAGCAAGAATTATAAATGACACTCTTTAATCCCTTGTACAGTTCATAAATGCAACAAGTACATAACAATAATATGATCAGGTCATGAATCACAGAAAGAACCACCTTGGTGCACACAATTACTTAGCGTTCTCCAACATATAAAGAGGATATGAAATTAAAGAAGATAACAGTCAAGGAAGTCGCAAGTAAATATGAAATGCAACAACCAAATCAAACACTGGAAAGCTTTTCCTCAAAATTTCCATAACAGTACCAAACTATTGATCAGTTTTCCTCAATTTTTGCGTGTACACCGTTGCACGGGCAACTCACGTGCTAATAATATCAACCGCACGGAAAACTCATATGCTAATAATATCAATATATAGATCTGCGCGGACAACTCACGTGCCAATAATATCAACCGTACGGATAACTCACGTACCAATAATCCCAATACACCCGGTGTGGTCACACGCTCAATATCACAATCTACCTGGCATTGTCACATATTACCAGTCCAGATCATATCACACAGAAAGCAGATATACAAGAATACATGTACATGAGAAATGAATATCAAGTTTCATACTCTTGGACTGGTATAAATGACATGCTAAAGTGTATGAATGTGCAAAGTATGCTACCATAGCTCAATCCGGCAAATCATCACAAAAGTAGCAATTATCAAGTTCAATCAGGAGAATGACCATAATGTAACCTCAAATATGGTACAAACAGCTCACAAAAGGGGTACAAATAGGAGGAATATCACAACATAAAGCTTAGCAATCAAATCAAGGCATACCATAACCTAAGAACTACCCCGAACATGAATAATACCTCGGTGCACGCACATGGGCTCAATCCCCACACATGAGCGCCATCCATAGCACGTATCTATCACAAATATCTCAGGAAACTAGTGCCTCAACCAAGCTTAGGTAAGATACTTAATCCAATCCTAATCCACACTCAACAATGAATGGAAGAGGTCGTTGGAAGAAAAGTACCCCAACTATGAGCCGGGATCGATTTCTACGGGCAACTAACAATGGGTGTTAGAGTGTATACTAATGCGTGAAGATGAAACAACTTAAATACACTTCCAATCAAATTGGTTTGCAATTTACTTCTATAAACTACACTATCAATGCTCAATCAGAAAAATGAAACTAGAAATTGACTAATAATTTTTGGTTGTTTTCAAATAGGTAAAAAACCTAGGGATGTAACCTTCGCCTAGGTGTTCTCCTAATGGGTTAAGTACGTTAACATTTGTTTTATTGATCGGGGTGTATTATATCTCTCAACTAAAAGTTACTCACTCAATACCTCTCGATCATAGAGCGATTTTGCCTAATTTGGTTTTCTCAAGCCCAAATGAGTATCAAGCTAAATAGTTGATATAAACTAATGTCGGGTTTTCCCTATCTCTAGTTCAAACCCTTTAATTAAGCCAGTCAAATCCTTAACTAGCCCAAATTCTTGTTAGCTAAGTTTTTCTAGACTAGGTCCCTCTTTCTCAAGCAAAGACCAAGTCAAAAAGGCATGAATCAATATGTGCAACCATTAATTCTAAAATTAAAGTATGAACAAGGCTAAATAACAAACACCCAATCATAAACAAGCATTAAATTAAATACTCATAAGATTTACACACTAGGGTTAGGTCACAACCCTAATAAATGCCTAGCTACTCATAATAGAAAATGAAAAAAGCAAAGAAGAAATACTAATTAAACTCATAATATAAAATTAAAATGATAAACTATGATATTTTTTCCCCCAAAATGATCACAAATTTCCTAAAATAGTAAACTACAACGGCTACAACTGAGAAAACTTCAAAACTTGACCTAAAATGTGATTCTCGTCTATTTATAGTGGCCCAAAATTCGCCAATAAAAATACCTCTGGGGAGGTTCTGCGACCGCACAATTTCATGTGCGGTCCACACATTGCTTGAGTTTGCAGGGGAATGGATTCTGCACCCTCACAATTTGGTCTGCGGCTGCAATTTAGCTTTTGCAGCCGCACAATTTATGTGGGGTCCACACTTCATGCAAGGCTTCAGTCTTGGTCGTTTTGCAGACTCTCTGAACTTTTTGAATTCTTGTCAGTGCAGACCATGTTCTGCGGCCACACAAATTGTGTTCATTCCATTTATGAGCTTCAGCACCAGATCTACGATCCGTACTTGCTTCTGCGGACCGCACTTTTGGTCTGTTGCACCCCTTCTTGCCTTATGAGCCGGAACACTCCTTTTTAAGTTGGAGTTCTTCATTTTAGCCCTAATCTCTAACATTCCTTCAATATGTACACTTTTATTAGCTTGGGGAACATAAATCAATACTTTTGGACTAAAATAAAAGTAAAAAGGTACTAATAAGTGGTTAAAATCCACACTTATCAACTCCCCCAAACTTAAGTCTTTGCTTGTCCTCAAGCAAATAGATTAGTTCTCACCTCCTTAGAGTAAAAGGTCATTTCAGCGAGTCAATGGTAATCCATTCATACTTAGTTTGGACCAATAATTACCCACATTACTCATGCATTATCAACAATGTGACAAGTCAAGTAACATGCACATATAGTTCTAATATGACATTTGAGCTTCAAGAATTGCCTTTACTCATCAAGGACTCTTGTTCTATTATGTAGGTCATGGTGGACTCCAAACTCTTCCTCCTCTACCTTCCATTTGCCAAGCTCACTTCAAAAGTTAGCACTCAATCCTAAAATTCATGAAAGGTTCACTCTTCTCTCACAAAAGAATGTCACAAGTACGACTTTAAGTACCATAGGCTTGTCCCTCATGTAGATCACCACTAATGTAAGCTCACTAATCAAGTAGGACTTCTTTCGAGTTGTAATGAAGGCTTTTGGATTAGGATAGGATACAATATGGGTAAGTGGTTACACCTTTTCTTAAGCACTCCACATTTTTATTTCTTGGCTCACAATTATTATTCTTAGAGGCATTCTCTGCTCACAATTACTAATTCTTAGAGACATTCTCTTTTTATTGGGGGCTAGAGAGACTTGACATCACTCTTTCTTTCTCATTTCATTCTTTTTTCTCTCTTGATGCTCATGTTAGGGATCATTACCTCTTTTTGAATCCATCAACCCTTTCACTTATTCTCTTTTTACATTTTTCTTTTTCTTTTCTTGCCTTTTCTTTTCATAGAGATCATTTATTTTCCCTTTTGGGTGCCTTGATACCTCTTTCAAATTCCTTAACTCTCCCCTCAAACTTATGCCTTAAGCCACTTATTTCAAGAGTATTAAGGAAGGTCCGGTGCCAGGATATGATCACGACAAAATGGGTAAAGGCTTATAACATGGTTATAAAATGAAAAAAGGCTAGAGGCTCAAAGGGGGTTGACTAGGGATAACAACATTGGTTGGCAATAGAAAGCTCAAACAGGCCAAGGAAAGCCTACAATCATTTCTCAAACCAAGCAAAACTTAGGATTTTACCTTGAAGTACATTCGGGGTAAGTTCTAGACTATTCGCACGTATACTTGGACTAACAACAAATCACCTCACCTCTTATGCAACTAGACCATAAAAGAGGATAGAGTCGAGAGCCTACAACAACCACACTCAAGTATAAAGATCACTATGGTCCAATAAACCACCCGATGGTTACCAAAGTCAACTCAAGAGTCTTAAAGTCACTAACTAGATCTATTTTCTTTCAAAAATCTTATTTCAAACCATAAGCACGTAGTTAAGTGTGTTGGTACCAAATGAAGTATGGGCTTTTATTCATTAATACTATTATTATTATTACATAAACACAAAAATGGACTCATTCCCTTAATAAGGTTGTCATGCCATCCATCATTGGGACGAGTCAACCGGTTCACACAAAAACTATTTTTGAAAGAACCGTGGCATTAAGAAAACCAAAGGTTTATTATCTACGAAAACATAAAAAGAAGCTACTGGCAAAACAAGAATTAAAGTAGAAAAAATGAAGAAGCTAATGAACAATAACTACTAAAGATAGATAAACTACAAATAAGAAAAGGAACATAATCATCCAATTATTACAGTCCAAATGTATCCAAAATGTGTCAATGTCAAATCAAATAAACTCCACCCCCTGAATAAAAGTAAGCATTGTCCCCAATGCTTAACAAAATAAGAGTAAAAGAAGAGAGGGTGAAGAAAACTCCTTAAGGATCCTTGGACATCTCAGTGTCCCCAACAATATCATCTCCCGTTGTGTCAGCCAATTGTATCTCATCATCATCAAATCTAGGCGTGGCGAGAGTGGTAAACATCGCACGCACTGCCTCAGCAGTGTCGGGAGCAAGATCTGGCTCTTCAGACTGGCCAGGTGGTGCAATCGGTGTAGATGGTGTTGATAGATCTGGGGCGGACTGGTCTGGGTCAAGTAACATATCAAAGGGTAAATCCCTAGTCGTCGCAAGTCTGGCCACCTCCTTTCTGAGCTTGTCAACTGATTTCTTACTTGCCTGGGACTTCCGCATTTTCTTCACTTCTTTTCCCAACTCCTTAATAACCCACCCATGTTGTACCATAGTGTCCATGATCATCTTCTGGTTGTCCAAAATCTTCTTTAACTTCTCATCAATATCAGAGGAAACATGTCGTGCCTGGGTAGATGACTGCGCTGCAACAGTACTAGATAAGTCAGACAACTTTAAAGTATTTGTCTGCATCTAGTTGTTGAGACTCGCCAATGTCTGGGATACTCGCAAAGCAGATAATGGAGTTGTTGGCATAGGCACTGGCCTCGGAGCTGAAGCAGGGGCTGCCCTGGGGGTGTGGTGGGAGCTAAAGATGATGGCGGTGGCATAGAAGCAACACTGAAAGAGAGCTCAACAAAGGTAGATGGAATGTCAGTCTCAGTAACTACCATTGTCGGCTCATCACACTGGCATGCGGTGGTAGAAGGTTGAGCTCTTTTCTTTGGGTTAGTTTCATCCATTAGTGAATACCAGTCAAATGGCTTCTTCGACTTCACTTTGGTGTCAAATGATCTCGGCTCTACCTTTGCATCAGTGAGGTACTCTGTGATAGTGTTAGGATAAAGGTAGGCCGAGGTAGTCTGCTTTTCTATCAATGAAATGTTGGTAGACATCACGATACCCACATTAATTGGGTACCCGACCATGATGGAAGCCACAAGAACATCCCGAGGAAGAGGTAGATGAGTCTCATTCTGGAATGGATCAAGGCTGTTGCAAACAAAGGTTTTCCATCCCTTCGCCTCGAAGCTCAATGTGTTCCGTTGAATGGGAACCCCAGCAGTAATCCATGGTGGTGGTGGCCCTGGTGGTGCTAAGATCTCTGCCATTCAAGGTCGGACTTCTTTCTTCATTGCATATTTCTCTAGATACTCCTTCGGCTCCAAGTCCTCAAACCCCAAGTATGCGTTTTGTTTATGCTTATCAAACCTCACATTGAGGTTGCATACTTTGGTCACCTTCGTCCCCTTCTTAATGTGAGAAACATTTTCGTAGAACTCTCGAATGAGGTACTCCTTGGCATCCTCAACTCTCTCAGTAAACCACATCCAACCCTTTCTTGCTATGAATTACATCAACACCGCCGGGTTATATTTATTCAAATCCTTTAATATGAACTGCCACTCAAATTTCAAAGATCTCACTGGCCACCACATACAAAAATCAGTGAAGGAAGTCAAGCTGACAAACCTATCCTCCTATATATCATTTTTCTTCGATCTCTCCACACCCGTGGATATACCATCTCCCCTGCTACAATCATCAGGGATATCCTGTATAGTCTGTGCATCTATGTCTGGTGTAGCTACTAGCTCATAGGTCTGGTTAGCACTCTCCGACCCCTCGAAAGTACTGTGAGATGAAGTGGCCTCATCTCTGAGCTGGGATCGCCCTCGCGGCCTAGACTGAGTGGTCGTCTGCTCCTCCTGAATAGAGGTTGAGTTGCCCTGTGAAACTTTCCTATATGGGACATAGGAACTAGACTTGGAGAGGTCTGCACCTCTCCCTCTACCTGTCGTGGCTTTCTTTCTAATGGTTTTGGACTGTCCAAGGGGCAAGGTACCTCTACCTCGACCCCTAGAAGATTTACCTCTTCCCTTTGTAGTGTCGCCTCAATCTCGCGATCGAACCATTGTCTGTATCAAAGAAAAGAAGATTGTTAGTTGCAAGTCATCACTCAACACATTCAAAAATTATGTAGGCAAGAGGGGACAATGTGGACACAATGGGGTTATGACTAAAACAACAGGTTTGCACGTATTGGGTTCTGCGATTCGCACATTTTTGATGTGCGGCTGCAGAAAGGAACCGTTGTCGTAAAATTTTGACGTGTGGTCGCAGAATGGAAGTGCGGTCCGCACAATTTTAAGTGCGGCCACACTTCAGACTATCAAACTTTAGAGGCTCAGAAGCCTCTCTGAAGACAGTGCGATGGTCGTTTTGCGACCGCAGGAGAAAGTTGCAGTCCACATATTTTAAATTGCTTGCTTCACTAAGATGTCTAGAAATCCTGATCTACGGACTGCACAAATTTAAGTGAGGCCACAGATTTCAAAAACTACGTACAGTCAAATATTTCTACTTATATTTTTCAATTACTTGCAGAAATAGATATGGCAACATGGTATAAACATAAAATTTCACTAACCCAATCCCATTAGAGCATGTATTATGATTACCTAGTTCAGATCTTTCCCACATGGACACATGGATGAACTCCAATAACATATGGCCTAAAAAGAAACTAGTTTTTAAAAATAATTAAACTAATATAAAAATTTAACATGAAATAAAGCATACCAGATAGAGTGAGTACACTGGGTGAATAAGCACAGGTGGTTGTATGTGGTGACAGTGAAAATCTCTCAAGAAAATCAACAGAGCAATAGTGTTTGTTAAGAGAGTGAAAAGTGAAAAATGACTTCCAAACTTCTATTTATACTAAGAGTTTCAAAAGGGAAAAGGGTAGAGTGCGGCCGCACAATTCTATGTGCAGTCCGTACTCTGTCACCTGGGTCAATCGTCTCTGATCTTATTGTGCGGTCCACGCATTTTTGGGTGCGGCCATAGATTTTACGTGCGGTCACAGATTAGTCTCCGCACTGACAAGCTCAAACTTCAGAGAGTTAATATTTTTACACTTTTTCAATATTCCAATTGTGCGGTACGCACGAGAAATGTGCGGTCGCGATTGCCCTCCTGCTGTAGCGCACAGAAATGTGCGGTCCGTACAAATAAAGTGTGGTCCGCAGAGCTTGGAACACTTAGCTATATTTTAGTTCACCCTTCTTGCTAGTCACACTCAACTTGTAGCACACTTCAAAAGTTAGAACACAAATAACACCTAACTACAAAAGAAAAAGGAAAAGAACATGGGTTGCCTCCCAAGAAGCGACATCGCGATACAACGCAAAATACCCTCAAGTGAAGTGAATGACCACCACCACGTGGCTATCTCCAACCTTTCCCAAGTAGTGATTCACTCGGTGACCATTAACTCGGAATACTTTATTATTTTTGTTCTTCAAGTCTAATGCACCAAAAGGTGTCACACCAACAATTTCAAATGGACCACTAAACTTGGATTTTAGCTTCCCGGGAAACATTCTCAACCTTGAGTTAAACAACAATACAAAATTGTCCACCTTGAACTCTTTGTTCCAAATGTATTTTTCATGAAGATATTTCATCTTTTCTTTGTACAAGGATGAACTCGCATATGCATGGTACTAGAACTCATCCAATTCATTCAAATGTGCAACCCTCAAGTTAGCGGCTACATCCCAATCAAGATTCAACATCTTTAGTGCCTATATTACCTTGTGCTCTAGTCCTACCAGAAGATGACAAGCTTTCCCGAACACCAGTCGGTATGGAGACATTCCGATAGGTGTCTTGTAAGTCGTCTGATAAGCCCATAACGCATCATCAAGCCTCTTCGACCAATCCATCCGGTTATCATTCACCGTTTTAGACAAAATACTCTTTATCTCCTGGTTAGAGACTTTCACTTACCCACTAGCTTGTGTGTGATAGGGAGTCGTGACCTTGTGAGTAACACCATACTTGCCAAGTAAAGTGTCAAAAGCCTTGTTGCAAAAGTGTGATCCCCCATCGCTTATGATTGCACGTGAAGTACCAAATCTTGTAAAAATATTGTTCTTCAAGAAGTCCACTACAATCCTTGCCTCGTTGTTGGGTAAAGCGACGACCTCAACCCATTTGGACACATAATCCACCCTGCCCAAGATGTAGGTTTTTTCACAGGAACTCACAAAGGGCCCATTCAGTCAATGCCCCAAACATCGAAAATATTGTAAGAGGCATTTCATTTTTCTTTGAGATTCCACCGGCCCGTTGACATTCATCACATCTTTTCACTAACTCACTAGCATCCTTATAAAGAGTAGGCTAATAGAAATCACAACTAAGCACTCTGGCCGCCGTTCTTGCCCCACCATGATGACCACCATATGGCGAAGAATGACAAGCCCAAGAATATCACCTTGTCTTCTCCCGGTACACACCTCCTAATCACCTCATCCGTACAAATCCGGAAAAGGTATGGTTCATCCCAATAATAATAATCTTGACAATCCTTTTTGAGCTTCTTCTTTTAGATTGAAGAGAACTCATCAAGAATGATTCCACACACAAGAAAATTTGCTAAGTCCGCAAATCATGGCACCTCTTTCATTGAAATTGCCAAAAATTGCTCATCAGGGAAGGAGTCATTGATTTCAAGGCCATCATGCAGCCTCCCCTCCTCATCCAAATGAGACAAGTTGTCTGCCACTTAGTTTTTACTACCATTCCTATCTTGGATGTCATTATCAAATTCTTGTAACAAGAGTACCCATCTCATCAACTGAGCTTTGGAGTCCTTTTTCTCATAAGATAACGAGCCGCATGATCCGTGTGGATAATAAATTTTGCACCCATCAAGTACGGGCGAAACTTCTCAATTGCAAACACAATAGCAATGAACTCTTTCTTCGTAATGGTATAGTTGACTTGGGAACTATTCATGGTCTTACTAGCATAGCAGATTGGATGGAAAATCTTGTTGATATGTTGCCCCAAAATAGCCTCAATCGCTAAGTTGCATGCATCACACATGAGTACAAAAGGCACACTCTAAATTGGAGCGGTGATGATGGGAGTAGTTGTCAACTTGAGCTTGAACAATTAAAAAGCTCACATGCAATCATCATTGAAATTAAACTTGGCATCCTTCTCAAGGAGCTTGTACAACGAGTTCACCTAATGGGAAATCTTTGATAAAGCGCCGGTAAAAACTCGCATGGCTGAGGAAATTCGGCACACCCTTCACCGAAGTTGGGGGTGGAAGCTTAGAAATAACCTCAATTTTTTCCTTGTCAACTTCAATTCCGTTGAGATTTTATGGCCAATGACAATACCTTCCTTAACCATGAAATGACATTTCTCTCAATTAAGTACCAAGTTGGTTTCTTCACATCTAACCAACACTTTGTCCAAATTTGCAAGACAATCATCAAAAGAATCCACAACCACCAAGAAGTCATCCATGAAAACTTCAAGGTAGTCTTTCACCATATCCGTAAAGATACATCATACACCGTTGAAAAGTCACTGGTGCATTGCACAAACCAAATGGCATCCGCTTGAAAGCAAAAGTACAATAGGGATATGTAAAGGTTATTTTCTCTTGATCTTCCGGGGTAATGAGAATTTGTTTGTAGCCAGAGTACCCATCAAGAAAGTAATAGAAAGCACGACCGACCAATCTATCAATCATTTGATCTAAGAAAGAAAGTGAAAAGTGATCCTTCCTTGTTACTTTATTGAGCTTGTGATAATCCATACACACCCTCCAACCGGTCACCGTTCTTGTACGAATCGATTGATTCTTGTTATTGGTGACCACCGTCATTCCCCCCTTCTTTGGGACACATTGAACCAAAGAGGTCCATGAACTATCGCAGACAGGGTAGACAACCCCGATATCCAACCACTCGATAATCTCCTTATTGAAAACTTCTTACATAGCCTCATTGAGTCTTCTTTGATGTTCAATAGATAGTTTAGCGCCATCCTCCAACTTGATCTTATGCATGCAAAAGACGGGACTTATACCCTGAATATCCGTCAAGGTCCACCCAATATCCTTCTTCCTCTTTGGTAACACTACCAATGTGGAATCTACTGCACGTTAGTCAAACAAGAGGAAAGAATAACCGGTAAAGTAGAACAAGAGCCAAAAAATTCATACCGAAGATATGGAGGCAATGGATTCAACTCCAAGGTAGGTGGCTTTTCAATAGAAGGCTTTGTAGGATGAGTGTTCCTATTTTCAAGATCCAAGGACAATTTCCAGGGTGCATAGTTGTACAACCCCATTTCTTGCAAATAGTTCACACATTCCATAAAACCATCCATATCTTCATCATTAAAGTTGAGCAAGACTGCCTCCAACATATCACCAACATTGATTGTAGCATTTGTATCATCAACAATGACATCGGTCACCAAATCCACAGAAGAACACACCTCATTGCTATTTGGTTGCTGCATGGACTTACACACATGGAATACCACTTTTTCATCACCAATCCGGAAAGTGAGTTCTCCGCCTTCAACATCACAAAAAGCCTTAATTGTAGCAAGGAAATATTTCCCAAAAATAATTGGCACTTAATAATCACCCTCATAATCTAGAATGACAAAGTCCGTCGGGAGAATGGATTTATCAACCCGGACCAAAACATCTTCAATCACACCTAATGGCCATTTCATGGTACGATCAGCCATTGCAATCTCATAGAAGTGGGTCTTGGTTTCTTAATCCCCAAAGTCTTGAAAACCGAATAGGGCATCAAATTTATACTTGCCCCAAGATCACAAAGAGCCGGGTCTTGGTTGCCCAATCCCCAAAGTCTTGAAAACCGAATAGGGCATCAAATTTATATTTGTCCCAAGATCACAAAGAGCTTTAGCAAACTCGGCACTTTCAATTGTACAAGGAATCGTGAAAGACCCAAGATCCTCCAACTTAGGAGCCATTTAATGAACAATTGCACTCACTTGATGAGTGACTTTGATAATTCCAAAATTCATTGACTGCTTCTTGGTCATAAGATCTTTCATAAACTTTGCATAACCTGACATTTGTTACAAAGCTTCGACCAATGGTACATTGATTAAAATACTTCATCATTTGAATGAACTTCTTAAATTGATTCTCACCATTTTGCTTGGCAAGTCTTTGAGGGTATGGAGGTGGAGGCTTATGAAATGGTGCCTTTGCCTTTTGCACTACCGGCTCTTGTATGTCAATAATGTGTTCCCTAGACGAGTTCACCTCCTCTCGCGTCTCTTCCACGCTATCATCAATATCAATTCAAACTTCCTCATTTGGTTGAACAACATTGTTCGGGATCTCTTCTTCTTGCATTACTTGATCATCATCAACACGCCGCCTTCCACTTGAGGTAGGTGCATTTCTGTCTCTTTCAGTTCTTGTGATAACCGCCATAGCATGCCCCATATTGTTACCACCCTTTGGGATTACCACCGTGTCACCTGGTAGTGCACCCTTAGGACGAGAATTTAGAGCTTGAGAGATTTTTCCCATTTGAACTTTTAGGTTGCGGATTGATGTGTTGTGTGAGGCAAGTTGGGCATCCGAATCAGCATTATTTTCCATTATTTGCTTGAACATATTCTCAATACGTCTCATCTTATTGTTTGAAGAACTTGAACCATGGGAAGGATAATGAGGTGGGTTGATCGGTTATTGATACATTGGGGGCCTTTGAAAACCCCACCCCCGGTTGCCTTGATTGTTACCCCAACCACCTTGGTTGCTTCCTCCCCAATTTTCTTGGTTGTTTCCACTCCAATTTTCTTTTTTTTGTTGTTGTTATGCCAATTCCTTGATTGTTTTGTGGTCGTCATTGTTGTTGGTTTGTGCCTTGGAAGTTATTTCTTTGACCTTGAAAATTATTCACATATTTCACTTCTTCCTCTTGCTCATTGTAAGAATCATCTTGATCAAAACCGCTATCATTTTGTACCTAGTTCTCCACTCATATTTGCACTTGTGGACCCTTGGTCCTCCTCTTGTTCACCAAAACATTCACTCCCTCCATAGAATGAACTTGTTTAGGAGCTTGCACTTGATTTAGTTGGGCCTTTGCTAGTTGGGACATGGTAGTGGTCAATTCAGCAACGGCTTGCCCATGGTCTTGTAATTCTTTGTGAAGGTGTATCATATTCTGACCACCTTGTGGAACATTGGCCTGTGATTGCCAAGTCTACGATGTTTCTGCCATCTCATCTAAGATTTCACACGCCTCCGCATAAGGCATAGTCATAAAGTTCCCACCGACTAGTTGATTCACTACACATTGGTTGGTTGTGTTAATCCCACGATAAAATGTTTGTTGTATCGTGTTTTTGTCATATCGTTGTTGGGACATTCCTTAACCATTGTTCTATAGCGCTCCCATATTTCGTGTAGTGGCTCATTTGACTCTTGCTTGAACGCCAAGATCTCATCTCAAAGTGTAGCCATTTGCCCGGGAGAGGAAAACTTAGCAATAAACTTGGCCACCAACTTATTCCAAGTGTGAATTGAATGATTTGGAAACCGTTCCAACTAAAGCTTTCCCTCGTAGAGAGAAGAGAAAAAGCCTTAGCCTCAATGCATCCTAGAAAATATTTGTTTGCTTGCTCCACCAACATGTATCCACAAAGCCTTTCAAATGTTTGTAAGCATTTTGAGTTGGAGCACCGGTAAAGAAACTCTGTTGCTCAAGCAAAGTGAACATCACATTGGTGATTTGAAAGTTGTCTGCCCTAATATGGGGAGGGACTATTGCACTAGCATAACATTCGTTGGGCAATATCCGGTATGGAGCTGCTTGTGGTGGATGTGGTGGGGGTGGGGGTGGAATGGTCACATTATCTTGCGGTCCCCGACCTGTTCGTTGTGGCACTTGAGTTGCCTCATCTACTTGTTCCTCCTCGCCGTCCAATTCCCCCAAAGACAAATTTTCGAGCTCATTGTTCGCCATGTTTGTACCTATAATTTCTTAAATAAATTAGTAACACACAAGGGAAAGAAGGTATTCTAAAAACACACTCAAATATATAGCTAACACCGTTTTAAATTCCCGGCAACGACACTAAAAATTGATCCAATCCCAATCCCAATCCACACTCAACAATGAGTGGAAGAGGTCGTTGGAATAATAGTACCCAACTATGAGTCGGGATCGATTTTCACAGGGAGCTAATAATGGGTGTTAGAGTGTATACTTGATGTGTAAAAACGAAACAACTTAAATACACTTCCAATCAATTTGGTTTGCAGTTTACTTCTATAAACTACACTATCAATGCTCAATAAGAGAAATAAAACTATAAATTAACTAATAGTTTTTGGTTGTTTTCAAATAGGTAAAAATCCTAAGTATGTAACATTCGCCTAAGTGTTCGCCTAATGGGTTAAGTACGTTAACACTTGTTTTATTGATCGGGGTGTATTATAGCTCTCAACTCAAAGTTACCCACTCAATACCTCTCGGTCATAGAGTGATTTTGCCCAAATTGGCTTTCTCAAGCCCAAATGGGTATCAAACTAAATAGTTGATATGAGTTCAAATCAGGATTTCTCTATCTCTAGTCCAAACCCTTTAATTAATCTAGTCAAATCATTAACTAGCCCAATTTCTTGTTAGCCAAGTTTTCCTAGACTAGGTCCCTCTTTCTCAAGCAAAGACCAAGTCAAAAATGCACGAATCAATGTTTGCAACCATTAATTTTAAAATTAAAGCATGAACAAGGATAAATAACAAACACCCAATCATAAATAAGCATTAAATTAAATACCCATAAGGTTTACACACTATGGTTGCGTCACAACCCTAGTAAATGTCGAGCTACTCATAATAGAAAATGAAGAAAACAAAGAAAAAATACTAATTAAACTCATAATATAAAATTAAAATAATAAACTCTTATTTTGTTTCTCCCAAAATGATCACAAATTTCCTAAAATAGTAAACTACAACGGCTACAGTTGAGAAAACTTCAAAACATGACCTAAAAATGCGATTTTCGTCTATTTATAGTGGCCCAAAATTCGCTGACCAAATGCCCCTTGGGAGGTTCTACTGCCGCACAATTCCATGTGAGGTATTTACATTACTTAAGTTTGAAGGGGAATGGATTTTGCAACTGCACAATTTGGTCTGCAGCTGCAATTCAACTTATATGGCCTCACAATTCATGTGCGGCCCGCACTTCAAGGAAGGCTTCAGTCTTGGTCATTTTGCACGCTCTCTGAACCTTTTGAATTCTTGTCAGTGCGGACCATGTTCTTCGACCGCACTTCTCTTCATTCCATCTCTGAGCTTCAGCAACAAATATGCGGCCGCGAGGAGAATTCTGCGGTCTGCACTTGCATCTGCGGCCGCATAAATACTTCTGCAGACCACACTTTTGGTTTGTTGCGCCCCTTCTTGCCTTATGAGCCGGAAACCTCATTTTTTAGTTGGATTTCTTTATTATATCCCAAATCTCTAACATTCCTGCAATTTGCACACTTTCATTTGTTTTGGGAACATAAATCAATACTTTCACACTAAAACAAAAGTAAAAAGGTATTAATAAGTGGTAAAAATCCACACTTATCAATACTTACCTCAAGCATGCCAAGTCAATCCTCTAATAAGCCCTCCCCGTGTGAATCAACCTCTCGACGACTCAGATATAGTCAAAATAACTTAATATCATCAATAAAAACCATAGGAAACGATTCCAAATAATAAAGCTAAGATCTTTAACCAAAATCAAAAAGTCAGCCCAAAAAGTCAATCCCGAGCCCGCACCTCGGAACCTAACAAAACTCGCAAATTAACACCCATTCAAATACGATTCTAACCATGCCAATTTTATCCAATTCCGACCTCATATCGACCGTCAAATCATCAAATCTCACTCTCCAAAATCATAGTCCAAAAATTCCCAAATTCCACCTTTAATTCATGAAAATTAGGTGTAATAATTTATGGGTAATTAATATCTAACACCAAAATCAAGTAAGGATCACTTACCCCTTCAATTGTAATGAAAAAACCTTCAAAAATCACCTCCAACCGAGCTACACAACTCCAAAAATGAGAAAAAGACTAAATCCTTCGATGTATATATTTTGCCCAGCAATATCGCACCTACGGTCACTTAACCGCTTCCGCGGTGCCGCTTCTGCAGAACAAAGGCCACATATGCGGTCTCCTCCAAGCGCCCAACCTTCCGCTTCTGCGAGTCCCTCTTCACACATGCGAGTCCGCTTCTGCGTACTCTTACCGCATCTGCGCAAGCGCATCATCATTTTCATTAAATTCGAATGAGGATGCTGCAGGTGATTCCACATCATCAGAACGACATATTGGGGTGAAGAAAGCAAAATTGAAGAGAAAAATCGATGAAGGTTGTGAGCACCTAATTTTTGACTATATTTGAATTTTTATCACCTTCTACTATTTAATATTTTCAAAAAATTAATATATATTTTTTAGCTTTATAACACACTTATATATATATATATAGGGTAAAAATTAATAATAATTTTAAAGGTTAATTATTAATATTAATATTATTTTTATTATTATTTTTAAATAAAATGAATTAAAAATAGAAAATAAAAAAAAAAATTTAAAACAAATTTCGGATGGGAATTAAAAAATAGAAAAAGTAGAAATATAAAATTAAAAAGTAAAAGTAAAAGTAGGTGGAAATTGTTTAATAAAAAAGTAAAAGAAAGTGAAAAAATTTAAAAATAAAAGTAAAAGAATGTGAAAATTTTAAAAAATAAAAAGTAAAAGAAAGTTGGAATTAAAAAATAAGAGTAAGGGTAGCTGAATTCTTTAAAAAAAAAGTAAAATAAGTGGAAAATAAAAAAAAAATGTATAAAAATGGGAATTTAAATATAATAAAAGTAAACAAAAATTAAGAAATTAAAAAAAAAGTGGGGAATTTTTTTTTTTTTAAAAATAAGAAAAATGGGAAGTGGAATTTTTTTTAATTAAAAAATAAATAAATAAAAAATCTGAAAATTCAGAATTTGTTTTCTCTAAATAGAAGAGAAATGTGAGGGAAAAATGGGGAGAAAGAGAAAAAAAATAGGGAGGAGGGAATTGAGAGAAATGTTTTTTGCTTATTCTACGCTAAGAGGATTTGTATTCGTGTCATTCTTTCTTCGGCTTTCTCTCGAAAAATCCAGCAATCCATCACCAAACACTAAACCGAAACCAAACTAAAAATCACGACAAAAACGAGCCAAAAATTCAACGAAATAGTCCCCTTTTGTACAGAAAATAATAGCTCCAAAGTTGAGTCGTCGAGTTCGAGCTCCGTTTGTCGATTTTGGTCGAGGCTCCATTTGCATCCTTGTCCATTATCCGAGCTTCAAAACAGTCTTGTAAAGGTCCATTTCTCCCATCATTGTTTTGTTAAGATATTATGATTGAATATATAATTTGATCTTATTTAGCTTCATGAAGATAGAATTTTTTTTTCTGTATTAATTGTTAGATCTCATTAGCTTTGTTAAATTTTGTTACTTTCTTGTTTGATTAACATGAAGATTGATGAAAATATGATTCTTAGGTACGTAGTGAATGTTTGAACTTTGGGGATAAAATCCATGTCTGCTAGTTGAAATTGAAAAATAAGGTTTGGACTTTAAAAAAAAAGATGATTGGGCTCGGTGGTTGGGCTTTGCTTAATGAAACATGTACTACTGCAAATGACTAATGGATAGTGGAGTAGCTTGATGAATTAGTAACTGGGCATACTCACTAATTAGCTTTAAAAAGCCAATTGTGCTATAATCAATTTTAAGTTATCTGGGCCAGAATAATTAAGAGCAAAAGCTGATCCTTTTCACAATTGATTTCATAATTCATGGCCTCACTAATCTCAAATCTTAGGAGAATAAATAATATTCGAACATCGTAGCTTGCTTTAGGCGCGATTAATAATAAATTATCGTGACTGTGGGTACGGTTCCCGTGGCATGGTCACGATACGTAATCCCCAATTCTAGTATGCGTTTCACGTGACTCGACCACAACTTCAAATAATAATAAATAAAATTAAACACGTTGTAGATTGCGGGCGTTTTACGTAACACGATTTGCGATGTGTATAAATAACGAGTGTACGACAACGTAACTCGTCTCATATTAATTCCATAAAAGTTTAAAATGCAGTAATGTAATAAAAGCGGTAAAAGGAATAAAAATGCACATATAGGTTTAAAACATGTATTAAATCATATAACTAAGCCAATTATTAATAGTTGAGTGACCGTGCTAAAATCACGGAACTCGGGAGTGCCTCACATCTTCTCTCAGGTTAACAGAATTTCTTACCCCGGTCTTCTGTGTTCCCAGACCATAAATAAGAGTCAATTTTCCTCAATTTGGGATTCTAAAATAAATCGGTGACTTGGGACACCATAAATTATTCCAAGTGGCGACTCTGAATAAATAAATAATCCAATTTCGAATAACGTCACTTAAATTGGAAAAATTCCCCTATCCCCCGGGAAAAAGGAGGTGTGACAAATGTTTTTCATCAGCTATGAAAATGGTCCAATCAGAAAACAATCGGCTTGCTGAGTTGTTGGCAAAGTCTAGTGCAGACATGCAGCGAGATATGAAGATGAAAGATAGAGCTTTGAAACTAAAAGAATTTAAAGAAGAATATAAAATTTTATTATCGAATTTAGATTCTATTGATGATCCAAATATTCGTGAATTTATCCAACGAAAAACAAAAATAAATAATGGATAAAAGAAGTTAACAATTTCAACAGCCACAACCACAACAATCTTCTACCTCATACACTCAATATTTTAATGATATTTGACCTACAAGAATACTAAATTATTGTTGTAATTTTCTCATCCCGTTATGTTATTTAATGTATTTTCAATTTTAATCTATGTCAGTCGCTACTATATTAATTTTTTTAATGTTATTTAACGAACATTGTGTTATTTATTAGCAACATATTATATTTTATAGTTGTACTTTTTATTTTTGTGATGTTTATATTTTATGTATAATTGTAACTTATAATAAACTTAACTTACAATTTTATATAAAAATAATATATACGAAAAATAATTTATAAAAATTATACACCAAAATTAAGATATAAAAGTAATATTATAAAGATATTACATAAAAAGTATAAGTAAATACAAATTTTATAATATGTTAAATTAAAAATATTATATAATAAAGATAATAATAAAATATTAATAAATAGTAATGGTTTTGATGAATAGTATTACACCAAATTTGGTATAACACTATTTATACGTCAAAATAGTGTGTAGGGTTAGGCACCGAAACACCAAATCTTACATTTGGCGTAAAAATTGGCGCATGTTTAAGTTTGGAGATGGTCTCAAAAACCCTCATATGCCCCCTACACTCGAACACTTCAAACTACTAAATAAATAAATAATATAGTAACATGCTATTTTTAAAAATGTGAACACACTTTCCCTAAAATATACGTAGAAAATTTGACCGAAGACATCGTAGCAACAAATGTAAAAGTCGGCAATTGGAAAAAAACAAAAAAGAGGAACACCAATTTGAGATGGAAAAAAGCAAAAAAGCAAAATGTGTTTAAAAAAAAGAAGGGAAAAAGGCAAGAGGAACATTAGGTGGGGTCAATTTTGAAAAGCAGTTACGTATGTTTTAAAAAAAGAAACAATTGAATTTTTAATACAGAATCACTCTCAGATGCAGGTGCGGAGCGAAATAGCGTTAACCGAAAGTGAATCCTATTGAAGCACTAGACTTATATTGTGAAAACGACGTCGTGGTTCCCCGTTTTTTCCAAAGAAAGAGGTCGGTCTTTTCTTATTCACACGCCTTCCTCTGTCCTCACTTCTGCTTTCTGTGTTCTACCCAATTTGGTGTTGTAACCATCTTTTGATCGTAACCAGGTTTTTTTCTTTACAACGTTACCTTTAATATTCAGTAATTTTTTTTCTTCATTTTAGTACGTCAAGATTCTTCTTTTAATGCTCTTATCATATAAAAACTGAGTTTTTGTTTTGATTAAGAGGGATCTTGATGATTTGTTTTGATTTGGATTGTTCATTTCCCAGGTGGATTTTTGTGTTTATCGAAGCTCTTGGCTTTTTCCCAATTCTTTTTATCCTTTTGTTGAGATATGGTTAATTGGTGCTTGATCAAATTAAAAAATCTCTTTTGTAGTGATTCTGTGCAAGAATGTAAGAGAAATAGTAAAGGAAATGTTTGGCAGGCTAATCCCCATAATGCCTTTTTTATATAAATGCATAGCAAGTTCACTTATAATCTGGAATTTCTCAAGAAAGCTTGGACTTTGTTTATCTTTTTCATGTTCTCTTTGGTTATTATTGATGTTTATTGTGGTAGTGAGTGAAGTTTGGTTGTTTTTCTAAATAATTATGGTGTTCGAGTTAGTTTGCACGCACCTCGATTAATTTCACGGGTACCTGCTATCTCCCACCATCACATGTTGTCACGACCCATAATCAGGCATCACAACTGGCACTTGAAGAGCGACTACCCAATAGGCAAACCATGTCCTTTATCAGCTCAATTCATTCTCATATCGAAAGAAAAATTGAAATGCAGCTCAGCTCAATTCTCATAATGATAAACTCTTATAAACAACGGAAGTCAATAAAAAAACAGTACAAGTCTGAAATCAGCTCAAAATAGCCAATACACTGTCAAGGAGCATCTATAATGAAACTGAGTATAGGAGTTTAACAACCCGACTACAACTGAATAACCGAAAGATAAAGGAGAGATGCCGCCAAGGTTTTTATGTGCTTGGCTCAGCTCAACTGGATACAAAAGCTGCCTCGAACAAGATCAAGGATTTCCGGCAGCTCTACTATTGACCTGCACAAGGCAGGAAATAGCAACTTTGGTAAGCTAAAGCTCAACAAGAACACCCGAATCCCCTGCCATGACCCGAGGAGCAATTGTCTGAAAATGTATTCATGCTAAGAACAAAGTATAGCATATATCATAACTGCAATTTCTGTATAAATGAAATAGCAACAAATACATGTAACATCTCATAAGTTGTGTCTCATGGTGTCGCATATGGTAGCATCAGATCGTCCATAGGGCATACCCCTACTTGTGTTGAATTATACGTTTCAGTAGACCATCCATAGCCAACAATAACTCATACTATGCTCAACCATCAGTGCGTTTTAGTAGAAGACCTCTAAGGTGGCAACCGGACTGTGAGTTAACTATGTACCACCAACATGATAGCATCATTTCATCTCATCAATCAAATGCACATAAGACAGACAGTGCAACAACAACAACAACAACCCAGTATAATCCCACTAGTGGGGTCTGGGGAGGGTAGTGTGTATGCAGACCTTACCTCTACCCTGGGGTAGAGAGGCTGTTTCCGATAGGTCCTCGGCTCCCTCCCTCCAAGAACTCCCCACCTTGCTCTTGGGGTGACTCGAACTCACAACCTCTTGGTTGGAAGTGGAGGGTGCTCACCACTAGAGCAACCCACTCTTGTCCAAGAAAGACAATGCAATCTAACAATATCAATAGATACGGATGGAGTCATGCTATGAATCTCAACACGTCTAAAATTGGCACATATTATAATATGCTGCCTAACCAGTGCAACTAGTATCATGAAATATATAGAACATGCTTTATAAACTCAATTGTGAAAGAGAAATACCTTAGATATATAGCATATAAGCTAAGAAAACTGTATAAATGTCCTAGTACGTGTTTGCCTCTCAACATACTAGGTATTTGAAAGCTTTTATGTAAGTTCTAAATAATGACACTGGAAAAGCAAGCATTCGAGAAGCTAATAGTCTCACTTGCCTTGAAATGGTAAACTTTTGCTTCACTTGAAAAGTCCAAGTCCTCCAAGACGACTTCCTTGACCTCAATCTATGCAAAATATCGAATAATCATCAAATTAGGTAGGGAAACCATTTCCATAATTTAACGAAAAGTCAAAGTAAAAGTCAACTCCTAGTCCACCCGGTCAAATTTCGAAACAAATTTCAAATTCAGGTGATCCATAAGCTCATGAGTTCAAATATGTGCTTAGGATCTCAATTAGAGTCCATTTACTTGGTCAAATCATCAAATTTCTCTTTTAGGAAGATAGGTCAAATTTTCCTAATTTTCGTTATTCGTTGTCATGAATCTATGGTTGAAAATGAACTTCTGTCAAATTCTAGTATAAAAATCCCGAGATGCTGTAAAATCATTACCTCAATAGCTTAGTCAAAATCGCACACTTGAATTTTCACCCACAAGCTCCTCTTTACCCAAATGGCAAAAGCTAGGTTTGAAATACGTCACTGGGCTGGTCTATTTACAGAAGTCTGAATTTTTTTTCCTGTGCGACGCGCCTCAAAAGCACGCCCTGCCCTTGTGCTTTTCTAGTGAGGCGCACCCCTAATGCACAAGGCTAAAAAATTTGGCCTTATGCACGCACCAGAGCACAAGGTACACTTTTTTGGTTTTTCACTCTTGCCCCGTGGGACGCTAAAACCCACCTGAGAGGCTCGGGTACTATCCCAAATCATCCCAACAGGTCCACAATTATATACGAACTTATAGAAAGTCTCCAAACTCAACTTAAATTACAACTGTGCAAAATAACTAGTCGGGTTGTTACACATGACCAGGTAACGGGTAACTCTGTCCGCCAAGGCTTGGACAGATGGGAAGAAATCACCTAGTGTTTTTGCCTCTGATGGAATTTGAATCTGAGACCTCATGATTTTCAACCACTTCATTGACCACCAAGACTTAAAGGTAAGTTCTACAAAGTGGTGGTTAGACCAACTATGTTGTATGGGGCGGAATGTTGGTCAATCAAGAAATCTCATGTCCAGAAGATGAAAATAACAGAAATGAGGATGATGGGATGGATGTATGGGCGTACTAGGAAGGATAGGGTCAGGAACGTAGATATTCAGAATAAGGTGGGGGTGGTATCCATGGAGGATAAGATGGGAGCAAGGAGGCTGAGATGGTTTAGGCATGTGAAGAGGAGATGTACTGACGCTTCGGTGAGGAGGTGTGAGAGGTTGAATATGGGAGGTATAAGGAGAGGTAGAGGGAGGCTAAAGAAGTATTGGGGGGAGGTAATTAGGCAGGATATGAAGTTTCTTTAGCTTACTGAGGACATGATCCTAGATAGGAAGTTATGGAGGTCAAAAATTAGGGTGGAAGGTTAGTTAGTAGTAGAGCTTTCTGTTTGTCCTTACTTTGTAGTTTTAGTATTACTCTTATTTAGTCTATTCTTGGATGTCTATATCTATCTGATGTGCTCCTACTTCGCTTCTGTTACTATCTTGTTGTTGTTACTACTTTTTTCATGTCTATCGGCTTCACTTCTGTTACTATCTTGTTGTTGTTATTATTGTTTTTTCCATATCTTTTCGTTACCTTATTTCCTTTGTGTTGTTGCTGCGTCTATGTTGAGCCGGGGGTCTATCGGAAACAAACTCTCTACCTGCACAAGGTAGGGGTAAAGTCTGCATTACACACTACCCTCACCAGACCCCACTTGTGGAATTGCACTGGGTTTGTTGTTTGGTGTTGTTTCATTGACCATGAAGCCACACCATTGGGTGCTTGAGGTTTGGTTGTTTTATCAAGTAAATTGTTAAGAAAAGTTTTAATTAGAGCATTCAAGATTTCATATGATTTGCTTCATGCCCTTATTGTGGTCTACTGCATGTAATGTTAGCACTTGTGACAGCTTAAGTATTCTGTACAAATTTCTCATACTATAAGTACACATTCTACATCAATCTGCCTAAACTTTTCTTACTTATGAGAACTTGCATGCTGCAATTATTCATTTTGAGTTCTGTAGTAAAAAATGATAAAACCAGCATCAAGTGATTGATGGTTATTAGAAACAGTTACAACCAAAATAAGTGTCCTTACCTACTGTGAAGAGAGCTATAAAATCGAGCATGGCCTCTACATCCTGTGTATCATGTCCATCTGCATATTGCTCCAGAAATAAACAAGTATCTTTTTGGCTGTAGTTTTTGGGGTTTTTTTTTTTTGGGGGGGGGGGGGGGCTGGTGACAATGTCATGTGCGAGAAAGCACGGGAGAAAATATATTATTGATGTATTAAGTATTTTACAATAGCCCTATTTATATACGATATTTAGTTATTTACATATACCTAAAACCTTCTCTATCAATGCGGGACACTATACATGAACTAATTCTAACACTTCCCCTCAAGCTGGTGCATGTAAATTATATATACCGAGCTTGTTATATTTATAACTAATACAAGTACCAGTGAGGGACTTGATGAAAATATGTGCAAGTTGATCATTTGACTTCATAAACTTTGTAACAATATCTTCTGAGAGAATTTTCTCTCTAATGAAATGACAGTCAATTTCAATGTGTTTAGTCCTCTCATGGAACACTGGATTTGATGCAATATGAAGGGCAGTTTGATTATCACACACAAGTTCTATTTGGTTGATTTCTCCAAATTTTAATTCTTTGAGCAATTGTTTGATCCAAACTAGCTCATGTTGCCATAGCCATGGCTCAATATTATGCTTTTGCGCTAGATCGAGCAACTATGTTCTTTTTTTTTTTTTTTTTTTTTATAACCGTGGTGTCCGGGTCAGCTTGCGCGCACCTTGACTAATTCCACAGGGTAACTGCCAAATCGAGCAACTACATTCCGTTTCTTGCTTTCCAAGAGACCAAATGACCTCCTGCTAAAACACAATATCTCGATGTGAAACGTCTATCAGTAGGTGATCCTGCCCAATCAACATCTGTGTATTCAACAATATGCTTATGGCCTCGATCCTCGAATAGTAATCCTTTGCTGAAGCTGATTTTAAATACCGAAGAATGCGAGCGATTTAGCATAATTGAACATATCATTTGCATATATTTCTCCATTTGCCAACAACATTTTCTCTTGAATGAGACTAAGAGCATGTAGTTTCTGTTTTCTCATATTGCAGCAGGACTTCGTTATAGAATTTGTCTGATCTTTACATAAGTGATTACTATAATCACATTAGAGAATTTGAGGGAAATGAACCAGATCAATCAAGCAGTAATTTAGTTTTTAGGGGATCTACTGCTATGGCAGGAAAAGGCATAGAAATATAGCCCCTTATCAACAAGAAAATCAAAGAGAAGAAATAAAGCGTTTGAGATAAATAGAAGAACATTTGAAGGAATTTCAAACTTTTATATAGATGTTAGTGGAAAACTTTTAATCTGTGTATTTTTGGAGTACATATGATATATATTTTTTCATATGTTGGTAAAAAAAAAAAAAACATAAGTGGGAGTGCATATGATATGCCAATAAGTATTGATGATTGGCTGGTTTTTGTAGAAAACCACGTCCACTTGTAGGCTTATGTGTTTCTTGTTTACACCATATATATAGGGTATTTTCCCCAATATATTAATGAGAAGATTTATTATTATCAAAAAGTGTTCAAACGCAAAGTATTTGTTGGGGTTTTAAGCGGAAAGCCCGACTAAAGGACTCGCTTTAGTGAATAAAGGCACAATTAAGGAAAAGACTAAAAGCATTGTAGGTAATGCAAAAAAATAACTGTACGGACGAAAAAATTGAAAAAAACTACAATGAAATGAAAAAAATGAAGTAAAAGTAGTCAATTAACTTTGATACATTTAAATCTATGATTTAAATGCAAAGACACAATTTCTAGTTTAATCGCCTAAATTATGTTCCTACTCATTAACATATTCATTCACAATGCTTATTCAACAATTGATATGCCTTTTTGCCAGCTATCAGGGGCGGATTTATGGGGGCGGAAGGGGGTTTCGCCGAAAAATTACACTGTATATATAAGGCAAAATCTGTTTTTTGCCTCTATATATTAAGTTTTGAATCCCCTTGACACAGCCCAAAAGTGTAGCTTAATGGTCAAGGGGGTTCAAAATCTTTGAAAGGTCATATGTTCAATTCCCACTAGCTACAGTTTTTTTTTTTTGAACCCCCTTCGCGGAGATCCCGCCTCCGCCACTGCCAACTATATTTATCTTTTTGTTATAGCTGAGATATTCCTTGTGAACTAGGGGGAGTATGGGCACATCCCTGTACCCTGCACCTGTTGTCACTTAAATACCATGTTCCTTACCGGTGGTAGGATGCGTACTCGTAATGTGCATCCTATTCACACATCTAACTGTACTAATGTCTGGTGCTGCTCTTTTTAACATAGAGCTTGTGGGAAATGAGGCTCACGACTTAATGCGTTGGTGCTTGCACTGAAACGCCGCTTAGGCGAATTGAAGCAATCATTATGTGCTTCACTGAGCTTCAGGGCTTAAGTGCACCTTAAGCAGGCTCTTAATAACACTGGCTACTGAAGCAACAATCTGGTAGTGTGCGTGTTAAGGTGTTCCCTGGACATGTTAATTAAAAAAGAATATAATTGACATATGAGCTAATTATATATAACATGCAAGTAACCTTAATATCTAGCGACTTCTACATGCCATGCTAATTTCTAAAAGAGTATGTCATTAAGGGCAAAATGAAAATTGCAAGATTAAGGAGTTATAAATTTAGGAAAGCGGTCTTTTTAGAAAAGACTAAAAAGGAAAAAGTGTCATATAAAATAAAATGGAGGGCGTAGATGAATTATGACTCTTCTCAGATCTGTAAGAACACATTTACTCTTGTGCAGATATTTCGTTTACTCTAATTTTACTTCGTAATTACTCCTTTACTATGGATTGGTCTTTACCAAATGACACCACAGGTATGAGTAATCTGGTTTTAGTCCATGTGCTAACTAAGTTTTGATATATAGGAGATCATTCATTTGCTTGTTCGCATGACAATCCCTACTTTCTTGCTTTTTATTTTTTTTTATTTTCTTTTGTTTTTTCCGTTTGGGTTGGGGGAGGGCTTCCTATAATTTGATATACCTCCCAATATTGACATTACATTGATAGACATAGAGTGACTTCTTGTCTGTTAGTTTACCGTTGAGCTAGTATTTCTGAACCTCAGTCTTCATAACTGTTCTCATAGTTTGTAAGTTTACCATTGAGCCGTTATTTCTGAACTAAAGTTTTCAGAACTTCTTTTGGATCCTTTAAGTGCTATTGCTCATGCTGGTTTAGCAGGATGATAGAACTCATATTTTCCAAACTAACTCTTTCTTTAGTCTCCTTTCTTTCAGATCTGTTCCTTCTTAGATAGAAGTACATTTCTCAAACAGGCTACAAACAATGGGATGGGGAAACATCTATAAGAGGCGTGTGAAAGTTTTTACTGTAGCGCTTATCATTTACTTTGATTACAAGGTATGAGTTATGTGGCATATCTGCTAGTTTTCTAGTGTTATGTTTGAAAGTTAAAAGATGAAAGAACAAGAAACTGGGGTTTATCATCTTATTTCTTTTTCTTTTTGCTAACAAGACTGAAGAACTTATGAACACTAATATATGATGTTTTCGTCAAGGCTTTACAGCAGAGAGAAAAGTGGGCAAACAAGTCTAAGAAAGCTTCTCTATGGGAGAAAGCTCATGAACGCAATGCTAAGCGTGTGCTTAATTTAATAGTAGAGCTTGAAGGTTTGTGGGTGAAACTTGGACAGTACCTTTCAACACGTGCTGATGTACTGCCAGAGGCTTATACATGCCTTTTGAAGCAATTACAGGACTCTCTTCCTCCCCGCTCTTTAAAAGAGGTAACTTTGGTCAACTTTATCAAAGGAGTTTCAGAAATGGATTGTTTGCAACAACCCTATTGCTAGTCAATCTATATTTTAGTCATTTGCAATAACTATCCTATTGCTAGAACTTTTATCATCTAGGGAAACTACATTTTCAGGAACCATTTAGAATCTCATGAAATTGCATTTGTATCTTTATGCTTATGATGTGGAGGTGTATGATATCTGCTATTAGTTTTATAGTTTTCTCTGTCAATTTTCATATCAACTGGTGCTTTAGATTTGGTGAGTTAATGTTCTAGCTTTTTTGCCCTTCTTTTCAGGCAGTCCTCCTTTATTCGTTTATCTTCTCCTTGCACTCTATTTGAGGGGTTCTTTTTTATTGGGGTTTGGGTGGGGGTGGGGGTGGGGGACTCTAGTTTTATAATTTGTACGTTGAGATCTGATTAGTCTTATGGATGTGCAGTTTCATGGATGTTCTCCGACGAGGAATATATGAATGATAACCTGAATATGATTTTATGGTTGAGACTTGAGAAACATCGTGAAGGTTCACTCAAGAATCTTTTGCACAATAAAGGAGCGGTTTGCACATCTGACCCATGTGTTCCATTTGTTGTGTGGCTGAGAGGGTAAAATTGAGAGGATAGAGAAATTGTAAAAGAGTGGAGGCTGTGTTTGACCACTTTTTAAAGTCGAACTTTTAATTAGATTTTTTAACATGACCATGAAGACCTAGTTAAATTTTAATAATCGAAGCACCTCAGGTTACATCGAGCTGAGAAGATATGCTAAGAAATTCCATGACTTCATTTACTTACAAGTGATACTATGGTGCATCTCTGAAGTAAGCAGGAGAACCAAAAGAAAGCAGGAAAAATACGTGCCTCTTTATCCCACTGTGCTATCTATTCTATGTTGCTTGCACTTTTGAATTGATACTAAGTATTTTTTGAAATACTTACTCGTTTTAACGTTTTTACATGATTCCTCCTCCTCCTCCTCTTTTCTTCTTTTTTTTTTTGATTAGCATATTTTTTACAAAACTCCTCCCTATCCGAAAACCTCAAGTTTATGTACCTATATAGCCTCTCCTTCAGAACACCCCCCCCCAAAAAAAAAAAGAAGGAAAAAACCCTTCTGCTCCATGTTGTTTTGTTTCTCAAATTTTTAATCGCGTAAGTCCATGTCATCCACCCACTGCATTTTGATTGGAAATAAAGTTTAAGAGGAAAGAAAATTGATTGCGGGAGACAGCAATTCCTCAATTACAAGTCACAAGAAGATGGTATTCCTTTGCAGTGTGAAGGCGCAGATTATGGAAAAACCTATATGCCATAGTGAGCAAAAAGCACCAGTTTATTATCCATTTATTAGGGACTATTACTGCTCTTGAACTGTCCTTGCTAGACAGAACCATTTCAAAAAGTAGCTCAGTCGAAATAGCTCTAGCTTGCTCCCTTGGAAACTCTTAGTGTTTTGTAAGCATTAGAGATATACATTTCAGTGGCGCCTTTTAAATCCTTTAAAAATTTGTTTTCTACTTATCTCCTATATCATTCAGATAGTCTTTTCTATGACATAATCTAGGGATGCCTAATTCACTTTAGCAGGAAATTAGCTACATAGCTCCTTAGAAATTCATTTCTTTGCTCTAAGAGCATTGTAATATCTTTATATTTTTGCTCATAAAATCATACAAGACATCAGTAGAAGTTCAATTTATGTTTATGCAGTGTGAATATCTAAACATTCATCAAATTGATTAAAAAGAGTATCCAAACATTCATCAGAATGATAAAAAGAATATCTAAACATTCATCAGATAAGTGTTACTAATTGAATGAATTGTTTGTTCCCAGGTATGCCGCACCATAGAAAAGGAGTTTGGGAAGACCATGGATGATCTATTCTTGGATTTTGACAATGTACCTCTGGCAACTGCCTCAGTAAGTGGCTGAACTAAAAAGATAGGTGCAGAGTGGAAACAAGGATTTCTCACAGGCGGTGTTGGCAGTAATACAGCCACTGGTTTTCTACCTTGGCTGTAAAATCTATAGTTAATTCTGTCAGTTTTATTACAAGTACACAGAAATGTGGAGTATAATAGAGGAAGTTGGTGCGAGCTGTAGGACTGGTGGTGGTCCTAACATTGTCTTTTTACGTTTTTCTTTGTTCAATACCAGAGGCTTATAAGTTATCCTCACCACTCTTAACATTACTTTTCCGCAGATAGCGCAAGTTCATCGTGCAACTTTGAGTGATGGACAGGAAGTTGTCGTCAAAGTTCAGCATGATGGCATAAAAGCAGTTATACTGGAGGTTCTTTATGCTAGAGGCCATGATTTTTTTTGCTGGGTGAATATAGAGTACTGAAAAAGAGTAGTGTCATTTACTCCCATTCTTTTGCAGGACCTGAAAAATGCCAAGTCAATAGTTGATTGGGTAGCATGGGCGGAACCGCAATATAATTTCCACCCCATGATAGATGAATGGTGCAAAGAAGCACCTAAAGAACTAGACTTCAATCATGAGGCTGGTATGCTTCAAGTAGTCAAATTGATTTTCTTAATCCTTCAGCGGGGTTTTTTTCTGGATCATGTTTGTTAAGCTTTTTCTTCTTCTTTTGGTTTGTCAGAAAACACTCGAAAGGTCTCGAGAAATCTCTGTTGTAACAAAAGATGTGATGATAGCAAGCCTACTAATCACGTGGATGTACTAATTCCTGAAGTCATTCAAGTACGTTCGTCTAGTATTTTGGAAGTTGTCTAAGCTACTATTTGTGACTTTTGAGGAGCTCTAGTCTCTTGTAGAAGTTCCTACTTGAATGCTCTATAAATTTAATGTTATTGATAGAACTAATAGGGAGAGGAGCTCCACTGTCGTAAGTAGTTAATATACATCTACATGTAGAGAGTTGTTACATCAGATCTATCTCCTAGAAGGAAACATGTTCCCTGTAATGGTCAGAGGGACTTCACCAAGGTTCATATGGATGATTTAAGAGGGACTTTACAACTTGTTTGGGACTGAGTAGTAGTAGTTTTTGTTGTAAGGATCCGCCAAAGGTACTTGGTGAAATCTAGTCATTATTGCTTCTCTTTTCATGTTATTTTTTGCATGAAGATAAAGACAGATGACACACGCAGATAAGTATACCTGAACTCCTGTTTCTTATGCTTGATTTTGAGTGGAGTTTAAGGTGGTTTAGCAATAAAGGTCTCTAACCAGCTCGATCTTATGTGTCATTTGACAGTCTGCTTGTGTTGTACTCCCTCCGTTTCAATTAAATGACACACTTTCCTTATTAGTCCGTTCTTAGAAAGAATGACACATTTCTATAGTCGGAAACAATTTAACTTTAAACTTTTCATTTTATCCACTTTACCCTTAATGAGAAGTTTTTATAGCCACACAAATGTCATGGCCTTACAAAGCTTTTTCCCCTTTAAGCTTTTAGGACCACATGTTTCAAAAGTCTTTTTTTTTTCCTTAAACTTTGTGCCAAGTTAAACTGCATCATCTAAATAGAAACGGAGGGAGTAACAAGTATTAGGTCTAGCAGGGAGGAAATGAACTGAGTAGGGTGTTTCCTTTGTCGTTTTGTTTTCACAAGGGTCCACTCCTTTCCCTTTGGTTACATACGACAGAGATATCTTTATGTTTGAAGGAGACGGGGGTGAGAGTTAGCTTTTGGGGACATAAGTGGTGTGGGGATAATATGTTGAAAGATCAATTCCCGAGCATTTTCAGAGTGTCATGCCTAAAGGAGTTGACAGTCCAACAAATTCGAGAAATTCAAGGCGGAGAGGTTTTCTGGGATTTGAGATTCAGGAGGGATTTCAATGATTGGGAAGTGATTGAATATCCAATGATTATTAGATTTGCTTCACAAGCAATGTTAGTCACTTGATAGCCATGATGCATGGAAGTGGAGGTTGGGGAACAACAATTTTTTCTGTAAAGTCTTCTATGTAAAGCTTTTGGTTGAGGAGGAGGATGTGTTTCCATATAGCTCAATTTGGATACCGAAGTTCCAAGGAAAGTGTGTTTGTTCATTTGGTTAGCAGCTAGATGGGTGATCTTGACGGCCGAGAACCTTAGGAAGCGGGTGTTTGTTCATTTGGTTAGTTGGTGCTTCATGTGTAAGGAGGCGGGTGAAGATGTGGATCATCTCCTTCTACATTGTAGCCTAGCCTCGAGGCTATGGAGGGAAATAATTTCTTTGTTCTGCATAGCATGGGTAATGCCAAGAACAGTAAAAGAGTTAATGTGCAGCTGGAAGGGTGGGAGAAGGAGGAGAAGGCGTAGGGCATGGACTGTTGCTCCTCTAGCAATCATGTGGGTTATTTGGAGAGAGAAATAGAAGAGCTGGGGTAGAGATGAGTTTTGTTCAGTTGAGGAGTAGCCCCCTTTCCCTTATTCTTTTTTGGTGCACCCATGAAGTCTCTGTTTGTATAGAAGATTGGGTGTCTTTCGTAGAAAACCATATCTTTTTGTAGTCTTTCTTTTTTGGTATACTTCTTGTATGTGGGCACTCTCGTTTTGGCCCATTCATTAATGAAATTTTATTTACCTGATAAAAAAAAAATCTTTATGTTTGACAATGAGGGGATGTGTGATGCGCTCACCTATATAGTTGTGTTTTACGTGTCCTAAAGATGCTGAAATTGTTTATGGTATTTTATATTAGTTTACCGATTATTTTAGAAAGGTGCAGGCTTCAATCACTTCCATTCTCTTTTTTTTTTTCCCTTTAAGCCATCAAGCAGGGAAAGGTTCCTGTGGTGTTGGGGGGTTTGGCTTGACCCCTACCATGTATATAGAAGGTAAAGATGACAAAAGAAGGGGGGCATAGACCTGACCTTCCATATACACAAGACTGTAGCAAAGACAGTCTTCAAAAAACCCATGGAAGATAGAGAAATATACAACTACTCTTCCATGAGAAAAACTAAATGAATTAGCTTACAAAAAAGTTAGCTTTGTCATATCTACTTCTTATACTAGGCAATTGCCATTTATCTAGTGGGAAAGGACCTCTAGCTTCTTTAGGGAGATTCTGAAAATTGTAGAAATAGGAACTGCTGCCAGAGATTGCAGCTCTTTTGGCTAACGCGTCAGCCACCTGATTGGCTTCTCTATAGCAGTGAGAGACCACAACTTCTGCTTGGTTGATACTTCTTTTGGCATCTCTGATGATCTGCTTCATCTTTACATTCTTGGTACATCCTTCTGTAATCATGTTGGCCACAATCAGAGAATCAAGCTCTAGATGAAATCTGGTGTAGCCTAGTTGTATACACCATCCACCACCAATTTTAGCTGCTACAGCTTCTGCCTCGTTGTTGCTTTTACATTGAACAGGTATTGAGAAAGCCATGAGGAGATCTCCATTAGAGTCTCTTACCACCCCTCCTATACCTGCTCTCCCAGTGTCCATAAAACTACCATCTGTATTTACTTTCACCATATCTCCTATTGGTTTAGTCCATGTCATAGTCCAGTACTTCATTACTGGTTGCATCCTCTCCACCTCTTCACAGGCTCTCACCCAAGGCCAATTAAGATTGCAGTTAGGAAGGACAACTGTCACTGCTGCTTGAATTGTCCAGCTAACCTTCTGCTCCATATTGATTAGCATAAATCTCTTTTTATCTCCAAACTTGCAAGAGGTCCATCTTTTCCAGATTTCCCAAAAAATAATTTCTGTCCCTGTATTGTGAGATGTCTTCATTTCTTTCTCAATAACGTTCTTATATTGGATTACTTGAAATGGCAGTCCACTGAAATGGTGCTCATACTGGAGTATATGGATGGTGTTCGTTTGAATGACACTGAATCACTTCGAGCTTTAGGAGTAGACAAGCAAAAACTTGTCGAAGAAATTACACGTGCATATGCACACCAAATTTATGTTGATGGATTTTTTAATGGAGACCCTCATCCAGGTAGATTTTCATTCCTTTCTCTTTCACTAGGGATGAGTCACTGTGTTTACATTGATTTACGTCTGACGTGATTTTGTTGATATGATGCTTGTCAAGACTCAAGACTAACTTGCTTATGCTTTTTACCTCTCAAAGATTCTACAAAAGCTACAACATTTTGTCCTGCTAATTATGCTGAATATATGTTTCCAACTCTTAATAGTGTTTCACTGTGTTTAATATTCTTTTGGGTTGTCAAGAATAGGAAATTTTCTGGTGAGCAAGGAACCCCCTCATCGCCCAATTTTGCTTGATTTTGGACTCACAAAGTTACTGTCAAGCTCCTTGAAACAAGCTCTCGCAAAAATGTTTCTGGCAGCTGCTGAGGTTTGTCCACTTCCTTTAACACCCAATGAGGTCTGTGTAATATACTGTAATATATGATGGTTATGTGGTGAGTAATAATTTGAGAACAATTATGCGATAACTAATATTGTAAAATTATTATGCAGGGATTGCAGTACAAATGTCAAGAATTAGCTATACTAGTTAGTATGCAAGTGCAAGTTTTTGTTTTAAAAAACATTAAAGTTACAACTTATTAAGAATTCGTACTATATAAGGTTTTATTTTTGTGGGTACTAAAACAAGGGGCATTACTTGAGTGTATTTTTTAAAATCATTTTAGGTGCTCTTATCTATGTATTGTTAGTATTCCAATTCCTATCTTGCATTGAATAATACACAATATTCCTGTATAAGTTATGCAAGTTTTGTTTATATGGAAAAAAGAGTGGTAAGCTAATGTTCTGTTAATATGCAGAGTTTTATGTCCTGAACCAAGCTTGTTATTCCTTATGCAGATTCTTATGCCATGGTTATTTTTCATATAGGGGAAGCAAATGAGCCCTTACAGTACTTAACTGGTTCAGTAGTATTATTCCGATATGCCATGACTAGTACTCCACCTAGTAACATGAACTCCTTAGTCTGACCATGTCTTAGCATCACAAGCGATGTACTCGTGTATCAGCCCTGTGTCTCAACTGTTAACTTTTTACGAAGTGTCAATAATCAATGTTTTAGTAATAATTAACATTCTATTCTCCAGCCAGACCTCCTATTTCATCTACCCTTGCGGATATTCTGGTATCAGAAAAGGATAATTATTTAAATCCTTTATATCTGTGTCATAGTTTCATTTAATTGTACAGAGTGCTTAAACCCAGCTAATAGGTCAATGAACCCCATTATTTTATTGTATCTTTGTTTAATTAATTTCCCTCTTTTAGGATAAAGTTATAAGAATAAAGCACATATTATAACCAAATTCAATCAAAAATTTAATTAAGGTGCAAGATGTTTTCTCATCTTGTTATTCTTGTACACTTGGCTGTAAATATTTTGTGAAGCCCTGTTGGCGCCTCTTATTCCAATGACAACAATCAATTTGCGCTTCTGTTTCCAGATAATCAACAAAATGTGGTTATGCTGTTTCCCTACCAATTTGCCATTGTAAAAATTGAGATGCCACTTCTTGCAGGGGGACCATGTTGCACTTTTGTCTGCATTTGCAGAAATGGGACTCAAGTTTCGCCTTGACGTTCCGGAACAAGCTATGGAGGTTACTTCTGTGTTCTTCCGTTCTTCCACGCCTGCCAATGAAGCTCTTGTAAGATGCTCTTGTTAGTTGGTTATATCTATTCGATTTCCCTCGTCTGACTTATCTCTCAATTTGATGAAGGAAAGTATGAAAATGTTATCTGAGCAAAGGTCAAAGAACCTCAAGGTTATACAAGAAAAAATGAAACTGAATGAGAAGGAAGTGAAACGCTTTAATCCTGTAAGCTAATAGCTCCTTTTGACCACTGTTGACTCTGTGAATTATCAACCACTGACTTTGTTGATTCTGAACCAGCTGATTATATTTTCTCCAGGTTGATGCTTTTCCTAGTGATATTGTTATATTTGGGAGGGTTCTTAATCTTCTTAGAGGTTTGTGATGAATGCGCACTATTATCTCCTCTTTGTTTCATCTAAGCATGAAGAACTGACTCAGTGTGTTGTCTGATTCTCAGGGCTTTCTGCAACAATGAATGTCCGCATAGTTTATATCGATATCATGAGACCTTTTGCTGAATATGCTCTCCAATGGTTAGCTCTGTTTTGTGCTTATTTTACCATATATCAGCGGATGCATTGCTCACTGAGTATTGTTCATCAACTTGTACCAGCAACTTAAATAGAGGGCCATCCTTGAATCCACGATGGATTTATGACACCCCAGTTCATTCTGATGTTGAGGCCAAGCTAAGGCAGCTTTTGGTTGAGCTTGGGAATGCTGAGAAGATACTCGGAATCCAGGTACATACTCGTAACTTCCATGTTTTTGCGGTCTGATATCCTACCAACCTGCTTCCCTTCCCAAAGGCTTTGTACACAACTCTTCTTACAAATTCAGGGGTAGCTAACACTACTAATGCTGTGGGAGTACAATTTCTTGCTGCAGAGAAAAGTAACGCAAGGTCTTTAGTCAAGATAAGTCCGTGGAAAAGGAATGTTTTAGTGAACCCATATCTCATATTGAACACTCAATCAGAAAGAATAAATTAATTATAGAGTGCGGACTACCTTTTCAATTCGGGGTTGGCGTAGAGGTAGGCTGTACCTTGAAACGAAGAGAAAGCTCAACAAATAAATAAATACAGAAGATGGAGCAGTCAGTTACTGAGAATATCAACTAGACAATTCATTATTCTGTGGATGAGTGAGAAGAGCACTGGAAAATTCTGCGTTAGCCATGTGGATGTTTCAGATTGTGAAGGACATAATTTAGTCTTCGAAGTTGTTGATTTGAGTTGAGAGTTCTTTAAGTCAATAGGAATGGGTAATTTTTAGTCAAACTCTATAGTGCTACAAATCCGATATATACTCAATTTTTCTCTATGTAGAGAGTTATTCGATGTTCCTTTCTGGGTTTCTGATATTAGATTTAGACTTAACAACTCAGAAGAGGCTTCCATGTCTCTTTTAATGAAGTGATCTTAGATCCTAGCTGCAGGGGTTAGTCATACTGCTGCCAAATGTTCTAATGTAGAAAATGTCTCTCCAATTAGGTTGGTTTATAGATATGTTGATTCATTCCTGGGTTTCACTAATTCAGGCATGCTCATTATTTGTTGTGTATTTCAAGGTATGTGCCTACAAAGATGGAGAAGTGATCATTGATACTGCTGCTGGGGTACTTGGAAAATATGATCCTCGTCCGGTCCAACCCGATAGCTTATTTTCTGTTTTTTCAGTAACAAAGGGAATCAGTGCTGGACTGGTACACTGGCTGGTTGATAATGGGTATGTGATCCTAGAAATAATTTCAATGTCTACTCTGGATGTCCTAATTTTCTATCCTCTTGTCTAAAATACAGAAGTTTCTAAATCGTTTAGAAAAAGAATGCTGCCCCGGGGGCTTTGATCTTGTGGTAAGAGCGCAACTTGTGATGTGTGGGTTCGGTGCACATCACGGGTTCGAACTCTGCCGCAAACAAAAGCCTAGTATTTTAAGTGGAGAAGGGTTTGTGTTTTTTTTGGGGGGGGGGGGGGGGGCACTATTCATCGAACTGTGCGCCGCTGGCCTAAGTTTACGCTGGCTGCTAGCCTACCACAACCACCCTCCTTTATCCCGGTTTGGGACTTTTTTTAAGGCCTGCCTTCAATCGAGGCGTGTCATTATTTCTTCATACTTGCTCATTGCTATAGTTTATTTATCGATATGCCATTACATTTGAAGGCTCCTGATAAATCAAAATTTAGAAGGTAAGGTATATGTTACCATTCTTAAAAAAAAAAAAAATCAAAATTCAGAAGGTATGCGCCTCGCCTTGCGTGGGATGGAAACACCTTTGCTTATACGTCCATTTTAAAAATACTGATTCAAACTTTAAGAGCTTCAAAGTAGAAATATTTTTGATTTATCTACTAATGATCTTGATCTTTCCTATACTCATTTTGTAATTCGACTTTCCTTTTAATGTGTCTTGCTCATTTTAAAGTTTTAAGAGGTACCCTATGTTTGCAAGACATTTTGTGCTCTAGCTTTGTTTGGGGTACATAATTTTAGCCTTTGCAATTAACCAATGAAAACATTATATCTAACAGAAAGCTGAAGCTTGAGGACAATATTGCAAATATTTGGCCTGAATTTGGATCACATGGAAAAGACCAAATAAAGGTATGTATAAGAAGTTATGAGCTACACCACAATAGAAATTGTTTCTGACACTTCTTGAGTGAGTAAATGATTAAAGAAGAAGAAAAGTTAATTTCATTCTTTTTTTTCCCAGAAAATATTTCAAAGTAGTGGCAGAAAGCAACACCAAGAATTGTAGAATACCTATTTCTTAGTCCTGGATATTTATTGTTTTAATTTCCAACTATGTCAGTTTGAGTGCATGCTTCTTTATCTTTTCTTTTTTTAATTTAATTATGGCAGGTTCATCATGTTCTTAACCATACCTCTGGTTTACATAATGCCATGGGTGGTATTAGCCAAGAAGATCCTTTTTTGATGACTGATTGGGATGAATGTTTAAAGCGGATTGCCATGACTGCTGCAGAAACTGCACCGGGTCATGAGCAGCTGTACCATTATTTGTCATTTGGCTGGTTATGTGGTGGCATTATTGAGGTAATGTTGCATTTCATATTTTCTGATCAAATTTTATGACTGTAATTGCTTGTTAATTATTTGTGTCATGACCCCTAAAGCATCAACTAAAGTATGCAAAGCTCCAAATGTTATTGAACTAAGTTTAACTTAAATTTTGAAGGTAAGTTTCCAAATGTGAACCATGTTTATGGTCACGATGGGACGATGGGGATTGGTTTGTTACAGAAAGATTTGACAGTACCTATTAGTGGCTCCTCTTTTGAATTTGAAATGAAATAATCTTGTAGTGGAGCGTCTGTACAAAAACATATTGCTATCAGTATATTATAAAATCTTGACATGCTTTGAGGTATTTATCTATTGTCATCTCAATACAGCGAGCATCAGGAAGAAGATTTCAAGAACTCCTAGAAGAAGTGTTTGTTCGCCCTTTAAAGATTGACGGCGAGCTCTATGTTGGAATTCCTCCAGGCATGATTAGTGTCTACTTTTTATTATTTCCTAATTCCTCCTACTCCTCTTTGCTATCAATTGGCTCATCTTTGCTTGTTCAATCTCGTTAACTATGCTGACTGACATGTTAGCAAACAATTGTCATAGTTTCTAGGTCCCTTGTCAGTTGATAACTAATCTAACCACGCGGGATATACCATATTCATAGGTAATACTTCCGAAAAATGAAAGTTTAGACTGCTTTTATCCATGTTCAATATTATCGCAGCTACCTCGTTAAAAATTAAGGTCCAAAATAAGTTTCCCATGTTTATATGATGCAGATGAAGTATTGTTGGTATTAACATGCTGGACTTATGGGTACTTGTAGGTGGGCAGTTGGCCAGTAACCACCTCAAGTTTTGAGGGGTAGCTTATATGAATCTGATCACTAAGTTGTCAAAATTTCCAACCCATCTGGCGTCAGACAAAGCAGTTGCAATAACAATGACAATAATAATAATGATAACGGCAAAGGGCCAAATATACCCCTCTACTTTCGAAAATGGTCTAAGAATACCCCTCGTTATACTATTGGGTTATCTATACCCCTACAGTCATACTTTGGGTTCAAATATACCCCTCATTTAAACGGATGGACACGTGTCATCGTCTTGTTGGTTAATTATAAATTTCTTCTAATTAATTAAAAAGACTCATTATTCATACCCGAAAAGCAATTTTTTAAAGCAATTTTTCTTTTGTAAAAACTGAAATTATTTTTACTAAAAACTGAAAAAAACGAGAATATTTTTTTTTTCAGTTTTTACAAAAAAACTGCTTTAGAAAAAACTGAAAAATATTTTCTAAAACAATGTTTTTGAAAAAACTGAAAAAAATTTACTAAAAACTGAAAAAACCGAAAATAATTTTTTTCCCAGTTTTTACAAAAAAACTACTTTAAAAAAAGCTGAAAAATATTTTCTAAAACAATATTTTTGTAAAAACTGAAAAAAAAACTAAAAAGCAAATTTCTTAAGCAGTGTTTTTGTAGAAACTGAAAAAACAAATATTTTCTTCTTTTTTTTCAGTTTTTAGTTAAAAATATTTCGGTTTTTAATTGCTTTAGAAAATTGCTTTTCAGTTTTTTTTTCCAGTTTTTACAAAAATATTGTTTTAGAAAATATTTTTCAGTTTTTTCAAAGCAGTATTTTTGTAAAAACTGGAAAAAAAAATTTGTTTTTTTTTCAGTTTTTGGTAAAATTTATTTTTAGTTTTTTCCAGTTTTTACAAAAAAAATATTATTTTTCGGGTATGAATAATGAGTTTTTTTAATTAATTAGAAGATATTTAGAATTGACCAACATGACGATGACACGTGTCCCTCCGTTTAAATGAGGGGTATATTTGAACCCAAAGTATGACTTCAGGGGTATAGATAACCCAATAGTATAACGAGGGGTATTCTTAGACCATTTTTGAAAGTAGAAGGGTATATTTGTTAATGTTATTGGATTCCAATTGGTGTTCTGAGACTTTGGATAGGTCTATATAGTTGAATTGAAATTGTGTGCAACGTTTGAAAGTAATCCGAACCTCGTCGCGTTCGCGATGACCGGCTGACCAACTCCTTCGCGTTCGCGTTCCAAGCTTCGCGTTCGCAAAGGCCAAATGACCCCAGGCCCCTATCTTCCTTTTCTTCTTCGCGTTCTCGTTGCCTGGGCCGCGTTCGCGAAGGCTTGCCCTGCTCCTTCTTTGCGTTCGCGTTCACAGCATATCAGCCCCTCAAACTCCTCTTCGCGAACGCGGGACTCCCTGTGCGTTCGCGAAGAAGGAAACCAGACTTCAGCAACAACAGCAATTGTTATGCATGCACTTGTGGTTTGCAAATCTAACTGACTCTTATCCTTATGCATTACAGACAATGGTGCGCTCACGTGGTAGAGGAGATGCATCGCAAGGGAGGGCAGAACCCTCCCGAGGTCGAGGTCGAGGTCGAGGTAAAAGCAACCTACCTCTAGCACTTCAAAGGTTTATAAGTAAGAAAGCTACAGCCAATAGAACCAAACCATGTTCGAATGACCTCAAATTGTGTGCACACGTCACAAATGACACTACGAACCTACTCCAACTTCCGTAATTCCATTCCGACCCCGATATCAAATTTTTCACTGCCGACCCTCAATTTTTCTTAAAAATTTCAAATACACACATAAATTTGGAAAACATCCTACTACCTTAATTTTCAAAGTCTTCTAAATGTTACTTTTCCTTTCTCTTCTCAAATAGTACACACACGTCAAAAATGATACCACGAACCTACTCCAACTTCCGGAAATCCATTCCGACCCCGATATCAAATTTTCCACTGCCGACCGAAATCGCCGAATTTCCAACTTCCGCCAATTAAAGCCTAATTTCACTACGGACCTCCAAATCACATTCCGGACGCACTCCTAAGTCCAAAATCACCTAACGGAGCTAACAAAACCATCAAAATCCAAATCCGAGAGCCTATGTTGATGGTATTAATCTGATTATGGTTAGATTTGGAGCTTTTGGAGACCGAGTCCAGAGACGAGGGCATCCCGGAGTAGGATTTTACGCTGTTTTGGACAATTGGTGGTGCAATCGCACCTGTGGAAATGGGGCGGACCCAGTTCGCCTAATATTTTTCCGGGACATCAAATACGACCTAAGGAACCATAGTCACCGCCCTACCACCTCCACCTTATTATTACAAGTCTCCCCCACCACCTTCTCCATTACCACCTCCACCATACTACTAAGGGCTACATTACTTCGAATTCGAGCAACACTCACTCGACTACATAAGCCTAAGGGCTACATTACTTCGAGTTCGAGCAAATCCTCACTCGACTATAAAGCCTAAGGGCTACCCTAACTCGAGTTCGAGCAACCATTCTCACTCGGGGACTGCACTCACCGCTACTTCAGATACGGCGAGGTAGACGAGCAGACATTCCCCTGGTTCTACTTTGGCAAGCAACGGTGGCGATGATAGGTAGGCTTTTAACTCCTTCAGGGCTTGACGCACTCGGATGTCCATAGGAGGTCGTTATCCTTCCCCCGTACCCTTTTCTGCTTATGTGACTTTCCGGGAGGTTTTGTTTTTGGTTTCAGAGTGTTTTGGGGCACTTAGTCCCTAAAATGGAAGCTTAAGTCTTAAGTTTTTGACCATAGTCAAAACTGTGTGAAGACGACTCCGGAATGAAGTGTCATCGGTTCCGTTAGCTCTGTTTGGTGATTTTGGACTTAGGAGCGTGTCCAGATTGTGTTTTGGAGGTCCGTAGCTCACCTCATCTGGAGGCAGGGATTCCTTTTGTAGAGGCCATCCTATCAGGCCAGTACATTCATCCCTAAAAGTCACACTTGGTACATAAGGCAGCAACAGTGTTTATAGAACTTGTTTCGACTCCGATTTAAAACCGGTCTTTGATTCTAAGTTAGCACGATTTACTGTTGCCTCATTAAAAACCTTGCCAGAAAATCCATTTGGGACAAAACCGGTTCAAGGGAAAAAGAGTGCAACACGTGCTTTCAAACCTAACAGCCACATTCTCCTTTGGTTGTTGCCTGCAAGTGTTATTTTATGGTCCAAATTCATGTCCAAGAAAAGGTGAATTAGATCCCAAAAGACATCCTCTGAAGAAGGTCCAAATCAGGCAACTATTGGACCTATTTGGAACCTAAAAATGTGTCCAAACTTGCAGCCCAGTAAGTATTACATGAAGCCACGTTTTTATAACATAAAAAGGATTACTTGCTACCCAAAAAAGGAGCGTCAAACTATTCACAAACAATTCGATATACTCAATACGAATCATAGGAATTAATTCCATATGAATTTACTAATTTGCCGGATTAAAATCCGAAATTCATTTTAAAAATCGACAGTGGGGAGCACGTCTCCAATCTCGGAAAAACTTATGAAATCCGAACACCCATTCCGAGACGAGTCCAACCATACAAAAATTATATCGAATTCGGAGAGTGAGAGAAGAATCTGGGAGCGCAGGTGCGAGGGTATGTCCGCACCTGGGAAGGCGCAGATGCGGAAGGAAAGGCGCGGTTGCGGAGTCGAGCTAGGCAGAGGGAATGATTCAAGATTTGATCTTTTTCAATCGGGATTGGTTCCTTTAGCATTGTTTGATGCATTTCAGTTGTTTTTGGTTAGTTTCGAGCGGTTCGGAGGTCGCAACGCGCGGGATGGCTTTTCCGACGCCTTTAGCGACGGAGAGGTTGCTGAGTTGGAGTTGTGTTAAGGACATGAGGGATTTAAGGGAGTCGGAGTAGTTGGAGAAAGTGTAATTGTTGCCGAAAATGGATTGGACCCAAACGTCGGCGACAAAACCCAGCCATTTTCTGGCCAGAGATGGAGATGGCTTTTGGCAACGGAACGGCGAGGCCTCGTGCAAGTAGCGCCGCAAGGTGCCGTGCACATGGGGCTAAACTCAGTACGTTCCGATTGCCATCGGTTGTTGTGGGCAACATCGGGAGGCGACATCGCTCGTGGCGGCTGATGGCTTTTGGCAACGGAACGGCGAGGCCTCGTTGTTTGATGTGATTTGAGAGCTCGACTAAGTTCGTATGGTGTTTTAGGATTGATTGGTATGTTTGGTCGAGGTCCCGGGGGCCTCGGGTGAGTTTCGGGTGCTTAACGGACTAGTTTTTGGACTTAAAGATAGCAGATTTCTGATATTTTTGTTGCAGACAATCCTTCATCGCGCCGTAATGATAATGATACATTATAAAGTGGAACTGTAGAAGAATTTGGACGTATGACATTAGTCTTTGGCATTCCTTTTCTTCACCTTGTTTATCTTATTTCTCACATGGTACAGAACAGTGAGAAACCAGCTGCTGTGTGCATTGACCTATGACCTTCAGGAAGAGGACAGCCATAGAGTTCTCAGGATTTTGTATAGTCAATTCTAGAACCCCAAAGCCTCAAGAAATTAACCTGTAAAGGGCTTTCCGGACTGAAGTTTCTGTATCACCATGTAAATATGCTTCATGCTTGAGCACTTGTTGATGTAGATACTTGCCACAGAATTTAGCAACTCTCAGGTTTCCCCTTGTTGAAAAAACCTTGTTTCCCCTTGTCACGACCCGAAATTCCCACTTTCGGGACCGTGATGGCGCCTAACATTTCACTTGCTAGGCAAGCCACCGTTAGAATAATTTTAACCATTTTTTTTAACAATTTAATTTAATTAATAATAAAGAAACTAATAACTGGAATAAAATCTGAAATAAAGTGAGTAAATTATAATAATAGCGATGTCTAAATACCATCCCAGAACTGGTGTCACAAGTGCACGAGCTACTAGAATAATACAAATAAGGGTTTGAATGAAAATAAAGCTGTCTGACAGAAATACACAGCTAAAATAAAGTAGATGGGGACTTCAGAGCTGCGAACGCCGTGCAACTATACCTCAAGTCTCCTGTGGATAGCTGAATCCGAACAAATCTACTGTACGCCGCTGGGACCAACTCCGGTATCTGCACAAGAAGTATAGAGTGTAATATGAGTACAACCGACCCCAAGTATCCAGTAAGTGCCGAGCCTAACCTCGACGAAGCAGTGACGAGGCTAAGGCAGGTCACTTACATTAACCTGCAACAATATAGGGGAACAAGAATAGAAATTAAACCAGTAAATCATATCAGCAATCAAGCCAACTCGGCAGTCATAACCAATTATTACTTAAATCACTTTCCGTTGTGGTGTGCAACCCGATCCCACAATATATTCATAATTAATTCTGTTGCTGCATGCAACCCGATCCCACAATATATTTATTTTTATTTAATTCTGTTGCGGCGTGCAACCCGATCCTCAATATATCTTTTCAATCAATTCTGTTGCGGCGTGCAACCCGCTCCTCCAATATATTCACTTTCAATCAATTCTGTTGCAACGTGCAACCCGCTCCTCCAATATATTCACTTTCATTTCTGTTGCAGCGTTCAACCCGCTCCTTAATAATATAATTTACCAATTCTTATAAAAGAAATTATTCCAATAAATGCAACAATTAATATGAAATTGTAAGACAACAATCATATAATAATTATGATTTATTTAGAAACAAGTGATGACAAGTAGCAATTAATTGTGGAAATTAAGGAGGAAATAAGCAATTTAATATTTAGTATGCTAAATGTCAAGTAACAATTAAGTCACATAAATCAAATAATCATGTAGCAAATATAGCATGGATTCAAGGCCATAATATTAAGCAAGAAATATGAGAGAAATAATTAATATAATAATTAATTCATGATTTAAAATAATTTATGATTTTCAGATAAATGTGCACACAATCAATTTGACGACGTATAGGCACTCGTCACCTCGCCTATACGTCGTTACACATGAAATTCACGTAACAATAATTCCAGGGTTCTATTCCCTCAAGTCAAGGTTAACCACGATACTTACCTCGCTTCGCAACCAAATTCAAGATTCCAATAAACCTTTGCCTCGCGAATTGATGTCCGAAAGCTTCAAATCTAGTCACAAACAATTCAATATTCTCAACACGAATCGTAGATTACTAATTTTCGGATTAAAATCCGAAATTTATTTCAAAAACCGACAGTGGGACCCACGTCTCGAATCCCGGAAAAACTCACGAAATCCGAACACCCGTTCCGATACGAGTTCAACCATACAAAAATTATCGAATTCCGACATCGGATTGACTTTCAAATCTTAAATTTTCGTTTTTGGAAGATTTTATAAAAATCGGATTTTTCTTCACGGATTCATGATGTAAATGAGTATGGAATCATGAAATATAACTAATTTCGGATAAAGAATACTTACCCAACTCAAACTCGTGAAAAATACCTTTGAAATCGCCCAAAACCGAGGTTTAGAACTCTAAAAATGAACAAAAATGTCGGACTCCGGACATATATATTTTGTCCAGGCAAGTCGCATCTCAATGCGACTTGTCTCAAAATTTTCAAGCCAAAAATTGCGGTATCAGCCTTCAGTCAATCGATCATAACTTTCTGTACAAATGTCCAAATAATGAATGGTTTATCTTTCTGGAAACTAGAATCAAATGGTTACAACTTTCATGTCTTGATAATATCCAGATTCCTTATAGATTGCGAGATATAAGCTTCCAAAGTCAGCCCTGTGCATCAGAAATTTCTGGCGATTCACACTGCGAGGCAAACAAAAACTGCATTACCACCCTTCACTCAATCGATCATAACTTTCTGTACTAATGTCCAAATGATGAATGGTTTATCTTTCTGGAAACTGGAATCAAAGTGCTACAACTTTCATGTTTTAATAATTTACAGATTCCTTATAGATTGCGAGATATAAGCTTCCAAAGTCAGCTCTGCGCATCAGAAATTTCGCATACTGCTGTCAAAAACTAGCAGTTAAAAATGGTCCGAAACCACTCCGAAACTCACCCGAGCCCCTCGCGACCCCGTCCGAACGCACCAATAAGTCTCAAAACATATTATGGACCTACTCGAGGTCTCAAATCACACATAACAACGGCAAAACTACAAATCACGCGTCGATTCGGACTTGTGAGTTTATGAAATTTTCAATTCTATAACTCGCACCGAAACATGCCAAATCAATTCGGAATGAACTCAAATTTTGCGTGCAAATCATAAATGAAATAATGTAGCTGTTCCAATTTCCAGAATTGAATTCCGACCCCGATATCAATAAAGTCTAACTCCCGGTCAAACTTTCCATAAATCTTCTATTTTTCAACTTTCGCCAAAATGCGCTGAGTTGTCCTACGGACTTCCAAATCCAAATACGAACATGCGCCTAAATCCGAAATAACCATACGAAGCTATTGGAATCATCAAAATTCCATTCCGGGTCGTTTGCTCAAAAGTCAAATTTCCGGTCAAACTTTAAAAATTCAAGCTTTATAAAATCAAACCTTTTATTTTTTTTCAAAAACTAACGGAAAACATGCCTATGTACCCCGGAATAACTTCAAATTTTGTACATAAGTCATAAATATTGTTACGAAGCTGATCGAACTCTCGGAATCTAAATCGGGATCCGGTATCAACAAAAACCCAATTATGACCAAATTTAGGAATTCAAACCTTTAAATTTTTAGTTTCCGTTAAATGCCGATAATTTGAGCTAGGGACCTTCGAATTCGATTCCGGGCATACGCCCAAGTCCCAAATCACGATACGGACCTATCGGAACTGTCAAAACACTGATCCGGGTCCGTTGGCTCAAAACGTTGACCGAAGTCAACTCAATTGAGTTTTAAAGCTCTATTTCACATTTTAATCAATGTTTCATATAAAACTTTCCGGAAAAATTTACGGACTACGCACGCAAGTCGAGGAATGCTGAATAGTGCTTTTCGAGGTCTCAGAACACAGAAATGAATATTTAAAATTAAAGATGACATATTGGGTCATCACACCCCTTCCTTTTCTCTTCCAAATATCTTGATGCAACAATGTGATGTTCTTCTTCTGGAGTAGATCTATCAAGTTTTGAATTCGCCTATGTCCCGTTTATGTAGGTTTCGTGTAAACCACAAAGGAAAGTTTCATATCACAAACAATTTATATTCTGGAGGCGAGTGACAGCCTTGCTTTACACATTTAATTATCAAACCATCAGACCTGCTTTTCTCACATATAAAAGATATAGTTTTAAAAAAAAAATTCTATTCCACTGAGTCCCATATTTTAAATCCCCAGCCAAGCATGCGCAATCCCCTTCCAGGAGGGAAGGGGATGGTAGATCCTGAAGGGTCTTATTGTATAGCATGGTCATTTAATCAGTCTCTTCCTAGCTATAATCATAGGTCCCCCTCTCTCTCTCTCTATATATATATATATATCCATTTGATAGTTGACACCTAAAATTCCCAATTGCAGGTGTGGAATCTCGACTTGCAACGCTTACAGTAGATATGAGTGATCTCACCAAGTTGTCGAATGTCAGCAACCGTTCAGACTTGCCATCCACTTTCCAGCCGCAGCAAATCGCTCAACTTGCAACTACTTTACCTGCCATATTCAATTCACTCTATGCTCGCCGTGCTATTATACCTGCTGCCAATGGACACTGCTCAGCTCGTGCCCTAGCCCGCTATTATGCTGCACTCGCTGAGGGTGGGAGAGTTCCTCCACCGCATTATTCTTCCATGCCAACCTTAGGAAGCCACCCACACGTTCCAAAGTTTCCTTCTCAACAGACTGTTAAGAAGCAAAAATCTAGAAAGAAAACTGCTGCTTCAGATGCTGATGGTTCTGGACCGACTCAAAATAGCAGTTCATCTGTTGATAATGATGGCAAAGGTAATGTTTATGTCCGGATTCCCGACGACAATAGCTACAGTGGCGGTGATACGTCAAGTGATAACCGGAATATTAAACTCTTCCACAACCAAAGAGTTCATGATGCTTTCATGGGAGTTGGAGAATATGAAAACCTTACCTATCCTAATGGGCAGTTTGGGCTCGGGTTTAAAAGGAGTTACTCAACAAATGGGGAACTTATTGGCTTCGGGCATTCAGGTATGGGCGGATCTACTGGTTTTTGTAACCTCAAGCATAAGTTTGCGATTGCAGTAACTCTGAATAAGTTGTCATTTGGATCTGTGACTGCGAAAATAATACACTTGATATGTTCTGAGCTTAACATTCCAGTGCCACAGGAAATTTCCAGACTTGTTGAGACTGGATCTAGTGATCAGTTGGATATAGGTAAACCGATGATTAATTGACAAAATTTCACTCAAATTTTGCCATTGCAATTTGCAAGTGTAACTATATCATCAAGACAAAAGAATACCATTGTACTTGACAATACAAAGTTTAAATTATGGAAGTATATTAATTCTTTGCCGTGATACTTAAGCTTTACAAACTTTGTATGTGTATATGATTCCAGGATCGAGCACATGGCCATAATCATGCTAAAGCAACTAAAATCTCTTGTTTTAAGTTTGATATAATTGTGCGTATAGTTTTTCCAGTTCTAACTCTAGAGTGAAGGTTTAAGCGGCCAGCTACCTTGAAACTTACATGAAAAGCCTGCACTAATATTTTTCTTTTCCTTTTTATTTCTACTATAAATTTCTTCTCTTTTTTATTTTAATCATATTTTTATTCTCTTTCTCCTATTCCTAAGAGTAGATTTTAAATTTAAATTTATATTGAATGATGTATTTTGACATATTTAAATTATCATGTGAACCACAAGTAATACAAACATTTAATGTTATTGTTTTGGAATAACTATATTTTATATTGATTGAAATTTTTAATTTATATTTTTACTTTACGGTATATTTTAATTGAATTCTTTTATAATAAATGTTTAATTTTTTTTTTAAATAATACTAATCGCAAATTGAACCTTTATTGTCCTTTTTTCGTAATTTGATATTTAAAAGTACTTTTTTAAAAGATTGACTAAACACAATGAGTTTGCAAAAAGTACTATTCAAACGAACCAAACACGAACTGGAATTTTACAAAAGAACTATTTCGAAAAGCTTTTTTCAAAATAGGAAGTTTTGGTAACTTGGTCAAACGAGCTCTAAATGTTGTAACTTTTGATGAAAGGATGCGTCCATTGAAAAGCAACTCTTCATGAAATGATAGCTAAAATACCCACGAATACAGTTACGAACAATTTGGGTTTTTTCTTTTACTAAAATAATTGTATTCTCAAATTACACTCAAATCCAACCCGTTCGTGTGTTTTGAAATTTTCTTTTTGAAATAGGTAAACCACTGATTAACGAACAATTTTTCACTCAATTTTTTGTCATTGCAAGTCTATGTTTACACAAATCAAATAAGGAAAAAAATTTAAACAAGTAAAATTTTACTCGATTTTAAATTTCTAAATATTATGAATTTCTATGTAGTTCAAATATGGGAAGATTAAATAGTCAAAATTTTAGTTAATTTTATATATTACAAAAATAATTTAATATGAAATCTGTTACTATGCAACTTAAAGTCAAACATATAGTTTTAATTATACACGATACGTCTTATTTTTAATGTAATATATCAAATAGTCGTCACAAAATATAATTAGGTAGTAGTTCCCAATCTCTATATTATAGAGTGTGTGGCTAAACAGAAAAGAATGTAACGTTACTAACGTAACATAGCTACATTAGCTAAGATGGGAAAGTGAAAAATTGGATAACAAATGGCTAAGACGGCGCCACGTCAAGACAAAGCACCTTAGCCCACGTGTCAGCTTCTCAACAGCTCAAAACACTTGATACGATTCGTCACTTACAAAATCCATACAAACCAAAATTTTCCACTTGATGAATCTGAACGTGATGATCAAACCTCCTCTTTCTTTAACCAAACTCACTGCATCTTCTTTAACATTCCACTGCAAATTCTCCAAAACCAATATGCATTCTTCTTTCAGTGCCAGAGCCAGAGCCACACCCACTGTTCAAAATGTTCCAGAGCTAACCCCTGAAGAAATGGAAAGAGTTTGTGAACAGACTTTTCAGAGATACACTAGTGTTAGTGGTTTGGCTAAGAGGAAAGGCAAAGGGGTTGCAATTGTTTGGTTCAGGAATGACTTGAGAGTGTTGGATAATGAGGCTCTTTTTAGAGCTTGGGTTTCATCTGAAGCAATATTGCCTGTTTATTGTGTTGATCCTACACTTTTTGGGACTACCCATTTCTTTGGAATGCCCAAAACTGGAGGTATTCGCTTCACTCTTTTTTTTCTTTTGGATCGGAGCAAGATATAGCGTCTTCTAATTCTGTGTCATTTGTGCACATAACTCGTACTTTAATCCTTCTTCTTCGGACACACAGGAGTCTTCCAACTAGTTTAGAATTGAGCATAAATAGAGAGGATTCATATAACCCACCCCAACTAGTTTAGAATTAAGCATAGTTGTTTTGTTGATTTTCTATTTACCTGATCCTTCTTTTCCATATTCTAAGGTTAAGTTTGATTTAAGTTGAATCTTCTATTGTGACCTATTTGATAAGCTCAACGTTTGTCTTTTCTCTTTGACAGCTTTAAGGGCGCAATTCATCATAGAATCCTTAACCGATTTGAAAAGAAATCTAGTGAAGCGGGGACTTGACCTAATGATTCAACATGGTAAACCAGAAGAGATTATCCCTTCCCTTGCAAAAGCTTTTAAAGCACACACAGTTAAGGAGCTTCTTCTTTCATTTTCTTTCTTCACATTGATGTTACTTATTTGACAACTAGTCAATTTTATTGCCGTTAACTACATAGTAAGGTAAGGAGGTGTGTTTATGTTACAGGTGTATGCCCACAAGGAAACATGCAGTGAGGAAGTAAAAGTAGAAAAAATGGTCACCAGAAATTTGCTAGAATTTGTACCACCAATATCTGGTGAACTAGGCAATGAGCCAAGATCTACAAATGCTACTAAACTGGAATTGATCTGGGGTGGTACTATGTATCATATAGATGACCTTCCATTTGACTGTGAGAGTTTACCAGATGTGTACACTCAGTTCCGTAAGGTATTATTATTCTTCACAATATGTTTCTGTTTTAGGAAACTTGCAATTCAGGATACTTTCTCTTATCTCATCTGTTAGCTGTCTTGTTGATGGTTAAACTTAACAGTCAGTGGAATCCAAATCAAGAATCCGTAATTGCATTAGACTCCCAGCATCACTTGGTCCACCACCAGAGGTTGGAGAGTGGGGATGTGTCCCACAAGTTACTGAGCTCGGGCTTCAGTCGGAAAAGGCAGGTCAAACATTAGAGTTGTATAAAAAGAACCATGGATAAATTTGTGCATTTAACTCCAATTATTATTCTCATGTTTCCATCTTTTTACAGGTTTCTAAAGGAATGAAGTTTATGGGAGGTGAAAGTGCTGCACTGGGTAGGGTACATGATTACTTTTGGAAGAAGGTGAAGGACCTGTCTTTTATCTGAAATTACTGCACTGTGATTGCAACATGAATTGTTCAAATTTTATCTCGGGTTTCTGTGATTTTCTTGTTCTTTTCATTTCTTTTGTTGCAGGGGGTCAGGGTGACCCGAGTTTTTTTGGTTAATTTTTTCCTCTCTTTTTTGTTTGTTTGGTGCAGCGATAGAGTTATTCATTTGATGTACCTGTTGACCATGGGTCTAAAGCGTGTCAAACTAGCCTCTTGCAGAAATGCAAGGGTAAAGCTGCATAGGGTAGACCTCCACCCTTCCCCTATGCCCGCACTAGCCAGAAATACTTCATGCACAGGGCTATCCCTTCTTTTTTCTGTTCACAGTGATGCCTATGATCGTCATGCTTTTGGGTGCTGCATTGGTCCCTACACATTTTAAAAAGTGACAAATTACCTGGTGTTTCTGAAATTAAACCTTCTTCTGTTTCTACTCTACTATAGTCATCTACTAGATGGCCAGGACTTGGGGAATTTGCTGACCTAATATTTTTACTGCTTTCTAGTAGAGAGACGCGACCTAGGCGAATGATGACTCTACATATTTCAATTCTTCTGATCTGTGATTGATTGCAGGATTTATTGAAAGTGTATAAAGTGACTCGAAATGGAATGTTAGGGCCTGATTATTCTACAAAGTTCTCTCCTTGGCTTGCTTCAGGATGCCTATCTCCCCGTTTTATATATGAAGAGGTACAGAACTTTTTCTCATACTGTAATGTTACATTAACAACCTTCTTATTCTAGTAAGCTATAAAGATTAAGAAAGCTTCGTTTGACTTGTTAAGGTGAAGAGATACGAGAAGGAAAGACAATCAAATGATTCGACATACTGGTATAGTTTCCTCCCTTCTTCCTTCTCTGTATGCTAATGGTTTTTATGCCTGAGATTTAGTATAATAAATATAGTTTTTTAGTACCAAACAATCTGATGCCCTGTATTCCTCACAATATTCATACACCGGACAGGTGTATATTTGATGCCTGATTTCTGTTTTCAGGGTTTTGTTTGAATTGATATGGAGGGATTACTTCAGATTTCTCTCAATCAAGCAAGGAAATTTGCTTTTTCATGCAGGTAAAAAAGACATTCTTATCTGAATTCATATTAACACACCCCATTTTCTAATCAACTCCTCAAGAGGAATGTTGCTGCTTGCTTTTTATGTAGTGTAAATATTCTGTAGGTTCATTCTTCTTTTTCCGCCTGGCTACTATCGACATCTGGAAATATATCGATACTTGTTTTTTTTCTCCGTTTAGGTGGTCCCCGAAAAGTAGATATTAACTGGAGCCAAGACCAAACCATGTTTGATGCCTGGAGACGAGGTCAAACCGGGTAAATTCCTATCTAGGGGCTGGCCAAGCACCTGTTGTTTAATAAATACATTATCTTCGTACCTTGCATGTTGACTGCTCCTTTCTCCTCCTCAAACCCAAATGGGATATCTTAGTATGAAGTTCAAGTCTGAGGAAACATGTGAAAATAAATATGTTCTACATTTCCATGGGATGAGAAATTGTTAATTTTCCCAATGCAAATCTATAGGTATCCTTTAATTGATGCCAACATGAAAGAACTAGCTTCTACTGGATTCATGTCGAATCGAGGGCGACAGGTACATGTGCACTTTATTATTTAATATTTTCGAAAAATTATATGCTAGTTTGTTACCTAGTAAACAGTTCTGGAAGATAAATTCATCAAGAAAGAAGGCAATTTACTGCAATCTAATTATTTTAGTATCTTTTTCCCAGATTGTGTGTTCTTTTCTTGTTCGAGATATGGGCATTGACTGGCGGATGGGAGCTGAATGGTTTGAGACATGCCTCTTGGATTATGATCCTTGCTCCAACTATGGAAACTGGACATATGGTGCAGGTGATTCTCCTTTTATTATCTACCTTTGATATATCCACTTTCTCTAAACTGGAAGTTGGAATTGTGAGTTGAAACTTCTGCTATTCCTTTTGTGTCAGGTGTTGGCAATGACCCTAGAGAAGACCGTTACTTCAGCATCCCGAAACAAGTAAGTGCAATAAGGATATAAATATTACTTTTGATAGAATCATGTTCTGGGAATCCTATGCTATTTACTCACTATGAGATAGATGTTATTCTAAGAATGTTTTTACATGTTTCAGGCTCAAAACTATGATCCCGAAGGGGAGTTTGTTGCATACTGGTTGCCAGAGCTAAGAGCACTTCCGAGGGAGAAAAGACATTCTCCCGGAATGATGTACTTAAAGCCAATTGTTGCTCTCAAACATGGATACACCAAGAAGACTGGTGATTCGAAAATGGCATTTGCATCAAGAAGAGCCAAACCAGAAGACAATCGACGAAAGGGACAGGGAGATAGGAGAACGTATTAGCACTGCTGCCAATATAGGCTACTGATTTTCAGGACATTTCTCACAAAGTTACAACTGAGATCAGAAACACTAGCTGCAGCATACTGATTGTGAAATATATCTGCGAGTAGAACTTACCTGATCCCACTGGTTACTTGGAGGCACTTGTAACAAAGATTGTGAAATTGGCTATTACCGCTTGGTCCAAGCTTATCACAATTCACATCCTTGGACCATCTTACACAGTTCTTGAATGATTTTTTCTTGGCTTGGATACCTCTATTTTTGTATTATCCTACACATCTCAGTTTGGTAAAGATATCACTTCCATGATAATCCGAACAAAACAATATCATGGATGTGAATTGTGATAAGCTGTTCTAAACTGAAACATACTGATAATCTGAACCGAAAAAAGTGTTACTTGTTTGCCGGTACCATGTTATTGGATTAGCTGTTCGGAATGGTTTGGAATCATATGACTAATGGGTTATCGATCGGTTTGTCCAATTTCATCATCAATTTAATCAATTTAACCAATAACCCGATATGATACACTTAATTTACATTTTTACCCTTGGCTATATAAAGTAGTAATGTTTACTCTTTTTAGGGCTTAAGGAATCCAATGCTTCCAGTTCAGTTTAGCACATTTAAAAACTGAAAACTGATTAATCAAACCCATAACTACAAAAACCAAACCAATCCCTACTTGAGTTGTCTTCACTTCCTCTTAGTCGTAAGCTTGTTTTTGAAAGATCTGTTCCTAGATCCTTACTCTTGAAATGAATTTAACTGGTCAAAATTAAACTAATTATTTTGTCTAACAATAAACGAAAGGAACTTTATTAAACATGATAGAAAATGGTGGAATAAAATATGCTGTCTTATGGCTTGATCTAAAACCTTGCAACCAATAAAAAGTCTCACTGGCTTATATAGCCCTTTATCTTTCAGGGTACCCTTAAAAACAAGAAACTGAACACACCCATACTAATATAAAGCAAAAAGAAATAATGTAGACCAAGCTGGAGTTTCTTCTTTTATTGTTCCAAGACAAGAATTCAATTTAGAGCTACTCTTGCTCCATGTGATTTGTTGGAATCAAGTAGAGGTCATCTTTGCTTGCTGCAAAAACTCTACTTGTTTCAGTAGTGTGAAAATCAGCTGCATTAACCTTATGAGGGAATTTCCAGTCAAAGAAATAGAGCAACTGAGCTAAAGGATGCCCAGTGTTAACTAAACCAAACGACATTCCTGGACACATTCTTCTTCCTGAACCGAAAGGAATGAACTGATAGTGATTTCCCGTAAGATCAACAGAAATATTTTCAAATCGCTCGGGTTTGAAACTTTCAGGATCTTCCCAACTTTCAGGATCTCTTCCAATTGCCCATGCATTAACCATTACTCTAGCTTTAAGAGGTACAGTATATCCATCAATCTCAGTTTGTTCTCTGCATTCTCTAGGTCCTAATAAAGGAACTGGAGGATGCATCCTTAGTGTTTCTTTGATCACTGATTTTAAGTATGGCAACTTGTCAAGATCATTTTCGTCCAAGTTTTCATTTTCTTTGAAGACTTTTCTCACTTCAGCTTGTGCCTTGGCCATAACACTTGGGTGCTTCATCAATTCTGATAGTGCCCATATAATTGCAGTATATGAAGTTTCAGTTCCAGCAATAAACAAGTCCTGCAACAAACGTATATAACTTAAATCTATAAGAAAAAGAAAAATATATATATATATATGATAATGACATATATAGGATCAAAACTTAATTACCAGAATTACTGCTTTCATGTTGTCATTTTCGATAGGAAATTGAAGCTCATTATTCTCCTTAACCCTCAGTAAAGCATCAATCATATCTTCGCCACCAAACTCGTTATTTCCCTTTATCCCTGCTGCATGATTCTCTTTGTGCTCATTGATGATATTCTCCATAATTAGATTATACTTATGGTGAACATTCGTCAATCTAGCTTTCATGTTGCTCATATTGTGAAGTAATTTCCATGAAGGGAACAAATCACACACATCAAATCCTCCTGATAATGCTAATATCTCCCTTATTAACATAATCAATTCATCACGATCGTTGCATATTTTTCCAAAGGCTAATCTACAAGTCATGCAACTTGTAAACCAGAGAAGCTTTTCGTTTATGTTCACTGCAGAAGAAGCTGTTGCTAAACGAATCGACGAGAGGAGCTTCGAGAGCTCATCCTTTCGGATTGTGCTAAATGACTTGAGCATCTTGTTACTCAAGAGTTCTTGTGTTAATATTTTACGCATTTGTCTCCAGTAATCGCCATATGGGGCGAATGATATGTCCCTGCTTTTGTAAAACACAATGTCCGAGGACATGAACCGAGGCCTCGTTGCAAAAGCAAGATCATGAGTTTTTAGTACAGCTTTTGCTATACGTGGCGAAGATATTACAACTACAGGAACTTCTCCAAGTTGTAAATACATGAGAGGTCCATATTTTCGGGCTAAATCTCTAAGATGATGGTGTGGGAGTTTACCTTTCAAGTGATGGAGGCTGCCAATAAGGGGAAGTCTCCATGGACCTGGAGGTAACTTTGGGATTTTGGTATTCCACTTTTTCAATAGGATAAAAAGAAATGAAATGAAGAGTAGCAAAGCAATTAAGTTGAAAGGAGAAGACTGAATATCCATTTTACTAAGTAAGAAAAGGAAGGTTGGTTTTGATAGATATGATGCTTTATTGGTAATAACTTTTCTCTCTATATATATACAAAGAAGTTGAAGAATAAGCATGTGATTGATTAGGACTTTAGAACGCCAGTGGTATACCCTGTGATTTGGGCTTTACATATTTTACTTTGAAACCTTCTTGTACTTCAGTCTTATAAGAAATTCGGGAAAAACAAATCAGAAATAATCATATTTAGAATTAGTAATTAAAAAATAGTCATAGTTTCAAAATAAATCAAAATTTAGTCACTTTTTCATGTAAGGATAAAATCTGAACAAAAACACTCTTAAAATCCGGAAATATGAGATTCCAGCATATATGTTGGAAATTTATACAAAGGAGCTCCATAATTCAACATATTATGTTGTAACTTTTCGTGTTTCAGCAAAATAGTGATTATTTTTCAATGACTTTGCAAACGCTGACTATTTTTCAATTAATGGTCCGAAAACTGGCTAGTTTCACGATAAATTCTCAAATTGGTTCAGTATTAAAAGATATTATATTGTACGCTAATACAGTAGTTGGTGTGTGCTTATTTTCACATTGTTCCGTGGGTAAGTATATTTTTATTTTTGGCCAAGCGTCCAAATCTACCCTTAACGATTGGTTATATTTAGCAAAATAAAACAGCATTTTTTTTTATAGGAATAGAAAGAAAGACACTTGGTTTGAAAGCGATTTTAGCTTTACAATGTTGAAATTCTCAGATACGTGCATTGCAAAAGCCTTATATGTACATCCATTGACCGTTGATTATGTGAAAGTTTTGACAGCGGAATACCTCATAATTTTGAAACATTGGTATTTGATTGAAAATGCTAGGTACAGAATCGAAATTGAGATTGAGTTGTCATTTCACTTATTGAAGAAAATTGAGGTCTCAAATTTCAAACTTTAAGTCTCAATCATTGAAAACACCAGCTAGTACTGTAGCCTCTTTTTGCAAACTCTTGTACTTGAAGAACACTTATTAATTCTAAAACAAAGATGGTAGAGAAATCTTTAGACTCTTCCAGAGAGAAAATTTTGGAATCAAATCTCTCGGGAATTGTCACAAGAATTTTTTCAACTATCCTGTCATCTTTGAAATCCTCGCCAAGTAATTTGATTTTATGACAATTAAAGAAATTCGGTCAGAATACTTAGCGATGGTCTCATCATCTTGCATTCTAAGAGATTCAAAATCTCTTTTCAAATTTAAAATCTGATTTTGTCTGCCTCGTTCACTTTCTTGATACTCCTATTTGAGTATTTCCCAAGCCTCTTTTGCTGTCTCACATGCAATTATTTTAGAGAAGATTGAATTTGCAACTGAATTTTGAATTATAGTTTTGGCTTTGTATTTTTTGGTTTTCTCATCTGAATGAGCTTTGATTTGGGCAAGGGTAGGATTTGCAGGAAGTGGTTATATAAGTTTGTCTTCCATTACAACTTCTTATAGATCATAAGCTTCAAGATAAGATTTCATCTTCACTGACCAAATCTGATAGTTTTCACCAGTGAAAGTTTGTGGGGTATTCAAAGAGAGACTGTTGCTTGCCATTGTTAAAAATTTGGTTAAAAATCGGTATGGGTAAAAATGCATATGGTTTAAAAGTGATTGAAATTGGTTGTTTTTCAGCGAATTCAGAGATCCGTCAAGATCAATGGAGGCTCTGATACCACTGTTATGGATTTTAGAAAAATATGCAAGCAGCAAGAAGGTTGAAAATAGGATTGAAAAACTGTCTCTAAGATTTTATTAATCACAGGGCTTTAAATAGCCAAATAAATAAAGTAATAGACTCCTCCTACAACCAAATTACTAAACTCTTACTATAATTAAAATTCTGAATCTTCTAGCACACACACTATCAGAAATATAACGAGGGTGTTTTAATATGAAGGAGAATATAGTTTAGGGGGTTTTGGGGACACCGGATAGTTTAAGCATGAAACTGAAAAAAACGTGATTGTTTAAGAGGGTTTTAGGGTATTAACTCTAAAAGAATCATATATATTGTTGTATTAATATATTTAAGCTTTTCCTTACAAAATATCATAATATTGGGTTTCAGTTCCAGCCCTCAATATGAACATTATAACTTCTAGCAATACTAATAAAAGAGTAGATTTTTTTTTCATATATATCTAAAGGTAGAGCTTCCAATAAAAACTCTTCCACCTTCTTTCCCATCACAACAACAGTAGTAATAAATAATACTCCAATACCGTCAAGATGCTTCTTACAATCCTCGTTAGAAAGATCCCTCGTGCACTAAACCAATCCATAATTTCTCATTTTCTCCAATTACCAATATCCATCTCTCCAGTTGCATACAAATTCCCATAATAAGTTAATTTTTTCAACCAAGCTTCCCAACAACTCCTTGGCCTTTGCATTAAATAATTTAATTTCGGCATCTTTTCACAAATTATTCCACATGTGTAACTTGTGTTTATTATCGGATTTTATCGAAGTATTTCACGAGACAATTATTCTATCATATAATGGCTTCTGTGTCAAAAGGACAACGTATTCCTAGCTCTTCACTTGCATTTGCTATGCAGGATCGGACTTGCAATGAACTTTGTAACTAAGATGGACTATAAAGAAGGTTTGGGAACTTCTTATATTTAGTTGTTTACGAGACAAATTCGTGCTTCCTGGTTTATCAAGAAAAGAATTGGTCAACTTAATGAAGCATGTCTCCACACTGATCTATCTATTCTGATTTCCAGTGTAACAGCTTTTTTGGCCATTACAGTGGTTATTTGATGATCACTAGCATTATCATATCTAGTAAAGTAAACACGTCAAGTCAATTGATCCATTCAACTGTAACTATGCTGAATTTTACTTAAGGAAAATTCGGAAAATACTATTTACTTCTCAAAATAAATTTACGTTAAGTTCTCCAGCCCTTGGAAATTTAGAATACGAGACCTACCATGAGGGCAAGGCAAAGTGATTCTGAGACAGCAGCCACAACAGATGCAGTGTCAATTACTACATTCAGTGTCAACAGATTCTGAGGATTCAAAGCATTGCCCTGCAATACTTCTTTATCTACTGGTAGAGAAAACATGGCAATATTTTCAGACTTACCAGATCCACCCCAAGAAAATATAATAAAATAAAAGATGGTTGAATATAAAATAATGCCAAGTAACCAAAATCTTCAATCTTGAAAGTTAGTATCAGATCAACTCAAAATCTCAGGAACACTCAAAATTACCAAAACCAAGTAACACATCCAGCAATAACATAAACCAGACACACCAGATAGCAGGAAATACATCCTACTGATCCTAAGCAGCAATAGATGGCTTAGAAGCTGCAGAGAGTCTAGACCTCTTCTTAGCCAAACTCTCACTACGCTTCTCTCTTTGCTCTTTCAACCTTGAAGCAAGAAGCTTCTGATATTCAGCTGCCTCCGACTTAGCCTTGGCAATTCTCTTCTTCTTGTCAGCAATTCTTGCCCTCTTTCGTTGAAGAGTCAAGGGTGTCACAAGCCTCTGAATCTTAGGAGCTTTGCTCGCCTTTTTCCCTGTCGCACAAAGCATCATAATAGCATTCAAAATTTGTCCGAACTGCTATATTTTCAATACAAAACAGACCAGAAGCTGAAGAGCAGCTAAAAAGGGGACAACAGCTCACCATTTTTGGTAGTGAAATTTCGGCGGTAGGTGTTGACATACTTCCTGACATCATCTTCCTTGGAAAGGTTAAAGAGCTTTCTGATCTTTGAGGCTCTCTTGGGTCCTCTCATCCTTGGCTTTTCAGTGTCTGTCAGTCCAGGCAGATCATTCTCACCTTTTTTCACGATAACCAGATTCAGAACAGAAAGATCAGGGCTGACAATGCATCCACGGACAGACTTTCTTCTGCGCTCACCATTTCTCCTACCATACCCCCGGAAACAAGGAGTACCTGATTATAACATAAATCTTTAGATAATTCCAAGAAAAATATATTCATAGAAAATAGGTACAAGCTTAAGAAAACACATCAAGCACACATTACACATACCGCGGTACAGCAAAAGGCGAACACGGCCTGGAGTTAAAACTCCCTGCTTCATTGGAAACCCCTGCTTGTCACATCCTCCCATAATCTTGAACACATAACCTTTGAATTCCTGCCATTGTAAGACATAACATGTTTGAAATAGATTCATAACAAGTGCCACCGGAGAGCCAAACAAAAAAATGGAACAGTTACTTACATCACCCAGGGCATCTCCGCTGACCTCTTGGGAGATCCTCTTGTCAAAAAAGGCTCGGCTGCATTTCCAGACATCAGGTTAGGTCACACCAAGCAAACTACCTAACTAATACACTAATTCCAAACAACAGTCATACTAGTAATTGCCATATCAGGGCTCAACAAAAATTCATCACTAACAGCTACATATCATGCAAAGCAGCATTTAAAATTCATATTGGTGTTATCGAGGGCAAAAAGGAAAAATTTATGTATGCAATACAAGGAAATATAACTTATCAAAAAAATAATATTAAATTATATGAAAAAGGGAATTGACAAATCACAATTTTTTATATCAAGTTTAATGGCTAATTTTTTAATAATTAAATTACTAATTTCCCGTTCCTAATTGGTATTTTATAACCGATAAGTCCCCGAGGAACAATGGCATATGGTTCAAAACTCAGTGAATACTTAGCATGTTCCTCTACCCTTTCCACTGAAATACCAAGTATTTGTCTGCAACAGGGTTTGACCCGTGATGGGCACCTATAACCCACATATCACATGTTGAGCTCTTACCACTAGACCAAAGCCTTAGAGGCTCCGGTTTCTAATCAGTAATATATGCATTGATGATTTTTCTTTAATAATTAAAGATAACCTTCAAGATAGAGCCCATGAGCATGACAAGGCATGACAAATAAATGGTAAATTGTTAGTATCTAGGTCAACGGGAATATATGTTTTCTCAAAGTGCAGCATTCTTCAGAGAGACCATGCTTTCCTAGGGATTATTACCACCCAACGGAACAATAGCTTATTACTACTCAAAAAAAGCATCCTACTATGTACTACAATATTTCTCTTTAATGTTTTCAGCTAAAGAGAACCTACAATTAGCTATATAACAAGCAGACTATCTACAGATCTATATAAACCAAAAAACTGGGCCTATTTTTATTTCCTTTTTTTTTATGATGGGGAAATCGCAGACCCTTTGGGCCAACCACCTTAGATACTCGGGGATGATGGGGCGGCGGCCTGCCCCTCTATCCTTCTCCACTAAAAATACAAGTTCCTCAACCTTTGTCAAGGCAAAAAAGCTGAGCCTATTTTAGGCACTCAAAGAATTAAGCAGGCAAGGCCAACTATGTAATTTCTTTTTTCACGTGGTGCAAATTCCTGAAACTTAGCTGGAATTGGAAAACTCTAACATTTGTCACGAATCTGGTAAATAGTAAATTACTTATGATCACAAGAACTTAACACTACAGTAGCAGTAACATTATTAATGATTGGTACAAAATAAATGGAGAAAGAAAAATGGGGTTAGTTGTTACAGTTTCTGGTCATCGTCAATTTCGAGCTTCTTCTGGCACCCAGTGGTCGGATTTGCAATGTTGAACTGCAAAACAATCACACATAAATTAACTGCATATGTTGAACCTCGTAAACGTACATATCTATGTAGAAAGAGAGAAGGGTTTGTAGGGTTGTTGTGGTGGTACCTTCATCTTCGAATGGCGGCGAAGATGAAAATGCTGAAGAACAAGTGCTACGACTAGCTGCTCCTCTTTCTATTAGGGTTTAGACAGCGAACATACTTCGTCTCATATACTCTGAGATAAACGGCTGCATTTTGGGCTTTATCCCTTTGGGAATGGGCTTAGCTATTGGGCTACTTGTAGGACTTGTGCAGAAAATGACCTTAAAATAGCACGGTCTAGCCAGTTTTCGGATTGGTAATTGAAAAATAGCCAGCGTTTGCAAAGTCATTAAAAAATAGTCATTATTTTATTGCAACATGGAAAGCTCCAGCATAATATACTGGAGATTGGAACACGTGTGTATGAACTTCTAGCATATTATGTTGGAACTCTAGCACATTATGAAATTTCAGCATGTTATGCTGTAAGTTCATATGTAAAAAATTCGAACTCATGCTGGAATATTTTTCGAATTTTGAACAGTGTTTTTGTTCAGATTTATCTTTACATGAAAAGTGGCTAAATTTTGATTACTTTTGAAACTGTGGTTATTTTTCAATTGCCACTTGTAAATCTAGCTATTTTTGAATTTCACCCGAAAATGTCTGACATAGGAATATTTTTCGGATTTTGAACAGTGTTTTTGTTCAGATTTATCTTTACATGAAAAGAGGCTAAATTTCGATTACTTTTGAAACTGTGGTTATTTTTCAATTACCACTTGTAAATCTGGCTATTTTTGAATTTCACCCGAAAATGACTGACATAGGACAAAATATGAGATGGTCTTAAACTTTGGGTTGAGGGTTTTTGGAAAGTTTGACCGAGAGTGAACTTTTTGATATCGGGGTCGAATTCCGATTCCAGAATTTGGAGTAGGTCCGTAATGTCAATTATGACTTTTGTGCAAAATTTGAGGTCAATCGGACGTGATTTGATAAGTTTCGTCATCGAAGGTAGAAGTTTGAAGTTCTAAAGTTCATTAAGCTTGAATTGGGGTGTGATTCATGGTTTTTAGCGTTGTTTGATATGATTCGAAGGCTCGACTAAGTTCGTAATGTGTTTTGGGATGCGTTGGTATAATTGATTAAGGTCATGGGGGCCTCGGGTAGATTCCGGAAGGTTAACAGATCGATTTTTGGACTTAAGAATTTCTTAAGCTTAATGCTTCTGGTGTAATCGCACCTGCGTGACTTTGGTCGCATGTGCAAGATCGCGGGTGTGGCGAATTACTCGCAGAAGCGAGAATGGACTGGAGCTGGGGGAGCCGCATAAGCGGACCGAAGAAGCGCACCTGCGAGTGCGCAAGAGCGAGGCAACTGCCGTTGGTGCATAAAATTGCGCAGATGCGCGAGAGCAGGTTGCACCTGCGATGCCCGCAGAAGCGAAGAGACTTCTGCATGTGTGAGTTCTTGGCTGGGCAATGAGGATCGCAAGAGCAGAATTTAGACCACACATGCGGAGCCGCAGGAGCGGCTATTGGACCGCAGGTACGAAGGTCGGGTTGGGCAGTGTGTTTCTTTAAGACGAGGGTTTGGCTCAATTTCACTTCATTTCGTCCATGGGAGCCAATTTTGGAGTACTTTTGGAGTGTCATTTTATCATCCTTTATGAGGTAAGTGATTCCCGCGTATTGTGAGTTAAATAGAAGATTTACATGGATTCAAGCATGAAAATTGATAGAAATTGTGGGATTTTGAAAGAAACCTAGAAATTTATATTTTTTAATTTTTGACCACGAAATTGGACATGAAATTTGGAATGAATTATATATTTGAGTTCGCGGGGTTATGGGTAATGCTTATCTTCAAAAAAATTCGGAATCCGGGCACGTGGGCCCGAGGGTAATTTTTATCGACTTTTTGAGCGGAGTTGGAAATTGTCATAAATTGAATTATAATGAGTATTAGAGTATATATTTATGGATTTGCACCTTTATTGACTAGTTTTGGAGCGTTGGGCATCAAATTGAGTCGTTTGAAAGGCTTGGGAGCCGACTATGGAACTTTGGAACGAGGTAAGTCTCCTTTCTAACCTTGTATGAGGGAATTAACCCCATAGGTGAATCAAATTATTATGAGCTCCTATTTGTGGGGGCTACGTACGCACACGGTGACGAGAGTCCGTGCGTAACTACTATTATGCTTCTGTCCGAGCAGTCTAGGACCCATATCATGTTGTACTTGCGATGTTTGCGCCCTACTTGTTAATTTAATTGTTTAAAACATTTAGAAACTCGATAAAGGAATTGTAAAAAGGTTAGACTTCATTAACTTGACCGTTAAATGTGAATTTGTAATTCTTGGAATATTTACCCCTTAATAAATCTTGAATTGGTGGTTTAATGTGTTTTCTCTTTTATGGAGCGGGTCGAATGCCTCGGTAGCAGATAAATGCATTCATGGTTCGTGTCGTTCGACCCTCTGCAGTGCACAATTTAAATATTTATGTTGGATCGTGTCGTACGATCTCTGCATGATTTGCGCATGACTGAATTGGTTGCTTTGGAATTTTTGATAATCGATATTATTTTATTGGCCTGAGATACAAATTGATAAACGATGAAAAATAAATTTGGAAATTTCTTATTAACAAAAGAATTGTTTACTTATTTCATGATATTGAGCTTACACCCGTCTTATGTAATCCATGCTTAATTATATCATTGGTATTTTATCTATAGCCCATAGTAAGTGTCTAAGTCGACCCCTCGTCACTACTTCTTCGAAGTTAGGCGGGATACTTAGTGGATACATGTTGATTTACGTACTCATACTACACTTGATGCACACTTTTATGCATGTACATATATGTCTAGTGGCCTTATGGGCGCAGAGGCGCGGTTATTGCGGGGACTTAGGTGAGTTGCACTCTATACTACGATCCGCAACCAGCAGAGTCTCCTTCAGAGTATTTATATTTTTCTTGTCCAATTTGTATTCCGGACATATGTTGTATTTTATTTTAAATTCCTAGTTGATGCTCATGCACTTGTGATACCAGATTTTGGGGTGATTATGGGTTGTTTGGTATTGAAATTGTGAAAATATTTTTTATTTACTTTGTAAAGTCCATCTTTTATTATAAAATTAAAGAAAATCGTGATTTCAAATACTAAAATTAGTAATTAAGTTAATTAATTATTCTTGGCTTGCATGACAACGGTGTTCGGCGCCATCACGACCTTTAATGGATTTTAGGTCGTGACAACATGGTATCAGAGCACTAGGCTCACTTAGGTCTCACGAGTCATCAGCAAGTCTAATAGAGTCTTGTGGATCGGTACGAAGACGTGTGTACTTATCTTCGAGAGGCTACAGGGCTGTTAGGAGCACTTCCCTTCTTGATTCCTCATCGTGCGATTTGATTCCTTGAGGCTTATGCCTTCATTTCCTTCATATTCAATCTTGTGCGACATGAAGCACTTGTTATAAATTTGGAAATCGAGAAATTTTAATGGTACTGCAGATGTGGTGCGGGATGTTTCTCCCTGCATATTTTATTGGACTATTGTCGTCGCCTTGCGGAAGGCCGTTCTACCATTTCAGCTCAATATCAATATTGTTTGTGGTTTGAGATTTGGCATTGATTGTTATGATGACTCGTGCATTGCTATCGCATAGTGTTAGTGTAATGGTAGGGTGCTTATCTATGGATAGCGGCAGTAAATGACTTGATAAAAGGATTTCTTATTTCACGGCTTAGAGGTTCAGTATTTAGTTCTGGCGAAGGAGAGGCAATCGGACTACGAACGTTCAGGTTTGGGTTGATGGAGTAACGAGACTGGGTATTTCGAACGCGATGGAAGTTTTATTTGTGATGTGGCGTCATCATCCTGGATTGGACGCGTTAAGTTCACTGGTGCTGTGGTCTTCTTCAATTCACCTTCGGGGCAGGGTATTGTGAAATGGTGTCGGAGAAGAGGTTATAAGAAATAACGGGATGTAGCAATTTCGGAATCGAATTGGTGTTTCTAATATTGATGGCTCGAGAAAGATGATCTTCGAAAAGGTTTAAAGTTGGTAGCGATCAATTGGTTCAAGTGCTACAGAGATAGATTTTGATTTAAGGCAATAACTGGGTAGCGAAGGATGATGAATGACATGTGAAAAGTGTCTTGCGGTGGTTAAAATTCTAGAAGGCCAAGTGTGAGAAACAGAAGTCGAGGAGTTGCTTAAAAAAGAGGGTTTGACCAAAGTGGGAGAGTGGTAGAGTAGCATACGAATTCTGTGGTGGGATAGCCACATGCCTTGGGGGAAGTTAGAGTGATTTGGGATTCATGGTGGACAAAGACTAGGTCTACGTGCTTAATTTAGAATATTGGCTACTATATTGAGGAATATTGGGTGTGACAGGAGGGAGTTTCTTAATATAAAGAGGGATGCAACATGACTTTGGATTGGAATGTATCGTCGCACTTTGAGTTGATGTCAATGGGGAGTGAACGGACTTGTACAGCTGGTGAATGAGCGCGGGCTCAGGGTGGTTTATTGATTTCGTAGTAATTGTACTCGGTGCAGCGCTATTGGAAGATGTCAGCATGTAATTTTCACAAGTGGTTTATCTCCTGTGAGCAGGTTAGCGGTCGTGTGGACTATTGTCGTCGCTTTGCGGAAGGTCGTTCTGCCATTTCAGCTCAGTAATAGTATTGCCTATGGTTTAAGATTTGGCACTGATTGTTATGATGATTCGTGCGTTGCTATCACATAGTGTTGGTGTTATGAAATTTGGCACTCTCATGTTTCTAAATGGATTTGGACAATATAATACGTTTTCAAATTTAATTAGTAATAGAATTTTTGTAAGAAGTATATCCTAAAAGTAATAGGATTACAAGGCTAATATATATGGCCAAAAATAATTATACTAGTAGGATTCCTAAAGGTAATCATGTAGGATTCCTAACGTGTAGTATTATGTTTTAAAACTAATAGGATTACAAGGCTAATGTCTAGAATTCTGATTAAGTCCCTTTATTGTAAGTTATTATGCTTAATATTAAAAGGTTATTTTTGTAATCCAATATTTTATTCATACTTTTATATTAATATAGATTAATATCACAACTGGTAATTTTGGAGTTATATCCCCAATTAATCCTTTCAATTGTAAATACTCATCATACTAGGATTAGGTTCTAATAGGCTCAGATTATGTTTTACTACTATTATAGAAGCGACTAAGAGAGGAGCGTAGGGTCGTCCAGGTGAATTGATGTAACGACCCGACTTGTTATTTTGAGAATTAGCGTTCCATTCGGTGGCTTAAAGTTTCGAACAACTTTGAAATGTGTATTATGACTTGCGAGGGTGGTCAGGTTTGGTTTTTGGATGATTCGAGATTTAATTGAAAAAATAATTCTTGTTTTGAAAATTTAAATTGAAATAATTGACTGGATGGTGAATTGTGTATAAACGACCCAGGAATGGAATTCTGATGGCTCCAATAGCTCTGTATGGTAATTTCAGACTTAAGAGTATGTTCGGATATTTATTTTGAGGTCCGTAGCTAAATTAGGCTTGAAATGGCGAAAATAGGAAATTTAAGTTTGGAAGTTTGACAGGGAATTGACTTTTTGATATCGGGTTCAAAATCAGATTCTGGAAATTAGAACAACTCTGTTATGTCATTTATGATTTGTGTACAAAATTTGAGGTCAATTAGAGTTGATTTGATAGGTTTCGGCATCGAATATAGAATTTAAAATTTGTTAGTTTTGAATAGGCTTGAATTGGGGTGTGATTCTTGTTTTGTGTTGTTCAATATAATTTGAGGCATCGACTAAGTTCGTGTCATATTATGAGACTTATTAGTATACTTGGTTGGAGTCCCATAGGGCTCGGATGAGTTTCGGATAAGTTTTGGAAGAGTTTGATGTTTTCAGCATAAGCATGTAATAATCCAAAATTTTATTTTTAGTTCTAGAGATCGAAATTCGATTTTGAAACTTCCGGGAGTTTGATAATGAATTATAGAAATGATCTGGAAAGTTTGGTCTAATTTCATCAAGTTGCGATTGGGGTTTTAGCGCGAAATATGAGTTAATTGTTTAACGAGCGAAATCGATATCACATTGAGCAAATGAGCTCCGAATTGAGTTTCGGTTGAAGGACTAGGTTTGTATTATTATTATTATTATTATTATTATTATTATTATTATTATTATTATTATTATTATTATTATTATTATTATTATTATTATTTGTGACTTATAGGAACAAGAATCGTTGAATTTCGAGTTTATATGATGGAGCTAGAGCCTTTTTAGTGAAAATAAATATTGTTGGTGCAACAGGTTCTGGTGCGCACCTTTAGCGACCAGATTTGGCACTTTTGCCGATGGGCATTGAGCTTTGAGCGACCAGAATAGTGTTTTTATTGAGCAATTTTATTTTTAGCTCATTTCAATATTTTTGGACAAAAGAACACGGCTTGGGGCGATTTTTGAGCGAGAAATCACGGGAAATCTTGAAGTAAGTCACTTGTGATCATTTCTACTCCATAATATTGAATTATCATCGAATAATTCGACTAGATTACATGATTTTGAGGTGTAAATTATGGATTTGGGCCTAGGGATTTGAAAATAAGATTTGAGGATTTGGAGGTCGAGTTGATGTCAGAATTTAGTAAAATTGGTGTGGTTGGACTCGTGGTTGAATGGGCTTTCATATTCCATAACTTTTGTCGGGTTCCAAGACGTGAGTCCCACGGACAATTTTTGAGTTAAATTTCAGATTTTGTGAAAAAATTTATATTTTCATATGGAATTGATTCTTATAAATTGTATTATCTGAATCGAATTAATTATGGCTAGATTCGAGACGTTCAAAAGCCGATTCGCGAGGCAAAGGCATAGCGGAGTAAAAGAATTACGTGGTTTGAGGTAAGTAATATTTCTAAACTTGGTTCCGAGGGTATGAATCCCCGAATTTTGTGTTATATCAATTGTTGGAGGTGACGCACATGCTAGGTGACGAGCGTGTGGGCGTGCACCATAGAAATTATGACTTAAATAAATGTTGTGGAGTTGTAAAATTAAAGAATCATGTTATTATCCGTGTATCCTCCACGTGTTAGAGAAATTGATCTGAGGCTCATATTAAAGATCATATTTAGGTTACGTGCCAATATTTTGGGACCCATAGGGTCATGTTGCTGTTGAATTAATTATTTTAAAATGTACATTTCATACTTAGTCATGCTCATCCATTGTGGGGATATTTATGGGATCGGGGCTGCCCGCCTGCAACATGCCCCTATATATATATATATATATATATATATATATATATATATATATATATATATATATATATATATATATATATATAGGCTGCACATCGCAGCAGACCTTATAGGCTATATTGTTCTGGATCAGGGATACACACCGTAGCATGCCTTATAGGCTTTATTATTAATCGATCGAGCTGCACACCGCAATAGGCCTTATTTGCTTATGGATCGGGGTTGCCCGCCTGCAGCAGGGCACATCGACTTTATATCATGCTTGGGCTGAAAGAGCTCCTCTAGAGTCTACACCCCACACAGTGAGCGTAAATGATTATATATTTGGGATGGATTCCCTAGGGCATGGAATTGCCATACTTATTTGTATTTTGAGCGTAGATGATTATATATTCGGGATGAACTTCTCAGGACATGGACTTGCCTTACTTATTTATATTTGTGATGAATTTTCCTGGACATGGATCTTGTCCGAATCATTATAATTTAGGGATAAATTTATCCCTGGACTGGATTTGGCCTTATACAGTACTGAGTCACTAACTGTCAGTTGAGGTATATATATACGGGATGGAACTTCCCTCGATTGGATTAGCCATATACAGTACTGAGTGACCAAGTAATTTTTGATCGTGAGTACACGAGGTTTTTCCCTGAGATGTCATATTCCTCATATCATTCAGTATTGATCTATTTGACTTGTACAAAGTTAAATGTTGAACTTGAAAGCATGTCTACATTTCTGTAGTGTTATTTCTATACTGGACTGTACCTGCTGAGCTCTTCACTACTTTTAGCCCAAAAGTTAGTCCTGTTACTTATTGAGTTGGTTGTACTCATACTACACCATACACCTCGTGTGCAGATCCAGGTACTTCCGGATACGGCGACTGTTAGATCTCAGAGTGTTATCAATCGGAGACTATCAAGGTGCTGCCTGGTGTCCGCTGATCTTTACTCTCTTCCTTTCAGTTATTGTACTGTTCTATATTTCAGATAGTGTTTTTATCAGTCAAACTTTATTATCATTTAGATACTCATGTACTCAGTGACATCGGTTTTTGGGAGTGTAATTGTACCAGATATTGTGGGATTTTCTGTAAAAATCTAATTATTGTGTTTTCAAACTTAAAAGAATTTGGGATTTATTGAGGTTATTGGCTTGCCTAGTATCGAGATAGGCGCCATCACGACATGTAAGATTTTGGGTCGTGACAATTGACAAAAATACCCTTTGAGTTTCACGCTTAATATTGGACTGTATCCATGGGGGTATTTTCGGAAATTGGGGTTATCTGATGGTTTTAGTGCCCTAAGAATGCTGTACCATTTTGCTTTGTGAATGTACGTATCTACAACAGGACAAGAAAAACCAGTACTACATTTGAACTTATGCTTCTGTTCCGCCGAATTTTTCTACCTGTGCGTCCCATTTACCTTTCACATTTGAGACATCTCTGGTAGTCTGGTTTTCTTTCAAATTTGTTTGAATTCTCCTATAAACTCATGGGCCCCATTACAGCTTTAATACTATATACCCGCTGCATGGTGTCTTTTTAAAGTGATCAAATCAATAATTTATAAATAAACTAACAAATTATTTTGCAAATCTTTTACAATGATGTTGAGTAATTTCAATTCTTAAGAGTCTTTATATGGTAATAGTAGCAAATGCTTGGTAAATAAAATTTAAGAAAAGAAATTAGAATATTAGATACATTTACCAGCCTATTATAAATATGTTAGATTATTTTTGTGCAAGCTTTCATTTATCTAGAGTTACTTATAGATAAATCAAAATGGCCTCTTAGTGAAAATAAGAAAAAATTTAAGTTTTCTTGCACCGAAATATATTTCTTTCGGAGGGCAATTGAGAAGGAGTGTACAATTAAGAGTACAATATCAATATCATATTAGTGTAATCCCACAAAGTGAAGTTTGAAAAAGATAGGATGTAGCTCTATTTTTGAGAGGTAGAGGTTATTTCAAGACAATTTTAGAAATCAAACTAGAGTGAAAAATTAAATCGAAATGAAAAACTTTTAAGTACCATTAGAAAAACTTACATGCACTATATTGGCCTATCATGCCCATCCTTTTTTATATCAAAATGTCTAATCGAACTTATCTTTACGACAACACACTATAAATATCATAAGATTTTTTTCATTAGTAGAATCAATTACCAAATTAAAAGTTGAACCTCTAACGTTTCACTTGCTAAATTCTTTCAAATAAAAATTAGAAAACAAAAAAAAATTGACATGTCAAACAAGATTAACATGCTAAGGCTCAATTGGACTTCAAGAACTTATAGGAATATATATTTTAAAAATACAATAGAAGTCCAAAGTAAGAAAATAATTATTTTTTCTGATTTCAAATACTCTGGCAAGCTTTAACTTTTTGAATTGGGCCCGGGCTCAGCACGGACTAAAGTAACTAGTTATATTTAGATATCACTAGGATTCGTTTTCTTTATATATATTCTCAACATACAAAAACGAAAAAGGGCCAAAAATATCTTTACTGTTTGACAAATGGTTTAATATTACCCTTTGACTACCTTTCGATTCAAAAATATACACAATGTTATTTCTATTGTTAAAACGAAAAAGGATCAAATATCTCCCTTTGCTATCGAAAATTATTTAAATATACCATCATTTTTACTGCTAGTGTACAATACCCATACCGACATACTTTGGTTCAAATTTGCCATTAATTTTGACGGAGGGCGGCAGCTCAGGACTAAACACACCCATCCTCAATTTAAATTGAGAAATTTTCAGAAACCACTATTGTTTAGTGGCTATTTACTTTCTATAATATACATAATTACTTCCTATAGCTACTATTCAGTTATTACGGTAGTGTATTCGTTGTATTCACGTTGTTGTATTCATGAATACAGCAGCAAAAAATGTCTAAAAATCAGGGTAGTTCAGCTGTACACGCATGTATTCATATGTTTTCGCGCCATGTATTCATGAATACAATAGCAAAAAACGCCTAAAATCAAGGCAGTTCAGCTGTACGCACATGTATTCACATGTATTCGCGTTGTTGTATTCATGAATACAACATCATAAAATGTCTAAAATCAGGGCAGTCCAGTTATATGCGCATGTATTCACATGTATTTGCGCCATGTATTCATGAATACAATAACATCAATCACCTTAAAAATAGGTATGTCCAACTGTCTAATACCGAAATAATATCAATTAGCGTGTACACTCCTAATATACCTCAACAAAATCAATTCTAACATGCCTCATTATCAACCCAATTAATTAGAATGATTTTTTAGTTGTATATAACTTTTGTATTTAGTGTTTTTCAATATTTTGTTTTACTGTCGCATTCATTAGATTCAATGTTTGTATTTACTGTATTCACTATTTTATATTCAGTGTATTCAAATGTATTTATATTAATAATATTTTAGTTATTCCTAATACATGTTATTACTGTTGTATTCAGTATATTTTATTGGTTGTATTCACTGTATTTCTATTTGTATTCAGTGTATTTTACTGTATTTTAAAATTAAATATATTCACTATTTATATTCTGTTCTATTTTAATATTTGTATTCAATATATTTCAATGTTTATATCTTATATTCATGCATACTGTATGTATAGTATGTATGAATACATGTATATTCAACTGTATTAAAAAAATACAGACCTTGTGAGCACCTAATTTTTGACTATATTTGAATGTTTTATCACTTTTTAGTATGTAAATATATTTAAGTTTAATCTACATATTTTAGCTCTTATTTCTCCTTTTATAGGTTTTGTTTAAGAAAATTAAAATCACAAAAAAGAGTCACATTTTAGTATAAGTTTTATCTTTATTTTACAAAGAAAGAAAAGTTTGCAAAAAGATATAATTTTATTTAGTTTAGTTTAAGTGGGAGGTTTTAAGAATTAAATATTGAGTGTAGTAATTTTACCTTGCTTTTTATTTACTTATTTAATAGGAGTAGACTTTATTTTAATTATTATCAAAAAGAAAATCATCCAAAACAGAAAAGTAAGAACCAATCACAATTTGTCACCTAGCAAGATTTTTTCATATCTTTTATAACAAATTTCACATGCTCACACTACACAATGCACAACACACTCTTTTTTTTGCTTGCTCTCCAATTCACACCCCAAAAAATACTCTATAAAATAATACACACACTCACCTCACAAAAAACGGAGCAGAGAGACATTAGAGGGGAGATCGGAAAAGAAACAAAAAGGGCTGAAGAAAAAGAAGTCGGATCTCCTTTCTTCCTTACCCGGAAAATAATTTTCGTTTCCCTCATTTTAGCACTAAAAACAACAAGCAAAACAGCCCCCCTCCCCCCATGAACCCCACTGAACAGCCATGAAACCTGGACAATAAAACCCCATGTAAACCATCCAAAAACGTCACCCATCAACAACCAAAAACCAGCCATTAAACACTCCAAACTTCACCCAAAAATCAGCCTTGTAAAACCCTGAAACCCAGCTGAAAAACACTGCCCTCAAACCACCTCAAAAAGCCCTTGTTTTCTGCTCAAAACGCAACAAGACATCCCTCGAAATCCACCTCAATCACCAACAAAAACAGCCCAAAAATGAGCTGGAGATTCACTACCAAATCCACCCAAAAACAGTCACTAACACCACCTAAAATGACCCCAAACCAGCCACAAAAATCAAATAAAACATCCTTGAAACATCAGCTCAAACCGTTGCCAATTTCGCCGCGAAACAACCCCCTAAAATCGGCGAGCTTAGAGGTCGCCAACGAGGTTCCGTTCGAGGTTTCTAATTCTAGTTTGAGTGTCTGTTCTATATTCCGCTCAAGGATTATTGTTTGGATTTTTCTCTTTTACTATACCCGTCGGAAAATTTCAGCAATAAATGTCCATTTCTTGCTTTGTCTTTTACATTTTATCTTTCTCTATTTTGATAGCTTGATTCCCGTCTTGGTAATTTCTGTCCCATTTCGGTGTCTCCAGTTTGATTACGTAATTAAAAGGCATGAAACAAATTTGTCTAAATGCTTTAAGTTTATGTGCTTATATTTGAGATAAATAATTTATTATTTGGTGATGGTATTAAATTTTGATATGTTATGTGAATTAAGTTTTGAGATGCTTTTTGATAATGACCCATTAATTGAGAAGTGAGGTATTGGGCCATTTGAAATTGAGAGGGCCATGTGAGTTTGGTCGGCCATAATGACAATAGGTTTTGGGCTTTGATTCCATTGGGTCATTGATTGTTTAGTCAAAATTGAAGAATGGGCCCGGAGGTGGATCTTGAAACATAAGTAATTTGGGCCAAGTAATAGACCGTGTTAGCTAGCCTATTTACTCCCCAATAATTATTTATCCATAACTCATGTGTCCTCACAAGAGTCTCAAATTAATGTAGGAAAATAACTTATGAACACTCGTAGTTTACTTTAGGCGCGGTTATAATAAATCATCGTGATTATGGGTACGGTTCCCGTGGCATGGTCACGATACGTAAATTTCAACTCAAGTGCGCATTTCACGCGACTTGACCACAACTTCAAATAATAATAATAATAAACATGTTGTGAATCGCGGATGCATTTCACGTGGCGCGGTTTGCAATGTGTATCCAAACGACAAGTGTACGCCATCGTAAGTTGTTCAAAAAATAATTTCATAAATACTAAAAAGCGGTTTAAATACATAATTAAAAGCGGTCAAAGGTAAAATACATAATAGGTTTAAAACAGATAATAAATCAAATAATTAGGCCAAGTATTAATTGTTAAGCGACCGTACTAAAATCACGAAACTCGGGAGTGTCTCACACTTTCTTCCGGGTTAACAGAATTCCTTACCCGGTCTTTTGTGTTCGCGGACCATAAATAGAGTCAATTTTCTCGATTTGGGATTTTAAAATAAACTGGTGACTTGGGACACCATAATAATTTTTTCAAGTGGCGACTCTGAATTAAATAAACGAAAAAGGGCTGAAACTGTCCCTAGACTATTGGAGTTGGTACAATAATACCCTCCGTTCATCTATTTTGCAAAAATTACCCTCACCATTATCTTTTCGGCCAGGGCCGGCTTAATGGCCAAGCAAGTAAAGCAATGGCTTAGGGCCCCTATTTGTGGGGCCCTAAATTTTTTCTAACCGTTATTATATTTTTCATTTTATTTTTAAAGAATATTAATTATTTGGAAAAAAATACAAGTTTTAAGGAAAGGGGCCGTTGGAGAACAATTAGAAAACGAACATATTTTTGGGATCCACTCCTTATTTGTATGTGAACATCCCACAATGTTACCTCATTTATGCACCATCATTATTATAAATGGGCCCATATTTTTTTATTTCTTTTTATCTTTCTCTGCCAAAAGTTTATTAACTTTTACTCTTCTATTATTCTTTTGGCCTTCTATACATTCCAATCTCATTGAGTCACTATCACAAAATAAAAGAGCAGAAACACAAGTACCATATTTTTTATTTGTTCTCAAGTTTTTGTGGCGTTACATCAAGAATATTGAAGTAGCAAAAGTTTATCAAGTCATGTATTTGTTGAATCAGGTTTGATTGTTCTATATCTTATTATTTGTATCTATTTTTTTATTTTTTTTTGATATATTTTCTTTGTAAGTATAGATTGTCTTTTTAGTTATTTATTAGAGTTTTAATATGTCAACTAGAAAATATGAATTCGAGTTTTAATAAATAAATTATTAAGAATTTCACATCTCAGAAAGCAAATAAAATTATGAGTTTTCTTCTACAATAAAAATCTTAGGGCCCTTCATTGAAGTTTTGCTTTAGGCCACAAATATCATTGAGCCGCCCCTGTTTTCAGCTCAAGACTGCCCTTACGACTAACAATCCGGTTAGGTAAAAAAAACTTAATTAATTTTTACGTGTCTTTGTCCCATTGGCCTAACTTAGAACTCACCTAAATTAAAATAACGGAAAAGGGTCAAAACTTTCCCTAGACTATTGGAGTTGGTACAATTATACCCTCCGTCTCAAAACAAATTTCTCTCTCTCCTCCACCCCCCTTTAGCGTGTGTGCGTTCATATTCTTCTTCTTCTCATCCTTTTTTTGACCTTGCACTCTATTTGAATAATCACTACAAACACCATTAAAGTTTTATTTTCAGACAACCAAAATTTTTAGTCACCAATACTTTACGTCATACAACTTTCACCCGAATATATGAACACTAACAGAGTGTCAATGGTAATGGTCATTGAGCATTTGCAATATTTTTCGTTGTATATTTCCTGACAACTCCGCATCCAATTTCGATTATACCAGAGTTTTATTTGGTCTCTGCTCGGACCTCGACATTTATCTTCTACATTGGCTCACCATAGTCTGAACATCCGATCATGTCCATAAATTAAGCTATTGTACGAGGGTGCTCTTCAGGTTATATCAACACCGCCAATTTTAAAAAAGAGACGGTAAAATCAAGAGGAATATTTGAGATCCTATGCCTGAGAATATGAGAGAATACGACTTATTGGAGAATGTAATTGTAATAAACACTTGATTGAGCTTATTGTATGAAACAGTGAAGTGTAGTAAGAAAAATTGATGATGAATGGTATTTCTGTGATAGAAAAAAATAGGAGTATTGATGTGTACATTTAATAGAGAAAGAAATAGGAAGAGGAAGGTGATTCACTATAAGAGAAAGTTTTGTTTGCTTAGGAAAAAAATGGGTGTATGAGAGTTTTAGATATTGGAATATTTTTGAAAAGAAAGAGGAGAAAGAAACGGAAGAGGGAGAGGAAGAGGAAGAAGGATAGACTAGGAAAAATATTTTTGTTTATGGGTATTAGAATGTGGGTGGGTTTATTTTAATTTAGGTGAGTTTTAAGTTAGGCCAATGGGATGATGAAACGTGAAAATTAGTTAAGTTTTTTTTTAACCTAACAGGGGTTTTAGTCGTAAGGCCAGTCTTGAGCCGAAAAGATAACGGTGAGGGTAATTTTTGTAGAATAGGTGGACGGAGGGTATTATTGTACTAACTCCAATAGTCTAGGGGCAGTTTTGATCCTTTTCCGTAAAACAAATAATCCATTTCGAATAATATCACTTTAATTGGAAAAACTCCCCTATTCTTCGAAAAAAGGAGGTGTGACAGCTCTAACGACTCCGCTGGGGAATAAGAACTCAGAATCTCTGGTTCAGGGTTCAGAATTCGAGCTTAGTATAACTGTTATGCTTGGCTTTCTTGTGATTGTCTGATATTACATGTTTGGGCCTAATGTGCCAATTCCCGCTCATTTACCACTTTGATATTGCCGTGAACTGTATATAAAATAGTTACGACACCCTTCTTCTCTCTGAGTTTTCTAAATCTTCTGGGAAGCGTGCGCTTCACGTGGCTTCTTTTCTGTTAGAGTCATACCCCTAATTTTAAAATGAGAATCAGATAAGTTGCAAAGCGAGTGAAGCTTTTGTATTCCAGGTACGCTGCCCCTGTTACGATCCAAAATCCACTATAGGTCATGATAGCACCTAACACCGCCGTCGGGCAAGCCAATGATGATTGATCCACTTAATTACTCATTTTTATTCCTTTTGAAATCATAATCTCCATTAATTAAATAGTATGAAATAGAATTTACAGGGTGAAACAATGATAATTACGTGAAATACCATACTAAACATCTAGTAGGAGCCCCCAAAATCCGGTGTCACAAGTGCATGAGCATCAACTAGGAAATATGATAAAATACAATATCTATCTGGAATACAAATTAGATAGGAGGATGTAAATAACTCTAATGGGGACTCTATGTGCTGCGGACTCGTAACATGGGATGCAGCTCACCTAAGTCCCCGCAATAGCCGCGCCTCTACGCCCACAAGACCACTAGACATAAATATACCTGCACAAAATGTGCAGCAGGTGTAGCATGAGTATGTAAGACAACGTGTACCCAATAAATATCTGGTCTAACCTCGAAAAAGTAGTGACGAGGGGTCGACTACCACACTTACTATGGGCTAACAATAAAATACCGAAATTATAATTAAGCATGTATTATATAAATACATCTGAAAACTCAATAACAAGAAATAAATAAATAATTCTTTCACCGATAGTAAATCCCAAATTAATTTCTAACATTTAACAAATTAATCTCTCAAGCCAATGAAACAATATCAATTATAATTGGACTCCAAGAATTATTACGCATGAATTATGCCGAGGTCGTACGGCCCGATCCAACATACAAATATATAAACTGTGCACTGCCGAGGGTTGAACGACACGAACCATAGATGCATCTATCTGCTACCAAGGCATTCGGCCCGCTCCACGAGAAGAGAAAATACTTTATAAACAACCGATTCAAGATTATTAAGAGGCTAATATTCAAAGAAATACCAATTCTCATTAACGGTCAAGTGACCCGTCCAAAACTCAAGTAAATGAAGTTTAACCTTTTACAATTCCTTTATCAAGTTCCAATATGATTTAAGCAATTAAATTAACAAGTAGGGTGCAAATATCGCAAGTATAACATAATTTGGGTCCTAGACTACACGGACATAAGCATAATTAGTAGTTACGTATGGACTCTCGTCACCTCGTGCGTACGCAACCCCCATAAATAGAAGCACATATTAAATCAATTCACCTATGGGGTTAATTCCTCTTACAAGATTAGAAAAGAGACTTACCTCGCTCCAAAGTTCTATAACCGGCTCCAAAGCTTTTCTAACAACTCAAACCGGCGTCCGTCGCTCCAAAACTAGTAAGTAAATGTGAAATTCCATGAACATATACTCTAATACTCATAATAAATCAATTTATAACAATTTCCAACTCCGCTCAAAAAATTGATAAAGTCACCCTCGGGCCCACGTGCCCGGATTCTGAAAATTTCTGAAGATAATCATTACCCATAACACTACGAACTCAAATATATGATTTATTCCCAATTCCATGTCTAATTTCGTGGTCAAAATCCAAAAATACCAATTTCTAGGTTTTCCTTCAAAATCTCAAATTTCTACAAATTCTCATGTCTAAATCCATATATAAACCTTGTATTTAACTAACAGCTAGTATAAATCACTTACCTCATGATTGACGACGAAAATGGTGCTCCAAAATCGCTCCTAGGTCGGCTTCCATGGAGGAAATGAGATAAAGATGGCCAAATCCCAGTCTTTAAAAGACACTGCCCAGTCCGACCTTCTTCGCGAACGCGGCACTGCCATCGCGTTCGCGATGCTAGCAAACTCAGGACCAAAGTTTCTTCTTCGCGAACGCTGCAAGACCCTCGCGTTCGCGAAGCACAACTTGCTTCAGCTCCCCATCTACTCTACACGAACGCGAGACAGGCGAATGCGAAGCACTATTGACAACATTTTGCGAACGCGACCCTCATATCGCGAACACGAAGAACAAAAAGGCCCCAGTCCAAATTCCTTCTTCGCGAACGCGTCTCACCCTCTGCGTTCGCGAAGGACAAAACCAGTACCAGCAAGCCAGCAACAGCAAATCATCCACACTTGGCTTGAAACCATCCCGAAATACACCCGAGGCCCCTGGGACACCGTCCAATCACATCAACTAGTTCCAAAACATAACACAGACCTACTCGAGGCTTCAAATCATATCAAATAATATCAAAACTACGAATTGCGCATCGATTCAAGACTAATGAACTATTGAACTTCTAACTTCCACATCCGATGCCAGAACATATCAAATCACGTCCGATTGACCTCAAAATTTGCACACAAGTCACATTTGACATTACAGACCTACTCCAACTTCCGGAATCGGAATTCGAACCCGATATCAAAAAGTCCATTCCGGATCAAACTTCCCAAAAACCTCCAAATTCCAATTTTCGCCAAATTGACCCCAAAATGATCTATAGACCTCTAAATCCACATCCGGATGCGCCCCTAAGACCAGAATCACCATACAGAGCGTTTCTGAGGCTCTTAATTCCAAACGGTCATTGATAACATCAAAATACACTTCAACCCAAATTTATGAAATTCTTCCAAAAATGCTAACTTTCCATAATAAGCACCGAAATGCTCCCGGGTCACCCAAAACTCGATATGGATATGCGCCCAAGTCCGAAATTATCATACGAACCTATTGGAACTTTTAAATCCCGATTTCGAGGCCGTTTACTGAAAAGTCAAATCTTAGTCAACTCTTCCAACTTAAAGCTTCCAAAATGAGAATTTTCTTTCCAAATCAACTCTGAACTTTCCGAAATTCAATTCCGACCTCACGTACAAGTCATAATACCTGAAGTGAATCTACCCAAGGCCTCAAACCGCCGAACGGCGCGCTATAGCTCAAAATGACCGCTCGGGTCATTATATTCTCCCCCACTTAAACATACTTTTGTTCTCGAACGTGCTAAGAACTGCTCCGTAGTTGTCCAAAAGCACTGTTTAACACCTCGTGCACCCACTTGTGCTGCCACAACCTAGTTGAGTGTATTAGTTTGAGCCTGACTGGAGATTGTTTCTTTTTATTTAGTCAATAAGCCTTAGAACCAAATTCTAACCTTTGGATTTCCTTACAATACCTGATTCTCACATATGAACACTGTATCGATCACTACACACTGTATCGAAACATGATTGTATATCTTTTGCTGAATTCACACCCTATACCGCATAAATCACATGACCAGAATAACATCCTCTGACAACAATAACTGCAATTCCACGAATCTGATGCCCACAACACACTTCATGATGCATATAAGTCCTGTTCCAACTCTTGCAATACTGCCACGATGGAAGAGAGGTGTGAAAATTCATAACCACCTGCCGAATCAACAAATCATTGAGTCTCTCATCCTGACAAGAACCATTACCTCATTCTGAACTAAATAACGATATGTGCCTTTTAACATGCCTTATATAAATCAGATCGCACTGATCCCAGGTCTAATAATCTCGTCTCACCTAGTATAAGCTGCTCCGACAATAAGCCACTGCAAACACTATCTAAGATTTCATATGACGCCATCAATGCGCCCACAAGCTACAACTGGAATATGACACATAAGGAAGAACGAACTCTGGAAAAGAACTATCCATCCCGCGTAACGAATAAAACGACCATCAAATACTATGAGCCTTTCTCAGAGGTAAAAAACAAGACACCCAAAATGAATATAAAGAATCGTGCTTAACATCTCACTGTTGTAGCGTGCAACTCGATCCAAACATGACGATGTTGCGGCGTGCAACCCGATCTATACAACATACCCGTGGCAGCATGCCACCCGATCTAAACAATATACCTGTGGCGGCATGCCACCCGACCCACACATGACAATCTAAGGAAAACACACATCAAGTCATAACGCTTATACTCACGAAATGTCCGAATATCAACCACAAGCACGCCAAGTGCATAATACAAATCCTGGGGAGACGGATAGCGCCATACGCTACGAAACTCAAGCACAACTAAGGTGCGATATGTGACTTGCATCTCGAGAGCCATCCTGCTCACATAACACTACAGCTGCGCGGAACCTCAACACATGTGCGAATAATCAAGATGTCTCACAACCCACATGGCACAATAGAGTATTATATGAAATAACTGACCATGAAAATAATATCCAATGTCCGAAGACTCCTCCATAAGAAACGCTATGCTGAATAAACCCAACCGGCCTGGTATAGAGCACACATCCATATTTAGACCCATCAACAGACCTCAAGCCGATTCTGATCATACCATGCTGGGAAAATAACCTTTCAAGGACCCACAATGACCTATTCATGACACATAAGAACAACCATCAAATTCGGAACAACTCACATGGTCCACAACCCAAGGAATAGAATGCCTCGCAGGCATCAACTCTCGCATTTGCGATATTACCATAACCTCCATACTTGGTTTCAATTTATAACAATCAAGTGACTAACATGTCACACTTATACAAATCCCCCGTGGGGTACACTCCCACGACCTTCCGCTAAGGTAGCAAGGTCCGCACATCCATACCACCAACCGTTCAAATTCTGTAAAATGAATCAAAAATCCGCAAGTCAATACACAAAGCCTCTTCCACAGAACACCATTCTCAGGTGACACTAAAGAAAATGCCAGCTTACTCTGAACATTTGAATTTCACCCCTACTTATCCGAGCTAGTGACATTCTTGTAATCACTGAACCGTAACCTTGATTCTCAACTTCTAATCCCCATGCTACTCATTGCACCTATCATGCCGCTATACGAGATTACCAGAACTCATCATAACTCTTGAACTACTAGTAATATAAACACTTCCTTGGCTAGAAAATTTCACTCAACTCATTTAAGAAGAACCAATGCAACATGCAGCTGAATTCTCAAACCCTAGAAAATACAAACCTCGAGTCATGATCTAAACTGCCATAACTCTTCCAGAATCCATTTACATAATAAAGCCATTCGAATCAAATACCTCCCAAATCAACCAAGTTATGGTGGCGCTCAAGCCTAAGTGTTCAACCACAAACTATATGTATAACTTCACGCTGAAGAAACTGATCACTGCCATGATCATACTGATTCAACCATTACTAACCGACTCAACTTCTTCCAATTTATTCTCGACATGTATTAAAAATAATAATAGCTCCATTCAAACGTAATGAACTAAATCTGCACTCGTCCCGAGTGACACGCATCACGAGACTACATCGTCTCAATACCCATGAATTATCCCATACCTCTTTATGCGCACAAATAGCATCTCCAACTGTTGCACACATTCTGCAAGACCTTCCACGCATTCGAAGCTATTTCCTCTTTTTCTCCAATACTGCACTGCATACCCAATGATAACATAGAACTCTCCAAGACCTTAGGCACTGCACTTAAATTCTTGAACCCACTAGGACCACTGTTGAGAGTCACCCACTCTGACTTGGTCCTGAATATAAGCCAAACGCTAGTGCATTGTTAGCGCGGGAATACCCTATCAAAGAAATACCCGACTGAATTCTTTTCCCTTGTACATTACACCCACCAGAAGCATAAACTCTGAGTCTTCCCAAAACCTGAACATGAATTGATAAGGCCAAGTATAGCACACATTCCTCAAATCCTTTGCTCGAATTACCACTGATGTTTTTCTTTCCTTAGTCATAATAACCCTCCAATACACCGATGACCAGAGACCGCACAAGCAGATAACTATGTGATCCAACCATAGACGGTGGGGCTCCCCCACTTATCTTGAAGCCACAATTTTATAACTGTGGAACCCACCAAGATTCCTCCTTTCCAATTACCATGATCTCGCACAATCAACCCACCAAATTTCTTGAAATCTTTCTGTTAAACATTTCATGAACATTCTGAATAACTAGCCACATTCACATATTCGACCTCTTACCACATAGCCAGTAGAATTCTTCGTGGAAGCTTTATCAACACCACGCAACCGCTAACCTGCTTACAGGAGATAACCCACCTGTGGAAATTTCATGCCGACATCTTCCAACGACGTTGTACTAGGTACAATTACTACGAAATCAGTAAACCCTCCTGAACCCCATTGACATCAACTAAAAGTGTGACAATTCATTCCAATCCGAAGCCATGTTGCATTCCTCTTCATATCAAGCAAACTCCTTTCTGTCGTATCCAATCTTCCTCAATATAGTAGCCAACATTCCAAATTAAGTCCGTAGACCTAGTCACTGTCCAATATGACTCCCAAATCACTCTAAACTTTTCTCAAGTCATGTGGCTATCGTACCACAGAATCCATACGCTACTCTTTCACTCCCACTTCGACTAAACCATCTTCTTTAAGTAACTGCTCGACCTCTGCTTTTCATACTTGACCTGCTAGTAATTCAACCACCGCGAGACACCTCCCTCCATGTCCTTCCTCATTCTTCGCTGCCCAAATGTTGCCTCAAATCAAATCCATACCTGTAGCACCAGAACCAGTGAATTGCTACCAACTCTAAACCTCCTAGAAGATCATCTTTCTCGAGCCATCAACATTAGAATCACCGATTCGATTCTGAACTGTTGCCCACCGCTATCTCTGACGACCGCTTCACCAGCGTCCTTTCACAATACCCTGCCCAAAGGCGAATTGAAGAAGAACATAACACCGGCAAACTTAATACATTCAAACAGGAATAACGACACCATATCACAGATGAAAATTCCACCACGTTGGAAAATACCAAGTCTCGTTACTCCATCAACCCAAACCTGAACATTCATAATCCGATTGCCTTTCCTTTGCTGGAAATAAATGCTGAACCTTTAAATCATGTGCTGAGAAATCCTCCTTTCCAGTCATTCACTGTCTCGACACATAAACAAACACTCTACCATTACACCAATACTGTGCGATAACAACGTCTGAACATCATAGCAATCTGCATGTAGCCTCGCCCCCATCGAAAATACAACTACTGTGCTGAAATGACAGAACATCCTTCCGCAAGAAGATGATAATAACTTGCTCGAAGGCGTAGGGAGAAACATCCTGCTCCACGTCTGTAGTACCACTGCAACTCCTCGATGCCCAATTGACACGAGTGCTCAACACCGTATAAGAATGAGTAGGAAGGAAATAAAGGCATAAGCCTCGAAGGAATCAAATTGCACGATGAGGAATCAAGAAGGGAAGTGCTCCTAACCGCCCTGTAGCCTCTCGAAGATAAGTACATACGTCTCCGTAGCGATCCGCAAGACTCTACTAGACTTGCTCATGACTCGTGAGACCCAAGTGAACCTAATGCTCTGATACCAAGCTGTCACAACCCAAAATCCACTATAGGTCATGATGGCGCCTAATGCCACCGTCAGGCAAGCCAACGATGATTACTCATTTTTGTCTAAATGCTTTAATTTCTATTATTACTCATTTTTATTCCTTTTGAAATCATAATCTCCATTAATTAAATAGTATGAAATAGAATTTACAGGGTGAAACAATAATAATTACGTGAAATACCATACTAAACATCTAGTAGGAACCCCCAAAATCCGGTGTCACAAGTGCATGAGCATCAACTAGGAAATATGATAAAATACAACATCTTTCTGGAATACAAATTAGATAGGAGAATGTAAATAACTCTAATGGAGACTCTGTGTGCTGCGGACTCGTAACATGGGATGCAGCTCATCTAAGTTCCCGCAATAGCCGCGCCTCTACGCCCACAAGTCCACTAGACATAAATGTACCTGCACAAAATGTGCAGCAGGTGTAGCATGAGTATGTAAGACAACGTATACCCAATAAGTATCTAGTTTAACTTCTAAGAAGTAGTGACGAGGGATCGACTTCGACACTTACTATGGGCTAACAATAAAATACCGAAATTATAATTAAGCATGGATTATATAAATACAACTGAAAACTCAATAACAGGAAATAAATAAACAATTCTTTCACTGATAGTAAATCCCAAATTAATTTCTATCATTTAACAAATTAATCTCTCAAGCCAATGACACAATATCAATTATAATTGGACTCCAAGAATTTTTACGCACGAATTATGCTGAGGTCGTACGGCCCGATCCAACATATAAATATATAAACTGTGCACTGGCGAGGGTCGAACGACACGAACCATAGATGGATCTATCTGCTACCGAGGTGTTCGGCCCGCTCCACGAAAAGAGAAAATACTTTATAAATAACCGATTCAATATTATTAAGAGGCTAATATTCAAAGAAACACCAATTCTCATTAACAGTCAAGTGAGTCCAAAACTCAAGTAAATGAAGTTTAACCTTTTACAATTCCTTTATCAAGTTCCAATATGATTTAAGGAATTAAATTAACAAGTAGGGTGCAAACATCGCAAGTATAACATGATTTTGGTCCTTGACTACACGGACATAAGCATAATTAGTAGTTGCGTATGGACTCTCGTCACCTCGTGCGTACGCAACCCCCATAAATAGAAGCACATATTAAATCAATTCACCTATGGGGTTAATTCCTCTTACAAGGTTAGAAAAGAGACTTACCTCGCTCCAAAGTTCCATAACCGGATCCAAAGCTTTTCTAACAACTCAAACCGGCGTCTGTCGCTCCAAAACTAGTAAGTAAATGTGAAATTCCATGAACATATACTCTAATACTCATAATAAATTAATTTATAACAATTCCAACTCCGCTCAAAAAATTGATAAAGTCACCCTCGGGCCCACGTGCCCGGATTCCGAAAATTTCTGAAGATAATCATTACCCATAATACTACGAACTCAAATATATGATTTATTCCCAATTCCATGTTCAATTTCGTGGTCAAAATCCAAAAATACCAATTTCTAGGTTTTCCTTCAAAATCTCAAATTTCTACAAATTCTCATGTCTAAATCCATATATAAACCTTGTATTTAACTCACAGCTAGTATAAATCACTTATCTCATGATTGACGGTGAAAATGGTGTTCCAAAATCGCTCCTAGGTCATCTCCCATGGAGGAAATGAGATAAAGATGGCCAAATCCCAGTCTTTAAAAGACACTGCCCAGTCCGACCTTTTTCGCGAATGCGGCACTGCCCTCGCATTCGCAAAGCTAGCAAACTCAGGACCAAAGTTTCTTCTTCGCGAACGCGGCAAGCGCCTCGCGCTCGCGAAGCATAACCTGCTTCAGCTCCCAATCTATTCTATGCGAACGCGAGACAGGCGAATGCAAAGCACTACTACCCAATGTTTCACGAACACGACCCTCATATCGCGAACGCGAAGAACAAAAAGGCCCCAGTCCAAATTCCTTCTTCGCGAACGTGTCTCACCCTCCGCGTTCGCGAAGGACAAAACCAACACCAGCAAACCCGCAATAGCAAATCATCCACACTTGGCCCGAAACTATCCTGAAAAACACCCGAGGCCCCTGGGACCCCTTCCAATCACACCAACCAGTTCAAAAACATAACACGGACCTACTCGAGGCTCCAAATCATACCAAATAACATCAAAACTACGAATTGCACATCGATTCAAGACTAATGAACTATTGAACTTCTAACTTCCACATATGATGCCGAAACCTATAAAATCAAGCCCGATTGACCTCAAATTTTGCACACAAGTCACATTTGACATTACGGACCTACTTCAACTTTCGAAATCATAATACGAACCCGATATCAAAAAGCCCACTCCTGGTCAAACTTCCCAAAAACCTCCAAATTCTAATTTTCACCAAATGATCCCGAAATAACCTACAGACCTCCAAATCCACATCCGGACGCACCCCTAAGACTAGAATCACAATACGGAGCTATTACCATGCTCGGTAGTTCAAACAGACATCGATAACATCAAAATACATTTCAACCCAAATTTATGAAATTCTTCCAAAAATGCTAACTTTCCATAATAAGCACCGAAATGCTCCCGAGTCACCAAAAATCCGATCCGGATATACGCCCAAGTCTGAAATCATCATACGAACCTATTAGAACTTTCAAATCCTGATTCCAAGGTCGTTTACTCAAAAGTCAAACCTTAGTCAATTTTTCCAACTTAAAGCTTCCGAAATGAGAATTTTCTTTCCAAATCAACTCCGAACTTCCCAAATTTCAATTCCGACCTTACGTACAAGTCATAATACCTGAAGTAAAGCTATCCAAGGCCTCAAACTGCCCAACGACATGCTAGATCTCAAAACAACCGATCGGGTCGTTACAGCCCCCCTCCCCCCCGGCTCGAGTTGTCCGCTCGGGTAAGCCAGGTCTAGAGCAACACACCCCAGAATTTAAACCTAGAATAACATAGCCTCATGCCGGATCCCTAGTAGGAACGTTTGTTTGCATCATATGTATTTATTTTTGGGGACTCAACACTGGGGTTCGATCCTTCTAGAACAGTTGTACCCAAATTAAAAGACCATCCTGATGCATTTCACGTGCTACTTGTTGCATTTGTTTGTTCTGGTTTGTATGTTGACTAGCTTCTAGAATAGGGAAAGAAAATCAAGAAAAAATAGGAGAGAGAAATTGACCCGGTTTCTGAAAATCACGGCATTTGAAAAAAAAAATTATCGTGAAACTATCCCAAATTTTTAGAAGGTTGTCACAAATGAGCCCAAATTTTTAAAAATGATATTTTCCCCCGATCCTGAAAAACTGACCGAACTACACGGGTATGATTCTCACCAGATGTGAGATACGTAGGCAAACCTCATCGGTTCTGGCCCCTAATTTTCAAAAATCTAAAAATATTTTCCTTTGATTCCTTCTTTAGAAGTCTTTCCTTAGAAGATCCCCAAATAAAAAAAAATTTAAAACCAAAAATATTTTTTTTCTTTTTAGAAGTCTTTCATTCAAAAAAGAAAATCAAATCAAAATTCAAAAATATATATATGTCACGCCCCAAACTCGGGGAGCGCGACCGGCGCTCAACCGAGTGAACCCGGCCGAGCAAGCCTATTAGATTTCCTTCTACCCAAATTCATCCATGAATGAGAATAATACATATTTTTGTTAATTAGACAATAATCTTATCATATAATACCAATTTATTACCATTAGTTACTCCATTAATAAGTCTCAAAACACACACACTCACACCTTCATGATTCAAAGTGGAACAAATGATTTAATCACAACACAACTTGTTTAACATTTTCAACACCCATACACAATCCATACTTAGTCTATGGAGCCTCTAAAAATACCAAAGAGTACAATGATAGTGCCGACAACAAAGCCCCGGCTATACCTCAAAACACGATAACACATACGAAACAAAGATGCACAAGCCCAGAATGAGATGGGTCTCACCAAGTTAGTTGGGAAGAATGAACACCGCTATCACTGGTCAATATCCTCCGCTGTGGAACCACCTGCATCTATTAAAGATGCAGCGCCCCCGGCAAAAGGGACGTTAGTACATGTCGAATAGTATTAGTATGAAAACCAAACACTAATTTAAGAACTCGGAAATACAGTATGAATATGATGAATCAAGGCGACAATAGAATAGCATAGATAGCCATTTAAACCAAAGCAAGCTTATCAAGAGATGTCATTGACATTTATAGAATTTAAGGTGAGATTCTCAGTAACCATTTTCACACAAAGCGGCTCCGCCGCCTCACCCCAATGTATGCAGGTGGAGGTGTAAGCACAATACCAAATCTCTACTCAAGCAGCCCTGCCGCCTCACCCCAATGTAGGCGGGTGGAGGTGTAAACACAATACTTATTTTCACACAAAGCGGCCCCGCCGCCTCACCCCAATATATATGTGGGTGAAAATGCATCAACGATACCAATTCCTACACAAAGCGGCCATGCCGCCTCACCCCAATATATATAGGTGGGTGGTGCTGCAACAACAATACCAAAATATACACAAAGCGGACTTGCCGCCTCACCCCAATATATGTAGGTGGGTGATGGTGCAACAACAATACTAAAATCATACACAAAGCGGCCCTGCCGCCTCACCCCAATATATGCGGGTGGATGTGTAACCCTAATCACAATCTCTACACAATTTGGCATAATAGTTTTTCCACATAAATCACGACTTGGAATCATATCACGTAGATATACAATCCATAATTTGGAACACATGCTCAATTTATAATACAATATCATGAGAGCATTTGAAGCACAAATTAAACATATATCTTTGTCACAAAACTTATTCGGAATACTCAACTTTTAATAAATATCTTGAAACTTATAAGGATATTGGGGTTCCAATTCTTAAAGAAGAGTTTAGCCAAAATACCTCAATTGAGCTTACTTAAACTCTAAAATATTCCGAAATTCTTAGCAATTTCAATCTATTTTAGAAATATAACAAGTTGAACCAAAATTAGGGAGATGATCATGGTTCTAGTTCATTTGAGCATTTTATCAAACACTAGGTATGCATTAAGGTTTCAAGGTCCTTTTATGGAGAATTCCATCATCCCACAACCCATTCTTTACCATTTTTAGCTCAAACTCTTCCTACACCTTTTGATAACACATGCATGCAAAATAAACAACTCCCATACCCAAGAATTGTTTTGCTAATTACCCATTCTTAGATAAATTTCGAAATTAAGGACTAGGGTGTAGAATCTTACCTCTAGGGTGAAGACCTAGTGAGTTTTCCTTGTTAATCTCCAAATATTTGAGCAAGAATTGAAGGACTATTTGTTGAAGATCACTCTCCCACTCTAGGGCACTCTTTCACTCTCAAAATATCAGGTTTTAGCTCAAAAATGGTCTATTGCGTCTATTTAATCGAAGTAGGGTGGGGTTATAAAAACTCAAAAATGAAGCTTTGGAACAGGGTATGCGGTCGCATATGCGACCGCATAATGCTTATGCGGTCCACAGAATAGACCGCATACCCTCCAGAACTGGGCAAATCTGACTCGGTCTGCCGTCATTATGCGGCCTACAGACCTGTTCTGCGGTCGCATAATGCAACAAAGTACTGGTCTGCGGTCGCATAATGCGCTGCAGAACCTCCCTCCAAAAAATCTCAAAGCTGGATATGCGATCAGAGTGCGGCTCGCGAAATAGTTTTGCGGTCGCATAATGGGCCGCGAAAATGACATAAAAAATGGCCCAAAAGACTGTCTCACTCTGCGACCATTATGCCGTCCGCAGAGTGATTCTGCGACCGCATAGTGGGCCACAGAAGTGCATTTCTTCTGCCCAAAGTTTTTCTTCACTTTCCAGTGCATTGTTCAACCCAAAATTTTTCCTATACAATCCTCAAACACGTAAGCCAAGTTCGGCACCACGAAAAATATATTTTTTTCCTTTACGAAAAAAATAAAATAATAAAAGATATATATATATATATATATATATATATATATATATATATATATATATATATATATATATATATATATTATTTTCCCTTTTTTTGAATTCTTTCTCCGAAAAAATAAAAAAAAACGAAATTCAAAAAATATATATTTTCCTTCTTCTTTAGAAGTCTTTCTTTTCAAAACATTTCAAAAAAAATAAAAATCAAAATCCAAAATATTTTCTTTTTAGAAGCTTTCATGGTCCGATTTTTAGAAAAAGTAAAAAAAAAATTATTAGTTTATTTAGTTCATTTCTGATCTTCCTAAACTACGCAAGATCTGATTCATGCGGCGTCATGATACGTAGACAATCCCCATCGGATTCGATCATTACCATCAAATAAACTGAGTGGAAAAAAAAAGAAGAGAGAAGAAAGAAAAAGAAAGAAAGGATGACAAAATAACAAAGTAAAACAAAGAGAGAAAAACAACCCAAAAAAAGAAGAAGCAAGAATGAAAAAATCCAAAAGGAGAACTCTTTATCCAATTTGAAAAAAAGAACCGCGGAACGTTTCCGTGGGTATGTGATAAGTGGGAATTTTGACTACTTATTAGCGCCTTTTTAGCTTTTGTTTTAGTCTAAAAGTATTGAATTATATTCCCGAAAATTGATGAAATATGCTAAATTGCAGGAATATTAGAAGATGGACTCCTGAGATGAAATCAAACTAAAAAAGGAATAATTTAAACTCAAGGTCATAAAAGGCACAGAAGCTCACAAAGTACGGATCGCAGAATTTTATCTGCGACCGTAGATGATGAAGGAAAGGCCAGCAGACATTTGCACAAAGTGCTGACCGCACATGAATTGTGAGGCCGCAAAAGATGGCTAGGAACAAAGTTCAGAGAATGTGCAAAATCCCAAGTTTCCAAGCCCTCAGAAGTGCGGACCGCATGGGAATTGTGCGGCTGCAGAAGAAGTGCCTTGCAACCATAGACATAAAGGTGCGGACCGCAGAAGACCAAGTGCGATCGCAGTTACAAATCTGCGGACCGCAGAAAGAATGCCTTGCAGCCGCAGATTAGAATTATGCGGCCGCAGACCTCTAGGCCTGACAAGTTGAAGAAATCTGTGGACCGCACATGGAATTGTGCGGCCACAGAACCCTGCGAAGGGTATTCTTATTCGAAATTTCTAGCCCTGTATAAATAGACGAGTTTCATAATTTTAGGTCAACTTTTGACATCAACAACTACAATAGCCGTTTCTCTTTACTTCTTTTAGTAGTTTTTCATATTTTGGGATATTTTAACATAGATTTTATCATTTTGATTTCACAATATGAGTTTATTTATCAATTCTTCTTCTATTTCTTCAATTTCAAGCATGAGTAGCTAGATCTTTACTAGGGTTGTGACCCAACCCTAGTGTGTAAACCTTATGGGTGTTTAATTTTATGCTTGTTTATGGTTGGGTGTTTATTATTTAGTCTTGTTCATGCTTTAATTTGTGGAATTAATGGTTGCAAACATTAGTTCATGCCTATTTGACTTAGTTTCTACTTGAGAAATAGAGACTTAGTCTAGGACAACTTGGCTTAGAAGAAATTGGGTCAAGCAAGAGATTGATAATCCCAATTAAAGGGTTCAACCTAGAGATAGTAATAACCCCGACTTGAGCTTTTATCAACCGTTTGCGGCAATACCCATTTGGACTTGAGAAAGCCAAATTGGGCAAAATCACTCTTTGACCGAGAGGTATTGAGTAGGTAATTGAGAGTTGATAGCTATAATATACCCCGATCAACAAAATAAGCATTAAGGTATATGTCCCATAAGGCAAACACCTAGGTGATGGTCATAGTCCTAGGCTTTTTACAAAACTTGAAAATCAACAAAAAAATTCTCGTAGTTTTATTTCTTAACTTTGCAATCTTAGTTTTAAATTAGACATAGAAACAACCAAATTTGTGGAAGAGTAAATTAAGATAGTCAAACTCACATACTACAATATATACTCCTAACCCCCATATATAGCTCCCTGTGGAAATCGATCCCGACTCATGTTGGGTACTATTAATGCAATCGACCATTTTATAACATTGATTTGAGGTGTGAAACTGGACGATATCAATTTTTGGCTTCATTAATGGGGAGCTAAAAATGGTGTTAGCTATATATTTAGGTGTGTTTTTGGGAATATCTTCTTTTCCTTCCTTGTTACTAACGTGTTGAGAATTGTAGGTGCAATCATGGCAAACAATGAGCTTGGAAACATAGCTTTGGGGGACGTGGACGTTGAGGACGATCAAATGGATGAGGTCTCTCTTGAACCTCAAGAAAATAGACGAGGCCGAGCGCCTCATGACAATGTACCCGCTCCACCCTTACCCCCACCAAGAGCGGCTCCACACCGAGTGTTGCCGAATGAAGGGTACGCAAGTGCTTTAGTCCCTCCCTGTATTAGGGCAGGCAACTGTCAAATAACCAACGTGAGGATCACTTTGCTCGAGCAACGAGGGTTCTTTACCGGTGCATCAAGTCAAAATACATACAAACACTTGAAGGGGTTCGTAGATACTTGTTGGGGGAGTAAACAAACTAATGTCTCCGAAGATGCTTTGAGGCTAAGGTTTTTCCCTTTCTCTCTACTGGGGAAAGCTTTAGATTGGTTGGAACATTTGCTAAATTATTTCATTCATACTTGGGATGAACTAGCGGAGAAATTTATTTCTAAGTACTTCTCTCCCGGGCACATGGCTATTCTTCGGGATGAAATTCTAGCATTCAAGCAAGAGCCCAATGAACCACTACACGATATATGGGAAAGATATAGAAAAATGGTAAAAGAGTGTCCCAACAACGATATGATGGAGAACATGATTCAACATTCTATCGGGGGATCAATACAACCAACCAATGTGTAGTGAATCAACTTGCCGGTGGGAACTTCATGACTACACCTTATGCGGAGGCGTGTGATATTTTGGATGAGATGGCAGATACTTCATCGGCATGGCAATCCCGGGCTAATGTTCCACAGGGTGATCCCAATTTAATTCACCTTCACAAATAATTACATGACCATGGGCAAGCCATAGCCGAATTGACCACCATCATGAACCAATTGGTAAAGTCTCAACTTCAACAAGTGCAAAACCCGAGGCAAGTCAATGCAATGGAGGGAGTAAGTATGATGGTGAACAAACGGAGAACAAAGGGCCCGCAAGTGCAACAAAGAGTAGAAATTTTTGTGCAAGAGGATAGTGGGTTTGAGCAAGAGAATTCCTACAATGACCAAGAAGAAGAAGTCCAATATGTGAACAACTTTCAAGGGCAAAGAAATAACTTCCAAGGCCCAAGCCAACAACAATGGAGACCTCAAAACAATCAAGGAAATTGGAATTCTCATAATCAAGGTAATTGGAGTGGTGGAAACGATCAAAGCAATTGGAATAACAATAACAATCAAGGCAATTGGAGTGGAGGCAACAATCAAGGCGGGTGGAATAACAATCAAGGAAATCGGGGGGCGAGTTCTCAAAGGCCCCCGATGTATCAACAACCGAGCAACCCACCTCCTTATCCTTCCCATGGTCCTAGTTCTTCCAACAATGAAATAGGCCGTATTGAGAACATGTTCAAGCAAATGATGGAGAAGAATGCCGATTCCGATGCCTAACTTACTTCACACAACACATCGATCTGCAACTTAGAAGTCCAAATGGGTCAAATCTCTCAAGCTTTAAATTCTCGTCCTAAGGAGGCACTACCAAGTGACATGGTGGTGAACCCAAAGGGTGAGAACAACACCGGACATGCCATGGCCATTACTACAAGAAATTGAAGAGGTGGGAATGCACCCACCTCAAGTCAAAGGCAACTTGTAGATGATGAGTAAGTGGTAGAAGAAGAAGAGATCCCGAACAATGTGGTGCAAGCAAATGATGAAGTGTGGATTGATATTGATGACACTGTGGAAGAGACTCAAGAGGAAGTGAACCCATCTAGGGATCATGTAATTGACATACCAGAACCAATAGTGCAAAAGGTTAAGGCACCATTGCCTAAGCCACCTCCTCCATATCCTCAAAGGATCGCCAAGTAAAATGACGAGAATCAATTCAAAAAGTTCATTGATATGATGAAGAGTCTCTCAATAAATGTACCATTAGTTGAAGCCTTAGAGCAAATGCTCGGTTATGCAAAGTTTATGAAGGATTTGGTGACAAAGAAGCGGTCGATAAATTTTGAAACTATCAAAGTCACTCATCAAGTGAGTGCAATTGTGCATTCGATGGCTCCTAAATTGGAAGATCCTGGTGCTTTCACAATCCCTTGTACCATTGGAAGTGCCGAGTTTGCTAAAGCTCTTTGTGATCTAGGGGCAAGTATCAATTTGATGCCCTATTCGGTTTTCAAGAATTTGGGAATTGAGCAACCAAGACCCACATCTATGAGATTACAAATGGCCGATCGTACAATGAAGAGATTGTTGGGTATGATTGAAGATGTATTGGTTCGTGTTGATAAGTTCATTCTTCCGGCGGATTTTGTTATTCTTGATTGTGAAGTGGACTATGGGGTGTCGATTATTCTTGGAAGACCTTTCCTTGCTACAGGGAAGGCTCTTGTTGATGTGGAAGCTGCAGAACTCACTTTCCGAGTGGGTGATGAAAAGGTGGTGTTCCACGTGTGCAAATCTATGCGGCAACCAAATAGCAATGAAGTGTGTTCTTTTGTGGACTTGGTGACCGATGTGATTATTGATGATACAAGTGCCACGATTAATGTGGGTGATATGTTGGAGGCCGTCTTGCTGAACTTTGATGATGATGAGATGGATGGCTTCATGGAATGTGTGAATTCTTTACAAGGAATGGGGTCGTACAACTATTAACCCCGAAAACTTTCCTTGAATCTTGAAAATAGGAAAACTCTTTCTACAAAGCTTTCAATTGAAGATCCTCCTCCTTGGAGTTGAAGCCATTGCCTCCACATCTTAGGTATGAATTTCTTGGTCCTTGCTCTACTTTACCGGTTATTATTTCCTCTTGTTTGACTAACGTGCAGGTTGACTCTACATTGGCAGTGCTCCACAAGAGGAAGAAGGCTATTGGGTGGACTTTGGAGGATATTCGGGGAATAAGCCCTGCATTTTGCATGCACAAGATTAACTTGGAGGAGGATGCCAAACCATCTATTAAGCATCAAAGGAGACTCAATGAAGCTATGGAAGACGTGGTCAAAAAGGAGATTATCAAGTGGTTGGATGCCGGGGTTGTCTACCCCATTTCCAATAGTTCGTGGACTTCTCCGGTGCAATGTGTCCCAAAGAAGGGGGGCATGACGGTGGTCACCAATGACAAGAATGAGTTGATTCCCACAAGAACGGTGATCATGTAGAGAGTGTGTATAGATTATTGCAAGCTAAACAAAGTCACAAGGAAGGACCATTTTCCACTTCCCTTCCTTGACCAAATGCTTGATAGGTTGTCCGGCCGTGCTTTTTATGTCTTTCTATATGGATATTCGGGCTACAACCAAATCCTTATTTCTCCAGAAGATCAAGAGAAAACAACTTTCACATGTCCCTATGGTACTTTCTCTTTCAAGCGGATGCCATTTGGCTTATGTAATGCACCAGTGACTTTTCAAAGGTGTATGATAGCGATCTTTACGGATATGGTCGAGGACTACCTTGAAGTCTTCATGGATGACTTCTCGGTGGTCGGGGATTCCTTTGATGATTACTTGGAAAATTTGGATAAAGTATTGGCAAGGTGTGAAGAAATGAACTTGGTGCTAAATTGGGAGAAATGCCATTTCATGGTCGAGGAAGGCATTGTCCTTGGCCAAAAATTTCAAAGCGTGGCATAGAGGTCGACAAGGCAAAGGTTGAGATGATTTCTAAACTTCCCCCTCCAACTTCGGTGAAAGGCGTGCGAAGTTTCTTAGGTCACGCGGAGTTCTACCGGCGTTTCATCAGGGATTTTTCTAAAGTGGTAAACCCGTTGTGCAAACTCTTAGAGAAAGATGCTAAGTTTCACTTCAATGATGATTTTATGGGAGCCTTTGAATTGCTAAAGTTCAAGTTGACAACCACTCCCATTATCACCACTCCTAATTGGAGTATCTCGTTTGAGCTCATGTGCGATGCTAGTGATATAGCGGTTGGAGCAGTTTTAGGGCAACGCATTAACAAGATTTTTCATCCGGTCTACTATGCTAGTAAGACCATGAATGATGCCCAACTCAATTACACTGTTACAGAGAAAGAGCTCCTTGCCATTGTGTTTGCAATTGAGAAGTTCCGCCCATACTTGATGGGTGCAAAGGTTATTGTTCATACGGATCATACGACACTTCGCCAAGAAAGATTCAAAAGCTCGGTTGATGAGATGGGTGCTATTGTTGCAAGAGTTTGATATTGACATCCAAGATCAAAAAGGGAGTGAAAATCAAGTGGCAGACCACTTGTCTCGTTTGGAGGAGGAGGGGAGGCGGCATGATGGCCTTGAAATCAATGACTCCTTCCCCGATGAGCAACTCTTGGCTATCTCAATGAAGGAGGTGCCATGGTTCGCAGATCTAGCAAACTTCCTTGTATGTGGAATCATCCCAGACGAGTTCTCTTCAAATCAAAGGAAGAAGCTCAAACGAGATTGTCAAGATTATTACAGGAACGAGCCATACCTTTTTCGGATTTGCACGGATGGGGTGATTAGAAGATGTGTGCCAGACGAAGAGAAAAGTGATATTCTTGAGGCTTGCCATTCTTCGCCTTATGGTGGCCAGCATGGCAGAGCAAGAACGACAGCCAAAGTGCTAAGTTGTAGTTTCTATTGGCCCACTCTTTACAAAGATGCAAGTGATGTGGTGAAATGATCTGATGAATGTCAACGGGCCGGTGGAATCACGAAGAAGAATAAAATGCCTCTCACTACCATTTTGGAGATTGATATCTTTGATGTGTGGGATATTGGCTTCATGGGTCCTTTTGTGAGTTCTTGTCGAAACACCTACATCTTGGTCGTGGTTGATTATGTGTCTAAATGGGTTGAGGCCATTGCTCTACCCAAAAATGAAGCGAGAAGTGTGGTGAAGTTCTTGAAGAAGAATATTTTCACAAGATTTGGTACTCCGCGGGCTATCATAAGTGATGGGGGATTGCATTTTTGCAACAAGACTTTTGACACTTTGCTTAGAAAGTATGGTGTCGCTCATAAAGTTACGACTCCCTATCATCCACAAGCTAGCGGTCAAGTGGAAGTCTCCAACCGGGAGATAAAGAGTATCTTATCTAAAACAGTGAATTCCAACTGGACGGATTGGTCAAAGAAGCTTGATGATGTACTATGGGCTTATCAGACTACTTTTAAAACTCCTATCAGGATGTCTCCATACCGGTTGGTATTTATCAAAGCTTTTCACCTTCCGGTGGAACTTGAGAACAAAGCCATATTGTCTTTAAAGAAATTGAATCTTGATTGGGATGCAGCCGCTAACTTGCGCGTTGCACATTTGAATGAATTGGATGAGTTCCGGTACTATGCCTATGCAAGTTCGTCCTTGTACAAAGAGAAGATGAAGCACCCTCATGACAAATACATTCGGAATAAGGAGTTCAAGGTGGGAGATCTTGTTTTGTTGTTCAACTCACGGTTGAAGATGTTTCCCGAAAAACTAAAATCTAAATGGAGTGGTCCCTTTGAAATTGTGGATGTGATACCTTTTTGTGCATTGGACTTGAAGAACAAAAATAATGAGGTATTCCGAGTCAATGGTCACCGGGTGAAGCATTATTTGGAAAAAGTTGATGATGTCCACGTGGTGGCAGTTATTCATTTCAAATGATGGTAATCTGCGTCGTGCCGTGACGTTAAATCAGGCGCTTCTTGGGAGGCAACCCATGTTTCTTTTTCTTTTCTTCTTTTGTACATAGGTGCTATTTTTATGCTAACTAGATTTGAAGTGTGTTGCAGGGATGAGTGTACTTTACAGGAACCGTGCCCAGAAAAATTGGCTAAGTTTGTAAAAAAGTGCGGACCGCACAATTTTGGTTGCTACAGCAAAAGGGACTCTGCGGCCGCACAATTACACTGCGGACCGCATGAATTGAAAGGGAAAAATGCCAACTCTCTGAAGTTGGTTTGTCAGAGAAATCAACAATATAAGAATATTTGCACTGTCAATGGTATAATATTACCAGTTAAAAAAAGAGATAAAAAAATGGAAATTAAGAAACAACTTCAGCGTTCATTATTTTTCATCCCAAACGTGCATGTTCTTTTTAAGAAAAAAAATTGGTTGCATAACGTGCATGAGGATTTCATAAGAAAAAAGAAGACAATCATCCACCAGTCCATTAGCAGCAAGAAAAGAAGAAACGAATTGCACGAAGAAAATTAAAGAAGACTCAAGCTTGAAAGAATCTTAATTCATTATCTATATATAGCGATGTCCTTGAGAATTATTGGTGAAAGAAGTGAGCTTTCATAACTTGAAGTAATTAATCATAATTTCACTATAACTTAAACTCCATAATCAGCCATAGTTATAACTTATACATAACCGAGTGGGAAAAGGGTAAAAGAAAGTTTAAAGTTGTCGGATATTACATAGGTTATTAGGTTCTTATATAAGTACTACTTATTAATTAAACTCTTAAATATTAGGACCGCATACATATTTCAAATAAGAAAAATTTAATGAGCAAATTTTAATTGATTTAAAAATCCTAAATTATAATCTTGTCCAACCGAAATCTTTTTTAAAGGATAAAAAGGTAAATGACATTATGATAGGAGTTTCTGCTTTCAATATAAACTAGTCTTTAAGTACACGCGCTGCGTGTGTACCTATCTAAACATGCATAATTGTTTTAAAAAAATTACATAATATTAGTATGTAAAATATTATATCTAAAATTAATGAATTTAGTTTTAAAATTCTAATTGTAAGAAGTATCTCGACAAGCCAATCAGAGTTGCCTTTAAAGTTAAAACCTTATTGAGATTTTTACTCTGTAGAGCAATTAGTAAGCAAATATTATATAAACAATAGTACTTTTGATTTATTTCAAAAAGAGCTGATTCATTTACTTATATATCATATTTAAAATAATGCGTTACCATGAGATTCTTTATTTCTTAAAACTGACTCATGATTTAAGGGATTATGTGTTAGAACTTAAAAATCTCCCATATTCAACCAAAATCTCAAAATTGTTGGGATTATTTCTTCACTAATCTCTCCATTATCACGAACCCAAAATTTCCTCCCTTTTCGTTCTTTTTCTCATCAGATAAGGCAAAATCTCATGCAAAACCCCATTCGCTTATTTTCTTTAAGTAAATTGTCAATCTCATAGCTAAGAAACAAGGTAAAACTCATTAAATGTGCAGATTCCATCATTGCAGCCTCTGGAATCGATAAGAAACAGAAGGAAAAAAAGAGAGCAAAAGACACCCAAATCCGAGATGAATTTTCCTTCAGTCTATCCGGTGCAAGTTGAAGGTTTTTTTATTATTCCTTTTTAAAACAAGACATTTGAAAGTCTCGTGGAGTTAGGAATGTTTTGTTTTAGAGTATTGATGCACAACCGACCAATATTTTATGTATTTTTATTATGTACTAAAATGTATTTGATGCCTATCTTATATATTTTTACAGTATATCAAGTTGTTTATTTGGTGTATATTTATGGATTTGAGCATACCCTAAATATATAAAGTGTAATTTTTATAACCTAGGATATAGGATCCGGTATTTTTACCTTATATTGTAATGACTCAACCGGTCATTTTGACTTTTAGAACTCTGTTCCCCTAAATAAAACTCCATGTATGTGCTTTTATTAAATTATGACTTGGGGGATGGTTGGTTAGGGATTTGAAAGTGTTCTAGTTGAAAACGGAACACTTGATTCCTTAAGTTGGCCTTAAAATGCTAAGTTTGACTTCAGTCAATATTTTAAGAAAAACGACCCCACAATATAATTTTGATGATTCTAACAGCTCCGTATGGTGATTTTGAACTTAGGAGCGTGTTCGAAATTTTATTTGGAAGTCCGTAGTTAAATTAGGCTTGAAATGGCTAAAATATGAATTTAAGTTTGGAAGTTTGACCGAGGAGTTGACTTTTTGATATCGGAGTAGGAACCCAGTTCCGAAAATTTGAATAGCTCTGTTATGTCATTTATTACTTGTGTGCAAAATTTGAGGTCAAGCGGACTTGATTTGATAGGTTTCGGCATCGAATGTAGAAGTTAGAAATTTTAAGTTTCATTATTGATTTGAGGTTTCGACTAAGTTCGTATGATGTTTTAGGACTTGTTGGTATTTTTGGTTGAGGTCCCGAGGGAATCGAGTGAGTTTCGGGCGGCAAACAGATCATTTTTAGACTTTGGGAGATAGTTGATAGCTACTGGTATTTTTTTTCTGGTTTCCTTATACGCGATCGCGTAAGCTAATTTGGGGAAGAGGCGATTTTATTCTACGCGATCGCGTGAAATGGTTTGCGATTGCGTAGGCTTGTTTGGGGCAGTGATGATTTTTGTTCTTCGCGATCGCGTGAAGAGGGTCGCGATCGCGTAGCTGTGGGAGTTTGTTATTCGCGAGCGCGTGAAGAAGGTCGCGTTCGCGTATAGTAAGTGGAGCAGAAGTGGGGGTCACGCGTTTGTGCTTCGCAATCGCGTGGATAAGTTCGCGATCGCGTAGGCATGTAAGTTTGAGCTTCGCGATCGCGTGGACAAGTCCGCGATCGCGTAGGGTTAATTGGGCAGTGGAAAAATTGTGCTTCGCAGTCGCGTAGAGCAAATGACTAGGCAGAGAGTTTAAGTTCTGAAAATGAGACTTCTTCTATTTTTTCCGATTTGGAGCTCGGAATGAGGCGATGTTTGGGAGATTTTCATAGAAAACAACGGGTTAAGTGTTCTTAACTCAATATTGATTAAATTACCCGAATCCATCACTATTTTTATCATTTAATTGGTGAATTAAGTTGAAAGTTTGAAAATCCTCTTGGATAAATTTGAGGATTTGAGGGCCGAATTGTTATCAAAATTTAGTAACTTTGATATGGGTAGACTCGTGGTTGAATGGGTATTCATATTTCGAATTTTTGCCGGATTCCGAGACGTGGGTCCCATAGATGATTTTTGAGTTAATTTCAAAATTTTATTGAAAATGTAGTATTTTCTTATGAAATTAATTCCTATAAATTTTTGTGACTGTATCGAATTATTTTGGCTAGATTCGAGCCATTCAGAGTTGGATGATCGAGAAAAAGGCCTACTAGTGGATTAAATTGGAGCAAGTCGAGGTAAGTCTCTTGCCTAACCTTGTAAGGAAAAAATTACCCCATAGGTGATTTAAATTAATAATTATTGCTAATTGTGGGGGGCTACATATGCACGGAGTGACGAGAACCCGTGCGTAGCTACTATTTATGCTAAAGTTCAGGTAGTTTAGGACCCAAATTATGAATTACGTATGTTAATTGTATCCTTTATATAATTAAAGTATTCGAACTATACTGTGAATTGTTAGGAAAAATAGTAAAAGATTGAAATCTCATATACTTGAATTTTTGTATAAATTAATTAATTGTTAAAAGAAATTGTACACTCTCTTGTATTAATCTCATAATATATATATCCTCATTCCGGAGGTACATAAGAAAATGTCTTCCTTTCTTGTGGAGCGGGTCGAATGCCTCGGCAGTATAAATGCATCTATGGATCGCGTCGCACGTCCCTCGACAGTGTACACGACTATGATGACCCAAAATGTCATCTTTAAATTTAATAAGTAATTCTGTATTCTAAGACCTCGAAAAGCGCCATTTATCATTCCTCGACTTGGGTACACAGTCCGTACAATTTTTCGGAAAGTTTTTATGTGAAAAATGGATTAAAATGTGAAATAAAGTTTTAAAACTCAACTAAGTTGACTTTAGTCAATATTTTGAACAAACGGATCCGGGTCGGTGTTTTGACAATTTCGGTAGGTCTGTATCGTGATTTGAGACTTGGACGTATGCCCGGAATGAAATTCTGAGGTCCCTAGCTCAAGATATGGAATTTTGATGAAACATTAAAAGCTTGAAAGTTTAATGATTTTTAAGATATTACTGATGTTGGATTTATTAACTTCGGGTCCGCATTTTGGTTCCGGAGCCCGGTATAGGTCCACTATAATATTTATGACTTTTCTGCCAAATTTGGTGAGAATCGGAGTTGATTTGACGTGATTCGTACGCCCGGTTGTAAAAATATAAGTTTTAAAGTTTTCTTGAAAATTTTCTTTGATTTGATGTCCGATTCGTAGTTCTTGGTATTATTTTGGCGATTTGATCGCGCGAGCAAGTTTGTATGATATTTTAGGACTTGGGTGCATGCTTGGTTTGGAGCCCCGAGGGCTCGGGTTGATTTCGGGTGGTTAATAGATCATTTTTGGACTTGAGGAAACTGCAAAAACCTACTTCTGGTTTCCTTCTTCGCGTTCGCGAGGGGAGTCTCGCATTCGCGAAGAGCAAAATGAGACTGGCACATTTTGTGCTTTGCGTTCGCGACAGAGAGAACGCGTTCGTGAAGGCTTGGGATGCGAAGCTTCGCGTTCGCGATCGAAGCCTCACGTTCGCGAAGGGAAAGGGAATGGCCAGGTCAATTACGCGAAAGGCATCTCGCGTTCGCGAAAGGCATCTCACGTTTACGAAGGCCAAGCAAGGCAAGCTTCGCGTTCAAGAAGTAGCCCTCGCATTCGCGAAGAATAAAATTTGGACAGTAGGAATTTGTGCTTCCCCAACATGAGGCACTAACCGCGTTCGCGAAGGGTAAAAGTCCCAGAAACAGAACTTAAGTTCTGAAAAATGGGATTCGTCCCATTTTCAACCCTTTTCCATTTTTGAGCTCGGGTAAGGCGAGTTTTGGGTGATTTTTATGGAAAAACATTGGGGTAAGTGTTCCTTATCCTATATTGATTATATTTCATGATTTCATACTCATTTATATCATGAATCCGTGAATTTTTGGAAGAAAAATCAGATTTTTATAAAATCTTCCAAAAACGAAAATTTAAGATTTGAAGGTCCATTTGACATCGGAATTGGATAATTTCTGTATGGTTGGACTCGTCTAGGAATGGGTGTTCGAATTTCATAAGTTTTTTCGAGATTTGAGACTTGGGTCCCACTGCCGAATATTTTAATAAATTTTGCATTTTTATCCGGAAATTTGTAAATTCATATGGAATTAATTCATATGATTAGTATTGAATATATCGAATTGTTTGTGAATAGATTTGAAGCTTTCAGAGACAAATTTAAAAGGAAAAGTTGTGGTTGAATAATTGATTGAAATTTTCAAAATGAGGTAAGTGCCGTGGTTAACCTTGACTTGAGGGAATAAAACCCTTAAATTATTTGTTATGTGAAAAGCATGTGAACGACGTATAGGCGAGGTGACGAGTGTCTATACGTAGTGAAATTAATTGTTTGCCTGCTTACTTGAAAATCATAAATTATTTTAAATCATAAATTAATTATTATAATAATTATTTCTCCTATTCTTTGTCAAATATTAATTCTTGAATTCCTGCATTAATTGTTACATGCTATTTGAATTATGTGTTTTAATTGTTATTTGATATTTAGCATATTAAATATTAAACTGCCTATTTTCTCCTTGATTTCCATAATATTTTGCTATTTGTCATTGTTTGTTTCATGATTAAATCATAATTATTGTATGATTGTTGTCTTATAATTTTATATTAATTGTTACATTTATTGGAAAACTTTCTTCTATAAGAATTGGTAAATGAATATGTTGGAGGAGCGGGTTGGACGCCGCAACAGGATTGATTATAATGAATATATTGGAGGATCGAGTTGCACGCCGCAACAGACTTACTAAAAGTCCATATTGGTGGATCGGGTTACACGCCACAACAGACTTATTAAAAGTCCATATTGGAGAATCGGGTTGCACGCCGCAACAGACTTATTAAAAGTCCATATTGGAGGATCGGGTTCCACGCCGCAACAGACTTATTAAAAGTCTACATTGGAGGATCGGGTTGCACGCCGCAACAGACTTATTTAAAAGTCGACATATATATATATATATTGGAGGATCGGGTTGCACATCGTAACATACTTGATTAAAATGAATATATTGGAGGAGCGGGTTGCACGCCGCAACAGAACCGAATGTGAATATATTGTGAGAGCGGGTTGCACGCTGCAACAGAATTGAATGTGAATATATTGTGAGAGCGGGTTGTACGTTATAATAGAATTGATGGAAATTATAATTTGTTATGACTGCTGAGTTGGCTTCAATTATTATAAATGAGTTACCTGATTTATTTCTATTATTGTTGCTGTTACTAATATTGTATACAGGTAATGTAAGTTAACCGCCTTAGCCTCGTCAATACTTCATCGAGGTTAGGCTCAACACTCACCAATACATGGGGTCGATTGTACTGATACTACACTCTGCACTTCTTGTGCAGATTTTGGAGTTGGTCCCAGCGGCGTACCGTAGACTTGCTCGGATTTCAGCTATCAGAGGAGACTTGAGGTATAATTGCATGGCGCCCGCAGTTCTGAAGTCCCCGTCTATTTTACTTTAGCTGTGTGTTTATTTCCAGACAACTTTATTTTATTCAGACCTTTATTTCTATTTATTCTAGAAGCTCGTGCACTTATGACACTAAATTCTAGGATGATATTTAGACATAGTTGCATTTATGGATTATTTCACTATATTTCAAACTTTGCTTCCGCTTTTGTTTTCTTGATTATTAATAATGTAAATATTGTTTAAAAATTGGTTAATATTATTCTAACGTTGGCTTGCCTAGCAAGTAAAATGTTAGGCGCCATCACGGTCCGAAGGTGGGAAATTCGGGTCATGACAGTTGGTATCAGAGCACTAGGTTGCATAGGTCTCACGAGTCACGAGCAAGCTTAGTAGAGTTTGAAAGATCGGTACGGAGACGTCTGTACTTATCTCTCAAAGGCTATGAAGTTTAGGAACAATATCACTTCTTTCTTATTATGTCGTGCGATTTTATTCTATCATCGATGATTGAACCATTCTACTCTTATTCTCTCGTAGATGGTGAGAACACGTAATACCTTTACCGATGGTCAGGGACTAGAACCCTCGGTGGAAACTATGGCCAGGGGTAGAGGTCGAGTTCGTGCTAGAGACGAGGCCGAGGCCGAGGTAGAGCTCAGTCCGAAGCTCGTGCAGCTACACCTGTTATAGAACCTCAGGTGGAATTTCAGGAGGAGGTTCCAGTTTAGAATGTACCAGTTGGACCGGTTCAGGTCCCGGAAGGATTCATAGCCACTCCAGTACTTCAGGATGCTCTAGTCCATTTGGTAAGTCTTATATAGGGCATGGCCCAGAATGGTACATTTCCAGTGGCACCAGTCGTCTCACAGGCTGGGGGAGGAGCACGAACTCCCACTACTCCCGCTCCGGAGCAGATGGCTCCCCAGAATCAGGCTCCAGCAGCCCCGCCAGTTGGGGTAGTTCAGCCAGTTATTGCGGCACAGATCGGTGATAGGCCCGCCATATCTTTTGAGGCCTTATTGAGATTGGATAATTTTACCAAGCTCTTTCCAGTTCGCTTCAGTGGTACACCTTCTGAGGACCCACAATATTATCTTGAACGTTGCCATGAGGTGCTGCGAAACATGGGTATAGTTGAGACTAATGTGGTTGATTTTGCTGTATTTCAAATGACGGGTTCCGCCAAGAGGTGGTGGAGAGATTACACATTGACCAGACCAGTCGGCAAGATTCTTGTTCCATCATACCAGCACCGGTTGCTTCACCGCCTGCTTAGCCAGCTAGAGGTAGGGGTCAGGCAGCTAGAGGTGGCGGTCAGGCCATTAGAGGTAGAGTTCAGGCCATTAGATGTGGAGGTCAGACCATTAGAGGTGGAGGCCAGCTAGTCAAAGGCCGTACCAGAGACGCAGTTCAGAGTGGTGGGGCCCAGCCCCGATTTTATGCTTTTCCATCTAGGCCTGCGGCTGAGTCATCTGATGCTGTGATCACAGGTATTATTCCAGTTTTCCATAGAGATGCTTCAGTTCTATTTGATCCAAGATCTACTTATTCCTATGTGTCCTCCTATTTTGGTTCATATTTGGTTGTGCCTTGTGATTCTCTGAGTGTTTCTGTGTGTGTATCTACACCAGTGGGAGCCTCTGTTATAGTATATCATGTAGATCATTCGTGTGTGGTTACTATTGGTAATCTTGAGACTAGTGTGGATCTTCTACTTCTTGATATGCTAAACTTTTATGTCATCTTGAGTATGGATTGGTTGTCCCCTTATCATGCTATATTGGATTGTCATGCCAAGACAGTGACCCTAGATATTCCGGGTTTACCTCGGTTAGATTGGAAAGGAACTCCTGGTCACTCTGCCAGCATGATTATTTCTTATATTAAAGCTCGGCGTATGGTAGAGAAAGGGTGTCTAGCCTATTTGGCTTATATTCGCAATCCCATTGTGGATGTCCCTTCTATGGAATCAGTACCAGTTGTTCGTGAATTTCCAGAAGTATTTCCTACATATCTGCCGGGGATGCCACCCGACAGAGATATTGACTTCTGTATTGATTTGGATCCGGGCACTCAGCCCATTTCTATTCCACTATACCGTATGGCCCTGCCAGAGTTGAAAAAATTGAAAGAGCAGTTACAAGACTTGCTTGATCAGGGATTTATTAGACCCAGTGTCTCCCCCTGGGGTGCACCAGTATTATTTGTAAAGGAAAAAGATGGCTCTATGCGGATGTGTATAGACTACCGGCAGTTGAACAAGGCCACTATCAAAAACAAATATCTGCTGCAAAGAATTGATGACTTATTTGATTAGCTTCAGGGTGCCAAGGTATTTTCGAAGATCGATTTGAGGTCTGGTTACATCAGTTGAATATTAGGGCATCTGATGTCCCTAAAACAGCTTTTCGAACTCGGTACGAGCATTACGAATTCCTAGTGATGTCATTTGGGTTGACAAATGCTCCAGCAACATTTATGGATTTGATGAATTGGGTGTTCAAGCCTTATTTGGATTCCTTTGTGGTTGTATTCATTGATGATATCTTAATTTACTCCAGCAGTCGAGAGGAACATGAGCAGTATCGTCGAAGTGTGCTTCACACCTTGAAGAATAATTAGTTATATGCCAAGTTTTTAAAATGTGAGTTTTGGTTAGAGTCAGTTGCCTTTTTGGGGCATGTTGTATCGACAGAAGGCATAAAGGTGGATCCTAAGAAGATTGAGATTGTTCAGAATTAGCCTAGACCTACTTCAGTTACAGAGATCTGGAGTTTCCTGAGTTTAGCAGGTTATTATCGTCGGTTCGTGGAAGGGATTTCATCTATAGCAAGCCCATTGACCAGATTGACCCAGAAAGGTGTCCCATTCGGATGGTCAGACGAGTGTGAGTTGAGCTTTCAGAAGCTCAAGACCGCTTTGACTATGGCACCAGTGTTGGTATTACCCACAGGTTCAGGATCGTATACGGTATATTGTGATGCATCTCACATTGGGCTTGGTGCAGTATTAATGTAAGATGGCAAGGTAATTGCATATGCGTCGCGGCAGTTGAAAGTTCACGAGAAGAATTATCCTGTTCATGACTTAGAATTGGCAGCCATTGTTCATGCACTGAAGATTTGGAGGCATTACCTCTACGGTGTCTCGTGTGAGGTATTTACTGATCATCGTAGCCTTCAGTATCTGTTCAAAGAAAAGGATCTTAATTTGAGGCAGAGAAGATGGTTGGAGTTGTTGAAAGACTATGATATCACCATTTTGTATCACCCCGGAAAGGCCAATGTGGTGGCCGATGCTTTGAGTAGAAAGGTTGTGAGTATGGGCAGTCTTGCGTATATTCCGGTTAGTGAGAGGCTTAGCTACATATGTTCAAACTTTGGCTAATCAGTTCGTGAGGTTAGATGTTTCAGAACCCAGTCGGGTTCTAGCTTGCACAGCCGCTCGGTCTTCTTTATATGAGCGCATCAGAGAGAGGCAGTAAGATGATCCTCATTTACTTATCCTTAAGGACACGGAGCGGTACGGTGATGCCAAATAGGTTACTGTAGGGGAAGAAGGAGTTTTGCGAATGCAGGGCCGTATTTGTGTGCCTAATGTGGATGGGCTTCATGAAAAAATTCTTGAAGAGGAACACAGTTCTAGGTATTCTATTCATCCAGGTACCGCTAAAATGTATCAAGATTTGCGACAACATTATTGGTGGAAGAGAATGAAAAAGGATATAGTTGCATATGTAGCTCAGTGTCTGAATTGTCAGCAAGTTAAGTACGAGCATCAGAAACCTGGTGGTTTTCTTCAGAAGTTAGAAATTCCTGAGTGGGAGTGGGAGCGTATCACTATGGATTTTGTTGTTGGGCTCCCACAGACTCAGAGAAAATTTGATGCAGTTTGGGTCATTGTGGACAAGTTGACCAAGTCATCACATTTCATTCCAGTAGCAGTTACCTATTCTTCAGAGAGGTTAGCTGAAATTTACATTCGTGAGATTGTCCGCCTTCACGGTGTGCCCGTGTCTATTATTTCAGATCGAGGTACGTAGTTTAACTCACATTTCTGGAGGGCTGTACAATGTGAGTTAGGCACGCAGGTGGAGTTGAGTATAGCATTTCATCCACAGACAGACGGACAGTCAGATCGCACTATTCAGATATTGGAAGATATGTTTTGCGCTTGTGTTATAGACTTTGGAAGTTTTTGGGATAATTTCTTTCCACTTGCGGAGTTTGCATATAATAATAGCTACCAGTCGAGCATTCAGATGGCTCCATATGAGGCATTATACGGAAGGCGATGCCGATCGCCAGTTGGTTGGTTTGAACCGGGAGAGGCTCGGTTGTTGGATATCGATTTGGTATAGGATGCCTTGGATAAGGTCAAGATTATTCAGGATCGACTTCGCACAGCTCAGTCTAGGCAAAAGTGTTATGCCGACCGTAAAGATTGTGATATTGCATTCTTGTTGGAGAAAGAATATTGCTCTGGGTTTCACCTATGAAAGGTGTAATGAGGTTCGGAAAGAAGGGCAAGTTGAACCCTAGGTATATTGGACCCTTTGAAATTCTTGAAAGGGTGGGTGAAGTAGCCTACATGCTTGCATTACCACCTAGTTTATCAGTGGTTCATCCAGTGTTCCATGTATCTATGCTCCAGAAATATCATGGGGATCCGTCCCATGTGTTAAATTTCAGCTCGGTCCAATTAGACAAAGATTTGACTTACAAGGAGGAGCTGGTGGCTATTTTAGCCCGGCAGGTACGACAGTTGAGGTCTAAGAGTTATCCTTCAGTTTGAGTGAAATGGAGAGGTTAGCCGGTAGAGGCATCTACCTGGGAGTCCGAGTCGTACATGCGGAGTAAATATCCATACTTATTCACCAGCTCAGGTACTTTTTTTTCTAACTCCGTTCGAGGACGAACGTTTGTTTTAGAGGTGGAGAATGTGATGACCCAAAATGTCATCTTTAAATTTAATAAGTAATTCTGTGTTCTAAGACCTCGAAAAGCACCATTTAATATTTCTCGACTTGCGTGCGCAGTCCGTACAATTTATCGAAAAGTTTTTATTTGAAAAATGGATTAAAATGTGAAATAGAGCTTTAAAACTCAACTAAGTTGACTTCAGTCAACATTTTGAGAAAACAGACCCGGATCAGTGTTTTGACAATTTCGATAGGTCCGTATCGTGATTTAAGACTTCGGCGTATGCCCGGAATCGAATTCCGATGGCCCTAGCTCGAGATATGGAATTTTGATGAAATAATAAAAGATTGAAAGCTTAATGATTTTTAAGATATTACTGATGTTGGATTTATTGACCTCGGGTTCGTATTTTGGTTCCAAATCTGGGTATAGGTCCACTATAATATTTATGACTTGTCTGCCAAATTTGACGAGAATCGGAATTGATTTGACGTGATTCGGACGCCCGGTTGTAAAAATATAAGTTTTAAAGTTTTCTTGAAAATTTCCTTTAATTTGGTGTCCGATTCGTAGTTTTTGGTGTTATTTGGACGATTTGATCGCGCGAGCAAGTTTATAGGGTGAATGTTTGGTTTGGAGCCCCGAGGGCTCGGATTGATTTCAGGTGGTTAACGGATCATTTTTGGACTTGAGGAAACTGCAGAAAACTGCTTCTAGTTTCCTTCTTCACATTCGCGAGAAGAGTTTTGCGTAAGCGAAGAGTAAATTGGGGCTGGCACATTTTGTGTTTCGCGTTCGCGACAGAGAGAACGCGTTCTCTAAGGCTTGGGATGCGAAGCTTCGTGTTCCCGATCGAAGCTTCGGGTTCGCGAATGGAAAGGGACTGACCAGGTCAATTGCCTCCGCGTTCGCGAAGGCCAAGCCAAGCAAGCTTCGCGTTCGCGAAGTAGCCCTCGCATTCGCGTAGAGTAAAATTTGGGCAGTAGGAATTTGTGTTTTGAGAATGCGAGACACTGACCGCATTCGCGAAGGGTAAAAGTCCCAGAAACAGAACTTAAGTTCTGAAAAATGGGATTCGTCCCATTTTCAACCCTTTTCCATTTTTGAGCTCGGGTAAGGCGATTTTTGGGCCATTTTCATGGGAAAACATTGGGGTAAGTGTTCCTTATCCTATATTGATTATATTTCATGATTTCATACTCATTTATATCATGAATCCGTGAATTTATGGAAGAAAAATTAGATTTTTATAAAATCTTCCAAAAACGAAAATTTAAGATTTGAAGGTCCATTTGACATCGGAATTGGATAATTTATGTATGGTTGGACTCGTCTCAGAATGTTTGTTCGGATTTTGTAAATTTTTTCGGGATTTGAGACGTGTGTCCCACTGTCGAATATTTTAATGAATTTTGAATTTTTATCCGAAAAATTTGTAAATTCATATGGAATTAGTTCCTATGATTAGTATTGAATATATCGAATTATTTGTGAATAGATTTGAAGCTTTCGGAGACAAATTTAAAAGGAAAAGTTGTGGCTGAATAATTGATTGGAATTTGCAAAGCGAGGTAAGTGTCGTGGTTAACCTTGACTTGAGAGAATATAACCCTTAAATTATTTGTTATGTGAAAAGCATGTGAATGGCGTATTGGCAAGGTGACGAGTGTCTATACGTTGTGAAATTAATTGTTTGTCTGCTTATTTAAAAAAATCATAAATTATTTTAAATCATAAATTAATTATTATAATAATTATTTCTCTCATATTCTTTGTCAAATATTAATTCTTGAATTCCTGCATTAATTGTTACATGCTATTTGAATTATGTGTTCTAATTATTATTTGACATTTAGCATATTAAATATTAAACTGCCTATTTTCTCTTTGATTTCCATAATAATTTGCTATTTGTCATTGTTTGTTTTATAATTAAATTATAATTATTGTATGCTTGTTGTCTTATAATTTTATATTAATTGTTATATTTATTGAAAAAATTTCTTCTATAAGAATTGGTAAATGAATATGTTTGAGGAGCGGGTTGCACGCCGCAACAGGATTGATTATAATGAATATATTAGAGGATCGGGTTGCACGCCGTAACAGACTTACTAAAAGTCCATATTGGAGGATCGGGTTGCACTCCGCAACAGACTTATTAAAAGTCCATATTGGAGGACCCGCAACAGACTTATTAAAAGTCCATATTGGAGGATCGGGTTCCACGCCGCAACAGACTTATTTAAAAGTCGACATAAATATAAATATATATATATATATATATATATATATATATATATATATATATATATATATATATATATATATATATATATATTGGGGATCGGGTTGCACGCATCAACAGACTTGATTAAAATGAATATATTGGAGGAGCGGGTTGCACGCTGCAACAGAACCGAATGTGAATATATTGTGAAAGCGGGTTGCTCGCTGCAACAGAATTGAATGTGAATATATTGTGAGAGTGGGTTGCACGTTGAAACAGAATTGATGGAAATGATAATTGGTTATGACTGCTGAGTTGGCTTCAATTATTATAAATGAGTTACCTGATTTATTTCTATTATTGTTGCTCTTACTAATATTACGTACAAGTAATGTAAGTGAACCGCCTTAGCCTCATCACTACTTCGTCGAGGTTAGGCTTAGCACTTACCAGTACATGGGGTCGGTTGTACTGATACTACACTCTGCACTTCTTGTGTAGATTTTGGAGTTGGTCCCAGCGGCGTACTGTAGACTTGCTCGGATTTCAGCTACCAGAGGAGACTAGAGGTATAACTGCATGGCGTCCGCAGTTCTAAAGTCCCCGTCTATTTTACTTTAACTGTGTGTTTATTTCCAGACAACTTTATTTTATTCAGACCTTTATTTGTATTTATTCTAGAAGCTCGTGCACTTGTGACACCAAATTTTGGGATGGTATTTAGACACTGTTGCATTTATGGGTTATTTCACTATATTTCAAACTTTGCTTCCTCTTTTGTTTTCTTGATTATTAATAATGTAAAGATTGTTTAAAAATTGGTTAATATTATTCTAATATTGGCTTGCCTAACAAGAGAAATGTTAGGCGCCATCACGGTTTGAAGGTGGGAAATTCGGGTCGTGACAACGACACTCTGGATCGGACCGTACGACCTCGGCATAAATCGTACCTAATAATAATAATTACACGATACCTTGATATTTTAATTGTTGCTTGTGAAGTTAATTAATAAATTTGAAATTGTCGCATTTGAAGGAATTTAATTATTTCTGCTGGTTAAAGAATTTTTTTTGTAAATTCTATAAATCATGTTGATTTAAATATTTCTATTGTAATATTATTGACCCATAGTGAGTGTCAAAGTCGACCTCTCGTCACTACTTCTTCGAGATTAGGCTTGATACTTACTGGGTACACGTTGTTTACGTACTCATGCTACGCTTGCTCCACTTTTTGTGCAGGACCTAAGACATGTACTATCGGAGGACCCATCGGTGCTCACTCACGTTATCCAGAGGCTTAGTGGTGAGCTGGCACTTTCTGAGCCGTTCTGCAGCAACTAGTGCCTCTTCTGGTATTTGTATTTAGTCTATTTTATTTCAGACAGTAATTAGAATTTTGTATAATCTACTAGATGCTCATACACTTGTGACACCGGGTCTTGGCACACACTAATAGAATTTTTGGATTTAATTATTTTATTTGGGTTTTAACTTATCTTATTTCTCACATTGTCTTAATTGTTTTGCAAGTACTCAGAGTTTTATTACTCGGATAATTTTTAAAGAAATGAATATATGTTTAAATCAATAGTTGGCTTGTCTAGATGGATGTTGGGCGCCATCACGACCTATAGGTGAATTTGGGTCGTGACAACATGGTATTAGAGCACTAGGTTCACGTAGGTCTCACAAGTTATGAGCAGACCTAATAGAGTCTTGCGGATCAGTACAGAGACGTTTGTACTTATCTTAGAGAGGCTATAGGGTGTTAGGAAACTACCTTTCTTCATCTTCCATCGTGCAATTTATGTAGAACTAAATATCTTTCTCTTATTCTCTCACAGATGGTGAGAACGCACTCTAATGAGGTTCCAGACCAGGGAAGAGCTACTCCCCATGTTGTTAGAGGCCGATGGAGGGCTCCAACCTGTGGTAGGGGACGAGGACATCCCGGGATTGTTCCAGTTATACCACCAGTGGGTCCAGCAGAGGATCCCATTATTGAGGAACATGGCGAGGTGTCTGTGGCAGAGCCAGCTCTGGTGGATTTCACGTCTACACCGGGATTGTAGGAGGTCATGGGCCGTATGTTGTGGTTCATAAACACTATGACTCCGGCAAGTTTATTTCTGGCAGACCCAACCACATCTTAGGTGGGTGGGGGAGCACAGACCCCTACCGCACAAGCTCATGGGCAGGCAGCTGCTGTATATCAGACCCAAGGTGCACTGCCCGTAGGTGGAGCCCAGCCAGTGACAATAGCTACACCTGAGCCCATACCAGCTGCGGCCGCCGAACCGCAGAAACTATTGGATAGATGAACCAGACTACATCCTCCTGTCTTTGGGGGTAAGCGACATGAGGATCCCCAGGACTTCATTAATCGGTACAGGGACAGACTGCACAACATGAGGATATTAGAGTCTCATGGGGTAGACTTTGCTACTTTTCAACTAGAGGGCAGAGCCCGTAAATGGTGGAAGTCTTATCTTCTTGGCAGACCAGCAGATTCTCCTCCCAAGACTTGGGATAGGTTCACTCGTATTTTTCCTGGACATGTATATTCCACCCTCCCAGAGGGAAGAGTTATGGTTTCAATTTGAGTAGCTCCAGTAGGGTTTAGATGTCAATGTCTGATTATGAGGCGAGGTTCTCTAAGTTATATCTCCATGCACTTATGATACTCCCTACTGAGGCGGAGAGAGTGCAGAGGTTTGTTATGGGTTTACATACTGGCATTCAGGCCACTATGGACCGAGAGGTTGAGATGGGGACTTCTTATGAGTTGATCATGGAGATAGATCGGAGGATTGTGGGTGTGCGTCAGCGTAGTCGGGGGCAGGTTATGAGAGATAAGCGGTTTAGATATTCTGTAGAATTCAGAGGTGCTCCGTCTGGGGTTAGAGTTCAGTTCGTGACAGGGCAATCCAACATGCCCCCATATCCAACACCACCGCCTCATCGGGGGTGCTCCAGTGCGACCTTATTTCAATGATATGCTAGAGAGTTTTTATCGCCCACCAGCTATTCAGGGTTCTTCCAGTGGGTATTCAGGTCGCTAGGGCCAGGCTCTTAGTCAGCAGTCCATCGCACCAAAAGGTTGTTACGAGTGCGAGGATCCCAGTCACATACGGCGATTCTGCCCTAGGCGTCGGGGTAGACTAGTGCAGTAGGGTCAGCAGCCTATGATTACCGCATCAGTTGCTCCACCAGTCGTCCGACCACTAAGAGGTGGAGGACAGGTGGGTAGGGGTCGTCCTATTGGTGGAGGTCAGTCAGGCGGAGGCCAGCCAGTTGACGCTCCAGCTCGGTCCTATGCTTTTCCGGCCAGACTAGATGCATAGGCCTCAGATGCCATTATTACAAGTATTATTTCTATTTACGGCAAAGATAACTCTGTATTATTTGATCCAGGATCTACGTATTCATATGTGTCATCTCTATTTGCTTATTTCCTAGGTGTTTCTCGTGAGTCCTTGAATACTCCTGTTTATGTGTCCACTCATGTGGGCGATTATGTTATTGTGGATCGTATATGCCGGTCATTCATTATTACATTATGTGGTTATGAAACTAGAGCAGATCTTCTATTGCTTGAGATGACCGGCAGAGGCCAGCTAGTTGGCACTCCAGCTCGGTTCTTTGCTTTTCCAGCCAGACCAGATGCAGAGGCCTCAGATGCCATTATTACAGGTATTATTTCTGCTTGCGGCAAAGATGCCTCCGTATTATTTGATCCAGGATCTGCGTATTCATATGTGTCATCTCTATTTGCTCATTTCCTGGGTGTTTCTCGTGAGTCCTTCAGTACTCCTGTTTATGTGTCCACTCCTGTGGGCGATTCTGTTATTGTGGATCGGATCTACCAGTCTTGCATTATTACATTCTGTGGTTATGAAACTAGAGCAGATCTTCTATTACTTGAGATGACTAACTTTGAAATCATCCTAGGAATGGACTGGTTATCTCCATATCATGCCATCCTAGATTGCCATGCCAAGACTGTTACCTTGGCTATTCCAGCATTGCCTAGGCTGGAGTGGAAGGGTTCGTCTGTTAGCGCATCTAACTGGGTTATTTCTTTTATGAAGGCTCAACACATGGTTGAGAAGGGTTGTTTGGCTTATTTAGCCTATGTTCGGGATACTACTACAGAGACTCCGACTAGTGATTCAGTGCATGTAGTTCAAGAGTTCTCCGATGTATTTCCTTCAGATCTTCCAGGCATGATACCAGATCATGATATTGATTTTTGTATTGACTTGGCTCCAGATACCCAGCCTAAATCTATCCCACTGTATTGCATGGCTCCGAAAGAATTGAAAGAACAACTTGAGGAATTACAAGCCAAAGGGTTCATCAGACCAAGTGTATTACCTTGGGGTACACCAGTATTATTTGTGAAGAAGAAGGATGGAACGATGCGAATGTGTATTGATTATCGCTAATTGAACAAAGTCACTATTAAGAACAAGTACCTGTTGCTGCATATTAAAGATCTATTTGACCAGTTGTAGGGTGCTAGGGTGTTCTCTAAGATCGACTTGAGGTCGGGGTACCACCAGTTGAAGATTCGGGATTCGGATATTCCGAAGACTGATTTCCGGACTAGATATGGTCATTATAAATTTCTAGTGATGTCTTTTGGTTTGACTAACGCCCCGGCGGCGTTTATGGATTTGATGAACAGGGTATTCAGGCCATATATTGATTCGTTTGTTATTGTATTCATTGATGATATTTTTATTTACCCACGCAGTAAAGAAGGGCACGAGCAGCATATGAGAGTGGTGCTTCAGACACTGTGAGAACAAAAGCTATATGCTAAGTTTTCCAAATGTGAGTTTTGGCTAAATTCTGCAGCATTCTTGGGGCATATTGTATCGGGCGAGGTCATTAAAGTTGATCCTAAAAAGATTGAGGCAGTTCAGAATTGGCATCGTCCCACTTCGGTGACTGAGATCATGAGTTTCCTAGGTTTAGTAGGTTATTATCGTCGGTTCGTGGAGGGCTTTTCATCTATTGCATCGCCTTTGACCAAATTGACCCAGAAGGGTGATCCGTTCTAATGGTCTAATAATTGTGAGGTGAGCTTTCAGAAGCTCAAGACATCATTGACTACAACACCAGTGTTAGTGTTGCCTTCTGATTCGGGGATGTATACAGTGTATTGTGACACTTCACGCATTGGTTTGGGTTGTGTATTAATGCAGGAGGGGCGAGTTATTACATATGCTTCACGTCAGTTGAAATCCCACGAGAAGAATTACTCGGTACATGATTTGGAGTTAGCTGTAATTGTTCGCGCTCTTAAGATTTGGAGGCATTATCTTTATGGGGTGTCTTGTGAAGTTTACACTGATCATTATGATATTACGATCTTGTATCATCCGGGCAAAGCAAATGTAGTTGTAGACGCCTTGAGTAGAAATGCGGAGAGTATGGGTAGTTTGGCTTTCACTTCGACGGAGGAAAGGCCATTAACTTTGGATATTCAGTCCTTGGCTAACTGACTTATGAGGCTGGATATTTCAGAACCCAACCGAGTTCTTGGATGTGTAGTGGACCAATATTCATTAATTGAGCAGATCAAGGCTCGCCAATATGATGATCCACACTTAATGGTTCTTCGAGAAACGATACTACACGGTGGTGCCAAGGAAGTTACTATTGGCGCGGATGGTGTTCTGTGACTCCAGGATCGTTTATGTGTTCCTAATATGGATGGACTGAGGAAAAAGATCCTAGAGGAGGCACACAGTTCTCGGTATTCTATTCATCCAGGTGCTACGAAGATGTATCGTGACCTGAGGCAGCATTATTAGTGGCGGTGAATGAAAAAGGACATAGTTGAGTATGTAGCTAGGTGTCTAAATTGCCAGCAAGTTAAATATGAGCACCAGAGGCCAGGTGGCCTACTTCAGCGGATGACTATACCGGATTGGAAATGGGAACGGATTACTATGGACTTTGTAGTTGGGTTTCCGCGGACCTTGCGGAAGTTTGATGCAATTTGGGTCATTCTTGACAGTCTGACCAAGTCATCACACTTCATTCCGGTTGTGACTACATATACTTCAGAGGGGTTGGCCCAGATTTATATTCAAGAGATAGTTCGGTTTCACGATGTGCCAATTTCCATCATATCAGATAAAGGCCCTCAGTTTACTTCACATTTCTAGAGAGCAGTACATAGTGAATTGGGGACTCGCGTAGAGCTCAACACATCTTTTCATCCGCAGACTGACGGGCAGTCGAAGCAGACAGTTTAGATTCTGGAGGACATGCTCAGGGCGTGTGTGATTGATTTTGGAGGTCAGTGGGATCATTTCTTGCCTTTGGCCGAGTTTGGTTATAATAACAGTTACTAATCCAACATCGAGATGGCTCCATTTGAGGCTTTATATGGTCGGTGATGTCGCTCACCCATCGGATGGTTTGGCCCCGATGAGGCTAAGTTATATGGTACTGATTTGGTGAAAGATGCCTTGGAAAAGATAAAGTTGATTCGGGAGCGACTTCGTACAGCACATTCCAGACAGAAAAGTTACGCATATCAGAAAGTGCGTGATTTATCGTTTATGGTGGGTGAAAAAGTTCTCTTGATAGTTTCGCCGGTGAAAGGAATCATGAGATTTGGGAAAAAGTGCAAGTTGAGCCCAAGGTTTATAGGTCCATTTGAGGTATTGAGACGAGTTGGGGAGGTTGCTTACGAGCTTGCTTTGCCTCCCAGTCTATCAGGAGTCCATCCGGTTTTCCATGTATCTATGCTCCGGAAGTATCATGCCGACCTGTCACATGTATTAGACTTCAATACAGTTCAGCTAGATAAAAGCTTGGGTTATGAAGAGGAGCCAGTTGTCATTATTGATAGGCAGGTTCGCCAGTTGAGGTCCAAGAAGATTTCTGCAGTAAAAGTCCAGTGGAGGGGCCGACCAGTCGAGCAAGCGATTTGGGAGGCCGAGGAAGACAGGCGGAGTAGATATCCACACTTATTCAGCACTCCAGGTATAATTTTAAACTCGTTCGAGGACGAACGTTTGTTTAAGAGGTGGAGAATGTAATGATCCAATCGGTTATTTTGACTTTTAGAACCATGTTCCCCTAAATAATACTCCATGTATGTGCTTTTATTAACTTATGACTTGCGGGGATGGTTGGTTAGGGATTTGGAAGTGTTCAGGTTGAAATCGGAACACTTGGTTCCTTAAGTTGGCCTTAAAATGCTAAGTTTGACTTCGGTCAATATTTTTAGAAAAATGACCCCGGAATAGAATTTTGATGATTCCAACAGCTCCGTATGGTAATTTTGGACTTAGGAGCGTGTTCGGAATTTTATTTGAAAGTCTGTAGTTAAATTAGGCTTGAAATGGCTCAAATAGGAATTTAAGTTTGGAAGTTTGATCGGGGAGTTGAATTTTTGATATCGGAGTCGGAACCCAGTTCCGAAAATTTTCATAGCTCTGTTATGTCATTTATGACTTGTGTGCAAAATTTGAGGTCAATCGGACTTGATTTGATAGGTTTTGGCATCGAATGTAGAAGCTAAAAATTTTAAGTTTCATTAAGCTTGAATTGGAGTATGATCCATAGTTTTAGCATTGTTTGATGTGATTTGAGGTTTCGACTAAGTTCGTATGATATTTTAGGACTTGTTGGTATTTTTGGTTGAGGTTCAGAGGGACTCGGGTGAGTTTCGGACGGCTAACTGATCATTTTTGGACTTTGGGAGATAGCTGATAGTTGCTGGTATTTTTTTTCTCGTTTCCTTATCCGTGATCGCATAGGTTCATCCGCGATCGATTAAGCTAATTTGGGGCAGAGGCGACTTTGTTCTACACGATCACGTGAAATGGTTTGCGATTGTGTAGGCTTGTTTGGGGTAGTGATGATTTTTGTTCTTCGCAATCACGTGAAGAGGGCTGCGATCCCGTAGCTGTGGGAGTTTGTTATTCGCGAACGCGTGAAGAAGGTCGCGTTCGCGTAGAGTTAGTGGAGCAGAAGTGGAGGTAACGCGTTTGTATTTCGCGATCGCGTGGATAAGTTCGCAATCGCGTAGGCCTGTAAGTTTGAGCTTCGCGATCGCGTAGGGTTAATTTGGGCAATGGAAAAATTGTGCTTCGCGATCGAGTGAGAAGGTTCGCGATCACGTAGAGCAAATGACTGGGTAGAGAGTTTAAGTTCTAAAATGGGACTTCGTCCCATTTTCCATTTTTACTAATTTGGAACTCAGATTGAGGCGATATTTGAGAGATTTTCAGAGAAAACAACGGAGTAAGTGTTCTAAACTCAATATTGGTTAAATTACCTGAATCCATCACTCTTTTTATCATTTAATTGGTGAATTAAGTTGGAAAAGTTTGAAAACACTCTTGGATAAATTTGAGGGCCGAATTATTATCGAAATTTAGTGATTTTGGTATGGGTAGACCCGTGGTTGAATGGACGTTCATATTTCGTAATTTTCGTTGAATTCCAAGATGTGGTCCCCACGGACGATTTTTGAGTTAATTTCGGATTTTTATTGAAAATGTAGTGTTTTCTTATGAAATTGATTCCTATAATTTTTGGTGACTGTATCGAATTATTTTGGCTAGATTCGAGCCATTCAGAGTTGGATAATCGAAGAAAAGGCCTACTAGTAGATTAAATTGGAGCAAGTCAAGGTAAGTCTCTTGCCTAACCTTGTAAGGGGGAAATTACACCATAGGTGACTTAAATTAATAATTGTTGCTAATTGTGGGGGCTAAGTACGCACGAAGTGACGAGAGTCCGTACGTAGCTACTATTTATGCTAAAGTCCAGGTAGTTTAGAACTCAAATCATGAATTACGTGTGTTAATTGTATCCTTTATTTAATTAAAGTATTTGAACTATACTGTGAATTGTTAGGGGAAATAGTAAAAGATTGAAATCTCATATACTTAAATTTTTGTAAAAATTAATTAATTATTAAAAGAAATTGTACACCCTTTTGTATTAATCTCATAATATATATATCCTCATTCCGGAGGTACATAAGAAAATGTCCTTCTTTCTTGTGGAGCGAGCCGAACGCCTCGACAGTATAGATGCATCTCTGGATCGCGTCGCACGTCCCTCGGCAGTGTACACGACACTCTGGATCGGACAGTACGACCTCGGCAGAAATCATGCCTAATAATAATAATTATACGATACCTTTATATTTTAATTGCTGCGTGTGAAACTAATTAATAAATTAAAAATTATCGCATTTGAAATAATTTAATTATTTCTGCTGGTTAAAGAATTTTTTTTGTAAATTCTATAAATCATGTTGATTTAAATATTTCTATTGTAATAATATTGACCCATAGTGAATGTCAAAGTCGATCTCTCGTCACTACTTCTTCGAGATTAGGCTTGATACTTACTGGGTACACGTTGTTTACGTATTCATGCTACGCTTGCTGCACTTTTTGTGCAGGACCTGAGACAGGTACTATCGGAGGACCCATCGGCGCGCACCCATGTTATCCAGAGGCTTAGTGGTGAGCTGCCCCTTTCTGAGCCGTTCTGCAGCAACTAGTGCCTCTTCTTGTATTTGTATTATGTCTATTTTATTTCAGACAGTATTTAGAATTTTGTATAATCTACTAGATGCTCATACACTTGTGACACCAGGTCTTGGCACACACTAGTAGAATTTTTGGATTTAATTATTTTACTTTGGTTTTAACTTATCTTATTTCTCACATTGTCTTAATTGTTTTGCAAGTACTCGGAGTTTTATTACTCGGATAATTTTTAAAGAAATGAATATATGTTTAAATTATTAATTGATTTGCCTAGCTGGATGATGGGCGCCATCACAATCTATAGGTGAATTTGGGTCGTGACATATATAATACTCCTATGTGTTTTAAATTATATTTATTTTAATTTAAATATGTATAAAATGTATATGCAGGGTATAATCAAGACCTATAAAATATACACTCAAAGTATTTTCCACTATAAAACACACAAAAAAGTAACAAACTTATTCCAGTATTATAAGATGTATCATACTTGCAAATTATGTGTAAGATATATATATCTTAACTTCCAAAAAATTTAAATTATGTTAATTAATATACAATAAATGGTATATTTATGGTATGTGTAAGATATAAAATATTTATACTAGAATATACCATAAATGTTTTTTTAATAAAAAATTTGTGCATATATCCAGTATATTTGTGAAATATTTATAGTATTAAACTTAATTACTATATATATATATATATATATATATATATATATATATATATATACACACACACACTTAGTATATCCTATCATTAAAGATTTAAACATTCACACATGAAAAAAAATCTTAAACCAAAAAAATATAAACTAAGGAATCAATTGGGTTGGGATTAAAGAACATATGCTTAGAAGATAAATAAGGAAAAAATCCTTAAGTTAATACGCTGTTTCAGTTTTGGTTGGGATCTGCTATTTAAGAAAATATTTTATGGCTACTATTGATATACTAAGTTTGCTGCTAGAAATATGTATTATATTTTTAAAAATTGCACAGATATGTGAAGTTCCCAAACTTATTGTATTTTGATATCTTACTTGTTGGCTTAAGTCTAAATGCCAATGAGTTTTAATTTCTTTTTAACATTCAAAATTCAGGCATTATTTTCTTGATTCCTGTTTAAAACATTTTTTTTTTGAGAAAAATCAAATTTGAAATGAGAAATAGTTTTACGTTCTAGTCATTGATTCTAGATATAAACAATTACTAATTTAATATTAGTACTAGTCTTTGTATACGCGCGATGTGCGTGCACCCTATCTCAATGAGTATAAATTTTATAAAAGCAAGTCTTATATTAGAAAATTATATTTCTATTATAAATAAAAGTTTAAAAAAAAAGTTTAGTTCCTGATAATGATGATTATTGATCCTACTAAATCAAGAAAGTAACTCTGCCACATAGAAGTCCTCATATCTCAGTTAATGTATTCAACTTAAAATTCTGTGTGTTGCATGTGTATCCTATCTAAATGAATAATTGTTTTAATAGTCATATAAATATTATATTAAAAATTATATTTGAGTTATTATTAACAAAAATATAAGTCTCTAAAAATTAAAAATACTGATCATATATACCTAACTCAATAAGAAAAGAAATTGCCACATCTCAATCATCTGTGAATATATTAAAAACTTCAGCCAATGTACAAATACTGAAGAGGTTTAAAAGAAACTAAAAGATCATTGATATTTGTTCGAAAATGTTTGGGGGGGAGGGCGTAATCCCTTTACTTTTTACCTGTTAAAAATCTTAGATTTTTTATTATGAAAATTTTCATCTCTAAGTTTTCCGTTAGTAGTTTTTTATAATTTTGTGAACATATTCATTCATATATACGGCTTATTCAATTGATTTTGGTTAACAACAATTCTTTCGTCTTTAAAAAAGAAATTAAAATATTAGTCGATAAGTAATTTTCACCAACTTAAATAAAGTTTTCATACGATATAAACTTTTTGACGTCTAATTTACCACAATTCTAGGAATGCCAAGGTTTTGCTAATTTGTCAATACTTAGAGTAACAACTTTTTAGCTGACTTTATAGTCTTAGATATTATGCAGCATTAAATATCTTTTCGAAGAAGAAACTAACTTATTTATATTAATTATAATTAAAGTTTTGGTTAACATGGAGCATAAACGAGAGGAATCGAAAGAAATTGAAAAAAAAATAAAAAATGAAAGTACTTGTAAAAGTGTCTGGAATTTATAACTCTTAAATCTAAATGGAGTTCATAGTGAAGGGCTCAAATTAAATAATATGATATTCCAAAGAAAAGATCTAAATATTTGAAAAATAATTAAATGATTATCTAAAAATTAAAAAATAATAAATAATTATTCCTAAATATTAAAAAATTAATTAAACGACTATTCCTATGTATTAGAAAAATAATTAAATAATTATTCCTACATATTAGGAAAATAATCAAAGACTATTTCGTCTAGTGTAAACTCGATTTTTAAAGAGTAAAAAAGCCACATAATTCAAGCCTCTTTTTTTTGGCACAAATACATAAGACAAAATTTAATGCACAAAATTTAGTTGATATAAACCTCCGAAATATTAGGAAAAAACTTAAATTGTCGAGAAAGTCTTGTCTACTGATATAAGACATTCAATATCACAAATTGATAGTTTTATACTTTTATTACTATCATTCTTGTTTAAATTAGAAATGATAAGTTGACAACCTAATTTGTTCTTAGTTTACTAACACACTTTGTATATCAAAATAGGACTTTGAAAGTGCATGACTAATCGTGCATATTCAATTTTAAATCATAAATATTGACTACTGTTATAAGAAAAATCAAATTATGGTGGATGTCTACTCTTCCTCCATGATCTTCTCAAATGCTTAATGACATATTCAATGACATATTTTTATGCTTAATGACATATTCAATGACATATTTCTATGCTTAATAACATATTCAATGACATATTTTTCTTCACTTTTCATGCCTATATAAAGGCCTTGTAATAGATAAGAAAATACACACAATTGAAGAAGAAAATCTCTTCCTTCTCTATCTCTATTTCTTGTTCATGTTTTACTAAATTGCTTTTATTTCATAACAACATGTCTTGTTCATGTTTTACAAAATTGCTTTTGTTTTATAACACGTTATCAGCACGAATTGCTCATTTCATGATCTTCTACGTCAAGACTATATAAATTATAAGCAGACAATGAGATCAAGTACAATGAAAAATGTCTTGGATGATAATACAAAGATAAGTTTTACATCCATCTAAACTCATTCATATTTTCATATCTTTGCATTAACTTTATGTGCAGTATTTAGTTAAAATATTTTTTTCAATTGTATCCACTGAAATAAAGAACTGGAAAGGTATGTCTTTATTTGCTACTCTCTTATAGGACAAATATAATATTCCAACATATATATATATGTTCTGACCTTTTGCATACTATGATAGATAATTATTAAGGTAATTTAGTAATAATATTTTTACCATCACATGATGTATTTCATTGAAAGCAAAATTATCAAATATGTAGGCGATTTTACAATACCTTGCAAATTTGGCATTCGAATATACAATCAATATAAACTCATTATAGTTATAATTTATAATAGTCACAGTTATGCATTAAGCCTTAAATATTTTTGCTGGAAACATAAGGCTCATTCCTCCGTATTGGATTTTTTTGGTGAAGTTCTTATAGTCTTTGAAATATAAGTGGTTATAGGTTATCTGAATCTTTCCCCTAATTAATTTATTAAAATATAAAAATGATTGTATCATTTTTTTTAAAAAATGACGTATATCCTAACTAGCATTTTTGTTGCAAAGGAACTGTTTCAAGATTAAAATAGTTATATATGTCTTCTTGAAAGTTAATTTACTTATGCCTATAATTATGAAGTAATAATATTTTAAAGGCTCGAGTGCGAGTCCTAGTGAGTTTTGGCCTATTATGCCAAAGATTGAGGGTAAGACGATGGGTTCAAGTCCCAACGCACTATGTTGATAAAAAGACGCTGGATTCAAGTTCCAACGCATTATGGCCTAGCATGCCTTTATATGGGTAAGGCATTGGGTTTGAGTCCTAATGCACCATATTGATAATAATAATAATAATAACTAAAGAAAAAATAATATATTTTTCATGAAAAAACATGAAGCTTGTCCCACTTGATTTGCTCCATTCTTGAAGTGAATGTGATAGCAGTGCATGATAAGTCTAAATAAAGACAAGTGGTTGAAAAATGAATGTGGGCGTGCGAAAGGCCAGAATAATAATAGTTATCACTACGGTAATTATAAAAAGGAAGAACAAGACAATGTTTACCATCAAATTGATATGAAAAAAATAAAATAAAATAAAGCACATTGTATGATTATACTCCATTCTTTGAAGAGAATGTGACATGTGATAAACATTGAGAATGCATACTCATTCCTGAAAGTGAATGTGAAAATATATATGTGATAAAGATTATGCATAATAATGTACTAGTGCATGGTTGGATAAATACTACAACTCACCTCTAAGGAGGGTTTGAGACAAAGAAAAATAATGAATATTATTGTGTACTTACATGAATATATCATTGGTCGCATACATGTGATACGCCAAATATTTTGTCAAGCTTTATGAAAGTTATTAAAAGCAAAATTAAAGCAAGAAATTATTTTGCTTATGATGATTTTGAACATGACAATTATTATGATATGATTCTCTTTGTGAAGGAGACATTCATTATATGGATGGTGTGACAAAAGATCTTGTAGTACAAAAGCAGTTAAGAGATCTGAAAGAACTAATTTGTTACTACCCGAATGAATGAAATTGTTCATGACATTAATCTTGTAGTAAGTCTCAAAGGAAACATTTTGATTTACAAATATATTAGCCGAAGTGGTTGGCATATTGAGACTATAAATGAAAAGAAGATTGAATATCTTTATATTACTATAATCATACCGGGTAAATATGAAATGTTATCTGACTTTTCTTCTATTTGTACTACACAAGTATAAGCATGATGATGCAATCATAAGCCATAAGTAAACTAGAGGTTTATTGAAATAAATATTAGTTGGCATGACCGGTTGACCATCTCGGTTCAATTATGATGCGAAAATTTAATTGAGAATTATATTGGCATATATTGAAGAAATATAAGATTCTTCAAGAATTCTCTTCTGCTGCTTATTCTCATGATATACCAGTTAAGGTTGGGATTGAATCCCTTGATTTATGGAACGAATAAAAGGTGATAAATATAGGCCCAGTCACCTTCCATTTGGACCGTTTATTATTATATGATTTTAATAGATGCATCTATTCTATGGTCACATGTGCATTTGTTATCAACTTGCAGTTTGACTTTTGCAAGATTGATTGCTCAAATTATTAGAGCACAGTTCCATAATATAAATTATGATGATTTATCTTGATAATACTGGTTTAAATCCAAGTTGGTTTAGCAGAAATTGTATGCCTCCAATTATATCTAAACCATTGGTTATGAGAACAAAATTGCCAAAATAAAATTTGGTATGTGATATATTATTTAATATACAACAGCACTTGTACGCATCTAGCCAAGTTATGATAAGTTCTCCCTATCACAATCGGTTCGGGATCAGAAACTAAATAATTTCCATCTAGAAATATGAATGTGTTATATGATTTAATTATTCCACCACAATGCACAAAGATGGATCCCCAAATAAGGCTAGGGATATTTGTTGGTGATCCCAACAATAGGGGGAGAAAATAGGCAGCTGAAAAAGTAATGCATGTAATGAATTGTTATGAGTACATCTAGATCCTCGTACGAGAAAATGTAAACTTGAAGTTCAAGTGATAATTCATTTGCAAAATATTGCCAGACTTATTTGCTGACCCAAAACTAAATGTCATATTCAGCTGCTAATGCTCCAAATAAAATAAAGTTCATAATGAATAAAGTCTATGGCATGCATGAAGCATAATAGACTAATCGGTTCCAAAGATAAAACTCCTTGAAGAAGGAGAGGAGCAAATGTTCAAGATGGTCATAATAAGGAGGCAAGTTCTCTAGAAGAGCACCACGACATAACACTTCATAAGACCTCATGGGAGAGGCTCAGGTACCTGAAGATAATAAGATAAAGAGATCTCAATAAGTTATGTCTTTATTGGGTAATAGTAGAACCGATATAAAATGATCGTTGACGATATTGTTAATATAATGTAGCGCTCAATATTATTAATATTGACGAGGATCTTGAGCTCAAATCTGTCATGAAATTTGGATAGATAAATAATTTGCCAAATGAAAAATACGCAATGAAAATTAATTTCACCTGAAAAATATGAAGTTGGACGGATAGTCCCAACATCTGAAAGTATAAAGCCAGTGGAGGTATAAATGTGTTCTTGTGCGAAAAAAAAAGGTCAAGTCGATAAACACAAAGACGACTTGTGTCACAAAAAATATTGTAAATATCCTGGCATTGATTATATAGAGACATGTTCTCCTGTGGTGGATGTCGTTATTTCAGGTTTTAATCTGGCAATACAAGAAAAATGTGATATGCATATAATGGAAATCATTGAGGATTTAAAGTGTTCTGAAGCATATTAAGGTTTCCAAAAAATTTATTAAATAAAGCTTCAAAAATCCTTATACGGGTTGAAACAATCAGGGCGCATGTGGTATAATCGCTTGAGTGAGTACCTATTGAAAGAAGGGTACAAGAATGAATCAATTTGTCCTTGTGTCTTTATAAAAAGATCTGGATCTAAATTTGTTATAATCACCGTGTATGTTGATGATTTAAATATCATTGGAACTCCTAGGGAGCTTCCTAAAGCAGTAGACTATTTAAAGAAAGGATTTGAAATGAAAGATCTTAGAAAGATAAAATTTTGTCTTGGTCTACAAATTGAGTATATGAAAAATAAAATTTTTGTCCATCAACCAGCATATACTAAAATGATTTTAAAGCGATTATATATGGATAAAGCACATCCATTCCGACATCATGAAAATAATGAAGAGCTTCTTGGTCTCGAAGTACCATATCTTAGTGCAATTGGTGCACTAATGTATCTTTCTAACATTACAAGGTCTGACATAACTTTTTCAGTTAATGTCTTAACAAGATATAGCTCTGCCCCTACAAGGAGACATTGAAATGGAATCAAACACATATTGCGGTATCTAAAAGGGACTACCGATATGGGATTATTTTATGACAATGATTTCAATCCCGATCTTGTTGGTTATGCCGATACTGGGTATTTATATGACCCACACAAGGCTCGATCTCAAACATGCTATGTGTTTACATATGGAGACACTGCCATATCTTGGCGATCGACTAAGCAATCAATCGTGGCTACTTCATTTAATTATGCTGAGATAATTGTTATTTATGAAGAAAGTCGAGAATGTGTATGGTTGAGGTCTATAATACATCTTATTCGAGACAAATGTGGTTTGAAGTGTGACAAACTACCCACAATTTTGTATGAAGACAATGCAGCATGCATAGCCCAATTGAAGGGAGGATTCATAAAGGGGATAGGACAAAGCAAATTTTACCAAAGTTATTTTTCACACATGATCCAATGGTTGATATGAATGGTGATATCAATGTGCAACAGATCCATTCAAGTGATAATATGGCTGATATGTTCACCAAATCTCTACCGACGTCAACCTTCAAGAAACTAGTGTACAAGATTGGGATGCGAAAGCTCAAGGATGTGAATTGATGCTCTCATCAGGGGGAGTTAATATGCGTTGTACTCTTTTTTTCTTACAAGGTTTTGTCCCACTAGGTTTTCCTTGCAAGGTTTTTAACGAGGCAACCAAAAGGCGTATTTCTAAACATGTGTACTCTTTTTCCTTCATTAGAATTTTTTTCCCATAGGATTTTTTCCTAATAAAGTTTTAACGAGGCACATTATCTATGGACATCCAAGGGGGAGTGTTATAAGAAAAATCAAATTATGGTGGATGTCTACTCTTCCTCCATGATCTTCTCAAATGCTTAATGACATATTCAATGACATATTTCTATGCTTAATGACATATTCAATGACATATTTCTATGCTTAATGACATATTCAATGACATATTTTTCTTCACTTTTCATGCCTATATAAAGGCCTTGTAATAGATAAGAAAATACACACAATTGAAGAAGAAAATCTCTTCCTTCTCTCTATCTCTATTTCTTGTTCATGTTTTACTAAATTGCTTTTATTTCATAACAACATGTCTTGTACATGTTTTACAAAATTGCTTTTGTTTTATAACAACTATCATATTTGTAAGTTTAATTTGAATTTCAAGTATGGGAACTTTTAACTGTTTCAAATAAGGACTAAAATATTAACCAAATTTTAGTTAAAACTATAATCCTAAGTATCTAGGAGATAATTAAATGAGGATTCATAAATATTAGGAAATTAATATAAATGATTATTTTGTCTAGTATGAACTCTATTTTTTTAAAAGACGAATGTCATTTTGCTAAGGGTCTTCGTACTTTTAATAAACTATAAATTTTATTTTTCTTTTTGGGGCGGGGGGGAAGGCGTAGGGAGGTAGTAGTATATCTAAAAATTGAAGTTACATCAAGATCAAGTTATGTAGAAGTGCTCCCTCGCCCCACTCAGTGCAACCACAGACCAAGTTAGTCCTTTATTAGAGGAACTTGGCAAAGAGGCCTTGATACAAATTGTTTCCTCGGTTTTACAGCAGGGAAAAGGGAACCCCTATAGAAGTTACTCGAGTAAACATCAACCTGAGAAGGTTAAACCTGTGGTCAAGTTACCTATACAAGCCATCCCAATGGTTATAATACAATGCATTGACATACAAAACCAAGAAAAGCAAAGTATATGCAGTAGATATCTACTCAGAACAAAACAATCATGTACAATTGCAGACTCAGAAGTATCACCCAAAACCGGGAGCTTAGAGCTACGAACTTGATCCACACTCTGCTGGTTTTGTTTCATTGGTAGCCTTGTCGGAAGCAGGGAGTGTCTCGCTAGAAGCTGGGAGTTCTTCAACTGCAGAAGCCCCAGACTGAAAAGGCTTCTTGAATTGCACCAAAATCATGGTCATGTTGTCACATCCTTCACCTCCAGCAGTAGAAGGTGCCAAACACCTATCGAGAACTCTTTCACATACTGCAGAAAGCTTGCTTTCCTAAAAATCAAACTTACTGTCAGTCTGTATTTTAGTGTACACAGAAGAACATTTGTCTCTGGACTTCACATATAATCAAAGCCCCAGCCTATGATATGAGAAAGCCAGATCAAACAATATATCCTATCCCCCAACACCACCCACCAAGCGCAAAATGGACAACAATTAAAGACGTCTCAACGGAGAGGACAGCACATTGATTGAAAATTTTTATCAAGACGATGAGATGTCTGCTCATGTATCTGAAGATACCACATGATCTAAATGGACTAGGGACTATTTAGCAGGTCTTGATATTTGGCTGCAGCCGGTAATCCAGCAGACTCTAGAGTAATTTATAATAGGCCTTTGAAGCAGAGTAATCAAAAACCAGAAATGTCTACGAAAAATGAAATTAAGGTTATGGTTGATGAACAAACAAACACCCAATAAGGCAAATGGACCTCCTTATCCATTCCTGGTGATTCAGTTTTGCTTATTACTAGGTAATCAATTGAAAACAATTGCAACCACTGAGCTCCATCAGTTGGGCAATAAAATATACCAGAATGCATCTCAAAAAAACAAATAATTCACTCTTTTCCTATTGAAAATATCATTTTGATGAAGTGCATGCATGTTTATTTTGTTCTTTTTATTTTCCGTAGTTCTCAAACAAATTAATAGTACATCAACAAACAAAAGGTTCAGCTACGTGGACCTGTAGATAAACATAAGAATCAGTATGTAAGCACATATTATCTATGTTGCTCGGACTCGGGTGCAGGTATCTGATCCGAGTGCGGATTTGGATATTGGGATACGACCAATAAATGTGTGTGTAGGAATATATGACATAAACCCAAAAATCAAACCAAATACTTCTCAGTCATAGAATGTAGTCAAAGTACTCAAGGTAAGTTGACCAAATCCGGTATGGATCCCACACCCACACACATGCCGTGTTGACACGGGCCGCACAGCATAGCATATTACCAGCTACAGAGAAGCTTTTGTTCTTCGATCACTATGCAAACAAAATGTCAGACACTATATGTCCCTCCATTAATGATTACTTGCAGATGATTTTTTCCCATTCTATACATAGTTCGACTTGACTCAGCCTTTTGCCAATTTTAAGAGCAAAAACTTTATCATGTAAAATGCAAAAAAGTTTCATTCTGTTGAAGTTGCTTATTTTGAACTCGGCTAGCATGCATGGTAAGCAAAACTATTCCTTTTTCAGGCTTCACTGGTAGCAATATAATGAACTTTAGATGACTAAATTATTCCTCTGTTAGTAGCTGACTTCCCAGACAGGAATTTCATCAAACGTTAACACCAATGCAAATGAAGCAGAAAAATGTAGCCAGACTAACCGACTTCAGCTGCTCGTGTATAAAATCCACCAGTTGCTGGCTGGACATACAGTCCCTGAGAAGAAACAGCCACATGAAAAGCTATGTTATATATTTGTTAATATGTATTATCTGATAATCAAACCGAGTAAACTTTGACGAACATCTAAAATGCATACCATATACCATCACACGCTAGCACAATAAAATTATCATCATCGCACAGCTCAACCTAATCAGGGAACAAAGCAACATTAGAACATGTTATCAGAGGAATATATGAAAGAAGAGCGTCGGGTGGAGTGGGTGGGGGTTGAAGGCATGCAAGATTCAAGAAAGAAAGAAATCAAGCAATTAAGCGTCAATCCCAAGGTAGTTGGGGTCGGCCATATGAATCTATGTAGACTAGACATTCTCCCCCTCTTATCTCAATCAACCGTAATACCAATGGTTTTATAAAGCCAAAGTCTATTGCTTTTTCAATTATCAATCTCGCCCACTGAGATTTTAGTATCACCTTCCTCCTTCCATTAATTAATACCGAATTGCAATAGTCCAAAATTTCATATTATTTTCCAGTCTCATCGAAAAGTCTTTGCCCATTATCACCAAAAAGTTTGTATTGCATTCAATGACTCCGAAGATACTTTTCAGGTCCTCCCTCATAGTTGTTTGATTTTATCATAGCAAAACGTGATAGAATTAGTGGGAAATTGAGGGGGATGGATACACTGTAGAAAGCTGTAAGGTAAACAAAACATATGGAGTCAATCTTTTTTTCTCAGTATGCAAAAGGCCTTTTTACGTGCATTGACCATATAAGTGCCTAATAGAAAGAAGAAGCATGTGATGAAAAGAAAGAATCAATATACAAAATAGAAAGCGGTGAGCTTGACCAAAGATTAGGAAAAAGATGGACAAACGCAAGAAGAGTAACTGCAGAAAGTCATCCAGCCAAAATTTTCGAATATGAAAAGAGAAAAGATAGAACTCTTGCTGAGTTAGTTTATTTTAATGTACAAGAGGACTTAGTTTATTTTAATGTACAAGAGGACTCGTTAGGTCAAAATTTTGAATTACATGAAACAAGTAATTTTTCCAAAATTCTTTTAATTTTTACTAATAACATAATCATTAAAAATATTCTACAAGACATTCTTTATATAAGATATTCTTTTTATTTTATAAAGTAATAAATTTTCATTAAGAGAAGGGCAAAACACACCCGTATACGAGAAAGAAGTAAACCACGAGAAAGAAGTAAACCAAGAAGTAGAAATTTACACGATATTCCTGATTATTCTTGACTAATATAATCAATAAGAATATTCCATACAATATTATCAACGATTGTCGATTGCTGCCTAGCCCTCCATGATAAATCTCCATAACCAATTGTTATCAGTAGGCTCAATTGAAGACCATTAAATCTCTTACCCACAATCCCCAACACCTTCCAGTTTCTCAAATAATATTTCCTTATCCCTCCGTTGTGTCCCATAAGTTGGAGGGTCCTAGGGGTAGTAAGCTGCACAGCATATTAACAAGCTATCTAAACATTTTCAACGCTTGTGTTCTCCTTTTCAGCCTTATTACACCATTTAAATTTACACTAATTACTTAACCAGGATATCAAGAACCGAAAGAAATCAATTGATATATACCGGAATAAAGAAATTATATCAGCTACTGAAATTATATATAAGAGGTTATTATGTTAGAAACAGCCAGTGGTTCTTTTTTCGTCACTGGTCATTTCAAACTTGCAAAATATTTGTGCATAACCAATTACAGAAAAATCTTTTGGGTTGTGTCCATAAGTTAGGGATATTCGAACAGAAATGAGACAGAAACTTTACTCCATCCAATTTCATCTAAACATACCAGAAAATGTATATTATAAATTTCATGCAGAAGTTAAGAGTACAATTTAAGGGATAACAGAAGGTAGCCTAGAGGCACATGTCAAGAAAAAGCTGATGTTTAGTGCCTTGTTGCTTCTTGGCCCCAATAAGAGTAAAATATGTTGCCAAACCAAACAACAAGAATAAGTGGATATAGCTTTCTTGAATAACAGTCATGTCTCAAAGTTACCATAAAACAGATTGCGTACATATGAAGAGCTGAAGGAACTTACAGTGTTTATATCTGGATTGGCAGTTACAATTTGCTTCTCAGCTGGCAAAAACTTGTTCTGCTTGAATTCCATGTCACCTGCAATTAACGCAAAAGGGTGCTAATTATCTTATACAATAGATGGTTACTTCCTTGCCATCTATTCCCAGTTAACCAAAACATTTCTAGTTTGAATTTTTTTTCAGTTATATTTCATCTTCCATTACAGTCATCTATTACTTATCAAAATTTTTTTTTTTTATTACCGAGAAATCCCTGCTGGTCAATGGCGCACGGTACGAAACTCGGTGGAGAATGGTCCTGCCCCTATACCCTTTTCCAATTAAGTACCATGCTTTTGCTTACGACAGAGATCGAACCCACGACATGCGTCTAATCCATACATCACATGCTACAAGTTTATCACTAGGAGCAAAGCCCTGTGCACGAAGCATCCCACGTTCACTCAGGCTCCGAGGAAGGGACGCACCACAAGGGGGTGTAGTGTAGGTAGCCTACCCTGATGCAAGCAGTGGCCGATTCCATTGCTCCAATCTGTGACCTGTAAGTCACACGGAGACGACTTTACCGTTGCTCCAAGGCTCCCCTTCACTAGGAGCAAAGCGCAAGGGGCTTAATAAAGAATTCTTAGCGCTTATTATACAATCCTAATAACAATCTCTATACGTTCAAGTAATGAAGTTTCAAATGCATTTGCATGACAACTAGCTTTTCAATAGATTATTAAAGGTCCACAACAAATAGGAATAATACCTATAGCTCTTGCAAGATTTAGACTTCCATTCACACGTCCTGCATGAATAAAACCACCAGCTTTTAAAATTCTCTCTCTCTCAACCTCAAGATCAGGTTTATGATCCCTCGATAAATTGTATGCCTGCAAAAAAGGGATGTATTGGATATCCGTTCTTTAATTTCACGTTAAGGTTTAAACAGGAAAACTTTAACATAGCATTATCGGACAATATACACATCCATATCGGAGGTCATGTGAAGGGGAGCCTTGGAGCAACGGTAAAGTTGTGTCCATGTGACCTAGGTTCGAGCCGTGGAAGTAACCACTAATGCTTGCATTAGGGTAGGCTGTCTGTCTACATCATACTACTTGGCGTGCGGCCTTCCCCGGACCCTGCGTCAATGCGGGATGCTTTGTGCACCAACCCTTTTTATATCGGGGGCCATGACGCTATGGCCCAGCTATAGCAAGTCCAGAGACATAGCATGCTGGGCCCCTAGTAGAAAAACAACTTTGGACACAAAAAAACCACTGCCAAGGAGAAGAATCATTCTACCAAATTATCAAAACGATAGCACATTACCTGGCCCTTCCTTGAAATTACACAGCGAGAGTCACCAGCATTTGAAACAATGAGTTGGTTCCCTCTCATGATTGCAACACAAGCCGTACATCCAGAAGTAGGCCCAGAAAAATCAGAGTGAGGCCCCTGATATCAATATAACACACACTTAGACACAAGCCAATTAAATAAGGTCTACAACAACAGTAATGTGCAGGTCAGGCAAGGTTTCATGCTAAAGGACCATATAAGTATGTATAATTTTGAAGGGAAGGATCTATCTACAGCGGTTTTGCCCCATTTTAAAAAGCAGAAGTATTCAGTACAGCATTCACTTATTAAACAGGATCAACTTTAATGAAAGTTCCAACTTCTTAGGTTAACATGAGTATTCATTGAGAAACTTCCATTCTTTCCAAAAGCAAGAAGCAGTAGTAAGTGTACAGAAGTCCATGAAGGTTGGATTGGGAAGCTTTGAATATTCTCAATAAAATACCCCAATTTCCATTTCAAAATGGTTTTATCAGCTGAACAGACAAAAAAAGAGAGGCGTATTATTTTATCTCATTTTAACTCAATATCCTCAGGCACAACAAGTACCTCCTCAAATGCCCAATCATCAACATGGTTGTTTCCATCACCATTTTTTGGAGACCAAATAAGACCCTCTATCATACCCGTGAACTTGTTTAATTTATCCCCTAGTGCAGCCAGCTCCCTCCATCCTCTCTGACCACGCATCATCTCATCAATTCTGCACCAGGAACAGAACAAAACAAAGTCTCACAACGTGCTACAAAAGCACAAAAGCAACTAGTGATTTCATAGTGCAAAAGACATCCATGCAGACCTAGCAAAAAGCAGGGCACAGAAAGATCTACATAGGCGATATCAATTAGTTGGAATTAAGTTTTAGTCATGTTAGTACGTTTTACTTTTATATGAAGTGGGTCACAACAAATGTCATTAAGGGTAAACGAAGATGATAAGATTAAATAGTTTCCAAAATATAGAAATGCCACAATTTTTTTGACATACTAAAAAATAAAGTATGCCACGTAAAAAATGGGACGGACGAGTACTTACCAAATTCCGTAGTATAACATTACAACGCCACATGAGTATTCAACTTTTTGGAAATGTCAAGGGTTTGATATGGTAAGCACCATCAGAGTACCCGTACAAGCTTTCAACTCATGGGAAAAGAAATATACGGAATAAAATGCATTTGCAGTGAAACAGGACTAAACATATCATCCATCAAATAAATACATTAAGTTAATTAATATAGCCAGCGACAATTCAAGAAATTCAATCCAAACAGGAGTGAATCATTCAATAATCCATTTCAGTTTTCAACCAGAAAATATGAAATGCATAGAGCAAACCCAGTGTATATCGGTCAAAGTTGAAAATTACAACAAAGCAATGGAACAGCACTAACATTAACTACTATAAGTAGCTACTAGGAAAGGGCTCATGAAAACATACATGTAGAATCAGAACTCTGTTTAAACAACAACAACAACAAACCCAGTGTAATTATAGTAAACATTAAAAGAAGTAAATAAGTAAACACTAAAAGACAGCCATAAGAGTTCTCAGGATGTTGTATAGTCAATTATAGAAGTCAACCTGAAAAAGGCTTTCTGGACTGAAGTTCCTATATCACCATGTAAATATGCTTCATGCTTGAGCACTTGTTGATGTAGATACTTGGCACAGAATTTAGCAACAACTTTACCTGTAGTTTACCAATGGTTCAGTTATATTAGCAGATCAGGAAGTAGCATAACAGTTGTTCAAAACGTTCTTCAAGATGCAAGTTTATACCGGCAATCTTATCTTTCCAGAGCAGGAAAAGTTTGACTAAAGTGTCTGCTGTTTAATAAGCATGAATTAGAATTCGGATTAGAATTGACACTTTCAGGGCTATTGAAGCTTTTCAGTAACCTCTATCCCAGGAATTAACTCAAGCCTTCCAAATCAAAAATATTGTTGTTACATCCCTAAACCACCATATAAAACATAAGGAATAGGGAGTAAAAGGCAGACAATTTAGAGGGTAACAGATAATAGGACTCTAAGCCTTCTGTAGTCCTAATCAACTTGGCATTGAGTGAAACACCATTATTTTAAGCAAGGATCCCAGACTGCTCGAGTATGTCCTCAAAAATACCTTTTATTAATTTCCATAAGTTGAATCATCACACGATTATGTCTCTACACAAGAAGTTAGCTAAATAAGCAACACCACACAGAAATCCACCAAGGTCACTTGGGATCTACAAAATCACTCAACAAAGTACCATAATCAAATATATCCAGACACAATCTTCCACAGTGCGAGTTTGCTAAAATTGATAACAGAAAAACTAAAATTGATAATGCATTTCTACCAAGTTTAAACCATGGCCTTGCTGATGGAAAATAGACCTGAATGAACATAAAAGATTTCTCTTACAAAATGGCACTGCATCATACTTGATGTTTGATGCAACAGAACCAAGATTTCATAGCTCAACTGTTAAGGCATAACCTATTGAACTGAATGGAGAGAGAGAGGAATACAAGAGCTTTTGACGGAGTAGAGAAGGATTTTGTACACTAGTGGAATAGCGTCTTATCCCTTATTTTCTTTTAATGCACCCACTAGATTCCTATATGTATAGAAGATTGGATATCTTTCATAGAAAACCATATTTCTTCGTAGGTCTTTCTACTTTTCAGTATACTTCTTGTATGCGGGCATGTTTTGCCCTTCTTTTAATGAAATTTATTGCTTTATAAAAACAAATGTATAGCATCTCAAGAAGAAACCATGTAACAACAAGATACATACCTCCGTGACCATCATAGACACCAAAAAAGGATGTTGAAGCATCCAAATCAGGTATTGCTGCATGCTGAACAAAGGAGTAGGACAAAAGGTCAGCTCAAGATGATGTTTATCTCCTACATATTGTTGGATTATCCATAAGGAAAACATTATGATAAGACAAACACTGAGAACATGTTTCAGAGTAACTATGCCAATAAAAAGCATTTATTAAATACTTAAGGTCATAATAGGATGAGCCTGTACAATGCATTTAAACTGATAAAAGCAAACATCATAATGTCAGTCGATAACAACTCCAATTCTTAACTGTATTGTGATTTTAGAATACTAAAGACAATTTTACCTTGAGTAGAATTAATTAAATAACTTTAGCTTATTTCCTTTCACTGAAAGATTACTCCAGCTTCCTTTGACTTATTTAATTCTTTTCTTTTATTTTTATTTTTCGGAAGGAGTCTAAACCGATAAGTGAGATGGGCTGCAAATAGATCATTAAGAGGAAAGAACGCTAACAAGCATAAAAATCATTGTATAGTCCCACTACCAAAGCTTTCCACGTTGTAAATGTTTTATTAGTCTTACAATGAATCTGTCGGCAAAGCAAAGGCAAGTTGGTCAAGACTCTTAGACGGCCATGGTAAAAGATACCAGTTTAACTTCATACCACACATGTTAGGATACCAGCCAGCACTGAAGATAACAAATTCTACAACTCAGAATGATAAAATGGCTAGAGAAACAAAAATCAAACAAAGTTCAAACAAGTAACTTTGCTCTTGGGTCAGAACGCGAGAAATCAACCATAAACTTAACCTCATCCTCTAGGAACCGCTTGAGACAGCGCAAAATCCCTACTTTTTACCAGATGGAAAGCTGTGAAATTATTACCGCATTTTTCCACTTTGACATTATTGTCTTGTATCATAAATATCTCAAATGTATTGAATAGAAACAAACAACTTATTTCCATTCCACAAATTACATCACAAAACATATTGACTAAAGTAAGTAGCAGGGATACAAGGGATAGTAGCAGGGATACAAGGGATACTCACAGCATCTTCCATTGTTGCACGCCATCCTTGCATTGATGATAAACCATATCTTACCCTAGCATTCTCACCATCTTCTGAGAATTTCTCTGTTTTGGGGGAACTGAGGTATATACCCATCACTTTTAGCTGAAACAGATAAAGAGAAGCACTGACATATCATAAGAACAACCATAGACAAGTGGGAAGCAGTGAACATTTATAGCCAAAACCACTTAGAAGGGGAAAATCAGAATCTTCTGGCCATGTATCCGATTAAAGCAGATATATCGTAATAATGACAGATACAAACAAGCAACAATCTAGAGAAAAGATACAACTGAAGAATCAAGAAAGCAAAATTGAAAAACAAAAGGAAATCATCCTGTAAAGAAAATTACGTAAGAATGTTAGGTACTAGTAAATTCCCATAAGTTATCTGCCCCCCATCCCACGTGCAGGCCTCTATCTACACCATAATTGCAGTAGACAGACATCTAATTCACCAAGTGCACAAGAAGCCTATCATCTTCAGAACAGCTGTTAACTTATTTCTCTCTTTCCACATAGACCAGAAAATTCAATGTAGAGAGCTTTCTGATGTTGTCATTGCTTCCTTGAGATTCAAGTACCATACGGTCCATAAGAGGCAGCAGGTAATTTTTTAAGAGAAAATGTCATTACTCAGTGAACGCTGACTAAAGAAGGAACATCTTCCAAATATCTTGAGCGAAATCAGAATAAAGCATCAGATGGTCAACTGATTCCAGAGGCGGACTGACCCTTAAGGGTAGGGGTGCACCGATCCCTGTAAGCCTTGGCAAAAATCCTGATATATCTGTATATATATCGAGAAACCCATATACAATTTATTTGTGCCCCCTCAATCAAGGAAGCTGGATTGGTGCACCCATTGAGCAGTCCACTCAAGTTCTTTCCCTTGCTTATTGTGACCTGGGTTCGAGGCCAACTCCAGCAGCTTTGCTCTTTCTCTACTTTTTTTCTTTTCAATGATAGTAGTAATAGTCTACTTTGTTTAATATTTCATTTACCAATTCTGAATTGAACTTGAGTTTAGTACTTTTTCATAGTAGTGAACTTAGTTTAAAAAAAAATTCTTTTTCAAATCCCCCCCTCAAAAGTCAAAAGCCCTAATGCACCTTCGCTCTCCACGACTAGAAAAATACAAACCCTTCCTTTACCACTCGCATTGGTGACTGTAGGAAGAGCATTCTCAATCATGAAGCACATCAAAGATGAATTGCATAGTAGTATTAGTGATGCATCTTAAAATGATTGTTTTGTTTATTACTTTGAGAAGGAAATACTTGCAAATGTAAGCAATGATGCCATCATTAACCGTTTTTCAGAAAATAAAAGAACATCAAGTTCAAGTATGAATGGATGACGCACTTTGTTATATTAGTACCAAATTAGTGATATGCGATAATATGGAAGTTTATACTTTGCTGATAAGTTATCACAATCATTAAGTTTTCAATGAGTTGCACGCCGAATTATGTCGCTAGTAATTGACATATCTATGTTAAAGATAGTGTTGCATCGGCCACACTCAAATCCTAGGTCCGTCTTTGATTGATTCTATAATTTATAATACATACAACATCTGGCAGCAAACCTCTTTCCGCCCTCATCAAATTCAGTCTTGAAATGCTAAACTCTATGATCCAGCAAAACTTAATAGGGCAAGAACTGAAAACTTGATTAAAGAAATTCAACAACTTTTGGTAATAGAGAGAAAAGGCAGATGCTAATGCAATTGACATGCTATGTGAAATTCATAGGCCAAAATCCTTTGCAATTTGAGCAAATATGCAAACTTAAATCACTATTCATTTCAGCTCTACTTTCAGATTCAATTCAAACACACTTGAAAAAAAAAGAAAGTAAATTGAGATCTTAAACTTTTGAAAATGTAGAAATTCAAAATCCCATCTTACCTCCAGAATAGAAATCAGTGCGATTGGATCACTACAAAAGATTTGCTAAATGGCTGACCTTGATAAACATTTCATCTTCTTCCAAATACATAATATTCAGAAATTGACTAACTAAATATTGAAAATTCGTATTCTAAATTAGTATAATTCACTGGGTGAAAGTGAGAAACTTACAAGTAGATTTGGCCGGAGAAAGAGGCGTCGAATGAAGATTTTGTGATTCCGATAAAGAGGAATGAGGTGGAAGGTAAGAGTAGGACAAAGTGCGGGTGGATTCTGACGGCTCTTCTCCTTGTCTTCTCATCCAATTAAATACTAGTATTAAATACTGTAATGCAACTTGCACAGAGTACAAAAATTGTGTTCTAATTATTTTTATCATTATTAGGTAATAGAGATGAAAAGTTATCCCTAAGCACAATTAGCATATTCACCCCTAAAATTTAGATAAATATTTACACGTTCCGTAAATAGTACTGCATCTCCATACCAAAAAAAAATGTATTTTTTTTTATTTAAAAATAATTTATCTTTATGCAATGATTTATAGCCAAATAAAATATATGTAACTTATTTTACACCACAAGTTGAAAAGTTTTTTCTTTTTTCTTAAATTTCGTGCTCAGTCAAATAGATTCACATAAGTTGAAATGGAAGGGTATAAAATTTGGCACAAAACTAAATAACATAGGATTGTCAGCATATGTCACCAATCTAATATTGTTGGTTTCGGCTTGTATAGCTTAGATTTAGCACTAGGCAAGATATATTACTAGTTTCAAGTATCCACGAGCCAAAGGCATTTACCCCTCATCTCAAATGTAATCAAGGAAGCTTTCTGCTATCTTCCAGCTAGAGTTGGGAAGTTAATAGCAGTGAAATTCCTTCTATCCATGTAACCATCTTTTTGGAGATGAATTAAATGCTTTTATATATATATATATATATATATGGTTGTTCATGATTCGGTTTGGAACGGTTTTTTCCAAAAAAAAAAAAAAATCAAATAAATCGATTTTTCAAATATTAGAACCAAATTTTATCGATATGGTTTATGTCGGTTTTTCAGTTTTTCGGTTATTTTTCATTTTTTCTTAAATATGAGACATACACTACCAAACACATATTTCGGCGACTAAATTTTCAACGTAACACTGTCAAACCAATTGCTTTTTGAGAAATTTATCATATACCAAGATATATTGATGATAATTGAATCAAATAGTGATGAATAATTTAAGAACTCAATTAAAAAATAAATTATTTTTAATATGAAATAGATTCTTGTATTTAGCAAAAGAAAACTACCAATTAAACTAGAATGTAAAGGCAAAGAACTAGATTATTATAATAGCAAAGAACTAGACTAAAAGTGCAAATGATTAATATGTACCATAAAATTTTAAAATTTTTGTATAAAAATATACATACATATATATATATATATATATATGTATAAGTGTAATAATAAATTTTAAATACATACTTCTATAGTCGGTTTGATTCGCGTTTTTCGGTTATTTTTTGGTTAAAATCAAAACCAAACCAAATTTGATCGGTTTTTAAAATTCAAAACCAAACGAAACCAAAAAAGTATCGGTTTGGTTATGTTTTCGGTTTGATTCGATTTTTCGAATTTTTATGAACACTCCTACATATATATATATATATATATTTTTTTTTTTTTGCGTTTATTTTATGTTACATAGATTCAAACTACACCTCAAGAACCATACAAATCGACTATAATCTCTTGATATCAAGGTGATATTGGACAAAAGAAAACATGCATTGATCTCCACCCCATTTGGTAGTTAATTGTTACAGGTTAAAGCAACAAAAAACTTAAAACTAGTTTCAAAAATAGAACGGACTTTTATATAGTGGCATGGTATCAAGAGGGTTGTGATTTGTCATTCATATTGATGTGATGGAAACAATCCATGCACCAATAATAATTATGGGTAGTGTAAGTGGCGCCAATATTCTTACTTAAAACATAGAAAAATTTGAATGAGTTCTAACTTCTAATTGGACTGGCAGAAAACAAGGGAACTGTATCATTAGTATCAACACATGACTCTCTAATATCTTAATTTACATAAATCTCGTACCATACACACATGATTTACTCCACAAATGGCTTATAGAAGTGGTTATAATTAGTACTAGAGTTTTTGTTGATTATTGTTTACATAGCGGATAAGATAGTTTATCATCGCTAAAGTAGTGAGTCATCAATCTAACCTCATTTCTTGGTAGAATCAATGTTTTAGGATGTTCTAACAAACAAAATAGAATTGGATTATATGATCAACTATTGGTAAGATGAGAATGAAAAACATGATTTTGGACAGGTAAATCACCGACAATGACATGTCCAACCTCTAAAGTTGGCCTTTTGACTATGACATCTTGCATCGAGTTACACTTCACTATTGTGGATATGCCTAATTAGACCTTGTGGTAGGCAATGCAATTTTTTTTAAAATAAGATCTTATTGTTAATAGTTACTCTTTAGTAAGTTATAAGGTTGGGTAGGACGCATTTTATGTCTTTTCACGTTAGACCTCTACAGCCAGATAGCATGGTGTAAAATACCATAGTCGAGTAAACTTCATATATAATGTGCATTCACTTGTAGTAAAGTTTGGCAGTGATTGCAACATACATTTTTTGTAACAACAAAAATGTATTTATTTAGGCAACACGATATATATTGAGCTATATTCATAATGTGTACACATGCCATGTGTGAGATTCTACAATCGAGAAGTATTCTGTTCATGCTTTTTTCACAATTGAACCTCAGGTGGTCACTCATCCACATGATAAGAACCCACTCAATATTTTTTCAAACTGGAAAGGTCCATCTGTTCCAAGTTTATTAGATATTCCCTCCTTTCCGGCGATCTCTTCCTAAATTTTAAAATAATTTAAAGTAAACTTTTAATTAATTTTATTTTCTTGAAATTTTTTTATAGTCACACAAATACTTTTGCATGTTTAACGCAACCACGCAAATGTTATTTCTTATTTAAGACCATAAATTTTAAAAGTTTTTATTTCTTTCTAAAACTCTCAACCCATTCAAATAGGCTTTATTGAGGCCAAACGCACACGAAAGTATGCACGGTCGTCAAGTAATAAAGTGATACGAAAAGTATCGTTCTCAAGAGGACTTAGTTATCAACTATTAACTAAATTAGACTATCCTAATTATCTAAATAAGGATTATACCCAAAAGTGTTAATTCTAAACTAATTAAAATTAAATTAAATAAAAACACAACGAATAAACTTTAAACAGAGAAAGAGCAGATTTTCACTGTTATCAATGTGATGAAAACCATCTAGTTTATTAGCTATCTAACAATCTTATATATTCTTCACTTAAATTTATTATTTAATTTATCTGGTTTATTTGGTTGACAGGGTTTATATTGCTCATAAGAATCTGTCGACTTCTTACTCTCCTATTCAAGCCAACATAACGCCTAAATGTGTATGGATCTTAGAATCAACAAGAATGAATTCATAATATAGTCAAGCAAGGCAACTAGCATATATATATATATATATATATATATATATATATATATATATATATATATATATATATATATATATATTCTAACTGTGAATATGTTCCCCACTGCCCATGTTCAAGAACTTATTCTACTCAATTCTATGTATAATCTAGAATTCTCACTTTCAAGTTTAATTATAGATTCATAGATAGTATTCAATTGGTGATCACAATCAAATAATTAAGCGTATGATTTAAATCAAGAAATCAATATTAATATTCGAGTAACAATAGTTATGAAAGAACCAAAACCCTATAACGTGAAGTTTAGCTCCACATAGACATGATAACCAAACAACAAATTATTCAAAGAAACATAAAAATTACTAAAGTTTAATGAAGAAATGATGATATCTGGATTTCACGACAGCTCCTTGCTCTCTAAAACCAAAAAGGAAACGAAATAGCGTCGGAAACGAAATGGTTTATTTGTTGTTATAATTGAAGGCCGCAGAGAGTCTATCTCTTCCCGATTTATTGAGAACTAATTTATGTATAAAACCTTGTATAGGTACATTGTTTGCTTAGCATTTTACTTTTTTTTTTTAAATAATACATGAATAAGTTATGAGAAATTCTTTTACATTATTTTATATATTAGTCTTTGGGTATGCGCATTGTGTGTAGCTTATACTAATGGGTATTAAATTTTAAAAATTAATATAAATATAATATTTAACAATATGTTTGATAAAAGTATAAGTTCCTGAAAATGATGATTATTAATCTTATTAGCTAAATCAATAAAGAAAAAAAAAATTATGTCCACACCTTAAAACTAAAATTTCTAATTTGATGAACTCCATAATTCCATAAGAATTAAAACTAAAAGTGAAAAGATGTAAAATGCGACAGAAAAATCAGTAACCACATCTTAAAACTACTCCTTAAAAGTTTTATGATAGAAGAATGTGAAATAGTATCAACATGATTCTATAATGATTATCTTTATGAGATACATAGAATTACTTACCTGAATCAATGAAACTGATGCAATTCTAGCCTGATACAAGGACGGAAATTGCCCTATTTAAATTTCTAAATAACATATTTTAAATCATGTAATACATATAATACAGGCAACTAATCTTATAAAATACAAGCAACTTGAGCTGTTATAATTATAAAACATAGTGCAAACATAATCTTGTATTAATAAGATCCTTAATTGATATGAATTATTGCTTAACCAATTTTTTGCTACGCAATGCAATGAGCCAAACTATCTATACAAAAATTACAAATAAATAAATTTTAAATTGATAATTGTACAAGAGATATTGATAACAAAAATCACAATGATAGCTTTTTAATTTGCAATTGTCCATGAAAAATACACGAACGTCTATTTGTAACTTCAAAAATAACCTAAAGGTTATGAAATTTACCTCGAATTACAAGCAAGTTTACCTTCTCATATATCGACACTATCAAAGAGCTTATGATAAAAAATGTGAAATATTACTTTTTTAATAAAAATATTCAGCTCCTCATTAATTTAAATTTTTAATTTTAAAATTCAAAATTAAAGAAGGAGTTACCATCCCAGGACAATTTAGGTAAAAGAATCTTAAACCTAAAGTTACATCAATTGCTGGAATACTGTTGTTATGAACAGATCTTTTCAATGAATACAAGCTAAAATGAATTCTAAATCTATATTTTGTCAATTGTGGTTTTTATGAAAAAGATATTTTTATTTTACCACAAGAAAATACATGTGGTAATCTAAGTTCAGATTAGATTATTAGGCACCTAAGGATGTTACATATAAAAAAATGTAGCAATTATAGTTTTGTTACAAAATTTAATTAAGAAAAGAGATTTATATAAGGTAAAATCTTAATGAATTTTAAAGTTCTAAATAATAGGAATTCCTACATATTTAAAATAAGGAAAGGTTTAACACAAAAAAGTTTAGTTGATTTCAAATTTCTAGATATTAGAAAAATAATTTAGTTACGAATTTAATACCAGGGTATGCTTATATTATTAAACAAGTGGAGGCAAATGTCTGGCTTCTGAAGAGATTGTTGTTTCAGATTCTTGTGGATTAATACTCTGATATTAGTATTGATTATCAGAAGTTCTTGAAATCATCTCAAATCCTCAATTTTCTATATATCACATTGAAAATATAAGTTGTGAAATTCTCAGGACTCTCTTTATACCCCTTATATCTGTACATCATGTGGGTGAAGCTTCTACTTGCTGGTCGAGATGAAAAGTTTTAAGATACTCTATATAGTTCTCTACTCACTTCATAGGTTACATGGTAGTTTACAAGTATACACCTGACTGAACTGGTCTTGTTTGATCCATCAAATTGAGATACTTTTATTGAGTATTGAGTAAAAAGAATTGTTGGTTGTTGTAGAAACTAGGAGGGGTATTCCCATGTACATATGAAGCAACAAAGGCCTACTTTTTGAGTCAAATATATTAGGAAAATCCATTACAAATGAATTGAATACAAAAAACTGACTTAGACGAAGAGTAAATGCCGAATAACAGAAGACATGTCTCAAACTCGTGAATGAATCCTAGAATGTTGCCTTGTTATTGCTGCTGTGGTTTCTTCTCCAAACTTGAATTCTAGGGATACGAATCTTTTTTTACTGAACATCGTATCAATGAGGTTCTCCAAAGCCTCAGGTGTTAATCGAAATCCATCCCAATGTAAATACGAAGCCCTGTTGAGATTAGTAGTGCTAGTGATGGTTAACTTTCTTCTTTACTGTTAGGTAGTTAAGTTCCATTTGTTAGTTATAACTAACTTATATTAGAGTGGAGTTAGTGTGACTAGAGTTAGCATTAACCTTAACTACAGTTGAGGAGTAGAGTTAGTTTTATTCTCTTCTTCTATATATACATGTACACCACACTTGTCAGATTGAATTGAAGCATTACATTTCCTCCTCTTCTAGAATATTCCGTCAAATTCACTCTATCACTCTTCCTCTCTAAAAGCTAACAGAGAACTTTAGCTCCACATCCATGGCAGAGCTCCATGGTTAGCTGATTTCGTCATGGTATCAGAGCCACACGGCCATTAGTGTGGTCTTATCGTCCTCAATTCTCTCTCGAAGCTAATTTGGAGGATCAACAATGGCGACTGTCGATAACACGGAACCAGAGAAGTTGAGTCACAATCACCCACTCTTCCTGAATTCGAATGATAATTCAGGTACGATTCTGATTTCATTACAACTGAGAGGGTCGGAGAATTATTCTGTGTGGAGCCGCACAATGAGAATTGCAATCCTAGGACGAAATAAGTTAGGGTTTATTGATGGCATATGCAAAAGAGAAAATTACGGCACAAATCTGGTTGATCTCTGGGAACGTTGTAATGCGATAGTTTTGTCCTGGTTGATGAATTGTGTATCACCTGAACTGTTGAGTGGAATGGTATATTCCTCAAATGCTAGTGCAGTTTGGGATGATTTGAAAGAGCGATTTGATAAGGTGGACTGTTCTAGGATTTTTCAGATCCACAAACAAATCGCTATTGCTAGCCAAGGTACCAGCTTAATTTCAATTTATTTCTCTAAATTGAGAGTTCTTTGGACAAAGTTTGATAGTTTGGCATGTATCTTTTGTTTCTCATGTATCTGTGTTTTGAGGTATAGTCGGGGCCTTGTTGCCGACATTTTCATTATTACTCTTCTATTATATTTAGAGGCTCCGTAGACAGGTTGTGGGTTATGGTTGATATTGAGAATTGAACTAGAAATGTTGGAACTTGGAAATTATATTTTTCATTAATTCTATAAACTCGTAATGTTTTGAAAATTATGAATGCAGCTACTAATGAGAATGAAAAGGAAGTTGTTAATAAAATCTTTTCAGTGATTGATTAATGGAGTACATCTCTTCTTTATTCATGGATGAGTTTGGGTAGAAGTAAGTCTAATAGACTTGCTCGGCCGGGTTCTCTCGGTTGAGCGCCGATAGCGCTCCCTGGGTTTGGGGCGTGACAGAATGCTTATGCAAAATTATAGGAGACATAACGGGAAGGATTCCGACAATTAAAAAAATTATAACTCTAGGCCTCTTTAATATTCTCTTTAACTCCATCCTCGTTAGTTGATAATTTTATTATTTTCTGGTATAGTTAATTAGTTAAAATATAAATCAAAATCTTTATAAATAGGAATTATTTGAACTTGTATTTTTTAACAATATTGAACAGTTGTAGCTAAACCTTAGTTCTTAGTGGGTTTCGACTCCGGACTCTAAGACCAAATTATATTTGCAGCGACTACTTATCCTTTTAGGACTAGAATTGGACGTATACTCTATATTACAATTATATCCAATATTAATTTGATTCATTAATAATCCATGCATTAAAATTATAAAATACCCCAATCACTTAAAAGGTATACCTTTTTTTTAAACATCCAACGCTTTAGACATTATACAACACACCATAATATCCAACAAGAAATAATTCATATATTGTGCTTTATACATTACAATCTCTATATAATAGTCTTAGCATTATTAATCTCTCCATTACGATTTCTACCTTATCAACCACTGCACAACTTATAGGCTAAATAGTTCGGGACCTTCCTGAATTTGGCAATTTTTGTTTAGTTTCTCCTAAACTTCATATGGTCTTTATTACCCCTTTGAACTTGGCATTTTAATAGCCTTAACCAGCCAGAAAGAAATACATAGTTGAAACACATATTCATTGTATCTAGAAAAACACAATTAAGATAAAATATGTAATGTATATTAAGACGAAACAACGATAAATTATAATTGGAACAAATAAATTATTATATTTAATTATGGGATAATTTATATTTGAAAAATATCATACTTGGAAGCTGATTTTTTAAAATTTTCTTACCTCCCACGCATATAAAAAAGAGTGTATTCACGTTGTTTGTAACATGAACGAGGAGGAGGCTATCAAATTTTTAAGTTTAGGGGGAATTAGAGATGAGGTAAAGTTTAAGGAGAAAACTAAAGAAAAGTGGTTGGTAAGTACCGTAGCAAGTGTACTTCCAACTGTCCCAGAAAGAAAAAGAAAACAAAAAACAAAAAACAGAAAACCAAACATCTTACTTTGTAGACGCAAAAAGCAAAGTCAAACATTGTGGGGAATCAGAAGTCTAAAGTGCGTAAGGCGTACATAGTTTGAAATCAAACATACCATTTGATTTTGCCTGGAAAGGAGCCGCTAAATGGCGTCTGCCAGTAGTCCTCAATCGCTGTTCAATGTTTTCGTCTACGGCAGCCTTTTAGCTGACGACGTCGTTCGTGCCCTCCTCAAACGGCTCCCACCTTCTTCACCTGCCATTCTCCACAACTTGTTAGTTTTGTGTTCTATTACCATCGATAGATGTGGCATGTTGCCTTTTTTTTATTATTATTTATTATACCCTTTTAGCTTATGTGTGTAAAATTGATGCTGAAATTGTTTTTCAGTGGATATTTGGGATTAGCTTTTCTTAAGAAATTAAAACCTAATAGTATGTGTTGAAGTTTCTTATATGCTTGAGATATAGTGCTGGTTTTGAGATGAATTAAAATAGAAGATTGTGATTTTAATGCTAATTTCATCTGTCTCAGAATCAAAGTTTCAACTAATCTCATACTTTGTATTATGTGAAAAATGTTGTACTTTAACATAGAGGGCTACAAGTGCTTCAACATTCCTTCTTACTTGTGATTCTTGAAAATGTCATGTAGTTGATTTCAACCATTATATTACATATATACGTCTTGTTGTTCTTAAATTCTTACACTGTAGCTTTTCAAATACTAGTTAATGAGATTTTGGGTTTTTCAATTAAAATTTTTGTGTATATATGTTATTGTCCTATTTGCTGGTTGCTTACGATGTTTCTTTAAGTAATAGAGTGATAGATTTTTCTAACATCTTGTAGGAACTGATTCTGTTGCTTTGCTTCAGCCATAGGTTTAGCATCAAAGGGCGTGTTTATCCTGCCATTCTACCTGTAGAAAACAAGAAAGTTAATGGCAAGGTTTGTTTGACATTTACCACTTATTGCCCTAGAGAATTGGCAATGCTTATTAATACGTACTATATCATATGTACAAGCTGTTCCAGACATGCTAAATCACTGAATTATCTTCTAAAGGTTACCTCCAAGCATCTTAGCTATTCAGCTATCATGTGAACATAATCTGATGAATGAATTGCAAAACAATTCTGTTATCATGTGATTTTTGCTGCAAAATTTACTTTTTTCGGTGAAAATATTGGTCATCTCCACATTTTAAATGCCCAGGGACTTCTGCCTCTATTACAAACTACAAAGTCTCCAGACAAAAGCTGGGTGCATCATGGTTTGATACTTGTAATATTTTCAAGTGAGGTTAACATAAGTGAATTGATTGATTATGGAAATTTAAGATTAGGAAAAGCGAATTCACCTTTTAAGTAAACTATGGGACATAATTTTCTTGTTAAAAGTGGAATCATCGCCAGCCATTTGGTTTAGTTCTCCCTCTGACATTGGGTATAAGCATTACTTGAACCCAGTGGATAGCTGCTTATGGTCACTCAGAGTATAGCTTATACATCCTAGTCCATTCCATAAAATTGAAGATTTGGTGGGTGAATGTGATGACTGACCTCCATTATAGAGGTCCAGGCTAATACGTGTGCTATACAACTATAAAGTAGAAGTAACAACAACTACTGCATGCAATCCCTTGTTATTGAGACCTCAATGAAAAATATAAAATCTTACCTCTTACTCATCTTCTGAATGATATGTTTGTTTTGACAAAATGCAGGTTCTTTCAGGCATCACTGTCCTTGAATTGGATATCTTGGATAAATTTGAAGACGTTGAGTATGAAAGGAGAACTGTTGATGTTTCCCTGACGGTATTGATACACAAAGTTCCAGAGTTCCTGTAGTCCTTTATTTGCGTTCTTGTTATAGCAGTGGCACATCACCAGAGCATTACAAGACTATTGTAGAGCTTAAAATATACTCAAACTCCCTGTCTCAAAAAGCTATTTACAAAAAAAAAAAAGTAAACAAATAAATAATTAAATAAAATTACTCAAAAAGCTTTTTCCAAATGTTGTCCAAATGGCTCCTAAATTTTTGGGTTCAATGGAAAAATCAAGCTATTTCAATTGATGGGTGCTTTTTGGCGATAAATGTAGATGCTTGAGGGCCTAACACCTACAACAAATACATGCTCTTTACTGCAGCGTCACTGTTCACTTGAAGTGCTCATCCAGCACTTCAGCGAGTAGTGTTCTGCAGAGTTTTCATCGAAATTAGGCTGTCAATTTCTTTTGTTTTGGATATAAGTCTTAAAGATCACCGCATGCGTTTTTTATTAGTCACAATTGTATGATTTCCTATTCAAAATCTCAGAGTGCTTGATCGCCCTTTGAGTAGTTCTACCTTCATCTGTGTCATCTTTTTGTTTCTAAAAGTTTCGTGGTTGACTAGGAGGCAGAAATCTAGTGTGCTTTGGAGGTAGGAGTTTCAGGTCTTCTATTTATTAACCATTGATGATACAACTTCATAGGTATGATGATCATCTAGTCATAGTGATATCATTGCCATTGCTTTTTAGTTCTTATTAAGAATGTTATGGTTGGCATAAATGTAGCGAAGTGGGTTTATTTCATCCAGATCTCCCACCTATGTCAGATATACTTTTGGCACTTCTGACCTCACACAACACTAGTGAGGCGCGTGGATTTCAGTTTTCCAATTTTAATGTATTTATCTGGTTCACAATAGATGTCTTTGCTTTTTGCAGGACAGTTCCGATACATTAATGGTTGAAGCATATATTTGGGCTGACCAGAGTGACCCGAATTTGTACGGTGAATGGAACTTTGAGGTAATCTGAGATCTCGTATCAGTAGCTTCTTTTCTTAACCAAGATTTTGTATAAGCTAGTCCTCATACTTCTATGTTCTTATGGAAAATGCTTCAAAAGGAATGGGAACAGTTGCACAAGAAAAGCTTCCTGAAAATGACGATGGAGTTTGTGGAGGAACTGGAGCAACCTAACCAAAGTGGCAGCACATGAATCCTATAGGCAGGATGAAAATAAGTCCACGGTTTGATCTTTTTCATGAACATCGAGTGCCCACGGGAACAACCCCCCCCCTCCAGAAAAAAAGAAAAAGAGAGGAAGTTCTGGACAAGTAAGCTTAGAAACAGGAATTCAGTTTGGACTGGATAAGCACTATTAGTCTATTGCTTCTGTTGTATTACAAGTAGTGGTTTCCACTGCCCTTTCCTTTTGATTGTGGGATAGGGGGTAATAGCCCTTTGATCTTGTGAACACTTCATATTGTCATATGTATGTAGTAATTTCAAAGCATTGGTGTTATCTCTGCCTGTACACAATCTATAAAAGATCACATTTAGCATTTCTCTGGTTCTAATTATTGGCTATTCAAACTTGTCATTTTGCTTTCTTTTCTTTGGTTAATGCATCCCAAACATACACTCCTCTCATTTTTAGCATTAGAAGAATGACTTAACTTCCAACTCGACTTAAAGGTCATTTTGAATGAGATCTTCAGTTTTGAATCATTCTACATATTTGAATTTTCCCTCTCTAGTTCACCCCCCCCCCCTCTCCCCAAACCACCCCGGGCCCCTTCTCCCTTCTTTTTCTGTTTACTAAAGACATAAAGTCTCACTCTGTCACATCGTTGTTAATGGTTGATTACCCTTTTGGAGTCAATAAGGGATATTTACTGAAATAAAAATTATTTATAAGAATGTAAAATTAGCTTTTAATGACGCTTCTGCTTCTAGGAAGAAGCTACAATTAGCTTCTTTCAAACAAAAGAAAAACAAAACTACTTCACTTTCTTTTTCCTTAACGTCTAAAGAAGATAACAATCAAATTGAAACCGTTTTAAACATTCCATGTAACATTTAAAAAGAGCAAGTAGAGAGAATACTTGCATTACATCTTCAAAACAATCAGTTCTGTTTAAAACTTCTCAGAAAAGTTTGAAGATGTACAGTAAAATGTTAGAAAGTATAAAATTCTAGTTCGCTCAAGGTCAGACTTAAAAATACAACTCAATTCGAGGGAGCATTTATCAACACATTTTTGCATTTTATTGAAGATAGTAGAAATTCTTGTCATATATGTTAGTCCAGAATAGAAGCTTTAATATAGTCAAACTTTCACAATGATTTTGCCACAAACGACTCGTCTTCTCTTATATGATTTAACAAATGTTGTTAATTTTTTGTCCTGAAATCTAATAATGCAGAATCTAATTCTGCTTTGGAGGGTTGCGACGGCGAATTCTTAGATAGCCAAACTTGCCAGCTCCAGGAGATGAACCCTCAAAGAGAATAGGCAAATATCCTGTTGCAGCTTTGTATCTTCGCTGTATCTACACATTAAAAAGAGTTGGAACAGCCTCATTATTCTGCTTAAATCAGTACTATTAATAAGACACTTCCAAAAATTCACAAAGATCTCATTCAGCTGAAGAAAAAATCTATCATAGAATACATTTTCGCATTTCACAACTATCCTTTACCACATTCTGTCTCTAACAAGTGTGCTATACTTGAAGAATGCCCATATTGGAACAAACATGACAATTGTATACTTTTCTTGAATTGGGGTAAATAGTGAATTCGAAGGCAACAGAGGAGAAAGGTAGCCTTTAAAAGAGAGGGACATTACCTCGAGAATTTGTTCACTGCTCTTAAGTGAATTCCTACCAATTACACAAACAGTTCCACCAGATCCCCCACCGGTAATTTTAGCACCATACAATGTCCCTTCTCCAGATTTTGATGCCTTACTGTGCTGCATTTCTTGCACTAGTTGGACGAGCCTATTGGTTCCATCCGAACCTAGTCCACAATCACCATAACTGTAGTGGCACTGCAAATAAAGAAATAAATATACAATGGATATATCAGCTTAATACATAAAAGGTGCACTTTCGAGAACATCTTTGCCCCTTTTAAAATAGGGAGAGGAGAATTATTAAAACCAATAAATAAATAAAAATTAGCTTCTGAGCATTCCTCTGGCTTATTTGAGGAACTGGGGTTCTCTACAGATTAAGGCTATAAGATTGTCACCAAGAATAACCTCAAGTAACCCTTAAATGAGACTTATTGATAAGGGAGATTAATCTTTCTTACATTGAAAAAACGTGAATAGGGAGATTAATCTCTGTTACATTGAGAAAATGTCTAGCTTTAATGTTCTATTATGCTTTAATATTGCGCTGGTTACTAATTCTTTCTTCGAAGTTGCTTCTCTTCGAAAATACAAGGAGAAAAGCAGTAGTAGAGAAAAGCTACTGCTGATTGCCATTTTCTTTTGAAACTTGAATACTGAAACTCAAAAGGGAAATACATTGAGATACCTGATACAATAGTTCTCCAAGAGCGTTCAGTTGATCATCTGAAGTCGCAGACGTTAGCAGTGCTTTAAAGGCCTGTCATCAATATTCCAAATCATCAGTCAGATCACATATATTCGTTCCATTGTGTTGAGAAGTAGTTTAATCCAAAGACAACATAAGACATTCAGACACCATAGTCTAAAGACATTCAATTAGAAGAAATAAATAGTAAAATTGAACATTAGGATATAAAGAAGAAAATTAGTTTTAGATGTGCTAACTACACATTGATCAATTGAAGAAAACTAACCTTCACACGGAAGTTCTCATAAATAGGGTGTCTGGCAGCAGCTCTGACCCCATAATTACGTGTCTTGTCAATTGTCGTTACCGGGTCACGGTGGTCAGTGTACTTTTCAACAAATGACTCACCAAGTATAGACTCAGGAAGCATCTTGGCGTACATAGCCTCATATCTACAATAGCAATACCATTTATGAATTATTACAAGTCAAGAGACCGATCCGATTGGAACAGCCACAAACATGCCCAATAAGTGCCGTTCTTATTGTTATTTGTATCAAAAATCTATCTTTTCCTTTGTCTCCATGGTTGAAGTATGAATGAATTCATTGTGGAGGTCGGAGATAACATGTTTTTTCATTTTGACCAAGAAAGGAATATGGATCATTACCTCAGGGAGGAGAAAGGGAAGAAAGGGATCAGTATGGTAAGTTGGCGCATGATACCACAATAAAAAATGTTGTTCACAGTTACAAAGGAATAACATTTACGGAAAAGAAGTGAAAACAACCAACAGTGCAGAGGAAACAGGGAGAAGAGGAGAGATCACATGCATTAATCAGAATGAAAATGAAAAATTGCTCTCCTTATTCTTCAGATCATGCTTATTACCTATGAGGTGAAAGGTTGCATAAGTAATCTAATGAAGCTTCAGCTTCAAGTAATTCGACACCGCCTTCCTCTGATTCATCAGGGCTACTACCATTCGCTAACCGGGACTCTGATAATAGTGTTGATGCAATAGACTTGACGATCTCTCGGCCCATAAAGGCACCAATCCTAACGGATCCATAATCTGCACCTCCAACACTGCACAGCGGTGGTAAATCTTAAAATGTGGACAAAGAAGGAGAGGGGTCTATATTTGTGTTTTGCACATCAACAGAACATAAAGCGACTCACTGGTAACTAGTAAAAATCAATGAAGCTTAAGAAAGAGTTGGTAACTAGTCATTACATTTAGTATATATGTTTAATCCTGTAGCTGTTCTTTAAACAGAAAATATTTCCCTCAAAATTTTGACCATCACATGCAGCCACAGTGAAGATTTGCTTTCTTTTCCTACTAATTTTATATTATGCTTATGTTACTTGCATTTGGACTGAAATTCAATATTCCAAAGGCAGTCCTAAAGATTTAAAAGCTTTCCTTGAGCTGTGGCAGCTTGATGATTCAATTTTATCAAATATTAAAAGAGATAATAATGTTCTGTGAGATTGAGAGGATTGGTATCCTCAGGAGGAATGGGCATATTCATCCACTTTTTTTTTGGAGGTGTCTGCCCATACAGACTAATTCAAATCTTGTACTATTGCTTATTTTATTTTTCTTTCTTTTCTACTATAATTCTCATATCAGTTTCAATCCAGTTGTTTCATCATCTTTTCCTTCTTAATGTTCACAGATGCAGCATTTTCCTAATGTTCTGACAACAATGTTGGGCTAACTGGCCTTATAGTCTCCAACTGATTTGGTTTCTTTCTGAAACTTAAAGATGATTATCACCCATCCCAGTCATGATAATCCCCAAGACATGAAGAGCTTTAACCAAAACAGACAAGGAAACCATTTTTGGGGAGTTCAGAAATTTCGACAATAAAGTTCAATGGAGCATGCATCTTTAGTGGAAGAGATTACTGCATGAGCTCAAAATTAAATCAGCTTCTGCAGAAATGTGCAAAGTATATAAGCAGGGAACCATTAACTCAGATACCTGAAGCTAGACAAACAGGGTTATTTTTCTTCGAAAGATGAAAAAATAACATTAAAACTGATACCTGTGCCTTATTCCTGAATCAATTCCCCATACTCTTATATGACCAGGAATATCCACTAGACCTAGCACCTCGGCAGGCTGCAACAAATGGGAACAATCTTAGTCATTTCGCTAAACGTCAATTCAGTAAATTTTGTCCAATTATTGGGACAGTACCTGACAAACCATTGCAAGAAGTTTGTTGGCTTCACCACATGCAGAAGTCATCTGATCCATTACCCCACATGGTGCTCCAACAACATGATTTTCTACCTATTACCGAAAGACTGAGAAATTAGGTGCTGAACTAAAATTGAACGTCAAACACTTGGAAGATAAAAATCGTCAATTGGAAGCCCTAGAAAATAATACCTTTTGGCACAGTAAGGCAAGCTCCCTTGGGCTAATATTCAACCCTGGAAAGCAAGATTTTGGTGCATTATCAAGAAAGCATTCAAAAATTGCTAAGGATTAGTTAAACGGAGCTTATACATCACTGGACTAAAGAAAACTTTTAATTCTTTTTTAAGAAATTAATGAGAGTTTTTTCCCTTGTTATCGTGCGTGGTGGTGGTCCAGGTAGAGATCCATTACTAACTCATGATATTTTGTCATGAAAATAGGAAGGCAGTGTTATACTAATCTGAAAGGGACAGACAAGATTCAACTAATTTTCTTTTCCAGGTTGGTCAGATTTTCATGACCAAGTTCACTTCAGTATATCTCACTTGGTCCATTCTTTATATTGCAGCTCTAGTCCTTAGGACCATTACTGTATTTGTAATTACTTCAACTTTCTTCTCTCTTCTTTCTCTTTCGTGTTCACTTATACTGACAACTACACCCTTGGCCAATACAAAATTGTGAGCTGATGAAGAATTAAGAGAGAACCCCTCATAAGTTCCAGGAAAAATCTAAACAGCCATGTCTACTGAATGAATTTAAGGCTAATGAAAGAAACAAGGAATTACGGGAATCAGTTATTCAGAATCAAGCATAAGGAAAGAGAGTCGGGGGTAAAATCATCAGCATAAACATGTCCTAGTGCCGTGAGAAATAAGAAAAACGGGAGATAGATTGAGATAGGGCATGAGAAAAAAATGTTTAATGTTAAGGGAGAATTAGTTGGTCTTGAGAAATAACGTCCTTTTTCATTTTAAAGTTGAATTCTAGTGTCTTCAATTAGTAGTAAACTTAATTATAAAAAACTAATTTCAGGTACATTAATTCTACATCTTCATTAATCATTATAATGCAGCTGGTTAATCAATTTTGTAGGTAATATTATGATTGCCTTTCTTTAATTAAAGAAGATATTTTATCCGTTTCAATTTATTTGATGGTATTTGGGCGAATATGAATTCAATATGCTAGTAAAATGGACTAAAAGATTAAAGTTGTGGTTGGAAAAAAGAGCAAACCTTGTTGGGATTAAAAGATTGGTGAATGGGAAATGGAGGGAAGAAAGTAGAGGGAAAATGAGCTCCAAAAATATATTTAATGTACACAACATTGTCTAACTATTTACATTTAGCTATGTAACAAGTGCTTTGATGGCTCCTAGCTTTTTGGAAGCATTTTATATGCACTAGGTTCCCACCCCCCCCTCCCTGCGTATGTCACCACGCTTCATGCATGCATTCATTCTTCACATAAAGGTCTATTAGCAATAATGTGTGTATCACTGGACGATTAACCCAGTCCTTTTTAATCCAGTTCTTGGAGATAAAGCTTGAGCTGCACTCAAAGTCGGCAATGCTATGTTACTAACACAGACAACTATGACTAGTGTTAATTGACAGGAACGACCGCCTTCTAGTCGTAGTTGGGAACTTTCTTAGACTTGGTGAACGCCTTATGAATTAAACACTGTTCCACACCCGAGGATGTTGTGACCCCCCCCCACACACAAAAAAAACCCGGCTTTCAGTTTCCTCCTAAATCAAGGGGGAGTGGGCAAGTAGGATGGGGTTTTCAAGAAATGGATCTACACCAGTTAGCTAGATATAAAAGTCGAGAATACTTAGAGACCATCCATGTGTGCGCGCTTACCTAGTAAAAGTTAGTATTGTATGGTCAAGTTTATATGTTTCATCTCGACAAAAAAGTACATATCTCATTATAACATTTGCATAGTTATATAAATTGAAGTGTACAGGTGGAAAGAGTAACTACCATGAGCAGCAGCAATGGCAGACATGCTAGCAACCTCCACAGATGCAGAGGATGACACACCTTTTCCTTCTGGGACAGCAGAAGAAACCTGCAAGTCCATAAAAGAGCCTCATCATATATTATTTCCACCTTGCTTGTTCAAGTTGGTGCAACTTGAAAAGTTGAAGTATGATAATAGAAGACACCAATTACTTAACCATAATATTAAGGGATAATTTCAGAGACCTTTCCTCAAATTTCACTTCATAACATTATTTCACATACCTCCCTTATTTTGATTTCTTAGTAATAATGTCTTAATCTATTATAATTAATATAATTCAACTAATTTGCCCTTTTCTAATATTGAGCTCTTTTAATAATTAATTTTATGAATATCTTCTGTAACAAATTCTTTAAGAATAAAAAACCTAATTCCCTTAGCTAGTTTTGTTTACCCTAAAAAATGGATAACAATTAAATTTATAAGTAGTTTTAAGGATACGCGGATTGATTCAATACAAATGATGAATTGCGTTAGATTAAACAGATAAAGGACGTAATAAATGGTCAAACCAATTAAGGGAAGTGATCCCGGACTCAGTAACAGCTTTAATGGAATGCCTTCCTCCGATCTCGGGATCGGGATCACGTTAATGATGAACTGATGAACAAAAGTGAGAACTTTGAATAGAAAATAAGAGTATATTGCCTTGATATGCGTGTTACAATGTCCCTAATGAATAATCAGACCCCCTTTTATATAGTAGGGGAGTTTTACCCCAAGTACAATTCCATAAAAAATAAAAATCTTCCGTTTTACTAATCACCGATTTTCTGCCAATACGTGTCGAGACGCCGTGACATCCGGCTAGTCACGAATATCACGTCCCTTTGTTGGTCGTGCTCGATTATTTGGTAATGCTCTCCGAGGTTTTTGGGATTCGAATCGAACCTGGGGGTCATGGCCCCGAAGCTTCCGAGACATCAGGCTGGTCACGGATATCACAGCCCTTTGTTGGTCGTGCTCGATTATTTGGTAATGCTCTCCGAGGTTTTTAGGATTCGAATCGAACCTGAGGGTCGTGGCCCCGAAGCTTCCGAGGGCAGGCGTTTTGCCCGGACCCCGACTCGAGGGCTCCTTGCCTCGATTTCGGTTCCTTGCAGTCACGTCTCTTGCTCCGTTTACTTCATCGAAAACCAAGGCGTCTCGCGGGCTCGGTTTCACCCGTATACAAGTTTCATGAAACCCAATGCAGGAACTCAAAATAGATCCAACTACACCCTTAAGATAGGCTCTTTTACGAATAAGTGACGGGACATTTCAAGTTGTCTTCTTCCTCAGAAAACATTTCAGGGTTGCCACCAATTACGTCAGTCGTTGTCGCAAATGTACATGCAACAGGCAAAGCAATTTTGGGCAGTGATCTGCTTGTTTAGTACATCCCACAAGCACCTTTCTAATTATTCAATGGCATTTCCGCTGTTGTTACAAACTTTGAGTGGCAGTTTAAATTTTGTGCACTATTGGCCGTAGATAGGAGGTGACATGGCTTCAAGTTACGACCGCCGGAGAATTTTAAGAAGTTGCTTATGATTTTTCCTCTTTATATGCATAAAAGGCACTTCACACTTTCTGAAAATATTTAAAACGCGGAGCTAGATATTTATTGACTAACCCATTTCTTTTTCATTGAATTCTTAAAAAAATAAATTAAATAAAAGATTATATTAGAAATGAAAAATTAGTTTTTTATGCAAAATATTATATCCCGACTAATTTTTCATTTTTTACGACCTTACTTTACTAGAAATGGAAAATTAGTCGGGATATAATAGTTTGCATCAGTGACAAATAGGTTAATGGAATTGTTACAACAAAGTCAAAACATGGGACTGTAAACCACATGGGAGGCTAGTATTATAAGGCTGAACCTCAGGGGAGGTCTCTAAATTATCTCTAATTCTAATGTGCAACAAAATAACTGTCTGGAGACGGTATAAATTATTTGCCTCAAATAATATTATCCAGGAAATAAAAGTATCAGACTGTCAGCGGTATCCACGCAAAAAGGAGTGAAACTGAACAAATTACCTAAGTTAGTAACTAGGCTGGTCTACCAACCTATACATTGCCGAAGCTTTGTTGCAATGCTCATGGAAGGTGTGAGAAAGCACGAGAGAAAATATATTATTGATATTAGATACTCAATACAATACAAGAGGTCCTTATTTATAGCTATACTTTACAAGGACATATTACTCCTATTCCAATGTGGGACAAGACTACATTATGTACATATCTGTAAACTAACACTCCCCCTCAAACCGGTACATACAAATCATATGTACCGAGCTTGTTACATATATAACTAATACGAGTACCAGTGAGGGACTTGGTAAAAATATTTGCAAGCTGATCATTCGACCTCACAAACTTTGTAGCAATCTCTCCTGAAAGTATCTTTTCTCTGACGAAGTGACAATCAATCTCAATGTGTTTAGTTCTCTCATGAAACACCGGATTTGATGCAATATTAAGGGCAACTTGATTATCGCACACAAGTTCCATCCGACTGATTTCACCAAATTTCAACTCCTTGAGCAATTGTTTGGTCCAGACTAGCTCACATGTTGCCATAGCCATTGCTCGATATTCTGCTTCTGCACTAGACCGAGCAACTACATTTTGTTTCTTGCTCTTCCAAGACACCAAATTTCCTCCTACTAAAACACAATATCCAGACGTAGAACGTCTATCAGAAGGTGATCCTGCCCAATCAGCATCTGAGCATCCAACGATCTGCTCATGACCTCGATCCTCAAACAGTAACCCTTTGCCGGGAGCCGATTTTATATACCGAATAATGCGGACAACTGCATCCCAATGACTATCACAGGGAGAATTCATAAACTGACTTACAACACTCACAGGATTAAAAATGTCGGGTCTAGTCACTGTGAGATAATTTAACTTACCAACCAGCCGCCTATAACTTGCAGGATCGCTAAGCGGCTCCCCCTGTCCTGGCAGAAATTTAGAATTCGGATCTATCGGAGTGTCAACAGGTGTGCAACCTATCATCCCTGTCTCCTCAAGAATGTCTAAAGCATATTTTCTTTGAGAAATAACAATACCTGTGCTAGACTGAGCAACCTCAATACCTAGAAAGTACTTCAATCTGCCTAGATCCTTAGTTTGGAAGTGCTGAAAGAGATGATGCTTCAAATTGGTAATACCATCCTGATCATTGCCAGTAATAACAATATCATCAACATAGACTACCAGATAAATACAGAGATTTGAAGCAGAGTGCCGATAAAACACAGAGTGATCAGCTTCACTACGAGTCATGCCAAACTCCTGGATAACTGTGCTGAACTTACCAAACCAGGCTCGAGGAGACTACTTTAGACCATAAAGTGACCGACACAAGCGACATACAAGGTCACGAGACTCCCCTTGAACAACAAAACCAGGTGGTTGCTCCATATAAACCTCATCCTCAAGATCACCGTGAAGAAAGGCATTCTTAATGTCCAGCTGATAGAGAGGCCAATGACGAACCGCAACCATGGATAGAAAAAGGCGGACTGATGCTACTTTAGCCACGGGAGAGAAGGTATCACTGTAATCGAGCCCAAATATCTGAGTATATCCTTTGGCAACAAAACGGGCCTTAAGTCGATCAACCTGGCCATCGGGACAAACTTTGACTGCATAAACCTAACGACAACCAACAGTAGATTTACCTGAAGGAAGAGGAACAAGCTCCCAAGTACCACTTGTATGTAAAGCAGACATCTCGTCACTCATAGCCTGTCGCCATCGTGGATGAGACAACGCTTCACCTGTAGACTTAGGGATGGAAACCAAGGACAAAGAAGATATAAAAGCATAATGGGGAGATGACAGACGATGATAACTTAAACCGACATAATGGGGATTAGGATTAAGTGTGGTCAGTATACCTTTCCGAAGTGCAATCGGTGTACTAGGAAGAGACAAGTCCGCGGTAGGAGCAGGGTCGGGTGCAGGACGAGAACCCGTTAAGCCTGATGTAGGGCGCGGACGACGATGATAAGTCAAGAGTGGTGTTCCTGTGGCTGGGGATCTAAGAAGAACAACACTAGACTCCTCAACGGTTGGTATGGGTGAAACTTCTATGGTCGAAGGTGGAGGAGGAGCTATAGTAAACTCCTCAAAGGTCGGTATAGGTAAGACCTCAGATATATCATGGTGGTCAGCAGAGGTAAAGAAAGGTTTAGACTCAAAAAATGTGATGTCAGCTGACATAAGGTACCTACGAAGATCAGGGGAATAACAACGATATCCCTTCTGAACACGAGAATAACCAAGGAAGACACACTTGAGAGCACGAGGAGCTAACTTATCTTTCACCGGGGCTAAGTTATGAACAAAACACGTGCTCCTAAAAACACGAGGTGGAAGAGAGTATAAGGGTGACTGGAGAAACAATACTGAATGCGGAATCTGATCCTTGATGGGAGATGAAGACATCCGATTAATCAAATAACAAGCTGTGAGAACTGCATTGCCCCAAAAACGCAACGGAACACGAGATTCAATTAGAAGTGTGCGAGCAGTCTCAATAAGGTGCCTATTCTTTCTCTCTGCAACCCCATTTTGCTGAGGGGTATAAGGACAAGATATTTGATGAATAATTCCTTGAGAAGTCATAAACTGCTGAAACTGAGAAGATAAATATTCTAAGGCATTATCACTGCAAAAAATGCGAATAGAAACACCAAATTGGTTTTTGATTTCAGCACAGAAACTCTGAAATATAGAAAATAACTCAGAACGATCTTTCATTAAGAAAAGCCAAGTACATCTTGAATAATCATCAATAAAACTAACAAAATAACGAAATCCTAAGGTTGAACTGACTCTACTAGGACCCCATATATCAGAATGAACTAAGGAGAAAACAGACTCTGCATGACTCTCAACACTACGCGGAAAGGAGGCTCGGGTATATTTCCCAAGCTGACACGACTCACAATCTAATATAGACAAACTAGATAAACTAGGCACCATCTTCTGAAGTTTGGATAAACTCGGATGTCCTAAACGTCTGTGGATTAGGTCTGGAGTATCTGTAACTAGACATGTTTTGGAAGGATTGAGTGAGTTAAGGTAGTACAGGCCTTCTGATTCACGTCCTGTACCAATTGTCTGTCCCGTACTGCGGTCCTGCATAATAAAAGAATCGTCAACAAAATATATACCACAATGGAGGGCACGAGTCAAACGACTAACAAATGCAAGACTAAAAGGACAGCCAGGGACATAAAGAACGGAATCTAGGGTGATAGAAGACAAGGGATTAGCTTGTCCAACTCCTTTTGCCTTAGTTTGACATCCATTGGCTAAAGTAACAGTGAGAAGAGACTGTGAATATACAATATTCGACAAAAGTGATATATTACCAAAGATGTGATCAGAAGCGCTTGAGTCCATGACCCATGGTCCAAGAGTACTAGACTGGGAAACACAAGCAAAAGAATTACCAGCAACATAAGTATCAGTCTGAGCAACCGAGGCTACTTGTGGAGGTGTCTGCTTACTTGCTCGATACTGAAGGAGCTCATTATATTCTTCTTTAGATAAAGAAAGTGGACGACCATGTAAGGAATAGCACATTTCACGAGTGTGTCCAAGTTTGTTACAATAAAAACACTTGGGTCTAGATCTTCCAAAACGACCTCCTCCTCGTCTATTTTCCATAGTTTGAGACGCCCGAACATCTACTGTCTGGGATGCGAGAACAGAGGAATCAAGGACTTGGTGCTGCAGCAAGGCCGAGTAATCGAGAGAATACTTCATCAACTGTGGGGACAATCAGACTAGCCAAAATCTGGTCGCGTACTGAATCAAGATCATTAGGAAGTCCAGCGAGGATCGCTACTCTTGTTGTTTTTCAACACTAGCAGAAACTGGCATTAACTTCTCAAATTCCTCCATGACTGCATGTACTTGACCCAAGTAGACATATCTAATTCCTGCTTCTTTAAGTTTGTCATCCGCGATATCACATCATGGAAGCGAGATATGTCATTAGTGTATAAGGTACGAGCCTTTGCCCAAACCAAATAACATGTTTGGAATGGACGAAACAAGGGCATCAACTTGGAATCAATAGATCGCCACAAGATGCTACATAACTGAGCATCGATCTTTGCCCAACGTGCTATCGCCTTTTCATCTCCTTCGCTAGACTATTTGATTAGATGATCTTGAACACCTTGACCTTTACACCACAACTCGACAGATGAAGCCCAAGCTAAGTAGTTTGAACTTCCCATTAAAGGTTCCGAGGTAATCATAACACTAGAGCTTCCAGAACTCATGTTTCTAGACCCAAAAACATCAAATCTCAAAGACATCGTTGCAAATTATTACTCCCTCCATTCTAATTTATGTGAACCTGTTTGATTGAGCACGGAGTTTAAGAAAAAAAGAAAACTTTTGGAATTTGTGGTCCTAAACAATTTAAAAATGGGCCCAGAGTATTTGTGTGGTTATAAAAGTTTCTCATTAAGGGTAGAATTGTAAGTTTAAGCAAATTTGTTTCCAAATTTAGAAAGGGATCATTCTTTTTAGAACGGACCAAAAAGGAAATAGGTTCACATAAACTGGAACGGAGGTAGTACCAAATAAGAGAAAGAATCAACTGTAATCCACTGAAACAGAGTAAGGAAATACTGTAGTCGTCGGAATCTTACTGTAGCTGCCGGGAAAAAACATTGTTCACGCCGAAAAAATATAAAGGTGGTCGGAATTTGGTGTAACCTGGATGGGTAGGCTCGGAATTCCATTGCGAACAATTTGTTCCAAAGAAAATTTTCAAAAAAGTGACCGGAAAGGGCCCCACGCGCTGACGCGTGACGTCGGAACTTCGCCGGAAAAATTTCTTCCGGCGGCGCGTGGGAGCACGTGGAGAGTCTTCTGACGGAGATATTTTTATGGGTTGGTCGCCAGAGGCCGATCTACTTCGTGGTGGTGTTGGTTTTTGCACAACACTAACGAAAAATGTTTTTTTTTTTTACTGCGGCAGACCTGTGTTTGCCGGATAAAAGACTTCCGGTTGACTGATTTTTCTTCCCGGAGTCGCTGGAATTTATGCACAGCGATAAATCTCTCACGATTGCTCTGATACCATGTGAGAAAGCACGGGAGAAAATATATTATTGCTATTAGATACTTAATACAATACAAGAGGTCCTTATTTATAGCTATACTCTACGAGGACATATTACTCCTATTCCAATGTGGGACAAGACTACATTATATACATATCTGTAAACTAACAGAAGGCAACCACATCAGAGAGTTTGACAGGTCAGAAAAAAATATTGTTTGAAATAGTGAGTTTATGACAACATGAGTGGATATTATAGAGTCGTATAATCTTATAGTTACCCGAAAGTTCAACTAGAAAAAGTTTTCAGGATGAAATTATGTTCACATGAAATGGAGACAAGTACGTAAGCAGCACATACTATCAGGATGTTAATGGAGATGTTACCATTGAATGGTGGTGCATAGAGTAGAAACATAGAACTGTCACCTGTAATTTCAGTTATTCAAGTAATAGATGAAAAGCAAACAATTTCCAGCTAGGAGACGACAAGGCAATGGGTAATGGAGTTGGACTGACCAGCAAACTAATACTATTCTCAAAGCATATGCCAAGCTCCTTCATCAAAACTAGAACTGTACCAGCAACATATGCAGCCCATCTAAAATTGGATTGAAGTTAGTATAACATTAAGATAAGACATTCAAGTAGGGAAAATGCAGAATGAGAGGATGCAAAACCTTTGGGAAGGATCTCGGGCAAAATACTGCCTCGCTTTCTCATAAGTTATGGGTTCATCCCCTTCCAAGAAATCTGATAAGTCCATGTCAAACGTTGGACCACGGTTGCTCAGTTCTGACCCATATGACACCTATTGCGTCACAAATCGGTAAAGCTTCAAGAGAAATAATGATAATGATTGCAATCAAAACAGCTATGCTCTTGAAATTAATTTGATTCCTGATATTGAGAACTTCAAACAGCTTGTTTGCTACCCAATCCCACATAGAAACAGGCAAAAACTATCACATCTACCAAGTCTATATCACATTTCAAAAAGAAAAAGACTATAAATTTCTCATGTGTGTCCGTAAGTGGTGAGAGATTCTAGTACCACCTCAAAATTGCACTTACAACCTGGTCCCTTCAATTGAGGTTAAAATAGACGAGAAAAGCTAACTTCACCGAGTCACCAGCTTCAACACTAACATATGCTTAAAAGAAGTAATTATTAGTGAGAATTTCATACAATTTGAAGCACAGGGGTAGGGCCTTGTCCTCTGGCCTGCTGCCGAGCCAAAGCATGCTTCCACAGCCTCTGTTTGCTAGGGTGAATCTTTTGAACAGCAACATGGCAGGCTTCTCTAATTGGCATCTGTAGGATGTTTCACAGCAATTCGAGAAGTGAGAGCAACAACATTAAGTGAACAATGAAAGTATTACTCTTTAAACTTCAGCGAACAACCCTTAACCAGTCAAGCCTTTTCAGAAAGCATATAGGAAAGCTTCAATAAGTATGTATATGGAAAAGGTAATGAGATAACATTAAATAGACAACAAGTAGGCAAACAAAGAAAATTGGAATATCTGAGTTGTTGAGTAACAAGATAAGAAGTCAAGAAATTGAGGATTAGTCGGTACATTTAACATATTTGTATTAAGATAACAGACAGATGCATAGTGCATATACAGCAGTAGACTATTCTGGCATGTGTTTATGCAAAAAATTTGATGAATGTTATATGAGACACAAAAAGAAAAAAGTAATAGTACTGAAGTAGAATGTCCTATTACTTCAAATGGAAGCAACAATATAACTAACATTTAAAAGGCTGGTTTTGAATTATATTCAGAATGCAAAAAGCGCGGTCAGAGAGCAACCAAGTGGTCAATGAAATAGAAAGCATACACAAATTCAAAGCTGAATCAGACAATCTTAGCTCAAGCTACAAGTTTGGGATGTCTTTATACCAGTTAGTCTAACAAAAAAGAATAGGCATCATTGTGAAAGAAGTAATGGTAGGATACCTGTAAAACAAGGCTTCCAGAGTAGTCAGCAATTCCACCCATCACATCTAGCCTTCCAGGTGCTCTTGCCACAAAAATGTCTTCCTATACATAGAAATTTTAGGCGAGTAAGCCAAGTATGACAGAATTTTTCAAGAAGATTATTAAAGTTCACCTTTAAAGTTTAAAAAGAAATAAAAGGGAACAACCATCACTATCTTTGACTTATTTTAAATCTTTTCTTATTATTAGTTTTAAAAATCTTTTTTTATAACCGTCGTGTCCGGGTTAGCTTGCCCGCACCTAGTTTATAAAATCTGGTTAGCGATAATATTCATCTAGTCTTATCTTCTTAGTTAGAGATAAAGCTGCACTATTTTTAGAAGTTCTAAGTTCAGAATTTCCTACCCTATAAATAAGACTCTCATGTACTTTGTTTAGGGACTCAAGTAATATAGGATTGATGGATTTGGTACTGCAATTTCTATTCCTCTTTAACACCGTTCTTCTTCCTCCCCTCTCCCATATTTCCCTTCTCTGTTTCCCTCCTATTCTTCTCTCTCTCATTCTCTCTTCTTCCTCTTCCTTCTTGTCTCTCTCTGTTTCTCTTTTTTCTCTCTAATACTTCTATTATCTCTCTCTACCTCTATTTATTTGTTTATCCCCATTCTCATTTCTTCTCTTTAACTTTCCCCTTCAACCTTTGGTGTTACACCACTTCCGCTTTGAGGCATAATAGGCACAACTGATTCAATGGAACAATGCACCCAGTGTTATCAAAGGTGAAAAGCGCAAAAAAGCTCTAAGGCCCGTTGGGGTTTAAGCACAAAGCGCAAATAAAGCATGGGCTTTAATGAAAAAAAGGCGAAAATGGAGAAAAAGTAAAAATATGTATATGTAGTCCAGGACCAATAATTATAAGCATGAATAACAAATATATGGACAAAACAATTATGATAAAGTGAAATATCAATTGTTTAGTGTCGCCTTTTCATGATTACACTCATTGACAAAGAAAAGTATGCCTTAGAGCCTTGATGCGACACTGAAGCGCCCACAAAGCGAGGCGAAGCGCTCAACATGTTTTGAGCCTCGCTTTAGGGCTTAAGCGCGCCTTTGACAACACTGAATGCACCATTTATATTTGTGCCCGAAATATTAAATGACTCAATGTTGGATGAAAAAGCAGCATTATGAGTTCTGCTTCACCTCTATATGGCAGTTACACGTTCCTCTTTTCTTTGGTTCTTGTTCACTTTCTTCTCTCTTTTTTTCTTTGGGGGGGTTGGGGGTGGGTGGGGGGGGGTGGTATTTGTGAGGATGAGTGGTGAGAAGTTGCAGTGTTAGTTAACCAAATAAAATTACATAACAGAGTTTGGCATGAAATGAAGAAGACCTCCCAATTGAAAAGACCAGCGGCAGCTTTCCGCTCCCTAATGCTATGCTTTCCTGTTTTAGTTGGGGAATCAACCAAAGCATCCAATCCTGCCAAGCTCTTCAAGAAACTCAGCGTATCTGACAGACCAAGAAAATCTCCATGGAGAATTTCAAAGTCCTGAGGATATCTAAAAGATAAGAAAATCTAAAACATCAACCCTTATTAACACTCAGCAATTATTCTGTTAAACACTGAACAAATGGGATGTAAGAAGAGAATTTACGAGTCTGTTAGAGAGTTATTTTCAGCTGTTACAGCAGTAGGTGATCCTGTGCGAAGACCAAGTTCACTTTCGGCATTTGCATACCAATCTGGAATACAGAGATCTCTACCGGGAACTCTTTGCAATTGATATCCAAGAACTATGGCATCACGCAGTCTTCTTGGCCCACTCAGCTAAAAGTCAGATAAGAGCAAATCTCAGGATATAAGTACTGGGTACACATTTATTAGTTTAGCTACTGGATTATTCTTAATCAAAATAGACAAAAATGAGGAATTATTTGATTAGTGAATACAAAAACTTTACCTTGTCTAATGTATAGTTTTTACCATAAGCTGTATCCTGTAAAATACGAGCTGCAACTTCACCACCATTAGTTCCGCCTTCGTAGCATGGGTTCAGAGTCATTGCACGTTCAAGGTAAGGTCTCCAATGTCCAGTAAGTAAATCCCTTCTGATCATCTCAACACCACCTTGATAATACTATTATTAAAATTATAGGCTTTAATTCCAGTATATCTTCACAAAAACCTTGAGGCAATAAAGAAAAATAACTAAAAGAAAGAAACTTCTGCCAATTTACTCTACCTCAAGCATATTTCTGAGAAATGGTTCTTCATTAAAGTAGTCTCTACGAACAAATACAAATGGTAACCTGTAAGCCAGGGCCTCACTAACGGTACCATATCCAATTTTTCCTGGAATAAAAGACCATTCAGAAGGCTTTATTGGAATAACTTTTAACTTTTTACCCAGCATTTCAGTGATGCAATTTACCTAGCATGCAGTCTGATGCGGCCATTATATCTGGAGTATATGCATTTTTTGCAAGCTTTATGAAATTTGGAGGTAGTTGCTGGCTCTCAGAGGCACCACAAACCTGAATTTCGACAGGAAAGATGTTAAATTAGGAAATACTACATTGGCTTGAAAGTTCAAGAGATCATATACCAGGCATAACCATCCAGTTGGTAAGTACTCCTCCTTCAACTTCCAACCTGCGGGCTACAAATGAAAATAGGAGCATTATTCGAGAATCTGAAGAAGAAAAGTGAAAGACAACATTGAAACAACAAAATTGATATGCCCTCTGTCCCAGATGTTTTTTCTTTCTCTTTCACTTTTGAGATGTCCAAAGTAAGATATCTTTTACTCCAGAACTACCCCTTCCTTTACGGTAAATGGTAATAAATCTGGAAAACATAAACTTTCACAATTAACACAAAACTCTTTCTGTTTTGGGACATCCGAAGTTCTTTGACACCATTTAACTAATTATATCATTCTATACAACTTTCACAACAACTCAAATACAATTAACTAATCAAATTATTCTTTAATGTGATATTTCCTAGATAAATTAACTTTTTAACAGCTGTTTAAATATTTTCTTCCATTACTACTTCTATACTACTCGAGACAAACTAATATCTAAAACTAGTTGAGCATAAAATGGGAGGGAGGAAGTATTTTTCATTCAAAAGTTATTACTATGTTTTCCATTTACCTGAAAATGTTTTAGCTTCATCTTGTTATTGACAACTTCTTTCGTTTTGGAACAGGTAAGCAATCGTAAAACTGATAAATTACTCTTTGTTTGCCTTATCAAACTATATTACTAAACTTTCTAATTCGCAAATCAATATCGCTTACTTTACAGCACCAAGATCATGGGCTGAACCAAACATGGTTAAAAATACCAAAATTGAAGTTAAACACAAGAGTCAAAACTGATTAAGGAACAAGAACATGATGATACGCGATCTTGGCAAATTGCCAAGGAAAAAGGGGAAGCAAAGTTAGCAACCAAATTCAGTTCCGCAGCCAAAGCTTCTTGACATTTTTTAACACTGTTGATATATTCACTAGATGACATAGTCAAAGAGATTTGTCGACTCACCTGTCCACCAAAGTTCAGAATAACAACTTTCACATCCTCCCCAATTCCAAGTTCTTTCCGCACCTACAATAATGAAAATAAGCTAACATCTCTAGACACATATTTTCACAATTATTCAAGCTCTTTCAAACAAAGAGTGAACATTCTGTTTCCTGACCTCTTTGCGAGACTTGTGCAATCTCCTTACAACCAACGGCACGTCAATTATATCACGAAAAGCAGGCACTGCGATATTAAGCAATTGAGCTATAGTTGATGAAGAGCAGGAAAACAAATAAACCAGCATTTTGGTACGCGGCACACAAACATACTTGGACAATATCCTGGCAGCCGAATAAGAAATTCACAATGGGAATAGTCCTCTGCAATCTGCATTAGACATAAAGCCACCAAAAAGAAGAGATATTTAACATTATGGAAGAATATAATTAAACTGAAATAAACTGTAGGTAAAACTCGGACAAGGTTCACATCTCACAATTAATCAGCAGCCATAACAAAGCTAACAGTGTGAGAGTTATAATAAAGCATTATCAAGCTAAGGAATGAAATAGTAGCAGGAAACGGTTAAGCTCTCAGATCTCACCTGCCACACTATTGACCTATGATGATTTCCAGCTGCCATTACATACTCTGCGTAGATGAAGTCCCAGCTACAAGAAAATAAATAACGGCATATATATAAGGGGTGTTTGTTGAACCTTGATCTTCTGAACGAACATAATGACAACCAACAAAGGGGCATACTCCATCAATTGCAGGGTTGTACAACAGCTTACAACAACAACAACAACATACCCAGTCTTATCCCACACCGTGGGGTATGGGGAGGGTAGTGTGTACGCAGACCTTACCCCTACCTTGTGAGGATAGAGAGGTTGTTTACAATAGACCCTCGGCTCAGTAAAGCATAAGCACCACATTAATGAAAATATAGACAAGAAGGGACAGTATCAAAAAGCCATATAAAAGCAGAATAAAAACAACAAGATATTAAGGTAATCAACAATGAAAGAAAACAACGGTTAGTCATAAAAATCTACTGCCCACAGAAAGCGAGATTGCGTACCAATATTACTGTTATGAACACTCTAGACTACTTACTCTACTACCCTAATCCTCGACCTCCATACCTTCCTATCAAGGGTCATGTCCTCGATCAGCTGAAGATGCGCCATGTCTTGCCTAATCACCTCTCCCCACCTCTTCTTTGGCCTACCTCTACCTCTCCGTAGGCCCTCTAATGTTTACCTCTCACACCTCCTCACCGGGGCGTCTGTGCTCCTCCTCCTCACATGACCAAACCACCTAAGCCGCGCTTCCCGCATCTTGTCCTCAATAGGGGCCACACCCACCTTATCGCGAATAACCTCATTTCTGATCCTATCTAACCTGGTGTGCCCGCACATCCATCTCAACATCCTTATATTTGCAACCTTCATCTTCTGGACATGAGCGATCTTGACTGGCAACATCGTTGGTCTGACCACCACTCTGTAGAACTTACACTTAAGTTTCAGTGGCACCTTCTTGTCACATAAAACACCGGAAGCGAGTCTCCATTTCATTCATCCTGCCTCAATATGATGTGTGACATCTTCATCAATCTCCCCATTCCCTGAATAATAGACCTAAGGTACTTAAAACTCCCTCTCCTAGGGATAACCTGCGAGTCCAGCCTCACCTCCCCTTCCCCTCCTTGAGTCTCGCCACTGAACTTACACTCCAAATATTCTGTCTTGGTCCTGCTCAACTTAAAACCTTTGGATTCCAGGGTCTGCATCCATACCTTTAATTGCGCGTTCATACCGTCTCGCGTCTCGTCAATCAATACAATATCGTCTGCAAATAGCATGCACCACGGCACCTCCCCTTGGATGTGGCGCGTCAGTACGTCCATCACCAGAGCAAACAAAAAAGGGCTGAGTGTCGACCGTTGATGCAACCCCATCATAACCGAAAAATGGTCTGAGTCCCCAACCACTGTGCTCACTCGGGTCTTTACTCCATCATACATGTCCTTAATCAACCTACAACAGCTTAAAAAGGCTAATAAAAAATAGTTTTAAGGACTTAAAAGTATGTGGATATAATATGGGCGTCCCGTTCTAAACCTCCAATTGAAGAAGCAAGCTAGGAGTATTTCACTTTGAGCTTTATTTACCTGAATAATTGTTGTATCGTTATGTACACTTCCATTTCACCCAAAAAAAAAAGGAAAAAGAAAAAGAAGTTATGAAGTAAAAAAGGGGATTAAAGTGGAAAACCTGAAGTTGGTGATACAAACAGATGGAATTCCAGCATCAGCTGCTGCCCTGCAAGCAACTGGAACAACATCTGATACCTGTTTCCAGAATACATACACATAAACATCATAAAGTTCCCCCAAATCACTTAGAGAGACATAAATGAGAAAAGACAATAACCACTTTTTGGAAATAAGAGAAAATTTCCCCTTTGTTATTGCCGGTATAACTATGAACAACCAGCTTTATAGTGGTACTGGTAACCCAGAGAGCAGTGCACAAAAAAGTAGTGCTAAGATCGACAAGGTCGTTTATATCCTAAGCCAAGCTTCCAAAAGAAATGATACCTTCCTACATTCTTATTCTACTAAACAGAGACTACTTCACAAAAAGAATAGTGCTAAGTATTCGCTCTTAAATCATTTCTATTCACTCTTACATTCCCGTATCTATTTAACACAGTGGCTACTAATAGCAGCCTCAAAGTCAGGCAACTTATTGAAGTAAATAAAAGAAAGCCAGCAAAGTACTTTTAATTTGTTCTTGATGAAATAAGAGAATCAATTCTTTTACCACAAAATCTGCCTTGATGGATTTGAGCCACAGCACTTCCGTTGCCAAGATGGATGCACGTGGTACAACAGCGGTCTCAGAATACTAAAGCAACAAAGTTTACACATACAACAAGTAAGACAGGCAAGCATAATAGCTCATCTAACAATATAACAAAGAAAAACTGCAATGGAATTATAATCTTCACTAAAATGGCTGAAAGCAGTAGGCGGGTATACCTTCTCTAGTGAGGCAAGACGGTCCACTGTCAAAGCATCAGCTTGAACTGCTCCACAATCCAACAATACCTAAAAGTGTTATACAATGTTAAAAATAGTTAAATGAATTCATTGAAAAAGTAAAATTAGGAGTTATTCAACAAGGGAGAAGTTGATGATCAACAGACCTTGCGAAGGAAAAGCCGAGGAGATTGTATTTCAGATGTAAAGACAAAGTCAGGTGCACCCGTGACGACATGAACATCATGCCCAGCTAGGATGAGATTTCTAGCGACCTAAGCAGCAAAATGATCACAGCCATTGAAATAGGAATCAATTTCCATAATGCAAGACAATGAATAAGGATTTAAACCAAAACCGACAAGCAGGGAAATTGCACTATCTTTTGATGCACCATCATCTACAGAATTATACTATGAAATCATAACACTTGAGGGATCGTGACGCTTGTTGAAATAGCACAGCCATTGGGACAGCACTCTACTTACATTCATTTTACTAAGATTGGACAAATACATTACTGCAATTAAACAGTGCCCTTATTGTTATAAAAAGTTGCTTTTGCTCTTAATTAAACAATTGCACCATTCGCCATTTTTCCTTTGCCTTTACGTGGTACACTTTCCTTTTTAGTTTGTCTCAAAAAGAGTGACATCTTTTATATTTAGAAACAAGTTAACTTTCAACTTCTCATTTTACCCGTAGTGAGATAGATTTATAGACACACAAATCTCTATGACTTGTTTTACATCACAGGTTTCAAGTTTCAATAATCTTTTCATAAATTGGGACAGAGGAAATACTTTGCAAACTTATCTAATAAGCCAATTGAAATTAAAACCTAAAATATACATATATATTGGTTCTTGATAACACTAGCAACAAACAGTCAAATGAAAGTAACCAATGAAGACCAGTTCTTTTCTGGTTCAACTTCCTATCTCAGCAACTAAGTAGTTAATCAAAGTAATGAAATCACATGCAACTCCAATTCAAGAAAATCCATGATCAGATGAAGCAACAAGATCAAGAACAACCAAGTGATCAAATATTACAGAAACAAAGAGACACCCACCAACACACAGAGAAAAATATTCTAAAGATTACATTTTTAGACTAAATAGAGAAGAAAAAGAGACCTCAACAACTCGAGTGGCATGGCCAAAGCCATGACCGGTAACATAGTAAGCAAAGACAAGAGGGCGTTTCTTGGACTCCTCAGTGCCCATTTTCTTGATTTGTTTTCTCTCTGCAAATTTGTTTTCTGTTCAAATGCTTAAACCCCGCAAAGAAAACTATGAAAGTGAACACGGAACTTGAGCGTCTCTTAATAGGAGGGTGTTTCAGAGTAGTATTTGAGTACAAGAAAGATTATGGGATTTGTTGGGGGGTGTAATTGACATCATCAGCTGAATGTGTCAGCCTTATCCGTGTTAGTTATTATGACTAATAAATTGACTTCAATATTTATGGGATTTGTTTGTTTGTACTAAAAATGAGAAAGGGAAAAGTTCAGTACATTTGGGAGAGAATCATGGAATCATACTCCACGGATTCCGTTATTTAAAAAAAAAAAAAAACGTTTTCTAGTCCACTCCATTCATATCAATCTTATCTAATGTTATTCGACGTGTACGAAATTGTAAAAAAAATTACTTTTGAATTTTATTCTAAAAGAAATAATAAATATTTCTATTAGTGAAATTAAAATAATATTTTAAATTAATTTATTTTTAAATATAAAAATATACTACTATTACTTTTTACACAAACTAAAAGAGAAAGAATATCACCTAAATTGAAAAGTAAGAGTATTTAAATTGTTGAGGATTTACTTGACTTATTGAATGATAGTTTATGTATTGCGATATGTCTTCTTTGTTCACGTTTCCTATCATGAAAAACGTGTCAATGTAATTAGGTGCGTTTGGTTTAAATTGATTTAATTTGTCCAGATTTATAGCATTAAAAAGTTCTATTAATAACCACATGTATTTGACGTTAAGAAATTTTAAATTTTAGAATTCATTACCTTATTTGATTATCTAATGCTCCATTGTTTGAAATTTGAATGTAATCGGTATTAATTTCATGACATGCATTAGATATATGCTCTAAGAAGAAGATACTCTCATCATAAAAAGGATAAACCAATATGTTGGATTTTTGTTTGGGTAAAATTACATTGAACATCCATATATAAGTGTATAGGGTAAAATCGCTTCATATTAAATACTCGAATAATAGAATGACACGTGAAACCGGATACAGAAGAAAGACGAAGCAAGTAGAAACCAAGACCGAGGACATCAGCTTCGGTTGGCACCGGGCAGACCCCGAGAGGAACATTGCAAACGAGGACAAATAAATATTTGCCACTATGACATACAATGAAGAATATTCCTCAGTATTAAATACACAATCTGTTACAGAGAATTTTGGCATTCATAGCATGACGTTATATATTCATCAATGCCCCCCATCATTTTCATTTAAGAGGGCTTGATCCTAGGACCTTATTCCCTATGTGTAGCTAAATTCAACAGCCACTGTAACACACGAAAATTCTGACAAACTTATGCTACATATTATTCTAAGCTCAATAATACTTTATTTTCTGTATATCAATATTCTTATTGCTGTCTTCGGAAGCCTTGCTCCCGGAACCAAGTTGTTTGCTATCTTATCTCTATTTCAACGTTAAGTCTTGTATTTTATTTAAATTATTTATCATTTTGGGATCAAATCAATTCGTTTGTTTATAAATCACGTTATAAATTCAACTGTACTATTTTACGGGTAAATAGTTTGGCACCCATCGTGGGGCTTAGACAGTTGCATAATTGAGTTGGTCCTTGCATCTATTACTAATCTGTTTGATTCTTTGTTTCTTAGCAAAAATCATAAAAGATGGAAGATAATGATGTCAACATCGCCCACAACGTTGAGGCACAAGAGAACCTTCCTCAAGATGATGATTCGATTAGCGACACCCGCAATGAGGAGGACGTAGCCAAGCCAGATCATGGCGGGCGATATTCGCGACACGTACGTAAGGCGATTTCTCATGATGCCGAAGACGAACACGCTGCGGAAACAATGAGAATCCTGAGAGAACAACAAAAGACTATTACGGGCCATCTCTCACGGCAAGACCAGGCCATGACAGAATTAAGGCAAGTGCTGTCGGATGCTTCCAACAACGCGAATTGAAGAGGTCCAGTTCCTCCCGGTGCTCTTGCAAACCAAACAATACAAAGGGTCGATAACAACATCCTGAGGGGTGAGGTCAGCTTCGACAGGGCCGAGATCGGCGGTGGATCTGGTAACAACAACGGTAACGATCCCTTTAAAACCGAGTTCATGCAGTTTATGAGGGAAATAAATGCCCGAATGGACCAAATTCCGAGCACACCACCAGTGTTGAAGGGACCAGACTTAAAGAAATACACCCAGTTTCCCTTTAAACCGAGCATGATACCAGAGTTAATCCCGAAGCGGTTCAAAATGCCATACGTACCAAAATATGATGGGACTTCGGATCCTTGGGAGCACATCACCACTTACAAAACGGCGGTGAAAGGAAACGACTTAGCTCCGAACGAGATTGAGTCGGTCCTGCTGAAGAAGTTAGGGGAAACCCTCACGAAGGGGGCCCTGACATGGTATTCGCTTTTACCCGAGCACTCAATAAATTCCTTTGAGATGCTCACAGATTCGTTCATCAAGACCCATGCCGGGGCCAGGAAGGTGCAGGCCCGAAAAGCCAACATATTCAGAATTGCGAGAAGAGAGTCTGAATTGCTGCGGGAGTTCTTGACCAGGTTTCAGAAGGAAATGATGCTGCTACCAGTCGTGCAAGATGAATGGGCGGCTGAGGCGTTCACTACAGGGTTGAACCCGAGGAGCTCCGTCGCTTCCCGAAAATTGAAAGAAAGCCTCTTCGAGTTTTAGGCAACTACATGGGCAGATGTCCACAACCGCTACGAATCAAAGATAAGAATAGAAGACGACCAGCTCGATTTCCTGGCATCAACCAAGGGTCGAGATCGAGAAATGAACAAGGATAAATCGAAGGATGATTTTGACATAGATCGGCGATCTTCTAAGGGCCGGGTTTTGCCCTATGAAAGGGCTGAAGGATGCAGTAGAGGTTTTCGGTCAGCGGACAAGTTTGCTTCTATTGATACCCAATTTTTTCTCATATTTTATATATATATATTTTCAAAATAGTACATATGCATCATCATTTGATTTATAAGCATACACAAGTATTTTTCATGATTTTTAAAGACTTTAAACCAATTTATTTCTGCATTTTTATTATATAAATATCCAATAATTATCCTTCAAATTATTTTATAATGATTTAATCATCTAAACTTATCATTTATACCAGCATGAGATTTTAAATATTTTTCAGTGTATTTTTTATAATTACATTTGCATTTTAGGGCTAATTGCACAAAATATTGCAATAATAGCCCATATTCATGTATAATTATATTATTTATGAAAAAAATAACTTTTTATATTTTATAATGTTAAGTTATTATTTTTAATCATTTTAGTACACAAATAATATTTTTGTTATTCATTAATTACTTTTATAAATTATTTTTGCTAAAATATTGGGTATTTAAAAACTAGCCCCACTTTTAACCTATTTTCGGACCAGATAATGGCCCAAAACACCTAATACACTAGCCCAAATAACCCCAGCCCAAACCAATGACCCACTAATCCCAAACCGGTCGACACCCATTTCACACGACCCGCCCCACTCACTTTTTAATCCTGGTCGTTGATCTCTCGAGATCAACGGACCTTATTATTTCCCTCCTTTTAATTATCCCCCTTTACCCCCTAACCCTAATCATTCCCCTTTGCCCGCCTCCCTAATATTTTCTCATCTTCCTTCTCCCTCTCTGAAGAACCCTAAACCTGTCGTCCTAAATCTTCTCCTAATCCCACCTAATATGGGATTCCATGGCTATTACTTACCATACTCAGCCTCCTTCTGGTACTGGCTACTCTCCTATAGTGCTTGACTAAACATGGCAAGGATATCTCATCAAAATTGAACCAAAACCGGTTTAAATCCCTGATTTTTGAATGTTATTCTGTTCATGTTTATCCTATGCCGTGTGATCCGATTTTGTTTATATTTTGTTGACTCTTATTTACCCTAAAACTAAGGTTTACAGAATCGAACCAAAATTGATTCAAATATCTGATTTTAAGCGATGTTTCCGTCTATATTCATCTTATTCTGTGCAACGTTTGATTTTTTATTTTTAGATTCTGCCGATTTTTTGTAGTTTCCCTAAAATTAGGGTTTTGAAATTTCTCTCTTTTCCTTATTGATTTCGATTGCATGTGGTGTTCTTTCCTTTCTAGTGTTTGAGTGATGGTTTTCCATATTTATGTGTTCGATTTCTACACTATATAGACCCCTCCCTTTCCCCCTTTGAAACAGACTTCAATCACCATTTTCCCACTAAAACAACTGAGGTTTCTACTCTTTATTTGCTTATTACTCTGTTGTCTTTTGGCTCTTGGCCGGCTGAAAGCCAAGGCCACCAGATTTCTATTCTTTCCGACCTCTCTTGGGTGTGAGCACTGCCCTGGGTTCTCGAAACCCTTGAAACTTGACACATTCGAGATTCTGGGTCCCTACTGCCGTTCTTTTCTTGTTTGTTGAACAATCACTGGTTAGTTTCTAACTTTTGCAATGTTTATTATGTTCTAATTAGCATGTTCTTCGAATTGCATGACCTAATATGTTCTCCTGACTCTTTTTATGTTTAATTCTACCTATAATTGCTAGCTTAATAATGTCTTTGTACTTAACTTAGTTAATTCAGACAGAATAAAGCATGCTTAGTGTAGTGTTGTTCTGATTACATGGTTTAATCCATGTTTCTTTGCCTAATTATGAATTTCCAGTGATTAATTGATATTGTTAACCTACCCCAACTTGTTTAAAACCTTTACTCTAAGTGTAGTATGCTACTATGACTACGGTTGCCACTCTATGTGTTCTTGCCATATCCAAATCTGCATCTCTAACAACTTGTTATCCCTTAAACTTGACGGATACCCTCTATAATATCTAATTATGTTTGTATTATACTGTGTAATCCTGAGTTTGGGTATAATCTGATCCTTTAAGTTCTAAATCGGTTGTATTAATTGGTTTTACTAGTCTAATGTCCTTGCATGTTAACTTTGCAATCCCAGGCTCCTTGTTTCTTATCATATGTAACTCTGCCCCAATGTATTAGTTTGCTTCTCGAGTTCATGTTCATTATGTGATTATCTTAAAGTGTCTGCAAATGCTTTTCCAAACCCATTACTTTATTACTATTTTCATTGGTTGTTTCCCTATTATGAGTCTCTAATTCTTGGCCGACTGAAAGCCAAGGCCTCCTAAAACTTCTCTATTAACCTCCCTAGTGTGAGCACTGCTCGGGGTCCACTTTGAGACCCTTGTGAACTCTGACACACTAGGGCATAAGGTTCTTGGCCACTTTCTTCTTGACTGCTCAATTTTGTCCCTCTCTATGCCTACTGAATAAGCCAATTGGCTTGTGTAAATGACTGTTTTTCTAAATCTTTTGATCGACTATGGCTGTTGGGTATCATCTAAGTTCTCTTGTGGTTTCTGGGCTGTGTTGAAACCTGTATGGATATAAAACTGAAGGCCTAGCTGGGTTGGGTACACTTTGGGTCTGTCTTAGGCCCACTATAGTTATTTGTATCGTTTTCTTTTTTGTATTGGGCCTGTAATAATTCTGTAATAACAATTGGGGTATTAGTAAAAATTGGAAAAATGGGTTTATTCTAATATTTGCGTGAACGGGTAGAAATCCTGCCTATAGGTGTTTAATTTACTCAACATGTTCTGTTAGATAACATGCCTATAGGACCTGCGTGTTTAATTCGTTTAGCATATTCTACTCCTATGTGTTTATTAGATACCATGCCTATAGGAAATAAAGTGTCAATGACCAATCTTTCAATTTACATAACTGCAACATATTCATTAGATACTACGTCCATAGTGGCTATGTTAGCTTATGTTCTACAAAATCTACATTTAGAAATTATGCCTATAGGGTTTTAATTGGTTAATTTGCTGTTATACTGCCCACCTAGGAGACATGCCTATAGGAGCTAAGTATAAAAAATCAATTTCAATCGTTAATCGTTAGAAATCATGCCTGTAGGGTAATGCCACTCGCTTTTAAAGTGTTAATATTGAACTTTCAACACTGTTTCGTTGCCACTATTAGAAAGCATTCCTATAGGATCAAACTGAGTAATTCTGAATATCTCTCGTGTTTATCACTGCCAAATACTGCGCAAGTCACCTAGATAGCATGTCTATAGGTTTTAACCGTTTATACTTATAATCAGTAGGCAACTATGCAGTCGCTCAGAAATTATACTTTGCATAACTGCCCGCATGATCAAAATCCAGAATCACATAGAAATCATGTCTATAGGATTTAATGATTTTAACTCGTCTTAATTCTGTGACTGTCAAACGACAATTTGTTTGCGTGCATTTGTTGTCTAAGTGCGGAGGCTAGCTTGAGCCCTTATTTGCTTTTATATGAAGTCCAACTTGCTTTTGTATGTCGCCTAGTTTTATCATTTTGAGCAACCTAAGTTAAGTCTAGGACCACCCAAAATAGAGGTCCAAATGCTTCCGGGACCATAGGCATGGGACGGGTAGTGCACGCATAAGGTACGGCTTAGAATCAATTAGTGCGCCTTAGGTAACAACTTAAAGATAGTAATTGGGTAGCAGGAGATGACAGTCTGTGCCCGCTAAATAATACGAGTAACACCCCATCTCGAAGGAGTTACAAAGTATTATTTATGTTGCACGGGGTGATCCTTTAGGCTAAAAAAACTTAGGATCCCCCCCACCTTGCCTTAAAATCAATTATTTTGTTTATTTGCCCAATTTTGTCTTTCTCTTTATTTGGACTAATTCATATAATTTGAGTTCGGCCGGGACCCACAGTTGTGGACCTCGAGAAATGCCTAACACCTTCTCCTCGAGGTAATTTGAGCCCTTACCCGATCTTTGGTGACACAAACTGGTTAAACCAGAGTTATTCGCAAATAGGTGTCCTAACGCACCTCAAACCCGTTAGGTGGCGACTCTTTCTTTTAAGACCCCTTCCTTTAGAAAGAGTTGTCACGACGTCGAAGCCCGACTTTCGCGAGAAAGAAGGGGCACGACAGCATGGCGACTCTGTTGGGGATATTTTTAGGCTCTTACCATAGCGAACTTGGTCTATATGAATTAGTCTTCTTTGATGAATGTGTTTCCTTGTTCTTTATCGTTACATCTCGCTACCATTTTCCCTTTTTATGGCTACATGCACACCCTTTCCCCTATTTTTCCTTTATTTGAATTCGTATGCAATTCTCTGCTTAATTCGGTTACAACAAGTCATGTTTACTTGCTCCAAATTATTTTTAAATTTGCTACATCATGTTCCTCCCTACCTCTACTCCCTTGCTTACTTTATTACAATTTTCACTTTACGCGAACTCACTTCTTCCTTGTTTTCCTTTCTTTTTATGTCTTTACGTTTCATTTAATACTGCATTTACTGTCTTCGTCATACAAAATACTTGACAACGTGTTATTTTATCTTTACATAAAGCATGCTCCACATCATATTCTACTCGTGCCCAATTAGTACCATAGCGGCACTTAATGAGTGTCTGCGCTCTTCCTAAATCACCCTTTTAAATTTGGAAAGGCTTATTTGCTGTAAAACTAGTCGATCAACGGTGCAATCGAAGGTTCCGTGCCTTCCCCTCTCAAGTTGTCTACTTGAGGGTATCGGTCTAGACTCTTCTAGAAATCCCCACTCTAATATTAACTATGCATGCATCATGTCTAAACCTAGTACGGGTTAGAACGTTGTACGCGTAATAACTCTCTAAGACAAGCCTTGTCCAAAGCCCGTCGAAATTTTCTTAAATCCCAATGGGTACAATCATGATATGTGCATTATTTGGAGAAAATGTGCCAATATGCTAATCATTAATGTGTAAATAGTCAAATCCGGAGGTGGAAAGGGCTAGCTTTATTTGTTTTGCATAAATGAGGCACAAAGTCCCCAGGTTCGGCATGGTTCGAAGTATCCCACCTTTGTTGCTAGATTGGTGGGAAAATCTCTTACCAAGTGACAAAAACCATGTAAAAAGAGTTCTCGGGAATTTACCTTCTTTGTTAGATATTCAGCCGAACAATGTGTTAATTGAGGCTGCCACCATGTTCTGGGATGAGAAGAGGGTCCTCTTCCGTTTTGGTGATATAGAAATGACTCCCCTTCTAGAGGAAATAGGACGCTTCGCTGGGCTCCTATGGGATTGCCCTGGCTTGTTGGTACCAGAAAACCGTACTTCTCGAGCTTTCCTAAAAATGATGGGTTTCAGGAAAAATGATGAGTTAGTCTGTCTGAAGAAATCTTACATACCATTCGACTTCCTTTACGAGCGTTATGGTCACAGCAAGTCATATCGCCTTTAGCATGATGAATTTGCCATCACTTATTTGGGTTGGACTCACCGCCAAGTTTTTGTATTCATTATCTGTTTTTTAGGGATGCTGATATTCTCGATACAAGGAGAAAGGATCCACACTCGCCTAGCTATGATCACTAAGACCTTAATGGAAGGAATTGAGGGGCAAACTTACACTATTGTCCCAATGATCGTGGCTGAAATGTACTGAGCCTTAGACCATTGCAGAAAAGGATATAGGCATTTCGAGGGTTACAATCTATTGCTGCAAATATGGTTGTTGGAACACCTTCAGAGAGGACAATACCGTCAAGAATTTCCGCGACAACCATGGAATGACCACATAGATTATCACCAACTGAAGAGAATGACTTTTATCCCAGACAGGTTTGCACAACCGGGAAACGCTGTGAGCTGGGTACATTTCTTTAGCAATTTGACTGATGACAAGGTACATTGGATGTTCAAGTGGTTCCCTAGCAGTGAATTCATCATCAGGTTGAGAAATGTTCCTCATCTAGTGCTAATCAGATTAAAGGGAATCTATCCTTATGCTCCTATCAGAGTCATGAGGCAAGCTGGGAGAAAACATGTTATACCACGAGTTTCCAAAATGGTTCATTACAAAGCAGACTTCCAAGGGAATGCCATTCCATTCAAGTTCGAGGCACAACACATGTGGCATCAAAAGATTATTGTGGAGAAAGATACCATCGAGCCAGACAGGTATCATGCCAGCCATGTGTACTTCTACCCATCATGGTTGGTCGATGACATAGCAGGAGAGGTCAAGCCAGGGGCTGATTTGAGAAATAAGGTCATAGACGATGCTGCTGAAGCACAAGTCAAATACAAGGGGTTGCGCAAAAGGGTCTTTGAATATGAGGCCAGGCATTTGGAACAACATAAAGTGGACATGGAAGCAATCAATGAATGGAGGGGAATCGCTACTAAATCAACATAAAGGTAGGAGTATTTGGAGCAAGGTTTGATGGAACTTGAGGGAAAGATGAGGAAAAGGGTCTCGGATTGTCAGAACACATCCCCTAAGGTTGGTTTGTGCATACTGGCATCATCGGCATATCATACCAGATCTAGAGGTCCTCTACCTCTTCCTCCTCCAAGTGATCCTAAGAACAAAGGAAAGGCTAAGATGGATGATCTGAGCGGTATCAGGAAAGACAACGCTACACATGCAGAGAATGTTAAGACTTCGGATGGTCGGAGTACTCCGGCACAGAACGAATTGGTTTTGCGATTAGAGCAAAAGATACTGGAGTTACAAGAGGAACTTGAGCAGGTCTATAACTTGGCAAACCTTTCCCTCACCCTGAATGTCCCTGACATCAACCAACAAAATGTCCAAAACCCAACACCTTCTCAAAACACACAAAACCAGCACCCCCAAAATCCTCCCGCACCTCATCAATATGCCACGCCTCCCCAAAATCCTAATCCTCCACCAATACCAACTCCTCCATAGCATCATCATCATCTAACCCAGTACCCACAAACTACCACATATCACATCCCTCAAAATGCACCACAGCCTACTCCTGACTCGTAAAACTCAACCAATGACCACCATTACGCCCAAATTTTTGGAGTCCACCAAAGAAATCCAATATATGTGGAAACCTTACCCCACACCCCACAACAGACCCTATACATACCCGAATCTGCCGAGAAGGACCTGCTCATCAAGATCATGGCAGAGGAACTCAAGAAACTTACCGGCAGGGTTCAAAGTGTCGAAGGGGGCAAAGGCATTGAGGGTTTGAATTATGAAGATTTGTGTATTCAGCCAGATGTAGAATTGCCAGAGGGTTACAAACCTCCTAAGTTCAAAATGTTCGACGGAACTAGTGATCCGAAGGTGCACTTGAGAACATATTGTGACAAGCTTGTAGGAGTTGGCAGGGATGAAAGAATCCACATGAAGCTGTTCATGAGAAGCCTCACTGGAGACGCCCTGTCTTGGTACATCAGTCAGAACCCAATGAAATGGATTAATTGGGTAAGCATGGCACCAGATTTTATGGATCGGTTCAGGTTTAACACAGAAAACGCACCAGACATTTTCTACATTCAAAATCTCAATAAGAAGCCAACGGAAACTTTCTGCTAGTATGCTACTCGGTGGAGGTCTGAAGCTGCAAAAGTAAGGCCAGCGGTGGAAGAAGAACAAATGAATAAGTTCTTCGTCAAAGCTCAGGATCCGCAATACTACGAAAGATTGATGGTTATTAAAAACCATAAATTTTCTGATATCATCAAGTTGGGAGAGAGAATAGAAGAAGGGATCAAAAGCGGAATGGTGACAAATTTTGAAGCACTCCAAGCCACAAATAAGGCCCTGAAGTCAGGAGGTATCTCTAAGAAGAAAGAAGTAGGTGCAATAATGGTAGCCCAAGGTCCGAAGTCTCCTCTCACATACCAAACACCTTCACCCACATATCAGCCTTCACCTCCTAGATACCAACAATCTGTTACCGCCTACCACACTTATAACACTCAGCCAATATATTACCACTCACCACCAGCCCGCCAAAACTACCAAAAACCCAGGCCAAATTTCGACCGTAGACCGCCCAAATAATACACTCCTATTGCCGAACCTATTGACCAGTTGTATGAGAGATTGAAAGCTGCCGGTTATGTCACTCCCATTCCCGTTGTCTCCATGGAAAATTCTTCTCAATGGATCAAAAGCGGAATGGTGACAAATTTTGAAGCACTCCAAGCCACAAATAAGGCCCTGAAGTCAGGAGGTATCTCTAAGAAGAAAGAAGTAGGTGCAATAATGGTAGCCCAAGGTCCGAAGTCTCCTCTCACATACCAAACACCTTCACCCACATATCAGCCTTCACCTCCTAGATGCCAACAATCTGTTACCGCCTACCACACTTACAACACTCAGCCAATATATTACCACTCACCACCAGCCTGCCAAAATTACCAAAAACCCAGGCCAAATTTCGACCGTAGGCCGCCCAAATAATACACTCCTATTGCCGAACCTATTGACCAGTTGTATGAGAGATTGAAAGCTGCCGGTTATGTCACTCCCATTCCCGTTGTCTCCATGGAAAATTCCTCTCAATGGGTCAATCCGAACAAGACATGTGCCTACCTTTCGGGCATAAAGGGTCACACTATTGATGAATGCCGCACTTTGAAAGATAAGATCCAGGCATTAATTGACACCAAAGTCATACAGGCAAAGGAGGCAGCACCTAATGTCCGTAACAATCCTCTCCCGGACCACAGGGGTGGAGGGGTAAACATGATAGAGACCAATGAAGAATGGGACTCAGAGGGGTCAATTGGACTCATTCGAGAAGGGGATGATCCCAAAATGCCTCCAGTCACTCTCACGTATATTGTGGTACAAATAGAGTTGCCGATTGAGGTTGAGGTAGCCGCACCGACTCCGTTCGAGGTTGAAGTAACAACGCCCTCAGCCACACCAACTCTGTTCAAAGTAGAAGTGACCCCACCATTCACCATAACGGTAGCACCCACACCATCCTTTAGTTCCAATGTTGTGCCTTGGGACTATACTGCAGAAGCGAGAAGGAAAGGAAATGGGAAAATAGAAGAAACTGGTGCAGCACAAGGTATGACCAGAACTAGTAGGGTTTACGCGCCCGAGCATTTGGGGGGAACAAGTAAAGAAGCTGATTCCAGGCAGCCCATCATTGAAACCGGCCCGGATGATCTTTGGAGAAAGGTGCAAGCAAGGGAGTATTCTTTGGTTGATCATTTGAACAAAACCCCTGCTCAAATATCCATTCTATCACTACTGCAAAACTTTGAGGCACATAGGAATGCCCTGATGAAGGTGTTGAATGAAGCCTATGTACCCAATAACATTACCAGTGGGGAGATGGCCAATATGGTAGGACAAGTGTTGGAAAGCCACAAGATCACTTTTCATAAAGACGAGCTACCACCAGAAGGACTAAGTCACAACAGGGCACTGCATATCACAGTGCAGTTTGAGGATAAGTTCATCGCCAGAGTCCTGATAGATGGGGGTTCGAGTCTTAATATATATCCACTAACTACTCTGAAAAGATTGGGTAAAGGCTTGCACGAGATACGAGCAGGAAGTATGAATGTGAAAGCATTTGATGGGTCTTAAAGGGCCACAATTGGGGAAACCAACCTCAGCCTACAGATGGGACATATCTGCTACCTACAACCTATTGTTGGGTCGACCTTGGATACATGTCGTTGGGGCCGTAGCTTCTACTCTACATCAGGTCGTGAAGTTTGAGTGGAACTATCAAGAAGTGATCATCCATGGGGACAGAAGTAATCCCATTTACACCAGTCAAATTGTTTCGGTCATCGAGAATAGAAGGAAGTTAGGTGGAGAAACATACCATCGGATCGAGTGCGTCAATGCAATTGAAAAGGACAAATGGTGGAGCAGTAAGATAGAAATCATATTAGCATGGACAGGGTATGAGCTTGGCAAAGGTCTTGGTAAGAATCTCCAAGGGATCACTAAACCGATACAGCTAAAGCGTCATAACACAGCGTTCGGGCATGGGTATGAATACACGTGGCACGAGTATCAGAATTGGTTGCCACTATGGCGTTGTCCTTATTACCCTCTAGAGCAACCAGTACCACATTTGAGCCGTACCTGTTTGATGTTTTCAAGATTTACCTAATTTATTGTTGTTTTTAGTATTTATTATTATTCTTTATATTTTTCTCTACAGCATTATTATTACCTATCCCGATGAACTTACGACTGTGACATGTAATGAGAGAATGCAACATAAGGATAATGATTCAGAGGATCTGGAAGAGGATATAATACCCAAGTAAATTGTCAAAGAAGTGGAAAACTTTGAAAACAAGCCTAAGTCCAATTTGGATGAGACTAAAACAGTTAATCTAGGAGACTCCGAAACAGTCAAAGAAAACACGTGTAAGCATTCACCTATCACCATCAGAGAAATAAGAATACACTCGTTTCTTGAAGGAATATGAGGATATCTTTGCATGGTCCTATGATTATATGACCGGTTTGAGCACGTCCATAGTGGCTCATAAACTACCTACCAACCCAATGTGTCCGCCGGTAAAGCAGAAGCTCAGAAAGTTCAAGACAGATATGAGTTTGAAAATCAAAGAAGAAGTCACCAAAGTGGCTATGTTAGCTTATGTTCTACAAAATCTACATTTAGAAATCATGCCTATAGGGTTTTAATTGGTTAATTTGCTGTTATACTGCCCACCTAGGAGACATGCCTATAGGAGCTAAGTATAAAAAATCAATTTCAATCGTTAGAAATCATGCCTGTAGGGTAATGCCACTCGCTTTTAAAGTGTTAATATTGAACTTTCAACACTGTTTCGTTGCCACTCAGTTTGATCCTATAGGCATGCTTTCTAATAGTGGCAACGAAACAGTGTTGAAAGTTCAATATTAACACTTTAAAAGCGAGTGGCATTACCCTACAGGCATGATTTCTAACGACTAATGATTGAAATTGATTTTTTATACTTAGCTCCTATAGGCATGTCTCCTAGGTGGGCAGTATAACAACAAATTAACCAATTAAAACCCTATAGGCATGATTTCTAAATGTAGATTTTGTAGAACATAAGCTAACATAGCCACCTTGCCTTAAAATCAATTATTTTGTTTATTTGCCCAATTTTGTCTTTCTCTTTATTTGGACTAATTCATATAATTCGTGTTCGGCCGGGACCCATAGTTGTGGACCTAGAGGAATGCCTAACACCTTCTCCTTGAGGTAATTTGATTCCTTACCCGATCTTTGGTGACGCAAACTGGTTAAACCAGAGTTATTCGCAAATAGGTGCCCTAACGCACCTCAAACCCATTAGGTGGCGACTCTCTTTTAAGACCCCTTCCTTTAGAAAGAGTTGTCACGACATCGAAGCCCAAATTTTGCGAGAAAGAAGGGGCGCGACAACTCCCGATAGGAGAACTGACCGCGCCGGAATAACAGGTCATTGCAGGATAAAGAGATATCAGGCTCCCAGGATTCCATCTACCCCTGACTGTCTGAGTATAATTTTAATGATAGCGCGGTAGGGTTGGTATCAACGATGAGGAACATTAAGGAAGCACGGTTCCTGAGGTCGATGAGATCTGATACCAGTCAGAGGGATCCTAATCTATGGTGTGGGTATCATGGGACTAACGGACACCGGGCTGGGGACTGCCGACATCTGCTAGAGGAGGTGGCGACGTTGCTGAAAAACGGCCATCTCAGAGAGTTCTTAAGCGATCGGGCTAAAAATAACTACGGTCGCAACTAGGATAATACAGAGCCCTTGAAGATAGGAGAAGATCCTCCTCGACTAATGATCAACATGATTTTTGGGGGAACGAGATCAATGGTGTAACCTTTTCAGCAGCAAAAAAGACAAAGGTATCGGTGACTCATAGCAAGAAACTCCGGGAAGTCGCTGAGGATGATATCACCTTCACCTAGGAGGGCGTTGATGGACTTCTACAACCGCACAACGATGTCCTGGTAATTTCTCTTCATGTTTTGTATTTTAAAATTAAACATGTTTTGGTGGACCCAGGAAGTTCAACCAATATCATTCAATGGAGAGTGATGGAGATAGGGGTGTTCATAAAAACCCGAAAAACCAAACCAATCGACCAAAAAAATTGATACTTTTTACGTTTGGTTTGGTTTTGGTTTTAAATTTTAAAAATCGATCAAATTTGGTTTGGTTTTGGTTTTAACTAAAAAATAACTGGAAAAAATCAAACTAAATTGTCTATAGAAATAGCTATTTAAATTTATTATTACACCTATATATATGTGTATATTTTTATATAAAGTTTCAAAATTTTATGGTACATATTAGTCATTTGTATTATTAGTCTAGTTAATTGCTATTATAATAATCTAGTTCTTTACCTTTACATTATAGTTTGATTGGTAGTTTTCTTTTGCTAAGTACAAGATTTTATTTCATGTAAAAAATAATCGAATTTTAATTTAGTACTTAAATTATCCATCACTATTTGATTCAATTATCATCAATATATCTTGGTAAATGATAGATTTCTCAAAGAGCAATTGGTTTGATAGTGTTACGTTAAAAATGTAGTCTTCGGAATATGTGTTTGATAGTGTATGTCTCATATTTAAGAAAAAACCCGATAAAAAACTAAAAAACTGACAAAAACCGAATCGATAAAAAATCGACTTAATTGGTTTGGTTTGGTTCCAATATTTGAAGAACCGACTTACTTGGTTTGGTTTCTCTTTAGGGAAAAACCGATCTAAACCGAACCATGAACACCCCTAGCTGGAGCAAGCCAAATTAACCGAAAGCATCATTCCAGCCACAAACCTCCTCGTGGGGTTCAACTTAGCAAGAGTGACAACCCGAGGGGAGATCCTGCTGCCCACGAACGCCGAAGGGATCATGAAAACTACCATGTTTGAAGTGGTAGATGGATACATGGGCTACAATATAATTCTTGGTAGGTCACGCCTATACGAGATGAAGGTCATGGCGTCAACATACCATCAACTTTGAAATTCCCAACTCCAGAGGGAATCACAAAAATAAGGGGAGATCAATCGGCGACAAGAGTGATGAACACGATCTCGGTTTCCAGCAGTAAAGGAAATGAACATGGAGCATAGCAATTACAGGAACCGATGCCCGCTCCCAAAACAAACGAAATCAACAAAGGGGAGGAGCCGTCGGAATCCTATCAGGTACCAAGATATTTTCTCGTACCGGAAGAAATGAACGCAACCAAATCCATGGCGGAAGAACTCGAAAAAGTCGCATTGTGCAAAAGTTCTTAGAGAGGAAGTTCCATTTGGGGACATGATTAAACCCCGAGCTCATGTAAGGATTTATAGAATTTCTTAAGATTAATGTTGATTGTTTTACATAGTCGCATGCGGATATGACAGGTATTCCGCTAGAGGTGGACGTGCACAAGTTAAGCCTTGACCCTGACATCCCTCCGTTAAGGCAAAAGAAGCGCCTGATTGTCGAGGTCAGAAACAAGTTTGTCAAAGTAGAGGTAACTCGATTGCTTGATATCGGTTTAATCCGGGAGATATAGTATCCCGATTGGCTAGCTAACGTAGTAGTAGTTCCAAAAAAGAATAATAAATTTCGCATGTGCGTAGATTATAAGGATCTGAATAAGACGTTCCCAAAGGACTCGTTCCCATTTCCAAACATTGATCAAATGATTGATGTAATGGCTGGGCACGGATTGATGAGTTTTCTTGATGCTTATTACGAGTACAACCAAATCAAAATGAACCCGGAGGATCAGGAAAAGACTTCGTTCATAATGAACTTTGGCACGTATTGCTAAAATGTGATGCCTTTCGGGCTTAAGAACGCTAGAGCCACTTTTAGAGGTTCGTTAATAAAATGTTTGAAAAGCAAATAGGGAAAACAATGGAAGTTTACATAGATGATATGATGGTCAAGTCATTGAACGAAGGCGACCATCTGAAACACCTCCAAGAAACCTTTGACATCCTAAGGAAGCACAACATAAAGCTTAACCCCGAAAAATGTGCATTCGGAGTCAACTCCGGTAAATTTTTGTGTTTCCTGGTATCATAAAGGGGGATCAAAGTCAATCCCGATAAAATTAAAGCCATCGAGGACATTCCCGACCAGCTGACAAATGTGAAAGAAGTCCAAAGGTTAACTGGAAGATTGGCCACTCTAAGAAGGTTCATTTCCCGATAATGCCATCACTTCTTCTCACTTCTGAAGAAGAAGAACAACTTCGAATAGACTCCGAAATTCCAACAGGCCCTAAAAGACCTATTTATCATGCCTTCTGTTACTATCGAAACCGGAGGAAGGTGAACATTTGCTAATTTACTTAGCGGTCTCAGAGGTAGTGGTAAGTGTCATTCTAGTCCGGGAAGATGAAGGTACACAATCTTATATCTATTATGTTAGCAAAATTTTAACGGGAGCGGAAACGCGTTACCCGCACCTCAAAAAATTGGCCTTAGCTCTCGTAGTCACCGCTCGAAAACTTAGGCCATATTTTCAATACCACCCGATAGCCGTGGTGACATATTTTCCCCTTTGGAATATCCTTCACAAACTTGAACTGTCATGTCGACTGTCCAAGTGGGCAGTCGATATGAGTAAATTTGACATCGAGTATAAACCTAGGATTGTGATCAAATCACAAGTTTTGGCCGACTTTGTGGATGATTTCAGTCCCGGACTGCTGCCTTTGGCCATCAAAGAAGTGTTGATGGTTTCGGAAATGACATCAAGAGTTTGGACCTTGTTCATGGATGGAGCCTCCAACGTCAAAGGGTTCGGGCTTGGGGTAGTATTAATTATGCCCTCGGGAGAAATCTTGAGGCAGGCCACAAAAACTATTCCCTTGACTAAGAATGAAGCCGAGTATGAGGCTTTGATTGCATGACTTGAACTGGCCCGGGGACTAGACTTCGAGGTCATTGAAATCAAATGCGATTCCCAACTGGTGGTGAATCAGGTATACGGGATCTTTGACACTAAAGAAGAACGTATGCAACAATATGTGACAAAAGTTCAAACTCTACTCGTATGATTTAGGGAATGGTCAATCACCCACATCCCGAGAGAAGAAAATACAAAAGCAAACGCATTGGCCAATCTGAGCTCGTCCACAAAAATGAAAGGATCAGATTCCAGTACGGTCGTATAACTCATGCATTCAGTATTGGATGTGGATGGATATTATGAAGTAAATACGATCAACTCGGTGTGGGACAGTAGAAATGAAATCATTGACTACCTTGAGCACGACAAACTGCCCAAAAACCCGAAGTCATCCCGGGCACTCTGCACCAAAGTAGCTCGTTACAACTTCTGGGGAGAACAGTTATATAGAAGGTCGTTCCAAGGCCAATTGGCCCAATGCTTAGGCACCCCCGAAGCTAACTACGTCATGAGAGAGGTTCATGAAGGAATTTGTGGAAATCATTCAGGTGTAGACTCGTTGGTGTTAAAATTAGTTAGGGCAGGATATTACTGACCTTGGATGGAACAAGATGCTAAAGTATTCATTTAGAAATACGACAAATGTCAACACCATGCATCGTTAGTGCACAAACCGAAAGAACTACTACACTCGGTATTATTCCCATGGCCATTCATGAAATGGAGGATAGACATAGTCGGTCCGCTATCACCGGCTCCCGGTAAGGTAATGTTTCTTTTGATTTTAACTGATTACTTCTCTAAGTAGGTTGAAGCAGGACCTTATCAGAAAATAGACGAGCACGAAGTGGTTGATTTCCTGTGGGAGAACATAATTTGCTTGTTCGGAATACCAAAGGATATTGCTTGCGATAACTAGCCAACATTCATAGGCGCAAAGGTTGCCAAATTTCTTGAAGACTTGAAAATAAAAAGAATTACATCTTCACCATACCATCCAAGCTCAAATGTCCAAGCAGAATCAACAAATAAGGTGATTATTTAAAACCTCAAAAAGAGATTGGAAGCAGCCAAGTGCTATGGGCATACCGGACAATGACCAAGTCAAGTACGGGAGAAACACCTTTCTCTCTCGTATACGGAGCATAAGCTATGATCGCGGTGGAAGTAGGAGAACCTACCATAAGATACTTCCGGGCAGACGAAGAAATAAACAATGAAGCATTGCTAGTCAAACAGGAGTTGCTTGACGAACGTAGGGACTTAGCACACATAAGGATGGTGGCCCAAAAACAACGAATGGAAAAGTACTATAATCGAAGGGCTAATCTCCGCTACTTCAAAGTGGGAGACTTAATTTTAAGAAAGGTGACTCAGAACACCCGGGAGCTCAACGTAGGAAAGCTGGGTCCGACATGGGAAGGCCCCTACCGGGTTTCAGCTGTCATCGGGAAAGAATCATATGAACTAGAAAACCAAAATGGAGTCAAGTTGCCAAGCAACTGGAACGCAACTCACCTCAAAATGTATTATTGCTTATGAGAACCGCCTATACTGAAAGTATATGTTGCCCTCTTTTTCCCTTCGTCCAGTTTTTATCCTAATTGGGTTTTTCTAGTAAGGTTTTTAACGAGGCAGCAACGAAAAGCATACTACGAAGGAAATATCATTGGCAAAAATAAGACCTTTAAATGACAAGGCATAAAAGTGACAAGCCACTGGGGATGGTTAGATTGTCTTTGGCTCGATAGCAAAGTTCCTACCGGGAAACGAATCTTGCTATCGAAACAAAGGCTATTCGACCATTCACGAGTTCTCCTACCCTACAAACCACTGGGGGAGGGGTTAGATAATCTTTGGCTCGGTAGAAAAGTTCATAATGGGAAATGAAGCTTGCTATCAGACCAAAGATTATCCAACCATTCACTAGTGGAATCCTTAAAGGAGCAAGACTTCCAGTGTTTCAGTTCACATTCTTCGCATCCGAACACTGGGGGAGAATAATATGAGAATATGGCAACCTGATTGCCACAGAAACCAAGACTATGAAATCCGGGAACAAAAATATCTCATCGAGACTGATGACTACACAATCAGCCCCGTAAAAACAAGTTGCACAAATTAGCCACAAGTAATGGCAATTTCTTTTTCAGCAAAATGAATGATTATGTACTTTTGAAGATAGAAGGAATAGATCAAAGTCCTTTTATTTTTATCTTGTTTCTTGCCCAAACGATGAATTAATTTTATCATTTGAAAGTTAATCAAGTACTTCAAATGCTAGTGCCGAAATTAATATGAGACTTCCTCTTCAAGAGCACCGTAAACATAAGAGGGCCCTCTCTTATAAAACCCTCACACTAAAGGATTGGTTCCGGAAGAGTTTATGCCCTGAACCTAAATGCTATTGGGGAAAAATACACCCCGAGGCCTTGCATAATTCGATGCAAAAAAAGTAAACTTTGCATAATGCTTAAATGAAAAGCACTTTTTATATCAAATGTGCCAAGTAGAACAAGTACAAAATATGAAAAGAAAATAACAAAGGGAAAAAAAAGCAAAAAACTAAACTATAGCACCCCTAGAACTCGGGGGAAGAGAAGCATTTGCGTCCCTAAGAGAAGTAGGCGGATCTGTCGTCAGCTTGGGATCTTGGACATCATTAATATCCTCTTCAAGTTACTCCTCGGTTCCTGAGAACTCAGAATCAGAACCAAAATATTTAGTTGCATCAGGCCGAGATGGGAGGCGCCTTCGAGCGGTTGAGTCCAGCTCTCGAGCCTTGGTGATTTCGGCAACAAAATCAATGACGCCCGCTTTGGCCTCTTCCAAGGTTTTTCTCCTCATTCTATACATAGAATGTGTTTTTACTCAATAATGAGGGACTCCACTCGGCGCTGGAGTTCTAGTTTAAGCTGATCAACCTCGATTGAAAGTCCTTCCTGCTCGGATCTCGTGGACCTAAGGATGAGATCAAGGTTACGGATAGTGGTTATATGAACCTTATTGTGTTCCATGACCCTCTTATACTTATCCTCTATCTGGGCACGCTTCTCTTCAGCAACATCAGCCTTTTCAGCTTTAGAGTTCAAGGCTGCCTCCAAGTTATTCAATCTCTCAATAGAGGTAGCCTCGCGCTCGGAAGTAGCAAGTACAATATTTTGGACCTCAGACCATTTAGCATTGGCTTCTTTAAACTGTACATTTAACTGTGAGGCTTCTTGGCTAAGGGCCATCACTTCCTGCTCGCTCTGCTGCAACCGAGTCTCCAACTCACTGGCTTCAGCAGCTTGTGCTTCCAGTACCGGGAGGCGAGCAACAACTTGGTCCCTCTCGACCAACAGTTGATCCCGCTTGGACGTAAGCTTTTTTTTTTATCAAGGATCATCCTCCTCTCGGGTGTCTATGACCAATGGGGGTGATGTAGCAGTTGCGCGTGATGAAGGTATGAACGGCGTGGAAGGAGATGAAGCTGATGGTATTGTGGGATGAGAAGCAGCTACGACAAAGGTAGTGCTGGTTATAGGTTGCTTACCAACCGAAGATGGAAGAGGCTCGGTACTCAACCTCATAGTACCGGGAGCAGCAACTGGGACTGAAAAGGGAGAATTGGCATTTTTCACTAAGTCATACTCTTCCCAGAGCGCTTGGGCATCGTCCTTGGTTGGGGTTATAAGCTCTTCAGATTGAGCATTTTGTTGAGCTGATGAAGGTCGTTGTCTCTTTTGTAGGGAAGCCCTTCATTACTGGCTTCCCCATCATCATCAATCACCACAGTGACTGTGGCTGTATCGGGCACGACTTTCTTCACCTTTTTATTTTTGCCCTCGGCTGAGGAAGAGTGTCGCTTTTTTGGTTGCTTTCTCTCCGACCGGGGACTCTGAGAGGAAACACTTGCACTAGAAGAGGATCCGATGATGCTTGTTCTGGTGAAGGCCTCCTTCAGCAACCCCGAAGCCTCTGTGGGATCAACCAAAACATCCTCCTCAGGGATGGTAATAGAGCCCTGTGGAAGACCTCAATTCAACGAAAAAGAATTTAACCAATTTTCTTATACAAAAAAAAATGAGATGAAGACAAGATCAGTTTCAAGAGTCAACTTACCGTGATTTTTGGCCTTCCACCCGTATTTTGGGGCCAGTTCTTTTCACCAACGGGTCTCAAGCGTGGTAATATCTAGAATCATCTGAACCCACTGGTCTAAGCCTTCAACCCTTGGTAGTGTCCACTGAGTGTCTGAAATAATGGAAAGAGAAGGATCATTAACAACATGAAACAACCTTTTTTTGGAGAAAAGATAGACTTTGAACTTACGTGTACGAGTCCAGGACTCACGGGTAGATAGGGTTGTGGCCGGAATGATATCCCTAGTGGCAACAATAACAAACTGCTCCATCCATCCATGGTCTTTGTCGTCATCCATGCTGGGGAGAAAAGCATGGTGGCCACATTTGCTAAAATTTATTACTCCCCACAAAAAATCTTGGGGAGTAGAGATCCATCATGCGAGGCAAGGTGAGATCTTCCTTCGTCTCCTGGCACAGCCTCTGTAGACAGGCTACCGTTCGCCACACTGAAGGGCCCACCTGTGCCAAACAAATATGGTATTTATGGCACAACTCCAAAATCACGGGGTCAATTCCCCTGCTCAAAGAGAATGCTCCCAAAGTGAATGTGTATGTGTAAACGTACACGAAGCCCTTCTTAGGGAAGGTTACTCGCTCCACCAATTCAGGAGCAATGATGTTCAGATCATGACAACCACAATCCTCCTTCACAGCAGGAATGCTGGAAGGACAGATGGAAGAAGGGTACATTCCAACAACCCATGTACGAGAACTTGTAGAAGAAAACTTCTCTTTGAAGTCCTTGGTTGTGTTGAGTCTTCTAGGAATGATGGTGCTCACCGTAGGGGGGTCAACATCGACGATGTTTTCTTTGTTTTTGAGAAAACCTGAGTTCTTGGAAGAAGAAGCCATGATCAGCATAAGGTAATAAGAGTTCTTTGAAGAAGAAAATTGAAGAAGAGTGAAAGCAAGAAAGAGTTGAATGCAAAGAAGTTGAGAGAGTTTGAAGAACTGTGAAGTGTAAAAGAATAAGAATGAGGCGTATAAGTAAACAAATAGGCAGCTAAAATCGTGGAGTTACACATGTTTGGGGTATTAAATGCGGAGAGATGTGCGACTAATGAAGCGTCAGAAACTTTTCAGAAGGTATCAGAAACTTTCCCTCCAAGAAAGGACTCTTCACCAACTTTCCGATAACACAAAGATGTGCCACCGGAAAGCAGGAGGACTATTTGTATAGGGTAAAATCGATTTATATTAAATACTCGAATAATAGAATGACACGTGAAATCGGATACAGATGGAAGACGAAGCAAGTGGAAACCAAGACCGATAACAACAGCTTTGGTTGCACCGGACAGACCCTAAAAGGAACATTGCTAATGAGGACAAACAAATATCTACCACCTGATGGTATTCAATGAAGAATATTCCTAAGTATTAAATACAAAATAAGTTACAAAGAATTTTGGCATTCATATCCTGGCGTTATATATTCATCAAAGGCCCCCATAATTGTCATTTAGGAGGGGCTTGATCCTAGGACCTTGTTCCCTAGGTGTAGCGATAAATAGTGACTTCAAAAAGCCATTGTAACACACAAAAATTCAGACAAACTTATGCTGCACATTATTCTAAGCTCAATAATACTTTATTTTCTGTCTATCAATATTCTTATTGCTGTCTTCAGAAGCATTGCTCTCGAAACCAAGCCATTTGCTTTCTTATCACGATTTCAATGCTAAGTCTTGTATTTTATTTAAATTATTTATCATTTTGAGATCAAATCGATTTGCTTGTCTATAAATGTCGCGACCCAAAATCTAACTAGTCGTGATGGCACTTAACCTCATCTGCTAGGTAAGCCAAATAACACAATCCGATTCAATTAATATTTAACTGACTTTATTACACTCCCCAAGGACTGGTAGTACAAATCATGAGCTTCTAAGATTCAGAATTTACAAAGCTAATGTGAAATAAAAATATGTCATTTGTTTGAATTATACATGAACAGATTAAAATTCTAAAGCTACCATGAACAAGAGGCATCAATAACTAAGACGCATGTACATCTTCAGATCCAGCTCTCGCCGTACGCAGCTACCTCAGCATCCGAAATCTGCACGCAAGCTGCAGAAGTGTAGTATGAGTACAACCGACCCCATGTACTCAATAAGTAACAAGACTAACCTTTGGGCTAAAAGTAGTGATGAGCTCAACAGGTATAGTCCAATATAAAATAACAGTACAGAAATGTAGGCATGCTTTCAAATTCAACAATTAAACTCAGTACAAGCAAAATAGCCAATTCTAAATAACATGAGGAATATGACATCTCTATATCTATATGTCAATATACATACTGTATGTGATGCACTTCAGTGGAAACCTCGTATACTCAAATCTCAAAATACTCAATCACTCAGTATTGTATATGGCTAATCCATCCCAGGGAAGATTCATCCCATATATATATATACACATCGACTGATAGTCAGTCACTTAGTACTGTATAAGGCCAATCCAGCCCAGGGGAAGATCCATCCCCAAATATAAATGATTCGGATAAGATCCATGTCCAGGGAAGATCCATCCCTTAATATAAATGATTCGGGCAAGATCCATGCCCAGGGAAGATCCATCCCTCAATATAAATGCTTCGGGCAAGATCCATGCACAGGAAAGATCCATCCCTCAATATAAATGCTTCGGGCAAGATCCATGCCTAGGGAAGATCCATCCCTCAAGATCCATGCCCAGGGAAGATCCATCCCTCAATATAAATGCTTCGGGCAAGATCCATGCCCAGTGAAGATACATCCCTCAATATAAATGATTCAGACAAGATCCATATTCAGGGAAGATTCATCCCTCAATATAAATTATCTACGCTCACTGTGGGGGGTGCAGACTCCGGAGGGGCTCCTTCAGTCCAAGTGTGATATAAAGCCGATATGGCCGGCTGCAGGCATGCAGTCCCGATCCATATAAGGGCAACCTTGATCCATATAATAATAATATATATAAAGCCAATATGGACTGATTCAGGCAGGAAGCCCCGGTCCCATAAATATCCTCACAATGGATGAACATGACTGAGTATGAAATGTACATTTTAAAAAGGCCAAATACCTATACGGCCCCTTAAACTTGGCTCCAATTTTTATTTTAACACCTCAACTTAAGCCAATACCTATTGAGCATTCGATCTCCAATAATAGTATGTCTATTAAACACAAACCCTGGTGTGACAAAACCAGTGTTCTCACCTCTCTCACGCGCGCGTAAATTGGTCTCATATTAAAATTTTCCTGTTTTCCAACAAAAACCTCTTTCTCTCTCTTTCCTCATCTCTCCGCCACCAACTCAGCCTTCTCTTCCCCCTGCTCCTCATCTCTGCGCCATCAACTCGGTCTTCTCCTTCACCTTTTTCTCTCCCTACCATCACTGCTACCACCCTTACGCCTTAAATAATTCAGTAATCAATTATACCAATAGCAACAACTTTTTAATCGGACAAAAAAATGATAAATATAATAGAAAAAAATCTGCCCATGGATTACATGAACATATCATCGGCAGCGAAACCAATGTTCGCCGGTAATGAAAATTTCGGCATGTTCTAAAAATTTAACTACCATTTCCTTTAATTTTCACAATTATCATCCCTTCTTTTTCATAATCCTTGTGGCCTTCTCCCTAAGATCTGGCTCAGAACTTATTTACTGAAGATAATAGCATTTTGGCTTACCAATTTTCAATTTATTCCTCAATTTTCTATTTATACCTTTATGGTTAGATTGAAAAATAGTTGTTGACTGTACTGGTAGGAGGATCTAATAGTTGTGTTTGTGAGGGAAAGGGAAGATTAAGGTGGGTTTGGCAAGAGGAAGACATGGGGGTACAGATTGAAGGTTACGACTGGAGACTGGCGGCGGCTGAGTTTGTGGAAGTTATTTTGTTTTCTTATTTTTTTCCTTTTGTTTTGTTTCTTTTTTGGTTTTCTATTTTCTTTAAAGTCTTTTTTAAATTCAAAAACCATATGGCATTTCGTGGTTCGTGCATTTTGCCACGTCATTGTGCGTCCAGTTCTCGCGACTGGACTTACTTAAGCATATTATATGAGGTGTTCAATAGACATACTATTATTGGAGTTAGAGTGTTCAATAGGTACTTTCTTAAGTTGAGGTGTTAAAATGGAAACTTGAGTCAAGTTTAAGAGGCAGTATAGGTATTTGGCCTTTTAAAAACAATTAAATTCAACAGCAATACAACCCTATGGGTCCCAAAAATATCGGCACGTAGCATAAACACGATCTTTAATACGAGTCTCAGCTCAATTTCTCTAGCACGTGGAGGATATGCGGATAATAACATGATTATTTAATTTTACAACTCCACAGAATTTTTTCAAGTCACAATTTCTATGGTGAACGCCTACACGCCCGTCACCTAGCATGTGCGTCACCTCCAAATAATTTTTATAACACAAAATTCGGGGATTCATACCCTCATAACCAAGTTTAGAAATATTACTTACGTCGAACAAGCCAAATCCGATGCCGAGCAAGCTAAACAATACTCCGGAAATTCCATTCCGTGCGTATCAACCTCCAAACGCCTTCCTATCTCTTCAATTCCAAGTTAAACGGCCAGAAACTGGTCAAACAACGTGCAAATTAATCAAAATATACTCCAATACTTACAATTTAACAATTTATAAAAATTCTCAACTCCATTCGAAAAATAGACATTGGGGCCCACGTCTCAGAATCCGACGGAACTCACAAAATCCAACAACCCATTCAATTACGAGTTCAACCATACTAATTTTATTCAAATCTGACTCCGAATCGGTATTCAAAACTCGAAAATAATTTTTTTTGTGAAATTATAGCAATTGCTTCCAATTTCTTCTTGAAAAATCAATAATCTAACGCCGAAAATGAAGATTAATCCATGAAATATAATCACAAGTGAGTCGAGAATGCTTACCCCAAGTTTTGTGGTGAAATCCCTCTTCAAAATCGCTAAATCCCCAGGTTCCCAACTAAAAATACGAAATAATGGCTAAAAGGTCCGAAATAGAGGACTTATAACACTGCCCTGACTTCCTTCTTCTTGTTCGCGAGCCTCCTATCGCGTTCGCGATGAAAAACATTTCTCATAAGCCATTTCCAAACTCTTCTCAGATAGCCTCTAGAATAATGGTCATAATGTTTTGTACAAAACTCCAAATGACAAATGGTTTGTCTTTCTGGAAACTACACATCAAGGGCTACAACTTTTATTTTTGGATCATCTCTAGATTCCTTATAGATTGTGAGATATAAGCTTCCAAAGTCAGATAACGAATAATAAGAATTTCTCCTTCACAAATGCGAGAGTCTCTTCACGAACGCGAAGAACAAAGTCCCAGCAGCAAAATCCTTCTCCGCGAATGTGAGAGGCTCCTAGCGAACGCGAAGAACAACACCAGACATCAGAAAAACCAGCAACGAAAGTAGCCCAAAATGATCCGATAACACCCGAAACATACCCGAAACACACCCGAGGCCTCCGGTACCCCAATCAAATATACCAACAAGTCCTAAAACATCATACGAACTTAGTTGGGGGCTTAAATCACATCAAACAACGCTAAAAACATGAATTGAACCCCAATTCAAGCCTAATAAAACTAAAAAATTTCAACTTCTACATTCGATGCCGAAACCTATCAAATCAAGTCCGATTGACCTCAAATTTTGCACATAAGTCATAAATGACATAACAGACCTATTCCAATTTTCAGAAATAGATTTCGACCCCGATATCAAAAAGTCAACTACTCAGTCAAACTTCCAAACTTAAATTTTTTTTTTAGCCATTTCAAGCCTCATTTAGCTACGATCCTCCAAATAATTTTCCGGACACGCTCCTAAGTCCAAAATTATCATACGGAGCTATTGGAATTATCAAAACTCGATTCCGGAGTCGTTTTCAAAAAAGTCAAACTTCGCTCAACTCTTTTCATTTAAGCTTCTAAAAAAGGATTGTTCTTTCAATTTAATCCTGAATCATCCGAAAACCAAAACTGACAATTCATACAAATTATAATACACATTACAAAGCTGCTCAAGACTTCAAATTGTAGAACAATATATAAATGCTCAAAACGACAATTCGGGTCGTTACATTCTCCCCCACTTAAACATACGTTCGTCCTCGAATGTGCCAAGAGTTGTTCCTAAACCTTCAGATCACTATTCCACTTTACCACGCATATATCTGGGGTGATCCCACGTCACCCTATTCCATATAGGCCTGACAACACAACATAATTGAAAATCATTTAACTTTAGCCCATAAACCTTGGACCCCAATTTCTAACACCCGAAATTCTTTTCAAGACCCGAATCTCACATCTACACACAGTATAAGTTTGAACAAGTTCTATCAAGCCATAAACATAACTCCAGATATAATCACATAACATACTACACAACTCGCTTACTCGCAGCACCATTTCCGATCACGGTAACTACTCGAAACAAATCCGATACTTGTATTAAACCCCATATCAAACAAAACTTTATTCCAAAACCTTCGTAGACTGATGATAACGAAAGAAACATACGGAATATCATGACCCCTTTTCAGATCAACAAGTCATGGAGCTCTCTCGCCCCAACCAGAACCATAATCACTTTCTAAGCCGACTTTCAATATTATCCTCCCTAATATATGATAACGTCCAAATCCACTACTAAAAAGTAAATGGACACGGTCGCATGCAGAATAATTTACCCAACTATGAGTCAGGGTCGAATCCCACAGAGAACAATATGTAGGAGATTAGGCGTGTAAGAGAATTATCGCTTATTATACTAAGCCAAACACTTAGAAATGTTTTGAGAAAATATTTATGTCTAAATGCGAAAATGTAAACTAAGCTAGAAAGCAAGTAAAATAATCAATGGCTACAAGCATGGATGCATTAGGAATTACACTCAAGTAACGATCCAATGTATTTCACGATTTTATAAATATGAGCGAGTTTATGTTAATTAACCTCAGGTAATAATTCTATATTAGCTTCTTCCGAAGACTAACAAGACTTCCTAATTGAATTATTCCTAAAATAATTAAGAGATTAAGCACACCCGGATATGGCTACAAGTAGTTTAATCCTATCCCTAGGTAGAATCTATAAAGTGAGGGTTAAAGCCTCAAGTTCTTGTTAATTAATCTTTTCAAACCCTAAATTATCTTTCCCAAAATTAATTCGAGGTTAATGAGTGAGTCCTAGGGTTAGCTAATCCCTTTGGAAATATTAAGGAATAAGAATAATTAAAGAAACAATAACTCACTTCATAATAAATAAAAATTATTCAATACATAAGCACAACAAGATATTTAATCCACACTTTAAATATGAATATTTTCATAAACAAGATTCAAGTGTTGGAAGAAATACTACACACTTAAATGTTCAATACAAAGCAAGGAAATGAAGAAATGAGCATAAATGAGTAAGAAATTCTCAACCAAAATCTTCAAATCTTCAAGACCCAAGTATGTGTGCAAGAACCCTAGCTCCAAAACTTGTCCTCTCTCGTCAAGGACTGAAAAATAAGCCAAAGATATGTTTCCAATAAGCTAGGTCATGTATTTGTGGGTTTGGAGTTGAGAAAATGTGAATTGTCAATCCTGTCCGGGTCTGAAGCCCATTGACCGCACCTGTGGAAGTATCCTCGCAGGTTCGGCTCCGTAGATGCGGATAGCCTATCGCAGAAGCAAGCTTTGAAGGGAACACTGACTCTGCAGAAGCGGACTTGCACGCGCAGATGCGCAATCGCAGATTCGAACTTTGAGCGCAGATGCGCTACCGCAAATGCGGTGAATCAATCGCAGAAGAGGTTTTTTCCTTCCAGGCCTTCTTCCGCAAATACGGCCATTTCCTCGCGGATGCGAGGTCGCAAAAGCGACCAGTGTTCCGTAGATGCGGAATCACTGAAGAATTTGGCATGTTTTCAACTCTTTTTTGCTCAGTTCCACTTCTATTGAATTCAACTCTCTTCATGGCATCATTTACCCGAAAATCTAGCAATACATACCATAAACAACCTCATATTATAATTAAAGGACGTAAAATCTAAAGAAAAGAGACTAAAATAAGTGGTAAAATCACCACTCATCAATACCCCCAACTTAAAGATTTTGCTTGCCCTCAAGCAAATTAAAACCAACAATTCAATGAGATTCTACCATTTAAAGCACAAGTAGTATTGCTATCATTTACAAATCACATTCTCCAATTAAGTACCATACTTATGGATTTGGTTGGCACTAATAATTAGGCTCAAGCATGTGAATCTTAACCAAATAACTCCCTCATTTAGAGACAATTCAAAAAATACAAAAGAGTTTCAAAATAATCAAGTGACAACAAAAAGCCTCAAGAAGTGACTCAAAAGCACTAGTCTACTACATATGCTCAATTTACTCAATTCGAGATATATCAATGTCACCAATCCATCCTAATTTATATGCCCTCACAAGAAAGAAAGTCCCAAAATCACCATATTTACAATAACAACACAAGGGACAAATGCACAAAGACACTCATTCTCAACAAATAATTTTAAGTGTTACAAAGTATCATGCCATAAGCTTGCCCTTATTTTAATTCGCCGCCTATTCAAGAACATTCGGTTGGAGATCCCATAAGAACTTTTTAAGCTTGTAACGTAGGTTTAGGGAAGGGTCGGATAAGCATTTGGGATACAAGTGACTACACCCTCCTTGAACACTACTCACATTTGTCTTTCTTTTGCACTTTGCTTCTTTTTTTAAACCAAATAGCCCTTATTGATATCTAGTTACCAACATAGAACCACCTTAAAGTACCTCTCTAATTTTCTCAAGACTCCATATTTTTATTTTTTTATTTTATTATATATATAACTACTTTCTTTTGGAGCTTGAGTATCTTCATATAAACAACTTTGAGATATATGTTTCTACACTCAATGTACAACCTTACCAATTTCTAACTTGACACCAACACCCCCAACTTAGGCTTTTAGCCTCATTCTCAATATTCAAGGAGGGACTGGTTCAAAAGAGAGAATTATTTCACAAAGGCGTAAAGGTTTGTAATGACGTGGCCAAAGAAAATGATAAAGGCTCAAATGGGGTAAACTAGTGATACTATTTATGCAATGGTAGACTTGAAAGGCTAAAGAGGCTTTTTCAAAGATCACAAAGAATGCCTAAGGTCATCCCTCCAACCAAACATAATTAACATTAGCATTGAAAGACCAACCGGGCAAGTTCTAGTAGATAGAAGTAAACACAAGAATTATCTTTAACAAAGACTAACACACACGGCACATGAATTAATCAAGACGGATCAATTTCACTTCTTCATAAGAGCATTTAGAGCGATATCATGCCAACTAGTGGGTCAAGAGTCACCAAATGAGCCAAGAAGTTTTCACAAAAATTATTCTTCCCCATGTAACTTACTTTTTAAATTTAAAACCAAAATTCGGAGGGGTATTCTTAATTCACACTTCACATACAAGAGACTAATTTTATTAGTACCAAACAATCCAAAAGTCTCCACATAACAAAACAAGACTAATTCCCTTAAGAATGTCGTCACGCCATCCATCATAGGGAAAAGTCACCCGGTTCGATATGTCATCTATTTGAATTATACATGAACAAATTAAAATTCTAAAGCTACCATGAACAAGAGGCAGAAATAACTGGGATGCAACTACATCTTCAGATCCAGCTCTCACCGTACGCAGCTACCTCAGCATCCAAAATCTACACGCAAGGTGCAGAAGTGTAGTATGAGTACAACCGACCCCATGTACTCAATAAGTAACAAGACTAACCTTTGGGCTAAAAGTAGTGACAAGCTCAACAGGTATAGTCCAATATAAAATAACAGTACAGAAATGTAGGCATGCTTTCAAGTTCAACAGTTAAACTCAGTACAAGCAAAATAGCTTAATTCTAAATGATATGAGGAATATGACATCTCTATATCTATATGCCAATGTACATACTATATGTGATGCACTTCAGTGGAAACCTCGTATACTCAAATCTCAAAATACTCAATCTCTCAGTACTGTATATGGCCAATCCAGCCCAGGAAAGATTCATCCCATATACACACACACACACACACACACACACACACACACACACACACACACACAGATAGTTAGTCACTCAGTACTGTATAAGGCCAATCCAGCCCAGGGGATGATCCATCCCCAAATATAAATGATTTGGACAAGATCCATGTCCAGGGAAGATCCATCCCTTAATATAAATAATTCGGGCAAGATCCATCCCTCAATATAAATGCTTCGGGCAAGATCCATGCCCAGGGAAGATCCATCCCTCAATATTAATATTTCGGACAAGATCCATCCCTCATTATAAATCATCTACGCTCACTGTGGGGGGTGTAGAGTCCGGAGGGGATCCTTCAGCCCAAGCGTGATATAAAACCGATATGGCATGCTGCAGGCGGACATCCCCGATCCATATAATAATAAAGCCAATATGGCATGCTGCAGGCGGGCAGCCCCGATCCAGATAATAATTATATATATAAAGCCAATATGGCCTGCTGCAGGCGGGCATCCCCGATCCCATAAATATCCTCACAATGGATGAACATGACTCAATATGAAATGTACATTTTAAAAACAATTAAATTCAACAGCAATACGACCCTATGGGTCGCAAAAATATAGGCACGTAGCCTAAACACGATCTTTAATACGAGTCTGAGCTCAATTTCTCTAGCACGTGGAGGATATGCGGATAATAACATGATTCTTTAAATTTACAACTCCACAGAATTTATTCAAGTCACAATTTTTATGGTGCACACCCACACGCCCGTCCCCTAGCATGTGCGTTACCTCCAAACAATTTATATAACACAAAATTTGGGGATTCATATCCTTAGAACCAAGTTTAGAAATGTTAGTTACCTCGAACAAGCCGAATCCGATGGCGAGCAAGCTAAACAATACTCCAAAAATTCCATTCCGCGCGTATCAACCTCCAAACGCCTTCCTATCTCCTCAATTCCAAGTTAAACGGTCAAAAACTAGTCAAACAACGTGCAAATTAATCAAAATATACTCCAATGCTTATAATTTAACAATTTATAAAAAATTCTATCTCCGCTAGAAAAATCGACAGTGGAGTCCACGTCTCAGAATCTAACGGAACTCACAAAACCCAATAACCCATTCAATTACGAGTTCAACCATACTAATTTCATTCAAATCCGACTCCGAATCGGTATTCAAAACTCAAAAATTTATTTTGTGAAATTTTCTTCCGATTGCTTCTTGAAAAATCAATAATCTAACGCCGAAAATGAATATTAATCCATGAAATATAATCACAAGTGAGTCAAGAATGCTTACCCTAAGTTTGTGGTAAAATTCCTCTCCAAAATCGCTAAATCCCTAGGTTCCCAATTAAAAATATGAAATAAAGGCTCAAAGGTCTGAAATAAAGGACTTATAACACTGCCCCGACTTCCTTCTTCGCGTTCGCGAGCCTCCCATCGCGTTCGCGATGAACAAAATTCTCAAAAGCCATTTCCAAACTCTTCTCAGATAGCCTCTAGTGTAATAGTCATAACTTTTGGTACAAAACTCTAAATGACAAATGGTTTAACCTTCTGGATACTAGACATCAAGAGCTACAACTTTCATTTTTGGATCATCTCTTGATTCCTTATAGATTGTGAGATTTAAGATTCCAAGGTCAGACGACGGACAACAGGAATTCCTTCTTCGCGAATGCGAAGAACAAAGTCCCAGCAGCAAAATCCTTCTTTGCGAACGCGAAGAACAACACCAGACATCAGAAAACCAGCAACCAAAGTAGCCCAAAATGATCCGATAACATCCGAAACATACGGAAACACACCCGAGACTTACGGGACCCCAACCAAATATACCAACAAGTCCTAAAATATCATACGAACTTAGTCGAGGCATCAAATCACATCAAACAATGCTAAAAATATGAATTGCACCCCAATTCAAGCCTAATGAAACTAAGGAATTCCAACTTCTACATTCGATGCCGAAACCTATCAAATCAAGTCTGATTGACCTCAAATTTTGCACATAAATCATAAATGACATAACAAACCTATTTCAATTTCCATAATTAGATTTCGACCTCGATATCAAAAAGTCAACTCCCCGATCAAACTTCCAAACTTAAATTTCTATTTTAGCTATTTCAAGCCTAATTTAGCTACCAGACTCCAAATAATTTTTTGGACATGCTTCTAAGTCCAAAATCAGCATACAGAGCTATTGGAATCATCAAAACTCGATTCCAGAGTCGTTTGCAAAAAAGTCAAACTTCAGTCAACTCTTTTCATTTAAGCTTCTAAATAAGGATTGTTCTTTCAATTTAATCTCGAATCATCCGAAAACCAAAGCCGACAATTCACACAAATCATAATGCACATTACAAAGCTGCTCAAGACCTCAAATTATTGAACGGAATATAAATGCTCAAAACGACAAGTCGGGTCGTTACATTAAACTACGTTATAAATTTAATTGTACCATTTTACGGGTAAACAACAAGATTTATATATTTTCTATACTTTAGAATCAATCACTTACACTCCTTATATTATGAAAATCTTAGACAAGTATTAGTTTGAATAATATTTTTATTTTACAAGAGTGTTAAGTGTTTAATTTTGAGAAACAAGAGGTATATCTATCAATATATGTTAAAATAAAATAACTAAAAACAAATTGAAATTACAAATGTAAAGTTTCTATGTAATAAATTTTGTTAAATTTAAGAAAGAGAATAAACAGTTTGTTGAAAAGTTTTATTTACACATTTGATTTAAAAAATATTTTAATGTATCTTTCTTAACTCTTAAATAGAATATGACTGCAAATCACTTAATAAGATATACTATTACTCATTAATAATAACTTTCTTTTAAATATGAGCAATTTGTAATATTAATATAAATTAAAGGACCTTCCCATTTTATATTCTAGTTTGATTTTTTATTGTTTTGCTTCAAAATTTTAAATTCCCTTAGAGCGTTATTTTGTGTAGGATTTTCATGATATGAATCTTTTAAAAGTGTTTGATTTTGAAAAATAGATATAATACCATTATATATATATATATATATATATATATATATATATATATATATATATATATATATATATATATATATTGAATTTTCATAATATTGAGGTGTAAGTGTAGACAATAAATTTGCATCGAGAAAAAATAAAATCAAGACCGAAAATATTGAAACAATCGTAGTATTTGATTTTAAATAATATGAGTGTACAATCTCTATGGATCCTCTGATTTTACTTTTTCAATATAAATTCAAGGGCCTTTGAGCTTGATCTTGAATTTGAATTTAATTTATCCGTACTCGTAATCCTTGAACTTGATTTGTTCTTCGTTCTTGAGCTTGAACTTGATTTGTTCTTCGTTCTTGAGCTTGAACTTGATTTCTTGAACTTAAACTTGAACTTGATTGCTTGATGCTTGAAACATGTGGAGGAATTTGCAGCGTTTGATCCACGAGCTCTTTCTTGCTTCTTGTTATAACTTCTGGTGTCCTTTCTGGGTTATGAAGACTCCTATTTATAGTTGTGGAAGGGAGGAGTTATGATAAGAACAAACTCTTTCCGACCAATCAAATTGCAGTGTGACATGGCCGCATTTGATTGGCCAGAACATGTCACTTGCACACGTGGCGCAGTTTTATTGGCCTTTTGATTTGTCTTGGCATGCCTTGTCATTTTGACATGTGGCACGATCCTATTGAATCTTTTGTTTGACTTGGCGTGCCATTTCATTTGACACGTGGCATCAAACTGGGCCTCTAGGAAGATGATATATTGGGCTCAATGAAGTGGACTCATCGTCTTTAGTCCAGTTAATGGGCTAGCCCAATGGATTAAGACTTATTTATTTAAGAGAAAACTATCCTCTATAGCCTCTTTAAATTTTAATAGCCCATATTGTTTTCCACTTACACGAAATGGCCCTTCGGCCCAAACATATTATATCTAATAGCCCGAAATATCTATTATCTATATTATTTGTATAGTAACAGTCTATTTTGTATATTATTTATATAGTGACAGTCTATTTTGTATATATTTTGTATAGTGACAGTTTATTTAATATATTTGTTGTATAGTCAGTCTATTTTGTATATTTTTTATATAGTGACAGTTTATTGAGTATATTTTTTGTATAGTGACAGTCTATTTTGTATATATTTTATATAGTGACAGTCTATTTAGTATATATATATATATATATATATATATATATTTTAAAATTATTTATGAATTAAACTAAGTTCACTAGCTATGTAGGGTTTAAGTTAATACCTGATTTTTTCTCTGCAATTTCACATCACGCCTTGAGGGGAAAAAGAGAGTATTTCTTAAGGTGCAGAATTCCTCAAAGGCACAGAATTCTGCAAAGGCACAGAATCAAACTCCAATCATTTCTGGAAGAGAAAAATCAAGACCTCTCGGAGTGATAATAGGATCTACTCTTGCAGCTTTCTTTGGGATAATTTTAAGTATCAGTGCCTGCTTTGTCCTTATCAAAAAGAGGAGATATGAGTCCAGCAAGGCTGGGATTATTCTGGATTTAGAGCCAATCTTACTGGGAATTATGCTAACTCGGTTCTCTTACAATGAGTTGAAAATAATTACAGAAGATTTCAGCTTTGATTTCCAGTAATGTGCGGTGAGGGACCGGAGGAGCAGAAAAAAAAATAGCTATGACTTGTATGGGGTCATTTTGTGGCTACCGGGTGATATAAGTTCTGGCCGAGTGGCTACAAATGAATTTTGCTCTTTATTTAACCCATATAAATAGGACATATACAATTAATCCACTTATATTAGCTCAATAAATTTATTTGAACTAATATATCTTGAATTTAAATTATAGTCTAAATTATTTTATGAATTTAATTTTAATAAAATATATATGTCTACAAATGCACCCTACTTCAAGACTTATCGGGGAGAACTTCTCAAACATATAAAACTAGGCTTGAAATACCATGAATGCATGCAATGATCATTAATACCCCGTAACTTTAATATGAAGGAAAATTCCATGTCTTATTTCCTTTAACATTTCTGGGCATAAGGATGAGCTTTCAAAGCTTTAATTCTCCAAAACCAAAGATTTGCCCAAGTACATATTTGATTAAGGAATCTTTGGATGGTTAATTTTTTTTTTTTTTTTTGTTGTATAATTTCAAACCAAGTGCCAAGAAATTTTGAGATGATAAAGTGAACAGAATTAAGATGGGATTTATATTGACTTGAGCTTCCCTAGCCATGATGTGGCATTTTCCCTAAGAAACTTCTACAAGAATTATAGATAACATCTCCAACTTCACGTGGGTTAACAAGGAAACTACATGCTGCTAATATAGACTTCCACACTCTTGGCAAGTCTTTCGGTTCTCTTACAATGAGTTGAAAATAATTACAGAAGATTTCAGCTTTGATTTCCAGTAATGTGCGGCGAGGGACCGGAGGAGCAGAAAAAAAAATAGCTATGACTTGTATGGGGTCATTTTGTGGCTACCGAGTGATATAAGTTCTGGCCGAGTGGCTACAAATGAATTTTGCTCTTTATTTAACCCATATAAATTCGACATATACAATTAATCCACTTATATTAACCCAGTAAATTTATTTGAACTAATATATCTTGAATTTAAAATATAGTCCAAATTATTTTATGAATATAATTTTAATAAAATTTATATGTCTACAAATGCCCCTAATTCAAGACTTGTCGGGAAGAACTTCTCAAACATAGAAGACTAGGCTTGAAGTACCATGAATGCATGCAACGGTCATTAATACCCCGTAACTTTAGTATGAAGGAAAATGTCATGTCTTATTTCTTTTAACATTTCTAGGCATAAGGACGAGCTTTCAAAGCTTTCATTCTCCAAAGCCAAAGATTTTCTCAAGTACAGATTTCATTAAGGAATCTTTGGATGGTTAATTTCTTTCTTCTTCTTTTTTTGTAATTTCAAACCAAGTGTCAAGAAATTTTGAGATGATAAAGTGCACAGAATTAAGATGGGATTTATATTGACTTGAGCTTCCCTAGCCATGATGTGGCATTTTTCCTAAGAAACTTCTACAAGAATTATAGATAACATCTCCAACTTCACGTGGGTTAACAAGGAAACTACATGCTGCTAATATAGACTTCCACACTCTTGGCACCAATTAGAACACCGCCACTGCTAGTAGTCGAATCCTAGTTGGATAAAAAGTCAGTCTCACCGCTTTGCAACTAATCCCACATCGGAAGCAAACTTTTAACGCTCTCTTCTATAAATCTATATAAACCCATGTGCTCACGTTTATTGAACACCAATTTGCGGCATCTATAGGACTGTCCCAACGGCATCTTTGACAGGTAAAAGTTTTTCGCTTTTTCGTTTGTCTTCTTTTATTGTCCCTTTGTTTTTGGTTTTTTTTCGTAGGCCAAGAAAAGAAAAGTCGTTGAGTGTCAAGTTGACGGGAAACTCTATGACTTCCCATATAAGGATAAATTTATCACGGTATATAGCTGATCAAATCTACAACAACATATAGAAGGTCAAATCCCTCGCAACATATATAAGGACAAATACATCTCAATATATAGACAACAAATCCACATCATCATATAGACGGACAAATCCACCTCAACATATAGATGGACAAATTCACATCACCATATAGACGGATAAATCCACATCAATATATAGACGGACAAATTTATATCACCATATAGACGGACAAATTCACATCAACATATAGGCAGACAAATCCACATCAACATATAGACAGATAAATCTGTATCACCATATAGACGGACAAATCCATATCACCATATAGATGGACAAATCCAAATCAATATATAGACAGATAAATCCATATCAACATATAGACGGACAAATCTCCATCAGCATATAGACGAACAAATCCACATCAGCATATAAACGGACAAATCCATATCACTAAATATATGGCCAAATCCACATCACTATATAGACGGATAAATCCATATCAACATATAGACGGACAAATCCCCATCAACATATAGACGAACAAATCCATATCACCATACAGACGGATAAATCCATATCAACATATAGAAGATTAAACCCATGACAACATATACAAGGAAAAATTCTTAATCACATATAGAAATTTGCCCAAAGCACAAAGGACTAAAATCTTCTCCTCATTTTGTCAATTGTCGTTGACTTAATATTTACTAATATCTTTTTTTTTTGCTTATACAGTTTTGAAGAGATGGTTCACTTCAGAGACTACACATCTCCAAGCGCAAGTATCTCATAATCGATGTTAAGAATGGAGGGGCTATAACCAAGCTGTTGACTTACCCTCCACTAGCTGGTCGATATGCAAATTTGTGGCCACCTCTATAGAATCCCCTCCATAAGGTAGATTGGACTTTAGAGCACAACCAAAATATGGTCCCTTCAAACTCCTTACCAACGAAAACTCAATATCGCGAGTACCATTCCTTGCCTAGGACGACGCATGATTCAAAGGGAGATACGTTGGGGAGATACGTTGGGGAGATACTTTGAGAATTGACGTTGAATATCATCATATCCCGGGATATTGGGAGTGGGCTGAGGACAAACTTGGCAGAAGTCAACGGGCTTTGAAGACAGCAAGAATTTATGATGCCATCTATGCTTCTTTATTTACATATGATCGAAACTCAAACATCAAGCAAGCGTTTCTTGAAGCTTGATGTCCCACAACAAATACCTTACTTACATTAGCCGGAGAATTATCAATATCCCTTTGGGATTTACATACCATTGGCGGTTTACCTATTGGAGGTTCTCCCTACGAAGAAGTTATGCCCGAAACTATCGAACTCACGGGTGTTAATGAGAAGAATGAAAGATTTACTCCTCGGGCTTGTGGATACCTGTTTATCGCCTTTAACCATCTTCAGGAAAGGGAGAGTCATGATCCAAAGGTCTCATTTATCAAGTGGATTAAATTTTGGTGCAAGAGAGACTTGAGATATAAACCTGCTCCAGCAAGGTGGGAGAAGCAATCTACCTGTTTGAAGTCAACGCACAATCCTACTAAAGCTCTACCAGAAGTAGTTGCATGCTCTAGCGCGGATGACGATATTTGCTAACCTTGGGGTGCGACATGAAAAGAGAGAAGGCACGTATCTGGCGGCATTCTTATCTTGTTTGTTGTGTGCATTTGTATTTCCCTCTCACGATGGTGATTTCATTCGACCTAAGACCTTTAAAACATCGAGCATGATGGCATATGGATGGAAATTCAGCCTTGCAATCCTGGTTTTGGCAAGCATCTACTATGGCTTGAACAAGATCTCCAAGTCCTCGCAGCTCGAGCATATCAAAATCTCTTTTCCCATTCATTATGTATACAGTTGGCTTGATCACTACTTCAAGACGCACTATAGGCTTCCAAAATTACCATATGTTCCATTGATGGTGGTGTATTCTGGAGAAGGCGCTGCAAGGTATTTGGATGATACAAATCCAAGAAAACACATCCATCAAGCAGATATGCATCTTGGACTTCTACCATGCCAGGGAGAAGGTGAAACAGTTAAGAGCTCTCCGAGATGCTGCCAAGAAAAAGTTTGAAGAGATTGAATCTAGAGTCTCATTTGCTAAAGAGGAGTATCGTAGATGTTCTGATGTTTCCTTGGTGACTACTGATGACTTGGCCGACGTGGAGATGAAGAAACAACACTTAGAGGCCACCCTTAAAGACTTGGTCAATTACAAGTTGCGTTTAGATTAGCCTATATAGAGTATTCTATTTGCCTCTTATTTTTATTTTCTTGCATTTGGTTAATTAGCGACTATTCTTTGAAATGAAAACTCCATTTGTTTTACTTTATATTGCGTGTTTTCAGTGATGTTCCCACCCTTTTTTCCCTTGCAATTCAATATCAATATTTTTCTTGCTTAACATGATGTATTGACATCCACAAAATTGAACTTGGAAAACATTGCTATCGTTCATGTCTCGAAGTTCTCTATATTTGAATAAACATCCTCCTTTTTCTTTGAAGATAATATTGTTCATCATCTTTGTAAATTTGTAGTAGGAAGTATATATCTCAATGTGAGAATGCCAAAAATATGAGCCATTTGATTTAGTAGAAACTAAACTTTAAACTCTAACACATATTCGATATCAACAATCAAGCACCTTCAGAATCGTCCCAGATAATATTTTGAAACCAACTTTATGTTGCACCATGCTGTCAATTCCAGATCTCCGCAGTCTCACCAAACAATTCATATCTGATGTAGAAACGTTGAAATTATGAACCGTTTGATTTCATGAAATCTAGACTTCGAAATCTAGAACATATCTGAAATTCTCGATCAAACAACTTCAAAATCGTCCCAGATAATATTTTTGAAATCAACTTTATATTGCACCATGTTGTCAATTTCGGATTTGAGCAGTCTCACCAAAAAAATTATATCTTCGTGTAGAAACGTCGAAATCATGAACCGTTTGATTTTTCATAAACAAAACTTCCAAATATAAACCAAATCCAAAATGCAAAATTTAATATATTAAGTATAGTTTCCAATAATATTTCAAAGTCAACATATAATTCTGACACGCTGACGATTTCAGATTTGCGCGACTTCACCAAAATTTTTGTATCTTGATATGGAAGCCTCGAAATCAGAAGACGTTTTACTTGCCATCAATTGAAATTCAAGAGCTCCATTCTCAAAAATATCTTGGGTTCAAGTCTCACTGAATTTGAAATGTTGTGCCAAGCAATCTTTCTTCTTATACTTGAGTTCCCTTTGACGCTTCTTCTCTTCCCCTTTTTTTTAGGGCAGAGGGCGAACTTGGAGACCAAAAAAACTTACAGGTTTGGCGAACCTGAAGACATAGAGAATCTCTGGACTTCAATGCAAATCCTTGGCATCCTCCTAAAATTGTCCAATTGAAGATACCAATTTACCATGGAGGGTTGCGCCCTTTAAATCAAATGAGATCCAAAGTTGAATAGGAGGATGGCGTTTCAGCTTGATTTTACCTTCCTTCATACTTCACTCGGTCAACAATTGGGGCAATATGTATCTTTTGAACTTATGCGACTGAACTTAGAATGAAACTCTAAGCTGCCTACGTACCTCGGTGAAGAGGATCAAGTCATACCGTAGTTTAGAATGGGTGAGTTTTCTTTTTATTATTATTTCTTTTATGTCCTAACTTTTGCCTAGGCCGCCTCTTTCGAGGTTTTCAACTTAGTGGACTTTGTTTTTGGGCCGTACACAGTTTATACTCTTGTGGTCCAGGAGTGTAGTAGCATGCAGTTTAGGCTCATGTGTTAAGGAGCGTTGCAACTTCAAGGATAATTCTTCTTCAAACACTTGCCATTGATAGGGCCGATTCTCATCCCGCTTGTAAGCCCCACTTGAGTAAGCTTCTTGTACGACATATGGCCCATCCCATTTTGAAGTGAACTTCCCTACAAGTTTATGGGAAGTAATAATGGCTCTTCGTACGACAAGAACTTGATCTCCTAGTTGAAAGGATCACATGCGAACTCTTTTATTGAAGGCGCGAGACAATCGAGCTTGATAATATTCAAGACTCTGGTGAGCTTCCAACCTCTTCTCATCAAGAGCCTCCAACTCTGCTAATTGAAGTCGAGTATTTTCTTCATCAGTGATCCCTTCTTGAATAGCTAATCGTAATGAAGGTTTTTGACGCTCGAGTGGCAAGACTACTTCGGCTCCATAATTGAGTGCATAAGGGGTCGCTTGTGTCGTGCAGTGAGTTATCCTATATGCCCATAGAGATTCTTCCATACGTTCATGCCAATCTCGTTTGAATTTGGAGACAACTTTCTTTAATAAGTTGCATAGAGTCTTGTTGAATGCCTCAGCTAGACCATTGGCGGCAGCATTGTACATAGAAGAGTTACGTTGCTTGAAGCCAAAGATATCACAGATCTTGTTCATAAACCTATAGTCAAATGGCTTGCCATTATCCGTTATTATGTAACGAGGAATGTCAAAGCGATAGATTATGTTTACTCAGATGAAACTTGCAACATTTTACTTCTTTACTTCCTTAAGAGCCACAGCTTCAGCGCATTTTGAGAAGTAGTCAGTTGTAGCCAAGATGTATAGGTGCCCACCAAAGGACCTTGGCAGTGGTCCAACAACATCCAATGTCCAAGCGTCGAACGGCCAGGATGCAACAGTCGGGTGCAACACTTTAGGAGGTTGATGAATAAAATTCGTATGGAATTGGCAAGCCTTGCATCTTCGAGCGCAGTCCAAGCAATCTTTTACCATTGTTGGCCAATAATATCCCACCCTTTTTATATGAAAGTGGATCTTTGGTCCAAACTGGTGTGACCCACGATGTTACATTTCGCATTTTCGTACGTTAAAGTTTCGTCGTAAGTTAATTGACGTAGACTCGGGAATGAGATTATTTTTGAGGTTATAAGCATTTGTGCCATTTATAATAGGCGATAAGTAAGTGTCGTGAAGGTTAAAGGGTAAACGAATCAAAGAAAATGAGTTTCGTTGAAGATTGTCAATTTGGAATAAAATACGATCCGAGCTATAATACCCGGTATTTATGGACTAGTGCCATACAAGGTACCACGTGACTGTGATAGTAAGGTGTATAAATTTTGTTAAAAGTGATTAGTAATTTAAGTAATTTAAGATAATTCTTAAATATGTGGGTAATTGGTTAATTATTGGATTAGTGGGGGATTAACAAGTTAATTAAGGAAATGGGTGGATAATTATTGGTGGGAAACCCCCCTCCCCCCCAACATGGAAGCAAGTTATGCCCCATTTGTGACTCTTTACTTACATTACAAGGTGGCACCTTTAGAGGGACTTTTGGCTAAGTCATCACCTAAGTGGGGCTCACACCCACTAAGGTAAACGATATCTCAAAATTCACAAAGAGAGATATATCTAATCTTCATAGTAATGTAAATTGCTCCAGCAAAATCATACAAAATGATAGCAACGTGATTTGGCACAAAATTCATACAAGAATACTTAGCAACGTGAAAATTGCGATTCTAAAGAAGTACGGTGCAATCTTTCTCAAGAATATCATACGCAGTTTTCCCTATTTTGATCTCGCCGTTACGTGTTTCTGTCATGCCCCAACCTCGGGGAGCGCGACCGATGCTCAACCAAGTGAACCCGGTCGAGCAAGCCTGTTAGATACTTTCTACCCAACTCACCCATGATCAAGAGAAGATATGATTTCATTAATTTATACAGTAGGAAGGTTATATATACAATACTAAATCGTCTCATTGGTTACATCATTTTTAAGTTTCAAGATACACACATACTTATGATTTGAGTGGAACAAGAGATCAAAACACAACATAATCCGTCTGACCTTTCTAGCACCCATGTACAACCCACATAGTGTCTACGGAGACTCTAAAGGATACAAAAGAGTGTTATGATAGTGCCGGTAACAAGGCCTCATCTATACCTCAAAACGTGATAATAATATAAACAAAAGATATAATATATGACCCCGAGATGAAGTGGGGCTTACCAAGTCTATTGGGAAGGGGATGTACCACTATCGCTGATCAACACTGCCAGCTATGGAACTACCTGCATCCATTTAAAGATGCAGCGCCCCCGGCAAAAAGGACGTTAGTATTGTCGAATAGTACTAGTATGTAAAACTGAACACCCTCTCAATAGAATGAATAATAATACAAGGGGGAAAACAGTCATGAGTTCAATAAGAGCTTCAAACAATACTAAAACATCAAGTAAGGATCACATAAGTTCTCAAGTCAATTTCCATGTTATTAGGTTGGGTGATCTTTAGAGCCGATATACAATAATTCACAATACCTCCGTATTCTTACACGGAGTCCGATCTCGACCCGATCGGCTAGGTCGTCTCATTTGAGACATCAACCATAACCACAATTTCATTATAATTTCCAGCACAGTTACCACCATGTGTGCGGCATGGCATCCGATCACGGCCCGATCGGCTAGGCCGTCTCACCCGATTTGAACACATTATCAATGATAAGGTGATATGATGAATCATTTACAATACATATTGAGCATATATCCTTCGGAATAGTCAATTCTATTATGATCAATTTGGGACTTACACCAATTACATGAACATCGTGGGATTCGATTATATGAAGAAGGGGGTTTAGCCAACATACCTCAATTGATCTTCCTTAAACTCTAAAATGACCCAGAATTCTTAGCAACTTCAATCTATTTTAGAAATATAACAAATTGAACCAAAAATTAAGAAGATGATCATGATTCTAGCTCATTTGAGCATATTATCAAGCACTAGGTGTGCATTAAGGTTTTTAAGGCCATTTCGTGAAAGATTCCATCATTCCCCAACCCATTCTCTACCATTTTTAGCTCACAACCTTCTTACACCCTTTGATAACACATACATGCGAGATGAACAACTCCCATGCCCAAAAATTATCTTACTAATTACCCAATTCTAGACAAAATTTTAAATTGAGGGTTAGGGTGTAGAATCTTACCTTTAGGATGAAGACCTAGTGAGTTTTCCTTGTTAATCTTCAAAGATTCAAGCAAGAATTGAAGGACAATTTGTTGAAGATCACTCTCTCACTCTAGGGAACTCTCTCACTCTCAAAATATCAGATTTTAGCTCAAAATGGGATAAAACGTCTAATTAATGAAGTAGGGTCGGGTTATAAAAACCCAAAAATGAAGCTCCGGAATAGGTTATGCGGTCGCATATGCGATCGAAGAATGGATATGCGGTCCGCATATCGGCCGCATAATTTGGTGTCAAAAACTGGAAAAAATCTGCCTGGCTCTGCGGTAGTTATACGGCCCGCAAACCTGTTCTGCGGTTGCATAATGCGCCGCAGAACCTCCCTCCGCAAAAATTCTAAGTCTGATTGTGCGATAAAAGTACGGCCCACAAAATGGTTGTGCGGTCACATAACTGGCCTCGAAATTGACATAATAAATGGTCCAAGTGCCGCTCTACTCTGCGGCCATTCTGCGGCATGCAGAGTGATTATGCGGCCGCATAATGGGCCGCAAAAATCCCTGTTTCTGCCAAATATTTCCTTCAACTCCCCAGCGCACTATTCAATCCAAAAAGTCCGAATCGCGGTTCACAAGGAACCCCGGGTTTTAACCTCTACGCCTACCCCGGCATCACAGAACCCTATTTTTAGGAAACATTTCACGGAGCCTTACATCCTCCCCCACTTAAGATCATTCATCCTCGAATGAGGGTCAAGGTTCACTATTAGCATCTTATGCAACTCAGTTTTCATACCACACACCAGCAGCCCCAAATTTGACTAACTCCCTAAATTTCCAAAAATTTTGCTAGAGTTTCCCATGTAACTAGGCCTATCTACCTGTCAGAGAGCCCCCAGAAACACATCCTTAAAACATATCTATAAACCAATGACGTAACATAATTCATAACAACACCAACCGTGGCCTCATATACAATATATTTAGAAAGAAGCACCTTTACATTAACTGAACAAGTGATACAAAAATTCATAGGCGACAGTTTTATAAAAAAGTTACATAGCTTATACAAGCAAGGATACTTCTTTTTCAACTCTTCTTCGGCCTCCCAAGTAGCCTCTTCAACCTGCTGGTTTCGCCATAACACCTTCACGGAGGCAATTTCTTTATTCCTCAACTTTCAGACTTGCCTATCAAGAATGGCAACTGGAATTTCTTCATATGACAGTTCTTCATTTACCTCAATGGTCTCAACCGGCACAATAGCTGACGGATCTCCAACTACCTTCTTCAACATAGACACATGGAATATCAGGTGCACTAATGACATCTCGGGTGGTAGCTCAAGCTTGTACGCCACCTGACCAATCCTCTGAATGATCGACATACCTCGGACTTAATTTCCCTTTCCTTCCAAAATGCATTATACCCTTCATGGGGGAAAGTTTCAAGAATACCCAATCATCTTCTTTGAACTCCAAATCCCTACGACGAACATCCGAATAGGACTTCTGACAACTCTGAGCAGTCTTCAACCGCTCCTTAATGATTTTAACTTTTTTCATAGCCTGATGCACGAGGTCTAGCCCTATCAACTCTGATTCCCCAATCTCGAACCACCCAATGGGAGATATACATCTCCTTCCATATAAAGCCTCGAACGGTGCCATCTGAATGCTAGCATGATAGCTGTTGTTATAAGCAAACTCTATGAGTGGCAAATGATCATCCCAGCTACCCTTTAAGTCAAGAACATAAGAACACAACATGTCCTCAAGTGTCTGAATAGTCCGCTTTGCTTGCCCGTTGGTCTGTGGATGGAAGGCTATACTAAGATTCACCTGAGTACCCGAACCTTGCTGAAATTTCTTCCAAAATTTTGCCGTGAACTGAGCCCCTCGATCGGAAATGATAGAATCCGGAGTGCCATACAGCCTGACTATTTCCTTGATATACAACTGAGCATACTGTTCTGTTGTGTCAGTAGATTTAACTGGCAAGAAGTATGCTGATTTTGTGAGCCGATCCACAATCACCCAAATTGAGTCAAACTTGCGCATAGTGCATGGTAATCCTACCAAAAAATCCATATTAATCATTTCCCACTTCCACATTAGAATTTCTATGTTCTGTGCCAACCCACCAGGCCGTTGGTGTTCGGCCTTCATTTGCTGATAATTCGGACATCTTTCCACAAAGTCCACCACATTTCTCTTCATATAATTCCACCAATAGACTTCCTTAAGATCATGATACATTTTTGTAGAACCTGGGTGCATGGAATACTTAGAAGTGTGAGCCTCGGTCATGATTCTTTCCCGGAGATTATCTACATTTGGAACACATAGCCGCCCTTGGTACCTTAGTGTACCATCATCCATGCCAAGAGTAAATGCCATGGTCTTATGTTTACGAATCCCTTCTTTCAACCGTTTCACAATGGTCGTTGTGTTACTTCTCCTTTACTTCCACAACAAGCGATGATTCAGCCCTATTTTGTACAATTACCCCACTTTCACTAGAGTCCACAAGACGAACTCCTAAACTAGCCAGTCGATGAACCTCCTTGGCCAACAACCTTTTATATGACTCTAAGTGGGCCAAACTACCCATAGATATTTGGCTAAGAGTATCTGTCACAACATTAGCCTTCCCCGGATGATATAGAATATCGATATCGTAATCCTTACGTAACTTAAACCATCTTCTCTACCTTAGATTTAATTTCTTCTATTTGCAAATATATTGAAGGATCTTTTGGTCCGTGAATATGTCCACCTGGACCCCACACAAATAATGACGCCAAACTTTTAATGCAAAAATCACAGCCGCAAGTCCTAAGTCATGTGTTGGATTGTTCTTTTTGGGTTGTCTAGAGGCATAAATGATCATCTTGCCACATTGCATCATTAGTGGAGCATCTATATCAAATTTCTCTTTCATATGACCTCCTAGGAATTGAGTTCTACAAAAATTTCCTTGATACGGTTACTATCTTATTAGTACTTGCAACTTGTTTTTCCAAATTTCTCAACAAAAGACATTACTTGGTCAATTTTTTTATAGGACCATCTGTTTCAAATGAATAACATCTACTAGCTTGCACTCACACCCTGATAACATCAACCTGTATGGCATTGCCTCAAATGTGAAGTAACATCGTGCTCAGACCTTTCTTAGCCACCCTCTTTCCTCCTTATAAGTCTTATAGGATTTTAAGAAACCAATCTACTTCCCTTGTGAACATTCTCACGATCCCTCTTTACTGCTAAACACTTCCCAAAACACATATCAACACCCTTCATATATATTCAATTCAACAAAAGTCATTGGCCCGAACAAGGCCTTTTCTGAAACTTGAGACCCTCATAAATTCTTCAACGACGACTTCTTGTTTTCCTTATAAGTTAGGACTTAGTCCACCTGATTTCATCCTCGATGAGTAACTCACCTTATTCCAGTATTGTTGTCACCAATAGTGTTTCCTGGTATTGCAGCCTAAGAGATATCATGTTAAACATGTTTGGTTCATAACAAGTGTTCATCCTCTCTCAATTTGTTTCGAACATTTCCTTTTTTTTCCTTTGGGTAGATTGTGTTGTTTTTTTCCCCTCTTTGATCGCCCTTTGGTCCAGACAATATGCTGGTATTATATTTCCTTTGTGACTAGAGCATTCATTCCCATCCTAATTTGCCTTTATTTTATAGTTGACAGCCTAATTATGCCACACACTTGTCTGCCTCCCATGAACTCGTAGTATCATTGTGCCTGGTTTATTGAGTTTATCACACCACCACTTCATCACCAGTAGTCTCACTTTCCGATGTAATATGTAGACATGAACTCCCTCTAAATCTTTTAGTTGATATTCAATGTCACTCAAGCCGGTTGCATTACAATTGATCATTTATATCTTCTATTAACACTTGTGCTCTAGGAGAGTCCACCATTCTGATACAAACTATTTTGCGATAACCATGACCATCTCAATTAATAGATTTTCTTCCAATTCTTCTCCCCTCATTCTTCCTAGTTAGTGAATAGCTATACACTCTTCCATACGTTACATGGTCTTTTCCCTTAGTTGGGAATTCATCCTGCTCACCTCTCGACACTTGTTGGGATATCCATGGGAAAGTGTGTTCATCTGTGTATCACTTAATACTTACTTACTTGTAAGATTCTTAAGAGACTCTCCATCAAGTCCAGATGCACTCTTGGGTTATTATAGCATCATATTTATCTCTCCCACTCGTTCTGTCTTTCTTAAAGCCTTGGAACTTTAGCTAAATCGCAAATCCTTGATTAACTCATTCCAAGAACTCGCAAGCCTTTCACATGTGATCTGTAGTACTTCCTTGGATTCCATTGTCCCTGACACTCTAACAAGTATAAAACTCTTTTGCAAACCTTACTCTTAGTTTTTAGTATCGTTGACCCTGTCATATATATTTTCACGTACGAAGAATTTATATTTCTTAATTTTCCACATTATTTTTGTACTAGTGGTTTATCATTTGCATATCCTTTCAGAGAATCACGTTATCCCTTACCACTTTTCTAGACTACACATGCCTTCAACAAAATATCCAAGCATCATAGCTACATGGCCCTACTCTCGTTTTATTGTACTTAAGTAGCCTCACCATGTCCCTTCCTTTCCCACTTGGGGTGAATGTTTCACATTTCGACACAACTCTTGCATTTGGCAATTTGAGGGACATATGCTTCACATCTCTAGTCCTATTGTATATGATTGACTATTAGGGAGATTTAAGTCCCCATGGTATTAACCTCATAAGTTCTCTACTCTTATTTAGCCACACAGGCTTGGGATCCAAATCCCTCGTGTCAATATCCTTTTTGGAGTGTAACACAACTTCGCACATTCCTGGGATTTTTATAACATTCATAGTGCTAGGGTCTTCTCATTGTGGGTTCAATTGACTCTCCTTTCATAACTTCTTATCTCCGGTGAGAGACCTACACATTTATCATTACTCTCCAGGCCATGCCTTTCATATAACACGTTCCTATGTAATAGTTCCCACACGATCCACATGTACTAGTTAAGCCTAGGTCTCATCTATCACGTCAGTGCCTCTTTGGAGGTGGGTAATCACTTCTAGCACTCTTCTCATATAAAGTATGCTCATGGTACTATATACTTATCATATATGGACATACCATTCATTCAACATGATACATGTGCCATTTATTTAATATTCAGGTATTTACCCATTTGTCATGTCATATGACAATATTACTAGGAATAAACAAAAGAGCGTTTAAACTTACCTTGAACTTCAACGCACGAGTTAGAAGACAATCTCATAGTCAACCTCTATCGCACATCTGGAGTGTTGAAGAAGGCTAACATTCCTAAAATGTCCATGTAGCCTCCAACTTATAGATGTGGTCGACAACACACTGATAAGAAGGACTCTACTAGACACAGCTCCGAGACATCCTAGGATACTTTAAAATCTTAGGCTCTGATACCAAGTTTGTCACTCCCCAACCTCGGAGAGCGCGACCGGCGCTCAACCGAGTGAACCCGGTCGAGCAAGCCTGTTAGATACTTTCTACCTAACTCACCCATGATCAAGAGAAGACATGATTTCATTAATTTAGACAATTAGAAGATCATATATACCATAAGAAATCGTCTCATTGGTTACATCATTTTTAAGTTTCAAGATACACATATAATTATGATTCGAGTTGAACAAGAGATCAAAACACAACATAATCCGTTTGACTTTTCTAGCACCCATGTACAACCCACATAGTGTCTACGGAGCCTCTAAAAGATACAAAAAAGTGTTATGATAGTGCCGGTAACAAGGCCCCAACTATACCTCAAAACGTGATATTAATATGAACAAAATATACAATACATGACCCCGGGAAGAAGTGAGGCTCACCAAGTCTGTTGGGAAGAGGATGTACCACTATTGCTAATCAACATTGCTAGCTATGGAACCACCTGCATCCATTTAAAGATGCAGCGCCCCCGGCAAAAGGGACATTAGTACTATCGAATAGTACTAGTATGTAAAACTAAACACCATCTCAATAGAATGAATAATAATACAAGGGGAAAAACAATCATGAGTTCAATAAGAGCTTCAAACAATACTAAAATATCAAGTAAGGATCACATAAGTTCTCAAGTCAATTCCCATGTTATTAGGTTGGGTGATCTTTAGAGCCGATATACCATAATTCACAATACCTCTGTATTCTTACACAAAGTCCGATCTCGACCCGATCGGCTAGGTCGTCTCATTTGATTTATCAACCATAACCACAATTTCATTATAATTTCCAGCACAATTACCACCATGTGTGCGGTATGGCGTCCGATCATGGCCCGATCGACTAGGCCGTCTCACCCGAGACATTACCTTTTTCAGTCAATCATCTCACATCATAATTCTTTCATATCCTTTGGATTCATTGGCACTAGTGGCCACAATTATAAAGTCATTCTTGGCACTTGGCCGTATTTCATAGTTCCAATTCCCCTTTCCACATTCAAACATCATTATCAACCATAATAAGGCTTTCCATTCAAGACATTAAATTCAATATGAGCAATTTGGGAATCTTAGGCGCATAGAGGCTTTTCATACAATTTGGCATAACAACCTTTATTTCGATCTTGACTTGAAGTCTTAACATTTTTAAGACATATTCCATGTTTTTAACACATTCTCAATGATAATGTGATATGATGAAGCATTTACAATACATATTGAGCATATATCCTTCAACACAAGCACATTCGGAATAGCCAATTCTATTATGATCAATTTGGGACTTACACCAATTACATGAACACCGTGGGATTCGATTCTAAGAAGAAGGGGGTTTAGCCAACATACCTCAATTGAGCTTTCTTAAACCCTAAAATGATCCGGAATTGTTAGCAACTTCAATCGCTTTTAGAAATATAAAAAATTGAACCAAAATTAGAAAGATGATTATGATTCTAGCTCATTTGAGTATATTATCAAGCACTAGGTGTGCATTAAGGTTTTTAAGGCCCTTTTATGAAAGATTCTATCATTCCCCAACCCATTCTCTACTATTTTTAGCTCACAACCTTCTTACACCCTTTGATAACACATGCATGCAATATGAACAACTCCTATGCCCAAATATTATCTTACTAATTACCCAATTCTAGACAAAATTTGAAATTGAGGGTTAGGGTGTAGAATCTTACCTTTAGGATGAAGACCTAGTGAGTTTTCCTTGTTAATCTTCAAAGATTCGGGCAAGAATTGAAGGACAATTTGTTGAAGATCACTCTCTCACTCTAGGGTGCTCTCTCACTCTCAAAATGTCAGATTTTAGCTCAAAAATGGGATAAAACGTCTAATTAACGAAGTAGGGTCGGGTTATAAAAACCCAAAAATGAAGATCTGGAACAGGGTATGCGGTCGCATATGCGATCGTAGAATGGATATGCGGTCCGCATATCGGCTGCGTAATTTGGTGCCAAAAACTGGAAAAACTCTGCCTGGGTCTGCGGTAGTTATGCGGCCCGCAGTCCTGTTCTGCGGTCGCATATTGCGCCGCAGAATCTCCCTCCGTAACAATTCTAAGGCTAATTTTGCAATAAAAGTGCAGCCCGCAAAATGGTTGTGCGATCGCATAACTGGCCGCAAAATTGACATAAAATAAATAGCCCAAGTAGCTGCTCCACTCTGCGGCCATTATGCAGCCAGCAGTTTCGTCGCGATTGACGTGTGTTAGAGGAATTGTTAAGAGAATCGGCTTAGTTATGTTAAGGCTACCCCTTCTTTCATTTTGGCATGATCCATATGATACAACGAAACGAGAAAATGCGCAACGTTCATAAATGACTCTATTCATAGAAGTACTAGGGGTGCCTATGTTATTGATTCCCCATGTGTCCTATTATTACATCGTCTGTTCATTGGTCTTAGAAAATGCATAATTGATAAAGTTTATCCGAAAGGCATATTGATCTTATAACATTTCGAGAAATCTTATTAACGTATTTTTTATGCATTTCATTCATTTATACATGTACATTGACCCATGACCAGATGGCATTATATAGCATATATTATATGTATATGGATGTGGGAAAAGGTTACGGCGTTATATACGCACCACCACCTGATCAGCTGATATATGTTGATGATTTTGCCCACAATGGCCGAGATGATATGACGGGATGCCCTCAGAGGCTTGATGATGTTATGTACACCTACACCTATGCATGATACGATATTTATACGCACGTGCATGATATTATAAATGTTTCAGGATTCACAAAGTTATTTAGAATCACAGGTGAAATTCTTTACTCCATGTTTCATCTATGTCTTTATGTACTGATTTTCATGTCTTACATACTCGGTACATTATTCGTACTAACGTTCCTTTTGCCTGGGGACGCTGCATTTCATGCCACAGGTGCAGGTAGACAGGCTAACGGTCCCCCTTTTTAGGATCCTTGATCAGCGAGAGTTGGTGTGCTCCACTTGATCTGGAGCTGTTACTAGTTTTGGTACGATTTTTTTGGTATATAGATATGGGTACGATGGGGCCCAGTCCCGTATTTTATATAGTTGTACACTCTATTAGAGGTCTGTAGACAGTCATGTATAGTTGGATAGTATGTGTCCTTGTCGGCTTCCAGTTTTGGATATATATAGTTGTCTATCGCAGCCTTGTTGGCTCGCCCTACCGTATTCTGCATGTATATATATGTCTTTTGGACATGCTTTCCTCACGTATGTTATTCACGTGCTTCAGTAGTTTAATGGCAGATGTTATTCATGACCTACCCTTAATTCATGTTTATATCTTAGATGTATGCTTAAGGGTGTTCGACAGGTAGGACCTGGGCACTCGTCATGGCCCATCGGTTTGGGTCGTGACAAAAGTGGTATCAGAGCAGTTCTGTCCTAGGGTTGCCTACAGACCGTGTCTAGTAGAGTCTTGTTTATGAGTGTGTTGTACACCACATTTATAAACAGGAGGCTACAGGACATATAGGATGTTATCCTCCTTTCTCATCTTCGATCGTGCGATATAAGGATTCATTTCCCTAACGATATATTATGTTTCAGCGATTCCTAAGAAAGCTACAGTCGCCCAAAAGGGCAAGTCCGTGGCTGGTGAGACTACTAGTCGAGTGCCACGAGTTACCAGGGCTCGGGGAGATTCTCATAGTGAGATTCCATCTCAGACTTCACATACCCCGCCCTCTCCAGAGGAGCTCCGAGGGGCACCAGCTCCAGCGCCTTCCCCTGTACATCCAGCTCCTCAGCCAGGTGCACCGAGTCAGGATATGAGAGATGTTATTCAGCTATTGACCCGATTAGTAGCCGCATAATCTCGGCGTCAGGAAGTAGGTATTGGTCATGCAGATAGGGCCATCAGTGCAAGGGTTCGTGATTTCATTAATTTGGACCCTCTGGTATTCACTGGAGCAGATCCAAATGAGGACCCTCAGGTATTTATCGATAGGATGCAAAAGACTTTGAGGGTAATGAAGCCCACTGCGACTGAGTCAGTTGAGCTAGCTTCCTATATACTTCAGGATGTTGCAGCTAATTGGTACGAGTCTTGGGAGTTGTCCAGAGGTGAGGATGCCCTCTAGTGGTATGGCATGAGTTTACAAAGGCTTTTCTTCGTCATTATATGCCACCAAAGCTTAGACAGGCCAGAGTTGATAGGTTCTTGACCCTTCGACAGGGTAATATGAGTGTTCGGGAGTACAACCTTCAATTTGATTGTTTGTCTAGGTATGCTCCCACTATTGTAGCTAAGATGGAGGATCGGGTTCACCGGTTTGTGATGGGGTTGGAGCCGCACCTGCTTAACGACTGTATGTCGGTGTTACTTAAGCTAGACATGGATATTTCTCATATTCAGGCATACGCCCAGGGTGTAGAGGAGCGTAAATAGAAGTAGAGGGCCGATCGTGAGCTTGATAGGGGCTAGAGTAAGAGAGCGAGATATTCGGGTCCTTCTGGTGTGTTTCGAGGTGGTCAGAGACAACAATACCCGAGGTATCCAACCTAGCCATCAGCTAGCACACCCCATCAGTTTGCCTATAGGAGATTTGATCGTTCCATATATTTAGGGCCTAGTCAGAATTTCAGGGCCTCAAGTTCTCAGTATAGGGGTGAGTCAAGTCAGATGAGGCCGCCCTTGCCATGATGTGCTCAGTGTGGTAAGCAGCATGTCGGGCAGTGCCATAAAGGGTTGAGTGTTTGTTAGACTTGTGGTTATCCAGGCCACGTTATGAGAGATTGTCCGACGAGAGGTTGTACAAGCATAGTTCAGCCAGCGGGATCTGTAGTTGGTTCGTCATCATCAGTACGCCCCCCTAGGCAAGGTTCACAAGCACCAATCAATCGTGGTAGAGGCAGAGGTGGAGCATCTAGCTCGAGCGGTCCTCAAAACCGCATTTATGCATTAGCAGGTCGACAAGATCAGGAGTCGTCACCTGATGTTGTTAAAGGTATATTATCAGTCTCCTCATATGATGTATATACATTGATTGACCCAGGTTCCACCTTATCATATATTACTCTGTTGGTTGCTAGTAAGTTTGGAATAGAACTTGAGTTGGTTAAACCTTTGAGGTATCCATACCTGTTGGGGATCCAGTAATAGCTAGGCGGGTATATAGAGATTGTACAGTAGTAGTTCATAGTCGATCTACACTAGCAGACCTAATTGAGTTAGATATGGTAGAATTTGATGTTATACTGGGTATGGATTGGTTGGCTACTTATTATGCCAACGTTGATTGTAGATTAAAGATGGTTCGATTCCAGTTTCCAGGGGAGCTTGGTTTGGAGTGGGAAGGTAATACGGGATCGCCGAGAGGTAGGTTTATTTCCTTTATCAAGGTAGGGAAGATGATTAGAAAGGGATATATTTATCACTTAGTTCGGGTTCAGGATGTGAAAGTAGAGTCACCAACCATTCAATCTATCCCTGTGGTTAATGCGTTTCCCGATATTTTTCCCGATGAGCTTTTAGATCTTCCGCCAGAGCGAGAAATTGAGTTGGCTATTGACATATTACCAGATACTCAGACAATATCTATTCCTCCCTATAGAATGGCACCTGTAGAGCTGAGAGAGTTGAAGGAACAACTAAGGGACTTACTTGGAAAAGGCTTTATCAGACCTAGTACATCACCATGGGGAGCACCTGTGTTATTCGTGAGGAAGAAAGATGGTTCCTTGCGGATGTGTATTGATTATAGACAGTTGAATAAGGTGACGATCAAGAATAAGTACCCGCTCCCGAGGATTGATGGTTTATTTGATCAGTTGCAAGGTACCAAGTGTTTCTCAAAGATAAACATGAGGTCCGAGTACCATCTGGTAAGGGTTAAGGAGAAAGATATTCCTAAGACAACATTCAGGAGCAGATTTGGGCATTTTGAGTTTCTTGTTATGTCATTCGGTTTGACCAATGCCCCAGCAGTATTCATGGACTTGATGAACCGTGTGTTCAGACCCTTTCTAGATCTGTTCATGATTGTATTTATCGATGATATATTGGTTTATTCTCATTCAGAGGCTGAGCATGCAGATCAATTGCGTATTGTGCTCAAAGTTCTACAAAAAGAGAAGTTGTACGCCTAACTCTCTAAATGTGAATTCTGGTTGAATTCTATAGCTTTCCTTGGGCATATTATTTCAGGTGAAGGTATCCGGGTTGATACACAAAAGATTGAGGCAGTAAAGACTTGGCCTAGACCTACGACACCGACGGAGGTTCGTAGCTTCCTCGGCTTGGCATATTATTATAGGAGATTCGTAGAGGGATTTTGTTCCCTTTCAGCACCATTGACAAATTTGACTCAGAAGGGAGCTAAGTTTCAATGGACTGATACTTGCGAACGGAGTTTCCAGGAATTGAGGGACAGATTAACTCCAGCACCGATTCTAACGCTCTTAGAGGGGACCGATGGTTATACTATCTATTGTGACGCTTCGGGCATTGGATTGGGTTATGTATTGATGCAGCATGATAAGATTGTAGCTTATGCTTCTAGAAAACTAAGAAAGCACGAGAAGAATTACCCGACCCACGATCTAGAGTTAGCCGCGGTGATTCATGCACTGAAGATGTAGAGGCACTATTTGTGTGGCATTCATGTTGATATCTATACGGATCATAAGAACCTTCAGTATATCTTCAAGCAAAAGGAATTGAATTCACGTCAAAGGAGATGGTTGGAGCTACTGAAAGACTATGACGTTGATATTTTATACCATCCATGGAAGGCGAATGTAGTAGTCGATGCCCTCAGCCGTAGATCTTTGGGTAGCCTATCATATTTACAGCCAGAGAAGAGGGGGATAGCCCATGAGATTTATCAGCTAGTTAGTCTTGGAGTTCGATTACTGGACTCAGGTGATACCGGAGTTACTATTCAGGACACGACAACATCCACTTTAGTAACTGAAGTGAAGGAACACTAGTACGAGGATCTTGTGTTAGCTCATTGCAGGGATACAACCCCTCAGAAGGAGAATACACCATTTGAGATTACAAGAGATGGAGTCCTTAGATATCGAGGACGATTATGTGTCCCTAATGTGTCCATCCAGTAGCAACAAAGATGTATCATGATATCAGGGAAATATATTAGTGGGACGGAGTGAAAAAGGATATAGCGGATTTTGTTGCTCAGTGCCCTAACTGCCAGTAGGTTAAGATTGAGCATAAAAAACTCGGTGGATTATTGCAGGCTATAGAAATTCTGACTTGGAAATGGGAAGTAATTAATATATATTTTATCATAGGCTTACCTCGTACCCAGCGTAAGTTCGATTCTATATGGGTAATTGTTGATAGACTTACAAAATTAGACCATTTTGTTCCTGTTAGGACTACATATTCCGTAGAGGATTATGTAAGGATTTACATTAAGGAGATAGTACGAATTCATGGTGTCCCTATATCTATTATCTCAGATAGAGGAGCTCAGTTTACAGCTAATTCTGGAGGTCCTTCCAAAAAGGATTGGGAACTCAGGTAAGTCTTAGTACAACATTTCATCCCCGGACAGATGGACATGCTGACTGTACTATTTAGACACTGGAGGATATGTTACGAGCGTGTGTGATAGACTTCAAGGGTAGCTGGGATGATCATCTGCCACTTATTGAGTTCGATTATAATAATAGCTATCATTCCAGTATTCAGATGGCTCCATACGAAGCTCTTTACGGACGGAAGTGTAGGTCGCCTATAGGATGGTTCGATGTTGGGGAAACTAAGTTAGTAGGACCAGAGTTGGTACAACAGGCAATCGAGAAGATTAAGCTTATACAGGAAAGGCTATTAGCGGCTCAAAGCCGTCAGAAGTCTTATGCGGATAATCGACTACGAGACTTGGAGTTTCAAGTTGATGATTGGGTATTCCTAAATGTATCACCGATGAAAGGCGTTATGAGATTCGGTAAGAAAGGAAAACATAGCCCTTGGTACATTGGACCATATAATATTATACGCAAGGTAGGCCAGGTAGCATATGAGTTAGACTTGCCTTCTGACTTGGAGTCTGTACATCTAGTATTTCATGTGTCTATGCTTCGTAAATGTATCAGAGATCCTTCTAGAGTCGTGTCAGTTGACGATGTTTAGGTCACAAAGCATCTATCATATGAGGAAACTATCATTGCTATACTAGATAGACAGGTTCGGAGATTGACGACTAAAGACGTAGCTTCGCTGAAAGTACTTTGGAGAAACAATAATGTGGAAGAAATGACTTGGGAAGCCGAAGAAGACATGAAGTCTAGATATCCTCACTTGTTTCCTCTTCCAGAAAAGGATCCGACTGAGACATCACAACCTTAAGGTACGAGTATGGATTTTTGTGTTAGTTATTGTCATTGGTCGTGTGAGGCGATTGTCGTTATTGATGATTGTGGCAATATGTGGCATTGAATTATTGAGTTTTCTACAGGAAGGGTTGGTAGTAGTACTGTTATAAAGGTGACTCTGCTAAAATTTATATAGATCCCGGGGAGTTAAACATTCGAGGACAAATGTCTCTAAGGGGGGGAGGATGTTACATTTCACATTTTCGTACGTTAAAGTTTTGTCGTAAGTTAATTGATGTAGACTCGGGAATGAGATTATTTTTGAGGTTATAAGCATTTGTGCCACTTATAATAGGTGATAAGTAAGTGCTGTGAAGGTTAAAGGGTAAACGAATCAAAGAAAATGAGTTTCGTTGAAGGTTGTCAATTTGGGATAAAATACGGTTCGAGCTATAATACCCGGTATTTATGGAGTAGTGCCATACAAGGTACCACATGACCATGATAGTAAGGTGTAAAAAGTGTGTTAAAAGTGATTATTATTTTATGTAATTTGAGATAATTCTTAAATATGTGGGTAATTGGTTAATTATTAGATTAGTGGAAGATTAACAAGTTAATTAAGGAAATGGGTGGATAATTATTGGTGGAAAATCTCCCCCCCTCCCCTCCAAACATGGCAGCAAGTTATGCCCCATTTTTTACTCTTTACTTACATTATAAGGTGGCACATTTAGAGAGACTTTTGGCTAAGTCATCACCTAAGTGAGGCCCACACCCACTAAGGTAAAAGATATCTCAAAATTCATAATGAGAGACATATCTAATCTTCATAGCAATGTAAATTGCTCCAGCAAACTCATACAAAATGATAGCAACATGATTTGCTACAAAATTCATACAAGACTACTTAGCAACATGAGAATTGCGATTCTAAGGGAGTACGGTGCAATCTTTCTCAAGAACATCATACGGATTTTTCCCTATTTCGATCTCGCTGTTACGTATTTCATCGCGATTGATGTGTGTTAGAGGGATTTCAAGAGAATCGGCTCAGGAATGTTAAGGCTACCCCTTCTTTCATTTTGGCATGATCCATATGATACAACGAAACGAGAAAATGCACAACTTTCATAAATGACTCTATTCATAGAAGTACTAGGGGTGCCTATGTTATTGATTCCCCATGTGTCCTATTATTACATCGTCTGTTCATGGGTCTTAGAAAATGCGTAATTGATAAAGTTTATCCGAAAGGCATATTGATCTTATAACATTCCGAGAAATCTTACTAATGTATTTCTTATGCATTTTATTCATTTATACATGTATATTAACCCGTGACCAGATGGCATTATATACGCGTATATTATATGTATATGGGATGTGGGAAAAGGTTACGGTGTTATATATGCACCACCACCTAATCAGCTGGTATATGTTGATAATTTTGCCCACAGTGGCCGAGATGATATGATGGGATGCCATCAGAGGCTTGATGATGTTATGTACAACTATACCTATGCATGATACGACATTTATACGCACGTGCATGACATTATAAATGTTTCAGGATTCACAAAGTTATTTAGACTCACAGGTGGAATTCTTTACTCCATGTTTCATCTATGTCTTTATGTACTGATTTTCATGCCTCACATACTTGGTACATTATTCGTACGGACGTCCCTTTTGCCTGGGGATGCTGCGTTTCATGCCACAGGTGCAGGTAGACAGGCTGATGGTCCCTCTTTTTAGGATCCTTGATCAGCAAGAGCCGGTGTGCTCCACTTGATCAGGAGTTGTTACTAGTTTTGGTACACTATTTTTTGTATGTAGATATGGGTATGATGGGGCCCAGTCCCGTCCTTTATATAGTTGTACACTCTATTAGAGGTCTGTAGACACTCATGTATTAGTTGTCTATCGCAGCCTTGTCGGCTCACCCTACTGTATTCCGCATGTATATGTATATATGTCTTTTGGACATGTTTTCCTCACGTATGTTATTCACGTGCTTCAGCAGTTTAATGGCAGATGTTATTCATGACCTACCATTAATTCATATTTATATCTTAGACGTATGCTTAGGGGTGTTCGAGAGGTTGGACTCAGGCACTCATCATGGCCCATCGGTTTGGGTCGTGACACATACCCCAGAATGTGCTTCTTGCAAAGCTTGGAGTAATTTATCTTCCCCTAAGCATCACATGAGTACTCCCCCGAATGACCTTCTATATAGAGTATCTTTGTAGTAAAGGAAGCGAGTTGCACGACGACGAATTTCAGTCCTTCTCCTCGAATATTTTGGAAGTATCCCATAGCTTAAGTAGTCGATGATGGGTTGTCTCCATTTTTCCTTATCAGCTTCAGAAACGGCCACAAGACGCTCCAGTTCATTTTTTTCACTTTCTCCCTCATTTGGCGGCGGTACTACCCATTTTTGGCAGATAGTAACTTGCGCTTGATTAGGCAGGGTTAGCGATGAAGCTAGGGAAGCTAAAGCATCAGCCTTCTTGTTTTATTTCCTAGGCACATGTTGAATAATCACATCACCAATCCATCCCATCAATTTCTTAGCATAATTGTGATAAGGGTGTAGTTCAGGTTTCTTCACCTCGTAACTACCTAAAAGCTGATTGACTACTAACTAAGAGTCACCAAAGACTTGCAATTGCAGCTGCTTCATATCAACAGCAATTTCAAGCCCAAGTATTAATGCTTGATACTCAGCAACATTGTTGGAACAAAGTTGTGTCAACGTAAAAGAGTAGTGCAGAACTTCACCTTGAGAGGTGACAAATACTACGCCATCACCAGCTCCTCCGTGATGCGCAGCACCATCAAAGTACATCTTCCATGGAGGTTGAACTTCAATGACCATTGTGTCCTTATCAGGTAGTTCATCAGTTAGCTCCCAATCATCAGGTACCAGATGATCTACCAAGAAGTCTGCCAATGCTTGTCCTTTTACAGCCTTTTGAGGGATGTACAAAATCTTAAATTGTTGAAATTAGAGGTACCATCTCGCTAGTCGATCACCAAGAATAGGTTTTGACATCACGAACTTGATGGGATTTGCTTTAGAAACAAGACGAACAACATGAGCTTGAAAGTAGTGCTTCAACTTTTGAATTGAGAAGACTAGTGCCAAACACAACTTTTCAATTGGAGAATAATTCAGCTCGTTTGGTGTCATCATCCTGCTCAAGTAGTAAAGAGAGTTTTCTTTCCCCTCACTATTTTCTGGTCCCAACAATGCTCCAACAGACCTTTCTTGTGCTGAAATATATAGTATCAACGGCTTTTCAGGTATAGGGGCTACGAAAACCGGAGGCTTCATCAAGTAAGTTTTGATGCTTTCAAAGGCATTGCTACAAGCTTGGTCCCAACTTGAAAGGAATGCCGTTCTTCATGAGGCGACTAAATGGTTGGCACCTCCCAGCTAGGTTTGAGATGAATCTCCTAAGGTATGCTAGCTTTCCTTGCAGACTTTTCAATTCATGAATATCGCTAGGCTCTGGCATCTTCAAAATGGTATCCACTTTGGTTTGATCAATTTCGATCCCTCGATGTCGGACAATAAAACCAAGGATCTTTCCAGAAGTAACTCCAAAGGCATATTTCAACGGATTCATCCTAAATTGGTACCTCTGGAACAACTAAAACACCACTCTCAAGTCTTTCAAGTGGTCGCTCTTCTCTCTTGTTTTTACCACCAAGTCGTCAACATAACATTCGACATTCTTGTGGAGAAGATCATAAAAAATATTCTGCATAGCCCTTTGGTGAGAAGCACCAGTGTTCTTCAAGCCAAAAGGCATTACCTTGTAGCAATAAATACCCTTGGGGGTACGGAATACAGTAAGCTCTTCATCTTTTGGCACCATGCAAATTTGGTTATAGCCCGATGAACCGTCCATAAATGATATTGCCTCATACCCTATAGTAGCATCGATCATCAACTCTGGAATAAGAAGTGGGAATTCATCTTTGGGACATGCATTGTTGAGATCTCTGAAGTCAACGCACACCCGAATCTGGCCATTCTTCTTCCTTACAGGGACAATACTTGAGATCCATGTTGGGTATTTGGCTTCACGAATAAATCTAGCTTCAATGAGTTTATTAACTTCACTTTCGATCAAGGGAACCATGTCTGGCCTATAGCGCATTTGGGCTTGCTTAACAAGACGAGCGCCATTCTTGACTGCAAGGTGATGAACTGCTACTTTAGGGTCCAAGCCAAGCATCTCTTTGTAACTCCAAGCAAAGACATCCTTGAACTCCTTGAGTAACTCGATATAAGTGCTTTTTTCATCGATTGCTAGTAAAGCACTTAGGTATGTGGGCCTTGGTTCTTAATCTGCGCCAAGGTTAACTTCTTTTAAGGAATCAATTGTTGCCTTCACCCCTTCTTCAAGTTCCAAGGGAGTATCTTTCGCATCTTCATCTTCTTGAGGGTCCCCATCATTGAAAGATATGTGATAACATAGTGAAACATCCTCCAATTTCTCGTCATCCTCTAGTAGAGATGAAACACCGTGCTCGCCTTGCGCAGTGACATGATTCGAAGAACACACACTTACTTCGTCTTCATCGCTTTCTTTAGTGTACACCATAGTGTATGGCTTCACATTTAGTACCCCATCACACGAAACCATGACTTTTGTTTGTCGCCTCTTTCTAGATGGAACCAGACTTTGGAAGTCCTTAGAGATCTTCTGAATTTTGGGCAAAGCGGGTGTTCTTGTATTTCGATAATTTCTCTAGAACTTATTCCCTTTCTTTAATGAACCCAATATCTCAAACATGGAAGTCCTCATAGTTGATTTTCCAAGTCGATCAAAGACATAAGACTTGTTAGAAGCGACAAATTCATCTTGTACGGTGATATAATTGCTGCTCTCTCTTCTTATGGAGATGCACACTAGTGACGGTTGCTTGTATCCCAAACCTTCACGTGGTTTCCTCATCGCAGATTTTGATGGGAGCTTCCCTAACTTTAACGGCTCATTGGGATTGTATCCAGCCTTTTCAAATAGCATGTAAGTGTTAGGATCAAAACCTTCATCTGTTCGCTTTGTAGGGAGTGCCACATTCTGCAAACGATTTTGGGCAACAAACCCTACAAGTGGCTTTGAGGACAACTTTACTACCACAATTCGTTTTACCGTAAGAGTTAACTCCTTTAGCATGTTAGTTTGGAGATTAGATGATTCACCTTCATCTTTCTTCCTTTTAGGGACATATTAGAGCGCAAGAGTTACTTTCTTGCCATAAGACGCAATATCTCCTCTATAAGATTTATTCGAGTTAGATTACACCTCTTCAGTAACAGCTTTGGCTCCACCAGCAGTCACCTCAGCTCTTTTAGTTGTGGGCTCGTCATTCTTGCTTTTCATGACATTATCATCTTTTAGCTCTTTCACTATGCAGTTCTTCAAGTAGAACTTTGTATCGGCGAAGTGTGACTCAGCCTCGGTGAATGGCTCATCATCAACAACTATCTTCTTCTCGACTTCACCCTCATAATATTTTAAACATTGATGGTAGGTGGATGGAACTACTTTATTCTCATGTATCTAAGGCCTTCTAAGCAAGACGATGTATGAAGTCTTTGCATTGATCACATGCAGCCATGCACTTGATTGCATATCTTCAATAGTGATTCCCAACCTGATAACACCTATGGCTCTTTGCACCCCTTGGTTGAATCCTTGAATCATCACACGACTTTCCAAGAGTTTGTTCATGGGAATACCAAGTTCTTTCACAGTGTGAATTGGCAAGATGTTCACTGAGGATCCTTCATCAACCAAAATTCAATTTACCTTTTCATCACGCATATAGCCATCCAGGTACAATGGGAAGTTATGAGGAGTGTCACCTAGTAGAAGATCGTTATTTGTGAACGTAACCTTTTCCTCACAAGCATTAACTTCTTTAGGAATGGACTCGATGAGCGTTTTCAAAGATGGTGCTGATGGTAGATCATCACTCTTTTTTCCCCTTTGTCAGCATGGTAACAAGAGGCATCAATACCCTCAAGGGAAATCTTCGTGCGGAACCAACTTGGTAAGAACTCCTCCAAGGTCATTGGATGTCATGGCTTTTGAGGATGGTGCACCTCCACTTTTGCTTTCTTCAAATGCTTAACTAGATTCCATCTTCTTAGTCTTTTCACCATCATTTTCCTTGTTGGTTGTTCTATTGATTCTTTCTGTGGGTTCCTTTTGTGGCACCTACGGTGAGTCACCAATGTCCAACCCTCATCATCATCATGGTCGTCTACTTCGACTTTGTTATTCTCCAGTAATTCTTCATCTTTGATTTCTTTTAAATTGCATAACTCATTTAGACTGAATGAGCCAAAGGTGATAGAGACTTGGTTCGCACTTGCCTTCTCATCTTCAAGCACGGTCTGCTTTTCACGGGTCAAGTCCATAGCTTTGTCCTTGAAGACAAAGCACTTCTCCAGAGGGTGACTCACGAGTTGATGGTATTTGCTGTAATTTGGGTCAATTGTTTTACCAGCTTTATTTGGCCGCTTCATCTCCAAAATCTCAATGAGATTTAACACGAGGAGTTCTTCAAAAATTGCTGGCATATCAGAATCCAGAAATGGGTACTCCTTCTCTTGCATTTCTTTTAGTGTCAACTTTCCACTTGGTTTATCTTGAAAAGAAGTGGATTTCATACTCTGCTTCTTGCTCACCTTCGTTGTGAACTTCATAGGTGATGTGTTGACATTCATAGCTTCTTTGTTTTCAGACTTGGGTGCAAACTTGCTCCATTTCCTGACTTCTTGCTTGTCGTTCCCATTGTGAGGCTCATAGATAGGCAGCCTTTCATTTCCAGCAGAGGCCATGCTTAACTCCATGTTATGGGCACGAGTCGCAAGTTCTTCAAGTGTGCTAGGCTTGATACCTTGCAAGATGTAGCGGAGTCCCCAATACATGCCTTGGATGCACATCTCTATGCCCGAAGCCTCACTGAGCCTGTCTTTGTAGTTGAGGCTTGCATTCCTCCAATGATTGATATAGTCAATAACTGGTTCACCCTTCTGATGACGAGTACTTATAAGTTCCACCATGCTCACAGTGCACCTTGTACTATAAAAGCGATTGAGGAACTGTTGCTCTAGTCGATCCCAGCTATCAATAGATACCGCCTCGAGGTCTGTATACCAATCAAAGGCATTTTCTTTTAGCTAGCGGACAAACAGCTTGACGAGGTAATCTCCATAAGTCCCAGCATTGTTTCATGTCTCAACGAAGTGTGCCACGTGCTGTTTTGGATTGCCTTATCCATCAAACTGTTTAAACTTTGGAGGTTGATAGCCAGCAGGCATCTTCAATATATCGATCCTCGTAGTATATGGCTTTGCGTATGTAAGAGAGGACTTGGTAGCAACTTCGTACTTGCTTTTAATAGTTCCTTCAATAAACTCCTTCAGTTGATCGATTGGAATCATCTCTTCAGATGAGATAGGGATAGCCTTAGCGGATGCTACTTGTCTTAGGGGAGAATCACTCTCCGGAACTTCTAGGAGATTTCCAGGTGCGTGGGTGGATTCTTCTTCCATCAAGATTCCTACCCTATTTGTTAGAGTGTCGATTCTAGCTTCTTGATTTTGCATACACTTGGTCAAACCAGCGATTTCTTCCGTCAAGTTTGCCAACTGCTCCTTCACAGATGAAGTGTTTGTCACCATGGCTTGCATGATTGTCGTGGAAGATGGAGAATAGCATGGATTGTCACACAGACTGATTTTCGATTGGCTCTCGCTATATGGTGTAAGTGGGGAGGATCCATCACTTGAAGCATCATCATCTTCCTTCACAGCAGAGTACTTGGATCCGGAGAGGTCAAGCAGAGCAAGAGTTTTCTTGATCTTTTCAGCAACATCGCTTCCTCCTTCGGGTGCGTTTGTTAAAGATCTTGCTCCTTTTGAGGATGAAGATCCGAAAATAGGAGTCGATACGGACGACACTTGGGGTGCTTGTTGTCCTAACGAGCTTGTTTTGCTCCTCCTAACTGTTCCAAAGCTTCCAAAGGTAACATCGAGGATGCTTTCCACATCAGCATAGAACCTGAAATTAGCAGCCTTGTTGGAAATTGAACTGGAGTTGATTTTCCTTGAAGCCATTTCAATATTCTTGAACTTTGGTGATTGAAACGTTGAGATGAGAGGTAGAGATTGTCCCACTGGGCATGCCAGAATTTGTAGATAATAAATTTGCGTCGAGAAAAAATAAAATCAAGACCGAAAATATTGGAACAATTGTCATATTTGATTTCAAATAATATGAGTGTACAATCTCTATGGATCTTCTGATTCTATTTTTCCAATATAAATTCAAGGGCCTTTGAGCTTGATCTTGAATTTGAATTTGATTTATCCGTCGTGAACGATGATCTTTAATTCAACTAGCACGAACTTTGATTTGAACTCGTACTCCTTGAATATTGATTTGTTCTTCGTTCTTGATCTTGAACTTGATTTCTTGAACTTGAACTTGATTGCTTGAAGCTTGAAACTTGTGGAGGAATTTGCAGTGTTTGATCCCCGAGCTCTTTCTTGCTTCTTGTTATAACTTCTGGTGTCCTTTTTGGGTTATGAAGACCCCTATTTATTGTTGTGGAAGGGAGGAGTTATGATAAGAACAAACTCTTTCCGACCAATCAAATTGCAGGGTGACATGGCCCAATTATATTAGCCAGAACATATCACTTGCACACGTGGCGAGGTTTCATTGGCCTTTTGATTTGGCTTTGCATGCCTTGTCATTTTGACACGTTGCACGATCCTATTGGATCTTGTTTTTGACTTGGCATGTCATCTCATTTGACACGTGGTACCAAACTGGGCCTCTAGAAAGATGATATATTGGGCTTAGTGAAGTGGGCTCATCGTCTTTAGCCCATTTAATGGGCAAGCCCAATGGATTAAAACTTATTTATTTAACCCATATAAATTCGACATATACAATTAATCCAATTATATTAGCCCAATAAATTTATTTGAACTAATATATCTTGATTTTAAAATATAGTTCAAATTATTTTGTGAATGTAATTTTAATAAAAGTTATATGTCTACAAATGCCCCTGAATTCAAGACTTATCGGGAAAAACTTCTCAAACATAAAAGACTAGGCTTGAAGTACCATGAATGCATGCAACGGTCATTAATACCCCGTAACTTTAATATGAAGGAAAATATCATGTCTTATTTCCTTTAACATTTCTAGGCATAAGGACGAGCTTTCAAAGCTTTCATTCTCCAAAGCCAAAGATTTTCTCAAGTACAGATTTCATTAAGAAATCTTTGGATGGTTAATTTCTTTCTTCTTCTTTTTTTGTAATTTCAAACCAAGTGTCAAAACATTTTGAGATGATAAAGTGCACAAAACTAAGATGGGATTTATATTGACTTGAGCTTCCCTAGCCATGATGTGGTATTTTCCCTAAGCAACTTCTACAAGAATTATAGATAACATCTCCAACTTCACGTGGGTTAACAAGGAAACTACAAGGAAACTACATGCTGCTAATATAGACTTCCATACTCTTGGCACCAATTAGAACACCGCCACTGCTAGTAGCCGAATCCTAGTTGGATAAAAAGTCAGTCTCGCCGCTTTACAACTAATCCCACATCGGAAGCAATCTTTTAACGCCCTCTTCCATAAATCTATATAAACCCATTGCTCACGTTTATTGAACACCAATTTGCGGCATCTATAGGACTGTCCGAGTGACATCTTTGACGTGTAAATGTTTTCGCTTTTTTCGTTTTCTTCTTTTATTGTACCTTTTTTTTTTCATAGGCCAAGAAAAGAAAAGTCGTTGAGTGTCAAATTGACGGTCAACTCTATGACTTCCCATATAAGGATAAATTCATCACGGTATATAGATGATCAAATCTACAATAACATATAGAAGGCCAAATCCCTCGCAACATAAAGATGGACAAATACATCTCAATATATAGACAACAAATCCACATCACCATATAGACGAAAAAATCCACCTCAACATATAGACAGACAAATTCACATCACCATATAGACGGACAAATTCACATCACCATATAGACAGACAAATCCACATCAACATATAGACAGACAAATCTACATCACCATATAGACGGAAAAATTCACATCAACATACAGACGGACAAATCCACATCAACATATAGACGAACAAATCCGTATCACCATATAGACGGACAAATCCATATCACCAAATAGACGGACAAATCCAAATCAATATATAGACAGATAAATCCATACCAACAAATTGACGGACAAATCCCCATCACTATATAGACAGACAAATCCACATCAGCATATAGACGGACAAATCCATATCACTATATAGATGGCCAAATCCATATCACTATATAGACGGATAAATTCATATCAACATATAGACGGACAAATCCCCATCGGCATATAGACGAACAAATCTATATCACCATATAGACGGATAAATCCATATCAACATGTAGAAGATTAAACCCATGACATCATATAGAAGAAAAAATTCTTAATCACATATAGAAATTTGCCCAAAATACAAAGGACTAGAATTTTCTCCTCATTTTGTCGTTGACTTAATATTTACTTTTTTTTTTTGCTTATACAGTTTTGAAGAGATGGTTCACTTTATAGACTACACATCTCCATCCTTCAAGCGCAAGTATCTCATAATCGATGCTAAGAATGGAGGGGCTATAACCAAGATGTTGAATTACCCTCCACTAGCTGGTCGATATGCAAATTTGTTGCCACCTCTGTAGAATCCCTCCATACGGTAGATTGGACTTTAGAGCACAACCAAAATCCAACCAAAGTGTGGTCCCTCCAGACTCCTTACCAACGAAAACTCATTATCGCGAGTACCCTTCCTTGCCTAGGACGGCGCATGATTCAAAGGGAGATACGTTGGGGAGATACGTTGGGGAGATACTTTGAGAATTGACGGTGAATATAATCATATCCCGGGATATTGGGAGTGGGCTGAGGATATACTTGGCAGAAGTCAATGGGCTTTGGAGACAGCAAGAATTTATGATGCCGTCTATGCTTCTTTATTTACATATGATCAAAACTCAAAGATCTTGCAAGCGTTTCTTGAAGCTTGGTGTCCCACAACAAATACCTTACTTACATTAGCCGGAGAATTATCAATATCCCTTTGGGATTTACATACCATTGGCGGTTTACCTATTGGAGGTTCTCCCTACGAAGAAGTTGTGCCCGAAACTATCAAACTCACAGGTGTTAATGAGAAGAATGAAATATTTACTCCTCGAGCTTGTGGATACCTGTTTACTGCCTTTAACCATATTCAAGAAGGGGAGAGTCATGATCCAAAGGTCTCATTTAGCAAGTGGGTTGAATTTTGGTATAAGAGAGACTTGAGATACAAACCTGCTCCAGCAAGAAGGGAGAAAAAATCTACCTGTTTGAAGTCAATGCACAATCCTACTGGAGCTATACCAGAAGTAGTTGCATATTCTAGCGCGGATGAGATGATGTTTGCTAACCTTGGGGTTTAACATGAAAAGAGAGAAGGCACGTATCTGGTGGCATTCTTATCTTGTTGGTTGTGTGTATTTGTATTTCCCTCTCAAGATGGTGATTTCATTCGACCTGAGACTTTTAAAACAAAGAGCATGATGGCATATGGATGGAAATTCAGCCTTGCAATCCCGGTTCTAGCGAGCATCTACTATGGCTTGAACATGATCTCCAAGTCCTCGAAGCTCGAGTATATCAAAATCTCTTTTCCCATTCATTATGTATACGTTGGCTTGGTCACTACTTCAAGATGCACTTTGGGCTTCCAAAAGGACCATATGTTCCATTGATGGTGGCGTATTCCGGTGAAGGCGCTGCAAGGTACTTGGATGATACAAATGCAAGAAAACGCATCCATCAAGCGGATAATGCATCTTGGACTTCTACCATACCGGAGGGGTCCAAAACTTACTATTTTGAGGATAACGATAAAGCATCGGAACTGAAAGTCAATTATTTCATGAGTATCTATTTTAGTTATCTCCCTTTGAGGTGTGGGAACTCCTTCATTCTTGAACCATATAGTCTACATCGATTCAACCGTCAATTTGGGTTTTATTAAACTAGTCCTGGTATTTTGGAAAATGACCTTTGTAGCACCTCGTTAGAAGGACTCAGATTTTGGAAACTTTGTGTGTCACATAATTCCACCAACACAAGGACGACCTTTCCCCCAGCTATATCTACGGCAAAATAACTATTTTCGTCAGAGTACAGATCCTGGTGGACAAGAGTGCATGGGAGCTTTCTTGAAGATCATTTAGTATCTTTGGTAACTTTTGCTGGGCCAATCGCTGCTGCACCTTTAGAGATCACGCCTCAAGAGCATAATAAGTAGGACAAACTTCCTACTTTAAAATCCAACGTAGTTGCACTACGAGATGTCAATGGACCTCCATATAAAGAAGTTCAAAAAAGGAAGGGACCTTCTCAAGCTCACCAAGTCCATGAAGGTTCCTTTCCATTAGGCACCGTTGTCCCTACCTCCAACAAATGCCCATCCCAAAATAAGAGTGATAGTAGTCATGGCGACCAAAACTTCAAGAGGCTGAAGCCATATTCAAACAAACAAGGAGACATTGATCTGGGTGTAGTCGAGATTACTGACAGTATTGGTAGTGCTTCAAGGACTTTGACGGTCATTAAATAGATAATGCTTAAAACTTTCATATTGTCTTACAATATACAGGTAACTTCACTAACCGTCTATCTTTTTTTTTTTGCAGCCAAACAGTGATCATGTTTCGATAGCGTCACACCGAAGCAAGCCACAGGGTAGTAGTGAATCTATGGCGAATTCAGACTCGAGGAAATCACTTCCAATATCAAAGTCAGACCTAGAGGAGACTTCCATTCCTGATCTTGGAGAAACATCGAGGCCTAATTTTCTCCAACAATTAGCACCAACGATGTTTATCTTTGATGGGAGAAAAGTTGTCTTGACTCTTCGCAAGGATTTTATCTTAAATGCCTGGGCTAAAATGCATGCCAAACTCTCCAACCTTACTGTAGACAATGCTTCTTCTCTTCAATTCGATATCCAAGTGATTCTCAAGGAGATGGATGGAAATGGTGTGGATATTTCCCCTCTAAAAGACCTATTGACATCTTTCTTTAAGCTTGCCACTTCATAAGACCAGGCACGATCAACTCTTTCTGATAAGGTTGTCGACGTTGAAAAATCAGAGCCATTTTTAAAAGCCAAGGAACATCTTGATCTTGTCTTGACTGAAAAAGGAGAGAAGGTCGAGGAACTGTCTGTCACCAGTCAATCTCTCAAAGAGTCCAGGGAGAAGGTGAAACAGTTAAGAGCTCTCCGAGATGCTGCAAAGGAAAAGGTTGAAGAGATTGAATCTAGAGTCTCATCTGCTGAAGAGGAGTATCGTAGATGTTCTGATGTTTCCTTGGTGACTTCTGATGACTTGGCCGACGTGGAGACGAAGAAACAACACTTAAAGTCCACCCTTAAAGACTTGGTTAATTACAAGTTGTGTTTAGATTAGCCTATATAGAGTATTCTATTTTTCCTCTTTTTTTGTTCTTGCATTTGGTTAATTAGCGACTATTCTTGGAAATGAAAACTCCATTGGTTTTACTTTATATTGCGTACTTTTATTGATGTTCCCCCCCCCCCTTTTCCCTTGCAGTTTAATATCAATATTTTCTTGCTTAACGTGATGTATTGACATCCACAAAATAGAACTTGGAAAACATCGCTATCGTTCATGTCTCGAAGTTCTCTATATTTGAATAAACATCCTCCTTTTTCTTTGAAGATAATATTGTTCATCACCTTTGTAAATTTATAGTAGGAAGTATATATCTCAATGTGAGAATGCCAAAAATATGAGCCATTTGATTTCATAGAAACTAAACTTTAAAATCTAACACATATTCGATATCAACAACCAAGCACCTTCAGAATCATCCTAGACAATATTTTGAAACCAACTTTATGTTGCACCATGCTGTCAATTCTAGATTTGCGCAGTCTCACCAAACAATTCATATCTTGGTGTAGAAATGTCAAAATTACGAACCGTTTAATTTCTTGAAAACTAGACTTCAAAATCTAGAACATATCCGAAATTCTCGATCAAACAATTTCAGAATCATCCCAGATAATATTTTTTAAATCAACTTTATATTGCACCATGCTGTCAATTCCGGATTTGAGCAGTCTCACCAAATAAAATTATATCTTGGTGTAGGAATGTCAAAATCATGAACTATTTTATTTTTCGGAAACAAAACTTCCAAATCTAAACCATATCCAAAATGCAAAATTTAATACATTAAGTATAGTTTCCAATAATATTTCAAAAGTCAACGTAAAATTCTGATACGCTGACTATTTCAGATTTTCGCGACTTCACCAAACCTTTTGTATCTTGATATGGAAGCCTCGAGATCAGAAAACTTTTTATTTTCCTTCAACCGAAATTTAAGAGCTCCATTCTCACAAATGTCTTGGGTTCAAGTCTTGCTGAATTTGAAACGTTATGCCAAGCAATCTTTCTTCTTATACTTGTGTTCCCTTTTGACGCCTCTTCTCTTCCCCTTTTTTTAGTGCAGAGTGTGGACTTGGAGACCAAACAAACTTGAAGGTTTGGCGAACCTGAAGATATAGAGAATCTCTGGATTTCAATGCAAATACTTGGCATCCTACTAAAATAGTCCCATTGAAGATACCAATTTACCATGGAGAGTTGCCCCCTATAAATCAAATGAGTTCCAAATTTCAATAGGAGGATGGCATTTAAGCTTGATTTTACATTCCTTCATACTTCACTCGGACAACATTTGGGGCAATATGTATCTTTTAAACTTATGCGACTGAACTTAGAATGAAACTCTAAGCTGCCTACGTACCTCGGTGAAGAGTATCAAGTCATACCGTAGTTCAGAATGGGTGAGTTTTCTTTTTATTATTTTTTTTATGTCTTAACTTTTGCCTAGGCCACCTCTTTCGAGGTTTTCAACCTAGCGGACTTTTGTTTTTTGGGGCCGTACACAGTTTATACTCTTGCGGGCCAAGAGTGTAGGAGCATGCAGTTTAGGCTCATGCATCAAGAAGCATTGCAACTTCAAGAATAATACATCTTCAAAAACTTGCCATTGATAGGGCGGATTCTCATGCCGCCTACATCAACCATATTGTAAGCCCCACTTGAGTAAGCTTCTTGTACGACATAGGGCCCGTCCCATTTTCAAGTGAACTTCCCTACAGGTTAATGGGAAGTAATAATGGGTCTTCATATTGCAAGGACTTGATCTACTACTTGAAAGGATCTCGGGCGAACTCTTTTATTGAAGGCGCGAGACAATCGAGCTTGATAACATTCAAGACTCTGGTGTGCTTCCAACCTCTTCTCATCAAGAGCCTCCAACACTGCTTATCGAAGTCGAGCATTTTCTTCATCAGTGATCCCTTCTTGAATAGCTAATCGTAATGAAGGTATTTGACGCTCGAGTGGCAAGACGACTTCGGCTCATAAACGAGTGCATAAGGGGTCGCTTGTGTTGGCATGCTGTGAGTTGTCCTATATACCAACAGAGCTTCTTCCATACGTTCATGCCAATCTCGTTTGGATTTGGAGACAACTTTCTTTAATATGTTGCATAATGCCTCAGCTAGACCATTGCCGACAACATTGTACATAGAAGAGTTATGTTGCTTGAAGCCAAAGATATCACAAATCTTGTTCATAAACCTATTGTCAAATGGCTTGCCATTATCTGTTATTATGTAACGAGGAATGTCAAAGCAATAGAATATGTTCACTCGGATAAAACTTGCTACATTTTCCTTCTTTACTTCCTTAAGAGCCACAACTTCAGCCCATTTTGAGAAGTAGTCAGTTGCAGCCAAGATGTATAGGTGCCCACCAGAGGACTTTGGCAGTGTTCCAACAACATCCATTCTCCAAGCGTCGAACGGCCAGGATGCAACAGTCGGGTGCATCACTTCAGGAGGCTGATGAATAAAATTCGCATGGAATTGGCAAGGCTTGCATCTTCGAGCGTAGTCCAATCAATCTTTTACCATCGTTGGCCAATAATATCCCATCCTTTTTAAATTAAAGTGGAGCTTTGGTCAATACTGGTATGATCCACATACCCCAGAATGTGCTTCTTGCAAATCTTGGAGTGCTTCATCTTCCCCTAAGCATCGCAAGAGTACTCCCTCGAATGACCTTCTATATAGAGTATCTTTGTAGTAAAGGAAGCGAGGTGCACGACGACGGATTTCAGTCCTTCTCCTTGGATTTTCTGTAAGTATACCATAGCTTAAGTAGTCGATGATGGGCTGTCTCCATTCTTCTTTCTCAGCTTCAGAAACGGCCACAAGATGCTCGAGTTCATTTTCTTCACTTTCACCCTCATTTGGCGGCGGTACTACCCATTTTTGGCAAATAGTAACTTGCGCTTGATTAGGCAGGGTTAGCGATGAAGCTAGGGCAGCTAAAGCATCAGCCTTCTTATTTTATTTCCTAGGCACATGTTGAATAATCACATCACCAATCCATCCCACTAATTTCTTAGTGGTGGCAACCTTTCCCCCAGCTATATCTACGGCAAAAAAATTATTTTCGTTAGAGTACAGATCTTGGTGGACAAGAGTGCATGGGAGCTTTCTTGAAGATCATTTAGCATCTTTGGTGACTTTTGTTGGGCCAATCTCTGATGCACCTTTAGAGATCACTCCTCAAGAGCATAACAAGGAGGACAAACTTCCTACTTTAAAATCCAAAGTGGTTGCACCACGAGATGTCAAGGAACCTCCATATAAAGAATTTCAAAAAAGGAAGGGACCTTCTCAAGCTCACCAAGTCCATGAGGGTTCCTTTCCATTAGGCACCGTTGTCCCTACCTCCAACAAATGCCCATCCCAAAATGAGAGTGATAGTAATCATGGCGATCAAAACTTCAAGCGGGTGAAGCCATATTCAAACAAACAAGGAGACACTAATTTGGGTATAGTCGAGATTACTGACAGTATTGGCAGTGCTTCAAGGGCTTTGACGGTCATTAAAGAAGTAATGCGTAAAGCTTTCATATTGTCTTAAAATATACAGGTAACTTTACTAATTGTCTATCTTGTTTTATGCAGCCAAACGATGATCATGTTTCTGTAGCGTCACACCAAAGAAAGCCACAGGGTAGTAGTGAATCTTTGGCGGATCCGGACTCGAGGAAATCTCTTCCAATATCAAAGTCGGACCTAGAGGCGAATTCCATTCTTGATCTTGGAGCAAAATCGGGGACTAATTTTCACCAACGCTTAGCACCAACGATGTCTATCTTTGACGGAAGAAAGGTTGTCTTGACTCTTCGCAAGGACAACTTTACTGCCTCAATTCATTTTACCGGAAAAGTTAACTCCTTTAGCATGTTAGTTTGGAGATTAGATGATTCACCTTCATCTTTCTTCCTTTTAGGGACATATTGGAGCGCAGGAGTTACTTTCTTGCCATAAGATGCAATATCCCCTCTATAAGATTTATTCGAGTTAGGTTTCACCTCTTCAGTAACAGCTTTGGCTCTACCAGCAGTCACCTCAGCTCTTTTAGTTGTGGGCTCGTTATCCTTGCTTTTCATGACAACATCAGCTTTTAGCTCCTTCACAATGCGGTTCTTTAAGTAGAGCTTTGCATCGGCGAAGTGTGACTCATCCTCGGTGAATGGCTCATCATCAGAAACTATCTTCTTCTCGACTTCACCCTCATAGTATTTTAAACATTGATGGTAGGTAGATGGAACTACTTTATTCTCATGTATCCAAGGCCTTCCAAGCAAGACGTTGTATGATGTCTTTGCATCGATCACATGCAGCCATGCACTTGATTGCATATCTTCAATGGTGATTCCCAACATGATAGCACCTATGGCTCTTTGCCCCCCTTGGTTGAATCCTGGAATCATCACATAATTTTCCGAGAGTTCGTTCATGGTAATACCAAGTTCTTTCACAGTGCGAATTTGCAAGATGTTCATTGAGGATCCTCCATCAACCAAAACTTGATTTACCCTTTCATTGCGCATATAGCCAACAGGTACAACGGGCGGTTATGAGGAGTGTCACCTAGTAAAAGATCGTCATTTGTGAACATAACATTTTCCTCACAAACATTAACTTCTTGAGGAATGGACTCGATAAGCTTTTCTGAAGATGGTGCTGATGGTAGGTCATCACTCTTTTCTTCTCCTTTGTTAGCATGGCAACAAGAGGCATCAATACCCTCATGGGAAATCTTTGTGCGGAACCAACTTGGTAAGAACTCCTCCAAGGTCATTGGATGTCGTGGATTTTGAGGATGGTGCACCTCCACTTTTGCTTTCTTCAAATGCTTAACTGGATTCCATCTCCTTGGTCTTTTCACCATCATTTTCCTTGTTGGTTGTTCTATTGATTCTTTCTGTGGGCTCCTTTTGTGGTGCCTACGGTGAGTCACCAACGTCCAACCCTCATCATCATCATGGTCGTCTACTTCGACTTTGTTATTCTCCAGTAATTCTTCATCTTTGATTTATTTTAAACTGCATAACGCATCTAGACTGAATGAGCCAAAGGTGATAGAGACTTGGTTCGCACTTGCCTTCTCATCTTCAAGCACAGTCTGCTTTTCACGGGCCAAGTCCATAGCTTTGTCCTTGAAGACAAAGCACTTCTCCAGAGGGTGGCTCACGAGTCGATGGTATTTGCTGTAATTTGGGTCAATCGTTTTACCAGCTTCATTTGGCCGCTTCATCTCTGAAATCTCAATGAGATTTAACTCGAGGAGTTCTTCAAAAATTGCTAGCATATCAAAATCTAGAAATGGGTACTCCTTCTCTTACATTTCTTTTAGTGTCAACATTCGACTTGGTTTATCTTGAAAAGAAGTGGATTTCATACTTTGCTTCTTGCTCACCTTCGTTGTAAACTTCACAAGTGATGTGTTGTATTCATAGCTTCTTTGTTTTCAGACTTGGGTGCAAACTTGCTCCATGTCCTGACTTCTTGCTTGTCGTTCCCTTTGTGAGGCTCATAGATAGGCAGCCTTTCGTTTCCAGTAGAGGACATGTTTAACTCCATGTCATAGGCATGAGTCGCAAGTTCTTCAAATGTGCTAGGCTTGATACCTTGCAAGATGTAGCAGAGTCCCCAATACATGCCTTGGATGCACATCTCTATGCCCGAAGCTTCACTAAGCCTGTCTTTGTAGTTGAGGCTTGCATTCATCCAATGATTGATAAAGTCGATAACTGGTTCACCCTTCCATTGACGAGTACTCGTAAGTGCCACAATGCTCACAGTGTGCCTTGTGCTATAAAAGCGATTGAGGAACTGTTGCTCTAGTCGATCCCAACTATCAATAGATCCCGCCTCGAGGTCTATATACCAATCAAAGGCATTTTCTTTTAGCTAGCGGACAAATATCTTGACGAGGTAATCTCCATAAGTCCCAGCATTGTTGCATGTCTCAACGAAGTATGCCACGTGTTGCTTTGGATTGCCTTTTCCATCAAACTGTTGAAACTTTGGAGGTTGATAGCCAGCAGGCTTCTTCAACATATCGATCCTGCAGTATATGGCTTTGCGTATGTAAGAGAGGACTTGGTAGCAACTTCCTACTTGCTTTTAATAGTTGCTTCAATGAACGCCTTCAGTTGATCGATTGGAATCATCCCTTCAGATGAGACAGAGATAGCCTTAGCAGATGCTACTTGTCTTAGGGGAGAATAACTCTCTGGAACTTCTGGGAGCTTGCCAGGTACGTGGGTGGATTCTTCTTCCATCAAGATTCCCACCCTATCTGTTACCTTGTCGATTCTAGCATCTTGATTTTGCATGCACTTGGTCAAACCAACGATTTCTTCCGTCAAGTTTGCCAACTGCTCCTCCACAGATGAAGTTTTTGTCACCATAGCTTGCATGATTGTCGTGGACAATGGAGAATAGCATGGATTATCACACCGATTGATTTTCGATTGGCTCACGCTATGTGGTGTAAGTGGGGAGGATCCATCACTTGAATCATCATCATCTTCCTTCACAACAGATTACTTGGATCCGGAGAGGTCAAGCAGAGCAAGAGTTTTCTTGATCTTTTCAGCAACATCGCTTCCTCCTTCGGGTGCGTTTGTGGAAGATCTTGCTCCTTTTGAGGATGAATATCCGAAAACAAGGGTCGATGCGGACGACACTTGGGGTGCTTGTTGTCCTAACGAGCTTGTTTTGCTCCTCGTAACTAGTCCAAAGCTTCCAAAGGTAACATCGAGGATGTTTTCCACATCAGCATAGAACCTGAAATTAGCAGCCTTGGTGGAAGTTGAACTGGAGTTGATTTTCTTTGAAGCCATTTCAATGTTCTTGAACTTTGGTGACTGAAAAGTTGAGATGAGAGGTAGAGATTGTCCCACTGGGCATGCTTGAATTTGTAGACAATAAATTTGCGTCGAGAAAAAATAAAATCAAGATCGAACATATTGCAACAATCGTCGTATTTGATTTCAAATAATATGAGTGTACAATCTCTATGGATCCTCTGATTCTACTTTTCCAATATAAATTCAAGGGCCTTTGAACTTGATCTTGAATTTGAATTTAATTTATCCGTCGCGAACGATGATCTTGAATTCAACTAGCACGAACTTTGATTTGAACTCGTACTCCTTGAATCTTAATTTGTTCTTCGTTCTTGAGCTTGAACTTGATTTGTTCTTCGTTCTTGAACTTGAACTTGATTTGTTCTTCGTTCTTGAACTTGAACTTGATTGCTTGAAGCTTGAAACTTGTGGAGGAATTTGCAGCGTTTGATCCACGAGCTCTTTCTTGCTTCTTGTTATAACTTCTGTTGTCCTTTCTGGGTTATGAAGACCCCTATTTATAGTTGTGGAAGGGAGGAGTTATGATAAGAACAAAATCTTTCCAACCAATCAAATTGCAGGCTGACATGGCCGCATTTGATTGGCCAGAACATGTCACTTACACACGTGGCGCGGTTTTATTGGCCTTTTGCTTTGGCTTTGTATGCCTTGTCATTTTGACACGTGGCACGATCCTATTGGATCTTTTGTTTGACTTGGCATGCCATGTCATTTGACACGTGGCACCAAACTGGGCCTCTAGGAAGATGATATATTGGGCTCAATGAAGTGGACTCATCGTATTTAGCCCAGTTAATGGGCTAACCCAATGGATTAAGACTTATTTATTTAACCCATATAAATTCGACATATACAATTAATCCACTTATATTAGCCCAGTAAATTTATTTGAACTAATATATCTTGAATTTAAAATATAGTCCAAATTATTTTATGAATATAATTTTAATAAAATTTATATGTCTACAAATGCCCCCTACTTCAAGACTTGTCGGGAAGAACTTCTCAAACATAGAAGACTAGGCTTGAAGTACCATGAATGCATGCAACGGTCATTAATACCCCGTAACTTTAATATGAAGGAAAATGTCATGTCTTATTTCCTTTAACATTTCTAGGCATAAGGACGAGCTTTCAAAGCTTTCATTCTCCAAAGCCAAAGATTTTCTCAAGTACAGATTTCATTAAGGAATCTTTGGATGGTTGATTTCTTTCTTCTTCTTTTTTTGTAATTTCAAACCAAGTGTCAAGAAATTTTGAGATGATAAAGTGCACAGAATTAAGATGGGATTTATATTGACTTGAACTTCCCTAGCCATGATGTGGCATTTTCCCTAAGAAACTTCTACAAGAATTATAGATAACATCTCCAACTTCACGTGGGTTAACAAGAAAACTACATGTTGCTAATATAGACTTCCACCCTCTTGGCAAGTCTTTCGGTTCTCTTACAATGAGTTGAAAATAATTACAGAAGATTTCAGCTTTGATTTCCAGTAATGTGCGGTGAGGGACCGGAGGAGCAGAAAAAAAAATAGCTATGACTTGTATGGGGTCATTTTGTGGCTACCGAGTGATATAAGTTCTGGCCGAGTGGCTACAAATGAATTTTGCTCTTTATTTAACCCATATAAATTCGACATATACAATTAATCCACTTATATTAACCCAGTAAATTTATTTGAACTAATATATCTTGAATTTAAAATATAGTCCAAATTATTTTATGAATATAATTTTAATAAAATTTATATGTCTACAAATGCCCCTAATTCAAGACTTGTCGGGAAGAACTTCTCAAACATAGAAGACTAGGCTTGAAGTACCATGAATGCATGCAACGGTCATTAATACCCCGTAACTTTAATATGAAGGAAAATGTCATGTCTTATTTCCTTTAACATTTCTAGGCATAAGGACGAGCTTTCAAAGCTTTCATTCTCCAAAGCCAAAGATTTTCTCAAGTACAGATTTCATTAAGGAATCTTTGGATGGTTAATTTCTTTCTTCTTCTTTTTTTGTAATTTCAAACCAAGCGTCAAGAAATTTTGAGATGATAAAGTGCACAGAATTAAGATGGGATTTATATTGACTTGAGCTTCCCTAGCCATGATGTGGCATTTTCCCTAAGAAACTTCTACAAGAATTATAAATAACATCTCCAACTTCACGTGGGTTAACAAGGAAACTACATGCTGCTAATATAGACTTCCACACTCTTGGCACCAATTAGAACACCGCCACTGCTAGTAGTCGAATCCTAGTTGGATAAAAAGTCAGTCTCACCGCTTTGCAACTAATCCCACATCGGAAGCAAACTTTTAACGCCCTCTTCTATAAATCTATATAAACCCATGTGCTCACGTTTATTGAACACCAATTTGCGGCATCTATAGGACTGTCCCAGCGGCATCTTTGACAGGTAAAAGTTTTTCGCTTTTTCGTTTGTCTTCTTTTATTGTCCCTTTGTTTTTGGTTTTTTTTCGTAGGCCAAGAAAAGAAAAGTCGTTGAGTGTTAAGTTGACGGGAAACTCTATGACTTCCCATATAAGGATAAATTTATCACAATCAAATCTACAATAACATATAGAAGGTCAAATGCCTCGCAACATATATAAGGACAAATACATCTCAATATATAGACAACAAATCCACATCATCATATAGACGGACAAATCCACCTCAATATATAGATGGACAAATTCACATCACCATATAGACGGATAAATCCACATCAACATATAGACGGACAAATTCATATCACCATATAGACGGATAAATTCACATCAACATATAGGCAGACAAATCCACATCAACATATAGACAGACAAATCTGTATCACCATATAGACGGACAAATCTGTATCAACATATAGACAGATAAATCCATATCAACATATAGTCGAACAAATCCCCATCAGCATATAGATGAACAAATCCACATCAGCATATAAACGGACAAATCCATATCACTAAATATATGGCCAAATCCACATCACTATATAGACGGATAAATCCATATCAACATATAGACGGACAAATCCCCATCAACATATAGACGAATAAATCCATATCACCATACAGACGGATAAATCCATATCAACATATAGAAGATTAAACCCATGACAACATATACAAGAAAAAATTCTTAATCGCATATAGAAATTTTCCCAAAGCACAAAGGACTAAAATCTTCTCCTCATTTTGTTAATTGTCGTTGACTTAATATTTACTAATATCTTTTTTTTTTGCTTATACAGTTTTGAAGAGATGGTTCACTTCAGAGACTACACATCTCCAAGCGCAAGTATCTCATAATCGATGCTAAGAATGGAGGGGCTATAACCAAGCTGTTGACTTACCCTCCACTAGCTGGTCGATATGCAAATTTGTGGCCACCTCTATAGAATCCCCTCCATAAGGTCGATTGGACTTTAGAGCACAACCAAAATGTGGCCCTTTCAAACTCCTTACCAACGAAAACTCAATATAGCGAGTACCATTCCTTGCCTAGGACGGCGCATGATTCAAAGGGAGATACGCTGGGGAGATACTTTGAGAATTAACGTTGAATATCATCATATCCCGGGATATTGGGAGTGGGCTGAGGACAAACTTGGCAGAAGTCAACGGGCTTTGAAGACAACAAGAATTTATGATGCCATCTATGCTTCTTTATTTACATATGATCGAAACTCAAACATCATGCAAGCGTTTCTTGAAGATTGATGTCCCACAACAAATACCTTACTTACATTTGCCGGAGAATTATCAATATTCCTTTGGGATTTACATACCATTGATGGTTTACCTATTGGAGGTTTTCCCTACGAAGAAGTTATGCCCGAAACTATCGAACTCACGGGTGTTAATGAGAAGAATGAAAGATTTACTCCTCGGGCTTGTGGATACCTGTTTATCGCCTTTAACCATCTTCAGGAAAGGGAGAGTCATGATCCAAAGGTCTCATTTAGCAAGTGGATTAAATTTTGGTGCAAGAGAGACTTGAGATATAAACCTACTCCAGCAAGGAGGGAGAAGCAATCTACCCGTTTGAAGTCAACGCACAATCCTACTGAAGCTCTACCAGAAGTAGTTGCATGCTCTAGCACGGATGACGATATTTGCTAACCTTGGGGTGTGACATGAAAAGAGAGAAGGCACGTATCTGGTGGCATTCTTATCTTGTTTGTTGTGTGCATTTGTATTTCCCTCTCACGATGGTGATTTCATTCGACCTAAGACCTTTAAAACATCGAGCATGATGGCATATGGATGGAAATTCAGCCTTGCAATCCCGGTTTTGGCAAGCATCTACTATGGCTTGAACAAGATCTCCAAGTCCTCGCAGCTCGAGCATATCAAAATCTCTTTTCCCATTCATTATGTATACAGTTGGCTTGATCACTACTTCAAGACGCACTATGGGCTTCCAAAATTACCATATGTTCCATTGATGGTGGTGTATTCTGGAGAAGGCGCTGCAAGGTATTTGGATGATACAAATCCAAGAAAACGCATCCATCAAGCGGATAATGCATCTTGGACTTCTACCATGCCGGAGGGATCCGAACCTTACTATTTTGAGGATAATGATAAAGCATCAAAACCGGAAGTCAATTATTTTATGAGTATCTATTTTAATTATCTCCCTTTGAGGTGTAGGAACTCCTTCATTCTTGAACCATATAGTCCACATCGATTCAGCCGTCAATTTGGGTTTTATCATACTAGTCCTGGTATTTGGAAAAATAACCTTCGTAGCACCTCATTAGAAGAATGACTCAGATTTTTGCAAATTTGTGTGTCACGTAATTCCACCAACGCGAGGGCAGCCTTTCCCCCCAGCTATATCTACGGTAAAAAAACCATTTTTGTCAGAGTACAGATCTTGGTGGACAAGAGTGCATGGGAGCTTTCTTGAAGATCATTTAGCATCTTTGGTGACTTTCGTTGGGCCAATCATTGCTGCACCTTTAGAGATCACTCCTCAAGAGCATAATAAGGAGGACAAACTTCCTACTTTAAAATCCAAAGTGGTTGCACCATGAGACGTCAAGGGACCTCCATATAAAGAATTTCAAAAAAGGAAGGGACCTTCTCAAGCTCACCAAGTCCATGAGGGTTCCTTTCCATTAGGCACCGTTGTCCCTACCTCCAACAAATGCCCATCCCAAAATGAAAGTGATAGTAGTCATGGCGATCAAAACTTCAAGCGGGTGAATCCATATTCAAACAAACAAGGAGACACTGATTTGGGTGTAGTCGAGATTACTGACAGTATTGGCAGTGTTTCAAGGACTTTGACGGTCATTAAATAAGTAATGCTTAAAACTTTCATATTGTCTTAAAATATACAGGTAACTTCACTAACCATCTATCTTTTTTTTTATACAGCTATATCATTCGTGTTGTGATGTGTTTGTATATTCTAACACTTGTTCCAGAGGTATTTAAAGTGGCAGGTCGAGGATCTTACTGGGTTATATTTATGTATAACTCACTCCTTACTTGCATCTCTATGTAGATACCGTTGCAGGAGATAGAGCTAGTGGCTGACGAGTTGTTCGATTGGATCCTATTGCTGAGGTGAGCCACCGCATTTTTCGTGGAGGCTTTCGTTTCATACTTACCTAGCTCGTGTTAGTTATTTCCTTTTTCTTTGGGGTTTGTATACCCGTCAATAAAACTCATGTTACTCTATTAGATTCTCCATGGTCTTAGTGTGGGATTTGGGCTATAATTTTATTATTTGAGTTATTGTTGGTCTTTCTATAGATTGACTAAGGCATTGGGCGATAATCATTACTTCTTTAATTATTAATAATACTTTAGGCCTGTACTTTTCTCTCAGTGTTTGTGTAAATGGTTAAACGTTAGAGAAAAGGGGTTCGCCTGGCAGGTGGTGTTAGCTGGGTTCCAGTCACGTCTAGGGGGTAGTATGGAACGTGACATGGGAAATGGAAGAGGCACCTTTTGGATTGCACCTCTCCATATCACTCTTCCTTTGTCTATAAATTTAGAGGCTTGGCCTCATTTTTAAGAAATGGAAAATCTGAAATCTTTTCCCCCCTTTTCTACATTCCTGCATTATTTTCTAAATAAACATAAGTGTCAAGTGTAATTTACTCTGTTTGTTGAGTTCGCTGAAGTTCTGTGATTTGAAGTGCCGCTATCACAGAATAGTTATTTTGTTCTATCCTGAGAGGAATTAATCCGTATACCTTGGGCAACAACGAGAGAATTAAATTCTTTAAGGACACACTGTGAATTCAGTGGGCTCGGATTTAATGTTGTTCTTCCTATGCATTTCTGTTTCTCTTTTACTTTACATGATTTTCTGATTTTGAACACAGATTACCAACACTTTTCTGGCATCAAATTTTAAAGGAGGAAAACTTCCTCTTGAATCAGTTATGCCGTAAACATCCTCACCCAACCTTCTTCTATTTTTGAACTCAATTGTTTTTCTTTATAATTACTGTAAACAGACAACAACAAAAATATTGTACCATATAAGAATATTAAGAATGCAAATCCATAAACCTCTATGGCGGGTGACTTTAAGGGAGGTGAACCTTCACTTTTCCAAGGCCTTAAAGGGGTTCTAATATGATGGCTGAAAAGGAGGCAGAACCTCCACTCTAAATTCAGTTTAGAAAATATATTAATCTTATATATTGCAATAGCGGCACCACCATATTTGCTCCGTAAATTATTGAATTTTCATTCATATTCATATAAATAAAACAACTTTATACAAATCAGTAGGTTACCACTTTGCTGCTTATACCGTCGCCACCACCAAGAAACAGCCCCTTTTTTTTATATTGAAAAACAAATAAGGAACCAAATAAGTTTCTGTTGCTAAACAATGGGTTTTACTCCCTGGCTAAAAGCCGAATCAAAATTTTTGAAGTTGAATTCGGCATCAACTTAATTTCTCTTGAAATTATTAAACAATCATGAATTTGTTATTTGCAATCATGCAATGTAACATAACTCTTGAACTAGGGTAACCCATGTAATCCCAAAGCAGAAGAACGTTCCGAAATAATTTTTCTAGAAACAAAAAGGTGCCGGGAATATTTTCTTCGGAAATCTTAAAACTAATTCTCAATGAATTAACATGATATTAGCTCCTAACTAATCCTTCATCTTTACCCAAGAACTATTGTTACAGATGTAACTAAGCTTGATATCGAGAGTCGAAGTTCGAACAAGGCCATCAGATTTGCCCTAGAACTTATCGGGGGCACGACCGACCCCGCTTTTAACGGCCTCAAAGAAAATCTTTACCCACTCACACGACAAGTATCCGTGATTCTCGCCATTGACCAATCATTATGGCAAAAATTACGGGTTTAAGTCAAAAAGGGAGCCAACGGTCTACATAATTTCTTATAATATAATGTCTTAAAACTTTCATTTCCATTTATATATAAAAGGAATGGAGTAATTCATTGGACACATTGTAACATACTTAAAAGAACAACATACTATCTTTTTCAGCTTTGTTCATATTGTTTTGGCTTCAATAATATTCCGGCAATATCTCTCCTAAATTCGAAGGAGGTTAATCCTACGAGGCTTGAGTTATTCAATCTGCATGGTTTGTATTTATTTTTCTATTCATTCTTCCATATTAAACATGATTTCTCGCTTTGTATCAAATTGGATCACGTATCCTTAAAACCACGTATAAATTTAATTGTTATCCGATTTTGGGGGTAAACAGTTTGGCACCCACCGTGGGGCTAAGGATAATAGTGGTTATTTGATACAAATCTTCATAACACACACTACTTTACACTTGCTCTTTGAAGTACCTTTGATTTCAGGCCAAAAATGACAAATTCTCTATTAGCACCTCTACATACTGACAACGAAGCCGTTCATCAAGGTAAGAATAACAACATGGTGCCCTCTAATGCGGGGCCACCCGTTGATGTCGTTGGAATTTAGACCGCGGATCTAATTGATGTAAATTCACATGTGGCCATCGACACGAAGTTGCGTACCGACCATGAAAATAACATCCGTGGTGGAGCCCAATCTGCAGCTCCAAACAAACTAAACATTGAAGAAGGCGGGATTAGCCTGCGCATGATCTTCGAAATGTTGCAAGCTCAAGAGGTGGCGATAGAGCAGTTGCAGAGCCAAACCCAGGCACCGAGCAGGGTTGAACCCGATTCGCCCCAAGAAGTCACCCACATAACGGAACCGACCTTGGTAAGGTCAAATGAACAAGAGTCGGGGACTAACCCCGAAATTATAAAAATGCTCGAAGAGCTGACAAAACGGATAGAGTCAGGGGAAAAGAAGATCGAAGCGAACGATAAAAAGGTTGAAACCTATAATTCCAAGGTAGATCAAATCCCAGGAGCACCCCCGATATTGAAGGGACTAAATTCCAAGAAATTCATGCAAAACCCTTTTCCTCCAAGCGCGATCCCAAAACCAATCCCCAAGAAATTTCGTATGCCCGAAATACCTAAGTACAATGGAACGACCGATCCAAACGAGCATGTAACCTCTTATACTTGTGCCATCAAAGGGAACGACTTGGAAGACGATGAAATCGAGTCTGTTTTGCTGAAAATATTTGGGGAGACCCTGTCGAATGAAGCCATGATATGGTATCACAACTTACCTCCTAATTCTATTGACTCATTTGCTATGCTTGCAGACTCTTTCGTAAAAGCACATACCGGTGCCATCAAGATCGAAACTAGGAAATCAGACCTTTTCAAAGTCAAACAGAAGGAGAACGAGATGCTCAGGGAGTTAGTGTCCCGTTTTGCGAATGAAACGAATGGATTTGCCACTGGTCGCTGATGATTGGGCTGTTCAGGCTTTCACTCAAGGTATAAATATTCAAAGCTCGGTGGCTTCGCAGCAGTTAAAGCATAGCCTGATAGAATACCCTGCCGTTACCTGGACCGATGTACACAATCAGTATCAAGCAAAAATCAGAGTCGAAGATGATCAACTCGGGGCACCTTCGAAATCTATATCTCCTGTCAGAACTCTCGATAGAGCCAAGAGGGACATCGATCGTGAACCGGGACCAAACGGGGATCGATATCGGCCCTATAATGAAGATCGAAGGAACAGTGGGTCGGGACGGAACCCCGTAAGAAATGACAGGATAAGTGATTAAGGTCGAAGAAACCGGGGACCCATGACCAAAAGTAGCTTCGACAGGTCTATAGGGCCTAAAGAAGAACCGAGGCTATCAGAATACAACTTTAATATTGTTGTTGCCACCATCGTATTTGCTATCGGGCTCATCAGTGATACCGAATGTTCTCGACCTTTACAATACAATCCAGGTCAGAGGGACCCTAACTAGATGTGCAAATATCATGGCACTCACGGTCATAGAACAGAAGATTGTCGACAACCGAGAGAAGAAGTAGCCCGTTTATTCAACAATAGGCACCTTCAAGAATTCTTGAGAGACCGAGCCAAAAACCACTTCAAAAACAAGGATTTTACCAAACAGATAGGACATGAAGATACATAACCCCAGCACGTCATAAATATGATCATCGGCGGAGTCGACATCCCACAAGGGCCAATATTGAAACGCACCAGAATCTCCGTCACAAGGGAGAAACAGACTCGAGACTACATACCTGAAGGAGCCTTATCCTTCAGCGATGAGGATGCGAAAGGGATCATACAACCTCACAATGATGCACTGGAAATGTTTGTACTCGTAAATAAAACTAGAATCAAATGTGTGTTAATTGATCCAGGTAGTTCGACCAACATTATTCGATCGAAGGTCGTAGAACAACTTGGTCTACAAGACTGGATCGTGCCAGCAGTTCGAGTCCTAAACAGGTTCAACATGGCATGTGAAACCACCAAAGGAGAGATAACATTACCGGTCAACACCACCAGAATCATACGCGAGGCCAAGTTTTATGTAATCGAGGGGGACATGAGGTACAATGCCCTTCTCGGAAGGCCATGAATCCACCACATAAGGACAATACCCTCAACTCTTCACCAAGTGTTAAAATTCTCAGTCCCATGTGGGATCAAGACAATCTACGGAGAACAACTGGCCGCAAAAGAGATGTTTGCCATCGAAGAAGTGGTTCCGATATCAACGCTCACAACACTGAAGGGACCGAATTCTGACGCCTAGGCCAAATAACAATTACCGATTCCGGTAAAGATCCAATAGATAACAAAAGACCTACGAAGATGATTACGGGGTTCCCCGATCTTTTATAATCCCCGATGACTCCGACGCGATCAAATCGACGATCGAAGAGCTGGAACAGGTTGTATTAATCGAGCATTTGGGCGAACGAAAGGTACTGCTGGGCACGGGACTAACTCTCGAGCTAAGGAAAAAACTTATTCAATTTCTTATAGTCAACATAGATTGTTTTGCTTGGTCCCATCTTGATATGATAGGGATCTCACCAGAAGTGACCACTCACAAACTAAGCATGGACCCAAAAATTAATCCGGTCAAGAAGAAGAGAAGGCCCAAGTCCGAGGTCAAACTTGCTTTCATCAAAGACGAGGTATCTACACTCCTAAAAATAGGGTCCATTCGAGAGGTTAATACCCGGATTGGTTAGCAAACGTAGTGGTAGTCCCTAAAAAAGGGAATAAACTAAGAATGTGTGTAGATTACAAAGATTTGAATAAAGCGTTTCCCAAATACTCTTTTCCTTTGCCCCAAAATCGATAGTATGATCGATGCCACGATCAACCACGAGATCCTCAGTTTTCTCGATGCCTATTCCGAGTACAACCAAATACGGATGGACCCGGGTGATCAGGAAAAAACCTCCTTCATCACTAAAAATAGCACATACTGTTATAATGTAATGTCGTTTGGATTAAAAAATGTCGGTGCCACACATCAACGCCTAGTAAATCGGATGTTCGAAGAACAAATAGAAATATCGATGGAAGTTTACATTGACGATATGTTGGTTAAATACCTGAGAGCATATGACCATTTAAAGCATTTGCAGGAAACGTTCAGTATATTGAAGAAGTACAACATGAAGTTGAATCCGAAATAATGCGCGTTTCGAGTCGGATCAAGTAAATTTCTCGGATTCATGGTATCCAACAGAGGAATCGAGATCAACCGCGACAAGATCAAAGTTGTTGAAGATATCACGGTAGTGGACAACGTGAAGGTCGTGCAAAGGCTAACCGAACGCATTGCCTCCCTGGGGCGATTCATCTCGAGGTCCTACGATAAGAGTCATCAATTTTTCTCGTTGCTGAAGAAGAAAAATAACTTCTCATGGACCTCGGAATGTCAACGAGCTCTAGAGGAGCTCAAACGATACTTATCGAGCCCACCACTGCTTCACACACCAAAGACAGACAAACAACTATACTTGTATTTGGCAGTATCGGAGATAGCGGTAAGTGGAGTCCTAGTCCGGGAAGAAAAAGGTAAGTAATTTCCAATTTATTATGTTAGCCAGTCCTTGGGTGAGGCTGAAACTAGAAACCCCCACCTGGAAAAATTGGCGCTCTCTTTGCTAAGTGCCTCAAGGAAGCTAAAACCATACTTCCAATACCACCCCATATGTGTCGTAACTACTTACCCATTAAGGAACGTTATGCATAAACTCGAACTCTCAGGCCGATTGGCCAAATGGGTCGTGGAAGTAAGTGGGTACGATATTGAATATCGACCTCATACCACCATTAACTCCCAAATACTGGCAGACTTCGTGGCTGACTTTACATCAACCCTGATACCTGAGGTCGAAAGAGAGTTATTAGTTAACTCAGGGACATCTTCGGGAATCTGGACCCTCTTTACAGACGAGGCCTCAAATTCCAAAGGGTACGGACTTGGTATCATACTAAAGCCATCAACAAGTAATATAATTAGACAATCTAATAAGACTGTGAAATTGACTAACAACGAGGCCAAATATGAGGCCATGATTGCAGGCCTTGAGTTAGCCAAAAGCTTGGGAGAAGAGGTGATCAAAACTAAGTGCGACTCCTTCCTTGTGGTAAACCAAGTTAACGAAACATTTGAGGTCAGAGAAGAGCGAATGCAGAGATACTTAGACAAGTTGCAGGTGAAATTACATCGGTTCAAAGAATGAACTTTGCAATAGGTACCTTGGGATCAAAACAGCGAGTCTGATCCCCTCGTTAACTTAGGATTGTCGGTCAAAGATAACGAGTTTAATTCAAGAGAAGTCGTGCAGCTTATGAGATCGGTGGTGAACGAAGGCCACGTCGAGATTAACTCGACGAGCCTAACTTGGGACTGGAGGAACAAGTACGTGGAGTATCTCAGGACCGAAAATTTCCCATCGGACCCAAAAGAATTGAGGGCCCGACGTACGAACGTAGCCCGATTTAGCCTGGCCGAAGACGGAACCTTGTTCTGAAGAACATTCGACGGTCCACTTGCAAAATGTCTAGGGCCGGGGGATACTGAGTACGTTCTAAGGGAAATCCACGAGGGTACTTGTGGAAATCATTCAGGCACCAAATCACTGGTTCGAAAAATCATCCGAGTTGGTTATTATTGTATCGACATGGAAAAAGATGAAAAGGAGTTCGTTCGAAGGTGTGATAAATGCCAAAGGCACGCTCTGATGATCCATCGACCTGGGGAGCTGCTGCATTTGGTTTTGTCACTATGGCCTTTCATGAAATGGGGGATGGACATCATCGGCCCCCTCCCTCGGGCACCCGGTAAGGCTCAGTTTATTTTGTTTATGACTGACTATTTCTCTAAATGGGTGGAAGCACAGGCATATCAGAAAATCAGGGAAAACAAGTGGTCGATTTTATCTGGGACCACAACATATGCCGATTCGGGATACCGGCTGAGATTGTGTGCGACAACGGGAAATAATTTATTGGCAGCAAAGTAAGCAAGTTTCTTGAAGACCATAAGATCAAAAGGATCTTATCAACTCCTTACCACCCCAGTGGGAACGGAAAAGCAGAATTCACCAAAAACCCATAATCCAAAACCTTAGAAGAGATTGATCGACGCTAAAGGAAAATGGAAAGAAGTGCTACCTGAGGTCCTATGGGCGTACCGTACAACCTCGAAGTCTAGTACGGGATCCACACCATTTTCTTTGGTTTACGGCACCGAAGCTTTAATACCGATCGAGGTCGGAGAACCAAGCATCATATTCTGATAAGAAACAATGGAATCGAATGACGAGGTTATCAGTGCGAGCCTGGAACTATTAGGTGAAAGGCGCGAAGCCGCCCTTGTCCGTTTGGCCAACCAAAAAAAGCGGATCGAGATATATTATAATCGAAGTCCCAACCTTCGATATTTTAATAATAAGGACTTAGTATTAAGAAAATTTACACTGAACACCCGAAACCCGAACGAAGGGAAAGTGGGGCCGAATTGGGAATGACCATTCCAAATTTTCGGGATCACCGAAAAAGGATCCTACAAGCTCGGAATAATTAACGGCGATCAATTACCAAACAACTGGAATATATCTAAGTTAAAATGATATTATTTCTAAGGTATGACCCCGGTTCTTTCTTCTATTTTCCCTTTTTACATTTCAAATTGACACTTGCAGGCAACTTACAAAGGATGATATGAGATCCTAGGTCTGAAAGCACGTGTTGCACTCTTTTTTCCTTGAACCGATTTTGTCCCAAATGGATTTTCCGACAAGGTTTTTAACAAGGCAACAAGTAATCGTACTAACTTAGATTCAAAGGCAGGCCACGAACCGATGACAATGATCACGACAGCATTCGAGGTCTCTCATCGGTCAACCTCGAACACTGGGGGCAATATCCTCAGGTATTAGATTTTATTTTACAAGGTATTTCAGCCTCGTGATTGAAGGGTCTCGATCCACAGGATTTACTGTAAGGGACAAACAGTCAAAATGAACTGTGCCCGCTAAACTCACTCTAGCCCTGGCACAAAACGTGTATACATGTACAACTATTATGCATAAAAATAAAAAAGGAGACTTTTCTTTGCATATAAACATCTTGTTTTCAAAAAACGTCACTTGCATTTTTCAAGGAATTTCCTACACCTGACCCCCTAAAGACATCGAGCCCAAGGGCCACCTTAATCCAAGTTCGAACATTCGCTGCATTCGGGGACTGTGGTCATTGCCCGAATCTAAAGAAAGACCATTCCGAATTAAATATACTCGAGGGCATAAAGCTTATTTTGCATTGCCCGAACTTAACGGCTAAGGCTATTCCGAGTTAATAACACTCGAGGGCATGAAGCCTATTAGGTATGCCCGAATCTAAACGCTAAGGCCATTCCGAGTTATTAACACTCGAGGGCATGAAGCCTATTTGGCATGCCCGAATCTAAAGGCTAAGGCCATTCCGAGTTAATAAAACTCTAGGGCATAGAGATTATTTGGCATGCCCGAATCTAAAGGCTAAGGCCATTCCGAGTTAATAAAACTCGAGGGCATAGATCTTATTTGGCATTGCCCGAATTTAAAGGCTAAGGCCAGTCCGAGTTAATAAAACCCGAGGGCATGAAGCTTATTTGGAATTGCCCGAATTAAACGCTAAGGCCATTACGAGTTAAAAACACTCGAGGACATGAAGCTTATTTGGCATTGCCCGGTTCTAAAGATTACCCTCGGCAAGGCTATAAACTTAAAATATTTCGGGGAAAAAATTATCGATAACACCGAACCCCTACAAAGCCTTAACCCAAAAAGGCGATAAAGGAAAGGTTTGTTCGAACCTTCGAACACAACCTAATTATTTCATGCTATGGCATCTCGACCTTTGTGAAAATAAATAATAAAGCAAAGAAGAAATTTGAAAGCTATGAAAGAGGCCTTATATATATATATATATATATATATATATATATATATATATATATGTCAAAGTCTTTTACAAAAGATGAATAGCCCGGTTACATGTCATATACAAAGGCCAAATTCCCTCAACAAAAGAAACAGTACAAATTTTGAACGGCCTAATCTTCACCGGGGCTGCGTCATCGTCTTCGGAGTCTCCCTCGCCACCGGACTCGCCCGACTCAGTTGAACTCAGCTGAGATTGGAGTTCCTCGATCATTTTGGCCTGCGCTGAGTTCTTCTCCTTTGCAGCCCGAAGCTGAACCTCAGCAGAAACCAATTGTGCCAGGGCAGTTTCTTTTTCCAAGACCAGACGGTCCATTTTTTTCTTCCATTTTTCGACCTCGGCCTTCACCGCGTCCACCTTTTCCTGAAGCTTCCCGACCTGGTCAAGTCTCTTTTGAGCTTGTAATTTCGAGTCATTAGCCAAAGTATCTGAATCATCATCACTAAGATTGAATATTCGTATTACCTGCTCGAGCAAACCGACATGCTCCTTCCGAGCCGCTTCTAACTCGGCATGAAGCTTCTCACTAAGAAGCTTGTAAGTGTCCTTCTTCTCGGCAAGATCCCAAGCCTCGACCTCGTGATGCTTGAACTCCTCCCGATATCGAAGAAAGACATTATGATGAAGCATTTAGGCCTGCAAACAGGAAGGAAGATGTTAGGATTATTCACTATTGAATCTAAGTATATAACAAAGGGATATGCAAAATTACCTGATTCAGTGCCTGTTGAGCTTTGTTGAAAAGGCTGGGCGCCTCTACCTTATTCATTTTGATTTGATCCTCTTTGGTCACCAAGCACCGAAGGTAACTAGCAATTCCCACCGGGGCAGAAAGAACACGGGCGTCCTCTGGGATAGACATATAAATTGCTCGCCTCCGAGTATTATCAACACTCGGAGTATGGAACTGATTCACTAATTTCAGGCTTGAAGAGGACCCGCCAGATTTCGGGGACGCTATCTTCCTTGGTACCGGTAGGTTTCCCAAAATGGTAACGTCCTTCGAAGTAGTGGAATCTAGGTCGTAGAAACAATTATGGAAATAATCGGCTACTCCTTGGGCCCCTTGGCCGAGGTTACCTTTCAACGCTTGGGCCTCGTTTATCATAGAAGTTGTAAACGAAGGTGACCCAGAAAGGTCAATCACCCCAAGCGCCTCTTTGGGTACGTTATCTTCTGACCGGGATGTACCAGCCACAATTTCTTTCTCGACCTCACTGGCTCGGGCCAAATCGGTCTCGACCCTCTGGTAGCCTTCATCCATTGTTTCTTCTACGGCCTCCACGACTCGAGGCATTTTGGAGCCGCTTCTCACGCGGACCACTAACTTAGAATCTTCTTCTTCCTCGGACTCATCCCTCAAACGATTGAGTAAGTCCGATGAAAGTTCACAGGCGTTGGTTTTCTTAGGGTACTGCGCATGTTGCTCCCTCGGTCTTTTCCTTTCAGGGGCCGATGGACTTGGAGCTTTTCTTTTCTTCTTCTCTTTTCCCTGTTTTGAAGCAGGGGGACGACGTGTATATCATCGACAGCTGATGGAGGCCTCATCTCGACGACCTTTCCTAAACCTACAAAATGAAAATATAATGGATCAGAGACCGATGATGAAAAAATGAGATCAGATATACTATTAGGGGAAAAACTCTTACCATGATTATGGGACTCCCATCGGTCCTTAGAGAGCTCACGCCATAAATGCTCGGAGTAAGGTCTCTATGTCGCGATGCCCTCGACCCACTCTTTAAGTTCGGGAACAGGGTTCGACATTTGGGAGACAACTGCATCACATAACATCAATGGGAAATCAACTGAATGAAAAGCAATAAAAGGAATACCGAAGGCAAAGCTAAACTTACATTTCATGTTCCATTTCTCGGAAAATGGCATGTCCGCAGCCGAGATTAAGTCTGAGGTCCTCACTCGAACAAATCGACTGAGCCAGCCCCGGTCTCGATCCTCGTCGATACTCGAGAATAAGGTCTTGGTGGCTCGGCGTGCAAGCTTAATTAACCCTCCTCGGTAAAGTCGAGGGTTGTACAGGTACATGAGATGGTCGATGGTGAATGGACATCCCTCGACCTTGCTCACAAAGAATCAAAGTAGAATAACGATCTTCCAAAATGAAGGATGTATTTGTCCGAGCGTCACATCATACCTTTTGCAAAAAGCTATGATAACCGGGTCTAGAGGAACCAACGTGAAAGGGTAAGTGGAAACACTTAAGAAACCCTCCACGTAGATGGTGATTGATTCTTCAAGGGTAGGAACCACTACGAGTTTTCCTACCCAGTTGCAGTCCTCTTTAACTTTATCAAGGATGCTGTCCGAAATCGTACATAATGTTTTATACGTCAATGTCACACAAGAGGGGGGTGATTTGTATGGTGTCTAATTTTCGCGTGTACTGACTACATAAGAACCTGGTTCTTCTAAGTGTTACTTAACCTACTGTTGCTGAAACATTAAATGCGGAAAGTAAGGAACACAAGTATTTTTATGTGAAAAATACCCGGCTCAAGAGGTAAAAAAATTACGACCTACTGCTTAGTAGGATTTTCCCCAACACTTCACTAAATCAATGAGCCAAAACAACATTTACAAAACTCTTGTAAACCTAAGGATTAACTCGAATCCTGTTGTGGCAACCATTCGATAGCGTCACACCAAAACAAGCCACAGGGTAGTAGTGATTCTTTGGCGGATCTGGACTCGAGGAAATCACTTCCAATATCAAAGTCGGACCTAGAGGCGACTTCTATTTCTTATCTTGGAGCAAAATCGAGGCCTAATTTTTACCAATGATTACCACCAACGATGTCTATCTTTGACGAAAAATCAGGGCCTAATGTTTACTCGGATAAAACTTGTAGCATTTGCCTTCTTTACTTCCTTAAGAGCCATAACTTCAGCCCATTTTGAGAAGTAGTTAGTTGCAACCAAGATGTATAGGTGCCCACCAGAGGACTTTGGCAATGGTCCTACAACATCCAATTCCAGAGCGTCGAACGGCCAGGATGCAACAGTCGGGTGCAACACTTCAGGAGGCTGATGAATAAAATTTGCATGGAATTGGCAAGCCTTGCATCTTCAAGCGTAGTCCAAGCAATCTTTTACCATCGTTGGCCAAAAATATCCCATCCTTTTTATATGAAAGTGGAGCTTTGATCCAAACTGGTGTGACCCACATACCCCAAAATATGCTTCTTGCAAAGCTTGGAGTTCTTCATCTTCCCCTAAGCAACGCAAGAGTACTCCCTCGAATGACCTTCTGTATAGAGTATCTTTGTAGTAAAGGAAGCGAGGTGTACGATAACGGATTTCAGTCCTTCTCCTCGGACTTTTTGGAAGTATCTCATAGCTTAAGTAGTCGATGATGGGCTATCTCCATTCTTCCTTCTCAGCTTCAGAAATGGCCACAAGATGCTCAAGTTCATTTTCTTCACTTTTACCCTCATTTGGCGGCGGTACTACCCATTTTTGGCAGATAGTAACTTGCGCTTGATTAGGCAGGGTTAGCGATGAAGCTAGGGAAGCTAAAGCATTAGCCTTCTTGTTTTCTTTCCTAGGAACATGTTGAATAATCACATCACCAATCCATCCCATCAATTTCTTAGCATAATTGTGATAAGGGCGTAGTTCAGGTTTCTTGACCTCGTAACTATCTAAAAGCCGATTGACCACAAACTGAGAGTCACCAAAGACTTGCAATTGCAACTGCTTCATATCAACAGCCATTTCAAGCCCAAGTATTAATGCTTGATACTCAGCAACATTGTTGGAACAAAGTTGTGTCAACGTAAAAGAGTAGGGCAAAACTTCGCCTTGAGAGGTAACAAATTCTACGCCAGCACCAGCTCCTCCGCGATGCGCAGCACCATCAAAGTACACCTTCCATGGAGGTTGAACTTCAACGACCATTGCGTCCTCATCAGGTAGTTCGTCAGATAGCTCCTAGTCATCAGGTATCAGATGATCTGCCAAAAAGTCTACCAATGCTTGTCCTTTTACAGCCTTTTGAGGGATGTACAAAATCTCGAATTGTTGAAATTGGAGGTACTATCTCACTAGTCGATCACTTAGAACATGTTTTGACATCACGAACTTGATGGGAATTGCTTTAGAAACAAGACGAACAACATGAGGTTGAAAGTAGTGCTTCAACCTTTGAATTGAGAAGACTAGTGCCAAACACAACTTTTCAATTGGTGAATAATTCAGCTTGTTTGGTTTCATCATCCTGATCAAGTAGTAAAGAGAGTTTTCTTTCCCCTCACTATTTTCTTGGGCCAACACTGCTCCAACAGACCTTTCTTGTGCTAAAATATATAGTATCAACGGCTTTCTAGGTATAGGGGCTATGAAAATCGGAGGCTTCATCAAGTAAGTTTTGATACATTCAAACGCATTGCTATAAGCTTGGTCACACTTGAAAGGAACGCATTTCTTCATGAGGCGACTGAATGGCTGGAACCTCCCAGCTAGGTTTGATATAAATCTCCTAAGGTATCCAAGCTTTCCTTTCAGACTTTTCAATTCATGAATATCGCGAGGCTCAAGCATCTTCAAAATGGTATCCACTTTGTCTTGATCAATTTCAATCTTTTGATGTCGGACAATGAAACCAAGGAACTTTCTAGAAGTAACTCCAAAGGCATATTTCAATGGATTCATCTTAAGTTGGTACCTCCGGAGCAACTCAAACACCACTCTCAAGTCTTTCAAGTGGTCGCTCTCCTCTCTTGATTTTACCACCAAGTCGTCAACATAGCATTCGACATTCTTGTGGAGAAGATCATTAAAAATAATTTGTATAGCCCTTTGGTAAGTAGCACCAGCATTCTTCAAAGCCAAAAAGGCATTACATTGTAACAATAAATACCCTTGGGGGTACGGAATGCAGTAAGTGTTTCATCTTTTGGCGCCATACCCAGTAGTAGCATCGATCATCAGCTTTGGAATAGGAAGCAGGAATTCATCTTTGGGATATGCATTATTGAGATCTCTGAAGTCAACGCACACCTGAATCTGGCCATTCTTTTTCCTTACAAGGACAATACTTGAGACCCATGTTAGGTATTTGACTTCGCGAATAAATCTAGCTTCAATGAGTTTGTTAACTTCACTTTCGATCAAGGGAACTAAGTCCGACCTAAAGCGCCTTTGGGCTTGCTTAACAGGACGAGCGTCATTCTTGACTGTAAGGTGATGAACTGCTACTTTAGGGTAAAAGCCAGGCATCTCTTTGTAACTCCAAGCAAACACATCCTTGAACTCCTTGAGTAACTCGATATAAGTGCTTTCTTCATCAATTTCTAGTAAAGCACTTAGGTATGTGGACCTTAGTTCTTCATATGTGCCAAAGTTAACTTCTTTTAAGGCATAAATTGTTGCCTTCACCCCTTCTTCAAGTTCCGGGAGAGCATCTTTCACATCTTCATTTTCTTGAGGGTCCCCATCATTGAAGGATATGTGATAACACGGTGAAACATCCTCCAATTTCTCGTCATCCTCCATTAGAGATGAAACACTGTGTTCGCCTTGTGCAGTGACATGATTCAAAGATCCCACACTTTCTTCATCTTCATCACGTTCTTTAGTGTAGACCACAGTGTATGGCTTCACCTTTAGTACCTCATCACATGAAACCATAACTTTTGTTTGTCGCCTCATTCTAGAAGGAACTAGACTTTGGAAATCCTTAGAGATCTTCTGAATTTTGGGCGAAGCGGGTTTTATTGTATTTCGATAATTTCTCTGGAACTTATTCCATTTCTTTAATGGACCCAACCTCTCAAACACAGAAGTCCTCACAGTTGATTTTACAAGTCGATCAAAGATAGAAGGCTTGTAAGAAGCGACAGATACATCTTCTACGGTGATATAATTGCTGCTCGCCCTTCTTATGGAGATGCGCATTGGTGACGGTTGCTTGTATCATAAACCTTCACGTGGTTTCCTCTTCGTAGCTTTTGATGGGAGCTTCCTTAACTTTGATGGCTCATTGGGATTGTATCCAGCTTTTTAAAATAGCCTGTAAGCGTTAGGATCAAAACCTTCATTTGTTCGCTTTATAGGGAGTGCCACATTCTGCAAACAATTTTGGGCCACAAACCCTACAAGTGGCTTTGAGTAAAGCTTTACTGCCTCAATTCATTTTATCGGAAGAGTTAACTCCTTTAGCATGTTAGTTTGGAGATTAGATGATTCACCTTCATCTTTCTTCCTTCTAGGGACATATTGGAGCGCAAGAGTTACTTTCTTGCCATAAGACGCAATATCCCCTCTATAAGATTTATTCGAGTTAGGTTGCACCTATTTAGTAATAACTTTGGCTCTACCAGTAGTCACCTCAGCTCTTTTAGTTGTGGGCTCATCATTCTTGCTTTTCATGACATCATTAGCTTTCAGCTCCTTCACAATGCGGTTCTTCAAGTAGAACTTTGCATCAGTGAAGTGTGACTCAACCTCGGTGAATGGCTCATTATCAGCAACTATCTTCTTCTCGACTTCACCCTCGTAGTATTTTAAACATTGATGGTAGGTAGATGGAACTACTTTATTATCATGTATCCAAGGCCTTCCAAGCAAGACGTTGTATGAAGTCCTTGCATCGATCACATGCTGTCATGCACTTGATTGCATATCTTTAATGGTGATTCCCAACCTGATAGCACCTATGGCTCATTGCCCCCCTTGGTTGAATCCTTGAATCATCATACGACTTTCCGAGAGTTTGTTCATGGGAATACCAAGTTCTTTCACAGTGCGAATCGGCAAGATGTTCACTAAGGATACTCCATCAACCAAAACTCGATTTACCCTTTCATCGCGCATATAGCCAACCAGGTACAACGGGAGGTTATAAGGAGTGTCACCAAGTAGAAGATCGTCATTTGTGAACGTAACATTTTCCTCACAAACATTAACTTCTTGAGGAATGGACTCGATGAGCTTTTCCGAAGATGGTGCTGATGGTAGGTCATCACTCTTTATTCCCCTTTGTCAGCATGGCAACTATTAATACCCTCATGGGAAATCTTCGTGCAGAACCAACTTGGTAAGAACTCCTCCAAGGTCATTGGATGTCGTGGCTTTTGAGGATGGTGCACCTCCACTTTTGCTTTCTTCAAATGCTTAATTGGATATCTCCTTGGTCTTTTCACCATTCAAACGCTCATAGACGTGTTACAAGCATGTATTTTAGACTTCACAAAAAATTGGGAAGATCATCTATCACTCATCGAATTTTCCTACAACAATAATTATCATGTTGGTATTCAAATGGCACCAAACGAGGCCCTATACGGACGAAAGTACAGATCCCTATCATCTAGTTTGAGGTGGGTGAAATAAAGTTACTAGGCCCTGAGTTGGTGTAGCAAGCTGTAGAAAAACTAATGACAATTCGAGATCGATTATTGACCGCCCAGAACAGGCAAAAATCCTACTCAGATAACCGGGGGCGAGATTTGGAGTTCGCGATGGTAGACTGGGTATTCCTAAAAGTGTCACCGATGAAAGGCGTAATGCGATTTGGCAAAAGAGGCAAATTAGCCCCGGTATACCGAGCCATATCGAATCATACAGAAGGTCGGTCAAATGGCTTATAAGCTTGAGTTGCACCCAGAGTTGGAAGCGGTGCATTCGTTGTTCCATGTGTCTCTTCAAAAGTGCTTGAGTGATCCATCGCGTTTCACCTCTATTGAAGATATTCAAGTCACAGAAGATCTATCCAACGAAGAAGTTCTAGTGGCTATTCTATACTGACAAATCCTTAAGTTGCAAACTGAAGAAGTGGTTTAAATTAAAGTACTTTCGAGGAACAAAAGCATGGCAGAAATGACATGGGAAGCTGAAGAAGATATGAAATCTAGGTACCCCATTTATTCCACACCATCCTGATGGACCGTGATGTTCCAAAGGAGGGGATAATGTTACACACCACATGTGAAGACCACAGATTCAGCAGAAGATTATGCTAAGTTGTTCATTCAAGAGATCATCCAATTGCACGGGACTCCGTTGTCCATAATTTCATATTGTGGTGCTCAATTTTACAACAAACTTTTAGAAGTCCTTTCGCAAAGGATTAGGCACAAGAGTAAACCTCAGGACAAATTTTCATCTTCAGATAGATGGCCAGGAAGAGCGCACTATTCAGAAACTTGAGGATATGTCTTTGATTTTAAAGGTATTTGGGATGATCACATACCTCTCATTGAGTTTACTAATAATAAAAACTACCATTGTACTATCAAAATGACACTATACGAAGCTCTGTATGGGCGAAGATGTAGATCGCCAGTTGGTTGGTTCAAACTTGGTGAGGCAGAGTTATTGGGACTAGATTTGGTCTATCGGGTTATGGAGAAAATCAAGTTGATTCAAGAGCGTTTGAAGACAACTCAGAGTGGCCAAAAGTCCTATTCGGACGTGTAGCATAGAGACCTAAAGTTTCAAGTTGATGATTAGGTGTTTCTGAAAGTTTCGCCTAAGAAAGGTGTTATAAGATTTAGGAAGAAAGGAAAGCTCAGTCCCAGACACATCGGGCTGTATAGGATCCTACGAAGGGTCGGGCAAGTAGCTTATGAGTTAGAGTTTGCACCAGAATTGGCAGTTGTACACCCAGTATTTCACGTGTCATGTTATAATATTCAAGTTTCCAGTATTCAAATCTCATGTCACGACATTTATGTTTCCAGTATTCAGATCTCATGTTAGAACATTCAAGTCAGTTCTGTACTCAGATACTCATGTCAGTCCAGTACTCAGATATTCATGCCATCTTAGTACTAAGATATTGATGTCAGTTCAGTGATCAGATATTCACGTCAATTCAGTACTAAAATATTTGTACCAGTTCAGTATTCATATATCCATGTTAGTTCAAAATTCACATATCAATAACATACCAGTATTCATGTATATGTTTCATGTTATGCGTATTATGATGCCCTATGAAGCTAGTATTATGCTCTATTAGCTAGCAAGTATTTTGGAGAAATGTCGAAGGTACCTATCCTTCTCATTCAGAACTTATATTATAATCTCCATGTCATTAAGTATTCAGTCAGCTTAGTGTTCTATTAGTATAGTATCTCAGCACATCAGTAATCATGTATTCATTCAGTTTAGTATACATGTGTTCATGACGGTTCAGCTTTCACATGTTTCCCTCAATCCCGTTAAGGTCCAGATTTAGCGGTAGTTACAATCAGGACAATCATTCGAGGATGAATGATCCCAAGGGAGGGATAATGTAACACTATGTAAATCTGAATTAGTTGTGGATGAATTAAATGAGTATTAATGTGAAGTCCTATCGGGATGAGTATGGGTTGAAACCGTTGTTTTGAAATAAAGACCGATAGTGAAGTGCATAAAATTCGATAGAATCGACTAAGTTTATAGGAGGTACGTCTTATAGCCTTAGTCAGCGCAAGGCCATGAAAACTCACGGCCATAGACAGTGCAAGGCCATAAAAACTCTCGGCCATAGACAGTGCAAGGCACTGTCCCGGGCATTAACATCAGCTCCCTTGACAGTGCAAGGCATTGTCCAGGGCATCAACCTCAGCTCCCCAGATAGTGAAAGGCACTGTCCATTGGCATCAACCTCAGCGCCCCAGACAGTGCAAGGCACTATAGTTTTGGCGTCTCTGATGGTGCCTTACACAGTTATTTTGGCGACCTTGACAATGCCCCGCGCCGACGATATTTACCCGAGCTACTTTTATTTTCCTCCTCAATTTTGGGACGTGTTCACTTATTTAAAATCTCTACCTTGTCCCCCACACCCTAAACACGAAAACCTACTCTAGAAAGGGAAGCTCTCAAGAACCTAACTTCCCCAAGGTAAGTTCTAACGATGATTCTAAGTTATTTTCGATTCTCCAACACCTTATTAACATGGGTAAATCCTTCCACTCATTAGATATTTGATCGAGACATCATTGTTGAGAAAGAAAATCCTAGAACTCAAATTCAAGAGAAGTGAACTTCGAAAAGGTAATGCTTCTACTCCTTAATCATTTATAATTATGAATTAATGAGTTTTTGGGAGAACAGTAAATGGGTTTGATAAAGAGAACCGTAAGAACTATGCTAGGGTTTTGGATTGTTGAATTATGATTGTTGTAAACATTTGGGTGATGAGAGATGGTGTTAGTTACATCTATTTGGGATTGTAGAATCACCTAAAAGTAGTAGAATGAGAACTTGGTGAAGAAAAGACCAATTACTAAGGGCTATGAGGCTTTACGCCCATAAGGTGTTGATAAAATGCTTAAATGACTAAAACATGAGCGTTAGTGCTAATATTGGTTCCTCTTGATATATATATTGACATATATTATCATTGAAAGAGGTGACGAGCATTGTGATACGCTTAAAGGGGCCAGTGTCAAGGTATGTGAGGCTAACTCTCTTTACATTTGGGAATGTTTATGATTCTCCCTACGTCCTATTCTTTATGACTGTTACGAGTTTCCTCAGAACATAATTATGCCTTAGTCCCATGAATAGTTGTAGAACTTCTATTCTCTAGATGGCATAGTTTCATAATCGTTCAATATCCTATGAGTTCTAGTGATGACAAATCAATTTATTATGAATACATGTCTCAACCTAGTTCTATTAAGCATTCCAGTATCATGTAACTCAGTATAGTTCAGTATTTTAGTATCATATATTGCAGTATGATTCTCAATTCCTAATTCTAAATTCCTAAATGTTGAACACTTGTATTTAGGCCTGAGGCCGTAGTTTATACTTTACGCATCTTTGGGCCTGAGGCCATAATTATGTATACGTATACTTAGGCCCGAGGCCACAGCTTGAGCACAAATATATTGGGCCTGAGGCCGCAGTTTAATATTCAGATAAACAGGTGGTTCATCATTCAGAATAGGGAGTATTCATATCCTTACTTCCTTTGTTTAGTTCAGTTATCAGTTATCAGTTATCATTTCAGTTTCCCTTTCAACAGTTATCATTTCAGTTATCAGTTATTAGTAATCATTTCAGTTTCAGTAGTTATCATTTCAGTTGTCTGTTATCAGTTCTCAGTTATCAGCTCAGTTTCAGTTTCAGCATTTACAGTTCTTTCTTTCAGTTGTTTTACATACAAGTTCAATTCAAATGTACTAACGTCCCTTTTTGCCCGGGGCCTGCATCTCGCGATGTAGGTAACAATTTACAGGTTGACGATTCTGCTTATTAGGACATCTCGTATCAGCTATTGGTGAGCCCCAGTCTTTCGTGGCATTATCCTTCTTTTTTTCAGTCTTTAGTCTTTATAGTATTTCAGTTAGTAAGGTATGTCGGGGACCTTGTCCCGGTAAACAGTTAGCATTTCAGTATTCTTAGAGGCTTCGTAGACTATAGTTCAGTTAGTCAGATGTTAATAGACTTTTATGTGTTAGCCTTGTCGGCTACTCATTTACACTTGCACACTTTACAGTATTTTCCGCATCTATGATATTTCAGTCAGACTCTTACATGTTGTATATTTATATCTAGCTTACAGTCATACCACATGTTGATCTACAGTTGGTTCACTTGGTCACATGAAGTCAGGCACCGAGTGACGTGTTACGCCCAGGCCATGGTTCGGACCGTGACAGATCTATGGGGTTTACGTGCAACTAATCAGATGGCGACGCGTTACCGGGCAGATGAGGCAACCGCATGCGACCAGATTTTGCCAGATGTCTCACCGGGCATGACATCCAAAGCAAGCCGACCCATTTTGTATATGGACTCGGCGGAGATTCCTATGATTGGTACTTGTATATAAAGGCAGTAAGGCTCACTCTCTTTCGTTTTTCCCAGGAGTATCACTCACTATAATCACCAAAAACGTTCTCACATCTCCTTTGATGATCCAAAATAGCTTAAATTGAATCAGAAGACGGTTCTGTTAAGATTTAACTTAAAGAAACTGAGAATCGATGGTTGAAGCATCTGTCACCTGGTGGTGTTAATTGTGAAGATCCGCTAGAGGCAAAGTTAACCATCGTAGAAGCGTAGTTAGTTCTTCCACAGTGTATATATGATAACTTTCTTTCTTGGCATGACGTGGTATAAACATCTCTCTCTTTCTCGTTCAAGGATTCCTGTATTATGAGATTGATTTGCCTTAAGGTCTTCTCTTTCTCAATAGGGTTATTTTTATTCTTTTACATTGTTCATTCTGGTGGCATTCCTTCAATTTGAGACATTTACTAGATAATTCCTTGAGTTCGAAAAATATGATATATATTTATTTTACCGAGCCGCTCGATAGTCGTCCAGGTACGACACATATTCTGCTATCACTGATCAGTTGGGTACGATGAAGCAAAATATGAGATATTACTGAGCCCTTGTGTGTCCGGGTACGATGATGTGTGATGTGAGGTTACCAAGTCCTCTTGAGGCCGGCTACGCTGAGTTCTGTTGAGACCGGGTACAGCCGAGACCTCCTGAGGCCGAGTACGACTGAGTCCTTTATGAGGCCGATTAAGGAGTGAAATGTGATAATATGTCCCAAAGAGTGATTTGATTTTACAAAATCTTGCATACATTTCATGACTCATGGATATAGTAGTATGTGCCTCCGGTGACTTGTCTTCGGTATTCAGGTTGAAATCAAGTACTCATATCTCTTCTGCTATGTCCCTATTTAATATGCTTTCTTAGTCTTACATACTCAAAACATTATTCGTACTTGCACCTCTATCTTTTGGGCACTGCGTTCATGCCCACAGGTATGGATAAACCCGGTGTTGTTCCTCCCCAGTAGGGTGTTGTCCCAGCTGATTGGACGTTGCGCTCCACTACTTCGGAGCAGCTGTTCAGAACTCGTTAGGTATTGAGGCATATGTTTAGGTTATTTTGGGTACGATGGGGCCCTGTCCCGACCTAGTTGTATATATGTATACTTCTTTTAGTACTCTTAGAAACTTACAGACTAGAGTTTGGCTGTTTCTAAAAGAATGGGTTGTAACCCTGTCGGGTCTAGTTATGAAAATATATAGCATGTCTATGTTCTTTTGCGAACTCGTTTTTATTTTTGATTGTGGCAGTAGCACTTGGAGGCCTCATTGGCCTAGTTTTTTTTGATTGAGAAAGAAATAGAATGGACGTCGGTTCGCACGAGCCTTCAGGCATCGTGTTCCGATCACACCTCCCAATGTTGGGGTGTGACATCACTATCCAGTTATGAAAAATCAATTTATTATGAATGCATGTCTCAGTCTAGTTCTATTAAGCATTACAGTATCATGTAACTCAGTATAGTTCAGTATTTTAGTATCATATATTGCAGTATGATTCTCAGTTCCTAATTCTAAATTCCTCAATGTTGAACACCTGTATTTGGGACTGAGGCCGCAGTTTATACTTTATGCATCTTTGGGCCTGAGGCCGCAGTTTATGCTTTATGCATTTTTGGGCCTGAGGCCGCAGTTATGTATACGTATACTTGGGCCCGAGGCCGCAGCTTGTGCACATATATATTTGGGCCTGAGGCTGCAGTTTAATATTCAGATAAACAGGTGGTTCATCATTCAGAAGAAGAAGTATTCATATCTTTACTTCCTTTGTTCAGTTCAGTTATCAGTTATCATTTCAGTTTCCCTTTCAGCAGTTATCATTTCAGTTATCAGTTATTAGTTATCATTTGAGTTTCAGTAGTTATCATTTCAGTTGTATTTTATCAGTTCTCAGTTATCAGCTCAGTTTCAGTTTCAGCATTTACAGTTCTTTCTTTCAGTTGTTTTACATACAAGTACAATTCAAATGTACTGACGTCCCTTTTTGCCCGGGGCCTGTATCTCGCGATGCAGGTAATGATTTACAGGTTGACGATTCTGCTTGCTAGGACATCTCGTATCAGATATTGGTGAGCCCCAGTCTTTCGGGGCATTATCCTTCTTTTTTTCAGTCTTTAGTCTTTATAGTATTTTAGTTAGTAAGATATGTCAAGGACCTTGTCCCGATAAACAGTTAGTATTTCAGTATTCTTAGAGGCTTCGTAGACTATAGTTCAGTTAGTCAGATGTTAGCAGACTTTTATGTGTTAGCCTTGTCGGCTACTCATTTACACTTGCACACTTTTCAGTATTTTCCGCATCTATGATATTTCAGTCAGACTCTTTCATGTTGTATATTTATATCTAGCTTACAGTCATACCACATGCTGATCCAGCCATACAGTTGGTTCGCTTGGTCACATGCAGTCAGGCACTGAGTGTCATGTTACGCCCAGGACATGGTTCGGGGCGTGCCAGATCTATGGGGTTTACGTGCAACTAATCAGATGGCGACACGTTACCGGGCAGATGAGGCAACCGCGGGCGACCAGATTCCGCCAGATGTCTCACCGGGCATGACAGCCAAAGCGGGCCGACCCATTTTGTATATGGACTCGGCGGAGATTCCTATGATTGGTACTTATATATAAAGGCAGTAAGGCTCACTCTCTTTCATTTTTTCCAGGAGTATCACTCACTATAATCACCAAAAACGTTCTCACATCTCCTTTGACGTTCCAAAATAGCTTAAATTGAATTAGAAGACGGTTCTGTCAAGATTTAACTTAAAGAAACTGAGAATCGATGGTTGAAGCATCTGTTACCTGGTGGTGTTAATTGTGAAGATCCGTTAGAGGCAAAGTTAACCATCGTAGTAGCGTAGTTAGTTCTTCCACAGTGTATATATGATAACTTTTTTTCTTGGCATGACGTGGTATGAACGTCTCTCTCTTTCTCGTTCAAGGATTCCTGTATTATGAGATTGATTTGCCTTAAGGTCTTCTCTTTCTCAATAGTGTTATTCCTATTCTTGTACATTGTTCATTCTGGTGGCATTCCTTCAATTTGAGACATTTACTAGATAATTCCCTGAGTTCGGAAAATATGATATATATTTACTTTACCGAGCCGCGCTATAGTCGTCCAGGTACAATACCTATTCTGCTATCACTGATCAGTTGGGTACGATGAAGCAAAATATGAGATATTACCGAGCCCTTGTATGTCCGGGAACGATGATGTGTGATGTGAGGTTTTCAAGTCCTCTTGAGGCCGGCTATGCTGAGTTCTGTTGAGACCGGGTACAGCCGAGACCTCCTGAGACCGAGTACGACTGAGTCCTTTATGAGGCCGAGTAAGGAGTGAAATGTGATGATATGTCCCAAAGAGTGGTTTGATTTTACAAAAGCTTGCATACATTTCATTAACCGTAATAAATCACTGGAGACTTCTTAAGGTCTATCTATTAAGGTACTTGCAAAGCAACTATATATACTTTCATTTTGGTCATTTTGAGTTTATGAAATCTCAGGAAGAAAAATGTTAATCAACAAAGGATGCTCACTGCAAACTCAAAATGACAAAATATTGCAAAGGCGCAACAGCAAAAAACATTAAAAAAAAATAATATTCAAAGTATAAAATGCAACAGAATGAACGATGAAGAATGATTGGAAAAAGTACACCCTAGTAATCCAAGCAAAGTTACATTACTCTTAGTTATATGAGATACATTATTCCAAATAAGTCATCCTGGAGATAAGCAATTAAAGTTATAAATTGAGCCAAATTTACCATATGACATTGCTTCTAGAAGGCTTACCTTTCTTTTGTCCTCATTGATGGCCATTCTGTGAATATCTAGAAGATAACTAAAGCTTTCAGTTAATGGGAACTCCACTTGTTCATCATGGACCATATAGTGCACAACATGAAAATGAAATAAAAAAATCCAAGTAAATGATGGCTCAACATCGTTGGAGGAGATGTGCTTACCACTTCAGGAAAATGAACCTAAAGCTTTGAATTATCACTATGCACTACTTCAGGTGTATTAGCAGCTACAGTTGGAGCCATTTCCTGATGTAGACATGTAGTAGGCATGAGTTTCCTGTAAGACATTTTTATCAAACTGTAATGACTCGACCGGTTGTTTTGAGCTCTAGCACTACTAAAAAAAGGGAAAAATTCGACCGCCAAAACCGACCGATGTTGGTCGGTAATTGGCATAAACCGACCGAAAATCGACTGATTCGTGGCAGTCGGTAGAGCTAACCGACCGACTTTGATCGGTATTTTCCGACTGATTTCGGTCGGTCAATTAAATTCAAAACAAAAATTGCCGAAACAACGACCGAAGTTGGTCGGTTTCCGACCAAAGTCAGTCAATATTTTAATTATGTAATTAAAAAATACACTATCTGGGAATCGAACCGGGGTCTGTACTGTGGCAGGATACCATTCTACCACTAGATCATTAGTGTATTTAGTTTTAAGAATGTATTTTATTTTATTTACACTCTTTAATTGTATTTTCGCACGCAAAATAACCGACCAATGTCGGTCGGTTTTATTAAAAAATAAAATTAATTACCGACCGAATTCGGTCGATTTTTTAAAATGATCGACTGAATTAACCGACTGATTTCGGTCAATTTTATTAATATTAATTTTAATTTATTTTAAATGAAAAACCGACCAAAGTTGGTCGGTTTCTTGAAAAATAAATTTCGCGCGACTCAAAAATAGTTTCCCGCATTTTTGCGCCAAAGAAAACCGACCAAAGTTTCATAAAAAGAATTTAAAAAATATATTTTTAAAAACCGACTGACTTCGGTCGATTTTTTGGCCGGGTTCGGTCGGTCCACCTCGGTCGGTTTTTGACGAATTTTTAGTAGTGTAGCATATCGTTCGGTAGTTCGAGACCTTGAGTAGCTTTACTTTATGCATTATGACTTGCACGTGTAATTATTTTTTATTTTTGAGAAGTTCGGAGTTGATTTGGAAGAATAACTCTCAATTTGGAAGCTTTAAGTTGGAAAAGTTGACCAAGGTTTGACTTTTGAATAAATGACCTCGGAATCGAGATTTAAGGGTTCCTATAGGTTCGTAAGGTGATTTCATACTTCGAAGTATGTTCGGGTTGAATATCGGATGGTCCGGGAGCATTTCGACGGTTATTATTGAAAGTTAGCATTTTGAAGGTTTTGAAATTTACTAAGTTTGACTTGGAGTGTGCTTTGGTCTTATCGGACTCCGGGCGATGTTCCAGGACCTTGGATAGGTTCATTTTATTAATTGGAACTTGTGCGTGAAGTTTGGTCGTGGCCCGGAATGTCTATGTATGATTCGAATGCGTTCGGCGAAGTTTGAAGGTTTGAAAGTTAAAAGAAGAATTTTGATCGTCAATTCGTGGTTTTAATGTTATTCGTGGCATTTGAAGTCTTTGGATAAGGTATTGGGACTGGTTGGTATAATTGAACGGGGTCCCAGGGGCCTCGGGTGTGTTTCGAGTCATTTATCTATGTTTTGCAGCTGGTGGTTTCTGGTGTGTTTGGTATGCATCGCGATTGTGGATGAAGAGTCACGATCGCAAATGGATAAGTGGAACTGGTGCAAACTTTATTCTTCGTGATCGTGTAAAGGGTATCGCAGTCGCGGTAGGTGCTCAGGTTGTTCTACGCGTTCGCGTGGGAGGAGCCGCGAATGCGATGGTTAAGCGAGGGTGTCCTGGTTTAGGAGAGTTGCTCTACACGATTGCAGAAGGGATGTCATGATAGCGGAAGAGGAAATTGCTAAGGCTGGAAGATTGACATTCGCGTTCCCGGAGCTGGGCTCGCGTTCGCGTAGGCTTGGTAGGCTGTGCAACGCGATCGCGAGAGGACATCGCATTCGCAGAGAAGGAGTTACGGATAAGGATGGTTTGACCTTCGCGATCGCGAGGGATCTTCCGCGATTGCGAAGGAGGGCGACTACGCAGTGTATACGAATTGAAATCGGGACTTCGCTCAATTTTATCTCATTTTTCACATTGGAGCCGATTTTGGAGCGATTTTGAAGGGGCTTTTTCATCATCCATCACAAGGTAAATGATTCTTACTTATTGCGAGTTAAATACATGGATTATATATGTATTTTAACATAGAAATAGATATAAATTATAGGATTTTGTAAGAAAACCTAGAAATGGTATTTTTGAGTTTTGATCACAAAATTGGACATGGAATTGAGAATCGATTATATAATTGAGTTAGTGGTGTTATGAGTAGTATTTGTCTTAGAGAATTTTCGAAATCCGGGCGCATGATTTCGGAGTTGACTTATCATGAGGAGTTGGGAATTGTTTCTAGTTGTTAAATTACGAGTTTTGGAGTATATTTTGATTGGTTTTCACGTTCTTTGACTAGTTTTGGATCGTTTGGCATTGATTTGAGGTGCTCGAGAGGCGTTGGAGCCGGTTATAGAATTTCATAGTAAGGTAAGTCTCTTGTCTAACTTTGTGAGGGGGAATTTAACTCGTAGATGCTATATTTATTGTGTGTTATGCGTTATGGGAGCTATGCACGTATGAGGTGACGAGTATCCGTGCGTATGCTAGAATTTCTGATTATGTACGGGTAGACTTAGACTTGCACCATATTTTAAGTGTACTATTTGAGTTATTCTTGCCTGACTAAATGCTTTAATTTGTACTTTAGCCTAAAACTAGACTTGAGTAAGGTATTGGACTTGCCATTTTAGATATTTGACGAGCTACATGGTTAATTGCAGAACTTATACTTTCTTTACGGATAATATCTCGCGTTGTATGTATTTGTCCGAAAATTTCTTGAATTTCATAACTCACACATATATTCGTGAGTGGGGTCAGTGATCCATCAAAGTTTTACTATTCCCATGAGATTGGGCTGAACACCTCAGCAATACCATTATGGGGTCAGGTCGTTTGCCTCGGCAGTATTATGAGTTGCATCTATGGATAGGGTCATACGACCTCGGAAGTGTACACTATTATTATGAGATCGGGCCGTGCGTCATGATAGGAAATCATGTCATTACTCTTATGTGATCGGACCGTTCGCCTCGGCAGAATCGTGAGTAATATTCGATAAGGAGTCAGTGTACTTATGAGTTTTTCTGTCTCGAGATGTGGCATTTTATCTGGTGTTGACTGTTGTGTATTCCACTCGAGGTAGTATCCGGTCATTAAGGACCTCGTATTTATTCTTCTGTTGAGGATTATGTTATGCATATATACCTGTTTCGTTGCTTTTACCTGCTATCTATCATACCTGTTTACTTTTATTATACTTGATTTATTGGACCACTAGTAAGTGTCGATATCGACCCCTCGTCACTACATCTTTGGGATTAGGTTAGATACTTACTAGGTACATGTTTATTTACGTACTCATACTACACTTTTTGCATTGATTGTGCAGGTACTGAGTCAGGTATATTTTACTTGGGAACTTCATATTAAATATTTATTTTGACTATTTTACCCTTAATCATCCAACAAACTTTCACTTATTATATAATTATTAAAAAGAGTTGAACAAGCTCGGTAACAAAAAAAGATTTCTTTACAAAATATAAATAAGCCTAAAAAATTTAGCTAGGTTAGCCACTTTTTGGGTCGGCTCTTAGAGTTTAGCGAGTTTTTCAAATGCATTAGTAGGGCTGCTTATCGGGCAGATCGGACGGTTATTTACTCTTAACGGTTCGGCTTATCGGTTATCGGCTTTTAAATGTATTAATCGTATTAATTCGCTAGCCACCCGATAAGATATCGGGCAGATTGGTATCAGTTTAGCTATTATCGGGCGGTTAACGGGCCACCCGATAATTAAAAACCTGTTTGAACTGACTACTTTTATTATGGGACCGAGCTAAAATTAAATAAAAGGGCTACTGGAAACACCAAGTATAATGTTACAGTTCAGCTAGCTAGTTTGTTGGTCTTGTTCACAAAATGACAGAATCACAGTTCATAAAAGTTGTGTAGAACCTTGTGAATATTCTAGTTAACGAAGTATAATATTACACAGATAAATCGAATGAACAAGCAGACTAATCAACTGCAATCTAAATGATATAACTGTTAACGAAGGGTATAGAACCTTGTGAATATTCTAAGAAAATAATTATAGTAAAATCACATTAGTTTTGTGTCATAAGTTTAGTAACATATATATATATATATATATATATTCTTAACAGGTCAACGGATTATCCGTTAAAAAAATTGAATAATTTGCCCCCAAACCGATAAACCGTTAATAAAAAAATTTCAATATGTTCCCCATCCGTTAAACCGATAACCCGATACCAATAAGCCATTAAGCCACTTTTGCGGTTCGATTTTCAGTTTCGGTTCGGTTTTGAACACCCCTATGCATTAGCAAAGTAGCCACATGTCCGACTAAATTTATATTTTTGCCCCCAACTAAAATACGGAATACATACCGGAGGTTGAAGTATTGACAAGTGGAACCCTAGTAAATTATGTTGGAGTTCAAAATTTTGTTGATTGTTCAAACCCCATAAATAATTCATTGGGTCCAAATATTTATAAGTTTAAACCCCAGGAGCGATTTCTGATTAAAAATGATATTTGAATCTTTACTAGTGTAAACTGTCGGAATGATCCTGATTCTTGAATCTTTACTGGTGCAAACTCCGGGAACGATTCTTGGTTAAAGCTGCAGCAATATCTTCTATTTTGTCTGATTTTGGGAAAACATTTATTTATCGAAAAATGTTTGTTTTTGAGGGTATTCTATGCCAAGTACAATTTTGAATTGAATTTATTTGATTGACTCAAAATTTAAACGTAGTTACAAAAAATATTTCTTTATTTTTAAGATCACTACATATAGTTAGACAAATCTTTTTTGCACTTGTTGCAGATGAAGACTGCAACGCTGGCACTTGTTCTAGTTGGGTCGTTTATCATTGCTTTGTTATCAATTGATTCTGCCTTGTCTTACATGTTGGAATATTGATAAGTGTGAATTTTGACTACTTATTAGTACCTTCGTACTTTAATTTTAGTCCAAACATATAGATTTATAATCCCAAAACTAATGAAAGTGTGCAAATTACAGGAATGTTAGAGATTTGGACTCTAATAAAGAAATCTAACTAAAAAAGGAGTGTTCCGGCTCATAATGAAAGAAGGAGCGCAACAGACCAAAAGTGCGGGTCCGCATAAGTATTTGTGCGGCCGCAGAACATGGTCGCACTGACAAAAATTCAAAAAGTTCAGAGAGTGTGCAAAACGACCAAGACTGAAGCCTCGCCAGAAGTGCGGACCACACATAGAATTGTGCGGCCGCAGAAGCTGAAGTGCAGCTGCAGATCAAATTGTGCGGCTGCAGAATTCCTCTACCCGCAGACTCCAGCAAAGTGCGGACCGCACATAGAATTGTGCGGCCGCAGAACCTCTTGAAGGGCATTTTTGTTAGCGAATTTTGGGCCACTATAAATAGACGAGAATTATTTTTTTAGGTCAAATTTTGTAGTTTTCTTTAGCAGTAGCCGTTGTAGTTTACCACTTTGGGTAATTTGTGACCAATTTGGGTTAAAAACATAATAGTTTATCATTTTAATTTTATATTATGGATTTAATTAGTGTTTCTTCTTTATTTTCTTCCATTTCTACTATGACTAGCTAGATATTTACTAGAGTTGTGACCCAACCCTAGTTTGTAAACCTTATGGGTAATTAATTAAATGCTTTTTTATGATTGAGTATTTGTTATTTAGCCTTGTTCATGCTATAATTTTAGAATTAATAATTACAAATATTGATTCATGCCTTTTTGACTTAGTATTTACTTGAGAAAGAGTGAACAATAGGGGTTGCTCTGATGGTAAGCAACCTCCACTTCCAACCAAGAGGTTATGAGTTCGAGTCACCCCAAAAGCAAGGTGGGGAGTTCTTGGAGGGAAGGATGCCGAGGGTCTATTGGAAACAGCCTCTCTACCTCATGGTAGGGGTAAGGTCTGCGTACACACTACCCTCCCCAGACCCCATTAGTGGGATTATACTTGGTTGTTGTTGTTGTTATTGTTGTTGTTGTATTTACTTGAGAAAGAGATACGTAGTCTAGAAAAACTTGGCTAATAAGAAATTGGGCCAGTTAAGGCTATGGCTAGCCTAATTAAAGGGTTTAAGCTAGAGATAGGGAAAATCCGACTTTAGCTCATATCAACTATTTGGTTTGATACCCATTTGAGCTTGAGAAAGCCAAATTGGGCAAGACCACTCTATAACCGAGAGGTATTGAGTGGGTAATTTAGAGTTGAGAGCTATAATATACCCCAATCACCAAAAAATGTATTAACGTAATTAACCCATTTGGCTAACACCTAGGTGAAGGTTACATCCCTAGGCCTTTTATCTATTTGAAAACAACCCAAAATAATTAATCAACTTCTAGTTTCACTTCTCTAGTTAGCCATTGATAGTATAGTTTATAGAAGTAATTTGCAAAACCAACTTGTTTGGAAGTGTATTTAAGCTATTTCTTCTACACGCATCAAGTGTACACTCTAGCACCCATTCTTAGCTCCTTGAGGAAATCGACTCCGACTCATAGTTTGGTACTATTCTTCTAACGATCTCTTCCACTCATTGTTGACTGTGGATTGGGAGTGGATCAATTTTTGGCGTCATTATCGGGGAGCTTAAAACGGTGTTAGCTATATATTTGAGTGTGTTTTTGGAATATCTTCTTTCCCTTCCGTGTTACTAACTTGTTTAAGAAATTTTAGGTACAATCATGGCAAACAATGAGCTCGAAAATCTGCTTTTGGGGGATTTGGACAGCGAGGAGGAGCAAACCTATGAGGTACCCAAGAGCCACAAGCTAATCGGAGAGGCTGGGTACCACAAGACAACGTGCCCGTTCCACCCCCACCTCCACCACGAGCGGCTTAACATCGGATATTGCGCAATGAAGGTTATACTAATGCAATAGTCCCTCCCCGTATTAGGGCAGGCAACTTTCAAATCACCAATGTGATGCTCACACTACTTGAGCAACGGGGCTTCTTCACCGGTGCACCAACTCAAAATTCGTACAAACATTTGAAGGGCTTTGTGGATACATATTGGGGGAGCAAGCAAACTAATATTTCCGAGGATGCATTGAGGCTAAGGTTTTTTCCCTTCTCTCTATGGGGGGAAGTTGTAGATTGGTTGGAACATTTGCCGAACCATTCGATTCATACTTGGGATGAGTTGGCGGCCACGTTCATTGCTAAGTATTTCTCTCCCAAGCACATGGCTATACTTCGAGATGAGATCTTGGCATTCAAACAAGAGTCGAATGAACCACTACACAAAATTTGGGAGCGCTATAGAATAATGGTTAAGGAATGTCCCAACAACAATATGACGGAAAACATTACTAAGTATTTCTCTCCCAAGCACATGGCTACACTTCGAGATGAGATCTTGGCATTCAAACAAGAGTCGAATGAACCACTACACAAAATTTGGGAGCGCTATCGAATAATGGTTAAGGAATGTCCCAACAACAATATGACGGAAAACATGTTGCAACAAACCTTTTATTGTGGGATTAACACAACCAACCAATGTGTAGTGAATCAACAAGCCGGTGGAAACTTTATGACTACTCCTTATGTGGAGGCGTGTGACATCCTAGATGAGATGGTGGAGACGTCATCGACTTGGCAATCTCGGGTCAATGTCCTACAAGGTGATCCAAATATGATTTATCTCCATAAAGAATTGCAATACCATGGGCAAGCCATTGCCGAGTTGACCACTAACATGACTCGACTAGCAAAGGCCCAACTAAATCAAGTGCAAGCCTCTAAGCAAATTCATGCTATGGAGGGAGTGAATGTTTCGGTGAACAAGAAGAGGACCAAGGGTGCACAAATGCAAACCCAAGTGGAGAATTATGTGCAAGATGATGGAGGTTTTGATCAAGATGATTCTTATAATGAGCAAAAGGAATAAGTGCAATATGTGAACAATTTTCAAGGGCAAAGAAACAACTTCCAAGGCCCAAACCAACATCAATTGCGACCACAAAACAATTATGGCAATTGGAGTTCCAATAATTAAAGGAGTTTGTATAACAACAACAATCCAGGAAATTGGAGTGGAAACAACCAAGAAAATTGGGGAGGCAACAACCAAGGTGGTTAGGGTAATAATCAAGGCAACCGGGGGTCGGGTTTTCAAAAAACCCTGGTGTATCAACAATCGAGCAACCTACCTCCTTATCCTTCCCATGGTTCAAGTTCTTCAAACAATGATATGGGACATATTGAGAATATGTTCAAGAAAATGATAGAGAAGAATGCCGATTCAGATTCCCAACTTGCCTCACACAACACATCAATCCTAAATCTAGAAGTTTAAATGGGGCAAATCTCTCAAGTTCTAAATTCTCGTCCTAAGGGTGCACTACCAAGTGACACGATGGTGAACCCAAAGGGTGGTAATAATATGAGGCATGCTATGATGGTTATCACAATAAGTGAAAGAGGCGGGAATGCTCCAACCTCAAGTGAAAGGCAACTTGTCGATGATGACCAAGTGATGCAAGAAGAAGAGATCCCAAACAATGTTGTCCAAATGAGGAAGTTTGGATTGATATTGATGATAGCGTGGAAGACACTCAAGAGAAGGTGAACCCATCTATGGAATACATCATTGCCATACTGGAATTGGTAGTGCAAAAGGCAAAGGCGCCATTGCCTAAGACTCCGCCTCCATACACTCAAAGAATCGCCAAGCAAAATAGTGAGAATCAATTCAAGAAGTTCATTCAAATGATGAAGAGTCTTTCAATCAATGTTCTATTGGTAGAAGATTTGGAACAAATACCCGGTTATACAAAGTTTATGAAAGATCTTATGATAAAAAAATGGTCGATGAATTTTGAAACTATCAAAGTCACTCATCAAGTAAGTGAAATTGTTCATCCAACGGCTCCTAATTTGGATGATCTCGGTGCTTTCATGATTCCTTGTACAATTGGAAGTGCCGAGTTTGCTAAAGTTCTTTGTGATCTTGGGGCGAGTATAAATATGATGCCCTATTCGGTTTTCAAGACTTTGGGGATTGGGAAACCAAGACCCACTTCTATGAGATTGCAAATGGCCGACCGTACCATGAAAAGGTTGTTGGGTGTGATTGAAGATGTTTTTGGTCCGGGTTGATAAATTCATTCTTCCGGCAGATTTTGTCACTCTAGATTTTGAAGTTGATTATGAAGTGTCGATCATTCTTGGGAGATCTTTCCTTGCTACGGGTAAGGCTCTTTGTGATGTAAAAGCCGTAGAACTCACTTTACGGGTTGGTGATGAAAAAGTGGTATTCCGTGTGTGTAAGTCCATGCGACAACCAAATAGCAATGAGGTATGTTCTTTTGTGGACTTGGTGACCGATGTTATTGTTGATGATACATGTGCTACTATCAATTTTGGTGATATGTTGGAGTCCGTTTTGCTCAATTTTGATGATGACGATATAGATGGTTTCATGGAATGCGTGAACTCTTTGCAAGGAATGGGTCGTACAACTATGTACCCCAAAAATTATCTTTGGATCTTGAAAATAGGAAGACTACTCCTACAAAACCTTCTATTGAAGAGCCACCTACTTTGGAGTTGAATCCATTGCCTTCACACCTTCGGTATGTATTTCTTGGCCCTTGTTCTACTTTACCGGTTATTATTTCCTCTTGTTTGACTAACGTGCAGGTTGACTCCACATTAGCAGTGTTACAAAAGAGGAAAAGGGCTATTGGGTGGACCTTGGCAGATATTCGGGTATAAGCCCCGCCTTTTACATGTATTAGATCAAGTTGGAGGATAGTTCTAAACCATCTATTGAACATCAAAGAAGACTCAATGAGGCTATGCAAGAAGTTTTCAAGAAGGATATTATCAAGTGGTTGGATGATGGGGTTGTCTACCCCATATCCGATAGTTCATGGACCTCTCCAATTCAATGTGTCCCAAAGAAGGGGGGCATGAAGGTAGTTACTAATGATAAGAATGAATTGGTTCCTACAAGAATAGTGACCGGTTGGAGGGTGTGTATGGATTATCGCAAGCTCAACAAAGTAACAAGGAAGGATCACTTTTCACTTCCTTTCTTAGATTAAATGCTCGATAGATTGGCTGGGGGTACTTTCTATTATTTTCTTGATGGGTGATGACGTCCACAACACACCTCGATAAGAGATATGATACGGTCGTATACAATATAAATTACCCAACTATGAGCCGGGGTCGAATCCACAGGGAGTTATAAGGCGTGTTAGGAGTATATATGTCACGACCCAAAATCCCACTAGTCGTGATGGCACCTAACCCAACCTGTTAGGTAAGCCAATTTCCAACTATCCAATTCCAATGAAATTAATTAAAAGAAAATATCTAAAACCGATACATCTCCCCAAGAACTGGTAGTACAAATCATGAGCTTCTAAGAATAGAGTATACAAAGCGAAAATGAAATAAATACATAGTCTGTTTGAATATTACATAAAGAGAGCTTTTATAAATATAAGGCTACCCTGAACAAGAGGAAGCTACAACAGGAACACAGGTACATCTTCAAGTCCCGCAACCATCGAGCACAGCAACAACAACAGCCAACATCTGCACGTAATGTGCAAAAGTGTAGTATCAGTACAACCGACCCCATGTACTGAGTAAGTAACAAACCTAGCCGTAGGTTGAAAGTAGTGACGAGCTTCTACCACGGTCGGGTCCACAACCAATAGTACACAACAATCCATAACAACATAAAGCAAATAATATCATAAATAACTCAGGGATAAAATACTCAGCCAAATAATGATTTCAAAAATTATAGTTCTTCCTTCCAAATATCTCAGTGAAAACCCAAATCTTTTGCCGAAGTTTCCAATAATATAAATAGTTTGAAAACAATAAATTTCTCCCAAAATCTTGTCAATAATAAATAAGATGTTTCATTTTCCTTTCCGGATAACCCGTGCAAAACAAATGCATCACTATGCCCATCTGTCAAAAATGTGTGAGAAATCATGAATGATGTGATGTTGTACAGCATGAGGAAAAATACATCTCTATGCATGTATGTCATGTGTGCATGCCAATGCGATGCAACTCAATGATAAAATCATAAACAGCCCCTCGGGAAGAACATCACTCATATACAACCCTTCGGGCAAAAAAAACCTCACAGTCACTTGTGCCACTCGGGCATACCTCACAATCACTCTTGCCACTCGGGCATACCTCACAATCACTCATGCCTCCCAGTCACACAGCACTCGGCACTCGGCACTCGCACTCAGTAGGTACCTGCGCTCACTGGGGGTGTGTACAGACTCCGGAGGGGATCCTTCATCCCAAGCGCTATATCAAGCCAAATCATGGCATAAATCACTCAGGTATGCTGCAGGCGGGCAGCCCCGATCCACACTCATCCTCACAAATCAGGCCCTCGGCCGATATCAAATATGTTACGGCGTGCAGCCCGATCCCATGAATATGCAACATGCTGTGGCGTGCAGCCCGATCCCATAAATATGCAACATGCTGCGGCGTGCAGCCCGATCCCATAAATATGCAATATAAAATCAGGCCCTCGGCCTCACTCAGTCATAAACCTCTCAAGCCACTCGGGCATCTCAATAAAACAGGGCATTCGGCCCAAAACATTTATATGCATCAAAATAGAGTCATAAAACTGAGTTATGATATGCAATGAAATGAATATGACTAAGTATGAGTTTTCAATTTAACACAATAATTCACATCAATATGACCTCTGTGGGTCCCAATAATACTGGCATATAGTCTCAACATGATTTGTAATATGCTTTTCAGCTCAATTTCTTTAACACATAAAACCGCATGGAAAATACCAAGGTTATTTAACTATAGCATTCCACATAAACAATTATGTCACAATTTCTATAGTGCACGGCCACACGCCTGTCACCTAGCATGTGCGTCACCTCCCAACAATTCACGAAATACATATATTTAGGGTTCATACCCTCAACTCCAAGATTAGAAGAGTTACTTACCTCAATCCAAGCAAATTCTTTATTCCAATAAACCTTTTCCTCGTGATTCGGCCTCCGAACACCTCGAATCTTAGTCAAAATAATTCGATACAATCAACACAAGGTATAAGAATCAATTCCATATGAAAATGCTAATTTTTCATAAAAATCCGAAATTTAGCTCAAAAATAGCCCATGGGGCCCACATCTCGGAACCCAACAAAAGTTAAAAAATCTGAACACCCGTTCCGATACGAGTCCAACCATACAAAAATTATCAAATTCCGACATTGGATTGACCTTCAAATCTTCATTTTATATTTTTGGAAGATTTTGTAAAAATCTGATTTTTCTTCCATAAATTCATGGATTCATGATGTAAATGAATATGGAATCATGAAATATAATCAATATAGGATAAGGAACACTTACCCCAATGTTTTCAAATGAAAATCTCCCAAAAATCGCCTAAACCGAGCTCCCCAACTCTATTTTTGACAAAAATGGTCAAACACCCCGTTTATAGAGCCTCTGGTGTTTTTGAGCGTCACAGGTAGCGTGGGGCGCTGCCTGTGGCGCAGTTTCCAGTACCCAAAATTTCCCAGCGCCAGGGCTAGCGCCCCACGCTACCCTGGGAGCTCGCGGCGACGGGAAATCTCCTCCGATACGGAAATGGGCATAACTCTCTCATACGATGTCTGAATTCAATAATTCTTTTTGCTATGGCTCCGTAATTTCAATACGGATCTAATACTTCAATCAAAACTGAATTTGGAGCTCATTTGCTTAATGTGATACCACATATTCTTGAAGAATCGACATCAAAACATAGAAAATCAATCCGGAATGAACTCAAATTTTGTGCACAAGTCATAATACCTCGTAGGAAGTTATTCAAGACTTCAAATAGTTGAAAGGAGAGTAATTACTCAAAATGACAAGTCGGGTCATTGCATTCTCCCCCACTTAAACATACGTTCGTCCTCGAACGTGCTAAGAGTTGTTTCCAAGCCATCAAATTACTGTTCCATCTTACCACACACGTACTCGGGGGTGAACCCATGTCACCCTATCCCACATAGGCTTGACTACACAATGCAACTGAAAATCATTAATTTAACCTTAGCCCATAAACCTTGGAATTTAATTTCCAACCTTTAGAATTTCTTTCAAGATGCGAATCTTACATTTATACACTTTATGAGTTTGAACAAGCTGTATCAAGCCATAACTATCACCACAGATATAATCAACCAACATATTATACAACTCGCTTGCTCGTAGCACTATTCCCGATCACAGTAATTACTCCAAACCAACCAAGTACTATTATAAAACCTCATATCAAGCCAAACCTTATCCCAAAACCTTCGTACACTGTTGATAATAAAATAAACACGCGAAATAAACAAGTCACGGAGCTCTCTCGCCCAACCAGAACCATAATCGCTTTTTGAGATGACTTTCAATATTATCCTCCCTAACATACCGTAATCAAACATGATAGTACCCATTCGAGGTCCAATGACCTTATATTACTAAACACAACTATTTCCACAGAGATGCCACACCAATATAACTCAGAGCCACAACTCATGCTATCTGTACACCAATACGCAACAATTCAAATGTACTCAGTCATGAAAAATGACTCAAATGAGAGAACTGCCCCGCAATATTAATAAGTACCGCCACAATGAAATGCTGAAAATTCATCATATCCCGTAGAACCATCACATGATTCTAACACAAGGTTCATACCTTAGCATAGCTCCGCTGCAATGTGTGTCCCCATCCAAACGTTGGTCCATATAATATACCCCGAGCCACCCTGCTCAAAATCAATAACCACGGAGAGGCAAATGACAAAAATGCCACACAAAACTTGAAAGAACATAACCATTACGCAATCGATCATGCAATACTCAAATACTCATCACGCTCAAATTCCACTATAAAACTCAAATAGGACCGCACCATCTGTGCACATAACCAATGAATCACAACTCCTCGTAGCATGAAGGAGCAACTCACAGATCATCTGAGAACACGAATAAGCTCAACATCAACCGAATGACACATCCCTCAATAATAGCAGTATGGAGCCAACCATTCTGGCTCAGTGTAGAATACACATCTTAATTGGGCCTACCAATAGACCGTCAAATCAACTCGATTTACCCACAATTAGATAAAAATTCTTCCGAAACTCCATAATGACTGAATCATAACACATTCTATCATCTGGCCAGCTCCGACCACAACTTCACTGTCCATAACCATGAAACAATCCGCTCTTGAGAACTCCCAATCTCCAAATCCATAGAACACACGAATCACCATATTTGATTCCATCTCCACCGCCCGAATGTCTAACACCTCTCTAATATAAGATCATCCCACGAGACATACTTTAAAAATTCTTCCGTGCCACTTGTCAAAATTTGAATATCAGCATTCTATCAACAGTGTGAGTACCGCAATACCAATTTATATATCCGTAAGTTAAAATACAGTGCACCTTCTGAAGTCCGCCCCCTTCTCATATAACATCAAGTAGTAATAGTATTCATCTAGACATCGAAAACTGTTCATGCCTCTAAGAATTTATGACCTCCCTTTTAAGGCTAAACTGTGACCTTGCACATGCCAACCTTAATCACACACAACTCACCGCATCTATTATGCCATCATGTGACAAGCACAAGAATCCCATTATAAACTTTGAGTCACCAATAATTTACATACCCTTTTAGTTAGAAACCTTTCTCTTGCTTCTTTCCAGGAGGAAATCACAATACATAACACGTTCTCCACACCGGTAGAAACCATCAAGAATTCTTTGGAATCCATTTGCACAACCAAGCCACATAGGTCGCAAGGTCCAGGTGTATTGCCACAAAGCACCTGTAGAAAACTCTCACATCATAAGCACCCAAAGAACCGATCATATCCATTACCATACTGATCCAACCTACTACCCAGTTGTCCTATTTTCTCCGGGTCCCTTCCGAATTTTTCTTTAGATTGATACTTCTTCTTGCTAAATTACTATGATCTTTAACCACGACTTACCCTACAAACCTTAGCATAGAACCACAACGCTCTACAGTCCATATACAACTGTATTTTTTTTTTCTTAAGCACCTTCAAAAATATCACAATTATAATACTCACTCTTAGAATACCTTGTGTGAATTTGAAATTGTTCTTCTTACCTTCCTTATACAAAAATGTAGAATCCTTAGTTATATAGAATTTTCGCAAGTCCAGGCACCATCAGACGCAAATCTCGGATTTTGTCCATACACAAGTCCGGAAATATTTTCAATTGCTAAATATAATTCTCAAACCCACTGGAATTTTCTCGGGAGTCACCCACTTTGCTCAAATCTAATTGCACCGCCCAAATGGGCCAAAAGACATGTGCCCCATTAGCACCACAGCACTCAAAGAAGTAACTCTACTTTAACACCACATATCAAATTCATACTCCGTGCGCACTACATCATTCCCCAATAACAACTTTCTCATCCCGCGAATTTCATTTACTCATACGTGCAATATAATCCTTATCCAGGAATTTTCTTATTCGAGTCATACTCGATCTCAACTTCTGCAAGTCATAGCTAACCCATAAGTATGCCTCAGACCAAAATTAAAATTTAACACCTAACCATGAAATTAAATTGTCAATTGTAGACTCCCCCACTTGGCTCAAAGCCATAGATTAAAATATTTCATAACTCACAATACCAATACTCTCTTACTGCCATAATGCCACAGTCAGTCCAACGAAACTTCTTCCCAAGTTCATACAATGCCAACCATAAAAATACCTCAATCATCCGCTAAGCTCGTATTCATCATCTTAACACACAAGTCAACTTTCTCAACCATATTCAGATTCAAATCTCCACTCATACACCCCATCATTAGAAAAGAACTCTCTACTCACATCATAAGGAATACTCCTACGTAGATTACTCCGCAGGGGATAATTCACCTACTTAGCCTCAATCTGGTATCTTGTTATACCCTTTCGCATTCACAATTACTATGCAATCACTTAGTCTATCTGAGTCCAAACTCATTAACCAGACGTGAGAATTTAGTTTTACCCCAAAATTTAACAATGTGAAAGATCCATCAAAACATTCATACTAGAGACTGTACGCCACATCAATTCGAAAATCAAGCACCCAATGGCCTTTCCTTCACATTGTCTTAACACATCCCTCACTTATATCATACTCATCACAAAGCCATTCCACCGCTCATCGAGCCACAACTTCCACTCATAGGGATATTACCGGACATATGAGTCCAAATGTACAGGTTACAACTGAGCTACCGAGCCTAAGCTGTGGTCTAAACCTGGCCTCAAGTCCTCCAGACTGGCCCATCACCAAAACATAGAATACATATCTCGAACCTCATTCATAGAATCACAAGCCGACGATGCACAGCTGATACCGAGCGCTCATGTACGCATACGAATACGTGGAAGGAATTCAAAGAGTTATATTTCAAGTTGAATCAATTCCGCCCGATAAGGAAAGAAAGATGGGAAATTATCCTAAATGCCTTGTAGCCTCTCGAAGATAAGTATGGACGCCATCATACCGATCCGCAAGACTCTACTAGACACTTGCTCATGACTTGTAGAACCTATGAACCTAGAGCTCTAATACCAACTTGTCACGACCCAAAATCCCACTAGTCGTGATGGCACCTAACCCAACCTGTTAGGTAAGCCAATTTCCAACTATCCAATTCCAATGAAATTAATTAAAAGAAAATATCTAAAACCGATACATCTCCCCAAGAACTGGTAGTACAAATCATGAGCTTCTAAGAATAGAGTATACAAAGCGAAAATAAAATAAATACATAGTCTGTTTGAATATTACATAAAGAGAGCTTTTATAAATCTAAGGCTACCCTGAACAAGAGGCAGCTACAACAGGAACGCAGGTACATCTTCAAGTCCCGCAACTATCGAGCACAGCAACAACAACAGCCAACATCTGCACGTAATGTGCAGAAGTGTAGTATCAGTACAACCGACCCCATGTACTGAGTAAGTAACAAACCTAGCCGTAGGTTGAAAGTAGTGACGAGCTTCTACCAAGGTCGGGTCCACAACCAATAGTACACAATAATCCATAACAACATAAAGCAAATAATACCATAAATAACTCAGGGATAAAATACTCAGCCAAATAATGATTTCAAAAATTATAGTTCTTCCTTCCAAATATCTCAGTGAAAACCCAAATCTTTTGCCGAAGTTTCCAATAATATAAATAGTTTGAAAATAATAAATTTCTCCCAAAATCTTGTCAATAATAAATAAGATGTTTCATTTTCCTTTCCGGATAACCCGTGCAAAACAAATGCATCACTATGCCCATCTGTCAAAAATATGTGAGAAATCATGAATGATGTGATGTTGTACAGCATGAGGAAAAATACATCTCTATGCATGTATGTCATGTGTGCATGCCAATGCGATGCAACTCAATGATAAAATCATAAACAGCCCCTCGGGCAGAACATCACTCATATACAGCCCCTCGTGCAAAATAAACCTCACAGTCACTCGTGCCACTCGGGCATACCTTACAATTACTCTTGCCACTCGGGTATACCTCACAATCACTCTTGCCACTCGGGCATACCTCACAATCACTCATGCCTCCCAGTCACTCAGCACTCGGCACTCGGCACTCGCACTCAGTACGTACCTGCGCTCACTGGGGGTGTGTACAGACTCCGGAGGGGATCCTTCATCCCAAGCGCTATATCAAGCCAAATCATGGCATAAATCACTCAGGTATGCTGCAGGCGGGCAGCCCCGATCCACACTCATCCTCACAAATCAGGCCCTCGACCGATATCAAACATGATGCGGCATGCAGCCCGATCCCATGAATATGCAACATGCTGCGGCGTGCAGCCCGATCCCATAAATATGCAACATGCTGTGGCGTGCAGCCCGATCCCATAAATATGCAATATAAAATCAGGCCCTCGGCCTCACTCAGTCATAAACCTCTCAAGCCACTCGGGCATCTCAATAAAATAGGGCATTCGGCCCAAAACATTTGTATGCATCAAAATAGAGTCATAAAACTGAGTTATGATATGCAATGAAATGAATATGACTGAGTATGAGTTTTCAATTTAACACAATAATTCATATCAATATGACCTCTGTGGGTCCCAATAATACTGGCACATAGTCTCAACATGAATTGTAATATGCTTTTCAGCTCAATTTCTTTAACACATAAAACCGCATGGAAAATACCAAGGTTATTTAACTATAACATTCCACATAAACAATTATGTCACAATTTCTATAGTGCACGCCCACACGCCCGTCACCTAGCATGTGCGTCACCTCCCAACAATTCACAAAATACATATATTCAGGGTTCATACCCTCAACTCCAAGATTAGAAGAGTTACTTACCTCAATCCAAGCAAATTCTTTATTCCAATAAACCTTTTCCTCGTGATTCGGCCTCCGAACGCCTCGAATCTTAGTCAAAATAATTCGATACAATTAACACGAGGTATAGGAATTAATTCCATATAAAAATGCTAATGTTTCATAAAAATCCGAAATTTAGCTCAAAAATAGCCCATGGGGCCCACATCTCGAAACCCGACAAAAGTTACAAAATCTGAACACCCGTTCCGATACGAGTCCAACCATACAAAAATTATCAAATTCCGACATCGAATTGACCTTCAAATCTTCATTTTATATTTTTGGAAGATTTTGTAAAAAGCTGATTTTTCTTCCATAAATTCATGGATTCATGATGTAAATGAATATGGAATCATGAAATATAATCAATATAGCATAAGGAACACTTACCCTAATGTTTTTCCATGAAAATCTCCCAAAAATCGCCTAAACCGAGCTCCCCAACTCTATTTTTGTCAAAAATGGTCAAAAAACTCGTTTATAGAGCCTCTGGTGTTTTTGAGCGTCACAGGTAGCGTGGGGCGCTGCCTGTGGCGCAGTTTCCAGTACCTAAAAATTCTCAGCGCCAGGGCTAGCGCCCCACGCTACCCTGGGCGCTCGCGGCGACGGGAAATCTCCTCCGATACGGAAATGGGCATAACTCTCTCATACGATGTCCGAATTCAATGATTCTTTTTGCTATGGCTCCGTAATTTCAATACGGATCTAATACTTGAATCAAAACTGAATTTGGAGCTCATTTGCTTAAAGTGATACCACATATTCCTGAAGAATCGACATCGAAACATAGAAAATCAATCCGGAATGAACTCAAATTTTGTGCACAAGTCATAATACCTCGTAGGAAGTTATTCAAGACTTCAAATAGTTGAAAGGAGAGTAATTACTCAAAATGACAAGTTAGTTCATTACAATATACTTGAAGAAAGCGAATGGATTAACTAAATTTGCACTTCCACAATGAGTTTTGATTTCTACTTCTACTATTACTCTAAAAATTATAAGCAAAGTAAAAGAAACGAGAAATGAACGATTGTTTTTGGTATTTTTCCAAATACTTTAAAAGCCTAGGGATGTGACCATAACCTAGGTGTTCGCCTAATGGGTTAAATATATTAATACTTATTTTGTTGATTGGGGTGTATTATAGCTCTCAACTCTACATTACCCACTCAATACCTTTCGGTCAGAGAGTGATTTTACCCAATTTGACTTTCCCAAGTCTAAATGGGTATCAAACAAAATAGTTGATATGAGCTCAAGTCGGGTTCTTACTATCTCTAGCTTGAACCCTTTAATTAGGCCAATCAAACTCTCAATTAGCCCAATTCCTTGTTAACCAAGTTATCCTAGACTAGGTCCCTCTTTCTCAAGTAGAGACTAAGTCAAAAAGGCATGAATCAATGTTTGCAACCGTTAATTCTAAAATTGAAGCATGGACTAATCTAAATAATCAACACTCAATCATAAACAAGCATTAAATTAAATACCATAAGGTTTACACAGTAGGGTTGGGTCATAACCCTAGTAAGAATCTAGCTACTCATAATGGGAATTATAAAAAATAAAGAAGAAAAGCTAATGAAACTCATAATAAAAGATTAAAATGATAAAATGTAATGTTTAAACACTAAAATAATCACAAACTTCCTAAAATGGCAAAAGGTAACGGCTACAACAACTTTTTTCTTCAAAACTTGACCTAAAATTGTAAACTAGTCTATTTATAGTGGGCCAAACTTCGCTGACAAAAATGCCCCTCGGGAGGTTCTGCGGCTGCACAATTCCATGTTTGGTCCGCAGATTTCTTCAGTTGGCAGGAGATGGGATTCTGCAGCCGCACATTTCTGGATTGCGGTTGCAAAGCAATTTCTGCGGCCGCACAATTCTCATGTGGTCCGCACATCAGCAATTTCTGAGCTTTTCACACATCAGTTAGGACCCATAATTACCTACACTACTCATATATTATCAACAAAGAAACAAGTCAAATATTCATGCACATATAGTTCTAATGTGATATTTGAGCTTCAAGAATTGACTTTATTCATCAAGGACTCTTGTTCTATCATGTAGGCCATGGTGGACACCAAATTCTTCCTACTATACTTTCCATTTTCCATGTTCACTTAAGAAATTAGCACTCCATCCCAAGATTCATGAAAGGCTCACTCATCTCTCACAAGAGAATGTCACAAGTACGACTTCAAGTACCATAGGTTTACCCGTCATGTAGATTGCCACTAATGTAAGCTCACTCAGTTTGAAATCAAGTAGGACTTCTTTCGGGATGTAATGAGGGCTTTTGGGTTAGAGTAGGATACCGTATGGGTAAGTGGTTACACCTTTCCTTAAACACTCCATCTTTTATTTCTCGGCTCACAATTACCAATTCTTAGAAGCACTTTCTTTTCATTAGGGACTAGAGAGACTTAACATCACTCTTTCTTGATCATTCTATTCTTTTTATCCCTTTTTGATTTATCACTGTTTGGGATCATTTCCTCTTTGTTAATCCATCAACCCTTCCACTTATTCACGTTTTGTATTTTCTTTTTTGTTCTTTTCTTTTCTTGCCTTCTCTTTCATAGAGATAATTTCTTTTTTTCTTTTAGTGCCTTGATACCTTTTTCAAATTTCCCATCTCTCCCCAAACTTACGTTTTAAGCCATTTGTTTCACAAGAGTGTTAAGGAAAGTCTGAGTGCCAAGAGAGGGTCACGACAAAACGGGTAAAGGCTTATACATGGTTATTAAATGAGAAAGGCTAGAGGTTCAAAGGGGTTGACTAGGGATAACGACATTAGTTGGAAATAGAAAGCTCAAACGGGCCAAGGAAAGCCTACAATCACTTCTCAAACCAAGCAAAACTTAGGATTTTGCCTTGAAACACATTCGAGGCAAGTTCTAGACCTTTCACACAGATACTTGGACTAGCAACAATTCATCTCACCCCTCATGCAACTAGATTGTAAAAGAGGATAGAGTTGAGGGCCCACAACGACCACATTCAAGTTTAAATATCATTATGGTCCAATTAAACCACTCGATGATTCCTAAAGTCAACTCAAGAGTCACAAAGTCACTAACTAGAGCTATTTCTTTCAAAAACCTTGTCTCTAACCATAAGCACGTAGTTAAGTGTATTGGTACCAATTGAAGCATGGTTGACTCTTCGAGCATGATTTGATTAGGTCTTTTTATTCATTACTACTACTATTATTACCTAAACACAAAAATAGACTCATTTACTTAAGAAGGTTGTCACGCCATCCATCATTGGGACGAGTCACCCGATTCACACAATAACTACCTTTGGAAAGAACTGTGGCGTTAAAAAAAGCAAAGGCTTATTATCTACTAAAGCATAAAAAGAAGCTACTTAACAAAACAAAAACTAATATGGAAAAGATAAAGAAGATAATGAGCAAAAATACTAAAGATAGAATGAATATACATAGTAAGAAAGAGAGAAGATAGATAAATACAAATAAGAAAAAGAAAAAGTATTATCAAATTATTACATGCCAAATGTATCAAAGTGTACCAAATATGTCAAATAAACTCCACCCCCCAAATAAAAGAATGCATTGTCCCTAATGCTTAGCAAAATAAGAGTAAAGGAGGAGAGGGTGAAGAAAACTCTCTATGGCTTCTTGGACATCTCTGTGTCCCCAACAAAGTCATCGCCCTCCGGTTCACCCAACTGGATCTCATCATCCTCAACTCTCGGTGTGGCTGGGTTAGCGAACATCTCATGCACTGCCTCAATAGTGTCGATAAGAAGGTCTGGCTTTTCAGACTAGCTAGCTGGTGCTACCGGTGCAGATGGGGCTGAAGGATCTGGGGCAGACTGGTGCGGGTCAAGCAGCGTCTCAAAGGGAAGGTCTCCAACTGTAGAAATTTTGTTCACCTCTCTCCAGAGCTTATCCATTGACTTCTTTATAGCCTGGGACTTCCTCATCTTCTTTACTTCCTTTCCCAGCTCTTCAGTCATCGACCCGTGCTGTACCAAGGTGCTCGTGATTGTCTTCTGGTTCTCCAAAATCTTCTTTAGTGTCTCATCAATGGTAGAAGGAGCCTGAGTTGCCTGAGAAGTGGACTGCACTGCAACAGTATAGGACAAGTCAGAAAACTTTGCAGTAGTTGTCTGCATCAAGTTGTTGAGACTCGCCAATGTCTGGGAGACTCGCAGCGCAGATAGTGTGAAAATGGGCATAGGCACTAGCCTCAGAGCTGTGGTAGGAGTTGTGGTAGGGGTTGTGGATGATAGCGGAGGCATAACTGGGACACTGGAGGAAGGCTCAGCCGAAGTAGATGGAATATCAACTGTCTCAGAAACTACCACGGCTGGCTCATTAGACTGGCCTATGGTGGTAGGAGGCTGAACTTTCTTCTTCGGGTTGCTCACATCCATAAGTGAATACCAATCAAAAGGCTTCTTCGGCTTCACCTTTGTGTCAAAATCCCTTGGCTCTACCTTTGCATCGGTAAGATATTCTATAACAGTGTTAGGATACAAGTATGATGAGCTATCTTGTCGTTATCACTGAGAAGTTGGCCGACATCACAGCACCCACATTGATTGGGTACCTGACCATAATAGATGCCACAAGAATTGCTCGAGTATTGGGAAGGTGAGTTTCATTCTGGCACGGATCCAACCTGCTGCACAAAAATGTCTGCCACCCCTTTGCCTCAAAACTCAAAGTGTTTCACTGAATGGGAACCCCAGCGGCAATCCATGGTGGTGGTGGCCCTGGTGGTGCTAGAATCTCAGCTAACCAAGGTCGGACTTCGTCCCCCAGTGCACACTTCTCTAGATACTCCTTCGGTTCAATATCCTTGAAGCCCAAGTACGTGTTGAGTGTATGCTGATCAAACCTCGCCTTGAGGATGCGTACTTTGGTCACCTTTGTCCCCTTTTTTTATATGAGCCACATTGGCATAAAATTCACGGACGAGGTATTCTTTGGCATTCACTACACTCTGGGTGAACCACATCCACTCATTGCATGCCCTAAACCGTCTCAATATGACTGGGTTGTACCTCTCCAAATCCTTCAATAAAAACTGTCGCTCAAGAGTTAGCGACCTCACTGGCTACCACATACAGAAGCTGATGAAGGCTGCCAGGCTAACAAAGCGATCCTCCCAAACCTCTTTCTTCCTTGATATTTCAAGGCCTGAAGCTGTAGCATCTCCCCATCTTCCATCATCGGGGATATCATGAATTGGTGTATCTTATGCCTCAGGGACTGGTGTAGTCGATGGCTCAAAAGCCTGACTGGCACTCTCCGATCCCTCAGAAGTGCTGTGAGATGAAGACGGCTCGTCCCTAAGCTGGTATCTCCCTTGTGGCCTCGATTGTTTGGCCGGCTGCTCCTGAACAAAGGCTGAGTTTCCCTCTGACACTTCCCTAGACGGGGCATATGAGCTAGTCTCGAAGAGGTCTGCACCTCTACCTCTACCTGTGGTTTATTTCTTTCTTATTGTATTTGGCTGGCCAAGGTTTAAGGCACTTTTGCCTCGACCCCGAGAAGGTTCACCTCTCCCTTTGGAAGTGTCGTCTCGTCATCTGGATTGAACCATTGTCTGTATCATGCAGAAAGAATTGTTAGTTGCAATTCAATGTTCAAACACATACTGCAGACATGTAAGTAAAGAAGAATCCAGAAGATACAGTAGGGGTGTATAGTAGAATCATGCTTATAGGGAAAGTGATCTGTAGTTCGCACAATTGCACTTGCGGCCGCAGATGGGGATGTGCGGGCTGCACATTTTTGTTGTGCGGCTGCAAAAGTAAAGTGCGGTCCGCACAATTTGACTTGCGGCCACACCTCTCAATCCCAAAAATAATAATTCTCGGATGACAGAGAAATGACCAAATTGTAGCCGCAAGAGGATTTTTGCGTTCCACACAATTAGACTTGCGGCCACACAACTAAGTGAGTACTCTCTGATGACAGAAGAAGTGTTGTTTTGCGGCCGCGATGGGAATTCTGCGGTCCGCACATTTTAATTTGCGGCCACAAATTCCTTCTTCACTTAGTTGCCCTAAACTCAATATCTGCGGGTCGCACATTTTAATTTGCGACCGCAAATTCCTTCTTCACTTAGTTGCCCTAAACTCAACATCTGCAGGCCGCACAAATTCAAGTGCGACCACAGATTTCAAACAATTACGTACATATCAAAATTTTCTACTTAGGTTTTTCAAATTCTCGCACAATTAGACATGGCAACATTATAAAAATATGAAATTTCACTAACCCAGTCCCCATACATCATGTATCAAGTTAACCTAGTTCATATTTATCCCACATAGACACACAATTGAACTCGATCAATAAATGGCTTAAAATGAACTAAAAATCTATAAATTAAACTAACTAAAAAGATTAACATGAAATTGAAGCATACCAGATAGAGTGAGTGTAATGAGTGAATGATCAAAGTGGATGTGTGTGTGGACAGATGAAATCTCCAAGAAAATTCAACAGAACACAATTTTTAACTCAGAGAGTCAAAAGTGTAAATTGGGCCCTCTTCATCTATTTATACTAATGGTTCCCTAAGGGTAAGAAAGACGAGTGTGGCCATATATTTTCATGTGCGGTCCGCACTCTATTACCTGGGACCTCATCTCAGATTTTCATTTGCGATCCGCACATTTTAGGGTGCGGCAGCAGATTTCTCATGCGGTCGTAGATCGACCTCCACACTGACAAGCTTAAAATTCAGAGAGTTATAATTTTTGACATCTCAACTGTACGGTCCGCAAGAGGAATATGCGACCACAATGCTCTTCTGCTATAGCACAGAAAAATGTGTGGTCTGCACAAATAATGTGCGGTCTGCATAATTCTTGAATACTTTGCCATATTTTGTAGTGAATTCCTGCAAGTCACACTCATCGTTGTAGCACACTTCAAATCAAGTTAGAACAAAAATAACACCTAACTACAAAATAAAAAGGAAAATAAACATGGGTTGCCTCCCAAGAAGCACCTGATTTAATGTCGCGGCACGACGCAGAATACCCTCAAGTGAAATGAATGACTGCCACGACATGGCCATATCCAACTTTTCCCAAGTAATGCTTCACCCGGTGACCATTGACTCGGAATACTTCATTATTTTTGTTCTTCAAGTCTAATGCACCAAAATGTGTCACACCCACAATTTCAAAAGGACCACTCCATTTGGATTTTAGCTTCCTGGGAAACATCCTCAACCTTGAATTGAACAATAATGCAAGATCACTCACCTTGAACTCTTTATTCCAAATGTATTTGTCATGAAGATATTTCATCTTTTCTTTGTACAAGGACGAACTTGCATAAGCATGGTACCGGAACTCATCCATTTCCTTCAAATGTGCAACCCTCAAGTTAGCGACTACATCCCAATCAAGATTCAACTTCTTTAGAGCCTACATGGCCTTGTCCTCTAGCCCCACCAGAAGATGACAAGCTTTCCCGAATATCAACCGATATGGCGACATTCCGATAGGTATTTTGTAAGTCATCTGATAAGCCCATAATGCATCATCAAGCTTCTTGGACCAATCCGTCTGATTAGCATTCACCGTTTTGGACAAAGTATATTTTATCTCCCGGTTGGAGACTTCCACTTGCCCACTAGCTTATGGGTGATAGGAAGTCGTAACTTTGTGAGTAATACCATACTTGCTAAGTAAAGTGTCGAAAGCCTAGTTGCAAAAATGTGACCCCCTAACGCTTATAATTGCACGCGGAGTACCAAACCTTGTGAAAATATTCTTCTTCAAGAAAGCCACCATACTTCTCGCCTCATTGTTGGGCAAAGCTACGGCCTCGACCCATTTGGACACATAATCCACCGCGACCAAGATGTAGGTATTTCCACAAGAACTCACAAAAAGGCCCTTGAAGTCAATACACCACACATCGAAAATATCAATCTCCAAAATGGTTATGAGATGCATTTCATTCTTCTTTGAGATTTCATCGGCCCGTTGGCATTCATCATATCTTTTCACTAACTCACTTGCATACTTGTAAAGAGTGGGCCAATAGAAACCTCAACTAAGTACTTTGGTCGTCGTTCTTGCTCCACTGTGATGACCACCATATGGCAAAAAATGACAAGCCCCAAGAATTTCACATTGCTCTTCTTCCGGTACACATCTTCTAATCACCTCATCCGTACAAATCCGGAAAAGGTATGGTTTATCCAAATAATAATATTGACAATCCCATTTGAGCTTCTTCCTTTGGTTTGAAGAGAACTCATCCGGGATGATTCCACACACAAGGTAATTTGCTAAATCTATGAACCATGGCACCTCTTTCATTGAAATTGTCAAAAGTTTCTCATCGGGGAAGGAGTCTTTGATTTCAAGGCCATCATGTGGCCTCCCTCCTCCTCCGAACGAGACAAGTGGTCCGCCACTTGGTTTTCACTACCTTTTCTATCTTGAATGTCAATATCAAACTCTTGCTACAAGAGCACCCATCTCATCAACCGAGCTTTGGAGCCCTTTTTGCTCATAAGATAATGAAGCACTGCATGATCCGTGTGAACAATGACTTTTGCACCCATCAAGTACGGCGGAACTTCTCAGTTGCAAACACAATATCAAGGAGCTCTTTCTCCGTAACGGTATAGTTGACTTGGGTACTATTCATAGTCTTACTAGCATAGTAGACCGGATGAAAATTTTGTTGATGCGTTGCCCCAAAATATCCTCAACTGCTACATCACTTGCATCACACATGAGTTCAAAAGGTACACTCTAATTTGGAGCGGTGATGATGGGAGTAGTTGTCAACTTGAGCTTCAACAATTCAAAATCTCTCATGCAATCATAATTGACGTTAAACTTAGCATCCTTCTCAAGAAGCTTGTACAACGGGTTCACCACCTTAGAGAAATATTTGATGAAGCGCCAGTAAAAACCTGCGTGGCCTAAGAAATCTGCACACCCTTCACCAAAGTTGGAGGTGGAAGTTTAGAAATCACCTTTATCTTTGCCTTGTCAACTTTAATTCCATTCTTTGAGATGGCTAAGGACAATGCCTTCCTCGACCATGAAATGGCATTTCTCCCAATTTAGCACCAAATTGGTTTCTTCACCTCTAGCCAACATTTTGTTCAAATTTGCAAGAAAATCATCAAAAGAATCTCCAACCACCGAGAAGTCATCCTTGAAAACTTTAAGGTAGTCATCCACCATGTCCGTGAAAATAGCCATCATATACCTTTGAAAAGTCGCCGGTGCATTACACAAACCAAATGGCATCCGCTTGAAAGCAAAAGTACCATAGGGACATGTAAAGTTTGTTTTCTCTTGATCTTCCGGAGCAATGAAAATTTGGTTGTAGCTCGAGTACCCATCAAGAAAGTAATAGAAAGAATGTCTAGCCAATCTATCGAGCATTTGATCTAAGAAAGGAAGTGGAAAGTGATCCTTCCTTGTGACTTTGTTGAGCTTGCGATAGTCTATACACACCCTTCATCCGGTCAGCGTTCTTGTAGGAATCAACTCATTATTGTCATTGGTGATCACCGTCATGCCCCTCTTCTTTGGGACATATTGAACCGGAGAGGTCCACGAACTATCGGAGATGGGGTAAACAACCCCGGCATCCAACCAATTGATAATCTCCTTTTTGACAACTTCTTGCATAGCCCCATTGAGTTTCCTTTGATGTTCAATGGATGGTTTGGCACCATCCTCCAACTTGATCTTATGCATGCAAAATGTGGGGCTTATCCCCCGAATATCCGCCAAGGTCCATCCAATAACCTTATTCCTCTTTTGTAGCACTGCCAATGTGGAATCTACCTGCACGTTAGTCAAACAAGATGAAAGAATAACCGGTAAAGTAGAACCAGGACCAAGAAATTCATACAGAATGTGTGGAGGCAATTACTTCAACTCCAAGGTAAGAGGCTCTTTAATAGAAAGCTTTGTAGGAGGAGTTGTCCTATTTTCAAGATCCAAGGATAATTTTCGAGGTGCATAGTTGTACGACCCTATTCCTTGCAAAGATTTCACACATTCCATGAAGCCATCCATCCTGTCATCATCAAAGTTGAGCAAGACAGCCTCCAACATATCACCAACATTGATTGTAGCACTTGTTTTATCAACAATAACATCGATCACCAAGTTTATAAAAGAGCACACCTCATTGCTATTTGGTTACCGCATGGACTTATACACATGGAATACCACTTTTTCATCACCAACACAGAAGGTAAGCTCTCTATCTTTAACATCACAAAGAGCCTTCCCCGTAGCAAGGAAAGGTATCCCAAGAATAATCGGCAACTCATAATCGATTCCACAATCTAGAATGACAAAATCGACTGGAAGAATGAATTTATCAACACGAACCAAGACATCTTCAATCACTTCCAAGGGTCTCTTCATAGTACGATCGACCATTTTCAATCTCATAGAGGTGGGCCTTGGTTTCCCAATTCCCAAAGTATTGAAAACTGAATAAGGCATAAAATTGATTCGTGCCCCAAGATCACAAAGAGCTTTAGCAAACTCGACACTTCCAATTGTACAAGGAATCGTGAAAGCACCGGGATCATCCACCTTAGGATCCATTAAATGAAAAATTACACTCACTTGATGAGTGACTTTGATGGTTTCATAATTCATTGATCACTTCTTTGTCACAAGATTCTTCATAAACTTTGCATAATCGTGCATTTATTCCAAAGCTTCAACTAATGGCATATTGATTGTGAGACTCTACATCATTTGAATGAACTTCTTGAATTAATTCTCACTATTTTGCTTGGCAAGTCTTTGAGGGTATGGAGGTGAAGGCTTAGGCAATTGTGCCTTAGCTTTTCACACTACCGGCTCCGGTATGTCAATAATGTGATCCCTAGACGAGTTCACCTCTTCTTGAGTCTCTTCCACACTATCATCAATATCAATCTGAACTTCATCATTAGGTTGCACCATATTTTTCGGGATTTCCTCTTCTTGCACCACTTGATCATACTCAACAAGTTGCCTTTGGCTTGAGGTGGGTGCATTCCCACCTCTTCCACTTCTTGTGGTCATGGCCATGGCATGCTCCGTGTTGTTACCACCCTTTGGGTTTACTATCGTGTCACTTCGTAGTGTCCCTTTAGGATGATAATTTAGATCTTGAGAGAATTTCCCCATTTGAACTTCTAAGTTGCGGATTGATGTGTTGTGTGAGACAAGTTGGGCATCCGAATCAGCATTCTTTTCCATCATTTTCTTAAACATGTTTTCAATATGCCCATCTCATTGTTTGAAGAACTTGGACCATGGGAAGGATAAGAAGGCAGGTTGCTTGGTTGTTGGTACATCGGGGATCTTTGAAAACCCGACCCCCAGTTGCCTTGGTTGTTGTTCCATCCGCCTTGATAGTTAACCCCCCTCCCCCCCATTTTCTTGGTTATTTCCACTCCAGTTTCCTTGATTGTTGTTGTTATACCAATTACCTTGATTGTTAGAATTCCAATTACCTTAATTATTTTGAGGTCGTCATTGTTGTTGGTTTGGGCCTTGGAAGTTGTTTCTTTGTCCTTGAAAATTGTTCACATATTGCACCTCATCTTCTTGTTCATTATAGGAATCATCTTGCTCAAAGCCACTATCCTCTTGCGCATATTTCTCCACTCGATTTTGCACTTGTGAACCCTTGGTCCTTCTCTTGCTATCATGTTCACTCCTTCCATAGCATTGACTTGCTTAGGATTTTGCACTTGATTAAGTTGAGCCTTTGCTAGTTGATTCATGGTAGTAGTTAACTCGGCAATGGATTGCCCATGGTCATGCAATTCTTTGTGAAGGTGGATCATATTCAGATCACCTTGTGGAATATTAGCCCAGGATTGCCAAGCCGATGACATTTCCGCCATTTCATCCAAAATCTCACATGCCTCTGCATAAGGCGTAGTCATGAAGTTCCCACCGGCAAGTTGATTCACTACACATTGGTTGGTTGTGTTAATCCCACGATAGAAGGTTTGTTGAATCATGTTTTACGTCATATCGCTGTTGGGAAATTCCTTGACCATAGTTCAATATCACTCCCATATCTCGTGTAGTGGTTCATTCTGCTCTTGCTTGAATGCCAAAATCTCGTCTCGAAGTTTAGCCATGTTCCCGGGAGAGAAGAACTTAGCAATGAATGTTTCTGCCAACTTATCCCAAGTGTGAATGGAATGGTTCGGTAATCGTTCCAACCAATCTAAAGATTTCCCTCGTAGAGAAAAGATAAAAATCCTTAGCCTCAATGCGTCCTCGGAGACATTTATTTATTTTCTCCCCCAACAAGTATCCACAAACCCCTTCAAATGTTTATACGCATTTTGAGTTGGAGCACCGGTGAAGAAACCCCGTTGCTCAAGCAAAGTGACATGACATTGATGATTTGGAAGTTGCCCGTCCCAATATGGGGAGGGACTATTGCACTAGCATATCCTTCATTGGGTAACGCCCGATGCAGAGCCGCTCGTGGTGGAGGTGGGGGTTGAGCGGGTACATTGTCATAAGGCACCCGACCTCTTCTATTGGATTGAGGTTCAAAAGGTACCTCCTCAACTTGTTGATCCTCGATGTCCACATCCCCCAAAGGCATATTTTCGAGATTACTGTTTGTCGCCATAGTTGTACCTAAAGTTGTTTCACACAAGATAGTAACACGGAAGGAAAAGAAGATATTCTAAAAACAAACCCAAAGATATAGCTAACACCATTTTAACTCCCCGTCCACGGCGTCAAAAATTGATGACGTCCACAATACACCTTGATAAGAGATATGATATGGTCGTATGGAATATAAATTACCCAACTATGAGTCGGGGACGAATTCATAGGGAGTTATAAGGGGAGTTAGGAGTATATACTTGAAAGCAAATGGATTAACTAAATTTGCACTTCCACAATGAGTTTTGATTTCTACTTCTACTATCACTCTAACAATTGTAAGCTAAGTAAAAGAAACTAGAAATGAACGATTGTTTTTTGTAATTTTCCAAATAGTTTAAAAGCCTAGGGATGTGTCCATAACCTAGGTGTTCACGTAATGGGTTAAATATGTTAATACTTGTTTTGTTGATTATGGTGTATTATAGCTCTCAACTCTACATTACTCACTCAATACCTCTCGGTCAGAGAATGATTTTGCCCAATTTGGCTTTCTCAAGTCCAAATGGGTATCAAACAACATAGTTGATATGATCTCAAGTCAGGTTCTTACTATCTCTAGTTTGAACCCTTTAATCAGGCCAATCAAACTCTCAATTAGCCCAATTCCTTGTTAGCCAAGTTATCCTAGACTAAGTCCCTCTTTCTCAAGTAAAGACTAAGTCAAAAAAGCATGAATCAATGTTTGAAACCATTAATTTTAAAATTGAAGCATGAACTAAGCTAAATAATCAACACTCAATCATAAACAAGCATTAAATTAAATACCCATAAGGTTTACACAGTAGGGTTGGGTCACAACCCTAGTAAGAATCTAGCTACTCATAATGGGATTGAAGAAAATAAAGAAGAAAATCTAATTAAACTCATAATTAAAGATTAAAATAATAAAATATAATGTTTAAACACTAAAATAATCACAAACTTCCTAAAATGGAAAAAGGTAACGGCTACAACAGTTTTTTTCTTCAAAACTTGACCTAAAATTGTGAAACTCGTCTATTTATAATGGGCCAAAATTTGCTGACAACAATTCCCCTCGGAAGGTTCTGCAGCGGCACAATTCTATATGCAGTCCGCAGATTATTTCAGTTGGTAGGAGATGGGATTCTGCAGCCAAACATTTCTGGATTGCGGTTGCGAAGCAACTTCTGCAGCCGCACAATTCTTGTGAAGTCTACACTTCAGCAAGGTTTCAGGACTTGGTCTTTTGCACACTCTCTGAACTTGGAATCATTTATCAGTGCAGACCCTGTTTTGCGGCCGTACAATTCATGTGCGGGCATTCATGTGCAGTCCGCACATTGGTCAAAATCATGTTGGGTTCTTTCACTTGGTTTGCGGCCGCAGATGGAATTCTGCGATCCGCAATTACTTCTGCAGACCGCACTTCTTTGCCTCTGCGCGCCCTTTATTGCCTTGTACTTTGGAACACTCCTTTTTGAGTTAGATTTCATCATGGGAGACCAAACTTCTAACATTCCTGTAATTTGCGTAATTTCATTAGTTTTAGGAACATAAATCAATACTTTTGGACTAAAACAAAAGCAAAAAGGTGCTAATAAGTAGTCAAAATCTCCACTTATCAATGGGTACTCGGGCTACAACCAAATTCTCATTGCTCCAGAAGATCAAGAGAAAATAACTTTTACATGGCCCTATGGTACCTTTGATTTCAAGAGGATGCTATTTGGTTTGTACAATGCACCGATGAATTTTTAACGGTGTATGATGGCTATTTTTACAGACATGGTAGAGGACTACCTTGAAATTTTCATGAATGACTTCTCGGTGGTTGGGGATTCTTTTGATGATTGTCTTGCGAATTTGGACAAAGTGTTGGCTAGATGTGAAGAAACCAACTTGGTACTCAATTGGGAGAAATGTCATTTCATGGTTGAGGAAGGTATTGAAAAAATCAAAGAATGGAATTGAAGTTGACAAAGCAAAAATTGAGGTGATTTCTAATCTTCCACCCCAATTTTGATGAAGGGTGTTCGGAGTTTCCTAGGCCATGTGGGTTTTTACCGGCGCTTTATCAAAGATTTCTCTAAAGTGGTAAACTCATTGTGCAAGCTCCTTGAGAAGGATGTCAAGTTCAATTTCAATGATGATTGCATGAGAGATTTTGAACTATTGAAGCTCAAGTTGATAACTACTCATATCATTACCGCTCCAAATTTGAGTGTGTCTTTTGAACTCATGTGTGATGCAAGTGATGTAGCAGTTGGGGCTGTTTTGGGGTAACGTATCAACAACATTTTCTATCCGGTCTACTATGCTAGTAACACCATGAATAGTGCCCAAGTCAATTATACCGTTACGGAGAAAGAGCTCCTTTATATTGTGTTTGCTATTGAGAAGTTCCGCCTATACTTGATAGGTGCTAAAGTTATTGTCCACACGGACCATGCGGCGCTTTGTTGTCTTATAATCAAAAAGGATTCCAAAGCTCGGTTGATGCGATGGGTGCTCTTGTTGCAAGAATTTGATATTGATATCTAAGATAGGAAAGGTAGTGAAAACCAAGTGGAGGATCACTTGTCTCGTTTGGAGAAGGAGGGGAGGCCACATGATGGACTTGAAATCAATGACTCATCTCCCGATGAGCAACTTTTAGCAATTTCAATAAAAGAGGCACCATGGTTCACGGGTTTAGCAAATTTTCTTGTGAGTGGAATCATTCTGGATGAGTTCTCTTCAAGCCAAAGGAAGAAGTTCAAGAGAGATTGTCAAGATTATTATTGGGATGAACCATACCTTTTCCGGAATTGTACTGATGGGGTGATTAGGAGGTGTGTACCAGAAGAAGAGCAAGGTGATATTCTTGGGGCTTCTCATTCTTCACCATATGGTAGTCATCATGGTGGAGCAATAACGACAGCCAAATTTCTTAGTTGTGGTTTCTATTGGCCTACTCTTTACAAGGATGCTGGTGATTTGGTGAAAAGATGTGATGAATTCCAACGTGCCGGTGGAATCTCAAAGAAAAATGAAATGTCTCTCACAACCATCGTGGAGATTGATATTTTCGATGTTTGGGGAATTGAATTCATGGGCCCTTTTGTGAGCTCTTGTGGAAACACATACATCTCGGTCGCAGTGGATTATGTGTCCAAATGGTTTGAAGTCATCGCTTTACCCAACAATGAGGTGAGAAGTGTAGTGGCCTTCTTAAAGAAGAATATATGTACAAGATTTGGTACTCCACGTGCAATCATAAGTGATAGGGGGTCACACTTTTGCAATAAAGCTTTTGACACTTTACTTAGCAAGTATGTTGTTACTCACAAGGTCACGACTCCCTATCACCCACAAGCTAGTGGGCAAGTGGAAGTATCCAACCGGGAGATAAAGAATATCTTGTCTAAAATGGTGAATGTTAATCGGACAGATTGGTCCAAGAAGTTGGATGATGCATTATGGGCTTATTAGACGTCTTACAAAATACCTATCGGAATGTCTCCATACCGATTGGTATTCAGGAAAGCTTGTCATCTTCTGGTGGAACTAGAGCACAAAGCAATATGTTCTTTAAAGAAATTGAATCTTGATTGGGATGTAGCCGCTAACTTGCGGGCTACACATTTGAATGAATTGGATAAGTTCCGGTAACATGCTTACTCGAGTCCGTCCTTGTACAAAGAAAAGATTAAATATCTTCATGAAAAATACATTTGGAACAAAGATTTCAAGGTGGGCGATCTTGTATTGTTGTTTAACTCAAGGTTGAGAATGTTTCCTGGGGAAACTAAAATCCAAGTGGAGTGTTCCATTTGAAATTGTTGGTGTGACACTTTTTGGTGCATTAGACTTGAAGAACAAAAACAATGAAGTATTCCGAGTCAATGGTCACTGGGTGAAGCACTACTTGTGAAAAGTTGGAGATGGCCACGTCGTGGCGGTCATTCATTTCACTTGAGGGTATTCTGCGTTGTGCCGCAACATTAAATCAGGTGCTTCTTGGGAGGCAACCCATGTTTATTTTCCTTTTTCTTTTGTAGTTAGGTGTTATTTTTATTCTAACTTGATTTGAAGTGTGCTACAAGGATGAGTGTGACTTGCAGGAATTGTCTACAAAATATGGCTAAGTATTCAAGAATTATGCGGACCGCACTTTATTTGTGCAGACCACACACTTCTCTGTGCTATAGCAGAAGAGCATTCCGGTCACACATTCCTCTTGCGGACCGCACAATTGAGATGTCAAAAATTATAACTCTCTGAATTTTAAGCTTGTCAGTGCGGAGGTCGATCTACGACAGCACGAGAAATCTTCGTCTGCACCCTAAACTGTGCGAATCGCAAATGAAAATCTGAGATGAGGTTCCAGGTAATAGAGTGTGGACCGCACATGAAAATATGTGACCACACTCGTCTTTCTTACCCTTAGCGAACCATTAGTATAAATAGATGAAGAGGGCCCAATTTACATTTTTTGACTCTCTGAACTAAAAATTGTGTTCTGTTGAATTTTCTTGGAGATTTCATCTGTCCACACACACAGCCACTTTGATCATTCACTCATTACACTCACTCTATCTGGTATGCTTCAATTTCATGTTAATCTTTTTAGTTAGTTTAATTTGTAGATTTTTAGTTCGTTTTAGGCTATTTGTTGATCGAGTTCAATTGTGTGTCCATGTGGGGTAAATCTGAAATGGGTTAACTTGATACATGCTGTATGGGGACTGGGTTAGTGAAATTTCATATTTTTATAATGTTGCCATGTCTAATTGTGCGAGAATTTGAAAAACCTAAGTAGAAAAGTTTGATATGTACGTAATTGTTTGAAATCTGTGGTCGCACTTGAGGTTTAAAGAAGGCAGACTCAGGGTGATAGAGTGCAGACCGCACATGGAATTATGTGGCCACACTCAACCCCTTTTCCCTCTTAAGGCTCTTAGTATAAGTAGAACTTTTGAGTTCATTTTACACTTTTCACTCTCCTCACAACCACTGTTACTCTGCAAGTTTTCCTGAGAGACTTTCACTGCTTCTCACACACACCTACTTGTGATTACACGCCCAGTTCACTCACTATATCTGATATGCTTCATTTCATGTTAAAATTTGTGTTAGTTTAATTTTTGAAATTTTAGTTTCTTTTTAGGCCATCTGTTATTAGAGTTGATCCATGTGTCCATGTGGGGTAGATCTATACTAGGTAGTTAACAATACATGCTCTAACGGGTTGGGTTAGTAAGATTTCATGTTTATACCATGTTGCCATACCGATTTGTTCAAGTAATTGCAAAAGTCAAAGTACAAATATGACAACCTATTCATCAATTTTGAAATTTGCGGCCACACTTGAAGTTTTGCGGTCCGCAGTTTTGTGTTTTGGGCAACCAGGTTAAGGAAAGTGCTTCTACGGCCGCACTTTTATTGTGCGGACCATAGAAATCTGTGAGAAGCTGCACTTAAGTCCATCAGAGGTCTATCTCTTGAGACCCCTATGTGCGGACCGCAAAATGGCCTCCGCACTATCTTTAGAGAAAGGCTTCAGAGCCTCTGAAGTTTTCTTGTCAGAAGCGCGGCCGCACTTGTAATTGTGCGGTCTGCACTTCCGGTCTGCGGCCGCACATCAAAAATGTGCGGACCACAGATCCCAATTCCAGCAGCCTGTTGTTTTTTGCCGTAGCCTAACTGTGTCCATAATGTTCTCCCTTGCCTACATAAGTCTTGAATGTGTTAAATGATTACTTGAACCAAACCCTTTTTACTTTGATATGGACAATAGTTCAATTGCGAAAGAAGAGGTGAATCTTCTAGGGATCGAGGTAGAGGTACCTTGCCCCTTAGCCAACGTAAAACTATCAGGAAAAAGGCCACAACAGGCAGAGGGAGGGGTGCAGACCTTTACGAGTCTAGCTCTTATATCCCGTCTAGGGAGGATTCTGAGGGCAACTCCGATTCTTTTCCGTAGGAGTAGCCAGTTACACAATCTAGGCCACCAGGGCAATTTCAGCTGATGGATGAGCCCTCTTCATCTCACAGCACTTCCGAGGGTTCAAAAAGTGCTAGCCAGACTTTTGAACCGGCAGCTGCTCAAGACACGAATGCACAGACTATATAGGATATCCCTGATGATGGCAGAGGGGGAGAGGGTACATCCACTGCTGTGGAGAGATCAAAGAAGAAGGAGATATGGAAGGACAGATTTGTTAGAACTAGAATTCACAAGTCAAAACTAGAATTAAAGAAACAACACCAAGATGATAATCTGAAATAACGAAGATGTAATTAATAAACATTAATAATCATGCCAAACAGAACCCTAGAAACTAGAGTGCTTAGCCACTCATGTTCATAATAACAATTTTCCAAGTATTTTGCATAAATAAAATACAAAGAAAAGATGAAGGAATGAAGAACTCGATGATTGTTGTAAGGACCCGTAAAAAACTTTTAACCAAAAACTCAGGGTTTCGTGGTGCCAAGATAGATTCCTGCATTACTATAGTACTTTTTGGACTGAACAGTACCCTACGCACTTAGAGAAAAATGTTTCGCAGAAGAAAGCGTTTCTGTGGACCATTATGCGGTCGCATAATCACTCTGCGGACCGCATAATGGCCGCAGAGTGAAGCAGTAAGTTTGGACAATTTGAGGCATGTTTTGCGGTCGATTATGCGACCGCATAATCGATATGCGGACTGCATAATCGATATATGGACCGCATATCGGTCGCATAATTCCTCTTGGGCTTCTGCGGAGGGAGTTCTGTGGTGCATTATGCGACCGCAGAAAAAGTATGCGGACCGCATACTGGTCACATACCTAAGCCGAACGTTTAGGCCCCTGAGGGCCATTTTTGCGGTCACTTTGCGGACCGTATAACCATTATGCGGTCGCATATGCAACCGCAGACCTGTGTCGGGGCACCATTTTTCTTAATTTAAAACCCGACCCCCATTCCGTTAAAACACCCATTTAGTCTATTTTGAAGCTCATTTTTGATATTTCTAGAGTGAGAGAGAGGGTTCTAGAGGGAGGGCCTAATTTTTTATCAAATTGATCTTCAACCATCACTTAAAGCTTTGGAAATATTCAATTAGAGCACCAAATTCCTCATCCAAAAAGGTAAATCTTAATTTCAAACATAGTTATAATGGGGTATTAGTGTGATACTTTATGGGTATGAGGGTGGTTCGTCTTGCATGCATGTGATAAAGAATGTGGGAAGAATAAAAAGTGAATAGAACCATGAACGGTTTCCTAATTTTGGATTCAATTTGTATATTGCTAAAATAAATTGAGGTTGCTAAGGGGTCCGAATAATTGTAGAGTCTAAAGAAGCGCAATTGAGGTATGTATGGCTAACTCTCTTCTTCCTAGAATCGAACTCCTAGTGTCCAAATAGTGGGTGTAAGTTCTAACTTGATCATACTAGAATTGTTTGTCTTAGTGTGTTGGATTGAAAGATTCATGTTCCCAAATTGTTTACATGGTTACCATGTCATCATGCTATTTGAGAACGTAATTATGTTATTTCCAAGCTCCTTCCCTTATCTGTGCAATGCCTTATGTGATGGTACTTATCGACATGAATGATGATGTTATTTGAACGGATAAAAAGGGAAAAGACTTGAATTGTAAAATATTCCCAAGTGCCAAGAACTATTTAATAAATGGTGTTGTTTGTGCCATGTAACGAAATATGGGAAAGAAATGTGAATTTAGTGAACAATTGAAAGAGGTTATGTCTCAAGTGAGATGGCTTAGCCGATCGGGCCGAGATCGGACGCCATGCTGTACACATGGTGACATTTGTGTTGGAATTATTGATTTACATTGTGGATATGGATATGTCTCACTTGAGATGGCTTAGCCGGTCGGGCCGATATCGGACTCCGTGTAAAAACACGGTGGCATTGTGAGTTGTGGCTTTGGTACTAAAAATTTTTAGTCTAAAAAGATGGAAAGATTGAATTGGAAACTATGTGACCCTTGGTGTTTTCTTTGTATTTCTATGAAACTCTTATTGATTATTATGACTGCCTTCTCTTTGTTTCACTGTTCATTCTACTAAGATTGGTGTTTGCCTTACATACTAGTACTATTCGACAGTACTAACGTCCCTTTTGTCGGGGGCGCTACATCTTTGAATGGATGTAGGTGGTTCCATCACAGATAGTGCCGATTGCAGATAGTGGTGCTCTCTTTCTCTCCTCACAGCAGTCTTGATCTCCCAGGGGTCATGTAGTCCTTCTTTTGTATAAGTTTTCATATTTTGAGGTATAGCCGGGGCCTTGTTGTCGGCATTGTCATGTTGCTCTTTTATACTCTTAAAGGCTCCGTAGACGTTTATATGGGTCATGTATGTATGTTGGGGTGGTCGTTGGATCGAGTTGTATTTTGGGAACTCAACTATGGCATAATGTATATAAGAAAAAATGAACTAGCAATGTTTATATATTTATATAACTGATCGACCCCCTGTTTTACAAATGGTGATGCGATCCCTTTTTGGATTATGAATGAATCGTGTAGGAAAGGTTTAATAGGCTTGCTCGACCGGGTTCACTCGGTTGAGCGTCGGTCCTCGAGGTTGGGGCGTGATAATTGTCTCCTCCAAAAATTGTTCCACATGATGTTCTTGCCTCCAAATAATGTCCCCAAAGTCTTCTCTCCTTCCAAAATAGCGTCTCCCCCTCAAAAGCATATTTTAAGATGTATTTATATTGGCTAGAGTTTGTATAGGGCGAATTGGGTTTCTCCTAATTCGGATTGGAGAAGCTGATGTTTTCTGCTACGGTCCCGGTCTGGCGAAGTAAACCTCGATTCGCTATCTGGGACTTTTTTGGTTTCTTCTACTCTAGTCCCGGTTTGGTGAAGTGAACCCCGCGTTGTTGTCCGGCACCTGGGCACCAAACTTACACTTCCTCCAGATTCTTCCCTTTTTTACTTCTCTTTGCATGCAAACTTTCCAAATCACTACCAATTGACTCCTACACATATAAATATCATTATTAAGCTCGAGTCACAAATATTCACACCACAGTTAACAAGATCGAGGCATAATGCAAGAAAAATTACATACAAAACATGGATTTTTTGCCAAACATCACATGCAGTTACACAATCTAGGCCACCTGGCGATTTAAGCTGATGGATGAGGCCTCTTCATTTCACAGCACTTCTGAGGGTTCGAAAAGTTCTAGCCGGACTTTTGAGCAGGTAGTTGCTCCAGACACAAATGCACAGACTATACAGGATATCTTTGATGATGGCAGAGGGGGAGATGGTACATCTACTAGTGTGGAGAGATCAACAAAGAATGAGATATGGGAGGACAAATTTGTTAGAATTAGAAATCACAAGTTAAAACTAAAATTAAAGAAACAACACCAAGATGATAATCTGAAATAATGAAGATATAATTAATAAACGTTAAGAATCATGTCAACCAGAACCCTAGAAACTAAAGTGCTTAGCCACTCATGTTCGTAGTAATAATTTTCCAAGTATTTTGCATAAATAAATTACAAAGAAAAGATGAAGGAATGAAGAACTCGATGATTTTCTCCTCTAAAAATTGTTCCACGTGATGTTCTTGCCTCCAAATAATATCCCCAAAGTCTTCTCTCCTTACAAAATAGCGTATCCCCCTCAAAAGCATGTTTTAGGATGTATTTATAGTGGCTTGGGTTTGTATGGGGCGAATTGGGCTTCTCCTAATTCGGATTAGAGAATCTGATGTTTTCTGCTTTGGTCCCGGTCTAGCGAAGTGAACCTCGATTTGCTGTATAGGACTTTTCTGGTTTCTTCTTCTCCAGTCCCGGCCTGGCGAAGTGAACCTCGCTTCACTGTCTGGCACCTGGACACCAAACTTAGACTTCCTCCAGATTCTTTCATTTCTCTACTTCACTTTGCATGCAAACTTTCCAAATCACTACTAATTGACTCCTACATATATATAAATATCATTATTAAGTTCGAGTCACAAATATTCACACCACAGTTAACAAGATCGAGGCATAATGCAAGGAAAATTACATGCAAAAACATAGATTTTTAGCCAAACATCATATGCAGTTACACAATCTAGGCCACGGGGGGCGATTTAAGCTGATAGATGAGGCCTCTTCATTTCACAGCACGAGGGTTCGGAAAGTGCTATCTAGACTTCTGAGCCAACATCTGCTCCAGACACGAATGCACAGACTATACAGGATATCCCTGATGATGGCAGAGGGGGAGAGGGTACATCCACTAGTGTGGAGATATCAAAGAAAAAGGAGATATGGAAGGACAGATTTGTTAGTTTGGCTGCATTCGCTGACTTCCGCATGTGGTGGCCTACGAGATCTTTGACCCTTAAGAGGCAATTTTTGTTGAAAGATTTAGAGATGTACAACCCTGTAGTGATGAGACATTTTAGAGAGAGGAAGGGTTGGATGTTGTTCACTGAGAGAGTGGTAGATGCCAAAGAGTACCTTGTCCGAGAGTTCTACTCTAACATTTATCAAATCAATAAGAGGACGAAGGTGACCAAAGTACGCAACCTCAAGGTGAGGTTTGATTAGCAAACGCTAAATGTGTACTTGGGGTTTGAGGACTTCGAGCCGAGGGAGTACCTAGAGAAGTGTGCTATGAAAGAAGAAGTCTGACCATGGATAGCTGAGATTTTAGCACCACCGGGGCCACCACCACCATGGATCACTACTGGGAATCCAATTCACCGGAGCACGTTTAGCTTTGAAGCGAAAGAATGGTAGACTTTATGTGTAGCAGACTTGATCCGTGCCAGAATGAGACCCGTCTGCCAATTCCACAGATTGTTCTTGTGGCTTCTATCATGGCCGGGTACCCAATTAATGTGGGTGTTGTGATGTCGGCCAACATCTCATTGGTAGCACAACAGACCAACACGGCATACCCTTATCCCAACACTACTACAGAGTACCTTACTGGTGCAAAGGTAGAGCCGAGAAAATATGATACAAAGGTGAAGCCAAAGAAGTCATTTGACTGGTACTCATTGATGGATTTGACCAACCCAAATAAGAGAGATCAGCCTTCTACCACCACAGGCCAGTTTAATGAGCCGGCAATGGTAGTTTCTGAGACAGTTGACATTCCATCTATATCGGTTGAGCCATATCTAGTGCTGCTGCTATGCCTCTGCCACCATCTTCAGCTCCTACCACAACCCCCAAGGCATTCCCTGCTACAACTCCAAGTTTGGTGCCCATGCCTACAACTCATTATCTGTTCTACGAGTCTCCTAGACTTTGGTGAGTCTCATCAACTGGATGCAAACAGATACTTCAAAGTTGTTTGAGATATCTAGTACTGTTGCAGTGCAGTCATTTACATAAGCATCACAAGTCTGATCTTGATGAGAAGTTGTAAATGATTATGGACAACCAGAAGATGATCATGGATACTCTGGTACAGCAGGGGTCGGTCATTGAGGAGTTAACCAAGGAAGTGAAGAAGATAAAGAAGTCCCAGGCAAGCAAGAGTTCAGTTGATAAGATTAGGAAGGAGGTGACCCAACTTGCGACAGCTGGGGATTTGCCATTTGAAATGTTACCTGACCCAGACCAGTCCGCGCCAGATCCATCTGCACCATCTACACCGGTTGCACCAGCTGGCCAGTCTGATGAGTCATGCCTTGCTACTGATACTACTGAAGCAGTGTGTGCGATGTTTTCCACTCATGCCACTCCCAGATATGATGATGATGAGATACAGTTGGCTGGCCGAACGGGAGATGTTGCTGCTGGGGACACTGAGATGTCCAAAGATGCTTAGGGAGTTTTTCCTCGCCCTCTCTCTTTTCACTCTTATTTTTTAAAGCATTGGGAACAATGCTTACTCTTATTTGAGGGGGTGGAGTTTATTTGATTGGCACATTTGGATACATTCAGACTGTAATAACTGGACGATTCTATTTTTTTCTTGTTCTTTTTAGTTTACCTATCTTTAGTAGTTATTGTTCATTAGCTTCTTTAACTTTCCACTTTAGTTTTTGTTATCTTAGTAGCTTTGTTTTTATGTGTTTCCTAGTAGTATGGATAATAATCTTTTGGTTTTGTTATTGTCACGGTTCTTTCCAAAATAGTTTTGTGTGAACCGGGTGACTCGTCCCAATGATGGATGGCGTGACAATCTTCTTAACGAAATGAGTCAGTTTTTTGTGTTTAGGTAATAATAATAGTAATAGTCATGAATAAAAGGCATAATCAAGTCATTCTCAAAAAAGAGTTATTCATGCTTCATTTGGTACCAACACACTTAACTACGTGCTTATGGTTTGAAACAAGGTTTTTGAAAAGAAAAATAGCTCTAATTAGTGACTTTTGAGACTGTTGAGTTGACTTTGGTAATCATCAAGTGGTCTATTGGACCATAGTGGTCTTTAACTTGATTATGGTTGTTGTAGGCTTTCGACTCTATCCTTTTTTATGGTGTAGTTGCGTGAGGGGTGAGGTGATTTATTGCTAGTCCAAGTACCCGTATGAATGGTCTAAAACTTGCCCTGAATGTGCTTCAAGGCGAAATCCTAAGTTTTGCTTGGTTTGGGAAATGATTGTAGTCTTTCCTTGGTCCGTTTGAGCTTTCTTATGCCAATCAATGTTGTTATACCTATTCAACCCCCTTTAAGCCTCTAGCCATTCTCATTTGATAACCATCATATAAGACTTTACCCATTTTTATTATGATCCTCTCTTGGCACCCGAACCTTCTTTAACACTCTTGTAAAATAAGTGGCTTAAAGAATAAGTTTGGGGGGAGAGTTAAGGAATTTGAAAGAGGTATCAAGGCACCAAAAAGAGAAAAGAAATGATCTCTATGAAAAGAGAAGGCAAGAAAAGAAAAGGAACAAAAAGAAGATGCATAAACGAGAATAAAAGAAAGGGTTAATGGAATCAAAAAGAGATAATCACCCCTAACATGAGCATCAAGGGAGAAAAGGGATGAAATGATCAAGAAAGAGTGATGTCAAGTCTCTCTAACCCCCAAGAAAGAAAGAGAATGCCTCTAAGAATAGGCAAATGTGAGCCAAGAAATAAAAATGTGGAGATCTTAAGGAAAGGTGTAACCACTTACCCATATGGTATCCTACCCCAATCCAAAAGACTTCATTACAACCTGAAAGAAGTCCTACTTAATTTTGAACCGAGTGAGCTTATATTAATGGTGATCTACATGAGGGGCAAGCCTGTGGTACTTGAAGTTGTACTTGTGACATTTTTTTTGTGAGAGAAGAGCGAACCTTTTATGGATCTTAAGATTGAGTGCTAACATTTGAAGTGAGCTTGGCAAATGGAAGGTAGAGGAGGAAGAGTTTGGACTCCACCATGATCTACATGATAGAACAAGAGTCCTTGATGAGCAAAGTCAATTCTTGAAGCTCAAATGTCATATTAGAACTATATGTGTATGTTATGTAATTTTTCACCTTGTTGATAATGCATGAGTAGTGTGGATAATTGTTGGTCCTAACTGAGTATGAATGGCTTACCATTGATTCTCTAAAATGACCTTTCACTATGAGGAGGTGGGAACTAATCTATTTGCTTGAGTACAAACAAAGACTTAAGTTTGGGGGAGTTGATAAGTGTGGATTTTGACCACTTATTAGTATCTTATTACTTTAGTTTTAGTCCGAATGTATTGATTTATATTCCCAAAACTAATGAAAGTGTAAGAATTGCAGGAATGTTGGAGATTTGGACTCTAATGAAGAAATCTAACTCAAAATGGAGTGTTCCGGCTCATAAGGCAAGAAGGGGTGCACCAGACCAAAAGTGCGGTCCGCAGAAGTATTTCTACGGCCGTAGAAGAAAGCGCGGACCCTAGAATTCTCTCTGCGGCCGCAGATCTGGTGTTGAAGCTTAGAGGTTGATTGAAGAGAAGTGTGGACCGCATACAATTTGTGCAGTAGCAGAACATGGCCGCACTGACAAAAATTCAAAAAGTTCAAAGAGTGCAAAATGATCAAGATTGGAGCCTTGCCAGAAGTGCGGAACGCACATGGAATTGTGCGGCCGTAGAAGCTGAAATGTGGGCGCAGATCAAATTGTGCGGCTGCAAAATCCTCTACCTGCAGACTCAAGCAAAGTGCGGACCGCATATGGAATTATGCGACCACAGAACCTCCCGAAGGACATTTTTATCATTGAATTTTGGGCCACTATATATAGACGGGTCAGTTTTTCCAATTTAACACTACAATACTCTAACTCTTTAAGTAGAAACTTAGATTGACCGTCAAGTTTTGTAGTTTTTCTGAGCTATAGCCTTTGTAGTTTACCACTTTGGGTCATTTGTGGCCAATTTGGGTTAAAAACACAATAATTTATCATTTTAATTTCATGTTATGACTTTAATTAGTATTTTTTCTTTATTCTTTTTCATTTTTACTATAAGCAACTAGATATTTACTAGGGTTGCGACCCAACCCTAATGTGTAAACCTTATGGGTAATTAATCTAATGCTTGTTTATGATTAGATATTTGTTATTTAGCCTTGTTCATGCTATAATTTTAGAATTAATGGTTGCAAATATTGATTCATGCCTTTTTGACTTGGTCTTTACTTGAGAAAGAGAGACTTAGTCTAGGAAAACTTGGCTAACAAGAAATTGGGCTAGTTAAGGCTTTGACTAGCCTAATTAAAGGGTTTAAACTAGAGATAGGAAAAACCCGACTTGAGCTCATATCAACTATGTTGTTTGATACCCATTTGGACTTGAGAAAGTCAAATTGGCAAAATCATTCTCTGACCGAGAGGTATTGAGTGGGTAATTTAGAGTTGGGAGCTATAATACACCCCAATCACCAAAACAAATGTTAACGTAATTAACCCATTTGGCTAACACCTAGGTGAAGGTTATATCCCTAGGCCTTTTACATATTTGAAAACAGCCAAAAATAATTAATCAACTTCTAGTTTCACTTCTCTAGTTAGCCATTGATAGTATAGTTTTTAGAAGTAATTTGCAAAACCAACTTGTTTGGAAGTGTATTTAAGACATTTCTTCTACACGCATCAAGTGTACACTCTAGCACCCATTCTTAGCTCCCTGAGAAAATCGACCCCGACTCATAGTTGAGTACTATTCTTCCAACGACCTCTTCCACTCATTGTTGAGTGTGGATTGGGAGTGGATCAAATATCAACTGGGAGATTCGACTGTTACAGAATGAATGTAGACATACTATAGAATAAATGTAGACAGAATGAATATAGACATAATGAATATAAACATACTTTTATGTATATATACTTGTTACTTCTTGCTATAATACCCAAGGAGATTGCTTCATTTTCTCTGTATTTTACATGGTATCAAAGCAGAGACATTTGATTTTACCGATGTTACTTCAGAAAGTTCGCCGGAAGTCATAGATCAGGTCTGGTACGAGGGAACCAGTTCATGGTTTTATTTCTGATGTTTGCTCGATATTTCCGGTCAGAATTTTGTGGTTTCTTATTCATCAAACTTTGGTTGGGTAGATTTCAAAGATTCTAGGTTTTATCAATTTTGTTTTCTTTGGTCAAAATTATCTTTTTTTTACTTTTCATTTATTGATTCGGTATCTGATTACTATCTAAGGACTCCATATTCTTGGTAAATTTTTCCTCTGTGAATCTTTGGCTTGTTGAGCTTTATATAAGTGAAGATCATTTTGGTGATTGGGCTAGATGAGAGATTCTGTTACTTGATCTTTTGGATATTTGTTGGGGTATCTTTTTAGTAAAATTTTATTGGTCCCTCTTCCATTATTTTGATACTTTGAGTGTTCTAGTTGAGCAAATTTTTGGTGAAAGTTTTCAATTATATCATTTGGAATACTATTTTGTTTGATTCTCACTTATTCTCTGATTCATTGGGTAAACTTCAGATTCTGTATTCCGAGGGGTAACTTTATTTGTGTAAAGTTCTGGTTGTGGTCAGTTTGCTGGAGTTCCTTTTTGTTTACTATATCCTGAACTTATGGCTACGCCTCCTAGTCCAACAATCTTGGTTTTAAATGAGTTTCTAAAATTCCTTCAATATCAAAAAATCAATTAAGGAACCTTCTTCGGTTACTGATTTTGCTAGGTCGGATAAAACATGTCTTATCACCTCTTCAAAATAAATGGGTGATTGATTCATGTGCCACAAATTATATGACTATGGCTCCCATTCATCAGGAATGTAGAGATCACATGATAAATATCCTTTACCAATAACATGCTTCGCTGTAAGATTTAAAAATAAATAATGGTCGGGGAAAAAGCGACACAACAATGAAGGTGTCTGGTGATTTTATTAACATAAATCAGATTAAAGGCCAAGTTTGATAGACTTAATACAGAAGAAAAGGTAACAAAGGAAGTTTGTTTACGAGTTCCAGATCTAACACTGTTACAAGTTCATCCATCAGCTATAGTAATTGGAGAGGTTGCTCTGTGTGGCCATGTCCTGTTCTTTTCAAAATCGGGCATAGTTATTTTGTCAATTTTGTAGATGATTTTTCTCGAATGAATTGGATTTACTTTATGAAAAGCCGCTCTGAAGTGTTTACTCACTTTTCTGCCTTCTGTGCTGAAGTCAAAACTCAATTCAATGCTTCGACGCCTATTGTAAGGAGTGATAACGCTAAAGAATACATGTCAGAGTTATTTCGGTCCTACATGAGATAACATGGTATACTACAGTCTTCATGTGTTGACACACCTTCTAAAAATGGAGTTGCTGAGAGGAAGAATAGGCATATACTTGAGACAGCTCTGCCACTTTTATTCCAAATGAAGGTCTCTAAATAGTTCTGGGCTTATACAGTCTCTACAACTTATTTTTTGATTAATCACATGCAATCTAATGTACTTGGTGGTAATATACCTTATAATGTTCTTTTCAAGTCATTATTTTTGATGGAACCTAAGGTGTTTGATTGTACATGTTATGTTCGAGATGTTCAACCATCTGTTACCAAGTTGGATCCCAAGACATTGAAGTATGTTTTCCGGGCTATCCTCGCCTTCAAAAGGGTTTGAATGTCATTCTACTGAAATTGGCAAATATCTAGTGTCAACTGATATGGTATTTTGAGAGACTACACCATTCTTCTATGCACCTCCCATTTCTACCGTCCAAGAGGAGGAAAATGAGTGGCTAGTATATCAGGTTACCCGTACTTTGATAGAAAAATCAAATATTTCTTCATCTCCTAGTTCTTCTATTGAGCAACAATCGACTATTATACCTTCAGCACCTGCTCTAACTTTGTTAGCAAGACCGCCAATTGTTCAAGTTTACTCGCAGAGGCGAGAGACAAATGATACATGTCCTACAACTGTTCCTTCGTCATCAGATCCTCCTCCACCTGATCTACTAGAAAACCTTGACCTTCCTATTGATCTTTGCAAAGGTACACGTACTTGCAAATCCACATATTTCATTGCTAATTTTATTTTTTATGACCGCTTATCATCTACGTTAGAACTATGATTGCTTCTTTAGACTCCATCTCAATACCTAAAACAGTGAAGGGAGCTTTGAATCATCCATGATGGACTGATGCAATGCTTGAGGAAATACATGCCTTAGAAAATAACCACACGTGGGATTTGGTGGATTTACTCAAGGGAAAGAAACCAATGAGATGTGAGTGGGTATTTACAATTAAAGTTACTCTAGATGGTTTTCTGTGGCAAGACTTAAAGACAGTCTTGTGGCTAAAGGGTATGCTCAAACTTATAGGGTGGATTATTCTGACACCTTCTCCCCGGTTGTCAAACTCACTTCTGTCCGCTTATATATTTCTCTAGCTGCTTCTAAGAATTGGCCTTTACACCAGTTGGATATTAATAATGCGTTTCTTCATAGTGATCTTCAGAAGGAAGTGTATATAGAGCAACCACCCAGTTTTGTTTCTCAAGGGGAGTATGGGAAATTCTATCATTAGAAGAAGTCCTTGATGGCTTGAAGCAAAATCCTTGATCTTGGTTTGACAAGTTTAGTGAGGTAATTCAGGAGTTTGGACTGAAAATGAGCAAGTGTGATAATACAGTCTTCTATCGGCAATCAACAGTTGGAACTATTCTTCTTGTAGTATATGTTGATGACATTGTTATCACAGAAAATGACTATGTAGGAATTTCTTACCTTAAGTCTTTCCTGCACACTAGGTTTCATACAAAGGACTCGGGCATGTTGAAATACTTTTTGGGAGTAGAAGTAAATAGAAGCTAGAAGGGAATTCTTTTATCTCATAAAAAGTATATTCTTGTCTTGCTTGCAGAAAGTGGAAAGTTGGCAGTTAAACCCTGCAATACTCCAATGGTTACTGATGTGCATCTGATGAAAGATGATGGAGATCATTTTGATGATCCAGAGAGATACATGATGTTAGTTGAAAAATTAAACTACCTCGCTGTGACTCGTTCAGATATAGCCTTTGCGGTAAGTGTTGTTAGCTAGTTCATGTCTGCACCAACGGTCAAACATTGATCAGCTTTGAATCGGATTTTATGTTACTCGAAAGGAGCTCCTGGACTTGGCATATTATATAGCAATCACGGTTATACTCGTATTGAGTATTTTGCAGATGCTGATTGGACTGGATCCAAAATTGTAAGAAGATCTACTACATGTTATTGTGTCTTTATTAGAGGAAACCTGGTATCGTGAAGAAGTAAGAAGCAAAATATTGTATCTCGATCAAGTACAGAATCTAAATATAGAGTTATATCTTAGTCTGTATGTGAGATTATGTGGATACATCATCTTTTGACTGAAATTGGGTTGGAGCATCCAATACCAACAAAACTCTGGTGTGACAATCAAGATGGCCTCCATATTGAGTCAAATCCGATGTATCATGAAAGAACTAAGCATATTGAGGTTGACTACCATTTTATTCGGGAGAAGACTCAGTAGAACTTGATATCCACTAGCTACATAAAGATATGAGAGCAACCAACTGATTTATTCACAAAGGCGTTGAATGGAATTCGAGTTGATTACCTTCATAACAAGCTGGACATGATCAATATCTTTGCTTCAGCTTGAGGGGAATATTACAGAATGAATGTAGACAGAATGAATATAGAGATAATGAATGTAGACATATTTTTATGTAATATACATAGCTAGCAGAATTATAGGGATTCGAAATAGATTTATAGGATCTCCTTTTTTACTCTTTCTATATAGTTAGGGCTCTATGTACTTGTATATATACTTACTTCTTGCAATAATACACAAGGAGATTGCTCCATTTTCTCTGTATTTTACATCGACAATGGCAAGACACCACCAAACATGTTAGGTAACTTTTATCCTAATCTTTTAATGGCAGAACTCCAGTATTAATGTGCTGGAATTTTATCTGTTAAAGTTTTAAAATCTAGCACATGGTGCTGTGGTTTCACCGGTAGAGTATTTTAGAACTCCAAGAGTAATTCCTGGAGTTTTGAACTATACATTTTAAAACTCTAGTAATTGTTCCTGGAGTTCTTTCATGTTTTAGGTAGTGGTATTTTTGTCCAAATTTGTATTTCTGCATTAATGAATGGCTAATTTAAAAGGTGACTGGAGAATCCAAGTAAAATATCATAGGTTGAAAGTTGAAATTTTAGGGTAGAAGAAGCTCAAATATAAGCATGAGAAAGATTCTATAACTACATCTCCAATAACTTCCTGGGTCGAGGAACTAAATCGTTGAACGGTGTAGTCGCCAGAGATCACCCCTGCATAAGCAACACCAGGCAATAACTCCACCTACTTATGCCAACCTTAATCTCCTCGTGTCAATTTGTTATCTATCACAATAAAGGAATACATATCTAATCAAGTTGGGAAAAAAGACGTTTATTGTGATTGTTATTTAGCTTGGTCACATGAAAGGCATATGGCATTTCCGTTAGTTTAAATAGTAGTAATATATTTTGGAATTCCATCAGGTGGACAAAAAATGTTCAATATTTGCAACTTAAAAGAACAAATCTGCTCAGAGTAATATAATTGGGATAAGAATAGGCTTGGCCCGAAACTTAAGGACCACTTGAGTTAAAACCTCTAAGAAGTGACAATCATGTAATATTCTCATTATTGGGGGTTAAATGTGGTTTTATTTTATTTTCCCCATTTCAAAAGTGTTTCGTGTGGTTATGGTTAGTTATTAGGCGGGCCGCGGGAGTGAAGTTTATGGCTACAATGGCTGTTTCCTTGTTCATGGCTGCTAACAGCATTGTGAAGTTAAACTTCCCAATTGTTGTAAAGAATGTGCCTATTGAATCCTTTCGTGTTTTCTTGAAGCCTGTGCGTTGTCTTCCTGTACAGCAACAGGTATTAAGCATTCTGTATAAACCTTATTCATTTTACTAATGACTTAAATTATAGCCTATGTGTTATGTGTAGTGTAGTTCATTATTCTGTGATTTGTGATTGATTTTCATATTTGGTGAAAGTGATGTGTGTAACTTTTCTCAAGTTCTGTGGAGCAAAGAAATTGTCGTTTTCTTACTATTTGAGTTGGATCTTTTTCTTTTCCACTAAGTTACATTCTATAGTTGATATTCCGATCTGATAATACCTTGGAGCAATGGTTGAACCTGGAATTTATGCAAGGGATTCAAAACAATACTATATTTTCACACATAGAACCCCTTTACCACTATGCTAAAAGTTTTCCTTAGGTCAAGGGGATTCAACAGTTCGTATGTAACTCAAAATTATCTGTTTGCACAGTATAATTATTCGAAAAAGTGGATTCAATTGACCCCCCTTACTCTTACCTAGCTCTGCCCCCTGCGTCTGAAGTTAGTATTTGAAGATTAAGCTGTAGGTTGAGTATGGAAATGGATCAATCCGCGTGGAAATTCTTATTGATAATTAAGATGATGGGGAAGTTGGTATACAGAAACAGAAATTCTAAGTCGTACTGTTGAGATACAGAAACAGAAGAAAATGAGGGAAATCTCTGCATTCCCACATGGGATATTCGATTCATATATCCTTTTACTGCATAAATACTTTACCCTCATGTACTGGACTACTAATGTTGGTGCGGATAAAAATGGATGGATACCTAATAAGGTCTTCAAAAATTCTGTGGCTTATTAACACAGCTTGGTCTAGTCAGGAAGCAGGCTTCTGTTGGGTCATCTTTGACAAAGTAAAACTTTAATGAGACCTTGGAAAAATCTTGGTATACAAGTGGTTATGCAGAAATAGAGAACCTACACAAAATTACGATTCTCTACAAATAACACCCATTCCGCTATGTTGACAGAAAGCTCATGGTTGCTCAAAAGTTGCTAAGAACAAAACACGGACCTCCATCCCTAGTCCCTACAAAATCATTTCCTGCTCCATCAAAAGTTATCATCTTCTTTTCCTTCTAAAGTATCCACATAGGAGCCAAAGGGGCAGCATTTTTATGGTTTCCATCTTCTTTTCCTTCTTTTGAACGTCCTACTAAGCATCACTTCTTTAAATGTAGCTGGCATTGTTCATTGTACCCCAAACAGATTCTGCAGCATCCACCACAATTGTATTGCAACCTGGCAATGCACTAATAAGTCATCCACATCTTCGCCCGAATAATTGTAATGTAAGACCAGCTAAGATAGGTGAAAAGAACATGCATTTCTTGGAGCTCTAGTATTCCGCGCTGAGATGAGATGAGTCTTGATAACCTGTGGTAGATGGACTTTACCGAAAATACTCCACTCCCCATTTTGTCCTTTTCCATATCTTGATCAGATAATGTAATTAATATGTTATATTTGAACCACTTAACATGAGTGTTGCTGACATGGTCAGATCAACTTGTCATGTCTTAGTTCTCAGTGGTTCACTATAGTCTAGAATTCCTGAAAGTCATTAATCTCCTTAGTTTGTCTTCTTGAGTATTTCTCTTTCCATTAAATGATGATCCGTCCTTATAGATATTTAGATCTCCAACAGCTTAACCATTTCTAAGTAGAGATACTTTTAAGTCCGCTATGATCTTACGCTCATTTTCTCATAGCTCTGGGAATCTGTACTTAGATGAGAAAATCCGTGTTCTCACTTTTCAATAAGACTTCAACAAAAATACTATGCTTCCCCTTTAGTTCTTTTTCCTAGTATGTTGATCTTGATCCGGTAAAGGAATATGCTTTCTGTTTGGACCATATTATCATGAGTGTTGCTGGTGTTTCGACTAATAATGGTGAGATCAACTTGTCATGTCTTAGTTTTCAGTGGTTTAGTATAGTCTAAAATTCCTGATTTTGTCTTCTTGAGCATTTTTCCTTTCCATTACGCCATGACCTTTGTTTATATTTAGATCTGCATCAGCAGAGGCGGATGTAGTGAACAACTAACGGGTTCAACTGAACCCATAACTTTTGATGCAGTATAAAATTTATATGTAAAAATTCATTAAAATTGCAAAAATAGTGGATATGAACCCATAACTTTAAAAATATAATGCTAAAAACCTTAAAAGTTGAACCCATAAAAGTTAAATCCTGGATCCGCCCCTGTGCATCGGCTTAACCACCTCATTTCTAAGTGGAGATAGATACCTTTTAAGTCCGCTATGATCTTATGCTCATTTTCTATTAATATTATCTGCTCCGCTAGCTGACTGTATCTTTGTTTTGAGATACTGAATCTTTACATCTTGCGCCTTGCAACATCCGAGTTTCTTTATTTTTTTAGAAGTTCTTATTGCTGTGGAAGTGGTATTTGCTTTAACTCTTTCTCTGTTTGTTCTCATTTGAAAGGCTGAGTCTGGAATCTTGTGCGAGCCTTGTGGTGGCACTGGATGGTTACTTTGTGATTTTTGTAAAGGGCAAAAGACCAATGTGAAATCTGAGACTAACAAAATTTACCGTCGATGTCCATCATGTAGAGCTGTAAGTATCTCTACAATCTTGCATTGCCTTAGTTTTTCACTTTTCAGTGGAACACAATAATTACATCGATTGATGTTTCAGATGTGTTGTTAAGTTTTAATAATAATTCCACTGAACTTTTTCTTTGTGTTACTGCAGGTGGGATACATATTGTGCTCAAAATGCAAAGTTTTCAAATGCGTTACTTTCCCAAATTATGAAGATGGTGAAGTCCTCAGCTTTTGAACTCGCAAGTTCATCTCAGTTGCTATATATCTCGAATATTCATTTTGACCAATTACCATATATATAATTTTACTGACTGGAGTTGCTATGTAAGTTTACCTGATATGTTTACTCTTTCGATAATCAGTATAAAGAAAAAGAAAACAGCTGTGAGATTTCAGGCGTTAAAGAGATGTGTACACTGACTTTTATAGTCCTCCAGATCATTGCATAATTGTTTTGATAAACCAGTTAAACAAAGCACATATCAGAGGTTCAACTTGTGAGAATCAAATAAGTTGAGCTGAAAAAGGATTTCAAATGTAGTCTCAACATTTCTGTGAAGCAACTAGTCTGTGTTCTCAACGATAGCATTGTGAATCTTTAGTATAGACAGTAATTAGTAATGAAAAGCCTGAATAAATGAATACTCCTCGTTAGCTACCTAAGGAATCATGATATCTTTATTAATACAAACGTATTCTACGATTTTGTAGCGTGTCTACAAGAACCTCAAGCTGCTGTCAGCCAAATTAATTTTGACAAAGATCCGAGGAACTAACTAGGTAGTCACTAGCACCAAAGATATACAATAGTCATCTGGAGGAGTTTTCCTTTTTGGATTCGAAACTCTTAGTCGAGCTGATGGCGAGATTGATTTTTTCTTCGAGGTTCACTTATTTTTTTTCTGGTTCTTTAGGTTGGTAAACTGCTTCTAAACACTCTTTAGCTCTGTGAATCTTTGACTGAAGGTAAAAACTCCCATTTTTAGCATTTCGCTCAAACAAGTTGTCATACTTCTGCAAGAAGAATGAGAAGCAAAGTATTTGTCATACTGAAGACAAAGGAAGTGTTACAAGGTAATGACGCCATTTAGACGAACCTGCACAATTTCTTCCCATGATGAATTCTCAGTGACGCCAAGAATCTGCCTTGCCTCTCCCTCCGTCATGGTTTTACTAGCTCTTTTAATATTCTGCACTGCTTCTTGAGCAACACCATTTTTCGAGGCATCTGCCATCAAGATGCAGTAAGTACATCATGTGGCAAGATGTGCAGGGAAGCAAACATATAACAACAAACCAAGTCATACCCAATAGCTTAACTCAGAATATTGAATCTTACCCCATTTCATTCCTTGAGGTAGGAGCGGGACATGAATCAACCATGCCGAAACATACTTTTTATGATTAACAATTCTTTCTAATGCAGAATTTGGTAGTGATTCCTTTGGATTAAAATCCCTAAGAAAATCACCCATGTATCTCTACTTAGTATTAATACAGTACATTCCTTGTCTGCAAGTGATTAACCAGGTAGTTAACACACAAAAACTCTGGAAATCACAGTTTCAAATCCCAACTAAAATCACTCAGAATGAGTCTATCAACTCCAACCCGGTGAGTAGGATAACTTAGCCCCACTGCTTGTAGGTTGTGCAAGCTGCCTGATGGATAAACCAAATGGGCGTGCAAGCTAACTCACACATTCAAATCAAAAGAAAAAACCTCTCGAGCGCGCGCGCACACAAAAAGAAAAAAAACTTTGGATAGAATTTAGGGACGCAGCTTGTCGTTATTGCTGAATCAATATATTCTAAAGTAACCATGCACGGCATTTTTGGGATTTTTTTAATAAGAGCATTCCTTGGGAATTAAATTAACCTCACATCTAATGAAAAACAATGCAACAGTTCTGAAATGCTTATGATGCAGAACGCCTCAGATTAATTGCCTATAAAATTAATTATAAAAGAGGAGGGTTGGGGGCTGGGGGTGGGGGCTGGGGGTGGGGAGTGGGGGGTGGGGACATGAATTCAGAAGATACTTACTGGCTAATGCCTGACGATATGCTTGAACAAAAGCCCTTGCCAATATAGAAGAGCCCATTACAATTAAATTAGCAAGAATTTTTGCAGCCTGCCTCAAGAACAACATGATTGTGTTTCCCGCATTAAGATATCAATTCAAGTAAGCGGATGGCTCATGAGAATGCACTTGAAAGGGTAGGGAAAACATCAAAGAACAGTGATGTAATGTGAGGTATGGCCCTAAACATCCACTTTTTCTATGATAAGAACCATGTTGGTAAAAAGAGTAAATTTATGATTTTACTTTTGTGTAGGGGGATAGAGGGGAGGTCACATGGACATGGTTAGTCGTTAAATCATTTTTACTAATCCATCAAATGCGTTACCATTTCAACCCAGCTAAGTAAAGAGAGAGCCTAACTTAAAATGGCAAAAGAACAAAAAAGGAAGAGTTAGACTAAAGAAATCCTTAACTTGCCAAAAAGACTTTTGAAGAATTCTATAAACAAGCAAAATGATAATACTCAAATTCAAAGGAAAAAGGAATTGGCAGAATTCACATCTGGATGAATATTGCACCAAGAATAAAAAAGTTAAAAGTACAAACATACCATTGATGAAATTAGGAGATGACCCCAACCAGGAAAGCGGAAATGAGTAACCTAAGAAAAGACCAAACATTGGATCAATTAGATTAAAAAATCAAAAAGCTACTTGTATACATGATATTAGTAGTCCCCAATAAGACCAAATACCATAAATAGTAAAAAATAAAAATACATAAAAAAGAAGCTAGAATCCAAGCATTGAAGGTTAAACATTTTCGTTTCTTTATAAGGCCAGTCAAAGGTTAAACATGTTGTGCTTATTTAAGCATCTATGAGTTTGAAGAAAACAACAATACCAACCATCCTCCAGATGAAATACTTTACTCTCAACACATCAGACTAAAACTATCAAACAGCAAACGAAATGATTCCTTCACGAGTCTTCCATGCTTTGCATTCTCTTCCACCAGATGTCAAAGGCTCATTTAAGGCGCACTTAAGCCCTGAAGCTCAGAAAAGCTCAAGGAGGGCGCTTCACCTCGCTTAAGTTGCGCTTCCGTGTAGGCAAGTCACTAAAGTGTGTGCCTCAATGCCCATGAGTTCTATCTTGAACTGAGTGGTACTAAACAGCAAATATTATCAGCAAATAAGTTTATTAGTTGTTGAGGAAAACATTAGGAGTAAATTTGTTTCTTTTTTGTTGAATTACATAATGTATTTTTATTTTTTCCTTTAGTTGCGCTTTTTTTTCCTCACTAAAGCCCGCATTTTAGCTGCGCTTTGCGCTTAAAGCCCCAATCGACCTGGAGCGCTTTTTAGAACTTTTCGCTTTTGACAACATTGTTCCACTCCCTTGTCATCCAAATTCTTATCAAATATCAGTGACTTCTTCTTTAAATAATATCTAAGACAAATTCACTTCCCCTTAACAAAAATGTTATTTTGTTTAGACTTTCGATGCATTAAGCAGAATCACTCCCTTGGTGAAAAAATCCCACATTAATTATATTTTCATTCAAAAACAAAAAAGACAAAGCAGAGCTCAAAATGTGGAAAGTAGAGCATATGCTACACATATTAGTACCAAAAAGAAACTTTCTACACTCAATTTACTGATGCAAAATAGCTTATCTCTTGTAAGGTATACGGTCTTAAATAAGAGTTCCTCACAGCAAAAAGTGGCATTAAGTAATTTCAACAGGTGATGATGGATATCAACTGTATAAACCCTTTATTTCACTAAAGAAGCAGCAGATATAAACTTTGATACAAAAATGCAAAAGTAAATCCAGTCACTCCACCTAATAAGGGGCGAGAATGACAGTTGTATGTGCTTCTTTGGCTAACATGCCAAGGTAACACCCATTTCCTTTGTCATTCCAGCTTCTTTTTCTGGCTTTGCAACCTTTCAGGCAGTATCAGTATGTCCAAAATAATGTTGGTCAGAAAAATGTAAGTGGCTTCTGGGAGAATATGCCTCTTGACCAATTACAATCCAGCCTTGTTCAATTTAGCTGGCTGCTGGCCACTGTTCAAAACATACTCATTATATTCAATTTAGTTGGATATTGTGCTTCAAGAGAAAGCACAAGACTAGGAAGTTGTGCAAGTATAAAATAATATTTTTGCAGAAATTTCCTATTGCCCAGCCTCTTTGCATTTAATTTCAATAACTTCGTAGCCCTCTTAATACAATAAAAATTTATCCTTTATCACTTGAATATGTTATAAAGAAATGGTTTCCTTTGATGGTAGACATTCAGCACTCCACTAGAATCAGTCCATCTATTCTAGTTGTAGTCAACCAATCATTTAAGACCCTTAACAATGAAATTGTAAGAAAGTTAAACATACATACATACAAAAAAAAAAAAAAAAAAAAGGCTCACTCTACATTCTATGATCAAATTGTTTCAAGCCCAATGTAAGCTTAACTAAGGATTACCGTTACATCCAAAAAGCTGAAAACTTTGCAATCGCATTTGTCCTTTTCAAACAATTCAAAGCATATCAATGAAAACACAATAGAAAATGGAAACACTTTTCAGCAGCGATAAGGTAAAGATTAAACAATTTGGATAAATAAGAAAAAATGTCAACTTTTCGGATAATCAGTTAAGAATTCTTAAAAAGCTGACACTTACAGCAAAGTTGAGAAAAATCGTACCTTTTGACAGCAAATAAATCAGATAATGATGAATTCTAAGGCACTCGAAATTAAAGAAAATTTTCGGGGTTGGAAGAAATATGGATGATTTTACGTAGGATTTTTGGGGGTGAGAGTTTCTCGATTTGCCTAGAAAAATTAGGCAGAAGGGGCAACCCCACAAAAGGACGAGGCTATGTTGTTTTGTTTTGTTTTTTTTTTCTTTTCAATTTGTGTTGGTAGAAATATATACTTTTTGCTGTTTGGTTTGAGGCGATAATAAAAGCAAATAAAATAAATAAGGCGAATATACTTTTCTTGTAAATCATGATAACAAATACTCCTAAAAAGTTTTTTTAATGTAATTAAAAAAAATTGATAAATGCAATTTTTTAAATTAAAAATGATAAAAGCAAAGAGAAATAAAGGAACAGAATACCCACCAGATTTTTTGTATTCTTTTTTAGCTTCTTTATCACCAAGAGGGTATTTGGCTAAGCTTATAAGCTTATCAAACTAGCTTATAAGCACTTTTCGGTTTATCTACGCGTTTGGTAAAGTTAAAAGTATTTATGAGTCACGTGCTTATAAGTCAAAAGTCATAAGCTGGTCACCCCCAACTTATGAATTTTTAGCTTATAAACACTTTAAGTTTGACCAAAATTTTTACTATTTTATTCTTAAAATATTCTTTTTTAGAAAAAAACTCTTACATCAATACCCACTGCCTCAAGTATTATTTCAACCTAAACCCCTGCTTCTTCAAGTCTTGAATTCTCATTGACTATTTAAGATAAGCAAATTCTCTATTCCTTTGCATATTCGTATCTATGTGATTGTGTATTAATCTTTGAACTGTATGTAATAAATGAGGACACATCAAAATTTTTGATGTATTGCTTTCTAAGTGTTGTGATGATGAAGACAGTGTTTGTTTCTCTTCAAATATTTTGTCCTATTTAGGTTTATTTTTTACTGAGAAACTTTTGTCAATTTATTAATTATTATAACTTATAATTATATGCTCATCATAAAATAAATTATATTTATCATAAAAATTATCTTATCTAAGCATAGTTGTATTAAAAATAAAATAACATACAGAATATTTTGAATTTGAATCGATCTGGAATCTAAAATTTTGAAAAAAATTACGCCTTTATAAGTGTAAATATTTATAAGGTTATTTAAGTCATTTTAACAGAAAAAGAGCTTATCAACACTTTTTTATCAAATACTACAACAGCTTATTATCAATTTTAGCACTTGTATCCAAATACGTAACTGCTTATTTATTAAATCAGTTTCAGCACTTAAAAGTACTTCCTAATGCTTATCAGCTAATTCAAATCAGCTAATCCAAACGGGCTCTAACTAGGACAAAAGCAAAGAACAAATCTCATATTGAAACGCGACATTAATTTAAATTAACAGGGAAAATGCATAACTACCTGACCTATAGCCGGATTCCTAACTACACACTCTATCTTTGTGGAGGTTTTATTACCCCTAAACTATTTTAAACTAGAATTATTTGCACCCTTAAAGCTTATGTGGCATAGTGTGTGTATTTCACTCTCGAAAAAGTGAGAAGCAAGAAAAAATAATTTTTAAGTAGAATTATTTGCACCCTTAATTATGTGGCAGAGTGTGTATATTTCAATCTCTTTGGGAAAGTGAGAAGCAAGAAAAAATGATTTTCAGATTTTTGTTTTTGTTTTTTTTACTATTTTTAGTGAGATATATAATTTCTTACTTTTGTTTTTCTTTTTCTTTTTCTTTTTCTTTGTCTTTTTCTTTTACTTCTTTTTTTGTTTCTTCTCTAATTCCGGCACATATGCACTCGCCGACGACTTTATCTAATCATTCTTCTTCTATTTATTCTGTTTTTCTTCTTTCTCTTTCTATCCTTTTCATTTTTGTGTCTGAAACAGACCTTCAAACAGAATAGAACCAATCGACCATAACCTAGACAAAAATTATACCGACTAGACCAGATTTGGACAACTGTTTCGGGTGTAAAAGGGTAGTTTCGATGGAGGTTTGTGGCTAGTTTCGAATGTTTTCTACTGTTTGTTTGGAGCTGGTTTCGAGGGATGTTTTCAGCTATAGATTGGCTGAATTTTGGGACTGGATTTGGCTCATTTTGGGTGTTGTTTCACTGAGTCTTCAGGCTGTTTCGCTGAGCTTTAATGGCCAACTTTCGTGGCTGTTTTTTTTTTGTTGTATTTTGCAACTGATTTTTAGTAGTTTCAAGGTTGGAGTTTGGTGGTAGATCTGGGTGGAAGAGAGACTGTTTTGGATGGTGTCTCTACTGAGTTTTGGGGATTGTTTTGAGGCATTTTTGAGCTGCTTTGATAGTGTTTTTTTGGCTAGAATTGATGGGTTCCGGTGAACTGTTTTTGAGTTTTGGGGTGTTTTCAGGTGGTGTTAATGGGAGGTTTTAGTGGCTGTTTGGACTGGTTTTCAGCTGGTTTCAGGGCTGATTTTGCTAAGTTTTTGGCTGAAAAACAGAGCTATATTTGCTGGGTTTTAGAGATTTATTTAGCTGGTTTCAATGGAGTTTAGGGGAGTGATTTTGGGTCGAAGAAAGTAGTTGTTGGAATAGAGAAAAAAAGTTTTTTTAAATGAAATCTGATGTGTTGGTTCACCGCCTAACAGAAATTTAGTTGTGGTACTTTAAGGGTAAATTTATTTGACTTTAAAATAGTTCAGGGATAATAAAAAAACTCGCAAAGGTAGAGTGTGTAATTGGTAATCCGGCTATAAGTTATCTATTTTTTCAAATTAATAAATTAATGAGGAAATCTATTATGGAGAACTCAACCCATTTAAAAGGTGTAATGAACTTTAGTCTTAAATTTTAGATTACATGACTTTTGATAAGCATTATTAGAGATGTTTAATTAGAGTTCTGAGCTTGAAAATAATAACTACACATAAGTTTTTTGACAAAATACATAGTTTGCCCATCAAACTTGCATCGAAATCTCTCTTACACATTTTGTTTTATCATAAGAAACTTTTTATATATTCAACCTTTCAAAACTGTGTTCAAAACACATCTATTTGAGTACTTGATGATAGGCTATAATTATATATTTTAGTCACTTATTACACTCTAATTTACTGCACTTTAATTGAGTTTGAGCTTTAATCGCTAGTATTTTGCACTAATTGTGTGTTTTATGCCTTGTAGGAGTAATTCCGAGCTATGTAGATGTTATGGAATGAATTCAAGTGATTTGGAGCTTTGAAGTCTGAGTAAAAGCCCAAGTAATTAAGCCAGTATCGTGTTCGGGGATCAACGGATGATAGTTAAGAACGAACGAAGAATCAAGTAGGCATATTGCGCACTATCTAGTAAAATACACATAACCTTTCGCTCAGAACTCCATTTGATCTCCACAATATATTGTTGGAAATATAATTCAAAGGGCTACAACTTTCATGTTTTACGTTTTCCCAAATTCTAAACAGAACAGGGTGACAAATGTGCGACAAGTGCGCAGCCGCGCACTGGCCGCGAATGTGAGGCAGAAACTGGCCAAAATCCGCGGCCAAATCCGCGGTTGAATCCGCGGCTGCGGACGTCCTGACCTGAAAAAGTATCCTTTTTCGTGTAGGAGAGGATATAATTATTTGGGCCCGACCCTACTTGGTATATATACATGGAAAAACGGTATTTTGAGGACTTTTGACATACTTTTGACACACTCTAGACCTCCTAAATTTAATCTCCAACCCTTAGTATCTTTAGTTGTTAATTTACTGCTTTAGTTTCTTAGTTAATTAGTTAGATATAAGAATCTTAATCTTTATAACTTAGAAATTTATTCGAGCTTGTCTTTTTAGCGATATTGGACAATTATGGCGAAACTTTAGTTCTCAGTGGGATTCGACTCCGTACTCTTAGACCGGATTATATTTACAGCGACCGCTTAGTCCTTTTTACAAGGTATAGTTGGGCGTGAACAAATTTTGGCGTCGTTTCCGTGGAACTAACGGTGTAGCTGTAGGTATACATATTGCTAGGTTTTAAGTTTGAACTTTTATTTTTATTTTTTGTACTTGATTCTTTTTTTTTTTTACTTGTTGATTTTTAAAACATGGCATCTTGGAATTATGAGAGTTTTAATGTTGGTAATTCTACTTTTAATCCTCCTTATGCATATTGTGGAGAAAATCACCCATGGCAAAATTATCAAAATATTTCCGAGAGCGAGTTATGTGCACCAACTCAATCTTATGTGTGGAATGTATGCGATATGTGTGGTGGTCAAGATGGTCACTTTCATGGTTGTGCTTATATTTCTTATCTTCCCCCAACCCCTTACTTTGATGGTTCTTCTTTTTCTTATGAAGTTAATAGGAACAAAGAACCTAGGGATGATGACCTGAAAGAGATCAAGGATATGCTAAGGTGCCTTGTAGAACAAAATAATGAGAAACAACTGCACATATAAAGGCAAGATGCTAATATTCGCAACCTGGAGGCACAAATAAGTCAACTGGTTGAAGCATTTAATGCTCAACATGTTAATACTATGAATAGTAGCTAGGAGCAATGTGCATTAGAGACAAAAATTGAGGTACCACTAGAGGGGTCCATAGTAGAACACCAACAATCAATCTAACGAGAATTTAAGGATGTCGATGTTGTAGAAGAGATACTAGAGTCAATCAAGGACATTGGGGATACATATTTAGTTGACTCTAGTGTCATTGGTGTTGACAATCCCAAGGTTCATGTAATTGAGCACATTGGTCCACACTCCAAGCATTTTTCCACATTGTGTTTGGATGATGATATAGAAATAGAGTCATCCGAACCAATTGAAGAGTCAATGAATGAGGAACAAGGTGCATATATTCTGGAATTCTTCTTGCTAGAAAGTCAGGATTACATACCTCATACAAAGGCCAAGGAGTGTAGAATACTACATTATTTTCTTGGGCCACTTAGATTCGTTCCACCGCCCCAAGAGCATAATCATAAGCTTGAAGCAAAACTTGGAGTCCAATTCATAAGTTCGAAGTGGAGGCAGAAAGTGATTCATGTCATACCGCGACATTAAATCAAGCGCTTGTTGGGAGGAAACCCAGCTTTACTGTTTTTTTTATTTTTTTATTTTTTTTAATTGTATTATTTTTGTAGTGTCGATTTTTTGATTTTTTAGGAGCATGGAAAGTAGAGCCATTGGAAAGATGCAACAACAAACCAGATGGTTGGAACTAAGTGTGAGGTACCCGAGGACCAGGTCTGGGAGAAGTCTGAGTAACCCATGAGCTACTAATGCTTTAGCCTTTGGCCTACCAGGGAGTTTCTTTTACCCTCTTGTATTTATGGGTATGCATTGGGGACAATGCACAATTTTAAGTGTGGGGTGAGGAGATTGTCTGGGTGACTTTCTATGCTATTTTAGTTGTGTTAGTTTAATTAAATAATTTTTTTTCTTACAAAAATAAAAAAGATTGGACTTTTCCCGACGTGGATCTATTTGATAATTTTCTTGAGGGATTTAAGCCGAAAGGAAAAAGACAAAAAAAATTTCTTTGTAGGTAGTGTAGTAATTTCCCCTTGGTTTTTCTTTGTGCCGCGATTCTTTTCCAAGGGTTTTGTTTGAACCGGGTATAGTTAGTTTTATTTTTTTTAGGAATATGAGCCATTGTGCTGTGTTTTGAATTGAAGCAATATCTCTTGACTTTATTATGCCTTGAGAATAGTGAGTACTTTGGTTGTGACGCTTAGGCTCAGTTTTTGACTCTTGTATAAGTACCTTAAATTGTATGATTTTAAATTTGCTTAACTGCTTTGACTAGAGTGTCTTGATGAATCCAATCCTGAGTGAGTTATGTGCCATGTGTGTGTGAGATTTGTGTGTTATTTTGTGCATTGCATTTGATGTCTAGAACTTGCCCCGTGTGTTTGTAAAGCGAAATAGTAGTTTTGTTCAGTCTTGAAAGTGATATAGACGTTTCTTTGTTGAGCCATATATATATTTTACCCGCCTAATTGTTATGTATCGTAGTTAACCCCTTTGAGCCTGTAATCCTATTCTTTGGCAACCATATTACAAGCCTTACCCATTTGTTTGAATTAACCATCTATTTGAACCTTCTAACCTCTCATGAGTACTTGAATTGTTATGAACTGTGTAAAAGTTAAAGTGTGGGGTGGTTGGTTTGGCTTTTTAGTGGAAATAATGAAATAAGGAGAAAGGTGCACTGTTTTGAAAAAGTAAGAGCCACTTGAATTAGAAAAAGAAAGAAAAGGAAAAAAAAGTTGTATTATTGTGAAAATAAAATATTCCTTGATAAATGGTGACTCTTGATGTAATTGTGCTTAAACAGGTATGTGGTAGTATACATTGATGTGAAGGTGGAGTTTGGTTTGACGTAAGTATGTGTTTTGAATGTTAAAGTATATGTATTAAAGTGCTTAGGGAGGTGTAGTCACTCTTATATCTAAATGTATCCTACCCGTCCCACAGCCTACATTACAACCAAATAAAGTTCTACTTGATCCCACACTGAATGAGCTCGATTAGTAGAGTAGTACACTACGGGCAAGCCTATGGTGCATCTTTTATGGCATATGAATGTTATTTTCGAGAGTGAGTGAATTCTTTATATCTTGAGTTCCTAAGTGTTCTTAAGTTTTATTGCGTGGAATTACTCACTTTTGTTGTGTGAGGGCACTTGATCATGAAGGAAAGGTAATGTTAGTGACCTCTATGTTAGAGTAAGTGGGTGAGTTATGAATAATGTGTGGTACTTGTAAGTCAAATTTTGAGGTGAAGATGTTACGCTTTTGTGCTTTGTCTATTTTAAGTATTCTTGGTGTGATGAGTTAGGAGAATTATTTAAAAAGGTCGTGTCTATATAAAGTGTAGTTTGATTGTTCGAGGACGAGCAATGGTTTAAGTGTGGGGTATTAATGATAGGTTATAATTACGTATTTTAGTCGCTTATTACACTCCAATTTACTACACTTTAATTGAGTTTGAGCTTTAATCGCTAGTGTTTTGCACTAATTGTGTATTTTATGCTTTGTAGGAGTGATTCCGAGCTATGTAGATATTATGGAATGAATTCAAGTGATTTGAAATTTTGAAGTCTGATTAAAAGCCCAAGGAATTAAGCTGGGATCGTGTTCGGGGATCAACGGATGATAGTTAAGAACGAACGAAGAATCAAGTAGGCATATTACGCACTATCTAGTAAAATACACATAATTTTTCGCTCAGAACTCCATTTGAGCTCCACAATATATGGTTGGAAAGCTAATTCAAAGGACTACAATTTTCAAGTTTTACGTGTTTCCAAATTCCAAACAGAACAGGGTGAAAAATGCGTGATAAGTGCGCGGCCGTGCACTGGCCGCGAATGTGAGGCAGAAACCGGCCAAAATCCGCGGCCGCGGACGTCCTGACCTGGAAAAGTGTCCTTTTTCACGTAGGAGAGGGTATAATTATTTGGGACTGACCCTACTTGGTATATATACATGGAAAAATGGTATTTTGAGAACTTTTGACATACTTTTGACACACTCTAGACCTCCTAAATTTAATCTCCAACCCTTAGTATCTTTAGTTGTTAATTTACTGCTTTAGTTTCTTAGTTAGATATAAAAATCTTAATCTTTATAACTTAAAAATTTATTCGAGCTTGTTTTCTTAGCGATATTGAACAATTATGGCGAAACCTTAGTTTTTTGTGGGATTCGACTCCAGACTCTTAGGCCGGATTATATTTGCAGCGACCGCTTAGTCCTTTTTACAAGGCATAGTTGGGCGTGATCAGTACTTGACCATTTTTTTCTCAACAAGTGTAATCACGCACCAATAATAACATGACACGTGTTATTGACTTTAAAAAAACTTGAATTTATAATTATATCCATATTCTTCACCATCCCCAAGCTGTACCACCATGGCTGCCCCTCTCCAAGTGAGTAACTTGTATTAGCAAGTAGCAATCATGAACCTTTATTTTTAATTTTAAAATTATTAGGACAACATTGAATTTCTATCATCATTACTGATTAAATATTTTTCATAAAATTTCTCGTATTTGTATCTTCCCTTTTTCAAATTAACTAACCGATTATATAGTTTGAATATCAAATGTGCTTACACCATCAACAATGAGAACAAAATAGAACCCAAAGAACTCAAAATTTCCAAACCCATCAATGACTGAAATGGAAGAAACTTCACATACCCAATTAGAACCCACAAATTCTCATGAAACACATATGAAGAACTCCACGAATTTTTCCTTCGGCATTTGGCCACGCAGGCAGCGCAACCGTCACACTGTCATTTAGCGATTCCTATGTTAATATATGAAACTCTGATTTTTTTTATCCTCCTTTAAATTTTGACAAAAATATTTGGTGGTATGATGGTAGAAGAAGGCTATGGTGCAGTAATGGAAAAAGATGGAAAAGAATAGTGATTTTTTTTTCTAAAAGATGAAGAAAAGGATTTAGAAAAATGAAAAGGTTGGACACGTGCCGTTGAAATGAGCCATTAGACACACAGAAACACGCAAGTTACACGTAATAAAAAATGTGTCTTTTACACATACTAAAAGAAGTAATTTTGGTGCAAGTTTGACAGATAAACTATGTATTTTGGCTAATTTTTTTAATATATCCTTTGCGGCATCAACACAAATTGCTAGAATGGTACTTTTAAGAGTGACATAGTACACCCGTCGTTAGGACGATTAACTCAGGTCGTAGACCTCGTGGTGTCAAAGAATAGGCGTAACAACAAAATACCCGCCAAACGTGGAGCTCCCCTTAAAATTCTAACTAGACTCAAAATTCATCTCAATTCTTTTGGTGTCTTCAACAATAATCAAACTGGCCTAAAGTTCTTTCCTTATCATATTTTGCTCAAAAATCACCACAATCCAGAAAAAGGTGGAAGCTAGGAGTAGAAGAGTAAAATTTTAATCTTGGATTTGACAAGAGTAAGTAATGGGGCTATTTAGAATTTGAATTGGAACAAGAATTTGTTGATTGAAACATATATATGGAAAAAGGAAGAAGTGGGAAAATTTGAGAAAGTAGAAATGCGGCCTCCACCAACAGCAGGGAATCATGGACCTCCATTGAATAAATTGATAGCTGTGGCCATAGACAAAGATAGAGGAAGCCAAGTTGCTTTGAAATGGGCTATTGATAATCTTCTTGCCAGGGGACAGACTGTTATTTTGATCCATGTCAAAGTTAAACCATCTGCTTCTCAACCCCCTTCTCATACCACATCTAGTAAGTCTTTCTTTATACATACATACATCATGTCGATTAATATTTATGATGTTGTGGATCAACCAATTTTTTGGAAATTAGTATGAAATATATGAAGTGGAATGTGGATTCTTGGGCTCATATGATGTCTTAAATATATGGCAACTTTTTTGGAAATTAATATGAATATATGAACTGGAATGTGGATTGTTGGGATCATGATGTCTCGAGTAAAATGTTGTAGGAATCAACTTTTCGAGTGGATTAACAATGTTATTGATGGTGGTTAGATCTTTGTTGATTTTCGGAAAATTGTACAAATATTGCCAATTAGTGATTTTTTTGGGAAGAGAAAAATTGTTCTTAATTACCATATTCCTTTATCTATGGTAAGACACACTTGTGTGGAAGTTGGAACCAGGCAAAAACATTCTTCAAACACTTGCAAGCAATGGTGGATCCAGAATTTTAAAGTCATGGGTGCTCGCCCATAAAAATTCCGAAAGAAGAGGAAAAAAGAGTTTAGTCGTGGGTGCTCACTTAATATTTATCTAAATACTTTTATAATTGCCTATGCAAATTTACTAAATCTGGTCAAAGATAATGGGTGCTTGAGCACCGACAAGACACCATATAGATCCGCCACTACTTGCAAGACATGCTTTCTTTTAAAATCTTATTGGAGTAATGAGGTTTAGTTGCTTGGTTGGTTGTTCGTGCATTATTGGGGGGCTTATGATATGCAATGGAACTAAGCATAGGTGAAACTAAGAGAGAACGATTGAAAATTGCTACTTCGTATAGTGATATTCTGAAAAAGTTTTTGGATTTCATACTTTTATCCGCTAGAATCCTCTCAATGTTGAAAATGAACCCTGAAGTATGATACATTGTTATAAGACATGTTTCAATTGAACACCTTTGTTGTTGCATGTTGGTTAGAGCTCAAACACTGCTAAAGATGGCTGATGCAGTTGCACACTTAAGAAACATATAGTTTAGCCTCAGTATTTGTTGAGTTTCCCAAATATTGTAGCTGACTAATTAGTTTATTCTTCAAATGAGCTAGTTATCTGCCCGTATTCCAGCCCAGATTGGCATGTTGCTGCAAGTTCTGTGCAGAAAGGATTATATTTTGAATTTTGCCTCTATAATGTTACAACTGTCTCTTGCATGCCTTGGATTTTCAGTTAATTTAATCTATACTTGTGTCATTTCTCTCTCCCTCTCACCCATTAATCATGATTTCTGTAATTTGAACTTGGGAAAAACGTTCTTAGACCTAATATGCTTTTTAATTATTGCTAAAGACTTTTAATTATATCTATGCTATGCCAAACTTCTTTCTTCAATATTAAGATTTTTAAGCAATGTGCCACTGAGTTTTTGTTGAGACAAACTCTACCTGCTAGTGTTACCCTAAAAGTAATGGTACATTTCATTTATTAAGTCTAGAGTATTTTAATGTGACGTCAAAAAAGGGGACAAAATGATAAGTTTGCTACTTCTTTCTTCACCTTGATCACTTCTACGATTCCAATTAAAAAGTGGAGAAAGGAAACTTGAGGACTATTTCTCTCTGGAGTGTATTTTATGACACAGTAGCAAAGGAGTAACTGGTGTACTTTTACATATCAGGATTAAACCAGATGTCTGATGCTAGCACCGATGGATCAGGAATGAGTGAATTGGATCCGCAGTTGAAGGAACTCTTTCTTCCTTTCCGAGTGTTTTGTACTCGTAAAGATGTTAGTATTCAAGCTCGAAACTTCAAACAAATTCCTGATGACCCACACACACATTTTGCGAATCATTCTTTAGCATTTATAGTTGTTATTTTCCATAGTAATTTCCTTAACCTTTCTAGTATTGATTCTTCTGATCATCAATAAATAACAGATACAATGTTATGATGTTGTGCTAGAGGACGTCGATGTAGTCAAAGCAATCGTTGAATATGTGAATCGAACAGCAATAGAAGTATTAATTCTTGGTGCTGCAGCAAAAGGCGGTCTTCTCAGGTATGACTCTTTCTTTGCATGGTGAGTTGCACTTATTGGAAAGGGGCCAAAAATATTGGGACAGAGGGACTAATAGATATGATCTATCTCTTGAATGGAGGCAATTACCTAGAGGAGTAACTTGTATCATTTGGAAAGTCATAATTTTAGTTAACTGAAGCTATACAACAAACATGATCCCAATCGTATCTCAGAAGCTTGCGAAGTAGAAAAACGAAGAATTGTGTCTGCATTTATATATTTATGTTTGGTCATGTTTGTTTGAGCTTCATTGAGGAGAAATATTAATTGCTCTATTCTGATAAGGATCATATTCTAGTTTATGGTTCTTATTTGAATAGAAGAACGTCTTCAGAAGGTCTAATTTTAGTAGCCTTTCTACACAGAAGATTTAAAGTCAAAGATATTCCTGGAAACGTGGTAAAAGGGGTTCCGGATTTCTGCACTGTGTATGTCATCTCCAAAAATGGAAAGATTTCAGCTACACGATCTGCTTCTCGCCTCGCACCATTTATCCACCCACTGCGTCACCAGTTCATGCAGCAGGGCAATGCCAAATCTAATACCACTGAGGATTCACTGAACACTCCTTCCAGAGGTATGTAAAATGCTAGAAGAAAATTCTTCAATTAAGTTCATTTCAACGTGCAAAGCTAATTCTAATATGTTTCGTAAAGGTTCTCTTTCGGGGATTCCGAAGCCTGTATCTGATCTGCCCATGTCGAACCTTCAGAGTGATACACTTAACATGAAGTAAGTCAAACTATCTTCACTATGTTACCCAAATGTGTCATCAGCTGCTTAGTAAGGACAATAAGCAATAGGCACTGATGCGAGCTCTAAAATTTCATAATTACTGGCCATAAAATGTTGCATATTTTTCTCATTCTGAGGCCTAAGTTGTATATCACTGTTGTAAACAGGTCTCCTTTCACTCATAGGAAAGGCCCAAATGGTAAACCATATGAGATCTCTCAGCCAGATACTGACATATCATTTGTCAGTTCTGGTAGGCCAAGTATTGACAATATGTTTCCTTCATTTGCTGACAACTACGATAGTGGAGCAACCCCTCCCCGGCTATCAGGCTTCTCCGATTTTGAGGCGCAAAATTTTGAACCCATTCCCTTGGGACGCCGATCCTTGGACATCATGCCATCAGAACTGTCATTCCTTTCAATGGAGGGTGATAGAGCATCATTCTCCTCCACACCGGTAGGCAATCGAAGGTTTCTGCTTTTTGAGCTTTTGGAAATTATAGATACTAAGATCAAAATTTCTACACTTATTCTTCCATTTTCCATTTAAGCATAATCGTTACTCCAAATATACAAGTTTACAACATGCCTGCAAACTTAAGGTCTTTCCTTTCATTTATAGGATGACGTAGCAGCAGAAATGAGAAGGCTGAAACTGGAGCTCAAGCAAACGATGGAAATGTATAGTACAGCTTGCAAGGAAGCACTCACAGCACAACAAAAGGTACGATAAATTCCAACCCATTGTGCACCTTTGTGATTGCATCAATTACCTAATATGTTCTCAATTGTAGGCGATGGAACTCCAGCGCTGGAAAACAGAAGAACAGAGAAGACTAGAAGAGGCAAGATTTGCAGAGGAAGCTGCATTAGCACTTGCAGAGAAGGAGAAGGCAAAATCTAGGGCAGCCCTTGAGCACGCAGAGGCAGCTCAGAGGCTTGCAGAACTAGAAGCTCAGAAGAGAATTAATGCAGAAATGAAAGCTCTGAAAGAAGCAGAAGAGAGGAATAAGGTACTAAATAAACTTTCAAATTCAGATTTCAGGTATAGGAGGTATACGATAGAGGAGATTGAAACTGCAACGGACTACTTTGCACAAGCTAATAAAATTGGAGAAGGAGGTTATGGGCCAGTGTATAAGTGTTACATGGACCACACACCTGTTGCGGTCAAGGTCCTTCGTCCTGATGCAGCTCACGGAAGACAACAGTTTCAGCAAGAGGTATAAAGTCTAAAATTCTTATTTATTCTTGGAGAAGTAGTTAAGAAGAATAATTGTGTTCCCTGATACAAACATGTCTGATTTCTTACTGAGAGCCCATTAAAGCTATGCTGAAATTACCCATGTAGCAATCTCCATGACTTTTGTTTGGAATTGATGCATAGTTATTTGATTGATTGAATGGTCTATAACTGTCAGCATGCAACAGGAAACTGAGTTACAGTGAAAATAGTTCAATTAAAACAAGATGACTGCCGGCATAGTCACGTAGTTGTGATGATGTCCCGTCCCATAATTGATTATTGGTATGTTGACGACATTGGACTATTTTGAACACTGCAGGACAATTATATAATTACTAATTAGCATCCATTACTACTCAATAATTGCTTAGGCTGCAAACAAGAAAAGATGCATCGTAAAGGTAGAACTAAGAATTGATGGCATGTAATTTAAAATATAAGTTGGTAATAAGGACACAAGAATTCTGCTTCACATTCATATTCTATCTTCCCATTCATAACAGAACTTCATATGTGGCATAGCCCCTAATTTCTCTCACCCCCTTCTTTTATTGCAGGTTGAAGTATTGAGCTGCATACGACATCCTAATATGGTTCTTCTTCTGGGAGCATGTCCTGAATATGGGTGCTTGGTATATGAGTTTATGTCCAATGGAAGCTTAGAAGACCGTCTATTCCAGCGAGGAAAGACTCCACCACTCTCTTGGCAGCAGAGATTTAGAATTGCTGCTGAAATAGGTGCCGGGCTGCTTTTCCTACACCAGAGCAAGCCAGAACCAATAGTACACCGTGATCTAAAACCTGCAAATATTCTACTTGATCGCAACTTTGTGAGTAAGATTAGTGATGTTGGCTTGGCTCGGCTTGTCCCTCCATCAGTGGCAGATTGTGTCACTCAGTACCGAATGACATCAACAGCTGGAACTTTCTGCTATATAGACCCCGAATATCAGCAAACGGGAATGCTTGGTATAAAATCCGATGTATATTCTTTAGGTATCATATTCTTGCAGATACTAACAGCCAAACCACCGATGGGTTTAACTCACCACGTTGAAAGGGCAATCGAAAAAGGGACCTTCAACGAGATGCTTGATTCATCTGTTCCTGATTGGCCCCTTGATGAGGCTCTGAACCTTGCTAAGTTATCACTGAAATGTTCTGAGCTAAGAAGGAAAGATAGACCGGATCTCAGCAAGGTTATTATGCCAGAATTAGAGAGATTGAGAACACTTGGAGAAGAAAATCCATGCCAATCACCCTTGTATAGTTCAGGTTCCTCAACAAATCATAGCCAAGCTTTCGTGTCCCAAGCTAGCCAACATGAATAGCTTATTGTAAGCATTAGATCTTCGACGAGCATTTAAATTGTTAGTAGTGGTATGACTTTTTGTGGATATACAAGATTCACATATTCTGCTATATCCAAATTAATATGTTCCTGACACAGTTTTCACCATAATTCATGCAGGAAAAACTAAGCTATCCAAACAAGATGTAATATGGCTTTGAGAGTTCGAAAGGCACATCATGAAGCATAGTCGCCTAATAGATTAGCGTGGAGGTATGCGCCAAGGAGAGAATAGTTCTAAAGTTCTCAGGAAAGAAAAATTTAAACTGAATGTTTTATAGCATAACAAGGAATTGTACATCTCCATCCATATATAATTATAATAGAGAAAATAGCAATTTTGGTCCTTAATGTATTATTCCCTTTATTTCGATTTTGAAATTCTTGTATTGTTAAACTGACCACATTTGGTTGTCAATAAATCCAACTGTGCAACTCATCTTCTCCCTCCGGTTCTTTTTATTATCTGTATTTAACAGAAATAATCATAAGTAGTACTCCGTATTTGAATAAATTATCCTTCTCTTCCTTAAATGAGTAATTAATAGGTATATGCTTTCTTGGAGTAATTAGGGTGAAAGCAGGGGCGAATTTAGGGGTTCAAATTTTCTAAAAGGTTGCAGGTTAGATTCCCATTGAGCACAGTTCTCAAAATTTTGAATCCCCTTCACAAATATCCTACCTCCACCACTAGAATTGGCATAGGGGAAAACTACAACTCTGGAAATAACATGCGACCGTGCCCACCACGTGATCTGATGCTACTATTGCTGGTGACCGTATTTAGCTTAAATGGATGCTGGGAGTTAGTTGTGATCAGTTGAGAATGACCCAATTTATCAAGCTCAATTTAGCTTACTTCAAACTTGGCTTGGCGGGAAAAGTAGTTATTGTTGGGTTTTTCTTTAAACGGTACGGTGTGAATGGGAAATGGAAGAGTCACCGCACCTCTTCGTCTCACCCTTTCATTGTCTATAAATTTAGAAGCTTGGCCTCATTTTTAAAACATGAAAAATCTGAAAATTTCTCCCATCTTTTCTACATTGAAGTGTGATTTGTTGTGCCGTTATCACAGAATAATTATTCCATTCCATAATCTTGGGTAACAGTGAGGGTAGGGATTAAATTCCTAAGAGAATTAATTTCGGATGGCTGATAAAGAGATAATTTAGAATGGAATTCTGATTGTTAGTCTGCCGGAGAGAAGCGGCGAAACTAATTATTCCAGATGATTTTAGGCTACTTGATTCATATCTATCAGAAGAATCTTTTGTTGAAGTAAAATTGCATCTTGTTTGGAATTTTCTCTGAAAGATTCCATGTGTGTTTACCCGAAAAATCAGATAACGTTAATGTATGGTTCTAAGGATACGTGATACCCTTTGATACAAATCGTATAGAGAGATAGCGATACGAATATTCTTGACTATGAAAATGGAAATAATGAATCAGAAAGAATGAATAAAATAAAGTAAAACAAGCACAAGAAAGTATCTTTTGTTCCAGTGTATTCAGTGTGTCCATAGCGTACTAGGATCCCCTTTTATAGTAGAGGGTCATTACTTTATTTATAACAAAAAATAATAAAATAAATCATATGGTGGAGGACCCATGATGATTTGTCTCTTTCTCGATTCCCGCCAAAATTCTCTCTCTTGGTGCGGTTGCAACGGCTCTTGTCTGTGAGCTCGATACTGGCTCGAACTCGTTACTGGATCGAGCCCTTCGGTCTTGGCTCGAGTTTGACCTACGGTATGGGCGTCGCGCATTTTCGACCTCGAAGCAATGCCTTGCGGATCGATTTGATCACGGACTCTATAAGGTTATCGAGTCGACTCCTCGGACAACCTTCAGACTTGAGGCTCGTTAATACTGTCTTCGGAGCTCACTCCCAAAATCCCACTCTGACTTCTTACCACTTGAACTCGATTGAACGTAGGAAGACCGAAATCTATTTCGACCATATACAGATAGTCCCCTCGTTTTTCACGAAGGATGCGGTGAGAATCGATATGATTTTCGACGGTTCGATCGGGTTATAAGCTGACGTTTTAATAGGGATAGATTATGACGTATGTGATAGATGTCACATCGATTTAGTCTTTCAAGGTATTTAATGCTTGTCAGATGGCGGTCGGCCACCTCTGATATTGAACCGTCATGATGCGAGCCTATAAATAACCCTTCCATCTATCATTTACCACTTTTACGCATTCACTCCTCCAAATTTTCTTATCTTTTCTCTCTATCTCGTCGCTTGTAGAGCCATCTACATCAGAGTTTGGTGTCGTCAATTTTTCACTTTCCTTTGCCTTTCTTCCTCTCATATCAATGGCCAAAACTTCGAAAACTGTACCTCAGAAGGAGAAAGCTTCTTCTTCACGGCTGTCCGGCGACAAGGCGCTGGTGGAGCTGTCTACCTATGACTATGTTCCCGGCCCGTGTACTCAGAAGATCGATTTTAAGGTTGAGAATCCTTCATCTGTTCCGGGTCGATGCGAGCACGTGTCAATGTACATGTGCTCTATTACGGCGGGTCATCTCGAGGCCGTTAGGAAAGACTGCAACTGGGGTTCCGAGGTTGTGTTGCAAATTCCATTCCCCGAAGAGAGCGTCATCACCCATGTGGAGGGGTTTTTAAGTGTTTACACTTATCCCTTCATATTGGGTCCCGTCGACCCGGTGATCATTGATTTTTGCAAAAGATATCAGGTCACCCTCGGTCAAATTCATCCCTCTCTATGCCGTATAGTAATCCTACTTTGCTTCTTCTCCATCAAAACCGGGGGGCTGGATTTTTCCCCGAATCACCTCATGCGATTGTATCGTCCTCAAATCTTTCGAGGCTTAATCAGACTTCATCGTCGGGCATCGAAGTCTTTGATGTCGAGCATCGACGAAGACAATGATCAGAGTTGGATGGGCCGTTATATTCGGGTGAGGACCCGTGACCTTATTCTGGAAGAGAAGATGCCGTTCCCCGAGGAATGGAATTTCGACCGTAAGTGGCTCTCATAAGACGTTGCTTTTCGTATCTTTTTTCGATTTTTTCTGATTTCTTTCTCCGATATACAGCTGCCCCTTGGATGCCACAAGCGGTGCCCGACCTCGAGGATTGTGTTCGAAAGTTAGCCTCGATTTCCTCTTATGCCGAACGCGCTTGGCGTGATTTGGCAAAAGGTAGATGGGAGGCCAAGAATCATGGTAAGGTTTTATTTCTCGTTTCCTTCGAAGTGTTCTTTGTACTCCATTCGTTACCGATTTCCTTTCATGCAAGTGTAACCAAGGATGCCGCTTTGAGGCCTTCGAGCGGTGAAGAAGGAACCAAGTCCCCGGTCCCGAAACCAGGAAAAGATAAGAAGCGAAAAGCTGCCTCTCGGTCAGAGGACCCCAAGCCCAAAACTCGAAGGGTGAGGAGGAAGGCAATTGCTCTTCCGATTGACTCGGTCCAACGACTGAGAGAAGAAGAAGAAGAAGAAGAAGGCGGTGCCTCGACTTTGGTGATCCAATCTGCGAGAGCTATCAAGGTCACCAAAGCTCCCGAGCTGATGGCGGCTGTACCAGTCGGGGTTGGCCTTGGGATCCCGAGTCTTGATCGGAGCGCCCCGAGTGATTCGCTTGGGGCTATGACAGTGGGTCATTCGCCTTCCCTTCCAACCTTTTCTGAGGAGGCGTTAAAGGAAGCTCGAGAATTGAAGACCCCCGATATGGGCGGAGGCTCTAGCATAGGGGATCCCTTTCGGGATTGCTTTACTGGAGTCGATGATGCTTCCGATATTGGTGACGCTTCTCTTCTACTAGAAGAGGCCCAACGTTTCATTACTCGGGTAATGATTTTACTATACTTGGTTTCTTTATTCTTTTCCAAACTTGACTTGTGTTCTTTCCCTACTGTGCAGGCCATTAGTAGGTTTCGAGTCGACCTTAGCCAGTGTGAGGTCGAGCTTCAGAAGGTCTCGGGGGAGAGAGATGCCCTGCGACTTCTTTGCAGCCAAAAGTACGAGGCTATAAAGGACCTCCAAGAGGATTTAGCTAAGGCTCGTGAAGAAGAGGCCGAACTCGATAAGCAGGTGGGCCTCATTCTGTTAAAGTATGGGTTTGACTCGACTGTGGAAGTTAACCCTTCGTTGTCTCAGTTGCAGCAAAAGGTTGAAAAGATCGGGTCACTTCGGGAAGAAGTTGATCAAATCAAAGCTGAATGTAATCAGTGGAAGGAGACTATCGACCGCCTGGCTGCGGAAAAAGAGACCATTTTGATCAACTTATTATCGGCCGATGTTCAGCTTCGAAACGTCAAGCAAAAGGGTTCGGCTCAAGCTAAGAGGATCGAGGAGCTTGAAGCTCGGCTTGCTGAGGCCAAGGCGGAGGTTGAGTCATCAAAAATCTTGGCGGATAAGTCCATTGCCGTGTATCGGGCTGATGCCGAGGCTGCTCAGATGGAGGCACGAGAGGCGGCAAATACTGCTGACACTCGAGCACATTGGGTTGCCGAACTTGCTAAATGTAGGTCTCGGAGGGAGACCCTCGAGGAGATACACGCTCGAGGTTTAGACCTTACTGAAGAAATAAAAAAGGCTAAGGAGCTCGAAGCTGAAGCTGAAGCCTTGGCTTCTGATGGCGATGATGATGATGATGACGGTAGCAATAGCGGATCCGAGGACGGGGAAGAGCCTGACAGAGAAGCAAACGCCCCTGAGGATGATCAGGAAGCTTAATTCTTAATTTTTTACGTTTGTAATCAATCATGTAGAAATTTTTGTATATAGACAACTTGGCCGACTTGTGAAGACTTTATACGTGCCTTACAAATTTGGACTTTATACGTGCCTCACAAGGATCTTAATAATTTAATCAAATTTGGACTTCGTAGTATCTATGATTGATTGTTTTTTCGGATTCGTAGCCCTTAGGCTTACTAGTTGAGTCAATGATTCGAACTCGAAGAAATATAACCCGTAGGCGTAATAGTCGAGTGAGTGCTCGCTTGAACTCGAAATGAAAGTAGCCCGTAGGCTTTAGTCATCGAGCGAATGATTCAAACTCGAAGTAATGTAGCCCGTGGGCATAATGGTCGAGTGCTTGCTTGCTCGAACTCGAAATAGAAGTAGCCCGTAGGCTTAGTCGTCGAGTGAATGATTCGAACTCGAAGTAATGTAGCCCGTGGGCGTAATGGTCGAGTGAGTTCTTTCTCGAACTCAAAATAGAAGTAGCCCGTAGGCTTAGTCGTCGAGTGAATGATTCGAACTCGAAGTAATATAGCCCGTGGGCGTAATGGTCGAGTGAGTGCTTGCTTGAACTCGAAATAAAAGTAGCCCGTAGGCTTTAGTCATCGAGTGAATGATTCGAACTCGAAGTAATGTAGCCCGTGGGTGTAATGGTCGAGTGAGTGCTTGCTCGAACTCGAAATGAAAGTAGCCCGTAGGCTTTAGTCGTCGAGTGAATGATTCGAACTCGAAGTAATGTAGCCTGTGGGCGTAATGGTCGAGTGAGTTCTTGCTCTAACTCGAAATAAAAGTAGCCCGTAGGCATAATGGTTGAGTGAATGATTCGAACTCGAAGTAATGTAGCCCGTGGGCGTAATGGTCGAGTGAGTGCTTGCTCGAACTCGAAATAAAAGTAGCCCGTAGGCGTAATGGTCGAGTTTATCTTAATTCTGATTGCGTAATAAATCTCCAAATAGGGGAATTTTTCTTGGATATAAGATATCGGTAAAGTGGAGGACTTTTTTTGCAAGTCATTATACATGTGTTCATGTTTCGCGTCTGGGTTCGTGCCAACTACATGAGCATGGTTCGTTTTGACCATTTTGGCTCTTATAACTTTTCCTATTGGAACCCCGTTGTTGTGAAATAACTTTCTTGTATCAGAACTTGATATATTTGAGGGCTAATGCCCCCCAAGTATTCGAGGTCGATTGTACAGAGGCCTCGGATACTTGTTGTAAGTGCAGCACAATCATTGGTTGCCTCATTAAAAACTTTGCCGAAAAACCCATTTGGGATAAAACCGGTCTAAGGGAAAAAGAGTGCAACGCGTGCTTTCAAGCGATGGGTCCATCTTAGCTCTTGTTCGTACTTCTGCAAGGGTCAGTTTTGAAATATAAATGAATATGGAAGGGTCGTACCTTAGCAGTAGTATCGTTTTAGATGTGACACATTCCAACTGCTTGATAGCTGTTTGCCGTTTATAATACCGAGCCTGTATGATCCCCTTCCGACGTTCTTGAGAACCTGATATAGTTCTTTCCAATTTGGTCCTAGTTTTCCTTCGTTCGGATTTCGGGTATTGATGGTGACTTTTCTTAACACTAAGTCCTCGGGCTTGAAATGACGGATCTTGATTCTTCGATTATAATATCTTTCGATTCGCTGCTTTTGGGCGGCCAATCGGACGAAAGCAGCTTTTCGTCTTTCATCCGATAATTCGAGGCTGGTATTCATAGCCTCGTTATTTGATTCTTCCATCGTGAATCGAAATCTGGTACTGGGTTCACTGACTTTGACTGGTATCAATGCTTCAGACCTATATACTAAGGAGAATGGGGTCGCCCCCGTACTGAATTTTGACGTTGTCCGATACGCCCAAAGGACTTCGGGCAAAATTTCTCTCCATTTTCCTTTAGCGTCGTTCAACCTCTTCTTTAGGTTTTGAATGATAGTCTTGTTCATTGATTCGGCCTGTCCATTCCCAGTGGGGTGGTATGGTGTTGATAGTATCCTTCTTATTTTGTGATCTTCGAGGAATTTTGTTACTTTGCTGCCAACAAATTGTTTCCCATTGTCACATACTAGTTCGGCGGGTATCCCGAATCGGCATACGATATGATCCCAAACAAAGTCTATAACTTCTTTCTCTCTTATTTTCTCGAACGCCTGCGCTTCAACCCATTTAGAAAAATAGTCAGTCATAAATAAAATGAATTTGGCTTTACCTGGGGTCGATGGTAGAGGGCCGACGATATCCATTCCCTATTTCATGAACGGCCATGGGGATATGACTGAGTAAAGTTGCTCTCCGGGTTGATGGATCATTGGCGCAAACCTTTGACATTTGTCACATTTACGAATAAATTCCTTCGCGTCTTTGCCCATATCGGTCTAATAATATCCTGCTCTGATTATTTTTTGAACTAATGTATAGGCACCAGAGTGATTCCCACAAGTGCCCTCGTGCATTTCTCATAGGATGTAATCGGTACCTCCCGGACCCAAGCATACTGCCAGCGGTCCATCGAATGTCCTTCGATATAGCATTTCATTTGAAGCCAATGTGAATCGAGCAGCTTTAGTCCGTAGGGCCCTAGAGTCTTTTGGGTCCGATGGGAGCTTTTCGCTCTTTAGGTATTCAATATACTTATTTCTCCAATCCCAGCTTAAGCTTGTAGAATTTATCTCGACGTGACCTCTTTCGATTACCGATCTCGAGAGTTGGATGACAGTTCCCAAGCTCAAGTCATCTTCCTCGACCAACGATCCCGAATTCGCAAGTGCATCGACTTCATTGTTTTGTTCTCGTGGAACATGCCATAAAGTCCATTGTTTGAAATGGTGCAAAGTGACAAGTCATTTGTCTAAATACCTTTGCATTCTACCTTCTCGAACTTTGAAGGTTTTGCTCAATTGACTCACCACCAGCAAAGAATTACATTTGGCTTCAATGACTTCTGCTCCCATGTTTTTAGCTAGCTCGAGACCTGCAATCATGGATTCATACTCGGCCTCGTTGTTAGTTAACCTGGTAGTTTTAATAGATTGCCTAATAGTGTTACCCGTGGGTGGTTTCAAAACTATGTCCAACCCGGACCCCTTCACGTTCGAAGCCCCGTCCTTAAAAGGGATCCATACTCCCGATGATGTACCCGATTTCAACAAGAGTTCTTTTTCAACTTCGGGTACGAGGGTTGGCCTGAAATCGGCCATGAAGTCTGCTAAAATTTGAGACTTGATGGCCGTACGGGGTTGATATTCGATATCGTACCCACTGAGTTCGACGGCCCATTTGGCCAATCGGCCTGATAGTTCGGGCTTGTGCAAAATATTACGAAGCGGGTAAGTGGTTAATACACATATGGGGTGACATTGAAAGTACGGTCTTAACTTTCTAGAGGCGCTTATCAGTGCAAGTGCCAATTTTTCTAGGTGCGGATATCTAGTTTTTGCTTCTCCTAAGGCCCGACTTATATAATAAACGGGAAATTGCGTACCTTGCTCTTCTCGAACTAGGACACCACTTACGGCGATTTCTGATACTGCCAAGTACAAGCAAAGTTTTTTGTCCGTTTTTGGAGTGTGAAGTAGTGGTGGGCTCGATAGATATCGTTTTAGTTCCTCCAATGCTTGTTGGCATTCCAGGGTCCAAGCGAAATCGTTCTTCTTTTTGAGTAGAGAGAAAAATTTATGACGATCTGATGATCTCGAAATGAATCGTCCTAAGGCTGTAATCCGTCCCGTTAGTCTTTGTACATCTTTCATGCTGTCTACGATGGTGATATCTTCTATGGCCTTGATTTTATCGGGGTTAATCTCGATTCCCCGGTTTGACACCATGAAGCCGAGAAACTTGCCCGAACCGACCCCGAAAGCGTATTTTTCGGGGTTGAGCTTCATGTTGCATTTTCTCAAAATCTCGAACGTTTCCTGCAAATGGGTCAAATGGTCCTCTGCGCGCAGGGACTTAACTAACATATCGTCAATATAAACTTTCATTGATTTACCTATTTATTCTTCGAACATTTTATTTACTAGGCGTTAGTAAGTAGCCCCTGTATTTTTTAGCCCGAAGGGCATCACACTATAACAATATGTTCCATATTTGGTGACAAATGGAATCTTTTCCTGGTCCTCCGGGTTCATCTGAATTTGATTATACCCGGAATAGGCATCGAAAAAAGTGAGGATCTCGTGGCTGGCCGTGGCATCGATCGTGCGATCGATGTTGGGCAGCGGAAAGAAATCTTTGGGGCATGCTTTGTTCAAATCCTTATAGTCCACATACATTCTAAGTTTGTTCCATTTTTTAGGCACTACAACTATGTTGGCTAACCATTCGGGATATTTCTCCTCCCGAATGGACCCTATTTTGAGAAGTTTGGTTACCTCGTCCTTTATGAATGCGTGCTTTTCCTCGGATCGGGGTTTTCTCTTTTGTTTCACCGGTCTGAACCTAGGGTCCAAGCTTAGCCGATGCGTTGTTATGTCCGGTGGGATCCCTGTTATATCTAAGTGGGACCAGGCAAAACAATCAATGTTATCGATAAGAAATTGAATAAGTTTCTTCCTGAGTTCGGGGCTCAACCTCGTTCCCAAGTATACCTTTCGCTCGAGCCAGTGCTCGATTAGTGTGATTTGTTCTAGTTCTTCAATTGTTGATTTGGTGGCGTCGAAGTCATCGGGAATCATGAAAGATCGATGGACCCTTTGACCATCATCTTCTTCGATCTTCTGGTTATCTGGATGGGTCGAAGCCAACATCTGTGATTGCTATTTGGTGTCCCGTTCTCCTTCTAAGCCCGATCCCTTTATCGGCGAAGGCTAGGATATTTATTTTGCTTCCTCGACGGCGAACATTTATTTTGTGGCCGGTTGTTCTCCGTACACTATTTTGACACCTCTCGATGTTGGGAATTTGAGGATCTGGTGTAGGGTCGAAGGTACAACTCTCATGTTGTGGATCCATGGCCTTCCGAAAAGGGCGTTGTACCTCATGTAGCCTTCGATCACGTGAAACTTCGTTTCCTGGATGGTTCCGGCCACGTTTATTGGTAAGATTATCTCGCCTTTGGTGGTTTCACATGCCATATTGAATCCGTTTAGAACTAGAGTTGCGGGTACTATCTGGTCCTGCAGGCCGAGTTGTTTTACGACCTTCAATCTGATGATGTTGGCCGAGCTACCTAGATCGATTAACACACGCTTAATTTTAGTTTTATTCATGAGTACTGATATTACTAGTGCATCGTTATGAGGTTGGATGACTCCTTCTGCATCTTCATCATCGAAGGACAAAGTCCCTGTGGGTGCGTAATCTTGTGTCCGAGATCACTTTTCCCTCACAATCGATGTTTTAGTGCGTTTAAGCATGGTCTCTGAGGGGTATCGGCGCTGCCGATGATCATGTGAATGATGTGCTGCGATTCTTCTTGCTCGTTTTGCTTGCCGAAATCCCTATTTTAAAAATGGTTCTTCACCCTATCACTCAGAAATTCCCGAAGGTGCCCTTTGTTAAATACGCGGTCTACTTTCTCTATTAGTTGCCTGCAATCTTCCGTTCTGTGACCATGGGTGCCATGATATTCGCATATTTGATTGGGATTCCTTTGGGCAGGATCGGTCTGCATGGGTCGAGGCCACTTGGTGTCTTTAATGCGTCCGATAGCCGACACGATGGCGGATACACCAACGCTGAAGTTATACTCTGATAACCGAGGTGCTTCTATAGGATCATCATATTTATCAAAGCCGCTCTTGCTCATAAGTCCTCGAGAATTTTGCCCTCGATCAATCCTTCGATTGTTCCGAACTGTATTGCGTGTTGAACCGTTGTTCATCCTATCTACGATGTACGGTTGATATCAGTCTCTGTTCGACCTTTGTTCTCTGTCGATCTCCCTTTGGTTTTTAGTAGCTGTCCTGTTCTGATGCACGGGTCCATACAAAGCTCCCAACTGGTCATCTTCGACCCTAATTTTCGATTGATATCGGTTGTGTATATCTTCCCAAGTTATTGCTGGATACTCAATCAAATTTTTCTTCAGCCGATGTGATGCTGTCGAACTCTGCTCGTTCAACCCTTGGGTGAAAGCTTGTACGGCCCAATCGTCTGTGACCGGTGGCAATTCCATGCGTTCCATTTGAAATCGGAATACAAATTCCCTCAGCATTTCATTACCCCTTTGCTTTACTTTGAAGAGGTCCGGTTTCCTTGTTGTAACCTTTATGGCACCAGCATCTGCCTTTACGAACGAATCTGCTAATATGGTAAAAGAATCGATGAAATTTGGCGGTAAATTGTGATACCAGATCATTGATCCCTTCGAGAGGGTCTCCCCGAATGTTTTCAACAACACGGATTCGATCTCATCGTCCTCCAAATCGTTACCTTTGATGGCACATGTGTAAGAGGTGACGTGTTCGTTAGGATCGGTCGTACTATTATATTTGGAAATTTCAGGCATACAAAATTTTTTGGGGATTGATTTTGGGGCCGCACTCGAGGGAAAAGGCTTTTGTATGAATTTTTTCGAATCAAGCCCTTTTATCATTGGTGGAGCCCCCGGGATTTGATCGACCCTGGCATTGTACGTTTCCACTCTCTTGTCGTTGGCTTCGACTCATTTTGTAAGTTCCTCGAGCAATTTAGTAATTTCGGGAGTGGTCCCCGATTCTTGCTCGTTTGATTTTACTATGGCGGGCTCCGTTCTAGGGGTGATTTCTCGAAGCGGATTGGGATCCTGCCTGCTTTGTATATGAGTTTGGCTCTGTAACTGGGCTATCACTACTTGTTGGGCTTGTAGCATCTCGAAGATCATACGTAAGCTGGTTCCGATTTCCCCCGCGTTATGGGTACCTCGGGCTACGGATCGAGTACCACCCTGAATGCTTTTTTCCGGTTCGGAACGCTGATTCGCCTCCAGAGTTATTAATGAATTGACATCCAATGGTACTTCGGCTCGAATTTCGGGTACTTCAATTCGAGCCTCAGTGCCATCGTCAAGTGGCCTTCCGCCCCCGGGTGCCAAGTTGTTGGTTTCATCTTGAAGGCCGGCTTCGTGGTCGATAGGTAAAGCCATTGCTGATTTGAAGTTGTAAACTGGCGTGTACTGCAGATTTATGTCAAACAATTACTATTATCCTTAGCCCCACGGTGGGCGCCAAACTGTTTACCCGAAAAATCGAATAATGTTAAATTTATGTATGGTTCTAAGGATACATTATACCCTTTGATACAAATCGTATAGAGAGATAGCGATACGAATATTCTTGACTATAAAAATGAGAATAATGAATCAAAAAGAATGAATAAAATAAAGAAAACAAGCACAAAGAGGTATCTTTTGTTCCAGTATATTCAGTGTGTCCATAACTTACTAGGATCCCCTTTTATAGTAGAAGGTCATTACTTTATTTATAACAAAAAATAATAAAATAAAGCATATGGTGGAGGACTCATGATGATTTGTTTCTTCCTCGATTCCCGCCAAGATTCTCTCTCTTGGTGCGGTTGCAACGGCTCTTGTCTGTGAGCTCGATACTGGCTAGAACTCATTACTGGGTCGAGCCCTTCGGTCTTGGCTCGAGTTCGACCTTCAGGATGAGCGTCGCGCATTTCCGACCTCGAAGCAATGCCTTGAGGATCGATTTGGTCACGGGCTCGATAAGGTTATCGAGCCGACTCCTCGAGCAGCCGTTGGACTCGAGGCTCGTTAGTACTGTCTTCGGAGTTCACTCCCAAAATCCCAATCCGACTTCTTACCACTTGAACTCGATCGAACGTAGGAAGGCCGAAATCTATTTTTACCATATACCATGTGAATTACGTTAGTGACTACGTGAAACCCCAATACGTGATGCCATCATTTTGTGGGAATTTGTGTGGGGAAAACAACGCGGATGGACGATCGAAATCTGCAAGTTAACCACATTGCATGTTTATGGAAATACAAAGATATAATTAATTCTTATAACCATATATATGGTTATGGCTATAATTTTAATAATTTATTGGGTCCCTCTTTGGACATAAGATTGTTAATTGTATGATTTGGGCTAAGAGGACATCACAGTCACCAATAAGACTGCTATTCTGGTGGTTTGCCACCACTGCCAAGATGTTGGTAACAAGGGCATGGATATAAACAACATGAACATATCACTTCTTCCGTTTTTATTATCAAGAGGTGGCAATAAAACCAGGTTCTATTTTCTCTAAGTATCAAGTGAGATTTGATCCGTTTGTTGAGTTCGCTAAAGTTCTGTGATTTGTTGTGCCGCTGTCGTAGAATAGTTATTTCGTTCTATCCTGGGAGGAATTAATCCATAACCTTGGGCAATAGTGAGATGATTAAATTCCTTAAGGACACACAAACAACTTATGGGCTCGGAATTATTTATGTTTTATTTATTGAACTAACGTTTTTACTTCTCTAATTTTCTGATTTTGAACACAGATTACCAACAGTTATTTGGCAAATTAGAAATGTAGTTACATTTTCATTTCATTTTCATTTCATTTACATTTCATTTACATTTGAGAGGTGCTCAATTCTAAATGAAACAAATAAAGATTGATACCAAAAGTAAAGTAGATCATTCTCTAACCCAAGGAAAGAACAAATATATATATCTTTTATATATTGAGAAAAAACTCATACAAAGTATCCATATATATAAAATCCAATAGAAAAAAAAGAAGAAAGGATCCACGAAGACATGAGATTTGAGCTTCCTTAATTAATTTCGAACTTTCACATTTCTACCTTTAAAAATAAAAAAGACAATGATTTGGTTTTTACACAAAATTCTACTTGAATTATAAGTATATATGTGTATATTTGATTCTCAAAGCAACTTGTTTAACCCTTCTTAGTAAAGGAGAAATCCTCATCAGTGATGGCTTTAATTAGAGGAAGAGTACAATTCTCCTTCACTTGCATAATTAGAAGAATAGTCCTCGTCATGAGAATATTCTTTTAATTCTTCAATCTTCTCTAGAGCTTCCCTCAAATCCCATCTCCTTCCAACATCCATTTCACAACAGCACATTCCAATCTTCAAAAGTTTAAGCATTTCACCTTCGCTATTATTATTATTATTATGTTTTTTGGTTTTTGTATTCATATCCTTATCGAAAACCTCGCCTGTCCACTCTTCTCTCACCACTGAGTTCACCCATGCTGCCAAGTCTGCATTTGCACCTTTGCCTTGTTTCAGATAATTGGCTGGGAACCTGTTATTAATTAAGGACATAAACATGGATATAATTTTTTAGAGTTAAACTTCTTTATATGGTTTCTAGTCCTTTTTATCTATCGTTAAACAATTTTGATACAAGAAAACCATTTAACAACATGCTACGTACCTGCCGGTTAGTAGCTCGAGGATAAGGATGCCAAGGCTCCAGACATCAGTTTTCCTAGTGAGAGGTTCATTTTGCATGTATTCGGGTGATTTGTAGGCGACCATGAACTGTTTTGCATGGTCCTTGTTTATGACTGGCGCAAGGGCGTAGTCTGCTAGAAGAGGCTCAAAGCTGTGGTCTACAAGTATATTGGAGGATTTAAGATGTCCATGTGGGAGTGTCAATGTTGGAAGCTCCTTGTAGAGGTAAGCCAATCCCCTTGCTACTCCTTTTATCATCTTTAAACGACTTGGCCAATCAAGACTAATTGATTGTTTAGGACCTCTTTTCCCTGATCAACATTCAAAATATATATAATTGGTTCAAAAATCAAAAGAAAGTGACTTAATTATATATAATTACCATGTAGATGACTTGCCAAGCTGCCGTTTTCAGCAAAGTCAGTGACCAAAAGCTTTTCTTCCCTTCTATAATAGAAAGCCACAAGAGGAAGGATATTAGGATGTGACAACTTGCCAAGCCTTCTCATATGTTCATGAAAATCTTCTTTCCCCATGTTACTCATTTGCCTAAATCTCCTCACAGCTATAGGTTTGCCAATGTTAACGTCCGCTTTGTAAGTAGATCCAAAGCTTCCACTTCCCAAAACCTCAGCTGGTGCTCTAAGAAGATCTTCTAAATCAAACTTTTCTCTATCCCTTCTCACAAAATACAACTTTCCCTTTTCACTTCTTCGATACTTGTCTTCTCTCAAAGATTTCTTTGGTTCTGATTTGTTGAGATTTTTCACTGATGATTTTTCATACTGAGATGGTATTTTCCTTTGCCTACGGAGAAGAAAGAGAGCAATGATAATGGCTGCTAAGAGTAATCCACCAATGACTGCAAGGATTATTGCCACTATTGGGATTCCTTTCTTATTCTTTGAGCTGTTGCCTTGTGGAGGATTGTCTTGTTCCTCCTTTGATGCTGGACATGCTGGCATTGGCTTACCACATAGGTTCACATTTCCTGTTTGAAACCACACAAAAAATGAACACATATTAGTATTATTTAAAACTACACTGAGCTGCTGTGTGTGGTTTGTGGACAGAATTATGTTAAGATTATAATGCATGAATGTTGTAATACGTACTGGAGTTTATATTCTCTAATTATTTAGTATTTATGAATCATTTGATTCATAGTATTAAAAATGAGATATATGAAGTATAATCTAAAAACACATGTTTGATTTTAAACTAGATAATTTTAAATAAACTTTTATTTTTAATTTTAACTTTAACCTTTCTTATAATCCTCAGAAAAGAACTTTGTCAGAAGAGCAATTTATCAAAATATAACTAATAGTTGAATTATTATCCCTCATTGAAATTTGTATTTCGAAAGTAATTCGTACCAGCCATTAAGCCCTTAGAAAAATATTTGTACATGTCCAAATTTTAACATAACATAATTGAGGTTCACAAATATGTAAAAATCTTGTTTGAAGCTCTCAAGCGTGATTTCTAACGACAGGACACCAATAAACTACGATATCATGTTAGATTCTTGCACTAACTAAATTGGTGAACTAGAATAGTCAAAAATTTGAGGGTGGTTTTAGCTTCAACTAAAACAAAAGTACTGCAAACATGTTGTCTGCCTGGGGATAAATATTAAATTGCGACGTCTATTTAAATGACGAGAGAATAGATTGCCACATAAATAATATATTTGAGGATATATGAGAGCTAAAGAAATCAAGAGGGTATCAATATTTGACTTCACCTAATTAGAACGTGCATGCCACTTAGAAATAATATATCCATCCCGTGACCCGGTCTGCCTACATTACGCTAATCTTTCTCTCCCTTTCCCGGAGGAAGATAACCAAATTACATGACATGTTTCTTTTGTAATCATTCGGTATCTAAAATCTAATATCAAATTAATTAAGATTTGTATACTTAGCCAAAGATAGAACAAAATGAAAGAGAAAAAGTCATATAGGTAATATCTACTAGTTGGGAATAGATTTTGGACTTGATAGAGAACTTTTATTATTATTATTATTATTATTGGTAATGCTAATGATCGAAGTTGAGTTTAATAATGAAAGCAATGAGGATTCATATTGTCGATCCCAATTTGTTTGGGACTGAGCCGTAACTATTATTGTTCTTGTTATTGTTGCGCCGGATAAGCCTACTAATAAGATGGTAAAACACTTCTTACCAATAAGTTCTTCATTTGGTTCTGACTTATGACATGTTTCTAGATCTGTTAGTTCTATTTTTATTTTCCATTTTAATGTCTAACTGCATAATTATTATAATTTCACATTTATTCCTCGAGGCAAAGGGGCGGATGCAATGTATCAGCACCTGGTTCAATTGAATCCAATACTTTTGGTGTGGAACATAAATTTATGTGTAAAAATTTATTAATATTGTAATATATAGCAATATGAACCCATAATTTTAAAAATATAATGAGTTCAATGCTAAAACCTTAAAGATTAAATTCATAAAACTTAAATTCTAGATCCGCTCCTCGAGATCTATTCGGCAGGCGGCAGCCGATAATTAGGACGCACGGATGCATGTTATTACAGAACGGCAAACAAACAAAAACAAACAAACAACCCATTAAAAGCTCCTCCTGTCAAAATTTTATGCACCTGTAAGTTAGTAAATTGTAATATTATTCTGCATTATATATATGGATATTTTTAACATCATTATAAATAACATATTATCATGGATTATTTATTATTTATTTTAGTTACTAATAAATACTATCAAATAAAATTATTTGTAACTATCTTTTAAATGACTTAATTATATAAAGACGTTGTACTATATCTTATATATAATTTAAATTCTTCCAAGAACACATAAAGCTTTTGTAAACAAGAAATACAACCAAAATGCGCACATCTTGCGAGATCGTAAAATAATGTCATTGAAAGTAAACGATGATAACAATGATTAGGAGTCGTGAAGATTCTTTATGAAGATCCTTTTAGCTTCTAGGCCAAGAAAAACTAGACAAAGACACTGAAGGAAAAGCTCGATAATAAACTTCTTTTATTTTTAAGATTTATAATTATAATTTTACTTTTTATTAAGAGTTATTTGTAGATATTTTTTGATTAATTTGATAGTATAAAATTTTCTTTGCATTACCGGTTTACAAAAATTAAACTCTTTTCAATAATATTTTTTTACCACCAACTTCTTTAATTATAAACTTTTGAATAACTAATTTATTCAGTAAATCTTTTGAAAACAACAATATTTCTTTAATTTCTTATCTACTTCTTCTAGTTAGTTACTATACTTTAAATCAAATTTTGTTCATTGCTCTTTACTAGAGAGTCCAATCATCTTTCGCCACTCACATTAGTTGGAAAATATCAAAATTTGCATCTCTCGTTTTGTACTTATTATACATGAGTTATTAAAACAATTCGTATTAACCTTAATTATATTATCATGAGTTTGTTTCTATTATTTATTAAATTTGAGCTATTAGCCTATAACAAGGTAAACTAAACTGACAGTGCAAAAAATAACTTAAACCTAAAACAAAACTAAGAATATTTTTGTTTAAGACAAACTAACCTGCAAATGAGCTTAAGCTTTGACTGCTAAGTTGAGCTGGTATTGGACCTTCAAGTCTATTATTTGCAACATTTAATTGGAAATCCTGCTGAGCAAACGCCGGTATGCTGCCATGAAACTGGTTATCTTGTAGCTGCAACTCTACAAGTTTCGGAGTTCCCAATAACGACGTCGGAATCTTGCCGGTAAACCTATTATTTGCCAAAAAAATTCTCCTAATTGACTTCATTCCGGCGAAGGCATCGTCAGGCAACTGACCGGAAAAGCGGTTATTGGACAAGTAGACGCCTCTCAATCCTCCAAGTTTCTTCACGTCCGGAAATGGCCCTTCAAAATTATTGTTCATAACACTTATAGTACGTAAAGAAGTCAATTGAGAAAGTACGTCGATGTGAAGGGTCCCCGATAATCCCATAGATTCTAGCTGGAGACCGGTGAATTTGCCGTTGAGGCAAATCAATCCCTTCCAATTGGAAAAGTTGCCTTTGCAAAGTTGCACCGATGAATCCCAGTTGCCAAGTGATGAAGTGGCGTTTGCGAGCGAAGATTTGAACTTGAGGAGGATAGTGGATTCAGGTTCTTGTCCTGACGATGATGCTATCAAGCAAGTTATAATCACGATCGTCAAGTACTGATGCTTTCTTGCTGAAGAAGCCATTGGTTTTTGAACGTTCTTTGATTTTTTGGCAACTATATAGTATATCTTTTTGATATGAATAGACATACGAATTAAAGGGGGAAGGTGAGATTGACAAGGTCCACTAAATCATTAGCTGTTTAAGCCGGCTGGCTGTATTAATTAATTGGTATACTTGTTCCTATATATATATAGTTTGTCGTGGGTAGGAGGTTGACTAATTGGGTAGGGATCGATATATAGGAGGAATTATTACAGATCTTAATTGTATGATTTTTTTTGAGTTTATGTTATATGTATTGAGAATTTAATCTCTTTTTTTAAATACTTTTAGGTTAACTTGATTTTCAATAATATGTAATTCTCTATATTAGATCTGATAGATTAACCTGAGAAATAGATTAATAATATTACATGTTGTAACAAGTTAAATTACAGTAAATGGGTAAAAATTTGTTACCATGTCAATGTATTAGACTCATTGCTTTATAGTTTTAGTGTTTTGATTTTATTTCCTTATGGTTTAGTATTAAGCTGACAACTCATTGTCGTAGTTTTAGAAGGGGCATGCTTTAATTCGGATGACAAGTTAATTGATTTTTATTACCCTGCCAATAGTTGTGTAGAAGATGACTAATACATGGAGCAACTCCATTTAATCAGATTAGTTATTCAAGGCAATGTCAACCTAATATATTAGTATTTGCTAGCTATCACAAAACTTATACCAGATAATTATTGAAACTTAATAACCAGGTAAAGTAGCCTTCATTTGCTTGCTCTTTTAACGTAACTTTTCCTTGTTGATAATTAAGATTTAAGACGGATCGTCGTATCCGATGGAAGAGCCACAAAAATTGGGCACACGTGTTTCTTTCAATCTCCGGTCCCAATCTTCGATATTTCCCGGTAACGGATTAACCTAACTAGTTTATGGTTTTCACTAGCTATGCGTTACTTTGTCAGTATACAAAGGCCAAACACATATTGACAACTAGTATAATTCACCGTTAAAAATAAAAGCATATGATACAAGTTATAGCTTGCAGTCCAGTAGACTTTAGCAGTTTCGAGACCCCAAGATTCTGATCGAGTTCACATGAGAAAGAATAGAAATCGTCCCATAATCGTCTTATTTTTGGAATTTTTTGATTCCATTCTTCTTATTTTGAAATACTCGATCGCAATCGTCTCGGTCATCTAAGAATCTTAACCTACGTTGCATCGATCTCCTCTTCCATGATAAAATGACTTTTCTTGCTCAAACTAGGAAAAAAAGAAGGGGCTGATGCATTTAAGGCTGGTGTAGATGTTTCATGAGTGAATTGAGCGCATATAAAAGCGCGCATATATATATATATATATATATATATATATATATATATATATATATATATATATATATATATATAATGTTGAGTGACTAAAATATCCCTAAAATATTAATTGACTTTTATATCCTTAACTATTTATATTAATTTTGACAAGTACTTATAATGGAAGGACACAACTGAAAATAGACACATTAGGATAAAGAGTTATAGTAGAATAGTGTGAATCTATGGGTGATTTAGCAATCAACCCTAGATAATTGAGAAGGAAGGAGAAGAACTGAGAAAAGAGAAATGAATTCTGTTATTAGCTAAGAAGAATAATAATGTTCTGAATACACTGTGCACTCTAACTGCCTCTATTTATAAACTAAGCCAAAGTACCGACTTAATTAACTAATCTACTTGGCTATTTACAATAATGCTACTTAGACTCCTATTTTCACATTCCCCCTCAAGCTGGTAGGTAAAAACACATTAAGTACTCCCAGTTTGCCAGTCAACAACTCATGTTGTGTTCTGTTAAGCCCTTTTGTCAATATGTCTGCTAGTTGGTCTCTTGAGGCAACATGTTGTGTTCTAACCAATCCCATTTGTATCTTCTCCCTCATAAAATTGCAATCTATTTCAATATGTTTAGTCCTTTCATGATATACTGGATTGGCAACTATTTGTAAAGCTGCTTTATTATCACAATACAGATCAACTGGTAATGCTACAACTGCTCCCAACTCTTTCAATAACCCAATCAACCAAACAGCTTCAGAGACAACACTGACCATGCTCCTATATTTAACTTCTGCTAAACTTTTTGATACTGTGCTTTGCTTCTTGGATTTCCATGAGAGCAATGACTTACCATATTTGATCAAGAACCCAGAGACTGATCTTTTTGTGCTGGGACATGATGCCCAGTCTGCATCACAGAACACAGAGACTTTGTCTGACTTCTCACTGCTGAACAACACTCCTAGTCCTGGTTCCCTCTTTATGTATCTTGTAACCCTCATGGCTGCATCCCAATGAGATTTTTTGGGTTGTTGAAGGAATTGGCTAAGCATTTGAACTATATATGCTATGTCAGGTCTTGTTAGAGTCAAATACAGCAGCTTCCCTATCAATCTTTGATATTGCCCCTTATCTTCAAGCATATTATCATTTTCATTACCTGTCAGCTTGTCATACTCTGGCACAGTCAGCTTCACATTCATCTCAAGAGGTGTCCAAGCTGGTTTGGCATTTCCCATCCCCTACTCAGATATAATCTCCAAGGCATATTTTCTCCGATTCACTAGAATACCTTTGCCCGACCTGCTAAATTCCATTCCAAGAAAGAACTTTAGTTATCCTAAATCTTTAATCTTGAAAGCCTTGTGTAGAGAATCTTTTGTTGCCTGTATCATCTGCTAATTATTTTCAGTAATTAGCATATCATCGACATAGACAATAATCACTACTACATCACTTTGATTCTGTTTAATGAACAATGAATGGTCAAGACCACTTTGCTTGAATCCTGACTGTAATAAGGCTTCAGTCAATTTTAATTTCATTGTCTGCTAGCCTGCTTTAACCAATACAGAGATTTAACAAGTCTGCAAACTAGCTTACATCTTCCAATTGTCTCCCCCTGGCTTGAAAATCTCTGTGGCAACTCCATATAGACCCCATCATCTAGGTCTCCCTGCAAAAAAGCATTGTAAACATCAATCTGTTGGATATGCCAATGCTGCATAGCTGCTAATGAAAGGGTTGTCCTAACAGTAGCAATCTTAACTACAGGAGAGAATGTTTCATTATAGTCAAGACCTTCCTTTTAACTATAGCCTTTGGCTACTAGTCTAGCCTTAAACCTTTCTATTTCTCTATCAGCTCTAAGCTTGACCTTGTACACCCATCTACACCCAATGGGAGTCTTCCCTGGAGGCAAATACACCAACTCCCAAATAAGTTCTGTGAGAGGAAGTTAGCTGATCATAAGAAAGGTAATTAGCCAGGGAATGAGGCTTCTTGGTTGGCAGAGGTACTACATAATCTGTCAACCACAATGGTTGTTTAGTCACTCTTCCAGATCTCCTCAAAGGTGTGGAAATATCTGATGAGTAGAGTTCAGGTTCTTCAAAAACATTATCCTCATTTGTATGTGTGTGAGGGGCAATTCTATCTTGAGGAGCACCAGGTTCTACATCAGCATGGAAGAAACTAGGTGATGTATCATGTTGCTCCTGATGGTCGACAGGTGAGGAAGCAACTATTGGTGTATCTAAGAGTTGATTTGCATTAGTAGGCATGACATGAGGCTGCATATCTGTTGCCTGTGGATCGGCCTTTACAAAAATTGGGGGCTGCAATGCATCTACTATATAAGTAGGAATGATAGAATCAACATCTGCAAAATGAGAAGGATGGTTAGGATAAACATCCTCCTGGCAGGAGGTTGGTGAAACATGTCCTTCAATATCCTTGAAAGGAAACACTCCCTATTTGAAAGTGACATCCCTGTTGACAAAGAACTCCTTATTCTCCAAGTTGTACAAGAGGTATCCTTTAGTAACATTAGAATACCCCATTAGTACTGCCTTAACTGCTCTAGTACTGAATTTATCATGTTTAGGCAAGACATAGCATAACACAAACACCCCAAAGTTCTCAAATGAAGAAGGGTTGATCTCTTCCCATGGAATAGCTCATAAGGTGACCTATCTTACAGCACAACTGAAGGTAGTCTATTGATGATATACAGAGCTGCCAAAACACAATGTCCCCAAAATCTCACAGGGATATGCCCCTGAAACCTAATGGCCATTGCCACCTCAAGATTGTGTCTATGCTTCCTCTCAGTACTCCATTCTGTTGAGGAGTATAGACACATGTTCTTTGATGTACTATGCCCAATTCTCTTAACAAAGTAGCAAAGTTATGATTCACAAACTCACCACCATTATCTGATCTCACTGTCTTTACCATAGTACCAAATTGAATGTGTACCGTTTTAAAGAAATATCTTAATACAATGATCATATAACAAGAAAACCCAGGTCACACGAGAATAGTCATCAACTATAGTTAAAAAGTACTTATTGCCATCAATAGTAAAAGTGTTATACGGTCCCCAAACATCCAGGTGTAACAATTGAAAAATTTTAGTACTTCTACTATTTCTATAATGAAAAGGCAGTCTGGTATGCTTAGCTAAAGGACAAACATCACACTTATCTATTACATTTCTACAATTCTTAATAGGAAGTCCAAGCACCTTCTTCATGGCTCCTCCAGAAGCATGTGCTAACCTTCTATGCCATAGAGAGACATCAACTCCTTTCTTCTGTGCATTTAATCCTCTACTCATTTCTTCTTGTTCATCTTTAGGTAGGAAAAGGTACAATCCATATTTTTCTTTACCAATCCCCTTTATCCTCCCATTTGAGAGGTCCTGGAACAGGCACAAATCAGGGAAAAAGGTGATTGAGCAATGAAGGTCTCTAGTTACCTTAGAGACTGACATGAGATTGTACTGAAAATCATGCACAAACAACACATTTTCACTATGTTGAACATGTTCTAACATCCTGACAATCTCTACTACTTGCTAAAATGGAAAGTCAGTCTGCAATTCTTGAGCCATGCTTAATTTAAAATCATAATCGAGCCCTTGAATGAATCTGCAAACTCACTCTCTAATTGTAGGAACCGAGAGAGGTGTGTGTCGGGCTAACTCACTGAACCTGATAGCATATTCTGACACCGTCATGGTGCCCTGACGCAACCGTTCAAATTCTGTGCGCCATGCATCCCGGAGAGTCTGGGGAACAAACTCTTTCATAAATATTTCCAAAAATTGAGCCCAAGTTGGTGGTGTTGCATCGGCTGGTCTGCCCTCTTCATAAGCTTTCCACCATCGATACTCTGTTCCTGACACCTGAAATGTAGTAAAGGCAACTCTGCTCAATTCCACAATACCCATGGTGCGGAGAATACGGTGGCACTATTCTAGAAATCACTGGGCATCCTCGGTAGTTATGCCACTGAATTTAGGTGGAATATACCTCTTAAATCTCTCAAGTCTTTTTTGTTCTTCTTCTGATGCCTCTGGCCTGACCTCAGGCCGAACCGAAATAAAAGGTTATACCGGTACTATACCTGGAACCTGACCAATGTGAACCTGTTGCTTTAGAGGACGGGCGGTAGGAGTCTGAACTCCTCCTCCAATCTGTGAAATATTTGGTAAAACGGAGATCAATCCCGCCTGAGTCAATGTACCAAACATGTTTAGGAACTGTGATAAAGTCTCCTGAAGTCCGAGGGTAACAACAGGTGTCTCTGGTGCATGTCCCCCAACTGTAGCAACCGGCGGCTCCTCAACTGCCCCTCTAACCGATGTTCTAGCTGTGACACGTGCCTTTTCTCGGCCTCTACCTCGGCTCCAGCCTCTTGCGGCCCTAGCACTATGCGCGGGTGTCTGCTCAGATGATTTGGTAGCACGTGTCCTCACCATCTGTGAAAGAATAGAGATACAAAGGCTCAAATTCCAAATTCAATAAATTTTGCACGACCGGAATGAAAGAAGTGGAAGTTTCCTAACCGTTCTGTAGCCTCTCGAAGATAAGTACAGACGTCTCCGTACCGATCCGCAAGACTCTACTAACTTCGTTCGTGACTCGTAGAACCTATGAACTTAGAGCTCTGATACCAACTTGTCACGACCCAAAATCCAACCTCAGGTGTCGTGATGGCACTTAGTCTCTAAGACTAGGTAAGCCGATTTCAATTTCATTTCAACCCATTTTGTTTTATAGATAATCGAAACCCACAACGAAAATAATTATAACAACCTCCTAAGACTGGTAATAGTGAGTCACGAACTCTAACTGAATACATGAAATGATCTCAATGATCGAATATATAATACTGTTTGAATAAGAGTTGACAATATAATAAAATGGAAAGACTCCAAGGGACTGCGACGACCAAGCAACTCTACCTTCAATCCTTGCGATCACACTCTAGCCCTATCCGAATCCGATATCTCCAATACCTGGCTCTGCACAAAAATGTACAGAAGTGTAGTATGAGTACACCATAGTCGGTACCCAGTAAGTATCAAGACTAACCTCAGTGGAGTAGTGACGAGGTACAGTCAAGATACTCACTAGTCTAATAACCTGTGCAATATAGTATACAAAAATAATAGGAAATAAATAGTAATGATAGCAACAATAACCAACCAGTGATATAAACAGCAGGGAAACAAGAACACTATAAATATTGCTCAACAAATAATGAATACAAGTACAACCAATTAATCAACTCTTTCAAATATAAATCTTTCACCTATAAGTTTTTCAAATAATAATCTTTAGAATATAATCCTTTCCAATAAATAAATTTCGAATATACTTCCTTCAAATAAATATATTTCAAATATAATTCTTTCAAATGAATATGTTGAATATAATTCTTTCAAATAAAAGTCACCTTGTGACACCTCATTTCATAATCATAAAATACGGGTCTCAGCCCACTTTCATATTTTCATGGCACCTCGTACCCATATTTCTATCACAACCGCACGGATAACTCACGTGCCAATAATAAAATCATCATATTTTCACCAGCATCTCGTGCCTATATTTAATTCATAACTTCACCGACAACTCACATGCCAATATTAAATCATCATATTTCTTCAGCACCTCGTGTCCACATTTCATATCACATCTGCACGGACAGTTTACGTGCCAATAATATAAACCGCCCAGCAATAGCCACATGCTCATAGTTTTAACACGAATCAAACCATTATCAAATTTGCCGAATTAACAAAACAAGTTGTACAAGATATAAAAGAAATCACAACATCACATAAAAATCACCAACACAATATCCCCACATCATCACTTAAAAATTACCAAGACAATAAACCACATCATCACATATCATCCTTGACAATAGCTACCCTTATCTCTCCTATAGACACCATTATCACTCCATAAAAATAGCCACCCTTATCCTTCCATCCTGACAATATCAATAGCCACCTTTTTCGCTCCTATAGCCACCCTTATCGCTCATATTAATAGCCACTCTTATCACGCCGCCCAGACAATATCCCAACACACATAACTACAGTGAAATGCTCCCCTTATACTCGCATAATGTCAACAGTAGAATGCCACCCTTATGTCCTCATAATAATAACTCAAATCACACAACAATTTACACGGAATATTATCACGACAACACAGTACATTAATTCATATCACAATTTGCCCGTAGGCCACAACCAATTCTAAAGACACAACAAGTTCACTTAAATTCATAGCAAGTAGCCCAAGGCTCCACACAATATACACAAAACCTCAAAAATAACAACAACAGAGATGGAAAAATAACTCAGTATAGGGAAACGCCTTCGTTAATCCAAATTCTTGATAATTATATTAACGCCTCTATTTAAACTTATTTAATTAATTATTTGCAGATGGAAAATTCATAATATAATTATTTCTAGGAAATATCAAATCAACAAACTCACGAAATTCACATAAAAATTCAAGTGACAATCACATCAAATTATCATATAAAAATAAATTCGACAAACAAGGATTGAGGCATGACAAATTGAGGGTCTAATAAATGCCAACAATTATCCAATTTACTACATAGAAATGCCTAAGACTTTTACCCAATAAATTTTGCATATATAAGCCCGAGTACGTACTCGTCACCTCGCGTACACGACTTTTCACATTTCACAAATGGCACATAAAACTCGATGCCTAAGGGGTAATTTCCCCACTCAAGGTTAGGCAAGATACTTACCTTTTTGAAGTTAGACCGATATTTCAAAATAGATTTGTTGCTTGAATTAACCTCCGGACAGCTCGAGTCTATCCAAACTAATTGTATAACTTCATTAAAATTCACCGAAAATAATTTCGGGTAATAAAATGTCGACTTAAAATTTCACATTAAAAAGTCAACCAAAGTCAACGCGGGGCTCGCCTCTCGGAACGCGACATATTTTTTACGAAATCCAGACACCCATTCCGATACGAGTTCTACCATACCAATTTTATCAAATTCTGATAATAACTTGACCTCCAAATCTTAAATTTTTGTTCTTGAAAAGTTTTGCAAAAATCTTGCTTTCTTTAATGTAAATTCGAAATAAACGATGAATATAACCATGGATTTGTGAAATATAATCACTTTTATATGTAGGACACTTACCCAAGTTGAAGTCGTGAAGAAATCCTCAAAATTTCCCAAGAACTGAGCTCCAAAAATCCCAAAACGAAATGAAGGAATGACTGACATTCGATGCTTTATGTTTATGCCCGGAATCGCTTCTTCGAACAACATAGTCGCATCTACGACGTCGCTTTTGCGAAACAAAATTTTGCTTCTGCACTTCCCTAGCTTCTGCGAGCAGTTTTACCGCACTTGCGATGTTGCAGGTGTGCAAGAATTTCTGCTTCTGCGATCAATCCTACAGCTGCCAGCATCCGCTTCTGCATCCTCATTTCGCGCTTCTGCGATTACGCAAGTGCGGGAATTGCTTCGCACCTGCGACCACGTCCAGCCCCTGCCCAGCTTCATTCCCATCACTTCTGTGACAAGAAGCTCGCTTCTGCGAGGTCGATTCTATGATGAAGTTGCCGCAGAAGCGAAGGTATCAGTTGCTGCCCATAAACAACAGAATTTCAGCAGCTTCAAAAATTCCAAAATCGATCCGTTAGCCATCCGGAGTCCACCCGAGGCCCTCGGGACCTTAACCAAATATACAAGCACGTCTTAAACTACAATACGAACTTAGTCGAGGCTTCAAATCACGTCAAACAATGCCGAAATTACGAATCGCGCATCGAATCGAATTATGAGTTTTTAAATCTTCCAACTTCTATATTTTGCGCTGAAATGTATCAAATCAATCCGCAATGACTTCAAATTTTACAACACGAGTCATAAATGACGTAATGGAGCTGTTCCATTTTCCGGAATTGAAATCCGACCTCGTTATAAAAAAATCAATCTTCGGTCGAACTCTCCAAAAATCTTCTATTTTCTAACTTTCGCCAAAATGTGTCGAATTGTCCTACGGACTTCCAAATACAAATCCTGACATACTCCTAAGTCCGAAATCACCATACGAAACTATTGACATCATCAAAATTCTATTCCGGGGTCGTTTTCTCAAAAGTCAACTCTCTGGTCAACTCTTTCCATTTAAGCTTCAAAAATGAGAATTGTTCTTTAAATTAAATTCCGAATCTTCTGAAAACCAAATTCGACCACACACGCGGGTCATAATACCTATTACGAAGCTTCTTGAGACCTTAAATCGCTGAACGAGGCGTAATTTCTTAAAACGACAAGTCGGGTCATTACATTCTATCCCTTTTAAAACATACGTTCATCCTCGAACGTGCCAAGAATTATTCTGAGAACATTAAATTACTGAGTGTTTCCTTACACACATACTCGCGGGTGATTCTACGTCCCTGCAATTTAACATGGGTCCGACTCAGCTGAGATTATTCCTTTTTACCCTATAATCTTTAAAGCCAATTTCTTACACTCCAATTAATTTCAAAAGGCCTCATTTTCCATATTAACACACTGTGTTAGTCTCAACCGGCGGTAGCAATTTCGTGCCTACACACACATTATACGTATGCCCATAGTCACATCTCTGGTCATAATAGTTGTTCATAATTAATTTCAGTATTCTCAATTAATCTTATATTAACCAAAATCTCGTTTCAAAATTTTCACAACACTGACAGCAACACGCGAGGCATGAAGACCTCATAATTCTTTACCCGAATTAACGAGTCACATTTAACGCCACCTGGGCACTCATCTCATAGGCTAAAACTCAATATTTACAGCATGGATATGGTTAAATATGCATAGAAAATACATACAAAATCATCAAATAAGCCTAATAGGCATGACTCCCTATTAATACTATAGTACAAATTTTAATTTCATATAGGGAGAATTTAAACTCATAATTTGTTTTCCACCACAAGGACCTCGTCCTTATATAACTTCCACCGTGGCTTGTAGCCCGGTTTAAATATTTCACTCCATATAAAATGCAAGGATCTCGTCCTCAACTCTGAATCACAGATATCTTGCACATTGTGCCAACTGAAATTTTTCATTCCCTTTCTTTCTTCTTTTTAATAAATTCCATAAATAGTTTTCACAACACATAATGAACCTCCATATCAGTAGGGCATATAATTCATAAAATTATAATCAATTATCCCGAAATCACATCAAAATCCATTGTAGTGAGTAATAAGAAGTCACCTTTTGGGACTCATAGCCCACAATAATGTACAAAACAAAAAAAAAATAGACACGACTAACACCATCAAGTCTCCCAATAGGGATAAACACGGAAGTGGAGTACAAATTCACAAATCCCCTATATAAGGAGCATGAAAGGAGTTCCCACCTCGATAATCGAATCAAAATAAGAATAGTGCTCATTTTATTATAAATTAATTCATACCTGTATGACACCATCTGGTGTATCGGCCTCAGCCAATTTATAGCAATTATATCAATGGGCCGGGCCTCTCCCTCTTGGATGCCCTCTACCCGCCTGTCCTCCACCTCTAATTGGCTGTGCACGTGGGGTATTAACTAGATTAAAGCATGTAGCCTGAGTTTTTGATGAAATTCGCATCTCCCAAGTCTGGGACAATCTCTCATGATGTGCCTAGTATCATCACACTCATAACAACCCCTCTGAGGTCGCGGCTGCTCGTACTGAGTCTGTGCCGGATAAATGGAATAACCATTGTAAAAACCTCGTGCTGGTGGTGCACTAAAAGTATTAACTGGAGCACTACGAGTATTCTGAATTGCGGACTGGGCTGATCGACTGCCCGAGCCTCCGCTATAATGAGTTATAGCTGCGGACCAGAACCCACTGAATCCTCCAGAGTTCCGAGACATTTTGGTCTCTTTAGACTCAATTTCCTCACTTCGAACATGTTCTAACATCCTGGCAATCTCTACTATTTGCTGAAATAGAATGTCAGTATACAATTCTCGAGCCATGCTTAGTTTAAAATCATAATCGAGCCCTTGAATGAATCTGGAACTCGCTCTCTTACTGTAGGAACTAAGATAGGTGTGTGTCTGGCTAACTCACTGAACCTGATAGCATATTCTGACACCGTCATGGTGCCCTAACGCAACCATTCAAATTCTGTGCGCCATGCATCCCGGAGAGTCTGGGGAACAAACTCTTTCATTAACATTTCCGAAAATTGAGCCTAAGTTGGTGGTGTTGCATCGGCTGGTCTGCCCTCTTCATAAGCTTTTCACCATCGATACGCTGCTCCTGACACCTGAAATGTATTAAAGGCAACTCTGCTCAATTCCACAATACCCATGGTGTAGAGAATACGGTGGCACTATTCTAGAAATCTCAGGGCATCCTTGGTAATTATGCCACTGAAGTTAGGTGGAATATACCTCTTAAATATCTTAAGTCTCTTTTGTTCTTCTTCTGATGCCTCTGGCCTGACCTCAGGCAGAACCGAAATAAAAGGTTGTACCGGTACTATACCCAGAACCTGACCAATGTGAACCTGCTGCTTTGGAGGACGGGCGGTAGGAGTCTGAACTCCTCCCCCAATCTGTGAAATATTTGGTGAAATGGAGATCAATCCCGTCTGAGTCAATGTACCAAACATGTTTAGGAACTGTGCTAAAGTCTTCTGAAGTCCGGGGGTAACAACGGGTGTCTCTGGTGCATGTCCCCCAACTGTAGCAACTGGCGGCTCCTCAACTGCCCCTCTAACCGATGTTCTAGCTGTGACACGTGCCCTTCCTCGGCCTCTACCTCGGCCCTAGCAGTATGCGCGGGTGTCTGATCAGATGATCTGGTAGCACGTATCCTCACCATCTGTGAGAGAATAGAGATACAAAGGCCCCAATTCCAAATTCAACAAATTTTGCACGACCGGAATGAAAGAAATGGAAGTTTCCTAACCGTTCTGTAGCCTCTCGAAGATAAGTACAAACGTCTCCGTACCGATCCACAAGACTCTACTAAACTCGTTCGTGACTCGTAGAACCTATGAACTTAGAGCTCTGATACCAACTTGTCACGACCCAAAATCCAATCTCAGGTGTCGTGATGGCACTTAGTCTCTAAGACTAGGTAAGCCGATTTCAATTTCATTTCAACCCATTTCTTTTATAGATAATCGAAACCCACAACGAAAATAATTATAACAACCTCCCAAGACTGGTAATACTGAGTCACGAACTCTAACTGAATACATGAAATGATCTCAATGATCGAATATACAATACTGTTTGAATAAGAGTTGACAATATAATAAAATGGAAAGACTCCAAGGGACTGCGGCGACCAAGAAGCTCTACCTTGAATCCTTGCGATCACACTCTAGCTCTGTCCGAATCCGATATCTCCAATACCTGGCTCTGCACAAAAATATGCGAAAGTGTAGTATGAGTACATCACAGTCGGTACCCAGTAAGTATCAAGACTAACCTCAGTGGAGTAGTGATGAGGTACAGTCAAGACACTCACTAGTCTAATAACCTGTGCAATATAGCATACAAAAATAATAAGAAATAAATAGTAATGATAGCAACAATAACCAACCAGTGATATAAACAGCAGGGCAACAAGAACACTATAAATATTGCTCAACAAATAATGAATACAAGTATAACCAATTAATCAAGTCTTTCAAATATAAATCTTTCGCCTATAAGTTTTTCAAATAATAATCTTTAGAATATAATCCTTTCCAATAAATAAATTTCGAATATACTTCTTTCAAATAAATATCTTTCAAATGAATATCTTGAATATAATTCTTTCAAATAAAAGTCACATTGTGACACTTCATTTCATAATCATAAAATACAGGTCTCAGCCCACTTTCATATTTTTACGGTACCTCGTACCCATATTTCAATCACAACCGCACGGACAACGCACATGCCAATAATAAAATCATCATATTTTTCCCAGCACCTCGTGCCCATATTTAATTCATAACTTCACGGACAACTCACATGCCAATATTAAATCATCATATTTTTCCGGCACCTCGTGCCCATATTTCATATCACATCTGCACGGATAGTTCACGTGTCAATAATATAAACCGCCCGGCAATAGCCACATGCTCATAATTTTAACACGAATCAGATCATTATCAAATTTGCTGAATTAACAAAACAAGTTGCACAATATATAAAATAAATCACAACATCACATAAAAAATTACCAACACAATATCCCCACATCATCACTTAAAAATTACCAAAACAATAACCCTCATCATCACATATTATCCCTGACAATAGCCACCCTTATCTCTCCTATAACCACCAATATCACTCCATAAAAATAGCCACCCTTATCCCTCCGCCCTGACAATAACAATAGCCATCCTTATCGCTCCTATAGCCACCCTTATCGCTCCTATTAATAGCCACCCTTATCACTCCGCCCATACAATATCCCAACATACATAACTACAGTGAAATGTCACCCTTATACCCACATAATGTCAACAGTGGAATGCCACCCTTATGTCCTCATAATAATAACTCAAATTACACAACAATTTACACAAAATATTATCACGACAACACAATAGATCAATTCATATCACAATTTGCCCGTAGGCCACAACCAATTCTAAAGACACAACAAATTCACTTAATTTCACAGCAAGTAGCTAAAGGCTGCACACAATGTACACAAAATCTTTAAAACAACAACTACAACAGAGATGGAAAAATAACTGAGTATAGGGCAACGCCTTCTTTAATCCAAATTCTTGATAATTATATTAACGCCTCAATTTAAACTTATATAATTAATTATTTGCAGATGGAAAATCCATAATATAATTATTTTCAGGAAATATCAAATCAACAAATTCACGAAATTCACATAAAAATTCAAGTGATAATCACACCAACTTATCATATAAAAATAAATTCGACAAACAAGGATCGAGGCATGAAAAATAGAGGATTTAATAAGTGCCAACAATTATCTAATTTACTACACAAAAAGGCCTAAGCCTTTAACCCAATAAATTTTGCACATATAAGCCCGAGTACGTACTCGTCACCTCGCGTACACGACTTTTCACATTTCACAAATGGCACATAAGACTCGATGCCTTAGGGGTAATTCTCCCACTTAAGGTTAGGCAAGATACTTACCTTTTTGAAGTTAGGCCAATATTCCAAAATAACTTTCTTGCTTGAATTGACCTCCGGACAGCTCGAATCTATCCAAATTAATTGTATAACTTCATTAAAATTCATCAAAAATAATTCCTGGTAATAAAATGGCGACTTAAAATTTTACATTAAAAAGTCAACAAAAGTCAACGTGGGACCCGCCTCTCGGAACCCGATATAATTGTTATGAAATCCCGATACCCATTCCGATACGAGTTCAACCATACCAATTTTATCAAATTCCGATAACAACTCGACCTCCAAATCTTAAATTTTCTTTCTTGAAAAGTTTTGCAAATATCTTGCTTTCTTCCATTTAAATCCGAAATAAACGATTAATATAATCATGGATTTGTGAAATATAATCACTTTTAGATGTAGGACACTTACCCAAGTTGAAGTCGTGAAGAAATCCTCAAAATCGCCCAAGAATCGAGCTCCAAAAATCCCAAAACAAAATGAAGGAATGACTGATATTCGATGCTATATGTTTCTGCCCGGAATTGGTTCTGCGAACAGCATAGTTGCATCTGCAATGTCGCTTTTGTGAACAAAATTTTTTCTTCTGCACTTCCTTCACTTTTGCGAGCAGTTTTACCGCACTTGCGATGTCGCAGGTGCGCAAGAATTTCTGCTTCTGCGGTCAATTCTACATCTGCCAGCATCTGCTTCTTTGTCCTCATTTCGCGCTTCTGTGATTCCACAGGTGTGGGAATTGCGTCTCACCTGCGACCATGTCTAGCCCCTACCCAGCTTCATTCCCATTGCTTTTGCGACAAGAAGCTCGCTTATGCGAGGTCGCTTCAGCGATGAAGTTGCTGCAGAAGCGAAGCAGAAACAACAGAATTTCAGCAGCTTCAAAAATTCCAAAATCGATCCGTTAGCCATTCGGAGTCCACCCTAGGCCCTCGGAACCTTAACCAAATATACCAACACGTCTTAAACTACAATACAAACTTAGTCGAGGCTTCAACCCACGTCAAACAATGCCGAAGACATGAATCGCGCATCGAATCAAATTATGAGTTTTCAAATCTTCCAACTTCTATATTTTGCGCCGAAATGTATCAAATCCATCTAGAATGACTTCAAAATTTTCACGCGAGTTATAAATGACGTAATGTAGCTATTCCAATTTCCAGAATTGAAATCCGACCTCGTTATCAAAAATTCAACCTTTGGTCGAACTCTTTAAAAATCTTCTATTTTTTTAACTTTCGCCAAAATGCATCGAATTGTCCTACGGACTTTCAAATCTAAATCTGGACATACGCCTAAGTCCTAAATCACCATACGAAGCTATTGACATCATCAAAATTTTATTCCGGGATCGTTTGCTCAATAGTCAACTCTCTGGTCAACTCTTTTCATTTAAGCTTCAAAAATGAGAATTGTTCTTTAAATTAAATTCCGAATCTTCTGAAAACCAAACTCAACCACACACGGGGGTCATAATACATATTACGAAGTTTCTAGAGACCTTAAGTCGCTAAACGAGGCATAAATTCTTAAAATGATAAGTCGGATCGTTATAAAATATAATATGATATATTTAAGTGATTTAGATTCTTAATATACATTAGCACAGTAAAATTAGGAGTTTAAATTTTCATCATACATTCACAATTTTATAATATTAATAAATAAATTGAAAGATATAATTGAATAGAAAGAACATTAACTTATTTCATTTCTAAATATCAATATTCAATTCAGGTAAATAAATGTGCAACATGAAACATGGAATATGTTAAATTCGAGCTTGAGATGAAAGAGTTCTAATCCCAGCTATATCAATTTGGAAGTACAAATACTTTTATTTTATACTACTGTAAAGAATTTTGTATTACTAAATTTAGTGTTTAATATCTGTAACGACCCGACTGGTCGTTATGATGTATTATGTGATGAACCGATAGGTTATCTTATATTTTAGAATCTAATCCTATGTTTCGAAGCCTCAAATACCTCATTTTAGCCCTCCTCTATTTGCATGCACAGTCCGGGTGTTTCTCTGGAAAGCTTTTGTGATTAAAAACTGATAAAAATATGAAATCTTTGCCTTAAAACCCATTTGAGTTGACTTTGGTCAACATTTTGAGCAAACAGACTCGGATCTGTGATTTAACGGTCCCGATGGACCCGTATCGTGATTTAGGATTTGGGAGTATGCCCGGAATCGAATTCGAAAGTCCCTAGCTCGAGTTATCGCATTTTGTTAAAATTTGGAAATTTAAAGGCTTAATGAATCTAAAGGTTTTATCGATGTTTGAAATTATTGATACCGGGTCCGTATTTCGGTTTCGGAACCTGGTATGGGTTCATTACTATATTTATGACTTGTTTGTCAAATTTGGTGAGTAACGGAGTTGGTTTAACGTGACTCGGACGTCCGGTTGTTGAAATAGGAGTTTTAAAGTTTTCTTGAAAATTTTATTTGATTTTGGTGTTCAATTCGTAGTTCTATGTGTTATTTTTGCGATTTGATCGCGCGAGCAAGTTCGTATGATATTTTTAGACTTGTGTGCATAGTTGGTTTAGAGCCCCGAGGGCTCGGGTGAGTTTCGGATAGGCTACGAAGTGGTTTGGACTTAGAAATATTCAGCTGGTGTTTCAATTCCGGTGCAGGCCTCTGATCTCGCATTTGCTATCTCTGATGGGTTCGCATTTGCGAGCAACTCATCGCATTTGCGAAGAGTAGCTGGGCCACCTTATGTTCGCATTTGTGAAGTGGGTCAGGGGGTACAGGATCGCAATTGCGATCAGGTGGTCGCATTTGCGGAAGGTCAGAGTTCGCATTTGCGAACAATTCCTCGCAAATGCGATAAAAGCATAGATGTGAAGGTCTTTGCATTTGTGATTGATTCTTCGCATTTGCGGGGTTCGCATTTTCGAACCCCAGGTCACAAATGCGACATCTGTAACTGATCAAATTGGGACTTAGACGGGATTTTGATTCATTCTCTCAAATTTTCAAAACAAGAAACCCTAGAGGCATTTTTTCAAAGAACCTTTCTTTCCAAAATCATTGGTAAGTGATTCTAAACTAGTTTCTTTCAATCTTTCACTACATTTCCTAAGATATCAACCAAAAATCTTGTGTTTTTATGGTGGAAATTGGGGGTTTGGATAGAATTAGGGATTTTTATAAAATTGGGATTTAGACCTCAAATTGAGTTCGGATTTCAAAATAAATTACATAACCGGGCTCGGGGGTGAATGGGTACTCGGGCTTTGTTCCGAATTTTGAGTTTGGAGCAAGCAGGCCCGGGAGTTGACTTTGGTCGACTTTTTCAATAATGACCTAAATTGAATCTTTTGCAATCGTGGGTAGTTTCTAAGGCTTAATGTGAATCGTTTGGTTGGTACACTGCTAGATTCTATTGGTTCGGAGGCTTGTTTGAAAGGAAAAAGCTGTGGTTGAGCTTTGAGTTGATCTTTGGAGCAAGATAAGTATCTTGCCTAACTTTGTTGAGGGAATATTTCCTACTATTTGACATTGTTTGCTACATGCGGGGTGATACATATATGAGGTGACAAGCATATATACATGTGCCAGGGTTAACCATGCTCGGGGGTAAATTATGTTATAAATTGTGTCTTGTAGAATCACATGACCTTCTTGCCTCATGCCATACTTGACTCCTAGATACTAAGAACATAGTATTAAATGTTAGAAACTAAGACTTAGCTTATTATAACTTGATCAAATTTGATGGAATTCTAAGAATACATTGTTGTGTTTAATTCGGTCATCAATATGCATAATCATTAATATATTGCTACGGCCGATATTCTTGAGATACTATATTCTATACTTGTGTTATAGATCATTTGTGAGATTTGTTGGAATACTTGAATAATAAGGTTCTTGCGGGTTTATTGCACTATTGTTGGCTTGGAAAGCTATGACGACCCGGCCAGTCGTTTTGAGAGTTATAGCCCCGATCCCATATTAACTGCTTCTCCCGTACCTATTTATGCTATTGTGACTTTCCAGGAGGTTTCGTTTTGGTTTTTGGAGTGTTTTTGGACACTTAGTCCCTAAACAGAGGTTTAAGCCTTAGATTTTGGACCGTAGTCGGAACTGTATGAAGACGCCTATGCAATGGAGTTCCATCGGTTCTGTTAGCTCCGTTAGGTGATTTTGGACTTATAGGCGTGTCCGGATTGTATTTTGGAGGTCTGTAACTCATTTAGGCTTGAAATGGCGAAAGTCGAAGTTTTGGAGTTTTTGACCGGTAGTGGAATTTTGACATCGGGGTCGAATTTCAATTCCGGAAGTTGGAATAGGTCGGTAGGGTTGAATACGACTTATGTGAAAAATTTGGGGTCAATCATACGTGGTTTGGTTGGTTTCGGCATCGATTGTCGAATTTGGAAGTTTCAAATTCTTTAAGTTTGAATCAGAGGATGATTTGTGATTTTAGCATTGTTTGATGTGGTTTGAGGGCTCGACTATATTCGTATGGTATTTTAGGATTGGTTGGTATGTTTGGTTGGAGTCCCGGGGGCCTCGGGTGTGTTTTGATGCTAAACGGAAGAAATATTGGACTTAGGAAATTGCTGAAGCCTTCAGGCATCTGGTGTTTTTGCACCTGCAGTGGGGAGACCGCTAGTGCGGGGCCGCACGTGGGGATGATTAAGCGCATAAGCGGTTTTGGAAGGAATGGTCAGGGGTCATAGGTGCGAGGTGAGTTCCGCATCTACGATGCACGCTGATGCACTGGAGAGATTGCAGGAGCGATGGGGGACCGCAGAAGTGGACATACGTCTGGAGGACCGTAGAAGCGGGCAATGAGTTTTAAGTGAAATCCGCACCTGCGATGGAAATTCCGCAGGTGCGGGACCGCAGATGCGGTTGAAAGCTCGCAAAAGCAAGATCTCTGGCAGAAAAAGGGCCAAGTGCGAGGGTTTGATTTTATTCTTCATTTTTGGGCTTGAGAGCTCGGAATTTGGCGATTGTTCGAGGGATTTTCAGAGGAAGCTTTGGGATAATGATTCCTAACTCATTTTTGGTTGTATTCCATTAATCTATAGTTGTTTTCTCCATTTAATTTCAGATTTAGGGTTGAAAATTTGGGGAAAAGTTGAGAAACGTTCTTAGGCCGAAATTTGGGATTTTGATCGAGATTTCGGTATCGGATTTGAGTAATTTTGGTATGAGTGAACTCGTGAGTGAATGAGTGTTCATATTTTGTGACTTTTACACGATTCCGAGACCTGGGCCCGGGGAGGCTTTTTACGGTGCTTTTCCAATTTCTTGCTTTAGCTTTGATTTCATTAGCTAGATTAGTTCCTTGTAGTTATATTTATGTTATGTAATTGATTTTGGCTAGATTTGGGCCATTCAGAGCATTCAGAGTTGGATATTCGTGGAAAAGGCATTGTCACCGATTGATTGAGCTTGGTTCGAGGTAAGTGGCTTGCTTAACCTTGTGTAGGGGAAATACCCTTAGGATTTGGTATTGTCGTGATATGTGAGCGCCATGTACGCGAGGTGACGAGTACTTACACGGGCTATTTGTTGAAAACCCGATTTATTTTACTGAGTAGTAACATATTTTTCCTTTAATTTGAGTTGTACCGTTTAAATGAGTATTAGTGTGTTTCCATTCTTAACTAGCTATTCCAATATGCGTAGTTATTCTGATTAGCCTGATATCGCATGTCTACGTGCTTTAACTGCTTATTTGAACTCTGTGAAGCATGCCTAGTTGATTTTCCTATTTTTCCTTGTTATTTATCAGTCTTAACTGTAGAATTCTTGCTGTTAACTATGGTATTTATCGGTTGAGATGCGTGTTTACTTTTGAGACTACGAGGCGATTCCTCAGGAGTTCTCCCTGCATATTTACTTTTGATACTACGAGTCGGTTCCTCAGGAGTTCTCCCTGCATATTTACTTTTGAGACTATGAGGCGGTTCCTCGGGAGTTCTCCCTGCACATTTACTTTTGAGACTATGAGGCAGTTCCTCGGGAGTTCTCCCTGTATATTTATTTTGGGACTACCAGATGGTATCTCGGGAGATCCGCTGTTGTTTATCCATGTGTGTTGCATTTTTATATCGATGTGTTTTATTTTTGTTAAATTCCATTCTCTTATTATACTGTTATATTTTCCTACTTTATTTATTATATACCAGTGGGCCTGACCTGACCTTCTCACTACTCTACCGAGGTTAGGCTTGGCACTTAATGGGTACCGTTGTGGTGTACTCATGCTACTCTTCTGCACATGTTTTTGTGTGCATATCCAGGTGCTTCTTAGCGACCCCGCTACTAGCTGAGAGTGCTTGCTGTTGTACGGAGACTTCAACGTACATCTGCCGTGTCCACAGACCTCGGAGTCCCCCTCTATTCTCTCCTATGTCATTTACCTTCCGTACTTCTTTTGTTAGACTCTGGTGTATAGAGGTACTAGTTTCCTTCTGTAGCTTGTGACTTATGATGTTCCAGATTTTGGGAAGATTGTGTATTATAGAGTATTGGTTATTGCACATGCCGAGCGACATTGTTATTAGTTATTTAGTTATCCACTGCTTTTAGTTGTCAAGTTTTACTTTCGTTTTTGTTATATTCCACAATTTGTTATGCTTACCTAGTCGTAGAGACTAGGTGCCGTCACGACGTTACACAAAGGGAGTTTTGGTCGTGACAAGTTGGTATCAGAGCTCTAGGTTCATAGGTGTCGTGAGTCACAAGTCGGTTTATTAGGGTCTCGCGGATAGGTACAGAGACGTCTGTAGTTATCTTCGGGAGGCTATGGAACTTTTAGGAAAAATTATACTTCTTTGATTCCTTGTCCTGCGAAATTTGTTGACATAAAAAAAAAATAAAAAAAATTCTAAACTTCTGTATTCTATTCTCTCACAGATGGTGAGGACACGTACAGGCGGATCTGACGACCAGGCACCCGCGCCCCCTGCTAGAGCCGCGAGAGGCCGGGGCCGGGGTAGAGGCTGAGGACATCCACGCGGTGCAGCCAGGGCACCCGCATGAGCTGCCACAGAGGAGCCCCCAGTAGGTCCAACTGGAGGGTAGAGACCTGAGGCACCTGTTGCTGCACCAGCTCTTCAGGAGACCCTAGCCCAGTTTCTGAGCATGTTCAGCACCTTAGCTCAAGCTGGATTGATTCCACTTGCTCCTGCCATATCTCAGGCTGGGAGAGGATCACAGACTCTCGTCGCTGATACTCCAGAGTAGCGGGTTCAAGTCGACCAAGTTCTAGAGATCATACCAATGCAGCCGGTAGCTACGGTTTAACACAAGACTAGGACAACCGCTTCTGAGGCGGAGTAGCTCAGACTTGAGAGGTACAAGAAATACCACCCACCTACCTTCAGCGGATCGGCTACAAATGATGCCTAGGATTTTCTGGAGGACTGTCATCATATTCTCAGTACTATGGGCGTAGCGGAGACGAGTGGGATTTCTTTTACCACTTTCCAGCTTAGAGGAGCAGCCCATAAGTGGTGGCATGCTTATGAGTTGAGTAGTCCGGACGCCTCACTCACATGGACTCAGTTCTCGGATATGGTTTGGAGAGAGTATGTCCCTCAGAGCCTCAGGGATGCATGGCACGCAGAGTTTGAGCAGTTACGCTAGGGTTCTATGATTGTGTCAGAGTATGCAGTCCGTTTCAGTAATTTGGCCCGACTTACACCGACCTTGGTTGCTATAGTCCGGGAGAGGGTTTGTTGCTTTATTGAAGGACTCCACCCCAGCATCAGGATCAGTATGGCCAGGGAGTTGGAGATGGATATCTCTTACCAGTAGGTTGTGAGTATTGCTAGGAGATTGGAGGGCATGCTTGCCCGGGATAGAGAGGAGAGAGAGGCCAAGAGGTCTCTAGAGACTGGTTCTTATTCTGGTGCTCGTGCCCCAGCAGTTCGCTATGGTAGGGGTTATGTGAGTCGCGCCGTACATTCAGTTCTTCTAGCCGCCAGTGGTGTTCCAGTCCCTTATAGCCCCCAAGAGCCTTATTATGCACCGCCAGTATCTAGTGTGCCTCTTTCTCGGGGTGCTTTTAGCGGCCAACCCAACAGACCTGGCCCGATCCAGTCATAGCAGTCACGCTCTCTGAGAGCTTGTTTTGAGTGTGGTTATACTCGCCATATGGTCAGGGATTGCCCCATATTTAGGAGAGGTGAACCTCCACATACTTCTCAGCCACCACGTGCTCCACTGGGTCCTCAGGCTATAATTCCAGTGCCAGCTATCGCCCCACCTCCTCAGCCAGCTCGAGGTGGAGGTCAGGGAGGTCGAGGTCGCCTTAGAGGGGGAGGCCAGGCCATATATTATGCTCTTCCGGCTTATACAGAGGCAGTTGCTTTTGACTCTGTCATTAAAGGTATTGTTCCGGTCTGTCATAGAGATGCATCAGTATTATTTGACCGAGGCTCTACATATTCCTATGTGTCCTATTATTTTCCCCGTATTTGGGCATATCTCGGGATTCTTTGAGTTCCCCTGTTTATATGTCTACTCCTGTGGGAGATTCTCTTGTTGTGGACCACGTGTATTGGTCGCGTTTGATTGCTCTTAGTGATTTTGAGACCAGAGCTGATTTATTATTAGTCAGCATGGTAGACTTTGATGTTATCTTGGGCATAGACTGGTCGTTGCCCCATTGTGCTATTCTTGATTGTCACGCTAAGACCGTGACGCTGGCTATGCCAGGTTTACCGTGATTTGAGTGGAGAGGTACCTTAGAGTATACTCCCAGCAGAGTTATTTCATTTCTCAAAGCTCAACGAATGGTTGAAAAGGGGTGTGACACATATCTAGCTTATGTGAGAGATGTCAGTATTGATACCCCTACAGTTGAGTCAGTCCCAGTAGTGAGGGAGTTTCCAGATGTATTTCCAGCTGATCTTCCGGGCATGCCGCCTGATAGAGATATTGATTTTGGCATTGATTTGTTACCGGGCACTCAGCCCATCTCTATTCCTCCGTATCGTATGGCTCCTCCTGAGTTGAAGGAGTTGAAGGAACAGTTACAAGAATTGCTTGATAAGGGCTTCATTCGGCCCAGTGTGTCACCTTGGGGTGCTCCTGTCTTATTTGTGAAGAAAAAGGATGGTTCTATGTGGATGTGTATTGATTACCGCCAGTTGAACAAAGTTACAGTGAAGAACAAGTATCCATTGCCTCGTATTGATGATTTATTTGATCAGCTACAGGGTACTAAGGTATTTTCCAAGATTGATTTACGTTCCGGCTATCATCAGTTGAAGATTCGGGAGCCAGATATCCCGAAGACTGCTTTCAAGACTCGGTATGGTCACTACAAGTTCCTTATGATGTCATTTGCGCTGACCAATGCCCCAGCAGCTTTTATGCACTTGATGCACAGTGTGTTCTGACCCTATCTTGACTCATTCGTCGTTGTGTTTATTGACGACATTCTGGTGTACTCCCGGACTTGGGAGGATCATGAGCATCACCTGATGGCTGTGCTTCAGACCTTGAGAGAAAAGAAGTTATATGCAAAATTTTCAAAGTGTGAGATTTGGCTAGACTCAGTGGCATTCTTGGGTCATGTAGTATCGAGTGATGGGATATAGTGGATCCGAAAAAGGTGGATGCAGTGCAGAGTTAACCTAGACCATCATCAGCTACGGAGATCCGGAGTTTTCTTGGTTTGGAGGGGTATTACCGTCATTTTGTAGAGGGATTCTCATCTATTGCAGCACCTATGACCAAGCTGACCTAGAAGGGTGTGCTCCGTTCAGGTGGACAGAGGAGTGTGAGGAGAGCTTTCAGAAGCTCAAGACAGCTTTGACTACAGCCCCAGTATTGGTATTGCCTACAGGTTCGGGGTCTTATACTGTATATTGTGATGCATCGCAGATTGGTCCTGGTACGGTGTTGATGCAGGACGGTAAGGTGATTGCCTACGCGTCCAGACAACTTAAGGTGCATGAAAAGAACTATCCTTTCCACGACCTTGAGTTAGCAGCTATTGTTCATACCTTGAAGATTTGGAAGCACTATTTGTACGGTGTCCCTTGTGAGATTTACACCGATCACCAGAGTTTGCAACATCTGTTCAACAAGAAGGATCTTAATTTGCGTAAAAGGAAGTGGTTAGAGCTGCTTAAGGATTATGATATCACCATTTTGGACCATCCGGGGAAGGCCAGTGTGGTGGCCGATGCTTTGTGTCGTCGGGCAGAGAGTTTGGGGAGTTTTAGCATATCTACCAGCAGTAGAGAGGCCATTGGCGTTGGATGTTCAGGCCTTAGCCAGCCAATTTGTAAGATTGGATATTTCTGAGCCGAGTCGAGTATTGGCTTGTATGGTCTCTTGGTCTTCTCTCTATGATCGTATCAGGGAGCGTCAGTATGATGACCCCCATCTACTTATCCTTAAGGACACGATTCAACACGGCGATGCTAAGGAGGTCACTATTGGGGATGATGGTGCATTGAGGATGGAAGAGAGGCTTTGTGAGCCCAATGTAGATGGGTTGCGGAAGTTGATTCTCCAGGAGGCTTACAACTCGCGGTACTCTATTCATTCGGGTGCCGTGAAGATGTATCAAGACTTGAGGCAACATTACTGGTGGAGGAGAATGAAGAAGGACATAGTGGAGTATGTGGCTCATTGCCTAAATTGCGAGCAGGTGAAGTATGAGCATCAGCGACCGGGTGGGTTGCTTCAGAAGTTAGAGATTCCGGAGTGGAAATGGGAGCGGATCACTATGGATTTCGTTGTTAGACTCCCACAGACTCAGCGGAGGTTTGATGCGGTTTGGGTGATTGTGGATAGGCTGACCAAGTCAGCTCATTTCATTCCTGTGATGGCTACCTATTCTTCCGAGTAGTTGGCTCAAATTTATATCCGTGAGATTGTCAGGCTTCATGGAATACCGGTATCTATTATCTCTAACCGGGGTACGCAGTTTACATCATGGTTCTAGAGAGCCGTGCAACATGAGTTGGGTACTAGAGTGGAGTTGAGCACAACAATTCACCCTCAGATGAACGGACAGTCCGAGCACACTATTTAGATATTAGAGGATATGCTCCGTGCGTGTGTGATGGAGTTTGGAGGGTCATGGGACCAGTTTTTGCCACTTACGGAATTTGCCTACAACAATAGCTATCAGTTGAGCATCCAGATGGCTCCGTATGAGGCTCTGTATGGTAGGCAGTATCGGTCCCCAGTGGGTTGGTTCGAGCCGGGCGAGGCCAAATTATTGGATACAGACTTGGTCCAGGATGCCCTGGATAAGGTGAAGGTGATTCAGGATTGACTTCGCACATCCCAGTCCAGACAGAAGAGTTATACAGACCTGAAGTTTTGCGATGCAGCATTCATGGTTGGAGAGCGGGGCTTGCTCCGGGTATCACCTATGAAGGGCATTATGAGGTTCGGAAAGAAGGGCAAGCTGAACCCAAGGTACATTGGTCCTTTTGAGGTGTTGCGGCATGTTGGGGAGGTTGCTTATGAGGTTGCCTTACCTCCCAGACTTGCAGGGGTTCATCCAGATTTCCACATTTCTATGCTCCGGAAGTATCACGGTGATCCGACTCATGTATTGGATTTCAGCTCAGTCCAGTTGGACAAGGATCTATCTTTTGTTGAGGAGCCAGTGGCTATTTTGGACAGGTAGGTCAGACAGCTGAGGTCAAAGAACATTGCTTCAGTAAAGGTTTAGTGAAGGGGTCATCTGGTCGAAGAGGCGACTTGGGAGACCGAGCAGGATATGCGCCGCCGTTATCCTCATCTTTTCATAACTTCAGGTATGTCTCTATACTCGTTCGAGGAAGAACGATTATTTTAAGAGGGGGAGGATGTAACGACCCGGCCGATCATTTTGAGAGTTATAGCCCCGATCCCCTATTAACTGCTTCCCTAGTACCTATTTCTGCTATTGTGACTTATCGGGAGATTTTGTTTTGGATTTTGGAGTATTTTGGGACACTTAGTCCCTAAACGGAGGTTTAAGCCTTAGATTTTGGACCGTAGTCGGAACTGTGTGAAGATGACTCCGGAACGGAGTTCCGTTGGTTTTGTTAGCTCCGTTAGGTGATTTTGGACTTAGGGGCGTGTCTAGATTGTGTTTTGGAGGTCTGTAACTCATTTAGGCTTGATATGGCGAAAGTCGAAGTTTTGGAGATTTTGACTGGTAGTGGAGTTTTTGATATCGGGGTCAAATTCCGATTCCGGAAGTTGGAATAGGTCGGTAGGATTGAATATGACTTGTGTGCAAAATTTGGGATCAATCAGACGTGGTTTGGTTGGTTTTGACATCGGTTGTCGAATTTGGAAGTTTCAAGTTCTTTAAGTTTGAATCGTAGGTTGATTTGTGATTTTAGCATTGTTTTATGTGGTTTGAGGGCTCAAATATGTTTGTATGGTGTTTTAGGATTGGTTGGTATGTTTGGTTGGGGTCCCGAGGGCACAGGTGTGTTTCAGATGCTTAACGGAAGAAATATTGGACTTAGAAAATTGCTGAAGTCTTCAGGCATCTGGTGTTTTCGCACCTTCGGTGGGGAGACTGCAGGTGCAGGGCCGCACGTGCGGATGATTAAGTGCAGAAGCGGTTTTGGAATGAATGGTTAGGGGTCGCAGGTGCGAGGTGAGTTCCGCATCTGAAATAACCGCAGATGCGCTGAAGATATCGCAGGAGCGGTGGGGGACCGCAGAAGCGGACATAGATCCGTAGGTGCGCACACGCAGGTGTGACCTTTTGACCGCAAAAGCGGGCGATGAGTTATAAGTGAAATCCGCACCTGCGATGGAAATTCCGCAGGTGCGGGACCGCAGATGCGGTTGAAGGCTCGCAGAAGCGAGATCTCTGGCAGAAAAGTGCCAAGTGCGAGGGTTTGATTTTATTCTTCATTTTTGGACTTGAGAGCTCGGAATTTGGCAATTTTTCGAGGGATTTTCAGAGGAAGCTTTGGGGTAATGATTCCTAACTCATTTTTGGTTGTATTACATTAATCTATAGTTGTTTTCTCCATTTAATTTCGGATTTAGGGTTGAAAATTTGGGGAAAAGTTGAGAAACGTTCTTAGGCCGAAATTTGGGATTTTGATCGAGATTTCGGTATCAGATTTGAGTAATTTTGGTATGAGTGAACTCGTGAGTGAATGAGTGTTCATATTTTGTGACTTTTACACGATTCCGAGACCTGGGCCCGGGGAGGCTTTTTACGGTGCTTTTCCAATTTCTTGCTTTAGCTTTGATTTCATTAGCTAGATTAGTTCCTTGTAGTTATATTTATGTTATGTAATTGATTTTGGCTAGATTTGGGCCATTCAGAGTCGGATATTCATGGAAAAGTCATTTTCACCGATTGATTGAGCTTGGTTCGAGGTAAGTGGCTTGCCTAACCTTGTGTGGGGGAAATTTCCTTAGGATTTGGTACTGTCGTGATATGTGAGCGCTGTGTACGTGAGGTGACGAGTACGTACACATGCTATTTGTTCAAAAACCCAATTTATTTTACTGAGTAGTAACATTTTTTTCCTTTAATTTGAGTTATACCATTTAAATAAGTATTAGTCTGTTTCCATTCTTAACTAGCTATTCCAACATGCGTAGTTATCCTGATTAGCCTGATATCGCATGTCTACATGCTTTAACTGCTTATTTGAACTCTGTGAAGCATGCCTAGTTGATTGTCCTATTTTCCCTTGTTCTTTATCAGTCTTAACTGTAGAATTCTTGCTGTTAACTATGGTATTTATCGGTTGAGTTGTGTGTTTACTTTTGAGACTACGAGGCGGTTTCTCGGGAGTTCTCCCTGCATACTTACTTTTGAGACTAGGAGGCGATTCCTCAGGAGTTCTCCCTGAACATTTACTTTTGAGACTACGAGGTGGTTCCTCGAGAGTTCTCCCTGTATATTTATTTTGAGACTACGAGACGATATCTCGGGAGATCCCCTGCTATTTATCCCTATGTGTTGCATTGTTATATCGCTGTGTTTTCTTTTTGTTAAATGCCAGTCTCTTATTATACTGTTATATTTTCCTACTTTATTTATTATATACCAGTGGGGCTGACCTGACCTCGTCACTACTCTACCGAGGTTAGGCTTGACATTTACTGGGTACCGTTGTGGTGTACTCATGCTACTCTTTTGCACATGTTTTTATATGCAGATCCAGGTGCTTCTTATCAGACCCGCTACTAGCTGAGAGTGCTTGCTGTTGTACAGAGACTTTAAGGTACATCTGCTGCGTCCGTAGAACTCTGAGTCCCCCCTCTATTCTCTCCTATGTCATTTACCTTCCGTACTTCTTTTGTTAGACTATGGTGTATAGAGATACCGGTTTCCTTCTGTAGCTTGTGACTTATGATGTTCCGAGTTTTGGGAAGACTGTGTATTATAGAGTATTGGTTATTGCACATGTCGTGCGACATTGTTATTAGTTATTTAATTATCCACTGCTGTTAGTTGCCAAGTTTTACTTTCGTTTTTGTTATATTCTGCAATTTGTTAGGCTTACCTAGTCGTAGAGACTAGGTGCCATCACGACGTTACACGGAGGGTGTTTGGGTCGTGACAAAAGTTGTGATTGGGATTCATTTGGAATATTCGTTTAAACACTCTCCTTGACGTTATTTATGCTTCTTGCCTTGTTTGTCATTGATATACATATGCTTGGTAAGGAAGAGGGTAAAGCACGAAGGGTGATGCCATGCCTTTGTTTATACATTATTATGTGAGGGAGAGTGTAAAGCCGAAGGGTGATGACGTGCCTTTGTTTATACATTATCATGTGAGGGAGTGTGTAAATCACGAAGGATGATGCCGTGCCATATTATTTAGAGTAAAAGCACGGAGGGTGATGCTGTGCCATATTATTGAGAGTAAAAGCACGAAAGGTGATGTCGTTTCATATCATTTGTGAGTAAAAGCACGAAGGGTGATGTCGTGCCATGTTATGTGAGTGTAAAGCACGAAGGGTGATGCCGTGCCATTTCATTTATATTATCATGCTTTAAATTACCATGAGTTCATGGCACGATGGGTATTTTCGTGTAGTCGAGGACGAGGGACATGCATTATGTTGTGATATCTTTCCTTTGTGTATACGTTCATGCAGTTACATTGAGCTGTTATTGTTGTATTTATGGTTCTTATGTGACTTGTTGTTAATGTCATGTTCTTGTTCTTTATCTTATTTGTTATTGTGTCACTCATGCCTTCTACTAGCTAAACTTGCAAATACCATGCCTACTTTCTGCTGTCATAATTATATCTTTGTCGTATCTATTTTGGTTGCACTTAGTACATGCCTTCTACCATGTTAGTCATTCATGCTTCTACTTGTTAATGCATAAAGATCACGTGTTCCCCTCTCATTCGTTATATTTGTATTTATGCCTCCATCATGCTAGTTAGTTGAAGTTACATTCCTTTTCCTGGTTGTTGTCATCACCTCTATGGTTTCCGCCTAGTCTGTTACTGATGCCCTTATGTACATTCTCTTTCATTATTGCTACTTGCGTATTTCCTACTTTGTCATTACTGTTGTCGGCATTTCTGCCATCAGGTTGGTACTGTTGTATGCATATTTGGTGAGGATGAGATAAATGCACGAAGGGTATTGCCGTGCAATTGACTTGATATCAGAGTATATTCCTCACGTTATGAAAGTTATGGGGTGACTATTGTGGTTTATTAGTTTCTCTCTAAAGAAAAGATTGGTTGAGATATTGGAAACTATTGAATTGTGATCTCTTCTAGTACTCTGTTATTGTTTTTTACATTCGTTTCGTGTACTCTATCATGTTATACTGTAGTATAGTTCTATTGCTAGATTTTGGTACAGATTTTTATTAGTGAGCATCTTTTTGCTAAAAAGCCTCGTCACTACTTCCACGAGGTTAGACAACATACTTACTGGGTACATGGGGTCGGTTGTACTCATACTACACGTCTGCACCTTGCGTGCAGACTTTTGGAGCGGAGCTGCTGGTGATGTCGGGAGCTGACCCTGAAGATGTTCGTGTATTCCGGATATAGATGCCACTTGTCCTTGGTGGCTTTAGATTTTGTTAATATGTTTATGTATCTTTCAAAAAGATTGTGTAATTATTTGTATCAGCTTTGTATATTCTAAGTCTAGAAGCTCATGATTTTTACTACCAGTTCTTGGGTTAATTTGTAAATGTTCAGATAATTCTTCCTTATTTTCCTACAATTTCATTTGGATTGTATTGACTGTTAGTTGGCTTACCTAGCGGGTCGATTTAGGTGCCATCATGACTAGTGATTTTTGGGTCGTGACAAGTTGGTATTAGAGCACTAGGTTCATAGGTTCTACGAGTCATGAGCAAGTGTCTAGTAGAGTCTTGCAGATCGGTATGATGAAGTCCATACCTATCTTCGAGAGACTGCAGGGCATTTAGGATAAACTTCCCATCTTTCTTTCCTTATCGTGCGACATTGATTCAGCTTGAAGCGTAACCCTTTTAATTCCTTCCATGCATGTGTATGCGCATGTGAGCGCTCAGTATCGGCTGAGCATCGACAACTTGTGATTCCATTGATGACGTGCGAGATGTGATTTCTGTATGCTGATGATGGGTCAGTCTGGAGGACTTGAGGCCGAGTTTTGACTGTGGCTTGAGCACGAGAATTTGGTTGTGTGTGTATGTGCTTTTGGACTTATACATTCGGTAGTGTTCCTATGAGTGGAACTTGTGGTCGGCGAGTGGTTGGATGACTAAATGATGAGTAGGATGTGACTGCGGGCTATGTTCAGATGACTTGAATGTGAAGAGGATAGTCAGCTTGAGGTGTAAAAAGGACTGATGGGTGCTTGATTTCTGTCTCGATATGATGTGTAGTCCCGAGTTATGAGTGTGTTGGAAGGTTTCCCTGTTGTTTAATTGTGGAACGGATTTGATTCTCATGCCTTATTGATGAGTTCAGACTCAGGAAGATTAAGTGGTGGCATAGTGGTTGTGGCTAGAGTTTAAGATTTACATTGGATGGTGTCGAAGCTCACGGTACTTCTATATCATTGTGGATTATGTATTTCAGTATCAGGAAGACTAAGTGGTGGAGGAAACAACTTTAGATTCACAAAAGCTCTCTTCAGAGTGGGTGTCTCGGTTGTGGTACTTTGGGGTGCTAATAGGGAATGCATCGGCTTATGGGCCTTAGAGCGGTGTGGTTTTTATGCTAGAATCTCTTATGGCGCGCTTGGGGTAAGGATCATGGTGTTCTCGCAAGGTGGGGTATCAACTTGAGGGTAATTTGGAAGAAACTCAGAGGAAACAAGGCGGTTTGATAGTAAATTGGATCAACACGGTAATGATATGATCGGTTCTTTGGGTACGTATGATGTGGTGGGTCTCCACAGGTGTTTCGTGGCAATGCTCATGGATTTTGGGCAACTGCGTGGCTTGGTTGAGTTGGAGGGATTCGTTTATGATAGCTTGGTTATGTGCAAACGGATTCCAAAGGGTTCTCGATGATTTCTATCACGGTTTGAGGTGAATATTTCCTACTGGTATGAGGAACATGTTGCTTATTGGGATTTCCTCCTGGATGAGATCAAATAGAAGGTTTTTGACCGATCGTGATTGAGTTTTGTATGTGCAGGGTCACGGTTCAGTTTTGAAGGGAAGGTCATGAATTCATAGACAACACAGACGATTTCAGATGTCTAGATGGATGTTATCACCACTTGGTGTTTCCTGAGAAGGGTGTTCATTTCAGAAGACGCATTGTGTTTTGACTTATGGATACAACATTGATATTGCAGTGCTCGCCTAGTTAGTTGACTGTTGAGATTCAGATTTTGTTATGTGGCACGGAAGAATTATAGAAGTATTCCTCGTGGGATGATTGTATACGAGAGATGTGTTAGACATTTGGGCGGTGGAGTTGGGATCAGGCAGGATGATTCGTGTGTTCTATGGATTTGGAGATTGGGAGTTTTCAGAAGAAGATTGTTTCGTGGTTGTGGACTTTTGGAGGCCTATTTGTCCGTTCGGGGGTGATCGGAGTTGATTTGGGGGCCCATTGGTAGGCCCAATGAGGATGTGTATTCTGTATCGGATCAGATTTGATTACTCTTGCGCAGCTGTTACCACAGGTATATCGTCGGGCGGAATAGATACTATTCGCGCCTTGGTCTGTGTTATGTGTTCCTCTCTTATGCTATAACGGGCTGTGAGGGTTACATGGTTATTCGTACGCATATTGTAATTCAGTTTAGGCCTCATGGCTCTATGGGCGAGATGGCTTTCGTGATGTTGATTTGCTTATTTCACCATAGCTATGCTTGTCCTTCTTAGTATTGTGTGTTCCTAATAATTTTCCCACAGTTATATTTTTTGCACTCTATTGTGTTTGATATTGGCGCACATGTGATCAGTGAGCCCGAGTATTATGGCTCGATGGGTACCCTATATGGATTGATATGATGGGATCGGGTTGCACGCCGCAACGGTATTGTGATGAAATGTAACTCCTGATGCTTACTTCATGTAGTTTTGCTTCCACCTTGTTGAAAATAGTTCATAGGAAAATGCTAAAATTTCCCTTCCTGCTTAACTTGTTTAGTAGTCTTCTTATTTAACTCTCTTACTATTATCTGTCATGTCTGAATTATTACTTGTCGGTGTTCGGGACCGTGCTATGTGGGGCTTCATATGATTATTGTTGATACTTATCGGTGGGGCTGTTTGTATTGGCTGAGATGAGGTTTCTAGACTTGAGATTTGCACTATTGTATTGGGATGAGGAAGGTTTGGAAGAATAATACCATATTTTGCTGAGGATTTGGGCAATGGCCCTGGTCGGACGAGTGAGTTTCTTGGCTTATTGATCAGATGAGTGGTTAAGAGGTTATGCGTGTTTATTTCATCATCGGCAGGGTATGAAGGTTTTGTACGAGGCTCTAATCGATAGGAGGTTTGCTACCGGCACCAGATTTGTTTTTGGGCAGTAATGGTGGTCAGCAACTCCTGCTGTGAGTGTCTGAGTGATGGGGTGTACCATGTGATTATATCTTGGGGTTGTGGTTATGACTTAATGCAGCTTGTTCAAGCTAATACAGTGTGTAGATGTGAGATTCGGGTCTTGTAATGAATTTGAGATGTTAGAGATTGGGTTCTAAGGTTTAAGGACCAAGGTTGAAGTAAGGATCTCTAGTTATGTTGCGTCGGTAGGCTTATATGGAGCAAGGTGACGTGGGATCACCTCCGAGTATATGCATAGTAAGGTTACACCGTGATTTGATAGCTTTGGAACGACTCCTGGCACATTCGAGGACGAACGTATGTTTAAGTGGTGGAGGATGTAACGACCCGACTGGTCGTTATGATGTATTATGTGATGAACCGATAGGTCATCTTATGTTTTAGAACCTAATCCTATTTTTTGAAGTCTCAAATACCTCATTTTAGCCCTTCTCGATTTGCGTGCATAGTTTTAGTGTTTCTCTGGAAAGCTTTTGTGATTAAAAACTGATAAAAATGTGAAATCTTTGCCTTAAAACATATTTGAGTTGACTTTGGTCAACATTTTGAGCAAACAGGCTCGGATCCATGTTTTAACGGCCCCGATGGGTCCGTATCATGATTTGGGACTTGGGCATATGCCCGGAATCGAATTCGGAAGTCCTTGGCTCGAGTTATCGTATTTTGTTGAAATTTGAAAGTTTAAAGGCTTAATGAATCTAAAGGTTTGATCGATGTTTGAAATTATTGATACCGGATTCGTATTTCGATTCCGGAACCTGGTATGGGTTCATTGCTATATTTATGACTTGTTTGTCAAATTTGGTGAGTAACAGAGTTGGTTTGAGGTAACTCGGACGTCCGATTGTTGAAATAGAAGTTTTAAAGTTTTCTTGAAAATTTCATTTGATTTTGGTGGTCAATTCGTAGTTTTAGGTGTTATTTTGGAGATTTGATCGTGCGAGCAAGTTCGTATGATATTTTTAGACTTGTGTGCATAGTTAGTTTAGAGCCCCGAGGCCTCGGGTGAGTTTCGGATTGGCTACGGAGTAGTTTGGACTTAGAAAAACTCAGCTGGTGTTTCAGTTCTGGTGCAGGCCTCTGATCTCGCATTTGCGAGATCAGGCATCACATTTGCGACCTCTGATGGGTTCGCATTTGCGAGCAACTCATCGCATTTGCGAAGAGTATCTGGGCCACTTTATGTTCGCATTTGCGAAGTGGGTCAGGGGGTAAAGGATCGCCATTGCGATCAGGTGGTCGCATTTGGGAAGGTCAGAGTTCGCATTTGCGAACAATTCCTCACAAATGCAATAAAAGCATAGATGTGAAGGTCTTCGCATTTGCGATTGATTCTTTGCATTTGCGTATCCCAGGTCGCAAATGCGACATCTGTAACTGATCAAAATGGGACTTAGACGAGATTTTGATTCATTCTTTCAAATTTTCAAAACAAGAAACCCTAGAGGCGAATTTTCAAAGAACCTTTCTTCCCCAAGTCATTGGTAAGTGATTCTAAACTAGTTTCTTTCAATCTTTCACTACATTTCCTAAGATATCGACCAAAAATCTTATGTTTTCATGGTGGAAATTGTGGGTTTGGGTAGAATTAGGGATTTTTGTAAAATTGCGATTTAGACCTCAAATTGAGGTCAGATTTCAAAACAAATTACATAACCGGGCTCGGGGGTGAATGGGTACTCGAATTTTGTTCCTAATTTTGGGTTTGGACCAAGCGGGCCCGGGAGTTGACTTTGGTCGACTTTTTCAATAATGACCTAAATTGAATCTTTTGTAATCGTGGGTAGTTCCTAAGGCTTAATGTGAATCATTTGGTTGGTACACCGCTAGATTCTATTGGTTCAGAGGCTTATTTGAAAGGAAAAAGCTGTGGTTGAGCTTTGAGTTGATCTTTGGAGCGAGGTAAGTGTCTTGCCTAACTTTATTGAGGGAATGTTTCCTACTATTTGACATTGTTTGCTACATGCGGGGTTGATACATATATGAAGTGACGAGCATATATGCATGTGCCAGGGTTAACCATGTTCGGGGGTAAATTATGTTATAAATTGTGCCTTGTAGAATCATGTGACCTTCTTGCCTCATGCCTTACTTGACTCCTAGATACTAAGAACATAGTATTAAATGTTAGAAACTAAGACTTAGCTTATTATAACTTGATCAAATTTGATGGGATTCTGAGAATACATTGGTGTGTTTAATTCGGTAATCAATATGCATAATCATTAATACATTGCTACGGCCGATATTCTTGAGTACTAGATTTCATACTTGTGCTGTAGATCATTTGTGAGATTTGTTGGAATACTTGAATAATAAGGTTCTTGCGGGTTTATTGAACTATTGTTGGCTTGAAAAGTTGTGATTGAGATTCATTTGGAATATTCGTTTAAACACTCTCCTTGACGTTATTTATGCTTCCTGCCTTGTTTGTCATTGATATACATATGCTTGGTAAGGAAGAGTGTAAAGCACGAAGGGTGATGTCATGCCTTTGTTTATACATTATCATGTGAGGGAGAGTGTAAAGCACGAAGGGTGATGCCGTGCCTTTGTTTATACATTATCATGTGAGGGAGAATGTAAAGCACGAAGGGTAATGCCATGCCATATTATTGAGAGTAAAAGCACGAAGGGTGATGCCATGCCATATTATTGAGAGTAAAAGCAAGAAGGGTGATAACGTGCCATATTATTTAGAGTAAAAGCACGAAGGGTGATGCCGTGCCATGTTATGTGAGTGTAAAGCACGAAGGGTGATATCGTGCCATTTCATTTATATTATCATGCTTTAAATTATCATGAGTTCATGGCACGATGGGTGTTTCCATGCAGGTGAGGACGAGGGACATGCATTATGTTGTGATATCTTTCCTTTGTGTATACGTTCATGTCGTTACATTGAGATGTTATTGTTGTATTTATGGTTCTTATGTGACTTGTCATTAATGCCATGTTCTTGTTCTTTATCTTATTTGTTATTGTGTCACTCATGCCTTCTACTCGCTAAACTTGCAAATACCATGCCTACTTCCTGCTGTCATAATTATATCTTTGTCGTATCTATTTTGGTTGCACTTAGTACATGCCTTCTACTGTGTTAGTCATTCATGCTTCTACTTGTTAACGCATAAAGATCATGTGTTCCCCTCTCATTCATTATATTTGTATTTATGCCTCCATCATGCTAGTTAATTGAAGTTACATTCCTTTTTCTGATTATTGTCATCACCTCTATGCTTTTCACCTAGTCTGTTACTGATTCCCTTATGTACATTCTCGTTCATTATTGTTACTTGCGTATTTACTACTTTGTCATTACTGTTTTCGGCATTTCTGCCATCCGGCCGGTACTGTTGTATGCATATTTGGTGAGGATGAGATAAATGCACGAAGGGTATTGCCATGCTATTGACTTGATATCAAGTATATTCCTCACGTTATGAAAGTTATGGGGTGACTATTGTGGTTTATTGGTTTTTCTTTAAAGAAAAGATTGGTTGAGATATTGGAAACTGTTGATTTGCGATCTCTTCTAGTACTCTGTTATTGTTTTGTACATTCGTTTCGTGTACTCTATCATGTTATACTGTAGTATAGTTCTATTGCTAGATTTCACTATAAATTTTTATTAGTGAGCATCTTTTTACTAAAAAGCCTCGTCACTACTTCTACGAGGTTAGACAACATACTTACTGGGTACATGAGGTCGGTTGTACTCATACTACACTTCTGCACCTTGCGTGCAAACTTTTGGAGCGGAGCTGCTGATGATGTCGGGAGATGACCCTAAAGATGTTCGTGCATTCCGGATATAGCTGCCACTTGTCTTTGGTGGCTTTAGATTTTGTTAATCTGTTTATGTACCTTTCAAACATATCGTGTAATTATTTGTATCAGCTTTGTAAATTCTAAGTCTAGAAGCTCATGATTTGTACTACCAGTTCTTGGGTTAATTTGTAAAAGTTTAGATAATTCTTCTTTATTTTCCTATAATTTCATTTGGATTGTATTGACTGTTAGTTGGTTTACCAAGCGGGTCGAGTTACGTGCCATCACGACTAGTAATTTTTGGGCCGTGACAATATCTAATGCCATTGAAGGACAATTTGGGACATTACATAGATGTTATTAGATTTTATCATGTGAAATTTATTTTGTTATAATAAATAAAAATAAGAGATGTGAGTGTAATTCTCAAATCGCAATAGAAGTTTGTGTTATAAAGAGAATTTCGGAGGAATGTTTTCGAATTTATCCCAAGTTGTAATTATAGCTAATTATTAAAACTTGGAATGAGTTAATATTAAGTTTTAAATTAATGAAAAAAATATTTTCTTTAATGTGTAAAATAAATAATTAAATTGATTAAGCAGCAAAAGAATGCGATTCAATCCCCCCCCCCCCCCCCAAAAAAAAAAAAAAATTATCATATAAGTAAAAGTATTTTTCTAATGAAAAAAACTTCTAGCATTCATATATTTGTTCCATAGAAGTGCATTAACGGTAAAAGAATAAGAAATAGAGTAAGATCGGTTATTGTGAAATATTAAGAGTCAAATCGGTAAAAGTGCAAACTTGAAACAATAAAGATGAAATAGTAGAAGAAAAATTATATTCTATATGATTTGTCATTAATTATTATTATTATTATTTTATAAATATTCTTACAAATTGAACTCCATATATGTTTTTAATATATTTAGTTGTTTGTTGTAAACTATTAATTTAATATTAATCATTCTTGGACTTTATTCATATGTACCTTTTTTCTAAGTTCTATAGGGCAAATCTTTCATTCCCAAATCTCAAAAAGACCAAGAGATTATATTTTTAAATTCATGCTATTTGCCAAATCTTTGATTGATTGTGGTAAGTTAGTTTTGTGTTACTTTTTTTGTTTTTGATATTAGATACAAAATAATAATAATTTTTACAAGATATTCCACATAATTCTAAGGACTTCTATGATGCATAATTTCTTCTTTTATTGAACTAGCTAAAGTGAAATTAACATTCTATCAAATTTAGGAACTCACTTTTTTTGTATCTCAAACACTTTGTTTAATGCTACTTATTTTAATTCTTTAAGACGGTATGTTTATTGATATAAGAAACACGCGCAAAGCGCGTACCCTAAGACTAGTATATATGTGTATGTTAAATTTAAAACTTAGTTGACTGGAGCTCGTCTTCTATATTTGTTAGTGAAATATATATAAGCAATAAACAAAGTAAAATAGAGGGAGAGCATGAGAGACATAAAGTTTTTATACTGATTCGTGTACCGATATAATATCTATATCCAATTCACTTAAGTCACAAGGGTTCTCTTAGATCTTCAAATGATTGTCATTATAGAGTATGTGATTTTTCTTCGTTCACCACCAACGTTGTACAGACAATTCTTCTTTCTTTCTTTGACACAAGATTCGTCATCAAGAGAGTGTTGTTGTACTCGATTTCTTTCCATATGAGTTTTTGACTTCTTTCGTCGGACATAGTCATTTGAGACTGATTATAGATTATGTGTCTTACTTCAGCAGTTACCAGCCTTGATTGCTCGATCGCATCTGTTGATTGTAGGGATTTCCTTATTGACGTCCAATCCTCCAACTGGTTGATTGCACAATTTATTTCTTTGTTATGTTGATTGATTTTTTTTCCCTTTAATGATCCCTTGATTTCCTCTCTTCCTTGACCTTTTCCTTGTATTAACTTCTACTGACGATTGACCGATCTTCTCTTGTCATATTTACCTGCATAAATGAGATTAAATTAGTAATGATGTTAAACTCTTTTGTCATCATTAAAACTCCGTAAAATAAGGACTCAACACTCCATTTTTTGATGATGATAAACAAAGAGAGTTTGATTTAGATGGCACTCCCCTGTCTTTATAAATTTGTTGCTCCCCCTGACTTTGTGATGTCTTTTGTTGCTCCCATTGCCTTGTGTGTCTTCAAAGCTCTTTGGTCATTCTCCCCCGTTTGACATCAATCAAAAAAAGAACAACCAAACAGGAACATATATACATAATGAAAATATGCACATAGAACAATTTAAATAAACTAATTAAATTAGAGTAACAACAAGAATAATAAACCTAGTGTAATTTCACATAATAGGGTTTGGGGAGGGTAGAATGTACGCAAACCTTACCTCTACCTTGTGAAGGTAGAGATGCTATTTACGAAAGACCCCCGACTCAAAGAAAAAAAAAGAAAAAATAACTATTGGAACAACAACGCGATAGGTGATATAGAGATAGAATAACCAAAGCAAACGAACTAACAAATAGTAAAAAAAATCTGCAGACAAGCAGATACAAGCATACAAGACTAATACTAATGAAACCGGCATGAAAAAGAGACACGCTCGGCTATAGACTAACCTTCTACCCTAATCTCCAACCTCCAGACCCTCCTATCAAGGGTCATTTCCTCAGTAAAGCTAGAGCTGCACCATGTCCTGCCTAATCAACTCTTTCCAAGACTTCTTAGGCCTACCTCTACCTCTTCTCAACTCCACCATGGCCAACCTCTTTCACCTCCTCACTGGTCCATCTATGCTCCTTCTCTTCACGTGCCCATACCATATCAACCTAGCTTCCCATATCTTATCCTCCAGGGGGGCCACTCCCACATTGGACAAGATATCATCATTCCCAATGTTATCTCTCCTAGTATGCCCACACATCCATCTCAACATCCTTATTTCTGCTGCTTTCATCTTCTGAACATGGGTGTTCTTGACATGCCAACACTCGAACTTACCTTTAGGTCTAGGTGGTACCTTCTTATTATACAGAACCTCGAACGCGAGCCTCCATTTCATCCATCCTGCTCCAATTTAATGTGTGACATCCTCGTCAATCTCACCATTACTTTGAATTATAGATCCCAGGTACTCAAAAATTTGTTTCTTGGGGATGGCTTGTGACTCCATCCTCACTTCCATGTGCGCTTCATGAGTCACATTGCTGAACTTGCATTCCAAATACTTAGTCTTGGTCCTGCTCAACTTGAAATCTTTTGACTCTAAGGTCTGTCTCCAAATCTCCAGCCTCACATTAACACCGTCTCGTGTCTCGTCAATTAGCACTATGTCATTCGCAAATAGCATGCACTATGGTACCTACCCTTGAATGTGCCGCGCCAAAACATCCATTGTCAAGGCAAATAAAAGTGGGCTAAGAGCGAATCTCTGATACAAGTCCATCATGATTGGGAAGTGCTCTGAGTCTCCTCCCACTATCCTAACCCGGGTCTTAACTCCATCATACATATCCTGAATTACCTAGTATACGCTACATGCACACACCTTCTAATATCCCGCATTTCGTACGTTAAAGTTTCGCTGTAAGTTAATCGACGTAAGCTCGAGAATGAGATTATTTTTGAGGTTATAAGTATTTATGCTATTTTTATGACAAGTGGTAAGTAAGTACCGTGAAGGTTAGAGGGTAAACAAATCAAAGAAGATGAGTTTCGTTGAAGGTTGTCAATTTGGGATAAAATATGGCCCAAGCTATAATACCCCATATTTATGGACTAGTGCCATACAAGGTACCACATGACCATGATAGTAAGGTATATAAAGTGTATTAAAAGTGATTAGTATTTTAAATAATTAGATATATTACCTAATTATGTTAATAATGGATTAATTATTGATTAAGGTGGGAAGTTAACAAAATAATAGGAAATTGGTGGATAAGCATTAACCTCCCAACATGGCAGCAAGTAGAGATTCAAATAATGACTAGATAAGTCATGGGGCTAGGTGGAAAATTTAGAGAATTCTTTGGCCAAGTAATCACCTAAAGTGGAGCCCACTTACTAGGATAAAATCAACCTCCCTAATTCATCAAAGGGAGATGGATTAGAGCTTCAACAAGGTTACGGATGGGAATTCTCAAACAAAAATTCTTATGAACCCCTACAATGTAATAGCAATGTGACTTACAATTCTAAGGAAGCCCGGTACAATCCTTCTCAAGAATATCATAAGAATTTTTCCCTATTTCAATCCACCGTTACGTGTTTTTCGCAAAAGACGTGGGTTAGAGGGATTGTTAAGAGAATTGGCTCAGGTATGTTAAGGCTATCCCTTCTTTCCTTTTGGCATGATTCATATGATACAAACGAAACAAGCAAATGCACGGCTTTCATAAATACCTCTATTCATAGAAGCACTAGGGGTGCCTATGTTCTTGAATTCCCATGTGTCTTATTATTATATCTTCTGTTCATGGGTCTTAGAAAAATGTGTAATCGATAAAATTTATCCGAAGACATATTGATTTTATGACATTCCGAGAAATCTTATTAACTTACTTCTTATGCATTTCATTCATTTATACATGTACATTGATCCATGACCAGATGGCGTTATATACGCTTATATTATATGTATATGGGATATGTGAAAAGATTACGGCGTTATATACGCACCACCACCTGATCAATTGGTATATGTTGATGATTTCTCCCACAGAGGCCGAGATGATATGACGGGATGCCCTCAGAGGCTTGATGATGTTATGTACACATATACCTATGCATGATATGACATTTATACGCACATGCATGAACTTATAAATATTATAGGATTCACAAAGTTATTTAGACTTACAGGTGGATTCCTTTACTCTATGTTTCTTTTATGTCTTTTACGTACTGATTTTCATGCCTTACATACTCGGTACATTATTCGTACTGACGTCCCTTTTGCCTGGAGACGCTGCGTTTAATGCCCGCAAGTGCAAGTAGACAGGCTGACGGTCTCCCTTTTTAGGATCTTTGATCAGCGAGAGTTGGTGTGCTCCACTTGATCCGGAGTTAGTACTAGTTTTGGTACGCTATTTTTGGTATGTAGATATGGGTATGACGGACCCAGTCCCGTCCTTTAAATAGTTGTACACTCTATTAGAGGTCTATAGATAGTCGTGTATAGTTGGATAGTATGTGGCCTTGTCGGCTTCCAGTTTTGGATATATAGTGGTCTATAGCAGCCTTGTCGGCTCGCCCTACCGTATTCAGCATGTATATGTATATATTTGTTTTGGACATGTTTTCCTCCCGTATGTTATTCATGTGATTCAGCAGTTTAATGACAGATGTTATTCATGATCTACCCTTAATTCATGTTTATATCTTAGACGCATGCTTAGGGGTGTTCGACAGGTAGGACTCGGGCACTCGTCATGGCCCATCAATTTGGGTCGTGACAAAACTGGTATCAAAGCAATTCTGTCCTAGGGTTGTCTACCGACCATGTCTAGTAGAGTCTTGTTTATGAGTGTGTTGTGCACCACATTTATAAACAGGAGGCTACATGACATATAGGATGTTATCCTCCTTTCTTATCATAGATTGTGCGATATAAGGATTCATTTCCCTAACGATATATTATGTTTTCAGCGATGCCTAAGAAGGCTACAGCCTCCCAGAAGGGCAAGTTTGTGGCTGATGAGACTACTAGTTGAGCGCCATGAGTTACCAGGGCTCGGGGAGAGTCTCATAGTAAGATTCCATCTCAGACTTCACATACCCCACCCTCTCCAGAGGAGCTCCGAGGGGCACCAACTCCTCAGCCAGATGCACCGAGTCAGGAGATGACATATGCTATTTAGCTATTGACTCGATTAGTAGCCGCACAATCTCAACGTCAGGAAATAGGTATTGGTCATGCAGATAGGTCTATCAGTGCGAGGGTTCGTGATTTCATTAATTTGGACCCTCTGGTATTCACTGGAGCAGATCCAAATGCGGACCCTCATGTATTTATCGATAGGATGTAGAGGACTTTGAGGGTACTGAGGCCAATGCGACTGAGTCAGTTGAGCTAGCTTCCTATAGACTTCAGGATGTTGAAGTTAATTGGTACGAGTCTTGGGAGTTGTCCAGAGGTGAGGATGCCCCTCTAGCGGTATGACATGAGTTTACAGAGGCTTTTCTTCGTCATTATCAGCCACCAGAGCTTAGATGGGCCAGAATTGATAGGTTCTTGACCCTTCGGTAGGGTAATATGAGTGTTCGAGAGTACAACCTTTAGTTTGATTATTCGGCTAGGTATGCTCCCACTATTATAGCTAAGATGAAGGATCGGGTTCACCGGTTCATGATGGGGTTGGAGCCGCACCTGCTTAATGACTGTATGTTGGTCTCACTTCAGTCAGGCATGGATATTTCTCGTATTCAGGCATACGCTCAGGGTGTAGAGGAGCGTAAGCAGAATTAGAGGGCCGATCGTGAGCATGATAAGGGCCAGAGTAAGAGAGCGAGATCTTCGGGTCCTTCTGGTGAGTTTTGAGGTGGTCAGAAACAACTATACCCGAGGTATCCAGACCAGCCATCGGCTAGCACACCCCCTCAGTTTGCCGATAGGAGATTTGATCGTTCCATATATTCAGGGCCTAGTCAGAATTCCAGGGCCTCAAGTTCTCAGTATAGGGGTGAGTCAAGTCATATGAGGCTGCCCTTGCCATGATATGCTCAGTGTGGTAAGCAGCATGTCGGGAAGTTCCATATGGGGTTGGGTGTTTGTTATACTTGTGGTTATCCAGGACACGTTATGAGAGATTGTCCGACGAGAGGTGGTATAAGCATAGTTTAGATAGCGGGATCTGTAGTTGGTTCATCATCATCAGTATACCCCCTAAGCAAGGTTCACAAGCACCAATAGGTCGTGGTAGAGGCAGAGGTGGAGCATCTAGCTCGAGCGGTCCTCAAAACTGCATTTATGCATTAGCAGGTCGACAGGATCAAGAGTAGTCACCTGATGTTGTTACAGGTATATTATCAGTCTCCTCATATGATGTATACGCATTGATTGACCCAGGTTCCACCTTATCATATATTACTCTGTTAGTTGCTAGTAAGTTTGGAATAGAACCTGAGTTGGTTAAACCTTTTGGGGTGTCCACATGTGTTGGGGATCCAGTAATAGCTATGCGAGTATATAGAGATTGTACAGTAGTAGTTCATAGTCGATCTATAGTAGCAGACATAATTGAGTTAGATATGGTAGAATTTGATGTTATATTGGATATGGATTGGTTGGCTTCTTGTTATGCCAACGTTGATTGTAGATCAAAGATGGTTCGATTCCAGTTTCCAGGGGAGCCTATTTTGGAGTGGAAAGGTAATACGGGATCGCCGAGAGGTAAGTTTGTTTCCTATATCAAGGCAGGGAAGATGATTAGAAAGGGCTATATTTATCACTTAGTTCGGGTTCAGGATGTGAAAGTAGAGTCACCAACCATTCCATCTATCCTTGTGTTTAACGAGTTTCCCTATGTTTTTCCCGATGAGCTTCTAGTGTTCCGCTAGAACGAGAAATTGCGTTTGCTATTTACATATTACCAGATACTCAGCCAATATCTATTCCTCCATATAGAATGGCACCTACAGAGCTGAGAGAGTTGAAGGAACAACTAAGGGACTTTCTTGAAAAAGGCTTTATCAGACCTAGTACATCACCGTGGGGAGCACCTATGTTATTTGTGAGGAAGAAAGATAGTTTCTTGCGGATGTGTATTGATTATAGACAGTTGAATACGGTAAAGATCAAGAATAAGTATCTGCTCCCGAGGATTGATGATTTATTTGATCAGTTGCAAGGTGCCAAGTATTTCTCGAAGATAGACTTGAGGTCTGGGTACTATCAGGTAAGGGTTAAGGAGAAAGATATTCCGAAGACAACATTCAGGACCAGATATGGGAACTTTGAGTTTCGTGTTATGTCATTCGGTTTGACCAATTCCCCAGCAATATTCATGGATTTAATGAACCGTGTATTCAGACCCTTTCTAGATCTGTTCGTGATTGTATTTATCGATGATATATTGGTTTACTCCCGTTCAGAGGCTGATCATGCAGATCATTTGTATACGGTGCTCAGAGTTCTACAAAAAGAGAAGTTGTACGCAAAACTCTCTAAATGTGAATTCTGGTTGAATTCTGTAGCTTTCCTTGGACATATTATTTCAGGTAAGGGTATCTGGGTTGATACCCAAAAGATTGAGGCAGTGAAGACTTGGCCTAGACTCACGACACCGACGGAGATTTGTAGCTTTCTCGGTTTGGCAGGTTATTACAGGAGATTTGTAGAGGGATTTTCTTCTCTTTCTGCACCATTGACAAAGTTGACTCATAAGGGAGCTAAGTTTCAGTGGACCGATGCTTGCTAACGGAGTTTCCAGGCATTGAAGGACAGACTAACTTCAGCACCGGTTCTAACACACCTAGAGGGAACCGATGGTTATGCTATCTATTGTGACGCTTCGAGCATTGGATTGGGTTGTGTACTAATGCAACATGGTAAGGTTGTAGATTATGCTTCTAGACAACTAAGAAAGCTCGAGAAGAATTACCCGACCCACGATTTAGAGTTAACCGTGGTGATTCATGCACTAAAGATATGGAGGCATTACTTGTATGGCATTCATGATGATATCTATTCGGATCATAAGAGCCTTCAGTATATCTTCAAGCAAAAGGAATTGAATTTACGTCAAAAGAGATAGTTGGAGCTACTAAAAGATTATGACATTGATATTTTATACCATCCAGGGAAGGTGAATGTAGTAGTCGATGCCCTCAACCGTAGATCTATGGGTAGCATGTCATATTTACAACCATAGAAGAGTGGGATAGCCCATGACATTCATCAGCTAGCTAGTCTTAGAGTTCGATTACTGGACTCAGGTGATGCCGGAGTTATAATTCAGGACACGGCAACATCCTCTTTAGTAACTGAAGTGAAGGAACGTCAGTACGAGGATCCTGTGTTAGCTCATTACAGGGATACAACCCCTCAGAAGGAGAAGAAACCATTTGAGATTACAGGAGATGGAGTCCTTAGATATCGAGGACGATTATGTGTCCCTAATGTTGCAGGGCTGCGCCGGCAGGTTATGGGAGAAACTTACTATTATCGTTATTCTATCCATTCAGGAGCAACAAAAATGTATCATGATATCAGGGAAATATATTTGTGGGACGGAATGAAGAAAGATATAGCGGAGTTTGTTGCTCAGTGCCCAAACTTTCAGCAGGTTAAGATTGAGCATCAAAAACCCGATGGATTATTGCAGGCTACGGAGATTCCGACTTAGAAGTGGAAAGTAATTAATATGGATTTCATCGTAGGCTTACCTCGTACCCAGCGTAAGTTCAATTCTATATGGGTGATTATTGATAGACTTACAAAATCAGCCCATTTTCTGCATGTTAGGACTACATATTCCACAGAGGATTATGCAAGGCTTTATATTAAGGAGATAGTACGACTTCATGGTGTTCCTATATCTATTATGTCGGATATAGGTGCTTAGTTTACAACTAATTTCTGGAGGTCCTTTCAAAAAGGATTGGGGACTCAGGTAAGTCTTAGTACAACATTTCATCCCCAGACAGACAGACAAACATGCTGAGCGTATTATTCAAACACTTGAGGATATGTTACGGGCGTGTGTGATGGACTTCAAGGGTAGCTGGGATGATCATCTGCCTCTTAGTAAGTTCGCGTATAATAATAGCTATCATTCCAGTATGCATTTCATTCATTTATACATATACATTGACCCCATGACCAGATGACATTATATACGCGTATATTATATGTATATGGGATATGGAAAAAGGTTACGACGTTATATACGCACCACCACCTGATCAGTTGGTATATGTTGATGATTTCGCCCACAGAGGCCGAGATGATATGACGGGATGCCCTCAGAGGCTTAATAATGTTATGTACACATATACCTATGCATGATACAACATTTATATGCACATGCATGAACTTATAAATATTTTATGATTCACAAAGTTATTTAGACTTATAGGTAGATTCCTTTACTCCATGTTTCTTTTATGTCTTTTACGTAGTGATTTTCATGTCTTACATACTCGGTATATTATTTGTACTGACATCCCTTTTGCCTGGGGACATTTCGTTTCATGCCCGCATGTGCAGGTAGACAGGCTGACGGTCCCCCTTCTTAGGATTTTTGATCAGCGAGAGTTGGTGTGCTCCACTTGATCCGGAGTTGTTACTAGTTTTGGTACGTTATTTTTGGTATGTAGATATGGGTACGACAGGGACCAGTCCCGTCCTTTATACAGTTGTACACTCTATTAGAGGTCTGTAGACAGTCATGTATAGTTGGATAGTATGTGGCCTTGTCGGCTTCCAATTTTGGATATATAGTGGTTTATAGCAGCCCTGGCAGCTCGCCCTACCGTTTTACGCATATATATGTATATATGTCTTTTGGACATATTTTTCTCACGTATGTTATTCATGTGATTCAGCAGTTTAATGACAGATGTTATTCATTACCTACCCTTAATTCATGTTTATATCTTAGACGCATGCTTAGGGGTGTTCGACAGGTAGGACTCGGTCACTCGTCATGGCCCATCAGTTTGGGTCGTGACACCCCTAGCCTCCAAACATCACGAACGAACTTTCCTCGGGACTTTATCGTAAGCTTTATCTATGTCGATGAACACCATGTGCAGATCTCTCTTCTTTTCCCTTTACTGCTCCATCAGTCTCCTAATAAGGTGAATGGCTTCAATAGAACAATCGTTTGGTTGTGATGCTCTAGTTAAATTAGGGGTATCAAGCTGCTAAGTCATAGTATGAAAGTCTGGGAGAGGGTGGTGAATGGCTTCAATAGAACACTGATCAAATGTCATCTTTTGCATCTGCCCAAGCTTGTGCATAAAACAATCTTTTGGTTATGATGATCTAGTTAAATTAGGGGTATCAAGCTGCTAAGTCATACTATGAAAGTCTGGGAGAGGGTGGTGGAAGCAAGGGGTGAGGAAAAGTGTGTCTATTTTTGAGAACCAATTTTAATTCATGCTGAGGCAATCGACTATTGAAGCCATTCACCTTATTATGAGACTGATGGAACAGTAAAGGGAATGGAAGAGAGATCTGCACATGGTGTTCATCGACATAGATAAAGATTACAATAAAGTCCAGAGGAAAGTTCGTTGGTGATGTTTGGAGGCTAGGGGTGTGCATGTAGCGTACACTAGGTAATTCAATAGTCGATCAGCCTCCCAATCATGTGGGATTACACTGGGTTTGTTGTTGTTGTTGTTGTTGTTACTCTAGTTTAATTAGTTTATTTAAATTGTTCTATGTGCATATTTACATTATGTATATATGTTCCTGTTTGGTTGTTCTTTTTTTGATTGATGTCAAACGGGAGAGAATGACCAAGAGCTTTGAAGATACACAAGGCAATGGGAGCAACAAAAGACATCACAAAGTCAGGGGGAGCAACAAATTTATGAAAACAGGGGAGTGCCATCTATAAATCAAACTCTTTTTGTTTGTCATCATCAAAAAAGGGAGATTGTTGAGTCCTTATTTTACGAAGTTTTAATGATGACAAAAGAGTTTAACATCATTACTAATTTAATTTCAATTATGCAGGTAATTACGACAAGATAAGATCGGTCAATTATCAGTAGACAATCTTTTGGTAGGCTAAGAGAGAATATCTGATACAAGCCCATCATGATTGGGAAGTGCTCTGAGTCTCCTCTCACTATCCTAACCTGGGTCTTAACTTCATCTTACATATCCTGAATTACCTAGCGTACGCTACATGAATACCCCTAGCCTCCAAACATCACCAACGAACTTTCCTCGGGATGGACTTTATCGTAAGCTTTATCTATGTCGATGAACACCATGTGCAGATCTCTCTTTCTTTCCCTTTACTGCTCCATCAGTCTCCTAATAAGGTGAATGACTTCAATAGTTGATACCCTCGGCATGAATTCAAATTCGTTCTTGAAAATAGACACACTTTTCCTCACCCCTAGCTTCCACCACCCTCTCCCAAACTTTCTTAGTGTGACTTAGCAGCTTGATACCCCTAATTTAACTAAAGCATCATAACCAAAAGATTGTCTTATGCACAAGCTCAGTCTCCTAATAAGGTGAATGGCTTCAATAGAACATTGATCCATTGTCGAATCGTTACAAGCTCGTGCAGATGAAGCTTCCTTTCCCTTTTGCATAGTAACCAGACCAAGCAAAAGAAATGTTGTCTTAATAGAACACTGATTTATACAACACATAATCAGGGACTTAGTTCCTCCCAAGAAAGTACTTCAGGGTGTTGATAACTTTGATGCAAAATTTATCATAAGAGGTGCCAAGCTCTTTGGAGAACTTGTCTATCTTCTCAGTGGAATTCTGAAAAGCTTGTATCCCCTACTCCATTGTAGTCTCTGTCACATCTCTTTTTCTCCCACACCCTTATTACGAGGCTGAGTTAGAAGAGTTTTTCCAATTGAAGTGACGTTTTAAAAAGGGATTATCTATTATTTGGAGTCGCCACTTGAAATTGAGTTTTGGTGTTTCAAGTCACCTTTTATTTCAATTCCTTATCAAACGAAAGATTTGACTCCTTATTTATGGTCTACAAAAATAAAAGACTGAGTAAGAAATTCTGTTGATCGAGGGGAAGTGTGAGGCACCCCTCGAGTTCCGTGGTTCTAGCACGGTCTCTTTTATTGACTTATGTCCGGCTTAAATCAATTTTTGGCTATTCTTGTATTTTATTAATTATGGTTTGCCTATTACCGCTTAATTAATTATTGTATTTTATTAATTGTTTGGACCCTGATGCAATACACACACAAGGTATTTCTTTGAAGTTGGATATTAAACTGAGGTACGGAATATACAGATGGTTAAAACATAATTATTTTGAATTTAAAGGTATCAAGACGTGGGAATGCGCACATGATCCTTTTAATACTTAAGCATATCAATCCAAGGTTCGGGTATGAACACATGAGCTAATATTTAAAGTACATCTAATATTTTTCTAATATTTTAGAGTATCTCAATTATTTTGTCTCTTTTAGATTCGAGATATTTAATTGTATATTTTAATATTATTTTATTACTTATTGCAACGAGCCTTGAATTAGTTCATGGCTCATTTCGCTTCCTCACAATTATTTTATTACTTATAACGGGCTTTGAATTAATTCGCAATCCTTATCTCTCATTTATAATTATATATTTTTTAAAGTCTTGAAATGTGTCTAGGCTCAATGAATTGTATTCTCCCGCAAATCCACTCTATCAGAATCATTATCAACAAACTAAAAGAATGCATGTCTAGAAACTCCAAATCAAAATCCGAATATGCTAAAATAAAATAATATTTAAAATAATAAACCAAATCACAAATAGAACCAAATATAGATATTCACTATTAATCACAATAAATGAAATATCAACATAAAACTAAGAAAAAAAAACTAATCAATGGAAATGTCACCCACTTTTCTCGTGAGTTTTATAACACTAAAAAAAATAAATTCCAAACAGCACATAAAAGCAAGATTAAAATAAAATCTAAATCCAAAGCATGATACAAGGACCTTACATAAATTTTTTAAGGAAAGTAAAACTTTCTTTTGAAAGATGATACTGTCGTAAATTAATAGCCATTAAAGAACTCATGGTCAACTTGATTTTAAGCTTCAGAAACTACTTATTAATGAATAACACAACATCATATATAACTTTATGGATTAAATTATTCTTATTTATTTGGCAATAACGTCATTTTAACACCAAAAAATAAAAACTAGGAAAGAATATGATAGCCTCGAAACAGTGAATAGGACATGCTAAAGATTTAGAAAAATAATATTTTTAAACACACAACATGGATTAAGAGAAAAATAGAAACTCAAATAATAAATGAAATATAAATTAATGAAACATAACAACTTCATAATAGATCTTAATTCTTCATAAATAGCTATCTACACTTTATATTCCGACAAACACATTAAAATATATTAAGCAAGAGATTAGAAGAAAACCTGTAGAGTGAGGATTCTTTAATAAGAATAAAAACTAGTACAAACTTTAGCTCTGAAAACTCCAAGTGAAAATGACAAGCAAAGAAAGGAAATGGGATGTATGTGACGAGAACCAAAGTCACCAAGCACAACCGGAACCAAGTAGTAACCAAACATCCACTCGTATCTCTCACTGTTTGAACTCCATATTTTTAAGCTTCTTCAAAGAAGATCAAGAAGTCAAATGTTTTCTAAACTCTTCATTCAAGATATTATTTTTTCCCGGTCCCCTCCCTTTTGGACCAGAAAAGTCACTATATATGCATGTCTAGGAGTTGAGGATGGAGGATGTGCAGATGAATATTATATCATGTGTATGTGTGTGATGTGGGTGTGTGGTCATGGGGTGATAGAGGGAAGAGGTCAGAGTGAAATCTGCATAATATCCGAAAATAAAGTAACGTAACTGTGCAAGAATCATGGATGGATTGAATCTTTTTTTGAAAGTTACATTTGTTGCCTAACTTTAAAGTTCACGTGAATGCTTGTTTTTTTTCTTTTATAAGAAGAATTTAATTGAACTATTAAGATAAAATATTAATGAACTAACTCTAGTATATATATATATATATATATATATATATATATACACACACACACACACACACACACACACGTATACTTTTAATATTACTAAGAAAAATACCATAAATTATTAAAATTATAATTAAAAGAAATCATATATTGTTTGTAAATTTTCTTTTCTCTTTACAAATAGAAATAAAAATTTGTACTATTAGTATGTGAATATCTTTGTAGTTTGTTTTTAATAAAACCTATTAAGAGTAATATAAAAGTTTAAAATATTAAGATTAGACCTAAAAAAAATATTTACACTAAAATAGTATAGAATTTGGGTATGGTCAAAAATTAGGTGTTCACAGCATGCCCCTCTTTGCTTGAAAACATGAAGCGTTTTCAGGCAAAGAAAATGAACAAGTTGACTAATTTTTGATCACCCTATTATTTAAAAGGGAAAAGAAATGAAAAGAAGGCGTTGCGACCGAGCCTTGGTTTTAGGCAGCTTACATATCCCGGGTTATAAGAGAATCAGGTCACGTGTAGTTCAAGTGGAAAAGAGTGATGGAGTATGCTTAGAGGGAGAGTCGAGTGAAGTTTCGTCAAGGTTCCGATCTGTAGCTCCTACCATTACATCAAAAGAAAAAGAAAATTACATACTCTTGAAATCTAAGAGTTACAAAATTCCTATCTAAATGCCATCTCGAGTCTTGTCTTGATTCTTGACTTGCTTCCCCCATTGACTTTAGACTGAAACTTGTTGTTTTCGATGCAACAAACTAGTAAATATTCTCACAGGCCTGTTTCTTAATCAGATGATAAGAGGATGGATCTTGAGACTCTATATCTCTGCATTCATGCATTATGTCAAAGCTGGTATTTGAGATCAAACGTTCCACTTTCTCTGGCGAGAGCTTGAATCTTATTTTTGCATATCCAATCCGTACTTTGCAGAAAAACCCGCAAGCCATCAGAAACAAACAAAACGAACAAAAATTTTCTGCCCCAGTTTGCACTAGAAATTTTTTGTGAGTTATTGAAAATATAATAAACTATCTTTCTATTGCAAAATTAAGAATTGAAAAAGAAATTAGATTTTTTTATATATATTTTATTATATTTTAAAATAGGGAATGTCGTACCCGATGTTAACAAGAAGGAAGGCAACCTTGGGATGTAGTACCCTATGTTGAAAATAAGATGAGGCTCGTGGTAGTCTAGGATGCTACTAGGGAATGTCATACCCTATATTTGCAACAAGAAATGCAACCAGGGCATGTAGTACCCTGTATTGGCAATAAGGTGAGGCTCTTGGCACTCTGGGATGCTACTAGAAAATGGCGTACCCTATGTTTGCAATAAGAAATGCAACCAGGGGAAGTAGTACCCTGTATTGGCAATAAGATGAGGCTCTTGGCACTCTGGGATGCTACTAGAGAATGACGTACCCTATGTTTGCAACAAGAAATGCAACCAGGGGATGTAGTATCTTGTGTTGGAAATAAGGTGAGGCTCTTGGCACTCTGGGATGCTACTAGGGAATATTGTACCCTATGTTTGCAATAAGAAATGCAACTAGGGGATGTAATATCCTGTGTTGGCAATAAGGTGAGGCTCTTGGCACTCTGAGATGCTACTAGGGAATGTCATACACTATGTTTGCAACACAAAATACAACCAGTGGATGTAGTACCCTATGTTGGCAATAAGGTGAGGCTCTTGTCACTCTAGGATGCTACTAGGGAATGTCGTACCCTATGTTTGCAACAAGAAATGCAACCAGTGGATGTAGTACCCCTGTGTTGGCAATAAGATGAGGCGTGTGGTACTCTGTAATGCTACTAGGGAATGTCGTACCCTATGTTTGCAACAAGAAATGCAACCCGGGGATGTAGTACCCTGTGTTGGCAATAAGGTGAGGCTTGTGGTACACTAGGATGCTATTAGGGAATGTCGTACCCTATTCTTGCAGAAAGTAATGCAACCAGGGGATGTAGTACCCTGTGTTGGCAATAAGGTGAGGCTCTTGGCACTATGGGATGCTACTAGGGAATGTCGTACCCTATGTTTGCAACAAGAAATGCAACCAGGGCATGTAGTACCCTGTGTTGGCAATAAAGTGAGGCTCTTGGCACTTTGGGATGCTACTAGAGAATGTCGTACCCTATGTTTGTAACAAAAAACGCAACCAGGGGATGTAGTACCCTGTTTTGGCAATAATGGGAGGCTCTTGGCACTCTGGGATGCTACTAGGGAATGTCGTACCCTATGTTAGCAATAAAATGAGGCTCGTGGTGCTCTAAGATGCTACTAGGGAATGTCGTACCCTATGTTGGCAATAAAATGAGGGTCGTGGTACTCTGAGATGCTACTAGGGAATGTCATACCGTATGTTAGTAACGAGAAATGCAACCAAGGGATGTAGTACCCTATGTTGGCAATAAGGTGAGGCTTGAGGCACTCATAGGACACTTCTAGGGAATGTTGTGCCCTATGTAGGCAGAAAAATGAGGCTCGTGGCACTCTAAGATGCTACTAGGGAATGTCATACCCTATGTTGGCAATAAAATGCAACCAGGGGATGTAGTACCCTGTATTGAAGATAGGAAAACTAAAAATAACATGTTTACATGTATATTGGAAAAAAATCAAGGAGTTGAGAACTTCACTAGGCGGTGTTCGTCTTTTCACGAACTGTTTCCTAAAATTGTTCTGTTCCTGTTCAGAACAAAGAAAGATTCGTTAGTTTTAAAATGGAGGTCGGTTTATGGCCTTGATTATTTCGATCTCTTGATATCGGCTCATCTTCTTTAATGATTTCAACTGCAACTGATTATTTCTTGAATACCAACTGCATTTCTGACCCTGGAGAACCTTTGGCTTGTGCAAACTTTACCATGACTGTTGGTTGCGGGGGAATTAACCATTTTCAACATTATTATACCTTTGTGGGTATTTCACTTTTGACTTCTTTCAAAGCTTTCCATTTCAAAGCATCGGCCAATCATGGCTAGTCAGGGAACTTTTGGCTTTTGAAACTTTGCCAATGACTGTTAGTCACGTGTGGCTTAACTTTTCAGCTTTATTTCGCCTTTGCTGGCGCTTCAATTTTATTTTCTTCTACCAAAGTTTTCAATTTCAAAGCATCAGCCAATCATGGCCAGTCGGGGTCGACCTGATGCCCTTACTAAGGCTTGGCGCCTTTTGAATATATCAGTTCACTTCAAACGAGAACCTTGTAAATCGGTCTTGCCGTCTTTTCTTTGCCTTATTTTCTAAACAAATTTAGACCAAAAGAGATTCAAAGAAAAACAAACAATAGAATAGAGAATGAGTTTAAAACAAGAGGTGTCTCTTTCGGGGAACAGAAAGGCGAACTTATATGGGAGTACATGCAAACTTCAATGAAAATGACATGCCTTTTGGACTGGATGTCTGATCTGTGTAAACTGTCCGACTCTTAGAAACTCATCACAACTTTTGACTTAAAACCGAGAAATCTTGCTCAGGACCGTGTTGATGTCATGGATGCATGGATCCTCTTTTCGATTAACAGTGCTCTTTGCGGGTTTTCACTAGCTGGCCTGTCTCATTTCTCTTCTCGCCATCGTCTTATAGTGTAACGACCCGGCCGGTCGTTTCGAGAGTTATAGCCCCATTTTCTCCATTTCTACTTTTTTTTGTGTTATTCAGCTATATTATATTATATCGGGTTAGTTGGTTCGGGTCCGGAAGGAACTCGGAGTGAATTGAGACACTTAGTCTCTTAAATAGAAACTTAAGTTAGAAAGGTCAACCGGATATTGACTTATGTGTAAATGATCTCGGATTTGATTTATGATGGTTCCGTTAGCTCCGTTAGGTGATTTTGGACTTAGGAGTACGTCCGGAATATGATTTGGAGGTCCGTGGTAGAATTAGGCTTGAATTGACGAAATTAGAAATTTGACGATTTCAGTCGGCAGTAAAAAATTTGATATCGGGGTCGGAATGGAATTCCGGAAGTAGGAGTAGGTTCGTAGTGTCATTTGTGACGTGTGTGCAAAATTTGAGACCATTCGGACGTGGTTTGGTTGGTTTCGGCATCGGTTGCTGAATTTGGAAAATTTAAAAGTTTTTAGGCTTGAATCCGAGGGTAATTTGATGTTTGGATTTTGTTTTGAGTGATTCGAAGGTTCGACTAAGTTTGTATGTTGATATATGACTTGTTGGTATTTTTGGTTGAGGTCCCGAGGGCCTCGGGGTGATTCCAGGTGGTTAACGGAGTTGGTGAAGTTGGAAAATGCAGCTGGAGCTGCTGTTCTGGTGTGTCCGCACCTGCGGATTGGGAACTGCAGGTGCGATGATCGCAGGTGTGTTGAAGGCTCGCAGATGCGGAAATGTTCGCAGATGCGAAGAATGGGTCGCACCTGCAGGCTCGCAGGTGCGAGGAGACTGCCGCAGGTGCGAAGTCTGGTCAGCTAAGTGGAATGCGCAGGTGCGCATCTGTGTCCGCAGATGCGGAAGTGCAGGTGCGAGAAAGGCTCCGCATGTGCGAAAAACCTGGGCAGAATCCTTAAATAGAACTCTTCGCGAATTTTGGTCATTCTTCACAATTCCAACTCGATTTTTGGAGCTTTTGGAGGGGTTTGAAGAGGAATCAAGGGGATTTCGTTGAGGTAAGTTACTTGAGTCCTAATACTTGTATATATGGTGATTTTCCATTGTTTAATCATGGTAATTAGTGAAAATGAGGGGTTAGGGCTTGGAAATTTTGGAAAAAGTAATTTAAGGATTTGAAGGACCAAACGATGTCGGATTTTGATGAATTTGGTATGGTTAGACTCATGAGTGGATGAGCTTTCTAGTTTTGTAAAGTTTTTCAGATTTTGAGACGTGGGCCCGGAGGCCGGGTTTGAGCTAATTTCGGGTTTTGGTCTAATTTTGTAATTTTTCTTGTGGAATTCATTCCATTAGCGCGTATTGATGGTATTGTACTGATTGTGAATAGATTCGGAGCATTTGGTGGCTGAGTCCAGAGGCAAGATCATTGTGGGTTAGAGAATTGACCAGTTTGAGGTAAGTAACGATTGTAAATCTGGTCCTGAGGGTATGAAACCCCGAATTTCGTATCGGTCTATTATTTTGATGTGACGCACATGCTAGATGACAGGCGTGTGGGCGTGCACTATTGGGGATTTGTGACTTGGTCCGTCCCTTAGCAACTGTAAAGTTGCATACTTTGTTGAAACCATTGATGCTTATATGTTTTAGAAAGATTTTCTGTAAATTGGGCTGAATGCCATGTTTGGGCCTTGCGCCAATGCTGTTTGGACCCTTAGGGGCTGTTTCTTACCATCCTCTCACTGTTTTTGATTGAAAATTCTATACTCAGTCATGTTTATACTTGTTTACCGCATAACTCAGTTTTATGACTCTATTTTGATGCATATAAATGTTTTGGGCCGAATGCCCTGTTTTACTGAAATGCCCGAGTGGCTTGATTTGTGAGGATGAGTGTGGATCGAGGCTGCCCGCCTGCAGCATACTTTATGACTGAGTGAGGCCGAGGGCCTGATTTGTGAGGATGAGTGTGGATCGGGGCTGCCCGCCTGCAGCATACTTTATTATTATCGCACGTGAGTTGTCCGTACAGATTATAGAGCTTGGGCTGAAGGAGCCCCTCCGGAGTCTGTACACACCCCCAGTGAGCGCAGGTACCTACTGAGTGCGAGTGCCAAGTGCCGAGTGCCTGGGAGGCATGAGTGATTGTGAGGTATGCCCGAGTGGCAAGAGTGATTGTGAGGTATGCCCGAGTGGCACGAGTGACTGTGAGGTTTGCCGGAGGGACTGTATATGAGTGATGTTTTGCCCGAGGGGCTGTTTATGATTTCATCATTTTTGCTCACTTTTGCATTGAGCCTTCGTTTGAAAAACTGTTGGAAAAATATCTTTAAATGATTTTTACTGGAACCGGGTTTAAACGAGATGTTTGATTTAAATCCTGATTTTAAAAGCATGTGGTATTTTACTGAGATTTCCTCATGAATGTTATATGCTTTATTGCTCGTCACTACTGCTCAGTCTTTATTTATTGTTGTTACTTACTGAGTTGGCGTACTCACGTTACTCTCTGCACCTTGTGTGCAGATTCAGGTATAGCTGGACACGGTAGCAGTTATTAAGTGTTCTGGTTGCAGATTTTCTTGGAGATAGCAAGGTAGCTGTTTGGTGATCACAGCCCCTGCTCTTCTCCCTCTTATCTTCCTCTAGTTGTATTTAGCTATTTTCCAGGCTGAGTTAGCCTTGATATTGCTAGACAGATTGTAGCAGATGCTCATGACTAGTGGCACCCCGATGTCGGGCTTTTCTTTTCCGCACTTCTATTTTTCTTTGATTTGAACTCTTTTAATGGAGGTTTTATGTCAAATAACCTTGAAATTATCTTTAAAAATGAAATATCAGTTGTTTCGGAAATGAGTCGGCTTGCCTAGTTCCATGATAGGCACCATCACGATAGGGATTAGTTTTGGGTCGTGAAATATAGTGCCCTTTGCGGGTTTTCACTAACAAGACTCTCATTTTATTTTCTCTACTCACCATCGCCCTACAGTGCCCATGAGGGTTTTCACCAATAGGACTCTCTCATTTTATTTCTCTAATTTGGTTGCATCCGATCCTAGTAATCGTATCCTCGAACTCTTGAACCTTCTCGCCAATTGATAGGAAGGACTTGAAAGGATTTGGGTAAAAAGAATTTGGATTGAATTACAACTTTGGAACCTTTTGGGCAAAATCATCGCCGAACCATTGTAACATTTGCCCCAATTTTTACTTTTGGGGGAATGTGGATTTTTATTTTGGTATGACCGAACCCCAGAGTGAAGCTGCCTACGTATCCTTTTGGAATTAGGTCGAACGTAGTTCAATTAACTTGAATTTGTTTTGATATTCTTTTTGTTTTTCTTCTGTTTTGTTTTCTTTTTCTTCTTTTCTTTTATTTTCCTTTTTTTCCTTCTTTCTCTCTCTTTTTTTTCTTTCTCATTACATACAAGGTTCGAAAGAGGGTGGCCAAGGAAAATGTATCTGGCTCAAAGGGTTAGAAAAGGGTTAATAGTATTTGGGTAGTGAGAATGAAAGCCTTCGTCATCCTAATCAGAGAGCATTAAAGTTGCGTAAAGGGTCAAACATAGTACCTTTTGACCGCGTCTGTATTGTCAGTTGTATCGGGAACATTTACTTTGATGTCTCCCAAATATAGTACTTTCTTTTGTTAGCACTCTTGTTACAATGTATGGACCTTCCAATTAGGGGCAAATTTTCCTTTAGCTTCCTCGTGATGCGGAAGAATATGCCTCAGAACGAGTTTCCCTACTTCAAATTTCTTGGGCCGCACTTTCTTGTTGTAGGCACGGGTCATTCTTTGTTGGTACAACTGCTTGTGGCAAACTACAGTCAATCTCTTTTCATCAACCAAAGTCATTTTCTTCAATCGGGTCTTGACTCAATCTTCATCCTCGAACTCGGTTTCAACAATGATCCGAAGAGAAGGAATTTCAACTTCTACTGATATTATGGCTACAGTGCCATAAACTAATCAGGTAAGGCGGTTTTCATTTGGACTTGGTTTAGGCTTGTTATCCCTTCTTTGTTTATTTTCTTACAAGCCTTATCTTTGGCACATTCTACTTCTTAATTCATTATTTCAAGGTATGACATCGTTTTAAGATCTGGGCATGAAATCCGCAAGCATGTCATGTTATTAAAATCTGCATTGACAAAACTTGAAAAGAGAATAAAAGGTGACAAGATTAATAAAAGAGACATTCATGGATGATGAAATATTGATTTCATTTATTTGAATTTTATATGTAAACAAAATAGAAGGGTTTACATCAGAAAGTAAGATAGTAAAGTAAAGGAATTCGGATTACCCCCTGAAATAACCCGAAATACAGAAAAGATAGCAAGACCGGCTACCGAGATTCCCGTCTGATAGGAAAAGTTTCAGGTTTGGCCTCCATTTTTAGGTTTCTTTTCTATTGCGGCAATGGCTTTCAGAGCCGGATCAAATTCTTCAATTTCCATTTTGAGGGTCCAACAGTCCTCTGTATCATATCCTACTGCTATAGAGTGGTATTCACATCTAGCATCAGCTTGGTGCGAGGGAGACTCAGGATTTGGCCGGTTCAGGGCCACTGGCTGCAACAGACCTAGCCCGATTAGCTTTTGAAACAAACTTGAATATGATTCACCTATAAGAGTGAATCTGATTCCTTCTGAGGAGCTCTCTTGGGCGAGGATTGTATTGGAAAATATTTGGTTGGGGATTATATGGAGCTTGGTAGGGACGGGCATTTCTGGGAGGTGGAGCTCGGTTTTGTGTATAATGTCGTGGCCGCGTATAAGGTTGCGCGCTTATCACCGCATAGAGAGGCAGTGCCACGACATAAACAACATCTTGATGGGGATAATATTGTTGTGGGATCTTAGGAAGCATATATGATTGGTTGAATGACCTGCGGGCCCCCTTTGAGCTTAAAGCCATCATGGCTCCCTCTTACCTCCTGTTTCTGTTCATAAACTCCCCGAACCATTCTCAACGGTCTGTGATGTGGCCTTAAAGGCAGCATGACTCAAGATTTGGCCATTTTAAAACCACTTTCGACCATCTCTCAAATTTTGATAGGCTCGGTGAACGGATTACGCATAACGGACATCATGTTCTGGAAGTAGTCCGCCTCTTGGGCCTGTAGGAAGACCGTAACCATTTCTGCTTCATCTATTGGAGGCTTTACCTTGGCGGCTTGCTTGCGCCATTTGACAGCATTCACGGAAAGTTTTCCGCAGTTTTCTTTTTCAAATTGGACAAAGAGTTCTCTTTTTGTATTTTTTCACTCTTGCATTTTTTTTTTTTGGTTATTGTTTTTCGCTCTTTGTTTTTCTTTGTTATTTTTGTCACTCCTTTCTTTTTTTTTTCCACTCAGTTTATTTGATGGCAATGATCGAATCCGATGGGGATTACCTACGTATCATGATGCCGCATAAATCAGATCTTGCGTAGTTCGAAAATACCGGGAACAAAGTACATAAGCTAGCCATTTTTTTTTCTTTGGAAATTTTGGAAAGAAGACTTCTTAAAGGAGAAAGAAAATATTTTTTTGGATTTTGATTGATTTTTCTTTGAATATTTTGAAGAAAGACTTCTAAAGAAGGAAAAAACATATTTTTGGATTTTGATTTGCAAATTTATTTATTTATTTCGAATGAAAAATTTTGGGAAAACAAAATATTCTTTAATTTAATGATTTTTTTTTTGAATTTTTTAAAGAAAGAATTCTAAGAAGGAATTAAGGAAAGGGAAAATATTTTTGGATTTTTTAAAAATTGGGGGCCGAAACCAATGAGGTTTGCCTACGTGTCTCACATCAGGAGAGAATTAGACCCGCGTAACTCGGTTAAAAAAAATAAAAAAATATTTTAAAAATTGTGATTTTATACAATAGAACCCTTCAAAAATTTATTTATTTATTTATTTTTTAAAAAAAATGGGTACTTTATGCAAACTTGGAGGAAATTTTCTCTTTCTCTCTCCTCTGTTCAATAAATCTATCCTAAAGCCGGTTAACATTTCAGTAAAGCCAACCGAATAATGTTACATATAGCACAGAAAAATGAACATGTTGGTTTGAAAAATTGGTACCTGTCCTAGACGGACCCGGCCCCTGTGCTGAGTCCCGCTAAATCCAATGCATATGATGCAAATAAAGCGTAACCTACTAGGGATATTCATTGCTTGTGGCTTGTTCTTCTAAGTTTTCAAACCCTAAAGGAGATGGTATTTATACCTTGCTTAGCCGGGCGGACAACCCGAGCTGAGGAGCGTCAAGCATCACCAGTAGTAGAACAACACTGGCTAGCTAACGGCTCTCTCACCTAAACATATGTGACTAAATCCATCACCAGAAGCTAGTAGGTTAACTGGCTTTATCTCAAGACAGAAATTTTGTGATGCCGGAAGACAAACACAACATAACTACCTATTAGAAGACTCAAAGGGGTGCGAGAGAGGATACAATTTATATCACAGTTTAAATAAATATTAAAGCGGTAAATAAGTGACAAATAGCACATAAGGCTCCCAAACATAATAATATCCAAAACATGATAAAACCCAAACAAGAATCAATGTACAAAGCTCAAATTCTTATTAATTTTTTCCAGCGGAGTCGCCAGAGCTATCACACCTCTTTTTCTCCCACACCCTTATTACGAGGCTGAGTTAGAAGAGTTTTTTCAATTGAAGTGACGTTTTGAAAAGGAATTATTTATTATTTGGAGTCGCCACTTGGAATTGAGTTTTAGTGTTCCAAGTCACCTTTTATTTCAATCCCTTATCAAACGGAAGATTTGACTCCTTATTTATGGTCTACGAAAATAAAAGACTGAGTAAAGAATTCTGTTGACCGAGGGAAAGGTGTGAGGCACCCCTCGAGTCCCGTGGTTCTAGCACGGTCGCTTTTATTGACTTATGTCCGGCTTAAATTAATTTTTGGCTATTCTTGTATTTTGTTGATTATGGTTTGCCTATTTCTTCTTAATTAATTATTGCATTTTATTAATTGTTTGGACCCTGATACAATACACACACAAGGTATTTGTTTGAAGTTGGATATTAAACCGAGGTACGAAATATACACATGGTTAAACCAAAATTATTTTGAATTTAATGGTATCAAGATGCGGGAATGCACACATGATCCTTTTAGTACTTAAGCATATCAATCCAAGGTTCGGGTATGAACACATGAGCTAATATTTAAAGTACATCTAAAGTTTTTCTAACGTTTTAGAGTATCTCAATTATTTTGTCTCTTTTAGATTCGAGATATATAATTGTATATTTTAATATTATTTTATTACTTATTGCAACGAGCATTGAATTGGTTCATGGCTCATTTCGCTTCCTCACAATTATTTTATTTCTTATAACGGGCTTTGAATTAATTCGCAACCCTTATCTCTCATTTATAATTATATATTTTTTAAAGTCTTGAAATGTGTCTAGGCTCAATGAATTGTATTCTCCCGCAAACCCACTCTATCAGAATCATTATCAACAAACTAAAAGAATGCATGTCTAGAAACTACAAATCAAAATCCGAACATGCTAAAATAAAATAATATTTAAAATAATAAACCAAATCACAAATAGAACCAAATATAGATATTCACTATTAATCACAATAAATGAAAGATCAACATAAAACTAAGGAAAAAAAAAACTAATCAATGGAAATGTCACCCACTTCTCTCGTGAGTTATATAACACTAAAAAAAATAAATTCCAAACAGCACATAAAAGCAAGATTAAAATAAAATCTAAATCCAAAGCATGATACAAGGACCTTACATAAATTTTTTAAGGAAAGTAAAACTTTCTTTTGATAGCCTCGAAACAGTGAATAGGACATGCTAAAGATTTAGAAAAATAGTATTTTTAAACACACAACATGGATTAAGAGAAAAATAGAAACTCAAATAATAAATGAAATATAAATTAATGAAACACAACAACTTCATAATAGATCTTAATTCTTCATAAATAGCTATCTACAGTTTATATTTCGACAAACACATTAAAATATATTAAGCAAGAGATTAGAAGAAAACCTGTAGAGTGAGGATTCTTTAATAAGAATAAAAACTAGTACAAACTTTAGCTCTGAAAACTCCAAGTGAAAATGACAAGCAAAGAAAGGAAATGGGATGTATGTGACGAGAACCAAAGTCACCAAGCACAACCGGAACCAAGTAGTAACCAAACATCCACTCGTATCTCTCACTGTTTGAACTCCATATTTTTAAGCTTATTCAAAGAAGATCAAGAAGTCAAATGTTTTCTAAACTCTTCATTCAAGATATTATTTTTTCCCGGTCCCCTCCCTTTTGGACCAGAAAAGTCACTATATATGCATGTCTAGGAGTTGAGGATGGAGGATGTGCAGATGAATATTATATCATGTGTATGTATGTGATGTGGGTGTGTGGTCATGGGGTGATAGAGGGAAGAGGTCAGAGTGAAATCTGTACAATATCCGAAAATAAAGTAACGTAACTGTGCAAGAATCATGGATGGATTGAATCTTTTTTTTGAAAGTTACATTTGTTGCCTAACTTTAAAGGTCACGTGAATGCTTGTTTTTTTTCTTTTATAAGAAGAATTTAATTGAACTATTAAGATAAAATATTAATGAACTAACTCTAGTGTGTGTGTGTGTGTATATATATATATATATACACACACACACACACACGTATACTTTTAATATTACTAAGAAAAATACCATAAATTATTAAAATTATAATTAAAAGAAATCATATATTGTTTGTAAATTTTCTTTTCTCTTTACAAATAGAAATAAAAATTTGTACTATTAGTATGTGAATATCTTTGTAATTTTTTTTTAATAAAACCTATTAAGAGTAATATAAAAGTTTAAAATATTAAGATTAGACCTAAAAAAAATATTTACACTAAAATAGTATAGAATTTGGGTGTGATCAAAAATTAGGTGTTCACAGCATGCCCCTCTTTGCTTGAAAACATAAAGCGTTTTCAGGCAAAGAAAATGAACAAGTTGACTGATTTTTGATCACCCTATTATTTAAAAGGGAAAAGAAATGAAAAGAAGGCGTTGCGACCGAGCCTTGGTTTTAGGCAGCTTACATATCCCGGGTTATAAGGGAATCAGGTCACGTGTAGTTCAAGTGGAAAAGAGTGATGGAGTATGCTTAGAGGGAGAGTCGAGTGAAGTTTCGTCAAGGTTCCGATCTGTAGCTCCTACCATTACATCAAAAGAAAAAGAAAATTACATACTCTTGAAATCTAAGAGTTACAAAATTCCTATCTAAATGCCATCTCGAGTCTTGTCTTGATTCTTGACTTGATTCCCCCATTGACTTTATTCTGAAACTTGTTGTTTTCGATGCAACAAACTAGTAAATATTTTCACAGGCCTGTTTCTTAATCAGATGATAAGAGGATGGATCTTGAGACTCTATGTCTCTCCATTCATGCATTATGTCAAAGCTGGTATTTGAGATCAAACGTTCCACTTTCTCTGGCGAGAGCTTGAATCTTATTTTTGCATATCCAATCCGTACTTTGCAGAAAAACCCGCAAGCCATCAGAAACAAACAAAACGAACAAAAATTTTCTGCCCCAGTTTGCACTAGAAATTTTTTGTGAGTTATTGAAAATATAATAAACTATCTTTCTATTGCTAAATTAAGAATTGAAAAAGAAATTAGATTTTTTTATATATATTTTATTATATTTTAAAATAAGGAATGTCGTACCCTGTGTTAACAAGAAGGAAGGCAACATGGGGATGTAGTACCCTATGTTGACAATAAGATGAGGCTCGTGTTAGTCTAGGATGCTACTAGGGAATGTCATACCCTATACTTGCAACAAGAAATGCAACCAGCGGATGTAGTACCCTGTATTGGCAATAAGGTGAGGCTCTTGGCACTCTGGGATGCTACTAGAAAATGGCGTACCCTATGTTTGCAATAAGAAATGCAACCAGGGAAAGTAGTACCCTGTGTTGGCAATAAGATGAGGCTCTTGGCACTCTGGGATGCTACTAGAGAATGTCGTACCCTATGTTTGTAACAAGAAATGCAACCAGGGGATGTAGTATCTTGTGTTGGAAATAAGGTGAGGCTCTTGGCACTCTGGGATGCTACTAGGGAATATTGTACCCTATGTTTGCAATAAGAAATGCAACCAGGGGATGTAATATCCTGTGTTGGCAATAAGGTGAGGCGCTTGGCACTCTGGGATGCTACTAGGGAATGTCATACCCTATGTTTGCAACAAAAAATACAACCAGTGGATGTAGTACTCTATGTTGGCAATAAGGTGAGGCTCTTGTCACTCTAGGATGCTACTAGGGAATGTCGTACCCTATGTTTGCAACAAGAAATGTAACCAGTGGATGTAGTACCCTGTGTTGGCAATAAGATGAGGCGTGTGGTACTCTGGGATGCTACTAGGGAATGTCGTACCCTATGTTTGCAACAAGAAATGCAACCAGGGGATGTAGTACTCTGTGTTGGCAATAAGGTGAGGCTTGTGGTACACTAGGATGCTATTAGGGAATGTCGTACCCTATTCTTGCAGAAAGTAATGCAACCAGGGGATGTAGTACCCTGTGTTGGCAATAAGGTGAGGCTCTTGGCACTCTGGGATGCTACTAGGGAATGTCGTACCCTATGTTTGCAACAAGAAATGCAACCAGGGCATGTAGTACCCTGTGTTGGCAATAAAGTGAGGCTCTTGGCACTTTGGGATGCTACTAGGAAATGTCGTACCCTATGTTTGCAACAAAAAATACAACCAGGGGATGTAGTACCCGGTTTGGCAATAATGGGAGGCTCTTGGCACTCTGGGATGCTACTAGGGAATGCCGTACCCTATGTTAGCAATAAAATGAGGCTTGTGGCACTCTAAGATGCTACTAGGGAATGTCGTACCCTATGTTGGCAATAAAATGAGGGTCGTGGTACTCTGAGATACTACTAGGGAATGTCATACCGTATGTTAGTAACGAGAAATACAACCAAGGGATGTAGTACCCTGTGTTGGCAATAAGGTGAGGCTTGAGGCACTCATAGGACACTTCTAGGGAATGTCGTACCCTATGTAGGTAGAAAAATGAGGCTTGTGGCACTCTTAGATGCTACTAGGAAATGTCGTACCCTATGTTGGCAATAAAATACAACCAGGGGATGTAGTACCCTGTATTGAAGATAGGGAAACTAAAAATAACATGTTTACATGTATATTGGAAAAAAATCAAGGAGTTGAGAACTTCACTTGGCGGTGTTCGTCTTTTCACAAACTGTTTCCTAAAATTGTTCTGTTCCTGTTCAGAACAAAGAAAGATTCGTTAGTTTTAAAATGGAGGTCGGTTTGTGGCCTTGATTATTTCGATCTCTTGATCTCGGCTCATCTTCTTTAATGATTTCAACTGCAACTGATTATTTCTTGAATACCAACTGCATTTCTGACCCTGGAGAACCTATGGCTTGTCCAAACTTTACCATGACTGTTGGTTGCGTGGGACTTAACCATTTTCAACATTATTATACCTTTGTGGGTATTTCACTTTTGACTTCTTTCAAAGCTTTCCCTTTCAAAGCATCGGCCAATCATGGCTAGTCGGGGAACTTTTGGCTTTTGAAACTTTGCCAATGACTGTTAGTCAAGTGTGGCTTAACTTTTCAGCTTTATTTCGCCTTTGCTGGCGCTTCAATTTTATTTTCTTCGACCAAAGTTTTCAATTTCAAAGCATCGGCCAATCATGGCCAGTCGGGGTCGACTTGATGCCCTTACTGAGGCTTGGCGCCTTGTGAATATATCAGTTCACTTCAAACGAGAACCTTGTAAATCGGTCTTGCCGTCTTTTCTTTGCCTTATTTTCTAAACAAATTTAGACCAAAAGAGATTCAAAGAAAAACAAACAATAGAATAGAGAATGAGTTTAAAACAAGAGGTGTTTCTTTCGGGGAACAGAAAGGCGAACTTATCTGGGAGTACATGCAAACTTCAATGAAAATGACATGCCTTTTGGACTGGATGTCTGATATGTGTAAACTGTCCGACTCTTAGAAACTCATCACAACTTTTGACTTAAAACCGAGAAATCTTGCTCAGGACCGTGTTGATGTCATGGATGTGTGGATCCTCTTTTCGATTAACAGTGCTCTTTGCGGGTTTTCACTAGCTGGCCTGTCTCATTTCTCTTCTCACCATCGTCTTATAGTGTAACGACCCGGCCGGTCGTTTCGAGAGTTATAGCCCCGTTTTCCCCATTTCTACTTCTTTTTGTGTTATTCAGCTATATTATGTTATATCGGGTTAGTTGGTTCGGGTCCGAAAGAAACTCGGAGTAAATTGAGACACTTAGTCTCTTAAGTAGAAACTTAAGTTAGAAAGGTCAACCGAATATTGACCTATGTGTAAACGATCTCCGATTTTAATTCTGATAGTTCCGTTAGCTCCGTTAGGTGATTTTGGACTTAGGAGTGCGTCCGGAATGTGATATAGAGGTCCGTGGTAGAGTTAGGCTTGAATTGGCGAAATTGGATATTTGACGATTTCAGTCGGCAGTAAAAAATTTGATATCGGGGTCGGAATGGAATTCCGGAAGTAGGAGTAGGTTCGTAGTGTCATTTGTGACGTGTGTGCAAAATTTGAGGTCATTCGGACGTGGTTTGGTTGGTTTCGGCATCGGTTGCCGAATTTGGAAAATTTAAAAGTTTTTAGGCTTGAATCCGAGGGTAATTTGGTGTTTGGATGTTGTTTTGAGTGATTCGAAGGTTCGACTAAGTTTGTATGTTGATATATGACTTGTTGGTATTTTTGGTTGAGGTCCCGAGGGCCTCGGAGTGATTCCAGGTGGTTAACGGAGTTGTTGAAGTTGGAAAATGCAGCTGGAGCTGCTGTTCTGATGTGTCCGCACCTGCGGATTGGGAACCGCAGGTGCGATGATCGCAGGTGTGTTGAAGGCTCGCAGATGCGAAAATGTTCGCAGATGCGAAGAATGGGTCGCTCCTGCAGGCTCACAGGTGCGAGGAGACTGCCGCAGGTGCGAAGTCTGGTCAGCTAAGTGGAATGCGCAGGTGCGCACAAGTGTCCGCAGATGCGGAAGCGCAGGTACGAGAAAGGGTCCGCAGGTGCGAAAAACCTGGGCAGAATCCTTAAATAGAACCCTTCGCGAATTTTGGTCATTCTTCACAATTTCAACTTGGTTTTTGGAGCTTTTGGAGGGGTTTGAAGAGGGAATCAAGGGGATTTCGTTGAGGTAAGTTACTTGAGCCCTAATACTTGTATATATGGTGATTTTTCATTATTTAATCATGGTAATTAGTGAAAATGAAGGGTTAGGGCTTGGAAATTTTGGAAAAAGTAATTTAAGGATTTGAAGGACCAAACGATGTCGGATTTTGAAGAATTTGGTATGGTTAGACTCGTGAGTGGATGAGCTTTCTAGTTTTGTAAAGTTTGTCAGATTTTGAGACGTGGGCCCGGGGGCCGGGTTTGAGCAAATTTTGGATTTTGGTCTAATTTTGTAATTTTTCTTGTGGAATTCATTCCATTAGCGCGTATTGATGGTATTGTACTGATTGTGAATAGATTCGGAGCATTTGGTGGCTGAGTCCAGAGGCAAGATCATTGCGGGTTAGAGAATTGACCAGTTTGATGTAAGTAACGATTGTAAATCTGGTCCTGAGGGTATGAAACCCCGAATTTCGTATCGCTCTATTATTTTGATGTGACGCACATGCTAGGTGACAGGCATGTGGGCGTGCACTATTGGGGATTTGTGACTTGGTCCGTCCCGTAGCAACTGTAAAGTTGCATACTTTGTTGAAACCATTGATGCTTATATGTTTTAGAAAGATTTTCTGTAAATTGGGCTGAATGCCATGTTTGGGCCTTGCGCCAATGCTGTTTGGACCCTTATGGGCTGTTTCTTACCATCCTCTCACTGTTTTTGATTGAAAATTCTATACTTAGTCATGTTTATACTTGTTTACCGCATAACTCAGTTTTATGACTCTATTTTGATGCATATAAATGTTTTGGGCCGAATGCCCTGTTTTACTGAAATGCCCGAGTGGCTTGATTTGTGAGGATGAGTGTGGATCGAGGCTGCCCGCCTGCAGCATACTTTATGACTGAGTGAGGCCGAGGGCCTGATTTGTGAGGATGAGTGTGGATCGGGGCTGCCCGCCTGCAACATACTTTATTATTATCGCACGTGAGTTATTCATACAGATTATAGAGCTTGGGCTGAAGGAGCCCCTCCGGAGTCTGTACACACCCCCAGTGAGCACAGGTACCTACTGAGTGCGAGTGCCAAGTGCCGAGTGCCTGGGAGGCATGAGTGATTATGAGGTATGCCCGAGTGGCAAGAGTGATTGTGAGGTATACCCGAGTGGCACGTGTGGCTGTGAGGTTTGCCCGAGGGACTGTATATGAGTGATGTTTTGCCCGAGGGGCTGTTTATGATTTCATCATTTTTGCTCACTTTTGCATTGAGCCTTCGTTTGAAAAACTGTTGGAAAAATATCTTTAAATGATTTTTACTGGAACCAGGTTTAAACGAGATATTTGATTCAAATCCTGATTTTAAAAGCATGTGGTATTTTACTGAGATTTCCTGATGAATGTTATATGCTTTATTGCTCGTCACTACTGCTCAGTCTTTATTTATTGTTATTACTTACTGAGTTGGCGTACTCACGTTACTCCCTGCACCTTGTGTGCAAATTCAGGTATAGCTGGACATGGTAGCGGTTATTGAGTGTTCTGGTTGCAGATTTTCTTGGAGATAGCAAGGTAGCTGTTTGGTGATCACATCCCCTGCTCTTCTCCCTCTTATCTTTCTCTAGTTGTATTTAGCTATTTTTCAGGCTGAGTTAGCCTTGATATTGTTAGACAGATTGTAGCAGATGCTCATGACTAGTGACACCCCGATGTCGGGCTTTTCTTTTCCACACTTCTATTTTTCTTTGATTTGAACTCTTTTAATGGAGGTTTTATGTCAAATGACCTTGAAATTACCTTTAAAAATGAAATATCGGTTGTTTTGGAAATGAGTCGGCTTGCCTAATTCTATGATAGGCGCCATCATGACAGGGATTAGTTTTGGGTCGTGAAATATAGTGCCCTTTGCGGGTTTTCACTAACAAGACTCTCTCATTTTATTTTCTCTACTCACCATCGCCCTACGGTGCCCATGAGGGTTTTCACCAATAGGACTCTCTCATTTTATTTCTCTAATTTGGTTGCATCCGATCCTAGTAATCATATCCTCAAACTCTTGTACCTTCTCGCCAATTGATAGGAAGGACTTGAAAGGATTTGGGTAAAAAGAATTTGGATTGAATTACAACTTTGAAACCTTTTGGGCGAAATCATCGCCGAACCATTGTAACATTTGCCTCAGTTTTCACTTTTGGGGGAATGTGGATTTTTATTTTGGTATGACCGAACCCCAGAGTGAAGCTGCCTACGTATCCTTTTGGAATCAGGTCGAACGTAGTTCAATTAACTTGAATTTGTTTTGATATTCTTTTTGTTTTTCTTCTGTTTTGTTTTCTTTTTCTTCTTTTCTTTTATTTTCCTTTTTTTTCTTCTTTCTCTTTATTTTTTCTTTCTAATTACATACAAGGTTCGAAAGAGGGTGGCCAAGGAAAAAGTATCTGGCTCAAAGGGTTAGCAAAGGGTTAATAGTATTTGGGTAGTGAGAATGAAAGCCTTCGTCATCCCAATCAGAGAGCATTAAAGTTGCGTAAAGGGTCAAATATAGTACCTTTTGACCTCGTCTGCATTGTCAGCTGTATCGGGAACATTTACTTCGATGTCTCCCAAATATAGTACTTCCTTTTGTTAGCACTCTTGTTACAATGTATTGACCTTCCAATTCGGGGCAAATTTTCCTTTAGCTTCCTAGTGATGCGGAAGAATATGCCTCAGAACGAGTTGCCCTACTTTAAATTTCTTGGGCCGCACTTTCTTGTTGTAGGCACGGGCCATTCTTTGTTGGTACAACTGCTTGTGGCAAACTACAGTCAATCTCTTTTCATCAACCAAAGTCATTTTCTTCAATCGGGTCTTGAATCAATCTTCATCCTCGAACTCGGTTTCAACAATGATCCGAAGAGAAGGAATTTCAACTTCTACTGATATCATGGATACAGTGCCATAAACTAATCAGGTAAGGCGGTTTTCATTTAGACTTGGTTTAGGCTTGTTGTCCCTTCTTTGTTTATTATCTTACAAGCCTTATCTTTGGCACATTCTACTTCTTAATTCATTATTTCAAGGTATGACATCGTTTTAGGATCTGGGCATGAAATCCGCAAGCATGTCATGTTATTAAAATCTCCATTGACAAAACTTGAAAAGAGAATAAGAAAGGTGACAAGATTAATAAAAGAGACATTCATGGATGATGAAATATTGATTTCATTTATTTGAATTTTATATGTAAACAAAATAGAAGGGTTTACATCAGAAAGTAAGATAGTAAAGTAAAGGAATTTGGAATACACCCTGAAATAACCCGAAATACAGAAAAGATAGCAAGACCGGCTACCGAGATTTCCGTCTAATAGGAAAAGTTTCAGGTTTGGCCTCCATTTTTAGGTTTCTTTTCTATTGCGGCAATGGCTACAATGGCTTTCAGAGCCGGATAAAATTCTTCAATTTCCATTTTGAGGGTCCAACAGTCCTCTGTATCATGTCCTACTGCTATAGAGTGGTATTCACATCTAGCATCAGCTTGGTGCGAGGGGGACTCAGGATTTGGCCGGTTTAGGGCCACTGGCTGCAGCAGACCTAGCCCAATTAGCTTTTGAAACAAACTTGAATATGATTCACCTATAAGAGTGAACTGATTCCTTCTGAGGAGCTCTCTTGGGCGAGGATTGTATTGGAAAATATTTGGTTGGGGATTATATGGAGCTTGGTAGGGACGGGCATTTCTGGGAGGTGGAGCTCGGTTTTGTGTATAATGTCGTGGCCGCGTGTAAGGTTGCGCACTTATCACCACATAGAGAGGCAGTGCCACGACATAAACAATATCTTGATGGGGATAATATTGTTGTGGGATCTTAGGAAGCATATATGATTGGTTGAATAACCTGCGGGCCCCCTTTGAGCTCAAAGCCATCATGGCTCCCTCTTCCTTCCTGTTTCTGTTCATAAACTCCCCGAACCATTCTCAACGGTTTGTGATGTGGCCTTAAAGGCAGCATGACTCAAGATTTGGCCATTTTTAAACCACTTTCGACCATCTCTCCAATTTTGATAGCCTCGGTGAACGGATTACCCATAACGGACATCATATTCTGGAAGTAGTCTGCCTCTTGGGCCTGTAGGAAGACCGTAACCATTTCTGCTTCATCTATTAGAGGCTTTACCTTGGCGGCTTGCTTGCGCCATTTGACAGCATTCACGGAAAGTTTTTCGCAGTTTTCTTTTTCAAATTGGACAAAGAGTTCTCTTTTTGTATTTTTTCACTCTTGCAATTTTTTTTTTGTTATTGTTTTTTGCTCTTTGTTTTTCTTTGTTATTTTGTCACTCCTTTCTTCTTCTTTTTTCACTCAGTTTATTTGATGGCAATGATCGAATCCGATGGGGATTACCTACGTATCATGACGCCGCATAAATCAGATCTTGCGTAGTTCGGAAATACCGGAAATAAAGTACATAAGCTAGCTATTTTTTTTTCTTTGGAAATTTTGGAAAGAAGACTTCTTAAAGGAGAAAGAAAATATTTTTTGGATTTTGATTGATTTTTCTTTGAATATTTGGAAGAAAGACTTCTAAAGAAGGAAAAAACATATTTTTGGATTTTGATTTGCAAATTTATTTATTTATTTCGAATGAAAAACTTCGGAAAAAAAAATATTCTTTAATTTAATGATTTTCTTTTTGAATTTTTTAAAGAAAGAATTCTAAGAAGGAATTAAGGAAAGGGAAAATATTTTGGATTTTTTGAAAATTGGGGGCCGAAACCGATGAGGTTTGCCTACGTATCTCACATCAGGAGAGAATCAGACCCGCGTAGCTCGGTTAAAAAAAATAAAAAAATATTTTGAAAATTGTGATTTTACACAATAGAACCCTTCAAAAATTTATTTATTTATTTTTTTTAAAAAAATGGGTACTTTATGCAAACTTGGAGGAAATTTTCTCTTTCTCTCTCCTCTGTTCAATAAATCTATCCTAAAGCCGATTAACATTTCAGTAAAGCCAACCGAATAATGTTACATATAGCACAGAAAAATGAACATGTTGGTTTGAAAAATTGTACCTGTCCTAGACGGACCCGGCCCCTGTGCCGAGTCCCGCTAAGTCCAATACATATGATGCAAATAAAGCATAACCTACTAGGGATATTCATTGCTTGTGGCTTGTTCTTTTAAGTTTTCAAACCCTAAAGGAGATGGTATTTATACCTTGCTTAGCCGGGCGGACAACCCGAGCCGAGGAGCGTCAAACATCACTAGTAGTAGAATAATATTGGCTAGCTAACGGCTCTCCCACCTAAACATGTGTGACTAAATCCATCACCAGAAGCTAGTAGGCTAACTGGCTTTATCTCAAGACAGAAATTTTGTGATGCCGGAAGACAAACACAACATAACTACCTATTAGAAGACTCAGAGGGGTACGAGAGAGGATACAATTTATATAAAAGTTTAAATAAATATTAAAGCGGTAAATAAGTGACAAATAGCACATAAGGCTCCCAAACACAACAATATCCAAAACATGTTAAAACCCAAACAAGAATCAATGTACAAAGCTCAAATTCTTATTAATTTTCCCCAGCGGAGTCGCCAGAGCTATCACACCTCTTTTTCTCCCACACCCTTATTACGAGGCTGAGTTAGAAGAGTTTTTCCAATTGAAGTGACGTTTTGAAAAGGGATTATTTATTATTTGGAGTTGCCACTTGGAATTGAGTTTTGGTGTTCCAAGTCACCTTTTATTTCAATCCCTTATCAAACAGAAGATTTGACTCCTTATTTATGGTCTACGAAAACAAAAGACTGAGTAAGGAATTCTGTTGACCGAGGGGAAGGTGTGAGGCACCTCTCGAGTCCCGTGGTTCTAGCACGGTCGCTTTAATTGACTTATGTCTGGTTTAAATTAATTTTTGGCTATTCTTGTATTTTGTTGATTATGGTTTGCCTATTACTTCTTAATTAATTATTGCATTTTATTAATTGTTTGGACCCTGATACAATACACACACAAGGTATTTGTTTGAAGTTGGATATTAAACCGAGGTAAGAAATATACACATGGTTAAAATATAATTATTTTGAATTTAAAGGTATCAAGACGCGGGAATGCACACATGATCCTTTTAGTACTTAAGCATATCAATCCAAGGTTCGGGTATGAACACATGAGCTAATATTTAAAGTACATCTAAAGTTTTTCTAACGTTTTAGAGTATCTCAATTATTTTGTCTCTTTTAGATTCGAGATATATAATTGTATATTTTAATATTATTTTATTACTTATTGCAACGAGCCTTGAATTAGTTCATGGCTCATTTCGCTTCCTCACAATTATTTTATTTCTTATAACGGGCTTTGAATTAATTCGCAACCCTTATCTCTCATTTATAATTATATATTTTTTAAAGTCTTGAAATGTGTCTAGGCTCAATGAATTATATTCTCCCGCAAACCCACTCTATCAGAATCATTATCAACAAACTAAAAGAATGCATGTCTAGAAACTCCAAATCAAAATCCGAACATGCTAAAATAAAATAATAATTAAAATAATAAACCAAATCACAAATAGAACCAAATATAGATATTCACTATTAATCACAATAAATGAAAGATCAACATAAAACTAAGGAAAAAAAAACTAATCAATAGAAATGTCACCCACTTCTCTCGTGAGTTATATAACACTAAAAAAAATAAATTACAAACAGCACATAAAAGCAAGATTAAAATAAAATCTAAATCCAAAGCATGATACAAGGACCTTACATAAATTTTTTAAGGAAAGTAAAACTTTCTTTTGAAAGATGATACTGTCGTAAATTAATAGCCATTAAAGAACTCATGGTCAACTTGATTTTAAGCTTCAGAAACTACTTATTAATGAATAACACAACATCATATATAACTTTATGAATTAAATTATTCTTACTTATTTAGCAATAACGTCATTTTAACACCAAAAAACAAAAACTAGGAAAGAATATAATAGCCTCGAATCAGTGAATAGGACATGCTAAAGATTTAGAAAAATAATATTTTTAAACACACAACATGGATTAAGAGAAAAATAGAAACTCAAATAATAAATGAAATATAAATTAATGAAACACAACAACTTCATAATAGATCATAATTCTTCATAAATAGCTATCTACAGTTTATATTCTGACAAACACATTAAAATATATTAAGCAAGAGATTAGAAGAAAACCTGTAGAGTGAGGATTCTTTAATAAGAATAAAAACTAGTACAAACTTTAGCTCTGAAAACTCCAAGTGAAAATGACAAGCAAAGAAAGGAAATGGGATGTATGTGACGAGAACCAAAGTCACCAAGCACAACCGGAACCAAGTAGTAACCAAACATCCACTCGTATCTCTCACTGTTTGAACTCCATATTTTTAAGCTTCTTCAAAGAAGATCAAGAAGTCAAATATTTTCTAAACTCTTCATTCAAGATATTATTTTTTTCCCGGTCCCCTCCCTTTTGGACCAGAAAAGTCATTATATATGCATGTCTAGGAGTTGAGGATGGAGGATGTGCAGATGAATATTATATCATGTGTATGTGTGTGATGTGGGTGTGTGGTCATGGGGTGATAGAGGGAAGAGGTCAGAGTGAAATCTGCACAATATCCGAAAATAAAGTAACGTAACTGTGCAAGAATCATGGATGGATTGAATTTTTTTTTGAAAGTTACATTTGTTGCCTAACTTTAAAGGTCACGTGAATGCTTGTTTTTTTCTTTTATAAGAAGAATTTAATTGAACTATTAAGATAAAATATTAATGAACTAACTCTAGACTAAACAACATATATATATATATATATATATATATATATATATATATATATATATATATATATATATATATTACTAAGAAAAATACCATAAATCATTAAAATTATAATTAAAAGAAATCATATATTATTTGTAAATTTTCTTTTCTCTTTACAAATAGAAATAAAAATTTGTACTATAAGTATGTGAATGTCTTTGTAGTTCTTTTTTTAATAAAACCTATTAAGAGTAATATAAAAGTTTAAAATATTAAGATTAGACCTAAAAAAATATTTATACTAAAATAGCATAGAATTTGGGTGTGGTCAAAAATTAGATGTTCACAGCCTCTAATTGCATCTTCAGTTTAGCAACATCTGTCCCAGTGTCCTTAGTCATTTCTCGAATCTTATCAACTCGTCCTTGAATGTTGTTCAACATGTACTTTAGTCCTAGCTGAATTTACTGCAATGGATCTTGGTTAGTCGACTGTTAAACATTTGATTCTAAAGCTTCATCTGCCCGAGCTTGTAACGACTCGACTTATCGTTTAGAGAATTAGCATCCCGTTCAGTGGCTTAAGGTCTCGAGCAGTTTCATAATGTATATTATTACCTTCGTGTGTGGTCGAGTTTGGTTTTCGAATGATTCGGGATTAAATTGAAAGAAAAATTCTTATTTGTGAAGCTTAAGTGAAAAGAGTTGACCATAGTTTGATTTTTGTGCAAACAACTCTAGAATAGAGTTTTTATGATTTCAATATCTTAGTATGGTGATTTCGGACTTATGCGTATGTCCAGATTTGGATTTGGAAGTCTGTAGGTCAATTCGGCGCATTTTTGGCGAAATTGGAAAAGTTAAAGTTTTAAAATATTTATAAGTTTGACCGAAGGTTGATTTTGTCGATAACGGGTGCATTTCGATTCCAAAAGTTAGAACAGCTCCATTATGTTATTTATGACTTGTGTTCAAAATTTAAAGTCATTCCGGATTGATTTGATACGTTCCAGCGCAAATTATAGAAGTTGGAAGATTTAAAAACTCATAATTCGATTTGAGGCGCGATTTGTAATTTCGACGTTGTTCACGTGGTTTGAGGCCTCGACTAAGTTCATATAGTATTTTGGAACGTGTTTATATATTTGGTTAAGGTCCCAAGGGCCTTGGGTGGATTACGGATGGTTAACGGATCGATTTTTGGACTTAAGGAAATGCTAGAATTTCTGGGCTGCTGGTTCTGGTGCGTCGCACCTGCGAATTTTGGTGCACAGGTGCGTGTTCGATCCTCCGAGATTTCAGGTCGCTTCTGAGATGTATGGGCAGTCCTGTTACATTGCTGTTGCGGAAAGGGGAGCGCAGGTGCGTGATCGCACCTGCGAAATATTGATCGCAGATGCGATGTGATGCTCCAGCTTTGTCTTTCGCTTCTGCGGCGTTATTGCTGCTTTTGCGAAAGCGCAGATACGAAAAATGCCACATCGGTGCGCAATATTGGCAGGCAAGTTAAGATCGCAAATGCGATGTTTGACTCGCAAAAGCGAGGCCGCAGATGCGACATTTTTGCTCGCAAATGCGAAACTGGACAGAATGTTTAAGGATCAAAAATGGTCATTTCGTCATTTTCGTTTTGGATTTTTGGAGCTTCGGTCTTGGGCGATTTTTGAGGAGTTCTTCACGACTTTGACTTGGGTAAGTATTCTATATCTAAAAGTGATTATATTTTATGATCCTACTGTTATATCCATCAATTATTAGTGAATCAATTGGAAGAAAATGAGATTTTTGCAAAGTCTTTCAAAAAACGCAAAATGAAGATTTGGAGGTCGATTCGTTATCGGGATTTGATAAAATTAGTATGGTTGAACTCGGAATGAGTGTTCGAATTTTATAAATTTTTGTCGGGTTCCGAGATGCGGGCCCCGTGTTGACTTTCGGGTTGACTTTTTAAAGTGAAATTTTAAGTCGACGTTTTATTATCCAGAATTATTTCCGATAAATTTTAATGAAGTTATATAATTATTTTGGCTAGATTTGAGCCTCCCGGAAGTCATTTCACGAAATAAGGCTATTTTGGAATAGCGACCTAACTTAAAAAAGGTAAGTATCTTGCCTAACCTTGAGTGAGAAAATTACCCCTTAGGCATTGAGTCTTATGTAGAAATTGTGTGATTGAAATCCATGTACGCGAGGTGACGAGTACGTACTTGGCTTATATGTGTAAATTATATCGGTTAAAATTCTTAGACACCCTTATGTATTAAATTAGAAATTGTTGGCACCTGTTAAATCTTTTATTTGCCATGTCGCATTCTTTACTTGCCTAGTTGCTCCTAAATGTTTATTTGGAATTATTACTATATTGTCCATTCGTGAGCACTTTTATTGTTAAGTTGCCGTGTTCGTGGAATTTAATTTCATTATTGATTTTTATCTGCAAATAATAAAAGGGAAATTCAGTTAATAAAAAACATAAATTATTTACCTGAAGTTGTGATTAAAGGATGTTATTTTTCTTGCTGAATTGCTTTTCAATTATATTTTTATTATTAGAAAATTTATAAATGTTGTGTGTGGCCTTGGGCTATTTGCTGTGAAATTTATTGATTTTGCTGTACCTTTGGAAATGGTTGTGTTTTATGAGCAATTTGTGATATGAATTGTTTGTATTATGTTGTTGTGATAATATTACGAGTAAATTATTGTGTGATTTGAGTTATTATTATGCGGTCATAAGGGTGGCCTCACACTGTTGATAATATACGGATATAAGGGTGACATTGACAATTCACTATTGTTATATGTATTGGAGTATTGTGTGGGAGGAGAGATAAGAGTGGCTATTATACGAAGCGATAAGGGAGGCTATTATAAGGAGAGATAAGGGTGGCTATAAGAGAGATAAGGGTGGCTATTGATATTGTCAGGGCGGAGGGATAAGATAGGCTACTATAGGAGCGATAAGGGTGGCTATATGAGAGATAAGAGTGGCCATTATGAGGGATAATATGTGATGATGTGGGGTTATTGTGTTGGTAGTTTTTATGTGATGATGTGGGGTTATTGTGCTGGTAATTTTCATGTGATATTGTGATTTTCCATGTGTTTTGTTTTGTATCTTGTGCAATTTGTCTTGTTGTTTCGGTAAACTTGGTAATAGTCCGATCCATGTTGAAATTGTGAGCCTGTGGCTATTGCCGAGCGAATTATGTTATTCGCACGTGAAATGTCCGTGCAGATGTGATATGAAATATGGGCACGAGGTGCCAAAAAAATATAATAATTTTGATATTGGCACGTGAACTGTCCGTGCAGTTATGATATGAGATGTGGGCACGAGGTGCCGTGAGTAAATGATGATTTTTATTATTGGCACGTGAGTTGTCCGTGCGGTTATGATAGAAATATGGGCACAAGATACCGTGGGAATATAAAAATGGGCTGAGACACGTGTTACGAAAATATAAAAGTGGACTGAGACCCGTGTTTTATGATTATGAAATGAGGTATCACATAGTGACTTTAATTGAAAGAATTATATTCAAAAGATTTGTTTTTTGAAAAACTTATTTGTAAAATATTTATATTTGAAGGACTTACATTTGAAAGGCGTATATTTAAAGGACTTTATTAATTGGTTGTACTTGTGTTCCTTATTCGTTTCAGCAATATTTATGGTATTCTTGTTGCCCTGCTGTTTATATTACCGGTTGATTTTCGTTGTTATCATTGCTAGTTATTTTCCCGTACTATTGTATACTACTATATTGTACAAGTTATTTGACTAGTGAGTGTCTTGATTGTATCTCGTCACTATTCCACCAAGGTTAGTCTTGATACTTACTGGCTACCGACTATGGTGTACTCATACTATACTTCTGTACATTTTTGTGCAGAGCCAGGTATTAGAGATATAAGATTCGGACAGAGTTAGAGTGTGATCGCAAGGATTCAAGGTAGAGCTGCTTGGTCGTCGCAATCCCTTGGAGTCTTTCCATTTTATTGTACTGTCAATTATTATTTGAACAGTATTGTATATCCGATCCTTGAGATCATTGCATGTATTCAGTTAGAGTTCGTGACTCTATATTACCAGTCTTGGGAGGTTCTTATAATTATTTTCGTTATTGGTTTCGACATTTGTATTAAATTATCTATTTAAAAAAAATAGCTCGAAATGTAATTAAAATTGGCTTACCTACTCTTAGAGACTAAGTGCGATCACGACGCCTGTGGTTGGATTTTGGGTCGTGGCAGAGCTACTATGATGGATGCCTAGACAACTTTCACTTTCTTTACCCACATATCTCTAGATAAGGTGTATCCCATTATAGCAAAAGCAATTTTGTCATAGGTGTTGGAAATATTTTTGGGTTAAAAGGGTGATAAATCTATCTTCGTGACTTTGAGAATATGAGAGATGAGAAGACCATATGATAAATTGGTAGCAAAGAAGGATACATCCCTAATACATTCAAGTATATACTGAGAATCCACAACAGTTAAGCCTTTTATACTCCACAAGACAATAAAGCACAAAAATATCCCTAGTGGTTAAGGAACTGATCTGGGAAGTAGAATAGTTGCAATCATATCAGCCAACACACGATACTCAAAAATCAAATTTTTAGGCTCAATAATCAGAAGGATTTTCAAATGACACTCCAAAACCCTTAGGCTACGAACTTCCAACAAAAACATCAAATCCTTGAAATTTTGCAGAGAAGATTTTTTCAAACTGATAAGCATCAAGAATGATGCAAGTGCCCAGAACCATCGATTCCAAATCATCTGTATCATTTTCAAAAAGATTTGCATAAAATAGCCTAACAGCTTCTTCATAAATAATTACCAACAATATTAAAAAGAAATGATAACTTTTGAAAATCAAATATGGTGAGAACATCATAGTGAATATCCTTCATGTGAGACAGACTTATAGTGCGTCCATAGGCGATAGACATGGATTTGTACGATTCAAACTTGTATTTCTCTGCAGGTCTATAGAAGTTCAACTTGTCTTTGAGCCCAAACTCGACTTTTTCAATCTTCCCTTTCTTGCATGCAAAGCTTTTGGCACTAGGATCCATGGGTCTTTTTTCAGCCTTCTTCGTAACTTGGTTTTCACAGGAATCACTTGATTCATCATCAATTTCGAGTGGGCTAGAATCTAAAGACGATTCGAGAAAGACGATTTTCTTAGCAAATGGGGTCTTTTGCGGTCGTTGGTTTTGCGAGTTGCAGATGGAGAGGTTTTTGGTTTAGCCGTTGTTTTTTCCAGAAGGTGATTTTTAGAATGAGAAAGAAGAGGGGTTTTAAGAGATCTGCTGAGGCAATGAAGGGGTGCTTTGATAAACAAGACGGTGTGGAAAGAGATCTAAAGTGACTGTTCTGAAGTCACTATGGTCTTCTGCATGCAATAATGACAATCAAATCATATAAGATGCATTGAGTAGTACTTAATTAAAAATTCAATTAAAAAAATAAGGTAATAAAATATTATATAAATAACCATGAAAGACTAAAAAGGGCCATTTCCTATACCAATTTGATTTCGTAGTAAATAGAATCTCTCTTCAAGCAAGGGTTTTGTAAAAATATCATCAAGTAAAATATGACCTTTTGAAACATGATCACGAATAAAGTGATGCTTAATTTCTATATGTTTAGCCCTAGAGTGATGTACTGAATTCCTTGATAAACAAATAACATTGGTATTATCATATAAAATAGGTGTAGATGGAAGACAAATATTACAATCAAGAAGTTAATGCATAATCTATAAGACATGAGTGTGAAAACTACCAACAACAAGATATTCAACTTCAGTTATTGATAAAGCAAAACAATTTTGCTTTTTTCTATGCCAAGAAACTAGAGCATTGCTTAACATCTGACTTGTACCACTTCTGCTTTTTCTATCGCTTTTGTCTCCTGCAAAGTTTGCATATGAAAATCCTTTGAGATCAAAATTGTTAGATAAGGGATACCAAAGCCCAAAATTACTTGTTCCCATAAGATATCTAATGATACATTTTACCACAGAGAGATGTGATTCCTTAGGAGCTGACTGGAATCTTGCACATATATATGCACTTAATATAATATCTGGTCGATTAGCAGTGAGATAAAGAAGTGAGCCAATCATTCCTCTCTATATCGCTTCATCAACTTTTTTTCTATCCTTATCCTCTTCAAGTGATGTGAATGGACTCATAGATATTCCTATAGATTTCGCATTCTTCATTCCCAACCTTTTTATAAGTTCCTTTGTACACTTGGTTTGGCTGATACAAATTCCTTTGGAGGATTGCTTGATTTGGAGTCCAAGGAAGAAGGTTAATTCTCCCATAATGCTCATTCCGAATTCTCCTTTCATAATGTTGGAAAATTCTTCACAGAGGGCATATTTAGTTCTATAAAAAATAATTATCATCCACATAAATTTAAATAATATGATTTACGGAGCTTGAACACTTAATAAACAGAGTTATATCAATGTTACCTCATTGAAAACTATGATCTATAAGGTAAAAATTTAACATGTCATACCAAGCTCTATGGGCTTGCTTCAGACCATATAAGGGGTTTGACAATTTGTAGACATGATTAGGTAGTTCACAATTTCACAAAGCCCACAGTTATTTTACATATACTTCCTGAGATGTAGCCATTTAGGAATACACTCTTAACATCCATTTGAAATCGTCTGAAACTTTTGTGAGCAACTGCAAGAAGCTTACAAATAGATTCTAACCTGGCTGTGGGAGTGAATGTTTCATCATAATCAATGCCTTCTTGTTATGAGTATCCTTGAGTTACTAACCTTACTTTATTTGTTACCACTTGCCCAAATTTATTTAGCTTATTTATGAAAATCTACTTGGATCCTACGATCGATATACTTGGAGGATTGTAAAGCAAACTCTATACCTTATTCTTCTCGAATTACTCAAGATCTTCCTTCATTGCTTTAACCCAGTGATTGTCCTTGAAAGCATCGTCCACTTTATTTGGATCAAGTTGAGAGATGAGTGCAACATGTGAATTCAGTTCCTGGTATTTTTTGGTAGTTATTCCATCTTGAGGATTCCCTATGATGCATTGGTGAGGGTAATCGAGTTTTCCTTTCCATTCGTTTGGTACTTTTTCCACAAGATTTTCCAGACTTTCTTGATTTGATTCAGGAGTAGATAGAGCTTCTTTAACAGCTTTTTCAGTAGATGAGTTGAGTCATTTACCACCTATCCAACATTAATTTCAAAATTCTGAACTGTTTTTGGAACACCTGCAATTTCTTCATCTTTTGCCCTTACAGCATTCTCAGGACGGTAGTTAGTATCAATAAGCACTTCATGAACTAATTCGACTATACACAAGGTATGTTTATTGAAAATTCTATAAGTTCAACTAGAGGGGAATATCCCAAGAATATACCTTCATCACTTCGAGGATCAAACTTATCAAGATTGTCTCTATCTTTATTGTAGATGAAGCACTTACATCCAAATGGATGAAAGTATTTTATGTTGGGTTTCTTAACTTTCCAAAGTTCGTAAGGAGTTTTATTGAAAATGGGGCTAATCATACATCTGTTAATAATATAGCATGTTGTACTTACTGATTCTGTCCATAAGTGATGTGGTAGAGAGTTTTCTGCAATCACTGTTCTAGCCATATCTTGAAGAGTTATATTCTTCCTTTCAACAACCCCATTTTGCTGAGGAGATCTTGGAGATGAGAGATTATGGATGATTTCTTACTCATTGCAGAATACTTCAAATGTATTACTGTCAAATTATCCTTCATGATCACTCTTTATAGTGGAGATATAGTAACCTTTTCCCGTTGAGAGAATAAAACTATAGTGGAGATATAGTTTTATATTGAATTTTGCACAGGTTATTTATCTAGTGAATGTCTTGAGTAGAACCTCGTCACCACTCCACCGAGGTTAGTTTTGATACTTACTGGGTACCGATTGTGGAGTACTCATACTACACTTATGCATATTTTTGTGCAGATCCAGGTACCCCGGATCATGTTGGTCGCTAGAGTTCTAAGCTGGGTTGTGGAGACTTCAAGATATATCTCTTGTTCCACTCGTAGATCTCGGAGTCACCTTCTATTATTTCTTTGCTACTGTTTATTGTATTTTCAAACAATGTTGTATTTTGAGATTCTAGTGTACTCTCTATAGAGCATATGACTCAGTATTAACGGGTTCCAAAATTTATGTGACTATTGTATTTCGCTTTCGGTTATGTTATGGCACTCTTCAACTTTTATTTAATATTTAAGTTGGTATTCTCTGTTGATCTCGTTATGTGACAGGCTTACCTAGTCTTAGGAATTAGGTGCCATCACGATCTTTAAGGTGAGATTTTAGGTCGTGACAAATATTGAAATTGAGTCAAAATCACATATCCAATAGTTATGTGTGAAAATTCCCTCCAAAAATCGCATCCCACCTAGTCTAGGGCTGAAAATGTGATAAAATAAGCCTAAGTCCCAAAATCGCAGCTATTTATCAAGCTATAGATATCACATTTGCGACCAAGAGTTCACAAATGCGACTCCGGACAGCCCCAGTAAATATCGCATTTGCAAAAACTTCTTCGCAAATGCGAAGCCCCTCCCCAAGAGACCAGTTGCAAAAGCTACGCACAAACTCGCAAAAGCAAACATCCAAACAGACACAAATGCGACTCAATCCTTGCTAATGCGAGGTCCCTTCCCCGCAGACCAATGTCGCGATCATGACCATTCCTTTGCAAATGTGATGGTTGTATTTCCGACCTCCTCATCGCAAATGCAAGGAAACCAGAACCATCACACACAATCTTAGCAAAAATAAATTCGAAACTCTCCCGAGCCCTCGAGACCCCGTCCAATCATACCAATAAGTACATAAAACTTATACGAACTCGCTCGCATATTCGAATCATCAAAATAACGTATAAAACTATGAATCGAATACCAAAACGCATCAAAAAGTATAGTGAAACTCAAGAACTTCCTAAACCACAACCAAGCACCTGATTCCTACCAAACCAACTCAAAATAATACCAAACTTTTCACACAAGTTCTAAATGATAAAATGGACCTATTCCAAGTCTCAAAACTAAATTCTGAACTCGATAGCCACAAAAGTTAACTCTTGGTCAAACTTAGGAAATTTCTAAATCTTCAAATTGCCAACCTTCGCGAAAAATAGCCAATTCAACCTAGGAACCTTCAATCGAAATTTGAACATACGCCCAAGTCCAAAATCACCATATGAACCTATTGGAATCATCCAAATATGAATCCGAGAGTGTTTACACAAAGTCAACCTCAATTTTTTAACTTAAAGCTTCCAAATATGAAAATTTCTCTTCCAAATAAATCTCGAATTTCTCGAACGTCAAAACCAACCATGCACACAAGTCGTAATACATCATATGAAGCTATTTGAGACCTCAAATTACCGAACAGAATAATAACGCTCAAAATGACTGGTCGGATCGTTACAATGTTAATAGAACATGAGAATAAAAGGACTATGTCTAACACCTTTACCACTGTTGATGGGGTGCAATGGCTGCACTGATGAAAACTAGATCTAGGAGTCAGCAGAGGCCAAAGAAAAATTACAATTTACAATATGATGTCTGCAAATTAAAAGGTCACACTAAAGAAACTTGTTACAAGATAGTAGGATATCCAAAGGAGAACAAATTCTGGAAGAAGTACAATCCACAGACAATTGTTAACCTTGTGGTTAAAGATGGTCCAATGGATACAAGTTGTTCTACTCCTATTGCTCCCACATTTGCTCCGGAACAATATCAGCAAATTCTACAACTGCTAGCTTTTAGCGGCAATAAAAATTGCCGCAAAAACTGTTACCGGCAATTAACTAATGGACGGTGTAGCCGGCATGGCTAAAGGTTTTAGCGGCTATTACAACTAGTGCTGGTGAAGGCCCCATTATTGCCGCTACAAGTATATGAGTTTTACTGACTATTATTATCAGTAATTAAATTGCCACTAAAGCACCTACCAAATTTCCTGTGTCATATAATTTGTGGCTTATATTATTGCCGGTAAAGACCCGATTAATTGTCTGTAAAAATAACCTTGTTAGCAGCAATTATAATGGTCACTATAAACTATTTATTAATTCGCTTTTATCTGTGTATTTGATGACTTTCTATTCTGGCCAATAACAGATCCATTTTATTGCTAAACATTTTAATGACTTTTTTATTGCCAATAAAAATTATTAATAATTTGTTTTTCATAATTTCTAATATTCGTTCATCATGCCTATTCATATTGAAAAATAATACTAATAAGATTCATTTTTAAAAGGCTCAATACACTTTATTAAATCCACAACAAGCGTAATTTTAGAAGTGTCAATAGTATACAACAACAACAACAACAATCCAGTATAATCCCACTAGTGAGGTCTGGGGAGGGTAATTTGTACGCAGACCTTACCCCTATCCTAGGGTAGAGAGGCTGTTTCCGATAGACCCTCGGCTCCCTCCCTCCAAGAACTCCCCACCTTGCTATTGGGGTGACTCGAACTCACAATCTCTTGGTTGGAAGTGGAGAGTGCTCACCACTAAAATAACCCACTCTTGTCAAGTGTCAATAGTATAAAAACAAAAAAAAGTAAACTATTTGAATCTAATAACCGATCAATTGGCATCTAATAACTGATGTCATCAAATAGCTACAACGCTTATCAAGTAGCTACAATACTATAAGATAAATGACACATTAAAGTTTCTCCAACTCTTGATTATTGAATCCTTCACCCGTGAAAGCGCTCTGAACATCGTAGTATAATCCTGCAATTATAAAACAAACTAAATTTCAATAGTATGGCCAGGTAATAAAAATATATAATATAGTCTTATTACCAAGTTATAACATTATCATCCGAGCAAGTGCTCAAACAAAACCTAATCCATGATAGATAACACCCTCTTTATTAATAAGCATCAAGATGAACAAGATTTTCTACACCCAATCACCAAAATATTTATGCAACTACCTGGACAGCTGTTATGGCAAATAATAAACATTGGAAGTAACATGCTAACTATTTGATGTATTATTAACTATTATTAGTCATCTTTCTCTACCAGTTTTGCCATGATAATATATTGCAGCCACTATTGGGATATTTAGCGACTTCTCGTTACTTATGGTAAAAAGAGTTGACTGAGAGTCGATCAAAATATGCTAAAGATAAAAGAGGAGCTTCTACTAACCTTGTAAGTTGTCACTACCTTGTAGTAATTCGGTATCACCCTTATTCTTGTACAATGGAATCATCATACTCCATCTCCATTCTTCAGGCATCCTCTTCGTCCTAAAAATAATGTTGAACAACCTAGAGAGCCATTCCAGGCATGTCTTACCCGCGCTCTTCCAAAGTTCTACCGGGATCTCGTCTAACCCGGTAGCTCTACCCCTGCTCATCCTATGCATCACCCCTTCGACCTCCCCCATACTTATGAACCTACAGTACCCAAAGTCCTAATGACTCCCGGCATGATCCAGATCACCCAACATAATATCCCTATCTCCCCATCATTCAAGAGTTTATGAAAGTATGACTGCCACCTCCGCCTAATCTGAGCCTCATCCATTAGCACTCTACCCTCCTCGTCTTTTATGCGCTTCACTTGATCCAGATCACGGGCCTTCCTCTCTCACTTTGGCCAGCCTGTACAACTTCTTATCTCTCCCCTAACTCTTCATGTAAACGTCCAAACACTGCAGTCTTAGTCGCAGTGACCGCTAACTTTGCCTCCTTCTTAGCCTTCTTATACAACTCTTTGTTGGCCCTCTTCTCCACCTCGTTTATGCTCTTTGCAAGCTTTTTATATGCTGCTTTCTTGGCTTCCACTTTACCTTGGACCTCTACATTCCACTACCAGTCCCATTTGCGGCCACTAGAGAAATCATTCGAGACCCCTAGTACCTCTCTCGCAACTTCCCTAATACAGTTCAATGTCATGGTCCATCTACAACTCGAGTTCCCTGATACTCAGTTTGATTATTCTGTTAAAATGTTGAGAACATATAATGGCTCTGAATTTGTTAATTCAAATATGAATTAGTTAGTTGAGACACTGGAATTTTTCATCATACCATATGTGTATGTACTCCACAGCATAATGGCATAGTGGAAAGAAGACATAGGTATATCCTTGAAACAGCTAGAGCTTTGAGGTTTTAAGTTGCAGTAGCTCTTAGATTCTGGGGTGAGTGTGTTCTTACAGATGTGCACATAATTAATAGATTGCTTCTACAACCTTAAAAGGAAAGTCTCCCTATGAAATGTTCTTTAACACTACACCATCATTAGATCGCCCGAGGGTCTTTGGTTGTTTATGCTATGCTGGAAATGTAAGGAAGACAAGTTTAAAGCTAGGGCATTGCCAAGAGTCTTTATGGGATATTCACCCACAAAAAAGGATTTTAAATTGTATGACTTGCAGTCTAAGCAATTTATAATCAATAGAGATATGGTATTTAGGGAGCAGGTGTTTTCTTTCGATAAAGATGTTATCTAATCCTTTATTACCATTTCTTGAATTAACTGGTAAGCATTTACCTTCACATGTACATGATGATGTTTAGGAGACTCCACCTACACCTGCTAATGACAATGCACTTGATGATGTTGATTCACCACTGAGTCCTGAGGCACAATTTGACATTTCTGCATCACAAGTTATTGACACTCCTCAATATTCCTCACATGTAGAGGATGCCCAAACCTATGGCAATCAAAAAGTCACAAAGAACAACTGGTCCTACCAGATGGTTGCAAGGTTGTGTGACAAGCTCTTGTGTATATCCTATGTCAAATTATCTGAGTTATGATGGATTGTCTCCTTCATATGTGAAGTGTCTCACTAGACAATCAGTTATTGTTGAGCCTAAACATTATTCTGAGAAAACCAAGGATGCAAGATGGGTCACTGCTATGCAATAGGAAATTCAAGCCTCAAAAGAAAACAGGACTTGGGATATAGTTGATCTACCTAAAGGTAAGGCTCCTATAGGATAAAAATGGGTGTATAAAGTCAAATACAAAGCCAATAAAAAAGTGAAAAGGTTCAAGGCTAGGCTTGTACCCAAAGGTTTCAACCAAAATAAATATTTAGACAACAAGGAGACTTTTTCTCATGTAGCTAAAAAGATGTACACAATGCCTTCTTGCAAGGTGATCTCTTTGAAGATGTATATATGTAGCTTCCTCAGGGTTTTGGTATCAAGGGAGAGCAAAACTAGTGTCTACACCACTAGAAGTTAATTAGAAGCTAACATCAGTAGAGTTTGAAGAAGCTACACAGACCAAGGATGAGGAAAACAGTGTACTGGAAGATGTTGAACCTTATCAAAGGCCAGTAGGAAGGTTGTTATATCTTACCATGACCAAACCTGATATAGCCTATATGGTTCAGGTTCTAAGCCAATTCATGCACAAACCTAAAAGGCCACACATGAATGCAGCCATAAGAGTCATCAAATATGTGAAGAATGCTCCAGGTTTGGGGGTTGTTGATGTCATATGCGCAAGCTTACACTTTAGTTGCTTAGAGTGACTCAGACTGGGCAGCCTGTCCACAGTCCAGAAAGTCAGTCACAAGATACATTGTGAAGTATGGGCAATCTTCGATTTCTTGGAAATCAGAGAAATAAAGCACAATGTCAAGAAGTTTAGCAAAGACAGAGTTTAGAAGCATGGCTTCAATAGTGGCTGAACTATCCTGGCTTGTGGGGCTGTTTAAGGAATATGCATAGTGTGACATTGTCCATATACCTTTTTTGTGACAGTAAAGAAGCTATACAAATAGCTTCCAATCCAATATTTCTCGTATTGACATCGACTGTCATTTTGCGAGGGGGAAGTTGCAGCAAGGTCTCATTCAGACTCATCATATTAGTACCAAAGACCAAGTTACAGGTTTACTTACCAAAGGACTTGGGAAGACCCCACATTATCATCTATTGAGCAAGCTGGGAGTTGAAAATTTGTTCTTACCCTGGTTAGGTAGTTAATTGGTTGTAACTTAAGCTTACTATGATAAGTGGTAGAGTTAGTTAACTGTATCTAGTGTTTGAGTTAGTTCTATTTTTGTTTTCCTACATATACATGTACAGTTGGATTGCAATAGTAAGATTTCAGTTGAATCTTCTGGAATATTCCCTCCATTTCATTCCAACTTCATTTTCTGCTTTGGCAATCTATTCAGCTCTAGGGATTCTCTTCTATTCAGCTCAAATCCATGGCAGAGCATAATGGATAGACTCGTGGTTGAATGAGCTTATGGATTTTGTAACTTTTGTCGAGTTCTGAGACGTGGGCTCCACGGGCGATTTTTGGGTGAAAATTCAAATTTTGTTAAAATTTTGTATCTTCATATAGAATAAATTCCTATATTTTTGTTTGACTGAATCGAATTAATTGTGGCTAAATATGAGGCTTTCAGAGTCCAATTCACGAGGCAAGGGCATACCGGAGTAAGAAATTATACGGTTTGAGGTAAGTAACACTTCTAAACTTGGTTCTAAGGGTATGAATCCCCGAATTGGTATTATATAAATTGTTTGGAGGTGACGCACACGATAGTTGATTAGCGTGTGGACGTGCACCATTAAAATTGTGACTTGATTAATTCTGTGAAGTTGTAAAAATTAAAGAATCATGTAATTATCTCAACATTTCCCACGTGTTAGTGAAATTGAGTTGAGGCTCTTATTAAAGATCATGTTTAGGCTACGTGCCGATATTTTGGGACCCATGGGGTCGTGTTGCTGTTAAATTAATTATTTTAAAAATGTACATTTCATACTCAGTCATATTTATTCATTGTAAGGATATTTATGGGATCGAGTTGCGCGTCGTAGCAGGCCATATTGGCTTTATATATATTATTATTAAATGGATCGGGGTTGCCCGCCTGCAACAAGCCTTATAACCTTTACTATTATATGGATCGGGGCTGCCCACCTGTAGCAGGTCTTATAGGCTTTATTATTATACGGATTGGGACTGCCCGCCTGTAGTAGGCCATATCGGCTTTATATCACGCTTGGGCTAAAGGAGCCCATTCGGAGTCTGTATACACCCCCAGTGAGTGTAGATGATTATATATTCGGGATAGACTTCCGAGGGCATGAACTTGCCTTATTTATATTGTGATAATTTTTTTCTGGACATGGATCTTGTCCGTATCATTTATATTTGGGGAATAAATTACCCCAGGGATGGATTGGCCTTATACGGTACTGAGTGACTAACTGTTAGTCGATGTGTATATATATACGGGATGGAATATCCATGGGCTGGATTGGCCATAAACAATACCGAGTGACCGAATGATTAGGGACCAGTATTACATGAGGTCTTTCCACTGAGATGTCATATTCCTCATATCATGCAGTATTGATCTATTTCACTAGTAGTGAGTTTAACTATTGAACTTGAAAGCATGCCTACATTTCTGTACCATTATTTATACTGGATTGTACCTGCGGAGCTCGTCACTAATTTCAGCTCAGAGGTTAGTCTTGTTACTTATTGAGTTGATTGTACTCATACTACACTCTGCACCTCGTGTGCAGATCCAGGTACTTTCGGACACGGCAACCGTTAGATCTCAGAATGCTATCAGTTGGAGACTATCAAGGTAGTTGTCTGGAGTCCGCGGACCTTGACTTTCTTTCTTTCAATTATTGTGTTGTTCTATACTTTTAGACAATGTTTTGTGAGTTAGACTTTGTATTCATTTTATATGCTCATGTATTCAGTGACACCGGATTTTATGAGTGTTTATATCTGTATTTGTGAGATTTCTTTCACTGAATTTATATATTATGTTGTTTAAACTTAAAAGATATGGTGGTTTATTGAAATTGTCGGCTTGCCTAGTATTGAGATTTTGGGTGGTGACACTTTGTCTCCTCAATCTTTGTTACAATTAAATATAATGTACTATATAATCACATTTTGAGGACTTCTAGGATTTAACTTCAAGATGCTTTGTCCCCTTAGTCTTGGTTCCTCAAGGTTTTAGCTTCAGGTGTTCGTACTTTCATGAGTATACTTTAAGATTGTAGCTATATAAGTGTAATTTAATGAAGTAATTGAGACAACAGGAAAGAGAGAATATGTAGGAAAGAATTTTTGAAGGTTCACCTATGTAAGGATCCAATCGGTCGTTTCGACTTTTAGAACCCCGTTCCCCTAAATATTCTCTGCCTTCCATCTTACAAAAACAATGATAGGCTTTTAAATTTAGACTTTCTATTTTACTCCTAATGACAAGAGATCTTTTTTGCTTCTTAAATTTTGTGCCCAGTTAAACATTACCATAAAAATTGAAACAAAGTATTTGACAAATACAAAACTCTCTATCCTTCAAATTTCTTCATTTTTGAAGTCGATAGTTTAGCCCAGCATTCTGCATCTTCTAACATTGCATCATTTTAACATTTGAGAGCTTTGTAAAAAATTTAATCAGACCTGATAGATATCTAAGACAGAGTTATCGAAAAGCAAAAAGCAATATCCTACAGATCATATTCCATTTTTTTATTGCTGTTATGCTTTTACCTTCAACTGCAACCAGAAGACCACTAAAATTGAGAGGATAAGGGGAGGGACGAACTGCAGCTATGTTTGACAATGAACGAACACAGAAAATGATGGAGGCAATCTTTTGCGGGGGGGGGGGGGGGGGGAGGGGACACGAGCACACTGTCTACATACATTACACAAAACCTCAAGTGTCCGGAAGTGTCACTATTATATAATGCAAAGAGCACCTTGGATTTCTTGTATCTCTCATAGAAGAATCAACAAATATCAGAATTTCCTGCAATCCGAGTTATCTCATCATTACATCGATGAAGATAGAAGTAAAAGCAGCTGATTAGTCGTCACATTACAAAGCGTACCATAATGGAAAACGCTAAACTATTAAAGTTAGTTATTTTTTGTGAATTGAATCACAAAGCTTAAACTATTAAAGTTAGTTATTTTTTGTGAATTGAATCACAAAGCTGGCTAAGGGTGTCTGAAATTTTTCCGAGACATTCAATAAGTTGGTTGCCTTGACTTCTGATCAAATGAACACGTCCAGCCTCAAAATTCTTCAAATCAGCAAGTCTGCAATCTCTATCATCCATCGGACTTCCTTCGATTATTGCAGTGATTAATTCTGCACTTTCCCTAAGAGTTGCAGCCATCATTTCTTCTGGATTATCTACATTAATCTGCTCAGCCTTTACCGTATTGACCAGGCTAAGGCTTGGAAGTTCAACCTTTTCCTCCGGACTGGATGTCTCACGCTTTATCGGTAAGCTGGATTTCTCATGACCTGGGGCTTCCAACTTTGCATCTACGCTAGCTTCATGCTTTATCCCCACCATGGATTGCTCATATTTCCTGTTTTCATTTAAGATGCGTCTCCATGGATTCAACCTTTCCTCCATTTTGAACTTTCGTGGTTTCGTCCTTTGGCGCTGCCTTTTAAGACCTGATGATACAAGAATGTAACACATTTAGCTGATACTGAAAAGTCAATTTTCATTTCAAGATATTGCTTTTCTTTTTTACTTCTTCTTTCTCTGTGGTATACCTTACACTATGTAAGGAAAGATGATTTCGCCAAAAAGTTTGTCGTGTCATGTGCAAGAATGATCAGTATGCTAATTAAATCTAGAATGGTACTACAATGATAAAGATCTGCAGTCTTTTTGTCATGTGAAGATCTGCAGTCTTTTAGTTCTGCAAAATGACAAAATTCAGCAAGTCATTTTGTACTAAATCAGGCATCAGAAACCAGAAGATAAAACGACAAGTTCATCTGTTCACTTAAATGAAGAATGCAACGAGAGAACAAAGAATCACCACCATGGTAGTGAACTGAATGTCGACATTTGCATTCCCAGGAATCAACACCTATCATTCATTAATGGAGGAGAGGTTGGTGACGTAATTACCAAGCTTACCCAGAAATAAAATACTCATTATCCTAATCAATGTCTTAAAAGGCGTCTGGTGCGGTGCAAAGCAGTTTACTTTACACCTTGGATTTAATATTTTGTAAATGTTTAAAACACATAAATATTTTAGAAATTTCCAAAAAAAGTTGTAGAAAGCATACGAAATACAATATAAAAATCTAATCATAAGATAAAATTATTTGTTTTTTGATAAGGGAAGAATAAAGAATAATCAGAAGATAAAAATATGACATTTTCTTTTTCCTTTTAAGCAAATAAATCGCAATAGAATCATTCTTAACCAAAATACTAGTTTTTGGTCAACACTTTTTATGGATTATTTCTACAAAAGTTGGATACCCAATGGCTTATTATTCAAAAGTGAAAAACTATATAACCCATTTGTACAACAAGGGTGAGCGCCTTCTTCGTCTCTTAAGATCCAATTCGTTCTTTTCCAAGCCAATAACCCATTAGAGTTGGATAAGTTAAGACCAAAGTATGTTTTTCTTGTCTTCTTCGTAAAATATCTTCACTTCAGACTCATAAGACGCTGCCTCTACATTTGGTTTCTCTCTGCTTGTTGGCTCTTGTTGCCACCGTTACTGTCAATCATTCCAGTTGCCGCCGCTCCTATTACGCGCTGTTTGCAGTTGCTACTCTGACCAGCCACGTTCTAGACACCTATATTTTTCTTATGAGCAACTAGATAAGGTTGTATTTTATAATTTGCTTTCTAAACTAAGTCTTAAATAATGTATACTTGGACTATTCCGTTTATGATTGTCATCCTTCTCTTCCCAAAGGGTCTAGCAAGGCGCTCACCTCGCTTAAAGGAGCTAGGCGCGTCTAGGCATATGACCAAACCCTTGGAGAAAACGTCTCACGAGACATATGTCTGTCACTGCCACTCCAAGGCGTGTCACAAGCACGCTTCGTTAGAGACACATCCTAGGGCGTGCCCATAAAACACCTTCGAAGTCAATGATCCTAATCATAGTGGAATAATTTTAATTATAATAAAGGTTTAAAGAGTCAAAAAGTTGATTCAATTCTAAGATCAACGTGCCCTTCGGTCAATGATCTTCACTACAAGAAAAAAGGTTCCTCATCTCGACATGTGTGTTTATAGCACGTAATAACAGTATTCTAAGATTTATCAATTCCTCTAGTCAATGACTTCAGTCAATACGAGACAATAGTTTCCTCATTTCTACTTGTGTGTGCCTATAAATCAAGCACACACATCAATCAACCAATCAATTATCTATGCCTCAATCCCAAACTAATTGAGGTTTGTTATAATGTTCCTCCAAATTTATCAACATATTTACCTGGCACAGTAGAGCTGTGGAAGAACTCTTAAAATAACCAGATGTTGGACCAATGGTGGCAGTCCATTTATACTGATGGGTGACAATATTCTCAAGTAAATTGCTTGGGGGTGTCACATACCCTGCACACAACAACCACAGCACTCATCAGTCTGGTCCCCTACCCCACAAAGCAACTTGATGGCCAAACCACTCCCAAGGCAAATAGTGCCCTAGGGGCCAACCCGACAACGACCAGCTAAGACTCCCGTGCAGTAGAAGATTCATCTAAAAGAAAGGACAGAGGTTGTAGGAGGAACATCTGCAGCAGACGAAGCGGAACCATTACTAATCCCTCTCATATTCTGTTACACTAATGTTGCTAATCATCTTCTTCTCCGTTTTAGTTTTCGGCATCAGAGGAGAGGTCTTTATTCCCATTCCTATTCCGGAGGCTGGTCTAACTATTTTCAGCCTTAGTTTCACCAAATGCCTCAAATTGCTTTCTCAACTTCAATCCTTTCACCAACAAATCACAGAAGCTACTGTACTCAGCTATGGCATCTTTTCTCTCATTCTTAAATGACGATCTTGCCTCTACAAGTCTACATTAATCGTATAGGGATGGGGAAATCCTTATCCACAAATTTTGGAGATCAGTCAGTAAAGTTCTCAGGCATGTCATAAATGGAGAGATATTACAAACAAACTCACTACCATCATTCTCCTTCGTAGATCCAAACATCCCATTTGAAAAGACTAGCAGTTCAGCAATAACAAAGCGTAAATGAACCGTATACTCTCAGATTTTAACACCATTTCTGCAAATTTCATTGGAACTTGAAATAGGAGTAGAGTATCATCCGTTGAGAATACTGTCACACAGCAGTTACATTACATGTTGGCGGGACCCACACTAGCATTGTATCAACCTTTCAGCTCTCCGATAGAATCTCCCAACTAAACATGATTTAAAATTCAGCATATCATCAATCTAAGTTCATAAAATGAATAGTGATATGTCTATCCCCACAGTACCAAGCTGCACTCTTCATTGATAGATAATGCTAGCTTGGCTGCAGAAAATATTGTGTCTTCCACAATGGAATCTGATAAGTGAGATCTCGAGTAAGTGTTTACATAATCTTCTTCTGTCCGAAGAAATTGCTTCCCCAAAAGCTTTTATCCCTCCACTTTAAACTTTGTTCCTTTGAGTTTCAGTTATCAGTTCATATCATTAGAAACATGATCAGGCTTGAGATAATCACAATCTAGGCTTAAGTTAGTCTTTAACCACATTTTACACCATCGAAGGCCATCAAAAAGGTTATTGAGATAGAAACCATCAAATAGTTCAATCGTTTTAATTCAAATTTTGTGGGATAAAGTTTATCCAGCTTCATAATCTTCATTTTAAAAAAATCTAATTTTTTTTTTGGTATCAACTTTGACCTATGAGTGTCTTAATCTAGATTTGAGTACGCTCCAAGTGTTACTACGAGAAACCTCAATCCACATTGGTTTTGCTTCTGAAAAGATTTCTCCTGCGACATTCTTTATAAATTGATGTATTTTAGTATAACATCTAATATCTCCAAATTTTCCAAATAAGAACTAGTGAGAAATCCTGATTAATTTCAGATGTTAACTAAACAACAATTATTCACACAGTAGTTTGAACTCAAATGTCAACTAAACTATATAATAAGATTCAATTAAAAAATCATGACTAAATTCGAGAGCAGAAATAGTACCAATTTCCAAGAAAGAATTGTTTCCTTGAGCCTGCTGGGCTTCCGGGTCAGAATCCGGGTCAGTTTCAGCACCGCCACCATCCTCACCCTGTAATAAACTCAAATACCTACCAATAGCACTAAACAACTCGAAATCAAAGTCCTCCGGTAAACCCAATTCACTCTTCCTATCCCTATCAAACGACGTCGTCCAGTACGCCGTTTCCCAGGGCTTAACTTTATTGTAATTTTCCAACATAAATTCCCACCGCCTTTTGCACTGATTCAGGCTCCGATTCACGCCCAGCGAGTTGCAATTTTGCACCGTTGATTGCCATTTCTGGAAAGACGCTAGCGTATTGCCGCATTCAATTTGGGTTGATTTCATTTCGTTCACTAGGGTCAGTGACTCGTGTAACGTCCAGTCAGGCGCCACCTGTGAACGCGTCCGCAGTGAACCACCGCTCTTCTCCATTTGAGGTCTAATTTTTTGAATCTAACGCCGGAAGTGTGACATAGCTGCAGGGGAAGAAGAGCAGCTGAAGAACAGTTAAGAAGAAGAATTGAGATAATAGTGTGAACTGTATGATTAATAAATTATTAGTAGTACATGAATAATAATGATATATTAAAAGGAAAAGTGTCAAATGTACACATATACTATGACAAAGGTTTAAATATACTTTCAGTCCAAATATAAAATTGTTGTTATAGTATTGGTTTAAATATACCTTTTTTTCTGTTAAGTTTGTCCAAACTGGACATCTAATGCAGCATGGCACTAACATTTGACGAGTAGATACCACATGGCTTGTCACCTCAGCGCGCCTAACCCATTTTATCCCTCCCTTCTAATTTTTTTCCACCACTAAAATTTTCGTCACCTCCACCACTATTCCCACCATTACCGCTACCAAGAAAAATATTGTATTTCAAATTTTAGTCTTTTATATATAGATTAGGGGCGCTGAGATGGTATGTCATGTAGCATTCACCTCATCAATACGAGTGTCACGTAGCGTTGGATGTCCACCTTGGACAAACTTAACAGAGGGGTATATTTGAACCAATAGTATTACGGCAGGGTTATACTTGGACCCAAAGTATAACAAATGGTATATTTAAACCTTCTCATAGTATAGGGGTATATTTGGCCATTTGCTGTATATTAAACTATGTTGAGTAAGCTATTCGAAAAATCGACAATGACTTATCGTATTTACAAGAGTTTTAAGTTATATGCATTGATAATGTAAAAATATTTATATTATCATATCAGCAAAATACATAAAGAGACACCTAAAGTTGGCCCCGAATGTCTATCACACACTCCAACTTATCAAGTGACCATATAGACACTTTATGTTTGGTTTTATTGTGTCAAGTAAACACACGTCTCTGACATAGCAACTCGAGTGAGATACAAACGCTAGGCAGCACGTTAGGTTAAATTTTTCTTGGTTGTAACAGTTAAAAAATTGCAAAATTACTATTATATCCTTAATGAATTCCTTTTATATTTATCCCAATTCTCTAATTCCTAAACCTAAATCCCCATTCTTCCCCGACCTTTTCCTACTTCTATATTCCCTCTTTCTCTATTACGAAGCATTATCAAAAATGGCAGGCACCTTGTATTGTCATTGCGATAAAAGGGCAGAATTGATGATTTCGTGGTCACAAAATAACCTAGGTCGCAAGTATCTGGGATGCCAATATGGTCGAGTAAGTAATTTTTAAACTTTTTTTGTGCCTATTTTGTTTCTTCAAAATTGGTTGGCCAAGACTCCATTTTTATGGACCTTTCTTATTATTTTACAGGAAGGGTGTAAGTATTTTAAGTGGTTTGAAGATGAATTTCCTGAACAAGTTAGGATCGTAATTTGGGAATTTTTGAAGAGGATCAAAAAACACGACGAAGAAAAGAAGAAGATAAGGAGAAAGTACAGAATGTTGCTGGTCATTGTGATACTCGCTGGGATTGTTAGAGAGTTTCTTATATAATATTTGCTATGCATGTTGAAATTTAGTTGGTTGAAGGAGCTCTTTTGTGTATTGGCAGTTATGTAAACCAGTAGCTCTTTTGAATGTTGTAATGTAAGAAACATAGATGAATACAAGTTGAACCACTTTTGGACTAATATTTCAGCAAAAATTTGACATGACTAATGTTCTCCCCAACCACAGCTACAAGACACAAATACAAACTATATAATAAACTCTACCAATGCAAATACAATTTGTAGAATAAACTGCAAATTTCATTGCTCAAACCAAGGCAATAGTCACAAAATAAAATGTCAAATATACATCTAAAATATTGCTTTAATAGCAAATAACTAAAACTGCAGTTTTAAGTTCATGAAAACCAAATCAGACAAAACACTTGAACAAACTACATAAAGTGAAATCTTCTCTAATGAGCCTTTTTCTTTTTCATTTGCATCTCTTTTTGTTGTTGAAGTTGGTTTTCAGTAATAGCAGCTTTTCCCTCCCATTTCAATCTAGATGGCTTGAATCCGAGATCAATATTGGTAAGTGATGCATTCTTTAATTGTCTCCCACTAGAGATGACTCTTTCATTTAGTGTTTCGGGCTGTAAATTTAGAGTGATATCTATTGGGCAATCTATTAATAACTTATGAAATAGCTAGCATATAGAAATGTGAAAGAGTTTACATTAAGAACTTGTCTTCCAGATTGTGTATCTGTGTAAATGCCAAATCCCAGTTCTCTTGTTCTTTTTTTCCCAACAACAACATAAACAGATTTAGTAGCAGCATGAAAAGAAGCAACAATAGCAAATCCAGTAGGTGCACTAACTGTTGTACTTGTTGAATCATAACCAGCCCCCTTCCCCTTTTCTATACCAGTTCCCCTTCCTTTTCCTCTGCCAACTCCTATTCCTAGTCCTCTCTCTCTGCCTCTCCCAGTAGAAATATTATTTCTAACTCTTGTAGTATCTTGACACAAAGAAGAAGAAACACTGGAATGTCGGATACTAGGTAGTCTCATTGGCATTGCTTCAGTAGTATTACTAGATTGTTGAGTAGCAGGTTGACTGTTTGGTATTACTTCAGTTGTTGTTCTTCGTCTTTCTTGAGGCTATAATTAGAAAAACAAAGGTTAGAAGACGAACGTTACATACCCCTGATTTTCACCTTTTTTTTTATTGTGGCCACTTTGGTGGCAATTAGAACATGTCATCTTGGCTCCTTTCTTTGATGCTTTTCCCCATTTCATTTTTCTTGCTTCATCTTTGTCCTTTCTCCTACATCTCTTGTGTCTACCAGGCATTGGTTTTGTAATGACCCGACCTGTCATTTTGAGCTCTAGCACATCGTTCAATGGTTTGAGGCCTTGAGTAGCTTCACTTTAGGTATTATGGCTTGTACATGTAGTCGGAATCGAATTTTGGGAAGTTCAGAGTTGATTCAGATGGAAAATTCTAATTTCGAAAGTTTTAAGTTGGAAGAATTGGCTAAGGTTTGACTTTTGAGTAAACGACCTTAGAATCGAGAATTGAAGGTTCCACTAGGTTGTATGGTGATTTAGCACTTGGACGTATGTTCGGGTTGAGTGTCGGGTGGTCCGGGAGTATTTCTGCTTATTATGAAAAGTTGGCATTTTGAAAGTCTAAAAATTTCGTAAGTTTGACTTGATGGGGATTTTGATGTTATCGATGTCCGTTTGGGATTCTGAGCATTGGAATAGGTTTGTATTGTGATTCGTGACTTGTGCGTAAAGTTTGACATCATTCCAGAATGTTTAAGTAGAATTCGGACGCGCTCGGCCAAGTTTGAATGTTTGAAAGATTTAAAGAAAGGTTTCGATCGTCGATTCATAATTTTGATGTTGTTCGACGTGATTTGAGGCTTCGACTAAGTTTGTATCATGATTTGGGATGTGTTGGTATGTTCGGATGGGGTACTGGAGGCCTCGGGTTTGAAACGGATTGAAATTGGATCGAAATTGGGATTTGAGGAAATGCGGAAGGCTGCTGAAGTTTGGTGTCATCGCACATGCGATGGGTTTGGCCGCAGGTGCGGACACGCAGGTATGAAGGAGGTCATCGTAGAAGCGAAGGAGGCCAGCTGGGCGAAGGGCCGCAGGTGCGGAGTTTGGGCACGCAGATGCGCATTCGCAGAAGTGGAGGAGGCATCGTAGATGCGGAATCTAGGCCTTTGATGCTAGACTGCAGGAGCGGTCAGTGCTCCGCAGAAGCGAGACCGCAGGAGCGGATATTTTGTAGGCAGAAGCGGACTTGGCTGGGTTAGTGGGAACCGCACCAGCAAAGGGAATTTCCGCAGATGCGGAGCCGCAGAAGCGTCTACTGTTCCACAGGTGCGAGGCAGTGCTGGGCAGACTTGATTTTTATATGGGATTTGGCCCGTTTTCTTTCATTCTCTCTTGGCTTGGGAAATTTTTGGAGAGCTTCAAGGGGAGATTTTCATCAACCATTACAAGGTAAGTAATTCCCACCTAATGTTAGTGAAATACAACAACAACAACAACAACAACAACAATAACAACAACCCAGTATAATTTCACTAGTAGAGTCTGGGGAGGGTAGTATGTACGCAGACCTTACCCCTACCCTGGGGTAGAGAGGCTGTTTCCGATAGACCCTCGGCTCTCTCCATCCAAGAACTTCCCCCACCTTACTCTTGGGGTGACTCGAACTCACAACCTCTTGGTTGGAAGTGGAGGGTGCTCACCACTAGAGCAACCCACTCTTGTCTGTGTTAGTGAAATACATGGATTATATTTGGAATTAAACATGCAAATTAGTAGAAATGGCAAACTTTTTTGAAAAAAACCTAAAAATTAGTATTTTGGATTTTTACTATGAAATTGGAAATGGAATCAGGGATAAATCATATTTTTGAGTTCGTAATGTTATAGATAAAGTTTATCTTCGAAAAATTTCTGAATTCGAGCACGTGAGCCCGAAGGTTGACTTTATTGACTTTTCGAGCGGAGTTGAGAATCATTATAGATTATTAAAATGTAAGAATTGGAGTATATTCTGATTGATTTGCATGTTATTTGACTAGTTTCGGAATGTTTGGCTTTGAGTTGAGGTGTTAGAGAGGCTTTGGGGCCGGTTATGAAACTTCGGAGCGAGGTAAGTGTCATACTTGAATCCATCCTTCGGGCTTAATAAAGTGAAATTATAATTGAATGGATTTAGAAATACATGCATATATGTTAGGCCGAGCTTTATTACCTTGAGTTGTTGGCAAATTATTTGAGAAACGGTAAGGGTTGTATTCACTTTGTGCTCATGTACTATATTGTAAGCACGTGTCTCATAATTCGATGATTTCCTTCCTTTCTTGTGGAGTGGGCCGAACGCCTAGGCAGTATAATAGATGCATCTATGGTTCACTTCGCTCGACCTTCAGCAGTGTACACATTATTCTGGATCGGGTCGAACGACCTCGGCATAATCGTGCGTTATATCACTAGCAGTTCGAATATTCAAGAAATTATCCTTCCATTGATGCACAACAATTTATGTGATATTTCCTTATCCGTTGGTTACTGGCACATGATACATTTGAGCTGTTGAGATAGAATACGAGACTAAGAAATATATATATCTTTAAAAGAAATTTTTGGAAGGTTATGTAACCTACAGTTTTACCCCATTATTATTTTGGTGCTTCATATCTGCATATGATTTATCATATTGCTTTATTGGACCTTTAGTAAGTGTCGATGTCGATCTCTCGTCACTACTTCTCCGGAGTTAGACTAGATACTTACTGGGTACGCGTTGATTTACGTACGCATGCTGCACTTCTGCACTAAATGTGCAAGATCTGACAGGTTCATTTGGTGATCATCTTAGCGGGTAGGCGTAGCTGTTGAGGAGACTTCATGTGAGCTGCATTCCAGACTACGCATCGCAGTCCACAGAGTCCATCGTACTATTTATTTTATTCCGTCTCCTTTACATTCTAGACAAATGTTGTATTATTATTATACTCCTTAGTGAAGGCTCATGCACTCGTGACACCGGATTTTGGGATATGCTAGTAATGCTTACAGATTTATATATTATTATCGCCTCTCATTTCTTTTAATAAACTACTAATTATATCTGTTTTTGTGGATTTAAAACCGTAAACTTCCTTCCTTAATAAAATTTATGATTTCGAACGTAATAAGGATGAATAATTAAGTGTTGGTTAGCCTAACGGCGACGTTGGGTGTCATCACGGCCTATAGTGAATTTTGGATCGTGATAGCTTGGTAACAGAGCGTTAGGTTCACTTGGGTCTCACGAGTCATCAGCAAGTCTAGTAGAATCTTGTGGATTGGTACAGAGACGTTTGTACTTATCTTCGAGAGGCTACAAGGCTGTTAGGAGCACTTTCTTTATTGATTCCCAATCGTGCAATTTGATTCCTTTGAGGTTTATGCCTTTATTTCTTTCCTACCCAATCTTATGCGACGTGAAGCTCTTGCTATCAATTGGGCGTCGAGGAGTTGTGGTGGTACTGCAGACGTGGTGCAAGATATTTTTCCATGTATGTTTGGGCGGGCTATTATCGTCGCCTTGCGGAAGAATGTTCTGTCGTTTCGGCTCAATATCTGTATTCCTTATGGTTTTGAGGCTATGCACAGGTTGCTATGATGTTCATGCATTGTTATTGTACAATGTTGGTGTAATGGTAGGGTGCTTATTTATTGATTGCGGCAGTGAATGACTCGAAAGGATGATTTCTCAGTTCATGGTTTAGAGGTTCGACATCTAATTCCAGCGGAGAAAGGGCAATCGGACTATGGATGTTCAGGTTTGGTTGATGGAGTAACGAGACTTGATATTTCTGAGCGTGGTGGAATTTTTTTTGTGATGTGGTGTCGTTGTCCTTGTTTGAATGTATTAAGGTTCGCCGGTGTTATGGTCTTCTTTGATTTGCCTTCGGGGAAGAGTGTGGTGAAATTGTGTCTAAGAAGCAATTGTCAGAGATGGTGGTGTGTAGCGATTTCAGAATCGAACCGGTGCTTCAAAAGTTGATGGCTCGAGAAAGATGATCTTCGAGGAGGTTTAGAGTTGGTAGTAATTTATTAGTTCAGGTGCTATAGAGAAGGATTTTGATTTGAGGCAACACTTGGGCAGTGAAGGGTGAGGAAGGACATGGAGGGAGGTGTCTCGTGGTGGTCAAATTACTAGCAGGTCAAGTATGAAGAGCATAGATCGAGAAGTTGCTTAAAGGAGGTGATTTAACCGAAGTGAGAGTGGCAGAATAACATATGGATTCTATGGTAGGAAAGCCACTTGCCTTGAGGAAAGTTTAGAGCGATTTGGGAATCATGGTGGATAATGAGTAAGCCTATGCATTTCATTTGGGATGGTGGTTGTTGGATGGAGGAAGCTTGATTATGGCAAAGAGGAGTTTCCTGGAAATGAAGAGGTGTGAAACGTGACTCTGAGTTTGGAATGTATTGTCGGACTTTCAGTTGATGACAATGGGGAATGAACAGACTTATACAATTGGTGGACGAGCATCGGCTCAGGAGGGTTTACTGATTTCGTGGTAGTTGTACCCCGAGCAGTGTCGTTGGGAGATGTCGTTATAGAATTCCACAGGTGGACTATCTCCTGTGAGCAGGTTGGCGGTTGCATGATTTTGATGAAGTTTCTACGAAGAGCTCTACTTACTACCAACAAAAGGTCGAAATGCGATTGTGGCCGATGATTTAGAATGTTCAAGAAAAGTTTAACAAGAGACTACAAGAGATTTGGCAGGTTGGCGGTGCGAGATCATGGTGATTGAGAAGGGGAATCTTTGGGGGTTATAGATTTATGAGGTAGTAGCTTAAAGCTAAGTGGGGGAGCTCACCGTCTACGATTGGATCGCATGGTTGTCGGCTTGTGTAGTTTCTGGTTATCAGTGCATTTGTGGGTTGTTTATGACTAAGAAAAGAAAACATCAGGGGTAATTCGATCAAAGAACTTGATGAGTGTGTGCTATATTTCTCCTTATCGATTCATGTGTAGGTTTTTGGGAAGACTTAGAGTTTGTGCTTATTATGGATGTGATGTACGAGGAAAGGAATTTATCCGGCTGCTCCTTTGGGAGTGTTTATGTGCTAACATCGCACTAGGATTGGGTTATATATTTGGGACCAAGTTAGAGTTGGTGACTCTTAACAATGGTTCTAATGGGTTCAAGAATGTAGGAGCGGTGTCTAAAGACTTTTGGGCTTGTTATATGACTGAAGACCAGGATTTGCAGCAGAGTGTGAAGAATACTTGGGGAACTTTTGATGTTATCATCGGGTCTTCGGGACAGTATTAGAGAAGTGGGAGAAATAGTTTTGGATTAGCAGGAGATCTTTCAGAATGGGTGTACCAGTTGGAGATGTTATTGAGCGCGTGGGGAGGGTATGAGGTGGTTCATGGGTATTGAGACAATGTGGTATCGTGAATTGGGTCACCCGGGATGAGTGTTGTTGAGTTTAGTTACATTTTTGAATGGAGCTATTATTATTATTTCTATGGCAAGTTAAGATCAAATTAGAAGATGTGGGGTCAGTTAGTAATGGCAGAATCAACATGATTGTGGCAATGATCAGTTCCTTCGACGTGTGAAGTTATACATGTGGTTTGTGGTTGTGCGTGCCAGCTCGACAACCACCATAACTTGATTGATTTGGGAGGTATTTAATTCAAATGTCCTTGTGGTGTAGATGGATTCCGGAAGAGTCATGGCAGTTTAGATCACGACTTGAGGTTTGTATTTTCTGCGGCTTGGGAATTCAGTTGCGTGTTGCATTGGTTATTCTAAAATGAGCTAAGTAAAAGGTTTCTAGCCAATGAAGTGTTTATTCTATTAGTAGTTCAGTGGTGCAGTGAGCGGCATGAGAATTTGAAAGTTGAGGATCAAGGTTGTGGCTCGGTGTTGACAAGAATGTCACGAGCTCGGATGAGCAGGGGAGAATTCAGATGTTCAGAGTGGGCTGGCATTTTCTATAGTGTCACCTGAGAACGACGTTCTGTGTAAGAGGCTTATTGTATTGATTTGCGGATTCTTGATTTGCTTTACAGAATTAGTACTGTTGGTGGTATGGATGTGCAGACTTTGCTACCTGGGTGGAAGATCGTGGGATATGTATAAGTGTGACATGTTAGTGACTTGATTGTTAAATATTGAAACCAAGTATGGAGAATTTTTGTAGTGTCATTAATGTGAGAGTTTATGCTTGGAAGGCGCTCTATTCCTTTGGTTGTGAACTGTGGGAGTTTGGTCCGGAGTGGACGACTGCTCGTGTGTGTCATGAATAGGTCCATTGTAGATCTTTGGAAGGTTATTGACCCAATATGGTATGATTAGAATCAGTTTGAGGTCCGTTGGTGAGTCTAATGTGAATGTGTGCTCTACGTCAGGTCGGATGTGTTCATTCGTCATAGCATTGCTTACGGAGGAGTCGTCGGGCATAGGATGTTATTCCCGTCGTCAGCTATTCCGTGTAATCTCTATGTGCCATATGGGTTTTGAGGTCTAGTGTAGCTTATGGTGTTATATGAGCACGATAGCTATCTAGATGTAGGTCATTTAACGCACCTTAGCTGTGCTTGGATTTCATAGTGTATGGTGCTATCCGTCTCTCCATGATTTGTATTATGGACTTGGTGTGCTTGTGGTCGATATTCGGGCATTTCGTAAGTATAAGCATTACGGCTTGATGTGTGTTTTCTTCTTGATTATTATGTGCGAATCGGGTGGCACGCCGCCACGGGTATATTATTTGGATCGGGTGGCACGCTGCCATGGGCATGTTGTTTGGATCGGGTTGCACGCCGCAACAGTGTCATATTGGATCGGGTTGCACGCCTCAACAGTGAGATGTTGAGCATAGTTCCTTACACTTATTTTGTGTGCCTTGTTTTTTTTTTCATCCCTGTGGTAGGTTCATAGCATCTATTCGGCTGTTTTATTCGATACGCGGGCTGGGTAATTTCCTATTAGAGTTAGTTCCTCCTTATGAGTTATATTCGAGTAGTAGCTTGTTGGCGCTTTGATGGTGCTGCATAAGATTTTAGACGATGTTTGAGGTGGCTTATTTCCCATGCAGCTTGTACTGGGTGGGACAAGATTATTGGACCTGAGATCAGTGCGATCAGAGTTATATAGGTTATATTAAAGAGCAAACATCGTCATTCAGTTCAGAATGAGGCAATGGTTCATGTCAGGAGGAGAGACTCCATGATTTGTTGATTCGGGAGGTGGTTATTAGTTTCTACACATATCTTCCGTCATGGCAGTATTGCTAGAGTTGGAACAGGGCTTATATGTATTATTAGGGGTATTGTAGGCACCGAATTCGTGAAATGGAAGCTATTATGATCAGAGGATGTTATTATGGTCAAGTGAATTATGTGGTACATGATGTGATTTTATCGGATGAGCATGGTCATGTTGGGTACAGTGTCTGGTGATTGATGCGGTGTTCGTATGTTAGAACCGGGTCTCATGGAAAATTACGGATGTTGGAATTTGGTTCTGAAGCTTGTTAGCTAAGGTTATATGAAGGATCTTTAGTCTGGCTCAAGATAACATGCTCACATGGATTGTGGTGGCATGGGTGGGTGCACGAGTTGTTAAAGAGGGATTTTGGACAACTCTGGAGCAGTCCTTAGCACGTTCAAGGACGAACGTATGTTTAAGTAGGGGAGAATGCAACGACCCGACCGGTTGTTTTGAGATCTAGCGCACCGTTCAGTGGTTTGAGGCCTTCAGTAGCTTCACTTAAGGTATTATGACTTATACACGTAGTCAGAATCGAATTTCGAGAAGTTCAGAGTTGAATTAGATGGAAAATTCTAATTTCAGAAGCTTTAAGTTGGAAGAATTGACTAAGGTCTGACTTTTGAGTAAACGACCTCGGAATCGGGAATTGAAGGTTCCACTAGGTTCGTATTATGATTTCGGACTTGGGCGTATGTTCGGGTTGAGTATCGGGTGGTCCAGGAGTATTTCGGCGCTTATTATGGAAAGTTGGCATTTTGAAAGTCTAAGAATTTCTTAAGTTTGACGATGTGAATGTTGATGTTATCGATGTCTGTTTGAAATTCTGAGCCTTGGAATAGGTTTGTATTATGATTAGTAGCTTGTGTGTAAAGTTTGGCATCATTCCGGAATGTTTAAGTATAATTCGGACATGTTCAACGATGTTTGAATGTTTGAAAGATTTAAAGAAAGGTTTCGGTCATCGATTCATAGTTTTGATGTTGTTCGACATGATTTGAGGCTTTGACTAAGTTCGTATCATGATTTGGAATGTGTTGGTATGTTCGGATAGGGTCCCGGGGGCCTCTTGTTTGAAACGGATTGAAATTAGATCGAAATTTAGATTTGAGGAAATGCTGAAGGCTGCTGAAGTCTGGTGTTATCGCACCTGCGATGAGTTTGGCCGCAGGTACGGACACGCAAGTGCGAAGGTGGTCGTCACAGAAGCGAAGGAGTCCAGTTAGGCGAAGGGCCGCAGGTGCGGAGTTTGGGCGTGCAGATGCGCATCCGCAGAAGCGAATGAGGCACCGCAGATGCGGAATCTGGGCCTTTCATGCTGGACCGCAGGAGCGGTCAGTGCTCCACAGAAGCAAGACCGCATGAGCGGATATTTTGTCCGTAGAAGCGAACTTTGCTGGGTTAGTGGGAATCGCACCTGAGATGGGAATTTCCGTAGGTGCGGAGCTGCAGAAGCGGCTACTGTTCCGCAGGTGCGAGGCAGCACTAGACACTTGATTTTTATACGGGATTTGGCCTGTTTTCTTTCATTATCTCTTGGCTTGGGAGATTTTTGGAGAGCTTCATGGGGAGATTTTCATCAACCATTACAAGGTAAGTAATTCCAACCTAATGTTAGTGAAATACATGGATTATATGTAGATTTAAATAAGGAAATTAGTAGAAATTGCAAGAGTTTTTGAAAGAAACCTAGAAATTGGTATTTTTGGTTTTTTACCATGAAATTGGACATGGAATCAGGGATAAATCATATTTTTGAGTTCGTAATATTATGGGTAAAGTTTATCTTCGAAAAATTTCTGAATTTGGGCATGTGGGCCCGAGGGTTGACTTTTCGAGCGGAGTTGGAATCATTATAAATTGTTAAAATGTAAGCATTGGAGTATATTCTGATTGATTTGCACGTTGTTTGACTAGTTTCAGAACGTTTGGCTTTGAGTTGAGGTGTTAGAGAGGTTTTGGGGTCGGTTATGGAACTTCGGAGCGAGGTAAGTCTCCTGTCTAACTTTGTGAGGGGAAAACTACCCCCTAGGTGATGTAATTGTTATATGCTTATAGTTGTGGGTGCTATGTACGTACGAAGTGACAAGAGTCCGCACATGGCTAAAGTATGTTTATGTCCGGGTGGACTTAGGACTTTACCAAGTAATATTTGAAATACTTGAATCCATCTTGCTGGCTTAATTAATTGAAATTATAATTGAATGGATTTAGAAATACATGCATATATGTTAGGTCGAGCCTTATTACCTTGAGTTGTTGGCAAATTATTTGAGAAACGGTAAAGGTTGTATTCACTTTGTGCTCATGTACTATATTGTAAGCACGTGTCTCGTAATTTGATGATTTCCTTCCTTTCTTGTGAAACGGGCAGAACGCCTTGGTAGTATAATAGATGCATCTATGGTTCATTCCGCTCGACCCTCGATAGTGTACACATTATTCTAAATTGGGCGGAACGACCTCGGCATAATCGTGCATTATATTGCTAGCAGTTCGAATATTCACGAGATTATCCTTCCATTGATGCCCGACAATTTATGTGATATTTCCCTATCTGTTTCTTACTGGCACATGATACAAGTAACCTACAGTTTTACCCCATTATTATTGTGGTGCTTCATATCTGCTTATGATTTATCATTTTTCTTTATTGGACCTCTAGTAAGTGTCGATATCGACCCCTCATCACTACTTCTCTTGGGTTAAGCTAGATACTTGGTGGGTACGCATTGATTTATGTACTCATGTTGTACTTCTGCACTAAATATGCAGGATCTGATAGGTTCATTTGGTGACCATCTTGCCGCGTAGGCGTAGCTGTTGAGGAGACTTTATATGGGCTGCATTTCAGACTATGCATCGCAGTCCATAGAGTCTCCATCGTACTATTTATTTTATCTCGTCTCCTTTACATTCTAGACAGATGTTGTATTATTATTGTACTCCTTAGTGAAGGCTCATGCACTCGCGACACCGGATTTTGGGATATGCTAGTGATGCTTATGAATTTTTATATTATAACCGCCTCTCATTTCTTTTAATAAACTATTAATTATGTACGTTTCCGTGGATTTAAAAGCGAAAACTTACTTCCTTAATAAAATTTATGATTTCGAAGATAATAAGGATGAATAATTAAGTGTTGGCTAGCCTAACAATGATGTTGGGTGCCATCACGGCCTATAGTGGATTTTGGGTCGTGACAGGTTTAACTTTAAGTGGCTCGACTGGTGGGTTATTTGATTCAAGCAACATCTTCATATTGGGAATTCGTTGAATGAAGTACTTGTAAGCATTCAAGTATGTATCTTTTCTAAACCAATGCTCAACATAATCTTTTGGATCTTCCCCAATATGAGATAATGCACAAACTACATGGGCACAAGGGATACCCTCAACTGCCATAGTCTACAACTACATATTTTCCTAACCATGTCAACAATGAACCTATATTCCCCTTCCTCAATTTCAAAGCCAATATCAGCATTCCACATCACTTTTAATCTCTTACCAACTTCTTTATTTTCTTCCATGTTTCAGCAAATTTGATCATATCCCTATGTCTATTCATTATCTTATGTCTAATGTCTTCAGGCATACTAATTACTGATTTATGCTTAGGACCCACAATCCAAGAGTTAAATGTCTCACACATGTTCTTTTCAACAACATCACACCTAACAGTTTGACTAAATAAGCCCTACACCAGTACTTTTTATTATAACTAGGGAAAATACATAAGTATCCCCCTGACCTTTAACTGGATTTTTAACTACACACTCTACATTTGCGGGGACTTTATTACCCCCAAAACTATTTTAAAACAGAATAATTCCACCCTTGAAATACTACAACTAGATTTCTGCTGGGATGTGAATTACACGCCCTAATCAAGTGTATATTTTATTAAAAAATTAATTTTCTTTTCTTTCCCTTATTTTCTTCTTTCTCTTTTCTCTTTATCATTTACTCTCATAACCACCAAACTAAACAACAAAGTTTCACCCCATGTTCTAATTTTTGGCCCCTGATCCGTTCTTGTTTTTTTGGTTGCTAAGCTAGGCTTGAGGCCTTTAAATGGCTATTGTGGTGATGACGTTTTGGATGGCTTCTATCACCGATAATTGTGGGGCATAAAAATAGTGGCTCTTATGATTAAGAGGAGAGTGATAGTGAATTATGTGAGTATATATGTGTCTACTGGGTAAGAAAAGGTTTTTTCCAATTTGAAATTCAAAAACTTCATTTTTTCCGGCAGAAAAAAGATTTTCCGGTGATGGATATTTCCAGATCTAAGTGTTTTTGCTTCACATATGTATAATTTTGTTTTATGAAAATTTGATTTGTGAATTTGAGAGGGAGAGAAAGAGAAAGAAGACTAACCAAAATAATTAAAGAAGAAGGCCATAAAAGTCACCGGCGAGTGCTGTATGTTATTGACGGGAATGGCAAAGTGGAGGAGAAGAAGGAAAAGACAAAGAAAAAGAAAAAAGAAAAAAAAAGTAAGAAATTATATATCTCACTAAAAAAGTAAAAAAGTAAAATATAAATAAATCTGAAAATTATTTTTTCTTGTTTCTCACTCGCCCAAGGAGAGTGAGGTACACACACTTTGCCACATATGCTTTAAGAGTACAAATAATTCTGCTTTAAAAGAGTTTGGGGGAGGGGTAATAAAATTCCCGCAAAAGTAGAGTGTGTAGTTGGGAATCCGGCTATAGGTTGGGGGAGGGGGAGGGGATACTTATGCATTTTTCCTTATAACTAAGTAGGGATTCACAAATGTTATGCCCTAGTTTATCCAAGTGTTCAAATTCTTCTTTCAATTTTACCTCAAAACTAGCCTTAGCACATCTCCAGAAAGCTTTTCTTCTTGTTTCACCTCTCCATGTTTTTTTGCGAGTTTGCCCAAATATGCTGTGCACACATCCTCCTTTCAGCATTAGGAAGTAATTCTTGAACAGCTGGAACAAGACCCTTATAGACTTTAAAAAAAAAGGAAACAGAATGGAACAATCAACAGAAATGAAATAAGCAACAGAAAGCGTGTTTAGTATAGTACCTTTTGCATGTCAGACATTATTGTTAATCCATCTCCTAGACCAAGATCCAAATCTTGAATGAGATGACTTAAGAACCAACTACAAGAATGTTTAGTTTCTTGGTCAATAACTGCCCATGCTATTGGGTACATGTCACAACCCAAATGTTTCTCAGTAGGATGTCAGGACGGCACCTAGTCTCTAAGACTAGGTAAGCCTAACACTTATTAAATTAATAGAAGAATTTGACCAACAATTAATAATTATGAAATAGAACCTTATTACACAACTTACAGTTTCCAAAACCGGTAGTACAAGTCATAAGCTCTACTGAGTTTACTAAAAAAATTCTTAAATACAGCTGTTTGAAATGGAAGTTAAATAGTACAAATACAAAATCAGAGGGTGACTCCGAAGCCTGTGAACGCGACGGTAGGTTTACCTTGAGTCTCAAAAACTCGACCAGCCAGCTAATAATCAACACCAACCGTGGCATCTGGATCTGCACAAAAATATACAGAAGCGTAGTATGAGTACACCATAACGGTACCCAGTAAGTATCAAGACTAACCTCGGTGAAGTAGTGATGAGGGGCAGTCAAGACACCTACCGGACTAAACATCTTGAACAAATGTGAAGGTGAACTAGTAGAGAAACAATATTAATATAAAGCTAAGCATGATAAGAAACACAAAATAATACTTGCAATGATACACTAATAATAACAATATTTAACGGGAAGCAGTCAAGTAGTAATATCGTAGAGTAAGCTGGACACAGTCTAAGTCCGGTAAAACCAAATAAAGGAAACCCAGCCACAACTCAATAAGAACAATCGCTTTCACACCATATCTGTTCGAGCATTTCCACAAGGTATGGAACCTCAAAATCACAGCTCACAGGTCCTTATCCTTGAACCCTAATCATTTGACATCTTGTGCCCACATTACAATTCATAACCGCACGGACGACTCACGTGCTAAGAGAACAACTCTCACACAGAAGGCAAATAGACGAGAGTACATGCAATGGTCAACAACGTCAAGTTTTCTCTTCTTAAATCGATAGGGTGATTTAACTATGTGTATGCTTGTGCAAGTGTGCTACCATAGTTCAAGTCAACCAATAAGAGTAGAGACAATGAATGGTATATAAGAAACGATCACCACAAAAATTACAAAGTAATAAAAGTAATAATGAAGTTGAAACAATGACTAGCATAACAAAATTAGCTACATAGAGCTGAGCAAATAATGCAACACGGAGAAGGACAATTAATAGTATGCTAAGAAAATAACAATCAAAGACAAGTGCACAGAAAAAGGGGAAATGACAACATAGCCCTCCCGAGGTACCGCCTCGTAGTCTCAAATCGTAAATGAATCACAACGTCACGGCATAAACCTCGTGCAAACAATAACAACTGCACGACAGAAACCTCGTGCAACAATAACTACCGCACGATAGAAACATCGTGCCATAATAACATCCGCACGACAGAAACCTCGTGCCATAATAACATCTGCCCGGAAGAAACTTCGTGCCACAATAACACTGAATACTACAGCAACATCGATAATAATATAAGAATTCAACAAGTAATTCAACTCAGGAACTCCAGAATACAAAAAGACGGAAGAACGAACTCACACGGAAAGACACAACAGGAGATAATGGTACAACATAGAAATAACTTAACAAGGAAGAGATATTGTGTAGCAATGATCCCACATAAGTACAATTCAATGATAAGAGGTATAACATGAATCAATGACTCCAATTAAGGGTAAGTCAACAATGTTAAGGGATAACAAATCCTCACTTAGTGTGGACCAATTACGAAAGAGATTAAGCAAATTCAATTAAGGATAAGCAAATTATGGAAAAGATAATAATAACTTCAATCAGGGATAAACAATTACAAGAAGGATAACATAGAAATAAATGAGGCAACAACTTCAGTTAAGGCACATAAGAGTATAATCGACAATAAGGGTAAAACATGAAGCAATTAATTCCAGTTAAGGCACGTAAGGGTGAATTTAGTAAATGAAAAATTTAACATGACAAAAAAACTTCATATTTAATGGACATAAGAACCTAAGAGCATTAGACGGTCAAATTTCTATAAATAAGTCCGGGCACGTACTCGTCACCTCGCGTACTCGGCCTTCACATGACACAATTAGCACAAATGACTCGAATCCTAAGGGGTATTCTCCCCCCTCCCCCCCCCAAAGTTAGGCAAGATACTTACCTCAATGAAGCTAGACCGTTACTCTAAAATGACCTTCATGCGTGAAACAACCTCCGGACGGCTCATATCTAACCAAAATAATTTCAATTCATAAATAAAACTCATAAAAAATAATTTCGGATAATAAAGTTTCAATCTTTAACAAGAACTAAAAGTCAACCCGTGGACCCGCACCTCGTAATCCGACCAAAATTATAAAATTCGAATACCCATTGGATAACGAGTCCAACCATACGAGAATTACCAAATTCTGATATCAATTCGTCCTCATCATTTTATGTTTTGAAAGATTTCTACAATTGTTCCCCAAATTTCCAACTTAATTCACTAATTAAATGATGAAAATAGCAATGGATTCATAAAATTTAACAAGATTCGGGTAGAGAACACATTCATGAAATATAACAAGATTCGGGTAGAGAACACTTACCTCAATTAGTTTCTTGAAAAACCCACGAACAATCTCCCAAAACCGAGGTCTACAACTCCAAAATGAATAAATCCTCAAACCCTTTGAAGTGTGTGATTCTACCCAGGGATCCCGCTTCTGCGGTCAGCATGTTGCTTCTGCAATGTCCTCTTCTGGGAATTTATCCGCTTTTGTGGAAATGCCTTGCCTCAGACAAAGTCGCTTCTACGACAGCATATGCGCTTCTGCGCTCAACATCTCGCACATGCGATTGCGCAGGTGCACCCAAAACACCCGCATCTGCGATCCTCCCCTTCTAGCCTTGTTCCGCATTTGTGCCCCTTCTCCTCCGCACCTGCAATCAACGCACCTGCGTCCAGGGGTCCGCATGTGTGACCACACCAGAACTCAACCCAAACCAGCCTCACCCAAAAATGCTCCAATTGATCCGAAGCTCGTCCTAAACTCACTTGATCCCCTCGGGACCCCATCCGAATATACCAACAAGTCCTATAACCTAACACGGACCCGCTCGAGGTCTCAAATTATATCAAACAACACTGAAACTGAAAATCGCACCACGAATCGAACTTATAAATTTTCAAATCTTCTAACTTCTAAAACTTGTGCCGAAACATATCAAATCAACCTGAATGATGCCAAATTTTGTATGCTAGTTCCAAATGACATAATAGAGCTAATCCAACTCTCGAAATCGCATTTCGACCCCGACATCACCAAAGTCAAGTCTTGGTCAAACCTCCCAACCTTCCAAAATTTTAACTTTTTCAACTTTCGCCAAAATGCATCAAATTACCCTACGGACCTCCAAATCCAAATCTGGACATACGCCTAAGTCCAAATTTATGATACGAAGCTATTGAAATCATCAAAATGCCATTTCAAAGTCTTCTACTCAAAAGCTAAATTTCGGTCAACTCTTTTTATTTAAGCTTAAAAAATAAGAATTGTTCTTTCAATTAAATTCCGAATCATCTGAAAACTAATCTCAACCACACACGCAAGTCATAATACACATTACTAAGCTTCTCAAGACCTTAAGCTGCCAAACAGGGTGCTAATTATCAAAATGATCGGTCGGATCGTTACAGTACATTTGCTGATTCCCATTATTTCCAATAGCAACTAACAATTCACCTTTACAAGCCCCCTTCAAGAAACAACCATCCAACACTATGATCCTCCTACAACCTTCTAACCATCCCTTCTTCAATGCATCAAAACAGACATAAAAATACTTGAATAAATATTTCCCAGGTTGTGTCTCATTATCAATTCTGACCTAACAAGAAGTCCCAGAATTTGTACTCTTAATCATATCAACATAGTCTAGCAACCTTGAAAACTCAAGAGCCCAGTCACCCATGAACTTACTAATAACACTCATCTTTGCCTTATAACACACTGATCTTCCCACCTGCAACCCCAATGCTTTTCTAATTGTTTCTTGCAGCTTATACACTATAATATCAGGTTGAGAGATTATTCTGTCCTTGAATTTCTTAGCAATATATTTGGCTGAGCATAACTTGTTCTTGTTCTTTGTATTACATTTATGGGCTGGATAGTACTTTTTCACAGTGAAATCTCCTGAATCTTTATCAACACTAGCATACAGTTTCTAATTATATAACTTTCCTTTACATACTCTTACTATATGTGGTTCATTGGGTCTTAGAGTTAATTGAACCTTCTTCTGAATAGCATAGTCAGCTATAGCTTGTCTAAAGCTTTACACATTTTCAAATATCATACCTAATTCAAATAAAGTATACTTTGCAGAATCATCATACCTTAGCCTTTTGCTTCTTCTTCTGGAAGGTAAATCAACACCTGGTTGTGCAAGAACATCTAAATCTTAACTACTGTCTTCACTAGTATCATATGATGAGTCAATAAAGTCTTCATCACCACTCAACTTTCCAACAAATCTGTCTTTCTTGTTAAGGCCTAGATCCTCAAATCCTTTATCTACCCAGCTTCCCCAAGCTCCACTTCTTGAATGACATTGGCTTTTCTATTTTTTTGGGCTTTCTTTCACTTATTTTTTCTTTTCTAGCAGTCTCTCTAAAAGCCCTCAATTCTTCATCAATTTCACTATCATCTTCATTAGGAATATTCTCTAATTTATCTTCTTCAAAATCTTCATTATCACTACTATCTTCATCATTAAGAGGCTGTTCTACCTCCTCATCAACCCCACCTGCCTCATTTAAGGTCATATTTATAGCACCCTCAATCTGTGTTGCCATAAATTATTCACTTTCTATATTAATTATTTCTTGGTCCATGTCACCAACCAGTGGACCTAAAACCCTGCCAGCAGGGATCCCTTCTTTCACCACGACATATTTCACATACATGTCAATAATGGACCCAGTACGCAAGTTTTTAACACTATTATATAGCTGGCTATCAGTTTCCAATACAATAAATTAAATATTGGTATGGTCTTTGACATAAAAGCCTTCAATTTTATCATACCCAATATCCTTAGTGTAATATTTCATCTCGGTCAAAGAGGAATGGTCTATATCTATAGTGAAGACAACCCTTTCCAATTCCCCAACATATTGTCTTTCAATAACCCTACCCCCGTGGTAAAAAATAACAATAATAGAGTCACCCATGTGAACAAACTCTGTAAAAGACAAAAAATAAAGGTCAAGATTCCCTACCCTTTAATAGACGAAAAAGCTAAAACATTTCCACCTTTAACAGAGTACAAACTTTTTTCAAAAATAACAAAAATCTCATTTACAAATGCATGAAAAAGAGATAACAAACAGTAGAAATGTTAATACCTCTTAATAAAATCTCTTCTGTTATTTGTCTTCAAGCCCACTCCAATCGATATCGATATCTTCCGCACCAATGACTAACGATAGATGAACGAAGCAAAATTATAGGCAAAGAATGGATAAGGTTATAGTTTTTTAAGCTTTATCGAAGATATTGAACGATTACCCCTACCATTGAAGAGATTAATGAAGATCGATTTGAGGAGATTTGGGAATTAGGGTTTTCAGTAAAAAGAAATTTACTGAAATGAAAACTCCCGTTTAATTTGCCCTCTTTTGTATCGTTTTAATTTTTATTTTCTTTTTCGTTTTAATTTATCGCTGGAAAGTTTAATCAAGTGTAGTCTACGTGTTAAATTCTGATTGGTTCACTTAACCACGTAGGCGCGACTGTATGTCACGCATTATACCTTTCAGAGACGTATGTTTACTTGACACAATAAAACCAAACATAAAATGTGTATATCGTCACCTAGTAAGTTGGAGTGTGAGATAGACATCTGGGGCCAACTTTAGGTGCCTCTATTTGCCTATCATATCACTACAAGTAATATCTCTTCATAAATAGTATCGTGACTAAAAAATTAATATGCCACCACATGATAATGTAAAACAAAATATAAAAAAATCCTATAAAACTTAAATCCTAGTTTACAAACCAAAACTTCATATATATTCTTTAAATTAATATTAACATCGGAGACCATTCTTGTTTGTAGTAGTTCGGAGTCCTCTTCATGCCATTAAGTCAAGCTTTGGAAGCTGGTAAGCTTGCCAAACTAAAAAAAATATTAACACCATTAGGATTTGATTTGAGAGATAAGAAAATTCAATCTTAATGTAAAATCATGTATTATTTATATACTGTTGTATAAAACACTCAATTACTGATATGATCTCTATTATTGACTAATAATTAAGTGCTTGGTTTTCGGTATTGATCTCCACATAATTTATGATATTAAAATGAAAAATCAAACGTAGTGTTATTAATGTTGTATACTTATATAGAAATGTATATATATTATTTTATATGAAATATATGTCAGTTGTCAACCAAACATCCTCTTAAGTACTTCTGATCTTATTTCTTCCTTTAGCTACTAATAGAAGAGCAAAATTGGCATGTCCAACTTGAAAATCTTATAATCTTAACTTAAGCCTTAATGTATGAATTAGTGTTTTAAAAGGTATGGGCGTAAGGCGAGACGTTTTACATATGCTTCAGTGAGGCCTAAGTCCTGAGGCACGAGGCATAAGCCTCATGGGTATTTATTAATATTTTATAAAATAATATAATTATAGTAAATATTTTTAAATTGGTAAAATTGCATAAAATTTGAAGAAAACTATAAATAAGTGAAATATATATGTAGATCTGCTCCATTCCCACAAAAAGCGATAAGGATCACTTCAGTGGATCCCTCTTGTTCCTGTTTAGTCCCCTTCATTTCGAAAGTTATTTTTATTTCTACATTTCTTTCTTCCTCACTTTCCACCCGTTCTTCTGTTTTTGAGGTTTCTTTCAGTTTCTTAATAAGAATGGGTGAGGGTATTCTTCCTAAATAGTAGACACAGGTAATAAATAAGAGAATACTAAAGATCCTTAGTCAAAACAATCTATTATACGCCACTTACAAGCACAAGTAACTTGAGTTAAAAAGAATAAAGTTTTTACGTGGAGGAACAAAAAGGATGAATAACCTGCAATTTGAACTTTGAACTGGCTGCTATGGAGTAGAATGAGTTTTCTTTGTATTTGCAAAATAAATTAATTGTTCGTTGCTTTTGGGAGAGTAGCAGACAAGATAAAGACCATAAATTAGGGCTTCTAGCAATAAAAAAAAGTTTTGACTTTTATATTTAATGTTTCAGTTCCTTTTTAGAATTTTTGAGTAATTACAAGTTGTTCATTGAAAATTTGGGTATATATTCTTAGCAAATTTTGTTTTAATTTGAAAAAGTCTCTTGGGCTTATGCCTCACTTCAAAAACGCGCCTCAACGCCCGGACGTACGCCCTGAATTGCTGGGCATACGCCTCTTGAGACTTTTGCCCCTCACAATCGCCCAGGACATTTTTTGTACGTCTCGTCCTAGAGCGTGCCCCGAAAATACCTTTTAAAACACTGATATGAATTGACACTTTTACTTACATGATATTATAAAGTTGTCCCCTAACTTCTTGATCTAATTGACACATTTACTTACACCATTATATTTTTTGCCATTTGCTCAATTGCGTTTGTGCTCTTTGACCTCATTTTCTAAAATTGAGTCAATCTTACGATGAGTCCTTCAACAATCAAGATTTCATACCACCAATTCCGTGAAGGGATTTCCATGTAGGAAAAAATCAGCAATATTAAATCCACTGGCCGGTGATATTATTTTCCTCATCAAAATTATTATTTTCTCTTGATATCGCATATATATCTTTCCCAAAGCTGATCTACGAGTCACTGAACTTGTAAACCAAAGACCAAATATATGTATGGACCCTTAAAGTTGCATGCCCATTTAGACACTTGAACTTAGCTCTTTTTCAATTGAACACAATACTATGTTAATATACGTTCCTATTAGGCACAACTACTCACAGCTCAATCAGGTGTTAGATGTAGTGAAGCGCATGTTGTTAAACGCATCTGACGTGGAAAGATAAACCAATTAAAATATGCCACATGTTATAATAATCCACATCAGATTTTGAATTAGTCTCCCATTTAAATAAAAGACATGTTCGATTTTCCCAATTATTCTCTTCTCCCCGTTACTGTATGGACATTTTAGGTTTGAAAAAAAAAACTAGAGAAATTCCATCATTTTCCTTCTATTCTCACTCTATTTGCAGTCCATTTTCATCAATTTATCGCTGAAATCATCTCATATTCCGTGTGCTATCAGTTATATAGTTATTCACGGTTGACTAGTGGAAGGTAGCATTTCAACTATTTGAAGATTCAAGTTATTGTTTGTGAAGAGTATCAACTAATAATGTTATTGGACTATCTATGACTCAAGAGGTATTCTTTTGCCCTTTATGTGGCATTCATTTCTGAATTTTAGCGTTTTCTAAATTCTCTATAAAGGTAGGATTTTTTTGGGTTTTCCTTTAAAATATTCGGTCAGCTTTTGTTGCTATATTTTTGGGGGGGTTTCTTTGAGATAATCTTATGGAAGACTACATTATAACACTCTTTCGCTATGGGGGTGCATTTTTCAAAGATGGGGATCAAGCATATGTCGAGAAAAAGGAACCCATAAATGGTCGAGCTGCTATATTATACTAAAAATTTGACATACCCCACTGTGGAAGGATTTTATTATAAAGCCACACAAAGTAATGAATTTTTTAAGGTTAAATCTGATTCAAATATATTAGCCATTGTCAAAGACCTAGTACATTATGATTTGTTGGATATGTATGTGCTGCATATGGTTAATGAGCTAGAGATGGTAGAAAATGTGGGCCAAACAGCTTTACTAAGTGGGCCAAAAGTAGGTGATTTGGTTTTTGCTAGGACAGAAAAGGTAGAAGACACAACTAATATTGTTGCAGAAGCAAAAGCAATCACCGAAGGGCTGGCATACTGTGTAACTCAACAAATTCATCCACTAATAATTGAGACAGATTCTCTGGTAATGAAAAAGATAATAGAAGGTGAATGGGAAACACCATGGTGCATAACAAAGAAGGTGAAGAGGATCAAGGGGATTAAGGACAATTTCAATGTGATTTTCCAACATGTTCTAAAGGCAACACACTGTCAGACTATTTAACTAACATGGCTTTCTCTTTTGCAAGTACAATAACATTTAACTCATTCAATGAGTTGCCAAGTGCAAATAAGAGATTAATCAACGGAGACAAGGCCCATATTCCTAACCTTAGGATAAGGGTAGCAAAAAGGAAGGCTCCAGACTGATGCTATTAAGCTATTACTCCGCAGTTATTGTTCTTTATGGAGATCGTCAAATAGTAGTTGGGTTCCAAGAAGAGATCACAAATTTGAGGTGCTCCACAACTTATAGTCGACCACAGCTACAGCTGCTTAAATATTCATCAATCATGGATTACCGGTGCAACAGAGCTGGTCAAGGCAGCTTCAGTTGCTGCTCATCCTGGAGGTCAACTAAACAATATTTGGGTGGCCTTCAACAGCTTCAATTATTCAAACTTTATTCAAATTCAATAGCTTTAGTTGTTGTTCTTTATGGAGATCGTCAAACAGTAGTTGGGTTCCAAGAAGAGATCACAAATGTGAGGTGCTCTACAACTTATAGTCGACCACAGCTACAACTGCTTAAATATTCATCAAGCATGGATTACTGGTGCAACAGAGCTGGTCAAGGCAGGTTCAGTTGCTGCTCATCCTGGAGGTCAACTAAACAGTATTTGGGTGGCCTTCAACAGCTTCAGTTATTCCAATTCCTACTACTGTTAGTTAATTGCTTCACTTCGTAACTGACCGAAACAAAGAATCAATGATGTAACAGATTTTTCCTTGGCAGTCTCAGCATCTGGACATGAGGAGGCATTTACATAGTCTTCAAGGATGCATTACAGCTGTAACATGGATGGCCTTGGCAGCTTCAGGAATGTGTGTGTGTGTGTATATATATATATATATATATATATATATATATATATATATATATATATATGTTTCATAGGTTGTCAGTAAGATCCATGGAACTGCTGGATTTCTTCCACTGATTGTGCTGGGAAGATTTGGACAGTTTTTAACTGTATGGGATTGTATTGTTTACCAGTGGTATTAGCATTTTATAATGCTCATTCTGGGAGTGGTAGAGAACCATACAGGAAAGAACTGTAACACTTGTTCTGGATTATGGAATCTTTGCAGCTGTTCGGTTTATTGAAATTATCAATGCAATATTGGGTTCAAACAAGTCTGGTTTGAATAGGTCTGTTCTACAACAATACTCCTGCTGGAATTCCATTTCTTATATACTCGATCGAAGATGTCAAAATGTTGTGGTGTTCCTATCATAACAGTAGACTACAAAGACATACAGTAAAATGCAACAACATCCATCACCAGGCATCTTACTCGACAATGCATCACAAATTTACTAAGGTCTCAAATTTACTTGCACGCACCATAACATTCATGGACAGCCACAACAATCGAAGGTGTACGTTAGAGATTCAATTTGGCCAAATCTTTTTGGAAGCAAAACATGGTGCCTGGTGAGAGCGTTTGAGGTGCTACATGGAGGTTTTGCACTTGGCTAGAGGATACAAATAACACATTCGACTGGAACCTGTCCAACTCAAACTATTGTAATAGCTAGATTTTACATGCTGCGAAGAAAGACCTAGCTGGTGAGAATGAAAACTTAGAAAATATCAAAATATAAGTGGATGAAGGATTAACTGAAGCAAATGAAAGGGTTGATGTTGATGTAGTTGATGAGAGTAAATTGTCACGATCCCAAATTTCCACCTTAGGATGTTGTGATGGCACCTAGTCTCTAAGACTAGGTAAGCCTAACACATGCTGAGTTATTAACAGATTTAAACCATTTAAAAATTAATTATGAACCAGTAAATACCATACTTAGCCAACAAGGATCAACAACTATACAATATCCCAAAACTGATAGTATGAAGTCATAAGCCTTTCGAAGAGTAACTAATAATATCAAATACATCACTATTTGGAATATAAGTAAACAATAACAATGTAAAGCTCTAGAAGGTGATTTCGAGGCCTGTGAGCGTAGTGACAGGTATACCTTGAAGTATCCGTAGCGAATCTCCAATAGCTAGCTAATGACCGACACACTCAAAGGTATCTGGATCTGCACAAAAATATGCAGAAGCGTAGCATGAGTATACCACAGCGGTACCCAGTAAGTATCAAGACTAACCTCAGTGTAGTAGTGACGAGGTACAGTCAAGACACCTAGTAGACATAATAACCAGTGCAAGTATTAATATAAACTAACAGAGGAAACGAATATCAATATAAATCTAAACATGGAAATAATAACAATATAATACTAGCAAATGAAAAGTAGAAGCAATAAATAGCAACAAGGAGTAAAAAGGTGATAACACAACAAAGTAATGATAATGTAGTTAGGGTACCAGCGAACCCAATTAAGGAAATAGAAATGACAACCAAATAACAAACCGTTCTTTCACAAGGTTTACACAAGAATCACCCCGAGGTACTACACCTCATAATCACAAGTCACGGGTCCCAAATCACGAATCATAATCACATGGCATCTCGTGCCCACATTACTAATCATAACTGCATGGACAATTCACGTGCTGCAAGGAATACTCATGTGCCAATACCATTAATACCTCAGATCTGCACGGACAACTCACGTGCCAATAGTAAAAATACCTCATATCGGCACGGACAACTCATGAGCCAATAGTCCAATCCACGCACAAAAGGCAGGTATACAAGAATACAAGTACATGATCAATAAACATCAAGATTCATAATCCTGGACTGATATAGCTGACATGTTACGGTGTATGCTCGTGCAAGTGTACTATCACAGTTCAAATCAACAGGTAAAATTAGAGACACCGAGTAGCACATTGTGAACAACATCACAAACGCGTAATATGCATGACACACACACAAGAAGGTCATACCACTACACAAATATCATCAATAACAATACCCATAGACCATCACAAATCATCCCGACATAGCCCCCTTGTCTCGCCGCGTGCGCAACAATACAGTAAATGCCCGCCTTGTCTAGCCACACGCGCATAAATAATTATCCCACCTTTTTTCGCCACATGCACAAACCCAATGTATATAGCCCGCCTTGTCATACCGCATGTGCAAATATCAATAATAACAATAGCACGGGAGTACGACAAGTAAATCAATACAAGAGTTTCAACAACATAATTAAACAGAAAAATAAGCTAAACAATGAAAGGGATAACATGAAGTAACGACTTCAAAGAAGAGTAAATCAACAATGGAAGAGATAACATGACAATAAAACACGCAACAATTTCAATTAAAGCATATAAAAGTATATTTGACAACAAAAGATAGAACGTGTAGTAATAGCTTCAAATAAAGCATATAAAAGTAAATCTATTAACGGAGGATATAACATGATTAGGCAACTTCAATTAGATGTATGAAAGTTGCCTAAGAGTCTAAACCGGGCAAATTTCTACATATAAGGTTGTGTAAACACTCGTCACCTCGTATACACGTCTTTCACGTAATTCAAATAGTGCAATCCAACCAACCCTACGGGGTAGTTTTTCCACACAAAGTTAGGCAAGATCTTACCTCAACTAGGCCAAATCAACACTTAAAAATAGCTTTTCCTTTACAATTCACCCTCGCTCGGCTCAAATCTAACCAAAATCGACTTAATAACATTAAATAATACAAGAGAAACCAATTCCAATAAGTAAAGCTATAATCTTTATAAAATTCTTCAAAAGTCAACAAAAGTCAACCCTGGGCTCGCCCGGTCATGACATGGTCCAAAGGTAGATCTTGACTACCCATAACCCCACGATTCTATATATGTAATTTGTTTCAAAATCTGAGTCCAAATCGACTCTCAAATCCCACATATTGTTAGAAATTGATAAAAATCCCTTACTCAATGATGGTGTGAGAAATTTCCTCCTCAAAATCGCCTCCTACCGAGTCTAGGGTTCCAAAATATGACAAAATAAAGCTAAGTCTCGTAATTCAACCCTTATGTTCAGCTGCAGAAGTCGCATTAGCGACCCTGGGTTCGCAAATGCGACCCATTGTTCGCAAATGTGACCCATTGTTCGCAAAAGCGAACACTGTCAATCCCACCCAGACATTGCAAATGCAACAAAACCTTCGCAAATTCGAAGCATGGCCAATCGCAAATGCGATGAAAAAGCTCACAAATGCGAACCTGCCACTGCCGGGCCATTATCGCAAATGCGACTTAGGCTTCGCAAAAGCGACATCGCAAATACGGAGCCCTTATCGTAAATGTGAAAAGAACTAACATCACCAGACCTCGCAAAAGCGATGCTCGCCTCGCAAATGCGAACCATATCTGGCATTTGCGAGACATGCTACACCTGACCATAAACTAGCAACCTGAAACTCTCACAAAACTCTCCGGAACGCGTCCGAAACTCACTCGAGCCCTCGAGGCTCCATACCAAACATCCATACAAGTCTAGAAATATCATACAAACTCGCTCGTGCGATCAAAATACCAAAATAACATCTAGAACCACTAATCGTACATAAAAAATACATGGAATTTACATTGAAACTTAAGAACTTTTAAAAATACAACCATGCGTCAGATTCCTATTAAATCAACTCGGAATGACAACAAACTTTGCAGACAAGATCCGAATAGCATAACAGACCTATTCCAAGTCCCAAAACCAGAATCCGAACTCGGTAGTAATAAAGTGAAACCATAGTCAAACCTAAGAAATTTCTAAACCTTTAAATTGCCAACTTTCGGCAAAACATGTCAAATCAACCTAGGGACCTCCAAATTCAATTTCGGGCATACGCCCAAGTTCAAAATCACAACACGAACCCATCGGAGACATCGAAATACCATTCCAGGATCGTTTTCACAAAAGTCAAACCTCAGTCAATATTTCTAACTTAAGCTTATAAACCGGGATCATTATTCCAAATCAATCCCGAATTTCCCCGAAAACCGACACCGACCATACACGCAAGTCATAATACATAATATGAATCTTCTCAAGATGTTAAACCACCGAACGGAATGCCAAATCTCAAAACGACATATTGGGTCGTTACATTCTCCCTCTCTTAAACAAGCGTTCGTCCTCGAACGTGCCAAGAGTCTTTCCAAAGCCATCAAATCATTGTATATCTCACCATACACATACACACAGGTGTTCCTACATCACCCAATCTACATAAGCCCAACAACATCATCTCAACCGAAGATTATTCATTCCACTCATGTCGATAAGCCTTAGAATCGAATCTCAACATCCACCAAGGGCCTTATTCTCACATAAACACACTGTAAAATCCTCAACTAGCTGTAACAACTTATGCATACATCCACAAGGTATAACCACACGACGTAACACATCACCCATATGGCCATAACAATAACTCTGACCACAATAGCTGCCCATTACCAAACCCGGTACCGGTAAATAGTGTCATATCGACTAGAACCTTGTTCTAAACCTTCCCAATGCTAATAATGCTGTAAGAAACATATGAAACTCATAAATACTCACACGACCAACAAGCCACATCAAACGCCATCTGGGCACATGCATTGCAATCCAAACTCAACAAGCACAACTCAGATTCAACTGAACATGGAAAAAGAAGCATATGAGAGAATTACCAAACAAGTCCAACAGGTACAACTCTCCGCCGTTACCATACTACAAGTCAATCCCATAAAGAAGAACCAAAGCACACGCAATAACCATAATGAATCTCATCCTAACATGACTTTACCACGGCACCCAGCCCGGTACAAATACACCTATCCGCAAAGAATACAAGGTTCCCGACCTCGACTTAGAATCACAAGCAAGGTAACATCTGACAACTAAATACCTTCTACTAACTCAATCCCGTAGCAAAAAAATCACAACACATTATAGATTTCCCATACCTATAGAGCACCCAAATCATAAGTCATGGTCAAACCATCCAAAAATCATATCAAAACCTACTGTATTAACTAACAAAAAGTCCGCCCAAGCCTCATGACCCTCAATAGAGATCAAAACCAGAACGATAGACACATGCTATCATAATAGAATTCCCCAACTGGCGTGAATACATGAACAAAGTACAAGAATCAGGAAACACAACCATATACGGAGCAAGGTAGGATGAAGCTTACTAATAATTAAGATCAGATCAAAATAATACTAATGCATCTCTATAACCAGCCGAAACCATACCTGTAATGATATCATCTGGTGCAACAGCTTCAGTCCAACCAGAAAAAGCATAACAATGGGTTTGGCCTCCCCCTCCAGGACGATCTCTACCCGTCTGACCTCCACCCTAGCTGGCGGTGCAGGTATAACAGCAATTGGACAGGAACACATAGCCTGAATACTATGTTGTGGTACACCAGTCTGAAGTCTGGAGACAATCCCTCATCATGATCCTAGTATCCCCACACTCAAAGTAACCTCTCTACTGACAATCTCTCATCACGTAAAAACTTTATTCTTTTAAGTAGCATATAATAGATTATACGCCAGTTATGTAGAGGAACAAAAAGGATGACTAACCTACAATTTGAACTTTGAACTGGCTGCTATGGAGGAGAATGAGTTTTCTTTGTATTTGCAAAATAAATTAACTGTTCGTTGCTTTTGGGAGAGTAGCAGAAAAGATAAAGACCATAAATTAGGGCTTCTAGCAATAAAAAAAAAAGTCTTGACTTTTATATTTAATGTTTAAGTTCCTTTTTATAATATTTGAGTAATTACAAGTTGTTCATTGAGAATTTGGGTATATATTAAGGACTTATTCAGTAAATTTTATTTTAATTTGAAAAATTTTCTTGGGCTTACGCCTCACTTCAAAAACGCGCCTCAACGCCCGGGCGTATGCCCTGAATTACTGGACATACGACTCTTGAGACTTTTGCCCCCCCACAATCGCCCATGATATTTTTTGTATGCCTCGCCCCAGAGCTTGCCCCGAAAATGCCTTTTAAAACACTGATATAAATTGACACTTTTACTTACATGATATTATAAAGTTATCCCCTAACTTCTTGATTTAATTGACACACTTACTTACACCATTATATTTTTTGCCATTTGCTCAATTGCGTTTGTGCTCTTTGACCTCATTTTCTAAAATTGAGTCAATCTTACGATGAGTCCTTCAACAATCAAGATTTCATACCACCAATACCGTGAAGGGATTTCCATGTAGGAAAAAATCAGCAATATTTCCCTCATCAAAATTATTATTTTCTCTTGATTATCGCATATATATCTTTCCCAAAACTGATCTACGAGTCACTGAACTTGTAAACCAAAGACCAAATACATGTACGGACCCTTAAAGTTGCATGTCCTTTAGACACTTGAACTTAGCTCTTTTTCAATTGAACTCAATATTATGTTAATATACGTTCCTATTAGGTACAACTACTCACAACTCGACCAGGTGTTAGACGTAGTGAAGTGCATGTTCTTAAGCGCATCTGACGTAGAAAGATAAACTAATTAAAATATGCCACATGTTATAATAATCCACATCAGATTTTGAATTACTCTCCCATTTAAATAAAAGACAGCCAATTATTCTCTTGTCCCGTTACTGTATGGACATTTTAGGTTTGAAAAAAAAAACTAGAGAAATTCCATCATTTTCCTTCTATTCTCACTCTATTTGCAGTCCATTTTCATCAATTTATCGCTGAAATCATCTCATATTTCGTGTGCTATCAGTTATATAGTTATTCACAGTTGACTAATGGAAGGTAGCATTTCAACTATTTGAAGATTCAAGTTATTTTTTGTGAAGAGTATCAACTAATAATATTATTGGACTGTCTATGACTCAAGAGGTATTCTTTTGCCCTTTATGTGGCATTCATTTCTGAATTTTAGCGTTTTCTAAATTCATTATAAAGGTAGGAATTTTTTGGGTTTTCCTTTAAAATATTCGGACAGCTTTTGTTGCTATATTTTTTGGGGGTTTTCTTTGAACTAATCTTATGGAAGACTACATTATAACACTCTTTCGCTATGGGGTGCATTTTTCAAAGATAGGGATCAAGCATATGTCGAGAAAAAGGAACCCGTAAATGATCGAGCTGCTATATTATACTAAAAATTTGACATACCCCACTGTGGAAGGATTTTATTATAAAGCCTCACAAAGTAATGAATATTTTAAGGTTAAATCTGATTCAAATATATTAGACATTGTCAAAGACCTAGTACATTATGATTTGTTGGATATGTATGTGCAGCATATGGTTAATGAGCTAGAGATGGTAGAAAATGTGGGCCAAACAGCTTTACTAAGTGGGCCAAAAGTAGGTGATTTGGTTTTTGCTAGGGCAGAAAAGGTAGAAGACACAACTAACATTGTTGCAGAAGCAAAAGCAATCACAGAAGGGCTGGCATACTGTGTAACTCAACAAATTCATCCACTAATAATTGAGACAGATTCTCTAGTAATGAAAAAGATAATATAAGGTGAATGGAAAACACCATGGTGCATAACAAAGGAGGTGAAGAGGATCAAAGGGATGAAGGACAATTTCAATGTGATTTTCCAACATGTTCTAAGGGAGGACAACACACTGTCATACTATTTAACTAACATGGCTTTCTCTTTTGCAAGTACAATAACATTTAACTCATTCAATGAGTTGCCAAGTGTAGGTAGGAGATTAATCAACGGAGACAAGGCCCATATTCCTAACCTTAAGATAAGAGTAGTAAAAAAGGAAGGCTCCAGACTGATGCTATTAAGCTATTACTCCGCAATTGTTTTTCTTTATGGAGATCGTCAAACAGTAGTTGGGTTCCAAGAAGAGATCACAAATTTGAGGTGCTCCACAACTTATAGTCGACCACAGCTACAGCTGCTTAAATATTCATCAAGCATGGATTACCGGTGCAACAGAGCTGGTCAAGGCAGCTTCAGTTGCTGCTCATCCTGGAGGTCAACTAAACAATATTTGGGTGGCCTTCAACAGCTTCAGTTATTCAAATTTTATTCAAATTCAACAGCTTCTGTTGTTGTTCTTTATGGAGATCGTCAAACAGTAGTTGGGTTCCAAGAAGAGATCACAAATTTGAGGTGCTCCACAACTTATAGTCGACCACAGCTATAGCTGCTTAAATATTCATCAAGCATGGATTACCGGTGCAAAAGAGCTGGTCAAGGCAGCTTCAGTTGCTGCTCATACTGGAGGTCAACTAAACAGTATTTAGGTGGCCTTCAACAGCTTCAGTTATTCAAATTCCTACAACTGTTAGTTAATTGCTTCACTTCGCAACTGTCCGAAACAAAGAATCAATGATGTAACAGATTTTTCCTTGGCAGTCTCAGCATCTGGACATGAGGAGGCATTTACATAGTCTTCAAGGATGCATTGCAGCTGTAACATGGATGGTCTTGGCAGCTTCAGGAATGTATATATATATATATTTCATAGGTTGTCAATTAGATCCATGGAACTGCTGGATTTCTTTCACTGATTGTGTTGGGAAGCTTTGGACAGTTTTTAACTGTATGGGGTTGTATCGTCTACCAGTGGTATTAGCATTTTATAATACTCATTCTGGGAGTGGTAGAGCACCATACGGGAAAGAACTGTAACGCTTGTTCTGGATTATGGAATCTTTGCAGCTGTTCGGTTTATTGAAATTATCAATGCAATATTGGGTTCAAACAAGTCTGGTTTGAATAGATGTGTTCTACAACAATACTCCTGCTGTAATTCCATTTTTTACATACTCGATCGAAGATGTCAAACTGTTGTGGTGTTACTATCATAATAGTAGACTACAAAGACATACAGTAAAATGCAACAACATCCATCACCAGGCATCTTACTCGGCAATGCATCACAAATTTTTGAAAGACAAAGGTTTCAAATTTATTTGAACGCACCATCACATTCATGGACAACCACAACAATCGAAGGTGTACGTTAGAGATTCAATTTGGCCAAATCTTTTTGGAAGCAAAACATGGCGCCTGGTGAGAGCGTTTGAGGTGCTACATGAAGGTTTTGCACTTGGCTAGAGGATACAAATAACACATTCGACTGGAACCTGTCCAACTCAAACTATTATAATATCTAGATTTTATATGCTGCGAAGAAAGACCTAGCTGGTGAGAATGAAAACTTAGAAAATATCAATATAGAAGTGGATGAAGGATTAACTGAAGCAAATGAAAGTGTTGAAGTTGATGTAGTTGATGAGAGTAAATTGTCACGATCCCAAATTTTTACCTTAGGATGTCGTGATGGCACCTAGTCTCTAAGACTAGGTAAGTCTAATACATGCTGAGTTATTAACAGATTTAAACCATTTAAAAATTAATTATGAACCAGTAAATACCATACTTAGCCAACAAGGATCAACAAATATACAATATCCCAAAACTGGTAGTACGAAGTCATAAGCCTTTTGAAGAGTAACTAATAATATCAAATACATCACTATTTGGAATATAAGTAAACAATAACAATGTAAAGCTCTAGAAGGTGATTTCGAGGCCTGCGAGCGTAGTGACAGGTATACCTTGAAGTATCCGTAGCGAATCTCCAATAGCTAGCTAATGACCGACACGCTCAAAGGTACCTGGATCTGCACAAAAATATGCAGAAGCATAGCATGAGTACACCACAGCGGTACCCAGTAAGTATCAAGACTAACCTCGGTGTAGTAGTGACGAGGTACATTCAAGACACTTAGTAGACATAATAACCAGTGCAAGTATTAATATAAACTAACAGAGGAAACGGATATCAATATAAATCTAAACATGGAAATAATAACAATATAACACTAGCAAATGGAAAGTAGAAGCAATAAATAGCAACAAGGAGTAAAAAGGTGATAACACAGCAAAGTAATGATAATGTAGTTAGGGTACCAGCGAACCCAATTAAGGAAATACAAATGACAACCAAATAACAAACCGTTCTTTCACAAGGTTTACACAAGAATCACCCTGAGGTACTACACCGCATAATCACAAGTCACGGGTCCCAAATCACGAATCATAATCATATGGCATCTCGTGCCTACATTACTAATCATAACTGCATGGACAATTCACGTACTGCAAGGAACACTCATGTGCCAATACCATTAATACCTCAGATCTGCACGGACAACTCACATGCCAATAGTAACAATACCTCATATCTGCACGGACAACTCATAAGCCAATAGTACAATCTACGCACAAAAGGCAGGTATACAAGAATACAAGTACATGATCAATAAACATCAAGATTCATACTCCTGGACTGATATAGCTGACATGTTACGGTGTATGCTCGTGCAAGTGTACTATCACAGTTCAAATCAACAGGTAAAATCAAAGACACCGAGTAGCACATTGGAAACAACATCACAAACGCGTAATATGCATGACACACACTAGAAGGTCATACCACTACACAAATATCATCAATAACAATACCCACAGACCATCACAAATCATCCCCAACATAGCCCCCCTTGTCTCGTCGCGTGCACAACAATACAGTAAATGCCCGCCTTGTCTTGCCACACGCGCCTAAATAATTATCCCACCTTTTCTCGCCACATGCACAAACCCAATGTATATAGCCTGCCTTGTCACGCCGCATGTGCAAATATCAATAATAACAATAGCACGGGAGTACGACAAGTAAATCAATACAAGAATTTCAACAACATAATAAAAATAGAAAAATAAGCTCAACAATGAAAGGGATAACATGAAGTAATGACTTCAAAGAAGAGTAAATCAACAATGGAAGAGATAACATGACAATAAAATAGGCAACAATTTCAATTAATGCATATAAGAGTATATTTGACAACAAAAGATAGAACGTGTAGTAATAACTTCAAATAAAGCATATAAAAGTAAATCTATTAATGGAGGATATAACACGATTAGGCAACTTCAATTAGATGCATGAAAGATGCCTAAGAGTCTAAACTGGGCTAATTTCTACATATAAGGTTGTGTAAACACTCGTTGCCTCGTATACACTTCTTTCACGTAATTTAAATAGTGCAGTCCAACCAATCCCTACGGGGTAGTTTTCCCATACAAAGTTAGGCAAGATCTTACCTCAACTAGGCTAAATCAACACTCAAAAATAGCTTTTCTTTTACAATTCACCCCCGCTCGGCTCAAATCCAATCAAAGGTCATGACTGGGTCCAAAGGTAGATCTTAACTACCCATAACCCCACGATTCTATATATGTAATTTGTTTCAAAATCTGAGTCCAATTCGACTCTCAAATCCCACATATTGTTAGAAATTGATAAAAATCCCTTATTCAATGATGGTGTGAGAAAATCCCTCCTCAAAATCGCCTCCTATCGAGTCTAGGGTTCCAAAATATGACAAAATAAAGCTAAGTCTCGTAATTCAACCCTTATCTTCAGCTGCAGAAGTCGCATTAGCGACCCTGGGTTCGCAAATGCGACCCATTATTCGCAAAAGCGAACATTGCCAAGCCCAACCAGATATTGCAAATACAACAAAACCTTCGCAAATTCGAAGCATGGCCAATGGGAAATGCGAAGAAAAAAGCTCACAAATGTGAACAAGCCACTGCCTGGCCATTATCGCAAAAGCGACATCGCAAATACGAAGCCCTTATCGTAAATGCGAAAAGAACTAACATCATCAGACCTCGCAAAAGCGATGCTCGCCTCGCAAATGCGAACCATATCTGGCATTTGCGAGACATGCTGCACCTGACCATAAACTAGCAAACTGAAACTCTCACAAAACCCTCCGGAACGCGTCCGAAACTCACTCGAGCCCTCGAGGCTCCATACCAAACATCCATACAAGTCTAAAAATATCATACAAACTCGCTCGTGCGATCAAAATACCAAAATAACATCTAGAACCATGAATCGAACATAAAAAATACATGGAATTTACATTGAAGCTAAAGAACTTTTAAAAATACAACCATGCGTCAGATTCCTATTAAATCAACTCGGAATGACAACAAACTTTGCAGACAAGATCCGAATAGCATAACGGACCTATTCCAAGTTCCAAAACCAGAATCCGAACTCGATAGCAATAAAGTGAAACCATAGTCAAACCTAAGAAATTTCTAAACCTTTAAATTGCCAACTTTCGGCAAAACATGCCAAATCAACCTAGGGACCTCCAAATTCAATTTCGAGCATACGCCCAAGTTCAAATTCACAACACGAACCCATCGGAGACATCGAAATACCATTCCAGGGTCGTTTTCACAAAAGTCAAACCTCAGTCAATATTTCTAATTTAAGCTTATAAACCGGGATCATTATTCCAAATCGATCCCGAATTTCCCCGAAAACCGACACCGACCATACACGCAAGTCGTAATACATAATATGAATCTTCTCAAGATGTTAAACCACCGAACGGAATGCCAAATCTCAAAATGATATATTGGGTCGTTACATTCTCCCTCTCTTAAACAAGCGTTCGTCCTCGAACGTGCCAAGAGTTTTTCCAAAGCCATCAAATCATTGTATATCTCACCATACACATACACACAGGTGTTCCTACATCACCCAATCTACATAATCCCAACAACATCATCTCAACCAAAGATTGTTCATTCCACTCATGTCGATAAGCCTTAGAATCGAATCTCAACATCCACCAAGGGCCCTATTCTCACATAAACACACTGTAAAATCCTCAGCTAGCTGTAACAACTTATGCATACATCCACAAGGTATAACCACACGATGTAACACATCACCCATATGGCCATAACAATAACTCTGACCACAATAGCTGCCCATTACCAAACCCGGTACCGGTAAATAGTGTCATATCGACTAGAACCTTGTTCTAAACCTTCCCAACGCTAATAATGCTGTAAGAAACATATGAAACTCATAAATACTCACCCGACCAACAAGCCACATCAAATGCCACATGGGCACATGCATTGCAATCCAAACTCAACAAGTACAACTCGGATTCAACTGAACATGGAAAGAGAAGCATATGAGAGAATTACCAAACAAGTCCAACAGGTACAACTCTCCGCCGTTACCATACTACGAGTCAATCACATAAAGAATAACCAAAGCACACGCAATAACCATAATGAATCTCATCCTAACATGACCCTACCACGACACCCAGCCCGGTACAAACATACATATCCGCAAAGAATACAAGGTTCCAGTCCTCGACTCAGAATCACAAGCAAGGTAACATCTGACAACTAAAAGCCTTCTACTAACTCAATCCTGTAGCCAAAAAAACCACAACACATAATAGATTTCCCATACCTATAGAGCACCTAAATCACAAGTCATGGTCAAACCATCCAAAAATTATATCAGAACCTACTGTATTAACTAACAAAAAGTCTGCCCAAGCCTCATGACCCTCAATAGCGACCAAAACCAGAACGATAGACATATGTTATCATAATAGAATTCCCTAACTGGCGTGAATACATGAACAAAGTACAAGAATCAGGAAACACAACCATATACGGAGCAAGGTAGGATGAAGCTTACTAATAATTAAGATCAGATCAAAATAATACTAATGCATCTCTATAACCAGCCGAAACCATACCTGTAATGACATCATCTGGTGCAACAGCCTCAGTCCAACCAGGAAAAGCATAACAATGGGTTTGGCCTCCCCCTCCAGGACGATCTCTACCCGTCTGACCTCCACCCTAGCTTGCGGTGCAGGTATAACAACAATTGGAGCGAAACCCATAGCCTGAATAATATGTTGTGGTACACCAGCCCGAAGTCTGGAAAAATCCCTCATCATGTTCCTAGTATCCCCACACTCAAAGCAACCTCTCTGCTGATGTGGCTTTGGAAGCTGTCTGAAATGGGTACTCTAGGACTCATAGATATCTAAAGCACCACGTGAAACCTGAAGTTCAGATTGAACTAGATGACCCACAAAACCTCTATCATGATGCATCCTGCCTCCAAAATAGGGATCAGTAAATCCTCCCGGTCCATGTGGCCTCTTAGCCTCCGAGTCCTTCCTCTCCCGACCCCGCATACCCTCAAACCTCCGAGCAATCTCTACAACCTGCTGAAACAGAGTATCTGCCTCTAACTCTGAATCTAACACTATAACTGAGCCCCTTGATAAATCTGCGGACTCAATCTCTGACTGTAGGAACCAAGGTAGGTGCATGTCGGGACAACTCGCTGAATCTGATGATGTTCTCCGACACTGTCATAGTGCCCTTGCATAGCTTCTCGAACTCTGTGTGCCATGTATCCCGAAGGGTCTGGGGAACAAACTCCCTCAAGCACATCTCTAAAAACTAAGCATAAGTGAGTGGGGTTGCATCAGCTGGCTCTGCCCCGACCTCTAGCAACACTAATTCTGAAGGAAGCATCATCGATAACTGTAGCTCGTGTCCTTACCATCTATAAGAGAATAGAACGACAAGGCTCAAACTTCGAAATCAATAAACTTGCACGATAGGAATGAAAGAAGTGAAGTTTCTTAATAGTTTTGTAGCCTCTCGAAGATAAGTACAGACGTCTTTGTACCGTGTACACAAGACTCTACTACACTTGTTTATGACTCGTAGCACCTATGAACCTAGAACTCTGATACCAACTTGTCACGACCCCAAATTCCCACATTAGGATGTCGTGATGGCACCTAGTCTCTAAGACTAGGTAAGCCTAATACATGCTAAGTTATTAATAGATTTAAAACATTTAACCATTAATTTTGAACCGTTAAATGCCATACTTAGCCAACAAGGATCAACAAATATACAATATCCCAAAATCGATAGTACAAAGTTATAAGCCTTTCTAAGAGTAACAAAGAATATCAAATACATCACTGTTTGGAATAGAAGTAAACAGTAACAATGTAAAGCTCCAAAAGGTAACTCTGAAGCCTTGGAGGGTAGTGGCAGGTATAGCTTGAAGTCTCCCTAGAAAATCTCCAACAACTAGCTAACGACCGGCACGCTTAGAGGTTTCTGGATCTGCACAAAAATATGCAGAAGCTTAGCATGAGTACATCACAACAGTACCCAGTAAGTATCAAGACTAACCTCGATGGAGTAAGGACGAGGTATAGTCGAGACACCTACTAGATATAATAACCTGTGCAAGTATTAATATAAACTAACAGAGGAAACAAATAACAATATAAAGCGAAACATGGAAAGAATAACAATATAACACTAGCAAATGGAAAGTAGAAGTAACAAATAACAACAAGGAGTAAGCAAGTGATAACGCCACAAAGTAATCAGAACGCAGTTAGGGTACCGATGAACCCAATTAAGTAAATGCAAATGACAACCAAATAACCAACTGTTCTTTCACAAGGTTTACATAAGAATCACCCCCAGGTACTACACCTCACAATCACAAGTTACGGGTCCCAAATCACAAATCATAATTACATGGCATCTCATGCCCAGATTACCAATCATAATCGCACGGACAACTCATGTACTGCACGGACCACTCACATGAAAATACAATTAATACCTCAGATCTACACGGACAACTCACGAGCCAATATTAACAATACCTCATATCTGCATGGACAACTCATGAGCCAATAGTTCAATCCACGCACAGATGGCAGGTATAAAAGAATACAAGTAAATGATTAATAAATATCAAGATTCATACTCCTGGACTGATATAGATGACATGTTACCGTGTATGCTTGTGCAAGTGTACTATCACAATTAAAATCAGAGACACCAAGCAGCATATTGGAAAAAACACCACAAAATCCGTAATATGCATGACACACACAAGAAGGTTATACCACTACACAAATATCACCAATAACAGTGCCCACAGACCATCACAAATCATCTCCGACATAGCTCCCCTTATCTCGCCGCGTGCGCAACTATACAGTAAATGCCCGCCTTGTCTCGCCACACGTGTATAAATAATTATTCCACCTTTTCTCGCCACATGCACAAACCAAATGTATATAGCCCGCCTTGTCATGCCTCATGTACAAATATCAATAATAATAATAGCACGAGAGTATGACAAGTAAATCAATACAAGAATTTCAACAACATAATTAAACAGAAAAATAAGCTCAACAATGAAAGGAATAACATGAAGTAACGATTTAAAAGAAGAGTAAATAAACAATGGAAGAGATAACATGACAATAAAAGAGGCAACAACTTCAATTAAAGCATATAAGAGTATATTTGACAATAAAAGATAGAACATGTGCTAATAACTTCAAATAAAGCATGTAAGAGTAAATCTAACAATGGAGGATATAACGTGATAGGGAAACTTCAATTAGATGTATGAAAGAAGCCTAAGAGTCTAAACCGGTCAAATTTCTACATATAAGGCCGTGTACATACTCATCACCTCGTATACACGTCTTCCACGTTATTCAAATAGTGCAATCAAACCAATCCCTATGGGGTAGTTTTCACCACACAAAGCTAGGCAAGATACTTACCTCAACTAGGCCAAATCAACACTCAAAAATAGCTTTTCCTTTATAATTCACCTCCACTCGGCTGAAATCTAACCAAAATTGACTTAATAACATCAAATAATGCAAGAGAAACCAATTTCAATAAGTAAAGCTATGAGTTTTATACAATTGCTCAAAAGTGAGCCAAAGTAAACCCCGAGCCCGCCTGGTCAAAACTCGGATCTAAGGGTAAATCTTGACTACTCATAACCCTACGAGTCTATATATGTATTTTGTTTCAAAATCCGAGTCCAATTCGACTCTCAAATCCCAAACTTTTATTTTTCAAAATATAGACAAAAGTTTCCAAAATCTCAATTTGATTCTCAAAAATTTGATGTTAAATCTCATATTTAATCATGGAATATAGTTAGAAATTGATCAAAATCACTTACCCAATGATGGTGCGTGAAAATCCCATCCCAAAATCGCCTCCTTCTAAGCTTAGGGTTCCAAAATATCAGAAAATAAAGTTAAGTCCCGTAATTCAACCCTTATGTTCAGCTGCAGAAGTCGCATTTGGGACCCTGGGTTCGCAGATGCGACCCATTGTTCGCAAAAACGAATGCTGCCAAGGCCACACAGACATTCCAAAAGCATCAAAAGCTTCACAAATGTGAAGCATGGCAAATTGCAGATGCGACGAAAAAGCATGCAAATGTGAACCTTCCATTGCCCGGCCATTATCGCAAATGCGATAAAGGCTTCGCAAAAGCGACATCGAAAATGCTGAGCCCTTATCGCAAATGCGATAACAACCAACATCACCAGACCTCGCAAAAGCGATGCCCACCTCACAAATGCGAGGTCCTTAAATGCGAACCATATCTCGCCTTTGCAAGACCTGTTGTACCTGACCATAAACCAGCAACCTGAAACACTCACAAAACTCTTCGGAACGTATCTGAAACTCACCGGAGCACTCAAGGCTCTACAAAAAATATCTATACTAGTCTATAAATATCATACAAATTTGCTCGCGTGATCAAAATACCAAAATAATATCTAGAACCACGAATTGGACATAAAAAATGCATGACAACTTTGCAGACAATTCCTATCAAATCAATTCGGTATGACGCCAAACTTTGCAGACAAGATCCGAATTGCATAACGGACCTATTCTAAGTTCCAAAATCAAAATCTGAATCTGATATCCATAAAGTCAAACCTAAGGAATTTCTAAACTTTCAAATTGACAACTTTCGGTAAAATATGCCAAATTAACCTAGGGACCTATGAATTTAATTCGGGGCATACGCCCAAGTACAAATCACAACACGAACCCATTGGAGCCATTAAAATACCGTTTTGGGGTCTTTTTCGCAAAAGCCAAACCTCGGTCAATATTTCCAACTTAAACTTCTAAAACAAGAATCATTCTTCCAAATCAATCCTGAATTGCCCGAAAACTAAGACCAACCATACACGCAAGTCATAATACATAATATAAAGATTTTCAAGACCTTAAACCACTGAACGGAATGCCAAAGCTCAAAATGACATCGGGTCATTACATAAACAAATGGCTGAGAAACCTTTGGATGGGGCTGAAATAGATATGGAAAGTAGCTATGACTCACAAGAAGATGGTATTCCAGACGAAGATGATTTGGTGGTTGATGAAGAGCTGATATATGTTAGGAAAGAAAGAAAGAGTAAAAAAAGTAAAAAGCAAAGAAAAAAAAAGATGTTGCAAAGAATTAAATACCTTTGGGAGTAGCTGAAATTGATAAAGGCTTTGAAGTAATTGGAAGAAACAAGGCTGCTGGATACACAAGAAGATTAGGGGGTGATGAGAAGTATATTGATAGTTTAGAAGCAGATAGCGATGCCATCTGAGATGAGTTAGATCCTGAAGTTGTTAGGGGTGTTGATCCACCTGGTAGAAGAAAGAGTACCAAACTAAGGTATGACGATGATTGTGTAGTAGCTATATTTGAACTTGGAATGATATTTGAGAATGTTTAAGAATTTAGGAAGGCCGTGGTAAATTATACTATTGAATATAAAGTCCAGTTGAAACTAAAACCTAATAAAAAGGAAAGGGTGAGAGCAACATACAAAGAGAAGAGATGCAACTGGTTGTTGTATGTTGTACTTGACAGAGATTCAGGTGACTTTATGGTAAAACGTTATTACCCTGTGCACAAATACAACACTTCAAATAAGAACAAGTTGTGTACCTCTAAATTTGTTGTAAATAAATTCAAGAATAGATTACTAAACAACCTTATATGAAGACCTAGGAACTTCAGAAGCTCTGTAAAGATAAATTAGGCTTGTATGTTGGTAGGACAATCTATCACATGGAAAAGCAAAAGGTTATAACAGAGTTTATGGGTGACTGAAAATAGAAATTTGCTAGGTTTTGTAATTATTTTGATCAAATTAAAGTAACTAATCGTGGCATCTCATGTTGGGTAAGGACTGATAGAAAAGTTGAGCCTGGAAAAACTTTATTTGCTTATTTCTATGTGTGATTTGATACTTTGAGGAGGCGTTGGTTGGAAGGATGTAGAAGAATAATTAGCTTTGATGGATGTTTTTATGAGGGTACTTGTAAGGGTGAGTTGTTAGTTGCAGTTGGCAGGAATGGAAATCAACAAATGTTTTCAATTGGCTGGAAAGTTGTAGACAAAGAGACCAAGCATATATGAACCTTTTTTATTTATTAATTACATGATAAAAGAGCTTCAATTAGGAACTGGAGAGATATATACAGAAGGTATTGAGATCTTTATTTTATTCTAAGTATAATTGATGTTCTTTATGTTATTAACTAAATGTCTTACTCTTGTTTGTAGGAACTTGTGCTAACTATACTTGAACTTCTACCCAAATGTGAGTACAAGATGTCTGCAAGGCACATATTATTACACCACATTCTTTTGATGTCGATTGTATCGTTAATAAAATAACATAAGCCCAGAGAGTTTAAAATCCCTCCAAAATTTTAAGAGAGGATCATTGAGGTGATAAGTAAGTTTCGTAAGAACAGATTATACGAATCAAAGAAAATACTTTTTGACAAAGTTCGCCAAAGGGAAGTGGATTGCTATTGCCCGTACTTTTGAGATAAGAATAAGAGTGCTTAATATGATAATAATGTCTTGTTATAATTCATTTGATTTGTACAATAGTCGTATGTTAAGCTTTGAAGTCAAGCAAGTTGTAAAACAAAAATAGTCAAAGGTCATTGCAAATTACGGTCATAAGATTGCAAAAATTTGGGTTAGATGTAGCCGAGATTTACTATTAATGTGCTAAGAATTACGGGGTGATACACCCATGAAATTGAAGGTCTATGATCTATTTTCTTGAGCAACAAACTGTTCATCAATACAATATTAGAGTAGAGAGAGATATTTTTATTTTTGCAAGACTGTACAGGAAGCCCCTATGGGATCCACTTAGGACGGTTTAAATATTCAAATATATATCAAATTCCTATAGCTCATTTTTATTCGTATTTTTTACTATTTCCAAACCCAAAACAATCCCAAACCCTCTCTAACAGTTCTCATATGATCCAAGGCCAAAATCAAAGGCAACCCAAGTAAATGTAACGTGAAGAATCTTGTGGTCATCGCCTTGTCGCTTTTCTCCTTGTTGTGCTGATTTTGGAGACTCCTTGGAAGTGAATTGATCTCGAAAAAGGAGAGATTCTTCTGCTTGGAGGTAAGTTCCATCATCTCTTTCTTGTTCTTAAGTTTATACAAGTTGTAGGAGTGTTATTACTTAGAGGTTGTAAATCAAATTATTGGAGGAACTTGGAATTTAGTTGTGTGTTGTGAGTTGCTCGTTTGAGACTGTATGTTGGTGTTAAATTATTGGATTTGGTTGATTGTATTGCTAAATGATAAGTAATATAAGTAGGGAAAAAGATGTGGTCTTGATGTTAAGCTACCATCGTTAAGGAAGTTGAGAGCTCTATGTACTCAAGGTATTTGAAAAATTGTCTAAGTGAAGGCTACCTATAGTTATTGATTCTATTTTGATTCCAATCATTCATATGATGTAGATAATCACCCGTAGGACGTGCGAGTATCTGTGGAACGTAATTAGCTTCATCAAAAAGGTATATAGGGAAACTTTCCTTTTTGGCATGACTTGATGTAAATATTCCTTTGAAATAATCTTCATGTTGTAAGATTGAATAACCCTAAGCTTTTCTTGACGAAATTGATAATGTTTTTGTGTATTCCCTATAAATATAATTTTTTGGATTCGATAAGTCTCAGAATAATTAACTCAAGGTTGAAGAACGTAGCAATAAAAACGATAGTCGGAGGATAATGATAAATGGTCACTCCGACTCTAATTGTGATATCTCTTGCAATAGGTATTTCATTGCACGTATATATGTATTTATTTTCTTAATGATCCACGTTATAGTCAGTCGGGTATGGAACTTATATGTGCACACCGCTACAGTTGGTTCTGACATTACCAAGTCCTATTAAGGCCGGGTACGACCGAGCCCTTTTGAGGCCGGGTACGTTATGATATGATTTGCCCCACAGAGAGGCTTTATACTATATTATATGGCCCTATTGAGTGGCATAACGTTTTACAGACATGCATATATATATGCATGGCTTTAATAGTTGTATGTCCTCAGTGGCCTCTTTCTAAGTTCAGGTTGATTTTTGTACCCATATCTCTTCTACAATATCTTTTTTTACACATGTTACCTGCCTTAGATATTCATTACATCTTTCGTACCGATGCCCTTTTCCGGGGCACTATGTTCATGCTCGTAGGTACAGATAGACAGGGCAACATTCCTCCTCAGTAGGGTGTCTATCTCAGTTGTTGGTTGTCGACTCCACTTCTCCGGAGTTGCTATATAGGAGTCGATAAGTACTATTGTATATATTTTTGGTATTTTGGGAATGGCGGGGCCCTATCCTAGCCTATTTATGTACTATAACACTCTTAGAGGATTGCATACTAACGCTGAATGTGTATATGTTTTGTTATGGCCTTGTCGGCCCTCTTGTTAGTTGATGATACTCTCTTTGCATCCTTGTCGGCCTTGGTTATCTGTATATATTGTGTTGGGACTCTTTTTCTTGCAGGTTGTTGTACATTCTTGTCTTTTTAATGTTATTTGGAGGCCTTGTTGGCCAGGTTCCATGTCAGAGGTTCTAGATACTATAGTTGGTCCGCTCGGGCCTTCGGGTGCCGGCCACACCCCCCAAGATTGGGGTGTGACAAACATAGTATTAGAGAAGGGTTTTCCTAGGGATTCTGCAAACCGTATCTAGTAGAGTCTGGTTTATGGTTGTGTTGTACGCCACACTTATAAACAAGAGGCCACAGGATATTTAGGATGGTTACTTTTCTTTCCGATCTAGTTCGTGTGATATAGCTGAGTCGTAAGTGTTATCTCCTAATCTTTATCTTGTTGATGTTTTCAGCAATGCCTACTACTACTAGACGACAGGCGGCTGTTTGGAGACTAGATAAGGTGGCAAGGGAGGGCACCAGTCGGGTGCCACCTGCCCATGTAGATTATCATAATCCTCATGATGAGGTAAATACTCAGGCTTCTAGAGCAGCAGCACCATCCCCAAAGGGGCATAGAGGAGCTGATGTACCTCCAGTTCCTCCTCAGTTGCTCCTGATCAGGATTTAGACATGCGGAATGTTGTGCAGTTGTTGAATCGACTAGTGACCTTCCAAGCCCATCGTCAGACCCCTGGCACCTCATATAGAGCGGTCAGCGTGATAGTTTGATATTTTATTAATCTGGACCCTCCAGTATTCGCAGGAGCGGATCCAAATGTAGATCCTCAGAGCTTTTTAGATCATATGTTGCAGACTTTATGCGTTATGTATGCCACCGATACTGAGTCTGTAGAGCTTGCATCTTTTATATTGCGAGATATTATCGTGACTTGGGATGAGACCTGGGAGTAATCTGGGGGGACCCTGTGCCCTATCAGCAAGATGGAAGGAGTTTTCCGAGGCATTCTTGCAACAATATTTTCCTGTTGAGCTCCACCGAGCCAGGCAATACAGGTTCTTACATTTTGAGCAGGGCAATATGAGTGTTTGGGAGCATTGTATGCAATTCAACTCCTTAACTTAGTATGTTTCTACGGTTGTGGCTGAGATGAGTGACAGAGTACATCGATTTGTGGGTAGTCTGAGACCACATTTGGTTAATGAATGTACCACGGCTTCCTTAAATCTAAATATAGACATCGCCCGCATTCTTAGAAGACACATAAGAGGCAGCAGGAGGACGATCAAGATCATGATAGGGGATAGCATAAAAGGGTCCGGTCCGTAGGTGATATGGGAGGGCTTCGAGGTGGGTTTTGGCCTCAGTTTCCTAGATGGCCATCTTATCCGGCGACTAGTGCACCATTACAATTTCAGGACCAGCATCATACGGACCACTTATTTTGGTTAGGGTCAGAGTTCATGGGCACCAGACCCGCAATATAGAGGATATTCTAGTCAGGTGAGACCCCCGATGCCGTATTAGAGTCGATATGGTAGGACTCATTTTGTAAAATGCCTCCAAGGTTCATATGTATGTTATTTGTGTGGGCATCCCATTCACATTATGCACATTTGTCCGATGAGAGTTGGGATGGTGGGGCACAACCGACAGGGTCTGTAGCAGGTTCTTCTTCATTAGTACGCCCTCCTGGGCAAGGCACACAGATGACGGCTGGTAGAGGCAGGTCAGGGGTGGAGCGTCAAGCTCAGGCGGTCATCAGAACTGCATTTATGCATTGTCAGGTTTACAGGACCTAGAGTCGTCTTAGAATGTGGTTACAAGTATATTATCCGTATTTTCCCTTGATGTATATGCCTTGATATATCCAGGTTCTACTTTGTCGTATATTACTCTCTTCGTTGCTGGTAAATGTGGTAAAGAACCTGAATTGTTGCATCAGTCATTTGAAGTGTCTACGCTCATGGGTGAGTACGTGATCATTAGGTGGGTATATTAGAGTTGTGATGTGATGATTTATAATCATCACACCTTAGCCGATTTGAATGAATTAGAAATGGTGGAATTTGATGTTATTATGGGTGTGGATTGGCTGGCTTCTTGCTACACTAGTGTGGATTGTTGGATGAAAGTTGTTCGCTTTAATTTTTCAGGCTCGGAATATGATCTCGACATGATATATCAATCATCTAGTGCGAGTGCAAGATGCGGAGGCAAAGACTCCGGCCCTTTAGTCGGAGTCGGTCCATGTTGTTAATGAATTCCCCGATGTATTTCCTGATGAACTTCCTGGCATTCCTCCTGAAAGGTAAATTGATTTCATTATTGACGTGTTTCTAGACACCCAGCTTATATTTATTCCTCCGTACAGAATGGCCCTTGTTGAATTGAAGGAATTGAAAGCTCAGTTGAAATATCTTCTAGATAAGGGCTTTATCAGGCCAGTACTTCCTCGTGGGGTGCCCCGGTGTTATTTGTTCATAAGAAAGATGGTTCATTGAGAATGTGTATTGATTACCGTCAGCTGAATAAGGTAACGATTAAGAATAAATATCCGCTTCCAAGGATCGACGACCTGTTTGATCAATTGCAAGGCGCCAAGTATTTCTCAAAGATCGATCTTAGATCTGGGTACTATCACTAAAAGTCAAGGAGAAAGATGTCCTGAAGACAACCTTTCAGACCAGATATGGCCATTATGAATTATCGTTATGTCATTTTGTCTAACCAATGGACCAACGACTTTTATGGATCTGATGAATCGAGTGTTCAAGCCATTTTTGGAAATCTTTGTGATTGTGTTTATTGATGATATTTTGTTGTATTCTTGATCATAAGAGGAGCACGTAGATCACTTGCGAACAGTGTTATAGATGCTTCAGGATCTTAAGTTGTATGTTAAGTTCTTCAAATGCGAGTTCTAGTTGAACTCAGTGGCTTTTCTTTGTCATATAGTATCGAATGAGGGCATCAAAGTTTATAATCAAAATATCGCAGTAGTTAAAAATTGGCTGAGGCATACAACTCCTACGGAGGTACGTAGTTTCTTAGGCTTAGCTGGTTACTATCGTAGGTTTGTAGAAACTTTCTCTTCTATTGCTGCTCCATTAACAAAATTGACGCATAAGGAGGCTAAATTCTAGTGGACCGATACTTGTGAAAAGAGCTTCTAGGAGTTAAAAAGCAAATTAACATCAAAATATATTCCAGCCCTTCCCGAAGGATCAGAGGGTTATGTTGTATATTGTGACGTTCCATAGGGGTTGGGTTATGTTCTGATGCAGCACGGTAAAGTTATTGCATATGCTTCAAGAAAACTAAGTAAACATGAGGAGAATTACCCGACTCAAGACCTTGAGTTGGCGGCTATTATATTTTCTCTGAAAATATGGCGTCACTATCTGTATGGAGTTCAGACCGCGGGGATGGCTTGAATTGTTGAAATACTATGATGTTGATATCCTATACCATCCCAGCAAGGCAAATATTGTGGCTGACGCGCTAAGTCATAAATCAATGGCCAGCCTGAGGCATGTGGGAGTTGATAAATTAGAAATGACTACAGATTTGTATCGATTGGCCAGTTTAAGTGTATGATTACTTGATGTAGGCGACGGGGGTGACATAGTTTAGAATGTTGACGATTCCTCGGTAGTGGCAGAAGTAAAGGAGGGGAAAGAATTCCCTTTCAGAAAAAGTAGTTGTTCGAGTTGTCCAAGGACGAAGTCCTTAAATATAAGGGCCGGTTATATGTGCCCAATGTTTGGGGACTCTGAGGATAAATTATGGTAGAGATTCACCAGTCCATGTATTCTATTCATCGTGGGTCTACGAAGATGTACCATGACCTTCGACAAATATACTGGTGGAACGACATGAAGAGAAATATTGTCGAATACATCACCCAGTGTCCAAATTGCCAACAAGTTAAGATTGAGCTGCAGAAGCTCGAAAGATTGCTTTAGAATATAGAGATTCCGACCTAGAAACGGGAGACAATCAATATGGATTTCATTACGGGATTACCGAATTCTTGTCAGAAGTTCGATTCTATATGGGCTATCATGGATAAACTTATAAAGTCAGCTCATTTCTTACCTGTCAGAATTACCTTTTCAGACAAGGATTATGCTAGATTATATATTAAGGAAATAGTTAGATTTCATGGAGGACTAATTTCTATTATATTGGATAGAGGTGCCAAGTTTACAGCTAACTTCTGGAGGTCCTTCCAGAAAGGTTTGGGTACGCAGATCAGTCTTAGCATAACTTTTCATCCGTAGATAAATGGTGCACTATTCTGACGCTTGAGTATATGTTGTGAGCATGTGTTCTAGACTTCAAAGGAAGTTGGGATGATGATCTGCCGCTTATTAAGTTTTCTTATAATAATAGCTACTATTCTAGTATCCAGATGGCACCATATAAAGCCCTATATGGGCGAAAATGCAGCTCTCTTATCGGTTGGTTCGATGTTGGCGAGACAAAATTATTAGGCCCTGATTTGATGCAACATGCCATAAAGAAGGTGAAAGTGATTCAGGATCGATTGTTGACCACTTAGGGCCGACAAAAGTCCTACTCAAATAATCGGCATCAAGACTTAGAGTTTGTTGTGGGATACTGGGTGGTCTTGAAGGTGTTGCCTATGAAAGGCGTGATGAGGTTCGGGAAGAGAGGCAAGCTTAGCCCTAGGTGTGTCGGACCATATCAGATTATCCAGGAAATCACTCAAGTAGCTTATAAACTTGAGTTTCCCTCGAAATTAGAAGTAGTTCATCCTATATTTCATGTATCCATGCTTCGTAAGTGCTTGAGGATCCCTCCCGCATTACCCCCATTGAGGATGTCCAAGTCACAGAAGACCTATCCTATGAGGAAATTCCGGTAGCTATCCTAGATCGCCAGGTTCATAAGTTACGAATCAAAGAGTTGGCTTCAGTTAAGGTAATTTGGAGGAACAACTATGTAGAGGAAATGACATGGGAAGCTGAGGAGGATATGAAATCCAGATATCCTCATTTGTTTCCAGATGTTGGTTTATATCGATACTTGTGCGATACAGTTTCCTTACTCTTAAATTACTTATCGAGCTTAATTCACATATCTTGTTTAGGTGATAATGTTGAGACAAATATGGCAGGCACAACTCAAAGTACAACAGATGATATTTGAGGTGAGTTCTGGCTAACCCTTTTTTATTATTGCATAAATAGACAGTTATGTGAGTCCAATTGGATGTTATTATGCTATTCTGTAGCCATGTATGTCATTGTTTGTGTGTTTGGGCTGCTTATCAGGTTTCGGATAGTCCTATTTACAAAGAAAACTCTACCAAAAGTTTTAGAAATCTTGGGAGTTAGAATATTAATCAACATTCGAGGACGAATGTTCCTAAGGGGGGATGATGTTACACCCCATACTTTTGTCGTTGATTGCATAGTTAGTTAACTAATGTAAGCCCATAGAGTTTAAGATCCCTCCAAAATGTTAAGAGAGGTTTATTGAGGTGATAATTACGTTTTGTAAGAATTCGGGGTTATACGAATTAAAGAAAAAAAAATTCGACAAAGTTCACCAACGGGAAGTAGATTGCCATAGCCCGTACTTTTGGGTAAGAATAAGAGTGCATAATATGATAATAGGTCTTTTTATAAGGTATTTTAATCGTACAATAGACATATGTTAAGCTTTAAAGTCAAGCAAGTTGTAAAACAAAATTTGGCAAAGGTCATTGCAAGTTACGTTCGTAAGATTGCTGAAATTTGGGTCAGATGTAGCAGAGCTTTACTCTCAATCTACTAAGAATTATAGGGCGATCCACCCTTGAAATTTAGGTATTATGAGTCTAGTTTTTATATCATCAAACTGTTCGTCAATATGACATTGGAGTAGAAAGATATTTTCATTTTTGCGAGACTGTGCAGGCAGCCCCTATGGGATCCACTTAGGACGGTAAAAATATTCAGATATATATCCAATGTCTACAGCTCATTTTCATTCCCATTTTTCACTATTTCTAGACCCAAAATACTCCCAAACCCTCTCTAAGAGTTCTCATATGATTCAAGGCCAAAATCAAAGGCAAACAAAGTAAATCTAACGTGAAGAATCCCGTGGTCGTAGTATTAGTGCTTTTCTCCTAGTTGTGTTGATTTTGGAGACTCCTTGGAAGTGAATTTATCTCTAAATTGGAGGGATTCTTGTGCTTGGAGGTAATTTTCATTGTCTCCTTCTTGTTCTTAAGTTTATACAAGTTGTAGGAGTGTTATTACTAAGAGGTTGTAAAATAAATTTTTAGAGGAACTTGGAATCTAGTTGTGTGTAATGAGTTGCTCGTTTGAGACTGTATGTTGGTGTTAAATTGCTGGATTTGGTTTTTTTTGTTTGCTAAAATGATCAAAAAGATAAGTATGGTGAAAGATATGTTCTTAATGTTAAGCTACTATTGTTAAGGAACTTGAGAGTTCTATGTACTCAAGGTATTTGACAAATTGTCTAAGTGAAGGCTACCTATAGTTATTGATTCTATTTTAATTCCAATAATTCGTATGATGTAGATAATCGACCGTAGGACGTGCAAGAATCCGTGGAACGTAATTAGCTTCATCAACAAGGTATGTGGGGAAACGTTCCTTCTTGGCATGACTCGATATAAATATTCCTTTGAAATAATCTTCATGTCATATGATTGAATAACCCTAAGCCTTTCTTGACGTAATTGATCATGTTCTTGTGTATTCCTTATCAATAGCTTTTTACGGATTCGATATATCTTAGAATAATTATCTTAAAGGTTAAAGAACGTAGCAACAATAACAATAGTCGGAGGATAACGATAATAGGCCACTCCGACTCTTATTGTAATATCTCTTACGATTGGTCTTGCATTGCACGTATATATGTATCTATTTTCTCACCGAGTCGTTCTATAGTTGGTTGGGTATGACACTTATATGTACACACCACTACAGTTGGTTTGATATTATTGAGTCCTATTAAGGCCAGGTACGACCTAGCCCTTTTGAGGCCGGGTACGTTATGATTTTGCCCCACATAGAGGCTTGATACTTTTTTATATGGCCCTACTGAGTGGCTTAATTTTTACAGACACACACACACACACACACACACACACACACACACACACACACACATATATATATATATATATATATATATATATATATATATATAGTTATAGCAGTTGTATGTCCTTTGTGGCCGCTAATTTTTGTACCCATATATCTTCTACTATATCTTGTGTTTTCACATGCTACCTGCCTTACATATTCAGTACATCTTTCATACTGATGCCCCTTTCTGGGGCACTGTGTTCATACCCACGGGTACAGATAGACTGGGCGACATACCTCCTCAATAGTATGCATGTCTCAGTTGTTAGGTGTCGCACTCCACTTCTCTGGAGTTGCTATACAGGAGAAGATAGGTACTATTGTATATACTTCTGGCATTTTGGATATGGCAAGGCCCTGTCATGACCTATTTATGTATTATAGTACTCTTAGAGGCTTGCAGACTAGCGCTTAGTGTGTATATGTTTCATTATGGCCTTGTCGTCCCTCTTATTAGTTGACAATACTCTCCTTGCGGCCTTGGTTATTTGTATATAATGTGTTGGGACTCTTCTACTTACAGTTTGTTGTACATTTTTGTCTTGTTAATATTATCTGGAGGACTTGTCGACCCGGGTTCCATGTCAGAGGTTTTGGGTACTATAGTTGGTCCGCTCTAGCCTTCGGGTGCCGGGTGCCGGCTACACCCCCCTCCCCTCCCCAGGTAGGGGTGTGACACATATAGTCCAATTGGCAGCAAAACTGGAAAGGGGAGGAGAGGAGAGGAGAGCATAAAGTAATTTTGGAGATGTGCTAAATCAAGTTATGAAGTGAAATTAAGAGAGGAGTTGGCAAAACTTGATAAGCTTGGTAAGGATATGTATGAAGACTTGTTAAAATACAACATGGTGTAGGGCATACTTTAAGGAGCATTCCAAGTGTGATAATGTTGAAAAGAACAATTGTGAAACTTTTAATTCTTGGATATTAGCTCCTAGGCACAAATCAACGTATCACTATGTTGGAGGAAATTATGAGAAATATAACGACTACAAATGCTGAAATGTTAAAATTTATTGAAGCTTGGATATCAAACATATCTCATATGGCTAAGTTGATATTATAAGAGAGTAAAAAACTTTCTAGGAGATGTCAGTTTATATAGTATGGATGTGTAATAGATGAACGTGTAAAAATATTTATTATTGATCTAAGAAGGAAAACATGTACTTGAAGATTATGGCAACTTAGAGGTATTCCATGTCAACATTTGGTATGTGCATTATATAACATAAACCAAGAGCTTGAAGATTATTTGGAGCATTGATATAGGAAGGATACCTTAACTCTGTTCTATATGACATATGATCAGTATAACTTTCAGTGCCAGAGGTAAACTTTTGTAGAATTATTACGTGAAAATCCAAATCGAGAAGTTGTTGATGTTAGCCTTGTTTTAATGATGACCTCTCGCATGAATCTGCACGATCACATAAATGAATAATAATTCAAAAATAAAAAGGACAATAAGAATGTGGGATTCATAAGGAAAAAGGAAGACAGTTGGTCACAAGGAAAAAAGAATCAATCGAATATTGGAAATTAGAAAAAGCTGAAAATTAGCGACTCAACAAGGAAAGAAGAATCAGAGGAATCAACCAAGACTTGAAATATTGTGGCTTACATGGAAAAGAAGAATCAATCAGTTATATAGAATCTCGCTAGTACAAATCAAGCGATTGATAGAGTCATCTGCTGGGTATGACCTTAACTATAGTAGCTCAGAAAGGAAGCATATATGTGTAGCTCTTGGAAGGCTCTGACCTTATTCTTGGAATATCTTTCAAGGATCAAATCTCTTGGGGTTGTAATCTGTATATTTGCAGTAGATCAAGAAAAGTATCTGCAAAATCTCAGTAACTCCTAACGGACCTCTTTTTGTGTATTTAAGAAGACGAAGTACTCCATGACAAGATATACTTTTGTCTAACCAATCTCAAGCTTTTGTTCTACTTTCATTTAATTTACTGTATAAAAGAAAGAGAAAAGAGAGAGAGAGAGAGAGAGAGAGAGAGAGAGAGAGAGAGAGAGAGAGAGAAATAAGTGAGGCATTGTATCAAAATCTGACATAAGAAGATACTGAAGTGTGAAGAAGTCACAAAACCGTCTTGTAAAAATTTCAATAGGGAGCAATCAGAGAGAACCCTCTTGCAACCCAAGGAGAGTGGACTTGGGTTCACATTGAATTCAAATCAGTATAAAATATTGATGTGCAATTTACTTTACTATAATTTATTATTCTGCAATGCATTCACAGTTACTACTAGTACCATAGTCGACTACACTAGGAGAGTAAGGACACAAAAGTTAACAAAAATTATAATTTACTCCCCTCTTGTACTTTAAATTGGTATCAGAGCTAAGTCTCACTTATCTATCATTGCTTAACGGCTTGTGAGAAAATATCATGTCGAACCACGGGATTGGAGCCTTGTTTCGATAAAATACCTCGCAGACCAGACCTCCCCACTTCAATGGTCAACATTTTACGCACTGGAAAGTCATAATGGAGATTTACATGAAATTTTATGATGTTAAAGTCTAGCATGTTATCAAGAATGGAGACTATCCTATCCCTTCTACAAAATTCAAAAAACAAAAAAATTAGTAGACAGGTATTTACTGATCCTTTGGATATAGATGATTATTCTGATGAATAAATGGTTATGATACAAATCAATGCAAAATAAAAAATATCTGCTATACAATACCATAAGTGGAGAATAATATGAAATGAATTCAAGTTGTGATATTAAAAAAGAGATGTGGTATAAGCTAGAAGTCATTTATGAAGGAACAAATAAATTAAAGGAGAATAGAATCAATCTTTTGATACATGATTACGAATTATTTCAAATGAAGGAAGGAGAATCGATGTAACCACCCGGTCGGTTATTTTGTGTATTTGAGCCCCATTCCCTTATTTGATGCTTCTCGTATTCTTAGTTGTTATTTTGTAACTTGTGGGTATGGGTGATTTGGTTTCAGATAGGTTTTGGAATGAATTGGAATACTTAGTTCCTGGGTTGGAAGCTAAAGTTATAAAAATTGATCGGGGTTTGCCTTTTGTGTAAACGACCCCGGAATGGTATTTTGATGGTTCCAATAGGTTTATATGGTGACTTTAGACTTCGACGTATGTCCGAATTTGGATTTAGAGGTCCTTAGATTGATTTGGCTCTATTTGGCAAAAGTTGGAAAGTTGAATGTTTGGAAGGTTCATAGGTTTGACTTGAAATTGACTTTGATGTTATTGGGTTTGGATTATTGTTCGAGAATTTGTAATAAGTTCGTTATCTCATTTAGAATATATGTGCAAAATTTGAGGTTATTCTAGGTTGGTTAGACGTGATTCAGCATGAGTTTTGAAAGGTTGAAGTTTGATTAGTTCATTAAGCTTGAATTGAGGTGTGATTTGTGATTTTGATATTGTTTTGAGTGTTTTGAGACCTTGAGTAGGTCCATATTGTATTTTGGGACCTTTTTGTATGATTGGACAGGATCCCGAGGGTCTCGGTGTGTTTCGGATTGACAACAGATGGTTTGGTGTCATGTAGGTAGTTCTGGCTTGGGGTTTCGCACCTGCGAGATTTGATCCGCAGGTGCGAGTCTGTAGAAGAGGATCTGGGGTCACAGATGCGCATTTGGATGGGATCAGGTTAGTCCACAGATGCAATTGTTTGAGCGCAGGTGTTTAGCTTCTTCACATAAGCGAAGTGTTGTCCGTGGAAGCGGATGGATGGGGGTCTAACTGAATTCCGCACTTGCGATGGTTTTTACACATAAGCAGCGTCGCAAAAGCGACATATGGACTGCAAAAGCGACAAATTACTGGGTTGAACTAATTTAATCGAGGGTTTGGCTTATTTTATTATATTTTGAGATTGGGAGCTCGGATTGAGATAATATTTTACGCGACTTTCACCACTTGGATTGGGGTAAGTTTTCTTCACTCGGATTTGATTAATATTCATGATTCCATCATTGAATTTGGCATTTTATTGGTGAATCTAAGTGAGAAAAATTGGGGATTTTAGCAAAACTTTATTAAAATAAAAAATAGAGATTTGAACCCTGATTCGGACTTTCGGAGTCGGATTTGAATGAAACTTAAATATTTGGGCTCTTTTTCGAATGTGTAGTAGGGATTTGTTACTTTTGTCGGGTTTCGGGAAGCGGGCCAGGGTTAACCTTTTGGTTGAATTTTTGATATTTGATAAAGATCGGAGCTTTGTTACTTGGAATCGGTTTCTATTGTCGTGTTTGATGTTATTGAGTTATTTTTGGCAAGATTTGATCCGTTGGAGGCTGATTCGAAAGGAAAGTGAGTTTTAGAGTATTAATTTGCCTTGTTTGAAGTAAGTATATTGCCTAACCTTGTGTATGGGAATACCCCTTAGGATATGGCCTTAATTTATTATTCGTGTTATGTGAAAAATGATGTGTACACGAGGTAACGAGCGTATACACAGGTGCTATGTGTGGCATATGACCGTATTAGACCTTAGGCTATGATATGCCTTAATTTGAGGACGTATTTTACATGAAACGTGCTTAATCGCTTTGTGGCTATGTGAACGTGATCATTATAATTATTTTAGCCGTAATTATGTTTTTATGTTAAACACTCATTCACATTTTACTATTTTCTTGTCCCTTTGCACCGTGTTATAGATTATGGGCTTATATCTTTGACGAAATTTTGGCATTATTATTTTGTGATAATTGTGGCACATGTGGACATGTTGAGCAGATTGATTGGGTGTTGGCATAAGGTCTTTGCCGTGCGATTGTGATTATTGTGGTGCACGTGGGGCAAAATAAGGGTGGCATTTTCTCAAATTGCCCACGTGGCAAAATAAGAGTGGTGATATGCGCATGTGGTGAAATAAAGAGGGCATTTATTGTTATTTGTACATGCAGCAAACTAAGGGTGTCATTGTTGATGATGTTATGTGATGATTTGGGGATGTTTATCTTGATGTTGTTTATGTGTTGAAACAGGGATGATATTTTGATCATAAACATATTTTCTTAAAACTCTGTCTTGCATTTTTAATATGTTGTTAGTTTAATTTTGACATACTATCATATGCCCCCACTTCTATTTGATGATTATCGGCAAAGGTGAATCATTCTACGTTGGGTTTTTATCACATGTTCTAATGATATTGTTGATATTATTTTTTATTACATATTATGTTCTCAGTTATTGATACATTGCACAGTTCATTTGACTAGTGAGTATCATATGACTTGAACATCGTCACTACTACGCCGAGGTTTGTCTTAATACTTACTGGGTACCAATCGTGGTGTACACATACTATACTTCTGCACATTTTTGTGTAGATCCAAGTGTTGGAGGCAACAGATCTTGAAAGTAAGAGCTTGTATCGGTTGTAAGGATTCAAGGTAGAGTTTCATGTTGTCGCAGTCCCTTGGAGTCTCATCCTTTATGTTGATATTGTTAATTTTACATTCGAATATTATTGTATTTTGAATATTCTATATGTATTAAGTTAGAGCTCATGAATCTGTACTGCCTAGTTCTGGAGAGATGTATTGAGTATTGCCACTTTGGCTTGTGTTCAATCTATTTCTACTTTTATGTTAAACTCTATTTTATTATATCATGTTTTGTTGATTAATGATGTTAAGTGATAGTATTACCTAGTTTCAGAGATTAGGTTCCATCACGACCCCTATGGTAGGAGTTGGGTCGTGACAAGTTGATCTCAAAGCTCTAAGTTCATAGGTTCTATGAGTCATGAGCATGTTTAGTAGAGTCTTGCGAATCGGTACAGAGACATATGTACTTATCTTTGAGAGGCTACCGAAATATTAGAAAACATCACCTTCTTTCATTCTTTATCGTTCTGATTTGTTATTCTCTTACAGATGGTGAGGACACGTTCTGCCAGATCAACTGAGCAAACACCAACGCCCCCTCTTAGAGCTGCGAGAGGTCGGGGTCAAGGTAGGGCACGTGTCGCAGCTAGGGCACCTGTTAGAGTAGCAACATTGAAGCCACTAGTCGCTCTAGTTGAGGATTAGGATCCCGAGCATGTTGAGTATGCACTTGAGCAGCCTATTGCTACACCAGGGCTCCAGGAGACCTTGGCACACTTCATAAGTTTGTTTGGGAGTTTGGCCCATACAGGGTTGATCCCGGTTGAACCAGCTACTTCACAAGCTAGGGAGGAGCTCAGACTCCCGCCGCCCGTACACCAAAGCAGTCGATTCATGATTATCAGTCACCAAGTGTCACACCAGTGTATCCAGTAGTTGTAGTTCATCCCGAGGTAGGGCCAGTTGTGTAGGCTAAGGGGAAGAAGAGTTTGGAGAGGTTTTAGAAGTTTCATCCTCCCTAGTTTAGTGGAGGGGCTTCTAAAGATGCATAGGGTTTCCTAGATCACTATCATCGCATTCTGCCTACTATGGGTTTGGTGGAGTCGAGCGGGGTCGACCTTACTACTTTTCAGTTGACGGGCCAGCATACAGATGGTGGAAGACTTATGGGTCGAGTAGGCCAACTAGCACAACACTACTTACATAGTCCCAATTCTCCAATCTTTTCTTGAGAGAGTTTATTCCACAAACCCACAGGGACGAGTTGCTTAGCAAGTTTGAGCAGTTGCACCAGGGGAGTATGATTGTGTTTGATTATGCTATGAAGTTTACAAAGTTATCTCGTCATGAAACTCTTTGATTTCCATAGATAGAGAGAGAGTCTGTCGATTTATTGAGGGACTCGCCTACACCTCAAATTTGAGATGGCATGGGAGTTGGAGACTAAGACTTCATTTCTTCATGTTGTGGAGATTGCTAGGAGGTTAGTGCATATCCGCGGGCAGGAGAGGGAGGCTAAGAAGCCTCGTGATTTTGGAGGATTTAGTGGCTCCTACTCTGGGGGCAAGGTCTGTCAAGGTAGAGGTCATCTTAGTCGACCAGTTCTTTCTGCACTTCAGGCTTCCTGTAGTGCTCCAACTAGCCATGGATTTCAGAGCACTTGTACTAGATAGCCATTTTTCAGTGCACCTTCTGCACGGGGTTCATACAATGGTTATTCCAATCATCGGGGGCAGACTCAGTACCAACAGTCATGCCCGCAGAGAGATTGTTGAGTATGGTGATACTAGGCACATTATGAGAGATTATCCCAGACTTCGGATGGGTGGACCTTAAGAAGGTACTCATGCTATGGCTCCCAACCCAGTTGCTACTCCACCTTCACAACCAGCTAGAGGTGGAGGACAGGAGGGTAGAGGTCATCCTAAAGGAGAATGCCAAGCTCATTTTTTTGCTATTCCTAGTAGGACTAAGGCAGATGCATCAGATGAAATCACTACAGGTATTGTTCTGATCTGTCATAGAGATGTATCAGTTTTATTTGATCCGGATTCTACTACTCATATGTGTCATCCTACTTTGCTTCATATTTGGATGTCTTGTAATATTTTGGATACTCTTGTTTATGTGTCTACACCCGTTGGGGATTCTATTATGGTGAACTATGTTTATCGTTCTTGTTTGATCACTATTGGGGGCTACGAGACAAGGGTTGAACTTTTGTTTCTTAATATGGTGGATTTTGATGTAATTTTGTGTATGAATTGGTTATCTCCATACCACGCTATTTTGGATTATCACGCTAAGACTGTGACATCGGCTATGCCGGGGTTGCCTAGGTTGAAATGGATAGGTTCCTTAGGACATGTTCCTAGTAGGATGGTGTCTTTTTTGAAGGTTTAACGGATGGTAGAGAAGGGGTGCTTAGCGTACTTAGCCTTTCTTAGAGATGTGAGTGTTGATACACCCGCAGTTGATTCAGTCCCCGTAGTGAGGGAGTTGTCAGATGTATTCCATGTAGACTTATCGGGCATGCCACCTAATAGGGATATTGGTTTTGGTATTGACTTGGCACCGCGCACTCAGCCCATATTTATTCCACCATATCGCATGGCTCCAGCAAAGTTGAAGGAATTGAAGGAACAGTTGCAGGAATTTCTAGATAAAGGTTTCATCAGGACTAGTGTCTCGCCTAGGGGTGCGCTGGTGTTGGTTGTTAAGAAGAAGGACGAGTCTATGAGAATGTGTACTGACTATTGGCAGTTGAACAAAGTTATCATCAAGAACAAGTATCCACTGCCATGTATTAATGATTTATTTGATCAGCTTCAGGGTATTAGGGTATTCTCGAAGATGATTTGAGATCGGGGTACCATCAGTTTAAGATCAGGGCTTCAGACATTCCTAAGATAGCCTTCAAGACCCATTATGGGCATTATGAGTTCTTGGTGATGTCTTTTGGGCTGACCAATGCCCCAACAACTTTTATGTATTTGATGAACAATGTGTTTCAGCCTTATCTGGATTCCTTCATCATTGTGTTCATTGATGATATATTGATGTATTCCCATAGTAGGGAGGAGCACGAGCAGAATTTGAGGATGTGCTCTAGACTTTGAGGGAGAAAAAGCTATATGGTATGTTCTCCAAGTGCGAGTTTTGGTTAGATTTAGTGACATTCTTGGGCCACGTGGTGTCCAGTGAAGAGATTAAGGTGGATCCAAAAAAGATTGAGGTAGTTCAAAGTTGGCCCAAACCTTCTACCGCTACAGAGAATTAGAGTTTCCTAAGGTTGGTTGGGTATTGTCATTGCTTTGTGGAGGGGTTTTCATCTATCGCAACCCCATTGACTAAGTTGACTCAGAAGGCTGCCCTATTTAGGTGGTCTGACGAGTGTGAAGAGAGATTTCGGAAGCTCAAGACTGCCTTGACTACAACTCAAGTTCTAGTTTTGCCTTCGGGATTGAGTTCATATACAGTCTACTTGATGATTCATGGGTTGGTATCGGGTGTGTGTTGATGCAGGATGGTAGGATGATTGCCTATGCTTCGCGTTTGTTGAAGCCCCATGAGAAGAGCTACCCAGTGCACGATTTGGAGTTAGCATCTATTGTACACACGCTCAAGATTTGGAGGCACTATCTATATGGCATGTCTTCTGAGGTGTATACGGATCACCGAGACTCTTCAACATCTATTCAAGAAAAAGGATTTGAACTTGAGGAAATTGAGGTGATTAGAGATTGAAGGACAATGATGTCACCATTCTTTATTATCTGGGGAAGGCTAGTATAGTGGCCCACACCTTGAGTAGGAAGGCGGAGAGTATAAGGAGTCTTGCTTTTATTCCAACTATGGAGAGAACGTTAGAAATGGATGTTCTGGCTTTGGCCAATAGGTTTGTGAGGTTTGATATTTTGGAGCCTAGACGGGTGCTTGCTTGTGTTGTATCTCAGTCATCCTTGTTTGAGCGTATCAAGGCGTGTCAGTATGATGATCACCACTTGCTTGTCCTTAAGGACATGGTGCAGCACGATGATGCTAAGGAGGTGACTATTGGAGATGATGGGGTATTGAGTATTATGGGTCGGATCTATATTCCTAATGTGGATGGCTTGAGAGAGTTGATTCTTGAAGAGGCTCATAGTTCACGGTATTCTATTCACCCAGGTGCTACAAAGATGTACCATGATTTGAAGTAGCATTACTGGTTGAGAAGGATGAAGGACATTATTGAGCATGTTGCACAGTGTTTGAACTGTCAGTAGGTTAAGAATGAGCATCAGAGACCGGATGATTTGCTTCAGAGGCTAGATATACCACAGTGGAAGTGGGAGCATATCACTATGGATTTTGTGGTTGAACTGCCACGGACCTTAAGGAGATTTGATGATATAGGAGTCATTGTGGACAGACTGACCAAGTCTGCACATTTTAATCCGGTCATGACTGCCTACACTTCAGAGGATTTAGCTCGGATTTATCTTAGAAAGATTATTCACGTGCATGGTGTGCCTGTGTCTATTATCTCGGATCAAGGCACTTAGTTTATATTGCAGTTTTGGAGAGCCGTATAGAGTGAGTTGGGCATGCAGGTTGAGTTGAGCATGACATTTTATCCCGAGACAGACAGGGAGTCCGAGCATACCATTCATATCTTGGAAGATATGTTGAGAGCCTACGTCATTGATTTTGGAGGCTAGTGGGACCAGTTTCTACCTTTAGCAAAGTTCGCCTACAACAACAGCTACTAGTCGAGTATCCAGATGGCTCCATATAAGGCCTTATATGGGAGGTGATATCATTCTTCGGTTGGTTGGTTTGAGCCTATGGAGGCTAGTTTATTGGGCACTAATTTGGTTCGTGATGCTTTTGAGAAGGTGAAATTGATTTAGGAGCGACTTCGTACAACGCAATCTAGGTTATGCTGATAGAAAGGCTCATGATGTGACATTCATGGTAGGTGAGAAGGTTATACTCAGAGTTTAGCCCATAAAGGGTATGATGAGGTTCTAGAAGAAGGGCAATTTGAGCCCTCGGTATATTAGTCCTTTCGAGGTGTTAGAGAGAGTTGGTGAGGTGACCTACAGACTTTCTTTGCCACCCAACTTATTGGGAGTTCATCCGATGTTCCATGTTTCTATGGTTCGGAAGTACTATGAGGATCCTTTACATGTATTGGATTTCAGCTCGGTGCAGTAGGACAAGGATTTGACTTATGATGAAGAGCCAATGACCATTTTGGATAGGCAGGTTTAGAAAACTGAGGTAGAAGGTTATTGCATTGATAAAGATTCAGTGGAGAGGTTAATCGGTCGAGGAGGCAACTTGGGCGACTGAGCAAGATATGCAGAGCAGATATGCTCATGTTTTGATTCCAGGTATTATTCTAAAATAGTTCGAGGATGAATGTTTGTTTAAGATGGGGGAAATGTAATGACCCGATCGGTTGTTTTGTGTATTTGAGCATCGTTCCCCTATTTGATTCTTCCTGTATGCTTAGTTTTTATTTTGTGACTTGCAAGGATGGTTGGTTTGGTTTCGGAAATATTTTAAAATAAATTGGAATACTTAGTTTCAAGGTTGGTAGCTTAAGTTATAAGAGTTGATTGGGATTTGGCTTTTGTATAAATGATCCCAAAATAGTGTTTTGATGGTTCCAATAGGTTCGTATGGTGAGTTTGGACTTAGGCGTATGTCCGAATTTGGATTTGGAGTTTCTTAGGTTGATTTGGCTCTATTTGGCGAAAGTTGGAAAGTTGAAGGTTTGGAAGGGTCATAGGTTTGGTCGGGAGTTGACTTTGATGTTTTCAGATTTTGATTGTTTTTTGGGAAGTTGGAATAATTTTGTTATGTCATTTTGAACTTGTATGAAAAATTTGAGGTTATTCTGGGTTGGCTAGACGTGGTTCGGCATGAGTTTTGAAGGTGATGTTTGATTAGTTCATTAAGCTTGAATTGAGGCGATTTGTGGTTTTGATTTTATTTTGAGTTTTTTGAGACCTCGAGTAGGTACGTGTCTTGTTTTGGGATTGTTTGGTATGATTGGACAGGGTCCCAAGTGTTTCAGATTGACTTCGGATGGTTTGGTGTCATTTAGGCAGTTCTGGCCTAGTGTTTTCGCACATGTGAGATTTGGTCCGCATGTGAGAGTTCACAGAAGCGGACCTGGGGTCGCAGATGTGCATTTGGATGGGATCAGGTTAGTATGCAGATGTGGCTGTTTGAGCGCAGATGCGCTGGCGCAGGTGCAAAGCTCTATCCGCATAAGCGAATTCGCAAAAGCGAAAGGTTGTCCGCAGAGGGGTTTAAGTTAATTGCGCACATGCGATGGTTTTTCCGCATATGAGGTGTCGCAGAAGCGACATATGGACCGCAGAAGTGACAAATCGCTGGGCAGAACTAATGTAATTGAGGGTTTGGCTTATTATATCATATTTTGATATTGGGATGATTATTTAGGCGATTTTCACCACTTGGATTGGGGTAAGTGTACTTGACTCAGATTTGAATGTTATTCATGATTCTGTCATTGTATTTAGCATTTGATTGTTGAATCTAAGTGAGAAAAATTGAGAGTATTGGCAAAACTTTTCTAAAAGAAAAAATAGTGATTTGAACCCCGATTCGGAGCCGGATTTGGATTAAACTTATATATTTGGGCTTGTATTCGAATGGGTAGTCAAGATTTATGGCTTTGTCGGGTTCCGAAAAGCAATCCTTGGTTTACATTTTGGTTGACTTTTTGATATTTGATAAATATCGGAGTTTTATTACTTAAAATCAATTTGTATAGCCTTGTTTGATGTTATTGAGTTATTTTTGGCTAGATTTGACCCGTTCGGAGGCTGATTCGAGAGTCAAGGGATGTTTAGAGTATTGATTAGCTTGTTTGAGGTAAGTATCTTGCCTAACCTTGTGTAGGAGAGTATTCCTTAGGATTTGGCCTTAATTGTTTATTCGTGTTACCTGAAAAGCGACGTATACACTAGGTGACGATCGTGTACATGTGTGCTATGTGTGGCTTATGACCAGATTAGACCTTAGGCTATTAATATGCCTTAATTTGAGGATGTATCTTACATGAAACATGCTTAATCACTTCATGGCTATGTGGACATGATCACTACAATTGTTTTAGCCGTAGTAATATTTTATATGTTAAACATTCATCCGTGTTTTATTATTTTCATGTCATGGTGCACCTTGTTGATAAATTATGAGCTTATATCTTTGATGAAATTTTGGTATTATTATTTTGTGATAATTTTTGCATATGTGGACATGTTGAGCAAATTCATTGGTTGTCGGCACAAGGTCTTTGTCGTGCGATTGTGATTATTATTGTGCACATAGGGCAAAATAAGGGTGGAATTTTTCTCGGGTTACCGATGTAGCGAAATAAGGGTAGTGATATGCACATGTGAGAAATAAGGAGGGCATTTATTATTATTTACACATGCGGAGAAATAAGGGTGGCATTGTTGATGATGTTATGTGATGAATTGGGGATGTTTCTCTTGATGTTGTTTATATGTTGAAACGGGGATGATATTTTGATCATAAACATGTTTTCTTTGAACTCTGTCTTGCATTTTTAATGAGTTGTTAGTTGACTTTTGACATGATATCATATGCTCCCACTTCTATTTGATGATTGTTGACAAAGGCGGATTCTTCTACGTTAAGTTGTTATCATATGTTCTAACGAGATTGTTGATATTATTTTTCATTACATATTATGTTGTCAGTTATTGATATATTGCACAGGTTATTTAGCTAGCGAGTATCATATGACTTGAACCTCGTTACTACTTCGTCAAGGTTAGTCTTGATACTTACTGGGTGCCGATCGTGGTGTACTCATACTACACTTCTACATATTTTTGTGCAGATTCGGGTGTTGGAGGCAGCGGATCTTGAGAGTTAGAGCTTGCATCGGTCGTAAGGATTCAAGGTAGAGCTACATGTTGTTGTAGTCCCTTGGAGTCTCATTCTTTATGTTGATACTATTAATTTTACATTCGAATAATATTGTATTTTGAATATTCCGTATGTATTCAGTGAGAGCTCATGACTATGTGCTACTTAGTTCTGGGGATATATATTGAGTATTGCCACTTTGTCTTGCGTTCACTTTATTTTCGCTTTTATGTTAAACTCTGTCTTATTATATTATATTTTATTGATTAGTTTATTAAGTGATAGGCTTACCTTGTCTTAGAGATTAGGTGACATCACGACCGCTATGGTAGGGGTTGGGTTGTGACAATCGATCGAGATAATATTTGCCTGCATCAGCAAAATTATAGGAGATATCCAAGCCTTTGGTAGACCTTACTCAAGTGCTGAACAAGTTAGAAAAATTCTAAGAAGTCTGCCCATCACTTGGAAAACCAAAGTAGTGGCTCTTGAATCACAAGATCTATCTTACGATGAATTAAGAGGAGATCTTATTGCCTTTGAGAAAACCCATCTCAAGAAACGAGGACACGATGGGAAGCGTTAAAGCGTGGCATTCAAGACATCCATTGAGGAATCTGAAAATGAAGGTGACGATGAATCATAAGCACTAGAGGAAATGCCATGGTATCCAAAAACATGAGTATACTAATAAGAAGATATAGAAACACGAAGAAAGGAAGGAATAATCCTAGAAGAAACAAACAATTTAGTGCCTAAGAACGGAATGATGGAAAATGATTCGAATACAGAAAATATGACATATTCAAGCTGAATGTCCTGACCTAAAAAGAAAATCAACTAGAGTTTTGGTGGTAGGCTATAATCTCGTATTTTAGTCACTTATTACACTCTAATTACTGCACTTTGATTGAGTTGAGCTTTAATCGCTAGTGTTTTGCACTAATTGTGTATTTTATGCCTTGTAGGAGTGATTCCAAACTATGTAAATATTTTGGAATGAATTCAAGCTATTTTGGAGCTTTGAAGTCTGAGTAAAAGCCCAAGGATTAAGTTGGGATCTTGTTCGGGGATCAACGAACAATAGTGCACTTAACGAGAGAAACGAAGAATTGACCAGGACGCCACCCAGGTGCGCGAGCACGCATTGGGCGCGCAAGGCAGGCTAAAAACTGTCCAAAGTGCACGGCCATATGCGCGTGCACACTCCCAGGTGCGCGGCCGCGCACGTCCAATCCCGAGATTGTCCTATTTCACGTAGGAAAAGGTGTGTTCGTTTAGGCCCGATCCTAATTGGTATATATACATGGAAAATGGTATTTTCTGGAATTTTGGCACATCTAAGACCTAAAGAGGCTAAGGAGAAGTGGGAGAAGCAAGAGAACAAGGATTTCATCATTCAATCCTCACTCAAGACAAGAGTTTGGATCGTTTATGTTTTCCTTTAACTTAAACTTATTTGTGATGAATTACTCCATATCTATGGAGTAGTTCTTTTTAGGGATTGATGGATTTGGTGTATTAATATTTGTTTGTGGATTATAACTCTAATTTTTATGTAATGAATCATTTTGGATGATTTGATTGTTGCATCTATATTCACATGTTCATGTAATCGAGAGAGACATAACTTATGATATTGTTGCATTATCTTGTTGGTTGAGTTCATTAATTCTTCTTAGTAATCAAAAGAGGCTAGTTGAATTGAGACATAACCTAGTTAGGAGGATAATCGAGAGAGATTTTCCTAAAGACCAATCTACTACCAATCCTCGCATATCTTCACTGAGCTTAAATTGGTTCATATTGTGAGGTTGAGACCTAATCGAGAGAGGAGTTTCTACTAAATGCTTGAACTAATAATTGAGTGAATTCGATACTCACTTGAAAATTAGAAGTGAATTAACTAGAGTTAATTCTCAGACATTTATCTTGCACCTATCCAATCAATCCCTATTTTTTTCCATTGATATATTCCTTACTTACTTTTTTTCGAGTGTCATTCGTCAATAAGTTAGACACTTAGTTAATTTTAGTTTTAATCACATAAATCTCAATTGTTGATCACCTTGGATAGAAATCAATCTATAAACTATAAAAATATTGTGTAACTCCAATCCATGTGGATACGATATTATATTATACTATATTCGATTAGCGAGCATATTTAAGTGTGTGTTTTGCGCTCATCAAGTTTTATTGAAAAATAAATCATTTAGAAACTGGAGTGATGAGGACAGCTCAGAACATGAAGAAGTTGCAAATTTGTGCTTTATGATCTTATTGGAAAATGAAGCAAGCAAATTTCTAGTTGCTGGACAGATGAAGATTTGTTAGAAGATGATACTTAAGAAAAAACAAACAACTGTTTCATAGCTCGTGGCGAGGTAAGACCCTATGACTGTGAAAAATGCAATAAACTCCAAGACATCTTAGACTTGACTCTAAAAGAGTCTCAAACAATTCTAAATAAATTAAAGAGACTCAATAGAGGAAAAAAAGGACTGGGAACTAAACTTGAAGTCTGTGAACTCAAAAGAAATGACTTTCAAGAACAAGTTCAGGAATTACAAATGCAATTAAATATCCTGCGTAAATCCACCAGTCATATCTTAGTCAAGTCTAACCAGCCGACTCCTAAGTAACTGGGAAAAGGCCTATACGTGATAAATCTACGAACAACTATCTACTCATACATCTACCACCCAAGAGCAATATGTCACATCCTGCCAGTATTGCGGTAAACACGGACATATATACTCTTCATGCAGGTTTTGATATTCTAATAGGGGATGGGTTTGGAGATCCAAAAATAACTCCTTTACTTTTTATCCTAATCGAAAAGGGCCCAAGCAAGTTTGGGTGTCTAAGAGAAAGTAATAATCTTGTTTTATAGAAGCAGTACAAGAAGAGTCATAAAGGAAAATGGTATCTTGATAGTGTATGTTCCAGTCACATGATAGATGGCAAAAAGCTATTCAAAGAACTCACAGATCTAGATGGTGGAAACGTTAGATTGGAGATGATTCAAAAGGAAAGATCATAGGAACGGGAATAGTATCATTCAACAGCAAATGTGACATCACTAAAGTATATCTAGTTGATAAACTAAACTCCAGTTTGATGAGTATCAGTCAACTATGTGATTCTAGGTATGAGGTAAAATTCAAGAAAACAGGCTGCGTCATTAAAGACGAATCAAGTAAAACAATCTTGCCAGTAAAAAAAGGTATGAAAACGTTTATATTCTTAATTGCTATGAAATTTTAGAAAGCTATATTTGTTTAGCATCTATTACCGATAATCCATGGCTATGGCATAAAAAGCTTGGCCATGCCAGCATGCACCTATTTGAAAAACTGCCAACACATGATATGTTCATAGGATTTCCAAAACTCAACTTCTCAAGAAATCATGTTTGTGATCCTTGTCAACTTGGTAAAAAAATCGGGTCCTCGTTTAAATCCAAGGACATAGTTTCTAATTCTAAACTTTTGCAACTTTTGCATATGGACTTATTTGGTCCAACTAGAACTGCTAGCCTTGGAGGTAAGAAATATACTTTTGTTATTGTTGATGACTACTTACGCTTTTCATGGGTAATATTTCTCTCTCATAAAGATTATGTTTTGAAATTTTTTGAGATTTTTTGTAAGAAAGTGCAAAGAGAAAAGGGATATTACACATCCATTATCCAGAGTGATCATTAAGGAGAATTAGGAAGCAAGATGTTAAAGTCTTCTGCAATAAGCAAGGATTCACGCATAACTTCTCATCGCCAAGATCACCACAGCAAAATAGAGTGGTTGAAAAGAAAAATTGCACCTTGCAAGATATAGCTAGAACAATGAACGTTGAACTTGTTACAAATTATTTCTGGGTAGAAGCAGTAAGTACTACTTGTCATATTTTAAATAGGTGTCTTATTCGACCCATCTTGAAAAAGACTTCGCACGAGCTGTGGGAAGGTAAGAAGCCCAATATTAGCTATTTTTATCCTTCTGGTTGTAATATTTTGTTCACAATAATGGTAAGGACAATCTTGAAAAGTTCGATCCACGAAGTGATGAAGATATTTTTCTTGGTTACTCTACTACAAGCAGGTCCTTCAAAGTTTATAATAAACGAACCATGTGTGTTGAAGAATCAGTTCATGTAGTATTTGATGATACTAATCTCATGATCGAGAAATGCATTAATGTAGGTATTGAAGAAGCAAATCTAGACGATCAAGAAATCTATGTACATCAGAACCAGACAACCAAGGTAGTCACATTGAAGAAGCGCGGGAGTCGATTGATGTGAAGGCATCCCAAGAGAAGGAAACCCAGAAGGAATTGACTATCAAACAACCACAAGTCATTCTGAATCAATGGAGAAGTGAGCCTGAATATCCCCAGAAGTTCATCATAGGAAATCGAAATAAATGGATGAAAACCAGAGCTGCACTGAAGCATAAAGGAATATTGCACTAATCTCTCAATTAGAACCAAAGAAAGTCGATGAAGCCCTCAAGTATAACTGTTGGGTAGAATCAATGCAGGAAGAACTTGATCAATTTGAAAAGAGTCAAGTTTGGACCTTTGTTCCCATACCTGAAAATGCATCCTTGATAGGCACAAAATTGGTATTCAGAAATAAGCTAAATAAAAAGGGTGAGGTGATCAGAAACAAGGCTTGCTTAATTGCACAAGGATACTCACAACAAGAAGGTATTGACTATGACGAAATATTTGTACTGGTTGCCAGGTTCGAGTCTATCCGCATTCTTCTGGCCTATGCAACTTTTAAAGGCTTTAAACTTTTTCAAATGGACGTTAAAAGTGATTTCATAAATGGTTTTATAAATGGTGATGTCTATGTGAAACAACCTTCGGGTTTTAAAAACTCACAATTTTGTTATCACGTTTTCAAACTCTCTAAAGCTTTATATGGACTTAAGAAAGCTCCTAGATCTTAGTATGAAATGCTAAGCTCCTTCCTTGTGAATCATGGCTTTGCAAGAGGTAATATAGACACTACTCTATTCATCAAGAGATCCTCATCAGATAACCTTATTATTCAAATCTATGCTGATGATATTATCTTTGGAGGCGATAACCCTGATTTATGCAAGGATTTCTCAAACCCTATGCAAAGCGAATTCGAAATGAGTATGATAGAGAACTCACTTTCTTCCTAAGACTTTAAATTCACCAATCAGAGGAAGGTATGTTCATATTCCAAACAAAATAAAATAAGGAACTCATCAAGAAGTTCGGTATGGAAAATGCAAAAGCAATCGGAACACCAATGAGTCCAGCATGTTCCTTAGTTAAGGATGAAGGAGGAAAAATTGTGGATGAAACCAAGTATCGTGGGATGATTGGTTCTTTACTCTACCTAACCGCTAGTCGACCGGATATCATGTTCAACGTATGCAAATGTGTCAGGTTCCAGTCAGCTCCTAAAGAATCTCATTTGACTGTGGTCAAAAGAATTATTCGCTATCTTGTCGAACTACATCATATGGATGATAGAGAGAGCACCAGTGGAACATGTCATCTTCTTGGAAAATCATTAATTTCCTGGAATAGCAAGAAGTAGTCTATCTTTATCTACAATCAAAGTAGAATACATCTCTATAGGACAATGTTGTGCCCAACTACTATGGATGTCATATCAACTTAGTGACTATGATATCCTTTTTAAGCCAATTATTTTCTTTGATAATTTAAGTGCTATTTGTCTATCAAAAAATCATGTGCATCACTCTAGGGAAAAATATATAGATATTAAGCATCATTTTATTAGGAACATTCACTAAAAAGAGATATTGAAATCTTGTTTATTGGTACGTCAAATCAGTTGGTAGATATTTTCATAAAACCTTTGCTTGAAGATAGGTTTGGTACATTATACAGTGCTCTTGGCATTATTTCAAATCCTCGTTAATTTTCCTTCGTATTTTTGGATATAATATATTTTGTTGCATTAATTCCATGATTGCATATATTCTCTTTCCTGACTTAAAATGATTTGTCTCTAGCCCTTCATTAATTGCTCTCCTTGCTTTTCGTGCTTTTTCCTTTCTCCAAGACACGTTTGTTTAGAGGTGTCTTTTCACTGACACTGCTGATTAATATTTCTTTTAATCCATCCACTCACTTTCCTGACAATATCCACAATTACCTCTTATTTTCTCCGCTAATCTCACTTATCCTCAGACCTTTCTCTTGTCTCTATTCGAATCCTCTAACAACTATGGCCAAAAATCCCAAGAACTCTGCCCCATATGTTCGCAAAAGCTCCCGAAATAAGGAAGAATCAACCCCTCAAAATCACAAACCTCTTGATCTTGACTCTCTCCAGTTCGAGGAATTTTCCTCCTCCAGGGTTGATCTCTCCAACGATGTTCGTAGTCCCGAAATCAGAGCCCTAGAAAAATGGCCTATGAAAGACCATGAGACAATCTCCCTGAAGAAGGTCAAATCGGACCTTGATGGCATGTATGAATCTGACATCAACTTTTGGACACCCCGAATCTACATTGTATTGAAGGAGAAACCGATTGCACATGGGAGAATCATTGACCTTGACGACATGAAAAACAACAGTTGCAAGGTAAACAATTTTTTCGAGTTTCAAGGTTGGAAAAACTTCCTTACTCAAGTCCCTCCCAAAGTTTTTAAAAATCTTGTTCAAATGTTTTATGCTAATCTTCAATCTCCTAAATCGGATAAAATCGAATCCCTAGTTCTTGGTAAACGCATTATTCTTGACTGCTCTAATATTGATTCTATCTTCAGTTGCAAGTGCCCCGGTTACCCGATCTATTTAAAAACTCTTGGACCGATGATTTTGAAGTTTCGTTTGATCAAGCAAAGAAATGCATTGCTGAAGCCTCCTCTGACCCTCTCCCAAACCAACTAGGACCCAAAGATGTCAACTTTGAAACCAAAATCCTTGCTCACATTGTTGCCACCACTATTCTTCTCAAAACAGGTTTTTTTTTCTACTCTATCTCAGCGAGGCACATTCCTAGCCTACTGCCTTCTCACTAAACACAAGGTCAAACTCTTGTTATGGGTAATTAACTTTATACTTGAAAGTTTCGATGCCCTACTAGTCTCCCATATAGCATGATAATCATTTGTGGTTGGAAGCACATCAAATCCCCTTTCAAACCTTACATGCCTTTATGTGTCTAAATGTTATAACTCTAGAACCTTTGCTAGCATGGGCTACGTATCTGTAGAAGGGATTTGGGTGAAAAAGCATGAGAATGAAGTGAAGATCACAACAACCCACTCAAAGGAAAAATTATCATCCTCTCACTACAATGATCCAGAGCTGACCGCAAGACTGGTAGCCATTGATGAAAAGTTAAAACTATCAAGGAACTTCTAGTTGTTACTCGGACAATGGTGGAAGACATCACATATACATCAAAAGAAGTCGGATTTGATGTTTCAAAATTTTGAGTCAAATTAGAACGAATAGAACAAGAGGCAGTTGGTGCATTCAGGAAAGTGCACGACATGATTGATGGAATCTCAATCACTAGGCTAAAGGATGCCATCTGCAGCACCCTCACTTATTTCCTTTGTATATGTTATGCGGTTGTATTAAACAATTTGTGTTTTGTTCCTTGATACTTTGATCACTCAGTAGCCTAGTCGACTGTAGGATGCTTAAACTTATATTTTTTCTAGTATTTGATAACTACTTAATGTCAACTAGTTCTGTGATTAAGTCGACTACTTATCTGCATATATTATTATCTTCTCTGTGTTTTTCTTTTTTCTAATGCCAAAGGAGGAGAAGAATTATATCAGGAGGAACATTAATTTGGGGGGAGCACATACTCATGGGGAGAAGATTCACTCGCCACAGTCAGGGAAGTACCATACATTATCCTACATTAATGTTCTATGCATGTAAATTATCATCATCAAAAAAGGGAAATTGTTAGCCTTGTTTTAATGATGACCTCTCTTGTGAATCTGCAGGACCACACAAATGAAGAACAGTGCAAAAAGAAAAAGGACAAGAAGAATGTCCGATGTATGAGGAAAAAGAAAGACAGTTGATCACAAGGAAAGAAGAATCAGAAGAATCAATCAAGACTTAGGATATCGCGGCTTACATGGAAAAGAAGAATCAATCAGTTATACAGAATCTCGCCAGCACAAATCAAGCGACGATAGAGTCATATGGCGGGTATGACCTTAATTATTGCAGCCCAGAAAGTAAGCATATATGCGTAGATCTTGGAAGCCTCCGACCTTATTCTTGGAATATCTACCAAGAATCAAATCTCTTGGGTTGTCATCTTTTTGTCTGCAACAGATCAAGGAAAGTATATGCGAAATCTCAGTAACTCCTAATGGGCCGTTTTGTGTATTTAAGAAGATGAAGTATTCCATAACAAGATATACTATCGTCTAACCAATCTCGAGCTCTTTGTTCTACTCTTAGCAAGCATTGTAATTTTATTTGATTTACTGTGTAAGAGAGAGAGAGAGAGAGAGAGAGAGAGAGGCATTGTATCAAAATCTGATAGAAGAAGATAGTAAAGTGTGAAGAAGTCACAAAACAATCTTGTAATAATTTTCGATAAAGAGTCATCAGAGAGAACCCTCTTGCAACCCAAGAGGACTGGATTAGGATTTACAAAGAATACGAACAAGTATAAAATACCGCTGTATAATTTACTTTATTGCAATTTATTATTCTGCATTGCATTCACAGTTAATACTAGTACCGAAGTCGACTACACTGATAGAGTAGTTGAGTAAAGGACACAAGTTAAAAAAAAAAATTACAATTCACTCCTTGTACTTTAAGTTAGATTCACCAAATTTCAGAAATTTTGCAAGAAGAAAATCTGCTATTGAAGGATCCAAACGAGATATTTTTAATTCTCAATCCCTGTTGTGAAGATTAAATAACCAGGAAAGAAATCTTCACAATTAATTAATTACGTCGCAGTCTCAAATTAGCTTGATCTGCTATATAAATCCGTTCTAGCTATTAGTAGGGTCGGTTATATAAATCCTATGTGTATTTTCTGCTCTTAATTGCATTCATTTCATTCCAATTAGAAATAACAATTCTTAAAGCGTAATAAGAGTTTCTGAGCTACCCATACACGGAAAGGTAAATCTTTTACTAGAGTATACGTTGAACCTGATAAAAGTGTAATAACAGCTTTTAAATCTTAATCACAATAAAATAAATGATCGCCTACATGAACGCTTTCTTGACATTGCCTACAATTCCTTTAGATCTACCTCGTCTCATTTTATTATTTTCAATCATCATATTATTGTACCTACAGATGCACATGTACATCCACCTGCGATCTTAGACAATTCTCTCATTTTATCCTATCATCTATCATATGTTAACATTTCAAACATTGCCTAATCTTGTATATTGCTTATATTTTCGTCTTACTTCTACTTATCTGAAATTATTTACTCTAGAGTGCTTTTTCCCCTATTCAATTATTAGATTCCCAGTGAAAAATAATTGTGTAGAGCTTGACAAACCAGTTGATATCATCTTGACTAGTTTACATATCATTTTACATTAACGTACATGTTCACTAAGCTTAAAATCTAAGTTTGCCAACAAAAGATTGACACATAAAACATATCCTTTTGTTTTTCTTCAACAAACACTGGCCTACAATTGCTGTTTTTCTTTTAAGTCTTCTCACATTTTAATTTCCCTTGACCTTTTCTACTTACAAGTAGAGTCTAGTGATGGTTATAATCAACTGCAGCACAACCTGTATCTATTTTCTTTTTCATTTTGTTTAACTTGAGTAAATTTCTTTAAATTAACTGTAGTAGTGTCTTTATATTGCTTTTTTGGTTCTGTAAACTTCACCAGAGGGAGATGGTCTTCAATTCTGGCATGAGTTGAGCTAGTCATCATCTGGCTCAGCCGAAAAGTCGGGCTCCTCGGGCTTCTGTAACTTTGGCAAATCCATATCTTTCATCTTCTGAGCTCCTCTCCTTGTGTTTGCAGCAAATCTTGACGCCAATATTGTTACCCCAAGGTTCTGCTTTACATTGGAAGAGTTAGCTGGTTTAGTTTTCTTTTGTTGATCATCGTCATGTTCATGTTCACATTCACTTTCATTTGCTGATTGTTCATCCTCGGTAGCATAAGACAAGGACTCACTCCTACTAAGATCTTTGGCCAGCTTTCTCTTCTTGAAACGACGCCAAGCAGCTTGAACAAAACAGGCAGCCCAAGTTCTCCAGTGGTGAGAGTAATAACGGAAAGTGTGCTGTAGCTTCTTACTATGGAGACGTCTGAATTGATTGGCTACGAACTTGAGATCCTCTGCTCGTAAAGCAAAGGCTTCTACTTCCGATAGGGCTCTCACTGTTCTCGTCGACGAAGGCAAGTTAAGAGTGGATCTTGGCAACAATGCCCAGGCAAGAAGTTCCTCACCGCAAAAGTCACCTGCCCTCAAAGTAATTGAGTTGAAGAAGCCCGTCCGACCCCCGTTCGTGGTCGAGCTCTCTAATGTTCCTCTGATAACAAACAACATTTCAGTTACTGGATCACCCTCACGTACTATGTATGTTCCTTGAGTACATAACGATGAAACCAGACGTTCACATATGGCATCAAGCAGCTGATCATCCATTTGTGAGAAGAAGGGAACCTGCCAAAAAAGGAAAAAATGAACTCAAATTCCTCTATTTGACCGGAAACTGCGAATCAAAGCAGAAATAATAGTAATACATAACTTGTTTGAGATTCATATAGTAACAAAAGACAAGTATTGAACAATCGTTTCAAATAAATTATTGATGTTACAAGTTTGAAGTTCAACGAGAGAACACAGAGATTGACTTACACGCCGAACAAGGTCTAAACATAGGTGGCGTTGGATGTCACGACGAAGATCTGAAGGTAAAGCATGCAGGATAGATTCTTCATCAACTCCACGAGTGGCAAGCCACTTGTACTGTACAAAACGCCGGACACGTTCTTGAAGATCCTGAGGGAGTTGTCGGTGCCTCATCCATTCTTCAGTGTCTCGTCGCTTGAGCCTCCACTCCTCAAGCCTCATAGTGATAGATTGTAAGTATGTCTACAATGATAAAGGGGAGCAGTTAGACTTATAAATGTCTGAAGAATAGGTTTTGCAAAATGAAATGTACATTTTCACAATTTCGAAAAAGTAGAAAGAGGCATTCTCTATTGTAGCTGCAGAAACAATGAAAAATTTGAAATACCCTGAGATGATATGGTTTTTCTGAAAGAACTGAAGTCAAATCATACAACTTAAAAACATTACCGGTCCAAATCTACATTTACCGGAAAAATGTAAGAAAAAGAGTCCAATATTTACCAAAATCCAAAGGAGTAGTCTATGAGGACTTCAAATGTGAAATCAGCTAAGATAAGGTTTGTCACTTTACCTGCATGTTTCCAATCAAATGAGCAAACAGAACTAGCCCCAATATAGCAATAAGAATTGCAAATGAAGTTTCCCATATAAATGTGCTCGTGGACAAGTTCTGGCCATAAGAACTGCAAAAAGATCAAAAAACAAAGTGCTCAATGTCCCTGATTCGCAATGCTGCAGCAAATAACAAATTTTGCAGCTTCCTGATAACTGCAATTACCAAAACTATACTAGTTGTAAGTAATTCTTTTTCTTTTGATTGGTAAAGGTGTATTAATTGAACAGCACCAAGATTGTGTTGAATATGTGCAGAGCAAACCAAAAGAATACATTCCCTTAATTCTGAATGGAGCTAAAAAATATCTTATGATGCTAATTGCTATCGGCGTCTTCACTAAACTCCTGTGCACCAAAATGAAAGTAAAGGAATAAAGTTAAAATTGATCTTGCTAATTAGCTCTTTCCTATTCACAAAACATTGGAAATTCCTCTCTTTCAAAACGTCCACCATAAGCAAGCTGGTTTGGTTTGCCATGTTTTCCTTATTTTTTTACGGATGCTTTTGTTGTTCCAGTAGGTAAGCAGTGTCTTAGTCATAGTACAACTTAATACGATCGATATTTAATATATAAATCCAGAGATCATTACTTATATGAATAACGGATTAAGATAACACCTTAAACACCCTATGCCAAAAACCATTTTGGACCTTCGAGATATCTAAGAATGCAATTGAAAATCTCACTTCAAGTTCAAATTGGATAACCCTTAGAGAAATTGGCTTGACTAGCAAAAATAATAGTAGCACTGGAATAAATGGTAATCTTGGAAACCATACCTTAAATTTTGTAAACCCCACCACAAGCAGTACAAGTACTTTTCAAGGAAGTCGGTGGAGACAACATTGTTTGTAACTGCATTTGCAAATATTCCAAAGTCGAAAATGGTCGAGTTAGAAGGATTGCAGTTTCCGAAAACTTGGGTGCTGTTTACCCATGTTACCCTGTCTGCATGATTTATAGTACCACAGTCGAGAAAATGACTGGAGCATTGAATAGGACTGAGCTCCTCTCTGCAAGCTATCTTCCAGCATGTAGCATATCTCTCAATTGACAATAAATACCAGGAAGCACCTAGGACCTAGAAAAAAGAAAGAACCTGATTCACTATCCAATAGCAGTAACAAAGACTTCAAAACTGTTGCTATCTATATTTAGATCTAGCAAGTAAACCTAAACTTAAGGAGAAAGATAAGAGTGTTACTGAGTCTAAACTTACGTGGCTCGCCAACATGTAGAGTAGGAGATTGTAAGCAGCACCTGCCCAAGCTGTTTTCGTGACAACCCCGGCAGCTTTGATAATTTGAGCACTCAACGGGAAAATCAGATAGAGTCTTGGCAGGTACTGCAGAAGGACTATTAGTACGAGAGCATTGTTGGTATGATCGGAATGAGAGCTTCTAATTGAAGGTATGATGAACCATATTACAATCTGCAAAAGAAAAAGTAAGCTAAATCCACAAGTTTCTGTATCTCTCTCTCTCTCTATCTCTTTGAATATGAAGATGGATTGTTTCCAATGCTTATTGAATTCTCATGATTTGTAATGTAAGTGCTTCCAATGATAATTAGCATCAACATCCATTCTAATATTTCCCATGAATAACCAAAAAGAAATTCTGTGCCTTGCAGGGAATGCACAAAATTATGTTTAGGTGAAAATAATTGATGATCAAACATATGTAAAATTCACTGATTTCTTTCAGTGGCCTAATTCATTTCAAAATATTTACTGTAACAGGTCGATTAAGTCCACAAATCAATACATTATGTATTATTTATGAGCTTTGAATCCAGGAAAAGACCCCTTTTAAGTCAGTTCATAAATCTGTTAAAAATTGACGAAAACAATCGGCCTAACAGCAATTTTTCACTGGTCAAGGTAAGTTTCACTAGCCTAATTCAGGGTGTTTGTTCTTGAATCTCATTAAACAAATGACTATACAAAAGGAAAATTAATGCTTGATTCTTGAAACATGATTATCTGTTCAAGGCACTACAGATTTTGAGCTAAATTTAGCAATGAAGCAGCAGAGCCTTTAAAGTACCTGAGGAAGAGGCAGAGCAGCAATAGCATCAATGAAGAAATCAGACTTCAAGTACCTCCTTGCAATCATTTTCTTATCCATAACAAGTTCACCCCTACCAAATACCCTCGAGCTTCGCGAAACATAGGCAGTCCTAAACTTAATAACCACATGTAACATATAGAATATATCGGCGACTGTCCGAAAGCATGTGACAATAATGCCAAGATTCAAGTCAATTGACATACATGAGGACTTGCCCCTTTTCACCACTGATGGCATGTAAAAAAATAATGGATCCATGAATAAAGCCAGCAAGCAAGAACACAAGAATACCCTATTCCATTGTATCACTATTTCACTCCCTGGATCAAGAATTTTCTTTTTCTCTTGTACATAATTTTCTGGGAAAACCTTCAAATTTCCAAATTTGGGAACCTTGCTTGCTCCAACTTTTTCAACAACATTTCTACCCTCACAAGACTTATACAAAGGTAGTTGCTTTTCAAGATTATGGTTCTCATTCTTCTCCCATGATGTTTCAAAGTTCTGTTTCCCATCATTGTAAAACCTAATAAAATCCTCAGAACTATTAACAAAAATCAGAAATGACAAACAGAAAATAAAGGAAACATCCTTGAAAATTTACCTTACCGTCTTCTCTTTCTTGAACTCCGTCATAATTCTTCACACAAATACCTACAGATCTTCAGTACACAATGCAAAAGCCAAGAAAATACCAAAATGGTAACAAGATTGAACTCTACCTTTTTCAAAAACTTCCATTTCAGAACATGCAGATAAATATGAGAAATAAATAAAGTAAAATAAAAAAAATGCAAACTTTGTTGGGCGAATACTCAAATAGCTGAAAATTTCAAGATTTTTCTCAAATGGAGTATGAAAGAAACATAAGAATGAAGAATAGAAAGGAACAAAGAGGAGCTGAAGTGGGCAGAAGCAACTCTAATTTAAGGCGTTGACTTTTCTTGGAAGATCACAAAAAGACAAACAGTATATAAAAGAAAAGAAGATAAAAACAGCTCAGATGTACTAAAATTCTGATGCTGCAAATGGAAAATTGAAGTTCAAGTGAATGCAGTCGTGCAGGCCATGATAGAAGTCAGGGTTTTTGTTTAGAGTATAAATTTAAATAATCTATGTTCATAAATAAACTATGAAATATTCTACTGTATCTTCTTTGAAAAAAAAAAAAGATTAAGAAATCAAGAGTTGCCTCAGAAGAATACTTATAGGACTTAGAAAACAGCAAATGGACACAGAAGTCGAGAGATACATTTAAGTGTAGCTATTACCTAGGTGGCATAACCAACTATTTGAAGTTGTTAGTTACTCCTTTACTAATCTGAGTCAGCTACTTAATTAGAAATATACTCATTTATATGTTCGAGATTCTCCGTAATATTTTAACCTCAAAGGTCCAAATATACCATTATTTTCGAAAATAATCTAAGAATAACCCTCGTTATACTATTGGGTTATCTATACCCATACAGTGATACTTTGGGTTCAAATATACACCTCATTTAAACGGAGGGACACGTGTCATCGTCCTGTTGACCAATTCTAAATATCTCCTAATTAATTAAAAAGACACATTACCCATACCCGAAAAGCAATTTTCTAAAGCAATTTTTTTTAAAAAAAAACTGAAAAAAACTAAATTTCTTTTTACTAAAAACTGAAAAAAAGAAAATATTTATTTATTCCAATTTTTACAAAAATATTGCTTTAAAAAAACTGAAAAATATCTTCTAAAACAATGTTTTTGTAAAAATCGAAAAAAAAAATTTAAAAGCAATTTTCTAAAGCAATGTTTTGATAAAAACTGGAAAAAACTGAATTTTTTTTACTAAAAACTGAAAAAATCGAAGATATTTTTTTCTAGTTTTTAGAAAAATATTGCTTTAAAAAAAACTGAAAAATAATTTCTTAAGCAATTTTTTTGTAAAAACTGAAAAATAATTTTCAAAAGCAATATTTTTGTAAAAACTGAAAAAGCAAATATTTTCTTTTTTCAGTTTTTAATTTAAAAAATTTAGTTTTTTCAGTTTTTAATTGCTTTAGAAAATTGCTTTTCAATTTTTACAAAAATATTATTTTAGAAAATATTTTTCAGTTTTTTTTAAAGCATTATTTTTGTAAAAACTGAAAAAAAAAATATTTTTCTGCTCCTCCTCAAAAATACATTTTTTTTTTAAAGCTTGGCCAAACACTTCAACTTTGAAAAATAAGCACTTTTTTTAAAAAACAAAAACGGAAAAGGTCCAAATATGCCCTTGTACTATACGAAATTGAGCACATTTGCCCTTCGTTAATACTTTAGCTCAAATATGCCCTTACAGTCACATAGTTGGTCCATATATGCCCTTAGAGTTACACAGTTGGCCCATATATTCCCTTTTCGAAACGGAATCCACCTAAACTAATTAGCTCTTTCGTTAATTGTATTAAAGTGTATTACAAACACTATTTTCTTTTTATTAGTACTTTTTTTCTTTACCTTTCTCTTTTCTTTCATCTTTTTTCTTTTCTTCTCTTTTTTTTCTTTTTCTTTCTCCCTTATCCGATTTCCTCCATTACTGATGTCCTCTTCATTTTCGTCACCAATTTCACTTGACAAAACTCATGAATTTCAATTACTAAGAAAATTCTCCCATAATAATATTTTTATAGATCATATGTTTGTCAATTTTTTAATTTTTACTGAACATATATTTAGTTATAAAAAATTTAACAAAGTAAGATTGAAATAATATTTATGTAATAAAAAACCCAAAAAATCTAACAAAACCGAACAATCCAAACCGATATAACTAGTTTGGTTTGGTTTTGATAAAAATCGAACCTACCCGTTCCATGTACACCCCTAATTTACATAGTTAATAAAATAAAATAAAAAATGTCCAGCTAAAAAAAGATGAAAAAAGACTAACAACTCAAATTTATAACACTACAACTTGAACTCTAGGCTTTTAATCATTAAATTATCTTTGTGAAAATAATTTAAATATTTTGATCTTTTGAGTATTATTAAAGGTTGAGATATTTTTATTATTTTAAAGTTTAAACCATAATTTTTGGATAATTTAATTTTGTTTATTTAGAGGGCCGGTGAAATTGGAACTTGATTACATTATGGGAGAATTTTCTTAGTAATTGGAATTCATGAGTTTTGTCAAGTGAAATTGGTGACGAAAATGGAGAAGACATCAGTAATGGAGGAAACGGATAAGGGAGAAAGAAAAAGAAAAAAAAAAGAAAGAAAAGAGAAAGGTAGAGAAAAAAATACTGATAAAAAGGAAATAGTGTTTGTAATACACTTTAATACAATTAACGAAAGAACTAATTAGTTTGGGTGAATTCCGTTTCGAAAAGGGCATTTATGGGTCAACTGTGTAACTCTAAGGGCATATATGGACCAACTATGTGACGGTAAGGGCATATTTGATCTAAATTATTAACGAATGGCAAATGTGCTCAATTTCGTATAGTATAAGGGCATATTTGGACCTTTGCCCAAAAAAAAATAATGCTTTTAGGATTGGAGAAGTTCGGCCAAACAAGCTATTAGGAAGGCTTAAAAAGTCTTCAGAACATTTTCCTAATTTAAGAAAATTTTAGAAACATAAAATGTTTGTGTGAAATGTTCAAAAAGAAATAACTCCAATTTCTACCCTTACCATCTTTTTTCCTCAAAAGAAGAAAAAGAAAACTACCTAATGAGGGTCGAGTAGTAGACCTATTAGATTATTTTACTACATCTGGTGGGGACCGTTTTATCGTTAAAGTAGAATTTTTTTGTACGAATTTAAATTAATCAGATAAAAAACAGATATCGCTAGTGAAAAACCAAAAAGATAAAAAAGCTCATTTGATACAGTAAAAATGTAATGGTAGAAGTTGTAGTGCCGCCAAACCAAAAATGATTCTTTCTTAAACTATCTATTTGAATTGAATGTTGTCTTTGTTAGTTGGGAGAAAAATAAGAGAGCATATGATCAGTTAATGAAACACTCTTTTGGAATGGCTCCTAATGGGGTAGAGCGGCGGTGGGTTTCTTTATTAATTAATGATGGAAAATTATAGATAGGAAATTTTAAGTCTGTATATATCATATTTATTATAAATTAAAATTATTTTAAAATATTATTTTTTATAGTTATCTTTTATATTTTATTACAAAATAAGTATTTATGATATATACTAACAATTGAGGCATGAAATACGCTATTTATGTTTTCCTTCTCTCTTTTTTTCAATTAACACACAATTCTCTCTCAGAACTTTTCTTCTTTCTCTCTCTCTTCGATCAAAATAGGCTGAATCATAGATACACGAATGAGAAACAAATCATGAAAGAAAGCCTAAAAATCTCAAAATCAGAAACATGAAAGTAAACCTATAATCAAAAAAAGGAAGCGGAGATACCTTGGGAGACGGAGAGATTGAAGAGAAAAAGGGATTCTTAGCGTGGTAAGTAAGAGAGAAAAGAGGAAGAAGCGGTCGAATTGGAAGCGTTGTAAATTGTAATGGAAGAGGCAGTGAAGCGATACAAGAAGTCTTGGCCGGAAAACGCCATCTCCGACGAACTTTCTTCTCGTCTTTGCTAGTTAGTCACATACAATGATACAAATACATCGTATTATGTATAAATTCACTCAAACACATTGTATTTTTGTATAAACACATTTGTTTTACCTGTGTTTATGCATTTTGAAGGTCTGTATTTTTTTAATACAGCTAAATACACTTGTATTCATGCATACTATACATACAGTACGCATGAATACATGATATAAATATTGAAATATATTGAATACAAATATTAAAATAGAACAGAATATAACAGTGAATACATTCAATTTTAAAATACAGTAAAATACGCCGAATACAAATAGAAATATAGTGAATACAACCAATGAAATATACTGAATACAGCAGTAATAACATGTATTAGGAATAACTAAAATATTGAATCTAATGAATGCAACAGTAAAAATAAAAATTGAAACACACTAAATACAAAAGTTATATACAACTGAAAAATTATTCTAATTGATTGGGTTGATAATGAGGTATGTTAGAATAGATTTTGTTGAGTTATATTAGGAGTGTATCACGCTAATTGATGTTATATCTGTTATTAGACAGCTGGACATACCTATTTTTAAGATAATTGTCGTTAGTGTATTCATGAGTACATGGCGTGAATACATGCGCGTACTGCTGGACAGCCCTGATTTTAGGCATTTTTTGCTGCTGTATTCATGAATACAGCAGTGCGAATACATGTGAATACATGCGCGTATGTAACGACCCGGCCGATCGTTTCGAGTATTACAACCTCGTTCCCTCATTTACTGCTCACTTTATGCTTTACAGTTGTTATATGACTTACTGGGGTAATTTGGTTCAGGTCCGAAAGGATTTCGGAGAGAAATGACACTAAGTCTCATAATTGAAAACTTAAGTTGGAAAAGTTGACCGCATGTTGACTTATGTGTAAACGACCTCGGATTTGAATTCTGACGATTTCAATAGGTCCGTATGGTAATTTTGGACTTAGGAGCGTGTCCGAAAAATTATTTGAAAGTCCGTAGTGGAATTAGGCTTGAAATGACGAAAGTTAAATTTTTGAGAAGTTTGATCGGGGGTGACTTTTTTATATCGGGGTCGGATTCCGATTTCGAAAGTTGGAGAAGGTCTGTAATGTTGAATATGACTTGTGTGCAAAATTTGAGGTCAATCGGACGTGATTTGATAGGTTTCGGCGTCGTTTGTAGAATTTGAAAATTTCGAAGTTCATTAGGCTTGAATCCGTGTGTAGTTCCTATTTTTGAAGTTGTTTGAAGTGATTTGAGAGTTCAACTAAGTTCGTATTGGGAAATAAGATTTGTTGGTATATTTGGTTGAGGTCCCGGGGACCTCGGGTTGATTTCGGGTGGTTAACGGACCAAGGTTCGAAGTTGAAGAATTGCTGAAGATTTGCTAGTTCTAGTGTGATCGCACATGCGGAAAAAGGGCTTGCAGGTGCGATGGTCGCAGAAACGACAATACACACACAGAAGCGAGGGTCTTCGAAGGTGCGGTGCCTGTTGCGCAAAAGCGCGAACGCAGGTGCGGTCCTAGGCATCGCAGAAGCGATCTGAGCCGGCCAAGCTATTTTTGCAGAAGTGAGTTGTTTTCCGCAGAAGCGAGGGTCGCAGGTGCGACCTCTTGTCCGCATCTGCAAAAGTGCTGAGCAGAACCCTTTAAGTTCGAGGGTTCGTGATTTTTCACCATTTTCGGATTTTAGAGCTCGGTTTGGGCGATTTTGGAGAGGAATTTTTCCGCACAACATGGGGTAAGTGTTCTTAACTCCCTTTTGATTATATTCCATGAATCTATCTTCAATTTTACTAATTGGTTGATGAATTTAAAGAGGAAATTGGGGGTGTTAGCCTAAAGTTCATAATATGAATTTTTGAGTTTTGAACATCGAATTAGAGTCGGATTTGAGTGAAACTAGTATGGTTGGACTCGTAATTGAATGAGTTATTGGATTTTATAAATTTTGTCGGATTCTAAGGTGTGGGCCCGGGTTGGGCTTTGGCCGGTTTTGGACTTTTGATTCAAGATTTGATCTTTTTCGATCGGGATTGGTTCCTTTAGCATTGTTTGATGTACTTGAGTTGTTTTTGGTTAGTTTCAAGTCGTTCGGAGGTCGGAACGCGTGGGATGGCATCTTTGGAGCATTGTTTGGCTTGCTCGGCATTGGTATTGGTTTGTTCGAGGTAGTAACTCTTCTAATCTTGGAGCTGAGGGTATGAACCCTGAATATATGTGTTATGTGTTTGGTTTTGGAGGTAATGCATATGCTAGGTGACGGGCATGTGGGCGTGCATCGTGTGAACTGTGATTTCCATTATTTTTGTGGTACTGTGTAGTTACCTGAACTTGTCTGAAATCATGAAATCTCTACGTACTAAAGTTATCGAGTTGTGATTATGTTAGAAACCATGTCTAGGCTACATGCTTATCCTGTTGGGACCCACTGAGGTCATTTCTGTTGTTGAGTAATCTATTTTCATTGCATTACATACTCAGTCATATGCATTCACATGTATATCATATCTCAGTCTCCGTTATTATTTATTGATGCATCATATCATTATTTTCGGGCTAGTATCACGATATTGTGAGCCCGAGATACTGGAGAGATTGTTGACTGAGTGAGGCTGAAGGCCTGATTGTGAGGACGATTATGGGATCGGGCTGCACGCCGCAGGGGTCAGATTGGCTTACTATAGCACGTGAGTTGTCCGTGCAGCACGTGAGTTGTCCGTGCAACACGTGAGTTGTCCGTGCGGATTATAGCGCTTGGGCTGTAGGATCACCTCCGGAATCTGCACACTCCCAGTGAGCGCAGGTACCTACTGAGTGCGAGTGCCGAGTGTTGAGTGACTGAGAGGACGGAGTGAATTGATACTCTGAGAGTATGCATATGATCTTTATCACTGATTTGCATCGCATCTGGCATGCACACTTGACATACAGGTATAGAGATGCATTTTTTCTCATGCTCTATAATATCACGTCATTTATGACTTTTCATACATTTTTACATATGGGCATAGAGAGACATCTTACACTTCCTATCTGAAAGGAAAATGAAACATCTTATTTATTGTTGAAAGAATTTTTGGGAAAAATCACAGTTTTCAAACTTACTTGTATTTTGGCTTTTTCGGTAAAAGATTTGGGTTTTTACTGAGATACTTGAAAAGAAATGTCTATTTTTCTGGAACTGTGAACGAACTGAGCATTTTATTTCTGAGATACCTCTTTTGTTACTTTTACCATACTGTTATGAACTGTTGTGGAATATTGGTGTTGAACCTGACCTTTGTGTTAGCTCGTCACTACTTTCAAACTAAGGTTAGGTTTGTTACTTATTGAATACATGGGGTTAGTTGTACTCATACTACACTTCTGTACCTTGCGTGCAGATATTGACTGTTGACGTTGCTGTGATCGACGGGAGCTAGCATTGAAGATGTACCTGTGTCCCGGTTGTAGCTGCCTCTTGTTCATGGTAGCCTTAGATCTATAAAACTCTGTTTATGTACTTTTCAAACAGATGATGTATTTACTTTATTTCAGTTTTGTAAACTCTATTGTTAGAAGCTCATGATTTGTACTACCAGTCCTTGGGGAATGTATAAGATTCAGATATTTCATTACTTAATCGCTTTATTAATTGTTATTGGAATTGGTTAGTGGTTAATTGGCTTACCTAGCGGGTTGGGTTAGGTTCCATCACGACTAGTGGATTTGGGGTCATGACATACAGTTGGACTGCCCTGATTTTAGGCATTTTTTGTTGATATATTCATGAGTACATGGCGCGAATACATGTGAATACATGCGCGTACAACTAGACTGCCCTAATTTTTAAGCTTTTTTTGCTGTTGTATTCATGAATACAACAACGCCAATACAGCGAATACACTACCGTAACAACTGAATAGTAGCTATAGAAAGTTAATAGCCACTAAACAATAGTGGTTTCTGAAAATTAGAGAAAATTTTACCTCATATAGAAAAGGTATACACCTTATTTATTCGAATACAATTAAATACACTGAATATAAAATAGCGAATACAGTAAATACAAACATTGAATCTAATGAATGCAACAATAAAAAAAATATTGAAACACACTAAATACAAAAGTTATATATAACTGGAAAATCATTCTAATTAATTAGGTTGATAATGAGGCATGTTAGAATTGATTTTGTTGAGTTATATTAGGAGTGTATCACGCTAATTGACATTATTTTCGTTATTAGACAGCTGGACATACCTATATTTAAGGTGATTGTTGTTACTGTATTCATGAATATATGGCGCGAATACATATGAATACATGCGCGTACTGCTGGACTGCCCTGATTTTAGGCACTTTTTGTTGCTATATTCATGAATATAGAGCAGCGCGAATACATGTGAATACATGCGCGTGCAGCTGGACTGTCCTGATTTTAGGTATTTTTTGCTGTTGTATTAATGAATACATGTGAATACATGCGCGTACAGCCGCACTGTCCTAATTTTTAGGCGCTTTTTGCTACTGTGTATTCATGAATACAGCAGCGTGAATACAACGAATACACTACCGTAACAACTGAATTGTAGCTATAGGAAGTAATTATATATATGGTAGCTATAGAAAATTAATAGCTACTAAACAATAGTAGTTTCAGAAAATTCCTCTTATAGATACCACATCATCCACATCTTATGAGTCCGGAACCAAAATGTGGTTCTTTTGGACTCAAAGAACCAAAATGTGTGAAAAATAATTGGTGACCATTTTATATATAATACCCTTTTAAAGGGCGCTATACTTAACGGCCGTTTGCCCAGTTAAGTATAGCGCCCTTTTAAAAGGCGCTATATGTATAAAGCCTTTTTGAAAGGCGCTATATGTATAAAACCTTTTTGAAAGGCTCTGTATATATTATGTGGGCCCACAAATAATTCTTCTAGGCTTAACTGACATAACAATAGTTCAACTGGGTATAGCGCCCTTATTTAAGGCACTATACCTCAAATAATTGTACCCCGGGACTGGTTTTTGCCTTATTTAAAGAGGTTAATGATTTTGTAAAAATCCATTCATAAATATTCTCAAGTCTTCTGAAATATTTATTCGTTAAGTTGTTTTGCATTTTGTTGTTTCATACATATTTTGTTAACATATTTCGTTGATTATAAAAGATTTTTGCCATATTTAAAGATGAAATGGTGAAAAAAAGTTAACGTTATAAATGATTCAATGATATACTATTTTAACATACTATTACTAATTACCATAGTATTTATTTATATTAAGCCAACATTATTATACAGACATAAGTAATAGTTTGATTTTTTTTTTTTGAATCGTATTGCATAGCAATTAATGAAAGATTTTAATAAAGTTTCATATTAAATAAAATTTCTGTGAATAGCAATAAAGTATTTTATATCTATTCATTAAAATAATATAATTAATAGTATATTAATATATTATATTTTTTGATATAATAAATAATAAGAATTAATTTTTACATAAAATACACATACATAACACTAGGTATTTGAAATGAAGTGATAATAAGTGATATTACTTAACATCACTGGAGACAATTTTTTCACAATAACATCTGATAAATACAACTTTATAAATATTTAAAACATCATATTATGTTTCTTTTTTTAGCTATCTATAATTTTTTTTTCTATTAACATCGAATACCTAATCCACGTTCACCGCGCCAATAGTTCATAAGACTATGCATAAGTTAATTGCAGGAAAGATGTAGTATGTATAATTATGCATAGATGTAGATCTTGACAATAAATAAATACTTACAAGGTCAGATAAAATATGTAGCATAAATTATTTATTGTGAGAATTATATTTTTATGTATTATTATTAATATAAAATAGTGCTGGAGATAAAATTGTGAATAATTTAATAATATAAATTTGAAAAGTTATTTTTTTTGATAATACTGTTCAATTAATCATTAATGGTGACACATAAATAATTAAGTATGTAAATACATTTTTAGTATTTCTTATACATATGAATCATTATTGCAATGTCAATTAGTATATAAAAAATGATTTGAGCTAATGTATTTTTATTATGTTTAATATTATTAGTTCATTTGAAAAAATTCCCTTAATAATGAAATATTGTTTAACGTAAGCCATGTATGTATATAACTAATGATAGCAAAAATAATAAATGCATGTCATATAGCAAGTACCATGTAAAATGAAAAAATTATTTATTTTAAAAATCAAAAATAAATAAATACTAACATTGATGAAAAAAATAATATTATACATGTCATATAGCAAGTACCATGTAAAATGAAAAAAATTATTTATTTTAAAAATCAAAAAGAAATAAATACTAACATTGATGAAAAAATAATATTATATATGAAATAAAAACATCATAAAAATGCTAGTAATTAAACTAGTCAGTTAAGCCGAGAAGAATTATTGGTGGGCGCACATAATATATATAGAGCCTTTCAAAAAGGCTTTATACATATAGCGTCTTTCAAAAAGGCTTTATACATATAACGCATTTTAAAAGGGCGCTATACTTAACTGGGCAAATGGCCGTTAAAGTATAGCATCCTTTAAATGACGTTATATATAAAATGATCACCAAATTATTTTTCCACACATTTTGATTCTTAGAATCCAAAAGAACTACATTTTGATTCCGCAATTCACATCTTATTATCGTAGGTTCCGCCGAGGATAGGTCCAAATTCAACTTTTATGGTTTTCATGTCAAAGTGGCAAGAAAAAAAGTTTAAAAGTAATACTCCTCGCTCTCTTTATTCTTTACGTTATTCTTATAATTATGGTAATGGTGGTTGGGTTAACTCGTACGCATCTTGATTAATTCAATGAGTTATTTACTATTTCCTATCAATACAACTAAGTATATCCATCAAAGCTTTGATAAATTAGAAGAGATCACCTAGTTTATTTGCCTTCGCTAAAATTTGAACTTGAAACCTTATAGTTCTCAATTCAGTTTATTGGCCACTAGGTCATATCTTTAATGCTTTTTTCCTTTATTTATTTATTATAATTTTATTCTTCTGAACATAGTTCACCGAGTACTATTCGAGGATATTTCATAAGTTGAGATATCCCATAAGATTAGCTATCTCACTTTTATATGGGATAGCTATTATTATTATTATTTTAGTATAAAATTTTTATCGGTATTAGCTAATACCAATAATCAAACATGGGATAGGTACACTCTCAAATTCTATCTCGGAATTAATATCATTATCCCAGTAACAAAACGATCCCTTAAGAGTCAAGAGAGGGGTAAATTTCATAAATGATCATATAATTATGACTTTGTTTCACCAAACTCATAGTTATAACTATACTGTCTAATACAAAAATCATAAAACTTTCACTTACTCATACAAAAATCTCAACTGTTGTAAAATTTAACCTTCTGATGCAATATTTTTTTACTCCATATTTTTAATTTTAAATCTAATAAATATTGACTCAATTAAAAGAGGATCGATCCAAGCCAAAAAAAATCATTTCTTGTTCTTTTGGCCAAAAAACAAAAACACAAGTTTTGATTATTCAGTTTTATATATAAAAAATATGAGGACGAAAGCAACATACGTGCTATTGCACAATATGTTATGTTTATTTTGATTTTTTTGGATTTATTCATATTTTATTTGGTGTTGTTGCTTAGTAAGTAGTATTTTTATCAGTAAACAGAATTGTCACAAATAGTTAATATATACTATATTATATGGCTTTGCAAAGTAATATTTCTTTCTTTCTTGGAATATTTTTGCATGAGATATGAGGGGGAAAACAAAAAACAAAAAAGCTATAAATAAGGAAATAGATACTCGAAATTAGAGAGCTTGGGAGAAAATAATCACAATCAACTTGGATGAAAAATATTAAAAAGGAAAAGAAAATGTATGGATAAGGAGAAAAATAATGCACTACTAAAAAAAAGTCTATTTTTCTATTGAAATTTTCCGACAGAAAAAGGCGGTCAGAATTTTCGACGAATTCGTTCGCAAATTTTTTAAAAAAATAGAATTTTTCTTTACAATTCTACGGCACACTCCGACCATATTCGTCGAATTATCTAGCACAAAATACTGCCAATATATTTTCGAGCTTTTAGACCGTATCGATCACAAAATTAAAAAAATAATTTAATGTTTTGACTATTTCGGTCGCAAAAGTAACATTTACGAGGCCTGACTAGTTTGACTTAGTTTTTGACCGATTTAGTCGCAATTTTAAAATGTTAAAATAAAGTTTCCTACCGTTTCAGTCAGAATTTTTTTAAATCTCGCCCAACCCTTTTTTCTTTTTTTTCTTGTAACGATCCGACTGGTCATTTTGAGTATTTGCATTTCCTTCGGATGCTTGAAGTTTTAAATAGCTTCATATGATGTATCATGACTAGTGTGAATCATCGATTTTGATTTTCAAGTGATTCGGGATTAATTTTGAAGACTGATTCTCAAATAGGAAGTTTTAAGTTGGAAGAGTTGACTAAACTTGACTTTTATGTATTTGACCTCGGATCAGAGTTTTGATGGTCCTGTTAGGTCCGGATTGTGATTTTGAACTTGGGCGTATGCTCGGATTTGCATTTGTATGTTTCTAGAAGGTTTCAGCGTTATTTGGCGAAGGTTGGCAATTTGAAGGTTTGGAATGTTCATAAGTTTGACCGGGAGTTGACTTTGATATTATCGGGTTCATGTTGTAGTTTCGGAAGTTGAAATAAGTTTGTTATGTCATTTGGAACTTGTGCGCAAAATTTTGAGGTCATTTCGAGTTGATTTGATATGGTTCGGCACGAGTTCTGGAAGTTGAAAGTTCAAAAGTTTATTAAGTTTGATGTGAGATGCAATTCATGATTTTGATATTGTTATGTGTGATTTGAAGCCCAGAGTAGGTCCGTATTATATTTTGGGACTTGTTGGCATGTCCGGATGGGGTCCCGAGGGACTAGGGTGAGTTCTGGACGGATTTTGGACCATGTTGGCATGCTGGTTTTGTGGTATTTCAGTTGTGTTTCGCGATCGCGCGAGAGAGTGTAATTTGACAGTGGAGATAGTTGTTCATCATGTTCGCGATGGAGCTATCGCGTTTGCGTATAAGGCATAAAAAGCAGTATATAAAGGACATGAAAGAAAATGGAGTAAAGTACTCAACCTGTAAATCCGAACTGCTATGTGAATCATGAAACATTTATAATGTCATGCAAATATATATAAATGCCATACCATGCATAGGTATATGCGTACATAACATCATCAAGCCTCTGAGGGCTTCCCATCATATCATCTCGGCATCTGTGGATAAAATCATCAACGTATACTAGCTGATCAGGTGGTGATGCGTATATAAGGTTGTAACCTTTCCCCATACCCCATTTATATATAATATACACGTATATAACATCATCTGGTCATGGGTCAATATACATGTATAAATGAATGTAATGCATAATGAAGTAAGTCAATAAAATCTCTTGGAATGCCATAAGATCGTTACGCCTTCGGATAAACTTTATCAATTTACGTATTTTCTGAGACCCATGAACAAACGATATAATAATAGGAGACATGGGGAATCAAGAACATAGACACCCCTAGTACTTCTATGAATAGAGTCATTTATGAAAGTTGCGCATTTGCTCGTTTCGTTTTTATCATATAGATCATGCCAAAAGAAAAGAAGGCACAGCCTTAACATACCTTAATTCCGTTGATTTCTTAATACCTTCCAAGCAATTCTTCAAACAACTCAACTCAATCTACCATAGCATAAGGAGATTCAAAATTAGTGCTAAGTAAAGGCTAAGTCCGCAACTTAAACTAGTAGCTCATTTATGTAAATTTGGGCAGCATCTCCCCTGTAACAAGGTCCTCCTCCAATACCATATACCAACAACAACAACCAGAGAAATACAATAAGAATAACATCAATAATAGGGTATAAAATATTTTATTAACAAGTCATCAATATAACACGATAAGCGACAAGCTCGAATTGAATCCCTTTAGCACCCTTCAACTCCATTATTATTCATTCTTGAACTTAGTAATATATCCAGTATAATAATCAATACCTTTTAAAGGATTTTCAACCTTGTACTCAATTTCAAAGTTACTCGAAATAGCCTAACACAAGATAATATCACTGCAGACAACTTCTAAGTGCTTTATAGCTATTTCTTTTCTAGTTATCAATTTCCTCAATAATATTGACATGTAAACCAACATAATCTTACTAAAAATATCATATCCAACTTATTTTCCATAATTTCCAGCCCGTTTAAAGTCCATAAGAGCAACTTTCAAATCAATCCATCAAGAATAACAACATCTCAAGCTAATCCAAGTATTATCTTGTAGTTTATCATCCTAACAACTTAACCAACATACAAGCAAGCTTAATCACAATTAGTAGGATGTTATAATCACCTTAGATAGCAGCAACAACTTAAAATTTCAGCCAAACACAGCCCACAATTATCCTCAATGACAACCCAACCTCAAAGAGGTGTTGTTCTTCACTAGAACTAACTTTTGATATTGAAATATGGTGTAATTACTTTGGAATCACTTCAAAACCTTATGGTATATGTTTAGAAGGGTTAGGAGGAGTGTAGGGACGAGTTTGGGTCAAAAAGTGAGAAATAAAGATCGTCTAAATCGTTTTTAAAGTGAAGTAGGTCGGCCACTGCCTAAGTGGATCACATTGGGAGCTGCTTGCACAGTCTCGCGAAAATACGAATATATCTCTCCTCTGATGTCGTATCGATGAACGGTTCAATGTGTTAGAAACTAGACTAGTAGAACTTCAATTTGATATGTAGATCATTCTGTAGTGAAACTAGACTAGTAGAACTTCAATTTGATATGTAGATCATTCTGTAGTTCCTTGTATATTAGGAGAAAAACTCTGCTACATTTGACCTAATTTTGCAGCATATTATGAATGTAACTTGTGATGACCTTTACCAACTTTTGTTCCACAACTTGCTTGACTTCAAAACTTAACACCCGAATATAATATGACTAAAATAACTCATAACATAACCTCCTTATCCTATTAAGAACCCTAGTCTCACCACCAAAGTATATGTTATAACACTCCAAGCTTATCGATTTTTGACGAAACTTATTTTTTGTTTAGCTTCTAAGTTTTTCAACCCTCTTGGTACTTGTTATTCATGATCTTAAAGATTTGTAATCTCAAAGGTAACATGATTAACTTGCTTTATCTACTTTCAAAAATGATCTCATTTATGAGCTTACATCAATTGTCTTACGACGTACTCTTACATACGAAAATATGGAATATAACACGTTCACAATGAGGTTTACGCGTTCGCGAAGAAGGGTGTGGCAGGCGCTAGTTTGTGTAATGCGTTCACGAGTATGAGGTTTCATTCGCGATTATTGGTGACCTAATGGTCTTCACGTTCGCGGGATAACGGTCGCATTCACGTAGTGATTTTTAGAGGCTGGGCAATGTTTCTTCGCGATCACCATGGTACAACCACGATCGTGTAGATTACCTCTAGGCAATGCATATAAGTATTCTATTTCAGGCCTTTGAGTTATTTTATCACATTTTGAGTTGGGAGCTCAAATATGGGCAATTTTGGAGAGGATTTTCATTACATGGAATGGGATAAGTATTTTCTACTCGGATTTGATTATATTTCATGATTCTATCTTCGAATTTGGCATTTGATCGATCATTTCAAAAGAGAAATTGGGTTTTTTTTAATCTAAAGTGAGTAATTGGATTTTGAACATCGATTCGGAGTCGGATTTGAGTGAAATTAGTATGGTTCGACTTGTAATTGAATGAGTTGTCAGAATTTATAAGTTTTATCAGGTTCTGAGGTACGAGCTTGGGTTTGACTTTTTAGTTGACTTTGAGTTTTCGATTAAAGATTCTATCTTTATCGTTTGGGTTTGTTTTCTAAGGAATTGTTTGATGTTGTGAGCTATTTTTGGCTAGTTTCGAGTCGTTTGGAGGTTGACTAGCATGGGATGGCATTTCTAGAGTATTGTTTGGCTTGCTCGGCGTTTGATTTGGCCTACTTGAGGTAAGTATCCTATCTAAACTTGGTTGAGGCACTAGTTGCTAACTTATTTGCGATAGCTACGTGCTATCAGTGCATACATGTGTGGAGTTTGAGCTCATGTGCGAGCACCAGAGTATTTATCCATGTTCAATATACTGTTTAGGCTTTGATATGCCTAGAATTGACTGTTACGCTTTAAGCTATGATGTTTCTCATACTTGTAACCTTGTTATGAACTATTTGATCCATGTCTAAGGATTGCATAGAGACTAATTCCCTGAATGAATTGGATAATTGATATTTCTATGATGAAATTGCCGATTTGAGCTATGATAGCACACTTTGCACATGCCTACACTTTAGCATGTAATTACACCAGTCTAGGAGCATGAAATTTGATATACGTTCATCATGTACATAATTTCTTGTATATTTGCTTTTGTGCGATATGATTTGGACTGAATGCCTATGAATACGCCAGGCGGATTATGTTGTTATGGCTATGACCACGCCGAACGGATTGTGTTGTTATTCCTGTGACCACACCGGACGAATTGTGTTATTAAGCATGTGACCACGCCGGGCGGATTGTGTTATTATGTGTGTGTCCACGCCTGGCGGAATGTGTTGTTATGCATGTGACCACTCCAGGCGGATTATGATGCAGTATATGACCACGCCAGACGAATTATAATATTGAGCATGTGACCACGCCGGGTTGATAGCATGCTGAATTGACCGTGCCTGCGTGTGGATGTGGATCCATTCCCATAGGGTCACCCTCTCATGTTTCTCTCTTGATGGTGTAAATGCGGATTGTGAGAAACTGACGCATTTCTGGTTAGTGTGAGATCTGGAGAGCTGGTTATTGTTATTTGGATCGGGTTGCACGTCGCAACAGGCCTTATTGGATTATTTTTTATTTAGATCGGGTTACGTGCCATAACGGCCTGATATTGGGTTATTGCATTTCACATTCACTAGAAATTTCCTTGACTATTTACTTGATTTACTTGCATATCTTCCTTATATGCCGGATTGTTGACTGAGTAGAACACTTTAAAAACAAAGAATTGTGAGCACCAAGGTAGTTTGTTTTACCTGCAATTTCCCGATTTGATTATATATTTTCTCTATACTTGTTGAATTTATGAACTGTACAGGTGATAGCGAGTATCAGCTATAATTCTTGATTCTATTACCTCGTCATGGTTAGTTAGTATACTTATTGAGTACATTGGGTCGGTTATACTCATACCACACTTCTGCATCTTGTGTGTAGAGCTTGGAGCTGATACGCCTTGAAGACGTACCTGCTTCCGGGCATAACTACCATTTGTTCTTGGTAGTTCTAGATTTGGATTCCGTTTATGTACATTTCAAATAGATGTAGTATTTTTTTCCTATCAGTTTTGTAAATCTAAATCTTAGTGGCTTGTGACTTGTACTACTAGTCCTTGGGAAATTGTATAAAGTTCAGTTATTTCACTTTTTAACTCTTATCATTATCATTATCATTAAATTGTGTTTACTGTTATTTGACTTACCTAGCTATTAGGTTAGGTGTCATCACGACTAGTAGGATTTTTGGCGTGACAAGTTGGTATCAGATCTCTAGGTTTATAGGTTCTACGAGTCATGAGCAAATGTCTAGTAAAGTCTTATAGATCGGTATGATGACGTCCATACCTATCTTCGAAAGGCTACAAGGCATCTAGGATAAACTTTCCATCTTTCTTTCCTTATCGTGCGGCATTGATTCAGCTCGAAGCGTATCTTTTTGAATTCCTTCCACTCACTCGTATGTTATGTTGAGCATTCGGTATCGACTGTGCATCGACGACTAATTCCACATATGAAGTGCGATATGTGTTTCCTTTGTTTTGGTGATGGGTCATTCTGGAGGACTTGAGCCAAGTTTAGACCGCAACTTAGGCTCGGTAGTTCCAGTTGTGTAAGTATGTGCTTTGGACTTCTATGTCCGGTAGTGTCCCAAGGAGTAGGACTGGTGGCTCGGTGAGTGGATAAATAGCTATATGATGGGTATGATGTGACTAGGGGATGTGTTCAGGCGGTTTGGATGTGACGAGAAGAATTTCTTGAAATGTGAAAAGGACTATTGGGTGTTTGATTTCTGTCTTGATGTGTTGTACAATCTCGAGTTATGAGCGTGTTGAGGGACCTTTCATGTTGTTCGTTTGTGGGATGAAGTAGATTCTTATGTTTTGATTGACGAGCTTAGACTCATGAAGGTTTAGTGATGCATAATGGATGTGACTATGGGGGCATAGAGAAATGCCAGTTTGAGGCTAAGCAGGTTGGTTATATCATGTGAGATGTTCTAAGGTTGTGTGGTTATTATGATGATTCTGTGGAGAGTTTCTTTCTACAGATGGGTTACTGTAATGACCCGGTCGGTCGTTTTAAGTATTACAACCCCATTCCCCAATTTACTGCTCAGTTTATGCTTTACAGTTGTTATGTGACTCGCCGGGATGATTGGTTCGGGTCCGGTGAGGTTTTGGAATGAATTGAAACACTTAGTTCCAAGGTTTAAAGCTTAAGTTAAAATAGTGAACAGATGTCGACATATGTGTACACAACCCCGGAATAGAGTTTTGATGATTTCAATAGCTCTGTATGGTAATTTTGGACTTAGGAGCGTGTCCGGAAAAATTATTTGGAAGCCTGTAGCTAAATTAGGCTTGAAATGGCTAAAATAAAAATTTAAGTTTGGAAAATTTTGATATCGGGGCCAGAATCCGATTATAAAAATTGGAATACCTCTGTTATGTCATTTATGACTTGCGTGCAAAATTTGAGGTCAATCGGACTTGATTTGATAGGTTTCAGCGTCGAATGTAGAAGTTGGAAATTTATAATTTTATTAAGCTTGAATTGGGATATGATTCGTGGTTTTAGCATTGTTTGATGTGATTTGAGGTTTCGACTAAGTTTGTATGATGTTTTAGGACTTGTTGGTGTATTGGGTTGAGGTCCCGGGGGTTTCGGTTGAGTTTCAGATAGTTAACGGATTGATATTTGGACTTAAACAGCTGCTGGAATTTTCTGATCTCTGTATCTGGTTTCCTTCATCACGTTCGCGAGGGAAGTCTCGTGTTCTCGAAGAGGAAATTTGGACTGGCCCATTTTTTGCTTCGCGTTCGCGACCGGGGGCATGCGTTCGCGAAGGGTCGAGGGGCCAAGCTTCACGTTCACGACCGGGGGCACGCGTTCGCGGTCAAGGCCTCGCGTTCGCGTAAGGGAAAGCCGGACTGGGGGAATTTGTTTTCGAGTTCACGAGACCAGGCTCGTGTTCGCGAAGGAGGAAATTCGGGCAGCACAAAAATGTGCTTCGCGAACGCGAGGGAGCTGTCGCGTTCGCGAAGAAGAAAGGCCTAAACAAAATGTTTAAGATCTGAAAATTGGAATTTTTTATTTTTGATGGATTGGAGCTCGGGAAGAGGCGATTTTGGGGTGAATTTCAAGGAAAATAACGGGATAAGTGTTCTTAACTCAATATTGGTTAAATTACCCAAATCCATGGTTGTTTTTAACATTTAATTAGTGAATTGAGTTGGAAAATTTAAAAATCCCTCTTGGTTTAATTTGAAGATTTGAGGGTCAAGTTGATGTCGGAATTGGGTAAAATTTATATGGTTGGACTCGTGGTTGAATGATCGTTCATATTTTATAACTTTTGCCGGGTTCCGAGACGTGGGCCCCACGGGCGATGTTTGGGTGCGATTTCGGATTTTGTTGGAAAAATTAATATTTTCATATGGAATCAATTCCTATAATTAGTATTGACTGAATCAAATTATTTGTGACTAGATTCGAGGTGTTTGGAGACCGATTCGCGAGGCAAAGGCATAGCAGAATAAAGAATTACGCGATTTGAGGTAAGTAACAGTTCTAAATTTGGCTCTGAGGGTATGAAACCCTGGATTATGTGTTATATTGTCGGTTTTGAGGTGACGCACATGCTAGGTGACGGGCGTGTGGGCGTGCACCATAGGAATTGTGATTTGGACAAATGCCATGGAACTGTGTAGTTGAATAATCTGTTGTTATCTGTACATTCTCCATGTAGTAGAGAAATTGAACCACAAATCATGTTTAGATTATGTATTGGCAGTGTAGGGACCCACAAAGGTCGTGCACATGTTGAATTATCTGCTAAATTATTATTTTCTACTCAGTCACAGTTTACTTATTTATTTTATTCCAGTCTCTATTGGTCATTATTGATGCATCATATCATTATTGTTTAGGCTGATTTTCATGATTATTGAGAGCCTGAGAGACTGGAGAGATTTATGACTGAGTAAGGCCGAGGGCTTGATTGTGAGATATGATACTAAAGCACATGAGTTGTCCATGCGGATCCATATATTATACTATAGCATGTGAGTTATCCGTGTGGATGTAGATATTATACTATAGCACATGAGTTGTCCGTGCAGCACGTGAATTGTCCGTGCGGATCCAAATATTGATACTATAGCACGTGAGTTGTCTGTGCAACACATGAGTTGTCCGTGCGAATTATAGCACTTGGGCTGAAGGAGCCCCTTCGGAGTCTGTACACACCCCCAGTGAGCGCAGGTACCTACTGAGTGCGAGTGTTGAGTGTTGTGCTAGTGGAAGGGATGAGTGACTGTGATCCTGAGAGGATGCATTTAATTTCATTATTGTTGCACTTCAGCTGTCATATATCACTGTTTGAAATTTTTTGAGAGATATTATCTTATGTTTCAGTTGAACATGACATGAAATTACTGTTTTGGCCTTAAATGTTGAACTTGTAAGCATGCCTACCTTGTTATGTTGGAAATTACTGTAATTGGACTCAGCTGTGAAGCTCGTCACTACTTTCATTTCTTTATTTAGTTTTGTTACTTACTGAGTTGGTTGTACTCATACTACACCTTGCACTTTGTGTGTATATCCAGATGATCCCGAACACAGTGGGTGTTGATTCCATCGCACCGTAGATTTTTCGGAGATTCCGAGGTAGCTGCCGGGTTTTACAGATCTTATCTCTCCTTCCCTATCTTCTTGTATACTGTATTTGGTCTCAGACTATTATATACCGTGTTTTCCAGACTTGTGATGTATAGATACTCATATACTCAGTGACACCGGGTTTTGGGAGTGTATTTATATCCAAACCGAAAAATATTGCAACAATCATAGTATTTTATTTCAAATATTTGAGTGTTACAATCTCTATGAATCCTTTGATTCTACTTTTCAACAGTTAATAAATCCAAGGGCCTTTGAGCTTGATCTTGAATATGTAGTTGTTGCCACGAACGATGATCTTGAATTCAACTAGCACGAACTTTGATTTGAACTCGTACTCCTTGAATCTTGATTTGTTCTTTGTTCTTGAGCTTGAACTTGATTTGTTCTTCATTCTTGAGCTTGAACTTGATTTGTTCTTCATTCTTGAGCTTGAACTTGATTTGTTCTTCGTTCTTGAGCTTGAACTTGATTGCTTGAACTTGAACTTGTGGAGGAATTTGCAGCATTTGATCCACGAGCTCTTTCTTGCCTCTTGTTATAACTTCAGGTGTCTTTTCTAAGTTATGAATACCCCTATTTATAATTGTAGGAGGGAAGAGTTATGATAAGAACAAACTCTTTCTGACCAATCAAATTAAGATGTGACAAGACCGCATTTGATTTGCCAGAACATGTCACTTGTACACGTGGCGCGATTTTATTGGCCTTTTAATTTGACTTGGCATGCCTTACCATTTTGACACGTAGCATGATCCCATTGGCTCTTCCGTTTGACTTGAGTTTAGAAATGTATCTACACTAAAACATGAATAACAATATCAAAACCAAGAATCAAACATCAAATAAAAATCTTAAGCTTTTTTTAACTTCAAAATTCTAACATTTCACTAGATGTGTCCGAATCACACCCCATCCCCTCGGGTCACCTCAAAATTATTCCAAAAAGTATAAAGCATGACAATCCAATATAACATGATCGGAGGACCAATCTATGCCAAGAATTATCTCAAAATCTACCAGGTCCAATAATAAAAGATCAATCATTGTGTTATACCCATCAATATAACTACACAAGACCGATAAACACGATCCATCATAATAGAACCTCCAACAGGCACAAACACATAAATAAAAATATCCCAAAATTCACGAGTCATACTCAATTATGATGCAAGTAAGATGACACATACAAATAAATAAAAATCCGATTAAACAATATCAGAGCCTCTCTATAATAGACCGAAACAACACATGTAATGACTACATTTGATACCATTGCCTCAAGTCTATCTGGAAAAACATAATAACGAGCCTGACCTCCTCCAGCCTGTCATCCTCCTCTAGGACGACCTCTAACTAGTTGAACTCACCTCTTGCTGGCTGGTCTTAACCTCTAGCTGGCTGGGTAAGTGGTGTGGCAAGTGGGACTGGAAATATAACTTGAGTACTCTGTTGAGATACATCGCTCTGAAGTCAAGGACAATTCCTGCTAAGATGCCTCAAATATCCTGTTACACCCCATATTTTTGTACGTTAAATTGATGAAAGCTCGAAAATGAGATATGATATCCCGTATTTTTTTTCGTACGTTAAAATTTTGTCGTAAGTTAATCGACGTAAGATCGGGAATGAGGTTATATTAAGATTATAAGCATTATGCTATTTCAAACACGTGATGAGTAAATTCGTGAAGGAGAGAGGGTAAGCAAATCGAAGGAAATGAGTTTCGTCAAAGTTTGGTAATTTAGGATAAAATACGGCCCGAGCTAAAATACCCGGTATTTATGGACTAGTACCATACAAAGTACCACATGGCCATGATAATAAGGTATATAAGGTGTGTTAAAAGTGAGTAGTATTTTAAGTAATTTGAGACAATTCTTAATTATGTGGGTAATTTGTTGATTATTGGGTAATGGAATATTACCTAATTAATTAGAGATATATATATATATATGATAAAGACTAAGTGGCATGATGTGGCAGACCCCCCCCCCCCAACTCAAATTTAGTGACTAACAATCTTGATTGAAAGGTGGCATCTAAAGTGATGTACATATGATACTTATGTGTAAGAGATTTGGCAACATTTGGCTTAATTGGACTTAAAATAACCAAGATGCTACACTCAATCAACAAGACTTAAAATGGCTTCATTTGGCTTCATCTAAATCTTATAACCTTTTCCTAATTCAAACATTTCAAACCAGACGCTACACTCAATCCAGCAAGTTTTCAACAAAATTTCTTACAAAAATTATTAGTACCTTAGCAACGAAAGTTTTTGCGATTCTAAAGGAGTACGGTGTAATCCTTCTCAAGAATATCACATGAAATTTTCCTACTTCAGGTATGTTAAGGCTATCCCTTCTTTCTTTTGGCATGATCCCAATGATACAAATGAAACGAGCAAAATACGCAACTTCCAAAAATGACTCTATTCATAGAAATGCAAGAGATGCTTATGTTCGTGATTCCCCATGTGTCCAATTATTTTATCATCTGCCCATGGGTCTCGAAAAAATACGTAGTTGATAAAGTTTATTTCATAATATTAATCAAAGACATAATGGTCTTATGACATTCCGAAAGATTTTATTGACGTACTTCTCATGCATTGCATTTATTTATACATGTACATTGACCCATGACCAGATGGCGTTATATACGTGTATATATGTGTGTGTGTGTATATATATATATATATATATATATATATATATATATGGGATATGAGAAAAGGTTACGGCGTTATATACACACCACCATATGATCAGCTGGTATACGTTGATGATTTGCCTACAGTGGCCGAGATCATATGATGAGATGCCCACAGAGGCTTGATAATGTTATGAACGCATATACCTATGCATGGTATGATATTTATACGCATATGCATGGCATTGTAAATATTATTTGTTCACAAAGTAATTCAGATTTACATGTTGAGTCTTTTACTCCATGTTCCTCATGTCTATCATTTACTGATTTATATTCCTTACATACTCGGTACATTATTTGTACCGACGTCCCTTTTGCCTGGGGACGCTGCGTTTCATGCCCGCAGCTCCTGATAGACAAGTTGAGAGTCCTCTAAGTAGGCTATCAGCTTAGCAGAAGGTGTTGGTGCGCTCCAATTGCTCCGGAGTTGCTTATGTGGTCAGTATGAGTAGGACATGTACTGATTAGTATGGCGGGTCCCTGTCCCAACCTTTATGATATTTCTGTACTCTTAGAGGCTTGTAGACATATGTCGTGTACGTGAAAGATTGTACAGCCTTTTCAGCCTATGTTTTGAGTTTATAAATTATCATGTTGGCCTATTAGGCCCGTATGTCATGTGTATATGATGATGTTATAAGAAAGATACGTTACGTTGGTACTCAGTTGAGTAAGGTACCGGGTGCCCATCGTGGCCCATCGGTTTGGGTCGTGATAAAAGTGGTATCAAAGCAGTTCTGTCCTAGGGTGTCTACAAGCCATATCTAGTAGAGTCTTATTTATGGGTGTGTTGTGCACCATACTTATAAGCAGGAGGCTATAGGGCATTTTGGACTGTCACTCTTTCTTCTTACTCTAGATCGTGTGGTAGAGCTCAGTTGTAGGAACTCAATTTCCTAAACTCTATATTATTCCTAATATGACGATGCCTATGTCTAGAAAGACGGTTGGTAAGAGATTGCATGTGGTTGTGAAAGATTTGAGCCAGAGGAACTCAATTTTGCATGATGCTTACGATGGATAAATGAAAGGTCTTCAGCAGATCATGTGTGTACTAAGACGTGTAAGCCTTTTAAATAAGGAGCCTTAAGGCAGAAATATCTATCCACCCCTATGGTGAAAGGTAATGAGAGATTCAGAAGATAGATACAAGTTTCAACAAGTAAAAGAAGCAAGATGAAGAAGGGTACGAGGCACCCAGTTAATGAAAATTTTCTGTATTTACAATTCAGGCAGAGGAATATAAGCCTTTTGAGTTACCTTCAACAATAACAGTGGTACGTACAATTGGCCACACCCATCTTATTTATGCCCTATGGGGGCTAACAGAATTAGTATAAGAGAAGGCAGGATGTCAGGATCTAGCTGGGGTTAGGGTAACCCAAAATGGTAGATGGATTATTAGCGTTAGCTGAAATGTCCGAAGGATATTGCAAATGTGCTAATAGATCTCCTTGTGACACACCTAGAGGATGCACTCTAAAATAGTACAGCTAGATATGAATACTACAAAGATAGGCACTAGAAGCCTTGAAGGGATAAATATTACCTTAGTGCAGCTCTCGTCCCTAGTGGAGAAAGAATGTTAGGCAACCTAAAGAGCCAGTAGATGGAGCAAGGGGAGCTAAAAGCAAAAGAATGTCTTATTCGAGTTTTCAGAATAAAGTGATAGACATAAATGTTTGCGGGAAATAAGAAGAGAGTTAATGAAGCATTATGAGTAGGATGTGATACATGGATGACAATGGTAGATAAAAAAAATATGACAATATTACAGAGTCTATAGTCAAGTGAAGGAAAGGACGAGAGGTGACATGCCTGAGACAACAAAAGAGTATAGGCCATAAAGTCATATCTTCATTTCGAGTAATAAGCTTGTGACTCCAACGCGACTATCAGAAGGAAAAGTTAGACCCAGAGTAATAGAAATCAGTATGGGCTGGTGAACAAGATAAACTAAACATAAATGAGGGACTGAATGATTTGATAATGGTCGACATTATGAGAATTTTATATTTGCGTTCTGGCAATAATAGAATGGACAACAGAAGAAGATTCATGAGAAATTCAGAGAATGGTCATTCAGGAAGACGCCTCCCTAAAGCAAGCAATGTGAGAAAAGTTAAGTTTAAGGGACTGTATGTGCCAGTTGCACTAAGTGTCACTCTGGCGAGTGAGGAATTTCGTTATCCTTGGTAGAGAAGGATTTTCGCGAGGCGAGTAAGGATCATCGATGATGTGAAAAGATGCTAAAGATGAGAAGGTAAAATATCTATACGTAGATCATCGTAATACTAAATCTTAGTGCTCCCCTAAAGAGGGGAAAATAGAGTTAGGTGGCATTAAGTCAGAATTAAGCGGTTCTAGTAACTATAGAATGGTAAAAGAATGCGAAAAAAATAAGAAAAGGAATGAGATTGCACTGATTCAAATCCTACAGATATTCTACGATTCCAAAATATTATACAAACACGATGTCAAGGAAAGGAAGTAAGGGTTCCCACCCAAGATGTTATTGATAAATAAGGAACCAGTGCAAGACGTAAGTTAAGACAAAGGGAATAACCCAAGAGGGATTACGCGGAATACAGATATGAAAATGGACCAACTAGCAGTTGGTGGTTGATTCAGGAAGAGTCTAGTTATGGATAGACAAGAGGTCACAGACAAATCAAGAGATTGTGTAAGACGTACATAGTGAACCCCAACATGGGGAATTCAGTCTCACAGATACGACATCGTGACCCTTGAGAAATATTCAGATAAGAGTTGGGGTAGTTAAAGGTACCGTATGAATGTTATGGAAATAAAAGATAGTCTTACTGGGAAGACATCAAAACTTCAGTTCAGGAGCAACCCTACAAGCACAAGGGCGTGGAAATAAGTAACTATGGATAATTATAGGCGAGGAAGAACATCAAAAATTCCATCAAGTATACGATGTAATAAGCTCGCAGCTTTACAAGAGTCAGAAGGTCTTCCCTAAGTACTACAATGAAAGACTAGCTGAGGAAATAAGGAAGAAGGCTTCAACCTAAGCACAGTGACCTAAAGAGGAAATGGTCATGTAAAAAAAAATAATCTCACTCCAATATTATATGCACTCCATGAGAAAGTGGCACCTACAGTGGCTAAGGAACGGGAAGAAAAAATCAAAAGTAATATTCGAGATCATATGAGTTGCACGAAAATTTTGGCATGCATGGGAACTAAGATAAGCTAAGTATGCATGCAACAAGTGGCAAAACGACTAGGAAAAGTAATTGCTTACATTTAAAGAAAATTAAGAAGGAACGAAAGGCATTATTCGATCAGTGATCCAGAGTGAGTTACGTTATGAATGCACTTAAGATTTCGTAGTATTATCCATGCAGCATATATGTTGACAATTATACAAGTCATAGAAGACTCCGTTATAAGTTAAAAAAAAGAATTGAGCCCAGGGTATAAACAAAGGATTGAATTATTAGAAGATTGTATCATGGATATTCTATAGCACCCATAGAAGGCTAAAGTAATAAATAATACCAGGAGCCGCAGATCGGAAGATAGCTCAAGCCTATATGAAGGCTGATCAGAAGGAAGAGGAAACTAAAGAGTTACATCAACCAAATGAATCAGGAGTCTAATTATGGGACCCAGAAAATTTTAGACATCATGGGGAGAACACTGTAGAATTACTCTTAATATCATAGATACAAGAGAGATATTACAACAACCATATTCTACAATGGCTCTACGATAAATCAAGTTAGAAGGGTACCAGCCTCATAAGAAGTCAGTATGAAGCTCCCACCGTATTGTGTGTGCACCAGAGGTGCAGGTATTATAATAGAGCTTCAAGTTATGGATGTGAATTATACCTATGTAGAAGGGAGGTCATGAAGGAGATAGAAGATATGATACGAGATTTTAAGGAAAAGGTAAACAATGTATGAAATACTCAAACGCAGAAGGTTATGAACAGTTCATACTTCGGATAGAAGGCTTGAAGCGCGGGGATTCAGTATCCAGGAATGACAGCAACATCGTCAGTAGCATGTCTTCCAGCCTATGGTTTCTAGGTATCGAGAAGTCTAATTAAGAAAGTAAAGAGGAGTTAGGGACAATGTGATGTCTCACTTGATGTTCTAAAATAAAACAAGGAAAATCTATGGTGCAAGCAAGTTGAAGGAAGGTTGCAAGCTAAAATATGGTAAAGCGACAAGGTTTTAGGAAGACAAGAGTAAGAATAAGAAAGGGCGAGTGAGGAGGTGACGAGAATGGATAAGTCCTCGGGATTAAGACCATGAAAACAAGAGAGCTGGTAGTTTCTCTAAGTTATAGAAAGCTTAATATAGCCTGAATGAACCCAAAGGAGTCTAAGATTAGTAGCATTTAGAAGAAATGGAATGCTGCTCTGGTAGTAGAATGAGGGTGTAATTGTGACAGATAAAGGATGACATTTTGGCCTTCGATTGAGTAATAATTTCATGAATTGTACAAGATTAAATACCACGTAAGGTAAATCATATTGAGGTGCTATGAAATACGATTATGGAAGTATAGTAGCGTATCGCCCCCAGGTGGATCAGGAAAATCACTTCAAATATTCCTCTATGCAACGTAAGCCCTAGTGGCAAGGTATTACGTAAGGAGTTTCAGTTATCAATGGTAGATTGTAGATCAATATTGAGGTGAATCAACAATGGATGGATAAAAGTTACAAAGTATGAAATGAGATTAGGTCATTATTCTTAAGATGAATAGTAATGAGGAAACGTTAAAGGACTTAGACTTATGCATATAAGATAAGCAACGAGAGTAAGCTGGAATTTGATAGAAGACCTCAGCAACGATAAATCAAAGTAAGATTTATGGTATAGTAAGACCTACCTTGATGCAGTAAAGTCATGCGGATGGATAAACAGATCTATGAAATAAGGTATAGCAATATTTGTAAGTTTAACAAAGTACCGAGCGAAGAACTTCAGTATACCTATAGATGCCTAGACGGACATCTTGTCAAGCTCTGTATATGTTCACAAAGTGAGGCCTAGAGATTGGCTAAAAGTTGAAGGAAAAAAGAGAGAAGAGTCGCATAGGCGCACTTACAAGGTCAGAATCGTACAGACTACATGAAAGAAGGTAGCAACAATTACAAGATTAGAAGAATTCCGACCACAGGCCATGGAGTGAGAAGGAGACCTACATGTGGTAATACCCTGGACTTTGGATTTATTCAAAGAACAGTTGCGTAAATGGCAAAAACAGTATTAAAGTATTCACAAGAGCTACGGGTTATGAGAACGATAAGTGCATCAGTCAACATTCGAGGACGAATGTTCCAAAGGGGGAAAAATTATTACACCCCATATTTTCGTACGTAAAAGTATGCCATAAGTAAATTGATGAAAGCTCGGAAATGAGATATGACATCCAGTATTTTCTTTTTGTATGTTAAAGTTTTGTCGTAAGTTAATCGACGTAAGATCAGAAATGAGGTTATATTAAGATTATAAGCATTATGCTATTTCAAACACGTGATGAGTAAATTCGTAAAGGAGAGAGGGTAAGCAAATTGAAGGAAATGAGTTTCGTCAAAATTTGGTAATTTGGGATAAAATACGCCCCGAGCTAAAATACCCGATATTTATGGACTAGTATCATACAAGGTACCACATGGCCATGATAGTAAGGTGTATAAGGTGTGTTAAAAGTGAGTAGTATTTTAAGTTATTTGAAATAATTTTTTAATTATGTGGGTAATTAGTTGATTATTGCGTAATGGGATATTACCTAATTAATTAGGGATATATATATATATATATATATATATATATATATATATATATATATGATAAAGATTATGCATAATAATGTACCCCCCTCCCCCCCCCCCCCCCCCCACTCAAATTTAGTGACTAACAATCTTGATTGAAAGGTGGCATCTAAAGTAATGTATATATGATACTTACGTGTAAGAGATTTAGCAACATTTGGCTTAATTGGACTTAAAATAAGCAAGACGCTACACTCAATTAGCAAGACTTAAAATGGCTTCATTTGGCTTCATCTAAATCTTAAAAACTTTTCCTAATTCAAACATTTGAAACCAGACGCTACACTCAATCCAGCAAGTTTTCAACAAAATTTCTTACGAGAATTATTAGTACCTTAGCAACAAATGTTTTTGCGGTTCTAAAGGAGTACAGTGTAATCCTTCTCAAGAATATCACACGAATTTTTCCTACTCCAGGTATGTTAAGGCTATCCCTTATTCCTTTTGGCATGATCCAAATGATACAAATGAAATGAGCAAAATACGCAATTTTCATAAATGACTCTATTCATAGAAATGCTAGAGATACTTATGTTCTTGATTCCCCATGTGTCCAATTATTTTATCATTTGCTCATGGGTCTCAGAAAAATACGTAGTTGATAAAGTTTATTTCATGATATTAATCAAAGACATAATGGTCTTATGACATTTCGAAAGATTTTATTGACGTACTTCTCATGCATTGCATTCATTTATACATGTACATTGACCCATGACCAGATGTCGTTATATACGGGTATATATATATATATATATATATATATATATATATATATATATGGGATATGGAAAAAGGTTACGGCGTTATATATGCACCACCACTTGATCAGCTGGTATACGTTGATGATTTGCCCACAGTGGCCGAGATGATATGATGGGATTCCCTCAAAGGCTTGATAATGTTATGAACACATATACCTATGCATGGTATGACATTTATACGCATATGTATGACATTGTAAATATTATTTATTCACAGAGTTATTCAGATTTACATGTTGAGTCTTTTACTCCATGTTCCTCATGTCTATCATTTACTGATTTTTATTCTTTACATACTCGGTACATTATTTGTACTGACGTCATTTTTGCCTGGGGACGATGCGTTTCATGCCCGCAGGTCCTGATAGACAGGTTGAGAGTCCTCCTAGTAGGCTATCAGCTCAGCGGAAGGTGTTGGTGCGCTCCATTTGCTCTGGAGTTGCTTATGTGGTCAGTATGAGTAGGACATGTACTGATTAGTATGGCGGGTCCCTGTCCCAACCTTTATGATATTTCTGTACTCGTAGAGGCTTGCAGACATATGTCGTGTACGTGAAAGATTGTACAGCCTTGTCGGCCTATATTTTGAGTTTATAAATGATCATATTGGCCTATTAAGCCCGTATATCATGTGTATATGATGATGTAATAAGGTACCGGGTGCCCGTCGCGGCCCATCGGTTTGGGTCGTGACATATCCATACTCTAAGTCATCTCTACTGGTGTGGCTGTTGGGACCGAGTCTGCCACTAACAACCAAAATAACCACAATATGATCCATAAGTTGGAGGTGCACTATAAGAAGCTTGTCCCAAAGCGCTAAGTGAACTGGCCTTCTAGAATAACCTCTACCAAAAAGACTCTTGTCTGTAGACGTGGCACCACTAAATCTATCAACACCACGAGGCTTCTTAGCATCACGATCCACTCTACTCTACATGCTTACGTGTTGCATCCTCTTGGCTATCTCAAAATCCTGCTGAAAGGTAGTCACAGTTTTAATCTCTCGTTCCATCCTAAATCGAATACCAAATTTAAGACCCCTCAATGACCCTCTTCACCTTCTCTGTCTCTGTGGGAATCAAGAGCAGTACACAACAAGACAACTCCATAAATCTCATCTCATAGTCAGTAACTAATATGTGATCCTACTACAAGTGCTCAAATTGGTTGCGTAACTTATCTCTCCTAGTGAATGGGATAAACGTTTCCAAGAAGAGAATCGAAAATTGACTCCAAGTGAGAGGAAGTGACCCTACTAGTTTGCCCTGCTCATAAGTCTGCCACTACCTCTTGGTTGGCCCTCTCAACTGAAAAGTAGTGAAGTCAACTCCATTGGACTCCACAAGGCCCAAATTACGTAAAATCTCGTGACATTTGTCTAAGAAGTCCTAGGCATCCTCTTTGGAATCACCCTCAAAGTGTGGTGGATATAAATCCTGGAACTTGTCCATCCTTCTCTGCTCCACAACATACATAGCAGGCCTAACCACTGGTCGTGCCGCAACAAAAGGCTGAATACACCCATTAGATGGAACTCCTAGAGTCTGAAACATAAGAGTACACTGCTTTGGAACGAGTGTAGCTGGGATCTGCTCTTCCCCTCCAGCATGAGATGAAGTTGGGCCATAGGAATTTCTCCTTCTTGATCCATACTCTCGAAGAATCCCATGATGCAAACTAAAGTGTCCTGAAGTACATGGGTAGTGATGAGACCCTCAGGAACCTGTGCTAAACCCCGCTGAACAACCTGATATGGAGCATGCTCTACCTCTGGAGCTTTAGGTGACTCAATTAAAGCGGCTCTAGCACATCCATGAGCGATGGCATGAGCTCTAATGCGAGGTGATACTGTGCATGCTCTGGCCTGAGCTCTTAGCCCTTCCTCTGCCTTGGTATCTACCTCGAGTAACAGCTGCAACCTCGGGCACTAACTCCTGCTTTCCAAACGCATGCGAACATGTCCTCATCATTTGTGAGAGAATAGAAGAGAACAAATTCAAACTTTAGAATCAGACAAAGTCGTACGTTAAGGAAAGAAAGATTTTTTCCCCTAAATTCCTTGTAGCCTCTGGAAGATAAGTATAAACGTCTCTATACTGAACCGCAAGACTCTACGAGATATGCTCATGACTCATAAAACCTATGAATCTAGGAATCTGATACCAACTTTATCACGATCTGAAATTCCACCATGATCGTTATGGTACCTAACTCAACTCGCCAGGTAAGCCAACACCCAAACATCAGTTAAAATAAGGTAAATAAAGGATTATCTAATATCATAATATATATAACATAAATAAGTCTCAAATCAATAATACCTTATGAGGAAAATACAACAATAACCTCCCAAAACCCGATAGCATAAAGTCATGAGTAACTAAATAGAGTACAACTGAGTCTGAAATATAAAAGTACCATATAAATCAAAATAACAATAGAATTGATAAGAGGAGACTCCATAAGTTGCAAATCAAGAGTGGCAGCTCACCACGAAGTCTCCAATAATATGCCAAGCCTCTCCAAATGCCACTAGGTCCAATGACAATATCTACAAAAAAATATACAGAAGTATAATACAAGTATAAATAAAATGCATACCCACTAAGTACCAAATCTAATCTCGATGAAGTAGTAACGAGATTTAGACAAAAGTGATATAATTTCAAGTCCTGATAAGCTCATAATAGGGTACTATAAGCAAAGGAACAATCAAGAAAATCACATATTTAAATAATAAAGTAAGCCAACCAAGAATCAGCTGCTAAGCATGCTTTCCAAGTAAATTAATCAAAAACATAAGTAAGGCACAATATCAACATATATAGATGATATGCATCAAGTACCATGTGTATGCATGCCTCTACGTGGGTCTACACTGTCATGCATGATAAGGACTCAAATTTTACAAGCGGTACTTCCACTACATGACACTCCTAGTGCCACTATGCATACATGGCCCAAGGTAACATGGGTGATTATGTGACTATAGAGGGACGAATCCAAATCCATTCATCGAGCATCATAACTCAATAATATATTAATATCTTAGAAATTAGTCATTAAACAACATGAAATGTACCATCATGCCTAAATCATAATATCCGCACGGAATGTCCCATCGTGCCAATATCAGTTCATAGTAGAGTTCCATATACAAGGATATATGCATATGAACAAGAAATAAGTATGTAGGATGCATATTGATAGATAATATCACAATGCACAGATATATACATGTGTACAAGTATGACTACGCCTATAACACATAATTCAACATACTGAATAGCCCTTCATGTCAAAATAAAGCATCAAAAATCTAGACATAATATCTAACATGATTAAAGTTGCTCAAGTAGTTATACAAGCTAATAAAGCATAGAAAAGAAGAAATATAACTCGAACAAAGCACAAAGAGGGCTAAATTCTACCTCAAGCATGATATAACCTTAGCGCGTGCATATACGTTCGTCACCTCACATATACATCTTCAAACACGTAATAATTTGCACTTAAGTCTATTTTTATAAAACTTTCCTCAAATCAAAGTTAGTCAATCTACTTACCTTATCTGGAGTAGGCTTCAACCTTCAAAAATGCCTTTTCCTCTAATTTCGGCCTCCAAATGCCCAAAATCTAGCCAAAGAACCCAAATAAAAAAAGTTTCGATCTTTATTAAAATTTAAAAATTCAACTCAGGCTCACATGGTCAAAATCCGAGATCAAGTCCAAATTCCAGTGACCCATAACCTCTCGAGTCTAAATATATAATCAGTTTCTAAATCCAGGTTCAAGTGAGTGTTCAAATTCATAAAATATACTTTCTTATCTTTTACATCAAAATCCACTTTTTATACCTTCCTTGATCCTAAGGCAAAATTAGTGTTAGATTCATGTAATAATCTTATATCTAAGTTAGTATTACTTACTCTAATGAAGTAGATGGAATTTCTTTCAAAAATCACCTCAATCCGAGTTATGTAGCTCCAAAAATGATAAAAATAAAGTCCAAAGTACTAAATGGAGTTATATGAGAATTGCAGAACTTTTTCGGATATAATTGCATTGCCCTCCTTTCACTAAAACAATAATATTTTTTTGTAAAGATTTTGGAATAATGAGCGGTTTGAATTTCTGAAAATTAGATTTAAAGGGCTACAACTTTTATTTCTGGTTCATCTTTAAATTCCTTATAGATCGAGAGAAATGTGAGATTTAGCTTTAGAGAATCTAAGTTTTAGCAACTCAATTCTTCAAAACTTGTCCAAATGCGTCAAAACTCACTCGAGCCTCTCAAGACCACATTTAATTATCCTAACTAATTCATATACCCTATAAAAACTTGTCCAAAGTCTCAAAACATGAATAACAACATCAAAAATCAAGAATCAAAAATATCAAACCAAAATCTTAAGCTTTTTTAACTTTCAAATTCCAACTTTTCATTAGATGTGTCTGAATCATACCCGAGCCCCTTAGGTCACGTCAAAATCATTTCAACAAGTCCAAATAACCTATAAAAACCTATTCAAAAGTTCAAAGCACAGATCGGAGCGGAATAACTCAAAAGTCAAACTCCTCATTTCTTAAGTTTTTTGAATTGCCAACTTCCAACTTAAAGCGTCGAATCCTTCTCGGACTATCCAAGACCCCATACAAATATACATTCAAATCCAAAATCATCATACGAACATATTAGAACATTCAAATTTTGATTCCGAATCTTTTTTACCCAAAATGTTGACTTTGGTCAACTCTTCAACTTCAGGCATCTAGTTAGAAACTAGATTTTATAAATTGCTCTCAAACCTCATGGGAACCAAATCAACCATACCCGTAAATCATAAAACACCAAATGAACCTACAGAAAGTCTCAGATAGGAAAATAGAGTTCTAAAACTCAAAATAATAGGCAGGGTCGGAAGATTCCTTCGAGTATCGTGCTGTGATGCGGGTTAGATTGATTAATATACTTCACTCATGTACACAATTTACTAATTTTCTAGTATATTATTATTTTTACCAACAGATTGCACATCCAGACTCTACTGTAAATGCGGCCGACTAGCCCGATGATACCATTGATTCAGATGATTTTATTTATCCCCTATTCTGATGAGTCAGTTTTAGTGGCCAGAATGGTTACTTTAATTAGGAAGAAGCATGTTATGGCCCAGAAAAAGAAGACGCCTACTCTTTCGGGTGCTTATACTCTAGAGCACCATTTGATAAAGATACAGCACTTGATGCTATGTGCTATATGTAATAATGTTTTTTTTTTTACACGTTATTTTTGTTCTTTAAATTTAATTTTACATTACTTTGATTCCGGACCTATAACACGATAAGCCAAACCAAATAATGTTAAAAGTTTGGTGGCCACAACACTTCAGCCGTACGTTTCTTTCTTTTCTAGGTTTCTTTGTTAGTGGCCGCTTCGATATTTTTGATCAAACAAACTTTGGAAATGACTTGATTGCACGCACCAAAATTATTGAAGCTCGCAAGATAAAATCACAAGTTTAGCTTGTCATGTTACGATCTCCAAAAGTTTAACTGTTAAAATTAGAGGCAATTACAATTTAGATTTTATTAATTTTTTGATGTCCTAAATTAGATCATAATACCTAAATAACTACATCCAGTGAGATACATTTTCCTTACATAAAGTCAGATCTTATTAGGAACACTTTTTCTAAATATTGAAAAAGAATAACTATAAGCTTCCTGATGTGTAAATTAGGGGTGAGCGTCGGCCGATTCGGTTTGATTTTATGAAGTTCGGTTGGTTTTTTATTTGGTGCACCAATAACTGAACCAAAATTAGTTTGATTTCTTCGATTTTTTTTTCTTCGGTTCGGTCGATTTTCGGTTCAATTCGGTCGGTTTGGTCTTGTCGTATTGAGCTTTTACATCAGACTTTTTCAACTAAAGAATATGACTAATTTCATGTTTTAGTGCAAATAAAACTCGAAAACGCGATAGTTATAATATGATTAGCCTGATCATTTATTTGATGTAGGAAACATAAATTTATTTGACAAATATTACTTATAATACAACTATCTCGTAAACAGCAACATCGGCGACGCGCAAGCAAACAAAGATGAAAGATGTATTGGCAAACAAAAAAGGATAATTTTTAGAATGTGGGACTTTATTTGGATTTGGGCTTCAAATTTTATAATATAAATAAATGGATTTTTTTCGTTCCTATACAATATTTGAAACTTATTTACCAAAATTGTTCGAATTTTGTATATAACCCGCCCTAAACAAGGATTACTTACAAATTATATACATTTCACCTTAAAAGGCTCTCAATCCATTATTAGTGCCTTAAATTAGGGGGTTTAGTTACACCATTTTCCTTTTTTTTCCTCTCCTCCCCTTAATTTTCCTATTCTCTGCTGCCTCTCTCAACTCAAAATTCCCGTAATTGAGAACCAAAATTCGTGGGCAGTGAAGCCACGTTTCGTATGAAGATAATTCAGAACTTTAAATGCAATATTCTTTCTTGCCAAGTACGCATCTGAATGTTGCGTTATTTCCATAGTTGGCGTATCAACTATTCCTTTTAATTGCAGAATTATTTTCTTAGTTGCCAGCATGGTTTTCCTTAAGAAATATAAATTGTTTCTTTCATTGCAGAATCCTTGCTTTTCTTACGAGACTTATCTTTTTCCTTTTCACCTAGTTCATCCCAGAAATTCGAAACAGATTTGTGCTATCATCCATGTCCTTTTTCAAAGCTTCTGTAACAGTGGTGAATATCGCAAACAGGACATATATATCAATGATCTCGAGATTAGTTGGAGTTGAAGCGTAAGTAGAACGGAGAGATGATAAATACGTATGGTACAACAACATACAAATTAAACAATAAATTTTGTACAAATTTGATACACCTACAACATCATATAGACTAAAAATAAATTTTATACAACTAATTATACAATATACAACTTATTTATAACTTATCTACAACTTTCATACATACTAAAAATAAATTTCATACAACTAACTATACAATATACACTTATTTACAACTAATCTACAACTTATCTACAACTATCAAACATTATTTCTACCAGTTAAATACAATTACGATATCATGCAACTTAAATACAAATTTTATACACTATGTCTTTTGTATATTTTGTATCTGATTTGTATATATTTTGTATATGGTGTGTGTTTCTTCCTCTCTAAAATTCCAATCAAAACTCTCTCTTGATATAATTTTGATACATATCAACAATTTTATGTAAAAAGATAGTATAAATAACTTAAATATTAATTTTATACAACGATTCATACATTATACAACTATTTTTTAACTTTCATACAACATTCAAATAAAAAATATGTATAACTACAACAGAATATAATTTACATACAATTATACTACAACTTTACTACAATTTCGTAAATATATTGTATGTCATGTATTCGTCTTTTTCTTCTCCTTCTTCTCCTTCTTCTTCTTCTTCTTCTTCTTCTTCTTCTTCTTCTTCTTCTTCTTCGAGTTTCAATCTGAAATTCAACCAAAATCAAGTCTAATCTTCATCAAACACCCTCAAAATTGAGATATAAACTCCAAATAATATTCTCAATTGTTTGCAACAACACCCAATCCAAACAAATAATGATTTTTGAAAACCCAAATTCGATTTCAAAGTTTCAAAACTTTTTAATGGCTGTCAATGGTGGAGAGTCAAACATCTTCAAAATTTATTGATTGACAATTTCAATTTGAACATCAATTGTGCAACATGAAAGGAAATTGCTAAGTTAAAACTATTGAAATCCATTGATGAATTTCATTAAAACTATATACAACAAGAAAGCATAAAAAACATAGATCACCAAATGAAGAAAAATTGGGAAAAAAAACAGAGAAGGAGAGTAGAGAGACGAAGAGAGAGAGAGAGAGAGACAGAGAGAGACGAAGAGAGAGAGTAGGCAAGTATAAAGTGATATGGAAATAACTGATATTTCTTATTCAATTCCTAATATAATAAGATACTCATTTAAAACTTATATGTATATAATTGGTAAATTGTATATGACCATGTAATTAAATTAAAATTTGAGTAAGGAGGGTAATAAAGTTTCAAGTAGTATATATGAATATAAAAATCCCGTAAATAAATATGTGAAAAAGTTAGGCTTGACAACTTAAGAGGAGCCTAGAGGCTAAGACCAATAAACTTCGATTTTCCGGTTTAACCGAAAATCGAAGTTGCAAAATCGAACATCGAAATCATAGAAAACATAAATCACAAAATGACCGAATAAACCAAAAAAATTAAAACCAAAACAAAATAAATCGAAGTTTACCATTCTGTTAGTTTTTTCAATTCGGATGGTATTATTTCCGCCTCTAGCGTAAAGAGAAAGCAACGAAAGTAAGAAAGAGAGTGTCCGGTTTTCAGGCCGCATTTCAATCAGCAATAGACTCTAAATGTCGGCAGAGACCTTTTTTCTCTCTAACATAAAAGACATTATTTTTGTTTGGTGCGACAAAATAATAGAGTTGCTGCAGAGTTGCCAAATGTCCTCCTAATAATGGTGGATACACTTTTAAAAGGATTTGCATATACTTAATCTTCTTTTTGCTTTTTATATACATTATATTATATTTGATTAAAATAGAATAGTTATATCTCATTAATTTTAACCTATATCACGTGTTTGATTGTGTGATAAATATTTTCCCTAATTAATATAATCTCACTTTTCATAACAAATTAATTTCCCAATCTTGAATATTCAGTGGTGTCAAACTCTTCAGGATTTGTTTTCATTAGAAGACTCCCGTTTTGTAATGGTTCACTTCAGATTAGTATTAATATATGCATACGTTTATTTAAGCAAAAAAGAAAAATGTCTTTTTTTTTGCCCATCAACAAATGTAACTATTGCCATGGAATCTATTACGTTATGTTTCACTCTTCCATGTTAATTGTATCCTATCTAAGGCCAGTATTGTGTCAAAGGGTTATCATTTCGTGTCCAACTCCAAACGACGTCTTAGGTTAATTAACTAAGCTCTGCCATGTAAACAATGTTTGGTTTGAGTCGAAATTGTTCACGGCCAAAATCGGTTAGTCTTTCGTACGAACTGGTCGAAATGGTAATACTGGATGGAAGAGCGTCTTCATAATATCAGGTTGAGGTCCGAAGCCAGGTCATCAAGCTTTGAGTCCTAGGGACCGATCAATGTCGAGCTCGAATCCAAATCGAACCATGAAGCGAAATGAAGTTATCGAGCTTATGAGGCAGAGCTCGACCAACACTGACCCCGAATCAATACAAGGCTCCGAGTCAGAATCGAGCTCGAGTCAATATCGAGCTCATAGACAAGAGCCGTTGCAACCGCACTAGGGGAGAGAATCCTGGCGGAAATTAGGAAAAATCTGACTTATCATGGGTCTCCCACTATGTATTTTTAATTATATCTAAAGTAGGATCCCTCCACTATAAAATGGATGATTATTATTTCTGTAAAGAAAAAAGACATTCATACATTGTAATTGAGACATCATATACTCCCATATTGAAGAATTATCCTTTTTTAGCTTCATAAGATTGATTCATCTTGCTTAATCCATAAATCATCCTCTTTTCAGCTTTGCTTATTTTTCATCCTTACAATCAATATTCGATACTCTTATTTACTCTTACGATTTGTGTCGAGTTATACCACATACCCTTAGAACTACGTACAAATTCAACTTTATCCGTTTTTCGGGTAAACAGTTTGGCGCCCATCATGGGGCTAAGGATAATAGTGATTATTTGATACGAATATGCAAAAACACACCTTTTTACGCTTGTTTTCGGAAGTATGTTTGATTTCAGATTGGCAACGACGAGTTCTCAATTACAATGGCCTTACCTATCGACAACGAAGCTGGCCTTCAAGGTGAGAACAACAACTTGACGCCCAGGGCTGAAATGCCACTTGTCGACGCCGTTGGAGCTCGAGTCAAAGTACCATTAGACGTTAATTCGTATGTGGCCATTGAGGCGAACCTATGTTCTGAACCTGAAAATATCATTCATGGTGGTACTCGATTTGCAGCTCGAGAAACCCATAACATTGAGGAAAACGGAATCAACTTGCATATGATTTTCGTAATGTTGCAAGCTCAACAGGTAGCGATAGCTCAGTTGCAGAGTCAAACTCGGGTACCGAGCAGACCGAAGCCCAGTCCACCCCTAGAAATCACTCACAGAACAGAGCCAGCTATAGTAAGGTCAAATGAGCAAGAATCGGGGACTAATCCCGAAATTGCTAAGATACTCAAGGAACTCACAAAACGGATCGAGACAAACGATAAAAAAGTGGAAACATAGAACTCAAGGGGCGATTAGATCCTGGGGCATCACCAGTTTTGAAAGGGTTGGATTCCAAAAAATTCGTGCAAAAGTTTTTTCCCCTGAGTGCAGCTCCAAAACCGATCCCTAAAAAATTCCGCATGCCCGAGATTCCTAAATATAATGGGACGACCAACCCTAACGAACACGTCACCTCTTACATGTGTGCCATAAAGGGTAATGATTTAGAAGATGACGAGATCGAATCTGTGTTGTTGAAAAAATTCAGAGAGACCCTTTCGAAGGGAGCAATGATTTGGCATCACAACTTGCCACCAAATTCTATCGACTTATTCACCATGTTAGCAGATTCTTTCGTAAAGGCACACGCAGGGGCCATAAAGGTTGCAACGAGGAAATCAGACCTTTTAAGGTAAGACAAAGGGATAATGAAATACTGAGGGAGTTCATGTCCCAATTTCAAATAGAATGCATGGAATTGCCACAGGTCACAGATAATTGGGCCGTTCAAGCTTTCACCCAAGGGTTGAACGAGCGGAGCTCGATAGCATCACGTCAGTTGAAACAAAGTTTGATTGAGTATCCGGCCGTGACCTGGGCAGATGTGCACAATCGATATCAGTCAAAGATCAGGGTCGAGGACGATCAACTAAGAGCCCTCTCCGGTTCAGTACATCCAAACAGGTCGGTAGTTAAGAACCAGAGGGACATCAACAGGGAGCGAAGGTCGAACAGAGACCGATATCAACCATATACCGTAGATCGAAGGAACAATGGTTCAGGACGCAATTCCGCCCTGAACAATCGGAGAAGTGATCAAGGACAGAGTTCTCAGGGACTTATGAGCAAAAGTGGTTTTGACAAGTATGCTGATCCCACAGAGGCACCTCGGTTATCGGAATATAATTTTAGCATCAACGCATCGGGCATTGTATCGGCAATCGGAAGAATCAAAGATACTAGGTGGCCCAGACCCATACAGACCGATCCTTCCCAAAGAAACCCAAATTTGATGTGCAAGTATCATGGCATGCATGGTCACAAGACCGAGGATTGTAGAAAATTAAGGGAGGAGGTAGCACGTCTATTCAACGAGGGCCACCTTCGAGAGTTCCTCAACGATCGAGCTAAGAATCATTTCAGAGAAAGAGACGCCAACAGGAAAAATGAACAGGAGGAACCCTAACATGTCATTCATATGATCGTCGGTGGGGTCGATGTTCCACATGGACCCATGTTCAAACACACTAAGGTATCAACCACTAGGGAAAAACGAACCCGAGACTATGTGCCCGAAGGAACTTTGTCATTCAACAACGAAGAAGCAGAAGACATTTCTCATCCCCACAACGACGCTCTAGTAATTTATATCTTATTAAGTAAAGTTCAAGTTAAGCGTGTTTTAGTGGATCCAGGTAGTTCAGAGAATATCATCTGATCGAGGGTCGTGGAATAGCTCGGCCTACAGAATCAAATCGTACCCGCAACTCAGATTTTAAACAGCTTCAATATGGCCAGTGAAACAACTAAAGGGGAGATTATTCTACCCGTAAACGTGGCTAGAACGATGCAAGACACCAAATTCCACGTAATCGAGGGTGACATAAGATACAATGCCCTGCTTAGAAGACCTTGGATCCACAATATGAGGGCAGTCCCTTCGACCCTCCACCAAGTAATAAAATTCCCGATGTCAGACGGTGTAAAAACAGTATACGGGGAACAACATGTAGCAAAGAAAATGTTTGCGGTCGATGAGGTAACACCGATATCGACACCATCAACCTCGAAAAGGCCAAGCATCAAAGGAAAAGAGGAAATCAAATAGCAATCACAGCCACCAGCCTCGACCGAATCGGGGAAGCAGGAGATAGAAAAAGAAGAGAAGGACTTTTTGACCCCTCGAACTTTTATTGTTCATGAAGATTCCGACGCCACCAAATCAACGGTCGAAGAGCTGGAACAGGTTATATTGATCGAGTACCGACCCGAGCGAAAGTTATACCTGGGAACGGGATTAACCCCCGAACTCAGGAAAAGGCTTATTCAATTCCTTATTGATAACATAGATTATTTTGCTTGGTCCCATTTAGACATGACAGGGATCCCACCGGAGATAAAGACGTATCGGCTAAGCCTGGACCCTAGGTTCAAACCGGTAAAGCAAAAGAAAAGACCCCAGTCCGAGATAAAGCACGCATTCATAAAGAACGAGGTAACTAAACTTCTCAAAATAGGGTCCATTCGGGAAGTGAAATATCCCAAATGGTTAGCCAATATAGTTGTAGTCCCTAAAAAGGGAACAAACTTAGCATGTGTGTAGATTACAAGGATTTAAACAAGGCATGCCCCAAAGATTATTTTCCACTGCCTAACATCGATCGCATGATCGATGCCACGGCTGGCCACGAGATCCTTACTTTTCTCGATGCCTATTCCGGGTACAATCAAATCTAAATGAACCCGGAGGACCGAGAAAAGACTTCATTTATCACCAAGTATGGAACCTATATTTATAATGTAATGCCCTTCGGGATAAAAAATGCAGGAGCTACTTACCAACGCCTAGTAAATAAAATGTTCGAGGAACAAATAGGTAAATCAATAGAAGTTTATATTGATGACATGCTAGTTAAGTCTGTGCGCGCAGAGGACCATTTGGCTAATTTGCAGGAAATGTTCGAGATTTTAAGGAAATACAACATGAAGCTCAACCCCGAGAAATGTGCTTTCGGGGTCAGTTCAGGAAAGTTCCTTGGCTTCATGGTATCGAATCGAGGGATCGAGGTCAACCCCGATAAAATCAAGGACATCGAAGACATCACTATCGTAGACAATGTAAAATCCGTACAGAGGCTAACCGGAAGGATAACTGCCTTAGGCCGATTCATTTCGATGTCGTCATATCGAAGTCACCGATTTTTCTCTCTACTCAAAAAGAAGAACGATTTTGCCTGGACCCCGGAATGCCAACATGTATTAGAGGAATTGAAGCGATGCCTATCGAGCCCACCGCTGCTTCACACTCCAAAGGCAGATGAGAAACTTTACTTGTACTTGGCGGTATTGAAAATAGCGATAAATGGTGTCCTAGTTCGAGAAGAGCAAGGTACGCAATTTTCCATTTATTATGTAAGTCGAACCTTAGGGGAAGCAGAAACCAGATATCCACACTTTGAGAAATTGGCACTTGCATTGATAAGCGCCTCTAGAAAGTTAAGACCATACTTTCAATGTCACCCCATATGCGTACTAACCACTTACCCACTTCGTAATATTTTGCACAAGCCCGAACTATCAGGCTTATTGGCAAAATGGGCCGTCGAACTCAGTGGGTATGATATCGAATATCAACCCCGGACGGCTATCAAGTCTCAAATTTTAGCAGACTTCGTGGCCGATTTCACGCCAACCCTCGTGCCCGAAGTTAAAAGGGAACTCTTGTTAAAATCAGGTACATCATCAGGGGTATGGACCCTCTTCACAGATGATGCTTCGAATGTGAAGGGGTCCGGACTAGGCATCGTTTTGAAACTGCCCACGGGTAGCACTATTAGACAATCTATCAAAACTTCTAGATTGACTAACAATGAGGTCGAGTACGAGGCCATAATTGCAGGTCTCGAGCTAGCTAAAAACTTGGGAGTAGAAGTCATTGAAGCCAAATATGATTCTTTACTGCTGGTCAACCAAGTAAACAAAACCTTCAAAGTTCGAAAGGATAGAATGCAAACGTATTTGGACAAACTACAGGTAACTTTGCACTGTTTCAAGGAATGGACTTTATAGCATGTACCTCGAGAATAAAACGATGAAGCCGATGCACTTGCAAATTTGGGGTCTTCAGTCGAGGAAGAGATCAGCTCGGGGACCGTCATTCAACTCTCGAGATCCATAATCGAGGAAGGTCATGCCGAGATAAACACTACAAGTTTTACCTGGGATTGGAGGAATAAATACATTGAATACTTAAAGAGCGGAAAGCTCCCATCAGACCCAAAAGAGTCGAGGGCCCTACGAACCAAAGCTGCTCGATTAGCACTGGTTGAAGATGGAACATTATACAGAAGGACATTCGATGGGCCATTGGCAGTATGCTTAGGACCAGGGGACACCGATTACGTTTTACGAGAGGTCCATGAGGGCACTTGTGGGAACCACTCTGGCGCCGAATCACTGATTCACAAAATCATTAGAGAAGGATACTACTGGGATAGCATGGAAAAAGACACTAAGGAATTTGTCCGAAAATGCGATAAATGTCAAAGGTTTGCACTGATGATACATCAGCCCGGGGAACAACTTCATTCAGTCCTATCCCCATGGCCGTTCATAAAATGGGGGATGGATATCGTCGGCCTTTTGCCATCGGCCCAAGGTAAAGCTAAGTTCATTTTATTTATGACTGACTATTTTTCTAAATGGGTTGAAGCACAGGCGTTCGAGAAAATAAGAGAGAAAGAGGTTATAAACTTCATCTGGGATCACATTGTATGTCGATTTGGGATACCCGCAAAAATAGTGCGTGACAATGGAAAATAATTTGTCGGCAGCAAAGTGATGAAATTTCTCGAAGACCATAAAATAAAAAGGATATTATCAATGCCGTATCACCCTAGTGGGAACGGACAAGCCGAATCGACAAACAAAACTATCATTCAAAACCTAAAGAAAAGGTTTAACGACGCTAAGGGGAAATGGAGAGAAATTCTACTCGAAGTCCTTTGAGCATATCGAACAACATCAAAGTCCAGTACGGGGGAAAACCCATTCTCCTTAGTCTATGGCTCTAAAACTTTGATTCTAGTCGAAGTCGGGGAACCCAGTGCCAGGTTTCGACATACAATGGAAGAATCAAATCACGAGGCAATGAACGCTAGCCTCGAATTATTAGATAAAAAATGAGAAATCGCTTTCGTCCGTTCGGCCGCCCAAAAACAACGGATCGAAAGATACTATTATCGAAGAACCAATCTTCGCCATTTTAAAATCGGGAACTTAGTGCTAAGGAAAGTCACCCTCAACACCCGAAATCCAAATGAAGGAAAACTGGGTCCGAACTGGGAAGGACCGTATCGGGTACTCGAAATCGTCGGTAAAGAATCCTACAAGCTCGGTGTTATAAGCAACGAATAACTACAAAGCAATTGGAATGTGTCACACCTAAAACTATATTACTGCTAAGGTACGGCCCTCCCATGTTCACTTATATTTCGAAACTAACCCCTGGAGGAGTTCGATCGTCAACAAGGATGGATTATTCAACACAAAGCCTTAGGCCTGAAAGCACGCGTTGCACTCTTTTTCCCTTAGACCGGGTTTATCGCAAATGGGTTTTTCGGTAAGGTTTTTAATGAGGCAACCATTGATCATGCTAACTTAGAACAATTCAACAGTATCTGAGGTTGATTGTAAAGAGACCTCAAATACTGAGGGGCATTACCCTCGAATATATCAAGTAAGTTCAATTTCATAACAACAGGGTTTCGATAGGAAAAATTGTAAGAGCCAAATGGTCAAAACGAACCATGCTCGTGGAGTCTGCTCGATCCCTGGTACAAAACATAAACACATGTATAATGATATACAGAAGAATTTCTTCTTTGCCGATATTTCACGTCTCAAAATCCATCCTCTTTTTTATTAAGCCTACGGGCTACATTACTTCTAGTTCGAGCAATCGTTCACTTGACCATTAAGCCTAAGGGCTATCTTACTTCGAGTTATGGGCCGGCCTCTCCTTCGGTTTTGGAAATTCAGAAGTAGAGACCCTTTTTCTCTTATTAACCTTCGCCGATTTTGGGATAGAGGCCGAAGCCTCCTCCTCGCCGGACAGGGCCCTCAAAACCACATCCTTACCTAGGCCTACACACAAGAAAGTTGATTGAGTATATGGAAAACGGTTCGCACTATCAAAGGTATGAGAAAGGAGATTACCATGATTTTTGGCCTCCTATCGGCCCTTTGACAAATCGTGCCATGAGCGCTCGGCGTACGTAGTACGTAGAGGTCGAAGCCAGGGACGATCGAGGAAGAGATCAGCTGGGGGACTGTCGTTCAACTCTCGAGATCCGTGATCGAGGAAGGACATGCTGAGATAAACACTACAAGTTTAACCTGGGATTGGAGGAATAAATACATTAAATACTTAAAGAGCGGAAAGCTCCCATCGGACCCAAAAGAGTCGAGGGCCCTACGAACCAAAGATGTTCGATTCACATTGGTTGAAGATGGAACATTATACAGAAGGACATTCGATGGACCATTGGCAGTATGCTTAGGACTAGGGGACACCGATTACGTTTTACGATAGGTCCATGAGGGCACTTGTGGGAACCACTCTGGTGCCGAATCACTGATTCACAAAATCATTAGAGCGGGATACTATTGGGATAACATGGAAAAAGACACTAAGGAATTTGTCCGAAAATGCGATAAATGTCAAAGGTTTGCACCGATGATACATCAGCCCGAGGAACAACTTCATTCAGTCCTATCCCCATGGCCGTTCATAAAATGGGGGATGGATATAGTCGGCCCTCTACCATCGGCCCAAGGTAAAGCTAAGTTCATTTTATTTATGATTGACTATTTTTCTAAATGGGTTGAAGCACAGGCGTTCGAGAAAATAAGAGAGAAAGAGGTTATAGACTTCATCTGGGATCACATTGTATGTCGATTTGGGATACCCGCTGAAATAGTGTGTGACAATGGAAAACAATTTGTCGGAAGCAAAGTGAAAAAATTCCTCGAAGACCGAAACATACTATAATTGAAGAACCAATCTTCGCCATTTTAAAATCGGGGACTTAGTGCTAAGAAAAGTCACTCTCAACACCCAAAATCCAAATGAAGGAAAACTGGGTCCGAACTGGGAAGGACCGTATCAGGTACTCGAAATTGTCGGTAAAGGATCCTACAAGCTCAGTGTTATAGACGGCGAACAACTACAAAGCACTTGGAACGTGTCACACCTAAAACGATACTACTGCTAAGGTGACCCTCCCATGTTCATTTATATTTCGAAACTAACCCCTGCAGGAGTTCGATCGGCAACAAGGATGGATTATTCAACACAAATCCTTAGGCCTGAAAGAACGCGTTGCACTCTTTTTCCCTTAGAGTGGTTTTATCCCAAATGGGTTTTTCGGCAAGGTTTTTAATGAGGCAACCATTGATCATGCTAACTTAGAACAATTCAACAGTATCTGAGGTCTCTTTACAATAGACCTCGAATACTGAGGGGCATTACCCTTGAATATATCAAGTAAGTTCAATTTCATAACAACATGGTTTCGATAGGAAATATTGTGAGAGCCAAATGGTCAAAATGAACCATGCTCGAGTAGTCTGCTCGATCCCTGGTACAAAACATAAACACATGTATAATGATATAAAGAGGAATTTCTTCTTTGCCAATATTTCACGTCTCAAAATCCATCCTCTATTTTATTAAGCCCACGGGCTACATTACTTCGACTTCGAACAATCGCTCACTCGACCATTAAGCCTACGGGATACATTACTTCGAGTTCGAGCAATCGCTCACTCGACCATTAAGCCTAAGGGCTATCTTACTTCGAGTTCAAGAAAATCACTCACTCGAACATTAAGCCTAAGGGCTACATTACTTCGAGTTTGAGCAATCACTCACTCGACTATTAAGCCTACGGGCAACATTACTTCGACTTCGAGCAATCACTCACTCGACCATTAAGCCTAAGGGCTATCCTACTTCTAGTTCGAGCAATCGCTCACTTGACCATTAAGCCTAAGGGCTATCTTACTTTGAGTTCGAGCAAATCACTCACTCGACCATTAAGCCTAAGGGCTACATTACTTTGAGTTCGAGCAAATTACTCACTCGACCATTAAGCCTAAGGGCTACATTACTTCGAGTTCGAGCAATCACTCACTCGACCATTAAGCCTAAGGGTTATCCTACTTCGAGTTCGAGCAATCACTCACTCGGCCACTAAGCCTAAGGGCTATTCTACTTCGATTTCAAGCAATCACTCACTCGACCATTAAGCATACGGGCTATCTTACTTCGAGTTCGAACAATCACCCACTCGACCATTAAGCCTAAAGGCTATCTTACTTTGAGTTCGAGCAATCACCCACTCGACCATTAAGCCTAAGGGCTTTCCTACTTCGAGTTCGAGCAAAATACTCACTCGACTAAAAAGCTTAAAGGCCACTCGTACTTCAAGTTCTAGCAAGCACTCGCTCAGTTATAAAGACAACAAAAGTCCGAGTTCGATCAAAATTGCCTAAAACCTCAACTTATGAACATTTTTCATAAGGCATGAATGAAACGAAATCTTCGCAAGCCAGGAAATAAAATAGAGAAAGGAAAAGACCTTTATATATATATGATAATATTTACAACGTCCGATCAGGACCCTACATGAAAGATAAAAATAAGAAAAACCCTAATTATCTCCCAGGACAGTCTCTTCTCCATCGGGCTCCTCCCCAGTTTTAGACCCGCTCTTGCTCCCATCATCATCATCGTCATCGTCATCATCGGAGGCCAAGGCACCAACATCGGTTTCAATCTCTTTAGCCTTTTTTATCTCTTCAGTTAGATCGAAGCCTCAAGCATGGATCTCCTCGAGGGTTTCCCTCTGAGATTGGCATTTAGCGAGTTCAGCAATCCAATATGCTCGAGTTTGAGCGGTCTCAACTGCCTCTCTCGCCTGTACCTGAGCGACTTCGGCATCGGCCTGATAAATGGCCACGAATGCATCTGCATCGGCTTTTGCTTTTTCGGCCTTGGCAAGTTCTAAGGTCAACCGAGCCTCGAGCTCCTCTATTTTTCGTGCTTGAACCGAGCGTTTCTCCTTCAGACGTTGAATTTGACCTTTGGCCGATGATAATTGTGCTCGAGCAGCCTCTTTCTCTACAGCAAAGCGGTCCATACTTTCTTTCCACTTCAAGGACTCCACCTTTCTCACATCGACCTCCTCACGGAGCTTCCCGATCATCTCAAGCTTTTGCTGCAGCTGTGAGACCGAAATATTAGCCACCGTTCCAGTATCGAGCCCATAGGCTTTTAATAATATCATTACCTACTCGGTCAGATCGGTCTGATCTTGGTGAGCCTTGGCCAACTCAGCTCGGAGGTCCTTGATTTCCTCTCCCCTTTTCCCTAAGAGGAGTTTAACGGCGTTCCTCTCCTCCGAAACCCGTTGAAGGTCGGCCTCATATCGACGCAGTTCGGCTCGAGACCGAGAACATGCTTTTCGATGAACCGTTGCGATCTATGAAGAAAGAAGAAATAAAGTCTGAAAATAAAAACAAATATGAAGAAAATACCAACGAAGTAAGTTAAGGCTTACCCGAATCAAAGTCTGATGCACTCCATGGAAAATATCCGATGCATCGCTAGTATCGGCAACATCCTCGACACCGGTAAACAAATCACGAAAAGGGTCCTCTCCCTCATAAGACTCGTCTACCTCGAGGGCCCCCAAAACTTGGGCCTCCCGAATCGCCTCCTCGGAAAAATCAGGAAAAGTGGGTGAGTCTTCGATTACTACTGCCCCAAGTGAGTCACTTGGAGCGTTCTCTTCTGTTCGAAGAGATTCAGGAACGGCCCATTCAGACATATCCACCATCTGTTGACTTCGATGGGAGGCATCCTCGATCTCCAACGACTCATGGACTTTGTCCGAATCCTTCTCCGATATACCCTCAGTTCGAGGCGGAGCCTTATAAAACCACCATCGATCCAGCTGCCTGTGGGGAATCAATGGTTTTCTTCACTCGGGCCACCAGTACGGACCCATCTTATTCTTCTTCTTCTTCGTCTTCATCTCTTTGAAGCCGAACTGATTCTTCGGTCAAAGGGATAATATTTTTCCTCGGCTTACGGGCCGGCCTCGCCTTTGGTTTCGGATCTTCGGTAGTAGAGACCCTTTTTCTCTTATTAACCTTCGCCGGTTTTGGGACAGAGGCCAAAGTCTCCTCCTCGCCGGACAGGGGCCTCAAAACCACATCCTTGCCTAGTCCTACACACAAGAAAGTTGATTGAGTATATGGAAAATGGTTCGAACTATCAAAGGTATGAGAAAGGAGATTACCATGATTTTTGGCCTCCCATCGGCCCTTTGACAAATCGTTCCATAAGCGCTCGGTGTACGTAGAGGTCGAAGCCAGGGCCCGTACCCAGTTCTTGAGATCGGCCTAAGGTTATTTGGTATTTACAGCAAAAATTAATGATAACAGGGTCGAAGGAGCCTAACGTTAAAGGGTAAGTGTACACACTTAAAAACCCTTTCACATGAGTAGTAATATCCTCTTCGGGAGACAGGACTACCACTTCTTTGTTCTCCTAGTTACAATCTTTCCTTATCTGCTCGAGATACCCCCCCGGTCATCGAAAACATATACCTCGATACTGGCTCGCATCGGTCGGGAACCGATGAGCCTTTATCGACCTTAAAATCGGAGGTAAGGACACATGCCACAGGAACGCACTCCTCAGGCCGTGGATCCACCGGTGTTTTATCGGCGGCAGGTTGTGAAGAAGAAGCTTTTTCTTTTTGAGGGACGATTTTTGATGTTTTCATCATTTTTGGATTTAAAGAAGGAGATAACAAAAATGTGGTGTTTGAAAGAAAAAACTTATAGTAGAAAACGGAGAAGGAAAATTTTGCAGACTTACAGATAAATTCAGAAGGTGCGAGAAAAAAATTAGAAAATTTGGAGATTGGAAATGTAATAGTGATTAAAAGTGAAAATGGGGTTATTTATAGGTTGAGCAATGGCGGTTCAATATCGACAATGGCCGACCATCGTCTGACACGCATTAAATGCTTCGGTAAACTGAACTGACGGGACAACTATCACTCACGTCATGATCGGGCTCGATGCAAACGTCAGTATATATCTAATCGTACCGTTGAAAAATTATGTCGTTTCTCGCTACATCCTTCCCGAGAAATGAGGGGACTATATGTATACAGTCAAAACCAGTTAGTCCTTCGTACGAACTGGTCGAAATGGTAATACTGGATCGAAGAGCGTCTTCATAATATCAGGTTGAGGTCCGAAGTCAGGTCATCAAGCTTCGAGTCCTAGGGACCGATCAATGTCGAGCTCGAATCCAAATCGAACCATGATGCGAAGTGAAGTTATCGAGCTTATGAGGCAGAGACCGACCAACATTGACCCCGAATCAATACAAGGCTCCGAGTCAGAATCGAGCTCGAGCCAATATCGAGAGCTCGAGTCAATATCGAGCTCATAGACAAGAGTTGTTGCAACCGCACTAGGGGAGAGAATCCTGGCGGGAATTAGGGAATAACTGACTTATCATGAGTCTCCCACTATGTATATTTTTAATTATATCTAAAGTAGGATCCCTCCACTATAAAAGGGATGATTATTATTTCTGTAAAGAAAAAAGACATTCATACATTGCAACTGAGACAGCATATACTCCCATATTGAAGAATTATTCTTTTTTAGCTTCATAAGTTTGATTCATCTTGCTTAATCCATAAATCATCCTCTTTTCAGCTTTGCTTATTTTTCATCCTTACAGTCAATATTCGATACTCTTATTTACTCTTACGATTTGTGTCGTGTTATACCACATACCCTTAGAACTACGTATAAATTCAACTCTATTCGTTTTTCGGGTAAACTGAAATATCTCATATTCATCTCTTTTTTTTTTTTTTTTTTTTGTATCTTCACGAACTGACTTAATTAGCAATCTAGTCGATGTCTCTTGTACCGAACAAAGTTTCAAGTCGTCCTATCAAATCGAATAAAGTAAAACTAAAACACGAAAGAGAATATATTTATTGTTAGACAGTAATTCTACCTCAATCCTTTGTAATTGGGTGAAAAATATTTACACCCATGAATTTTACTTTAAAAGTTAAACCGGTCCTCTAACTTTGAACGATTGACATTTTCCTTCACCTATCTTAATTGAGTTATGCCTATTTATCGTTATCTTTTTTTCTTTCTTTTTTTCTCTTTTCAATATCATGATATTTTTATTTATACGAAGCATCTTGTTTCCTCTGTTATCATTCGTTTTTTTTTACTTCCTTTCGTAAAATTCTGAATGTGGATGAAATAATTAAGCGTCCTAATAAAACGTTCTATTAGGAGTAACCTTTGCTTTTTTTAATCTTTGTTCTTTGGAAATATGAATAGCCACGAGATTAGGATAGAATCGGATAAAATGGTGGGTCACTAAATCAAGATTGGCATTGGTATACAAGGCGAATTATGACCAAACATAAAATTAATTTCATATAAAAACTGGCCTGAGCAAAGAGGTTAGATAATACGAAGTGATAAGTTGATTATTTATCAATTTAAACATGTAAATTAGTTAGAGACTTTGCATTATACCTTAATAATTGACGACATTTTGATGAAAAGTGATCATTTGCGTAGATTTGGAAGATTGGAGCTTAGTTGAAGAAATTAAGACGGGGCAAAGTGTGAAGTAAAGCCAAAAACATGTCGGAATTGCTTCATCCTAACGGCTTTAGATCTTCGATTAATTTTCTTCTTGAAACGATTAATCAGTGCACTATTTTCACCTGTAGAAGAAATCTTCCTTGGTCAACTTGATATTCGGCTTGCAGTTTTCTTCAAGTGGAAACATAGACTACTTTATATATATATATATATATATATATATATATATATATATTCTATCTTCTTCTTACTAACTATTATACCATTCTTAACAAATAAGTTGAAAACTATTTGTGGATGCCCTAAATGTTCTCTTATATCTTTACTAAATATTAAGATATCGTCTACATAAACCAAAACAAAATTCTTATATTCTCCATAGTGTGTGTATATATATATATACATATATATAGAACACTTTGCAAATACTTGTCCAAAAAATAGTTAATGATAGAAGTAGAAATTCTCAACTTATAGAAGAATTTCAAGAAACATTAATTAATGTAGTTGAATATATGTCAGACAATGAGAGTATTTATTCTATAATTAGTATAGAAGCAATAGACAAAGAACCAACCGATTCTTCAAATTCAGAAGATAGTGATTTTATAAATGAAGTAGGACTAGAAGATTTAAATCTAGAAGATTTAAGTAATTTAGTAAACGTTGCAGAAGAATGTGAACATATATTCAAAGAGAATAAGGGACTAGATAGTAACCAATGTTTTATATATAAATGGTACCCAAGTAAAATAAATAGAGCTAAATGTAAATATTGTTATTCAGAAGGATGTATAGCATAAAAGAAGAATTACAAGTGGTAATTAAAAAGGAAGATAAAATAAAAGAAGACATACCATATAAAGATGCTAATACAAATACTACAAATCTATCTATCTATATATATATATATATATATATATATATATATCATTAAATCATAATTAATTAATGTATATTTTTTAATTAAATATTACTTGATTAGAATCCACGTGCGAGTCACAAACATGAAATAATAATAACCGAAAATTGCGGCGTAAAATCGGCGTGTTCATGTTGTAGGCACTTGCGGTGGAAACATACTATCCGCTAATCCCTCTGAAAAGTTGGGACTAATAGAAAATACCCAACAGATAAACATAGAAAATTCTCCTTACTCTCTAATCAAGCATAAGGAACGTTAATTAATTTCCGTACTCTCTAATCAAGCACAAGGAATGTTTATTAATTTCTTTGCTTTTGCTTTCTTTTTCTTAATATTCATTATTCAAAACCCCCACTGATTTTTGTTTTTCGTTGGTACAGAGCTCCTTCAAATAATATTTTCACATCAAAATATTACACACAAGTCATTACTTAAAAAGTCAAGTTCGAGTTGTAAGTTTGTTGTTACAATATTCACATACAGAATTCCAGCTCTCTAGTTCTCCTAGTCAGAAAGTAGTCTATGTTTACATAACTTTACTCCATAAGAGGAAATAAAATGTCCCATCAAAACCTACTACGACAGTTTCTGGTAATGAGTATTAAGTTCAAGTTGATCTGAACATATCAAATTTAGTGGGCATTTGGACATAAGAATTGTAAAATTTCAAAATAAGGGTAAAAAAATTTTTAAAGTGAAAATATTATTTGAAATTTAGAGATGTGTTTGAACATGAATATAATTTTGGGTTGTTTTTGAAATTTTGTGAGTGATTTGACATTTTTCAAAATTTCGAAAATTTTTAAAATGCATATTCAAGTGAAAATTAGAAATTTTATGAACAAACGCTAATTTCGAAAAAAAGTAAAAAGTTTTTTAAAAAAAGAGAAAAATTTCTTATGTCCAAACGGAGTCTAATTAGTTTGCTTGTGTGTGTCTCAATAATGAATAAATTTAGTCAATTTATAGTGCGAAGGTCATTTTTTGTTTGGGGGGAGGGGGGGGAAGGGGGATCATTATGCCCTTGTTATACCTTAAAGTTTTAATTCTCGTAAGAATTGCTTCAACCTGGCGAAGATAGGTAATTATACATCTTCAAATATGTTGAAGTTCAGCACATTTTGGACAATAAACAGAAAAATGACTAGTTGTTCCCTAAACATCCCGTTTAAATTCCTATATTAAACAGAAAAATATTTTTCTTCGTACCAAATACACCGTAAAAATGAAATTTTGCCGCTGATCTTGTAGATCCTCTTTATGCTTACTTCGTTTACCTGCGAGGATGGTTTCAATTTGATGTATTTAACGGGAAAAAAAGAGGTGTGAACAATTAAGTGCTTTATACCTTTCGATATATTTAGGATTTTAATCATAAAAAGGAACGCTCATTAGCACGAGTTAACGTTTCTTAGCAGTCGACTAATTCGTTGATGTGCATAATTGTATTTGAAAGGTGAAAAGAAATACTGCATGCGCAATGAGATGATGTCTTGCAAATACCCGTGAAGTCATAGTTGTTAGTAGTATTGAAGTTGGCTTGCACGTAATCCACTAAGGCTTTCATTCCTAAAAGTCAGAAGTAATTTGTTAGTATATTGTATTAATGTTGGAGAAAGAGTCAAGAAAGTCATAGTAAAATTGTCTTGCCATGATTAAAGTAGCAAAAATCCACTAAGCTTTCATGCCCAACAATTCGAAGTGTTTATTCTTATGTTGGAGACCAATTGAAGAAACAATAATAGAAGAGAAATATCTAAACTAACTCAGACAAATTATAACGGATCATGTTGACAGTATTCAAAAGAAGGGAAGTGCACTGTTAGCCACTAATTAGAGATGTCTTTACTCTTTAGTTATTGTTTAAAATATATTTACTTTTTAGTCAGTGCTTCATAATATTTTATCCCCCGAACGAAAATACCCCTTGCTAGACATGGGTGCTGTGTAAATATTAAGGGCATGGTATCCTTAACTTCATGAATACTATGTAAATATTAAGGACAATGTCACAACCCAAAATCCCACCACAGACGTCATGATGACATTTAGTCTCTAAGACTAGGTAAGCCCGATTACAATTAAAATTCAAGCTTTTTTTTGGATAAAGATATAATTTAATACACGTGTCGAAACCAACAACGGAAATAATTTTAAAAACCTCCCAAGACTGGTAATATTGAGACACAAACTCTAACTGAATTTATGAAATGGTCTCAAGGATCGAATATACAACAATGTTCGAATAATAATTAACAGTACAATAAAATGTAAAGACTCCAAGGGACTGCGACAACCAAGCAGCTCTACCTTTAATCCTTGCGATCAACACACTAACTCTGCCCGAGTCTGATATCTCCAATACCTGACTCTGCACAAAAATATGCAGAAGTATAGTATGAGTACACCACGGTCGGTACCCAGTAAGTATCAAGACTAACCTCGGTGGAGTAGTGACGAGGTACAGTCAAGACACTCACTAATCAATTAACCTGTGCAGTGTAGCAGTATATAATAATAATAATAATAATAATAATAATAATAATAATAATAATAATAATAATAATAATAATAATAATAATAATAATAATAATAATAATAATAATAATAATAGAAACAAATGGCAATAATGGCAACAAGAATAAATAAATGCTCAAATGTAAACAACAAGGCAACAAGAACATCATAAATGATGCTCAAACGAATAAGGAACACAAATACAATCAATCAATCAAGTCCTTCAAATATACGTCTCTCCAATGTAAATACTTCAAGTATAAATCTTTCAAATATAAATTTTTCAATAAAAATCCTTAGAATATAACCTTATCAAATAAATATATATTTCGAATATACTCCCTTCAAATAAATTTCTTTCAACTATAATTCTTTCAAATAATATTTTTGGAATATAATTCCTTCAAATAAAAGTCACCTTGTGACACCTCATTTCATAATCATAAAAATACGGGTCTCAACCTACTTCTATATTTTCACGGCACCTCCTGCCCATATTTCTATCACAACTGCATGGACAACTCACGTGTCAATAATATCAATATATATAAGATTCACATGATCAATTTATTCCCACTAAAGTGAGTTTACAATTGTTTTTAATCAAGTAAGAAATCAACAAAAAAATAAATTTATTTTAAAAATTATTTGGGTGAAAAAAATAACATTGCACTTAAATTAAAGCATCAGATAAACTACTGATTTGGATGTAAAACTATTTAATTTAAAACATAATAATAATAATTTCTTTTATTTAAATCAACTCAATCATCGAAAATCAGTAAGAAAAACCAGAAATATATTTCTCCGGAGTCTCGTGCTAAAAAGCCAAAACCAACACAATACAACTAGGAGCACAAAACACATAATAATAAAGTCAACTAGTACATCACGGAAGAAGACAAGAATTTACATATTAAATGAAACAAAATCACCCAAGACAAGAACATAAATAAATAAATATCAACAGGGCACTCTCGAGGTACCGCCTCGTAGTCCCAAATCATAAATAAATTGACAATAACTCATTTTCTTATATCACCGTGGGAGCCTTCACATTTAATTTTAAAGAAATTATTTTTTTCGAAATAGCATCCCGCGTTTTAGCCACCCTTATCACACCGCATGACTTCTAGTAGTTCCCCTACTAGCCACACGTTTCAAGTCACCCTTATCTCACCGCATGCGTTTTAACCCCCTGACCTTATATCACCACATGCTTATTAATATCACAATATTTCACAAATCGCACCTCAAGTGCCCAAATATCACTGCATAATACAACTTGTACCTCAAGTGCTTACATATCACAACATATCACAAATTGCGCACAAAGTGCTCAAATATTACAACATATCACAAATTGTACATCAAGTGCTCAAATATTACAACATATCACAAATTGCACATAAAGTGCTCAAATATTACAACTTTTCACAGAAATCAACAATACATTATTTTTCCACAATAAGGAGCCCATGGCTCGATCATAATATGCACAAAATCTTAACAAATATATCTGGGAGTGAAAAACTCTACAAAATAATATTTTATATAAAAATCAAGGTGGCAGTCACACCAAATCATCATATAAAAACAAATCCAACAAAACAAGGATTTAGGTAAGACAATTAAAGGATTTAATAAATCCAAATAATTTTCAATTTAATACATAAAGGCGTCTAAGGATTTTAACCAATGTAATTTGCACATATAAACCAAGTACATACTCGTCACCTCGCGTACATGGTTTTCAATTACACAAATTGCACATAAGACTCAATGCCTAAGGGGAATTTTCCTCACTCAAGGTTAGGCAAGATACTTACCTTTTTGAAATTAGGCCGATATTCCAAAATCGCCTTCTTGCTTGAATTGACCTCCGGACAATTCAAATCTAACCAAATTAATTCAATTCAGTGAATACTAATTATAGGAATTAATTCCATATGAAAATACTAATTTTCCAACATAATCTGAAATTTAACTCAAAAATCGTATGTGGGGCCCACATCTCAGAATCGGGAAAAATTCACAAAATCCGATAACCCATTCAATTACGAGTCCACACATACTAATTTTATCAAATTCCGATAACAACTCGACCTCCAAATCTAAAATTTTTGTTCTTGAAAAGTTTTACAAAAATCTTAATTTCTTCCATTTAAATCCGAAATAAATGATGAATATAACTATGAATTTATGAAATATAATCACTTTTGGATATAGGACACTTACCCAAGTCGAAGTCGTGAAGAAATCCTCAAAATCGCCCAAGAACCGTGCTGCAAAAATCCAAAAACGAAATGAAGAAAATGACCATTTTTGGTCCTTAAGTTTCTGCCCATCCGTCACTAAAAGTCCATTTTTCGTCACTAAAAGTCCACTTTAGAACTTGCTTGCACCAACAATTATTCTTTTCACTAAAAAGGCTCTAACTCCATCATACGAACTCGGAATTCGACGATTCTTGTTCCTATGAGTCACAAATAATAATACGAACCTAGTCGTTCAATCGAAACTCAATCCGGAGCTCATTTACTCAATGTGATACTAATTTCTCTCGTTAAACAATTAACTCGTGTTTTGAAAATTTCCAGATTCCTTATAGATTTCGAGATATAAGCTTCCAAAGTAGGCTCCATGCATCAGAAATTTCTGGCGAAACTGCTTTACCAGCCTTCATTCAGTCGACCATAACTTTCTGTACAAATGTCCAAATGATAAATGGTTTAACTTTCTGGAAACTAGAATCAAAGGGCTACAACTTTTATGTTTGAAAATTTGCATATTCCTTATAAATTTTGAGATATAAACTTCCAAAGTCGGCTCTGCGATTGTACCAGTTGCTGTCCAAAAACAGCTTCTGCAGTAGAAAAATTCCAGCAACTCCTTTTGTCCGAAATCCATTCCGTTAACCTTCTGAAATCCACCTGAGGCCCTCAGCACCTTAACCAAATATACCAACATGTCCCAAAATACAATACGAACTTAGTTGAGGCTTCAAACCATGCCAAACAACGCTGAAATTACGGATCGCGCATCGAATCGAATTATGAGTTTTCAAATCTTCCAACTTTTATATTTTACGCCGAAACGTATCAAATCAATTCCGATTGACCTCAAATTTTGCACACAAGTCATAAATGACATAACATATCTATGAAAATTTTCAGAATCGGATTCCGACTCCGATATAAAAAAGTCAACTCTCCGGTCAAACTTTTCAAAAATTCAACTTTCGCCATTTCAAGCAAAATTTCACTAAGGACTTCCAAAAAAAATTCTGGACACGCTCATAAGTCCAAAATCACCATATGGAGCTATTAGAATCATCAAAACTCCATTTCGGGGTCGTTTACACATAATTCACCATCCGATTAATTATTTCAACTTAAGCCTCTAAAACAAGAATTGTTCTTTCAATTAAATCCTGAATCATCCAAAAACCAAACTTGACCACCCTCGCAAGTCATAATACACATTTCAAAGCTGCTCGAGACCTTAAGCCACCGAACGAAACGTAAATTCTTAAAACGACAAGTCGGGTCGTTACAGACAAAGTGTCATGTATTTGCACTTCCCGTTGTTAAACTTTAGGACATCATATCCTTAACTTCATATGTGCAGTGTAAATGTTAAGGACATGGCGTCCTTAGCTTCATGTGTGCAGTGTAAATGTTAAGGATATAATGTCCTTAATTTGTACCTTCTGTTGTTAAACTTTAGGACATCATGTCCTTAACTTTATATGTGCAGTGTAAATGTTAAGGACATGGTGTCCTTAACTTTATGAGTGTTGTGTAAATATTAAGGACATGATGTCCTTAACTTTGTGAATGCTAAATATTAAGGACAAAGTGTCTTGTATTTGCACCTTCTATTGTTAAACTTTAGGATATCATGCCCTTAATTTCATATGTGCAGTGTAAATGTTAAGGACATGGCGTCCTTAACTTCATGTATGCAGTGTAAATATTAAGAACACCATGTCCTTAATATTTACACAACACTCATAATGAAAGGATAAAAATATCTTTTCGTATTAATTTTAATGAAGTAGTAACTATTTTTGCTCAGCATTAAAAATACTGAATAAAAATTAAATATCATATTAAAAAGAGGCTATCCCACGCCATTTCTACTCCAAAGAGAGTCTCAGGTCTCACATCTTATTGCGAAGACCAAATCGTGTCGGACTGTTAACCCTTTTTTTGTTCTATAGTTATTAAGTATTTGGTAAAAGTGCAAAGACGAATATTTGGCAACTTTGACTGTTCTTTTCAGAATACTAACAATCTAACAATGTCATACGACTCACCTAAGGTACACCAGAGTCTGGACAAATTTTTGAGTGCAAAGCTTCAATGAAAGAACACCTTCTTTTAACAATTAATTAATAGTTATTTTTTTCTTTCACGTGTAAGGTGTTTTGTCTTCGAGTACCACAATTTTGATACACCTCCATAAAGAAGAATGGTCCTATGAGTCTTCTACAATATCATAATATATGGAGTATACGATTTGGGAATTTCCACTTCAGAATTTTCCTCATCAAAGCCGTTCAGGTCAAGATAGCTACTACACATGCACTGCTTTTACTCTCTTTAGCAATATGCACATTAGTTCAAAAAATTGACAAATTATAAGAATAGAGGCAAGCAATAACATGTTATTTATTTATTTTATTTAGATAATGTTAGGGATATAGTAGATATGCTTTAGATCCAATCTCATATATGATGATTTGAACATATTTTTGTGAACGTTATTTGATATAAAATACTATATGGCATTTGATATTCTTTTATCATAGTTATTATTAATTGCTTGATTAATTTGATAAGGTCCTTGATTAAATTTTGAGAATTGTCATTGTGATGGAGATCATGATAATGAGAGTGAAGATTCTTATAATTTAATCTAAATTTATTCTTGATAATAGGATTGTCACGATCCAATTTCACCTATAGGTCGTGATGGCGCCCAACACTACAGCTAGACAAGCCAACTAGTAAGTCAAACGTACATTGGTTAAACTTTTATTCCAAAAAAATAATAAAATACCAACTTCTACCAATGTGTGTGCCAAGACCCAGTGTCACAAGTGCATGAGCATCTAGTAAATTATACAAAACTTCAAATACTGTCTGAAATGAAATAGACAGAATATAAATATAAGAAGAGACACTGGTAGCTGCAGAACGGCTCAGAAAGGCAGCTCACCACTATGCATCGGGATGATGTGGGTATGTGATGATAGGTCCTTCACTAGTACCTATCTCAGATCCTGCACAAAAAGTGCAGTAAGTGTAGTATGAGTACGTAAACAACGTGTACCCAGTAAGTATCAAGCCTAATCTCGAAGTGGTAGAGACGAGATGGCCGACTTTGACACTCACTATGGGTCAATAATAATAACTGAAATAAAATTAGGATATTTAAATCAGCATGATTTACAGAATTTACAATAATTTATTTAATCAGTAGAAATAATCAAATTCCTTCAAATGTAACAATTCTCAATATATTAATTAAATTCCTTCAATTCAAATAATTTCTAATTTATCAATTAAACCTCATTTACAGGAATAACAATTAATTCCTTAACAAGCAAGAGTAATAATTCATTAAATTTCAAGAATTTTTCAATTTATTAATTAGCTTCACAAGCCGAAATAAATTATTAAAGTATCGTGTAATAATTATTACTACGCACGATTTCTGTCGAGGACGTACGACCCGATCCAGAGTGTCGTGTACACTGCCGAGGGACGTGCGGCGCGATCCATAGATGCATCTATCCTGCCGAGGCGTTTGGCCCGCTCCACAAAAAAGGAGGACATTTTCTTATGTGCCTCCGGAAGGAAAGAATATTTATTATAAGATAAATTTGGGAGGAGAACAATTTCTTTTAATAATTAATTGATTTAAACAAAAATTAAGCATATGAAAATTTCATATTTTTCTACTTTTCATAACAATTCACACAAGTAATTCATGCTTTGAGTCTTAAACTACCCGGACTTTAGTATTAATAATAGCTACGCACGGACTCTCGTCACCTCGTGCATATGTAGTCCCCGCAATTAGCAATAATTATTCAATTTAATCCCTATGGGGTAATTTTCCCCTCACAAGATTAGACAAGAGACTTACCTCGTCTTGCTCCAATTAATCCACTATAAGGCCTTTTCCACGATTATCCAACTCTGTCTGGCTCGAATCTATCCAAAATAATTCGATACAATCACTAAAAATTATAGGAATCAATTCTATAAGAAAATACTATATTCTTTTAATAAAAATCCCGAAATTAATTAAAAATTCGTTTGTGGGGCCCACATCTCAGAATCTGGCAAAAGTTATGAAATCCGACAACCCATTCAATTACGAGTCCAACCATACCAGTTTCACTCAAATCCGACTCCGAATCGATACCGAAATCTCAAAAATTTGTTTCTATGAGATTTCTAAAAATTTCTCAAACTTAAATCTCAAAACACTAATTTATGGTGAAAACAATGATATACTTGTATATGTAGACCAAATCCGAGTTAGAATCACTTACCCCAATATTTTTTTCCTTGAAAATCTGACAAAAGTCGCCTCTGCTCAAGCTCAGGTTCGTCAAAAATGGCAAATGGGACGAATGTCCTTTGTTTTTATAACTTACATCTCTATCCAGTTCGATCAAGGAGCTCGATCAGGGGAGCTCAATCTCAGGGAGCTCGATCTTGGGAGCTCGATCAAGGAGCTCGATCTTGGGAGCTGGTCATGTCCTCGATCAGGCCTCGAGCCTGGGACATGGTCATGGCCTCGATCAAGTTCGATATTGGGTCTTGATCCTGGCCCTCGAGCCTTGACTTCGATCGTGGCTTCGATACTGAGCCTCGTCCCTGACTTCGACTCAGGCCACGATCGTAGGCTCGATATCTGGGTTCGATCTGGGGCTCGATCATAGCCCAGAATATACAGGAGAAGGGAAAATTGCAGCAACTTTTTAAGTCCAACTTTTGATCCGTTAACTATCCGAAACTCACCCGAGGCCCTCGGGATCTCAACCAAATATACCAACAAGTCCTAAAACATCATACGAACTTAGTCAAACCTCTAAATCACATCAAACAACGCTAAAACTATGAATCATACCCCAATTCAAGCTTAATGAAACTAAGAGTTTTCCACTTCTACATTCGATGTCGGAACCTATCAAATCAACTTCGATTGACCTCAAATTTTACACACAAGTCATAAATTACATAACAGAGCTATAAAAATTTTCGGAACTGGATTCCGACTCCGGTATCAAAAAGTCAACTCATCGGTCAAACTTCCAAACTTAAATTCTTGTTTTTAGCCATTTCAAGCCTAATTTAACTACGGACTTCCAAATAAAATTTTGAACACGCTCCTAAGTCCAAAATCACCATACGGAGCTGTTGGAATCATCAAAATTGTATTCCGGGGTCGTTTTCTCAAAATGTTGACTGAAGTCAAATTTAGCACTTTAAGGCCAACTTAAGGAACCAAGTGTTCCGGTTTCACCCCAAACACTTCCAAATCCCGAACCAACCATCCCCGCAAGTCATAAATCATTACAAGCACCTACGGGAAGTTTTATTTTAGGGAACGAGATTCTAAAAGTTAAAATGACCGGTTGGGTCATTACATTCTCCACCTCTTAATCAAACGTTCGTCTTCGAACGGGTTTAGAATTGTACCTGGAGTGCTGAATAAGTGTGGATATCTGCTCCGCATGTCTTCCTCGACCTCCCAAGTCGCTTCCTCGACTGGTTAGCCCCTCCACTGGACTGTTACTGCAGAAATCCTCTTGGACCTCAACTGGCAAACTTGTTTATCAATAATGGCAATTGGCTCCTCTTCATAACCCAAGCTATTATCTAGTTGAACTGTGCTGAAGTCTAACACATGTGATAGGTTGGCATGATACTTCCGGAGCATAGATACGTGAAAAACAGGATGAACTCCCGATAGGCTGGGAGGCAATGCAAGCTCATAAGCATCTTCCCCAACTCGTTTCAACACCTCAAATGGGCCTATATACCTTGGGCTCAACTTGCCCTTCTTCCCGAATCTCAAAATTCCCTTCATCGGCGAAACCTTCAAGAGAACTTTTTCACCTACCATAAATGATATATCACGCGCTTTCTGATCCGCATAACTCTTTTGTCTGGACTGTGCTGTACGAAGTCGCTCCTGAATCAACTTTACTTTTTCAAGGCATCTCTTACCAAATTAGTACCATATAACTTAGACATCGCCGACCATATAAAGCCTCAAATGGTGCCATCTTGATGCTGGATTGATAACTGTTATTATAAGCAAACTCGGCCAAAGGCAGGAGACGATCCCACTGACCTCCAAAGTCGATCACACATGTCCTGAGCATATCCTCCAAAATTTGAATTGCCCTCTCTGACTGTCCATCGGTCTGCGGATGAAAGATTGTGCTGAGCTCTACACGGGTCCCCAACTCACTCTGTACTGCTCTCCAGAAATGTGAAGTAAACTGAGGGCCTCTATCTGATATTATGGAAATTGGCACACCGTGCAACCGAACTATCTCCTGAATATAAATCTGGGCCAATCTCTCTGAAGTATACGTAGTCATAACAGGAATAAAATGTGTCGACTTAGTTAACCTGTCAACAATCACCCAAACTGCATCAAACTTCCTCAAGGTCCGCGGCAACCCAACTACAAAGTCCATAGTAATTTGTTCCCATTTTCACTCTGGTATAGTCATCTGCTGAAGTAGGCCACCTGGCAACTGATGCTCATATTTAACTTGCTGGCAATTTAGACACCTAGATACATACTCAACTATGTCCTTTTTCATTCGTCGCCACCAATAATATTGCCTCAAGTCACGATACATCTTAGTAGCACCTGGATGAATAGAATACCGAGAACTGTGTGCCTCTTCCAGGATATTTTTCCTCAATCCATCCACATTAGGAACACATAGATGATCCTGGAGTCGTAGAACACCATCCGCTCTAATAGTAACTTCCTTGGCACCACCTCGTAGTACCGTTTCACGAAGAACCAACAAGTATGGGTCATCATACTGGCGAGCCTTGATCTGCTCAAATAGTGAAGATTGGGCCACCACACATGCAAGAACTCGGTTGGGCTTTGAAATATCCAGCCTCACAAGTTTGTTAGCCAAGGATTGAATATCTGAGGCTAATGGCCTTTCCTCTGCTGAAATGAAAGCCAAACTACCCATATCTCTGCCTTCCTGCTCAAGGCATCTGCAACCACATTTGCTTTGCCCGGATGATACAAGATAGTAATATCATAATCTTTTAGTAACTCCAGCCATCTGCGCTGCCTCAAATTTAGATCCCTCTACTTGAACAAATGCTGCAAACTTCGATGATCAGTGTAAACTTCACAAGACACCCCATAAAGATAATGCCTCCAAATCTTTAGAGCGTGAACAATCGCAGCTAACTCCAAATCATGTGCTGGATAATTCTTCTCGTGGGGCTTCAGCTGACGTGAAGCATATGCAATAACTCGCCTTTCCTGCATCAATACACAACCCAAGCCAATGCGTGATGCATCGCAATACACTGTATATATTCCCGAACCAGATGGTAACACTAACACGGGTGCTGTAGTCAGTGCTGTCTTGAGCTTCTGAAAGCTTGACTCACAATCATCGGACCATCAAAACTGAACACCCTTCTGGGTTAATTTGGTCAAAGGTACTGCAATAGATGAAAAACCTTCCACGAACCAACGATAATAACCTGCTAAACCCAGAAAACTCCTGATCTCAGTCGCCGAAGTGGGACGATGCCAATTTTGAACTGCCTCAATCTTTTTGGGATCAACTTTAATACCTTCGCCCGATACAATATGTCCCAAAAATGAAACAGACTCTAGCCAAAACTCACATTTAGAGAACTTAGCATATAGCTTTTGTTCCCGCAATGTCTGAAGCACTACTCTCATATGCTGCTCACGTTCCTCCTTACTGCGCGAATAGATTAATATGTCATCAATGAAGACAATGACAAACGAATCAATATATGGCATGAATACCCTGTTCATCAGATCCATAAATGCTGCCGGGGCATTAGTTAAACCGAAGGACATCACCAGAAACTCATAATGACCATATCTAGTCCGAAAAGCAATCTTCAGAACATCTGAATCTCGAATCTTCAACTGATGATACCCCGACCTCAAGTCGATCTTAGAGAATACCCTAGCACCCTACAACTGGTCAAATAGATCATCAATACGCAGCAACGGGTACTTGTTCTTAATAGTGACTTTGTTCAATTGGCGATAATCAATACACATCCGCATTGTTCCATCCTTCTTTTTCACAAATAATACTGGTGCACCCCAAGGCGATACACTCGGTCTGACAAACCCTTTGGCTAGTAACTCTTCAAGCTGTTCTTTCAATTCTTTCAATTCTTTCGGAGCCATGCGATACGGTGGGATAGATATAGGCTAGGTATCTGAAGCCAAGTCAATACAGAAATCAATATCACGATCAAGTGGCATACCTGGAAGATCTGACGGAAATACATCAGGGAACTCCCGAACTACAAGCACTGAATCAATAGCTGGAGTCTTTGCAGTAGTATCCCGAACATAGGCTAGATAAGCCAAACAACCCTTCTCAACCATGTGTTGAGCCTTTATAAAAGAAATAACTCGATTAAATGAACTAACAGGAGAACCCTTCCACTCCAGCTTAGGCAATGTTGGAATAGGCAAGGTAACAGTCTTGGCATGACAATCTAGAATAGCATGATATGGAGATAACCAGTCCATGCCCAGAATAATTTCAAAATCGGCCATCTCAAGCAATAGGAGATCTGCTCTAGTTTCATAACCACAGAATGTAATAATACAGGATCGATAGATCCGGTTCACAACAACAGAATCGCCCACAGGAGTGGACACATAAATAGGAGTACTCAAGGACTCACGAGAAACACCCAGGAATGGAGCAAATAGAGATGACACATATGAATACGTAGATCCTGGATCAAATAATACTGAGGCATCTTTGCCACAAACAGAAATAATACATGAAATCACAACATCTGAGACCTCTGCATCTAGTCTAGCCAGAAAAGCATAGAACCGAGCTGGAGCACTAACTGTCTGGCCTCCGCCTAGCTGACCTCCACCTCTAGGGCGGCCCATACCCACCTGTCCTCCACCTCTGGGTGGTCGGACTACTGGTGGAGCAACTAGTCCGATAAGCATAGGCTGCTAACCCTGCTGTACTGGTCTATCCCGAAGCCTGGGGCAAAACCTCCACATGTGACTAGGATCCCCGCACTCGTAACAACTCTTCGGTGCGATGGGCTGTTGACTAAGTGTCTGGCCCTGGGGACCTGAATACCCACGTAAAGAATCCTGAATAGCTGGTGGGCGATAAGAACTCTCTGGTATAGCACTAAAATAAGGTCGTACTGGAGCACCTCGAGGAGGTGGTGGTGCTGGATATGGGGGTCTGCTGGACTGCCCCCTCACGAACTGACCTCTGCCCCCGGACGGAGCACCTCTGAACTCTCCAGAGTACCTGAACCGCTTATCTCTCATAATATGCTCTCGGCTCCGTTGACGTACACCCTCAATCCTCCGGGCTATCTCCACAACTCACTCATAAGAAGTACCCATCTCAACCTCTTGAGCCATAGTGGCCTGAATACCAGTATGTAAACCGGCTACAAACCTTCGCACTCTCTCCGCCTCAGTAGGGAGTATCATTAGTGCATGGCGAGATAATTCAGAAAACCTTGCCTCATAATCAGTCACACACATCTGACCCTGCTGGAGCTGCTCAAACTGAAACCGCAACTCTTCTTTCTGGGAGGGTGGAATATACCTGTCCAAGAAGATACGGGTGAACCTGTCCCAAGTCATAGGAGGAGAATCTGCTGGTCTGCCAAGAGCATAAGACTGCCACCATCTACGGGCTCTACCCTCTAGATAAAAAGTAGCGAAATCAACCCCATGGGATTCCAATATCCTCATGTTGTACAGTCTATCCTTGTAACGATCAATGAAATCCTGTGGATCCTCATGTCGCTCACCCCCAAAGACAGGAGGATGTAGTCTAGTCCATTTGTCCAATATTTTCTGAGGATCGGTGGCTACAGCTGGCCTGGGCTCAGGTGTAGCTGCTGCCACTGGCTGGACTCCACCCACGGGTAGTGCACCCTGGGTCTGATATACAGCAGCTGCCTGTCCATGAGCCTGCGCAGTAGGGGTCTGTGCTCCCCCGCCCGCCTGAGATATGGCTGGGTCTGCCGGAAATAAACCGGTCTGAGTCATATTGTCCATGAATCGCAGCATACGACCCATGACATCCTGAAATCCCGGTGCAGATGTGAAGTACACCGGAGCTGGCTCTGCCACAGGCACCTCACCTTGCTCCTCAATAATGGGATTCTCTACTGGATCCACTGGAGGCATAACTGGAACAGTCCTGGGCCGTCCTCGCCCTCTACCACGCCCTGGAGCCCTCCCTCGGCCTCTAGCAACTGGGGGAGTAGCTCTTCCCTGGTCTGGAATCTCATTATAGTGTGTTCTCACCATCTGTGAGAGAATGAGAGAAGGATATTTAGTACTACATCAATTGCACGATGGAATATAAAGAAAGGTAGTTTCCTAACAACATATAGCCTCTCGAAGATAAGTACAGACGTCTCCATACCGATCTGCAAGACTCTATTAGATCTGCTCATAACTTGTGAGACCTACGTGGACCAAGTGCTCTGATACCATGTCACGACCCAATTTCACCTATAGGTCGTGATGGCGCCCAACGCTACAGCTAGGCAAGCCAACTAGTAAGTCAAACGAACATTGGTTAAACTTTTATTCCAAGAAAATAATAAAATACCAACTTCTACCAATGTGTGTGCCAAGACCCGATGTCACAAGTGCATGAGCATCTAGTAGATTATACAAAACTTTAAATACTGTCTGAAATGAAATAGACAGAATATAAATATAAGAAGAGACACTGGTAGCTGCAGAACGGCTCAGAAATGCAGCTCACCACTATACCTCGGGATGACGTGGGTATGTGATGATAGGTCCTCCACTAGTACCTGTCTCAGATCCTGCACAAAAAGTGCAGCAAGTGTAGTATGAGTACATAAACAACGTGTACCCAATAAGTATCAGGCCTAATCTCGAAGTGGTAGAGATGAGATGGCCGACTTTGACACTCACTATGGGTCAATAATAATAACTGAAATAAAACTAGGATATTTAAATCAGCATGATTTACAGAATTTACAATAATTTATTTAATCAGTAGAAATAATCAAATTCCTTCAAATGTAACAATTCTCAATATATTAATTAAATTCCTTCAATTCAAATAATTTCTAATTTATCAATTAAACCTCATTTACAGGAGTAACAATTAATTCCTTAACAAGCAAGAGTAATAATTCATTAAATTCCATGAATTTTTCAATTTATTAATTAGCTTCACAAGCCGAAATAAATTATTAAAGTATCGTGTAATTATTATTATTACGCACGATTTCTGCCGAGGACGTACGGCACGATCCAGAGTGTCGTGTACACTGCCGAGGGACGTGCGGCGCGATCCATAGATGCATCTATCCTGCCGAGGCATTCGGCCCGCTCCACAAGAAAGGAAGATATTTTCTTATATGCCTCCGGAAGGAGAGAATATTTATTATAAGATAAATTTGGGAGGAGAACAATTTCTTTTAACAATTAATTAATTTAAACAAAAATTAAGCATATGAAAATTTCATATTTTTCTACTTTTCATAACAATTCACACAAGTAATTCATGCTTTGAGTCTTAAACTACCCGGACTTTAGCATTAATAGTAGCTACGCACGGACTCTCATCACCTCGTGCATACGTAGCCCCCACAATTAGCAACAATTATTCAATTTAATCCCTATGGGATAATTTCTCCCTCACAAGATTAGACAAGAGACTTACCTCGTCTTGCTCCAATTAATCCACTATAAGGCCTTTTCCATGATTATCCAACTCTGTCTGGCTCGAATCTATCCAAAATAATTCGATACAATCACTAAAAATTATAGGAATCAATTCTATAAGAAAATATTATATTTGTTTAATAAAAATTCCGAAATTAATTAAAAATTCATCCGTGGGGCCCACATCTCGGAATCCAACAAAAGTTACGAAATCCGATAACCCATTCAATTACGAGTCCAACCATACCAGTTTCACTCAAATCCGACTCTGAATCGATACTGAAATCTCAAAAATTTATTTCTATGAGATTTCTAAAAATTTCTTAAATTTAAATCTCAAAACACGAATTTATGGTGAAAACAATGATATACTTGTATATGTAGACCAAATCCGAGTTAGAATCACTTACCCCAATATTTTTTCCTTGAAAATCTAACAAAATTCGCCTCTGCTCAAGCTCAAGTTCGTCAAAAATGGCAAATGGGACGAATGTCCTCTGTTTTTATAACTTACAGCTCTGTCCAGTTCGATCAAGGAGCTCGATTAGGGGAGCTCGATCTCGGGAGTTCGATCTCAGGGAGCTCGATCTCAGGGAGCTCGATCTTGGGAGCTCGATCAAGGAGCTCGATCAAGGAGCTCGATCTTGGGAGCTGGTCATGGCCTCGATCAGGCCTCGAGCCTGGGACATGGTCATGGCCTCGATCAAGTTCGATCTTGGGTCTTGATTTTGGCCCTCGAGCCTTGCCTTCGATCGTGGCTTCGATATTGAGCCTCGTCCCTGACTTCGACTTAGGCCTCGATCGTGGGCTCGATATCTGGGTTCGATCTGGGGCTCGATCATAGCCCAGAATATATAGCAGAAGGGAAAATTGCAGCAACTTTTTAAGTCCAACTTTTGATCCGTTAACCATCCGAAACTCACCCGAGGCCCTCGGGACCTCAACCAAATATACTAACAAGTCCTAAAATATTATACGAACTTAGTCGAACCTCTAAATTATATCAAACAACGCTAAAACCATGAATCATACCCCAATTCAAGCTTAATGAAACTAAGAGTTTTCAACTTCTACATTCGATGTCGGAACCTATCAAATCAACTCCGATTGACCTCAAATTTTATACACAAGTCATAAATTATATAACGGAGCTATAAAAATTTTCGAAACTAGATTCCGACTCCGGTATCAAAAAGTCAACTCATCGGTCAAACTTCCAAACTTAAATTCTTGTTTTTAGCCATTTCAAGCCTAATTTAATTACGGACTTTTAAATAAAATTTCGAACGCGCTCCTAAGTCCAAAATCACCATACGGAGCTGTTGGAATCATCAAAATTTTATTCCGGGATCGTTTTCTCAAAATGTTGACCGAAGCCAAACTTAGCACTTTAAGGCCAACTTAAGGAACCAAGTGTTCCGGTTTCACCCCAAATACTTCCAAATCCCGAACCAACAATTCCCGCAAGTCATAAATCATTACAAGAACCTACGAAAAGTTTTATTTTAGGGAACGGAGTTCTAAAAGTTAAAATGACCGGTTGGGTCATTACAAGGATTATTAATTTGGACGTTAGTAATTCGGTTAGATCAATATTTATGTGATCGCGCGTCTTTATTGGATAAAGATTAGTTGATCCAATTGACTAAATCACATAGATATATAATGCATATAGAGATATAATCATTGAACTGACTCATTGGATAACTCCTAATTGTTAGAATTACCATAAATTGTCAATAGGATATTCTCTTGAAAATGTGATGTAAGAGTATCCTTTAACCTGAGATCGTTATAGTAATTGACAAGTTTATTGTGATTTGATACTAGATAGGGCGATAGTTGAAAGGATATTGGGTACGATTAAATACTTGTAGAATTAGTGATTGATCAAGATGGAATCTGTCAACTCTTGGTAATGAGTTTAAGCTCCATGTTGTCATGAATTAAAAGCGACCAAATTAAGATCTTGGCCAGGGCGATTGAATGAAAGAAGAAAAGAGTTTCTTAGGTCATTCAACGGTCGATTATATTTGACATGAACACATAGTTAGTCGTCTATTAGGATTTGACATTTAAACCATATCCTAGGGTGACTCAGAGCTATAAGGACAGAAGAAAATACAACATTATTTTTTTACGGGTTCTTGAGAGTAAATTTTATACTTCATGCTATCCGGTCGTTAAGGAGTGTTGGTAGACGCCACCCTTGATTAGTATATTGATATGATCAATTTACTACCGGTTTAGTATTGAATGTATGGGGTCGCACACTAACGAGTGTTCTGACCTTTGCTAAAAGATTAATTAAATTGTTTGATAATTAAATTAAAGAATTTAATTAGTCAAATAAATTAAATTATTAGTCCAAATAAAATATTATTATATTCTCTTTTGGAATGAATTCGATTCAAGAAGGAAAATTATACTCCAAAAGAAAATCAACACCTTAACCATTACTTAACCAATAGGAAAAACGTTCCTATTTGATGATATAAAAAGGGTGTTAGGCTGCCACAAAAGAGAGGAAAAAAAAGAATTATTCCCGAAAAAGAAAACCTTTTTCCTCGTCACATAAATTCTTGAGAAGAAAAATTACTTTGTGAAAGTGAGAGTGCAACATAATGCCAAGAGAGAAAATATAATTACAAGAAAAGTGTTACTTGTTCTTCTACCTTTGAGTTGAGATTTTTGAGAAAAATTTCAATACAACATTTTCATTTAATTTGTTCGCGGGTTTCATTGATCAAAGAGTTGATATCAAAGATCAGTCTCGGTGTGGATACGCATAGAGTCTTCGCACTATCAATGAATTTTGAAACGAGACTCACTTCACCAGGTACGTCTTAGATCCGATCTTTGACATGTAAATAATTTTTAAACACGAAAAGATCTATTTAGGATTGTTATTGTCTTCCGCTGTGTGTTACGAACACCTATACGCAATCCTACAATGGTATCAGAGCCGTAGTTTATTGTGTCTAAAATTTATTTATGAAATATTTTAAGATTATATTTGAAAAGTTCAAACCATAATACATGTGTCTTGTGCAATAGTCAAATTTTTTAATGCATATGGATTAATGTAAATTTATTGTGAATAAAATATATATACATATAAGTGAAACTATTGTGATAGTTCATAACTTAAATTTAAAATTTTGTATTAGATACGACGATAATCTATAATAGGTTATTGGATTCTATTGTTATTTTAATTGTTATTAGTTCATGAGATGTTAATTAATAATGATATTCTGACAAGAAATATTTTATGTGATATATGTGATATATAAGATAAACATGTTAGCAGTATGTTGAATTTCATTTTTATGTCACGTGCTTGTTCGTTATATAATTTTGAATTATTTGTTACATGTGATGTAAATTAATTTAGGACTAAGCATGTAGACAATTTGAACAAAATTCATGTGCTATAAAAGATTTAATCATCATGTTATTAAAAGTTATTTTAGTAACAATTCCCTCCTACTAAAATTTGAGTTCTTAAATAATAAAATATAAGATATTTTATTGTAAAGCTATTCATCAAAATAAATAATTTTATTTATTTCTTGTTTATAAGGTACGACCTGACAACCAGGAGACTTATAGTTCGAAAATATGTTTAAATTATTTATTACATTAGATGCATGGATTGGAAGAATTATTTAATTTTACACAAGATACCTCGACTACCAAGGGAGTATAAAATTTAATAAGTTCTTTGCTATCATGATTGCTGAACTCAGCTATGCCAATAGGATCGACCTGACTACCAGGGAACTATTTGACATAGAGGTATTTAAGAAAATTATATGGAGATACAATTGGTAAGAGTACCTACCTTTAAAATATATGTGAGAAACAACTTGACTTCCAAAGGGCTCAAATATATTGTTAAAGGATTCCTTTACTCCACTAATAGAAATAAAGATTTCTTAAACTATAATTAGGGTAAATTATTTTAAATAATTAGTGAAAATATCATTTAGATAAAAGTCCATGTCTTTATGATATATGTAAATATGTTCTTATATTATTACCTTTTCTTTTTTATATTTTGGATTTATCAATATGTTTGTTATATCAATGTGTGAAATACTTGAGACCAATAAGCTGGTAGGACCAAACTTTGATGACTAGTATACAAATTTGAGAATTGTTCTCATGCATGAAAAGCTCATTGATGTGATCAATAAGCCTGCAAAGATAATCCCAGCAAAGAATAATGTTGAAGGAACCAAGGTTTATCAAAAATACTTGGAAGAATATCTTGCTAATAAACGCATCATTCTCGCTTCTATAAATTCTGAACTCTAAAGGAAACATCAGAATATGGATCCAACTGCAATCATTGAATATCTTAATAAGATGGTTGATACACAGTTGGACATTGAAAACTCTACAGTTGGACCCCATGTCAATCATATGATTGATCTTACCGAAGAACTTGAGAAGTTAGGGTACAAGCTTGGTAAAGAGCTTTCTGAAGATTTGATCTTGCAGTCAATATATGATGCTGAATGTTTTCACTGTAAGAAGAAAGGGCATTGGAAGAGAAACTTCAAGGAGTATCTTGCAACTCTAAAGGACAAGAAACAAGGTGAGACATTAATGAAAAATATTTTCAAGGTTTCTTTAGCTACTACTAATTCTTCATTGTGAGTATTAGGACTAGCAGTGGTTATAACATCTGCAATATGTTGCAAGGGTTCAAGATAAGTAGGAGACTGAAGAAAGGAAAAGTTAATCTACACGTTGAAAATAGTGCAAAAGTTGAAGCCATAGCTGTAGGATTATTTTTTTTAATAATGCCTTCGGGCAAAATACTTACGCTGGATGATTATTATTATGTTCCTAAATTTATTTCGAACATAATTTCAGCTTCTATGTTGGACAAGCGTGGGTTTTGCATTAACATAGGCAATGGTATTTGCTTTATTCATTATGGTAACGATTTGTATGTGAATGGCTATCTCCAACATGATGTTTATATCTTACCTAATGTGAATGCAAATTTGATTATGCATATTTTTAGTCTTAAGAGGAAAAGAGATGATCAAGTAAATCATACATACCTTTGACATTGTGGGCTTGATCATATTGGAGAGAAAAGAATTAACAAGTTGTACAAGGAAGGGTACCTTCACAAGTATGATTTTGAATCATATCCAACTTATGAATCTTGTCTCAAAGGAAAATGACCAAATCTCCATTTACTGGAAGTGGAGAAAGAGCTTCTGAATTATTGGGACTAATTCATACATATGTTTATGGGCCCATGAAAATTCAATTTAAAGGTGGATTTTCTTACTTCATCACCTTTACTGATGATATGTCAAGATATGGATTTGTGTATCTTATGAAATACAAATCTGAATCTTTTGAAATGTTCAAAAGGTTTTGTAGTGAAGTTGAGAAACAGACTGGTAAAAGTATCAAAGTACTAAGGTGTGATAGAGGTGGAGAATATCTTGGTGAAGATTTTACTGGGTATCTCAAAAAGAATGAAATCCTCTCACAATGGACACCTCCAGGAACACCACAACACAATGGTGTGTCTGAAAGGAGAAATCAAACCTTATTAGATATGGTGAGATCTATGATAAAGTTCACTAATCTTTCAATAAATTTATGGGGATATGCTTTGGAAGCAAAAATATACTTACTTAATAAAGTTTTCACTAAGTCAGTCTCTACAACACCATATGAGATATGGAAAGGATGTAAGCCTAACCTTAAACATATTAAAGTTTGGGGTTGTCCAGCTTATGTTAAGAGACTGCAGTCTGATAAACTTGACTCAATATCTAATAAGTGTAGGTTCATTAGGTATCCTAAAAAAAATAATTGAATATTATTTCTATTACCCTTCTGACCATAAAGTGTTTGTTGCTAGAGGAACAACATTTTTAGAAAGGGAATTTCTTTTGGAAGGAAATTATAGAGGAGAAATAGAACTTAGTGAAGTTCAAGAAACTAATGAATCAACACAAAATCAATATCATGAGACACAAGTTGAAGAACCTTTATTGGATATTTTGAAGTTGACAAGTAAGTTGCCATGTTCAACGGCTGAAGTTCAAGAACTAAATATAGTTCAAGAACAGGTTAATGAACTAGTTACAAACCAAATTGAACAACAACCAAATCTAGCACAAGGTGAACAAGTTGTACAAACACCTATTAGAAGGTCTGCACGAGAATATCATGTACCAACTAGATTAAATCTAATGGTACAAGATGATGTATCAAATGATATCGATCATGATGATGATGATCCTAAGACCTATGAAGAGGCGATATAAGGTTCTGACAATGAAATATGAAAAATGGATGTGAAAATAACTTTCCTTAATGACGAGCTAGAAGAGGATGTGTACATGACAGAACCTGAAGGTTTCATATTTTTTCCTGATCATAATAAGATTTGCAAGCTACAAATATCCATTTATGGACTAAAGCAAGCTTCTCGAAGTTGGAATATTCACTTTAACAAGACAATTGAAAAGTTTAATTCTGTAAGATGCGAAGAAGAACCTTGTGTGTACAAAAAGGTTAGTGGGAGCACAATTATATTCTTAGTACTGTATGTTGATGATATATCACTCATAGGGAATGATATACCAGCATTGCAAAGTACCAAGATTCGGCTATCTGAATAGTTCTCTATGAAAGACTTGGGAGAAGTAGCTTATATATTGAGAATAAAGATCTTTAGAGATAGATCGAGGAAGTTGCTTGGGCTTTCCCAGTCTTTGTACATTGATACCATCTTAAAGAGGTATAACATAAATAATTCCAAAAGCGACTATTTGCCGATAGGCACTAAAATTACTCTCACTGGAGAGGATTGTCGTAAAACACCTGAAGAGAGAGAGAACACGTGAGTAGGATCCCATACGCTAGTGCAGTGGGAGCTATCATGTATACTATGACATGTACACGTCCTGATGTGACTTATGCACTTGGATTGACTAGCCGATATCAGGCAAATGAGGAACATTGGAAGGTGGTGAAGACCATTCTTAAGTACTTAAGAAGAACTAAAAACCAATTCCTCATTTATGGAGATTCTGAGTAGAAACTTGATACTGATGCAAGTTTCTCTTCAGATAAAGATGATAGCAAATCTATTTCTGGTTATGTATTCACCTTAAATGGTGGCGCAGTGAGTTGGAAAAGTTCCAAACAAGCTACATTAGCAGATTCAGTGACTAAAGCAGAATATATAGCAGCTAGTGAAGCTGCTAAGGAAGCTGTATGGATGAAAAAGTTCTTAACTGAACTAGATGTGGTTCCTTCAATAGAAGGTGTAGTTCCATTGTTATGTGACAATACTGGAGCCATTACTCAAGCAAAAGAAACAAGAACACACCAAAAATCCAAACACGTTCTGCGAAGGTATCACTTGATAAGAGAGATCATTGAACGTGGAGACGTCGAGATTCAAAAGGTTGAAGGAAAAAAAAATGTTGCAGACCCATTCACTAAAGCTCTTGGCGCAAAGGAGTTTGACAAGCACAAGTGGAAATTGAAATGAAGTATAAAAGCGATTGGCTCTAGTGCAAGTGGGAGATTGTTAGGGATATAGTAGATATGCCCTGGATCCAATCTCATATTTGATGATTTGAACATAATTTTGTGAACATTGTTTGATATAAAAATATATGGCATTTGATATTCTTTTATCATAGTTATTATTTATTGCTTGATTAATTTAATAAGGTCCTTGATTAAATTTTGAGAATTGTCATTGTGATAGAAATCATGATAATGAGAGTGAAGTTTCTTATAATTTAATCTAAATTTATTCTTGATCATAGGATTATTAATTTGGACGTTAGTAATTCGGTTAGATCAATATTTATGTGATCGCGCGTCTATATTGGATAAATATTAGTTGATCTCATTGACTAAATCACATAGATAGATGATGCATATAGAGATATGATCATTGAACCGTCTTATTGGATAATTCCTAATGGTTAGAATTATCATAAATTGTCAATAGGATATTCTCTTGAAGAATGTGATGTAAGAATATCCTTTGACCTGAGATCGTCATAGTAATTGACAAGTTATTTATTGTGCTTTGATAATAGACACCTATGGCCCTAGGGCGATAGTTGAAAGGATATTGGGTACGATTAAATACTTGTAGAATTAGTGATTGATCAAGATGGAATTTGTCAACTCTTGGTAATGGGTTTAAGCTCCATGTTATCATGAATTATAAACGACCAAATTAAGACCTTGGCTAGGGCGATTGAATGAAAGAAGAAAAGAGCTTCTTAGGTCATTCAACGGTCGATTATATTTGACATGAACGCATAGTTGGTCGCCGATTAGGATTTGATAGTTAAACCATATCCTAGGGTGACTCGGAGCTATAAGGACAGAAGAAAATACTACATTATTCTTCTACGGATTTTTCAGAGTAAATTGTATATTTCATGCTATCCTGTCATTAAGGAGTGTTGCTAGACGCCACCCTTGATTAGTATATTGATATGATCAATTTACTACCGGTTTAGTACTGAACCTATGGGATCGCATACTAATGAGTGTTCTGACCTTTGCTAAAGGATTAATTAAATTATTTGATAATTAAATTAAATAATTAGTCCAAATAAAATATTATTATATTCTTTGCTAGCACATAGGATATAATTAATATTGTGAACAAATTGAAGTTTTCTATTTGGAATAGAAAATTGATCTATATCTCTTGAAAATATATATGCTATGTATATTTAGTATATGTAATTAATATTTGTTTATATAGGATATTTACATAAATATTAATGACGACTAATTTGTTAGATCCAGTTTAGAGTTGGGCTAACGTTAGTCCAGGACGTGTCGGCAATTCTCTTTTGGAATGAATTCGATTCAAGAAGGAAAATTATACTCCAAAAGAAAATCAACACCTTAACCATTACTTATCAACACCTTAACCATTACTTAGCTAAATAGGAAAAACGTTCCTATTTGATGATATAAAAAGGGTGTTAGGCTGCCGCAAAAGAGAGAAAAAAAAAAAGAATTATTTCCGAAAAAGAAAACCTATTCCTCGTCACATAAATTCTTGAGAAGAAAAATCACTTTGTGAAAGTGAGAGTGCAACATAATGCCAAGAGAGAAAATATAATTACAAGAAAAGTGTTTTTTGTTCTTTTACCTTTTAGTTGAGATTTTTGAGAAATTTCAACACAATATTTTTATTTAATTTGTTCGCGGATTTCATTGATCAAAGAGTTGATAGCAAAGATCGGTCTCGGTATGGATAAGTATAGAGTCTTCGCACTATCGATGAATATTGAAACGAGACTCTCTTCACCAGGTACGTCTTAGATCCAATCTTTGACATGTAAATAAAATTTAAACAAGAAAAGATCTATCTTGTATTGTTATTGTCTTTCGCTGCGTGTTACGAACACCTATACGCAATCTTACATATATTTATGCCTCCAATTTCCTTGGTCAAAGCCTTAGAGAAGGGAACTGCCCGCAAAGAAACAATTTAACAATATTGCCGGTAAAAACTCTAAACACAAGAATTTGTTTAAAAGCCCATAATTTGACCAGTAGAAGGATAAGCCCGTCATACAACTCAGAAGACTGGCTAACGAAAGTAGCTGCAACTATTTTTTAACCGACTCATATGGGGTAATTTTTGTGTTATAATCCAGTAGTTAAAGTAATCACTTTTCTTACAGCTTACAAGAGGAGAATTAACTTTGGTGCATTGTTCGAATGAAGTGTTGAATAAGTGATAAGTTTTGTGCCTTTTTATTTTGATGTTTTAACAAACTTCATATGAGAACCAGATAGGGAACCTGATATAAAGCCTCTCAGTGCTCAGAACAACAAGTTAAATGTCTGGTACAAGTTCCATTGAAATCAGTTAAGGGAACGACAAAGGGAACAAATAGAGATCAGTTCCTCTGGTGACAGTACAAGTCAAATCTAACAGTTGTTAAAGCTGTTGTACTGTACACGCAACAGTACAACAACACTTTTGAAGCATGCAGTGTACTGGTCACTCCCTTGCATCATTTTGATGAACTCACTCTTATATTATCAACATGAGGCAAGGGATTTCAACACACACCAAAACCTAAAATTGATTTTATCTCTCAAATGTGCAGCCGCCCTCATTCTCTCCAAGGCATTGAATAACAAAACAACAACATAACAAAGGACCAGATCCCATCATTGATTATGTTGTATGTCCTTTAGTATTGTTGTGTTTTTGTATTGTGTTATAAATTATAATTCCTACTCAGCTTGTTTAGAAGCATTTCGTAGGACGTCTCTTAAACCATATTTTGTGTGGTTGTTTTGATTAGAGTTAGTCAAGTGGTTAGCTTTGTAATAGAGTTATTACAAAGAGACTTACATTATAGTTATTGTGAGTAGGTAAGAGATTAAGAGTTTAATTCCTAAATTACAATAGGTTGTAATCTAAAGTTTGCTTAGTTAGTGAAGTTGAAATCCAACCAGTGTAGGTCGTAGTTTTTAATCCCGTGAGCTAGGAGTTTTCCATGTAAACATTGTTGTGTTATTTACTTACTGCAGTGTTCTGTGAGAACTGATAGAGAATCAGGTTCTCTATACAGTTTGGTGGACTCTTAGTTTACATCAATTGGTATCAGAGCAGGTTCTTTCTATAAGGCTAAAACCTTGAAAGGATCAACATGGCTGATCTACAAAACTTTGAAGAAGGATAATCAACCTACAGACCACCAAGATTCAATGGCCAATACAATGGCTCGTGAAAAATGAGGATGCATGATTTTATCATAGCAAAAGATTCAGAGCTCTAGGATATTATCTGTGATGGACCCTTCGTCCCCATGAAGACCATTGGCGAGGGAACAGTTACAGTTCCAAAGACAAGGAAGGAATATAATGATGTTGATCGGAAGGCCATCGAGAAAAACTTCAGGTCAAAGAAGATCCTCGTTTGTAGATTTGGACCAGATGAGTACAACCGCATCTCAGCTTGTCAATCTGCCAAGGAGATCTGGGAGGCTCTTCAAATTGCAAATGAGGGAACCATTCAAGTCAAGCAGTCAAAAATTGACATGCTTACCGCTGAATATGAACTCTTCAAGATGAAGGAGGATGAGTCTATTCCGGACATGCTTACTCGCTTTACTTCCATCATCAATGAGCTTCACTCCCTTGGAGAAATTATCCCAAGGAATAAACTGGTAAGAAAAATACTCAGTGTGTTACCAGGTTCCTGGGAGAGCAAAGTTAATGCTATCACAGAAGCCAGGGATCTACAAAAGTTAACTATTGATGAACTCATTGGAAATCTGAAAACCTATGAGATGAAAAAGAAGAAGGATCTTGAATGAAGAGAACCCAAAAGGGAGAAGAACCTGGTCCTCAAGGCGGATAATAGTGACTCAAGTGGTGAGATACTGACATGTGCTATCTTAATCGGAGATTCCAGAAAATGATTCGTAGAAATGGAGGAATCCCCTAGAAAGGCAGCTCTAGCAGAAATACCAAAGGGTATGACTGTTGTCACAAGTGCGGAAAGCCATAACATTTCATCAAAGAGTGTCCTCTTCACAAACAGGATGTCATGACCCAAAATCTACCTAGTCGTGATGGCATCTAACCCAACCCGTCAGGTAAGCCAATTAACAACTATCCAATTTAAATGAGATTTATTAAGATAAAAAATAAAAATACAACTACTTTTATACAAGATATTCTCAAGGACTAGTAGTACAAATCATGAGCTTCTAAGATTTAGAGTTTACAAAGCTAGTATAAAATAAATACATCATCTGTCCGAATGTACATAAATAGATTTTCATAAGTCTAGGGCTACCATGAACAAGAGGTGGTTGTAACTGGAACGCAGGTACGTCTTCAATGCTAGGTTCCGTCATTCACAGCAACATCAGCGTCTAAATTCTGCACGCAAGGTGCAGAAGTGTAGTATGAGTACAACAGACCCCATGTACTCAATAAGTAACAACCTAACCTTAGGTTGAAAGTAGTGACGAGCTGGGACAAAGGTCAGAGTCCAACTCCAATAACCAGCAACAGTTCATAACAATATAATAAAGATGGTACAAGAAATAACTCAATAAATAGATGCTCAGCTCGTATACAATTCCGTAAAATAAATATTTTCTTTTCAAGTATAACAATACTTCTCTATGCCTACATATCAAATATGCATGTCTAATGCAATGCAGTACAGTGATGAACTCATGTACTCACACTCTCAGAGTACCCAATCTCACTGTCTCGCATTTTCACTCATTACGCTCATTATTCGGCACGCTCAGTCACTCGGCAATGTACAGGGAAGATTCAGCCCAAATATAAATGACAACTCGCGCACAATCACTCAGTACTGTATATGGTCAATCCAGCCTAGGGAAGATCCATCCCATATATATATATATATATATATATATATATATATATATATATATATATATAATAACTAACATGCAGTCACTCAGTATTGTATAGGGCCAATCCAGTCCAGGGAAGATCCATCCCTCAATATAAATAATTAGGCAAGATCCATGCCCAGGGAAGATCCATCTCTCAGTATAAATAATTATGCAAGATCCATGCCCAGGGAAGATCTATCCCACAATATAATATCAATTGCGCTCATTGTGGGTGTGCAGACTCCAGAGGGGCTCCTTCAGCCCAAGCGCTATAATAAGCCAAATCCAGGCATAAATCAATAAAATATGTTGCGGCGTGCAGCCCGATCCCATAAATATCACTCACAATCAGGCCCTCGGCCTCACTCAGTCATCAATCTCTCCAGTCTCTCGGGCTCACAATATCATAAAACTAGACCAAAATGATAATATGATGTATCGATAAATAGCAACAGAGACTGAGATATGATATGCAATGAATGAACATGACTGAGTACGAAATTACAATGTAAACATATAATTCGACAACAGGAATGACCTCAGTGGGTCCCAATAATACCAGCATTTGCCTAAGCATGATTCCTAACATGAGTCACAACTCAGTTTCTCTAACATATGAAAAATACATGGAAAATACAAGTCAATTGGCTATACAGCACTACGGAATTGACCGAGTCTCAATTTCTACGGTGCACGCCCACACGCCCGTCACCTAACATGTGCGTCACCTCCAAACAAATCACATAACACGTATAATCAGGGTTCATACCCTCAGCTCCAAGTTTAGAAGTGTTACTTACCTTGAACAAGTAAAATCCAATAACGAGCAAGCCAAGCGATGCTCCAAAAATGTAATCCCGCGCACACCGACCTCCGAATGACTTGAAACTAGCCCAAAGCAACTCAAATACATAAATTAATGCCTAAGAAAACAATTCCAAATGATAAAGGTCGAATCCTTAATCAAAAGTCCAAAATCGGCCAAAACGTCAAACCCGAGCCCGCACCTCAGAACCCGATGAAACTTATAAAATCCGATAACTCATTCAATTACGAGTCCAACCATACTAGTTTCACTCAAATCCGACTCCGAATCGATGTTCAAAACTCAAAAACTCACTCTATGAAACTTTAGGCTAAAACCCCCATATTCTCTTTAAAATTCATAATCCAATTGCCAAAAAACGAAGATAGAATCAAGAAATATAATAAAAAAATAAGTGGAGAACACTTACCCCAATCCATATGGTGAGAATTGCTTCACAAATTCACCTTAATCTGAGCCCCAAATCTTAGAATATCATAAAAGAACCAAAACCTCGAAATATATAGAATCTGCCTAGAAATTTCGCATTTGCAAACAAAAGGGCCGCTTTTGCGGCGTCGCTTTTACGACAAAACTCCGCTCCTGTGAAAAACACTTAAACTCCACCCTTCCATGCCTGCACAATAGGACCCGCTTCTGCCTAAGCGCATGTGCTACACAAGCTGCGCTCATGCGCATATCCCCGCTTCTGCGTTACCTCAGATGCGGTCCACTTCCCCGCTTCTGCGGATGCCTGTTCCAGCTTTACTTCGCTTCTGCGTTCACTTGACAGCATTTGTGGCTCTGCACCTACGCCTAATATTCTGCAGGTGCGGTCATTCCAGGTTCAGCAAGGGCCAGCCATCCCACATGAATGAAAGATGATCTGAAACACGTCTGTAACTCACCTGGACCACTCGGGACCCCGTCCGAATATACTAATAAGTCTCATAAAATAATACAAACCTAGTTGAGGCCTCAAATGATATATAAAAACATCGAAACGACGAATCGTACCTCAAATCAAACTTAAATAAACTTGAACTTTCAACTTCCAAAACTAGCGTCGAAACACATCAAATCAACCTGGAATGAACTCAAATTTTGCACACAAGTCCCAAATGACATAGCGGAGCTATTCCAATTCTTGGAACCACAATCTGAATCTCATATCCTCAAAGTCAACTTCCGGTCAAACTTATGAACTTTCCAAACCTTCAAATTTCTAACTTTCGCCAATTAGTGTCGAATCCTTCTAGAAATATCCAATTGCAAATCTGGGCATACGCCCGAGTCCAAAATCACCATCCGGACCTAACAAAACTATCAAAACTCCAATCCGAGGTCAAATTCTAAAAAGTCAAACTTGATCAACTCTTCCAACTTAAAGCTTCAACAATGAAATTCATTCTTCCAAATTGATTTCGAATAACCTGAAAATCAATATCGACGATTCACACAAGTCATAATACATCATACGGAGCTTCTCCTACCCTCAAACTACCGAGAGAAGTGCAAATGCTCGAAACAACCAGTCGGGTCATTATATCCTCCCCCACTTAAACATACGTTTATCCTTGAACTTGCCCAGAGTCATTCCAAAGCTACCAAACTGCCGTGTAACCTTACCATGCACATACCTGAGGGTGATCCCACGTCACCCTATTACATATAAGCCCAACAACAAAACATAACTGAATATCATTACTTCAACTTAAGCCCATAAACCACAGAATCCAATTTCCAACATCTGGAATTTCCCACAAGACCCAAACCTCGCATCTACATACTGTATAAGTATGAACAAGTTGTATCAAGCCATAACCATAACCCAAGATGTGATCACATGAAATACCACACAACTCGCATACTCATAGCAAAATTTTCGATCATGTTGGCTCCTCAAAATATCTCAATACCGGTAATAAACCTCATATCAAACAAAACCTCATTCTAAAACCTTCGTACATTGCCGATGATGAAAGAAACACGCATAAACTCACAACCATTCATCATACCAACAATCCATGGAGCTCCCTCTCCTTCGACAAGAACTATAGCCAATTTCTAAGCCGATCAACGACATTATCCTTCCAAATATACTGCAAACAAATTCGATAGAACCCATTCTAGGTCCGATGACCTCATCTCATCACACAACCACTCTAGTGATATGCCATATCAATACAACCTAAAACTATAATCTACGCAATCCTTGCACCAATAAGCAACAACCCAAATGTACTCAATCATGAAAAATGACTCAAATGAGAGAACCATCCCGCAAGTTCAACAAGTATCACCACAACCGCAATACTACAAACCCATCTTACATGGTAGAACCAAGACACACGAATCTAACACAAAGGATCATATACCGACATAACCCTGCTGCAATGCGTGACCCCATCCAAACATGGGTCCATATGAAATACCTCAAGCCACCATGCTCAAAATCAGCAACTTTACGCAATTCGACATCAAATACACGAAGTGTATGACCATAACCACGGAGAATAAAATAGAACAATATACCACAGTCTGGAGAGAACATAACCAAGGCGCAATCAACCATTCGACACCCCAATAACTATCTCGCTCAAATACCGCTACAAGACCCAAAAAGAACCGCACCATGTGTACTTATAACCAACAAATCACAACCCCTCATAGCGTAGAGGAGTAACACATAGATCATATCCCACGAATAAGCTCCACTCTAATTGAATGTCACAGCCCCCAATAATAGCAGTACAGAGTCGACCAATCTGACTCGGTGTAGAATACACATCCTTGTTGACCCTACCAATGGGCCCCAAATCAACTTTGGTCATCCACAAATAGATAAATAATCCTCTGAAAGTCCATAATGACATAACCATAACATATACTATCATCTGGATAGCTTTGTCCACATCTTCACCATCCACAACCATGAAACAATCTGCTTCTCAGAACTTCTGGTCTCCAAATTCGTAGAACACATAATCACCATATCTGATCCCAACTCCGCTGCCAGAATGTCAAACACATCTCTCATACACGATCATCCCATAAGGAATACTTTCTTCCGTGCCATATAGAAAAATCTGAATATCAGCAGTCGATCAACCAGGCGAGTACCGCAATACCAATGAAGCATCAGTAAGTCAACACTCAGTGCAACTTCTGAAATATACGCTCTCCTCAGGAAATACCAAGTAGTAATATCATTCATCTAGTCATCTGAAATTGCCCATGTTGTCTAAGAATTCATGCCATTCCTTTCAAAACTAAACTGTGACCTTGCACACGCAAATCTTAATCCTACACAACATACCACATCTTTCACGCCTATTTTCTCGTGAAAGTATGCCTCGACGTGTGAAAACTCTTTTAAAGGGAGGTATTAAAAGAGAAGACTCGCCACCTAATGATTTTTAAGGTGTGTTAGGGCACCTATTTGCAAATAATTTTGTTTGACAAGTCTGTGTCACCAAAGATCGGGTAAGGGCTCAAATTACCTCAAAGAGAAGGTGTTAGGCATGCTTCGAGGTCCATAACTATAGTTCCTGACCGAATTTTAAACTATGTGGATTATGTGATTAGGCTAGGTGATCAAATAAACGAAGGGAGATATATAAGTCGAAGATTCTTATCATAACACATGAGAATCGGTATAAATCTTTAATTATTACAAGGATACAACTATATCGGTCTATGTTAGGTGACTAAGTATAAATAACAAGTATATAAAGAAAGGGGAGTCCTAAGTTTTTTAGCCTAAAGGATCAGCCCGTGCAACATAAAAAATACTTCACAACTCCCTTATAGCAGGGAGATGATCATATTATTCAGCGGGCATAGACTATCATCTCTTGCGACCCAATTACTATGATGAAGTTATTACCTAAAGGCGCTCTAATTTAATTCTAAATTGTACCCTATGCGTGCACTACTAGTCACATGCCTACGATCCATGCGGTTTTGGACCTACTATTAAGTGGTTCTAGACTTTACTTTGGTTTCTCAAAATGATAAAACTAGGCAATATTCAAAACAGATAGGACTGCACACAATAGCAATGAACGGCTCAAGTTAACCTCCACACATAAGCACAAAAGCACGCGATCAGAGCCCAAACCCTAGTTGGAATCGAATTCAGGGCGAATCGTTCACAAGCCCCAATCACGACGGAATCAATGAAGATATACTATATACAAGAGAGATTTTTCTCCTCTCCAGTGTATAGAACCACAAACGCACCCAGAACTATAGAATCAAAGCCAAATCAATGAGGATCCAATTTGCCAAAAGTATAATGGTAGCGAAAGTTACCATAAATGAATGATAATAACAGAAAAGGTAAGTAGAATCCGCGTAGGAACGCGTATGAGGAAGGGCGATGGGGATCTTTAGGTCGACTAGGGTTTCTCTCAGAGAAGAAGGGCAAGTGCTTAAAGGCAGCGGAGATGGGAAATGGGGTCTAGGGTTTGGGTTATGTGGATATAAGGAGAATGTGGGATTCATTATGGGCGGTTGATCATTGAGATCAACGGTCGAGATTAAAGGGCGCTAGGGTCGGGTCGCAAATGGGCAGGCTTATTGGGTTGTTGGTTTTGAACTTTTGGGGGTCAATTGGGGTTGGGCTCATTTGTTTGGACCTTAATTGGTCCGAAAATTAGGCATAACTTGGGCCAGATTTTAAAATAATGTAATTAAGAAAAATAATATATTACTAAAATAGCTAAATAAGTATAAAGATATTATTTAAGCAAATAAGTATTTACAAATAATATCTAAAGGTTGTAAATATATGAAAAGTTATTTTGACCCTAAATAAAATAGTAAAATGCAATTAGTTGTACAATATAGGCTATTATTGCAAAAAAAATGTAAATAGCTCAAAAATACAAATATAATTACATGTAATGAAGTAAAAAAAATATTATAAAACATATATGTGGATATAAATAATAAATTTGGATAACTAAGTCATTACAAGGTAATTTGAAAAAGGGTAATTAATAAACATTTGAACAATTTAAATGCAAGAAAATCAATTTTAAAGTCTTTAAAAATTATGAAAAAATTACAGGAAATACTTGTATAATCCCAATAAATTGGATAATAGTGAAAAATAATACTTTGAAAGTATATATAGTATTTATAAAATATGAGGATAAAATTGGGTATCAACAGTTGCCACTCTTTACCCGGGAATGATGAAAGAGTTGTCGGATAAAGAAAATGGGTACCAATTTTGTCTGAAATGAGTGGGGGATGATGTGTTTTGAAAAAATGGGGGTCGAACCCTGGTTCTTGAGTGCCTACATATCCCTGGTATTACGGGAATCAGGTCGTGTGTAGTTCTAGATCCAACGGCGAACGAAACCGATGGAGTTGTTGTAAGAGTGGTAGCATGTTTTGAAAAGGACCTTTTGGATGCAATATTGTCGTGATCAACGGATGATATCAGGTGTAGCTATGAATGTGAATTTGATCATTGATGTATAAGGCAGATATTTGAACGGTTATAGAACAAGGGGTAGTCAATTGCTGATTATCGGTTACGTTTGAAGTGATCGAAGGATGTGAACGTTCATGTGAACGGAAACCGGAGCGAGAATTGCTCATGTTTGTAGAACGGTTACCTCCCGAGTTACCTGCAAAACTTAAAACACGATGCACGTGAATATATATGGGCTATCGCAAAAATTTAAACATTATACAAATTCCCTTCGGACTATGAGAGTTGTTTTTGGACGATGAGGATAATGTTCTTAGACTATGACATCTTGGGCCATGAAGCATATGATAAGGGATTCACAGGCCATGAAATGGTGTCCTCGGGACATGAGGATGGTGCCTCCGGACTATGACGCCTTTGAATAATGATATGCAATTTTAATAGATCCTCAAGCTATGGCATGGTGTCTCAAGGCTATGATGATGGTGCCTTCGGACTATGACGCCTTCGGATAATGTGGTGATGTTTCAGCCCATGAAATGCAAGTATGTGGTAATATCGATCGTTTGATAGAGGAAACAAGTGATGCTTTTCCACATGCGAGAATGAAGAGAAGTCATGCTTAACCTTGTGTGAGATGGGGGCAATGATTAACCCTACGTGAGTGAAGGCAGTATTTAGCCTTATGCAATGACGGAGGCAATGCTTAACCTCATGCAAAGAATGGCGACAATGCTTAGTGTCACGCAAGAGAAGGCAGTGCTTAGCCTTATGCAATGACGGAGGTAATGCTTAACCCCATGCAAATAATGGAGACAATGCTTAGTGTCGTGCAAGAGAAGGCAGTGCTTAGCCTTGTGCAATGATGAGGGCAGTGCTTAGCCGCATGCAAAGAATGGAGACAATGATTCGTCTCATGCAAGGGAAGGCAGTGCTTAGCCTCATGCAGTGTAGCGGAGACAGTACTTAGTCTCATGCAAGGGAAGGCAGTGCTTAGCCTTATGCAATAATTGAGGCAGTGCTTAGCCGCATACAAAGAATGGAGACAATGCTTAGTCTCATGCAAGGGAAGGCAGTGCTTAGCCTTATGCAATAATGAGGGTAGTACTTAGCCTCATGCAAAGAATGGAGACAGTGATTAGTCTCATACAAGGAAAGGCAGTGTTTAGCCTTATGCAATGTTGGAGGCAGTGCTTAGCCTCATACAAAGAATGGAGACAGTTATTAGTCTCATACAAGGAAAGGCAGTGCTTAGCCTTATGAAATGATGGAGGCAGTGCTTAGCCTCATGCAAAGAATAGAGACAATGCTTAGTCTCGTGCAAGGGAAGGCAGTGCTTAGCCTTATGCAATGATAAGGGCGGTGTTTAGCCCTCTGCAGGAAGAGTAACGATTAAATGTGAGAGGGAAAATGATTCTTAGCTTGACGCGTTTGTGCTTGGTGACTTCTGTTGGTGTGAAGATAGTGATATTATTTTATGTATATATTTGCGGACGTGCTTGTTATGTTCATTGTGCCTGCATCCAAAGAAAAATCATGAGCTGTAGAGAAAAGGCTGGTTCGTGCCTTCGATTCTTCGTTTTGTCTTGAGGTCTTGTTTGAGTCACCCTGGGTAACGTCTGGCTACTACAGAAAATGAAATTTTCGGAAAATATGCATTTGTGATAAGTCATTTATATAAAAATGCAGTTTGTTCCAAATGTGTGATGATGCAAATAATGTTTGAATCGGAGATTGTGATACGTTTTGAGAAATTACAACCTCCTCAACTCGGAATTTTGAGGACCCTCCTCAAAATTTTGCCACAGTTTAATGCCTACTTTTGGCAATACTCTTCTTGGTAATCCTTGACATAATGAAATCTGACAACTCGAAATCTTGTCCCAGTTTCTGAACATAAAGAGGAAGGAAGATATTACTATGATGTGACCGAACCCACAGGGCTACCTACATATCCCCTCTTAAACTGGATCAGGTCAAGCATAGTTCAGTTTACATAAGAGAGAAAGTGAAAACATAATCTTAAACGTAATATCTCTTGACTGCGTCTGAATTAATAGGTTTTGGCCATATTTCTCCATCCATCTCAGCAAAGATAAGCACTCATCCTGTCATTACTTGATGAACCATGAAAGGGCCTTGCCAGTTGGGTGAGAATTTTCCCTTTGCTTCGTCCTGATGTGGGAAGATTCGTTTCAGCACCAATTTCCCCGGTGTAAATTGCCTTGACCTAACCTTTTTATTGAAAGCTCCTGCCATTCTGTTCTGGTAAAGTTGATTATGACACACTGCATTCATTCTTTTACCATCAATGAGAGCTAGTTATTCATACCGATTCCGTACCCATTCTGCGTCGCTGAGCTCAGCCTCTTGTATGATCCTTAAGGAAGGAATTTCCACTTCGGCATGGATAACGACCTAGGTACCATAGACCAGTAGGTAGGGGGTTGCCCCAGTGGACGTTCGAATAGTGGTGCGATACCCGAGCAAAGCAAACGGTAGCTTTTCGTGCCATTGCTTGTAGTTGTCCACCATTTTTCTTAATATCTTCTTGATGTTCTTGTTGGCATCCTCTAAGGCTCCATTCATTTGCGACATGTATGTTGTAGAGTTCCGATACTTGATCTTGAATGTTTCACACATAGCTTTCATCAGGTCACTTCTTAGTTACAGCCTTAAAGGATGCGGCTTCAACCCATTTTGTGAAGTAGTCTATAGCCACCAAAAACGTTTATAGTCACTCACTGGAGGTTTGGAACCTTGAGTACGAACCTATGTTGGTTTGAAGCAGCGGGTTCGATTGGTCCGATGACATCCATGCCCCGAGCAGAGAAAGGCCAGGGCGAACTCGTTGCATTGAGTTCGTTGGGCGGTACTCATATCATATCAGCATGTATCTGGCATTGGTGACACTTTTGAACATATTTGATGCAGTCTGTTTCCACAGTCATCCAAAAATACTCTGCTCTTAATATCTTCTTGGCCAAAAAGAAACCGTTCATGTGGGGTCCGTAAGTTCCCGCATGTATTTCTTCGAGCAATCCAGATGCCTCATTTACATTGACACATTGCAATAATCCCAATTCAGGTTTTCTTCTATACAGAATTCCTCCTCTTTGAAAGAAATAATTGGCCAATCTTCGGAGCGTGCGCTTCTGAGTGTGTGTAGGATTCTATGGATATTCACCATTTTCCAAGTATTCCTTGATGTCGTGGAACCACGGATTTCCGTCAAACTCTTCTTCGACATGAGCACAATAAGTTGGCTGCTTATGAACTCCTATTGGGATAGGATCTATGAAATTCTTGTCTGGATATTGTATCATGGAAGACAAGGTGGCTAATGCATCTGCAAACTCATTCTGAGTCCTTGGAACATGTTTGAATTCTATCTGTGTGAACCTCTTGATCAACTCTTGTACACAATGCAAGTATGGTAATATTTTGGTATTCTTGGTAGCCCATTCTCCTAGAACCTAGTGCACCAATAGACCAGAATCTCTGATTACCAGCAACTCCTGAATGTTCACGTCAACGACCAACCTGAGTCCCATAATGCAGGCTTCGTATTCTACCATATTATTGGTGCACGGGAACCTGAGTTTTGCGGATACTGGGTAATGTTGACCGGTTTCTGATACTAAGACAGCTCTGATGCCCACTCCCTTGAAGTTTGTTGCTCCGTCGAAGAACATCCTCCAACCGTCGTATGCCTCGATAATGTCTTCTCCTACAAATGACACCTCTTCTTCGGGAAAATACATCTTCAATGGTTCGTATTCTCTGTCTACGGGATTTTCTGCCAAGTGATCAGCCAACGCTTGCCCTTTGAATGCCTTATGAGTTACGTAGATGATGTCGAACTCACTCAACAGTATCTGCCACTTTTCTAACTTACCCATAGGCACGGGTTTCTGAAAGATGTATTTTAGTGGATCCATCCTTGATATGAGATATGTAGTGTATGCACAGAAATAATGTCTCAACTTTTGGCTATCCATGTCAAAGCATAGCAGGTGCATTCCAACAAAGAGTACCGGGTTTCGTAAGGCATAAACTTCTTTCTCAAATAATATATCGCCTGCTCTTTCCTCCCACTTTCGTCATGTTACCCCAGAACACAGCCAAAGGCTCTATCCAACATGGACAGATAAAGCAGCATGGATCTTCCTGGTTCTGGCGGGGGAGGTTTAGATAAATACTCCTTGATTTTATCGAAGGCTTTCTGGTATTCTTCGGTCCAACTTGTTGCAACATCTTTCCTCAGCATTTTAAAGATTGACTCACATATCATCGTTGATTATGCTATAAAATGGCTAATATAATTGAGGCTTCCTAGAAAACTCATCACATCTTTCTTATTCTTTGGCAGTGGCAAGTCCTGGATAGCTTTGATTTTTGACGTGTCTAACTCAATACCTCGGCGGCTGACGATGAAACCTAACAACTTTCCAGCAGGGACTCCGAAGGCACATTTTGCAGGGTTCAACTTCAAATTGTATTTTTGAAGCCGATCAAAAAATTTCTGCAGGTCTACTATGTGATCTGAACTCCTTTTAAACTTGATGATAACATCATCCACGTACACTTCTATTTCCCTATGTATCATGTTGTGGAAGCTAGTCGTCATGGCTCTCATGTAAGTGGCCCTAACATTCTTCAATCCAAACGGCATCATTTTATAACAATATACCCCCATGGTGTGATAAAGGCGGTCTTTTCAGCATTCTCTTCGTCCATCCAGATCTGATGATATCCTGTGAAGCAATCCACAAAGGATTGGAGTTCATGCTTGGCGTAGTTGTTGATTAGTATGTGTATGTTAGCCAATGAAAAATCATCCTTAGGACTTGCTCTGTTCAGATCTCACTAATCGACACATACTCTAATTGTTCCATCTTTCTTTGGAACTGGCACAATGTTGGCTAACCAGGTTGGGTATTCAACCACTCGGAGAACCTTGGCTTTAATTTGTTTGGTGACCTCCTCTTTTATCTTTAAACTCATATCTGGCTTGAATTTCCTGAGCTTTTATTTTACCGGTGGACACATAGGATTGGTGGATAGCTTGTGAGCTACTATGGATATGCTTAACCCAGTCATATCATTGTAGGACCATGTGAAAATGTCCTTTTATTCCTTTAGGAACCTGGCATACTCTTCTTTCTTTGACGGTGATAGACGAATGCTTATACGAGTTTCCTTGACTGTTTCAGAATTCCCTAAGTTAATGGCCTCAGTTTCCTCCAAATTAGAATTTGGTTTGTTCTCAAAATTCTCTACTTCTTTGACAATTTTCTCATGTATTACATCATCTTCCAGATCTTCTGAATCGATGTCCTTATGTTGCGTTGTCTCATTACATGTCACAGTCGTAAGTTCATCAGGATATGCAATAATTATGCTAAAAAGAACGTAGAAAGATAATAATAAATATGAAGAACAGTAATGCATTAATAAAACTTTAAAATGTCAACAAGTACGACTCGATAGCTCGAGTAATTATTTCAAAACAAAATACTGAAAATGTCTTAAATGATCAAAACAACCGAGGGTCTTTCGGAAACAGCCTCTCTACCCTCCGGGGTAGAGGTAAGGTCTGCGTACACTCTACCCTCCCCAGACCCCACTTGTGGGAACTCACTGGGTTGTTGTTATTATCTTAAATGCTCAAAAAAATTTGGAATTAAGTCATGCTAATTTGCGAGGCTACCTAGGAACTCGGAGAGCCCGGGATGGTACAGCAGTCCAGTTCTTGAGAACAGCTCCTTCTTCCTGACGTAATGTCTGGTGTAGAGGTGGCACAGGTTGTTCCAAAAGGTAATAATGGGCACACCATGGCGGTATCCAATCTCCTGATGTTCTTGTACGATATATTCATACCCGAGTCCAAAGGGCGTGCCATGATATTGTGGTTGTATGGGTTTAGTGATCCCCTGAAGCTTTTTGCCGAGACCCTTGCCTGGTTCATATCCCATCCACAGCAATATGCTTTCTATCTTCTTGCTCCACCATCGATCCTTTTCAATTGCGTTCACCCGCTCAATGCAGTGATATGTTTCTCCACCCAACTTCCTCATATTTTCGATAACTGGAACGGTCTGGTTGGTGTAGATAGGGTTGTTTCCGTATCCATGAATGATCATCTCTCGATGATTCCATTCGAACTTCATATCTTGGTGCAGAGTAGAAGCCACTGCCCTAGCTGCATGTATCCATAGTCGTCCCAACAATAGATTCTAACTTCTAAGTAGCAAATAAATCTAGCACTTGAAACTTAACATCAAACCAAGTCGGACCCATCTGCAGATCAAGGTTGATTTCCCCAATAGTGGCTCTCTGAAATCAGTAATTTGGGTATAAGGTTTGGGTTATGGGGATATAAGGAGAATGTGGAATTTATTATGGGTCGTTGATCATTTGAGATCAACGACCGAGATTAAAGGGCACTAGGGTCGGGTCGCAAATGGGCAGGCTTATTGGGTTGCTTGGTTTTGGTCTTTTGGGGGTCAATTGGGGTTGGGCTCATTTGTTTGAACCTTAATTGGTCCGAAAATTAGGCATAACTTGGGCCAGATTTTAAAATAATGAAATTAAGAAAAAAATAAATTAATAAAATAGCTAAATAAGTATTAAAATATTATTTAAACAAATAAGTATTTACAAATAATAGCTGAAGGTTGTAAATATATAAAAAGTTATTTTGACCCTAAATAAAATAGTAAAATATAGGCTATTATTATAAAAAAATATAAATAGCTCAAAAATACAAATATAATTACATGTAATGAAGTAAATTATTATAAAATATATATATAGATGTAAATAATAAATTTGGATGATATAGAAATACCGCAAGTTCCGACACCATCCGATGCAAATCTCAGATTCTAGCCATATACAAATCCGAAAAAAAATTCACAATTGCTACATAAAAATCTTGAATCCATTATAACTTTATCGAGAGTTAATTACTCTACTCAAATCTCAATTGCACCGTCCAAACGGGCCAAACTGCCTGTGCTCAATTAGCACAACAGCACCCCAAAGAAGTAATTTTGCCTTAATGCAACCGAGCAAATTCATACATCGTGCACACTATATCCGTCACGAATAACAACTCAACTCATTTCATGATTTTCATATTCCCATAAAGTGTAACATTACCTACATCCAGAAATTCCTTTACTCGAGTCATCCTCGCTCTCCACCTCTGTTAGTCATATCTGATTCACAAGTATGCCTCAAATCAAAACCAGTACAACACATAACCACACAATCAAATCGGTGATAGCAGACTCCCCCACTTGGCTCAAAGCCATAGATCAAAACACTCGATAACTTGCAATACCCATATTTTTTTATTACTATAATACCGCTGGGAGATACAACTAAATCCTTTATAAGCTCACATAACACATACCATAATACCTCAAATCATCTACTAAGCTCGCGTATATCCACGTGATGGTCAGGTCGACTTTCTCAACCAAATTCAAATTTAAATCTCAACACATATACCCCGCTGATAGAAAAAAAACTCTCCACACAACATTATAAGGATCACACCTCCGTAGATTACTCCACAGGAGATAACCTACATGTTTGGCCTCAAATTGTCATCCTGCTATACCCTTTCACAGTCATGATTACTACGCCATCACTAAATCTTCCTGAGTCTGAACTCACAATAAGACATGAAAATATACTTTGTTCCACAATTAATCAACATGAAAAATCTTTCAACACACTCATAACTCGAGACTATACGTCACATCAAGACAACAAGCTAGCACCCAATAGTCCTTTTTACATCTCAAGCAAACTATTCTCATCATAATCAAACTATCTAAATACATTCTGCAGTCACATCATGCTCATCATATAGCCATCCAGCCACTCATCGAGTTACAAATTCTACTTATAAGGACGCTACCAGACATATACATCCAAAAGCACGTGCCCACGCAACAAAATCCCCGTGCTCAAGCTATAGTCAAAACCCGGCCTCAAGTCCTCCAGACTGGCCCATCATCAGCATGCCAAAATCACATCCCGCACCTCATCCATGGAATCACAAGCCATTGGTGTACAACCGATAGCGAGCGCTCACATGCGCATACGAATGCGTTGAAGGAATTCAAAGAGTTACGCTTCAAGCTGAATCAATATCGCACGATAAGGAAAGAAAGATGGGAAGTGCATCTTAAATGCCCTGTAGCCTCTCAAAGATTAGTATGGACGTCATCATACACACTTGCTCATGACTTGTAGAACTTATGAACCTAGGGCTCTGATACCACCTTGTCACAACCCAAAATTCAGTTAGTCGTGATAGCACCTAACTTAACCCGTCAGGTAAGACAATTAACAACTATCCAATTTAAATGAGATTTATTAAGAAACAAAATAAAAATACAACTACTTTTATACAAGAATTTCCCAAGGACTGGTAGTACAAATCATGAGTTTCTAAGATTTAGAGTTTACAAAGCTAGTATGAAATATATACATCATGCGTCCGAATGTACATAAACAGATTTTCGTAAGTCTAGGGCCACTATGAACAAGAGGCAACTGTAACTGGAACGCATGTACGTCTTTAATGCTAGCTTCTGTCATTCACAGCAATATCAGTATCCAAAATCTGCACGCAAAGTGCAGAAGTGTAGTATGAGTACAACTGACCTCATGTATTCAATAAGTAACAAACCTAACCTTAAGTTAAAAGTAGTGACGAATTGGGACAAAAGTCAAAGTCCAATTCCAATAACCAGCAACAATTCATAACAATATAATAAAGATGGTACAAGAAATAACTCAATAAATAAATGCTCAGCTCATATACAATTTTGAAAAATAAATATTTTCTTTTCAAGTATAACAGTAAAACTCAAATCTTTTGCCGCAATCACCGAAAATATGAGTAAGTCTGAAATCTGTGATATTTTTCAAAAACTTTAACAGCAGATAAGAAATTTCATTATCAAATGGCATGAGAAAAAATACTTCTCTATGCCTACATATCAAGTATGCGTGTCTAATGCAATGTAGCACAGTGATGAACTCATGTACTCACACTCTCAGAGTACCCACTCACTATCTTGCATTTTCACTCATTACGCTCAATATTCTGCACGGTCAGTCACTCGGCACTGTACAGGGCAGATTCAGCCCAAATATAAATGACAACTCGCGCATAGTCACTCAGTACTGTATATGTGGTCAATCCAACCCAGGGAAGATCCATCCCAAATATAATATATATATATATATATATATATATATATATATATATATATATATATATATATATATATATATATATATGATAACCGACACGCAGTCACTCAGTACTGTATAGGGCCAATCCAGCTCAGGGAAAATCCATCCCTCAATATAAATAATTAGGCAAGATCCGTGCCAATGGAAGATCCTTCCCTCAGTATAAATAATTGGGCAAGATCCATGCCCACGGAAGATCCATGCACTGTATAGGGCATACTCTATGATGAAAATGTTTGGTTTGGTTGAACTCGCAGCATACATGCTATGGGCAACAAAAATTGTAACCTAACATCCGGTACAGTTACCGTGGCAATTTGTCAAACTCAAACCAGTTATGAATGTGATTATTTACTGATCACATCGAAGTTTATTTGAGGTTAGAGCCTTTGATTTCGGGATAAAGGGAAGGATATCCGGCGCTAAACCGCAATTGGGATCATTATTAAAACATATAAACAAGCAATAATTAATTCATATCGGATCCCAAAAGGATACAACTTCACGTTGATTTTCTCTTCTTCTTTTTTTGGTTAAAGGAAAAATATTAGTAATCTCTAGCATCCCAAATGCAAAAGGTAGTTGTTGACCTGAGCGGTTTTGGTTTTGATGATTGACAAAGAAACACATGCATGAACCAAGCCCATGGACAGTATACATAGGTGACGGGCAGAATCAAGCAAAAGGCATGCACGTGAAAGGAAAAAGTATAAGTGGTTATTTCTGATAATCCTTGAACGAAAAGATTACATATTTGATAAGGAACAGAACTCCTTACTTGAAGAGAACTCTATCCAATATAAGGAAAGAGTTAGAAGTTGAAGATAACTAGAACTCTTCCACCAAAGAAGAGTAAAGCATTAGAGTTCTAATTAATTTTTTTTTACTAACTCTATATATATCAGTTATGTTCTCTTTTACAGGTGATGCACACATAGTGAAGTTAAGCACGAATTTAGAGCAAAATATCAAGGAATTTTGTGAGCAATTCCTATGAGTGCGATCCTGAAGCTACACGAACCAGATTGAAGAACCAGCTCCATAAAGAGTTTTATGTGTCTTTCTTTATTTCTAGTTCAAAGTATAGTAGGCGTTTTGAGTTGTACCTTTCAGCTTTCTAGGAATCAAATTGTACTAGGTACTTGAGTTGTATCATCCAAATTAGAGTTAACTTGAAGTAGTTACAACAGCCTGTGGCGTGTTGCTATAAGGGTTAGAGTTAATCCTTAGGTTTGCAAGAGGTTGTAAACTCTAGTTGTATTGTTCAAGTTAGAGTTAACTTGAAGCAGTCGCAACAACCTGAAGCTGGTTGCTACAAGGGTTAGAGGTAATCCTTAGGTTTGCAAGAGTTTGTAAACTTTGTTGTTGGCTCAGAGTTGTAGTGAAGTGTTTGGAGAAAATCCTACTGGGTAGTAGGTCGTGGTTTTTTCACCTTTTGAGCCGGGTGTTTTCCACGTAAAAATGCTTGTGTTCTTTACTTTTTGCGTTATTTATTCCGCAACTGTAGTGTAAGGAACACATAGAAGAACCAGGTCTTTCGATAATCCAGTGCACGCGAAAATCAGGCACCGCATAAATCACCCCTCTTGTGTGGTATTGAAGGATAACATATCATTAGTGTTCTCTACAATTCATACTTCCAGCTAAGGAACACCTGTAACTACTTCCCCTCTATAAGCTACGTATCTATTCCTTATCCCTACTTTTATTTACAAGTAATTCCTCACTCTAGCTCTCATTGTTGTATGTGTGTCTCTAATTATTTCGTCTGTATAGTCCTTCTATCCATGCCCTTTTTCTGCTATTTTGTCTTCCTTTCCAGCTTGCCTGCATTCTTAACCTGCTTTCTTGCTTTATCTGTGCACATATATTTTGTGGACTTGGGACTCGCTGTTGCCATAGTGCTTCATTTCGTGCTTTCCAGATATTGTATATCAGTGCAATAGGGGTCAGTTGCCTAACGATGCCTTCGCTGGAATGAAGTCAATTAGGAGAATATTTTTGGCAAATAATAGGTTTACCGGCAAGATTCCGACGTCGTTATTGGGAATTCCGAAACTTGTAGAGTTGCAGCTACAAGATAACCAGTTTCATGGCAGCATACCGGCGTTTGCTCAGCAGGATTTCCAATTAAATGTTGCAAATAATAGACTTGAAGGTCCAATACCAGTTCAACTTAGCAGTCAAAGCTTAAGCTCATTTGCAGGTTAGTTTGTCTTAAAGAAAAATATTCTTAGTTTTGTTTTAGGTTTAAGTTATTTTTTGCACTGTCAGTTTAGTTTACCTTGTTATAGGCTAATACTGGCTTTTTTCTACCTATCATTTGAAGAATTGTTATTAGCAGAACTCAAGCTATAACAACGTTAGTTTTGAATTTGACTTGTGTAAGTTTTGAACTCCAGGACGCAAACCTAATGTTTAATTTTATAAATTTCGAACTCATTGTCTTGAAATTTCACTTGCAACAGTTCGATTTATATAAAGTTTGTAACTCTAAGACTATAGGACACTTTCATGGAGTTTCACTTGTAGCACTTTGAACTCCACAAAAAATTTCTTGAAATTACGGGACAGAATTTTTCAATTACTTTACTATATTTTGAGTTAGTGACTATTTCTCAATTAGTTTACAAACAATGTCTATAGTCCAATTAGTAGCCCTAAAAGTGGCTATGATATTATTTTTACTTTAAAAAAGGACCAGAGAGCCGCTTTCGAAGAGCATTATATTGGAGTCTTAACTTCTTAACTCCAACTCTAACATTCATTATGAAATAATAAACCCCTATTGCTGATATATAAGACAAGGCAACCGAGCTGATTGGATCAAACTTGGACGGATCAACTCAAGCAAATTAATAAACGAATTATTGTCTAACTTGCCCAACGTCCACTTGTTTCGAGATGGTCAACTAACATATAGTAATTCAACAACAAACAACAACAAAACAAATTCAGCGCAATCTCATACGTGAGGTCTGGTAACTAGCTAGGGTTGTGCATAATTTGGTAAATACCGAATTACCGTATCAAAACCGAAAATTTTAGTATTTGGTATTTGGTATTCGATATTTTGGTACTCGGTATGGTATTTAGTTTAAGTTTTAAAAAAATTGATATTTGATATGGTATTTGGTATTTTAAAATAAAATACCGAAATATCGATATTGTACCGAAATAAATATTATATTACACAATACACATATTATTAATTATAATATAAATATAAAAAATTTAAAATTTTACTTTCTTTTATTCTCTAAGTTCATCAATTAATTCTAAGCAAGTAACAAGACATTACTAATGATCAAATTTATTCCTTTATGTACAGTTTTCTCTCTAGGTTGATATTTGCTGATTTTTGACAAAATTTTGACAATAAATATTTTTAGTTTTGTACTTTTGAGTACTTTAATTAAGAATATTACAATCTATGACTGTACGCACTAGTTAATATTCAAACCGAATAAACCGAAGTTACCGAACCGAATAAACCGAAACCGAAAGGAGAAAAATCATACCATACCAAATTTAATTAGGTACGTTATTGGTATAGCATTTTAAGAAATCGAATATCGAAAATACCGAACCGAAATGTCTAAATATCGTACTGTACCGACCGACAAATACCCCTACTGGTAACAGATAATAATTCAAAGGAAAAATCAGAAATAGCCTGATTTACAACTGATAATTGAAAAATAGTCACAGTTTAAAAAATAATCGAAATTTAGTCAACTATTCATGTAAAGATAAAATCTGAACAAAAATACCCTGAAAAATCCGGAAATATTATAGCATAATATGCTGGAGTTTAAATTTTTTACATATGTTATTCTTGCATAATGTGTTGGATTTTCATAAAGTGTTGGAGTTCCAATATAATATGCTGGAGTTTATACTCAGGAGCATCAAAATCCATTATATTATGCTGGAACTTTTGTGTTTCAGCTAGGGTATTTGTGTCCGGATTTTATCTTTGCATAAAATAGTGGCTACTTTTCAATGATTTTGCAAACACTGGTTATTTTTCGATTATCAGTCCAAACACTGGATAGCGCATACTATTTTCACTAATTCAAGGGATATTTACGACCCAAAACCCGTCGGCCTTCTAGTTTACTAGATTTTGACCTGTTTTTATTTTCTTACCCGGTTTAGCCATACTTAAGCCTAGAGGCAGAGTCGGAAAGTAACAACATTTTGAAATCAAGCGACCAAAATAGGTGTTAAAAGAAAGGGTGAATAATTTTTGGGGTTCAGATGGTTTTTTCTTCATTCATTTTCTCTGAGGTTTTTCTTTTTTCTTTTTAGTGTATGGAGGTGGGCGGTAGAAAAAGATGGACATATATATTATGGACGAGGTAGAAATGAGATGATGTAAAAGTGTATATATTATTGTATATTAATCTATAATAGATGTATATATATATATTGTATAATAATATGTGTGCATTATATAATAGTGTATATACAATTATATAGTGTATACATATCAGTTATTCACTGCATAATGTGTAAGTCGGATCTTTCTATAATAATCATCCTATGTAACAATATTTTATTATAAAAATTAAATTTTTTTTCAGAATCGATTTTTATGCTATATTTTACGTCTGTATAACAGTTCTTTGCCTTTTATAGCAGCAATGCATTTTTATAACAGTTCGTTATTCGTAAAACTACCCTCATAACATACATCTTTAAAAAAATAAAACATCTAAGATTACCAATAATAGGTCTGGAGTTCAAAATATGTGCCTTAGCGTTTAAATCTTTGTACATTTATTATGAATTTATTAATTTAAAACTTTTAATTAGTGAAAATATGCATATCTTTTGATATTTTATAATAATAAAAAGGGAAATTTTTGATTTTTGAATAATTTTTGTCGATAACAATCAAATAATATTTAAAGGTCAAATGTTGTTAAAAGTTTACAGTAACCAATAATTATAAAAAGCCAAAACAAATATTGAAACAATCGAGATTGTTATAAAAAGGTTTCAATGTATAAAGTAGTGTGATTGAGATGTATAACAATGTATATTTTTGTATAATAGCGTATATGGCTGGCATAATACTATTTTTAGATATTTAAAAAAAACAATTGAATTTTATGTCTACAACATAAAAGTGATTTTCTTTCCATTATATACATGTGTAAGTATATATGTATTATGATGATTTCTCAACATTTTTACATAGTAGGTATAATATGCTGAATAGTTTAGTCTTGGTTTTAAATATACTAGTTTCTTAAAGTTAATCTAAATAAAAAATGAACTAGAAGAAATTCAATTTGTTTGATAAAATATTACTTTAGCAGATTTGAGAGGGGGGGGGGGGGGGGGATGTGAGTTTGAGGAAAAATAAAAAAATAAAAAAGTCTTAATAATTGAATTTTAAAAAAATGGGGATGATAGAGTCTTATCAATATCAGGTTATCATTTAACTTGAGTAAAAGAGACGACTGTTTTTTGGTAAGAAGAAAAGTTCAAATGTTTCGGTCACATTGGGCTATTAATAAGTTTTTTGTCAGTCACATGGGTTTGGGCTACAACGGATAAAATTCTTTTTTTGAGTTACAATTTGCTGAAAACTATTCTTTTGGGCGGTACATCTCCATGATTCAATCCGTTTAACATTACTCAGCCTCCCATCTTTCTTAATTTGGCTTTTGACAAAAACTTGAGAAAGCAAATACATATTCTTAATAAATGAACTCGAGTTTTTCCAAATTGAGATTCATTTTCAATCTCAAAATTTGATATTGTACTTATGAATTTAAGTTGGATTTTAACCCATTAAACTACAGTATTTTAAGCAAAAGTTTGATGGGTCATTTCGAGTTCCAACTCGCAAGATTAAATCAACAAACAAGCCATGAATCTCAAATTTGAACAGGTTAAAAGCATTTAAAAGTAGGGTAGTTTTACTACATCTAGTATATAATTTTTTTTTTTGGGGGGGGGGGGGGGGGGGGGGGGGGTTTTCCAAGTTTCGCTTCTAAATATGAACTAGCTTCATAAAATCATGATTCGTTAATGCTCTTGTCTGGTCTGCCAATGAAATATCAATATTTTATCCACGGCATCTGAGTGGGCATTTGGACATAAGAATTGTAAAATCCAAAAACAAATTAAAAAAAGAATTCCAAGTGAAAATGATGTTTGAAGATTAAAGTTATATTAAAACATGAATATAATTTTTGAATTATTTTTAAAATTTTATGAATAATCTGAGTGAATTTTAAAAAATATTTTTTTGAAATTATTAAAATTTTTAAAAAAATCCAAAATGCATTTTCAAGTGAAAATTAAAAAATTTATAACCAAACGCTAATTTCGAAAAAAAGTAAAAAAAATTCAAAAAAAAGTAAAACATTTCTTATATCCAAACGGGCTCTAAATGTTGATCCAATAAGCATAAACAAAACAAAATCTAAGATTTAAAAGCTACATCATATAAAATTTGCGTGATTCAATTTTCCATTCATTGTTTTAGTTCAAACATAATGTCCACGTCGAACTGCTACTCTAAGTCAAATTGTCAACATCTAAACGTCATTGTAGGTAAGTTTCTAGCCATAACATAAGTAGGTACAATTGGAATTTTTGATTGCTACAAGCCGAGGACTATGCGCAGCCAGGCAAGAAAGTATACTTTCACTTCCAGTCTGCTGCTTTCCATCAGCGAAATTAGTAAAAAACTATCTAATTTAATTGCGAGGCTGTCCTCAACAGGACTCAATTATATCACGCTAAATACAAAGAAAAACAATGCTAAAAAAGGGCATAAGCGAGGTAGTAATATGATGCACAAAATGGAGATTAGGAAAAAAGGAAACACAAAGCAATTAAAAAAATATCCAGATTTCGGTATGTATTGCTTTCCAGCAAAATTTCATCTGCGATTCTTAAACATCACAGATCTCTCATTTAAAATGGTATTACTATCTGCAGTCAGTGTGACTGACGAGCAAGTCACAAAATGCTCATGAAACTATGGACACATTCAATAACTCTTCATCAATAGATGCATTCTAAAAGGGTCCTGGCCTGCTTACGAAGATGCATTATGGTCAAGCAATCACTATAATGCAAAAGAGATTGCAGAATATAATTCGAGAAAATAGAAATAGAAAATAAAAATAAGTAAACCTTAAATCTGATATTAAAACTACAAAAGCAATTCCATAGTGTAACTTTCACGTGCCAAAAGAAATCTATTGGACAAAACACAACAGGCAAGCGAGCATATTCTTGAGAACATGCACCACCTTTTTTTCCTGTGGACAGGAAAACATAAATTAAGAAAAATGAATGTATCGTAAGTAACAGTTTAGTTGTATATAAACCTTACCGCTCAAATCATTTCTGTATACAATATAAATGATGATCTGCACTCAACTCGCCATGTAACAAGCTGGCAGTGGCAGCTAAAATGAGGGACAGAAAGAGGACTGTAGTGATCAAATTTGTGCAGATGCAGTAGAATACTTGTAAGAAGAGACGCCAAAAGCAGTGCGCCATAACTCAGACAAGAATTCAGCTGAACATGTTGGACGGAGGCAGTCAAAGAAAGCTCTTCAACTGAAAGAAGAGTGGTCCTCTACATCCACGCACATTCATGCATATCATTCTAGAACTTTGTTGAATGCACTAGTACTGGCCACCCCATAATTTGTATAAGAGTAAATGCAAAATTCACTTGAGACCCCAAAAAAAAGGATAAAGTTAACAGAAATCATTGTGCTTTTTAGGTGAAAAAAGTTACAAGGGGCACCTTTGGAAATCGAATTCACTAGCTTTGTCTGTAGTAGAAAAGAAACTTCAGTAACTCTAAAGGGAACATTTTAATAAAATTGTAACCAGCTCTCTCCCAGAGACAGAAAAAGAAATTATGGAGAATTTTCCCCTAAAAAGACTGTTATTTTGACAAATAATATTTTTTGATAAAGGTTATTTGACAGATGATAATAAAAGAGTGGGGGGGGGGGGGGGAGCAAGGGAACCAAAATACTCATGACTATATAGACTCGGACACTGCCCTATGAACCCAAATGGAGTACCATCCACAGTTGGTTTAAGGAGAACAACAAATCCCAACCTCCCTGGAACAGATTAGGTACCTGCCAATGTGTGCCACGCCATTCCTCATCCTTAAAATGAACATAAAGAAATACCACAATAATTTGAGGTGCGGTGCATCATACCCGCAGGGATTCAACAAACAGAAGCATCTAGCAATTTAGCCAGCTGGGATCCACAATCTTCGAAATTGAAGATCCCACAGCAGGGCACTGGAGAACGAAACCAGAGTGTAGAAGCAGAAAACCAACGAAGCAACCAGAGTGTAGAAGCAGAAAACCAATGAAGCAGTACCAGGAAGACACCTTGGCACAAGAAAACAAAAACATAACTCTTTAGCAACATTCTTTGTGATAATTTCTTCTTAAAAATAACAGCTACCATAAAATCCAAAATATAAGCTCCTATGATATAGGTTCTTAAAAAGGGTAACATCAGAAAAAAACAAAAAACAACACTTATCAGGCCAATAGCAAGTACTGAAATTAAACCAAAACCACCAGTTAAACCAGAGGGCGTGTCCCCACTTACACAGCTTTGATTAAGTCAAGGACAGTAACACACTAATCGAAAACCCCTGGACAAGTCAGGCAATCATCTTCCACATTCAGCTTCGGCTTCTGCGACGCTCTCTGAGTCCATTTCTGCATATAAATCAGTGCAAACAAACATATTGTAGTATCTGAGACCAATCATGAAAATAAGTTGCAGCATATCCAACATTAACCAGGTATATACTATAAAAGAGAAGTGCCAGCAAGCCGCAAAATTTGTAAATAGAGATTTTACCCATTAGCATATGGAACTTCATCTCGCCCGCGATATGGAGATCGGCTATAGCTGCGACCGCGCAGCGACACGCTTCGGCGCCTGGGGGAATGCCCACGAGGACTATAACTGCTGCTTCACGGTGGAAATCAGAAGAAATGGAGAGAACACCAGCAGTTTTCGTGTGAAGATTATCAGAAGACTTAAATTGTTAAAAGATTCTTAGTCAATGATATCATCCTTCAGTTTCTCACCTACGACCATAACTTGGGCTCCTTCGATATCTAGGAGGGCTCCGACTTCTATGTCTTCCAGGAGCTCCACGCGATCTGCACTCACGAGCAAAATGACCAGGCTCGCCACACTCGTAGCACTTCAAATCAGAGCCTCCAGAGCGACCACGACCGCCTCCACGGCCCCCACGACCTTCTCGAGAATTATGTGAAAGCTCCACCCTCCATCCAGTCTTACCTAGTTCACAGAATCAGGGATAAAATACCTTCGGTGGCTAAAAATATCACTGGTGTTAAGAGGTGCTAAGGTACAGGAACAAAATGGACAAACACCAACGTATAGACTGACTAGATTAAGGTTTTAACTCAGTGCAAGGCCAAATATAGCATGGCCATCACAAAGACAGAAGAAAGTTGTTCAAAAAGCTTCATAATTGCATAAGTTGGTTCAAACAGTCAAATAATCATACCATCCAGCTCTCTGATTGCATCTTGTGCATCTCGTAGGTCATCAAAGTCAATAAAAGCATAGCCAGGGGGACGTCTTGCAACCCAAACACTGTGAACGAATTTGTGAGTTAGGAATCATGGACAATAAAGCAGTTCAATATCATGGTGAGCTACAACTGATGCTCTTAAGAGAAAAAAACTTATGAGCAAATGGCTCCACCTAGCCAGGTTAGACACTCTAACTAACAATTAGAGAAAACTTAATAACAAAGAGACTTCTTTCAACACAAGCTCTTTTATGACTTCATCATGTATGCTAGGAAAAATATACAAGAAAAGCAATTTTACTCCAAGATGGAAGTTAAGTGGATTTTACACAAGTATCTGCTAGACTTGTATAACCATCCTCATGATAGGTGTTCTACTTTATAGAAAAGTACAGTCACAGACAATTTTTCTGATGGCAACAAACTAAAGACAAAATTTACAACTTTAACTTGCATGAAATTGATCCATATGTAAAAAAGGTATAGAATTATAAACTATCTTTAAGAATTTCCACCTTGCCAATTAATTTATAATGTCAATATACATTCATCTTCTTCTGGTTGCTTACAATTTTTTCTTTTTCAATGGGTCACTCCAGAAGAGTTCTTTTCTCTTTTCCGATGCGTTCAACACAATGTGCTCAAGCACAATATCTGTGACATGTCTTTATGCAAAGACTAACAGCACAGAAGGAATTCAGCTTGTCTTTCTTTCCAACCAACATGCTAATCAAAAACCATTAACCCCCAACCAAGACTAGAATAAATTTTAGTTTTCATTCCAAAACTAGAAAAGTATGCACTTGATATCTCCTCCAAAGATTCTCAGCAAGTCCAGAAGCTAGACATGAATATTTTTATATTCTTGTAAATTCCTAGGAACGAAAGGCACGTGAGAATATAACAAATTCAGAATTTATGTTACAAAACAAATAAGCAAAAAAATGTAAACATTATTATAAGTTATGCATGTGTTCCACCTTACTGTTAAAAAAACAGAAGGATTCTAAATAATAATAATCACCTTATAATGGAGAAAAAGAAAGCAGTATAATGGGCTTTAGTTGCCAAGTCAATGGTCTAAGGTGTGCGGCTCAGAAATAAATTTCACTTCTGTGACGGGCAGTTAATGACTCTCAAAAAGTTAAGCTGGTTTAGGTGAGCATGGAGGAAAGTAATGAGGTCACAGATTCAGTTTACAACCATGCATACCAATCACGAAGAGATGTAAATCTTGGAACTTCCTTTACCTTCTTATAACTCCAAAGATACGGAATTCATCTTCAAGCTCCCTTTCACTGACCCTAGGGTCCAGATTCCCAACATACACTCTCGACATCTTCTTTACACACCTATTGAGAAAGAACAAAAAAGTACAGCAAACTCTTAACATTTGTAAAACTGTCTAAGTAATTCAATACCACTTACAAAACATCATTTTCTTGGTAACACCATAATATCCTCAAACATCAGTAATTCCTTCCACTTAAAAATACAAAATATCAGTGTCACGTGCAAAAAATGCCTTCAGAGAACAACTTTACTAGGGAAAAAGGACAAGATATAGAAATAATTGAAGATTTTAAGTCAATGTAACATTATATCATTACTATAACGAGGACAATTTTCAAGGAAAATGGACTTTCTTCAATTCACTGAAAGTTTGAAAAAGGGCTTTTTTTGGGCAAGTTTTGGAAAAAAATCTAACAATTAAAAAAAAGGGATGTAATCAAGCAACTCTTTTACAATTGTTCAAGCTAACCCGAATAGCAATAAACACAAATTATCGCCCTAAATTCCATAACAGCAAAAGTAAGAGAGAATCTTTTCAAATTCACTGAAAATTTAAGAGAAAAAAGTGACGACAGCTATAAAGAAATTTTAAAAGCTCAAATCTAACGAAACCCTATATCCATCAACAGCTCAGTAAATCAGTGCGCCAATTTCAGCCAAACAAACTCAAAAACAAAAACTAAAGGTAAGAAAATACGTGACAACGAAGCTAAAAATCTACTGTAGGACCCTTAAAGCCCATGTAAAAAATAGAACTTTTCCCCAATTCAGCGAGATTCACAATAATTACAAAATAAGATGAGCATATAACTGATGTTTAGCTGGAGAAATTGGGAAGAAGATGCGAACCTGAAACCCTAGCGAAGATGGCAAAACCCCCCAGCGAAACAGCGTAGTGTCGTGTAAGACACACTAACTTAGGGCTTTGAGATTTGGTGTTGTATTGAACGGGATAAGAAAAAGGGCTTGGCCCAATAATTGTACTATTCGAGTTTTTACCGCAAATGATCCCTTAAGTTTGGGAGTAGTTTTATATTTCTCACTCTAATACTACCCTTAGCATACTTATACCTTGTTTGGCGAGAAGTGTTTTTTTCAAAAGTGCTTTTGAAAATAGACTTTTGGAGATAAGCAGTTTGTGTTTGGTTATTCACCTAGAAAAGTACTTTTGAGCAATAATTTGTGCTTGGCCAAGTTTTTTAAAACTTACTTTTAAGTATCAAATTACGAATAAGGACTAAAATAGATTTACTTAATAGTTAATATTATAAGTAAATAAATAATCTTAAAAATTTATTATTACAGGCAATAATTAAATCTTTTTATTTTATTTAAGTAAAATATAAAAATAAAATTTAAAAGTACTTAATTCTTTTAACGGAAAAGGGCCTAAAATGCCCCTTTACTATATGAAATAGGACAGGTTAGCCCTTCGTTAAAAGTTGGTCTCTATTCTACCCTTGTCGTCAACAAATGGGCTCATATATGCCCTTCATCACTAACGGGAGACTCATTAAGCCACGTGGAATATATGTGAGGGCAAGTTAGACCTAGTTCGAATTGTACAGGGCATATATGAGTCAGTTATAATAGTCATTTCTCAAACACTTCACAACTCCATATCAGTTTACTTAGACACCTATTTGACAACACCAAATTAATTATCACATCAAATAAACTAAGTCATAGACACAAACATTCAAATGAACGGCAATGACTTCATTAAATCCTAGTAGCTCAAAGGGGTCGAATCATAACAAAAGACAATGTCGAAATGTTCTACTAGCTCAAAGGGGTCGAATATGAGGTATCATTGCGGACTTGCTGCCAATTATTCCGTGGCATGGACTTCTTTAAATGCCGGGGGAAGGTTTTTCAAGTGCCTGAAGTATGAGGTAAGTAAATTTTTGATGGGTTCTTTTAATTATTCCGATTTTCTTGTAAATTTATTTTTTTTATTTTTTATTTTTAGGATGAAAAATATTCCTCTTGGAATCTCATATGCAGTTTAAAGAAGGAAAAGGAAGCTCTAATCCGTGAAAGAAATATTCTCCAAAGGAAAATTTGATCTTGAGAATGTTATGATGCTCGTCGATCATGGAGGAATAGAAACCTTGGAATTGGAAAGAAATGTTCTGATGAAGAAAGTGACTGATTTAGAGTACTCAGTTGTGCTTGATGCTAAATTTCGGAAGAAGATGTGGATTTTCATATGTGTGATATTAGGATGTTTTGTTATGTTCTTTGGATCAGTGGAAAATGATATGTAATGTTAGTGTTATTGTGGCTTAATTGTTGTCTTTTATTATGTAATGAAGCATTATGTTTTTGTACAAGGATTTAATGAAGTCATTGTCGTTCATTTGTTGTGTCTATGTTCGACCCTTTTGAGCTACTAGAACATTCTGACATTGTCTTTTGTTGTCTTTTGTTATGATTCGACCCCTTTGAGCTACTAGGATCTAATGAAGTCATTGCCGTTCATTTGAATGTTTGTGTCTATGACTTAGTTTATTTATTGTGATAAGTAGTTTGGTGTTGTCAAATAGGTGTCTAAGTAAACTGATATGAAGTTGTGAAGTGTTTGAGAAATGACTATTATAACTGAATCATATATGCCCATGTACAATTCGAACTAGGTCTAACTTGCCCTCACATATATTCCACGTGACTTTATGAGTCTCCCGTTAGTGATGGAGGGCATATACAAGCCCATTTGTTGACGGCAAGGGCATAATAGAGACCAACTTTTAACGGAGGGCTAGCTTGTCATATTTCATATAGTAAAGGGGCATTTTAGGCCCTTTTTTGTTCTTTTAATATAAGTTAAATATATTAAAAACCATTCAACAAATACAAAAGCATTCACCTCTAAAGTCACTATATATTAGAAAGTTATCCTAAAAATAATAAGAAATATTTATACATTAATATCCTAAGTATTATGTTTAACGGTTATTTTGGTATATACTATAAAGTTAAGGGTATTTTTGGTAAGAATAAAAGTCAAAACTGCTTCTGCTTGTGCTTTTGGGAAGAAGCTATTTTTTTCTACTTCTCAGAAATTGCTTCTGCTTCTTCCCAAAATTATTTTTTTCCCAAAAAAAAACTTGGCCAAACACCTCAAGTTAGAGGGAAAAAATAATTTTGAGAAAAAAAGCACATTTGGCCTCTTGAGAAGCTTGCCAAACAGGTTATTAGTCTTTTAAGTTTGCAAAAAGTAAGAACTTCTGGTCCTGATAACGGAAATCCAAACGGAATGAAACAGAGAACCTAGGGGTGGGCGTTCGGGCAATTCAGATTGGATATAAAAATTTCGGTTTGGATTTTTGATTTTCAGATTGAAGAAATGACAATCCAAATAAGCTCAGATTGGATCAGCTTTATTAAGTTCGGTTTCGAATTAATCGATTTTGATATTTTGAATTTTTTATTTTGCGCCACTAAGTTGAGATGTTTCTTCTTCTTATAAAAATGAACATCCAAACGAAATATGTTAAATTGCCTAAAAAGTTCTCCATTCTCACCACAATCATTCAAATAAAGTATTCAAGTAATGAAATCATCATCAAGAAAATACAACAGAGACATTAATAAGGCCGATAAGAATTAGCAATAGTAAAATCATGTCCAAATAGAAAGTATTATGATAGTAACTTAGTAATTAATATTGAATATATGAGATAATTTCAAATTGGTAGGGTATTGAACTTATTATTATTATTATTATTATTATTTACATATGGATAATGGATTAAAATATAATGTATACAAATTTTGGATTTTCGGCTATCCGAAAATTCGAAGTAGCAAATCCAACATCCAATCCGAAATTCAAAATTTTTAAAAATTAAATCCGGAATCCAATCCGGAATCCAATCCGTAATCCAATAATCCAAACCAAAAATCCAAAAAAAATAGATTTCGGTTTGGATTTCAGTTTTGACCAAACTATGTCCACCCCTAAGAGAACCAAGCCTTCATAATGTGCATATATTTTGTTTAACAAATGACAAAACAAGGTTGATATTTGATGTTGTTTTACACTCTTAAAAAAAATTACACCCTTCAAAAAGAGAAGATGAACTAACTCAGCGCACTAGAAATGTTTGTTTAGAAGTTGTCTTCTAAAATCGACTAATATATATGCAGAAAAATTAATAAGAATAAGAATGCATTCTAGCCCAGATTCCATACTACATGTATATAAACAAATAACACAACGAAGAGAAAATAATACTAAAAAGGATGGCATTATGAGAATGAATCACGAGAAAGATTATGTGGGTTTCATTATTGTGCAGTCTAGTGTATATATATTGAGATAGTAAATGAGAAAAATTATTGTTGTTAGTATCTTTTGTTTCAAGCTGCAGAATCGCACTATGTACGAATAAAACAAACAGAATGGGATGCATGGGATGCATGGTGGAATGAAACTTCGCAGTCTTTGATTTTAAAGGTTGGTTTTAGGACACCACCACCCTTTTTCAGATTCAAAGCAAAACCAGAACCTTTTTTTTTTTTTGCTTTTTGCAACACGAATTAACTTAAGATATTGATATTGATCGGCGATTCATGGTGTTGATGTTAATTTCAGTATGTTTGAGCCTTTGGATAGGGTTGGGAAAGTATTAAGACTTGTTGGTATGATTGGACGAGGTCTCAGGAGGCTCGAGAGTGTTTGTGATGGGTTTCAGATCAATTTGATGTTGGTTGGCAGTTCTGGTGCTGGCGTGTTGCACCTGCAAGGTAATATGCATAGGTAGGAGTCCGTAGAAGCGGCCAAGTGATCACAGATCCGAATATGCAAAGATTGGGCACATCTGCAAGTCCGCAAATGCGGAGGATTTATTTCTAGAGGCAAAGGCAGACAAACTTGGAGAGTTGCGCATAAGCAGAGGTTTGTCGCACCTGCGAGATCGCAGAAATTGAGTTAAGCTCCCAGGTGAGAGGGGGAGGAAGTTTAAGTGAACTCACTATTGCGAGGTTTGGACCTCAAAAGCATTGTCGCAGAAGCGACAGATTTGTCCGCAAATGCGAAAATCGCTGGGCAGTGTTATAATTCGAGAGTTTAGCTCATTTTTCATTATTTTGAGATTTGGAGCTCGGCTAGAGGCGACTTTTGGGCAGAATTTCACCATAATTTGGAGAATAGTTTCTTCTTGATTTTGATGTTAGATCTTGATCACCCATTGTTTTGTGCACTGAGAATATGAATTTGAAGGAGAAAAACGGGGAGGGGGGAGGGGGGCAAGTAAAGTAGCTCCCCACGAAGCCTCCACTAAATTTCCTACTCTGCTTGATGAACACCACTAATACCATCCCTACAACCTACACAAAAATGTGCAAAAGTATAAAATAAGTACAAAATCATGATACTCATTAAGTATCAAGTCTAGCATCAATGAAGTAGTAGCGAGGGCGACGTCGACACTCACTAATATTCCAATAATCAGGTAAAAGCATAAATAATATATGGAATAAAGCATAATATCATCAAATAAGTATGAAAGCTCAAAATACAGTTCATACGAAATTTAGGCATGCTTTACAGTTAAAGGAGATCAAATAAGATATCAACATCTCAATCCTTATATAAAGACATGATACATGTCAACTACATTTATATAAAACTGTTGCATGAATCAAAGTATATATATGCATGATCAGAACCCTTTCTCAATACCTCACAATACAAATTCATGTGCCTGACTACTTAACATGAGTAAATTAAGCCATACAACCACCAAATCAAAGCAAATAAGACAATTGTATGACTGTAGATGCATAATAAAGCTCAACATGAAAAAATAATCTTTTATGCCCAATTCAACAAGTTATAACCTAAAATTTCGCCGTCACTGTAGCGGTGAATAGTGCGCGAACAGCCGCTACAGTGTAAAACAGTACGGTGAATAGTGCCAAATAGTGGCGCGAACAGTGATTCTGCTACTGTTTCACTGCTACAGTGTAGTGAACAGTAGCATCGCTTCACTGTTCATCGCGAAAAGCTGTGAGTTTGAGCTTCAATGGCCATGATGGCCGGCGACCAGCCATCTTTTTCGGCTGGTATACCCTCCCCTGACATCGCGCAATCACAAACAACACCAACTATCAATCCACAAACTCTAGATTACTCAAAGATTTTGACACCCAATTCATCCAATCCTCCTACGATGACTGCTGCCCAAGCTTCAGTGCAGCCCATTGCCCAATCATCTATGATAACAAACAACAATCCCCAATCTATGGATCACTCAAAACTTTTAAAACCTACTGCCATTAATGCCCCTATGCAAACCTTCGCTACGCTACCATTGAAACCAGTTGAGTTCCTTCACGGAGAACCAGTTGTGAAGTGGAAGAAACAAGAAGTGAAGCAATCTATCGTACAACAAGGACTTCTACTTACAGTTCTTGGGAAATTTTCGTATGGGGAGCCTGTTATTAGTGAATTACGTAAAGTGATTCCAATTCAATGTGAGATTAAAGGCCATTGCTCAGTTGGTTTAATTGAAGATAATCATGTGTTGATTAGGCTGTCTTTATTGGAGGACTATGTTCATCTTCCTTCAAAACCAGCTTTTTATTTAAAAGCCCAGTCAGATATGTGGTAGATGCGTTGTACAAAATGGAATCCATGGTGGACACCTGATGAAGAGACTCCCATTGCCATTGCTTGGATTAGCTTTCCAGAACTACCTCCTAATTTCTTTGGGAAAGAATGTGTATTTTCCTTAGCTCGTGCAGTTGGTAATCCATTACATGTAGACATAGCCACTCAAAATGGGACTAGACCTAGTTGTGCTAAGGTGAAGGTGGAAGTTAACTTGTTAAGTAAGTTCCCTCATCGTATTAAGATTGTGGAAGAAGCTGATAAATCTGGACCAGAAGAGTTCAAGTGGATCAGGATTAAGAATGATTATATGCCAAAATATTGTAAACCTTGCAAAAAACAGGGGCATAGTGAGGTAGAATGCTGGGTAATTCATCCTGAATTACACAAGAGATTTGAAGAAGGTGTTGAGGAACAAAGAAAGGAGAAGGCAGTTGTGATGAGTTCTGATGCAATTGGGACTGCTGCAAATTCAACAAAGGTCCTAACTAGTGGAAAGGTGGTTGGTAAGCCTACTACTAATCATGCCAAGAAGGAATGGATGCAAGCAAGAAAGAACAAATACCAACGAGATAATAGGGGTCACATTGTTGATAACAAACAAGGAAAGAAAGGTGACAAGGGTAAAGGGAAGGCCAAAGTTGAGGAAGTTGCAACCAAGAACAAGTTTAATGCACTAGAGGTTGAGGAAGTTCATCAGCTTACTCTACAAATTACAGAAGGCAAAGGTGAGGATCATAGCAATGGTAAGAAGAAGGAACATGGGGAAAAGCAAGATAAGAAGGGCCAGGAGAAGGAAAACAAAGTCAATACTCAAGAGGAACATAAGCGTGTGAAGAAGGAAGCAGTCGAGAAGGTGGTGGAAAATGAGCATAATGGTAACCCTATTCCATCTGGGGTTCAGTCTTCAGCTCCTAAAGATGATCAAGAATTAGCTAAGGCTAATTTTAGTGTTCCTAGTGCTCAACGTACTGATGAAAGGGCTAATAAGGAACCCACAATTGACTGGGTTCATAGAAGGTTTGGGACTAGCAATGAGGAGCTAAAACAACTCAATGTGACCACAAACCAATCTTGTCATGAGATTCTATCTCAAACATTTAAAGATTCTGGGCAGATTGAGGATCTTGATGAGGTAAACTCTACAAAGGTCTTATGGAGTGATGTAGTTGAGGCTAAGGATGATCAGCTGGGCACAACAAAGACAACAGATTTCAAGGTGAAGAAGGACAACAAGCCAAGCTCACCTGGCGATAGGCTGGCGATGCCAGGCCTAAAGCCAGGCTCACCGGGCGTTAGGCTGGTGACGCCAGGCCTAAAGCCAGGCTCCCCAGGCATTAGGCTAGCGACGCCAGGACTAAAGCTAGGCTCACCAGGCATTAGGCTGGCGACGCCAGGCCTAAAGTCAGGTTCACCTGATGAGGCAACTATAGTAAACCCCAACCTTAGTGCAACTGGAGAGATACTGGCCTATGTAGATGGTGTTCCAGTGTATGCATTGGAGAACAAACTTGATGAATATGTTAATGTGAATATTAGGGATGATATAGTGGGTTCAGACCAAATTTCAGGCAATGGTAAGGGTGGTGATCTCACTAGAACAGTACATTCAGAGCAGACTGCCACAGTAACTCCTGGGCTAGGCAGTGTCTATGAGCTACAATTCAAGGAGTATGAACGGGCTGATGAGCGGGCAATTGTTCCAAGAGCATCGGGGGAAATAGAGGAAGTGCCTATGGAATCTGGCACTGATCAAATTATGCAGCTACATCTTAATGTTCCACTTAAGACTCCTCTACAACATTTACATGGTTTAGTTACACACAATGTGACACCAATTGATGAAGACTTATTGAGACAAAATCCAATGGAGGATGAAGGAGATGATGAATCAACTGCAGAAAACTTCAAACAAGTGGATAGGGAAGGGGATTTATCACCCACAACTAGTGCTAAAGGAGGTAAAAAACTAAGAAGAATCAGAGTAAAGATCCACCACAACCTTCAAGAATAATGCCCAGGAGGGCAGCTTCTTTATCTAAATGATGATGATCAAATCATTAATATGGAACATAAGTTCTGTGAATACACAACAGGCCTTTCCTAGGGTGATCAACATGAATAGGGAGCATAATTTTTGTGTAGTTGCATTGATGGAGCCTTTTCAAAAGAAGGGACTTATTGATAGATATAAAAGGAGGTTGAATATGGAGACTGCTTATGCAAATATTAATGGGCAAATATGGTTGTTCTTCAATGCAGTGGTGGAATGGGAATTAGTGGAGGATACTCAGCAACATATGACTGTGAGAGTGTTTCACCATGACATGGGGCAGTACATGATGATGACATTTGTTTATGCAAAGTGTTCAGCAATGAAGATGTTGGATTTGTGGGATCACTTGTATTACTTAACAAGTGATATGGAATTACCATGGTTGGTAGGAGGGGATTTCAATGTGATATTGCATAAAAATGAGAAAATAGGGGGACTTCCAGTACACCCTCCTGAATATGAGGATTTTGTATTTTGTGTAAACTCTTGTGGTTTGTTTGAGCAAGGGTACAAAGGAAGTCCATTCACATGGTGGAATGGGAGATCCAATTCTGAGTGTATATTCAAGAGATTGGATAGGATTTTTGTGAATTTTCCATTTCAGAACATGTTGCCAACTATTAAAGTTGAGCATCTAATCAGAACTGGATCAGATCATGCACCATTGCTAATGACATGTGGGGTGCAGACAACCAATTTTGTCAAGCCTTTCAGATTCTTGAACTTTTGGACAAAGCATGCTACATTTATGGATGTGGTGAGGCAGAATTGGGAAGTTGATTTCATAGGGGATCCATTTTTTTTTATGTTCAAGCAGAATATCAAGAGAGTGAAGGCAGCACTCTCAAAATGGAGTAGGGAAACATTTGGTGATATCTTCAAGAAATTAGCTATTTTGGAGGACATTGTTAGGGTGAAGGAGATGTTGTTTGAAGAAGAGCCTACAACTGAGAATAAGATTGTGCTTCAAAAGGCTCAATCTGAATTGAAAAAATACTTAAGTATTGAGGAGCAGTATTGAAAGCAAAAAGCTGGGATGACTTGGTTTGCTGAAGGAGATAGGAATACAAGTTTCTTTCACAATCATGTCAATGGCAAAAGAAAGAAATTGCAACTGAAGAGGATCAAAAGTGGCAGTGGGGTATGGATTGAAGACCAGGAGAAATTGGCTACAGCTGCAGTGGACTTCTATCAAAAACAGTTCACAAATGAAGGTGATGCTTCTGAATTTTCATTGCTCAATAACGTACCTTCAATGGTCACTATGGATCAGAATTTGGAACTTAGCAGATTGCCAACAATTGAAGAAGTAAGGCAGCAGTTTTTGAGCTTAGTGAGGAGAGTGCTAGTGGTCCTCATGGATTCACTGGCTTGTTTTATCAAACATGCTGGAATGTTATTGGTGTTGATATACACAACATGGTGCTACACTTCTATGGAGGAGATGCATTGCCTAAATCCATCACTCACACCAATCTAGTGTTGCTGCCCAAGAAACCTAGAGTTGAGACCTTCTCTGACTTAAGACCTATTAGTTTGAGTAACTTTATTAATAAGGTTTTGTCTAGGGTGTTACATGATAGATTGGAGAGTTTTTTTTCATCTCTAATAACTACTAATCAATCCAGATTTGTAAAGGCTAGGAGTATATTTGAGAACATCTTATTGACTCAAGAAATTGTCACTGACATAAGGTTAAGGGGAAAGCCAGCTAATGTGGTGATCAAGCTTGATATGGCTAAGGCATATGATAAGGTTTCATGGAAGTACTTATTGCATGTGCCAATAAAGATGGGATTTTCTGAACATTTCATCAACATGGTGTGGAACTTGATGTCAAATAACTGGTATTCAGTATTGGTGAATGGGCAGTCCTCAGGGTTCTTTAAGTCGACAAGGGGTGTGAAACAAGGGGATCCCCTATCTCCAGCATTGTTCATTCTGTCAGCTGAGGTACTTTCTAGGTCTTTGAATAAGCTCTTTGAAGACAAGTCATTTGTAGGATTTGGAATGCTTAAGTGGTCTGATCCTTTAAACTACTTGGCATATGCTGATGATACGATAATCTTTGCATCTGCTCATCCTCCATCTTTGAGCAAGATTATGGCAGTGTTGGGGAACTATGAGAAGATATCAGGTCAGATGATCAACAAAGATAAGAGTTCATACTACATGCATTCAAAGGTTGCTAATGGATTGTTTCAGGTAGTTGGAGCTATTACAGAATTTGCAAGAGGTAAATTCCCCTTCACATATCTAGGGTGTCCTATTTTTTTACTAGAAGGAGGAAGGGCTATTATGAGGATCTTATCAAGAATGTGAAGTCTAAATTGCATTCATGGAAAGAAAAGTTGCTGTCATTTGGAGGAAAGGAAACACTCATCTCTAGTGTGTTGCAAAATATGCCAGTTCACATGTTATCAGTCCTTGATCCACCAAACAACATCCTGGGGCATCTACATAAGACTTTTGCTAGGTTTTTTTGGAGCACAAAGGAAGAAGGGAGAAGCAGACACTGGGCTTCATGGCAAAATCTTTGCCTTCCTAAAGAGGAAGGGGGCCTAGGTTTTAGGTCCTTAAATGATGTCTCAAGGGCACTGTTTGCTAAACTATGGTGGGGGTTTAGGACCACAAAATCTTTGTGGTCTAATTTCATGTGGAATAAGTATTGCAAGAAGGAGCTACCAATAGTGGTGCATTTTAGGGGAGGGTCTCATGTTTGGAGACAAATGCTGAATCCTAGGGAAGAAGTAGAACATGAGATCGTATAGGAATTGAAGAATGGAACAACTAATATTTGGCATGAAAATTGGACTGGATTGGGTGCACTTTATCACGTATTTCCTGAAGACTTTCCAATCAATGAAGGTTTTCAGGAGGTGGCAGAACTGCGGCAAAGGGAAGCATGGGATGATTAGCTGCTAGATCAAACTTTCAATGAAGAAATTGCAGAACATATAAGGCAAAATGTGCATTATGAAGGCAATGAGGGATATTGGGATAGGCCATACTAGATGCCAACTCATTCAGGCAAGTTCAGTGTTAGCAGTGCTTGGCAAATATTAAGGCATAAAGCTGATCCTAATCAGGAATTCAAGTTAATGTGGATTAAAAGTTTGCCATTCAAGATATCCTTCTTCTTGTGGAGATTGTGAAGGCGGAAAATAGCCATCTATGACATGTGGAGGAGGCAAGGGAAAATGGTGATGTCTAAGTGTTGGTGTTGTCAGCAACCCCAAGAGGAATCCATTGAGCATATATTTGTCACAAGTCCTACTGCCTCTAAGGTATGGAACTTGTTCATGGGGGCTGCTGGAATTTTTGTGCAATTGATTCAATTGAAGCAGATTATAAGGCATTGGTGGTATGCTCAATGTTGTCCAAAATTAAAGCCACTATTTCAAGCAGTACCAACTATCATCATTGGGAGCTTTGGAAGAGAAGAAATGCAGGTAAACATGGTGGTTCAATGTCCACAAATAGGGTGATTCATTAGATAAATATGATATTGCATCAACTGGCAAGGGTGAGGTATGCTTGGATCCCTAATATTCCATTGTTATGGCCAGACATGATTCAATACTTTGAAGGATATAAACCTATATTGATCACTACAAGAGTAACATGGCAACTTCCTTTTCATGGTTGGTACAAATGTAATACTGATGGAGCTTCAAAGGGCAATCCTGGACCTAGCTCCCTAGGCTTTTGTGTGAGGGATGATGAAGGTGATATGGTGTATGCTAGGGCAGTAGACCTGGGAGTGACAACTAATGTGGTAGCTTAAGCTAAGGCAATTCTCCAAGGATTAGAATATTGTGTGAAGCATGATCTTCACCCTCTCATACTGGAGACTGATTCATTGGTGATGAAGAAGGCGATAGAGGGGGAATGAGATCCTCCTTGAGTAATTGCACAGGATGTGAAAAAAATTATAGAGATGAACGACAACTTCAATGTGATCTTTCAACATGTGTTCAGAGAAGGCAACTCAGTGGCAGATTTTATAGCTAACATTGTGTTCTCTTTTATAGGTACATCTGAGTTTCATTCATTCTCCAAACTGCCTAGTGCAGGGAGGAGGTTGATCAATCTAGACAAATCTCAATCACCTAACCTTAGGGTTAGGATAGCAAAGAGAAGTACCCCAGACTGATGGCTTCATAGGATTGGACTCTGCACAAACTGATATGTCCAAATACTAAGGAAAATGTTGAACTCATCATATGGTATTTTTGGAGATTGTTGAATCATTTCTCAGTGGTATTAGCATGCTTTCATGCTCAATCTGAGGATGGTTTAGCAATGTTTAGAATGATGTCTACATTAAAGGTTCTAGTAGGGAAGGATCTGAGCTTACAAGATCACAAAAATGCACAATTTCAAAGCCTGGCCTTTGCCTTGCAAAGCCTGCTTCATTCCTGGCTTTTGCCTTGCAAAGCCAGCCTAAAGCCAGCTCATGCCTGTCTTTTGCCTTGTAAAGCCTGCCTAAAGCCAGCTCAAGCCTGGCTTTTGCCCTGCAAAGCCTGCCTAAAGCCAGCTCACACCTGGCTTTTGCCTTGCAAAGCCTGCCTAAAGCCAGCTCATGCCTGGCCTTTGCCTTGCAAAGCTTGCCTAAAGCCAGCTCAAGCCTGGCTTTTGCCTTGCAAAGCCTGCCTAAAGCCAGGCTCCTCTTCTACATATTAATTTTGATGAGTGAGCACATGATTAATACTTGGACAAAATCAGTCCACTGCATATGGAGATCATATAGTAGCTATACTTGGAAGACTATGCTGGCTTCAACTCTGTGGTGGAGATGTTGGGAATTCATTTTAGCCTATGGACAATATACCCTGGCACCTGGTGAGAGCTTGATAAGTGCTGCTTGGTATTTTCCAATGACAATTGGATTCACATACACTAATAGGAGAAGGAAGCATTCAACTTATCATGTTGTAATATCAAGTTCATTAGATTTTAGCTTTTCTATCTTTTTAATAGCTAGTAGCTTCATGCAACTTCTATTTTGGTTTGGACATCTTGTAAGCTTTGGACCTATTTTGGGATTTTATTTATATATTAGCCACTAGGCAAGTGCTGTCGAGTGGTATAGTTGCTTAAAAAAAAGTTATAACCTTAAGCATGCTCCTAAACCATAATTATGAATTATCACATAGTCATAGAATCAATTTGAAATATGGATAATAACTTCACATAATCCAAACAAGGCATAACTCAAGTCAACACTACCGGATACGGTCATGACCTATCTATATATATATATATATGCACATCACCTTACATATACATGGCTGCTAAATCGGGCAACAAATAACAAATAGATCACCTATTGGAAGAATTTTCTCTTACACAGATAGGCAAGAGACTTACCTCCACCTGGTAAGCTTCAAACTTCCAAAATAGCCTTCCCTCTCAAATCAACCCAAACGACTTGAACTCGAATCTAGTCAAATACAACTCAATAACGTAAGAGATTATCGCTAAAACAGTTTTATTCGACAATGCAGTTATAGAGATAGTATTATAACTGTATATTAGTTTCTTGTTTGGGTTCTTGGTGGAGAATGTGAGGTGGAGTTTTGCAAAATTCAGCCGAAAAGACAATGAGAGAGCTATTAATATTTGGAAAAATTTCACATAAGAACAACCAGGCTCCCAACTTTTTAATTTTATAGCCCATATTTCAATTTACAACCAACTAGCCCGAAAATAATATGTTAAGATTCAATAGCCAAATCCAATAGATTCTCAAAATTAGTATTTAATTTTTAAAAAAGACTACTCAAGCTTTTAAGTTAATTTTTGAATCAGTAACTGTGACTTAAATTGTAACGACCCGGCCGGTCGTTTTGAGGATTAGAGCCCCAAACCCCTATTAACTGCTTTCCCCATATCTAATTCTGCTATTGTGACTTACCGGGATGATTGGTTTTGAGTTTCGGAGTATTTTGGGACACTTAGTCCCTAAATGAGAGCTTAAGTCTTAGAATTTGGACCGTAGTCAGAACTATATAAAGACGGATCCGGAATATAATTTCGTAGACTCCGTTAGCTCCGTTGAGTGATTTTGAGCTTAGGGGCGCGTCCAGAATGTGTTTTGCAGGTCTGTAGTAGATTTAGGCTTGAATTGGCGAAAGTTAAATTTTCGGCGATTTCGGCCGATAGTGGAAATTTTGATATCGAGCTTAGAATGGATTTCTGAAAGTGGATGTAGGTTTGTAGTGTCATTTGTGACCTATGTGTAAAATTATTCGAACTAAATTTGACATGGTTCGGCATCGTTTGTAGAATTTGGAAAATTCTAAGTTCTTAGGCTTGAATCCGTACTTAATTCATGATTTTTGGTATTGTTCGATGAGGTTTGAAGGCTCGACTAAGTTCGTATGGTATTATAGGATTGGTTGGTAGGTTTGGTTGAGGTCCCGGGGGCCTCGGGTATGTTTCGAATGCTTAACAAAATGAAATTGGATTTAGGAAAATCTGGTGCTTTTGCTGGTTCTGCTGTAATCGCACATGCGCAAGGATGCCCACATGTGCGAGCAAATTGGCGCAGAAGCGGGAAAATGGAGGAGTGCCAGGGGTCGCAGGTGCGAGGTGATTTCTGCATCTGCGATGCCCGCAGATACGTTAGGGGTCTTCGCAGGTGCGCAAGGTCTGCAGAAGCGGAAGGGAATTCTGCATGCGCGTACGCGCAGATGCGGCCCTTTCATCGCAGGTGCGAAGGCAGAGGGGGTAAGTGATTTACGCAGATGCGCACATTTTTCCGCACAAGCGCACCCGCAGGTGCGAGCCGAGGCTCCGCAGGTGTGGAAATACCTGGGCAGTGGTTAAAACCGAAGGGCTTCACAATTTTTGTCATTTTTGGACTTTGCAACTCTGTTTAGGGCGATTTTTGAGAGCATTTTTGAGAGATTTCTTGAGGTAAGTCCATTGTGCTTATTTTTTATCAATAATCATGCTTCCCCATGTATTTTTCCACCTAGTTAGTGTGTATTTAAGGTGGAAATTGGGAATTGGAAGCTAGGGATTTGGAAGTTTAATTTGTGGATTTGGAGGACCATTTGGTGTCGAATTTTAGTAAATTTGATGGGGTTAGACTCATGAGTGAACGGGATTTTGTATTTTATGACTTTTACCCAATTCTGAGATGTGGACTCCACGGGCGAATTTTGAGTTAATTTCAAAATTTTCGTTAAAATGTTGATTTCGTTAATTAGATGAGTCTATTATTGTTGTAATTATGATATGTAATTGCTTTTGGCTAGATTTGGGCCATTCAGAGCTGGATATTTGTGGAAAGGGAATTCTTACGGATTGATTGAGCTTGACTTGAGGTAAGTTGCTTGCCTAACTTTGTGTGGGGGAAATTCCCTTAAAATTTGGAACAATTATGATATGTGAGCGCCGTGTACGTACACAGGCTAGTTGTGGTAAAACCGATTTTTCTTACTGAGCAGCAACATGTTTTCCTGTTATTTTGAGTTATACCAATTTAATGAGTACTAATATATTTTCATTCTTAATTGAGTTATTTCAATATGTGTAGCTATCATGTTTAGTCTAATACAACATGTCTACGTGAATTCTGTGCAACATGCTTAGTGAATTTCGTGCTTCTTCCCTGACTGCTACTTAGTCTAAATTGTAAGAATTTCGTAATGTAGTTGTATTTCTATCATTCGCGCTGCATATTTACTTTGGGACTACGGAACGGTATTTCCGGGAGATCCCCCTGTACTGCATATTTACTTTGGGACTACGGGACGGTATTTCAGGAGATCCCCCTGTACTGCATATTTACTTTGGGACTATGGAATAGTATTTCGGGAGATCCCCCTGTACTGCATATTTATTTTAGGACTATGGAATGTTATTCCGGGAGATCCCCCTGTACTGCATATTTACTTTAGGACTACGGAACGCTATTCTGGGAGATCCCCCTACACATTTACGTTTGGGACTACGAGACGGTATCTCGGGAGATTCCCCATAGTGATTTCTGTGTACTGAGTTGTTACCTTCTATGATTTCAATATTGTTAAACTCCAGCCTTTATTTTATTGCGGTATTACACTCTATATATTATTTTTATTATATATTTACCAGTAGGACTCTGACCTGACCTCGTCACTACTCGACCGAGGTTAGGCTTGGCACTTACTGGGTACCGATTGTGGTATACTCATGCTACTCTCTGCACATATTTTTTGTGTGCAGATCTAGGTGCACCTTATCAGCCATACTATCAGTGAGCGGGACAGCTTTGGAGACTTCAAGGTATATCTGCCACGTCCGCAGACCTCGGAGTCCCCTTCTACTCTTTCTCATATCCATTATCTTCTGTATTTTCCTTGTTAGATTCTGATGTATAGAGACACTAGATTTTTCCTTCTGTAGTTTATGATTCACGATGTTCCGGGTTTTGGGATTTGTTATGTATTTTTGAATAATTGGTTAAATTTATATTTTTATTTCATTATTCCGCAAAATGTTAGGCTTACCTAGTTATAGAGACTAGGTGCCGTCACGACGTCACACAAAGGGGAAATTGGGTCATGACAAGTTGGTATCAGAGCTCTAGGTTCATAGGTGTCATGAGTCACAAACCAATTTAGTAGAGTCTCGCAGATCGGTATGGAGATGTCTGTACTTATCTTTGGGAGGTTATGAAACTGTTAGGAAAATTTCACTACTTTGATTCCTTGTTGTGCGAAAATTGTTGACTTCAAAGATTCTAAACTTCTGTATTCTATTCTCTCATAGATGGTGAGGACACGTACAAGCGGATCTGATGACCAGGCACCCGCGCCCCCTGCTAGAGCCGCGAGAGGTCGTGGCCGGGGTAGAGGCCGAGGACATCCACGTGGTGCAGGCAGAGCAACCGCACGAGCTGCTACAGAGGAGCCCCTAGTTGGTCAAGCTGGAGGGCAGACACATGAGATACCTGTTGCTGCACCAGCCCTCCAGGAGACTCTAGCCCAGTTTCTGAGCATGTTCAGCACCTTAGCTCATGCTAGATTGGTTCCACTTGCTCCTGCCACATCTCAGGCCAAGGGAGGAGCACAGACTCCCATCGCCGGTACTCCAGAGCAGTGGGTTTAGGTCGACCAGGTTCCAGAGATTATACCAATGCAGTCGGTAGCTCCAGCTCAGCCCGAGGTTAGGGCAGCAACTTCTGAGGCAGAGCAGCTCAGACTTGAGAGGTACAAGAAGTACCACCCACCTACTTTCAGCGGATTGGCTACAGATGATGCTCAGGGTTTTCTGGAGGAATGTCATCGTATTCTCCGTACTATGGGCGTAGCGGAAATGAACGGGGTTTATTTTACCATATTCCAGCTTAGAGGAGCAGCCTATCAGTGGTGGCGTGCTTATGAGTTGGGTAGTCCGGCTGAGGCAGCTTCACTTACATGGACTCAGTTCTCGGACATGTTTTTGAGAGAGTATGCCCCTCAGAGCCTCAAGGACTCATGGCGCGCGGAGTTTGAGTAGTTGCTCCAGGGTGCTATGACTGTGTCAGAGTATGCAGTTCGCTTCAGTGATTTGGCCCGACATGCACCGGCCTTAGTTGCCACAGTTCGAGAGAGGGTTCGACTGTTTATTGAGGGTCTCCATCCCAATACCCGGAGTAGTATGGCCAGGGAATTGGGGATGGATATGTCTTATCAGCAGGTTGTGGGTATTGCCAGGAGATTCGAGGGCATGTTTGCCCGGGATAGAGAGGAGAGGGAGGCCAAGAGGTCTCGAGAGGCTGGTTATTATTTGGAGCTCGTGTCCCAACAACTCGCCATGGTAGGGGTTTTGTGAGCCGCCCCGTTCATTCAGCTCTTCCAGCCTCCAGCGGTGTTCCAGCTCCTTCTAGACCCCAGGAGTCTTATTATGCACCGCCAGTATCTAGTGTGCCTCCTACACGGGGTGTTCCAAGTGGCCAGTCCAGCAGACTTGGCCCGAGCCAGTCACAACAGCCACGCCCTCCCAAAACTTGTTTTGAGTGTGGCGACACTTGCCACATGGTGAGGGATTGTCCCAGGATTAGGAGGGGTGCACCTCCACAGACTTTTCAGCCACATCGTGATCCACCGGGTCCTCAGGCTATGATTACAGCACCAGTTGCCACCCCACCTGCTCAACCAGCTCGAGGTGGAGGTCGGGGAGGTAGAGGTCGCCCTAGAGGGGAGGCCAGGCCAGATATTACGCACTTCCTGCTCGTACAGAGGCAGTTGCTTCTGATTCTGTCATTACAGGTATTGTTCCGGTCTGTCATAGAGATGCGTCGGTATTATTTGACCCAGGCTCTACATATTCTTATGTGACCTCTTATTTTGCTCCGTATTTAGGCATATCTCGGGATTCTTTGAGTTCTCCTATTTATGTATCCACTCCTGTGGGAGATTCTCTTGTTGTGGACCGCGTGTATCGGTCATGTTTGATTGCTCTTAGTGGTTTTGAAACCAAAGCCGATTTATTATTGCTCAGCATGGTGGACTTTGATATTATTTTGGGCATGGACTGGTTGTCACCCCATTATGCTATTCTTGATTGTCACGCTAAAACCGTGACGCTGGCTATGCCAGGTTTACCGCGATTAGAGTGGAGAGGTACCTTAGAGTATACTCCCAGTAGAGTTATTTCTTTTCTTAAAGCTCAACGAATGGTTGAGAAGGGATGTGACATGTATCTAGCTTATGTGAGAGATGTCAGTATTGATATCCCTACAGTTGAGTCAGTTCCAGTAGAGAGGGACTTTCGAGATGTGTTTCCAGCTGATCTTCCGGGCATGCCGCCCGACAGATTGATTTTGGCATTGATTTGTTGCTGGGCACTCAGCCCATCTCTATTCCTCCATATCGTATGGCTCCTCCTGAATTGAAGGAGTTGAAAGAGCAGTTACAAGAATTGCTTGATGAAGGCTTCATTCGACCTAGTGTGTCACCTTGGGGTGCCCCTATCTTATTTGTGAAGAAGAAGGATGGTTCTATACGGATGTGTATTGATTACCGCCAGTTGAACAAAGTCACAGTGAAGAAAAGGTATCCATTGCTACGTATTGATGACTTATTTGATCAGTTACAAGGTACCAGAGTGTTTTCCAAGATTGACTTAAGGTTATCATCAGTTAAAGATTCGGGAGCCGGATATCCCGAAGACTGCTTTTAGGACCAGATATGGTCACTATGAGTTTCTTGTGATGTCTTTTAGGTTGACCAATGCCCCAACAGATTTTATGCACTTGATGCACAGTGTGTTCCGGCCCTATCTTGACTCATTCGTCATTGTGTTTATTGACGACATTCTGGTATACTCCCGGAGTCGGGAGGATCATGAGCAGCACCTGAGGACTGCACTTCAGATCTTGAGAGAAAATAAGTTATATGCAAAATTTTCAAAGTGTGAGTTTTGGCTAGACTCAATAGCATTCTTGGGTCATATAGTATCGAGTGAGGGGATCCAGGTGGATCCGAAGAAGTTTGAAGCAGTGCAGAGTTGGCCAGACCGTCCTCAGCTATAGAGATCCAAAGTTTTCTTGGTTTGGCGGGGGTATTACCGTCGCTTTGTAGAGAGATTCTCATCTATTACAGCACCTATGACTAGGCTGACCCAGAAGGGTGCTTCGTTCAGGTGGATAGAGGAATGTGAGGAGAGCTTTCAGAAGCTCAAGACAGCTTTGACCACAGCCCCAGTATTGGTATTACCTATAGGTTTGGGGTCGTATACTGTATATTGTGATGCATCGCGTATTGGTCTCGGCGCGGTGTTGATGCAGGACGGTAGGGTGATTGCCTACGCGTCCAGACAGTTGAAGGTGCACGAAAAGAACTATCCTGTCTATGACCTTGAGTTAGCAGCTATTGTTCATGCCTTGAAGATATGGCGGCATTATTTGTACGGTGTTCCTTGTGAGATTTACACCGATCATCGGAGTTTGCAGCATCTGTTTAAGCAAAAAGATCTAAACTTACGTCAGCGGAGGTGGTTGAAGCTACTTAAGGATTATGATATCACTATTTTGTACCACCCTGGGAAGGCCAATATGGTGGCCGATGCTTTGAGTCGTCGGTCAGAGAGTTTGGGGAGTTTAGCATATCTACCAGCAACAGAGAGGCCATTGGCGTTGGATGTTCAGGCCTTAGCCAGCCAGTTTGTGAGATTAGATATTTCTGAACCGAATCGAGTATTGGCTTATGTGGTCTCTCGGTCTTCTCTTTATGATCGTATCAGGGAGCGTCAGTATGATGACCCCCATTTGCTTGTCCTTAAGGACACGGTCCAACACGGTGATGCTAATGAGGTTACTATTGGAGATGATGGTGCATTGAGGATGCAGGGCATGCTATGTGTGCCCAATGTAGATGGTTTGCGCGAGTTGATTCTTCAGGAGGCTCACAGTTTGCGGTACTCTATTCATCCGGGTGCCACAAAGATGTATCAGGACTTGAAACAACATTACTGGTGGAGGAGAATGAAGAAGAACATAGTAGAGTATATAGCTCGATGTTTGAATTGCCAGTAGGTAAAATATGAGCATCAGCGACCAGGTGGATTGCTTCAGAAGTTAGAGATTCCGGAGTGGAAATGGGAGCGGATCACTATGGATTTTGTTGTTGGACTCCCACGGACTCAGCGGAGGTTTGATACAGTTTGGGTGATTGTGGATAGGTTGACCAAGTCGGCTCATTTCATTCTCTGATGACTACCTATTCTTTCGAGCAGCTAGCTCGAATCTATATCTGTGAGATCGTCAGGCTTCATGGCGTACCGGTATCTATTATCTCTGACCGGGGTACGCAGTTTACATCACGGTTCTGGAGAGCTGTACAGCATGAGTTGGGTACTAGGGTTGAGTTGCGCACAACATTTCACCCTTAGACGGACGGGCAGTCCGAGCGCACCATTCATATATTAGAGGATATGCTTCGTGCGTGTGTTTTAGATTTTGGGGGTGCTTGGGACTAGTTCTTGCCACTTGTGGAGTTTTCTTACAATAACAGTTATCAGTCCAACATTCAGATGGCACCATATGAGGCCCTGTACGGTAGGCGGTGTCGGTCCCCAGTGGGTTGGTTCAAACCCGGTGAGGCCAAATTATTGGGTACAGACTTGGTTCAGGATGCCTTGGAAAAAGTGAAGGTGATTTAGGATAGACTTCGCACAGCCCAGTCCAGACAGAAGAGTTATGCTGACCGGAAGGTTCGCGATATGGCATTCATGGTTGGATAGCGAGTCTTGCTCTGGGTTTCGCCTATGAAGGGTGTTATGAGGTTTGGAAAGAAGGGCAAGCTGAGCCCAAGGTTCATTGGTCCATTTGAGGTATTGCGTCGAGTTGGGGAGGTTATTTATGAGCTTGCCTTGCCTCCCAGTCTAGTAGGAGTTCATCCGATATTCCATGTTTCTATGCTCCTAAAGTATCACGGCGATCCATCCCATGTGTTGGATTTCAGCTCAGTTCAATTGAAAAAAGGATCTATCCTATGTTGAGGAGCAAGTGGCTATTTTAGACAGGCAGGTCAGAAAGCTAAGATAAAAGAACATTGCTTCCGTGAAGGTTCATTGTAGGGGACAGCCGGTCGAGGAGGCGACTTGGGAGATCGAGCATGATATGCGCAGCCGTTTTCCTCATCTTTTCACCACTTCAGGTATGTCTCTATGCTCGTTTGAGGACGAATGATTGTTTTAAGAGGGGGAGGATGTAACGACCCGGCCGGTTGTTTTGAGAGTTAGAGCCCCGAACCCCTATTAACTATTTTCCCCATATCTATTTCTGCTATTGTGACTTGTCGGGATGATTGGTTTTGAGTTTCGGAGTGTTTTGGGACACTTAGTCCCTAAATGAGAGCTTAAGTCTTAGAATTTGGACCGTAGTTAGAACTATGTGAAGACGAATTCGGAATGGAATTCCGTCGACTCTGTTAGCTCCGTTGAGTGATTTGGAGCTTAGGAGCGCGTCTGGAATGTGTTTTGGAGGTCTGTAGTAAATTTAGGCTTGAATTGACGAAAGTTAGATTTTCGGCGATTTCGGCCGATAGTGGAAATTTTGATATCGAGCTCGGAATGGATTTTCGAAAGTGGCTGTAGGTTCGTAGTGTCATTTGTGACTGGTGTGTAAAATTTGAGGTAATTTAGACTAGATTTGACATGGTTGGGCGTCGTTTATAGAATTTGGAAAATTCTAAGTTCTTAAGCTTGAATCCGTGCTTAATTCATGATTTTTGGTGTTGTTCGATGTGGTTTGAAGGCTCGACTAAGTTCGTATGGTGTTATAGGATTGGTTGGTAGGTTTGGTTGAGGTCCCGGGGGCCTCGGGTGTGTTTTGGATGCTTAACAAAATGAAATTGGATTTAGGAAAATATGGTGCTTTTGCTGGTTCTGCTGTAATCGCACCTGCGCAAGGCTGCACGCAGGTGCGAGCAAATTGGTGCAGAAGCGAGAAAATGGAGGAGTGCCAGGGGTCACAGGTGCGAGGTGATTTCCGCATCTGAGATGCCTGTAGATGCGTTAGGGGTCTTCGCAGGTGCGCAAGGTCTGCAGAAGCGGAAGGGAATTCCGCAGGCGCGCACGCACAGATGCAACCCTTTCATCGCAGGTGCGAAGGCAGATGGGGTAAGTGATTTGTGCATATGCGCACATTTTTCCACACAAGCGCACCCGCAGGTGCGGAAATACCTGGGCAGTGGTTAAAACCGAAGGGCTTTGCGATTTTTGTCATTTTTGGACTTTGCAACTCGGTTTAGGGCAATTTTTGAGAGCATTTTCGAGAGATTTCTTGAGGCAAGTCCATTGTGCTTATTTTTTATCAATAATCTTGCTCCCCCACGTATTTTCCCACCTAGTTAGTGTGTATTTAAGGTGGAAATTTGGAATTGGAGGCTAGGGGTTTGGAAGTTTGATTTGTGGATTTGGAGGACCATTTGGTGTCGGATTTTAGTAAATTTAATATAGTTAGACTCGTGAGTGAACGAGCTTTTGTATTTTATGACTTTTACCCGATTCCGAGATGTGGGCCCTATGGTCGAATTTTGAGTTAATTTCGGAATTTTCGTTAAAATGTTAATTTCGTTAATTAGATGAGTCTATTATTGTTGTAATTATGATATGTAATTGCTTTTGGCTAGATTTGGGCCATTCAGAGCTGGATATTTGTGGAAAGGGCATTCTTACGGATTGATTGAGCTTAACTCGAGGTAAGTGGTTTGCCTAACTTTGTGGGGGAGGTAACTTTGTGTGGGGGAAATCTCCTTAAGATTTGGAACTATTGTGATATGTGAGCACCGTGTACGTGAGGTGACGAGTACGTACACATGCTAGGTGTGGTAAAACTTGATTTTTCTTACGGAGCAGCAACATGTTTTCCTGTTATTTTGAGTTATACCATTTTAATGAGTACTAATCTATTTTCATTCTTAATTGAGTTTTTCCAATATATGTAGCTATCATGTTTAGTCTAATACAACATGTCTACGTGTCTTAATTGTTTATGTGAATTCTGTGCAGCATGCTTAGTGAATTTCCTGCTTCTTCCCTGACTGGTACTTAGTCTAAATTGTAAGAATTTCGTGATGTAGTTGTATTTCTATCATTCGCGCTGTATATTTAATTTGGGACTATGGAACGGTATTCTGGGAGATCCCCCTGTACTGCATATTTACTTTGGGACTACGGAACGGTATTCCGGGAGACCCCCCTGTACTGCTTATTTACTTTGGGACTACAGAACGGTATTTCGGGAGATCTCCCTGTACTGCATATTTACTTTGGCACTACGGAACAGTATTCCGGGAGATCCCTCTATACTGCATATTTACTTTGGGACTACGGAACGGTATTCCGGGAGATCCCCCTGTACTACATATTTACTTTGGGACTACAGAACGGTATTCCGGGAGATCCCCCTGTACTGCATATTTACTTTGGGACTACGGAACGGTATTCCGGGAGATCCCCCTCCACATTTACATTTAGGACTACGAGACGGTATCTCGGGAGATTCCCCGTTGTGATTTCTGTGTACTGAGCTGTTACCTTTTATGATTTCATTGTTGTTAAATTTCAGCCTTTATTTTATTGCGGTATTACACTCTATATTATTTTTATTATATATTTGCCAGTAGGGCCCTGACCTTACCTCGTCACTACTCGACCGAGGTTAGGCTTGGCACTTACTGGGTACCGATTGTGGTGTACTCATGCTACTCTCTGCACAATTTTTTCGTGTGCAGATCTAGATGCACCTTATCAGCCGCACTATTAGTGAGCGGGACAGCTTTGGAGACTTTAAGGTATATCTTCCGCATCTGCAGACCTCGGAGTCCCCTTCTACGCTTTCTCATGTCCACTATCTTCGATATTTTCCTTGTTAGATTCTGATGTATAGAGACACTAAATTTTTCCTTCTGTAGTTTGTGATTCATGATGTTCCGGGTTTTGGGATTTGTTGTGTATTTTTGAATAATTAGTTAAATTCATATTTTTATTTTATTATTCCGTAAAATATTAGGCTTACCTAGTTGTAGAGACTAGGTGCCATCACGACGTCACACGGAGGGGAAATTGGGTCATGACACAAATATTAGTTCAACAAACCAAATCCATTTGGGTGGTGAAAATTAGATTTTTAACAAGCTTAAATATGTGGGTTTAAATTTCGAATTTGATTTTGTGAGAAATTTGGAGTGAGTGTTATTTAGACTTGTCAGAAATAGTATAAGGAGGTTGTATATAAAATTTGAAGTCATTTAATAGAGATTTAGACTGGTTTTGAACAAGAATTGCAACTAAAGATCGTGGAAGAAGTTCGTCTATAGACGCTTGTATAAAGGTGTATAAAAGTGTATAATAGTGTATAAGATGTGTTTATACACTCATATACGCTATTATACATGATGTTTTAACTTCAATACCACACAAGAGGGGGGGTAATTTGTGTGGTGTCCAATTTTTCGCGTGCATAGATTATAGAAGGACCCGGTTCTTCTATGTGTTCCTTATACTACTGTTGCGGAATAATAAATGCAGAAATTAAAGAACACAAGTATTTTACGTGGAAAACACCTGGCTCGAAAGGTGAAAAAAAACCACGACCTACTTCCCAGGAGGATTTTCCCAAACTCTCCACTAAATCACTAAGCCAAAAACTGCATTTACAAAACACTTTTGTAATCCTAGGATTAACTCTAATCCCGTTGTGGCAACCAGCCTCTAACTGTTGCGACAACTTCAAGTTAACTCTAACTTGAATACTCTGAGTACCTATTACAATTGCCTCTAGATAAAGCTGAAAGGTACAATATAAAAACACCTACTACAATTGAACTAGAATAAAAGACAGACACTTGGAGCTGGTTCTTCTATCTGGTTCATGTAGCTTCAGGTTCGCACACTTGAATCACACACGAACTGCTTGCAAAATGCCTTGCTATTTTGCTCTCAATTCACGTTTAACTTCTGCTTTTGTGCGTCACAGTTGAATGAGAACATCCTGCGATTTATAGAGTTAGTAGAGTAGAAAATAACTAGAGTTCTAATGCTACTCATCCTTGGTAGAAGAGTTCTAGTTGATCTCAACTTCTAACTCCTCCCTTATCTTGGATAGTGTTCTCTTTGATTAAAGAGTCCTTCTCCTTATCAATTATGCAACTTTTTCGATCAGGAGATATCAATTATACCAAATTAAGCTTATCTCCTTTACGAGCATCCCACAAGCTTAAATCTGCCCGTGTCTATATACACAAGGGATGGACCTGGTTCATGCCTGAGCTTTCTTTGTCCATCTTCAAAACTAACCTTCACTTAGGCCAACAAATTCCCCATTTTTGATGATGACAAACTCTGTGCTCTTCATAAGCTTAGGCCATGTTTCAAGTTAGCCCAACATCAACACAATGTTAGAACATTTTTTCTTTTTATCACTTATTATCAAGGACCAGGTTCATTAGGTTATAAATATCACTGTTCAAAGTGAAAAGTACAACCTTTTCCCCCCCTTTTGGCATCATTGAAAAGTTGCATAAATAAGTAAGATAACTAGATTTTAAAACTTACTCATGGCTACTGGGGCTACTTCAAATGCAATCATGGGTTAATCATCATCGATCAAGCTAAGAATTTTAACCATAACAGTTAGAGCAAAAGACAGTGAATTTCATTGATGATTGATAAGATTCTACCACAAAGCATAGGAAGAAATAAAACCACTAGAAACATGAGCAAAAGAAACAAAAAAATCCCGAGCTGGGTCACTGGTTGATCTACACTAAGCTAGGAGGCTCAAGACTGGGAAGAACTAGGTGCTTGGTTTTTGGCTTGGAGGAGTTTCAACATATCCTGAAGAATGCCATCATTCTTCTCCTTTTCTCTTGCCAACTCAGTTCTGACAGCATCTCTCTGAGTCTCCACCTCTGCCAACCTCTTCTTCAGCCTCTCAATCTCAACATCCTTAGCCCCACTTTCTTGCACCAAGACTCACACCTTGATATTCACTGGTACCTTCTTGGATGAACCATGTTCTTTAGGAGTGGCATGGACTTCATAGTCACAAGCAAGCAACGCATTTGTCCCAAAATGATCCTTTCTTGTACCAACCTCCCTTTCTTCTTTGGATTATAACTTTCATTCACTCTCTTCAGTAGGTCTGCGAGGGTTTCCTGTTCAGATAAAATAGGTTCATCTATATTTTTTCCAAGTTGAAATAGCCCTTCAGCGGCTTCACCAGACCCATTTCCCCCTGTTTTCTTTACACTCTCTTCTACTCCAGTAGATTTTTCTCCCCAAACAACCATTGCACCTGTGTCTTTGGTTAAACTCACAGGAGTGGGTGAAGAATCAACCCCTCTTTTACCCTTTTCCCTCACAGCACTTCGAATACCCTTGCTCTCTTTTTCTTTTTCTTTTTTCTTTTTACCACCAATTCCTCCAGACTCTGTAGTTTCAACACCTGCTTTAGACCCTACTAGTACAAACCTATTCTCCAAATTTGTAACTGATCAATTTCAGAAGAAACAGTTTCTTCCCCCTCAGTAGCAGATTTAAATGATTCATCAGATTTCTGGGGTTCTTCTTCCTTACCCGCTTTCAATTTTTCATTTATTTTCTTGATTTGTTCTCTCCCCGCAACAACCTTGCGAGCAAGCATCTTTACTCTTTTCTTAGAGGTTGGGGTGGTGGAAGGGATGATAGTGGGTGTGGAAGTCTAATCAAACTGAATTTCAATTTTGAAAAGACTTTGGAGTGTATCCCTAGAATTTAGGTACTTCAATTCGGTTGAGATTCTTTTGAATAGAACTGGTTCACTTGTAACGGATAAGTCCAAAAGGAGTTTGGAATTAAGTAGGACTCTGCTCATGATCCAAATATTATTGTTTCAAATTATGCAGAGTGTAGAAAACATACCGTGTTATCTTAATGAACCAGGTTCTTCACTGATAATTCTCTTGTGTAAGTCTAAATTTGCCCAAATAGAGAAAATATCATTAGAGATTAATGAGTCATTTTAACACATGGCAAAAGAGTATACTATTGAAAGTATGAGTCTGAGCAAAAATTAATCTAACTAAATACACATTTTCAGATTTTCTAACCATTTTTTTTTAAATATTTTTTTCGTTGTGAATTCTGAACTGATCCTTTTAGGTGATCTTAATCATCCCTAATTCTAACATGTTCCTTTCAAAGTGATCTCTACTTAGGGCTTTTGTGAGGATGCCAGCTATTTGCTTGTCAGTAACATAAAATTCCACAGTGATCAACCATTTTTCATAGTTATCCCTCAAAAAGTGATGCCTAACATCTATGTGCTTAGTTCTCTTGTGGTGAACCGGGTTCTTGGTCATACTAATAGCACTAGTGTTATCATAAAAAACGGGGATACAACCAATATCAATTCCAAAGTCCATTAATTGATGTTTGATCCACAACAATTGAGCACAACATGAAGCAAAAACTACATACTCAGCTTCACAGTAGATAAGGCCACTGAATTTTGCTTTTTGGTAGCCCAAGACACAAGACATGAGCCAAGAAAGTGTGCCATACCCGAGGTGCTCTTTCTATCCACTAGAAAATCTGCATAATCAGCATTAGCATATCCCATTAGATTGAAATTACTACCTTTTGGATACCATAGACATAGATCAGTGGTGCCTTTTAGATATCCCAAAATTCTCTTGACAGCAGCCAAGTGAGACTCCTTTGGATTTGCCTGAAATCTTGCACAAAGACCTACACTGAAAACAATGTCAGGTCTACTAGCAGTGAGATACAACAATGAGCCAATCATTCCCCTATACAACTTCTGATCAACAGATAAACCAGGTTCATCTATATCCAACTTTGTAGTTGTTGCAATAGGAGTGTCAATTTATTTGGAATCTTCCATTTTAAACCTTGTAAGCAACTTTTTTACATACTTCTGCTGATGGATCATAGTTCCATTTTAATTTTATTTAATTTGTAAGCCTAAAAAGAAATTAAGCTCACCCATCTTGCTCATTTCAAATTCACTCCCCATTAGTTTAGCAAATCTTACTTAACTTATCAGTAGTTTCTCCAAAGATTATATCATTAACATATATCTGAACTACCAAGAGATCTTTACCTTTTTCTTTCAAGAACAAAGTATTGTCAATTTTACCTCTCTTATAATCATGCTCAAGCAAAAACTTTGATAATCTTTCATACCATGCTCTTGGAGCCTGCTTAAGCCCATAAAGTGCTTTGTCAAGTTTGTACATATGATCAGGACTTTCCTTGCTTTCAAACCCTAGAGGTTGCTTGACAAACACTTCTTCCTTTTGATAGCCATTGAGGAAGGCACTCTTGACATCCATCTAGTGGAGGGTGAATTCCATGTAAGCAGCAAAGGCTATAAGGAGTCTTATTGCTTCCAACCTTGCAACTGGAGCAAAGGTTTCATCATAGTCTATGACCTCCTCTTGGCTATATCCTTGAACCACCAATCTTGACTTGTTCCTTATAACTGTTCCATCCTCATCAAGTTTGTTTCTGAAGACGCATTTTGTGCCAATTACTGATCTGTCCTTGTGTCTTGGTACCAGATGCCAAACTTGACTCCTTTCAAATTGATTGAGTTCATCTTGCATTGCATTTACCCAGTCTGCATCCTGCAAAGCCTCAGCAACATTTTTAGGTTCAATAAGAGATAAGAAGGCATCAAAAGAACAAAGATTTTTTAATGAAGATCTGGTTTTGATTCCAGAGGTTGGATTAGTGATTATGTTCTCAATGGGATGAGAACTTTGATACTTGTAAGATTTTACAACCAATTGGTTTCCCCTTGACGTTCCTTCAATGCTTTGTTACTGTGGAATAGGTTCATGGATAAGTTCCATTGAGGTTTGAGGTTCATTTTCTCTTTGTTCTATTCCCCCTGTCAGGTTGCCCTGGGTAAAAAGACCTGTTCCATCACCTGTTTCTTCTTCCAGTGCAACTTTAGTATGGATTGTGGTTTCATTTAAGTTTCTCACCAGCCCAATTGCTTCATCATCATGTTCCTGTCTCTTAGAAAGAATGTTAGTTTCATCAAAAATCACATGAACACTTTCTTCAACTCACATAGTTCTTTTGTTATAGACTTATAAGCTTTACTATGTGAATAATATCCCAAGAATACTCCCTCATCACTTCTAGGATCAAACTTGCCTAGGGAGTCTTTACCAATGTTGTGCACAAAGCACTTGCATCCAAATGCCCTAAGATGGAGAATATTTGGTTTTCTCCCTTTAAGTAACTCATAGGGAGTCTTCTCTACAAGAGGTCTAGTCATGCACCTATTTATGATGTAGCATGCAGTATTTATAGCTTCTGCCCAGAAGCTCTGGGGCAGTTTACTAGAAAGAAGCATAATACTAGCCATATCTTCAAGGGTCATATTCTTTCTTTTAACTACTCCATTTTGTTGTGGAGTCCTAGGAGCAGAAAAATTATGATCTATTCCATGCTCATCACAAAATTCAGCAAATTTAGCATTTTCAAATTCAGTGCCATGATCAGACCTAATTGATGCAAGTTGATTACCTAGATGTTTATGAGTTTTTCTAACAAAAGAAATGAACATGTCAACTAGTTCATCTTTAGATGTTAAAAACAATGTCCAAGTAAACCTAGAGTAATCATCAACAAGCACAATCACATATATTTTACCACCTCTGCTTAATGTTCTCATTGGACCACAGAGATCCATATGGACCAGTTCCATCGTCCTGGTGATGCTTACCACTTTCTTGCATTTAAAAGAGGATCTTACCTGCTTCCCCCTGCACAAACCTCACAAACTTTGTCTTTCGTGAACTTGATGTTAGGCAGCCCTATCACCAGGTCCTTGGAGACTAATTTGTTGAGTTGACTCAGACTTGCATGTCCAAGTCTCTTGTGCCAAAGGAGGAGATCATTGTCCAATACACTTAAGCAAGTGAGTTCATTTTCTAACAGTATGGACAAATCTACAATATATATATATATATATATATATATATATATATATATATATATATATATATATATATATATTGTTCACTTTTTTCCCTGCAAAACAATCTTGTCAGTGGTAAGATTAATCACAAAGCATTTTGTAGAGGTGAATGCTACCAAGTTACCTCTATCACACAGTTGTGATACACTAATTAGACTGTATTTTAGGCCATCTATCAAATAGACATTCTCAATCGAGTGAGAGTCAGTCTTACCTACCTTACCAACCCCAATGATCTCACCTTTCTTCCCATTTCCAAAGGAGACATTACCTCCTTTAAGGTCCTCAAGTGAAAGGAACTGGTACTTGCTTCCTGTCATGTGCTTTGAGCAGCCACTATCCATGTACCATATTTGGCTGCTCCTCTTCACTTGGACCTGCAAAAGTAAATCAGGGGTTAGTCTTAGGAACCCAAACTAGTTTGGGTCCCTTTCTATAGGCAAATGGATGGATCAAATTCTTTTTAGCCCAACCTGGCAGCCCATTTTTCCCTTGAACAAACTTTTTATTCTTTTGACTAGCCTTTTCTTTTGTAGTGCATTCACTTTTATAGTGACCAGTCTTACCACAGTGTGTGCAAATTTTGTTCTCAGGAAGTGTGAGATACTTGCTTTTGGGATCCCATTTAGGTGGCAGATTCCCAAAGTCAATTCCTCTTCTATTGCTACCGTGATGTTCCTGTAGCCATGACAGTGCATCAGAGGACCTGTTCCATTTACAAGTTCTGTCTAGTTCATGCTTGACCTTGCTTAGATTCTCTGTCAAAATTCTTACATGCTTATCCTTCTTATACAACTCATCTTTTAGTTTACCTACATTTTCTTCTAGAGTGAGTTGTGTGCAATCAGCTGTCTTCTTACTTGTTCCTAATTTCAGTATTAGGTTTTCAGATCTGAGTTCTAGTACATTTGATTCAAATTCATGAACCTGGTTCTTTAGTGCAGTATTTTCACTTACAGTCTCACTAACTCTAAGTTCCAGGTTCTTAAACTTTGCTTTTAAGATCACACATTCCTTAGACATCTGTTTCTCTTCATTGTTTATATCCTTAGATTCATCAATAAAATCTAGAAGTAACTCAGATAGCCTTTCTTTAGACAAAAAATTAATCCTGTCTTTTAGATGGATTATACTTACTTCAGATTCCTCATCGGATTCTCCAATTGCCATAAGTGCTTGTTCATCTTCATCTTCATCATCTGAGTCCTCATCTGAGCTTTCTCCCCAAGCAGCAACCATAGCCTTTATTGATCCTTTATTCTTCTTGGGATGGATCTGTTCTTTCTTTCTGTTTCTTCATTCAGCTCTTTCCTTTTCCATTTAATTTCCCATTGAGGGCAGTTTTTGATGTGGTGATCAGTCTTCCCACACTTGTAGCAGCCCTCATTGGTCTATTTTTCAGGAACCCTTGGTTTGTTGTAGCCTCCACTTCTTGAAGAACCCTTTCATCTCATTAGGTACTTCTTGAAGTCCTTTGTGATCATAGCCATTTCATCATCTTCTAGATCAGAACCTTCAGTGATTTTGAGTGCCAAGCTCCTTTACTTCTTGGGTACATCCATCTTCATGGTTTGCCTTCTAAGTTCATAAGTAGTGAGATTTCCAATTAGATCATCCAACCTAAGAGTGGCAATGTTCTTTGATTCCTAAATGGCAGTGATTTTGCTCTCCCAAGTAACTGGCAGAACCCTTGTCAGAATCTTCTCAACTCTGTCTTCTTCAGAAATAATCCTTCCAAGAGACTTAAGTTCATTTGTCAGTGTGGTGAACCTTGTATACATCTCTTGGATGGTTTCCCCTTCCTTCATGGTGAAGTTCTCATATTGAGAATATAGTAGTGTTCCTCTGGACCTCTTCACTTGAGGTGTTCCTTCATGGGCCACTTGCAAAGTGTCCCAGATTTCCTTAGCAGTGGTACAACTTTGGATTCTACTGTACTCATCTGGACCGATTCCACAAACAAGCCATTTTTTGGCTTTAGCATTCTTCTCCCATTTCCTCAAGTCGTCAGCAGTGCAGTCAGCTCTTATTTTTGGCACCTCTTCTCCTTCGGCATTTATCTTCAAGGTAGCCAGTGGACCATCTGTGACAATGTCCCATAGCTCATAGTCTTCTCCTATGATGTGATCTCTCATCATGTTTTTCCACCAAGAGTAATACTGGTCGTTGAATAGTGGTGGCCTAGCAGTGGATTGCCCTTCCCAGTTTCCAGGTGGTGCACTCATCTTGATTTTCTCCTAATGTATTAGCCTCTTCAAGGATAACCCGCTCTAATACCAATTGATGTTTTAACTTCAATACCACATAAGAGGGGGGTGATTTGTGTGGTGTCCAATTTTTGGCGTGCACAGATTAGAGAAGGACCTGGTTCTTCTATGTGTTCCTTATACTACTGTTGCGGAATAATAAATGCAGAAATTAAAAAACACAAGTATTTTACGTGGAAAAAACCTGGCTCAAAAGGTGAAAAAAAACAATGACCTACTTCCCAGTAGGATTTTCCCAAACTCTCCACTAAATCACTGAGCCAAAAACTGCATTTACAAAATACTTTTGTAAACCTAGGATTAACTCTAATCCCGTTGTGGCAACCAACCTCTAACTGCTGCGACAACTTCAAGTTAACTCTAACTTGAATACTCTGAGTACCTATTACAATTGCCTCTAGATAAAGCTGAAAGGTACAATATGAAAACACCTACTACAATTGAACTAGAATAAAAGACAGACACTTGGAGCTGGTTCTTCTATCTGGTTCATGTAGCTTCAGGTTCGCACACTTGAATCACACACGAACTGCTTGCAAAATGCCTTGCTATTTTGCTCTCAATTCACGTTTAACTTCTGCTTTTGTGCGTCACAGTTGAATGAGAACATCCTGCGATTTATAGAGTTAGTAGAGTAGAAAATAACTAGAGTTCTAATGCTACTCTTCCTTGGTGGAAGAGTTCTAGTTGATCTCAATTTCTAACTCCTCCCTTATCTTGGATAGTGTTCTCTTTGATTAAGAAGTCCTTCTCCTTATCAATTATGTAACCTTTTCGATCAGGAGATATCAATTATACCAAATTAATCTTATCTCCTTCACGTGTATCCCACAAGCTCAAATCTGCCCGTGCCTATGTACACAAGGGATGGACCTGGTTTATGCCTGAACTTTCTTTGTCCATCTTCAAAACTAACCTTCACTTTGGCCAACAATACAAGATTAAACATATTTATACAAAATACTGACTTCGTCTTCTTCCTTGCATCTTTTCTGAAATTTAACTCAAATCTTGCTCAAATCTACTCCAAATCACTTCAAATTTAAATTTTGAACTCCTTTTGATATTTTCAACCAATTGGAACAACACCCAATCCAAACAACTAACAAACTCAAAATATCATATTTTCAAAAGCAAAGCTTTGAATGACCTTCAATGGTGGACTTCTACTCTTTAATTTTATTACATTGCAACCAGGTGACATAGGGGGAGAAGCAGAAAATACACGGCCTCTTGAAGCATATGTAGAAGATGTGAGAAGAAGAGAGAGTGAAAGCAATGGTTGTGAGAACACAGATTTAACTCCATAGCTTTTAGAAGCAATGGTTATAAGAACACAAATTTTGAATTTGCTAGTGCTTTCAAAATATGTACAATATGGGCTAGGTCGGGTAAAACTTAAAAATATGGGTCATGTTTTGTTATGGTGTGAAGTCACATGTATTTTCTTGTAATTCTTTCTTAATTTTTTTCCATCTTTATTTTGAAATATAATATCAAAAAAGAATGAGAGAAAGAGAGATACACATTTTTATGCCTAAAAATGTAATCTTTTTGTACAAAGAAACATTATTCAACAAAATCAAAAATAATTTTGAAAGAAAAGCCCAACTTACCTTCACCCTCCCTCCAAACCTCCCATGATCCATCAAAACTAACTCTTTCCAAATTCACATCTTTCCTTAATCAATCAAGCTCAATCAAAGACTTAAACATCTGCCTTGTAAAACTTGAATCAAGTTATTAGCATTGTTTCTTACCTTTTCATTATCATCTTTTAATAACTCAAAAATTTTCAACACATTTAGTTTATACCGGCAAAACAATATTTGTTTAATAGATCTGGTGTAATGACTCGGCCAGTCATTTTGAGAGTTGTAACCCCATTCCTCCATTTTTACTCAATTTATGCTTCACAGTTGTTATGTGACTTTTCAGGGTGATTAATTTGGGTCCGGTGAGGTTTTAGGAATGAATTGGAACACTTAGTTCCAAGGTTTAAAGTTTACGTTGAAATAGTGACCGGATGTCGACTTATGTGTAAACGACCCTGAAATAGAGTTTTGATGATTCCAATAGCTCTGTATGGTTATTTTGGACTTAGGAGCGTGTTCGGAATTTTTTTGGAATTCTATAGTGAAATTTGGCTTGAAATGGCGAAAGTTAAATTTTTGAAAACTTTGACCGGGGAGTTGACTTTTTGATATTGGGGTCGGAATCAAGTTCTGAAAATTTTCATAGCTCCATTATGTCATTTATGACTTGTGTGCAAAATTTGAGGTCAATCGGAATTGATTTGATAGATTTCGGCATCGAATGTAGAAGTTGGAAATTCTTAAGTTCCTTAAGCTTGAATTGGGGTATGATTCATGGTTTTAGCATTGTTTTATGTGATTTGAGGTTTCGACTAAGTTTGTATTATATTTTAGGACTTGTTTGTGTATTTTATTGAGGTCCCGAGGGCCTCAAGTGAGTTTCGGATGGTTAATGGATCAAAATTTGGACTTAAACAGCTACTGGAATTTTTCTACTGGAAATCGAGGTTGAAAATCGAGGCTGGAAAAATCGAGCCTGGAAAATCGAGGCTGGAAATCGAGGGCAGCGCCTGGACAGAAACTTTAAGTTATAAAATGGGGGCTTCATCCCATTTTCCATTTTTGACAAATTGGAGCTTGGGGAGAGGCGATTATTGAGAGATTTTCAAGGAAAAACATCGGGGTAAGTGATTTTAACTCGGATTTGGTCAATATGCACGAATATATCATTGTTTTCATCATTTAATTAGTGTTTTGAGATGGAAATTTGGGGACAATGAGGAAGAGTTTTTGGACTAGAATTTTGAGGTTTTGAATGGGATTTTTTTATCAGATTTGAGTAAATTTGGTATGGTTTGACTCGTGAGTGAATGGTCGGGTTTTGTGACTTTTGTTGAATTTCGAGATATGGGCCCGGGGGCCGGGTTTGAGTCGATTTTGGATTTTTGGCTATAATTTCGTATTTTCTTGTGGAATTATTTCCTTTAGCCTATATTGATTGTACTGTACTGCTTGTGGCTAGATTCGGGACATTTGGAGACCAAATCTCGAGGCAAGGGCATATCAGAGTAAGAAATTACGTGGTTTTGAGGTAAGTAACACTTCTAAACTTGGTCCTGAGGGTATGAATCCCCGAATTGGTGTTATATAAATTATTTGGAGGTGACGCACACGATAGTTAACGAGCGTGTGGACGTGCACCATTGAAATTGTGACTTGAATAAATTCCGTGAAGTTGTAAAAATTAAAGAATCGTGTTGTTATTTGAACATTTCCCACGTGTTAGAGAAATTGAGCTGAGGCTCTTATTAAAGATCATGTTTAGGCTACGTGCCGATATTTTGGGACCCATGGAGTCGTGTTGTTGTTAAATTAGTTATTTTAAAAATGTACATTTCACACTCAGTCATATTCATCCATTATGAGAATATTTATGGGATCGAGCTGCGATCCGCAACAGGCCATATTGGCTATATATATATATATATATATATATATATATATATATATATATATATATGGATTGGGGCTGCCCACCTGCAGCAGGCCTTATAGGCTTTACTATTATATGGATCGGGGCTGCCCGCCCTGCAATATGCCTTATTATTATTATTATTATTATTATTATTATTATTATTATTATTATTATTATTATTATTATTATTATTATTATTATTATTATTATTATTATTATTATTATTATTATTATTATTATTATTATTATTATTATTATTATTATTATTATTATTATTATTATTATTATTATTATTATTATTATTATTATTATTATTATTATTATTATTATTATTATTATTATTATTATTATTATTATTATTATTATTATTATTATTATTATTATTATTATTATTATTATTATTATTATTATTATTATTATTATTATTATTATTATTATTATTATTATTATTATTATTATTATTATTATTATTATTATTATTATTATTATTATTATTATTATTATTATTATTATTATTATTATTATTATTATTATTATTATTATTATTATTATTATTATTATTATTATTATTATTATTATTATTATTATTATTATTATTATTATTATTATTATTATTATTATTATTATTATTATTATTATTATTATTATTATTATTATTATTATTATTATTATTATTATTATTATTATTATTATTATTATTATTATTATTATTATTATTATTATTATTATTATTATTATTATTATTATTATTATTATTATTATTATTATTATTATTATTATTATTATTATTATTATTATTATTATTATTATTATTATTATTATTATTATTATTATTATTATTATTATTATTATTATTATTATTATTATTATTATTATTATTATTATTATTATTATTATTATTATTATTATTATGGGATCGGACTGCACGCCGCAGTAGGCCATATCGGTTTTATATAGCGCTTGAGTTGAAGGAGCCCCTCCGGAGTCTGTACACACCCCAAGTGAGCGTAGATGATTATATATTCGGGATGGACTTCCCAGGGCATGGACTTGCCTTACTTATTTATATTGTGATGAATTTCGCTGGACATGGATCTTGTCCGTATCATTTACATTTGGGGATAAATTACCCAAGGGCTGGATTGGCCTTATACGGTACTGAGTGACTGACTGTCAGTCGATGTGTATGTATATACGGGATGGAATATCCCTGGGCTGGATTGGCCATAAACAGTACCGAGTGACCGAATGAATTCTGACTAGTAGTACATGAGGTCTTTCCACTGAGATGCCATATCCCTCATATCATGTAATATTGATCTATTTTTGCTTGTACTAAGTTTAACTATTGAACTTGAAAGCATGCCTACATTTCTGTACCATTATTTATGTACTGGATTGTACTTGCGGAACTCATCACTACTTTCAGCCCAAAGGTTAGTCTTGTTACTTATTGAGTTGGTTGTACTCACACTACACTCTGTACCTCATGTGCAGATCCAGGTGCTTACGGACATGGCGACTGTTAGATATCAGAGTGTTATCAGTTAGAGACTATCAAGATAGCTGCCTGGAGTTCGCTGACCTTGACTTTCTTTCCTTCAGTTATTGTACTGTTCTATACTTTCAGATAGTGTTTTATCAGTCAGACTTTGTATTCATATTAGATGCTCATGTACTCAGTGACACAAGATTTTGGGAGTGTTTATATCATTTTTTGTGAGTGACTTTCCACTGAATTTAAATATTATGTTTTCAAACTTTAAAGATATGGTGATTTATTGAGATTGCCGGTTTGCCTAGTATTGAGATAGACGCCATCACGACAGGTGAGATTTTGGGTCGTGACAAGTTGGTATTAGAGCCTAGGTTACATAGGTCTCACGAGTCATGAGCAGGTTTAGTAGAGTCTTGCGGATCGGTATGGAGACGTTTGTACTTATCTTCGAAAGGCTGCTGAACCCTTAGGAAACTTTCTCCTTCTTGCAATTCTGTCGTGCGAATTTGTTTATTCCGGAAACTAAATTTCTGTTATTCTATTCTCTCACAGATGGTAAGGACACGTACTACCAGATCAGACGGTCAACCACCAGTGCCACTAATTAGGGCCGCGAGAGGTCGGGGCCGTGGTAGAGGCCGAGGTAGAGGTCGAGGTGTAGCTCGTACAACAGTTGAAGCAGCACCTGTAGCACCACCAGTTGCTCCAGCTCAGGAGCAAATTCCAGATATAGCTGAGCCTGCAAGACCAGCTCAGACACCAGCTGTGCCCATTGTGATTCCAAGGCCTTCAAGAGGCTCTGGCCCAGATATTGACAGTTTGCACTAGCCTTACTCAGGTGGTTTCGGCTCAGGCCGCACCTGCCACTTCTCAAGCCGGGGGAGGTACTCATACCCCTGTTGCTCGTACCCCAGATCAGGTAGTGCAGGGACTTCAGATACTGGGGGCACTACCAGTCCAACCAGTTGCAACTGCTCAGGCCCCGGTAGTCCCCGTTATGGAAGATGATGAGCAGAGGAGACTTGAGAGATTTGGGAGGCTTCGACCTCCATCATTTAGCGGTGCTGAGTCAGAGGATGCTCAGGGTTTTCTGGATAAGTGCCAGCGAATGGTTCGGACAACGGGTATTCTGGAGACTAGTGGGGTCTCGTTCACTACTTTTTAGTTTTCTGGGACTGCTTTCAGATGGTGGGAGGCATATGAGAGGCGCAGGTCGGTCAATGCAGTACCACTTTCATGGCAGGAGTTCTCCATTTTCTTTTTGGAGAAGTTTGTGCCGCAGTCTCAAAGAGAGGAGTTGCGTAGGCAGTTTGAGCAGTTACGTCAGGATGGTATGTCTGTGGCGCAGTACGAGATGAGATTTTATGAGTTGGCTCGTCACGCAGTTTGTTGGTTCCCACTGATAGGGAGAGGATTAGGAGGTTCATTTATGGCCTCACATATCAGCTGCAGTTACTTATGACTAGGGAGAGGGTATCTGGTGCCACTTTTGATGAGGTGGTTGACATTACTCAGCAGATAGAGGTGGTCCGTAGCCAGGAGCGTGGTGAGAGGGAGGCCAAGAGGCCTCGAGGTTTGGACAGTTCTGGTGGGGTACCTTTTGGTGGGCAGTCCTACCACAGTAGGGGTCGTCCTTATAGACACGCTCAGATGGGTCGTCCAGTTCACCATGGTGCATCATCCAGCCATGGTTCATACAATTCTCATCAGGGTCAGTCATCTCTCAGTGCACTTCCAGCCCAGAGTACGCCCCGTGCTCCTTTAGTTCAGGGATCATCTGTACCAGGTTCTTCTGGTAGTTATTCTGGTTCTCGAGGTCCGCCTCAAAACTCGCCACCAGATCCAGGGAGCGAGGGTGTTCTCCAAAATTGATTTGAGATCTGGGTATCACCAGTTGAAAATTCCGGATTCGGATATTCTGAAGACGGCATTTAGGACTCGTTATGACCACTATGAATTTCTCGTGATTTCTTTTGGGCTGACCAACGCCCCAGCATCATTTATGCACTTCATCAATAGTGTATTCCAGCCATATCTTGATTCATTTATCATAGTATTTATTGATGATATCCTGGTATACTCACGTAGCCAGAAGGATCATGTACAACACTTGGGTATTGTATTACAGAGGCTGAGAGAGGAGAGACTTTATGCCAAATTCTCTAAGTGTGAATTCTGGCTTAGTTCAGTGGCATTCTTGGGACACATAGTGTCCAGTGAAGGAATTAAGGTGGATCCGAAGAAGATAGAGGCAGTTCAGAGTTGGCCCAGGCCATCTTCAGCTATTGAGATTCGGAGTTTTCTCGGCTTGGCCGGTTATTATCATCGCTTCGTGGAGGGTTTCTTGTTTAATGCGGCGCCTATGACTGAATTGACCCAGAAAGGTGCTCCGTTCAGGTGGTCGGATGAGTGTGAAGAGAGCTTTCAAAAGCTCATGACAACTTTGACTACAATCCCAGTATTGGTATTGCCTACAGGTTCAGGGTCTTATACTGTGCATTGTGATGCGTCGCGTATTGGTCTTGGTGTAATGCTGATGCAAGACGGTAGGGTGATTGCCTATGCGTCTAGACAGTTAAAGGTACATGAGAAGAATTATCCTGTCCACTACCTTGAGTTAGCAGCTATTGTTCATACTTTGAAAATTTGGCGACATTATTTGTACGGTGTCCATTGTGAGGTTTATACTGATCACCAGAGTCTACAACATTTGTTTAAACAAAAGGATCTTAATTTGCGACAATGAAGGTGGTTGGAGTTGCTTAAGGATTATGATATCACCATTCTCTATCATACCGGAAAGGCCAATGTGGTGGCCGATGCCTTGAGTCGTAAGGCAGAGAGTTTGGGTAGCTTAGCATACTTACCGGTAGCAGAGAGGCCTTTAGCCTTGGATGTTCAGGCCTTGGCCAACCAATTTGTCAGATTGGATATTTCTGAGCCGAGCCGAGTTTTGGCTTACGTGGTTTCTCAGTCTCTTCTTTATGATCACATCAGAGAACGTTAGTATGATGACCCTCATCTGCTTGTCCTTAAGGACACGATTCAACACGGTGATTCCAAGGAAGTCCTTATTGGAGATGACGGTGTATTACAGATGCAGGGTAGGCTATGTGTGCCTAATGTAGATGGTTTGCATGAGTAGATTCTCCAGGAGGCTCACAGTTCGCGGTACTCCATTCATCCAGGTGTCGCGAAAATGCATCAGGATTTGAGGTAACACTATTGGTGGAGGCGAATGAAAAAAGATATAGTTATATTTGTAGCTAGGTGTTTAAATTGTCAACAGGTGAAGTACGAGCATCAGAGACCGGGCGAATTGCTTTAGAGACTTGAAATTCTGGAGTGGAAGTGGGAGCGTATTATGATGGACTTCGTAGTTGGGCTCCCACGGACTTTGAGAATGTTTGATGCTGTTTGGGTGATTGTAGATCGGTTGACCTAGTCAGCTCATTTTATTTCTGTGGTTACTACTTACTCTTCGGAGCAGCTGGCTTATTGTCAGGCTTCATAGCGTACCGGTATCTATCATCTCTGACTGGGGTACGCAGTTTATATCACGGTTCTGGAGAGCCGTACAATGAGAGTTGGGTTCTCGTGTGGAGTTGAGTACAACATTTTACCCTTAGAAGGACGGGAAGTCCGAGCGCACTATTCAGATACTGGAGGATATGCTTCGTGCTTGTGTGATAGATTTTGGGGATGCTTGGGATCAGTTCTTTCCACTTGCGGAGTTTGCTTACAACAACAGTTATCAGTCGAGCATTCAGATGGCGGTGTATGAAGCCTTATATAGTAGGCGGTGCCGGTCTCCAGTGGGTTGGTTCGAGCCGGGCGAAGCTAGACTATTGGGTACGGACTTGGTTCAAGATGCCTTGGAAATGGTTAAATTAATTCAGGATCGGCTTCGTACAACCCAATCTAGAAAAAAGAGTTATGTGGATCAAAAAGTTCGTGATGTTGCATTCATGGTTGGTGAGCGGGTCTTGCTCCGGGTTTCGCCCATGAAGGGTGTTATGAGATTTGGGAAGAAGGGCAAGTTGAGCCCTAGGTATATTGGGCCTTTTGAGATTCTTGAAAGAATTGGAGAGGTGGCTTATAGACTTGCACTACACCTAATCTCTCTGCAGTTCATCCAGAGTTCCATGTTTCCATGCTCCGAAAGTATTACGGTGATCCGTCTCATGTGTTAGACTTCAGCTGAGTCCAGTTGGATAAGGATCTATCTTATGTTGAGGAGCGAGTGGCCATTTTGGACAGACATGTTAGAAAGCTAAGATCGAAGAGCACTGCTTCGGTAAAAGTACAGTGGAGGGGCCATCCGGTTGAGGAGGTGACCTGGGAGACCGAGCATAATATGCGTAGCTGTTATCCTCATCTTTTCAAACTCCAGGTACAATTCTAAACCCGTTAGAGGACAAACGTTTGTTTAAGAGGGGGAGGATGTAATGACCCGGCCAGTCGTTTTGAGAGTTGTAGCGCCATTCCCCTATTTACTGCTCAATTTATGCTTCACAGTTGTTATGTGACTTGTCGGGGTGATTAATTTGGGTCCGGTGAGGTTTTAGGAATGAATTGGAACACTTAGTTCCAAGGTTTAAAGTTTAAGTTGAAATAGTGACCGGATGTCGACTTATATGTAAACGACCCCAGAATAGAGTTTTGATGATTCCAATAGCTCCGTATGGTGAATTTTGATTTAGGACCGTGTCCGGAAATTATTTTAAAAGTCCGTAGTGGAATTTGGCTTAAAATGGCAAAAGTTAAATTTTTGGAAAGTTTGACTGGGGAGTTAAATTTTTGATATTGGGGTCGGAATCCAGTTTTAAAAATTTTCGTAGCTCCGCTATGCCATTTATGACTTGTGTGCAAAATTTGAGGTCAATCGGAATTGATTTGATAGGTTTCGGCATCGAATGTAGAAGTTGGAAATTCTTAAGTTCCTTAAGTTTGAATTGGGGTATGATTCATGGTTTTAGTATTGTTTTATATGATTTGAGGTTTCGACTAAGTTCGTATGATGTTTTAGGATCTTTTTGTGTATTTGGTTGAGGTCCCGAGGGCCTCGGGTGAGTTTCGGATGGTTAACAGATCAAAATTTGGACTTAAACAGTTGTTGGAATTTTTATGCTGGAAATTTCTGTTGGAAATCGAGGCTGGAAAAATCGAGGCTGGAAATCGAGGGCAGCGCCTCGACAAAAACTTTAAGTTATAAAATGGGGGCTTCATCCCATTTTCTATTTTTGACAAATTGGAGCTTGGGGAGAGGCGATTTTTGAGAGATTTTCAAGAAAAAATATCGGGGTAAGTTATTCTAACTCGGATTTGGTCAATATACACGAATATATCATTGTTTCCATCATTTAATTAGTGTTTTGAGATGGAAATTTGGGGAAAATGAGAAAGAGTTTTTGGACTAGAATTTTGAGGTTTTGAATGAGATTTTGTTATCGGATTTGAGTAAATTTGGTATGGTTAGACTCGTGAGTGAATGGGCTTTCAGATTTTGTGACTTTTGTCGGATTTCGAAACATGGGCCCGGGGGCCGGGTTTGAGTTGATTTCGAATTTTTAGCTATAATTTCATATTTTCTTATGGAATTAATTTCTTTAGCCTATATTGATTGTACTGTACTGCTTGTGGCTAGATTCGGGACATTTGGAGACTAATTCACGAGGCAATGGCATAGCAGAGTAAGAAATTATGCGGTTTTGAGGTAAGTAACACTTCTATACTTGGTTCTGAGAGTCCGAATCCCCGAATTGGTGTTACATAAATTATTTGGAGGTGACACACACGATAGTTGACGAGCGTGTGGACGTGCACCATTGAAATTGTGACTTGAATAAATTCTGTGAAGTTGTAAAAATTAAAAAATCATGTTGTTATTTGAACATTTCCCACGTGTTAGAGAAATTGAGCTGAGGCTCTTATTAAAGATCATGTTTAGGCTACGTGCCGATATTTTGGGATCCATGGGGTCGTGTTGTTGTTAAATTAATTATTTTAAAAATGTACATTTCACACTCAGTCATATTCATCTATTGTGAGGATATTTATGGGATCGAGCTGCGCGCCGCAGCACGCCATATTGGCTTTATATATATTATTATAATATGGATCGAGGTTGCCCGCCTGCAGCAGGCCTTATAGGCTTTACTATTATATGGAATGGGGCTGCTCGCCTGCAGCAGGCCTTATAAGCTTTATTATTATTATTATTATTATTATAGGCTTCATTATTATTATTATTATTATTATTATTATTATTATTATTATTATTATTATTATTATTATTATTATTATTATTATAGGCTTTATTATTATTATTATTATTATTATTATTATTATTATTATTATTATTATTATTATTATTATTATTATTATTATTATTATTATTATTATTTTTGGGATCGGACTGCACGCCGCAGTAGGCTATATCGGTTTTATATAGCGTTTGGGTTGAAGGAGCCCCTCCAGAGTCTGTACACACCCCAAGTGAGCGTAGATGATTATATATTCGGGATGGACTTCCTAGGGCATGGACTTGCCTTATTTATTTATATTGTGATGAATTTCGCTGGACATGGATCTTGTCCGTATCATTTACATTTGGGGATAAATTATCCAAGGGCTTGATTGGCCTTATACGGTACTGAGTGACTGACTGTCAGTCGATGTGTATGTATATACGAGATGGAATATCCCTGGGCTGGATTGGCCATAAACAATACCGAGTGACCGAATGAATTCTGACCAGTAGTATATGAGGTCTTTCCACTGAGATGCCATATTCCTCATATCATGTAATATTGATCTATTTTTGCTTGTACTGAGTTTAACTATTGAACTTGAAAGCATGCCTACATTTCTGTACCATTATTTATGTACTGGATTGTACTTGCGGAACTCATCACTACTTTCAGCCCAAAGATTAGTCTTGTTACTTATTGAGTTGGTTGTACTCGTACTACATTCTACACCTCGTGTGCAGATCCAGGTGCTTATGGACACGACGACTGTTAGATATCAAAGTGCTATCAGTTGGAGACTATCAAGGTAGCTGCCTGGAGTCCGTTGACCTTGACCTTTTTTCCTTCAGTTAATGTATTGTTCTATACTTTCAGATAGTGTTTTATCAGTCAGACTTTGTATTCATATTAGATGCTTATGTACTCAGTGACACCGGGTTTTGGGAGTGTTTATATCTGTATTTGTGAGTGATTTTTCGCTAAATTTAAATATTATGTTTTCAAACTTCAAAGATATGGTGATTTATTGAGATGGTTGGTTTGCCTAATATTGAGATATGCGCCATCACGACATGTGAGATTTTGGATCGTGACATCTAGAATGAAAATGATTCCTTACAGTGAGGCTAAAATTTTCAGGAAAATCATTAAGTATAAGTTTACTGGCAAAATCAAAAGATTATATGAGTGGTTTTGATGAGTTGTCATCCATAATATTTGAGCTAGTCGAATTTGGTAGCTTATTGAATTGAAAAGGCTGCGGGGCATGCACATATCCAAATGCCCTTTATAGTAGTAATAGATAATGTCATTCGCAAAAGCTGCCAGACTATATTTAGATTGGAAACTACTGAACAAATGAAAAGAAATCAAGCCATCATGTTCGATGTTTGCAGGCAACAGGACTTTGGCAAAAATGAAAGTGAAGTAGATTTCACTGAGCTCGGAAAAATAAGATGACATTTGAGGATCAAGAAAAGGAACATTGGAAGTACCTGAATCACATTATGTATCTAAAACTACAACCTCAAGTAACTATAACAAAGAGATTGATGAAAATCAAAAAAAGACTCTGAATTTTGAAGTTTTATGTTTTTCTGTTTGGTCCAAAGACATACTTGATGATCGAATCTTTGATCGATAGCAATTCAGGGAACTCATTTTTCAGTTTTGTCGTGTCAAGCTCATTGTTACTTCTCGGTGCAACGATCACTTTTGCTTGTTCTTGAAGATTAAAATTCTGCCACTTGAAGTTGGGATCTATGTATTCTCTGTACATCTCTAGAATCTCATTGTGGCTCACAACTCCTGGATTGGTGAAGTTCCATATTCCTCTGCAGTTTCTCTTTGCCATCTCAATAGAGATTGGTAGCAGCTCATCTAGCACTGTCATGCTATTTGGTATGTTTACCACTTTATCATAACGCGTGATCTTTGTGATGAAGTTTCTCGGGTTGCTAAGGTCAGATGATATTGGCATTCTCACTCTGAGGGTACAAACATTCTCATATTCTTTTAGAAGCTCCTCAACCTACAGATATTAACAGAATGCTTCAGCTGTTATGTTATAGAAATCAAATTAAAATGAAAATGTAAATGTAGTTGCTGCCTCTGGCATTAAAGCCAAGGGTCATGTGTTGTTCCATTGTTGCTCAAGAAAAGGCCATTAATTGTAGACAAGGCAACTAAATATTTGCCTGTGCTTTAAAAGAGTTCTTGTTAGTAGCAATGAAATGCTTAATCAGAATGAATTAGTTACCATGGCTTTGGTCTTGGAGTAGAATGATCCTGTAAAATTTGGTTTGTCTTCCTCTTTGAATCCAATACCTGAGCCTAGTGGGTGCCTCTCGTCATACTCGAAAATGCATCCTGTAGCGAAATTCATCACCAAGATATCCACTTCTCTACAGATATCAGCCAAAGTTAGTGTACCAACGACGTTAGTTCTAATTGTCTCTACTTTATGTGATTCACACCAATCCACATTAGGCCTCCCAGTAACACCAGCCGCATTGAAAACATGGGTCGGCCTTACTCTTATCATGTCATGCATTAGCGAATTCCTATCCTGCAGTCGTCCTGTCCCATACTCGTATGCTATTCCACGTTCTTCACAAATCTTTCCTAACAACCCTCCGATCCAACCACTTTTTCCATAAATCAAGAACTTTAAGTCTGAGCCACAGCCTTTCTTGCTTCCTTTTATAAGCTGCAACAAGCACCCTTCATCATGTGAAGGCATAATGTTGGAAATTCTTGGATGCGGGTGAAGGGCTCCGGTTATATCACCCCACCAATCAGGATTTTTGGTGTACCATTCCAGAGTCATCTTTAGTCCTTCCTCCCAAGAGGTCTGTTCTCGCCACCCTAACTTCTTAAGCTTTTGATCATCCAAGAAATACCTTTGGTCATTAAACGGCCTGTCTTGCACAAACTTGATCACTTCTTGAGCATTCAAGCCGAATAATTTGCATATGTCCTCAGCCACATCCAAAACTCGCCTCTCCTTTTTAGTGCCAATGTTATACACATGTCCAATCACCCCTTTATGCAGTATCACATCAAATGCCTCAGCAACATCATCAGAGTACAAATAGCTCCTAACATTCGATCCATCCCCATGAATTGGCAAACGCTCGCCTTTCATGGCAAGAATAATGAACTTTGGGATCAACTTCTCAGGGTACTGATTTGGTCCATACACATTATTCCCTCGGGTTGTGATTGTCGGTAGGCCATAAGACCTATGGTAAGCCATGACAAGCATTTCAGCGCCCGCTTTAGTAGCAGAATATGGATTAGTAGGAAGGAGTTGAGAAGCTTCAGGATTGCCAATGTCAGTCTCCAAATCAGTCTCACCATAAACTTCATCTGTACTAACATGAATGAATCTCTTGATAGATTTAGTCAACTTACAAGCTTCAAGAAGTACATGTGTACCATAAATGTTATTGATTGTGAACTCAAATGAATTTCCAAATGAATTATCCACATGAGTCTGTGCTGCAAAATGCATAATTGTGTCAATCTTCTCCTCAACCAAAAGATGGTTGATAAGATCAGCACTTGTAATATCAGCCTTGACAAATTTGAAATTAGGAGATGAGTAACTCGGCTCCAAATTTTTCAAGCTCGAACAATAATCGAGCTTGTCAAGAGCAACAATCCTGTAGTCAGGATAAAGCTTGGTCAATCTGTTGGTTACATGGGATGGAATGAAGCCTGCTGCACCAGTTATGAGGATGTTTTTGGGTACATAAGGAGTTGGTTCGGACATCCTTGTTTCTCTGCTGTTTTAATGCACTGTTACAGAATCATAGGGAAGAAACATTTAGGCTTTTGCTTAACATGAAAAAAAAGAACAAAAGCATTATAAGTTTTATTAGTTCTACTGACCTTAAAAGTAATACTTCTTGCTATTCTAATATGAAGTCAACTACCTTCGCTCTTATACGTAGTGATCAGAGTTGACTATATATCATGAATTTCTGGAACAATCAATTTCATCATTCTAAATGGAGAAAATGATATGTCTTGGGCCAGAGGTGATGTAATATAGTTTCAAAGGGTTAGACTGGACCAAATATATTTTACATGGAAATATATATAAACGTGAAAAATCACTATACTAAATTTGAACCCGTTTGGGGTGCGGCCTTTCCCCAGACCCTGCGTGAACGCATGATGCTTTGTGCACCGGACTGCCTTATTTTTAAAGAATTTTGAACCCACAAAAGTGTAATGAATTTTGTGGTGAGAAGTGAGAACATTAATATTTCTCCCATCAAATTTAAATCCCGGATCAACACACCTCTTTATCCGTGGAGACCATTACTCTTTTACACTTCAGATTAATTAATTCTAGTTTATTTTAGACATGTTTGAATAATGGGATTCTTTTTATTTGATTTTAACGCATAAATCTTGATAAATACAGTAAAAATTATCTTCAAAGAAAAATTCAAGATTATATTATGCAACCAATAGAAAACTGAATCAATAACACCAACAAATTGATACCAACAACACAAACAAATAGAAAAAAAAACAAACAGTATTTTGACTTACACTTTTCACTTCATGGAATTTTAGAATCGTCAGAGGAAATAACACGGATTGTACACATAAAAAAAGAAGGAAATGAAGTAAAGAGACTCTAATGCATGAATTTAGTGACAGTTACGTTGAAGGAAAGGAAAGAGAGTAAAAAGGTAGAGAAAACAAAAGTAGCAGAGATACGTACGTACGACTGTTGATGATGCGTGAAGATAGCAAAAGTAGTAGAGATTAGGCGGGTCTCTAGTTCCTCTTTTTCAGGTTGAAAGAAATATGCCAACGAGATTAGATTATATTACACTTTGACACCTCTACACTTTTTATAATGACCACATGTCTTTTTCTCTTCTATGTAATTGATAATTGAAACATGAAGTTGAATTCGAACATACTAAAATCAACTAAAGAGGCAGTCATAACGTACCTATTTGGAAAGAAAGAGAAAAGAAAACTCATCACTCTAGTGAAAGAAGAGATATAGAGAGGATGGACCAATTTAAGTTATTTAAGTGGATGTTTGTGTTATTATACATCTTATAGCCTGCTTGCCAAAACTTTTTGGAGGCCAAAACATTTGTTTTCCAAAAAAAAATTACTTTCGTAAAAATTTGAGGTGTTTGGTACTTTTGAGCAGGAGCAGTTTCCTAAAAATTATCTTTTGAAATAAAACAATAAGGAAAAGAATAATATTGCAAGGAAAAGAGAGGTAATTCTTATTGAATTTAGGGATGAATTATAATGGGTAAGACCCCTCTATTTATAGGGAGAAAATGACTTAGCCACAAAGTAACAAACTCTCTAAAAGATAGACATTCCCTCTAAGTACAATTCTATTCATAACCCCCCCCTCCTCAATAAATAATGTGCCTCGTTAAAACCTTAACTAAAATAAAACCCAATGAGAAACAATTCTAGTGAAGAAAAAAGAGTACACATATTTAGAAATATGCCTTTTAGTTACCTCGCTAAAAATCTTGCAAGGAAACCCAGTGGGACAAAACCTTATAAGGGAAAAAGAGTACAACGTGTATTAACTCCCCTTGATAAGTGCATCAATTCACATCTTTGAACCTACGCATCCCAATCTTGTACACTAGCTTCTTGAAGGTTGACGTCGGTAGAGATTTGGTGAACAAATCAGCCATATTATCACTTGAACGAATCTGTTGTACATTGATATCACCATTCTTTTGAAGCTCATGTGTGAAAAATAACTTCAGTGAAATGCACTTTGTCCTATCTCCTTTTAGGACTCCTCCATTCAATTGGGCTATGCATGCTGCATTATCTTCATACAAAATCGTGGGTAGTTTGTCACATTTCAAACCATATTTGTCTCGATAAGACGTATTATAGACCTCAACCACATACATTCTCGACTTGCTTCATGAATAGTAATTATCTCAGCATGATTAGATAAAGTAGCCATGATTGATTGCTTAATCGATCGCCAAGATATGACAGTGCCTCCACAAGTAAACACATAGCCTATTTGAGATCGTGCCTTATTTGTATCGGATAAATACCCAGCATCGGCATAACTAACAAGATCGGAACTACAATTATTGCCATAAAATAAGCCCATATCGGTAGTCCCTTTTAGATACCGCAATATGTGTTTGATTCCATTCCAATGTCTCCTTGTAGGAGAAGAGCTATATCTTGCTAAGACATTAACTGAAAATGTTATGTCAGGCCTTGTTGTATTAGCAAAATATATTAGTGCACCAATTGCACTAAGATATGGTACTTTAGGACTAAGTAGCTCTTCATTCTTTTCTTGAGGTCGGAACGGATCCTTATTCACATCAAGTGATCGAACCACTATCGGAGTACTTAATAGATGTGCTCCATTCATGTAAAACCGTTTCAATACCTTTTCTGTGTAGGCAGATTATTGAACAAAAATCCCGTTTGTCAAATGTTCAATTTGCAAACCGAGACATAATTTTGTCCTTTTGAGATCTTTCATCTCGAATTCCTTCTTTAAATAATCAATTGCTTTTTGGAGTTCTATAGGAGTTCCACTAAGGTTTATGTCATCAACATATACGGCAAGTACAATAAATTTCGATGTTGTTTTCTTTATAAAAACACATGGACCTTCCTTTAATAAATACTCACTAAGGCGGTTATACCACGTTCTTCCTGATTGCTTTAGACCATACAAAGATCTTTGCAATTTGATTAAAAATATTTTTTGGGACTTTGAATTATGTGTGTCAGGCATTTTAAATCCCTTGAGAATTTTCATGTATATATCATTATCAAGGGAGCCGTAAAGGTAGGGTGTAACCACATCCATTAAATGCATGTCAAGCTTTTCATGGACAACAAAACTAACGAGATAACGAAATGTTATTGCATCCATAACAGGAGAATACATATCTTCATAATCGACACCAGGCCTTTGTCAAAATCCTTGTGCAACAAGGCGTGCCTTATATCGTTGTACCTCATTTTTCTCATTCCTTTTAGGTACAAAGACCCATTTATATCCAACAGGCTTAACGCTATTAGGTGTTTGGACTACAAGCCCAAAAACTTCACGTTTCGCAAGTGAATCCAACTCAGATTGGATTGGTTCTTTCCATTTTAGCCAATCACATCTTTGTCGACATTCTCCAACAAATTAAGGTTCAAAATACTCACTATCTTGCATAATGCTAGATGCAACATTATATGCAAAGATATAATACACCACTATATCCACTCGATTCAAATTTGTCTCAATATCCATTGGGTTTATTGATAGTTCCTTATTTTGTTGAGTCTCACGCTAATTGATTTCCTCATGAATCTCAGGATTGGTTAAATCGTGGATTTCTTCATAAGGCTCTTTTGTGTTGTCATCTTGAGCATTTGTTTTTATTTTTCTAGGATTTTGATCCTTCGAACCCAATGGTCTGCCACACTTTAGGCGTGCTTTTGACTCATTAGCTATGGCTCTAGAAGATTGTCCAACAAGAACATCAATACGAACTGGAATATTCTCTGCAGGGATATGTGATTTTGTTATCCTTTTCAGATCTGTAAATGCGTCTGGCATTTGATTTGCTATTTTCTGCAAGTGAATGATCTTTTGCACCTTTTTTCATAAATAGAGGCAGGTGGATCAAGATGAGACAACAATAAATTTTTTCACAAAATTTTCCGTTTGGTTTCACCAATTTCTCCCCCTAATTTTTGGAAAAGTGTCTTATCGAATCGACAGTCTGCAAATCGAGTAGTGAACAAATCCCCCATTAATGTTTCGAGGTAGCGAATAATGGAGGACGATTCAAACCCAACATACATTCCTAACCTTCTTTGGGGACCCATTTTGGTGCGATATGGCGGTGCTACACGCACATATATTGTGCATCCAAAAATTCTTAAATGAGATATATTAGGTTCATGACCCAAAACTAATTGCAACGGGGAATATTTATGATACTTTGTCGGTCTGAGACGAACTAGCATTGCTGCATGCAAAATGGCGTGACCCCAAACAGAAGTGAGTAACCTTGTTTTCATGAGTAATAGTCTTGCTATCAATTGCAGACGTTTAATTAAATACTCTGCAAGGCCATTTTGAGTGTGAACATGAGCTATAAAATGTTTCACTTTTATCCCAATTGATAAGCAATAATCATTAAATGCTTGGGATGACTCAACAACATTATCAAGTCTAATAGACTTAATTGGTTCATCGGGAAATTATGCCCGTAATCGTATTATTTGTGCCATTAATTTTGCAAACGCCAGGTTGCGATATGACAATAGGCACATATGAGACCATCTAGAAGATATATCTATTAAGACCATAAAATATCTAAACGACCCACTAGGTGGGTGAATAGGTCCACAAATATCCCCTTGTATACGTTCCAAAAATGCAGGGGACTCAAAACCCAATCTTTGTTGGAGATGGTCTAATAATTAACTTGCTTTGATAACAAGAAGTGTCACGACCCGAAATCCACTATAGGTCGTGATTGCACCTAATGCCGCCGTTAGGCAATCCAATGTTGATTTATCAATTTTATTCATACATTTTGTTACTTTGAAATTACTAATTCCCAATAATGTAACAGTATAAAATAAAATTTATAGAGTAAATGATGATTTTTACGTGATCTATGATAACAACAACCAGAATAAATTTTTAAAACCCGGTATCACAAGTGTATGAGCATTTTCTAAGAAGTACAACAGTAATACAACATCCGTCTAGAATATAGATAAGACCGGATAAAATAAATAATGCAATGGGGACTCGGAGGGTTGCGATGCGTAGTCTGAATTGCAGCTCACATAAAGTCTCCTCAACAGGTGCACCTACGTGCAAAGATGATCACCAAAAGACCTGTCAGATCATGCAACATGAGTACGTAAATCAACGCGTACGCAGTAAGTATCTAGCCTAACCCCGGAGAAGTAGTGACGAGGGATCGACATCGACACTAACTAAAGGTCCAAATGAATAAATAATATGAAAATGTCTAACAAATATGAAGTGCATAGCAATAGGGGAGTAAATCTGTAATATCATAATATTCCAATCATCCCTTTTAAAGCATAAATCTCTCGGTCTTGTATTCAACCTCAATACCTCAGCAAGTGCCAAGTGTTAATATCATATCAATAAGAAGTACCGTAGAAATGTCGGACATTAGTGGAAGGTTTATCTTGTGAATATTCGAACTACTAGCGATAACACACAATTCTGTCAAGGTCGTTTGACCCGATCTAGAATAATGTGTACACTGCCGAGGATCGAGCGGCACGAACCATAGATGCATCTATATACTGCCGAGGAGTTCGGCCCGCTCCATAAGAAAGGAAGGAAGTTTTCAAATCACAAGATACGTGTTTACAACATAGCACATGAGCACAAAGTGAATATGACCTTTTACCGTTTCTCAATTTTCTTGCCAACAACTCAAGTGATAGGACTGGGCCTAAGATATATTAAATTTCTAAATCAAGTTAAATCATATTTTCAATTAATTAAGTCAACATAATAAGTTCAAGTAATTCAAATATTGCATGATAAAATCCTAGGTCTACCCGGACATAAACATGTGTTTAGCTACGTACGGACTCTCGTTACCTCGTGTGTACGTAGCACCCATAACTAGTAGCACATAACAATTAATATTACCGAGGGTGTAGTTTCTCCCTCACAGGGTTAGACAAGAGACTTACCTCGCTCCGAAGTTCCATAGCTGGCTCCAACGCTTCTCTAACACCTCAACTCCAAGCCAAACGTTCCGAAACTAGTCAAACCACATGCAAGCCAATGAAAATATACTCTAATACTCAAAATAATTCAATTCATAACAATCCCCAACTCCACTCGAAAAGTCAACCTTCGGACCCACATGCCCGAATTATGAAAATTTTCGAAAATAAACTTTACCCATAATATTACGAACTCAAATATATAATTTATTCCCAACTCCATGCCCAATTTCGTGGTCAAATCCCAAAATTACCAAATTCTAGGTTTTCTTCAAAATCCCAAATTTCTACCAATTTTCATGTTTAAATCCATATATAACTCATGTATTTAACTCACAATAGGTGGTAATAACTTACCTCTTGATGTTGATGGAATCACCCCGCAATTGCTCTCAAAATCGCCTAAGACCAAGTGGGAAATGAGGGAAATGAGCTAAGTCCTGAAATAAAAAGGCTCTTTCACAGGTCGCAGATATCGCGTTTGCAACATCTTGTTCGCAAAAGCGATAGTCGCAATTGAGACAAAAAGCATCGCAAATGCGAAGCAGAGCCATCCCTGCCAAGGTCGCATTTGCGACCAAAATCTTTGCAATTGCGAAGAGGGTAGTTTCACAAAAGCGACCAAAATGTTCGCAAATGCGAACCCCTCAATGTTTTCCCATCCTCACAAATGCGAATCCCCCCTCGCAAATGCGAGGTTTGCAAATGCAAAGAAAACCTCGCATTTGTGAGACCTGCAACCCAGACCAGAAAACCAGCAGAACTAAAGTTCTTCACCACTCCGAACACGCTCGAAAACTCACCCGAGCACCCGGGGCTCCACATCAAACATCCACACAAGTCTGAAAATATCATACGAACTCGCTCGCGTGATCGAAACACTGAAATAACATTTAAAAGCATAAATCGGACTCCCAAACTCATGAAACTCAAAACTTCTAAAAATACTTTCGCGCGTCTGATTCCTATCAAATCACGTCCGATTGACCTCAAATTTTGCACACAAGTCACATTTGACATTACAGACTTACTCCAACTTCTGGAATCGGAATTTGAACTCGAAATGAAAAAGTCCACTCCCGGTCAAACTCCCCAAAAACCTTCAAATTTTCAACTTTCGCCAATTGACCCCGAAATGACCTACGGACCTTCAAATCCACACCCGGACACACTCCTAAGATCAGAATCACCATATGAAACTATTCCCAGGCTCAGAATCCCAAACGGACATCGATAGCATCAAAATCCACTTCAATCCAAACTTATGAAATTCATCCAAAATGCTAACTTTTCACAATAAGCGCTGAAACGCTCCCGAGTCATCTAAAACCCGATCGGACATACGTCCAAGTCCAAAATCATCATACGAACCTATTTGAACCTTCAAATCTCGATTCCAAGGTTGTCTATTCAAAAGTCAAAACTTAGTCAAATTTTCCAACTTTAAGCTTCCGAAATTAGAATTTTCTATCCGAATCAACTCTGAACTTCCCAGAATTCAATTCCGACCCCACGTAAAAGTTATAATACATGAAGTGAAGCTACTCAAGGTCTCAAACTGCCGAACGACGCGCTAGAGCTCAAAACGACCGGTCGGGTCGTTACATTCTCCCCTACTTAAACATACATTTGTCCTCGAACGTGCTAAGGACTGCTCCAGAGTTGTCCAAAACCACTGTTTGACATCCTCGTGTACCTACCCGTGCCACCACAACCAAGTTGAGCACATTAGCTCGAGCCAGACTGAAAATTATCCCTTTTATTTAGTCAATAAGCCTTAGAACCAAATTCTAACCCCCGAATTTCCCCTACAACACCCGATTCTAGCATTCGAACACCGTATCAATCACTACACACTATACCAAAACATGATTGTATACCTTTGCTAAATTCGCACCATGCGCCGCATAATTCACATGACCATAATAACCTCATCTGACAACAATAAATGAAATTCCACGAATCCGATGCCTACAACACACCTCATGATGCATATAAGTCCTGTTCCAACTCTCGCAATACCTCCACGACGGAAGAGATGCGTAGAAACTAATAACCACCTGCCGAATCAACAATTCACGGAGTCTCTCCTCTTGACAAGGACCATTACCTCATTCTGAACTGAATAACTATATTTGCTCTTTAATATACCCTTCATAACTCCGATTGCATTGATCCCATGTCCAATAACCTTGTCTCACCAAGTACAAGATGTTCCGACTATAGCAATCTCAAACACTGCCAAAATCTCATATAACACCAACAATGCGCCATCAAGTTACAAACTCGAATATAACTCATAAGGAAGAACGAATTCTGATAGGGAATCACCCCGCCCGCATAACGAATAAAACGACCGAATAGGTGCTATGAACCTACCTCAGGTATGAAAACAAGGCACACAATATGAGTCTAAGGAACTATGCTCAACATCTCATTGTTGCGGCGTGCAACCCGATCTAATGTGACATTGTTGCGGTATGCAACCCGATCCACACAACATACCCGTGCCGGCATGCCACCTGATCCAAACCATATACTCGTGGCGGTGTGCCACCCGATCTGAACAATATACCCGTGGCGGCGTGGCACCCGATCCGCACATAACAATCAAAGAAAACACACATCAAGCCGTAATGCTTATACTTACTAATTGTCCGAATATCAACCACAAGCACGTGAAGTGCATAATACAAATCCTGGGGGGACATATAGCTCCATACGCTACGAAACTCAAGCACAACTAAGGTGCAATATATGATCAGCATCTCGAGAGCCATCCTGCTCACATAACAACACAACTACGTGGGACCTCAACACATGTGCGAATAATCAAGCCATCTCACAACCCACATGGCACAATAGAGTATTACATGAAATAGTTGACGATGAAAATAATATCCAATGCCCGAAGGCTCCTCCATAAGAAATGCTATGCTGAATGAACACACCCGGCCTGGTGTAGAGCACACATCCACATTTAGACCCATCAACAGACCTCAAGCCGATTCTGATCGTACCGTACTGGGCTAATATTCTCTCAAGGATCCACAATAACTCTTTTTCCATGACACCTAAGAACAACCGTCAAATCCGGAACAAACTCACACGGTCCACAGCCCAAGGAATAGAATGCCTCTCTGGCATAAACTCTCGCATTTGCGATATTACCATAACCTCCATACTTGGTTTCAATCTTTAATAGTCAAGTGACTAACATGCCACACTTATACAAATTTCTCTATGGAATATGCCCCCATGACCTTCCACTCCGGTAGCGAAGTCCGCACGTCCATACCACCAACCATTCTAGTGCTGTAAAGCAAATCAAAAATCCGCAAGTCAATATATAAAGCCTCTTCCCCAGAACACTATTCTCAGGTGATACTAAAAAAAATGCCAGCCTACTCTAAACATCTGAATTCTCCCCTGCTCATCCGAGCTCGTGACATTCTATCAACACTGGACCACGACCTTGACCTTCAACTTCCAGTCCCCATGCTACTACGCGATAATACATGTATTCACCATAACCCTTGAACGACTAATGGAATAAATATTTCATTGGCTAGAAACCTTTCACTTAGCTCATTTCAGAATAACCAATGCAACATGCAACTGAATTCTCAAACCGCAGAAAGTACAAACCTCAAGTCGCGATCTAACCCGCCATAGCCCTTCCGGAATCCATTTACACAACAAAGCCATTCGAATCAAATACCTCCCAAATCAACCAAGTTGTGGTGGCGCTCAAGCCCAAGTGTACAATCACAAACTACATGTATAACTTCATACGCCGAAGGAACTGATCATTGCGACAATCATGCTGATTCGACCATTACTAACCGAACCAACTTCTTCCAATTTACTCAAACTCCCCAAAAACCTTCAAATTTTTAACTTTCGCCAAATGACCCCGAAATGACCTACGAACCTCTAAATCCACATCCGGATGCGCTCCTAAGACCAGAATCACCATACGGAGCTATTCCCAGGCTAGGAATCCCAAACAGACATTAATAGCATCAAAATCCACTTCAACCCAAACTTATGAAATTTATCCAAAATGTTAACTTTTCACAATAAGCGCCGAAACGCTCCCGGGTCATCCAAAACCCGATCCGGACATACGCTCAAGACCAAAATCATCATACGAACCTATTGGAACCTTCAAATTCCGATTCCGAGGTCGTTTACTCAAAAGTCAAACCTTAGTCAATTTTTTCAACTTTAAGCTTCCAAAATTAGAATTTTCCATCCGAATCAACTTTGAACTTTTCGGAATTTAATTTTGACCACACGTACAAGTCATAATATATGAAGTGAAACTACTCATGGTCTCAAACTATCGAACGATGTGCTAGAGCTCAAAATGACCGGTCGGGTCGTTACAAGAAGTGCAAGAAAATTCATTATTTAAAAGAATCTTTAAATTCTTTAATGGATGCCCATTTGAGTTTTCTATAATCCGTCTCATCATAATTGATCCAGGGTGTCCCAATCGATAATGCCAAAGTACAAAAGTATTGGAATCAGTAACCTTTTAGTTTAAAATAGAATGTGCCTCAATTGCACTAATTCTTGTCCAATACAGGCCATAAGATAAGGATGGGAACTTCTCAATTACCTTTTTCTGGTCAGAGACATTCTTGGTAATGATGAGATATTCAAGATTATTCTCATCTATTTGTCTCAATATGATATCCATTTCGGTGGATATCTTTAAAACTCAACAAGTTCCTCTTGGACTTAGAGGAGAACATTCCATTATCTCTGATATGTATTGTTCCCCTAGGCATGATTATAGTAGCTCTTCCAGAGCCTTCAATTATATTACTACTATCAGAAATTGTAGTAACATATGCCTTACACATACTTAAATGAGAGAAATATTCCTTCTCTTTGAATATTGTATGTGTCGTACATGAATCAATTAAACAAATATTTCTACAATTAAACTTTGATCCAAGTTTACTTTGTGAGGTATCCATATTTGCTTCCCATGATTTGACATACAAAAGAAATATACGAATAAACATTAGTATTTTCAAAGAAAAAGAAAAAAGAAACAAAGTTAAATTAATTATTCAGTAATGACCTTTTAATGCAATTTCAAACAACGTAATTGATACTAATAACTACTACTCATGTAAAGAACTATGATTACGTGATGTTTATTCACTAGCTACTATAAATAGACGAAAATAAAAACTAAATTACTCAATCATCTTTAACCACAGATCCATCACCGATCAAGTGGTCTATTTTTCTATCAGGGTGCTCAAAGAAGTCTGCCACATCCAAGTGGGTGATGTCAAATTCATTGTCAGAGATAAAATTGGCTTCTGGGCCTTTATTCTTTAGAGATGCTTGATAAAGCTCAATTAAATATTTTGGAGTACGACAAATATTTGCTCAATGCTTTTTTACACGGCAACAATAACATTCAGTTTCTGAACCCCTTTCATTTTTTCATTTTTACTTTTGGTGGTTATTTTTCTTTGGAGGATGATGAACACTAAGAAAATTTCTTCCTTGGCCACGGCCACGGCCATGACCACGAACAGGGCCACGACCTTTTTCACGCTTAGCATAACGAGAATACACCTCATCCACTTCAGCAATAGTGTAGACCCCGTGGGTCGATTATCGTGATTTCTCATGAGCAAGTCATTATTTCGTTCAGCCACAAGGAGAAGAGAAATCAACTCAGAATACTTCTTGAAACCTTTCTCTCGGTACTGCTGTTGCAAGACTATATTGGAGGAATGAAATGATGTGAATGTTTTTTCAAGCATATCATAGTCAGTGATACTATCCCCACAGAGTTTTAATTTATAAATAATTCTGAACATCGTAGAATTATATTCAGAAATAGACTTAAAGTCTTGGAGCCTCAGATGAGTCCAATCATATCGTGCTTATGGAAGAGTGACCAACTTTAAGTTGTCATATCTTTCCTTTAATCCATTCCACAAAATAAGTGGATCTTTGACTGTGAGATATTCTATTTTCAACCCTTCATCAATGTGATTACGCAAGAAAATCAAGGCCTTAGCACAGTCTTGGGTAGATGCTTTATTTTTATCTTTAATGGCGTCTCCAAGACCCATTGCATCTAAATGGATTTCAGCATCCAACACCAATATTATATAGTCCTTGCCCGAAATTTTAAGGGCAACGAACTTTCTTTTCATAATATCAGTCATAATTAAAAGAAGAAAAAAGTTATACCTTAATCTTATCAAAGATTTTCTTGAGACGGTAGAGTCTCGTGCTGATAACGTGAAATAAAACAATAAGGACAAGTATAATATTGCAAGGAAAAGAGAGAGATAATTCTCATTGAATTTTGGGATGAATTACAATGGGGTAAGACCCCTCTATTTATAGGGGAAAAATGACTTAGCCACAAAGTAACAAACTCTCTAATAGATAGACATTCCCTCTAAGTACAATTCTATTCATAACATCTTTATCATAAATTTATATTACCAAATTATTTCGCATTAATTTAACCCAATTATCTTTTAATTACTAATACAATTAATTTCTCCTTTCTCTTTCTTGGTTCTATGTTCTCTTTTCCTTTTTCTCTTCAATAATGTCAAAAATAAGTAATTTTATTGTAAAAATTTCATTTCCATTCACATGATAATGGAGAGGCAGTGTTAATTTTCTCATCATCCTTTCTAGTCTTCATTTCCTTTCGCAGCTATGCGAAGTGATTAGAATTTAAAGCATAATAGATTACAAAAAGGTTGGGGAAAGATTTAATGTTACAATAATGATAAAATTGTCCCATTACAGCATGATAGTTATTTGCCTCAGCCAGTCAGCTCAAGTCCAAACAGAAAATAAAATCAAATAGAACTATCAACTTAGCTGAGGATATTGCATGATAAAATGGTCATGCCCTTGTAAAGTATATAAATTTTTTTATTTAAAAACATTGTTCCTGTAATGCTCAAGGGTCATTGATAGCTATGAAATAAGACATCATATACTCTTTATTGATAAACATTATTCCAGTATACCTCAAGGGTCTAATACAAAATAACATTTCCATCCAACAGCAAACAACAACAACAACAACCCACTATAATCTTACTAGTGAGGTATGGGGAGGGTAGCGTGTACGCAGACCTTACCCCTACCCTGGGGTAGAAAGGCTATTTCCGATAGACCCTCGGCTCCCTTCCTCCAAGAACTCCCCACCTTGCTCTTGGGATGACTCGAACTCATAACCTCTTGGTTGGAAGTGGAGGGTGCTTACCATTAGAGCAACCTACTATTGTCAACAACACAAATAACAAATTGTTCTGGAGGTTCAATCATTGTCTTGCTTTTACAAATTTAAATAGAGATTATAAAGAAACATTAATAAATTGCTAAATTTCTGAATTTATACTTATCCATTGTACAAGATAGCTAGAACAGTTCAGAGGATGGTATTACTGCTTAGCTGTGAATAAATGAATGAATAAATACATAAGAGAAATGAATAGGTCTAATTGATAAGTCCTATACCGATCAAACTTCCGGATCCCAGGCCAGGATTGATGAGTGTCCACCACAGTTCCAGTTGAATGACTCCGTTGAAACCATTGGATATCAAAGATTGAATGCAATACAGCACAAATTAACAATCAAAAGAATCAAGTTAATCCCTATATACGCTGGCGATTCCATTCTGGACTAATGATAGTGAATTGGATCTTTCAGATATATAGAGTAAAGTATGTTCATATTTAATGTTTGCATGAGAAAACGACACATGGAGCTGAAAACGAAAGACAGTCGGGACCGAAAGCAATGATCTCGCTTCATATCGAAGAGAATGATATTCATAAAGGCGAAATAAATGTCTACCATCCGGTAGCATTTAATGAAGAGTATTCTATAGTATTAAGTGCACGGTCCGCTACAGAGAATAAGGCATTTACTGCCTACTGTTACACATTCTTCAATGACCCTCATAATTGTCATTTAAGAGGGGCTTGATCCTAGTACCTTGTTCCCTAGGTGCAACTATAAATAATGAGCTTTACCATCATTGTAAGGGAGACGAATTTTCTGACAAGCATACACTATACTCTACTAAAAGCTCAATAACATTTTACTTTTCTGCTTATTTACATTGCTCTTACTGCCTTTAGAATCTTTGTTCCCGGGCTCAAGATCTCTAATGTTTTATTTTAATTTAAAGGCTAAGTCTTACATTTTTGTTTAATTTATTTTCCATCTTAGGATCAAATTGATTCACTTGTCTATAAACCACATATAAATACAATTGTACCGTATTACAGGTAAACAGTTTGGTGCCCACCGTGAGGTTTAGACAATTGTATAATTGTATTGATCCCTGCATCTATTGCTAACCTGTTTGATTCTTTATTCTTAGTAAAAATCATTAAAAATGGATGATAACGATGTCAACGTCATACATACTGTTGAGGTCCAAGGAAACCAGCCTCAACATGAAGATTCCATCAGTGATACCCACAATAAGGGGGCCGGTTCATGGTGGGCAGTATCCACGACATGTTCGAGAGGAAACTCCTGATGATGTTGAAGACGAGCACGTCATTGAAACAGTAAGGATCCTGAGGGAACGGCAAAAGGCCATTATGGCCACCTCTCGTGGCAGGATCAGGTCATGACGAAAATAAGGCAGGCGTTGTCGGGTGCTTCCAACAACGCGAATGGACAGAGTCCAGTTCCTCTCGGTACTCCCACAAATCAAACAATGTAGAGGGTCGATAACAATACCCCGAGGTGCGAAGTCGGCTTTGACAGGGCCGGGGGAAACGGTAGCGGATCTGATAACAACAATGAGAATGATCCCTTTAAAATCGAACTCATGCGGTTTATGAGGGAAATAAATGCCCGAATGGATCAAATTCCTAGTGCACCACCAGTACTGAAGGGACCAGATTCAAAGAAGTACACCCAGCTACCATTCAAACCTAGCGCGGCACCAAAGTTGATCCCGAAGAGGTTCAAAATGCCACACGTGCCATAGTATGATGGGACTTCAGATCTTCAGGAACATATCACCACCTATACAATAGTGGTGAAGGGAAACGATTGGCTCCGCAAGAGATTGAGTCAGTATTATTGAAGAAATTCGGGGAGAGCCTCATGAAGAGGGCCCTAACATGGTGTTTACTCTTGCCCGAGAATTACATAGATTCCTTCGAGATGCTCGCAGATTCTTTCATTAAGGCCCATGTTGAGGCCAGAAAGGTGCAAGCTCGAAAGGCCGACATATTTAGGATTGCACAAGGAGAGTCTGAATTGCTGCGGGAGTTTGTGATCAGATTCTAGAAGGAAAGGATGCTGCTACTGGCCGTACCAGATGAATGGGAAGCTGGAGCATTTACTAAAGTCTGAATCCGAGGACTTCCGATGCTTCCCGGAAATTGAAGGAAAGTCTGCTCGAGTTCTAGGCAATAACATGGGCAGATGTTCACAACCGGTACTAATCAAAGATAAGAGTTGAAAATGATCAACTCAGTTTCCCGACATTAACCAAGGGTCGAGACTGAGAGAAGAATAAAGAGAAGTCAAAAGATGATTTCGACTCAGATAGACGGTCTTCAAGGGGTCGGTTTTTTCCCTATGAACGGACCGAGGATGCGGCAAAAGTTTTCGAGTGGCGGATAGATTCGCTACTGATAGGAGAACCGATCACGGACGAAATAATAGGTCATTGTAGGATAATGAGATATCGGGTTCTCGAGATTCCTCATATCCTAGACTTTTTGAGTACAACTTTAACGTCAGCATGGTGGAGCTGGTGTCATCCATGAGGAACATGAAAGAGGCACGGTTCTCGAAGTCAATGAGATCCGATCCTAGCCAAAGAGATCCTAATTTGTGGTGCGAATATCATGGGACCAATGGTCACCAGACAGGGGACTATCGGCATCTGCGCGAGGAAGTGATGACCTTACTGGAAAATAGTCATCTTAAAGAATTTTTAAGCGGCCGAACTAAAAACAACTACGGCAGCAATCGTGATAATGTATAACCTTCAAATACATGAGAAGATCCCTCGCGCTTGACGATCAATATAATTTTCGTGGGGAACGAGATTAATAGGGTGACATTCTCGGTGGCAAAAAAGACGAAGGTGTCAGTGACCCAAAGCAAGAGATTCCGGTAAGTCGCTGAGAACGACATTACTTTCATGGAGAAAGACGTTGATGGACTGCTGCTACCACATAACAATGCATTGGTAATCTCTTTGAATGTCGTCGGCTTTAAAATTAAACGTGTTCTGGTGGACTTAGGAAGTTTTGCCAACACTATCCCATGGAGAGTGTTGGAGCAAGCCAAGCTCACTGGAAGCATCATTCCGGTCACAAAACTCCTTGCCGGGTTCAACCTAGAAAGTGTGACAACCCAAGGAGAGATCCTGCTGCCTACGAATGCCGAGGGGGTGATGAAGACGATCGCGATCGCGTTAGTCTGTGAGTCAAAGCATCGCATTCGCGTGGCGTTCTACGCATTCGCGTAGAGTAAATTTCTGGTGCAGCAAAGTAGAGCTTTGCGATAGCGAGGCTATTTATGCGGTCGCGATTAAGAAAAACTTGGCAGCCAAAAATGTGCTTCGCGATCGCGAATCATTGTACGCGATCGCGGAGCATTGTACGCGATCGCGAAGGGTAAAATTTGGGCAAACAGAACTTAAGTTCTGGAAAATGGGATTCGTCCCATTTTCAACCCTTTTCCATTTTTGAGCTCGGGTAAGGCGATTTTTGGGGGATTTTCACGGAAAAATATTGGAGTAACTGTTCCTTATCCTATATTAATTATATATCATGATTCCATACTCATTTACATCATAAATCCGTAAATTTAGGGAAGAAAAATCAGATTTTTATAAAATCTTCCAAAAACGAAAATTTAAGATTTGAAGGTCCATTTGACATCGGAATTGGATAAATTTTGTATGGTTGAACTCGTATCAGAACGGTCGGATTTTATAAATTTTTCCGGTATTTGAGATGTGGGTCCCACTGTCGAATATTAAAATGAATTTCGGATTTTTATTCGGAAAATTAGTAAATTCATATGGAATTAATTCCTATGATTTGTATTGAATATATCGAATTGTTTGTGAATAGATTTGACGCTTTTGGAGATAAATTCAAAGGGAAAAGCTGTGGTCGAATAATTTATTGGAATTTGCAAAGCGAGGTAAGTGTCGTGGTTAACCTTGACTTGAGGGAATAGAACTCTTAAATTATTTGTTATATAAAATGCATGTGAACGACATATAGGCGAGGTGACGAGTGTCTATACGTCGTCAAATTAATTGTTTGCCTACTTACTTGAAAAATTATAAATTATTTTAAATCATGAATTAATTATTATTATTATTATTATTATTATTATTATTATTATTATTATTATTATTATTATTATTATTATTATAATTGTTTCTCTCCTATTCTTTGTCAAATATTAATCCTTGAATTCTTGCATTAATTGTTACATGCTATTTGAATTATGTGTCTTAATTGTTATTTGACATTTAACATATTAAATATTAAACTGTCTATTTTCTCTCTTATTTCCATAATAACTTGCTATTTGTCATTGTTTGTTTCATAATTAAATCATAATTATTGTATGCTTGTTGTCTTATAATTTTATATTAATTATTGCATTTATTGGAAAAATATCTTTTATAAGAATTGGTAAATGAATATATTGGAGGATCGGGTTGCACGCCGCAACAGACTTATTAAAAAGTTCATATTGGAGGATCGGGTTGTATGCCGCAACAGACTTATTAAAAGTCTATATTGGAGGATCGGGTTGCACACCGCAACAGACTTATTAAAAGTCAATATTTGGGAGATCGGATTGCATGCCGCAACAGACTTATTAAAAATCAATATTTGGGGGATCGGATTGCACACCTCAATAGACTTATTTAAAAGTCAATATTGGGAGATAGGATTGCACGCCGCAACAGACTTATTTAAAAGTCTATATATACTTGAGTGAAATAAATATATGACAGACTTGATTAAAAGGAATATATTGCGAGAGCGGGTTTCACGCTGCAGCAAAAATGATGGAAATGATAATTGGTTATGACTACTGAATTGGCTTCAATTATTATAAATGAGTCACCTGATTTATTTGTATTATTTGTTGTTGTTACTAATATTGCGTACAGGTTAATGTAAGTGAACCACCTTAGCCTCGTCACTACTTCGTCGAGGTTAGGCTCAGCACTTACCAGTACATGGGTTCGGTTGTACTGATACTATATTCTGCACTTCTTGTGCAGATTTTAGAGTTGGTCCCAGCGGCGTACCATAAGCTTGCTCGGATTTCAGCTACTCAGAGGAGACTTGAGGTATAACTGCACGACGTCCGCAGTTCTGAAGTCCCCATCTACTTTACTTTAGTTGTGTGTTTATTTCCAGACAGCTTTATTTTATTTAGGCCCTTATTTGTATTATTCTAGAAGCTCATGCACTTGTAATACCAAATTCTGGGATGGTATTTCGACACTGTTGCTTTTATGTATTATTCAGGCAGCTAGAGGTGGAGGTCAGGCCATTAGAGTGTCACAAGTGCACGAGCTTCTAGAATAATACAAATAAGGGTCTGAATAAAATAAAGTTGTCTGGAAATAAACACATAACTAAAGTAAAGTAGATAGGGACTTCAGAACTGCGGACGCCGTGCAGTTATACCTCAAGTCTCCTCTGGTAGCTGAGATCCGAGCAAGTCTATGGTACGCCGCTGGGACCAACTCCGATCCCATGTACTGGTAGCTGCAGAGCCTAACCTCGATGAAGTAGTGATGAGGCTAAGGCGGGTCACTTAAATTAACCCGTACGCAATATTAGTAACAACAACAAATAATAGAAATAAATCAGGTAACTCATTTAAAATAATTGAAGCCAACTCAGCAGCCATAATCCATTATTATTTCAACCAATTTCCGTTATAGCGTGCAAACCGCTTTCACAATATATTTATTTTCAATCCTCTTATATAATTATTTTAATCAAGTATATATTGACTTTTAAATAAGTTTATTGCGGCGTGCAATCCGATCCCCCAATATTGACTTTTTAATAAGTTTGTTGTGGCGTACAACCCGATCTTCCAATATGGACTTTTTAATAAGTCTGTTGCGGCGTGCAACCCGATCTCCCAATATGTTCATTTCAATCAATTCTATTGCGGCGTGCAACCCGCTCCTCCAATATATTAATTTACCAATTATTATAGATGAAATTTCCCCAATAAATGCAACAATTAATATAAAATTATAAGACAACAATCATACAATAATTATAATTTAATTATGAAACAAACAATAACAAATAGCAAGTTATTATGAAAATTGGGGAGAAAATAGGCAGTTTAATATTTAATATGCTAAATGTCAAATAACAATTAAGACACATAATTCAAATAGCATGTAACAATTAATGAAGGAATTCAAGAATTAATATTTGACAAAGAATAGGAGAGAAATAATTATTATAATAATAATTAATTCATGATTTAAAACGATTTACGATTTTTCAAGTAATTATGCAAACAATTAATTTGACGATGTATAGACACTCGTCACCTCGCCTATACGTCGTTCACATGTATTTCACATAATAAATAGTTTAAAGGTTCTATTCCCTCAAGTCAAGGTTAACCACGACACTTACCCCGCTTTGCAAATTCTAATCAATTACTCGACCAAAGCTTTTCCTTTTAAATTTGTCTCCAAAAGCTTCAAATCTATTCACAAATAATTCGATATACTCAATGTGAATCATACGAATTAATTTCATATGAATTTAATAAATTTTCGGATAAAATCCAAAATTTATTTAAATATTCGACAGTGGAACCCACATCTTAAATTCCAAAAAAAACCTGCGAAATTCGAACACCCGTTCCGCTATGAGTTCAACCATATAAAAATTATCCAATTCCGATATCCAATGGACCTTCAAATCTTAAATTTTTGTTTTTGGAAGATTTTATAAAAATCTGATTTTTCTCCTAAAATTTCACGGATTCATGATATAAATGAGTATGGAATCATGAAATATAATCAATATAGGATAAGGAACACTTACCCCAATATTTTCCCGTGAAAATCGCCCAAGAATCGCCTTACCCGAGCTCAAAAATGGAAACGGATTGAAAATGGGACGAATCTCATTTTTTTGCAGAACTTAAATTCTGTTTCTGGGATTTTTACCCTTCGCGAACGCAGTCAATGCCTCGCGTTCGTGAAGCACAAATTTGTGCTGCCCAATTTTACTCTTCGCGAACGCGAGTTGCCCTTCACGAATGCGAAGGCAATTTCCTAGCCAGCCCCTTTCCCTTCGCGAACGCGAGGCTTCGATCGCAAACGCGAAGATTCACACTTCAAGCCTTCGCGAACTCGTTCATTCTATCGCGAACGCGAAGCACAAAATGTGCCAGCCCCAATTTGCTCTTCACGAACGCGAGACTCCCCTCGCGAACGCGAAGAAGGAAACCAGAAGCAGGTTTCTGCAATTTCCTCAAGTCCAAAAATGATCTGTTAACCACCCGAAACCAACCCGAGCCCTCGGGGCTCCAAACCAAACATGCACCCAAGTTCTAAAATATCATACGAACTTGCTCGCGCAATCAAATCGCCAAAATAACACCCAGAACTATGAATCGGACACCAACTCAAAGAAAGTTTGCAAGAAAACTTTAAAACTTATATTTTTACAACCGGATGTCCGAATCATGTCAAATCAACTCTGATTCTCACAAATTTGGCAGACAAGTCATAAATATTATAGTGGACCTATACCGGGCTTCGAAACTAAAATACAGACCCGGTGTCAATAAATCCAATATCAGTAAATTCTTAAAAATCATTAAGCTTTTAAACTTTTAATTTTTCATCAAAATTCCATATCTCGGGCTAGGGACTTCAGAATTTGATTCCGGGCATACGCCTAAGTCTCTAATCACGATACGGACCTACCGAAACTGTCAAAATATTGATCTGAGTCTGTTTGCTCAAAATATTGACCAAAGTCAACTCAGTTGAGTTTTAAAGCTCTATTTCACCTTTTAATCCATTTTTCACATAAAAACCTTTTGAAAAATTGTACGAACTGCGCACGCAAGTCGAGAAGTGATAAATAGTGCTTTTTGAGGTCTTAGCAATAGAATTAATTATTAAATTTAAAGATGATATTTTGGGTCATCACATATTTACTCCGATTTTTGTCAAATTTTGTTACGACAAAATAATCGAAGTAATTTGCGGAGAGAAGAAGCTAGAACCCTAGTTCTAAAAGAGAGAGAACCCAGAAAACTTCTTTGAAATAGGAATAAATGGAAGAAAAAGAGTTGATATTGGTACAACGTGATCCATTATCAGAGAGAAATCCTCCTTTTTCCGATTAAGTTGATTCTTAGGAAATGTCGAATGAAATCATTTGTCCTTATTTCAACAAAAGAAGTACGGGCTTCTTCGCAAGAAGAACTTTTTTTTGTCTTGGTTCCAATTAAATAGTAAATAAGTCCGAACTAATTGAATACTTGTGTCATAAATTCCTCGAATCCGTTTGCCATTTCCATAAAGGATATAATTGACAATTCGAAGTTGCACATGATCCCTTTCCTGCAATGGATTCGGTGGAAAAGGGTTTCTAAATTTACAGCTTGTTTGGATAGTTGTTACATGCCATTTCATAATGTATTGTATTATAGTATAGTGTATTATATTATATTATTTGATGAATACAACATTTGTATAGATTATAGTTTGCCGTTGTTTGATGATGTCACGCAACAACAATATGAAGAATAAACTTGCAACACTACTGAGAAAAGAATAAGATACATACTACATAGTAGTAACAATTATATAAAAAAGTAGGACAAAAGAATAAAATATAATTATTTAATAATAAGGAAGGGCAAGATGAGAGTAAAAGGCAAGGTAACGATGCCACGCCACCAAGTCCGTCGTTATATAAAGTGGCACTTTTTGTCGTTACATAACGACGGATTTAACGAATTAAAGTAACAATCAAAATAAATATTGTATTTATAGTAACAATACGATATAATACATTAGGTAACAACCATCCAAACAAGTTGTTTATACTATCCATTATTTTATATATGACGACATGTCGAACTAAAATAAAAAACCTTTTCTTACTAGGTTAATACGCATAGATCAAACTTTTTAACTTTTTGGATTCCTTTGAATTTCTTTTTCCTGTTCCCGATGATATCAAAACGCCGGTATATCGAGATATCTTATCTGTCTCTCCAGAAAAATAAATATCTGTAGAAAAGATTTTAAGTTCAATTCTTTTTTTCTCTCTCCACTCGGACCAACCCACCGATTCGACTTCATAGATTTAAGGTGATTTGTGTATCTACTCCAATGATATTAATTGTTCTATACGATTATGGAAGAAGATCCGGGCAAGATATGCACCTCTTCAGGAATAAAAAAAATCGATCCACTTTCATTTGGTATTTTGACCTAAATTCCTTGATTATTCGATACTCAAACAAATCCTCTTTTTTGATGACTGAATGTATTTTTAGAGTTCCATATTTAATAATTCCCGAACTCTTACTTTTGTATCAAAAACCATCAAAATAAGCAAGAATACTATTTTGACGGAAAATACCATTTATTGGAATTTCAATCGAGATACCTAAACATGGCATTAGTTCATTCTCGAGTTCTTGAATCTGAGTATAGTGGAATGATAAAAAATCTTCACCTTTTTGACAATAAATCAGAATTATCGTGGAGAATAAGAGAATATACGAGATTATATTGACCCTACATATGATTTGATTAAGATATGAATAATCAGGAATCCTATCTTCTTTTTTACCAGAAAAATCCAAACTAAATATTTGTGTCTCGCCTGATCATTGGTTACTGAGAGGTTAGAAGTATATCTTCGCTTGCCAGAAAGAGAATGTGCATTCATTTGATCCTGATCCTTGTGGATCGAAAGGTAGACTAGATTGGACCTGCACAGACCTCCTAATAATATTCATAAATGACTTATTTTTTGTAATAGATGAATATTACTATATGTAAATTCGGGTGCATAATAGACATTAGTACTCCAGTGTATTTCTCCGTCTGAATCAGAATAAATATGTTTCGAACATTCTCTTTAAAATTCAAAGTGGATATTCCTACACGAATCTCACCTATTACTTGTTCTGATTCTATATATTGATTATTTTGAACTAAAAGCAAACTTTTTGGTGAAATATTCACATTATATAGAATAACCTCACACTCAATAGTTACATACAAGTCCATACAACCTAAAAAGGCGGGATGCATATGACGTGTACGTGTCGGATGAACACAACCAAGGAGCAATCAACCATTCAACACGCCAATAACCATCTCGCTCAAATTCTGCTATAAGGCCCAAATAGAACCGCACCATGTGTGCACATAACCCACGAATCACAACCCCTCGTAGCATAGAATAGGAACGCATAGAACACATTAGAACATGAACAAGCTCAACTCTAACCGATTGACTCACCCCTCAACACTAACAGTTGTGAGTCAACAAATCCGACCTGGTGTAGAATACACATCCTCCTCGGGCCTTCCAATGGGCACCAAATCAATTCTGGTCATCCCCAAATGGATAAATAGTCCTCCAAAAGTCCACAATGACCTAACTATAGTACGTACTACCATCTTGCTAACTTTGGCCACATTTTCATATTCCGCAACCCTGAAACAATCTACTTCTGAGAACTCCCAGCCTCCAAATCCATAGAACACATGAATCCCCATAGTCGACCCCAACTCCACCACTTGAATGACTAATACCTCTCACATACATAATCATCCCACAAGAAATACTTCTATAATTCTTCCACGCCACACAACAACATCTGAACATCAGCAGACGATCAACCAGGCGAGTATCGCAATACCAATGAAGCATCTGTAAGTCAAAACACAGTGTGCCTCCTGAAATGCTCACCCTTCTCAAGAAATATCAAGTAGTAATAGCATTCATCAAATCATATGAAACCGTCCATGTTGTCAAAATTTCATGACCTTCCCTCCAAATATGATCCGCTAACTTGTGCATGCAAAACTCAATCTCACAAGACGCACCGCATCTATCATGCCATCATATGAAAATACTAAAACTTCGTTATCAACTCTGAGTCACAAGCGAAATACATATTCAATCAGCTAGAAACCTTCCATTTGATCCCATCTAGGAGAAAATCACAACACGCAACATATACCTCATACTTGTAGATGATATCCATTTCAAATTGTGGCAGAAATCATCGAGAGAGCTTCGAAGCCCATTTGCACATAACCAGGACATCAGAACTGAATCTCTTTAGTTCAACCAAGCCACGCATGTCCCCAAACCCAAGAGTGTTGTCACAAAACACCTGTAGAGACTCACCACATCATAAGTACCCAATAATCGATCATACCCATTACTGTGCTGATCCAACCTACTACCAAGTTGTCCTATTTCTCCGAGTTCCTTCCGAATTACCCTCAATGTGACACTTCTACTTGCTAGAACACCATGATCCTTACCCAAAACTCACCACAAGAGATCTAGCATAAACTCACACTGCCCTAAGGCCCATAAGTCGTTGTATCCCTTCTTAAGCACCCCAAAAGTACCACAACTGAGATACCCTCTAAAGAGACCCTCTGCAAATTTAAAGTTGTTCCTTTTACCTTTATGATACTGAAATATAGAATCCATAGTGGTACAGAAATATCGCAAGTCTCGACACCATCCAATGCAAATCTCGGATTCTAGCCATATACATATCTTGAAAATTCTCAATTGCTACATATAACTCCTGAATTTATTAGAACTTTCTCGAGAGTTGTCCACTATACTCAAATCTCAATTGCACCGCCCAAACGGACCGAACGACCTGTGCCCTATTAGCACGACGATACCCAAAGAAGTAATCCACACCTCTAAGCAACTGAGTAAATCTTACCCCACGCGCACTACATCCTTCACGAATAACAACTCAATCATTCCATGATTCCCATATACCCATAAAGCGTAATACATTATGCATCCAGAAATTTCCTTGCTTAAGTCATCCTCATACCAACATCTGCAATTCATAACTGATCCACAAGCATGCCTCGGACCGAAACCAATACAACACATAACCGTGCAACCAACTCGTCGGTAGAAGACTCCCCCACTTGGCTCAAAGTCATGGAATAAAACATCTGATAACTTACAATACCCATACCCCATTACTGCCATAATACCGCAATGAGATTCAGCTAAATCTTTCATAAAATTATGTAACACAAACCACATAATACCTCAAATCATCTGCTAGACTCGCATTCATCCTCGTGGCGGACAAGTCAACTTTCTCAACTAATTCAAACTCAAATCGCAACACCTATACCCACTGATAAAAAAAAAAGCTTCTATACAACATCATAAGGGGTCATACCTCCGTAGACCACCCGCAGGAGACAACCCACATGCTCAGCCTCAAATTGGCATCTTTCTATACCCTTTTGCAGCCACCATTACTATGTAATCACATATTCTTTCCTGAGTCTGAACTCATCAACGAGACATGAGAATCTGATTCGTTCCAACATTAAGAAACGTAAAAGATCCTTTAACATACTCATAACTCGAGACTATACGTCAAATCAAGACAAAATCAAGGACCCAATAGTGCTTTTTACATCTCAAGCAAACTCTTCTCGTCACATTCAAACCATCCGAACACATCCCGCAGTCACATCATACTCATCATATAGCCATCCAACTACTCCTCGAGCCACAAATTCAACTCATAAGAACACTACCAGACATATAAGTCCAAAAGCATATACTCACACAACTAAAACTACCGAGCCTAAGTTGCGGTCCAAACCTGGCTTCAAGTCCTCCAGATTGGCCCATTACCAAAACACCGGAAACATATCTCATACCTCATCCACATAATCACAAGTCGTCGATGCACAGCTGATACCAAGCACTTACATATGCATATGAGTGAGTGTAAGGAATTCAAAGATACGCTTCAAGCTAAATCAATATCTCACGATAAAGAAAGAAATATGGGAAGTTTATCCTAAATGCCATATAGCCTGTCGAAGATAGGTATGGACGTCATCATACCGATCCACAAGACTCTACTAGATACTTGCTCATGACTTGTAGAACCTATGAACCTAGAGCTCTGATATCAACTTGTCACGACTAAAAATCTAACTAGTCGTGATGGCACCTAACCTGACTCGCTAGGTAAGCCAATTTAACAATAATCCAATTCAAATGAGATTTACTGAGAGACATGATGATAATATAACTGAACTTTTAAACGAAGTATTTTCAAGGACTGGTAGTACAAGTCATGAGCCACTAAGACTTAGATTTTTACAAAACTGAATTGAAATAATTACAACATCTTTTTGAAATGTAAATGAACAGAATCTGAATCTAATGCTACCAAGGACAAGTGATAGCCATAACTGGAACGCATGTACATCTTCAATGCCAGCCCTCGCTGTATACAACAACATCAACACAAAGATCTGCACGCAAGGTACATAAGTGTAGTATGAGTACAACCGACAACATTTACTCTATTTTGCTCGGTCTCGATCTTGGCCGATCGATCTTGATCGGTCTCTATTTTGCTCGGTCTCGATCTTGGCCGATATCGACCTTCTTGTCGTTTGCTTCGATCTTCTTTTCCCCCGATTCAACTCGCTTCGTTAGTTCCTCGAGCATCTTTATGATTGCGGGATCGGTCCCCGATTCATTTACATTCGATTTCCTTGACACCGATTCGACCCTGTGAATAGCTTCCTGGGATGGCTTGGGCTCGATCATGTTTGGTGCATAGTTCTGGTTTCGAAGTTGTGCTATCGCGGCTTGTTGAGCCTGCAACATCTCGAAGATCATTCGAAGGCTGATTCAGTCTTCTTCGCCTCCATGTATACTCTGAGCGACCGATCGAACATTCATGCGGACGCTATTCTCGGGATCGACGATCAAATTTGCATTAATGGCTTTATGTGAGCTGACGTCGATCGGATCTATTGTCGGAACTCCATAGTCTTAGAGTTACATTTACATAGACAGAGAAGGAGAAGTCATCATAAAGAAGGATGTATTGGAAAAAGCTGAAGGTATTGGTGCGGGTTCTTACGGTCTTCGGTCTCTATTTTGCTTGGTCTCGATCTTGGCCGATCTCGATCTTGATCGGTCTATGGGTCACGAGCTCGGCAATCTAATTCGCATCATGGCTCGATATTATACGAGGTTGAACCTTTATCTATCATTTTCGAGTCTCGATTAGTCATACATAGGACAAGCTCGGTTTTAACCGTATAAGCTCATCAAAATAATTGTCAAAAATTTAGCGAAGTAAATAGCAAGAAAATGGGGCTTGGAAAGCCGTTGTTGAAGAGATTTGGGAAACAAAGATTTTTATTTTTTTTATGTTGTCATAAGGGAACCCTAATTAATTAATTACTTGGCGAATAATTAACCCATTATGGAAATTTTCTGAAATACATTAGGGCATGCATTATATAAGTAAGAAGGCCTCTAATGAGAAGTCGTCGTCTACTTTTATCCTGTGTTAGGTTTACGTACTAAAGAGAAAGAAGTAAAGACTGCATTCTATTCTCATTGCTAGGGTTAAGAATACGTTTACATAGACAAAGAAGGAAAAGTCATCAAAGAAGAATGTTTTGGAAAAAGCTGAAGGTATTGGGTGCGGGTTCTTACGGAACGGTGTCTCTTGCAGCACCAATGGATGGTTCGTCTACTTTTGCGGCAGTGAAATCCGCAGAAGCGAAGGATTCGTCTTCGCTTTCAATGGAAGGAGGAATATTGGATGCGCTGAAAGGGTCTCCATACGTAGTTCAGTGCTTCGGAGAAGATGTAAGCGTCGAAAACGGTAAACCCACTTATAACCTCTTGCTTGAATATGCTGCCGGTGGCACTTTGCATGATTTAGTTGATATCTACTCTAAGTCTAAGACGATGCTCGAAGAATCACAAGTCGCATACTATTCTTTTCAGCTTTTAACAGGGATTTCTCATGTTCATCGCAAAGGGTTTATTCACTGCGATCTAAAGCCGAGTAATATACTTGTTTTTCCTACTATCGATCACGAATATGATAGTATTGTGGATGTGCGCCTCAAGTTGGCCGATTTTGGACTGTCTTTGAGAGCGGTAGAAAACGAAACACATACATATTGGGATAGAGGCTCAAAGAAGTGTCGTCATAATAGAGGGACTCTTCTTTATGCTTCCCCAGAATCTGTAGCTTGTGGGATTCATGGTAAAGCCGTTGATATTTGGGCACTTGGTTGCATAGTTGTAGAGATGATCACAGGGAGGCGGTTATGGTCGTGTTGTGAAGGTATTGATGATTTGGACTTCAAGATTACACATGAACAGCCTGTGATTCCGAGTAACGTTTCTAATATATGCAAGGACTTTCTGGCCAAGTGTTTTGAAAAGGATTATAATTGGAGATGGACTGCGGATATGCTACTCACTCATCCGTTCATCAAGAGTGCTACGTCGTCGAGTAAATATCATCCAAAAGATCATGGGCTGATGATAAGTAATAGGGTTATTATTAACCCTTTTAGTCAATATCGCAGAAGTTGGGTTTCTAAGCAGCACTTGTTTTCAACGTGCTTTCAAGTGCCTTCAAATGATAACTTTGGTATTTTTCCAGCAGAGAATGCACAATCTAGTAAGCTAGCATGCAACTGATTAATTTACTTTCTCTTTGATTGTAAAAGAACTAAGTGGGGCTCGATCAGTAATATGTTTGCTTGCCTCTTCAGACCTTTGGATATGGTAGTTTGCTTTTCAATGTTGACATAAAAATATTGTCAACGTCATTTTGTTGTTGATACTCATTAAAGCAAATAATTTGAATAATGTTTTTGATGTAGTAATAATGTAATCCTACGTTTATTTTTTCTGAGTCAGTTCATTGTTAATTAGCATCTAATTAGTACATATATACTATTTATATGCGGCCAAAACTGATGCCTTAGATAGTATTTTCTTCAAATCTTTGTGTCTCATTGTTTCCATTTCCCTAAGTTTTTTGTACTAATAGACAGTAGACACATCCCATTTTAAGTCAATAGTTCAGGTGTAATTAATTAAAGCTAGGTGTTAACCATGGTAAAAATAATAGATATGTTATATATTTACTCAGAAAAGATAGATTTGGTAATCCCACTATTGTAGCTACTAAATTGACTTTTTATTGTATGACCACTTACTTTGTTCAAACATCCATGTGATTGCTACAGCATCTATAATACATGCACCATTGAACAAAAATTAAATAAAATTCTGGTAAAAACTAAAAGAGAATTTTTTTTAAAGCGGGAGGATCTAAACTTATGTACTTCTCTTAAAGATTGAAATTCTTTTCTAAAGTATCCAAATTAGTTCGAAACAGCTTTTACCGAGGTGAAATATTCCACCTGATGCTGATTGCGGCTTGCGGCTTAAAATTTTTAAAGAACTAGTAAATTTACCCGTGCTTACTAAAAATATGATTCCCTTTATGTGAATTTATTTTGTTTTTAGTCTTTCAAAAAGATTGATCTTTTTACTAATTTAGAATTAGTTTAACTTTAAACTTTTTATTTTTTCTTAAATTTCGTGCCCAATATAGATTCATATAAATTAAAACGGCAAAAATAATAAATTTCTAAAAAGATCAGCAGGTAAGTAACAAATTTAGATATTATTGCGCTGTACTAAAAATATAAATAAATTTCTAAAAATATCCGGAGGTTAATAACAAAGTTAGATATTATTATCTTTTGTTTGTGTGAGAAGGAAAACGCTTATAATTAACATACATTTGATTTAATTCATTAATTTGGTTTATTTACAACTAGTGAAGCTTATTTAGATTTTATATAATAAATAATATTTAAAGTATACTAATATTAGATAATTAATTAATAAGATATGGTATATTTTAATAGAAACCCAATTTTTGAAAGTCGTTTTTAGTTACCAATATAATTTTAAATATTATTAAAGGAACGAAAAGGTCTATTGCACTTTGACTGTCATAATAGATGTCATACTTCTTTTGATGTAATCCAAGCTCTCGAAGGAACCGTTTCAGCCAAACCATCTCCTTTCCAGCTTCAGTAGCGGCAATATACTCTACTTCAGTTGTAGAGAGTGCAACACACTTCTGCAACTTCGACTGCCATGATATAGTTCCCCCTGAAAAAGTGAACAGGTATCCTGTAGTAGATTTACGATTATCAAGATCACCTGCCATATTAACATCTGTGTAGCCCTTCAAGACTGGATCTGATCTCCCCAAACACAAGCATCCATATGAGGTTCCTTTTAGATACCTAAGTATCTACTTCACAACTTTCCAATATTCTTTTCCGAGATTATAAAGAAACCTGCTAACAGTACCGACAACATGAGCAATATCAGGTCTGGTACATACCATTACATACATCAGGATCCCGACGGCACATGAATATGGAACTTTATCCATACTTTCTTTATCTTCCTTTGTTGTAGGACACATTATCTTGCTCAACTTCATATGACCTGCAAGAGGCATGCTAACTGGTTTATCACTTATCATGTTGAAGCGTTTAAGTATACGTTCAATATACTTATGTTGTGACAACAACAACTTACTATTTGTCCTATCTCGGATAATCTCCATTCCTAGAATTTGTCGTGCTGGACCCAAGTCTTTCATGTCAAATGACTTGGACAAATCTTCCTTCAACTTGGCAATCAACTTTTTGCCTTGTCCTACAATCAACATGTCATCCACATATATGTAACGACCCGGACGGTCATTTTACGTATTATAACCTCGTTCCCCCCATTTACTGCTTAATTTATGCTTTACAGTTATTTTATGACTTACCAGGTTATTGGTTCGGGTCCGGAAGTATTTCAGGGTGAAATGAGACACTTAGTCTCATAATTGAAAACTTAAGTTAGAAAACGTTAATCGGATGTTGACTTATATGTAAACGACTTCGGATTTAAATTCTAATGATTCCAATAACTCCGTATGGTAATTTTTGGCTTAGGAGCTCGTCCAAAAAATTATTTTGAGGTCCGTAGTGGAATTAGTCTTGAAATGGCGAAAGTCAAATTTTTGGGAAGTTTGACCTTCCTTATCGTGCGAAATTGATTCATCTTGAGCTATAACTCTTTGAATTTCTTCCACGCATTCGTATGCGCACACGAGCGCTCAGTATCAGCTGTGTATCGTCCGCTTGTGATTCTATGAACGAGGTTCGAGAAGTATATTATGTGTTTCGGTGATGGACCAGTCTGGAGGACTTGAGGCCATAGTTAGACCGCAGCTTAAGCTCGGTAGCTTCAGTTGTAACTTGTACATTTGGACTCATATGTCCGGTAATGTCCCTACAAGTGGAATTTATGGTTCGGTGAGCGATGGAATGGCCTTGTGATGAGTATGTTGTGACTGCGGGATGTGTTAAGACGATTTGAATGTGACGAGAAGTGTTTCTTTGAAGTGTAAAGGAAGGCCATTGGGTGCTTGATTTTTATTTTGATGTGACGTACAGTCTCGAGTGTGAATGTTTTGAAATATCTTTCACGTTGTTAAATTTTGGGGAAAATTAAATTCTTGTGTCTAGTTAATGAGTTTGGACTCAGAAAGATTAAGTGATTTCATAGTAATTGTGGTTGCGAAAGGGTATAACAAGATGCCAATTTGAGACTAAGCAGGTGGATTATCTCTTGCGGAGTAATTTACGTAGGTGTATTCCTTATGATGTGAATAGATAGTTTCTTTTCTGCCAGCAGGGCGTATGTGTTAAGACTTGAATTTGAATATGGTTGAGAAAGTTGACTTGAGTGTTAAGGGAATAGATGCGAGCTTAGCGGGCGATTGAGGTATTTTTATGATTGGCATGATATGAGCTTGAAAAGAATTTTCGTTGAACTGGCTGCGGTATTAAGGCAGTAATAGAGTATGTGTATTGTGAGTTATCGAGTGTTTTAATCTATGGCTTTGAGCCAAGTGGGGGAGCCTGCTATTGACAATTCAATTTCATGGTTATATGTAAAGGTTTAATTTTAGGTTGAGGCGTATTTGTGGTTAGTTATGACTTGCATAGGTGGAGTTCGAGAATAACTCGAATAAGAAAATTTCTGGATACGGGTAATATTGCGCTTTATGAGTATATAAAAATTGTGGGATGAGTGAGTTATTATTTGTGAATGATGTAGTGCGCACGGAGTATGAGTTTGCTAGGTGGTATTAAAGTAGAGTTACTTCTTTGAGTATTGTTGTGCTAATGGGGCACGTATCTTTTAAGCCCATTTGGACGGTGTAATTTGGATTTGAACAAAGGGGGAGACTCTCGAGAAAAGTTCCAATAGGTTCGAGGTTTATATATAGCAATTGAGAATTTCTCCGGACTTGTGTATGGATAAAAATCTGAGACTTGCATTTGATGGTACCTGGACTTGCGAAAATTCCGTATGACTATGGATTCTACATTTTTGTATAAGGAAGGTAAGAAGAACAATTTCATATTCACATAAGGTATTTTCAGAGTGAGTGTTACAGTTGTGGTATTTATGAAAGTGCTTAAGAAGAATACAATTGCTTATGGGACGTAGGGCGTCGTAGTTCTATGCTAAGGTTTGTGGGTGAGTTGTGGTTAAAGATCGTGTCGTTTTAGCAAGGAGAAGTATCAATCTGAAGACAAATTCGGAAGGGGCTCGGAGAAATAGGACAACTTGGTAGTAGGTTGGATCAGTATGGTAATGGATATGATCTGTTCTTTGGGTGCTTATGATGTGGGAGGCTTTTCTACAGGTGCTTTGTAGAAATACTCTTGGGTTTGGCGACCTGCATGGCTTGATTATGTGCAAATGGATTCCAAGGCATTCTCGAGGATTTCTACCACGGTTTGAGATGGGTATTTTTCTACCGGCCTGAGGAGCATATTGAGTATTGTGATTTTCTACCGGATGGGATCAAATGGAAGGCTTTTGGCTGATCGGATATGTATTCTACTTGTGACTCCGAATGATTATGGGGTTCTTGTATTTTTCATATGATGTCATGATAGATGTGGTGTATTGTGCGGGATTAAGCTTTATATGTACAAGGTGGCAGTTCATTCTTGAAGGGAAAGTCACGAATTCTGGACAGAATGGTCAGCTTTATATATTTAGATGAATGTTATAATTGGTTGATAATCCCTGAGAAGGGTGCGCATTTCAAAATGCGCATTATGTTTTGACTTTCGTATCTCATCGGTATTGCGATACTCACCTAGTTTATAGACTGCTGATATTCAAATTATTAATACGTGGCACGGAAGAATTATGAATATATTTTTAGTGGGATGATCGTGCATGAAGGATGTGATAGTCATTCGAGTGTTGGCTTGTGATCAATTACAATGGTTCAGGTATTCTATGAATTTGGGGAACTGGGAGTTCTCAGGAGCATATTGTTTCAGGGTTGCGGCCTGTTCGAGGTGAGTATTTTATTTAAACTCAGTGGAGGTACTAGTTACATTAATTATTTGTGATGACTACGCGCTACGAGTATGTATATATATATATACGTGAGGTTTGATCCTATGTGCGGGCATCGGGGCAAGTATTCAGATTCGGGAAAATGTTTAGGCTATGATATGCCTAGAGTTGACGGCTAAGCATAAAGTTATGATGTTTCTCTTATTCGTACCTTTATTGAGAACTATCTGGGTTATACTTGAGGTTACAAAGAGGCTAATTCCTTGAATAAACTAGGTAGTTACTATTTCTGCGTTAACTGTCGATTTGAGCTGTGATAGTACACTTTGCACATGCCTACACTATGATGTATTATTTATACCAGTCCAAGAGCATGTGAAACCTATTTCATTATCATATATATATATGTAATTATTTGACTACTCCTGTATGATATACTTGGACTGGAGGCCTGTGACCATGCCAGGTGGATTATGTTATTAGCACGTGAATTGTCCGTGTGGGTCCAGATATTGATGTTATAGCACGTGAGTTGTCCGTACGAGTGATGTTAATATGAGCTCTAGAAGAGCTGGTTACTGTTATTAAATTCGTGTGTCTTGGTTCTACTGTATATAATGAGCTCATAGCATTTCGGTTGTTGTAGTTCTTGTTGAACTTGCAATACGGTTCTCTACTTTGAGACATCTTCCATTTTTGGGTACAAGGTTGCACAGTTGTGGATTGAGTTGTATTGGTGTGGCATGTCAATGGGATAGTTATATTTAATAATATAAGGTCATTGGACCAAGAATGGGTACTATTGCAAATGAGATGAGTGACTTTTTGGATAGGATCTGCAGTCCCTTCTCACTCATATGGCCCAATCTCCGGTGCCATAAATCTACAGTCGTATCATCTACAGCCGCATGTAATCCATCTTCACATATCTCAACGGTTGTCTTGTACAATGTGTAGGGATAAACTCCTTTAGCAATCACCAATGATCCCTTGGTGAGTCTCCACTTCCTATTGGCAAAGTGATTCTCGTACCCGTCTCGATCTAGAGCGATCCCTGAAATCAAATTCATTTGCAGATCTGGTACGTGTCGTAGAAAGTCTCCTGCTTTGTACCTACAGAAGAATTCTCTTACCGGTGTGGCATGGTAGGATGATGTTGTATCAACCACCCATTCTGACTCTTGGCTTGTTAAGTGCATGCATTCCTCCTCCTCGTGAACGAAGAGAATCATCGAATCATCATTGTGCACTGCAGTAGTTGTGTTGTCATCATTCTTCTGGCCACTGCTCTCGTCTCGACCTTTCTTTGGGCAATCTCTTTTGAAGTGACCGGGTTGACCGCAACTGTAGCAATTTCTACCCTTTGACCGGTTCCTGGACTTTTCATGAGCTTTGGATTTATCACGGCTATTCGATGCTCTATAAAAACTTCTTCCTTTGTTTTCCATGATAAGAGCCTGCCCCTGATTTTCAGGCTTCTTCCTCATCTTATCATTGAGTAGGATGGCCGATGTGACCTCCTTTAAATCGATGGTATCTCTACCATGCAAGATGGTTGTTGCCAAATTATCATAGGAAGATGGCAACGAGTTTAGAAGCATGATAGCCTTATCTACTTCAGTAATTGTTTCTCCAAGGTTTGCCAGCTGTGTGATTAATCCATTGAACATATTTAAATGGGACAAGAAATTTGTACCTTCACTCATATGGATGACATAAAGTTACTTTCTCAAAAATAACTTGTTTGTTAAGGATTTGGACATGTATAGACTTTCTAGTCTTTTCCAAATACCACATGCACTATTTTCATCCCCGACATTATTGAGTACTTCATCGGACAAATGCAGTCTGATTGCACTAGCCGCCTTCTTATCCATGTCTGCTCATTCCTCGTCTTTTATGATTTCTGGCTTTGCCTCTTTTCCATCTAGTGCAATGTCTAACCCTTGTTGGATGAGCAGGTCCTTCATCCTTCTTTGCCATATAGAAAAACCGTCATTACCGTTGAATCTTGTTACTTCATACTTTACTCCTGATATTTTATTTTGTTACAGAGTAAAATTGACTATAAATAATATTTCTATGAATGAGCAGAACCTGTGCTCTGATACCAGTTGTTGAGAAAATTAAACCCCACAGAAATAATATTCACGGTATATGACTATAATAAATACGGATTACTAAAATACTGTAACCAACGATAATAATACGAGAAACAAGGACAGTAAGATTTTTACATGGAAAACTCATCTGAATAAGGAAAAAATCACGGCCCGAGAGGAGCAACTGATTTCACTATAGCGAGGATTTTACAATTTGTGGTACCGAGTAAAATACTCCAAGACCACTAAACACTCAAAAGAAATAACCCTCTTTTGATTTTTTCACCTCACTACAATACCGCTCAAACTCTCTATATTTTTCCTCACAGAGTATTTTGTTTCTTACTCTGTAAATCACTCTCTTTCTCTTTGTTTTGGTGTGATTACAAATGAAGGTAGAGGCACCTATTTATAGTTGAAGAATGCCCATATTGATGTATGCAATGACATTAATATTCACTTCAAAAGCTAGTTGCCCAAATTGAACTTCTAAATTGGTTGGCTTGACAAAATCAAAAGGAAGCTTCATCTTCTTTCACATGGGCCATGTGATGGACTCAATAATATCGTTAATCAGAAACTTTGAATTAGCCATATTATTAATTGTCAAATTATCAGTAACTTAAAAAAACTGTTCTATAAGGGAAAAATAGATAGTCATCATATTCTTAAACAACTAGAACTCACCATATTTACTAACTGAAGGAAGAACCCTTAATTTTGAGATGACAATAATAAACGCTCCTTCCTTTAGAAAATGATAGTGTGGGTGTTTCGATTCTTCTATCTGCCTCTACAACAATGTTTCTTTTCTCCCAATGACACACATGTACAACTTGTTCAAAATTTTGCATTGTCCACTGATAGTTATCAAGTACATATATAAAGTAATTATATAGAAAAGAATAGGATGAATTATGGGCGTACGTGAAGAGGAACAGTGCATGTTTCCAAATGATTTATTGTCGCAGCAGTTTCAATAGTTAGAATTCAGAGAGAGCATTTGTTAGACTAAACGGCTTCACCTTTTCCCCAAAGCAATGTTCTTTAATTCTTTATCAAAACAACGGTTATGTAACTCTTAATAGTTGTGTCATTTAATGCAAAGTTAATAACTGAATTTGAGATTTGGAACTGTGTCTTTTTCCCTTTACTCTCCCCTTTTATGGTGTTGTTTTTGAAGAATAAAAGAACAAAAGGCAAAAAAAAAAAAAAAAAAGAAGATAAATAGGATCCTTGGTCAAAGAGAAGTGCCAAATCACTTTTTCTAGGCCCTCCTTTATATTAATATATAGATATATAGATATAGATTGACATTCATGGTGGTAAAATATTGTATACGGTAGAAATCAGGCATACCCGATTTCGTTGGCAGGGGAGTTGTCTCGAGAGTAACCTCATAATAGATCGGGCTCGAGCTCGAAGATAGAACATCAAGCATGGAGATCGAAGTGTTCATTGAGATCGAGGCCAGCAACAATCGAGATCAAGCATAACTGACTTCGAATAAGGCGTAATAACGGAATGGCGAGATATCAGTAACCGGTCGAAGATCATGGCGGAAATCCCTGAACAAATCAAATCAAAGCGGTTATTAGTACCAATCATGGGATCTACTTCCGTTATTAGAGTTGTACCTTATTTAGGATTCCTCTATTATATAAAGAGGGATCCCATTCACTTTTAAGGGAAGAATAATTATTCATTGATAAGAATATACACACACGTTGTCTTCTTTGTTTTACTTACTATTCATCGTTGTTTGTTCCATTCTCTACTGTTTTTATTAACTAACCTCGAGACTATCTCGAATCGAGGTCGAAGCGTTGATTGCAGACCGGTTTGATTTATTTTATTGTCCAATTTATCTATTTAATTCATTGTTTATCAATTGGTACTGGTTTAAATTACATATCCTTAAAACCACAATATAAGTTTAATTGTTACTCAATTTTTAGGGTAAACAGTTTGGCGCCCACCGTGGGGCTAAGGATAATAGTAATTGTTCAATACTGATTCTGGTAAAACATACTATTTTACGCTTGTTCTTGTCAAGTATCTTTGCTTTCAGGTTAAAACATGCCAAACTCACAAAACGCATCCACACACGGTGACAATGGCCTCGGATTCCACGGTAAAAACAAAAATGTGATTGTTCCAGGAGTCGAGGTGCCACAGGCTAATCTCGGGGGAGCATCGGTTGTCAAACCAGTCGATGTCAGTTCACACGTTACTCTAAACGCGGACCTAGGCACAAATCTCGATGGGAGTGTACGCAGGGAAGGCCGATCTAGTGGCCAGGGAACACAGGGCAGAGGAGACAAAGGAGTCAGTCTCCAAGTGATATTCGAGATGCTTCAGGCTCAGCAAGCCGCTATTGCGCAGTTACAAAATCAACATAGAGCTCCGAATAGGGTCGAGCCTGAAATTACTCGCCGTACCGAGCCAGTACCGGAAAGGTCGAATAGTAACAAATCGGGGACTGATCATGCGGTAATGAAAATGCTCGAGGAGCTCACCAAAAGAATTGAATCAGGAGAGAAGAAAATTGAAGCCAACGATAAAAAAGTGGAGACATACAACTCTCGAGTTGATCAGATACCGGGGGCACCGCCAATCTTGAAAGGAATGGATTCGAAGAAGTTTGTACAAAAGTCATCTCCTCCAAGTGCGGCTCCGAAGCCTATTCCAAAGAAGTTTCATATGCCAGACATACCCAAATATAATGGGACCATCGATCCCAACGAGCATGTTACTTCATATACATGCGCCATCAAGGATAACGATTTAGAAGATGATGAAATCGAATCTGTGCTGTTGAAAAAATTCGGAGAGACCCTTTCGAAGGGAGCAATGATTTGGTATCACAACCTGCCACCAAATTCCATCGACTCATTTTCCATGTTAGCAGATTCTTTCGTAAAGGCACATGCCGGGGCCATAAAGGTCACAACGAGGAAATCAGACCTTTTCAAGGTAAGAAAAAAGAATAATGAAATGCTGAGGAAGTTCGTGTCCCGATTTCAAATAGAACGCATGGAGTTGCCACCGGTCGCAGATGATTGGGCCGTTAAAGCTTTCACCCAAGTGTTGAACGAGAGGAGTTCGATAGCATCACGTCAGTTGAAACAAAATTTGATCGAGTATCCAGCTGTAACTTGGGCAGATGTGCACAATCGATATCAATCGAAGATCAAGGTCGAGGACAACCAATTAGGAGCCTCTTCCGGTTCAGTACATCCAAACAGGTCGACAGTTAAAAACCAGAGGGACATCGACAGGGAGCCAAGGTCAAACAGAGACCGATATCAACCATATACCGCAGATCGAAGGAACAATGGTTCAGGACGCAATTCCGCCCGGAAGAAGAAGTGATCGAGGACAGAATTCTCGGGGACTTATGAGTAAAAGTGGTTTTGACAAGTATGCCGATCCCACACAAGTACCTCGGTTATCGGAATATAACTTTAGCATTGATGCATCGGGCATTGTATCGGCAATTAAAAGGATCAGAGATACTAGGTGGTCCAGACCCATACAAACTGATCCTTCCCAAAGAAACCCAAATTTGATGTGCAAGTATCATGGCACGCATGATCACATGGCCGAGGATTGCAGGCAATTAAGGGAGGAGGTAGCTCGTCTATTCAATGAGGGCCACCTTCGAGAGTTCATCAGCGATAGAGCTAATAATCATTTCAGAGAAAGGGACACCAACAGGAAAAATGAACAGGAGGAACCCCAACATGTCATTCATATGATCGTCGGTGGGGTCAACATTCCACAAAGACCCATATTCAAACGCACTAAGGTATCAATCACTAGGGAAAAACGAACCCGAGATTATATGCCCGAAGTCACTTTATCATTCAACAACGAAGAAGCAGAAGGCATTTGTCAGCACCATAATGACGCTCTGGTAATTTCTATCTTATTAAATAAAGTTCAAGTTAAGTGTGTTTTAGTGGATCCATGTAGCTCAGCGAATATCATCCGATCGAGGGTTGAGGAGTAGCTCGGCCTATAAAATCAAATCATGCCCGCAGCTCGGGTCTTAAACGACTTCAATATGGCCATTGTAACAACTAAAGGGGAGATTATTCTACCGGTAAACGTGGATGGAACCATTCAATATACCAATTTCCACGTAATCGATGGCGACATGAGGTACAATTCCCTAATCGGAAGGTCTTGGATCCACAATATGAGGGCAGTCCCTTTTACTCTCCATCAAATGATGAAATTCCCGATGTCGGAAGGTGTAAAATAAGTATACGGGGAACAGCATGCTGCAAAGGAAATGTTTGCGGTCGATGAGGTAACACCGATATCGACATTATCAACCTCAGAAAGGTCGAGCATCAAAGGTAAACAAGAAGTCAAATAGCAATCACAGCCACCAGCCTTGACCGAATCGGGGAAGCAGGAGATAGAAGAAGAAGAGGAGGATTTTCTGACCCTTCGAACTTTTATTGTTCCCAAAGATTCTGACGCCACCAAATCAACAGTCGAAGAGCTGGAACGGGTTATATTGATCGAGTACCTACCCAAGCGAAAGGTATACCTGAGTACGGGATTAACAACCGAACTCAGAAAAAAGTTTATCCAATTTCTTATTGATAACATAGATTGTTTTGCTTGGTCCCATTTAGACATGACAGGGATCCCACCGGTGATAACGACACATCGGCTAAGCCTGGACCCTAGGTTCAAACTGGTGAAGAAGAAAAGAAAACCCCAGTCCGAGGTAAAGCACGCATTCATAAAGGATGAGGTAACTAAACTTCTCAAAATAGGGTCCATTCAGGAGGTGAAATATCCCAAATGGTTAGCCAATGTAGTTGTAGTCCCTAAAAAAGGGAACAAACATAGAATGTGGGTAGATTATAAGGATTTAAACAAGGCGTGACCTATATATTCTTTTCCACTGCCAAACATCGATCGCATGATCGATGCCATGGCTGGCCACGAGATCCTTACTTTTCTCGATGCCTATTCCGGGTACAATCAAATCCAAATGAACCCGGAGGACCGAGAAAAGACTTCATTTATCACCAAGTATGGAACATATTGTTATAATGTAATGCCCTTCGGGCTAAAAAATACAGGAGCTACTTACCAACGCCTAGTAAATAAAATGTTCGAAGAACAAATAGGTAAATCAATGGAAGTTTATATTGATGATATGCTAGTTAAGTCCCTGCACGCAGAGGACCATTTGGCTCATTTGCAGGAAACATTCGAGATTTTAAGGAAATACAACATGAAGCTCAACCCTGAGAAATATGCTTTCGGGGTCGGTTCAGGAAAGTTCCTTAGCTTCATGGTATCGAATTGGGGGATCGAGATCAATCCCGATAAAATCAAGGCCATCAAAGACATCACAGTCGTGGACAGTGTAAAAGCCGTGTAGAGGCTTGCTGGACGTATAGATGCCTTAGGCCGTTTTATTTCGAGGTCGTCGGATCGAAGCCACATATTTTTCTCTCTACTCAAAAAGAAGAACGATTTTGCCTGGACCTCGGAATGCCAATAAGCATTAGAGGAATTGAAGCGATACCTATCAAGCCCACCACTGCTTCACACTCCAAAGGCAGATGAGAAACTTTACTTGTACTTGGCAGTATCGAAAATCGCGATAAGTGGTATCCTAGTTCGAAAAGAGCAAGGTACGCAATTTCCCGTTTATTATGTAAGTCGAACCTTAGGAGAAACAGAAACTAGATATCCACACTTGGAAAAATTGGCACTTGCACTGATAAGCGCCTCTAGAAAGTTAAGACCATACTTTCAATGTCACCCCATATATGTATTAACCACTTACCCACTTCATAATATTTTGTACAAGCCGGAACTATCGGGCCGATTGGCCAAATGGTACGTCGAACTCAGTGGGTACGATATCGAATATCAACCCCGGACGGCCATCAAGTCTCAAATTTTAGCGGACTTCATGGCCGATTTCATGCCAACCCTCGTACCCGAAGTTGAAAAGGAACTCTTGTTAAAATTGGGTACATCATCGGGGGTATGGACCCTCTTTACAGACAGTGCTTCGAATGTGAAGGGGTCTGGGCTAGGCATCGTTTTGAAGCCGCCCACGGGTAGCACTATTAGGCAATCTATCAAAACTTCTAGGTTGACTAACAATGAGGCCGAGTACGAGGCCATGATTGTAGGTCTCGATCTAGCTAAAAGCTTGGGAGCAGAAGTCATTGAAGCCAAGTGTAACTCTTTACTGGTGGTAAACCAAGTAAACAAAACCTTCGAAGTTCGAGAGGATAGAATGCAAAGGTATTTGGACAAACTATAGGTAACTTTGCACCGTTTCAAGGAATGGACTTTACAGCATGTACCTCGAGAATAAAACAATGAGGCCAATGCACTTGCAAATTTGGGGTCATCGGTCGAGGAAGATGAGATCAGCTTGGGGACTGTCGTTCAACTCTCGAGATCCATGATCGAGGAAGGTCATGCCGAAATAAACTCTGCAAGCTTAACCTGGGATTGGAGGAATAAATATATTGAATACTTGAAGAACGGAAAACTCCCATCGGACCATAAAGAGTCGAGGGCCCTACAAACCAAAGCTGCTCGATTCATATTGGTTGAAGATAGAATATTATACAGAAGGACATTCAATGGACCATTGGCAGTATGCTTAGGACCAGGAAACACCGATTATGTTCTACGAGAGGTCCATCAAGGCACTTGTGGGAACCATTTTGGCGCCGAATCACTGATTCACAAAATCATTAGAGCAGGATACTACTGGGATAGCATGGAAAAAAGACACTAAGGAGTTTGTTCGAAAATGTGATAAATGTCAAAGGTTTGCACCAATGATCCATCAGCCCGAAGAACAACTTCATTCAGTCCTATCCCCATGGCCATTCATGAAATAGGGAATGGATATCGTCGGCCCTCTGTCATCGGCCCCAGGTAAAGCTAAGTTCATTTTATTTATGACTGACTATTTCTCTAAATGGGTTGAAGCACAGGCGTTCGAGAAAGTGAGAGAGAAAGAGGTTATAGACTTCATATGGGATCACATCGTATGTTGATTTGGGATACCCGCCGAAATAGTGTGCAATAATGAAAAATAATTTATCGGCAGCAAAGTGACAAAATTCCTCGAAGACCACAAAATAAAAAGGATATTATCAACGCTGTATCACCCTAGTGGGAACGGACAGGCCGAATTGACAAAAAGACTATTATTCAAATTAAAACCTAAAGAAAAGGTTGAACGATGCTAAGGGGAAATGGAGAGAAATTCTACCCGAAGTCCTTTGGGCATATCGAACAACATCAAAGTCCAGTACGGGGGCAAACCCGTTCTCCTTAGTATATGGCTCCGAAGCCTTGATTCCAGTCGAAGTCGGGGAACCCAGTGCTAGGTTTTGACATACAACAGAAGAGTCAAATCACGAGGCTATGAATACTAGCCTCGAATTATTGGATGAAAAATGAGAAGCCGCACTCGTTCAAATGGACGCATAAAAGTAACGAATCGAAAGATACTACAATAGGAGAACCAACCTTCGCCACTTCAGAGTCGGGGATTTAGTCCTGAGGAAAGTCACCATCAATACTCGAGATCATAATGAAGGGAAGCTCGGTCCAAATTAGGAGGGACCCTACCAAGTCCTCGACATCGTCGGAAAGGGATCCTATAAGCTCGGCACTATGGACGGCGAACAAATGCCAAATAATTGGAACATATCGCTTCTCAAACGGTATTATTGCTAAGGTATGACTTTATCCCCTTTTTTTCATTTATATATTCGATACTAACTCACTGTAGGTGTTCGATCGAAGACATCGAGACCTCAGTTTTTAAAGCACGTATTGCACTCTCTTTCCCTTAGATCAGTTTTTGTCCCAAGTGGGTTTTTTCGGCGAGGTTTTTAACGAGGCAATAATTATGTGCTACATGAGGACAATTAAACAGTATCCAAGGTTTCTTTACAATCAACCTCAAATACTGGGGGACATCACCCTCGAATGTTACACTTTCGAGGAAAATACTTCGTGTCAAAGGGTCCCGATAGAGAAACTTTGTAATGGGCCAAACGGTCGAATGAACCGTATCCGTATAGATTAGTCGAGCCCCGATGGAAAAACATGTACGCATGTATAAATTATACAAAGAAGCATTCTTTCTATATCAAACATCTTGTGTCTCAAAGAAAATTTTCTACTATACAAGCTTTATACTTATGATTTTGTGAGAAATGACTCAAGGGCCAAGTGCAAATATACCTCGTACACTCGGGGACTGCCGTCGACGATCGACATATTCTAGTAATCTAAACTCAAATTCATAAGACCTTAATGAGGCACCCCTCGATCTATAGGCCAAGGCCATCATTCTTGGGGACTAACGCTTCGAACAAGTTTGAAGTGTTATTGGGAAATAAGCCCAAGAGGCATACCCCAAAGGCTACGGCCAAATTAAATCGGCTCGGAGACGTCCGAATCCCGCAATAAAAATAGGCCTTCGAATTCTTTGAATAACCAGTTAAAAAAGGTTACCCTCGGCAAATAATCAAAAGGGCTTTGATAAAATCAACTCTCGAAAAACCTTAAGACGTATCAAATTATCTTAACACAAATGTTCTAAGTCACAAAAAGCAAAGGGATTTCAATCGACATCGAACCGTCAAAAAATCCAATGGGTAAAGAATACGTGTTAAGGCATAAAGAAATATTTTACTAAGTTTTCTAAGCTAAAAAGGGGAAAATAGCTATCTTTTAGAGGCCATATCGGCCCAATTTAAAGAGCCTAAGGGCCAATACACTTAGAGTTTGAGATTTTGTTCTCACTCAATTCGGACCTAAGGGTTCCACTATTCCGAGCTCAAATAAAACTGACTTGAATATAGCTCGAGGATTCATCATTATTTGATATAAAACCTTAAGGGGTCTATTACTCTGAGTTCGAAAATTACTCGGACTCGGCTATAAAAACAGTACAATTACGGCTTCGATCAAGCCATCCGAAATCAAAATTCCGAACATATTATTTAGCTCGGGGACTCTCCTAAGGGTTTGTTCTACTCTGAGTTCGAGCTATTGCTCACTCGATTATAGAGGCTACAGCAACCCGATTACAATAAAGTTTTCACAAGGCAAAAGCAAAATAGAATTTATCATAAATCAGAAATCGGAGACGAAACGGAAAGAAAAGGAATCTTTCATATATGCAAAGTATTTACAAAGACCACACATGGTCTTACACAAAAAACAAAAGGAAAAAAAAATCCTAAATGCCTAGTCCGCCTCGGGAGCCGCATCTTCGGGAGTTTCATCTTCATCTCCTCCGCTCTCGGATCGACTCGCAGAGTCTTCATCATCGGAAAGCAAAGCTCCGTCCTCGTCCTCCAAAACCTTCGCACTCTCGATATCAGCCGTGAGGTCGAAGCCACAAGCATGTACCTCCTCAAGAGTCTCTCTTCGAGACTGGTGCCTCACATGCTCGGCAACACGGAATAGTCTAACCTCAGCAACTTCAGAAATTTCCTTTGCCCAAGTGTTAGCGGCTTCACCGTCGGCTCGGTAGGAGGCCACGAGCGCCTCTGCCTTGGATGTGGCTCTTGCAAGCTCAGCGGCCAATCGAGTCTTGAGCTCTTCAACCTTCTGGGCTCGGGCCAAGTTCTCCCCCTTCACACTTTGGAGTTGACACTCAACCAAAGACAGTTGGGCCCGAACCGCATCTTTCTCCGAGGCGAGACGGTCCATGTTATGCTTCCACCCCAAAGTCTCTACATCTTTCATCTTGACCTCCTTACGAAGCTGCTCAACCAATGCGGACTTCTGCTGAACCTACAGGATCAAAGTGTTAGTCGCCAATATCAAGTTAATACATAACAAGCTCTCAAAAATTTACATTACCCATTCAATGAGCTCAGTCTGATCTTGATGAGCTCTTGTCAGCTCGGCTCGAATGCTCATCATCTCCTCTTCTTTTTACACATAGAGGAGTTTGAGGGCGTCTCTCTCCTCAGTAAACTTTTTGAGATCAGCCTCACATCGGGCCAGCTCAGCTCGGTATTTGGAGGACTCTTCTCGATGGAGCGCCGTAACCTATACAGAAAGGAAGGAAATCAGACTTAGAGAAATAAGAACAAACACAAGCATGGTAACATGGGCTAAAACTCACTTGGTTCAGAAGCCGCTGAGCCTCTTCAAAAATGAGTGATGCGTCCAGGTCGGGAACATCATCGACCCCCATGAAGTAGCCGCGAAATATATCATCCCCTTCGGGGGACGTCCCCACATCGGGGGTACTCATAGACCGGGCATCCCAAAACTGCCCCTCAGAATATGTGGGGACGGGCGGTGAATCATCAATGTTAATTGCCCCAAGCGAGTCACTCGAGGCATTCTCTTCTCTTTGAAGGGCCTCAGCACTAGACCCTTCGGGCACACCCGTCAGTTGCTCACCATGGCAGGAGGCATTATCAACACCCGATGACTCAGAGACTCTGCTCGGACCTTGCTCCGAGATCACCTCGGTCTGCGGGTGAACCTTCTCGACCGTCACCGGCTCAGCAGTTCTCGAAGCTTCAATGCCTCCCCTTTTTCGAGCCACCAGTAGGAAGTCAGCATCTTCTCCCTCCTCTTCTTCATCTCGTAGCATTTGGACTACATCGGCAGACAGAACAGCGGGATCAGTCTTCGACTTTCGAGCCCTACTTTTCCTGGGTTTCGGGGTATCTGGATGCGAGGCCCTTCTCCTTTTCTTGTCTTTGGTCGGCTTCGGGACCTCCTCTTCCCCGAGGGGAAGCGGCCTCATGACGACATTATCTCCAAGACATGTATGAGAAGAAATCAAGTTAAAAAAAGTATTTCACAGGAAAGCATCAAACACGGACAGGGGAACTTACCATGATTTTTGGCCTCCTATCGACCCTTGGCCAAATCACGACACGAGCGCTCAGCATACGAAAAGGTTGAAATCAGTCTTTGAACCCAACCTACAAGGTCCGGGACTGCACCAGGAAACCAGGGGGAGCTGCACCATAAAGAAGAATATAGATGAGAAGAGGTAAAGGAAACATAACAAGTAATCAAACGTTATCGGTGAGTTTCTACTTATGCTTCATGTTCCATTCTTCGGGGAATGGCATCTTCTCGGTGGGGATTAAGTCGGAGGTCCTAACTCGGACAAACCGGCCCATCCATCCTCGGTCCTTGTCCTCGTCTATGCTCGAGAAAAGCACCTTCGTGGCCCGACACTAAAGCCTTATCAGTCCACCCTGATAAAGACGGGGGCTGTATAGCCTAATGAGATGATCGAGGGTAAAAGACATCCCCTCGACCTTGCTTGAGAAGAATCTAAGCAAAATGACAATGCGCCAAAAAGAGGGGTAGCTCTGGCCTAAGGTTACCCAGTATTAGCGGCAGAAGTCGATTATGACAGGATCGACGGAACCTAGTGTGAAAGGGTAAGTATACACACTTAAGAACCCTTTCACATGAGTGGTGATGTCCTCCTCAGGGGTAGGAATCACCACCTCTTTATTCTCCCTGTGGCAGTATTTTTTCACCTGCTCGAGATCGCCTTTGGATATCGAACAGGAATATCTAGACATGGGTTCGCATCGGCCAGGAACCGAAGAGGGTCTTTCGACTTTAAAGTCGGAAGTAAGTTCACATGGCACGGGGATGCACTCTTCGATATGTGACTCCACTAGTATTTTGTCACCGGCCGGCAGCGATAAGGAGGCCTTTTCTTCTTGAGGAACGGTCTTTGATATTTTTGCCATTGTTGTATGGGGTTTAAGGAAGAAGAAGGCGGAATTTGTTTTTTAATAAGAGACTGGCAAACGGAAACCGGCAAAGTTGATGAACTTGAAGAGAATAGAAGAGCTTTTGAAGATTAGAAGAAGTTTGAAAGTAAAGTTTGAGAAAATTATGAAGGTGGTCTATTTATAATAGCCACTTTGATGATTTGAAAGCTCTAGTGGCCGACCATAAATTGGCGTTAATTAATGACCTTGGGACTGCGCAGAAGCAACGCTTCTGTCGCTTATGTCACGATATTGACGTCATAATTGATCGAGGTATTAAATCGAAGTCTCAAATTTGTTTCTTCTCATTACACTCCAAAAAACGAGGGGACTATCTCTATATAGTCGAAATCGGGCATACCTGATTTCGTTGGCAAGGGAGTTGCCTCGAGGGTAACCTGATAATAGATCGGGCTCGAGCTCGAAGATAGAACATCAAGCCTGGAGATCGAAGTGTTCATTGAGATCGAGGTTAGCAACAATCGAGATCAAGCATAACTGACTTCGAGTAAGGCGTAATAACAGAATGGCGAGTTATCAGTAACCGGTCGGAGATCACGGCGAAAATCCCAGAACAAATCAAATCAAAGCGGTTATTAGTGCCAATAATGGGATCTAATTCCATTATTAGAGTTGTACCTTATTTAGGATTTCTCTATTATATAAAGAGGGATCTCATTCACTTGTAAGGGGAGAATAATTATTCATTGATAAGAATATACACACACGCTGCCTTCTTTGTTTTACTTACTATTCATCGTTGTTTGTTCCATCCTCTACTGTTCTTATTAACTAACCTCGAGACTATCTCGAATCGAGGTCGAGGCATTGATTGCAGACCGGTTTGATTTATTTTATTGTCCAATTTATCTATTTAATTTGTTGTTTATCAATTGGTGCTGGTTTAAATCACATATCCTTAAAACTACAATATAAGTTTAATTGTTTCTCAATTTTTAGGGTAAACAAATATATACTTGTATTTTCAAACTATTTGGGGGCTTACATCAATTTACCGCTATAAGTCAGCTTAAAAAATTATCCTCAACAATTTAAATAACAATGTTACAGGTTTTAGCTAGATTTGGACATTAAACAAGCCTAATAAAATGGAATATTTTATTTGACAGTAACAGACTTTCTACACCTTCGGCTTCTAAGGAAAATAAAATATTCGAACCGATAGCACTTGCACTTTTTGCAAACATAATCCGAAGGGAAAATATTAACGTTTGTCCCTATATTATTGCCTAATTTCAATTTGATCCTTGTGATATTTGGTTTAGCATATTTAACCTTTAATTTGACAAAGCCAGTGACCGTAGTCCGATCAGTAACTGAATCTAAAGGAGCAAACAGAATGCGTATTACTTCGAAGGGCAATATGGGTATCACAAATACTACTTTTAGCTTTAGGGCATTACAGAGTACTACTTTTCTAGGTTAAAGTTAACTCATTGCATTTTCATTTGTCAGAACTCTGTTACTCTGTTCGAATCAAATGCAAAGCATAAGTGAATTTGATAAAATTGTGAGAGTGAATTCATTGCGAAGCTTATATTGGCATGATTTTTGCTCCGATTTTTGTCAAACTTTGTTACGACCAAATAATCGGAGTAACTTGCGAAGAGAAGAAGATAGAACCCTAGTTCGGAAAGAGAAAGAACCCAGAAAATTTTATTGAATCAAAATAGAAAATGATTGTTAAATTTTTGCCTTGAAATAGGAATAAATGGAAGAAAAGGGGTTGATATTTGTACAATCAGATCCATTATCAAAGAGCAATCCTCCTTTTTTCGATATATGAAATAGGGATTTCACTATGTCGAATCAAACCATTTGTCCTTACTTCAACAAAAGAAGAATGGGTTTCTTCCCAAGAAGAACCTTCTTTTCTCTTGGTTCCAATTAAATAGTAAAAAAATCTTAACTAGTTGAATACTTATGTCAGAAATTCCTCGAATCTGTTTAACATTTTCATAAAGGATATAATTGACAGTTCAAAGTTGCACATTATCCCTTTCCTGCAATGGATTCGGTGAAAAAAGGATTTTTAAATTTATTATACCATTCGTTATTTCATATATGACGACATGTCGAACTAAAACAAAAAACTTTTTCTTACTAGATTAATTTGTTGGACATAGATCCGACTTTTAACTTTTTGGATTCCTTGAAATTTCTTTTTCTGTTCCTAGTGGTATCAAAATGCCGGTATGTTGGGATATTTAATCTATCTCTCTAGGAAAATGGATATCTTCCGAAAAGATTTTAAGTTCAATTCATTTTTGTCTCTCCACCCGGACCAACCTACCGACTCGGCTTCTTAGATTTAAGGTGATTTGTGTATCTATCCCGATGATACTAGTTGTTCTGTATGATTATGGAAGAAGATCCGGGCAAGATATGCACCTCTTCAGGAATGAAAAAAATCGATCGACTTTCATTTGGTATTTTGACCTAAATTCCTTGACTCCTCGTTACTCAATCAAATCCTCTTTTTAGATGACTGAATACAGTTTCATATTTAATAATGCCCCGAACTCTTTCTTTTGTATCGAGGATCGTCAAAATAAGCAAGAATACTATTTCAATGGAAAATACCATTTATTCGGATTTCAATCGAGATACCTGAACATGGCATTAGTTCATTCTCGAGTTCTTGAATCGAATGTAGCGAATGATAAATTATCTTCGCCTTTTTGATAATAAATCAGAATTCTCGTGGAGAATATGCGAATATACGAGATTATACTGACAAATGCATATTATTTGGTTAAGATATGAATAATAAGGAATCCTATCTTCTTTTTTATCAGAAAAATCCTAACTAAATAATTTGTGTCTCGCATGATCATTGGTTACTGAGAGTTAGAAGTATATCTTCGCTTGCTAGAAAGAGAATGTGTATTCATTTGATCCTGATCCTTGTGGATCGAAAGGTAGACTAGACTTGACCTGCACGGACCTCCTAATAATATTCATAAATGACTTGTTTTTGGTAATAGATGAATATTACTATATGTAAATTCGGGTGCATAATAGACATCGGTACTACAGTGCATTTCTCCATCTGAATAAGAATAAATATGTATTCGAACCTTCTCTTCAAAATTCAAAGTGGATATTCCTACACGAACCTCACCTATTACTTGTTTTAATTCTACATATTGATTATTTGGAACTAAAAACAAACTTTTGGGGTGAAATATTCACATTATATAGAATATCTCCACTCTCAATAGTTACATACAAGTCTAAACAACATAGAAAGGCGGAATACCCATGATGTGTACGTGTCAGATGAACCAAATCCTCATTGAATTTTATTTTTTCATTAGATGGGACTCGCACATGTTCTGCAATACCCCCGATGAGTACTCCCCCAGTATGAAAAGTCCTTAATGTTAATTTGAGTACATGGTTCTCCAATCGATTGACTTGCAATAATACCTATAACTTCCCCCAATTCAACTAGCTCGCCATGTGTAGGACTCCGACCATAACATAATCGACAATTTCAAGATATACTCCTACAAGTAAAAGAGTTAAAATAGAGATTGGTTGTACTCAAAAGGTTATGAATCGATTTACAAGTTCAACGCCAATATCTTGATTTCTAATGGCAATATATCACGGACCCATGTATATATCATCTGCTAATACACGGCCAATTAATATTTGGATAAAAATTCTTTCCGCCATCATCCCATTCTGAGGACTCACAAAAATACACCGAGCGATGTCACGGTCTGTTCGACATACAACAATGTGTTGACTACTTTAACAACTCTGCCAGGAGATATCCAATGTCTGATGTTCGTACAACAGTATTCTCAATGCCTTTACGGGCTCTGTAGCAATAAATGATGCATTCTGTTAAAGAAAGTCCTTCGCGTAAATTGCTTTGAATAGGTAAATCAATTATGTCCTTGAAGATCCGTCATCAATCCTCTCATACCTACTAATTGATGTACCTGAGATGCACTTTCCTTAACTCCTGAGAAAGGCATTATATGAACTGTATTGAAGGCTCAATTACCCAAAAATTGGATTCATTTCTTGTCGCAAATATTCACTTGTAGCATACCATATTTCAATGGATTGGCGTAATTTTCTACCGCATATACATTCCCATAATGATGGTATTTTTTTAAAATTAAACTTTGTTGTTTATTATCTTGAACTAACTATCCCTTAGAAAGTATTGTTAAAAGATCATTAATTCTTAATGAAATGGATATAGCAGTAGTTTGTTGGAACCCAAAATTTTTACTTCTTTGTTTTGAAGCTTCAATTTTTGTTCTAGCTTTTATGAATTTGCTGCGTCAAATTCTCAGCTCATAAAATTTATTATATTTTCACATACACACACAATTCACATCAACTGCTAGTCTGCATTTATTTATACATATAGCAGTCCAAGCTAATAGTTTAGACTCTGAAGTTAATTACTCATGATTAATTAAGGGCAAGGAGAATAGCAGTAGCAAGCATATTTTTTCCAGTGATGATGTTTGTGTCCCCATTAGATAGATTAAAATCTTGATTATCATTTGGTTTAAAACATGTGACAGCAGTACGTTATAAGTCCTTGAAAAACTTAAAAAACTGAAATGCTTTCAAAAAGAAGGAATCTACCAATTGGTTTATATCGAATAGAAAATAGGTCTATTTAAGGAAAAGTAGCAAAGGTCTACTACATTTTGGAAGTGCTTTTTTTTTTTTGACACTCATTTTCAGAAGTAAGCATCTGAACCTTACCAAAGTTTTAGACGAAAACTTTAGGCTGTGAAGATATTTTTGTTACTGCAAATTATATTTTCATGTGATATTTACCAATGTGTTGCTTCTGTCATATTTGTATGACAACTATGCACGCACTAGATTTATGGAAAAGGTTTCATCTTTACCAAATTTGCTTGTGTATTAAAATTTCCAGTAAATATCTTATCTGTTGCTAATTTAAGAGTTTAGTCATGAGAAGCTGGTAAGTATGATAAATTTCCTGTTGTAGTTGCTATAAAAGAAAAAGATATTCTTTTTTTTTTTTTTTTTAATAACTTGTCAATCACTGATTGAAGGTAGGACACTGACTTTTGGTGTGTAATGTATTTAGAAAAAAATTGAACTAGCATTGAGCCAAAGCACCGTGGATGAGTTTGAAATTTCGCCAAATGATGTCGTATTGGTAAGGTGCTAGGAAAAGAGTACTCTGGAAGGGCAATGTGCTTGGGATTAGGAGGTGTTTCTGGCAAGCTTTTAGACAAACAAGACCTCGTTATAGTGATTTGAATGCTTCAAGTAATAATAATGGTTCATGTTCTTTCCAATGCCAAGAGAAGTACAATCAAATATTGAATACTCACAATCAAAGCCAAGAGAACTACAGAAAAATGATGAATGTTAACACCCAAATAATGAATGCTTTTAAGACGTATATGATAACGAAAGAAGGGAGGATACCTGAAGAATTTGTAGGGATCTTTGTTTCTCCTCCTCATTCAACGGTAAGAAAAGTTCATAACTTTCTTATTTAATTTTGAAAGTGTGATTGATCAGTCCAAATGTGACTCTGAATTGAGAAAGAAGAAAACTTTTGTGATATGTGGTGTTTGACTCTTTTTCTCATTTTCTTCCGTCCTATATCTACACATGCATTCTCATTTTGTTGTCACTGTGCTTGTTTTTCCCACTTGATATTTTTAACTTCAATACCACACAAGAGGGGGAGTGATTTGTGTGGTACCCAATTTTTCGCCTAAACTGATTATAGAAGGACCGGGTTCTTCTATGTGTTTCTTAACCTACTATTGCTGAAATAATAAATGCAGAAAGTAAAGAACACAAGTATTTTACGTGAAAAACACCTGGCTCAAAAGGTGAAGAAACCATGACCTACTTCTCAGTAGGATATTCCCAAACTCTCCACTAAATCACTGAGCCAAAAACTGCATTTACAAAACACTTTTGTAAACCTAGGATTAACTCCAATCCCATTGTGGCAATCAGCCTCTAACTGCTGCGACAACTTCAAGTTAACTCTAACTTGAATACTCTGAGTACCTATTACAATTGCCTCTAGATAAAGCTGAAAGGTATAATATGAAAACACCTACTACAATTGAACTAGAATAAAAGACAGACACTTGGAGCTGGTTCTTCTATCTGGTTCATGTAGCTTCATATTTGCATACTTGAATCACACACGGATTTCTTGTAAAATGCCTTGCTATTTTGCTCTCAATTCACGTTTAACTTCTGCTTTTGTACATCCCTGTAGAATGAGAACATCCTGCAATTTATAAAGTTAGTAGAGTAGAAAATAACTAGAGTTCTAATGCTACTCTTCCTTGTTGGAAGAGTTCTAGTTGATCTCAACTTCTAACTCCTCCCTTATCTTGGATAGTGTTCTCTTTGATTAAGGAGTCCTTTTCCTTATCAATTATGCAACCTTTTCGATCAGGAGATATTAATTTTACCAAGTTAAGCTTATCTCCTTCACGTGCATCTTTCTGGTAAGCGAAGATATACTTCTAACCTCTCAGTAACCAACGATTACATGCTCGAATCTGCCCGTGTCTATGCACACAAGGTATGGACCTGGTTCATGCCTGAGCTTCCTTTGTCAATCTTCAAAACTAACCTTCACTTAGGCCAACAAATTCATCCTTTTTATGATGACAAACTCTGTGTTTTTTATAAGTTTAGGCCCTGTTTAAACTTAGCTCAACATCAACACAATGTTAGAAATATTTTTTATTTTTATCACTTATCATAAAGGACCAGGTTCATTAGGTTATAAACATCATTGTTCGAAGTATAAAGCACAACCTTTTTTCCCTTTTTTGGCATCATCGAAAAGTTGCATAAAAAAATGTACGATACCCATATTTTAACACTTACTCATAGCCACTAGGGCTACTTCAAATGCAATCATAAATTAATCATTATCGATCAAGCTAAGAATTTTAACCATCAAAGAAATATAAACAAACAGTTAGAGCAAAAACCAGCAAATTTTATTAATGCTTGATATGATTCTTCCACAAAGCATAAAAAAATAAAAATACTGAAAACATGAGCCAACAAAAAATACATCCCAAATTGGGTCACTGAAGGATCTACACTAGGCTAGGAGCTTAAGGCTGGGAAGAACTAGGTGCTTGGTTTTTAGCTTGGAGAAGTTTCAGCATATCTTGAAGAATGCCATCATTCTTCTCCTTTTCTCTTGCCAGCTTAGTTTTGAGAGCATCTCTCTCAGTCTCCACCTCAGCCAACCTTTTCTTCAGCCTCTCAATCTCAACATCCTTTGCCCCACTCTCCTGCACCAAGGCTCTGACCTTGATATTGACCGGTACCTTCTTGGATGAACCAGGTTCATTAGGAGTGTCATGGACCTCATAGTCACAAGCAATTAGAGTATTTGCCCCAAAGTGATCTTTTCTTGTAGGCACCTCCCACTTCTTCAGAGGCACTTTAAAATGTGCAAGCACAACTGTGAGAATGAAGCCATAGAGAATGACATAAGTCTTGGAGCCATTTATAACCCTATCAAGAAGCTGGATTATAAATCCAAGCCAATTGATCTGCCTCCCACTATAAACACTCCATCAGAACCAAGTCCATGAAGTTGGCAATGTGCCTCATTTCCTACCTAGGTAGAACACACTTGTTGACAAATTTGAATAGCACCTTGTGGGATGGCTTCATCTCACTCTTGTACACAGTCTTGGGCTCAAGTTCCTCCTCATTGTCACTTAATCTTCTGGTAATCGACAGGACAATAGGAAGGTTTTCTAGGCTTGGCCACTTAAGCTTTGTGTAGTCATTGTACCCCTCAGCAGGTACACCTAGAATTTCACCCAACTCCTTCACATTGAAAAAGATTTGCACCCCATTTCACCAAACTGGTAACCCGTCCATCCTTCACTGCAAAATTTGCCATAAATTCAACAATTTCACTCCTAGCCAACCTGCCATCCATCTGAAGGATCATGTCCTTCTAGCCTTGCAATCCTAATTTCTCCAACAGTAGCGCCATCCCTTCCTCTTCCAAATCCTTGAGGAGTCTACCCTTCAGATATGTCCACTTGCCAAACTTGGCCATCTTGTCCTTCTCAATATCTGAATCATCTTCCTCTTCCTCTTCCTCTTCCTCTTCCTCTTCACTCCATTTTTCTTCCTCAATAATTTTCACTTGTTTTGCAAATCTTCCTCATTCTGCTTTAGCTGGCTTCCTGTGGCTCTTCCTCTTGTGGGAGGATTTTCAGCAGAATCAGAAGGAGGAGCCTTTCTTTTCTTGTTAGCCCTAGCAATGTCGGGGATCTTAGCCTTGGAAGTTCTCTTCTTCTTTGGGTTGTAACTCTCACTCACTTTCTTCAATAGCTTTGCAAGGGTTTCTTCTACTGATGAACCAGGTTCATCTACGTTTTGCCCAAGTTTAACCAGTCCTTCAGCAGCTTTGCCAGACCCACGTCCCTCTGTTTTCTTCATACTTTCCTCCATCTTACCTGATTCTGCTCCACACACAGACATTATACCTGTATCAGGAGTGGGTGAAGAATCAACCACTCTTTTACCCAGTCCCTTTTCTTCACTAGGAGCACCCTTACTCTACTTTTCTTTTTCCTTTTTATTTTTACTACCAATCCTTCAGGACTTAGAAGATTCTACATCAACCACAGATCCAACCAGAATAAACCTGTTTTCCAGATTCTCAGTTAACTCATAAATGATTTTAGTAGTAGTATTTGGACCACAAGTTACCTGTTTTGTATCAGAAGACCCAGTTTCTTCCCCCTCTGTAGCAGACTTGAAGGATTCTTCAGAGTTCTGGGGTTCTTGGGCTTGGATAGCTTTCAATTGAGCGTATAATTTCTTTGACAATTCACTCCCAGCCACTTTCTTGCGAGCAAGCATCTTAACTCTTCTTTTCTTAGGCTGAGGAGTGGTTGAAGATGAGGAGCATGGTGGGGGTGTGCTGGGGTTTTCAGAAGAGTTACTCATTGCTATGCTTGGTTTTGGAAGAAAAAGAAAGGTAGAATGAAATTTGGTGGATGATAGAAGATGGAGAGTATTTTGACGACTTGAAATTTTTGGAATGAAGACATAGATGATGATGATAAATTTAAAGGGGGGATTAATGGGTAACGGCAGGATTTTCAGACTTTTAGAAGTCTAATCAAACTGAATTGTCAGTTTTGAAGAAATGGTGGAGTCTTTCCCTAGTATCTAGGTGGTTTAATTTGGTTAGGATTCTTTTGAACGGAACTTGTTCACTTATATTGGATAAGTTTAAAAGGAATTTGGACTTAGGTAGGACTCTACTCATGATCCAAATATTATTATTTCAAATTATGCAAAGTGTAGAAAACATATCGTGTTATCTTGATGAACCAGGTTCTTCACTGATAATTCTCTTGTGTAAGTCTAAATTTGCCAAAATAGAGAAAATATCATTAGAGATTAATGAGTCATTTTAACACATGGCACAAGAGTATACTATTAAAAGTATGAGTCTGAGCAAAAATTAATCTAATTATATACACGTCTTCGGATTTTCTAACCAAAAACAAATTTATATTTTTTTTCCATTGTGAATTCTGAACAGGTCCTTTTAGGTGATCTTAATCATCCCTAATTCTAACATGTTCCTTTCAAAGTAACCTCTACTTAGGGCTTTTGTGAAGATGTCAACTATTTTCTTGTCAGTAGCACAAAATTCCACAGCGATCAACCCTTTTTCATAGTTATCCCTCAAAGAGTGATGCCTAACATCTATGTGCCTAGTTCTCTTGTGATGAACCGGGTTCTTAGTTATACTAATAGCACTAGTGTTATCACAAAAAATGGGGATATAACCAACATCAATTCCAAAGTCTATTATCTGTTGTTTGATCCACAACAATTGAGCACAACATGAAGCAACAACAACATACTCAGCTTCAACAGTAGATAAGGCCACTGAATTTTGCTTTTTGGTAGCCCAAGACACAAGACATGAGCCAAGAAAGTGTGCCATACCTGAGGTGCTCTTTTTATCCACTAGAAAACATGCATAATCAGCATCAGCATATCACACTAGATTTAAATTACTACCTTTTGGATACCATAGACAGAGATCAATGGTGCCTTTTAGATATCTCAAAATTCTCTTGCCAGCAGTCAAGTAAGACTCCTTTGGATTTGCCTAAAATCTTACACAAAGGCCTACACTAAAAACAATGCCAGGTCTACTAGTAGTGAGATACAACAATGAGCCAATCATTCCCCTATACAACTTCTGATCAACAGATAAACTTGGTTCATTTATATCCAACTTTGTAGCTGTTGCAATAGGAGTGTCAATTTCTTTGGAATCTTCCATTTTAAACCTTTTAAGTAACTCTTTTACATACTTCTACTGATGGATCATAGTTCCATTTGAATTTTGTTTAATTTGTAAGCTTAAAAATAAATTAAGCTCACCCATCATGCTCATTTCAAATTCACTCCCCATTAGTTAGCAAATTCTTTACTTAACTTATCAGTAGTTGCTCCAAAGATTATATCATCAACATATATCTAAACTACTAAGAGATCTTTACCTTTTTCTATCAAGAACAAAGTAATGTCAATTGTACCTCTCTTGTAGTCATGCTCAAGAAAAATCTTTGATAATCTTTCATACCATTCTCTTGGAGCATGCTTGAGCCCATAAAGTGCTTTGTCAAGTTTGTACACATGATCAAGACTTTCCTTGCTTTCAAACCCCGGAGATTGCTTTACAAACACTTCTTCCTTTAGATAGCCATTGAGGAAGGCACTCTTGACATCCATCTAGTGAACGGTGAATTCCATGTAAGCAGCAAAGGCTATGAGGAGTCTTATTGCTTCCAACCTTGCAACGGGAGCAAAGGTTTCATCATAGTCTATGCCCTCATCTTGGCTATATCCTTGAACCACTAATCTTGCCTTGTTCCTTGTAACTATTCCATTATCATCAAGTTTGTTTCTGAAGACCCATTTTGTGCCAATTACTGATCTGTCCTTGGGTCTTGGTACCAGATGTCAAACTTGACTCCTTTCAAATTGGTTGAGTTCATCTTGCATTGTATTTACCCAGTCTGTATCCTGCAAAGCCTCAGCAATGTTTTTAGGTTCAATAAGAGATAAGAAGGCATCAAAAGCATAAAGATTTTTTAATGAAGATCTGGTTTTGATTCTAGAGGTTGGATCAGTGATTATGTTCTCAATGGGATGAGAACTTTGATACTTGTAATATTTTACAACCAACTGGTTTCACTTTGATGTTCCTTCAATGCGTTGTTGTTGTGGAACAGGTTCATGGACAGGTTCTCTTGAGGTTTGAGATTCATTTCCTCTTTGTTCTATTCCCCCTAATGTTGCCCTAGGTGGAAGAACCTCTTCCATCACCTGTTCCTTCCTCTAGTGCAGCTTTAGTCTGGGCTATCATTTCATTTGAGTTTCTTACCAGCCCAATTGCTTCATCATCATACTCCTGCCTCTCACAAAGTATGTTAGTTTCATCAAAAACCACATGAACACTTTCTTCTACACACATAGTTCTTTTGTTATAGACCTTATAAGCTTTGCTATGTGAAGAATATCCCAAGAATACTCCCTCATCACTTCTGGGATCAAACTTACCTAGGGAGTCTTTACCATTATTGTGCACAAAGCACTTGCATCCAAATGCCCTAAGATGGGATATGTTTGGTTTTATCCCTTTAAGTAACTCATAGGGAGTCTTCTCTACAAGAGGTCTAGTCATGCACCTATTTATGATGTAGCATGCAGTATTTACATCTTCTGCCCAAAAGCTATGGGGCAGAAGCATAGTCCTAGCCATATCTTCAAGTGTCCTATTCTTTCTTTCAACTACTCCATTTTGTTGTGGAGTCCTAGGAGCAGAAAAATTATGATCTATGCCATGCTCATCACAAAATTCATCAAATTTAGTATTTTCAAATTCAGTTCCATGATCAGACCTAATTGATGCAAGTTGATTACCTAGTTGTTTTTGAGTTTTTCTAAAAAAAGAAGTGAACATGTCAAATGCTTCATCTTTAGATGTAAAAAACAATGTCCAAGTAAACCTAGAGTAATCATCAACAAGCACCATCACATATCTTTTACCATCTCTGCTTAATGTACTCATTGGACCACAGAGATCCATATGGACCAGTTCCATCGTCCTGGTGGAGCTTACTACTTTCTTGCATTTAAAAGAGGATCTTACCTGCTTCTCCCTTGCGAAAGCCTCACAAAGTTTGTCTTCCTTGAACTTGATGTTAGACAACCCTATCACCAGGTCCTTGGAAACTAATTTGTTGGGTTGACTCAGACTTGCATGTCCAAGTCTCTTGTGCCAAAGGAGGGGATCATTGTCCAACACACTTAAGCAAGTGAGTTCATTTTCTGAAAGTATGGACAGATCTATAATATATATATATATATATATATATATATATATATATATATATATATATTGTTCACTCTTTTTCACTGCAAAATAATCTTGTCAGTGGTAAGATTAATCACAAAACATTTGGTAGAGGTGAATGCTACCAAGTTACCTCTATCAAATTGTTGTGATACACTGATTAGACTGTATTTTAAGCCATCTATCAAGTAGACATTCTTAATAGAGTGAGAATCAGTCTTACCTACCTTTTCAACCCCAATGATCTCACCTTTCTTCCCATTTCCAAAGGAGACATTACCTCATTTGAGGTAGTCAAGTGAAAGGAAATGGTTCTTGCTTCCTGTCATGTGCTTTGAGCAGCTACTATCCATGTACCATATTTGGCTGCTTCCCTTAACTTGAACCTCAGATTCCTCTTCAGATTCTCCTATGGCCATAAGTGCTTGTTCATCTCCATCTTCATCATCTAAGCTTTCTCCCCAAGCAGCAACCATAGCCTTTGTTGATCCTTTGTTCTTCTTGGGTTGAACTTGTTCTTTCTTCCAGTTTCTTCGTTCAACTCTTTCCTTCTTCCATTTAATTTCCTATTGAGTGCAGTTCTTGATGTGGTGATTAGTCTTACCACACTTGTAGCATCCCTCATTGGTTTGCCTTTTAGGAGTCTTTGGTTTGCTGTAGCTTCCACTTCTTGAAGGACCATTTCCTCTCTTTAGGTACTTCTTGAAGTCCTTTGTGATCATAGTCATTTCATCATCTTCTAGATCAGAACCTTGAGTGATTCTGAGTGCCAGGCTCCTTTCCTTCTTGGGTACATCCATCTTCATCGTTTGCCTTCTAAGTTCATAAGCAGTGATATTTTCAATTAGCTTATCCAACTTAAGAGTGGCAATGTTCTTTGATTCCTGAATGGCAGTGATTTTGCTCTCCCAAGTAACTCGCAGAACCATTGTCAAAATCTTCTCAACTCTGTTTTCTTCAGAAATAATCCTTCCAAGAGACTTAAGTTCATTTGTCAGTGTGGTAAATCTTGTATACATCTCTTGGATGGTTTCCCCTTCCTTTATAGTGAAATTCTTATATTGAGAATATAGTAGTGTTCCTCTTCACTTGAGGTGTTCCTTCATGGGCCACTTGCAAAGTGTACCAAATTTCCTTAGCAGTGGTACAACTTTGGATTCTATTGTACTCATCTGGACCGAGTCCACAAACAAGCCATTTCTTGGCTTTAGCATTCTTCTCATATTTCCTCAAGTTGTAAGCAGTGCAGTCAGCTCGTCTTTGCCACCTCTTCTCCTTCGACATTTATCTTCATGGTAGCCAGTGGGCCATCTGTGACAATGTCCCATATCCCATAGCCTTCTCCTATGATGTGACCTCTCATCCTGTTTTTCCACCAAGAGTAATACTTGCCGTTAAAACGTGGTGGCCTAGCAGTGGATTGCCCTTCCCAGTTTTCAGGTGGTGCACTCATATTGATCTTCTCCTAAGGTGTTAGCCTCTTCAAGGATAACCCGTTCTGATACCAATTGATGTTTTTAACTTCAATACCACACAAGATGGTGGGTAATTTGTGTGGTACCCAATATTTCGCCTAAACTGATTATAGAAGGACCAGGTTCTTCTATGTGTTCCTTAACCTACTATTGCTGAAATAGTAAATGCGAAAAGTAAAGAACACGAGTATTTTACGTGGAAAACACCTGGCTCAAAAGGTGAAAAACCACGACCTACTTTTGAGAGCATCTCTCTCAGTCTTCACCTCAGCCAACCTTTTCTTCAGCCTCTCAATCTCAACATCCTTTACCCCACTCTCATGCCCCAAGGCTCTGACCTTGCTATTGAGTGGGACCTTCTTGGATGAACCGGGTTCATTAGGAGTGGCATGGACCTCATAGTCACAAGCAATCAGAGTATTTTCCCCAAAGTGATATTTGTTTGTAGGCACCTCCCACTTCTTTAGAGGCACCTTAAAATGTGCAAGCACAGCTGTGAGAATGAAGCCATAGGGATTGGCATGAGTCTTGGAGCCATTTATAACCCTATCAAGAAGCTGGATTATAAATCCAGGACAATTGATCTGCCTCCGACTACAAATACTCCATCAGAACCAAGTCCATGATGTTGGAAATGTGCCTCCTTTCCTGTATAAGCAGAACACACTTGTTGACAAATTCGAACAGCACCGTATGGGATGGCTTCATCTCACTCTTTTACACAGCCTTGGACTCAAGTTCCTCCTCATTGTCATTGAATTTTATGGTAATGGACAGGGCAGTTGGAAGGTTTTCTAGGCTTGGCCACTTAAGCTTTGTGTAGCCATTGTACCCCTCAACAGGTACACCTAGAATTTCACCCAACTCCTTCACATTGAAAGAGATTTGCACCCTTTTCACCAAACTGGTAACCCGTCCATCCTTCACTGTAGAATTTACCATAAATACAACAATTTCACCCCTGTCCAACCTGCCATCCATCTGAAGGATCATGTCCTTCCAGCCTTGCAATCCCAATTTCTCCAATAGTAGAATCATCCCTTCCTCTTCCAAATCCCTGAGGAGTCTACCCTTTAGATATGTCCTCTTGCCAAACTTGGCCATCTTGTCCTTCTCAATATCTGAATCATCTTCCTCTTCCTCTTCTTCTTCCTCTTCCTTTTCCTCTTCCTCTCCACTCCATTCTTCTTCCTCAATAATTTTCACTTGTTTTGTCTTCACTACAGACCTGGTCCTTTTTGCTAGGGTGGATGGTTCAGCAGACTTTGACACAAAGATAGACTTCTTAGTAGAAGTCTTGGCTTTCTTGCATTTGGGAGTCTGAACATCCACTTCTTCAATCACATCTTTATCTTGATGGACCAAATCCATCTCATCAACATCAACAGCCTCAACAGGCTCAGCTATCTTCTTCTTCCCTTTTGCAATCGCTTTTCTTTTGCTTTCTTCTAAGGCTTTTTTGCAAATCTGCCTCATTCTGCTTTAGCTAACTTCTTGTGGCGCTTCCTCTTGTGGGAGGATTTTCAGAAGAATTAGAAGGAGCAACCTTCCTTTTCTTATTAGCCCTAGTAGTTTCAGGGATCTTAGCCTTGGAAGTTCTCTTCTTCTTTGGGTTATAACTCTCACTCACTTTCTTCAATAGCTCTGCGAGGGTTTCTTCTACTGATGAACCAGGTTCATCTACGCTTTGCCCAAGTTTAACCAGCCCTTCAGCGGCTTTGCCAGACCCACTTCCCCCTGTTTTCTTCATTCTTAGCATCATCATATCCCACTAGATTGAAATTACTATCATTTGGATACCATAGACAGAGATTAGTGGTGCCTTTTAGATATCTCAAAATTCTCTTGATAGCAGTCAAGTGAGACTCCTTTGGATTTGCCTGAAATCTTGCACAAAGGCCTACACTAAAAATAATGTCAGGTCTACTAGTAGTGAGATACAACAATGAGCCAATCATTCCCCTGTACAACTTCTGATCAACAGATGAACCAGGTTCATCTATATCTAACTTTGTAGCTGTTGCAATAGGAGTGTCAATTTCTTTGGAATCTTCCATTTTAAACCTTTTAAGTAACTCTTTTACATGCTTCTGCTGATGGATCATAATTCCATTTGAATTTTGTTTAATTTGTAATCCTAAAAAGAAATTAAGCTCACCCATCATGCTCATTTCAAATTTACTCCCCATTAGTTTAGCAAATTCTTTACTTAACTTATCGGTAGTTGCTCCAAAGATTATATCATTAACATATATCTAAACTACCAAGAGATCTTTACCTTTTTCTATCAAGAACAAAGTATTGTCAATTTTACCTCTCTTGTAGTCATGCTCAAGCAAAAACTTTGATAATCTTTCATACCATGCTCTTGGAGCCTGCTTGAGCCCATAAAGTGCTTTGTCAAGTTTGTACACATGATCAGGACTTTTCTTGCTTTCAAACCCCGGAGGTTGCTTGAAAAACACTTCTTCCTTTAGATAGACATTGAGGAAGGCACATTTGACATCCATCTGGTGAAGGGTGAATTCCATGTAAGCAGTAAAGGCTGTGAGGAGTCTTATTGCTTCCAACCTTGCAACTGGAGCAAAGGTTTCATCATAGTTTGTGCCCTCCTCTTAGCTATATCCTTGGACCAAAAATCTTGCCTTGTTCCTTGTAACTGTTCGATCTTCATCAAGTTTGTTTCTGAAGATCCATTTTGTGCCAATTACTAATCTGTCCTTGGGTCTTGGTACCAGATATCAAACTTGACTCCTTTCAAATTGGTTGAGTTCATCTTGCATTGCATTTACCCAGTCTGCATCCTGCAAAGCCTCAGTAGCATTTTTAGGCTCAATAAGAGATAAGAAGGCATCAAAAGCACAAAGATTTTTTAATGAAGATCTGGTTTTGATTCCAGAGGTTGGATCAGTGATTATGTTCTCAATGGGATGAGAACTTTGATACTTGTAAGATTTTACAACCAACTGGTTTCTCTTTGATGTTCCTTCAATGCTTTGTTGCTGCGGGACAGGTTCATGGACAGGTTCCCTTGAGGTTTGAGAATCCTTTCCTCTTTGTTCTATTCCCCCTGTCATGTTGCCCTGGGTGGAAGAACCTGTTCCATCACCTGTTCCTTCCTCTAGTGCAGCTTCAGTCTTGGCTGTCGTTTTATTTGAGTTTCTTACCAACCCAATTTCTTCATCATCATATTCCTGCCTCTCAGAAAGAATGTTAGTTTCATCAAAAACCACATGAACACTTTCTTCTACACACATAGTTCTTTTGTTATAGACCTTATAAGCTTTGCTATGTAAAGAATATCCCAAGATTACTCCCTCATCAATTCTGGGATCAAACTTACCTAAGGAGTCTTTACCATTATTGTGCACAAAGTACTTGCATCCAAATACCCTAAGATGGGATATGTTTGGTTTTTTTCCTTTAAGTATGTTACTCCCCATCTTTTCGTACGTAAAAATATGCCATAAGTAAATTGATAAAAGCTCGAAAATGAGATATTACATCCCGTATTTTCGTACGTAAAAGCTTCGTCGTAATCTAATCGACGTAGACTCGGGAATGAGATTATTTTTGAGGTTATAAGCATTTATGCTACTTATAACACGCGATAGGTAAAGTGTCGTGAAGGTTAAAGGGTGAACGAATCAAAGATAATGAGTTTCGTTGAAGATTTTCCATTTGGAAAAAAAAATATGGTCCGAGCTATAATACCCGGTATTTATAGATTAGTGCCATACAAGATACTACATGACCATGAGAGTAAGATGTATAAGGTATGTTAAAGTGAGTAGTATTTTAAGTATTTTGAGATAATTCTTAATTATATGGATAATTGGGTAATTATTGGTTAGTGAGAGATTAATAAATTATCAATAATTTGGATAACTTTAAGAGGGCAAAACGTGGCAGCCCCTCCCTTAATATTTAGATGACTCTTAAAGTCATACTATTATGAGGAAAAGTCTAAAACGTGAGTCACACGTCCACTTTCAAGAAAAGAGTTACAAGTCCATTCTTAATACATTCATTCTTAAGAAAGAGATACATATCTTTCTAACCTCTTAGAGAGTCTCATCCAAGAACATTACTATACAAATCACTTTCTAAGAACATAGAAATGTTAATTCATTTTCCAAATAGCAGCATTTTTGCTAAGTTCTTAAGGAAAAGTTTCGGCCAAAATTTTCTTTGCATAGCAACATGATTGCTTCGAGCTTTTCATAAGATTTGCTAAGTGTTTTGTCACAATTAACGTGTTTTATAGGATTGTCAAGAGAATCGACTCAGGTATATTAAGGCTATCCCTTATTTCTTTTGGCATGATCCATACGACACAAACGAAACGAGAAAATGCACAATTTCCATACATGACTCTATTCATAGAAATATTAGAGATGCTTATATTCTTGATTCCCCACGTATCATATTATTTTATCATCTATTTATGGGTCTCAAAAATACGTAAGTTGGTAAAGTTTATCTCATGATATTAATTAGAGGCATAATGGTCTTATGACATACTGAGAGATTTTATTAACGTATTTCATATGCATTTCATGCATTTATACATGCACATTGACCAATAATTAGATGGTGTTATATATGCGTGTATATATATATATATATATATATATATATATATATATATATATATATATATATATATATATATATATATATGGGAAAGGTTATGGCGTTATATAAGCACCACCACCTGATCAGCTGGTATACGTTTGATGATTTTGCCCACAGTGGCCGAGATGATATGATGGGATAACCTCAGAGGATTGATGATGTTATGAACGCATATACCTATGCATGGTATGACATTTATACGTATATGCATGACATTATAAAAATGAAATGATTCACATAGCTATGCAGGCATACATGTCGAGTCTTTTACTCCATGTTTCTCATGTCTATTATTTACTGATTTTCACTCCATACATACTCGGTACATTATTTGTACTGACGTCCTTTTTTTTTGGGGACACTGCGTTTTATGCCCGCGGGTCTCGATAGATAGGTCGAGAGTCCTCCAAGTAGGCGATCAGCTCAGCGGAAAATGTGAGTGCACTCCATTTGCTCCAGAGTTGCTTGTTTGGTCAGTATGATTTAGATGTGTATTGTTTGGTATGGCGGTGCTCTGTTCTGACCTTTATGACAATTATGTATTCTTAGAGGCTTGTAGACAGATGTCATGTACGTAAAAGATTGTATGGCTTTGTCGGCCTATGTTCAATGTACGAGTGGTTATTTTGGTCTTAGAGGCCAATATGCCTTATGTATAAGTTGGTATTACATGTTGTATTCCACCTATCTCACGGCACCCTCTCCGGCTCAGTTATCTATGATGGTATGATACGAAAAGATACGTTACGTCGGTACTCGGTTGAGTAAGTTATCGGGTGCCCATCGCGGCCCATCGGCTTGGGTCGTAACAAAAGTGGTATTAGAGCAGTACTGTCCTAGGGAGTCTACAAGTCGTGTCTAGTAGAGTCTTGTTTATGGGTGTGTCATGTACCACACTTATAAGCAGGAGGCTACAGGGCATTTAGGATTGTCACTCTTTCTTCTTACTCTAGATCGTGTGGTAGAGCTCAATTGTAAGAACTCAATTTCCTAAACTTTATTTTATTCGTAATACAACGATGCCTACATCCAGAAAGACGATTGGTAAGAGATATAGTTGTGGAAGAGTTGAGTCAGAGGAACTCAATTTTTGCATCATGCTTATGATGGATAAATATGAGATATTCAGCAGATCATATGTACACTAAGACGTGTAAGCCTCTTGATAAGGAACCTTAAGGCAAGAATATTTATCCACATTTATGGTGAAAGACAATGAGAAATTCAGAAGATAAATACAAGTTTCAAAAAGTAAAATAAGCAAGATGAAAAAGGGTATGAGGTATCCAGTTAATAAAGATTATCATTATTTACCATTCAGGAAGGGAGATATAAGCATTTTGAGTTACCTTCAACAGTGACAGATGTATGAACAATCGTCCACATCGATCTCAGTTATGCCCTATGGGAGCTAACAAACATAGTTTAAGAGAAGGACGAGATATCAGAATCTGGCTGGGGATAGAGTAACCCAAAATAGTGGATGGATTGGTAGAGGTTGTTGACGTTTCCAAAGGATAGAGCAAACGTGGTAATGGATCTCCTTGTGAGACACCTCAATGGTGCACCCTAAAATAGTACAGCTAGATATGAGTACTACAAAGATAAGCACTGGAAGCCTGGAAGGGATAAATATTACCTTAGTGTGGCTCCCATCCCTGGTAGAAAGAGAATGTTAGGCAATTCGAGGAGCCAATGGATGGAGCAAGAGAGGCTAAAAGCAAAAGAATGTTTTGTTCGAGTTTTTAGAATAAAGTGATAGACAGAAATGTTAGCAGGAAAATAAGACTTAATGGAGCAGTATGAGTAAAATGTGGTACATGGATGACAACGGTAGATCAAAAAAATAATAGTATTACAGAGTCTATAGTCAAGTGAAGGGAAAAACGAGAGGTGACAGGCCTTGAGACAACAAAATAGTATAGGCCATAAATTCATATCCTCACATCGAAAAATAAGTTCGTGACTCCAACGCAACTACCGGAAGGAAAAGTTAAACCCCAGAATAATAGAAATCAGTATGGGCTGGTGAACAAGATAAACTAAACATGAATTAGGGACTGAGTGACTTGATAATAGTCAGCATCATGAGAATTTCATATTTGCATTCTGACGATAATAGAATGGACAACAGAAGACGATTCATGAGAAATTCAGAAAATGGTCATTCAGGAAGACGCTTCCCTAAAGCAAGCAATTTGAGTAAAGTTAAGCTTAAGGGATTGTATGTGCCAGTTGCACTAAGTGTCACCATTGGGAGTAAGGGAATTTGTTATCCTTGGTTCAGAGGATTTTTCGCAAGGCGAGTAAGGGTCATTGATGTTGTGAAACGATGCCAAAGATGAAGAGGTAAAACATCTATAGGTAGATCCTCGTGGCTTCAGCTCTTAGTACTCCCCTAAAAAGGGGAATATAGAGTGATGTGGCATTAAATCGGTAATAAGTGGTTCTGGTGACTATAGAATGGTAAAGGAAGAATGCGATAAAAATAAAAGAGGAATGAGATGGAACTTATCCAAATCCCACAGATATGCTACGATTCCAGAATATTGTGCAAGCACGACGTCAAGAAGAGGAAGTAAGGGCTCCTGCCCGAGCTGTTATTAATAAATAAGGAGCCAGTGCAAGACGTAAGTTAAGGTAAGGTAAATAACCCAAGAAAGATTACGCGGAATATTGAGATGAGAATGGGCCAACGAGTAGTTAGTAATTGATCAGGAAGAGCCTAGTTATGGCTAAACAGGAGATTACAGACGAGTCAGCAGATCGTGTAAGATAAACATAGTAAAACCCAATATAGTGAATTCAGCCTCGCAGTTATAACATCGTGATCATTGAGAAATATTTAGATAGGAGTTGGGGTAGTTAAAGGTACCATATGAGTGTTGTGGAGATAAAAGAGAGTGCCACTGGAAAGTCAGTCAAAATATCAAGTTCAAAAGTAACCCTACAAGCACAAGGGGGTGGAACTAAGTAACTACGGATAATTATAGGAAAGGAAGGACATCAAAAGGTCCGTCAAGTATACAATGTATTAAGGTCACAGCTTTACAAGAGTCAGAGGATCCTCCCTAAATACTACAATGAAAGACTAGTTGAGGAAGTAAGGAAGAAGGCTTCAACCTAAGCTCAGTAACCTAAGGAGGAAATGGTTGTGTAACAATAGTCTCACTACAAAATTGTATTCACTTCAAAAGAAAGTGGCACCTACCATGACTAATGAGCGGGGAGTAAAACCAAAAGTAATATTCGAGACCATATGAGTTGCACAAAAAACAATTTCGGCACGCATGAGAACTCAGATAAGCTAAGTATGCACGCAACAATGGGGCAAAAAGACTAGGAAAAGCAATTGTTTACATTTGAAGAAAGTTCAAATAGAACGAAAGGAATTATTCGATTAATGATCAGTCGTAAAAGACTACGGTATGAGTTAAAAAAAAGAATTGAGCCCAGAGCATAGACAAAGGATGGAATTGTTAGAAGATTGTGTCATGGATAGTCCATAGCGCCCATGAAAGGATAAAGTAATAACTAATCCCAGGAGCCGTATATTGGAAGATAGTTTAAGCCTACATGAAGGCTGATCAGAAGGAAGAGGAAACTAAAGAGTTGCATCAACTCAGTAAATCAGGAGTCTGATTATTGGACCAAGAAAATTTTAGACCTCGTGATTGAGAACATTGCAGGATCACTCTTAAATACAAGAGAGATATTACATTAACCATATTCTATAACGGCTCTACGATAAAACCAGTTAGAAGGGTACCAACCTCATAAGAAGTCAGTATGAAGCTCTCACCGGATTGTGTGAGAAGGTGCAAGTATTATAATAGAGCTTCAAGTTGTGGATATGAATTATACCTATATGAAAGGGAGGTTATGAAAGAGATAGAAGACGTGATGCGAGATTTTAAGGTAAGTAAGGTAAAAGTAAATAACGTACGAGATACTTAAATACAGAAGGTTGGGAATAGTCCGTACTGCGGATAGAAAGCTAGAAGCGTGGGGATTCAGTATCCAGGAATGATAGCGGCGTAGTTAGTCACAAAAGTGCTATTTCTAGGTATCGAGAGGTCTAGTTAAGAGAGTAAAGAAGAGTTAGAAACGATGTGATGTCTCGCTTGATGTTCCAGAATAACGCAAGGGAATTTATGGTACAAGAAAGTTGAAGGAAGGTTGCGAGTAGTATAAATGAATATGTGTAGGTCGCAAGCTAAAGTATGGTAGAGCGACAATATTTTGGAAAGACATGAGTAAGAATAAGGAATGGCAAGTGAGAAGGTTACGGGAATGGATAAGTTATCGGGATTAAGCCCATAAAGACAAAAGAGCTGATGGTTTCTCTAAGTTATAGAAAGTTCAGCTTGAATGAACTCAAAGGAATCTAAGACTAATAGCATTTAAAAGAGATGGAATGTTGCCCTGGTAGTAAAATGAGGGTATACTTGTGATAAATGAAGGATGACGTTTGGACCTTCGATTAAGTGATGATTTGAAGGGATTTCATGAATTGTACAGGATTAAAATACCCACGTGAGTGAGTCACATTGGGATGCTATAAAGTATGGTTATTGAAGTACAGTATCGCCCCTAGGTGGACCAATCTAATTACTCCAGATGTCCCCAATGAGACGTGAGCCCTAGCGGCAGTGTTACATAAGAGATCGAGTTAGCAGTGGCAGATGATAGATCAATATTGAGGTGGATCAACAATGGATGGACACAAGTCACAAAGTATGAGGTGAGATTAGGCCGTCATTCTTAAGATGAACAAGTAATGAGGAAGCATTAAAGGACTTAGATTTATACATATGGGGTAAGTAACGAAAGTAACCTGGAGTTCAGTAACATACCTCAGTAACGATAAATCAAAGTAAGAATTATGGTATAGTATAACCTACCTAGATGCGGTAAAGTCATATGAGCAGATAAGCGGGCCTATGAAATAAGATATAGCAATATTCGTAAGTTCAAAAAAAAAATGGGTACCGAGCAAAGAACTTCAAGCATACCTATAGATGCCCAGAGGGACATGTTATCAAGCTCTGTATATGTTTACAAAGTGAGGCCTAGAGATTGGCTAAAAGCTGGAAGGAAAAGAAGAGAAGAGTCGCATAAGCGCACTTACAAAGTCAGAGTCATACAGGCTGCATGACAGGAGGTAGAAACAGTTACGAGATTGGAAAGATCTCGACCATAAGTCGTGGTATGAGAAAGAGGACTAAAGGGGGGAATTCCAAAGACTTTGGATTTATTCAAAGAACAGCTGCCTACATGTCTAGAAGAATATTAAAGTATTCGCAAAAGCTATGGGTTATGAGAACGATAAGTGCATTAGTTAACATTTGAGGATGAATGTTCCAAAGGGGGAAATGATGTTACACCCCATGTTTTCGTACGTAAAAATACGCCATAAGTAAATTGATGAAAGCTCGGAAATGAGATATTACATCCCGCATTTTCGTACGTAAAAGCTTCGTCGTAAGTTAATCGACGTAGACTCGGGGATGAGATTATTTTTGAGGTTATAAGCATTTATGCTACTTATAACACGCGATAAGTAAAGTGCCGTGAAGGTTAAAGGGTGAACGAATCAAAGATAATGAGTTTCGTTGAACATTATCGATTTGGAAAAAATATATGGTCCGAGCTATAATACCTGGTATTTATAGATTAGTGCCATACAAGGTACTACATGACCATGATAGTAAGATGTTTAAGGTATATTAAAAGTGAGTAGTATATTAAGTAATTTGAGATAATTTCTAATTATGTGGATAATTGGGTAATTATTGGTTAGTGGGAGATTAATAAATTATTAATAATTTGGATAACTTTAAGAGGGCAAAACATGGCAGCCCCTCCCTTAATATTTAGATGACTCTTAAAGTCATACTATTATATGGCAAAGTCTAAAACGTGAGTCACACATCCACTTTCAAGAAAAGAGTTACAAGTCCATTCTTAATACATTCATTCTTAAGAAAGAGATACATATCTTTCCAACCTCTTAGAGAGTCTCAGCCAAGAACGTTACTATACAAATCACTTTCTAAGAACATAGCAATGTTAATTCATTTTCAAAATAGCAACATTGTTGCTAAGTTCTTAAGGAAAAGTTACGGCCAAAATTTTCTTTGCATAGAAACGTGATTTCTTTGAGCTTTTCATACGATTTGCTCCGTGTTTTGTCGTAATTAACGTATGTTAGAGAATTGTCAAGAGAATCAACTCAGGTATGTTAAGGCTATCCCTTATTTCTTTTGGCATGATCCATATGACACAAACGAAACGAGAAAATGCACAATTTTCATACATGACTCAATTCATAGAAATATTAGAGATGCTTATATTCTTGATTCCCCACATGTCATATTATTTTATCATCTGTTCATGGGTCTCAAAAATACGTAAGTAGGTAAAGTTTATCTCATGATATTAATGAGAGGCATAATGGTCTTATGACATACTGAGAGATTTTATTAACGTATTTCATATGCATTTCATGCATTTATACATGCACATTGACCCATGACCAGATGGCGTTATATACGCTTATATATATGTACATATATGTATATGGGATATGGAAAAGGTTATGGTGTTATATACGCACCACTACCTGATCAGCTAGTATACGTTGATGATTTTGCCCACAATGGCCGAGATGATATGATGGGATAACCTCAGAGGATTGATGATGTTATGAACGCATATACCTATGCATGGTATGACATTTATATGCATATGGATGACATTATAAACGTGAAATGATTCACAGAGCTATGCAGGCGTACATGTCGAGTCTTTTACTCCATGTTTCTCATGTCTATTATTTACTGATTTTCACTCCATACATACTCGGTGCATTATTTGTACTGATGTCCCTTTTGCTTGGGGACGCTGCGTTTTATGCCCGCAGGTCTCGATAGATAGGTCGAGATTCCTCCAAGTAGGCGATCAGCTCAGCGAAAAATATGAGTGCACTCCATTTGCTTCGGAGTTGCTTGTTTGGTCAATATGATTTAGATGTGTATTGTTTGGTATGGCGGGGCTCTGTCCCGACCTTTATGACAATTATGTATTCTTAGAGTCTTGTAGATGGATGTCATATACGTAAAAGATTGTATGGCCTTGTCGGCCTATGTTCGGTGTACGAGTGGTTATTTTGGTCTTAAAGGCCCATATGCCTTATGTATAAGTTGGTATTACATGTTGTATTCCATCTATCTCACGGCAGCCTCTCCGACTCAGTTATCTATGATGGTATGATACGAAAAGATACGTTACATCGGTACTTGGTTGAGTAAGGTACCGGGTGCCCATCGCAGCCCATCGGCTTGGGTCGTGACAAAAGTGGTATCAGAGCAGTCCTGTCCTAGGGAGTCTACAAGCCGTGTCTAGTAGAGTCTTGTTTATGGGTGTGTCGTGCACCACACTTATAAGCAAGAGGCTACATGGCATTTAGGATTATCACTCTTTCTTCTGAAAGTGTGGACAGATCTACAATATATATATTGTTCACTCTTTTTCACTGCAAAACAATCTTGTCAGTGGTAAGATTAATCACAAAACATTTGGTAGAGGTGAATTCTACCAAGTTACCTCTATCACACAGTTGTGATATACTGATTAGACTGTATTTTAAGCCATCTATCTAGTAGACATTCTTAATAAAGTGAGAATCAGTCTTACCTACCTTTCCAACCCCAATGATCTCACCTTTCTTCCCATTTCCAAAGGAGACATTACCTCATTTGAGGTCGTCAACTGAAAGGAACTGGTTCTTGCTTCCTGTCATGTGCTTTAAGCAGCCACTATCCATGTACTATATTTGGTTGCTTCCCTTCACTTGAACCTCAGATTCCTTATCAGATTCTCCAATGGCCATAAGTGCTAATTCATCTCTATCTTCATCATCTGAGCTTTCATCTGAGCTTTCTCCCCAAGCAGCAACCATAGCCTTTGTTGATCCTTTGTTCTTATTGGTTTGAACCTGTTCTTTCTTCCTGTTTCTTCGTTCAGCTCTTTCCTTCTTCCATTCAATTTTCCATTGAGGGCAGTTCTTGATGTGGTGATCAGTCTTACCACACTTGCAGCATCCCTCATTGGTTTTCCTTCTAGGAGCTTTTGGTTTGATGTAGCTTCCACTTCTTGAAGTACCATTTCCACTCTTTAGGTACTTCTTGAAGTCCTTTGTGATCATAGCCATTTCATCATCTTCTAGATTAGAACCTTCAGTGATTCTGAGTGCCAGGCTCCTTTTCTTCTTGGGTACATCCATCTTCATGGTTTGCCTTCTAAGTTCATAAGTAGTGAGATTTCTAATTAGCTCATCCAACTTAAGAGTGGCAATGTTCTTTGATTCCTGAATGGCAGTGATTTTGCTCTCCCAAGTAACTCGCAGAACCCTTGTCAAAATCTTCTCAACTCTGTCTTCTTCAGAATTAATCCTTCCAAGAGACTTAAGTTCATTTGTTAGTATGGTGAACCTTGTATACATGTCTTGGATGGTTTCCCCTTCCTTCATGGTGAAATTCTCATATTGAGAATATAGTAGTGTTCCTCTGGACCTCTTCACTTGAGGTGTTCCTTCATGGGCCACTTGCAAAGTGTCCTAGATTTCCTTAGCAGTGGTATAGCTTTGGATTCTACTGTACTCATCTGGACCGAGACCATAAACAAGCCATTTTTTGGCTTTAGCATTCTTCTCCTATTTCCTCAAGTTGTCAGTAGTGCAGTCAGCTCTTGTCTTTGCCACCTCTTCTCCTTCGGCATTTATCTTCATGGTAGCCAGTGGCTCATCTGTGACAATGTCCCATAGCTCATAGTCTTCTCCTATGATATGATCTCCCATCCTGTTTTTCCACCAAGAGAAATACTGGTCGTTGAAAAGTGGTGGCCTAGTATTGGATTACCCTTCCTAGTTTCCAGGTGGTGCACTCATCTTGATCTTCTCCTAAGGTGTTAGCCTCTTCAAGGATAACCCGTTCTAATACCAATTGATGTTTTTAACTTCAATACCACACAAGAGGGGGGTGATTTGTGTGGTACCCAATATTTCGCCTAAACTGATTATAGAAGGACCAGGTTCTTTTATGTGTTCCTTAACCTAATATTGCTGAAATAGTAAATAAGGAAAGTAAAGAACACAAGTATTTTACGTGAAAAACACATGGATCAAAAGGTAAAAAAAAACGACGACCTACTTCTGAGAGCATCTCTCTCAGTCTCCACTCAGCCAACCTTTTCTTCAGCCTCTCAATCTCAGCATCCTTTGCCCCACTCTCCTGCACCAAGGCTCTGAGCTTGCTATTGACTGGTAGCTTCTTGGATGAACCAGGTTCATTAGGAGTGGCATGGACCTCATAGTCACAAGCAATCAGAGTATTTGCCCCAAAATGATCTTTGCTTGTAGGCACCTCCCACTTCTTCAGAGGCACCTTAAAATGTGCAAGCACAGCTGTGAGAATGAAACCATAGAGAATGGCATGAGTCTTGGAGCCATTTATAACCCTATCAAGAAGCTGGATTATAAATCCAGGCTAATTGATCTACCTCCCACTATAAACACTCCATCAGAACCAAGTCCATGAAGTTGGCAATGTGCCTCCTTTCCTGCGTACGCAGAACACACTTGTTGACAAATTCGAACAACACCTTGTGGGATGGCTTCATCTCACTCTTTTACATAGCCTTCGGCTCAAGTTCCTCCTCATTGTCACTGAATTTTTTGGTAATCGACAGGGAACTAGGAAGGTTTTCTAGGCTTGGCCACTTAAGCTTTGTGTAGTCATTGTACCCCTCAGCAGGTACACCTAGAATTTCACCCAGCTCATTCACATTGAAAGAGATTTGCACCCCCTTTCACCAAACTGTTAACCCGTCCATCCTTCACTGCAGAATTTGCCATAAATTCAACAATTTCACTCCTGGCCAACCTGCCATCCATCTGAAGGATCATGTCCTTCCAGCCTTGCAATCCCAATTTCTCCAACAGTAGCACCATCCCTTCCTCTTCCAAATTCCTAAGGAGTCTACCCTTCAGAATTGTCCTCTTGCCAAACTTGGCCATCTTGTCCTTCTCAGTATCTGAATCATCTTCCTCATCCTCTCCACTCCATTCTTCTTCCTCAACAATATTCACTTGTTTTCTCTTCATAGCAGACCAGGTCCTTTTTGCTATGGTGGATGGTTCAGCAGACTTTGACACAGAGATAGACTTCTTAGTGGAAGTCTTGGCTTTTTTGGGTTTGGGAGTCTGAACCTCTACTTCTTCAATCACATCTTTATCTTGATGGACCAAATCCATCTCATCAACATCAACAGCCTCAACAGTCCCAGTCATCTTCTTCTTCCCTTTTGCAATCGCTTTTCTTTTGTTTTTTTCTAAGGCTTTTTGCAAATCTGCCACATTTTGCTTTAGCTGGCTTCTTGTAGCTCTTCCTCTTGTGGGAGGATTTTTAGCAGAATCAGAAGGAGCAGCCTTCCTTTTCTTGCGGCTCTTCCTTATTATTTTTACCACCAATCCTTCTGGACTCAAAAGATTCTACATCAACCTCAGATCCAACCAGAATAAACCTGTTTTCTAGATTCTCAGCTAACTCAGAAATGACTTTAGTAGTAGTATTTAGACCATAGGTTACCTATTTTGTATCAGAAGACCCAGTTTCTTCCCCCTCAGTAGCAGACTTGAAGGATTCTTTAGAGTTCTGGGGTTCTTGGTCTTGGATAGCTTTCAATTGAGCAACTAATTTCTTTGATAATTCAATCCCAGCCATTGTCTTGCGAGCAAGCATATTAACTCTTTTTTTCTTAGGTTGAGGAGTGGTTGAAGATGAGGAGTATGGTGGGGGTGTGCTGGGGTTTTCAGAAGGGTTAGTCATTGCTATGCTTGGTTTTGGAAGAAAAAGAGAGGTAGATTAAAATTTGGAGGATGAGAGAAGATGGAGAGTATTTCGACGGCTTGAAATTTTTGGAATGAAGACAGAGATGATGATGATCAATTTAAAGGGGGGGGGGGAATTAATGGGTAACGGCAGACTTTTCATACTTTTAGAATTCTAACCAAACTGAATTGTCAGTTTTGAAGAGACGGTGGAGTCTTTCCCTAGTATCTAGGTGGTTTAATTTGGTTAGGATTCTTTTGAACGGAATTGGTTCACTTATATTGGATAAGTTTAAAGGAATTTGGACTTAGGTAGGACTCTGCTTATGATCCAAATATTATTATTTCAAATTATGCAGAGTGTAGAAAACATACCATGTTATCTTGATTAACCAGGTTCTTCACTGATAATTCTCTTGTGTAAGTCTAAATTTGCCAAAATAGAGAAAATATAATTAGAGATTAATTAGTCATTTTAAGACATGGCACAAGAGTATACTATTGAAAGTATGAGTCTGAGTAAAAATTAATCTAATTATATACACATCTTTAGATTTTCTAACCAAAAAGAAATTGATGTTTTTTTTTCGTTATGAATTCTGAACTGGTCCTTTTAGGTGATCTTAATCATCCCTAATTCTAACATGTTCCTGTCAAAGTGATCTCTACTTAGGGCTTTTGTGAAGATGCCATCTATTTCTTTGTCAGTAGCACAAAATTCCACAGTGATCAATCCTTTTTCATAGTTATCCCTCAAAAAGTGATGCCTAACATCTGTGTGCTTAGTTCTCTAGTGATGAACCGGGTTCTTGGTCATACTAATAGCACAAGTGTTATAAAAAAAATGGGGATATAACCAACATCAATTCCAAAGTCCATTTATTGATGTTTGATCCACAACAATTGAGCACAACATAAAGCAACGGCAACATACTCAGCTTTAGTAGTAGATAAGGCCACTGAATTTTGTTTTTTGGTAGCCTAAGACACAAGACATGAGCCAAGAAAGTGTGCCATATCTGAGGTGATCTTTCTATCCACTAGAAAACCTGCATAATCAGCATCAGCATATCCCACTAGATTGAAATTACTACCTTTTGGATACCATAGACAGAGATCAGTGGTGCCTTTTAGATATCTCAAAATTCTCTTGACAGCAGTCAAGTGAGACTCCTTTGGATTTACCTGAAATCTTGCACAAAGGCCTACACTGAAAATAATGTCAGGTCTACTAGCAGTGAGATACAACAATGAGCCAATCATTCCCCTATACAACTTTTGATCAACATATGAACCAGGTTCATCTATATCCAACTTTGTACCTGTTGCAATAGGAGTGTCAATTTCTTTGGAATCTTCCATTTTAAACCTTTTAAGTAACTCTTTTCAATACTTCTGCTGATGGATCATAGTTTCATTTGAATTTTGTTTAATTTATAAGCCTAAAAATAAATTAAGCTCACCCATCATGTTAATTAAAATTCACTCCCCATTAGTTTAGCAAATTTTTTACTTAACTTATCAGTAGTTGTGCCAAAGACCATATCATCAACATATATCAGAACTACCAAGAGATCTTTACCTTTTTCTATCAAGAACAAAGTATTGTCAATTTTACCTCTCTTGTAGTCATGCTCAAGCAAAAACTTTGATAATCTTACATACCATGCTCTTGGAGCCGGTTTGATCCCATAAAATGCTTTGTCAAGTTTGTACACATGATTAGGACTTTCCTTGCTTTCAAACCCCGGAGGTTACTTGACAAACACTTCTACCTTTAGATAGACATTGAGGAAGGCACTCTTGACATCCATATGGTGAAGGGTGAATTCCATGTAAGCAGCAAAGGCTCTGAGGAGTCTTATTGCTTCCAACATTGCAACTGGAGCAAAGGTTTCATCATAGTCTATGCCCTCCTCTTGGCTATATTCTTGAACCACCAATCTTGTCTTGTTCCTTGTAATTGTTCCATATTCATCAAGTTTGTTTCTGAAGATCCATTTTGTGCCAATTACTTATCTGTCCTTGGGTCTTAGTTCCAGATGCCAAACTTGACTCCTTTGAAATTGGTTGAGTTCATCTTGTATTGCATTTACCCAGTCTGCATCCTGCAAAGCCTCAGCAACATTTTTAGGTTAAATAAGAGATAATAAGGCATCAAAAGCACAAAGATTTTTTAATGAAGATCTGGTTTTGATTCCAGAGGTTGGATCAGTGATTATGTTCTCAATGGGATGAGAACTTTGATACTTGTAAGATTTTACAACCAACTGGTTTCCTTTGATGTTACTTTAATGCTTTGTTGCTCTGGAACAGGTTCATGGACATGTTCCCTTGAGGTTTGAGAATCCTTTCCTCTTTGTTCTATTCCCCGTGTCATGTTGCCCTGGGTGGAAGAACCTGTTCCATTACCCATTCCTTCCTCTAGTGCAGCTTCAGTCTGGGCTATCATTTCATTTAAGTTTCTTACCAGCCTAATTGCTTCATCATCATATTCCTGCCTCTCAAAAAGAATGTTAGTTTTATCAAAAATCACATGAACACTTTATTCTACACACATATTTCTTTTGTTATAGACCTTATAAACTTTGATATGTGAAGAATATCCCAAGAATACTCTCCCATCACTTCTGGGATCAAACTTACCTAGGGAGTCTTTACCATTATTGTGCATAAAGAACTTGCATCCAAATGCCCTAAGATGGGATATGTTTGGTTTTCTCCCTTTAAGTAACTCATAGGGAGTCTTCTCTACAAGAGGTCTAGTCATGCACCTATTTATGATGTAGCATGCAGTATTTACAGCTTCTGCCTAGAAGCTATGGGGTAGTTTACTAAAAAGAAGCATAGTCCTAGCCATATCTTCAAGTGTCCTATTCTTTCTTTCAACTACTCCATTTTGTTGTGGAGTCCTAGGGGCAGAAAAATTATGATCTATGCCATGCTCATCACAAAATTCAGCAAATTAAGCATTTTCAAATTCAGTGCCATGATCAAACCTAATTGATGCAAGTTGATTGCCTAGTTGTTTTTGAGTTTTTCTAAAAAAGAAGTGAACATGTCAAATGCTTCATCTTTAGATGTTAAAAATAAAGTCCAAGTAAACCTAGAGTAATCATCAACAAGCACCATCACATATCTTTTACCACCTCTGCTTAATGTTCTCATTGGACCACAGAGATCCATATGGACTAGTTCCATCGTCCTGGTGGTGCTTAACACTTTCTTGCATTTAAAAGAGGATCTTACCTACTTCCCCCTTGCACAAGCCTCACAAACTTTGTCTTCCTTGAACTTGATGTTAGGCAACCCTATCACCAGGTCCTTGGAAGCTAATTTGTTGAGTTGACTCAAACTTGCATGTCCAAGTCTCTTGTGCCACATGAGGGGATCATTGTCCAACACACTTAAAAAAGTGAGTTCATTTTCTGAAAGTGTGGACAGATCTACAATACATATATTGTTCACTCTTTTTCCCTACAAAACAATCTTGTCAGTGGTAAGATTAATCACAAAATATTTGGTAGAGGTGAATGCTACCAAGTTACCTCTATCACACAGTTGTGATACACTCATTAGACTGTATTTTAAGTCATCTATCAAGTAGACATTCTCAATAGAGTGAGAATCAGTCTTACCTACCTTTCCAACCCCAATAATCTCACCTTTCTTCCCATTTCCAAAGGAGACATTACCTCCTTTGAGGTCGTCAAGTGAAAGGAACTGGTTCTTGCTTCCTGTCATGTGCTTTGAGCAGCCACTATCCATGTACCATATTTGGTTGCTTCCCTTCACTTGGACCTCAGATTCCTCATCAGATTCTCCAATGGCCATAAGTGTTTGTTCATATCCATCTTCATCATCTGAGCTTTCTCCCCAAGCAGCAACCATAGCCTTTGTTGATCCTTTGTTTTTCTTGGGTTGAACATGTTCCTTCTTCCTGTTTCTTCGTTCAGCTCTTTCCTTCTTCCATTCAATTTCCCATTGAGGGCAGTTCTTGATGTGGTGATCAGTCTTACCACACTTGTATCATCCCCCATTGGTTTGCCTTTCAAGAGCCTTTGGTTTGTTGTAGCTCCCACTTCTTGAAGGACCCTTTCCTCTCTTTAGGTACTTCTTGAAGTCCATTGTGATCATAGCCATTTCATCATCTTCTAGATCAGAACCTTCAGTGATTCTGAGTGCCAGGATCCTTTCCTTCTTAGGTACATCCATCTTCATGGTTTGCCTTATAAGTTCATAAGCAGTGAGATTTTCAATTAGCTCATCCAACTTAAGAATGGAAATGTTCTTTGATTCCTGTATGGCAGTGATTTTGCTCTCCCATGTAATTGACAGAACCCTTGTCAAAATCTTCTCAACTCTGTCTTCTTCAAAAATAATCCTTCTAAGAGACTTAAGTTCATTTGTCAGTGTGGTGAATCTTGTATACATCTCTTGGATGGTTTCCCCTTCCTTCATGGTGAAATTCTCATATTAAGAATATAGTAGTGTCCCTCTGGACCTCTTCACTTGAGGTGTTCCTTCATGGGCCACTTGCAAAGTGTCCCAGATTTTCTTTGCAGTGGTATAACTTTGAATTCTACTGTACTCATCTGGACCGAGTCCAAAAACAAGCCATTTCTTGGCTTTAGCATTCTTCTCCTATTTTCTCAAGTTGTCAGCAATGCAGTTAGCTCTTGTCTTTGCCACCTCTTCTCCTTCGGTATTTATCTTCATGGTAGCCAGTGGGCCATCTTTGACAATGTCCCATCGCTCATAGTCTTCTCCTATGATGTGATCTCTCATCGTGTTTTTCCACCAAGAGTAATACCGGCCGTTGAAAAGTGGTGGCCTAGCAATGGATTGCCCTTCCCAGTTTCCAGGTGGTGCACTCATCTTGACATTCTCCTAAGGTGTTAGCCTCTTCAAGGATAACCCGCTCTAATACCAATTGATATTTTTAACTTCAATACCACACAGGAGGGGGGGTGATTTGTGTGGTACCCAATTTTTCGCCTAAACTGATTATAGAAGGACTGGATTCTTCTATACGTTCCTTAACCTACTATTGCTGAAATAGTAAATGCGAAAAGTAAAGAACACAAGTATTTTAGTGAAAAACACCTGGCTCAAAAGGTGAAGAAACCACGACCTACTTCTCAGTAGGATTTTTCCAAACTCTCCACTAAATCACTGAGCCAAAAACTGCATTTACAAAACACTTTTTTAAACCTAGGAATTAACTCTAATCCTGTTGTGGCAACCAGCCTCTAACTGTTGCGACAACTTCAAGTTAACTCTAACTTGAATACTCTGAGTACCTATTAAAATTGCCTCTAGATAAAGCCGAAAGGTACAATATGAAAACACCTATTACAATTGAACTAGAATAAAAGATAGACACTTGGAGCTGGTTCTTCTATCTGGTTCATGTAGCTTCAGGTTTGCACACTTGAATCACACACGAATTGCTTGCAAAATGCCTTGCTATTTTGCTATCAATTCACATTTAGCTTCTGCTTTTGTGCATCCCTGTAGAATGAGAATATCCTACGATTTATAGAGTTAGTAGAGTAGAAAATAACTAGAGTTCTAATGCTACTCTTCCTTGGTGGAAGAGTTCTAGTTGATCTCAACTTCTAACTCCTCCCTTATCTTGGATAGCGTTCTCTTTGATTAAGGAGTCCTTCTCCTTATCAATTATGTAACCTTTTTTATCAGGAGATATCAATTTTACCAAGTTAAGCTTATCTCCTTCACGTGCATCCCACATGCTCGAATCTATCTGTGTCTATGCACACAAGGGATGTACCTGGTTCATGCCTGAGCTTCCTTTGTCAATCTTCAAAACTAACCTTCACTTAGGCCAACACCACTTTAAGCTTGTGCTTAGCTGCTGCTCTCTTCAAAAGTTAAGTTTTTGTGAGGTTTTGATTTAAAGTTTTGAGCTTTAGATTCTTGAGCTCCTTTCTTCTTCTTCTTCTTCTTCTTTCTTCTTCTTCTTATGTGACTACAAAAGCTAAGTTTTTGTAGGGTTCTGCTGCTAACTTAATTTGCTTCCTTTAATGGTCCGTGATATACATACATATGCTTTCTATGAATAATACCAAATGTGTAAGTGCTGAAAAACTGAAATGTATTAAAACGGCAAACTAAACTCGTAGTCATTATTCTTTATCACATAGCCAGAAATATAGTAGTTCATAGAATTCCCTCAGAACTCAAAACAATAAACATGCATGTTATACACAGTACAACAACATATGAGACTTTCATCCAATAGTCATCAGTGGCCATGATAAGTATAGCTCGCCTAACAAATAAACGTACTAAGCATCAGAATCCTCCATCTTCCCTCGACATAATGTTGCTAGATTTTGACCTTCAATTTTGAGATTTGAATCACCATTTTGTCTATTATCTTTGCAGTTATCGTGTCCTATCTTTTTCTTCTTTTTCCCCACCCATCTTTTCGTAACTTTGTCTACAAATTCCTACCAATGCAATACTCCCAGATTTTATTCTTCAGGTGTCTTGTGAAATTTATTGTGGTTTTCTAGGATTAGAGGAAACTTTCTTGGTGTTCTGGATGAAATCTTTTTTTTTAAAATAAAACATTCCCCTTAAAATTAACCATAAAGTTTGTTAAATATTTAAAGAAAATCTAAAGTGCTCACAGTTTGACTAACTTAAAAGACCAAAACTACAGGGACTATTAAACCTACCCCAAACATGAAGGATCATTTTTTGTCATTTTCTCTAAGCCCTTACATCATAAAACTCACACTCTTCTACTACAGTAATATATAACCACCTAACATCCTCTATCTGCAACTGAATCATTTAATACACAATAGCTTTCAGTTCATACGGAGTAATTAAAGATGACTACAGTGCCACCATTAGCAGAGCTAAATTTTATTGTGATACCTTTACTTCCAACAATAAACGTACTATGTATTCGGATCATAGAAGTTACTGATACGAGACTGAAGCTAAGTGATTATTAGTTAGGATATTGTTGAGGTACTTTTCGTTAATTATATTTTATTTTGATTTTTTTGTAGCCAAGTGATGCGGCTATCAGATCCATTTCACCCATGGATGTAAGAAGATCATCTGGTGGAAGTAATCCTAACGACAACCATTGAAGTTGCTTGTAGATGTATCGTACTCGATTGAATGGTCATAGTAGATCTTTTGTCCATAATAGTTGGAGTAGATGTTCGGTTTAAAGTTAGTTTTAAGACTAACTATAATACTGATATTTTGTGTTTAATGGATAGAGTAGTTGTGTTTAAAGCAAGTTTTTGAGACTAATGATAATTTACTTTAATGTATTTTTATGGTTTATTAATATATTGATGTTACTTGATTCTAGTAAGCAATTTATATAATCTATTAATGCTTCATTATATTAACATAATTGAAATCAGATCAGTTATGGGTAACAATTGCCCAAAAAAAAAATCTAATGAATAGCGGAGGTTATAACTGCCGCAATTTAATCTATAATAATATTGTGTTTAAAACTTGCGGGGGTTAAATAAAAATATTATAGGGGTTTTGATTGCTGCTAATTTTTTATAAGTAGGTTTTAAAAAAGTCAAACTATCGAATTGCGGAGGTTAGACCAACGCTAAATACCCGCGGGCTAAATGATAACGGCGGTCTCCCAAAAAAACCCCGCAAATTGATTGCAGCGAACATTATTGCGAGGCTTTTGGAAACCGCCATAACAGCATATTGCAGAGGTTTATGACCGCCGCAATATGTAAATAAAACCTCCGTAAATTTAGCGTTTTCTTGTAGTGACCGAAGTGATCTATTAATCTACTAATAAGTTGTTCCGTAGCAATTCCATCCGTCTCTCTTCCTTTTATCGATCTTGATTCGCATGTAAATTTTGAAACTATGGACCTAGTTGAACCAGAGCGCCCCAAAGTCCCACAACAGGTATCATAGAATTACATTAGGTGCCATATAAATAGGCCCGAGAAAACCCAAGTATAGATTCTTCAATTTCTCGATAAAGAGTAATATGACCAATAGTGGTTCGAATGTATATAAAAAAAATTATTTTTTTTAGACTTCTTACTATTAAATAGTGTCCATAAGTCTCATAAAAAGTACCGAACTAGGGTTCTAGCTTCTTCTCTCCGCAAATTACTCCGATTATTTGGTTGTAACAAATTTCGAGTTATCTTCTCAATTTTTTCCAATTCGAGCTAGGGTCACGGTTCTTTTCATGCCTTTTCGTCTTTCTTTGCAAGTTTCAGTCAAGCTGTTTGGTTCTTAAAACTATAATATTTTCACTGAAGCACTCGAATTAATGAGTGTGTATATTTGCTTATGCAATTTTCTTAATAGTATATTTTAACGATCAGTGAACCATTACAATCTCTTTAAACAATTGTGTGTTGTAGCAAAATCCTTTCCAAACTGTGAAAATTTCAAATCAAGGATACTTTAGCTCTCCTTTGTTTGGCATATCCACATTTTCTTCCGAACCAATACTAACCAGAATTTTCATTCTCCTTCGAGATCTTCGCAAGTTGGCAATTGCAAAATATAATATTTAAAAAAGGTATGTGTACTCCTTCAATGTCATAGCGAAAGATAAAAATAGGATGAAAATGTTTCTAAAAATTGTTTGGTGGAGCATGTGTGAAAATCGACGTTGGTGTTCTACCATCTATTGACTTTTCTTTTCTCTTTTTTGTATTAGAATCTAAAGTTGACTACAAAGAAGCAATTAAGTCCCCTGCAGTTCATTACTAATTATTATTATAAATTGCCCACCATTTAGTAGTAAAAGTATCACTCAAGGCTCTCAAACGAGGAAAATAGTAAAATAAAGACAACAATAAAAGTTTCAAATCGTAACAGTGATCACTATGCAGTAATCTGTAACAAAACCCTCAAGCAATTAATTATGCAACCTCTGTAACTTCAAAGCACAAAAAGAAAAAAGTCAAGTTGTCTTTTCTTGACATTTAAATGTCAAGGGAGTGATAAATTGTCATGCCCTGAAACTGGATGAGTATGTGACTGATACCTGACTGCCTTAAACTTTTATTGAACAAATCACTTGACCTTTAAATTTATGATAAATTGTACATGGCATAAAATAACCTTTCATAACTTGGAACATAACATAGATCCTATTGGCATTTTAAAACATTTAAAACTATATACGTACATACTTCATGAATTGCGAATGATGGTATACTAAATATAAATACATGACCGACCTCAAATATATATATATACCGTATGTAGTTGCTAATGACATGAAATAAATAGTGCTCACGCTATATTTTGCAACATAAAATTAAATACACTCAAAAGGCATCACAGACTCCTTAACATGAGAGAACAGAATAAGACTTTAAAGAAAAATACGATGAGATAGAAATGCAAATCAAACTATAAGAAAGCATTTCATAATTCATGTGGCCTTGGCCCAATTTCATAACTTTACATGGGAGCACCTATGGACAATAATGGCATAACATGAAGGACCACTATATATGTATATCATGGCATCCAATCTCTGTCCGGTCGGCTAAGCATCTCACTATAATATCGTATGATTTTGACGTGAAAATGCTAGCATGAAATTCCATCTAAATAATTTAGTCAGCGGACCTTTTTGCCTAAATTAAATATCCTTAAGAACCCAATAAACATTTCTTTAACATTTGACACCTTAGAGGCCCATAAACATGAACTTTAAACAAGCCTTGATAGCCAATTATAACATGTGATTTATTTTGATAAACATGATACAAGCTTGTATTTTCAGACCTAGCTATGATCTGCATAAATATGCAAATGAACATGTATCACTCGATCGGGGCATGGTTTATCGGTCTACAAGTTGAACAAATTGATGATCGTAACATGTGCTGTGGAACTCCTCCTGGTTAGCAGTTTATAAATCTCTCATTTATTTCCTTTACATACGTATCTTGGAATCGGTACCTAAGGCTTTTGTTTTCCTCTACGACGATGTGAATGGAAAGCAAGCACAAGCAGGGAATGTTTGTGTGGCTGGAGCTGCAGTCAAATTTGCAAATCAGTCGAAAGAATCAAGCACGTGCATGCACAATGCACCGAAAGTCCTGCTACTCTAGGATCATAGTCTACGTTTCAGAAACATGTGTATAATTATTTTATTACTAGTACTAGAAGAATCACCTCTTGTTTTTCTACTCTTAAGTCTTACCCCTACTACGTGTTTTTTTTTTCTGCTCTAAGTATTTCTATTATGCAAATTAAATTAGAATAACTAAATTAATAATTCTAAATAATAAAATAAAAATAAATTAAACACCAAAGAAGAGAAAGAGATGGAATGAGTATTGTAAGCATTTAAATTTTATCGAATTTAAATCGATAAAATAATGCGGACTATAATTTAAGTATATTAGTCCAAATAAATATTATGGGCTGATATAGTCATATTAATCAAATACATATGTGTTTGAATAAATGAGTCCAAATCTATTGGGCTAGAGATTGGGCTACAAATAATGAGTCTACTTCATTAAGCCCAAGATGTCATCTTCCTATAGGCCCAGTTTGGTACCACGTGTCAAATGACGTGGCACGCCAAGTCAAACGGAAGAGCCAATAGGATCATGCCACATGTCAAAATGACAGGGCCTGCCAAGTCAAATTAAAAGGCCAATGAAATCACGCCACATGTGTAAGTGACATGTTCTGGCCAATCAAATACGGCCTTGTCACACTTCAATTTGATTGGTCGGAAAAAGTTTGTTCTTAACTTAACTCTTCCCTCCCACAACTATAAATAGGGGTCTTCATAACCCAGAAAAGGCACCAGAAGTTATAACAAGAAGCAAGAAAGAGCTCGTGGATCAAACGCTGTAAATTCCTCCACAAGTTCAAGTTCAAGCAATCAAGTTCAAGTTCAAGCTCAAGAACGAAGAACAAATCAAGTTCAAGCTCAAGAACAAAGAACAAATCAAGTTTAAGCAATCGAGCTCAAGCTCAAGAACGAAGAACAAATCAACATTCAAGAAGTACGAGTTCAAATCAAAGTTCGTGCTAGTTGAATTCAAAATCATCGTTCGTGACAACAAATATAGATTCAAGATCAAGCTCAAAGGCCCATGAATTTATTTACTATTGGAAAGAAGAATCAGAGGATTCATAGAGATTGTACACTCATATTATTTGAAATCAAATACTACGATTATTGCAATATTTTTTAGTCTCGATTATTTTCCTGTCACAAATTTATTGTCTACAAATTCTGGCACGCCCAGTGGGACCATCTCTACCTCTCATCTCAACTTTTTAATCATCAAAGTTTAAGAACATCGAAATGGCTTCAAAGAAAATCAACCCTATATCAACTTCCACCAAGGTTGCTAATTCCAGGTTTTATGCTGATGTGGAAAGCATCCTCGATGTTACCTTTGGAATCTTCGGGCCAGTTACGAGGAGCAAAGCAAGATCTTTAGGATAATAAGCACTCTAAGTGCCGTCCGCATCAACCCCTATTTTCGGATCTTCATCCTCAAAAGGAGCAAGATCTTCCACAAACGCACCTGAAGGAGGAAGCGATGTTGCTGAAAAGATTAAGAAAACTATTGCTCTACTTGACCTCTCCGAATCCAAGAACTCTGTTGTGAAGGAAGATGATGATGCTTCAAGTGATGTATCCTCTCCACTTACACCGCATAGTGTGAGCCATTCGATAATCAATTTGTGTGACAATCCACGCTACTCCCCATCGTCTACAACAATCATGCAGGCCATAGTGACAAACACTTCATATGTGGAAGAGCATTTGGCAAACTTGATGGAAGCAATCGCTGGCTTGACCAAGTGCATGCAAAATCAAGATGCTAGAATTGACAAGCTAACAGCTAGGGTGGGAATCTTGATGGAAGAAGAATCCACCCATGCACCTGGCAAACTCCCAGAAGTTTAAGAGATTGATCCTCCCTCACGACAAGTCCACTAATGAAATTCCAGTCTCTTCGGAAGGGATGATTCCAATCAATCAACTAAAGTAGTTCATTGAAGGGACTATGAAAAAAAATATGAAGTTGCCTCCAAGTCCTCCTTTACCTACGGAAAGCCGTATACTTCAAGGATCGATATGTTGAAGATGCATGTTGTCTATCAACCTCCAAAATTTCAACAGTTTGATGGCAAAGGCAATCCAAAGCAATATGTGGCGCACTTCATTGAGACATGCAACAATGCTGAGACTTATGGAGATTAACTCGTCAAACAGTTTGTCCGCTCATTAAAAGGAAATGCTTTTGATTGGTATACAAACCTCGAGGATGGATTTGTTGATAGTAGGGATCAACTAAAGTAAGAAATCCTCAATCGCTTTTATAGCACGAGACGTATTGTGAGTATGATAGAACTTACAAATACTCATCAACAAAAGGGTGAACCAGTTATCAACTTTATCAATCGTTGGAGGAATGCAAGCCTCAACTACAAAGACAGTCTTAGTGAAGCTTCGGACATAGAGATGTGCATCCAAGGCATGCATTGGAGACTCCACTATATCTTGCAAGGTATCAAGTCTAGCACAGTTGAAGAACTTGCGACTCGTGCCCATGACATGGAGTTAAGCATGGCCTCCGCTAGAAACGAAAGGCTACCTATCTATGAGCCTCGCAAGGGGAACGACAAGTAAGAAGTCGGGAAATGGAGCAAGTTTGCACCAAGTCTGAAAACAAGGAAGCTATGAATGTCAACACATCACATGTGAAGTTCACAACAAAGGTGAGTAAGAAGCAGAGTACGAAATCCATTTCTTTTCAAGATAAACCAAGTGGAAAGTGGACTCTAAAAGAAATGAAAGAGAAGGAGTACTCATTTCTGGATTCTGATGTGCCGGCAATTTTTGAAGAACTCCTCGAGTTAAATCTCATTGAGCTTCCGGAGATGAAGCAGTCAAATGAAGCTGGTAAAATGAATGACCCAAATTACTGCAAATATCATCGACTCGTGAGCCACCCTCTAGAGAAGTGCTTTTCTTCAAGAACAAAGTTATGGACTTAGCCCGTAAAAAGAAGATCGTGCTTGAAGATGAGAAGGCAAGTGCGAACCAAGTCTTTATAACCTTTGGCTCATTCAGTCCAGATGAGCTATGCAGTTTAAAAGAAATCAAAGAAGAAGAATTACTGGAGAATAACAAAGTCAAAGAAGAAGACGATGATGATGATGAGGGTTAGACGTTGGTGACTCGCCGTAGGTGCCACAAAAGGAGCCCACAAAAAGAATCAATAGAACAACCAACAAGGAAAATGATGCTAGATGGAATCCAATTAAGTATTTGAATAAAGCAAAAGTGGAGGTGCACCATCCTTAAAAGCCACGACATCCAGTGACCTTGGAGGAGTTCTTACCGAGTTAGTTCCGCACGAAGATTTTCCATGAGGGTATTGATGCCTCTTGTTGCCATGCTGACAAAGGGGAAGAAAAGAGTGATGACCTACCATCAGTACCATCTTCGGAAAAGCTCATCAAATCTATTCCACAAGAAGTTAATGCTTGTGAGGAAAAAGTTACGTTCACAAATGACGATCTTCTACTAGGTGACACTTCTCATAGCTGCCCGTTGTACCTGATTGGCTATATGAAAGGGTAAATCGAACTTTGGTTGATGGAGGATCCTCAGTGAACATCTTGCTAATTCGCATTGTGAAAGAACTTGGTATTCCCACTAACGAACTCTCGGAAAGTCGTGTGATGATTCAAGGATTCAACCAAAGGGGGCAAAGAGTCATAGGTGCTATTATGTTGGAATCACTATTGAAGATATGCAATTAAGTGCGTGACTGCATGTGATCGATGCAAAGACTTCATACAGCGTCTTGCTTGGAATGCCTTGGATATATGAGAATAAAGTAGTTCCATCTACCTACCATCAATGTTTAAAATACTATGAGGGTGAAGTCGAGAAGAAGATAGTTGTTGATGATGAGCCATTCACCGAGGTTGAGTCACACTTCGCCGATGCAAATTTCTACTTGAAGAACCGCATTGTGAAGGAGCTAAAAGTTGATGATATCATAAAAAGCAAGAATGACGAGCCCACAACTAAAAGAGCTTAGGTGACTGCTAGTAGAGACAAAGCTGTTACTAAAGAGGTGCAACTTAACTCGAATAAATCTTATAGAGGGGATATTGCGTCTTATGGCAAGAAAGTAACTTTTGCGCTCCACTATATCCCTAAAAGGAAGAAAGATGAAGATGAATCATCTAATCTCTAAACTAACATGCTAAAGGAGTTAACGCTTCCGGTAAAATGAATTGAGGCAGTAAAGTTGTCCTCAAAGCCACTTGCAGGGTTTGTGGCCCAAAATCGTTTGTAGAATGTGGAACTCCCTACAAAGTGAACAGATAAAGGTTTTGATCCTAACATTTATAGGCTATTTGCAAATGATGGATACAATCCCAATGAGCCATCAAAGTTAGGGAAGCTCCCATCATAAGTTGCAACGAGGAAACCACGTGAAGGTTTGGTATGCAAGAACTTGTCACCAGTGCGCATCTCCATAAAAAGGGCGAGTAGCAATTATATCACCGTAGAAGATGAATCGGTCGCTTCTAACAAGCCTTCCGTCTTTGATCGACTTGGAAAATCAACTGTGAGGACTTCCGTGTTTGAGAGATTGGGTCCATTAAAGAAAGGGAATAAGTTTAAGAGAAATTATTGAAATACAAACACACCCGCTTCGCCCAAAATTCAGAAGATCTCTAAGGATTTCCAAAGTCTGGTTCCTTCTAGAATGAGGCGACAAACAAAAGTCATGGTTTCATGTGATGATGTACTAAAGGTAAAGTCATACATTGTGGTCTACACTAAAGAACGTGATGAAGATAAAGAAAGTGTGGGTTCTTCGTATCATGTCACTGCACAAGGCAAGCATGGTATTTCATCTCCAATGGAGGATAGCGAGAAATTGGAAGATTTTTCATCATGTTATCACATATCCTTCAATAATGGGGACCCTCAAGAAGATGAAGATACAAACGATGCTCCCCTGGAACTTGAATAAGGGGTGAAGGCAACGATTGATTCCATAAAAGAAGTTAACCTTAGCGCAAATGAAGAACCAAGGCCCACATACCTAAGTGCTTTACTAGAAATCGATGAATAAAGCACTTATATAGAGTTACTCAAGGAGTTCAAGGATGTCTTTGCTTGGAGTTACAAAGAGATGCCTGGCTTGGACCCTAAAGTAGCAGTTCATCACCTTGCAGTCAAAAATGGCGCTCGTCCTGTTAAGCAAGCCTAAAGGCGCTTTAGGCCGGACTTGGTTCCCTTGATCGAAAGTGAAGATAACATACTCATTGAGGCTCGCTTCATTCGCGAAGTTAAATACCCAACATGGTTCTCAAGTATTGTCCCTGTAAGGAAGAAGAATGGCCAGATTCGGGTGTGCATTGACTTCAGAGATCTCAAAAATGCGTGTCCAAAAGATGAATTCTCGCGTCCTATTCTAGAGCTGATGATCGATGCTACTACTGGGTATGAGGCAATGTCATTTATGGACGGTTTATCAGGCTATAACCAAATTCGCATGGCGCCAAAAGATGAAGAGCTTACTGCATTTCGTACCCCCAAGGGTATTTATTGCTACAAGGTAATGCCTTTTCGACTTGAAAAATGCTGGTACTACTTACCAAAAGGCTATGCAGAATATTTTTGATGATCTTCTCCACAAGAATGTTGAATTCTATGTTGACGACTTGGTGGTAAAATCAAGAGAGAAGAGCGACTACTTGAAAGACTTGAGAATGGTGTTTGAGTTGCTTCGGAGGTACCAACTCAGGATGAATACATTGAAATGTGCCTTTGGAGTTACTTCTGGAAAGTTCCTTGGTTTTATTGTCTGACATCGAGGGATCGAAATTGATCAAGCCAAAGTGGATGCCATTTTGAAGATGCCTGAGCCTCGCGATATTCATGAATTGAAAAGTCTGCAAGGAAAGCTAGCATACCTTAGGAGATTCATCTCAAACCTAGATGGGAGGTGCCAACCATTCAGTCACCTCATGAAAAAAGGCGTTCCTTTCAAGTGGGACCAAGCTTGTAGCAATGCCTTTGAAAGCATCAAAACTTACTTGATGAAGCCTCCAGTTTTGGCAGCCCCTATACTTGGAAAGCCGCTGATACTATATATTTTAGCACAAGAAAGGTATGTTGGAGCACTGTTGGCCCAAGAAAATAGGGAAGGAAAAGAAAACTCTCTTTACTACTTGAGTAGGATGATGACACCAAATGAGCTGAATAATTCGCCAATCGAAAAGTTATGTTTGGCGCTAGTCTTCTCAATCCAAAAGTTGAAGCACTACTTTCAAGCTCGTATCGTTCGTTTGGTTTCTAGAGCAAATCCCATCAAGTTCGTGATGTCAAAACATGTCCTTAGTGATCGACTAGCAAGGTGGTACCTCCAGTTTCAACAATTTGAAATTGTGTACATCCCTCAAAAGGCTATAAAAGGACAAGCGTTAGCGGACTTCTTAGAAGATCACCCTATACCTGATGATTGGGAGCTAACTAACGAATTACTTGATGAGGACGCAATGGTCATTGAAGTTCAACCTCCATGGAAGATGTACTTTGATGGTGCTACACATCGCGGAGGAGCTGGTGCTGGTGTAGTATTTTCCACTTTTCAAGGTGAAGTTCCGCCCTACTCTTTTACAATGACGCAACTCTGCTCTAAAAACGTTGATGAGTATCAAGCACTAATAGTTGGGCTTGAAATGGCTGTCAAAATGAAGCGATTACAATTGCAAGTCTTTGGTGACTCTCAGTTGGTGATCAACCAGCTTTTAGGTAGTTACGAGGTCAAGAAATCTGAACTACGACATATCATGATTATGCTAAAACATTAATGCGGTGGGTCGGTGACGTGACTATGCAACATGTGCCAAGGAAAGAAAACAAGAAGGTTGATGTTTTAGCTACCCTAGCTTCATCGTTAACCCTGCCTGATCAAGCGCAAGTTACTATCTGCCAAAAATGGGTAGTACCGCCGCCAAATGAGGGTGAAGGCGAAGAAAATGAACTCGAGAATCTTGTGGCCATTTATGAGGCTGCGAAAGAAGAATGGCGACAACACATTATAGATTACTTGAGATACGGGATACTCCCAGAAAATCAGAGGAGAAGGACTGAAATCCGCCGCCGTGCACCTTGCTTCCTTTACTACAAAGATACTCTATATAGATGATCATTTGAGGGAGTACTCTTGTAATGTTTAGGGGAACATGAAGCACTCCAAGCTTTGCAAGAAGTGCATTCTGGGTATGTGGATCACATCAGTTTGGACCAAAGCTCTGCTTCCATATAAAAAGGATGGGATATTATTGGCCAACGATGGTAAAAGATTGCTTGGACTATGCTCAAAGATGTAAGGCTTGCCAGTTCCGCGCAAATTTTATTCATCAACCTCTTGAAGTGCTACATTCGACTATTGCATCATGGCTATTTGACACTTGGGGACTAGATGTTGTTGGACCATTTCCAAAATCCTCTGGTGGACACTTATACATCTTGGTTGTAACTGACTACTTCTCAAAATGGGCTAAAGTTGTTGCTCTAAAGGAGGTAAAGAAGAAAAGTATTGCAAGTTTCATCCGAGTAAACATAATCTATCGCTTTGGCATTCCTCGTTACATAATAACGGATAATGGCAAGCCATTCGACAATAGGTTAATGAACAAGATTTGTGATCTCTTTGGCTTCAAGCAACGTAACTCTTCTATGTACAATGTTGCTGCCAATGGTCTAGCTGAGGCATTCAACAAGACTCTATGCAACTTGTTAAAGAAAGTTGTCTCCAAATTCAAACGAGATTGACATGACCGTATGGAAGAAGCTCTGTGGGCATACAGGACAACTCATCGCACACCAACACAAGCGACCCCTTATTCATTTATCTATGGAGTTGAAGCCGTTTTGCCACTTGATCATCAAATACCTTCATTACGATTAGCTATTCAAGAAGGGATCACTGATGAAGAAAATGCTGGACTTCAATTAGCAGAGTTGGAAGCTCTTGATGAGAAAAGGTTGGAAGCTTAATAGAGTCTTGAATGTTATCAAGCTCGATTGCCTTGCGCCTTCAATAAAATAGTTTGCCCGAGATCCTTTTAAGTAGGAGATCAAGTCCTTGCCGTACGAAGACTCATTATTACTTCTCATAAACCTGTAGGAAAGTTTATCTCAAAATGGGATGGGCCATATGTCGTACAAGAAGCTTACTCAAGTGGGGCTTACAAGCTGGTTGATGTAGATGGCATGAGAATCATCCCTATCAATGGCAAGTTTATGAAGAAGTATTATCCTTGAAGTTGCAACGCTCCTTGACGCATGAGCCTAAACTGCATGTTCCTACACTTCTGGCCGCATGAATCTAAACTGTGCACGGCCAAAAAAAAGAGTCCGCTAAGTTGAAAACCTCGAAATAGGCGGCCTAGGCAAAAGTTATGACATAAAAAAAAAAAAAAGAGTCCGCTAGGTTGAAAACCTCGAAAGAGGCGGCCTAAGAAAAACGTTAGGACGTAAAAATAAAAAAAAAAACCCCATTTTGAACTATAGTATGACTTGATTCTCTTCACCGAGGTACGTAGGCATCTTAGAGTTTCATTCTAAGTTCAGTCGCACAAGTTCAAAAGATACATATTGCCCCAATCGTTGTCCAAATGAATTATGATGGAAGTAATTCATTTAACTAACACTTGAAAATCGGGTTAAAATATCATTCTTCTGTTGAACTTTGGATCTCATATGACTTATAGGGGGAAATCCTCCATGGTAAACATGTGTATTCAATGGGATGACTATAGTCTTTTAGGAGGCTACCAAATATTTGCACTGAAGTTCAGGGATTCACTATGTCTTCATATTCGCCAAATCTTTAAATCCGCCGATCTTCAAGTTCGCTGCTCTTCAAGTTGAAATATTTGAGCCCTCAAAGTCTTCAAGTATGTCAGTCTTCAAGTTGAAGTCCTCAAATTCGATGGTCTTCAAGTTGAAATATTTTAGCCCTCCAAGTCTTCAAGTTGAAGTCCTAATGTCCGTTGGTCTTCAAGTTAAAGTCCTCAAATTTCCTGGTTTTCAAGTTGAATTGTTTAAGCCCTCCAAGTCTTCAAGTCTGCTAATTTTTCAAGTTGAAGTTTAAAAGTCCACCACTCTTTACGTTGAAGCGTCAAAGTCCGCTAAATCTTCAAGTCCATCAAATCTTCAAGTTTGTCGGTCTTCAAGTTGAAGTCTGCAAAGTCCACCAAATCTTCAAAGTTCACAAAATGTTCAAGTCGATATCGTCAAAACCACCAAGTCTTCGAGGTGAAGGTTTCTAGTCTTCCAATCTTAAGGTGGACATTTAAATCCCTTTGCACCTTAAATTGGCCTCGTCGTGGGTTTGTCCTTAAAAGGAACTATAACTTTTCGATCTTAAGGTGGATATTTAAGGCCCTTTGCACCTTAAGTTGGCCTCTTCGTGGGTTTGTCCTTAAAAGATACTATAATTTTTCAATCTTAAGGTGGACGGTTAAGTCACTTTGCACCTTAATTTGGCCTTTTTATGGATTTGTCCTTCTATATATTGCCATGGATTTGTCCTCTCATATGATTATGAGGATTTTTCCATCTATTTTTTACCATGGACTTGTACTCCGATATGTTGTATGAACCTTTGCGCCCTGAAATGGCCTTCAGTTTTTGGGTAGGGATGAATATCCATCCCTTTACACCATGAGAGTAATCTCTTCGATATTCGGGTCAACTTGAGAGTAATCTCTCCGATATTCGAGTCATCTTGAGAGTAATCTCTCCAATAGTCGGGTCACCTTTGAGAGTAATCTCTTAGATAGTCGGGCCACCTTGAGAGTAATCTCTCCGATAGTCGTGTCATTTTGAGAGTAATCTCTCTGATAGTCGGACCACATTGAGAGTAATCTCTCCGATAGTCAAGTCACCTTGAGAGTAATCTCTCTGATAGTCACGTCATCTTGAGAGTAATCTCTCCGATAGTCGGGCCACATTGAGAGTAATCTCTCCGATAGTCGGGCCACATTGAGAGTAATCTCTCTGATAGTCGGGTCATCTTGAGAGTAATCTCTCTTATAGTCGGGCCACCTTAAGAGTGATCTCTCCGATAGTCGGGCCATCTTGAGAGTAATTTCTCCGATAGTCGGACCACCTTGAAAGTAACCTCCGATATTCGGGTCGTGATGAGTACAAATTCCTTCACACCCTATGATTTTCTTCTTCATGTATGGATCATCTTGTTAAACAAGAACTCATCCTTCTCATTTGTCCTACAAAAAGACAGAGAAAAAAAAAGACAACAAAAGAAGAAAAGTATAAGAAAAAAAGAAGAAATTACCTTCGCACCAATGCTTTCGAGCACACCAAACTAGACTCAAATAGCTTGTGAATACTGCAAATTAATGCTCACCAGTTACGAGCGCAAGTGTTTATATAGATTCCAATAAGACGTCCGCGTAAAATATATTTCGATGTGGGATAGCTGTTACAATTTGCATTCTAAAAGGACTTTGTTCTCAAGACGGCCAACATTTCCTAATTACATGCAAATTGGAAAAGGGACGTTTGCAGTGCTATAATTCTAGTAAAATAAGGAAAGATATCCTAGCTTACTCCTTTGATGGTTACAGCTAATCTACATGAGCTAGCTTAAATGACTTCTTATGTCATAGCTATTCAAAGATCAAATTAAAGCCTCATACAAGTTTAGGTGATCGTAACTTTGGCTTACGTGGAAAAGAGGCATGTTACTTTGCTGGGAGATCAAAGTGAAGACATAATTGTCTTACTCCAATGTGAATGCAAGATTTTTAAAAAAAAAATGGTAAATGCTGCTTGGGCGTTAACAAAGGGGAATGCACCACGTGAATTTCCACTTGAGCTGGCCAAAATTAAGTTTGGAATTAAAAATTATTCCTTTCTTGACTTGTAGGATGAAATAATAGTCCCTAATTCAAACTAATGTAGCTAACGTCATTGTTAAGGTAGAAGCAAAAAATATCATCCTCGAATGAAATAAATCTGAGCTAATACTTCAAGTTTCCCTTTAAGGTAAGTCTACGTATCGACAAGTCTTAAAGTAGGGGTATTTGTAAGCATTTAAATTTTATCGAATTTAAATCGATAAAATAATGTGAACTATATTTTAAATATATTAGTCCAAATAAATATTATGGGCCGATATAGTTATATTAATCAAATACATATGTGTTGAATAAATGACTCCAAATCTACTGGGCTAGAGCATTCGATTGGGCTACAAATAATGAGTTTACTTCATTAAGCCCAAGATGCCATCTTCCTATAGGCCCAGTTTGATACCACGTGTCAAATGATGTGGCACGCCAAGTCAAACGGAAGAACCAATAGGATCATGCCACATGTCAAAATGACAGGGCATGCCAAGTCAAATTAAAAGGCCAATGAAATCGCGCCATATATGCAAGTGATATGTTCTGGCCAATCAAATGTGGCCTTGTCACACTTCAATTTGATTGGTCAAAAAAAATTTGTTCTTATCATAACTCTTTCCTCCCGCAACTATAAATAGGGATCTTCATAACCCAGAAAAGACACCAAAAGTTATAACAAGAAGCAAGAAAGAGCTCGTGGATCAAACGCTGCAAATCCCTCCACAAGTTCAAGTTCAAGCAATCAAGTTCAAGATCAAGAACAAAAAACAAATCAAGTTCAAGTTCAAGCAATCGAGCTCAAGCTCAAGAACGAAGAACAAATCAAGATTCAAGGGGTACGAGTTCAAATCAAAGTTCGTGCTAGTTGAATTCAAGATCATCGTTCGTGGCAACAAATATAGATTCAAGATCAAGCTCAAAGGCCCTTGAATTTATTTACTATTGGAAAGAAGAATCAGAGGATTCATAGAGATTGTACACTCATATTATTTAAAATTAAATACTACAATTGTTGCAATATTTTTCTGTCTCGATTATTTTCCTAACGCAAATTTATTGTCTACAAATTCTAATTTGCTTGCAACAAATTATGTGTGATACAAAAATAAATTGCAACCACAATATAAATATGAAGAAACATAATTTTATTGAAAAACGATGCGGGTACAATTCTTTTTATTCCTTTGATTCTTCCTCTGGATTGTTCTCCATAATTCGAGGGCCTTAGCGGCGTATTTCTCGAACATAGGATTATGCGGACCTCTCTGGATTATTTGATCTCAATAAAAGTCGATCATTGCGTGGATGTTCTTCTTGAAGTATTTGATTATCAAGAAGGACATTTATTGAACACGACATTATTTTATGCCGTGATCCCTTTGTGAATATCCCGAGAATTTATGGGATACTTTTTGGGCCTCAATTTGAGAGCCCTTATCAAAGGGAATATGTAACCCTTTTTATAGGAGTAACCTAGGGTTATGATAGAGTAGCCTCCAAATTAGGGTTTTTGTAGAGTAACCTCCAAATTAGGGTTTTTGTAGAATAGTCTCCAAGCAACCCTAATAGACTCCTAGAATTGCAAGAGTCCTCTTGTAGTATCTTGAATTTAGGATTTAGCTTGATCCATTAAAATTCCGATGTCTACAAGTATACTGCGATGTCGCACTAATTTTGAAATTTGAAAACCGCAATAACACACTTCACTTGATAATTTATAATTTTGTAGTGGCTACCTTAATTAAAATTGAAATAAACTTGGAATAGCAATTCAAGAGAGAATATAGAGAATGTAAAGAATAGTTAGAGAGTTTGTTGTGTGAAAAATGAAGAAGAGGAGACCCATTTATAGTTTTTAAATGATTAAAATTATATTTTTTTAATTATTGGGGGGAGGGGGGGGGGGGGGGGCTAATTTGTTAAAGGGAAAGGCCGAAATGGCCTTTTTGCAAAAAAAAATAGTCGTTGGACAACAGTCTCTTCAAATTTGACCGTTTCGTACGGTCAAATGTTTGAAGAAAAAAAATACCGCTATACCGGGCCAGACGTAAATTCTTACCGGGTTGCGGTGCACCAGTAACGGAAAAAGACACCACCACCCCCACCCCACCACCCTCCACGGGCTGCCCGGGATATATCGGGTCGTTAACGGGCCAGCTCGGCCGTTTAACACCTTTAGATCCAAGTAATTGGAAAATGCAAAGAAAGACATGCATACAACTTAATTGAAAATATGAAAAGCTTGTGGAGATGAGGGAATATTTCATTGGCAATTATAACCAAGAGTTGGACAAAAAAAGTATGTCACAATATACAGTGGAATTAGAAATCTAGTAACTAACATCTAACCCACTCTCATCTGTGGAAAGAACTATACTAAATGAAGACTAAACTCTTCCTCCTATTTATGCTCTCCTTATCAACAGCCTCTAGCAAGCAATATGTATATTCTTTTCCTGTCATATAAACAGCCGTGATAAGTTCTCCACCAAGATCTGCACTTCTAGTTTTCTTTCGTAGCTTGGGCTTCATCCTTCCAAATAATTCCCTCTTAAAGCTAAGAGGATAGAAATCATAGTTGAAGAAAACCTTCTGACAATGAGATTAGTGATGACTATACGAGAGCACCCCATAAAGTAGCAGGACTTTCGCTGCATTTTGCATGCACTTGCTTGATTCTTTCGACTGATTTGCAAATTCCACTGCAGCTCCAATCAAATGATGCCACACAAACATTACCTGCTTGTGCTTTCCATTCACATTCTGCGAGGAAAACTAAAGCCTTAGGTACTGATTCCAAGATACGTATGAAAAGGAGAAAAATGAGATAGATTTAGAAACTGCAAACCAGGAGGAGTTCCACAGCACATGTTACGATCATCTATGTGCTCAACTTCTAGACCAATCAACCATGCACCGAGTGACACATCTTCATTTGCGTATTTATGCAGAATAGGTCTGAAAATCAGCACCGGTATTTACGATTAGATGGACAAGTATTGATAGCCATTCATGATTAGTGGGATTAGACTAGAGAAACTGAAAGTGTGAAACAAGAGCAATCCCCAATCTATACAGATATATTAAGCTGTTAGTGAGTAAGAAGTAACGTCCGTTTTCGTTATCATCTGCATAAACTTTTCCAATCGCATAAGAATATCAAAACTAGAACCAGCATACAGCACATTCTACAAGATCCTAGCTTTACATGTTCAAAGTAGAATGCTATAGCATGAACACATTAGGTCAGACTTTAAGGAAGGATATATGAACGAAAAATCTTACTTGTTGTTGGCAATGTAGGTTGCCAGTTCTTTTGAGATGGCATATATCTGTCCGGTTGCATGTCGGAAGTACTTATTTCCCGTCTCTCCAAATTTCCAGAACTCAGGTTCATGGTACTTAACACTCCTATCAAGAAAATAATTGCACAGATTAGTTCTAGTAAATAAAAATTCTGAGATTTTAAACTTTCTAAAATTTTAGTGACATCAGTTGCCAGAATAGTTTCAAAAGCAGTTACTTTTTATATAGAACTGGCCCCGATTTCATGCATCCTGTATACACCCTGGGTTTTAACCTGTGCCTGGCAAGAGTTGCAGCTAGTGTACCTACAATACCATGGCGATCAACCTTTAATTTTTAAATCACTGAAAATCATCAACTTTCAATTGTCCTGAACGATAAGGCACATAAAGAGAGAAGGTACATATAAAGAGACAGGGTTGTACCTAAATTGACGTGAACATCATCATCAACCTTTACATAGAACTCAGCATCCCATTTTGCAACTCCAGCCGAGAAGAAAGCTTTGGTCTTTGCAGATAACTCATGATAACCTTCTATGTGATCCTGTAAGACATAATTATGAGATGAAACTGCAAAGACAAAACAATCAGATGGATGCAAGTCGGAACACAATTTGTACTCACAAGTCGAAGAATGTCCTTATGCTGATCGTCTTCACTATCAATGGCTCGATCTAAAATGCTATTTGATGTTGCACTGTAATAAGAAGTATAAGAACTCTTAAGCCAGAGTCTGACATTTCAGAAAATTGTATTGGTGTTAACTCAACACAAATAAAACGTAAAAGAGAGAAGGAAAAGAATAGGAAACTTTTTCCTCGTTTAAGTCTGTTGTAGACCTCAAACTATTAATTCCTGGCTGGTTACTAATATGCGCAACCGGTTACTAATAGACCTCAGTTTTGATGGCTCTGCTTGTTCTTTTGGTTATGAACCTAAAGTGGTATTATACTTTGATTTTCGAACTTAGTACCAACCTCATTTCTGGATTAAATTCAATAAATTGATCTGAATACAACAAAGTGCACAGAAACACTCTGGAAGGATATCAAAAATATTTGACTGATTATTACAGGTTACTAATATGCGCAACATACTGTGACTGAATCTCTCATGGTTAATCTAAGATATAGTTTCCACAAGAGAACAAACCAATCTCCCACTTTCATATCCAAATGCACCACTTAGCCCAGAAAAATCCTTTCACATTCTAATTCGAAGTAAACTATCATGCTGCTGTTTAATTTTTTAACAAAAGAAGACGAAAGAAAACATAAAGAAACGAAAAAGAGGACAAAAGAAAATTTGTATCAACCAAGTGGCAGCAACGTATTTTTTACCATGGTGGACACCAAGTAACTAAACCATACTCCTGGACTCGTGATATATCTATCCAAGATTGAAAAGTAATAGCAGCCATCAAATATGAAATCCATAAGGGATGTTATTATTATTTTTTTCCATTTTAACATTTTCAATAATCAACTCAGATTCGCGGAGCAATCTGTGTCCAACTAAATTGATTGCTGGAGTGGTGCTCACAAGTCACAGTAAACACTGAGAGGCAAAGAACACTGCTCATGGCAAGATAGTTACTCTTCTTGGTGTTCAAAAGAAAGAAGTAAATTGATCATAGAGTTCAAAAGAAAGAAGTAAATGGGTTGTTCAAACGAAGAAGATGTGAAAGTGTTCACTCACATGCAGTTCCCTATACCTCTGTTTAAATCATTTTAATCCAATTCTAGTGGAGAATTAACTCTCAAGAAGCTTATACAAGATAACATATCCTTATAAAATGTTCCCTAATAAAACTAAAAAGGCCATACAATCTACAGATGGAACACTTGAAAAGCCAATCTTATCGATTCAACTGTTAAGTGAAACAGAGGATATTTAAAACAAAGAAAAGAAAATGGAAACATATTGTCAATTGTTTTGGCAAGAAAGAACATGAGACTCCAGCAGAAAATCTTTGATGAATAAGAATCTATATGTTTGGTATACAGAAGACGTGGAGCATTGTAGATCATACCTGTGGCCGATCATGAAGCGCACAATGATCCCCTTTTCTTGCTCTAATCTAAGTAGTTTTTCACCTATTCAAACACACGGAACGCTGTCAAAGGAGGAGGAAAATGGAAACAGAAATTCAAAATACATCAATAACCTCATAGTTACCACCTTGAGGCATCCAGGTTTCTCTAATAGAATCGCGCCTCCTTCTACTACTGAAGGCAGTGTTTATTCCAATTACCATAAATGCCTTCTTTCTTGTCCCATTTCTTTCAGAATCTGCGCTTGTAGAAGGAACCGCTTCAGTTCTCCTAATTGAAGGTAGCTCACTTTGAATCTTAGCAATTGAATTATCCAACGAGCTGACAATGTTTCAATTTTAAAAAAAAGGGATGATCAAGATCAGTACAATGTAAAACATCATAACTTTTGGAAAATATTTCCACTCTACTTTCCTTTTCAAAAACTTTTTTTCTGCATAAGTTTGTTTAACCAATGTCAAGATCACAACTTTTTTCTTAATAAGCATATTTCTTCAGTCTGTCGTGTAACATATTTAGTCCAGGTTCAATTGTTAAGTTCAAAAGAAAGTCCTAAGGCAATCATATGAAAACTCTAATACTTACTGGATAGCTACTTGGGCTTTGTTAAACTCTCCCACTATATCCTCCTTCTGCAGATAAAACACCATTCATACTTAGAAAACTGCAAAAATAGCTATAATAATGATAAAAGTCCCTCTCTTTTTCTTTTTTTCCCTTTTTTTTTTGTTTTGGGGGGGGGGGGGGGGGGAGGTTTAGACCTGGCTATTTTTGGTATCACAATCGTCAGAAACAGAAGCCAAGTCTATTTCTTGTTTATGGCGCCTTCCAAACATGATCCTTCCATCTGATTCTGGGGGAGTCCAAACTCTAATTATGCAATGATCACCACAAACAAAATAGTCAAGAAATAGAAATATGTATAGATACTCAAGAAAATCAAATTGTTTCAACCAAAACAGAACATTAAAATCCACAAAGGTCAAATATGCATCAGAGTGATTGAAATGATCGCCCAAAATTTTCCCAGAAAATCTGAAGAAGAAAGAGATGAAAGAAAAGACAAGAGTTAACATAGTAGACTCAACCAAACAGCTAATTCTTGAATCCCGTTCAAAATTTCTGATTCGGGAGGTTTCTTTTTGCATGTAAAATGGATGAAAAGATCACCCAGAAATATACTCCAAAAATTATTGAAGAGTTTACCGATTAGAGAAAAGCATGCCAAGAGCAAAGCTGAAAATACAAAGAATAGCAATCCAATTAGGTGAGACTTTGCCTCTGTTTCGGTTCTTCATGATTTTACTTTCTGAGGCAGGAGGAGGAGAGCGCGGGGTTTTCTTGTGTCTTCATTCCATGAAGAACAGAGAGGGGGGTAGAACAGTTGGGGGGGGGTGGGGGGGACCTTTTCTTGTATGCTTATTGAAATTAACGATTTTCTTTATGAAAAAGTCAATGGTATTATTAGTATTGGTTAATTGGTTGTTTCACAGATTTGCCAAAAAAATAAGAAATGAGGAAATAATACCAAATGGTGGAATCTTTTTGATTGTTTAGAATGAGATAATGCAAGCAGTGAAAGAAAAAAAGAAGAAGAAGAAGGCCGCATGAAAATTATAACTTTGGAACAAAATGTAAGATAATAGCACTCACACTAGATTTTCATCCAATTATTAAGCACACGTCTCTCTTTGTATTTGGAAATTTTAAGTTTTTAAGTAAGATCCTTCTTAGATTTAAAATATTATTAGCATATTATATGCACATACAATATGCTTAGTAATTTAACGATGATACAAAATTATTTGTAATAACTATGTAAGTTAATAGAGAAATTTAATTTGTGAATATTTCCACGTACGGCAAGTTTAAGGTCACACTTAGTGATTCTTTTCATTATAATTCTTTTTATTATCAGTTCTTGTAGTTAAAACTTTCATTTGTATGAGTTAGATGATATGATTGTAATCAATGATGAGAGAACCACAATATCTCATGTTCAAATTCTAGCGGAGGCAAAAGACATTAGGTGATTTCTTCGCCTCTATCCAAGCCTTGCTGGATAGAGTTAACTGGTACTTATTATTAGTGGGAGGTCATAGGTATCCCGTGAAATTAGTCAAGGTGCGTGCAAACTGGCTCGGACATCACGATTATAAAAAATAATATGATTGTAAATTATAACAAATACGTTGATCAAGATTTGTTTTTATTTGACACAATCAAGAATTAGTATTCACATCAATTGACACGACTATAAAGACCATAGACAAAAACAAAGAGTAAGAGGATTAGTCCAATTGCCTATACTATGCTCGTTAGGAAAAGCAATCTTGCTATGCTCATTTTGAAATTACTTGAAATGAAAACTAATTGTCGATATTAATAAGCAAATCAACCACTTAATTCAGAGGAAGAAAGTGAGAATGAAATGAAAGGAGCCAAAAGTAGGAACCTTATGGAACGGCTATGAAAAGTTTGGTTCGTGTCTTGTCATAATTGGTTAGTCGTTAGATTCGCGTTTGGATAGCCGTAAACGACGGGTTAGTCATCTTTCTCGGTGGGAAAATGAAGTAAAGAGACTGAGAAATTACTCATATGTGTCACTTCGGTTTGGTTTGGCCAAGTCAATTCTATATTTTAAGGTGTTTGGACAATATTTGAATCGGCGTTTGATAAAAACTTTGTACAAGTTGAGTTGCTTTGGGACATAAATTTCACTTGACAAAAAATTTATGAAAATTAAATACTAATAAATTTGTGAGGAGAAACCAATATTTTACTTGAAATACACTAGTAATATTTTTTTAATTCACTTGCAGCTTTTAGTTAAGTTTAATATTTGCAAAATGTTATGGTCAAAATGCAATAATGAAGTTCCGTATTAGCAAATATTAAAATAATAGTAGTATCTATGTTCAAAGATATGTGCTGGACATTTATCTTGGGTATTAGTAACTTTTTATTACTTAACTTTATTCTCATTTTTAGTGTATTTAAAGTCATTTTTCATGAAGATATTTTCAGCGAGAGATTCTTTTTTTTTCTCAAAATGATATATATTAAAGATTATTGATAATATTAACAAATCAAGAAGTAATCTTTTTTTTATCTTTTGATAAGTGTACTGATGAAATTTTTGAGTGACAAAGATTAACTCCAATATATATTTTGCCAAGTGATGAATTGGTGGAGGTGCTCTACCACTAAATACTCATTCATAGATTTTTTACAATATAAGCATAGCTCAACCACACAGTTAACAAAACTACGAGATCCCGCCTTTGGACGAACATGTCGCCCTCGCTTGAAGTTCCTACCATCTTTATTTTCTAAACTAGAAGAGTCTTGGCCCGCGCTTGCGGGCCCAACAATTTGGATTCTAATGCAGCTTTACTTTACATTGCAACTAAGAAATCAAATTCGATTAATAATTTTTATGATAATGTATAGTTAAAATTCCAATATGCAAAGGAACAAAGACAGACAAAATTAAAAGTAAAAACTGCATTATGATATATATACACATCAACTGATATCTTCAGGTCGTGAAAAAATTACCTTCAATATTTATCAGTTATATAATAGATGTGGTATCTTGAAAATCAATCACCAAGTATACGTAAGTTATTTTGAGCCTTACAGGACATTCTGCATAAACTTGCAAAGTCCTACACAAGTATACATGAGCTACGAAAAGACATCATATAATCAATATCACTTTTGCTAATAATATTTAGAGAAATATAAATAATTACCCATGACATGTGAGTTTTGATGACTCGCAAATCAAATTATTAACCAGGTTGAGGAAAGCTAATGGTTGATGTTCCATCCAACTGATTTTTACGGAGGTTAAGCAAAAGAGTACATATACTAAAAGAGTAAAATAATTTACAAAATTACGATTTGATATCGTCTGAGGTGTGGGGTTCGATCAGTAACATCTCAAAGCCAAGATATGGACGTTGTTGTTTGCTCAACTTGGGCTTTGTACGGTTAGACATTTATTTTCAAGCGTTTCATAATAATTATTTATTTAATAGTCTAAATTTCTAATCTTAATATTTATTCCTAAAGTACACCCTTCTATATAATATGATATGAAATATAAAGCACAACTATTTAACATTATCATTTAAAGTTGCTGTCATGTGATCAGGAGGTCATAGGTTCGAGTAGTAGAAATTAAACATCCTCTTGTAGAAATGCATGGTAAAGCTGCGTACAATAGATCTTTGTGGTCTGACCTTTCCCCAGACCCCGCGCATAACAGGAGCTTAGTGCACCGGGTTGCCCTTTCATATAATATTGGAACAACAAAGTAAGAGTTTGTTACCATTCTCAGCCAAAAAAGGAAGGTAAGAGCAGCAGGAACATGACATGATACTTCTTAGTGATGAAAAACTCTCAGCAGCAGAAAAACTCTCGGCAGCACATCATATGATGACTATTATTAGGAGAAATATACAGCAAAAAAAATCATTCATAACTTAATAATGTGCGAACTAAATGGATCACAAATAATCGTCCAAGCAATTAAAGTAGCCATTATTGCTTTCAAAGGAATTCTCAGAGCATCAAGTAACTATAGTTATAAAAAAACATAGCCATAGAATATTTATTATCATCTATACATTTTAGTTTTCAAAGATAACTAAAGGTGATTTATTAGTAGACGATAATGAATCCACTTTTTCGCTTATCCAATAGCATCAATACAATTTTATTATAAGTAAGCTAGATTAAGAAGGAATTTTTTTTAATCCATTCCTATATACCAAACATCATTAGGTAAATATACAATTGTCGGGACTAAGCCCCACAATAAAGACCCTTTATGATCAAAGAAAGGCCTATTTGCAGATATAAGAATATATTATTTTAGCACAAACAAAGCATCACATTGCAACGGGTATTCTAATAGGCGGAGTAAAATTATAAAAAATAGACTCTCTATATATAGTACACACATGAGATGGTTCTCCCTTGTATACAGCTTTGATGACTTATTATTGCTTTGAAAATTTATTTATTGACTGAGAAAAGACAGATCCTAATGTTCTTTCGACATTATTAATATTCTCTTTCAAAAAACTCTATTTTTCCGATTCTATTCATTTTTTATTTCTTTGTGCCTGCTTATATATTTGGACAAAAAAGTACTCCGCAATCACGGCAAGAAGATGTCGGATGATAAGAGAATAAGATAGTTGAAGATGGATTGAAAAGGCTTAATACTCATACTACATCTTTAAATGGTAATGGATGCTGAGTTTGAGTTAGTTTTCTTCCTTCCCGATTTTTGTTTTTTTCAATGGCCCATTACATGCTTATGTTTTTTTCGTTTAATTTTCTTCGAATTTTTAAGTATCTCAATTTATTTATTTTCTTGGAATGACAATACGAAGGAATTGGTTGGCATATTCAAATGTGTTAAAAAACTTTTTTCTACCATAAAAAAAAAAGAATCAAATTCAAGAATCAAAAGAACTTTATGCAATAGTTTGCATTTCAACTATGCTATTTCAGTTTGTAATTAATATTTACCTTCTTTCCAGTCTTCCATCTCTAGAATTCTCTGTCTTACTCCTCTATACTAAATTACTAATGGCTATTCATCCGAATCAAAACTGTGAATGCAGATTTGGACTTTGAAAGCAAGGAAAAAGAAGAAAAGGAGATAGAATATAATATCAGTAACCCTCACCGATCAGAAGCAGTGGAACAACATAAATCTCCAAGCGAAGGTAGCCTAAAAGAACTGTAAGAATAGCCTAGTACCAGGAGCAGCTATATTGTATACAAAGGATAATACAAAAAGCTTCCTACGACATAAGGGAAAAAAGTCTCAGACACGGTAGAAGGCAATGAACGGAAAATTTAGAGCCACAAAGAAAGTAAAATAGAGTAGGGTACGTGGCAATTCAGTTTAGGGCAAGCCACGCAGTTTATGCATACAAACATAAATGACAAAGTAAAATGTCATTTATGCCCTTGGTCGACCAACAAGCCTTTTCTATATAATAGAAAATTGAAACATGTCAATAAAGAATAAAACCGGAGATTGTAGCTCCTGTCACCCAAATTTTATGCTTTCAACTCCCGAAAAGTTTGGTCAAATTACTTCTTTACACTAGGAGTATATGATGTGCAGTTTTACACAATGAAAACTATATATTTTTTTTTATTTTTTTTAGTGATGTGATGCAACATAGAAGGAATCCACTATTTTAAAGATTCAAGGTCAAATACATATGTAGGCCCTCAAACTTGTCCTTTTTGTCACTTTAACACCTAAACGTAAAGTTGTTCCTATCAGGCATTCCAACTAAATTCATCTGTGCCAATTAAACACCTAAACATAAGGTTGTTCCTATCAGGCACTCCAACTAAATTATATTTGTGCCAATTAAACACTGTCAAGGGAAAGGGCGCATGAACATGAAAAAAACTTGTTGATTTATTATTATTATTATTATTATTATTATTATTATTATTATTATTATTATTATTATACTCCATATTATGATTATTTTATATATCCTAATATATTATTCCTATTAAAGCCAGATCGTGATTTTTTTCTTGGCAAAATCGAAGGCAAAGTTGCTTGCAATTTTTTCAGGTGGTATGACGATGAAATTCTTAAGAAACATAAGAGGGCAAGCAACATTGCCTTCGATTTTGCCAAGAAAAAAAATGACAGATCTAACTTTAATAGGAATAATATATTAGGATATATAAAATAATCATAATATGGAGTATAATAATAATAATAATAATAAATCAACAAGTTTTTCTCAAGTTCACGCGCCCTTTTCCTTGACAGTATTTAATTGGCACATATGTGATTTAGTTGGAGTGCCTGATAGGAACAACCCTATGTTTAAGTGTTTAATTGACACAGATAAATTTAGTTGGAGTGCCTGATAGGAACAACCTTATGTTTAGGTATTCAAGCGACAAAAAGTTACAAGTTTGAACGTATTTGGCCAAGATTCAAACATGACTTTAAAGATCTTAAAAAGATCAACCGTACCTTCTTTTTTTTAAAAAAATTAGAAGACCTGACAAGTTACTGTGCATAGTCACCTTCAAATAACAGTTTTTTATTTTGAAGAGTCTTGTCTAACTCCCCATAAATCTATTTTATTTTAATTCTACTTTCACCAGGTCAAATGGACATTAACGACGTTAATTTGCAATTAAAAAACATACAATGTCTGTGTTAATATTCAACTATGAGTATTATTTATATCATATCCAAATTGGGACATATGCACAAATGGCCTTTTTAGGCTGACCTTAAATTTCTGTCTCTGTTAGTTCAGTAATCTAAATTTGTCCGAAAAAAGCCATTTAATTTCTTCTAAAAAGCGAAATGTAGACCTCCGTACTAACGGAGACACGATTTAAGGAGTGCCCTAAAAAGGGGTAAAATTTATTTGTTTCAAGGTCAAGTTCTATCGTAGATGATCAGGAACTTTGTATGGGATAGAATTTCTCTCAATTTGTATTTTTTATGTACGAGATAAGTTAAAGACTTAACAAAAAATCATACAATATTCACCTTTTGTATTCATGTGTGCCTTTTCTATAACACTTGTAGGATTCTTATAGTCTTTCCATAATGATTAGCAATGACAAGTGGCTATACATAATACTAATTAGTTATTGAAGGTTTCAGCATATATCTGTCAATCTTATTTCACTTCTTGGGAAGCTAGTTTATCGCTTACTGGTTCAACCAAACCCAATAACTTTTGCTCAATATTTATATTAAAAGATCCACTTATTAAGCATAAATAATTTAATCAGAACCGAGTAAGGCACATTTTTTAGAATTTAAAAATCATAAACACAAAATTCTAATTCTGCCTCTACGCTTTCTTATAGTGCATTGCCTACTGACTTTAAATAATTCTTCATTCCTGAGTGTAAAAAAGAGTTTAGTGTAGCAATTAAACTGACCTAGTGGAGTTATTGTGGAAAGGAGTTAAGTTAGTCACTTTTTTGTTTGTGCAAAAAAGAAAAAGCCAACTTGTATAAGTTTCAAGCTCCAAAACACGATATTGGAATTCACTTATATAAGTTTCGAATTTCAGAACACGATTTGAGTTCATTTGTAAAAGTTTGAACTACAAGACACGGTGCTAGAGTTTCACTTGTATAAATTCGAGTTTCAAGGCACAATCTTGGAATTTCGCTTGTATAAATATCAAACTCCAAAACATGATTCTAGGTTTTACTTAATATAAGTTTGGACTCTATGATATGACACAACGTCATGGAGTTTCACTTGCAACGATTTTGACATGTATAAGTTCTATTTATAACACTTCAAATTTCGGAAATTTTCTCGAGTTTATGTGATTATTTTTCAATTGCTTTATTGATTCTTATTTGGTGACTATTTTTCATCTAGTTTATAAATGCTAGTTATATTCCAATTAAAATCTTTAAAAGTGATTATCTGTGTCATTTTCTCTCCTAAATTATAACCCATCCTCCGTAGATGTAACTACAAAACTGAAGACTAACTCTAAGGGATCGTTTGGTTACTGGGATAAGTAATATTAATTTTAGCGTAGAATTTGAGATTGTAATCATTCCCTATTTAATTATGAGTATTAACTAATTTCGGTATAAATTTTATACCAAAATAATACGAGTAAAAATCATTTACATCCCTCAAGTTTGCTTTAAAAATCAAACTCATCCTCCAACTTTGAACAATTATCATTCTACTCCACATATCAAAGGTGTCTTCTTAAAATACCTATTTTACCCTCTATATTTTTTATTTTTTATTTTAATTCTTTAATATAATGATATTTTTTTTTATTTTAATTTATGTTATCGACTTATCTCTAGTCTATAGACAAATAAAAAAAACTTTTTTGAAACCAAAAAAGTGAGAAGTAGTAGTCAAGCATATAAATTAATGATGTTCGATAGTGAAATAAATAAAGAAAATAATTACAATAAATAATTTACTCGTATCAGTAATTTTATTAATAGCAATCAAAACTCAATCTATTTACAAAACTGAGAATAAAAGAGAGAGAGAAAATTATAAATTATACAATGCAGGTAATAAAAATATATTGGGCGAAAATAGAGGTAAATTTTATAATAAATTTGCAAAAATTATCTATTTACACTTTACATGAACTTTATTTATAATTTAGAAAAAAAATCTAGTAATAACAATCAGAACACAAAAATTTATATACACATAGAGAATAAAAAAAATAGAGGAACTTAAAATCACACACACCGATATACATTATATGCATTTTAATATACATAATATTAAAATAATAATAATAATAATAAAGTAGCAATGCATTTTGTAATAAATTTATATTATGATTATTTTATTTATAATGTTAGTGAATTTAGATTAAATATATAATAAGATATAATTTTTTAAACATATGAAATAAATACTTGCATTAAAAAATATCTAAATAATATAAAAAAGGCATTACATATATGGGAAGTAGAAAATATCAAGGGTAAAATAGACATTGCGTAGGATGAAAATGACAATTGTTCAAAGTTGAAGGATGAGTCTGATTTTTAGAGTAAACTTGGGGGATGTAATTAATTTTCACCCAAATAATACTTTACCTATCCCATATAAAAGGTGTGATAGTTTATCTCTTGGGATATCATAATTCGTAGCCAATGGAATATCCCACAATTGAACCACATGACCGTAAGTGTACTAAGGTGGGCTTCATTGCCCCTACCAGGCGGAGCTATGTGTTATAGTGAGGGGTCACCGGACCCCGTAAGATTCAACAGAAATCTTGTTATATATATATATACCTGGAAAATGGTTAATTTAAAATACTTGACTCCCTAAACACTAAAAGCCTTTAGGGGACACTAGTTGAGTAGAATACGATGCCCCCGTCGCGTAAAAATGGTGGGTCCGCCTTTGCTTGCCATAACTCTAGTTTCTTTTTCAATGAAACTGTGAATTTATTTATTAAGACTACCAGCAAAATTCCAAAATATTACAAACCATAATAATGTCTTTAAGGTCATTTGATCTTTTGGGCAAATGGTAAAAGCTCGATTCATATCGAAATAATTTTACATTTTATTTGCAACAATAAGAAGAAGAAAAAATGATTTTGAAATGCTTTGTTTTGAAAAAAGGAAAGATAAGAAAAGATTAAAACTTGTTGGCACTACGGAAAGAGGAAGAAGATTCATAATAAACTGAATTTATTAGCTTTAAAGGAAACAAAGATTGTAATATAACAATGCAGGATACTAATTCAAAAATTTTAAAAAACAAATTGAAAACATAATCCCCAAATTATGTATGAAAATATTAAAACTATAGCCATTTCAATAGATGAAGCAAATAATACGCACTACAATAAACAAAAAGCCAAAAATATGAAATATAAAAAGTCCAAATGTATTTATCAGATTTCATAAATAGGCATTTTTTATCTCTTTTTTTTTTTTTTTTTTCTTTTTCCTTTTTGTGTTGAGAAGGTGCACATTAGCTTGCTGACATAGTAAAACTGTAGAACCAATTGAACAATTAATCAAACCTTTAAAAAAGAAAAAAATAAAAGAAAAGAAAAAACCTTCCTTCATATTCTAGAAATTTAAAATTCCACTCCAGATTCCCCAAATTATTCCAATTCCAATTCCAATTCAATGCAGGAATTGAAACCCTAGCTCACCATATATGAGAGAGCGCTGTTTCGTAAAGAATAAAGCTTTAATTTTTTTCCGCACTAGTAGGAAAAGTATAAATCTCTAATGCATGTAGCAGTGGATCTGAATTCCTACTTGCACTTTGTATTGACGGCCATAGTCGTCGTATTTTCACTCCTCTACCTCGTCAAGACCACCGCCTCCAAGTACTTTCTCGTCGACGACGAGTCTAATTTTGATTCTGCTGCTTCGCCGCCGACGGCGAGTTTTGGTGATCGGAGAATGGAGGAGCCGCCGACAACAACGCCAGAAGGTTGCGGGGTATGCGGTAGTATCACCTCTAAGCAATGCTCTCGTTGCAAGATGGTTAAATACTGGTAATGCTAAGCTCATTCCTGTTGATAATAATATCTAAATTTACACAATTATTACTTGTTAATTTTATGTTTAATATTACCTTGTATAGTAAATTCTCTGGACTGGTGCCGACGGCATAAGAATTAATAATCAGGTACACTAATACAATATTCGGACTTTGGATTGCAATAAAGAACACTGCTTTACTAATCAAAGGTCATGTCCTCGGTTAGCTGAAGCTGCGCCATGTCTTGTCTAATCACCTCCCCACTTCTTCTTTGGCCTACCTCTGCCGCTCTGTACGCCCTCCAATGTCAACCTCTCACATCTCCTCACCGGGGCGTCTGTGCTCCTCCCCTCACATGACCAAACCACCTAAGCCGGGCTTCCCGCATCTTGTCCTCAACAGGGGCCACACACACCTTGTCGCGAATAACCTCATTTCTGATCCTATCTAACCTACATCCATCTCAACATGCTCATCTCTGCTACCTTCATCTTCTGGACATGAGCATTCTTGACTGGCCAACAATCAGTCCCATACAACATCGTTGGTCTGACCAACACTCTGTAGAACTTACCCTTAAGTTTCGGTGGCACCTTTTTATCACATAAAACATCGGAAGCGAGTCTCCATTTCATCCATCCCGCCCTAATACGATGTGCGACATCTTCATCAATCTCCCAATTCCCCTGAATAATAGACCCAAGGTACTTAAAACTCCCTCTCCTAGGGATGGCCTGCGAGTCCAGCCTCACCTCCCCTTCCCCCTTGAGTCTCTCCACTGAACTTACTCTCCAAGTATTTTGTCTTGGTCTTGCTCAACTTAAAACCTTTAGATTCCAGGGTCTGCCTCCATACCTCTAATTGCGCGTTCACACCGTCTCGCGTCTCGTCAATCAATACAATATCGTCTGCAAATAGCATGCACCGCGACACCTCCCCTTGGATGTGGCGCGTCAGTACGTCCATCACCAGAGCAAACAAAAAAGGGTTGAGTGCCGACCCCTGATGCAACCCCATCATAATCGAAAAATGGTCCGAGTCCCCACCCACCGTCCTCACTCGGATCTTTACTCCATCATACATGTCCTTAATCAATCTAACGTAGGCAACAGGTACACCTCTAGCCTCCAAACATCTCCACAAAGCCTCCCTCGGAACTTTATCGTACGCCTTTTCTAAGTCGATGGACACCATATGCAAGTCCTTCTTTCTCTCCTTATACTGCTCCATCAATCTCCTAACAAGGTGGATGGTTTCTGTAGTCGAACGCCAATGCCCTAGCATAAACCCAAACTAGTTCTCGGAAATAGACACCCTCTTCCTCACCCTTAGCTCTACCACTCTCTCCCAGACTTTCATAGTATGGCTAAGCAGCTTGATACCCCGATAGTTATTGCAATTTTGAATATCACCCTTGTTCTTGTATACAGGAACCATCGTGGACTCCACTCTTCGGGCATCTTTTTCGTTCTAAAAATGACATTAAATAACCTAGATTTCATCCACTCCAAGCCTGCCTTGCCCGCACTCTTCCAAAACTCCACCGGGATTTCATCCGGCCCGGTCGCTTTGCCCCTACTCATCTTACACATAGCCCCTCAACTTCGTCAATGTTTTATTCCATAACAATCAATTTTGTGAGTCTACAATTTGGTTATAAATGGATGATTACACTTTTCTACAATTTTCTTGTGTACTAGTATATAGAGCCCTGGCCATATAAAGTAACTTCTCGACATTGTTGTCAAAGGCTTAGTTGAGGTGTGCTTAAGCCCTCAAGCTAGATGCAAAGTATCTGTGTGCTTCGCGTAGATTGAGCGACGCTTTAGCGCAGACTCCAAGGCGCTAAAGCGTGTGCCTCATTGCCCAGGGGCTTTGTCTTGAAGAAAGTGACAATGAGCTATAAGTAATTCACCTAATTTAATATCTTCAATTCTTTTGTCTATATAATCATTCTAAAAGATAATTATTACTACTTGGATTTATAATTATTGTTTTTGAGCTACATTTAGATTCTCATCATTCCGTTCAACTGTACCTTTTTTCGTTAGAACCCGCTCTTTATTTGCCCTTGCGCTTAAAGCCTCAATGGACTTAAATGCTTTTTTTCGCTTTTCGCCTATGACAACACTGCTTCTCCCAGCCACATATACGCAATCTATGATAGCATCTATATCTATACAGGAATATAGAGCCCAAACTAAGTAACCTTTTTGTATGTATATTAAAATATAAATCTTGGATGCCATATATTAACTTAGCTTTTACTGTGAGACTATGTCAACCAGTTAATTTTGTGTAATTTCATAATTTGGCTATCTAGCACAATCTGTTCTACATTTTATACTTAATTGTAACGTACAGAGCCTTGACCTGATAGAGTACCTTCACTTCAAGCTTGGTGTCCACAGCGGTTACTTTCGTATTAAATCTACAGTTTGATTGTATAAACAATATACGTGGCGATAGTTTGTAGAGACTTCTCTCTAACAGCAGGGGTTTGAGTAGACCCAAAGTCTAGCGGAGGGTAGACTTGATCAATTTTGTATAGTACAGGGGCAATTTTGACCCTTTCCCTTTTTTTTTTTTTTATGTAACTTGCGGTTCACTTCAAAGAAGCGTGTGTTCTACTTCTCACTTTTTGCTTAAAGCCCCATGAACCTTGTCACTTCTTTGTGCTTTTCACTTTTAAAAACACTGCTCAGGGGTGACCATAATCTATTAACTTTTCCTTGTATACTTGGAGTGCCTTATTGGTTAACGACTGATTGTTTTTGCTCTCTTTCTTTCTCTCATAGCTCTGAAGCTTGCCAAAGATCTCATTGGGAATCTGGGCATAAATTTAAATGCAAGGATTTTAGGAAAGGCAGTTCTTCTGCAGCTTCGCTGATACCTGACCATTCGAAGAAGGTACACGCCGTCTTAGCTAATTACACAACTATGCATATATGTTATAAAACACCTGACCATAGTTTGGTTTAATCATTTAGGTACTTTTCCCATACAAGGAATTCTTGGAACTTTTTAACTGGGATAGCCCAGGTTTCCCACCTTGTGGGCTCCTAAATTGTGGAAACAGGTATTCCCTCATTTTAGACTCTAGCAACCAAGTATTATTTAGTATGCCATTTGGCTTTTGTCTACATTGTAAATATATTCTTTTTGGTTTATGCAGTTGCTTTGCGAATGTGGTTCTACAATGTCTGACTTACACTAAGCCGCTTGTTGCCTACTTGTTGGAGAAAGGCCACCTGAGAGAATGTAATTGCGTTCATTAGAACAAGTATACGAACTAGTGCTTCTTTTGAAGTGATCAAAACAGCTCTTTTTGTTATACACTTTTTCTACTCTTCCTTCAGGTAGGCGGAATGGTTGGTGCTTCCTTTGTGAATTTCAACACCATGTAGAGCGGGCTAGTCGAAGTCAGCAGCCCTTCTCACCAATTAACATACTTTCACGTTTGCCTAATATTGGTGGTAATCTTGGGTATGGTAAACAGGAGGATGCCCATGAATTTATGAGGTGTGTTTCTTTGGTATAGTAAAGTTGATGAGTATCTTACAGTACGTGTGATAAATATTTTCCAGTGTAGTGTTCAATGTGTTTCACTAAGCATATTTTACACGAAATAATGACAATTGCCTTCTTTTATAGGTTTGCTATTGACACGATGCAATCTGTGTGCCTTGATGAATTTGGTGGAGAGAAAGCTGTTTCTCCTAACACACAGGAGACAACACTTATTCAACACATATTTGGTGGTCACCTGCAATCCCGGGTAACTTTAATTTAAGATGGAGAAGACATAGCATGTGATTATCCAAAGAAACATAGGACTTAATTTATGTTGCATCATCAAAATATTTTCTATGTGCTTTTCTGATATTTCAAGCTGCACATGTGTTTATGCTCTTGTATTATTTTGATCTCTTCCCTTTCCTTCTCTGCTTAACTGAGTTATTTCTATTTTAGGTCATATGTACAGAATGCAATAATGTTTCAGATCAGTTTGAGAATATGATGGATCTGACCGTAGAGATTCATGGGGATGCTGAATCTTTGGAGGAATGCTTAGATCAATTCACAGCAAGAGAATGGCTTGATGGAGATAACTTGTATAAATGTGATGGGTGAGGTTCTTCATACTAATGATAATGAATTGCATCCATTTTACAATCTGGAATGCCATTTTTGTTGATGTATGGTTTCATATTTTTTACTTCACACTCCTGATTGATTCTATACCCAGATTTCTGTGTTCATCCATATCTAATAACATGATGGACTAATATAGAAACACGACACTCCCTCGGTCCTATTTCTTTGGCTTAGTCTTACTCCCGCCGTCCCAATTTATGTGTCACCGTTCGGATCAAACTTCTTAATTTTGACCGTGAATCCGAACATAGAATTTTTAAGTTTTTTTGAAATAAAATTTACATATTTGGTAACTCTGTAAAAAGTACTAGGCCCTCCGTCCCAATTTATTGTGGCACTCTTTCCTTTTTAGTCAGTCTCAAACAGAATGCCACCTTTCCTTTTTTAGGAACAATTTATCTTTAAAATTCCTACTTGACCCTTAATGAATTGATTTACAGCCACATAAATATCTATGGTTTATTTTAAACCACAAGTTTTAGAAGTCTTCCATTCTTTCTTAAACTCGTGCCGAGTCAAACATCTCCACATAAATTGGGACTGAGGGAGTATTAAGTCACAATAATTAACACATCAAAATATTTAAAAGGTATATGAAAAATTGTGGCCAAAGAAAAACTCTTTTGATTCTCGAAAGCTGAACGGTGCCACATAAATGGGAACGGAGGTAGTTGTTGGAAAATATTTGACAACAATTATCAGATATATCTTTAAAAAAATAGGGAAAAGGCATAACGACCTCCTTCCTCCCCCCCCGAACCATTTTGAAGTGTATTTAATTCCTCCCTAAGCAAACGTAACAACAACAACAACAACAACATACCCAGTATTATCCCACACCGTGGGGTCTGGGGAGGGTAGTGTGTACGCAAACCTTACCCCTACCTAAGCAAACGTAAGTGTTAAATTTTTTTTTATAATATCTCAGTTATTATATATATATATATATATATATATATATATATATATGTTTCTGTTATTTTTTTCTTTTTCTTTTCTTTATTTCTTCTTTTACTTCACCTTTTCGGGGAGAACATGAATACCGACGAATAATTCTGGCAAATCTTCTTTCCTTTCTTCCATTTATTTCCTCTAATCTTCTTCTCCTCTCTCTCTCTTTCTCTCTTACAACTACCTCTCGACACCTTCACTTCATCTTCCCCTTGCCTCTTTTTCATTTTCCACCCAGTTAATCTCCAATCTAAACTCCACCTCGGCACCACCATCTCGTCACACACCATATCGACACTATTACCCGAAATCCAAATTTCATTGCCCAGATTCGTAGCACATGCAAAAAGTATGAGAAAGAAAAAGGGAAGGAAAAAGAAAAAAAAAAAAGGAAAAGAGAAGTAAATATGGGTCTTGTTAGTTCTGTGGAAATCCAACTATTTAAGCACAACCAATGTCGAGATTTAAATGGAAAGCTGGCAGCACTCCACCTGCAAAAGAACTCCACAGGGAGAAGTTGTTCTGCAATTGTTTTAATGGCTGAAAGGTAGTGGAAAGGGAAAGATGGCAAAAAGTTTTGAATAAAAGAGATTTAAGTGGGTACACATGTGTCAGATTCATGTGCGTGTATTTCACCACTTATTTCAGATCTGGATATAGCATTTCAGGGTGGAATTAATTCCACTTTAAAATTGTTCAGGGGGTAATAGGACTCTTTCCCTCAAAGAGTAAGTGTGTAGTTGAAAATCCGACTATAGTTTGAGGGGGTCTTTATGCCTTTTCCCAAAAGAATATCTTCAAAAATTTTGTGGTTGTGGTAGTAACTTTTAATTTAGGTTTCAAATATAACAAAAACATTGTAATTAATTGAACTCAGCTCATGTTGACCGTAGTAGGTCATTCTTTTATGGGGTATCAAAATGTCTCATTGCAAAGTTTAGAGTTTCTCGTGCCAGTTTTCCCACTTGATTTTCCTTTTTTATTTGGGTGGTATTGGATCTCACAATCCTTGACATTATGTCTTTCTATGCAATTTTTTTCTATTTGGATGAGACACTCAAGTTTAGCATGTGTCTGAGAGTTATTTAGAGCTCACTAGTTAAGTTGCGGTTGGTTAACGACCAATGCAAAAATTGTCAAACTGCTGGATACTTACCCGACCCCATTACCCCAACTAGTTTAGATTGAGGCACAGTTGATTTGATGATGCTGCCTAATCGTTAATAGTGGTCAACAACTGTGGTTGTTCTTGCAGATGCAATGACTATGTCAAGGCATGGAAGTGTCTAATGGTCAGGAGGGCACCAAATATCTTAACAATTGCCTTGAAAAGGTTTCAGGTTGGTTTTATTTTTCTATTTATTGTGCTTCAACCATCTAGGGCAAAGTGCACTATAGACCCTTAAACTTGTGTAGCTCGAATGTTAGCCCTTAAACAAGTTTTTCGTTCAAACTTGTAAATGAATGATCCTTGCTCTTTTTCTAGGACCTATCCGTCTTTAGTTAGTAGTCAACAACCTATATAATGAGGGGTCATGCTAGTCATGTATGAGCAAGTGCTAATACCAAAATTCTTTAAAAATTTAGAAGAAAGGTTCATGTCCAATTTTCACCTCTCCAGCAAATCATCCCCACATTAAGGTGATCCTCATCATTTCTCTGCATGGAAATCTTTTGCCCATATTCAAAGTAAAGATGTAGATACTACAAAAAATGGACTTCTTTTAACTTATCACCAGGACAGATAGCCCACAACATGGCTACTATGTAAAAGTACTTCAAAGGAGTTGAAACGTTAAAGGAAGACATTCAATCCTTCAGGTGAAATATAAAAGGAAAAAAAGAAAAAAATGAACAGTAACAAAGGTCAGATTCTGAATCAAAGAGTTGCCACAAGTTTAATGGCAATTGGCTGCATGCTAACTCTAAACTCCTTTTTCTCCCTTGGCACCCTTCTTCTTCCATGGTTCCATTTTTCTAGTACAGCAATCAGACACTGCCAAATTTATAACATATGAAAAACGAAAAAAAAGAGCCTTCCTCCGTCCGAAGAGAATGTAAGGGTAGGAGAATAAGGGCCAAAATATCTAAATTTGTGTTAATCAAACTTTCAATTTCTCAATCTTCTTGAAGTCAAATTTACATAATTAGGAACTATAAAAAAGTTTCATGAAGCGCAACTTCTTTTGTAATTGTTAATATTTAGCAAATATTTAAAAAAATGGTAGTAAAAGAAAAAAATGGTTTGGTTCCCACGTACTGTGTCGTTTAAATGAGACAAAGGGAGTACTAATGCATAACTTGAGTATCTTTATGGTTTGTTTCATAAAGAAGCAAAGACAAATTAGAAGGAATGAACTCTAGAAATGCAGGAGAAAATGAGTTGTCGTAGCAGGAAGCGACAGAAATGTCCGCCCTTTTTTTTTTTCCTTTTGATAAGACTTCCCCTTAGGCAATAAAGTGGACAAGTTCTAAAGAAAGAGCTGGTTTTACAGGTTTTCTGTAGTTTACTTAGATTTGTATCATGCACCAGCAATATATTAAGGTGTAAATTGTTTAATTGTTTGTTCCTGATGTTGGGCAGTGGGCACAATGGTCTTTTATTGTCAGTGTATATTGCCTGAATTTAGAAAGCGGGTCCTTACAAGTCGGACAAAATAGTTTAGTCTTTTACCGTATAACCATGGGATATTTGAGTGGATATTTCATGTTCAGGTCCTTTAGGATTGTTCTGCTGTTGAACAAACTGGAGCGCCACCTTAATTGTGAAAAGAGACTGTCAATATGTATTCTGAAAATTTCAAAAATCGAAAATTTCTCAAAAAAGAGACAGTCAATATGTATTTCTCAAAATGAATATTTCAGCCATAGCTTTATGGGTTCACATCAACATTGAATTTAGGTTCTTAAGTCTACAGGAAAAAACGGGTCTGATGGAAGTCCAGCTGAAGAAAATATGTTCGACCTAGGATGTACAGACTCCAGGTGTACCTTGAGCTGACAAATAAGATCTTACATGAACTCTTAATCTCCCATAAATATTTTTCTTCAGGAGTGTTCAATGTCAATCTGAAGATTATCTTTGTTTAGATAGGCTATGAGTTCACTATTTACCACGTAGGTATGAAATTAATTGGTCAGACATAGGCTTTTTCGATAAGACATCATTATACTTAAAGGAACATTGTTTAAGAAATGCTAGGCTCCTTATCAAAAAAAAAAAAAATTCCTTAGGTTAGAGAGAAATTGAATAGCGTAATATTTAAAAAAGTTATCATGCATTATTGGATTTGCTCTTTTCTTCAGTTGGGTTCCATTCAGAGACAAGGATGCACCCTAGGTTGTAAAACAAAAGGATAATTTAATCCGTACGTGTTGCGTTTCTAATTGCTATTATATCTTTTCTAGAACTGCAAAACAGAATTTGCATTTCTTTATGGTATGGGTGAATTACAATAACTCAGGTAGTTTCTTTCTCTCTATTAACATTCCTCACCCACTTCCTCACCCCCAAGTTCCATTTTATTCCTGGATGCAACTCTGTGAGTTTGTATTCCAAATTTCTGCTTCTTCTGTTTATTTGTGGTCAAAATCTCTATGCAGAGTGGTAGGTTTGGTAAATTGAATAAGAGGGTGACTTTCCCTGAAACATTGGATCTCCATCGGTACGTGAGCGAAGCAGGAGACGGCAATAATATTTACAAGCTATATGCAGTTATTGTTCACGTGGATATGTTGAATGCGTCATTTTTCGGCCATTACATATGCTATATCAAGGATTTCCGTGGAAGTTGGTACAGGATTGATGATTGTAAGGTAGAAACTTCTCCCTTGCTCTACCCTCTTGTTTGTTGTTGTATGCCATCGCAATGCACGAAATGTATTGGTTGGTAGCTGATTTTGGCATGTCGCACTTTCATTTATGTTCTTCTGTGCTGATTATCCACAGTGTAATCTCTGAAGCTTGGTAATTTATATGAGTTGCTATATCCCGGTGAATGCTATATTGGGCCTGGCAAATGCTAGTTACGTAGATATGTTTGACGATAAAATATATTAATGCTTCTGCTTGAAAATGCATGTTGCTATAAGCTAGTTGTCTTCTCTCGTAGATTAGTTTTATCTTATTTGTTGGCTCCTTGATTTGCCTTGATGTACCTGGGGTTGAATGGATGTGACATGCTTTGGGTGTTTCGTGCATGCACCAGAAGTTATTAAAGCTGCTCACTCATATCATACGCGCCCATTCCAAGATCATGTACCATAAGTAAAAAGTGAAGCTTCAGAAAACTTTATGCTTCTTACTTTTTGTGCTTGTGGATGTTTAAAGTGGTTTAATAGATGAATCTAATTTGAGAAATGTAATATTTGTATTATTTAGGTAAGAATCTACTCCATGAATGTGACATGTATACAAACTTGCCTGGGTATAAGTATATCCCACAAAAAAAGTATAAGAAACTCGTAATATGGGCACCTTCTTTGCTGTGCCACCTTCTCTCAAATTTTCCTTGTCGTTGTCATGTAGAATGTGACACCAGTTTCTCTGTTAAGCTATGCAGATTTTGACACTCTTGGTTGTTTCTCAGTGTATGTTTGGGTCTGCAACAATGTCAAACTGGGAATATAGGTGCTGTGGGAGTTAGAGCACTTAAGCTTTATTAGTAAAAGTCATTACTTAATAAATAATCTACCTCAAACAGCATGATCTCAGTACAATATCCCGCTTATAGATACTTCTTAATTTGTTTTTCCTTTTCACAATTTTTCCTTCATCACTTTAAAATGTTTGTGTGCGACGCATTGTACAATTTTTGGTAGGTGGTTAGTGTTGATTTGGATGAAGTGCTTTCGCAGGGAGCATACATGCTCTTATATAGCAGGTAACCTTCTTTTGACCATGATCTAATTGATCTGATATGTACATGCATCTCTTCTATTTAACATGTTGCGTTGCCTTTGGCAGCAAACGTTCTTGATTTGCATTTACTTTTGACAGGATCTACCCTCGGCCGGCATCCTTATTTCCTCTTGAACTATTAAAGAAAGAGGACCAGGATACAGTTAAAGTGGAAGACAAGCCAGGTTCCACAGACCAACCTGTTAAATGTCTTAGCGCAACAGTGTCTCCGACTACAGTTGTTGATTCTGTTTCACCGCCAGATGTTAATGGTTCAGAAGTTAAGATCATTGGGGCTAAAGTGGAGTTATCCTCCTTAACCAACCCTGAGGACAGAGCGGAGCATCAGGAGGTAGATACTGGGGCAAGTTCTCATGTCCAGCAGGAGTTCCTGGATGTTAAACCATCCAGTGCAGCTACAGGAATTTCTTGCCTTAGAGTGGTATCTGATAGTTCCTTTGGTGCTACTTCTTCGGCTGAAGTTGAGATTCAGAAACGTGAAACAAAATCCCCTGTTTCTGACAGTAAAGATGATACTGAACCATGCCAAAGAACCACCAATGACTGTCTGTTGAGTTCTTCGTTTACCGAGGATTCTGTAGCGACAAATGGTGATATGCTGGATGATGCTTCATCCTCTGCCTCAAGCTTAGGTGACATCTCAGACAATGCAAAGTTACAAACTTCCACTCAACTGCCAGACAAAACTAACCAGAATAAAGAATTTTCATCTCACGTAAGCCACCCTGTGGTTCTGAAATCAGGTGGAGGGAGTTCTTCTGGACCAAAGTTAAAGCCACTGTTCGCCCCTGGCTTCCTTGGGAAACGCCCATCGAACAGATGTACCAAGAAAGATGTCTCATGGGAAGTTTGCCAGAATAGCACCCTAAATGGTCTGACAAATGCCTGTGCCAAGCCTGAATTGGCTTGTGAAAATGACATTGATATGGATGACCAAGATACTAATATGGAAGACAAATATTTTGAGTCTAGTAATGCTTCAATTGGACAAGCTGCAATTTCTCTTAATGAGACTAAGATGGCCACCTGTAAATCTGGGGAATCAAGTCACCTTGAGAATGGAGATTCTGCTGTCCCGATGGAATGTGATTGGAGCACTGATGTCACCATTAGTGATGAAAAGTCATAGGTAGCGCAAGCAATCAGCTGGTTTAGATAGGGAATCTCATGGACGAGTTGAACTAGAACCTCCAATTGTCAAGAAGTTTGGATAGCTCCTACAAGAACTTGGAGAAAAGATAACTAGTGTCTAAATTATATATTATGAACGTTTCCCATTTAACAAATATTTAAGTTTTCAAGAGATCTAGTTCATCACTGAGGAGGCAATGGGTAGCTTTTTATTTCGACATTGTTACAGAGCTTCTTCAGATGTTGATGATAAACTGGAAAATGTCATGGTCCAGGAACCAGATATCATTCATTCAGGGGCTGATATGAGGTACTAGTACTAATCTATGGATGTTTTGGCGATCCAACTACAATGGAGATAGAGAATAACCAAGTAGCATATTTTTAATTGATATTATTGTTACTCCCCTCGTCACAATAGAACGTACTGGGTATTTTTTTTCCAGGGTTTCAAAATTTGAAGAAATCTTGGACAAACTTGTATCCTTTTTGGCTGGGTTCATCTAGCAAGAAGGAACTGTCCGCAATACATTTGTGGTATGGATAGAAGTTCCATAACTTTGAGATAGTTCCATTAATTGGATTCTATTGCTGCCTAACCGCCTGTTGTAAATGCTAATTCTTTTGTTCTTATAGTTCTTGTAACACTGGGTGCTGTAGTTTAGAATGAGAATTCTTGTTTACTTCTCATTTAGAATTAAAGTTTGGAAAATTGAGGGGTGGGATGTAGTTAAGGGGTGGAAGCGGAGTATACAGCTAATTTAGAAGTTGTTCGTCCGGTCTACTATTTTCACAATTGTTTTAGGTTCCAAAATTAACCAAGCTCACTCATGTAGTTTTTTCTCTAAGATTGAGCAAACATTGTTTGCTTGAATCATTTATACTAGTCCATTTGGTGATTGAATGCATATTTCCGAATCATAGTTTAAGTTTTATGTGGTGAGGAGGAGAGGCCTCATGTGTGTGTGTGTGTGTGCGTGTTTTCCTTTTTATTGGGTGGGTATGGGGGATTGGAAGCAGGTCCCGTGCTACGGGGGACAAGGGAAGCAGCAAGTCATTTTTTATGTACTCTGGATCTTCATGAACGTGATTACACCTTATTGTGTAATTTTTGGAATTTGAAATAAGTGCTGCAGAATGGTCCTATATGAATCTGTGATCTAGTCCATCTTCTGTTAGTTTACTACAGCACAATCTTTCCGAATTTCACCAAGATTTCCAGTTTTGACCCCAAACCTTCCAAGCTTTGTCATGGCAGCAATGAAGACCCTTTCAAAAGCTGTCCTGTTTGATGCAAAGATATTCACTATTCTCCTTGACCCCCTTTTAGTAAACAGTGTCTGGTCAGAAGTGAACAGCCCTTTCCCTCTCTGTAGGTTCTTGTAATATGTGTTATCGAACACTTGAGGGGTGTCTGGATCCATGGGGATGACTACTCCAGGAGGTGCATCTTGTGGGCACATTTCTTGGAGTTTCTTAGCATAGGTTGCATCAATTGTTGGATCAACCTTGTGTGTGCTGTTAAAGTTGTATATCCTGCTTGAGAACTGGTTGCAATGTGAAAATCCTAGTGTATGTGCTCCTGCAAAAATATAACTTCACCTGTTGGGTGATTGTTGCTTGATAGACATTTTAGGCTATTTCATTACGAGATAGAAAGCAACAATTTGGTCGACAGGTACAGTGGAGAGAGTTAATTTTCTTACATATTCATCCTCATTTGGTGAGCAAGACTACTGTGGAAAAAGTGGATAAACGCTATTCTACATAAATCAAAATGTGCTTCATTACATGTGCCTAACTGTGATATAAGGGTCAAAATGAAGTGATACTGTAGTGTTTATTTTTTTTAAAAAGTAATTACCACGGTATCCAACTTCGGAAACCCAAATATTTATTGCAAATGGCCCTTGCAAAGAGCAAGGTAAGGTATTCAAATTTATCTCCCTAAAAAGAATGTTAATTTATATAGTATTTTATAGCAATGAAAAAGAAAAATATATGGAGAAGAAAAAGAAAAAGAAACGAAATTGGAAGTGGTAATATACCTGAGAGGGCAATCAAATGTCTGATAGTCAGACCACGAGAGGCAAACATAGGAAGGAGCTTCTCTATGTCGGAGCTTGAGTGGGGTAGATTGTTTTGCACACTAGTTTGTGAAGACATTCTCCCGTCCCTCCTTCCTAATTCAACAGCATAGTTTGGTCCTCCTGCCTACACATCCAATACTTAAAACTATTACAAATTCTAAATCCTCATCACCAAAGCAAGTGACCATACCAATTACCAATAATTATACCGATAACAACAACTAGGGATGCTTATCGGGCGGATAATTATGCTTAACGGTTCGGCTTAACGGTTATCGGATTATAAATGTAGTAATCCGCTAGCCATCCAATAAGACAATGAGTAGATTGGTATCAGATTAATAATTATCGGGCGGTTTATCGGCTAAACCAAATAGAAAAGTTTTGAACAATCAATACCAAACTGCCATAGTAAAATGGCATGTCGATGCTTTCAGACTTATGTCTGATTCAAATTCAAAAGACTGTCTTGTTAATCTAAGAGTACTTTTGAAGAGTCGCCTTCCAATCTAGTACATACAAGAATTATTGATAAGGAAGACATAACAGATACTAGCTAATCTATGCAAAGAACATAGTTCCAGTTCATTGCACTATACAAAATCAAGATGAGCATCCTAAACATGAAGAAAACTAGCCTAATCCATTTTACTACAGCTTCGCCTAACTTTACTGTGCTATAATATGAGCTAAATGTCTGGCTTTTATCATTTCAAGTTGAACAACACAAAGCTCAAACCAGTTGAACCAACACAAAAGCAGCTGTAGAGTCGTTTTACATAGGGGTAAAAGTATAGATATAAAAATTCTTAACAGGTTTAACGGTTTACCCGATAAGAAAATTGAGTAATCCGCCCTCAAACCGTTAATTATAAAATTTCAATCCGTTCACCATTCATTACCCCGATAATCCGATACCAATAAGCCAATAAGCCATCGATTCGGTTCGGCTAACGGTTTCAGTTCGATTTTGAACCGCCCTAACAACAAAAGTAATAACTCATAACCATTTTAACAAAAGAATAATAAAAAATGTAGGGACGGGTTTATAAGTATTAGTATTAATTAGTTAAGACATTAGTTTTCAAGTACTTGAGAGAGAGAGAGAGAGAGAGAGGATGGCACATCTAAAGATCCGTACAACATGTCTGTCTCATATCATGCACATGGTGTAAATTTCAATTTCTTCAAGGAAATAATAATCTTGTACGTAATAAGGTAAGAAGCAAATTAAGCGATCAAATCAAACAGTTAGTGTATACCAATGCAACGACATCTCTAGCGGCGATGGCCAAGATATCAGCACAAGAGACTTTGTTGTTACAAGAAGGCACATTATCGACTGCAGCTTTGGCTTTAATAACAGTGTCAAATCCATCTCCAGCAAGGGACAGATTTTCCAGATGATCCTTTTCTGCTGTGTTATTTCCTGACGACCTCAGTATGATGGAAGCATCACAACCCTAACATATTGTCATTAGTTCAAAACACATTCACTCAATTTTCCTTTGTATACATAAAACGCATCTCACAACAAATAAGAATGCATTACCACTACTAACATTTACGTTCCATTATATATATATATGATAGTGTAAAATATTCCTACTCACAACAATGATGCAAAAAGAATACCTGTATAAAGCAATCATGGAAGAAGAGTCTAAGGGTTGCTGCTGCTGTAACAATTGTCTGTTTAAACTTGTCTTCAACTGCTGATCGGACGATGGACTCAACATTTGGACATGAATTCCGATAAAAGTTCCGTTGGAGCTGAGCATTGATACAACTACTTGTGAAAATGGCAGACAGAAGAAGCAATAAGAGAAGAAATTGGCTACTATGCATATTTTCTACTTCTCTCTTTATTCCCTATATTTTCTTTGGAAAGCTTTAGTGGGATTTTATAGCTAATTACACTTGACTGTTTCAAACGGAGTGCTTATCTTTTGTTCGAGTATGTAAAGTACTGATTAATATATTTTCTCAGAACAATAACTATATATGTAGAAAGTTGTAGTGTAAGTACGATGTAACAAAAACAATAGAGATTCTCGTTGGAGAATACAGCAAAATTTATATTAAACAGTAGAAACTACGTATAGTATATTTTAATTATGAAACGTCAACTTAGGCCAATACTAAGTCCCTTGGTTATATTTGTGAAAATGATCATATAACTAAAAGAGCATTGTAATGTTTGGTCCTTAATTTTTCAATTTAGTACTCGATAAATTTGTATTTCAAGATTAAATTAGGAGATTTTTAAAAGTAAAAATTATCTTAATTTTGTTTTTATTCCTACATTGCATACAAGTCTCTTATTAAACTAAAAATAGTAAATATGATCTGGGACTGCTAAAGAAACAAAAGAAAGAAATTAAGTATAAACATGGACCCCCCCCCCCCCCCCCCCCCCCCCCCCCCCCCAAAAAAAAAAAGAAAAGAAAAGAAAAAAACGAAAAGAAAGACTTCCAAATGGCAGAAATAGATGTAGAATGTTGACTATAGCTCTTATCTAGTGACTAGGAATCTTGGGTGGTTGAGAAGGGTTCGAGCAACAACACACCAAAAGATAAGCACATGCACCCCTACAGGCTACAATAAAGACATAAATGACAGCTTCTTTCATCTCATCTTTGTCTAACACTTATTTGGCAAGTGATTTTGATATCATTTTTTTGTTCACTTTTTTAAATTTTCGATAAGATTGACAAGTAATAATTAGAAGAAATTCATGTTAGAAAAAGACATAAGAAAGGGGATAATAATTTTCCTAACCACCACACTACATGCATGATTTTTTGTCCATTAGTTTCATGTACAACATCTTGTGCACACATATAATTTGTAGAAAACGTCTTTTATTTTATTTTATTCTAAAAAAATCTTTGCTATGAGGAAGGTCGGGATAGAAGTAAAAGGAAGGAAATTATCGTAAAAATTGGGTGGGAAGGCCAATTTTTTTATTTTGTATCCAAAATTTAGCCGTCATTATTTGAAATGTAATTGAAAAATAACCATTTTTAATGCGGAAATTGTAACGACCAGGCCGATCGTTTTGTGTATTGTAGTCTCGTTCCCCTATTTTTTGCTTCTTCTATGCTCGTTTGTAGTTATGTGACTTGTCGGGGTGGTTGATTTGGTTTCAGGAATCTTTTGGAGTGAATTGGGACACTTAGTCCCAAGGTTGAAGGCTTAAGTTGAAAGAGTTGACCGGAATTTGACCTTTGTGTACGACTCCGGAATGGAGTTTCGATGGTCCGAATAGCGTCATATGGTGATTTTGGATTTGGGCGTATGTCCGGATATTGATTTAGAGGTCCGTAAGTGTTTTGGCTTGAATTGATGAAAGTTGAAATTTTAGAAGGTTTGGAAGGTTGAGAGGTTTCACCGAGAGTTGACTTATTGATATCTCTAGGAGTTGGAATAGGTCCGTTGTGTCATTTGGGACTAGTGTACAAAATTTGAGATCATTCGGAGTTGATTTGGTATGGTTCGGCATTGGTTTTAGAAGTTGGAAGTTCATTAGTTTTATTAGGCTTCAATTGGGATGTGATTCGTGATTTTGCAATTGTTTGATGTATTTTGAGGTTTCGACTAAGTTCGTATCGTGTTTTAGGGCCTGTTGGTATGTTTGGATGGGGTTCCGGGGGGCTCGGGTGTGATTCCGATCAAGTTCGGCTTCATTTTGGTCTTGAGGAACTGGTGATCTGATGTGTGGTGTATCCTTCTTCGCGATCGCGACATAGTGGTTGCATTCACGTAGTGTTATTCGGTGGCAGGTAATTTTGTTCTTCGCGTTCGTGAAGAAGGTGACGCGTTCACGAAAGTTTTGAGGGGTTGTGCGTCGCGATTGCGAGAGTGGAGCCACGTTCGCGTAGAAGAGATAGGCTGGCTTGGGCACCATGCCTTAAGTCTTCACGTTCGCAGATAGAGGGACGCGTTCGCGTAGGCATAGCACTGTGGGGAATCGCGTTCACGACCTGGGCATCGCGTTCGTGTAGAAGACTTTGGCAACTAAAGAATTTTGTTATTCGTGATCGCGAAGGACTTTACGCGATCACGAAAGGAGAGTATTTGGGCAGAATGTTAAAAAGTCATTTCAAGGGTTAGAGTTATTATATCATATTTTGAGTTGTAGAATTTGGTTTTGGGAGATTTTGAAGAGGATTTTCACAATTTGGATCGGAGTAAGTATTTTTGACTCGGATTTGTTCATTTATCATGATTCCATCCATTTTTATCATTTATTTGGTGATTTAGAGTAGAGAAATTGGGGATTGTTTTAGAAACTTATCAAAAATGAAAAAATAGAGATTTGAAGGTCGCTTTGAGGTCGGAATTGGATAATTTTGGTATGGTTGGATTCGTAATCGAATGGGTATTCGGAATTTGTGAATTTTGCAGGGTTCCGAGGTGCGGACTTAGGATTGACCTTTTGATTTTGATAAAGATCTAAACTTTATTGTTTGAAGTTGTTTCCTACGGTATTATTTGTTGATGTTGAGTTGTTTGTGACTAGATAACAGTCATTTGGAGACTGATACGCGTGGGAAAGGCTTGTTGGAGTATTGATTCGTGCGTTTTGAAGTAAGTAACATTTTTAAACTTGAAATTGAAGGTAATGTGTTGGGTTGGGGTGATGCACATGCGAGGTGACATGGTGTGGGCGTGCACCGTGAAAACCATAATCCGGGTTGATTTTTTGTATTGTGTTGCTATCAAGTCTTGTTTTATCCGAGTAATCCCTACTTGTTAGAGTAATTGAGCTATGATTCATGTTAGAAATCATGTTGAGGCTATGTTCATATTCGATTTAGACCTAATGAGGTTCTTTATGTTGTTTTGAGTTGTCTGCTTTAACTGTAATTAACTCTTCAATCATGATTCTTCATTTGCATATCATATCTTAATCTCTGTTAATCATTCTCTGTTATATCACATGTTATCATTATTTGGGCTGAGTGGTATGAGATTGTGAGCTTTTGAGACTTGACAGATTGATGGTTGAGGTGGGCCTAAGAGCCGGGTATGGGTGTTGTTGTTATTATTATTATTATGTGGATCGGGCTGCACATCGCAACAGGTTTTATAGGCTTTGATTAGCGTGTGGGCAGAATCCACCCCTCCAAAGTCTGATAGACCAGCAGTGAGCACAGATACAATGATATATACACGTGCTTTGGTGAGGGCATTGATGCCAGACACCCGTACAATACTAAGTGATTGTGTGTGTGATGAGTGGGCATTTGAGACAGGCATATTGAGTATTCTGAGAGTGTGAGTACTTGGAAAATATCACTGTGAAATCATACATTTTACATGCATATTATAACATGTAGGCATAGAGATGTACCTTTCCTCATGCTAGTTGTACTTGACATGTTCCTACCAGTTCTGGGCTTTAATTGTTGAACTTGAAAGCATGTCTAAATTTCTGTATCCTGAACGAGCTGATTATGAAAATTCCTCTGAGTTATTTATTGTTATTGTCATTGTCATTATTATACATGTGTTGTCATTATATTGGACTCCGACTGTCTTCTTCTGAGCTCGTCACTACTTTCAGCCCAAGGTTAGTTCTATTACTTATTGAGTACATGTGATCAGTTGTGCTCATCTACACTCTGCACTTTGTGTGTAGATCCAAGTGCATCCGGACGTGGTGATTGCTAGATCCGTGCTAGTACCTGCTTGGAGATTTCAAGGTATAGTTGCTATGACGTCCGCAGACTCCGACTGTCTTCTTCTGAGCTCGTCACTACTTTCAGCCTAAGGTTAGTTCTATTACTTATAAAGTACATGGGATCTGTTGTACTCATACTATACTCTACACTTTGTGTGCAGATTCAAGTATATCCGGACGTGGTGACTGCTAGATCCGTGCTAGTACCTGCTTGAGAATTTTAAGGTAGCTGCTATGACTTCCGCATACCTCAACTCTCTTTCCTTTTATTTTCCTTCGGTACCGTTCTATTACTCAGTCAGTTATACTAGAGATTTGGTTTATGTTTGATATTTAGTAGAGCTCATTTAGTCATTAACACCAGATTTTGGAGTGGTTGTAGCAGTATTTCAGTTGTTTTATATGATATTTACGATATTCCCATTGTCGAGTTTATTATTCTATGTTTATTCAAATGTTAAGCTATTATGTTACTGTTGGCTTACCTAACAAGTAGTGTTAGGCGTCGTCGCGGCTCTGGTGAGAGTTGGGTCGTGACAGAAATATATCTGGATAAAAATATCAATAACTAAAACACAGAAAAACTCCGACATAATATGCTAGAATGAGTTCAAGCTTCTCTAAATTAAACTTCAACTAATTATAAAATGGCTAAATATTGATTACTATTGAGAAGATGGCTAATTTTTTACACTACTAAAAAAAGTTTCATTTTCAATCGAAATATTTCGACCGAAAAAAGTAGTTAAAATTTTTCGAAATCGGTCAGAAATGTGTGAAAAAATATTTTTAATTTTTATTAATTTTTACGGCAGATATGCCGACTACACCCGCCGTGCATTTTGGTGCAAAATACTGTGAAAAGTATTTTTGACATTATCGACCTCATCGGTTGAGAATATATATATATATATATATATATATATATATATATATATATATATATATATATATATATATATATATATATATATATATATATCGTAAAATCTATTAAAATGAGGTCTGACTTTGTTGACCAAAGTAGCGACTGAATCTGTCAAAATTTTCAAGGGAATTCAAAATTTTGATCGATTTAGTTGATTTTTTTTAAACGCCCCCGACCCCTTTTCTTTTTTCTATCTCTTTTTTTCTTTCTTCTCTCTTTTTCTCTCTTCTGCAGCGCTGAAACCCATCACCCCTCAAGGCAGCTAGGTGATGACGGCCACCAGCTTCCCGTCCTTCTCCAGCGATGCCCCCCCCCTCGCGGTCTCTCTCGTTTTTTATCCCCTATTCATAATTTTCTATTTTTGTTTGTGTTAGAATAATTGCTAGTTGAATCTAGGTTTGAGTAATTTTGTTAGAATAATTAGAATTTCACATTGATTTGGTAGTTGAATCTAGGTTTGAGATTGTTGATTATAACAATAATAAAATAATTTCTTAGTGTTTATTTAATTAACTTTTAAATTTCCGACCAGATTGGTCTGGAGACATTGAATATAATTTTAATTAATTATTTGTAATTAAACCTGCCATCGACCCCTGTTGATAATCTGTCTTTGTAACTTTTCTATGTATGGTCTCTCTGTTGTAATTTGTATTCGAAAGTATAATTTCTGCAAAATAAAATGAAACCAGAAATCAAAGACAGAAATAGAATAAAATGAATAATGTTCCGAGACCAACAGAAAACTGTATTTCCTTAAGGAATTTAATCCTCTCACTATTGCCCAAGGTTGTTGGATTAATTCCTCCCACGATAGAATGTAATAACTATTCTGTAATGCCGGCAATGGAAATTACAGAACTTCGTCGAACTCAACAAGCGGCAGTAAACCACACTGATGCTTACGTTTTTGCTTTTGGAAAACAAATGCAGGAATGCATAAGAGAGAGGGGAGAGTATGTAAATTTTCGGTGGTCAGAAATTGATACCAAACCTTTGAATTTATAGCCAAACAGTCTGGGTTGAATAGATGCGAAAGTACTTGTTCACATGAGGTACTATTTTGACAGAATTTTTTTTCTGTTTGATCGCGAATTCAAAAACGACCGTTAGTCATTAGGAAATTATCCGCGCGAAAATATCAGAAAAAAGAAAAACAAATAACGGAAAACGAAAAATAAATTTGGTCCAAAAAATTATCAATCAATCATATCAATTGACCAAATCCGAATCTGAAGCCGAGCCGAGCCGAGCCGAGCGATGACGACGATGATGACGCGAGTCACCAGTTCTTCTTAACTCTTTAAGAGCTATAAGATGTGCTTTTCTATATAAGTACAAAGATTTTCTTTCCTTCTTCCGATGAGGGACAAAGTGCATTAGTAAAGGAAACTATTTCAAACTTTTCGTTTCCCTCATAATCTTTTCCCTCCATTTTCCATTCACATCTTTTTTTAAATCTAATTAGATAAAAAATCCAACAATCCCCCACATGAATGGGGAATAGCTATTTGAAAATATGCATGCATGAAAAAATTGTGTGATTTACAAGCAAGGATTAATTGCATCTGGATAAGTAGGTTTTCCTTTGAACTTTCCATTGTGAACTTATGTCGGATATACTCGGTCAATCGATAGATTTGATATCTTTGAACCGCCGAACTTTGGTGTATACCTAGACAATCATAAGTCACACAATCAACCCTTTAACCGCCTTTGGTTCTCATTGTTGTGTTCGTTTCAGCCATGAACACTGTCTGGTTCATAAGTGCGTAGAGAACTGGCCTTATAGAATTCTCCTTGAAGCGGCTTACACTTCACACTTATATAGGTGATTCCTAAACATATTATCCCATAGATACATTATTTGATATACTCCATATCAAACTTAGAAATTATTAAAAAGCCTTAACGCTTTATCCTTGGTACTGAACATTGTCTCATCATGAGAATAGACCAAAATTTTGACAATGTTGAACCGTCACTAATGAATTTATTTGATCTCCTTGAACCTAGATCTTGGGATCTCCAGTCTTCTAGGTAGAGTTACCTCCACAGTGACTTGTCCTCGGCCATAGTCCCATTCCCTTCGATGATTTATCAACCGCCTTTCTATTTAGGCCTTTTATAAGTGGATCCGACACATTATCTTTTGACTTTACGTAGTCAATTGTGATAATTCCACTAGGAGTAGTTGTCTAACGATATTGTATCTTCGTTATATGTGACGAGAGTTTTTGTTATACATAACACTTTCAGCCTTCCTATTGTCGCTTGACTATCGCAATGTATGCATATATGAGCCACTGGTTTGGGCCAAAACGGAATATCTTCCAAGAAATTCCAGAGCCATTCAACTTCTTCTCCAGCCTTATCTAAAGTTATAAACTCAGACTCCATTGTAGAGCGAGCAATGCATGTCTGTTTGGATGATTTCCTAGAAACTGCTCCTCCACCAATTGTAAAAACATATCCACTTGTGGACTTTGTTTCTGATGACCCAGTGATCCAATTTGCATCACTATATCCTTCAATTATAGCAGGATACTTACTGTAATGCAAAGCATAATCTTGGGTATGCCTTAGATATCCCAAAACTTGTTTCATTGCCATCCAACGAGTTTGTTCGGTATTACTTATGTAACGACTCAGTTTACTTATCGCACAAGCTATATTAGGACGTGTACAATTCATGATGTACATTAAACTTCCCAACACACGAGCATAATCCAGTTGAGATCTACTTTGGCCTAGATTCTTTGTAAGAGCCATATTTACATCAATCGGGGTCTTTGCGACTTTGAAATCTAGATACTTGAATTTTTCAAGTATCATTTTAACATAATGAGATTGAGACAATGCCAGTCCTTGAGGAGTCCTATGAATTTTAATTCCTAGAATTAAATCAGCAACTTCTAAGTCTTTCATATCAAACTTGCTAGCAAACATACGCTTAGTAGCATTTATATCTGCAATGTCTTTGCTTATTATTAACATGTCATCAACATATAAACATACAATGACTATATGATTTGGAGTGTTTTTAATGTAAACACATTTATCACACTCATTAATCTTAAATCCATTTGCCAATATTGTTTGGTCAAATTTCGCATGCCATTATTTGGGTGCTTGTTTCAATCCGTAAAGTGACTTAACAAGTCGGCATATCTTCTTTTCTTTTTCGGGAACCATGAACCCTTCAGGTTGTTCCATATAAATTTCTTCCTCCAAGTCTCTATTTATGAAGGATGTCTTCACATCCATCTGATGGATTTCAAGACCATACACGGTGGCTAATGCTATTAACACCCGAATAGATATAATCCTCATTACCGGTGAGTATGTATCAAAATACTCAAGACCTTCTCGTTGTCTAAACCCTTTGACAACTAATCTTGCCTTATAGTTGTCAATAGTACCACCAGCTTTCATTTTCCTTTTGAAAATCGACTTAAAACCCAAAGGTTTATTTCCTGGAGGAAGATCAACCAATTCCCAAGTATGATTACTTAATATGGATTCTAACTCACTATTAACTGCCTCTTTCCAATATTGTGCTTCCGAGGAAGACATTACTTCTTTAAACGTTTGAGGCTCATTTTCTAACAAAAATGTCAGAAAATCTGTTCCAAAGGAAGCAATTGTCCTTTGACGTTTACTTCGTCTTGGATTTTCCTCATCAAACGTACTTTCCTTTTCTTCTTCTTGAGGTCACCTAAATTTTTAAATAAACGACTCACATTCATATTTATACGGATAAATATTCTCAAAGAATTCAGCATTATTGGATTCGATTACCGTATTAATATGAATATCGGGATTTTCTGATTTATGAACCAGAAAGCGATATGCCTTACTATTTCTTGAATATCCTATGAAAGCGCAATCAACCATTTTCAGTCCAATATTCACCCTTTTGGGTTTAGGAATTTTCACTTTAGCTAAACACCCCCACACTTTAAAATATTTTAAGTTGGGTTTCCTACCTTTCCATTTTTCATATGGAATGGATTGCGTTTTGTTATGGGGAACTCGATTGAGTATTTGATTAGCTGTAAGAATAGCTTCCCCCCACAAGTTTTGGGGTAAACCCGAACTTATCAACAAGGCATTCATCATCTCCTTTAACGTTCTATTCTTTCTTTCCGCAATTCCATTAGATTGTCGTGAGTAAGGGGCAGTTGTTTGGTGAATAATGCCATATTCCAAACATATTTTTTCAAAAGGATATTCATATTCACCACCCCTATCACTTCTTATCATTTTGATCTTTTTGTTTAATTGCGTTTCAACTTCATTTTTGTATTGCTTGAATGCCTCAATTGCTTCATCTTTACTATTAAGTAAGTAAATATAGCAATATCTAGTACTATCGTCAATAAAAGTTATGAAATACTTTTTCCCACCGCGAGATGGTATTGACTTCATGTCGCAAATATCTGTGTGAATTAAGTCTAAAAGATTTGAATTCCTTTTAACCGACTTATAAGGATGTTTAACATACTTAGATTCCACACATATTTGACATTTTAAATTATCGCATTCCAATTTAGGCAATACTTCCAAGTTAATCATTTTTCGTATAGTTTTGAAGTTGACGTGACCTAAACGTGCATGCCATAAATTATTTGACTCAAGTAAGTAAGAAGAAGCTTGAACTTTATTGATATCAATATCTATTACATTCAACTTGAAAAGGCCCTCAGTTAGGTAACCTTTTCCTACATACATATCATTCTTACTTATTACAACTTTTTCAGAAACAAAGATATACTTAAATCCATTCTTGATAAGAAGTCCAGCAGAGACCAAATTCTTGCGAATTTCAGGAACATGAAGAACATTGTTTAGAGTCACAACTTTGCCCGAAGTCATCTTCAAAGCTATCTTCCCAACTCCTTCAATTTTTGTTGTTGCGGAGTTTCCCATATCTATTGTCTCATCGGGCCCTGTGGGAACATAAGAGGCAAATAACTCTTTGTTAGAACAAACATGGCGAGTGGCTCCAGAATCAATCCACCACTCCTAGGGATTTTCTACCAAGCTACATTCAGATAGCGTGGCACACGAGTCCTCCATTTCATCATTCTTTTCTACCATGTTTGCTTGACTCTTCTTCTTGTCCTTCTTCGGTGCACGACAGTCCACAACCTTATGTCCAACCTTTCTACGGTTGTGGCAATTTGTGATGACCCAAAAATGTCATCTTAATAATTAATTTTGTGTTCTAAGACCTCGAAAAGCACTATTTATTATTCCTCAACTTGCGTGCGCAGTTCGTAAAATTTTTCAAGAAGTTTTTATGTGAAAAATGGATTAAATATGAATTTGAGCTTTAAAACTCAACTAAGTTGACTTTGGTCAACATTTTGAGAAAACGGACTCGAATCAGTGTTTTGACAGTTCTGGTAGGTCCGTATCGTAAAGTTTGGAAGTTTGACCGGAGAGTTGACTTTTTGATATCGGGGTCGGAATCTAGTTCTAAAAATTTTCACAGCTCCATTATGTCATTTATGACTTGGGTGCAAAATTTGAGGTCAATCGGACTTGATTTGATAGGTTTCGACACCGAATGTAAAAGTTAGAAATTCTAAGTTTCATTAAGCTTGAATTGGAGCATGATTCATGATTTTAGCATTGTTTGATGTGATTTGAGGTTTCAAATAAGTTTGTATGATATTTTAGGACTTGTTGGTGTATTGGGTTGAGGTCCCGAGGGCCTCGTGTGAGTTTCGAATGGTTAACGGATCAAAAGTGGGATTTAGCTGCTGCAATTTTTCTACTGGAAATGCTGTCAAAATCGGGCTACCTGTAAAAATCGAGCTGCCTGTCAAAATCGGACTCCCTGACAAAATCGAGCTCCCTGACAAATCGGACTCCCTGACAAATCGAGCTCCCTGACAAATCTTTAAGTTATAAAAATAGGGGACTTCATCCCATTTGCCTTTTTGACGAATTGGAGCTTGAGGAGAGGTGATTTTGATATATTTTCAAGGAAAAATATTTGGGTAAGTGATTCTAACTCGGATTTGGTCAATATACATGAATACATCATTGTTTTCACCATTTAATTAGTGTTTTGAGATGGAAATTTGGAAATTTTTTAGAAATCCCATAGAAACAAATTTTTGAGATTTCGATGTGGATCCAGAGTCGGATTTGAGTGAAATTGGTATGGTTGGACTCGTAATTGAATGTGTTGTCGGATTTTATAAGTTTCGCCGGATTTCGAGAAATTTTTGAGCTAATTTCGGATTTTATTGAAAAGTGTAATATTTTCTTATGAAATTGATTCCTATAAATTTTGTTGACTGTATCGAATTAATTATGACTAGATACGTGTCGGAAAATCGACGAAAAAACATAATACTTAGTTAAATTAGAGCAAGTCGAGGTAAGTGACTTGTCTAACCTTGTGTGGGGGAAATTCCCCCTAGGATTGGTATTGATGTGATTATTGAAATGTGTTGAAAGTCGTGTGTACGAGGTGACGAGTGTGTACACGGGCTAAATGTGAAGGATTATATTTTTAAATTGTGTAGATCATTGTTGCGCATTTATTAAAATATTCTATCTTGTTATATTCTTCATCATTGATTAAATGTTTATATTTTAAATTTGTTTGAACTTCTCTTGCTAATTGTTTTACTTGTTAGTTGAAACTTGGTTTCTTTTATTTTGTGCATTATTTGAAAGTAGATTTTCTTTAAATTAAATATTATTAATATGAAGTATTTGACATTTTTAAATTTGATATTGAATCAACGTATTAAAGATTTTTAAATATTATTTTCCTGAATTGTTTATTCCTGAATATTTTTGTAAGATTTTCGTACTCATTGTGATGGAGCCGTGAGCTCTTTATTATGGAAAAATATTATTGATGATTTATTTTGGAATGAGCCGTGAGCTCTTTATTGTGGAAAAATATTATTGTTGAATTATTTTGGCAAGTTAAATTATTTGAGCACTTGAGGTACAAATTGTGATATATTGTGATATTGATACACATGCGGTGGTATGAGGTCTGGGGTATTAAAACGCATGCGGTGAGATAAGGGTAGTTTGATACACGTGGCTAGTAGGGGAAACTACTAGAAGTCATGCGGTGTGATAAGGATAGCTAAAACGCGGGATGCTATTTCGAAAAAAATATTTTCTTTAAAATAAATTGTGAAGGCTCCCGCGGTAAGATAAGAAAATGAGATATTGTGAGTTTATTTATTATTTGGGACTACGAAGCGGTACGTCGGAGTGACCTTGTTGATATTGATTGATGGCCGCAGTCACCTTTGATTATTTGTTGTGACTTTTCTTGAAGTTGAAAGGAAATTTTGTTTTGTTTCCACGAGATGTTATTTGCCATTATTTTGTGTAATTAAACGGTAACATGCTACTTGACTCATTTTCATTATCATTTTATTTTATTATATTGTTAAACATTTTATCATACCAATTATTATTTTTCAGTAGGACCTGACCTGACCTCGTCACTACTCTACCGAGGTTAGGCTTGGCACTTACTGGGTACCGTTGTGGTGTACTCATACTACACTTCTGCACATCTTTTTGTACAGATCCAGGTATATCTTACTAGCCTAGACGTCAGTGAGTTACCTGCGCACAGAGACTTCGAGGTATATATGCCAGCATCCGCAGACTCCGGAGTCCCCTTCTATCATTTTATGTTGCTTCCTTATTTTACTTTAGACCTTGATGTATAGAGACATTGAGAATAAATTCTTAGAAGCTTGTGACTTATTTCTACCGGGTTTTGGGAGTTGAAATTGTTTGAATTATAGTTTATTTATTTCAGTTATTTATTATTATTCCGCATTGATAGGCTTACCTAGTCTTAGAGACTAGGTGCCATCATGACATCCTACAGAGGGAATTTGGGTTCGTGACAGTTGGTATCAGAGCTCTAGGTTCATAGGTGTTATGAGTCAAAAACAGGTTTAGTAGAGTCTTGCGGATCGGTTCGGAGACGTCTGTACTTATCTTCGAGAGGTTATTGAACTGTTAGGAAATATTCACTTCTTTGATTCCTTATCGTGCGACATTGATTTATCTTGAAACATATATCTTATATTCTTTTGTATCCACTCGTGTATGATATTGCGACTCGGTATCAGTTGTGCATCGACGGTTCGTGATGCCGCAGATGGATTAGGAGGGAGCCAGAGATGCTCAAACATTGCCTCAACGTGTGGTTCTGACTGAAGATGCGGGCGTATTGAGAGATCACCTAGTGAATCAAGTGGGGGGTCTAACGGACGTTGGCGTCTGGTTGATTTATATGAGATGTGAAGGTTATTATTGTGGATCATCGGACGTCGTGACCTATTACTTCGCGCTGAGTGGGGGGAGTCCACTATCAATGGGTGGATTGCGGGGTTATATGTCAGTTTTGGCCTGAAATGTATATATATGGTACTGAAAGGTTCCTTAAAATTTACACATGTTTAAGGCCTGGGATTTTGTAGAGGATAAAGTCGGGACTTGCGGTATGTCCGCCTCCTTAATAATCATATACTTCATTACCAAAGTAGTTAGAAACAACTCTAAATTTATAGAAGGTCTACTCAGCATGGACGGCACAATTGCGAATTTTGGGGTGGTTCGGAGGAAGTACAGTTGTTGACGAGATTCTGGACTATGTGGTTCGTGCCAAGATTTGTCTGTATGGAGCTCTACTTTTGTGATCGTTGTGTATAAATAGGGGTAAGGGTTACCCTAAAGAAGAATCGAAGAGTATGTTAAGAAATGGGCCAGCTCAAAAGTGTTGAGTCAACATAACAAAAGAAAAAATTTGCCTTGGGAGAGATAATTCTCCACCGGTGTTCGTGGCAAGCCTATGAAGAGGGCAGACCAGCCAATGCAACACCGCCCACTTGGCTCAGTTCTCATAAATGCTTTTAAAAGTGTTTGTTTCCCGGACTCTCCGTAATGCGTGGCGCATAGGGTATGAACGGTTGCGTCAGGTCACCATTGACGGTGTTAGAATATTCCATTAAGTTCAATAAGTTAGCCCGTTATACTCCTACTTTTCTTCCTACAGCCAGAGGGCGAGTTCACAGACTCATTAAAGGACTCAATTATGATCGTAAAATTTTGTACGACTCGGAAGCTACAAGCTGATACTTCATTTCTGCTAGTTGTACAAATTGCCAAGATATTAGAACGTGTTCGGGGTGGGGGGAAAAAAATCACTAAGGAGACCAAGACGTCTCGAGGTTCTAGGAGATTCAGTGGATTCTACTATGCAAGTATAAATCATTATGGCATGGCTCGGGCAGTCGGCTAGCCCAGTCCACACATCGGGTGCTCTAGTAAATTCTTTTAATGCACCACCGATATGAGTTTCCTACAATGGTTATTCCAGTTATGTGGCACAGACTCAATATGAGCAGCCAAACTCGCAAAGGGGTTGTTATGAATACGGTGATACCAGGCACATCATGAGAAAATTGTCCCAAACTTGGGAGAGACATATTTCATCAAAGAACTCAGACTACGTGCCCCATTGTAGTTACTACACCACCCACACGACTAGTTAGGGGTGGAGGACATGCGGGTAGAAGGCATCTTAGAGGTGGAGACCCAGCCGCTGATATATTTTTATGGTATGGCGGAGGTCGCTACATCAGTTGGTGTCGTTACAAATACGACCTTGATATAATATAAAAGAATAATTTCCTTAACTTGATTCGGTTCTCAGTATCGAAACGAGTCCTTCTATGGTGTTCCACTTATGAGTGAGCTTCATAATTCTATAATTTACTTATGTATTTACTCATTTTGGGAGATTCTATGGAGATAACTACGCCTATCATTCCATGTTGATCACTAATAAGAGCTGTGAGGATAAATGTGGCTTTATGTTGCTCATTTTGGTAAGTTTTGATGTAAATTCTGAATAATTAATTGCAAATTATGAATTATATGCCCTACCAGTGTAGGGTTCATTATGTGTTGTGATTTTGTTTAACGGAAATTATTTAGAAGGAGCAAATGGAAAGTTTTGATTGGCACGATGTGCATATTACTTGTGATTTAGAACTGAGGACGATATCCTCACATTTTAAAATAAACTCATATGTTTAAACCGGGCTACGAGCTGCGGTGAAAGTTATATAAGGATGAGATCCTTGTGAGGAAAAATCTTGTGTTTAAGTTCTCCCTTGTGAGATCCAATTTGTACTATAGTACTAATAGGGAGTCATGTCTGTTAGGCTTATTTGAAAATTCTTATATGAAATTCTCTGTGCATACTTGCCAAATTTGTGTTGTAATTATTGAGTTTTAACCTACGAGAGGTTCCCGCCCAGGTGACGTTAAATGTGTCTCATTAATTCGGGAAAATAATTATGAGGTTTTCATGCCTCGTGTCTCGTTATCAGTATTGTGAAGGTTTGAAACGAGATTTTTGTTAACATGAAGTTAATTGATGATTCTGTAATTGATTATGAACAATTATTATGACCAAATTGACCTAGAAGGGTGCTCCGTTTAGATGGACCAAGGAATGTGAGGAAAGCTTCCAAAAGCTTAAGACAGCTTTGACTACATCCCCAGTATTGGTATTACCTACTGGTTCAGGGGCTTATACTGTGTATTGTGATGCATCGCATATTGGTCTAGGCACAGTGTTGATGCAAGACGGTAGGGTGATTGCCTACGCGCCCAGACAATTAAAGGTGCATGAGAAGAATTATCCTGTACATGACCTTGAGTTAGCAGCTATTGTTCATACCTTGAAGATTTGGCGGCATTATTTGTACGGTGTCCATTGCGAGGTCTACACCAATCACCGAAGTCTACAACATCTGTTTAAATAGAATGATCTTAATTTGCGACAGCGGAGGTGGATGGAGTTGCTTAAGGATTATGATATCAACATTCTCTATCATCCTGGGAAGGCCAATGTAGTGGCCGATGCCTTGAGTCATAAGGTAGAGAGTTTGGGCAGCTTAGCATATTTACCGGTAGCAGAGATGCCTTTAGCCTTAGATGTTCAGGTCTTGGCCAACCAATTTGTTAGACTGGATGTTTCTAAGCCAAGCCGAGTTTTGCCTTGTGTGGTTTCTCAGTCTTCTCTTTATGATTGTATCAGAGAGCGTCAGTATGATGACCCCTATCTGCTTGTCCTTAAGGACACAGTTCAGCACAATGATGCCAAGGAAGTCGCAATTGGAGATGACGGTGTATTATAGAGGCAGGGCAGGCTATGTGTGCCTAATGTAGATGATTTGCGTGAATTGATTCTCCAGGAGGCTCACAGTTCGCGGTACTCCATTCATCTGGGTGTTGCAAAGATGTATGAGGACTTGAGACAGCACTATTGGTGGAGGCGGATGAAGAAAGACATAGTGGAGTATGTAGCTCGTTGTCTAAATTGTTAACAGGTGAAGTATGAGCATCAACGATCGGGTGGATTGCTTCAGAAGTTGTAAATTCCAGAATGGATCTGGGAGCGGATCACTATGGATTTTTTTGTTGAGCTCCCACAGACTCAGAGGAAGTTCGATGCAGTTTGGGTGATTGTGGATAGATTGACCAAGTCAGCTCATTTTATTCTTGTGATGACTACCTACTCTTCCGAGCAGTTGGCTCGAATCTATATTCGCGAGATTGTCAGACTTCACGGCGTACCTGTATTTATCATCTCTGACCGGGGTACGCAGTTTACATCATGGTTCTAGAGGGCAGTACAAAGTGAGTTGGGTACTCTGGTAGAGTTGAGTACAATATTTCACCCTCAGATATACGGGCAGTCTGAACGCACTATTCAAATACTGGAGGATATGCTTCGTGCATGTGATAGATTTTGGGGGGTCCTTGGGATCAATTCTTACCACTTGCGGAGTTTGCTTACAATAACAGTTACCAGTGAAACACTCAGATAGCTCCGTATGAGGCTTTATATGGTAGGCGGTGCCGGCCTCTAGTGGGTTGGTTCAAACCGGGCGAGGCTAGACTATTGGATACAAACTTAGTTCAGTATGCCTTGGAAAAGGTTAAGTTGATTCAGGATCAACTTCGTACAACCCAATCTTGACAGAAAAGTTATACGGATCAGAAGGTTCGTGATGTTGCATTCATGGTTGGTGAGCGGGTATTGCTCCAGGTTTCGCCTATGAAGGGTGTGATGAGGTTCGGGAAGAAGGGCAAGTTCAGCCCTAGGTATATTGGGCCTTTTGAGATTCTTGAGAGAGTTGGAGAGGTGGCTTACAAACTTGCTCTACCACCTAGTCTCTCTGCGGTTCATCCGGTATTCCATGTTTCCATGCTTTAGAAATATCACGGTGATCCGTCTCATGTGTTAGACTTTAGTTCGGTTCAGTTGGATAAGGATCTATCTTATGTTGAGGAACCAGTGGCTATTTTAGATAGGCAGGTTCGAAAGCTGAGGTCAAAGAACATTGCTTCCGTGAAGTTTCAGTGGAGGGGTCATCCGGCCGAGGAGGCAACTTGGGAGACCGAGCATGATATGCGCAGCTGTTATCCACACTTATTCACCAGCTTAGATATTTTTTCTAGCTCCATTCGAGGACGAACGTTTGTTTTAGAGGTGGAGAATGTGATGACCCAAAATATCATCTTTAAATTTAATAATTAATTTTGTGTTCTAAGATCTCGAAAAGAACTATTTATCATTCCTCGACTTTCGTGCGAAGTCCATAAAATTTTTCAGGAAGTTTTTATGTGAAAAATGGATTAAAATGTGAATTTGAGCTTTAAAACTCAACTAAGTTGACTTTGGTCAACATTTTGAGCAAACAGACTCAGATCAGTGTTTTGACAGTCTCGGTAGGTCCGTATCATGATTTGAGACTTGGACATATACCCGAAATTAAATTTCGAGTTCTCTGGTCCGAGATGCAGAATTTTGATTAAAACAACAAAATAAAAGTTTAAGTTCAAATAGTAAAGTAACCGGATGTCGAATTATGTGCAAACGACCTTGGAATTGAGTTTTGATGATTCCAACAACTCCGTATGGTGATTTTGGACTTAGAAGCATGATCGGAATTTTATTTGGAAGTCCGTAGTGAAATTAGGCTTGAAATGGCTAAAATTAGAATTTAAAGTTTAGAAGTTTGACCGGGGAGTTGACTTTTTGATATCAGGGTCGGAATCCAGTTCTGAAAATTTTTACAGCTCCGTTATGTCATTTATGACTTGGGTGCAAAATTTGAGGTCAATCGGACTTGATTTGATAGGTTTCGACAGTGAATGTAGAAGTTGGAAATTCTAAGTTTCATTAAGCTTGAATTGGAGCATGATTCGTGATTTTAGCGTTGTTTGATCTGATTTGAGGTTTCAAATAAGTTTGTATGATGTTTTAGGATTTGTTGGTATATTGGGTTGAGGTCCCGAGGGCCTCAGGTGAGTTTCGGATGGTTAACAGATCAAAAGTGGGACTTAGCTGGTGCAATTTTTCTGCTGGAAATGCTGTCAAAATCGGGCTGCCTGTCAAAATCGGGCTGCCTATCAAAATCGGACTGCCTGTCAAAATCGAACTCCCTGACAAAATCAGACTCCCTTACAAAATCGGACTCCCTGATAAAATCGAGCTCCCTGACAAATCGAGCTCCCTGACAAAATCAAGCTCCCTGACAAATCGAGTTCCCTGACAAAATCGAGCTCCCTGACAAATCGAGCTCCCTGACAAAATTGAGTTCCTTGACAAATCGAGCCCCCTGACAAATCGATCCCCGTGACAAATCGAGCTCCCTGAGAAATCTGTAAGTTATAAAAACAGGGGATTTCATCCCATTTGCCTTTTTGACGAATTGGAGCTTGAGGAGAGGCGATTTTGATATATTTTCAAGGAAAAATATTTGGGTGAGTGATTCTAACTCGGATTTGGTCAATATACATGAATACATCATTGCTTTTACCATTTAATTAGTGTTTTGCGATAAAAATTTGAAAATTTTTTAGAAATCTCATAGAAACGAATTTTTGAGATTTTGGTGTCGATCCGGAGTCGGATTTGAGTGAAACTGGTATGGTTGGACTCGTAATTGAATGATTTATCGGATTTTATAAGTTTTACCGGATCCGAGATGTAGGCCCCACATGCAATTTTTGCTCTAATTTCGGATTTTATTGAACAGTGTAATATTTTCTTATGAAATTGATTCCTATAAATTTTGTTGACTGTATCGAATTAATTATGACTAGATACGAGTCGATCGGAGTCGAAAAATCGAGAAAAAAGTATAATACTTGGTTAAATTGGAGCAAGTCGAGGTAAGTGACTTGTCTAACCTTGTGTATGGGAAATTTTCCCTAGGATTGGTATTGATGTAATTATTGAAATGTGTTGAAAGTCGTGTGTACGAGGTGACGAGTGTGTACACGGGCTAAATATGAAGGATTATATTTTTAAATTGTGTAGATCATTGTTGCGCATTTATTCAAATATTCTATCTTGTTATATTCTTCATCATTAATTAAATGTTTGTATTTTAAATTTGTTTGACCTTCTCCTGCTAATTGTTTTACTTGTTAATTGAAACTTGGTTTCTTTTATTTTGTGCATTATTTGAAGGTTGATTTTATTTAAATTAAATATTATTAATATGAAGTATTTGATATTTTTAAATTTGATATTGAAGCAACGTATTAAAGATTTTTAAATATTATTTTCCTGAATTGTTTATTCATGAATATTTTTGTAAGATTTTCGTACTCATTGTGATGGAGCCGTGAACTCTTTATTGTGGAAAAATATTATTGATGATTTATTTTGGCATGAGCCGTGAGCTCTTTATTGTGGAAAAATATTGTTGTTGAATTATTTTGGCAAGTTAAATTATTTGAGCACTTGAGGTACAAATTGTGATATATTATGATATTGATACGCATGCGGTGGTATGAGGTCTGGGTATTGAAACGCATGCGGTGAGATAAGGGTAGCTTGATACGCGTGGCTAGTATGTGAAACTAATAGAAGTCATGCGGTGTGATAAGGATGGCTAAAACGCGGGATGCTATTTCGGGAAAAAATGTTTTCTTTAAAATAAATTGTGAAGGCTCCCGCGGTGAGATAAGAAAATGAGATATTGTGAGTTTATTTATGATTTGAGACTACGAGGCGGTACCTCGGAGTGCCCTTGTTGATATTGATTGATGGCCGCAGTCGCCTTTGATTATTTGTTGTGACTTTTCTTGAAGTTGAAAGGAAATTTTGTTTTATTTCCACGAGATGTTATTTGCCATTATTTTGTGTAATTAAATGGTAACATGCTACTTGACTCATTTCTATTGTCATTTTATTTTATTATATAGTTAAACATTTTACCATGCCAATTATTATTTTTCAGTAGGACCTGACCTGACCTCGTCACTACTCTACCGAGGTTAGGCTTGGCACTTATTGGGTACCGCTGTGGTGTACTCATACTACACTTCTGCACATCTTTTTATGTAGATCCAGATATATCTTACCAGCCTAGACGTTAGTGAGTTACTTACGCACTGAGACTTCGAGGTATATCTGCCAGCGTCCGCAGACTCCGGAGTCCCCTTCTATCATTTTTATGTTACTTCCTTATTTTACTTTAGACCTTGATGTATAGAGATATTGAGAATAAATTTTTATAAGCTTGTGACTTATTGCTACCGGGTTTTGGGAGTTAAAATTATTTGAATTGTAGTTTATTTATTTCAGTTATTTATTATTTTTTTGCATTGATAGGCTTACCTAGTCTTAGAGATGAGGTGCCATCACGACATCCTACGAAGGGAATTTGGGGTCGTGACACATTTACCTTTGAACTTCTTCTTGCTCGGGTAATTCTTTGGACTAGATGGCTTCTTTCTCTTTTTGTTACTTGTAGACACTTACTCAACTATATTTGCTCCCTTTATTGTTGAGTTACCACGGGACTTCTTCTCAGCAGCCTTGTTGTCCTCTTCAATCCGTAGACGAACAATAAGGTCTTCAAGCGTCATCTCCTTGCGCTTATGTTTCAAGTAATTCTTAAAGTCCTTCCACAGCGGAGGCAGGTTTTCAATAAATGCCGCAACTTGAAATGCTTCATTTATGACCATACCTTCAATCATAAATTTATAATTAGTAAAATAATCAATATCTTGAATAAGAATATTGACTTTGTTTATACCTTCAGCAATAAGGTCATGAACAATAACTTGCAATTCTTGGAATTGTGTTATGACAGATTTGCCTTCAACTATTTCGAAATCCAAAAATTTGACGGTTACAAACTTCTTAAGTCCAGCACCTTGAGTCTTGTACTTCTTTTCAAGAGCAGTCCACAATTCTTTTGATGTTTTCATGACGCTATAAATATTGTACAAGCCGTCTTCCAAGCAACTTAAAATAAAATTTTTGCATAAGAAGTCAGAATGCTTCCATGCCTCCGTAACTACGAATCGCTTATTTTTAGGAGTTTCTTCTCCCAGAACTGGAACGTCCTCGCTGATAAAGCACTGTAAACTGAGTGTGGTCATATAGAAGAATATTTTCTGCTGCCAACGCTTAAAGTCCACACTGAAAAACCTTTCGGTTTTTCTGCCGGTGCAATCGCTGGTGCAGGAGTTGTGCGACTTGAAGACGCAGTAGCCATTGCAGCAGTAGTCCCATCATAACCATTATGTTGTTCCGTACTTATTGTCATTTTTTTCTGTAAAAGAAATTGACACAAATAGAATTAGTAAGTCGGTGAAGTTTTTATATTTTCAAACCGAATACAAACAACCGAGTAGAAAATAACAAGATTTTAATCTCGAATTGAGATTAAAGTCAGAAAGACTTGAATCTCCAAAACGGGAGTAGAAAATCGCTAGGAATTTAGTCTCCCACATCATAAAATAAGATGAACACCGAATATAAAAAATATTAAATTCCTTAAGCTTATTGTAATCTGTATTCAAAAATATAATTTCTGCAAAATAAAATGAAACTATAAACCAAAGACAGAAATAGAATGAAATGAATAACGTTTCGAGCCCAACAGAAAACTGTGTTTCCTTAAGGAATTTAAGCTGCTCACTATTACCCAAGGTTGTTGGATTAATTCCTCCCAGGATAGAACGGAACAACTATTCTGTAATACCGGTAATGAAAATTATAAAACTTCGTCGAACTCAACAAACGACAGTAAACCACACTGATGCTTACGCAGTCCGGGTTGAATATGTGCGAAAGTACATGTTCACATGAGGTACTGTTTCGACAGAAACTTTTTTGTTTGATCGCAAATTCAAAAACGACCGTTAGTCGTTAGGAAATTATCCGCGAAATAAAATCTGCACGAAAATATCAGGAAAAAGAAAAATAAATAAAGGAAAACGGGAAATAAATTTGGTCCAAAAAATTATCAATCAATCATATCAATTGACCGAATCTGAAGCCGAAGCCGAAGCAGAGCCGAGGGAGCGACGACGATGCGAGGCACCAATTCTTCTGAACTCTTTAAGAGCTAGAAGATGTGCTTCTCTATATAAGCAAAAATATTTTCTTTCCTTCTTCCGATGAGGGACAAAGTGCATTAGTAAAGGAAACTATTTCAAACTTTTCATTTTTCTCGTAATCTTTTCCCTCCATTTCCCATTCACATCTTTTTATCTAATTAGATAAAAAAAAACCAACACTCTCCACTAAGATTTGATCTATGCGATTGAAAGATAGAAAGCATAGATTCGCGTCGCCTATTTGCTGAAAGCAAAAATGGAATGGCCGATCGTGCCGGGGATGCGGCTCGGGTATAGTAGGTCTAGACGTCTAGCTCCTTCATTCACATGATCATGAACTCGGAGCTTCGCCAGAAGCGACATGAGGGGAGGGGAAGGGGGAAGGGGCTGGGAAAGGCCGACGACTACATGAGGGGAAAGCTTTCATAGAAGGTTTACCCCTTACTTTACAGAGATAGTTATAAACTGACTAAATGACTAGATTCTCCCGGAACGCTAGCTAAGCTAATCATCTTAGTTCCCTTTAATTAAATCAAGAACGGGCTGGTGGGAAAGAGCTGGAGATCATGAAAAGTATTTTCACACAAGGAGGCAGGTGACCGGGAAGCTTTGCTTCTATAATGCCGACTACATGGGATGGCTAAATTAAATGAAAGATGTTCTTTTTATACATATGTTTAGAAAGCACTTACCTAAGTTTTTATTTTTTCAAAATAGGATGATAGGCAAAAATCTAAATTTCAATTGAAAGAAGAAGTTGAATGAAAAGTTTTTGATTCATCTATCATTATAGGCAGACAACATTAACAAAGATAACGTGACAGACATATAAAAGAAATTGATTCATCATCTGTAACATCTATCCAACCCGCAATTCCAATATACCAATTCATTGAGTAACTCTTGGGTAATCCACATATATGGGGGAACACGTCAAAGGCCCATGTTATGGAAATAGCAGAGGCTTATGAGGGAAAGAAAAGAAGGGGGGGGGGGGGGGCTCCTATGAGTGCAACCGACATTATAGAGCAGTTTGCGGGACAAAATTCATGGCCGGGAGTGTTCAGGCACGAACAACAGCTTATTGTTTTACAAAGGTACCCGACCATGAAGGGCTCCTATGAGGACATACAAGTCCTCATATCACTGAACATTAGATTATATACAACCTCGTGAACATTACAACCAATCAATCGAAGTCTTCTATACATTTAGACCCACGGAAGACTGGAGCTTCGTAACATGTTGACGAAGGTCCCCGAACTGAGGGTTCGGTCAGTAGAAGGGACGACTTTGTCTCCCCGGAAGAAGAATAGCCCCGCTCTCTAGCCTACTAATCCCGTTGATCATATAACTGGTAAGGAACGTGTCACATTAGAGGTGAAATCTTTCGACCGATTCTCGGAATAATTATAATTTTATTAATATTAATCATTCATTGACCGACCGAATCGATCGCAAAATTACCGCCAAAATGGTCGCAATATTTCAAAATATTTGGTCATCCCAATTTTTACAATTTGCGATGAAATCGGTCGGAAATTTCCAATCGATTCCATCGAAGACCCTTTCCGGCCATCTCTTTTTCGACCATTGCGACTTCGGTCTGAAATCCGTCGGAAATTTTAATCTTCCAACCGTTTTCCGACAGTTTTGGTGGTCGGAAATAGTGTGGGTAATTTTTGCCGAGATTTTCGAAATTATTTAGGGAGAACCAAATTTTGCACCTCTGAGATGTAAATAGCAGTTTTAGAACTAGCTTCCACTTTTTTTCCCCTTGTCAAATTCAAATGTGAAAAATACTTTATGAAATGAAATTTACATCTCTTTTAATAATTTATTTTCAATTGAAGCAGAAAATATTCTTTGGTCTCCATCACTCCACGGCCGTCCTTTGTTTTCTTCTGCTGGAATTATTATTGAGAAGATTTTAAGTGTTAAGGGAGAGACCCCAAGGGATAAAGGATCTTCGGATATTAATTAATTCGGGGTCTAGTTAAAATTTGTTTCCTAACTTTTAATAAATATTGTTATATGGCACATCAAACTAATTAATCTTGTTATTTTAATCATTATTTTTAGTGGGATTATTTAATCCTGCGAGGTGCTGATGGAATGGGTTTGAACAATTTCCTGGATTAAATAATGCTCTATTATTAATCCTATTCACAATCTTGTCACAAACTATTTCCTCATTAATTAAAATCCAGTGTTACTATAAACCACATTCATTCTCTCTGCAAAGAAATAAGTAACATTTAAAATGTTTAAATTCATTATAATAGTCCATCTCATCTAAAATTAGGAGTACCCATTACAAATTTTAATACTTTGTTAATCCTTTCCCGTCTCTCCATCTTCTCTTTTACCTGTCATCAAAGTAATTGGTGTTAGGAGATGAAAGGAGGAAAAGATGAATAAATATAAGAAACGTTTTTTGCGTACTATAACCCCACTTTTCCATGTATATCAACGAGGGACACCGAAAACAGGTTAAATTTGCCCATACACTAATCGAACTAGAACAATTTTACCCTCTATTAAACTTTTGGTTTATTTACCAACAAGAGGGTAGTTTTAAGCTATAACCAAAAGTTGAGTGATAAATATAAACTTTTTTTTCACTCATTTTACGTTGGAACTCCATATGATAAACGCAATTACAAGATTGTGTGGTACGGCAACAGTATGAATGAACAAAAAAATAATAGAGGAAAAAATTGAACAAATGCAGATAATACATAAGCAAATTTGAATCTTTTCTCTAAAAAAACAAAACATAAACAAATTAATAAAGTCCAAAAAGAAAGAGAGGAGAAAAAGTCCCAACACGTTGAAATGGTGAGGCACATATGTAGCTTGTCCTCTTCCTTTTTTTTGTTTCTATTATCTCATTCTCATGGCCGCCTTGCTTCGCTGACAAATTAGTAAACAATAAAGGATGAAATCAATAATGTGAGAATCTCTAAAAGAGATGTTAATGTGGTGCATGTGACCATAATAACAATACACAGACCACAAAGATTACATGCACAACAAAGAGAGATCATACAATTCAGCATTTTAAAGGGTATGACAGCCAATTTAGGAATTTATACTACATATGTTAGGACCTTGAGACATTAACTTTCCTAACACCTTTCTGTTTACTAGAGAAATTTGTAACCAAAATTTCTTTTTTTTTTTAACACGCACCTTGATTAATTCTACGAAATATTATTAGGCTTGGATAAATAGAAAGAAATCACGTAGTATTTCCGTCTCCATTTACTTGATCTGTTACCAAATTAATCATTTTAGATCTAACTACTTTTAACCCCACTCTTTTACTACAACCTACTTCTACCCTGGCAGCGATGCTTATTTACTTTTTATTGTTTTTATGTTATCAAACATGTCCTAGTTAGTACGTATTACTCGTAGATGCTCCAAGTACTTTTTAATTTTGTTGCTTTTAAGTTATCGGACATCTCCTAATTAATTCTTACTCCATGTACTCTGTTTATGAGAATTCAAACGCTATGTTTATTTCGCATTTGGATTTTATTTGCATATTTTGGGATTTATGTAGTTATCTCACTCTTTATTATGAATCATGTTAGTATTACGTCCGATGTTCATCGCCTTAGAATGCAATTAAGCGTTCGCTCGGTGGGAATTAATGTTAGACGAGAGCCGGTCATGAAACCAAATTGAAGTGCCGATCATGGAATTTTGATCGTGACAAAATGTCAGTACCACTCCCTAATTATAACAACAAATAACGACAACAAACTCATCATAATCTCATAAGTGGGGTCTAGGGAGATAATGTGGATGCAGATCTTACCACTTAAGATAGAGAGGTTGAAAAGCGTAGTCGCATCATTTTTTAAAAGAGATGCAGTAATAGACAAGTTATGGAAAAAGAAACAGTAACAACAACAACGTAATAAGATAATCAAATCAAAAGAAATAATAGTATAAGGAAGTACGGGAATAATATTGATACTATAGGTATGCAAAAGAAATACGCTCGACTACCTACTAACTTTCTACCCTAATTCTCGACCTCCATACCCTTCTATCAACGGTCATGTGTTCGGTAAGCTGCAGATATATCATGTCCTGCCTTATCACCTGTAACGAACAAGCAGTCAAATATAGGAAATAGAAGTGAGCAGTTGGTCGTCTATTTTTATTAGAGTCATGGTATCTCTATTCTGGTCTGTAAGTTTAGTTTATTTCAATTAAGTCCCTAGGGACAAGTTTGCAATTAATAGCCACGTGGCTTTATTCTAGAAGGTTTTTGGTCTGTAGAAATTAAGGACAGTTGTTCAATAGGAACGTTGCCTATTTAGATTCTAGGCTGTAACAGAATTTACTATCATTGGAATTACCAAAATTTTATCCTTTTCCTTGTTAAACTTTTATTCCTTTTCTTCTTGTTCTGTTCGTTACAATAGTGGTATCAGAGCCGGCGTTCCGGCGGCTGTGAGTTCCAATCATGGTAGAAACTCCAGAATTCAAAGAAACCGATGAAGGGTGGAAGCGTATTGAAGGTCAGCTTCAAGCTTACATGGGAGAAAATCAGAAACGTCTAGAACAGATCGAATTGAACGAAGCTAGGATCAGCTCGGAAGCAACTCAACGACAAGCAGAAAGCAATCGTCATTTTGAAGCGCTGCTTGGTCATTTGGACGGTGAGCAAAGAGGAGAATCAGTTGTATCTGCGCGTTCCCGACTAGCCATGGAAGGTGGAGGTTCTATTGGGGACAAGGGAGAGTCCTCTGTTGTTGGACGTCAAAAGCCAATTTCATCCCCTGTCACTCCGGCGAGTGTACACACCTCGATGCTTCCTCAAGTCAGTCGGGTAATGTCAACATCGTTAGCTCCCTTCAATCCTTCAAATTTCTCTGCTCCCATCCCTATAACACACTATACACCCACTTCTTTATATCCTCCAGCACCTGTTTCACTTGTCCAACCTAGCACCACTACAATGAACTACTTCTCTCCTCCTTCTTTTGCTCAGCCCACAATACCCACCAGTTTCTCCACACCTCAGCTTAACTACCGACTTCAACCCTCTGTTGCTGCAGCTCCTGTAAACTCAACCTATAACCAACCTTATGCTCACCAAAATCCAGGGTCGGGTTCTTTGTTTCAAGCCATTGTACAACCCAGTTTTCAACCCAATATCCTGACACCTGCCAACAATCATAGTCAAAACAAATTTTTCAAAATTAAATTGGCTTTTCCTGAGTTTGGCACCAATAATCCTCGTGGGTGGTTAAGAAGATGTGAATGATTTTTTGAGTTGTACCAAATTGCTCCAGAATCCAGGATGTCCTATGTTGCTATACACATTAAAGATAAATTGGACACTTGGTTTGATGTGTATGTCATGGAGAATGGGGGTGTAGTAACTTGGAAAAAATTTTGCTTGGATGTTTGTCGTAGGTATGGTAACATAAGGCCGATGGATGTGGTTATGGAATTTAATAGGCTACAACAGTGGGCCGATGTTGAGAGTTTCTTCAACAAGTTTGAAGAAATGCGTTTCTATGTGTTACTGATCAATCCCATACTCACTGAAATTTATTTTGTTTACTATTTTATTGGAGGATTGAAACCTGATTTACAATCAATGGTGAGGGCTTTCGATCCTCAAACTATGTTAGCAGCTTTTGAAATTGCTAAGTTATACGAGAAGACCCTTGCTTCAATTTATAGGAACCTTCAGCCCAGATCTTCATCGTCACAGCCTAGAATCACCTTTCCTCCAAGCCCTCGATCCAATACTCATGCCCCCTTATCCATCACAAATACCCCTCACAATGCTCCTTTAGCCATCACTAATACCCCTCACAACACCTCTCATAACACACCCTTGAAGGCCCTTCCTCCTATAAACACTAGGGCCTCAACCTCTAGAAATCAAACCTTAGAGCAGTTACGGGAGAAGAAGTTATGTTTTCGATGTAAGGAGAGGTGTTTCCCGGGACATCAGTGCCAGACCAAGGCATTGAATTGTCTGGAGGGGTCAGAAGAAGAAGAATTTTTCGAAGCCCAGGGAGATCCAGTTGAGACAGGAGGTCCTGAAGAGGAGACCCCTGAAGAGGCAGTAATAAATACCATGTGGGGTCATTCTGATTCTCGTCACACTACTATCCGAATCTCGGGAATGGTAAAAAAGAAGCCTGTTACAATGTTAATAGATAGTGGAGCAACTCATAGTTTCGTGGATCCTTGGCTAATTAAGCACTTGGGTTTAACGGCCGAGCCCATCAAAAGGAACATGATTGTTTGAGTAGCAAACAGGCAAACTATGAGGTGTGAGCAGATTTGTAGAGGTTTTAAATGGGAGATGCAGGGTGAACTCTTTGAATTTGATCTTAGAGTATTAAGAGCTGGAGGTTGTGACATTGTGTTGGGGATGGATTGGTTGGATTCATGTACACCAATTTTACTGTATACCAGGCCTCGCAGCATTTCTTTTATAAAGGATGCTAAGCTGATTACCTTGTTAGGCAATCAGAACTCTTTCAGTGATGTTGAGGTGGCGGCCAAGGCATTCCACAAATTACTAAGTGAAGGGATTGATAATTATGTGGGATTGTGGTGCTCTTTGGAGGACAACAAAGAGGTGGTGCAGATGCCAATTCCGGTGGAGGAATTAATTCAAAACTATGGTGACATTTTCAAGGAGCCCACAGAACTGCCCCCTTCTAGGGATTGTGATCATTCAGTTGTGTTAGTTCCTGGAACTAAACCAGTTAATTTGAGGCCGTATAGGTATTCTTTTGAACAAAAGAATGCCATTGAGAAAATAGTTAATGAGATGCTGGAAGCTCAAACAGTCACCCCTAGTTCGTCACCCTTTGCCTCGCCAGTCATTCTTGTTAAGAAAAAAGATGATACTTGGCGCATGTGTGTAGATTATAGGAAGCTAAATGAGGCCACAATTAAGAATAAGTACCCAATACCAGTGGTTGAGGACTTATTGGACGAATTGTCGGGAGCTCAGTATTACTCTAAATTGGACCTTCGTTCAGGCTATCACCAAGTACGTATGAAGCAAGGGGATGAGTATAAAACTACTTTTAAAACTCACCATGGGTTATGGGAGTTTAGAGTGATGCCTTTTGGACTAACAAATGCACCGGCAACATTTCAAGCCCTTATGCACACTGTTTTTAGCCCATATTTGCGGAAGTTTGTTTTAGTCTTCTTCGATGACATATTAATTTATAGTGTGTCACTGGAAGATCATGTGAATCATCTACAAATTGTGTTTGATGTCCTGAGGGCTAACAGGTTATTTGCTAAACAATCAAAGTGCAGGTTTGCTCAGGCCAGTATAGAGTATCTGGGCCATGTTATTTCTGGTAAAGGGGTGAGAACAGATAGGGCCAAGGTAGCAGCTATGATTAACTGGCCTCCGCCCAAGTCTATCAAAGAGTTAAGGGGTTTTTTGGGATTAACGGGCTACTATCGAAGGTTCATTAAGAACTTTGTTTTAATCAGTCGGCCTTTGACTCATTTACTCAAGAAAGGAGCCTTTGAATGGAACGAAAATGCTACTAAATCCTTTGAAGAGTTGAAGACTGTGATGACCCAAGCCCCTGTTCTTGCATTGCCAAACTTCAGTGAGCCTTTTGTCGTTGAAGTAGATGCATCTGGATTGGGAGTTGGGGCTGTGCTTTCCCAAAATGGCAGACCTATTGCATTCTTGAGTCAGGCCCTTAGTCCTCGACATTTGGGACTTTCCACTTATGAGAAAGAATTAATTGCTCTTTTGATGGCAGTGGAAAAGTGGCGCCATTACTTGCAATCAAATCATTTTGTGATCAAAACTGATCACTTTAGCTTGAAATATTTGAGTGAGCAGCGTATTACTACATCCTTACAACAGAAAGGGATTACTAAGCTTTTGGGCCTAAGCTACGAAATCCAATACAAAAAAGGGGTTGAAAACTTAGCTGTTGATGCTCTCTCAAGAAGGTTCGAAACCCAGGCTATCTGTTATGGGCTTACGGTTGTGCAGCCTGTATGGGTTCAAGAAGTTCTTAATAGTTATAATAATGATGAGGAGGCCCAAAAGATGCTGACTAAATTACAAGTAGATCCTAATGCCTTGCCAAATTTTACTCTGCAACAAGGGATTATACGTTTCAATGGTAAGGTTTGGGTGGGCAATCAGGGAGAACTTAGAGGGAAGCTGATCCATTCTATGCATGATACTTCTTGGGGTGGGCATTCTGGAATTTACGCTACTCAACAGAGACTTAGGGCATTGTTTCACTGGCCTTCATTAGCTAAGGATGTCAAAAGCTATGTTCAAACGTGTGAAGTTTGCCAAAGGAATAAAGGAGAACAGGTGGCCTACCCAGGCCTGCTCCAGCCATTACCATTACCAGACAAAGCTTGGGAACATCTTGCTATGGACTTTATCGAGGGCTTACCTAAATCCCAGGGGAAGGAAGTGATCTTGGTTGTGATTGACAGGTACACCAAGTATTCCCATTTCTTTGCACTTACTCATCCTTATTCGGCCTCACAAATAGCTCAAGTTTTTGTTGACAACATTTGTAAGCTTCATGGGGTTCCTTGTTCAATTATGTCCGACAGAGATCCTCTCTTTTCTAGTCTCTTTTGGAAGGAATTATTCAGTCAGTTACAGGTGAAATTGAGGTTCAGCAGTGCTTATCATCCTCAGTCGGATGGTCAATCTGAGAGGTTGAATAGGTGCTTAGAGACTTACCTCCGTTGTATGACCGGCCACAAACCAACGGATTGGAGTAAATGGCTGCCTTTAGCCGAATTTTGGTATAACACCAATTTCCATTCAACGATTGGTATGACACCATTTAAGGCACTATATGGGTATGATCCACCATTGCCCACATTTGAATTGATTTGCCAATCCAAGGTCGAATATGTGGATCAAATGTTGAAGAATCGCCAGTTGATGGTAAAGGCCTTAAGGGAGAATCTGTTGAAGGCTCAATCAAGGATGAAGCAGCAAGCTGATTCAAAAAGGAGCGAAAGGAGTTTTGAAGTTGGGGATATGGTGTATTTAAAGCTTCAACCATACCGTCAAATATCTGTAGCTGTGCGGAAAAGTTTGAAACTTGCAGCAAAGTTCTATAGACCATATAAGGTGATTCGAAAAATTGGGGTTGTTGCATACGAACTAGAATTGCCACCAGGATCACGTATCCATCCCGTCTTCCATGTCTCTCAGCTTAAAAAGAAGGTGGGCAATAGAATAGTACCATCCATTGATCCTCCATATTGTTCCGATAATGGCCAAATCAGAGTTGAACCAGTGGCAATCCTGGAACATAGAATGGTAAAGAAAGGAAATCGAGCTGCTGCCAAAGTGTTGGTCCAGTGGGCAAATTTATCTCCCGAAGAAGCTACTTGGGAGGATTATAATTTTCTGAAGTCGCAATTTCCAGAATTTAAACCTTGAAGGATCAAGGTTCTTTGAAGGAGGAAGGAATTGTAACGAACAAGCAGTCAAATATAGGAAATAGAAGTGAGCAGTTGGTCGTCTATTTTTATTAGAGTCATGGTATCTCTATTCTGGTCTGTAAGTTTAGTTTATTTCAATTAAGTCCCTAGGGACAGGTTTGCAATTAATAGCCACGTGGCTTTATTCTAGAAGGTTCTTGGTCTGTAGAAATTAAGGACAGTTGTTCAATAGGAACGTTGCCTATTTAGATTCTGGGCTGTAACAGAATTTACTATCATTGGAATTACCAAAATTTTATCCTTTTCCTTGTTAAACTTTTATTCCTTTTCTTCTTGTTCTGTTCATTACATCACCTCTCCCCAATACTTCTTTGGTCTATCTCTACCTTTTCTCAGATCCACTGCGACCAACCTCTCACATTTTCTCATTGGGGCATGATATTCTCTTCACATGCCCGAACTATCTCAGTCTCGCGTCCCGCATCTTATCCACCACGGAGGCCACTCCCACCTCTTCCCGAATATCCTTATTCCTAATTTTATCTCTCCTACTATGCCCACGCATCCATCTCAGCATCCTCATTTTTGATACTTTCAACTTCTAGACATGAGAACTCTTGACTGACCAACACTCTGTCCCATAAAATATAGTCGGCCTAACAACCACTCTATAGGACTTACCGTTTACCCTCAAAATCGGATAACAATTAAATTTGTAAGTGGTTTTAAAGACACGCAAATTAATTACGCATTCCAAAGTAATATATTGTTATTTTTTCTGTTATTAGTTCTTTCTCTTGTTCATCAGTGCTGGTCATAGCCAGCCCAGATCGAGGGTGAATATTTCACTAAGGTTGGAACTATCCTCCTCGTGTGGTTTGAATCTATTTTATCTTTATTTGTTCAATTTGACTTAATTTATCGCTTTGTATCAATTGTTACCATGGATGTCATGAATTATCAGACCCTCTTTATATAGTAGGGGAATCCTACTCTAGGTACAACTTTATAAAAGGTAAAAAATCCTCTGATTAACTGATTGAATTCTTCATTGATACGTGCCGAGATCCCCACCGTGATATCCGGCCGGTCAAGGATATAACGGCCTTCCGTTGATCGTACTTGATTGCCCGACAATGTTCTTCGAAGTCGTTCAAGGCTATGACCAATTCTGAACCATGACCCCGATATTCTCGAGGGCAGGCGTCATGCCCCCGGATTCTGACTCAATGAGACTTTTGCCTTGATTTCGGTCCCCTGTCATCATGTCCCGAGCTTGGCTTATTTTGTCGAAGACTGGGGTGTACCATGAGCCCGATTTTACCCGTATACAAATAGTCTCCTCGTTTCTCGGAGAGTAAATGACGAGAAATGACATGAGCTCCCGATTCTTACTTCGACACATTGTGGCAAAAACGATAAAACACCCAAAACATCTCGTCAGTCATGTCATAACGACGTTAAATGTAAGTCAGCCGCCGGTCGGCTGTCCCTGGATGCGAAACGTCACTGAACTCCTATAAATACCCCCTCCTCTGTCCATTTTTCACTTTACACCAAATATTCTACATTCGTACCTTCAGGATTTTAATACTCTCTAGTGTTTTTACCTCCGTTACTCAAAGTTCTTCAGTACTATGCAAAAACTTTTACTCATCTCTTATTCAAGCCAACAAGTCTGATCTTTCAGCTTTCAATCTTTCTCTATCTTTTCCAAGCGTTTTCTTTTATAACAATGGCAAAAACCTCAAAATCTGTTCTGCAGAAGAATGCTCCTTCTTTCTCGCGACCGACCATTGAGGTCAAGGAGACCGTCCCCGATACGGTTGTAGATGAACCGGCGGAAGAGCCCCCTTGAAGATGTTCATTCCTGGTGGTTGTTTGGCCATCAGTGACTTCAAGGTTGAGAAGCCTTCTTCTATATAGGGTCGGCGTGAGGAGGCCTCGAGATACATCTGCTCAATTACCGAAAAGGTCCTCCCCACGGTCCAAAAAGACTACAACTGGGCCGACAAAGACATAGTGGTTCCAAACTCCGAAGAGGCCATTACCACCCATGTCGAGGGATATCTAAGTGTTTACACTTATCCCTTTACATTGGGCCCAATCATCTTAGACTTCTACATGAGGTATAACGTATGCCTTGGCAAAATTCATCCATCACTATGGAGGATCGTGATCCTCCTCCGATTCTTTGTGAACAAAATCGATGGGTGCTCGTTCACCATCGATCATCTACTCTACTTATACATTCCCCGAATCTTCCGGGGAGGGGGGGGGGGGAATAAAGCTAGTACGCCGGGCCAGTAAAGTCCCGTTCTCGAGTATCGACGAGGACCTGGATCGGGGTTGGCAAGGATGTTTTTTTCGGGTGAGGACCGCCGACCTGATACCTGCCCAGTGGAGGCCGTTTCCCGAAAGGTGGAACGTATCACGTAAGTATTCCCTTTAAGCGTCGATTTTATGCCTTATCTTCCCTTTTCTTATCGGTTCTTGTTATGTTATAGCCCTTGCTCGAGTTTCGAATGCTATCCCTCGGCTTAAGGAGTGGGTCGAGGGCATTATATCACAGATGCCATACTCCGAGCGCTCATGGCACAAACTTTCTAAAGGCCGTTGGGAGGCCTGTTCCCATGGTAAGGTTCTTTTCCCGAACAAGTCGTATTGAACTTTTTCTTCTAACATCGCGTCTTTATTTCCTTTACTTTATTTTGTAGGTTTGCCTAAGAACGTCGAGCTTAGGCCTCCGGTCGGGGATGAGGACTTACCTGTTGAGTCTCCTGCTCCGGGGCAATCAGCTGGTGCGCAAGCCAAAGTAAAACACCAGCTCCCGAGCACCAGCTCCGGACTTGCTCTATCGTCTTAGGGACAAGTCCGAAGGGGAAGAGCCTTTTGTGGCCAGTGAGCCATCACCCCTCGGAGATAAGGGGGCCGTTGAACTAGAGACCCGCGAGGCCGATCTTCCTCAGGCTAGGGAGGTCGATGATGAGGCTGGGGCTGAGGCTTCCCGGGATAAGGGTAGTGCCCCGAAGGAGGCACTTGAAATGGTGGACATCACCGAGTCACCCTCGTTTATCGAGTCTATGTACAACGAGGCCCAAATAGTGAAAGAACGACCCAACAAGGGGGCCTACGGGGCGGACGATCCCCTTCGCTACTTTTTTGACGGCGTGGATTCCACCGCCATGGAGGATGCCACTGGGTTAGGTGACTTAGAGGTACCGAATAAATGTTCGTCCTCGGAGGCAGGCTCATGTTCGAGCGATAAGGGAGAAAGTTGAGGCCCGGTCCCAAAAAATCAAGTAGCTCCAGTCTCAACTGGGCTCGGCTGTTGCCGATTGGGATACCCTCACCAAAGAGCTTAAAGTAGTCAATTCAGTGGCTAAAATAACCAGGGCCGATATCGATGAGATGGTGGCCCACTAGAATGTTGATGCTGAAGCAGCCTAGGACCGCCTGAAAGATATCGTTGGATATGGGAAGTGGCAGTCCTGAAGGGAGGCCCTCGAGGAGGTACATGCCCGAGGTTTTGATTTATCGAGCAAGATAAAAAAATGCTAAGGAGCTCGAGGTCGAGGCCAAGAAGTTGGCATATCCTGAGGACGAGGGAGACTCCGAGGGTTCTAATTTATCCGGGGCCGGAGAGGACCCTGATGGTCCTGGTGATGAGGCGGCCAGGCTGCTTAGGTGTTTTGTAGATGTTTTATACTTTTGTATTTTTTGTTGAGGTCGTTTGGCCTTTGTCAAGATCTTTTAATATATATACAAGCTTTTTTCCTTCGACAAATTTCAAGCTTTTTGCTTTTTTGTTTACGATTGCAAAGATTTTGAATGCCCTAGCACATAATAATTAGGTCTTGTTCGGAGGTTCGATCAAGGATAGTTCTCGATATTATTTTGCTCAAGATACGTGGTGGCTCGGTATGATCAGAAGCTTTCCCTGAAGTATTTACTTAGGATTTTTTAGGTTATAATTTTGCCGAAGGTAGCCTTTGAACCGATTTAGAAATTTTGAAGGCCTTATGTTTTGGTTACGAGTCTCAGATGTCTCCGATCCGTTCTAGGATGACTGTAGCCTTTAAATTTTGGGTGTTGCCTAATGGGCTTATTACCCCGAGTCATCCGGGCTTGCTCAAGATAACAGTCCCTGAATGGGGATATCCATAAGTTTTACAGTTCAGGCACTGCCTAATAGGTTTTGCGCTCCCGACTTCGATAGCCCAGGCCGTCCGAGTCTATCTTTGGACGACAGTTCCCGAGTGAGAGTGATCCCTTTGACCCAAGTCATCTGGGCTTGCCCAAGATAACAGTCCCCGAATGGGGATGGTAGTAGCCTTTAAAGTTCGGGCACTGCCTAATTGGTTTTGCGCCCCCGGGCTTCGATAGCCCATGTCGTTCGAGTCTGTCTTTGGATGACAGTCCCCGAGTGAGAGTGATCCCTTGGACCCGAATAGAGGTGGCCCTTGGGCTCGATGTCTTAAGGGAACAACTCATTTGAGCGTTTGGCCCTTATAGTAAATCCTATCCACCGAGCCTAGACTGTTCGAGCACAAAGTTTCTTTCCTTGCTAAAATCATTGTCCGAGGGTGATACCCACCAGTATTTGAGGCCGAACTTTAGAGAAGCCTCGGATACTATTGACGTGATCTTTGACACCGGTTCATAGCTGGTCTTCAATTCTAAGTTGGCACGATCCGATGTTTCCTCGTTAAAAACCCTGTCGGATAACCTATTTGGGACAAAACCGGTTCAAGGGAAAAAGAGTGCAACGATTGCTTTCAAATCTAAAAGTTGTATCATTTCTTGATCGTTACCTACAAGTGCTAGTCTAATATGTAAAGAAAAGAAATGAATGGGGTCGTACCTTAGCAGTAGTATCGTTTCAAGTAAGTTATGTTCCAGTTGTTCGGTAATCACTCATCGTTCATTGCTCCGAGTTTGTACGATCTTTTTCCGATGATCTCGATAATTTGATACGAACCTTCCCAGTTTGGCCCAGCTTCCCTTTGTTCGGGTTCCGGGTGCTTAGTGTGACCTTCCTTAACACCAAGTTCCCGACATTGAAGTGTCGAAGGTGGCTCTCCGATTGTAATACCTTTCGATCTGTTGGTTTTGAGCGGCCAATCGGACGAGGGCGACCTCACACCTTTCGTCTAAACGTTCTAGACTCTTTGGTGGCATATCAGAACCTAAGACTCGATTCTCCCACTTTGACCTGTATTAGAGCTTCAGCAACGTAGACCAACAAGAACAGGGTGGCCCCGGTACTGGATTTTGAGGTCGTACGATATGACCATAGGACTTCAGGCAAGATTTCTTTCCATTTTCCTTTGGCGTAAGTCAACCTCTTTTTGAGGTTTTGGAGTATGGTTTTGTTCGTGGAGTCCGCTTTCTCGTTCCCACTAGGGTGATAAGGTGTCTATATGATTCTTTTGATCTTATGGTCCTCGAAAAACTTGCTCACTTTGCTGCCGATGAACTGCTTCCCGTTGTCGCACACGATCTCGGCCGACATTTCGAACCGGCATATTATGTGGTCCTAAATGAAATCAATAACTTCCTTCTCGTTGACTTTCTCAAATTCTTGGGCTTCCACCCATTTAGAAAAATAGTCAGTCATAAATAATATAAATTGAGCCTTATCGGGTGCCCGTGGCACGGGACCGACGATGTCCATCCCCCATTTAATGAACGACCAGCGTGACAAGACCGGACACAAAAGCTCCCCGGGCTGATGAATCACCAGAGCGTACCTCTGACATCCGTCGCATTTTCGTACGAACTCATTCGCGTCCTTTTCCATGTCAATCCAGTAGTAGCTGGCTCTGATTATATTTCGAACTAATAATTCGATACCCGAATGATTTCCGCAGCTGCCTTCGTGGACTTCCCTCATGACATACTCGGTATCTCTCGGTCCTAGACATATTGTGAGTAGGCCATCGAACGTTCTCCTGAATAAGGTACCATCTTCGAACAAGTTGAATCGGGTCGCCTTTATACGTAGAGCCCTCAATTCTTTAGGATCCGAGGGCAATTTTCCGGTCTTCAGATACTCTATTTATTTGTTTCTCCAGTCCCAAGTTAGGCTTGTTGAGTTTATCTCGGTGTGACCTTCTTCCACTACCGATCTTATGAGTTGTACGACCGTCCCCGAGTTGAACTCATCGTCGTCGACCGATGATCCCAAGTTAGCAAGAGCATCGGCCTCACTGTTTTGATCCCGAGGTACATGTTGCAGAGTCCACTCCTTGAACCGGTGTAGTGTTACCAGCAGTTTATCCAGGTATCTTTGCATTCACTCCTCTCTGACTTCGAACGTCCCATTAACTTGGTTCACCACAAGGAGGGAGTCGCACTTAGCTTCAATCACCTTTGCCCCCAAGCTTTTAGCCAGTCTGAGACCTACAATCATGGCCTCATACTCGTCCTCGTTGTTAGTCAATTTTATAGTCCTAACATATTGTCTAGCTACATTACCTGTCAGTGGCTTCAATACGATGCCAAGTCCGGACCCCTTTGCGTTCGAAGCACAGTCTGTAAAGAGGGTCCAGATTCCCGAAAAAGTCCTCGAGTTCAACAACAACTCTCTTTCGACCTCGAGTATTAGGGCCGGCGTAAAGTCGGCCACGAAGTCTGCCAAAATTTGAGATTTGATGGCGGTCTGAGGTCAATATTTGATCGGATCAAAGCATGCACTACTATTGAGTAGCGAGGATGGTCGATGCAGTTTTACCCAACAAGGTCGGGATCGAATCCACAGGGAGTTAATTGATTTGGAATTAGGTTTATGTCTAAGTCTAGATGCGTGTTTTGTTCCTAATTATGCTTCCACACATTTTGGTTTTGATTTTACTTCTAATTCTATTGTATGCAATGATTAAAACTAAGTACAATATCTTTTTGATGTTGGTTTTCAAGTGTTTAAAAGGACTAGGGTAGTGACTTCCGCCTAGGTGGATATCTAACGAGTAGCAAGAATCTAGGGCAAGCTTGATTAATTTGGAGTCGTAATATAACTATCATACCCAAGTACTCACTCTATACCTCTCGATAGTTTGAGTGATTTTGCCCAATTTGGCTTTCTCAAGTCCAAATTGGTATTTATGCAAGTCACGTGATATTAGCTCAAGTCGGGTATTACTATCTCTAGGTTTAACCCTTTAATTGGAGCTATCAATTTCTTGAGTTCACCCCAATTCCTTATTAGCCTAGTTTTCTTAGACTTAGTCCCTCTTTCTCAAGAAGAGACTAAGTCATAAAGGCATGAATCAGTGTTTGCAACCACCAATTCTACAATTCTAGCAAGAACTAGGCTAAATATCACTAACCCATAAACATTCAAGCCCTAAAATTTAGTACCCATTAAATACCCACACTAGAGTTGGGTCACAACCATAACTATAGGTCTAGCTACTCATAGAAATAGCAGAAATCAAAGATGAAAAGAAGATAAAATTCATAATACTAGATTAAAAGATGAAAATCTAATATTATAAGGTGAATCTAATGTAAAATTGCCCAAAAGGGAAGTTCCAGTTATCTCATGTGCTCAGCAAAATACACCATACCCTAAAAATGACAAAAAGTTCTATTTATACTAAGCTAAAATTTTTGGACAAAAACACCGTTGCGGAGGTTACGCGACCACGTAATTTTGACCGCGGCCGCACTCTTGCTTTAGTGGCCATGTAATTCTGATCGCGGTTCGCGTTCTTCACTTCTAGATCTGGGTTGAGCATGGTTTCGCGGACTGTGTAATTTCCATCGCAGTCGCGTATGAGACTTCCGCGGCCGCATAATCTTGACGCGGAATGCACTTCTTGTTTTTGCTTAAAATGTAAGCTCTCTGAACCTCAGCAACCGCGGTCCGCGAAATTCCAATCGTGGTCGCGCAGGTACTTTCGCGACCACACCTTTCTGACGCGGTCCGCGTTCATATTTTGGCCCAAAAATCCATCTCTCTGAATCTTCCTTTCGCTGACATCGAAATAGTGTTCGCGACTGCGTTGTAGCTTTCGCGGCCGCACAATATTTGTGCAGTCCGCGTTTCATATATTTTGGCCTAGTCTTGGCTTTTGTTCAAGTTTTGACTCCTTTATGAGTTGATTATGACTCCTTTGGCTCATTTTGAATAATCCCTGCAAGCAAGCATGTTACATTAGTTTCCGGGAATACCTTCACGCATTTTTGGCCCTAAACACAAGTAAAAGAGAGCAAATAATAGGTTAAAATCCCTACTTATCAATATTCAATATCGTACCCACTGAATTCCACGGCCCATTTGGCCAGTCGTCCTGAGAGTTCGGGTTTATGTATTATGTTCCTCAATGGGTAAGTAGTTACAACACATATGGGGTGATATTGAAAGTATGGTTTTAGCTTTCTAGAGGCGCTTAGCAAAGTGAGCACCAATTTTTCTAGGTGAGGATACCTAGTTTCAGTCTCGCCTAGAGTTCTGCTAACATAATAGATAGGAAGTTGCGTACCTTCTTCTTCCCAGACCAGGACTCCATTTGCCGCCACCTCGAATACTGCTAAGTATAGGTATATCTGTTCATCTGCCTTCGGAGTGTGAAGCAAAGGTGGGATCGCGCGAGAGGTATCGTTTGAATTCCTCCAAGGCTTGTTGGCACTCCGGAGTCCACGAGAAGTTATTTTTCTTCTTCTTCTTCAACAGTGAGAAGAACCGATGGCTCTTGTCGGAGGTCCTCGAGATAAATCGACCCAAAGCGGCTATGCGTCTAGTTAACCTTTGTACGGCCTTGACGTTATCCACTATGGTAATGTCCTCTATCTCTTTGATTTTATCAGGATTGATTTCGATCCCCCGGTTGGACACCATGAATCCGAGAAAATTTTCTGATCTGACTCCGAATGCACAGTTTTCTGGATTCAGCTTCATATTGTATTTCTTCAATATGTCAAAGGTTTCCTGCAAATACTTCAAATGGTCCTTTGCTCGCATGGACTTAACCAACATATCATCAATATAAACCTCTATTGATTTTCCCATATGTTCTTCGAACATCCGATTTACTAGGCGTTGGTAAGTGGCATTGGAATTTTTTAGTCCGAATGGAATTACGCTATAGCAGTAGGTACCGTACTTAGTGATGAAGGACGTTTTTTCCTGAGCGCTCGGGTCCATTCGAATTTGATTATACCTGGAATAGGCATCGAGAAAACTGAGGATCTCGTGGCCGGCCGTCGCATCAATCATGCGATCGATGTTGGGCAAAGGAAAAGAGTCCTTGGGACATGCCTTATTCAAATCTCTATAATCTACACCCATTCTTAATTTATTCCCCTTTTTTGGGACTACCACTACGTTTGCTAACCAATCCGGGCACTTAACCTCTCGAATGGACCCTATTTTAAGGAGTTTAGATACCTCATATTTGATGAATGCATGCTTGACTTTGGACTGAGGTCACCTTTTCTATTTGACTGGATGGAACTTCGGGTCCAAGATCAGCTTGTGAGTGGTTATTTCCGGGGGGATCCCTGTCATATCAAGGTGGGACCAAGCGAAATAATCCATGTTAGCTATAAGGAATTTAACGATCTTGTTCCTGAGCTCGAGACTTAGCCCCGTGCCCAGGTATACCTTCTGATCGGGCAAATGCTCGATCAATATGACCTGCTCCAGTTCTTCGACCATCGATTTGGTGGCGTCGGAGTCATCGGGGGTTATAAAAGACCTGGGAACCCCGTAGTCATCATCTTCATCGGTCCCTTGCTTCTCCGGTTGGGTCAGGGCCGATGTTGGTAATTGCTATTTGGCTTCTTCCTTGGCGACCGAACCCAGACCTTTTGTCATTGTAAGTGCGGACATCAGAATCGCCTCTTCGATCAAGAACACTTCCTTTGCGGCCGGTTGTTCTCTGTAGATTGTTTTAATCCCTCCTGGCATTAGGAATTTCAGCACTTGGTGCAGAGTCGAGGGTATTGCCCTCATGTTGTGGATCCATGGCCTCCCGAACAGAGCATTGTACTTCATATCTTCTTCGATTACATAGAACTTGGCTTCTTGAATGGCCCCTGCGGCATTCACTGGTAATGTTATCTCCCCTTTAGTGGTCTCACATGCCATGTTGAATCCGTTTATAACTCGGACTGCAGGCACAATTTGATCTTGTAGACCAAGCTGTTCCACTATCCTCGATATGATGATGTGGTCCTAGCTACCTGGATCAATTATCACATGCTTAACTCGAGATTTATTTATGAGTACAGATATTACTAGTGCATCGTTGTGGGGCTGCACGAGCCCTTCATCGTCCTCGTCGTTGAAAGACAAGGTTCCCTTTGGCACGTAATCTCGAGTCCGTTTTTTCCCTTACGATGGATACGTTGGTGCACTTCAGCATCAGCCCCTAGGGAACGTCGACCCTATCGATGATCATGTTAATGATGTGCTGAGGTTCCTCCTGCTCGATCTGCTTATTAGAATCTCTATTCGTGAAATAATTCTTGGCTCTATTGCTCAGGAACTCTCGGAGATGTCTGTTGTTGAATAGCCGGGCTACTTCCTCTCTCTATTATCGGCAATCCTCTGTTCTGTGGCCGTGAGTGTCATGATATTTGCAGATTAGGTTAGGATCCTTTTGGGCTGGATTGGACTGTAGAGGTTTAGGACATTTGGTGTCTTTGATGCGCCCGATGGCAGATACGAGGGCGGCGGAGTCGATTTTAAAGTTGTACTTCGATAACCTTGGCGCTTGCTTAGGCCCGATGGGCCTGTCAAAACTGTTTTTGCTCATGAGTCCCCAGTTTTTTTGACCTCGATCACTCCTCCTTTCACTTCTCAGGGTTTCGCCCAGACCCACTACTTCTTCGGTCTCCATTGTATGGCTGATATCGATCCATGTTTAATCTTGGTTCACGATCAATATCTCTCTTGACTCCATCGACGGCTCTGACGGGATAACCGGACCCGGAAGGGGCCCCAAGGTGATCATCTTCGACCCTGATTTTTGATTGATACCGGCTATGCACGTCGGCCTAAGTAACAGCCGGATATTCTATCAGATTTTGTTTTAACTGCTGTGAAGCCAACGAGCTTCGAACATTGAGTCCTTGGGTGAAGGCCTGAATGACCCATTCGTCCTCGACCGGAGGCAGGTCCATCCGTTCCATTTGAAACCGGGACATGAATTCTCTGAGCATCTCATTATACCTCTGTTTCACTTTGAAAAGGTTTGACTTCCTGATCTCGACCTTGATAGCCCCGGCGTGTGATTCTACGAAGGAATCTGCAAGCATAGCAAACGAGTCAATAGAATTAGGAGGTAGGTTGTGATACCATATCATAGCTCCCTTTGACAGAGTTTCCCCGAACCTTTTCAGCAGGACAAACTCGATCTCATCATCCTCCAAGTGTTTCCCTTTGATGGCACACGTGTAGGAGGTCACATGCTCATTTGGGTCGGTTGTTCCGTTGTACTTAGGAATCTCGGGCATGCAAAACTTCTTAGGGATCGGCTTCGGAGCTGCACTCGGAGGAAAAGGTTTTTGAACAAACTTCTTGGAATCCAGACCTTTTAATATCGGCGGTGCTCCTGGGATTTGGTCGACCCTGGAATTGTAGGTTTCTACATTTTTTGTCATTGGCTTCGATTTTCTTCTCCCGATTCTACCCGTTTTTTCAGCTCCTCAAGCATCTTTATGATCTCAGGATTGGTCCCCGATTCATTTTCATTCGGCCTCTCTGTGACCGGTTCATTTCTGCGGGTGACTTCCCGGGATGGCTTAGGCTCAATTCTGCTCGGCACGCGGCTTTGGTTCTGCAACTGGGATATCGCTGCCTGTTGAGCCTGTAACAATTCAAAGATCACCCGCAAATTGATCCCATCACCTTCACCGTTGTGCATATTTTGGGCAATCGATCGGACTTCCCTGATGACGTTGTTCTCAAGATTGGTAGGCAAATTTGCATTGATGGCCACATGCGAGCTAGCGTCGATCGAGTCCGCGGCTGGAACTTCGCCGAGATCGACGGGGGGAACCTCGTTACCGGGTGCTACATTGTTGTTCTCGCCATGGTGGCCAGATTCGGCAACCACGTTTAGAGGGGCAGACTGGGAGTTCGACATTTCAAACTTTAACCTGGAATCAATGATATTCCAAAGAACAAGTGTAAAATAGGGTGTGTTATGGGAATTTGTATCAAATTGTCGCTATTATCCTTAGCCCCACGGTGGACGCCAAACTGCTTACTCTCAAAATCGGATAACAATTAAATTTGTAAGTGATTTTAAGGATATGCGAATTAATTTGATACAAAGCGATAAATTAAGTCAAATTGAACAAACAAAGATAAAATAGATTCAAACCACACGAGGAGGATAGTTCCAGCCTTAGTGAAATATTCACCCTCGATCCGGACTGGCTATGGCCAGCACTTATGAACAAGAGAAAGAACTAATAATAGAGAAAATAATAATATATTGCTTTGGAATGCATGTTACCATGGATGTCATAAATTATCAGACCCCCTTTATATAGTAGGGGAATCCTACTCTAGGTACAACTCTATAAAAGGTAAAAAAATTCTCTGATTAACTGATTGTCGGTTCTTCATTGATACGTGCCGAGATCCCCGCCGTGATATCCGGTCGGTCAAGGATATAACGGCCTTCCGCTGGCCGTGCTTGATTGCCCGACAATGTTCTTCTAAGTCATTCAAGGCTAGGACCGATTCCGAACCATGACCCCGATATTCTCGAGGGCGGGCGTCATGCCCCCGGATTCTAACTCAATGAGACTTTTGCCTCGATTTCGGTCCTCTGTCATCATGACTCGAGCTTGGCTTATTTTGTCGGAGACCGGGGCGTACCATGAGCCCGGTTTTAACCTATACACTTACCTTTAAGTCTTGGTAGCACGTTCTTATCACACAAGACACCGGATAAGAGCCTCTTTTTCATCCACCCCGGTCCAATACAAGCTGTTGAATGCAAGCTTAAGTCATTTTGCAGGGTTCCATGATGATTTTTGGGTAATGGTAAAGAGTGTAAGACATGACATTCAGATGTTTAAGAAACACAGATGCCTGCAGCATTACTTATATTCTGTTGAATTATATCCAATTTTTAATGTGAAAGGACCAAATTCACTCAACTTATAATATCAATGTAAATATCATGATAACCTAGGGAGTAAAGAATTTAACAGCAATGGACTTTAGGGAAATGAAACGAAATAGGTATGCAGAAGTAGTACTGCCAAATTGTGGAAGTTTAAACAAATTACTGATCTGTTATTATTTTATTAATAATAATAATATAATAACTAATGCACAAAATGGTTACAAAGAGACAATAGCCTCCCTCTAAAGCTCACTCAAATAATCTAAACTCATTCGTGCTCGAGTTAGCAAGAAAATTAGACAATAGAGAAAGAAGAAAGTGAAATTGAGGCTACATAAACTAATCTAAAGAGTTGGCTCAAAATTCTTCTTGGTACACAGGTTCCTTTTATGGTACGGCTAGCTTTCACCTCTTCTCTCCGCACAAACATCTACCAGCTTGCAGAGCGAAATAGGTCAAAATGATGTCAGCTCCAGCTCGTCGAAGGCACATCAATGATTCCATCATAACCCTTTCTTCATCGATCATTTTTAGAACCCCACCTGCTTTAATCATCGAATATTCACCTGAAACCTATAGAGAAAGAAACTTTAGAAAATGATAGTGCAGAATTGAAGGCAAAAACTAGTGTTCAACTAGCAATGGTTGTCATCAATACACCAGGATGCTACTTTATTTATACGCTTATACTTGACAGAACTGAACAATTCGGCAGTTTTGAAAAAACGAGATTCAAAGCATCATTCATCAAAATGATTCACTTAGCAAAGCGTTCAGTAAATCGACGAGATCTCTAATTGGTCACACAGAAGCACTGAAAACCTTGAGTGAACTCGCTGGATTTCTTATTAGTGCAATCCATCTAAATGACAATGCTGAATATGAAGTAAACCATCTTAAGCACAAACGCAAAGACAAATGTTCTGAAGTTCCACAGCAACCTTAGATATTTCATTTTATCCCCTCTAAAGCCTTCAATATAGCCTACTGCTTCATCATAATGTTACAGATCCGACGGAGCAACAATTAGATCATCGCTTTTGACAAGTATCGCTAAGATTGAGCATCACGTAATGTTCAATGGAATTTTTGAATGATGACAAACAAGCTAAACGAACATGTGAGTACCTGATAGGCAGCAATGGGCAAGGCAGATTTATCCCGAAGAAGCCTTATAATATCCAAATAAGGCAAACCTGGTTTAACCTGATATGCAAATAAAGCAACTTTAGAACAGAATGAGTAGTATACATCCACTATTATGCAGAACAACAAAAGCAATACTGACAAGAAGAATATCAGCTCCTTCAGACTCATCTGCTTGCAGCTCAACTAGTGCTTCTCTGTAATTTGCAGGGTTCATCTGATAACTGCATGTGAAAACCAAGTTCATGGAAAAGTAAGCTATATAATGAATGATATATCTGTAAAAAGGAAAATCTGTTTTAGTTTGTTGTTCAGTACGTTTTCTTGTCTCCAAAACGTGGATTTGAATCTAAAGCCTCTCTGAAAGGTCCATAAAACGAGCTTGCATACCTGCATTATGGTTCAAGCTTACAAGTTGAGAAAGAGATGGAAGTCGAGTTTCAATAACAAAGAAGCTATAAAAAGAAAGAAGAAAATCTGAAAAAAAAAAGTCTGCATTCTAAGTTATTAGACTACTAGTGCCCGAAACCATCACAATGACTGATTATCGAAGTTATATTGCGCGAAAGGAACTAGTTTTTTTAAAGCTTCCGGTCAGTGCTTATATTAAACAATAACATGAGAAAATTACTATAAAATGCTGTTTATCCATTTAAGCACGACCGAAACCATGCTGCTCAATGTACAATATAGGAAAAGGCAAAACATAGGAAAGCTGCTTAACTGAATAGAGAATCAATGTGCAGACGGCTAAATATTCCAGAACAAATATATAATACGCATTTGCATAACAGAACTTATGAGTTTTGACAATTACTTTGCCGTATAGGACATGATAGAGACATGCTGAAACCCTTCAGCATCAAGAGCTGCTCGAATTGCTCCCACGCGACCGTCCATCATGTCACTCGGACTGACAACATCTGCTCCTGCTCTGGCCTAAGGCAAAGAAAAGGAGAGTAACAAGATTGGAAATTGCATTTCTAATTAGAAGTTCTAAAGAATTGCATGCAAGCATAAAAACTTGCAAAGGAAAAGACAAACGGACACCTGATGCATATATGTTTTTAGGTTTGAAAAGCATTACATGTTCAAGGAGAAGCCAAGTTCAAGAGCAGCATCATCAATTTGAAGGATTACTCAACCCAATTATATTTTAGGATATTTTATTCCATGTTGTATGTTGAATTTTACTGCTTTACTGTTATAGTACACTTCTGGCATATTTGGTGCGCTGCTGGTTCCTTCTTCTCTGTTGTTTTGAGATCTTATTGGGATTCTTGTGGATATGAAGGCAAACAAGTAGACACTAGAGCAGCAATTGAAAACACTAGAAGAATTCATGGCAAGCTGGTTTGACTAACCAAAGCCGTTTTGCAAGTTACATGATTCACTTAGAGAAGATTTAAAAGTAGTATTCGAGCAACACTCTCCAGTGAGGTCCCTTGTCTTTTATGACAGAGAAGTTCCTAACCAAACACTCTTGCAAAAAAGTTCCAGAGTAGCATCCACTACTACATGTACTGCCGCTTATAATGATGGTTTTTCTTTTTCCATTATTCTCTTTGACAGTCTCCCCCCTGCCAGGGCTGCAGCGCCATTGCCTTCACCCTCTTACACCCACTTAGCCAGCTGTTCCTTTATGTTACTTTCTCCCTCCATGTAGTTGTGTCCCACTTGGGATGACTTAACCTTTTTGAGTTGCAAATTCTGTACTTTGTAATGACTAAAATCATGTTCAGTCTTAAAACAATACAAAAGAAAGAGATGTTGGCGATAACTCGTAGAAATAATTTTCAAGGACCACGAAAAACTGGTGCAACTCAACTAAGGTGAAAGCAAACAATATGTACACATTAAGTGTATAAAGAGTGACAGAAGATTGTGTGAATGAAGAAACACTATCATATGAGATAAAAGATAACCTGGGCAACCGCCTGCTTGCACAACTGATGCACAGTCTCGTCATTCATGATAACTCCTGGACGCCATTACAGTTGACAAAATAGTTCATAATCCATGCCTCAATGAAACTTATTCAGCATGTCAAATTTAACACTGTATATGTGTGGTCATTCATTCATAAGAAACAACAAAAGGCAAAAATTTTCATGTTTCTTTGTCTTTATACTTTCAGTCTTCCCTCGACTGCCATTAACAAGAAAATTAGTCCAATTAAGTTCCTTTTATGGAAAAGGAAATATCATTGATGGAGAAAAGAGATACACAATCAAACGGGGGATAAGTACAAATTTCCCAACACAATTTTAACGATCATTCACAACTGACACCATGCTAAAGCTATCAACCGTTGAGACCAAAATACGGGCATGCCCTTTGACTTGGTTTGGGTAGGGGCGTATCTATGTGTTGGAGCATGGGGCACGTGAAACCATGCTCCTCTCTCGATACCATGTATAATAATGTTATATTTCTTGAAAATTCCTTTAGGGCACCCTCTCTGCCTTCTTAAAGACAGGGATAAGGTCTGCGTATACTCTACCTTCCCCAGACCCCACTTGTGGGATTACACTGGGTATGTTGTTGTTGTTGCACCCAAGCTCAAAGAATCCTATGGTGCAATGATTATTCGGTGCATCTTTACAAGTGAAGTTAGAGGTTCAAATCTCAGTTTGTAGGCATGTCTAGTGTCCCTCTTGTGTTTTAATTAAACATTATTTTTGTTTCTATCTTTTTTTATTTGGTTATTCATTCAAATTCCCCAAATCTAACACATTGAAATCATTGATCTCCTTTTGTCATTGCAAAATTTTATATAATTAAAACTAGTAGCAGTAGATGATGTAGCACGAATCAATGATTCCGGCATTTTTGATATGGAGTATAGATATATATGTTAAAAATTACCAAAATTACAAGAATTTTTTAAATTTTAACCTGCAATTTCTAAGTGATAATGGATTCATGGTAAGAATCTAAAGGTTGAACCTGTCAAATATAAATTCTAGATTCATCTCTTTGTAAATTGTAATAGTGCCCATCTTCTTATCCTGGGTCCGCCTCTGGGTTTGAGTATTAAATAAATAAAACCCATAATGTTAGGTTTGGTTCACTGTTAGAAAGGAGGAAAAAAAACTGAACTGACTATATATATAATCAATTTACTACTTATTTTACTGAGATCTTTGAGAACTTTATATATTTTTAGCAAACAAAAAAAGTCATCTAAACATATTCATGATGCTTGCTCGATTCTTTTATTTTTTTACATTGAAATTATTTAGGAGTGATTTGTTTATTGTTTTATTCACTAAAGTTAGTTGAGTTTGGAAGTATATATGGATGTTAGATCGTTGTTTGATTTATGAATTTGAATAGCTATCATGTCTCACAGTGAACTTCTCACCTACGGAAGTTTCAACAGATAATAAGTTCATCTATTTGTTGGATTTTTTGTTTTTGTTTTTGATGAAGAGAAATCTGTCTGGGGCCGACCTACCGCAGCCTTCGAAAACGGGGATAATGGGCCAGCCCCTCACCCTTCTCCACTTAAATACTATGCTTATTCTTAGTCACAAGTCCCTCAACCTTTGCCACTTGAACCAAGCCCTGGGGGCCATTTTCTGTTGGATTCTTGCTAAACATAAATTGGCATACGAGAAGTTTTATCCTTAGCTGTGGATTGAATTTGTATTTCATTTGATAAAAAACTGAAATCATGAAACCGATTCTATTTGGTTTGGTTTTGATTGTATATTTAAATTTGGTTTGGTTTGGTATGTATCTAGCAAACTGACATAGTTGGTTCGATGTAATTCTGCAATAAACGGTTTTTCTTTTAGGCTGGGATGAATGGAAAATTATGTATTACCATCTTCTCTGACAATGCCATCATGCCCATCAGATGAATATGGATCCAAAGCAACATCAGTGTAGATAACCTGTCGACGAGCATAAAACATCAGAGGAAGATCCAGACATCCCCACAGAAAAATTTAGCTGTTTAATTAGCAGTCTAAGCAGATAAAATGAAACCCGGTAATGTGTATATACATACAAGATCGGGGTATTTGTCTTTCAACAAGCGTATAGCTCGAGGCACTAATCCATTTTCATTGTATGCTTCATCTCCTGTAGAGGTCTGAAGTTACAAAAAAAAAGTTATGTAATCGCAATTCAGATGGTACATGGAAATTTATGCTGGTAAAAGAAGACCTTTAAAGCATCTGGCACTTTTGGGAAGAGCACAATGCTGTTGACGCCAACATCCCTCGCCTTTGAGACCTGCAAAAGAAAAAATGTACCTCTAACTGTTTCAAGAAAATGCACAAAAGTATTGCAAAGGCGCCATTATTATTGTAGTAAATTATGAATTTGTGAATATGATATTCTTTGTATATTTAGCCTACGTTGATCGGACTCGGGTGCAAGTACCCGATTCGGGTGCGGATCTAGAGGTCGGATTCTTCGTGATCTAAATTTTATTCGGGGATACAGATCCAAGTACATATATGGGTGCGAGAATTCGGCTAAAAATAATTCAAAATTCTACAAATAGATCTATAAAAATATCTAAAGTTATGAGAGATATTATGTGGAAACTTATTGGTAATGGAGTGCAGCCAATAATTCAATCTTTCATTTTGAGAATTTCTCAGGTTGTAGGCACTAGGCACTAGTAGGCAGCAACTACAATTCAATCTTCCATTTTTCGTCAAATTTGTCCATGGATTGTGGTCAAAGTACCCATATCTTGATTGACCACACCCAGTACGAATCCCACACACTTACTAGTACTAGTGCCATGTCGACATAAGTGCGGCGGCTAAAATGAAGAGTCCGCGCGACATAGTATTTAACCAAGCCATCTTTGGCAAATGGCCAGATTGAAATTGAAGCACTAAGAAAATTTATATGGGCATCTAAAAGCATAAAATAGAATGGTGACATTCTGAAAGCTGGTTAAATTCTAGAAATGCTGCAGTTCCATTTGGTATTTAGTTCTCAGTCTGAGGCAGCAAGCATAGGAATTAATTGTTGCCTACAAAGTACAAACCCATCTATAGCCTATCCATTTATCACCCACTAGATTTTAGCATGTCCATTTCTTTACCCTTTATATCTCCTTTTAGGGAAGATTCTTCATAAGAGGGAGATTAATATAGCATGTGTTCAGGAGACTAGATGGAAAGGTACGAGGGCACGGGATGTTAACAGGTTTAAGCTATGGTATTCAGGAGGAGCAACGGGCAAGAATGGGGTCGGTATGTTAGGAGGGTGAATGATAGACTAATTACTACTCCCTCCGTTTCAATTTATGTGAACCTGTTTGACTGGGCACGAAGTTTAAGAAAAATTGAAGACTTTTGGAATTTGTGGTCCTAAACATGTCAGAAATGGGTCCAGAGTATTTGTGTGGTTATAAAAGTTTCTCATTAAGGGTAGAATTGAAAGTTTAAGCTAAATTATTTCCAAATTTAGAAAGAGGTCATTTTTTTTGGAACGGGCCAAAAAGGAAATAAATTCACATAAACTGGAACGGAAGGAGTATTAAACTAGTGGTTGGTGGGGTCACTTTTAATGTGATTAGCGCTTACGTGTCTCAGGTGAGCCTGGGCAAGGAAGTCAAAAGACACTTCTGGGAGGATTTAGATGAGGTTGTGCGTGGTATTCCACACTCCGAGAAGCTCGTCATTGGGGTGATTTTAATGGCCATATAGGGGTGACTGCTAGGGGTTATGACGAGGTGCATGACGGGTTCGGTTTCGGAGTTAGGAATGGGGGTGGTACCTCTTTGTTGTATTTTGCTAAAGTGTTTGACCTGGTGTTAGCTAATTCGTGTTTCCAGAAGAGGGAGGAACACTTGGTCACTTTTCGGAGTAAGGTTTCCAGGACTCAGATTGATTACCTTCTCCTTAGGAGGGGTGATAGGGGCCTTTGTATTGATTGCAAGGTTATCCCGAGTGAGTGTCTGTCGACGCAGCATAGACTCTTGATAATGGACTTGGAGGTCAAGAGAGTAAGGAAGAAGAGAGCAGTGTACGGCCAGCCGAAGATTAAGTAGGGAGCCTTGACTAAGGCAAAGGCGCAGGAGTTGGGGGAAAAGATGTTGGCCATGGGGGCCTAGAGGAGTAATGGGAACGCGAGTAGTATGTGGACCACGATAGTGAACTGTATTAGGGAAGCTGCTAGAGAGATGTTAGGGGTATCGAAGGGTTATTCGGGAGGCTACAAAGGGGACTGGTGGTGGAATGAGGAGGTCCAAAGAAAAGTGGAAGCTAAGAAAGCGGCATATCTGAAGCTAGTGGGGAGCACAGATGAGGAGCAGAGGACGTGTAGGGAGCATTATAAGATGGCAAGGAAAGAGGTAAAATTGGCAGTCACTGCGGCTAAGACTGCAGCTTTTGAGCGATTGTATGAGGATCTTGGGGGCAAAGAAGGCGACATGAAACTGTACAGGTTAGCCAAGATTAGGGAGAGGAAGGCTCGGGACCTGTATCAAGTGCGGTGCATCAAAGACGAAGATGGTAGGGTTCTGGTGGAAGAGGCGTGTATTAAACGTAGATGGTAGGAGTGATTTCATAGACTCCTGAACGAGGAAGGGGACAGGAACATCATGCTAGGAGAGTGGAAAACTCAGGGAGTCAGAGCGATTTTGGGTTTTGCAAGCGCATTAGGAGCGAGTAGGTTGAGAGGGCAATGCGGAAGATGAGCAGGGGTAAGGCAACTAGGCCTGACGAGATCCCAGTAGAATTTAAGAAGGAAGTGGGGCGAGCAGGCTTGGAATGACTTACTGGGTTGGTTAATGTCATTTTCAAGGGGAAGAAGATACCCGAGGAGTGGCGATGGAGTTTGATGATCCCGTTGTACAAGAACGAAGGTGATATTCAGGACTGCAACAACTATAGAGGTATCAAGCTGCTGAGTCATACTATGACAATTTAGGAGAGGGCGATGGAGAGGAGGGTGCGACGTAGTGTTACTATTTCTGAGAACCAGTTCGGATTTATGCCGGGAAGGTCTACTACAGAAGCCATTCACCTTGTGAGGAGATTGGTGGAGCAGTATAGGGAAAGGAAGAAGAACTTGCACATGGTATTCATAGACTTGGAGAAGGCCTATGATAAAGTCCCGAGAGAGGTCCTATGGAGATGTATAGAGGCTAGCGGTGTCCCAGTGGCGTACATTAGGGTGATTAAGGACATGTACGAGGGAGCGAAGACTCGGGTGAGGACTGCGGGAGGAGACTCAGATCATTTTCCAGTGGAGATGGGTAGCATCAGGGATTGGCTCTTTGCCCGTTTTTGTTTGCCTTAGCGTTAGAGGTGCTGACGCGACACATGCAAGGGGAGGTGCTATGGTGTATGCTATTCGCTGATGACATAGTCCTGATTGATGAGATGCGTGACAGAGTTAACGCTAGGTTGGAAGTTTGGAGACAGACGCTGGAGTCTAAGGGTTTTAAGTTGAGTAGGTCGAAAACTGAGTACTTGGAGTGCAAGTTCAGTGATGGGATGCATGAAAAAGGAGTGGAAGTGAAGATTGGTACTCAAGTCGTCCCCAAAAGAGATAGTTTCAAGTATTTTGGGTCGATTATTCAAGGCAATGGGGAGATTGACGAAGATGTTATCCATCGTATTGGAGCGGGGTGGATGAGGTGGAGGCTCGCCTCGGGGGTTTTGTGTGATAAGAGTGCCACCTGAACTTAACGGCAAGTTCTACAGAGTGGTGGTTAGACCGGTTATGTTGCATGGGGCTGAGTGCTGGCCTGTCAAGAAGTCCCATGTCCAGAAGATAAAAGTAGCTGAAATAAAGATGTTGAGATGGATGTGTGGTCATACCAGGAAGGACGGGTTCAGGAATGAAGTTATTAGGGACAAGGTAGGAGTAGCATCTGCGGAGGACAAGTTGCGGGAGTCGAGGCTGAGATGGTTCGGGCATGTGAAGAGGAGAGACATAGATGCTTCGGTCATGAGGTGTGAGGTGTGAGAGGTTGTCCATTGCGGGTCTGAGAAAGGGAAGGTGCAGGCCTAAGAAGTATTGGGGACAGGTAGTTAGGCGGGACATGTCATTACTCCACCTTACCGAGGATATGACCCACGATAGAAAGACGTGGAGGTCGAGAATTACGATTGTAGGTTGTCAGATAGTAGTGTGTTCCTCCTAGGCTTACCAGTAGTACTAGGACTATTTTTGTGTTATCTTATTCATGATTCTTTACTATTACATGTTGTGTCATTCGTGCATGTTACCTTAATATATTGTTGTTACTATTGTTTGCTACTTTTGCCTTATCTCCATTGTTCCTTGAGCCGAGGGTCTATCGGAAACAGTCTCTCTATCTTTATAAGGTAGGGGTAAGGTCTGCGTACACACTACTCTCCCCAAACCCCATATTATGGGATTACACTGGGTTCGTCGTTGTTGTTGTTCTTATTTAGCAGACCTCATTTCTGTTACAACAGATTTACAGTATCTAATTTTATTTTCCATGTATTTAATTTCTGCTTTATCAAATGTGAGTCTCCTCAAGTATTGCATGTGAGGAAGATTTTTTTTTATTTTTTATAAGTAGGACAATAAGAATTGTTTAGTACCAATTATTGCCAAAAGCAGTTCTTAGTCCCAAGGTGATTCCTCCATTAGAAGACTCGTCCTATACATTCTTAAACTATTAGCAGCTTTTAAGTACATACATGAGTTTCTTTGTTTCTCTGTTTATACTCTTTTCCTTGTTCCTGATATCTGCGCGCTCATACCTGCACCTACAGAAATTTCTACCAAAACAGTACTTAATAATCCTCTTCCAGTGAATAAATCAGTCTTTCACCCTGCTCAACCCCTTAAAAGTGAAAATGAATATCTAGACCTGAATCCCAGTTTAAACATAGTTCCGGTAGCTAAAATTGAAGTCTTGTATATATCTAGAATACTGAAACGCATATCCAGCTTGCACGCCTATCCTAATCAAAGTAGGGACCATTATTACACACAGTAAAGTGACTGTAAAGAATCTAATAGCAGAAATTCTGACAGTGTTATTTTGATATTTTGCCAAAGAAGAGCAAAGTATGTATGATTCTCAGAACTATATAAATAGAAAAGAGAACATAGACATTCATGTTTGTTGATATTACTGACAAGATTGAGTGATACCCAAAAAGGATCATAGTCGTTATATAACCTACGCTCCAAGTCTATGTGCAACACCCTCAGTTCCTAACAGATCAAGTAGTTTATCTGCCCAGCCCAGAAACAATAAAACCTACAACAAGGATAGCGTTTTGTAAATCTAATGCTATCGCAAAAGTTTTATCATTAATAGTAGCAATATTGTTATGATAGTGGTCTTAGTCATAATAACATAGACAACGGAAAATACATCACCATCGAGATTTAGCATAATCATAGCAACATGACAATTATTGCAGCACATCATCATCAAATTAGGAACACTATGAAACCAATACAAAGCATGCCTACAAAGTCGATCATATCAAAATTAAGGAGAGAGCTACTTATGGCCCAAAGTGGAGGTGCGGCGGTTTGTCATCCTTAGACAAAAGGTGGTCTTTCAGGAGTGGTCATTGTTTGTCACCACCTCCCACCTATGCTACACATTAGATACTTGATAGAGTATGTTTGCTTGCTATTTATGTGATCTAATGCATCAGTTACTTCATTTTTCACCAGCTAAAACTTTGAAGAGGAGGGGGAAGTGGATTTATTATACTACCAGATCAATTAGGGAGAGAAGAATCGAATTAAGGAATCAAAATGCTGAAACTCTGGTCAAAGAAGGCAAAGCCAAAATGGAGGATGAAGAATCCTAGGAATAGCTGAGTCACCGACCTCTTCAACAAGACCATGCCTCCATCCAAGCCTATAACATCCAGGCATTGCTCCAATAGGTGTGTCCTCTTCACCTGCAAGTGCGTGCAATTTGTAAAAACAGATTGAGAGAGGTGTTTTAGTAGAGAAGAACATAGTTCAGTCAGATACTCACCCTCATGAATAAATAGTGGATATACAAGATTCGCAGGGCTTATATTTGTTTCCTGGAATGCAGCCCTAACTGCTGGAGACTTACGATTACGGCGTGGTCGCCTATTAATTGGCTATACAAGAGAAATCTGATCATTAGCTACAGGCACATAGAAAATCAATCACATCAACTTCCAATGCAGTATTGCGTCAATATAAAAACATTACCACCAAAAATTCACAATACAGTCTGCCAATTCAACCAAGATGATATCATTTATACAAAAAACAAGTAAAAACTATACTACTTACTAAATAATAAACGTGGTACGCACTGAAAACATACTAGAACTTGAAGGATTAAGCTTTAGTTACACCATCTTCAAAGTCAAGTTTTGATTGTGTAAATGGAATTAAGACACTTTGACGTTTCTAAAATTACCAGAAACACCCTATACATAAATGTCATTTAATTTGCAAGTATCAATTTGAACATTCCGCACCCTGCGTCCAGATAAGAATAGCCAAAGATGTTCAAAGAAGTTGTTAGACCTTATATGTACACTTCAAGATTTTATAGTTCGATATAATTTTTAAAGTGTGGTTGCTTTCCGCTATAAGGCTTTCTGTAGCAGGAACTCTTGAAAATGTTACACAAAATCTTGGAAAGGTTAGATAATGCCTCAAAATGTAATAACACCCTTCAGCATCAGTTTCGCAGTCTTCCAATACCATACTAAGTATTATTTATGAAACTCCCATTATATCATTTCAATTGAGTAGGTGAACAAATTTTTTATATCCTAAGCTAGTTATCATTTATTGAGATGCCTGTACTCAATTGTGACTAAGTTATCACATCATATTTGTTCTCCACATCTTTTGCTATTCCCATGTACAGTTGGTAAGTTAGATTTCATTCAGAAACAATGTAAAAGAAATGTAATTACACCACAGTCAAATACATCTGGCAAGTTCAATTAAAAACAAATAGAACATTCTGAACTCTTTAATATCTAATTCTGATAACAATTTGATAAGAAATTAGAAACTGACTTTCAGCAGCATAGAATGAAAAAGATGGATATTTTGAACACTTCCTCACCATTTCCAAAATGGACATTCAACAAATTTACAAGTAATGATAAGCCTCAAACTAACCAGTGAAGACACGGCAGGAGTACCGGCAGGTGCAGCCGGCCTTGGTGGAACTGGAGGAGCTTCAGGCGCATTTCCAGCAACCACAGCAGCCTCACACTCCTCATCAGTCAAGCCCATCTTTCTCAAGGGCCCTGAACCAGACCCTTCACTGCTAGCCCTTATGGTCAACACCCTCCTACGGTTCAACCTAATAGAAGGCCGTGCACAAAACAAATTTGGCGATGGCTTCACTGTCACCTCAAACTTCACAGCTCCAATATTACAAGGTGAGTTCAACATTGCTGCGGAAGCCATTATTGCTCAGATAAGCAGCTCTACAAGTATGACGAAAAATGCACAAATTAGGGTCCCAAATCCATAACATGAAGAACCAAAAAAGATTACATTATAAAACAAATTGGAATTTGAGCTTTACAAAGCATAATTTAGCAACAGAAGTGATTTCTTAATTAACTTGGCAAAAGCCCAAGAAAAAAAATATATCACTAAGATTGAAATTTGAGCATTCCAAAACATAATTCAGATTAAGTTGTGATTATCTCCAAAATTTGACCAAAACCCAGAAAATGTCTAATGATTCTATTAGTAAAACCAATAACAAAAAGAACCAAGAAAAAGTTTCACTACAAGGCTAGAAATTTTAGCATTAGTAAGCACAATGGAGATGAACATATGATTTCTTAAGTTATTTGGAGAAAACCCAAAAAAGATGGAAACTTTCAAATTCATCTATCCACTTAAGCAAATCCAATAACAAAAAACCCCAAAAAAGGATTGAATTACAAGAATTGAATTTGAGCTTTCCAAACCACAATTGAGCTAAAGATATGATTTTTTTTTGTTGAAAATTTGGTTAAAATTCCAATATGCATCAATGAATTGTAGTAAAACCCAACAGAGATTATATTAGAAGAATTCATCTTTAAGGCATCGAAAAGCAAAATTGAGGTAAAGATGTGATTTTTCTCAAGTAATTTTTGCAGAACACAATAAATTCTAATATGCATCAATGAACTGCAGTAAAACCCAACTAGCTTATATTATAAGAATTAAAATTTGAGGCATTGAAGAGCAAAATTGAGCTAAGGATGTGATTTTTCGCAAGTAATTTAGCAGAAAAAATCTAGAAAAAGAGAAGGAAAAGTTTACCTTCAGAATAGAGGAAGAGAGGGAGAGGGAGAAGGAGAATTGAAGAATCTTATCAATAAAGAAGGCCAATTGACGTGAACTTCTGACAAGAAGATTAGATTTCGGTTGGCATTTTCTAAGTACATATAAAATCTATTCCATTCTATTCGTCCAGTCAAATATCGTATGCTTCTTGTTGGGGCCCTGTTTTGTTAGTTTCTTACCGTCCGTTTGAGTACTTTATCACTCATAATCTTGAATTTTCGACGGTAACAAAAGAAATCTTGAATTTTGGATTTAGGGATATAACTTTGAATTATTATTTGTTTGTCAATGTTGATTTGGTGTAAGTTTCTTTTATTATTACTGTTTCGAAATTAATTAACAAAACTAGAATATTGTCTGCGCTTCGCGCAATGATGAAGAAATCAGTAAAATTATTACATAAGTTTTCTCTTTAAATGTAGTCAATATAAATATAAAGTTTTCACGTATATGTATGCCAAAAAATTAGTTTTATATATTGATAACAGCAAATACTCTTTTTACAATTAGCTCGAACCCTCTTCATATCATCAATTTGACATACCAGTGCACAACGTGAATAAATCAATTATGTTAAGATATTTGACTAAAAACAACATCAGATTTTAACTTTCACATTAGCTTACCCTAAATTAAATTTCTCAAAACCAATTTCGTATTTGTAATTTATTCTAGAAATAGTTCTCATCAAGATTTAGTTTCAAGTTGAGCATCCTACGTTGATTTCTTAAAAACACTTGATGTTTCTATTATGGTTACAAACTTTCAAAATCATAAATTCTTTCATATGCTTTTTACTTATTTTAAAGGTCGACTACATTTTTTCTACTAAATTTGTTTTAGTATTTCAAACAAAATAAATTACTCTTTGACCATAAAGTTACGATGAAAAATAAAAAGGAAAGACAAGTTATTCGACAATAAGGTTAGAATAAAGGAAATTAAATCCTTCAAATGTCTCCAATATATGGTAAACGATTTATATTAGAATCAACTCTAAAAGTCCTCGCGACCACCAACTCTATGCAAAGCAAGTATAGTCGTGCATCAGAATTAGAGTGAAAATGAATGTTAGTGTATTCTTTGAATTTGAGTCTTTTCAGTTTGTCGAAATTAAACAGTTGATTTGTTCAGAGGCTTCTTTCTCTAGACTGAATGTTGATTACTATGGGTTCTTACAGATAATAGATTTTGCATTAGGGTGAAACATGGTTTATATGGAGATCTATATATACTCTAAGTTTGTGAAGCATATGCATGTGATTTTTTTTTTTTTTGGTTGGTGAAGTGTGTGATATTTGTCCACAGTGGTATAGTGATAATGAGGTATCAAAATCTATTTTTCGCGTTTAAAACACTTGCAAAAGGATACATTTTCGTTATGTGCCACCAAATATCCATAGCCTTATCAGCAAAAGTTTGGACTTTGCATTATATTGCAGCATCTCAATAAGAACTTAATCTTAGCCCGCCTTTATAGAAAAAGAGAGAAAGAAACGTACTAACAACTTTCACAAGAATGATAACCAAGCTTTTCGATAATATAATCTGCAGCGGCACATTAATTCCTCAATTAGGCACCAAATAACTATTTTAAAAGGTATTTATTCTTAGAACTTTGAAGAACAGATCTGTAAATTCTAAATGCTATATCAAACTTGCAAAAAAAATAAGAGATCAAACGAATGAATTGAAGAAATGAGACTTTGACCACCAATAATTCTTTCAGAAAAAATAACATACCAAAAAGAAGACAGTCGTACTTTGGCATCCGAAACATGCCCATATTCCATTTTGGCCAAAAAAACTTGAGCAACAAAGAGAAATACCTAAGGATAGAGGACAAACATGATCTAATTCCCACCTAAAGCAAACTTGATAATTTGATCTAAGTCTCAATTTACACTTCTTGATGGCTTACCAATTATTAAGTTTCAGTCAGCATGTGATTATTACAAGCAAAAGAAAAGGGCTAGCATCCTATATGTCCACTTCGGAGGATACTGCAATTTTAAGTTCTGTAAACAACTAATTAGCTACAAGTCTATGACTCACTCTTTATGTCAAGCCATTGGACCCTGATCACCTAAGGCTTGCTCCCTTTAGAAAGCCTCAAGTCACAGCCCAAAATTCGCATGTCGTGATGACGTTTATCTCAATACTAGGCAAGCCGACAATCTCAATATAAGCTTGAAAATATAATATTTACATTCAATATAAAAATAATCTCACAAATACTGATATAAAACGCTCCCAAAACCCGGTGTCACTAAGTACATGAGCATCTAAATAGTAACAAAGTCTGACTGATAAGAATACTATCTGAAAATATAAAACAGTATAATAACTGAAAGGAAAGAGAGTCAAGGTTTGCGGACTCCAAGCAGCTACCTTGATAGTCTCCAACAGATAAATCCTCAAATCTGGCAACCGCTGTATCCGGAAGTACCTGAATCTGCACACGAGGTGCAGAGTGTAGTATGAGTGCAACCAACTCAATAAGTAACAAGACTAACCTTTGGGCTGGAAGTAGTGACGAGCTCAACAAGTATAGTCTAGTATAGAAATAACAGTACAAAAATGTAGGCATGTTTTCCAATTCAACAGTTATACTCAGTACAGGTAAAATAGACAAATTCTGCATGATATGAGGAATGTGACATCTTTATATCTACATGCCAAAATATATGCTGTATGTGATGTAGCACAATGGAAACCTTGTGTACTCACACTCTCCGATTACTCAATCACTCAGTACTGTATATGGTCAATCCACCTTGGGGAACTCCATCCCAGATATATATATATATATATATATATATATATATATATATATATATATATATATATATATATTATCTGACAATCAGTCACTCAGTACTGTACAAGGCCAATCTAACCCAGGGAACTTCATCCCAAGTATAAGTAAATTAAGGCAACTCCATCCCAAATGTAAATAAATAAGATAACTCCATGCCTAGGGAACTCTATCCCTAATATAAATAAATAAGGCAACTCCATGCCTAGGGAACTCCATCCCTAATATAAATAAATTACGCTCACTGTGGGGGGTGCAGACTTCGGAGGGGCTCCTTCAGCCCAAGCGCTATAATAAGTTAGATCCAGGCATAAATAAATAAAATATGATGCGGCATGCAACCCGATCCCATAAATATCACTCAAAATCTCTAGTCTCTCAGGCTCTCAAACACATGAAAATCAACTTGACATGATGATATGATGTATGAATGAATGACAACAGAGACTGAGATATGATATACAAATGATGGATGTGACTGAGTACACAATTACAATTTAAACAAATAATTCCACAGCAACACGACCCATGTGGGTCCCAAAAATATCGACACGTAGCCTGAACATGTACTTCAATATGAGTCTCAGCTCAATTTCTCTAACACGTGGAGGATATGTGGATAATGACATTTATTTAATTATTCAACTCCACGGAATCAATTAAATCACAATTTCTACGGTGTACGCCCACACGCCCGTCACCTAGCGTGTGCATCACCTCCAAATAATTGATATAACATAAAATTCAGGAATTCATACCCTCAAGACCAAGTTTAGAAATGTTACTTACCTCAAACCGTGTAATTCTTTATTCCAATATGCCCTTACCTCTCGAATCTGCCTCCGAACGCCTTGAATCTAGTCAAAATTAATTCGATTCAGTCAATATAAATTATAGGAATTTAATTCCATATGAAAATAATAATTTTTTAATAAAATCCGAAATTTTACTCAAAAATTGCCGGGGCGGGGGCACGTCTCGGAACCCACCAAAAGATATAAAATATGAATGCACATTCGACCACGAGTCCAACCATACTTATTTTATCAAATTCTGATATCAACTCGACCCTCAAATCGTCAATTTAAACTTAAGGGTTTTCAAAATTTTCCCAACTTAAAGTACCAATTAAATGTTCAAAATAGCAATAGATTCGGGTAATTTGACCAAAATTGAGTTAAGAACACTTACCCCGTTGTTTTTCTTGAAAATCTCCCGAAAATTGCCTCTCCCCGAGCTCCAAATCATTAAAAATAGAAGTCCCATTTTCAGAACTTAAACTCTCTGCCCAGGCATTCCTTCTTCGCGAACGCGGAAGCTCCCTCACGTTCGCGAAGCACAAAACTTCACTGCCCAAAAATTTCTCTTACACGAACGCGATGACCAGAGATCCCAGGTCTCCGCGAACGCGGAGCCTCACTCGCGAATGCGTAGGCCAACACTCCAGCCCTCTCTCTTCTTCTTCGTGAACACGACCGCCTTCTATCGTTCGCGATGCACACTGACCCTCAACCTTCGCGAACGCGGGAACCCCATCGCGAACGCGAAGAAAGAAACCAGACAGTGCATCAGAAAAATTTCAGCAAAGTTCAAAGTCCAAAATTCAATCCGTTAATTATCCGAAACTCACTCGAAGCTCTCGGGACCTCAACCAAATACAACAACAAATCCTAAAACATCATACGAACTTAGTCGAACCTCTAAATCACATCAAACAACGCTAAAAACACGAATCATACCCCAATTCAAGCTTAATGAAACTAAGAAATTCTAACTTCTACATTCGATGCCGAAACCTATCAAATCAAGTCCGATTGACCTCAAATTTTGCACACAAGTCATAAATGAAATAACGGATCTATTCTAATTTCTAGAATCAGATTCCGACCCCGATATCATAAAGTCAACTCCTCGGTCAAACTTCCAAACTTAAATTTCTATTTTAGCCATTTCAAGCCTAATTTAACAACAAACTTCCAAATAATTTTGCAGACATACTCCTAAGTCCAAAATCACCATACGGAGCTATTGGAATCATCAAAACTCTATTCCGGAGTCGTTTACACATAAGTCGACATCCAGCCTATTTTTTTTTTACTTAAGCTTTAAATCTTGGAACTAAGTGTTCCAAATTCATTCTGAAACCTCCTCGACAAGTCACATAATTATAATTTGACACAGGATAAGCAATAAATGAGGGAACGGTGCTGTAATACTCAAAACGACCGGCCGGGTCATTACATTCTCCTCTTCTTAAACAAACGTTCATCCTCGAACAGGTTTAGAATTATACCTGGAGTCTCAAATAGGTGTGGATATTTGCTCTGCATCTCCCGTTCAGTCTCCCAAGTAGCTTCTCCGACTGGCTGACCTCTCCACTGTACTTTCACTAAAGCTATGTTAGTTGACCTCAACATTCAAACCTGTCGATCCAAAATGGCCACTAGCTCCACATCATAAGTCAAATTATCATCCAACTGCACTGTACTGAAATCCAAAACATGAGACGGATCTTTGACATACTTCCGGAACATAGATACATGAAACACTAGATGAACACCCGATAGACTAGGTGGCAATGCAAGTTTATAAGCCACCTCTCCAATCTTCTTATGTATTTCAAAAGGCCCAATATACCTAGGACTCAACTTGCCCTTCTTCCCAAATCTCATAACACCCTTCATAGGTGAAACTCAAAGTAGTACCCTCTCTCCTACCATTGAAGTAACATCGCGAACCTTCCGGTCGGCATAACTCTTTTGTCTATACTGTGCCGTGCGAAGTCTATCCTGAATTAATTTAACCTTTTTCCAAAGCATCCTAAACTAAATCAGTACCCAATAGCCTAGCCTCACTCGGCTCAAACTAACCCACCGAAAACTGACACCGTCTCCCATATAAAGCCTCATACAGAGCCATCTGAATGCTCGATTGGTAGCTGTTGTTATAGGCAAACTCTGCATGTGGAAGAAACTGATCCCAAGAACCCCCAAAATCTATAACACAAGAACGTAGCATATCTTAATATCTGAATAGTGTGCTCGGACTGTCCATCCGTCTGATGGTGAAATAATGTACTCAACTGAACCTGTATGCCTAATTCTTGTTGCACTGCTCTCCAAACCTGTGATGTGAACTGTGTGCCCCGATCTGAAATGAATGACACTGGCACACCGTGTAGGCGAACAATCTCGCGGATATAAATCTTGGCCAACCGCTCTGAAGAATAAGTAGTGCCGACCGGAATAAAATGCGTGAACTTGGTCAACCGATCCACAATCACCCAAATAACATCAAACTTCCTCAAAGTCCGTGGGAGTTCAACTACGAAGTCCATGGTAATACGCTCCCATTTCCATTCAAGAATTTCAAGTCTCTGAAGTAATCCGCCCGGTCTCTGATGTTTGTACTGCACCTGTTGAAATTTAAACACCGAGCTACATACCCAACTATATCTTTCTTCATTTTTCTCCACCAATAGTGCTGCCTCAAATCCTGGTACATCTTAGCGGCACCCGGATGAATGGAATACCGCGAACTGTGGGCTTCTTCAAGAATCAATTCACGCTGCCCATCTACATTTGGCGCACAAATCTAACCTTGCATCCTCAATACCCCATCATCCCCAATAGTAACATCTATGGCATCACCATGCTGAACGGTGTCCTTAAGGACAAGCAAATGAGAATCATCATACTGGCGCTTTCTGATGCGATCATATAAAGAAGACCGAGAAACCACACAAGCTAGAACCCGACTGGGCTTCGAAACATCTAATCTCACGAACTGGTTGGCCAAGGCTTGAACATCAACTGCAAGGGGCCTCTCACCAATAGGAATGAATGCAAGGCTACCCATACTCACCGCCTTTCTACTCAAGGCATCGGCCACCACACTGCCTTTCTGGGATGATACAGAATAGTAATATCATAATCCTTTAGCAGCTCCAACCATCTCCGCTGCCTAAAATTTAGATCCTTCTGTTTGAATAAGTGCTGAAGGCTCCGATGATCTGTACATACCTCACAAGACACACCATAGAGATAGTGCCTCCAAATCTTCAATGTATGAACAATGGCTGCCAATTCTAAATCATGAACAGGGTAGTTCTTTTCATGTGGCTTCAACTGGCGCGAAGCATAAGCAATCACTCTACCTTCCTGCATTAAGACATACCCAATACCAATCCGAGAAGCATCATAATACATTGTATAAGAGCCTGAAGCTGAAGGCAAAACTAGAACTGGAGCTGTGGTTAAGGCAGTCTTGAGCTTCTAAAAGCTCTCTTCACACTCATCCGACCACCTGAATGGAGCACCTTTCTTGGTCAATTTAGTCATAGGTGCTGCAATAGACGAGAAGCCCTTCATAAAGTGATAATAATAACCAGCCAAGCCGAGAAAACTCCGAATCTCAGTAGCTGAAGATGGCCTGGGCCAACTCTGAACTGCCTCTATCTTCTTCGGATCCATCTTAATTCCCCCACTGGACACTATGTGTCCCAACAATGCTACCGAACTAAGCCAAAACTCACACTTGGAGAATTTGGCATAAAGTTTCTCCTCCCTCAGCCTTTGTAGTACAATACTCAAGTGCTGTGCATATTCCTCCTGGCTACGTGAGTACACCAGGATATCATCAATAAATACTACGACAAACAAATCAAGATACGACTGGAACACACTATTCATCAAGTGCATAAATATTGTTGGGGCGTTGGTTAGCCCAAAAGATATCACGAGAAATTCATAGTGACCACAACGGGTCCTGAATGCCGTCTTTATAATATCCGAGTCCTGAATTTTCAACTAGTGGTACCAAATCTCAAATCAATCTTAGAGAACAACCTCGCTCCCTGGAGCTGATCAAATAAATCATCAATACGGGGCAAAGGATACTTGTTCTTGATTGTAACGTTGTTCAACTACTTGTAGTCGATGCACATCCACATAGTACCATCTTTTTTTTCACAAATAGAATCAGTGCACCCCAAGGCGACACACTAGGCATAATAAACCCCTTATCAAGAAGTTCCTGAAGTTGCTCTTTCAATTCGGTAGGTGCCATACGATACAGAGGAATAGAAATGGGCTGAGTGCCCGACACCAAGTCAATACCAAAGTCAATATCCCTGTCAGGTGGCATACCCGGCAGGTCTGCAGGAAATAGATCCGAAAAATCTTGCACTACCGGTACAGAATCAATAGTAGGAGTGTCTGCATCAACATCTCTCACAAAGGCCAGATATGACAAACACCCCTTCCCGACCATCTGTTGGGCCTTCAAATAAGAAATTATCCTACTGGGAACATAATCTAGAGAACCTCTCCACTCAACCTTCGGCAATCCTGGTATCGCCGACGTCACGATTTTTACGTGACAGTCCAGAATAGAATGACATGGAGACAACTAATCCATACCCAAGATTACATCGAAATCAACCATACTAAGCAATAAGAGATCCACTCTAGTCTCTAATTCCCTAATACTTACCACACATGACCAATACACACGGTCCACAATAATAGTATCGCCCACAGGCAAAGATACACGAACAGGTAAAACTAAGGACTCACGGGTCATATCCAGATAACAAAAAAAATATGAGAAAGCATACGAATATGTGGAACCAGGGTCAAATAATATAGAAGCTTCCATGTGGCACACTGAGACAATACATGTGATCACTACATCTAAAGCAATAGTATCTGGCCTGAGAGGAATAACATAAAATCGGGACTGACCGCCACCGGATCGACCTCCCCCTCTAGGGCGACCTCTAGCTGCATGTGCCCTACCCCGTGCTGGCTGGGCGAGTAGTGAATTAACTGGTGCGGGAGCCGCAACCTGACTCCTCTGCTAAGAATAGTTACCAGAAGAACCTGGTATAGATGAACCCTGAACTGATGGTGCACGAGATGAATTCTGAGCTGGAAGTGCACTAAGAGAAGACTGACTCGATCGAGCACTATATGAACCATGGCTAGCTGATGCGCCACGATGAGCTGGACGAGCCATCTGAGTGGGCCTTTAAGGTCGACCCCTACTGTGATAGGTCTGTCCCCCAAAAGAAACACCGCTGAAATTACCCAGACCATGAGACCTCTTGGCCTCCCTCTCCTTACGCTCCGAAGTACGGACCATTTCTAGCCGTCGAGCACTATCAACCACCTCCTCGAATTTAGCACCCACTACATTTCCCAGAGTCATAACAAAACGGAACTAATGGTTGAGGCCATTAATGAACCTCTTTATATTTTCCCTCTCAGTGGGAACCAACCAAACTGCATGACGAGCCAATTCTGAAAATTGCATCTCATACTGAGTCACGGACAGGCCCTCCTGATGTAAATACTCGAATTGCCTATGCAGTTCCTCTCTGCAGGTCTGCGGCACAAACTTCTCCAAACATAATACGGAGAACTCATGCCATGATAGTGGTGCTGCACCAACTGGTCTGCTCCTCTCATAAGTCTCCCACAATCTGAAGGCTGCCCCGGTCAGCTGAAAAGTAGTAGATGAGACCCCACTGGTCTTCAGAATACCCGCTTTACGAAGCATTCATTGGCATCTGTCCAAGAAATCCTGAACATCCTCTCACTCAGTTCCACTGAAAGTTAGAGGATGAAGTCTACCAAATCTCTCTAATCTCTTTTACTCCTCGTCATTCAGAATAGGACCCACCTGGGCCTGAGCAACTACAACAGGCTGGACTGGTAATTCCCCCGATATCTGAAGTCCCAGCACTACCTACTCTGGAGTACGGGCGACAGGGGTATGAGTACCTCCCCCGTCCTGAGAAGTGGCTGGTGCGGCCTGACCCGTAACCACCCGAGCAAGGCTAGTGCAAACAGTCAATATCTGTGTTAAAGCCTCCTGAAGGCCTGGGATCACAATAGGCATAGCTGGTACCTAAGTTGGCCCCGCCGGCTCTACTATATCTGGAACCTGCTCTTGAGCTGGAGCAACTGGTGGTTCTACAGGTGCTGCTCTTACTGTTGTACGAGCTACACCTCGACCTCTACCACAGCCCCGGCCTCTACCATGATCCCGACCTCTCATGGCCCTAACTGGTGGCACTGGTGGCTAACCATTCGATCCGGTAGTACGTGTCCTCACCATTTGAGAGGGAATAGAATAACAAAAGTTTAGTTTTCAAAATAAACAAATTCTCACGACAGAATGCAAGAAAGTGAAAGTTTTCCTAAGGGTTCGGTAGCCTCTCGAAAATAAGTACAAATGTCTCTGTACCGATCTGCAAGACTCTACTAAACCTGCTCATGACTCGGGAGACCTATGTAACCTAGGATGTGATACCAACTTTTCATGACCCAAAATTCGCATATCGTGATGGCGCCTATCTCAATACTAGGCAAGCCGACAATCTCAATATAAGTTTGAAAACATAATATTAACATTCAATATAAGAAAATCTTACAAATACTTATATAAAATACTCCCAAAACCCGGTGTCACTAAGTACATGAGCATCTAAATAGTAACAAAGTCTGACTGATAAGAACACTATGTGAAAATATAGAACAATACAATAACTGAAAGGAAAGAGAGTCAAGGTCTGCGGACGCCAAACAACTACTTTGATAGTCTCCAATAGATAAATCCTCAAATCTGGCAACCGCCGTATCCGGAAGTACCTAGATCTGCACACGAGGTGCAGAGTGTAATATGAGTACAACCAACTCAATAAGTAACAAGACTAACCTTTGGGCTGAAAGTAGTGACGAGCTCAACAGGTACAATTTAATATAGAAATAATAGTACAGAAATGTAGGCATGTTTTCCAGTTAAACTCAGTACAGGTAAAATAGATAAATTCTGCATGATATGAGTAATATGACATTTCTATATCTACATGCCAAAATATATGATGTATGTGATGTACCACAATGGAAACTTCGTGTATTCACACTCTCCGAATACTCAATCACTTAGTACTGTATATGTCCAATCTAGCCCAGGGAACTCCATCACAGATATATATATATATATATATATATATATATATATATATATATATATATATATATATATATATATATATATCAACTGTCAATCAGTCACTCAGTATTATACAAGGCCAATCTAGCCTAGGGAACTCTACCCCAAGTATAAGTAAATTAAGGCAACTCCATGCCTAGGGAACTCCATCCCAAATGTAAATAAATAAGGTAACTCCATGCTAGAGAACTCCATCCCTAATATAAATAAATAAGGCAACTCCATGCCTAGGAACTCAATCCCAAAAATAAATAAACTGCGCTCACTGTGGGGGTGCAGACTCCGGAGGAGCTCCTTCAGCCCAAACGCTATAATAAGCCAGATTCAGGCATAAATAAATAAAATATGTTGCGGCGTGCAGCCCGATCCCATAAATATCACTCAAAATCTCCAGTCTCTCGGGCTCTCAATGACATGAAAATCAACCCGACATGATGATTTGATGTATCAATGAATGACAAAGAGACTAAGATATGATATGCAAATGATGGATGTGACTGAGTACACAATTACAATTTAAACAAATAATTCCACAACAACACGACCCATGTGGGTCCCAAAAATATCGGCACGTAGCCTGAACATGATCTTCAATATGAGTCTCAGCTCAATTTCTCTAACACGTGGAGGATATGTGGATAATGATATTTATTTAATTATACAACTCCACGGAATCAATTAAATAATAATTTCTACGATGCACGCCCACACGCCCGTTACCTAGCGTGTGCGTCACCTCCAAATAATTGATATAACACAAAATTCAGGGATTCATACCCTCAGGACCAAGTTTAGAAATGTTACTTACCTCAAACCGTGTAATTCTTTATTCCATTATGCCCTTGCCTCGCGAATCGGCTTTCGAACGCCTTGAATCTAGTCACAATTAATTAGATTCAGTCAATATAAATTATAGAAATTTAATTCCATATGAAAATACTAATTTTCCAATAAAATCCGAAATTCCACTCAAACATTGATAGTGGGGCCCACATCTCGTAACTCGACAAAAGTTACAAAATATGAACGCTCATTTGACCACGAGTCCAACCATACCAATTTTACCAAATTCTGATATCAACTCGACCCTCAAATCGTCAATTTAAACTTAAGGGTTTTCAAAATTTTCCCAACTTAAAACACCAATTAAATGCTAAAAATAGCAATAGATTCGGGTAATTTGACCAAAATTGAGTTAAGAACAATTTGCCTCCAGTTTTCCTTCGCGAACGCGGGAACCCCATCGCGAACGCGAAGAAGAAAATCAGACAGTGCATCAGAAAAATTCCAACAAAGTTCAAAGTCCAAAATTCAATCCGTTAACCATCCGAAACTCACCCGAGGCCCCCGGGACGTCAACTAAATGCACCAACAAGTCCTAAAACATCATACGAACTTAGTCGAACCTCTAAATCACATCAAACAACGCTAAAAATATGAATCATACCCCAATTAAAGCTTAATGTAACTAAAAAATTCTAACTTCTATATTCGATGCCGAAACCTATCAAATCAAATCCGATTGACCTCAAATTTTGCACACAAATTATAAATGAAATAACTGACCTATTCCAATTTCCAGAACCATCTGGGTCGTTACACGTCAGAACTTACAAAAATACTTCTCCAAATAGAAAGCCTCAGAACTCGCACAACTCAGTTTCTGAGTTACAGTCATATTCGACTCAAACACATGTGAATGAAGATCATATTGAGAATAATCATAAATATATGCAAAGTAAGCAGATAACAAAAGTGAGTTATTACTGATATCTTCTTGACTTGTTCCCCAATCACAATTTAAAGCTGGTGTAGAATTCATCACAAATCTTTTGAGAGTTCCTTGAGAATGAAAACGTTCTTGTGTTCTTTTTGTGTGTGGGGGACTATTTGATGATTGGCTTGCGGACATTCTGGAATTCTCTTTATTTTTATTTATACCCTGCACCTCTTAAATTGAGAAATTGAAAAGGCAAACCTCTTAAATTGGCGTTTGATAAAATTTTGAAACGGTACGTCTGATTACATTTTGAAAGGAACGTTTGGTTAAAGTTTGAAGCAGCAACTTTTCTTATTTATTAGGGTACAACTAATATCCTTAGGGATCGTTTGGTATGAGGTATAAGTACAAATAATATTGAGATAAAAATTTAATATCACCTTAATACTTTATTTGGTTAGCAAATCTGGGATAAGTTATCCCAGAATTAAAATTAATACCAGAATAAATTATACCTTGTAGGGGGTAGGGTAATTAGTGCCGGGATAACTTATACCTTCTTCTTAGAAATTATGCAAATGTCATTTTTAATACAACATACCAAACAGTGGATAAAAAATAATTCCAGCATAACTAATTTCAATATAACTAATCCCAGCATAATCTATATTCAAACCAAACGACCCCTTATTTTTTGAATGCAATAATCCCAGCATAACTCTCTCTCTCTCTCTCTCTCTCTCTCTCTCTCTCTCTCTCTCTCTCTCTCTTAATTTATAAACTTGTATTGTTAATATTTTATCAAAATTATATGAACTGATATTACCCCTTAATATACTCTTTTTTTTTTAAATTTTTAAATTTTTTAACTCTGTTCATATCTTTTCTCCAATTTTTTTAAAGATTTGGATCTTTTCTTAATATCTCTTTTTTTAACATCACCCTGGCCACAGTTAAACACATTTGCCCATTCTAACACTTTTGTGGTAATATTTTGGGCTTTAACTGGTCTCTCCTAGGAATTTACAGGTTAATCCATTAGAGTTATTAAGAAATTGAAAAGATAACCATATACTTAGAGTGATTTTTTGATTATTTACAAACTAGCAACTAAGAAATTAAATATATAAGACATGGACATAATATAAAGCTATAAATAAATCGGGATAATAAACAGTAACATAATTTATAGATAAAACAGTAACTTACATGTTTACAGGAGAGAGATTTCTCTTTCGGTAAACCCAAAAGAGTTTACTTGACTTGAATAAAAACTTGCACACTAAAGCATAAAACTTTTATTTATTTTACAGGTTTGAGACAGATAATACTAAAGTATACATAGGGAAATATTTTACAAAGGGAGTTATGGATGGAGGATGGTTTTTTGGTGGGTTTGGGTGAAGGAAATGGTGAAGGAGAGAGTGTGTTTTCTTCGGATGGCTGTTGTAGTTGTGTTGTTTCTTCTTCATTCTTGCTCTTCTTATATAGCCGAGTCTTTTTAGCAGATTTTAAAACAGACTTCAAACATCTTCAGAAACCTTTCTTTTCTAGCCTTGTCGGGTACTTCATTAGGCCCCATCGTCACATGGCTTGAGCAAAGATGATTCCTTTTTATTTGTCACTTTGTAATTATTTTTTCCACTCAAACACTCTAACGTCTTCTCATCACTACTTTATGTCGTTTCTTCTTTTTTCACATGTCTTTTGCATTATTGTACCTTCTGTGCCAGAGTGATTCTTCACTATTTGTCGTTTTGTCTTCTGTTTTGTTCTCAAAATTTTATTCTACGTGTCAAGATTATGTAGAGCTATTGAGTCGAAACTCATTTTCGAATCATCATTTGGATCCTGAGCATCTTGATAGTCTAGGTAGTTCTCATCTTCGTAATTATCATCTTCTCTTGATCTTTGGGACATTTCTGGACTGAGATTTATTTCTGGACTGGGATTTCTTTCTGGGATTTTTGATAATATGTTTGTCTTGCTTGTCTTTGTCTTGAAAGAATCTTTCTAATGTTTGCTTAACTATATCTTGAAAGTAAGGGGGAGGGGGATGAATTGTGGACTATTAAAACTTACTTGACTAAGTTTGAGTTTAGTCGACTGGTTTTCGAATAACACACATATAAGATAGAGATGAATGCAATGAATTGAAAGCAGAACAAGACACAACAGTTTTTATACTGGTTCAGTACCTGTGTGGTACTTACGTCCAGTTTCCCTTGGGTCAGAAGGGTTCTCTTAGATCTTTGATAAAGAATTACAACAGTGATGATTTTAGCTCGTTCACCACCAATGATGTTTTAGCAACAATAATTTCTGGATGTTGACACAACTCTCTTTGGTGTTCTAATTCTTCCTATCTTTTGTGGCACTTATAGAATTAAGAATAAAGTGCTTGTACTAAGAACTAGAGAAACTTAGAAAACAGTGTTTGTGATTACACAGTTCAGTCCTTGAGTTGACAATGTTCTTATAGGTGAGTATTATTGTGTATTTGATATTTGATTCGAGGAAGGTATCTCACATTCCTTCAAGAGAGATAGGCTAGATTTATTAATCCAAGGAGTGCTCTGTTCCATGCCGAAAATGAGCAGCACTTCAAGTTGTCTCATTTGGTGGGTGGATTAATTAATCCAAGGAGTGCTTCATTGTTTTATCAAAGAAAAGAGCAACACTTCCAATTGTCTCCCATTATGTTATGTTTCCCACTTAAATTGTCTCCCATTGCTTTTGTCATTCCTTCTTGGTCGTTTTGGCTTGTGCTTCTGCTGAATCTTTTGGAATTTGGTTTCCTTTTTGATAGCTTCTTGTCCTAGTATCATCTCCTTTGATTTAGCATCACCAACTTTTCTTTGATCTCATTTTCTTCTGTTGGTGCCTTGATTCCTACAATCAAACTAGATAGGAATTAGTTTTGCACAATTGTCATCATTGAAACTTAGATGTAATAATCTCTCCCTTTTTGATGAAGACAATAAAGAGAGAGTAAATAAAGTATACTTCCCTTTCATCACTTTGAGATGCCTGCTCCCTTGCTCCTCCTGAGTTGTTGTACTCATTACTGCTCCCCTGAGTTGTTGATTTACTTCTCCATATTGTTCTCCCACTTTGACATCAATAAAAAGAAAAGAAAATGCAAGCCCAGTATATATAACACAGGAAAATATATACAGAGAATATGCATACTAGTTAGGACAACAAAAGTAATGCCTTCAGCAGAGGCATAGAGTGATGGTTTATACAGACCAATGCAAAAAAAAAAAAGGTCCTAAAACAAAAGCAAGCACAAAAAAGATTGTTTTTAACACACACAAACATGCCTTAATTTCTCCTCAGGAAGTACTTGAGGGTATTGATCACTTTGGTATAGAAAGAGTCATAGGAGGTTTCAACATCTTTGACGAGCTTGTCCATTTTTTCTGTCATAGAGTTGAATGCCCTGGTTCCTTGTCTCCGTGTGGCTCCCATATCTATCCTAAGCTTGGCCACACATGTACCTGTTTCCTTGGTAACTTCCCTGATTTTGTCTACCTGCTCTTTCATCTCCACGAGCATGAGTTTTATACCATCTAGATATTGCTGAATCTGCTGAAGATTTTGAGAGGCGGTTGACTGAGATTCTGGTGGTTCAGTGGGAGCTTCAACCAGTGCTGGGACACTTTAAACTTTGGCGCACTTGATCCATCCATCATTACTTAAAGTGTAACCCATCATAGAAAAAGCTGTCTTATCATAGGTATTGGTAATATGCTTGGGTGTAAAAGGTGCCAGATCAACCTTCATAACTTCGAGAATATGTGAGATAAGTAGGCCATAGGGTAGACAAGCATCAGAAGAGGATATATCCCTGATACTCTCAAGCATATATTGGCGAATCCATACAAATTAGTTGAGTCTTTTATCGTTCACAAGATAGTAAAGAACAAAGATATCTCTGGTAGACAAAGTGCTGAGGGACCCAGTTATAGGAAGTAAAGTGGTGGCTATCATGTGGGCCAAAACCCGGAGTTCAAATTTTAGATTTTTGGGACCAATGTCGAGAGGATTATCAGACAGGAAGGCTTTTACTTCTTCTAAGGAAACTTTAAAGTCTTTTGGCCAGGAATTTTGCACAAAAACCTCATACCCATTAAACTTAGCAGAAAAAATCTTCTCAAATTTATAAGAGTCAAGAACAATTTGAGTGCCTAAAACCATGGATTCCAAGTCATCTTTATCATTCACAAACAAATTTGCATAGAACATTCTCACATGTTCTTCATACACAGAGCTCTCAATAGTATCGAACAGAGAGGAAAGATGTTGAAAATCAAAAATAGCAATCACATCATAATGCAGATTTTTCATAAGAGAGAGATTACAGTGCGTCCATAAGCCATAGATTTTGACTTATAGCACTCAAACCTTGATTTCTCACTTGGACCATAGAATATTAATTTTTCCTCTGACCCAAATTCTGTACTCTCCACTTTCCCTTTCTTGCATGCAGATTTTTTGGGGGTCTGCTCCATGGGCCTCTTTACTGCCTTTTTTTGGCTAATAAGAAGGTCCTCAGAAGATTTACTGTTTTCATTGTCGATTTTGAGAAAATCTGAGTCGATGGATGATTTCAAGTCTACAGTTTCTTCAAGGTTGAGGGTTTTTCGAAACCTTCTGCTTCGTCTGGTGGTAGTGGTAGATGAGAGGTTTCTTTTTTCCATGGTGAGGGTTTCTTTAGAAAGGATGAAGAGTGAGAGGAAGAGAAGAGGGTTCTTATCTAGGCGTTGGGAAGGTTTAAGAGTTGCATTGGTTAAAAGAAAGGACAGATTCAGAAGGAAGTGACTTTTCTGAGGAGATGTTTCGGCGGTACTGATGGAGGTGTAATAATTATACTTACATCAAGGTAAAATTAAACACACATAATAATGAAAATAAAATATTTCAAACATATACAAATGATTTGTTTTATAAAACAGACATAATGCCAATCTTTTTCCGTAGTAGACAAAATCTTTCTTCTAAATGTGGTTTTATAAAAATACCAGCAAGTTGAGATTCAGTACCAATGAACTCTAATACAATATCACCTTTAGCAATATGATCACGGATAAAATGATGCTTGATTTCTATATACTTTGCTTTGGAGTGATGCACAAAATGTTTTGCCAAACATATAGCACTCGTATTATCATAACATATAGGAGTAGAGGTAAGAGATAAATCATAGTCGAGAAGTTGATGCATGATCCAAAGAACTTGTGTACAGCAACTTCCAACAGCTAAATATTTCGCTTCATTTGTTGACAAGGCAACACAATTTTGTTTCTTGCTATGCTAGGAAACTAGTGCATTTCCCAACAGTTGGCATGTGCCACTAGTACTTTTTCTGTCGTCTTATCACCTGCAAAATCTGCATCTGAAAAACCTTTTAAGACAAAATTGTTAGAGTGAGCATACCATAATCCTAATTTAGAGGTCCCAATAAGATATCTCATAATGCGTTTAACAACAGTAAGATGGGATTCCTTTGGAGCTGACTGAAACCTTATACATTTACACACAGTGAACATTATATCTGGTCGAATAGTAGTGAGATATAGTAAAGATCCAATCATTCCTCTATACATAGTTTGATCAACACTTTTTCCATTGTTATCTTCATCAAGCATAGTTGTTGGACTCATTGGAGTCCCAATGGGCTTATCATTTTCTATGCCAAATTTCTTTATAAGCTCCTTGATGTACTTGGTTTTGACTGATAAATATCCCTTTGAGAGACTATTTGATTTGTAGTCCAAGAAAGTAAGTTAGCTCTCCCATCATACTCATTTCGAATTCTCCTTTCATAGAATGGGCAAATTCTTCACATAGAACAGAGTTAGGGCTTCCAAAAATAATATCGTCAACATAAATTTGAGTAATAAGATTACGTGAATTTGTGTGCTTAATAAATAGAGTTGTATCGATATTACCTCGTTTGAAACCTTGATTTAGAAGGAAGGAATTTAATCTTTCATACCAGGCTTGGGGAGCTTGCTTGAGTCTGTATAGAGCTTTAGTCAACTTATATACATGATCTGGGAGAGTGTCATTTACAAATCTAGGAGGTTGCTTTACGTAAACTTTTCCAGAGATGTATCCATTTAGAAAAGCACTTTTTACATCCATTTGGAATAGTTTGAATCCTTTATGAGAAGCAAAGGCAAGTAATATTCGAATAGATTTCAATCTTGCTACAGGTGCGAATATTTCATCGTAGTCGATTCCTTCTTGCTGGGAATAACCTTGCGCAATAAGCCATGCTTTATTTCGTACCACTAGTCCGGATTCATTTAATTTATTTATGTTACCCATTTGGTTCCTACAATAGAAGCACTTGAAGGTTTTGGAACTAGTTTCCTTACTTTATTTCTTTCAAATTGATTAAGTTCATCTTTCATTGCTTTGATCCAGTAAACGTCTTTCAGTGCTTCATCCACTTTCTTTGGCTCAAGTTGAGAAATTAGAGCCATGTGAGAGTTGAGCTTTTGAGATCTTCTGGTAGTGATTCCTTCCTGTGGATTTCCAATAATGAATTTGTGAGGATATCCAGGTTCACTTTTCCATTCATTTGGGATGTTTGTGGTTGGTTCCCTTTCCTCAGTAGTCGATTGTTCTGTTGAAGAAGATTCCTGGATTTTATTATGTTCCTCAATTGACTAATTTTGGTGACCAGTTGACTCCTCTTGACAGTCTTTTCCTACAACAACAGACTTTGGAACAATAGAAATTTCCTCATCTTCAGGAAGTTTTTCATTCCTTGAACGGGGGTTAGTATCAATAAAAATAACATGAATTGATTCTTCTATGCATAAGGTTCTTTTATTATAAACTCTATATGCTCTACTTGAGGGAGAATATCCAAGAAATATACCTTCGTTTCTTTTTAGATCAAACTTACCCAGATTGTCCTTTCCATTATTGTGAATGAAGAATTTGCATCCAAAAGGATGAAAGTAACTGATGTTGGGTTTCTTACTATTTCATAGCTCATATGAAGTCTTTTTAAGAATGGGTCGAATCAAACACCTGTTAATAATATGACATGCTGTGCTCATAGCTTCTGCCCAGAAGTGGTGAGGTAGAGAGTTTTCCACAATCATGGTTCTTGCCATGTCCTGTAAGGTTCTATTTTTATGTTCTACCACTCCATTATGTTGAGACGATCTTGGTGAAGAGAAGTTATGAGAGATTCCTTGGTCATTGCAAAAGTTTTCAAAAGCTCTGCTTTCAAATTCTCCTCCGTGATCACTTCTGATAGTGGAAATGTAGTATCCTTTTTTATGTTGGACCTTCTTACAAAAAACTTCAAAATTCCTTAGGGCTTCATCTTTATGACTTAGAAAAATAACGCACGTAAATCGAGAAAAATCATTCATAATGACAAAAGCATATTTTCTACCACCTATACTAGCAGTTCTAGTTGGACCAAACAAATCCATATGCAAAAGTTGAAGTGGTTTAGTAGTAGAAACAATGTTTTTGATTTGATGGATGAGCGAGTTTGTTTTCCTAGTTGACATGCATCACAAATATGATCTTTTAAAAAATCTAGCTTTGGAAGACCAATGACAAGATCATGTTTAGAAAGTTTTTTAATAGTATGCATGCTAGCATGTCCAAGCTTTCTATGCCAAACCCAAGGGTCATCAATCATAGAAGCAAGACAAATTTGATCACCAAGACTATCTACATTACTGATAGTATAGACATTCCTGTCTCTATTACCTGAAAGAATAACTTTACCTGATTTGTCTTCTATAAACCAGCCATGTTTCTTAAAACGAACTTCACAGTCATTGTCACATAGTTGACTGATACTGAGAAGATTGTAACCGAGTTCATTGACCAGGTATACTTCGTCCACATCACATGTTGAGCTTAGAGGAACTTTTCCAACTCCAATTACGTTTCCTTTTGATTTATCTCCAAAGGAAAATGTTCCTCCATCTAGTTTGGTGACTGTTTTGAATAATTGTTTGTCACCAGTCATATGTCTGGAACACGCGCTGTCAAGATACCATTTTCCTTTTCGATTCTTCTTGCGGTATTCCTGCAAAACAAGATTGCTTATTTTTAGGTACCCAAGCCTGCTTGGGTCCTGAATGGTTAGATTTCTGAGTGTTAGCTTGACGAAAGGATTTAGGTCGCCAGACCCATCTCCTGTTGTCCTTGAACTTGCAATGGTTAGAGGTGTGACCACGTTTTTCACAATAAAAACACAACGGATTATTGAAATTTTCATAGCCTTTTTCTGCTCTAATTTTGTTCCTGCATTGGTTAGTGTTGTGACCATTTTTACCACAGTAAGAGCATGCATGAGAGTTTCTAGTTCTAATCAAAGAGTTATGAGGAGTAGTCTGATTTGATTTGACAGAACTATGACTAGTGAATTTTTGTAATCCATTTAGTTGAAGTTGAAGTTCATTTACTTCATCTTAAAGCATGTCACGCTCAATTTCACAAACTTCCAGCTGCAAAGCCCAATCTTTTTTTTTCTCTTTGGATTTTTCTAAGTTCATTTAAAGCTCTTTCAATATCTGTAAGAGCAATATCAACAAATTCTTGAAGTTCATAACAATTGGGACATGTAAGGAGACCTACCTCACTGGTTCCCTCGTCTGCCATAAGACCAAGTTCACCTGAGTTTTCTTCCTCATCTGCTCCTTCATCCGTCATGAGCCCGAGCTCTCCTGAGTCCTTATTTCTATCTTCTTTTATGGCCATGAAACACATGTTTGCAACTTCTTCATGGTCAGATTCTTCTTCATCACTCCGGGCTCCAAAAGACTTCTTCTTTTGAAGGTTCCTGCTGAGTTTCTTCTTCAGTACAGGACAATCAGCTTGAATATGTCCATGTTTTTCACGTTCATAGCATCTTCTATTATTTTTATCATTTTCATTATTTTTCATTCATTTTCTGAAGTTTGATTTTCCCTTTATGCTATATCTGTTCTTCCTCATCATGTTTGCTACAACTTGGGAAAGCATGGCTATGTTTTCATCCTGTTCTCCTCCTTCCTTTTCCTCTTCATTTTCTGGTTCAGCCACAGTTGCTTTAAAGGCTACTATTTTTTTCTTTTCTTATTGAATTTGCCTGTCGAAGTGAGTTTTCTCAAAGGCAATTAGATCACCTCTAAGTTCATCATAAGACACTTTGTCAAGGTCCTGACATTACAGAGCAATAAACTTGGGCTGCCAAATTGTGGGCAGACTTCTAAGAATTTTTCTGACCTGTTCTCCGCTCTTTATTGGTCTACCAAAGGATTTTAGATCTCCAAGAATTTTGCTAAACCTGGAGAATATTTTTTTCACTGATTCTCCATCCTTCATTTGAAATAGTTCATAGTCACGAACTAGAAGATTAATACTTGTTTCTTTCACCTTGTTGGTTCCTTTATATGTGATCTCCAATTTATCCCACATTTCCTTGGCAGTTTCACAGCTTGAAATTTTTTCATACTCTTCTCCACTGATAGCATTATATAGTAGATTTTTTGCTTTGGCATTCACAGTTATAACAACAACTTGTTCATTAGTGTAATCATCTAAGTCAAGTGGATCAGTTGATACAATGACTTGACCATTTTCATCTTTTATTGGCAGAATTGGAAGATTTTCCTTTTTTATAACGCGCCAAACTTTGATGTCATATGACATAGTGTATGTTTCCATACGAACTTTTCAGTGAGAAAAATGTTGTCCGTTGAAATATGGAGGTCATACCTGAGAGATTCCTTCTTGAAATAATGCACCGGCGATTGTGTTTGATCCCATGATCTTTTCCTCACTAGTTGTTAAGCAAAGTTTGTGAGTTTGGCTCTGATACTAATTGAAAGTACAATAGGGGGAGGGGTGAATTGTGGGCTATTAAAACTTAGTTGACTAAGTTTGAGTTTAGTCGACTGGTTTTCGAACAACACACAGATAAGATAGAGATGAATGCAATGAATTGAAAGCAGAACAAGATACAATGGTTCTTATACTGGTTCAGTATTGGTGTGGTACTTACGTCCAGTTTCTTTTGGGTTACAATGGTTCTCTTAGATCTTTGATAAAGAATTACAACAGTGATGATTTTAGCTCGTTCACCACCAACGATATTTTAGCAACAATAATTTCTGGATGTTGACACAACTCTCTTTTGTGTTCTAGTTCTTCCTATCTTTTGTGGCACTTATAGACTTAAGAATACAGTATTTGTATAAGAACTAGAGAGACTTAGAAGACAGTGTTTGTATTTGCGCAGTTCAGTCCTTGAGTTTGCCAGTGTTCTTATAGATGAGTATTGTTGTGTATTTGGTATTTGGTTCGAGGAATGTATCTCAGATTCCTTCAAGAGAGATGGGCTAGATTTATTAATCCAAGAAGTGCTCTGTTCCATGCCGAAAATGAGCAGCACTTCAAGTTGTCTTATTTGGTAGGGTGGATTAATTAATCCAAGGAGTGCTTCATTGTTTTATCAAAGAAAGGAGCAGCACTTCCAATTGTCTCTCACTATGTTGTGTTTCCCACTTAAATTGTCTCCTATTGCTTTCGTCCTTCCTTCTTGGTATTCTTGGCTTGTGCTTTTGCTGAATCTTCTGGGATTTAGTTTCCTTTTTGATAGCTTCTTGTCCTAGCATCTCCTCCTTTGATTTAGTATCACCAACTTTTCTTGGATCTCATTTCCTTCTGTTGGTGCCTTGATTCCTACAATCAAAGTAGATAGAAATTAATTTTGCACAATTGTCATCATTGAAATTTAGATGTAACATATCTTCTATTTTATCATTTTTTTTTTCTGTTTTGAAATTATTCCTTTCTTTCTTAATGCTTCTCCTTGTGCCAATGTTCTAGGTATTCTTCTTCTTGTTTGGCATGATGAGCCTTCATCTTTACTTTTTGGCAAAGTGACAACCATAAACGGATTTGATGAGTCTTTACCGGCTATTGTTTGAATCAGACTAGTTGTATCTCTATCCGATACAGTGGATTTCATTGCATTCATTGGAGAATGCACACCCTTCCCATCCATTTTATTTTGAGATTGAGATGGAGAACTCAATAAATGTGAATAATACCTTAGTTGAGAGACCACTTGAGTCTGAGATTGTGCTAACTCAAACTTTACTGCTTGGAGTCTTTGTTCTAATACATTAACCTGCTCCATTAGTCTTGCCTTTTCCTGTACTAAAGACTCATTTTTTAATCGAGTCTCTTGAAGGCTTCAGTCATTGAGGAGCAATGATCGCAGAAAATTATCTTATCTGTATCTTTTTGGATATTATATTGAGGAGTTTTTTCTGGGTTTTGTATGAGTTCTGGAGAAATATAATAATTTGGTCCTAATATACCTCTTGCATAGTCTAATGCTTCAGTGAAATCATTAAAACCTTTAAAAAAAAGTTTTTCTAAATCTTTTATGGAGTCTAAAACTTCTATCCAAGTCTGGAAAATAACATTGGTCTTACCATGTATTACTGCATAATATTTGAAAAATATTTCTTGAATTTTGTCTGTAAAATATTGGCATAAAGCATTTAAAACTGCTATAAAATATTTAGTATCTTTTTAATTATATGCTATCCATAAATTGTTTACCAGGCATCTCTGTGGTCTATTTATTATACATTATGCTAAAACTCTAAATGACATATTTGACGGTAGAAAGAATATTAAATTATATTTTCCAAAATATATTCTATCCATACTAGTCTGTTCTACTAATATTTTTGGCTTAAATAAAAGATTACCTAACATTGTCTGGGAATACGTGTCTGAGGGTGAGGCTTTGATGTCTTTTCCCTTGTCTTCAGTCTTGGGGTTGTTGGTCTCATGCTGTCAATGCAAAATATGTCTATTAGCTAATAGTAATTTTTAACCTACTTAACTGGTCTGCTAAGTTATTATCTTTTCCTTTAATATGTTCAAATATTATGTTATAGATTGATATAGTATCAACGAAATTTAACCATCTTCTTCTACTGCTATTCTTTTCATTTATCTTTTGGTAGAACTTTACTATAGTTTCACAGTCAGTTCTAATTAATATTTCTGGTTTGTTTAATATATAGAGTTTGAAACTATTTAGTCCATATATTACAACTAAAATTTCTGCATCTATACTGCTCATTAGGGGTGTTCATAAAAATCCGAAAAATCGAACCAAACCGAAAACCAAACCAAACTGACAAAAAAAAAAACCAATATTTTTAGGTTTGGTTTGGTTTTGGTTTTAAATTTTAAAAACCGATCAAATTTGATTTGGTTTTAGTTTTAATAAAAAAAAACCGAACCAAACCGACTATAAAAGTAGCTATTTAAATTTATTATTACACCTATATATATGTATATTTTTATATAAAGTTTCTAAAATTTTATGGTACATATTAGTCATTTGTATTTTTAGTCTAGTTCTTTGCTATTGTAATAATCTAATTCTTTGCCTTCTAGTTTGATTGGTAGTTTTCTTTTATTAAGTACAAGAATTTATTTCATGTTAAAAATAATCGATTTTTACTTAAATTATTCATCACTATTTGAGTCAATTATCATCAATATATCTTGGTAAATGATAGATTTCTTAAAGAGCAATTGGTTTGATAGTGTTATATTGAAAATGTACTCGTCGGAATACGTGTTTGGTAGTGTAAGTCTCATATTTAAGAAAAAGCCGACAAAAAACCGAAAAAATCGAAAAACCGACAAAAATCGAATCGATAAAAAATCGAGTAAATTGGTTTGGTTTGGTTCCAATATTTAAAAAATCGACTTACTTAGTTTGGTTTCTTTTTAGGAAAAAACCGACCCAAACCGAACCATGAACACCCCTACTGCTCATATTTCCTTTTTTTTTTATATTTACCGCTTTGATAAGCACATATTTTCTCTTCACTTTTATCACTGTATTTATTGGGTTTTGCTTTTAGTACTGCTCCCCATCTTTCAAAACTTCCATATGATTCTATAATTAGATAGTCTGTTTCTAAGGGCATGTTTAAATTAAGAATATTTTTTATTTTATCTTTAATTTTCTGAACTAATTTTATATCTTATGTATTAAAATATTTTTGTCCCGTAGAATCTGTCTTAGCATATAAAGGCTGTAATGAACCGACCGGTCGTTTCGATCTCTAGTACGTCGTTCGGCAGTTTGAGGCCTTGAGTAGCTTCACTTCAGGTATTATGACTTGTACGTGTGGTCGGAATTGAATTTCGGGAAGTTCATAGTTGATTCGGATGGAAAAATTCTAATTTCGGAAGCTTTAAGTTGGAAGAATTGACTAAGATTTGAATTTTGAGTAAACGGCCTCGGAATAGGGTTTTAAAAGTTTCAATATATTTGTATGATAATTTTGGACTTGGGCGTATGTTCGGGTTGAGTATCGGGTGGCCCGGGAGTATTTTGACGCTTGTTACGGAAGGTTGGCATTTTGAAGGTTTAAGAATTTCCTAAGTTTGGATTGAAGTGGATTTTGATGTTATCGATGTCCATTTGGTATTCCAAGCCTGGGAATAGTTCCGCATGTTGATTTTGGTCTTAGGAGCATGTACGGACATTGATTTGGAAGTTCGTAGCTCGTTTCGGCGTCTATTGGAGAAAGTTGGAAATTGGATGACTTTTTGGGAAGTTTGACCGGAAGTGAACTTTTTGATATCAAGATTGGATTCCGATTCCAGAAGTGGGATTTGGTCCGTAATGTCAATTATAACTTGTGTACAAAATTTGAGGTCAATCGGACTTGATTTGGTAGGTTTCGCCATCGAAAGTAGAAGTTTAAAGTTCTAAAGTTCACTAAGCATGAATTGGGGTGAGATTCATGGTTTTAGCATTGTTTGATGTGATTCGAGGCCTCGATCAGGTTCGTGTTAGGTATTGGGACTGGTTGGTGTGATTGGACGAGGTCCCGGGGGCCTCGGGTGTTATTCGGACCAAGTTTGGATGTTTTGTTGCTGCTGTTGCTGGTTCTAGTGTTGTTCATCGTGAACGTGTAGGGGTAATCGCGTTCACGAGGAAGGATTTTTGGCTGCTGGATATTTGTGCTTCACGTTAGCGACTGAGGGCACACGTTCGCAAAGGTTCGACAGGCAAAGATACGCGTTCGCGATTGGGGCATTGCGTTCGCGAAAGGAAAAGTTGGCCTGGGGGAGATTGGTCTTCGTGTCTGCGATGAAGCAGACGCGCTCGCGATAGAGCAACTTGGTGAAGCATCGCGTTCGCGAGTCCAACCTCGCGTTCACGGAGAAGAGTTTGAGTCATGAGTTTGTTGAGCTTCGCGAACGTGAGGGCAGTGCTGCGTTCGCGATGAAGGTCGCCTGGGCAGTGTATAAATTTGCCAAAACGGGTTTTGGCTTATTTTATCTCAAATCTTCCATTGGAGCCGAGCTTGGGGCGATTTTTGGATGAGCTTCTTCGTCACCCATCAATAGGTAAGTGATTCCTTCATATTGTGAGTTAAAATACATTAATTATTCATGGATAGGAACATGAAAATTGGTGGAAATTATAGGATTTTGAAGAAAACCTAAAATTTTGATATTTTTAGATTTTGACCACGAAATTGGACATGGAATTTGGAATAAGTTATATATTTTAGTTTATGGTGTTATGGGTAAAGTTTATCTTCGAAAATATTAGGAATCCGGGCACGTAGGCCCGAGGGTTGTCTTTATCGACTTTTCGAGCGGAGTTGGAAATTATTTAAATTGATTAATTATGGGTATTGGAATATATTTTGATTGGTTTGCACATTGTTTGAATAGTTTCGGATCGACGGGCATTGGTTTGATGTGTTAGAGAGGCTTTGGAGCCGGTTATGGAACTTCGGAGCGAGGTAAGCCTCCTGTCTAATCTTGTGAGGGGGAAACTAGCCCCTAGCTGATATTTATTATTATGTGCAACTAGTTGTGGGTGCTACGTGTGCACGAGATGACGAGAATCTGTACGTAGCTAAAGCATACTTATGTCCGGGTAGACTTAGGAACATATTTTGTAATATTTGAATTATTTGAACTCATGTTGCTGTCTTAATTAAATGAAGTTATAAATGAAATTGATTTAGAAATAAATATATGAATACTGTTGCGACCAAACACACTCACGCAAGTATACGCGGTCGTCAAGTAATAAAGTGACTAAAAGTCGGATGTCGAACCCACGAGGACTTATGATTAACTATTAACTAAATTAGACTATCCTAATTATCTAAACAAGAATTAAATCTAAAAATATTTTATTCTAAACTAATTAAATAAGAAAAATATAAATAATAAACTTTGAACAGAGAAAGAGCAGATTTTTAATGATATCAATGTAATGAAAACGATCTAGGGTTATGGGCTATCTAACAATCCTATTGTATTCTTCAATTGAATTGACCGACTAATTTATCTAGCTTATTGGTTGACAGGGTTAATATTGCTCATAAGAATCTGTCGAGTTCTTACTCGCCTATTCAAGCTAACCTAACGCCTATATGTCTATGGAGTTAGAATCAACAAGAACGCATTTATAATTCCTGTAAATCAACCAAGCAAGGCAATTAGGTATATGTCTATCCTAACCACGAATCTGTTCCCCGATGCCCGAGTTCAAGAACTTGCCCTACTCAATCCTATATGCAATATAGAATTCCCACTTTTGAGTTCAATTCTAGATTCGTAGATAATATTCAATTGGTGATCAAGCAATTAAATAATTAAGTGCAAGATTGAATAAATAAACTAATATGATAAATCAAGAAGTCAAAATCAATATCCGAATAACAATAGTCATGAAAGAACCACAATCCTAGAACGTGAAGTTTAGCTCCACATAGACATGGTAGCCAAACAACAAATCATATAAAGAAACATAAAAATTACTAAGTTTGGTGGGAGAAAGATGAAACTCGATGAATTCCGGCCTCCACAACTTTTTCGTGGCTTTTTCCCCCTTCCCAATATGTTAGATAACCTAAAAGAGGCGCTTTTAGCTTATATATTGCGTACAAAAGTCGTGGGCCAAAGCTCTCCTATTCCTAGTCCAATTCGGCTTCAGGGATTGATGCTAAGGTGGATGCGACGCATCCACCTTGTCCTCCATTTCAATTTTTTTCTGCGAAGGTGGATGCGACGCATCCACCTTGTCCTCTATTTCTCAGCTTTGCACGCGATGGTGGACGCGACGCATCCAGCCTTCTCTTCTACTTCCCAGTTTCGCACGCGATGGCGGACGCTATGGCCCAACTTCACTGCTAAGGTTGCATGCAGGATGATGTTTTCCTAGGTTGGATGCGACGCATCCAACCCTTCTTCCTCTGGCTAAACCACCTTTTCTTCATATTTTGCACTCCGAACACCTTAAATCGTCACACATAACTTAATTAGTCATCAAACCAATAATTACACCATGTTGGGTGTTTTAAAGATTAAATAACATCAAAAAGTGGTTAAAACATGGGCAAAGTAACATCAACACATATCGAAATATGCCAAACATCACTACCCCACACTTAAACCTTTGTTCGTCCTCGAACAAACCATCCTATAGTAGACGAAACAAAATTAAGCTCTTATCATTCAAAGCACACTGCACCTCTGACCGTGGTTATTTGCTACAATTAGGCTCTAGACTATGCATCACATACACTTCCCTTTACTTATGCCCTTCTTTAAACATATTCGAACAAAGACAACGTGCTCACAACAACCCTAACCTCAAAAACCGACTCAATGTCACAATGCACTCATGGCTTGAACAACCAACATCATAGAGAAGTCTAATAACGTTACCTATCCCTCGTGAAACCATGTGCCCTCACAACAAAAGCAGAGAGAGTAGAATCAATCCACACATTCGAATCTCATGCTCACAAAGAAAATCGCTCACTCTCACAAAAGAAGTCACATGCATGTAGTTGGTACCATAGGCTTGCCCTTAATGTAAATCTCTACTAATGTAAGCTCGCTCGATCTAAAATCAATTAGGACTTTTTCATGGTTGTAATGTGGGCTAAGGGACGGGTAGGATATATTTTAGGAATAGTGACTCAACCTCCTAAGCACTTTAACACATCATCAAATAACTTAAGCGCAAATTCTTCAACACCACTTCAATTCCACAAATAATATCACCCCAACAATATTTCCTCTTTCTTTAAGCACTACTTTAATTCATACCCACTAGCAAGAATAAAACAACAATTTATTCCTCTATATTTTTCTTTCTTTTTTTTTTCTTTTCAATTTTCGCTAGTGGTGTATTATTTTACAAAATAAGTGTACCCTTCTTTCTTTCATTGGTTCCACTCAAAAGTCACCCCACACTTAATCCCTTCTTACTTCTTTTAGCGCTCATATAACACTTAAAGTGCTTTAAGAGGTAAAAGGATCAAAACAATGTCAATTAAGAATAAAAAGGGTATAGGCTTGTAATGTGGGTACCAAATAAAAGGTCTACAGGCTCAAAAGGTTTAACTAGGGATAGATTCTATTTGTGATAAGCAATAAGCTCAAAAAGATCAAAGAAAGCCTAAAATCATTTTTCAAACCGAGCATCACCTAAAATTTCGCTTCAACTCACATACCGGGCAAGTTCTAGACACAAGTACACTACATGGACTACACAAAAACCTCACCACACATGGCACATGACTCGCTAAGGACGGTCACATTCCGACTCTCAAACAATGCAAGTATTCACGGAGCAACGAGATATTAAGCATTAAGCGCAAAGTGAACACAAGTCAAGAAAATGAGAAATAGGCGCCACAAAACATGCTATCCGTTTTAACAAGGCATCATCAATAATTTCAGAGTGAGAAGGGAAGATATTACATATGTAAAAGCTTAAATATGCCAGTATCAACCAAGTCAAGGTCACCTAGGTTCATCATTCTTCCTCCTTTTATTCCCTACATTCCTACTCTACTCTAAAAAGAAAACAAAATTACCCGGTTCAAACTACATCCCATGGAAAAGAACCGAGGCACAAAGAAAAACCACAGGGGATTATTACTATCTACAAAGATACTATATATATATATATATATATATATATATTTGTTTTTTTTGTTTTTTTTTGTTTTTTTTGAATAATGATAAACTGATAGATAAACTGATAGTTACTCCATATAGATGAATTTACTGCTATTTTATGCCATTAATCCAGTGAATATATTAGTACATTCATCCATACATCAAACATAAATCACCCCCACCCCACACTTAGGACTGTGCGTTGTCCCCAACGCACACAAACAAGGTAAAGTAGGGTGAGAAGAACTCCCTCAAGTCAAGGTGGAGGGCTCATCCGCAGTCTGTGGAGGAGCATCTGCATCCATAGCATTCCTATCATCAACAACTGGTGCGGATTCTGTATCAGGTGTTACAGCGACCTCAATAGGCCTGTTGAGTGGAGCCTCGGTGACTATGGGAGGAACAGGAGTGGATGGTCCGGCAGTGGATGATGCAATCAGCTGGGAGATGTCTGTACCTGCACATTGAACCAGAGCTCTGAGGAGTAATGATATCTCCTTCATCATCGTGGCCTGCTCGGTCTGAACTCGGCTTAGATCCGCACGAGTCTGTCTCAACTCATCCCTGGTGGCACTCAACTCGACACGAGTCGCTATCAGCTCAGCCCTGTTCTCTTGCATATCTGCTTGCATATGCTCAAATAATTGTTGGATGGTGAGCTTAGAAGACCTTCCCTTGTTCGGCTCTAGAACATGAGTGACATCATATGGTCCTGGAGCTTTAGCCTCAATGTCGTCATTCTCCTTGTCCCATAGTACTCCCCTCTCTGTTAAAAAAGCCGTTAGGGTATTAGCAAAGAACAGCCTCCACTTGTAATTCATCCTGGTTCGCTGCATTTGATCATGCATGATGGCTCCGAAGTTGAGTGGTATCCCCTCTAATAAAGCATATAATACGAGTGCGCGGTAACGAGGGACATCAGTTTTATGTTGGCATGGCAGCAGGCGGTTACAAATGAAATTTAGAGCCACACGTGCTAACGCACTCATGAATTCCTTTGCTATAGAGTGGTACTCCATACTCCCATGCTTCCATTCTGCATCCTTCCTGGTAGGGCATAGGACAGACTTAATGTGTGCATAATCTGGTGTTTTGCATATGGCGTCAAACCTGTCTGTGAGTGTGTGTGGCACCCTTAAGAAGTTATTCAGAGCTTCAGCTGACACATTAATATCTACCCCTCTTACTCGCACAATGTTTCCCCTTGCGTGACGCCAATTGGCGTAGAGCTCTCTAACAATGGTGAGGTTGGCTTTGCCATGACCTTTCAGAATGGGTCCCCATTTTTGCACCTCTCGAATTGACTTGAGAAACTCTGAGTACTTTGTCTTAAGTGGTCCGATGTTTATCGGCTTTTCCGGAATGTACTTCTTTGAAACCAATATCTTCTTATAGGCTCGGAATGCCTTCTCATTAACAAAGTATTTCTCCCAATCAACTCGGTCTATGGGTTCACCTTCGTCTTCATCACTCATGTTGATCTGTAGGTGGTCATTGTCCGAATCGGAATCGGATTCAGATTCTGTAGTAATCTTCTCCTTCCCTTTATCAGTTGGAGCACTCATTCTCGAAGCTTTTCTTTGGTATGTCACAGGCTCTCGTATCTTTATTCCTTTGCTTGGTGTAATACCCTTCTTCACTGTCCTCCTGACCAATGTTTCCTCCTCCTCTTGCTCTGAATCATCACTTAACTGCCTAGGCAGCAGTTCCATTTCCTTCTCCGTCCGCTTCCTTTTTTCTGTGGATTTGGACCGCCCGCTGCCCTTCCGGTAGGCTTTTTGGGCGGTTGCTTGTTACCATCTTTGTCTTGTTGCTTGGATGGTTTACTCGCTGTTGTCATTTTACGAATCTAAGTACCTGCAATGCAAAGAATTCAACAATTAGCAGATGAAACAGCGAAGTTCAGCTTGAAAGCAATTGCAACAGCTTGCAGACTTCAATTTATTCGTAAAGTCATGCCATTCACTCTTCATGGAATTGTAGCTCATGACTTTCAGCAAGTATGTGATAACTCTCTTCAAAAATTCAATTTCACATAGCCCCTCACTCGACCCCACACTTATTCTCAAGCATACACCAATGTTGCTCGGTTACTCAGACTTCACCGACGCCTAAATTTTCCTCAGGGACAATTCGTCGAACATGTGGTATGCAACAAGTGTGCCTAGTTCATTCTATCAGTTGAGCAATGCAACTACCCTCCCAAAGTTGGACGAGATGAAGGGAATTATAGTTTATCATCTCGCAACCATTACAACTACCAAGAACGACAGCCCTAAAAATCTTGAAATTGCAAAACCTACTTGTTGCTACCATTGAAGGAGGGAGGAGAGACGAATTAGGAGAGAAGCCAACGGAAGAACGAAGAGGATGATGCGTACCTGTCGCGTTTGAGCTTATTGCGTTTGTATGCGTTACAATTTCGATGAGAGAATTCTGTTCTGCGTTCGTAGGCGTCGCCAAAAAGAGACGAGTGGATGCGTCGCAAGAAACATTTTTTTTCGAATAGGTTATCTTAAGATGTGTTAAAATATATATTACTTACCTGTGCGTGCGAGCTTTGACGCGACGCATCCCCTTGTCTTCCTTCAAAAATTTTCGGACGCGATACGGGCGCGATAGGCAGACTTCACTGCCTTGAGCAATTGGCCCGTCAAAAAAATTTTTTTTTTTTTTGCTGAGGGGGACGCGACGCATCCGCCTCGTTTTCTCATATCTGGGGAACTTTTTAGTTTTATTTTTTATTTTTTTGAATAAGATCTATGTCCTACAAAAAGATCTATGTCCTACGAAAAGAAGAAAAAAAAAATTTAAAAATAAAAATAAAAATAAACTAACTAACTTGGGTGGCCTCCCAAGAAGCGCCTGATTTAACGTCGCGGCACGACGCAACATGTTCTTCATGCCTCCACTAAATCCATTGTGGTCTTGTGACGTGCAATGTCACCACCCCAATAGTGTTTTACTCTTTGGCCATTTACCAAGAATGTCGTATTGGACCCCTTATCACACAATTCTATCGCACCATGAGGTTTCACACTAACCACTTCAAACGGACCCGACCATCGAGATTTAAGCTTTCCTGGAAAAAGCTTTAGCCTTGAATTAAACAGTAGAATTTCTTGACCTGGTTCAAACTCACGATGTTGGATATGCTTATCATGCCATCTTTTGGTCTTCTCTTTATACAATTTGGCATTTTCATACGCATGCAATCGAAACTCATCAAGCTCGTTGAGTTGTAGCAATCTCTTCTCACCGGCCAAGTCCATCTCCATATTTAGCTTTTTAATCGCCCAATATGCTTTGTGTTCAAGCTCGACGGGCAGATGGCAGGCCTTCCCATAAACCAACCTGTACGGAGAAGTGCCTATTGGGGTCTTGTACGCAGTGCGATATGCCCATAATGCGTCATCCAGCTTCCCGGCCCAGTCCTTTCTATTCATACTTACTGTCTTTTCCAAAATCTGCTTGACCTCTCTGTTGGAAACTTCTACTTGACCACTCGTTTGGGGATGATAGGCAGTGGAAACTTTGTGCTTGACTCCGTATTTTGCAAGAATATTATTCAGCAGTTTGTTACAAAAGTGAGTTCCCCCGTCGCTTATCAACACTCTTGGGGTCCCAAAACGTGTGAAGATGTGCTTCTTTACAAAGCCTACCACAACCTTTGCGTCGTTAGTAGGAAGAGCTATGGCCTCTACCCACTTAGAAACATAGTCGACCGCCACCAAGATGTATCTGTGTCCGTTAGAATATGGGAATGGTCCCATAAAATCAATCCCCCAAACATCAAAAAGTTCTACCGCCAGTATATTTTGCAAGGGCATCTCGTGCTTCCTCGTGATAGTTCCAGTTCTTTGGCATCTATCACAATTTTTAACGAAGGCATGTGCATCCTTAAACAATTTTGGCCAATAAAAACCTGATTGTAGCACTTTTTGGGCGGTTCTATCCCCGCCGTGATGACCTCCATATGGTGACGCATGGCAGTCATGTAGTATAGCCTTCATCTCTTCCTCAGGAACACACCTTCTCACCAACTGATCTGCACACTGCCTATATAGGAATGGCTCATCCCACACGTAGAACCTTACATCATGTAGGAATCTTCTTCTATTGTCAGCTGTCCATTCTAGTGGCGTTACCCCACTTGCGATAAAATTCACATAATCTGCATACCATGGGGCTTCACCTGAGGTGATTGCTAATATTTGCTCATCCGGAAATGTTTCTTTAATTGACCCTCCTTCAGCTACATGGTTCCGGCTCTCTAATCTGGACAAATGATCGGCCACTTGATTTTCTGTCCCTTTTCGATCTCGGATCTCTAAGTCAAATTCTTGCAAGAGGAGGACCCAACGAATCAGCCTCGGCTTGGCGTCTTTCTTTTTAAATAGGTATCTGATAGCTGAATGATCTGTGTAGATGATGACTTTGGTTCCCACTAGATAGGATCTGAACTTGTCAAACGCCCACACCACTGCAAGCAACTCCTTTTCAGTCACTGTATAATTCATCTGAGCTGGATTCATAGTTTTGCTTGCATAATAAATGGAGTGAAAGATTTTATCCCTCCTTTGCCCCAACACCGCTCCAATTGCTATGTCACTTGCATCGCACATCAACTCAAATGGTTGTGCCCAATCGGGGCCAATGATAATTGGTGCAGTCACCAATCTTCCCTTCAGCTCCTCAAATGCTTTCAGACATGCATTATCAAACTTGAAGGTAACGTCTTTCTCTAGAAGCCTGCACAAAGGGGAAGAAATTTTCGAAAAATCTTTTTAATGAAACGATGATAAAAACCTGCATGACCCAAGAAACTGCGAATGCCTTTGATGGATGTCGGCGGGGGCAATTTTTCGATCGTCTCCACCTTTGCTTTATCCACCTGTAGACCATCTTTTGAAACCTTGTGCCCCAAAACTATACCTTCACGTACCATGAAATGGCACTTTTCCCAGTTTAGCACCAAGTTCGTCTCTTCACACCTAGCTAGCACTTTATCAAGGTTCATCAAACAACTATCAAAAGAACATCCAAACACAGAAAAATCGTCCATGAATACTTCTACATATCTTTCAACCATGTCAGTGAAAATAGCCATCATACACCTTTGAAAAGTCGCAGGTGCATTACAAAGACCGAAGGGCATTCTCTTGAACGCATACGTGCCATAAGGACATGTAAATGTAGTTTTCTCTTGGTCTTCTGGGGCTATAGCAATCTGATTATACCCCGAATAACCGTCCAGGAAACAGTAGTATTCCTGGCCAGCTAATCTATCAAGCATTTGGTCAATAAAAGGAAGGGGAAAGTGGTCTTTCCGGGTGGCATTGTTCAGTTTTCTGTAATCTATGCAAATTCTCCATCCAGTTACAGTTCTTGTAGGAATTAAGTCATTATTTTCATTAACTACTACGGTTATCCCCCCTTTCTTCGGCACACATTGAACGGGGCTTACCCATTTACTATCAGAGATTGGAAATACAATACCTGCATCAAGCCACTTAATCACTTCTTTCCTTACCACTTCTTTCATGATTGGATTTAGTCGGCGTTGGTGTTCTACACTTGGCTTGTGTCCGTCCTCCATGAGGATTTTGTGCATGCAGAAAGCTGGACTAATGCCTTTAATGTCAGACATTGTCCACCCAATTGCTCGCTTGTGCTCACGTAGCACCCTTAATAGCTTTTCTTCCTGTAATTTAGACAAGTGAGCAGAAATAATAACAGGTAAAGTGTCAGAACTTCCCAAATAAGCATATTGAAGGTGAGGGGGTAGGGGTTTAAGTTCCAAATTTGGAGCTTTTTCAATTGACGGCTTTGGTGGGGGCCACTTGGCCTATTCAGGGGCTCAAACGGGATTATTCCTTGCATGTAACCACATGATGTATCTAGGATTCCCTTCATCTCCTCAACCTCATCATCCATCTCCAAGCTATCAAACATCATGATTGCTTTTTCTAAACAGTCGCCTAGATATACACTCGTGTCAAGAAGTTTCTCATCCACCTCCACCACAGATATCATAGAGAGCTCCTCATAGTGGCGGGGGAGTTGGATTGCTTTGTAGACATTGAAGACTGCCTCCTCGTTGTCCACTCTCATAATCATTTTCCCTTCTCTCACTTTAATTATTGCATCGCCAGTAGCCAAGAGAGGTCGTCCCAATATGATTGGAACTTGTTCATCAGCCTCGAAGTCTAGAATAATGAAGTCAGCTGGGAAGATGAATTTTCCAATTTGCAGCAGCACATCTTCAATCACTCCTTCGGGGTAGGCTATGGACCTATCAGCTAATTGCAACATCACGGTGGTTGGTCTCGGAGCTCCCAGACCTAATTGCTTAAACAAGGATAACGGCATCAGATGCATAGTTCGCAACAAATAGACATCTGCTGTACATGTTGCATTTGTTGTGTTGTCATTCTATTCATCTGATTTGCCAATTTTGCTATATCGGCTCTCATGGCGGAAAAGTCATCAAGCTCAATCAAACCGGCGGCCTTCTGTTTAATTCCCCTTCGTGAATCCCCCTCTCCTTGCCAATTATGGTCATTAGCAGTGAAATTATTTAGCAAGAGTTGTATTTCACTATACGGTCTTGCCATGCAACTACCCCCACAAGCTGAGTCAAGATTCATCTTTGATGCTTCATCTAACCCATCAACAAAAGTGTGACCCAATACCTCATCAGTTTGACAATGATGCGGGCAGTCTCTGAGTAGCTTCTTGTATCTTTCCCAAGCTTGACGAAGTGTCTCGCCATCCCGTTGTTGGAACCCAAGAATTTGGCTCCTCAACGACTTTGTCTTCTTAGTTGGGAAAAACTTGATCAGGAATTTCCTTGCTAGATCATCCCAAGTGTGGATAGAGTTCGCGGGCTCCTTTTGCAACCATTCTTTAGCTTCCCCCAACAGTGAAAAAGGGAATAGTGTCAGCCTGACATAGTCCTTGGAGACGTTCGGATAATTGTAAGTGTCCGTGATTTCCAAGAAGTTCTGAATATGCCTCTGCGGGTCCTCATGAGATAGACCCACATATTGTCCTGTGGACTGAATCAGCTGTACCATGTACTGTTTGAGTTCAAAATGCCCAGTGATATCAGGCTTCACAATAGCCTGAGTCATATTCGCAAGATTGGGCCTTGCGGCTTCAATTACCGGACGCTCTTCATTGCCTGCCATATCTATTGGCTGTGGTTGGACTGCGATGTCCAAATCTCTTTCTATTCTCGTTCTAGCTTCGTGTTCCCTTCTCACTCTATGTAGTGTTCGTTCGATTTCTGGATCAAGAGGAATGAGGTTGTTTGCACTTCTACTCCTCTGCATTCGAGAGAAAACCCTGCGTTGACACAAACCAGGCAAACTAAAAATTAAAACTTGAAAACAAATATCTAATAAAAGCTTAACTTAGTCACGTAGCTAATTTCTAAGTCCCCGGCAACGGCGCCAAAAACTTGTTGCGACCAAACACACTCACGCAAGTATACGCGGTCGTCAAGTAATAAAGTGACTAAAAGTCGGATGTCGAACCCACGAGGACTTATGATTAACTATTAACTAAATTAGACTATCCTAATTATCTAAACAAGAATTAAATCTAAAAATATTTTATTCTAAACTAATTAAATAAGAAAAATATAAATAATAAACTTTGAACAGAGAAAGAGCAGATTTTTAATGATATCAATGTAATGAAAACGATCTAGGGTTATGGGCTATCTAACAATCCTATTGTATTCTTCAATTGAATTGACCGACTAATTTATCTAGCTTATTGGTTGACAGGGTTAATGCTCATAAGAATCTGTCGAGTTCTTACTCGCCTATTCAAGCTAACCTAACGCCTATATGTCTATGGAGTTAGAATCAACAAGAACGCATTTATAATTCCTGTAAATCAACCAAGCAAGGAAATTAGGTATATGTCTATCCTAACCACGAATCTGTTCCCCGATGCCCGAGTTCAAGAACTTGCCCTACTCAATCCTATATGCAATATAGAATTCCCACTTTCGAGTTCAATTCTAGATTCGTAGATAATATTCAATTGGTGATCAAGCAATTAAATAATTAAGTGCAAGATTGAATAAATAAACTAATATGATAAATCAAGAAGTCAAAATCAATATCCGAATAACAATAGTCATGAAAGAACCACAACCCTAGAACGTGAAGTTTAGCTCCACATAGACATGGTAGCCAAACAACAAATCATATAAAGAAACATAAAAATTACTAAGTTTGGTGGGAGAAAGATGAAACTCGATGAATTCCGGCCTCCACAACTTTTTCGTGGCTTTTTCCCCCTTCCCAATATGTTAGATAACCTAAAAGAGGCGCTTTTAGCTTATATATTGCGTATAAAAGTCGTGGGCCAAAGCTCTCCTATTCCTAGTCCAATTCGGCTTCAGGGATTGATGCTAAGGTGGATGCGACGCATCCACCTTGTCCTCCATTTCAATTTTTTCTGCGAAGGTGGATGCGACGCATCCACCTTGTCCTCTATTTCTCAGCTTTGCACGCGATGGTGGACGCGACGCATCCAGCCTTCTCTTCTACTTCCCAGTTTCGCACGCGATGGCGGACGCTATGGCCCAACTTCACTGCTAAGGTTGCATGCAGGATGATGTTTTCCTAGGTTGGATGCGATGCATCCAACCCTTCTTCCTCTGGCTAAACCACCTTTTCTTCATATTTTGCACTCCGAACACCTTAAATCGTCACACATAACTTAATTAGTCATCAAACCAATAATTACACCATGTTGGGTGTTTTAAAGATTAAATAACATCAAAAAGTGGTTAAAACATGGGCAAAGTAACATCAACACATATCGAAATATGCCAAACATCAAATACTAGGCCAAGCCTTAACACTTTGAGTTGTGGGCGAGTTATTTGAGAAACGGTAAAGATTATATTCATTTTGTACCCATGTATGGTATTGTAAATACGTGTCTCGTAATTTGGTAACTTCCTTCCTTTTCTTGTGGAGAGGGCCGAATGCCTCGGTAGTATATAGATGTATCTATGGATCGTGTCGCACGTCCCTCGGTAGTGTACACGTTATTCTGGATCGGGACGAATGACCTCGACGAAATCGTACGTTATATCGCTAGTAGTGTGAATGTTCACGAGATAAACCTTCCACTGATGTCCGGCATTTTATGGTATTCCTTATTTATTTAGTATTGGCACTTGGCAATTTTTGAGCTATTAAGGTAGATTGCAAGATCGAGAAATTTATACGTTAAAAGAAATAATTGGAAAATTTTGAAATTTCAGATTTACTCCCATATTGTTGTGCACATCATATCTGTTATGAATTATCATGTTATTTATTTGGACCTCTAGTAAGTGTCGATGTCGATCCCTCATCACTACTTCTCCGAGGTTATGCTAGATACTTATTGGGTACGCATTGATTTACGTACTCATGCTGCACTTGTGCACTAAATGTGCAGGAACTAATAGGTTCACTAGATGATCATCTTGGCGCGTAGGCGCATCTGTTGAGGATACTTTATGTGAGCTGCAACCCAGGATACGCATTGCAGTCCACCGAGTCTCCATCGTACTAGTTATTTTATCCTGTCTTATTTATATTCTGGGCAGATGTTGTATTGTTGTTGTGCTTCATAGAAAATACTCATGCACTTATGACACCGGATTTTGGGGGTTCCTTCTTGTTATTAATTATTGTGGTTCATGTAAATATTTTCATTTACTCTATAAATTCAATTTTATACTGTTCAGTTAAGGAAAATTATGATTTCAAAATACTAAAATGAGAAATTAAATTGGTAAATTACCGTTGACTTGCCTGACGGCGGTGTTAGGCTCCATCACGACCTATAGTAGATTTTGGATCGTGACAGCTTGGTATCAGAGCGTTAGGTTCACTTAGGTCTCACGAGTCATGAGCAAGTCTAGTAGAGTCTTGCGGATCGGTACAGAAATGTTTGTACTTATCTTCGAGAGGCTATAGGCCTGTTAGGAGCACTTCCCTTCTTTATTTCCTCATCGTGCGGTTTGATTCCATTGAGGCTTGTGCCTTTAATTCCTTCCTACTCAATCTTATGCGACGCGAAGCGCTTCTTATCAATTGGGTGTCGAGGAGTTGTAGTGGTACTGCAGACATGGTGCAAGATATTTCTCCCTGCGTATTCGGGCAGACTATTGTCATCGCCTTGCGGAATAATGTACTGTCGTTTCAGCCCAGTATATGTATTTCCTATGGTTTCGAGGCTATGTGCAGATCATTATGATGTTCAGGCGTTGTTATCACACTGTGTTGGTGTAATGGTAAGGTGCTTGTTTATGTGTCGAGGTTGAGAATGATTTAAAAGGAGGATTTATCAGTAGATGATTTAGAGGTTCAATATTTAATTCCAGCCAAGGAAAGGCAAACTAAAGATGGATGTTTAGATTTTGGTTGATAGAGTAACGACGAGACTTGATATCTTCGAGCGTGTTGGAAATTTTCATTGTGATGCGGTGTCGTCATCCTTGTTTGAACGCATTACGGTTCATCGGTGTTATGGTCTCCTTTGATTTTTCCTTCGGAGCAGAGTGTTGCGAAATGGTGCCTGAGGGGCGATTGTCAGAGATAGCGGTGTTAAGCGGTTCAGAATCGAATTGGTATTTCTAATGTTGATGGCTCGAGGGAGATGATCTTCGAAGAGCTATAGAGTCGGTAACAATCTATTGGTTCAGGTGCTACAGAGATAGATTTTGGTTTGATGCAACATTTAGGTAACAAAGTATGAGGGAGGACATGGCGGGAAGTGCTTCACGGTTGTTGAAGTACTAGAAAGTCAAGCATGAAAAGCAGAGATTGAGAAGTTGCTTAAAAGAGATGGTTTAACCGAATTGAGAGTGGCAGATTAGCCTATGGATTCCGTGGCATGATAGTCGCGTGCTTTGAGAGAGTTTAGAGTGATTTTGGGAATCGTGATGGAAGGTGATTTGGTCTACGAATTTTAGTTAGGATGGTGGTTGGTGTATAGAGAAAGATTGAATACGGCAAAAAATAATTTACTTGAAATGAAGAGGGGTGTGATGTAACGACCCGGCCGGTCGTTTTGAGAGTTGTAGTCCCGTTCCCCCATTTACTGCTTCATTTGTGCTTTATAGCTATTATATGACTTATCGGGTTAGTTGGTTCGGGTCCGGAGAGATTTCAGAATGAATTGAGACACTTAGTCTCATAATGGAAAGCTTAAGTTGGAAAAGTTGACCGGATATTGACTTATGTGTAAACGACCCCGGATTTGAATTTTGATGTTTCCGTTAGATCCGTTGGGGGATTTTAGACTTAGGAGCGTGTCCGGATTGTGATTTGGAGGTACGTAATAGAATTAGGCCTGAAATGGCAAAAGTTAGAATTTTGTAATATTTGACTGGGGGTAGACTTTATGATATCAGAGTCGGATTGGATTTCCGGAAGTGGGAGTAGGTTCGTAGTGTCATTTATGACTTGTGTGCAAAGCTTTAGGTCAATCAGACGTGATTTGATAGGTTTTGGCATCGTTTGTAGAATTTGGAAATTTCAAAGTTCATTAGACTTGAATTGGGGTGTGATTCATGTTTTTGATGTTGTCTGAGGTGATTTAAAGACTCGACTAAGTTCGTATGATGTTTTAAGACTTGTTGGTATGTTTGGTTGATGTCCCGGGGGCCTCGGGTTGATTTCCGGTGGTTAACGGACCAAGGTTTGAAGTTGCTGAAGTTTGAAGGCTGCTGGTGTAGATGCGGATAGGGTAGCGCATATGAGGAGTTTATGGTGAGGCAGCAGATGGCCAAAGGTGAGATGGTTTTCCCGCACTTGCGTGACCGCAAATACGGTAGTAGAACTGCAGAAGCGGAAGTGGACTGTGGACTGGACTCCGCAGAAGCGGACATTTCCTTGCAGAAACGAGCCCGCAGGAGCGGGATTTTGGTCCACAGGAGTGGAACCCTTCGCGGAAGTGGGTGACTTGGTCGCACCCGCGAAGCCGCAGATGCGGGTAAGTGGTCGCAGGTACGGAAAGCCTGAGCAGACACTATATAAGCGAGGGTTCCGAGATTTTCATCATTTCTAATGTTTTGAGCTCGGATTTTGGAGGTTTTTGAGAGGATTTTCAAGGGAATTCTTGAGGTAAGTTCCTTGTGTTCATCTTTCTTCAATAATTATGTTTCCTCATTGATTTTTCACCTAGTTGGTGTGTTTTTGAGGTGTAATTTGGGGGTTTGAGGCTAGGGATTTGGAGAGTTGAATTTGGGGATTTGAATAACCAATTGGTGTCGGATTTTGATGAATTTGGTATGACTAGACTCGGGAGTGAATGGGCTTTCGGATTTTGTAATTTTTTTCATATTTCGAGATGTGGGCCTAGGGGCCTGTTTAGAGCTAATTTCGGATGTTTGAGTTATAGCTTCGTAATTTCTTATAGAATTGATTCCTTTAGCCATATTGATTGTATTGTACTGCTTGTGGCTAGATTCGGATCATTTGGAGGTCGATTTTTTAGGCAAAGGCGTGTTGGAGTAGAGTTTTGCCCGAATTGAGGTTAACACTTCTAAATTTGGTTCTAAGGGTTCGAAACCTCGAATATATGTGTTATGTAATTGGTATTGAGGTGACGCACATGCCAAGTGATGGGCGTGCGGGTATGCACCGTGAAAATTATGACCTGGTCGATTCCACGGCACTGTCTAGTAGTTCTATCTTGTTGATATCCGTATTTTCATCATGTGATAAAGTAATTGAGCTGTCACTCATGCTAGATATCATATTTAGTCATTATGCCGGTACTGTTGGGACCCATAGTGGTCATTTCTTACTGTTGTCTTACTGATTTCATTGATATTCTGTACTCAGTTATATTCATTCATTTCATAGCATATCTCAGTCTCTCTTGTTATTTATTGATACATCATATCATTATTTTCGGGCTAGTATCATGACACTATGAGCCCGTGAGAGAGAAACTGGAGAGATTGATGACTGAGTGAGGTAGAGGGCCAGATTATGAGTGACATTTATGGGATCGGGCTGCACGCCGCAAAAGTTATACTGATTATGATAACGCTTGGGCTGAAGGAGCCCCTTCGGAGTCTGCACACACCCCCAGTGAACGCGATTAATTATATTGAGGGATGGATCTTCCCTCGACATGGATATTGTCCGAAGCATTATATACCTGGGGATGGATATTCCCCACGGGCTGGATTGTCCCTACTCAGTACTTGGTGACTGATAGGCAGTGATGTATATATTCCGGGATGGATCTTCCCTGGGCCGTATGGGCCATATACAGTACTGAATGATTTAGCATTTGAGAGTGTGAGCACATGAGGTTGTCAGCATGGCGTGTCATATACAGCATGTGCATTGGCATGTAGAAGTACAAGAGTTATATTCTTCATATTATTCAAATTTGATCCATTTTACTGTTTTGAGATATCTAACGAACTTGAAAGCATGTCTACATTTCTGAACTGTTATTTCTATATTGAACTGTGCCGGTTGAGTTCGTCATTACTTTCAGTCCAAAGTTTGGATTTGATACTTATTGAGTTGGTTGTACTCACGCTACACCCTGCATCTCGTATGCAGATCCAGGTGCTTCCGGTTATAACGGCTGCTGAGTGAGGAGTCAGGATCTCAGAGACTATCGAGGTAGTTGCATGGCATTCGCAGCTACCTCTCCTTCATTATCTTTATTTGTATTTCAGTTCTTATTCCTCAAACATTGTAGTAGGCTATATCCTGGTATAGATGCTCATGTACTCGGTGACACCCCAGTTTTGGGAGAGATTTGTATTGCGTTATGGTTTTATTTCGGTTTTAAAATGGTTTTTCTTAAATATTAACTACTTCCGTTTAATTTTTAAAGATTTTATTTGGTTGACCTGGTTAAGTAGTTGGCTTGCCTAGTTCCACGATAGGCATTATCACGACGGTTGGTTTTGGGTCGTGACATGTGAAGATTTGATGATCGTTCCAGATGTAATATGACTTGAGTTCGGAAGGTATTGTTGAACTTTCAGTTGATGTCAATAGGGAAGAAGCATACTTATACAGCTGGTGGGCGAGTATGAGCTCAGGAGAATTTTTTGATTTTGTGGTAGTTGTACCCAGTGCAGCGTCATTGGAAGATGTCAGTAAGGAATTCCATAAGTGGATTATCTCATGTGAGCAGGTTAGCAGTTGCATGATATTGATGAAGCTTCTGCAAGGAATACTACTTGCTACCCGGTATGAGGTCGAATATGTAATTGTGACTGATGATTCGGAATGTTCATGAAAAGCTTAACAAAAGACTTCAAGAAATTTGGCGGGTTAACAGTACAGGATCATGGTAAATAAGAAGGAGGAATCGTTATGGGCTCTACATTATATGATGGTAGCTTAAAGCTAAGTTGGGGAGCCCCATCGTCTACGAGTGGATCACGTGGCGGTCTGCTTGTGCGGTTTCTGGTTATCAATGCGTTGGTGGATTACTTATGACTAAGAAAAGGAACCATCAGGGGTAATTCAGCAAAAAAACTTGATGAATGTGTGCTATACTTTACCTTATCGATTAAGGTGCAGGTTTCGGGAAGACCCAGAGTTTATGTTTCTTGTGGATGTAATGTACAAGGAAAAGAATTCAGCCGGTCGCCTCTTTGAAGGGGTGTTCATGTGCTAGCAGAGCATTGAAGTTTGGTTATATTCGGGACCAGGTCGGAGTGGTTGACTCTCAACAACTGTTCAAGTGGATTCCAGAATTAAATTGCAGTGCCTAAGAATTTCGGGCTTGTTGTATGGTTAAGGATCGAGTTTTCATAGTGGATTATGAATGGGACTTGGAATGTTCTACGTTATCATCGGGTATACGATGCAGTATTGGAGGAAGGGAAGAGATAGCTTCGGTTTCGCAGAAGGTCTTGCAGAACGGGTGTGCCAGTTAAAGATGCTATTGTGCGCGTAAGGAGGTATGAGATGATTCATGGGTATTGAGACGATGTGGTCTCGCGATTCGAGTCACTCGGGATGAGTTCAGATTGAGTTCATTATGTTGTGAATGGAGCTATTATATTTCTAAGCCAGGTCAAGAGTACATTGAGAGAAGTTGGGTCGGTTAATAATGGTTGAGTCGGCATGATTGTGGCAATGATCAGTTCCTTCGGCGAGTGAATTCATACATGTAGTTTGTGGTTGTACGTGCGGACTTAATATCCACTATGACCTGATTGATTTGGGAAGTATTTGATTTCCATTGGGAAGGGGAGCCTTAGCGTAACTAGTAAAGTTGTTGCTATGTAACCAGGAGGTCACAGGTTCAAGCCGTGGAAATAACCTTTTGCAGAAATGCAGGGTAAGGCTGCGTACAATAGACCCTTGTGGTACAGCCCTTCCCCGGACCCCGTGCATAGCAGGAGCTTAGTGCACCGGGCTGCCCATTTTGTTTTGTTATGTAAATGGATTCCGGAAGAGTTATGACAGTTTAGATCACAACTTGAGGTTGTATTTTCTGTGGTTTGGGAATTCAGTTGCGTGTTGCATTGGTTCTTCTGAAATGAGTTAAGTGAAAGGTTTCTAGCCAATGAAGTATTTATTCCACTAGTAATTCAAGGGTTATGGTAAATGCGTGTATTGTCGCGTAGCAGCATGATAGGTGCAGTGAGCGGCATGGGAATTGGAAGTTGAGGATCAAGGTTGCAGTTCGGTATTGATAAGAATGTCACGAGCTCGGATAAGCAGGGAAGAATTCAGATGTTTAGAGTAAGCTGGCGTTATCTTAATGTCACCTGAGAATGGTGTTATGTGGAAGAGGCATTGTGTATTGAGTTGCGGATTGTGAATTACTTTATAGATTAGAATGGTTGGTGGTATGGATATGCAGACCTTGCTAACTGGTGCGAAAGGTCATGTGAGAGTATCCCACTGGGAGATCTGTATCAGTGTGACATGTTAGTCACTTGATTGTTAAGGATTGAAATCAAGTATGAAGATTATGGTACTATCATTAATGTGAGAGTTTATGCCTGAGAGGCATTCTATTCCTTGGGTTGTGGGCTGTGTGAGTTCGTCCCGGATTGGGCGGCTATTCTTATGTGTCATGAATAGGTCCATTGTGGATCTTTGGAAAGTTAAAGGTCCATTAGTGGGCCTAATGTGAGTGTGTGCTCTATGTCAGGTCAGATGTGTTCATTCGTCATAAGCATTGCTTACGGAGGATTCGTCAGGCATTGGATATTATGCCTGTCGTCGGCTATTCCATATAAATCTCTATTATGCCATGTGGGTTGTGAGGCGGCTTGATTATTCGCACACGTGTTGAGGTCCCGTGTAGCTCGTGGTTTTATGTGAGCAGGTGGCTCTCAAGATGCAGGTCATCATTGCACCTTAGTTGTGCTTGGGTTTCATAACATATGGTGCTATCCTTCTCCCCAAGATTTGGTATTATGCACTTGGCGTGCTCGTGGTCGATATTCGGGTTTTTCATAATTTTAAGCGTTACGGCTTGGTATGTGTGTTTTCATCGTGATTTTTATGTGTGGATCGGGTGGCACGCAGCCACGGGCATGTTATGTGGATCGGGTTGCATGCCGTAACAACGAGATGTTGAGCATATCTCCTTACACTTATTTTGTGTGTCTTGTTTTTCACACCTGAGGTGGGTTCACGACATCTATTCGGCCGTTTTATTCGTTACGCATGCTGGGTAGTCCTTCCCCAGAGATTATTCTTCATTATGTATCACATTCGAATTATATCTTGTTGGCGCATTGTGGGCGACATATAAGATTTTTGGCAGTGTCTGAGATGGCTTATTGCCTGAGAAGCTTGTACGGGGTGAGACGAGATTATTGGACCTGAAATAAGCGCAACCAGATTTATATAAGATACATTAAAGAGAAAATATCGTTATTCAGTTCAGAATAAGGTAATGGTTTTTGTCAGGAGGAGAGACTCCATGAATTATTGATTCGGTAGGTGGTTATGAGTTTCTACACGTCTTTTTCATTGTGGCAGTATTGTGAGATTTGGAAAAGGATTATATACGTCATGAGATGTATTGCGGACATCAGATTCGTGAAATTACAGCTATTGTGGTCGGAGGATGTTATTATGGGCAACCGACTTATGTGGTGCATGGTGCGATTTCGGCATAGGTGTATGATCATGTTTTGGTATAATGCATGGCGATTGGTACGGTGTTCGTGTGTTAGAATGAGGTCTTGTAAAGAAATTCAGAAGTTGGAACTTGGTTCTAAAGCTTGTTAGCTAAGGTTATAGGGAGGATTTTCAGTCCAGCTCGAACTAATGTGTTCAACTAGAATGTGGTGGAACGGGTAGGTGCACGAGGTGTTAAACAGTGATTTTGGACAACTCTGCAGCAGTTCTTAGCACGTTCGAAGACGAATGCATGTTTAAGTAGGGGAGAATATAACGACCTGACCGGTCGTTTCGAGCTCTAGTACGTCGTTCGGCGGTTTGAGGCCTTGAGTAGCTTAGCTTCAGGTATTATGACTTGTACGTGCGGTCGGAATTGAATTTCGGAAAGTTCAGAGTTGATTCAGATGGAAAAATTCTAATTTCGGAAGCTTTAAGTTGGAAGAAATGACAAAGGTTTGACTTTTGAGTAAACGACCTCAGAATCGGGATTTGAAGGCTCCAATAGGTTCGTATGATGATTTCGAACTTGGGCATATGTTCGGGTTGAGTATCAGGTGGTCCGGGGGTTTCGGTGCTTATTACGGAAGGTTGGCATTTTGAAGGTTTAAGAATTTCCTATGGAATATCTTTGCATTACAAAGAATATTTCTGGCCAGAAATGCATTGTAAAAAATTTACCAACTTTATCTTCTGGCTTATACTATTCAAAGATTAGTATAGTTGAAGCACACTTCGTAAACCCGAAGTTTACTGATTCAAATATTTTTGTGCCATCCTGGATCAATAATGTTGAGACGAATTACTGAAAATTTGAGTGGGCATCCATTAAAGAACCTGAAGATTCTTACAAATAATGAATTTTCTTGTGATGCTTGTTATCAGGGCAAAATGATCACTAGACCATTACCAATGAAGGTTGGCACTGAATCCCCTGCCTTTTTAGAACGTATACATGGGGGTATATGTGGACCTATTCACCCACCAAGTGGGCTGTTTAGATATTTTATGGTCCTAATAGATGCATCTTCAAGATGGTCTTATGTGTGCCTACTATCATCTCGCAACTTGGCATTTGCAAAGCTATTAGCCCAAATAATTCGACTAAGGGCACAATTCCCATATTATCCTATAAAGGCTATTCGCCTTGATAATTCTGGAGAATTCTCATCTCAAACTTTTGATAATTATTGTCTATCAGTTGGGATAAAAGTTGAACATCTTGTAGCTTATGTTCATACTCAAAATGGCCTTGCAGAGTCATTTATTAAATGCCTCCAATTGATAGCAAGACCACTACTTATGAAAATAATCTTGCCCACTACTGTTTGGGGCATGCTATCTTGCATGCAGAATTACTTATCCATCTCAGACCGACATATTATAATAAATATTCTCCGTCACAATTAGTTTTTGGTCATGAACCAAATATTTCCCATCTACGAATTTTTGGATGTGTTGTATATGTGCCAGTAGCAGCACCACAACACAGTAAGATGGGCCCGCAGAGAAGGTTAGGAATATATGTTGGGTTTGAATCACCCTCTATTATTCCCTATCTTGAACCATTGACGGGAGATTTATTTACTGCTCAATTTGCAGATTGTCGGCTTGATAAAATAAATTTCCCACAATTAGGGGGAAAGAAAAAGGAAATCAAAAGAGAAATTATGTGAAAAGTTTCATCATTATCCCATTTTAATCCACATACCCCTATATGTAATCAGGAGGTCCAGAAGATCATCCATTTACAAAATATAGCAAATCAAATGCCAGACGCATTTACTGATTTGAAAAGGATAACTAAGTCACATATCCTTGCAGAGAATGTGCCTATCTGCATTGATGTCCCAGCAGGACCATCTACTAGCATCAGATCTAGTGAACCTAAAGCACGCCTGAAGCGTGGTAGGCCTTTAGGTTCTAAAGATCGAAATCCTCGAAAAAGAAAATCGACAAATGATCAAAATGATACTATAGAAGGATCCCCTGAAGAGACCCAAGATCTGATTAGTTCTGAGATTCCTAAAGAAATCAATGAACCCGAGACTCAAGTAAGTAAGAAGCTTTTAATAAGTTCTACTGGTGAAGGGATTAATTTAAATCGATCTGAAATAGCGGTGGATAATATTTTTGCATATAATCTTGTACTTAACATTATGCAAAATAGTGAGGATCTTGAACCCCGATCTGTCGAAGAGTGTCGACAAAGATCTGATTGGCCAAAATGGTAAGAGGCAATTTAATCAGAATTGAACGCAGTTGCTAAAAGAGAGGTCTTTGGACCAGTAGTCCAAACACCTGCTGGTATAAAACCAATTGGTCTTAAATGGGTTTTTATACGAAAAAGGAATGATAAAAATGAAATTGAAAGATTCAAAGCTCACATTGTCGCACAAGGATTCTCACAACGACCTGGAGTCGATTTTGATGAAACATATTCACATGTTATGGATGCCATAACATTTCGATATCTCATCAGTTTAGCACTACATGAAAAGCTTGAAATACATCTAATGGATGTAGTTACAACTTATCTGTACGGTTCACTTGATAATGAATTTTATATGAAAATCCCTGAAGGATTTAAAATGCCTGAAGCAAATTCAAAATCTCGAAAATTATATTCAATCAGATTACAAAGATCTTTGTACAGTTTAAAGCAATATGGGCGTATGTGGTATAATCGCCTTAGTGAATATTTATTGAAAGAGGGTTACATAAATAATGTTATTTGTCCATGTATTTTTATAAAGAAAATGGCATCAGAATTTGTTATACTTGTTGTTTATGTTGATGAAATAAATCTTGTTGGAACTCCAGAAGAGCTCCAAAAGGCAATTGAATATCTTAAGAAAGAATTTGAGATGAAAGATCTTGGAAAGACAACTTTGTCTTGGTCTGCAAAGTGAACATTTAGCAGACGAGATCTTTATCCATCAATCTGCCTATACAGAAAGGGTCTTAAAACGCTTTTACATAGACAAAGTGCACCCATTGTGTACACCAATGGTTGTTCAATCACTTGAAGTGAATAAGGATTTGTTTCGACTTCCAGAAGAGGATGAGGAGCTCCTTGGTCCTGAAATACTTTATCTTAGTGCAATTGATGTACTTATGTATCTTGTTAATGCTACAAGGCCTAACATAACTTTTTTTGTTAATTTACTAGTAAGATATAGCTCTTTTCCAATACGGAGACATTGGAACGAGATTAAGCATATATTGCTATATTTAAAAAGAGAACACTTGATATTGGTTTATTTTATTCTAACAAAGGTAGTGCAGATCTTGCTGGTTATGCAGATGCAGGTTATTTATTTGATCCACATAAAGTTCGATCTCATACCGGGTACGTGTTTACATGTGGAGGTATTATCATATCATAGCGCTCCACAAAGTAATCTATTGTTGCTACTTCTTCAAATCATGCTGAGGTAATAGTTATTCATGAAGCAAGTAGGGAATGCGTATGGTTGAGATCAATGATTCATTGTATTCAAGGAAAATGTGGTATGGAATGTGATAAAAATCCATAATTTTATACGAAGACAATGCTGCATGCATAGCCCAATTAAAGGAAAGATTTATAAAAGGAGATAAAACGAAGCACATTTCACCAAAACTATTTTACATACATGATCTTCAGAAAAATGGTGACATTAATGTGCAACAAATCCGTTTAAGTGACAATCTGGAAGATTTATTCACTAAATCTTTGCCAACTTTAACTTTTGAGAAGACGGTATACAAGATTGGAATGCGGAGACTCAAATATTTGAAACAAGATTTTTATCAGGGGAAGTAAAATACGCGCTATACTCTTTTTTCCTTACTAAGGTTTTTCCCACATGGTTTTCCTTATAAGGTTTTTAATGAGACAACTAGTTATGCGTATTACTAAATATGTGTACTCTTTTTCCTTCACTAGAAGTTTTTTCTCACATAGTTTTTCCTAGTAAGGTTTTAATGAGGTACATTATTTTTTAAATGAATATCCAAGGAGGAATGTTATAAATATATTATATTATGAATGTAAATAAACTTCCTAAAGAAGCTTATTTATATGAGACTCCGCCGTAAATATATTTATCTATTTAGTACTCTATTGAAAATAAACCTCCTAAAGAAGCTTATCCTCTCGGTACTCTGTTATGGATAAACATCACCCCCGGTAGAAGATTATCTATATCGGGTACAATGAGCTTATCATTTCGGTACTCCGTTATGGATAAATATTACCCCCGGTAGAAGATTATCTATATCTGGTACAATAGCAGCTTACAGAAGTAGCTTACACAACAGCTTGCAGAAGCAGCTTACACAGCAGCTTGTAGAAGCGGCTTACACATCAGCTTCCTTTCTTCTATAAATAGAGGAGATTTCAGTTCATTATGTACATAAATTTAAATTTTGAATAATATATCAGTTTCTCTCTATACTTGTCTTTACTTTACAATCTTTATTTCATAACACACAACAATTTGTCACTATCTATTTTTCATATAAATCCCTAAACAAAATAATTCATCCTTCAGAATGTCAAAGATTTATTGAAGACAAACATAAGCCAAAATTTAAGAGACAATAAAGAAGAAAATTTTCTCAGCATTAATAAGGGAACAACTGTTCACCATGCACAGCTGGCCAACTGTGACTCAACTCTTTTCTATCAGTTCCTCGAACGGATAATCGCATTTGGCTATATATATATATATATATATATATATATATATATATATATATATATATATATATAAAAGTTATATAAACAGACGTGTCTCAAGAATCATATAACAAAGTCGAGCAATAACTGACCCATAAATAACAAAAAAATCCTTCAAAGCAATTATTATGAAAACATAAGGGAGAAAGAAAGCTATATAACCAGATGCCCATATCATTCCAGATATTCAAAAGCTGAAAAAGAAAAAAAAACTTCAAACAAAAACCTATCAAGAGAGAAACCCACCAAACAAATGTAGATACCAAAATTTTCATAAAGCTTGCTCATCTATTAATGGAAAAGACGGACTAAATAAACACATGGAATCCCAATAAAACTGATGAGAATCAATCAGAAAAACATCAAAATAATACAACAGGACGAAAACTCAAATTAGGAAAAGCACTGACAATGGGAATAACATCGGTCAAAGATGATTAACGTTCCCCAATTTGTTCCTCTATCATAAAAAACACTTTCTTTTTACCAGCAACAGTTAAGTAAGATTATTTATGCTGAAATACCAATTGATATGTGGGCCGTTGGATGAACCTATTTGGTTGAAGGAAAGTCAAAGATGGATTGATGTTCCGTCAACGATACACTATTAATCTCGTTCCCCGAAAATCATGTTTATCGTCAGACGAGGAAGATCTTTTCCTGCTTTCTAGGATTTCACATTATCCCTATTGCGGCCATAATTATTTTTAGCCTGGTCACTTAAGAATTCTCTAAGATGGCCGTTTTTTAGCTATGTCGCGACCTCCTCGCGCAAATGCCGGTAGTCCCCAGTCTGGTGGTCGTTGGTCACGTGGTATTCGCACCACAAATTAGGGTCCCTGTGGATGGGATCGGATCTCATTGGTTTCGGGAACTATGCTTCCTTAATGTTCCTCATAGCCGACACTAGTTCCACTACATTAACATTGAAGTTGTATTCGGATAGCCTGGGGTAGGAGGAATCTCGGGAATCTGATATCTCCTTGTCCTGCAATGATCTATTACTCCGACCGTGATCAGCTCTCCTGTCGGTAGCGAACCTATCCACCGACCGAAAACCTCTATCGCGTCCTTCAGCCCTTTTATAGGGAAAACTCGTCCTCTAGAAAATCGTCGTTCTGTGTTGAAGTCATCCTTTGATTTTTCCTTATTCTTCTCCTAGTCCCTACCCTTGGTTGTTGCCGGAAAATCGAGCTGGTCATCCTTAATTCTTATCTTCGACTCTTACCGGTTGTGAACCTCCGCCCATATTGTAGCCTCGAACGTGAGCAGACTTTCTTTCAGTTTTTGGGAAGTATTGTAGCTCCTCGGATTCAACTCTTTAGTAAATGCTTCAGCTGCCCATTTGTCTGGTACGACTGGTAGTAACATCCTTTCTTTCTGGAATCTGGTCACGAACTCCCGTAGCAATTCAGACTCTCGTTGTGAAATTCTAAATATGTCGGCCTTTCATGCATGTACCTTTCTGGCCCCGACATGTGCCTTGATAAAAGAATCCGCGAGCATCTCAAAGGTATCTATTGAGTGCTCGGGGTAATAGCCAATACCATGTCAGGAACCCTTTCGAGAGGGTCTCCCCGAATTTCTTCAGTAAGACTGACTCAATCTCGTGCAGAGCTAAATCAGTACCCTTCACCGTTGTAGTAAATGTGCTTATGTTTTCCTGAGAATCTGAAGTCCGATCATACTTTGGCACGTCTGGAATCTTGAACCGCTTTGAGATTAATTCTGGTGTCGCGCTTGGTTTGAGCGGCAACTTGGTGTATCTTTTTGAGTCCGTACCTTTCAACACTAGTGTTGTACCCTCATAAACCGTATGAGTTCGGTTTTAAAAGGATCATTCCCCCCCGGCCCTATCGAAGACAACTTCGCCTCTCGGGGTATTGTTGTCAACCCTTTGTGTTGTTTGGTTTGTGGGAGCATGGGGAGGAACTGGACCTCGTCCATTCGCATTGTTGGAAGCACTTGACAACGCTTGTCTCAACTCCATCATGACCTGATCCTGTCGTGAGAGGTGGCCCATAATAGCCTTTTGTTGCTCCCTCGGGATCCTTACTGTTTCAGCAACGTGCTCGTCTTCAGCATCATCAGGAGTTGTTTCTCGAACATGTTCTGGATATTGCCCGCCATGGACCGACATGGCCTGATTCCCCTCGTTGAGGGTATCACTGATCGAATCTTCGTGCTGAGGCTGATTTCCTTGGGCCTCAACGTTGTGTGCGATGTTGACATCGTTATCTGCTGTTTTTTATGATTTTTGCTAAGAAACAAAATCAAACATGTCAGTAATAGATGCAACGACCAACTCAATTAGACAAATGTCTAAGCCCCATGGTGGGCTCCAAACTGTTTGGCCATAAAATGGTACAGTTGAATTTATACGTGGTTTATAGACATGTGAATCGATTTGATCCTAAAATAATAAATAAACTAAATAAGAATGTAAGACGTAGCGTTGTAATAGAGATAAGACATCAGAAATCTTGATTCCGGGAGCAGAGCTTCCGGGAGAAGTAGTAACGATACTAATAAGCAAGAAGATAAAATATTATAGAGCTTTGAATAGTATATAGCATAAGTTTGTGAGAAAGTTCATGCCCCGTACAATGGTTGTTGAACTCACTATTTATAGTTGCTCCTAGGGAGCAAGGTCCTAGGATCAATCCCTTCTTAAATGACAATTATAGGGGCCATTGAAGAATGTGTAATGGCAGGCTACGAATGTTGTATTCTCTGTAACGGGCTACGTACTTAATGCTGTAGAATATTTTTCATTGAGTGTTATTGGGTGTCAGGCATTTATTTTGTCTTTATGAGCAACATCCCATTCGGGAACAAATGAGATTGCTTCCCTCGGACTTGATTGTCATTTGCCTCGCTTTCTATCTGCCTTCGGATCCACGTGTCACTTTATTATGTGAGCATTTAATATGAACATATTTTAGGCGGTGCTCATCAACAATAGTACCTTTTAAGGTGTGACACATTCCAGTTGCTCGGCAACTTTACTCCATCTTGAATTTCCAATTCGTATGACCCTTTTTTCGGTGAAAGCTGAAACCTGGGAGGGGCCTTTCCACGTCGGACCTAGCTTTCCTGCGTTGAGCTCCCGGGTGTTATGAGTTACTTTCTTTAAAACCAAGTCTCCTACTTTGAAGTAACGAAGGTTGGCTCTTCGATTGTAATATCTCTCCATTCTCTATTTTTGGGCTGCTATTCTTATATGCGCCAAGCCCCTGCGTTCGTCGAGCAGCTCCAATTTGACTAATAATGCTTCGTTGTTTGGCTCTTCATCCACCCGAAAGTATCTCAGGGTAGGCTCTCCTACTTCCATCGGGATCAAGGCTTCTACTCTATATACGAGAGATAAAGGAGTCTCCTCTGTGCTAGATTTAGTCGTTGTTTGATATGCCCATAGTACTCCTGGTAGCTCTTCGGGCTATTTTCCTTTGGCTGCTTCCAATCTCTTTTTGAGATTTTTGATAATCATTTTTTTTGTTGATTCTGCTTGACCATTTACGCTTGGGTGATAAGGTGATGATGTGATTATTTTGATTTTCAAGTCTTTAAGAAATTTTGTGACCTTTGCACCTATAAATTATGGCTCGTTATCGCAGGCTATCTCTTTTGGTATCCCGAATCTGTAAATTATATTCTCCCACAAGAAATCTACCACTTCGTGCTCACTGATTTTCTGGTAAGGACCTGCTTCAACCCACTTAGAAAAATAGTCAGTTAAAATTAAAAGAAATCTTACCTTACCAGGGCCCGGCAGTAGCGTGCTGACTATATTCATTCCCCACTTCATGAATAAATAGGGTGACAGAACCGAGCGTAGTAGCTCTACCGTGATGTACTAACGGTGCGTGACGTTGACATTTATCGCATTTCTGAACATAAACGTTTGCGTCTTGTTCCGTTTGGGGCCAGTAGTATCCTGCCCTAATTAGCTTTAAAACTAAGGAATCTGCGCCCGAGTGATTTTTGCATATCCTTTCGTGAACTTCTCTCATGACATAGTTAGCTTTAGAAGATCCCAAACATCGGGCCAACGGGCCTTGGAAAGATCTTCTATACAATTGACCTCCCTTGAAGCTGTATCGAGCTGCTTTAATGCACAGCACCTGAGATGCCTTGGGATCTTCAGGCAGTTTTTCGTGCTCGAGATAGTCAATGATCTCATTTATCAAGTCCCAGACCAAATTGGTCGCGTTTACTTCGTAATAGTCGTCTGCGTCAGATACAGAATGTATAAGCTGCACGATCGTACCGGAGTCTGATCCCTTCATTTATGTGAACGATCCCAGATTGGCTAGTGCATGTGCCTCCTCATTTTCTTCCCTCAGGATGTGGGTAATTGACCATTTCCTGAACTGTGCGAGCAGAGCCTGGACTTTTACTACATATTATTGCATGCATTTCTCTTTGGATTTGAAGATCCTGTAGACCTGATTTACTACCAATTAGGAATCGCATTTGATTTGTATGACCTCGGAGTGCAGTCCCCGGGCCAGCTCGAGTCCTGTAATCAAATCTCCATACTCTGTTTCATTGTTAGTCAGAGGAATAGTTCTTATGGCCTGCCTTAGGATTTCCCCCGAAGGCGTGATTAGCACTATGCCGAGCCTAGACCCTTTCACATTAGAAACTCCATCCGTGAACAAGGTCCAAACTCCTTATGTCGATTCTGACACCATCACTACTTCTTTGGTAGCCAAAGGTAACAGTCCTGGACTGAAATTGACCACAAAGTTGGCCAACACTTGTGACTTAGTCACAGTCCTAGGTTTATACTCTATGTCAAATTCACACATTTTGACTGCCCACTTGGCCAGCCTACTTGAAAGTTAAGGTTTATGAAGAATATTCTGCAGGGGAAAGGTTGTCACCACGACTATTGGGTGACATTGGAAATAAGGCCTAAGCTTTCGAACGACGACTACGAGAGTTAAGGCCAATTTTTCCAGATGTGGGTAGCAAGCTTCTGCTCCTGTTAGAATTTTACTAATATAATAGATAGGAGATTGTGTACCTTCATCTTTACGGACTAAAATGGCACTTACCGCTACCTCCAAAACCGCTAAGTAAATCAGCAACAGTTCGCTTCCTCTGGTTTCAACAATAATAGAGAGCTTGACAAATACCTTTTCAAATCCTTTAGAGCATTCTGGCATTCCGGAGTCCATTTGAGGTTATTCTTCTTTTTAAGGAGTGAAAAGAAGTGATGACATTTTTCAGAAGATCGGGAAATGAATCTGCTTAAAGCGGCCAGTCTTTCTGTCAATCTTTGAACCTCTTTAATGCTTGATAGCTGGTCAGGGATGTCTTCAATAGCTTTAATTTTATCATGGTTGACTCAATCCCCCTTTGCAATACCAAGAATCCCAAGAACTTACCGGAGCTGACTCCGAATACACATTTTTCGGGGTTAAGCTTCATGTTGTGCTTCCTTAGGATGTCAAAGGTTTCTTACAGGTGTTTAAGATGATCACCTGCGTTCAAAGACTTAACTAGCATATCATATATGTAAACTACTATGGTTTTCCCTATTTGTTTCTCAAACATTTTGTTTACAAGCTGCTGATAAGTGGCTCCAGTGTTCTTTAGCCCGAAAGGCATCACATTATAGCAATATGTGTTGAAGTTCGTTATGAACGAAGTTTTTTCCTAATCCTCTGGGTTCATCGTGATTTGGTTGCACCAGGAGTAAGCATCAAGAAAATTCATTAACTCGTGTCCGACCATCGTATCAATCATTTGATCAATGTTTGACAATAGGAACGAGTCTTTTGGGAACGCCTTATTTAGATCCTTATAGTCCACGCACATGAAAAATTTATTATTCTTCTTTGGAACTACTACTACGTTATCTAGCAAGTCAGGATACTTTACCTCTCATATTGAACTGATATCAAGTAAACGTGTTATCTCTTCTTTGACGAATTTATTTCTGACCTCGGCAATAGGGCATTTTTTTGCCTCACCGAAGGGATGTTAGGATCCAAGCTTAGTTTGTGCACGACCACTTATGGAAGAATACCTATCATATCCGCATACGACCACGCAAAATAATCAATGTTAAATTTAAGAAATTCTATGAATCCTAACATGATCTCGGGGTTCAATCATGCCCCCCAGTGGAACTTCCTTTCTAAGAACTTTTCAAATAACGCAGCTTGCTCAAGTTCTTCCGTTGTGGACTTAGTTGTGTCCATTTCTTCGGGTACCTAGAAATATCTTGGTACCTGATAGGATTCCGACGACTCCTCCCCCTGGTTGAATTCACTCGGTTCGGGAACAGGCGTCGGTTCTAGTAATTTCTATTATGCATGCTCTTTCCCTTTGCTACTGAAAACTGGGATTGCGTTCATCTCCCTTGTTGTCGGTTGGTCTCCTCTTATTTGTTTAATTCCTTCGGGAGTTGGGAATTTCAATAATTGATGATATGTTAACACAACCTTTATTCCGTGCAACCATGGTCTCCCAGTGATAATATTATATCCCATATCGTCGTTAACTACTTCAAAAAAGGTCGTCTTCATTACCTCAGCATTCGTGGGCAACAGTATATCTCCTCAGGTCGTCATGCTTGCCAAATTGAACCCGACGAGGAGTTTTATGGGTGGGATGATACTTCCGGATAGCTTGGCTTGCTCCAGCACTCTCCACTAGATAATATTGGCCGAACTTCCTGGGTCCACCAAAACACATTTAATTTTAAAATCTAAAACATTAAGAGAGATTACCAAGGCATCGTTGTGCGATAGCAGTAGACCATCTGCATCCTCCTCCGTGAAAGTAATGGAGTCCTCAGCGACTCCCCGGAGTCTCTTACTGTGGGTTACTGACACCTTCGTCTTTTTTTGCCGAAAATCTCACCCCATTAATCTTGTTTCCCCCAAAAATCATGTTTATCATCAAGCGAGGAGGATTTTCTCCTGCTTTCGAGGATTTTGCATTATCACGATTACGACCATAGTTATTTTTAGCCTGGTTGCTTAAGAAATCTCTAATACGGCCATTGTTTAACAATGTTGCGACCTCCTCGCGCAAATGTCGGCAGTCCCCGGTCCAGTGGTCGTTGGTCACATGGTATTCACACCACAAATTTAGGGTCCCTATGAATGGGATCAGATCTCATTGGTTTTGGGAACCGTGCTTCCTTGATGTTCCTCATAGCCAACACTAGTTCCACTACTCTGGCGTTAAAGTTGTATTCGGATAGCCTGGGGTAGGAGGAATCTCGGGAACCCGATATCTCCTTGTCCTGCAATGATCTATTACTCTGGCCGCGATCAGCTCTCCCGTCGGTAGCGAACCTATCCGGCAACCGGAAACCTCTGCCGCGTCCTTTGGTTCTTTCATATGGAAAAGACCGTCCTCTAGAAGACCATCGTTTTGTGTCAAAATCATCCTTTGATTTCTCCTTATTCTTCTCCAGGTCCCGACCCTTGGTTATTGCCGAGAAACCGAGCTGGTCATCCTCAATTCTTATCTTCGACTCGTACCGGTTGTGAACCTTCGCCCATGTTGTAGCCTAGAACGTGAGCAGACTTTCTTTCAGTTTTCGGGAAGTGTCGGAGCTCCTCGGATTCAACTCTTTAGTAAATGCTTCAGCTTCCCATTCATCTGGTACGGCTGGTAGCAACATCCTTTCATCTGGAATCTGGTCACGAACTCCCGTAATAATTTGGACTCTCCTTGTGAAATTCTAAATATGTCGGCCTTTCGGGCCTATACCTTTCTGGCCCCGGCATGGGCCCTGATAAAAGAATCTGAGAGCATCTCGAAGGAATCTATTGAGTGCCCAGGTAAAAGTGAATACCATGTCAGGACCCCTTTCGTGAGGGTCTCCCCAAATTTCTTCAGTAAGACTGACTCAATCTCATGCGGAGCTAAATTGTTCCCCTTCACCGCCGTTGTATAGGTGGTGATGTGTTCCTTAGGATCTGAAGTCCCATCATACTTCGGCACGCCTGGCATCTTGAACCGCTTCGGGATCAATTCTGGTGTTGCGCTTGGTTTGAACGGCAACTTGGTGTATCTCTTTAAGTCTGGTCCTTTCAACACTGGTGGTGTACCCGGAATTTTATTCATTCGGGTATTTATTTCCCTCATAAACCGCATGAGTTCAGTTTTAAAAAGATCATTCTCATTGTTGTTTTCGGATCCGCTATCGTTCCCCCGGCCCTGTCAAAGCCGAATTCGCCTCTCGGGGTGTTGTTGTCAACCCTCTGTGTTGTTTGGTTTGCGGGAGAATCGGGAGGAACTGGACCTTGTCCATTCGTGTTGTTGGAATCACCTGACAACGCTTGCCTTAACTCCATCATGACTTGATCCTGTCGTGAGAGGTAGCTCATAATAGCCTTTTGTTGCTCCCTCAGGATCCTTACTGTTTCAGTAACGTGCTTGTCTTCAGCATCATCAGGAGTTGTTTCTCGAACATGTTGTGGATATTGCCCGCCATGGACCGGCGTGGCCTCATCCCCCTCGCTGTGGGTATCACTGATCGAATCTTCGTGCTGAGGCTGATTTCCTTAGGCCTCAACATTGTGTGCGATGTTGACATCGTTATCTGCCATTTTTTATGATTTTTGCTAAGAACAAAAAATCAAACAGGTTAGTAATAGATGCAAGGACCAACTCAATTAGACAACTTTATAAGCCCCACGGTGGGCTCTAAACTGTTTGGCCGTAAAACGATAAAGTTAAATTTATACGTGATTTATAGACAAGTGAATTGATCCCAAAATAATAAATAAATTAAATAAGAATGTAAGACTTAGCATTGAAATAGAGATAAGACAGCAGAAATCTTGGTTCCGGGAGCAGAGCTTCCGGGGGCAGTAGTAACGATACTAATAAGCAAGAAGATAAAATATTATTGATTTTTGAATAGTATATAGCATAAGCTTGTCAGAAAGTTCATGTCCCTTATAATGCTTATTGAACTCACTATTTATAGTTGTTCCTAGGGAACAAGGTCCTAGGATCAAGTTCCTCTTAAATGACAATTATGGGGGGCAATTGAAGAAGGTGTAACTGCAGGTTATGAATGCCATATTCTCTGTAACGGGCTACGTACTTAATGCTATAAATATTTTTCATTGAATGTTACCAGGTGTCAGGCATTTATTTTGTCTTTATGAGTAATATCCTCTTTGGGAACAAATGCGAGATTGCTGCCCTCGGACTTGATTGCCATTTGCGTCGCTTTCCATCTGCCTTCGACTCAACATGTCGCTTTATTATACGAGCATTTAATATGAATATATTTTACACTATACAATTGCATCTCCTATACGAAAATACAATTGAGCAAAAGGTTAAATATTCTGCTCAAAAAGAATTTCAGAAAAAAATCACAATTCAAAAAGTTTTACCACTCATATGTTATTTAAAAAAACAATAGATGATTAAAAAAATTAACGGAAACAAACAAAGAAGAAAAAAAGATTAGCGGGCATTAAAATTTTGACTTTTCAATTATTAGTATATTCGTAGTAATTCACACAATTAGTTACTTAGTGTGAAAAATAGTTCTGTCTGTTAAAGTGTGTATAGTTAAGTGACAAGAAATAGTTTCTAATTTTATTATTATAATAAGTAATTAATTTTTTTAATATGAACAAAATATAATTTTATAATTTTACTTTAGTATAAACAAAGTTTAGTAATTATACATGAAATTAAACTTCTAATTTGCTAAGATTGTTTACTTAGGCATTAAGTTATGATATATGAAGCGAGGAGAGCATTATTCCATGTTGTGCTGCCCATAACATGAGAGGCTTCTTTTTGAAATGGTCAAACTAAAACAATTACGTACTAAATATTTTGTCTCTTAACTGAACTGATAATCACATCTTTGTGTTTTATGTGTTTTCTCCACAGCATTTGGATGTCCATAATTTACGCACGGAATATAACAACAAAAATTCCAAAAATTCTGTAACTTTTTTTCAAATCAATATTTTTATGTCTTTTTCTTCCTTCTTTTAAGCTCCTTTGCTCCCAAATACCTGATTTGTTTTCTTCCCTAACAATCAACTATCTCTAATGATGAAGGATTTTCATAATCTCCTTTCATTAAAAAAGGTGCGTTTTCCTCTATATCTTTCAGTTTCTCCTTTCCTCTCTCTAGCTCTACTTTTTTTTTATATATAGAATTTATGCATTTTGTTTCAAGAGATTTATGATATTATATTGCTTTAGACATGAATCCTAAGTTATATCATCTTTTACATTCTTTAATTCATACAAATTTTCTTGAAAGTTATAACCTAAAGGATTTTAAAAAAAAATTGATACTATATCTTTATATTTTTCTTTTACGGGGTGGATAGTGGAGGGGATGGCTAACCACCATTTGGAAACAGCTAGCGTTTTCAGAAAATTACTCACTTCATCAGTAGTAGTAGTAGTAGATGAATAAAAAGAAAATGGTTTAATTAGGATAAGAAAAAGGAATATCAAAACTAAAAAAGAACAACCAAAAACAAAAACAAAACAAAAAAAAGGAAAAAAAAAGGAAGAGAAGGCGTCAGAATTAGGAGGTGTCTTTTTTAAGGTCAAACTGCATAAAAAGAATGTTGTTTTCCATTTTGTAGGAATATAGCTGAGATTCTTAAAAATCTTTTCGTCATCAATTATTGATATTTGATTTAAAGTGTATTTCCAGCGTATTGAAATTAATATCTATATTTGTAATGTGCACATTGACGGGAAGTTTGGTCAGAGAAGTAGTTGTCCTCTTTTGTAAATTTGGTTCGAACTAAAGAAGATACGTACAAAGTTTCTTCTCAAGAGTGACCACTATGAATTGGAAAAAAAAAAAAAAAGAATGACAAAGAATTTAATTTGATAAGGTGGTTTTTTATTCCTTTGAGTAGGGAACTCCTTAGAGTCAACATGCAATTTTATGGATTATGAGATGTTTTCTTTCCAAAACAATTTTTGTTTAGTGGGATCTTTTTTTCTTTAGGGTTTCAAATTTAAATAGCAGGAAGAATTAATGTTTTGGTCATAAGGGGTTTTATTCCCATTCAAGAGATATTGAAACTTGAAAGTATTACTTCCTAACCCTTGATAGATGGAACTCTATATTTTATTAATATCATTATTTATTTTCATTAATTTAACTTTTATTATCATCAATTTCATCATTGAGTTAGAAATTGGCTTGGCTTTGTTTCCAATTTATCTCTCCTATTCTTAGTATCATTGCTTGAGCTGCTTAGGAGATATATGTAGTATACACAATAGTTGGCAAATATTGGAAGAAAACCACTGGCCATTAAACTAAAGAATACCTATTCAGCTTTCTTGCTTAAAACGAGCGTAGGGCCATATACATTTTGCTATCTTTACTAAAAATAAGTTTGTAATGACCCATTTGACCCCTTCTCTTTACTTCTACTTTCTCACGTATTTATTTGCACATAATTAAAGTTCAACTCATTAATGTAGGCAGCAATGTATACAATCTCTTCCTTAAGAAAAGTTGTTATTATCTAATACATAATTGGTGCTTTATTGAGATTAAAAAGTAATTAAAGAAATTTGATAAGTTTAGAATGCACTTATAAGTTGAAACGTGATACTTTATTGTGAAAATGACACCATGTAAGCCACCTTTAAGCATATTGTTTAAAATATATTCACAATTTACAATATATTTAAATATTAGCCGATTTATTCAAACGTCACGACATCGTCTCCTAAAGTTCGAAAATTGTGTTTAGAAATTCGAATTTTATGTCATGAATTCTAAATTAGCAGCTCAAAAAATTAGGATACTTAATCTTGAAGTTTGGGTGAATTGACTAATCTTTAAATATATTATAAATTATGAATATATTTTAAATAACATACTTAAAGTGGATGCCGGTGCACTTCGCTCTACTTTATTTGTTGCTTGGCCGTAAGAAGGCCATACTCAATATATCATGATAGTGTAATTGTGCTTTACGGGTGACTGACAGGAACGATCCCATAAGGGTCTGGTCTTTAAATATTATTCTCATTTTTGAATGTATTTAAAAAATAACCTTTGGACCCGTGCACATAGTTATTGCTCTTCACACAGAGATTTTTTCGGGTTGGTAAAATTTATACTATATTTACTTTACCTATATTGTTATTGTTCACGAACTCTTTTTGTATGGGTTCAATTATTCACAAAACTCTACTAGATTTGCGTAACTTTGTGTGATCTGCAATCGACCTATCTGTTAAATTATTCATCAAAGTCTACTCGGTTGAAATAATTTCATGCTTGTTCAGTTGTTCACCAAACTCTACCAGATTGGTGTGACTTTATCTTATCTGCATTTGACCTATCTGTTAAATCTCATCAAAGTGTGCTTGATTGACATATTTTTTTTGTGGTGTTCAACAAAATATTTTCAGAATTTGCAATTCCTATTTCGATCAAACTATCCTAAATTTGCTCAAAGTGATCTCAAATTTAAAACAAAACATCTAAATACAAACACAAACTATCCCCAATTATTAATTTAGTATATAAAAAAAATAAATCAAGAAGACCCACTTTGTTTCTTTAAATACTTTCTAAGGACCAATGTAGAGTTTTGAGATTTTTAAAGTAAATCATTAAATCAGTATTTGAACTAAAAATTTAAATATAAATTATCAATATTCAAACAATTTTAATAATAATTTATCATTAACTTTTAGTTTTCATCCCCAAATAAGAATTTTAAGCTTCCAAAGTTGAAGAATTATGTGATTGTTGGTGAGGAAGAAAGATGAAGAAGAAGGAGCTGAAAGGGAAAATATGTTGCTTGGCACACAAGGAAAAGAGAGAAAATCCATTTATTAAATATAGTCAATTACGAGGACATTCATCTAAGACCACTCCCATAAGAGACACACCAGGTTAGATAGGATTAGGAATGAGGTTATTCGCGACAAGGTGGGTGTGCCCCTATTGAGGACAAGATGCGAGAAGTGAGGCTTAGGTGGTTTGGACATGTGAGGAGGAGGAGCACAGATGCCCTGGTGAGGAGGTGTGAGAGGTTGACATTGGAGGACCTACGGAGAGGTAGAGGTAAGCCAAAAAAGAAGTGGGGTGAGGTGATTAGGCAAGATACGACGCATCTTCAGCTGACCGAGGACATGACCCTTGATAGGAAGATGTGGAGGCCGAGGATTAGGATAATAGGGTAGGTGGTCTAGATTGTTCAAACCAGTAGTATTGGTATACACTCTCGCATTCTATTGGTAGTAGGTTTCTATGACTAACCGTTGTTTTCTTTCATTGTTGGTCATCTTACTATCTTGTTGTTTCTATTATGCTTTTGTATGGTTTTTTTGGTTATGTCCCTTCTTGTCTATATTTTCATTAATGTAGTGCTTATACTTTCCTCGAGCCGAGGGTCTATTGGAAATAACTTCTCTATCCTCACAAGGTAGGGGTAAGATATGCGTACACATTACTCCCCATACCCTACGGTGTGGGATAATATTGGGTATGTTATTGTTGTTATTGTTGTACCCTATTGATGTAGTTTAATTTGTGATACCATATTAATTATCTATTTTTATGTGGTTTTAACTTTTGACTTCTAATTTACCCTAATGACATACTATTATAACCATAGAAATACCTTAAAATATTTAAGACCACGAGTATTAAGGGTACTTTTGATATGTTTGAAAAATCTTTCTTTACTATTTGTTAAACTTCATATCCTGTCAGATACTTCCATATAAATGAAATGGAGGAAGTAATGTTTGACTTTTTTTTAACGAACCGATTTTCGGAACGCACTTGCTACTTGACTAATACGGATTTGCGCCATAGAAAACTCCCAATGGGGGGTTTTAGCGCTCTCTACGAGAGAGGACTTCATTCCTAAGGATCGAATTTGGGATCTCCGGTTAAAGTTGGATGAACATTTACCATCCCCACACTCCTTGGTGGTTAAAATAATGCTTATAGTAGAAGTTTTCCTGCACTATATAAATGACCTAATAGTATAAATATCTCGTGCAATGCTAGTGCATATGAGTTAAATTCTTTCTAAAAATTCTACTCTCAAACTACAGGTGTAAAATCTTTCCAAAAGAAAAGAACAATGGCAACAAGGACAAGGGACACTGCTCCTCCTGGAAAGGAGAAGAGAGGGACATCTCCATCTCCAAAGAGAAGCACCACCAACACATCAAAGACAACTTCTCCTGTCCGAAAACAAGCTGATCCAACAACTACCTTAAACAAGAACATTCCCAGTTACCTCAAACCAACAATTGCTCGATCCAAGAAGTCTGCATCCTCAACTGACCTTCACAACATTCAAATTAATAATAATAAATCTTCTCTTCTAACTCGAAGAAGATCATTCGATAATAAGCCTCCCCTGCCTTCTTCCTCACCAAAAACTCGAATTTCCCCTAATCCTAGGGAGAGAATTCCTCGTTCATCGTCATCTTTATCAGCCAAGACTTCTACTTCCCAGAAACCCCTTTTGGATAAATTCTCAAAAACTAGTAAGGATGCCATTGGAAAACAACGTGGTGCTGGCCAAAATTCTAGGCCAGTCCCCCAAAAAATGACAACCACGACCATCAGGAAGCATGATAGCACTAATGGTTCAAGTACAAAAGCATCAGTAGTAACAAATTCACAGGTTGAACAGTCAGAGCCAGAAGAAGATCATCAAGAATTAACAATCCATGAAACCGAAAAGGAAATGAATGTAAGTGATGGCGAAATGGCTGCTAATTCTGATGCAGGGGAGAATGATTCGGGCGTGGATGATCATGAAGAGACTAATGGAAATGTAAACAATGCGGAATTGGAGGAAATCAAAGCTGCAGCTGAATCGTCATCCATAGTTGAGGAAAATCAAGAACTCAAGATTGAAGAACCAGAAGAAAATCCACAGGTTGAAGAACCAGAAGAAATCAGCAATGAGCCTAATGAAACTGATTCAGAGAAGGAAAAAGAAGAAGTTATAAATGTATCATCTCAAGAATTGAAAGTGGAAGATGAAGGAAGAAATCAAGAAAAGGAAGCTGCCATAATAGAAGAAACAGAAGCAGTACAACAACAAGAACTATGTCTCAATCCCAAGCAAGTTGCAGTAACTGAGGCAGTGCCGGAGAAAAATACGACAGTGGAATCATCAAAACCTCAACATCAAGTGGTGCAAGGCAAGAATAAGGAATCAGTGGTTTCAAATAATGTGATCGAAGAGACTGCAAGCAAACTAAGGGAGCAAAGGAAGAACAAAGTAAGAGCATTGGCTGGTGCCTTTGAAACTGTCATCTCCCTGCAAGATAAATGAGTATTTCTCTTAGTATTAAGTTTGTGAACCAGCCCCTTGTTGTACTATGCTTATAGTTTTCCAAAACAACTTTAAGTGGGAATTGTATTATTTTCATAAATGATGTGAAAAGTTGATTATTGTTATGCTACTTTCCTAATCTATATACATGGAGTGTGTTACTATTACTTTTTGACGCTATATGCTCTCAAACGTATTGTATACAATTAAGCGATCGTTTATCTCCCTACTAAATCATGCATTGATTATTGTAGATGTTTGGTTATCATTTTTATTTCCATGTTAATGATAAACTTCTTGTATAATCAATAAAAATGCCCTTTCTACTTGTTGGTTTACGTGATTGCAAGAACCGATTTGAGGTGGGCAATAAAAGTGGAAGCGTGGAACCATCTGTGGGAAATGCTATGCAAAAATCTTGCGTGATCTTTGCTGTTGACGATGTAGTCGACTCTAGCCTCCAGTACAAGGAGGCCTAAGTCACGTGAGAACAACAATAACATATCCAGTATAATTCCACAAATGGTTTGGGAAAAATAAAATGTACAGTAGATCTTATCCCTACCTTGTGCAGGGTAAAGATGTTATTTCCTATAAACCGTCGGTTCTAAGTCACGTAAGGACCTTATTCATATTTAATTGTGTCATCATTTTATCTAAAAAGCCTAAATTGTTCAAAAAGATAGATTTATTTAATTAATTGTCATGAAACACTCCCTCTAACCCAAAAAAAAAAAAAAAAAAAAAACTCCCTTACGCGCGACCTGTTCCTTTTGGGTCAATTACGTGAATACCTTCTTGTTAATAGGTAAAGGTAAGACTTAAATTCTGCATATTTTGATATCATATTAAAATTTTGTGATCATTTAATTGTTAATGATGTGATGGGGAATCTTTCGTTTTCCATTAATCCTAGTCCAGTCAAGGTTCATCCATGCCCACATACGGGAATACATTTACTTATATAATCATGTTTTAACAACTACAAAGTTCGCATATACGTGAATATTTCTGTCACCAACATTACATATTGTTGAGCTAATCAAACCATTCAAAGTCGATAGTATTGCAATCTAGCTGTGATAAGTGACAGAAGAAGAACTCAGCGGCCAATAAGAAATGATAGCCTATTCTACAATGGAAGAAGAATATGCTCATGACAAGCTCCTTTGTTGAGGTATACTATCTACATATTTCAATAGGTTCTCTACAAGCAGAAGAATTTTGAACAGCTAGCTCTGATGAGGTTGGAGCAAGCTTATATAGCTGTTCAGATGTAAAAACTCCGACAGCCCTTACACTGGAGCTGTAAAACATTCCCCGCACATTTTCGTATTTTGCAACAATAACCATTTTGTACCTCTTCTCTAGCATTAGATCAATAACACGACCGATGGATGTTGAGGTTGTTACAGAAGGAGGTGGACTTCTCATCATTTCTGAAAGTGGCGCATCCAGCTGCAATATTAGGCATCAGAAAGCATTAGAAGTAACTCCACACCTAGGCTTATCAGTGGTCTACTAGACAACCAAATTAACTACTCAATAAGGGAATCAAAGCATGAACTTAGGATATTGGTTTCTGTTTTAAGATAACTTCTTTTATATCCCACAATGAACTCAAGAAATTTTTCTGAGACCAAAGTTCAAAGTCAATTTCACGCAAATGGTAAACAGCAGAAAGGATGAGAAATAGTCCACGCAGCCCGACATTAGTGAAGGCGTGGAGATGAGAAAACGCGAACCACTTAGCAGCTAAGTTGCTCGGACTCGGGTGCGGTTGTCTGATATGGGTGCGGATCTAGAGGTCGGATCCTTCATGATCTAAAATTTAAGATTCGGGAATACGGATCCAAGTATGGATACAGGTGCGGGGATTCGGCAAAAAATAATTCAAATATCTACAAAAAGAGTTATAGAAATATATCTAAAGTATGAGACATTATGTGAAAAACTTATAAGGTATTCTAAGAAGGAAAAAATATTGATCAAGAGGAGAATCCGAGAATGAGACAAAAGAAAAAGGACTGAGATAGAAATTTCTATATACAAAGTATTCCATTTTCTTCAATTTTACCTAACTTTTGTTTTGATTTCAAAAATCATTGTATCTGTCCCGAATTTTTCCGTCGATTTTGGTCAAAGTACCCAAAATCGGTTGACCACATCCGGTACACACTCACACCCACGTCGTGTCGACACGGGTGCGGCACCGAAAGTGAAGAGTCCGAGCAACTTAGCTTAGCAGTGTCTTTGCTCTAGTATTGCTGTCTTTCTACTTAAGTTCTAATAGTCTAATGTTCATCGGCGGCTTTCCTTTTTCCCTTCGATTTCATCAAAACATACTACCACTCTTATCATCTTCACAATGCTCAGTCTAAGGCATCATCAATGATACCTATGGACATGACTATTAACAGGTTCTCAAGCAACTTGACAGAGGACAAGAAGTCCTCAACTGTATCTTTCACTCTTTTTCTCTTTCAGTTGTATCTAACCCATTATTGAGCCCTGATACTCTGAATGATTAGCACTCAACTTTGTGTTCCTTTCAGTCTTTCAACACAAACCCCCTAATTCCTCCTCTAACTTAGGGATGTAAATGTGGCGGGCAAAGCGAGGCAGGGCAAGCCTTAACCCACACTGCCCTGGCCCGTTTAGCATATTTCCCTGCTTAAGCCCTGCCTCGCCCCAGCCCGCTAAGCTGTGTCCTTCCCCGTTTAATGTTTCAATTATTAACGAAGCGTCCAGAGATTGACAAGTATGGCGTAGAAGGCAACTGGTTGGGAAGCTGTTTCATGGGCTCTATAGCTCAAAAACTTTCAGTCAATTAAGCTCTTTATTACTTTCCGAAAATATGTGATCATGATGCTCTCCATACACCTCAAAAAATGCACACATACTTGGCTTGTCTGATTGGCGTTAGGTAGGTACTAGGCAATCACAGGAACACAGTCCAAAGGCCTAGCTCTCTGTATACATCTATTCCAACTTCCATGTACATAATATAGTCCCACTAACGCCCCAACTACCACCAGACAACAAGTTGCTCTTTTCCATTTATTCCACAATTTACAAGAATCTTTTCCCCAAAAAGCATAAAAGATCTTTTTCACAAGTTTATTCTTGGCACTACCTTGGTTGCCTTTTGTCTTTAAATTCAAAACTATCTTCCAGACTTGTTTGTTTCCTAAAATCCTCCATCATTCCTAGAACTGTGGTCTCGCGCACTAATGATGCTTCTGCATACCTTCTTCACATTGAACCAGCTGCACCTCGTCGAAGACCTTTACATGAAGCAGTAGGTATCTGTTCTTACATGTCACAATCTTAAGCAGCTTTCTTCGTCTCATCCACTACTGAACTCTCGCATTCCTAGTCTTCTGGAGTTTTTCTATAAAGTTTTTATAACCTATGCAGAAGCAGATAACTCCACCCTATGAGAAGGTAGGGTGATCAGTGCTCAAAATGAAGACCAATACTTCCCACCTTAGTCAATTTAATTTTTTTCAAACTACCAGGATAAGAACAACCAGTCATACCTTCAAGGAGCTTGACTTTTTCCATCAGGAATGGTCATAAATTTCCTCTCCATGAAGTTGGAAAAGATGAAAGGGTGAAAAATACAGAATTAATAAGAGATGCTTCTGTTTTCCTGCTTAGTTACTTGGGATTAAAAATGATAAATGTTCCTTGGCTTGTGTATTATTATCCAGTGAAAAGCTCTCGTTCTTTTGCGAAGCCTAATTCTCTATGACATGGATGCCATTGACTGGATGGAGATGTTTAGGAAGGGCACGCTGAAGCAGTAATTGAATCCCTTACAACATCTTGAAAAAATGTCCTATGACTTGCTGATTGAGACAGCTGTAATGTTTAAGTTTACAGTCTTCGCACAAGTGAAGTTTATGGATGGCCGAGTTCATATAAGCAGCCTGTCTTTTTCTTGCTTGGCACTGCCCCACCCCCCTCTTTAGTGTAATTCAAGACAAAAACCTAATAGACCCAATAATATTTGAAACTATCACACCAATATTCAGCCCACAGGCCCACAGCGATCAATCACTCACCATTAAAGCTCTATATTTTCAAGGATGTATGAACTTTTTATCACACATGAAGAGTGGTAGTGATCAGATTGCCAGATCAGGGATAAAATTCACAAACTGCTAATAGATGAGCAGTCTCCGCAAGCACCTAAAACATACAGTGTCGACGTAACCGAATGCTAAAGATATTTAAGAAAGTGGAGATTGTAACTGTACAAGAGTGTGTAATGTTTCAGAAGCACATGAAGACAAAGTAGAGAATAATGTCATGCGGTGAACCAAGATAGCCAAATAGATCATACAGGTCATAGATAAAGTACCTCATTGCAGTCTTCACGATGCAGTATGCCAACACAACTTCCCCAATCATCTACAACTGGAACAATCGAATCCTTAAAGAAACGCATGACCACTTGCTTCAGTTTCAGGGTTGCTTGCAGTGGCCTTGCTTCAGAAAAAGGCACCATGATATGCTCGATAGTATCACGTACTGACACCTAGACCAGAAAAAGAAGAAATTAATGTATCAATAGTTTATATACATATAAGCTAAACAATACCAAAAAATACTACCAACAGACTGGACAAGGCCAACTTTTATATCTTTATAATAATCCATAGCACAAACTCAACTTCTACTGCATTTACCTAATTCTCTACACAAATTCTTCAGTTTGAATTCGAGACTTAAGGATTGGGAGTGTATCAGTTCAGTTCAGAGGAGAAAAGCAAATATTACAGATATCACACTGATCGGTGCTTGAAATAGAAAAGGTAATGAAAGCTCATCTCTACCATAAGTACAGATACAATGCTTGCCTGGCAAACAGAGGAATTAGTAGACATTAATGGATCTGAGAGTGCAAAATGGGATTACATACCTGTGGCAATATGCAAGGGCTAAATATAGAAACACTGGAACCAAGTAATGCCTCAATCCGCAGAGCAACCTGCAACAGTATTAAACTGTAATATGGGTAGGTGATGTAAAAGATAAGAAAACAGATATCAATATGAAGTCCAAGAATCAGCACGAATACCATGTGAAACATCAACAGAAGGAAAAGCAACACTCTTACCCTTGTTTTATGTAAATTACTCTAATGGATTCTAAGTTACTGCATAAGGTTTAAAGACTACAAAAAACTCTTCTCTCATTCAATTCATTAATCTCTGTACCTAGGAATGAGAGGAGAATTAATTGCGGTGAACCCCACTTTCATACTGGCCCAAGACATAGAATAGTTAGAGGATCTAGACACCGGAGAATGGAAAAACTCATGTTTTGGGACATATTGAAGGGCAGAAGTCTCCAACATAAGAAGAAACCAAAAACCAAAGAGTTAGACTCATTGGAAGACAACATAGTCTCTCTGACGAGGAATACTGCAAGAAATGATAAGGAATCAGGAGTACATTCCTGAATCTTCCACAAAAATTGGATACTCAGAGATATGATAGCATCAAACAGCTTCAGATCAATGACAGTTTGCTTATATATGATTGGAAGATTGGGATAAGCATTGCTCATTTCTATCAATTTCACAAAGAGCAAGAGAAACAATGACCAAATGATGGATATTTCTTCATAACAAGCCTAAGGAAGGATATTTCTTGCTTAACAAGCCTTGATTTTGTTCTCTAAAGACGAAGTGGTGACAGTCAAAAGGATTTCCAAGGGAATAAAGTTCCAGCTGCGGACAGATTTACAGTGGGTTTTTTATTTTTACTTTCTTTTTTTCCATGTGGATAGGTGTCAAGGATGACATGTAGAATACGATCTACCACTTTATAGCATGGATGAACTCTCGGTGCAACTTATAGAGCCCTTATTTTGGAAAGGTTGGCACTAACATGTGCCCCATGAAGTTGAAAAACGCTAAGCTTAAGCATAAACTAAATCTTGCATATAATAAAGGAGCAAAGTAATTGGGTTATAAAAATTAAAAAAAGAGCCAAGTAATTGTATTATTTGGAGCTCAAATAGATGAAATCATCAGAGACTACAGCTTACCATTCCACCTCGACTAGCCCATGGTATTTTCTTCCATTTCGCAATAATGCCTTTCATGTACTGTAGGGCCAAATCCAACTGAGAAAGGATAATTGAGCAACAATTAGCATAGGTATTTATGTCCATAAATCATATACAACATGGTGAACCAAGACTTGAGAAGTGCGCTTTTGAAACATATTTAAACTTTAAAGATAAGATATAACAAGTCCAATAGCTGAATGATTTCACAAAAACATGTAAATTAAATTGACACAAGGTTGTTGTGTCTCAAATGGGTCGAAATGCAGTGTTGCAGACCTAGAATAATTGTATAAAACTGATCATCTTTCAAGGAAAAAGAATAGGTCATGTGAAGGGGCGTGCTGCAGACCTAAATAAGATATATAAAACTGATAATCTTTTAATGGTTTAACCGGTTAGATGAGACAGTTCACATAATTCAACCAAAAACAAATGGCTTAAGAAGTAGGAGCACGGTGTTTTCATTGCTAGTTTTGAGCAATCAACTTCATTCAATGAAAAACCAGAATGTGTAACAGAGGAAAAACAACGATAACTTCATGTTGGAACAATTAAAACAGCTCTGCGAAACACTTCATATAGCGACTGCTTGTTGTTACCACTCATATTTTTGAAACAAAAAAAGGAATATTTAATGATTAAGAGAATAGCCAGATAATAGAATCCAATATCTGCTCAGCTTATGTAGAAAATGTCTAGATGATGATCAAACAAATGCTAAAACTGATTTTATCCTAGAAAGAAAAAAGAGAAATAAATCATTGTTTTTCTAGTTACTTTCTCAAACTATCTTGAAAGTTGGGACAACAAAGGTATTACCACTATCTTAACAAGAACTTGCTTTAACCCAGGAAACCCAAAGGCAAAAGAGATGAAAGAAACTTAAACCATTGAGGTAGTCCTAGTAGTAGATGCTAGATAGATTAGCCGGTCACCGTGGCATAAGATCCTAATCTGCTTGTATGCGGATAGAGATGATGGTCTTCCACTGATGTCTCCAAGCCAACCATAATAGAAAAGATAGGTGAAACAGCCAAATAGATCTGTTCTCGATCTACCTTCACACCTCGCACCTCGCAATGCAAACATCTCTTTTCTCTCGAAACACAAACCCAATCTTAGAAAATTGAAGTGTGTTTGGGAAATTGAGAACATCTTATTACCACCTTAGCTGTAGAAGCACCTATTTTTATGCTAAGCATACAAGGAATTTGAAGTAGTGGGACTCTAGGTCAATCCAACCAACTCACACTCCTATTTACCCTAACGTGCCAGCAAGCAAGCAGGTTAGGTGCTATGCCTTAACGTAGTAGGACCTCAAAGTGCATTCTTCCATCCATGTGCATGACTCTTACTTTCATTTCCCCTTCCTATGTAGGAGCACATCTAGTTCTCAAGGATGAGTTGTAGATGAGTCGATTCCAGTGGAAGGTACTTTTCATGAACTTGTTATGGTCCTAATTTCTCACAGGAACTCAGCTCTCTGCTAGGAAGTTGAACAATTTTTTTCTGTAGCTGAGATCTTGGCAGTTGAGCCTTAAAGAAATCAATATTAAAAATAAAGATCATTATAGTTGTAGTAGTCCACGGATCGGCGGCAGTTGAACTTGTCAGGGGGTTTGCTGTAAAACTTGCCTTAGGCAAAACCTATATCGGAATGAGAGGGGAAAGTTAAGGGTCATATAACGGTTAATTCAGGATTCAACCATTGAGCCTTTTGGGGTAAAATTCAAGGGGACAAAATCGTGAGGCCTAAAGCCTTGAGGTGGCCTATAGCGCCGGACCAAAGCGGGCAATACCTTAGCAGTTGAGTTTGGGCCATGACATGTGGTATCAGAGCTGGTATCTACCCTAGTATGATGGTGGACAAACCTCAGCAAGGATGCTGGCCGTGAGTCCCTAAGAGGGGTTGAATATAAGCACACAGACCGCTAGTGGTTGAACTCGAAAAGGTGTTCACTATGAAACTTGCCTACACTGGAATGGGGGGAAAAGTTAGTGACCGTATAAAGGCGAGTTCAGGATTTAATTGTCGGGACGTCTTTTGGATTAAATCCCAAGGGTACAAAACCGTGAGGCTCAAAAGCCTTGAGGTGGCTAGACGGGTCGGGTCAAATCGAACAATACCTTGGCAGTTGGGCTTGGGCGGTGACAATAATATCAAAGAAAAAGTTCTCATATAATTCATCTTGGACTTGTTGCAACTGTGAACTGTCCTGTCTCTACTGGGAGGGGATATCCTCATTTCACCTGCAGAGCATTCAATATCTCCAACTTCGCGTTGCTTTTACTTTATAAAATTAAGTCGTCCACAACACTAAGCATAACCTCTTCTTTACATAAATCAAGAACAATGTCTATGAAATAGTGTACCATTGCAAGATGATTTCCGTGGAAAGTGGTACATATATAACAATCCAGAGTTCCAGACTTAAGCTGGTGTATAAGAACTTCAAAATCAAGAAACGTTGTATGCAGAAAGTACCTGCGCATTGTTCAATGCTGCCTCCATTAGGAGATGATCAGCTTCTTCATGAACTTTAGAGGTGACTGTTCCAGATGAATCCAGCCACATGCGTCCATGCAGCTTTTTAACCATTTCATACTCTCCTCTGACAGCAAAAGCCCGCATAAGAGCAAGGAAGAGATGAGGCTTTGGCCTCAAGGTAGAACCTTCACCAGCTCTCTTTACTAGTTCCCCATACACAGTCAGAGCGCCTATCATATTGGGTACAAATTTTCAATATGCAAAGTGACAATGGAGGTAACAGAAAAACCATCAACATAATTGTACCTTTTTCTTGAGAGTGCTCAGCAAAATATAACTTACATACTCCTTTTCTTTAATTAGTTAAATTTTACACACTATAAGCTACTTTGAAACAGACTAAACAACAAGAGGGCTAGATTTTTGCATTTAAGCAAGAATCTCAACAAATTGGAGATCTTCAACTTCTTAGGAGATGGTATAATGCATATTCATACTACAGGAAACACACTACATTAAGAGATTAATTCACTTTATCGAGTGATTTTGTGCATCTTTGTTTAGCAGTCTAAATACATAAAACAATTAATACTGATAAAGGTCATTAGTCTAGAAATATAGGAATTTTGGAATATTTTACACGGATCTGGCAAATATTCATTTGCATGAACCCATAATACCAATAACAATAAACACCTAAGTGATTGCTAATTCTTTCAAAATGAATAACACTCATATCTATACATGATAATAGATGATAGACTGCATCAATTTGCAGCATGAGAGGTATTACCAGAGTTACCCACTATCCTCACGAATTTTTCCATCTTATAAGGCACTTCTATGGACTAACATGCTCCTCATCCTCATGAAGGTGTTAATTACACTTCAGTTGCCTTATTAATGTGGACATTCCCAAGATATCAGCCTGCCAATAAACAAAATGGGGCCGATGCTATTGATACCTCCTTCTGTATATAGTACTGGTTGATCTGTGACAGCCAGGAGTAGGAACAAGTCACTTACTATGCCTGATATAATGTTGTGGGAAAGGTGATACTTTCCATTTCTGTCCAGATCCCAGTTGGGCTAAAGGCTTGTTCTTTAAAGTACAACCCTGAAGCAGACGGAAGCCTCACTTACATAAAACCTTTAAACTTGTCACGAAGTTGTACTAGTGGAAAGAAGCTTGCCAACAACACTTACCAATGTTTTCTGCACTCTAGCAAGTTTTTCATACTTGTCAAAACCTTAACGCAGTTGCTTTTACTCGATTACTGAATGAACTAAAAATGTGAAATCTCCTGCTGACCTCACCAAATAAACGGTTGATATTTTGTCTAGCTGTATTTCTTTAGTGACATACGAAGTTTACATTTTTTATGGAACATACGAACTTGTCTAACCTTTCTTCTGAAGGTTCTTAAGATCCGGTTTACTGATTTGCCAGCAAACAGTAATTTAGAAACCTTGCTTCTTAAACTGAAAGCTCGTCATTTAACCAGATTACTTTTCCATACTGATACACAAATCTGAAAGCCAAACCACTAAACCTCTGAGGGTCTGAATTTTTAGAAACTTCGAATCTTAAACACGGCCTGCTTGTAGGAAACTCAAATAGAAAAGACAACTTTGAACAGGTGCCATTTTTTAAGGACTTATTCTTTTATGAAACCATTTTTTAAAGACATAAAACATATACCAGGGAAGAAGCGAACTCAAATAATGGACATCTCCCAACAGATTAGTGAATATGCTTGGCCAGTAAGGCAGTGACAAGAGGAGGTAAATTGATAAAAGTCACAACGCAAGGTACTCTTGTTTCTTTTATCAGTTGGACTTTTACATTTTTTTCCTTATTTATTTTTCACTTGCCATAGAGACAAATGTACTTTTGATGACAACTTAAGAGGTACTCACTGTATCCTATTTCAATTGAGTTACTTAAAATCCAAAAAGTCAAACAAATTTCTGAACTTCCACCAACTTTTCAATTAGTCCTTGAAAATTTCCTAATGAGAACTTGTGGTAATAGAACTTTGTACATGATTTCTATAAAAACTACTACCCCTCAATCCCAACAAAGTTGAGGTTGGCTATACGAATTTCGGTAACCATTCACTTTATTCACGTCCAAATCATTGCAATACAACTTTGCTTATAAATAATACAGGAAAATTAGGGGATTTCGAAAAAGGATGTTCACTTAATCTCACACATCCCTGTATTGGCACAGTCCCCAGTAAGTTTATATGTCAATCCAAATCTATAAATTTTGTTTCAACAAGACATACCAATCAACATCTAAAGTTGATATCCAAACTGATTAGTTTGGTCTTTGTGACCTGAATCATTTTATCAAATTGTGAGTGGAGGAACTCAAAGCAAGCAGATACACTTGCACATAGAAAGGAGAATTCACAAGATATACGGTATATTTCTCATGGAAGCAATTTGTCTCAATTTCCATGACTGTAAGACCTTTTTCAGTAGATACTATGGTTTTTACTTTCAACGCAGATACTAAGATTCAATATTTACAATTATGTGTTAAATGTTACTTCAATTTCGCCAGTGATAGCCACCTCATGCTTATTATCATTTGGAATTGGCATGAGTTATTTAAGTATACTTTCATAACCATGAGTTATAGAAGTTTCAGTAATATCTGCATAGAGCATACCTTTTATTGTTCCACAATTCAAGAAAGCATCGATGATTGCTGTGTAAGCAACTCGATCAATATGCAAGTTGTTGGATGATTTCATTTCTATGACAATCCTTTGAACCGAAAGAAGATCCTGAGCATGACCAAAACCCTACCAAAAAAAAAACAGAAATTCTAAACACTGACAATAAATGACAGCAGAAAACCTAATTTCATCAATATTAAATGTAAGAGTATACATAGGTTTCCGACAGAGCATCAATTTAGCTTTTACGTTAAAACAATATACTTATATGGTGAAAGAATTACTACATTGTGAATCTAATTATAAAAAAAAAAGGTAGTATATGTGAAGACATTTAACTTCGTAAGAATAAAAAAGAACTAAGATCAATAGCAACACATCTCAGATTCTAACTATTGTTCGCTTTATCTGACACCTATTTATCTCATTTCTATAGTAGGAGTTCCAAAGGAATGATTTTTAACTGTAGAAAGTATCATGCACACAGACCTTTAGCAACGTAGTATAGGTGATTACATCAGGGAAAACGTCATCATCATCAACAGTTTGTGCTCTGACCTGCACCAGTCAGAAGTATACTTTTTCAGGTAAACAATAATCATGCGCCACATCATTTGAGCAAATAATGAGGCTCTAAACTGGCCCTTCGAGTATCAGAGATGAAACCTTCATGTCCTCAAAGAACTGCATTGCAACATCCAACTTTCCAGTCTCCACACATGCAAGGATTAGTTTATTATATGCGAGCTTATCCAGGTTCAGTCCATGTCTTAGTATTTCATCATGCAAACTTAACGCTGCCTCAGGACAACCTGTGCTTATGTACCCCTGAAATTTTGGCAATGGCTCTGAGAAATAACATAAATTTTTTACAAAGAATAATAAAAACAGAGAGATCCAACAAATCGGGAAGTTAAACTAGTGGGTAGGCAGAAGACCTTCATCAATAAGTTGTAGACCAAGACGGATGGATATCCGCCCTCGTGAAGTACATAACCATATCGTGCAAGAAGACCATTAGCACGGCGTAGATCCCCTGCACTAGAAACGCAGAAGTAAAGGAGGTATATTCAGAAAGCCAAGACATTAATCTTGACAAAAACAACTATATCCAATAATAAAGCACCACCTGACATTTTGTGTGGAAGCATTCAAAAGAAATGGAAGGGAAATAAAAAAGAGTAGTTAGCAGAGAAAGTAAGAAAAAATGAAGAAAAAAAAGTGTTTTTTCTCTTGTTTTATTTTCTTCCACAAACTCATCAGCCATCCCTTTCTTTAAAAAGCTACCACATGATACATGATTCTACAACAAGGCTAGTGGTAAAAAAAACTAGCTCTCGCTATTGCCATCGTTATCAGAATATATCAATAAAAAGGCACATAGCTTTGTTAAATGATTACGCTCTGATGCAGTACTATATTGTATGTATTCATGTCTGACTATATATATATTTTGCATGTAAAATGGATTAGTCCTACAGCCTGAAAATCTTGCGCCAGCAATAAAGATCTTGGAGAAACAGTAAAAGCGTGTAATGAATTTCCATTTACTCCAAGAAAAAACTTACCTGCTTCAATTAGAGAATTCAGCAGACCACTAACAAGGGGTGGCGAGAGGTATGGACTTCCAACAGCAGTACCTTGTTCAATAGCTTCAAGTAATTCAAATGCTTGATCAATTCTTCGGGCATCACCCAAACCCTTCCAGAGAAAATAGTAAGCATGCTTAGACGTATTCAATTCTTCAATTGCCACTATTCCCGACTGTGACCTATTCATCGATATAATTTTTTATGTACTATTATAGGGAATTCACTGAGCGCCAAATACCTTTAGAAGTGTAGCATAAGTGATATTATCAACACCACAACCTTCTGGGCCTGACATTTCATCAAAGACCCTTAAAGCTGATTCTATATCAGCACAATGAACACAAGCCTGCATCACTGCATTCATCACAATGGTGTTCAACTGCCCATGTCGTTTTTTCGCAATCTCAATTTCCTCAAAAATCTAGAGACAAATGAATAATTTTGAAAGTTAAAAGAAAATGAAATGTTCCAAAGTTAACAGTTCAATTTAGTTGTACATTACTGCATCATTTTACATTCTCTTGGTCACCATATATTGTTTTATCCAATTTAAGTATATCTCCTTAGCTTCATCCTAGCATTCTTTGTTGTTAACAAAGGAAATCTAACTCATACGAGCTCTTAGAGTCCTACTAGAAGTTAAAAGCAGTTGTTCAATAAAAGCAATGAGAGCAGAAATTGAGTAAAATAAACCCTATATTGAATTGTACCTGGTGGAGTTGTCTACGGCGAGTGAGGTCAACGATGCGGGAAGTGAGGGGTTTAAGATTAGGTTCAGAACGGAAGCGTCTTTTGAATCTGCCTAAATAATACCTTCTCGACTGACGGCGAGACACTGGCAAGCAACAAGACGACGACGATAAAGCTGGTATATGAAAAGAGTAATTTTGGTTCCAGCTACATCTTCTTGTAGGAAACAGCACATGAATATTGTGAGCAGGTAAGGCGTGAAACTGATGCATCTTTGCACATATTTGGTTCGTAGAAAGACTAACCATTGCTCCACATTTGAATTGAAGTTTGAGTTGGCTTCTAAGAGCCAGCACACCAGTGGCCAGTGGATAATGTGGAACACAGAATTGGACAATTGGCGGGTAATTAAATGGAAGATTCTGTGTGTTTTATCGCCAACATATAAATACCATTTCTTTCTTTTTGGTTTCTTCTGTTTTTATTTTAATTTTTTTTAACAATTGCACTTTTTGGGGGAAAACTCTATTTTTGACAAGTATTTTCTTTTGTATGTGAATTTTACCCCACTCGATGCTTAACTCTAATTTTGCATGGATATTATTAAAGTAGGATTACTATTTGCTAAGAGTACCAATTTTGTGTTTTTATTGTTTGTGGAAAATGTAATACATTGGAAAACAAATAGTAGATCAATTGTCTATATTTGTTTGGTATTTAATTAGACTTTCCTAGATTAAAGGGTGCCAATTTATATCCGGGAGGTTCAACAAACTTGGTGGCCTAAAGTCAAAAATATTAAAAGGTCCTTAAACTTCTTTCATAAAACACATAAACTAACGAGACCAACAAAAAATCCATATGACTTCGGTCTAGTGGTTAGGACGCATCGTATCGTGTGCAGGTTAAGCGCTCGTCACGGTTTTAAATTTTTTGAAGATAAAAGCATGGTATTTAAGTGAAAAGGATAGATGAATGGGTCCACTATATACCTACTTTCGAACTTTGCGCGACTTGCCCTCGAAGATATCTTAGTTTAAAAATATGAGAGACAAAATAACTTACTTTGTAATGTATAGATCAATTAAATATGACAAAAATAAATAACTAATTCAAAGAAACTGAGTTGAAGTTGAAAATTAAAATCAGCATAAGCATATAAAAGTAAAGTGTAGATAGAGGAAGAAAAATAGACTTAATAAGTAGCTAAATACACTAGTAGTATTATGTGTGTGTATATATATATATCCTAAGGCAATGGTTTCACCTGCCTTATCTTAGAGTCGCCTCTGTCTTCACAAAACAATTACACTATATAGCTAAGTCAAAATATTTTTTTTATTTATATATATTATATATTGAATTTCCTTAGCTTTTTTATGTATTCATCTTTTTATATTTTTACACCCTTGAGTGAAATTCATTGTTGCGCCACTATGCACATGAGAGTGTAGTTCTGTTGATAAACTTCAATATCAAATGTTACCAATAAAGTTTACTCGTTGATTTAAAGAAGTGACATAAATTAAAGATTTGAGATAATTGTAGAAATTTATTTTATCAAAATCCATCACTTCGATTAAGTCCTTTCCTCTTTTCTGAAATATAATAATTATTTCTTTAGGAGACGTCAAATGAAGTTTTAATATATACTTTCGAATTCGGCTTGAGAAATCAGAGTTTACTAGTTTTTTTTGGTCAACTGGATACTTATATATATATAATTACATCATAATTTGAGAGACTAGTGTTACGGGATCGTTTTCTGGGGTTCCGTGAGGACAGCAGGATAGCCTGACTACTACTCTTGCTTCAGTACTAACAAATAAATAAGTACAATATCGTGCTTGAACCAAGACAATCACACAAACTCAAAGGTTGGAAGATAACAAAATGAAAGACAGACAAAGATTGGAGGCCAAGGCCAATTTTCGGGTTTACTTCATATACAAAAGAAGGAAATACAAGTAAAGAGATCTGCCCTCTAACAAGGCATATACATGTCTATATATACAATGAATGTCCACAGGCAGCTAGGCTGGCTGTGGACCCGTCCAGCTGTGGTGCACTGCTTTGTGCTTGCATCATGTGATCTCCATGAATGTGTTGGCAGTCCATGTGCCAATGGTCTTGTCTAGCTGTTGTGCCCCAGTTCTTGCTGGAAGATAGTTGCCTCCATGTTCGCCCAGACAGGCTGTGGTCCTACCCAACTGTGCAGCACATGCCTTTGCTGGCAGTGAGTTGCTTCCATGATTGTCCTAGTAGGTTGTGGTCCCGCCCAGTTGTGTTGTATGTGACTTTGCTGGCAGAGGGTGGCCTCCACAAGAGCCTGGACAGGCTGTCGGATTGTTACCTCCATGTGCAAAGACCTTCTGGTCTTTGGCAGCCAAGTTTGGCTCGTTTTGCAACCCTTTAGGAGGATAATTTGGTCGAAAAATATGCGGGGCGGTACACACTCTCCCACTTGAAATGGCGACGACCGCGGCGCCACAACGGTTTAAGTATTCATGAACTTGATCTTTGAACGGCCAAAGAGCCTCATATTTTTCCCACGATACCTCCTCTGGTGGTTGGCCCTTCCAACTGACAAGAAATTGGGCACTTGAATTGCCCCAATCTATTCCTCGTACCATCCAATGGTTGATTATGATCTCGACGACCGAAGGGGTTACAAAAACATTTGGTCGGCTGGATTGCCTTCGCTCCATATCACCCTTATCTCCACAAGGTGCCTCTGACAGACTGACATGCCCCGACCCAAGCACATTTTCAGGTTGCTTCCTTGAATCCTCCAACTCTGGAGGTGCCATGTACGGACCCATGGCAGGTGGCTTTGCCCATGGTATGAAGTCCTTATTCTCCTTAAGGACTGGCTGATCACATGGAGTCAAGGCTTTGTCCACCTTGACCTCCTTAGTCTCTGTCCTGATTGCCAAAACCGTTGCTCCCTCTTCCTTGAAGCCTTTCACGACTTGAATCGCGGACAACTGACTAACAACTTACGGCACCCGAACTGTCGGTACCACACATGGACCCTTTGGGTCATAAATGTAGATCTGGTTGAGATATGGGTAGATGAAGGCCTTCACTTCATCCCAATAGTTCAGCCCCAATACCAGATCAAACACATCCAGGGAATCGACAAAGAAACTCACATTTCCCTGCCAAGCTCCTAAGTTGAGCTGCACATTGCGGACAACTCCTTTCACGTTGGTGTGTTTGGCGTTCACCGTCTTCAGCACGGAATTGCTAAGACCAAACGCAAGGCCAAGTGACTTAGCCTTTGCTTCAGACACAAAGTTGTGTGTCGTGCCGGTGTTTACCATGATACAGACAGATTGTCCGTTCAATCTTGCATCAAAGTGAACCAGTTTGGCAATGTCATGCTTCCCTTGGGCAGCTTGCTTCAAAGCAGGCTTTTTGGCTACTACCACGCCCAGTATCATGTTGCCAAGATGAGCTAATCTCGGCGGTTGTTGCACTTCTACTTCGGCTTGTTCATCATCTTGGACTCTCTCTTCGATTAGCCTCCGCTCGGCCGTAATTAAGGCACCGAGTTTCTTCAACGAAGGGCAATCCTTGTAATCATGATTAGTGTCCTTGCAGATGTAATAACCATTGCGGGGACCAACTTCCTTCTTCTTTTGGTTATACCAGCCGCACCAATGAGACGCCTTGTTGCCTCCTTCTCTGGAATCGTGGTCCGGGATAGCAACTTGCTTGCCCTTGTCTCGATGTCCATGGTCTCCACTAGGTTGGAAGTTGGTGTCCCTTGCCTTTGTGGCTTCTGTCCTATAATCATTTAAGGACTCATCCACCGCGATAGCTTTATCGATGTCTTGGACTTGACATCACTACAATTCCTATTTGGCCCAGTTTTGAAGGCCATCTATGAAAGTGAATAGCAAGTCATCGCTTGTCATGTTCGGAATCTGCAGGATGAGTTTAGTGAATTCCTTCACATACTCACTAATGGAAGTTGTTTGCCTGATCTCTCTCAACTTCCTACGTGCCTCATTGATAATGTTTTGGGGGTAGAACTGGCTCTTCAGTTCGAACTTGAACTGTTCCCAGCTCTTGATGGAATAAGTTCCCTTCTCCATATCGGCTTTCTTCCTCCTCCACCAAAGCATAGCGGTGTCGGCAAGATACATCGTTGCTGCCCGAATCTTGACAGCCTCATCAACGATGCTAAGGTGCTCAAAGTAATCTTCCATCTTCCAAATGAAGTTCTCTACATCTTGAGCATTTCGTTCGCCCCTAAACTCCTTCGGTTTTGGGCCCTCGATTTTGGTTTCACTTACTGTTACATGTCCAGTGCCACTGGCTAACCTTGCTGCCTACAGTTGTTGCTTTAGGGCTTCAATTTCCTCGTGCAACGCCGATACAGCCTTGTTAACAAACACCGGAGGAACTGCCAAAAAATTCAGTCATTTCAAAAACTCCCTTTCTTGCTCCTTCCTTGGCTAGGAGGTCCGCTACCTGGTTATGCTCCCTGAAGTTATGCACGAGTACCTGGATTCCCCAGTTGCTCTATCAATGACCTGCAGTAAAAAAATAATAGCATTATAATGAAGGTTTCCCTCTTTTATCATATTAGTAACTTGTTCAGAGTTAGTGTTGATCTCTAAGGGTATGAGTTTCTGCTCAAGAGCTATTTTTAGACCCTGCCAAAGTGCATGTAGTTCTGCCCCAACATTGATGGTATGTGGGTGACCCTTTATGTAGCCTAACACCCAATCTCCTATGTTGTTTCTGAATACCACACCAACTCGCCTTACTCATGTTTTTGAATATGTAGCTCCGTCAATGTTGAGTTTATAGGAGCCACATGGTGGGGGTTGCCATTTGACATAGATTGTAGTTGTGCTTTTATTGTCACTGTGCTTCACTGCTACATGATAGTATTCTGTAGCTCTAGCAATGGTTTGGTCAATAGGGATGTAGTTTCTCTTTTTTTAAAGACATTGTTGTTCCTAGTGAGCCATATTCTCCAAAAGCAGAAAGGCATGAGAGATTTCTAGTCAATTGTGTATTGAAAGGCTTATTTTTAACCTTATTTCATGTTTGTTCCCAATTATGCATAGAGAATGAGAGGTAGGGGGTAGCATTCATAGTTAGTACATTCTTGACAGACTCAACCAGAATGTTTTTGCATTAATGCATTCAAAGAAAATGTGATTGACGGCTTCCACCTCAGAGTTACAGAAATGGCATATGGGACTGACATTTAAGCCAATATTATGTAGGTGTTTTCTTGTTGGCAGTCTGTTGTGTTGCATTAACCAGGTGAATATTTTGATTTTATTTGGGACTTTGAGTCTCCAAATCCAACTAAAGTGGTCATTCTAGTCATTAATGTGTTCCAACTTAGAGTGAATGGGGTTATAGGCTATTTTTGTGCTGAAAATCCCATTACCAATGAGGTTCCAAATAAGCTTGTCATCAGTTTTAGTAGTAATATGGATGAAAGTGGATTCGATAACCTTGGTTATGTCTTTGGGGGAAGGGGTAGTGTATGGAATTGAAGTTTCAGTCTCCATTGGAATATATGGAGTGAATTTTCCAAGGTCAAATCATTATTATGCCAGGGTCCATGAAGAATGAAGCTTAGTGGTTGCATATTTGGGATCCAATTATCAGTTAGGAAATTGACTTTGTTCCCTTTATGGACAACCCATCTAGAGGCTTTAGTGCATACCTTCCATCCATCTTGAATGCATTTCCATGTCTTAGTTTTAGCTTTGGCCCTGCTCTGTCTGCCACTACAGTTTTTCCCCATTAAGACCATGGCTGTAACGATCCGACCTGTCATTTTGAGCTCTAGCACATTGTTCAGCGGTTTGAGGCCTTGAGTAGCTTCACTTCAGGTATTATGACTTATACGTGTGGTCGAAATGGAATTTCGGGAAGTTCGGAGTAGATTTAGAAAGAAATTTTTTTTTAATTTCGGAAGCTTTAAGTTGGAAGAATTGACTAAGGTGTGACTTTTGAGTAAATGACCTCAAAATCAGGATTTGAAGGTTCCAATAGGTTCGTATGATGATTTTGGACCTGGGCGTATGTTCGGGTCGAGAATCGGGTGGCTCGGGAATATTTCGGTGCTTATCACGGAAGGTTGACATTTTGAAGGTTTAAGAATTTCCTAAGTTTGGGGTTGGAGTGAATTTTGATGTTATCGATATCCGTTTGGGATTCCGAGCGTGTCCAAATGTTGATTTGGAGGTCCGTAGGTCATTCCGACATCAATTGGCGAAAATGGGAAATTTGGATGATTTTCGGGAAGTTTGACCGGGAGGGAACTTTTTGATATCGGGGTCGGATTTCGATTCTAGAAGTAGGAGTAGGTCAGTAATGTCAATTATGACTTGTATGCAAAATTTGAGGTCAATCGGACTTGATTTGATATGATTCGGATGCGTTCATCAAAGTTTGGAAGTCAAAGAAGGATTTCGATAGACGATTCGTAGTTTTGATGTAGTTTGGCGTGATTTGAGACCTCGACTAAGTTCGTAATGTGTTCTGGAATGCGTTGGTATAGTTAGCTAAGGTCCCTAGGGCCTCGAGTGGATTCCGGAGGGTTAACGGATCGAGTTTGGATTTGAGGAAAGCTGAGGCAGCTGGTGTCTGGTGCAATCGCACCTGCGAGAAAAGGGCGGCAGGTGCGAGACCGCAGAAGAGGCCCAGGGGTCGCAGATGCGGAAAGGAGTGAGGGTAGATGGATTCACAGGTGCAAGGAAATTGCCGCACCTGCGGGCTCGCAAATGCGGGCGGAGGAGCGCAGAAGCGGGAGCTGGGCTGAGGGGGAAGGCCGCAGAAGCGACAGTTTGTGCACAGAAGCGCATTTTGGCACGCAAAAGCGGAGATGGCCCAGGTGAGGGACATTTGTAGAAGCGACTTTTTACTCGCAAAAGTGAGGCTGCAGATGCGGCAATTCTATCCGCAAGAGCGAAAACTGGGCAGAACATAAGGGATCGAACTTGGTCATTTTATCATTTTCGTTTGGGATTTTTGGAGCTCGATTCTTGGGCGATTTTGAGGATTTTCTTCATGTAACACAAGGTAAGTAATTTCTCACTTGTTATGAGCTAAATGTAAGGTTTATCTGTGGAATTAAGGAAGAAAGATTTTGGAAAATTATGGGATTTTGGTAGAAAACCTAGAATGGGTATTTTTGGATTTTTACCACGAAACTGGACATGGAATTTGGGATAAGTTATATATTTGAGTTTGTGGTGTTATGGGTAATATTTATCTTTGAAATATTTTAGAATTCGGGCACGTGGGCCCGAGGGTTAATTTTATCGACTTTTCGAGCGAAATTGGGAATTGTTTAAATTGATTAATTCTGGGTATTAGAGTATATTTTGATTGGTTTGCATATTGTTTGACTAGTTTTGGACCGACGAGCATTATTTTAAGATGTTGAGAGGCCTTGGAGCCGGTTATAGGACTTTGGAGCGAGGTATATCTCCTGTCTAACTCTGTGAGGGAAAACCTACCCCCTAGGTGATAATTATTGTTATGTGCAACTAGTTGTGGGTGCTACGTACGCACGAGGTTAAGAGAGTCCATACGTAGCTAAGCATGTTATGTCCGGGTAGACTTAGGATCTTATCATGTGATATTTAAATTATTTGAACTCATTCTGCTGGCTTAAATAATTAAAGTTATAATTGAATTTAAATTAGAAATAAACGTATGTATAATAGGCCAAGCCTTGATACTTTGAATTTTGGGCAAGTTAATTGAGGAATGGTAACGATTATATTCATTTTATGCTCCTATGTTGTATTATAAACACGTGTCTCATAAATTAGTGAACTTCTTTACTTTTCTTGTGGAGCGGGTCGAATGCCTCAGCAGTATATAGGTTCATCTATGGTTCGTGCCTCTCGACCCTCGGCCGTGTACACATTATTCTGAATCGGGCCAAACGACCTCGGCATAATCGTGCGTTATATCGCTGATAGTCCAAACATTCACGAGATTTTCTTTTTGTTGAGGCCCGACATAATATATGGTGTTCCTTATTTATTTTATAATGGTACTTGATAACTTTTGAGCTATTAAGGCAGGATACAAGATTGAGAAACTTATACTTTAAAAGAAATAATTAGAAGGTTATGCACCTTACAAATTTATCTTGTTATTGACGTACGTTGTATATAAGTTTAAGTTTTATTATATTGCTTTATTTGACCTATAGTAAGTGTCGATGTCGACCCCTCGTCACTAATCCTCCGGGGTTAGGCTAGATACTTACTGGGTACGCGTTGATTTACGTACTCATGTTGCACTTCTGCACTAAATGTGCAGGAACTGACATGTTCATTTGGTGATCATCCTGGCGCGTATGCGCACCTATTGAGGAGACTTTATGTGAGTTGCATTCCAGGCCACGTATCGTAGTCCACCGAGTCTCCGTTATACTATTTATTTTATTATGTCTTATTATATTCGAGACAGACGTTGTATTAATATTGTACTCCTTAGAAATTTCTCATGCACTTGTGACACCGAATTTTGGGAATTTCTGCTGGTTGATCGTTATTATAGATCACATAGTTATAATCATTTTTTCCCTGCAAATTCTATTTTATATTGTTTAAGTAATGGATATTATGATCTCGAGAGTAATAAATGAGTAAATAAATTGATGAATTAACGTTGGCTTGCCTGACGGCGGCGTTAGACGCCATCACGACCTATAGTAGATTTTGGATTGTGACAGTGGCTCAACTGTGTCAGTGTTTTGATATAATCTACAGGCCAGGCTGGCCGTGTTTTTCATTTGGTCTTGTTATAAGCCAAGGTACCACATGTATTTTTTTGGATTAGTGACAGTATCCCATTTGACCAAGTGCATTTTTCTTTTTTCTATTGTGGTGCCCCATATAAAGTTCCTTTGGATTCTGTCAATTTGATTTGTGACATGGGATGACAGTTTTATGTACAGCATCATATGGTTGGAGATACTTCCTAAGCTTGCCTTTGCCAAGGTGGTACGCCCAGCCATGTTTAATAATTTCATTTTCCATCTAGCCAACTTAGTGTTCATGTTATTAATGATGAATTGAAAGTCCTTATTAGTAGGCCTTTTGTGGAAGATGGGGAACCCCAGGTACTTCCCAAAGTCAGTGCTTTCCTAATTCCCAATCTGGAGCTATAGTGATTGGCCCAGTCCTCTTTGCAGTTGGCAGAGAAAATAACTTTAGATTTATGGAAGTTAACATTCTGCCCTAAAGCAACATTGAAAACCTATAGAGAGGCCAAGATAGTATCACAACTTTTCCTATTGACTATAGCAAAGAAAAGGTGTGAAACTTTTGGGCACCCCTACTAATGCTAATGGGGAGCCAGTCCTTGTTTAGAACAACCTGGTCAATAGTTCTGGAAAGCCTCTCCATGCATATAATGAAGAGATAGGGAGAGATGGGGTCTCCCTGTCTGATTCCTCTAGAAGGGTAGAAAGGCTCAATTTGGTTCCTATTGACCAGGATAGAGATTGAACTAGAGGAGATACCAGAGATGATCAATTTGAACATGTTAGGTGGGAAGTTAAAGAACAGTAGGGAATCCCTAATGAAGGACCACTCAAGTCTGTCAAAGACTTTTTTCAGGTCTATCTTCAGGATCGTGTTGGCATTCTTTCCTTTCATCTTTTGAAAATGAGTAATGTATTCTTGGACAATAATGGAATTATCAGCAGCTCTTCTATTTGAGAGAAAGCTAGCCTGAGTGGGGCCAATGATATTGTGTAGGAAAGGCTCGATCCTGTTCACAATGATCTTAGTGATAAGCTTGTACATTATGTTATACAACCCAATTGGTCTAAAGTTTTTTAACAATATTGCATTGGGGCACTTAAGGATTAAGCATAAGAGTGTTTTGTTAACTTCAGGGGTATTGTGGATGTTGAGAAGACCTTGTGGCAGAAGTTAGTGACCTGAGCAGAAAGGTTGTGCCTGTATTTTTGATAGAAAAAAGGGTGGAGTCCATCAGGCCTTGGAGCTTTAAAGGTCTTGAAAGAGTCAATGGGTTTCTTGATTTCAGAAGATCGAAATAGGAGAGCTAACGATGTCTTAACCCTGCTAGATAGGACCATTGATGATTCAATATTGTAAGAGGTTTGCCCAAAAAAAGAAGCATGGAATGTGGTAAAGAGGTTACTAAAGTACTTCCTGATTGTTACATTTATGTGATGGGGATCCTTAATTTGGTTGCCTACTTCATCAGTTAGACACATGATCCAATTTCTCCTTCTTCTGTTGATGGTGGTTGTGTGAAAAAATCTAGTGTTGGCATTCCCCTCACACAACCAATTGATTTTGGATATCAGCTTCCAAAAGTCCTTTTCATTCTTAAGGATAGCTGAGAACTCAGTTTAGAGTTTGGTTTCTAAATCCTGGAGATATCTACTGAAAGGATATGCATTAGACTTTTGGATTCCATTGAGTCTAGCAAGGATGTGTTTTTTCTTGTGGAAGATGTTTCCAAACACTTGCTTATTCTAGTTAGTCACATTATACTTAAACAGCCTAGTGCATGTGCATCCTAAAAGGTCATTAGTTAGTTAAAAGTTTTTATACACAATGGATGAGAATTCTGGGTAGCTACACCACATTGACTCAAATCTAAAGGGTCTCTTATGCTCATTTTGCTACTGACTAATAATGGTAAGAAGAAGAGGGTAGTGGCCAGAGTGGGTCCTAGGAAGGTGTGTTACTGTAGATTCAGAATACAATTCATCCAGTCCTATGTAGCAAAACACTTATCTAGCCTCTCTAGGATGAGGTCTTGTATGTTAGTGTACCGCTTGTTAGACCAAGTGTATTTTGAACCCTTAAACCCTAGGCCCACAAGCCTACACTGGTTCAGACATTTCTAAATTCTGTTACTTCTGTTATTATATATTGTTGTTACCCCAAACTTATCTCTAGCTTTTAGAACTTCATTGAAATCACCTCCTACAAGCCAGATACCCTTATAAACAGAGTCCATGTCCTCAAGGAATTGCCACAGACTAATTCTATCAGAAACATGATTAATAGCATAGATTGCAGAAAAAAGCCACTTAGAGTCGTTAAGGGTTATCTTTATCATGACATGGACTCCCTGAGATGTGGTGCAAACTTCCTCCAACTTCACTACTCAGAGAGTGCAATTTTTTGAGAAGGCACTCGATTACCTCTACTGTGTGAGGTGTAGTCGGAGGATTTTTCATAGTGGGTGGAGTGTGAAATTGGGGCATTGTCAGGTTGGAGCTCCGTAGAGAGAGGCTGGCCCACTTTAGATATGACTTGGGCGGTCCGGGAATCCTTTTCCAAAAAGGGGTGCCTTCTGACTTTAGGAGATTACACGATTTGGGGGGGGGAGGGAGGGAGGGGAGGGACAGTGGTATAGTTTGGGGTGGGGTCCATATCACTTCCCTCCTTGTGGTGGGTATCTTTTGTGTACCCCGTCTAAATGAGCACAAAATTTTAAAAAAATATGACATAAATATTAGTATATAAAATATATATTTATAGCTAATATTTAATATTAAAACACTAAGTTCAGTAAAAAGTATCCCGACAAATAAATTAGAGTTATCCTTTAAGTTTAAAATTTAAAATTGGGAGGAAGAAAGCACAAAAATTAAACAATACCAAGTTAAGAACATAAAAAAAGAGTTGATAAATAGAAGCAAAAGCACTAATAAGTAATAACAGAGTTTGAATCAGAATCAATGGTTAAGATTTCAGCAACCCTAACAAATATATCAAACTTCTGATACGACAAATTAAAAATAAACAGAAAACAGAATTCAAAGCAAGACTCTTTCTAAATTAAAGCAGCGATTAATAATAAATAATGAATGCACTACAAGGTAAAAATTGACTCATAAAGCAATAATATCCTTAACAGGCGGAAAAACTAAATCCTAGTGTCATAAAAAATTGGCATTACCAACGTCTCTAACACCCTTAGTTAGGAATATTCATTAGTAATAAATTTCCTATTTATTCTCCTATATTTTTTCGTTTTGAGTCCACCAAAAATTTGACTTGTGTTTAATAGGGTTATTAAATATTTCCTACTTATTCTCCTTTTAATTCCTTTTTTCTTTTTTTTAACCTACAAAATCACTTTTTGTTATAGATATTAATTGAAGAAGTAGTTTTTTCACTTATTCTCTACTTCTTTCTCCTATTTTCTTCTAGTCATACACAATTTTATTTTTTCTCCCAAAAAAAAAAAAAGTTCTTAGTATTTATAATCTTATTTATCCAGCTTAAAATGCACATACAAAGGATAAAAAAGACGAACAACATTTCGCTAAGAGCTTTCATAATTTTAATATAGTACTAGTCTTAAGGTACGCATTTTACACGTGTATCTATATCAATGAATGCATAACTTTAAAGAATTAAATTAATATTATTCATCTGCTTTAATTTAGTTTGACTGGATACGAAATTTAAGAAAATAGGAAAGAAAAACTTTTGGAACTCGTGATCTTGCACATACCACAACATTTGAGTGACTATAAAAGTTTGTCATTAAAGGTAAAGTAAAATATTCACATTGAATTATTTTTAAATTTAAAGAAGTATTATTAATTTTTTAAACGAACTAAAAAAGAAATAGTGTTATCCTTTTTGGAATAAATAAATTATTAAATAATATATTTTGAGCTCAATATAGAAAGAAATCTTGCACCACAAAAGTCTAAGAGTTTAGTTAATTGAAAAATAATTTTATTTATGTGATGAATTTGTAAAATAATTAAATTAATTTTTTTTATAATTAGTTAATTTAAAGATTTAATTATTAGTTATCAACCTTAAAAGTAACATAATTTAATGGCTTGATATTTTTTTCTCAACGTTAATGGTCATAACTTAATTTTGTTATTCAAATTCTTAATATTAGTTGATCATAATTATTTATAATTTTAACTGCAAGTATAATTTAACGACTAAGTATTCTAGTTTCAAAGAATAAAAATTTCGATCTGACATTTTTCTTATGAATCTTTATTCTTATTGACTCTTACCAACTATTTTTTTCTCTCTTTTATATTCTAAAATATTTTTATTTGTTTTAATTATTCAATGTAGTTTTAAAATAATGTCATATAAAAATCAATGAATAAAAACTTTCTTTTGAATGGAAAAGTAATTTGTTCTACATGATTGTATTAAGTATTAAATTTATAATTAAAGAGAATGTTGAACTGTGAAATAGGCTTTGTTCAAAAATGAACTATTTTAGTATGTTCCTTCTCGTATTATCTTACTCCGTAGTATGTTTGTGTGCTTTTTATTCTTCATGTAGTTCCTAACTAATTTGATCTATTTGTTGATTTCCTGCTAATCAAATAAAGAAGGATTTAATAAATAAAATAGGTTAATTCTAAATACAATTAACGTGGAAGGATTCAAATACTGAAAGGAGAAAGGTAAGTTGAAATCTTAACAAATTTTAAGGTTCTAAATTTTCGAACTTTCTACGTAATTCAAATAAGAAAATATTTAATACTTAAAATATTAGTCGTTTTAACTCCTAAATTTTAGAAAAAATTATCAAATTATAATTTTGTCTAATGTGAAATCTATTTTAAAGGATAAAAATCGCTAAGGAGTTTCATACTTTTTAATATATATATATATATATATATATATATATATATATATATATATATATATATATATATATATATATATATATATATATATATATATATAGATAGATAGATAGATAATTTAAGTGACAAGAACTCTAGAAACTCTTCGAGTTTTTTGTCCACTCTTTGCAACGAGATGTACTTGCGTGAAATCAAAACTCTATTTCTAGTATGAAAAAGTGTTCAACTTACGGTTAATTTTGTTGTGACAATTAATTCTGTATTTCTCCATTGGAAAAAAGTACATAGAAATCTCATTTAATGCTTCCATCATGTTAATTTCGTTTATGATTATCAAAAGTACCTCAAAGGCTTAAAACAAAGTGAGATTGTATAGTTGATGTACAGGCATATTGTGATGACCCAAAAGGTCATCTTATATTTTAGAACTCGAATCATGCTCTTAAACCTTAGAAATCTAATTTTTATCCTCCTCAATTTACGTGCACAGTCCGGTCATGTTTCCGAAAAGTTTTTATGTTGAAAACTAATGAAAATAAGAATTTTTGCCTTAAAAATTAATTTTAGTTGACTTCGGTCAATATTTTTGGTAAACGGGCCTGGATCCGTATTTTAACGGTCCCGGTGGGTTCGTATCGAATTATGGGACCTGAGCGTATGCCCGGAATCGAATTCGGAGGTCCCTAGCTCAAGTTATGAATTTTTGATGAAAATTAAAAGTCTGAAAATTTAATTATTTTTAAGAATTGATTGGTGTTTGGTATTGTTAGTGCCGGGTTTGTATTCTAGTTTCGGAGTCCGGTACAGGTTCATTATGATATTTAAGATTTGTCTGTAAAATTTGGTGAGAAACGGAGTTGATTTGACGTGATTCAGACGTCCAGTTGAGAAAATAGAATTTTTAAAGTGTTCTTGAGAATTTCATTTGAATTGGTGCTAAATTCGTAGTTCCAGGTGTTATTTTGGAGATTTGGTCGCGTGAGCAAGTCCGTATGATATTTTTAGACTTGCATGCATGTTTGGTTTGGAGCCCCGAGGGCTCGGGTGCCATTCGGGCGATGCGCGAGTTGAGTTCAAACCTCAACAAGGCTGCTGGTGCACCAAATCTGGTATGCCCGCACCTGCGAGCCTTTGGTCGCAGGTGCGACCTAGGCCTGGACTTCATTTTTCGCAGATGCGGACTTCTCTCCGTAGGAGCGGGACCGCAGAAGCGGAACCCTGTCCGCAAGTGCGGCCCCAGTTGGCACAATCCTTTTCCGCAAAAGCGCACGTCCTGTCCGCACGTGCGGATGCGCAGGTGCGACCTAAGCACCGCAGATGCGAAGGTCGTTGGGCAGTAAGTTCATTTAATTCGGACTCCAGCCATTTTTCTTCTCGTTTCAAAAGGATAGGAGGCCTAAGGCGATTTTTCAAAGACATTTTCTTCCCCAAATCATCGGTAAGAGTTCCTTAACTCGTTTCTTTCAATCTTTTACTTCATTTTGCAAGAATTCAACCAAAAATTTAGAGTTTTCATGGTAGAATTAAGGGTTAGGGTAGAAACTAGGAATTTTGGGAATTTGAGGATTTAGACCTCAATTTAAGGTCAGATTCCAAAACTAATTATATATTCGGGCTCGGGGGTGAATGGGTAAGTGCAATTTGGTCCGAACCTCGAATTTTGACCAAGCGAGCCCGGGGTCGATTTTTTAACTTTTTGGAGGAAATTTTTGGAAAATTTAATTTATGCAATATAATTGATTTCTTTAGCAATATTTTATATTATTGAGTCATTTTTGAATAGATATGAGTGGTTTGGAGGTTAATTCCAAAGGAAAAAGCTGTGATTGAGAATTAAGTGGTCTTCGGAGCGAGGTAAGTGTTGTGTCTAACCATGACTTGAAGGAATTAGGAACCTTAGATTACTTGCTAAGTGAAATTCATGTGATCTGCGTATATGTGAGGTGACGAGTATTTATGCGCCGCCAATTTACTTGTTTTCCATATTTCTCTGTTTTTCTTATATTGTCTCATTCATATGCTTAATTGCTACGTGTTATACTAGTATTGTTCAATTTATCGTTCTTATCATATTTTCGGATCTTCTGATGATAATTGAATTTTTATTTCAAAGTTGAGATTGATATTATGGAATCAAATATTGAAGTAAGGTTTGTACTTGTTATTCTATCTCCCTGTTGTTATTTATGCATTGCATTATGGTAAGGGAGAGTTTTAATGCACGAAAGGTGATGCCGTGCCATATTATGAGTGTTAATACACGAAGGGTGATGCTGTGCCATATTGTGAGTGTTAATGCACGAAGGGTGATGCCGTGTCATATTGTGAGTATTAATGCACGAAGGGTGATGCCGTGTCATATTGTGAGTGTTAATGCACAAAAGGTGACGTCGTGCCATATTGTGAGTGTTAATACACGAAGGGTGATGCCGTGCCATGATATGAGTGTTAATGCACGAAGGGTGATGTCGTGCCGTTTCTATTAATTTTATGGTGAGATTGGGAGTAAAAGAACGAAGGGTGATGCCGTGCATTTTTCCTTACTGTATTCACTATTCCTGTTGATTCATGGTATATTGACTGCTCCGGTGATCATTCTATTGTAGTTCTTTATATTGTATTCCCCTCAATATGTTCCCCTCCCGATATTTTCTATTTAGTTCTTCATTTCTGTTATTTGTATATTTCTGTTAAATTGGACAGGTTGATTTGTTGGTACCTTGCCTTAGCCTCGTCACTACTTCGTCGAGGTTAGGCTCGATACTTACCAGTACATGGGGTCGGTTGTACTGATACTGCACTCTGTACTTTCTGTACAGATTTTGATACCGGCTCGGGTTGATCGAGATTTTGCTATTGGTCCGTTGTCCGGAGACTCAAGGTAGATCTGTCGGCGTTCACAGACCTTGAAGTTCCCGTTTATCTTTTATGTTCTACTCTTTCTTTCTTTCAGACAGTTGTATTTCTTTCAGACTATTACTTGTAGTAAATTCTAGAATGCTCGTGAATTGTGACTCCAGATCCGGGTGGTAGTAATTAATACAGTTTTATGATATTCCGTACTTATTATATTTTATCTTAGTTAATTATTGTTAATTACTGAATGAGAATAAGAAATTGGTTTAATGATTTTCTAACGTTGGCTTGCCTAGCAAGTGAAATGTTAGGCGCCATCACGGTTCCGTCAGTGAAAAATTTCGGATCGTGACACATATGAAGCGTGTCCCAGAGATTGATTGAAGAGTCAAGAAGCGGTAAATATAGATATTCAACGTTCAACGACTATAAAAGTGAGAAAAGTTTGAGAATGATAAGTAATGGATAGTTTTAGGAATATCAATTGGTCAATACATCACCAAATGTTAAAATAATACCTGAGGATTAATTATCTTCGAAGAATTGTTATCACCAATTGCATGTGTTATGGAGAACCACCCAAACTTGTTAATTTGTAAATTCTACTATGTAGTTTGAATAATCATATAAATAGCAATAGAGATTATATATCATAAAAAATATGATAGAAGGTTAGGTATATCCGATACAACAACGCAATTGGTATTGTATGTGAAAAAGGATACGCAAAAGTCGTTTCTAGAATTGTCAAAATGGATTGGCTGATCTAGCCCATCCCAAGTGTTAGCCCCTTGACAAGGTCCTCGGCAGATGTGAGTTGTGACAAGGATTTTCGTGATAGTCTTAGCTCACAACCTAAAATATTGAGGCAACATCAGGACAGGCAGCTCGGCATGACGAACAATACGGGGTTGACAAATATACCTTGACGGAGGCAAGGCACATTTAACCTGGATGTGCGGGTTGGTATGACAATGGCAAGGCAAAACCATGTCAAGGCAGGGGTCAAGTCATGGCAAGACAAGCTATGACATTGGCGTGGATATATTTGATCAAGTTGGGGGCGACTTGACATAGCAAGCAGTTGTGGCAACGGGCGTGTTCGAGTAAGTCATGGGCGACAAGCTGTAACCACAACATTGGGGCGGAGCAATGTCAAAGGTCAATGCTAGGCGCAATGCCAGCCTTGGGCATGCAGCAGCTAGCCAAAACACTCACATGTAGTGCATAAGCAGCGGTTACAAAATGTGCTAGACACATGGCAGTGCAGTTGAGCGGTTACAACTGCCTTATCCAGGCGTGGCTGATTATTTGGCTAAGTGTATGCACATTTTATAACATGTCTTTTTGATTGGATCATATTTTTCCATCAGTTGGGGCTTGTCAACTGCTTGTTTAGATGTTGCCGAGTGTAATTGGCAGGATGCACTATAAAAACGTGCATATGGCTTGTTCCAAAGGCAGAACTTAATTTTGTGGCTCTTTGATTATGCCAAAAACGTCAAAGTGTTATTCTTAAGGGTAGGAAATTATTTTGGGACAGGTAACTAGGGTGTTATTTGTTCTTAGCCATAGAGTTAGCTTTATTGTGTTCTTGTATTCACATATTAATACGAGTTGGGAAGAAATTTCTGTAAATTCTTGTGTGCCTTTTACTTACTTTGCTGCCTAAATTATTCTATGTCCTAAACGTCCCTAAAATAATTCTAAGTATTGGAAGGCTGAAGTCAAGTGCTGGGCTTGACTGTCGCACGGTGGTAAACCTCGGGCAGATTTTGCACTGACATAAATTACCCATGTGACAACTGGTATCAGAGTGTGGCTGATTCGGGGCGAAGACACGATGTTCAGTGGTTGAATTTCGTGAAAGATTGCTGGTGGAAACGCAGAACTGAGGGAAAAAGTTGTTGCATTAGAGGTATGGAATTGGTGATGGTGAACAATTTATGACTATTGTGACTCATCTCTCCTATCTTGAGGTCGAGATGACATGCTGAGCCAGGAGTGCACAAATATGAAAACGAAAAATATGTTGCTGCATCGGGCTGTGGGCAATGATGATGCATGGTGTGGTGCAGATTGTACCAAGGTCAAAGCACCTGAGCCTAAAGAGTTTAATGGTGCAAGGAGTGCCAAGAAACTCGAAAATTTCCTATGGGATATGGAGCAGTATTTTCAGGTTGCCCATGTGCGAGATGAAGACAAAATCACCATTACAACTACGTATTTGGTGGACGATGCTAAGCTTTGGTGGAGGACGCACGTGGCAGATGATGTAAGTGCTGGTAGGCCTAAATTGACTCTTGGGAAGGGCTAAAGAAAGAGTTGAAAGATCAATTCTTTCCTAGCAATGCGGGCTGGATTGCTAGAGATCGTTTGAAAAAGTTAAGACAAGCTGGAACGATCAGGGATTATATAAGAAATTTCAGTTCTTTGATGTTGGATATAAGCAACATGTCTGAGGAAGATAAGCTGCACAATTTCTTGTATGGGTTGCAGTCGTGGGCGCAGATGGAACTCCGAAGGCAGAATGTGAAACACCTTTCTAGTGCCATCGCTGTAGCGGATGCTTTGGGTGATTTCCGGTTGGGACAAGAAAGTTCTGATTTCTCTACTACTTTAAAGTCCCAAAATGGAAACAAGGCAAAAGAGTAGGAAAAATGAAAATGACAAGGGAAATGTTGTTGAGTGCAATGGCAATGGGAATGAGTAAAAATGCACTGGACCTTCATCAAACAAGGGACAAAACAACAAGTTTGATGATTGTTTTATTTGCAAGGGACCACACATGGCGAGGCACTGCCCAAAACGTGAGCAACTTAGTACTTTGTTTGCTGATGAAAAGGGCAGAGTTGAACCAAGCAAGGAAGAGCACAAAATTGCATATCTGGGCCTATGGTGGTGCTAAAAAAAGCTGAAGATACTTCGTCAAGGACGACAAACTCTTCGGGTGGGGGTGGTTTGTTAGCCCCTTGACAAGGTCCCTCGGCAGGTGTGGGTTGTGACAAGGATTTTCATGATGGACTTGGCTCACAATCTAAAATATTAGGGCAACATCATGACGGGAAGCTCGACATGACGGACTATGCAGGGTTGACAAACACACCTTGACGGAGGCAAGGCGCATTTCACATGGACGTGTGGGTTGGCATGACAATGGCAAGGAAAAACCAAGGCAGGGGCCAGGGAGTGTCAAGATAAGCTATGACATTGGCGTGGGCAGATTTGATCAAGTTGGGGGTGACTTGACATGAGCGAGCAGCTGTGGCAACGGGCGTGTGTGGCTAAGTCATGGGAGACAAGATGTGACCATGACATTGGGGCAGAGCAGTGTCAAAGGTCAAGGCTGGGCACAATGCCAGCCTTGGGCGCACAGCTGTTGGCCAAAACACGCACATGCAGTGCACAAGCAACGGTTACAAATTGTGCTGGGCACATATCAGTGCAATTGAGAAGTTACAACTATTTTATCCAGGTGTGGCTGATTATTTGGGTAAATGTATGTATATTTTGTAATATGTCTTTTTGATTGACTCATATTTGCCCATTAATTGGGACTTGTCAACTGCTTGTTTAGATGCTGCAAAGTGTAATTGGGCAGGCTGCACTATAAAAATGTGCATAGGGCTTGTTCCAAAGGAAAAACTTAGTCTTGTGGCTCTTTGTTTATGTAAAAATCATTTAAGAGTTACTCCTAAGGGTAGAAAATCATTTTGGGGCAGGGAACTAGGTGTTCTTTGTTCTTGGCCATAGAGTTGGCTTTATTGTATTCTTGTATTCACATATTAATACGTAATGGGAAGAAATTCCTGTAAATTCTTGTGTGCCTTTTACTTACTTTGCTGCCTAAATTATTCTATGTCCTAAACGTCCTTAAAATAATTCTAAGTGTTGGAAGGCTGAAGTCAAGTGTTGGGCTTGACTTCCGCACAGTGGTAAACCTCGGCCAGATTTCGCACTGACATAAATCACCCATGTGACAACTGGTATCAGAGCGTGGCTGATTTGGGGTGAAGACACGACGTTCAGTGGTTGAATTTCATGAAAAATGGCTGGTGGCAACGCAGAATTGGGGGGAAAAGTTGTTGCATTGGAGGCACAGAACTGTTGATGGTGAACAATTTCTGACTATTGTGACTCATCTCGCGTATCTTGAGGCCGAGATGAACATGCTAAGCCAAGAGTGCACAAATCTGAAAATGAAAAATATGTTGTTGTGTCGGGCTGTGGGCAATGATGATGCACAGTGTGGTGCAGATCGTACCAAGGTCAAAGTACCTGAGCCTAAAATGTTTAATGGTGCAAGGAGTGCCAAGAAACGCGAAAATTTCCTATGGGATATGGAGCAGTATTTTTAGGCTGCCCAAGTGCGAGATGAAGACAAAGTCACCATTACAACTACATATTTGGTGGACGATGCTAAGCTTTGGTGGAGGATACACGTGGTAGATGATGTAAGTGCTGGTAGGTCTAAATTGACTCTTGGGAAGGGCTGAAGAAAGAGTTGAAAGATCAATTCTTTCCTAGCAATACGGGTTGGATTGCTAGAGATCGTTTGAAAACGTTAAAACAAACTAGAACGGTCAGGGATTATGCTAAAGATTTCAGTTCTTTGATGTTGGATCTAAGCAATATGTCTGAGTAAGACAAGCTGCACAATTTCTTGTATGAGTTGCAATCGTGGGCGCAGATGGAACTCCGAAGGCAGAATGTGAAAGACCTTCCTAATGCCATCGTTGTTGCGGATGCTTTGGGTGATTTTCGGTTGGGACAAAAAAGTTCTGATTTCTCTACTACTTCAAAGTCCAAAAATGGGAACAAGGCAAAAGAGTGTAGGAAAAAGAGAAATGCTGTTGAGAGCAATATCAATGGGAACGAATAAAAATGCACTGCACCTTCGTCAAACTAGGGACAAAACAGCAAGTTTGATGATTGTTTTATTTGCAAGGGACCACACATGGCGAGGGACTGCCCAAAACGTGAGCAGCTTAATACTTTGTTTGCTGATGAAAAGGGCGAAGTTGAATCAAGCGAGGAAGAGCAGGAAACTGCATATCTGGGGCCTATGGTGGTGCTGAAAAATACTGAAGATACTTCGTCGAGGACGACGAACACTTCAGGTGGGGGTGGTTTGTTAGCCCCTTGACAAGGTCCCTCGGTAGATGTGGGTTGTGACAAGGTTTTTCATGATGGACTTAGCTCATAACCTAAAATATTGGGGCAACATCATGACAGGAAGCTCACTATGACAGACTATGCGGGGTTGACAAATACACCTTGACGGAGGCAAGGCGCATTTCACATGGACGTGTGGGTTGGCATGACAATGGCAAGGAAAAACCAAGGCAGGGGCCAGGGAGTGTCAAGATAAGCTATGACATTGTTATGGGCAGATTTGATCAAGTTAGGGGTGACTTGACATGAGCGAGCAGCTGTGGCAACGGGAGTGTGCGGCTAAGTCATGGGCGACAAGATGTGACCATGACATTTGGGCAAAGCAGTGTCAAAGGGCAAGGCTGGGCACAATACCAGCCTTGGGTGCACAACTGTTGGCCAAAACACGCATATGCAGTGCACAAGCAACAGTTACAAAGTGTGCTGGGCACATGGCAGTGCAATTGAGCAGTTACAACTACCTTATCCAGGTGTGGCTGATTATTTGGGTAAATGCATGTATATTTTGTAACATGTCTTTTTGATTGGCTCATATTTTCGCATCAATTGGGGCTTGGCAACTATTTGTTTAGATGCTTCCAAGTGTAATTGGGCAGGCTGTACTATAAAAACGTGCATAGGGCTTGTTCCAAGGGCAAAACTTAGTCTTATGGCTCTTTGTTTATGCCAAAAATGATTACGTGTTACTCCTAAGGGTAGGAAATCGTTTTGGGGCATGGAACTAGATGTTCTTTATTCTTGGCCATAGAGTTGGCTTTGTTGTATTCTTGTATTCACATATTAGTACGAGTTGGGAAGAAATTCGTATAAATTAGTGTATGCCTTTTACTTACATTGCTGCCTAAATTATTGTAAGTCGAAATTTAGCTACTTTTTCATGTAAAGATAAAATCTGAACAATAACACACTTAAAAATTCGAAAAAATTCTACCATAATATGCAAAAATTTGAATTTTTTACACATGAGATACCAACATAATATGCTGGAATTTTATAATGTACTGGAGTTCCAACATAAGATGCTGGAAGTTTATACGCAGAAGTTCCATAATCCATCATATTATGCTGAAACTTTTCGTGTTTCAGCAAAATAATAGCTATTTTTAATGACTTTGCAAATGTTTGCTAATTTTCAATCACCAACTCGAGAACCGGCTAGCTCGTGCTATTTTTACTTTTAAAAGGGCCTTAAGAATCCTATCCTAGGCCAATCATAAGTGGGATGCAACATGCAGGCAAAGAACGAGGCATTTTCATCGATACTCACTTTTGGGACCACCATTAAAGTTATATCCGCATTGCACAAAATTTTATAAAGTGTACCCGCTCAGATCTGAAGTAGTTCAATCTCTTCAATTCAACTTCAGAAATCAAATTTGAAATTCTTCTATCTTTCAAATGCAACTTCAGAAATTCAAATCTGAAGTAGTTCAATATCTTCAATGCAACTTCAGAAATCAAATCTGAAGTTCTTCTATCTTTCAAATGCAACCTCAGAAATTCGAATCTTAAGTAGTTCAAACTATTGATTACAACTTCAGATTTTGAATCTTAAGTTGTAAAACATAAATTTGTTTTTCTTATTTCAACAATGCAATGCACGATTCAATGCCCAAATCTACTCCAAATGAGCTCAAATTTGAAATATAACTTTTAAATATCATTAAGAACATATCTCAATCATCAAATTGTCAAAACAATAACAAATTTAACAAACTCATTTTACAACTAAGAAGAAGAAACTCTAACCATAAAGAAGAAGAAAACAACGGTAAAGAAGAAGAGAAAAGTGTATGTATCTGAAATTATTCAGAAATTAGGTATTAGTTAAATTTTTTTTATAAAGTGGATACAAATTCAATCGTAGTGCAAAATTGGGTGTCACATGAAAATTTAATGTTAAAAACTGCTAATCCCGCTAAACTGAATTAAAAACATTCAAGAAAAAGAAAAATTATAAGAATTCGTAAATCAAAGTTTATAAGTCAGTGAAAAATTAGTACAAAATTAAAAATTGATCTATTTGCAACGTTGGAACAATTACTTTTTATTTGAAATGGCAACAAACACACACAAGTTTGGGTGTTGGATGACAACTTATTAATTTTCTTTGACTGCAACTTTCACTCATTGAAAACGTATTCTATTGTCAACGTCTTTAGGCATATCGTAAACTATTGAATAATTTGGCTACTGATTTCTCTCTTTGTTCATTTTATAAGCCAACTGTTTTTGTCCAGCACATGGGAGATGACTGACAAAACATGTAGTCAGTACCTACTTTTGGACTTTGCGAAAGAAAAAGACTGCCTTTTTGGCAATATCAATGAGGGGTATCAAATAAACTAAAAAAAGAGAGGAAAAAGAAAAACAAACAGGTCATTTAATTAAGCAACATATCTCAAGCACAAAGTTCAATTATTTAAGGCTACTTAAATATTCTTTAGATATACTACTCCTACAACAATAATTATTAGATAAATAATTGAACACAATGATCTATTCGTAACTTAGAAGTGGAATTTGTTTAAATTAGTCTTTGCTTAGATAGCTTACAGAGTTTGTTGGTCACATGCAAATGATTAGAAACAGTTTCGGAAGTTATGCATTTGACATTTGAACAGTTTTTCACATTCATAAACGTGTCTCACATGTGATATGATTCCTTCACCATTTGTACAACTTTTTCTCTCTCATAGTAATATGCACTTAATTGTAAATGTTACATTATTAATAAATCTTGTCAGAATTTTGAACAAAGTAAGATGTGCATAATCTATGTCATACCATGTGCATTTTATTCGTCTACCAATGGTACAACACGCTTTTTTGTTTTCTTTTTCCGTCAATATATATTGAAAATTCACTTGTTCAATTAATCTAAATTTGTGCTGCATATAACGCACTAACCGTAGAAGTGCTTTATACCTGAAATTTTTCCATTTTAAAACTTAATCACTCGAAACCTCCCGATTAACAGTAGACGAAATGTTTTATTAATCTCACCACAGTCGTTGATAGTATAAGTTGGGCTTGACTACTTGTGGCTTACTATCTCATCCAGCCAAAATAAATAAGACAACTAAAGAAATTGCACCTGGCATTATTATTATACAACTTGCAAAAGAAAAATATTGCAACTTTCATCACCTATATAAACTACTACTCACTCCCTCAGCCCACCAACAACAAACTCCCAAATATGGCATCTTTGCTACCAAGAAGTCTCGTTGGCAAATATAGTATTTTCCTTCTCCTTTGCATATCTCAAACTTCCTTCTCTTCTCCCCATCAACCTTTAGCAAGGCGCCTTTTGACAACCACCCCAAGAAACATAGTGAAACAATACCTTACTCCACACAACAAAGTAAGAGCAAAGGTTGGACTCTCACCCCTCAAATGGAGCAACAAACTTGCAAATTACGCAAACTGGTGGGGACACCAACGACAGGGGAACTGTGAGTTGGTGCATTCCCAAGGCGACTACGGCGAAAACCTCTTCTGGGGGAGCGGCAAGGATTGGAAGCCGCGCGATGCTGTCACCACGTGGGCGAGGGAAAGACCTTATTATGATTATAAGAGTAATTCTTGCAAGAAAAATGAGCAATGCTTGCATTATACACAGATTGTTTGGAAGCAAAGCACAAGAGTTGGTTGTGCAAAAGTTGTATGCAACACTGGGGATACTTTGATTAGTTGCAATTATGATCCTCATGGTAATGTGGAAGGAGAGAAGCCCTTTTAACAAAGCAATTGAATCTCATATATTCGATGTGTGCATACACTGACCTAGAAACTAATCTTTTAACAGTGACGGATCCAAAATTTATATTGTGGGTTTGAGTTGAGAGAGTATGTTTGAAATGTAAATTTTGATTTTATCTGTAAAAACGGATTCTGCCGGACATACAAGCCCATTGTTAAATCTACCATTGTGTTTTAGGCTAACCCTTTTGGGACCTTCCTTTTTGTTTGCAGAAAGATGAATATAATCTTATGTGTAAACTAATTTTTTTTTTCAAGAAAATGCATTGGACTGTTAGGACCTTTTTTTTTCTTCTCGTTTAAAAGGCAACAACTCAGGGAAAGGATTGGTTAGTGATTACATTGCTGTACTGTGAACTTATAGTTGTGTCACTAACCAAAATTCCAATTATCGTGACGGTGCCTATCACATTTACTAGGCAAGCCGATAATCACATAACAACTTAGCATTTGATTTAAAACATGATTTAATAAGTTTAACAACGGAAAAACTCATAAATATCTGATAAAACAACTGAAACTTTACTACAACCATCCCAAGAACTGGTGTCATCGAGTACATGAGCACTACGACATCTCAATGTAAAACAAACTCTAGTACAATTGTCTCAATAGTAGAACAGTACTGAATAAAATAAAAGGAATGAGAATCAAGGTATGCGGACGTCATAGCAGCTACCTTGTAGTCTCCAAGCAAGCACTGGGAATGATCTAGCAGTCACTGCGTCCAGATGTACCTGGATCTGCACACGAAGTGTAGAGTGTAGTATGCGTACAATCAACCCAATGTACTCAATAAGTAACATGACTAACCTTGGGCTGAAAGTAGTGACGAACTTAGAAAGATGCAGTCAGAACCAATATAATGACAACACGGATATCATAATGAGAATAACAGTAATAACTCAGAGACAACTTCCATATTTAGCTCGTTCACAATATAGAAATTTAGACATGCTTTCAAATTCACAATTAAAGACCAACACTGATAAGAACATATCAAGTATAGCTAGCATGAGGAATGGTACATCTTTATGCCTAAATGTCAAATATGCATGTCAAAAGTACAGTATCACAATGATATTTTCAGGTACTCACACTCTCAGAGTACTCAATCTGTCTACCTCAAATTTTCACTCATCACACATAATCACCAAGCACTGTACAGGTGTCTGGCATCGAAGCCCCTCACAAAAGTACGTGTATATAAATCACTGTGCCTGCGCTCACTTTTGGTATGTCAGACTCCGGAGGGGCGGATCCTTCCCAAGCATTAATATAAAGCCTATAAGGCTTGCTACGGTATGCAACCAATCCCACAATAATAAATAAGCCAATAAGGCCTGCTGCGACGTGCATCCCGATCCACAATAACACTATCCACTCGGCTCTCAGGCCCAACTCAGTTATCAATCTCTCAAGTCTCAAGGGCTCACAATCCCATACTACTAAGCTCAACAATAAGAATATGTAATGTAACAGTAAATGATAATGGAGACTGAGATATGATATGCAAATAAAGGATCATGACTGAGCACATAATTGCAGTTAAAGCAGATACTCAAAACAATAGAAATAACTGAGCTAATAATTGTAGTTAAAGCAGATACGCAAAACAATAGAAAAAACCTCACTAGACCTCAACCAAATAAGCACATAGCCTAAGCACATTTTCTAACATGATTTACAGTTCAGTTACTCTAACAGGAAAGGATTTCACGGATAAAACAAGACTTGATAACAACAAAGTCCAAAAGAAACAACCGAATCATGATTACCACGGTGCATGCCCATACACTCGTCACTTAGCATGTGCGTCACCCCAACACAAACCATATAACACATTTCCCAGGGATTCATTCCCTCAGTTCTAAGTTTAGAAGTGTTACTTACCTCAAAACGTGCAAATTACAACTCCAACCAGCCCTTCCCACGCGTATCGGCCTCCAAATGACTCGAATCTAGTCACAAACAACTCAATATCAACAAATAATGCATAGGAAACACCTTCAATCAATAAAGTTTTGATCTTTATCAAAATAAAAAAGTCAACTCCGGGACCACGCCTCGAAACCTAATAAAATTCATAAAATTCGAATATCCATTCAATTATGAGTCCAACCATATTAAAATATCCAATTTCGACTTTAAATCGACCTTCAAACCTCCATTTTTCATTTTTGAAAAGTTTCCACCAAAATTCCCATTTTTTCACTTTAATTCACTAAAGAAATGACAAAAACAAGGATGGGATTAAGATAAATGAACAAATCCAAGTCAAGAACACTTAACCCGATCCATAACGTGAAAATCCCCTCCAAAATCGCTCAAAACCGAGCCCTACAACTTAAAATGTAAAATAATACTCTAACCCTCGATTTAGTATTTTAAACATTCTGCTGCCTAGTGATTACACATCGCGATCGTGGAAAATCCTTCGTGATCTCGAAGAAAAAACATCACCAGTAACAAAAATCTTCTACGCGAATGCGCTCATAAGGCTGCGAATACGGTGACCAATTACCCAAACCTACACAATCGCGGACAGACTCACGCAATCACGATAAACAACTGACTGAAAATCCTAGGCCTCTCCTTCCTTCTTCGCGAACGCGTCCATACTCCCGTGTTCGCGTTTCACAAAAGCTCAGACCTTCGCGATCGCGTCCATAACCTCGAGAATTCATAGAACAAATGCCCAACTTCCAGAAAAGAATCTTCGCGATCGCGCCCCTCTTCTCACGATCACGAAAGAGGAAACTAGAAGCCCAAATTTCAGCAATCCAAACAAGTCCAAAATGAGTTGTACATGATCTGAATCACACCCGAGGCCCCTGGGACCCCATCCAAACATACCAAAAGGTCTTAAAACACGATACAAACTTAGTCAAAGCCTCAAATAACATCAAACAATATCGAAATTATGAATCGCACCCCAATTCAAGCCTAATGAACTATTGAATTTCCAATGTCTAAAACTAATGCCGAAACATACCAAACCAACTCTGATTGACCTCAAAATTTTCACACAAGTCATAAATGACACAACAGACCTATTCCAACTCCCAAAACTAAAATTCGAACCCGATATCTACAAAGTCAACCCTCGGTCAAACTTTTCAACTTTCCAATATTCGCCAATTCAAGCAAAAATAACCTATAGACCTCCAAATCAATATTCGGACATACTCCTAAGTCAAAAATTACCATAAGAAGCTATTATATATATATATATATATATATATATATATACTAGATGAGGGATGCCCGTGCTATGCACATGCTTAAGATATATAACATAGCTACAAAGCCATTTTATTTTCTTTGAATCATTTTCTTACAATACGAACTACTAATCTCTTGACAAAGCCGTGAAAATAGAATGCTACTTGGATTCACTATTTCTCTGGACAAAGCTAGAGAAAAGTTAAGACACATTCTAATTTATGACAAATGTTTTTATTCCTGCATTCCAAAGATACTAATTATATGTTCTTATTTCTCAAAATTGTGTTCCAAAGATGCATAAAATTGCATAACCTTCTTTGAGAAATAGCAGAAATAATAAATTAAACAACAAATTACACTATTAAACTATCATAACAAAATCCCAACAGTAGAACTGATGAGTAACTCCAACAATCTGGTGGAACTGAGTCATAATCTCTACAAGAGTATTCTAATAGTCTAGAAATACAATACTGTTTGAACAGGAAGTTAACCGTAGAACATCTAAAAATAGAGAGTGACTTCGAGGCTTGCGAACGTCGGGCAGGTGTACCTTGAAGTCTCCGGAATGCCTAATCAATCACCGACGTCCAGTACGGGTAGAAGTACTAAATCTGCACAAAAATATATATAAGCATAGTATGAGTACACCAAAATGGTACCTATTAAGTATCAAGCCTAACCTCGGTAGAGTAGTGATGAGGCTAGGTCAAGACACCTACTAGGATAAGAAAGCCAAACATGCTATAGCATAGTCTAATAATGGAAAGCGTGGAAGTAAATGACAGACAAGCAGTTCGATAATATAAGCTAACAATGGAAATTTAAGAAATAAAGGCAACAAGTAGTAAACACATGATGAAACAACGGATAGTCAAACACAAACAAATACAAGTGAGACAATGAAGAAAACAACAAGAACTGTTCAACCAACAAGCCTCTTTTAGCATGGAATGTATAACAAGAATCACATCCGAGGTATCGCCTCATATTCATATTTCACAATTTCAACCACAATCTTTCCTTATATCACCGCGTGAGCCTCTCATTTATTTTTGAAAACATTTTCCCGAAAAATCACTACACACATTTTTGCCCCCTTATCTCACCGCATTGCTTCAAGTAATTCCCTTACTAGCAAAACACGTATCAAGCCCACATTATCTCACCGCATGCATATTAACCCCTATCCATATACCACCACATGCATATCAATATCACAACACAATAACAACTCACATCACAAGTGCCCATATGCCACAACTTGCCAAAATCAATAATACCAATATTTTCACAACAAATAGCCCATGGCTCAATCACAATGTGTACAATGGTCTCAATAACAACAAGACGACTGAAGGATAATCAAGAAGGAAAGATACCTCAACAATTAACAACTTAACCTCAATATGATAACGACTTTTACAACATCAACATCAATAACTCAACAAGAAGATATTCCATAAAATGACAACTTCAAGTAAGGGTAATTCAATAATTAAAGGGGGTAACAAAACAATAAGGGAGATAGCAACTTTAACTAAGGCATATAAGAGCAACTACAACAATAAATGATAGAACAAGTGCTAATAATATCAATTAGAGCATGTAAGATTAAATTTAACGATGAAAGATGTAATCTGTTATAATAAGTTCAAATAAGTACATGGAAGAAGTCTAAAAGTCTAAACCGATCAATACCACATATAGCATTGTACACACTCGTCACCTATCTACACATCTTCCACATAATACAATTAACACAAACATCCCAAATCCTAATGGGTAGTTCCCTCACACAAAGTTAGGCAAGATACTTACATCAACTAGGCCAAATCAACCCTCAAATATAGTTTCCCCCTAAAATTCACCTCAACAAGGCTTAAATTTAACAAAAAATGACTTATTATTATCAAAAAATGCAAGAGATACCAATTACTATAGATAAATCTTTGATCTTTACACAATTTCCAAAAAAGTCAACTCCGATACCGCCCCGATCAATACCCAGGTCCAAAGGTAGATTCCGACTACCCATAACCCCACGAGTCCATATATGTATTTTATTTTCAAATCCGAGTCCAAATTCACTCTCAAAACCCAAATCTTTATTTATTAAAACTCACAAAAATCCCAAAATTTCCTCTTAAATTCTCATTAATTTGATGTTAAATCTAAGATATAATCATGAAATATAGTTGAAAATTGATTATAATCATTTACCCAATATTTGTAGATGAAATTTCCCTCTCCAAATCGCCTCCTACCGAGTCTAGGGTTCTAAGATATAAAAAATAAGACCTAAATCTCGACTTTTCTAACTTTTGTTCAGTTGCAGATGTTGCAATTGTGACACTGGGTTCGTAATTGCAAAGTAATTATCGTAAATGCGGCCACTGACAGCTTATGAGGAAGTCGCAAATGCAACATTGGCTTCGCATTTGCGAAGCCTGCCCTCTTCTCAAATGCGACACTTTTGTCGTAAATGCGAGCCTACCCTATTCCTGACATTCTTCGCAATTGCAATCCAGGAATCACAATTGCGACACATGAGATGCTCTTCTAGGATGCAATAGCGAGGCTAGTGCTAGCAATTGCGATAGCAGAGCAACAACACACTAGAAAATCCTATTTAAGTCATTACCTTTCCGAAACACTTCTGAAACTCATCCAAACCTTAGAGACTCCAAACCAAACATCCACACAAGTCTAAATACATCATACGAACGCACTCATGTGATCAAAACACATATATAACATCTAAAACTATGAATCAGATACCAAAACGCATGAATTTCAAAGAAAAGTTCAAGAACCTCTAGAATTGCAACCAGGTGTCTGAATCCTATCAAATCAACTCCAAATGACACCAAATTTTGCAGACAAGTTCTAAGTAGCATAACAGACCAATTCTAGGTTCCAAAACTAAATTCTGAACTCGATAGCCAAAATTCAACCTACAGTCAAATTTGAGAATTTTTCTAAACCTCAAATTACCAACTTTCGGCAAAATAACACAAATCAACCTACGGGCCTTCGAATCGGATTTGGGCTATACACTCATGTCCAATATAATGATCCTAACCTATCGGAGTCATCAAAATACCGTTCTGGGGTCGTTTTCATAAAAGTCAAATATTGGTCAACATAATTAACTTAGGCTTCTAAGCCAAGAAATAAAGGGTCCAAATTAACCCAAAACCTTCTCAGAACAAAACTAACCAACCCCGTAAGTCATAAAATCACAAATATACATGTGTGAAGTATCAAAATGGGAAACATGGCATGCATACACAAAAGAACCGATCGAGTCATTTACAGGTACTTTGGCCGATAAGGCCATAACTCAGGATAATTTGTGGAACAAAATATACAACCGAGTGGAGATTAGATCCAACTGAACATCTGTATAAATATAGGCCGGCAAGGTTGTCATTACTACTTCAACTGAGAAACCAAAAGAACATACATACATGACCAACATATTGCACTGGCTGACAGGATATGTCTACAGACCTCTATTGATAGATGTACTGAGGTCGAAACAGGGCCCCGACCTACATATATAATCTATGTATATATATATATATATATATATATATATATATATATATATATATATATACACACAATATATACTCAAAATTATAGACCTGACAACTCCAAATGACGTGGAGCTTACAGATCAAGCTGAACTTGGACAACACATACTAATGAGGTCTACCCATCTATTTATCTGAACATGCAGGCATGAAATGCAGCATCCCCGACAAAAGGGACGTTAAAACAAAATAATATTCTGAGTATGTAAGGCAATAGAATAACTGAAAGCTAAAACTAAACTAATAATATAATAACTAAAAGTAACTGTAGTTAAAGATGATCTGAAGATATGCTTACTTGCTGATAGTGACTCAACTCTTTCAATGTAGTAAGTAAAATAGTTGTCCAACCCTATAAGGCTCGGTACGTGTAACTGATCGGTCGTAGTAGGCTCGCTCATATGCGCTCGGCCATACTAGGCTTGGTGTCTCGATCATTCTGGGCTTGTTCATAGGTGCTCGACCAGAGTAGGCTCGGTATATAACTTACCATCTGATTAGAGTTTTCCCAATAGGGGCCTGCCCACTGATTATAGCTCGATGGTGGTAAAAATACAGTAATACTGTATTTATATAGATCCTATGCTCTCTTGGCTGAAAGAAAATAATACTTAAGTGAATATAAAGTCCCGATAAGGGAGAATACTATAACTTATGAGACTAGGATAATGTACATAAATTTAGGAGTACGAACTTATCTTTATGTCTCGTTATCAAACGCATTTAGTTACGGGGATCATGCCAAAATGAAGGAAAGGTTTATACTTAACATACCTTAGCCCCGTTGAGTCCTTAATACCTTCCAAGAAACTATTTAAACAACTCAACTCAATCTACCATAGCATAAGGAGATTCAAAATTAGTGCTAAGTAAAGGGTAAGTCCGTAACTTAAGCTAGTAGCTCGTTTACGTAAATTCGGGCAGCATATCCCCGTAACAAGGGCCTCCTCCAATACCGTATTCCAATAACAGCAACCAGAGCAATCTAGCAACATATAAGTATCAATAACAAGACACAGTATAACAACAACAAGTTACAACTACTTCACGACGAACGATAAGCTCGGATTGGAATACGGATACCCCATATCACCCCTTATAGACTTCTTATGTTAACTTAACAGAATTCTTAACATGATTATGAAGTCATTCATCAATAATTCCAGCCTTATACGATATATTTATAACAAAGAAAGCAGTCTACAACCCCAATTATCCGCAATTAGCAACTTTATTCACTAGTTCATGTGTAGTCCATCCATTTAACTTAATCAACATCAAGTTAACCTTAAGCACATTCAAGAACACAATATACTTACCTCCTAAAGTAGCTTCAAGTAGAAATTCAAGCTATACATAGCTTATAACAACCCTCAATGGATATACAATGCCATAGAAGTGCTAAATTTCACTTAAGCTAATCTTCACTTCCAATCTCAACTTTCATATGTTTCTTTCATCAATTTGATTGATAAACACATTGACATGCATAACAATAGAAAACATACCATAATCAAGTTATTTTCAAAACTTTTCAACCATAACAACATATATATATTTATAACAACCCTCAATGGATATACAATGCCATAGAAGTGCTAAATTTCACTTAAGCTAATCTTCACTTCCAATCTCAACTTTCATATGTTTCTTTCATCAATTTGATTGATAAACACATTGACATGCATAACAACAGAAAACATATCATAATCAAGTTATTTTCAAAACTTTCCAGCCATAACAACATAAAATATATCATATATATATATATATATATATATATATATATATATATATATATATATATAGCTTTAAAACAATCCAACAAAAAATAACATCTCTTCCCCTTTCAAGTGCTATTTTCTAATCTTTCACTCCAACACCAAAACCAACATATAATTAACCTTAAACATAATCAAAAAGATGTTAAACATACCTTATGTAGTAGATAAAATTTGAACCCTAATCTTAACTTAGCTCACCATCATCCTTATTCTCATCACAACACCATAGAGGGGTTATTCTTTACCTTTGGCTAACTTTGATGTTAGGTTATGATGTATTTTTTTGGATCCTCAGGAGAAATATTTAAGAGGTTTTGGAGAGTGTGAGGATGGAAGTTGGTCAAAAAATGAGCGAATCTTATCCCAAAAACGAGATAAAAATAGGTGAAGGTGGCCCACCGATGCGAAAATGCGAATATCTCTCTACCCTGAAAATGTATTGACAAGCAGTTTAATGCTTTGGTAACTACAATTGTAGAGCTTAAATTTTGTATGTGGATCACCCCATAACTCCAATTATATTGAGAGAAAAGCTCAGTGACATTAGACCTAAAGTTCAGTAAGATTATGAACGTATCTTGCGACAAGTTTTGTCGACTTTTATTTTACAACTTGTTTAACTTTCTAACCTTAATGCACGACTATCATAAGACTAAAATAACTTATAACATAACCTTTGTATCATGTTAAGAACCCTAGTCTCACCCCAAAAGTACGGGTTATAGTATCTTTGATTTGTTTAGCCTCCAACCCTCACGATACTTTCGTAACACATGTGTTAACTCATCCTTATCTTTGTAAGGGTCCTTGAAATATCCAGATTATATTGATTCACTTAAGAAATATTCTAACATAAAAGTACGGGGTTTAACAATATAGTACAACTAAAGGCCTTTTTTTAAAAACACATCCACTAGGCACAATATTGGGATTATTTTTATGTTGTTCTTGAGCTTGTGTAGTATCAACCCTAACTTCTAAATCTTCCTCCAAAGGACCAGCTACCATTTTTTCAGAACTTTCAGCCTTCGATTTCTCACTTTCATCTTCATCAAAATAATCAACAAGTCCTAATTTCGGTTTAGGGACAAAGGGTTCCGGGATTTAGGTTTTTGCACAAGACTAGAATTTTTGAAGAAATCAATTTGGGGCTCAATGGATAAAGAATCACAAAAAAATTTGGTATCCTTGGATTCAACAAACAAAAATTGGGAAAGATTTTCTAGTTGAGGACCGGGTTCTTAGACAAAGAAGGAAATAACTTAATTTTGAAGTTTAAAAGCAACCCTTCTAATTTGTCTAGAGTTGAGGAGCCTGACATGGAAAGACTTACCAACTTGAGACTCGTTACCCCTTTCATGCAAACTGTTGGAAGCCATAATTACCTTTTAAGACTTGGATAAGATCAATAATAGGTGTAGGAACCTAGTTCATCGATATGACAATTTTACAAGTTAATGTAACTGTTTACCCCAAAATTGGATAAAAATTAAATTTGTACGCGATTTTAAGGATACATGGTTTGATTAGACACAAATAATTAAGAATATTATATAAATGAATTAAAGAAAAAATAAGCGATCAAACCAATTGTAATGTTGTGGCCAAGCCTAAACTTAGATTGAGCAGTGACCTCGTCCTCGATTGGACCCTCGGTTTGAGCACATTCATGAATGAAGAACAAGATAAGTGAACAAGAACTTTAACAGTGACTAAAAGGCAGAAAATAAACTTGTATTGCTTTGATTCACGTGTTACAGTGTGTATTACAAAAGAAAATCTTTCCCTTTATATAGTAGGAGAGTTTCATCTTTAGTATAAGTCTAAAAAGGTAAAAATCTTCCTTTCCCTGTAATTACTGATCCATAATCGACGTCGAGCGAGATCCACGCAGTGATCTCTGGTTGGGTGCGAATATCACATCCCTCTATTTGTCATGTGTAACCGTTTATTGTGTTTCCTGAGGTCTTAGAACTCATTCTTGGTCCGGGGCATGTCACTTTACCATACCCGATGACGAGCACATCGTCCACTCTTCCTGGATCTCAATACGAAGGGTCCCTAACCTCGATTTCAATCTCGTGCATCCGTTCCCTTCCTCTATTTTCTCATCGGGAAATCGGGGTAGACCTTAACCCTAAGTTTATCCGTACATAGATAGTCCCCTTATTTTCCGCAGAGTCGGTTTACCGAAACGATGGAAAGCGATAGATGAACCCCGGTTCCTTTCTCCGTACATTACAACCGAGATGACGAGTTAATCGAAACGTCCCATCAGTCGTATCGTTCTGACTTCAGACACGTGTCAGTCACCGATTGACTGTTCTCCAATGCGAAACGTCGCACATTGATTGTTATTCTTCTACAAAAGCTCTGACCTTTTTCACTTCTTCCACTTTTCGATTCTAGAATTTACCCTCGAACTCTCTAATTGCTTTTAACTCCTCCAAATCTTCATACATTGTTCCTTAAACCATATCTTCATACCATCTTCAAATCTTCATATTTTGCTTCAAAACTTTATATTTTTCTTCAAACCTTCATACTTCCCAGATTACGATGGCAAAAACCTCTAAGTTAGTGCCTCAACAGACTGCTCCTTCATCTTTCCACCCGGCCACAGATGCCGAGGTGGCCGTTCCTGAGGTGGCTCAGGAGTCCCTATGAAGAGCTTCGTACCTGGGGGCTGCTCTACCGGGAAAGTCTTCCATATCGAGAAGGACTCTAGTCAACAAGATCGAGGTGAGGGAGCATGGAGATACATATGCTCCATTACTGAGGAAACACTACCCATAGTCCGAGCGAACTGTAACTATGAGGGTAAGGATGTGGTCTTCCCGGGCCCAATGATGACATCACTACTCACGTGGAGGGATACTTAAGTGCTTACACTTACCTCTTCATGCTCAACCCGGTGGACCCTATAGTCCTTGCTTTCTGTAAAAGGTACGAGGTGTGCCTTTGGGAAAATCCACCCGTTCTTTCGGAGGATCGTGTTCCTCTTACGTCATTTTGTGAACAATACTAAAGCTCCTCAGTTCACCCTCGACCACCTACTTCACCTATATAGTCCCCGAATCTTCCGAGGGGGCTGATCAAACTCGTTCGTCGAGCAAGCAAGGATCCGTTCTCGAGCATAGACAAGGACCAAGATCGAGGATGGCGGGGGATGTTTGTTCTGGTTAAAATTGAAGACCTCATACCTTTCGAGTTTTTGCCGTTCCCCGATAAGTGGAACGCATCACGTAAGTACTTTCCTTCTCTAGTATTTGTCATTTCTTTTTATTTTTTCTCTCATTGCCTATGTTTGTCGCCGTGCAGCTGGACCATGTTCCTAATGTAGTTCCCCGCTTCAAGGAGTGGATTGAGGGGATCTTCAAATAGATGCCATATATTTAGCGCGTATGGCGTAAACTATTGAAGGGCAAATGAGAGGCCCGTTGCCATGGTGAGGTACTTTTCCAAATAGTTACTTTTGTACTTTTAGCTTACGCATTGCTAAGTCTCAGTTTTTCTTATAGGTTTGCCCAAGATCACCGAACTCAGGCCATTGGATAAGGAAGAGGATCCGTCCTCGCTTGCCGAACCCTCCGCTTCAGAACAACCCGGGGATGCCGCAAAGGAGGAGAAGAAGAAGACGAAGAAGAAGAAGAAGAAAAAGAAGAAGAAGAAGAAGAAGAAGAAGAAGAAAAGAAAGTCCTCGGGTTCCCAGATGCCAAGGTGAAAAAGAGGAAAGTTACCAGAACCTCTTTCGATTATTCTCCTAACTACGTCTAAACAATAATTCAACTGGCCTCTTTCGATTACTAAGAAGAATCACTGCATTCAACCAACAAGATAATGCAAAAACATCACAAGTTACGCCTCTCTAAATTACATAAATATGTGAATATATATGCAAAAATTAAAATACCCAAAATAATTCAATACATAAAAACTACAGTTATTATCCACAAACAATTCTCAAAACATCAAATCCATCAGTCCCTAAAGAAGAATTACTCCATAGATATGGAAAAATTCATCGCAAATAAGTTTAAGTTAAAGAAAAATATAAACAATCCAAACCCTTGTCTTGCGTGAGGATTGAAAGATGAAATTCTTGTGCTCTTGTTTCTCCCACTTATCCTTAGCCTCCTTAGGTCTCAAGTATGTCAAAAGTCCTCAAAATACTATTTTTTCATGTATATATACCAAGTAGGGTCGGGCCCAAACAAACACACCTTCTCCTTCAAGAAATAGGACTTTTTCCGGACAAGACGTGCACGACCGCGCATCTGGGAGGGTTCTCACGCATTAGGTTGAGCACTTTGCATAGTGTTCTGCCTCACATGCACGCCCAGTGTGCGGTCACGCACCTAGATAATGTCCAGCTCGATTTTTTGTTTCTCTTTTTGAATGCACTAGTGTCCGTTGATCCCCGAACTCGATTCCAACTTAATCCTTGGACTTTTACTTAGACTTCATAGCTCCAAAATAGCATGAATTTATCCCATAACATCTACATAGCTCGGAATCACTCCTACAAGGCATAAAACGCATAATTAGTACAAAATACTAGTGATTAAAGCTCAAACTCAATTAAAGTTTAGAAAATTAGAGTGCGATATGCAACTAAAATACGTAATTATAGCCTACCATTACGTGTGGATTGTGATATTGAGCACGTGATCACGCCGCACGGAATGTGATATTAAGCATGTGACCATGCCATAGGGATTGTGATATTGAGCATGTGACCACGTCGAGCGGGTTGTGATATTCAGCACGTGACCACGCCATGTGGATAAGAGATATTGATATTTATGGCACGTGATTATGCCGTACAACGTATGGATATGGATCCATCCTCCTTGGGTCACCCTCTCATGCGCCTTCTTGATGGTATACATACGGTTTAAGGACAAGTTAATCAGTGGTTTAGTTCGGTTATGGAAATTCTGAGAAAAAGCTGGTCAGTGTTTGATTTGGTTATTGTATTTCATCTTTACTTGCAATTTCCTTGGTTGTTTACCCGATTTATTTGCATATCTTCTTTATATGTTGGATTGTTGACTGAGCAGTATATGTTAAGTAATTATGTTTACCAAGGTGGTTCTTTCTTTGATTCATGACTTGATCATATTATCATTCTGTACTTGTTGGATTTATGAATTGTATAGGTAATTAGCGAGTATCATTTTATAATTCTTACTTCTATTACCTAGCCGAGGTTAGTTATGAAACTTGCTGAGTACTTGGGGTCGGTTGTACTAATACTACACTCTGTACTTAGTTGTGCAGATCTAGGTGTTGGACCGAGCCATCAGTAGCTAAGGCTTCTTGTAGAGTTATCTTTAGAGAGACGAGGTAGAACTACATCTCGACCGCAAACGTCTCTTTTTATTTTGTACTGTTGTCTTTCATTCAGACAATATTATTTTTTTCTGTATTTCAGACTTATATTTCTGCATTAGAGCTCATGACTCTCTACTTTCCAGTTCTGGGGGAATTTATTATGTATTGATGTTATCATGTAATGTAGATGGCTTTAGACTTGTACTATTTCTGCTAATTCAATATTTATATTTCACTTTTGTTATATTTGGCTTGCCTAATAAGTGAGTTAGGCGCCATCACGACCGGTTGGTGGTTTTGGGTTATGACAAACTCAAAAAGACCAGTTGGATGATTACAGAAGATTATAGTGGATTTCGAGGCGAGCATGGATGAAGCAAAATTATCTACATGATCAAGCAATTCAAAAATTATTTCACTTGGGAGTACCACAAAATATGTGGCTTCTTATGCAAGAGACATGATAGAGCTCAAACCATTGCTAAAGGAAAGGTTGAGCTGCATAAACAATGTGTAAGTCACTTAATTTTGATCCTCTTCCTTATAACAAACAACATATAGAACTACTGTCAAAATTTGGATTCATAAGGGCAAATCAATATGAAATGATTCTTCAATACAACACATGTTTATAAAAAATGGCACAATACGAATCCGGACATCACTCGGGGGCCATGAGAGAGATCGGTGATGATTGTAAGAAGAGAGCTCGAGAGAGGAGAGAGAAAGAAGCACGGAAGTCGACTTTTTCTTTTATGTTTCTTGGCTTGGAAACCGAAATTTTAAAGTCCATTTATCAAGAATAGAAAGTCTCTAATAAAGAGAATCTAAAAACTAAGAAAAGGATCTAAGGTCGCATATCTTGTCTTTATACTTCAAAAGAAGAAGCTAATTGTCTTAAATTCAACTGTTGTGGGTGTAAATTCAACAATTTGTTTGATATAAATCGTATGTACATAATAAATAAGTTCAGATAGATAAATTTTAAAGTCAATTCGCAGCAGTTTTCTTTAAGAAATCTACAATTTGGCACTAAATGTTAACAATAGGGCATACATAGCCCTCGTGAACTCTTTGGCGGCTCTACTTAACAATAGGGCCTAACTCTTGCAAACTCTTTGACGGCTTTAATTATGAAAAGATAAAAATTTCACATAACGCCAAAAGGTAGATTCCTTAAAGAAATTTGCCGTGAATTAACGTTAAAGTGCATCTATATGTTTGTTTTTGGTTCCTTCAACTTATTTTACAACTCATAATTGAAAATCCGTGCGGAAGATACAACGAAGTAATAAAGACACACAAGATAATCATACCAATTGAAAAATATTACAACTTAAATAAACAAATTATTGACAAACAGAAGCACAAGCAACTAAATTGGGCGTAGAATGGTGTATGCAGAATGGCTAAAACGATTTCACACTGGAACTTGATTTCTTGGAAGTCATTCAGATGATTATTGACAAACAAGCCAACAATTACAAGTTGCTTCCTATGATCATGGACATTTCTGAAATATTGAGTCAAACTAATTTCATAGTAAGTCATTGATTTAGGGAGGCTAATAGTGTTACGGATTATCTAGCAAAAAGTGCCAAGAATAGTCAACAAAGCTCCTTCTATTACACCTTCGAGGACCTTCCTAGAGGTGCGAAGGGCCGCTTTATGTTGGACAAATTTCAGATGCCTGTCATTAGGCTAAGATACGACAAGGCTAATTTCTTTGTTAGTTAGTCCTTTTTAGTTGGTGGGATGACTGAATAATTAATTTTTTCTTTAAGACCATCCTTTTTTGAAGGACAATTGCTTGTCCGTGTGTTGTAATTTTGAGGTAAGGTCAAGTCCTCCTCTTGTTCTCTTTCTCGTGAATACAACTGCACCCAAATCACTGGAAAATTTTTTTTAAAAAAAAAAAAAAAAAACCCTTAAATTAACAAATACTCAGAAACTAAATGAGCAAAGACATCACAAAAGCGCCACTTTTTAAGAAAATCCAATCATACTAATTTAATTTACCACAAAAACTACAGTTGATGAAAATACTAATTTTCACTCACTTGACCAACCACAAGCTACAATGTACATAGGGAAACGAAGCACAAGCACTCGTTAATTAGAAAGAAGAGAAATTTTACTTTACTATATGAAAGTGGAACTCAAAGAGTCCACTTGTCCAACAACGGAATGCGTCACATTATTAGTAAAATATGTGAGGTATACAATAAAATTCTTTTGACCTGAGTTATGCAAATTGATTAATTATTATTATTTTTTTTTTTGTGAAAGAAAAATGAGTCATTTCTGGAATTGTGCATATCATTCTTGCGCATGGACCATACTAATATAATCGGATGTCCCCGAAGTGGACAATTGATCAAGAGTTAATTAGAAAATTACAGACGTTTAGCCCAGCATGTATTTGTTGTTTTTTTCTTCCTTGGATTGGCTTTTATTTATAGGAATGATAGCATTTAAAATGAAAATATGTGCTACTTGTAGATCTCCAAATGCATTCATAACATCTCGTACAAATTTTTTGTTGAAAATGTGTTTTGACTTGAAAAGCTCATTGTGACCATTTATGCTGGCGTGTCAATCAAAACCTAGGGTTGAACATTTAACAAGGAGTTTATGTGAGCTCATTACATCTTTCATTTGAAAATATGCCATTTGTGGAGCGTTACTATGTTGTAACGAACACAAGATTATATGATAATGTAGGTGAAAAGATAAAAGATTATTTGGAGACAAATAATGCCAAAACTTGTTCTAAAATCATTTCCAAATTAAGAAATTCTTATTAATTAAGAGAATCGCTCGTCTAAATTGGTCCTTAGGTAATTCATAATTGCTAAAATAAACTCCAGATAAGAGGCATGTTTACCCTTAAAATTGGATAACAATTAAACTTATAATGAGATTTTAAGGATACGCAATTTCACTTAATACCGATAGACAAATAGGAAGATTAATAACAGAAATGAACTATAAAATAAAGCAAACCAATATTGAAACGGAATTCAACCCTCTAGGGTGCCCTCGAATTGACTTATACCAAAATAGTTGAAAATAAAGCAAGCTGATGATCAAGAAAGTATAAGCTAAAGAGAGAGCGTAATATTGGCTTTTTTACGTGAGAACAATATGTTACAACTGGTTAATACTCTCCTTTATATAGTAGAGGAGTTCTACTTATGGTATAACTCTCATTACAGAAGGAAACCCCATGATTAGCTAATTAACCGTTTCTAATTTATTCCGTTCCGAGATTTACGCCATGATCCTCGATCAGTCGCCAAGATTTACGCCGTGATCCTCGACCAGTCACGGATATCTCGCCTTTCTGTTATTGTGCTATCTTCGATCTTGCTCGATGTCTGTCTCATTTGGCTTCGATCGCTACTAGCCTTGATCTTGACAGGTACCTCGGTTCTGAACTCGGTACCTTATCCTCGTGATATGGCCTATTCTGTTACGAGGCCATCCTTCGATGCAAACTCCCGGTCTCGGTTAAATAGTAAAATCGGGTGAGTCCAGTTTTAACCGTATACAGATAGTCCCCTTATTTTTTTGGAGTGTAATGACAAGAAACGAATTGAGCCTTTGATTTTCTATCTCGACTTGTCATGATGTCATCCTTGTGACGTATGCGACGGAAGTGAATGAAACGTCCCGTCTGTATAGTTACCAAGGCATTAAATGAACGTTAGTCGATGGTCGTCCACCGTCAATATTGAACCGTCTTTGTAAAATTTATAAATAGCCCCTCTCTTCACCATTTTGAACTTTTACTTTCAGATTTCCAATCTCTAATGTTTTTTATATCTTCTTATTTATTCATCTCCGAATCTACGATTTTCAGGCTAACCTCTTCTCAAAACATCAAATCTTATTATCTCCATCTATTTTTAACTTCAAATCCATACAAAAATGGCAAAAACATCAAAAACTATTCCTCAAAAGGAAAACGCTTCTTCATCGCGGTCGGCCGGCGACAAGACACCGGCTAAGCTGCGCCCCGAGAAGTGTGTTCCCGTGGGGTGTGTCCTCACTTCCGATTTTAAGACCGATAAAGCCTCATCGGTTCTCGATCGATGCGAGCCAGTGTCGATGTATCTATACTGGATAACTGAGGGATACCATAAGCAGGTAAAGAATGATTGCAACTGGGAGGGCAAAAAGGTGGTGATCCCGACCCCCGAAGAGGACATCACTACCTATGTGGAAGGGTTTTTAAGTGTTTACACTTACTCTTTCACGCTGGGGCCCCTCGACCCCATCGTCGTTGATTTTTGCCATCAGTATCAAATAACCCTAAGCCAAATCCATTCTTCCTTTTGGCAAATTGTGATTCTGCTCCGATTCTTCGTCAGCAAAGTCGAGGGGATGCCTTTCACCCTCGACCACCTCATCAGGTTATACAGTCCCCGCCTCTATTGAGGCAGGTTAATAAAACTCTAACGCCGGGCTACCAAAGTGTTGTTCTAGAGCATAGACGAGGACAAGGACCAATGCTGGATGGGCCGGTTCGTTCGAGTAAGGACTTCCGACCTAATCCAAGCCGAGAAGATGCCATTTCCCGAGAAATGGAATATGAAGCGTAAGTACAATCCCCATGTTAGCTCCTATTAATTATTTTGATCCTTTGCTTCTTCTCATTGATATCCTTTTCCATGATGTAGCGATCGCTTGGATGCCTGGTGCAATCCCTAACCTTAAGAGCTGGGTTCGGGACTTGGCCTCGACCTCTACGTATGCCGAGCGCTCATGGCGCGACTTATCAAAGGGCCGATGGGAAGTCAAAACTCATGGTAAGCCCCTTTTCTACGTCTTTAATGATTTTATCGAATCATTTCTTACTTAATTTCCTTTCATATAGGCCTTGGAAAAGATGCTGTTATGAGGCCCCTAGCTGGTAGGGGGAGACTTCGATCCCGGCACCAAAAACGATGAAGGACAAAAAGAGGAAAAAGTCCTCACTCTCCGAGGATCCATAACCTAAGAAGAAGGCGACTCCTAAGCCAAGGAAGAACATCATCCTCCTAATCGAAGAGTCTGTTCGGCGTCTAAGGGAGGAAGATGAAGAAGTGAAAGACGACGACTTAGGGCTGGTCGCCCGAGCGGGAATGAGCACCGAGGCCCCAAAGGCCACTGAATCGGTGAAGGTTGCAGAGACTCCATCTCGAGATGAAGGGATCTCGGGAAGAGACTTGGGCGAAGTCCCCGCGTCATCTAGGATCGAAGATGCCTCCTACCACATTGAGCCAATGGTGGGTACCGCTGTCGAGGCCCCCCGAGATGAAGAGAATGCCCCAAGTGATTCACTTGGGGCAATAGAAATTGGAGGCTCCCCGCTGCTCCCCTCGTTTTCTGGGGAGATGATTCAAGAGGCTCGGGCCTTGAAGACCCTCTCCATCGAAGGAGCCCACGGAAGGGAGGACCCATTCCGTGATTACTTTACCGGTTTGAGTGACTTGGAGGTCTCGAGGAAGGACTCGGATGAGGCATCGAGCCTTTTCAACGAAATGCAGCAAGCTCTGACTCGGATAAGCCTTAACTCCCCTTGTTGGTGTTACACTTGTGTTCATTTTTCTCTTCCTGTCTAACTTCTTTTCTTCTTTCTGCGTAGGCCTCGGCGCTTCATAGGGAAGCATTTTCTCAGTCTCGAGCTGAGCTGAGTCGGTGTGAGGCCGACCTCCGAGGGCTCACAGAGGAGAGGAATGCCCTTAAACTTCTGTGTGGGAAAAAAGAATAGGAGACCAAGGACCCCCGAGTCGAGTTGGACAAGGTTCACCAAGATCAGACCGACCTGATCGAGCAGGTAATGAAAATCTTAAAAGCTCATGGGCTCCATTCAGGAACAATGGCTAATATTTCAATCTCACAGTTGCAGAAGAAGGTTGAGAGGATCGAGCAGCTCCGAGAGGAGGTCAATATGATGAAGGCGGAGACCTTGGGGTTGAAAGAAGGCATGGACCGCTTCGCTGCAGAAAAATAGACTTCTTTATCAAATTGTCATCGGCCGAAAGTCAGCTTTGAGGCATGAGGGAGAAGAGCTCGGCTCAAGCAATGAAAATAGAGGAGCTCGGGGCTCGGTTTGCTTCCAAACTTGCCAAGGCCAAATCTGAAACTGAAAAGGCAAAGGCCGAGGTAGATATGATCGTAGCCATCTATCGGGCCGATGCTGAAGCCGCTCAAGTCCAAGCGAGAGAGGCAACTGAGACCGCTGAAACACGAACATATTAGATTGCCGAACTCGACAAATGTCAATCTCGGAGGGAAACCCTCGAGGGGATCCACGCTCGAGGTTTCGATCTTACCAATGAGATAGTAAAGGCTAGACAGAATGAAGCCGAAGCTGGAGCACTGGCCACTTCCGATGACATTGATCATGATGTCAGCAAGAGCGGGTTCGAGAATGGGGAGGACCTCGATGGAGAAGAAACTGCCCCCGGAGAACATCAGGAACCTCAGGATTTTTCACTTTTGATCTTTTGTATAGGATCCTGATCGGACCTTGTAAATATTCTCATATATATAAAGATCTCTTTCCTTTTCGATTTGTCTTTATTTCATTTATGCCTTGTGAAAATTTTGTTTTGTTTATGCCTTATGAAATTTTTTTTCATAAGTTCGAGGCTTAGGCAATTTGATCGAAGCCGAACTAGTGTAGTTTTTATAATCAAGTGAGTACTTGCTTGAACTCGTAGTAGGGTGACCCTTAGGTTTTAATTGAGTGAGGATGATTTCTCAAAAATAAACTGGCCCTTTAGGCTCTTGAATTAGGCCGATACAGCCATAGCAAAAAGAATGGCTTTCTCCCCCTTTTCGTCTTGAAAAGTTTATTATTTAATTATATAAATTCGGTTATACCTTAGCACAAAAGGTTTGCTCGAGAATTCGAACTGTTCCGTACCCATTAGGATTTTCAAGGGTCGATATTATCGAGACCCTTTGTTTTGTAATGCCTTAGCATAAAATATAGAATTTGTTTGAGAGTTCGAATGACTTTGTACCCATTAGGGTTTTCGAGGGTCGATATTATCGAGACCCTTAGAAATTTAGCCGAGGGTAGAATTTTTAACCGGTTTGTGAAAATATTTGAAGGCCTGTTTAATAATGGAAATCGGACATCTCCGAACCGTGTTAATTTAGCCGTAGCCTTTAAACTTGGGATTTGCCTTTTGGGCTTATTCCCCTATTATACTTCGAAATTGTTCGAAGTATCAGTCCCCGAGTGGGGTGGCCATGGCCGTGGCCTATAAAATCGAGGATTGCCTTTTTAAGGTCTTACGATTTTGAGGTTTAGTAATTCGATCATGTTGATTTTTTGGACGGCAGTCCCCGAGTATCGGGTAAATTATTTGAACTTCAGTTGTGATCGACCCTTAAGCGAGTTTCCACAATAGATCCTAAGTATGAAATTGTAAAGTATAAACTTTTCTGAAGCATGGAACATCCGGTAAGAAAAAATACTTCTTTCAATAGATTATATATGCGTGCGTGTTTTGCCATTAGGGTTTGAGTAATTTACATGGACAAGGTTCATTTGACCGTTTGGTCCTCTACAAAATTTACCTATCGAGACCTTGTCGACACGAAGTATTTTCCTTGTAACTATCCGAAGGTAATGCCCCCCATTATTCGAGGTTTATTGTAAAGGAGACTCGGATACTGTTGAATTCCTCTAAGTTAGCACGAACAATGGTTGCCTTGTTAAAAACCTCGCCGGAAAAACCCATTTGGGACAAAAACAGGTTTAAGGGAAAAAGAGTGCAACATGTGCTTTCAGATCTATGGACTCTGCGTTTGAAGAATTATTTGATGTCTTCGATTAAACACCTACAAATGGTTAGTATAAAATATAAATGAAAATGGATAAGGTCATACCTTAGCAGTAATATCGTTTGAGGAGTGATATATTCCAATTGTTTGGTAATTGTTCGCCGTTCGCCGTGCCAAGTTTGTAGGATCCTTTTTCGATGATATCGAGGATCTAGTATGGTCCTTCCCAGTTTGGATCAAGTTTTCCTTCGTTTGGGTCTCGAGTATTGAGGGTGACCTTCCTCAGAACCAAGTCCCCGATTTTGAAGTGTCGACGATTGGCTCTTCGATTGTAGTACCTTTCGATCCACTATTTCTGTGCGGCCATTCGAACGAGGGCGGCTTCCCGTTTTTCATCTGGAAATTTGAGGCTTGTATTCATAGCCTCGTGATTTGACTCTTCCGTTGCATATCGAAACCTGACGATGGGTTCCCCAACTTCAATCGGGATCATAGCTTCGGCGCCGTATACTAAAGAAAATGGTGTGGCACCCGTATTGGATTTTGACGTTATTCGATACGCCCAAAGGACTTCGGGCAATATTTCTCTCCATTTTCCCTTAGCGTCGCTCAATCTTTTCTTCAGATTTTGAATGATGGTCTTGTTTGTCGATTTGACCTGTCCTTTACCACTAGGATGATATGGCGTCGAGCTACATTCCATTATCATATACGATCTCGAGAGGCATCCCGAATCGACATATAATGTGGTCCCAGATGAAGTCTATAACTTCTTTCTCTCTAATTTTCTCGAAAGCCTGCGCTTCATCCCACTTAGAGAAATAGTCAGTCATAAACAAAATAAATTTAGTTTTACCTGGGGCCGATGGTAGAGGGCCGACGATATCCATTCCCCATTTCATGAATGGCCATGGGGATAAGACTTAGTGGAGTTGCTCTTCGGGTTGATGAATCATCGGCACATACTTTAACATTTGTCGCACTTTCAAACAAACTCTTTTATATCATTTTCCATATTGGCCCAATAGTATCCTGCTCTGATGACTTTGTGAACCAATGATTCGGCACCAGAATGATTTCCACATGTGCCCTCGTGGATTTCTCGTAGGACGTAGTCGGTATCTCCTGGTCCCAAATATATATTGCCAATGGTCCATCGAACATCCATCTGTACAATGTTCTGTCTTCGGCCAATGTTGATCGTGCGGCCTTCGTACGTAGATTCCTCGATTCCCTAGGGTCCGATGGAAGCTTCCCATTCTTTAGGTATTTAATATATTTGTTCCTCCAATCCCAGGTCAGACTTGTGGAGTTGATTTCGGCGTGGCCTTCTTCGATTACTGACCTTGAAAGTTATATGAGAGTCCCCGAGCTAATCTCATCGTCTTCGACTGATGACCCCACTGATCTCGATGGCCCATTTGGCCAATCGACCCGAAAGTTCGGGCTTATGCAAAATATTACGAAGAGGATAAGTAATCACCACGCAGATCGAGTGACACTGAAAATATGGTTTTAATTTCCTAGAGGTGCTTATTAGGGCAAGCACTAATTTTTCTAAGTATGGGTACCGGGTCTCGACCTCACCTAGAGTTCGACTAACATAATAAATAGGAAATTGCATACCTTGCTCTTCTTGAACTAGGACCCCACTTACCGCGATTTCTGAGATTGCTAAGTACAAGTATAATTGCTCGTCCGCTTTCGGAGTATGAAGCAGTGGCGGGCTCGAGAGGTACCGCTTTAGTTCTTCCAATGCTTGTTGGCATTCCGGGGTCCATGCAAAATTGTTTTTCTTTTTGAGAAGTGAGAAGAACTTGTGACTTCTATCTGAAGACCTCGAGATAAATCGGCCTAGGGCGGCTATGCGCCCTGTTAATCTTTGTATGGCCTTAACAATATCCACGACTGTGATATCTTCAATCGCCTTGATCTTATCAGGGTTGATTTTGATACCCCGATTTGATACCATAAAGACGAGGAATTTTCCTGAGCCGACCCCGAATGCTCATTTCTCCGAGTTGAGTTTCATGTTGTATTTCCTTAGTCTATCGAAGGTCTCCTGCAAATGTGTCAAATGGTCCTCTGCTTGCAGGGACTTAACTAGCATATCTTCAATATAAACTTCCATTGACTTACCTATTTGTTCTTCGAATATTCGATTTACTAAGCGTTGATAAGTGGCACTAGCATTTTTTAGCCCAAACAGTAATACATTATAACAATAGGTGCCATACTTAATGATGAACGAAGTCCTTTTCTGATACTATGGGTTCATTTGTATTTTATTGTACCCGTAGTAAGCATCGAGAAAACTAAGGATCTCGTGGCCGGCCGTGGCATCGATCATGCGTTCGATATTTGGTAGAGGAAAAGAGTCTTTAGGACATGCTTTGTTTAAATCTTTATAGTCTACGCACATTCTAAGTTTATTTCCCTTTTTAGGGACTACGACTACGTTTGCTAACCATTCGGGATATTTTACCTCTCGAATGGATTCTATTTTGAGAAGTTTGGTTACCTCGTCCTTGATGAATGCATGTTTTATCTCAGACTGGGGTCTTCTCTTTTGTTTTACCGGGTGGAACTTCGGGTCCAAGCTCAGTCGATGTGTTGCGATTTTCGGCGGGATTCTTATCATATCTAAATGGGACCAAGCAAAACAATCCATATTATTGATAAGAAATTTGATGATTTTTCCCTGAGCTCGGGGGTTAACCCTGTACCCAGGTATACCTTTCGATCGGGTAGATGCTCGATCAGTAAGACCTACTCCAGCTCCTCGACCGTTGATTTGGTGGTATCGGAATTCTCGGGGATTAAGAAGGATCGAGGAATCCAATAGTCATCGTCCTCGTCCGTTCCCTGCTTCTCCGATTGAGTCGAGGCTGGTAGTTGTGGTTGCTATTTAGCTTTCTATTTTCCTTTGGACTCTTATCCTTTTGTTGACGAAAGTGCCGATACCGGTATCACTTCGTCGACTGTGAACATCTCTTCGGTAGCATACTGTTCCCAATATACCATTTTTATTCCATCCGGTGTTGGGAACTTCAGCATTTGGTGAAGGGTTGAGGGGACTGCCCTCATATTATGAATCCAGGGTCTTCCCAGTATGTTATATCTCATATCGCCTTCGATCACATGGTACTTTGTTTCTTGAATAATTCCGGCTACATTTACCGGTAGGATGATTTCACCTTTAGTTGTTTCGCTTGCCATGTTATAGCCATTGAGAATCCGAGCTGCGGGTACGATCTGATCTTGTAGGCCGAGCTGCTCCACGAACCTCGATCGAATAATATTGGCCGAACTTCCTGGATCAATTAAAACACGTTTACCCTGAATTTTATTCATAAGGATAGATATTACCAAAGCATTATTGTGGGGTTGTGAGATCCCTTCTGCTTCCTCATCATTGAATGATAAAGCGCCTTCTGTCACACAGTCTCGAGTTCGTTTTTCTCTGGTGATTGACACTTTAGTGCATTTGAAGACGGGCCCTTGTGGAATATCAAATCCACCAACGATCATGTGAATCGCATGTTGTTGTTCTTCCTGCTCGTTTTTCTTGTTTGCGTCTCTGTCTCTGAAATGGTTATTAACTCGGTCGCTCAAGAATTCTCGAAGGTGACCCTCGTTGAATAAACGGGCCACCTCCTCCCTTAGTTGTATGCAGTCTTCGATTTTATGACCATGTGTACCATGGTATTTGCATGTTTGATTCCTTTGAGATGGATCGGTTTGTAGGGGTCTGGGCCATCTAGTATCTTTGATTCTCCCAATGGCTGATACTATACCTGATGCGTTGATGCTGAAGTTGTATTCTGACAATCGTGGTGCTTTTGTGGGATTGGCATGTTTATCGAAGACACGTTTTCTCATGAGCCCTCGAAAGATCTGTCTTCGATCGTTCCTTTGATCATTTCGGATGGGATTGCATCCTGGGCCGCTGTTTTTATAATCTGTGTTGTATGGTAGATACCGATCTCTGCTCGACTGGGGTTCTCTGTCGATATCCCTTTGAGTTCTGCCGATGGGCATGTTTGGATAAGCGAAATCGGAAGGGGTCCCCAATTGATCATCCTCGACCCTGATCTTCGACTGGTACCGATTATGTACATCGGTCCAGGTTACTGCTGGATATTTGATTAAATTATGCTTTAGCTATCATGATGCCACCGAACTTCGTTCGTTAAAACCTTGAGTAAAGGCCTGAACAGCCCAATCATCTGTGACCGGTGGTAGTTCCATGCATTCCATATGAAATCGAGATACAAATTACCTCAACATTTCGTTGTCTTATTATTTCACCTTGAAGAGGTCCGATTTTCTAGTCGCAACCTTTATTGCTCTGGCATTGCCTTTATGAAGTAGTCTGCAAGCATGGCGAAGGAATCGATGGAATTAGGCGGCAAATTGTGGTTCCATATCATTGCTCCTTTCGACAAGATTTCTCCAAATTTTTTCAGTAGAACAGATTCAATCTCATCGTCTTCTAAGTCATTTCCCTTTATGGTGCATGTATAAGAAGTGACATGCTCATTAGAGTCAATGGTCCCATTGTACTTAGGAATTTCTGGCATTCAAATTTCTTTGGAATGGGTTTCGGTTCCGCAATTGGAGGGAAAGGCTTCTGTACAAATTTCTTTGAATCCATACCCTTTAGAATCAGTGGTGCCCCCAGTATTTGGTCAACCCGGGAGTTGTATGTCTCTACTTTCTTGTCATTTGCCTCGATTTTCTTTTTTTCCGATTCAATCCGTTTAGTGAGCTCCTCGAACATTTTCATAATGCCGGGCTCAGTCCCCGATTCGTTGGCATTCGACCTTTCCGGTACAGGCTCGGTCCTTTAAACAACTTCTGAATCGATCCTACTCGGTGTTCGGTATTGTAATGACCCGACCGGTCATTTTAAGAATTATAGCCCCGATCCCTTAATAACTGTTTTCCCCATGTTTGTTTCCGCTAATGGTACTTGCCGGAGTGATTAGTTATGGAATTCAGAGATTTTTGGGACACTTAGTCCCTAGTTGTGTGTTTAAGTTTTAGAGTTTGGACTATAGTCGGAACTGTGTGAAGATGAATTCGGAATGAAATTTTGTCGACTCCGTTAGCTCCGTTGAGTGATTTTGGGGTTAGGAGCTCATCCGGAATGAGTTTTGGAGGTCTGTAGTAGATTTAGGCTTGAATTGGAGAAAGTTCATTTTTCGGCGATTTCGGTCGATAGTGGAAATTTTGATATCGAGCTTGGAATGGAATTTCGAAAGTGGTTGTAGGTTCGTAGTGTCATTTTGTGACCTGTGTGTAAAATTTGAGGTCATTCGAACTAGATTTGATGTGGTTCGACGTCGTTTGTAGAATTTGAAAATTTTTAAATTCTTAGGCTTGAATCTGTGCTTAATTCATGATTTTGGTGTTGTTCGATGTGGTTTGAAGGCTCGACTAAGTTCGCATGGTATTTTAGGATTGGTTGGTATGTTTGGTTGAGGTTCCGGGGGCCTCGGGTGTGTTTCGGATGCTTAACGAAATGAAATTGGACTTAGGAAAATCTTGTGCCTTTGTTGGTTCTGGTGCTTCGCACCTGCGTAAGGGAGGCCATAGGTGCGAGAGCCGCAGGTGCGGAGGGAGTGCGCAGATGCAAAACTTGTGGGGCTGGTGATGGAGCGCAGGTGCGCAAGTTTGACCGCATCTGCGAGCTCGCAGGTGCGCATGGGAAGCTCGCAGATGCGAAAATGGGTTGTCTAGCTGGGCGGGCTCGCAGGTGCGGCTGGTTGTCCGTAGAAGCAGAACCGCTGATGCGGCCTAGGGGTCGCAAGTGTGGACCCAGCCCAAGTAAGTGGAGTTCAAACCTGCAATGGGTTTTTCCGCAGGTGCGTGACCGCAGGTGCGGAAATTGCTGGGTTGAAGAGGCAGATTCGAGGGTTCATTCCTCATTTTTCACCAATTCAAATTTTAGCTCGGGAGAAGGCGATTTTGCAAGGAATTTGAAGAGGAAATCAGTGGGTAACAATTCTTAACTCTAATTCGTGTATATTTCATTAATCTATAGCAATTTTCCTCATTTAATCAAGGGATTTAAGTGAAAGAGTGGGAATTTGGGGGAAAAGTTCCCGAATTGAATTTTTGGGTTTTGATCGAGTTCAAGGTTTGGAATTGGATATTTTTTTTCGACGAGTGAACTCGTGAGTGAATGGGTGTTCATAATTTGTGATTTTTTCTAATTTCACATTTTAGCTTCGAATTAATTAGTTAAATTAGTTACTTGTAGTTATATTTACATTATGCAATTAATTTGAATAGATTCGGGCCATTTGGAGTCGGATACTCATGGATAGAACGTGATATCTAGTTGATTTGAGCGGTTCGAGGTAAGTGGCTTGCCTAACCTTGTGTTAGGGACTTTCCCCTAAGGATGTTTGATATTAATTGATGTGTGGGAGCCATGTACGCGAGGTGACGAGTACGTACACGGGCTATTATTGCAAAAATCCCATTTTTCCTTTCTAAATCATAAACTGTTTTCCCTTATTAAATTGCACTAATACGTTTAATTGTTTAGCTTAGATTAGAGAAGCATGCTTACGTGTTTTAACTGCCTATTTGACATTCCGTGCACCATGCTTAGTTAAGTCTCTACTTTCCTTATCTGTGTTCAGTATAAACTGTATTACTCGATGCCATACTAGTCATTTCATCTTGCGTTGCATATATAAATTGGGACTACGGACGTATTCCGGGAGATCCCCCTGTCTTGCATATTTAAATTGGGACTACGGACGTATTCCGGGAGATCCCCTGTCTTAAATATTTATTTTGGGACTACGGACGTATTCAGGGAGATCCCCCAACACTGCATATTTACTTTGGGACTACGGGCGTATTTCGGGAGATCCCCCTGTACAGCATATTCATTCGGATCTACAGGACGGTATCCCAGGAGATTCCCTATTGTGTCTACCTTTTTCTTAGCCGAGGGCTCCCTTAACTGTTAAATTTTTGCGAATTTCTTTAACTGTGTTACCGTAACTTTTACTTATATCTTTTATTGTTTAATTTATTATATTTACTCCGGTAGGGCCTTGACCTGACCTCGTCACTACTCGACCGAGGTTAGGCTTGGCACTCACTGGTACCATTGTGGTGTACTCATGCCCTTTTCTGCACATGTTTTCGTGTGCAGATCCAGGTGCGAGCTTTCAGCCTCGGGGTTAGTGCGTGTTGCTGATTCTAGGAGACTTCAAGGTACTTCTGCTTGCGTCCACAGATCCTCGGAGTCCCCTTCTACTCCCTCGCCTAGAGAGTTTCCTTATTATCTTCAGACTTTTGTATAGAGCTACATAGATTATAGCAGCTTGTGACTTAGTGATATTCCGGGTCTTGGGAAAATTATTTTGTATATGCCGAGTGGTACTACTTTTGGTTATTCATAATATGTTGTTTATCTTTTAAAATGTTGTATTTGCTTTACATTTTTTGTAATATTAGGCTTACCTAGTCGTAAAGACTAGGTGCCGTCACGACACCTTATGGAGGATTAATTTGGGTCGTGATAAGTTGGTATTAGAGCACTAGGTTCATAGGAGTCGCGAGTCAAAATCGGTTTATTAGAGTCTCGCGGATCAGTGCAGAGACGCCTGTACTTATCTTCGGGAGGCTATGTAACTGTTAAGAACAATCTTATTTCTTTGATTTCCTTATCGTGCGAGTTATTGGCATAAAGAATTCTAAAATTCTATTCTATTCTTTCTCACAGATGGTGAGGACCCGTACTGAGAGGACCGACGGTCAGGCACCCGAGCCCCCTGCCAAAGCCGCCAGAGGCCGGGGTTGGGGTAGACGACGACCATGCGGTGCAGCTCGAGCACCTACGAGAGCTGTGTCAGAGGAGCCCCCAACAGCTCTAGCTGGAGGGACAACATCAGAGATCCCTATTACTACTCCAGCCCTCCAGGAGACTTTAGCTCAGTTCATGAGCATGTTCTGCACTCTGGCTCAGGTTGGACTATTTCTGATAGCTACTGCTACATATCAGGCCGGGGGAGGGGCACAGACTCCCGTAGCCCGCACTCCTGAGCAGAGGGTCCAGGTTGATCAGGCCCTAGAGTATATTTCTATGCCCCCAGTGGCTCCGGTTCAGCATGAGACCAGTGTAGCTTCTTTTGAGGCAGAGCAGCTCAAACTTGAGAGGTACAAGAAGTACCACCCACCTACTTTCAACGGACTAGCTTCAGATGATGCACTAGGTTTTCTTGAGGAGTGTCATCATATTCTCCGCACTATGGGCATTATGGAGACGAGTGGGGTTTCTTTCACCGCTTTCCAGCTGAGGGGGCGGCATATCAGTGGTGGCGTGCATGTGAGTTGAGTAGTCCGGACGAGGCAGCCTCACTCACTTGGACTCAGTTTTCAGAGATGTTCTTGCGTGAGTATGTTCCTCAGAGCCTCAGGGATGCTTGGTGCCTAGAGTTTGAGCAGCTGCGTCAGGGTGGTATGACTGTGTCGAAATATGCAGTCCATTTCAGTGAGTTAGCTCGCCATGCACCGGCTCTGGTTGCTACAGTCAGAGAGAGTGTTCGTCGCTTCATTGAGGGACTCCACCCCAGTATTCGGACCAGTATGGCCAGGGAGTTGGAGATGGACATCACTTATCAGCAGGAAGTGAGCATTGCCAGGAGAGTGGGGGGCATGTTTGCCCGGGACAGAGAGGAGAGAGAGGCCAAGAGGTCTCGAGAGACTAGTCATTATTTAGGAGCTCGTGCACCCGCAACACGTTATGGTATGGGCTTTGTGAGTCGCCCTGTTCATTCAGCTCTTCCAACAACCAGCGGTGTTCCAGCTCCTCCTAGACCTCAGGAGCCCTATTATGCACCGCCAGTATCCAGTATGCCTCCTACTCGAGGTGCTATTACTGGCCAGTCCAGCAGGCCAGGTCTGAGTCAGTCTCAGCTGCCGCATCCTCTAAGGGGTTGTTTTAAGTGTGGTAACACTCGTCACATGGTTAGAGATTGCCCCAGAGCCAGGATGGGTTCACCTTCATAGACTTATCAACCTCCACATGCTCCACCGGGTCCTCCGGCAATTCTTCCAGCCCCAGCTGCCACCCTACCTCCTCAGCCAGCTCGAGGTGGAGGTCGGGGAGGTCGAGGTCGCCCTAGAGGGGGAGGCCATACCAGGTACTATGCCCTTCCAGCCCGTTCATAGGCCGTCACTTCAGATTCAGTCATCATAGGTATCGTCCATGTCTGTCATAGGGATGCATCAGTATTATTTGACCCAGGCTCTACGTATTCATATGTGTCTTCTTATTTTTCTCCACATTTGGGGATATCTCGGGATTCTTTCAGTTCCCCTGTTTATGTATCTACTCCCGTGGGAGATTCCCTCATTGTGGACCGCGTATATAGGTCGTGTTTGATTACTTTTAGTGGTTTTGAAACCAGAGCCGATTTGTTATTACTCAGTATGGTAGATTTTGATGTTAACTTTGGCATGGACTGGTTGTCGCCCCATTATGCTATACTTTATTATCACGCTAAGGCCGTGACACTGGCTATGCCAGGCTTGCCGAGATTAGAGTGGAGAGGTACCTTACAGTATACTCCCCGCAGGGTCATTTCATTTCTTAAGGCTCAACGAATGGTTGAGAAGGGGTGTGATGCGTATTTGGCTTATGTGAGGGATGCCAGTATTGATACCCCTACAGTTGAGTTAGTTCCAGTAGTCAGGGATTTCCCTGATATGTTTCCAGCTGACCTTTCGGGTATGCCGCCCGATAGAGATATTGATTTCGGCATTGATTTGTTGCCGGGCACTCAGCCCATTTCTATTCCTCCCTACTTTATGGCTCCTCCTGAGTTGAATGAGTTAAAGGACCAGTTGCAGGAGTTGCTTGATAAGGGTTTCATCAGGCCCAGTGTATCACCTTGGGGTGCTTCGGTCTTATTTTTGAATAAGAAGGATGGTTCTATGCGTATGTGTATTGATTATCGGTAGTTGAACAAGGTTACAGTGAAGAACAGGTATACTTTACCTCACATCGATGATTTATTTGATCCGTTACAGGGTGCTAGGGTGTTTTCCAAGATTGACTTGCGTTCTGGCTATCATCAGTTGAAGATTCGGGAGTCGGATATCCCGAAGACTGCTTTTAGGACCAGATATGTTCACTATGAGTTTCTTGTCATGTCATTTAGGCTGACCAATGCCCCAGTAGCCTTTATGCATTTGATACACAGTGTGTTCCGGCCTTATCTTGATTCCTTCGTCATTGTATTTATTGATGACATCCTGGTATATTCCCGGTCTCAGGAAGATCATGAGCAGCACCTGAGGACCGTGCTTCAGACTTTGAGGGAGAAGAGGTTGTATGCAAAATTTTCTAAGTGTGAATTCTGGCTTGATTCAGTGGAATTCTTGGGCCACATAGTATCTTGTGATGGGATCAAGGTAGATCTGAAAAAGGTGGAAGCAGTGCAGAGTTGGCCTAGACCGTCATCAGCTACGGAGATCCGCAGTTTCCTTGGTTTGGCATGGTATTACCGTCGCTTTGTGGAGGGATTTTCATCCATTGCAGTACCTATGACCAGGCTGACCCAGAAGGGTGCTCCATTCAGGTGGACCGAGGAGTGTGAGGAGAGCTTTCAAAAGCTCAAGATAGCTTTGACTACAGCCCCAGTATTAGTATTGCCTACAGGTTCGGGGTCCTACACTGTCTATTGTGATGCCTCGAGGATTGGCCTTGGAGCGATATTGATGCAGTATGGTAGGGTGATTTTCTATGCGTTTAGACAGTTGAAAGTGCATGAGAAGAACTATCTGGTCCATGATCTCTCATTAGCAGCTATTGTTCACGCCATGTAGATCTGGCGTCATTATTTGTATGGTGTTCCCTGTGAGATTTACACTGATCACCGGAGTTTGCAGCACTTGTTCAGGCAGAAGGACCTTAATTTGCATCAGCGGAGGTGGTTGGAGCTAGTTAAAGACTATGATATCACTATATTGTACCACCCGGGGAAGGCCAATGTAGTAGCCGATGCCTTGAGTCACCGGGCAGAGAATTTGGGGAGTTTGGCATATCTTCCAGCAGCTGAGAGGCCCTTAGCCTTGGATGTTCAGGCCTTAGCCAGCCAGTTCATGAGATTGGATATTTCAGAGCCTAACCGAGTATTAGCTTATGTGGTTGCTCGGTCTTCTCTTTATGACTGTATCAGGGAGCTCCAATATGATGATCATCATCTTCTAGTTCTTCAGGACAGGGTTCGGCGAGGTGATGCTAGAGATATGACTATTGGTGATGACGGTGTTATGAGGATGCAGGGCCGGATCTGTGTGCCCAATGTAGATGGGCTTCGGGAGTTGATTCTCGAGGAGGCCCACAGCTCGCGGTACTCCATTCATCCCAGTGCCGCGAAGATGTACTAGGATTTGAGACAGCACTACTGGTGGAGGAGGGTGAAGAAGGATATAGTTGGGTTTGTGGCCAAGTGTCTCAACTATCAGCAGATCAAATATGAGCACCAGAGGCCGGGTGGATTACTTCAGAGGTTAGATATCCCAAAGTGGAAGTGGGAGCGGATCACCATGGACTTTGTAGTTGGACTTCCACGGACTTTGAGAAAGTTCGATGCTATTTGATTGATCGTCGATCGGCTGACTAAGTCAGCTCATTTTATTCCAGTATTGCCCACTTATTCTTCTGAGAGCTTGGCTGAGATTTATATCAGAGAGATCGTCTGCCTTCATGGTATTCCAGTATCTATCATTTCAGACAGAGGTACACAGTTCACATCACGATTTTGGAGAGCCATACAATAGGAGTTGGGTAATAGAATGGAGCTGAGCACAGCCTTTCACCCTCAGATGGACGGGCAGTCCGAGCGCACGATTCAGATTCTTGAGGATATGCTCTGTGCCTGTGTGATGGAGTTCGGAGGGTCATGGGACCAATGCTTTCCACTTGCAAAGTTTGCTTACAACAACAGTTACCAGTCCAACATTCAGATGGCACCGTATGAGGCTTTATATGGTAGGCGGTGCCCGTCCCCAGTGGGATGGTCTGAGCCGGGCGAGGCCCGATTGTTGGGTTCAGATTTGGTCCAGGATGCCCTGGATAAGGTGAAGGTGATTCAGGAGAGACTTCACATAGCCTAGTCCAGGTAGAAGAGTTATGCGGACTGTAAGGTTCGTGATTTGGCAATTATGGTTGGTGAGCGGGTCTTGCTTCCGATATCGCCTATGAAGGACATCATAAGGTTCGGGAAGAAGGGAAAGCGGAGCCCGAGGTTCATTGGTCCTTTTGAGATATTGCGGCGAGTTGGGGAGGTTGCTTATGAGCTTGCCTTGCCTCCCAGCCTAGAAGGAGTTCACCCGGTATTTCACGTGTCTATGCGCCAGAAGTATCACGGTGATCTGACTCATGTATTAGATTTCAGCTCAGTCCAATTGGACAAGGATCTATCTTCGGTTGAGGAGCCAGTAACCATTTTGGACAGGCAGGTCAGAAAGCTCAGGTTAAAGAATATTACTTCAGTAAAGGTCCAGTGGAGGGGTCAGCCGGTCGAGGAGGCGACTTGGGAGACCAAGCAAGATATGCGCAGCCAGTACCCTCATCTTTTCACAATTTCAGGTATGTCTTTATACTCGTTCGAGGATGAACGATTGATTTAAGAGAGGGAGGATGTAACGACCGAGCCGGTAGTTTTGAGAATTAGAGCCATGATCCCCTAATAACTGTTTTCCCCACATTTGTTTCTGCTATTGGGACTTGCCGGTGTGATTGGTTATGAAATTCGGAGAGTTTTGGGTCACTTAGTCCCTAGTTGTGAGTTTAAGCCTTAGAGTTTGGACCATAGTCGAAACTGTATGAAGACGGACCCGGAATGGAATTCTGTCGACTCTGTTAGCTCCGTTGAGTGATTTTGGGGTTAGGAGCGCATCTAGAATGTGTTTTGGAGGTCTGTAGTAGATTTAGGCTTGAATTGGCGAAAGTGAGTTTTTCGTCGATTTCGGCCGATAGTGAAAAATTTGATATCGAGCTCCGAATGAAATTCCGAAAGTGGATGTAGGTTCGTAGTGTCATTTGAGACCTGTGTGTAAAATTTGAGGTCATTCGCACTAGATTTGATATGGTTCGGCATCGTTTGTAGAATTTGAAAAATTCTAAATTCTTAGGCTTGAATCCGTGCTTAATTCATGATTTTGGTGTTGTTCGATGTAGTTTGAAGGCTCGACTAAGTTCGTATGGTATTTTAGGATTGTTTGGTTGAGGTCCAGAGGGCCTCGGGTATGTTTCGGATGCTTAATGGAATGAAGTTGGACTTAGGAAAATCTGGTGCCTTTGCTGGTTCTGGTGATTCGCACCTGCGGAAGGGAGGCCGCAAGTGTGAGAGCCGCAGGTGCAGAGGGAGTGAGCAGATGCGGAACTGGTGGGGCTGGTGATGGAGCGCAGGTGCGCAATTTTGACAGCACCTGCGAGCTTGCAGGTGCGCGTGGGAAGCTCGCAGATGCGAAAATAGGTTGTCAAGTTGGGCTCACAGGTGCGGCTGGTTGTCAGCAGAAGCGGAACCACAGAGGCGGCCCAGTGGTCGCAGGTGCGGACCCAATCCAAGTAAGTGGACCTCGCACCTGCGATGGGTTTGTCCGTAGGTGCGTGACCGCAGTTGCGGTCCTAGGTCCGCAGGTGCGGAAATCGCTGGGTTAAAAAGGCAAATTCGTCATTCCTCATTTTTCACCAATTCGAATTTTAGCTCGGGAGAAGGCGATTTTGCAAGGGTTTTGAAGAGGAAATCAGGTGTTAACAAATCTTAATTCTAATTCATGTAGATTTCATTAATCTATAGCAAGTTTCCTCATTTAATCAAGGGATTTAAGTGAAAGAGTGGGAATTTGGGGGGAAAAGTTCCCCAATTGAATTTTTGGGTTTTGATCGAGTTCTAGGTGTCGGAATTGGATAATGTTTGGACAAGTAAACTCGTGAGTGAATGGGTGTTCATAATTTATGATTTTTACGCGATTCCGAGATGTTGGCCTAGGGAGCCTTTTTGGGTGTTTTTCCTAATTTCACATTTTAGCTTCGAATTAATTAGTTAAATTAGTTACTTGTAGTTATATTTACAGTTTGCAATTAATTTGAATAGATTCGGGCCATTTAGAGTCGGATACTCGCGGAAAAAATGTGATATCGAGTTGATTTGAGCGGTTCGAGGTAAGTGGCTTGCCTAACCTTGTGTTGGGGACTTTTCCCTTAGGATGTTTGATACTAATTGATGTGTGGGAGCCGTGTACGTGAGGTGTCGAGTACGTACACGGGCTATTATTGCAAAAATCCTGTTTTTCTTTTCTAAATCATAAACTGTTTTTCTTTATTAAATTGCACTAATACGTTTAATTGTTTATCTTAGATTAGAGAAGCATGCTTACTTGTTTTAACTGCCTATTTGACATTCTGTGCGCCATGCTTAGTTAAGTCCATGCTTTCCTTATCTGTGTTCAGTATAAACTGTATAACTCGATGCCATACTAGTCATTTCATCTTGCGTTGCATATTTAAATTGGGACTACGGACGTATTCCGGGAGATCCCCCTGTCTTGCATATTTATTTTAGGACTATGGACGTATTCCGGGAGATCCCCCAGCACTGTATATTTACTTTGAGACTACGAACGTATTTCGGGAGATCCCCCTTTACTCTATATTCATTCAAAACTACGGGACGGTATCCCAGGAGATTTCCCATTGTGTCTACCTTGTTCTGAGCCGAGGGCTCCATTAACTGTTAAATTTTTGCGAATTTCTTTAACTGTGTTACCGTAAATTTTACTTATATCTTTTTTATTTAATTTATTATATTTACTCCTGTAGGGCCTTGACCTGACCTCGTAACTACTCGACCGAGGTTAGGCTTGGCACTTACTGGGTACTATTGTGGTGTACTCATGCCCTTTCCTGCATATGTTTTTGTGTGCAGATCCAGGTGCAAGCTATCAGCCTCGGGGTTAGTGCGTGCTGCTGATTCTAGGAGACTTCAAGGTATTTCTGCTTGCGTCCGCAGATCCTCGGAGTCCCCTTCTACTCCCTCGCCTAGAGATTTTCCTTATTATCTTCAGACTTTTGTATAGAGCTATATAGATTATAGCAGCTTGTGACTTAGTGATATTCCGGGTCTTGGAGAAATTATTTTGTATATGCCGAGTGGTACTACTTTTGGTTATTCACAATATGCTGTTTATCTTTAAAAATGTTGTGTTTTCTTTACATTTTTCGTAATATTAGGCTTACCTAGTCGTAAAGACTAGGTGTCGTCACGACACCTTACAGAGGGTTAATTTGGATCGTGACAGGTGTTAATTTTGTAGTTGTGCTATAGCGGCCTGTTGAGCATATAACATTTCGAATATCAATTAGAGGCTAACTCTACCATCTTCTCCGCCCTGCATACCTCGACCACTTGATCGAACTTCCCTATGTATACTACCTTCGGGCTCAACGCCCAAATTTGCATTTAGGGTGACATGTGAACTAAAATCGACGGGATTTGCAATTGGTGCTCTCTCGAGGGAGTTCTGAGGCACCTCGATTCCTGGGGCGGCTATGTTGTCGGCTATCTTCAATCTTGCTCGATGTCTGTCTCGTTTGGATTCGATCGCTACAAGCCTCGATCTTGACAGGTACCTCGGTTCTGAACTCGGTTCCTTATCCTCGTGATATGGCCCATTCCGTTACGAGGCCATCCTTCGATGCAAACTCCCGGTTTCGGTCAAATAGTAAAATCGGGTGGGCCCGATTTTAACCGTATACAAGGCCTATTATAGCTTATCAACTATACTTGTTTCCTAGTATTATTTAATACTCCTAATTCTTACTCTTCGCCATAAGTTCTGATTTATTGTTGCTCTTAAAAGCTTATTGTAATATTTCTCGAGACAGTAAAAGTGACCTGATTGGTAAAAAATTCTTACCTGATATTACTTAAACTCTTGCAGAAATTATTGAAGAACCTTGAATTAGAATAGGTGACTTCATAGCAAAATTCACAAAGCATGTGGTGACAAACAACGTTAAAATACCATCGGGGGATAAAAGGTGTTAACATATATATATCCCTCTTTAATTGCAGGCGACACATAAAGGGAAAGGTTATCACGTCGCTCTTCCCATATATCCTCCTGTTTCTTTCAATTTATCTCTTTGATCTCGCTAACTTCTTTTTATATTGAAACTTTTTTCAAACTAATTAGTAACATAAAGTTTGTATATTGTAACAAGGCAATATGATCTTAAACCACTTATTGGCAACACAAAAATCAAAGCCAACAAAGAAATAAAGCTTTGGACGTTATTGTGCCATGTCTCTGATAATTTACATATCCACTTACTTAAAAGAGAAAAGAGAAAGATTAAAAAGAACCTTAAGAGCTTAAAAACGTCACCACAAGTCCACAACCCAAAAGGAAAAAAAATAAAAGAGAAAAGACATTTTTCACACAAAAAACGCTTGATATCATGACGCATTGGTCTAGGTGCATGTAAGAGTGCCGAATCAATTGATAAACGGCTTGGTGGTAGAATTGACGGAGCTAAAACTATTGGTGCTGGTGGATGATTTGAATTCTTGGTCAATGCCAATGTTTGTATTTTCACCATCACTGTGTGTTAAGAGAGGCATTGAACTTGAGCTGCTACTCCATTTATAGAACGATCCCGTGGTCAAACGTCTCCTTTTGTTCAATGGGCTTTCCTCCTTCTCCATCTCTTCCACACATTTCACTTCACCTAAGTTCATGAATGACCTTGATTTTCCTTTGTAAAAACTGGATAATCCTCGCCTAAACAACCAAAGGAAATTAAATGTAATTAAACACCAAGAGACAAGATATACTAAAACACTATCAATTTTTTATTATTAGAGACTCAAATGAAAAAAAGGTTGTAGGAATAAACTGACCTGAAGGGAAGAGCATCTTCCAGAGAGGCCAAACAATTTAGGGATCCTTCAACTGCCTTGCTCTGAGCTTCTTCTCCTTCTTCTTCTCCTTCTTGACCACCATTACTTAACAAACCAATTGATGAACTACCATCACACTGATCAAAAGACAAAGAATCAGCAACTAAACCTTTTTTTTGAACTAAACTTTTCACTTCACAATCAGCGACTACTACTCCAATTTCTTCAGCAAGAAAATCCTTCTTCTCCGGGACAGAAGACATGGTTAATCGGTAGAGTTTCTCTTTCTCTTCTACAATATGACTACTTCCTACTGAAGAGGATTTATTAACATGAAAAGGGGTTTGGTTTTTGCCCTTTTTTGGACGAAGCGGTGGGCTGTTAGGATAGAGCTAGCGGTGGTGAAATAATAAGTGTATAGATGATAGAGGAACAATATGACAAATAGAAAAAGTGAGAAGCTGAATTTAAAGCCATTCTTGACCTAAAGGGAAAGAAAATGGAAGTTGCATAAAGCCACAGAAAGATCGTCGTGTTCTATATATATATACATACATATGTATAGAGAGAAATCTAATTTGGAGGGGGGGGGGGGGGTTGCAAAAAGGAACTGGGGAATTTGGATAGAAGAGGTTTGACACGTTGCATGAAGCGGGGGAGGGTGCCCGTTTCACTCATGTACCTACACTCTAACAAAGAGGAAAAGGAAAAGGTCATTAACTTTTATTAGTAATAATACTGACTCCTACTCAATTTTACTTAACTTTAGAAGGAGATTATACACTATGAATTATTATACGCAGCGGAATCAATTTCAGTATTAAAATCACATGTAATCTAAATAACTAGCATACACAAAGTTTTACGGGTTACCTCTTGAAACGTGATCACAGGTCTTCAGTTACGTAAGCCTACGGTTTCACAGTGTCTTAACAGAATCTCCACTGCTTGCACGATCATGATCCCCGAACATTCCATGGTCTTCTATTGTGTTACCTAATAACATCCGAAAATAGCAATTCCGTGTGGGCAAAATTCTTAGGAAAATATGGCTAAAATTTCGGCAACCTTCTTGTCCCTTCACTAGGTGGAAACCCCCGTATATTTATAGCACATGTTTTAAAGATTAAAACCCTTTTCCAAATCTGTTGGATTTTCTATTCTACCATGAAAAAGATTTACTTTATTTTCTATTATTTAGTCACAATAACAAGGCTTCCTATTAAGAAATTAATTTCTAATTTTTTAAATTAATATCCACCATAATAAATTACGAATTATTTCACTAAAAATTTGTAATTGTACTCACGAATTATTTTCTAAAAATTTGTAATTGTGAAATTCACCTAGTAAATCTTATTTAACTCCTCTTGTTAAGATTCAGATACTAATCAATTAAATTAAATTAAATTACTGACAATTCAATGTATTGATTATTTTCTTTTGACTTTCGCCTAACTTATTTCATGTGTCGAACATAAAATTCACCAGTTGGGTTTACACATGAAAACTTATAAGCTTTCATAAAGGCGTATCATCAATTCTTAAACCGAGACATGGATTCTATCAACTAAATATTACTTCGTTACTGTATATTATAATTATCCAATTTACTAGGTATAAAGTCCCATAAAAGAATCTCGCCGTTGAATAAACTAAAATAATAATAATATACACAGATAATAATAAAGAATAAGAGTATAAGTACATTTAATGGCTAGGGAATTTATTTTATTAAGTCAATATAAAATACTTATCTCTACTTGGTGTGTTCAATACATACAAAATGTACTAGTACAAGAAATCAATATTAAACAATTCTCATAATCATGATAAATTATAATTAATCTTGAGCTTCAATCCTTCCTGGTGGTTTGTCCAACTCCATGAGTAGATTGTGAACTCAAACTTTATGCTTACAATAATCTTCCGTGTATAAGCTAAACTCTATACACTAAATCATCTGCTATATAAGTAAAGAATACAGATGAATATATGATCTATTTAAAATATTAATTTAATAAATAATTATTTCATAATAAATAATATATTCAAACCAAACTCATGGTTAATAGTATTGTATGGGGTAAAATTAATTTATAACAGATGGTCGAATGGTAGCATGATACGTGGAACCGAAGGTAAGAAAAAGGCAAGTCAGGCAATGACCAATACCGGACACAACGAATCAAATTGATACCGGATAAATCCTGAAGGGAGCATATTTAACGGGAGGAGATCTAGGGTTTGTCATCGGATAGCATTCAATGAGAAAATATTCTCTAACATTAAATGAGCGACCGTTGCAGAGAATATTTGCATTCATGGCCTGCCATTACATATTTATCAATGACTCTTTTATTATTATTTAAGAGGAGCTTGATCTTAGGATCTTGTTTCCCTAGGTAAAACTATAAATAGCAGGCCCTGCAACCATTGTAAGGACATAAAATTCTTTACAAACATATGTTGTATTTGACTTTTGCTCTCAATTAAACAACTTTACTTACTCTTTGTCATTGCTTTCACTTTTGTCCTCGGAGAAATTGTGCTCAGAGCGAGGCTTATCATCTTCTTCAATTTCAATTACTAAATCTAATTTTTAATCTTATCTCTTTATCATTTTTGGATCAAATCAGTTCGCTTGTCTATAAACCACGTAACATATTTAACTGTACCGTTTTACGGATAAATTGTTTGGCACCCACCGTGGGGCATAGACAGTTGCGTAATTGATTTTATCCCTGCGTTTATTACTAACTTGTTTTGATTCTTTCCTTAGCAAAACAAGAAAGATTTGGCAACTAATGATGTCGACATCACGCATAACGTAGAGGGGCACGAAGAACTGTCCTAATATGATGATTCAATCAGCGACACCCGTAACGAAGGTGATGAAACAACCCCGGTTCATGAAGGACGGTACCCTCGGTATGTGCCGGAGCTAACTCCCATAATGCGGAGGAGGAACATGTCGTGGAAACAGTAAAAATCTTAAGAGAACAAAAAAAGCAATCATGAAACACCTCTCAAGGCAGGATCGGGTCATGACTAAGTTGAAGCAAGCTTTCACTACTAGAAATTCGACAAAAACCGACCACGGTCGACCGACCAATTTTGGTCTGTCAAAAAAAGGACCAAAGTTGGTCGATTTTTCAAAATATTTTATTTTTTATTTCTTTTTACGAAACCGACCAACTTTGGTCGGTTTTCTTTCACGCAAAAATGCGAAAAACTATTTTTGAGTTCCGCAAAATATATTTTTCAAGAAACCGACCAATTTTGGTCGGTTTTTTATTTAAAATAAATTAAAATTAATATTAAAAAATAATCGAAATCGGCCGGTTAATTTGGCCGGTCATTTTAGAAAACCGACCGAATTCGTTCGGTAATTTTATTTTTTAATAAAACTGACCAACTTTGGTCGGTTATTTTCGTGCGAAAATACAATTAAAGAGTATAAATGAAATAAAAGACAGTCTTAAAATAAAATGCAACAATGGTCTAGTGGTAGAATAATATCCTGCCATAGTACAGACCCCGGTTCGATTCCCAGATGGTGCATTTTTTAATTACATAATTAAAATACCGACCAACTTTGGTCGGTTTTTTCGGTAATTTTTTTTTTGAATTTAATTCACCGACCAAAGTTGGTCGATGTGCCCTTCCGACCTTCAAAATACCGTCCACACGTAAATGGTCGCGTTTTGGACAGTTGTTGGCTATTACCGACCCACTTTGGTCGGTTTTTTTGGACTGTTTTGCCCGGATTTTTAGTAGTTTTTATCAGGCACCTCCAATAACGCGAACAAAAGGGGGCCGACTCCTCTTAGTGATCCTACAAACCAAACGACTCAGAGGGTCGACAACAACACCCCAAGAGACGAGGATGGTTTCGACGAAGCCGGAGGGATCGGTAGTGGATCCGGAAACAACAATGGGAACAATCCCTTCAAAACCGAGCTCATGAGGTTTATGAGGGAAATGAACGAATGAATGGATCAAAATGCAAATGAGTTTCACGCTCGGGTGGATCAGATTTCGGATGCACCACTAATACTAAAAGACCCGGATTCAAAAAAATATACACAATTGCCGTTTAAACCGAGCACAACACCAGAGTTAATTCCGAAGAGGTTTCAGATGCCAGACATACCAAAATATGATGAGACTTCGAATTCACAGGAGGACATCATAACCTACACCATTGCTGTGAAATGGAACAATTTGGCTAAACAAGAGATTGAATCGGTCTTACTGAAGAAGTTTGGTGAAACCCTCAAAAAAGGGGACCTGATATGGTATTCACTCTTACCCGAGAATTCAATTGACTCTTTTTAGATGCTTGCAGATTTATTTATTAAGGTAGATGCCATGTCAAGGAAGGTCCAAGTGTCACGACCCAAAATCTCGCCTCAGGCGTCGTGATGGCACCTAGTCTCTAAGACTAAGTGAGACGATTACTTACCATAATTAAGCCAATTTAGCAATGATATTTTAAATTAGAGAATTATATAAAATACCGAAATAAATGTGAAATAAGTCTATGCGGCAATAATCTCTACAACCTCCCAAGATTAGGTAACACAGAGTCACGAACTCTAGATGAATACATGAAAAGATCTCAAATATCGAAATACAATACTGTTCAAATAACAAGCTGGCAGTACAATAAAAGGAAAGGACTCCAAGGGACTGCGGCGACCAAGCAGCTCTACCTTGAATCCTCGCGATCAATAAGCTAAATCTGCCTAAGTCTGATATCTCCAATACCTGGATTGTCACAAAAATGTGCAGAAGTGTAGTATGAATACACCATGGTCGATACCCAGTAAGTATCCAGACTAACCTCGGTGTAGTAGTGATGAGGTACAAGTCAAGACACCTACCAATCAAAATAACTTGTGCAGTATAGAAGTACAAAGCTAATAATGAAAGCAGGAATCAATAAATGGCAACAAGAATCAACATATGATATAAACAGTAAAGTAATACGAACACCGTGAAAGTACCATTGAAACCAAATAAGGAAAATAAATAACAACCAATTAATCAAGCCGTTCTAACACAAGTTTCACAACGAAATTACTCCGAGATACCTCATCTCATAATCACAAGTCACGAGTCTCAACCCACAATCATATGATCACGGCACCTTGTGCCCACATTTCTAGCCACAACCGCACGAACAACTCAGGTGCCACTATCTCAATCCGCTCGGTATGATCACAGGCGCACAATCACAAGCTGCCCAACGCGGTCACAAGCTCAATACCACAATCCGCCCGGCATGGTCACAAGCTCAATACCACAATCCGCCCGGCATGGTCACAAGCTCAATATCACAATCCTCCAGGCATGGTCACAAGCTCAAAATCGCAATTCACCCGGCATGGTCATAGGAACATGAAAGCAGATAATACAAGAACACATGGGTACGATCAATAAATGTTAAGTTTTGTACTCCTGAACTAGTATAAGTGGCATGCTACGGTGTATGCTTGTGCAAGTATACTATTACAGCCCAAGTCAACAAGTAATATCAAAGACATCGAGTAGCGCTATGAAAGCAACAAAACAAGTGTCGTAAGGTGTATGACAAACACAAGGAGAATCACACTATCACACGAATATCGTCAACATAATTTCCCCAAGCCATCACACATCATCCCTGGCATTGCCACCCTTATCTCTCCGATAGCCACCCGTATCACTCCGCCCTTAGACACATGTATCACTCTGATAGCCACCCATATCACTCCGCATAATAGCCACCCTTATCCCTCCGTTCGGACAATAACACAATAGCCACCTGTATCACTCTGCATAATCAACAACACTGAGATGCCACCCTCATGCCCTGCATAACAACAACAATGAGATGCCACCCTTATGCTCCGCATAACAACAACCAATCCACACAAGAATTCACATGTGCTAACATCACAACAACACGACATATCAACTCGTACCACAAGTGTCCATAAGCCACAACCTTTCCAAAAGGTCCAACAATATCAATATTTCCACAACAAATAGTCCACGGCTCAAGCGCAATCTGTAGAGAATTTGAATAACAACAAAATGAATGGGTAAGTAATTCAACAATGAACAATACCCCCTTTAATCACAACTTCAATTAAAATAGATTAATGACTTTCAGTAACTTCAACTTCAATTAATTGCTTAAGGATAAACTCGATAATGAAGGTATCTCTATGAAATGACAAACTTCGGATTCTAGTTTATGAAATAGGCTAACAATGAAAGAGATTGCACGAACTAGCAACTACGTCTAATGCATGAGAATAACCCTGTAACAAAAGGATATCATGTAACAATAATTTCAATTAAGAATAACTCGACAATAAAAGAAATAACATAATGATAAAAGAGGTAACAACTTCAAGCAAAGCATATAAGAGTAAACTTGACAAGTAAAGGATGTGACATGTAACAACAACTTCAAAAAAAGCATGTGAGAGTAAACATGACAAATAAAAGATATAGCATGTACTAACAATTTTAAGTAAATAAATACATGAAGGAAGCCTAAGAGTCTAAACCGGTCAATTTCCACATATAAGCTCGAGTATGCACTCGTCACCTCGCGTACACGGCCTTCACATAACACAAATAGCACAAACAACTCAAATCCTAAGGGGTAGTTTCCCCAACACAACGTTAGGCAAGATACTTACCTCAAAGAAGCCAAATCGATACTCTAAAATGACCTTCTCATGTGAAACAATCTCCGGACGGCTCAAATCTAGCCAAAATAACTTAGTATCATAAATAAAAACTATAGGAAATAATTGTGGATAATAAAGCTTCGATTTTTAATAAAACTTAAAAAGTCAACCCTGGTTCCCCACCTCGGGACCTGACAAAACTCATAAAACCCGAACACTCATTCGGATACGAGTCCAACCGTACCAAAATTATCCAATTCCGATATCAAACCGACCTTCAAATCTTCATTTTGCATTTTGAAAGCTTTTACAAAAATCCTCAATTTCTCCAATTCAAATCACTAATTTAATGATAAAAACAAAGATGGAATCAAGAAATATAATCAATTCCGTGTAAAGAACACTTACCCCAATCCAAAGTGTAAAAATCCCCTCCCAAATCTCCCAAATCCGAGCTCTCTAACTCAAAAAGTGATAAAATAACAAAAGACCTCGAAATAGAGTAATATAGATCTGCCTAGGTGTTCCTCTTCGTGGTCGCAGAACATGCTACGCGATCGTGAAGCACAAAATATAAGCTGCCAATTGTGTTCTACACGAATGCGTGAGCACCGATGTGAATGCGAACAACAATTTCCAATACACTTCACGTACACGTTATTCCACTCGCGAATGTGGAGACCAAAATTCCTGACGACTCCTCCCAGTCTTCCTTCTACGTGATCACGTATCATCACTCGCGAACGCGGTCGCCTCTTCGCGACCACGAAGAACAAAATACCTGAGTCCACCATGACACTATGCGAACGCGAAGAAACAGGCGCAAACGCAGTTAAGAAGACACCAGATGACAGAACAACAATCCAAAAATGAGATGAAATGGCCCGTAGCCCATCCGAAACACACCCGAGACCTCGTCCAAACATACCAAAAAGTTTCGTAACAAAACACAGACCTGTTTGAGGCCTCAAACCACATTAAACAACATCAAAACTATGAATTACACCTCGAATCAAACTTAATGAATTTATGAATTTTTAACTTCTACAACTCGTGTCGAATCATATCAAATCTACCCGGAATGACGTCAAATGATACAACAGAGCTATTCCAACTCCTGGAATCTTAATCCGAACCCGATATCAACAAAGTCAACTCCCGGTCAAACCTCTCAACCTTCCTAACCTTCAACTTTTCCAACTTTCGCCAAAATACATCAAATCAACCTATGGACCTTCAAATCCAAATCCGGACATACGTCTAAATCCAAAATCACCACACGAAGATATTGGAATCATCAAAACACCATTCCGAGGTCCTCTACACAAAAGTTAAACTTCAGTCAACTCTTGCCACTTAAGCTTCTAAAACAAGAATCATTCTTCCAAATTAATCCCGAATCATCCGAAAATCGAACCCGACCACACACGCAAGTCACGATATACAATATGAAGCTGCTCGAGACTATAAGACACTGAACGGAATGCTAATTCTCAAAACGACCGGTTGGGTCGTTACATTCTCCCCCTCTTAAACAAATGTTAATCCTCGAACGTGCCAAGAACCATTCAGAAGTAATCAAATCACTGAATGAACTCGCCATACATATACTCGCGGGTGATCCCATGTCAGCCCAATCCACATAAGCACGATAACACCATCTCAACTGAAGATTTGTTTTCCTTCCACCCACACCGATAAGCCTTAGAACCAAAATTTTCACCATCCGATCATTTTCCAAAGACCCGATTCCCACATAAACACACTATATCAACCTCAACCAGCTGCCACAGCTCATGTATACACCCACAAGGTATGACCACCTGATGTAATACATCACCCACATGCCCATAACAACATCTCTGACCACAACAGATGCCCATAATTAAATCCATCACAGGTAAATAACATCATAACAACTAAAATATTATCCCAAACCTTCACAACGCTGATATCAATGCAAGAAACATGAAGATTGCATAACGACTCATCCAAATCAACAAGTCACTCCCAACGCCACCTGGGCACATACCTCGTAAGCTAAACCCAATAAGGATGCGAATATGACTGAATATGGAAAGATGAACACAGAGAGAACTATCAAACATGTTCGACATGTATAACTCCCTATCAGTACCATACTACAAATCCATTCCACAAGGTAGAATCAAAACATATGAACTAATCACAAGGATCTCATCCCACTATAACTTTACCGCGGCACGTGGCCCGTTCCAAACATATCAAACCACATAAAAATGCGAGGATCCCATCCTCCGCTCTAAATTACAAGTAGAATACACATCACACCAATCGAAACCTTCCAGTAACTCAATTCCGTGAAATAAAACCACAACATGTAAAGGACTTCCTATACCGGTATAGCACCTAGATCATAAATCGTAAACAAAACATCTAGAAATCACATCAAAACCTACTGTAATGAGTAAACGAAAGTTCATCCTAGTCTCATAACTCTCAATGGGAAACAAAACAAAATGATAGACATGGGCTACCACTATAGAATCTCCTAACACGGGTAAACACATAGGCAGAGTATAAGAATCACGTAACACATCCATATATGAAGCCGATAGGAGGACTCATACCGATAAAATAGGACCGGATCAATATAAGACTGATGTTCATCTATGGAAAATTGAAACCATACCTGCAATAACACCATCTAGTGCAACGAACTCAGCCCTACCATGGAAAGCATATCAATGGGCCGGGTCGGGCCTCCTCTCTAGGGTGCCCTCTAACCGCCTATCCTCCAACCCTAGCTGGTTGTGCAGGTGGAGTAGCAAATGTAATAGAGCCCATAGCCTGAGTTCTCTGATGAAATTCACCTCTCTCGAGTTTGAGAAAATCTCTCATGATGTGTCTGGTATCGCCAGACTTATAACAACCCCTTTATGGGCATGGCTACTGGTACTGAGTTTGTGCTGGGTAAATGGAATAATCGATGTAAGTACCACGTGCAGGTGGTGCACTAAAAGATGACTTCCCCATATGAGTACCCTGAGGTCCCTAATTAACTGGAGCACCACGAGTAGTCTGAAGTGCGGACTGAATTGGCCGGCTACCCGAGCCTCCGCCGTGATGGGTCATAGTTGAAGAGTAGAATCCACTAAATCCTCCAGAATCTCGAGACCTCTTGGTCTCCTTATCCTGCCTTTCCTCACCCCGAATACGCTCTAATCTCATAGCAATCTTTATAACCCGCTGAAACGGAGTATCAGTCTCTAACTCCCGAGTCATGCTGAATCTAAGACCATAACTAAGCCCCTTAATAAATCTACGGACTCGCTCTCGGACTGTAGGAACCAAAGTAGGTGACTGACGGGATAACTTACTGAACCTGATGGCATACTCCGACACCGTCATGGTGCCCTGACGCAGCTACTCGAATTCTATGCGCCATGCATCACGGATGGTCTGGGGAACAAACTCGCTCAAACATATCTCTGAAAACCGAGTCCAAGTGAGTGGTGCCGCATCAACTGGCCTACCCTCCTCATAAACCTGCCACTATTGATATACTGCTCCCGACAATTGAAATATAGTAAAAACAACTTTGTTCACCTCCACAATACCCATGGTGCGGAGAATACAGTGACACCTCTCTAGAAAACCCTGTGCATCATCGGTAGCTGGAACACTAAAATTAGGTGGACCATACCTCTTGAACCTCTCAAGTCTCTTTTGCTCCTCCTCTGATGCCCCTGGAATGACCTCAAGCTGAATGGAATAATACGTAGTACCGACACCACACCCGTAGTATGACCAACATGAGCCTGCTGCTCTGAAGTACGGGCGGTAGGAGTCTGAGATCTTCCCCCAATCTGTAAAGTAGCAGGTGCAACGGAGATCAATCTCGCCTGAGACAATGTACCAAACATGCTCAGGAACTGCGGTAAAGTCTCCTGAAGTCTGGGGGTAAGAACAGGTGCCTCCGGTGCCTATCCCCCAACTAGAGCTACTGGCGGCTTCTCAACTACTGTTGTGGCAGGTGCTCTAGCTACGACATGTGCCTCTCCCTATCCTCTACCTCGGCCCCGGCCTCTCGCAGCTCTACCAGGGGGTGCGAGTGTCTGCTCAGCTAATATGGTAGAGTGTGTCCTCATCATCTGTGAGAGAATAGAGATACAAAGGCTCAAACTTCGAAATCAATAAATCTGCACGACAGGAATGAAAGAAGTGAAATTTTACTAATAGTTCTGTAGCCTCTTGAAGATAAGTACAGAAGTCTCTATACCGATCCACAAGACTCTACTAAACTTGCTCGTGTCTCGTAGAACCTATGAACGTAGAGCTATGATACCAAATTATCATGACCCAAAATTCTGCCTCAGGCATCGTGATAGCACCTAGTCTCTAAGACTAGGAAAAACCGATTACTTACCATAATTAATCCAATTTAACAATGATATTTAATTCAAAGAATTATATAAAATACCAAAATAAATGTGAAATAAGCCTCTGTGGCAATAATCGTTACAACCTCCCAAGACTAGGTAATATAGAGTTACGAGCTCTAGCCGATTATATGGAAAGATCTCAAATATCAAAATGCAATATTGTTCAAATAACAAGCTGACAGTACAATGAAAGGAAAAGACTCCAAGGGACTGCGATGACCAAGCAACTCTACCTTGAATCCTCGTGATCAATAAGCTAACTCTACCTGGGTCCAATATCTCCAATACCTGGATCTGCACAAAAATGTGCAGAAGTGTAGTATCATTGCACCGCGGTCTGTACCCACTAAGTATCCAGACTAACCTCGGTGGAGTAGTGATGAGCTACAAGTCAAGACACCTACTAGTCAAAATAACTTGTGTAGTATAGAAGTATAAAGCTAATAATGAAAGTAGGAATCAGTAAATGTCAACAAGAATCAACATATGATATAAACAGTAAAGTAACACGAACACCATGAAAGTACCATTGAAACCAAAATAAGGAAAACAAATAACAACCAATTAATCAAGCCAATCTAACACAAATTTTGCAGAGAAATTACTCCGAGATACCTCATCTCATAATCACAAGTCACGAGTCTCAACCCACAATCATATGCTCACGATACCGTGTGCCCATATTTCTAGTCACAACCGCACAGACAACTCACGTTCCACTATCTCAATTCGCCCGGCATGATCACAGGCTCACAATCACAACCCACCCGGCGTGGTCACTGGTTCACTATCACAATCCGCCTGGCATGGTCACAGGCTCAATATCACAATCCGCCCGGCATGGTCAATAGCTAAAAATCAAAATTTGCCCGGCATGGTCACATGCTAAATATCAACATGAAAGCAGATAATGCAAGAATACAAGGCACGATTAATAAATCTTAAGTTTCATACTCCTGAATTAGTATAAGTGGCATGATACGGTGTATGCTTGTGCGAGTGTACTATTACAACCGAAGTCAACAAGTAATATCAAGGAAAAGGAGTAGCTCATCGAAAGCAACACAACAAGTCATGTAAGGTGTATGAGATACAAAGAGAATCACACTATCACATGAATATCATCAACATAATGCCCCCAGGCCATTACACATCATCCCTGATATTTCTACCATTATCTCTCCGATAGCCACTTGTATCACTCCGCCATGACGATATCATTATCCACTTGTATCACTCTGATAGCTACCCGTATAACTCCGCATAATAGCCAACCTTATCGCTCTGCCCGGACAATAACACAATAGCCACCCGTATCACTCCGCACAATCAACAACAGTGAGATGCCACCCTTATGCCACGCATAACAACAATGATGAGATGCCACCCTTATGCTCCGCATAACAAAAACACATCCACACAACAATTCACATGTGCTAACATCACAACAACATGACATATCAACTCGTACCACAAGAGCCCATAGGCCACAACCTTTCCAAGAGGACCAACATTATCAATATTTCCACAACAAATAGCCCATGTCTCAAGCACAATGTGTATAGAATTTCAATAACAACAAAATAAACGGGAAAGTAACTCAACAATGAAAAATACCCTCTTTAATCACAACGTCAATTAAAATAAATTAATGACTTTCAATAACTTCAACTTCAATTAATTGCTTAAAGATAAACTCGATAATGAAGGTATCTCTATAAAATGGCAAACTTCAGATTCTAGTGTATGAAATAGGCTAACAATGAAAGAGATGGCACGAATTAGCAACTACGTCTAATGTATGAGAATAACCCGGCAACAAAAGGATATCATGTAACACAATTTCAATTAAGAATAACTCAACAATAAAGGAATTCACTTAATGATAAAAGAGGTAACAACTTCAAATAAAGCATATAAGAGTAAAGTTGACAAGTAAAGGATGTGACATATAACAACAACTTTAAATAAAGCATGTGAGAGTAAACATGATAAATAAAAGATATAACATGTGCTAACAATTTCAAGTAAATACATGAAGGAAGCCTAAGAGTCTAAACCGGTCAATTTCCACATATAAGCCCGAGTACGCACTCGGCATCTCGTGTACACGGACTTCACATAACACAAATAGCACAAACAACTCTAATCCTAAGGGGTAGTTTCCCTCACATAAAGTTAGGCAAGATACTTACCTCAAAGAAGCCAAATCAATACTCTAAAATGACCTACTCATGTGAAACAATCTCCGGATGACTTAAATCTAGCCAAAATAACTTAATATCATAAATGAAAATCATATGAAATAATTCCGGATAATAAAGCTTTGATCTTTAATGAAAACTAAAAAGTCAAACCCTGACCCGCACCTCGGGACTCGAAAAAACTCAAAATATCCGAACACCCATTCCGATACGAGTTCAACAATACCAAAATTATCCAATTTCGACATCCAATTGCCCATCATAAGTCCTTGAAATAGAGGAAATATAGATCTGCCCAGGTGTACCTCTTCGCGATCGCGGAACATGCTACGTGATCGCAAAGCACAAAAATATAAGCTGCCAAATACATTCTACGCGAACGCGTGAGCACCGCCACGAACGTGAACAACAATTTCTAGTACACTCCGCGAACGTGTTATTCCACTCGTGAACATGGAGAGCAAAATCCCTAACGACTCCTCCCAGTCTTCCTTCTATGCGTTCTCGTATCATCTCTCGCGAATGCGATGACAACAACCTTCCCAGCTTCGTGACCGCGAAGAACAAAATACCTGATTCCACCATAACACTACGCGAATGCGAAGGAATAGGCATGAACGCGATTAAGGAGAGAGCGGTTGACAAGACAACAATCCAAAAATGGGAGGAAATTGCCCGTAGCCCAACCGAAACACACCCGAGGCCCCCGAGACCCCGTCCAAACATACCAACAAGTTCCATAACATAACACGGACCTTCTAGAGGCCTCAAACCACATCAAATACCATCATAACTATGAATCACACCTCGAATCAAACTTAATGAATTTATGAACTTTCAATCTACAACACGCGCCGAATCATATCAAATCAACCCGGAATGACGTCAAATTTTGCATGCAAGTCCCAAATGACACAATAGAGATATTCCAACTCCCGGTATCGCAATCAAAACCCGATATCAACAAAGTCAACTCTCGGTCAAACCTCTCAAACTTCCAAACTTTTAACTTTTCCAACTTTCGCCAAAATACATCAAATCAACCTACGGACCTCCAAATCAAAATCCGGGTATATATCTAAGTCTAAAATGTACATACAAAGATATTGGAATCATCAAAACACTATTGCGGAGTCGTCTACATTAAAGTCAAACTCCGGTCAACTCTTTCCACTTAAGCTTCTAAAATAAAAATCATTCTTCCAAATCAATCCCGCATCATCCAAAAATTAAACTCGGCCACACATGCAAGTCACGATGCACAATACGAAGTTGCTCGAGACCTTAAGCCACCGAACGGAATGCAATTTCTCAAAATAACTGGTCGGGTCAATACACCAAGCTATTAATAGGGACATATTCAGGATTGCACAAGGTGAGTTCGATTTGCTGTGAGAATTTATGATCCGGTTCCAGAAAGAGAGGATGCTACTACCGGTTGTACTAGATGAGTGTGCAACGGAGGCGTTCACAAAGGTTTTGAATACATGGAGCTCTGATGTCTCCCGAAAGTTGAAAGAAAGCATGCTCGAATTCCAAGCTACCACATGGGCGGATGCCCATAATTGTTATGAGTCAAAAATAAGGATAAAGGACAATCATCTCAGGTTCCAAGTATCAAGCAAGGGACGTGATCGAGAAAAAACCCAGGATAAAGTTAAAAGCGACTTTGATGTGGATCGGCGGTCGTCTAGAGGTCATCTGTTTGCCGTATGAAAGAACCAATGGTTGGAACATCAAAGGGTTTTGGTCGTTGGATAGGTTCACTCTCGTTAAAAGAACCGATCAGGGCCGTAGAAGTAGATCATTCTAAGAGAAGGAGATACCAAGGGCCCGTGACCCCGCATATCCCAGGTTATCGGATTATAACTTCAACATCAGCTTTGTAGAGTTGGTATCAGTGATGAAGAATATCAAAGAAGCACGGTTCCCGAAGTCAATTCGTTCTGATCCTAGCCAGAGGGATCCCAATTTTTGGTGTGAATATCATGAGACTCACGACTATAGAACTGGGACTGTCGGCATCTATGTGAAGAGGTAGAAACATTGTTGAAGAATGGCCATCTCAGGGAATTGTTAGGTGACCGAGCCAAGAACAACTATGGCCAAAGCCAGGACAATGCCGAGCCTTCGAAGGTAGTGGAGGGGTCCCTTCGGTTGACTATCAACATGATTTTCGGAGGGAATGAAGTTAATGGTGTGACCCTATCAACGACTAAGAAAACAAAGATGTCAGTGACTCTCAACAAGATACTCCGGGAAGTCACGAAAGATTATATCACCTTTATGGAGGAAGACGCTAACGGACTCCTCCTTCCACAAAATGACACTTTGGTAATCTTTCTCAATGTTTTAGATTTTAAAATTAAACGTGTTTTGATTGACCCAGGAAGCTCAACCAACATCATCCAATGGAGAGTCTTGGAGCAAGCAAAGTGACTGGAAGGATCATTCCGACGACAAAACTCTTAGCTGGATTCAATTTGATAAGTGTGAAAACCTGAGGAGAGATTTTGCTGCCCCCAAACGCCGAAGGATTGATCAAAACCACTCTATTAGAAGTGGTAGATGACGATATAGGTTACAATGTAATCCTTGAAAAGTCGTGGATACACAAGATGAAGGTTGTACCCTCAACATATCATCAACTATTGAAATTCCCAACCTCGAAAGGAATCAAGCAGACAAAAGGAGATCAACCAGTGGTAAGGGAAATGAATGCAGTAACTATTTCCAGCAGCAAGGGAAAAGAATTTGATAAATAGAAATTATAGGAGCCGATGCCTTCTCCCTTTCTGAATGAAGATGATAAGAGCGAGGTATCATCAGAATCCTATCATGTTCCGAGATATTTTCAGGTACCGGAGGAGACGGATGCGACCAAGTCAACCGCAGAGGAACTCGAGAAAGTGACCTTATTCAAAGACTTCTTGGAGAGGAAGTTTCATCTGGCGACGGGATTAAACCCCAAGCTCAAGTTAGGGTTTATAAATTATCTTAAAGTTAACGTCGATTGTTTTGTGTGATCGCACTCGGATATGACAGGTATCTCATTAGAGGTAGTCGTGCACAAGCTAAGCATGTATCCAAACTTCCCACCGCTAAGGAAAAAGAAATGCTCGATAACAGCGGTCAGGAACAGGTTTGCTAAAGAAGAGGTAATATGATTACTCAACATTTGTTAAATCTGGGAGGTAAATACCCAGAATAGTTAGCCAACGTAGTTGTAGTAAAAAAAAAAGAATAAGTTTAGAATGTGCGTAGACTATAAGGATTTAAATAAGGTGTGCCCTAAAGACTCATTTCCATTGCCAAACATTGATCAAATGATTGATGCTACATCCGGACACGAGTTAACGAGCTTCCTTGATGCTTACTCCGGGTACAATCAAATCAATATGAACTCGAAGGATCAGAAAAAAAAGTTCTTTCATAACGAACTTTGGCAAAATATTGCTATAATGTGATGCCATTTGGGCTTAAGAACGCCGGAGCCACTTATCAAAGGCTCGTTAATAAAATATTTGAAAATCAGATAGGCTAAACAATGGAGTTATATATTGATGACATGTTAGTCAATTCTTTGAATGCAGGAGATCATTTGAAATACCTCCATGAAACGTTCGATATCTTGAGGAAGCATAACATGAAACTCAATCTAGAAAAATGTGCGTTCAGGGTTGGTTCCAAAAAATCCTTTGGGTTCCTGGTCTCGCAAAGAGGGATCGAGGTAAATCTCGATAAAATTAAAGCTACAGAGGACATTCCAGACCAATTGACATATGTAAAGGAGGTACTGAGGATGACCGGAAAATTGGTGGCTCTAAGTAGATTCATCTCGTGATCCTCTGAAAAGTGCCATAACTTTTTTCACTTCTGAAAAAGAAGAACAAATTCGAATGGACTCTGGAATTACAACATGCCTTGAAAGACCTAAAAATGTACCTATCAATCCCCCGTTACCGTCAAAACAGGGGGAAGGTGAGCAGTTGCTAATATATCTAGCGGTCTCGGAAGTAGTGGTAAATGTCGTTTATGTCCGAGAGGAAGAAGGTATGCAATTTTTCGTTTATTATGTTAGTAAAATATTATCGGGATTGGAGACTCGCTATCAAGGGTTTTCCATCGGATAGCATTCAATGAGAAAATATTCTCTAACATTAAATGATCGACCGTCGCAGAGAATATTTGCATTCATGGTCTGCCATTACATATTCATTAATAACTCTTTTATTATCATTTAAGAGGAGCTTGATCCTATGATCTTGTTTCCCTAGGTAAAGCTATAAATAGCAGGCTCACTAGCCATTTTAAGGACACGAAATTCTTTGCAAACATATGTTGTATATTACTTTAGGTCTCAATTAAACAATTTTACTTGCTCTTTGTCATTGCTTTCACTTTTTTCCTCAGAGGTATTGCGCTCGTAGCCAGTTTTGTCATCTTCTATAATTTCAATTGCTAAATCTCATTTTTAATCTTATCTCTTTATCATTTTTGGATAAAATCAGTTTGCTTGTCTATAAACTACATAACAAATTTAACTGTACTATTTTACGGGTAAACAAGTATATATCCCAACAATACTTTCAGAAATTACTTACTGTATTTTGTAAAGGCTAAGCTAGGATTTTAATTTTATAGGTTTGTATTTTAAAACAACGGTTTCAAATGTTTATATCTGGATTTTAAATTTAACATATTATTTAATAAATTTTTATACAAATATATAATTTGAGCAAAACTTTTTGGATTCAACCAAACTAGCATGTGGACTTCTGCCTTCACCAGTGATTATGTGACGATTAGGCAACCAAAATTTCCTCAAAATGGAGGGCTTAAGGTTCTTATATGCAAAACCAAACCAAAAATAGAAAGAACATGTGGTTCGAGAATGCTGAAAATTTGCTACGGTGGTTTTTTTGGTTTTTTATCACGATATTAGCATTGGCACCCAGATAATTCGGATTTACGTTGTGTAAGATCCATGCATTAAAGAAGGAATCATACTCTACTAAGATTAATTTTTTATTATAACAGCTTGAACCCGAGACCTTGTTAAAGATGTAAGGGACCCTATCCATCTCACCACAACCCTTGATGGTGGATAACGCTTTTGACTGAAGATAATGATATGTTGCTAACAATAAGATCTTATGCAACTAGATGTTCACTAAAATGGATTATAATTAAGCACTGAAATCGCCTCTAGTGCAATATAGTCGTTGCTCCAGTACAATTTTATCGCTGAGGGTAAACTATATAATTAAGCTTATTTAATTTAAATGGCCATACTTTAATAGTTGACTCTTGAGAAGTAAAGAGTGGAATAGCAAATTAGGACAAATGTTCAAACCTTATACTCGAATAGTTGACTCTTGAAAAAGCAAAAATAACAATGTGTTATAATAAAATTAAATTATGGTGGATATCTACTCTTCCTCCATAATCTTCATCTCAAATGCTTAATGACATATTCAATGACATATTTTCTCCATTTTTCAAGCCTATATAAAGGCCTTGTAATAGATAGGAAAATACACATAATTGAAGAAGAAATAAGAATCTCTCCTTTCTTTCTCTCTATATTTCTTAGCTTGTTTTTCCTTGTTCTATATTGTTACTTTGAGCTATATTTTATAACACGTTATCAGTACGAAGTCTCTAACCTCAAGGTTGAATTCCATTTCTAGTAAGGTATATCTCGATGATCTATTGTCAAAATTATCCAGATTTTATTCAGAAAGGTATGTAGTGTTACAGACACGTCTTTCTGCTCCAGCAACAAGTCCGAGCTTTAAATCAGATAAGTTTGTACCACTATTTAGAATAAGCAATGGTCTGGTTATTAAAAAATTAGTATTTATGTGGCTGCAAAGGATGTCACCTTGTTAAATTTTCATGAACTAAATAATAAGTGGCATGCGGTATACTAAATTATCTACAAAATTAAAATTATACTTTATTATGTATGCTTATGATTTTACTTTATAATACAATTTTAGTATGCCTAGTATAATGATTATACATTAGTTTACTGTAAAATATAATAATAATAATAATAATAATAATAATAATAATAATAATAATAATAATAATAATAATAATAATAATAATAATAATAATAATAATCGTAACTATTTTATTTTGATAAGATAAAATATTAGTACAAGAAGTATGTACTACACCAAAATTTTCACTGATGATAGTTCTTATCAAATTAACATGTTGAATCATTTCTATATGGAAAGCATATAGTAGTAGATAGTAGACAGAGATTTGTCCAATATTCTTTTGATTCCCTGATTGACTTAAAGATTCTGCTATATCTTTTGATTTTTTTAGAGAGCATAATACTTAGTTTCCATAAAAGTGCATGGTAACTAGTAGTACTATTATTCTGTTTGGTACATAATTTTTTCTTAATGTTCTGGTCATATCACTTTCATCTTGAAGTAAGCTTATTGCAGCAAAGACCACATGTGAATTTTAAATATTATTTTATATTTTTATATATCTATTTGACACTAATTACTTAGCTGATTTGAGTAAACGAAAGTCTATTGTTGAGAATTATATCCAAATGACATTATGAAGAGTTTAACTCAAGAGGTAAGCATTTTCTTCGTATTTGAAATTGTTTTTGTCCTTTGCTATTAATGATATCAACTTTAATGAGTTCAAGTCGTAATGCACCATGAGGGTAAGACATCAGGATCAAGTCCTGATGCTCCATGATGATAAGAGTTGGGTTTGAGTCCCAATTCATTATGGTTTAACATGCCTTTATATTGGTAAGACATTGGGTTTCAGTCTCACTATACCATATTGATGATATAATGATAACTAAAGAAAAATAATATATTTTTCATGAAAAGGCATGAATATTGTCCCACTTGATTTGCTCCATTCTTGAAATGAATGTGGTAGCGGTGCATAATAAGTCTAAATGAAGATAAGTGATTGAACAATGAACGTGGGCGTTCCAAAGATAAAAATAATAATAATCATCACTATGATTATAAAAGGAGAACAATAAGGGTTCTCAAAATAGTCCTTCAAAATGTGAAGGCAATGTTTACCATCAAATTGGTATGAAAAATAATAAAGTACGCCGCTGATTATGATCTATTCCTTGAAGAAAATGTGACTTGTGATAAGCATTGAGAATGCAGACCCATTCTTAAAAGTGAATGTGACAATATGTGATAAAAGTAATGAATAAAGACATGCAATGCATGATTAGATGAATATCACACAACTCACCTCTAAGGGAGGTTTGAGTAAAATAAAAAGAATAAATATTATTGTGTGGTTACATGAATATGTCATTGGTCGCGTACATGTGATACGCCAAAAAAAATAATATATTGTTGTGCCTTATAAAAAGTTATTAAAAGCAAAATTAAAGCAAAAAATAATTTTGCTTATGGTGATTTTGACCATGATAATTTATTATGATATAATTTTCTCCGTGAAGGAGACATTTACCATATGAATGGTATGACAAAAGATCTTGTAGTACAAAAGTTGTTAAGAGCTCCGGAAAAATTAATTTGTTACTACCCGGATGAATACAATTATTCACGACATTGATATTTAAAATTCTCAAAAGAAACTTTTTGAGTTTCTAATGTATAAGTCAAAGTGGTTGGCATATTGAGATTATAAATGAAAGAAATATTGAATATCTTCATATTTCTATAATCATAATGGGTAAATATGAAAGGTTACCCAATTTTCTTTCTATTTGTACTACACAAATATAAGCACGATGATGGAATCATATGTCATAAGTAAACTAGAGGTTTACTGAAACAAATATTAGTTGGCATATCCGGTTGACCATCCCGATTCAATTATGATGCGAAAAATTTATTGAGAATTACATTGGCATATATTGAAGAAATAGAAGATTCTTCAAGAATTCTCTTGTGCTGCTTATTCTCATGATATACCAGTTAAGGTTGGGATTGAGTCACTTGATTTCTGGAACAAATAAAAGGTGATAAATATATGGGCCTAGTCACCTACCATGTGGACCGTTTACTATTATATGATTTTAATAGATGCATCTATTCTATGGCCATATGTGCATTTGTTATCAACTTGCAGTTTGGTTTTTGCAAGATTGATTGATCAAATTATTAGAGCACAGTTCCAGAATATAAATTATGATGATTTATCTTGATAATACTGGTTTAAATCTAAGTTGGTTTAGCGGAAATTGTATGCCTCCAATTATATCTAAAGCATTGGTTATGAGAACAAAATTGCCAAAATAAAATTTGGTATGTGATGTATTATTTAATATACAACAACACTTGTACGCATCAAGCCAAGTTATGATAAGTTCTCCCTATCACAATTGGTTCAGGGTCAAGAACCAAATAATTTCCACCTAGAAATATGAATATGCTATATGATTTAATTGTTCCACCACAATGCAAAAAGATGGATCCCCAAATAAGGCTAGGGATATGTGTTAGTGATCTCAACAATAGGGGGACAAAATGGGCAGCTGAAAAAGTAATGCATGTAATGAATTATTATGAGTACATCTAGATCCTCGTACGAAAAAAATCTGAACTTGAGGTTCAAGTGATAATTCATTTGCAAATTATTGCCAGGCGTATTTTCTGACCAAAAGCTAAATGTCATATTCAGCTGCTAATCCTCCAAATAAAATAAAGTTCATAATGAATAGAGTCTATGTGTCACGACCCAAACTAACCCATGTCGTGATGGCGCCTATCGTGGAACTAGGCAAGCCGACTCATTTCCAAAACAAACCGATATTTTCATTTCAAAGATAATTTCAATGTTATTTAACACAAAAACCTTCGTAAAGGAATTCCAATCAAAATAAAAGTGCGGAAGGAAAAGTCCGACATCGGGGTGTCACTAGTCATGAACATCTACTACAATTTGTCTAACAATATCAAGACTAACTAAGTCTGGAAAATAGCTAAATACAACTAAAGGAAGATAAGAGGGAGAAGAGCAGAGCTGCGATCGCCAGGCAACTACCTTGCTATCCCCGGGAAAATCTGCAATCAGAACAATCAACAATCACTACCGTGTCCAGCTACACCTAGATCTGCACACAAGGTGCTGGGAGTAACGTGAGTACGACAACTCAGTAAGTAACAACAATAAATAAAGACTGAGCAGTAGTGACGAGCAATAAAGCATATAACGTTCATATCAGGAAATCTCAGTAAAATACCACAAGTTTTTAAAATCAGGATTTGAATCAAAACATCTCATTTAAACCCAGTTCCAGTAAAAATCATTTAAAGATATTTTTCAACAATTTTCAAACAGAGGAAAAATGCAAAGGTGAGCAAAAATGATGAAATCATAAACAGCCCCTCGGGCAAAACATGACTCATAAACAGCCCCTCGGGCAAACCTCACAGTCACTCGTGCCACTCGGGCATACCTCACAATCACTCTTGCCACTCGGGCATACCTCACAATCACTCTTGCCACTTAGGCATACCTCACAATCACTCATGCCTCCCAGTCACTCAGCACTCGGCACTCGCACTCAGTAGGTACCTGCGCTCACTGGGGGTGTGTACAGACTCCAGAGGGGCTCCTTCAGCCCAAGCGCTATATCAAGCCAAATTATGGCATAAATCACTCAGGCCCTCGGCCGATATCAAACATGCTGCGACGTGCAGCCCGATCCCATAAATATGCAACATGATACGGCGTGTATCCCGATCCCATAACTATCCTCACAAATCAGGCCATCGGCCTCACTCAGTCATAAACCTCTCAAGCCACTCGGGCGTTTAAGTAAAATAGGACATTCAGCCCAAAATATTTATATGCATCAAAATAGAGTCATAAAACTGAGTTATGCGGTAAACAAGTATAATCATGACTGAGTATAGATTTTCAATTGAAAACAGTAAGAGGATAATAAAAATAAAATAAAACCCCTAAGGGTCCAAACAGCACTGGCACAAGGCCCAAACATGGCATTCAGCCCAACTTACAGAAACACTTTCTAAAACATATAAGTATCATATAGTTTCAACAAAATATGCAAGTTTACAGTTGCTACGGGACGGACCAAGTCACAAATCCCCAATGGTGCACGCCTACACGCCCGTCATTTAGCATGTGCGTCACCTCAAAATAGTAGAATGATACAAAATTCGGGGTTTCATACCCTAAAGACTAGATTTACAATCGTTACTTACCTCGAACCGGTCAAATCTCTACCCCGTAATGCTCTTGCCTCTGGACTCGGCCTCCAAATGCTCCGAATCTATTCACAATCAGTACAATACCATCAATACGCGCTAATAGAATGAATTCCACAAGAAAAGCAGCAAAATTAGACCAAAACCCGAAATTGGCTAAAACTCGGCGCCCCCGGGCCCACGTCTCGAAATCCGACAAAATTCACAAAACTAGAAAGCTCATTCACTCACAAATCTAACCATACCAAATTCTTCAAAATCCGACATCATTTGGTCCTTCAAATCCTTAAATTACTCTCCAAATATTCCAAGCCCTAACCCCTTATTTTCACTAATTACATGATTAAACAACGAGAAATCACCATATATACGAGTATTAGGGCTCAAGTAACTTACCTCACTGATAGCCCTTGAATCACCCTTCACAAATCACTCCAAAAGCTCCAAAAACCGACTTGAAAATGGTGGAAATGAACCAAATTCGCGAAGGGTTCTATTTATGGTTTCTGCCCAGGTTTTTTGCACCTGAGAGCTCTTTTTCAGCGCCTGCGGGACCGCACCTGCGGTCAAGGCGCCGCATCCGCAAACTCCACTTAATTCCCCAGCTTCCGCACCTGCGCTCCAGGCCTCGCACATGCGGGCTCGCATGTGCGGCCAAATCCTTCGCGCCTACGCTCCAACCTTGGCCTCACATTTTTCTGCATCTGCGCAGCAAATTCTCGCGCCTGTGAAAGCGCACCTACGCATTTCCTCCGCTTCGGCGAAGCCTACCCAGCATCCCCCTTTCCGCATTTGCGCCCCAGGTTTCGCACTTGCGGGCTCGCAGATACGGCCTCCAACTCGCACCTGCGCATCCTGCCTAGCCCAACATTGCCCGCACCTGCGCACTCCCCACGCGCACCAGTAGCCTCGCACCTGCGACTCTTTCTTCCGCAGGTGCGAAAATAGCAGTAGCAGCAGCTTCAGCTGCATTTTCCAACTTCGACAAATCCGTTAACCAACCGGAATCACCCCGAGGCCCTCGGGACCTCAACCAAAAATACCAGCAAGTCATATGTCAACATACCAACTTAGTCGAACCTTCGAATCACTCAAAACAACATCAAATCATCAAGTTACCCTCGGATTCAAGCCTAAGAACTTCTAAATTTCCAAATTCGGCAACCGATGCCGAAACCAACCAAAGCACGTCCGAATGACCTCAAATTTTGCACACACATCACAAATGATACTACAAACCTACTCCAATTTTCGGAATTCAATTCCGACCCCGATATCAAATTTTCCACTGCCGACCGAAATCGCCAAATTTCCAATTTTGCCAATTCAAGCCTAATTCTACCACGGACCTCCAAATCACATTTCGGACGTACTCCTAAGTCCAAAATCACCTAACGGAGCTAACAGAACCATCAGAATTCAAATCTGAGATCGTTTACACATAGGTCAACATCCGGTTGACGTTTCCAACTTAAGTTTCTACTTAAGAGACTAAGTGTTTAAATTCACTCTGAAACCACTCCGGTCCCGAACCAACTAACCCGACATAAAATAATATAGCTGAATCACACAAAAAGAAGTAGAAATAGGGAAAATGGGGCTATAACTCTCGAAACGACCGGCCGGGTCATTACATTCTCCCCCTCTTAAACATCCGTTCGTCCTCGAATGGGTCTAGAAACATACCTTGAGTCTCGAATAGGCATGGATATCTGCTCGCATCTCCCGCTCAGTCTCCCAGGTGGCCTCCTCCACAGGCTGACCTCTCCATTGCACCTTCACTGAAGCTATATCCTTTGACCTCAACCTTCGAACCTGCCGATCCAAAATAGCCACCGACTCCACATCATAAGTCATATCACCCTCCAACTGAACCGTGCTGAAATCGAAAACATGGGACGGATCTCCAATACACTTCCGGAGCTTGGAAACATGCAACACTGGATGCACACTCGACAAGCTGGGTGGCAAAGCAAGCTTATAAGCCACCTCCCCTATCCTTTGAAGTACCTAAAAAGGCCCAATGAACCGGGGGCTCAACTTGACCCTCTTCCCAAACCTTATAACACCCTTCATGGGTAATAACTTCAACAAAACCTTCTCCCCAACCACAAAATACACATCACAGACCTTCCTTTCCACGTAGCTCTTCTGCCTAGACTGCGCCGTGCTAATCCACTCCTGAATCAATTTCACCTTATCTAATGCGTCCTGGACCAAGTTTGTACCTAAGAGCCTAGTCTCATCCAGCTCAAACCATCCAACTGGAGATCTACACCTCCTCCCATATAAGGCCTCGTACGGATCCATCTGAATACTCGACTAATAACTATTGTTATATGCAAACTCCGCGAGTGGCAGAAAATGGTCCCATGAACCCCCAAAGTCAATGACACAAGCACGCAACATGTCCTCCAATATCTGAATAGTGCGCTCGGACTGCCCGTCCATCTGAGGGTGAAAAGTTGTGCTCAACTGAACCTGAGTACCCAACTCTTGCTGCACGGCCCTCCAAAACTGCAATGTGAACTGAGTACCCCTATCTAAAATGATGGAAACTGGGACACCATGCAGGCGAACGATCTCTTGGATGTAAATCTCAGTCAACCGCTCTAAAGAGTAAGTAGTACCAACTGGAATGAAGTGCGCGGACTTAGTCAGCCGATCCACAATAACCCAAATAACATCGAACTTCCTCGAAGTCTGTGGGAGCCCAACTACAAAGTCCATGGTGATCCGCTCCCACTTCCACTCTAGGATCTCTAATCTCTGAAGCAAGCCACCCGGTCTCTGATGCTCATACTTAACCTGCTGACAGTTGAGACACTGAGCCACAAACCCAACTATATCCTTCTTCATCCGCCTCCACCAATAGTGCTGCCTCAAATCCTGGTACATCTTCGCGGCACCCGGATGGATGGAATACCGCGAGCTGTGGGCCTCCTCAAGAATCAACTCTCGAAGCTCATCTACATTAGGCACACATATCTGGCCCTGCATTCTCAGCACGCCGTCATCACCAATAGTCACATCCCTAGCATCACCTCTCAGAACCCTATCCTGAAGAACGAGTAAGTGGGGGTCATCATACTGACCCTTCCTGATGCGGTCATAAAGAGAAGACTTAGAGACCACACAAGCCAATACCCGACTAGGCTCAAACATATCCAATCTGACAAGCTGGCCCGCCAAGGCCTGAACATCCAATGGCAAAGGTCTCTCTGCTACGGGAAGATATGCTAAACTCCCCAAACTCTCTGCCCGATGACTCAAAGCATCGGCCACCACATTGGCCTTCCCCGGATGGTACAAAATAGTGATATCATAGTACTTAAGAAGCTCCAACCATCTCCGCTGACGCAAATTAAGATCCTTCTGCTTTAACAAATACTACAGACTCCGATGATCAGTATAGATCTCACAATGAACCCCATACAAATAATGGCGCCAAATCTTCAAGGTGTGAACAATGGCTGCTAACTCATGATTAGACATGATAGTTCTTCTCATGGGTCTTCAACTGGCGCGAGGCATAGGCAATCACCCTACCCTCCTTCATCAAAACACAACCAATGCCTATCCTCGAGGCATCACAATACACGGTGTAAGAACCTGAAGCTGATGGCAGAACTAACACTAGAGCTGTGGTCAAAGTAGTCTTGAGCTTCTGAAAGCTCTCCACACATTCATCCGACCACCTGAATGGAGCACCCTTTTGGGTCAATTTGGTTAAGGGCGATGCAATAGATGAAACTCCCTCCACAAAGCGACGGTAATAACCCACCAAACCAAGAAAACTCCAAATCTCCATAGCTGAGGATGGTCTAGGACAACTTTGCACCGCCTCTATCTTCTTCGGATCCACCTGAATACCCTCACTGGACACCACGTGCCCTAAGAATGCTACTGAACTGAGCCAAAACTCACATTTGGAGAACTTTGCATAAAGCTTTTCCTCCCTCAATCTCTGTAATACAATCTTCAAATGCTGAGCATGCTTCTCCTGGCTACGAGAGTACACCAGAATGTCATCAATGAATACAACAACGAATGAGTCCAAATATGGCTGGAATACACTGTTCATCAAATGCATGATCTCTGCTAGGGCATTGGTCAGCCCAAAAGACATTACCAAGAACTCATAATGGTCATATCGGGTCCTGAAAGCCGTCTTAAGAATATTTGAATCCCGAATCTTCAGCTGGTGATAACCGGACCTCAAATCAATCTTGGAGAACACCCTCATTTCCTGAAGCTGGTCGAATAAATCATCAATACGAGGCAAAGGATACTTGTTCTTGACTATGACCTTGTTCAACTGCCTGTAATCAATACACATTCTCATGGAACCATCCTTCTTCTTCTTCACAAATAGAACCGGTGCACCCCAAGGTGATACACTAGGCCGAATAAACCCCTTATCAAGGAATTCCTGAAGATGTTCTTTCAATTCCTTCAATTCCGCCGGTGACATACGATACGGTGGAATAGAAATGGGCTGAGTGCCCGACACCAAATCAATACCAAATTCAATATCCCTGTCAGGCGGCATGCCCGACAGGTCTGCAGGAAACACATCCGGAAAATCACGTACCACCGGAACAGAATCAATGACAAGAGTCTCTGCACTAACATCTCTCACAAAAGCCAAATAATATAGGCAACCCTTCTCAACCATGCCCTGAGCCTTCAAATATAAAATTACCCTACTTGGTACATAATCTACAGAACCGCTCCACTCAACCCTCGAAATTCCTGGTATAGCCAATGTCACCGTCTTAGCGTGACAATCTAGAAAAGTATGACATGGAGATAACCAATCCATACCCAATATCACATCAAAGTCGACCATACTGAGCAGTAAAATGTCCACTTGGGTCTCCAGACCCCCAATAGTCACCACACATGACCGATATATGCCGTCCACAATGATAGTATCGCCCACAGGAGTAGATACATGTACAGATAAAACTAAAGACTCATGGGGCATATCTAGAAAATGGGCAAAATACGAGGAAACATATGAATACGTGGAACCAGGGTCAAATAATACTGAGGTATCTCTGTGACAAACTGAGACAATACCTATAATCACAGCATATGAAGTAATAGCATCTGGTCTGGCAGGGAGGGCATAGAAACGGGCCTGGCCACCCCCTGATCTACCTCCCCCTCTAGGGCGACCCCTAGCTGACTGACCTCCACCCCGAGCTGACTGGGCGAGTGGTGAGGTAACTAGTGCTGAAGTCGGAGGATGACTCCTCGGCTGAGATAGACCTCCATGACGACGAGGACAATGCCTCTGCATATGCCCAAGATCCCCACACTCAAAATAACTCCATGGTACTGGTGGTAGAAACTGAAGGGAACCCCTAGCACCGGGATGACTGGTAGAAGAACCTGGCATGGAAGAGCCCTGAACAGGTGGAACACGAGACGAACTCTGAGCTGGAAGGGCACTAAGTGATGAGTGGCCCTGATGAGAACTGTGAGAACCATGGCCATATGATGCACCCCGATGAAATGGCCGAGCTGACTGAGCCTGTGTGAAATGACGACCTCTACCGTGCTAAAACTGACACCCAAAAGGAGCACCGCTGAATCCACCCTGACCACGAGGCTTCTTGGCCTCTCTCTCAACCCTCTCCTAACCGCGAACCATCTTAATCTGTCGAGCAATGTCGACAACCTCATCAAAAGTAGCACCTGAAACCCTCTCTCTGGTCATGACAAATTGTAGCTGATAAGTGAGACCATCAATAAACCTCATGATCCTCTCCCTGTCCGTGGGAACCAACCAGATCTCATGACGGGCTAACTCGGAGAACCGTATCTCATACTGTGTCACAGACATATCACTCTGGCGAAGCCGCTCAAACTGTCTGCGCAGCTCCTCTTTGCGGGACCGAGGCACGAACTTTTCCAAAAAGACCACAGAGAACTGCTGCCAAGTAAGGGGTGTTGCACCAACAGGCCTACGCCTCTCGTAAGTCTCCCACCATCTGAGTGCAGCCCCAAAAAGCTGAAAGGTAGTGAATGAGACGCCACAAGTCTCTAGAATACCAGCAGTACGGAGTATCCTCTGACACCTGTCAAAAGGTCCTGAGCATCCTCTCTTTCTGTGCCATTGAAAGGTGGTGGCTGGAGTCTCCCAAACCTCTCCAACCTATGCTGATCATCCTCAGGCATAGCAGGAACCACATAATTCTGAGTAACTGCAACTGGCTAGGCTGGTGGTGCCTCCGGTGTCTGAAGTGCCTAAAAAACCTGCTCGGGTGTGCGAGGGAGGGAGTCTGAGTGCCTCCCCTGGCCTGAGAAGTGGCTGCGGCCATCGAAATAGAAACCTCCTGAGAAAGGCCAGTACACACTGTCAGAATCTAAGCTAGGGCCTCCGGAAGGCCTGGAATCACACTAGGCATAGGTGGTGCATGAGCTGGTGCGTCAACAACTGGAACCTGGTCCTGATCTGGGACAACTGGTGGATCTGTAGGTACTGCCCCAGCTGCTGTACGGGCTGCACCTCTGCCCCTACCACGGCCTCTACCGCAGCCTCGGCCTCTCACGGCCCTTGTTGGTGGTACTGGTGGGTGGCCCTCCTGACCGGTAGCACGAGTCCTCACCATCTGTGAGAGAATGAAACAACAGATGTTTAGTTACTAGAATCAACAGATTCGCACGACAAAAATTCAAGAATGTGGAGTTTTATAAAGGTTCTGCAGCCTCTCGAAGATAAGTACAGACGTCTCTGTATCGATCCGCAAGACTCTACTAAACCCGCTCATGACTCGTGAGACATATGTAACCTAGGCTCTGATACCAATCTGTCATGAACCAAACTAACCCCTGTCGTGATGGCGCCTATCATGGAACTAGGTAAGCCGACTCATTTCCAAAACTAACCGATATTTTCATTTCAAAGATAATTTCAATGTTATTTAACACAAAAAACTTTGTAAAGGAGTTCCAATCAAAATAAAAGTGCGGAAGGAAAAGCCCCACATCGGGGTGTCACTAGTCATGAGCATCTACTACAATCTGTCTAACAATATCAAGGCTAACTAAGTCTGGAAAATAGCTAAATACAACTAAAGGAAGATAAGAGGGAGAAGAGCAGGGCTGCGATCGCCAGGCAACTACCTTGCTATCCCCGGGAAAATCTGCAATCAGAACAATCAACAACCGCTACCGTGTCCAGCTACACCTAGATCTGCACACAAGGTACTGGGAGTAACGTGAGTACGACAACTCAGTAAGTAACAACAATAAATAAAGTCTGAGCAGTAGTGACGAGCAATAAAGCATATAACGTTCATATCAGGAAATCTCAGTAAAATACCACATGTTTTTAAAATCAGGATTTGAATCAAAACATCTCGTTTAAACCCAGTTCCAGTAAAAATCATTTAAAGATATTTTTCAACAGTTTTCAAACAGAGGAAAAATACAAAGGTGAGCAAAAATAATGAAATCATAAACAGCCCCTCGGGCAAAACATCACTCATATACAGCCCCTCGGGCAAACCTCACAGTCACTCGTGCCACTCGGGCATACCTCACAATCACTCTTGCCACTCGAGCATACCGCACAATCACTCTTGCCACTCGGGCATACCTCACAATCACTCATGCCTTCCAGTCACTCAGCACTTGGCACTCGACACTCGCACTCAGTAGGTACCTGCGCTCACTGGGGGTGTGTACAGACTCCAGAGGGGCTCCTTCAGCCCAAGCGCTATATCGAGCCAAATCATGGCATAAATCACTCAGGCCCTCGGCCGATATCAAACATGATGCAGCGTGCAGTCCGATCCCATAAATATGCAACATGTTGCGGCATGCAGCCCGATCTCATAAATATCCTCAAAAATCAAGCCCTCGGCCTCACTCAGTCATAAACCTCTCAAGCCTCTCGGGCATTTCAGTAAAATAGGGCATTCATCCCAAAACATTTATATGCATCAAAATAGAGTCATAAAACTGAGTTATGCGGTAATTAAGTATAATCATGACTGAGTATAAATTTTCAATCGAAAATAGTAAGAGGATAATAAAAATAAAATAAAACCCCTAAGGGTCCAAACAGCACTGGCACAAGGCCCAAACATGGCATTCAACCCAATTCACAGAAACTCTTTCTAAAACATATAAGTATCATATAGTTTCAACAAAATATGCAACTTTATAGTTTCTACGGGACGAACCAACTCACAAATCCCCAATGGTACACGCCCACACGTCCGTCACTTAGCATGTGCGTCACCTCAAAATAGTAGAATGATACGAAATCCGGGGTTTCATACCCTCAAGACTAGATTTACAATCGTTACTTACCTCGAACCGATCAAATCTCTACCCCGCAATGCTCTTGCCTCTGCACTCGGCCTCAAAATGCTCCGAATCTATTCACAATAATTACAATACAATCAATACACGCTAATGGAATAAATTCAATAAGAAAATCTACAAAATTAGACCAAAACACGAAATTGGCTCAAACCCGGCCCCCGGGCCCCCGTCTCAAAATCTGACAAAATTCACAAAACTAGAAAGCTCATTCACTCACGAATCTAACCATACTAAATTCATCAAAATCCAACATCGTTTGGTCCTTCAAATCCTTAAATTACTCTCCAAATATTACAAGCCCTAACCCCTCATTTTCACTAATTACATGATTAAACAACGGGAGATCACCATATATACGAGTTTTAGGGCTCAAGCAACTTACCTCACTGATAGCCCTTGAATCACCCTTCAAATATCACTCCAAAAGCTCCAAAAACCGACTTACAAATGGTGAAAATAAACCAAATTCGCGAAGGGTTCTATTTATGGTTTCTGCCCAGGTTTTTCGCACCTGCGGGCTCTTTTTCCGCGCCTGCGGGACCGCACCTGCGGTCAAGGCGCCGCATCCGCGAACTCCACTTAATTCCCCAGCTTCCGCACCTACGCTTCAAGTCTCGCACATGCGGGCTCGCAGGTGCGGCCAAATCCTTCGTGCCTGCGCTCCAGCCTTGGCCTCACATTTTTCCGCATCTGCTGCGAAAGCACACCTGCGCGTTTCCTCCGCTGCTGTGAAGCCTGTCCAGCATCCCCTTTTCCACATCTGCGTCCCAGGTTTTGCACCTGCGGGCTCGCAGATGCGACCTCCAACTCGCACTTGTGCATCCTTCCTAGCCCAGTATTACCCGCACCTGCGCACTCCCCACGCGCACCAGCGGCCTCGCACCTGCGACTTTCTTCCGCAGGTCCGAAAATAGCAGTAGCAGCATCTTCAGCTGCATTTTCCATCTTCGACAAATTCGTTAACCACCCGGAATCACCCCGAGGCCCTCAGGACCTCACCCAAAAATACCAACAAGTCATATGTCAACATACCAACTTAGTCGAACCTTTGAATCACTCAAAACAACATCAAATCATCAAATTACCCTCGGATTCAAGATTAAGAACTTCTAAATTTCCAAATTCGGCAACCGATGCCGAAACCAACCAAACCACGTCTGAATGACCTCAAATTTTGCACACACATCACAAATGACACTACGAACCTACTCCATCTTCCGGAATTCCATTCCGACCCCGATATCAAATTTTCCACTGTCGACCGAAATCGCCAAATTTCCAATTTTGCCAATTCTAGCCTAATTCTACCACGGACCTCCAAATCACATTCCAGATGTACTCCTAAGTCCAAAATCACCTAACGGAGCTAACGGAACCATCAGAATTCAAATCCGAGATCGTTTACACATAGGTCAACATCCGGTTGACTTTTCCAACTGAAGTTTCTACTTAAGAGACTAAATGTCTCAATTCACTCTGAAACCACTCCGGTCCCGAACCAACTAACCCGACATAATATAATATAGCTGAATAACACAAAAATAAGTAGAAATGGGAAAACGGGGCTATAACTCTCGAAACGACCGGCCAGGTCGTTACACTATAGCATGCATGAAGCATAATAGACTAATCGGTTCTAAAGATAAAACTGTCAAGACCTAAAATCCACCTAGTCGTGATGACACCTAACCCAACCCATCATGACCCAAAATCCACCGATTTCGGACCCGAACCAACTGACCCGGTAAGTCATAAAATAACTGTAAAGCATAAATTTAGTAGTAAATGGGGAAACAGGGCTGTAATACTCAAAACGACCGGTCGGTTCATTACATTCTCCCCGCCTTAAACATACGTTTGTCCTCAAACGTGCCAAGAGTTATTCTTAACCTTCAAATCTCAATTCTACCTTACCGTGTACATACCCGGGGGTGATCCCAAGTCACCCTATTCTATATAGGCCTGACCACACAACATAACTGAAAATTATTAATTTAACTTTAGCCCAAAAACCTTGGAGCCAAATTTCTAACATCCAGAATTCTTTTTAAGACCCGAATCTCACATCAACACACTGTATAAGACTGAACAAGCTATATCCAACCATAACCATAATCCCAGATATAATCACATAACATATTACACAACTCACATACTCGTAGCACTATTTCTGTTCACAGTAACTACTCCAAACTAACCTGGTACTGGTATTAAATCCCATATCAAGCCAAACCTCATTCCAAAACCTTCGTACACTGTTGTTAATTAAAGAAACATGTGGAATCTCATAACCCCTTATTTGATCAACAAGTCATGGAACTCTCTCGCCCCAACCAGAACCATAATCACTTTCTAAGCCGACTTTAAATGCCATCCTCCCAAAATATACCGTTTCAAACCTGATAGTACCAATTCTAGGTCTAGTGGCCATATATTATTAAACACAATTATCTTACAGACATGCACACCAATATAACGCAAGCCACCACTGCGCATCCGGGTACTCAAAAATGGAAAATGTCTCAAAGAAGAGAACCATATTGCAAGTTCAACAAGTACCGCCACAACTGCAATGCTATAAGCTCATCATATATAGTAGAACCAAGACACACAAATCTAACAACGGTAACTAGCTTTTCTAGAGCTCACATTAACATCAATCACACGACATGGTCACAGGCCTCCAATCCCAGCATATCATACAGGAGCAATTAAACAAGTACACATGTATATGATAATAAAATAAGATTCTCATGGTCCTAGACTGGTATAAATAAAACGCCATAGTGTAGGCATGTGTAAAGTCTGCTATCACAACATAAATCGGCAAGTTAACGCATAAATAGTAACTACCAAGTTTTTCTCAGGGAATTAGCCTCTTTATAACCTTAAGTATAGCCCAGATAGTTCTCCACTGAGTTGAAATAAAATATTCACCTCAAACAGGTCGCAACCCTGAAATAATATGTTTCTGAGAACTCCTAGTTTCCAAATTTATAGGACACATGGATCATCATAACTGATCCCAATTCTAGCATTCGAATGACTAACACATCTTTCATGTATGATCATCCCACGAGGAATACTTCCATAATTCTTCCGTGCCACATAGCAATAATTTGAATATCAGCAGTCTATCAACCATGTGAGTACTGCAATACCGATGAACATCCGTAAGTCAAAACACAATGCCCTTTCTGAAATGCTCACCCTGCTCCAGAATTACCGAGCAATTATAACATTCGCCTAAATAACTGAAACTGACCATTCTGCCCAAACTTCGCGACCTTTCCTTCAAGACTGAACTGCCATCTTGTACATGTAAATCTTAACCCCACACAACACACTACATCTATCATGCCATTATGTGAAACATACGAGAACCTCATAATCATTCTGAGTCACAAGTAGAATATATATCCGATCAACCAGAAGCCTTTCATTTGATCCCATCTGGTAGAAAATCACAATACTCAACATGCTACCTCACGCCGGTAGAAAATATCCATCTCAAACCATGGTGGAAACCATCAAGAACACTTTGAAATCCATTTTCACATAACCAATCTATTAGAACTGAACTCTTCTAACTCGACCTAGCCTCGCAGGTCACCAAACCCAAGAATATTGCCACCAAAACATCTGTAAAGTCTTACCACATCGTAATTACCTAAAGAACCGATCCTACCATTACTGTATTGGTCTAGCCTACTACCCAGTTGTCCTATTTTCTCTGAGTTTCTTCTGGATTACCCTCAAGTGACATCTCTCCTTGTCAGAACTCTACGATACTTACCCAAAGCTCACTACAAGTCATCCTAATATAAAACTACACCGCCCTAAGGCCCATAGGCTATTGTATTCTTCTTAAGCACCCAAACAAATACCACCACCGAGACATCCACTCTGAAAGACCTTATGTAAAATTAAAAAAAAATATTCCTCTTCCCTTTCTTATACTCAGAATGTAGAATCCATAGTCATACAGAATTACCGCAAGTCTCGATACCATCCAATGTAAATAACCGATTCTAGCGATATATGAATCCGAAAAATTTTCAATTCCCACTTATACATTTTTGAATCCACTATCAGCTTCTCGAGAGTCACCCACTTTGCTCAAATCTAAATTGCATCGCCCAAATGGGCTGAAATACACGTGCCCCATTAGTACAGCACCAATCAAAGAGATAATCCTACCTTAACACCAGAGATAAAATTCATACTCCGTGCGCACTACATTATTCACGAATAACAACTCACTCATCCCATAATTTTCATATTTTCATAAAGTGCACTGTAACCCGTATTCAGGAATTTTCTTAATCGAGTCCTCCTAGATCCCAACCTCTGCAAGTCAAAATTAACCCACAAATATACCTCGGGCCAAAACTAAACTTTTACATATAAGCATGGAATTGAATTGTCAATAGCAGGCTCCCCCACTTGGCCCAAAGCCATGGATTAAAACACTCGATAGCTCACAATACTCAAACTCTATCACAAGTTCTCCAGAAGAGCACCACGACATAACACTTCATAAGACCTCATGAGAAAGGCTCAGGTACCTGAAAATAATAAGATAAAGAGATCTCAATAAGTTATGTCTTTATTGGGTAATAGTAGAACCAATATAAAATAATCGTTGACGATGTTGTTAATATAATATAGTGTTCAATATTGTTAATATTGACGAGGATCTTGAGCTCAAATCTGTCATGAAATTTGGACAGATAAATGATTGGCCAAATAAAAAATACGCAACGAAAATTGACTTCACCTGAAAAATGTGAAGTTGGACGGATAGTCCCAACACCCGAAAGTATAAAGCCAATGGAAGTATAAATGTGTTCTTGCATGAAAAGTTCAAGTCGATAGACATAAAGACGACTTGTGGCACAAGAAAATTAGTAAATATCCTCACATTGATTATATGAAGACATGTTCTCTTATGGTGGATGTAGTCATTTCATGTTTTAATCTGGCAATACATGAAAAACTTGATATGCGTATAATGGAAATTATTGAAGAATTTATATTGTTCTGAAGCATATTAAGGTCTCCAAGAAATTTATTAAATAAATCTTCAAAAATCCTTATACGGATTGAAACAATCATGCCGCATGTGGTATAATCGCTTAAGTGAGAACCTGTTGAAAGAAGGGTATAAGAATAATTCAATTTATCCTTGTGTCTTTATAAAATGATTTGGATATGAATTTGTTATAATCCTCGTGTATGTTAATGATTTAAATATCATTAGAACTCCTGGGGAGCTTCCTAAAGCAGTAGACTGTTTAAGAAAGAATCTGAAATGAAAGATCTTGGAAAGACAAAATTTTGTCTTGGTCTACAAATTTAGTATATGAAAGATGGAATTTTTTGTCCATCAATCAGCATACACTGAAAAGATTTTAAAGCAATTCTATATGGATAAAGCACATCCATTGAGTACCCTGATGGTTGTGAGATCACTCGATATAAATAACGATCTATTTCGACCTCATGAAAATAATGAAGAGCTTCTTGGTCCTGAAGTACCATATCTTAGTGTAATTGGTGCACTAATGTATCTTGCTAACACTATAAGGCCTCACATAACTTTTTCAGTTAATGTCTTAGCAAGATATAGCTCTGCTTCTACAAGAAGACATTGGAATGGAATGAAACACATATTGAGGTATCTAAAAGGGACTACCGATATGGGCTTATTTTATGGCTATGTATTTACATGTGGAGGTACTGCCATATCTTGGAAATCGACTAAGCAATCAATCATGGCTACTTCATCTAATCATGATGAGATAATTTCTATTCATGAAATAAATCGAGAATGTATATGGTTGAGGTCTAAAATACATCTTATTCGAGACAAATGTGGTTTAAAGTGTGACAAACTACCCACAATTTTGTATGAAGACAATGCACCATGCGTAGCCCAATTGAAGGGAGGATTCATAAAAGGAGATAGGACAAGACACATTTTACCACAGTTATTTTTCATACGTGATCTTCATAAGAATGGTGATATCAATGTGCAACAGATTCGTTCAAGTAATAATATGGCTGATTTGTTCACCAAATCTCTACCAACGTCAACCTTCAAGAAATTAGTGTACAAGATTGGGATGCGAATGCTTAGGAATGTGAATTGATGCTCTCATCAGGGGGAGTTAATACGTGTTGTACTCTTTTTTCCCTTATAAGGTTTTGTCCCACACGGTTTTACTTGTAAGATTTTTAACGAGACAACCAAAAAGCGTATTTCTAAACATGTGTACTCTTTTTTATTCATTGTAATTTTTCTTCCCATGGGGTTTTTTCCTAATAAGATTTTAACGAGGCACATTATCTATGGACATCCAAGGGGGAGTGTTTTAAGAAAATTAAATTATGGTGGATGTCTACTCTTCCTCCATGATCTTCATCTCAAATGCTTAATGACATATTCAATGACGTATTTTTTTTTACTTTTCATGCCTATATAAAGGCCTTGTAATAGATAGAAAAATACACACAATTGAAGAAGAAATAAGAATCTCTTCTTTCTTTCTCTCTATATCTCTTAGCTTGTTTTTCCTTGTTCTATATTATTATTTTGAGCTATATTTTATAACACAATAAATGTTTTGTAAATTGCCAAAAGTACTTTCGGACGTCAGCATCAATAAGCATGATAAAACATCACATGTTCCGTAGTATATCCTGAAGCAATATGCACTCAAATTGGGCAAAAACTTACTTGAGGTTTACACCAACCAATTTATTAAATGATAATCACGTAGTTTCATTCAGCATAGAATTTAAGAAAATAAAAGACGTTTAAAGGGTAAAAGTTTTGCGATGTCATAATATTTGTGTGGGTATAAGAACTTCTCGTTAAGGGTAAAATTTAAAAGTTAAAGTTAAATTATTTTTAAATATAAAAATGTATCATTCTTTTCGGAACAGACTAATAAGCAGGGTCGGCTCAATGGATCTTGTGACCTAAGGCGATACCATATTGGGAGGCTTTTAAATTAAATTTATAAAATTTTTACTCTAACAACAAATTTGCTTTCTAAATAACAAATTAATTAATTATGATAAAAAAATGAATTTCAAAAAAATAAAAACTAGGAAGAAGAGCCCAAAGAATAAAATGGCGGACTATCGGATGTTAAGATCTGGAACTCGAAGTGAAAATCTTGATTTGGCTATCATCACAAAAAAATAAAAAAATAAACGTACATAACATAATATCTTAAGTTTTGAGCATTGATGGTGTCAACCTGCTTAGCCCTATTTTTGAGTGATGCCAAAGGGAAAGAAAGGAACCAACTCATTTGGAGGAAAAATTCAAGTTCAAGTCAACTAGCTGGGGAGAAGTCAACCAACTAACTCACATGGAGTGATAATAAGTTGAGGGGGAGTCGACTCATAAGTCATGATGTGGAACATAAAGACCCGACAACAAGTTGAGGGGGAGCCGACTGCAGATAAAATAATTAGGGAAGTAAAATGAATTAAGTTATTTTTTTGTCATCATCAAAAATGGAGAGATTGTTAGATCAATGTTTTAATGATGGAAAAATAACATATTTCTATTACAGGAAATCAAGGATCTAAAAAAGGAGGCCAAGAAAGAAGAAGGAAGAAATCAAGGACCAAAAGATGAAAAGCTAAGAGAGAAGAGGAAGGCGAGAACCTGCTGAAGATCCAGAAGCGTTGATTGAGAAATTAATTGCGCTCATGACTACGAGCATCAAGAAGGTTAAATATTCTATCTTGATTCTTTACGGAAGTTAAGGGAAAACATATCAGACAATTTTTATGGAAGATCTATTAAAGATATTTAATTACGCCATTCAAGGAAGCAATATTCATCATGCCACATTTCAGGGTTTAAGTACAGGATGTTCCAACTTTATTCTTGGAAGGAATCAATTAAGATTCATTATAAGGATCAACTCCCTTGGGTTTTCCATCTCCTAAAGATCCGCACATATCAAAGAAGATTCGTCCTAAAGTCATATATATGCAGTCAAAGGCCCAACAGAAGATACTATGATCGAACCATTACTAATCTATTTGTTTTACTCCAAACAAGCATTGTATTCTACTCTAGATTTACTGTGTAACAAGTGAAGCAAAGAAAGAGAGAAAAGAATCATTGTTGAGGCATTGTATCAAAACTGAGAGAAATACTTACACTGTGAAGAAGCTGTTGGTATACGTTCAACAACAAAACACACTTGTACCAATGATTTTAAGGAACTTAAAAGAGAACTCCCAACCTAAGGAGACTGGAGTAGGATTCACATTGAATCCAAACCAGTATAAAATATCTGGTGTTAATTATTTTATGCAATTTACTTGCTGCATTTACAGTACATCTACCTCACATCAAAGATCTAGTCGACTATTTTGTTAAAGAAAAGAATAAATTATAATTCATCCCTCCCCCTCTTGTACTTTCAAATTGTATCAAAGCAGGTCTTACATCTTTACTCTTTCGCTTAACTGCTTGTAAGAAAAGATCATATCAAACCAAGTATTTATTGGGGCATTATTTCAAGAAGGAACATCTCAACTAATGGCCTCCATATTTCAATAGACAACACTTTTTTCACTTGAAAGTCCGCATGAAAAAATATACAAAGTCCTATGACATCAAAGTATGGCACGTAATAAAAAAGGGAGATTATCCACTTACAACAACAAAGTATGACAAGAAAACTGAAGGACAAACATCTACCGATCCAGTAGACATAGATGACTGCTTTGATGAGAAAATGGTAGTGATCTAAGTCAATTCCAAGGCACAAAATTTGATATATAATGCCATCAGCAGAGAAGAATATGAGAAGATCTCAAGCTGCGATACAGCTAAGGAAATGTGAGACAAACTGAAAGTTACCTATGAAGGAATGAGTAAAGTGAAGGAAGCGAGGAAAAATCTGTTGATCCATGATTATGAACTCTTACATATGAAAGAGGGTAAATCCATAGAGGAATTGTTTGCTCGATTCAGCAAAATCATTGAGGATCTGAAAGCTTTTTGTAGTTCATACTCTATTTAGTGAACAAGTTCGAACAATTCTAAGAAGTTTTCCCATTACATGACAGACAAAAGTAGTTGCACTCGAATCTCAAGACCTGGACAAACTGTCATATGATGAACTACATAGAGCCCTTATAGCCTTTTAGAAAACACATCTCAAAAAATATGGTCAGAAAAAAAAGAAGAAAACAGTTGCTTTCAAAATAACGACTGAAGGATCTGAGAACGACAGTGATGATGACATAGAGGCATTGGAAGAAGAAATTGCTATGGTCTCGAGAAATATGAATGGTTTAATGAGAAGATATATAAACACTAAAAAAGGAAGAATGTCATCTAGAAGAACTAGACAATACAATGAACAAGACAAAAATGATGAAAAATATTTTGAATATGGGAAGTATGGACATGTTCAAGCTGAATACCCGGATCGCAAAAGAAAAGTCTCTTAGAGGATTTACCAAAAACAAATGTTTCGGAAGTTGGAGTGATGAAGACGTCTCAGAACATTAAGAAATAATAAACTTGTGTTTCATGACCATTTTGGAAAATGATATGTACAAATACTCAGGCTGCTAGACTGATGAAGATGTATCAGACAGACACAGTAAGTGTCACGACCCAAAATCCTACCACATGTGTCGTGATGGCACCTTGTCTCTAAAACTAGGTAAGCCGATTTCTATTACATTTTGAAGCCATTTTGTTTTTTTAAAGTAACCAAAACTAAGAGCGGAATAAATAAAAATATACAACCTCCCAATACTAGTAGTACTGAGTCACGAACTCTAACTGAATACATAGGATGCTCACGAGGACCAAATATACAATATTGTTTGATTAAAAATTAACAGTACAATGAAATGAAAAGACTCCAAGGGACTGCGACGACCAAGCAGCTCTACCTTGAATCCTTATGATCCTGCTTAAACTCTGCTTAAGTCTGATATCTCTAATACCTGGCTCTGCACAAAAATGTGCAGAAGTGTAGTATGAGTACACCACGGTCGGTACCCAGTAAGTATCAAGACTAACCTTAGTGGAGTAGAGACGAGGTACAGTCAAGACACTCACTAGTCTAATAACCTGTGCAATATAGCAGTATGCAATATTACCGAAAAACAACTAGAAATGATAACAACAAGGAAACAAGAACATCATAATTATTGCTTAGGCGAATAAGGAACACAAGTACAATCAATAAGTCAAGTCCTTCAAATATAAATCCTTCACATATTATTCTTTAAGATAAATATCTTTCGAATATACTTCTTTTGAATAATTATATTTCGAATATACTTCTTTCAAATAAATATATTTTCAAGTAAAAGTCACCACGTGACACCTCATTTCAAATCATAGAAATTACGGGTCTCAACCCACTTTCATATTTTCCACGACACCTCGTGCCCATATTTCTTTCACCATCACACGGACAACTCACGTGTTAATAATAAAATTATCATATTTTTTCCCAGCACCTCATGCCTATATTATTTTCATAACTGCACGGACAACTCAAGTACCAAAATATAAATGTATATAAGATCCGCAAGATCAATTTATTTTCAATAAAGTAAGGTTAAAATCTTTAAATCAAGTAAGAAATCAACAAAAAGATAAGTTTATTTTAGAAATTATTTGAGAGAGGAAAAATGACATTTCTTTTAAAATAAAGCATCAGATAAACTACTGATTTGGATATAAAATTTATTAAATTAAACATACTGAAAATTTTCTTTTATTTAAAACAACTCAATCATCAAAGACAAGTACAACCCAAAAATACAAACCCTCAAAGTCTCGTACGAAAAAGTCAAGGTCAACACAATACATCAAGAAATACAAAACACTTAATATCAAGCCAAATAATATATCACGAAAAACACAAGAATTTACAAATTTTGGAAAAACAAAATAACCAAGGGTAAGTGCAAACATAGTCCCGAAGTAAGTGCTCAACATGGGATCTCCTGAGGTACCACCTCGTACTCCCAAAATAAATATGCAACAACAACAATGCCCCCAGGACATCACAAATCAATCCCCGACATAGCCCCTCTTGTCTCACCACGTGTGTAATAATACGTGTGCAATAGTCTCGCCACGTCTCGCCTACGTGCAGAATAATGTTCCCACCTTGTCTCGCCACATGCGAAAATCCACATATATATATATATATATATATATATATATATATATATATATATATAGCCCGCCTTGTCATGCCGTATGTGCATAAATCAATAGTAATAATAGCACGGCAGAAACCTCGTGCAAACACCCGAACATAATTCCCACAATATAATGTCCCAATATCACATCTCATAAACTGCTCCTCAAGTGCTCAAATATTACAATATAGCATAGATTGCACATCAAGTGCTCAAATATCACAACTTGCCACAAAAATCAACAATACCTTATTTTCCACAATAAGGAGCCCATGGCTCAACCATAATGTGCACAAAAATCTTAACAAAATATCCGAAAGTGAACAACTCAACAAAATAATATTTCACATAAAAATCAAGTGGCAATCACACCAAATCATCATGTAAAAACAATTTCAACAAACAAGGATCTAGGCATGACAAATAGAGGATTTAATAAGTGCCAATAATTTCCAATTTAATACATAAGGGCGTCTAAGGATTTTTAATCAATGAAATTTGCACATATAAATCAAGTACGTACTCATCACCTCGCGTATATGGTTTTCAATCACACAAATTGCACATAATACTCAATGCATATGGGGTATTTCCCCCACTCGAGGTTAAGCAAGACACTTACCTTTTTGAAGTTATGCCGATATTCCAAAATTGCCTTCTTGCTTGAATTGACCTCCGGACCGCTCAAATCTATCCAAATTAATTGTATAACTTCATTAAAATTCATCGAAAATAATTCCGGATAATAATACGTCGACTTCAAAATTTATTACAAAATAAGTCAACAAAAGTCAACGCGGGACCCGCCCCTCCAAACCCGACATAATTATTATGAAATCATAACACCCATTCCGATACGAGTTCAACCATACCAATATTATCGAATTCCAATAACAAATCGAGCTCTAAATCTTAAATTTGTGATTTATGAAGTTTCTACAATTTTTCCCAAATTTCGATCTCAAAGTACTAATTAAATGATGAAATCAGTGATATATTCATGTATAATAACCAAATCCGAGTTAGAATCACTTACCCCGATGAATTTCTTAAAAAACTCACGAAAAATCGACACAAACCGAGCTCCTTAGGTCCATAATATGAAATAATACCCTAAACCTCAGATATATAGTATATCCTCTGAACTCCAATTTTGCAGTCAGTGAAATTCCAAGCGCGGCCGCGACCCAGGTCCTGCGGTCGCGAAAAAATGGAGCGGCCACAAAATTCTTGGGGCTGCACTGCTAGGCTTTAGTATTTTGGCCATAACTTTCTCTAAAGATATCTAAATGATGACGTCTTTACCTTTCCGTAAACTAGACACGAAGGGATACAACTTTTGTTTTTGAATCATCTCAGAATGCCTTGTAGATCAAAAGATATAGGCTTCAGAAGTCGGACCAGAGGATCTGCAGAACTTCCGGGAGTGCGGCCTCGGACAAAATTGTGCGGTCCGCGAAATTTTGAGCCAGTAATAAGTATTATGACCCGTGGGTGTGGTCGAGTTTAATTTTCGGAAGATTCAGAATTTAATTAAAAGAACTGAGGTGTTACATGGTGACTTTTACTTGAAAATATATTTATTTGAAAGAAGTATATTTGAAAGATAATTATTCAAAAGAAGTATATTCGAAAGATATTTATCTTAAAGAATAATATATGAAGGATTTATATTTGAAGGACTTGACTTATTGATTGTATTTGTTTTCCTTATTCCCTTGAGAAATAATTATGATGTTCTTGTTGCCTTGTTGTTATATCACTGGTTGAGTTGTTGTTATCATTGCTAGTTGTTTTCCAGTACTATTGTATATTGCTATATTGCACATGTTATTAGACTAGTGAGTATCTTGACTATACCTCTTCTCTACTCCACTGAGGTTAGTCTTGATACTTACTGGGTACCAACCGTGGTATACTCATACTACACTTCTGCACATTTATGCGCAGAGCCAGGTATTGGAGATATCGGATTGGAGCAGAATTTAAGTAGGATCATAAGGATTCAAGGTAGAGCTGCTTGGTCGTCGTAGTCCCTTGGAGTCTTTTCATTTTATTGTACTGTTAATTTTTAATCAAATAATATTGTATATTCGGTCCTCATGATCATCCCATGTATTCAGTTAGAGTTCGTGACTCAGTACTACCAGTCTTGGGAGGTTGTATGTTTTTATTTATTCTGCTGTTAGTTTTGGTTACTTTAAAAAAAATGGCTTCAAAATGTAATAGAAATCGGCTTACCTAGTCTTAGAGACTAGGTACCATCACGACTCCTGTGGTGGGATTTTGGGTTGTGACAAGTTGGTATCAGAGCTCTAGGTTCATAGGTTTTACGAGTCACGAACGAGTCTTGCGGATCGGTACGGAGACGTCTGTACTTATCTTCGAGAGGCTACAGAACTGTTTGAAAATTTCCATTTCTTTCATTCATGTCGTGCGAAATTTGTTGAATTTGGAATTTGAACCTTTGTATCTCCATTCTCTCATATATGGTGAGGACACGTGCTACCAGGTTAGCTGAGCAGGCATTTGCACATACTTCTAGGGCAACAAGAGGCCGGGGCCGAGGTAGAGGCCGGGGTCGGGGCCGAGGTAGAGGCCGAGGCAGAAGTCGAGGAAGGGCACGTGCCGTGACTAGAGCACCTTTCAGAACAACAGTTGAGGAACCGCCAGTAGCTCCAGTTAGGAACAGGAACCAGAAGCAGCTGTTGTTACCGCCGGACTTCAGGAGACTTTAGTACAGTTCCTGAGTATGTTTGGTACATTAACTCATGCGGGATTGATCTCTGTTGCACCAAATATTTTGAGGATTGGGGGAGTGGCTCAGACTCTTACCACAACTCTAGAGCAGCAGGTTCATGTTGGTCAGGTTTCGGATGTAGTACCGGTACAATCTGTTATTTCGGTTCGGCCTGAGGTCAGGCCAGAGGCATCAGAAGAGGAACAAAATAGACTTGAAAGGTTTAAGAAATATGATCCACTTACTTTCAGTGGCACAACTACAGAGGATGGCCTAGGATTATCACCGTATTCTCCGCACCATGGGTATTGTGGAGGTGAGCGGAGTTGCCTTTACTACATTTCAACTATAAGGCGTAGCGTATCGGTAGTGGAAAATCTATGAAGAACGTAGACCAACCGATACAACACCACCAACTTGGGCTCAATTTTCGAAAATATTCTTGAAAGAGTTTGTTCCCCAGACTCTCCGAGATGCGTGGCACACAGAGTTTGAATGGTTGCGTCAGGGCACTATGACCGTGTCAGAATATGCTATCAAGTTCAGTGAGTTAGCCCGTCATGCACCTATCTTAGTTCCTACAATCAGAGAATGGGTCCACAGATTCATTGAGGGGCTCGATTATGATATTAAAATATGCATGGCTCGAGAATTGCAAACTGATACTCTATTTCAACAAGTAGTGGAGAATGCAAGGAAGATTGAGGGTGTTTTAGGCGAGGAAAGGGAGTCTAAGGAGGCCAAAAGGTCTCAAAGATCTGGAGGGTTCAGTGTATTTTACTCTTCATCTTGGACCCATTATAGCGGAGGGTCGAGTAGTCGGTCAGCTCAGTCCGCACATTAGATTACTCGGGGTGCTCCAGTTTATAGTGCACCACCGACACGAGATTCTTACAGTGGTTATTTTAGTTATCCGGCACAGACTCAGTACGAGCAGTCGCGACCTCAGAGGGGTTGTTATGAGTGTGGTGATACTAGGCATATCATGAGAGTTTGTCCCAGACTTGGGAGGGGTGGATTTCATCAGAACACTCAAGCTACAAGCTTTACTCTAGTTAATACTCCACGTTCTCAGTGAGCTAGATGTGGAGGACAGGCGGGTAGTGGGCGCCTAAGAGGTGGAGGCCCGACCCGTTGATATAATCGTTATGATTTGGCTGAGGCCGATATACCAGATGGTGTCGTTACAGGTGCTGCGATCCCGATTTGTTATAAAAAGAATATTTCCCCTTAGTTGGATTCGGATCTGAATATTGAGGTGAGTCCTCTTATTATGCTCCGCTTATGGGCGAGCTTCGTAAGTTTGTGACCCACTTATATGTTTATCCCTGTTGGGAGAATTAAAGATGTGAGTCTGTGTATGCCATTTTATTTTGTACACCATTGAGGACTATAAGTCCAAAAGTAATGTTTATTATTCACTACACTGGGTTAAATGTATTTCGAAATAATTGATTCTAATTTTTATAAATTATATGCCCTACCGGTATGAGGGTTCGTTATGTGTTATGAAAAATATTTACGAAATTTATTGAAAAGAAGAAAGAAAGGAAATTAAAAATTTTAGTTGGCACAATGTGCAACATACTTGTGATTCAGAGTTGAGGACGAGATCCTCACATTTTTATATAATGTGGGCTTCAAGCCGCGGTGGAGGTTATGTAAGGACGAGGTCCTTGTGGTAAAATATTTATGAGTTTAAATTCTCCCTTTGTAAAATTTAATTTGTACAATAATATTAAAAGGGAGTCATGCCTGTTAGGCTTATTTGGTAATTCTTGTATATTTTCTGTGCGTATTCAGCCATTTTCGTGTTGTTAATATTGAGTTTTAGCCTATGAGATGAGTGCCCAGGTGGCGTTAAATGTGACTCATTAATCCGAGTAAGTAATCATGAGGTCTTCATGCCTCACATTCTGTTGTCAGTGTTGTGCAAATTCGAAATGAGGTGGTGGTTAATATGAGATTAATTGATGATGCTGGAATTAATTATGAACAACTTTTAAGACTAGAGATGTGGTGATGAGCATACGTATGATGTGCTTCATGTTCTGATATCATTGTGATAATGCAGGGCTTGTAATGTTGAGATTAGTGTTATTGACATATACATTGTGGATGTATTGTTAGGAGTTGTTTTGGTGTTACTCTGGCAGGTGGATAGGCCCAATTACAGGGGAGACTCTGCCGAAATTTCTGAAAAATTTGGTAGATTAAGACGTGCAAAAAAAGAGATAAGTTATGTTATGTTGTTAAGGGCGAATGATCCTAAGCGGGGGAGAATGTAACACCCCAGAAAAATTTTGAAGTACTTCAACACTATCAAGAAAGTTAATGTGTGGTCGAGTTTGATTTTCGGAAGATTCAGAATTTAATTAAAAGAACAATTCTTATTTAAGAAGCTTAAAAGAAAAGAGTTGACCGGGGAGTTGACTTTTTTATATTGGAGCCGGAATCCGATTCTGAAAAATTGGAATACCTACATTATGTCATTTATGACTTGTGTGCAAAATTTGAAGTCATTCCGGATTGATTTGATACGTTTCGGCACAAAACATAGAAGTTGAGAGATTTGTAAAGTTAAGAAATTTGGGAGTTTGGCCATGGTCGATATTGGGTCAAGACGACCTCTTTTCAGTGTTTTAAGTGCGCGAGCAGGTCCGTGGCGTGTTTTATGATTGAAATTCATATATGGTTTGTGTCCGGGAGGTTCTGGATGAGTTTCGGGTTGAGTTTTGAGCGAGTCCGGGCATTTTAAACGAAATAGTGTACCGAGTATGTAAAGAAATAGAATAACTGAAAGCTGAAACTGAACTGATAATATAATAACTGAAAGTAACTGGGAGTCAAATATGATCTCTAGATATACTTACCTACTGATACTGACTAAACTCTCTCAATATAGTAAGTAAAATAGCTGTCTGGCCATATAAGGCTCGGTACGTATAACTGCTCTGCCGTAGTAGGCTCACTCATAGGCGCTTGGCCATACTAGGCTCGGTATCTCATCCATTCTGGGCTCGCTCATAGGCGCTCGGCCACATAAGAACAAGAAACTTACTACCACGACGGAATTTCTAGCATTTGATTCATGTTTTTATCTTTGGTTTTCACTCTAGAATCATGGAGAGTGCTTTGAGAGTGTTTTGGGAGAGTATAGTCATGGTTGGGTCGAAACAATGAACCCAAATGAGCCATTCCCTGACCCGTAAAGGTTGGAGAATCATCCACCGCCTAAGTGGGTCCCAATGGAATGTGCTTGCGCAGTCTTGCAAAAATGCGAATATCTCTCAACCCCGAGGTCGTATCGATGAACGGTTTAATGCGTTAGAAATTATACTTGTAGATATTCAATTTTGTAGGTGGTGAATCCCGTAATTCCAAGTATATTGCGAGAAATGCTCTGTTACATTTGACCTAATGTTCAACATATTTATGATTGTAACTTGTGATGACCTTTTCCAACTTTTGTTCCACAACTCGCTTGACTTCAAAATATAACACATGACTATCATACGAATAAAATAACTCATAACATAACCTCCTCATTATGTTAATCACCATAGTCTCACCCTAAAGGTACGGATTATAACGTTCCCAACTTGTCGACTTTCGACAAAACTTATTTTCTTCAATTCGTTTAGTTCTAAGCCTTTCAACCCTTTTGGTACTTATTATTCATGGTCTTAAATATTTGTAACCTCCACAGTAACATGATTATCTTACTTTATCTACTTTCAAAGATGATCTCATTTCTGAGCTTACGTCAATTTACTTACGACGTACTCTCACGTACGAAAACATGGGGTGTAACATCATTCCCCTCTTTTGAACATTCGTCCTCGAATGTTGACCGATACGCTTATTAGTCTCATAACCTATAGCTCTTATGAATACTTTAGTACTTTACTTTCCATCTAGGAAATTGTTCTGTTAATAAATTCAAAGGTCAGGGCATTCCCCCCTTTAGGCCTCTTTCTCACACCACGGCCTGTAGTCAAAATTCTTCCAATCTCGTAACTCTTGCTACCTTCTGTCATGCAGCATTTCCGACTCTGTCCTTGTATGTGTGCCTATGTGGCTCTTCTCTCCTTTTTCCTCCAGCTTTTAGCCAAACTCTAGGACTTACTTTGTGAACATATATAGAACAATGACAAGCTGTCCTTTTGGGCATCTATAGGTGTATTGGAGTTCTTTGCCCGATACTTTATCGAACTTGCGACTATTGCTATATTTTGTTTCATAGCCTCAATTTTCTATCTGTATGGCTTTAGATCTCTTCTAAATATTCATAGTCTTAGACTCCCCCGAGTTCATTCTAGCTATATTGAGCTTTCTATAACTTACAGAAACCATCAACTCTCTTCTATTTATGGGCTTAATCTCGAGACCTTACCTATTCTTCTCACCTTCTGACTCACATTTATTACTTTTAAAACTTGCATCATATCTTCTGTCTCTTTAATAATATCCCTTCCATATTGGTGGAATTCATATCCACACTTTAAAGCTCTACTATAATACTTGCACCCCTAGTGGATACACAATCCGGTTGGAGCTTCATATTGACTTCTTATGAGGTTGGTGCTCTTCTAACTGGCTTTATCGTTGAGTTGTTATAGAATATGGTTGTTGTGCTATCTTTCTTGTACTTCTGCTATTAAAAGTGATTTTGTAATGTTTTGAGTCACGATTTCTATAATCATTTGGGTCTAACAACCGGACTCCTGATGTATCTCTCGAGCTTCCTCCTCCCCCTCAACCTTTATGTAGGCTTAAGTTGTCCTCTAATCTGTGGCTTAGGGTATTATCTATTAAATTAGACTTTTATGGACTCTATGTAGCATTCATGTTATAATCTTCTAACAATTCAATCCTTTGTATGTGACGTGAACTTAATTCTTTCTTTTAACAATATACAAAAGTCTCTTATAGTTGTAAGAATGCCAACATATATGCTGCATGGATAATACTCTAAAATCATAAGTGCGTTGATAACGTAACTAACTCTGGGTCATAGATTGGATAGTTTCTTTTGTGCCTTCTCAGTTGTCTTTAGACATAAGCAATTACTTTTCTTGGTCGTTCTGCCATTTTCTGTATGAATACTTGGCTTATCTTAGTTCTCATGAATACTGGAATTTCATGTTACTCATATGGTCTCAAATATCAGTTTTGATTTTTACTTCCCATTCATTAGCTACTATAGGTGCCACTTTCTTATGGAGTGCATACAATATTGTAATGAGATTGTTGTTACAAGACCATTCCTTCGTTAGGTCACTATGCTTAGGTTGAAGCCTTGTCCCTTATTTCCTCTACTAGTCTTTTGTTGTAGTACTTAGGGAAGACCCTCTAAATCTTTTAAAGCTACGAGCTCATTACACCGTATACCCGACGGAATTTTTGATGTTCTTACTCGCCTATAATTATCCTTAATAACTTGCCTTCGTGCCCTTGTGCTCGTAGGGCAGATTTTGAACTAAATATTTTGACTGTCTCCCCAGTGGTACTCTCTTTTATTTCTATCACTTATACAGTACCTTTAAATACCTCAACTCCTATATGAATATTTCCCAAGGATTACGATGCCATATCTGCGTGACTGAATTCACTATGCTGGGGTTCACTACGTTTATCTTACAAGATCTGCTGGTTTTTGTCTGTCTGCTCTTGTTTAGCCATAACTAGGCTCTTCCTGGATCAACTACTAACTACTCATTGGTCCATTCTCATATCTTTATTCTGCGTAATCTCTCTTGGGTTATTTTCTCTGTCTTAACTTACCTCTCACACTGGCTCCATATGTATCAATTGTTCATTCGCACTTATTTATCAATATCATCCTAGGAGGGAACTCTTACTGCATATCCCCGCCATTGTGCTTGCATAATGTTCTGGAATCATAACATATCTGTAGGATCTGATATATTCAATCTCATCCCTTTCGCCCTTTTACCTTATTCTTCCTTTACTATTCCATAGTTACCTGAACTACTTAACTCCTACTTAATACCATATCACACCATCTTCCCCACTTTTGGGGAGAACTATTATTTAATGCTATGAAGATTTACCAATAAATGTTTTACCTATTCATCTTCAGCATCTTTACACTTCTTCAATGACTCTTACTCTCCTTGCGGTAACCCTTATGTACTAGAAATAACTGAATTTCTTACACATGAGGGTGACATCTAGTGCAACTAGCACACTTATTCCCTTAAGCCTAACTCTACTCACAGTGCTTGCTTTAGGGAAGCATCTTCCTGAATGACTTTTAAAGGATACTCTTCTGTTGTCCATTCTATTATTGCCGGAATGCGATCCCTGAAATTCTCAATATGCGACTATTATCAAATCCTTTGAACCCTAATTCATATTACGTTTATCTTGTTCACTAGCCCATACTGATTTCTATTACTTTGGTGGTCTAACTTTTCCTTCTGATAATCACGTTGGAGTCACTAACTCATTTCTGGAAATGAGGATATGACTTTATGGCTTATACTCCTTTATTGTTTCAAGGCCTGTCACCTCTTATGTTTTCCTTCACTTGACTATAGACTCTATCATCCTATCATATTTTGATTTACCATTATCACTCATTTATCACATCTTACTCATAATGCTTCATTTACTCTCTTCATATTCTCCTGCTAATATTTCTGTCTATTACTTTAATCAGAAAACTTTAACAAAATATTCTTTTGCTTTTAGCTCCCCTAGCTCCATCCATTGGCTCTTCATGTCACCTAACATTCTATCTTTACTAGGGACAGGAGCCATACTAAGCTAAATATTTATCCCTTCTAGGATTCCAGTGCCTATCTTCTATAATTTCTGAACATTCTAGTTTTGATATCAAATTGTACTATTCTAGAGTGCACCACTTGGGTGTCTCACAAGGAGCACTATTACCATGTTTACAATATCCTTTGGATATGTCAGCTAATGCTAACAATCCATCCACCATTTTGGGTTACTCTAACCCCAATTGGATCCTATTATCCCATCCTTCTCTTAAACTGTGTTTGTTAGCTCCCATAAGGCATAACTGAGATGGGTGTGGCCAATTGTACATACCTATGTTACTGTTGAAGGTAACTTATAATGCTTATATTTCTCTACTTGAATTGTAATTACTGATAATCTTCACTAACTGGGTGCCTCGTACCCTCTTTCACCTTGCTCCTGTTACCTGTTAAATTTATAGTTTTACCTTCTGATACTCTCATGGCCTGCTATTCACGGGGTGTGTTTGATATTCCCATCTTAGGGTCTTAAGTTAGAAATTTGCACATCTGGTATGCACGATTTGATAGGGCCTAAAACAGGGCTACATCGTCAAGAACTCTCTCTATCTATTAGTGCCCTTACCTATTGTTGTATTAGCCCCCTGGCTATCCGTAATCTTCATAATTGCAAACATAAGTCCTGACTCAAACTCTTATGACTCAGCTCTATAGCACGATTTGGATTTGAAAAAAGGGTAACAGACTCTTAAATGCCTTGTAGCTTCCTGTTTATATAATGTGGAGCACAATACATCTATAAAACAAGGCTCTACTAGACACAGCTTGAAGACTCCCTAGGATAGAACTGCTCTGATACCAAGTTTGTCACGCCCCAAACCTGGGGAGGGGTGGTCGGCACCCGGTGCCATACTCGGCCCGAGCGTACCACTCTTTAATTGTGTATTATGGTGGGGTAACCCTCAACTTAGGCCGATGAGGTCTACCTACAAGATGACAATACCAATCAAGACCGATGGGGCCATATTTTGAATCATCTAAAAATAACGTCTCTCTCATCTGATGGGTAAACATACCCAAAAGCTTAGATACATAACTATGTAGGCTGACGAGACTGCTATGAACGTCTACAACCAGCAGTACCAAACTGAACGTGCACACAGGGCTGGCTCTGTCTACTGGGAAGGTCTATCCAGCTGTCTATCAGGACTTGCAGGTATGAAATACAGTGTCCCCGACAAAAGGGATGTCAGTACAAAATAATATACCGAGTATGTAAGGCAATAGAATAAATGAAGGCTGAAATTGAACTGATAATATAATAACTAAAAGTAATTGGGAGTCAAAGATGATTTGAAGATATGCTTACATGCTGATACAGACTCAACTCTCTCAATATATTAAGTAAAATAGTTGTTTAGCCCTATAAGGCTCGGTACGTATAGCTGCTCTATCGTAGTAGGCTCGTTCATAGGCGCTCGGCCATACTAAGATTGGTATCTCCGCCATTCTGGGCTCCCTAATAGGTGCTCGACCACAGTAGGCTCGGTATATAATTTACCATATGATCAGAGGTTGCCCAATAGGGGCCTGCCACCGATTATAGCTTGATGAGGGTGAAAATACTATAATATTATATATATATAGACTTCTGCTCTCTTGACTGGAAGAAGACAATGCTTAACTGAATATAAAGTCCCGATAAGGGAGAATACGATAACTTATGAGACTAGATAGTGTACATAAATTCAGGAATGAACTTCTCATTATGTCTCGTTATTATACACACGTAGTTACGGGATCATGCCAAAATGAAGGAAATGTTTAGCCTTAATATACATGTAGTAATATGCCCAACAACCACGCAGAACTCAACTGGTCGCACCTTAATCTACAACCACGATAATGATGCTATCATTAAGCTACAAAAAGTATAACGAATGACAAGCTCATTCTATATTAAAATGGACAGCATCTCCCCTGATTTTGTTACATTTTGCACGTCCTATATTGCAGAAACAACCCAAACAACAATCAGTAGCTATATGGAACACAACCAGCACAATAACATGTCGAGCGGCAAGCTCGATTCATGTCTAATAATACTATATTTTGAACCCTTTCCCTCTTATTTATATTCAGGAAAATGTTGATAAAAAAAACACAGTATACTAAGGTTATTCCATAAATTTTCCAGCCATAAAACGCTGCAAGAACACCTCCCAAATAGTCCAAAAATCAACAACATTACTAACAAGCCTCTTGATCGATATCTCACAAGTTCCAGTTTGGATATATGTAGAGTAAGAGGTTCCTTACCTTAAAACATATGGAACAAATCAAATTTGAGATTACTTCACCACAAAGTATCCTTCCAATGCAGCCACAAGAACAAGGAAGAGAAACTAGCACGCACTTCGGGTTTCTGGGCACTAGTATTGCCTTGAAATACTTGAAATCACTTAGGGTTGATATGAAACCCTCAGGAGAGAATTTTACAGAACATATAACACTTAAAAAAACACCCACACGAGCTGGAACCGCACCAAAACCAGCAACAACAAGAAGACCAAGAAACTTACTAGCACGACGGGATTTATAGCGTTTGATTCATGTTTTTATCTTTGGTTTTCACTCTAGAATCATGGAGAGTGCTTTGAGAGTGTTTTGGGAGAGTATAGGGTATGGTTGGATTGAAAAAATGAATCCAAATGAGCCGTACCCTAATCCGTAAAGATTGGAGAATCATCCACCGCCTAAGTGGGTCCCAATGGGAGCTGCTTGCACAGTCTTGCAAAAAGCGAATATATCTCAACACCGATGTCGTATCGATAAACGGTTTAATGAGTTAGAAATTAGATTTGTAGATATTCAATTTGGTAGGTGGTGCATCCCGTAATTCCAAGTATATTGGAAGAAATGCTATCTTACATTTTACCTAATTTTCAGCATATTTATGATTGTAACTTGTGATGACCTTTGTCAACTTTTGTTCCACAACTCGCTTGACTTCAAAATATAACACACGACAATCATACGAATAAAATAACTCATAATATAATCTCCTCATTAAGTTAAGTACCCTAGTCTCACCCTAAAGGTACGGATTATAACGTTCCCAATTTGTCGACTTTTGGCGAAACTTATTTTCTTCAATTCGTTTAGCTTCTAAGCCTTTCAACCCTTTTGGCACTTGTTGTTCATGGTCTTAAATATTTTTAACCTCCACAGTAATATGATTAACTTACTTTATGTACTTTTAGATATGATCTTATTTTTGAGCTTACATCAATTGACTTACGACGTACTCTCACGTACGAAAACATAGGGTGTAACAGCTAGAACTATGATATTAGAGCATTCTCTACCAAATCACTTCTAGGAAGAGCAGTCAGCACAACTTGCCATATACTGAATATATGTCTGATTCGGCCCATTCTGAAAAAGACTCCATATGAACTATGAAAAGGCAAAAGACCAAACATTGGCTACTTTTACCCCTTTGGAAGCAAATGTTTTGTCCACAGTAATGGTAAGGACAATCTCGGTAACTGTGATCCAAGAAGTGATGAATGTATATTTCTCGTTTATTCTAATAATAGTAGATCCTTTAAAATCTATAATAAACATATTTTATATGTAGAGGAATCAGTTCATGTCATTTTTTATTATAATAACTCTATGGCCGAGGAAGAAGTCATTGCAGCTGATAAAGATGTCAGCCCAAATCAAACCAAAATAAGTGAACCACTTGATCCAAGAGAATCTACTGACAACAACAATGAAACCTCAAAGTTGACTATTGAAGCTTCCGACAAGAATGTTGAATCTCAAAAGGAGTCGACAACTAACATGCAGAGATAATACCAAATGAATGGAGAAGTGAACCTAAGTATCCACAAAATTATATTAGAGGAAATCCAAATGACGGAATGAAAACGAGAAAAGCTTTAAAGAAAAAAGTCAATATTGCACTCATATCTCAAATAGAGCCAAAGAATGTCGATGAAGATTTGAATGACTCCAGTTGGATACAAACCATGCAAGATGAACTTGATCAGTTCGACAAAAATTAAGTTTGGATATTGGTACCCAAGCTAGAAAATGCATCAATAATTGGAACCACATGGGTATTCAGAAATAAATTGAATGAAGAAGGCAAAGTCATTCAAAATAAAGCGAGTCGCACAAGGTTACTCCCAACAGGAAGTGGGGTTTTGGTACGGTAGCTCGGTTAGAATCAATCTATATTTTGCTTACATATGCTTCATTTGAAGGTTTTAAATTATTTCAAATGGATGTTAAAAGTGTGTTTTAAATGGTTTTATTGATGAGGAGGTTTATGTTAAACAACCTCCTAGATTTGAAAACTCACAGTTTCCTTATCATGTGTTTTAGTTGACTAAGGCTCTCTATGGCCTCAAACAAGTACCTAGAGCTTGGTATGAAAGACTGAGTTCATTTCTTATTAGTCACGGTTTTTCAAGAGGTATGATCGACACAAATCTTTTTATTAAAAGGTCATCATCAGGCAATGTCATTATTCAAATTTATGTTGACGATATTATTTTTGGAAGTGCTAACTCTGATTTGTGCAAGGAATTCTCACATCTCATACAAAGCGAGTTTGAAATGATCATGATGGGAGAACTAACGTTCTTTCTTGGACTTCAAATTCATCAATCAGACTAAGGCATCCTCATATGTCAGACGAAGTACACGAAAGAATTGATACAAAAATTTGGAATGAGCTAAGGCTCTTGAAACTCCTATGAGTCCAGCCACTTCCCTTGACAAATATGAGGAATTAAAATATGTGGATGAATCAAAATATCGTGGGATGATCTGATCTCTTCTTTATTTAACTACTAGTCGACCTGACATTAGGTTTAGTGTGTGTAAATATGCCAGGTTCCGGTCACCTCCTAAATAATCTCATTTACCTATGGTTAAACGAACTATTAGATACCTTATTGGAACCACATCACATGGCTTATGGTACCCCCATGACTTAACAATTTTAGGCTTGAAGGTTTTTTAGATGCAGATCTTGCAGGAGATAAAGATGATAGAAAACGCACAAGTGGAACTGTGATGACCCAAAAGGTCATCTTATATTTTAGAACTCGATTATGCGCTCTTAAGCCTTTAAAATCTCATTTTTTTACCCTCATCGATTTGCGTGTGCAGTCCGGGCATGTTTCCGGAAAACGTTTATGTTGAAGAATTGATGAAAATAAGAATTTTTATCTTAAAAGTTGATTTTAGTTGACTTCGGTTAATATTTTTGGTAAACGGGCCCGGATCCGTGTTTTGATGGTCTAGATGGGTCCGTATCGAATTATGGGACCTGAGTGTATGCCCAGAATCGAATTCAGAGGTCCCTAGCTCGAGTTATGAATTTTTGATGAAAATTAAAAGTCTAAAAATTATTTATTTTTAAGAATTGATTGATGTTTGGAATTGTTAGTACCGGGTCCGTATTTTAGTTTCGGAGCCCGGTACAGGTTCATTATAATATGTAAGACTTGTCTGTGAAATTTGGTGAGAAACGGAGTTGATTTGACGTGATTCGGACGTCGTGTTGAGAAAATAGGAATTTTAAAGTGTTCTTGAGAATTTCATTTGATTTGGTGCTAAATTCGTAGTTCTTGGTGTTATTTTGGAGATATGATCGCACGGGCATGCTCGTATGATATTTTTAGACTTGTGTGCATGTTTGGTTTAGAGCCCCGAGGGCTCGGGTAAGTTCCGGATAGGCCACGACATGTTTGGACTTTGGAAAAATCTGGTTTTCTACAGATTCTGGTGCCTTCTGATTTCTTTCTTCGCGAAGTAGAAACTGGGATGGCTGATTTTTTACTCTTCGCGAACGCGAACGCCTGGTCGCGAACGCGAAGTGATGGGGGATTTACCCTTCGCGAACGTGACCGGCTCATCGCGAACGCGAAGCATTTGGGACTTGGGGGAGGGTCGGTCTTTCCTTCATCGCAAACGCGAGCAATGTCTCGCGAACGCAAAGGCCAGGGGGGAGCAACCATCGCGAACGCGAAGGCTTGGCAGCCTATAAAATATGATGTGCATCATAATTTTAAGCTAAATGTGTATAATATATTAAAATTATTCTTTAAATCTCATGCTCTTAAACATATTATGTGTTCTTATAAAAAGAATTATTAAAAATAAAATAAGAATGATAAAATTAATAACTTACTAATTATTAAAATGTTTTTTAGAAAGGCTGAAGAAGAAATAAGATAGATAAACTGAAACAAAAGAATTTTATGATAGGCATGACTCAATTATTAAAAATATTTTTCTTAACATTATAACATTATTCTATAGGTTAATTAAAAACCAATCAAAAGGAGGAGTGAATATATACGAAAAACCTTCATATCAAAATCATGCCCCAAATTTAGCCGAGTATGGAAATGATAGATTCAATTAACCTTATAACATCAACATAGTATCTGATTTTGTTTCCTTTTCAGTGGTTTGAGTGAGGTTTCACATTGGTCATCATATAGTATTCTCACTAATCCAAAATCAGTTTGTATACGGGTGAACTCAGGGTTAGCGCACACACTGACTTCCCGGTAAGTCTAATGAAGTAAGAGTTTGAATACATGAGATCGAGACCGAAGTTGGGAACTCTTTGGATCGAGGCTGGAACGAGGTACTCGCCATCGGGCCCGACGAGATAACATTCCCCGAACCCAGAACGAGCTCCGAGACCTCGGAAAGCACTATAAACGGTTGCACACAACTAACAGAGGCCCGTGATATCCGTACCCAACCAGATATCATGGTGTCAATCTCGCCTGATGTCGGTAGTGTATCACTAATTGACGAGAAGGGAGGATTTTTGCCTTTTTTAGAATTATATTAGGGATAAAACTCTCCTACTATATGTAATGACCCGACCAGTCGTTTTGAGCATTTGCATTTCGTTCAGCTATTTGATATAATATGACTTGTGTGAATCGTCGGTTTTGGTTTTCAGGTTATTCAGAATTGATTTGGAAGAACGAATTCCATGATTGAAGCTTTAAGTTGAAAGAGTTGACCAAGTTTGACTTTTTAGTATTTGACCTCGGATTGGAGTTTTGATGGTTCCGTTAGGTTCGGATGGTAATTTTAGACTCAGGCGCATCCCCAGATTTGCATTTGGATATTTTTAGAAGGTTTCGACGCTAATTGACGAAAGTTGGAAATTTGAAGGTTTGGAAAGTTCATAAGTTTGATCGGGAGTTGACTTTGATGATATCGGGTTCAGATTTTGGTTTCGGGAATCGGAATAGCTTCGTTATGTCATTTGGGACTTGTTTGCAAAATTTGAGTTCATTCCGGGTTGATTTGATATGTTTCGGCGCGAGTTTTGGAAGTTGAAAGTTCAAAGTTCATTTAAGTTCGAATTGAGGTGCGATTCATCGTTTCAGTGTTGTTATGTGTTATTTGAGGCCTCGAGTAGGTATGTATTATGTTATGGGCCTCGTTTCGTATATTCGGACAGGGTCCCGAGGGGCCCGGGTAGGTTACAGATGTTATTCGAATCATTTTTTTCATGTTTCCATTGCTGGTGTGTTCTGGTTTTTGGTGCCTCGATTGGTCTTCGCGATCGCAGATTAGGAGATGCGATCGTGTAGAGGGAAATATGGAGCAGGGCTGTTTCTTGTTCGCGGTCATCGTGATTGGATGTACGCGGTCGCGTAGCTTGGTGTTAAAGACTGTTCGTGTTCGCATAGAGGATATCGCGTTCGCATAGGGCTGAACTAAGAGCTAAAGTTGGAAGCTTCTTCAATGCGTTCGCGAAGCTTGGTCACATGTGTGCTTCGCGTTTGCATGAGTATATTTGAGATCACGTAGTGTATTGCTAGAGGCAGTGTTGTTTATTCTTCGCGTTAGTGAAGCTTTGTACGCGATCGCATAGGGTATTTTCTGGGGCAGTGCTTTTCCTTCTTCGTGATCGCGAGGTTATTTCCGCGATCGCGATTCATAGATTTTCCTAGTGATTATAAAGTACTCTATTTTGAGGGTTTCATCTATTTTATCATATTTGGAGCTATGGAGCTCGGATTGAAGCGATCTTTGAGGCGATTTTCACCATTTGGATTGGGGTAAGTATTATCTACTCTTTTTTGATTTTATATCATGAATCTGTCTTCGTTTTTGGCATTTGATTGAGGGTTTCAAGAGAGAAATTGGGGGATTTTGTCTAAACTTTCATAAAATGAATTTTTGAGTTTTGAATATTGATTCAGAGCCGGATTTGAGTGAAACTAGTATGGTTGGACTCGTAATTGAATGGGTTGTCAGATTTTATGAGTTTCATCGGGTTCCGAGGTGCGAGCCTGGGTTTGACTTTGGGTTTTTGATTAAAGATTCGACCTTTATCATTTGGAATTGTTCCCTTATGCATTATTTTATATATTTGAGTTGCCTTTGGCTAGTTTCGAGCCGTTCGGAGGTCGGTACGCGGGGGATGGTATTTTGGGTATATCGTTTGGCTTGCTCGGTATTGGATTTGGCTTGTTTGAGGTAAGAATCCTATCTAAACTTGGTTGAGACACTAGTTGCCTGAATTATTTGTGATAGCTACGTGTTATGGGTGCATATGTGTAGGGTTTGAACCCATGTGCGAGCACTCGGGTATTTATCTATGCTCGGGGTAGTGCTTAGGCTATGATACGCCTAGAGTTGTCTATTAAGCTTTAAGCTACAATATATCTAATAATTGTATCATTGTTGTGAACTATTTGAGCCATGTTTTAGGTTACGAAGAGGCTAAATCCCTGAATAAAACTTGGTAATTGCTATTTCTGTGATAAATTGCCGATTTGAGTTATGATAGCACACATTGCACATACCTACACTTTAGCATGTATTATATCAGTCGAGGAGCATGAAACCTGATATTTTATCCATCATATACATGTGTTTTTGTATATTTTCTTCTGTGTGATATGATTGGACTGGATGCCTGTGACCACGTCGGGCGGGTTGTGATACTATATCACATGAGTTGTCCGTGCGGAATCAGATATTGATACTATAGCACATGAGTTGTCCGTGCGGATTCGGATATTGATACTACAGCACGTGAGTTATCCGTGCAGCATGTGAGTTGTCTGTGCGGTTGATATTGATGTGAGCTCTGGGAGAGCTGATTACCGTTATTGGATCGGGTTGTGCACCGCAATGTGGTGATATTTGGTTAATGCATTTCATCTTTACATGCAAATCGCTTGACTGATTACCTAATTTACTTGCATATCTTCCTTATATGCTGGATTGTTGACTGAGCAAAACCCTTAAAAACCAAGAATTGTGAGCATCAAAAATGGTTTTACTTGAGATTGTTCCTGATTTGACCATATACCTGTCCTATACTTGTTGGAAATATTGAACTGCATAGGTGTTAGCGAGTATCATCTATAGTTCTTGCTTCTTTTATCTCGCCGAGGTTAGTTAGGATACTTATTGAGTACATGGGGTCGGTTGTACTCATACTACGCTTATGCACCTTGCATGCAGATCTTTGTGTTGATGTCGCTGTGTATGGCAGGAGATGGATTTAAAGACGTACTTGCGTTCCGGTCATAGCTGCCTCTTGACCTTGGTAGATTTAGAATTTTAAATCCGTTCATGTATATTTCTAATAGATGATATATTTATTTCATACCAGCTTTGTAAACTCTAAATATTAGAAGCTCATGATTTGTACTACCAGTCCTTGGGAAATGTATAAAGATTCCGTTATTTTATCATTTATTTGTCTCAATAAATCTCATTAAATTGGATAGTTGTTAATTGGCTTACCTAGCGGGTTGGGTTAGGTGCCATCATAACTAGTTAGATTTTGGGTCGTGACACTATATAAAGGAAAAGATTTTTACTCAATAGGGACACTATAACATGCATATCAAGGCAATACAAACTTATTTTTCTGCTTTCTAGCTATTGAAAAGTTCTTATTTTAATCATAGTTCTTCATGCACGTTGGACTTCGAATCGAGGGTCCGACCGAGGGAAAAACTATTGTTCAGCTTATATTCAAGCCCGGGCTCAACTTCACAACTGGTTTGGTTATTTATTTTATCTTCAGTTAGTTTATCTAACATTCTTGATTACTTGTGTTGAATCAATCCACATATCCTTAAAATCGCGTACAAATTTAATTGTTATCTGTTTTAAGGGTAAACAGTTTGGCACCCACCGTGGGGCTAAGGATAATAGTGGTGGTTTGATACAAATCTCCATAACACACTCGATTTTACACTTTTTCTTTAAGGTCTCAATTTCAGGTCAAATTATAAATGTCAAATTCTCAGTCTGCTCACTTGAACGTTGAGGCCGAGTCTGGCCATCATGGAGAAAACAACAATTTGGTGCCCAGTAATGAGGTGCCCTTACTGATCCCAATGGAGTCCCAGTTGCAGACCCGATCGATGCTAACTCGCAGGTGGCCATTAACGCCAACCTGCCATCAGACCCTGTCCCGACCAACGGCTCGAGGAGCGCCCTAAGGCGAAGGCGACTGGGTTAGCCGATGGTTAATCTTCAAAATGCTGCAAGCTTAACAAGTGGAGATAACGCAACTACAATATCAAAGTCGGCCCCCAGCAGAGTCGAGTCCGAACCGTCTTGAGAAAACACCCAAAGAAATGAGCAAATCACTTAAAGACCAGGTAAAGCTGAGTTCGATATCAATCCCGAAGTGATAAAGATGCTAGAAGCATTAACGAAATGGGTTGAATCAGGTGAAAAGAAAATTGAGGCAAACGACAAAAGGTGGAGACATATAATTCCAGGGTCGATCAAATCCCGGGAGCACCCCCGATATTAAAAGAACCGGATTCCAAGAAATTTATCAAAAAGCCTTTTCCTCCGAGCGCGGCACCAAAGTCAATACCGAAGAGGTTTTGTATTCCCGATATTCCAAAATATAATGGAACCACAGATCCAAATATGCATATGACCTCTTACACATGCTCCATGAAAGGCAACGACTTGGATGACGATGAATGGAGTTGCTGTTACTAAAGAAGTTTGGGGAAACACTTTCGGAAGGAGTAATGATATGGGACCACAACTTACCCCCAAATTCCATTGACTCGTTCGCTATGCTCGCGAACTCTTTTGTGAAGGCTCCTGTCAGGGCCATCAAGGTCGAGACCAAAAAATCGGACCTTTTCAAGGTTAAGCAAAGAGACAAGGAAATTCTCAAGGAGTTCGTGTCAAGGTTTCAAATGGAATGAATGGACTTGCCTCCGGTTGCAGATTGTTTGGCCGTTCAGGCATTCACTCAAGGACTTAACTCCCGTAGCTCCTTGGCTTCACAGCAGCTAAAGAAAAATTTGGTAGAGTACCCCAACGGTAACTTGGGACAACGTCCACAACAGGTACAAGTCATAAATCAGAGTCGAGGACGACCAGCTCGAGGTCCCTTCTGGGTCCGTTTATCCCATCAGAACGGATGATAGCTCTAAGAGAGTTATTGATCATGAATCAAGGACGGCACAAGATCGGTATCAACCATACAACATAGATTGAAGGGGAAACGGGCTTGGGCTCAATTCTACAAGGAACGAAAAGAGAAGCGATCGAGGGTCCAATAGCCGAGGTCTAATGAGCAAAAATGGTTTTAACAGGCCGCTCAGGGGAAGGGAAGCACCAAGATTATGAGAGTATAACTTCAACGTCGATGCTGCCAGTATCGTATTAGCCATTGGGCGCATCAAGGAAACAAAGTGGCCTCGACCATTGCAGTCTGACCCTACCTAGAGAGATCCTAACATGATGTGTAAGTATCATGGGACTTATGGCCACAAGATCGAGTACTTCTGACAATTGAGAGAAGAAGTTGCCCGGTTGTTTAATAACGGGCACCTTCGAGAATTTCTAAGATCGAGCCAAAAACCTCTTCAGGAACAGGGACTCCAATAAACAGACCGAACAAGAAGAACCTTAGCACGTCATCAACATGATCATTGGAGGGCTCTATGTCCCCTAGGGGCCACTGATAAAGTGCACTAAAGTATCCATCATAAGGGAAAAATGAACCCGAGATTACGTCCCAGAGGGAACCATTGTGTTCGGCGACGAGGATGCCGAGGGCATCGTATAACTTCATAATAATGCACTAGTCATATCTGTACTTACCAACAAATCTCGAGTCAAACGTGTGTTGATATTTCCAGGAAACTCGGCCAACATCATCAGATCGAGGGTCGTAGAGTAGTTAGGGTTACAAGACCAAATAGTGTCGGTGGTCCGGGTGTTGAACGGATTTAACATGGCATGTGAAACTACTAAAGGAGATATAACCCTACTAGTGAACACCGCCGGGATGATCCAAGATACAAAATTCTATGTGATCGAAGGGGACATGAGGTATAATGCCCTATTCAAAAGGCCATGGGTTCACAACATGCAGGCAGTACCCTCAGCATTGCACCAGGCATTGAAGTTCCCTACGCCGGGAGGAATCAAGACGGTCTACGGAGAGAAGCTATCTGCAAAGGAAATATTTGCAGTCGATGAGGTGATCCTAGTGCCTGTGCTCTTGACATCAAAGAACACGGAGCCGACCAGGAAAGAAGAAATCACCGGTACCGGCCTCGACCGAACCGAAAAAACAAGGAGTAGGCGAGGAGGATGACTACGGAGTTCCTAGATCGTTCATAGCTCCTGATGATTCTGATGCCACCAAATTGACGGTTGAGGAACTGGAGCAAGTCATATTGATCGAACACTTACCTGATCAGAAGGTATACCTGGGCACGGGGTTAACTCCCGAGCATAGGAAAAAACTCATTGAGTTTCTTATAACTAACACAGATTGTTTCGCTTGGTCCCATCTTGACATGACAGGGATCCCACCGTAGGTGACCACTCATAAGCTGAGTGTGGACCCAAAGTTTCATCGGGTTAAGCAGAAAAGGAGAACACAGTCCGAGGTCAAGCATACATTCATCAAGGATGAGGTATCTAAACTCCTTAAAATAGGATCTATTAGAGAAGTTAAATACAAGGATTGGTTAGCTAACGTAGTGGTAGTACCTAAGGATGGAAATAAGCTAAGAATGTGTGTGGATTATAAAGATTTGAACAAGGCAGGCCCTAAGGATTATTTTCCTTTGCCTAACATCGATCGGATGGTCGACGCATAACCGAGCACGAGATACTCAGTTTTCTCGATGCCTATTCCGGGTACAACCAAATTCGGATGGACCCAGGTGATTAAGAAAGGACTTCCTTTATCACTAAATTTGGCATCTATTGTTATAACGTAATGTCATTCGGATTAAAGAATGTCGGTGCCACCTATCAATGCCTAGTAAACCGGATGTTTGAAGAACAAATAGGAAAATCAATGGAAGTTTATATCGACGATATGTTAGTCAAGTCCTTGCGAGCAGAGGACCATTTGAAATATTTGCAGGAAACCTTCGACATATTGAATAGATACAATATGAAGTTGAATCTAGAAAAGTGCGTATTCGGGGTCGGATCCGAAAAATTTATCGGGTTCATGGTATCCAATCGAGGGATCGAGATCAATCCCTAAAAAATCAAAGCCATAGAAGACATTACCATGGTGGACAATGTCAAGGTCGTTCAGAGGCTGACTGGGCGTATAACCGCCTTGGGCCGGTTCATATCGAGGTCCTCGAACAAAAGCCATTGGTTCTTCTTACTGTTGAAGAAGAAGAATAACTTTTCCTGGACCCCGAAATTCCAACAAGCTTTGGAAGAACTCAAACGATACCTTTTGAGTCCACCCCTGCTCCATACTCTGAATGCGGATAAACAATTGTACCTTTACTTGACAGTTTCTGAGGTAGCGGTAAGTGGAGTCCTAGTCCAGGAATAGGAAGGTATACAATCCCTTATTTACTATGTTAGTAGAACTCTAGACGAGGCCGAAACAAGGTATCCTCACCTGGAAATATTAGTGCTCGCTCTGCTAAGCGCCCCTAGAAAGTTAAAACCGTACATTCAATGTCACCCCATATGTATCTTAACATCTTACCCACTGAGGAACATCATGCACAAACCCGAGCTCTCGGGCTGATTGGCCAAATAGACCGTTGAAATCATCGAGTACGATATCGAGTATCGACCCCGAACCGCCATCAAATCTCAATTTTTGGCAGACTTCGTGGCCGACTTTACGCCGGCCTTAATACCCGAAGTCAAAAGGGAATTATTGTTAATCTCGGGGACTGTCTCGGGAATCTGGACCCTTTTTACGGACGGTGCCTCGAACGCAAAGGGGTCCGGACTGGGCATCATGTTGAAACTACCTACGGGGAGTGTAATTAGGCAATCTATTAGAACTGTGAAATTGAGTAACTATGTGGCCGAGTATGAGGCCATGATTGCAGGTCTCAAATTGGCTAAAAGACTTAGGGCCGAGGTGATCGAAGCCAAGTGTGACTCCCTGCTTGTGGTAAATCAAGTCAATGGAACGTTCAAAGTAAAAGAGGAAAGGATGCGAAGGTACTTAGACAAATTACAGGCAACACTGTATCAATTTAGGGAATTGACCCTGTAGCACCTGCCTCGAGATCAGAACAGTGAGGCCGATGCTCGGTCGATGTCGATGAGGTCAGCTCAGGGACAGTAGTAAAACTCATGAAATCGATGATAGAAGAAGGCCACGCCGAAGTAAATTCCACAAGTTTATCTTGGGATTAGAGGAAAAGTACATAGATCACTTGAAGACTGGAAAATTGCCCTTGGATCCCAAAGAATCGAGATCTATACGTACCAAGGTTGCCAGATTTAGCTTGGTCAAAGGGACATTGTTCAGGAGAACGTTCGACGGTCCACTAGCTAGGTGCTTGGGGCTGGGAGATACCGAATACGCTTTGAGAGAAGTTCACGATGGCACTTGCGGGAACCATTCGGCGGCAGAATCTTTGGTTCAAAAATTAATTAGGGTTGTCTATTACTGGACCAAAATGGAGAAATATGTGAAGTACTTCATACGAAAATGCGACGACTGCTAGAGACACGCACCAATGATCCATCAACCAGGAGAGTTACTCCACTCAGTCTTGTCCCCTGCCGTAAGCACCCAGTAAGGCTCAATTCATACTATTCATGACTGATTATTTTTCCAAATGGGTTGAAGCTCAAGAGTTCGAGAAAGTCCGGGAAAAAGAAGTCATTGACTTTATCTAAGACCACATGATATGTTGATTCGGGATACCGGCCGAGATCGTGTGCGATAATGAGAAACAGTTCATCGACAGCAAGGTAAACAAATTATTTGAAGATCACAAGATTAAGAAGATATTATCAACACCTTACCACCCTAGTGGGAATGGATAGGAGGAATAGACAAACAAGACCATACTTCAAAACTTGAAAAAGAGGTTGACCGATGCCAAAGGGAAATGGAAGGAAATCCTACCCGTAGTTCTGTGGGCATACCGTACGACCTCGAAGTCTAGTACCGGGGCCATCCCATTTTCATTGGTCTACGGGCCCGAAGCCTTATTACCAATCGAAGAGGGAGAACCGAGACCCAGGTTCCAATATGTGATAGAAGGGTCAAATGGTGAGGCCATGATAACGAGACTAGAACTATTGGATGAAAGGCGGGAGGTCGTCTTAGTCCGTTGGCCGCCCAGAAATAGCAAATAGAAAGCTACTACAACCGAAGAGCTAACATCTAACACTTTAAGATCAGGGACTTGGTGTTAAGAAAAGTAACATTGCACACCCGGAACCCGAACGAGGGGAAGATGGGACCAAATTGGGAAGGACCATATTGAGTCATCGGAATTACCGGCAAAGGCTCGTACAAACTCAAAGCAGGAAACGGTGTGCAGCTACCAAACAACTGGAACGTGGCACACTTAAAGCGGTACTACTGCTAAAGTACGAATTCAGTTAATATTTAATCATGTTATGAATCGGACTAACATTTGCAGGTAAACGACCAAGGATGGATATGGATGTTAGGTCTGAAAGCACGCGTTGTACTATTTTTCCCTTGAACCATTTTTGTCCCGAAATGGGTTTGTCGTCAAGGTTTTTAATGAGGCAACAATAAAATGTGTTCATTTCGTATCAACTGTATCCGAGCCCTCTCAAGCTCGACCTCGAATACTGGTGGCCATTACCCTCGGATTAAGGTTTTTTGCAAGGAAACATTTAGCAAGGAAAAAAGAAAATATTATATGTTAGAAGCTAAGGCTCAGTGGTTAGGATTCATGACTGAGTGAGGCTGAGGGCCTGATTGTGAGGATATTTATGGAAGCGGGTTGCACGCCGCAACATGTTTTATTGATTTATTCTATGATTGACTTGTTATAGCGCTTGGGATGAAGAAGCCCCTCCGGAGTCTGTACACCCCCAGTGAACACAGGTACCTACTGAGTGCGAGTACCAAGCGCAAGTGCCGAGTGTCTGGGAGAAATGAGAGATTGTAAGGAATGAGTGATTGTGAGGTTGGAGTGAATGGGAGGATTGAGTGACTGTCATTTTGAGAATATTTACTTGATTTCATTACTGTTGTACTTCAGCTGGCATATATCACTGTCATGAAATTTCTGAGAGATACTATATCTTGTTTCAATTGAACTTGGCATGAATTATCTGTTTTAGCTTTAATGGTCGAACTTGAAAGCATGTCTATTTTTCTGTATTGTATTTTCTAAAATTAAACTGTATCTGTGAAGCTCGTCGCTACTTTCAGTCCAATAATTAGACTTGTTACTTACTGAGTTGGTTGTACTTACGCTACACCCTGCACCTCGTGTGCAGATCCAGATGCTTCTGGTCACAGTGGATGTTGATTATCCGCACAGCCTGATCATTTGGGTATTTCAAGGTAGCTGCCCGGCATTCGCAGACCTTGACCTTCCATCCCTATCTTTCAGATTTAGGTATTTAGTTTCAGTTTTTCATAGACAGTATTTTCAGACTTGTGTTGTATAGACGCTCATGTACTCAGTGATACCCTAGCTTTGGGAACTTCCGTATTGAGTTTTGACTTCCTATCCAGTTTATGAGAACTTTAATTATTCAAACCTGTGTTGTTTCATTGTTTAGTTAAAAGTGTTAGAAATGTTTTGAGGTGTCGGCTAGCCTAGTACCATGTTAGGCGCTATCACGACAGGCTATGTTTTGGGTCATGACAATTTTATATTTGAAAATGATATTTTCTATTGTATAGTGTATCCACCTGATCTGAGTTGTAGTTGTACACTTTGCATATGAATACACCTTAGCATGCTATTTATCAGTCCATGAGTACGTGATTTAATATCCGTTGACTCTGTAGATGTATTCTTATGTATGCTTTTGTTTGATGGATTGGATTAATAGCACGTGAGTTGTCCATGCGGTTGCTGAGATTATGACACGTGAGTTGTCTGTGCGGTAGTTACAATTATGGCACATGAGTTATCCGTGCGGTGATTAGGCACGTGAGTTGTCTGTGTAGCGTGTGCATAAGGATCCATCCCCCTAGGGTTGTCCTCTCATGTTTCTCCTTGATGACGTACACGTGGTTTATGGAAAACTGATCAATGGTTGGATTTTGTATATTTTCTGTATATGCAAATGTATACATGATTTTTACCGAGTATCTTCTCTATATGCTAGTTACGGAATATATATATGTTTTTTTTGCATATCTTCTCTATATGCTATATGATTTGAGAATTGATTCGACGTACATTTCTTCTCTATATGTCAATTTGTGTAACTTGAATCACTTAATCAAGAATATCTTCTCTATATGCCATTGTTGCTAAATTAGTGATACTACATGCCTATCTTCTCCATATGAAATGGTCGATGAGCTAATGAAGCTAGGCCCATACTTTCCCTATATGCTGAGTTGCTAAACTGGTATGATATCATCCATATCCTCTCTGTATGCAATTGTTGACGTGTTATTTTGGTATTGATTGCATATCTTCGTTGTATGCTGATCTGTTAGTTAATACTAGTGCATATTTTCTCTATGTGTACTGATGGTTTTACCCGGGTTTTATGCTTAGATTTTTCGATATTGTTGTTGGGTATATGTATATGTTATTCACCTGTAAAGGTTTTGTAAAGTTAGTATCCTTGACATGAACCTTTGTCACTATACTTACTGAGTACATGGAGTTGGTTGTACTCATATTACACTTATGCACCTTGCATGCAGATCTTGGAGTTGAGCTGTTATGGATGACGAAAGCCAGCATTGAATATGTATCAGTATTCCAAATACAAGCTACCACTTGTTCTTGGTAGTTAGGATTTGTTATTCTGTTTATATATATTCAAACAGATATTGTATTTATTCTTCATACCAGCTTTGTAAATCTAATTCTTAGCGGCTCATTACTTGTACTACTAATCCTTGTGGTAATTGTATGGATTTTCATCTTATTATTTATTATTATTGATGATATTTTATTTGAGCTGTATTATTCATTGTTTGGATTACCTATCATATTGGGTTAGGTGCCATTACAATTAGGCAGGATTTTAGGTCGTGACGTCTTGGTTAGCTTATGATTATCTCCCTAAACAAGGTCCACCTCAAAAGTGAGTCATTGACCTCAAAACTGGGAGGATGTTTTCTCCCTAGTGAATCGAAGACCGTGTTAAGATTTTTCGGTTATTTCTTGTTTGTTATGTTTCTCTTTTGGTGTGGCGAGACACAATTGTTAAATACTTGACTTATTTAAAAATAAAAGTAACTAATTGGGGATATCCTAGATGTCCTTGTCACCCCAGTTGGTCATACAGTTTGATGGATGGCCATGAGTTAGCTCGATGCAAGATCTTGAACCCTTTCGTGGTTCATTCTTTAATTTCATCTAGCAAAGCTTTATGAGTCGCATAAGGCGAGTACAAAATTTCCTCAAACATTATCTGAATGGATCTTTATCTATTAGCACAATCTCTTTTGAGCTTAGCTTACTGATTTTGATGATTAATAAATAGTTATCATAAAACTCGGTCTCTTGAACTTATTTTCTATGCTAATAAACAAGATTGCAGATCTGTCAAGCAGATATCGAAAGAACTAGGTCCCTTAGAGTACATTGATTATGCGGTGGAAGTTGATTTATAATCCAAATAAGATTCATTGAAAGAGTTGTTTCCTGGGCTACAAGTATCATATCAGCCGGAAGAATTCGTGGTCAACAAGGATTCATTAATTTTGTGGTCAATAAGGATTCAATAATTATTACACTAGCATAAAAAGAAAAGTGTGGAAGTTAGAGATATTTAAGGAAACTAAGTTCTATTAGGATTGTTTTTCTTAACCGATTTCTTCTAGATTTTGGAGCAAAAATTAAAGTATTTTCAGCCCATTTTCATGCCTATATACAACATCACATTGCTAATAGAATTCATAGCAAGAAGGTACTTTTCAAGAATTCAAGTTGCACAGTTGAAGAATCCAGTCCTGAAGATGAAGTTGTTAAGTTCTTTAGTTGTTGAGTCTTAATTCAATATTTTTAATTTGTATGCTATTTTTCTTTTGAGAAGTGTATTCACTGGTTATAAAATTTTGAGAAATTATTTTTGCTTTCTAGGCTAGAGTTTAAGGTCTTAAAAGTTTTACAGTTAAGTTGATTGTAGGGGTTAAATTATTAGAGTTAGTCCATTTGATTAGAGAGCTGTAAACTAAAATCGAGTTGATTGTGGGGTTAAGGCACTAGACTTAGACTATTTGATTTTTAAGTTGTAACCTAAAGTCGCTCTTGTTATTTCGTGAAATTTTGAGAAAAATCCCATAAGGGGTAGGTCGTGGTTTTTAATCTATTGAGTAAGAAGGTTTTTCACAAAATTTCTTGTGTCTTTAATTTTTATATTTTATTTTGTGTTTGGTATTGAAATATAAAGATTAAAGAACCAAGTTCTTTAACACACGAAAATCGGGCTAGACACAATTTACTGTCCCTTTGTGTCTAGGTAGACTCTAAAATAAAAGTTAGTATCAGAGTATGTTCTTTTAAAGTAAGGCTAATACCATGAAAGAATCCCAGATGGATGCACCACCAGGCATACAAAAAGGCCAGTCAACCACAAGACTACCACTGTTTAATTGAGAGTATCACGGATGGTGGAAAGCAAGGATGCATGGATTCATAATTAGCGAAGCTTTAGATTTATGAGATGTAGTATGGATGGTACCACTATTTTCATGAAAAAGAATGAGGAGGGATAAGTAATTACTCCAAGACGAAGAGGGAATACAATAAAAAAGACAAAATAATTGTTGTGAAAACTTTTAAGACCTAAAAGATCTTGATTTGTGAATTTTGTCTGAATGAGTACAATTGAATCACTGCATATACGAATGCTAAGGATATGTGACACACATTTAAATTAGCTCATTAGGGGATGAACCAAGTCAAACAGTCAAAAATCGATATGCTCAAAAGGTTATATAAACTCTTCAAGATGGAAGAGTGGGAAACTATACAAGGGACACCAAGTTCACAACGATCACTAATAAGTTAGGCTCTCTTATAGTAGTGGGAAACTATACAAGGGACACCAGGTTCACAACGATCACTAATAAGTTAGGCTCTCTTATAGAAGTCATACCTACAAATGAACTTGTGAGGGAAACTCTAAGTGTGTTGCCTCCCTCTTGGGAAAGAAAAATAAATGCAATCACCAAAGCAAGAGATCTAGAGATGCTAATCATGAATAATCTGAATGAAAATCTGAAGACTTATAAGTTGAAGAAGTATTAGTCTAGTGAGTTGTCGGAACCTCACAAGAATAAGAACCTTATTCTCAAGGATACTAAGAAAATAGAAGCTGATGATGATGATATGACATTTCTAGCTCGTAGATTCCAACACACTATCACAAAAGGCAATGGATACACTTCCTGTCACGACCCAAAACCTAACCCGTCGTGATGGTGCCTATTGTGGAACTAGGCAAGCCGACCATTCCAAAATACTTTCAAAATTTAATAGAAGTGAATTAAGACATTTAAAATAACCGGAGTTTCTCATAAATACGGGATAAAACCCAAATAAAATATAAGTGCGAAAAAAATAGCCTGATATAGGGGTGTCACTAAGTCATGAGCGTCTAAATATCAGTACAAAACAAAAATAAATGTGGAAAGAATAACAAGGTCCTGCGGACGCTGGCAGCTACCTTGCAGTCTCCGAAACTCAAACAGGCTTGGACTCAACAATCTCCGTGCTCAGACACACCTGGATCTATACATGTAGTGCAGGGTGTAGTATGAGTTCAACCAACTCAGCAAGTAACAGAAATAAATAAGGAACTGAAGATAGTAACGAGCTACACAGTTATAGTTCACTTTCAGTAATTCCAGCAAAGAATAGACATGCTTTCAAATCCTGCAATTTAAGTCAAATCAGTTTTATATAGTTCAAATTCATGAAATCCGGATATAAAATCTTTCAGAATATTGCACAACAATGACAGATAGCAACTAAGTGCAACAACAAATAAAAAGCAAGTACAGCCTCTCAGGGCAACAGTCACTCAACTCGTCACAACAACTCAACCACTCGGCTTTCAACCCTCAGCACTCATACTCAATGGGTACCCGCACTCACTAGGGGTGTTCAGACTCCGGAGGGGCTCCTACAGCCCAAGCGCTCTAATCTGCACGGATAACTCAAGTGCCATAGTATAAATATCTGGATCAGCACGGATAACTCACGTGCCATAGTATAAATATCTGGATCCGCACGGACAACGCACGTGCTCCACGGACAACTCACGTACTATAGTACAAGGACCCGCATGGACAACTCACGTACTATAGTACAAGGACCCGCATGGACAACTCACGTGCTATAATATATCGCACGGACAACTCACGTACTATAATATAATATCTCACAATCAGGCCCTCAGCCTCTCTCAGTCACAAATCTCTCCAGTCTCTCCGGATCTCAATAATCATGAAATCAGCCAAAACAACAATGATATGATGCATCAATAATGAACAATAGAGACTGAGGTAAAATAAACAAGTAAACTGTGATTGAGTACAAAACAACAATTACGCAGGTAGTTCAACATATACACGACCTTTGTGGGTCCTAACAATACCAACATATAGCCTAAACATAGTTTCTAACATGACTTATAGTCAAATTTTCACAACACATAGAGAGCACATAACTAACAACAAGTTATTCAACTTTATAGTTTCCACGGGACAGATTAAGTTACGATCCCCTCGATGCACGCCCGTCACTAAGCATGTGCGTCACCACCAAAATAATTACATAATACAAAGTCCGGGGTTTCATACCCTCAGGATCAGATTTATAACCGTTACTTACCTCAATCTGAGCAAATCACTACTCTGCAATGCCCTTGCCTCTCGAATCGGCCTCCAAGATTTCCGAATCTAGCCACAAGCAGTACAATACCATTACTATATGCTAAAGGAATTAATTCCACAAGAAAATTACTAAATTAGACTCATAACCCGAAATCGACTCAAATCTGAACCCCGGGCCCACGTCTTGAAATCCAACAAAAGTTACAAAACCCGAAAGCACATTCACTCACGAGTCTAACCATACAAAATTCATCAAAATCCGACATCATTTGGTCCTTCAAATCCTCAAATTACTCTTTCCAAAATTCCAAGCCCTAACCCCTTATTTCACTTCAAAAATCCTACAAATTAGGTAAGAAATCAATGGAAAAATATCATAGCTAATGATAATAGAGCTCAAGCAAGTTACCTCAGTGAATAACCTTGAATCCCCTTCAAATATCCCCTCAAAAGCTCCAAAGTCCGAGTTAAAAATGGTGGAAATGAGCAAAAATCACGAAGTCCTCAATTTATACATTCTACCCAGCAAAGCCGCACCTGCGGTCCTTTTTCCGCTTCTGTGATACCGCACCTGCGGAATTTTCATCGCAGGTGCGGAACTCACTTAAGATCCCAGGTTCCACATCTGCGGCCAATATCTCGCACCTGCACTTGCGCACCTGCGCATAACTCTCTGCATCTGCGAAGCCAGTCATTTTCCTCCCTTCCGCATTTGTGCCCCAGGTCTCGCACCTGGGGCTCGCAGATGCGACAGCCTTCTCGCACTTGCGCCTTCTGCCTAGCTCCTCCAATCTCGCATTTGTGATCACCCGCTCGCTTCTGCGGGCTCGCACCTGCGATGAGACATCCGCATGTGCGGTTATGACAGCTGAATTCAACTTCAGCAATTCCTCCAATTTCCAAACTTGTTCCGTTAATCACCCAGAATCAACCCGAGTCCCTCGGGGCCTCAACAAAACATACCAACATATCCCACAACATCATATGAACTTAGACAAATCATCAAATCACTTAAAACAATATCAAAATACCAAATTACACTCGGATTCAAGCCTAAGGACTTCTAAACTTTCGAATTCGACAAACGATGCCGAATCCTACCAAACCACGTCCGAATGACCTCAAATTTTACACAAAAGTCAAAAATAATACCACGAACCTATTCCAACTTCCTGAACTCCATTCCGACCCCGATATCAAAATTTTCACTACCGACCAAAATAGCCAAAATTCTAACTTTCGCCAATTCAAGTCTAATTCTGCCACGGGGCTACAAATCTTATTCTGAATGCGCTCCTAAGTCCAAAATCACCTAACGGAGCTAACAAAACCATCAAAATTAAATTTCGAGATCGTTTACATATAAGTCAACATCCGGTTGTCTTTTTCCACCTTAAGCTTTTACTTTAGAAACTAAGTGTCTCAATCCACTCCGAAACCACTCTGGTGCCGAACCAACTAACCCGGTATAACACAATATAGCTGAAGGACTCAAAAAGAAGCAGAAATAGGAAAAACAAGACTATAACTCTCGAAACGACCGGCCGGGTCATTACACTTCCAAAGCAAAGGCTCCACAAATAAGCTACTCGGATGGGCGTAACAAGTGTGATAATCCTGATCCTTTTATTGGGGATTGTTCAATATGGAAGATCGAGTGAAACGGGAATAATCCTGATAAAGTAAAAACAAAAGAAGAACTGAATCCCTGACTGAAAAATGCAGACAATGACAACAAATGAGATTGTGAAAAAAGCACTAGCTGCCATGAGAAACACCTCAAGTGGTAAATCTGATGATTAAAGCAAGGTGGAAGATCAATCCATGATGGCCTTGAATGACTCCAACTCAAATCATAAGAATATCCTTGTATTGATGGTAAATTCATATTCAGAAGTGGAAGATGATCAAGTAGAGATAAGTTTTCTTGATATTAAAGAAGATTCATATGTACTCTAAGGAAAAACTGACTTCCTTATCTCATATCTTGGTCGATGAATATCATAACATATATGCTAAAAAGAAACAATTGATGAATGCATATGCCTCTTTTAAATTTGATCAAAGAAGCTTAGAAGTAAATAAAAAGAACTTGAAAAGACTGTTAAAGAACTAAAGGACCAGGTTCTTGCATTAGATCATAATAAGTTAGCTTTAAAAAGCGAAAAGTAAAAGCTTCTTGATGCACGTGCTTGACTAGTACAAAATTAGTGTATAAAATGTATACTCGCTAGTCAAAGATAAAATAGATTATTTATCATCTCCACATGGATTGAAGTAAATAATATTCAAGTAATGTTTTGGGTTATATGCTATCTAGGATGTTCAATACTTTTAATTGGGATGATTATGAACTACAATTAACTAACAAAAATTAAAGTAATTAACAATTTATCACAGAAAACTACAGAGTAGCAAACTTGAATTATTAATAGGGGCAAGGCGGAAAATTCTTCCACGAGTTTTTCACTTTCCTCTTCATATTTCCATTATTGGTTATGAATTCTAGTATTGTACTTTTGCATAGTATTATGAATAGCTAATTTGTTATCTAGGGTTTTGATAGTACCTTTTGTAGGATGAATTCTTATTATGTTTTTTATATAATTGAGCGGTTAGATTTCTTTACTTGTTCAACTACGCGTTTATTGTTGTTGATTGAATGGCCATCAATCGGCTGTGCCTATTTAGTGCGTATATTGCTCGAGAGAGAGTACACATTTAGGTAGTTGTTGAACAACACCACTCCTAACGTATATGCGAGATCAATATGGAGGGTTTAAAGGCGGGATTAGAGATTACAAAACCTTTGGTGCGATCATAGTGCGTGGTGAATTAGTGCTAGCTAGCGTAGTTCGAGAGAATACGTCTAGTAAGTTTTAGTAGTTGCTCGAGAGAGAGCTACAATACCCAAAGTACTCACGATCGGTAGAGTATACTTAGGCGAAATTATAGAAGACGTAGAAGGAAGGATTCCGACAATTGGGAAAATCATAATTCTAGACTTCCTTAATTTTTTCTCCGACCCCTAGTATCTCTAGTTGTTAATTTACTACTTTAATTTGTTAGTTAATTAGTTTAACATAAGAATCTTTATATTTATAACTTAGAAATTTTTCGAACTTGTCTTCTTAGTGATGCTTAACAATTATAGCGAAGCCTTAGTTCTCTGTGGGATTCGACTCCGGACTTTTAGACCGGATTATATTTGTAGCGACCGCTTATCCTTTTTAAGACTAGAGTTGGGCGTGATCAGTAATGCAAACAACAATTTTCTTTGACATGATCATTTATGTTTATACAATGTTTTGACTTGATAAGTCAGACAGCTCAATATATGTGGTATCTGAAATTTATGAGAAATTTTCAAAATTAATTTTCTTTTCTTTAGAAGTCCGTCTTTGTAAATATCAATTTTATGAAAATATTGCATAAAAGAAAATTTAATACATGCTAAATTGTAATTGGTTGTCCCTTCCTATAATATTTACCTTTCGTAAATGAAACCCACAAGTTACTTATACTAAGAGTACGTGTTCCCTCGCAAGTCATAAAATTTCCCTTAATGGTTCTAAAATCCTATCCTCGCTCAGAGGTAAAAGAAGCACATTATATTTTCCTCCAATAATAGTTCGATTTTCCTTCCATTTCTCAGACGTAAAAGAAGCACAAGAAATTTGCAAAAAGCTTTTTCAATCTGATTCAAGATCATCTTTGACGAGTGATATACAATATGAATATTCTTTGGGGTACAGGGGTAGAGTTAAAAAATATGCATGCTAACATTCTCATGGAGAGTAGTACTTATCGGATTTTTCATTTGACAAATATGTAAATTAATCGGATTAGTGAATTTGGGATAACAAACTGGGTAAAAAAACAAATTACTAAGGAGTTATTTGGTACGCGGACTAAATTATCCCGAGATTCTAATCCTGGGATTATATAATCCCTGGCCAGGATTAATTTATACCACATGAGAGATGGGATAAAATAATCCCACATTTGATGGGATAACGTGGGATAAGATGTGATATCCTGGATTAAGTCTGGAATTAAATTTATACCTTGTTTGGTTGGATGCACATAATAAATTTATGCCAACCAAACACAATATAAATTTAATCTCGCATCTCATCCCACCTTATCCTTATACCAAACGACCCTTAAAGGATAAATAGCAAATGTTTCGCTTTTAATAATTCCACTAGTTTATTTTTCTTGTGATTCAACACATTTGGAACATTTCATTCTTGACGTCATCCAACAAAACAAGATAAAGTAGTCAGGACACGTAAAAATCGAGTTGTCAATATATATGCATCATCTGATGGTTCTACCAGTAAATGAGCTGTTTGACTTATGTGGATGTGGACAAAATCAAGTAACTTCCCGGAAGTTGTTACAACAGGGAGTTTGTAACGATCCGTTAGGTTGTTTTGTGTATTAGCTCTTATTTTCATGTTCCGAGACCTCTATTAGAATCATTTAATATTTCTTGATTTGCATGCGCAGTCCGTGTCTTTTGTCGGAAAGTTTTTATGTGAAAATTTGAAGAAAATATGATTTTTGGCCTTAAAAACAACTTGAGTTGGTTACGGTCAATATTTTGTGAAAATGAACCCGGATCGGTATTTTGACGATCCCGATGAGTCCATATCGTGATTTTGGACTTGGGCATATTTCCCGAATTGAATTCGGAAGTCCCTACCTTGATTTGACTTGTTTTGCCGAAAGCTAGTAATTTGAAGGTTTGAAAATTTTCTAGGTATGACCGTAGGTTGACTTTGTAGTTATCGGGTTTGGATTTTAGTTTCAGGACATGGTATAGGTCTGTTTGGTTATTTTAAACTTGTCTGCAAAATTTAGTGCAAATCGAAGTTGGTTTGATAGGATTCGGACGCTTGGTTGTGATTTTAGAGGTTCTTGAGTTTTCTTTGAAATTGCATACATCTTGATGTTCGACTCGTAATTAGAGATGTTATTTTGGTGTTTTGATCGCGCGAACGAGTTCGTATGATGTTATTATACTTGTGTGCATGTTTGGTTTGGAGCCCGAGAGGCTCGAGTGAGTTTCAGATAGGCTACAAACCATTTCAGACTTAGGAGATTGCTGGTGTCGCGCCCCATTTTCTCGCGAAAGTGGGTTTCGACATGCGACAATTCCTTTAAAAGATGTTAAAAGAGAAGAGTCGTCATCTAACGATTTTAAGGTGCGTTAGGGCACTTACTTGCAAATAACTCCGATTTAACTAGCCAACGTCACCAAAGGTCGGGTAAGGGTTTAAGTTACCTCAAGAGAAGGTGTTAGGCACTCTTCGAGGTCTACAAATGTGCTTCCCGGCCGAATTCTAGACTATGTGAGATTATTGGGTTAAACAAGATTGTAAGTTTCTAAGGTGTGCATTAGTCCTAAGTGGTCGAGTACATACATAAATTAAAAGCAAATAATTACTTAAATCTAGTCGTAGAAAGAATTAAAGGACATGTAAGGATTATAACGAATATTATATCATGGAAGACTATTTAATTACATAAAAGGTGACTTAGGTTTTTAATCCTAATGGTTTAACTCCCGTGTAAAGTCTGTTAAGACTTTTATAGACAAAGTGTAAGGGCTATTCGGGCAATTTTTGTATCGTCTCCGCTACCCTCATTACTATCTTTAAGTTATTTATCTAATATGCACTAGTCATTTCTATATCGCGTCTTAATTAAACTACTCGTCTCATTCCTATAGTTCATGAGGCACGGGACACTATCTAAAGGGAAGTTCTAGACTTAAATAAAAATAAAGGTTACTGCTTCTATTCTTATTAGCGTCAGATAAAAGGGAGCACATTGAGACTTGAACAATTAACACATAAAGCAAGTAATGGCTCATGTTAGCCTCCGAATTAATAAAGTTGAAAGATGTTAATTAAAGTGGTAAAATGAGCTCTTATAATATACTAACTTTACTGATTTAGTAAAATCAATACACAAAATAATATAGCAACATAACTAGATGTGAAAAACAAATTTATTCCAAGCTAGTAAACACTAAGCGGACCAAAATTATTAAGCAGAAAGATGATTATTGAGCTCAAACCTTGAAGTAGCGTGTTCACTTGGAAGAATAAGCTAAAAGTAAGGGAAATTTTCGAAATGAGGTTGTTGAATTAACACCAAAGTTATAATCTCCGCTTTGTTGCATTTAGACCAACATACTAAAAATCTATTGTAAAGTAAGGCCTAAAATATGTGAGATACTACTTATTTTCTGGAAAACAAAAATAATTTTGACCGAAGCTAAAATGAACTTGCAATAACGAATGCTAAACCAATTATAGACTTGGATACTAAACTGTAAAAGACTTGGCTTATTTTAAGAGCCCAGATCGCTACTTAAAACTAGTGAAGAAATTAAAACAAGAAAGACAGTAGAAAAAATTGATTCTTTACCACCTATGTTAAACTTATTAAACATGAAGTTGGTGGTCAAGGCAATAAACTAATTCACCTATCAAAATATCTAAACATGGAAATAACACATAAAATGTTGGGAAAATAAATATATCCCGTCCAGGAATAATATCCACGGTAAATAATAATAACACAAGAGAGTAACAATAACACCAAATCTTTTAACGGGGTAAAATACAATACCCCACCGGAGAAATATTTCCATTATAATATTATAACTTAGTAGTGTCAAGAGACTACTACAACTTCGAAAGAAATAACATTCCTTATTTTAAAATACCTCACTACAATAATATTTTCACTCACTATTTATCTCACAGACAACAATCTGTAGATTACTCTCACTGATTTACTTTCTACTTAGCTTCTCTTTGTTTTTTGGTGTTTTAAATGAGACAACATCATCCCCTATTTATAGTTGAACGAATGCTCACCAAAAATTTATTCTAGCAGTTCACTCTTCTTTATTTCAGCCAATCAAATCTCTTTCTTTTCTAGCAGCCCACTCTTCTTTATTTTAACCAATCACATCTCTTTCTTTTCTTTTTCTTTTTTTTTTTCTTCTAATTGTTTATTTTATTTAGCAACTGGTCCCACAAATATCTCCCTTAATTTTAAATTTTCTTGATCATTCCAAGTCTTGATCTCAACCTCTGAAAATCTTCGAATTTGAGAGGCTTTGTGAAGATATCTCCAGCCTGATCATGAGACTTTACATATTTGAACTTGACTTCCTTCTTGGCAATGCATTCTCTGATGAAGTAATACCTTGTATCTATATGCTTGCTTCGATCATGATACACCAGATTCTTGGCGAGTGCCTGTGCAGATTTGTTATCAATACAAATCTCTGTAGTTTTAATTTGTGGCAAATTGAGCTCCTTCAATAATCTTCTTAGCCAAATAGCATGATAGGTACATGATGTTGCTACTATATATTCGGCTTCACAAGTCGAGAGAGTAGCAATTGATTGTTTCTTTGAACTCCAAGAAATAACAGAAACACACAAAGCCAGTTGTGCTTTTTCTATCATCAATATCTCCCGCATAATCAAAATTCCATAAGGTTGAAATCACTAGAAGAAGAATAAAATAGCCCAAAGTCAATCGTACCTTTTAGGTAATGAAGAATTCTTCTAGTGACTTTCAAATGAGTGGAGATAGGAACTTCCATGAAGTGACTTACTACTCCAACCGCAAAGAGTATATCTGGCCTGGTACAAGTCAAGTACCTCAAACTTTCCACAAGACTTTTGAAAAATGTGGGGTCCACTTTTTCTCCTTCATCAAACTTGGACAATTTTGTCCCACTCTCCATCGGTGTGTTCACGGGGTTGCAATCGAGCATGTTGAACTTCTTCAATATCTCTTTTGTATAACTTTCTTGAGAGATAAAAATTCCATCCTCCATCTGCTTCACTTCTAGGCCCAAGTAGTATGACATGAGCCCTACGTTTGTCATCTCGAACTCACAAGACATATCTTTCTTAAAAGCTTCAAACAAATTTGGGTTATTACCCATGAAAATAAGATCATCAACATAAAGACAAACAAAGAAGATATCTCTATTAGTATGAACTTTAAGGTAAAGAGCATATTCATGGAGATAACGAGCAAATTCATTGTCTTGAAAATACTTGTCGATGCAACTATTCCATGCTCGTGGGGCTTGCTTTAATCCATATAAAGCTTTCTTCAACTGTAACACTTTATCTTCATGGTTTTTGACCACGAAGCTCAATGGTTGTTTAACATAGACTTCTTCTTCAAGATAGCCATTCAAAAAGGCTAACTTGACGTCTAGTTGATGGATCTTCCACTTCATTTGCGCCGCCAAAGAGATCGACAAACGAATCGTCTCCATGCGGGCAACAAGTGCATAAACTTCTTCATAGTCAATGCCTTGCCTTTGCTTGTAGCCTTTAGCCACAACTCGTGCCTTGTATCTCTCCACATCTCCATCAACATTGTTCTTTGTATTGTATACCCATTTACTCCAATTGCACGATGACCCTTGGGAAGAGTTGTTAACTCCCAAGTGTTGTTCGTCTCTATTGACTCAATCTCCTCCTCCATGGCTTGTCTCCACCTTTTGTCTGTAATAGCTTCATCAAAATTCATTGGCTCACTATCAGCAAAGAAACAATATAAAAAATCAAAATTAGTAACTTCTTTTATGCCATCATAGAGCTCTTGAATGCTCCTTGTCCTTTGCGGTTGCTCATTTGAACTTTGTTGAGAAGAAGGAGATGCAACATTGGTTGGAGAAGGAGGTGGAGTTGTACCCTGCACAAGTTTCACAGTCTATGGTTCTTCTTCATCGCCAAAGTATGGAAGAAAATCATATGAAGTTTCTTCCTAAGCTTTCCAATTCCATGCCAGTTCTTCATCAAATTCAACATCACGACTCACCACCATCTTGCCGCTACTTGGGTTGTATAGCTTGTAGCCTTTTGAACTCGTATCATAGCCAACAAACACATGCTTGACACTTCGATCGTCAAGCTTTTCTCTCCCTTGATGTGGCACATGAGCATAGGCTATTCTCCCAAAGATTCTCAAGTGCTTGACACTTGGATTTCTTCCACTCCATGCTTCTTGAGGGGTTTGATCTCTAACATTCCTTGTTGGAAACCTGTTGTTCAAATAAACTGCACAAGATACAACTTCTGCCCAATATTCCTTGGGCATATTTTTAGCTTTTAACATACATCTAACCATATTAAGAATCGTTCGATTCTTTCTCTCTGCAACTCCATTTTGTTGGGGTGAATAAGGTACCGTTAGAGGGCGACGAATTCCATGAGATTGACAAAAGTCATTAAATTATTTTGAAGTGAATTCGCCTCCTCTATCGGATCTTAAAGCTTTTATTTCATAGCCACTTTCTTTTTTTACAAGTACTTCGAAATTTTTAAAACCAGCAAAAGCTTCAGATTTTTGGTTCAAGAAATAAACCCAAATCTTTCTACTAAAGTTATCAATGAAGAGTAGAAAGTATTTACTTTTACCACCGAAAGGTGGATTGATTGGCCCACACACATCAGTGTGAACAAGATGGAGCGGTTTGGTTGATCTTGACATGGACTCCTTTGGAAAACTCCTCCTTGCATGCTTTCCAAGAAGACAAGCTTCACACAATTGATTGGGATGATTGATTGATGGTATCCCATGCACCATGTTCTTTTCTCCCATTGATTTGAGCGCTTCAAAATTCAAGTGCCCAAATCGCATGTGCCAACACCATGATTTATCTTGCATATTGGCCTTCAAACACTTTGCATCAATTGTTTTAAGATTCAGAGAAAATAATTTATTCTTTGCCATATGCACTTTAGGAGCTTGAATTCCACTTGAATCTCTAAGCCAAAGATGCATATTTTTTATGTGGATGTCATATTCCTTTTCAAGAAGTTGGCACAAACTCAAAATATTTCTTTTTAATTTTTGCACATAATAAACATCTTGAATTAGCTTGTGACTACCATCTTTACAGGAGATCAGAATCGTACCTATCCCTTCAATTTGAATCTTTGAGGCATCTCCAAAGGACACATTACCTCTCACCGTGTTATTGATCTCCACAAATTTCTTTTTGCATCCACACACATGATTGCTTGCTCCATTGTCCAAATACCATGAGCTGCAATCATCCATGTCTTCTTCTTTGAGTTCCATCAACAACGTTGACTCATATTCTTTTTTCTTGTCGTCAACAAGGTTAGTTTTTTCTTCAACATTCCTAAGAGTAATGGCCAAATTTATGACAATTATAACACTCAATTTTTGATTTGTCATATCTTTGTCCATTATTTTCTTGGTAGTAGCCACGTCATCTTCCTCCTCTATGTCCACGACCACGACCTCTAAATGTCTGGTGGATTTTAACTTCATTGTTGAAGTTGTTAGCGTTACTTCTTCCTCTTCCATGACCGCCACGGCCTCGTCCCCGTCCATTCCCTCGATAGCTCTTTTCACCTCCATAATCATTGAAGGATGCCTGAGTTTTAAGATGTTGCTCTAATGGCACTTTTTGTCTCCTTTTGATCTTTTCTTCGTGGGCGTGTAAAGAACCCTCCAATTGATCTACCATCATAAAGTCTAAATCTTTAGACTCCTCAGTAGTACACACCACAAAATCAAATTTAGGTGTTAAAGTGCGAAGGATCTTTTCTACCATACGAACATCTTTTATGTCCTCCCCGTATCTTCTTAGTTGATTTACAACAACCTTCACTTTTGAACAATAATCCGAAATGCATTCGGATTCTTTCATTTTTAAAACTTCAAAATCAGCCCTTAGAGTTTGAAGTTTTACCTTCCTCACCTTGTCAACTCCTTGAAGAGAATTTTGTAAAATCCTCCAAGCTTCCTTTGAGGTGGTAGAATCTGCCACCTTCTCAAACATGGCATCATCCAAACATTGGTGGATGAGCGTGAGAGCTTGTTAATCCTTTTTCCTCGTCTTTGCCAAGACTTCTTTTTCATTTTGAGGCAGAGCTTCCTCATTATCGGGTTTTGCATACCCTCTATCTACGATTTCCCACACATCCTGGGAGCCAAGAATGACTTTCATACGTAGACACCATTTCTCATAATTATCTTTTGTGAGACGGGGGTACTGAAAAGACAACAAACCATTATTCGCCATGGCTCTGATACCACGTTGTTGGAAAAATAAATATATTCCGTCTAGGAATAATATCAACGGCAAATAATAATAAAACAAGAGAGTAACAATAACACCAAATCTTTTAACGGGGTAAAATATAATACCCGAGCGGAGCAATATTACCACTATAATATTACAACTTAGTAGTGTCAAGAGACTACTACAACTTCGAAAGAAATAACACTCTTTATTTTAAAATACCTCACTACAATAATACTGCCACTCACTATTTATCTCACATACAACAATCTGTGGATTATTCTCACTGCTTTGCTTTCTACTTAGCTTCTCTTTGTTTTTTGGTATTTTAAATGAGGCAACATATTGGTTACAACCGTTCCAAGTTTACAGCAGCCCACTCTTCTTTATTTCAACCAATCAAATCTCTTTCTTTTCTAGCAGCCCACTCTTCATTATTTCAACTAATCACATCTCTTTCTTTTCTTTTTCCTTCTTTTCTAATTATTTATTTTATTTAGGAACTGGTCCCACATAAAACACACTTAACAGTCAAATATTACTTTGTAAACATAGCAAGTCCTTCCCTCCGGTGATTTGTTTACATTATCAGATTACTACTTATTACAAATTAGCACAGCAGACTAATGACTAAGACGACACTATAAACTAAAATAAACTACAAATCTTGGCAGACTCCTCATAGGTATCTTCTCGGCCTTCTCCCGCTTCCCATGACCCAAATCTCTAATCCAAGGCACAAGATTTAGGCTCCTTATACCTCAAACAATACACAATAATAGCCCAGATACATACTGGAACCAGTTAAGCACAATAACAGACTTGTATTCATCAATTAAGTTATTATGTCTTAACGATTATCCATTGCATGTCTCAGCTGAACAAACCAAACCAAGAGAGGCACAAATATATTACAAGTTACTGGTCTTCAACGGAGTATGCCTTTATGTCATAAGAAACTTAAAGGCATGACATCTAGTTATTGAACACATTTTAGCAGCAAGGCACAAACAAGCGTTATTCATGATTTTCTAGCGTACTTCCTTAGGTCTAGACATGGTTATTAGGTGATCAACATGCTCACACTCTCTCATTCAATGACGCGGTATCAATTCTTATACGTATAGTTAGACCTAAGAGGTGACTTCTAATGTACAGAGAATAAAGGACAGATACAGGAGGCACAACACATAGAGATTAAGTGACGTACCTGGTTATTATCTTGGCATGCTTTAAATGGAATGTCGCACGACATTCAGCATGTCCAAGAATACGCAAGGCTTCCAACAGAATGCTACAGTACAGAAAATTAAAGGAAACTAAACTAGATTACACATAACACCAGATAGGAATTGAAATGCTTCGATAATGGACTAACCGTTTGTTGCAGAGCAGCATAATACTAGAACCCGAGAAAACCAATATGCGCCAATAACTAATATCCACGGACAACAATAAACTTGTGCAAACATCGATTATGACGTACAAAAACAATATAGAAAAGACCGAAAATCGAATTCCAGGACAAGTGATATGCAACCAACAGTAGTAAGCGAGCGACTAACAATTTACAATAACTCAGCAACGTCAAAGTTTATGTCTTGATTCTCAAACAACATAGAAAAGGTGACAACAGAGAAAGCCGAAAGAGAATAGTGATCAAGAAAAAGTGTTATAGAGATAGTGAATAGCATTGGTGAAAGGAGTTTTCTTCTTCAAACTCATCCCTCAGTCGGCGGATCGAGTCCGATGGGAGGGCGCTGGTACTTTCCTTGGCTTTATGCACCAGCCTCCTCTTTGGTTTTTTCTTCTCCGAGTCTAGAGAGTTCGGGGCCCTTTTTCTCTTCTTCTCGTCACCTTGATTCGGAGCAGGGAACTCGAAAGGCACATCCCCACGTTCGGATGAAGGCCTCATAGCAACATCCTTGGGGAGACCTACAAAAGAAAATAGAGCCAATAATAATTCGACAACACAACGAGATAATCAAAACCTTATCAAACCAGAAAAGGAAACTTACCATGATTATGGACCTCCCACCGACCCTTCGATAATTCCATCCAAACACGCTCGGAGTATGGTCTCTGTGACACAAGATCCTCGACCCATTCCATGAGCTAAGGAACCACACCCCGCATCTGGGCCGCAGCTGCAACACCAAAAATACCCATAAGAAAGGAGATAAGAGGAGAAACAACAGATTAAATCTTCAAGGCAAAGTAATACTTACGTTTCATGTTCCATTTCTCGGGAAATGGCAAGTCCTCGGCAGAGATCAAATATGAAGTCTTTATTCGAACAAAATGGCCCATTCAACCTCGATCCCAAACCTCATCTATACTCGAGAACTTGGCCCTACTGGAATGGCGAGCAAGCTTGATTGGCCCCCCTCAATAGAGTCGGGGACTATAGAGACGAATAAGGTGATCGAGGGTGAAGGGACACCCCTCAATTTTGTTTACAAAGAATCGAAGGAGAATCACTATTCTCCAGAATGATAGGTGAATCTGGCCAAGAGTTGTGCCGTACCTCTTGCAGAAGGCAATAATGATCGAGTCTAAGGGACCCAACGTGAAGGGATAAGTGTAAATACTTAAAAACCTTTCCACATGGGTAGTGATTGACTCCTCAAGCAAAGGCACCACCACATGTTTATTGGCCCAGTTGCAATCTTCTTTAACCCTGGTGAGGAGATCATCGGTGATCGTACATATGTATCTCGAGACCGGCTCACATCGACCCGGTACCGAGAAAGATTTTTCTATCTTAAAATCGGCAACGATCGGGTACCTTGTAGGAACAAACTCCTCAGGGTGTGGTTCCGCCGCAGCTCCGTCGCCGGCGGGTTGTGATGAAGAGGTGGCCTCCTTTGCGGGACAGTCTTAGAAGTTTTCGCCATTGTAGAACGGAAGAAAAGAAAATTAGGAAGGTATGTTTAGCGGTTTGCTAAAAGTTTAATAAATTTTGGTGCAAGAATTGGAGAGCAAAGGGATTTTTGAAGAACAAGAATAGGAGGAGCTTTGAACGTAAAGTTTGAATAAATTAAAGTTAGGGTATTTATAGCTTGCTGATGACGGTTCAGAACCCGTAGTAGCTGACCAGCAACAGACATGCATTTAATGGCTTGGTAACTAGGCCGACGGGACGTTCGGTACCCGTTTGTCACTTACATCATAGTCGGGTGTCTTAGTGACCATTCGTCGCTTACGTCATGGCCCATCGAGACGGGAAAATCGGGCTCGCCCCTTGTGTGACTAATCGAGACATGAATATGATAGGTTAAGGTTCGATCTTGAATTATATCGAACCGAGGTGCGAGGTTATATCGTTAAGTTCGAGACCCTAGGACCAAACAAAATTGAGATCATGTGACATCGAGGGAAATTTGCCAAACCGAATAACAAAAGGACGAAATATCCGCGATCGGTTATACATTACAGTTGAAATCTCGGCACGTATCAAGGATAGCCAATTAATTAGCTAATCGTGAGATTTCTTACCTCATATAGAATTGTATCAAGAGTAGGACTCCCTTACTATATAAAAGGGGCCTGATCATTTGTAAAACGGGGGACATTACACAACATAAAGCAATATACTATCATTTTCTAGATTTTATCATCTTGTTACTCTGTTCATACATTAGTTGAAATATCTATTAGTTCAAGGGTGATCGCATTCGAGGGCCAAGATTGTTCGATTTGTGTAGTTTGTATTTATTCCTTTATTGTCAATTTCAATATTAATCTATTCTCTAAATTTGTATCAAGTTGTATCACGTATCCTTAGAACCACGTATAAATTCAATTGTTATCCGATTTAAAGGGTAAACAAATACATGTAAAATTCGGCCATCACATAATTAGAGCAATATTTACGTTAAGAAAGGAAAGTTTATGCAAAGAATCATATAAAGAGTCAAATCAGTGAAGAGATAAAGAAAAGGCATAGAGAAATTCCAGAAATATTAACCAATTTAGATACCTTGAACCTGCACGGGTTTTTCGATAAAACTCTTACTCAAATCTTTTGCAAAAAAAAAAGAAGTGGAAAAATGAAGGAAATGATTTCTGATTTGAGTAATTAGGGAAGAGATTATGCTATGACATTTTAAAAGAAATAGGTAGAATAGTTAGGGAAAAGAAAGAAACTAAAACAAGGAAAGAAAGAGAAGGATTAAATAAAGAAAATGTTTCAAAGATGGGAAAGAGGGGAGCATGGTGATTTGTCGATGATGAGTTAACGGGGAAGGGGTTCTTTGTTGGCTTTAGAGATGGAATTGGGAATATTTGATTTTGGATTAGTTTAGATAAAAGGTTTGGAAAATACTGGTAAATGGCTAAATAGTTGGGATTTTTACCTAGCTATACTATAATACAAACCTATTCACTACATTTATTTAGGTTCCTTATTAATTACTTTGTATATATATATATATATATATATATATATATATATATATATATATATATATATATTTATATTTACTAGTTATATTAAAAATCGTAAAAAAGAAGAAATTTAAGATCTCTTAAATCTAGCCTATCAGTTACATGACAGTCAACCCCCATTTCCAAGAATTCCTCCTACATTTAAGATTATTTCCTTTTGCAAAGATTACAAAATCATCTTTTCTCTTTCTTAACAATTAGCCAAAATTATTCTTACCCATAGTAAGAAATCTCGCTTACTAAAATCTTTCTTACCCAAAGTTATCCCCCCAAAATTGGAGATTCTTTTCCTCTTCCAAAGCTTTTGAAATTCAATTTCTCTCTTTCTTACTAATCACCCAAAATCTCTATTTTGGGGAAAAAATACAATAAGACGAAGTTCGAAATATTGCTCTAGAATAAAGTTGTGGTTAAGTTTTGAATCTTGTTTTCTTTTTTTCTAAAATTTTTATTGTATGTGACTTGTATATGATATATCAATATCCAAGATAATACTCGATACAATACTAATACAATTATATTAATTTTTAGTGTAGAGTTGTTATTGAAACTTGAAGAAGATGAAGATCATAATTGTGTCACAAGTTTTCAGAAATGTATTGCGATTGTATTATAATTGTATATGTATCATAATTATTGCAGGAATTGTATTATAAATGTATGATAATTATATATTCATTGTATATTGTTACGAGGAGTTGTGCATTCGTGACGAATTTCACAATTTGTATCACAAGTATCATAATAGTATATTAATTTATTAGTATTGTATCATTTATTATTTTGGGTATTAATATACCGAATACAAGTTAGATACAATAGTGATACAAGTATGATACATTTATGTTTTAGACATTGATATATCTGATACAATTCAAACACAATTATGATACAATTATCATAAAATTTCAGAATATTGTTTAATAATATAAAGTTAACGGTAATGGTGGAAAGAGAAAAGATGAAGATTCTGGGCATAGATTAAGGGATTTTGATGTAAATAAAAGGAGAAGAGGAGAGGAAAAAAAAGAAAATGATATAATTGAATCCCTTAATTGAAGACAGTAATAATGGAGTGAGAGTCTTTTAAGAAGCAATATATACAATTTGTAAGAAAAATCTAGATACTTATTAAAAACTTCAAAACATAGAGAACATAGGTAAATATGTTTCTAATATAGTATAGCTAGGTAAAATCCCCTAAATAAATATTGGGCTATTTCGGCCAAGTTTGGTGGGTTACGAGATTAGAATTGCTAAGGGGAAATTGTTTGAGTTGGTTTGGACTAGGAATAGATTATTTGGGCTTGATTCTAGGAGAATAATTCAGCTACTATTAAAATGTCATAGTAATAAAATAATTAGGAGTGATAATGAATAAATAAAAAAATAAGATACAAGAAGTTGAAAAACAAATACTATTTTATATAAATATTTGAACAAGCTAAAAATAAATTTTAAATGCTTTATATTTTAGAAGTTGCTAATATGTAGTAAAAACATATATTATAAAGAATGTAAAAATAACAACAACAACAACAACAACAACAACAATAATAATAATAATAATAATAATAATAATAATAATAATAATAATAATAATAATAATAATAATAAAAGTTGTAGTACTTGTAATAATACATAAAAAATGCTATAAATATTTTTATGACTCTTAAATAAAATAGTAGCTCATTAGAATAATATGGAGTAAGGATGGACACAATTGGGTGTCAACCGCTGATTTTCAGGAGTTGCTGATGTCTGGTGTGATATGCTTCGCGATCGCGAAGCTACTATCGCGATTTCTGAAGGGGAACCTTGGTCTGGGGCGGAATTGTTCTTCGCGAACGCGGGGACTGGGTCACGAACGCGAAGAAGTGGGGGACTTACCCTTCGTGAAAGCGACCGTCGTCTCACGAACGCATAAGGTTATGGGAGGAAGGGAGTGTGTTACTCTTCACAAACACGTTCTTTGGCTCAGGAACGCGAAGGCATGTGGGAGTAAGCCTTCGCGAATGCGAAGAGTAGCTCGCGAACGCGAAGACCTTTTGGTCGTTGTTTTCCGCGAAAGCGTTAGGTGCTTCGCGAACGCAGAGAACACCTGATGCCCAGTATTAAAACATTCCAAAATCTGGATTTGAACCATTTTTTACAATTTTCAAGTTAGAGCTCAGCCTAGAGGCGAATGTTGAAGAGGTTTTTCATCCCAACTTTAATAGTTAGTAGATTTTAAATTTTTTTATTACATTGCATAAACACCCATTGATTTTAACCTTTAATCTAGGATTTTTCATGGTAGAAATTAGGGAGTTAGGTAGAGATTAGGGATTTTGAGAAATTGAGATTTAGAACTCGAATTGAGGTCGGATTTCAAAATAAAATACATAATCGAGCTCGGGAGTGAATGTGTAATTGAGTTTTGGTCCGAATCTTGTATTTTGACCAAGCGAGTCTAGGGTTGACATTTATTGACTTTTACCAAAATCATTAAAGGTTGAATCTTTTTCACTCGTGGTAGTTTCTAAGGCCTAATTTAAATTATTTGAACTATATTTGGCTAGATTTGACTTGTTTGGAGGCTAATTCTAAAGAAAAAGCCGCAGTTGTGCATTGATTTGGTTGCGGAGTGACGTAAGTGTGTGGTTAACCTTAACTTGAGGGATTATGATTTGTTGGTCTATTTGCTACGTGTATTATATGCGGGGACGACGTATATGTGAGGTGACGAGTATATATATGTTGTCATTGGGTTAAAGCATGGGGGTGAAATATTTTTCTTTGTACTAGGTTGTTAAATTGACTATGTTTTTCATGTTTAGGATAGATTATTACTTCTTTAATTATTCGCCTCGTATTTATTATTTATTTTAATGATGTTAAGTTGAGTTTGGTATCATGGAACTATAATTGAAGTGAAGTTGCTTCCCACCTTGCATTGTTATCTCGAATTTGTATTGTTGTTTGGTGAGGAAGAGTGGAAAGCACGAAGGGTTATGCCATGCTATTTTGGTGAGGCCGTGCCTTATTTGCCTTGATTATCATCCTTTGAGAGGTTGTGAGGATTAAAGCACGAAGGGTGTCATGCATTTGATTACTTATCACCATTTATTATATTATGGGAGGTTAACAGTAAAAGTACGAAGGGTGATGCCATGCTATTTTATTTATGATATTACATGGTGAGGACAAGAGTAAAAGCATGAAGGATGATGCTGTGCCATATTTATTTCATTGCCTTATTTGATTTTCGGATTGGTGATTTACTTGGTTACTTTGTTGCTTATTTCGGAATGGTGATTTCGTACTTGTCGTTCTTATGATATTTCGCCATTTTTGCATGTCACCTCCCAGTTAATGTTTTAATTGCTCTACGTGTTGTTTTGTTGCTATATGTATCCGTATATGTTACAAGTAGGTGTCTTGTCATATCCTCGTCACTACCTCGGCGAGGTTAGGCTCGACCCTTACGGAGTACATATGGTCGGTTGTACTCACGTTACACTTCTGCACTTCTTGTGCAGATACTGGTGTCGATCCCAGCAGCGTCTAGTGGTGTCCTGCTCAGATTCAGCTACATTTGGAGACTTGAGGTATAGCTGCACAACTTCCGCAGCCCTGAAGTCCCCTTCTTTATCTAGTCTCAAACAGTTGTATTTGCTTCAGACCATATCTGTAGTACTTTAGTTGCTCATATATTCGTTACTCAGGATTATGGGAGATATTTAGATATGGTCATATGTATTTTATTATTCCATTTCAGACTATTTCAGTTAATTTTTATTAATGTTTCTTTCGACTTGTTATAATTGGTTAAATAAGCTAGCTAATGTTGGCTTGCCTAGCAAGTAAAATATTAGGCGCCATCACGAATTCCGAGGGTGGGATTCCAGATCGTGACAAGTTGGTATCAGAGCACTAGGTTGCTTAGGTCTCATGAGTCATGAACAAGATAGTAGAGTCTAGAGGATCGGTACGGAGACGTTTATACTTATCTTTTAGAGGCTTTGGAGCTTTAGGAAAATTTGACTTCTTTCTTTCTCTATCGTGCGATTTTTTTCTATCACTAAAGTTTGAATCACTCCATTCTTGTTCTCTCACAGATGGTGAGAATACACACAGTATCTATAGCGGGTAAGGAGTCGGAGCCCCAGGGTGCTATCCCTACCAGGGGTAGAGGCCAGGGCCAAGGTCGAACTAGAGGCAGAGCTCAGCCTAAAGCACGTCCAGCATCACCTATTCCAGAGCCTCAGATCGAGAAGGAGAGAAGGCTCCTGTTCAGACCGTGACAGTTGGACCAGCTAAGGTCCCGAAGGGGTTTATTGCTACACCAGTACTTCAGGACACTCTAGTCCGCTTGTTGGGCTTTATGGAGAGTGTGGCCCAGATTGGTGCATTTCCGGTGGCACCAACCATCTCTCATGATGAGGGAGGAGCACAGTCTCTCGATACTCACACTCCGAAGTAGATGGCTCTCATATATCAGACTCCAATAGTTCTACCAGTTAGGGTAGTTCAGCCTATTGTTACACAGACCGGGGAGAGGCGCGCAATATCTTCTGAGGGATCGATGAGGTTGTATAAGTTAACAAAGCTCTTCCTTATTCATTTTAGTGGTGCCCCTTCTAAGGACCCATATGATTATTTGGACTGTTGCTGTGAGGTGTTGCACAAAATGGGTATTGTTGAGTCCAATAGAGTAGATTTTGTAGTGTTTCTGATGACCGGTTCTCCCAAGAGGTAGTGGCAGGATTATGTGCGAAGCAGACCAGCAGGTTCACTACCACACACTTAGGATTAGTTTTCACAGTTGTTTTAGGAGAAGCTCATTCCCTTCAATTTGAGAGCGAAGTACCGTAGGAAATTTGAGCGCCTTCAGCATGGTAGGATGACCATTACCAAGTATGAGACCCAATCTCTGGACCTAGCCCGCCATGTAGTTATCTTACTCCCTACTGAGAGGGAAAGAGTGAGGAAATTCATTTATGGACTTACTTTAGGTATCGGGCTACATATGACCCGGTGATGATATTTCTTTCAAGAGGGCCGTAGAGATTGCTAGACGGATCGAGATGATACGTGGTCAGGGTAGAGAGACGGTATCTGAGAAGAGGACTCATCATTTTGGTATGGGATATTCTCCCAGAATAATTTAGTCAGCACTTCAGGCATCCCATAGTGCTTCGAGTAGTCGTGGTTCTTATAGGTCTCATCCTGAGCAGCTACCTTATAGCACACCTTCAGCTCCTATTAGTGAACCTCTGATCCAGAGTTATCAGGGTGGTTATCCAGGTCGACAGGGTCAGTTCCAAAGTCAGCAGTCACAACAGCCAAGGACTTGTTATACTTGTGGAGATCCGAGGCACGTCGTAAGATTTTGCCCTAGGTCACAGGGGAGGACACCATAGCAAGGTTCGTGTACCGTGGTTCTGGAATCGGTTGCTCCACCGCCTACTCAGCCAACTAGAGGTAGAGGTCAGGCTATTAAAGGTGGAGGCCAGCCAAATAGAGGCCGTCTGAGAGGAGGAGGTTAGAGTGGTGGGGCCCAACCCTAGTTTTATGGATTTCCAACTAGACCTGAGGCAGAGTCATCTGACGCTGTCATCACATGTATTGTTCCAATTTTCCATAGAGATGCCTCAGTTTTCCATAGAAGGGATGTCTAGCATATTTGACCTACATCTGTGATCCTAGTGCGGAGGTTCCTGTCATGGATTGAAGACCAGTTGTGCGCGAGTTTCTAGAGGTATTTTCTGTAGATCTACCGGGGATGCCACTCGAAAGAGATATTTACTTTTGTATTGACTTGACCTCCGATACTCAACCCATTTCTATTCCACCTTACCGTATGGCCCAAGCTGAGTTGAAGCAACTGAAGGAGCAGTAGGAAGATTTGATTGATAAGGGATTCATTAGACCTAGTTTATCGCCCTGGGGTGCACCAATGTTGTTTGTGAAGAAGGATGGTTCGATGAGGACGTGTGTAGATTATCAGTAATTGAACAAAGTCACTATCAAGAACAAGTATCCTTTGCCGAGGATTGATAACTTATTTGATCAGCTTCAGGGTGCCAAAGTGTTTTCGAAGATTGATTTGAGATTTGGCTACCATCAGTTGAATATTAGGGCATCGGATGTCCCTAAGACATATTTTCAAACTCGGTATGGTCACTATGAGTTCTTAGTGATGTTATTTGGCTTGACAAATACCCTAACAACATTTATGGATTTGATGAATCGGGAATTCAAGCCCTATTTGGATTCTTTTATGATCCTTTTCATTGATGATGTTTTGGTTTACTCCCTCAATAGAGAGGAACATGAGCAGCATCTTCGAGTTGTACTTCAGACCTTGAGAGATAGTCAGTTATATGCCAAGTTTTTAAAGTGTAAATTTTTGTTGGAATCGGTTGCCTTTTTGGGGCATGTAGTATCCTCCGAGGGCATTAAAGTGGATCCTAAGAAGATTGAGGCAGTTTAAAACTGTCCTAGACCTATTTCAACTACATAGATTCAGAGCTTCCTAGGTTTGGCGGGTTATTATTGTCGATCCGTGGAGGGATTTTCATCTATCCCAGCCCCATTGACTAGATTAACCCAGAATGGTGCCCCATTCAAGTGGTCTGATTAGTGTGAGTTGAGCTTTCAGAAGCTCAAGATTGCTTCAAGTGCAGCTCCAGTGCTGGTGTTGCCTACGGGTTCAGGGTCTTAGACCGTATATTGCGACGCATCACGTATTGGGCTGAGCACAGTATTGATGCAGGATAGTAGGGTGATTGCCTACGCATTGCGGCAGTTGAAGGTTCATAAGAAGAACTACCCTGTTCATGATTTAGAGTTGGCAGCTATTGTTCATGCATTGAATATTTGGAGGCATTACCTCTACGTCGTGTCATGTAAGGTATTCACAGAACATAGGAGTCTACATCACTTGTTTAAGCAAAAGGATCTAAACTTGAGGATGTGGCGGTGGTTGGAGCTATTAAAATACTATGATATCAATGTTTTGTACCATCCCGAGAATGCCAATGTTGTGGCTAATACCTTGAGCAGAAAGGCTGAGAGTATGGATAACCTTGCATATATTCTAGTTGGTGAGAGACTGCTAGCATTAGATGTTCAGGCATTAGCCAATCACCTCATTCTTGCGTGATTTCTCGGTCTTCTTTGTATGCGCATATCATAGAGCGTCAGTATGACGACCCCCATTTTCTTGATCTTAAGGACACAATGCAGCACAGAGATGCCAAGGAGGTTTCTATTGGAGATGATGGGGTGTTGCATATGCAAGGTCGGATTTTTGTGCCCAATGTGGATGGGCTATATGAGTTGATTCTTTAGGAGGCCCACAGTTCGCGGTATTACATTCATCCGGGTGAAGCCAAGATGTATCAGGACTTGAGACAACATTATTAGTGGATAAGAATGAAGAAAGATATAGTAGAATATATGGCTCGCTGTTTGAGCTGTCAGTAGATGAAGTACGAGCATCAGAGGCCTGACGGTTTACTTTAGAGACTTGATATTCCCGAGTGGAAGTGGGAGTGTATTACCATGTATTTCGTTGTTGGGCTCCCACAGACATTGAAGAAATTTGATGCAGTATGGGTCATTGTGGTTGACCAAGTCGGTGCATTTATTTATGGTGGCGACTACTTATTCTTCAGAGAAGCTGGCTTATATTTATATCTGTAAGATTGTTCATCTCAATAGTGTACCAGTGTCTATTATCTCCGACCGAGGCACACAGTTCACATCACATTTCTGGAGAGCTGTGAAGCGGGAGTTAGGTATGCGAATTGAGTTGAGTATAACTTTTCAATCCAGATGGACGGGTAGTCCAAGCGCACCATTTAGATCATGGAGGACATGCTACGCACATGTGTTATGGATTTTGGGGGTTCTTAGGATCAATTCTTACCACTTGCGGAGTTTTCCTACAATAACAACTCCTAATCGAGTATTCGGATGGCTCCTTATGAGGCCTTATATGGCAGGCGGTGTCATTCTCCAGTTGGTTGGTTTGATCCAGGAGAGGCTAGGTTTTTGGGCACTGATTTGGTTCGGGATGCCTTGGAGAAAGTCAAGTTAATTTAGGATCGAATTCGTTTAGCCTAGTTTATCCAGAAGAGTTATGCTAATCGGAGGACGCGTGATGTAGAATTCATGGTGGGAGAGAGGATTGTGCTGCGGGTTTCACCCATGAAAGGAGTGATGAGGTTCGCAAAGAAGGGCAAGTTGATTCGAGGTATATCGGTCCTTTTGAGATTGTTGAGAGGGTTGGTGAGGTTGCCTACAAACTTGCATTTGTATCCAGCTTATTGGTAGTTCACCCGGTTTTCTATGTTTCCATACTCCGAAAGTATCACGGTGATCCGTCCCATGTATTAGATTTTAGCTCAGTCCAATTGGACATGGATTTGACTTATGAGGAGGAGCCGATTGCTATTCTAGCCTGATAGGTCCAGAAGTTGAGGTCTAACAGTTATCCTTCTGTGAGAGTGCAGTGGAGAGGTCAGCCAATCGAGAAAACTACATGGGAGTCTGAGTCTGATATACGGAGTAGATACCCATACCATTTCATCAGTCCAGGTACTTTTTTATGTCCGCTCGAGGATGAACGTTTCTTAGAGGTAGAGAATGTGGTGACCCTATAGGTCATTTTGAGTACTAGTTCTTATTTCCATTTTCTGAGACCTCTATTAGCACCATTTAATATTTTTCGATTTACGTGCAGGGTCCGTGTCTTTTTTAAAAAAGTTATTCTATGAAAATTTGAAGAAAATATAATTTTTGGCATTAAAAATAACTTGAGATGACGACGGTCAAAATTTTGTGTAAATGACCCTGGATCGATATTTTAATAATCCCGGTGGGTCCGTATCGTGATTTGGGACTTGGGCATATGCCCGAAATTGAATTCGGAAGTCCCTAACTTGATTTGACTTGTTTTGCCGAAAGCTAGTAATTTGAAGGTTTGGAAATTTCTTAGGTTTGACTTTAGGTTGACTTTGTTGTTATCGGGTTAGGATTTTAGTTCTGGGAGTCATTATAGGTCCGTTTTGTTATTTGAAATCTGTCAACAAATTTTGGTGCAAATCGGAGTTGGTTTGATAGGATGCAGAAGCTTGGTTGTGATTTTAGAGGTTCTTGAGTTTTCTTTGAAACTTCATTCATTTTGATCTTTGATTCGTAGTTAGAGATGTTATTTTGATGTTTTGATTGCGCAAGCAAGTTCTTATGAAGTTATTACACTTGTGTGCATGTTTTATTTGGAGCCCGAAGGGCTCGGGTGAGTTTCGGATAGGCTACAGACCATTTCTGACTTAGGAGATGGCTGGTTTTCAGCAGTTCCTGGTGTCTGGTGTGACGTGCTTCGTGATCACGAAGGGAATACTTGGGATGGGGCGCAGTTATTCCATGCTAACGTGGGGACTGGGTCACAAACGCAAAGTAGTGGGGTGCTTACCTTTCGCGAACGCGACCGTCCTCTCGTGAACGCGTAGGGTTATGGGGTTCCGGGAGGTAGGTAGTCCATTACTCTTAGCAAACGCGTTCTTTGGCTAGCGAACACGAAGGTAGGGGGAGTAAGCCATCGCTAATGCGAAGGCCTTTTGACTGTTGTTGTTCACGAACGCGTCAGGTGCTTCGCGAACGCGACGAACACCACACACCCAGGTATTAAAACATTCCAAAGTCGGGATTTGAACCATTTTTACCATTTCAAGTTAGAGATCGGCCTTGAGGCGATATTGAAGAGGGTTTTCATCCCAACTTCATTGGTTGGTAGATTTTAACTTGTTTTATTATATTTTCATAAACACCCATTGATTTTAACCTTTAATCTAGGACTTTTCATGGTAGAAATTAGAGATTTAGGTAGAAATCGGAGATTTTGAGAAATTGAGATTTAAACATTGAATTGAGGGTGGATTTTGAAAAAAATACATAACCGGGCTTAGGGGTGAATGGGTAATTGGGTTTTGGTCCGAATCTCGAGTGTTGACATTTTTCAAAATCATTAAAGATTGAATATTTTTCACTCGTGGGTAGTTTCTAAGGCCTAATTTGAATTATTTGAACTATATTTGGCTAGATTTGATAGGTTTGGAGGCTAATTCTAAAGGAAAAGCAGCAGTTGTGTATTGATTTGGTTGTGAAGTGAGGTAAGTGTCGTGGTTAACCTTAATTTGAGGGATTAAGACTTGTTGGTCTATTTGCTACGTGTATTATGTGCTAAGACGACGTATATGTGAGGTGACGAGTATATATACGTTATCATCGAGTTAAAGCATGCGGGTGGAAATTATCTCTTTGTACTAGGTTGTTTCATTGACTATGTTTTCCATGTTTAGGAAAGATTATTACTTCTTTAATGATTCGTTTCGTATTTATTATTTATTTTAAAGATGTTGGAATGTTTTGAAAGTTGAGTTTGGTATCATGGCACTATAATTGAAGTGAAGTTGCTTCTCGCCTTGCATTGTTATCTCGGATTTGTATTGATGTTTGGTAAGGAAGAGTGGAACGCACGACGAGTATTGTCATGCCTTATTTGCATTCATTATTGATGGTAGGCTATAATCTCGTGTTTTAGTCATTTATTGCACTAAAATTTATTGCACTTTAAGTGAGTTGAGCTTTATTTGTTAGTGTTTTACACTAATTGTGTGTTTTATGTCTTTTAGGAGGACTCCGAGCTATCTAGATGTTGCAGAATGAACTCGAGCTATTTGGAGCTTTGAAGTCTAAGTAAAATTTAAAGGGATTAAGTCAGGATCAAGTTCGTGGGTCGAAAACCATGTCTGGATATCAAAAGGTCAAGAAAAATCCGTACTCAGAGAAAATAACACACCTGCGGCACGTGGCGCGGAACGCCTGTACAAAAGCCCTGCTTCCTGTCTGAAACAACTCTCTGGATTTCCCCACTAATGCCCCGCATGGTGTGTTGCCCCATGCGGCGCGCCTGCGCAAACTTTACAGGGTAAATGTCCTATTTCACGTAGGAAAAGGTGTTTTCGTTTGGGCCTGACCCTACTTGATATAAATACATGGAAAACGTTATTTCCTGGACTTTGGGACACATCTAAGACCTAAGGAGGCTAAGGAGGAGGTAGAGAAGCAAAAGCACAAGGAATTCAACATTCAATCCTCACTCAAAACACGAGTTTGAATCGTTTTATGTTTTACTTTACTTTACACATATTTGTGATGAATTACTCCATATCTATGAAGTTGTTCTCTTTAGGGTTTGATGGATTTGGTGTATTTATATTTGTTTGCGGATTATAACTCTAGTTTTTATGCATTGAATCATTTTGGATGTTTTAATAGTTGCATCTAAATTCACATGTTCATGTAATCGAGAGAGGCATAACTTGTGATATCTTTGCATTATCTTGTTGTTTAAATTAATTAATTCCTATTAGTAATCGAAAGAGGCTAGTTGAATTGTTTATTAAACCTAGTTATGAGGATAATCTAAAGAGGTTCTCCTAAAGACCAATCCACTACAAAGTCGTGCATATCTTCACCGAGCTTAAATTGGTTCATATTATGAGGTTGAGACTTAATCGAGAGAGGGGTTTCTACTAGATGTTTGAACTAATAATTGAGTGAATTCGAGGGACTCAAATGAACATTAGAAGTGAATTACTAAAGTTAAATCCCAGACATTTATCTTGCACCTATCCACTCAATCCCTATTTTCTCCCATTGATATCTTCCTTGCTTACTTTTGTTTCGAGTGTCATTCGTCAATTAGCTTTAGATTCTTAGTTAATTTTAGTTTTTAATAACATAATTCTAAACTGTTGATTATTGTCACGCCCCAAACCTGAAGGGACGTGGCCGGCACCCGGTACCATACTTGGCCCGAGCGTACCACTCTGTAACTGTGAATTCTAGAGGAATAACCCTCAACCTACGCCGATGAGACCATATTCCGAATCATCTGAAAATATCGTCTGTCTCATCTAAGGGGTAAACATACCCAAAAACTCATATATATATATATATATATATATATATATATATATATATATATATATATATAAATGTACAGACTGAGGAGGCCGCCGTGAACATCTACTGTTATACAAACTATACAGGACTTGTCTACAAGCCTCTAGAGATAGTTGAACTGTATCATGGTCGGGACAGGGCCTCGACCTACCCATCAAACCTGTATATATATAACAGACTCCAAGGTCTAGACCTGGTAACTCCGGGGAAGTGGAGCTTACCAACCAAGCTGATATTTGGCTCTGTCTACTGGGAAGGTCTATCCAGCTGTCTATCAGGACCTGCAGGCATGAAATGCAGCGTCCCCAACAAAGGGACGTCAGTACAAATAATGTACTGAGTATGTAAGGCAACAAAATAACTGAAAGCTGAAACTGAATTGATGATATAATAACGAAATGTAACTGGGAGTCAAAAATAATCTGAAGATATGCTTACCTGCTGATACTGACTCAACTCTCTCCATATAGTATGTAAAAAAATTATCCGACCCTATAAGGCTCGGTATGTGTAACTGCCCTGCCGTAGTAGGCTCGCTCATAGGTGCTCGGCCATACTAGGCTCTGTATCTCAGCCATTCTGGGCTCGCTCATAGGCGCTCGGCCACAGTAGGCTCGGTATATACTTACCATCTGATCAGTGGTTGCCCAATAGGGGCCTGCCCACCGATTATAGCTCGATGGTGGTAAAAATACTATAACACTGTATATATATATATATATATATATATATATATATATATATATATATATATATATACTCTCTGCTCTCTTAGATGAAATAAGACAATACTAAACTGAATATGAAGTCCCGATAAGGGAGAATACTGTAACTCCTGAGACTAGGATAATGTGAATAAATTAAGGAATACGAACTTCTCTTTATGCCTCGTTATCAAACTCATGTAGTTACGGGATCATGCCAAAATGAAGAAAGGTTTAGCCTTAACATACCTTATCACAATATTTCCAATCACCAACTTGAACTCACCTCTTCTCACCTTAATCTACAACAACGATAATAATACTATCATTAAGTTACGAAAGGTACAACTAACGCACAACGAACGACAAGCTTATTTTGTATTAAAACGGACAGCATCTCCCCTATAATCCTTACTTCTTCCAAATTCAAGATAACACCACAACACCAAAAACAACAATAAGAACATATATACATTAGTTTCCAACCTTATGCATACCATACAATACTACAAAACAGCCCAACACACCCCAATCGCTTCATACACAAAACGACCACCGTAGTAGTGTCAACAACCCGAAATTGTTACGATGAACGACCAGCCCAACATCCTGCATTTATGTGGTGTTTCTCCACACCCTTCCTCCTCCAAAACTCTCACAAAACAGTAGTAAAAGATGCTGCCCAACAGCACAACAAAACAGTCCACAAAACAGTCCGCTACAAGTGAATAACTCGAACTCACGGCTTCCGATCACCGTCCCGTGAGTTCTTACAAGTATAGAACGACTTACCATGAATTTACAGCAGACAAAATGGATGAAAGAGAGCAGTAAACTCACCTTATTTGTTGGATAACTCAGCTCCTATCTTGGTTCTTCAAACTCTAGGTTTTACCTCCAATTAGAACTTGGAAGGGAGAGAAAATCAATTAGGGTTTGTGGAAAATTTTTGGGAGGATTTGTTTGCAGAGCTTATGTCTGATTATTATGCTCTATTTTAAGTCTAATATATGAAGAATATAGGCCTTTAAAAGGCCTCTATGGACGACCCGAAATGGCCCATTTTTGGGCTTTCATTTAAGCAAGTAGGTGACACATCTACTTGTCACCTAGCAGCTTGCGCAGTATTGCAAACATGCCCATTTCTCTCTACTCCGATGTCGTATTGACAAACGGTTTAATGCGTTGGAAATTAGACTCATAGATCTTTAATTTGATGTGTGGAACACCCCATAAATCTAAGTATATTGGGAGAAAATGCAGTTACATTTGACCCAAAGTTTCTGTAAAACTTATGAACGTAACTTGTGATGACTTTCATCGACTTTTGTTCCACCACTCGCTTGACTTAAAAACATAACACACGACTATCATACAACTAACATAACTCATAACATAACCTACTTATCAATTTAAACACCCTGGTCTCACTCCAAAAGTACATGTTATAACATTCCCAATTTGTCGACTTTCGACGAAACATTATTTGTTTTCAGTTACTTTAGCTTCTGAAACTTCCAACCATCTTTGTACCTGTTGTTCATGATCTTCAATATTTGTAACCTCCGAGGTAATATGATTAACTTACTTTTCAAACTTTTCAAATATGATTTCATTTCCGAGCTTACATCAATTGACTTATGACGACTCGTACGTACGAAAACATGGGTTGTAACATCATTCCCCCCTTTGGAACATTCGTCCTCGAATGTTGATTGGTGCACTTATCAGTCTCATAACCTATTGCTCTCATAAATACTTTATTGCTGGCCTTTCCATCTAGGCAACTGTTCTATGAATAAATCCATAGGCTAGGGCATTCCCGCCTTTAGGCCTCTTCTGACACCATGACTTTTGGTCTGAATCCTTCCAACCTCGTAATTATTGCGACCTTCTGTCATTCATCTTGTACGACTTTGTCCTTATATGTGTGCCTATGCGACTCTTCTGTTCCTTTTCATCCAGCTTTTAGCCAATCTCTAGGCCTCACTTTGGGAACATATATAGAACTATGACAAGTTGTTCCTCCCGGTGTATATAGGTGTAGTAAAGTTCTTCGCTCAGTAATTTTTCAAACTTACGACTGTTGCGATATCTTGTTTCGTAGCCTTGTAAATATATCGTTATGGATTTACTACATCTAGGTAGGTCATACTACACTATCACACTTGCTTCCATTTATTATTGCCGAGGTTTGCTACCCAACTCGATGTTACCTCTTGCTTCTTATCCTATATGTATAAATCTAAGTCCTTTAGTTCTTCTTCATTACTGTTCATCTTAAAAATGAAGGCCTGATATCATCTCATACTTTGGAACTTGTATCTGTCTATTGTTGATTCACCTTAATGTGGATCTATAATCTACCATTGATAACTTGAAACCTCTTACGTAATACATTGTCCTTAGGGATCACGTCTCATCAGGAAACATCTGAAGTTATTTTCTTGATCCATCTAGGGATGATACTATACTTCAATAAGTGTATTTCATCGCATCCCAACGTGATTCATCTTATAAGGGGTATTCTAATCTCATGCAATTCATGAGATCCCTTCTCTTTGAATCATTAACCAATTAATAGCCTTAATGTTATCCTCTTATATATCACAATTATACCATTATTCTACTACCAGGGAAACATTTTATCTCTTCAAATTTCTCATAGTCTTAGACTCCTCTGAGTTCGTTAAGGCTATACTGAGTTATTTTGTTTTTTTATAACTTACGGAAACCATCAGTTCTCTTGTTTTGATGGGCTTAATTCTGAGGCCTTACCTATTCTCGTCATCTTCTCAATCACCTCTGCTTATCCTTACTCATGTCCGCCTAAAACCATGTTTCTCTACCATACTTTATCTTGCGACCTACACATATTTATTTATAGTACTCACAACCTTCCTTTAACTTTCTAGCACCATACATTTCCTTATGTTATTCAGGAACTTCAAGCGGGACATGAAATTGTCTCTAACTCTTCTTTACTCTCTTAACTAGACCTCTCGGTACTTGGAAACTATAGGCTAGAAGATATGTCCCTGACAACACCACTATCATTTGTGGGTACTGAATCATGGCGCTTTTAGCCCGCTATCTGATGTTTGGACTATTCACAACCTTCTACATTTGAGCATTTCGTACCTTCTTAACCTTTACCTTACTTAGCTTTTAATTTCGCATTGTATCTTCTGTCTCTTTAATAACCTCCCTTCCACATAGGTAGAATTCACTTCCACTTCTTGAAGCTCTACTATAAACTTGCACCTCTAGTGCATACACAATCCGGTGGGAGCTTCATACTTACTCCTTATGAGACTGGTACTTTTTTTTCTAGCTTTATTGTAGAGCCATTGTAGAATATGGCTGTTGTACTATCTTTCTTGTACCTCTAATGTTAAGAGTGATTTTGCAATGTTCAGACTCCTAATTCACTTACCTGATGTAACTCGTTAGTTTCCTCTTCTCTCCCAGCCTTTAAGTAGGCTTAAGCTATCTTCCGATCTGTTGCTCGGGGTATTATTACTTTCACCTTTTGTGGACGCCATAGAACATCCATAATATAATCTTCTAACAATTCAAGCCTTTGTCTGTGAGGTGGACTCAATTCTTTCTTTTAAATTTATATCAGCGTCTCTTATAGTTGTAGGAATGTCAACATATATGCTACATGGATAATACTCTGAAATGTTAAGTGCGGTCATAACATAACTAACTCTGGGTCATTGATTTAATAATTCCTTTCGTGCCTTCTCAGTTTTCTTTAAAAGTGTGCAATTACTTCTCCTGGTCGTTCTGCCACTTATTGCATGAATACTTGGCTTATCCTAGTGCCCACACCTATTGGAATTTCGTGCAACTCATATGATCTCAAATATTACTTTTGATTTTTTTTTTTTTTTTAACTTTCCGTTCATTAGCCACGATAGGTGCCACTTTCTTAAGGAGTGTATATAATATTGTAGTGAGACTGTTGTTACAAGATCATTTTTTCTTTAGGTCATTATGCTTATGTTGAAGCCTTCTTCCTTATTTCCTCAGCTAGTCTTTCGTTGTAGCACTTAGGGAAGACCCTCTGACTCTAGTAGAGCTGTGAGCTTTTTACATCGTATACCCGATGAAATATTTGATATAATGACTCGCCAATAATTATCCTTAGTTACTTATCTCTACGCCCTTATGCTCGTAGGGTTGCTTCTGCACTCGAATTTTTATTATCTCCTCAGTGGCACTCTCTCTTTTATTTCCATAACACTTATACGGTACCTTTTACTGCCCAACTCCTATCAGAATATTCCTCAAGGATTACGATGTCGTATCTACGAGATCGAATTTCCTATGCTGGGTTTCACTTCATTTATCTTGCATGGTCTAGTGTTTTATCTAAGACCTCTTGTCTATCCATGACTAGGCTCTTACTGAATTCCTGAATGAACTTCTAACTACTCATCAGTCCATGCTCATATTTACCTTCTGGGTAACCACTCTTGGGTTATGTCTTCTACCTTAACTTAACTTTTGCACTGGCTCTTAATGTATCAAGTGTTCATTCGCTCTTATTTATCAATAACATTTGGTGTGGGAGCCCTTACTGCCTGCCTTCGTCGTCGTGCTTGCATAATGTTCTGGACTCGTATCATGTCTGTAGGTTCTGAATAGATGCAATATCATTCCTTTCACCATTTACTGCATTCTTCCTTTACTATTCCATAGTTACCTAAACCACTTAACTCTGACTTAATACCATATTACACCATCTTCCCCCCTTTAGGGGAGTATTAACATGTAATGCTATGAAGACTTACTTATAAATATTTTACCTCTTCATCTTTGACGTCTTTTCAAGTCTTTATTGACTCTTACTTGCCTTGCAGTAACCTTTATGTATCAAGGATAATTGAATATCTTACACACGACGGTATCAGATACCTAGTGTAACTGGAACACTTAGTCCCTTAAAATTAACTTTGCTCAAAGTTCTTGCTTTAGGGAAGCATCTTCCTGAGTGACCTTTACAGGTTATTCTTCTGTTGTCGATTTTATTATTGCTGGAATGCAATATTTGAAATTCTCTTGATGTCAACTATTATCACCTCATTTGATCCCTAATTGATGTTCAGTTTATCTTGTTCACTAGCCCATGCTAATTTCTATTACTCCGTGGGTCTAAATTTTTTTGTCTTGGTAATCATGTTGGACGCACCAACTCATTTCTCGAAATGAGGATATGACTTTTGGCCTATACTCTTTTATTGTCTCAAGACCTGTCACCTTTTATTTTTTTTTCCTTCACTTGACTATAGACTCTATCATCATATTATATTTTGATTTACTGTTATCACCCATTTATCACATATTACTCATAATACTTCATTTACTCTCTTCTTATTCTCCTGCCAATACTTCTGTTTATCGCATTATTCTGAAAACTTCAACAAAACATTGTTTCACTTTTAGCTCCCCTCGCTCAATCCACCATTTCGGGTTACTCTAACCCAAACTAGGTCTTGATATCCCATCCTTCTTTTAAATATATATGTTAGCTCCCATAGGGCATAACTGAGATGGGTGTGACTAATTGTACATACCTCTATTTTTGTTGAAGGTAACTTAGAATCCTTTTATTTCTCTGCCTGACGTGGAAATTCGGACAATCTTCATTAACTAGGTACCTCGTACCCTTCTTCACCTTGCTTCTGTTACCTGTTGAAACTTATACTTTTACCTTCTGATACTCCCATGGCCTGTTATTCACGGGGTATGTCAGATATTCCCGTCTTAGGGTAAATGGGAAATTTGCACATATGGTAAGCACGATCTAATAGGGTCTCAAACAGGGCCACGTAGTCAAGAATTCTCTCTCTACTAATGCTTTTATATGCTGTTGTATTAGCCCTTTAACTAGTTATAATTTTTCTAATTGAAAGCATCGCTATATCATTAGCAAACATAAGCTTTGGCTCGAACTCTTATGACTCAGCTCTATAGCACGATTCGGATTTGAATGAAGGGTAGCAGACTCCTAAATGCCTTGTAGCCTCTTGCTTATAAGTGTGGTGCACAACACACCCATAAACAAGACTCTACTAGACACGGCTTGTAGACTCCCTAGGATAGAACTGCTCTGATACCAAGTTTGTCACGCCCCAAACCTGAAGGGACGTGGCCGGCACCCGGTACCATACTTGGCCCGAGCGTACCACTCTGTAACTGTGAATTCTAGAGGAATAACCCTCAACCTACGCCGATGAGACCATATTCCGAATCATCTGAAAATATCGTCTGTCTCATCTAAGGGGTAAACATACCCAAAAACTCATATATATATATATATATATATATATATATATATATATATATATGTACAGACTGACGAGGTCGCCGTGAACATCTACTGTTATACAAACTATACAGGACTTGTCTACAAGCCTCTAGAGATAGTTGAACTGTATCATGGTCGGGACAGGGCCTCGACCTACCCATCAAACCTGTATATATAAAACGGACTCCAAGGTCTAGACCTGGTAACTCCGGGGAAGTGGAGCTTACCAACCAAGCTGATATTTGGCTCTGTCTACTGGGAAGGTCTATCCAGCTGTCTATCAGGACCTGCAGGCATGAAATGCAGCGTCCCCAACAAAGGGACGTCATTACAAATAATGTACTGAGTATGTAAGGCAACAAAATAACTGAAAGCTGAAACTGAATTGATGATATAATAACGAAATGTAACTGGGAGTCAAAAATAATCTGAAGATATGCTTACCTGCTGATACTGACTCAACTCTCTCCATATAGTATGTAAAAAAATTGTCCGGCCCTATAAGGCTCGGTATGTGTAACTGCCCTGCCGTAGTAGGCTCGCTCATAGGTGCTCGGCCATACTAGGCTCTGTATCTCAGCCATTCTGGGCTCGCTCATAGGCGCTCGGCCACATTAGGCTCGGTATATACTTACCATCTGATCAGTGGTTGCCCAATAGGGGCCTGCCCACCGATTATAGCTCGATGGTGGTAAAAATACTTTAACACTGTATATATATATATATATATATGTATATAAATATATATATGTATATATATATATATATATATATATATATATATATATATATATATATATACTCTCTGCTCTCTTAGATGAAATAAGACAATACTAAACTGAATATGAAGTCGCGATAAGGGAGAATACTGTAACTTCTGAGACTAGGATAATGTGAATAAATTAAGGAATACGAACTTCTCTTTATGCCTCGTTATCAAACTCATGTAGTTACGGGATCATGCCAAAATGAAGAAAGGTTTAGCCTTAACATACCTTATCACAATCTTTCCAATCACCAACTTGAACTCACCTCTTCTCACCTTAATCTACAACAACGATAATAATACTATCATTAAGTTACGAAAGGTACAACTAAGGCACAACGAACGACAAGCTTATTTTGTATTAAAACGGACAGCATCTCCCCTATAATCCTTACTTCTTCCAAATTCAAGATAACACCACAACACCAAAAACAACAATAAAAACATATATACATTAGTTTCCAACCTTATGCATACCATACAATACTACAAAACAGCCCAACACACCCCAATCGCTTCATACACAAAACGACCACCGTAGTAGTGTCAACAACCCGAAATTGTTACGATGAACGACCAGCCCAACATCCTGCATTTATGTGGTGTTTCTCCACACCCTTCCTCATCCAAAACTCTCACAAAACAGTAGTAAAAGACGCTGCCCAACAGCACAACAAAACAGTCCACAAAACAGTCCGCTACAAGTGAATAACTCGAACTCACGGCTTCCGATCACCGTCCCGTGAGTTCTTACAAGTATAGAATGACTTACCATGAATTTACAGCAGACAAAATGGATGAAAGAGAGCAGTAAACTTACCTTATTTGTTGGATAACTCAGCTCCTATCTTGGTTCTTCAAACTCTAGGTTTTACCTCCAATTAGAACTTGGAAGGGAGAGAAAATCAATTAGGGTTTGTGGGAAATTTTTGGGAGAATTTGTTTGCAGAGCTTATGTCTGATTATTATGCTCTATTTTAAGTCTAATATATGAAGAAAATAGGCCTTTAAAAGGCCTCTTTGGATGACCCGAAATGGCCCATTTTTGGGCTTTCATTTAAGCAAGTAGGTGACACATCTACTTGTCACCTAGCAGCTTGCGCAGTATCGCAAACATGCCCATATCTCTCTACTCCGATGTCGTATTGACAAACGGTTTAATGCGTTGGAAAATAGACTCATAGATCTTTAATTTGATGTATGGAACACCCCATAAATCTAAGTATATTGGGAGAAAATTGCAGTTACATTGGACCCAAAGTTTCTGTAAAACTTATGAACGTAACTTGTGATGACTTTCATCGACTTTTGTTCCACCACTCGCTTGACTTAAAAACATAACACACGACTATCATACAACTAACATAACTCATAACATAACATACTTATCAATTTAAAAACCCTGGTCTCACTCCAAAAGTACATGTTATAACATTCCCAATTTGTCGACTTTCGACGAAACATTATTTGTTTTCAGTTACTTTAGCTTCTGAAACTTCCAACCATCTTTGTACTTGTTGTTCATGATCTTCAATATTTGTAACCTCCGAGGTAATATGATTAACTTACTTTTCAAACTTTTCAAATATGATTTCATTTTCGAGCTTACATCAATTGACTTATGACGACTCGTACGTACGAAAACATGGGTTGTAACAATTATCTTGGATAGCAATCCACCTACAAACTACGATAATATTGTTTAACTCCAATCCCTGTGGATACGATATTATATTATACTATATTCGACTAGCGAGCATATTTAAGTGTGTGATCTGAGCTCGTCAAATTTTGGCATCATTGCTGGGGATTGGCAATCAATAGTGTTTGAAATAGTTGTAGTGCTAATTCAAGAATTTTTCTGCATGAGAAAAAGCCCAAGGAAGCAGCTCTTCGAAATGCACAACTTGTCTATGAAGAGGAGAGGGCTCGGAGAATTGCTCAGAATCAACTCTTGGGTGCACACCAGTTCGGAATTATACCTCCCGGGGCTGGGAGACCACTCGGCAGTTATGCTAGATCCATCAACAACCAAGGATTATCAAGTATTAGACCACCACCAGTTGCAACTAACAATTTCGAGTTAAAGCAAGGGTTACTCCAAACCCTTCAAAATTGTTGTGTCTTCAGAGGGAAGATGAACGAAGATCCAAACACAAATATGATGGACTTTGAGGAGATTATGAATACCTTTCAATATAATGCGTGTCATAAGATGCAGCATACTTAAAGGCACTGATGTCACCCAAACTCACACCACAAATATAGGTAGTGAGGCAGTCGAAGCAATAATAAAACCCAACGCAAGTCGGGATCGAATCCTCAGGGAGTTAGAATTAAGATTAGGTATATATTTAGTGTAATTGTACAATATGCCTTAGATTACACTTACACATTCTTGTTTATTGTTTCTACTTCTACTTTAAACTATTGATCGCAATTATAAAACTAGGAGACAATATTTTTGGTTTTGGTTGTTTTCCTAATGATAAAAGATATAGGGTCGTGACTTCTACCTAGGTGATTACCTAATGGGTTGTAAACTCTAGGGAAAGTTTGATTGGTCGAGATTGTAATATAGCAATCATACGCAATTATCCACTCTACACCACTCGGTAGTTGAGTGATTTTGCCCAATTTGGCTTTCTCAAGTCCAAATGGGTATTGCACAAAAGTGGTGATAAATGCTCAAGTAGGGTCTTACTATCTCTAGATTCAACCATTTAATTGGGGCTATCAATTTCTTGAGTTAACCCCAATTTCTCGTTAGTCAAGTTTTCCTAGACTTAGTCTCTTTTTCTCAAGTAGAGATGTAATGACCCGGCTGGTCGTTTTGAATATTATAATCCCATTCCTCCATTTACTGCTCATTTTATGCCTTGCTATTGATTTATGACTTATCGAGTTAGTTGGTTCGGGTTCGGAAGGAATTCAGAGTGAAATGAGACACTTATTCTCATAATTAAAAAATTAAGTTAGAAAAGTGGACTGGATATGGACCTATGTGTAAACGACCTAGGATTCGAATTCTGATATTTCCAATAGCTCCGTATGGTGATTTTGGATTTAGGAGCGTGTCCGGAAGAATTTTTGGAGGTCCATAGAGGAATTAGACTTGAAATGCCGAAAGTTGAATTTTTGAGAAGTTTGACCGAGGGGTTGACTTTTTGATATCGGGGTCAAAATTAGATTCTGAAAATTTTAATAGGTTTGTTATGTCATTTATGACTCGTGTGCAAAATTTGAGGTCAATCAGACGTGATTTGATAGGTTTCGGCGTTATTTGTAGAAATTAGGAATTTCAAAGTTCAATAGGCTTGAATTGGGGAGTAATTCATGGTTTTAGCATTGTTTGAGGTGATTTGAGGATTCGACTAAGTTCGTATGATGTTTTAGGACTTGTTGGTATATTTGGTTGAGGTCCCGAGGGTCTCGGGTGAGTTTCAGATGCTTAACAGATCAAAAAAATTGAACTACAACAGCTGCTGCAATTTCCTTCTGTTGGAAATTTCTTCTGCCAGATTCGAGCCCAGAAATCTCTGAGAATCGAGCCCAGAACCTGCGAGAATCGAGCCCAGATTGAGCCTAGGGTCGAGAGCCACTATCAAAGGCAAGGTCGAAGCCATGATCGAGGCCCAGGATCGAGTCTTAGGATCGAGGACCAGGATTGAGGGCCAGGATCGGGGCCCAGGATCAAAGCCTAGGATCGAGGACCTTGATTGAAGGCCAAGATCGAGGCAGAACCGAGGTTGTCTGGGCAGAATTATAAAAATAGGAACTTCGTCCCATTCGCCATTTTTGACAAATTGAAGCTTGAGGAGAGGCGAGTTTTGATATATTTTCAAGTAAAACTTGAGGTAAGTTCTTTGTGATCATTTCTACTCCATAATATTGAATTATCATCGAATAATCCGACTAGATTACATGATTTTGAAGTGTAAATCGGAGATTTGAACTTACAAATTTGGAAATAAGATTTGTAGATTTGAGTGTCGAGTTGAGGTCAGAATTTGGTAAAATTGGTATGGGTAAACTCGTGATTGAATGGGCTTTCGGATTTTATAACTTTTGTTGAGTTCCGAGACGTGGGCCCCACGAGCGGTTTTTGAGCTAAAATTTGACTTTTTATGGAAAACTAGCATTTTCTTATGGAATTAATTCCAATAAATTTTATTGACTAAAACGAATTATTTGTGACTAGATTTGAGGCATTCAGACGCTGATTTGCGAGGCAAAGGTATAGCAGAGTAAAGAATTTCACGCTCTGAGGTAAGTAACAGTTTTAAATCTAGTCCTGTGGGTATTAAACCCCGAATTTTGGCATCATGTGATTATTTTGGAGGTGACGCACATGCTAGGTGACGGGCGTGTGGGCGTGCACTGAGGGGATTGTGACTTGGTCCGTCCTGGGAAACTATAAAGTTGAATAATTTGTTGTTAGCTATATGCTCTCTATGTGTTGATAAAAATTTGACTGTAAATCATGTTAGAAATCATGCTTAGGCTATGTGATAGTACTGTTGGGACCCGCAAAGGTCGCGTACTTGTTGAATTGCCTGCTAAATGCTATATGTACTCAGTCTCAGCTTTTATTTGCACATTTTATCTTAGTTTCAGTTGTTATTATTGATACATCATATCATTGTTGTTTTGCGTGATTTCATGATTTTTAAGAGCCCGAGAGACTGGAGAGATTTATGACTGAGTGAGGTCGAGGGCCTGATTGCGAGATATTGATACTATAGCACGTGAGTTGGCCGTGCGGATCCTTATATTATACTATAGCACATGAGTTGGTCGTGCAACATGTGAGTTGGCCGTGCGTATCCAGATAGTTATATTATGGCACGTGAGTTGTCCGTGCAACACATGAGTTGTTAGTGTAGATAATAGCGCTTGGGCTGTAGGAGCCCCTCCGAAGTCTGTACACCCCTAGTGAGCGCGGGTACCCATTGAGAGTGAGTGATGAGGGCTGGGAGCCTAGTGAGTGATTGTTGTCATCAGAAGTTGTACTTGATTTCCATTTGTTGTTGCACTTAGTTGCAATCTATCATTGCTGTGAAATCTCTGAAAGATTTTTATCTACGAATTGCATGAACAAGAACTGTATAAAAATTGATTTGACATTAAACTGCCAGATTTGATAGCATGTCTATTCTTTGCTGGAATTACTGGAAATGAACCATAACTGTGTAGCTCGTTTCTATCTTCAGTTACTTATTTATTATTGTTACTTGCTGAGTTGGTTGTACTCATACTACACCCTGCACTTCGTGTGCATATCCATGTATTCCCGAACATAGCGGGTGTTGATCCTCGCAGTTGAGTTTCGGGAGATTTTGCGGTATTTGCCGTGTTCCGCCGACCTTGTCTCTCCTTCTCTATCTCCTTGTTTACTGTATTTGGTCTCATACTATTATAAACCATATTTTCCAGATTTGTATTCATATTAGATGCTTATGTACTCAGTGACACCAGGTTTTGGGAGTATTTATATTTGCACTTGTGAGATTGTCTTCCGCTGAAATTAATCATTATGTTTTCGTATTTAAAAGATATGTGGTTTATTGAGATTGTCGGCTTGCCAAGTATTGAGATAGGCACCATTACGACGGGCTTGGTTTTGGGTCATGACAAGTTGGTAGCAGGTTTAGTAGAGTTTTGCGGATCGGTACAGAGACGTCTCTACTTATCTTCGAGAGGCTGCAGAATCCTTAGGAAAACTTCACTTTCTTGTATTCTGTCGTGTGAATTTGTTGATTCTGGAAAATAAATTTTTGTTATTCTATTCTCTCACAGATGGTGAGGACACGTACTACCGGATCAGATGGTCAGCCATCACTGCCACCAGTTAGGTCCGCGAGAGGCCGGGGCCATGGTAGAGGCCGGGGCCGAGGTAGAGGTCGAGGTGTAGCTCGTACTACAGTTGGAACAACACCTGTAGTACCACTAGTTATTCCAGCTCAGGAGCAGATTCCAGATATGGTTGAGCCGACAGGATCACCTCAGGCACCAGTTGTGCCTATTGAGATTGCAGGCATTCAGGAGACTTTGGCCCAGATATTGGTAGCCTGCACTGGTCTTGCTCAGGTGGTTTCGGCTCAGGCCGCATCTGTCACTTCTCAGACTGGGGGAGGTACTCATACCCCTGTTGCCCTTACTCCAGACCAGGTAGTACAGGGACTTCAAATACCGAGAGCGCTACCAGCCCAGCCGGTTGTAGCTACTCAGGCCCTGGTAGTTCCTGTTATGGCAGACGATGAGTAGAGGAGACTTGAGAGATTTGAGAGGCTTCGACCACCACCATTTAGCGATACTGAGACAGATGATGCTCAGGATTTTCTGGATAGGTGCCAATGGATGCTTCAGACAGCAGGTATTCTGGAGACCAGTGGGGTCTCATTCACTACTTTTCAATTTTTTGGGACTGCACTCAGATGGTGGGAGACTTACGAGAGGCGTAGGCCTGTTGGCGCAACACCTCTTACTTGGCATCAGTTCTCCGTGGTCTTTTTGGAGAAGTTCATATCTCAGTCGCGTAGAGAAGAGCTGCACAGAAAGTTTGAGCAGCTTCGCCAGGGTAATATGTTCGTGACGCGGTACGAGATGAGATTTTTTGAGTTGTCTCGTCACGTAGTCTGGTTGGTTCCCACTGATAGGGAGAGGATTAGGAGATTCATTGATGGCCTCGCATTTCAGCTGCGGTTACTTATGACTAGAGAGAGCGTATCTGGTGCTACTTTTGATTGGGTGGTGGAGAGAGAGAGAGAGGCTAAGATGCCTCGTGGTCCAGGTGATTACAATGGTGTTCCTTCAGGGGGTCAGTTTCACCGTGGTAGGGGTCGTTCTTACAAACACGCTCAGACGGGTCGTCCATCTCATCCTGGTACATCAGCTAGCTATGGTTCTTACAATGCTCACTCAGGCCAGTCTTCATTCAGTGCACTACCATCATAGAGTTCTTATCATGCCTCGTCCGCATAAGCTTCTATAGGTCATTCCTCGTGTTATCATGAGCAGCAGTTCCGTCGAGGGGGGAGGGGTTGTTTTGAGTGAGGAGAATTTGGTCATTTCAAGAGAGAGTGTCCTAGGCTGTTGAGTGGGGTTTCACAGCATAGTTCTCGACCGATGGCACTAGCACCATCAATTACACCACCCGCCCTGCCATCTAGGGGTCGCCCAAGAGGGGGAGGCCGATCAGGAGGCGAGCAGGTTCGATTCTATACTTTTCCTGCCAGGCCAAATGTTGTTGCCTCAGACACAATGATCACAAGTATTGTTTCAGTGTGCCACAGAGAGGCTTCTATATTATTTGACCCTGGTTCCACTTATTCATATGTATCATAATATTTTATTCATTATCTGGATATGCCCTGTGTGTCCTTAGTTTCACATGTTTGTGTATCGACACTGGTGGGCGATATTATTACTGTGGATCGTGCGTATCAGTCATGTGTGGTAACTATTGGGGAACTGGAGACTAGAGTTGATCTTTTATTACTCTGTATGGTTGATTTCCATGTAATCCTGGGTATGGATTGGTTTTCTCCATGTCATGCTATTGTGGACTATCACGCAAAAATCGTGATGTTGACGATGCCAGGTTGCCAAAGGTTGAATGGAGGGGTTCTCTAGATCTTGTTCCTAGCAGGGTAATTTCTTATTTGAAGGCCCAACGTATGGTTGGAAAGGGCTTCTTGTCATATTTGGCCTTTGTGAAAGATGTTAATGCATATGCTCCTATTATTGATTCAGTACCGGTCGTGCGAGACTTTTCAGATATATTTCCTGCAGACCTGCCGGGTATGCCACCCGACAGGGATATTGATTTCGGTATTGACTTGGTGCAGGGCACTCAACCCATTTCTATTCCTCTGTATCGTATGGCACCAACTGAGTTAAAAGAATTGAAAGAGCAACTTCGAGAACTCCTTGAAAAGTGGTTTATTAGGCGTAGTATGTCACCTTGGGGTGCACCGGTTCTGTTTGTGAAAAAGAAAGATGGTACTGTGTGGATGTGCATTGATTATAGGCAATTGAACAAAGTTACAATTAAGAATAAATATCCATTGCCGCGTACTGATGATTTATTTGACCAGCTTCAGGGAGCGAGGGTGTTCTCCAAAATTGATTTGAGGTCTAGGTATCACCAGTTGAAAATTCGGGATTCGGATATTCTAAAGACGACATTTAAGTCTCGTTATGGCCACTATGAATTTCTTGTGATGTCTTTAGGGCTAACCAACGCCTCAACAAAAATTATGCATTTTATGAATAGTGTATTTCAGCCATATCTTGATTTATTTGTCGTTGTATTTATTGATGATATTCTGGTGTACTCACGTAGCCAGGAGAAGCATGCATAACACTTGGGTATTGTATTATAGAGGCTGAGAGATGAGAGACTTTGTGCTAAATTCTCTAAGTGTGAGTTCTGGCTTAGTTCGGTGGAATTCTTGGGACATATAGTGTCCAGTGAAGGAATTAAGGTATATCCAAATAAAATAGAAGTAGTTCAGAATGTGCCCAGATGATCCTCAGTTACTGAGATTCAGAGTTTTCTCGGCTTGGCCAGTTATTATCGTCACTTCGTGGAGGGATTATCATCTATTGCATTGCCTATGCGTCCAGACAGTTAAAGGTACATGAGAAGAATTATCCAGTCTACGACCTTGAGTTAGAAGCTATTGTTCATGCCTTAAAACTCTGGCGGCATTACTTGTACGATGTCTAGTGTGAGGTATATACAGATCATCGGAGTCTACAACATTTGTTTAAACAGAAGGAACTTAATTTCCGGCAGCGAAGGTGGTTAGAGTTTCTTAAGGATTATGACATTACTATTCTCTATCACCCCGGAAAGGCTGGTGGCCGATGCCGATGCCGATGCCGATGCCTTGAGTCGTAAGGCAAAGAGTTTGGGCAGCTTAGCATACTTACCGGTAGCAGAGAGGCTTTTAGCCTTGGAAGTTCAGGCCTTGGCTAATCAGTTTGTTAGATTGGATGTTTCCGAGCTGAATCGAGTTTTGTCCTATGTGGTTTCCAGGTCTTCTTTATATGATCGCATCAGAGAGCACCATCATGATGATCCACATCTGCTTGTCCTCAAGGACACGGTTCAGCATGGTGATGCCAAGGAAGTCACTATTGGAGATGACAGTGTATTACAGATGCAGTGAAGGCTATGTGTGCCTAATGTAGATGGTTTGCATGAGCTGATTCTCCAGGAAGCTCACAGTTCACGGTACTCTATTCATCCAGTCGTCACGAAGATGTATCAGGATTTGAGGCAGCACTATTGATGGAGGCGGATGAAGAAGGATATAGTTGGGTTTGTAGCTCGGTGTCTAAATTGTCAACAGGTGAAGTATGAACATCAGAGGACTAGAGGATTACTTCAGAGACTTGTAATTCCAGAGTGGAAATGAGAGCGTATTACCATGGATTTCGTAGTTAGGCTCCCACGGACCTTGACAAAGTTTGATGCTATTTGGGTGATAGTAGATCGTCTGACCAAGTTCACACAATTTATTCCAGTTGGTACTAATTATTCTTCGGAGCGGTTGGCTGGGATTTATATTCGCGAGATTGTTCACCTACATGGTGTGCCGGTGTCCATTATTTCAGATCGGGGAATGCAATTTACCTCACAGCTTTGGAGGGCAGTGCAGCGAGAATTGGGCACACAGGTTCAGTTGAGTACAATATTTCACCCTCAGACGGACGGACAGTTCGAGCGCACTATTCAGATATTGGAGGATATGCTACGCGCTTATGTCATTGATTTTGGGGGTTCTTGGGATCAATTTCTGCCACTCGCAGCATTTGCTTACAATAATAGCTACTAGTCAAGCATTCAGATGGCTCCGTGTGAAGCTTTATATGGGAGACGGTGTCGGTCTCCGGTGGGTTGGTTTGAGCCTGGTAAGGTTAGACTATTGGGTACTGACTTGGTTAAGGATGCTTTATAGAAGGTCAGAATAATTCAGGAACGGCTTCGCACGTCATAGTCTAGACAGAAGAGTTATGCCGACAGGAAGGTTCGTGATGTTGTTCACATGGTTGGGGAGAAGGTTCTGCTCAAGATTTCACCCATGAAGAGTGTGTTGAGTTTCAGGAAAAAAGGCAAGTTGAGCCCTCAGTATATTGGGCCTTTTGAGATACTAAAGAAAATTGGGGAGGTGGCTTATGAACTTGCTGTTCCACCTAGTCTATCAGGTGTTCATCCAATGTTCCATGTATCCATGCTCTGAAAGTATGTCGGGGATCCGTCTCACATTCTGGATTTCAGTACAGTACAGTTGTACGGTAATTTGACTTATGATGCGGAGTCGGTGACTATTTTAGACTGGCAGGTTCGAAAGCTGAGGTCAAAGAACATAACATCAATGAAGGTGCAGTGGAGAGGCCAGCCAGTCGTAGAAGCTACTTGGGAGATGTAGCAGGATATGCGGAACAAATTTCCACACTTATTTAAGACTCCAGGTATTATTCTAAACTCGTTCGAGGACGAACGTTTGTTTAAGAGGGGGAGAATGTAACGACCCGACCGGTCATTTTGAATATTATAACCTCATTCCCCCATTTACTGCTCAATTTATGCCTTGCTATTGATTTATGACTTATCGGGTTAGTTGGTTTGGGTCCGGAAGGAATTCAGAGTGACATGAGATACTTAGTCTCATAATTGAAAAATTAAGTTAGAAAAGTGGACCGGATATGGACCTATGTGTAAACGACCTCGGATTCGAATTCTGATAATTCCAATAGATCCGTATGGTGATTTTGGACTTAGGAACGTGCTCGGAAGAATATTTGGAGGTCCATAGAGGAATTAGACTTGAAATGCCGAAAATTAAAATTTTGAGAAGTTTGACAGAGGGGTTGACTTTTTGATATCGGGGTCGAAATTAGATTCTGCAAATTTTAAAAGTATGTTATGTCATTTATGACTTGTGTGCAAAATTTGAGGTCAATCGGACGTGATTTGATAGGTTTCAGCATTATTTGTAGAAATTAGAAACTTTAAAGTTCAATAGGCTTGAATGGGGGCGTAATTCATGGTTTTATCATTGTTTGAGGTGATTTGAGGATTCGACTAAGTTTGTATGATGTTTTAGGACTTGTTGGTATATTTGGTTGAGGTCCCGAGGGCCTCGGGTGAGTTTCGGATGGTTAACGGATCAAAAACATTGAACTACAACAGCTGCTGCAATTTCCTTCTGTTGCAAATTTTTTCTGCCAGATTCGAGCCCAGAAATCTCTCATAATCGAGCCCAGAACCTGCCATAATCGAGCCCAGGGTCGAGGGCCACTATCGAAGCCATGATCGAGCCCAGGGTCGAGGGCCACGGTCGAAGGCAGGGTCGAAGCCACGATCGAGGCCCAGGATCAAGGCCTAGGATCGAGGCCCAGGATCGAGTTCTAGGATCTAGGACCTTTAACGAAGGCCAAGATCGAGGCAGAACGGAGGTTGTATGGGTAGAATTATAAAAATAGGGACTTCGTCCCATTCACCATTTTTGACAAATTGGAACTTGAGGAGAGGCGATTTTTGATATATTTTCAAGGAAACCTTCAGCTAAGTCCCTTGTGATAATTTCTACTCCATAATATTGAATTATCATCGAATAATCCGACTAGATTACATGATTTTGAAGTGTAAATCGGAGATTGGAACTTAAGAAATTTGGAAATAAGATGTGTAGATTTGAGGGTCGTGTTGAGGTCAGAATTTGGTAAAACCTTTATGGGTAGACTCGTGATTGAATGGGCTTTCGTATTTTATAACTTTTGTCGAGTTCCGAGACGTGGCCCCCACAGGCGATATTTGAGCTAAAATTCAGATTTTTATGGAAAATTAGCATTTTCTTATGGAATTAATTCTAATAAATTTTATTGACTGAAACGAATTATTTGTGACTAGATTCGAGGCATTCGGAGGCTGATTTGCGAGGAAAAGGCATAGCAGAGTAAAGAATTTCACGCTCTGAGGTAGGTAACTGTTTTAAATATAGTCCTGAGGGTATTAAACCTAGAATTTTGGTATCATGTGATTATTTTGGAGGTGACACACATGCTAGGTGACGGGCGTGTGGTCGTGCACCGAGGGGATTGTGACTTGGTCCGTCCTAGGAAACTATAAAGTTGAATAATTTGTTGTTAGCTATATGCTCTCTATGTGTTGATAAAAATTTGACTGTAAATCATGTTAGAAATCATGCTTAGGCTATGTGATAGTACTGTTGGGACCCGCAAAGGTCGCGTACTTGTTGAATTGCCTGCTAAATGCTATATGTACTCAGTCTCAGCTTTTACTTGCACATTTTATCTCAGTCTCAGTTGTTATTATTGATATATCATATTATTATTGTTTGGCCTGATTTCATGATTATTAAGAGCCCGAGAGACTGGAGAGATTTATGACCGAGTAAGGCCGAGGGCCTGATTGTGAGATATTGATACTATAGCACGTGAGTTGTCCATGTAGCACGTGAATTGGATATGCGGATCCATATATTATACTATAGCACGTGAATTGGCCGTGCCGCATGTGAGTTGGCCATGCAGATCCAGATAGTTATATTATGGCACGTGAGTTTTCCGTGCAGATTATAGCGGTTGGGCTGTAGGAGCCCCTCCGGAGTCTGTACACCCCTAGTGAGCGCGGGTACCCATTGAGAGTGAGTGATGAGGGCTGGGAGTCCAGTGAGTGATGAGGGCACGGAGCCCAGTGAGTGATGAGGGCTGGGAGGCTAGTGAGTGATTGTTGTCCTCAGAGGTTGTACTTGATTTTCATTTATTGTTGCACTTAGTTGCTATCTGTCATTGCTGTGAAATCTCTGAAAGATTTTTATCTACGAATTATATGAACAGGAACTGTATAAAAATTAATTTTACATTAAACTGCCAGATTTGATAGCATGTTTATTCTTTGCTGGAATTACTGGAAATGAACCATAACTGTGTAGCTCGTTTCTATCTTTAGTTCCTTATTTATTATTGTTACTTGCTGAGTTGGTTGTACTCATACTATATCCTGCACTTTTTGTGCAGATCCAGGTGTTCCCGTACATAGCGGGTGTTGATCCTCGCAGTTGATTTTCAGGAGATTTTGAGGTATCTGCTGTGTTCCGCAGACCTTGTCTCTCCTTCTCTATATCCTTGTTTACTGTATTTGGTCTCAGACTATTATAGACCATATTTTCCAGATTTGTATTCATATTAGATGCTCATATACTTAGTGACACCGGGTTTTGGGAGTATTTATATTTGTACTTGTGAGATTTTCTTCCGCTGAAATTAATCATTATGTTTTCGTATTTAAAAGATATGTGGTTTATTGAGATAGGCGCCATCACGACTGGCTAGGTTTTGGGTCGTGACAAGAGACTAAGTCAATTAGGCATGAATCAATGTTTGCAACCATTAATCCTTGAATTCAAGCAAGAACTAGGCTAAATATCACTAATCCAATCACAAACAAGTCCTAAATCAAACACCCATTAAGTACCCACACTAGGGTTGGGCCAGAACCCTAGTTAGAGATTTAGCTACTCATAAAAAATGAAGAAATACAAGAATAAGTTAAGATAGAATGCATAATAATTGATTAGGGAAAGAAAACCTAATGTTTAGAAGCTAATCTAGTACAATATCACTCAAAACAGTAAAGAAAAACCGCTCAGGTGCTCTTCCAGAATGAGACTTGGCTTGATAGGTTCTAGTTCTGTGGCCGCACAATTATGGATTGTGATCGCACTCCTTGAACTACTGCGGACCGCACATTTGTGAATGTGGCCGCACTCTTGCTTCTGCGGCCGCACAATTATAGTGCGGTCCGCACTCCTTGATCTTAGGCTCTGGCTGTGTGAGACTTCCTTGGACCGCATAAAAATGAGTGCGGCCGTACAAAAATAGTGCGGTCCGCATTCCAACTTGACTCTAAAGTCCCATCTCTCTGATTTTTGTTTGCTGCGGACCGCATAATATTGAGTGTGGCCGCACTAGACATTATGCGGCCACACAATTATGGTGCGGTCCGCACTCATTCAACTTGCCCAAATCCAGCTCTTTGAATCTCCTCTTCTGCGGCCGCACAATATTTGTGTGGTCTGCAAACTCTGAAGAAGAACTGACATGGCTCTTTCTTTATTTTGCGGCTGCACACAGTATTGTGCGGTCCGCACTGTGAGCCTTTTGCCTTGTTTTGGTCCCTGTCCACTTTTGACTCCTTTGGCTCGTTTCCCAATGTTTCTATACAAAAGCACATTTCATTAGTTTTCGGGAATACCTTTAAGCATTTTTGAGCTAAAACGCAAGTAAAAGAGAGCAAATAAGAGGTCAAAATCCATACTTATCAACCCCTCCAAACTTAAGCTCTTGCTTGTCCTCGAGCAATTAAGGCAATTCCCACCTACACTAGAAAAAGGGATATTTCAGCTGGCCTAAGGTGAATCAATCACACATCAATTGGGACCAACAATTACCCGTAACACATATGAATTACCAACAACGCAATGATTTGACTTTTTGAGTACCATAGTTCTAATGCGACACTAGAGCATCAAGAGTTGACTCTATTCATTAAGGACACTCGCTCTTTCACGTAGGTCATTTTGGATCCCAAACTCCTCCTCCTCTACTCTCCATAAGCAAATCTCACTTTAGAATGTAACACTCGAATCAAGGATTGCGAAAAGTGCGCTCATCTCTCTCAAAAGAATGTCACAAGTCCGGCTCTAAGTACCATAAGCTTTCCTCTCATGTAAATCACCACTAATGTAAGCTCACTCAACCTGAAATCATGTAGGGATTTTGCGAGATGTAATGAAGGCTTTTGGACCAAGGTAGGACTTGTAGGAATAGAATGGTTTCATCTTTCCTCAAGCACTCCATTTTCTCTTTTCGGCTCATACTTTTTCGACTCTTTGAGTCATTTTCTTTTTCCTCTAGGGAACGAGAGAGATGTAACGTCACTCTTTCTTGATCATGACATTTATTTTTCTCCTTTTCTATTTACTCCATGCCTATCATCATTGTTTTCTTTGAATCCCTTCAATTTTCTACCTTATTCACTTTCTTTTTGCCATTTTTCTTTTTGTTCTTTCTTTCTTTTCTTTTCTTTGCCTTCCCTTTTCTTCATTTCTTTCTTTTCTTTGTACCTTTTATCACTTCAAAACACCTTATCTCTCCCCCAAACTTATGTTTTTGCCAATTGTTTCTCAAGAATGCTAAGGAAAGATCAGGTGCCAAGGGAGGGTCATTACAAAACGGATAAAGGCTTCTAACATAGTTATTGAACGAAAAAGGGCTTCGGCTCAAAGGGGTTGACTAAGGATATCACATTGGTAGGCTATGGAAGATTTCAAATTTCAAATTAGATCAAGGAGAGCCTACAATCATTTCTCAAGCCAAGCTATACTTAGAATTTTGCCTAGAAAAATATTCGGGGCAAGTTCTATACTATTAGCACGGGTACTTGGACTTGCAATTCAATACCTCACCTCTCACGCTGCTGGATTGCTAAAGAGAAAGGAGTAGAGGGCCCACAATAACCCTAGTTGAGATTGATAATCACAAATGGCTCGACCGAACCACTCGATGACTGCTTAAGTCAACACAAGAGTCAAAAGGTCACAAGTAGAGCTAATTTATGCCAACAACTTCTTTTTAACCATACGGTTGTGGGTAAATGTGTTGGTACCAAGTGAAGCATGTTAGAGACCCTTTTATTCATTACTACTATTTTTTTTGAACATAAAAGAAACCAGACTCAATCCTTTAAGAAGGTTGTCACACCATCTATCGTTAGGAAGAGCCGCCCGATTCACACAAAATCTACCTTTGGAAAGAACCGTGTCATTAAAAAAACCAAAGATTTATTGTTCACTCAAACGTAAAAAAGAAGCTAACAAATCAAAAAAGAAGTTACTAAAATAAATAAGAAGTTATACTACTAAGAAAGACAAACTAAAGAAGCTAAACTACGGAAAGTAAGGCAAACGAATATACAAACCGATGGGAAAATGAATATAAACATCAAGGGAAAGGAAAGAATATATACATAATCAAAGAGAAAATAAAGATAAAAGAAAAACAGTATAAGAGTTATTACAGACCAAATGTCAAAGTCAAAGTCAAATCAATCAAAATAGACTACCCCCCGAATAAAAATGAGCATTGTCCCCAATGCTTATTAAAAATAAGAACAAAAAAGGGTAGAGAGTTAAGAAAACTCCATATGTGGTCTTAGTCTGCATGGCATCCTCAGCACCCTCGGTCTCCTCTAGCTGTATCTCATCATCACTTGGCTGAGGGACAACAGGGTTGTTGAGCATCTGTATCATCTCCTCAGCGGTGTAGGCAGTCGCAACCGGCTCCTCAGACTGGTCGGCTGCTGCCTCTGGTGCCTCGGGTATTGCTGGTGTTGCCTCTATGAGTAAATCCAGTGGTAGATCTCCGGTAGATTCAAGCTTGGTAACTGCTGTTGTCAACTTATCCACCGACTTCTTTGAAGCTTGAGACTTCCGCATTTTCTTTACCTGCTTGCCCAACTCCTCAATGACATCCCCATGTGCCACCAGAGTTTCCATAATGGTCTTCTGGTTGTCCAAAATCTTCTTCAATATTTTCTCCACTGACGGAGGTACCTGTGGTGCAGCCTAGGCAAAATACTGTGCTGCAACAACACTAGATATGTTAGACAGCTTTGAAGTAGCTGCTTGCATCCAGTTGTTGAGACTCGCCAATGTCTGGGAGACTCGCAGCGTAGTCAGTGGATAAGTAGATGAAGCTGGCACTGATAATGGAGCTGATGGTCTGGAAGAAGACAATGGTGGCATGGCTGCTATCCCGGTGGAAGGCTCAGTAGCTGAATCAGTAACTACTACTGCTGGCTCCACAGACTGGCTAGCGGAGGTAGTTGCCTTACCCTTGAACTTAGGGTTGTCAGCACCCTGCAGGTGGTACCATGAGAAAGGCTTCTTGGCCTTTACTTCTCTATCATATTTCTTCGGCTCAACCTTTTGATCTTTGAAGTATTCTGTGTGGAAGTTCGGGTACGGGTATGATCTCTCATCTTTCTGGACAGCTAATGTGATGTTGGTGGACATGATGGCACTAATATTAATTGAATACCCAGCCATAATCAAAGCCACTAGGACTGCACGGGGAAGTGGGAGGTTGTTCTCATTTAGGTACGGATCAATGCGGCTGCACATAAATGTTTACCACCCTTTTGCTTCAAAGTTTATGGTGGCCTGAACTATGGGAACCCCTGCTGTAAGCCACAGAGATGTTGATCGACGAATAGCCAAAATCTCGGCTAGCCACGGGCGAGCTGCATCATCCATAGCCAGCTTCTCCAAGTATTGGACTGCTTCCACTTCTTCAAATCCCACATATGAGTTCAAAGCACATGAGTCGAATCGGATTTTCAGATTTCTCACTTTTGTCACCCTGGTACCTTTCTTAATGTGAGCCATATTGGCATAAAATTATTTAACCATTTTCCATCATTTTCTCTCCTGGAACTGTCTTATGACATTTGGGTTGTGGTTGTCCAAATCCTTCATCAAGAATTGTCACTCAAGAGTGAGCGATCTCTAGGGCCACCACTCTCTAAATCTGTTGAAAGCAGTCGGGCTTACAAATCTGTCTTCCCACATCTCCCTTTTTCTCGACCTCTCTAAACCCCCCACTGTAGCATCACCTCCTCTACCATTATCATCATCATCAATATTGATTGGTGCAGCCGGGGAATGTGAGGAAGAGGGCTCAGAATCATGGCTACCCTCCTCCGAACCTTTAGAAGAACTAACAACAGAAGATGATTCATCAACCAAGTGAAATCTACCCGGGACTTGTTGAGATTGGGTGTTAGGTGGGGCTTGGTCAGAGTTTCCCTCAGAAACTTCCCTAGACGGGAGATACTCACTGGTGTCTCATGATTCAGGGACTCTGTTGGTCATAGGCTTCTTGCTTTTCATTCCCTTTTGATGAATCTCCTCTACCACGTGATCTAACCATTGTCTGCAATTATAATAATAAGAATCAGTTAGAGTTCAGGTTCATAGGACTCAAATACACGCATGACAGTTGCAGGCCAGTTGTGGATAAACAGTCTCAAGAGAGGTAGTGTGGACCGTATACAAGTGAGTGCGGCCGCAGACTGCCAAGTACAGACCGCACAAAGGTGAGTGCGGCCGCACAATTTTGAGTGCGGTCGTACAGCCTCAGGTTCAGACTACCGGGTCTCTGATCATTTAACAGTGCGTACCACACAATTTTGACTGTGGACCGCACAATTTCACTGTGGACCACATATTTTTGAGTGCGGTTCGCACAATTCAAGCATACAGATGCCCTAACTTAGAGACTGCAGACCGCACAAAAGTGTGTGCGGCCACACAATTTGGATTAACACGGCACTGCTTTACGATTCATACAAGTTCTGCAAGAATTAGACATGGCCCTAACAATAAAGCATGATTACCAATTTATCCACTCCCCAATTAACAATTATGAAGCTACCAACGTGATTTTGTGCAAAGATGACTAACGATTGACATTTTTAGGCATGAAATTAACCCTAGACAAAAGAAAAAAACTAAGAGAAGATGAAAAATCTAAAGATGAAATGAACATACCAGTGATGGAGGATGCAGGTGAGAATCTAAGAGATGAAATGCTTGAAGTTTGAGAATTAGTGAAGGATGCATTGTGTTTTCTTAAGGCTTGAAGGTTCAGAGAATTTAAAGTTTAAAAAGTTGAGAAAATCCGTATTTATACTTTGACTCGTCGGGCCCAGACCTACCTGAGTGCGGCCGCACAATTTTGAGTGTGGTCCGCACTCATTACCCGTTCCTTCGAACATGTTCTGCAGACCGCACAAAAGTGAGTACGGCCGTAGATGTTTTGCGTACCGCACAATTTTGTGTGTGGCCGCACTTTGTTAAGGATTTTTGACAGGCCAAACTTCAGAGAGCATGCAATTTTGATCTTCCAGTTGTGCGACCGCACACAGAATTATGCGACCGCACACAAAATTGTGCGGCTGCAGAGTGATTGTGCGGTCCGCATAATTTTGGTGCGTTCCGCACTTTTGTGACACTTAGCCAATTTGTTTCTTGCACAGTCCCTGCAATACATACCCATTCCTGCATACACTTCAAAACTAGTTAGCACAAAACAAAGCTATCTAACAAAGAAGAAAAACAAGAAAAAGAAAAATATACATGGGGTGCCTCCCAATAAGCTCCTGATTTAACGTCGCGGTACGACGCAAATTACCAATCATTTGAAATGAAGGATCGCCACAATGTGGCCATCAAAAACCTTGCCAAGATAATGTTTAACCCGGTGCCCATTGACTCTAAGCACCTCGTCATTCTTACTTTTTAAATCTATAGCACCAAAGGTGGTTACATTCACCACTTCAAAGGGGCCACTCCATTTTGACTTCAACTTGCCCGGAAACATCTGTAACCGGGAATTGAACAATAGGACAAGATCACCCTCTTTAAATTCCTTGTTGTGGATGTACTTGTCATGGAGGTACTTCATATTCTCCTTGTAAAGGGACGAGCTTGTGTAGGCATGATACCTGAATTCATCAAGCTCATTCAATTGTGACACCCTTAGATTTTCCGCGACATCCAATTCAAGGTTCAACTTCTTCAAAGCCCACATGACCTTATGGTCAAGTTCTACCGGAAGATGGCATGCCTTCCCGAACACTAACCGGTATGGAGACATCCTGATCGGTGTTTTATAGGCCGTTCTATAAGACCAAAGAGCATCATCAAGTTTCCTTGACCAATTTGTCCGGTTGGAATTGACTGTCTTTGACAAAATACTCTTTATATCCCGGTTGGAGACTTCAACTTGTCCGCTTGCTTAAGGATGGTAGGGGGTCTACACTTTGTGAGTAACACCATACTTTGTAAGTAAGGTGTCAAAAGCTCTGTTGCAAAAGTGCGATCCCCCATCACTAATAATGGCCCTTGGAGTACCAAGCCTTGTGAAGATGTTCTTTTTCAAAAATGCTACCACACTCCTTGCTTCATTGTTGGGAAAAGCAATGGCCTCAACCCATTTAGATACATAATCCACTGCAACTAGAATGTAGGTGTTCCCACAAGAGCAAACAAACGGACCCATAAAATCAATACCCCACACATCGAAAATATCTATCTCCAAAATGGTGGTGAGGGGCATATCATTTTTCTTAGAAATCCCAACGGCCCTTTGACATTCGTCACAATGCTTTACGAGATTGCTAGCGTCCTTGTAAAGAGTAGGCCAATAGAATCCACAATTCAACACTTTTATTGCCGTTCTAGCTCCACCATGGTGACCACCATATGGCGAAGAGTGGCAAGCCTCAAGAATTTCCATTTGTTCTTCCTCCAGCACACATCGTCGGATCACACCATAGGTATATATCCGGAAAAGATACGGCTCATCCCAATAATAGTCAAGGAAATCCCGTTTGAGGTTCTTCCTTTGGTTTGAAGAGAACTCATACGATACAATGCCACTCACAAGATAATTGGCAAAGTCGGCGAACCATGGCATCTCGGTCATAGAATTGTCTAGGAGTTGCTTGTCAGGAAATAAATCATTTATCTCAAGGCTATCATGTGGCCTCCCCTCCTCCTCCAAACGAGACAAGTGGTCCGCCACTTGATTCTCACTACCCTTGAGGTCTTGAATCTCTAGATCAAACTCTTGCAATAGAAGCACCCACCGCATCAACCTTGCCTTAGAATCCTTGTTGCTCATCAAATACCGAAGCGTCGCATGGTCGGTGTAAACAATCACCTTTGTACCCATCAAGTACGGGCGAAACTTCTCCATAGCAAAGACAATAGAAAGGAGCTCTTTTTCGGTCACTGTGTAGTTGACTTGGTCATCATTCTTGGTATTGCTTGCATAATAGACCGGATGGAAGATTTTGTTGATACGCTGCCCCAAAACTACTCCGACCACCACATCACTAGTGTCACACATGAGCTCAAATGGCAAGCTCCAATCTGGTGCGGTGATAATTGGAGTAGTAGTCAACTTGAACTTAAGAAATGCGAGTGCCTTCATGAAATCTTCATTAAAATGGAACTTGGCATACTTCTCCAAAAGTTTACACAAAGGGTTCACCACCTTAGAAAAATCCTTGATGAATCGGCGATAGAACCCTGTATGACCCAAAAAGCTCCTCACTCCCTTCACGGATGTAGGGGGAGGGAGTTTGGAGATCACTTCAACTTTGACCTTATCAAACTCAATACCATACTTTGAAATCTTGTGACCAAGTACAATGCCTTCCTCGACCATGAAGTGATATTTCTCCCAAATCAAAATCAAGTTAGTTTCCTCACATCTTGCCAATACCTTGTCCAAGTTGTTCAATAAATCATCAAAAGAATTCCCAGTGACGCAGAAATCATGCATGAAGACCTCAAGAATATAAATCATACACCGTTGAAAAGTCGTCGATGCATTACATAACTCAAACGGCATCCTCTAGATTGCAAATGTACCATATGGACAAGTGAAAGTGGTCTTCTCTTGGTCCTCAGGAGCAATAAGAATCTGATTGTAGCCAGAGTATCCATCCAGGAAGCAATAAAAAGCACGTCCGGCCAACCTATCCAACATTTGATCAAGAAATGGAAGCGGAAAATGATCTTTCCGAGTGCATTTGTTGAGCTTCCTATAGTCCATGCACACTCTCCACCCAGTGACAGTTCTTGTATGGATCAATTCATTCTTGTCATTAGTTATCACAGTCATGCCCCCTTTCTTTGGGACACATTGCACCAAAGAAGTCCATGAGCTATCGTAAATGGGGTAAACAACCCCGGCATCCAACCACTTTGTGATATCCTTCCTCACTACCTCTTGTATTGCTTAATTCAATCTTCTTTGATGCTCCACGGAGGTTTTGTAATATTTCTCCAAAATAATTTTGTGCATGCAAAAGACGGGGCTTATACCCCGAATATCCGCCAATGTCCAACCTATCACTTTCTTCCTCTTTTGGAGCACCGCCAAAGTAGAATCTACTTGCACATTAGTCAAGCAAGACGAAAGAATAACAGGTAAAGTGGAACAAGGGCCAAAAAACTCATACTTGAGATGTGAAGGCAAAGGATTTAACTCCAAAGTGAGAGGCTCCTCGATTGGGGGCTTTGTTGGAGGAGTATTTCGGTTCTCAAGATCTTAGGACAATTTTCGGGGTTCATAAGTATATGACCCCATTCCTTGAAAAGCATTGACACATTCCACAAATCTTTCCTTCTCATCATCATCATGATTGAGCAACACAACTTCCAAGGTATCCTCAACATTCATCACAACACTAGAATCATCAATAATTACTTCAACCACTAAATCCACAAATGAACAAACTTCGTTGCCATTTGGTTGCCTCATCGATTTGCACACATGGAAAACCACCTTTTCGTCACCCACCCGGAAAGTGAGCTCACCGACTTTCACATCAACAAGAGCCTTCCCCATAGTAAGGAAAGGTCTACCTAAGATAATAGGCACCTCATAGTCAACCACACAATCAAGGATCACAAAGTCCGCTGGAAGGATGAACTTATCAACACAGACTAACACATCATCAATAATTCCCAATGGCCTCTTGATAGTTCGATCTGCTATTTACAACCTCGTAGATGTGGGTATTGGTTGCCCAATTCCCAAAGTTTTGAACACAGAGTAGGGCATCAAGTTGATACTTTCCCCCAAATCACATAAAGCTTTGGCAAAGTCGGCGCTCCCAATAGTACAAGGGATTGTGAAAGCACCCGGATCTTCCAATTTCGGAGCCATTGAGTGCACAATAGCACTCACTTGATGTGTCATCTTTGATAGTTTCATAATTCATATTCTTGGTGACCAAGTCCTTCATGAAATTTGCATAACCCGGTATTTGTTCCAACGCCTTAACTAATGGTACATTGATAGACAAATTCTTCATCATGTCAATAAAAGTTTTAAATTGGTTCTCACTATTTTTCTTTGCAAGCCTTTGAGGGTATGGAGGAGGAGGCCTTGGCATTGGTGTCTTAGACTTTGGCACTACCGGTTCCGGTATGTCAATCATGTGCTCCCTAGACGGGTTCACCTATTCTTACGTCTCCTCCATATTTTCATCAATATCAATTCTCACTTCATCATTAACTCAAACCACATTGCTTGGAATTTCATCTTCTTAAACTACAACATTATCATCCATAATTCTTCTTTGATTTAAGGTGGTTGCATATTCACCTTTTCCACCTCTCGTAGTCACGGCCATAGCATGTCCCGTATTATTCCCACCATTTAGGTTCACCACCATATTACTTGGTAGTGTCCCCTTAGGACGAGTGTTCAATACTTGTGAGATTTGGCCAAGTTGAACCTCCAAATTGAGGATTGAAGTGTTATGGGAGGCTAATTGAGCATCAGAGTCGGCTTTTTTCTCCATCATTTGTTTGAACATATTTTCGATCTGTCCCATCTCATTGTTAGAAGAGCTTGGTCCTTGAGAAGGATAGGGAGGCGGATTGCTCGGTTGTTGAAACATCGGGGGCCTTTGAAAACTCGACCCCCGTTTGTTGTTTTTGTTCCACCCTCCTTGATTACCTCCCCAATTACTTTAATTGTTGCAACTCTAATTCCCTTGGTTTCCTTGATTATTCCAATTGCTTTAATTGTTGTTGCCACCACTCCAATTGCCTTGGTGGCCTTAGTTGTTCCAATTGCTTTGATTGTTGTTGCCACCACTTCAATTGCCTTGGTGGCCTTGGTGGTTCCAATTTCCTTAATTTCCTTGTGATCTCCATTGTTGTTGATTTTGAGCATTGTTTCTTTGACCTTGATAATTGTTGACGTATTGCACTTCTTCTTATTGCTCATTATATGAATCATCTTGGTCATACCTACTATCATCTTGCATGAATATTTCCGGATGGCTTTACCTTTGTTGACCTTTTTGCCGTCTCTTGTTCATCATCGTATTTACACCTTCCATCGCATTCACTTGTTTCAGCCCTTGAATTTGTTGCAGCTGAGCTTTGGCCAATTGGTTCATTGTAGTTGTTAACTTTGCGATAGCTTGCCCATGATCATATAGTTCCTTATGTAGGTGAATAACATTGGGGTCACCTTGTAGAACATTGGCCCTACTTTTCCATGCTGATGAGGTATCCGCCATCTCATCCAAAATTTCACAAGCTTCGGCATAAGGTGTGTTCATGAAGATCCCACTGGCGAGTTAATTTACCACACATTGATTTGTTGTGTTGATCTTCCTGTAGAAGGTTTGTTAGATCATGGCCTCGGTCATATCATTATTCAGGCACTCTTTAACCATGGTACGATATCTTTCTCAAATCTCATGTAATGGCTCATTGGGCTCTTGCTTGAACGCTAGAATTTCATCCTGTAGTGCAGCCATGTGCCCCAGAGAGAAGAATTTGGCAATGAGTTTTTAGGCCAACTCATCCCATGTATGGATGGAATGATTGGGCAATCTCTCTAGCCAGTCCAATGCTTTTCCCCATAAAGAGAAAGGAAATAGCCTCAACCTCAGCGCATCCTCAGAAACATTGGTTTGCTTGCTCCCCCAACAAGTATTGGCGAACCACTTGAGATGCTTGTAAGCATTTTGATTTGGAGCCCCGGTGAAGAATCCCCGTTGCTCAAGTGGTGTAAGCATCACATTGGTGATTTGGAAGTTGTCCGCCCTAATGCGAGGCGGGACTATAGTACTTACATAACCCTAGTTCAGCAACACTCGGTGCGCTGCCGCTCTTGATGGAGGTGGGGGAGGGACTGGAACATTATCATTAAGGGGTCGGCCTCACCTATTTTGTTAAGGTTCGGGAAGAACCTCTTCTCCTTAATCATCGTCCACTTCCTCCCCCAATGGAAAATTACCAATGGGCTCGTTGTTGAGAGCTATTATCGTACCTATAATCAATTCAAAAGAAAAATTAGTGACTCAGAAGAAAAAAAAGACAAATCACACAAAAAACCTAGATATATAGCTAAACCCGTTTAACTCCCTGGCAACGGCGCCGAAAATTGATGTCGCCCAAACTCACACCACAAATATAGATAGTGAGGCGGTCGAAGCAATAATAAAACCCAACGCAAGTCGGGGTCGAATCCTCAGGGAGTTAGAATTGGGATTAGGTATATATTTAGTGTAATTGTACAATATGCCTTAGATTACACTTTCACATTATTGTTTGTTATTTCTACTTCTATTTTAAACTATTGATTGCAATTATAAAACTAGGAGACAATATTTTTTTTAGTTTTGGTTGTTTTCCAAATGATAAAAGATCTAGGGTCGTGACTTCCACCTAGGTGATTACCTGATGGGTTGTAAACTCTAGGGAAAGTTTGATTGGTCGGGGTTGTAATATAGAAATCACATGCAATTACCCACTATATACCTCTCGGTAGTTGAGAGTGATTTTGCCCAATTTGGCTTTCTCAAGTCCAACTGGGTAATGCACAAAACAAGTGATAAAAGCTCAAGTTGGTTCTTACTATCTCTAGATTCAACTCTTTAATTAGGGCTATCAATTTCTTGAGTTAACCCCAATTACCTGTTAGCCAAGTTTTCCTAGACTTAGTCTCTATTTCTCAAGTAGAGACTAACTCAATTAGGCATGAATCAATGTTTGCAACCATTAATCCTTGAATTCAAGCAAGAACTAGGCTAAATATCACTAACCCAATCACAAACAAGTCCTAAATCAAACACCCATTAAGTACCCACACTAGGGTTGGGCCATAACCCTAGCTAGAGATTTAGCTACTCATGAAAAATAAAGAAATACAAGAAGAAGTTAAATAGAATGCATAATAATTGATTAGTGAAAGAAAATCTAATGTTTAGAAGCTAATCTAGTACAATATTACTCAAAACAGTAACGAAAAATGGCTCAGGTGCTCTCCCAAAACTTAACTTACCCTAAAAATGACAAAACGTTCTATTTATACTAAGCTGAAAATATCTGACAAATATGCCCCTGCGGAGGTTGGGCGACCGCATAATTATATGTGCGGTATGCATAACGAGACTTGTCTTGACAGGTTCCAGTTCTGCGGCCGCACAATTCTAGATTGCGGCCGCACTCCTTCAACTACTGCGGACCGCACATTTGTGAGTGCGGTCGTACTCTTGCTTCTGCGGTGACACAATTATAGTGCGGTCCGCACTCCTTGATCTTAGGCTCTGGCTGTGTGAGACTTCTGTGAACCGCATAAAAATGAGTGCAGTCGCGCTTCTGATTGTGCGGTCGCACAAAAATAGTGTGGTGCGCATTCCAACTTGACTCTCAAGTCCCATCTCTCTGATCTTTGTCTGTTGCGGACCACATAATATTAAGTGCGGCCATACTTGACATTCTGCGGCCGCACAATTATGGTGCGGTCCGCACTCTTTCTGCTTGCCCAAAACCATCTCTATAAATCTCCTCTTCTACGGCCGAACAAAACTTATGCGGTCCGCATACTCTAAAGAAGAACTGACATGGCTCTTTCTTTGTTTTGCGGCCGCACACAGTATTGTGCGGTCCACACTATGGGCCTTTTGCCTTGTTTTGGTCCTTGTCCACTTTTGACTCCTTTATGAGTTGATTTTGACTCTTTTGGCTCGTTTCCCAATATTCCTGTACAAAAGCACATTTTATTAGTTTTGGGGAATACCTTAAGCATTTTTGAGCTAAAACTCAAGTAAAAGAGAGCAAATAAACGGTCAAAATCCCTACTTATTAGGCATTCCCCTTCACACTGAAAGATGATGCTTAGCAGTGTCTTCGGATCTTGCCAATGGAATCAATTAGAACATTGGAGGAGATGACCAGAACATTTCTTGATAAATATTTCTCCTCAGCTAAGATGGGCAAGTTTAGAAGAGAAATCCATAACTTCTGCCAGAAAGACACTGAAACTGTGTTTGAAGCTTAGGAGAGGTTTAGGGAATTAGTTCGATAGTGTCAACATAGAGGAATTGATCTCTGGATGCAACTTCATGATTTTTGGGATGGATTAACAGTCTCACGTAGAACATTGAGTAATGCAGCTGGAGGCCCGTTGATGAAGAAGACTCCAGAGGAGATAGTCACAATTCTAGATGAGTCGTTTGAAGATGCAAACCAGTGGCCTTCTGAGAGTGCTGGAAGAAGAAGATCAACTAGTGTTCACCAAGTTGATGTTAGCACATCTGTGCAGGTACAACTTGATGCAATGGAAAAACAAATGCGGAGGCTGACCTTAGCTTCGATACAGAGTGAACCTCATGTAGCATGTGATATTTGTGGAAGAGGACACCCTACTCATGAGTGTGAAGCCTCAACTGAGGAAGTAAATGCTGTAGGGAATTATAATTTCAATGTAATGGGTCAGAAGCACCCCGGGTTTTCATGGAGTTCACCTGGGGTATTGCAAATGCATGGCAACAAAACAACCCCAGATTTTAGGGACAACGAGCTCCAGGCTTCCAAAATCATCAAAGGCAGCAGTGTCAGCCTCAACAATCCAATCATCATGGTCTAGAAGATATGATAAAACCTTCATTGTCAAGACAGATGAGAGGTTAGATGCTCATGGGGCAGAAATTCGAAATCTAGTGAAGCAAGTGGGACAAATTGCAATTATATTATTTGAGAGAATTCCATGAACTCTCTCAGCTGATACTGAGAGAAATCCCAAAGAAATAGTGAATGTTGTGTCCTTGAGAAGAGGGTAAATATTGAAAGATCCTACTCCAATCCAAAAAAGAGGTGGTACCTGAAAAAGAAATTGGGGAGAATTTGAAAAATAAAGTTGATAAGAAGAAAAAAGGAAAGAAGGGAGATGAGAAAAAGTAGAAGGATGAAACTTCAATAAGGGAGGAATGTAATGAAGAGAGAAAGCACATGCTTACTTTACCTTTTCCCCAAAAGTTGTATAGAAAAAAGCTGGACAAATAATTTGAGAGATTTTTGGATATGCTGAAACAGGTTAATGTAAATTTGCCATTCACAGAAGTGCTCTCACAAATGCCATTTTATGTAAAATTCTTGAAGGAGATCCTGACAAAGAAGAGGAAGATAGAAGAGACCTCAGTAGTCAAGCTCACAGAGAATTGCAGTGCAATCTTGCAAAATAAACTCTCACAAAAGTGTGGACATCCAGGGAGTTTTATTATACCTTGCTCTTTAGACACTATTAATTTTGACAAGTCTTTATGTGATTCTGGTGCCTTAATTAATTTAATGCCTTTGTCTATTTATAGGAAACTGGAGCAGGAGATTGGAGAGATAAGGTCTATGCCAATATCTTTGCAGCTGGCAGACCAAACGATTCTGATACCCGAAGGGATAGTGGAAGATGTTTTAGTTTGGGTAGATAAGTTTGTATTTCCTGTAGACTTTATAGTGGTGAATATGGAGGAGAACAAGGAGGTCCCTCTCATCTTAGGAAGACCATTCTTTGCAACGGGTAGAGCAATCTTATATATACACGAGAGAAGACTCATGCTTAGAGTGGGTGAGGAGACTGTAACTTTTGAGATGAATGTAGAAACGGAGGTTAAAAGGAGAAGCCAACTGCAAGTGTTGAGTGGAAAATGAAGACTTCGAAAGAGAAGGCTCCAATGATTGAGAATGATAAGTGTGGGATGTACCCCAAGAAGGCTGAGAAGAAGTTGTCTGCATGGATGTGTGCATTGGTTCGGGCGCGTGGAATGGATCCCGACTTCGAGTCAGACCCCGACTAGATATTCAGAGAAGTTTTCTTTGCCTTATGATTTTTAATTATGTGTCATGGGGACATGCCATAACTTAAAGTGTGGGGTGGAGGATATTTGTATGTTGTATATATATATGCGTTAGTTAGTTTTTGTTGTCTTAGTAGTTAGAAATAGAAACATTTGGAAAAAAACATAACAATTTGAAAACTTTTCCCGATGATGGATATCATTCGACACGTTTCTTGAGGGATTAAAGTCAAAATAAAAATACAACAAGATTTTCGTTTGTTAGGTAGTGTAATAAGGCCCCCTTGGTTTTTCTTTGTGTCGCAGTTCTTTCCAAGGGTTTTGATTGAACCGGGTATAGTTAATTTTTATTTTTGTTAGGAGTAGGAAACCTTATGCTATGATTTGAATTGAAGACAATGTCTCTTAACTGTATTATGCCTTGATAATAGTGAGTGCTTTAGTTGTGACGTTTAGGCTCAGTTTTTTACTCTTGTATAAGTATCTTAAAGTGTATGATATTAACTTTGCTTTAGTGCTTTGACTAGAGTGTCTTGATGATCCAATATTAATTGAGTTATGTTCCATGTGTGAGTGAGGTTTAGTGTTATTCTGTGCATTGCATTTGATGTTTAGAACTTGCCCTGTGTGTTTACAAAGCGAAATAGTAGTTTTGTTCAGTCTTGGAAGTGATTCAGCCATTTCTTTTTTTAGCCAGTTATATGCCTTTACTCAAGTAATTGTATGTATCTTAGTTAACCCATTTGAGCCTGTGATCCTGTTTCTTTGGCAACCATATTACAAACCTTACTCATTTGTTTGAATTGACCATCTATTTGAACCGTATACCTCTCGTGAGCACTTAAATTTGTTATGAACTTTGTAAAAGTTGAAGTGTGGGGTGGTTGGTTTGGCTTTTGAATGGAACTAATGAAACAAGGAAGAAAGTGCATTGAATTGAAAAAATAAGAGCCACTTGAATTGAAAAAGAAAAAAATATTATATTGTTGTGGAAAATATTCTTTGATAAGTGGTAACTCTTGATGTAATTGTACTTAAAGAAGTAGGGAGTTAATGTATACTAAGGTGAAGGTGGAGTTTTGGGTTGACATAAGTGTGGGGTTTTGAATGTTAAATTGTATGTATTAAAAGTGCTTAGGGATGTGTAGTCACTATTATATCTAAATGTATCCTACCCGTCCTGCAGCCTACATTACAACCAATGAAAGCCCTACTTGATCCTTGACTGAATGAGCTCAATTAATAGAGTAGTACACTATGGGCAAACCTATGGTTCATCTTTTGTGGCATATGAATGTTAATTTTGAGAGTGAGTGAATTCTTTCTATCTTTTGTTCATAATTGTTCTTAATATCTATTATGTGTGGAACTACTCTCTATTGTTGTGTGAGGGAACTTAATTCACCAAGGAAGGGTAATGCTTGACCTCTATGTTAGAGTAAGTGAGCGAGTTATAAATAATGCATGGTACTTGTGAGTCAAATCTTGAGGCTAGGATATTATACTATTGTGCTAAAACTAAGTTAATTATTCTTGGTATGATGAGTTAGGAGAGTTATTTAAAAAGGTCATGTCTTTATAAAGTGTAGTTTCATTTCTCGAGGACGAGCAATGTTTTAAGTGTGGGGTGTTTATGGTAGGCTATAATCTCGTGTTTTAGTAGCTTATTGCACTCAAATTTACTGTACTTTAAGTGAATTGAGCTTTAATCGCTAGTGTTTTGCACAAACAGTGTGTTTTATGCCTCGTAGGAGGATTCCGAGCTATGTAGATGTTGCATAATGAATTCGAGCTATTTGGAGCTTTGAAGTATGAGTAAAAGCCAAGGGATTAAGCCGGGATCGCGTTCGGGGGTCGAAAACCACGTCTGGATATCAACTCTCTGGACTTCGCCACTATTGCCTCGCATTGCGCGTCGCCCCATGCGTCGTGCCTGTGCAATTCTTACAGAGTAAATATTCTATTTTCCGTAGGAAAAGGTATTTTCGTTTGGCCATGACCCTACTAGGTATAAATAAATGGAAAGACATTATTTCCCGGGTTTTGGGACACATTCAATCCTCACTCAAGACACGAGTTTGGATCATTTTAGGTTTTTCTTTACGTTAAATATATTTGTGATGAATTACTACATATATATATGGAATAATTCCCTTTAGGGCTTGATGGATTTGGTGTATTGATATTTGTTTGCAGATTATAACTCTAGCTTTTATGCATTGAATCATTTTGGATGTTTTAATAGTTGTATTTATAGTCAAATGTTCATGTAATCGAGAGAGGCATAACTTGTGATATCTTTGCATTATATTATTGGTTGAATTTATTAATTCCTCTTAGTAATCGAAAGAGGCTAGTTGAATTGCTGATTAAACCTAGTTAGGAGGATAATTGAAAGAGGTTCTCCTAAAGACCAATCCACTATGAAGTCGTGCATATCTTCACCGAGCTTAAATTATTTCATAGTGTGAGGTTGAGACTTAATCGAGAGAAGGGTTTTTACTAAATGTTTGAACTAATAAATTGAGTGAATTCGAGAGACTCACTTGAACATTATAAGTGAATTACTATAGTTAAATCCCAGATATTTATCTTGCACCTATCCACTCAATTCCTTAAGGGGACTACTTGATAGATATGGAGTAATTCATCTCATATTTATTTAATGAAAAGAAAAACATAAAACGATCCAAACTCGTGTCTTGAGTGAGGATTGAATGATGAATTCCATGTGATTTTGCATCTACACCTCCTCCTTAGCCTCCTTAGGTCTTAGATGAGTCCCAAATCCAGGGAATAAGGTTTTTCTATGTATTTATACCAAGTAGGGTCGGCCCAAACAAAAACACTTTTTGCTATGCGAAATAGGACATTTACTCTGTAAATATTGCACAGGCGCGCCGCATGGGGAAACGTGCCATGCGGGGAATTCGTTGGAAAATCCAAAGAGTTGTTACTGACAGGCAGCAGGAAGTTTTTACATGCACCACGCGCCGTGGGTGTGTTGTTTTCTCAGAGTATGGATTTTTCTTGACTTTATGATATCCAGGCGTGATTTTCGACCCCTGAACGCGATCCTGGCTTTATCCCTTGGGCTTTTACTCAGAATTCAATGCTCCAAATAACCCGAATTCATTACACAACATCTACATAGCCCGGAATCCTCCTACAAGGCATAAAACATACAATTAGTGCAAAACACTAGCGATTAAAGCTCGACTCACTTAAAGTGCTGTAAATTTGAGTGCAATAAGCGATTAAGACACGAGATTATAGCCTACCATAAACACCACACACTTAAACCATTTCTCATCCTCGAACAATCAAATTACACTTTAAAAAGACACGGCCTTTTTAAATAACTCTCCTAACTCATCATACCAAGAATAATTAACATAGTTTAAGCACAATTAGGAAGTCAAGATTTGACTCACAAGTACCACGCATTATTTATAGCCTGCTCACTTACTCTAACATAGATGTCAATCATCATCCTTCCTTCATGAATCAAGTGCCCTCACACAATAATAGAGAGTAGTTCCACACACAATAGATATTAAGAACAATTAGGAACTAAAGATAGAAAGCACTCTCAAAATTAACATTCATATGCCAAAAAGGATAAAACATAGGCTTTCCCATAGTGTACTACTCTATTAATTGAGCTCATTCAGTTAAGGATCAAGTAGGACTTTAATTGGTTGTAATATAGGTTGCGGGATATGTAGGATACATTTAGATATAAGAGTGACTACACATCCCTAAGCACTTTTAACATTCAAAACCCAACACTTCACGTGGCTCTTAATTTTTCAAATCAATGCACGTTCTTTCTTATTTCATTAGCTCCACTCAATAGCCAAACCAACCACCCCACTTTGGGGGATATTTGTATGTTGTATATATATATATATGTGTGTTAGTTAGTTTTTGTTGTTTTAGTAGTTAGAGATAGAAAAAATTGGAAAACAAAAACATAACAATTTTGAAAACTTTTCCCGACAATGGATAGCATTCGACGGGTTTCTTGAGGGATTAAAGTCGAAAGAAAAAGGCAAAAAGATTTTTTTTTGTTAGGTAGTGTAATAATTCACCCTTGGTTTCTCTTTGTGCCGCGGTTCTTTTCCAAGGGTGTTGTTTGAACCGGGTATAGATAATTGTTATTTTTGTTAGGAGTAGAAAACCTTATGCTATAATTTTAATTGAAGACAATGTTTCTTAACTGTATTATGCCTTGAGAATAGTAAGTGCTTTAGTTGTGATGCTTAGGCTAAGTTTTTGACTCTTGTATAAGTACCTTAAAGTGTATGATTTTAACTTTGCTTTACTGCTTTGACTAGAGTGTCTTGATGATCCAATCTTGAGTGAGTTATTTTCCATGTGTGTGTGAGTTTTAATGTTATTTTGTGCATTGCATTTGATGTCTAGAACTTGCCATGTGTGTTTACAAAGTGAAATAGTAGTTTTGTTCTGTCTTGGAAGTGATTTAAGCATTTCTTTGTTGAGCCAGTTATATGCTTTTAACCACCTAATTGTATGTATCTTAGTTAATCCCTTTGAGCTCATGATCTTGTTTCTTTAGCAACCACATTACAAGCCTTACCCATTTATTTGAATTGACCATCTATTCGAATCGTATACCTCTCGTGAGCACTTAAATTTGTTATGAAATTTGTAAAAGTTGAAGTATCCAGTGGTTGGTTTGACTGTTGAGTGGATCTAACGAAATAAGGAAGAAGGTGCATTGATTTGAAAAAATAAGAGCCACTTGAATTGAAAAAGAAACAAATATTGTATTGTTGTGCAAAATATTATTTGATAAGTGGTAACTCTTGATGTAATTTTGCTTAAAGAAATAGGGAGTTAACGTATACTAAGGTGAAGGTGAAGTTTTGGGTTGACATAAGTGTGAGGTTTTGAATGTTAAATTGTATGTATTAAAAGTGCTTAGGGAGGTGTAGTCACTCTTATATCTAAATGTATGCTACCCGTCCCGCAACCTACGTTACAACTAATGAAAGTCCTACTTGATCCTTAACTGAATGAGGTCAATTAGTAGAGTAGTACACTATGGGAAAACCTATGGTTCATATTTTGTGGCATATGAATGTTAATTTTGAGAGTGAGTGAATTCTTTTTATCTTGAGTTCCTAATTGTTCTTAATATCTATTGTGTGTGGAACTACTCGCTATTGTTGTTTGAAGGCACTTGATTCATGAAGGAAGGGTAATGCTTGACCTCTATGTTAGAGTAAGTGAACGGGTTATAAATAATACATGGTACTTGTGAGTCAAATCGTGAGGTTAGGATGTTACACTATTGTTCTTAAACTATGTTAATTATTCTTGGAATGATGAGTTAGGAGAGTTGTTTAAAAAAGTTGTGTTTTTATAAAGTGTAGTTTCATTGCTCGAGGACGGGCAATGGTTTAAGTGTTGGTGTTGATGGTAGGCTATAATCTCGTATTTTAGTCGCTTACTACACTCAAATTTATTGCACTTTAAGTGAGTCTAGCTTTAATCGCTAGTGTTTTGCACTAATTATATATTTTATGCCTTGTAGGAGGATTCTGATCTATGTAGATGTTGTAGAATGAATTCGAGTTATTTGGAGCTTTGAAGTGTGAGTAAAAGCCCAAGGAATTAATCCAGGATCGCATTCGGGGGTCAAAACCCCGTCTGGATATCAAAAAGTCAAGAAATATCGGTACTATGAGAAATCAACACACCCGCGACGCATGGGGCGGCGCGTGGCATGCCACACTTGTACAAAAGTCATGCTGCCTATTAGAAACAACTCTCTGAATTTCCCCACTAATGTCCTACATGGCGTGTCGCCCCTATGCGACGGGCCTGTATAATATTTAAAGTGTACATGTCCTATTTCGCATAGAAAAAGGTGTTTTCATTTGGGCCCGACCCTACTTGGTATAAATGCATGGAAAAACATTATTTTCTGGACTTTGAGACACATCTAAGACCTAAGGAGGCTAGGGAGGAGGTGGAGAAGCAAAAGCACAAGGAATTCATCATTCAATCCTCACTCAAGACACGAGTTTGGATCATTTTATGTTTTTCTTTATTTTAAAAATATATTTGATGAATTACTCCATATCTATGAAGTAGTTCCCTTTAGCGTTTGATGGATTTTGTGTATTGACATTTGTTTGCGGATTATAACTCTAGTTTTTATGCTGTTAATCGTTTTGGATGTTTTAATAGTTGCATCTATATTCACATATTTATGTAATCGAGAGAGGCATAACTTGTGATATCTTTGCATTATCTTGTTAGTTGAATTCATTAATATCTCTTAGTAATCGAAAGAGGCTACGTGAATTGTTGATTAAACCTAGTTAGGAGGATAATCGAAATAGGTTCTCCTAAAGACCAATCCACAACGAAGTCGTGCATATCTTCACCGAGCTTAAATTGGTTCATATTGTGAGGTTGAAACTTAATCGAGAGAGGGGTTTCTACTAAATATTTGAACTAATAATTTAGTGAATTCGAGAGACTCACTTGAACATTAGAAGTGAATTACTAGAGTTAAAGCCTAGACATTTATCTGGCACCTCTCTACTCAATCCCTTTTTTCTCTCATTGATATCTTCCTTGCTTACTTTTGTTTCGATTGTCATTTGTTAATTAGCTTTACATTCTGAGTTAATTTTAGTTTTTAATCACATAATTCTAAACTATTGATTATCTTGGATATCAATTGTCACGACCCAAAACCTAGCCCGTCGTGATGGCGCCTATCTCAATACTAGGCAAGCCGAAAATCTCAATAAATACAATATTTTTTAAATACAAAAATATAATGATCAATTTCAGCGGAAGAAAATCCCACACGTACAAATATAAATACTCCCAAAACCCGGTGTCACTGAGTACAAGAGCATCTAATATGAATACAAGTATGGAAAATATGATCTATAATAGTCTGAGACCAAATACAGTAAACAAGGAGATAGAGAAGGAGAGACTGGGTCTGCGAAACACGGCAGCTACCTCAAAATCTCCTGAAAATCAATTGCATGAAAGGATCAACACCCGCTATGTCTGAAAACACCTGGGTCTGCACACGAAGTGCAAGGTGTAGTATGAGTACAACCAACTCAGCAAGTAACAATAATAAATAAGGAACTGAAGATAGAAACGAGCTACACAGTTATGGTTCATTTCCAGTAATTCCAGCAAAGAATAGACATGCTATCAAATCTGGCAGTTTAATATCAAATCAATTTTTATACAGTTCCTGTTCATGTAATCCGTAGATAAAAATCTTTAATAGATTTCATAGCAATGATAGATAGAAACTAAGTGCAACAACAAATGGAAATCAAGTACAACCTCTGAGGACAACAATCACTCACTGGGCTCCCAACCCTCATCACTCACTCTCAATGGGTACCCACGCTCACTAGGGGTGTATAGACTCTAGAGGGGCTCCTACAGCCCAAGCGCTATAATCTGCACGGACAACTCACATGCCATAATATAACTATCTGGATCCGCACGGCCAACTCATGTGTTGCACGGCCAACTCACGTGCTATAGTATAATATAAGGATTCGCATGGCCAACTCACATGTTGCACGGCCAACTCACGTGCTATAGTATAATATAAGGATCCGCATGGCCAACTCACATGTTGCACGGCCAACTCATGTGCTATAGTATCAATATCTCTCAATCAGGCACTCGGCCTCACTCAGTCATAAATCTCTCCAGTCTCTCGGGCTCTTAATAATCATGAAATCAGCCCAAACAACAATGATATGATGTATCAATAATAAAAACAGAGACTGAGATAAAATGTGCAAGTAAAAGCTGAGGCTGAGTACATATAGCATTTAGCAGGCAATTCAACAAGTATGCGACCTCTGTGGGTCCCAACAGTACTATCACATAGCCTAAGCATGATTTCTAACATGATTTACAGTCAAAGTTTATCAACATATAGAGAGCATATAACTAACAACAAATTATTTCAACTTTACAGTTTGTAGGGACGGACCAAGTCACAATCCCCTCAGTGCACGCCTGACACCTAGCATATGTGTCACCTCCAAAATAATCACATGATACAGAAATCTGGGGTTTAATACCCTTAGGACCAGATTTAAAATATTACTTACCACAAAGCGTGAAATTCTTTACTCTGCTATGCTTTTGCCTCGCAAATCGGCCTCCGAATGCCTCGAATCTAGTCACAAATAATTTGTTTCAGTCAATAAAATTTATTGGAATTAATTCCATAAGCAAATGCTAATTTTCCATAAAAATCCAAATTTTAGCTAAAACATCGATCGTGGGGCCCATGTCTCGGAACTCGACAAAAGTTATAAAATTCGAAAGCCCATTCAACCACGAGACTACCCATACCAATTTTACCAAATTCTGACCTCAACCCGACCCTCAAATCTACAAATCTTAGTTCCAAATTTCTAAGTTCCAATCTTCGATTTACACCTCAAAATCACGTAATCTAGTCGGAGTATTCGATCATAATTCAATATTATGGAGTAGAAATGATCGCAAGGGACTTACCTCAAGTTTTCATTGAAAATATATCAAAAATCGCCTCTCCTCAAGCTCTAATTTGTCCAAAATGGAGAATGGGACGAAGTCCCGGTTTTTATAATTCTGCCCAGACAACCTCAGTTCTGCCTAGATCTTGACCTTCGATCGAGGTCCTCGATCCCATGCCTCGATCCTGGGCCTCGAACCTAGCCCTCGATCCTGGTCCTCAATCCTAGGCCTCGATCCTGGGCCTCGATCGTGGCTTCGACACTGCCTTCGACCGTGGCCCTCGATTCTGGCAGGTTCTGGGCTCGATTTTGAGAGATTTCTGGGATCGAATCTGGCAGAAGAAATTTCCAACAGACGGAAATTGCAGCAGCTGTTATAGTTCAATTTTTTGATCCGTTAACCATACGAAACTCACCGAGGTCGTTTACACATAGGTCCATATCTGTTCCACTTTTCTAACTTAATTTTTCAATTATGAGACTAAGTGTCTCATTTCACTCCGAATTCCTTCCGGACCCGAACCAACTAACTCGATAAGTCATAAATCAATAGCAAGGCATAAATTGAGCAGTAAATGGGGGAATGGGGTTATAATATTCAAAATGACTGGCCGGGTCATTACATTCTCCCCCTCTTAAACAAACGTTCGTCCTCGAACGGGTTTAGAATAATACCTGGAGTCTCAAATAAGTGTGGATATTTGTTCCACATCTCCTGCTCCATCTCCCAAGTAGCTTCTCCGACTGGCTGGCCTCTCCACTGCACCTTCACTGATACTATGTTCTTTGACCTCAGCTTTTGAACCTGCCGGTCTAAAATAGCCACCGGCTCCACATCATAAGTCAAATTACCGTCCAACTGCACTGTATTGAAATCGAGAATGTGAAACGGATCCCTGACATACCTTCGGAGCATGGATACATGGAACACTAGATGAACACCTAATAGACTAGGTGGTAATGCAAGTTCATAAGCCACCTCCCAAATTTTCTTAAGTATCTCAAAAGGCCCAATATACCGAGGGCTCAACTTGCCTTTTTTCCCGAACCTCAACACACCCTTCATGGGTGAAATCTTGAGCAGAACCTTCTACCCAACCATGTGAACAACATAACAAACCTTCCTATCAGCATAACTCTTCTGTCTAGACTGCGCTGTGCAAAGCCATTCCTGAATTATTTTGACCTCCTCTAAAGCATCCTGAACCAAGTCAGTACCCAATAGTCTAACCTCACCAGGCTCAAACCAACCCACCGGAGACCGACACCGTCTCCCATATAAAGCTTCATACGGAGCCATCTGAATGCTTGACTGGTAGCTATTATTGTAAGCAAACTCTGCGAGTGGAAGAAATTGATCCCAAGAACCCCCAAAATCAATGACACAAGCACGCAGCATATCCTCCAATATCTAAATAGTGCGCTCGGACTGTCCGTCCGTCTGAGGGTGAAATGTTGTACTCAACTGAACCTGTGTGCCCAATTCTCGCTGCACTGCCCTCCAACACTGTGAGGTAACCTGCGTTCCCCGATATGAAATAATGGACACCGGCACACTGTGTAGGCGAACAATCTCGCGAATATAAATCCCAGTCAACCACTCCGAAGAATAATTAGTACCAACTAGAATAAATTGTGAGGACTTGGTCAGCCGATCTACTATCACCCAAACAGCATCAAACTTTCTCAAGGTTCGTGGGAGCCCAACTATGAAATCCATGGTAATACGCTCCCATTTCCACTCCGGAATTTCATGTCTCTGAAGCAATCCTCCCGACCTATGATGTTGATACTTCACTTGTTGACAATTTAGACACCGAGCTACAAACCCAACTATATCCTTCTTCATCAGCCTCCACCAATAGTGCTGCCTCAAATCCTGATACATCTTCGCGGCGCCTGGATGAATAGAATATCGCAAACTGTGAGCTTCCTGGAGAATCAACTCACGCAAACCATCTACATTAGGCACACATAGCCTTCACTGCATCCATAATACACCGTTATCTCCAATAGTGACTTCCTTGGCATCACCGTGTTGAACCGTGTCCTTAAGGACAAGCAAATGTTGATCATCATGTTGGCGCTCTCTGATGCGATCATGTAAAGAAGACCGAGAAACCACACAGGCCAAAACTCGATTCGACTCGGAAACATCCATTCTAACAAACTGATTAGCCAACACCTGAACCTCCAAGGCTAAAGGCCTCTCTGCTACCGATAAGTATGCTAAGCTGCCCAAACTCTCTGCCTTACGACTCAAGGCATCGGCCACTACATTGGACTTTCTGGGGTGATTGAGAATAGTAATGTCATAATCCTTAAGCAACTCTAACCACCTTCGCTGCCACAAATTGAGATCCATCTGTTTAAACAAATGTTGTAGACTCCGATGATCTATATATACCTCACACTAGACACCGTACAAGTAATGCCGCCAGTTTTTTAAGGCATGAACAATAGCTGCTAAATCAAGGTCGTGGACTGGATAATTCTTCTCATGCACCTTTACATGTCTGGACGCATAGGCAATCACCCTACCGTCTTGCATAAGTACTGCGCCGAGACCAGTCCGCGACGCATCACAATACACAATATAAGACTTTAAACCTGTATACAACACCAATACTGAAGTTGTAGTCAAAGTTGTCTTGAGATTTTGAAAGCTCTCTTCACATTAATCCGACCACCTGAACGGAGCACCTTTCTGGGTCAATTTAGTCATAGGCTATGCAATAGACAAGAATCCCTCCACGAAGCAATGATAATAACTGGCCAAGCCGAGAAAACTCCGAATCTCAGTAACTGAGGATGGTCTGGGCCAATTCTGAACTGCTTCTATTTTCTTTGGATTCACCTTAATTCCTTCACTGGACACTATATGTCCCAAGAATGCCACCAAACTAAGTTAGAACTCACACTTAGAGAATTTAGCATAAAGTCTCGCCTCTCTCGGCCTCTGTAATACAATACCCAAGTGTTGTGCATGCTCCTCCCGGCTACGTGAGTACACCAGAATATCATCAATAAATACCACGATAAATAAATCAAGATGTGGCTGAAATATACTATTCATCAAATACATAAATGTTGCTGGGGCATTGGTTAGACCAAAAGACATCACAAGAAATTCATAGTGGCCATAACGAGTCCTAAATGTCGTCTTTAGAATATCCGAATCTCGAATTTTCAACTGGTGATACCCAGACCGCAAATCAATTTTAGAGAACACCCTCGCTCCCTGAAGCTGGTCAAATAAATCATCAATACGAGGCAATGGATATTTATTCTATATTGTAACTTTGTTCAACTGCCTATAATCAATGCATATCCGCATAGTACCATCTTTCCTTTTCACAAACAAAACCGGTGCACCCCAAGGTGACACACTAGGCCTAATAAACTCCTTGTCAAGGATTTCTTGAAGTTGCTCTTTCAATTCTTTTAACTCAGCTGGTGACATACGATATGGAGGAACAGAAATGGGCTGATTTCCCTGCACCAAGTCAATACCGAAATCAATATCCCTGTCGGGTGGCATACCTGGTAGGTCTGCAGGAAATACATCCGAAAAGTCTCGCACGACTGGTACTGAATCAATAATAGGAGCATCTGCATCAACATCTCTCACAAAGTCCAAATATGACAATCATCCCTTTCCAACCATACGTTGGACATTCAAATAAGAAATTACCCTGCGAGGAACAAGATCTAGAGAACCCCTCCATTCAACCTTTGGAAACCCCGGTATCCTCAACGTCATGATTGTTGCGTGACAGTCTAGAATAGCATGATATAGAGACAACCAATCCATACCTAGGATTACATCGAAATCAACCATACCAAGTAATAAGAGATCAACTCTAGTCTCCAGTTCCCCAATAGTTACCACACACGACCGATACACACGATCCACAGTAAGGAACAAACAGGTGAAACTAAGGACTCACAGGGCATATCTAGATAATGAGAAAAATATGATGATACATATGAATAAGTGGAACTAGGGTCAAATAATATAGAAGCCTCCCTGTGGCACACTAAAACAATACTTGTGATCACTGCGTCTGGGGCAACAGCATCTGGCCTAGCAGGAAAAGCATAGAATCGAGCATGATTGCCTCCTGATTGGTCGCCCCCTCTTGGGAAACCCCTAGCTGTCTGACCCCCACCCCGAGATGGTAGGGCGGGTGGTGTAACTGATAGTGATGGTGTCTTCGGTCGAGAACTCTGCTGTGAAACCCCACTCAACAACCTAGGACACTCTCTCTTGAAATGACCAAATTCTCTACACTCGAAACAACCCCTCCTCTGACGAAACTGCTGCTCCTGATAACCCGAGGAATGACCTGTAGAAGCCTGTGCGGACGAGGCATGATAAGATCTCTGCGCTGCTAGTGCACTGAATAAAGACTGGTCTGAGTGAGCACTTTAAGAACAATGGCTAGCTGATGCACCACGATGATCTGGACGACCCGTCTGAGCGTGTCTGTAAGAACGACCCCTACCACGGTGAAACTGACCGCCTAAAGGAACACCACTGTAATCATCTGGACCATGAGGCCTCGTATCCTCTCTCTCTCCACGTTCCTAGCTATGAACCATCTCTATCTGCCGAGCAATGTCCACCACCTCATCAAAAGTAGCACCAGATACTCTCTCTCTAGTCATAAGTAACCACAGCTCAAATGTGAGTCCATCAATGAACCTCCAAATCCTCTCCCTATCAGTGGGAACCAACCAGACTATGTGATGAGCCAACTCAGAAAATCTCATCTCATACCGCGTCACGGACAAATCACCCTGGCCAAGCTGCTCAAACTGTCTGCGCAGCACTTCTCTGCAAGACTGAGGTACAAACTTCTCCAAAAAGACCACGGAGAACTGATGCCAAGTAAGGGGTATTGCGCCAACAAGCCTACGCCTCTCGTAAGTCTCCCACCATCTGAGTGCAACCCTAGAAAATGAAAAGTAGTGAATGAGACCCCACTGGTCTCTAGAATACCTGCTGTCCGAAGCATCCGTTGGAACCTATCCAGAAAATCCTGAGCATCTTTTGACTTAGTACCGCTAAATGGTAGAGGTCGAAGCCTCTCAAATCTCTCAAGTCTCCTCTACTTATCGTCAGCCATAACAAGAACTACCGGGGCCTGAGTAGCTGTAACTGGCTGGGCTAGTAGCGCTCCCGGTATCTAAAGTCCCTGTACTACCTGGTCTGGAGTACAGGCAACAGGGGGTATGAGTACCTCCCCCAGCCTGAGAAGTGGCAAGTGCGTTCTGAGCCGAAACCACCTGAGCAAGACCAGTGCAGGCTGCCAATATATGGGCCAAAGTCTCCTGAATGCCTGTAATCTCAATGGGCATAACCGGTGCCTGAGCTGTTCCTGTCGGCTCAACTATATCTGAAATCTGCTCCAGAGCTGGAATAACTAGTGGTACTACAGGTGCTGTTCCAACTGTGGTATGAGCTATACCTCGACCTCTACCTCGGCCTCTAGCATGGCCCCGGCCTCTCGCGACCCTAACCGGTGGCACTGGTGGCTGACCGTCTGATCCGGTAGTATGTGTCCTCACCATCTGTGAGAGAACAGAATAGCAGAAATTTACTTTCCAGAATCAACAAATTCGCACGACAGAATACAAAAAAGTGAAATTTTCCTAAGGGTTCCGCAGCCTCTCGAAGATAAGTACAGACGTCTCCGTACCGATCCGCAAGACTCTACTAAACCTGTTCATGACTCGTGAGACCTACATAACCTAGGCTCTGATACCAACTTGTCACGACCCAAAACCTAGCCCGTCGTGATGGCGCCTATCTCAATACTAGGCAAGTCGACAATCTCAATAAATCACATATCTCTTAAATACGAAAACATAATGATTCATTTAAGCGGAAGAAAATCTCACACGTACAAATATAAATACTCCCAAAACCCGTTGTCACTAAGTTCATGAGCATCTAATATGAATACAAGTCTGGAAAATATGATCTATAATAGTCTGAGATCAAATACAGTAAACAAGGAGATAGAGAAGGAGAGACAAGGTCTGCGGAACACGACAACTACCTCAAAATCTCCTGAAAATCAACTGCGCGAAAGGATCAACACCCGCTATGTCCGGAAATACCTGGGTCTGCACACAAAGTGCAGGGTGTAGTATGAGTACAACCAACTCAGCAAGTAACAATAATAAATAAGGAACTGAAGATAGAAACGAGCTACACAATTATGGTTCATTTTCAGTAATTCCAGCAAAGAATAGACATGCTATCAACTCTGGCAGTTTAATGGCAAATCAATTTTTATATAGTTCTTGTTCATGTAATCCGTAGATAAACAACTTTCAGAGATTTTATAGCAATGACAGATAGCAACTAAGTGCAACAATAAATAAAAATCAAGTACAACCTCGGAGGACAACAATCACTCACTGGTATCCCAGCCCTCATCACTCACTCTCAATGAGTACCCGCGCTCATTGGGGGTGTACAAACTCTGGAGGTGCTCCTGTCGCCCAAGCGCTATAATCTGCACGGACAACTCACAAGCTGCACGGACAACTCACGTGCCATAATATAACTATCTGTATCCGCACGGCCAACTCGCGTGCTATAGTATAATATAAGGATCCGCACGGCCAACTCACATGCAATAGTATCAATATCTGACAATCAGGCCCTCGGCCTCACTCAGTCATAAATCTCTCCAGTCTCTCGGGCTCTTAATAATCATGAAATCAGCCCAAACAACAATAATATGATGTATTAATAATAACAACAGTGACTGAGATAAAATGTGCAAGTAAAAGCTGAGACTGAGTACATATAGCATTTAGCAGGAAATAGAACAAGTACACGACCTCTGTGGGTCCCAACAGTACTATCACAAAGCCTAAGCATGATTTCTAACATGATTTACAGTCAAATCTTATCAACACATAGAGAGCATATAGCTAACAACAAATTATTTCAACTTTACAGTTTGTAGGGACGGACCAAGTCACAATCCCCTCGGTGCACGCCCACACGCCCGTCACCTAGCATGTGCGTCACCACCAAAATAATCACATGATACAAAAATTCGGGATTTAATACCCTTAGGACCAGATTTAAAACTGTTACTTACCTCAGAGCGTGAAATTCTTTACTCTGCTATGCCTTTGCCTCGCAAATCGGCCTCCGAATGCCTCAAATCTAGTCACAAATAATTTATTTCAGTCAACAAAATTTATTGGAATTAATTTCATAAAAAAATGCTAATTTTTCATAAAAATCCGAATTTTAGCTTAAAAATCTTCCGTGGGGCCCATGTCTCGGAAATCGAAAAAAGTTATAAAATCCGAAAGCTCATTCAACCACGAGTCTACCCATACCAATTTTACCAAATTTTGACCTCAACTCGAGCCTCAAATCTACAAATCTTATTTCCAATTTTCTAAGTTCCAATCTCCGATTTACACCTCAAAATCATGTAATCTAGTCGGATTATTCGATAATAATTCAATATTATGGAGTAGAAATTATCACAAGGGACTTACCTAAAGTTTTTCTTGAAAATATATCAAATATCGCCTCTCCTCAAACTCCAATTTGTCAAAAATGGCGAATGGGACGAAGTCCCTATTTTTATAATTCTGCCCAGACAACCTCGGTTCTGCCTCGATCTTGGCCTTCGATCAAGGTCCTCGATCCTGGCCCTCGATCCTGGTCCTCGATCCTAGGCCTCGATCCTGGGCCTCGATCCTGGGCCTCGATCGTGGCTTCGACCGTGGCCCTCGACCCTGGGCTCGATCATGGCTTCGATCGTGGCCCTCGACCCTGGGCTCGATCTGGGCTCGATTCTGAGAGATTTCTGGGGTCGAATCTGGCAGAAGAAATTTCCAACAGTAGAAAATTGCAGCAGCTGTTGTAGTTTAATGTTTTTGATCCGTTAACCATCCGAAACTCACCTGAGGCCCTCGGGACCTCAACCAAGTATACCAACAAGTCCTAAAACATCATACGAACTTAGTCAAATCCTCAAATCACCTCAAACAATGATAAAACCATGAATTACACCCCAATTCAAGCCTATTGAACTTTAAAATTTCTAATTTCTACAAATAACACCGAAACCTATCAAATCACGTCCGATTGACCTCAGATTTTGCACACAAGTCATAAATGATATAACATACCTATTAAAATTTTCAGAATCGGATTTCGACCCCGATATCAAAAAGTCAACCCCTCAGTCAAACTTCTCAAAAATTCAACTTTCGGCATTTCAAGTATAATTCCTCTATAGACCTTCAAAAATTCTTCCAGACACGCTCCTAAGTCCAAAATCACCATACAGAGCTATTGGAATTATCAGAATTCGAATCCGAGGTCGTTTACACATAAGTCCATATCCGTTCCACTTTTCTAACTTAATTTTTCAATTATGAGACTAAGTATCTCATTTCACTCCGAATTTCTTCCGGACCCGAACCAACTAACCCGTTAAGTCATAAATCAATAGTAAGACATAAATTGAGAATGTGGTTATAATATTCATAACGACCGGTCGGGTCGTTACAGCAATCTAGCTACAAACTACGATAATATTGTTTAACTCCAATCCCTGTGGATATGATACTATATTCGACTAGCGAGCATATTTAAGTGTGTGATATGATCTCGTCAATTATCATCTATTGAGAGGTTGTGAGGATTAAAGCATGAAGGGTGATGTCGTGCATTTGATTACTTATCACCCTTTTTTATATTATGGGAGGTTGAGAGTAAAAGCACGACGGGTGATGCCATGCCATTTTATATATGATATTACATGGTAAGGACTAGAGTAAAAGCACGAAGGGTGATGTCGTTCCATTTTTATTTCATTGCCTTATTTGATTTTCGGATTGGTGATTTACTTGGTTACATTGTTTCTTATTTTGGAAGATATTAATTGGTGATTTCGTACTTACCGTTCTTCTGATATTTATCCATTTTTGCATGTCCCCTCCCAGTTAATGTTCTAATTGCCCTACCTGTTATTTTGTTGCTCTATGTATATATCCGTACATGTTAGAAGTAGGTGTTATGTTATAGCCTTGTCACTACCTCATCGAGGTTAGGCTCGACACTTACGGAGTACATTGGGTCGGTTGTACTCACGTTATACTTCTGCACTTCTTGTGCAGATACTGGTGTTGATCCCAGCAACATCTAGTGGTGTTCTGCTCGGATTCAGCTACATTCGGAGACTTGAGATATAGCCGAACAACGTCCGCAGCTCTGAAGTCTCATTCTTTATCTTTGCTACTGTTTATCTAGTCTCAAACAGATGTATGCGTTTAGACCATATGTGTGGTACTTTAGTTGCTCATGTATTCATGACTCCGGATTCTAAGAGATGTTTAGATATTGTTATATGTATTTTATTATTCCATTTCAGACTATTTCGGTTTATTTTTATTAATATTGAATTGTTAAAATTGGTTAAATAATCTAGCTAACGTTAGCTTGCCTAGTAAATAAAATGTTAGGCGTCATCACGGTCTCGGGGTGGGATTCCGGATCGTGACAGAGTTATAATTTAAATCATATTGGCAGTTAAATCCTCCGGGAATTCATCCGAATCATTAAATGAAGTGATTATATACTACATTCGTTTCAAGTGATGTGATACCGTTGGATTAGACTCTAAATTATAAATAAATAAATAAAAAACAAGATGGTACCAAAAATCATAAATATTGTACTACATTCTTGGACAAGGGTGGGTTGCTCTAGTGGTGAGCACCTCCACTTCCAACCAAGAAATTGTGAGTTCGATTCACCCCAAGAGCAAGGTGGGGAGTTTTGGAGGGAGAGAGTCGAGGGTCTATCGAAAACAGTCTCTCTATATCAGGGTAGGGGTAAGATCTGCGTACACACTACCTTCCCCAGACCCCACTAGTTATTCTTGGACAAATCTGTTGGTAATTTAGGGTGTGTGTTGGACGTATAATCGGTCATTGAATTACCTTGCAATTCTCCCATGGACATATTGTATTGGACTTCTCCTTCGACGGACACGTGTACTCGATTTAGATATAGAATGCTATTGCTTTGGTTTATTATCCTCCACTAAAGCGATCCTCCTCAGTTCCTCGGCGTAATCTCCTAAGGTTACACCTGATTTCTAGCCGAAAGAAGGGAACAGTAATTGAAGCTATTACTAGCATGTAATTGAACACCTCTAAATTATGAATTATATTCACTTTCGCTTATTTTCATTTTGTCTCCGGCCTTTTTCTTTTTCTCATTAGTTAGTGTGTCTTCTAATTTGATTTATTTATCTTTTAAGTGATCTCCTCAATTGAATTTATTGGGTTCTGGTGAGTATTTTTCCTTTATCCTTTTCTATTTTGTTAGTAGCTATTTTTATTTCTGGTATTAAACTTTGTTTAATAAACCTCATGTTTTTTTTGTGTACATGCAAAACATCGATGAATACACTCCAAAATACACATGCATGATGCATCCCAATCGGTGAGATACAACAACAAAGCCTGAAAACGGAGGACGGAGAATATTTACGAGTTCTGCCTTTTTCTTCAATTCTTTCTTGGTGAGCATATAAACTTTGACTCTATTTTTTTATAGACTAGTGACTTATCATCTTCACTTGCATATAAAGTTCTTTTTTATATTTGTGCTTTATTTTCCTTATTAATTTAATGTATAAGATATTGGATTGATTTACATGTATTTGCTTTGTCCTCTTTTTTCAAAAAATGTTTGGTGGATTCTGTATATGCATATGGTTATTTGTTCAAAACTTCTACGTAAATTTTCTGCTCAGGTACTCAAACGATAGTAGTACTAAGCACATCGGATTTCCATCTTGGAAAAAGTTGTAATGAAAGGGAACAACTTCGACCCAGCGGAGGTGTCGTAAGAAAGGGAAAAATAACCAAATAATTTTGTATTCCATCTTTTTTCCATAGATGATCTACAACTTTAACATCTTTCATTTTGCAACCCCGGGATTTTTTATAACACATACATAGGACATTTAAGATATGCTTTAACATCTACCCATGTATTGAACTAAGTGGTTTTGATTTTGATGATTGACAAAAGAATACATGCATGAACTCCATGAACAGGGTACACAGGGAATGGGCAGATTCAAGCACAAGGCGTGCACATGAAGGGGATAAGCATAAGTGGTTATATCTTATATTCCTGAACGAAAAGGTATCATAATTGATGAGGAGCTAGCATGACTCATAAGTTGAAGAGACCTCTATCCTAGATAAGGAAAGAGTTAGAAGTTGAAGATAACTAGAACTCTTCCACCGTGGAAAAGTAAAGCATTAGAACTCTAGTTAATCCTTATTCTACTAACTCTATATATATCAGTTGTGTTCTCTGTTACAGATGACACACAAATGTTGAAGTTAAGCAAGAATGGAGAGCAAAATAGCAAGGCATTTTGCAAGCAATTCATGTGTGTTTCAAGAGTGCAAACCTGGAGCTACATGAACTAAGTAGGAGAACAAGTTCCATATATTTGTCTTTTATTCTAGTTCCATTGTAGTAAGGCTTTTAAATTGTTCCTTTCAGCTTTTATTAGAAGCATCTGTACTAGGTACTTTGAGTTGAATTGTTCAAGTTAGAGTTAATTTAAAACAGTCGCAATAGCCTGTGGCTGGTTGCTTCAAGGGTTAGAGGTAATCCTTAGGTTTACATGAGTTTATAAACATTGTTGTTTTGGCTCAGCGCTGTAGTGAAGTTTTGGGAAAAATCATATTGGGAAGTAGGTCGTCGTTTTTTTTACCTTTTGAGTGGGGTATTTTTAACGTAAAAATACTTGTGTTCTTTATTTTTTACTTTATTTATTCTGCAACAGTAGTGTAAAAAATACATAGAAGAACCACGTCCTAATCTAATATATGCACGCGAAAAATGGGACACCATACAAATCACCCCCTCCCCCCTCTTGTGTGGTATTGAAGTATAAAACATCAATTGGTATCAGAGCAGGTTATCCTTAAAGAGGCTAACATCTTAGGAGAAGATAAAGATAAAGTGCACCACTTGAAAAAATGGGAAGGGCAATCCATTGTTAGGCTACCACTCTTCAAATATGCTAGTACTACTCTTGGTGGAAGACAAGGATGAGAAATCACATACAGGCTGAGGAGTACGAGCTATGGGACATAATTATTGATGGTCCACTGTCCACCTTGAAGAAAAATACTGAAGGAGTAGATATGCCAAAGTCAAGAGTTGATTCCAATGCTGAGGATTTGAAGAAGTGGGAAAAGAATACCAAAGCCAAGAAATGGCTTGTCTATTCTTGGTCCATATGAGTACAACAGAATCCACGGATGCTCCACTTCCAAGCAAATTTGGGACACACTGCAAGTGGCCCATGAAGGAGCAACTCAGGTAAAGATATCAAGAGGAACCCTGCTATACTCTCAGTATAAAAACTTTTCCATGAAAGATGGAAAAACCATTCAGGAAATATATACAAGATTCACTACGTTGACAAATGAACTAAAATCTCTTGGAAAGATTATCCCTGAAGATTAGAGGATTGGGAAGATACTAACTAGGGTCTTGCCAATAACATGGGAAAGCAAGATCACTGCCATTCAGGAATCAAAGAATATTGCTACACTTCCTTTGGATGAATTGATTGGAAATCTCACTGCTTATGAACTTAGAAGACAAACCGTGAAAATGGATGTGACTAAGAAAAAAAGGAGTCTGGCACTCAGAATTACTATAGGTTCTGACCTGAAAGATGATGACATGGAAATTATTATCAATGACTTCAAGAAGTACCTACGGAGAGTAAAGGGTCTTTCAAGAAGTGGAAACTACAGAAAAAAAAGAACACCAGAGAAGTAGGCTAATGATGGATGCTACAAGTGTGGAAAGATTGATTACATGATTAAGAACTGTCCTTTTTGTGGGAGATTGAATGGACAAAGGAAAGAGCTGAACGAAAGAACAGGAAGAAGGAACAGGTTCATCCTAATAAAGGGCACAACAAAGGATCAACTAAGGCTTTGGTTGCTGCTTGGAGAGATAGTTCAGATAAGAGCTTAGATGACGATGATGATGAACGAGCTCTAATGTATATTGGAGAATCTTATGAAGAACCTGAGGTAATTGTCCTTTAATTAAAAGATAAAATTAAATTCATGTCTAAAGAAAGACTGTCTGAATTACTGCTAGAATTAATTGATAAGTCTAAATATGTGAATAATGAAAAAAAATAGTTGTTAAAGGAGTGTGTCATTTTGAAAGCAAAGTGCAAAAACCTGAAACTTAGGTCTTATGAAACTGGAAATGAAAATGTTGTGTTGAAGAAACAGGTTCATGCACTTGACAAATCTGTTCTAGAACTTAAATCTGAAAATCTAAAACTAAAGTTAGGAATAGGTAAAAAGATAGCTAGTGACACACAACTCTCACTAGAAAAGGATCTAGGAAGGGTAAAAAATGAGATGTATAAAAGAGATGAACTGGTGAGAACATTGAAATTGGACTTGACTAAGGTTAAGCACGAGCTAGATAGAACATGTAAATGGAACAGGCCCTCTGATGCACTTTCATGGCTACAAGAACGTCATAGTGGCAACAGAAGAGGACTTGGCTTTGGGAACTCTGCACCTAAGTGGGATCCCAAAATCAAGTACCTCACACTCCCTGAGAACAAGATTCGCACACACTATGGTAACACTAGTCACTATAAGAGTAAATGCACTGCAAAAGAAAAGGCAAGTCAAAAGAATAAAAATTTTGTTCTAGGTAAGAATAGGCTGCCAAGTTGGGCTAAAAAGAATTTTATTTATTCTTTTGCCTATAGAAAGGATCCCAAACTAGTTTGGATTCCTAAGACTAACCCCTGATTTTCTTTTACGGGTCCAAGTGAAGGAGAGCATCCGAATAAGGTACATGGATAGTGGCTTCTCAAAGTACATGACAGGAAGCAAGAACCAGTTCCTTTCACTTGAGGACCTTAAAGGAGGTAATGTCTCTTTTGGAAATGGAAAGAAAGGTGACTTCATTGGGGTTGAAAAGGTAGGGAAGTATGACTCTTGCTCTATCGAGAATGTCTACTTGATAGATGGACTGAAATATAGCCTAATAAGTATATCACAACTGTGTGATGGAGGTAATATGGTACCTTTCACCTCTTCAAAATACTTTGTCATAAATCTTACCACTGATAAGATAGTTTTACCGAAAAAAAGAGTAAGTAATAAATATGTGGTGGATCTGTCCACACTTTCAGATAATGAACTCACTTGCTTAAATGTGTTGGACAATGATCCCCTCCTTTGGCACAAGAGACTTGGACATGCAAGTGTCAGTCAACTCAACAAACTAGTCTCCAAGGATTTAGTGATATGGCTGCCTAATATTAAGTTCAAGGAATATAAAGTTTGTGAGGCTTGTGCAAAGAGGAAGCAGTTAAGATCCTCTTTTAAAAGCAAGAAAATGGTAAGTACTTCCAGGTCGATAGAGCTAGTCCATATGGATCTGTGTGGACCAATAAGGACAATGAGCAGAGGTGGTAAGAGATATGTTATGGTGCTTATTGATGATTATTCTAGGTCTACTTGGACACTATTTTTAACATCTAAATATGATGAAGCATTTGACATGTTCACTTCAGTTGTTAGAAAAACGCAGAAACAACTAGGTAATCAACTTGCATCAAGTAGGTATGATCATGGTACTTAGCTTGAGAATGCTAAATTTTCTAAATTTTATGATGAGCATGGCATAGATCATAATTTTTCTACTCCTAGGACTCCACAACAAAATGGATTAGTTGAAAGAAAGAATAGGATTTTGGAAGAAATGACTAGGACTATAATACTTGCTAGTAAATTGCATCATAGCTTCTGGGCAGGAGCTATGAACATTTACATGCTACATCATAAATAGGTGCATGACTAGACCTCTTATTGAAAGACTCCTTATGAGTTACTTAACGGGAAAAAGCTAAATATATCCCACCTAAGGGTATTTGGATACAAGTGTTTTGTGCACAATAATGGAAAAGACCCCATAGGTAAGTTTGATCCCAGAAGTGATGAGGGAATATTCTTGGGATATTTTTCACATAGTAAAGCTTATATGATATATAACAAAAGAACTATGTATGTAAAAGAAAGTGTACACATTATTTTTTATGAAACTAACACTCTTTTTTAGAGGCAGGAACAAGATGATAAAATAATTGGGCTGGTAAGAAACTCAAATGAAACCATAGTCTAGCCTAAAGTTGCACCACAAAAAGGAACAGGTGATGAAATAGGTCCTTTCAACCAGGGCAACCTGACAAAGAGGAACTGACCCTCAAACCTTGAGGGAACGTGTCCATGAACCTGTTCCTCAACAACAAAATATTGAAGGAACATCTAAGGAAAATCAGTTAGTTGTAAAGCCTTACAAGTATCAAAGTTCTCACCCCATTGAGAACATAATCACTGATCCAACCTCTGGAATCAAAACCATATCTTATTTAAAAAACCTCTGTGCTTTTGATACTTTTTTATCTCTTATTGAGCCTAAAAATATTTTTGAGGCTTTGAAGGATGCAGATTGGGTGAATGCAATGCAGGATGAACTCAACCAATTTGAGGGAAGTCAAGTTTGGCATATGGTATCAAGACCCAAGGACAGAACAATGATTGGCGCAAAATGGGTCTTCAGAAACAAAGTTGATGAAGATGGAACGGTTACAAGAAACAAGGCAAGATTGGTTATTCAAGGATATAGTCAAAAGGAAGGCATAAACTATGATGAGATCTTTGCTCGAGTTGCAAGATTGGAAGCAATTAGACTTCTTATATCCTTTGTTGCTTATACGGAATTCACTCTCCATCAGATGGATGTCAAGAGTGCCTTCCTCAATGACTCTTTAAAGGAAGAAGTGTTTGTCAAGCAACCTCCTGGCTTTGAAAGTAAGGAATGTCCTGATCATGTGTACAAGCTTGACAAGGTACTTTATGGGCTCAAGCAGGCATCGAGATCATGGTATGAAAGATTGTCTAAATTCTTTCTTGAGCATGGATACAAGAGAGGTAAAATTGACAATACTTTATTCTTGAAAGTAAAAGGTAAAGATCTCTTGATAGTTCATATATATGTTGATGATATAATCTTTGGAGCAATAGCTAATAGGTTAAATAAAGAATTTGCTAAGCTAATAGGGAGTGAAATTGAAATGAGTGTGATGGGTGAAGTTAATTTCTTTTTAGGCTTACAAATTAAATAAAATTCAAATCTAACTATGATCCATCAACAAAAGTATGTGAAAGAGTTGCTTAAAAGGTTTAAAATGGAAGATTCCAAAGAAATTGACATTCCTACAGCAACAACGAAATTAGATTGAAATATAAAACATCACCATGCAATGCATCCTTTACCGAAAATGTGTTTACAAATGCATTTGTATTTAACAAAAAAGAGCTTTAATCTATCTGAAAAAATCCAAAGAAAGCTACATGTCAGTTCATAGAGAGGGTAATTGATGATTAACTTATCAAAGTATTAAAGGATAGACCTGGGGACAAATATATCTAATGTTATACTAAATGTTACAAACAATGTACTCATGTATCTAATGTTATACTAAATGTTACAAACAATGTACTCATGTATCTCCGTGTGTATCTTTTTAAATTTCATGTATTTAGACTTTAATGTAGTTAGATGAGGAATCAAGGACCTAAGGTGAATTGCTTTTTGTTCATGTGATAATTAAATTATACATTATTTATGCCATGATTTCTCTAATTAATTATACTATTTTTGTCTGCTTATAGTTTATTCCCCTTAATGAAGTAATCTTTGTTCTTGACTTGAAATATAGTACAACTTCAACTATCGGTTCCTTCAAACATGGTCTCAATTCTTGCTTAGGTTCACATACAGTTCAATGATACAGAACATTTACATTTGCTTTTTCAGAAAAAGAAAATGAATACTATTATTCTTTCATGGTGCTCTACATTTTGATAGTGCTACAATTATCAATATCATTTTGTCAGGTTCATTATTAGTAGAGAGCTCTCATTCCATATCTGTATGTAGTGTCTATTTACTAAGATATAGATAATTAATTTCATTGATTTTCTTTTTTTTTTTCTTTTGATATCTAGGTCAATAGAAATGTGTATGCAAAAAAGATGTCACTTGTGATTAGTTGTAACGGCCCGACCGGTCGTTTTGAGCAACTACATTCAGTTTCGTAGCTGGAGGTCATGAGTAGCTTCATGCGGTATATTATGACATGTGTGTATCGTCAAATTTGATTTTCAGGTGCCTCGGGATCGATTTGGAAGAGTGATTCTCAACTTGGAAGATTTAGGTTGGAAGAGTTGACCAAGTTTGACTTTTGTGTGTTTAACCTCGGATTAAAGTTTTATGCTTTTGGTAGATCCGTATGGTGATTTTGGACTTGGTAGTATGCTCGAATTTGTATTTGGATGTTTCTAGAAGGTTTCAGCACTATTTGGCAAAAATTGGCAATTTGAAGGTTTGGAATGTTTATAAGTTTGACTAGGAGTTGACTCTCATAATATTGGGTTTGGATTGTTGTTCCGGGATTTAGAATAGATTTTTCATGTCATTTGGAACTTGTGGGCAAAATTTGAGGTCATTCCGAGTTGATTTGACATGGTTCGGCACGCGTTTTGGAAGCTGAAAGTTCAAAAGTTCATTAAGTTTGAATTGACATGCGATTCGTCGTTTTGATTTTGTTGCTTGTGATTTGAGGCCTCGAGTGAGTCCGTGCTATATTTTGGGACATGTTGGTATGTTCGGACGGGGTCCCGAGGGGCTGGAGTGAGTTTCGGGGTAGTTTCAGATCATTTAGGATTAGCTTGGAGTTGTTGGTTTCTGGTGTTTGTTGATGTCTCTGTTTTACTTCGCGATCACAAAGATGTGATCACGATAGTGATTGTTGGGGCTGGGTATTATTCTTCTTCGCGTTCGTGTTTGCTTTTACGCGTTCGTGTAGTGTTTGGCTGGACTTGGCAGGTCGATAGTTTCCTAATCCTCTTCGTAGGTCTGGCAGTTGTGGTCATCGCGTTCGAGAGGCTTGTGTTGTGAACGCGTAGTGTTAATTTGGGACAGTATAATTTGTGCATCGCGAACATGAGGGTTCTTCCGCAATCACGAAGAGCATCCATGTTAAGTGATTATAAAGTATTCTATTTTGAAGGTTTTGGTCATTTTATCACCTTTTGAGTTGTGAAGCTCGGATTTGGGCGATTTTGGAGGAAATTTTCACCATATAGATTGGGATAAGTATTTTTGACTCAGTTTTGATTATATTCCATGATTCCATCTTCTATTTTAGCCTTTAATTTGATGAATCTAAAAGAGAAATTGGGGTTTTTTATCGAAACGTTTCTAAATTGAATATTTGAGATTTGAACATAGATTAAGAGTCGGATTTGACTGAAATTAGTATGATTGGACTTGTAATTGAATGGGTAGTCGGAATTTGTAACTTTTGTCGGGTTCTGAGGTGCGAACCCAGGTTGACCTTTTGGTTGACTTTGAGTATTTGATTAAAGATTCGACTTTTATCGTTTGAGTTAGCTTCCTATGGCATTATTTGATGATTTTGAGTTGCTTTTGGCTAGTTTCGAGCTGTTCGAAGGTCAATTTGTACGGGATGGCGCTTCTAGTATATCAATTTGGCTTGTTTGAGGTAAGTATCTTATCTCCTTTATTAGAAATGTTTTTTCTAATTGAATTATATTGTTTGTCACATGCGGGGATGATGCATATATGAGGTGACGAGCGTATATGCATTTTCTGGGGTTAACTATATCTGGGGGAATATTATACGGTTCTTTGTGCCTTGTTGGAATATGTGGATTTCTTGCTTCATGTTTTACTTGACTTTTATATTAACATGAATACAAATTCTAATGATAGAAACCATGATTTAGGTTATTATAACTTGATTAAACATTTGACAGACTCTTTGTGAAGCTATTAATGTGCTAAATGCGGTCATTATTATACTTAATCATAAATACATCGCTACGACCGTTATTCTTGAGATATTTGGATTCTATACTTGAGTTGAAGATCGCTTTTGAGATTTGTTGAGATATTTGAACAATAAGGTTCTTGAGGTTTATTGAATTGTTATTTGCTTGAAAGCTATGATTGATGTTCATTTGGAGTATTTACTTAATCACTCTTCTTGATGTTATTCATGCTTCCTACCTTGCTTATTATTGATATACATATTCTTGGTGAGGAAGAGTATAAAGCACGAAGGGTGATATTGTGCCATTGCACATACATTGTCATGTGAGGAAGAGTGTAAAGCACAAAGGGTGATATCGTGCCATTTCATACACATCATTATGAACGAAGGATTACGCCGTGATATTTCATATACATTATCATGTGAGGACGAGAGTAAAAGCATGAAGGGTGATGTCGTGCCACTGTTTTTATATTATAACGTAATCATGGAACGAAGGGTATTTTCGTCCAGGCGAGAACGAGAGACATGCATTATATTATGATATATTTTCCTTGTATATACATCTATGCCTTTATCTTGAGTTGACTCTTGCACCTATGTTTCCTGTGTGTCCTGTCATTGTTGTTCTGTCTTTGTTCTCTGCCTCAATTGTTGTTGTTTTATCCATGCCTTCTTTTATTTAGCTTATAAAGATCATGTTTCCTTTCTTGTTTGTTATATCTACATCTCTGCCATTCCTCATTTGTTGCACTTTCATATAAGCCTTCTACCATATTAGTTATCCATGCCTTCTATTTGTTTAGCTTATAAAGATCATGCTTTCCTTCTTGTTTGTTATATCTACATTGATGCTATTCCTCTATACCTCCCACCTAGTCTGTTACCGTTGTCCATAAGCTCTGCCTTGTTCGTTATTGCTTCATGTGTACTCCTATGTTGTCGTTACCATTATTGGCATTTCTTTCACCTGGTTGGTACTGTTATACGTGTGCTTGGTGAGGGAGAGAGAAATGCAAGAAGGAGTTTGCTATGCCATGCCATTTGGTATCTTGAGCACATTCCTCATTCTGTAAAAGCTCGTGGATTTACTACTTTTGTTTTATGGTCATCGCTTTAAGGAAAGAATTGGTTGATATATAAAGGAAAATTGACCCTGATTTCTTCTAGTAATCATTTACTGCTTCACATATTTGTTCTTGCACTCCTCTCTGTTATGTTCTAGTTTGTTCCTATTGCAATTCTATTGCACATGTTATATCAATGAACATCTCTTAACTAAAAAGCCTCACTACTAATTCACCAAAATTAGTCAAGATACGTGGGATCGATTGTACTCATACTACACTTCTGCACCTTGTGTGCAGATCTTGGAGTTGAGATGCGGTGGATGATGGGAGTTGGCACTGAAGATGTACCTTCCTTCCGGATTTAGCTACCACTTAAATAGAAAGTAGACCAAATATAGTAAATAAATAGGACGGGCACTCTGTGTGCTACGGATCGTAACATGGAATACATTTCAGCAAAACGTCTCCTCAACAACTGCACCTACACGCTTAGATGACCACCGAATGTACCTGCCTCAGTACCTACACAAATAATGCAGAAGCATAGTATGAGTATGTAAATCAACACATACCTAGAAAGTATCTAGCATAACCTCGAAGAAGTAGTGACAAGGGGTCGACATCGACACTTACTAGTGGTCCAACAACCAAAGTACAATAAAAGTAGACAGTTATGAAGCATAGCAAGTAAAAGCAACGAAAACAGATATATGTGCATAACTTGATTCTCAAAAGAAGAGTAGATACAAACTCTCAAATACTGAATACTACCTCGAATGGGATATGTATATGATCAATAAAAAATAAAATGCCAAATGTCAAGTCGGGAAGACTCATAGGTGCGCTTACTCTCTATCAAATATTACGCATGATTCTGTTGAGGTTGTACGGCTTGATCCATAACATAATATACATTGTTGAGGTCTTACGGCCCAATCCATGGATACATCTTATAATAATGCCGAGGCAAATTTTCCGATCCCATAATGGTATTGCAGAGTGCCCGTTCTTCTAGTAATTATTTACTTCTTCACATATTTGTTCTTGTACTCTTCTCTATTATTTTCTAGTTTGTTCCTATTGAAATTTTACTACACAGGTTTTATCAATGAGTAACTTTTAACTAAAAATCCTCGTCACTACTTCACCGAGATTAGTCAAGATACTTATTGGGTACATAAGATTGATTGTACTCATACTACACTTCTACACCTTGCGTGCAAATCTTGGAGCTGAGATGCGGTTGATAACATGAGCTTGCACTAAAGATGTACCCGCCTTCCGTATTTAGCAACCACTTGTCCCTGGGTAGTTTGCGATTTGAATTCTGTTTATGTATATTTAAAACATAATTTGTAGTTATTTTATACCAGTTATTTGTAAAACTCCAGTCTTAGAAGGACATGACTTGTACTTCCAGTCCTTGAGATATTGTATAAAATTCAGTTATATCATTTGTAGATTATATTTATTTTATTGGAATTGTGTTGACTGTTATTGGACTTATCTAGCGGGTTAGGTTATGTGCCATCATGACTAGTCAAATTTTGTGTCGCGAAATTATTTAGTTTTGACCGAGCAGAAATATGGTAATGTTTTAGTGTAATTTTGCTACAAATTTATGGTCTTAGCAACTGATATTTCCTCTTGGCCTTGAAAGATTATCGTGGGATCCATTAAGTCATAAAGTGGCATGCTTCTGTTGGGGTACTGCCTCATGATCGTTGTTCGACTTAAACAAATTTGCAGAAAAGAGATATCTAGATGTGGAGTATGTGTACAAAACAGTTCAGGTATCACAACCCAAATTCCACCATAGGTCGGGATGGCACCCAACGTTACTGTTAGACAAGCCAATAATTTATCAACACGAAAATCAACTATTCGTAACACATTTTTAAAACAATGGTAAAATAATTAAGCGAGATTTTTTTGTTCTTATAGAAAATACTAACATTATCTTCAAGATTGGAATATGATCCCCAAAATTCGGTGTCACAAGTGTATGAGTATCCAATAGAATATACAATACTACTACAACAACTGTCTAGAATAGAAAGCAAACCAATATAGTAAATAAATAGGATGGGCACTCCGTGTGCTGCGGATCGTAACATGGAATACATCTCACCACGAAGTCTCTTCAGTAGCTCCACCTACGCGCCTAGATGACCACTGAATGTACATGCCTCAGTACCTATACAAATAGTGCAGAAGTATAGTTTGAGTATGTAAATCAACGCATACCTAAAAAGTATCCAGCCTAACCTCGAAGAAGTAGTGATGAGGGGTCTACATCGACACTTACAAGTGGTCCAACAACCAAAGTACAATAAAAGTAGACAGTTATAAAGCATAGCAAATAAAAGAAACAAAAAACAGATATATGTGCATAACATGATTCTCAATAGAAGAGTAGATACAAACCCTCAAATACTGAATACTACCTCAAATGGGATATGTATATAATCAGTAACAAATAAAATGCTAAATGTCAAGTCGGGAAGACTCATAGGTAGGCTGACTCTCTATCGAATATTACACACGATTCTGTAGAGGTCGTACAGCCTGATCATAACATAGTATACATTGCCGAGGTTTTACGGCCCGATCCATGGATACATCTCATAATACTGCCGAGGCGAATGGCCCGATCCCATAATGGTACTGCTAAGGTGTCTAGCCCGATCCCAAAATAATAATAATAATACTTGATGGGTCACTGGACCAACTCATGCATATATGGGTGAGTTGTGAAATTCAAGAAACATTAGACAAATACATACAATGGGGGAGAAATTCGAAAAAAGGTAGTATAATTTCTACGACTAATCAAGCAGCGCATCAAGTATCTAAAATAGCAAGATTCAATACTGTAAGCAAGTCTAGTCTGAGGCTAAAATATAAACTAAAGAATTTAAGCAGGCAAGAATAACTCAAGTACTACAACTAAAATATGGTGTGAGTCTAAGACTACCCGGACATAATCAAGAATCTTTATAGTACGGACACTCGTCACCTTATACGTTCATAACGCCCATAAAATGTAGCACGTAACAAATATAGCACCTATGGGATAAATTTTCTCTTACAAGGTTAGACAAGAGTCTTACCTCGCTTTAAAATTTGCTAACCAGCTCCATCGCCTCTCTAATACCTCAAAGCAATTCCATATGATCTGAAACTAGTCAAAGGATGTTTAAATTAATCAAAATATACTCAAAGACCCGTAATTTAGTCAATTAGAAATAATTCTCAACTCCACACGAAAAGTCAACAAAGTGAACACCCGAGCCTACGTACACCGATTCCAAAAATTCTCGAAGATAGCACCACGAACTCAAATATATATATATTATTCCCAATTTTATGTCCAATTTCGTGGTCAAAACTCAAAAATATCATTCTTTGGGTTTTCTTCCTAAATTCCACAATTTCTATCAATTTTCATATTAAATTTCAGCTATAATCCATGTATTTAGCTCACAAAGAGTAGGAAGCACTTACCTTGTGATAGGTGATAAGAATTCCCTTCAAAATCGCCCCAAAATTGGCTCTAATGAGAGAAATGAGATGAAAATGAGCTAAGTCCCGATTTTGCATCCTATGCACTGCCCATGCATTCCTCTTCGCGATCGCTGAAGCACCCTCACTATCGTGAAGACCAAACTAGCCTCGCCCAGAAATCCTTCTTCGCGAACGTGAGGTCCCTGCCGCGATCGCAAAGTTCAGCCTGCCAAGCCTACGCGAACACAAGCCCTGCTCCGCAACGCAAAGTTCGAATCCTTCAAGCCCCAGAAAATTCTCTTCTGCGATCAGAAACTCCCTCACATGATCGTGATAAGCCCCCTTCCAAACCAGGCCACCCCGCTAACACATCGCGTTCGCGACCCAATCATACCTGAGGTCCCCGAAAGCCCATCCAATCATACAAGCATGTCCCAATTTCTTATCCAAACTTATCCAATGGCTCAAAATACCACGGATAACATCAAAACCAAGAATCGGTGATCAAAATCCTTCTTTTAAATTTCAGACCTTCAAACATTATCGAACGCGTCCTAATTACACTTAGATATTCGGGATCATGACCAAACTTCATAAACAAGTTTCAATCAACTAAATGAACCTATCCAAGGTCCCGGAATACCACTCAGAGTCCGATAACACGAAAGTCCACTCTAGGTCACATTTAGCAAATTCAAAAACCTTCAAAGTACAAACTTTCAATAATAAGCACTAAATCACTTCCAGGCCACCTGATACTCAATCCGAACATATGCCTAAATCCAAAATCACCTTACGAACCTATACGAACCTTTAAATACTGAATCCAAGATCGTTTACTCAAATGTCAAACATTCATCAACTCTTCCAACTTAAAGCTTTTGAATTGAGAATTATTCTTCCAAATCAACTTTGAACTTCTCAAAAATCGAAACCCACTGCACATTCAAATCATAATACATATAATGAATCTACTCAAGGTCTTAGACTGCAGAACAACATGTTAGAGCTCAAAGAGACCGGTGAGATCATTACATTCTCCCTCACTTAAACATACGTTCATCCTCCTATATTCTAAGAGTCATCCCCAAGCTACCAAATTACTGTTTAACTCCTCGTGGACATACCCGTTCCACCTCAACCCATATGAGCACATTAGCGCAACCCCGACTAAAGGTCATACCTGCTACCTTTGCCCACAAGTGTAACGACCCGGCCGGTCTTTTTGAGTGTATTAGCCCCAATCCCCTATTTAGTATTTTCCCCGTATCTGTTTCTTCTTATGTGACTTGCCAGGAGGTTATGTTTTTAGTTTCTGAGTGATTTGGGACACTTAGTCCCTAAACTAGAAGCTTAAGTCTTAGGATTTTGATCGTAGTCGGAATTGTGTGAAGACAACTCCGGAATGGAGTTCCATCGATTCTGTTAGCTTTGTTGGGTGATTTTGGACTTAGGAGCATGTCCAGACAGTTAATTTGAGGTCTGTAGGTAATTTAGGCTTGAAATAGCGAAAGTCAACTTTTTGGAGAGTTTGGTTGGGGGATTGACTTTTTGATACCGGAGTCGGAGTCGGATTCCGGAAATTGGAGTAGGTCTGTAATGTTAAATATGACTTGTGTGCAAAATTTGATATAAATCGGACGTGGTTTGGTATGATTCGGCATCGTTTGTAGAATTTGGAAATTTTGAAGTTTATTAAGTTTGGATTGGAGAGTGATTTATGTTATTGATGTTATTTGAGGTGGTTTGAGGATTATACTAAGTTCGTATAGTATTTTGGAACTTTATGGTATGTTTGGTTGAGGTCTCGGGGGCCTAGGGTGATTTTCGGGTGGTTAATGGATCATTTTTGGACTTTGGTTGATGGTTGATATCTGCTGGTGTATATTTTCTGGTTTCCTCTTACGCGTTCGTGAAGGGTTAATATGAGCTTGGAAGACTTTGTTCTTTACGTTTGCGAAGAAGAGTACGCAAACGCGAAGGTGTGATCTGTGTGTGCATCGCGAACGCGTGAGTGGTGTCGCGTTCATGAAGAGAAGTGAGGTAGCTGGGGACCCCAGGTCTTTGATCTACGCGCTTGCGAAGTATGGGCTGCGTTTGCGAGGAGTTGAGCTTGTAAAGCTTCGCCTTCGCGAAGCGTTGATCACGTTCATGAAGAGTAAACCGGGAGGCAGTCTGAGTTGGCCTATGCAAACGCGATAGGACGGTCGCGTTCTTGAAGAAGAAAATCTAGGCAGACAGTATTAATTTCAAAAACGAGGGTTTGAAACCATTTTTCATATTTTGAGCTAGAGAACACGGAATTGGACAATTCTTGAAGGGATTATTTGGAGTTGATTGGGGTAAGTGAATCCTACTTGGTTTTGGTTAAATCCCATGATTTCATCTTTAATTCTATTATCTAATTTGTGATTTGGGGTGAGAAATTGGGGAAAAGAGGATGAACTCTTGAGTTAGAATTTTGACGTTTTGGATGGGATTTTGTTATCGGATTTGAGTATTTTTGGTATGGTTAGGCTCGTGAGCGAATGAAATTTCGGGTTTTGTGACTTTTGTCGGATTTCGAGACGTGAGCCCAGGGGCCGGGCTCGGGCCGATTTCGGATGTTTGGCTTAAAATTTCGTATTTTTCTTGTGGAATTGATTCTTTTAGCTTGTATTACTTACATCGTGCTGCTTGTGTCTAGATTAGGGGCATTTGGAGATTGATTCAAGGGCAAAGGCATTGTGGTGTAGGAGTTTGCGTGGTTTGAGGTAAGTAACAGTTTTAAATCTGGTCCTGAGGGTATGAAACCCCGAATTTTGGTATGATGTGTCTATTTTGGAGGTGACGCACATGCTAGGTGACGGGCGCGTGGGAGTGCACCATGGGGAATTGTGACTTGGTCCGTCCCGTGAGACTGTAAAGTCGAATAGCCTATTGTTAATTACATGTTCTCTCTGTGTTATAGAAATTTGACTGCAATCATGTTAGAAATCATGCTTAGGCTATGTGATAGTATGGTTGGGACCCGCAGAGGTCGCGTACCTATGAATTATTTGCCAATTGTTGTCTTGTACTCAGTAATTGTTTTACTTGTACATCATATCTCAGTCTCTTCTTGATTCCCGTTGATACACTATGTTATTTTGTTTGGGCAGATCTTTATGATTTCTGAGGACCGTGAGATTAGAGAGGTAAATGACTGAGTGAGGTCGAGGGGCTGGTTGTGAGGTATAGATACCATAGCACGTGAGTTGTCCGAGCGAATCATGATGTTTATGCTTAGCACGTGAGTTGTCCGTGCGGATTCTGATATGATACTGTAGCACGTGAGTTATCCTTGCAAATCTTGATATGATATGATAACACATGAGTTGTTCGTGCAGAAGGTGAGTTGTCCGTGCGGATTATAGGGCTTGGGTTGTAGGAGCCCCTCCGGAGTCTGCGCAATGCCAATGAGCACAGGTACCTATTGAGTGTGAGTACTGAGGGCTGAGAGACGAGTGATTGAGTTGTTGTGACAAGTTGAGTGTCTGTTGCCCTGAGAGGCTGTACTTGTTTTTCATTTGTTGATACACTTAGTTAATATCTGTCATTGTTGTGGAATTTCTGAAAGATTTTATTTCCAGATTACCTGCACTGTAACTGTATAAACTGATTTGACTTGAACTGCCGGATTTGAAATCATGTCTATTCTTTACTGGAATTACTGAAAATGAACTGTATTTGTATAGCTCATCACTACCTTCTCAGTTCCTTATTTATTTCTGTTACTTACTGAGTTGGTTGTACTCATGCTACACTATGCCCTTTATGTGCAGATCCAGGTGTGTTTTATCACAGAGGTAGTTAAGTTCGTGTGCGATCGAGCACAGGAGACTATGAGGTAGCTGCCGGCGTGCGCAGACCTTGTCTCTCCTTCTATGTTTTTTTTCTTTCTTTCTGTATTGATGCTTAGACACTGTTTGTATTAGACTGTATATCTAGATGCTCATGACTCAGTGACACCCAGATGTCGGGATATTTGTTTTCCGCACTTATGCTTTGGGTTTTACCCCGTTTTTATGAAAGATGCCGGTTATTTTTAAATATATTAATTCATTTATGTTAAATGTTGAAAGTGTTTTGGAGATGTCGGCTTACCTAATATCACGATAGGCGCCATTATGACGGGTTAGGGTTTGGGTCGTGATAAACTGGTATCAAATCCTAGGTTATATAGGTCTCACGAGTCATGAGCAGGTTTAATAGAGTCTTGCGGATCGGTACAGAGATATCTCTACTTATCTTTGAGAGGTTGCCGAACCCTTAGGAAAAACTTCACATTCTTGAATTCTTGTCGTGCGAATATTTTGATTCTGGTAACTAAATTTCTGTGGTTTCATTCTCTCACAAATGGTGAGGACTCGTACTACGGGGTAGGACGGACAACCACTAGTACCACCAGTCAGGGCCGCGAGAGGCCGAGGTCTTGGTAGAGGCCGTGGTAGGGGCAGAAGTGCAGCTCGTACCGTAGCTAGGGAAGCACCTGCAGATCCACAAGTTGCCCCAGTTCAGGAGCAGACTCCAGTTGTGGATGAGCCGGTGGGACCAGCTCAGGCACCACCTGTGCCCATGGTGATTCCGGGACTTCAGAAGGCCTTAGCTCAGATTCTGCATGCGTGTACCAGTCTTGCTCGGGCGGTCTCTGTTCTGGCCGCAGCAACCACTTCTCAGGCCAGGAAAGGTGCTCATACTCCCGCCGCCCACACCACCAGAGCAAATGGTACAAGGATTCCAGACACCGGGGGCACCACCAGCCTAGCCGGTTGCAGCTGCTCAGGACTATATGGTACTTGTCATGCCTGATAATGAGCAACGTTGATTGGAGAGGTTTGGGAGACTTAAGCCTCCATCTTCCAGTGGTACCGAGGGAGAGGATTCACATGGATTTTTTGACAGGTGTCAATGGATACTCCGTATAGCAGGTATTCTAGTGACCAGTGGGGTCTCATTCACTACTTTTTAGTTCTCTGGGGCTGCCTTCAGTTGGTGGGAGGATTACGAGAGGCGTAGGCCGGTCGTCACAGTACCCCTTACCTGGTAGCAGTTCTCCGGTCTATTCCTGAAGAAGTTCGTGCCTCAGTCCTGTAGAGAGGAGTTGCGCAGGCAGTTCGAGAAGCTTCGTTAGGGTGATATGTCCATGATGTAGTATGAGATGATATTTTTAGAGTTGGCCCATCATGCTATCTAGTTGGTTCCATCAGATAGGGAGAGGATCAGGAGGTTCATATATGGCCTCACTTTTCAGCTGCGATTGCTTATGACTAGAGAGAGAGTGTCTGGTGCTACTTTTGACGGGTTTGTCGACATTGCTCGTCAGATTGAGATGGTTCGCAGCCATGAGCAGGTTGAGAGGGAGGATAAGAGGCCTCGTGGAAATGGTGGATTTAGCGGTATTCTATCTGGGGCAGTTCCACCATGGTAGGGGTCGTCCTTTCAGACATGCTCAAACGGCTCGCCCATTCCACTGTGGTGCATCATCTGGCCACGGGTCACGCAGTCATCAGCAGGGTCAGTCGCCATTCAGTGCACTACCAGCGTAGAGTTCTCACCATGCCTCGTCAGCTCAGGTTTCCACGGGTAGTTTCTCTGGGAATCAGGAGCAGCAGTTCCGTCAGATGACGGGTTGTTTCGAGTGCGGAGATTTTGGTCACATTAAGAGAGATTTCCCTAGGTTGTTGGTTGGGGCTCCATACTAGATTACTCGGTAAATGGCACCGGCACCAACAACTCCACCACCCGTCCAGCCAGCTCGAGCTGGGGCTCAGTAAGCTAGGGGTCGCCCGAGAGGGGGAGGCCGATCAGGGGGTGGCCAAGCCCGTTTCTATGCTCTCCCTGCCAGACCAGATGCCATTTCTTTTGATGCTGTGATTACAAGTATTGTCTCAGTTTTCCATAGAGATGCCTCTGTATTATCTGATCCTGGTTCTAATTATTTATATATGTCCTCATATTTCGCTCATTATCTCGTTATGCCCCGTGAGTCTCTAGTTGCATCTGTTCATGTATCCACTCCAGTAAGCGATACTATCATCGTGGACCATGTATATGGGTCATGTGTGGTGACTATTGGGAGTCTCGAGACTATAGTGGATATCTTGTTGCTTAGTATGGTCGATGTTGACGTGATTTTGGTTATGGATTATTGTCTCCATGTCACGCTATTCTAGATTGTAACGCTAAGATCGTGACGTTCGCAATGCCAGGGTTGCCGAGGGTTGAGTGGAGCATCTCTATAGATATGCCTCCAGTAGAGTGATTTCATACTTGAAAGCTCAGCGGATAGTTGAGAACGGTTGTCTATCTTATGTGGACTTTGCGAGGGATGTTAGTGTAGAGGCCCCAACTATTGATTCTGTTCCGGTGGTGCGAGATTTCCCGGATGTGTTTCCTGCAGACCTGCTGGGCATGCTGCCCGACAGGGATATTGATTTCGTTATTGATTTGGTGCCGGGCACTTAGCCCATTTCTATTCCACCGTACCGTATGGAACCGGCTGAGTTGAAGGAGCAGCTTCAGGAACTCCTTCATAAGGGGTTTATTCGGCCTAGCGTCTCACCTTGGGGTGTACCAGTTCTATTTGTGAAGAAGAAGGATGGTACTATGAGAATGTGCATTGATTACAGACAGTTGAACAAGGTCACAATCAAGAACAAGTATCCTTTACCGCGTATTGATGATTTGTTTGACCAGCTTCAGAGAGAGATGGTGTTCTCCAAGATTGATTTGAGTTGAGGGTATCACCAGCTAAAGATTCGGGAATCAGATATTCTTAAGACACCTTTCAGGACCCGATATGGCCATTATGAGTTCCTTGTGATGTCTTTTGGGATGACCAATGCCCCAGCAACGTTCATGCATTTGATGAAAAATGTGTTTCAGCCTTATCTAGACTCATTCGTTATTGTATTCATTGATTACATCCCGGTGTACTCTCGTAGCCAGGAGGAGCATGCTCAGCATCTGAGGATTGTGTTACAGCGATTGAGGGAGGAGAAGCTTTATGCAAAGTTCTCCAAGTATGAGTTTTGGCTCAGTTCAGTAGAGTTCTTAGGGAACGTGGTGTCCAGTGAGGGTATTCAAGTGGATCTGAAGAAGATAAAGGCGATGCAGAGTTGGCCCAGACCGTCCTCAGCCACGGAGATTTGGAGCTTTCTTGGGTTGGCGGGCAATTATCGTCGTTTTGTGGAGGGTTTCTCATCTATTGCATCGCCCTTGACCAAATTAACCCAAAAGGGTGCTCCTTTCAGGTGGTCGGAGGAGTGCAAGGAGATCTTTCAGAAGCTTAAGACTGCTTTAACCACGACTCCAGTTCTAGTTCTACCATCAGCTTCTGGTTCTTACACAGTGTATTATGATGCCTTGCAGATCGGTATTGAGTGTGTTCTAATGCAGGAGGGTAGAGTGATTTCTTATGCTTCACTCCAGTTGAAGCCCCATGAGAAGAACTATCATGTCCACGACCTTGAGTTAGAAGCTATTGTTCACGCCTTGAAGATTTGGCGGCACTAATTGTACGGTGTCTATTGTGAGATTTACACTAATCATCGGAGTTTGCAGCATCTATTCAAATAGAAGGATCTTAACTTGCGTCAGCGGAGGTGGTTGGATCCTCTTAAGGACTATGATATCACTATTTTGTACCATCCCGGAAAGGCCAATGTGGTGGCCGATGCCTTGACTCGCCTGGCTGAGAGTTTGGGGAGCTTAGCATATCGTCCAGCAGCAGAGAGACCATTAGCATTGGATGTTCAGGACTTAGCTAGCCAGTTTGTTAGATTGGATGTTTCCGTGCCGAGTCGAGTATTGGCTTGTGTGGTCTCTCGGTATTCTCTTTATGATTGTATCAGGGAGCGTCAGTATGATGACCCCTATCTGTTTGTCCTTAAGGACACGGTCCAGCACGATGATGCTAGGGAGGTCACTATTAGGGATGATGGTGCATTGTGGATGCAGGGCAAGCTATGTGTGCCCAATGTAGATGGTTTACGTGAGTTGATTCTCCAGGAGGCTCATAGTTTGCGGTATTCTATTCTTCCGGGCGCCGCGAAGATGTATCAGGACTTGAGACAGCATTACTGGTGGCGGAAAATGAAAAAGGACATAGTGGAGTATGTAGCTCGGTGCCTAAATTTCCAGCAGGTGAAGTACGAGCATTAGCGCCCAGGTGGGTTGCTTCAGACGTTAGAGATTCCGTAGTGAAAATGGGAGAGCATCACTATGGATTTCATTGTTAGGCTTCCATAGAGTCAGCGGAAGTTTGATGCAGTTTTGGTGATTGTGGACCGGCTAACCAAGTCAGCTCATTTCATTTCCATGATGACTACCTATTCTTCTGAGCAGATAGCTCGAGTGTATATCCGCGAGATCGTCAGGCTTCATGGCGAATCGGTATCTATCATTTCTGACTGGGGTACGCAATTTACATCTCGGTTCTAGAGGGCAGTACAACATGAGTTGGGTACTCGAGTGGAGTTGAGCACAACATTTCACCCACTTACGGACGGACAGTCCGAGCGCACTATTCAGATATTAGAGGATATGTTCCATGCGTGTGTGATAGAGTTTGGGGGTTCTGGGATCAGTTTTTGTCTCAAGCTGAGTTTTCTTACAACAACAGTTACCAGTCGAGCATCCAGATAGCACCATATGAGGCTCTGTATGGTAGGCGATGTAGGTCTCGAGTGGGTTGGTTCGAGCCGGGCGAGGCTAGATTATTGGTACAGACTTGGTTCAGGATGCTCTGGAGAAGGTTAGGTTAATTCAGGATAGACTACGCGCAGCCCAGTCCAGACAGAAGAGTTATACGGATCGGAAGGTTCGCGATGTTGCATTCATGGTTGAAGATCGGGTCTTGCTCCGGGTGTCACCCATGAAGGGTGTTATGAGGTTCGGGAAGAAGGGCAAGCTGAGCTCGATATTTATCGGTCCATTTGAGGTATTGCGACGTGTTGGGGAGGTTGCTTATGAGCTTGCCTTACCTCCTAGTGTAGCAGGAGCTTGTCTAGTATTCCATGTTTCTATGCTCCGAAAGTATCACGACGATCCGTCTCATGTATTGGATTTCAGCTTAGTCTAGTTGAATAAGGATTTATCTTATGTTGAGGAACCGGTGGCGATCTTAGATAGGCAGGTTCGAAAGCTGAGGTAGAAGAATATTGCTTCTGTGAAGGTTCAGTAGAGGGGTCAGCCGGTCGAGGAGGCGACTTGGGAGACCGAGCATGATATGCGCAGCCGTTATCCTCATCTTTTCACCACTTTAGTATGTCTCTATGCTCGTTCGAGGACGAACGATTGTTTTAAGAGGGGGAGGATGTAACAACCCGGCCGATCATTTTGACTGTATTAGCTCTGATCCCCTATTTATTATTTTCCCCGTATCTGTTTCTGCTTATGTGACTTGCCAGGAGGTCATATTTTTGGTTTCTGAGTGATTTGGGACACTTAGTCCCTAAAATAGAAGCTTAAGTCTTAGGATTTTGACCATAGTCGGAATTATGTGAACATGACTCCGGAATGGAGTTTCGTCGGTTCTGTTAGCTCCGTTGGGTGATTTTGGACTTAGAAGAGTGTTCGGATTATGAATTTGAAGTTTGTAGCTAATTTAGGCTTGAAATGGCGAAAGTTAAATTTTTGGGGAGTTTGGCTGGGGGGTTGACTTTTTTATATCGGGGTCGGATTCCGATTCCGAAAGTTGGAGTAGGTCCGTAATGTTAAATATGACTTGTGTGCAAATTTTTAGGTCAATCGGACGTGGTTTGGTATGATTCAGCATCGTTTGTAGAATTTGGACTTTCGAAGTTCATTAAGTTTGGATTGGAGTGTGATTCGTGTTTTTGATGTTATTTTAGGTGGTTTGAGGATTCTACTAACTTCATATAGTGTTTTGGGACTTAATAGTATGTTTGGTTGAGGACCCGGGGGCCTCGGGTGAGTTTGAGGTGGTTAACAGATCATTTTTGGACTTTGGTTGATGGCTGATATCTGTTAGTGTACATTTTCTGGTTTCCTCTTATGCGTTGACGAGAGTATCCTCGCGTTCGCTAAGGGTTAATATGAGCTGGGAAGATTTTGTTCTTCGCATTCGCGAAGAAGAGGACGCAACCGCGAAGGTGTGGTCTGCGTGTGCATCACGAACGCGTGAGTGGTATCGCGTTCGCGAAGAGAAGTGAGGCAGCTGGGGACCCCAACTCTTTGGTCTACGCGTTCGCGAGGTATGGTTAAATCCCATGATTTCATCTTTAATTTTATCATCTAATTTGTGATTTAGGGTGAGAAATTGGGGGAAAAGAGGAAGAACTCTTGAGTTAGAATTTTGAGGTTTTGGATGGGATTTTGTTATCGGATTTGAGTAATTTTGGTATGGTTAGGCTCGTGAGTGAATGGGCTTTCGGGTTTTGTGACTTTTGTCGGATTTCTAGACGTGGGCTCGGGGTCCTGGGTTCGGTCCGATTTCGGAATTTTGGATTATAATTTCGTGTTTTTCTTGTGGAATTGATTCTTTTAGCTTGTATTACTTACATCGTGCTGCTTGTGTCTAGATTAGGGGCGTTTGGAGATTGATTCAAGGGCAAAGGCATTGCGGAGTAGGAGTTTGCGTGGTTTGAGGTAAGTAACAGTTTTAAATCTGGTCCTGAGGGTATGAAACCCCGAATTTTGGTATGATGTGTCTATTTTGGAGGTGACGCACATGCTAGGTGACGGGCGCGTGGGAGTGCACCATGGGGAATTGTGACTTGGTCCGTCCCGTGAGACTGTAAAGTCGAATAGCCTATTGTTAATTACTTGTTCTCTCTGTGTTATAGAAATTTGACTACAATCATGTTAGAAATCATGCTTAGGCTATGAATTTTTTTCTAATTGTTGTCTTGTATTCAATCATAATTTTACTTATACATCATATCTCAGTATCTTCTTGATTCCTGTTGATACACTATGTTATTTTCTTTGGGCTGATCTTTATGATTTCTGAGGGCCGTGAGACTAAGAGGTAAATGACTGAGTGAGGCCGAGGGGCTGGTTGTGAGGTATAGATACCGTAGCACGTGAGTTGTCCGAGCGAATCATGATGTTTATACTTAGAACATGAGTTATCTGTGCGGATTCGGATATGATACTGTAGCACGTGAGTTGTCCGTGCAGATCTTGATATGATACGATAGCACATGAGTTGTCCGTGCAGCACGTGAGTTATTCGTGCGGATTATAGCGCTTGGGCTGTAGGAGCCCCTCCGGAGTCTGTGCAACGCCAGTGAGCGCAGGTACCTATTGAGTGTGAGTACTGAGGGCCGAGAGACGAGTGATTGAGTTGTTGTGACGAATTGAGTGTCTGTTGCCCTAAGAGGTTGTACTTGTTTTTCATTTGTTGGTATACTTAGTTGCTATCTGTCATTGTTGTGGAATTTTCAAAAGATTCTATATCCAGATTACCTACACTGTAACTGCATAAACTGATTTGAATTGAATTGCCGGATTTGAAAGCATGTCTATTCTTTGCTGGAATTACAGAAAATGAACTGTATTTGTATAGCTCGTCACTACCTTCTCAGTTCCTTATTTATTTCCGTTACTTTGTGAGTTGGTTGTACTCATGCTACACCTACACTTCATGTGCAGATCCATGTGTGTTTGATCACGGAGGTCGTTTAGTTCGTGCGCAATCGAGTACCGAAGACTACGAGGTAGCTGACGGCGTCTGCATACCTTGTCTCTCCTTCTATGTTTTTTTCTTTCTTTCTATATTGATACTTAGACATTGTTTGTATTAGACTGGATATCTAGATGCTCATGACTCATTGACACCCCGATGTCGGGCTATTTTTTTCCGCACTTATGCTTTGGGTTTTACCCCATTTTTATGATAGACTCCGATTATTTTTAAATATAGTAATTCATTTCTGTTAAATGTTGAAAGTGTTTTGGAGATGTCGGCTTGCCTAGTATCACGATAGGTGCCACCACGACGGGTTAGGTTTTGGGTCGTGACAACAACCTTAGAACCAAATTCCAATATCTGAATTTACTATAAGGTCGGATTCATGCATATATACAATGTATCAACCTCAACAGGTTATACCAAGCATAATCATTAACCCAAGTTATAACCACACAATGTACTGCATAGTTCATATGCCCATAGCAATAGTTTCCCACCACAATAGTTGTAATTTCTGAATCCAGTACAAGTAATATACCTCATGGCACATAAAAATCCCGGTCCAAACCTTGCAATACTGCAACAATGAAAGAGATGTGTAGAAACTTATAACCACTCATCAAACCAACAAATCATGGAGCTATTCCGCTCGACAAAAACCATTGCCACATTCTAAACTGATTAGCGACATTCTCCCTCCAAACATACATTATACAAATCTAATTGCACTGATTCTGTGTCCAAGAATCTCATCTCACCCAGTATGAGCAGCTCGGTCGATAAGCCACATCAAACACCATCTAAAATCTCATATGACAACATCCACGCGCCAACAAACCACATCACGAATATGACCAATAAGGAAGGGAAACCCAAGTGCCAGAACTATCCAACACGTGTAACAGATCTAACAGCCAAACAAAATGCTATGAATCTATCCCCAACATATGCGGAGCAAAACACAAAACATAAGTATAAGGAATCTCCCCCAATATCTTACTATTGCGACGTGAAACCCGATCCACACATGATATCGTTGTTACGTGCAACCCGATCCTAACATCATACCTGTGGCGGCATGCCACGCAATCCACACATATTAATCTGCATGGGAATACCCATTGAGCCAAGATGCTCATACCCACTAGACACATGTGTATCAACAACTAGCACGCCAAGTGCGTAAACATAACCCTAGAGAGAAGGATAACATAATGCGGTACAAAGAGTCCAAGCACAACTAAGGTACAATAAACAAACTAGCATCTCAAGAGCTATCTTGCTCATATAACACTACAACCTACATAAGACCACAATACGCGTGTGAATAATTAAGTCGCCTCACAACCAACATAGCCTAAAAGAGTAAAACATGAAATAGATGATGACATGAATAACATCCACCACGCCCGAAGACTCATCCATAAATAAATGTTGTGCTGAATAAACATATTTGATCTGGTGTAGATTATACATTCATATTAGGCGTACCAATGGACCTTTAAACCAATTTTGATCATCTCAAAATAGGTCAATAGCCTTCCAAAGATCTACAATGACCCTATCATTGATACATACACTCAACTGTCAAATCCTGAACAAACTTTCACAGTCTGAAACCAAAGGAATAGTACAACTCTTAGGCATAAACTCTCCAATCAGCGACAGTACCAAAATCACTATACCTGATCTTAATCTTTCCCGCTTAAATGACTGACATGTCACACCTACACAATCAGCCATGGGAGATACTCCCACAACCTTCCGCACCAAGTAACAAATATGTACATCCATGACCACCAACCATGATATTTTTGTAGTGCTAATTAAGAATTCGCAAATCAATATATATTGTATCTTCTACAAAACACATTCACACGCGACACTAAAATAGCGCCAATATACTCTGAACATCTAAAATCTCCCCCCGCTACTTTGGACTCATTACATCCCTGTCAAAATTGAACCGCAACCTTGACCCTTCAATCCCAATTCCACACCGCTTACTGCACCTATCATGCTGTTACGCGAGAGTACAAGAATTTCATAATAAATCCAGAATCACCAGTAGAATAAGCACTCCATCGGCTAGAACCTTTTCACTTAACTCATTTCAGGAGAAAAATTGCAACACGCAACCAACTTCCCAAAATCGCAGAAGACACAAACCTCAAGTCGTGGTCAAAATCATCGTAAACTCTTCAGGACCCACTTGCACATAACCAAGCCATCAGGAATGAATCAATATAAATATATTGAGTCACGCAAACTGCCAAACCCACAAGTATAGCCACGAAACACAGGTATAGCCTTATCATACCAAAGGAACCGATCACTTCCCTTACCATGTTGATCCAAGCCACTACCATACTGACCCAACTTCTTTAGATTTCCTCTTGACTTTCCTTCAAAGTAACACCTCTCTTTCTCAACACACAATGGATCTCAATCAACACTCATCCCGAGTGACCCCAACTCACAATACCACGTTGTCTCAATATCCATAAGCCATTTACACCCTCTCGTGCACTTATTAGTACCTCCAACTTATACACTTTTTTCGAACTGCACCACAGATACGGTGATAACATAGAAATACTCCAAGTCTCTTTCACACTCCGCTGCAAAACTCAATCCTTAGCCACACAACTAAACTGAAAATCCTTAGGCACCACACTTTAAATCTTGAACCCACTAGAACCATTGTTCCGAGTCGCCCACTCTAAGCTAGTACGGAATATATAACTAAACAAATAGTGCTCCGTTAGCACATGAATATTCCAAAAGAAGAAATCGAAGCAATCCTTTCCCGTGCCCATCACATTCACACCTTCACATAAATCCATAACGTAAAATGTAATGCACATCCATCAAATTTCTTGCTCGAGTTACCCCTGATGCCCTCTTCCTCAAGTCATAACCAATCCATAAATGTAGAGAAATACAGAAACTACAAAACATGTAACCATGTGATCCAACCATCGACGGTAGGATCCCTCTCTTGGCTTTAAGCCACAATCACAAAATCCAAGGACCCACAATTACTTCTCCTCCTAGAAACCAGGATCTCACACCATTACTCAGCCAAATCTCTCACAAGTTCTTGTTGCACTAATCATAACACCTCACACATTATCAGTCCCAAAATACACACTCAACCTCACGACAGTCGCGCCGCCTTCTTCAAGCGATCCAGACCCATTGGATACGGAGGTAAAACTCTTCATACGAACCTCATAAGAAATCAAGTAACCCCTATGTCACAGGAGATAGCCCACTGGTGTAACATTATATCGACATCCTCCAACGATATTTCCATGGTTATAATCACTAGGAAATCAGTTAATTCTCCTGAGTCCACACTCAACCACCAGTGGTAAGAATCCGTTCATTCCATCAACACCACTGAAAGTCCAACCAGACGTTCAAAACCTGAAGTTATATTGCATCCCAAAATGATAATCAAGCATTCATATTCCCTCTGCATTCCAAACAACTCTTTTCTTCACATTCGCACTTCCTAAGCATAGAGGCCACTATCTCAAACAAAACACACAAACTTAGTCATTTTTTCACATGACCCAAATCACACTAAGATTTCTCAAAGTTTGTGGCTACCGCACCACAAAATCCATACGATATGCTCCCATTCCCACTCAATTTTAGCCATCTCTCAAATCAAACTATTTGATATTTGATGCTCATACTTGACCTGCTAATAATTCAACCACCACAAGGCATATCTATTAATGTCCTTTTTCATCCTCCGCCATTGATAATGCCATCCAAAATCACGATCCATCTCCGTAGCACCCAAAAATATAGAATGACATCAACTCTAGACCTCATCAAGGATCATCTCCCTCGAACCATCAACACTAGAAACACCAATTCGACCCTGAAGTTGCAACACACTGTCATCTCCGATAACCGCTTCTTAGGTACCACTTCGCATCACCATTCTCGCAAAGGCAAAAAAAATATAGACCATCATACTAACGAGCCTTAATGCGCTCAAACAAGGACAAAAACGCAAACAAGAATTCCACTAAGTTCGGAAATATCCAATCTCACAACTCCGTTAACCAAAGCCTAAACATCCATAGCCCAAATGCCTCGCCTGCACTGGAATAAATACAAAACTACCAATCATGAACCGAATAATCCTCCTCCTAAATCATTCTCTATTGTGACACATAAGTAAACACCCTACCTTTTACACCAGCACTGTGTGATAACAACGTATGAAGCATAAAAATACACTATGTATAGCCCTGAAACCATGGGTAACACCAACACTGGGCTGAAATGACTGAACACCCCTCCATAAGGCGACGATCATGGTTTTCCCTCCTAACGCAAGACAAAACATCCTACACTATAAATGTAGCATCAACAGAACTCGTTGGTGCCCAACTGATATCGAATGCTCGGCATCGCGTATGAATGAGTAGAGAGGAACTAAAGACATAAGCTTCAACCGAAATCAAGTTGCATAATAAGGAATCAAGAAGGGAAGTTCTCCTAATAGTCATGTAGCCTCTCGAAGATAAGTACAGACATATCCGTATCGATACGCAAAGACTCTACTAGACTTGCTCATAACTCGTGAGACCTATGTGAATCTAGTGCTCTGATACCAAGCTATCATAATCCAATTCCCACCATAGATCGTGATAGCATCCAACGCAACTATTAAGCAAGCCAACAATTTATCAACACGAAAATCAGCAGTTCAAAACACATTTTGAAAATAATGGTGAAATCATTAAGCAAATTTCTCTATTTTTATAGAAAATACTAACATTATCTTCAAGATTGGAATATGATCAAAATACAATACCGAATACCGTAACATAAATACACCCAAGAACAATAGTCTAAATTCCCAAAATCCGGTGTCACGAGTGTATGAGCATCTACTAGAACATGCAATACTACTACAACAACTGTCTAGAATAGAAAGTAGACCAAATATAGTAAATGAATAGGACGGGCCTAGATGACCACATAATGTACCTGCCTCAGTACCTGCACGATTAGTGTAGAAGTATAGTATGAGTACGTAAATCAATGTGTACCCAGTAAGTATCTAGCCTAACCTTTTAAGAAGTAGTGACATGTGGTCTAAATCGATACTTACTAGTGGTCTGATAACCAAAGTACAATAACAGTAGATAGATATGAAGCATAGCAATCAAAACCAATAAAACCAGATATATGTGCATAACATGATCCCCAATAGATAAGGATATATGAACCCTTAAATCCTGAATACTACCTCGAATAGGATATGTATATGATCAATAAAAAATAAAATGCCAAATATCAAGTCGGGAAAACTCATGGGTACGTTGACTCTCTATCAAATATTATGCACGATTGTGCCGAGGTCGTACGGCCTGATCTATAACATAGTGTACACTGCCGAGATGAACAGCTCGATCCTGTAATGGTACTGCTGAAGCATTTAGACTGATCCCATAAGAATAGTGAAACTTGATGGGTCACTGGCCCAACTCACGAATATATGGGTGAGTTATGAAATTCAAGAAACTTTCGTACAAATATGTACAACGCGGTAGAAATCCAAAAAAGGAAAGTATAATTTTCGCGACTAATCAAGTAGTGCGTCAAGTATCTAAAATAGAAAAGTTTGATACTATACGCAAGTCTAGTCTCAGGCTAAAATATAAATTAAAGCATTTAAGCAGGCAAGAATAACTCAAGTACTACAATTAAAACATAGTGTGAGTCTAAGACAACCCGGACATAATCAAGAATCTAGCATCTGGTCACCTCATACATGCGTAGCTCTCATAACATGTAGCATGTAACAAATATAACACCTACGGGGTAAATCCCTCTTAAAAAGTTAGACAGGAGACTTACCTCGCGCTAAAATCCAATAACCGACACCAATGCCTCTGTAACACCTCAAAGAAATGCCAAACGATCCAAAACTAGCCAAACAACGTGCAAACAAATCAAAATATACTCAAAGACTCGTAATTTAATTAATTAGAAATAATTCCCAACTCCATACGAAAAGTAAACAAAGTCAACCCTCAGGCCCACGTGCCCCGTTTCCAAAAATTCTCGAAGTTAAATATTACCCATAGCACCACAAACTAAAAGTATATAATTTATTCCCAAATTCATGTTAAATTTCGTGGTCAAAATTCAAAAATAGCATTTCTAGATTTTCTTCCAAAATTCAACAATTTCTATCAATTTCCATGTTAAAATACATATATAATACATGTATTTATCTCACAATGAGTAGGAATCACTTACCTTGTGATAGATGATGAAAATACCCCTTCAATATTGCCCCAACATTTTCTCCAATAAGATAAATGAGATGAAAATGGGCTAAGTCCTGATTTTGCATCTTATACACTACCCGGTCATTCATCCTCACGATCGCAGAAGCACCCACGTGATCGCGAAGGCCAAACTAGCCTCGCCTAGAGATCCTTCTTCGGGAACGTGAAGTTCTTTCCGCGATCGCGAAGTTCAGCCCGTCAAGCCTACGCGAACGCAAACCCTGCTCCGTGAACATGAAGGCCAAATCCATCAAGCCCCATAAAATTCTCTTCTACAATCACGATCTCCCTCACGTGATTACGATGAGCAACCCTCCAAACTAGGCCACCCTGTTAACACATCACATTTGAGACCCTTAAAACACGAACGCAAAGAACATCCAGACCACCATAACGCGATCGCGATGCCTTCCGTGATCGCGAAGAACAAAGTTTTCACCAGCTCTACACAATCCATTGCGATCATGGTACCTCATACGCAATCGCGATGCATACCCTTCACACCAGAAATCAGCAACTATAAGTCAAAGGGAATTGGTTTGAAACTATCCCAAAATACACCCGAGCCCTTGGGACTCCGTCCAATCATACAAGCAAATACCAATACCTTACCCAAACTTATCCAAGGGCTTGCAACACCACGAATAACATCAAAACCATGAATTGATGATCAAAATTCTTCTCTTAACTTTCAAACCTTCAAATTTCGTTGAACGCGTCCGAATCACACATAAACATTCTGAATCACGGTCAAACTTCACACACAAGTTTTAATATACTTAATGAACCTATCCAAGGTCCCAAAACACCACCCGGTGTTTGATAACACCAAATTCTACTATAGTCCAAACTTAGCAAATTCAAAAACCTTCAAAATACAAACTTTCGATAATAAGCGTTGAATCTCTCGTGGACTACCCGATACTCAACCCGAACATACTCCCAAGTTCAAAATTATCTTACTGACCTATAGGAACCTTCAAATTTCGATTCTGATGTCGTTTAGTCAAAAGTCAAGCCTTGGTCAACTCTTCCAACTTAAAGCTTCTGAATTAAGAATATTTCTTCCAAATAAACTTCGAACTTCTCGAAAATTAAAACCAACTGCACATGCAAGTCAAAATACATATAGTGAAGCTACTCAAGGTCTCAAACGTCGAACGACATGGTAGAGCTCAAAATGATCGGTCGGATCGTTACATCAAGTATTTTAATTATATTCTTGGTGTTCTTTGACTTAGTTGAGTTTTAAAGCTCTATTTCATATTTTAATCCATTTTTCACATAAAAACTTTCCGAAAAATTGTACGGACTGCGCACGCAAGTCGAGGAATAATAAATGGTGCTTTTCGTGGTCTTATAACACATAATTACTTATTAAATTTAAATATGACATTTTGGCTCATCACATTCTCTACCTCTAAAACAAATGTTCGTCCTCTAACGGATTTGAAAAACAAGGTACCTGAGCTGGTGAATAAGTGTGGATATTTGCTCTGCATGTCCGACTCGGACTCCTAAGTAGATGCCTCTACTGGCTGACCTCTCCATTGCACCCGAACTGAAGTATAACTCTTAGACCTCAACTGTCGAACCTGCCGGGCTAGAATAGCCATCGGCTCCTCCTCGTAAGTCAAATCTTTGTCCAATTGGACTGAGATGAAATCTAACACATGAGATAGATCACCATGATACTTCTAGATCATAGACACATGGAACACCGGATGAACCACTGATAAACTAGGTGGTAATGCTAGCATGTAGGCTACTTCACCCACACTTTCAAGAATTTCAAAGGGTCTGATATACCTAGGGCTCAACTTGCCCTTCTTTCCAAACCTCATTACACCTTTCATAGGTGAAACTCGGAGCAATATTCTTTCTTCAACCATGAATACAATATCACAAACTTTACGGTCGGCATAACCTTTTTGCCTAGACTGAGCTGTGCAAAGTCGATCCTGAATAATCTTGACCTTATCCAAGGCATCTTGTACCAAATCGGTACCCAATAACCGAGCCTCTCCCAGTTTAAACCAGCCAACTAGCGAACGACATCGCCTTCCATATAGCGCCTCATATGGAGCCATCTGAATGCTCGACTAGTAGCTATTATTATAAGCAAACTCCACAAGTGACAAAAAATGATCCGAAGAACCTACAAAGTCTATAACACAAGCGCGAAGCATATCTTCCAATATCTGAATAGTGCGCTCAACTCCACCCGCGTGCCTAACTCACATTGTACAGCCCTCCAAAAATGTGAGGTAAATAGTTTACCTTGATCTGAAATAATAGACACGGGCACACCGTGAAGGCAGACAATCTCACGAATGTAAATTTTAGCTAACCTTTCTGAAGAATAGATAACTGCCACTGGAATGAAATGTGCTGATTTGGTTAACCTGTCCACAATGACCCAACCTGCATCAAATTTTCTCTGAGTCCGTGGGAGTCCAACAAAAAAATCCATAGTGATACGCTCCCATTTCCATTCAGGAATTTCCAACTTCTGAAATAAACCACCAAGTCTCTGACGCTCGTACTTAACTTGTTGACAATTCAGACACCGAGCTACATATGCAACTATATCCTTTTTCATTCTCCTCCACCAATAATGTTGCCACAAATCTTAATATATTTTGGTGGTACATGGATGAATAGAATACCTAGAACTGTGTGCCTCTTCAAGAATTAATTCACGAAGCCCATCCATATTAGGCACACAAATACGACCCTGCATTCTTAGAACTCCATATTCCCCCATAGCTACCTGTTTGGAATCATCGTGCCGCACCGTGTCCTTAAGGGCAAGTAAATGAGGATCATCATACTGTCTCTCTCTAATGCGCTCATATAAAGAAGACCGAGAGACTGTGTAAGCTAGAACCCGACTGGGTTTTGAAATATCTAACCTCACGAACTGATTTGCCAAAGTATGAACATATGCAACTAATGGTCTCTTACCAACCGGAACATACACAAGACTACCCATACTCACAGCCTTTCTACTCAAAGCATCATCCACCACATTGGCCTTTCTGGGGTGATACAAAATGGTAATAGCATAGTCTTTCAACAACTCCAACCATCTTATCTGCCTCGAATTAAGATCTTTTTGTTTGAACAGGTATGAAGGCTACGATGATCAGTAAATACCTCAGAGGTAATGGCTCCAAATCTTCAGCGCATGAACATTGGCTTCCAGTTCTAAGTCATGAACAGGATAATTCTTCTCGTGAACCTTCAACTGCCGCGACGCATATGAAATCATCCTGCCATCTTGCATTAATACTGCACCAAAACCAATGTGAGATACATCATAATATACTGTATATGATCCTGAACTTGTGGGTAATACCAACACTGGCACCGTAGTCAAAGCAGTCTTGAGTTTCTGAAAACTCAACTCACACTCGTCTGACCATCTAAATGGGACACCTTTCTGGGTCAGTCTGGTCAATAGGTTTGCTATAGATGAAAAACCTTCCACGAACCGACGATAATAACCTGCTAAACCCAGGAAACTCCGGATCTCTATAACTGAAGTAGGTCTAGGCTAATTCTGAACAGCGTCAATCTTCTTAGGATCCACCTTTATGCCTTCTGCCGATACAACATGCCCCAAAAAGGCAACTAAGTCTAACCAAAACTCACATTTTGAAAACTTGGCATATAACTGATTATTCTTCAAAGTGTGAATCACACTTCGAAGATGCTGCTCATGATCCTCTCGACTGCTGGAGTAAATCAAGATATCATCAATGAGTACAACCGCAAAAGAATCCAAATAAGGCTTGAACACCCGATTCATCAAATCCATAAATGCTGCTAGGGCATTTGTCAACCAAAATGACATCACTAGGAATTCGTAATGCCCATACCGAGTCCGTAAAGCTATTTTAGGGACATCAAATTCCCTAATATTCAACTGATGGTATCATAGAACTATGTTACATAGGTCTCACGAGTCACGAACAAGCTTAGTAGAATCTGAAGGATCGGTACGGAGACGTCTGTACTTATCTCTCAGAGTCTATAAAGTTTAGGAATAATATCACTTCTTTCTTATTTTGTCGTGAAAATTTATTCTATCATTGATGATTGAAGCATTCTACTCTTATTCTCTTGCAGATGGTGAGAACATGTAATACCTCTACCGATGGATAGGGACCAGAGCCCCCGGTGGTAATTATGGCCAGGGGTAGAGGTCGAGGCCGAGGTCGTGCTAGAGGCCGAGGTAGAGGCAGAGGTAGAGCTCAGTCCAGAGCTCGAGCAGTTGCACCTATTATAGAACCTTAGATGGATCTACAGGAGGAAGTTCCAGTTCAGAATGTACCAGTTGGACCAGTTCAGGTATCGGAAGGATTCGTAGCCACTCCAGTACTTCAGGACGATCTAGTTCGTTTGGTAAGTCTTATGGAGGGCGTGGCCTAGAATGGTACATTTCCAGTGGAACCAGCCGTCTCACAGGCTGGGGGAGGAGCACAAACTCCTACTACTCACGTTCCGGAGTAGATGGCTCCCCAGAATCATGCTCCAACAGCCCCGCCAGTAGGGGTAGTTCAGCCAGTTATTGCAGCACAGGCTGGTGATAGGCCCGCCATATTTTTTGAGGCCTTATTGAGACTGGATAAGTTAACTAAGCTCTTTTTAGTTCACTTTATGGGTACACCTTTTGAGGACCCACATGATTATATTGAACATTGCCATTAGGTACTGCGGAACATGGGTATAGTTGAGACCAATGGGGTTGATTTTGCTGTATTTCAGATGACGGGTTTTGCCAAGAGGTGGTGGAGAAATTATACATTGACCCGACCATTCGGATCGCCTGCACTTACCTGGGAGCCATTCTCTCAGCTATTTCTGGAGAAGTTCCTCCCTATCACACTAAGAGAGGAATTCTACAACAATTTGAGCGTCTACAGTAGGGCAGTATGATTGTTACTCAGTATGAGTCCTGTTTTGTGGATTTGGCCCGTCATGCTCTCCTTTTACTACCTACGAAGGGAGAGAGAGTGAAGAGGTTTATTGACGTACTCACTCACCCTATCAGACTTTAGATGGCCAAGGAGACCGGAAGTGAGATTTCTTTTCAAGCGGTTGCTAATGTCGCAAGGAGGATCGAGATGGTTCTTGCACAGGAGAGAGGGCAGAGGTCTGATAAGAGGCCTCGTCAGTTCGGTGGTTTTAGTGGTGCATCGTCTGGAGGTAGGGGTAATTTTGGTAGGGTTCATCCTCCCAGACCGTTTCATTCAGCACTTCATGCATCTCCTGGTGCTTCAAGGAGTCACGGTCCTATTATGCCTTACTATGGACAGCCAACATTTAGTACACATTCAGCTCCTATCAGTGCACCTCCACTCCAGAGTTCTTATAGTGGTTATCCGGCCCATTTGGGTTAGCTTCAGCTTCAGCAGCCACGGCATCAGGATGGGTGTTATAAGTGTGGGAACATCGGTCACATCAGGAGGTATTGCCCTAGATTGGCGAGTAACAGATCTAGGCAAGATTCTCGTGCCATCATACCGGCATCGGTTGCTTCACCGCCTGCTCAGCCAGCTAGAGGTAGGGGTCATGCAGCTAGAGGTGGAGGTCAGGCCATTTGAGGTGGAGGTCAGACCGTTAGAGGTAGAGGCCAGCCAGTTAGAGGCCGTCCCAGGGATGCAGTTCAGAGTGGTGGGGCCTAGCCCCAATTTTATGCTTTTCTAGCTAGGCTTGAGGCTGATTCATCTGATGCTATGATCGCAGGTATTATTCCTTTGTGTCCTCCTAGTTTGCTTCATATTTGGTTGTGCCTTGTAATTCTTTGAGTGCTTCTGTGTATGTATCTACACCGGTGGGAGACTATGTTATAGTAGATCATGTCTATCGTTCCTGTGTGGTTACTATTGGTAATCTTGAGACTAGTGTGGATCTTCTAATTCTTGATATGGTAGATTTTGATTTCATCTTGGGTATGGATTGGTTGTTCCCTTATCATGCTATATTGGATTGTCATGCCAAGACAGTGACCCTAGCTATATTGGGGTTACCTCGGTTAGAGTGGGAAGGAACTCCTTGTCATTCTGCCAGCAGGGTTATTTCTTATATGAAAGCTCGGCATATGGTAGAGAAAGGGTGTCTATTCTATTTGGATTATATTCATGATCCTAGTGTGGATGTTCTTTCTATGGACTCAGTACCAGTTCTTCATGAATTTTTAGAAGTATTTCCTACAGATTTGCCGGGGATGCCACCCGACAGAGATATTGACTTCTGTATTGATTTGGCTCCGGGCTCTCAGCCCATTTCTATTCCACCATGCCGTATGGCCCTGCCAGACCCAGTATCTAGCCTTTTTGGGGCATGTTGTATCGGCAAAAGGCATAAAGGTGGATCCTAAGAAGATTGACAATGTTCAGAATTGGCCTAGACCTACTTCAATTACAGAGATCCGGAGTTTCCTGGGTTTAGCAGGTTATTATCGTCGGTTCATGGAAGGTTTTTCATCTATAGCAAACCTATTGACCAGACTGACCCAGAAAGGTGTCCCATTCAGATGGTCAGACGAGTGTGAGTTGAGTTTTTAAAAACTCAAAACTGATTTGATTACGGCGCCAGTGTTGGTATTACCCACATGTTCAGGATCATATACAGTATATTGTGATGCATCTCACATTGGTCTTGGTGCAGTATTAATGCAAGATGGCAGGGTGATTGCATATGCGTCGCGGCAGTTGAAGGTTCACGAGAAGAATTATCCTATTCATAACTTAGAACTGGCAGTCATTGTTCATGCGCTGAAGATTTGGAGGCATTACCTCTACGGTGTCTCGTGTGAAGTATTTACTGATCATCGTAGCCTTCAGTACCTGTTCAAACAAAAAGATCTTAATTCGAGGCAGAGAAGATGGTTGGAGTTATTGAAATACTATGATATTACCATTCTGTATCACCCTGGAAAGGCCAATGTGGTGGCCGATGCTTTGAGTAGAAAGGCTGTGAGTATGGGCAGTCTTGCGTATATTTCGGTTGGTGAGAGGCCATTAGCTGAAGATGTTGACACTTTGGCTAATCAGTTCATGAGGTTAGATGTTTCAGAACCCAATCGGGTTCTATCTTGCACAGTCACTCGGTCTTCTTTATATGAGCGCATCAGAGAGAGGCAGTATGATGATCCTCATTTACTTGTCCTTTAGGACATGCTGATGCCAAACAGGTTGTTGTGGGGGAAGATGGAGTTCTGCGAATGCAGGGTCGTATTTGTGTGCCTAATGTGGATGGGCTTCGTGAATTAATTCTTAAAGAGGCACACAGTTCCAGGTATTCTATTCATCCAGGTACCGCCAAAATGTATCAACATTTGAGACAACATTATTGGTGGAGGAGAATGAAAAAGGATATATTTGCATATGTAGCTCAGTATCTGAATTGTCAGCACGTTAAATACGAGCATCAGAGACCTGGTGGTTTTCTTCAAAAGTTAGAAATTACTGAATGGAAATGGGAGCGTATCACTATGGATTTTGTTGTTGGAATCCCACGGACTCAGAGAAAATTTGACGCAGTTTGGGTCATTGTGGACAGGTTAACCAAATCAGAACATTTCATTCTAGTGGCAGTTACCTATTCTTCAGAAAAGTTAGCTGAAATTTACATTCGCGAGATTGTCCGCCTTTACGGTGTGCCCGTGTCTATTATTTCATATCAAGGTACGCAGTTTACCTTACATTTCTGGAGTGCTGTACAACGTGAGTTAGGCACGCGGGTGGAGTTGAGTACAACATTTTATCCATAGACAGACGGACAGTCAGAGCGCACTATTCAGATATTGGAAGATATGCGTCGCGCTTGTGTTATAGACTTTGGAGTTTTTTGGGATCATTTCTTGCCACTTGCAGAGTTTGCTTATAATAATAGCTACCAGTCGAGCATTCATATGGCTCCATATGAGGCGTTATACGGAAGGCGATGCCATTCGCCGTTCAAGATTATTCAGGATCGACTTTGCACAACTCAGTCTAGGAAAAATAGTTATGCCGACCGTAAAGTTCATGATATTGCATTCATGGTTGGAGAAAGAATATTGCTCCGAGTTTTACCTATGAAAGGTGTAATGAGATTTGTAAAGAAGGGCAAGTTGAGCCCTAGGTATATCGGACACTTTGAAATTCTTGAAAGGGTGGGTGAAGTAGCCTACAGGCTTGCTTTACGACCTAGTTAATCAGCGATTCATCCGGTGTTCCATGTGTCTATGCTCCGGAAATATCATGGTGATCCGTCCCATGTGTTAGTTTTCAGCTCAGTCCAATTGGACAAAGATTTGACTTACGAGGAGGAGCCGGTGGCTATTCTAGCCCGGCAGGTCTGACAGTTGAGGTCTAAGAGTTATCCTTCAGTTCGGGTGCAATGGAGAGGTCAGCCGGTAGAGGCATCTACCTGGGAGTCTGAGTCGGACATACAGAGTAAATATCCAAACTTATTCACCAGCTCAGGTACTTGTTTTTTCTAACTTCGTTCGAGGACGAACGTTTGTTTTAAAGGTGGAGAATGTGATGACCCAAAATATCATCTTTAATTTTAATAAGTAATTTTATGTTCTAAGACCTCGAAAAGCACCATTTATCATTCTTCGACTTGCGTGCGCAGTCCGTACAATTTTTCGGAAAGTGTTTATGTGAAAAATGGATTAAAATATAAAATAGAGCTTTGAAACTCAATTGAGTTGACTTTGGTCAACATTTTGAGCAAACAGACTCGGATCAATATTTTGACAAATTTAATAGGTCTGTATCGTGATTTGGGACTTGGGCGTATGCCCGGAATCGAATTCTGAGGTCCCTAGCCCGAGATATGGAATTTTGATGAAACATTAAAAGCTTGAAAGCTTAATGATTTTTAAGAAATTACTGATGTTGGATTTATTGACCCCGGATCCGTATTTTGGTTCCGAAGCTTGGTATAGTCCAGTATAATATTTATGACTTGTCTGCCGAATTTGATGAGAATCGGAGTTGATTTGACGTGATTCGGACGTCCGGTTGTGAAAATATAAGTTTTAAAGTTTTCTTGAAAACTTCCTTTGATTTGATGTCTGATTCGTAGTTCTAGGTGTTATTTTGGAGATTTGATCATGCGAGAAAGTTCGTATGATGTTTTAGGACTTGGGTTCATGTTCAGTTTGGAGCCCCGAGGGCTCGAGTGAGTTTCGAATAGGCTACGAGATGATTTTGAACTTAGAAAATCTAGTTTTTGAGCTTCTGCTATCATCTAGTGCATTGTGCTTCGCGATCGCGAAGAGAAAATTTTAAGCCGTGTGCTTTACTCTTCGCGTTCGCGAAGATAGGCATGCGAACGCGAAAGGCTAGCTCCCAGTGCACTGCGAATGCGAGCTCAAAGTTGCGATCGCGAAGAAGGAATGAGGCAGAAGGTGAAGCACCGAAATTGTGCTACGCGGTCGCATAAACCTGTACGCGATCGCGTAAGGCTGAGAAATTGTTCTCTGTGATCGCAAGGCCTTATACGCTATCGCGTAGTGTTAAACAAACCTGGGCAAATTTTGTTCTACGCAATCGCGCACGAATTTCCGCGATCGCGATAAATAAAAATATGAAAAACAGAACTTAAGTTCTGGAAATGGGGTTTCGACCCATTTTCAACCATTTTTAATTTTTGAGCTCGGGTAAGGCGATTCTTGGGCGATTTGCACGGAAAAATATTGGGGTAAGTGTTCCTTATCCTACATTGATTATATTTCATGATTTCATACTCATTTATATCATGAATCCATAAATTTATGGAAGAAAAATCAGATTTTTATAAAATCTTCCAAAAATAAAAATTTAAGATTTGAAGGTCCATTTGACATCGGAATTTGATAAATTTTGTATGGTTGGACTCGTATCGGAACGGGTGTTCTGATTTTGTAAGTGTTTTGAGATTTTAGATGTGGGTCCCACTGTCGAATATTTTAATAAATTTTAGATTTTTATCCGAAAAATTAGTAAATTAATATGGAATTAATTCCTATGATTCGTATTGAGTATATTGAATTGTTTATGAATAGATTTAAAGCTTTTGGAGATAAATTTAAAAGGAAAAGCTGTGGTCGAGTAATTGATTGGAATTTGCAAAGCAAGGTAAGTATCGTGGTTAACCTTGACTTGAGGGAATAGAACCCTTAAACTATTTGTTATGTGAAATGCATGTGAACGACGTATAGGCGAGGTGACGAGTGTCTATGCGTCGTCAAATTAATTGTTTGCATAATTACTTGAAAAATCATAAATCATTTTAAATCATGAATTAATTATTATAATAATTATTTCTCTCCTATTCTTTGTCAAATATTAATTTTTGAATTCATGTATTAATTGTTACATGCTATTTGAATTATGTGTCTTAATTCTTTTTTGACATTAAGCATATTAAATATTAAACTGCCTATTTTCTCCCTGATTTTCATCATAATTTGCTATTTGTCATTGTTTGTTTCATAATTATTGTATGTTTGTTGTCTTATAATTTTATATTAATTATTGCATTTATTGGGGAAATTTCTTTTATAAGAATTGGTAAATGGATATATTGGAGGATCGGGTTGCACGCCACAACAGACCTATTAAAAAGTCCATATTGGAGGATCGGGTTGCACGCCGTAACAGACTTATTAAAAGTCAATATTTGGGGGATCGGATTGCACGCCGCAATAGACTTATTTAAAAGTAAATATATATACTTGATTAAAAATAATTATATGAGAGGATTGAAAATGAATATATTGTGAGAGCGGGTTGCACGCTGCAACAGAATTGAATGTGAATATATTGTGAGAGTGGGTTGCACGTTGCAATAGAATTGATGGAAATGATAATTGGTTATGACTGCTGAATTGGCTTCAATTATTATAAATGAGTTACCTCATTTATTTCTATTATTGTTGTTGTTACTAATATTGCGTACAGGTAATTTAAGTGACCCGCTTTAGCCTCGTCACTGCTTCGTCGAGGTTAGGCTCAGCACTTACCAGTACATGGGGTTGGTTTTACTGATACTATACTCTGCACTTCTTGTGCAGATTTTGGAGTTGGTCCCAGCGGCGTACCATAGACTTGCTCGGATTTCAGCTACTCAGAGGAGACTTGAGGTATAACTGCACGACGTCCGCAGTACTAAAGTCCCCATCTACTTTACCTTAGTTGTGTGTTTATTTTCAGATAGCTTTATTTTATTCATGCCCTTATTTTTATTATTCTAGAAGCTCGTGTACTTGTGACACCAAATTCTGGGATGGTATTTAGACACCGTTATTTTTATGGATTATTCACTATATTTCAGACTTTACTTACGCAATCGTTCTTTGTTATTAATAAATTTAAAAATTATTTAAAAATTGGTTAATATTATTCTAACGTTGTCTTGCCTAGCAAGTGAAATGTTAGGCGCCATCACGGTCCGAAGGTGAAAATTTCGGGCCGTGACAAGTCCAAACTTAGCAAATTCAAAAACCTTCAAAATACAAACTTTCGATAATAAGCGTTGAATCTCTCGTTGACTACCCGATACTCAACCCGAACATACTCCCAAGTTAGAAATTATCTTACTGACCTATAAGAACCTTCAAATTTCGATTCCGATGTTGTTTAGTAAAAACTCAAACCTTGGTCAACTCTTCCAACTTAAAGCTTCTGAATTAAGAATTTTTCTTCCAAATAAACTTCGAACTTCTCGAAAATCAAAACCAACTGCACATGCAAGTCATAATACATATAGTGAAGCTACTCAAGGTATCAAACCGTCGAACGACATGGTAGAGCTCAAAATGACCGGTCGGATCGTTACATCAAGTATTTTAATTATATTCTTGGTGTTCTTTGTTCTCAAAAAAGCTCCATGTAGTTGGCTATATATAATTTTAATATTATTTACTAAATCTTCATGAACGTTCAACATCTCTATGACATGGATCTTGATTGCTTTGATGTTCACATTCAATCCGGCACCATTGTTGATCTTATTAAAAATCAAGTTTGCCTTCTTAATTAGTCTTATATGTGCTTCTGAGGTGTTAAAATTTTGGTTTTTTATGTGGTAATGAAAGCATAGTACAAGTTATGTTCTTATAAGTATTCCTTTTTGCAATTAGAGATGAAAAGTGTGATTTAAATTCAAGAAGTAAAGTGCTATTACATTGAGGCATCATTATTGAACATTGTTAGAATTGCCTAGAAGATTGGAGAGCAACTGTGAAGCATTTCAAACTTATATAATTTTTAACTACTATTTTCTTAGCTATTGGATTGTTTCAAGTATAAGATGTACAATAGGAGATCTGTAAATTATATTGTAGTTACCTTTAAGTGATCAATTACTACCTTAATATTAGGGAGAGAATAACTTGATTTGTTTCTTCCTTGATTTTTTTTATCAGTTGCTTTTCTTCCCTCTCTTTATTTTCGTTTAAGGAGAGTGGGAGGGGGAAGAAGTGAATGGTAATTTTAGAGGCCAAGAGTGTTTCATCTCCTCCCTTCTTTTGTGTCTATAGACATTAATCCATTAAATGTTTCGAAGTAAGTGATTGAGGATAAAATTAATTGTGTTGTTCTTGATCGAATGATAAAGACAACCTCCACTAGCTCTGCTATGTGTAAAGTCAGAAGGATACATCTAAACGGCTGTTTGGTTTCTTTAGATTATTCTTTTTAGTAGTCTTGAAGAACCATGATATGAAAAGGTTAATTCTCTACTTTAGCATCCTTTCAACAAATTATGCTTTTTATATGACATAAAAATAATTTAAGTTATTGTTTGTAAAAGAGATAGTTGGATCTCTGCTCCAGTTGCATCAATTGTGCTGGTCTATAAGATTTTTTATCTGTTCACATATTTCTCAATGTTGATATCGAACTATTCACTATTTTTTTATAGGAAGTTCACTTAAAATCTAAAAGTATAAGTTGTCAGGTTTTAATTCTATCTGAATCGTGTGTTGAAGCAGACCCAAGCCTTCTTTCAAGGAAATGAAAGAAAGTGGTTCGGATCTTACACAGTCGAGCAGGTATCGCAATACCAACTTGCAGGACTAGGCAACTTAATATTGATCAGTTTGAGAAACTGCTAAGTGTTACAAGGCGAGAAGTGAGCTAAAAAGATGCAGTAACTCAGGCTCTTCATCGGTTCTTATCACGACTCAAAATTTCATCATAGGCGTCGTGATTGCACCTAGTCTTTAAGACTAGGTAAGCCGATTACTACAAAAATTAAGCCAATTTAACAATGATAATTTTAAAACAGAGCTTAATATGAATACCGAAATAAAAGCGAAATAAGCCTACGCGACCATAATCATCACAACCTCCCAAGACTAGGTAATATAGAGTCACGAACCCTATCTGAATACAGGGAAAGATCTCAAAGATCGAAATACAATATTGTTTAAATAACAAGCTGGCAGTATAATGAAAGGGAAGGACTCAAATGGACTGCGCCGATCAAGCAACTCTACCTTTAATCATCGCGACCAATAAGCTAACTCTGCCTGAGTCCGATATCTCCAATATCTGGATCTGCATAAAAATATGCAGAAGTGTAGTATGAGTATACCACGGTCGGTTCCCAATAAGTATCAAGACTAACCTCGGTAGAGTAGTGACGAGGTACAAGTCAAGACACCTATTAGTCAAATTAACATGTGCAGTATAGAAGTATAAAGCTAATAATGAAAGCAGGAATCAGTAAATGGACACAAGGATCAACATGTGATATAAACAATAAAGTAATAAGAACACCGTGAAAGTACCATTGAAACCAAATAAGGGAAAACCAATAACAATCAATTAATCAAGTCGTTCTAACACAAGTTTCGCAACGAAAATTTCTCCGAGATATCTCATCTCATAATCACAAGTCACGAGTCTCAACTCACAAATCATATGCTCACGGCACCTGGTGCCCACATTTCTAATCACAACGGCACGGACAACTCACGTGCTAACATCTCAATCCGCCCGATATGATCATAGGCTCACAATCATAATCCGCTCGACATGGTCACAAGCTCACTATCACAATCCGCCCAGTATGGTCATAGGCTCACATGAACGCACATAATACAATAATACATGGGCATGATCAATAAATGTTACGTTTGTACCCCTGAACTAGTATAAGTGGCATGTTACGGTGTATGCTTGTGCGAGTGTAATATTACAGCCCAAGTCAACAAGTAATATCAAAGACATCGAGTAGCTCAATGAAAGCAACACAACAAGTTACGTAATGTGTATAACATACACGAGTATAATCACACTAACATACGAATATCGTCAACATAATACCCCTAGGCCATCACACATCATCCCTGACATTGCCACCCTTATCTCTCTAATAGCCACCCGCATCACTCCACTCTGACAATATTATTAGCCACCCGTATCACTCCAATAGCCACCTGTAGCACTGTTTATAATAGCCACCCTTATCGCTTCGTGCGGACAATAACACAATAGTCACCCGTATCACTCCACACAATCGAAACCAGTGAGATGCCACCTTTATGCCCTACATAACAACAACAGTAAAATACCACCCTTATGCTCCGCATAACAACCACCAATCCACATAACAATTTACATGTGCTAACATCACGACAACACGAAATATCAACTCGTACTACAAGTACCCATAGGCCACAACCTTTCCAAAATAACCAACAGAATCAATATTTCCATAACAAATATCTCATGGCTCAACACAATGTGTATAGAATCTCAATAACAACAAAATGAACGGAAAAGTAGCTCAACAATGAACAACGCCCCCTTTAAACATAACTTCAACTAAAATAGATTAATGACTTTCAGTAACTTCAACTTCAATTAATTTCTTAACGATAACTCGATAATGAAGGTATTTTCACAAAATAGCAAACTTCGAATCATAGTGTATGAAACAGGCTAACAATGAAAGTAATGGCACGAACTAGCAACTACATCTAAATGCATGAGAATAACTCGGAAACAAAAGGATATCATATAATCACAATTTCAATTAAGAGTAACTCAAAAATAAAGGAAGTCACATAATGATAAAAGAGGTAACAATTTCAAATAAAGCATATAAGAGTAAACTTGACAAGTAAAGGATATGACATATAATAACACTTCAAATAAAGCGTGTGAAAGTAAATATGACAAATAAAAGGATATAACATGCGCTAACAATTTCAAATAAATACATGAAAAAAGCCTAAGAGTCTAAACCGGTCAATTTTTATATATAAGCCCGAGTATGCACTCGTCACCTCGCGTACACGGCTTTCACATAACACAAATAGTACAAACAACTCCAATCCTAAGAGGTAGTTCCCCCACATAAAGTTAGACAAGATATTTACCTCAAAGAAACTAAATCGATACTCTAAAATAACCTTCTCGTATGAAACAACCTCCGGACGGCTCACATCTAGCCAAAATAACTTAATATCATAAATGCAAACCATAGAAAATAATTGCAGATAATAAAGTTTCGATCTTTAATAAAAACTAAAAGGCCAACCCTGTGTCCGCACCTCGGAACCCGATAAAATCCATAAATTCTGACAACTCATTCAATTACGAGTCCAACCATCCTAATTCATCTAGTTTCGACTCCGAATCGATGTTCAAAATTAAATTATTCTCTTTAGAAAAGTTTTTGATAAAAACACCCAATTCTCCAATCAAAAAATAGATTAATTCATAAATGAACTACTGGATTCAGGTTAAAATACAAAAATTGAGATTATATACTGACCCCCGTAAAAATACGAGAAGAACGCCGCAAAAATCACCTCAATCGGAGCTCTAGAACTCAAGATATGCTCAAAATACCAAAAGAGCGCAGTTTGATTTTTTTATACACCGGCATTTCCGCTTGTGCGCCCAAAAAGCCGCACTTGCGCATTTTCAGCTGTCATTTCCGCTTTTGCGGACCATTTTTCGCACGTGTGGGGTCGCAGATGCGGACCCAACTTCGCATCTGTGAAGCACGAGCACCTGCTCTCTTCTCCGACACTAAAATGAGCATAACTCCCTCATACGGTATTCAAATTCGACGATTCTTTTTGTTATGGATCCGTAATTACAATACGGATTTAATGCTTCAAGAAAAACAGAAATTGGAGCTCATATTCTTAATGTGGTACCATTTATGCTTGAATAAATGACGTCGAAACATAAGAAATTAGCGCAACACAACCCAAACCTATTCGAAACTCACCCGAGCCCCTCGGGATCTCGTCCGAACATACCAATAAGTCCCAAAATATAATACAGACCTGCTCGAGGCCTTAAATCCCACATAGCAACATCAAAACTACGAATCATCGATCAAGATCAATCTCTTAAGTTCATAAACTTCAAACTTCGAACCAAGCGTCCGATTCAAGCCTAACCAATCCGGAACGAACCCAAATTTTGCATACAAATTCAAAATAACATATTGAACCTATTCCAACTCTCAGAATAATAATCCGAACCCGATAATATCAAAGTCAACTCCCGATCAAACCTATGAACTTTTCAAACCGTCAAATTGCCAACTTTCGCCAAATAGAGCTGAAACCTTCTAAAAACATCCAAATGCAAATGCGGGCATATGCAAAGTTACCATATGAAACTATTGGAATCATCAAAATACTATTCCGGAGTTGTCTATACAAAAGTCAAACTCTGGTCAACTCTTGCCACTTAAGCTTCTAAAACAAGAATCATTCTTTCAAATTAATCCCGGATCATCCGAAAACTGATCCCGGCGACACACGCAAGTCAATACACAATACAAAACTGCTCGAGACCTTAAGCTACGGAACGAAATGCTAATTTTTAAAATAACCGGCCGGATCGTTACAGTTCTTGGAAGGCATGTGATGTCTTTAATACTTTTTTGGGAGTAATATAAGAATTAGGCCGTTGTATGCATATCGTATAGAGAACTCTTTGGTTATGGTTATTTGTGTTGATCAAATACAGTGCGCTCTATTTTCTGTCACTGCCAAAATTGGAAAATAAATAAATTAAACATCTAATATGCCGGACCCGTGCATTGTGCATTGCACGAGCCTCATCGGAGTTTTTTATACGCTTGATCTTTTTTTAACTAATATTTTAAAAAATAGCATCATTTATTGTTTATTCCATAAAAAGTACTTTTTTTTTCATTATTAGCATATCATAAAAATTAAGCTCAATATTTAATAAGTTAACTAATTCACTAATCACAGGAAGTACTTTTTTGTCGATCTCCATTCTCCCTTTCCAACATTCATCTTCTTTACTCAATTTTTGAAAATCTGATGCATATGTGAATGCCACCTAAATTCAAGATGTATTGATTTATACGTCTTTAATACTTTGTATATCAAGTATCACTTTAATTCAAAATATTTTTTTATGTATCAAGTATCACTTTAATTCAAAATATTTTTTTATGTATATAATTTTTGTATATTTATTTGTGAAGTGCCATCTTATTTTAAGATGTATTTTTAATGTATATTTCAAATATATTTTATATGTCAAGTGCCATTTTAATTGAGGATGTATTTTTTATGTATATTTTTTTTGTATATTTATATGCCATCTTAATTAAATTTAAGATATATATTTTTATGTATATTTCACATGTCTAAGTGTCATATTAATTTGAAGATGTATTTTTTATGTATATATTTTGTATATTTTATATGTGTTAATTCAATGTATATTTTTTTATATATACGTTTTGTATATATTATCATCGAAGTAAGATCTTTATGTTAAAAAAGGAAGAAAGAAGGAAGAGAAAAATTTAAGAAAGATAATTAAAAAGAAAACGAATGGAAAAAATTTAGAAAATATATTGGTTTCGGCAGAAAATAAAATTAAGAAGATAAAGAAAAAGAAGGGAAGCTAATAGATAAAGAGAAAAAAAAAAGACATGATTTTTGTACAAAATATTATTAACTTTCCCTTCAAATTGCTTATGTTTACGGATTAGTAATTAATATTCCTATTTTAATAGAACTGTGCTACAAATATAAATATTTTTCTGCCACAACAGTAATATTGGGTTTCATGCTAAGAATTTGTTATATTTTTTTTAAATTGTGACAGTTATGTAAAGTTCCCTTCTTTATATATATAGCTAAAAAGGTAATAGTTTTTTTAGGACTAAAAAACAATGCCACATATATTAATACAAGGGAGTAGTATATTCATACAAGCCAATCATTTTAGAGAAGCAACGTATGATGTATAAGGTTTGGAGTTAATTGCTTAGATACTTAACGTTGAATAATTGGCCATCAAAGTGATCTATTTTTTTTTTTCCTTTCAAAAGTTAATTTACTTTACCCAACTAGCTTCAATAATCACTTTCACCGGATTATATATTTTTCGGTGAGATTTAATGACATGATAAGTAATCTTAAAAATATAGTTTAAAAAATAATTAAGAACCTGAACGAATTTAGAACTAATCCTAAACCGACCAATACCTTACACCAACCATCCCTTTTATTTTAACAAGGACTGCTATTGAGAACATACGTGTTGGGCAAAGAGATTCACATCACATTTTATTTTAGAAAATTTTACACCCTATTTATTATAAACTAAAATAATTTTAAAATATTATTACTTATAACTACCTTTTTTTTATTTTATAGCAAAATAGGTATTTATTTTATACGTGAAATACTTTCATTATCTCTCTCTTCCTTCTCTCTCTATCAACAAGATTTTCAATCTCTCTCTTATCCCTCAAATCTGGCCATAGTCATAAACCTCCAACTTCTGCTGAAGAAACGAATATATACCAAACTCTACCTCTTGATAAAAAGGAGAAGTAATACATACTAGTACTCCTAATAGAAGCAGAAGGAGAGAAAGACGAAGAAGCAACAACAGGAAAAGATGGAAAATCAAGCAAACATCACCGCCAATCCACAAGAGAAGCACTCGTCAACACGTTATGTGAAATCACTTCTGCTTCCAAACCTGAAGCCCTTTTCTTCCTTGAAAGCCACAACTTCGATTTGGATTTCGCCTGCTCTGCTTTCTACTCTTCTTTGCTTTTTAGTCACATACAATGATACAAATATATTATATTCTATACAAATATACTCAAATACACTGTATTTTTGTATAAATACATTATTTGTTCGTCTATATTTATGTATACTGAAGGTCTATATTTTTTTAATACAACTGAATATCACTGTGTTTTGTGATTTTTTGTTGTTTGAATACAGTCGAATTGAATACGGTGAATTGAATACAATGTATAATAGTAAATAATGAATATCTGTGAATTGAATACAATGTATACAGTTGAATTGAATAGAATGGTATACACCTTATTTCTTGATTACCTCAATGTATTTATAAATACAGTCGCGCGAATACATAGAATACAACACAGTAGCAGCGAAAGTTTTTTAGAATTGATTTTGTTGAGTTATATTAGGAGTGATACACGCTAATTGACCCTCTTTCCGTTATTAAACTGCTGGATTCCCCTATTTTTCAGGCGATTTTCACTACTGTATTTATGAATACAGTAGCGCGAATACAGCAAATACAGTCGCATATAACTGGACTTTCTTGTTTTTTTTAGACAATTTTCGCTATTGTATTGATGAATACAGTAGCGCGAATACAGGAAATACAGCTGCGTAACAACTAAATAGTAGTTATAGGAAGTAATTATGTATATGATAGCTATAAGAAGTTAATAACCACTAAACAATAGTGGTTTTTGAAAATTCATCTTTATTTTATTAAAAGAGAGGCCAACAATACTGTACAAATACAACATATTGGGTCGCGCTCGTCCTCCCCACTTGTACACGTAAAAATAGCACGGGCTAGCCAGTTTTCGGACTGGTAATTAAAAAATAGCCAGTATTTGTAAAGTCATTGAAAAATAGCCATTATTTTGCTGCAACACGGAAAGTTCCAGCATAATACACTGGAGATTAGTGCACCTGTATATGAACTTCTAACATATTATGATGGAACTCCAACACAAGGAAAGTTTCAGTATAATATACTGGAGATTGGAGTACCTGTGTATGAACTTCCAGCATATTATGGTGGACCAGTATATTATGCTGGAATTCCAGTATATTATGATGGAAGTTCACATGTAAAAAATTCGAACTCCAGTATATTATGCTGGAATATTTTTCGGATTTTGAACAGTGTTTTCGTTCAGATTTATCTTTACATGAAAAGTGGCTAAATTTCGATTACTTTTGAAATTGTGACTATTTTCAATTACCACTTTTAAATATAACTATTTTTGAATTTCACCCTTGATGCACCCAACTCCCGGGCCCAACACCGGGAATGACTTTATTATTTTATGACATATACATATTCTCAAGCCTTGTAAGATCATATAACCAACCAAAAGTTTATATGTATTCAAGTTGAATATGACTAATTGCACTTGAAAAATTAAACATGAAAATAATGTTGAATGTGATGATAGCACAAGCATTTTCATACTTATTACTGTTCCATTTTTTAATTTGTCACGTAATAATACACCTCTAAATCTGCAAGCCAAATCACAAAGAAGAGCAACCGTATACCAATAAAAAAGATATACTATTAGCTAGTGGTAGCATGTGGAGAGGAGACGATAAGTGGGAAGAAGAAAATTAGTTTCTAATAAGCGATTAAGATGTTAGATTCAAATAATATGTCAAAGATGTGTGCCCAAAACACAAAATCATATTCTCACTAACTAGATCATCTTCTAAAGAATTGTATGAAAAATACTGCAAATGGTGTAATCTGGCAAAAAAAAAACTGTTCAAAGATACAATGATGACCCAGTTTGATCGAGTCCATTACTCAAATGGTCACTCAACTATTCAATATTATCTACTAAAGTCATTTTTCTTTTGTTTGTAACATCAAAGTCACTCAACTATACTTATAGCACTCAGAAGGTCACTCAACTAGATTTCTCAGACCTTTAATTGCCAAATATCTATTTTACCCTATAAATTATCAACTTTTATCATCTTTTTATTTTTTTAATCCTTTTAAGTATGATTTTTTCTCTTTTTAATTTATATTATGGACTTACGTATAGAATAATAAGTTTTATTTATAAATCGAAAAATGTTCAAATATGCCCCGGAACTAATGAAAATAGAGTAATTATGTCCTCCGTTTGAATTTGGGTACAAAATTGCCCTTACCGTTAATAAAGTGATTCAATTTTGCCTCTCCCCACTAATAGACTCCACATTAAGGACAATTTTGTACCCAAATATAAATGGAGGGCATAATTGCTCTATTTTTAATAGTTAAGGGGCATATTTGACCCTTTTTCGTATAAAATAATACTTTTTTGCTGAGTTGAAAAGGTCCAAATATGGCCCTAAACTATTAAAAATAGAGTAATTATGCCCTCCGTTTTTATTTGGGTACAAAAAGAGGGCACAATTTTGTACCCAAATAACCACATCAGAAAAATGTAAAAGTGAAATTTGTGATAGTAACTTATGGATGTATCGATATGCGATTGCAAATTAAAATAGGAAGACGAAACAAAAAAAATTTCACCATTAATTACTTGGTACTCTAATAATAAGATTTTGCATTAACAATTGAGATTACAATGTAAAAGGTCATTTTATTACGGATACATCAATGATGAACAATGGTATTGTATCCTTTGAGCAGATCCAGATTCGAGTCCCTCTAATGGGGTATTGTTTGGTTATCTTACATGCTAGGACTTAGGAGTTCAAAGAATATAAAAATCAAATCACACGAATTTGACCCGGTAAGAAAATAATAAGTAAAAAAAGTGAAGCAGAAGGTTGTGATCAGCTGGCCGGAGGGATTTTTCAATGAGATTTCTCGTCATCGTAGTAATTACTATGTAAAAGATATGGCAAGACATTCCTTTCCCTCTTTTTTTTTTGAAGAGAAGAGAGAAGACTTTTTCTCTAACATGGATTTTCAACTAAGGAAAAAAGTATTATTTTATACGGAAAATGGCCAAATATGCCCTTGAACTATTGAAAATAGAGCAATTATGTCCTCCGTTTGTATTTGGGTACATAATTGCCCTTGATGTGGAGTCTGTTAATGGGAGGGGCAAAAGTGAACCACTTTATTAACGGCAATGGTAATTTTATACCCAAATACAAACGGAGGGCATAATTGCTCTATTTTTAATAGTTCAGGGGTATATTTAAACCTTTTCCCTTTATAAATTAAAAAATAAAGTAGTATTTAAGCATATATAATGTTAGAGTAATAAAATATTGAGCATAAAAGATAAATTAATTAGAATAATTTTTTCGTAATAATATTGATATTAACAATAAAAACTCAAAAAATTATTTACATAATTGGGAATGAAAGAAAATAAAGATTTTATAATATATATTCTATGTACGTAATATAAAAATAATTATTTAAAAAAAGTATTTTTATAATATACATGTTCTTGAAATTTATGCTCAATTCTTTATTATTCCGACATTATATATGCTAGAAAATTAATTTTTATTTTATTTTTATTTTATAGATAAAATTTATTTGTTCTATAGGAAAGTCCATAATATCAAATACCTATTGTAGAGGGTAAAATAGGTATTTGACAATCAAAAATTTGAGAAATCTGGTTGAGTGACCTTCTGAGTGCTATCGACATAGTTAAGTGACTTTTTTGTTACAAACGAAAGAAATATGACTTTACTTGATAATTTCAAATAGGTGAGTGACCATTTAAGTAATGACTCCTAGTTTGATCCTTACACATGGGCCTACCGTTATTTCCAAAGAAAAACAAACACCACACGACCTAACAGCTAAAAAGATTGAGCAATACATCCCAAGAAGTGATTAATTAGATTGCAACAAATTGAACCAAGATGCAATGTTTACTATTTGCTTCCCTCTTGCTCGAGAATCTCTAAAAGCATCATAGTTTCTTTACAGCCTGCATAATACGAGAGATATTATCTAGGGGTAAACCTTGACATCAAGTATCTCAGGATGAAAGCAGGATTTTCCTTACAACTCACCTTTTATAGATCCAGCACCCCTTCAAAATGTTCCTTGTCCTCAGAGGTGGTAAATTATGCCATGCCCTTGTGAAGACAGATGAACCAATTATGTAATAAGTAATAAAAGGAGAAGTTCGACGATGAAACCTCTTCATTTCATTAAATAGAAGAACATCGTGTTTCTTCATGCATAATTGTTATTAAATAGAAGCACAACTTAGATTTAATGCAAAGGTAATGCTTTTCCCACAAAAATAAATTGTATTAAAATATTGTATCGAATGTAGTGTAAGTTAGCCATAAAATTCGTGTCCTTTACAATGATCATTGAACTTATTATTTATAGCTATGAAGAAGGTACTAGGGTCGTGCTCTTCTTTAATGTCAATTATGAGGAGTATTGATGAAGACGTAACGGTGAACATAAATGCCAAATTCTCTGTAACGGGTCGTTGCTCTTTAATGCTGTATAATATTTCTCATTGAATGCTACCGGGCGCAGAATATTCAATGCCTTCACGAACGTTGTCTTTTCTGATGACACACGGGATATCTGCATCCAGTTTTCTGTCCTCCCAGCTTAGGTTCCACGTGTCCCCTTCTTGGGTGGCCATGTGCCATAACATATTTTACCTAATACAGATAGTCCCCCTGCTTTTCGATGACATAACTGTGTTACCGAAAAGTTGGTAGAAATACTTTTTTTGTGGGAATTACTATAATTCATTTTGAAGGCCACTGAAGGTTGATTAGACGCCTGTCTCTCCGCATTTAATGCCCCGAACACGCGTCTTCCCATGATTTACTATGCCTTTTGCCGGTTATCGAGGTAATCTTAGCCAAGGATTTAGCCGCCAAAACTTTACTTATACATATCAACTTCCCCCTCTGTATTCCAACTTCCTTCATATTATTTCGCCTACTGAGTCTTTATCTTCTTCAAAAAAAATCTTTCTCTTTTTCGATGGCTTCCTCCTCAAAAAGTACTGGTTCTTCAAAAGGCAAAAATAAAACCGACGACTTTGTCGTTCCAACCGTAGACTCCATCATACCAAAAAGACTCAATACCGCAAAGTATTTTGAGGAGAAATTCCCTTCTGCTAACCTTTGTACATGGGTTGTTAGCAGGTACCCTTCTTCCATTCGTCCTTCACGTATTCCCGTTGTGAAGGAAGATTGCAGTTGCCATGAATTGGATATCATTACTCCCGATCTATCGGAGCAAGTGACCCTTCGCCGCCTCCGCTATCAGGTGTGTTTGGCACAGGTAAGTCCTTCTGTGTGGAGGACGGTTGCCTACCTTCGACGCTTGTGCCATAAAACTAGAGAAGAGCTAACATTAGCTCATATGATGGATCTCTACTCCCCCAAGATTTTTCGGGGGGTATGATAAATCTCTGCAAATGAGGTTACTATGCTTTGTTGACTAGCATGGATAATGATAGTGATCGCGGATGGACGGAACGGTTCACCGTGGTTGCCGCTAGCAGTATCATTCCAACAACGGCTTCATCCTTTTCGACCTCTTGGAATCGCACTCGTAAGATCTCTAATATTCCTTCTTTCATTAAATATTCTTTTATGGCCGTGTTTTCATTCTTCGTAAGTTTCAGCAACTTGATGGTTTCCACCGATGGTGAAAGGCTTAGACCGGTGGGTTCAGAAAATTTTGGAAGTCACAACGCCCGAAACTCGCATGTGGAAAGAGCTGGCCCCGAAATACGGGTTGAAGGCCAAAATCATGGTAATTTGAACTTATCTCGCTTCCATCTTTCTCTGCTTTGAATATCGATTGAATCCTTCTAACTTCTTTATGAAATTAGGTCTACCTGCGGACTTTGTTACTGTCCCCAAGGAGGACGTTTTGGCTGATGCCGCTGATGCAGCGAGGCTGCTTCAAGAAGCTCTCACTCGAACATGTATCTCCAGGCCTGTTTCGGGTGCAAGCACAACTTCACGGAATCCTCGGCCAGAAGATAAGCAACCGAAGAGAAGACTTTCCTCTGTGGCAGGGAGAAGAATAAGCGGGCGAAGACTGTTGTTCCCGAGCTATCTTCAGTGGCGATGACGCCTGGTCCTCCTTCCGGGTCAGTAATAGACACTGTGATGATTGATGATGATGAAGAAGCTAGTGATGAGGGAGCTCCTCTTTATAGAAGGCGATGATCCTTATCATCTCAACATGATGCTCAACCTGTTGAAACAGTCATACCAACCGAGGATGATGTCTCAGCACTTTGGGGAGAATTTAATTTGGTAGATAATGCCAACACCCATTCTCGGGCCCCAATTGTTGTGCCCTATATTGAGAGGCAGAGTACCTGGTCCTTGTCGCCTTTGGTTGGTGAGCACCCAACATCCAGTGCTGCTTTTGACACAGCTGTTTCTCATTCTTCTACCCTATCAGCTTCATCACCACCTTCTCCAACACCAACAACTGCTACATCACTTCCATCTTGATCCACTATTCCCCCAGCAACATCATCTCCAGCGACCGCATCTGACCATGAAGAAGGCGTTCCTCTTCCACAGTCCCCAGTTCATGGGAATTTGGGGCAAAATTATGCTGCCCCTTCTGAAGATCCTCAGAGGAGGAGGAATGTTACTCTTTCGGTCTCTACCGGGTGCAATCGTCTTTCCCGGCCGGTGGATCTTGCTAACTATCTGAAGCCTTTGGCTTCAGAGAAAGATTGGAAAAAGATTCAGACACTCTCGGGAGAGTGTCTGTTGAACAATGTTATGCATAACACCGCAACGGTACGTTTCTTTCTTCCTCTATTATTTCTTCTACTTTTGAATGGATGTATTTTAAATTTTACCTCTTCTTGTTTTGCAGGCCAACTTTATTGCTTCTGAGAGCCTTCAAAGGTTGATTCGTGAGAAGGAAGGACTTACTTCTGAACGGGACTAGGTTTTGGTGGAACGGGACCAAACCATTCTCCATCTCTCAGAACTGGAAACCAGAGCCACCAAGGCCGATGTTTTGAAAGCTCGTTTGCAGCAAAGCGAGCAAGAAATGATAACCCTCAGCCAAGAAGTTGGCCCGCTAAGGGTTAGATTTGATGAAGCCAAGGCTAAATGGGCTGAAGTCCAGGACGTCATTCTTGCTGCAACCGAGCGCGAGGATGCTGCTACTGAAAGGGTAACTAACTTGGAAGCAGCCTTGAATTCCAAAGTCGAAGAGCTTGCTACCGCGGGGACGAAACATGCCCAGCTAGAAGAGAAGTACAGGAAAACTATCGAGCATAACAGGCTCTTTAGTTCAACTGTTCGCGAGCTTGATGTCAACCTTAAATCTGTTAGGTCCGCATGGGAAAATCTTTTTGCCGAGATAACCCAACTCAAAGAAGAACTAAGCACCGATAGGCTTCCCTCGTTGTTGAAAAGACTTACGCCATGTACAACATGAGGAGAAAAACCTTGGAAGAAGCCAAAGCTGGTGTCATTGATATCGATGCCGAAATTGCTAAGGCATGCAATCTTGAGTTAGTCGCTAAGACTGGCCTTCCATCAAAGTCCGATGTATCTGGCACATCTGGTTTTGGTTCCAAATTTTTCGAAACTGAAGAAGAATCGGAAGGCGACGATGTTTGAAGAACAGACTGGGGAAAATCTCGAGCCATCTGTGGAATCGTCTACCACTCCCGGGGGCATGGACACTTCTCTTTCTCCTAGGCCCTGAAGTACTGCAGTTTAGTTTTACTTGTCTTTTCCCGTTTTGTATTTCTTTTGGCACGTTCTTGTAAATGAAGACATTATTTTTCTCAAATGTTTGTTTGAGTCTTACTTTTGCTTGAATATCCGTGCAAGTTTTTTAACCCTCGTACTTTCTCGAATATTCTGCATATGTTGTTCTGTTTGCGCTTTATTATGTGTAATCTCGGATGCTTTTTCTTCGAAGCACTTTGGTTCCGAGTATTATCCCTTTTTTGTAAGGGTTTCCATGAGTATTTGCGCAAGTTTTCTTTTTGCGTCTTTTTTGTATCCGACTTCGGGTGTATTTTTTCCCGATGGCATTCTAGATTCTGGGCATTAATTCTTCCGGAACCAACCCTTTAACGAGAGGGCTTTTATAAGAGAGGACCCTCTTATGTTTATGGTGCTCTTGAAAAGGACGTCTTTTGTTCATTATGGCAATAATATTTGAAGTACTTGTTTAACTTTCAAATGGCAAAATTAACTCATCGTTAAGACAAGAAACAAGATAAAAATAAAAGGATTTCTTTTAATTTAATTTCTTCTATTTTCAAAAGTACATAAGCATTTTGCTATGCAGAAAAGCAATTGCCATGACTTGTGTCTATCTTTTACAACTTGTGTCTATCTTTTACAACTTGTTTTTATGGGGTTGGCTGTGCAGTCCCCGATCCCGATGATGTATTCTGTTCTCGAATTTTCGTTCCTGGTTAACGTGGCATTCAGTGTTTCCGTATTCTCATATCATCATTCTAGATTCCGGGTATTGATTCTTCTGGAACCAACCCTTTAATGAGAGGGTTTTTATAAGAGAGGGCCTTCTTATGTTTACGGTGCTCTTGAAGAGGATGTCTCCTGTTCATTACGGCCCTAACATTTGAAGTACTTGTTTAACTTTCAAATGGCAAAATTAACTCATCGTTCAGACAAGAAAAAAGATAAAAACAAAAGAATATTTTTAAATTTAATTCCTTCTATTTTCAAAAGTACATAAGCATTTTGCTATGTAGAAAAGAAATTGACATGACTTGTGGCTATCTTGTACAACTTGTTTCTACGGGGTTGGTTACGCAGTCTCCGGTCCCGATGATGTATTCTGTTCCCAGATTTTTATTCCCCGGTTGTCGTGGCATTCATTGTTGCCTTATTCTCATATCATCCCCCCTAGTGTTCGAATGAAAAGAATGCGAATTGGAACACTGGAAGTCTTGCACCCTCGAAGGCTCCACCAATGAATTGCTAGGTAATCCTCCACTTGGCAACATACTTTGCTTCTTATTAGTAATCCATGTTATCGAGCGAAAGAATACCTAACAGTCCTCTAGTGGTTTGTGCTCATGAACGGTTGGGTAACCTCTGTTCGATAGCAAACTTAACTTCCCGGTGGGAATTTGCTATCGAAGCAAAGATTATCTCATCGTCCCCAAGTGGAAACTTGTTTGTTTTCCTTGTTATCAAAGGTCTTATCATCACTGTCTTTGTTGTATGCTTTCTGTCACTGACTCATTAAAACCCTTGCCAGAAAAACCTAATTGGGACAAAAATTGAACGAAGGAAAAAAGAGTGCAACACATACTTTCCGTTTGACTGTTGTTCGACCGCAGTAATATCTTTTGAGGTGAGCCATGTACCAGTTGTTGGGCAACTTGTCTCCGTTCTCGTTCTCCAACTCGTCTGATCCTTTCTCAGTGATAGCTGAAACCCGGCAAGGGCCTAACTTGCCCGCATTGAGTTCCCGGGTGTTTTGAGTTACCTTTCTCAAGACCAAGTTTCCTACTTTGAAATAACGAAGGTTGGCACTTCGATTATAATATCACTCCATTCTCTACTTTTGAGCCGCCATTCTGACATGCGCCAAGTCCCTACTTTCCTCGAGCAGCTCCAAGTTGATTAGCATTGCTTCGTTGTTCGATTCTTCGTTCGCCTGGAAATAACTTAAGGTTGGTTCCTGTCACGACCCAAACTCCCTCCATATAACGTCGTGATGGCACCTAGTCTCTACGACTATGTAAGCCTAACAAATCGCGAAAAATAACAAACGAAAGTAAAATTTGGCAACTAACAGCAGTGGATAACTGAATAACTAGCAACAATGCCTCTTGGCATATACGATAACCAATACTCTATAAATACACAATCTTCCCAAAACCCGAAACATCATAAGTCACAAGCTACAGAAGGAGCCTAGTATCTCTATACACCAGAGTCTAACAAAAGAAGTACAATAGGTAAATGACATAGGATAGAATAGAGGGGGACTCCGAGTCCTGCAGACGCAACAGATGTACCTTGAAGTCTCTGTACAGCAGTAAGCACTCTCAGCTAATAGCGGGGCTGATAAGAAGTACCTATATCTACACATAAAACATGTGCAGAAGAGTAGCATGAGTACACCACAACGGTACCCAGTAAATGCCAAGCCTAACCTCGGTAGAGTAGTGACGAGGTCAGGTCCGGGCCCTACTGGGATATAATAATAAGACAAGTATTATAATAGACATGAAGTAAAACGGAGAAGACAACAGCAAGTATTCACAAAACAACACCGCACAATGATATAACAACAGGGGCGCTCCCGAGATACCATTTCGTAGTCCCCAAAAGTAAATATACAGGGAGAACTCCTTAGGAATCGCCTCGTAGTCTCAAAAGTAAATATGCAAGGAGAACTCCCGAGGAACCGCCTCGTAGTCTCAAAAGTAAATGTTTAGGGAGAACTCCCGAGGAACCGCCTCGTAGTCTCAAAGTAAATATGCAGTACAGGGGGATCTCCCAAGTAAACACCTCGTAGTCCCAAAGTAAATATGCAGTATAGGAGGATCTACAGGGATACAGTCCCATAGTCCCAAAATAAATACGCAACTCAAACAAATGAATATAATAGTTACAGCAAGGAAACCTACAATTTAGGCTAAGTACAAGTCAAGAAAGAAACAAGACTTACTAAACATGCTGCAAGAGTTCAAATAGGCAATTAGGGTACGTAGATATGCTATTCTAGGCTAACAGGATAACTACACATGCTAGTATACTCAGATAAGATGAAAACAAGCCATTACTCAATAAAAATTAGGTTTTTGTTTTCCACAAATAGCCCGTGTACGCATTTGTCATCTCGCGTACACGACGATCACATATCATAACAACATCAAATCCTAAGGGATTTCTCCCACACAAGGTTAGGGAAGCCACTTACCTCGAACCAAGCTCAATCAATCCGAAAGAATGCCCTTTCCTCGATTATCCGACTCTGAATGACCCAAATCTAGTTAAATACAATTGCATATCATAAATACAACTATAATAGGCTCATCTAATTAATGAAATCAATACTTTAACAAACATTCCGAAATTCCCCCTAAAATATCGACTCGGGCCCATGTATCAGAATCAGGCAAAAATTACAAAATCTGAAAGCCCATTCACTCACGAGTCCAACCATACCAAATTTATCAAAATCCGACCTCGAATGACCACTCAAACCCAAAATCAAACTCTTCAAATCCCTAGCCTCAAACTCCCAAATTCCACCTTAAATACACACTAACTAGGTGGAAAATAAATGGGGATGCAATATTATTGATCAAAAATAAGCACAAGGGACTTACCTCAAGATATCCCTCAAAAACGCTCTCAAGAAATCGCCAAACCCGAGCTCAAAATGTCAAAAATGAGCAAAAATCGCGAACCCTTGCATTTAAGTATTCTGTCCAGAAATCTCGCACCTGCGACCCATAGACGCACCTGCGACGCTGCACCTACGGAATTTCCATCGCAGGTGCGGAAATGACTTAAAGGGTCTGGGTCCGCATCTGCGAGCAATGGGCTGCACTTGTGCGCCCGCTCCTGCGGAATTCTTCCGCTTTTGCGATCCCTCACGCCCTGGCCCCTTCCACTTATGCACTCCATCTTCCGCATCTGCGGATGCGCAGATGCGGTTATACCTCCGCACCTGTGACCCCTGGCCTCTTCCTTCCAAACCGCACCTGCGTCCATTGGCTCGCTTCTGCGGGCTCGCACCTGCGGTCAATGTTACGCATGTGCGATCACACCAGGTGTAGCAGCTTCAGCTATTCTTCCAAATCCAAATTTGATCCGTTAATCATCCGAAATTAACCCGAGGCCCCCGGGACCTCAACCAAACATACCAACTAGTACTAAATCACCATACGGACTTAGTCTAGCACTCAAATCACATCAAACAACGCTAAAAACACTAATCACCCTCCAATTTAAGCTTAATGAACTTGAAACTTTAAACTTCTACAACCGATGTCGAAACCTACCAAACCACGTCCGATTGACTTTAAATTTTGTACACAAGTCATATTCGACATTACGGACCCACTCCAACTTCCGAAATCAGAATCCGACCCCGATATAAAGAATTCCAATACCAATCAAAATTTTCAAAAATTTGACTTTCGCCAATTCAAGCCTAAATCAGCTACATACCTCAAATTCACAGTCCGTACACACTCCGAAGTTCAAAATCACCCAATGGAGCTAACAGAATTGATGGAACTCCATTCCGGAGTCATCTTCACACAATTCCAACTACGATCAAAATCCTAAGACTTAAGCTTCTGTTGTTTTAGGGACTAAGTGTCCCAAGACACTCCAAAACCAAAAACAAGACCTCCCCACAAGTCACATAAGCAGAAAAAGGTACGGGGAAAACTATAAACAAGGAATTAGTGCTATTACTCTCAATACGACCGGCCGGGTCATTACATCCTTCCCCTCTTAAAATAATCATTCGTCCTCGAACGAGCATAAAGACATACCTGAAGTGGTGAAAAAATGAGGATAGCAGCTGGGCATATAATGCTCGGTCACCCAAGTTGCCTCCTCGACCGGCTGGTCCCTCCAATGAACCTTCACGGAAGCAATGTTCTTTGACCTCTGCTTTCGAACCTGCCTATCCAAAATAGTCATTAGCTCCTCAACATAAGATAGATCTTTGTCCAACTGGATTGAGCTGAAATCTAACACATGAGCTGGATCGCCGTGATACTTCCGGAGCATAGAAACATGGAATACTGGATGGACTCCTGCTAGATTGGGAGGTAAGGCAACCTCATAAGCAACCTCCCTAATTCACCGTAACACCTCAAAGGGACCAATGAACCTTGGGCTCAGCTTGCCCTTCTTTCCGAACCTCATAACGCCCTTCATAGGCGAAACCCGGAGCAAGACTCGCTCTCTAACCATGAATGCAATATCGCGAACCTTCCGATCTGCATAACTCTTCTGTCTGGACTGGGTTGTGCGAAGTCGATCCTGAATCACCTTCACCTTATCCAGGGCATCCTGAACCAAGTCTGTACCCAATAATCTAGCCTCTCCTGGATCGAACCAACCAACAGGAGACCGACACTGCCTACCATACAGAGCCTCATACGGTGCCATCTCAATGCTCGACTGATAACTGTTGTTGAAGGCAAACTCCACAAGTGGCAAGAAATGAACCCAAGCACCCCCAAAATCTATCACACAAGCGCAGAGCATATCCTCCAGTATCTGAATAGTGCTCTCAGACTGCCCGTCCGTCTGAGGGTGAAACGTTGTGCTTAACTCAACTCGAGTACCCAACTCCTACTGTACAGCCCTCCAGAACCGTGATGTAAATTGCGTACCCCAATCAGAGATAACAGATACCGGTATGCCATGAAGCTTGACAATCTCACGGATATAAATTCGAGCTAACTGCTCGGAAGAATAGGTAGTCATCACAGGAATGAAATGAGCAGACTTGGTCAGCCTATCCACAATCACCCAGACTGCATCAAACCTCCGCTGAGTCCGTGGGAGTCCAACAACGAAATCCATAGTGATCCGCTCCCATTTCCACTCCGAAATCTCTAACATTTGAAGAAATTCACCTGGCCGCTGATGCTCATACTTTACCTGCTGGCAATTTAGACACCGAGCCACAAACTCCACTATGTCATTCTTCATCCTCCTCCACCAGTAATGCTGCTTCAAGTTCTGGTACATCTTCGCGGCACCCAGATTAATGGAGTACTGCGAGCTGTGAGCCTCCTAGAGAATCAACTCCCGCAACCCATCTATATTGTGCACACATAGCCTGCCCTGCATCCTCAATGCACCATCATCTCCAATAGTGACCTCCTTAGCATCACTGTGCTGAACCGTGTCCTTAAGGACAAGCAGATGGGGATCATCATACTGATTCTCCCTAATACGATCATAGAGAGAAGACTGAGAGACCACACAAGCCAATACTCGACTCGGCTCAGAAATATCCAATCTAACAAACTGGCTGGCTAAGGCCTAAACATCCAATGCCAATGGCCTCTCTGATGCTGGTAGATATGCTAAGCTCCCCAAACTCTTCGCCCGGTGACTCAAAGCATCGTCCACCATACTGGCCTTCCAGGGATGGTACAAAATGGTGATATCATAATCCTTAAGCAACTCCAACCATCTCCACTGACGCAAATTAAGATCCTTCTACTTGAACATATGCTGCAAACTCCGATGGTCAGTGTAAATCTCACAAGGGACACAGTACAAGTAGTGCCGCCAAATCTTCAAGGCATGGACAATAGCTGCTAACTCAAGGTCGTGGATGGGATAGTTCTTTTCATGCACCTTTAGTTGTATAGACGCGTAGGCAATGACCCTACCGTCCTGCATCAACACCGCACCGAGACCAATCCACGACGCATCACAATATACAGTATAAGACCCCAAACCTGTAGGTAATACCAATACTGGGGCTGTAGTCAAAGCTGTCTTGAGCATCTAAAGGCTCTCCTCACACTCCTCTGTCCACCTGAACGGAGCACCCTTCTGGGTCATCCTAGTCATAGGTGCTGCAATAGATGAGAATCCCTCTGCAAAATGATGGTAATACCCCGCCAAACCAAGAAAACTCCGAATATCCGTAGTTGATGACGGTCTAGGCCAACTCTGCACTGCTTCCACCTTCTTCGGATCCACCTGGATCCCATCACTCGAAACTACATGACCCAAGAATTCCACTAAGTCTAGCCAAAACCCACACTTTAAAAATTTTGCATATAACTTCTTTTCTCTCAAGGTCTGAAGCGCAGTCCTCAAGTGCTGCTCATGTTCCTCCTGAGTCTGGGAGTACACCAGAATGTCGTTAATAAACACAATGACAAATGAATCAATATAAGACCGGAACACACTGTGCATCAAGTGCATAAAAGCTGTTGGGGCATTGGTCAGCCCAAATGACATCACAAGAAACTTGTAGTGACGATATCGAGTCCTGAAAGCAGTCTTCGGGATATCTGGCTCTCGAATCTTTAACTGATGATAGCCTGAACGTAAGTCAATCTTGGATAACACTCTAGCACCCTGTAACTAATCAAATAAGTCATCAATACGAGGCAATGGATACGTATTCTTCACTGTGACTTTGTTCAATTGGCGGTAATCAATACACATCCGCATAGAACCATCCTTCTTCTTCACAACTAAGACAGGAGCACCCCAAGGTGACATACTGGGCCGAATGAAGCCCTTATCAAGCAACTACTGTAACTACTCCTTCAATTCAGGAGGAGCCATGCGATATGGAGGAATAGAAATGGGCTTAGTACCCGGCAACAAATCAATGCCAAAATCAATATCTCTATCGGGCGGCATGCCCGGAATATCAGCTGGAAACACATCTGGAAAGTCCCTCACTACTGGAACTGACTCAACTATAGGGGTATCAATACTAACATCTCTCACATAAGCTAGATACCTGTCACACCCCTTCTCAACCATTCATTGAGCTTTAAGAAATAAAATAACTCTACCGGGAGTATACTCTAAGGTACCTCTCAGCTCAAATCACGGTAAACCTGGCATAGCCAGCGTCACGGTCTTAGCCTGACAATCAAGATTAGCATAATGGAGCAACAACCAGTCCATGCCCAAGATAACATCAAAGTTTACCATGCTGAGTAATAATAAATCGGCTTTGGTCTCAAAACCACTAAGAGCAATCAAACACGACCGATACATGTGGTCCACAACAAGCAAATCTCCCACAGGAATAGACACATAAACATGGGAAACTAAAAGAATCTCGAGATACGCCCAAATATAGGGCAAATTAAGAGGACACATAGGAATATGTAGAGCCTGGATCAAATAAGACCGACGCGTCTCTATGATAGACCGGAACAATACCTGTAATGAAAGAGTTCGAAGCAACTACCTCTGTATGAGCATGAAGAGCATAATATCTGGCCCGGCCTCCCCCTCTAGGGCGACCTCGACCTCCCCGACCTCCACCCCAAGCTGGCTGAGTAGGTGGGGCGGTAGCTGGTGCTGGAATCATAGCTTGAGGACCTGGTGGAGTACGCAGTGCCTGAGAAGTCTGTGGAGGTGCACTCCCTAAATCTGGGCAATCCCTCACCATATGGTGAGGGTCGCCACACTCAAAACAAGCTATTGGAGAGCGTGACTGTTGTGACTGGCTCAGGCGTAGTATGCTGGACTGGCCGCTAAAAGCACCCCGAGCATGAGGCACACTAGATACTGGCGGTGCATAATAAGGCTCCTGGGGCTTAGAAGGGACCGGAATACCACTGGTGGCTGGAAGAGCTGAATGAACGAGGCAACTCACATAACCCCTACCATGTCGAACTGCAGCTGGACCACGAGTACCGCTGTAAGTGCCAGACTCTCGAGACCTCTTGGCCCCCCTCTCCTCTCTATCCCGGGCAAGCCTGCCCTCCAATCTCCTGGCAATACTCACAACCTGCTGATAAAAAATATCCATCTCCAACTCCCTGGCCATATTAATCAGGATATTGGGGTGGAGTCCCTCAATAAACTGTCGAACCCTCTCTCGAACTGTGGCAACCAAGGCCGGTGCATGTCGGGTCAAATCACTGATGCAGACTGCATACTCTGACACAGTCATAGCACCCTGGTGCAGCTGCTCAAACTCCGCACGCCATGAGTTCTTGAGGCTCTGAAGGACATACTCTCTCAAAAATATGTCCGAGAATTGAGTCCATGTAAGTGAAGCTGCCTTATCCGAACTACTCAACTCATAAGCATGCCACCACTGATAGGCTGATCCTCTAAGCTGGAAGGTGGTAAAAGAAACCCCACTCGTCTTTGCTACGCCCATAGTACGGAGAATACGATGACACTCCTCCAGAAAAACCTGAGCATCATCCGTAGCCAATCCGTTGAAGGTAGGAGGGTGGTACTTCTTGTACCTCTCAAATCTGAGCTGCTCCGCTTCAGAAGCGGCTGTCCTAGTCTCGTGCTAAACTCGAGCTACCGGTTGCATTTGTATAATCTCTAGAACCTAGTCGGCCTGAACCCGCTACTCTGGAGTATAGGCGACGGGAGTCTGTGCTCCTCCCCCAACCTGAGATGTGGCAGGAGCAAGTGGAATCAATCCAGCCTAAGCTAAGGTGCTGAACATGCTCAAAAATTGGGCTAGAGTCTCCTGGAGAGCTGGTGCAGCAACAGGTATCTCAGGTGTCTGCCCTCCATCTGGAGCTACTGGGGGCTCCTTTGTAGCAGCTCGTGCGGGTGCTCTTGCTGCACTACGTGGTCGTCCTCGGCCTCTACCCCGGCCCCAGCCTCTCGCGGCTCTAGAAGGGGGTGCGGGTGCCTGGTCATCAGATCCGCCTATACGTGTCCTCACCATCTGTGAGAGAATAGACTACAGAAGTTTAGAATTCTGAAGTCAACTATTTCGCATGACAAGGAATCAAACAAGGTGAGGCTGCAACACCTAACAGCTCCATAGCCTCCCGAAGATAAGTACAGATGTCTGATCTCGGTCAAACCCACACCAGAATTAAGTAGTGAGGCAGTCGATGCAATAATAAACCCAACGAAGGTCGGGATCGAATCCACAGGGAGTTAGAATATGGGATTAGGTGTTTATCTAAGTTAATTGTAAGTTTTGGCTCCAATTACACTTCCACAAACTTGATTGGTGTTCTACTTCTATTTTACTCTATTGTTTGCAAGTATAAAACTAAGGACAATATTTTGGGTTTTGAGATTTTCAAATGATTAAAAGGGACTAGGGTCGTGACTTCTACCTAGGTAGTTATCTAATAGGTTGTAAACTCCATGGAAAATTTGATTAGTAGGGGTCGTGATGTAGCAATCACGTCAGGGTACTCACTCTATACCTCTCGGTAGTTTGAGTGATTTTTTCCAATTTGGCTTTCTCAAGTCCAATTGGGTATTTGCACAATACAAGTGACATTAGCTCAATTTGGGTATTACTATCTCTAAGTTTAACCCTTTAATTGGGGCTATCAATTTCTTGAGTTCACCCCAATTTCTTATTAGCCAAGTTTTCCTAGACTTATTCTCTCTTTCTCAAGTAGAGGCTAAGTCAAATAGGCATGAATCAATTCTTGCAACCATTGATTCTAGGGTTCAATCATGAACAAGGCTAAATATCATTAACCCAGTCAAACATAAGTCCTAAATTAAACACTCATCAAATACCCACACTAGGGTTGCATCACAACCCTAGCTAAAGATTTAGATACTCATGAAAAGTACAGAAATCAAAAATTAAGATAGAATGCATATTAATTGATTAGGCAAAGAAAATCTAATGTATAGATGTTAATCTAGTACAAAAATCCTCAAAATAGCAAATAAAATGGCTCAGGTGCTCTTCTCCAACGTCCCTCAACATTAAAATGACAAAAAATCCTATTTATACTAAGCTAAAAATATCTGATAAAATTGCCCCTGCTAAGGTTGTGCGGCCGCATAATTCTGGTACGGTCTGCACATTGAGCTTCTGCGGCCGCACAATTATTGTGCGGTCCGCATTCTTGGAATTTTTAGGCTTGGAACTTCGGGCTTCTGCGGTTCGCATAAAAACAAGTGTGGTCGCGCTTCTGATTGTGCGACCGCATAAAAATGATGCTGTCAGCACTCCTTGATTTTGAATTTGAATCCAACTCTTTGATTATTCACTCCCGCGGACCGCATATTAGTGAGTGCGGCCGCACTTGATATTCTACGGCTGCACAATTTTGGTGCGGTCCGCACTCCTTCAGCTTGCCTAAATACCATCCTCTGAATCTCCTCTCTACGGCCGCACTGTTGGCCTTTTTGCCCTGTTTTGGTTCTTGTTCACTTTTGACTCCTTTATGAGTTGATTTTTACTTCTTTGGCTCATATCCCAATATTCTTGCAAGTAAATACATTTTGTTAGTTTTCGGGAATTCCTTTAAACATTTTTTTAGCTAAATCACAAGTAAAAGAGAGCAAATAATCGATCAAAATCCCTACTTATCAACTCCCCCAAACTAAAGCTTTTGCTTGTCCTCAAGAAAATAAGGAAATTTCCACCTCCACTAGAAAAAGAGATATTTCAGCTGGCTTAAGGTGAATCAATCACACATCAATTGGGACCAACAATTACCCACAACACATATGAATTATCAACAATGTAATGGTTTGACTTTTTGAGTTTAATAGTTCTAATGTGACACTAGAGCATCAAGTCAAGACAAGGACACTAGAGACTCTATTCATCAAGGAAGCTCGCTCTTTCACGTAGGTCATTGTGGATCCAAACTCCTCCTCCTCTACTCTCCATTAGCACATCTCACTTTAGAATGCAACATTCGATACAAGGATTGTGAAAAGTTCGCTCATCTCTCTCAAAAGAATGCCACAAGTCCGACTCTAAGTACCATAAGCTTGCCCCTCATGTAAATCACCACTAATGTAAGCTAACTCAACTTGAAATCATGTAGGGCTTTTGCGGGATGTAATGAAGGCTTTTGGGCCAAGGTAGGACTTGTTGGAATAGAATGGTTTCATATTTCCTTAAGCACTCCATTTTCTCTTTTTGGCTCATACTTTCTCAACTCTTTGAGTCATTTTCTTCTTCCTCGGGGGAACTAGAGAGACGTAACGTCACTCTTTCTTAATCATGACATTCATTTTTCTCTTTTTCTATTTACTTCAGCCTTTTATCCCTACTTTCTTTTGAATTCCCTTCAACTCTTCATATTATTCACTTTCTTTTTGGAATTTTTCTTTCCTTTTCTTCATTTCTTTCTCTTCTTTGTACCTTTTATCACTTCAAACTCCTTGTCTCTCCCCCAAACTTATGTTTTTTCCCATTGTTTTTTCAAGAATGCTAAGGAAAGATCGGGCGCCAAGAGAGGGTCACTATAGAATGGATAAAGGCTTGTAACGTGGTTATTGAAAGAAAAAGGCTTCGACTCAAAGAGGTTTACTAGGGTTATCACATTGGTAGGCTATGGAAGATTTCAATTTCAAATTGGATCAAGAAGATCCTACAATCATTTCTCAAGCCAAGCTACACTTAGAATTTCACCTAGAAAAACACTCGGGGCAAGTTCTAGACTATTGGCACGGGAACTTGGACTTGCAATTCAATACCTCACCTCTCACACTACTGGATTGCTAAAGAGAATGGAGTCTAGGTCTCACAACAATCCTAGCTAAGATTGAGAATCACAAATGGCTCGACTGAACCACTCGATGATTGTTTGAATCAACACAAGAGTCTAAAGGTCACAACTAGAGCCATTTTATGCCAACAACTTTGTTTTTAACCATAAGGTCAGAGGTAAATGTGTTGGTACCAAGTGAAGCATGCTCGAGACACTTTTATTCATTACTACTATATTTTGTCAAAAAATAAAAGAAAACAGACTCAATCCCTTAAGAAGATTGTCACACCATCTATTGTTGGGAAGAGCTACCCGGTTCACACAAAATCTACCTTTGAAAAGAAATGTGGCATTAAGAAAATCAAAGGCCTATTGTTCACTCAAAACATAAAAAGAAGCTACTAAAGTAAATAAGAAGTTATACTACTAAGGAAATGCAAACTAAAGAAGCTATGAAGTAAACTACAAGAAGCGAGATAAATGAATATACAAACCGAAGTCAAATGAATATATGCATAAGGGAAATGAATATCTACCTCAATGGGGAGAATATATGCATACCAAAGGGAAAATAAGAATGAAAGAAAAATAGTATCAAAGTTATTACATGCCAAATGTCAAATGTTAATTAATCAAAATAGACCACCCCCAAATGAAAAATAAGCATTGTCCCTAATGCTTAACAAAAATAAGAACAGGGAAGGGGTAGAGAGTTAAGAGAACTCCCTATGTGGTCTCAGTCTGCATAGGATCATTAGCACCCTCTGACTCCTCTAACTGTATCTCATCATCTCCTGGCTGAGGGACAATTGCGTTGCTGAGCATCTATATCATCTCCTCAGTAGTGTATGCAGTCGCAACCGACTCCTCATGCTGGCCGGCTGCTGCCTGTGCTGCTGGGACTATCTGCTCCATAAGCAAGTCCAATGGAAGATCTCCGGCAGATGCAATCTTTTCAACCTCTTTGCTCAGCTTCTCTACCGACTTCTTTGATGCCTAGGATCTACGCATCTTCTTGAACTATTTGCCCAAATCTTTAATGACCTTCCCACGCGTTCCCAGAGTATGAATAATGGTCTTCTGGTTCTCCAGAATCTTCTTCAATGTTTCCTCCACTAACGAAGGTACTTGTGGCTCTGCTGGGGCTGCTGGGGCTGAGGACTGTGCTACAACAACACTGGATATATCAGTCAGCTTTGTAGTAGCTGCCTGCATCCAGTTGTTGAGACTCGCCAATGTCTGGGAGACTCGCAGCACAGTCAGAGGATATGTAGATAAAGCTGTTACTGATAATGGCACTGATAGTCTAGCAGAAGCAAATGGTCTGTAAGATGAAGGTGGCATGGCTGTTGTCCTGGTAGAATTACCGGCTGCGACGGATGGCTCTACAGCTGAATTAGTAACCACTACCGCTGGCTCCTTAGACTGGCCAGTGGTGGTAGTAGCTTTACCCTTGAATTTTGGGTTGTCAGCTCCGTGAAGTTGGTACCAAGAGAAAGGCTTCTTGGCCTTCACCTCGGTGTCATAATGCCTTGGCTCCACCCCTTGGTCCTTGAAATACTCTGTGAGGAATTTCGGGTACGGGTAGGACCTTTCATCTTTTTGGACAGCCAGAGTGATATTTGTGGACATAATAACACTCATATTAATTGGGTACCCAGCCATAATTGAGGCTACCAAGACTGCATGGGGAAGTGGAAGATTGTTCTCGTTGAGGCATGGATCAATGCGGCCACATACAAATGTTTGCCACCCTTTTGCTTTAGAGTTTAGGGTGGCTCGGACTATTGGAACTCCTGCTGTGAGCCACAGGGGTGTTGACCCTCGAATAGCCAGAATCTCAGCGCCATGGTGAGTTGCGTCACCCATAGCCAGCTTCTCCAGGTATTGGACTGCTTCCACTTCCTCAAACCCCACATACTTCTTCAAGGTGCAGGCAACAAACTTGATTTTCAAATTTCAAACTTTTGTCACCTTGGTACCCTTTTTGATATGAGCGACATTGGTATAGAATTCCTTGACCAAATACTCATTGGCATCCATAACGCTGTGGGTGAACCATCTCCAACTTTTTTGCTCCTAGAATTGTTGGAGGATATTGGGGTTGTGCTTGTCTAGATCTTTCATCAAGAATTGCCGCTCAAGAGTGAGTGATCGCTGCGGCCACCATTCCCTAAATTTAATAAAGGCAGCAGCACTAACGAATCTATCCTCCCATAGCTCTGGTCTCTTTGATCTTTCCAAACCTCCTACTGGTAGTATCCCCCCTCTTCTCCCATCGTCTGGGACATCATCATCGTCCACATTAATTTGATCAGCTGGAGCATGTGAGGAAGAGGGCTCATAGGCTTGACAACCCTCTTCCGAACCATCAGAGGAACTGGTAGAAGAAGACGACTCATCTACTAGGTGGAATCTACCAGGAAACTGTTGTGATTGGGCTTCCGGCTGTGATTGCACGGAGTTACCTTGAGAAGCTTCCCCAGATGGGTCATACTTACTAGTTTTTGAGGGTTTGGGAGGTCTGTTGACTGTAGCTTTCTTACTTATAACCTTTGAAGTGCTAGAGGTAGGTTGCTTTTACCTCGACCTCGGCCTCGGGAGGGTTCTGCCCTCCCTTGCGATGTATCTCCTCTACCACGTGAGCGAACCATTGTCTGTAATGCATAAGGATAAGAGTTGGTTAGATTTGTAAACTACATGTGCATGCATAACAATTGCAATAAAGCAATCTCAGAAAGTCAGTGCAGACCACATAAAAGTGAGTGCGGACCGAAAAATTTTGAGTGTGGCCGCATAACCAAAAGTGCGGACCGCACAATTTTGAGTGCGGTCATACAGCACCGGGTTCATACTACTGGGGTCTCTGATGTTTCATCAGTGCAGACCACACAAAAATGAGTGCGGCCGCACAAGTCCACTGCAGACCGCACAATTTTTAGTGAGACCGCACAAATCATGCACACTGATACCCTAGTTTAGAGAACTGCGGACCTCACAAAAATATGTGCGGCCGCAGAAGCTCATGGTGCGTACCGCACAAAAGTGAGTGCGGCTGCACAATTTGAATTCAGGCAGTACTGACTTAGGGTTCATGGAATGTTATTCACAAATTACTTAAGTTTTTAGCAATTAAACAACATTAGTCACTTACCCAGACACCAATTAACATTTAAAAGGCTACCCACATAATTCTTAAGCACAAACAACTAACCATTAACATATTTAGGCATGGAAATAACCCTAGCCAAAAGAATAAAATTAAGAACAAATCTAAAGAATAAATTAGCATACCAATAATGAAGATGCATGTGAGATTCAACACTGATGAAATGAGGAGAGATTGAAAACAATGAGGATATGCACTGTGCTAGCTTAGCTTCAGGTTTCAAAAGAGCGTAAAGTGTAAAAAGCTAGGGGAGGCCCTATTTATACTTTTACCCGTCGAGCCCACAATTTTACCTCGAGTGCGGCCGCAAAATTTTGAGTGCGGTCCGCACTCATTACTTGCCCTTGTGATGAATTGATGCAGACCGCACCACAATGAGTGCAGCCGTAGAATTAGTGCGGACCGAACAAAAATGGGTACGGCCGCATTTTGTTAAGGATTTTTGTTAGGCCAAACTTCAGAGACCATATATTTTTCATCTCCCAGTTGTGCGACCGCACACAAAATTGTGCGGCCGCAAAGTGGCAGTGCGGTCCGCACTTTTGTGACATTTTGCCAAAAATTTCATGCTCAGTTCCTGCAATGCACACACATTCCTGCATACACTTCAAAACTAGTTAGTAAAAAACAAAGCCTATCTAATCTAAAGAAGAAAACAAGAAAAATAAAAAGACACATGGATTGCCTCCCAAGAAGCACCTGATTTAACATCACGGCACGACGCATGTTACCATCAATCACTTGAAATGGAGCAACGCCACAACATGGCCATTATCAACCTTGCCAAGATAATGTTTAACCCGGTGCCCGTTGACTCTAAACACCTCATCATTCTTATTTTTCCAATATAGAGCACTAAAGGGTGTCACATGTACAACTTTAAATGGGCCACTCCACTTTGATTTCAGCTTTCCCGGAAGCATCCGCAACCGAGAGTTGAACAAAAGCACAAGATCACCTTTTTTGAATTCTTTGTTCCGGATATACTTGTCATGGAGGTACTTCATCTTGTCCTTATATTTGCTCATCAAGTTCATTCATTTGCTCCACCCTAATATTTGCAGCTACATCCCACTCAAGGTTAAGCTTCTTCAATGCCCACATAGCCTTATGCTCAAGTTCCACCGGAAGGTGACAAGATTTCCCGAACACTAACCGATACGGAGACATACCAATTGGTGTTTTGTAAGCTGTTCTATAAGCCCAAAGGGCATCATCAAATTTCTTCGACCAATCTGTCCAGTTGGCATTCACAGTCTTTGACAGAATACTCTTGATCTCCCGGTTGGAGACTTCAACCTGTCCGCTTGCTTGAGGATGATAGGGGGTCGACACTTTGTGAGTGACACCATACTTGGAGAGTAAAGTATCAAAAGCTTTGTTGCAAAAGTGTGATCCCCCATCACTAATGATGGCCCTTGGAGTACCAAACCTTGTGAATATGTTATTCTTCAAGAAAGTTACCACACTCCGAGCTTCATTGTTGGGCAAAGCCACAGCTTCAACCCATTTGGACACTTAATCCACAGCTACCAATATATAGGTATTCCCACATGAGCTCACAAACAGACCCATAAAATCAATGCCCCAAACATCAAAAATATCAATCTCTAGGATGGTGGTGAGAGGCATCTCATTTTTCTTGGAGATCCCACCGGCCCTTTGGCATTCATCACAATGCTTAACGAGATCGCTAGCATCCTTGTAAAGGGTAGGCCAAAAGAATTCACAGCTTAGCACCTTTGTAGCAGTTCTCGCTCCACCATGGTGACCACCATATGGAGAAGAGTGGCAAGCTTCAAGAATATTCAATTGTTCTTCTTCTGGTACACATCTTCGGATAACACCATCAGTACAAATTTTGAAGAGATATGGCTCATCCCAATAGTAGTCCAGGTAGTCCCGTTTGAGCTTCTTCATTTGGTTTGAAGAGAACTCATTCGGAACAATGCCACTCACAAGATAGTTGGCCATATCGGCAAACCATGGCATCCCAGTCATAGAAATGGAAAGGAGTTATTCGTCAGGAAATGAATCATTGATCTCAAGGTCATTATGTGGCCTCCCCTCCTCCTATAATTGGGACAAGTGGTCCACCACTTGATTCTCACTGCCATTGCGGTATTGAATCTCTAGATCAAACTCTTGAAATAGAAGCACCCACCGCATCAACCTTGCCTTAGAGTCTTTTTTGCTCATCAAATAACGAAGTACCGCATGGTCAGTGTGAACAATCACCTTTGTACCCATTAGATACGGGCGAAACTTCTCCATAGCGAAGACAATGGCTAGGAGTTCTTTATCGGTCACTGTATAGTTGACTTGGGCCTCGTTCATGGTCTTTCTAGCATAGTAGACCAGATGAAAAATCTTGTTAATTCATTGCCCCAATACTGCTCCAACCGCCACATCGCTTGCATCACACATGATCTCAAATGGTAAGCTCCATTTTGGCACGGTATTAATAGGAGTGGTAGTCAACTTATACTTGAGTAGTTCAAATGCCTTCATACAATCTTCATTGAAAAAGAACTTGGCATCTTTCTCCAAGAGTTTGCACAAGGGGTTTACCACCTTAGAAAAGTCCTTGATGAATCAGCGGTAAAACCCCGCATGACCTAGAAAGCTCCTCACTCCCTTTACGGAAGTAGGGGGAGGGAGTTTGGATATCACTTCAATTTTTGCTTTATCAGCCTCAATACCATTCTTGAAAATCTTGTGATCGAGGACAATGCCCTCCTCGACCATAAAGTGACACTTCTCCTAATTCAACACCAAGTTAGTTTTCTCACAATGTGCCAATACCTTATCCAAGTTATCCAAGCACTTTTCAAAAGAATTCCCCACGATAGAAAAATCATCCATGAAAACCTCGAGAAAGTCCTCCATATCGATAAAGATGGCCATCATGCACCGTTGAATAGTAGCCAGTGTATTGTATAACCCGAATGGCATCCGCAAGAATGTTAAAGTGCCATAGGGACAAGTGAAAGTGGTCTTCTCTCGATCTTAAGGAGCAATAAGAATCTTGTTATACACGGAATATCCATCAAGGAAGCAATAATAAGCACATCTGGCTAACCTATCCAACATTTGATCAAGAAATGGAAGCGGAAAATGGTCTTTCCGAGTAACTTTGTTGAGCTTCCTATAATCCATGCACACTCTCAACCCGGTGATAGTTCTAGTGGGGCTCAATTCATTTTTGTCATTTGTTATCACAGTCATGCCCCCTTTCTTTAGGACACATTGCACCGGTGAGGTCCACGAACTATCGGGGGTAAAAAACCCCCGCATCTAACTACTTGATGATCTCTTTTTTTACTACCTCTTGCATGGACTTATTCAATCGTCTTTGATGTTACATAGAGGGTTTGGCATCCTCCTCCAAAATGATTTTGTGCATGCAAAAGGCGGGGCTGGGCTTATACCCCGAATATCCGCCAATGTCCAACCTATTGCTTTCTTCCTCCTTTGGAGCACCGTAAGTGTGGAATCTACCTGTACGTTAGTTAAACACGAGGAAAGAATAACAGGTAAAGTGGAACAAGGGCCTAGAAACTCATACCTGAGGTGTGAAGGCAAAGGCTTTAACTCCAAGGTGGGAGGCTCTTCGATTGAGGGCTTTGTTGGTGGAGTCTTCCGATTTTCGAGATCCAAGGAAAGTTTTCGGGGCTCATAAGTATATGATCCCATTCCTTGAAAAGCATTGACACAATCTACAAATCCTTCCTTCTTATACTCATCATGATTCAACAACACAACTTCCAAGGTATCTTCAACATTTATCATAGCACTTGTGTCATCAACAATTACTTCTGTCACAAGATCCACGAACGAACACACTTCGTTGCTATTTGTCTGCCTCATTGATTTACAAACATGGAACACTACTTTTTCATCACCTACCCGGAAGGTGAGCTCGTAAGCTTCCACATCAACTAAGGCCTTCCCTGTAGCAAGGAAAGGTCTCCCCAAAATGATTGGCACCTCGTAGTCAACCTTACAGTCAAGTATCACAAAATCTGCGGGAAGGATGAACTTGTCGACCCAAACTAACACATCATCAATTATCCCCAATGGACTTTTCATTGTCCGATCCGCCATTTGCAACCTCATGGATGTGGGTCTTGGTTGCCCAATCCCCAATGTTTTGAACACGGAATAGGGCATCAAGTTAATGCTTGCCCCCAAGTCATATAAAGCTTTGACAAAATCGGCACTCCCAATAGTGCATGGGATTGTGAAAGCACCGGGGTTTTCCAACTTTGGAGCCATGGAGTGCACAATAGCACTCACTTGATATGTCATTTTGATCGTTTCACAGTTTATTGATCTCTTCTTTATTACCAAATCCTTCATGAACTTGGCATATCACGGCATTTGTTCTAAGGCTTCAACCAACGGCACATTTATGGACAAACTTTTCATCATATCAATGAATTTCTTGAATTGATTCTCATTATGTTTCTTTGTAAATCTTTGAGGGTATGGAGGAGGAGGCCTTGGCATTGGTGCCTTAGCCTTTGGCACTACCAGCTCCGGCATGTCAATCACGTGCTCCCTATACGGGTTCACTTCTTCTTGCGTCTTCTCCACATTTTCATCAATATCAATCATTGCTTCTTCATTAGCTTGAACATAATTTCTTGACTCATCATCATCTTGCACCAATACATCATCACCCACATGTCATCTTTGGATTGAGGTACTAGCAACTCCACCTCTCCCACTTCTTGTTGTCACGGCCATTGCATGCCCCGTATTCCCACCTTTTGGGTTCACCACCGTATCACTAGGTAGTGCCCCCTTTGGGCGAGTATTTAAAACTTTCGAAATTTGCCAAGTTGAACCTCCAAGTTGCGGATAGAAGTGTTGTGGGAGGCTAATTGGGCATCAGAATCGGCGTTTTTCTCCATCATTTGCTTAAACATGTTTTCAATCCGTCCCATTTCAATATTGGAAGAACTAGGACCTTGCGACGGATATGGAGACGGGTTGTTTGGTTGTTGATACATCGGAGGCCTCTGAAATCCCGACCCCCGATTTCCTTGATTGCTATTGTTCCAACCCCCTTGATTATTGTTGCCTCCCCGATTGCTTTGATTGTTGCCACCCCAATTACCTTGATTATTTCCTCCCCAATTGCCTTGATTACCTTGATTACCCCAATTGCTTTGATTATTGTTGTTTCCACCACTCCAATTTCCTTGGTGGCCTTGGTTGTTCCAATTTCCTTGGTTTTCTTGTGATCTCCATTATTGTTGATTTGGAGAATTACTTCATTGACCTTGATAATTATTGACATATTGAACCTCTTCATCTTGCTCATCATATGAATCATCTTGATTATACCCACTATTACTTTTCTCAAATTGTTCCGGATGGTTTTATACTTGTTGACCTCGTTGCCGTCTCTTGTTTACCATCATGTTCACCCCTTCCATAGCATTCACCTGTTTCGGCCCTTGAACCTGTTGAAGTTGAGCCTTGGCCAATTGGTTCATGGTGGCTGTCAACTCCGCAATAGCTTGCCCATGATCATGTAGCTCCTTGTGGAGGTGAATAACATTTGGGTTACCCTGAGGAACATTGGCTCTACTTTTCCACGCCGAAGAGGTGTCCGCCATCTCATCCAAGATTTCATAAGCTTCAGAATAAGGCGTGTTCATGAAGTTACCCCCAGTAAGTTGATTTACCACACACTGATTCATTGTGTTGATCCCCCTGTAGAAGGTCTGTTGGATCATGGCCTTGGTCATATCATTGTTCGGGCATTCTTTGACCGTGGTATGATATATTTCCCAAATCTCGTGCAATGGCTCATTGGGCTCTTATTTGAAATCTAGAATTTCATCCCTTAGTGTAGCCATGTGCCCCGAAGAGAAGAATTTGGCAATGAACTTCTCGGCCAACTTATCCAAAGTGTGGATGGAATGATTGAGCAATCTCTCTAACCAGTCCAAAGCCTTTCCCCGTAGAGAAAAGGGAAATAGCCTTAACTGCAATGCATACTCGGAGATATTTGTTTGCTTTCTCCCCCAACAAGTATCGATGAAACCCTTGAGATGCTTGTAGGCATTTTGGTGTGGGGCTCCGATGAAGAAACCCCGGTGCTCAAGCAGTGTAAGCATCACGTTGGTTATTTGGAAGTTGTCCACCCTAATTCGGGGCAGGACTATTGCACTTGCATAGCCCTCATTCGGCAACACCCGGAGCGCTGGTGGGGGTGGAGGTGGGGGAGGGTTTGGGACATTATCATGAGGCGGTCGGCCTTGCCTATTTAGTTGAGGCTCGAGATGAACCTCATCCACTTGATCATCATCTACCTCCTCCCCCAATGGTAAATTTCTGAGGGGCTCGTTGTTAAGGGCCATTTTCTACCTAAAATCAATTCACAAACAAAAAGTGACTCGGAAGGAAAGAAAGACAAAACACACAAATACCTAGATATATAGCTAAATCCGTTTAACTCCCCGGCAACGAAGCCAAAAATTGATCTCGGCCAAACCCACATCATAATTATGTAGTGAGGCGGTCGATGCAATAATAAACACAACGAAGGTCGGGATCGAATCCACAGGGAGTTAGAATATGGGATTAGGTGTATATCTAAGTTAATTGCAAGTTTTGGCTCCAATTACACTTCCAGACACTTGATTGGTGTTCTACTTCTACTTTACTCTATTGTTTGCAAGTATAAAACTAAAGACAATATTTTTGGTTTTGAGTTTTCCAAATGATTAAAAGGGACTAGGGTCGTGACTTCAACCTAAGTGGTTATCTAATGGGTTGTAAAATCCAGGGAAAATTTGATTAGTTGGGGTCGTGATGTAGCAATCACATCCGGGTACTCACTCTATACCTCTCGGTAGTTTGAGTGATTTTGCCCAATTTGGCTTTCTCAAGTCCAATTGGGTATTTGCACAATACAAGTGATATTAGCTCAAGTCGGGTATTACTATCTCTAGGTTTAACCCTTTAATTAGGGCTATCAATGTCTTGAGTTCACCCCAATTTCTTGTTAGCCAAACTTTCCTAGACTTAGTCTCTCTTTCTCAAGTAGAGGCTAAGTCGAATAGGCATGAATCAATGCATGCAACCATTGATTCTAGGGTTCAATCATGAACAAGGCTAAATATCACTAACCCAATCAAAAATAAGCCCTAAATTAAACACCCATCAAATACCCACACTAGGGTTGGGTCACAACCCTAGCTAAGGATTTAGCTACTCATGAAAAGTATAGAAATCAAAGAATAAATTAAGATAGAATGCATATTAATTGATTAGAGAAAGAAAATCTAATGTATAGATGTTAATCTAGTACAAAAATCCTCAAAATAGCAAAGAAAATGGCTCAGGTTCTCTTCTCCAACGTCCCTCAACCTAAAAATGACAAAAGTCCTATTTATACTAAGCTGAAAATATCTGATAAAATTGCCCCTGCGGAGGTTGTGCGGCCGCATAATTATGGTGCGGTCCGCACATTGAGCTTCTGCGGCCGCACAATTATTGTGCGGTCCGCATTTTTGGAAATTTTGGGCTTGGAACTTCTGCGGTCTGCATAAAAACGAGTGCGGCCGCTCTTCTAATTGTGCCGCCACATATAAATGATGCGGTCCGCACTCCTTGATTTTGAACTTGAATCCAACTCTCTGATTCTTTACTCTCGCGGACCGCATAATAGTGAGTGCGGCCGCACTTGATATTCTGTGGCCGCAGAATTTTGTTGCGGTCCGCACTCCTTCATCTTGCCCAAATACCATTCTCTGAATCTCCTCTCTGCAGCCGCACTACTAGCGTTTTTGCCCTATTTTGGTTCTTGTTCACTTTTGACTCCTTTATGAGTTGATTTTGACTTCTTTGGCGCATATCCCAATATTCCTGCAAGTAAGCACATTTTGTTAGTTTCCAGGAATGCCTTTAAACATTTTTGAGCTAAATCACAAGTAAAAGAGAGCAAATAATCGGTCAAAATCCCTACTTATCAATGTCTCCGTACCGATCCGCGAGACTCTAATAAACCGGCTTGTGACTCACGACACCTATGAACCTAGAGCTTTGGTACCAACTTGTCACGACCCAAACTCCCTCCGTATAATGTCGTGACGGCACCTAGTCTCTACGAATAGGTAAGCCTAACAAATCGCGGAAAATAACAAATGAAAGTAAAACTTGGCAACTAACAATAGTGGATAACTGAATAACTAGCAACAATGCCGCTCGTCATGTACGATAACCAGTACTCTATAAATACACAATCTTCCCAAAACTCGGAATATCATATGTCACAAGCTACAAAAGGAGACTAGTATCTCTATACCCCAAAGTCTAACAAAAGAAGTACGGAAGGCAAATGACATAGGAGAGAATAGAGGGGGACTCCGAGGCCTACGGATGCAGTAGATGTACCTTGAAGTCTCGGTACAGTAGCAAGCACTCTCAGCTAATAGCGGGGCTGATAAGAAGTACCTAGATCTACACACAAAATATGTGCAGAAGAGTAGCATGAGTACACCACAATGGTACCTAGTAAGTGCCAAGCCTAACCTCGGCAGAGTAGTGATGAGGTCAGGTCCGGACCCTACTGGGATATAATAATAAGGCAGATGCTATAATAGACATGAAGTAAAACGGAGAAGACAACAGCAAGTATTCACAAAGCAATAAAAACACCGTACAATGATATAACAACAAGGGCGCTCCCGAGATACCGTCTAGTAGTCCCAAAAGTAAATATGCAGGGAGAACTCCCGAGGAACCGCCTCGTAGTTTCAAAAGAAAAGTTACAGGGAGAACTCCCGAGGAACCGCCTCGTAGTCTCAAAAGTAAATGTGCAAGGAGAACTCCCGAGGAACCGCCTCGTAGTCTCAAAAGTAAATGTTTAGGGAGAACTCCCGAGGAACCGCCTCGTAGTCTCAAAGTAAATATGCAGTACAGGGGGATCTCCCAAGTAAACACCTCGTAGTCCCAAAGTAAATATGCAGTATAGGAGGATCTACAGGGATACAGTCCCATAGTCCCAAAATAAATACGCAACTCAAACAAATGAATATAATAGTTACAGCAAGGAAACCTACAATTTAGGCTAAGTACAAGTCAAGAAAGAAACAAGACTTACTAAACATGCTGCAAGAGTTCAAATAGGCAATTAGGACACGTAGACATGCTATTCTAGGCTAACAGGATAACTACACATGCTAGTATACTCAGATAAGATGAAGACATGCTATTACTCAATAAAAACCAGGTTGTTTTTTCACAAATAGCCCATGTACGGTCACCTCGCATACACGGCGCTCACATATCATAAAACACCAAATCCTAAGGAGATTTCCCCCACACAAGGTTAGGCAAGCCACTTACCTCGAACCAAGCTAAATCAATCTGTAAGAATGCCCTTTCCTCGATTATCTGACTCTGAATGTCCCAAATCTAGCCAAACACAATTGCATATCATAAATGCAACTATAATAGGCCCATCTAATTAATGAAATCAATACTTTAACAAAAATTAGGAAATTCGCCCTAAAAGGTCGACCCGGGCCCACATCTCAGAATCGGGAAAAAATCACAAAATCCCAAATCCCATTCACTCAGGAGTCCGACCATACAAAATTTATCAAAATCTGACCCCGAATAGCCACTCAAAATCCAAAATCAAACTCTTCAAATCCCTAACCTCAAACTCCCAAATTCCATCTTAAATATAGACTAACTAGGTGGAAAAATAAATGGGGAAGCAAGATTATTGATCAAAAATAAGCACAAGGGACTTACCCCAAGATATCCCTCAAAAATGCTCTCAATAAATCGCCAAACCCGAGCTCAAAATGTAAAAAATGAGCAAAAATCGCGAACCCTTGCATTGAAGTGTTCTGTCCAGAAAACTCGCACCTGCAGCCCATAGTCACACCTGCGATGCCACACCTACGATGCCGCACCTGCAAAATTTCTATCGCAGGTGCAGAAATGAATTAAAGGGACTGGGTCCGCATCTGCGAGCAATGGGCCGCACCTGTGCGCCCGCTCATGCGAAATTCTTCCGCTTCTGCGATCCCTCACGCCCTGGCCCCTTCCGCTTCTGCGCTCCATCTTCCGCATCTACGGATGCGCAGATGCGGTTATACCTCCGCACCTGCGACCCCTGGCCTCTTCCTTCCAAACTGCACCTGCATCCATTGGCTCGCTTCTATGGGCTCGCACCTGCGGTCAATGTTACGCAGGTGCGATCACACCAGGTGCAGCAGCTTCAGCTATTCTTCCAAAACCAAATTTGATCTGTTAACCATCTGAAATTAACTCGAGGCCCCCGAGACATCAACCAAATATACCAACTAGTCCTAAATCACCATACTGACTTAGTCGAGCCCTCAAATCACATCAAACAATGCTAAAAATATGAATCACCCTCCAATTCAAACTTAATGAATTTGAAACTTTAAATTTCTACAACCGATGCCAAAACCTACCAAACCACATTTGATTGGTCTCAAATTTTTCAAAAAAGTCATATTCAACATTACGGAGCTACTCCAACTTCCGGAAAAGGAATCCGACCCCGATATCAAAAAGTCCATTACCGGTCAAAATCTTCAAAAATTCAACTTTCGCCAATTCAAGCCTAAATCAGCTACATACCTCAAATTCACAGTCTGGACACGCTCCCAAGGCCAAAATCACCCAACGGAGCTAACGGAACCGATGAAACTCCATTCCAGAGTCGTCTTCACATAGTTCTGACTACGGTCAAAATCCTAAGACCTAATCTTCCATTTTTTTAGGGACTAAGTGTCCCAAGACACTCCAAAATCAAAAACAAGACCTCCCGGCAAGTCACATAAGCAGAAAAAGGTACGGGAAAAACAGTAAACAGGGGATCAAGGCTATCACTCTCAAAACGACCGGTTGGGTCGTTACAGTTCCCCTACTTTCACCGGTATCAAAGCTTCTGCGCCATACACAAGGGAAAAAGAGGTTGTTCCCGTGCTTGACTTGGCCATTATTCGGTAGGCCCATAGAACCCCAGGTAATTCTTCGGTCCAGTTGCCTTTCGCTTCTTCCGACCTTTTCTTGAGATTTTGAATAATCACTTTATTTGTTGATTCCGCTTGACCATTTTCCCTCGGATGATAAGATGAAGAGGTGATCCTCTTTATCTTCAAATATTCAAGGAACTTTGTAACTTTTGCGCCGATAAAATGCGGCCCATTATCGCATGCAAACTCTTTTGGTATTCCAAACCTGCAAATTATGTTTTCCCACAGGAAGTCTACCACTTCGCATTCTCCGATCTTCTGATAAGGACCTGCTTCCACCCATTTAGAAAAATAGTTAGTCAAAATTAAAAGAAACCTCACCTTTCCGGGAGTAGGTAGTAGTGGTCCGACGATGTCCATCCCCCATTTAATGAACAGCCACGGGGATAGAATTGAATGTAGGGGTTCTGTCGGTTGATGTACTAGTGGTGCGTATAGTTGGCACTTATCACATTTTCATACAAAGTATTTGGCATCTTGTTTCATATGGGGCCAGTAATATCCTGCCCGAACTAATTTTAGAACCAAAGAATCTACACCCGAGTGGTTGCCGCATATCCCTTCCAGGACTTCTCTCATGGCATAGTTAGCTTCTGATGCTCCTAAGCACCGGGCCAATGGGCCTCGAAAGGACTTTCTGTACAATTGGCCTTTCTTGAAGCTATATCATGCATTTTTGGCGCGTAATGCTCTTGATGCTTTGTGGTCTTCGGGAAACTTTGCATGCTCGAGATAATCGATTATTTCGTTTCTCCAGTCACAGACCAAACTAGTCAAATTTACCTCATAGTAACAATCTGTGTCCAAGACTGAGTTCATCAGTTGTACTACTGTTCCTGATTCCAATCCCTGGACTTCTGTCGATGAGCCCAAATTTGCCAATTCATCCTATTTCCCTGTGGGATTAGACTCCAGACTTGTAAATCGGATTATATTTGCAATAACTGCTAGATCTCCTAGGAGGCATAGTTGGGCATGATCAAATTTTGGCACCGTTGCCAGGGAACTAACGGTGTAGCTGTAGGTGTACATATTGCTAGGCTTCAAGTTTGAACTTTATTTTTGTTACATCCCGCATTTTCGTATGTTAAGGTTTCGTCATAAGTTAATCGACGTAAGTTCGGAAATGGGATTATTTTGATATTATAAGCATTATGCTATTTCAAACAAGTGATGAGTAAATTCGTGAAGGTGAGAGGGGAAGCAAGTCAAAGAAAATGAATTTTCGTCTAAGTTTGACATGTTGAGATAAAATACTGCCCGAGCTAAAATACTCGATATTTATGAACTAGTGCCATATAAGGTACCACATGGCCATGATAGTAAGGTGCATAAGGTATGTGAAAAATGAGTAGCATTTTAAGTAAGTGGAAATAATTCTTAATTATGTGGGCAATTGGTTAATTATTGAATAATGGGACATTACCTAGTTAATTAATAATTAGTGGTGGATTAATTAAAGTCTTTGGATAAGATTAATGATCCAAAATGTGGTAGCCACATGGAGATACATATGATGACTCTTGCATTTGAGTGAAAAGGTGGCAAAATACACAAAACGAGTCATAAGACAAAAGGGATATATTAGTTACACGTAAGAATGCTTGGTGTATCTATTAGTAAGGTATATGACTTTTCTAAGACTAAGCAAAACAGTATTCCTACTTCATTAAAAGAGAAGTGACAATGTCCAACCTGAAGATTCTCTGGAATACTACAAGGTCCAACATGATATGCTAATTCAAAGAAAGCCCAGTATAATCTTTCTCAAGAATATCATACGGATTTTCCCCAACTCCGATCTTGCCGTTATGTGTTATCACAGTTGACGGGTGTTAGAGGGATTGTCAAGAGAATCGACTCAGGTATATTAAGGCTATCCCTTCTTTCTTGTTGGCATGATCTATACGACACGAACGAAACGAGTAAATGCACAAATTCCATAAATGACTCTATTCATAGAAATACTAGAGATGTTTATGTTCTTGATTCCCCATGTGTCATATTATTTTATCATCTGTTCATGGGTCTCAAAATTACGTAAGTTGGTAAAGTTTATTTCATGATATTAATCAGAAGCATAATTGTCTTATGACGTACCGAGAGATTTTATTAACGTATTTTATATGCATTTCATGCATTTATACATGCACATCGACCCATGACCAGATGTCGTTATATACGCGTATATATATATGTATATGTATATGGGATATGGGAAAGGTTAAGGCGTTATATACGCACCACCACCTGAGCAGCTGGTATACCTTGATGATTTTGCCCACAGTGGCCGAGAGGATATGATGGGATTCCCTCAGAGGCCTAATGATGTTATGAAACATGTACCTATGCACGACATGATATTCATACGCATATGCATGACACTATAAGTATTTCATGATTTACAGAGTTATCCAGACTTACAAGTTGAGTCATTTACTCTATATTTCTTCCATGTCTGTTATGTACTTATTTATATGCCTTACATACTCGTTACATTATTCGTACTGACGTCCCTTTTGCTTGGGGGCGCTGCATTTCATGCCCGCAGGTCCCGATACACAGGTCGAGAGTCCTCCAAGTAGGCTATCAGCTCAGCGGAAGATATTGGTGCGCTCCATTTGCTCCGGAGTTGCTTATTTGGTTAATATGATTTAGACGCGTATGGTTTGGTATGGCGGGGCCTTGTCCCGACCTTTATGTTAGGTATGTACTCTTAGAGGCTTGTAGATAGATGTCATGTATACGAATACTTGTATGGCCTTGTCGGCCTATGTTTTGAGTTTATAAATGATCATGTTGGCCTATTAGGCCCGTATGTCATGCTTATATGATGATGTAATAAGAAAGATACGTTACGTTGGTACTCGGTTGAGTAAGGTACCGGGTGCCCATCGCGGCCCATCGGTTTGGGTCGTGACAATTTTCTTTTGTTTTGTTTTGTTTTGTTTTTTTTATTTTATTTTATTTTATTCTACTTGTTGATTTTAGAAACATGACATCTTGGAATTATGGGAGTTTAGGTGTTGGTAATTGATCACTCCCAACTATGCCTTATAAAAAGGACTAAGCGGTCGTTGAAAATATATTCCGGTTAACAAGTCCAGAGTCGAATCCAACAGAGAATTAACCTATTAAGCACAGCTATTAGACTCGCACAAATTCCCGCAATCAATATTCAGAAATATTTAAACAACAAGTTGGATGTTTACTAACTAAATATCACATAAGGAAAATACAGTAATTAATAAATAACTAAGAACAGGTTGTAGACAAGAATTGGAATGATCTAAGGTTATGATTTCCCGTATTGTTAGAATCTTTTCCTCTACATTTCCTATAAATTTACCTAAGCTTTCTCTACCGATCATGAGTGCTCTGAGTGTCATAATTCTCTCCCGAGTAACTACCACAATTTACTAGACATATTCTTCTAAATTACGATAGCCGGCACTAAGTACGGCTCACTCGGATCGTACTAAGGTTTCGTTATTCCTAACTCCACCTTTAAACCCTCTGTATTGATCCCTCATATATGTTAGGAGTGATGTTGTTCAACAACTACCTAAATATGCACTCTCTTCCGAGTAATATACACTAAATAGGCACAGTCGATTGAGAGCTCTTCAACCAATCACAATAATAACGTAGTTGAACAAATAGAGAAAATACTACGGCAAATCTATATTAACATAACAAGAAATTCATCCTCCAATAGGTTCCATCAAAACCCTAGATTAGGAGTTTAGCTACTCATACTCATAGTAACAATAACCCAAATATTTTGCATAACTAAATTACAAAGTAAAGATAAAAGAATGTAGAAATCAATGATTCTATCTCCCAACTGGTGTTCCACGAGTTTTCTTGCCTCTGGTCCAAAAAACTCCTTCAAAAGTGGTGTTTTATGTCTATTTAAATGTGTAGGAAAAGACCTAAACGACATAGGTCAAGTCTTTGTCAAACCGGAAAGCGAAATAAGCCTTCAAAATCCGGAGTAAGCGTGCCTCAGACCATGCCTCGCGAGGTTCCACGCGAGATGAACCTCGCCTAACACTGTGCGGCGCCAGCTCCCACTCGAGCTCGCCTCACCCTTCGCGACGCCTGCTCCTATGCGAGCTCAGAGGCTCGCGTCGCTAGCTTCAACGCGAGATCAAAGGGTCGCCTCGCGAGCTTCTTCATCTTTTCACTGCTTAGTGCATTCTTTCTTCTTTCCACAGTTTTCGAGTATACTTTATTCTTTAAATCTTCCTTTTGCTCTAATTTCATCTTCAATTCACCTACACATAAAATAGACTCCATTACGTGCAAATATAGTGTAGTTTAACATTAAAGCACATAAAATGCAAGGTAATTGATGTACTAAAATATGAAATTATAGCCACACATCAATACCCCATACTTAAACATTGCTCGTCCTCGAGCAATCAAACTACACTTATAGACACGACCTTTTTAAGCAATTCCCTTAATTCATCACACCATGCATCTTTCAAATAGACTAAGCACAAAGGTGTGACATCCTCATCTTAAAATTTGACTCTCAAATACCATGCCTTATTCACAATTCACTTACTTACTCTAACATGGAGGTCAATGACATTACCTTTCCTTTATGAATCATGTGCCCTCACCCAATAAAGAGCTTAGTTCCACACACAATGAGTTTTAAGAACGTAGGAACTCAAGATAGGAAAAATTCACTCGCTCTCAGAAATAACATTCATATGCCACAAATGATGCACTATAGGCTTGCTCATAGTGTAATACTCTACTAATCGCACTCATTCAGTCTAGGATCAAGAAGGATTTTAATTGGTTGTAATGTAGGTTGTGGGTCGGGCTAGATACATTTGGATATGAGTGACTACACCTCCCTTAAGCACTTTAATACATATATTTTAACATTCAAGCCCATACTTATGTCAAACCATAACTCCACCTTCACATCAATATATATTACCCCATACTTCTTTAAGCACAATTACATCAAAAGCCACCACTATCAAGGAATATTTTTCAGAACAATACAACTATTTTTTTTTCTTTCTTTATCAATTCAAGTGGCTTGTATTTTTTTCAAAACAGTGCACCTTTCTCCTTATTTCATTAGTTTCACTCAAAATCCAAACCACCACCCCCACACTTTAACTTTTACACAGTTCATAACAATTCAAGTGCTTATGAGAGACGAAAAGGTTCCAGTAGATAATTAATTCAAACCAAGGGGTAAGGCTTGTAATGTGGTTTTCAAAGAAACAGGATTACAGGCTCAAAGGGGTTAACTACGTTACATAGCAATTAGGCGGGTAAACTATATATATCTGGCTCAACAAAGAAACGCCTATATCACTTCCCAAACTGAATAAAACTACTATTTCGCTCTGCAAATACACGGGGCGAGTTCTAGACATCTAATGCAATGCACAGAATACATACAAACCTCACACGCACATGGCACACAACTTACTCATGATTGGTTTTATCACGACACTCCAGTCAAAGCAGTTGAGCAAATTTAAGAATCTACGATTTAAGTTACTTATACTAGAGTCAAAAACTAAGCCTAAGCGTCACAACCAGAGTACTCACTATTCGAAAGGCATAACACAGTCAAGAGATATCGCTGCAATACAATTCATATCCCAGTGGTTTCTACTCCTAAAAATTAAAACTAACTACACCCGGTTCAACTAAAAACCCTTAAAAAAGAACCGCGGCCCAAAGAAAAATCAAGGGGGAATTACTACACTACCTAAAAGAAAATCTTTTTTTTTCTTTAGACTTAATTCCCTCAAGAAATCTGTCTAAGAGATCCATCGTTGGGAAGAGTCCAATTTTTTTATTTGTTTTTAAAGGATAAGACGACACTAATCTAAAACAAAATTAGTACATTACAACAATCAAAAAGAAGAAAAATATTAACTAAAACAAGACTAATATTTACAAGTACCACCCCACACTTATTTTTCATGTGATGTCCTCAGTGCATACACAAACTGACAAAACAAGAAAAAAAATGAGTAGGATGTAGGAAAACTCCCTGATCAAGCCACGTCATCGCCTTCCTCCTCTAAGGCTGCCCACTCCTCGTCTTGTGCTTCCTCCTCATCATCATCATCATCCTCATCATCTGACTGCTCCGGCTCGGCCTCGGACTGCTCAGGTGTGTTAACATCCTCATCGTCTAGGAGTCTGTATCCATCACCAAGCCCAACCAGCTGTTGAGCATGAGCATTAAGCGGAAATCCTTGCTCCAATATGTCCCTCTCCTATGTAGTAGATGGACGTCCCCCGATCCGAAATTACAAGTCCATCATCCCATATAAATGGGCCATAAAGCTGTCATTGCGAGCATTGCGCTCGGTATCTGTTAGTGATGGAATCGCAGTCTCCTCCTTAACCCGGATACTTATAATGTCCATTAGTCGTAGGGGCTGATCAATGATGTGATCTAAAGCATTCTCCTCCTCAACCTCTTCGTGTCTCAAGAACTGAGTTAACATATTTGCAAATGGCATTCGATCGATCCTCTTACTAGTTCTTACTAGAGACATCTGGTAGCGGATCAAATGACCCACATTCACCCTCTGACCCATTATGAGGAAATATAACACACACGTCCTCTCACGGCTAATAAGCGTGTCATGATTGCAAGGTAGGAGCCGTGTATTAATTAGTTTCAGCCATACTTGATCATCTGCCCTCATCTTCTTCTTGGGGAATTTCCTGTGCCGAATTGTTTTCTTATCCCGAACCCAAGCTGCCACAGAATTGACACCAAAAAGAGTGTGTCTCAGCTCTCGATATGTAGGACGGGCGATGAAGTACTCCAATGGCTCCTGAGGAACATCCGAAGCATCTAAGAAATTACATATTATCATGGCTGAAAAATCTGTCAACCGTCCACGAATCGGCACCAGTTGTTCCGGATCCTTTGGATCAAACCCGGCATAGAATTCCCGAACCAAATTGAGATTTGAATACCCTGTATTTTTGAACACATAACTCAACACTAACTCATAGATGCCTCTCCAAATCGCTTGGTACTTGGCTTGTAGGCGACGCTCATGAATAGCAGCTTCTGGATGTACATGTTTTGGCCTACAACGCCTGTACCAATCCTTAGTGTGTGGGGGTATGCTTTTGAGTCCAAACTCCCGCTGTCCTTGAGGTTGTGGATGAGTGTCTACGATAGCTGCCACGGCTAGCAGTCCTTCACCTTGACTGAAAGTAGCTTCCCCTTTTTTTCTCTTCTTCAGGGGAGGTACGGAGGTAGCCTTAACTTTATACGGAGTCGTGGATGTGGCTTTGCCTTTACCAGTGTCTTTTCTTGGAGGCATATTCATACCTACACAAGTGGTCATGAATCAGTTTAAGCTGCATTGCAATATGTCAAAACACGGTCTTGCCACCCCACACTTAAGAGTTTTACACATGATTATCAACAATTTCTAAGGTTACTCAGACTTCGCCTTATCGTTTCTTAGTATGAGAATCAAGCAATGACACATGGGTGCTTCCTCCAATTTCGAAGCATCGGCTACCAGTGAGCCACCCCACACTTAAGATTTTAAAGTAGTGCACGACTACATAACACTAGTCTGATAATCCCGGAGACTCGGGCTCCAATAGGGACAAAGAATTCCATTGAGGCATTATAACAAACACTTAGCATGCAGTAGTTTCATGGGAGTGCTTGTAGGGGTGAGGGGTTGCCTCACTCTCCTAAATCGGCTTGGGAGTTCCGTACTACCACTTGTTCACACAATAGCAACACCATTCCTATAGGGTTCATGGGGTTGGGACACAGAAACACATCGTTACAATGAAAAACAACCCCAAATTTTGTGCCTACTGTCATGCATTCACCCAACTCGAAATTGCCCAAAGAAAGGAGATAGAAATCATACCTTAGATGTTTAAGATAAGGGATTTGCCATTGAATTGCTGTTGCAAGTGAAGGAAATAGCAGAAGATTGCTTGTCTTTAATGGGGTTGTGAGGGAACGGGTTTGGCCGAGTTCTTGAGTGTGTTTTTGTGAGCAATGAGGTTTAGGTGTTTAGGTTAGATTTTTAAGGGAAGGGGTTAAAAAAAATAAGGAAACAAATAATTAAAATAACCAAAAAATGCTCTTACCTGGCGACGTGAGGTGGCTTCCTCACCTTACCCCTCGCGAGGCGCACTCCAACGCGAGCTCTTGGGCTTGCGGTGCGAGGCCTAACGCCGGACTCACCTTGCCTAACCCCTTGAGAGGCGAGCTCCCATACTAGATGCACCTCGCCTTTTCCCTCGCGAGGCGAGCTCCCACGCGAGCTTTCCATCAGGCGACGCGAGACCTGTTACGCGGCACCTTCCTGAAGTTCCTTGGAAGGGCGACGTAAGGCTAAGAAACTGATGTCAGTGCGGTTGCTATGCACCAACTGAGATTCTCATCGTGCGCTAGACTAGATTATCAGTGTCGTACGGGAAAACCAATGTCGTGAGTAATTGAGCAGCGAAAAATGAGCAATTGATGATGAAAGATGATGATTGTATTGATGATGATGAAAGCTATTACAAGATGCAATGCGGTGTCGGGGGGAGAGACACCAGTACAGAGAATTGTTTGAATGCTTGAATGTTTGAATGCTTTGGTCCCCCTTAATAATGCTTAAAAAAAATAAACCAAAGTTACATAAATTGACCTAAGAAAACTGTAGAAGCACACTGAAAATGAATGAAGTAAAACTACTCTATAATTACAATGAAAAGGACTTAGTCTTCTATGGAAGCAAGTTCGATGGCAGCAACTTTGTCTTGAGTAGCAGGGTCTGCGCGCGCATTGCTGTGGGCACGCGCGACACTATTTGGATCTGCCAGCGGCTGGGCGCTAGTGCTTGGCATTGGATCTGCGCGCGGGGCACTGTCTGTGCTTGTGGCGCTTTTGGAAACATGATGGTTTGTGCGCACAGCATTGTCGGTACGCGCGGAACTGATGGCATTCGCCAGCCGCTGGGCACTGGCACTGATTCTCGGTGGGGCGACAGAGGCGCATGTGCGCTTGTCACTTGGCGCTACCGAGACCACGGGGCCGACCGTGGCGCTAGGCATTGGGAGGCTTACCGGGATGCCATAGGGCGCGTCCAAGGGGTCATGGGTCGATGATGGAAAGCAGCCCATGACATTCTCCCCTACCTGAGTTGGCGACATCCTCGGAGCCTTACCTGTCGGATGATGATGATTGGTCAGGCTCTTGTTGGCTGGGAGGTTTGTTCCCCTCGGTGTTGTGAGATGTCTTTCTAAATGATCTTCCATGCATTTCTGAAATGGCCTGAGGCGGCTGACATGGAAGACTGGATAGATTTTCCACCAGGCTAGTGTGTTCAGCTGGTATGTAGATTTCCCGATGCGCCTTTCAATGGAAAAAGGCCCGATATAGCTTTGCAATAGGCGAGGATCTTGGGTCCTCTTTGCAAATAAGTTCTGCCTCGGGGTTCTTACCATCACTTTGTCCCCTGCTCACTGTTGGGCAAAGCGAAGTTTTTGTTCGGCATACCTCGTTGCCCTCTCTTGGGCTTTGACAAGATAGCTCCGCACTATCTTCAAAGTTTGCTCCCATTCTATGAGAAACTGGCAACTCGATGAGATGATGGCATGTTTGGTGCATTCACATTTTGTGGGAGTAGCGGTTGCTGTCCGGCAACAATTTCAAAAGCGCTTTTGTTTGTATGGGTGCACTTTTGTGAATTGAAACACGGTTGAGCAGCATCCAGAAGCTTCACCCAATGTGTTTGTGATCTAGTTGCAAATTGGCGGAGATATTCCTCCAGCATGTCATTGAACCGGTCTGTTTTATCATATGTTTGCTGATGATGATGGTTTGAGTTGTAACTCAATTTGGATCCGAGGTAACTGAAGAGTTGGGTCCAAAATTTGCTAGTGAAGCGTGGGTCGCAGTCACTAATGATGTTGCTGGGCATACCCCAATGTTTGACAACATGAGAGAAGAAGAGTCGAGTTGTATCTTCTGCCGATATGTTATGTGAGGCTGCGATGAAGGTAGCATACTTGGAAAATTGGTCTACTACCACCATGATGGTTGCATGATTCCGACCTTGGATAATCCTGTGATGAAATTCAGGGAAATGCTTTCCCAATGTCTCTCTGGGAAAGGCAGCGGCTCCAAGAGTCCCGCTTGTGCGGAGTGATCCGACTTGTCCTTTTGGAATGCTTGACAAGTCTTCACACAATGAGGGGCGCCATGAGCTGTTGGACGTCGATGATCTGATGTTTGATTGATGATGTTGAGGGCAGCCAAAACCGTAGGTTCAGGTCTGTTCGTTCCCTTCTTTGACTGCATGGCCGAGATGTTTCCAGCGGCCATCTTTATGGGTATGCACGGTATGGTGCAGGGTTTGGCCCCGTTATCTCCCATCATTAGGAGCATGTTGGCATATAGTACCAGGATGGTGTTTGTTTGCCTGAGGAATTCCAATCCCACTATCAGTTCGAAGTCATCGATGATAGCTATGCGTAGGTCGAATATTCCCTTGTATGGGTCAAGCTTCATTAGCACTTATTTGGCTATTCCACTCACTGGATGAGATGGAGAGTTGATAGCCTTGACACGACCCTTGCATTTTTGCACTACTAGACCGAGGCGTTGCTCCTGAGTTGAGGCAAGGTAGTTATGGCTAGCACCAGTGTCTATCAATGCCCGAATAAGTCTGCTGTTTACTTTCATGTCAACGAACATTAAGGTCCTCATTTGTGATGAGGGAGGCCTCTCGTCCGCCTTTCCTTTCCCTTTCTTGTCGATTGGAAATGCGTTCTTCTTGGAGTGGCCAGCACTGGTTCCCGCCAAGGTATCATGAATAGAGACAACAAATGTGTTAAAGGCACCTACTTGTTATGCGCCGACTGAGCCATCCTCATCTGACTCATCATCGTCAACAGTTTGTTGAGCATTGATTTGTGTATTGGGGCATTGATTGTTCCAATATTCCCCGCTGCAATGACGGCATTCTGATGGGGGCTTTCTCCCCTGATTGTTGTTGACTGATGCGGCACTGTTGCTGCTTGAGGAAGGAGTCTTAGATTTGGATGCACCTCGATCTCCTCCGTTTCTGTTGGGGTCACCGTTGCTAGGTTGGCTCCCGTTATATCCCCCTCGGACAGGTGGCTGGGGCCTATCCTTCTGAGTTTCCAACTGATAATCCCCAAGGCACTCTGCAGCTTGATTGGCCTTGGGCAGGGTATCTACCCGTTGTCTTTGCAGCTCCATATGAGCATAAGGTTTCAAACCTTTTATGAATGCAAACAGTTTGTCTTTGTCCCCTATATCCCGTATGTTTAGTATGAGTGCGGAGAATTCACGCACGTAGTCCCGCACCAACCTGGTGTGGCGGAGTTCACGCAACTTTCTCCGTGCATTGTATTCCACATTTTCGGTGAAGAACTGCAGGCGTATGGCTGCCTTCAGTTCTGCCCATGTGTTGAGAGTATCTTCACCGGCCCTGATGGCTTCGTATTTGACTCGCCACCAGAGTTTTGCATCGCCTTGAAGATACATGGCAGCAGTTGCTACCTTTTTGGATTCTTCCAACTGTCCAATGGCATCGAAGTATTGTTCGATGTCGAAGATGAAGTTTTCCACTTCTTTAGCATCCCGGGCTGCGTTGTATGGATTGGGCTCCGGAATTTTCAGCTTTTGTGGCATGGGGGCAATGTTCATGGAACCTCTGATGTGGTTTTCGCCTCCTTTGAGCAGGCTTTGAAGGGAAGCATTGACAACATTGAGCTGGCCTATCAAGTTTTCTATGGTTTGCTGCATGATGGTCAGTCTGCCTGCCTCTAGTTCCCGATGGGCTAAATCCTTGGCACGCTCATGTTGGAGGTCCTCGAATTTGCCATGAATTTTGGTTGCCTCGAAGGCAGCCGTTTCCCGATCTTCCTCAGAGTCGTGACTGATGTTTGCTATGTCAATTTCTGCCTGCTGCATTCTGTGATCCAAGTCGTCCAACCTTTGCACTAGGCTGGCTTTTAGATCCGGCAACATATCCACGATGGGCCGTAATGCGTCAACCGTCTGTTCTAGGGTCGTGATGCGATCCCTGTAATTTACCATGGTCAGAAATGGTGATGATGATGGCAATGAGTTCCCTCGTCCGATGTCGAGCCTAGGCTCTGATACCAACTGTTACGCGGTGCCTTCCTGAAGTTCCTTGAAAGGGCGACGAAAGGCTAATCAATCGATGTCAGTGCGGTTGCTATGCGCCAACTGAGGTCCTCGTCGTATGCTAGACTAGATTGTCAGTGTCGTACGGAAAAACCAATGTCGTGAGCAATTGAGAAGCGAAAAATGAGCAATTAATGATGAAAGCTGATGATTGTATTGATGATGATCAAAGCTATTACAAGATGCAATGTGGTGTCAGGGGGGAGAGACACCAGTACAGAGAATTGTTTGAATGCTTGAATGTTTGAATGCTTTGGTCCCCCTTAATAATGCTTAAAAAAAATAAACCAAATTTACATGAGTTGACCTAAGAAAGCTGTAGAAGCACACTGAAAATGAATGAAGTAAAACTACTATATAATTACAATGAAAAGGACTTAGTCTTCTATGGAAGCAAGTCCGATGGCAGCAACTTTGTCTTGAGCAGCAGGGTCTGCGCGCGCATTGCTGTGGGCGCGCGCGGCACTATTTAGATCTGCCAGCGGCTGGGCGCTGGTGCTTGGCATTGGATCTACGCACGGGGCACTGTCTGTGCTTGTGGTGCTTTTGGCAACATGATGGTTTGCGCGCGCGGCATTGTCGGTGCGCGCGGCACTGATGGCATTCGCCAGCCGCTGGGCGCTGGCACTGATTATCGGTGGGGCGATAGAGGCGCATGTGCGCTTGTCACTTGGCGCTACCGAGACCACGGGGCCGACCATGGCGCTAGGCATTGGGAGGCTTGCCAGGATGCCACGGGGCACGTCCAAGGGGTCATGGGTTGATGATGGAAAGCAGCCCATGACAGACCTAATGCCTGGCCCAACTCGTTGTGGACTAGGCGACGCGCAGTGCACTGTACGACTTGCTGAAATTACCTGCAAACATGTGAGTACCTAAAAAACAAAAACAAAAAATTCTAACTACACTAAAGATCAACTACGAATTGGGTTGCCTCCCAACAAGCGCCTTAGTTAATGTCACGGCATGACAAATACAACATTACAATGAGTTGCCTCCCATGAAGCGACTGATTTAACGTCGTGGCATGACATAGGCAATCGATTTAAGGCTCGCTCAACATTGGTGGCTCTAGCAAATGAGTCACCGACACTACTTTTGTGTCATCCATGCCCAAATAATGTTTTAACCTGTGTCCATTGACCCTGAACTTGCAAGAGCCATCTTCTGAAGTAATCTCTATGGCTCGGGTGGGATGAATCTCTAGCACATGAAATGGTCCTGGCCATCTTGACTTTAATTTGCCCGGAAACAACCTCAATCTGGAATTGAATAATAATACCCTGTCTCCCGGCTGAAAATTTTGCTCAAGAATGTTTTTGTCATGTACCAATTTCATTCTTCCTTGTATAACCTCGTACTCTCAAAAGCATGGTACCGAAACTCGTCAAGTTCATATAGCGCTGTGACTCTACTAGTTCCAGCGGCCTCCACGTCCAGATTTAATTGTCGCCACGCCTAGAAGGCTTTATGCTCTAACTCTACCGGCAAGTGACATGCCTTTCCAAATACCAATTTATACGGTGACATACCAATCGGAGTTTTAAATGCAGTGCGGTAAGCCCATAGCACATCATCCAATTTTCTCGCCCAATTAGTCCGAGTAGCTTTCACCGTTTTGGTCAAAACACTCTTGATTTCTCTGTTTGACACCTCGACTTGCCCACTTGTTTGTGGGTGATATGGAGTAGCAACTTTATGGCGAACACCATATTTCTCCAACAACTTTGCAAAGGCTCTATTGCAGAAGTGGGTGCCCCCATCACTGATGATAGCTCTTGGAGTGCCAAATTGGGTGAAGATGTTATTTCTTAGGAAACCAATAACTACCTTCGCGTCATTTGTTGGAAGTGCCACGGCTTCTACCCATTTCGAGACATAGTCCACCGCTACAAGTATGTACTTGTTATTATATGAGCTGACAAATGGTCCCATAAAGTCGATTTCCTATACATCGAATACTTTTACCTCTTGAATTGGGTTCATGGGCATCTCATGTCGACGGGAAATATTCCCCGTCTGTTGGCACTCATCACAACCTTTCACCCAGAAGTGTGCATCTTTAAACAACGTCGGCCAATAAAAACCTGACTCCAACACTTTAGCCGTTGTCATTACACCTCCAAAATGTCCTCCATACGGTGAAGCATGACATGCCTGCAAAACAGAAGATTGATCTATCTCGAGAATGCATCTCCGGATCATGTTATCAAGACAAATCCTGGACAAATATGGTTTATACCAGAAATACATGCGACAATCACGGAAAAACTTTTTCTTTTGCATAGAAGACATGTCATAGGGAACAATACTGCTTGCCAGGTAATTTGCAATATATGCATACCATGGTGTATCCTCGAGGCTCGTTGCTAAGAGTTGTTCAACTAGGAAAGTCTCCATGATCTCCTCTACCTCAACCTTCTTTTCCGCTCCTTCAAGCCTAGACAAATGATCAGCAACTTGATTTTCTGTTCCCTTTTGGTCCCGAATTTCCAAGTCGAACTCTTGTAGCAGTAACGCCCATCGAATTAAGCATGGCTTTGACTCTTTTTTCTTAATTAGGTACTTGAGGGCAGTATGGTCAGTGTAAACATTTACCTTTGAGCCTATAAGGTATGACCTGAACTTATCAAATGCGAATACCACGGCTAGTATCTCTTTCTCCATCACTGTGTAGTTTAGTTGGGCGCCGCTCAAGGTTCTACTTGCATAGTAGATCGGATGCATGACTTTAACTTTTTTCTGCCCAAGAACTGCTCCCACAGCATAGTCGCTTGCATCGCACATCAGCTCAAAAGGTTGCCCCCAGTCGGGGGCCACTATGATTGGTGCAGTCACCAGCTTCTTCTTCAACTCCTCAAATGCCACCCTGCAGTCATCAAAAAATACAAAAGGGTGATCTTTTTCAAGCAGTTTACACAAGGGGTTAGCAATTTTGGAGAAATCTTTTATAAACCGTTTATAAAAACCGGCGTGGCCAAGGAAACTTCTTATTGCTTTGATAGAAGTGGGGGTGGTAGCTTTTCTATCACATCAACCTTTGCACGATCCACCTCAATGTCCTTACTTGACACTAGGTACCCCAAGACTATACCTTCTTGTACCATGAAGTGGCATTTTTCCCAATTGAGCACCAGATTATTCTCCACACATCTTTTCAGCACTCTTTTCAGATTCTTTAGGCAATCATCAAATGAGTCTCCCACCACTGAGAAATCATCCATGAAGACCTCCATTATGTTTTCTACCATATCTGTAAAGATGGCCATCATGCACCTTTGAAATGTGGCAGGTGTGTTGCATAAGCCGAACGGCATTCTCTGAAAAGCGTAGACGCCATATGGACATGTGAATGACGTTTTCTCTCTATCTTCCGAGGCAATAGAGATCTGATTATACCCCGAGTATCCATCCAGAAAGCAGAAGTGGGACCTCCCAGCCAGTCTATCTAGCATTTGATCAATGAACGGCAAAGGAAAGTGATCTTTTCGGGTGGCCTTGTTTAATCTTCTGTAGTCCATACAAATTTGCCATCACGTGACTGTTCTTGTTGATATCAACTCATTGTTCTCATTTTGCACTATAGTCATTCCACCTTTCTTTGGCACACATTGGACTGGGTTGATCCAGTTGTTGTCGGAGATGGGGAAGATGATCCCTGCATCTAACCACTTTATCACCTCCTTTTTCACAACTTCTTTCATGTTGGGGTTCAGCCTTATTTGATGTTCTCTGGAAGGTTTGTGGCCATCATCTAGTAAAATCTTATGCATACAGAAGGTCGGGTTGATACACTTAATGTATGCAATAGTCCAACCAATTGCAGTTTTGTACTCTATCAATACCTGCAAAAGTAATTCTTCCTGCACATCTAACAAACCATATGAGATAATAACAGGTAAAGTTGAGTTAGGTCCCAAGAAAGCATACCTGAGATGAGGTGGTAGCGGCTTCAGTTCTAACTGTGGTGGCTCTTCGATCGATGGCTTAGCTTGAGGGGTCTTTCTTTCTTCTAAGTGCAAAGACTCAATTTCGAGCTCTCTTTTCCGGAACCCTTGGCCTTTAATAGCCAGCACCCACTCCGCCAAGTCCTCTCCATTTACTTCTTCTAAGTTTGTGAGACAGGCTACTAGAGGGTCTTTAATGTTCAGAGTCTCATCTTCCTCCTCCAAAATTACATCCACGGCTTCTATGAGAGAGCAGTTAGCAAATTCACTTGGTCGCCGCATAGACTTCTGCACATTGAATGTGATCTCTTCATCATTCAGTCTCATTTTTAGCTCTCCAGTTTCACAATCAATAAGTGCTCTCCCAGTGGCCAAGAATGGTCTTCCCAAAATTATGGGAATCTCCTCGTCAACCCAGCAGTCCAGAATGACAAAATCAGCTGGAAGTCAAATTTGTGATACATTAAATCCTTCATCATTTTGGTATACCCAGGCATCTCCCTCAAGGCATCAAGTAGTGGAATGTTCACTTGGATTTGTTTTAACATCTCCATAAAATTCTTATACTGCTCATCCTTCTAATATTTAGACAATCTCTATGGGAATGGTGCTGGAGTTTGCTTCCTTCCTGTGATTTGAGTTTTATCTTGCTCATGCACTACTTCTACTGTCATTTCTTTTGCTACCTCAGTCTCCTTTGCAACCTCTTTTTCTTTGCTTGTGCCCTCTTGTGCATGTTTTACCGTCACCTCAGTTAACCCTGTTGAATAATCTACCTCAATGGGTACTGGCACACGTGTTGCAGTTGGTCGGCTTTTGCGAGCAATTTCTTGCTCAAGATCTAGGTCTCTACCATTTCTTAGACTCACTGCCATAAAATGTTTCGGGCCCTGCTCTTTTGGATTGACTTGTGTGTCGGCCGGTAGCGTCCCTTAGGGTCGATTATTTAGAGTCATTGAAATCTGTCCTAATTGAATCTCAATGCCTTTTATCGCTGAGTCATGTGAGTCCACTCTCTCTTGCATTTTTTTCATTAGACCTAATCAGTTGTTACATCATTCCTTTAATTTTAGACAACCCATCTTCTTGTCTCACTATTTGCTGTTGTTGAGGTTGTTGATAAGCTAGCTGCTGATTTTGCTGGTTGTATTCATGTTGCCTTTGGTACGTCACAACTTGACCTCGTGGTCGCATAGCTCCAGAATTATTGTTATTATTGTACTACTGTTGTGCTGGTCTATATTGTTGATTCTATTGCCCCCAATAATGACCACCTTGCCTCTGTCCTCCATAATTGGCCACATAGTTTATATCTTCCTGATAGTATTGGTTGTCACTTTTTGCACTCCAGGAGCATGCATATGGCTGGTTAATGCATGGTGTACATAAGCCCCCATTAGTCGCATCAACTATGTGTACCTGCTGCTTCTGGCCTGATTCATCAATCTTTTTGGTGAGGATACTAATTTGTGTCATCAGAGTGGCCATATTTTTGGCTATGGAGTTATTTGGGTCCAAAGCCACAGAATGAACTACAGGAGTGATCGTAGATTCTCTTGTCATCCATCCTGAGTTTTGAGCCATTTTATCAAGTAGGATCTTGCATTCTTTGAATGATTTGCTAAAAAATGCTCCACCAGTTGAAGCATCAACATTGGCCTTTAAGTTGTCTACCAATCCCATGTAGAACCTCTGCCCCAACATCTGATCTGGAATGCCATGATGTGGACACTTAACCAGCATACCCTTGAACCTCTCCCACGTTTCTTGTAGTGTTTCGGTTGGTCTCTACCTGTAGCTCAATATCTCATCAATTTGTTTGGCAGTCTTATTGGTGGGTAGAACTTGTTCACAAATTGCTTAACTAATTCCTCCCAAGTAGTGATGGAGTTAATGGGGAGTGAATTAAGCCAAGTCTGAGCTTCTCCCGTCATCGAGAATGGGAACAGTAACAGCTTTATTGCTTCCGGTGTCAAATTAGGTTGCCTTTGCGTGACACATATCGACAGAAACGTTTTCAGATGCTGCTGAGCATCTTCAACGTAAGACCCTGAGAACAGTCCCTTATTCTTCCGAATTAGGCTAGCTGGCACTAAGTACGGCTCACTCAGATCGCACCAAGGTTTAGTTATTCCTAATCCCACCTTTAAATCCTCCGTATTGATCCCTCATATACGTTAGGAGTAATGTTGTTTAACAACTACCTAAATATGCACTCTCTTTCGAGTAATACACAATAAATAGGCACAGTCGATTGAGAGCTCTTCAACCAACCACAATAATAACTTAGTTGAACAAATAGAGAAAATACTACGGCAAATCTATATTAAGATAACAAGAAATTCATCCTCCAATAGGGTACATCAAAACCCTAGATTAGGAGTTTAGCTACTCATACTCATAGTAACAATATCCCAAATATTTTTCATAACTAAATTACAAAGTAAAGATGAAAGAATATAGAAATCGACGATTCTATCTCCCACCTGGTGTTCCACGAGCTATTCTTGCCTCTGGTCCAAAACACTCCTTCAAAAGTGGTGTTTTATGTCTATTTATATGTGTAGGAAAAGACCTAAAGGACATAGGTCAAGTCCTAGTCAAACCAGGAAATGAAATAAGCCTTCAAAATCCGAAGTAAGCGCGCCTCAGACCATGCCTCACGAGGCTCCACGCGAGATGAACCTCGCCAAACACTGTGAGGCGCCAGCTCCCACGCAACCTTGAGCTCGCCTCACCTTTCGCGATGCCTGCTCCTACACGAGCTCAGAGGCTCGCGTTGCCAGCTTCCACGCGAGTTCAAAGGGTTTCCTCGCGAGCTTCTTTATCTTTTCACTGCTTAATGCATTCTTTCTTCTTTTCACAGTTTTCGAGCACACTTTATTCTTTAAATCTTCCTTTTGCTCTAATTTCATCTCCAATTCACCTACACATAAAATAGACTCTATTACGCACAAATATAGTATAGTTTAATATTAAAGCACATAAAATGCAAGGTAATTAATGTACTAAAATATGGATATATAGCCACACATCAGTAAATCTATTATTGATCCTCATATATATTGTGAAGAAAACCACCCGTGGCAAAATTATCAAAATATTCCCAAGAGTGAGTTATGTGCACCAACTCAATCTTATGTGTGGAATATATGTGACGTTTGTGGTGGTCAAGATGGTCACTTTTATAATTATGCTTGTCTTTCTTATCCTCCCCCAACCCCTTATTATGATGGTTCTACATTTTTATGTGAAGTTAATAGGAACAAAGAACTTGAGGATGTTGACCTGAAGAAGATCAAAGATAAGTTGAAGTGCCTTGTGGAACAATATGATGAGAAACCACTGCAGATACAAAGGCAAGAGGCAACTATTCACAACTTGGAGGCTCAAGTGAATAAACTAATTGAACCTTGTAAAGCACAACATACTTACAGTGTGGATAGTAGCCAAGAAGAGCATGAATTGGCTGCAGAAATTGACATTATAATGGAGGAGTTGAGAAGAGAATATGACCAAACCAACCAACTAGAATTTGATGATGTCGATGTTGAAGAAGTGGTACTGGAGTCAACTGAGGACCTTACAGATACAATTTTAGTTGATTCCAGCTTGTGGCAAGAAGAGGAGGTCAATAACAAGTTGAATTTTCAGTTTGAGCGCATTGGTCCTCACTCCAATCATTTTTCGACATTGTGCTTGGAAGGAGGTATGGAAATTGATCTATATGAGCCAATGAAAGAGTCAAAGGAAGAGGTGGATGAGCCCTATATTCTAAAATTTTCAAGGCCGTCTAGGCAAGGTGACACTCCTCGATTGAAAGCCAAAAAATGTATAAAGAATCACTTAATTTTTGGCTCGCAACAATTTGTGTCGCCTCAGGAGCATGATCATAGAGCTGAATCAAAATTTGGGGTCCAATTCAAAAGTTCGAAGTGGAAGCAGAAAATAATTCGCGTCGTGCCGCGACATTAAATCAAGCGCTTGTTGGGAGGCAACCCAACTTTACTTATTTTTTATTTTTTATTATTATTGTATTATTCTTGTAGTGTTGTTTTTGATTTCTCTAAGAGCATGGGAAGCAAGGCCATTGGAATAAAGCAAAAGCAAGTGAGATGGCTAGAACTAAGTGTGGGGTGCCCGCACAAAGAACCAAGTATAAGAGAAGTTTGAGTACCCCATGAGACGTTAATGCGTCGGCCTTTGGCCTACCAGGGAGTTTCTTTTACCCTATTGTATTTATGGATGTGCATTGGGGACAATGTACAATTTTAAGTGTGGGGTGAGGAGATTGTACGGGTGACTTTCTATGCTATTTTAGTTGTGTTAGTTTAATTGAATAAATGTTGTTTTAGAAAAATAGAAAAAGATTGGACTTTTCCCGACGATGGATATCCTAGACAATCTTGAGGGTTTAAAGTCTGACAAAAAACAATAATAAAAATATAAAATAAAAAACATAAAAATCCAAAAGAAAAAAATATGTCTTTTTATTATTTTAGGTAGTAATGATCCCTCGTAGTTTTTCTTTGTGCCTCGATTCTTTTTCACGGGATGTAGTTGAACCGGGTAGTAGTTTTTATTTTTTATATTTTTAGAGTAGATTAGGATATAGGGAATAAAAGAAGGAAGATAAAATTTTTAGGCATCCTTTTGACTTGTTTGATAGTAGCATATTTAGGCTCTAGCATGTGTATTACATTCCCTATGGTTTGAAGTTGCTTATGATGCCTTATTGAGTTAGATAGCATGTTTATTAATGTCTATATCTCGTTTTATTGGCTTGTGTCACTTTGTGCTTAATGCTTAATATTTTGTGGCTCCGTGAATACTTGTAATTATTTGAGAATTAGAATGGAACCATCCTTAGTGAGTCATGTGCCATGTGTGGTGAGAAATTATATAGTCTGTGTCATTGCATTAGAGTCTATAACTTGCCCGACATGTGAGTTGAAGCGAAATTTTAGGTTATGCTCGGTTTGAAAAATGATATTAGGCTTTATTTGATTTGTTTGAGATTAATGCTTACCACAATAAAAATTATCCCTAGTCAATCCTTTTGAGCCTATAAACTTTTATTTGGCAACCACATTACAAGCCTATACCCCTTTGTTCTTAATTATCATTATTTTGATCATTTTACCTCTTAAAGCACTTTAATTGTAAAATGAGCGGTAAAAGAAGTAAAGATGAAACTTGGGTGGCTTTTGAGTGGAACCAATGAAAGAAAGAAAGGTACACTTATATTGTAAGGAATACACCACTAGCAGGAAGGGTAGAAAAATAAAGTATTGTTGAAAAAAAAAATGTAGCAAAGGAAAATAAGCATATCTTATCCTTGGTAGTGTGTAAGAATTAATATGGTGCGTAAAGAAAGAAGAAATATTTTTAAGGGTGATAATGTTAGTGAAATTGAAGTGGATTGAAGAATTTGCGCTTAAAGTTTATTATGTGATGTGTTAAAATACTTGGGAGGATGAACCACTAATCCAAAATATATCTTATCCTTCTCTTAGGCCATATTACATCTATAAAAAGTCCTAATTGATTTTAGATCGAGCAAGCCTATGTTAGTAGAGGTTTACACAATAGGCAAGCCTATGGTACTTTGTGCATGCATGTGACTTCTTTGTGAGAGTGAGGGCTTTCTTTGATATATGTGAGTCATTAAAAGATATTTGAGCATTTTATTCGAATGTGTGGATTCAACTTACACTCTTGTTCTTGTTGTGAGGGCATATGATTTCGCAAGCGATAGGTGACGTTATTAGATTTCTCTATGATGATTAGTGGTCGAGCCATGAATGCACTGTGATATTTAGTATTGATCAAAATTTTGAATTGGTTTTTGGAAAACTCATTTTTTTAAAAAAAAAAATTTAAAACTTACAAAATTTCATGGACTTACATTTTTGAAAAAAAAAAAGGAAAAATATTATGGATATAACGACGCCTAAGTGTTTTAACTATTTTTTTCTTTTAATAAAACCTGCTACATCATTAAATCTCATCGTAAAATATAAAATTCGGTAAAGAAGACCACTAAAGTTAATTACACAAAGTAAAGTGACTTTTAAAAGACAAAATAAATAAATGCTTTTAATGACCAATTATCCTAAATTAATTGACCATCTAAACAATCAACTCTAGAGAAATTATAGCGAGATGTGTATGCGTTGTACCGTTGTACGCATAGCTTTTTGTGAGTTCGGAACCAAAATGTGGTTCTTTTGGACTCAAAGAATCAGAATGTGTGGGAAAAAAACTGGTGATATATATATATATATATATATATATATATATATATAATGCTCTTTTAAAATGCGCTATATATATAAAGCCCTTTTAAAAGGCTCTATATATATAAAGCTCTTTTGAAATGTGTTATATATATTATGTGGGCCCGCCAATAATTCTTCTGGGCTTAACTGACATAATAATAATTTAACTGGGTATAGCGCCCATATGTAAGGCGCTATACCTCAAATAATTGTACCCCCCCAGACTGGTTTTTGCCTTATTTAAAGAGGTTAAGGATTTTATAAAAATCCATTCATAAATATTCTCAAGTCTTCTGAAATATTTCTTCGTTAAGTTGTTTTGCGCGGTGAAATACCACGTTATGTGTTTTGTCTTGTCGAGCTAAAAAAGTTGTTGTTCTGCAAAAGCTATCTTCTGAAAAAGTTGTATTGTACCCGAAAGAATCATTATCACGCAAAGCATAGCGCGGTAAAATACCATGTTATGTGTGTTGTCTTGTCGATCTGAAAAAACTATTGTTCTGCAAAAGCTATCCTCTAGAAAAGTTATATTGTACCCTAAAGAATCATTATCATGCGAAACATAGCGCGGTGAAATACCACGTTATATGTTTTATGTTGCCTATAAATAACTAGCGCATTTTAGTTATTATCTGCGCTTAACCAAAATAAATAGAAAAACTTTTCATAAATTTTTTATTTTTCTTGCATTAAGAAATGCCTGAACGCAATGACGTACCAAGGTGTTATTGTGGCAAACGTGCGATTTTGAAGCCATGTTGGTCAAATAGTAATGTTGGGCGCAGACGCTGGATATGTCAACAACTTATAAGTTATTGTTTTGAAAAAAATATTTGTTAATATTTTTATATAAAATGTTAACTAATAGTGTTGTGTTATAATCCCCATTGGTAGGAAGAAAATCAATATAGATTTGAAGAATGGTATGATGAACCCATTAACCAGGAATACTACAAATCATGTTTGCAGTATGTTTGGAATATGACCGGTGAATATGAACTCCAGATCTTTAAAATGCAACGACAAATTGCGGCAGTGCAAGAGAAACTAAAAGAGACGGAAGAAGAAAAAAATAGGTTGGAAGAGAAATTTAAGTGGTTGAAGCAGAGAATAATGGGCGATAGTGACTAAACAAACACATGTATGTGTTGAGTGTAGTATTTTATCTTTATGTTTTTCGTGTCATGTATTTTCATTAGTTATACCTAATTTAAATTATGTTACGTTGCTATGTTTGTGTTTGTGTTGTAGTATTAAAATAACAAAGAACCCGAGAAATAAAAACATAATGCGCATATAATGTAAAACATAAAAATTGTTGCTATTATTTACTAAATATCATATGTACATAAAATCAAAAAAAGTCAATGTGTCCCACATCTTGTATGCTTTAAAGCAGTCGTTGGCCTGAGGCGCATCCCATCCCGCCCGGCTACACTATCAGGATCATCCTCATCATGTCGTTTCTTTATCGGAGGATGCGCTGCAGCATGATCGTCAGTAGGGCTGACAGGCTTGGTAGAAGGGGTCGTCGGTCCAACAGTAACCTATAGAATAATAAGATATTTTAGTATATGAAATATATATTAGTAATGTATGTGTTAAGTCACAAAAATTTAAATTGTCTTACCATGGTCTCGGCGGGATACTGAATATAATTATTCGTCTCAGCCATGTCAATATCACACAAAGTGGCCTCCGTGACGAGCGAGGATGAGGCCGTAAAAAAAAGCTTTAGAATTTATGACTAATCAATGAGATAAAAATAAATATAAATAATAGTAATACAAACAAACTTGCGCCTATGAAAGATCCTCAGCACCCCTCGATGATGAGTAAAAACTCAGTCGGCGCCCACTATCTACATCTCGTGTCGGACGATCATCAGCAATCGTCGATGGCTCTGGAGAACCAGGAAAATACTGATCCCACTCATGTCGCGTAATGGTCGTGCCCGCAATCAACAATGGAGCTAACGGGGTCACCTGCGAAGTCCCTGGAATAAGGTGAAGGCGGAATGACGGCATATCACTAGGAGCATGGTCTCACTCATGGCGGTCACCCGGCTGATCAACTCCAACATCCTCAACAGGTGCCTCAACGCCCCCTTGCTGGGGACCACCTCCTCGCCGACTCCCACGACCTCGTGGGACACCCCTACCTCTCTGGGCACACTGCCACATCGACCACGTTCCGGCTCCATTGCTGGCCCACGATGGTACTGCTCTGGAGCAACATAATCAGCCTCGTATCCTAAGCGTTCATCATCTCGGGCTCGCCTCAATGTCCGGGAAGCCAGATCTGTAACTTGTGGCCATACTCGTGCAAAGCGGCTACTCCCTCGCCGGTATGCTATTGCATCTGCAGTCCCAACTGGTAGAATAGATGTAGGCCAATAGCCTGCACAACATGTAAAATATTAACTACGGAATACTAGGTTAACGTTATAAGTATACCAAATAACATACCAGTGCCTCGTGCATCCAGGTGTATGGAACGTACTGACCGCCAGCGCGATGAACGGGATTCCCGACGAAAAGTCGGGTAACGTTGCGGTACCAGTCAATATACTCATGTTCACCATCAGTTCGGTCAGGTGGAGGGGGCGGAATCAGGTCATGTCGCTGGTCCCAAGTATTGATCTGTGCCTCTAGCCATGCCACATATGTCTGGTCCACCCTGGAACGATCATCCCACTGGTAATGTGTCATATGCCAAGCGGGCGGTGGAGGTACAAGCTGCGGTCGACCAAACTGGCGAAGGACTCGCTCGGTGGCATGATGCTCGACAATATCGAGACACATCAATGGGACAGAAAAGCTCCACATAATTCGGCCGGTCGAGCAATAATCGGGTAAACCAGTTATTAGCTCGTCGTTGTATGGCCTTCAAATAAACTATTAAGTAAAAATAGGAACCGTGAGTATGCGCAACACATATAAAGCCAGGCCAAGTAAACTTAAGTATACATTTATCTGTGCGCCCTCCAGCAAATCCAACAAATCCCTGCAATAGGGGAGATTATGTTGAGACTCATACTCGCGTCCATATCCTCGCCTATCAACCCACCTCCTAGCTAAAGGGAGAAACGAAGGTGGTGCATCCGGAGCGAAGGGTGGTAGAGGTGGCTGCAATTGCAGGAACCGCTCCCAGGCCGTGATAGTGGCCTCGCCAATGGACAAATGAAATGTGTGTGTCTCCGGTCGCCACCGCTCTATCAAAACCGTGATCAACGACCAATCCAGCTGCAGTTGAGGATGGAGATGGTGGGTCCTAATGAAGTCCCACATATCGTCTACTCTTCTGGCGCGGAACGTTTGGGCCAATAATTGTCCCTCCCATATGTAGGAAGACTTATGCTCAGCATGTAGCAATAGTAGCTCTAGCGAGGCAGGTCCGGGACGCAAGGGCAGAACCTCCATGACGACTACTGTAAATTGAATAATATTAATTACATTATTTTTTTTTCATTGCTTAAATATATTGCAATACCTTTAATATTAAATTTTATTCGATCTAAAGTTTTTGAAAAGTTAAAAATTTGGTGATTTGGAGCAGAAACGAGCAACCCACTACGAGATAACGCCTTAGCTAGGATGTGGGACCGAGAATCTATACTTTTTGTGGGACCGATGGGCTACACTCGAGCTTTTTTTTGTAAACAATGGGGGGACCGTTGTTTGTATTTGTTTAATGGGGGAACGAGACTGGTTTGGTGGGGAAGGGGACTGGACGGCTTTTTATGTTGGTATAGCGCCTTATATTAAGACGTTATATTATAGCGTCTTAATATAAGGCGTTATACCTTCCCGCTCTTTTAAGTTTTAAATATAGCGCCTTTTAAAAGGGCGTTATACCTTCCCGCTCTTTCGGATTTAAAGTTCTTCTGTCGAGACAACATTAATAGCATGTTTGGCCAAGTTTCTCCAAAGGCCAAAAAGTGCTTTTTGTTTTCCAAAAGCACCTTTTTTTTCTTAACTTAAGGTGTTTGGCCAAGTTTTTTTGGGGGAAAAAGTGCTTTTGGGAAGAAGCAGAAGCAGTTTCTGAGAATCAGAAAAAAGTAGCTTCTTCCCAAAAGGAAGTAGAAGCAGTTTTGATTTTTCTTCTTACCAAAAATACCCTTAACAAAATATAGTATATACCAAAATAACCGTTAAATCTAATACTTAGGATATGAATGTATAAGTATTTCTTCTTATTTTTAGGATATTTTTCTAATATATAGTGACTTTAAGAGTGAATGCTTTTATAATTGTAGAATAATTTTTAATATATTTGAATAATATTAAAAGAATTGAAGTACTTTTTAATTTTATTTTCATATTTAATTAAATAAAATAAAAAGATTTAATTATTGCATGTAATAACAAATTTTTGAGATTATTTATTTACTTATAATATTAACTATAAAGTAAATCTATTCATGTCCTTATTCGTAATTTGATACTTAAAAGCACTTTTTGAAAAGGTTGGTCAAACACAAATTATTGCTCAAAAGTGTTTTTCAGAGTGATTAGTCAAACACAAACTGCTTATCTCCAAAAGTACTTTGTCAAGAAGCATTTTTTTTTAAAAAAAATCTCAAAATAAGCTGATTTTTCCAGTTTGGCCAAACAGGCTATAAGTCAAAGTACAATAATAATTGGATCAACCAATAAGTATTGGTTTTCGATAATATTTATTTGATTTATTATTAAAAACATTTACTAAAATAGCTGCATATTATTAAAACTAGGGATTAGATATTAGTCATATATAATATTTCAATACCAAAAAACCTTTACGGCAAGCGGAACAAATTAAAAAAGGCATTAGATCGATATGTACAAAAATCAAGATTTTCAACGTGCAAACGACGTACCTTACCAGTTGTATTAGAGATTGGAGAATGTGGTGTGAAGCTGACGAGTCTCGAGTTGAAAGAAGACGAATACTTTATGTATATATACAAGGAGCAAGGAATAAAACTTTTATATATGCACTAACAAGGGAAAGGAATCCACACGAGGCACTAGTAGTATTAGATGCCATACCAGTATAATTTGGTGTAAACATTTTATATGAGTAAGTTTTGACCGAGCATGAATTTGTTCGAGTACTTGCCAATTAAGGTGCCAAGGAGACATTTCTTTAAATGATGTAACGAGGAAATAATGTAACTTCACCAACAAGGGTTGTGGTGGAGTGGTAAGTACTCCTTCATCTTTAACCAGAGGTTTCGTGTTCGAGCCATGGGTATGGAGTCGCCTTTGTTAGGGAGCGCTATATGGGACTTCCCGACGCGAATCCAGATTTAGTCGGGCCCCAATGCAGGTACCGGACACCGGGTGGGAAACCAAATAATAATAATAATAATAATAATAATGTAACTTCAAGTAATGTAATAATGTAACTTCCCTTTTGAGTTATTGTTATTTGTGTAATTATAATTATAATTTTCTAGATTATCTAGTCAAATTTGTATAAGATTTTCTTTTTATGTGATTTTCATGTCTTTCCCCTATATTTAGTCTAATTATTCAAATATATTCCAATCAATATTTACTACTATATACTTTGAAAGAAAAAGACAAGAGTGGTAAATTTTGCTATAGCTTTTGCCTTTTAGATAGGGGTGGCAAATGGATTGTTTGGGTTGTATTTGAGTTGGTCAAGATGGGCTGACTCATTAAATGGGTAATTGTCCAACCCTGCCCAAAGTTCATTTGGGATATAAGATGGGATGGGTCAAGATGGGCGAAACAATGGGTTGTAACTCAACCCGCCCAAATTGACCCAAATCTTTGCAATATTTTCAACTTTTAAACAAGCATATATAAAAATTATCTTATGTTTTGGAATTAAAGGTCAATTCATGTCAAATGATTTCTTTCCTCAATTTGGATTTAGAATTTTATTTGATAGTTCCTCATCTTATGGTGAAAAACGAATTCATAAAGAAAATGTTTTTCAAATATGCAAATCAACCAAACATGAAAAAATTAGAAAATATTTTCCAGCACATGGGTAGGTAGAACTCTAAGATTGAACATTTTCATTAATCAAGGTTGGGGATCATCGTGGGTCCATTTGGGCTGATGGTTTTTTAAGGGGTTAACTTGGGCTAGCCCAAAACAACCTATTTTCAAAATCATTATAGCCAAAACCTATTAAAACTTGGGCGGGTTGGGCGGATCAAATGAGTTTGGGTTAGCTTTGCCACTTTTATGACTTTACATTACTCTAAAATGCAGGGGCGGCCCGACGAGTTTTGTGGAATAAAACTAAACTTTATTAGGGGCTTTAACTTCTTTCTTTTTTTTAATTATTTATTTATTTGAAATCTATTTTTCTAGTGTTTCTTTGTTACAAAGTTATTAATAATTTTCTTATAATCAATAACTCCTAATAAGTCTTTCTTAATTGGCAATATAGTTAATCCATTTAATCTTTATTGAAACATTATTTATCTCAGGTGGGATTTTATCAATTTTAATTTTAAAAATTTCTTTCCGCTGAAACGGAAACAAAAGTTATTACCATTATTTCATAAGTAATATCGGCATTGGAAAAAAGGATCAATTTTTTTTATTTGACCAAGTGTATCAATTAAACTGTTATCTTCTAATTATACTATTTTTCTTAATATTTTTAATTCCAAAAATAAATCTAAACCATCAATATCGAATTAATTATTATGCTTTAAGGAACATTCAAGATTAAGGCAATAGTTTTACAAAATTTCATCATCTAGTGATCTTAATCTTTACCGCTAAATAGAAAACCAAATATATTTTCGTATGCTTCGAATTGTTCAAATATATTTTGAATTAAAAAAAATAATTTTGTCTACTATGTATACAGTAATCAATTTCCAAAGGACTCTTCGAAAGATTTTGAGATTTTATTATCACATTCTTATCAAATTTGTACTTCCTATATATCATGCGTTTTGCAAATCATTCTTCTCTATACTTGTTTAAAAAAAAAAATCAAAACTTTTTCACTTCACAGAACATTTAAACTTATACATAACCTATTAGGTGTAATAAATAATAGGGCACCCAAAAATATGGGCCTAAAGCAGTTGCTTTAATTGCTTGCTAAACTGTTTCAAAAAGTGAAAGGGTTCTTGTTTATCCAACTGGGAAACGGTTAAGGAGATCAAATGGAGTTTATTCTTTATTATCAACACGAACAGAAGTAACAAATTGGAAACAACATCAGTTAGTATACTATTGCAAATCCTGGTGGGGTGAATATATATGTATTTGAAAAAGCTTATAAGTAATATACACTGTCAGTGTAATGATACATAATGATGCTCGTAGTTTATTCCCTCTTCAATGGAATTCATAAAAAACCTTTCCATTTTTGTTAAAGTCCACATCATCAGTTTCAGATGGCCGCTATGAGGACTAGTAGAGGAACAAAAGGCCGACTATTAATGTACATTGATCATTCTGAACAAGATAACTAGTTGCATAGCAACTTGATACACTGATTACAAAATTTCCTAACACATTCATTTTTTTCTTTTTTCTTCTTCTTTTCCTGTACAGTTTGCATACATTTACAAGGAAAGATGTCATGGCAGATACTGTTGAAGACACTCTTTTAACTTTTGGAATGTAACTGGCTTTGATACAAAAGAGTCCATACCATTTGCATAACACTCTTCTGCACTTTCTGATAATGCATTGGCTGTCATCTGCAATAACGTAAACGAGTTTCATCAGTAAGCAGCAGCAGCAGAGAATTAACCGGAAAAGAAAAGCAATGCATGAAACGATGAAAAAACAAGCTAGGAGGCTAGCCACATAAATGTCCTAGTATTTGGAAGCTTCAATATGTTAGGAATAGCCTGATATTTTTATTTTTTTCATTTGCATAAACAGCTATATATGCATTTAGTGTTTAGACTCTTACTGCAATGATAGGAATCCGCTTCCCACTTCCTTGTGAAGGAGACACCTCTTCATCAATGCCAGCATCCTTTGCTGCGTCCCAGTTACCAGATTCCTCAAATGATCGTATCAATCTTGTAGCTTGAAGACCATCCATGACTGGCATGCACACATCCTGCACAAAATAAAAAATAGCATTATTCGAGTCCCTGGATAATGTTTGTTACCAAATTTAAGCTGTTAATGCATGTAGAGAACAAGAAAGTTTCTGTTTATAGGTACGTCATCTGCTGCAAATATTGGACAAGACAGCACATTGTCATCTGGTGCTACATTTCTTATCTGGATACTTATGGACTGAGAATGTGGAAGTCCCAAATCTGAAGCTTTTCTTATTTAGATGTTCAAGGACTCTCATTTTAACTGTGCAATAGATGGGATACTAACATGACCAAGAAACATGCATGTGTAGGAGTATAAGCCACCATGCTACATGCTTATAAAGCTTCGCCAAAAGAAAATCAAACATACCATTAGAATGAGGTCATAACTGTCGCGTTGAACAGCACGCACAGCTTCTACTCCATTATTCACTATATCTATGTCATGACCCAACTGCTTCATCATCGACCGTGTTACCATCACAAGTATTTTGTTGTCTTCTACAAGGAGGATATTGGGTTTTGTTGAGGTTTTTAAAGTCTTTGCAGCATTGCTAGAAGAGCACTCAGAACTTCTATCAGGTTGTTCCTGCAGCTGACTTTTTTCTATTTTCTCTGTAATTTCACCTTGATCTCTTTTTGCATCAGTGGACGTTAAACAAGGGGTATGGAAGTGATGATCTACAACACCATTACTCGTTTGCTCTCTACCGGACGTGCTTGGGTTGCCAGAATTTCGGGAGTGTCTCAACGAAGACTCAGGCTCAGAAGATGTATCAACAGCATCAGCTACTGAACATGCATCTTCTACTGAACCTGTCTCTTTTGATGTATTGCTATGGGAAGGGAAAGAATAGGAGTTCACTGGCAACCCGTTACTCTTATTCGAAGTGTTAAACCCAAAACCGTTTGCTGATAGTTTTGTGCCTCTTCCAGAACTGTGTGAAGAAAACAACGAGCCTAAAGTGCGCGGTTGGAATTGGAAAAAGCCAGAATTTATATCATCATCATTTTCTTCGGAAGCAGTATCATGATTATCTATTTCGGAGAGTTCTTCATTGTCATCCGAATTATCACACAAAGGCGAAACCGTGTAAGGTAGAATAAATGTAAAGGTAGATCCATGGTGCTCTTTGCTGGATACAGTCATATGACCTCCCATAAGCTCAGCCTGTTCAATTAAAACATGAGGGGTCAAGGTAAGTACTAATATCATAGACACTTCTGCTAAAGTCATGTCACCATAAGTGAAAATTGTTATGCCCTTTAGTGAACGTAGCCATATTTACGGGATCATAAAATGATGCTTGCTAAGAAAAAGCAACTTTATTAATCCAGATGAACCAAGAAAACATAAAAGGTTAGGCATTGTAATATAAAAGGCCCCATGACTCCATGTGAGGGATGTAACTTCACAATTTGCCACTATATCGGGAAATTTAAGGATATTACAACAATATCCCACAAGCGGGATCCCACAAGCGGGATCTGGGGAGGGTACTATGTACGCAAACCTTACTCCTACCTTGTACAGGTAGAGAGGCTATCTACGATAGACACCACGGCAAGCAAAATCACAGTATTAAAGAAGAAGAAATATAGTAGTGAAAGGAAAGTTTAAGGATGTTATCATAGATAATGTTATGACTCAAAATACAAGAAAGCTAAAAATTATCAAAGAATATCGACTTGAATACTAGTTGATTTGTCCTACCAATAGGCTCTTTCTTTAGTAATTTTTTCATATTATTGAGTAAACACTTCAATTACCAGTTGTTTGCAGATTGCCAATCCTAGTCCTGTCCCACCATACTTCCGAGCAGTATCTGCTCCAACTTGCATATATTTCTTGAATAGAGTGGGTATTGCATTTTCTGTTAATCAAGGTAAAACTGGCTTAGCAACAATAGAACCATAATTTTTAAAATTAAATAAAATAAAGAGCCAAGTTATGGCATCATGAATATGCCAACAGACTTAAATAAGAAATGCAGAGTTTGTAAGTACCTGGTATTCCAATCCCAGTGTCGTAAACATCACAACGTATCCACACAGTTGTTTCCTGCTGGTTAGAATCATCCAGTTCATCTTCTATTGAAGCCCCATTTTGTTCTGAATAATTGCACCCCCCATTGTGCATCCGACTTTCATTTGCACCATCAGCATCTTTGCATCCACCAGAGCCTTTTCGAACAAGGGCGTTGTGAGATGGTGATGTACAGTTATCCTCCTTCCATATCTTTGCTGAAACCTTTGAATTATCAGAAGCCATCCTCTTGTGGGATCCTTGTTTCACAAGAGGAGATGGCTCGGCAACCACATATAGCTTTATACCAACCTTTCCCTCATGAGTAAATTTTATAGCATTGCTGGATAACATAAAAAAACTACTTTAGTGCACCTAAGATAAATGAAAGGACTACACATAATGCAGTGATAAGCACATATCAACATTTCAGTAGTTGTGTCGCGTTACATGAAAAGGAGATCCAAGATGATGAACTGGATGAATGAAGCAAAGGTGGCATTATAGTTGTAAGTATCTTATTGATTCATGAAAAGACAAATATTAAGTGTTTCTCAACAAACAGAAAGAGAATCTTTTCTGGTACTTTACTATGAAATAACAGGATGCCAAAATTTGGGATGCTCAAGTAACAGAAGGATGTCCACATTTCATTTCTTTCCACTGTAGAGATATCTTTGATTTGCAGAGAACGAGAACAAGACTAAAAAAGAAATAAGAACATGCAGGAGATGTTTCAACTAATGAGCACTATAGCATGAATGATCTAGCACCACGGAAGCGTTCAGCAACCAACATACCTGATCAAGTTCGTGAGAATCTGGCGAATTCTTAGTACATCCCCAATAACCTGATTTAAGGAGAACTCTTCAGTAGGAAGACCATAAAAATAAACTGGATAGATAATGAATTTGGGGGGGAACAAGCTGTTAGACATGCTTTTATTAGGTCAAATTTCTAAATCATAACTGTGAGGAGTCCAGGTCAAATGGTCAACAGACATGTACACTGTTTTCCAAAGCTTTCAACCGCTCCTATAGCACTCATCTCACTCAAATAGTTGCAAGAATAATACAAACAGAAAAGCTATTCCTTCAATTGGATGCTCATCAGTGAATGACAGTAAGGTTGGTCTGGTATGTGCAAAAAGAACACAGATGATGCCTGCTAGAATTTTGGCTTGGAATATCAAACACGGCTGCTAGTCATAATCTTCTACATATTGCTAAAAAGTTGAATGCTCATATTCATGTTTGTTACATACTAAATTGCAGGTGAAGGTATCTCCAACATTTTGCCAAACTAGGAATAAAAATTGAAAATATAATCCTTACAAGAAATCTGGATTGAGGAGTTCCTGGGCAGTCAATAAGTTAGTGCAATCACTAAGTCCATTTCATGATGCTTGTTGTTTTTAACTTTGAATCAATTCATAATCTCCTTGAGTTGCATTCAATTATAATCGAATAGCTCCTGATTTGGTACTAGTGCAGTTCTGATCTATGAAAAATAACTCTACGCCCAGAAAAAGCAACAAAACTCTTGCTTTGACTTACTTACAAGCCAGAATAACAAGATGCCGAGGTGCTCAATCGGGTTCAGAGCAGAGACCAAATAGTAATTTATAGTTAATAAATTGTAAAGCAATAAATAATATGAAACTGATATCTTTCTGAGCTTTTTTTGGTGTCATGTTCTTATAAATGGGGTCGAACAATGGGGCGAAGTTAACATCAACGTGAATAATTCATGGTAGAGTTCTTACCTCAATAGGAACATCTTCAGAAACGTGTCCTTCCAAAGTTAACATTTTCTGTAGTGATGCTGCTGCAGTTTGCAAGACATGCTTTACAACCTCCCTTGGTCGGAATTTTGTGGCTTCCAACTTCATTACTCCTGAAGAAGAATTATATAATTTCTTTCTTTCAGTACGATCAAGTTACTCGAAGTATATATAACCATTTAATGATAAGAGAAGAAACAAAATCACTCAGACACTGACAAATGTTGTTCATGTAAAATTCCATAGAGTTAATTAGCATATCACTGAGACACTTGTGTTATCCAAAAGGAAATCTAAACAGAAAAATTGTTTTCTCAAATTTGCAAACTACCTCTTGTCCAAATAATTATCATATCCTTTTCTATATTCTTATTTCTTAAACTCTTCATCTATTGAACAATGTCCTTCAACTTTCCAGCTAAGTTTGTAAATCAAAAACTCATGAAATTCATTCCTACAATAGACAGTGAAAACTGGATCTACACCATTCATAGCAACATCCACATTCTAATTAACATCTAGGAGATAGCGTCAAATTCTTTAGCAAATACTGCAACATAAGAGAGAAGAGGAAATGAAGTTGAACCTGATTCAACTTTGGAAAGATCAAGGATATCATTTATTAGTTGAAGAACCAAGTCTCCTGAAGATAACATTACATTCACAAGCTGACGTTGTTCCTTGTCCAGTTTTGTGTTAGAAAGAATCTCGGTCATGCTGACTACTCCTGACAAAGGAGATCTAATCTCATGAGACATGGTTGCAAGCATTTGTTTTGCTCGCATTGTCTCCTCTGCAACAAATAAAAGAAGATAACATTAGTGATGATTATTCTTCTAGCAGCTGACTCCACATATATATACATAAAAGCATATAATGTGCAAATGAACCTGTTATGTGAATAGTTTTGTTAAGTTCTGTCTCCTTGGCCTTCTGTACAGCTATCTCTTCTCGTAGCTTTGCCATTCTTTCTCTTTTCCTTACCTGCAATTTGATCATTAACATTGCTACTGCGCTTTCATAAATCATTCACCATAAATACGTTGATGATAAAGCTCAAAGAGTTAGCAAAGAGATGCAGAGAGTCTTATATGGAACAGACTTGGATTTTGATAGAAAGGCAGAATTACCAACAAGAGTTACTAGTAAGAAATGCAGACCATTGGATTTTGATGATAAAGCTGAAGTTTTGAACAAAATAATTCAAAATTTCCTCGGAAACATTATAGCGGATACCAACAAGAGCTACTGGTAAAGAATTTAACTCACCTGATCAGTTATCTCCATTCCCATATAATTTACACCAATGGTCTCTCCTGCCTTACTGAACACAGGTTCGACATATATTAGAAAGGTCTTTGACCCAAATAGTCCCGTATCGAATGTAATTTCCCTCTTTGCCGGTATTCCTCGCTCCAAAACCTCTTTTTTGAAGTCTTGAGATTCCTTTACACCAGCACCAGTAAAGATTTCTACATCTGTTTTCCCTATGATATCCTGAAAGATAAGTATGATTGAGGAAAGCATATACCAGATTCTAAAAGACCTTTATAAATGCCAAAGAAGTTCCTCAAAGTGAACGAATGAGTAATAAGAAGATACTAACTCCCCTCCAGAGAGAATGAGCAACCTCACATTTTCTAAGGAGAAGTTCTATAGCATATTATGTTAAAATACCTCTTCACGCAAACTTGGGAAATGATTGTAGATAAAACGATAGCGCAACTCTTTATCCTGCACCAAAGAATATTGGAACACTTAGTTTCTTCCAAACATATGATGTCAATAATGAATATGCCTTCTAAATAGAAGGAAAATGATAAAGAGGTTAAAGAAGATTTGGAAGTGGTCCAACTACTGGTGACAAATGAGGACAATTATATTTAGGAAGAGGGAATCGGGGGAATGAGTAGAAGGAAAAAATTCATCACCCCAATTACTTCTAATATCTAGCAGAAAAACTGATCAGATCATTGAAGTATGCAGAGATATCCAATTAAACTTTGTTTCTTACAACAATTGAGGAAAGGGAGATAGACTGTTTCGATGCTAACTACGTGTAGCTTGCATTTTCAAGTACGACCAATTGGACTATGCTGGAAGCCAGGACTTTCTCACACTTGCGACTGATGCAAACAAACACTAAAAGACATTTTGAGTAGGCATTTAAAATATATATGCAGAAGTGATTCCTCCATTATCTGGCTTAAGTTTAATCAGAAAGGCCATTTTGAAGAAGTCTACCACACAAGCATCAATAGTTAAAACTTCTTTTCCTATTTATGATAGTAGGAAATGCATGGTTTTAGTAAATAAGGTAACTGGTATTTAAATCATTAGGACAATGTGAGAGCTTCTTATGTCCCCGGGATGACAGATGGTAGTTGTTAGTAGTGTAGCATATGTGTTTGCAGTCTGCAGCTCCTATACTTGACTTATCCATTGTTCGAGTAGTATCTAAGGCTCAGGCACAGCTTTAGAAATGACAGTTCTAAAAAGTATGTTGCTAGACTTTCGCAAATGATTTGCGCAACTCATTTACTCTCCAGCCTGTGTTCTGTCAACTGTTTACCTAGGCTTGTAGATTAATTAATTGAGTTGCTTATAATGATGGGGAAGAAAATATCAAATTTATTCACAGAGCATGACTTAGTTTGATGGTAAAAAACATCATATCATGATTTGATTTTGAAAATCATTGAGGAAGATACAACATATGTGAAGCTAATACTAGGCAAGAGCAAATGAAGCTGATGTCCCATTAACTCAGAGAACTGTAATAACATACATGATAATGTTGGAGCAGCCAAATTTAAGACATAGCTGTCTATTCTCTTCATCTGAAAAAGAATTCCATTTTGCTCGGTAGCTTTAACTACTACAAGTAGGAAAGGTACAGAAATTTACATACAAAAAAATGGAAAGAACTAGAATGGAGAAACAAAATTAAGAAGAGAAAATAAGTCTGGTTAGAAGTTTGTAAAGCAAAAGGATACAACAAGGTAATATCTACAGAACTATATAACATGATTTTGGGAGAAACGTTAGGCAAGGTCAGCTAATCATTCTTAGAGAAAACTGACCTGGTGGCCTATGACAACCGGTGCATTCTGGAGGACAAAATGTAAGAAATTATCTGCTCTTTTCAGAACCTGAGATAATTCTTCCACTGGAGAGGACTGCCTTTCAAGTTTTTCTATGCTTTCCTGCAATTTCTCAAGTAGTGTCTGCTCCCTTTGAACGCTCGCTTCCAACAACTTCCCCAAATGTTCAGCTCTCTGCTTCCAGTACTTTATGCTGTCATACTCAGCATCTATTTCTAGTTTGTCTTGAACTCTCACATCATTCCTTTTCCTAGGAACCTCATGGAATATGTATCTCTTCAATTCTTCATCCAATATAGAGATTGGACGCTTATCACCCCCATATCTTTCCTCCTCGAATTGATACTTCTCCAATATCTCCAATTTCTTGAGCTCTGATTCTTGTTGTTGCTTGCTAAGACTGTCAAGCTCTTCTCTGAGTAGCCTTACAGCATTTTCCTGCTTATATTCCCAGTTCTTTACCAAGTAGGCCAACTGAGATGACCCTTTTTCGCTATAATTAGTAAGTTCGGAGAGGCGCATGAAATCAACTATTGTGGAATCCTCATTGATTGTAACCTCCTCCAACATATCTTGATCTAGTCCTGGATTATCTATATTGAATTGTTTTCCAGCTTCATTCATATCTTCAGGCCACATCGACGAAAGCATTTCCATTTCCATGTCCATGTCATCTGCTTGACCACTTTCCATCTCGCAAACCATTTTAGACTTATTCTATGTTACAATCAGAAAGTCAAACTATTGCTGAACTTTACTCTCAGGATACAATTCTCGCATCTGAGCTTAACTTAACTGAATTTTCAATAAAGATCCTCAACACGGAGAGCTATAAGGAGAATGAGAAATTGTTCTAGGCGCATGTGACCATTCGAGATCCTTTTGCTGAACTGCTTAAAAAGGCTGCATACAAAATGGATAAGAAAGATGAGTGTATTCATTCATAATTGGAAAAACCAATGTGAGACTCATGTATCAGTTGAGAGGCAAGTGCAACAAAGAGCAAATAGATGAATATACACATAATCAATAGGATATATACAACAGATAATACCAAATTGCTGGCCAAAAGCCACTACACCTTTCTTCAATAGAACAACTAAAAGCTGAATCTCTCTGAGAAATTTCCACAAGCATTAAGAAGGCTTCATCTTTTAAGATCCAAATATAGGAAGTGAAAAGTGACAGAATCATCAGCAAGAATTTATTCCAGTTTGCTTCATCACAAGTCACCAATGAAAAACTTCAACTTGTCAAATTTTTTCTTTTTACAGCAGAAGCTAGTAAAATTGTTGGTATATCATTGATTTGAAGCAAAAAAATCTTCTGCAATCAAAAGCTAATGTTAATTGTTGAAGAAATTATCAACAAACTTAAGTTATGCATCAACATGAGCAAATGATTCGTATGGGGTAGCAAAAGAAAAAAAAAATCAACCCTTTATTGCAACCTCCAACAAGAATATAAAGAATACTACAATTCAAGAACATAATTGAGGTGGGACATATACTTAATGCCTCAAAGATTAATAATTCAGATGAGAAAAAAATTGAAAAATTAGCCAACTTGGATTCATCAACTAACTCATAATACAATGAGCAACTCAAATTGCCTATTCCAATGAAAAATGTGCTAATAAGCAATGCAAACTGAGATCAAATTTCACGTAACACAGATACCAAAGTCAACTAAATGACTTAAAGTTGTCACCTTTCTTTGTTTTCAAGAATTCTTGAAACTTTCTATTGAATCAGAACAAGAAGAAGAAGAAGAAGAAGAAGAAAGTTGGTTGAAAAATTTCTGAGTCACACCTTCTCTCCTTTTCACTGTAGATCTGAAAGAATCTCTTGAAAGTGCTCAGTCAAAGATAAAAATAATACCCCAAGCCTTTGGACCTTTATGAAGAATGTTAAAGGAGACCATGTGAATGCAAAGAGAAAAAAACCACCAAAAACCCAAAAAATAAAAATTTTAAAACAAAAAATATGTGGAGACCAAAAGAAACAAACTCAAGAAGCCATGTGCGTTTTGTAAGTCTACTTATTTTCTTATGTTTGTTCCTTTCAATATTTTATAAACAACCCCTCATCACATTTCTCCAAATCCTTCCTTTTATAAATATGTCTAATTTTTCGAGTTAGATTCATAGTACTCTTTTTTTCATCTCAAATATGAAAATCGAACAACATTCAGTTTTATGTGCAATTTCAAGAAAACTCTCTTAATTTTTCTTTCTCTCTCTTGTTGTACTATTGTTTAAACAAGAAATGAATCAGCTGCTAGTAACTATAATATAGTTGTAGGAGTCGTTTTTTTTTTTTTTTTTTTGTGGTGGCAACTAACTAGACAAAGAGGGGTCTGCGTATTCTGTTTCTTGGTTTTTAAATTTGGAGAAGACGGAGGTTGTTCCCCGCCTTTTACGAGGTGACCTACTTTTAAGGCGCGTGTATCTCACTATCCATCTCTTTGGATGAGTCAGTTTCTCTCTGTTGTTGACTTGTTGTACTTGTACGTAAATGTATTGTATATATGCGTTGTCCAATGATTAATATGTATTTACACCAAACACCTTATAGTTTAGGTCTTTGGACACTTCACCCCTCTCTTTTACTTTTTGCCATTTACATTTCTTTTTGTCAAATATTAATAAAATATGGAGTATTACAATATCAAAACATGAAAGATTCTCTTCTAAATATTGAAAATTACTTTAAGAATTAGTCTATATTTATTGTACTCTCGTCATTCTAATTTATGTGGCACCACTTGACATGGCATGAATTTTAAGAAAGAAACGAAGACTTCCGTAACTTTTGATCTAAAACAAACCTTCGACATTTATGTAGGTATAAATTATCTCATTACGGATAAATAAAAATTTTAAAATTAAATTATTTCTAAATATAGAAAGATGACAACTTTTTTTAGAACAAATTAAAAGAAAAAAAGTATGTCACATAAATTCCAACAACTAAAGTTATTAATTTTCTCATCATTGCATATCACCGTTCTTAGTTTCGCTATTGTTATTGTACTCTTTTGCATATGCACACATGATAAAGAGGAATTATGTTAAAACTCCCCTTAATGTTGTTAATATAACCCTTTGACACCCTTCATTCCTAATTTTATACTATATTACACTTCAAACCCTTTGGTTAATATTGATATTTAAAAATATTGTTGAAAAGATTGATCCAGCATTATTTTTGAAACTTTATGACTTGTTGAACCTATTTCACTTTTTGTAGAATAAGTAGGATATTAAACGTTTCTTGTCTTACCAGTAGTTATAAGATGTGCGTGACATAAAATTAGAGAATTTACTTTTTACATATTGTGCTTGAAGAAAAAATTGAATGTTAGGAGTTTACTGTGTGTTTGTTTGTGAGTACGTACTTAAAATTAGAGAAATTACTTTATTACATACGTAAGGGCATAATAAATATATATGCACGTGTTGAAATACATATTAACATCTGGCCCTTTAATTTATGGCTTGTCTTTAAATAGGGATAAAGTGTGTGTAAATTACTTTCAAAATCTGGGATATACAAAATAAAACTTTTTTGGTAATTTACTTAAATAGTTATCCTCTTTACGAAATGAAGTCTTTAATTTCCTGTGCGACCACTGGAAACTTTTCTACTACGCCTTTTAATTTCTATATATTTTTCCTACTTGTAATGTTAATATTCAAGAGTAGAATTTAATGTGAAATTCATTAATTCTTTTTTTTTTTCTTCTCTACAGATGGAGAATTCGTGCAAACTATGAATGAGTTTCAAATTACTAGCGACTAAGAGTTATGTGATGCAAAGACTATTCAACAGCACGTTATTTCTTTAGTTCTTTCAAATTAAATCTTAGTAGCTTTCTATCATTTTCATGTGTTTATAAAAAAAAAAAAAAGCTTTCTATCATTTTCATTTTTATTTCAAAAGTATTTTGAACTTTAGCTTCTATCAGTCTTACTTTTATTCCAAAAGTATTTTGAACTTTACATATTGATCCCTATTTCTTATAATGATGAAAGAGTCCAAATTGTCGAGTAAATTTCATAGGTGGTCATTCAGCTTTGTGTCCATTACCCAAAAGTTATTTTTTTTGTTACGTAAAAGTCATTCAATTTTGTGTTCAATAACCAAAAGTTACTTTGTTACACAAAAATTATTTTACTTTGCTCTAGCTATCACAATAGTCACCTTGACCAGATTTTATAATATTTTTATTAAAAAGTTTATTATGACATTGGCATTATAAATCCTCTCATTTATCCAATACCTTCTATATTATATACTATATAATATATTTTTACCTAGGTATTTTATTTATAATTACAATAACTTTATATTATTTTATAATATATTCGTACATTTAATTTTTTCCATGACACTCAATTTGTTGAATCTTATTCAAACATGAACATATTTTAAAATTTTAAAAAGACAGAAAGTATTTATTTTTTAATATTTATTTGAAAAAATAAAACAAATTTGTTTAACAAATGAGTGTTTTATAGTCAGCAAAACTCTAAGAAACATTTAACGATATTTATGATTAATATTAAAATTTTAAAGCTTTATCTGTTAATATTATTAATTTGAAAGTGTCAATCTGGTGTGTCGGTGTTCAAATATGAATATTTTATATATTGCATTAACGAATATATATGGCTTAGGTGATAAATTTGAGAGCTTTGATTTTATAATTTTTATTAAAAATATTTCATTAGACATGATTATATGTTAATTTGAGATTTTTTCACAGTAATGTTATTGACAAATTTAAAAATACTATCTATATATCTTAAAAATTACGTTAAGAGAAAACAAAATGTACGAATATATTATAAAGTAAAAATATAAAAATTATTTTTAATTTTAAGTAATATACTTATGTAAAAATATATTATATAGTATATAATATACAAGATATAACATAAATAGGAGGATTTAATATATCAAGGTCATAATAGACTTTTCAGGTAAAGGTTTTATAAAATCTGGCCAAAGTAATTATTGTAATAACTAGAGCATGGTAAAATAATTTTTGCGTAACAAAAGAAAGAAAAATGACTTTTGAGTAATAAACATAAAGTTGAATGACTTTAATTCCACGTAACAAAAAAAAAATAACTTTTGGATAATGAGCACAAAGTTAAATGACCACCAATGAAATTTACTCTCAAATGGACGAATATAATTGTCAAAAGGGATATATGTATTTTTAAATATTAGTTACTTAAAAAAAAGCATTTGGAGAAGTTTTCTGGAGATTTTCTTTTAATGAAAAAAATGTTTGAATAGCTGTTGTTTGTTAGAACTTTTGTCCTGTCCGGAAAAGGATTTTTCAGAAAATTCCCTCTAAGAAACTTTTCAGAAAAGTGTTCTAAGCTAACACATAGAGAAAAGTTTGCAGTTTTCTGAAACAATTTTCACGACCTTTAGCACCAAAGGTGAAACAAAAGGAATTGGGACAAATAAATAAAATATTAAATTTAACTAATACCTGACACGTCGCTCTCACGTAACCTTTAGATGCTAATTAGCAAATAATTTTTCTTACAGACGGAGACAAACCTTATAATAATCATCTTTAAGATTTTGAATTTAAATTCCCTTCGCATATGCTAACACAATAAGTCAGAATATATAATCCATGCTGGTTTCATAAATTGCTTTTATTACTTAATTATGTTTTTACTAATGGTAGAGTTTTCAATTCTTCAAAGTTTACGTTGTCGGAGCATATACTATTAACCATGAGTTTGGTTTGGATATTGTATTTTATGAATAATTATTTATTCAATTTTAATAAAAAATTTAAATAGATCATATATAGTCTGTGCCCTTTACTTATATAGTAGATGATTTAGTGTACAATGTTTAGCTTATAAGATTAAATCATCGGTTCTTATAAGTATAAAGTTTGAGTTCACAATCTAATAATGGAATTGGACAAACCATCACGAATGATTGTAGCACAGGATTAAATATAATTTATCTTGATTATGAAAATTGTTTAATTTCGACTTCTTGTGCTAGTACATTTTGTATGCATTGAACGGATCAAGTAGGGATAAATATTTTATTTGACGTAATAAAATAAATTATCTAGCCATTAAATATACTTATACTCTTAATCTTGATATAATTATTATTCGATGTGCATATAATTATTATTATTTTAATTTATTAAAAGGAGAGATTCTTTTGTGGGTCAATATGCCTAGTAAATTGGATAATAATAATAATAATGTATCTTGGTGAAGTAATAGTTAGTTGATTCAGCCCATATCTCGGTTTAGAGATTGATGATACACCTTTATTGCCACGACTCAATTTCCACTAAAGGTCGTGATAGCGCCCAACGTCGCCCTTAGACAAGCCAACATTGATCTATCTATTTAATTGCTTATTTTATTACTTTTGAAATTATGAATTTTATTTATTTAATAGAGAAACTAAGAATAGAAGCCATGGTGATGCAAAGCATAAATGACACATGAAAGAAAAATGGTGATAATATTAGGCAAAAAGAAAATCATAAACATCTACTAAAACTTTTCAAAACTCGGTGTCACACATGCACGACCAATCTAGTAGAATATACAAACCACTACAACTATTGTGTGAAATGAAATAGACAGAAATATAAAATGCAACAGAAAGGAGACTCCGGGTGCTGCAGATCGGAGAATGGGAGAGCAGCTCACCACTAAGTCTCCGGGTAATGTGGATACGCGCCTGAACGGACACCGGATGGATACCTACACAATTTGTGCAGAAGTGTAGCATGATCATGTAGAACAACGTGTACCCGGTAAGTATCTAGTCTAACCACGAAGAAGTAGTGACGAAAAGTCGACATCAACACTTACTAGTGGTCAATAAATAAAGTGTATGAATTATAAATAGGCACAGAATACAACAGTAACAATGGAATAAGAAATAATAAATAAGTGGTTCTTTAAGTAAATATCAATTTAAAATCTCCAAATATCACATGTCAATTTCAACAAATAAGAGCCATCAAGAAATTATCAATTCTCAAGTCACGAAGGAAATATCAAGTATAATCAAACTCCTAGAGATATTAAGCACGAGTTATGCCGAGGTCATACAGCCCGATCCATAATAACCGTGTACATATACTACCGAAGACATACGACCCGATCCATGGATGCATCTTATATATATATATATATATATATATATATATATATATATATATATATATATCTGATCCACATGAATAGGGATACTATTCGGATTACGGGACATACGTTTACAACACCATGATGGGGACATAAAGGAGCATAAATTTTCTATCAACAATCGAATACCCCGCCAAAACTTAAAGTAACGAAACTCGGTCTAACATAATCACTAATCAAATTTTAATTATAAATTCAAGTAATTAAACTAACATGTTGGGTTCAAATAATACAAGTATTGCATGATAAAGTCTTAAGTCTACCCTGACATAAACATGATTTTAACTACGTACGGACTCTCGTCACTTCGTGCGTACGTAGCACCCACATTAACAGATAATAATTTAAATACTTACGGGGTTAATTTCCTCTCACAAGGTTAGACAATAGACTTACCTCGCTTCCAAGTTCACTACTCGGCTATTCAACCATACTAATTGCCTCAAATCGATGCCAAACAATCCAAAACCAGCCAAAGGTCGTACAAACTAATCAATATATGCTCAAACGTTCATAATCTAACTATTAGAGTAATTACCCAACCCAATTTGAAATATTTTAAGAAGTCACTCTCGGGCCCACGTGCCCCGATTCCGAAACTTTTCATAGAATAATGTTACCCATAACCTTATGAACTTAAATATATAATTTTTACTCAATTCCATAATTATTTTCGTGGTATAATCCCATTTTTACCAAACCCTAGGTTTTTCAACAAAATCCAAAAATTTCAACAATTTTTATGTTAAAATCTACTAATAATCTATATATTAAACTCACATTAGGTAGAAATCACTTACCTTTAATTGCTAGGTAAAATTTCCCTCTACAAAAGCTCCAAAATCGACCAAGCAAAGTGTAAGAATGAGAAAAATAAGCCTAATCCTGACTTTAAAAAGTTTCTGCCTAGTGATCACTTCTTCGCCATCGCGAAAAGTGCCTCACGATCATGAAGGCAAAATTGCCCAGGCCTAGAAAAACCTCTTCGTGAATGCGAACAGGTCCTCGCGCTCACAAAGGCTAGCCCAGCCAAAGCATTGCGAACGCGACCTGCCCTTCGCGAACGTGAAGGGCAACGACCTGCTGACCCGAAGACCCAGCCCCTTCTACGTGAACACGTGACACTTATCGCGAACGCGAAGATCACAGGTCTTAAGCCTTCGCAAACGCGACCCCTTGATTGTGAACGCAAAGAGAAAAAGCACTTCAGCCTTAAATTCTTCATCGCAAATGCGTTAAACCCTCTACGTTCGCAAAGAAGGAAACCAGTAGTAGAAAATCTGCTATTTTGGACTTCACTCCGGTTGGTCTGAAACACACCCAAGCCACCTGGGACCCTATCCAAATACACCAATAAGTCCATAAATATAATAAGGGCCTTCTTAATTTTCCGTAAAATATAAAACAACATCGAAACCAAGAATCCCACCCTAAAACGAAATTAATAAACTTATGAACTTCAAACTTCTTCAACTAGCTCCGCGAATCATACTTAGACAACTCGGAATGACGCCAAATTTTACGCACAAGTCACAAATTACCATACGAACCTATACCTAGGCTCGAAATCTCAAACGGACATTAATATCACCAAAGTCTACTTCAAACCAAATTTAAGAAACTTTAAACCTTCAAGGCGCCAAGTTTCAATATCAAGCACCGAAACGCTCCTGGATCATCCGAAACTCGATCCGAATACACGCTCAAGTCCAAAATCATCATACGAACCTGTTGGAACCATCAAAATCCGGTTTCAAGGTCGTTTAATCAAAATGTCGACTCAAGTCAAACTTGACCACCTTAGGCCACTATTAAGGAACTAAGTGTTCTGAATTCAACCCGAACCCTTCCAAAAACAAACCAATCATTCCCGCAAGTCATAAAACAGTAGAAGAACATATGGGAAGTCTTAAATAGGAGAACAGGGATCTAGAAGCAAAACGAGTGATCGGATCATTACATTCTCCACCTCTTAAATAAACGTTCGCCCTCGAACAGGTCTAGAATCATACCCGGAGTGCTGAATAAGTGTGGATATCTGCTCCGCATGTTCTCTTCGGTCCCCCAAGTAGCCTCCTCGACTGGTTGACCCCTCCACTAGACTTTCCGCTGAAATCTTCTTAGATCTCAACTGGCGGACCTGCCTGGCAACAATGGCAAATAGCTCCTCCTCATAACCCAAGCTCTCATCTAGTTGAACAGTGTTGTAATCTAACACATATGACCTGTCGGCATGGTATTTCTGGAGCATAGACATGTGAAAAATTGGATGAACTCTTGATAGACTGGGAGGCAAATAAAGTCTATAAGAAACCTCTCCAACTTGCTCCAACACCTCAAATGGACCGATAAATCTCAGACTCAACTTGCCCTTCTTTCCGAACCTCATGATACCCTTTATTGGCTAGACTTTCAAGAGAACCCTCACGCCCACCGTAAATGATAAATCACGCGTCTTCTAATTCGGGTAACTCTTCTGTCTGGACTGAGCTATGCGAAGTTGCTCTGGTATCAAATTTACCTTATCCAAGTCATCCTTTACTAGATCAGTACCATATAACCTAGCCTCACCGGACTCAAACCATCCGTTAGAGGAACGACATCGCCGTCCATACAAGGCCTCAAATAGAGCCATCTCTATGTTGGACTGATAACTGTTGTTATAAGCAAACTCGGCCAAAGGTAAGAATTGATCCCACTTCCCTCCAAAGTCAATTTCACATGCTCAGAGCATATCCTCCAAATTCTAAACTGTCGGCTCCGACTGCCTATTGGTCTGCGGATGAAAAGTCGTGTTGCGCTCTACCCGGATACCAATCTCACTCCGTACTGCTCTCTAGAAATGTGAAGTGAACTGAGGGCCTCCATCTGAAATGATGGAAATAGGTACAACATGCAATCGGACAATCCTGAATATAAATCTAGGCCAACCTCTCTGAAGAGTATGTAGTCACTACCAAAATAAAGTGTGCCAACTTGATCAGTCGTCAACAATGACCCAAACAACATCAAATTTCCTCAATGTCCACGACAACCCAACTACGAAGTCCATAGTGATGCTCTCCCACTTCTACTTTGGTATAACCATTTTCTGAAGCAAGACAACCGACCTCTGGTGCTCATATTTACCCTGCTAGTAATTTAGACATCTCGCCACATACTAAACTATGTCCTTATTCATCTGCCTCCATAAAAAATGTTGCCTCACGTCACGATACATCTTCGTAGTTGTTGGATGAATAGAATATCGCGAATTGTGTGCCTCATCTAGAATCGTCTCCCTTAGGACATCAACATTAGGAACATACATGCGACCCTGGAGTTGCAGAATACTATCATCATTGATAGTAACCTCCTTGGCATCACCCCGTAGCACCTTCTCTCTAAGAACCAGCAAGTGCGGATCATCGTATCGACGAGCCTTGATCCACTCAAATATAGAAGACTGGGCCACAATACATGCAAGAACTCGACTAGGCTTTGAAATATCCAACCTCACAAGTCTAATTATCTAAGGACTGAATGTCTAAAGCCAATGGCCTCTCTTCTGCTAAAATGAATGCCAAACTCCCCATACTCTCGACCTTCTTGCTTAGGGCAGCGGCAACCACATTCTCCTTGCCCGAATGATAGAAAATAATAATATCATAAATCCTTGAATAACTCAAGCCACATGCACTGCCTCATATTAGGGTCCCTTTGCTTAAACAAATGCTGCAAACTGCGATGATCAGTGTAAACTTCGCACAACACCCCATAAAGATAATGCCTCCAGATTTTGAGGGCATGAACTATCGCGGCCAACTACAAATCATGTACGGGGTAATTCTTCTCGTTGGGATTCAGCTGACGTGAAGCATATACAATAACTTGCCCCTCCTACATCAATATACAACCAAAGCCAACACGTGAAGCATCGCAATACACAATATATATCCCTGTACCGGAGTGTAATACTAACACAGGTGTTGTAATCAATGCGGTCCTGAGCTTTTGGAAGCTTGCCTCACAATTATTGGACCATCTAAACGGCACCCATTCTGGGTCAATCTAGTCAAAGGAGCTGCAATGGACGAGAAGCCCTCTACAAACCGACAATAATAACCTGCTAGACCCAAGAAACTCCTGATCTCGGTCGATGTGGCAGGATGAGGCCAACTCTGAACTACCATGATCTTCCTGGGATCCATCTTGATACCCTCACCTGATACACATACCCCAAGAAAACCACAGAAATCTAACCAGAACACGCACTTAGAGAACTTAGCATATAGCTTTTGTTCCCACAAGGTCTGATGTAAAATCCTCAAATGCTGCTTGTGCTCCTCCATACTAAGCGAGTAGATTAATATGTCATCAATGAAGATGATGACAAATGTCTCAAGATATGTCCTGAACACGCGATTCATTAAATCTATAAATGTCGCCGGGGCATTAGTCAAGTCGAAGGAAATCACTAGAAGCTCATAGTGTCCATATCTAATCCGAAAAGCCGTCTTCAGAACATCCGAAGCACGAATCCTCAGTTGATGATACCCAGACCTGAAGTCAATCTTAAAGAACACTCTAGCACCTTGTGACTAATTAAGCAAATCATCAATGCACGGCAACATGTACTTATTCTTGATAGTGACTTTGTTCAGTTGGTGGTAATCAATGCACGTCCATATACTCCTATATTTCTTCTTCACAAACAATACTGGTGCACCCCAAGGCAACACACTCAGCCTGATAAAACCCCTATTGAGAAACTCCTAAAGTTGTTCCTTCAACTCCTTCAGATCCATGCAGTACGGTGGAATAGAGATAGGTTGGATGCCTGGTGCCAAATCAATACTGAAATTGATATCATGATCTGGTGACATGCCTGATAGATCAGAAGGAAATACACCGAAGAACTACCGCACCACGGGCACTGAATCAATCGTGGGAGTCTCCACAGCAGTATCCCGAACATAGGCCAGATAGGCCAAACAACCTTTCTCGACGTATGTCGAGCCTTCAAGAAAGAGATAACCCGACTAGATGTACTGATAGATGAACCCCTCCACTCCAATATAGGAAACTTTGGCATCGCCAAGGTAACAGTATTGGCAGGGAAATCAAGAAAGGTATAGTATGGAGACAACCAGTCCATGCCCAAGATGACCTTAAAGTCAGTCATATCAAGTAACAGAAGATCCACTCTGGTCTCATAACCACAAAAAGTCACTATACAGGACCGGTAAACCCGATCCACAATAACAGAATCACCCAATGGCATGGACACATATACAGGAACATCCAAGGACTCACGAGAGACATCCAGATAAGGAGAAAATAGAGAAGATACATATGAATAAGTAGACTCTGCATCGAATAGTACCAAAGCATCCCTACCGTGAACAAAAATAATACCTGTGATCATGGCGTCTGAGGCTATTGCATCTGGTCTGGATGGAATGGCATAGAACCTAGCTGAAGCGCTACCTGGATGGCCTCCACCTCTAAGGGGACCCTTACCTAGCTTCCTTCCACCTTTGGCCGGTCGCACGGGCAATACGATAGTTGGTACAGTGATCATAAACTAATGGCCCTGTTGTAGTGCCTTTCCCCGATGCCTGGGGCAAAACCTCCTCATGTGACCAAGATCCTCGCACTCATAGCAACCCCTCGGTGCGAAAGACTGCAAACTCCAAGTCTGAATCTGGTGACCAGAATACCCACTGTAGGAACCCTGAATAGCCGATGGACGGTAGGTACTCTCTAGGATGGCGCTAAAGTAGGGCCGCGTCGGAGCACTCTGAGCAGGCAGTGGTGCTGAATACATAAGTATGCTAGACTGTCCCCTTATGAATTGACCTCTGCACTCAGACGGGGCACCACTGAATCTTCTAGAATGGCGAGGCCGCTTCTCCCTTGTTGTTTACAATCGACCCTGGCTGCGGATACCTTAGATCCTCCGAGCTATCTCCATAACCTTCTCGTAAGAAGTCTCCATCTCAACCTCTTGTGCTATAGTAACCTGGATACCATAATTCAATCCTGCAATAATCATATGCACTCTCTTTGCATCCATGGGGAGTATCATAGCTGCATGACGAGATAACTCAGAGAATCTCGCCTCATAATTGGTCGCTAACATCTGACCATGATGGAGCCGCTCGAACTGACCCCTTAACTCTTTCCTCTGAGAGGGTGGGATATACCGCTCCAAAACGCGACGTGTGAACTGGTCCCAAGTCAAGGGAGGTGAACCTGCTGGCCTACTACAGAGATAAGACTACCACCATCTACGGGCCTTGCCCTCCAACTAAAATATGGTGTGAAGTCCACCCCGTTGGACTCCAATACTCCCATATTATGCAGCATGTCCCTATAGTGATCAATGATGTCTTGTGGGTTCCAATGCCGCTCACCATCAAAGACAAGAGGATGTAGCCTAGTCCATCTATCCAACCGCTTTTGCTGCTTAATGGTCGTGACTGGTCTGGGCTCTGGAATAATCGCTGCAACTGGCTAGGCCCTGCCAGTAGGTAGTGCACTCAGGGTTTGATAAACAACAGTAGCGTGCCTTGGGGCCGAGCGGTAGGGGTCTGTGCTCCCACGCCCGCCTAATATGTGGCCGAATTTACCGGAAATAGCCTGGCATGAGTCATAGAATCCATGACTGCAGCATACAACCCATGACCTCCTGAAATCACGGTGCAGTCATATAATCCGTCGGGGCCGGCTCAGCTATAGGTGCCTCATCCTGCTCCTCAATAACATGGATCCACTGGCGGTACAATAAGAGCAACTCTAGGACTCTCTCGTCCTCTAGCAGGAGTTGCATCCCTCGCTCGGCCTCTAACAATAGGGGACAACTCCTCTGCCGCTTGGTACAGCCGTAGCGAGCGTTCTCACCATCTTTGAAAGAATAAGAGAAAAGAGAATAAGAGAAAGATTATGAAGCAGAACATCAACTGCATGATGGAAGATGAAGAAAAGGAAGTATCCTAACACCCTATAGCCTCTCGAAGATAAATATGGACGTGTCTGTACTAATCCGCAAGACTCTACTAGGCCTGCTCATGACTCGTGAGACCTATGAGAACCTAGTGTTCTGATACAAAGCTGTCACGACCCAATTTCCACCGAAGGCCGTAATGGCGCCCAACATCACTGTTAGGCAAGCCAATGGTGATATATCTATTTAATTTCTCATTTTATTACTTTTGAAATCATGAATTTTATTTATTTAATAAAGAAACTAAGAATAGAAGCCATGATGATGCAAAGCATAAAGAAAACATGAAAATAAAATGGAGATAATATTAGACAAAAAGAAAACCATAAGAATCTACTAGAACTTCCCAAAACCCGGTGTCACAAGTGTACGAGCAATATAGTAGAATATACAAACCACTATAGCTATTGTCTGAAATGAAATAGAAAGAAATATAAAATGCAACATGAAGGTGACTCCGGGTGCTGCAGATCGGAGAATGGGAGAGAAGCTCACCACTAAGTCTCCCAGTAATGTGGATGCACACCTGAATAGACACCAGATGTACTTGCCTCAGTATCTGCACAATTTGTGCAGAAGTGTAGCATGAGTACATAGAATAACGTGTACCCAGTAAGTACCTATTCTAATCTCGAAGAAGTAGTGACGAGAGATCGATATCGACACTTACTAATGGTCAATAAATAAAGTGCATGAATTATAAATAGGCATGGAATACAATAGTAATAATGGAATAAGAAACAATAAATACGTGATTCTTTAACTAAATATCAATTTAATATCTCCAAATATCACATGCCAATTTCAACAAATAAAAGCCATCAAGTAATTATTAATTCTCAAGTCATGAAGGAAATATCAAGTATAATCGGACTCCTAGCGATATTACGCACGAGTTATGCCGAGGTCGTACGGCCCGATCCATAATAATCGTATGCATACACTACCGAGGTCGTACGACCCGATCTCTCTCTCTCTCTCTCTCTCTCTCTCTCTCTCTCTCTCTCTCTCATATATATATATATATATATATATATATATATATATATATATATATATATATATATATATATATATATATATATATATATATATAGCGTTCGGCCCGATCCACATGAATAAGAAAACTCTTCGGACTCGGGACATATGTTTACAACACCATGATGGGCACATAAAGGAGCATAATTATTTTATTAACAATCGAATATTCCGCCAAAACCAAAAGTAATGAAACTCGATCTAACATAATCCTAATCAAATTTTAATTATAAATTCAAGTTATTAAACTAACATGTTGGGTTCAAATAATACAAGTATTGCATGATAAAGTTCTACGTCTACCCGGACATAAATATGATTTTAACTACGTACAAACTCTCGTCACTTAATATGTACGAAGCACCCACAATTATTAACAAATAATAATTTAAACACCTACGGGGTTAATTCACTCATACAAGGTTAGGCAAGAGACTTACCTTGCTTCTAAGTTCACTACTCGGCTCTTCAACCACACTAATTGCCTCAAATCAATGTCGAGCAATCCGAAACCAGCCAAAGGTCGTACAAACTAATCAATATATGCTCAAAAGTTTATAATCTAACTATTAGAGTAATTACCCAACCCAATTTAGAAATTTTTTAAAAGTCACCCCCGGGTCCACGTGCCCGGATTTCAGAAATTTTCTTAGAATTATATTACCCATGACCTTATGAACTCAAATATAATTTTTACTCAATTCTATAATTATTTTCATGGTCTAATCCCATTTTTACCAAACCCTAGGTTTTTCAACAAAATTCTAAATTTTTTATAATTTCTATGTTAAAATCTACCTAGAGTTTATGTATTAAACTCACATTAGGTAGAAATCGCATACCTTCAATTGATAAGTGAATATTCCCTCTTTAAAATCTCCAAAATCGGCCAAGCAAAGTGTAAGAATGAGAAAAATAAGCCTAATCCCGACTTTTAAAAGTTTATGCCCAGAGATCCCTTCTTCGCGATCGCGAAGACAAAATTTCCCAGGCCCAGAAAAGCCTATTCGCGAATGCGATCAGGTCCTCGCGATCGTGAAGACTAGCCCTGCCCTTCGCGAATGCGAAAGGCAAAGACCTACTTCCCCCAGACCTAGCCCCTTCTACCTGAATACATGACATTCATCGCGAACGCGAACGTAACAGGTTCTAAGCCCTCGCGAATGCAACACCTTGATCGCGAACGCGAAGAGCAAATGCTCTTCATCTCCAAATCCTTCATCGTGAACGCGTGAAACCCTCCCCGTTCGCGAAGAAGGAAACCAGTAGCATAAAATCTGCTATTTTGGACTTAACTCTGAAGGGTTTGAAACACACCCGAGCCACCCGGGACCCCATCCAAATGTACCAACAAGTCCATAAATATAATACGGACCTGCTCGAAGCCTTGGAACATATAAAACAATATCGAAACCAAGAATTACACCCTAAAAGGAAATTAATCAACTTATGAACTTCAAACTTCTTCAACTAGCTCCGAATGCGACGAATCATACTTAGACAACTCGGAATGACGTCAAATTTTAAGCACAAGTTACAAATCACCTTATGAACCTATCTCCAAATATCAAATAGTAAAAACACATATGAGAAGTCTTAATAGGGGAACAAGGACATAGAAGCAAAACAAGTGATCGGGTCATTAAATTTATGAAAGCGTATAAGTTTTCATATGTAAACCCGACCAGTAGATTTTGTATCCGACACATGAAATAAGTTAAGCAAAAGTCTAAAGGAATAATTAATAAATTAAATTATTAGTAATTTATTTTAATTGAGTAGTATCTGAATCTTAACATAAGGAGCTAAATAAGATTTAATGGATGGATTTTGAAATTGAATAAGGAGTGCAATTACGAATGTTTAGTAGAATAATTCGTAATTTATTATGGTGGATATTAATTTTAAAAATTATAAGTTAATTTCATAATTGAAAGTCTTGTTAATTAAATTATGTGGTTCTTGTTGTGCATGAATAATAGAAAATAAAGGAAATTATTTTCTTGGTAGAAAACAAATTCCAACATGTTTTGGAAAACGTTTTAACCCATAAAACATATGCTATAAATACATGAGGTTTTCCTCCTAGAGAGAGGAGATGATGGTGGCCGAATTTTAGGCTCTTTATCTAGAAACTTTTGCCCACACAAAATTATTATTTTCAGGTATTATTTGGGTAATACAGTCGTAGAACATTCGGGGATTGCCATTGCGGATGGTAGAGACTTCATCAAGTTACTGTGAAGAGGAGGCTCATGTGATAGAAGTGATTTGTTCATGCTTCAAGTTGTAATGCGTAAAAACCCTATATGTGCTTGTTGTTGAATTTACATATGAGTAGATACCGGGAATACTTCCGCTACATAAAATAATCTATCACCGGTGTCCAAATCTACAATGCTAAAGCCATGTTGTTTTATTCAATTTTTTATTTTAAGGAAAAAAGAACAAGATTGCTACCAACATCCTGAAATTTCAAATGAATACTCGGTAGTTTATTTGCAGTCATGTTAGCTTTAGCAATCAACCCAATTTCGGGATCTTTTATTGTTACAATTCAATCGCTGATAATCAACTCACTCCTTTGCCTTGAGTTTCTCCCACCACAATGAGTAAATTTATCTTCCGACCTGGAACAAATAACACAATAGAATAATATGCACATTGTATTGGTGGAAACTTACCTCACTACGTGGACTAATATTGTGATGACATGTGGCATGAGAGTTAATGCAATAACGAAGAATGAAGAACAGAGAAGGTGAGAGTAATACCCACGGGATGTCTACAAGGATACCGTGCCTATTAGCTGAAAAAGAGAAAATAGGTACAGGATTAATAATTAAGGACATTAAAGAGATGGAAGGGTCATTAATAGCCACGAATATGAAAAGCAAAATCAGCATAATCCTTGATTATTGCGATTGGTCGTTATTACCTTAACAGTTTTGAATCACCCATGTAACGGGCAATCAATGTAATAAATATTAGTAATGGACAAGAATTAAATAAGGTGAGCAGTTACAAATTGTACCTTATATAAATCTCTTACTATTTCTTGTATCCCCATAAAAAATATCACGAAGCAATATTACCAATTGTCAATATTCTTATTCTCTACCATTGGAAGACCTTGTTCTTTTCTATTGGAAGAAAGCTGCGATCATCAATAAGATTTCTATTTCCCTATTTTCAGTCTTATTTTTCATTATTTAATTACTTTGTTAAATTAGGAAAAGTAAAGTAAAATTGATTATTGAAAATATGAATTATTCTTTTATTTTCTTTGATCATAAAAACTATTTTTTGGTTAAACAAATTGGTTCTGTTACCGAAAAATCTAATAATCTTTTCACTTTCTATTTACAAACATTATTTTGAGCAACAAATTATGTCTGGATCTGAGAGAATTATTCAGCAGGAGGATGGTCTAGGAGGGACTCCTCCACACAATTCACCCACATATTCTCCACAACGTTTACGAGAAAATTCAGCAGTTAGATCTGCTGACGGTGCGCAATAAAATAAAGAGAAATCAAGTTTACAAGATGACTTAAAATAATTTATTGCACAACAGATTGGTGAAGCTTTACGTGCTTTTATAGGTGGACTGCCAAGTGTTCTTCAGGTTCTGCCCCCAGTTAATACAACTGCCAAAAATCCTAATTCAACACTCGAAAACTCTGAAAGCGGAGAAATTCCAAATAGTTCTAGAGCCGGAGGTTCAGGAATGCCATACAATTCTAATTTAAAAAATCTAGTTCTTACCTTGTAAAAATAACTCAAAGAATAAAATGAGCGGATAGAGCAGATACCAGGACTGTCACCCATAATTAAAGGGGTGGATATAGACACATATTCACAACAGTCATGAAAATCAAGTTAAGCACCATTGCCGATACCAAAAAAGTTTAAGATTCCCGACATTCCTAACTACGATGGGACTACTGACCCACGAGATTATGTTACTGCATTTAGCACTGGAGTCAAAGGCAACGACTTGACCTAGAAGGAAATTGAATCAGTGTTGGTGAAATTTTTTGGTGAAACACTTACAAAAGGTGCACTAATATGGTATTCTCTTTTATCTGAAAACTCAATTGAGTCTTTTGATGAGCTTGCAGATTCATTTATAAAAGCATATTCGGGAGCTCAAAAAGTAAAAAGAAGAATGAAAGACATCTTCAAGGTAAGACAAGGAAGTACAGTGTTGCTTAAAAAATTCATGGATCGCTTTCAGTAAGAAAGGATGATGTTACCTCGCGTACCTGAAAATTGAGCAGCGATGGCATTCGCAAGCAACCTGAATGAGAGAAGCTCAGAAGCAATGAGAAAGTTGAAGGAGAGTTTGTGAGAGTTCCCCGCAACTACTTGAAATAATGTTTACAATAAGTACAATATAAAACTTCAAATAGAAGAAGACACGGTATCCCAACCAAAAATGAAAGATAGGTTTGGATCTAGATTATCATAACCGGAGTGAAGGATCGAGAAAATTAAGTATGAACCTTATATGGGACCTCCAGGGCGAGATCTAGGAAGAAATTGGAGCAGGCATGGTTTGATTAAAGATCACGGCAGAAAGAAGCAGTTTCCTCATCTCGATTTGGAAAGGAACGATATATGACAAGAAATAACGATCAAAATTCTCGATAAAAATAGGTGATTACTACTTCAACGTGAGTACCTCCGAGTTAGTAGCAGTGTTAAGAGGCATGGGTGATAAGATACAGTGGCCCAAAGAAATGAGATCAGATCCTAGCAAAAGAAGTTAGGAATTTTGTTATGAATTTCATAATGATCACGGTTATAGAACGACAGATTGTCGGCTCCTACAACCGGAGGTCAATCATTTATTGAAAAAGGCTATCTCGCTGATTTGTTTAGTGATAAAGGTAAGCAGTCTTATATGAAGAATAGAGAAGAGCCATCGAAGCCCCCTTCACCAAAGAGATGGTAAACGTAATAACCAGGGGTGAGGAGGTTAACAGAGTAACATTTACTGCAATAAAAAAATAGCTAAAATCTCAGTTACCCACGAGAAGCTGATTCGACAAGTTTTAGAAGGAAAGAGCATAACATTCAACGATGAAGATACAAACGGATTGTTTAGCCCTCATAACGATGCACTAGTAATCTCTTTACTTGTTCATGATACTAATATCAAACGAGTTTTGTGTGATGACTCAAAATGTCATCTTTAAATTTAATAAGTAATTCTGTGTTCTAAGACCTCGAAAAGTACCATTTATCATTTTTCGACTTGCGTGCGCAGTCTGTATAATTTTTCGGAAAGTTTTTATGTGAAAAATAGATTAAAATGGAAAATAGAGCTTTAAAACTCAACTAAATTGACTTTGGTCAACATTTTAAACAAACGGATCCGGATCAGTATTTTGACAATTCTGATAGATCTGTATCGTGATTTGGGACTTGGGCGTATGCCCGAAATCAAATTTCGAGGTCCCTAGCCCGAGATATAGAATTTTGATGAAAAGTTAATGATTTCTAAGAAATTGCTGATGTTGGATTTATTGACCTCGGGTTCGTATTTTGGTTCCGAAGCCCGATATAGGTTCACTATAATATTTATGACTTGTCTGCCGAATTTGGTGAGAAACAGAATTGATTTGACGTGATTCGGACATCCGGTTGTAAAAATAAAAGTTTTAAAATTTTCTTGAAAATTTCCTTTGATTTGGTGTCCGATGCGTAGTTCTAGGTGTTAGTTTGGCGATTTGACCGTGCGAGCAAATTCGTATGATGTTTTAAAACTTGGGTGCATGTTTGGTTTGGAGCCTTGAGGGCTCGGGTGAGTTTCGGATGGGCTACGGGATGATTTTAGACTTCGAAAATCTGGCTTTCTGCAGACTTCAGGCTTCTGGTGTGTTCTTCTTCACGTTCGCGAAGGTACTCTCGCGAACGCGAAGAGCAAATTGGGGCTGGTACGTTTTGTGCTTCGCGTTCGCGACAGAGTGACCGCGTTCGCGAAGGCTTGAGGTTCAAAGCTTCGCATTCGCGATCGAAACCTCGCGTTCGTGAAGGGAAAGAGGCTGGCCAGGATAATTGCCTTCACGTTCGCGAAGCGCATCTCGCGTTCGCGAAGGCCAAGCTTGGAAAGCTTCGCGTTTGTGAAGTAGCCCTCGCGTTCGCGAAGTGTAAAATGGGATATCAAAAATTTGTGCTTCGCGAACGCGAAGCACTGACCGTGTTCGCGAAGGGTAAAAGTCCGAGAAACGGAACTTAAGTTCTGGAAAATGGGATTCGTCCCATTTTCAACCCTTTTTCATTTTTGAGCTCGGGTAAGGCGATTTATGGGCGCTTTTTACGGGAAAACATAGGGGTAAGTGTTCCTTATCCTATATTTATTATGTTTCATGATTTCATACTCATTTATATCATGGTGAATTTATGGAAGAAAAATCAGATTTTTATAAAATCTTCCAAAATCAAAAATTAAATATTTGAAGGTCCATTTGACATTGGAATTGGATAATTTTTGTATGGTTGGACTCGGCTTGGAATGGGTGTTCGGATTTCGTAAGTTTTTCTGGGATTTGAGACGTGGGTTCCACTACCGAATATTTTAATGAATTTCGGATTTTTATCCGGAAAATTTGTAAATTCATATGTAATTAATTCCTATGATTCGTATAGAGTATATCGAATTGTTTGTGAATAGATTTGAAGCTTTTGGAGGTAAAATTTAAAAGGAAAAGTTGTGGTTGAGTAATTGATTGGAATTTGCTAAGCGAGATAAGCGTCATGGTTAACCTTGGCTTGAGGGAATAGAACCCTTAAATTATTTGTTATGTGAAATACATGTGAACGACGTATAGGCGAGGTGACGAGTGTCTATACGTCGTCAAATTAATTGTTTGCGTATTTACTTGAAAAATCATAAATTATTTTAAATTATGAATTAATTGTTATAATAATTATTTCTCTCCTATTCTTTGCCAAATATTAATTCTTGAATTTCTGCATTAATTGTTACATGCTATTTGAATTATGTGCCTTAATTGTTATTTGACATTTAGCATATTAAATATTAAACTGCATATTTTCCCTCTGATTTCTATAATAATTTGTTGTTTGCCTTTGTTTGTTTCGTAATTAAATCATAATTATTGTATGCTTGTTGTCTTATAATTTTTATTATTTGTTGCATTTATTGGGGAAATTCTTCTATAAGAATTGGTACATAAATATGTTGGAGGAGCGGGTTGCACGCCGCAACAAGATTGATTATAATGAATATATTGGAGGATCGGGTTGCACGCCGCAACATAATTAATTATAATGAATATATTGGAGGATCGGGTTGCACGCCGCAACAGACTTATGAAAAGTCCATATTGGAGGATCGGACTGCACGCCGCAACAGACTTATTAAAAGTCCATATTGGAGAATCGGATTACACGCGGCAACAGACTTGTTAAAAGACCATATTGGAGGATCGGGTTGCACGCCGCAACAGACTTATTTAAAAGTCGACATACATATATATATATATATATATATATATATATTAGAGGATCGGGTTGCACTCCCCAACAGACTTGATTAAAATGTGAATATATTGTGAGGGCGGGTTGCACGCCGCAACAGACTTATTAAAAATTATATATTGGAGAATCGGGTTGCACGCTGCAACAGAATTGAATGTGAATATATTGTGAGAGCGGGTTGCACGCTGTAACAGAATTGATGGAAATGATAATTACTTTTGACTGCTGAGTTGACTTCAATTATTATAAACGAGTTACCCGATTTATTTCTATTATTGCTGTTGATACTAATATTGCGTACATGAAATATAAGTGACCCGCCTTAGCCTTGTCACTACTTCGTCGAGGTTAGGCTCAGCACTTACCAGTACATGGGGTCGGTTGTACTAATACTATACTCTGCACTTCTTGTGCAGATTTCAGAGTTGGTCCCAGCGGCGTGCCATTGACTTGCTCGGATTTCAGCTACTCGGAGGAGACTTGAGGTATAACTGAATGGCGTCCGTAGTTCTGAAGTCCCCGTCTATTTTACTTTAGCTGTGTATTTATTTCCAGACAACTTTATTTTATTCACACCTTTATTTATATTATTCTAGAAGCTCGTGCACTTGTGACACCAATTCTGGGATGGTATTTAGACACCGTTGTTTTTATGGATTATTCACTATATTTCAAACTTTGCTTCCGCATTTGTTTCTTTGATTATTTATTATTTAAAAATTATTTTTAAAAAAAATTAGTTAATATTATTCTAACGTTTGCTTGCCTAGCAAGTGAAATGTTAGGCGCCATCACGGTCCGAAGGTAAAAATTTCGGGTCGTGACATTTTGATTGATCCATGTAGCTTAGTAAATATTATAATAAGAGTGGTCAACGAGATACAAGTAGTTGATCATATAATATTCAAGACTCAGTCTTTGTCTTGGTTTGACAATTCAAGTGTCATAACAAAGGGAGAAATTACATTATCCACGCTTGCCGAGGGTGTAGTGAAAGACACCAAATTTCAAGTGATGGGTGTAGACATGGATTACAACATGATTTTAGGGAAGCCATGAATTCATGATATGGATGCAGTATCATCAATTTTGCATCAGGTTATCAAATTTTCATCACAATAAGGAATCTATCAGATCAGGGGACACAAGAAACCAATACATTTGTTGTGGCAAGTGGAGCAACCAAAGATGGGGATGAAAAATAGCAATTACAATGTCCAACTGAGGAGAACATGTTTTCTACCTCAACTAAAGGTGCGACGAACGAAGCAAATATGGATGTAAGACATGATGTGATCCAAGATCTAGAAGAGAATGAAACTATTAAAACAACTACAGAAGAGCTCGAAGCTATTATATTATTCATTCATTGGCCCAAAAAAAAGTTTATGTTGGGACGAACCTAAGTCTGGAGTTGAAAAGTAAGTTAATTGAATTTTTACGCTCTAATGCTTATTGTTTTTCCCGGATGCATTCAGACATGATAGGTATTCTACCAGAGGTAATGACTCATAAGTTAAATGAAGATCCATTACACCCATCGGTGAAAAAAAAGAAGAGAAAGCATAGAGCATTCAAAAATCAGGTAATTCAAAATGAGGTAAGTAAACTCTTGAAAATTGGTTCAATTCGTGAGGTACAATACCTTGACTGGTTAGCCAATACTGTTTTAGTACCTAAGAAAAATGCCAAATACCGAGTATGCGCAGATTATACTAATTTAAATAAAGAATATCCCAAAGATTCATTTTCTTTACTACATATAGGTCAATTAATCTATTCTACCGTTGTCCATGAACTATTAAGCCTTTTAGATGCTTATTTTGGATATAATCAAATTAAAAGATCCCCAGAACGAGAAAAAAACTTCTTTTATTACAGGAAGGAGGACTTGTTATTACAAAGTCATGTCTTTTGGTTTAAAGAATGTTGGAATTATGTACCAAAGGCTGGTTACTAAAATGTTTCATGAACATTTGGGGAAAACCATGGAAGTCTACATTAATGACATTCTAGTTAAATCAGCACAAGCGGAAGATCATCCCAAGCATTTGAACGGAACATTTATCATACTTTGCAAATATAACATGAAGTTGAACCTAGAGAAATGTGCCTTTGGTGTGTCATCAGGTAAGTTTTTGGATTTTCTTGTCTCTAATAGGGGGATTGAAGTAAATCCGGCTCAGATCAAAGCAGTCAAAAAAATACCGGGTGTCCTTACAAGTTAAAAGGAAGTACCAAGGCTAACTGTGAGAGTAGCAGCTCTAGGGAGATTCATATCTAAGTCCTCAAAGAAATGTTTCAAATTTTTGTCTTTATTAAAAAAGCAAAATCAGTTTGAATAGACAAATGACTGCCCACAAACTTTGAAAGATTTGAAAGCTATATGTCAAAATCACCTTTACTCTCAAAGCCTGGGATGGAGAGAGATTATTCATTTACTTAGTTGTATCGGAAGTTGCAGTAAGCGTATAATTGGTACGAGAAGACAAAGGTACGTAATCTCCTATCTATTATGTTAGTAAGTCATTACTTGAAGTCGAGACATAATATCCTCATCGAGAAAAACTAGCGTTGGTATTAATAATGACATCAAGAAAATTACGACCTTATTTTCAATGCCATCCTATATATATCGTAACTACTTTTCCACTATAAAATATGTTGCATAAACATGAGTTATTAGGGATATTAGCTAAAGGGGCTATAGAGCTTAGTGAATATGATATTCTTTATCAGCCATGAACTGCCATAAAATCACAGGTACTAACAGATTTTGTAGCAGATTTTAGTTCAAGTCTACTTCCTAAAGCTGAAAATGAGGTACGAGCATCCTCCAAATCTAATTTGGGGACTTGGACTACATATACTGATGGATCCTCAAATGTAAAGGGAGCAGATTTGGGTATTGTCTTAATATCACCTTCAGGAAATAGTAATAGGCAAGCGATAAGTTGTTATCCCATTATTAATAATGAAGCCGAATATGAGGCAATGATTGCATATATAGAGCTTGCAAAAGAGATAGGAATTGACCAAATTGAGATAAAAAAAATGATTCCAACTTGTGGTTAATTAAATGCAAGGGGATAACATGGCTAGAGAGATATGAATGCAGCAATACTTGGAAAGGTATGAAACCTATTACATTAGGTTCGGGTGTGAAAAGCCATTCAAATTCCAAGAGAAGAAAATGCAGAAGCAGACACGTTGGCAAACCTAGGATCAATAGCTGATGTGACAAATTCTGAAAATACTATCGTGATGAATTTATTCTATTCAGCACTCGATCAAACTAAGAATGAGAAAATTTTTAATAATTTGACGTGGGATTGGAGAAATGAATTCATGAATTATTTGCAGTATGGAATACTACCCGAGGACAAAAGCAATCCCAACAGTTACGAATGCAAGCAATTCGATACTGTTTGATAGAAGGAAATTTATTTCGAAACATGTTTGGTGGACCTTTAGCTAGATGCCTTGGGCCTTCATAAACTGAGTATGTGATCACGCCGGAGGAAGATATTGTAAGATGGTGCGATAAATATCAACGGTATGCAAATAATATGCATCAACCGGAAGAATTGCTCCATTCAGTTATCGCCCCTTGGCCACTCATGAAGTGGGGAATGGATATCGTAGGTTTTTTACCACAAGCACTAGGAAATGTATAGTTTTATTAATTTTGATTGATTATTTCTCTAAGTGGGTGGAAGCAGGTGCCTTCGAATAGGTGCGAGAAAAGAAGTCATAGACTTCATTTGGAGGAATATAATATGTAGATTTGGGATTCCATAGGAGATTGTATGTGATAATGGACCACAAATCGTGGGAAAAAAGGTCACTGAATTTCTCAAAGGTTAGAAAATCAAGAGAATAATGTCAATGCCATATCATCCGGTAGCTAATGGGCAAACAAAGTCAACAAATAAAATAATCGTCAACAATATGAAGATAATGTTTGGAAGTCGCAAAAGGCAGGTAGCCTGAGGTGCTACCAGGGGTGTTATGGTCCTACACAACAACATCTAAAACAAATACCAGAGAAACTTTATTTTCTCTTGTCTATGGTACTAAAGCCCTAATTCCAGTGGAGATAGGAGAACCGGGCCTGAGGTTTGAACATACAAATGAATTATCTAACGAGGAGGAACTTCGTATAAATTTGGATTTGGCTTATGAACGAAAAGATTCAGCTTTAATACGGATGGCAGCTCAAAAGCAAAGGATAGAATGATATAATAACAGAAAAGCATTCGATATTTCAAGATTGGGGACTTTGTCTTTAGAAATATGTTTCAGTCAACACAAGAAGTAAATGGAGGTAAATTAGGTCCGAGTTGGAAAGGACCATATCGAGTTTGAAGTATCGCTGAAAAAGGAGCATACGGGTTGGAAACCATGGATGGAAAATCGTTACATTCCAACTGGAATGTGGTACACTTGAAGAAGTATTACTTTTGAGCAAGTACCCACAGTCAAATATCTTAAAATTCATTATTTATTTGTTTATTTAAATTTTACTAACATTTTTAGATGATAGGCAAAAAGCTAACCCAAACCAGATGATGATATTAGATCCAAAAAGACACGTGGAATATTTAATTATTCTCAGTTAAGGTTACAACAATTTTGATGGGAAGGGATAAGTAGTCTTTATCTTAAAAGTGACCCCCGAGTTTCGTATGTAATTCCTTTTCAGGAAAAGGACCAAAGAGGGAAGTTGATCCAGTGTTTAAGTTCTCATACTTCAAAGCTCAAACATTGGGGGGTTATACATATGGAAGAAACATATCTCAAGACTTTGAAAAAGAAACTTTGAAGAAGAAAATTTTCAAGCTCGAAAATCGAATGGGAAGTGAAGAATTGACGATTCAATAAAAACACCCAAGATCTATTAAATTAAAACTACAAAAATAGTCACGGGATGAGTATGCCCGAAAATTTACTTGTAAGCAGTTGTAAGAATAATGTATATGAGTATTTGTCTTGAAAGTTCAAATAAAACTTCTCAAATTACTTCATATTTTTATACCAACATGAAAATGAGACGACATCTTCATTAGTGTCGAATTCATGAAAGAGCCGTCTTTTATAATGAAGATTGAGTATTTTTAGTCACGTCATGTTAAAGCATTCATTCTACTAAGATAATAAAATAAAAGGCTCGAGAAATTAAAGAGCAAAGACAAAGCATGTATAGAATATGCTAAAAAATTGATATTGATCATTTGTCAAAAGTCTTCAAAAGGCAAACAAAACCTTCAATAAAAAAAAGAAAACTAAAGAGCATCTTGGAGAGAAAGGTTTTCAGTAGAAGATGGATCAATTGAGGGACTTGAAGTTGAAGGTTGAGGATCTATCTCCGCATCTTCCTTGTTGAAATCACCCTTGGAACTTTCTTCCTCGAGTGTGGAAAAACTTTGACTTTGCTGAGTAGTTTCAACAACGTTTTAGCCTTAGCAAGTTCATCTTCGAGATTAAAGCCTTCTTGACTAGCATCAGTCAAAGTTTCAAGGCGAGTACGGAGGTAAGCCCATCTAACATCCAAAGTTAGCTTATCCTCTAAAGCCTCATAATCCCTTTCCAGTTGTTCAACTTCAGCCCTTAGGTTTTCTTTCTCGGTCTCAATAACATCATACAAAATCTTCAAAGGTTCCAATGTAGACTCAAGGAACTTAATCTTACTGGAAGAGGCACGGAGGTTGTCACGACCACAAATTTCTATCCGTAGGATATCGTGATAACACTTAATCTCTAAGACTAGGTAAGCCTATCAATGCGGAATAACAATAGAAATATGAAACAAATAAATTTGCAACTCACATAATTATAACTCCCAAAACCCGGTAGAAATAAGTCACAAGCTTCTAAGAATTTATTCTCTATGTCTCTATACATCAGTGCCACGACCCAATTCTCCCTCCGTAAGACGTCGTGGAGACACCGAGTCTCTACGACTAGGTAAGCTTAACAAAATGCGGAAATAACAAAAATGAAAGTAAAACTTAAAAACTATCTGCAACAGGTAACTAAATGAATGGTAACAATGTCGCTCGACATGTACAATAGCCATCACTCGAGTAATACACAATATTCCCAAAACCCGAAACATCATAAGTCACAAGTTACAGAAGAAAACTAGTATCTCTATACACCAGAGTCTAATAACAGAGTAAGGAAGGTAAATGACATAGGAGGGAATAGAGGGGGACTCTGAGGTTTGCGGACGCAGCAGATATACCTTGAAGTCTCCGTACAGCAGCAAGCACTCTCAGCTAGTAGCGGGGCTGGTAAGAAGTACCTGAATCTGCACACAAAACATGTGCAGAAGAGTAGCATGAGTACACCACAATGGTACCCAGTAAGTGCCAAGCCTAACCTCGGTTGAGTAGTGATGAGATCAGGTCAGGGCCCTACTGGTATATATATAATAACTAAGACAGAATGAAATATTGCAGTAAAGATAAGTACTGAAATTTAACAAGAATGAAATCATAGCAAGTCAACAGCTCAGTACACAAAAAATAACAACAGGGGATCTTCCAGGATACCGTCCTGTAGTCCCAAACGTAAATGTACAAAACAGGAAGGATCTACCGGAATACTGTTCCGTGGTCCCAAAGTAAATATCCAAAATAGGGGGGATCTACTGGAATACCGTTCCGTACTCCCAAAGTAAATATGCAGAACAAGGGGGATCTACGGGAATACAGTTCCGTAGTCCCAAAGTAAATATGCAGAGTAGGGGGATCTACCGAAATACTGTTCCGTAGTCCCAAAGTAAATATACAAAATAGGGGAGATCTACCGGAATACCGTTCCGTAGTCCCAAAGTAAATATACAGAGCAGGGGGATCTTCCAGAATACCGTTCCTTAGTCCCAAAGTAAATATGCATTGCAAACCATAGAAATATAACTACATCACGAAATCATACAATTTAGACTAAGTACCAGTCAAGGAAGAAGCAGGAAATTCACTAAGCATGTTGTACAGAGTTCATATAAGCAATTAAGACACGTAGACATGTTATTCTAGACTAAATAGGATAAATTCATATGCTAGTGTAGCTCAGTTAAAGGAAGACAGGTATTTTACTTAATGAAACTGGAGTTTTGCAACAATAGCTCGTGTACGCACTCGTCACCTCACGTACACGGTGCTCATATATCAAAAATAGTACCAAATCCTAAGGGGAGTTCCCCCACATAAGGTTAGGCAAGCCACTTACCTCGAACCAAGCTCAATCAATCGGTAAGAATGCCTTTTCCACGAATATCCGACTCTGAATGGCCCAAATCTAGCAAAAAATAATTACATATCATAAATACAACTATAATAGACTAATCTAATTAATGAAATCAAGATTTTAATAAAAATTCCGAAATCCGTCCTAAAAAGTCGACCCGAGCCCTCGTCTCGGAATCGGGTAAAAGTCACAGAATACAAACACTCATTCACTCACGAGTTCACTCGTACCAAAATTATCCAAATCCGATGTCTAAATCCCAATCAAAACTCAGAAATTTGGTTAGGGAACTCTTCCCCCATTTTCCCAACTTTTGAGTCCAAATCTGAAAATAAATGGAAGAAACAACTATAGATTAATAAAATACAGCCAAAAATGAGTTAGGAATCGTTACCCCAAAGCTCTCTCTGAAAATACCTCAAAAAATCACCAATTCCCGAGCTCCTAAGTCCAAAAATGAAGAAATAAATCAAACCCTCGATTTTTCCTCTTTTCTGCCCAGAAATCTCGCTTCTGCGAGCCTTCAATCGCGCCTGCAGAAATTCCATTGCAGGTGCGAAATCACTTAAAGGGGACTCAGTCCGCATCTGCGAACAAGGGCCGCTTCTGCAAGCCCGCATCTGCGCTCCACTTCCGCTTCTGCGGATCTATGGACGCACAAGCGGTCCCAGCTGGACAGGGTCAAAATCGCTTCTGTGGCCCAAAGTGCGCAATTGCGATTACACTAGGTGCAACAGCTCCAACAATTGCATAAGTCCCAAACTCAATCCGTTAAGCACCCGAAACTCACCCGAGGCCCCCGGGACCTCAACCAAACATACCAACCAATCCTAGAACACCATACGAACTTAGTCGAGCCCTCAAACCATATCAAATAATGCTAAAATCACAAATCATCCTCCGATTCAAACTTAAGAACTTGAAACTTCCAAATTCGACAACCGATGCCGAAACCAACCAAACCACGTCCGATTAACCCTAAATTTTGTACACAAGTCATATTCAACATTACGGACCTACTCCAACTTTCGGAATTGGAATCCGACCCCGGTATCAAAAAGTCCACTACTCGTCAAAATCTTCAAAAATTTGACTTTCGCCATTTCAAGCCTGAATGAGCTGCAGACCTCCAAAACACAATCCGGACACGCCCTTAATTCCAAAATTACCTAACAGAGCTAACGGAACAAACGAAAATCCATTCTGGAGTCGTCTTCATACAGTTTTGAGTACGGTCGAAATCCTTAGACTTAAGCTCCCATTTTAGGGACTAAGTGTCCCAAAACACTCCAAAAACCAAAACGAAACCTCCCGGTAAGTCACAATAGCAGAAATAGATATGGGAGAAGTAGTAAATAGGGGATCAGGGCTATTACTTTCAAAATGACCGGCCGGGTCGTTACATCCTCCCCCTCTTAAAACAATCGTCCGTCCTCGAACGAGCATAGAGACATACTTGAAATGGTGAAAAGATGAGGATAACGGCTGCGCATATCCTGCTCGTCTCCCGAGTCGCCTCCTCGACCGGCTGTCCCTCCACTGAACCTTCACAGAAGCAATGTTCTTTGACCTTAGCTTTCTGACATGCCTGTCTAAAATAGCCACTGGCTCCTTAACATAAGATAGATCCTTGTCCAACAGGACTGAGCTAAAATCCAATACGTGAGCCGGATCACCGTGATACTTGCGAAACATCAAAACATGAAATATCGGATGAACTTCTGCTAGGCTGGGAGGTTAGGCAAGCTCATAAGCAACCTCCCCAATACGCCGCAACACCTCAAAAGGACCAATAAACCTTGGGCTCAGCTTGCCCTTCTTTTCGAATCTCCTAACGCCCTTCATAGGTGAATCCCGAAGCAAGACCCGCTCTCCAACCATTAATGCAACATCGCGAACCTTTCGGTCCGCGTAACTCTTCTATCTGGACTGGGCTATGCGAAGTCTATCCTGAATCACCTTAACCTTTACCAAGGCATCCTGAACCAAGTCCATACCTAATAATCTGGCCTCTCCCGACTCGAACCAACTCACTGGGGACCGACACCGCCTACCATACAGAGCCTCATACTATGCCATCTGAATGCTGGACTGATAACTGTTATTGTAGGCAATCTCCGCAAGTGGCAAAAACTGGTCCCAAGCACCCCCAAAATCTATCACACAAGCGCGGAGAATATCTTCAGTATATGAATAGTGCGCTCGGACTGTCCATCCGTCTGAGGGTGAAAAGTTATGCTCAACTCAACCCGAGTACCCAACTCATGCTGTACAGCTCTCCAGAACCGTGATGTAAACTGTGTACCCCTGTCAGAGATAATAGATACGGATACGCCATGAAGCCTGACAATCTCGCGGATATAAATTCGAGCCAATTGCTCGGAAGAATAGGTAGTCATCACATGAATGAAATGAGCTAACTTGGTCAGCTTATCTACAATCACCCAAACTGCATCAAACTTTCGCTGAGTCCGTGGGAGTCCAACAACAAAGTCCATAGTGATCCGCTCCCTTTTCCACTCCGGAATCTCTATCTTCTGAAGCAACCCACCCGGTTGTTGATGCTCATACTTCACCCGCTGGCAATTCAGACATCTAGCCGCATACTCTACTACGTCCTTCTTCATCCTCCTCCACCAATAATGATGCCTCAGGTCCTGATACATCTTCGCGGCACCCCGATGAATGGAGGACCGTGAGCTGTGAGCCTCCTGGAGAATCAACTCACGCAAACCGTCTACATTAGGCACACATAGCCTGCCTTGCATCCTCAATGAACCATCCTCCCCAATACTGACCTCATTCGCATCACTGTGCTGGTCCGTGTCCTTAAGGACAAGCAGATGGGGGTTATCATACTGACGCTCCTTGATACGATCATAAAGAGAATATCCAATCTTACAAACTGGCTAGCTAAGGCCTGAACATCCAATGCCATTGGCCTCTCTACTACTGGTAGATATGCTAAACTCCCCAAACTCTTTGCCCTACAACTCAAAGCATCGACCACCACATTGGCCTTCCCAGGATGGTACAAAATGGTGATGTCATAATACTTAAGCAGCTCTAACCACCTCCTCTGACGCACATTAAGATCTTTCTGCTTGAACAGATGCTGCAAACTCCGGTGATAAGTATAAATCTCACAAGGGACACCGTGCAAATAGTGCCTCCAAATCTTCAAGGCATGAACAATAGCTGCTAGCTCAAGTTCGTGGACAAGATAGTTCTTTTCATGCACCATGAGCTGCCTGGACGTGTAGGCAATCACCCTACGGTCCTGCATCAACACCGCGCCTAGGCCAACTAGCAATGCATCACAATAAACTGTATAAGACCCCGAACCTGAAGGAAATACCAATACTGGGGTTGCAGTCAAAGCTGCCTTGAGCTTCTGAAAGCTCTCCTCGCACTCTTCTATCCACTTGAATGGATTACCCTTCTGGGTCAGCCTGGTCATAGGCGCTGCAATAGATGAAAATTCCTCAACAAACCGACGGTAATACCCCGCCAAACCAAGGAAGCTCCGGATCTCTATAGCTGAGGACGGTCTGGGCCAACTCTGTACTGCTTCCACCTTCTTCGGATCCACCTGAATCCCCTCACTTGATACTATATGACCTAAGAATGCCACTGAGTCTAGCCAAAAGTCACACTTTGAAAATTTTGCATATAACTTCTTTTCTCTCAAGGTTTGAAGCGGAGACCTCAGGTGCTGCTCATGATCCTCTCGACTCCGGGAGTATACCAGAATGTCGTCAATAAACATAATGATGAATGAGTCAAGATAGGGCCGGAACACACTGTGCATCAAGTGCATAAATGTTGCTGGGGCATTGGTCAACCCAAAAGACTTCACAAGGAACTCGTAATGACCATACTGAGTCCTGAAAGAAGTCTTCGGGATATCTGGGCCCCAAATCTTCAACTAATGATAACCTGAACGCAAGTCAATCTTGGAAAACACTCTGCCACCCTGTAACTCATCAAATAAGTCATCAATACGAGGCAAAAGATACCGGTTCTTCACTGTGACTTTGTTGAACTGGCGATAATCAATGCACATACGCATAGAACCATCTTTTTTCTTCACAAACAAGACAGGAGCACCCCAGGGTGATACATTAAGCCGAATAAAGCCCTTATCAAGCAACTCCTGTAACTGCTCCTTCAACTCAGGAGGAGCCATAAGGTACGGAGGAATAGAGATGGGCTGAGTGCCCAGAAACAGATCAATGCCAAAATCAATATCTCTACCGGGCGGCATGCCCAGAAGATCAGCTGGAAACACATATGGAAAGTCCTCACTACTGGAACTAACTCAACTGTAGGGGTATCAATACTGACATCTCTCACCTAAGCTAGATATGCATCACACCCCTTCTCAACCATTCGTTGAGCATTAAGAAATGAAATAACTCTGTTAGGAGTATACTCTAAGATACCTCTCCACTCTAATCACGGTAATCCTGGCATAGCCAGCGAAAGGTCTTGGCGTGACAGTCAAGAATAGCATAATGGGGCGACAATTAGTCCATGCCCAAAATAATATCAAAGTCCACCACGCTGAGCAATAATAAATCGGCTTTGGTCTTAAACCCACTAAGAGCAATCAAACACGACTAATACACGTGGTCCACAATAAGAGAATCTCCTACAGGAGTAGACACATAAACAGGGAAACTCAAAGAATCCCGAGATATGCCCAAATACGGGGAAAAATAAGAGGACACATAAGAATATGTAGAGCCTGGGTCAAATAATACCGGCACATCTCTATGACAGATCGGAACAATACTTGTAATGATAGAATCAAAAGAAATTTCCTCTATACGAGCAGGAATGGCATAATATCTGGCCTGGCCTCCCCCTCTAGGGTGATCTCTACCTCCCCGACCTCCACCTCGAGCTGGCTGAGCAGGTGGGGTGGTAGCTGGTGCTGTAATCATGGCATGAGGACCCGGTGGGGCATGCGGTGCCTGAGAAGTCTATGGAGGTGCACCCCTCCTAAGTTTAGGGGCAAATCCTCACCATATGGCAAGTATCGCCACACTCAAAACAACCTCGTTGCTGACGTGGTTGTGGGAACTATGCGGTACGGGTACCTTGAGACCCATGAACACCTAAAATATAAACTGAACTGGCTGAACCACAAAACCTCTACCATGTCGTACCCTACCTCCAAATTAAGGACCAGTGGATCTCCCCGGTTTACGAGGTCTCCTCGCCTTCCCTGTACTCTCTCTCTCCTGACCTTGTATGTCCTCTCTCTCCTGGACCCACATGTCCTCTACCCGGCGAGCGATCCCTACCACCTGCTAAAATAGGACCACATGTTGTGTCGCCATGACACCTGGAACCTGACCAACATGAACTCGCTACTCTGGAGTGCCGGCGACGGGAGTCTGTGCTTCTTACCTAGCCTGAGATGTGGCAAGAGCAAGTGAAATCAATCCAGCATGAGCTAAGGTGCTGAACATGCTCAAAAATTAGGCTAGAGTCTCGTGGAGGGCTAGTGCAGAAATAAGTACCTCAGGTGTCTGCCCTCCAGCTGGAACTACTGGGGGCACCTCGGTAGCAGCTCGTGCGGATGCCCTGGCTGCACCACGTGGACGTCCTCGGACTCTACACCTGCCCCGACCTCTCGCGGATCTAGCAGCGGGTGCGGGTGCCTGGTCATCAGATCCGCTTGTACGTGTCCTCACCATCTGTGAGAGAAAAGAATACAGAAGTTTAGAATTTTTGAAGTCAACAATTTCCGCACGACAAGGAATAAAAGTAATGATATTTTCCTAACAATTCCATAACCACCCGAAGATAAGTACAGACGTCTCTGTACCGATCCGCGAGACTCTAATAAACCTGCTTGTGACTCATAACACCTATGAACCTAGAGCTTTGATACCAACTTGTCACGACCCCAAATTTTCCTCCGTAGGATGTCATGATGGCACATAGTCTCTAAGACTAGGTAAGCCTATCAATGCGGAATAACAATAGAAATATGAAATAACTAAATTTGCAACTCACATAATTATAACTCCCAAAACCCGATAGAAATAAGTCACAAGCTTCTAAGAATTTATTCTCTATGTCTCTATACATCAGTGTCACAGCCCAATTCTCCCTCCATAAGACGTCGTGATGGCACCTAGTCTCTACGACTAGGTAAGCCTAACGAAATGCGAAAATAACAATAATGGAAGTAAAACTTAACAACTATCTGCAACAGGTAACTAAATGACTGGTAACAATGCCGCTTGGCATGTACAATAGCCATCACTCCAGTAATACACAATATTCCCAAAACTCGGAACATCATAAGTCACAAGCTACAGAAGGAAACTAGTATCTCTATACACCAGAGTCTAATAACAGAAGTAAGGAAGGGAATAGACATATGAGGGAATAGAGGGGGACTCTGAGGTCTGCAGACGCGGCAGATATACCTTGAAGGCTCTGTATAGCATCAAGCACTCTCAGCTAGTAGCGGGGCTGATAAGAAGCACCTAGATTTGCACACAAAAACATGCTCAGAAGAGTAGCATGAGTATACCATAACGGTACCCAGTAAGTACCAAGCCTAACCTCGGTTGAGTAGTGACGAGATCAGGTCAGGGCCCTACTGGTATATATATAATAACTATGACAGAATGAAATATTACAGTAAAATAAGTACTGAAATTTAACAAGAATGAAATCATAGCAAGTCAATAGCTCAGTACACAAAATAACAACAGGAGATCTTCCAGGATACCGTCCCGTAGTCCCAAGCGTAAATGTGCAGAACAAGGGGGATCTACTGGAATACCGTTCCGTAGTCCCAAAGTAAATATGCAAAACAAGGGGGATCTACCGGAATACCGTTCCATAGTCCCAAAGTAAATATGCAAAATAGGGGGGAGGGGATCTACGGGAATACAGTTCCGTAGTCCCAAAGTAAATATGCAGAGCAGGGGGATCTTCCGGAATACCGTTACTTAGTCCCAAAGTAAATATGCATTACAAACCATAGAAATACAACTATATCACGAAATCATGCGATTTAGACTAAGTACCAGTCAAGGAAGAAGCAGGAAATTCACTAACCATGTTGTATAGAGTTCATATAAGCAATTAAGACACATGGACATGCTGTTCTAGACTAAATAGGATAAATTCATATGCTAGTGTAGCTCAGTTAAAGGAAGACAGGTATTTTACTTAATGAAAATGGAGTTTTGCAACAATAGCTCGTGTACACACTCGTCACCTCACGTACACGACACTCATATATAAAAAACAGTACCAAATCCTAAGGGGAGTTCCCTCACATAAGGTTAGGCAAGTCACTTACCTCTAACCAAGCTCAATCAATCGGTAAGAATGCCTTTTCCATGAATATCCGACTCTGAATGGCCCAAATCTAGCCAAAAATAATTACATATCATAAATACACCTATAATAGACTAATCTAATTAATGAAATCAAGACTTTAATAAAAATTTTGAAATCCGTCCTAAAAAGTCAACTCGGGCCCACGTCTCAGAATCGGGTAAAAGTCACAGAATACGGACACTCATTCACTCACGAGTTCACTCGTTCCAAAATTATCCAAATCCGATGTCTAAATCCCAATCAAAACTCAGAAATTCGGTTAGGGAACGCTTCCCCCATTTTCCCAACTTTTCAATCCAAATCCGAAATTAAATAGAGGAAACAACTATAGATTAATGATATACAACCAAAAAACGAGTTAGGAATCGTTACCCCAAAGCTCTCTCTGAAAATCCCTCAAAAAATTGTCAATTCCCGAGCTCCCAAGTCCAAAAATGAAGAAATGAATCAAACCCTCGATTTTTCCTCTTTTCTGCCTAGAAATCTCGCTTCTGCGAGCTTTCAACCGCACCTGCGGAAATTCCATCGCAGGTGCGGAATCACTTAAGGGGGACTGAGTCTGCATCTGCGAACAAGGGTCGCTTCTGCGAGCACGCATCTGAGCTCCACTTCCGCTTCTGTGCGTCCGCTTCTGCGGATCTATGGCCACACCTGCGGTCCCAGCTGGACAGGGTCAAAATTGCTTATGCGGCTCCATGGCAGCTTCTGTGGTGCCGCACCTGCGGCCCAAAGTGCGCAGGTGCGATTACACCAGGTGCAGCAGCTCCAACAATTGCATAAGTCCCAAACTCAATCCGTTAAGCACCCGAAACTCACCTGAGGCCCACAGGACCTAGACCAAACATACCAACCAATCCTAAAATACCATACGAACTTAGTCGAGCCCTCAAACCATATTAAATAACACTAAAATCACAAATCATCCTCCGATTCAAACTTAAGAACTTGAAACTTCCAAATTCGACAACCGATATCGAAACCAACCAAATCACATCCGATTAACCCCAAATTTTGCACACAAGTCGTATTCAACATTACTGACCTACTCCAACTTCGGGAATCAGAATCCGACCTCGGTATAAAAAAAACACTACCGGTCAAAATCTCTAAAAAATCGACTTTCACCATTTCAAGCCTAAATGAGCTACAGACCTCCAAAACACAATTCAGATACGACCCTAAGTCCAAAATCACCCAACAGAGCTAGTGAACCGACAAAACTCCATTCTGTAGTTGTTTTCACACAGTTTTGACTACGGTCAAAATCCTAAGACTTAAGCTCCCGTTTTAGGGACTAAGTGTCCCAAAACACTCCAAAAACCAAAACGAAACCTCCCGGCAAGTCACAATAGCAGAATAGATATGGGAGAAGTAGTAAATAGGGGATTGGTGATATTACTCTCAAAATGACCGACCGTGTCGTTACAAAGGTCTTCCTAAGCTTGGGTAAACTCTCGAATTAGTTCACCCGCATACACTTCTTTCTGGTTTAGAAGTTTTTTCAAACTTCGAATCTCTTCAGTCGCCTTCGAATGCTGCTCAACAAAGGTGGACGCCATCTTGGATTTTTCTTTCTCAGCTTGATCTGCAAAAGCATTCATAATTGCTAACTTAACAATGGCTAACTTAAGTTTTTGCTCTAAAGCTTCTTTATCATCAGTCAAGACTTCCTTCTCCAACGGAAGTTTCTCAAATTGTTCCTTCCAGTTATTAGCCTATGTGCCTAACTCCACAACCTGATACTCAGTCCAAGCTAATATTCTCATTAGCTCCATGCCTGTTAAGTTGACATACAAAAAAGGAGGGAATAACAAAGAAGTCAAGAACCTGAGGAAGGTAGAAACAAAATGGTTAAAGGTAGAGAGATATACCTTGATAGCATAGTGAATTACATCATTCATGAGGGTGATAGAACAATAGGAATCAAGCTTTTCCCTTTCAATAGGGCCAATAAAAGGCTTCAACCAAACCGCAGCCCGGTTAGGTTTCTTCATCAGACTAAAACCCTCGGGGACTTCAATGGTAGCTTATTTCATTCCACCCTTATTGGAAAGGCCAACTTCGTCTCGAAGGGCAGAAACAGGAGCAACGGGGCTCATGGGAAGTGTGGTGAGAGGTGGCTCTTCATAAACGAAACCAAAGTCCTCATCACCTTCAAATTCTTGAGCAAAAAGCTTCTCAACAGGAACTGAAGGAGGGTCCAAAGTTGGTTCAACAGTTTTGTCACGACCCAAATTCTATAATAGGTTGTGATGGCACCCAACGATGCTGCTAGGCAAGTCAACAGTAAACCTCCAATTTGATTATCCATTTTTAACTTTTAAAATTAAATATTTCATTAGATAAATAGAATTAAATCTAGAACTCATGAAAACATACATACTACTTTACCATAATAACGAGTACGAATAGTACATAAAGCAAAGTGATAATGATATATAATAAATACAATTGTGTAAGTCTACTAGAAGCCCCCAAAATCTGGTGTTACGGGTTCATGAGCATCTACTAGAATATACAATACTACTACAACAACTATCTAGAATAAATGTAGACAGAATACAGTAAATAGAATAGATGGGACTCTGTGTTCTGCGGATCGTAACATAAAAGAGCAGCTCACCACAAAGTCTCCTCGGTAATTGTGCCTACGCGCCCAAATGACCACCAAAAGTACATGTCTCAGTACTTGCACAATCAACGCATGATTGTAATATGAGTACGTAAATCAACGCTTACCTAGTAAGTGGCGATAGGAGATCGACATCGACACTTACTAGTGGTCCAATAAATTAAGTATAATAAAAGTAAACAGGTACGAAGTATAGCAAGTAAAGCAAAGAAAACAGACATATGTACATAACACGATCCTCAACAGAAGAGTAAACACAAGTCCTCGGATACTAAATATTACCACAAATAGAATGTGTATCAGGTCAATAACCACTAAAATATCACATCTCAAGTCAGATAAAATCATAGATACGTTGACTTCTTATAGAATATTATGCATGATTCTGTCGAGGCGAGCGGCCCGATCCCATAAGAGTGATGGTATAATATCTCGTCATTGCGTATGACCCGATCCCATAAGAATAGTGTACACTGATATTGCCGAGGCGAATGGCCCGATCCCATAAAAATATGTACTCTGCTGAGGCGAACGACTCGATCCCATAGGAGTGTGTTACATGATACTGCCGAGGAAAACGGCTCGATCCCATAAGAGTGTATTACATAATACTGCCAAGGCGAATAACCCGATCCCATAAGAATATTGTTGAGGCATTCAACTAGATCCCATTAGAATATGAAACTTTGACGGCTCACTGGCCCCACTCACAAATATACGTGTGAGTTCTGGAATTCGAGTAAACTTGTGGATGAATATGAACAACACGGGATAAATCCGTAAGGGAAGTACAATTTTCACGGCTAATCGAGTAGCTCATCAAGTATCTAAAATAGCAAGTCTGATACTTTATGCAAGTCTAAAATGTAAATCAGAGCATCTAAACATACAAGGATAACTCAAGTAATACAGTTAAAACATGGTGTGAATCTAAGTCTACCCGGACATGATCAATAATCTAGCATACGGACGGACACTTGTAGCATCATACATGCGTAGCTCCCATAACGTGTAGCACATAGCAAATATAGTATCTACAGGGTAAATTCCCTATCATAAGGTTAGACAAGAGACTTAACTTGCTCTGAAATCCGATAACCATCTCCAACGCATATCTAAATCCTCAAACCAATGCAAAATGATCTGATACTAGTCAAATAACGTGCCAACCAATCAAAATATACTCAAAAACTCATAATTTAAAATTTTTAACTCCACTCAAAAAGTCAACAAAGTCAACCATCGGGCCCACATGCCTGGATTCCAAATTTCCTTTTGGATATAAACATTGTCCATAGCACCACAAACTCAAATATATAATTTATTTCCAATTCCATATTCAACTTTGTGGTAAAAATACAATTTCTAGGTTTTCTTTCAAAATCCAATAAAATTACAAATTTTTATGTTCAAATCCATATATAATTCATGCATTTAACTCACAATAAATGAGAATCACTTACTTTGCAATAGGTGATGAAAATCTCCACTCAAAGAGCTCCAAAAGTCGTTCAACCAAGAGAAAATGTGAGAGAAATGGGCTAAGTCCCGAAATAAAAGGTAATATGCCCACGCCTTTCCTCTTCGCGATTGTGGAAGATGCCTCGTAATTGCATTCGCGAAGGCCCCGTAACTGCATTCGTGAAGTCCAATAGCCTTCCAGCCTCCAACGCCTCACCTTCTTCGCATTTGCGAGGCTGGCTCCGCGTTCGCGAAGCAGAGCTAGGTTCTCTATCGTGTTCGCGTGGACATCCTCGCAATCGCGAAGAGCAACCTCAGGTCCACCTCACCAGTCTTCTTCGCGATCGTGGGGCTACCTTCATAATCGCGAAGCACACGAGCACACCAGCAGGAGCAAAACACTCAAACTTGTTCCGAAACAACCCCGAATTACATCTGATGCCCCCAGAACCCCATCCAATCACACCAACAAGTCCCCATACCTTATCCAAACTTATCCAAAGGCTCAAAGCACCACAAACAATATTAAAACTACGAATCGACGATTAAATCCTTCTTTTAACTTTCAAACTTTGTTGAACGCGTTCGAATCACACTTAGACACTCTGGATCACGACCAAACTTCACGCATAAGTTCCAATCAATAATATGAACCTATCAAAGGTCCCAGAACACCGTCCAGAGTCCGATAACACCAAAAGCACATTCCAAGTTAAACTTAGAAAATTTCAAAACTTTCAATATGAAAACTGCCGATAATAAGCACCAAATCGCTCTCGGACCTTCTGATACTCAACCCGAACATGCGCCCAAGTCTGAAATCACCTTATGAACCTATAGAAACCTTCAAATCCCATTCTAAAGTTGTTAACTTAAAAGTCAAACCTTGATTAATTCTTCTAACTTAAGTCTTCTGAATTAAAAATTATTCCTACAAATCAACTCTGAACTTCTCAAAAATCAAAACTAACTACACCTGCAAGTCATAACACATAAAGGGAAGCTACTCAACGTCTCAAACCACCGAACGACATTTTAAACCTTAAAACGACCGATCATATCGTTACAAGTTTCTTCCTCTGAAATAACCAGCGGGGTATCTTCTGGCTCATCAACCAAATGAAAATGTATGGATCCTGAAGGATGGATTTAAGGAACATTGGGTTCATCTTCTAACATAACTTGCCTCCTGGCTCGACGCTTCTTCACTAACGAACCTTCTTCTTCTTCTTCGGAGGCAAGAGGTTCTTTAGTCTTCCTCTTCGAAGAGGACAAATTCATGATCCTCTCCTAAGCAGTGTTGACATCAAGTCTAACTGTAGGAGCGGGAGAGGGACGAACTCCACGGATTCCAAATCCTGAAAACCAAAAGGAAAGGATATCAAAAGAAAAAATGACAAAAAGTACACACGGTAAAATAAAATAGCATACCGTGGGTTTTAACTTTCCACCCAAATTTTTGGGGAAGAAACTTTCAAGTTATGTGCTCCATAGGGGCAGCAGACAACATCTGTTCAACTCAACCACAAAAATTAGGACGTTCACCAAAGACTTCCACAATTGCTAAGGAAGGAATACATAGGAGAAGGGTAGTATTCTAAGAGAGAAGGGAAAGAAGATAACAGACAAGCAAAAGTGAAAGAAAATACTTGGGGGTTAAATTTTACTTTTCGGAAAAAAACATGTTTTCTTCCCCCACCAACTTACTAGTTGGGACAACCACGAATTGATTGTACCAACCCTTATCACCATCATCTTCGGGGCCAACCAAAACATGTTTACTCCTTGCTACGAGTGCAAAAATACCACCACAAAAGAGTTTCGGGGAGTATAAGTGAAGAAGATGTTGAAAATTGAAAGGGGCAGAAACTAAGCCCGACAAGTAGCGAAGGCATGTTACTGTCATCCATCTTATCGGGCTTATTTGCTCGAGGAAAACATTGAAGTAGCGGCAAAATTTCAGAATCAATGGATCTATTGGGGTTGAAATCAGAGGGTAAAAGGATAGGTGTAGATGAAATAATTACCTTCATGGTAAGTGATTATACGGTCATCAACCCCAGAAGCATTCATTGGAAAATTAGGTTTCCAAAAGCATTATCTATGTACAAGAGGAAGACAACCAGATATTATGAGGGAACGATAGCATTCAACATGTTCATTACGACCTACTATCGAAGTAACTTCTTTGTTCCACTCCTCACAATCAGAAACAAACGAGAAATCATATGGAACAATTTAAAAAACTAGAGGTTTGGGAAGAGGTTTATTAGAATCTCGAGTTTTAGAAGAGGATCTTGGAGTAGCAGAGATTTTATCTTTGGAAGAGGAGGCATGTTTTGAATAACTATTCTTAAAAGAAGTGTTTCTACTCGATATTGAGCCTAGACTACAAAGCTTACCACCCATGTTTCTACTCCTAACCGGAGCTATTGTAGCAGGGAGATCATTTACTATAATAGTATGACGAGGATCAGAAGGTGTATAAGGATTTGAAGATTTAGAGTCCATTGTTAAAAGAGGAAAGATGCACGTAGAGAGAAATTCTCTAAGAGAGAGTTTGAGGAAGAAGGAATAGGTCAAAGGAAGTAGAAGAAGTTTTGAAAGGTCGAAGACTCAATATATATATATATATATATATATATATATATATATATATATATATGGAAAAAATGTCATCATGAACCGTCATCATGAAACCGTCATCATGAAATCGTCACATCGAACTCACAAAGTTGTACAAGCCCCAAAATACTGCTGCCACTGTAGAACCAATCATAGTAGGACACATGTCTTGAGCATTAAATAGAAGAGACATAAGTCTCTTCACTTCTCATTCACGTCATAATGACACCAGGAAGAGTCGACAAAATATTTCTTCCATAAATAAACTCTCCACTTCCGAATATTCATTTGAGAATAGTCATAAAGTGGGAAAACTATCTGTATTGGTGAAAAATAAACTCATCACGTGGACCAATATTATCATGACAAGTGGCATGAGAGTTAATGAAAACCAGCATAATCTCTTTATGCGTGATTGGGCTTCGTTACCTTAACTGCTACGAATCACCCAGGCAACGGGCAATCAATATAATAAATATTAGTAATGGACAAAAATTAAGTAAGGTGAGTGGTTACAAATTGTAAACTTATATATACCCCCTTACCATATTTGTATCCCCATCGAAAAAAATCACGAAGCAATATTATCAATTGTCAATATTCTTATTCTCTGTCATTGGAAGATCTTGTTCTTTCCTATTGGAAGGAAGCTGCGATCATCAATAAGATTTCTATTTCCCTAATCTCCCAATCTTATTTTTCATTATTTTATTACTTTAGGATAAGTAAAATAAAACTAGTTATTAAAAAATCGAATTATTCTTTTATTTGCTTTGACCATTAAAACTATTTTTTGGTTAAACACGCCTAATTACCTATCGACTTCGTTTGTAATTTTTTACCTCGTCCCAAATTATAACCAAACTTTACTATGAAGTTAAATGTCTCATCCTTGCAAATAATTGTTTCTAAGATTGATTGATCAATGACCTGGAAAGATAATTCTTTTGCATTCAAGTCTTTCAACTTTTGTACGCTCAACATTTTGGGTATTTGTCAACTTATAAATTGCAGTAACTGGTTATATGTTTTGATTGCGATGTGAAATATTTAATCTAAAAACTTAAACTGCAAGAAAGATTTGTACCAAGGAATTTTGCATGCTCTAATATCATTGTTGAAATGTGTGATTATCACGTCTAAAATTCAAATTTTTAGATAGAGCACATGATGTGTGGCTATAATTTTATAGTTTTGTACATTATGTGCCTTGCATTTTACATGCTTTAATGATAAATTACACTTTATTTGTGCATAATGGAGTCTATTTTATGTGTAGGTGAATTGGAGATGAAAGTAGAGCAAAAGGGATACATAAAGGTTGAAAGTGTGCTCGAGAACAGTAAAAAGGAGAGACCTGGCGAGGCCAGCCTAAGGCCAGGCTGGACCAGGCTTTAGCCTAACGCGGCCATCCAAATTCCATGCGTTAGGCTGGTGACGCCAGGCCTGAGGCCAGATCCAATTCGAGTTTTGAATACTTAATTCGTTCCGGGTTTGACTAGGACTCGGCCCACACGTTTAGGGTTTCTTCTACACATATAAATAGACCTAAAATACCACTTGGAGAGAACGTTTTTCAGCAGCCAGAGGCAAGGAAAGCTGGTGGAATCACCTCTTGGGAGTTAGAATCATCTATTTCTACATCTTTTCATCTTTACTCTGTATTTTAATTATGCAAAATATTTGGGATATTGTTACTATGAGTATGAGTATCTAACTTCCTAATCTAGAGTTTTGATGGAACATATTGGAAGATAATTTTCTTGTTACATTAATATAGATTTGCCGTAGTATTTTCTCTATTTGTTCAACTATATTATTCTTGTGGTTGATTGAAGGGCCATCAATTAGCCGTGCCTATTTAGTATGTATTACTCGGGAGAGAGTGCATATTTAGGTAGTTGTTGAATAACATCACTCCTAAATGTATATGAGGGATCAATACGGAAGTTTAAAGGTGGGATTAGGGATAACGAAACTTTGGTGCGATCTGAGTGAGCTGTACTTAATGCCAGCTAGCGTAATTTGGGAGAATATGTCTAGTAAATTGTGCTAATTACTCGGGAGAGAGTTACGACAGTCAGAGTGCTCATGATCGGTAGAGAAGACTTAGGCAAATTTATAGGAAACGTAGCGGAAAGGATTCCGACAATTGGGGAAATCATAACTCTAGACTTCCTTAGTCTTGTCTATAATTTCATCCATGTTAGTTGATAATTTTACTGCTTTATAATATTTGCTAGTTAATTAGTAGAAATAAAAATCAAATCTTTATAACTAGAAAATTATTTGAACTTGTATTTCTTTGCAATATTGAACAGCTGTAGCTAAGCCTTAGTTCTCTGTGAAATTCGACTTCGGACTTGTAAACCGGATTATATTTGCAACGACCGCTTAGTCCTTTTTTATAAGGCATAGTTGGGCGTGATCAGCACACTTCAACAATAGGGAACTACTATCGTTTAGCCACTTAAACAACTTCTTATTTGACTAGATTTTCTCATTTATGTTTTTAATTCTTCAAACATTATCTGGCTATATTTTCTCAAATATTTTTTATGTTTTTAATTCTTCAAAAATAAATATATGGAGATTTTAAATATATCTTTAAATATTCATGTAGTTTCTAAATATGGAGATTTTATTTGCAATAAAACATCAGATTAATATCAAAGGTACATTTTACAATGTTAAGGATTTGATCTCGTATTCCAGATTTCGACATTCGTTTTACCAGAGACATAGTATTACTTTTTTATTTAAAATATAATTAGCACTTTGCAGCGATTGCTAGTTGAATCACAATCTATGCATAAATTTATAAGTTCATTTTTATTTGTAGTTCAACAATGAATTATGAATGGATTTTTTTTCTCCATTATAGAAAATGCGTGAAAGCATATCCGTTCCTCTTAATTTTTTATTTTTATTTTTATCTAAAAAAATGTATTTCCTCGATAAATAAGTTAGATATTCAAGAATAAGTAGATAAATACTTACCCGTAGTTCAACATGGATTCCGTTTTTTTTTCCCCATCTTTTTGGGGAAACAATTGTTCATTTAAGTAGGGAAAACCATAACAAGAAGTTAATTGTCGTCCGCGTCATTTGACATCTAATTAAGAATTTTAGTCAATACTTCTCAACTCATTAAGAATGTTTAAAGCGTCTCTCCCTTAATTTATCTTTAAGCTAAGTTAACCTTAGCATTAACTAAAATTAAAAGGAACTGATAGACATAAGCGGTTTTTTTTTTTGGAATTATTTTTTGTAACGAATGTACCAAAATTTTGAATTAAGCTTCAGCTTATGCTTAACAATGCTATTCTTGATTCAAAAATAATTAATGTTTTCAAATATAGAGAATTATTAGACATATTGTTTTTCTAAGATACAAATTACTAGGATATATTATAGAGATGTTTGACTGTAGTACATTTTGTATGTATTGAACGGATCAAATAGAGATAAGTATTTTATACTGACTTAATAAAATAATTTCTCTAGTCCATTCAATGTACTTATACTCTTAATCTTGATATAATTATTACTAGTTGTGTGTGTCATTTATTGTTTTGATTTATTAAAAGACGAGATTCTTTCATGGGTCAATAAGCCAGGTAAGTTGGACAGTAAGGATATACATTGGCGAAATAACAATTAGTTGATAGAATCCATATCTCGATTTTGAGATTGATGATACTCCTTTATGAAAGTTTATAAGTTTTCGTGTGTAAATCCGACCGATGTATTTTGTATCCGATACATGAAATAAGTTAAGCGAAAGTCTAAAGGAAGTAATCAATAAATTAAATTATCAATAATTTAATTTGATTGATTAGTATCTGAATCTTAACATGGGGAGTTAAATAAGGTTTTATGGAAGAATTTCAAAATTGAACTAAGGACTGAAATTACGAACTTTTAGTGAAATAATTCGTAACTTATTATGGTAGAAGTTAATTTCGAAATTCAAAATTAATTCCATAATAGGAAGCCTTGTTAATTAAATTATGCGGTCCCTATTGTGCCTAAATAATAAGAAATAAAGGAAACCTTTCCTTGGTGGAAAAGAAAACACAATAGATTTTGAAAAAGGGTTTTACCCTAAAAAAATATGGCTATATATACATGGGTATAGGGCTGGCGGTTTTTCAGTTGTAGTTTTCCTTAAAATTTTGCCCACCCAAAATTCTCTTTTTTCGGATATTATTTGGGTAACATAATAGAAGACTGTGGAATATTTCTGGAGGTCGTGATCTTGCTACTCCGGTAGTGGAGACCGAGATTGATCTACTTTGTTCGCGCTTCAAGAGATAACTCGTATAATTCCCATAAGTGCTAATTGTTTAATTTACACGTGAATATGATACTGGAATTGCTTCCACTGTGATATATAATCAAACAAATGGTATCAGAGCCTACTCACGTCTAATTGGATAATTAGGATGATCATGAAAAAGGAACATCACGTTAGTATGCAAGTTTTGAATTACATGCAAAGATTATTTTTCTGCAAAACTGCACTGCTCTATGCATGAATATTTGTTCCGAAAATTTTGATTATTTTGTAGATCATGTAACATCTGTTTATTATTGATGATATCTCATAAGAATAATCTGAAAATTAAGTTAATCCGAGAAAAATGCAAAAATTCGTTTTTGGCCGAATTGGTCAGAAAATCAGAGGTCAGTATGTTGACGGACTCTGATTGACCTGAAATTTGGTGGGTGCATCAGAAACGACCCAGAGGTCAATACACATGAGCTTTGCTCATGGGTTAAGTCGGTTTTCGAGCATTCAGAGTTGTTTAGATGGTGTTTTGGGCGTTTTCTAATTTTCTGGAATTGTTTTTAAAAGAAAAATGTAAGAGCCCGTTTGGACATAAGAAAATTTTTTCTTTTTTCCAAAATAATTTTACTTTTTTTCGAAATCAGTGTTTGTTTATAAAATTTCCAATTTTCACTTGAAGATGCATTTTGAAAATTTTCGAAAATTTGAAAAACTCCAAAAAACTATTTTTCAAAATTTTCACTCACAAAACTAAAAAAATAACCCAAAATTATATTCATGTCCAAACACAACTCTAAATTTAAAATTATATTTTCACTTGAAAAATATTTTCCCCTATTTTAGAATTTTACAATTCTTATGTCCAAACGCCCACTAAGTTGTTTTAAATCCAGTGGTGTTAAGGATCATTCCCTATGATCTCTGTGGTTAAATTCTGGTGATATAAATAAATTTACACGTTGACGTAGGTATTCTTTCATATCGGATAAACTTATTATAGGTAATCATTAGGTAATACTAGTTGTTGATTACTTGTATTTACTCTCCATCTGAGTATGCATGTTGATTCAATGGGACTAGTATCTTGAATGTTGATATTTTCTTGACTTAAATTAATAGTTTACTCTCCATCTGAGTAAGGCCTGTTTAAATTCATTGAGTAAATAATCTGTCATTACATATGTATATTGCAAGAATAGCTCTTCTCTCATCAAAAGTTGTTATTCAAGGTGCATTGATTATATGTATGTAGTGTGTTATGAATTTTAAAATTCAAAGAAACATGACTGATTTTGATCTATTTATTTAATTGTCTCTCAGATTAACCATGACTGCTTTCAATCCTCTTAATGCTATTCTTACTCAAATAAACTTGAGGGTCCGAATTATGTTGATTGGAAACAAAAATTGGATATTGTCCTAATTGCTTAAGAGTGCAAATTTGTGCTTGATGAGGTGTGTCCATAAAAACCTGGAGAAGATGCTACGGATGATGAACAGAAAGCTTACCATAAATGGGTTAAGGTTGATGAGATGGTACAGTGTTATATTTTGGCATCTATGTCGAATGTTTTGCAACATCAGCATCAGTCTATGGAGTCTGCTTATGACATTCTGGAAAATCTCAAAGAGATGTTTGGAGATCAAAATCGTGCGGCTAAGCAGACTGCCATGAAAGCTCTTCTGAATACCAAAATGGTTGAAAGTTCATCTGTTAGGGACTATGTTCTGAAGATGATGAGTCTTCTAAATTAACTGGAGGTCCTTGGAGCTAATATTGATAAGGATACACAGGTTGAGATGATTCCGCAGACTCTGCCTGACAGTTTTTAGGAGTTTCCTCTGAATTATAACATGAACAAAATGGATTTGTCACTTGCAAAATTGTTGAATGAATTGCAGTAGGCAGAGACTATTATCAAGCAACAAGCTCCTCCTGTGGCACTGAATTTTGAGACAGGTTCTTCTTCTAAGCCGAGGAGCGGGTAGAAGAAGAAAAAGGCTCAAAAACCCTCTGTAGGAGGCGCAACTACTGGTGTGAAAAAGCCTAAGGGCAAGTGTTATCACTGCAAGAAGTCTGGGCATCATATGAAATAATGACTGGCTTATCTAGCCAAGCTGAATAATAAACCATGTGATTTATATCTACATGTCGTTGAAACCTTTTTAGCGGATGTTTCTATCATGTCATAGTATGTAGATTCGGGAGCCACTAATCATGTCTGCACTTTTTAGCAGGGGTTTCGGGTAACGCGGTAGTTAAGTAGAGGAGAAGTCAATGTTAATCAGGCTGATGGTTCAGGAGCTCCAGCTTCAACGGAAATATTAGTATTTTGTTTGGTAGTAATAGAGTATTAACTTTAAAGGACACATTATATGTACCTTCCGTTAGAAGAAATTTAATTTCGGTTTCTAGCGCTATGAGATATGGTTATGACATTAATTTTTATGATATTGATAAATGTATTATTAGTCATAATAATGTTATCTCGCTTCGGCTACATTGATTGATGGTCTTTTTATTGTTGATTCTATCCCTAAACTGTTACAGCCTAAAGAACTGAATTATATTGATTTACCAAATAAGAGAAATAGTTCTTCTCAATTGAGTGAAACTTATTTATAGCACATGCATTTGGGTCATATAAATCTGAACATGATTTTAAGGTTGATTAAGGATGGACCTTTAAGTTCATTAAAAGTGGAGGCACTACCAACTTGTGAATCTTATTTAGAGAAAAATAATGACAAAACGAAATTTTTCCTCAAAAGAAAATCGAGCAAGTGATAAATTAAAGTTAATTCATTCTCATTTGTATGGTCCAATGAATGTCCAAGCAAGAGGTGATTTTGGGTATTTTGTGACTTTCACCGATGATACTCAAAGTATGGATATATTTATTTGATGCGTTGAAAGTCTGAATGTTTTAAAAAGTTTAAAGAATTTAAGACAGAGACTAAAAAGAAACATAATAAATATATCAAGACATTATGATCTGATCGTGGTGGGGAGTACCTCTCTGCAAAATATATTAGTTACATACATCTCAATTATTTGCACCTGGAACACCACAACAAAATGGTGTAGCTGAAAGAAGAAATTGGACTCTTATAGAAATGGTTAGATCAAAAATGAGTTATTCTAGTTTTCCTTTGTCTTTTTGGGAAAATGCCTTAGAAAGAACAAATTACATTCTGAATTTAGTTCCTTCAAAGTCAGTACCTTTGACCCCTATAGAATTGTGGACTGGGCGCAAGCCTAGTCTGCGGCATATTTGAGTTTGGGGTTGTCCGGCACATGTGCTAAAAGGGAAAACATATAAATCGGAGGAGAGAACGGATGTATGTGTATTTGTGGGTTATCTAAAAGGGACGAAAGGTGGTTTATTCTATTGTTCTAAAGAAAAGAATGTAATTGTAAGCACAAATGCCAGGTTTATTGAACAGGACTATTTGATGAACCATGTTCCTAGAAGTAAACTTGTTTTATAGGAACTAAGCAAAAGAATAGAAACTCAGTCATTTGAAAAACAAAACGACCAAGTGCAAACCCCGAAAATCGAATTTGACATACTATTGTATTTTAGTAGTGGGAGAAATATTAATAGACTTGATATCCCGCAAGAACAAGTGTCCGAAGTCATACTCCCACAAAGTAGTAAGAGTTATGTTGAGCAAACTGCAAAACAGGATGAAGTCGTTGATATACATGTGGATAGCATAGAGACTCAGGTTTCCGATAATGATGTGGTTCAACCATAAGATCATAATGATGTAGTTGCAATTGATGTAATGCGTAGTCGTAATGGGAGAGAAATAAGACAGCCAATTCGTTATACGCTCTTGGTAGAATTATGTGATAGGATCCATGAGGAGCCCACTACCGAACCTGTCAATTACGACCAAGTACTACATGATAAAGATGCTAATAAGTGGGTTGCTGCTATGAAATCAGAGATGTGGTCTATGTACTCTAATCAAATCTGGGATCTTGTGGATTTGCAAGAAAAAGAGAGGTGTAGACGGAAAAGTACAAACTTTTAAAGTAAGTTTGTAGCAAAAGGGTTCACTCAGAAAGAAGGGATCGATTATGAGGAAACCTTTTCGTCGATAGTCTTGCTTAAGTCTATTAGGATTCTCTATCCATTACTGCTCATTATGATTATGAGATTTGGTAAATGGATGTCAAGACAGCTTTTCTTAATGAAATTCTTGATGAGTGCATCTATATGATGCAACCAGACGGTTTCGTGAAAAGTGGCAAGGAACATATGTTATGTAAGCTTAAAAAATCCATTCATGGACTGAAACAGGCATCTAGGGCATGGAACACTTATTTTGACAAGACAATTAAAACTTTTGGTTTTGATCAATGTCTTAACGAGTCTTGTGTATACAAGAAGTGGGATGGGGATAAATTGACCTTTTTATCTTATATGTAGATGATATATTGCTCATAGGAAATAATTTATGCATATTGGGTTCAGTCAAGGAATGGTTGTCCATGCACTTTGATATGAAAGATTTGGGAGAAGCGGCTCAAAACCTTGGGATCAAGCTCATGCGAAATCTCAAGAAAAAGGATATTAGGATTATCTTAGACTCTTTATATTGATACAATACTCTTCTGTGTTTAGCATGCAAGATTCCAAGAAAGGATTTCTTCCTTTCAGGCATGGAATTGCTCTATCTAAAGATCAGTCTCCTAAAATTGATGAAGAGATAGAAAAGATGAAAATTGTCCCTTATGCATCTCCCGTGGGGATCTGATGTCTGTTATGTTATGCATTAGACCTGATATTTACTTTGACATAGGCATTGTTAGCAGGTTTCAGTCTAATCCTGGGCGAGAGCATTGGACTGCATTTAAGCATATAATCAAGTACCTGAAAATGACTAGGGATTATATACTAGTCTACCATTCAGATGACCTCGTACCTATTGGGTACACTGATTCGGATTTCCAATCAGATAGAGATCCTAGAAAGTCTACATTAGGAAATATGTTTACTCTGGGAGGTGGAGCCATAAGTAGGAGGAGCATCAAGCAAGCTTGCGTTGCTGATTCCACTATGAAAGCCGATGAGGCAGCCAAAGAGGCGATTTGGCTCAAGAACTTCCTAAGAGAGTTGGGTGTGGTTCCCTCGATTCAAGCACCAATTACACTTTACTGTGACAATAGTGGTGCGGTTGCAAATTCAAAAGAACCACGAAGCCATTAAAAAGCAAAGTGCATTAAGCGTAAATATCATTTAATTCATGACATAGTGCAAAGAGGGGATGCAATAGTCACCAAGATTGCGTCAGAGAACAACTTGGCGTACCCGTTTACTAAGAGCTTGCCACAGAAGATTTTTAATAAGCATGTAGATGGAATGGGTGTTAAAATTATAGACGCATAGTTATGAGTCTAAGTGGGAGATTGTTAGGATATACTATAAACCATGCATATTGTTATAGTATTTTTTATGGAACAATTGTTTATTTATTTATTCAATTTAATAAAATTTTATTTTAAACAGGTCATGTATTTATTTGTGCGTCCTTTGCTTATATAGTAGATGATTTAGTGTATAGAGTTTAACTTATACACGGAAGATTAAATCATCGGTTCTTATAAGTCATAAAGTTTATGTTCACAATCATTGATGGAATTGGACAAACCATCGGAATGGTTGTAGCACAAGATTAAATATAATTTATCTTGATTATGGGAATGGTTTAATTTTGACTTCTTATACTAGTATATTTTGTATGTGTTGAACGGATCAAGTAGAGATAAGTATTTTATACTGACTTAATAAAATAATTTCTCGAGTCCATTCAATATACTTATACTCTTAATCTTGATATAATTATTACTAGTTGTGTATGTCATTTATTATTTTAATTTATTAAAAGGTGAGATTCTTCCGTGGGTCAATAAGCTTGGTAATTTGGACAATAAGGATATACATTGGCGAAATAATAATTAGTTGATAGAATCCATGTCTCGATTTTGAGATTGTTGATACTTCTTTATGAAAGCTTAAAAGTTTTCATGTGTAAAACCGACCCGGTAGATTTTGTATCCGACATATGAAATAAGTTAAGTGAAAGTCTAAAGAAAGTTATCAATAAATTAAATTGTCAGTAATTTAATTTGATTGATTAGTATCTGAATCTTAACATGGGGAGTTATATAAGGTTTTATGGAAGAATTTCGAAATTTCTTAGAATTTTGAAATTCCTTAGAATTTCGCCCACCCGAAATTCTCTCTTACGGATATTATTTAGGTAATACAATAGAAGACTGTGGAACGTTTCTGGAGGTCGTGATCTTGCTACTATGGAACTGGAGATCGAGATTGATCTACTTTGTTCACGCTTCAAGTGGTAACTCATATAATCTCCATATGTGCTAATTGTTTAATTAACACGTGAATATGATACTGGAATTGCTTCCGTTATGATATATAATCCAACACAAATATCCTCTAATACATAAGTAAAATAATTTAATTAAGCTTATATTATATATAATATACACGATTAGCTAGTTGACCAAGCAAATGTTGAATACAAAGAAGTCAAAACGAGGAAGTGTCAAAAGGAAAATTATCTTCGTTTATAAAGAAATAATTATGAAAAAGACAAATAAATTTATTATGTACATGTTGTCTATGGTATTTGATTTTACAAAAATTGAAAGTTCAACTAAAACTGGTGCTCGGAGGACGTGAGAGCCAATATAGTCCTTTGTTCTTCTTTTATTATTTAATTTTTTTCCTTATATATTCTTTATAATTTGTGCTTTAAGTCTTAAGTTTTTTTTTTTTTTTTTTTGATGAGAGGTATTAGACGTAGAGAAACAAAAAAACAAAAAAAGCAAGAAAGGAAGTAACATCCTTGTGAGGACCACATAATAAATAATTATCTTAAATAAAGTTATCAGAATTAGGCGATTTAATAAGATAAAATACATAACTAATTATGACTAAGTGAAAAAACTATTTGTGCAAACACCTATCATGCTTCTTTTGATTTGATAAAAAGTAAAAATATTCTATTCAAATAGGTTTTTATCAAGTAACAGTTCTACTAGAAAAACACCACTCAAAATTATAATGATGTTATTTTGAAATAATAAATCTGAAAAAAAGATATATAGCTTTCTAAGATCCCACAAGATGAGAAATTAATTAATCTTCAAAGAAAAAAGAAAAAAAAAGACATTGTGTCTGGAAATGGATCAATTTCCTAAGAAATGATTGCGGGGCTACCTTTTAGAGTTCCAAAGCTGATAATTTATTTCCCAAGTAATATTTGTTGCGGCACCTACCTGGCATTCAACTTTTCACCCTAGTATTTATTTGTTCTTATTAAAAAGAAAAGAAAAGAATAGCATATATTGGTATTCTAAGAACAAAGTCTAATCATATCTTACTATATCTCTATTATTCTTAAGGACATGGAAGACCATGGTTCATTTTTATTGAGAGCTTCCTATTTTTTCATTGTAAATGCCTAGAAAAACCCCTCATAAAGCTTAACATATAACTTTTTTAAGGCAGGTTTGGAGTGACTCACTAGGTTATTTAATGTCATTTTTAGAACGAAAAAGATGCCCGAATAGTGGAGGTGGAGCACGATGGTTCCTGTATACAAGAACAAGGGTGATATCCAAAACTGCAATAACTATCGGGGTATCAAGCTGCTTAGCCATACTATGAAAGTCTGGGAGAGAGTGGTAGAGCTAATGGTGAGGAGGAATGTGTGTATTGCCGAGAACCAGCTTGGGTTTGTGCCAGGACGTTCGACTACAGAAGCCATCCGCCTTGTTAGGAGATTGATGGAGGAGTATAGGGAGAGTAAGAAGGACTTGCATATGGTGTTTATCGACTTAGAAAAGGCGTACGATAAAGTTCCGACGGAGGTTTTGTGGAGATGTTTGGAGGCTACAGGTGTACCTGTTGCCTACGTTAGGTTGACTAAGGACATGTATGATGGAGTAAAGACCCGAGTGAGGATGGTGGGTGAGGACTCGGACCATTTTCCAGTTATGATGGGATTGCATCAAGGGTCGGCACTTAGCCCTTTTTTGTTTGCTCTGGTGATGGACATACTGACGCGCCACATCCAAGGAGAGGTGTCGTGGTGTATGCTATTTGTAGATGATATTGTATTGATTGACGAGATACGAGACAGTATGAACGCGCAACTAGAGGTATGGAGGCAAACCCTGGAATCTAAAGGTTTCAAGTTAAGCAGGACCAAGACAAAATACTTGGAGTGTAAGTTTAGTGGCGAGACTCAAGGATGGGAAGTGGAGGTGAGGCTGGACTCGCGGGTTATCCCTAGGAGAGGGAGTTTTAAGTACCTTGGGTCTATTATTCGGGGGGTAAGGGGATTGATGAAGACGTCACACATCATATTGGGGCGTGATGGATGAAATGGAGACTCGCTTCCTGTGTTTTGTGTGTCAAGAATGTACCACCGAAACTTAAGGTTAAGTTCTACAGAGTAGTGGTCAGACCAACGATATTGTATGGAGTTTTTTGGCCATTTAAGATCGCTCATATCCAGAAGATGAAGGTAGCAGAGAAGAGGATGTTGAGATGGATGTACGGGCACACCAGGTTAGATAGGATCAGAAATGAGGTTATTCGCGACAAGGTGTGTGTGGCCCCTATTGAGGAAAAGATGTGGGAAGCGCGGCTTAAGTAGTTTGGTCATGTTAGGAGGAGGAGCACAGGCGCCCCGGTGAGGAGGTGTGAGAGGTTGACATTAGAGGGCCTACGGAGAGGTAGAGGTAGGCCAAAGAAGAGGTGGAGAAAGGTGATTAGGCAAGACATGGCGCAGCTTCAGCTGACCGAGGACATGACCCTTGATAGGAAGGTATGAATATCGAGGATTAGGGTAGTAGAGTAGGTAGTCTAGAGTGTTCATAATAGTAGTATTGACACGTAGTCTCGCTTTATGTTGGTAGTAGGTTTTTATGACTAACCGTTGTTTTCTTTCGTCGTTGATCACCTTACTGTCTTGTTATTTTTATTCTGCTTTTATATGGCTTTTTGATATTGTCCCTTCTTGTCTATATTTTCATTAATGTGGTGCTTATGCTTTTTTGAGCCGAGGGTTTATTGGAAATAACCTCTCTATCCTCACAAGGTAGGGGTAAGATTTGCATACACATTACCCTCCCCAGACCTAGGGCTGTGCATGGATCAGATCGGATTTAGCATATTTCGGATCAAATTTTCGGATTTTGGATTGTAGAAAATGCAATCCGAATCCGATCTGAATTAATATCGGATTGGATCGGATTTTAAAGTTTGGATCAGATCGAATTTTCGGATTTCGGATCGGATTATTATGCCTCAAAGTTGCAAACTCATATGTATATTTTCTTTGTAAAAGAGGCAGTACAGTAAGAAAAAATCACGTTTATACAATTATGAGAGTACTATGGTGCCAATAGAGCTAAATCCATCAAATGTAAAAGTAATAACTTGGAGGAAAATGTAAAGGAAGTACTAATTATCCGAATTAAAGTTTAGAATTTATACATGCCCTAATAATTTCGGATTTCGGATCGGATCGGATAGGATCGTATTAAAATTATACCAATCTGAATCCGATCCAAAATTCAAAATTTTAATAAACACAATCCGAAATCCGAAATTGAACGGATTGGTTCGGATTTCGGATATCCGATCCAAATGAACAGCCTACCCAGACCTCACGGTGTGGGATAATACTAGGTATGTTGTTGTTGTTGTATATAACTTTTTAAATATTTAATAATTAAGAAAAAGATCTAGAGATAAAACGTAATTTCCTATGAATAGTTGTAAGAATTAGATCCCTAAACTAAAGGAGCAGGTCAAATTTACGACGGATAAATTACGTTGCTACCCTGCCAGTCCATCCTCGATCTCAATATGAAAAGCATGACGGAATCGACGGTGGTCAATCTTCCTTCTTCTTTGGCATATCGATTGGGAGCATGAAAATAAGACTAAAAGAGGGCTCAGGTGATAGCAATGTCATGAAATTTTAATCCTTTATTTAATTTGACTAATCATAAATGAAATATTTATTGTTTCACTTGAAAGATTTTATTACAAACACAATACACAGCAAGAGGAAAAGAGAGACAATCACCATTACGCGATGAGAGAAAAAGAGAAAGAACAAAAATTAGATAGATAAAAATAACGTACTATTATGCTTTATAATTTTTAATAATATATACAAGAGTTTTAACTTTTCTTTATTTTTAGAGAATCATTAAAAAATGGTGAGAACTATTAGATTTCGTCTTGGGTCTTCTGATCATTAGTATGTCAAGTATTTGATAATGGGTTGGTTGAGTTAAAGGAATCTACCTTGGAATTATTGTTGAGAAATTAAAAAATAATACTACTAGAAATGATGGCAAGTTAGATTAAATAAAAGGAAAAAGGAGCTAGCTCCAATCATTTATTGATGAACAAAATTAGTTGGAGGGACATGGTGAGTGATAAATAGATTTTATTTATTATTTGTAGTTTATGCAAGTTCACAACTTTTTAATTTTTTATTTTTTATTTTTTTATTTTTATTTTTATTATTATTATTATTGTTATTTAATGCAAGTTCACAACTAAGACACAGTCAAGTCTCCTCTGTCTTATACTTCAACTTTGTCCACATGGCTTAGAGGAACATAGTTTCTCTCCTTTCATCCATGTGATAACTGCTGACTCAGCAGATATCCACGTCACCTGCAACTTGACACGTGGCCAGTCATTTGCATCATTCCAAAACCAGCTTTATTTTTTCTTCCTTTTATAAAAAGGCATAAAAGACATGCTTTTTCATTAACTAATAATTTTCTTACTTAAGACATTATTGATTAGTGCTAAACATGGTTATGACAGTTAGGACAGCATTTATCACTGATTAATTAACTTTTGGAAACTTATGCAGAAATGATGAACACCATATCCACATAACGATCTTTCATAGCTAATTAATTAGGTTGTTTTATCACTCTCCTAGTACATATTATGGAAGACCATTCTGGGAAAGTTGGATAGTTTCCCTGTCTAAGTTGTATTGCAAAATGTATATGACGAGAAAGAGGGTAAGTTATCATATGGTTATAGCGATTTTGTATTTTACGGTCTAGCTCTAGAGTCCAGATGAGTCAGCAGTATTGTACGTATCTATCTATATTTGGTTAAACAAAATTTTGTCTGTTTAACCCAAATATATATATACTCCATCTGTTTTATGCTTCTTCTTTTTTTCTTTTTCTTTTTTGTGGTAACTTGTTTTATGTGTTAGGAATTTATAGTCTCTTCTAGTGCGACCCACATATTAGGTAATAAATTATTTACTAATAATATATCAGATAATAGTCTGTAGGTATGCATATATGGTAGTTTCTTTGATGAAAAGAAACAATTTATGTTAGGAGTCCCTAGGGCAATTATAATTTATGGAGAAGTCCCTAAGACTAAAGTACTTGACTAAGAGTCCCTAGTCTATTTATAAATACGCTTGTGACTCCATCAAGAAGGCTCCCTAGGTTCTCTGCTAAAGTTTCAAAGATAATTCTCTACAATGCTTGAAAAAAATAATTGAAGATATGTTCCTATTAATATTCTGCTGCGTAGGCTCTATGTATATGCTTAAATTTCCACATTATGCTCTTTCCCTGTCATGCCATGGCCAAGAAATCGCTTGATGAGCATGAGGTTTTATCAGGTGTAGGTTACTGCTTCCTAATTTTAAGTCGTGACAAAAGTGAATTTTAGAAGTAAAATAAAGGGAATTTACCTTCATTTTCTTCTCTCTTTTTTTTAAAAAAAACAAACTTTATAAAAAATAGTAATACTCTATCAGTTTTTGCTAGACAACTTTTATGTGAAAGGTTAAAAGTAAGAAGTATTTCTCTCAATCACCTCCATATTGGAATATCGATAAAGTTAAGTCATTGTAATTTCATAATTAAGCCTATACTTTTTTTTTCTATCTTCTTTTTTGTACACATTAAGGCACTGGCAATTAGCTTAAAAAATTCTCTTTTTGCTTGAAGGAACCACATGTGGCATGTGCATGTATGTAAGCCTATACTTTTTTTTTGCTATCTTCTTCTTTGTACACATTAAGTTAAGATTAGAAAGCTAATCTTCTCTTTTAAATCATTAACACAAAAGAGTTATGTATTTATTTTAATTAAAATAGAGACTAGAAGAAACGAGGAAGGACCACTAATTAAGCTGACGAGGACCTCAAATAAAGGAAACTCTCTTTTCGAATAGTTCTTTATTATAACTTCTTGTGGAATTCACTTAGTATTTTACTAAGTGAATCGGGTTTATTGGCCAATGGCTGCCTTTTGCACGAGACAACTTCCTTCATAATCGGAGTAGTTAACTTTTAAAGTTAGTTTTACGAGATTCAGAGTACCTTTACCCCAAGTTAGGTTACTTCATTTTCATTGTATAGATAAGAAATATATTAGAAGGTTATTAAATATGAGTTCAAGTTTTATGCATTAACGGCATATACATTTTCTATATCATCAGATAAAATTGACTTACAACAACAGGTAAATCTCCATATTAAGTCTGATATGGAAAACTTGAAAAATAGAATAATTTGCTATGCTAAGCTAACATAATAATTATATTATGTTTCTCCTTTCATAATATACAGTCAAATTTCTCTATAATCACCTCATTTGTTCCGATATTTTTTGGCTGCTATAGTGAAATGCTATTATAGAAGACATATATTATAACATTTCATAAAAATCGGTTCCGAGTAAAAAATAGTTTTTATATTAAATGACTGTTATATAGGAATATTGTTATAGAGAGGTATGGCGCTAGAATAGAATATGATACAAATATAGGTTGGTGCAATCAAATGTTAAGAAGCAAACAATTTCAAAAAGTAAGGTCTAACTGCTGAAAATAAAATGTATGAAAAGAGCAAGAGAGGCGCAATTAAAGGAGTAGACATATAAGTGTTACGGCATATGACACATTTTTAGTTCTTGGAAATACATCAGCTGCTCCAACTGCAGCTAGCAAACAAAGATCCATTGAATTCTTATGACTATCGGCCCAAGTCATTCACACAACTTATCCTTTTGAGTCCCGAAGGGACGGCCCAGTTGGGTTTGGAGGGTGTTGTCCACACGAGCGACGCGGGTTCGATCCCCCTCAATGCCCTCTGTGTCTGAGTCTGTCGTACGGGGCTTGCCTAGTGCGGTTTACATCTCTTGTGTAATTTACAAACTATTACACAGTGGGGGTTTATCCAGTGCGCACAGAGTGCTCACCCGAAGGACAGAGACTGTAGCGGCTGCGGGTTTTCCTAGGGTTCCAAAAAAAAAATTATCCTTTTGAACTTCACGTGACAAAAAGACAATTTAACTTAAATAGCTGTCCACGTTTAAATTAAAAATAGTCAATGATTATATCACAAGAAAAGGATAATAGTTCACTCTAGCATTAGGGCATTAGGATATTGTTATTTTCTTTCATTTTAGATGGTTTTTGTTTAAAAGGAATTTTAAAGTACTTTTGAGAGTAGCAATTTGTATTTAAGAAGCTCTTTTCTTAATATCAAGGAAAGAATGTGTTTTAGGCCAATCTTTTTCACAACTTATAACTAACTACATAAATTTGAATTTTCAGACAAGGTAAATAAACACTTAGGAAATCAGGTAAACAACTACATATTAGTTGACGTGCAGATGTCGATTTCAAGTTAAATTTCTGAGTTTATGGCTAGCTTCTATGCTGATTTGTTCCTACTAGTATGTGCTTGAGGGGTAAAAACTTAGCGCATTGGGGTTCACATAAATTCAATAAATACATAATATATACTTTCACAAACGTGGTTATAAAGAATCATGATTAATTGATACACATATTTATCTTAATTTATTTAACCATAATAAATTAATATCATTTGACGTAAACCCGCTGTGCATCTGAGTTTTTACCCGTACTCGAGGTGTCAATTTGTACAGATTAGTACTGTGTAAATGTAGCGTCGTTGTCACCAAAATATATATGAAAAATGATTTTACATTTGATTAATGAAGATATTCTAAATTGTTTTCCCTATATCTCAATACTAAAAATTTCTCTATTCTCAGTATCAAAGCCGGCACTTGTAATTAAGAAAAAAAAAATGGTCGGTAGGGCATTTTGATTGTTGATAAGAATAAAAGAAAGGAGTGAAAGGAAATGGTCGGTAAGGGCTCAGGTGGTGGCTGCCGAACGGGGGGCACATATACGTATGTACTTCCAAACACAACCCCACAAACTCCGGAGTGAAAGCCAGCATTTCATAACAAAGCTCTTTTGTTTGATGTGACACTTGAAAACACCATATGTGGGCGGCGGCTTCCTTGAGTTGAGCTTCACTTTCTTAGATCCGTATATGTATGGTGGCTCTTGAACCCTCGGATCAACAACCAAATAGTATTCCCTCCGTTTAATTTAGATGACCCTAGTTTGATTCCGGACGGAGTTTAAGAAAAAGAAAAGAAAGACTTTTGAAATTTGTACTCTTAAAAGCTTAAGGGGTAAAAGTTTTATGGGCACATGACATTTGTTTGGTTATAAAAGTTTTTCATTAAAGGTAAAATGGATAAAAGGAAGAGTTTAAAGTTGAATTATTTTCAATTGTAGAAATATGTCATTCTTTTAAAAATAAACTGATGTTTTATACTTCAATACCACATAAGGGGACTGATTTATGTGGTGCCCAATTTTTGCGTGCACTATATTATCGAAGGACCTGGTTCTTCTATGCGTTCCTTACACTACAATTGCGAAATAAATAATGCAGAAAGTAAAGAACAGAAGTATCTTTACTAAATCACTAAGACAAAAACATTATTTACAAAACTCTTGTAAACCAAAGGATTACCTCTAACCCTTTATGGCAACCAGCCTAAGACTGTTGCGATAATTTCAAGTTATCTCTAACTTGAACAATACACTTAGAGTACCTAGTACAAATACTTCTAGAGAAAGCTGAAAGATACAACTCAAAAAACCTACTACAATGAGACTAGAATAAAAGACAAACACTTGGAACTCGTTCTTCTATCTGGTTCATGTAGCTCTAGGTTCGCACACTTGAATCACACAGGAATTGCTTGCAAAATGCCTTGCTATTTTGCTCTCAACTCTCATTTAACTTCAGCGTTTGTACGTCACCTGTAAAAGAGAACACAACTAATATTTATAGAGTTAGTAGAATAAGGATTAACTAGAGTTCTAATGCTTTACACTTCCTTGGTGAAAGAGTTCTAGTTATCTTCAACTTCTAACCCATTCCTTATCTTGGATAGAGTTCTCTTCAAGTAAGGAGTCATGCTCCTTATCAAATATATAACATTTTCGTTCAGGGATTATCAGAAATAACCACTTACACTTAACCCTTTCACGTGCATGCCTTTTGCTTAATTCTGTCCGTCATCTGTGTACACTATCCATGGACCTGGTTCGTGCATGTGTTCCTTTGTCAATCATAAAAAATCAAAACCGCTCAGGTCAACAAATTTATCCTTTTTGATGATGACAAACTATGTGCTTTTCAAAAGCATGGAACCTGTTTCAGCTCATCTCAACATCAAACACAATGTCAGAACACTTTCCATTTAAAGTCACAAATCATCAAGGACTAGATTCATAAGGTTATAAACATCACAGTCCAACGTAAAAGCACACCTTATCTCCCCCTTTTTAGCTTTATCTAAAAGTTGCATAATTAAGTTAAGTAACCAGATTTTAGCAGATATCACTCATGGCCATTGGGGCTACTTCAAATGCAATCATGGATTCAATTTTCTCTTTTTCAATCTAAGGATATTAGCCATCTAAGAAATATCAACAAACAATTAGAGCAAAAGTAGTGAATTTCATTGATTGATAAGATCCTACCACAAACCATAAGAAGAAATAAAAATATAGAACCATGAGCAAAAACAGAGAAATTTCACTTGGGTCACTGGTTACAACTGGGCTAGGTTAGGACCGGAAGGACCAAGTTCTTGGTTCTTGGCTTGAAACAGCTTCAACGTATCTTGAAGAATACCATCATTCTTCTTCTTTTACTTAGCAAGCTCATACATGAGAGAGTCTTTCTTAATGTTTACTTCAGCCAATCATTTCTTCAGCATTTCAATCTCAGCATCCTTAGCCATTTTCTTCCACTACTTGAGCCTCCTTGCTCCTTTTGGCAGACCTAGTTCTCTTAGACACAATTGAGCCCTCTGCCCCAACCTCACTTTCTCGAGAATTCTTTTGAGAAGTATTTCTCTTTTTGGCACTAGGTGTGGGTACTTCCACATCCTCATATTCATCTTCAAGAACCAGGTTCATCTCCTTAATCTGGACTATTCCACTTGGCTTACCAGCCTTTTTTCTTTCCTTTCCAATCGACTTTCTTGGCACTCTCAGCTAAGGCCCTTTTTACATTGGCCTCACTTTGCTTCTTCTGGCGCCCTGTAGTTATTCCTCTTGTGGGAGAAGTTGCTACAAGTATAGAATGAGCAGTCTTTCTCTTAGTGCCACACATGCCATTTCCTGCACTCTTTCCAACTTTGCTCTTCTTCTTTTGATTATAACTATCTGACACCTTTTGTAGCAGATCAAGACTCTTGTCTATTTTAGCAAGAGAAAGAATTTGTTCATGAAACCGTTTCCTTAACCTAACTAGTCCATCTGATGTACTTCTATCACCAGAACCATCACCTATCTCCTGTGATTCTATCCCCTTACTTTCATTCATAGTCTTATCATTATCACTAATCTCTTCGCTCCAGACTACCATTACACCTCTCTCCTCATGTAATTCATAACTAGTGGGTGAATCAAATTCAGCCACTTATTCTTCCACCTTCCCCTTGCATCAGCCTTAACACCATTGCTTTCTTTTTATTTTAACTTTTTATTTTTACCACCAATGTCTTCAGTAAAAATATTTCCCTTTTCAATACCAGCCATAGACCCAACCAGAGCAAATAGATTCTCAAGATTTTCTGCAATTTCAGAACCAAACTTAGAGATGGGAAACTTAGAGGTTACCTGTTCAGTTTTAGAAGAAACTGGTTCTTCCCCTTCAGTCGCAAACCGAAAAGAATCATCCGAATTTTGTGGTTCTTCTTGATTGGCTTGTGGCTTCTCATTCAATTTCTTGGCTTGTTCTTTACTTGATACAGTTTTTCGTGCAATCATTTTGATATTCTTTTTCTTGGGGGGTTAGGTGGTTGAAAGTATGGGTGAAGGTTCTTTGGATGGCAAGGAAGGGTTTTCAGAGTTTTTGGGATTCTCATGGGTGTTTGCCATTTGATCAGTTCAGAAACTTTAGAGAAATGGAGAGAGTTTTGAGGTTTGGGAGATTTTGATCTTTCGAAAAAAATTTGAGATAAGAGGGTAAGGTCAGATCAATTTAAAGAGGGAAAAGGTTGAGTGTATCACGACACCTTTTTGAAGTCTAGAGGTCTAATCACATTGGAAGTTTCAGTTTGAAAAGACGTTGGACTCTTCCCCAAATATTTCGGCAATTATGGTGCGTGGGACTCTTGGTAAAACTAGTTCACTCTTCCCTAAATATTTTGGAAATTATGGCGCATAAGACTCTTGGTGAAACTAGTTCATTTGTAACTAATTAGTTCAAAATTAGTTTTGGATAAAGTGGGACTCTTTTCAGTTCATGATCCATATGCAGTTATTTCAAATTATGCGGAGTGTAGAATACATATCTTGTAAGCTCGATGAACCACGTTCTTCACTTAAAGTTCTCTTGTGTTAGACTGATTTTTCAAAGAAAATAAGGGTAATATCATTAGACATCAGTGAGACATTTTAGAACATGGTACACGAGTATACTAATAAAAGCATGAGGCTGAGTAATATCTATTCTAATTATTTATAAAATTCACAAATTATCTAACCAATCATTGAGTTAGATCCGGTTTCTTTTAGGTGATCTTAATCATCCATAATTCTAATATGTTCCTTTCAAAGTGATCCCTATTCAAAGTTTTTGTGAAGATGTCAGCAATTTTCTTATCACTAGCACAAAATTCCACAGTGATCAAACACTTTTCTAAATTATCCCTTTGAAAATGATGCCTAACACTTATGTGATTAGTTCTTTTGTGATAAACCGGGTTTTGGTCATACTGATTGCACAAGTATTGTCACAAAAAATATGGATGCATCCTACATCAATTCTAAAGTCCATTAATTGTTGTTTAATTCACAACAATTGAGCACAACATGAGGTAACAACCACATACTCAGCTTCAACGGTAGGTAAGGTCACAAAATTTTCTTTTTGGTGCCCCAAGATACAAGACATGTGCCAATAAGATGTGACATACATGAAGAGATTTTTCTATCCACTAGAAAACTTGCATAATCAACATGAGTATATCCCACTAAATCAAAATTACTACCTTTTGGATACCATAGACAAACATCAGTTGTGACTTTTAAGTATCTCAAGATCCTCTTGACAACCTTCAAGTGGAACTCCTTTGGATTTTCCTAAAATCTAGTGCAAAGGCCTATACTAGAAACAATGTCAAGTCTATTAGTAGTGAGATATAAAAAAGATCCAATCATTTCCCTATATATGTTTTGATCAACAGATGAACCAGGTTCATCAAAATCCAATTTTGTGGATATTGCAATATGAGTGTCAATTTCTTTGGATGTTCCTTCCTGGTTTTGTTTCTGAGGAATATGTTCATGGACAGGTTCCCTAGAGGTTTGGGGATCATTTCCTCTCTAGTAAATTCCCCCTGTCAGGTTGCCTTGGGTGGAAGGACCTGTTCCATCACATGTTCCTTCCTGTGATGCAACTTCAGGATGTACTATTATTTCATCATTTGAATTTCTTATCAGCCTAATCTCTTCATCATCTTGTTCCTGCCTCTTAGAAAGAATGTTAGTTTTATCAAAAATAATATGTACACTTTCTTCTAACACATAGTTCTTTTGTTATATATCTTATAAGCTTTGCTATGTGAAGAATATTCCAAGAATACTCCCTCATCACTTTTGAGATCAAACTTACCTAGGGAGTCCTTTCCATTATTATGCACAAAGCACTTGCATCCAAATGCTCTAAGGTAGGATATATTTGGCTTTCTACTTTTAAGTAACTCATAGGGAGCCTTCCCAACAAGAGGTCTAGTCATGCACCTATTTATGATGTAGCGTGCAGTATTCACAACTTCTGCCCAGAAGCTATGGGGCAATTTACTAGCAAATAGCATAGTCCTAGACATTTCCTCCAATGTTCTATTCTTTCTTTCAACTACTCTAATTTGTTGTGGAGTTTTAGGAGTAGAAACACTATGATCTATGCCATGCTCATCATAAAATTCAGCAATTTAGCATTATCAAATTCAGTACCATGATCAAACCTAATTGATGCAAGTTGATTACCTAGTTGTTTCTCAGTTTTTCTAACATATGAAGTGAACATGTCAAATGCTTCATCTTTAAATGGTAAAATCAGTGTCCAAGTAAACTTAGAGTAATTATCAACAAGCACCATAACATATCTCTTACCACCCCTGCTCAATGTTCTCATTGGTCCACATAGATCCATATGACCAGTTATATCATCCTGGTAGTACTTACCATTTTCTTGCTTTTAAAAGAGGATCTTACCTGCTTCCCTCTTGCACAAGCCTCACAAATTTTATCTTTCTTGAACTTAATGTTAGGCAGCCCTATCACCAAGTCGTTAAAGACTAGTTTGTTGAGTTGGCTTAGACTGGCATGTCCAAGTCTCTTGTGCCAAAGGAAGGGTTCATTGTCCAATACAATTAAGCGAGTGAGTTCATTATCTAAAAGTGTGGACAGATCCACCACATATATGTTATTCACTCTTTTTCCCTGCAAAACTATCTTGTCAGTGGTAAGATACATTTATTAGACTGTACTTCAGCCCATTTATCAAGTAGACATTCTCAATAGAGTGAGTATCAGTCTTACCTACCTTTCCAACCCCAATGTTCTCACTTTTCTTTCCATTTCCAAAGGAGACATTACCTCCTTTAAGGTCCTCAATTGAAAGGAACTGGTTCTTGCTTCCTGTCATGTGCTTCGAGCAACCACTATTCATGTACCATATTTGGCTGCTCTCCTTCACTTGGACCTACAAAAAGAAATCAGGGGTTAGTTTTGTCACTCCCCAAAATCGAGGAGCGCGACCGGCGCTCAACCGAGTGAACCCGACTGAGCAAACCTGTTAGATTTCATTCTACCCAAATTCATCTGTGAATAAAGAGGAGGTGTACTCCGTTAATCAAATACTGAAGAGATTTCATTAACCGCTTCCATTTCATTCCCATTAACAGTATCATTCAATATTTCCAAAATAGTACGAGTTTATAGATTTAATGAAAAACATGTTGCCAAATGCCAACAGTTCTAATCCAATTCCCAACATCAAATACCACTCACAATCTGTCTACGGAGCCTCTAAGTACAACTGAAGAGAAATATGGGAATGCTGGCAACAAGGCCCTGGCTATACCTCAACCACAAAGTACATGAGAAACAAAAGATACATGACCCCAAAATAAAGTGGGGCTCACCAAATCGGCTGAAAGGAGTGTACTGCTATCACTGATCAATGCCACCTGCTGTAGAACCACCTGTATCCATTAAAGATGCAACGCCCCCGACAAAAGAGACGTTAGTACTGTCGAATAGCACTAGTATGTATAGCTAGAAATCCTCTTTCAAAATAGAATGCCCATATGATCTATACGTGTAACACATAATATAATATAATATAATTGAAACAACCTATACAAACAAGGACAACAAAAGGGGCACCTATTGTCTGCATTAATAATGTGTCTCATTAGACTGTCCTTAGTGTTCACATATCATATTATACACTTATGCATTTCATAGACCGTCCACAGTGTTTATTCATACCGTACATCTATACCTCTTATACACAATGCACCTATGCGTTTCATAGATCGTCCACAGGATTTCATATCACAATGGATTTCATAACACAATGTACCTATGCGTTTCATAGACCGTCCATAGGATTTCATAACACAATGTACCTATGCGTTCATAGACCGTCCACAGGATTTCATAACACAATGTACTTATGCGTTTCATAGACCGTCCACAGGATTTCATAACACAATGTACCTATGCATTTCATAGACCGTCCACAGGATTTTATAACACAATGTACCTATGTGTTCATAGACCGTCCATAGAATTTCATATCATAATGTACCTATGCGTTCATAGACCGTCCATAGGATTTCATAACACAATATACCTATGCGTTTCATAGACCGTCCATAGGGCTTCATAACATAATATACCTATGCGTTTCATAGACCGTCCATAGGGTTTCATAACACAATATACCTATACGTTTCAAAGACCGTCCACAGGGTTTCATAACACATTGGAAACAAAAGTACAAATACGTACATCTCATAACCTTTCACATCACATATCACCTAATCCGTACTTTCAACCACTTATAACATTATTATTTCATTGGCTCTCTTGGCCATACATATGATTCTTTATTCATGGCGCAATGGACGTATTTTATATTCCACACTTTCATTTCTTCTCTTTCATAGATCATCATTATAATTATCAACAAGTAGAATATTCCGGAAATTACAACTTTAAGTTCATTAGTAATGAAGGCTTTAAAGATAATCGATTTCTTTCCAATAAATGGAGTAAAAGGATTGGCAATCGAAGCACAAATTAAAATCATACACAATTTCCACTCACGAATATGTAAGAATGCAAAGCATATTTAAAATTACTTACAAAGCATAACATTAGCTTAAACAACCACATATGGGCATCACTTGAGTTCATAAACTTTTAGCCGATTATATTGTCGAAGTCAATTTTGGAATAGTTGAGTCAAAGCTCATTTCATAATCTTTCTCACATTATTTCATTACATCGGCACCATTGGCCACAAGTATACCTTCCACTATTGGCATGTTGGCCACACTTTATATCCCCAATTCACTGATTTCACTTCCAACCATCTTTATAGGTTATCAACAATAAGACATTCCCAATCAAGACTTTCGATACACATATGAGCAATTAAGAGTCTTAAGAATATTGAGATTTTCTCACACAATATGGCATACTAGCTTTTATTTGAAATACGATTCAAAGCCACAACATTTTAATACGCAACCCATACTTTGAAACTCACGGTAACATTATGGAATTCAATTCCAAGAGAGAAAGTTTAGCCAACATACCTCAATTGATCTTTTCTTAAATTACTACAACGTTCCGAAAATTCTAGCAATCCCAATCTATTTTGAGACATAACAAAATTGAACCATAATTATGAAGATATTCATGGTCTCAGCTCATTTGAGCATTTTATCAAACACTAGGTGTGCAAATTTAACCACAAGGTTATTCTACAAGATTTCCTTCACTCCACAACCCAATCGTTAGTTATTTAAGTTCAACAATCTTCCCACAATTCTTATTGGTACATGCATGTATAAATAATACTCTAATACCCATGAATCATACTCCTAATCAACCATCTTCTACCCAAATTCAAAATTGAAAACTAGGGTATGGAACCTTACCTTTTCGATGAAGAACTTGTGGGTTTTCCTTGTTAATCTTCCAAGATTTGAGAAAGACTTGATGAATAATTAGCCTAGGGTTTTCTCTCTCTCTAAAACACTCTCCCTTCTCTCTAACACATCAGAATATTTGCTCAAAAATGATCCTTTGTGTATATTTAACGAAGTAGGGTCGGGTCTTAAAAATCCAAAAATAAAGCTCCGAAACAGGTTCTGCGGTCGCATATGCGACCGCATATCGGTCGCATAATTGGTGTCCAAAATGACCAAAAATCTGCCTGAGTCTGCGGTCACTATTCGGTCAGCATAACTGTTCTGCGGCCGCATAGTACACTGCATAATAGTTATGCGGTCGCATAGTCGATCGCATAATTGCTTCCAACTTACCCAAATAACTGCATCACTCTGCGGCTATTTTGCGGTCCGCAGAGTGATTCTACGGTCGGATAATGGACCGCAGAAATGCACAGTTCCACCAAAAATATGCCTTTACTTTCTCATGCATTGTTCAACCCAAAAGGTCTGAGCCGTGGCTCTCAAGCTCGCCGCGAAGAATTTCTACAATCCTCAAACACGTAATCCTAATCCGGCACCATGAAATATTATTTTCTTTGCAAATTTTACCGGGCTTTACACTTAAGTTCTTCAAAGTTTTGGGGGGTGTTACAGTTTTAGGAACTCAAACTAGTTTGGGTCTCTTTCTATAGGTAAAAGGATAAATCAAATTCTTTTTAGCCCAACTTGGCAGCCTATTTTTTTCCTAGAATAAAATTTTTGTTCTTTTGACTTGCCTTTTCTTTTGCAGTGCATTCACTCTTATATTAACCAATGTTACCACAGTGTGTGTAAATTTTATTTTCAGGGAGTGTGAGGTACTTGCTTTTGGGATCCTATTTAGGTGCAGAGTTCCCAAAGCCAAGTCCTTTTCTATTGCTAGTATAGTGTTCTTGTAGCCATGAAAGTGCATGAGATGAACTATTCCATTTACATGTTCTATCTAGCTCATGCTTAACCTTAGTCAAGTCCTCTTTCAAGGTTCTTACTAGTTCATCCCTTTTACCCTTTTATATAGCTGATCTTTTACCTTTTCTAGATCCTTTTCTAGTGAGAGTTGTGTGTCACTAGCTATTTCTTTACATGCTCCTAACTTTAATTTCAGATTTTCAGATCTAAGTTCTAGAACACATGTGTCAAGTGTATGAACCTGGTTCTTCAACACGACATATTCATTTTCAGTTTCACAAGCCCTAAGTTCTAAGTTTTTACACTTTGCATTCAAAATGACACACTCCTTTCACAACTATTCTTTTTTATTACTTATATTCTTAGATTCATCAATTAAAGTTAGCAACGGTTCTGATAGTCTATCTTTAGAAAGGAATATAATTTTATCCTTTAGGTCCAGAAAACTTATCTCAGATTCTTCATCAGATTCTTCTTCAGATTCTTGAATTGCTATAAGAGCTCGTTCATCATATGTCCTCATCTGAACATTCTTCCCAGGTAGCAATCATTGCTTTGGATGGCTCTTTGTTGAATTTCTTCTTATCATGAACATGTTCCTTCTTTTTGTTTCTTCTTTTTTATCTCTCCTTTTCCCACTCGACTTCCGACATAGTACAGTTCTTGATCATGTGGTTCTTATTACCATATTTGAAGCATCCATTAGTCATCTGCAAGTGATCTCTTCTCCACTCCTTCCATAAGCAATAGTAGTGATCATTGGATAGTGGTGGCCTAGAGGTGGATTGCTTTTTACAGTTTTCGGATATTTCACTTATCTTGATCTATTCCTAAGGTGTTAGCTTTTTTAAGGATAATCTACTCTGATACCAATTGATGTTTTATACTTAAATACCACACAAGAGGGGAGGTGATTTGTGTGGTGCCCAATTTTTGCATGCACTGGATTATTGAAGGACCTGATTCTTCTATGTGTTCCTTACACTACAGTTGTGGAATAAATAATGCAGAAAGTAAAAAAAACACAAGTATTATTACGTGAAAAATACCTGGCTCAAAAGGTGAAAAAATCACGACCTACTACCCAATAGGATTTTTTTCAACACTTGACTAAATCACAGAGCCAAAAACAATATTTACAAAACTCTTGTAAACCTAAGGATTACCTCTAACCCTTTGTGGCAACCAGCCTCAGACTGTTACGACAATTTCAAGTTAACTCTAACTTGAACAATACACTCAGAGTATCTAGTACAAATGCTTCTAGAGAAAGCTGAAAGGTACAACTCAAAAGCCCTACTACAATGAAACTAGAATAAATGACAGAACTTGGAACTGGTTCTTCTATCTGGTTCATGTAACTTCAGGTTCGCACACAAGAATTGCTTGCAAAATGCCCTGCTATTTTGCTCTCAACTTTTATTTAACTTCAGCGTTTGTACATCACATGTAAAAGAGAACATAACTGATATATATAGAGTTAGTACAATAAGGATTACCTAGAGTTCTAATGCTTTACTCTTCCTTGGTGGAAGAGTTCTAGTTATCTTTAACTTCTAACTCCTTCCTTATCTTGGATAGAGTTCTCTTCAAGTAAGGAGTCCTTCTCCTTATCAAATATGTAATATTTTCCTTCGGGGATTATCAGAAATAACCACCTATACTTAACCCTTTCATGTGCATGCCTTTTGCTTGATTTTGTCCGTCACTTGTGTACACTGTCCATGGACCTGGTTCTCGCATGTGTTACTTTGTCAATCATCAAAACCAAAACTGCTCAGATCAACACGAACTAATAAGGAAAGTATGTTATCTAATTTGAAACAAAAGGAATAATAATGATAATAATAAAAAGAAGAGAAAGATTAGTTGAAAGATCAAGCCCCTGATCAGTGATCACCCCACTAGTACAGTCTAGTGATATCGATAACAATCTCTTACAAAATACATATAGATTCAATTCTCAATGTCCTCCTTCATTTTCCATTTTCTTTCATAATCCCTTGTGTCAATGTGTGCTAGAAAATATTCTTTTATAGAAAGAGCCCATGACACTACTAAAAATCTGCTAAAAATCGACCAACTATTTCCGACCAACGTTGGTCGGTCAAAAAAAGCGACCAAAAACCGTCTAGGTTGGATGGAAACTGGGGAAATTTTTTTTTTATATTTTTTTAAAACTAAATACCGACCAACTTTGGTCGGTAAATTGGTCAACGAATTGACACAGCTGGTCAGACAAGAAAATTTTGGATTATCGACCAACGTTGGTCGGTAATCTGGATCCAATTTTTTAAACTTTAATAATTATTTTATTATTTAAAATATTTTATAATATTTAAGAATTTATATTTAAAATTACCGACCAACGTTGGTCGGTTAATGTAGGGGAAGCATTTACCGACCAACTTTGGTTGGTAATTGTTATTTTCTGCAAAATAACCGATCAAATTTGGTCGGTTATTATGTCAACATTGATCAAACTTTCGAATTACTTTTATATTTACTATCTAAATAATATAAATGTAATTCGTTAACACTTTTGTAATATAAATAATGAATACACTAACATATACTATATATAACATGCTATTTGTAAATTGATTCATCGACTTATAACTTACTTAGATGCATCGATGAATATTAAAAACAAAACGTTTGACCTATATCGACTAATAGTAAAAACAAAACGTCTCGACTTATATCGATTAATCTAGCTATGCCATGCATTATTAGTGATGAATGAATGAAAAATAAAAGAATTAATACTAAACATCTTTGACATATATATATATATATATATATATATATATATATATATATATATATATATATATATATATATATATATGGATCACAAATTAAATAAACGAAAGAAGCTATTAGTATTAAGTAAACGAGTTAAATTAATAGGTCAAACATGGTCAAACTTTAACAAGCTATATATATACACACTAACATATACTATAACAAGCTATATATATAGTTAAAGTATTACAGTGAAGTGTGTTTGTGTGTGTGTGTATATATATATATATATATATGAACACGAAGCGCTAGGACCACAGGGTCGGGTTCTTTTAGGGATAGACTTGGGAAGATACTAATTAGTATATATACTTTATCATCAAATATATCTATTTGTAAATAGATTCATCAACTTATAACTTACTTAGATGTACCGATGAATATTAATCGATAATTCATCAAAACGTCTCGACCTATATATCGATTAATCTATGTCATGCATTATTAGTGATGAACGAATGAAAAAAGAAGTTATTAGCATCAATTACAATATAGTGTATGTGTGTGTGTGAGAAATTACTCACATACTTAATTATAACTTAGAAAATTTACTTAGATAGATGCTATTATAATTTATTAAAATTAAATAGTTAATATAATTATTTATAAAGATTATGCTTATAGTTTATAATTATTTATAATAATTGCATAGTTAAATAAAATAAATGCTTGTAGTTTATAATATTTTTTTTATAGTTTATAATATTTTAAGAAAAAAAACATAAAAAAAAAAGAATTTAATTTTTTTTTTTTAAAAACCAACCAAAGTTGGTCGGTTTTTGGTCAAATGGTCAACACTTAATGTACCGACCAAAATTACCGACCAACTTTGGTCGGTAATTCAGAAATCAGAGAATTGAAAAACGGGAAAAACCCCCATTTCTCTGAAATTTTTTCCTCTCTTCACTCAAAACCTTCCCCTCTATCTCCTTCTCCCAGCCCTCGCCGTCCAGCCCTCGCCCTCGCCCTCGCCCTCGCCCTCGCCCTCGTCGTTGCCACTGCCACTGCCGCCCCTCTCCTTCTCCATCTCCTAAAAATTCTAGGTTTGAATTACAACCCATTTATTTATTATTTCTAGGTTTTGTTAATTAGTTATGAATTAGTTTCAATTGATTAGTGTTTCAATTATTTGAACATTGCATTTTATTGAGGATTAGGGTTTAGGTCTTGTTTTAATTAGTTTTGTTAATTAGTTTTATTAACTAATTAGTTTTGTTAATTAGTCAATTAGTTATGAATTAGTTTAGTTTAGGGTATGGGTTGAATTTCTTTAGTTTAGTTAGTTTATGTTTAAACTCGTAGGATATGAATTGAAATTTTAGTTTTTAGGATTTGTTCTTGTGAATTGAACTTTTAGGATATGAATTGAACTTTTAAGATATGAATTGGACCTTTTGGATATGAATTGAAATTTTAGGATATAAATTGGTGTAATTAGGAAAAAATAATTATCTTGAATTAACTAAAAAAGATATAATTAATTTATAATCGTAGAATAAATTAATTTATTCTTGTGAATCAAACTTTTAGGGTATGGGTTGAATTTCTTTAGTTTAGTTGGTTTATGTTTAAACTCGTAGGATATGAATTGAAATTTTAGTTTTTAGGATTTGTTCTTGTGAATTGAACTTTTAGGATATGAATTTAACTTATAAGATATGAATTGGACCTTTTGGATATGAATTAAAATTTTAGAATATAAATTGGTGTAATTAAGAAAAAATAATTATCTTGAATTAACTAAAAAAGATATAATTAATTTATAATTATAGAATAAATTAATTTATTCTTGTTTTATTTGTATAGATGGAACATCGTACTTGGATGTACAATAGAAATTATCCTAATCGGCGGGGATTGCGGGAGAATTTTGTAGAAGGGGTTGATGCCTTTATTAGGATGCAATGTCACTTCCACCATACCAAGAAGCCTGGCTGGTTACTTGAGAATTTGTGGAATGATTTGCAAAGGCAATGGCTTACCGCAGAGTTCTTAGAGAGGAGCGAAAAAGGAAAGAAAGCTCGCGCATCCGAGAAGGGAGGCTCCTTGCACACTGGAGGTGCGATCAGCCTAGGGACAATAAAAAGAAGATTGGTACGTAATTGCTTAAATTATTTTACTTTTCTAAGTATATCTATTCTGTTTATTAACTAAATTAATTTATTTTCAGGAAAAGAATTATGGCGTCCAATGAGTCATGATGAGCTATTCAAGGAGACACATATTGTGAAGAAGAAGAAAGAGGGGGATCAAGATAGGTGGGTCGAGGACCGGGCCTCGACTGCATATGTAAGCTTTCAATTTTCTTTAAGTATTATAATTTACTTTTATAAAAATTTTGAAATACTGATTTAATTTAAAATAATATAGGGTCGCTACCAAAGTAACGTGGAGGAATTCATCCGTAGTCATCCAGCTGGTGAATCGGGTGAGCCAACCCAACCTTCGGACGAGGATGCTGAAAGAATATGGTTGGAGTCTGTTGGCGGTCCAAAATGGGGGAAGGTATACGGGCTTCCTACTAAAAACTTCCATCGCTATAAGTGTGGAATGCGAGGAATAGGGACTTCCTCGCAAGGCGAGCAACTTAATAGGGAGAGCCTCTCCGCTATGCGGGAGACAGTGACAAAGCTCACATCAGAGCTAGAAGCGGCCAAGGAAAGAGAAAGGCTTAGAGATGCTCAATTCCTTGGCATGCAAGCTCAGATCAGAACTCTCCTATCTAGTGGAGCTTTTCCGTTGCCCCGATCTCGTGAGTCATCTCCAGAGGGTCGACCTCCACGTGATCGTTCCTCCCGTCCTGCTCGTGATCGTTCCTCCCGTCCTCCCCGTGATCGTGCTTCCCGTCCTCCACAAGACCATTCTCTATATCGTCTTGTAAATGAAAGTTCATCAGACGGTGATGATGATGTTGTAGAAAATATCCCTTGACCTTTATATACTTTGAACTAGACAAATAGAACCAGTTTTGAACTAGTTGTAATTAGTTTTAACTTAGTTTTGAATTTTTATGTTCAATTGAACTTTAATTTGTTAGTTTTAACGTATTTAATGAATGTTTTGGTTGTTGTTGTTGTGTTGTTGTTGTTGTTGTTATTGTTGTTGTTGTGTTGTTGTTGTGTTGTTGTTGTTGTTGTTGTGTTGTTGTTGTTGTTGTTGTTGTGTTGTTGTTGTGTTGTTGTATTGGTATGCTGGCAGGTGGTGTAGCTGCCAAAACAAGCATTTTATGCCAAAATTAAACCCAGAAAAATCGATCAAAGTTGGTCGATTTTTAATAAAAAAAATAAATTATTCCAAAATACCGACCAAAGTTGGTCGGTTAATGAACACTAAATTCCCAAAATTCAGCATTACCGACCAACTTTGGTCGGTATTTTGCTTGCACTATTGAGATTACCGACCATAGTTGGTCGGTAATGTTTAATTTTAATTGGTCGATTTTTTTTAATTTTAATAATTAATAAAAAAATATAATTTAGTTAAACCGACCAACTTTGGTCGGTAAAATTAAATTAATAAAATATGTTTCCGACCAAAGTTGGTCGGTAAGTAATTAAACTTGTCAGATGGTTATTTTAATCTACCGACCAAAGTTGGTCGGTAATTTCCGACCAACTTTGGTCGGTAAGCCATTCCGACCATCAAAACACCGTCCACACCGTAATGGTCGGGTTTTGGTTGATAATTTGCCATAACCGACCAATGTTGGTCGGTTTTTTTGATCGATTTTTAGCGAATTTCTAGTAGTGTGATCACCATCTTGTATATAGGTTAAGTATGTTATGATGTTTGATCCTTTACTTTTTTTCCTTCTCTCAAAAGAAGCTTGTTGATATGAACTCTATTACGTGAAGCTACAGAGAGGAATTAGAAATCCTTTTAAAATAATTATCACTTAAACATTAAGATGGATAAATATACTTCAAGCTAATCTTTGCATGCACAGTATCATGCATGCGTTAAACGTGTGGGATACTTGAATCCTAATGGAATTAATCATTGCATAATTCCAAAAATTGCAAAGCATAAATTGAAGAACAACAACAATAAACCTAGTGTAATCTTACCAGGGGAAGGTAATGTGTATACAGATCTTATCTCTATCTTGTGAAGGTAGAGAAGCTATTTTTCATATGCCCTCGACTCAAGAAAGAATGAAAAAGAAGCAGCAAGCAATAACAACAACAACAATAAGGTGATATAGGACAACAGAGGCGAATGACACAACGTGTAATAACAAAGCAATTGAGCTTTTGCAAAAATATTCATCGTCAAATGCTTTTGTTAGCCATTTCTATCCATAATTATGTTTTAATTGAATTTAAAAAAAATTATCCATAGTACACACAATCGAGTCTATCTGAGCCTCGAGCCTACTCGCATCAGTCTATATATGTATAGGCAAAACAAAGAGTATTCGCACTCTATTCGACTTTGATTTGTATAAACTTTGTTTCATTTGTCTGTGTTTAACTTAATTAGGTCACATGAAGCAAAAAGGTGTTCTGCATTTGCATGAATGAAGTAATAAAAGAAAATGAAGAAAGCTAATTTCCCAATCGAAATGTCCAAAACATGGATAGTGGACAGCACATCTCCGGGTTTTGTTGCCCCAGGGCCCCCAAATTCACAAATAAACAAGTGTTTATTTTATTTTTAGTCCGCGCCAGAAATTATTCATATTTGGTAGTCGAAAAAGTGTATAAAATTTGTATAATTTTTGTATATAACATACAAAAGGTATATATATACAAAAAATATATACTTTTTCGAGCTATTATTTTGAGAGTGGCTATACAGTGCCATTTTCCCAATACGCAAGGATTAAAAACTCACCCACCTCTCCCAAACCCAATAAATATATGATATTGATCTTCTCACTAAATCATAATTAATTAATACATATTTTAATATTAATTTATATTTAATTATAATAAATTAATATAATTTAATGTGAATACTCGATACAGATAAGATTTCACCCAACCAAAAAAACAATATCTATTAGGTGCTATAATAATATTTTCACTGCTTTATTATAGTTTACAGTAAGACTAGCTTAGGAGGGACAAAAAAGTATGCGGTCATTGTCATCCTTTATATCGGGGATTACATTCAATGCCAAATATTTAAATTGTAAATAAAAGATTTTGTAAAAAGTTAATCTAGGAGTATATTATGTATGTATTAAAATCATAGAGGGGAATAATAAAAGGTTATCCAATTTTGATAAATAATGTATTTTACAAACATATTCTACTTATTATAGAGGATTTCAATAGTTTAGGCCCCTTTTGATCGAGATAGATCCCCCCTTTTCGTTCAAGCTTTTCGTTCAAGCAAAACATGAGTAAGATCTATTTCTATTGGATAGTACTTTTAAAGTAAATTCACATTTAGAGAAAGGGAACAATAACAATTTTAGTCTAATTTACCGGCAAATTCTCTAATTTAAATTCTTGTAGTATTTGACTAAGCACATTATTTAATCATCAATTTGTTAAATGTGTGTCTTTTTGTTTCTTTACATAAGGATTATGTTTTATTTAGACTATTTTTAGAACTATATCACCCTTTAATATGGAAAAATTAACATAATCGGAGACGAATTCAGGATTTAAACTTTATGCGTTCAACTTTAAGGTTCATAATTATTGAACCAATTATATTTTAAAGGTTATAGGTTCAAATCTACTATTTGTTATAATTTTAGTAGATTTTTATATATAAATTTGTAATTCGCATCGAAAGTACTCGTTAGGGTGAGATGAACCCGATAATCCTATGCTACATGTGCCCCTGAACATAATAGTCAAATAATTAATGGTATATAATTTTAGTAAATCTCTAAAGATACATGAGTAGAAGGATCAAGATGAAATTTGCTTTAGCCAAATATTACAAGGATCAAAATTAAAATTTGTCAATATTTGAGGGGCTAAAGGTGCAAATTTTCTTAGATAAAATTTGGTCTACAAAACCAGAGATCCAAAATCATAGTATTTACATTAATTACCAATTGAGGAAAGTACCCGCTCCACACTAATTAGTAATTAAGGCATACTTCTGTCTCATGCCTTATTAAATTTATGAATTTCTAGTCTTCCTTGTTCTTAAAATTCGGTTTAAAAGTCTTATCTTTTGTGTGTGTAGAATTTTTTTACTATGATATGTCATTCCCCTTTATAGCAATTTTTTTTTTTGTTTAAAAAAAATTTTGTGTGGCTGTTTTAATAGGTCCATATTGTGTCAAATGATCAAATCCCAATAAAACCTAAAAATGCAATGAACGTTGTACTAATTAATTAAAAATGAGTGGATAAGTTGATGATGGTGTGTCTATTAATTAATGATACATGCAACCTTTTTAAACCAACATCCCTTTTTTGGGACATATTGGCTTTGCATATAGGCTTTAGCTACTAATTTACTCTTTTTAGGCTTTGTTTGTTTGCATCTATTATGCATTCAATCATACACAAAACGCCATTTTCTAAGCACATTTTTAGAATTAATAATGACATGTTAGGTATGCTCCGAAAAACTATATATCCCATTAGAATTATGGAAGATGTTATAGAATCAGAATTTATTTGATGTAACATTTGTCATGATTGTTTATACAATATTTTGGAGTTCTCATAAAACCGTATTTAAAATGCAAGTTTTCTTTCAAACAATATAATAATCCTTAGGAAAAATTTGAAGACTAGAGTTGTTACTCAAACCTAAAAGTGACTACAAGAAAGATACAATATTATAAGAGAATATAAGATTTTTTAAATTTATTTAAATAGCCGCAGTATTATTAGAAAGTTTTGCACGTAATTTAGAAAATGTTATATGAAATACTGGGAGAATTTACAATCAAGAAATAAGAGTCCTGATATAATTAAAATAGCTGAAGCAAAGATCAAATGATTACTACCAATTTTAGTATTAATTTATTTTTCCAATTTTACTATTAGAATTTATTGGTATTGATCTTAGTCCTGGCCTCATATCTCCTTTTTGTCTGGCAGAAATTGACATTATGTACGTATGCTGCATCGTTTGTTTATTTGTGTGCACTCGTCCTCCTATTATCGGACTGAGTTCAATTGAATTTATTTGTGACCCACCCAACGCAGTCCAAGCCCTATGGGCTTTTGAATTTGATGGACTAGGACCGGCTGATCCGTCATTTCAGTCCAGCCCGGCCCTTCATTTTTATTTTTATTTTTAAAATCTTTAAGAATTCCTCGTGACCTAGTCCTCTAATCATGTGAATAATTTCTGGGGTGAAGTGCACGGTTAGCCACTAATTAGAGATGTCTTTACTCTTTAGCCACCGTTTAAAATGAATTTATTTTTTAGTCAGTGCTTAATAATTTTTTACCCGCCGGGACAAAAATACCCCTGTGCTAATATTAAGGACATCATGTCCTTAACTTCATATGTTCAGTGTAAATGTTAAGGACACAACGTCCTTAACTTCATGTGTGTAGTGTAAATGTTAAGGACATAATGTCCTTAACTTGTATTTGCACTTTCTGTTGTTAAACTTTAGGACCTCATGTCCTTAACTTCATATGTGTAGTGTAAATATTAAGGACATGATGTGCTTAACTTCATATGTGTAGTGTAAATATTAAGGACATAGTTTCCTTAACTTTATGAGTGTTGTGTAAATATTAAGGACATGATGTCCTTAACTTCATAAATACTGTGTAAATATTAAGGGCAAAGTGTCTTGTATTTGCACATTCTGTTGTTAAACTTTAGGACATCATGTCCTTAACTTCATATGTTCAATGTAAATGTTAAGGACACGACGTTCTTAACTTCATGTGTGCAGTGTAAATGTTAAGGACATAATGTCCTTAACTTGTATTTGCACCTTCTGTTGTTAAACTTTAGGATCTCATGTCCTTAACTTCATATGTATAGTATCAATGTTAAGGACATATTGTCCTTATCTTTATGAGTGTTGTGTAAATATTAAGGGCATGATGTCCTTAACTTCATAAATACTGTGTAAATATTAAGGACAAAGTGTCTTGTATTTGCACCTTCCGTTGTTAAACTTTAGGACATCATGTCCTTAATTTTATATGTTCAGTGTAAATGTTAAGGACACGACGTCCTTAACTTCATGTGTGTAGTTAAATGTTAAGGACATAATGTCCTTAACTTGTATTTGCACCTTCTGTTGTAAAACTTTAGGACCGCATGTCCTTACCTTCATATGTGTAGTGTAAATGTTAAGGACATGGTGTCCTTAACTTCATGTGTGCAGTGTAAATGTTAAGGACATAATGTCATTAACTTTATAAGTGCTGTGTAAATATTAAGGACATCATGTCCTTAACTTCATAAATACTATGTAAATATTAAGGACAAAGTGTTTTGTAATTGCACATTCCGTTGTTAAACTTTAGGACATCATGTCCTTAACTTCAAATGTTCAGTGTAAATATTAAGGACACGACGTCCTTAACTTCATGTGTGCAGTGTAAATGTTAATGACATAATGTCCTTAACTTGTATTTGCACCTTCTGTTGTTAAACTTTAGGACCTCATGTTCTTAACTTCATATGTATAGTGTAAATGTTAAGGACATGGTGTCCTTAACTTCGTGTGTGCAGTGTAAATGTTAAGGACATAGTGTCCTTAACTTTATGAGTGTTGTATAAATATTAAGGACATGATGTCCTTAACTTCATAAATACTGTGTAAATATTAAAGACAAAGTATCTTGTATTTGCACATTCTGTTGTTAAACTTTAAGACATCATATCCTTAACTTCATATGTTCAGTGTAAATGTTAAGGACACGACGTCCTTAACTTCATGTGTGCAGTGTAAATGTTAAGGACATAATATCCTTAACTTGTATTTGCACATTCTGTTTTTAAACTTTAGGATCTCATGTCCTTAACTTCATATGTATAGTGTAAATGTTAAGGACATAGTGTCCTTAACTTTATGAGTGTTGTGTAAATATTAAGGGCATGATGCCCTTAACTTCATATGTGTAGTGTAAATGTTAAGGACACGGCGTCCTTAACTTCATGTGTGCAGTGTAAATGTTAAGGACACTATGTCCTTAATAATTACACAACACTCATGAAGAAAGGGTAACAACGTCTTTTCGTATTAATTTTAATAGAGTAGTGACTATTTGTGCTCCGCATTAAAAATACTGGATAAAAACTAAATAACATATTAAAAAGTGATTATCCCACGCCATTTCTTCTAATTTCTGCATATAATCAATACAAGAAGCTTGATATTTGACAAAGAATTCCGTAATTAAAATATAAATTCTCTATATTTTTAATTTTTTTTGTTAGATGAATATTTTTTAATACTTTTCTTTTCAACTTTCTCAGGTTCAGTGATTACTTCTGTAAGTTCATATGACAAAGTCTTTTAGTTTGAGTCTAAATCATTTGCTGATTTCGTCATCATATATAGTCTATAGAGATTTTAAAATTCATGAAATTTTTTTACTGCAGTCAATTTTTTCTCAGGTGTTTAAAATTTATCTTCTCCTATACCAAAAAGTAGTTTAATTATTAATAATATATTAGGAGTAACAATTTAATATAAGAGAAGCTTTTATAGCAACAACAAAAATGACTCACAAATTACTTCAGGTTATACATTTAAATCGTATAGATTGTGCCCTTGCATTTATCTAGAAATAACAGTAAATATCAAAAACTCGTACTAAGAATTTTTTTTCCTTTGCGGTAGTAGACACAGAAATCAAATATAAAGGCGAGTAAATTTACAAAGGAATTTACAGATACACTTATCTCGTGATCTGTTTTTCCTTCTCTCGTCTCACTTTCGACACGTAATTATTATCTTCTGTTGTTGCTTTAAACTTAGAGTAGTGCCAATAGAATTGCAAACACCAGCTCTTTTCAAAGTCGAAACTTAACCCAGAGAAGCTCTATATGTAAAGGACAACTTTTGGCCTTCTTAAATTAATATTTTTTTCTTCAGTCGGTTCAAAAAAGAGGTAAAAATTGAACAGATAGAGGTAATAGAAATCTTGAAGATACCCTTTTGGAATTTGAAGAGATTTTTGTCAGAAAAAGAGTATGTGGTACTAGAAAGAACAAATGGTGAAAGAAAGAGACCCGAGAGAGAGATCACCAGGCGTCATTTTTTATGAATTCACGATTATATTTAACAAAAAAAAAATTATTTACCGTTAGTTTTGGATTAAAAGAGCTATTAACTTTTCATATATATATATATTGAGGACTATTTCTGTTATGTGGTATACATTAAGGACCAAAATATTCTACCCCTATACATTAAGGATCATTTTGATCCTTTTTTCTCATACATAGTGTTGATAGCCAATTTTGTCCTATCTTTCCTTCAATTAATTTTTTTGTGTTTCTCGATCTTTACTGCCTTGGACAAGTTATTTTATATAGTTCTTGCTTTTCAATATTTTTTGCTTAAAACAATGCTATATTAATATTATCAAATATATAAATATTAGATTTTTATATGTTTAAAGTGTTAAATTTTAGTCCAAGTTATTAATACAAAGAAGCCCAAAGAAATTAATATAAAGAAGGAAAAAGACTACCACCCATTCTCTTTCATTTACCCACTCTTAAATAGCTTAAACCAACCCAAATAGTTATTGCCCAATTCCTATAAGCCCAAGCAAAGAAGCCCAAAACTTGAAGCCCTCTTAACCATCTCTTATTAGCTATTTCAGACTTACAGACCATAATCCCAACCCGTGACCCCTCTGATTTTGGATTCAAAATTTCAAATCAAAACCCAAGTTCCATCTATAAATACTGCCCAACACAAGGTCGGTTCTTCATCTTTTTAATCTTCTGTATGAACAGAATATTCATTTTTATTAGCTAATACATTAAGTAACATGTGTTTGATCCTTATTAAAATCAAGATTTTAGGAGAACTAATTTCGGGAATGTTCTGTTAGATATAGCTCAGTATATTGTGTCATTTTCTTTAGAGGCTTAGTTTAAGATTACATTTTAGTTTGTATCCATAACTATGTTTATAGATGGAAGAAAGTGCACATTCTGCTTAATCAGCATAGCATAAGGAACATGAAATATGGATCTAATCTACTGTTTTATTCGCATGAGTACTGAATAATGAAAGGATGTTTGCTTTTAAGTAATAGTTTATTTTGTATTTGAGTAATGAAAAGAAATCTGACTTTAGTCTTATTTTCGAAGCTTAGATATTAATACCTATAGGAAAACCTACATGTAGGCAGTCCATGTTTGAACATTTTAGAAGTTTTCGGAATTAACAATATAGAATCATCTGGAGTAACTTAAGTACAAATAGAAAACGAGCACATATTTATTTGTTAGACATTTAGGACTACTATTGTTATGTCTAGTCTAAAGAAACTATTGTTTGCAGCTTGTAGTTTTTTTTTTTTTACTCTACCAAAATATCTTTTGTCTTACATCTAATATGTTGAATCTTTCACTTTATGAATTAGAGAAATCTAGATCTTAGAAAAAATCTTGTCTAGTTGTCAAGGTAAAAATTTGTATTCTCTGTTATTACTTAGAGACTATGTGAATAGGATTTAAATAGTATCTCATACTTGAGCCAATTTTAGCTAATAAAATCTTCTTTTTTTGTTGTTGCGAAATACTCCATTGATGCATCCTCATAATCTAAAGGTGGTCTTAGGATGTGTAAAAACGTATTCTTGTCTGCCTGTTGAGTGAGTTTAGTTCTTACTTTAGGATCTTACTATATAGAAGATAAGTGTTTCTTTCCTACCCTGGAACACTAATTAAGAACCCATTTCTGTTAGTAAAGAATTATATGTTTCATATTTTCAGTTATTATAACATGTTGAATTATCTGTTTAGTATAACTTTGCAAGTTGTTTACTATATTTGCTGTCTTTCTTTAATATTAAGAAGCATATGTTCCCTTCTAACTCTTTTATTTTTTCTTTGTTTTCGCATGAACACCGGAGCTGAAGAGTTTTACATTAATCACAATGTTGCTTCTTTGTGTTTGGTGACAGTTTAAATAGTCATATGTTAGAATCTTAATTGTTATGTGATACTATATCAATTCAGCGAGGTGTTTACTTCTAGATAATAATAGAGATACTCATCATATCACAGAGAACATAACATCTAGACATAGGGATATTAAGAATTTGGTTAGCTTGATTCAGGTTTGAGGTATTAGATTTGAACTGTAAGTGTGCTTAAAATATTGAGTGTCATTTTTTTTCTTTAGGTAACAACATTGGTTTTTCAACTATGGAATTGTTTTCTTATTTGAACATTTGGAATTAGCTTTAAAAAATGGGCAAATCGTGAGTTTAACCAAATCTACTATATTAAGTTAATCTACTTCTTTACATGCACGTAGACTTGTAGAACTCTTTAGACATAACAGTTACTTAAACACAACATTAAGTCTAGCCTTAATCAATTTAAGTCCGGTCGGTTAACCATTTACCATGGATCTTAAAGGGTGCCTTAAAACCTTCTCTTTAGATTAATTGAACCCTTACCTAGAATCTTTAGGTTAAGTAGACCATTAACATAGTTATACTTTATTAAATTACTTTAATCAATTTAGGTGTCCTAATTCACATTAGAAGTAATTAGGTGGCGACTCCTTAACTTTAATCAAATCCTTTGAAAAAAAGCATAAACCCCCCTCAAACTATCACCATATTTCCAACTACGCATTTATTCTTCAAGGGTTCCTAATACCCCCTCACACTATTTTAAAATGAAATATATATCCCCTTAAGTGCTAAGATGGCCAGGAAAATGTATTTCACTCTCTCAAAGAGAGTGAGAAACAAAAAGAATTGTTAAAGTATTAATTTTCCTGATTTTTAATTTTTTTCTCTTTTTCTTTTGTTTTCTTTTCTTTTTCTTTTTCTTTTTCAACATCGCCTCCTCCAGTACCATCAGAAGCCTCCACCCATCTTCCACCACCTAACCCCATTTATTTGACACACATTGCTGTCGTAAACAACCAATTGCCGCCACCTCCTTTCCACAAGGGTACAATAGCTTCTTTTAGTCATAAATTCTAATTTTTCATCCTCGCGTTTATTTTTTCTGCGAAAACGTAATCAAATTTCAATCAGGAATTTCACCCACCGTCACCACCGAAAGACCACCTATTATACCTCCACCTCTCTAACCCCCTTTTATCATTAAATATTCTCTTTTCACAAAAATCTTACCATTTTCCAGTTCTTCCCTTATCACGAAAATCTTACCATTTTTCAGCTATCGAAAAACTTCATTAACGTTTGAAAGAAATTCAATTAAAGAAAGGAAGAAAAAAAAAGAAAAAGAAAAAGAAAAAGAAAGTGAGTAGAACATAATAGAGATAAAGAAAAAGATAGTGATAAGCAAAGAAGAATCCGATATGACTTTATGATTATATTTATACATCAACGACATGTACCATTTGAAGTTAAAAGAAGAAGGAAAGGAAAAAGGACAAAAAGAAAAAGAGAAAAAGGAAAAAGAGTAAGAAATTTAAAAATAAAATATTATATGGCACAGTGTGTGCAAATCAGCACCTAATATAGATTTGAGTGTAACTTTTTAAAAGGGTATCTATTCCAATTTAAAATAGTTCAAGGGGGTATTAGAACTCCTTTGAAGAATAAGTGTATAGTTGAAAATATGGTGATAGTTTTGTTTGACCAAAAAAATATAGATCTTGGTTCAAATAATTAAATGTATGTGAACAAGGGTTAATCTTAGCTAACAATAATATCCTTAGATAAGGTTGTTAAAAAAGCAGTAAATGTCGTGTGGATCTGGTCGGACAGTGGCAATAATATGTAATAAATGTTCTAGAAATCAGGAGCAATAATATAGCATTCAATAATAATGAACAATAATAAATGCCATTTAAGTAAATAAGAGGAATGATTCACCCAATAAAGGATGGAGTAGGTGGATGTTCCTCCTGACAATGATGAATGATAGACAAATCCTTGAATATTCGAGTTATTCTCGGATCTGATGGAAACGTATGGACAAGAATCTTAGTAAAAAGGTGGTATTTGTATCTTAGCAAGAGAGAGATGAATCTTTTAGTCAAAGTGTGTTCTTTACAAATGAATATCACATGCCCATATCATTGTCTCCTTTTTTATTTATATGGGACATATTCCTAAGAAACCCTAATAGTACAAGTGCAAAGAATTTCCACTAGAATATTCTCTTTAATATCCTATCTTGAAAACTAGTTGTTACAGCTCTGTCAATAATACTCGACCTTGACCTCGACCCTTGTTGACATCTCGACTACGGCTCTCGTCGACTCTTCGACCATGGACTTTGTTGCTTCTTGGGCCATCTCAACTAACGACGACTTGAGAACTCTTACCTTAGTATTATCTTGGCTTAAATATTCTAAAGACAGATTTTAACTCATACAGTTAGTCCCTTCGCTTATTGAGGTCGGCTTCAAGCGGGGTCGATGATCGAATTTTGCTCGTTGTGGTCGAAACAATCGAGTGAACTTTGCAAGTCATGGTGGTCATTGCAAACTAGCAACGTGGCCCTACGCAGGCTGCTTATTTCAAAACGCTTCAATTTCCCCGGTCGATTTGTTAGAGTTGGGCTGTCCACGAATTAGGATGACGTCATGATGTCATGCGTCATTATGACGCATATTCCGGATGTGTTTCTTTGTTTCGCGTGTGACCCCTGATTGAACCTGCCGCTTCAATTCCGATGCCAGTAATGATGAACCGTTTTCGATTATGATGCCTAGGTTCTTATAAATAGAGATGTTAGGGTGTGATTTTGAAGTTTCAAGTTTTCTGTTTCGACACCCCATATCCCTTTCTTTCTCTTCCCTGGCTTTACACCACTCCTCTCTGTTCCAGTGATTTCCATCGTTCTCAATTCTTCATCGTTTGATACTTCTCTTTCTTCTGTTAAAACATGTCTAACATACCTTCTGAATCTAGTGAGGGAAGTGATGCGATCTCTTTAGCGAAGGTGTTTCCCCCTCACAAAGAGAATGTTCCTGACGTCGTCGAGGATGGAAGCTTCCCTTTGGTGGAGGAAATAGTTCCTCGCAACCCTGATACTAGGTATGATTTCTCCAAATTGCCTGATGCTAACCCTGGAGCCTTTCGGTCAGTGATGACGGAGAAGGAATTGGGAGAGCTTAGGGCTAAGTTCGGCATTCTCAATCACCTCAAATTAATCCCAGCTGGGTGGGATACGGTGCAGGTCCACCGTCCTGAGTACTGCACCTTCTACGCCTACCCATTCCAAGTCGGTTATAATCTCCCTCTCCTTCCACTGGCAGAGGAATTTTGTCGTTATTACGGCATTTGCCCAGCTCAGCTCGCTCCGTACGTTTACAAACTCATAAGGATGCTCACCAAATTTGCCGAGTTGGCCGAGGTCGAACTCAAACTTCGGCATTTAATACACTTATTCGCCCCTAGCTTCTATAAGGGGACGATGTTGAATCTTCGCCACCGAGGAGGCAAGTGCTTGGTGGTGAAGATGGACGACAAAGCTAACCGCCAATTTGGTTCAGCTTCTTCTACATTAGAACTGAGGACGTGGTGGCCAATGTCGACGATTTTCCTGAGGTTTGGAATTGTACTCGTAAGTACCTAGTTTCACACTTCGGCATTTAAGTTTGATTTGAGGTGCAATTCATCGTTTCAATATTGTTATGAGTGATTTGAGGCCTCGAATAGGTCTGTGTTATGTCATGGAACTTGTTGGTATATTCGGACGGGGTCCCGAGGGGCTTGGGTGAATTTTAAAAGTGGTTTGGATCATTTTTCATCTTGTTGCATTGTTGAAGAATTGCTGGTACTGGTGTGCCGCATCTGCGGAGTCTTGGTCGCAGAAGCGACTTCGCAGATATGGGCTGTCCATCGCAGAAGCAAGAAGAGGCTAGGTGAGGAAGATTGCAAAAGCGGAGAATTTGGCGCAGATGCGACGAATTGTTGCGCAAGCGCGAAGGTGTTCGCAGAAGCGGAGTCTTGCTACCGTAGGTGCGAGGGGTGCTGGGCCAAGCTGCTTTTGCAGAAGCGAAGCATTTTTTCGTAGGCGCGGGTGTCGCAGATGCGCAGTGTGTGACCGTATATGCAGAATTTCTGGGCAGAAGCTATAAAATTGGGGTTTTTGGTTCTTTTATCATATTTTGAGATTTGGGGCTCGAGGTGAAGCGATTTTGGAAGAAAATTTCATCACAAGGATTGGGGCAAGTGTTTTATACTCGGTTTGATTATATTTTATGATTCTATCTTCGTTTTTGGTAATTGGATTATGAATTTTAAAGAGAAATTGGGGGTTTTAGCCTAAAGTTTCATAGAGTGAGTTTTTGAGTTTTGAACGTCGATTCAGAGTCGGATTTGGATGAAACTAGTATGGTTGGACTCGTAATCGAATGGGTTGCCGGATTTTATAAGTTTCGTCGAGTTCTGAGGCACGGGCCCGGGTTAGACTTTTGGGCTGATTTTGGGTTTTGATTAAAGATTCGACCTTTATCGATTGGGTTTGTTTCCTTTGGTGGTATTTGATGTATTTGAGTTGCTTTGGGCTAGTTTCGAGCTGTTCGGAGGTCTGTACGTGCGAGATGGACTTTTGGAGCATCGTTTGGCTTGCTCAGTATTGGATTTGGCTTGTTCGAGGTAAGTAACACTTCTAAACTTGATGCTGAGGGCATGAACCCCTGAATATATGTGATATGTGTTTAGGTGTTGAGGTTACGCACATGCTAGGTGACGGGCGTGCGGGCGTGCACCGTGTGAATTATGACTCGGTTATTTCTGTGGTACTGTGTAGTTACCTAATCTTGTTTTTATCCATGAAAAACGTGTTAGAGTAATCGAGCTGTGATTCATGTTAGAAACCATGTTTAGGCTATATGTTAATTATGTTGGGACCCACTGAGGTCATATCTGTGGTGGAGTTATTTGCTTAAATTGCAGTTACATACTCAGTCATACTCATTCATTTGTATATCATATCTCAGTCTCTGTTGTTATTTATTGATACATCATATCATCATTTTTGGGTTGATTTTCATGACAATGTGAGCCCGAAAAACTGGAGAGATTGATGACTGAGTGAGGCCGAGGGCCTGTTTATGAGTGATATTTATGGGAGTGGGCTGCACGCTGCAGCATGTTATTATGATTTATGCCATGATTGGCTTATTATAGTACTTGGGCTGAAGGAGCCCCTCCGGAGTCTGCACACCCCTAGTGAGCGCAGGTACCTATTAAGTGCGAGTGCCGAGCGTGAGTGTCGAGAGATTGTGAGGACTGAGTGACCAGGAGGAATGGGTGGATTGATACTATGAGAGTATGCATATGGTTTTTCACTATGTTGTATCGCATTCGGCATGCGCACTTGACATGTAGGCATAGAGATGCATTATCCTCATATTGTACGGTATCACATCATTCATGACTTCTTATACACATTGACATGTAGGCATAGAGATGTGCTTTATTCATGCCATTTGATAATGAAACATTTACATGTGGAAAGGTTTTGGAAAGAAAATCACGATTTTACAAACTTACTCATGTTTTAGAGCTTTCGGAAAAAGATTTGGGTTTTACTGTTATACTTGAAAAGCATGACTTTCAGAATTTTGAACGAGTTGAGCACTATATCTCCGAGTTACTTCTTTTAGCATTTTCAGTATGATGTTATGAACTGTTGTTGGCTATTAGTGTGGACTCTAATCTTTGTTCTAGCTCGTCACTACTTTCAACCTAAGGTTAGGTTTGTTACTTATTGAGTACATGGGGTCGATTGTACTTATACTACACTTCTGCACCTTGCGTGCAGATGTCGGATGCTAATGTTGTTGCGTATAGCAGGAGATAGAATTGAAGATGTACCTGCGTTCTAGTTATGGCTATCACTTGTCCTTGGTAGCATTAGACTCGAACTCTGTTCAATTATATTTCAAACAGATGTAGTACTTATTTCAATTACGTTTTGTAAAAATCTAATCTTAGAAGCTCATGATTTGTACTACCAGTCCTTGGGAATACTTTGTATAATAGTTTAGTTGTATTATCATTCATTGTCTTAATAAATATTATTTGCCTCATTTATTGTTAATTGGCTTACCTAGCAGGTTGGGTTAGGTGCCATCACGGCTAGTTGGATTTCGGGTTGTGACAAGTTTGTATCAGAGCTCTAGGTTCATAGGTTCTAGAAGTCATGAGCAACTGTCTAGTAGAGTCTTGCGGATCGGTATAATGACGTCCATACCTATCTTCGAGAGGCTACATGGCATTTAGGATAAACTTCCCATCTTTCTTTCCTTATTGTGCGGTATTGATTCAGCTTGAAGAGTAACTCTTTGAAATCCTTCCACGCATTCGTATGTGCATGTGAGCGTTTGGTAACAACTGTGCATCGACGGCTTGTGGATCCCATGGATGAGGTGCGATATGTGTTTTCTTTATTTTGGTGATGGGCCAGTGTGGAGGACTTGAGGCCAGTCATGGCTAGTTGGATTTCGGTTCGTGACAAGTTGGTATCAGAGCTCTAGGTTCATAGGTTCTACAAGTCGTGAGCAAGTGTCTAGTAGAGTCTTGCAGATCGGTATGATGACGTCCATACCTATCTTCGAGAGGCTATGTGGAATTTAGGATAAAGTTCCCATCTTTCTTTCCTTATCGTGCGGTATTGATTCAGCTTAAAGCGTAACTCTTTGAATTCCTTCCACGCATTTGTATGCATATGTGAGCGCTCGGTATTAGCTGTGCATCAACGACTTATGGATTCTATGGATGAGGTGCGAGATGTGTTTTCTGTGTTTTGGTGATGGGCCAGTGTGGAGGACTTGAGGCCAGGTTTAGACTGCAGCTTAGGCTCGGTAGTTTCAATTGTGTGAGTATATGCTTTTGGACTTATATGTCCGACAGTGTCCCTATGAGTGGAATTTGTGGCTCGATGGGTGGTTGGATGGCTATGTGATGAAGTATGATGTGACTGCCGGATGTGTTCAAATGGTTTGAACGTGATAAGAAGAGTTTGCTTGAGATATAAAAAGGACTATTGGGTGTTTGATTTCTGTCTTAATGTGTTGTATAGTCTCGAGTTATGATCGTAATACGGAATCTTTCATGCTGTTTATTTGTGGAATGAAATAGATTTTCATGTCTTGTTGATGAGTTCAGACTCGGGAAGATTAAGGGACTGCGTATCAGTTGTGGCGGTGAAAGGCGGTGAAAAGGTATAGAGAGATGTCAGTTTGAGACTAAGCAGGTGGGTTATCACCTACGGGGTAATTTACGGATGTGTGATCCTTATGATGTTATGTGGGGGGCTTTTTTTCCTATCAGTGAGTCATATTTGTGTTGTTTGAGTTGGATCAGTTGTAATAGTTGACTTGACCGTCACGAGGATGAATGCCAGATTTATAGATTATTTGAGGTATTAGATGGTTCATGTTACATGAGCTTATGAAGGATTGAGTTGAAATTCGGTGCGGGATTATGCCAGTAATAGAGTATGGGTATTATGAGTTATCAGATGTGTTATTCCATGGCTTTGAGCCAAGTGGGGGAGTCTGCTATTACCGATTTGATTGCATGGTCATGTGTTGTGCTGATTTCGGTTTGAAGCATACTTGTGAATCATATGTAACTTGCGGAGGTTGAGATCGAGGATGACTCGAGTAAAGGAATTTCTGTATACAGGTTATGTCACACTTTATGAGTATATAGGGATCATGGAATGATTGAATTGTTAATGTGAAAGACGTAGTGCGCATAGAGTTGGACTTTGCTCGGTTGCGTTAAGGCGGGGTTACATCTTTAGGTGTTGTCGTGCTAATGGGGCATAGGTCGTTTAGCCCATTTGGGCAGTGCAATTGAGATTTGAGCAGAGTGGATGACTCTCGAGAAGGTTCTAATGGATTCAAGATTTATATGTGGCAATTGAGAATTTTTCGGACTTGTATATGGCTAGAATCTGAGATTTGCATCGTACGGTGTCGGGACTTACAGTATTTCTATATCATTATGGATCCTACATTTCACTATCAAGAAAGTGAAGGAAATGACTTTAGATTCACAGAAGGTCTCTTCAGAGTGGGTGTCTCGGTTGTGGTACATTTGAGGTGCTTAATAGAGAATACAACGTCTTATGGGCCTTAGGGCGGTGTGTTTTATGTTAGGATCTCGTGGGGTGAGTTTTGGTTAAGGATCATGGTTTTCTAGCAAGGGAAGTGTCCATTTGAGGGTAATTCGGAAGGAACTCAGAGAAATAGGACAACTTGGTAATAGCTTGGATCAACACGATAATAGATATGATCGGTTCTTTGGGTACTTATGATGTGGTGAGCCTCTACAGGTGTTTCGTGGCAATGCTCTTAGGTTTTGGCGACATGCGTGGCTTGTTTAAGTTAGAGGGATTCGGTTTTGATAGCTGGATTATGTGCAAATAGATTTCAAAGTGTTCTAAATGGTTTCTAGCATGGTTCGATGTGTATATTTCCTGCTGGTGTGAGAAGCATGTTGCGTGTTGTGATTTTCTCCTCGATGGGATCAAATAGAAGGTTCCTGGCTAATTGAGTGTGTAGTTTGCTTGTGACTCAGAGTTAATTATGAGATTCTCGTACTTTTCATATTCATGATAGATGCGGTATGTTGTGTGGGATTAAGATTTGCGTGTGCAAGGTCACTGTTTAGTTTTGAAAAGAAGGGCATGGATTCTTAGACAACATGGGCGGTTTCAGATGACTAGATGTATGATATTACTACTTGGTATTGCTTGAGGAGAGCGTACATTTCAGAAGGCGCATTGTGTGTTGACTTACAGATGCTTCATTGGTATTGCGGTACTCGCCTGGTTGATCGACTGCTGATATTCAGATTTTGCTATGTGGCACGAAAGAATTATAGAAGTATTCCTCGTGGGATGATCATGTATGAGAGATGTATTAGACATTTGGGCGGTGGAGTTGGGATCAAATATGGTGATTCATGTGTTATATGGATTTGGAGACCGGGAGTTCTCAGAAGCAGATTGTTTTATGGTTGTGGACTATGAAGATGTAGCCAAAGCTAGCCAGATGATAGTATATGTTATGGTTAGGTCATTGTGGCCTTTCTAAGGATTATTTATCTATTTGTGGATGACTAGAGTTAATTTGGGGCCCATTGGTAGGCCCAACGAGGATATATATTCTACACCGGGTCAGATTGGTCAACTCCGTACTGCTATTTTTGGGGGATGCACCGTTCGGTTAGAGTTGAGCTTATTCGTGTTCTGATATGATCTATGTGTTACTCCTCTATGCTACAAGGGGTTGTGATTTGTTGGTTATAAGCACACATGGTGCGGTTTTGTTTGGGTCTTGTAACGGTATTTGAGCGAGGCGGTTATTGGGGTGTCGAATGGTTGATTGCGCCTTGGTTATGTTCTCTCCGGACTGTGGTATATTGTGCAATTTGCTTCTCCGTGGTTATGGTCATACAGTTCGTGTATTTGATGTCGAATTGCGTGTAATCGTTGGTTTTGAGCATGGTGGCTTGAGGTATTTCATATGGACCCGTGTTTGGATGGGGTCACGCATTGCAGCTGGGTTATGTCGGGATATAATCCTTTGTGTTAGATTTGTGTGTCTTGGTTCTACTATGTAAGACGGGTTTGTAGCATTGCGGTTGTGGTGGTACTTGTTGAACTTGCGGGATGGTTCTCTCTTTTGAGTCATTTTCCATGATTGAGTATATTTGGGTTGTTGCTTATTGGTGCACGGATTGCGTGGATTATGGTTTTAGGTTGTATTGATGTGGCATGTCACTAGAGTGGTTGTGTGATGAGATGAGGTCATTCGTCCTAGTATGGGTGCTATCGAATTTGTTTTCGGTATATTTGGAAGGATAATGTCGTTGATCGGCTTAGAAATTGGCTATAGTTCCTGTCGAAGGAGAGAGAGCTCTATGACTTGTTGATATGATATGTGGTTACGAGTTTTTGCGTGCTTCTTTCATCATTAGTAGTGTACGAAGGTTTTAGAATGAGGTTTTGTTTGATATGAGGTTTATTACCGGTACTGGGTTTGCTTTAAGTAGTTATTGTGGTCAGAAATTATTGCTATGAGTATTTGAGTTATATGGTAAATCATGTGATTGCATCTTGGGCTATGGTTATGGCTTGATACAGCTTGTTCAGACTTATATAGTGCGTGCATGTGAGATTCGGTTCTTGTAGGGAATTCCGGATGTTGGAAATTGGGTTCCAAGGTTTATGGGCTAAGGTTGGATTAAGGATCTTCAGTTTGGTGGTGTCGTTAGGCTTATATGAATTAGGGTGACATGGGATCACCCCCGGGTATGTGCAAGGTAAGGTTACACGGCAATTTGATGGCTTTGGAATGACTCTTAGCACGTTCGAAAACGAACGTATGTTTAAGTGGGGGAGGATGTCTTTTGCACTTCGCTTGGTAGTTTGAGGGCATGAGTAGCTCCATATGATGTATTATGACTTGTGTGAATCGTCGGTTTTGATTTTCAGGTTATTCGGAATTGATTTGAAAAATGAATTTCATGGTTGAAGCTTTAAGTTGGAAGAGTTGACTAAGTTTGACTTTTGTGAATTTGACCACGTAACGAAGTTTTTATGGTTCCGTTAGGTCCGGATGGTAATTTTAGACTCGGGCGTATGCCCGAATTTACATTTGGATGTTCCTAGAAGGATTCGACACTAATTGACGAAAGTTGGAAATTCGAAGGTTTGGAAAGTTCATAAATTTGACCGGAAGTTGAAAGTTCAAAGTTCATTTAAGTTTGATTTGAGGTACGATTCGTCGTTTCGATATTGTTATGAGTGATTTGAGGCCTCGAGTAGGTTCGTGTTATGTCATGGAACTTGTTGATATATTTGGACGGGGTCCCGAGGGGCTCGGGTGAGTTTCGGACGTGGTTCAGATCATTTTTCATCTTGTTGCATTATTGAAGAATTGCTAGTACTGGTGTGCCGCATCTGCGGAGTCTTGGTCGCAAAAGGGACTTTGCAGATGCAGGTTGTCCATCGCAAAGAAGCGAGAAGAGGCTGGGTGAGGAAGATCGCAGAAGCAGAGAATTTGGCGCAGATGCGACGAATTGGTGCGCAGGTGCGAAGGTGTTCGCAGAAGCGAAGTCTTGCTACTGTAGGTACGAGGGATGCTGGGCCAAGATGCTTTCGCAGAAGCGAAGCATTTTTCTGCAGACATGGGGGTCGCAGATGTGACAGTGTGACTGCATATGCGGAATTTCTAGGCAAAAGCTACAAAATCGGGGTTTTTTGTTTCATTTATCATATTTTGAGATTTGGGGCTCGGGGTGAAGTGATTTTGGAGGCAATTTTCATCACATGGATTGGGGTAAGTGTTTTATACTCGGTTTTGATTATATTTTGTGATTCTATCTTCGTTTTTGACAATTGGATTATGAATTTTAAAGAGAAATTGGGGGGTTTAGCCTAAAGTTTCATAAAGTGAGTTTTTGAGTTTTGAACATCGATTCGGAGTCGGATTTAGGTGAAACTAGTATAGTTAGACTCATAATTGAATGGGTTGTCAGATTTTATAAGTTTCGTCAAGTCGAGGCGCGGGCCCGGGTTGGACTTTTGTGTTGATTTTGGGCTTTTGATTAATGATTCGACCTTTATCATTTCGGTTTGCTTTCTTTGGTAGTATTTGATGTATTTGAGTTGCTTCGGGCTAGTTTATAGCCGTTCAGAGGTTGGTACGCGCGAGATGGCATTTTGGAGCATCATTTGGCTTGCTCGGTATTGGATTTGGCTTGTTCGAGGTAAGTAATACTTCTAAACTTGATGCTGAGGGTATGGACCTCTAAATATACGTGATATGTGTTTAGGTGTTGAGGTGACGGGCATATGGGCGTGCACCGTGTGAATTATGACTCGTTTATTTCTGTGGTACTGTGTAGTTACCTAATCTTATTTTTATCCATGAAAAAGATGTTAGAGTAATTGAGCTATGATTCATGTTAGAAACCATGTTTAGGCTATATGATGATTCTGTTGGGACCCACTGAGGTCATATCTGCTGTGGAGTTATTTTCTTAAATTGCAGTTACATACTCAGTCATACTCATTCATTTGCATATCATATCTCAGTCTCTGTTGCTATTTATTGATACATCATATCATTTTTGGGCTGATTTTCATGACATTGTGAGCCTGAGAGACTGGAGATTGATGAATGAGTGAGGCCTAGGGCCTGTTTGTGAGTGATATCTATGGGAACGGGTTGCATGCTACAGCATGTTATTATGATTTATGCCATGATTAGATTATTATAGCTCTTGGGATGAAGGAGCCCCTCCGGAGTCTGCACACCCCCAGTGAGCGCATGTATCTATTGAGTGCGAGTGCCGAGTGATTGTGAGGACTGAGTGTCTGCGAGGACTGAGTGACTGGGAGGAATGAGTGGATTGATACTCTGAGAGTATACATATGGTTGTTCACTATGTTGTATCGCATTCGACATGCGCACTTGACATGCAGACATAGAGATGCATTTTTCTCATGTTGTACGGTATCACGTTATTAATGACTTCTCATACACATTGACATGTAGGCATAGAGATGTACTTTCCTCATGCCATTTGATAATGAAACATTTACCTGTGAAAAAGTTTTGGAAATAAAATTACGGTTTTACAAACTTACTCATGTTTTAGAGCTTTCAGTAAAAGATTTGGGTTTTACTACTATACTTGAAAAACATACCTATTTTTCCAGAATTGTGAACGAGCTAAGCACTATATCTCTGAGTTACTTCTTTTAGCATTTTTAGTAGGATGTTATGAACTATTGTTGGCTATTGGTGTGGGACTCCGATATTTATTCTAGCCCGTCACTACTTTTAACCTAAGGTTAGGTTTGTTACTTATTGAGTACATGAGGTCGGTTGTACTCATACTACACTTTTGCACCTTGTGTGCTGATGTTGTTGCGTACGGTGGGAGCTGGAATTGAAGATGTACCTACATTCCAGTTATGTCTATCACTTGTCCTTAGTAGCATTAGACTCGAACTCTGTTCAATTATATTTCAAACAAATGTTGTACTTATTTCAATTCAGTTTTGTAAAAATCTAATCTTAGAAGCTTATGAATTGTACTACCAGTCCTAGGGAATTCTTTGTATATTAGTTCAGTTGTATTATCATTCATTCTCTTAATAAATATCATTTGACTGGTTTATTATTAATTGGCTTACTTAGTGGGTTGGGTTAGGTGTCATCACGGCTAGTTGGATTTCGGGTCGTGACATCCTGTGGTCGAAGACATTTCTGACTGCATTGGTCGGATCCTCCCTCACATCATAGGGATCCGTGAGTTGTCGGGCTTTTTAAAGAGGTTTGGGCTTGCTCTTCCATCGGCTGGTAGGTTCTTTTTATTATTGCAATCTTATTTCTTTCGTTTTTGTTTACCTTTACTTATCTTCCCCTTTCCCTGTGTTTTTCCTAGCTTCGGCCAGGGGATCTTCGAAGAGGTCGAGGGCTCTCGCCCCCTCATTCTGAAAAAGAAAAGTTTTTGCGTCCTCGGCTTCCGCCCCATCCTCGACTGCGACCCCTTCTGTTCGTGCCTTGGTCCCTTCATCGACTGCGATTGTTTTTTCTCGTGCCCCAGTCCCTCTTTTTCCAGCGTTCAGACCTGCTCCTTCCTCGGCCATGGGGGCTTCGGCCGTGAAAACCTCGGCCTCTCCATTATACCGTCTTATAGATGAAGACGACGAGCTTGTGCCTGGCGATGGGGATTTGATGCCTCGTAAGAGGAGATCTGTATATGCTGGCGACGGGGTCGCCTAGGCCGTTGACTTAATGGCTGGTGATTTTTCACTACGCAAGACGACGACCATTATCATTGGAGATGATATCGAGCCGGGGTGCGGTATTCCGAGGTTAGAAAGTACCGAGAGTTTTGTAGGCAATTTCGTAAGGGCGGCGATATGCAGGCCCTTCCTGATGAGTTGAAGGAGAAGGATGATGAGAAAGTGAAAGCCATCGAGAATTGTAGCGTCCTTGAGGGGACGTTGAGGAGTAGGGAAGAGGAGCTTGAGGTCAGCAGGGCATGGAGGCCCAATGCAGTGACCTTCAAGCATAAGTGGTCGAGTTATGTGGGCAATTAGAAGAATGTCGGCTTCAGCTGGAGGCCCTTAATGGTGAAGTCTCCGAGAAGTAGGGTGATCTTGAGAAGGCGAAATCTTCCCGTTTGGAGGCTCAGAGGAAATCAGAGATGCTTGAGTTGGCGAATATGGCCCCCTCCGGGAAGAGCGGGAGATTGACCAATCCATGACAAAAGTTAAAGAAGATCGACTAGAGGAGAGGATCAGAGAGCTGGAGAAGGATAACCCCGTCTTCCATGATCGGGTGGCCGCTTTGGAGGCTGAGAAGGCCCAACTGCTTGCACAACCATCTTCTTCTTGACTTTAGATATTCCCAACGTTCCTCGGGAATTATATGAGGAGTGGATTCGTGTCGAGGCTCAGTTAGATATGTTTCGAGATTTGCATAAGGCGAGGTATGTTTCTGAGGTTGCCCTCGAAGATGTTCGCATTAAGGCTCGTGAGGCTCGAGTCGCTTGTGGGTATGATCCCGCTACGCCTGAGGCCGGTGATGACGAGGGGGACGAGGATGTAGACTAGCTCAAGGAGAATGCCTGGTATGACACTGCATATCCTGAGGGCGAAGGTGGCAATAGCGAGGGTGCTGATGGCCAAGGAGGCGATACTGTTGAGGACCAAGTCGGCAGGGATGTTGTATGCCGTGATCGTGGTGGCCAGTAGTTCTCTTTTAATTTTTTTGTGTATGTTTCTGCTGGCGTCTTCACGAGCCTATTGTAAACAATATTTTAAGTATATGAAATGTTAGAGTGTTTCCTTGCATCTTCTCTTCCTACGGTTTATTTTCTATACTTATGTATATTTTTGTTTCTTTGTAAGAGTGTGGCCGAGGGCCGATAGGAGTTTTTTCGAGCAAGGTCAAACATAATCATTTATTAAATTGCAGCCGAGGGCCGGTAGGTATTTGTTCGAGCGGGGTCGAACATAACCTTTTATTAAACTGCGGCCGAGGGCCGGTAAGTGTTTGTTCTAGTAGGGTCGAATATAACTTTTTGTTAGATTGTGGCTGAGGGCCAGTAGATGTTTGTTCGAGTGAGGTCGAACATAACCATTCATTAAATTGCAGCCGAGGGCCGGTAGGTGTTTGTTCGAGCAGGGTCGAACTTAACCTTTCATTAAATTACGGCCGAGGGCCGGTAGGTGTTTGTTCGAGCAGGGTGGAATATAACCTAAATGCGAGAAAGATGTGCCGATAAACGTAAAGTTTATTGCCTTGACATTGTTATTTTGGTTACATACTTGGAGAAATTTACAGATTTTTGGGTGTTGGCTGGCGTTCTAGTCCCATTCTATCTAGTCCCTTCATTGGTCGATCTGGAGAATATTGAGAGGTCAGGCAATGAAATAGTAACCACGGCCCTACCTTCGCGTACTTATACTCGAAACGTTCCCTTCGCCGCCTCGTTAAAAACTTCCTTGAGAAAACCCAAATGGGACAAAATTCAAGTGAGGGAAAAAAGAGTACGGTTTGGGGGACGCTTTTTCTCTCAGAAGTTAAAGTATTTGAGGTGGCTGATATTCCAATTGTTTGGTAGTAGCTTTCCTTCCATTGTCTCTAATTGGAACGAACCCTTGTTTTCTTCGGCTGTGATTTTATATGGACCATCCCAATTTGTTCCCAGCTTGCCTTCCCCGGGATCTTTGCTCGCTTGAGTTTTAGCTTTCAGTACATAGTCCCCGACTTTGAGCGGCCTGGCCTTTGCTTTCTTGTTGTAATAGCGTTATGCATGTTGTTTTTGGGCGACCATTCTTTTGTAGGCCATATCTCTTCATTCGTCGACTTCGTCGAGTTCCTATCTTCTACTCTCGTCATTACTCATGCCGCTCTCATGGGAGTACCTTATGCTGGGTTCTCCGACCTCGACTGGTATTAATGCGTTTGTCCCGTAGACCAAAGAGTAGGGTGTCTCTCTTATGCTTGTTTTTGGAGTTGTTCGATAGGCCCATAATACTTCTCGTATTATTTCTGGCCACGGTCCCTTGGCGTCTTCAAGCTTCTTCTTCATGATATTTAGTATTAACTTGTTGGAGGACTCTGCTTTTCCGTTACCAGCGGGGTGATATGGGGTCGAGAGTATCCTCTTCATATGCCATTTATCGAAGAATTCAGCTGTTTTCTTTCCTGTGACCTGGGGTCCGTTGTCACATCTGATTTCTTTGGGAAGGCCGAATCGGTAGATGATGTTTCTTCATATAAAGGTGATTACTTCATGTTCCAGTATTTGGGAGAATGCTCCTGCTATCACCCACTTAGAGAAATAGTCAGTTAAAACCAAAAGGAATCGTACATTACCTCGCCCTGCTGGTAGGGGACCCACGATGTCCATTCCATATCTTATGAACGGCCAAGGGGATGTGACTGAGTGGAGATGTTCGCCTTCTTGGTTAATCATTGGGGCACACTTTTGGCACTGCTCGCATCTCCTTACGAAGTCTGTGACATCCTTTTTCATGGGGGGCCAATAATATCCTGCCCGTATGAGGCATCTGACCAATGCCCAGTTGCCGGAGTGAGCTCTGCAATAGCCTTCATGGACTTCTTCAAGGACGCGCTAAGTTTTGTTTAGGCCCAAGCACTTCGCCATAGGGCCGCCGTAGGTCCTATTGTACAGATCGCTACAGAGGATACTATACATGGCCGCTTGCATTCTTAGTTTCTTGGCCTCTTTTTTATCGCCAGGGAGTGTACCGTCCAGCAAGTATGCGACAATACGATTGCGCCTGTCCCAACTTAAGTTTATGGTTCTTACCTCGACTTGGTCTAATGATGAGTTGAGGAGATGGACCACGTTTTTGTCTCTGGTTGTGATGTTTTTGGTGGTTGCGGCTAGTTTGGGGCCAGTTTGGTGAGGCCATCTGCCTCGGCATTCTATGCTCGTGGGATTTGGTCAAGTTGACATTCGTCGAACGCAGGCAGTAGCTTGTAGATTTCGCTCTAGTATTTTTGCAATCTTTGTTCCTTGATTTGGAAAGTCCCTATGACTTGGTTGACTATGAGGTGGGAATCGCAGCGCAATTTCAAACGTTTTGCTCCATATTTGAGTGCTAGTCTTAAACATGCAATTACGGCCTCATACTCGACCTTTGTTTTAGTCATATCCAGGCACCTTATGGACTGGCAAATCACTTCACCTATTGGGACTTCGAGTATGAGTCCCAGTCCGGACCCCGATGCGTTGGATGCGCCATAGGTGTATAGGACCCAGAGGACTTGTGTTCGGAGGAGGTTCGGACGGCTTCCCTTTCGACTTCAGGCATTATTTTCGCATTGAAGTCGGCGAAAAATTCGACGAGCACTTGTGACTTTATCGTTGTTCGTGACTGATACATGATATCGTGCTCACTCAGCTCGATGGCCCATTTGGCCAGCCTTCTCGATAGTTCGGGTTTATGTAAAATGCTTTTCGGGGGAAGGTTGTGACTAGCGAGATGGGGTGACATTAGAAATATGGTATAAACTTCCTGAAGCTACGACTAAGTCCAGAGCCAATTTTTCGAGGTGTGGGTACCTCGTCTTGGCATTGACGAGTGTTTTGCTAATGTAATAGATGGGAGATTGCGTACCTTTGTTATCTAATTAAGACTGCAATTATAGCTACCTCGGATAAGATAAACGAGGAGACGCTCCCCCGTATCGGGTTTTGAAAGCAAGGGCGGAGATGACAGGTATGCCTTTAGTTCTCGCAGAGCCTGGACACATTCGGAAGTCCATTTGAGGTTGTTGTCTTTCTTGAGTAAGCCAAAGAATTTATGGAACCTATCCGACGACCGCGAGATGAACTTTGATAGGGCGACGATGCGATCGATCAACCTTTGGACTTGTTTTTTGGTGGTCAAGAGTTCTGGTATCTCCTCAATGGCTTTGATTTGGTCTGGGTTGACCTCGATCCCTCGCTGTGAGATCAAAAACACCAAGAACTTTCTCGAGGCTACACCAAACGCGTATTTCTCCGGGTTCGGCTTCATTCCGTACCGTCTGAATATGTCAAAAGTTTCTTTCAAATGATCGATGTGATCTTCTCCCCTATTGGACTTGACCAACATGTCATCTATATATACCTTCATTGTTTTTTCGAGCTGGTCTTTGAACATCTTTTTTACCAACCTTTAATAAATAGCTCATGCGTTCTTTAGTCCAAAAGGCATGACCCTGTAGCAATACGTTCCTTTGTGGGTGATGAACGTGGTTTTTTTTCCTGATCATCTTCTTCCATGTGGATCTGATTATAGCCTGAGTAAGCATCCAAGAAACTTAGTAGCTCATGCCCGGTCGTTGCGTCGATGAGTTGGTCGATATATGGCAACGGGAATGAATCCTTCGGGCATGCTTTGTTCAAATCTGTAAAATTCGCGCACATCCGCAATTTTTCCATTCTTCTTTTTGACTATCACTACGTTGGCAACCCATGTAGGGTACTTCGATTCCCTGATGGAACCATTTCTAATAGTTTTTCCCCTTTCTCGCGCACTGTGTCATTAATTGTGGAGTTGAATTTACGTCTGAACTATCTCACTGGGGGGTGGAATAGGTCGGCATTTAATTTGTGCGTGGTGATTTGCTTTATCTACATGGCTGAAACCAAACAAATCTGTGTTAGCTGTTAAGAATTGACTGAATTTACCTGGTTCCCGAAGCTTGCAGCCAATATAGGCCTTCTTACTGTGGTCGTTGAGAACCAATTGAATGGGGTCGAGGTCTTCTACGGTCGAGCCAGCGACTTCAACCGTGTCAGGGTCCTTGATGACGTCCTCTGTCTCATCTTGCTCCGACCTTGACCCGGTTGATTGCTATGCCTCTTTTTCTTTGTATTTTCTCTATTGGGTGGTCGTGCTGTCTAAGGCAATGCGCTAGCATTCCCATGATGTGATCTGTTCTCTGTGTATACTGAAAATCGCCTATGAATTTGGGAATTTAATTACTTGGTATAAGCTGGAGGGAACGACTTTCATGGAATGTATCCATGGTCGTCCCACTATGGCGTTGCACGCAGTGGCCTGGTCTATGATGTAGAACTTTGTCTCCAGAGTTACGCCGCTAGCCAAAACGGGGAGTGTAATTTCCTCGGATGTCCGTTCAACTGCATTGTTAAAATCAGTTAGCGTGAAGCAACGTGACACTATCTTATCTTCGAGTCTTATTTGGGTAAGTACTCGGGAATGGATAATGCACGCGCCGCTCTCGTCATCTACCATAATATGTTTAACATCGGTATCTAAAATTTGTAAAGTAATAATAAGGGCGTCATTATGAGAAAAAGTCAAACCGTCGGCATCCAGCTTGTCGAAGATGATATTTTCTTCGAGTTCGTCGAACCATTCACGAGTGATAGATCGCTTGAGTTTGTGGGTAGTGGTGAACTTCACGATGTTGATAGAGGCGTCATCGCCGCCGCCGATAATTAATCATGTTGATGGTGCAAGCTGGAGAGGGTGGCTTTGGCGGTCCTTGGTGTTCGCGTCCTCTGGTGAAATTGGTTCTTCCTCTATCGCTTAGCAGCTCTTTGAGGTGCCCTTGTCGTAGCATGTTTATGACTTCTTGCCTAAGGGCGATGCAATCTTCAATTTTGTGCCCTCGTTCCTGGTGGAACTCACAAAGGACGTCGGACTTTCTGGTGTTCGGGTCCGATCTCATCTTCGGCGAACATTTCACTTTCGATCCGAGCTTCTCTAGGGCGTACACTATCTCTGTAGGTGACACACAAAAATTGTGAGTAGATAATAAGGGAGACATACCTCTTTCGTTTCGATGAATTCCCATCCTTGGTCTATATGGGCCTTCTTCATGGCGTGGGGGGGGGGGGGGAGGCACAATGGCCGTCTTGATATACGGTTGATGCCGTTCTCTATTAGGTCGCGGAATTGGATGATCTCTTCTAGCGTTGTCTCTTCGGTCTTTTTCTAGATTCAGCTTGTACTGAGGTTAGTCGGTGAGTTGGCTCGTTGAGGTCGTCCTCATCTGCACGGACCTCGGCACAATAAGCATTGTGGATTTCATCCCAAGTTGTTGGGGGATACTTCATCAGCCGACTTAATAGTTTTCTAGTTTCTCTCGAACCATCTCTACTCAGCCCGTTCTGAAAGGTTGCGACCGCCATCCCTTCGAATACGTTTGGCAGAGTCATCCTCACTCGGTTGAACCGGGCGAGAAAGTCCCTTAGCCCCTCTCCCAAGGACTGCATAACGGCAAATATGTTGTTTACTCTCGCCTCGGCCTTCTTTGCTCCGGCATGAGCGGTTACAAATTTGTCGGCTATTTCTTCGAAAGTTTCTATAGAGCGGGCCTGTAGCTGTGAATACTCCTCCCGTGAGGGTTTCGCCAAACGTTTTTAGCAAAATAGAGGACACTTGTTCTTTGGCGAGGTCACTGCCTTTCACAACGGTGACATAGTGAGTCGTGATCTTCAGGATCAGTCGTGACATTGTATATCCGGAGGTAGGATGGTATTTTAAAGGTCTTTCGTATGGCATGCGGGGCTGCATCGTCACTGTATGGCTGCTCGATGAACCGGTCTGCGTCCCTTTTCGGCAACAGTTTAGGAGCGCTCGGTTTCTTATCAACCTGTTCTTGGTGTTCTTTCATCTGGTCTTGGAGCGCCTTGTTTTCATTTTCCATTTCCTCCATCCTTTTTAGAATAGCGGCGACGACGTTTTCACCTACACTATCAGTGATATTGTGAGTTATACCTGTCGTTGGAGGGAGGGGTTGGTTGCATTGCTCGTCTGTTTGCTGTATCCTGCAAGTCCTTGCGGTTTCTGCAGTCGTGCCTGGAGCGGCTTTGTTGAGGAAGCTTGTTAGCGTGTCAGTTAGCCATGCCTCGAGGAGCTTTTTCAAAGCTGGGAGTGTCCCTTCCTCTACATATGTGTAGGTTCCTTTACCATGGGGTTTTGTTATGTTGCAGTATGGGGGCGGTGACCCATCTAGACTAGGGGACGCGCTGGGCGTCATGTCCCCACCTGTCGTTTCTTAGCTTTCGTTGATGATATTCATTAGGTTGGTCGGGAGGTCACTTGTTATCCTTGTCGTTTCTTCTCGGTTACCTGCCATGTAGGGTTTTGTATACACAAAGAAAGAAGGTCTTGGTTTTTCTCTTTGCGTTAGTGACCTGTGCTAGTTGTAGATCCAGAGGAAACTAAAAGTTTAACTAAGAAATCCCCACAGACAGCGCCAAATTGTTTGACCAAAAAATATAAATCTTGGATCAAATAATTAAATCTATGTGAACAATGGTTAATCTTAGCTAACAATAATATCCTTAGATAGGGTTGTTAAAAAAACAGTAAATGTCGTGTGGATCTGGTCGGACAGTAGCAATAATATGTAATAAATGTTCTAGAAATCAGGAGCAATAATATAGCATTCAATAATAATAAACAACAATAAATGACATTTAAGTAAATAAGAGGAATGATTCACCCAATAAAGGATGGAGTAGGTGAATGTTCCTCCTGACAATGATGAATGATAGACAAATCCTTGAATATTCGAGTTATTCTCGGATCTGATGGAAAAGTATGGACAAGAATCGTAGTGAAGAGGTGGTGTTTGTATCTTAGCAAGAGAGAGAGATGAATCTTTTAGTCAAAGTGTGTTCTTTACATATGAATATCACATGCCCATATCATTGTCTCTTTTTCTATTTATATGGGACATATTCCTAAGAAACCCTAAAAGTACAAGTACAGAGAATATCCACTAGAATATCCACTAGAATATTCTCTTTAATATCTTATCTTGAAAATTAGTCGTTACAACTCTATCAACGATACTCGACCTCTACCTCGACCCTTGTTGACATCTCGACTAGGGCTCTCGTTGACTCTTTGACCATGGACTTTGCTGCTTCTTGGGCCATCTCGACTAACGACGACTTGAGAACTCTTCTCTTAGTATTACTTGGCTTAAATATTCTAAAAACAGATTTTGACTCATACAAGTTTGAGGGGGATCTTATGCCTTTTCTCTTAGATTTTTATCGAGCAATTTATGCAAAATACCCATTGAGCTTAAAATAATTACTTTTTCCTATCCATTTGAAAATTATTTACAATATATACTTACCCAATTAAAACTAATTACCCCTACCTACTCCATTACCCATTTGGCTCGGCTTAGCTTGATTTAGCTTGGCTTGACTTGGTTTGGTTTGGCTTCGCTTGACTTGGTTTGGCTTGGCTTGGTTTAATAACTTAATTTGATTTCATTTGGTTGGCTTTTGACTGGGTATTTAAAAAAAAGGTCGGGGCAAACTATGTAGGCAGTGGTAAATATTTTGTCCCACCTGGGTATTTGTTAAAGACCCCCATTTTTATCCTTAGAAATAGAAGTACATGTTGATATAGGATGAGTAGGGCCGAAAGTTGGGCCTTCTGACCAATTAACCAGCTGCCAGTTTTATTTGTTCTTTTTCCTTTTTTGGCAGTTGACCTGTATATTTCTCTATTTAGTAATAAAATTCTTTATTTACCACCCAAAAAATAATTAATCGAATTTTTTTAAAGCTATTGTTTATATATTGTACCCTTCTTTGAACGATCTTAGCAAACGTAACCTTCCACTTCATAAGCAAAACAATTTAATTTTTTCGTATATATATAAAATTTTAAACTATTTACCCAGTTTTTCTATTTACAGAAGTAATTAAAAAAATTTACAAACTATATATAAAATCCGATAAAAAAAATTACAATTTACCTACAATTTATCTACAATTTAAATATAAATTTGTTATACAGAATCGGGTGAAAAACTACAATTCACATATAATTTATATACAACTTGTATACAATTATGTTAGTTGTATATATTTTGTATGTCGTTTCTACACCTGACTTACAAAATATATACAATTTATTTATGTCTTCTTCGAGTTTCACTCTGAAGTTGTAATCAAAATCACCTTGAATCTTCATCAAATTCTTTTAAAATTGAGATATAAACTCTAAAGGATATATCCAATCATTTGCAACAACGTCCAAACAAATAACAATTTTGCAAAATTTAATTTTCGAATTCAAAACTTAGAAACTTTTTAATTGCGAGATTCTTAATAGCTATTTGTTGGGATGATTTTGTTGTGAGCAAACTGGTGGGGGAATAAGATCAACTCTCACCTTACGAGCTGACAGTTCGAAACATAGAGAAACAAAGAGAGCAATTTAGAACTACTCGAAACCTATTGTACTTTGCTAGGCCATTAATTACATCTCAAAAAACACATTTATTTTCTCTCTCTATAAAGGCATATTTTTATTACTTCTTCCAATAATTGTCTTCTCTTTCTATGTTTGTTACTAATATGGTGGACATTTTCAAAACTTCAAACTGCGATAATAGTTTTCCAGCAATTTCTCCTCTGTTTCAATCAGTGAATTTTTCTATTGCAGTGTTGTCATATGATACAACTTAGGCAAGGAAGAAAGGGAGAAAAAAAATGGTAAGATTGAAGTTAAATTCATTATTTTGTATATAAATAGTAATTTGTATATGTTAATGTAATTAAATGATAAACTATTTAAAGTTTAAACTATTTAAAAGGGTAAATAAATTTATAATATAATATAGAGAGATAAATGTTTCGAAAAATTAAAGATGAGATCTCTTTCTTTTCATCGCTCTTCTTAAGATTCTCCTCCTTTTCCATCGTTTCCGCCCAAAGCTTAACCACGCAACGTAAAAAGAATTGCTCTTATCTGCAAGTGTTTATTTCTACCACTGACGACCAACCAAAGAAACCAAACAAAGTCACATATGACCTCTTCTACAATTGTACACTGTTTTCTGGGTAAAAATTCACCGGGCGTCCTATTTGGTCGCCCCATTTAACATGTACTTATTTTTTAAATTTTCTTTAAATTTGTACCCACTGTTTAAACAACTTCAGGCTTTTTTCTCCTTTCTTCTTCTTCTTCTTCTAACAATGATTTTATATGGTGTTTGTGAACATATTTTAAGGTAGTTTATTGTTGTTTTGACAAATTGATGATTAAAATTTGTTCTTGATGATATTTAGATATTGGTGTATGAGGTAAAATATGTTATGCTAAGTGGTTGCATAAGGGAGTGACACGTGGAGCCGAAGGCGTAGGACAGTTAAAACCGAAGACAACTATTCCATTTGTTACCGGAAAGAATGACGTTCATAAAGATACAATAAATATCTACCGTCCGGTAGCATTTAATGGAGAATATTCCACAGCATTTAGTATATTGCCCGTTACAAAGAATGTCATTTACGCTCGCCGTTACACATTCTTCAATGGCCCTCATAATTGACATTAAAGAAGGGCATGATCCTAGGACATTGTTTCCTAGGTGCAGCTATAAATAGTGAGCTATGTTATCATTGTAAAAGACACGAATTTTCTGGCAAACTTATGCTATAATCGATTCAAAGCTTTATACAATTTTATCTTCTTACTCCTTGATTTAGTTGTTGTTGTGCCCGAAAGCCCTGCTCTTGGAACTACTGTTTCTGCTAATTTATCTTCATTTCAAGGCTAAGTATTGCGTATTTTTTCAATTATTTTGTTATTTCGAGATCGAATTAATTCACTTGTCTAGAAACCACGTATAAATTCAATTGTACCGTTTTACAGGTAAATAGTTTGGCGCCCACCGTGGGGCCTAGACAGTCATGTAATTAAGTTGATCCTTACCTCTTTTACTAACGTGTCTTGATTATTTGTCTTAGCAAAAAATCACAAAAAATGACAGATAATGGTATTTACAACACACACAATCTCGAGGCCCAAGGAGACCAGCCTAATCACGAGGATTTAGTCAGTGACACTCGCAATGAGGGAAATGATGCTACATCGGTCCACGACAGGCAGTTCCCGCGACATGTTCGGGAGGCGACTCCCGATGATGTTAAAGAAGAGCATGGTGTTGAAGCGGTAAGAGTCCTGCAAGAGCAACAAGCGGCCATTCTAGGTCATAACACACGGCAGGATAGGTTATGACGGAGTTGAAGCAGGCGTTATCGGGGGCTTCCAATAGCGCGAATGAACGAGGTCCAGTTCCTCCCAGTGCTCCCGCGAATCAAACAACATAGAGGGTCGACAACAACACCCTGGGGGGCGAGGTTGGCTCCGATGGGGCTGGGGGAGCGGATCTGGACCCAACAACGAGAACGATCCCTTCAAGCGAACTCTTACTGTTTATGAGGAAGTAAACGCTCGCATGGACCGAATCCTGGGTGTACCACCAGTGCTGAAAGGGCTGGACTCAAAGAAGTATACTCAGTTGCCGTACAAACCAAACGCGGCACCCCAATTAATCCCGAAGTGTTTTAAAATGCCCGACGTGCCAAAGTATGATGGAACTTCAGACCCTTAGGAGCATATTACCACCTATACAATGGCGGTGAAGGGGAACAATTTAGCTCCCCACGAGATTGAATATGTTTTGCTGAAGAAATTCGGAGAGACTCTCACGAGGGGATCCTTGACTTGGTATTCGTTGTTACCCGAGCATTCCATAGATTCCTTTAAGATGCTCGCAGACTCTTTTATTAAGGCCCATGCCGGGGCCAGAAAGGTGCAGATCCGAAAGGCAGACATATTAGAAATTGCACAAGGAGATTCCGAGTTGCTGCGGGAATTCATCACCCGGTTCCAAAAGAAGAGGATGTTGCTCCCGACTGTTCCGGATGAATGGGTGGCTGAAGCATTCACCAAGGGTATGAATTCGAGAAGTTCAGACGCTTCCCAAAAATTGAAGGAAAGTTGCTTGAGTTCCAAGCGACGACTTGGGCAAATATCCACAACCGATACGAGTCTAAGATAAGGATTGAAGATGATCAGATTGGCTTCCCATCGTCGGCAAAGGGAGAGGATAAAAATAAAGAAAAGTCAAAAGACGATTTCGACAAAGATAGACGATCTTCGAGGGGTTAGAAAAACATATAGGGAAGACTATGGAAGTTTATATATTGTGATGTCCTTCGGGCCGGAGCCACTTATCAACGGCTCATAAACAAGATGTTTGAAAAACATATAGGGAAGACTATGGAAGTTTATATAGCCGATATGCTCGTTAAGTCTTTGAATGCATATGATCATCTTAAGCATTTGCAAGAAATTTTCGACATCCTAAGTAAGCATAACATGAAGCTTAACCCTGAGAAGCACGCGTTCGGGGTCAGCTCCGGCAAGTTCCTAGGATTTCTGGTATCACAAAGGGGGGTTGAGGTAAACTCTGATAAGATCAAAGCCATCGAAGACATCCTGGACCAACTATCAAGCGTGAAAGAAGTTCAAAGGCTCACAGGGAGATTGGCCGCTTTGAGCAGGTTTATTCCCCGGTCATCAGAGAAATGCCACCGTTTCTTCGCACTGCTCAAAAAGAAAAACAACTTCGAATGGACCCCATAATTCCAGCAGGCTTTGAGAGATTTAAAAAGGTACATGTCAAGCCCTCCGCATTATCAAAGCCGAAGGAAGGTGAAACACTGTTAGTTTACCTCACAGTCTCGGAGGTAGCGGTAAGCGTCGTTTTAGTCCGTGAGGACAAAGGTACGTAATCTCCCATTTATTACATTAGTAGAATTTTAACGGTAGCAGAAACTCGCTACCTACATTTGGAGAAGCTGGCCTTGGCTCTCCTAGTCGCCGCTCGAAAGCTAAGGCCTTATTTCCAATGTCACCCGATAGCCGTGGTGACCACATTTTCCCTTTGGAACATCCTCCACAAACCCAAACTCTCGGGTAGATTGGCCAAATGGGCCGTCAAAATGAGTGAATTCGATATAGAATATAAACCGAGGGATGCAATTAAGTCACAACCGATTTCAATCCGGGATTGCTGCCTCTAGCAACCAAAGAAGCGGTGATGGTGTCAAAATCGACATCGGGAGTTTGGACCTTATTTAAGGCTGGAGCTTCCAACGTAAAGGGTCCTGGGCTTGGCATAGTATTAACCACGCCTTCAGGAGAAACCCTAAGGCATGCCATCAGAATGGTCTCTTTAACTAACAATGAAGCAGAGTATGAATCTTTGATTGTAGGACTCGAACTGGCCCGGGGACTAGATTTCGAGGTCATAGAAATTAAATGTGACTCCCAGCTGGTGGTAAATCAGGTCTACGGGATCTTCGAAGCCAAAGAGGAACGCATGCAACAATACGTAGTGAAGGTCCAGGCTCTGCTGGCTCGATTTCGGGAGTGATCGATTACTTACATCCCGGGGACGGTAGTACAAATCATGCACTCGGTCCTGGACGCAGATAGCTATTATGAGGTAAATACGACTAATTTGGTTTGGGACTGTAGGAATGAGATCATTGATTATCTCAAGCACGGGAAGTTTCCCGAAGACTCCAAGGCGTCCCGGGCGCTGCGTGTCAAAGCAATACGATATAGCTTCAAAGGATGCCAACTATATAGAAATCTTTCCAAGGTTCGCTGGCCCGATGCTTGGGAGAGACCGAAGCTAATTATGTTATGCGAGAAGTCCACTAAGGGATATATGGAAATCATTCGGGCGCAGATTCCTTAGTGCTAAAATCGGTAAGGACAAGATATTATTGGCCCCGAATGGAACAAGACGCCAAAGCTTTCGTGCAAAACTGCGATAAGTGCCAATGCTACGCACCACTAGTAAATCAACCAGCAAAACCATTACATTCAGTTCTGTCTCCGTGGCTGTTCATGAAATGGGGGATGGATATCGTCGGACCACTGCCGCCGGCCCCTGGTAAGGTAAGGTTTCTTTTAATTTTAGCTGACTATTTTTCTAAATGGGTTGAAGCATGTCCTTATCAAAAGATCGGCGAATGTGAAGTGGTGAATTTCTTGTGGGAGAACATAATTTGCAGATTTGGAATTCCAAAAGAAATAGCCTGCGATAACGGGCCACAATTTATGCGCAAAGATCACAAAGTTCCTTGAAGATTTGAAAATCAAGAGAATCACATTTTCACCCTATCATCCAAGTGCAAATGGTCAAGCGGAATCAACGAACAAATTGATTATACAAAACCTCAAGAAGAGGTTGGAAGCGGCTAAAGGTAAATGGCCTGGGGAGCTGCCTGGAGTGTTATGGGCGTATCGAACAACGGCCAAATCGAGCACAGGAGTTATGTACGGAGCAGAAGCCTTAATCCTGATAGAAGTAGGAGAGCCTACCTTGAGATATTTCTAGGCAAGTAAAGAGACGAACAAAAAAGGAATGTTAGTCAACTTGGAACTACTCGATGAGCGTAGGGACTTGGCACATATAAGAATGGCAACCCAGAAGCAGAAAATGGAAAGATATTATAACCGAAGAGCGAACCTCCGTTATTTTAAAGTGGGAGACTTGGTTCTAAGGAAAGTAACTCAAAACACCCGGGAACTCAATGCATGGAAGCTAGGTCCAACCTGAGAAGGCCCCTACTGGGTTTCAGCTGTCACCGGGAAAGGTTCATACGAGTTGGAGAATTAGGATGGAGAAAAGTTGCCAAGCAACTGGAATGTGGCACACCTCAAGAGATATTATTGCTGATAAACATCACCTATGCTGAATGTATGTGCTGCACTCTTTTTTCCTTCGTCCAGTTTTTGTCCCAATTGGGTTTTCTGGCAAGGTTTTTAACAGCAACGAAAAGCATACTACGAAGAAAGTTTCAACAATAGCAATAAGACCTTTAATAGCAAGGCACAAAAGAGAAGAGCCACTTCGTAGCGGTTAGATAATTTTTGGCTCGATAGCAAAATTCCCACCGGGAAAGTAAGTTTGCTATCGAGTAAAGGTTACCCGACCGTTCACAAGTGCAAACCACTAGAGGATTGTTAGATAGTACTTTGCTCGATAGCATAAATTCCTAAGGGGAAGCGAAGTTTGTTACCGAGCTGAAGATTGTCTAGTAATTCATTAGTGGGGTCCTCGAAAGTGCAAAGATTCCAGTGTTCCAATTCACATTCTTCGCATTTGAACATTGGGGGCAATGATATGAGGATACGACAACAATGACTGCCACGTCGGCCGGAACACGAAAATCGGGAACATAGTTGTATCATCAGGATCGGGGACTGCGTGGCCAGCCCCATAAAAATAAGTTGTACAAGTTAGCCACAAGAAATGACAATTTCATTTTAGCTTAACGAATGCTTATGCACTTTTTGAAAAAGGAAGGAATAAAGTAAAGTCCTTTTATTTTTCATCTTGTTTCTTGTCTGACCGATAAATTGATTTTATCATTTGAAAGTTAAACAAGTACTTCAAATGCTAGTGTCGTAATGAAGAGGAGACATCATGTTCAAGAGCACTGTAAACATAAGAGAGGCCTCTCTTATAAAAACCCTCACGATAAAGGGTTAATTTCGGAAGAACTTGTGCCCGAAATCCAAATGATTTTGGGGGAAAAATACACCCAAGGCCTTACATAATAAGAGGCAAACAGTAAAATTTGCGCAGAACACTTAAGCAAAAAAGAATGCAAAGATTAAAACTTGCATAAATGTTCAAACGAAAGAAAGACTCATGCAATATTTGAGAAAAAGATGTCTTTATTCACAATAAACGTGTTGAAGCGGCACAGATACAAAAGTTGAAAAAATAAAGGAAAAGCTAAATTGCTGCATCTCTGGGTTCCGGAGGAAGAAAAGTGCTCGCGCCCCAAGGGAAATGGGTAGATCATCCGATGGCTCAACATATTGGCCCTCATCAGTTTGGCCTTCATTCCTCTTCAGTTCCTGAAACTTCGGAACCGGAAGCATCAGGCCTTGCCGGGAGGCCCCTTTTAGCAGCTGACTCAAGCTCACGGGCCTTAGCGATTTCGGCATCAAAGTCAATGATACCCGCTTTAGCCTCTTCCAAGGCTTTTCTCCTCATGTTGTACATAACATAAGTTTTCTCAACAACGAGGGAATAAACTCGGCGCTTAAGTTCTTCTTTGAGTTGGGTAACCTCGGTATAAAGGTTTTCCCGGGAGGATCTAATGGATTTGAGGCTAACATCGAGGTCACGGACAGTTGAGCTGAAAATCCTAATATGCTCAATAGTCTTCCTATACTTCTCCTCCAATAGGGCATGTTTCACCCCCGCAGCAGCAAGCTCTTCAGTTTTGGAGTTCAAGGTTGCCTCTAAGTTAGTCAATCTCTCAGCGGAGGCAGTCTCGCGATCGGTTGCAGCAAGAACGACACTATGAACTTCAGCCCATTTGGCCTTGGCCTCATCAAATTGAATCCTCAGTGGACCAATCTCTTAGCTAAGGGTTTCCACTTCTTGCTCACTTTGCTACAAACGAGTCTCCAATACAATGGCCTCGACAGCTTTGGCTTCCAATTCTTAGAGGCGAGCAGCAGTTTGCTCCCGCTCGGCCAAAAGTTGATCCCGTACAGAGGTAAGTTCTTCTATTTCCCGAATCAACCTCTGGAGGCCCTTGGAAGCAAGGAAATTGGACTACAAAACATGAAAGACAAACTCAGGATATTTTTTGTCAAAGGCAGAAGAAATGACAAAAGAAAGAATGTACTGTTGCGGCATTGTGCATGGCATTGTTCAACAAGCACTCTCCTAAGAGAGCCTGTAGCTTTTCCCAGTCTTTTCCTGAAGCTAAAGGCTTCAGATAGTTGGCAAGTTCCACCGGCCGGGATAGAAAATTGCATCTGGTGGAGACCGAGAGAGTAACGCTCCTCCTCCTTTGCGGATCTTCTAAGAGAGGAGTATAGTTTTGCCCCAAATTCCCATGAACTGGGGACTGGGAGAGAAGTACACCCTCTTCTCGGGCAGATGCGACCGGTGGAGATAATGTAGCAGTTGCTGATGGAAGAGTTGGTGATGGTGGAGATGATGTAGCAATTGCTGGTGTTGGTGAAGATGGAGATGAAGCTAATGGTGTTGAAGGGTGAGAAGCAGCAGCGACAAACGCAGTGCTGGTTGTTTGTTGCTCGTCAACCAAAGATGGAAAGAACCTGCTACTCAACCCCAAAATACTGGGTGCAACGACTGGGATCCGGAAGTGGGAGTTGGCATTTTCCACCATTTCATACTCCCCCCAAAGCGCTGAGACATCGTCCTCGGTTAGGGCTGCTTATCGGGCGGATCGGACGGTTAATTACTCTTAACGGTTTGGCTTATTGGTTATCGGCTCTTAAATGTATTAATCCGCTAGCCACCCGATAAGATATCGGGCGAATTGGTATCGGTTTAGCTATTATCGGGCGGTTTATCAGCCTAGTTCAATTTATATTACATAGAACTATTTTGGTCCTTCATGTTACATTGTTACAGTGTTACTAATAATTAGTACATACCAGCAAAAAGCCAACGGTGCTTCAGCACTTCCAAACATGGCAATTACATCTGTCAAGGGATGGCAGGTTAAGAATATAGTAAGTACTACTTATTGTACTTTAAAATGTAAACTGGGAGTTGGAGGAGTGAGCTTCCAGTAATTCCTAAGACTTGCATTCATTTCAGATTGGGCCATTCTTTATTTATTTTGCTTTATTTTTAAAAAACCTTCATTTTAACCTTCTTTTTGTTTAGCTTATTCATAATCTAGTTAATCTTTCTAACTATTCTAATCTGCGAAAATCTAAAGATGTGCAGATTTTCATTGCTTTTAAGCTTGAATATGAATACTAAACTTACCATCTGTTGCTGCTTGCTCTGGCTATGGCGAGAGGGAGAGGCTCAGGCGAGCCTCGAGGTCGAGAGGCCTGGCGGTTGGTTGTGTTATGACTTGTTGTTGCTCATGAGAATTGAGATCTGACTTCTGAGTGTTAGGGTTTCTAAAGTTTAATAGAGTAATTAATAGAGTAATACTATACTGGGCCAGACGTCATTAGTCATTACTGGAAGTGGAAGTGTGGAAGGGATTTTTATTATTTAATATACATATGGATAAAAAAAATTATTTATTTATATATATATATATATATATATATATAACGGATTATCCATTAAGAAAATTGAATAATCCGCCCCCAAACCGATAAGCCGTTAATAAAAATATTTCAATTTGTTCCTCATCCGTTAAACCGATAATCCGATACTAATAAGCCATTAAGCTACTTTTGCGGTTCGGCTTTCGGTTTCGGTTCGATTTTGAACACCCCTATCCTCGGTTGGTGTAACTAACTCAACAGATTGAGCGGTCTGTTGAGTTGAGGAAGGTCGTCGTCTTCTATGTAGAGAAGATCCCTCCTACTAGCTTCTCCATCATCGTCAATCATCACGGTATCTATGGCCGGAGGCAGAGGGCTCATCACCATGACTTTCAGAGACGACTCGGGGGCAGCATTCTTCGCCTTCTTATTCTTTCCACCGGCCGCGGAGGAACGCCTTCTTTTTGATTGCTTGTTCTCCGGTCAGGGACTCCGAGAAGCACTTGCGCCAGAAGAAGGCCTGGAGACGCCTGTCTGTGAAAAAGCTTTCTGTAGCAGCCTCGCCGCATCAGCAGGATCAGTCAAAATGTCCTCATCGGGGACGATAACTGAGCCCTGGGGTAGACCTATATTCAACAGGAGGAAAGAATATAACTTCCTCATAAGAAAAAGTAAGGACATGATGAGTTAAACTTACCATAATTTTTGGCTTTTCACCCATATTTCAGAGACATCTCTTTTCACGAGCGGATTTCGAGCGTTGTAACGTCCAAAATTTTCTGAACCCATTGGTCCAAGCCCTCAACCCTAAGGGGAACCCACCGAGTCGCTGAGGCAGGTAAAGGAAGAAAAGTTAATAATGACGAGAAAAGGATCTTTAACAAGAGTAGAAGCAAATTGTATACTTACGAGTGTGGTTCCACAAATTCGGGGAGGAAGGTGTCGAGGCCGGGATAATGTCACTTGTGGCAACGAAGACAAACCGTTCCATCCACCCACAATCGTTATCGTCATCCATGCTAGATAGCAATGCATGGTGGCCTCGCTTGCTGAAGTTGATCATTCCCCCATGGAAGATCTTGGGGGAATAAAGGTTCATCACATGAGCTAAAGACAGCTCCGCCCCTGTTTCCTGGCACAGACGCCGAAGGCAAGCAATCGTCCTCCACACGGAGGGACTCACCTGTGCCAAACACACTTGATAGTGGAGGCAAAACTCCTCAATGACGGAGTCAAGTTCTCCACTCAAAGAAAATGTCCCCAAAGTGAAGGGATACGTATAGAAGTACGTAAAACCCTTCTTGGGTAAGGTTACCCGCTCTGCCAGGTCAGGAGCGATAATGTCTAAATCCTAGCAACGACAATCTTCCTTCACAGCAGGAATGCTGGAAGTGCGGATGGAAGAAGGATATCTGCTAACGGCCCATGTACGAGGGCTAACAGAAGGAAATTTCTCTTCGAAGTCTTTTGTTGTAACAAGACTTCTAGGTATGATGGTGCTCCCTGTTGGAGGAGCCTCGGCTTTGTTTTTGTTCTTTGAGGAACTGGTATTTTTTGAAGAAGAAGCCATTGTATGTTATGGAAGAGGGAAAAGCTTTTCTCGTTTGAAAAGAGTTAAAGAAAGGTTGAAGAACAGACTACAAGTTGAATGAAGAGATTTTGAGAGAGTTTAGAGAATTATGGAATATGAATAAAGGAGGTTGATGCGTTTAAGTAAATGTTTAGGCGGTTAAATTCATGGCCATGATTACCTTGATAACCGGAAAAAGTTATGCTGAATCGTGGGATGACGCGTGTTCAGGGCATTAAATGCGGAGATACGTGCGTCTAATCAACTGTCAGAAGTTTTTCAGAGGGGATCAGTGTAATTCCCGCCAAAAAGAATATTTCTACCAACTTTTCGGTGACACAAAGTTGTGTTACCGTAAAGCAGGGGGACTATCTGTATAGGGTAAAATATGCTATGCTAAGTGATTGATAAGAGAATGACACGTAGAGCCGAAGGCACAGCACAGTTAAAACCGAAGACAACTGTTCCATTTGTCACCGGAAAGAATAACGTTCATAAAGATACAATAAATATCTACCGTCCGGTAGCATTTAATGGAGAATATTTATACTGCCCGTTATAAAGAATTTGTCATTTACGCTCGTCGTTACACATTCTTCAATGGCCCTCATAATTAACATTAAAGAAGGGCGAGATCCTAGTACCTTGTTCCCTAGGTGCAACTATAAATAGTGAGCTATGTTATCATTGTAAAGGACACGAATTTTCTGGCAAACTTATGCTATAATCGATTCAAAACTTTATACAATTTAATCTTCTTACTCCTCGATTTCGTTATTGTTGTGCCCGGAAGCCCTGCTTCCGGAATTACTGTTTCTGCTAATTTATCTTCATCTCAAGGCTAAGTATTATGTATTTCTTCAATTATTTTATTATTTCGGGATCGAATTAATTCACTTGTTTAGAAACCACGTATAAATTCGACTGTACCATTTTACGGGTAAATAATTGGATTGTTAAAATTAGAAGAACAAATTTATATTTCTGGGCAATTTGCACTTCAAGCCTATTTGGCCTTAAGTGCCTGAAAACGCTGGTTGCACTTTAGACCTTTTGCCCTTAAGTGCATCCTAAGTGCAATTTTTCACTTCAAACTTATTGGCCTTAAGTGTAGGAAAACATTTGTTGCACTTCAGACCAATTTTTTCACTTCAGACCCGATAAGTCTGAAGTTGATCGTAAAATAAATAGGCTTGCAAATATTTTTTTGCAAAGTAGGTAAAAGCTCAATTGTGACCTCAAAACCAGATATAGATGCAAATGCCCCGTCTTCTAGTTGTTGGATTTAAAGAAATGAAAAATCATTACGGAAGATGAAGAAATTATAAGAAAACTTCCAAAATCATTACATTACTACCAACCTAATGTATGATAATTATTTGTTCAAGGATACGCCATTGGCATTCCTTAGGGTTCTGCACTCCTAGTTCTGACAATTTTATAACTAAAATTGTAGAAGAAGTTGGAGTACCCATAACAAATTATAACTAAAGTCATCTAAAAAGTTCCACACAAGTTCATGGATGACTTTAGACCAATGATCTAAAATTGTTGAAGAAATTGTACTACATATTAAAATAAAAACCTTAAGAGCATTTGAACCAAAGTCATTCAAAAGTTTCACACATGTTCACTGGAAAATTTAGACCAAATGGTGTACAGTTGTAAAGAAAACTGAACTACCTATAAGAATATTTATGACCAAACTTTAAACCACTTGATCTAAACTTTCGGTACCCAAACTCTTTGACTTTCAAACAATTTGTTTTATCTTTAATAACATACGCCTTCCAGCCATAAAAATGCTGTGAAATATTATAGTCCGTGCCAGATGTTTTCTGAAGCAGAAACTGTCAAAAAATGCGGTCACCCTACCCCATTACTACTCATTAAATATTAAGTGGAGAACATCTTAACATTAGGATAATAAAAATTGAAACACCAAAGGGAAAAAAAACTCATCTGGTTGTATCATGCTATCCTGTCAATCATTCATCTATACAGATCTCTGCTGGCTGTAGCGTAAGATTCCATGAATGTCAATGACACCAGGAGGGAATACGGAGTCTGTTGCCGCTCTGACAGCAACGTTTGCTACCCCAGTGACATTGACAGGAGGGATAAACAGCGGTCCAACAAGGGGAATTTGACTCAGCGGTTTCGCATGTTGCAGGATCTGAGGGAAGTAATATTATGATTACCAACGATGAGAAACATACAACACACGACGAGAAACTTACAACACAAAAAGTTGCAGCATCTGCAGGACAAGATAAAATGCATATACAGCTAATCCTTGCGTATATCTGTAAAGGGAAGATCTCCTCTTCCCCACAGTTTTTCTTCTCTTTTTTTTTTTTTGCTGGCAAGAGAATCGTTGGGGGGAATGCGATACACATCCTATTCATTATCTACATAGGAGCTTCGGGGTTACCCAATAGAAAAAAGCAAGAGCTTCTATGCATGGCCAAAGTGACATGACGGTTAAAACGTAAAAGGAAGCAGCACAAGTGATCTCCCCATTAATTGCAGCAGTATGAGCATATAAAAAGGAGTTCGAACGCCAGGAATCAAAAGACACCTACCATTTGTAGAGGAGAACCAATTACACCTAGAGGCAACTTCATGCTCCCAACACGACGTGTACCATAAATAAATCCAGGCCTCAGAATTACTCCTGCAAAAGACAGAAATTATTAAAAAGTGAGCTCTTGAACTATGAAAGTAAATGAATTTCCAATCTTAAGTTGTTATAAGAATTTGCAATTACAAAGGCAAACACGCCCCATTGGCCCCTTATTGCAACTTCAAAATTGAAATATGAAATCTGAAGTTTGAAAAACAAGTTTTGGAAGTTTTTCAACTTAACTTCAAATAACACTTTTTCCCCAAATATCAACAAATTCATGTCGTCACGCGGGTTTGTCCATAGATCTTGTTTCAAAAATTGTTTATCAAACTAACCCATTATTTCAACTTCAAACTTGAAATATGAAATTTCAAGAGGATTTAAGAGTTTTTCAAGTTCGCTTGCGAAATTTCACCTATGTTTTCATGTCCAAAAACAACTTCAACTTTCAAATACCCTTTTTCTACTTATATTCAAATATTACTAAATTTTTTTAAATATCAACCAATTCATGTCCAAACGCCTAAACTCCATTCGGATTACTGAACCAACCCTTAGCTCACAATTAGGCATTAGCCAAATCTAGCAACTATAGCAAATAAAAGCAATCTAACATACTCCTACCAATACTTCCTCTGACCCTTTCAAGAGGAAAGGGGACACATGTTGAACGATTTGCCTCAAATGGGAAAGTTTTTCAACTTAACTTCAAATAATACTTTTTCCCCAAATATCAACAAATCCATGTCGTCACGCGGGTTTGTCCATAGATCTTGTTTCAAAAATTGTTTATCAAACTAACCCATTATTTCAACTTGAAATTTCACCTATGTTTTCATGTCCAAAAACAACTTCAACTTTCAAATACCCTTTTTCTACTTATATTCAAATATTACAAAAAAAAAAATTAAATATCAACCAATTCATGTCCAAACGTCTAAACTCCATTCGGATTACTGAACCAACCCTTAGCTCACAATTAGGCATTAGCCCTGTCTCCCAACTATAGCAAATAAAAGCAATCTAACATATTCCTACCAATACTTCCTCTGACCCTTTCAAGAGTAAAGGGGACACATGTTGAACGATTTGCCTCAAATGGGAGGGCTCATGTGCCTACTAAAAACATACCAAAATGATACAAAATAGAAAAGCTCTAATTATGTACTCCCTCCATCCCAATTTATGTGGCAGTATTTGACTTGACACCAAATTTATGAAAGGAAGATTTTTGAAACTTGTTGTCTAAAACAAACCAAAGATATTTGTGTGATTGTAAGTCAATTCATTAAAGTTAAAATAGGAATTTTAAAGACAAATTATTTCTATATAAGGAAATGCGACATTCTTTTTGGGATTGAATAAAAAGGAAAGAGTGCCACATAAATTGGAATGAAGGGAAGTATCAAATAGCTCATGCATCTTCTTTCCAGAGAGGTTTAAAGAAGTCAAGCGGAGAGGTCTGGTATATAGTGGCACACCAAAAAACCTTCTAAGTAGTTCATTGACAAATCATCAAGTTAATCAGATATAGCCGGCACACCAGAAAATGGTTCGGAGAAGTACGAAATGAGCACAACTTGCTTACCTCCATATGGATATCTGGTCAGCAGTTCAGTTTCAGCTGCCCTCTGCACGACATGATACAGACATGAACTTATCAAAAATGACCGGATAAAGAACCAAACTATTCACTTTCAAAGTATTTCTGAACTGATGTTGCCCCAAAGGAGTGGCTTAGCAGTTGAAGACGTGAGTAACAACCTTAGGAACATAGGTTCAAATCCCTGCAGAGGTGGCACTAGGGAATTATCCCCATCTATAGAGTTAATTTTAGTAAATGACAAGAAACCCACATTTTATGGTTTCTCTTATTGCCCAAGTACAAGTTGATCTCCTCCACACAATCTTAATGAGAGCTCCTTGGGATAGTTGAATTTAAGCAGTTTTTAAGCACCACATGCACGTTCAGGTCCAGCTGAATCTAAGTAGTTCTTAAACATCATGTGCTGAACGTCACGTTTTAAGCACTGGAGCCAATGTTTATGAATAGGCAGTACGTGTTAAGAGGGAGTTGTTGAAATGTGTGACCATCTCATTTAAAAGCTTAAGCTATTAGAGAACACACTTTTATTTATCTAATTATGTCTTCAACACGCGCCCTCAAGTGCGGGCTTGATTCTTTTTGATGACCCAAGCATGTGGATTTTTTTGTGGATATTGGGTGGCAGTAAGACTCGAACCCGGGACCTCTGCCTGCTCTGATACCATGTTGAAATGTGTGACCGTCTCATCTAAAAGCTTAAACTATTAGAGAAAACACACTTTTATTTATTTAATTATGTCTTCAGCAAAAGTTTTGAAACTAAAAATAAGTGGTTGATATATTATTATTAGAGAGTGCTAATAAATGTTGGTTGGGTTAAAACAAACGAAATGCGACTTGAAGCTGTTTAACATTAAAAATGAGCTGATTATTGCAACATTTGATAATTTAAGTTGATTCAAATATAAATTAATTTGTGTCTCAATTCACTTACTTACAAATTGAATAGATAGGACCATTTTTAATAAAGATAATTCATTTATCTAAGTAACATATAATAATACAATTTTGATTAAAGTTTTCAACTACAAAAACACTTGAATAGTGCAAATTTTATATAAAAATCACAAGCGTATAACATTACAAAGTAGACCCAAATTTTATTATTTAAATCTAGCAAAGCAGTAATGATAAACGTTTATTGTGAAAAGACAAGTATTTTGAGATTTTGAAAAGGAACAACCAATTTCCCATGAGTATCCATGAAAGAGGAAAAGAAGGTTTAGAAGATTTCTACTATAGCTAACAATTGCAAATAACACATTCTCAATGGGAGATTAACCTATAAACTTTGTTAACCGCAAACAGACACTTCTGCGTCAGAACATCATCAACAATAAACCCAGTGTAATCCCACAAGTGGAGTCTGGGGAAGGTAGTGTGTACGCAGACTTTACCTTTACCTGATGGTGTAGGTAGAAAGGTTGTTTCCGATAGACACTCGGCTCAAGAAAAGGGAAAAATTTACGAAGCGGTACCAACAAATAGTAATAACAGAATAATAAGATAACTGAAGTGAACGAAACAACATATAGTAATAGAGATCTAAGAATAGGAAAATACAAGAATAGTACTAATACACCTGGAAAGAAAGAAGAAACTCTCGACTAACTACTAATCTTTTACCCTAATTCTCGACCTAACTCGCAGAAACGTCAGAGCAATGTCAAAATTTCCTAGATACTTGCATGTTGGAGCTTTTAAGGTTTTAATTTGTTGTATGCACTAAGTACATCTCACACCGAAGCTTATCTAGGAGTTTAGATGAGTAAGGCACATTAAGCAAAGAAATTGAGGATATATAAAATGCTTCCCTTTGTGTGAATAAAATGGTTTCATAAGTAATCTGCTACTGATGATGTTGAGTTTACAGTTAAAAAACAAACAAGAGGTAGCCACAGAGCAGTCCAAGCAACGAAAGAAGGAAGAAGAAATTAAAGAAAGAAAAATGGCATTAGGTCTTTTGTGAGGAAAGGGTACTTTAGAGAATATAAAAATATGTAAGGAATAATAAGGTAAACAACTTTGGTCAAATACAAATAGCTTCTAGGCTAAAAACTTTGGGGACCCCAACTTATAGCTTTTGACTAGTTTGACATGTTTTGACATAAAAGCAGTTGGTTTAGAACAACTTTTGAGGTTACCTAACACAAAATAAGCCAAAAGGTACTTTACTGGTAAAAGCTTTAAGCTAACCCAAACACCCTGAGTCACTTGAAAATATTGGGCAAATACCTTTCCCTCGTAATAACCTTGTAACAAGTAATTTGCAATACCAAAATCCGCAGCTGAGATGTAAACAAATCTTTTAACACCTGCACTAGAAATGAACCACGTATAGTGTCAATGACCCAAATCCCACAAATAGAATGTTTAGATTAACTTTATAGAAGTCAGCCTACAACTTTCCTTTTTGCGTAAATCAATGCATCATCATCAATTGAAGACGGTGATACAAGGCTCAACAGGAAATACAGCAGAAACCTCTACAAACTACTCCTGTTCACATATGCATACAAATAAAGGAGTTGAAATCTGGCTAGATTTTTTCCTTTCTAACAGACTAATAGTTGTCATGTGTACGTAAGTACAACTTTTGCAAAGATACCCAGACTCATAACAATTCCAAGATTTATCCCTCCTCCCCCACCCCACCCCACCCAAAAAGAAAAAAGAATGCAACAGATCCAACCCATTTTATAATGCAGAGGTGGTAAGATTGATATGATCTAAAATGTGATTGTTTCACATTAAGGCCCTCTTAGGGAAAACATTTGAAAAGCCAAGAACCATGTTAGGAGCTAAAACGTAACTATTTTGAGTCGTCTTTGGCAAAAGCACGTTCATTGGTCAACCATGAACAAGTCTTGTAACTCTTTCTTTAATCATCAGAAAATGAATCTCGTAAACTGTTCCTGCACACAATGCATCAATAAGGATTTTACGGATTATCGTGGCTCTCCAGCGCAACAAGTGATTGATTGACATCCACTCTACCGAAAATCACATTAATTTAAGTGAAACCTTAAGTCAGAAAAAAGAGGTTGAGGAGCACTTCCTTTGTTGGAGTTGGAACAGTGGATGTACAAGGAAAAAATTAAGTTGGGATCCAAGATGAGCAGGGGTTCAAAATACACGTCTTTAGTAGTTAAAAGTTCATTACTGGGAAAAGCCAAATAGAATGTGAGACTATTCACTTCTCTATATTTAAAACGAAAGGATATGGAAATTCCAACAAAGAAAAAACAAACTTATCGATCAAAATGAAAGATGGTTGCATAGTTAAAGACTCAAGCTCTTCATCGAAAAAGTTTAAGACTCAAGCAGAAAATTTTGATAAAGTCACAAATACAGTTTGTGCTAGCAATTGTTAAACAATTTAAGGGGCTTCAAGAAATTGAATTAGGTGCCTAAATCTGTGAGATAAGTTTGATGAACTCATATGTGTGATGTGTTTTTCCAGTCCTATTGATCACTGCAGTCCACTAGCTAGTCGAAGACACTTTTTGCTACTATTGCCTTAATCCATAAATGTGAAAATAGAAAAAAAAAATCATTGACTTAATCTAGTAACAATTGACAACAAATGCTCCTTATATAGGCGTCTTAGGCGGTGGGTAATTGATTTCTGCACTAAAAAGGTAAATTAATATTATACAATGAAATACAGAATATCTGACGGGTATCATGTAACATTCTATAAGATTTTCCTTATTCACGACTGACTCTAGATGTGTATGAATCTACACGCATAAACTTTTGATATTGTAACTGCACACACACACACACACACACACACACACACACACACACAAAACTAAAAGTGGAGAAACCAATTTGAGTTTGCATATTTTGAAAACATAGAAAGTTGAGGCCAAAATCTTGCCAGAATACAAAAGAACCACCAAAAAGAAGATAGATGTTTAAATTCGTTCATCCGGAAATTCATTTGGTAACACCACAACGAAAGAAAGTGTTTCTTAAACTATACACAAAAAGGAGTATGTTCTCTAACATAAAAAAGATATATGGTGTTGAAATCTCCGGTACATTATTGGTGTACCTTGAATTGGTAGAACAATGACAAGAAACCCAACATCTAGAGTAGAAAGTAGCAACGACAGTAGACGAATAGATTAAAAGGCACCAGAGTGGTTGTTCGAGAGATAAATGGTGCTTGAACGTACTGAGAAAGGGACCGATGAAACGTGCCAAAGAGTAGTGATAGATGAATGATCACCGGTGAGAGAATGTGAAAACATTCATCGGATGGGTGGAACACATTGGCCGGTTCCTAGAATATTTTTTTCTGTTTTACCCAAAAGGCCAAAAGCATATAAGGAGACAGCAACTCATTCCTTAACCAGTATGGGACAATCCAACACCTCCACGCGCCTAGCCCTAGTTATTTGGGACGTGGATAAAACCCCAAAAAAGATTGGTTCATGTGAAAATCAACCTTGGGCCAAGCTCAACACTAGAAGCTAGCATGAGGTGAGGCTTAGACAATATAAAAAGACAACAACTTATTCTTTCAATGAAATGAGGACAATCTACACAATAGAAGACTGAGGATCTTTGAAAATCTTTCATTACAATTTTTCCTACTAAGCAAAAGTTTGGCCACGGTTGAAAACCATGCCTACCACTAATCACATCTTGCCATCGACCTGTTTTGAGCATCCACTAAATCATTTCCTATCAATAATACGTCTTTGGCCACTAAATTACTCAAATCAACCCATATTTACCTACTAGAGGCAATAGTTAGATAAAAGCAAAAGCAAAGGTGGTTAAATTATTAATATTAGTTCCCAGCATCACACTCTAAGCCATTATACTTGAGGCTTGAGATATGCAGCGACACCAAGAATGTAATGCTTTTATTGGTAAAAAGGAAAAAGATCCCAGTCGAAACCAAAAACTTTTTGGCATTACGGTATTGAACTAACATTTTCAAAGGAAAGTAGTGGTAAGCAGAGTCTCACTTCAGAGGCTCAAGTACCATGAAATGTAGAAAAATAGAAACTAGCAAATACCTTCTTCTGAAGCAGCTCTGATTGCATTTATATTGGCTGTCCCATTTATTTTATACATGTATGAGTTAGAGCCAAAGCCACCCACACAAGAGATCTGCAAAAACAATTGCCTCAGGACTTATAACTTGCACAAAAAAAAAACAATGGTTACACTACTCATCTGAAGTAATATAGTATTTGAGATAACATAGTGGCAGCTCACAGAAATAAACTTCATGGGAATTGGATATAGTAATGGCGACTCTATGGAAAAGTAAAGAAGGATGTTAAATAGCCTAGTAGGACCTTAGAAGGAGCAAGTAGACTTCATAGAAAGAATGTTATTATACATTGATTCAGATGGTATCCTCCACCTTATGAAACCTGTACGGCTGAAGCTCAACTGTTTAAGAAAACTTTTCACGTTCTTATGCCTCTAATCCTATTCAAAGTGTCAAGTGACTGCAGTTCCAATTTGCAACATATAAGACTGTTGTAATTGTGAGGAAAGATGGAGAAAGTAGCACGTTCAGACTTAGACGTATATCAAGTCTATACCCATAAAAACACAATGATGCAGTTATAGTCATGAGATAATGCCCAGTCATTATTCCATAGCAGGTCAGTCACATACGAACTTGTTTATGCTGTATTTTTTTTATGTTATTTCCTAAGTGTTGGTTAGCCATATTAATATACAATGAACCAATCATTGAACTGGCAGGAACTTGTTGTCTTCAGTTGTCATCACATGTTCCTTCAGAAAGAATAAACAGCAGCTTCATAAGGGATTTCCAGCAGCTCAACAGAAGATCACATAGCAGCAAAAATCACAATTGAGCAAATCAAAGGTCCTATCTAAGCCATAGTGGTATCAATTACAGCATAGGACGAGATTTCCGACATTCTCTTGACAATGTCAAAAAGAGAGAATCTCAACTGTAAAAATTGAGGAGGTTCATAGGAGGTGATGAAATCTGAAGGTTCCATTCTTTTACCAGCTCTCCAAATAACCGTAAGATTGCAAACACCTAGGTTGCATCTAACCTTATTTTGTTATTCCATTTGGTGCCGCGGAAAATGGCATTTTTTTTCGTTAGGTCCTACTATGAGAAGCTTCTAAATAGGGAGGAGCCAGTCTTCCCACATAATTCAGTATGGACTTTCAGGTGCCGAGAAAGGTGTGTTTCTTCACTTGGCTAGCTACAAGAAGGGTGATATTGATGGTGGAGAACTTGAGGAAAAGGAAGATCACTTGTGTTAGTTGGTGCTTCATGTGCAAAGAATCGGGAGAAGATGTGAATCGCCCCATTTTACATTGCCGGATAGCTTCCTATTTGTTTTGGGGTTTGTGGGGGGGTTAGGTGGTTTGGTACTAAGTGGTTTGGGCCTTCAGAAGACGGAGGAGAACACGCAGCGCATGGAATGTTGCTCCATTGGCGCTCATGTGGGTTGTTTGGAACGAGAGGAATAGGAGAGCTTTTGATGGAGTAGAAAAAGAACTTGTTCACTTGAGGAGTAGCCTTTTTCCCTTATTTATTTTTGGTGCACCCACGAGGTTCCTATTTGTACGGAAGATTGGGTGTTATCCATAGAAAACCATGTCTTTTTGTAAGGGTACCTACTTTTTGGGTATACTACTTGTATACGGGCATGTTTTCACCGTTATTAATGAAATTTATTACCTTATCACAGTGTTATGAAAAGCGCTCGCCTCAGCGCTTAAAGTGCGAAGCGAAGCGAGGCGGCCACCGTGTCGCTTCGGTAGGGTGAAGCGTAACAGGTAAGTGGAAGCATCCGCTTCTGCCAAAAACCGAGAAGCGCTAGCAAAGCGAGAAGCAACTGAAGCGCCCGCTTCTGCCAAAAACCGAGAAGCGCTAGCAAAGCGAGAAGCAACTGAAGCGCTCGCTTCTATCTTTTAAGTCACTGCCAACGTTACTTAAGTGAAAAATAAAAAAGCTCAATCTTTTTTCACAACATCAGCAAGCAGCGACTAGGGTTTCAATTTTCAGCACTCTTCAAGTTCAAGTTCTTCAAGTTCAAGCCCAGGTATGATTTCTTCTTCCTTCTTCTTCTTCTTCTTCTTCTTTTCAATGCTTAAAATAACAGCGAAATGCAGCCAAAATTTTTTGTTCCTTCAGCTCTTCTTCTTTTTCTCATTCTCTTTTCTTCTTGTTCTTACTTTCGTTTCATTCCTTAAAATTGCAGCGAAATGCTGCCAATTTTATTTTTTCTTCAGTTCTTATCTTTTGTTCTTACTGTCATTTTTTTTGGTTCTTTAATTGTTCTTTTAATGGCAACAGAAAAAGATAGGAAAGACCCGGCTTGGGCTTATTCTGAAAAAGCTAGCAAGACCAACAAGATGGCAATTACATGTCGTTTTTGTACCAAGATTTCTAATGGGGGAATTTATCGTCAGAAATTTCATCTCATTGGTGGTGATCCAAACGTTGCATCTTGTCCTAAAGTTCCGTCACATATGAAGGAAGAAATGAAAGCATACCTGCAAAAAAAAAGTTGAAAACTTAAATGCATCATGAACAAGTGCATAATCTTGATGATGACGATGATGAAATAGAAGAAGGTGATGATGATTTGTTGCTTCCATTAAAATCACAAAAGCGGGTAAGGGTACAAACAATGTCTTCAAGTTGTGGATCTACTAGTAAGACTAAAGGTTCTCTAGATTGTCATTACTCGCAAAAATCAGGAGATATGGCAGAGAAAAGTGGTAATCGTCAAATTGATGCCAAAGAGATTTTAAGGGATCGTGCAGTTGCAATGTTTGCGCAGTGGATGTACGATGCAGGTCTTCCTTTTAATTGTGTTAATTATACTAACATTTTTTCTGCTTTTATTGAGGTCGTAGGCCAATATGGTCCAGGAATGAAGCCTCTAACTTATCATGAAGTTAGAGGTCCATATCTAAAAAAACAAAGAGGTGGAAGAGACTAACTAAATCGTGGAGGAGCACAAAGTAGAACGGAACAAGTTTGGTTGTTCTATTATGATGGATAAGTGGACGGCAAGAAATGAAAAAATGATTATCAAATCTTGGTGAATTCTCCTTAAGGAAAGCTTGTTTCTTGAGTCCGTTGATGCAAGCAACTCTTCTACTGATTCTTTAAAAATGTACTCCTTGTTCAAAAGTACAATAGACTCTATTGAAGCAGAAAATGTTGTTCAAGTTGTCACGAAAAACGCCAGTGAAAATGTTGAAGCTGGTGATTTGATGACTGCAGCGTACCAGCATATTTATTGGACCCCAATGTGCTGCACATTGCATTAATTTGATCTTCGGTGACATTTTCAAGAAAAGACCCTTCAGTACAGTCTTTAATCAGGCAGTTAGAGTGCATTTTATCTTGTTCAAAGGCCTTTGTTATTGAAAATGATGAAGGGATTTACTAAACAAAGAAGCTTGGTGAAACTTGTAAAGAGAAGATTTGCTACCGCTTTCTTGACTTTGAATAGGATGTATGAGCAAAAAACCAACTTGAAGAAGTTATCTATTTCAGAAGAGTACACTAACAGTACCTATGGAAGGGAAGCTTGAGGGAGAGAATCTGCAGATATTATGCTTTCTAATGCATTATGGAATAATGTGGTTCATGCATTGAAAATTGGTGGTCCTTTAGTTAAAGTGCTTCGTTTGGTGGATGGGGAGCAAAGAGTAAGGGGCGACCTTTACGAAGTAATGGATAAGGAAAATGAGGCTATTTGAGACTCGTTTAGTGATAAAAAAAAATCAAAGTCTTTGAGATCATAGATAAAAGGTGGACAGATTAGCTTCATCAACCATTGCATGCAGTTGGACTTGTTTTGAACCTGGAACTGTTTTATGACAATGAAGAGAGGATTATAGGAGATGCAGAATTGTGGAGTGAATACATTGAATGTATTGAGAAGTTGATACCTGAAGAATCCGAGCAAGATAAAATAACAAAGCAATTTAGTACTTATAGGAATGCCGAGCAACTTTTTGAAAAAAACATGGTTATTAGACAAAGAAAGACAAAGTCACCAGGTGAGCGAGTGCTTATATGTTGCTTTATAGTTAATAAGTTATTTCTTTATAAATATTATGTTTTGAATATTTGTTCTACTTCTACAGTTGAATGGTGGAAGCAATATGGTCATTCCACTCCAGAATTACAAAAGTTCTCCATCAAAGTTCTAAGTCTAACTTGTTGCTCATCCGGGCGTGAAAGGAATTGGAACATGTTTGAATATGAAAGAACTAAGAAGAAAGATTTAGTATATTGAGATAATTAAATTATATCTCAATTGTCCTAATCTTACTAATTACTTATTATTTGCATATTCATACAAAAAAAAAGGATAATCTAACCTTAAAGCGTCTCAATGATCTAGTCTTCATTAAGTATAATAGAACATTGAGGCGTCGTTATAACGCTCGCAACATAATTGATCCAATTAGTTTGGACAACATCGATGATGCTAATGAATGGCTAACTGGAGTCCCGGAAGATCATGCAGATGAAGAAGTATTTGAGGAAGCTTCTAATTTCACTTGGGGTGATGTTGCGGAGGCACGTGGAATTGGGGAGAGGATTTATAGTTTGAGGGGGAGTACTTCAACTTCGTGCTCACAGAGTAAGGGAAAAGAAGCGGCTACAATTCCTTTGTCCCTAGTTGATGAAGAATAAGAAGAAGATGACGAGCAATATAATAATGATAGTGGAATACAAGAATTTGATAATCTTGTAGAAGAATAGGATGCTCATTTTGTGCTTTTATTGATGCTACTCTTTAGTTTTTACATTGAAGTATTGAACATTTGCTTACAGTTACATGTGTTGTCTATACAGTATTTATTTTAGTATTTTTTCTTTGAAAATTCCGCTTCACTTCAAAAAAGCGAGCGATTCGCTTCTCGCTTCACGCTTTAAGCGAAAAGGGGTTTGTCGTTTTTCCTCGCTTCACGTTCTTCACAACACTGCCTTATCAAAAAAACGAAAAGGAAAAAATCTACGACAACCTTTACCAAGTCAGAACGATAGTCGACCACCTAATCTAATGGTCCGCAATATTTGCCCCGGCCCACAAGCACTTCTGTACCTATACCGACTTGAGCAGCCAAAATATGGATATAGAATGACATACTTAGGTCTCAGGATAAGATTCTAAAAGAGTAATACTAAAGACATTCTTCCTTGATTCAATCTATAGCATTCCATGTGTGAAATCATGATTTTTTTAAAACCCAGTAGTGTTTGTATCAGCTTTCGTGCATGCTATGTTTGCTATCAAAATTTTGAATGGAAAGGGATTCTTCCTTGATTCAATCTATTGCATTCCATGTGTGAAATCATGATTTTTTTTAAAACCCAGTAGTGTTTGTATCAGCTTTCGTGCATGCTATGTTTGCTATCAAAATTTTGAATGGAAAGGGATTTGTTGCAGTTATTCAACTGAAATTTCCAGAGTCAAATCCTAGAACGAGCCTAGGTGAATATCTCCAGTTTTCCAATCTCTTTTCCCGTTTTTCTTGTCTCTCGTGTACCATTGTAATTCCAGCATTTTTTTTTTTTGATGAAGTAATGAGTTTTATAAAAAAAGGCATCAAGAAGATGCAAGAAGTACAAGAGGGGGGAAAAGTCAGATTTGATACAAAATAGAGAAGAAATACTAGGCTAAAGCAAAAGAGGTGACAAAATCCAAAAAGTTAATATGGCAATCTACAGGGGCTAAATACTGTCAACTAAATAACCAAAGGAGACATCTAGCTTTAAGTGTGTGTGTTGGAGTTGATATCCCATCAAAACATCCGCGATTCCTTTCTGTCCACACACCCCAAAAGATACAAGCGGGGATCATCTGCTTCCTGATGACTTTATCAACTTTCCAACCAGACCAGCATTCATAGACTTCTCTGATGCTTTGTGGCATGACCCAACTGACCAAAGATAGAAAGAAATATGCACCATATGTATGAGGCAACTGAGCAATGTAGCAAAAGGTGTCTGTTGGACTCTGAATGTTGCCGGCACATAAAACATATGTTAACAATTGGCATACCTCTTATGTTAAGGTTGTCCTGTGTTAAACAAGATTCATTAAGGGCTACCCAGCTGAAGCAAATGATCTTTGGGGGAAGACTTATCTTCAAGATGTACTTCCAAGGCTATCTATGAATGATTTCATTAGTTGAGCATAAATGAGAGTACCCTGCTTTCACCGAGTAGAGGCCATCCATCCACTTAATATTGTCAGCAAAGTTGTGGTTGACTGAGTATCCCTCTAATTTAGCCAGGAGACTCAACAACTGTGGAATTTCCCAATCTTGGAAGTCCCTTCTGAATTGGACTTGCCGGCAATTGTCTTGCCAATTCTGAGAGATAGAGGAATCTTGATCATTAGCTATCTGGTAGAGGTCGGAGAATTCATTCATTAGGACAGTCCCTTGTAACCATCTATCCTTCCAAAACCTGATGTTGATGCCATTTCCCAACTTGAAAGAGGTATTCATAGAGAATTCATTCCAAAGTTTCCTGATAAATTTCCAAGGCCCAACTCCATATGGTCTTCTTGACAGATTGGTGCACCAGTTGCTTTGAGATCTATGATTTGCAGTTACCACCTGTTTCCATAGCGTATTCCCTTCTTGACAATATCTCCATAGCCACTTCATAAGCATACACTTGTTATGTATGTTGAGGTCCCTGATACCTAATCCACCAAGTTGTTTTGGAATGGTAACTTTTGACCATTTGACTAAGTGGAGTTTGTGACCCTTGCTGCCTCCTTCCCAGAGGAAGGTTCTTCTGATTTTATCCAACTGCTTGACTACCTTGTTCGGAATTGGAATCAGAGACATGAGAGAACTTGGAATATTATCCAATACACTATTAATGAGTGTCAATCTCCCCCAATGGAAAGATATTGTCTCTGCCAAGAGGCTAACTTTGTTTCAAATTTCTCAATCACACCACTCCAAACTTCAGTTGATTTAAATTTAGCACCAAGTGGGAGTCCCAGATATGTAGTTAGTAGTGCAGCTATATCACAAGATAGGATTCCGGCTAATTCATCAAGGTTGGGGACATTGTTGACTGGATATACCTTGCTTTTCAACATATTGATATGCAAGCCTGAGATAGTCTCAAAAAGTTGTAATGTGAGATTGAGATATAATACTTGAGATCTCTCTGCCCCACAGAAAATGAGTATATCATCTGCGTATAAAAGGTGGGAGACATAGAGAGAAATCTCAGGATTCATGCTTACATGAAAACCATTGAGCCACTGTAGTTGTTTGGCTTTGTCAAGCATCTTGCTCAGACCCTCCATGGCCAAAATAAAGAGGAAAGGTGAGAGGGGATCACCCTGTCTCAAACCCTTCTGTGGAGAGAAAAAAACCACTGGTCCCTGTTAACAAGAACTGAATATTTTACTATAGTGATGCAAAACTTAACCCACTTTAGCCACCTATTCCCAAAGCCCATCTTCTTGAGAATTGCTAAGAGATAAGACCAGTTGAGCTTATCAAAGGCCTTCTCCACATCCAGTTTGCATAGAATACCAGGCTTACCACTCTTAAGTTGGCAATCCAAAACCTCATTTGCAATGAGGGCTGCATCAGTGATCTGTCTGCCCTTGATAAACGCATTTTGATGCCCAGAGACCAAACCACCTATCACTTTCTTGAGCCTTTCTGCTAGGATCTTAGCAGCTATTTTACACAAACTACCAATCAATCAGGCTGATTGGTCTATAATCTTTAAGCTCAATAGCTCCCTTCTTTTTGGGGATCAAGGCAATGAAGGAAGCATTGCAAGACCTCACCATGTGGCAGTTATGATGGAAAAATTGTAAAGCAGCCATTAGCTCATTTTTAATGATCCTCCAAGCCTTTTGAAAAAATGTCATTGTAAAACCGTCAGGTCCAGGGGCCTTATCTGGAGCACATGCCTTGATAATTGATAGTACTTCTTGCTCTTCAAATGGATTCTCTAACCAGACCCTGTCTTCCTCTGAGAGAGTGGCCAGATCATCAAATCTAGTTGTAGGTCTCCATTGTTCAGTGTATAGATTCTGATAAAAATCAAGAATTTCCCCTTTGATGTGCTCTTTGTCCTCAATGATCTAAGAATCCAGCATCAGTCTATCAATACAGTTACTTATTCTGTGAGAGTTAGCAATTCTTTGAAAGAACTTGGTGTTCTTGTCCCCTTCCTTGAGCCAGAGACATCTAGATTTCCGCGTCCAGGAAACTCCTTCTGCTCTAACAAGTTGCTCCAGTTCCAATTTCAAAGCAAGCATTTTGCTTGTTTCCTCCATTGATTGAACTCTGTTTTCAGTGAGTTGCTCAAGTTCCATTAGTTCGTCTAAAATCTTGCTCTTCCTAATCTCCACCTTGCCAAAAACTTCTTTATTCCATATGGTAATGTCCTTTTTCAGTAGCCTAAGCTTCTGTGTTAGGATAAAATCTGGGCTCCCATTTAGATCATAGCTTCCCCACCATTCTTCAATCTTCTTCATGAAACCATCTACTTGTAGCCACATATTTTCAAATTTAAAATAAGAGGGGTTCATTTTCCAGTCCCCATTTTCCAGAAGCAGTGGTTTGTGGTCTAAAATGACTCTTGGTAGTGCAACCTGTTTCACAACTTTGAAGCATTCGTTCCATTCTGGTGAGATTAAGAACCTGTCAATTCTAGATGCCTGATATAAATCCTCTCCCCTGGACCATGTGTAGTATGCCCCTTGTAATGGCAAATCGATGATGCCCAGGTCTTGGATGATTTCTGAGAAGCCCCTCATAGCTCTAGATCTTGTGACACAGTTATGTCTCTCGCTTTCATATCTACACAACTTTGAAGCATTCGTTCCATTCTGGTGAGATTAAGAACCTGTCAATTCTAGATGCCTGATATAAACCCTCTCCCCTGGACCATGTGTAGTATGCCCCTTGTAATGGCAAATCGATGATGCCCAGGTCTTGGATGATTTCTGAGAAGCCCCTCATTGCTCTAGATCTTGTGACACAGTTATGTCTCTCGTTTTCATATCTACACACATTAAAATCACCCCAACCACCCAATATTCACTCCAAATTCCCCTTATTGCAGCTAATTCATTCCACATTACTTCCATTTCCAGGTTGGTATGTGGACCATAGATCCCAGTAAAGCACCATCTGAATTCTTCGTGTGAGTTCCCCTTATTGCAGCTAATTCATTCCACATTACTTCCATTTCCAGGTTGGTATGTGGACCATAGATCCCAGTAAAGCACCATCTGAATTCTTCGTGTGAGTTCTTGAGTTCTCTAAAATACAGGAAAGAGAGTAACACCCCTGTTGAATCTCCAAACACCCCCATTGCCTTTTGTCCCACATAATTATAATGTCACCCCTATTACCGCACGACTTCAACTCTGCCCAATTACCTGTTCCCCCAAATTTGCCCAGCATTTAACCCTGAAAGAAATGTCTGTCACTATTTCTTTTCATCATATTAATAGTTCTCCTTTTTTCACCGATCCAACAAAAAATATTCTCCTTTTCTCAATGATTCCGACCTTTGTTCCCAGCCAGAGAGCTCAATGTTTTACATGTTTCTGAGCCGTGTTGCATCGGAATAGATCCATAGTTTCTCGTACTTAATTTTTATCTTACTCACAATTCTCTTTTTCTCAAATTTCCTATTGCCATTCCTAGCAATAGAGCTTAGTATCTTACATGTTTCTGAGCCATGTTGCATCACAGTAGGTCAGAAATTTTCTATCATGGTCTCCTTGCACAAAGGAGGATGGGAGAGAAATTCTCTGAGGGACATTATTTTCTCCTAACAATTAACTTTTCAAATTATACCAGGAAGTAATTGAAGCAAAAAAGATAATCCATCTAAAACTGCCACTGCTTTGTGCCATCTTTAAAATGGCTTATGCCAAAAACCATATTTTGATCTTCACCAATTAGTTATGTGCCTATCAAGCAAGCTTACAATAGAAGAGCACATGAGAAAAAGAGGAGAAAAAATATCGATATACTATTACTGATCAGACATTGCACAAAGGTAGATCCAATAAATAAACTTCAAAAAGAAACAATTCCATACAAGTTCAACCGTTCTCTTGGGAACATTAGCTGGAGCATACTAAAACATTCATGTGATCCGGAAAGAAATTACTCACCCACCTAAATAACTTATTTTATATTACAATGTCGGTTTGACAAATTTTCTTTAAGCATTTAATTAATTTCTTAAAATGCTATGTACATGTGAAAAGTACATTAAGAATTCTCTAAAGCAAATCTTATAACTAAACAATGCTAGAAAATACAAATGTTAGAAATGTCCAAAAAGAATCCGTTAACCAATAACTGGGGCACAGGGAGTAACTTCCTATTTATTTTCATCCCCAGCTCCCACAAAGCAATGAAAAGAAACTCTACGAGAAACAGTTCAGTTTCTCGAACAAAGGATTTAGTATGCTGGTATAGCCCTTGCGCAAGGATGACGCGCACAAATCGAAAACAGCTCTCATGTTTTAACAAAAGGAAAGAAAGGTGATTATGCCACTATGACCCGACAAGTACAACAGACTGGTAATTCCTTAAACTTTGGTTAAGTGCATGCTTTAACCTTAGATATCATTTGGCAAAAAAGATTATCTTGAGCTTTTAAAATACAGTAATCTGACACTTCTGTTAGATTCTCATTTACTAAAATTCCATGGGATTAAAAAAAATAGAAACAAAAACGCTTTACTGTTTTTCCATAGAAACAAAATTACATGTATAAAATTGCTTCTTCGCTTTCACTTTATTTATCTATTTCCGCTTGTTGTCCTCTCCACACTCCAGATAAAAAGAGAAACGTCTACCATAACTTCTAATTAATCAGATTTCATATTTACTAAACTATCTAAGAATATAATAGGAAAAGAAACTCAAGTTTGCTCTTCAGAAAATATCCATATTCTTTTCATTTTCGCGAATGACTAAAACCCGTCAAAATTTCTCTATATCAGCAGTATTTAATTTAACTTACCATAATATTTAGTAGAAGGTAACGTAAGTGATAAGACACTATGTTCCGATAGTTCAAAACCATCATTGCTTCTAAAATAGTTAATAATTCTCCTGTGGATCTCTCAGTTTCAAGTGTCTGTGGCATGACAGAAGTCTCTTTCGAGAAAAAAAACCCGGAAAATGACTTATTTTCTGAATAATGTCTTCATGAATTTGGTTGGAGAGTGAAAAATAGAAAATATATTTATTAAAATTGATAATAATATTAGCAAACCTAGTAGTGTTTTAAATAAAATTTTGAGTATTAAAGATTGAGAATAATATCTACATATTGGTTAAACAATGATGTGTAGTTAAGAGTTGAGATAATTGTGAAGAAAAATAACTTCATCCAAAAGTGAGGGAAGTCACCTTCCCTTATTCCTGAAAATTGTTTTCCCTCAGAAATATTGTTGAGACACAAAAACATAAGTTGGAAAACATTTTCCTAAATATATTTTCCTTAACACCAACATACACCCAAAGACAGAGCATCTAGTCAAACTAAAAAATGACACTGAAAAACCTATTCAGATATACTTTTAGTGAAGACAAGCGAAGGAAACATTTCTGGAATATAAAAAGCCTTTCCAGAGTCCCTCTCCCTTGTCCAAAAGTTTTAAAAAAAAAATAATTGCAAAACAACGAAATATAAAACCAACAAAAGAGAGGTAGCAAAATTTTCCATCATTTTGCGTTATATATTGAAATGTTTCCAGAAGGATAATTAGATATAATTGCAAGGCCAAAGGCAGTACATACAACAGAAGTTACTCCCTTGAGTGCATCACTCCACGAATCAGTTGAAAGTAGGTTTCCTGTCCGTCGGACATAGAAGCAAAAATCATTAAATCCCTCTAGCATCAACATTTCCAAAGCTAGAAATAAAATAGACCCTCCCGTGACAAACCAAAGTAGACATGAACATAGCAAACCTTGATGCCAAGACACACTGTTAGCCCAGGATTCTTGTATTGATGACCGTCCTGTTCTACAAGGCGGGAAAAAAATCAGAGCAGAAAGATTGATATCGAGACATGACCAACTGCAGCCCAACAACGAGCAGGAAAGGACTCTAAGGAGGATCCAACAAGCACTTATTTAGCACCGTTTGGAGCCAGAATAGGCTTTCCATCACGAAGGTTTATGCAACAACCTAAACACTGTGGCTCTAATATTAGGGAAAGTAAAAGGAAGCAGAAGAATAACCTACAAATAGGTGTGAAACATTGAGAGAAATTACAAATGAAAACTTAAGTGATTTCAGATATTAAGCTATTCCCTCTGTCCCACTTTGTTTGTCCCATTTACTAATTGTAGAGTCAAAGAGGTTCTTCTTTGACCATGCTTTTCTTAAATATTTTAAATCTTTTGAATTGTTAGATATTTTGACTTGTAGTACGTTTTACCTAATTTCCATATATGCAAATTTTATTTCAAAAAACTTGAAGAATGTATGGTCCAAATTCACACCGAAAATCAAGTGCTTTGACCCTCCTACTCCGAACCAAAATGGACCGGAGGAAGTATTACTTTACATGGTTAAATTCTTCTTTATTTCTTCTGGTCTTGATAGAGAAACAAAGACTCTATCAGGAAAGAGAAAGCATAGAGGACACATAAGCGCAAATGCGCAATAAGAAATTTCATCGATTTACTAGTAGGCTATGGTGCACAAGGAACATAAATTTAAGTTGGAGCCATGAATGTGTCAAAACTTAACGGTATGGGCAGTAACATCCAGAGATCTGTGAAACCATATTAGGAATATCGAAAAGAACACAAGAGTACATCACCCTCTTACTTGTCTGTGAGAAACATAATTTCTTATAAAATTTAATATGCTGTTCTGTAAAAATTGAGGCCGTTAATGAAGCTAAATGAAGCTATGTGACTATGCCATTCTTGATCATGGTGTTTCCCAACGAAAAGGTGTCAGCCACTTAACATGGTATAAGCATTCTATAACTATATCTTATAACTACATCTAAGGAAGACTCAGCCTAACCACTATAACAACCCACCACCCGCTGTAGCTAAGCAGAACCCTACATCCACTTACACTTTCTGCACTGACGATTCACCTGTTAATAATACTAAGAATCGACTACCTCATGTCCAAATATTCATCAAAACCATAAGGAGAGAGAATTTAGAAACATGATTCTCCTTCCCCTGATTTCTTCTCTCGGGCTCCCTGTTCTGCAACCTTTTCTTTACCACCTTTTCTGCTCCAACTTTAAACTTTCCTCATGCCCGTAAGTTCCTAACTCAACGCCAAATTCTGATCCATGAAGTCAAAGGGCGAGACAAAGAAGCTCAAGGATAATCTGACCAAGACATTTCAAACAAATATCTGAACAAGATACAGATGCAAGAAAGGGCTTTCTTTTTTCTTCTTCCCCTTCAACCTATCATCCATTAGCAGCCTTAAGGATGAACCTTCCTTCCCCCTTCCTTTTGTTTCTCTAAGATCTTTTACCTTCATTATTTTCATTGGAAATTTTCCTTTTGTTCCTTTTTTTCATCTTGGCCATAAAGGCTAAGTAAGTGCTTTAGTTGGGTGCAGGCGAGGAGTAACTACTGCTACCTGGAGAAATTTGGATGAGTGAGGTACCCTGCCAACAGATTCATTTTCCTTTTCTAATAATGCAATTTCTAACTCTAGCCAATCTGCGAAAGCAGATTAACGAGTATGGATCGTGTGACTGTCATGTGCCTTCTCACTTAAGAGTCAAAGCTTTAGTTCACAAAAAGGGTCGTGCAGGGTCAAAGTGCAACAGCTAAATTATCAGCTTTTGATTGTTTGCCATGTGTAGCCTCATTACTTATTTCAGATTTGAGGTGATCAATCAGAAAAACATAGATTCTAGAGGACAGCCAAGCCAAAAACTCAAAATATAAAAGACAAACAAACAGCTTAGCTACTAGACTGTCGAAGTAGACCTTTCCTTTGTCTTCTTTCCTTCATTAACTTGAATGTGGCAAACAAAGACTCATTACAGTACTTTATCCCCCACATAAAATAAAATCCAACAAAGAAGTACAGCTACATATATAAACAAGCGATTGTGTAAGTAAAACAAAATACCTGCTAAGACTAGCAACAGCAAGACCACGGTCCAGAGTTTCTTTGAGGACATGTGAGCCAACAAATCCGTTTCCACCCAGCACAAGTAGCTGAAAAGAGACGTAAAATAGTCACTTCAGAAGGCAAGAAGCTGTGGTTCAGCCAGCTTAAGCTTGAAAAGTTAAGCACCTTCTCAGTCGGAGGTGGAGGCACATTTACTGTTTCAGCTTCCTCAACTCTAAAGGGCTCATCTGTTTTATTAGACTCAGTTGACAGAAAGCGAAGATTACTGGATGACGTCACGCTCCTGTTTAAAACTTAGCAAATTAGCTCAACTATAGTATCAGCAAACACAAAAAAGGAGAAATTAGAGCTGCATTTGACAATGGAGAAAAGAAGCCAACTAACAAAATACAATCAACATGTATTTATCGCAAAAGTATTGATAAGGTAGCCCGGTGCACTAAGCTCCGGGTATACATGGAGTTCGAGGAAAGGCTAGACCATTTCCGCGGCTTGAACTCTTGACCTTATGGTCACACAGCTACAACATTTACCATTGCGCCAAGGTTAACATATATATTTGTTTTAGGAGGATTCATCAGCTACAGATATCTAAACGCCAATAATGAGTAACTCAAAAGAGATAAACCCCAAATTAGGACATGTTATTTCAATTCGAAACATATTGCACTTTTTCCCTAGTTTATACAAGTTGTGCTTTTCCCCCCTACTTTTAGAACTATGTATACAATACACTAATTAAAAAGAGATCATGCAAAGCTGAGAATTCTTTGTATGAACAAGGCCGCGTGCGTTGAACGTGATCTCTTCATTGGCCTTCTTGAGTACTCAAAGTCTGTTCTCATTTATTGATCATTTTTGGATTAAATGAAAATCACAGTTGATGCCAACATACTTTAATGTGCGCGAACATACACACACACGAGAGCTCATCACAATGTTTCTACTTTTAACTAGGCTCAGGCAAATAAAAACCAATCCAAAATGCAGAAATTTAACATATAAAACGGCGAAAAAGTCCGAAGTGACCAGGAATATGGGTATGACTTACAAACAAATTTAGAGTTGATGTTAAATGGGAGATTAGGGGTATATAAAGAGCTTACGAGAATCTGGAGAGGGAAAGCCGAGCTTGGATCAAACGTGACATTATGTATTCACTTTCGACAGCAGTTTGCAGAGAGCGGTGTGTTTGAAGAGAAGAATCTGCCTTTCCTGCCCTTCTTGCTATAAAAAGGTTTGTTAGAGAAATATGTCATATGTGGCGTGGCGGGTTATCCCAATGACACGTAAGTGAAATATGTGGCTTCATGTGTGCCTGAACTTGGCAAATTAAAAATTAAATTTTGTTCGACGTCTGTTATTCTCAATTATCAATTATCTGTGTAACTCATACTAGTCTAATACTTATAAAGTTATGATTGTAACTTCGTAACCGTGCACATAATCTTACTTTCAAATGTTTAATAACATATTCAATGACATATTTTACAATAGTGATTCTTCACTTTTCATGCATATATATATACCTTGTAATAAATAGGAAAAGACACACAATTAAAAAGAAATAAGAATATTTCTTCTCTTTCTCTCTATATCTTTTAGTTTGTTTTTTCTTTTTTTGTATTGTTATTTTGAGCTATATTTCATAATAACAATAACAAAGTTATTGGTTGCAACCTTTTTTTGATCGATGGCGTCAACAATGATATACGAGGTGATACAATATGAATCAACTTTGTTTAAGCAACTAATGTTTTTATAGTTTAATCATATTATATGAGGGGATTCATTGGTGACTAATGCATACTCAGGATTAAACACTAAACCTGTAAGTTCACCTTTTTACCACACTACGATAATAATCAGCCAAGTTTATCACGGGGGAAGAATGTGTATTTCTACTATAACTATCTTTCATCTGGTCTCGAATTGGTTTGATCTTTTAGTAGAATCAACTCCTCTAAATACTTAAAAATTTTGGTTCTTGGATAATAAAGTATGATCCTTCTCTTAATTTCGTGTAGTTTTTTTTTCGAATTAAAAAAACAAGAATGATATTCCCTTCGTTTCAAATTAGATGAAGTACTTTACTGACATATTTCTAAATTTAAAAATAATTTAACTTTAACCTCTTTATTTTACCTATTTTACCCTTAATGAGAAGCTTTTATAACCACACAAATGTCATAACCGAAGCTTTTACCCCTTAAACTTTTAAGACCACAAGTTTTAAATGTATTTATTTTTTCTTAAACTCCATGCCGAATCAAACTACATCATCTAAATTGTAACAGAGTAATAAGTATTCAGACAAAGACGACAAATAAATTATATCTCGGATAATGGTTGCTAAAAGCATGTTACTCTAATTAACACTAATGTGAAACCAGGATAGTCCCAGGACCTAGTCGATAGTCTCCCTAAATGAAGCCTAACATTAATTTGCACCATGTACCGTCTAATTCCAAAATTTCTTCAAATTGAAAGTTGTAATACTCGTAAATCGAATTTAAAATGACTTTGTTCTCGATTGGCACAGATAACTTCAGAGTCCATTGGATAGGATGAAAAAGAAGAATAACGTGCACAGATAGTTCTTAAAACTTTAAAACGCATCATCTTTCTTATAGTCGCTCTGGTTTCTTTCCTGTTCTTTCAAACCAATTACCACATTTGACGACTGAGTCGAGTCTAAGAGAAGCGCGCAATTGAAGTCACATTTATTTTCCACCTTTTCCTCAAGAATGTCACAAGGTCAATATTAGCTTCTTTTACTCACTAATTTCCTCATTCCAAATAGCGCGAAGAGGACTAGCGAAATAAAAAGAAACTCCCTCGCTCTCCAATGGTCAATAGTTAGTAGGCTCAGCTGCTTTCGATCATCCATTTACGAAGAAAAGCTGACTAGTACATTTCTGGCTTTAGAGCAAAGTCCAACATTGGTTCACCCTCGAACTTTCAGGTTGTTTCACCTTTCTAACATAAAAGTCTGCCAGGGGCTTTTCATTTGGACAGAAATACACAACTTCAAACTCCTTCACCATATCTGTGAGGAAAACACAGAAAACTGAATATTAGTAACACAGGGATGGAAGGAAGAATATGGATCCAATAAGAGAATTAATCAGCCTACCGTTTCAAATAACCATTGGAATACGTCTAATTACCACTCACCCAAAATAACTTGCATATGAAAGGAGACAACGCAAAGAATGCAGCATGCGCATTGAAGTGACTCATTACTTTCATCCATTCCAACACCTAATGCCCTAATCTTTGGTGAGTGAACTGACTTGCGGCATTTAACTAGCATGTCACCAAACATGATAGCTGCTTTCTGAATTTATACACCAGTAACGCGCCAATAAAGTTTCAGCTTATTAGACAAAGGCTTTTCCTCATCGTTAATACCTGCACAGTTGTGAAGATAAATACCTTAATGTTTCTAGATGATTTAAATAGCAAATACTGAGTTGGAAAAAACAAAATCATATTAAGATCAGAAGATCAAGGTCGCCAACATGCAACAACGGTACTTCAAAAGAAGGGAAAACTTGTCTATAAATTATGGAGAGGGATCAGTTATCAATGTCAAGTGAATTTGTAAAGAGAAAGGTGGATTTTGAAAAGTTTGATCAGATAATCCTGTGTAGTATTGGGATTAAATACTTTTACAGGAGAAATTTCACAATCAAGGGCGGCGAAATCTGTGCAAATTGGGTAAATGAGTTGAAGTGGCTGGAATGCTCGATCAGTTATGAAGGGGGGCAGCGAGTCGGGAAAAAATGTGAAGGGAGGGTATTTTAATGAAGTGGCAGCCTGCAGTATTTTGCATTCATAAGTCAAATGTAGTCTTAATGACATGCCTCAATCCAAGAGAATGGCCAGAGACACTTAGCACTAAAAGAATGTATTGTAGTTTGTATGAGGGTGGTTATCCGAACGACACAATTTGTGTAATGTAGTTCTGAATGCTGCAATGAAGATTTAGAACATTTTTAAGGGACGCATATTAGACAGTAAATCTAATCCTACATCTGCAGAATGAGTTGAAAAAAGCAAGAAATCAATAGCTGAGAGCCTGAGACTGGTTATTGTTTCAATCTTGTAAGATTCATATCAGCACGAAAGAATTTGTTAGGAGAAACAATGATCATAATGGAGCTTTCAGAATTTATCATAGACATAAAAACATTACGAAAAGGAAGACGAGTCCGAGATCCTGCCCCCTGAGTGGGGCTGAACCTGACCACAGCTGGATAAGCAGACATAATTGCAGTAGAGTATTTGTTATCCAAAATTTATAATTTTGGAAATATTTTACTAAGTTTTTTGAATCTAGATACTTTTTTCAAGATGTAAGGGTTTTTAAACTAATATGAAAGTAGAATAAATATCATTCCTACCAATCTTCCTCTAATCCTATCGCAAGATCATGCACCCACGTATCCTCTAGTGCAGACATTCTCATGTTTCACCATCCCCCATAGGACAATCCAGACTAAAGCCTCATTGATGGCTTGAAGATCGGGATTTTGTTCGAGTCGTTCATTACTCTATCCAATTTTGAACTTCCCATTCTTTTTTGTGCAAGAATTTGGGATTCCAAACTATTTAGTTTTTTTAAACCCTTCTTAGTGACCTTCCTCACTCCTGATTGCCAAAAGAGAATATGTCATCATGCCCTTTCTTCAAGTGTGGTCGTATTGGGCGTCTCCCCTTCCCTTTGTTCCTATGTCCTTACCCTCTTCTCTAGTTCATATTGTATGACACCAAGAAGCTAGTTGCTTGACGTTTCACCCTTCTCCGACAACTTTTGGCCCGAGAAGAAACCCTCGGGAACTCAGCAATTGTGAGTGGGTCTGGGAGTCTTCCTCTGGTCATTTTTCATGTATGTGTAAACTCTTTAACGAGCACAGGTTTTAAGTGATCCAAGCCTTAACAATAGGTTTCTAGAATCGGGGTAAAAGAATTAAAAATCCCTGACAATCATCGATCTAACCAAAGGGCAGATCCATCCTTCTCTAATTTTTTTAAGTCCTCCTACTTATGACTACTTTAAACTCATCGTATTCAGAACTATATGTTACCAATGAATACTCCATTTATTCCGACGCTACAATTTTCTTCAGCTAGATCTTGTTCCTCCACCTCTGATTCTCTCTCCTCCGATTCTCTCTCCTCCTTTCCTCCCTTTCAAGTTTCAACAGCATTAACCGGTTCAACAGCATAAGCCAAATTCTGTAACTCAATAAATGTCATCCATAATCATTGAGGTATTCATTCCTCCATTTTTTAACAATGATTCTGAGCCTAGAAATGATTGTTGTTGCAATCGAAATCAACAGAACCTCCATGAGTTCTTCTACTTGTCTGATTAACTTGTGAGTTGTGAAACCATAGGTGAATCGACATACCAGTTCCCCCTTGCTCCTCCTTTGCCCAACACATCCTGCTTTAACTGTCCGTCTTTCAAGCAAAAGGTATGTCTCCCATAAACCTCTTTTCTCTTGCAAAACCCTAGAAGCCTATGTCTCAGAAGGGAATTCGGAAGAGAATTGGAACAAGAATACCGAGCCACTGAACGAGGATATCTTCAGCAGCCCATACCATCTACCAAGAGCCAACTGCCCATATGCTACGTCTATCGAACTGATGCGCCAATCAAATTTATGAATAGGTTTTGAGGAAATTCTTATTCCCCTTTATTTCGTCTAGAAACAAACTGAACCTTTGTCCTCAATCTATTTTAACCTCCAAAACTCCACCACTCCTGACCAAAGTTGGCCAATCCGACACATCCCTGTACATCTAATAGTGAATCAATGAACAGATTTTATTGAACGAGCAATTCTTGAAGATACTATTGGTTGCTACCATGAAAATCTTAATCCTCCATCCATAACTTGTCATTTGTCAGCTTTTCATTCAAGAGGTGAACCTTAGTACAGAAGGTCCAGGATAACATACAAAATTCAATCTACCGATCAACTATGGCTCAATCCATACTAGGTAATGTCGTATTAATCCTCTATATTATTGTGCTCTATTCGTACCCATTTCTGTCCAGTGTTAATAATTTATCAAGACAAATGAGGAGTTCTCAAGATATCACACATATCCTTACATAGTTACATCAACATACAAGTCCGTAATTAGACTAGAAAGACTAGGCAACACTGCACCTAAAGAAAGTGTAACAACAAATGGTTAACATGGCACAGCTAAGGAAATTGTTCTGACAATTTGCTAATGAGGACAGCAATATGAAGAAGGGTTATGAAGGAGAGAGATGGTATACCAGGTTCACTGACTACGTGTTGAGATGCAGCAGGATACACTTTTGGCGGGATGAATCAAGGATCATGCGGGGAAGTATCATTGAGGGAAGCATTCCCTCAAATGTATGCATTGCCCATGATAATGAGGTAATGATGTCAAACCTTATGAGAAGAAATGATCAAGAGGTATAATGAGATATAAAGAACAGGAGCGAAAGTTGAAGAGCTCTTGCAAAAGGTTTGCAGCTGCACGGGATGGATAAGATGATGTAAGAGCAATATGCTTCACTGAGAAGTCCTATTATATGAAACTAACTGAAGGAAGCAACGAGGGGAAGTGTGGAAGGCAATATAGAGCATCAAGGCGACAAAGAAAGTTGAGTTTTTACGCAGTGCAGCATGGAATACAATCGTCATAGCTGATAATCTGAGGAATAGAGGAGAATTACGGTGAGTTGGTGTTGTGAGTAAACAATGCCACAAGGATACACAAACCAACTTGTATTGCATTTTAGGACTGCAACCACCTCGGAGCCATCATTTTTTGACAAGTTTAACATCATCTAGGTGCTCTCAAGAACAGCAGCAGATACTATTGCAGGCTGAAGAACCACTGAATCAGCAAGGAAAGGAAATGGACTTGGAAAACACCACCACTATACCTTTGTTAAACAATTGAAATTAAAGAACTCGAAAGTTATTTTTTAGCGCAGAGCAGTAGGAGGGGAATGTTAAAAAATCTTATAAAGCTTCCTTTCTGTATATACAACTGGATAAGAATAATTGAAGAAATATGATAAGCCATTTGTCCAAATTGTATATACCACCATATTGGCATAACACGAATGAAATTATCTGATTTATAAAAGTAAAAAGAGAGTGAGCAAGGGAGGGGGGGGGGGGGTAAGAGAAAATTAGAAGAATAAACTTGAAAACAGTGTGGATCAACAAATACACAATGAGAGAGATTATGCCACTTTAAATATGTTTGGTTGGGGTGAAACGAAGGGCTGCAAGAGGGACAATATAAAAAGGATAAGCAGTATTCCCCTCATTTGGATAAGTTACTGCAGGTGCCGATGTAAAAGTGAAACAGAATGCTTTACCAGCCACGTCAACTTTGTCAATCCACAGAGGAAGGATATATTTAATTCTATTCCCGCTCTATCAAACAATTGAAAGTGGTTGAAGTAAATACTTCATATTTACTCACTTCATCCAATTTCAGTCAAACGCAAGTTTTTGCCACTAACGAGTTTATCAAATGCAACATGTAATCATGAGGAGCTCAAACTACTTTAACTTTCATGTTTGAGCTTCTACTGAAACACTGTGGAATACGCACTAAAGACCTACCTAGCAGTAAAAAGCAAATTCTGCTGGTCAGTACATCTTGATAATCTCCAGTGGACTTGAACGCCTACTCACAAGGTACCAATTCTGGAAAAAAAATCCAAATCAGCATTAGTGTATTGACAAACAAAAGGCAGCATATAACATGGGAAACCGACTTAAAACTATTTTTCCAATATACAGATTATATCCATATTAAGTGGTATGCAGCAAAGCTGGTAACAGTGAAATTCCCATTTGGAGTTGTATTTAGCTCCTCCAACAGTTAAGAAGTCATTTCAAGGATGAATTACATCAAAAGTTCAGTGCAAAGAACTGATTATGTGGTTAAAGATTGACATTACCACCAAAAGGGAAAGAAGCACAGCATGGTCAGCCAATGTGATTTAGAATCTTAACCTTGCTGATCTACAGAAAAATGACCCCAAAAAAAGAAAAGCGAGTAGCCTTTATATTACGAATTTCCTTAGTAGAGGACTGACCAATCATCAGCACAATTTGACAGAATGAGATGCTGCAATTACTGCTTCACCCTGCATGCACTTCCACCTGCACAGAAACATAATTCGTTGCAAAGCATATTTGTCGGGAGGAAAAAGATGAAGCTAGGAAAATTAATGCAAGGAAATGCAGAAAGCCTATCTGTAATCACAAATAAAGAGCAGTTGCCGAGGTTTGGATCATTTTTCTTCTTTCTTATACCGTTATACGTAATCCCAAAAGCAAGGAGTGTAACAGACACAACTAAGGCAGCTTCTAGGACATCAGAACTCTCTTTTGTTCTTCCCTACATGGTATGGGAATCCCCATTTTCTAGTTCTCATTTCACACTTGTGTTCGCTAGAAAAGGCACCTGCTAAGCATTATAACTTAGTAATTCTACAGCCTACCTTTCTCTCTTTTTTTTAGATCAGAAAGCCAGGATCCAGTTGCTGATGAGCTTTTTTTCTTTCTCTGTTTTTCTTTGTTAATAGAGCACAAAAGAATGGACAAGCAACACCTCATTTTGGTTAAGACTGAAATCATTTACATGCATTGAAAAGCTATTCAAATGAGATATATGCCAAAATTACAGACATCACAGCTATTGTGCATTGTTTCGGCATAGCAACAAGGGTTTTAGCTTCATATACAGAAAAGGGGGAGGGAAGAAATGTTGGGAAACTCCAGTAGGCAATAAATACAGCAAATTATGCTTTGTTAGTAATGAAGGTCCAAAAGATAATAAAAGAGATAGATAGCGAATATTCTTCTGGAAATTAGAGGTGAGATATCAGATATGCTGCCAATAGAGTTGGAATTGAAAACCTCAGTCAAGCAACCGGTGGATGTTGACCTTTTTTTCCTGAGGAAGTAAGATGTTATCAATAAAAAGGCATCAAGAAGATGCATAAGGAGCAAAAGATACAAAAGAGAGATGACTCTTAGCTCTAATACAAGCAGTGGATGCTGACCTTTGCAGGAGCAAACATGGAAAACAAATCAAAAGTGAGTCTAACTAAGGTAGCTTCCAACTTTCCACTGAAAAAAAAAATCCTACTCCTTCCTGCTCTCTCGCATGAGAACTAGGAACAAATAAAATAATATTTTCTAGCTGTGGGAGCTATATGGAGATCAAACACAAAGGAACCTGAATAATCAAATGAGGATACTCCTACAAATTGTTTCAATAATCCAAATTAAGAAATACAGAAGTGATGAGCAATTTCAGCCTCAGAGAGCTGTAGCAGCGCATAATGAAAAAATTTCAGTTTACCAGAAGCTCGACTCTCTCAACACAGTGCTAACCTACTTTTGAAGTAACCTACGTTTTTCAGGAGTTCCAGGAAAGTGGATGAAAGGACAAAGATCAGCAAGACAAAGCTGAATTAGGATTTTCACGCATCTAAAAATGATTCCACTCTCTTTGCTCAAGACTGAACAGGGGCATCCCATGTTGGTGGAGCTAAAAGGTGGAGAGACTTATGATGGGCATTTGGTGGATTATGATACTCGGATGAATATCCATCTTCATGAGATTTGGTTGTACAGCAAATGATGGAAATGGATTTTGGAGAATGCCAGAATGTTATAATCGTGACAATACCATAAAGTATCTTCGAGTTCCTGACGAGGTGGTTAAAAGTTTTGGAAGAAACAAAAAACTGTGCAGCTAGAAAACCACCTGGTGTAGGAAATGAAAGGGAAGAGGTAGGAGGAAAGTGCTGCTTGAAGTCAGGCAAAAGCCATTGGGCATGAAATGGAAAATTCATGTACCAAAGGATGGGACAAAGGAGGACCTGGTGCCAAGTCAGGTGGAAAAAAGTGGAGGCTATAGATGTGGCTAATCATCTTCAAACTGGATATATTGCATCTATTTTTTTGTTTATACTGCAAAAATATTAAGGCGCTTCTTGGAGTGAAAGGCTGCTTCCACTTATTTTTAGTTTGGCATGGAATGTATTTAGGCTTGAAAAGCTCACTTTTAGATTGATCAGTGCTTCTCTCTTTTGAGAGATGAAATATGTAAGCAAGCTCATTTCTTAAAAATATTTGGCAATTGACATGTGTAAATTTAAAAGAAAACTGAGCTAGTTTTCAAAAAACATTCAGTCTCAGGAAATAATAGTAACAACAACAACAACCCAGTAAAATCCCACTAATGGGGTCTGGGGAGGGTAGTGTGTACGCAGACCTTACCCCTACCCCGAAGGAGTAGAGAGGTTGTTTCCGAAAGGCCCTCGGCTCAAAAAAACAAAAAGACAAAAGGACAAAAAGGAGACAATATTAGTATCACAACAGCAATCATAGGAAAAATAGGAACACCATAAAATCCAGAAGAAAGATGCAAAGCAAAGAGAGACAATATTAGTATCACCACAACAATCATAAGAAAAATAGGAACACCATGAAATGTAGAAGAAAGATGCAAAGCAAAAGCGATAGCTAGTAAATAATAGTAAGTCTTTCAGAAATACTCTCCAAAACATTTCCTTTTCTGGATAAACCCAATCTGACACATTTCTACAAACTAAGGCACACACGAAATTTACAAGTTTCACTGATGCAAAAAACACAGAACAAATCAAACATAGATGGTTCTGTGATACTTTTCAAACCAACATTATAAGCAAAATTCATTAACTCATTACATTATAACAATGCTTCAAGCCAAAGTACACAAATCAAACATTGGACCCATTTTTGGCATACACTAGTCTTAGGGTATGCGCTTCGCGTGTGTACCCATATCAATGCCTACATAGTTTTAAAAAAATCATAGATATTATAAGACAAAATCTTTGAGTTATAAAATAAAAATTAAAAAAAAAAGTGTAAGTCTTGAAAACTCTAAAAAGAAAGAAATCTTGCCCCACAAAAGTTCTTAGATGTTTTATTATAATTTCTGAGGACTTATGCGCGAATCTTATGAAAATTGGTATTATTACTATGACCTAATACTTGAAACAAAAAAGTAACACACAAAAAAACTTTATCACGATTCTTCAAAGATTTGTCAAATAACACAAATTTAAAAAATTAAATTTTTTGGTATTTTAAAGATTTGGGAATTAAGAGTTTGTCCCTATAGCTCCTAGAAGAATAGTGATAAGTGACGATGTAAAATTTAAAAGTGACTAAACAGCTTAATGTGTCAAAGAATAGGGAATTGTCATTTATTGGAATGAATGCAAAAGAAAAAGAAAAAGAAATTAATAAAATTTATTTTATAAACATTTTGTCTTCTATTGTTTTTTTTTTTTTTTGAGAAGATTTTGTCTTCTATTGTTTCATCCTTATTATATTTCTTGCTCTTTTTTCTTATTTCTTTCACCACCAATATTATTCTAATGGAAATAAATTTAGGTATCCTAAGAGATTTGTCAGCTTGAAAAATAGATTCTACTTATATGATGAATCTGGAAAATAATTAAATTGGGCTCTTTTTCTAATTAATCAATTAATTCAAAATTTTAATTATTTATTCTCAATATTACTGGAACTAACTTATTTTTTATTGATTCAAATTTTTATTATTAAGCCATCCCAAGTTTTAAATATGTAACTGTAACATGTAAGGAATTGCAATTATACTACATTGTTCATATAAGAAAGTCATTTATATGATGAATTGGAAAAGAATCAAATTGGATTTTAACTAATTAGTTGATTTGAAGACCTTTTCGGTTAAATTAGTTCGACCAAAATCAAAAAGAGACTACCTTGAAACACAATGTTAACATATATATACGTTTGGATAGCTTAAATTGGGGTGAGATTAATAATCCCAAAATATTAGGACCTCTAACCTAGTTCAATAAGGAAAGATTTAATAATCAAAATTTTAGTTGATCTTAAAGTCCTAAATATTAGAAATATAAATTAATTACAACTCTATCCAATGTGAAATATATTTTTAAAGGATAAAAAATACAAACGACATTTTGATAAGGGGATTCAAGCTTTTAATATAGTATAGATTCTTCGGAAGTTAATTTTCTTGTTTTAATATAGTATAGAATCATGGGGAAATTAATTTTCTTCCCAGCTTTGGACACACTTCTTACAGTAGGACATTAGATTGAGATGACCGAGAATATGTTTTATGGGAAGGTAATCACATAAAATATTATAAACCATACTAGCTTAATCTTTACTGCCCAATCAAACAAGCCAGAAAGAGGGACAGAGGATGTAACTATACCAAGATCACATCGCATTACAAAAGGCAAAGGTGACAGCACGAACGTACCTCCGGTGACAAAGACGACTCCTGCTACGAGGACAATGCTTCTGGACCTAAAATCTGCCAGCCAACCAGGTGCAAAAGTCTGAAGTAGCTTTCTCTTCTTGTATAAATACATATAGAGTAGCCCTTAACTTCACAATACCCGTTGGGGAGATATTCTCATCTACGCATAGTCACTAACCACTTTTGGTAAAGGTCAAAGACTTTATCAAATTCTCTCAGTCTGCAGTATCTTTTCATGAGTATTAGAAAGGGAACATGATCAACAGCTAAACCAGATGCCAGTAACTTCCCAAAGAGCTTGTCCGCTTCTTTCATCATACCTTGTAGACAAAACACCTTAAGTAGTTCGCTGTAGGTAATTACATCTGGCTGACAACCTTTTCTCAACATTTCGTCATGTAGCTGAAGTGCTGAGTGAATCAGGCCAAGACTGCAAGCAGCACCAATCAACAGATTGTAAGTAACTAAATCAGGGGTAAGACCATATAAAAGCATCTCCTTCTCCAAGGGCTGAGCTGCTAAAATATTTCCTGACTTTATCTGTGCATAAATTAATGCATTATATGTATATATGTTTGGTAGAACACCAAATGCTACCATTTTGTCTCTAATGTATGAAGCCTTTTGTATATCTCCAAATTTTCCGTAACCATCGATTATAACATTCCAAACAAGTGGTTCAGGTATAATGGAATTCTCTAACATGTAATCAAGAAAACAATTGGCTCTATCAATTTCCCTGTTAATACATAGGCCCTGAATTATCATTTTGTATGTAATTTGATCTGGGATGACACCCATTCTTGTCATAACATCGTAGATATAACAAGCATCACTGGTCTTTCCTTTTTTACAAAGTGCTCCAACAAGAGTGTTGTAAGAATAGACATCTGGAACGAACCCAAGCTTTAGCATTTCACAACAATACTTATATGCAATGCCCACGTCATGGCTCAAACAGAATCCATGGACAACAACATTGTAAGAAACTTTATCAACTTGGACACCCTCTTTTAACATCCTCTCCCAAAAAGCAAGAGCTTGATCAGTATCTCCATTTTTAAAGCAACCATCCATCATTATGGTTGATGTAATCAAATCTGAGCTCCCCCCGTTATGATTTTTGCTTAGTAATTTATGAAAAAGCTTTTTCGCCTCCTCCAACAAACCCTTCTTACAAAGCGCATGAACAAGGATGTTACAAGTAACTCTGTTTGGTAAAATCCCATGGTTGGCCATGGTAGAAAACGTGTTTAGAGCTTTATCGACGTCATTCATGAGGCAATAACCCCTTATTAAGGAGTTGTACGTAGCACAAGTGGGAGAAGGGCCCCTATATAACATACCTCTAACAATCCACTCTGCCTTCTCCAATTCACAGTTTTTGCACAGTCCATTGATGAGGTAATTGTGTGTGATAACATCAGGAACAATACTATTCTGTATCATGTTGAACCAAAGAGATAAAGCTGCCCCCATTTTACCATCCAGACACATAGCTCTAATAACATATGCATCTTTATTGAAATTTATTTCCAAGGTGCAGTTATGAATGCCTGCTTCAGCTGAGGATATTCTTTCCCTGCAAAATTAACGTAATTTGCTTTACAAATATTAGGGACAAGAAAAAGAAGCCAACCAGGCTCAGCTTCAATAAGAAACAGTGTACAGCCACGGGATTGATACAATCAATTACAGAACCAATCATATGCCACTCGAAATCATCAATTATCAAAACACTACAAAAGATATTTGTGCCCTTATTGGCACTAAAAAGGTAATACTCTTTTCTGTCTCTAAATAAAAAGTTATAAAACAAGCTTATTAATTCAACAATTAAATAAAAAATAAAAAACTTCCTGACAAAGTTTCGAACAAACCTCATACTCTTCAGACGATCCAGACTATGCTTTAACATCGCATCCAACACGTTGAATCCCACTCTTGAATCCTCTTGCTGATCCGAATCGTTCCCCTTAGACAACGAATCTTTGGATCCTTGCTCCTCCCGATTCACACATTGCACTACATTATCTTGTCTACACATAAAATTTACAAAATTTATCAATTTTTTGGAAACGAAAATGAGTTGATAAAATGCATAAGTGTGCAATGGAATACTCATACCTAATGTCGATAACATCCAAATCCGCTTTCGAGCAGAATAAATCGGCAAAACCGTGAAAAACGCGGTCTTTGATGAAGTCTAGCGTTTGAAAACTCCCGTTCAGTATTCGAAGAAGAAATTGAGATTCCTCCGAGACAATTAATAGCTGAAAAAAGGTAAATAATGAGGACAAATGGGGAAAAATGAGTATTGAATGACTTTTAGAAATACTTGAGGACTTACGGGCTGCATTTCCCAGTTAATTTGGAATGGAAGAGCTGAAGACGGCGGAGAGAGTCGCCGGCTGCGAACGCCGTCGTGCAACCGGTAAAAGACGCCGGTTTGGATGGATTGCGGAGTGAAGCGATGAGAGTAACTAGGGAGCCCTTTACGGTAAGCGGGCGGGTACCAGTTTGGGCATCTGAACCAGGGAGCGGACCCGCCCGTTTGCATTAGCTTATTTAAAGTAGCCGATAACTCCTGAAAAGTACTTTTTAAATGGTAAATCATTTATTTATTGTTTGGAGTCAATGAAATTGATAATAAGTTGCTGCAGTATTTAATTAAAAAAAATATTGATAAGCTTTTTTCTATTAAAATGACTTAAATAAACTTAAAACTATTTACACTTATAGAGCGTAATTTTTTCAAGATTTTAGATTCTAGATCGATTCAAATAAAAAATAATCTATCTTTTATTTTATTTTAAATATAAATGTGATTAGATAAGATAACTTTATGATAAATATAATTTATTTTATGATAAGCATATAATCATAAGCTATATAATAATAATACTTTATCTCTTGTCTTCGTCACCAGTGTCTATTAAGATTAATATAACACTTAAAAAGCAATACACCAAAAATTTGATATGTCCTCGTTTATTACTTACAGTTCAAAGATTAATACACAATTACATTGATACAAAATATGCAAAGGAAAAGAGAATTTGCTTACCTCAAATATTAAATTGTAGACTTGAAGAGGTGGAGGATTTAGGTTTTAAGAAATATGAGGCAGTGAATATCGATGTAAGAGTTTTGTTTTAAAAATGAATATTTTAGGGATAAAATAAAATAAAAATTGGTCAAACTTAAATTGCTTATAAACTAAAAATTCATAAACTAGTCACCCAACTTATGGCGTTTTGGCTTATAAGCACTTGGCTTATAAGTATTTTTAACTTTACCAAACGCGTAAATAAGTCAAAAAGTTCTTATAAGCTAACCAGCTTATAAGCTTAGCCAAACACCCTCATAATGTGAAATATTGGTAATTAGCCATTCTTTACCCCTACTATAAGCCTTTAGCCACCGTTTAAAAGTTTTTAGATTTTGGGTGTGTTTGGTATGAATTTTGGGTCAAAACTCTAGGATGGAACTCAAATACTCAAATGGAGAAAAGCAGTTATCGGGTTGGCTTCCACAACTATTTTGAAAAACCCAAGAAATAGAATTAGATTTCAGATCTCAATTCAAAAATCAACCATTTCGTGTGTGTTTCTGAAAGATGTGTGAGAATGCATGTATTGGTGGGTGTAAACCTGTTTAACGGGCCGGGTTGACCCATTTTCGAACCTGCCCAGACCAGTAGTAACCCGACCTGGACTGATAGTCAGGGGCCGGGTGGGCTGGGTTAGGGGGTCAGGGGGTTGGTCCGTATAAAAAAATCGATTAACCGGACCAGTCAAACCCGGTCAAGAAAAATCACTGTTGAACCGGTTAACCGGACCGGACTGGCCCAACCCGGTTCAACAGTAATTTTCTGGGTTTTTTTTTTCTAAAATTCATTTGACCGTTGGTAACGGTCAGCTTCCAATTTGACCGTTGCCCAACAGATATTTTGCAAGAATAGCCCCTTTTTGGGCAATTATTTTTAAAAATAACACATTTTGTAATTACTAATTTAGTCTTTTGAAAAACTAAAAATACACTCCCCATCCTCTTCATTTCTTCACTCATCTCTCATTTCTCAAGCTCAAATTCTCAATTCAAGTTAAATCATGCCCCGTGATTCTATAGTGCGCTCATATGTTTGGGAACACTTTGAGGTGGTAGAAGAAAATAAAGAAGTTCACAAAGTAAAGTACAAGAACTGTAGTCGAGTCTTAAATCTTCGTCGAAAGTGGAAGGGCACAGGCTGTTTAAGGAGGCATATGAAGAGTTGTCTTAAGCGTCCTCCAGAAATTCGTATTTAAGATTTTAAATTGATTTGAGATAATTTGTGTTATTTTAAAATTATTAAACGTATTATGCTTAATGTTTTAGTTTGTTAGATTAATTTGAAGTAGTATTATGCAATGAAAATTTGAAATGAAACTATGAAAGCCTTTGAATTTAACACTCCAGTAGATGGCCAAGAAGGTCATATTGATTATGAAGAACTTACTAAGGCACAAAACATTTGAAGTTCTAGATTTATATTTAATAATTAAACTTTGAATTTACTTTTTTTTTATTAATTTAGTTGTTGTTAAATGTAAACATTAATTTGCAAATTTGAACTTGCAAATTATAAGTGCATTTTTTTCCATCTTCGTTGTATTATATTATCTTAAATTCTTAATGAAATATTCAAATATAAGAATTTTAAAGTCTTTGCATCTTTATTCAAATACTCTTTTTATAAGATTTTTTTTTTGTTTTATATTTTTACTTTAGTTATACAAAATACAAAATATAAAAAAATAAAAAATTACACCAACCCGGCCCCTTAAGCCTGGAACCGTTCCAATTCAATTTTTGACCAGATGGGGCCGAACCCGTTAAGCTCGATTCGTAAAACCCGGAACCTTGCCCGGATTGGTGACCGGACGGTCACTTTTTTTCTTGACCGGCCTGGTCCGCCCGTTTGTCACTTGTAGGTGGGTGAGAGTAAGGGCATGTTTCCTTTCTATTGCGTGAGAATCAGAGAGGTGAGAATGAGCCTCTGTATTTCTATCCTTTTTGATGGGTGAGGGTCTCTTCCCGAAAGGATCGATTTTAGAGGGGATTTGGGGTCAAGGGGAAGATCGAGAGTTTTTCCTTAGGGAATTTGGGAGACCGGGAGATGGTGTCATTAATTTCTTGTCATTAATTGAGGATATGCATTTGTAGGCATATAAATTTTATTGGAATTAAATCCGTAAAATAATTGGGACTATATTTTAAAATTAAGATATATTAGTTCAAATAAATTTATTGGACTAATATAATTGGATTAGTTATAAGCCCAATATATATGTATTAAATAAATAAGTCTTAATCCATTGGGCTAGTCCATTTAGTTGGGCTACAAATGATGAGCCCACTTCATTAGGCCCAATATGCCATCTTCCTAGAGGCCCAGTTTGGTGTCACGTGTCAAATGACATGGCACGCCAAGTCAGAGAAAAGAGCCAATGGGGGTCATGCCACGTGTCAAAATGACATGTTCTGGCCAATCAAATGCGGCTTTGTCATGCTTCAATTTGATTGGTCAGAAAGAGTTTATTCTGATCATAACTTTTCCCCTCCCACAACTATAAATAGGGGTCTTCATAACTCAGAAAAGATACCAAAAGCTATAACAAGAAGCAAGAGAGAGCTCGTGGATCAAACACTGCAAATTCCTCCATAAGTTTCAAGCTCCAAGCAATCAAGTTCAAGAAATCAAGTTCAAGTTCAAGAACGAAGAACAAATCAAGTTCAAGCTCAAGAACGAAGAACAAATCAAGGTAAAGTTCAAGCAACCAAGCTAAAGCTCAAGAACAAGATCATCATTCGTGGTGACAACTACATATTCGAGATCAAGCTCAAAGGCCCTTGAATTTATTTATTATTGAAAAGAAGAATCAGAGGATTCATAGAGATTGTACACTCAAATATTTAAAATAAAATACTACGATTGTTGTAATATTTTTTAGCCTGATTTTATTTTCTCGACCCAATTTATTGTCTACAAATTCGGGCACGCCAGTGGGACAATCTCTACCTCTCATCTCAACTTTTCAAATCACCAAAGTTCAAGAACATTGAAATGGCTTCAAAGAAAATCATCTCCAGTTCAACTTTCACCAAGGCTGCTAATTCCAGGTTCTATGCTGATGTGGAAAGCATCCTCGATGTTACCTTTGGAAGCTTTGGACCAGTTACGAGGAGCAAAGCAAGCTCGTTAGGACAACAAGCACCCCAAGTGACGTCCGTATAAACCCCTGTTTTCGGATCTTCATCCTCAAAAGGAGCAAGATCTTCCACAAACGTACCCGAAGGAGAAAGCGATGTTGCTAAAAAGATCAAGAAAACTCTTGCTCTGCTTGACCTCCCCGGATCTAAGAACTAGGTTGTGAAGGAAGATGATGATGCTTCAAGTGATGGATCCTCCCCACTTACATCGCATAGCGTGAGCCATTCGAGAATCAATCTGTGTGACAATCCATGCTACTCCCCATCATCTACAACAATCATGCAAGCTATGGTGACAAACACTTCATCTGTGGAAGAGCAGTTGGCGAACTTGACAGAAATAATCACTGGCTTGACCAAGTGCATGCAAAATCAAGATGCTAGAGTTGACAAGCTAACAGACAAGGTGAGAATCTTGATGGAAGAAGAATCCACCCATGCACCTGGCAAGCTCCCAGAAGTTCCAGAGATTGATTCTCCCCCGATACGAGTAGCATCCGCTAAGTCTATCCATGTCTCATCTGAAGGGATGATTCCCATCGATCAACTGAAAGAGTTCATTAAAGGAACTATTAAGAATAAATATGAAGTTGCTGCCAAGTCCTCCCTTACATACGCAAAGCCGTACACTACAAGGATCGATATGTTGAAGATGCCTGCTGGTTATCAACCTCCAAAGTTTTAACAGTTTGATGGTAAAGGTAATCCAAAACAACATGTGGCGCACTTCATTGAGACATGCAATAACGCTGGGACTTATGGAGATTACCTTGTCAGACGGTTTGTCCGCTCGCTAAAAGAAAATGCTTTTGATTGGTATACAAACCTCGAGGCGGGATCTATTGATAGCTGGGATCAACTAGAGCAAGAGTTCCTCAATCGCTTTTATAGCACAAGGCGCACTATGAGCATGGTGAAACTCATAAATACTCGTCAACGGAAGGGTGAACCAGTTATCGACTTTATCAATCGTTGGAGGAACTCAAGCCTCAACTGTAAAGACAGGCTTAGTGAAGCTTCTGGCATAGAGATGTGCATCCAAGGCATGCATTGGGGATTGCGCTACATCTTGCAAGGTATTAAGCCTAGCATATTTGAAGAACTTGCAACTCGTGCCCATGACATGGAATTGAGCATGGCCTCCGCTGGAAATGAAAGGCTGCCCAAGTCAGAAAATGGAGCAAGTTTGTACCAAGATCTGAAAACAAAGAAGTTATGAATGTCAACACATCACCTGTGAAGTTCATGACGAAGGTGAGCAAGAAGCAGAGTATGAAATTCACTTCGTTTCAAGATAAGCCAAGTGAAAAGTTGACTCTAAAAGAAATGCAAGAGAAAGAGTACTCATTTCTGGATTCTGATGTGCCAGCCATTTTTGAAGAACTCCTCGAGTTAAATCTCATTGAGCTTCCGGAGATGAAGAGGCCAAATAAAGCTGGGAAAACTGATAACCCAAATTACTGCAAAAATCATCGACTCGTGAGCCACCCTCTGAATAAGTGCTTTGTCTTCAAGGACAAAGTTATGGACTTGGCTCGTGAAAAGAAGATCGTGCTTGAAGATGAGAAAGCAAGCGCAAACCAAGTCTCTATCACATTTGGCTCATTCAGTCCAGACGAACTATGTAGTTTTAAAGAAAGTAAAGATGAAGAATTACTGGAGAACAACAAAGTTGAAGACGATCAACCTGAGGATGATGAAGGTTGGACGTTGGTGACTCTTCATAGGCACCACAGAAGGAGCCCACGAAAAAGAATCAGTAGGACAACCAATAAGGAAAATGATGGTAAAAAGACCAAGGAGATGGAATCCAGTTAAGCACTTAAAGAAAGCAAAAGTGGAGGTGCACCACCCTCAAAAGCCACGACATCCAGTGACCTTGGAGGAGTTTTTACCAAGTTGGTTCCGCACGAAGATTTCCCATGGGGGTATTGATGCCTCATGTTGCCATGCTGACGAAGGGGAAGAAAAGAGTGATGACCTACCATTGGCACCATCTTCGGAAAAGCTCATCGAGTCCACTCCTCAAGAAATTAATGCTTGTGAGGAAAAAGTCACGTTCACAAATGACGATCTTCTGCTAGGTAACACTCTTTATAACCGCCCATTGTACCTGGTTGGCTATATGTGTGATGAAAGGGTAAATTGAATTTTGGTTGATGGAGGATCCTCAGTGAATATTTTGCTAATTCGCACTGTGAAAGAACTTGGTATTCCCATGAACGAACTCTCAGAAAGTCGTGTGATGATCCAAGGATGGCAAAGAGCCATAGGTGCGATCAGGTTGGGAATCACCATTAAAAATATGCAATCAAGTACACGGCTGCATGTGATCGATGCAAATACTTCATACAACGTCTTGCTCGGAAGGCCTTGGATACATGAGAATAAAGTGGTTCCATCTACCTACCATCAATGTTTGAAGTACTACGAGGGTGAAGTCGAGAAGAAGATAGTTGCTGGTGATGAGCCATTCACCAAGGCTGAGTCACACTTCGCCGATGCAAAGTTTTACTTGAAGAACCGCATTTGTGAATGAGCTAAAAGCTGATGATGGCATGAAAAGCAAGAATGATGAGCCCACAACTAAAAGAGCTGATGTGATTGCTGGTAGAGCCAAAACTGTTACTGAGGAGGTACAACCCAACGCGAATAAATCTCATAGAGGGGATATTGCGTCTTATGGCAAGAAAGTAAGTCATCCACTCCAATATGTCCTTAAAAGAAAGAAAGATGAAGGCGAATCATCTAATCTCCAAACTAACATGCTAAAGGAGTTAACTCTTCCGAAGAGGCAACCATGTGAAGGTTTGGGATACAAGAAATCGTCACCAGTGCTCATCTCCATAAGAAGGGCGAGCAGCAATTATATCACTGTAGAAGACGAATCTGCCGCTTCTAACACGCCTTTTATCTTTGATCGACTTGGAAAATCAACTGTGAGAATTTTTGTATTTGAGAGATTGGGTCCATTAAAGAAGGGGAATAAGTTCCAGAGAAATTATCGAAATACAAAAACAACCGCTTTGCCCAAAATTCAGAAGATCTCTAAAGATTTCCAAAGTTTGGTTCCTTCTAGAATGAAGCGACAAACAAAAGTCATGGTTTCGTGTGATGAGGTACTGAAGGTGAAGCCATACATTATGGTATACACTAAAGAACGTGATGAAGACGAAGAAAGTGTGGGTTCTTTGTATCATGTTACTGCACAAGGCGAGCATGGTGTTTTATCTCTAATGGAGGATAACGAGAAATTGGACGATGTTTCACCATGTTATCACATATCCTTTAACGATGGGGACCCTCAAGAAGATGAAGATGCGAAAGATGCTCCACCTGAACTTGAAGAAGGAGTGAAGACCACAGTCGATGCCTTAAAAGAAGTTAACCTTGGCACCGATGAAGAACCAAGACCCACCTACCTAAGTGCTTTACTAGAAGTGGATGAAGAAAGCACTTATATTGAGTTACTCAAGGAGTTCAGGGATGTCTTTTCTTGGAGCTATAAAGAGATGCCTGGCTTAGACCCGAAAGTAGCAGTCCATCACCTTGCTGTCAAGAATGGTGCTCGCCCTGTTAAACAAGCCCAAAGGCGCTTTAGGCCAGACTTGGTTCCCTTGATTAAAACCAAAGTTAACAAACTCATCGAAGCTGGCTTTATTCGTGAAGTTAAATACCCAACATGGGTTTCAAGTATTGTCCCTGTAAGGAAGAAGAATGGCCAGATTCGAATGTGCGTCGACTTCAGGGATCTCAACAATGCGTGTCCTAAAGATGAATTTCCGCTTCCTATTCCAGAGCTGATGATCGATGCTACTACTGGGTATGAGGCAATGTCGTTTATGGATGGTTCGTCAGGCTATAACCAAATTCGCATGGCACTAAAAGATAAAGATCTTACTGCATTCCGCACCCCCAAGGGTATTTATTGCTACAAGGTAATGCCTTTTGGCTTGAAGAATGCTGGTGCTAGTTATCAAAGGGCTATGCAGAATATTTTTGACAACCTTCTATACAAAAATGTCGAATGCTATGTGGACGACTTGGTGGTAAAATCAAGAAAGAGAGGTGACCACTTGAAAGACTTGAGAATGGTGTTTGAGTTGCTCCGGAGGTACCAACTTAGGATGAATCCATTGAAATGCACCTTTAGAGTTACTTCCGAAAAGTTCCTTGATTTTATTGTCCGACATCGAGGGACTGAAATTGATCAAGCCAAAGTAGATGCAATCTTGAAAATGCATGAACCTCGGGATATTCACGAATTGAAAAGTCTGCAAGGAAAGTTAGCATACCTTAGGAGATTCATCTCAAACCTAGCTGGGATGTGCCAACCATTCAGTCGCCTTATGAAGAAAGGTGTCCCTTTCAAATGGGACCAAGCGTGTAACAATGCCTTTGAGGGCATTAAATCCTACTTGATGAAGCCTCCGGTTTTAGCAGCCCCTATACTTGAAAAGCCGTTGATACTATATATTTCAGCACAAGAAAGGTCTGTTGGAGCATTGTTGGCCCAAGAAAATAGTGAGAGAAGGAAAACTCTATTTACTACTTGAGTAGGATGGTGACACCAAACAAGCTGAATTATTCGCCAATTGAAAAGTTGTGTTTGGTGCTAGTCTTCTCAATTAAAAAGTTGAAGCACTACTTTCAAGCTCATGTTGTTCGTCTTATTTCTAAAGCAAATCCCATTAAGTTCGTGATGTCAAAACCTGTTCTTAGTGATCGACTAGCGAGATGGTATCTCCAATTTTAACAATTCGAGATTTTGTACATCCCTCAAAAGGCTATAAAAGGACAAGCATTGGCAGACTTCTAGGCAGATCACACTATACCTGATGATTGGGAGCTAACTGATGAACTGCCTGATGGGGGCGCAATGGTCATTGAAATTCAACCTCCATGGAAGATGTACTTTGATGGTGCTGCACATCGCGGAGGAGCTGGTGCTGGTGTAGTATTTGTCACTTCTCAAGGTAAAGTTCTGCCCTACTCTTTTACGTTGACGCAACTCTGCTCTAACAACGTTGCTGAGTATCAAGCATTAATACTTGGGCTTGAAATGGCTGTCGAAATGAATCGATTGCAATTGCAAGTCTTTGGTGACTCTCAATTGGTGATCAACCAGCTTTTAGGTAGTTACGAGGTCAAGAAACCTGAACTATACCCATATCATTATTATGCTAAAAAATTAATGGGATGGGTCGGTGACGTGACTATTCAACATGTGCCAAGTAAAGAAAACAAGAAGGCTGATGCTTTAACTGCCCTAACTTTATTGTTAACCCTGCCTGATCAAGCGAAAGTTACTGTCTGCAAAAAATGGGTAGTACCGCCGCCAAATGAGGTTGAAGGCGAAGGAAATGAACTCAAGCATCTTGTCGCTGTTTCTGAAGCTGAGAAAGAAGAATGGCGACAACCCATTATCGACTGCTTAAGCTATGTGATACTTCCAGAAAATTCGAGAAGGACTGAAATCCGTCGTCGTGCACCTCACTTCCTTTACTACAAAGATACTCTATACAGAAGTTCATTCGAGGGAGTACTCTTACGTTGCTTAGGGGAAGAAGAAGCACTCCAAGCTTTGAAAGAGACACATTCTGGGGTATGTGGATCACATCAATCTGGACCAAAGCTCCACTTCCATATAAAAAGGATGGGCTATTATTGGCTAACAATGGTAAAAGATTGCTTGGACTACGTTTGAAGATGCAAGGCTTGTCAATTCCATGCGAATTTTATTCATCAACCTCCTGAAGTGTTGCATCTGACTGTGGCATCCTGGCCGTTTGACGCTTTGGTATTGGATGTTATTGGACCACTGCCAAAGTCCTTTGGCGGGCACCTATACATCTTGGCTGCAACTGAATACTTCTCAAAATGGGCTGAAGCTGTTGCTCTTAAGGAGGTAAAGAGGGAAAATGTTGCAAGTTTCATCCGAGTAAACATAATCTATCGCTTTGGTATTCCTCGTTACATAATAATAGATAATGAAAGGCTATTCGATAATAGGTTGATGAACAAGATTTGTGATCTCTTTGGCTTCAAGCAACGTAACTCTTTGATGTACAATGCCGCCAATGGTCTAGCTGAGGCATTCAACAAAACTCTATGCAACTTGTTAAAGAAAGTCGTCTCCAAATCCAAACGTGATTGGAATGACCGTATGGAAGAAGCTCTTTGGGCATATAGGATGACTTACCGCACGCCAACACAAGAGACTCCTTATTCACTCGTTTATGGAGTCGAAGCCGTCTTGTCACTCGAGTATCAAATACCTTCATTATGACTGGCTATTCAAGAAGGGATCAGTGATGAAGAAAATGCTCGATTTCGATTAGCAGAGTTGGAGACTCTTGATGAGAAGAGGTTGAAAGCCCAACAGAGTCTTGAATATTATCAAGCTCGATTGTCTCGCGCCTTCAATAAAAGAGTTCGCCTGAGATCCTTTCAAGTAGGGGATCAAGTCCTTGCCGTACGAAGACCCATAATTACTTCTCATAAACATGTAGGAAAGTTTACTTCAAAATGGGATGTGCCATATGTCATACAAGAGGTTTACTCAAGTGGGGCTTACAAGTTAGTTGATGTAGATGGCATGAGATTTGGCCATATCAATGGCAAGTTGTTGAAGAAGTATTATCCTTGAAGTTGCAACGCTCCTTGACGCATGAGCCTAAACTGCATGTTCCTACACTCCTGGCACGCATGAGTCTAAACTATGTACTACCCACCTAAAAAAAAAGTCCGCTAGGTTGAAAACCTCGAAAGGGGTGGCCTAAGCAAAAGTTAGGACATAAAAAAAATGAAAAAATATCCACCCATTCTGAACTACAGTATGACTTGATCCTCTTCACCGAGGTTCGTAGGCAACTTAGAGTTTCATTCTGAGTTCAGTCGCATAAGTTCAAAAGATACATATTGCCCTAGTCGTTATCCAAATGAAGTATGATCGAAGTAATTCATTCAAATAACACTTGAAAATCAGGCTGAAATTTCATTCTTTTTTTGAACTTTGGATCTCATATGACTTAGAGGGGGCAAGCCTTCATGATAAACCAATGTCTTCAATAGGGCGATTATAGTCTTTTAGGAGGCTACCAAGTATTTGCATTGAAGTTCAAGGATTTACTATGTCTTCATGTTCACCAAATCTTTAAGTCCTCCGGTCTTCAAGTTTGCTGCTATTCAAGTTGACATGTTTAAACCCTCCAAGTCTCCAAGTTGAAGTCTTCAAGTCTGTTGGTCTTCAAGTTGAAGTCTTCATGTTCGCCACTCTTCAGGTTGAAGTCTGCAAAGTCCGCCAAATTTTCAAGGTTTCCAAATATTCAAGTCAATGTCGTCAAGTCCACGAAGTCTTCGAGTTGAAACTTTATAATTTTCCAATCTTAAGGTGGACATATAAGTCCCTTTGCACCTTAAGTTGGCCTCTTCGTGAGTTTGTCCTTAAAAGGAAACTATAACTTTCCAATTTTAAGGTGGACATATAAGTCCCTTTTCACCTTAAGCTGGCCTCTTCGTGGGTTTGTCCTTAAAAGAAAACTATATTTTTCAATCTTAAGGTGGACATGTAAGTCTCTTGAGAGTAATCTCTCCGATAGTCGATGCACATTGAGAGTAATCTCTCTGATAGTCGAGACATTTTGAGAGTTCTCTCCGATAGTCGAGCCACATTGAGAGTAATCTCTCTGATAGTTGGATCATTTTGAGAGTAATCTCTCTGATAGTCGTGTCATTTTGATAGTAATCTCTCCGATAGTCGAGCCATATTAAGAGTAATTTCTCCGATAGTCGGGTAATTTTGAGAGTAATCTTTCCGATAGTCGGGCCGCATTGAGAGTAATCTATCAGATAGTCGGGTCGTTTTGAGAGTAATCTCTCCGATAGTCGAGCCACATTGAGACCAATCTCTCCGATAATTAGGCAATGAGAGTAATCCCCTCACACCCTAAGACTGTCTTTTTCATGCATGAATCATATCCTCAAACAAGGACAAATCCTTCTCGTTTGACCTAAAAAAAATAGAGTAAAGAGACCACAAGGAAAAAAGTAGAGGTGACCTTTGCACTGGTGCTTCCACGTCGTCAGAACGCAAACTAAAGTGACTTGCAGACGCCTCAAGTTAATGCTTACAAAAGATGAGAATATGAGGTTTATATAGATGTTGGAGGGAGGCATCTGAAAAGCTACTTACGATGTGGGATCAGTTACATTGTAAGGCGGCACAAGTTTTGTCTCCAAATTGGGATCAAATTGCAATCCTAGTTGTATTCTGCCAGTGATGGGTTACGGTGTAGTTACCCCTGAAAGTCTAAATCAGTTAAGGATATATGTTGGGCGTTAATCTTGACCACGTGGGATTTGGTAGTAAAACGGATGCCTTGTAAAGAAGCATGAAATGGTTGGTAACTGATGGCAAATTAGATCACGTGAAAATGAAGGCAACATGTAAATTCAAAGCTAAGTATGGCAGTTGGTAAATAAATATAATTTAGTCAAAGTCAAAGTAAAAGTGGAAATCCTTGGGCAAAATTGAAATCTGGTGCTTATAGTTCAAGCTTACATGGTTTAGCCATTCTCTTTATACCAGTTGATACTTCGAGCCTTGTCGTCAATGGACAAAATATATATATCCGACAAATCTTGAAGTAGGGAGCATTTGTAGGCATATATTTTTTATTGGAATTAAATTCGAAAAATAATTGAGACTATATTTTAAAATCAAGATATATTAGTTCAAATAAATTTATTGGACTAATATAAATAGATTAGTTATAAGCCCAATATATATAGATTAAATAAATAAGACTTAATCCATTGGGCTAGTCCATTTAGTTAGGCTACAAATGATGAGCCTACTTCATTAGGCCTAATATGCCATCTTCCTAGAGACCCAATTTGGTGTCACGTATCAAATGACACGGCACGCCAAGTCAGAGAAAAAAGCCAATGGGGTCATGCCACGTGTCAAAATGACAAGGCATGCCAATTCAATTTAAAAGGCCAATGAAACCGCGCCACATGTGCAAGTGACATGTTCTGACCAATCAAATGCGGCTTTGTCACGCTTCAATTTGATTGGTTAGAAAGAGTTTATTTTGATCATAACTTTTCCCTCCCACAACTATAAATAGGGGTCTTCATAACTCAGAAAAGACACCAGACGCTATAACAAGAAGTAAGAGAGAGCTCGTGGATCAAACACTGCAAATTCCTCCACAAGTTTCAAGCTCCAAGCAATCAAGTTCAAGTTCAAGAACGAAGAACAAATCAAGTTCAAGCTCAAGAACGAAGAACAAATCAAGGTCAAGTTCAAGCAACCAAGCTAAAGATCAAGAACGAGATCTTCATTCGTGGCGACAACTATATATTCAAGATCAAGCTCAAAGGCCCTTGAATTTATTTATTATTGAAAAGAAGAATCAGAGGATTCATAGAGATTGTACACTCAAATATTTGAAATAAAATACTATGATTGTTGTAATATTTTTCGGCCTGATTTTATTTTCTCGACGCAATTTATTGTCTGCAACTGCTTCTGGTTTCTTTTTTGCTTTAGGCTTGGTATTCTTTTACCAAAATCGAACAGGAAACATCAATTAACGTTAGTTTAGGTTTAGTCTTCTTTTACTAAAAAAATGTTGAAGGATACACACACAAAACAAAGTTAGGTTTTCTACAATTTTAAAATCATAACCGTTTAGAATAAGGAGCTAAACACTTTTATAAAAGGAGTCAGTATTTCATATTTTTTTATCATAAAGTTTTGATAGTGTGGACGTATGCGGAGGTAATTTTTTTGTGCTTGTCAGTTTTGATTTTTATTTATGATATCCCATGTACCAATATCAGTTTAAAATTATGTTCAGTAAATAGTTGTTTACCCTTTTTCATTGAAGCTTAATTAAAAAACTTTTTGGGTTGCACAAACTTTTTGGGTTAAACCTACATGTAACGATTCGATCGGTCGTTTTGAGTGTTATAATCCCGTTCCCCCATTTACTGCTCAATTAATACTTTATAGTTGTCTTATGACTACCGGGTTAGTTGGTTCAGGTCAGGAAGGAATTCGAAATGAAATGAGACACTTAGTCTCATAATTGAAAATTTAAGCTAAAAAAAAGTTGATCGGATATGCACCTATGTATAAACGACCTCAGATTTGAATTTTGATGATTCCAATAGCTCCGTATGGTAATTTTGGACTTGGGAGCATGTCCGAAAAATTATTTGGAGGTCCGTGGTGGAATTAGGCTTGAAATGCCAAAAGTTTAATTTTTGGGAAGTTTGACCGTGAGGTTGACTTTTTGATATCGAGATCGGAATCTGATTCTGAAAATTAGAATATCTCCGTTATGATATTTATGACTTGTGTGCAAAATTTGAGGTCAATCAGATGTGATTTGATAGGTTCCGAAGTCATTTGTAGAAATTAGAAATTTCAAAGTTCATTAGGCTTGAATTGGGGTGTAATTCATGGTTTTAGCGTTGTTTGAGGTGATTTGAGGGTTCGACTAAGTTCATATGATGTTTTAGGACTTGTTGGTATATTTAGTTGAGGTACCGAGGGGCTCGGGTGAGTTTTGGATGGTTAACAGATAAAAAATTTGGACTTGAATAGCTGCTGGAATTTTCTAATATCTGATGGTATTTTCCTTCTACGCTATCGCGTGAATGCGTATGCGATCGTGTAGGCTTAGTTGTTCAGTGGGAGTTTTGTTCTACATGATCGCGTGGGGATATCTGCAATCGCGCAGGGTTAATTTGAGGCAGTGACATTTTGTGCTTCGCGATCGCGTAGCTATGTGAGTTTGTTATTCGCAAACACGTGAAGAAGGTCGCGTTCGCATAGAGGAAATGGGGCAGAAATGGAAATCACGCATTTTTGCTTCGCGATCGCGTAGTTAGGTCCGCGATCGCGTAAGTCTGTGATGTTTTGCATCGCGATCGCGTGGGAAAGTCCGCGATCGCGTAGAGTTAAATCTGGGCGATGGAAAAATGTTCTTCGCGATCGCGTGGGAATGTTTGCGACGCGTAGAGCAAATGTCTGGGCAGAGAGTTTAAGTTCTGAAAATGGAAATTTTTAGTTTTTGACGTATTGGAGCTCGCGAAGAGGCGATTTTCGGAAGTTTTTCAAGAAAAAAAAATGGGGTAAGTGTTTTTAACTCAATATTGGTTAAATTACCCGAATCCATGGTCGTTTTTAACATTTAATCGATGAATTAAGTTAAAAAATTATGAAAACCCTCTTGGATAAATTTGAGGATTTGAGGGCCGAATTGTTATCGAAATTTAGTAATTTTAGTATGGTTAGACTCGTGGTGGAATGGAGGTTCATATTTTATAACTTTTGTCGAGTTCCGGGACGTGTTTTGGAGTTAAAATTTGGATTTTTATGAAAAAATTATATTTTCATATGGAATTAACTCCAATAAATTTTATTGACTCAAAACGAATTATTTGTGACTAGATTCAAGGTATTCAGAGGCCGATTTGCGTGACAAAGGCATAGCAGAGTAAATAATTTCACGCTCTGAGATAAGTAACAGTTTTAAATCTGGTCCTGAGGGTATGAAACCCCAGAATTTTATGTCATGCGATTATTTTGGATGTGGTGCACATGCTAGGTGATGGGTGTGTGGGCGTGCACCGAGGGTATTGTGACTTGGTCCATCCCATGGAAACTGTAAAGCCGAATAACTTATTGATAGTTATGTGCTCTCTATGTGTTGTGGAAACCTGACTATAAGTCATGCTAGAAACCATGTTTAGGCTATATGTTGGTACTGTTAGGACCCACAGAGGTCGTATACATGTTGAACTATCTGCTTAATTTTGTTTTGTACTTAGTCACAGCTTACTTGATTATTTTATCTCAGTCTCTATTGTTCATTATTGATGTATCATATCATTGTTGTTTGGGCTAATTTTATGATTGTGGAGAGCCCGGGAGACTGGAGATCTTTATAACTGAGTGAGGCCGAGGGCCTGATTGTGAGATATTATACCGTAGCATGTGAGTTGGCCGTGCAACACGTGAGTTGGCCGTGCGGATCCTTATATTATATTGTTGGCCGTGCAGATCCAGATATTTATATTATGGCACGTGATTTGTCCGTGCAGATTATAGCGCTTGGGCTGTAGGAGCCCCTCCAGAGTTTGTATACCCCAGTGAGCGTGGGTACCCATTGAGTGTGAGTGCTGAGGGCTGAGAGCCGAGTGGTTGAGTTGTTATGACGAGTGGAGTGATTGTTGCCCTGAGAGGCTGTACTTACTTTTCATTTGTTGTTGCACTTAGTTGCTATTTGTCATTGTTGTGAAATTTTCTGAAAGATTTTATATCCGGATTACATGAACTTGAACTGTATAAATTGATTTGAATTAAACTGCTGGATTTGAAAACATGTCTATTCTCTGTTGGAATTAATGGAAATGAACTATAATTGTGTAGTTTGTCACTATCTTCAATTCCTTGTTTATTATTGTTACTTGCTGAGTTGGTTGTACTCATACTACACCATGCACTTCATGTGCAAATCCAGATGCTTTCGGATATAGTGGGTGTTGATTTTCTCGCATAGTTGATTTTTCGGAGATTCAGAGGTTGCTGCCTTGTTTCGCAAATCTTGTCTCTCCTTCCCTATCTCCTTGTTTATTGTATTTGGTCTTAGACTATTATAGACCATTTTTTTTGACTTGTATCCATATTAGATGCTCATGTACTCAGTGACACCAGATTTTTGGGGGAGTGTTCGTATCAGTATTTGTGGGATTTTGTATTGTATTTAAATATTATATTTTCAAACTTAAGAGAAATTATAGTTTATAGAGATTATCGGCTTGCCTAGTATCGAGATAGGCGCTGTCATGACATGTTGGGAATTTGGGTCGTGAGAAGTTGGTATCAGAGCTTTAGGTAACATAGGTCTCACGAGTAATAAGCAGGTTTAGTAGAGTCTTGCAGATCGGTATGGAGACGTCTGTACTTATCTTCGAGAGGCTGCAAAACCCTTAGGAAAATTTCAGTTTCTTGTATTCTGTCATGCGAATTTGTAGATTCTGGAAACTAAATTTCTGTTAATCTATTCTCTCACAGATGGTGAAGACACGTACTACTAGATCGGACGGTCAGCCACCAGTGCCTCCAGTTAGGGCCGCGAGAGGTCGGGGCCATGGTAGAGGCTAGGGTCGAGGTATAGCTCGTACCATAGTTGGACTAGTACCTGTAGTACCACCAGTTGCTCCAGCTTCGAAGTAGATTCCAGATATAGCTGAGCCGACAGGATCAGCTTAGGCACCAGATGTGCCCAGTGAGGTTCCAGGCCTTTTAGGAGACTTTGGCCCAGATATTGGCAGCTTGCACTGGTCTAGCTTAGGTGGTTTCGGCTCAGGCCGCACCTGCCACTTCTCAGGTCGTGGGAGGTACTCATACCCCTGTTGCCCGTACTCCAGACCAAGTAGTACAGGGACTTCAGATACCGGTGGCACTACCAGCCCAGCCGGTTACAGTTGTTCATTCCCCAGTAGTTCCTGTTATGGCTGATGATGAGCAGAGGAGACTTGAGAGATTTGAGAGGATTCGACCTCCATCTTTTAGAGGTGCGAAGTCAGAGGATGCTCAGGGTTTTCTGGATAGGTGTCAACGCATGCTTCGGATAGCGGGTATTCTGGAGACTAGTGGGGTCTCATTCACTACTTTTCAGTTTTCTGGGGCTACACTCAAATGGTGGGAGACTTACGAGAGGCGTAGGCCTGTTGGTGCAGCACCCCTTACTTGGTAGTAGTTCTCCGTGGTCTTTTTGGAGCAGTTCGTGCCTCAGTCCCACAGAGAGGAACTGCGCAGATAGTTTGAGCAGCTTCGCCAGGGTGATATATCCGTGACACAGTACGAGATGAGATTTTCTGAGTTGTCTCATCACGCAGTCTGGTTGGTTACCACTGAGAGGGAGAGGATTAGGAGGTTCATTGATGGCCTCACATATCAGCTGCGGTTACTTATGACTAGGGATAGAGAGTATCTGGTGCTACTTTTGATGAGGTAGTGGACATTGCTCGGTAGATAGAGATGGTTCATAGCCAGGAATGTGGAGAGAGAGAGAGGCTAAGAGGCCTTGTGGTCCCGTGGATTACAGCGGTGTTCCTTCAGGGGGGTCGGTTTTACCGCGGTAGGGGTTGTTTTTACAAACACGCTTAGACGGGTCGTCCAGCTCATCGTGGTGCATCAGCTAGCCGCAGTTCTTATAGTGCTCGCTCAGGCCAGTCTTCATTCAGTGCACTACCAGTGTAGAGTTGTCATCATGCCTTGTCCGCTCAGGCTTCTGCAGGTAATTCCTTGGGTTATCAGGAGCAGCAGGTCCGTTAGAGGAGGGGTTGTTTCGAGTGTGGAGAATTTGGTCATTTCAAGAAAGAGTGTCCTAGGTTGTTGAGTGGGGCTCCACAGTAGAGTCCTCGACTGACGGCACCAGCACCAGCAGTTCCACCACCCGCCCAGCCAGCTCGGGGTGGCAGTCAGACAACTAGGGGTCGCCCAAGAGGCGAAGGCCGATCAGGTGGCGGGTAGGCTCGATTCTATGCTTTTCCTGCCACGCCAGATGTTGTTTCCTCAGATGCAGTGATCACAAGTATTGTTTCAGTATGCCACATGGAGGCTTCTATATTATTTGACCCTAGTTCCACTTATTCATATGTATCATCGTATTTTGCTCATTATCTAGATATGCCCTGTGAGTCCTTAGTTTTACCTGTTTGTGTATCTACACCGATGGGCGATATTATTACTGTGGATCGTGTGTATCGGTCGTGTGTGGTAACTATTGAGGAACTAGAGACTAGAGTTGATCTCTTATTACTCGATATGGTTGATTTCAATGTAATCCTAGGTATGGATTGGTTGTCTCCATGTCATGCTATTCTAGACTGTCACGCAAAAATCGTGACGTTAACGATGCTGGGGTTGCCAAAGGTTGAATGGAGGGGTTCTCTAGATTTTGTTCCTAGAAGGATAATTTCTTATTTGAAGGCCCAAATGTATGGTTGAAAAGGGATGCTTGTCATATTTGGCCTTTGTGAAAGATGTTGATGCAGATAATCCTATTATTGATTCAGTACCGGTCGTGCGAGACTTTCCGGATATATTTCCTGCAGACCTGCCGGGTATGCCGCTCGACAGGGATATTAATTTCGGTATTAACTTGGTGCAGGATACTCAGCCCATTTCAATTCCTCCGTATCGTATGGCACCAGCTGAGTTAAAAGAATTGAAAGAGCAACTTCAGGAACTCCTTGAAAAAGATTTATTAAGCCTAGTGTGTCACCTTGGGGTGCACCGGTTCTGTTTGTGAAAAAGAAATATGGTACTATGCGGATGTGTATTGATTATAGGCAGTTGAACAAAGTTACAATCAAGAATAAATATCCATTACCGCATATTGATGACTTATTTGACCAGCTTCAGGGAGCGAGGGTGTTCTCCAAAATTGATTTGAGATCTGGGTATCACCAGTTACAAATTCGGGATTCGGATATTCTAAAGACGACATTAAGAACTCGTTATGGCCACTACAACTTTTTTGTGATGTCTTTTGGGCTAACCAATGCCCCAGCAGCATTTATGCATTTGATGAATAGTGTGTTCCAGCCATATCTTAATTTATTTATCGTAGTATTTATTGATGATATTCTGGTGTACTCACGTAGCCAGGAGGAGCATACACAACACTTGGGTATTGTATTACAGAGGTTGAGAGAGGAGAGACTTTATGCCAAATTCTCTAAGTGTGAGTTTTGGCTTAGTTCGGTGGCATTCTTGGGACATATAGTGTCCAGTGAAGGAATTAAGGTAGATCCGAATAAAATAGAAGCAGTTCAAAATTGGCCCAGGCCATCCTCAGTTACTAAAATTCGGAGTTTTCTAGGCTTGGCCGGTTATTATCGTCGATTCGTGGAGGGTTTCTCGTCTATTGCATTGCCTATGACTAAATTGACCCAGAAAGGTGCTCCGTTCAGGTGGTCGAATGAGTGTGAAAAGAGCTTTCAGAAGCTCAAAATAGCTTTGACTACGACTCCAGTATTGGTGTTGTCTACAAGTTCAGAGTCTTATACTGTGTATTGTGACGCGTCGCGTATTGGTCTCGACGCAGTGTTGATGAAAGACAGTAGGGTGATCGCCTATGCGTCCAGACAATTAAAGGTACATGAGAAGAATTATCCAGTGCACAATCTTGAGTTAGCAGCTATTGTTCATGCTTTGAAAATTTGGCGGCATTACTTATACGGTGTCCAGTGTGAGGTATATACCGATCATCGGAGTCTACAACATCTGTTCAAACAGAAAGATCTTAATTTGCGGCAGTGGAGGTGGTTAGAGTTGCTTAAGGATTATGACATTACCATTCTCTATCATCCCGGAAAGGCCAATGTAGTGGCCGATGCCTTGAGTCGTAAGGCGAAGAGTTTGGGCAGCTTAGCATACTTACCGGTAGCAGAAAGGCCTTTAGCATTGGATGTTCAGGTCTTGGCCAACCAGTTGTTAGATTGGATGTTTCCGAGCCGAATCGAGTTTTGGCTTGTATGGTTTCTCGGTCTTCTTTGTATGATCGCATCAGAGAGTGCCAGTATGATGATCCACATCTGCTTGTCCTTAAGGACACGGTTCAACACGGTGATGCCAAGGAAGACACTATTGGAGATGACAGTGTATTATGGATGCAGGGTAGGCTATGTGTGCCTAATGTAGATGGTTTGCATGAGCTGATTCTCCAGGAAGCTCACAGTTCGCGGTACTCTATTCATCCAGGCGCCGCGAAGATGTATCAGGATTTGAAGCAGCACTATTAGTGGAGGCGGATGAAGAAAGATATAGTTGGGTTTGTAGCTCGGTGTCTAAATTGTCAATAAGTTAAGTATGAACATCAAAGGCCGAGAGGATTGCTTCAGAGACTTGAAATTCCGGAGTGGAAATGGGAGCGTATTACCATGGATTTCGTAGTTGGGCTTCCACGTACTTTGAGAAAGTTTGATGATGTTTGGGTGATAGTAGATCGGTTGACCAAATCTGCGCATTTTATTCCAGTTGGTACTAATTATTCTTCGGAGCGGTTGGCTGGGATTTATATTCGCGACATTGTTCGCCTACACGGTGTGCCAGTGTCCATCATTTCAGATCGGGGCATGCAATTTACATCACAGTTTTGGAGAACAGTTCAGCGAGAATTGGGCACACAGGTTCAGTTGAGTACAATATTTCACCCTCAGACGGACGGACAGTCCGAGCGCACTATTCAGATATTGGAGGATATGCTACGCACTTGTGTTATTGATTTTGGGGATTCTTGGGATCAATTTCTGCCACTCGCAGAGTTTGCTTATAATAATAGCTACCAGTCAAGTATTTAGATGGCTTCGTATGAGGCTCTGTATGGGAGACGGTGCCGGTCTCCGGTGGATTAGTTTGAGCCGGGTGAGGTTAGAATATTGGGTACTGACTTGGTTCAGGATGCTTTAGAGAAGGTCAAAGTGATTCAAGAACGGCTTCGCACGGCGCAGTCTAGAGAGAAGAGTTATGCCGACAGGAAGGTCCGTGATGTTACTTACATGGTTGGGGAGAAGGTTCTGCTCAAGATTTCACCCATGAAAAGTGTGTTGAGGTTCGGGATGAAGGGCAAGTTGAGCCCTCGGTATATTGGGCCTTTTGAGATACTTAAGAAAATTGGAGAGGTGGCTTATGAACTTGCTTTGCCACCTAGTCTATCTGGTGTTCATCCAGTGTTCCATGTATCCATGCTCCGAAAGTATGTCGGGGATCCGTCTCATATTATGGATTTCAATATAGTATAATTAGACGGTAGTTTGACTTATGATGTGGAGCCAGTGGCTATTTTAGATCGGAAGGTTCGAAAGCCGAGGTCAAAAAGCATAGCATCAGTGAAGGTGCAATGGAGATGCCAGCTAGTCGGAGAAGCTACTTGGGAGATTGAGCAGGAGATGTGGAGCAAATATCCACACTTATTTGAGACTTCAGGTATTATTCTAAACCCGTTCGAGAACGAACGTTTGTTTAAGATGGGGAGAATGTAACGACCCGATCGGTCATTTTGAGTGTTATAATTTATGCTTTATAGTTGTCTTATGACTTATCAGGTTAGTTGGTTCGGGTCAGGAAGGAATTCGAAATAAAATGAGACACTTAGTCTCATAATTGAAAATTTAAGTTAAAAAAAAAAAGTTGACCAGATATAGACCTATGTGTAAACGACCTTGGATTTGAATTTTGATGATTCCAATAGCTCCGTATGGTGATTTTAGGCTTAGGAACGTGTCCGAAAAATTATTTGGATTTTCGTGGTGGAATTAGGCTTGAAATGTCGAAAGTTTAATTTTTGGGAAGTTTGACCGTGAGGTTGACCTTTTGATATCGGGGTCGGAATCCGATTCTGAAAATTGGAATACCTTCGTTATGTCATTTATGACTTGTGTGCAAAATTTGAGGTCAATCGGACGTGATTTGATAGGTTCCGGAGTCATTTGTAGAAATTAGAAATTTCAAAGTTCATTAGGCTTGAATTGGGGTGTAATTCATGGTTTTAGCGTTGTTTGAGGTGATTTGAGAGTTCGACTAAATTCGTATGATGTTTTAAGACTTGTTGGTATATTTGGTTGAGGTCTCGAGGGGCTCGGGTGAGTTTTGGATGGTTAACGGATAAAAAATTTGGACTTGAACAGTTGCTGGAATTTTCTGATATCTGATGGTCTTTTCCTTCTACGCGATCGCGTGAATGCGTCTGCGATCGCGTAGGCTTAGTTGGTCAGTGGGGGTTTTGTTCTATGTGATCGCGTAGGGATATCTACGATCGCATAGGGTTAATTTGAGGCAGTGGCATTTTGTGCTTCGCGATCGCGTGAAGCGGGACGCGATCGCGTGAAGCGAAATGCGATCGCGTAGCTATGTGAGTTTGTTATTCGCGAACACGTGAAGAAGGTCGCGTTCACGTAGAGGAAATGGGGCAGAAATGGAAATCACGTGTTTGTGCTTCGCGATCGCGTAGTTAGGTCCATGATCGCGTAAGTCTGTGATGTTTTGCATCGCGATCACGTAAAGTTAAATCTCGGCGATAGAAAATTGTTCTTCGCGATCACGTGGGAATGTTCGCGATCGCGTAGAGCAAATGTCTGGGCAGAGAGTTTAAGTTCTGAAAATGGGAGTTTTTGACGGATTGGAGCTCGGAAAGAGGCGATTTTCAGGACTTTTTCAAGGTAAACAATGGGGTAAGTGTTCTTAACTCAATATTGGTTAAATTACCGAATCTATGATCGTTTTTAACATTTAATCGGTGAATTAAGTTGGAAAATTGTGAAAATCCTCTTAGATAAATTTGAGGATTTGAGGGCCGAATTATTATCGGAATTTAGTAATTTTAGTATGGTTAGACTCGTGGTGGAATAGGGGTTCATATTTTGTAACTTTTGTCGAGTTCCGGGATGTTGGCCTCGCATGCGATCTTTGGAGTTAAAATTCGGATTTTTATGGAAAAATTATATTTTCATATGGAATTAACTCCAATAATTTTTTTTGACTGAAACGAATTATTTGTGACTAGATTCGAGGCATTCAGAGGCTGATTTGCGAGGCAAAGGCATAGCAGAGTAAAACATTTCACCCTCTGAGCTAAGTAACAGTATTAAATCTGGCCCTGAGGGTATGAAACCCCGGAATTTTGTGTCATGTGATTATTTTGGAGGTGACACACATGCTAGATGATGGGCGTGTGGGCGTGCACCGAAGGGATTATGACTTGGTCCGTCCCGTGGAAACTGTAAAGCTGAATAACTTGTTGATAGTTATGTGCTCTCTATGTGTTGTGAAAACTTGACTATAAGTCATGCAAGAAACCATGTTTAGACTATATGTTGGTACTGTTGGGACCTACAGAGGTCGTGTACATATTGAACTATCTGCTTAATTGTTGTTTTGTACTCAGTCACAACTTACTTGATTATTTTATCTCAGTCTCTATTGTTCATTATTAATGTATCATATCATTATTGTTTGGGCTGATTTTATGATTGTGGAAAGACCGGTAGACTGGAGATCTTTATGACTGAGTGAGGCCGAGGGCCTGATTGTGAGATATTATACCATAGCACGTGAGTTGGCCGTGCAACACGTGAGTTGTCCGTGCGGATCCTTATATTATACTATAGCACGCGAGTTGGCAGTGCAACACGTGAGTTGTCCGTGCAGATCCTTATATTATACTATAGCACGTGAGTTGGCCGTGCAGATCGAGATATTTATATTACGGAACGTGAGTTGTCCGTGCAGCACGTGAGTTATCCGTGTAGATTATAGAGTTTCGGCTGTAGGAGCCCCTCCGGAGTCTGTACACCCCCAGTGAGCGCGAGTACCCATTAAGTGTGAGTGTTGAGGGCTAAGAGCCGAGTGGTTGAGTTGTTGTGACGAGTGGAGTGACTGTTGCCCTGAGAGACTGTACTTGCTTTTCATTTGTTGTTGCACTTAGTTGCTATTTGTCATTGCTGTGAAATTCTCTGAAAGATTTTATATCCGGATTACATGAACTTTTACTGTATAAATTGATTTGACTTAAACTGCTAGATTTGAAAGCATGTCTATTCTATGTTGGAATTACTGGAAATGAACTATAATTGTATAGCTCGTCACTATCTTCAATTACTTATTTATTATTGTTACTTGCTGAGTTGGTTGTACTCATACTACACCATGTACTTCGTGTGCAGATCCAGGTATTTTCGGACATAGCGGGTGTTGATTTTCTCTCATAGTTGATTTTTTGGAGATTTAGAGGTAGCTGCCGTGTTTCGCAGACCTTGTCTCTCTTATCCTATCTCCTTATTTACTGTATTTGGTCTTAGACTATTATAGACCGTTTTCTTTTGGCTTGTATCCATATTAGATGCTCATGTACTCAGTGACACCAGATTTTTGGGGGAGTGTTCGTATCAGTATTTATGGGATTTTGTATTGTATTTAAATATTATTTTTTCAAACTTAAGAGAAATTGTGGTTTATTGGGATTATCGGCTTGCCTAGTATCGAGATTGTCACGACTCCAAAATCTATTAAAGGTCGTGATGGCACCGGACACCACTGTCAGGCAAGACAACAATACATACTTAGCTTAATTACTAATTTCAGTATTTTTGAAATCAAAATTTCTTCAATGAACTAATAAAGATAGAACTCATAGAGTAAATGATAAATATTTTTAGTAATTAAATTTCTAAACAATTCACAACCATTCCCAAAAACCGGTATCACAAGTGCATGAGCTTTTACTAGGTAATTATGAATAAAATACAGCATCTGTCCAGAATACAAATTAGGCAGGAAAATTTAATAACTCTGAAGGAGACTCTGTTGGCTGCGGATCGTAATACAGAATGCAGTTCACCTATGTCCCCACAATTATTAACCACATCTCTGCGCCCACAAGGCCGCTAGACATATATGTACCTGCATAATAAAATGTGCAGCAAGTGCAGTATGAGTACGAAAAACAACGTGTACCCAGTAAGTATCAAGCCTAATCTCGAAGAGGTAGAGACGAGATGATCGACTTTGACACTCACTAAGGGTCAATAATAATAAGTAACATAAAATAAAAATATTTTTATCAACATGATTCACATAGTTAACAATAATTTTTATTGAACCAACAAAAGTAATTAAATTCTTTTAAATGCAACAATTTCCAATTTTATCAATTAACCTCATTTACACGAATAACTATAATTTCTTTAACAAGCAGAGATAATTAATTCTTTCAATTCCAATAATTTTCAATTTATCAATTAGCTTCAAAAGCTGCAATAAACTATCAAAGTATCGAGTAATTATTATTATTATTATTAGGCACGATTTCTGCCGAGGTTGTATGGGTCGTTCCAGAGTGTCGTGTACATTGCCTAGGGACGTGCAGTGCGATCCATAAATGCATCTATCCTGCCGAGGCATTCGGCACGCTCCACAAGAAAGGAGGACATTTTCTTATGTACCTCTGGAAGGAGAGTATATTTATTTGCGTTTCTTATGCCCAGCCCAAGTCTGCCCTTCTTCGCGTTCGTGACCAAAGCCTCGCGTTCGCTAAGGCCGAAAGACTCTGCCCAAAATTCCTCTTCTCGTTCGCGACTAATGCCTCGCGTTCGCGAAGGCTAAGCACTTCCAATCCCAACTATTTTCCTTCTTCGCGTTCGCGACCACTGCGTCGCCTTCGCGTAAGCTTGACCAGTTCTTGCCTCGCGTTCGCGTTCCAAACTTCGAGTTCACGAAGGCCAACGACCTCGGACCCATCTCTTCCTTTCTTCTTCGCGTTCGCTTTACCTTGGCTGCGTTTACGAAGGCTTGCCCAGCTCCTTCTTCGCGTTCGCGTCCACTGCTTCGCGTTCGCGAAGGACAAACCAACATCCCCTCAAATTCCTCTTCGCGAACGCGGGACTCCCTTTGCGTTCGCGAAGAAAGAAACCAGACACCATTAACAGCAGTTCCAAAACAGCCCGAAATGATCCGAAACCATCCCGAAACACACCCGAGGCCCCTGGGACCCCGTCCAATCACACCAACCAGTACCATAACATAACACAAACTTGCTCGAGACCTCAAATCATATCAAACAACACCGAAATCATGAATTACACCCCAATTCAAACTTAACGAACTTTGAAACTTCAACTTCTAAAATCGATGCCGAAACCTATCAAATCACGTCCGATTGTCCTCAAATTTTGCACACAAGTCATAATTGACATAGCAGACCTATTCCAACTTCCGAAATCGGATTCCGGCTCGGATATCAAAAAGTCAACTCCCCGGTCAAACTTCTAAAATTATTCCAAATTTTTAACTTTTGCCAAATGACTCCAAAATGATCTACGGACCTCCGAATCCACTTCCAGACGCGCTCCCAATACCAGAATCATTATACGGAGCTATTCCCAGACTTGGAATCCCAAACGGACATTGATAACATTGAAATGTACTTCAACCCAAATTTATGAAATTCTTCCAAAAATGTGAACTTCCATAATAGGCGCTGAAACGCTCCTGGGTCATCCAAAACTTGATCCGAACATATGCCTAAGTCCAAAATCGTCATACGAACCTGTTGGAACTTTCAAATCCTGATTCCGGGGTTGTTTTCTCAAAATATTGACCAAAGTCAAACTTGCGATCGCGGAGTACATTTTTCCAGCCTTACGCGATCGCGTAGCACAATTGACGTGCCTAGCTTCTACCTTCTTCCTTCTACGCGATCACAACTGGTCCCTTGCGTTCATAGTGCACTGGGAGTTTACCTTCCGCGATCGCATGCCTATCTTCGCGAACGCGAATGGTAAAACTCACTACTTATAATTTCCTCTTTGCGATTGCAGGAATGGCCTCGCGATCGCGAAGCACAATGCACCAGATGACAGCAGAAGCTCAAAAACCAGATTTTCTAAGTTTAAAATCATACTATCCGAAACTTACCCGAGCCCTCGGGGCTCCAAACCAAACATGCACACAAGTCCTAAAATATCATACGAACTTGCTCGCATGATCAAATCGCCAAAATAACACCTAGAACTACGAATCATACACCAAATCAAAGGAAATTTTCAAGAAAACTTTAAAACTTATATTTTTACAACCGGACGTCCGAATCACGTCAAATCAACTCTGATTCTCGCCAAATTCGGCAGACAAGTCATAAATATTATAGTGGACCTATACCGGGCTCGGGAATCAAAATACGGACCCGAGATCAATAAATCCAATATCAGTAATTTCTTAAAAATTATTAAGCTTTCAAGCTTTTAATTTTTCATCAAAATTCCATATCTCGAGCTAGGGACCTCGGAATTCGATTTTGGGCATACGCCCAAGTACCAAATCACGATACGGACCTACCGAAATTATTAAAATACTGATCCGGGTCTGTTTGCTTAAAATATTGACATAGTCAACTTAGTTGAGTTTTAAAGCTATGTTTCACATTTTAATCCATTTTTCACATGAAAACTTTTCGAAAATTTTTTTGGACTGTGCACACAAGTCGAGGAATGATAAATGGTACTTTTCGAGGTATTAGAATACATAATTACTTATTAAATTTAAAGATGACATTTTGGGTCATCACTGGTTTGAACCTACGACCTCCCATTTGGGGATTTCCTACCAATCAACTTGGTCATCCTTGGGGGTATGGTATGATTGTCACTTTTTATATGTATCATGTACCACCGGTCACATTTTACGAGTAAATGATCAAATAATTCACTTGAAAAGACTTGAATATATGACGATGCATGTCTGAAGAATATCTTCAATTTTAAGCCACTAAATTTTATTAAAATTTGAAAATTTAATGACACGACCCAATTTTACCTGTAGGTCGTGATGGCGCCCAACACTATAACTAGGCAAGCCAACTAATAAATTAAGCATACATTGATAAAATTTAAAACCAAGAAAATATAAGCACAAACTCTACCAATGTGTGTGCCAAGACGTGGTGTCACAAGTGAATGAGCATCTAGTAGATTATACAAAACTCCAAATACTATGTGAAATGAAATAGACAGAATGTAAATATAAGAAGAGACACTGGTAGCTGCGAACGGCTTAGAAAGGCAGCTCACCACTATGCCTCGGGATGACGTGGGTATGTGATGATAGGTCCTCCACTAGTACCTATCTCAGGTCCTGCACAAAAAGTGCAGCAAGTGTAGTATGAGTACGTAAACAACGTGTACCCAGTAAATATCAAGCCTAATCTCGAAGTGGTAGAGACGAGATGACCGACTTTGATACTCACTAAGGGTCAATAATAATAACTGAAATAAAGCTAGGATATTTAAATAAGCATGATTTACAGAATTTACAATAATTTATTTAATCAGCATAAATAATCAAATTTCCTTCAAATGTAATAATTTTCAATATATTAATTAAATTCCCTAAATTCAAATAATTTCTAATTTATCAATTAAACCTCATTTACAGGAGTAACAATTAATTCCTTAACAAGCAAGAATAATAATTTATTAAATTTCAAAGATTTTCCAATTTATTAATTAGCTTTACAAGCTGAAATAAATTATTAAAGTATCGTGTAATTATTATTAGTAAGTACGATTTCTGCCGAGCATGTACGCCCAAATCCAGAGTGCCGTGTACACTGCCGAGGGACGTGCGGCGTGATCCATAGATGCATCTATCCTACCGAGGCGTTCGGCCCGCTCCACAAGAAAGGAGGATATTTTCTTATGTGCCTCCGGTAGGAGAGTATATTTATTATAAGGTAAATTCGGGAAGAGAATAATTTTTTTTAACAATTAATTAATTTAAACAGACAATCAAGCCTATGAGATTTCCATCCTTTAATATCTTTATCTAACAATTCATAATATATTCATATAGATATCAATTAATATAAATAAATCAAAGAATACAATTTACACAAGTAAGGCATGCTTTGAGTCCTAAACTACCCGAACTTTAGCATTAATAGTAGCTACGCACGGACTCTCGTTACCTCGTGCGTACGTAGCCCCTACAATTTAGCAACAATTGTTTAATTTTAATCACCTATGAGGTAATTTTCCCCTCACAAGATTAAACAAGAGACTTACCTCGTCTTGCTCCAATTTAATCCACTATAAGGCCTTTTCCACGATTATCTAACTCCGTCTGGCTCGAATCTAGCCAAAATAATTCGATACAATCACTAAATATTATAGGAATCAATTCTATAAAAAATACTACATTTTAAAGAAAAGATCCGAAATTAATTAAAAATTCGCCCACGGGACCCACATCTCGGAATCCAGAGAAAGTTATGAAATCCAACAACTAATTCAATTACGAGTCCAACGATACCAGTTTCACTCAAATCCGACTCTGAATCGATACCGAAATCTCAAAAATTCGTTTCTATGAGATTTCTAAAAATTTCCCAGATTTAAATCTCAAAACACTAATTTATGGTAAAAACAATGATATACTTGTATATGTAGACCAAATACGAGTTAGAATCACTTACCCCAATATTTTTCCCTTGAAAATCTGCCAAAAGTCGCCTCTGCTCAAGCTCAAGTACGTCAAAAAGGGTAAATGGGACGAATGCCCTCTTTTTATAAAACTACCCAGCACCCTTCGGAACTGGTCCTCGAACTGGGCCTCGATCGCGGCTTCGATCACAGGCTCGAGCCTGGACCTCAGTCATGGCCTTGATCAGGGCATCGAGGTTGGGCCTTCGATCAGGACATCGAGGTTGGGCCTTCGATCAGGGCATCGAGCATGGGCCTTCGATCAGGGCATCGAGCATGGGTCTCGATCCTAGCCCTCGAGCCTTACCTTCGATCATGTCCTCGAACTGGACCTTCGGTCGTGGCTTTGATACTGAGCCCCGTTCCTGGCTTCGACTCAGGCCTCGATCGTGGGCTCGATATATGGGTTCGATCTGGGGCTCGATCACAGCCCAAAATATACAGCAGAAAGGAAAATTGCAGCAGCTTTTTAAGTCCAACTTTTGATCCGTTAACCATCCGAAACTCACCTGAGGCCCTCGAGACCTCAACCAAATATACCAACAAGTCCTAAAATATCATACGAACTTAGTCGAACCTCTAAATCACATCAAACAATGCTAAAACCATGAATCATACCCCAATTCAAGCTTAATGAAACTAAGAGTTTTCAACTTCTACATTCGATGTCGGAACCTACAAATCAACTCCGATTGATCTCAAATTTTACACACAAGTCATAAATTACATAACGGAGCGATGAAAATTTTTGGAACTGGGTTCCGACTCCGTTATCAAAAAGTCAACTCATCGGTCAAACTTCCAAACTTAAATTCTTATTTTTAGCCATTTCATGCCTAATTTAACTACGGACTTCCAAATAAAATTTCGAACACGCTCCTAAGTCCAAAATCACCATACAGAGCTGTTGGAATCATCAAAATTCTATTCCGGGGTCATTTTCAGATAATTAGACATCCTGTCACTATTCAAACTTAAAATTTTAATTTTTCTTCAAAATTCCATAGCTCGGGCTAGGGACCTCGGAATTTGATTCCGGGCATATGTCCAAGTCCCAAATTACGATACGGACCTACCAGAACTGTCAAAATACTGATCCGAGTCCGTTTGCTCAAAATGTTGACCAAAGTCAACTCAATTGAGTTTTAAAGCTCTAATCCACATTTTAATCCATTTTTCACATTAAAACTTTCCATAAAATTTTACGGATTGCGCACTCAAGTCGAGAAATAATAAATAGTACTTTTGAGGTTTAGGACACATAATTAATTATTAAATTTAAAGATGATATTTTGGGTCAACATTCTCCACCTCTTAAACAAACGTTTGTCCTCGAACGGGTTTAGAATTATACGTGAAATGCTGAATAAGTCTGGATATCTGCTCTGTATATTTTCCTCGGCCTCCCAAGTCGCTTACTCGACTGGTTGGCCCCTCCAATGGACTTTTACTGCAGAAACCCTCTTGGACCTCAACTAGCGAACCTGTTTATCAACAATGGCAATTGGCTCCTCTTCATAACCCAAGCTATTATCTAGCTGAACTGTGCTGAAGTCTAACACATGTGATAGGTTGACATGATACTTCCGGAGCATAGATACGTGAAAAACTGGATGAACTACAGATAGGCTGGGAGGCAATACAAGCTCATAAGCAACCTCCCCAACTCGTTTCAACACCTTAAATGGGCCTATAAACCTTGGGCTCAACTTGCCCTTCTTCCCGAATCTCATAATTCCCTTCATCGGCGAAACCTTCAAGAGAACTTTTTCACCTACCATAAATGATATATCACGCATTTTTTGATCCGCGCAACTCTTTTGTCTGGACTGTGCTGTACGAAGTCGCTCCTGAATCAACTTTACCTTTTCCAGGGCATCCCTTACCAAATCAGTACCATATAACTTAGCCTCACATGGCTCAAACCATCCGATAGGTGAACGACATTACTGACCATATAAAGCCTTAAATGGAGCCATCTCGATGCTGGATTGGTAACTGTTATTATAAGCAAACTCGACCAAAGGCAGGAAACGATCCCACTGACCTCCAAAGTCAATCACACATGCCCTGAGCATATCCTCCAAAATCTGAATTATCCTCTCTGACTGTCCATCGATCTGCGGATGAAAGGCTGTGCTGAGCTCTACACGGGTCCCCAACTCACTCTGTACTGCTCTCCAGAAATGTGAAGTAAACTGAGGGCCTCTATCTAATATGATGGAAATTGGCACACCGTGCAACCGAACTATCTCCTGAATATAAATCTGGGCCAACCTCTCTGAAGTATACGTAGTCACAACAAGAATAAAATGTGCCGACTTGGTCAACCTGTCAATAATCACCCAAACTGCATCAAACTTCCTCAAGGTCCGCGACAACCAAACTACAAAATCCATAGTAATTCGTTTCCATTTCCACTCTGGTATGGTCATCTGCTGAAGTAGGCCACCTGGCCTCTGGTGCTCATATTTAACTTGCTGGCAATTTAGACACCGAGCTACATACTCAACTATGTCATTTTTCATTCGTCGCCACCAATAATGCTGCCTCAAGTCACGATACATCTTCGTAGCACCTGGATGAATAGAATATCGAGAAATGTGTGCCTCCTCCAGGATCTTTTTCCTCAGTTCATCCACATTAGGAACATACAGACGATGGATTTTGGGTCGTGACAGTTTAACTCCCGGCAACGGCGCCAAAACATTGATGTCGCCCAAACTCACACCACAAATATAGGTGGTGAGGCGGTCGAAGCAATAATAAAACCCAACGCAAGTCGGGGTCGGATCCTCCGGGAGTTAGAATTGGGACAATGTATATATTTAGTGTAATTATATAATATGCCTTAGATTACACTTTCACGTTCTTGTTTGTTATTTCTACTTCTACTTTAAACTATTGATTGCAATTATAAAACTAGAAGACAATATTTTTGGTTTTGGTTTTTTTCTAAACGATAAAAGATCTAGGGCCGTGACTTCCACTTAGGTGGTTACCTAATGGGTTGTAAACTCTAGGGCAAGTTTGATTGGTCGGGATTGTAATATAATAATCACACGTAATTACCCACTCTATACCTATCGGTAGTTTAAGTGATTTTGCCCAATTTGGCTTTCTCAAGTTCAAATGGGTATTGCACAAAACAAGTGATAAATGCTCAAGTCGGGTCTTACTATCTCTATATTCAACCCTTTAATTGGGGCTATCAATTTATTGAGTTCACCCCAATTTCTTGTTAGCCAAGTTTTGCTAGACTTAGTCTCTCTTTCTCAAGTAGAGACTAAGTCAATTAGGCATGAATCAATATTGCAACCATTAATTATTGAATTCAAGCAAGAAATAAGCTAAATATCACTAACCCAATCACAAATAAGTCCTAAATCAAACACCCATTAAGTACCTACACGAGGGTTGGGCCACAACCCTAGCTAAAAATTTAGCTACTCATGAAAAATGAAGAAATACAAGAAGAAATTAAGATAGAATGCATAATAATTAATTATGGAAAGAAAATCTAATGTTTAGAAGCTAATCTAGTACAATATCACTCAAAATAGTAAAGAAAAACGACTCAGGTGCTCTCCCAAAATAAAACTTACCCTAAAAATGAACAAAAGTTCTATTTATACTAAGCTAAAAATATCTGACAAAAATACACCCTGCGTAGGTTGTGCGGCCGCACAATTCTGTGTGCGGTCCACACTCTAAGATTGACTGGTCAACTGGGCCTTCTGTGGTCACATAAAAGTGGGATGCGGCCGCACTTTATTTGATTGTGCGGACCGCATAATTCTGAGTGCGGTCGCACACTTGAACTTGGACTGGAATATGTCTCTCTGATTCTTCTCTTCTGCGGACCACACAATTATGAGTGCGGCCGCACTTGTCATCCTGCGGCCGCACAATTATGGTGCGGTCCGCATATCTTTAGTCTGCCCAAAAACTAACTCTCTGAATCTCCTCTTCTGCGGCCGCACAATAATTGTGCAATCCGCATACTCTGAAGGACATCTGACAGTGATGTTTCATTATTTTGCGGCCGCACACAGTATTGTGCGGTCCGCACTGTGGGCCTTTTTGCCTTGTTTTGGTCCTTGTCCATTTTTGACTCCTTTATGAGTTGATTTTGACTTCTTTGGCTCGTCTCCCAATATTCCTGCACGAAAATACATTTTATTAGTTCCCGGTAGGGGTGCCAATGGTTCGGTTCAGCCGGTTATTTTATAAAATTTATACCATATTATTTTTTCGGTTATTCTACTATGTATAACCAAAATTAGACTTTTAGAAACCGTACCAATCATGTTGGTTTCTCTTCGGTATCGGTACGGTTAATTTTGGATACTTTTTAAAATGTCATTTAAAAGTTATTAGTGTAAGCAGAATGTAATAACATACGTACTTTTATAGGACTTAACAAAACTCTCTAGACATTTTTGCTATTTAAATGTTGATGAATTAAGAAAACATGAAGGATGATCAGAGTATAAATCCGTCAACTATTCTACAACAGCGTAAAAGAAACTAAGCAAAGATAAAGAAAATATAAATCACACGAGTGGAAAGATATTAAGCAAACTGAGACTCAAGAATAAAGTTTATAGATGGTTAAATATTCGAAAATATAAATTTAGATCATATAAAAGGAAACATATTCAATACATTGTAGTTTACTACTCATAATTCCTAGAACACTTTGAGTCTTACTAGTGAATATGTTGGAAATAATTTAGTTTCAATTGGAGTAGTATAATAGGTTTGAGAATTAGGATTTTGAGTTTAATTGCTTGTTGGCTTGTAACCGTTTTCATAATTCCAAGGTCCAAGGAAAAATTTAATGCTTTATTATTTTTAAACTTAATATATATATATATATATATATATATATATATATATATATATATATATATATATATATATATATATATATATATATATATACCATGTAAATTTGTTCGGTACGGTTCGGTATTTTTTTATTTATTTTCTTAAAATAAAAACCTACCCTAATTATCGGTACGGTTATATATTTATATAAAAACCGATAATTTTATTAAAAGAAACCTAAAAATTAGTTCGGTGCGATACGGTTCGGTCAGTTTTTAAATATCCACTGACACCCCTATTTTTCGGGAATACCTTTAAGTATTTTTGAGCTAAAACACAAGTAAAAGAGAGCAAATAAGCGGTCAAAATCCCTACTTATCATGTTACATAGACATAATCTTTAACATGAATACGAAAACTCAAGTAGTCATACAAACAATTTAAAACATATCACAAGTAGAGTATATATCGAATCAAGGTATAAATAAGCCTAAAATCTATCCCAAATATGGCATAACCTTAGTGTTCGCATATACGCTCGTTACCTCGAATATACGTCATCTCCAAACACAAAGCATGTAGCATATAATTTTATTTTAAAAAATATTTTCTCAAGTCGAGGTTAAGCAACACACTTACCTTTTTCCAGAACAACTTCAACTCTCTAAAAAATACTTTCTTTTGTTATTGGCCTCCAAATATCCCAAATCTAGTCAATCAATATTTAAGGGAGTCGAAAAGTTCCTTAGGAATCAATATCAATCCAAAAAGTTTCATTCTTTAATGAGTTTAGAAAAAATCAACCCAAGCCCACTTTGTTAAAACTCAAAATTAAAATGGGATCCCGACTACCCATGAGTCATGGAAGCCAAATCTATAATCAAAATTTAATTTTGATGTTATTAACATGCTTAAATCAACAATTCTTCATTCTAGGTTTTCTTTCATTTCTCACTTGATTTCTCCCAAGTCATTGATTTCATGTTTTAAAAAAATAAATCCTTAACTTTATTATAGAAATGAATTAGAATCATTTACCCTGATATGGTTGATGAAGAAATGGGTTAAACCCCTTAAAATCGAGTCCCCATGCTCCAAAATTGAAGAAAAATATCAAAACCACTAAATAGACTCTATTTATAGTGTGTCAAAATACTTGACAGTAAAAATGTACTGCCACAATGCCTTGGGCCTCGCCCTTCGCATCACACTAGTGTTGCGACCTACACCACTGTGCTACCAAAAAACTGCAATGCCACCCTTCAGTCAAATATTCATAACTTTGTGCTCAGATATCAGAATAATGAATGATTTTACTTTCTGGAAACTAGATTTAAAGGGCTACAAGTTTTATTTCTGGTTCATCTCCAAACTCATTATAGATTTAAAGAAATACTCGTTTAAATTTAGGCTTAACCGTAAAGAATCCAAGTTTCAACAACTCAATTCTTCCAAAACTAGTCCCAAATGCGTCGAAAATCACACGATCTCTCAGGACCCCATCTAATTTATCCTAACTAGTTTATACACGCTACACAAACTTATCCAAAGACTCAAAATATGAATAACAATATCAAAACCAAGAATTAAGCATCAAACCAAAATCTTAAGCTTTCTTAACTTTCAAATTCTAACTTTTCACTTGATGTATCTAAATCACACTCGAGCACCTTGGGTCACCTTAAAATCATTTCAACAACTCCAAATAACCTATATACTATTCAAAAGCTCAAAATATGAATTGGAGCGCAATAATTCAAATGTCAAACTTGAGTTAAACTCTTAATTTTTTAAGTTCTTCAAATTGTTAACTTCCAAGTTAAAGTGCCTACTCCTTCTCGAGCTATCCAAGATCCGATCCAAACATAAGCACAAATCCAAAATCATCATACGCTCCTATTGGAACCTTCAAATCTTGATTCCGAGTCCATTTATCCAGAATGTTGACTTTGATTAACTCTCTTAACTTTAAACCTATAGTTATGAATTAGGCATTCCAAATCACTCTCGAATCTGATGAGATATATTCCAACTATACTCGCAAGTAAAAAATACCAAATGAACCTACGGGAAGTATCAGATAAGAAAACAATGCCATATAACTCAAAACAACTGATTGAGTCGTTACAATCAGGATATCGGTCGAGCCTAATCGAATTCCAATACATATATGATCGAGTTTGACCTTTTAATATTATATATATATTGCTACACCTTTAGAGAAAAAAGATTATTCATAATGAATAGATTAATTACCAAAAAAATAAGAAACAATTAGTTTGACCGAGATTGGTATATTCTATTGTCATTTAAAAGCTCCATAATACTCCTTGAGCGTGTAAATGATGAATACCTTAGTTGGGATATTGTTTTGATATGTTATTGTAACATGATTTGGGTCAGTTTGAAAACCTCCTCGTGTACATGCATTGTATGAGTAGCAGAATAAGTATGGTGCCGCCGATCACGCGACTCTTGTGATTTTGGTGTGCGACAGGGACATTCTAGTCCCACCAACTAGGATGATAACCTTCTCATTTAGCAACAAAAATAGTTGCCTTTCTAACTTTTTGTTCGATTTCTCATTATTTTTATGTTCTAAATGACTCAAATTCCAAGAAAGCACACAATACAAAATGTCTTAAGGCCTCTTTAAAATAACATGATCTCATTTTTTGATCTTTCTTTAATTAATTTTCAAGGGTTACAAAATACAATCTTAGACTCTTAGGAAAATTATGCTTCCCATTCCTATACCATAATTTAAACATTTTATTCTATCAATAGATAAAGTAAATTATTGACCAATATTAAAAAAATAAAATATTTTGTCATTAATTAACAGAAAGTAAAAAAAAATCATAAAACATTGATATTTATTTACAAAAAAATAACTAAGTAATGTAGGAAAATAGAAATTCAACCTTGAATAAAAATATAAAATGAAGCTATAGAGTAGTAATTGGGAAAGGAGGGTTTTACCAATTTGCATTTTCCAGCATAGAATACAGGCACACCCCATTTGTTTGATACTATAAATAAATTCAGAGAGCCACAGATTCACTTTTCTTCGAAAATGGTGAATCAGCAACAAATACAGAGTCGTCTCGAAGCAGTACCTCTTCTAGTGGTCATACTTATCGGTGCCCATGTCTTCGCTTTGGTACTTTCTCTTATTACCTTTTAATTATTAGTTGGCGTAGTATGATGACAATTTGGTTAGGGTAGAGTATTTGATTCATTATGATGGAATTTGTGTAGGTGTACTGGATTTATCGACTAGCAAATCAGAAGCAACCCCTGAGGCTTAAAAAACACTAGGATTCCCTTCATTTTTTCGGTCCTATGTCTCTCTTTTTTTTCCTGTTGAAATTTTATGTTTGGGGATCATCGAATTGCTTGAGAATTTCAGTTGTTGAAAGTTGAATGGGGATATTTGGTTTGTATATTTTGTTATAGACTGGATATTTTGTGCTTCAACTTGTACTGGGTTGGAACCCCTTGGTCCCTTCTTACAACAATTTCACTTTTGGTTAATGATTGGCAACTTTAGATATTAAAATTTCTTGAGAATTTGGGTTCTTGAAATTTTAATAGGTAATCTGTTATCTAACCTAGACATGAATATGAGCTTCCTATTCTTTTTTTATTTTTTATTTTTTATTGTTAAAGGTATTTCATCAAGAAAGTGTAAAGGTATATACATAGGGAGTAGATTATCACTGCTGCAAGTGTAAAGAGCCCAAAAAATCTATAATGCCTGCCCCTCTACCCTTCTTCACCTTAAATATCAGGCTTTTGTATGCAACAACAACAAGAAGAAGAACAACAACAACCCAGTGTAATCCCACAAGTGGGGTCTGGGGAGGGTAGAGTGTACGCAGACCTTACCCCTGCCTTTAAGAAGGCAAACAAGGTTCGGATATATGACAAGTGCTTAATCCACATATTACGCATTGCACTCTTACCACTAGACCAAAGTCTTGGGAGTATCTATTACTCATGATGAGTAAAATGTGATGAGATAATCTAACTTTAGCATCTTTTTATTTGATTAAGAAAGAAAGAGGAAAAGAAGCAATGAGCTGTGTGCGCTTGTAGCATTTCAAAATTGTTGAAATTTGAGCATGCATCAACACTTATATGATGTTCTCAACTTTTGAGAAGCTACAGGAATCTAGATGAGGAATTAAGAAGAAACGAAGAACGAGTTTCCAAATTGGGTTCGCAGTTAGCAACTTTGATCTTTGTGTTCTATAAGTCCATTTAAGCTCAAATGATCATGATTTTTGATTTAAAGATTCATTTGAAATTGTATTTTTTCCCTATATTCTACTATCTTCTACCCCTTGATCCAATTTATATGCGGTATTTTCTATTTTTGCGAGGCCACAAATATGACATTCAAAAATTCAGAAACTTATTTTCAATCAATTTTTTGAGTTTGAACTCTGATGGGATGCTGTTTGATCATACTGGCTTTTCAAGAACTATTCAAATGCTTTCATCCACTTTAGCTTACATAATAGCAAATCAAAATAATTTTTTAAGCTTTGTATCAAGTCAAATGGTGTTGCATAAATGGGAGAGTGGGAGTATTTGTGATGCTAATGACCCATCCAAGATAATGCATTTACCTTATTTTGGATTCATAATGGCTTAATAATTTCTTAAGATCCAGAGGGTTAAACAAAACTCTCTTCTTGTCAATTGAAGAATTTTGTGTGAGAAAATCCTGTGTTTTCTTATTTATTCCTTCGTTGTTCTTTCGTTATGGTGGTTCGAGGCTATTGTTTAATATACTGATTCTACATTCTTCACCCAAATTCAAATGATTTTGTTCCTTTAACTTTCTTTTTAGATTTTGTTTATTCTCTTTCCTTATGTATTCCTACTATTAATAAGCGGGAGACGAGAGCTGCATCCGGTTAAAGACAGAACAACATCCGGTTAGAAAGCGAGTCAGAAGGGTTTAATTGTAGTTTAATCAAAATGCCTAACATTATAGTTCGACACTTGCTGCCCGCTTTCTCCAGGTTTGACACGTTGCTACCTAGCAAAATTTTCGGTTGCACTCGGCTTCCTCTGTTTTCTTTGTGCAAATCTTTGATGATTTCTCAAGTTCCTGCTCTTCTTTACGCCGTCTTTCAGTTTGCCGTTTGCACGTTCCTGGACTAGCTCTCTTGCTATTTGTCTGATATACAGTAAAGGTATGATTACCACAGTTATTTAGATTTGAGATTCAGCTGGTTTTTAATCTGAACAATATTTGCTTCTCATGTTTTGAACTTGGATAGAAGATTTAGACTATTTCTGTGTGAAATTTTAAGCTAATTTGTGATGTGTTGTTACGCTCACTGTTCTGCGTCTTCAACTTGCTCTTTCCCGGGCTTACTCTTAATTTTCATCTGTTCGACTTATGTCGAAGTGCAGTAAGAACAGATTTGAGTCTGTTATTATACAAACTGCCTTTGGGTTTGCATTAGAAGTGTTTGCGAAATTGCCGGAAAGAAACTACGATTGACCTAAACTGTTTGTTTTTTAATATACTGTTTCAAGAAATCTTAACTCACACCTTCAAATGATTTAAACGTTTGGTTTACCTTTATAAAATCAGCTTCTGCTGTCAGTTCTTGCGATCAATTTGATAACCCTATTTCTTCAAAATTTGAACTTTTTGCTTTTTGGGTCTTTTTTTTTGGTTTATTCTTGAAGTTCTTGGAAGCTGTTGCTTCCGATGGGTTCTTTCAGTTCTGGTCTTATATAAACATTACTGTAATCTTGAGAATTGAGAGAATTATTGGAAGAAAAATTAGAACTTTTGCCTTTTTAAAAGTTTTAGTTACTTTGGACTATATATTGTGATCTGTGATGCTTTTTCTTCAAATGAAGGTGTGTATTACTAATTCCAGCTTAGATCTTAATGTACTTAAGATACTTTGGTCAATTAGTTCACAAGAAAAAAGATTCTTGGAGTTCCTTGACATGTGGAATGCTACTACATAGAAAACAAGCCATGAGAAATTCATGGTTCCCAATACTTTGGAAGAATTTGATGTAATGTTTGGTCAAAACATAAATCTCATTACCTACTTCATAGTTATGTTTTTCTATTTTTTTGTTCAATTAGCTGTGGACCAAATCAATTTATGAAATACTTTTAAGATTAGGTGAACATACAATTTTAGCAAAGGATTCATGAACTAGTAACAAGTTGGTCAATTTGTTGTTCTTATACATTAGCCTTTGATATGCCACCAACTTGAGCTTGTGGGTGCTATTTATTGTTGGGAAGATTGAGAAATAGCTAGAAATGCCACCAGCTAGAGCTTGTGTGGGTCCTATTCTACACAAAGATAAGTTTACTTTGATAAAAAAGAGATTTAAGGACTAGCTAGAGGATGAAGTAGCTTTCTATCAGAAGTTATTAATTGGTGCATGAACATTAATTAACGAGGGTCCGAAGCCATGAAGACAAATAGCATATGAACATTTGATGTTCCATTAATGGAGTATAATTTAGTTGATGATAAGTGATTAGTTGGCAATCGCATGGAATTGTTTACATGCCCCCCCATCCTCTACTGTGTTTGATTTGATGAAACTCTGTAGCTATTCCTCCAGGAAGCTAGAAATATTTGATTGAGCATTTTTAATCTGCAGAATGTTTTCCTTCTTATGTTCTAAACTTGGACAATAGATTTAGACTACTTTTGTCTAAAATATTAAGCTAATTGGTGATATATTGTTGTATTCGCTGTTGTGCATCTTCAAATTGCTTTTTCCCGAGCTTAGTTTTAATTTTGATCTGTTTTACCTCTGTCAAAGTGCAGTAAGAACAGATTTGAGTTTGTTATCATACAAACTGCATTTGGGTTTGCATTAGAAGTGTTTGTGAAATTGCCTGGATACAAGGCACAAAAACTGAAGAGTTGTTGATGAAATGAGCAAAAAGTGAATCAGTAGGAGTATTTGCAGTTTTGTTTTTCACAAATGAAAGCAGCAGAAAACCAAAGCAGAAACATCAAATTTTGATATCCTTTAAAATTTTTCAAATATTGACATCATGCTAAAAAGAGTGTTCAACAATGTGAAAAGTTCACATTGGAATGTGGTTCAAGGGATGAAACTTATTGTAAGTTTCAACTATTAAATGGAAGAAGTAGGACAAAAGAAAATTGGAGATAAGGATTTGAATCCTTTCTAATAATTATGAAGCAATTCCCTAACTTCTTCTAAAATTTATGGAATGGGGATTTTCAATATAGGCTGTGTTAAGCATGCTTCTTTGATAGAAATAAAAAGGAGAAGACTGGCCTTGGGAATTGCTTATTAGCTCAGAATGTTATTCCCCATGCTCTTGTAGGTCTTTAATGATGAATAGTACCTAAAATTTTAATTTCTATTGTCTTACATGCAAATTATGAAAATTTCTAGCTATATGTTGAATGCTTTCGGAATATATATAATACAACAAGGAAGACTAAGAATTACAATGGAGATGATGGTAATTTGGACGTTCTAGATAGTAAAATCGATTCAAGAATTTGAATCGTATTTGTCATACGGTAAACTTTTACCTGTGAAAATAATATTTCCGTTCCACTTTTTGACCATTGTATGCTTAAACTTCAGAAGACATCTATGGAATTATTTATCTTTGCAAACTAATTACTTCTGTCTAATTCTCACTACTTAACAGACATACAATCACTCTGTCTCTGTTGTTAGTTCATTCGTTAATTTGTGTTTGACCACTGCTGCACTATTGGTTAAAGCAGCTTATTAGATAGACAACTCTTTGAATTACATACCTTGTTATACGTTGATGTCTTCGTTTATGCTCAGTTGTTATTAATACTATGATATCGTATTTTACAATGTCAAATAGTTCTGCTTTCTCAGGTTGTTACTTAATTGTTGCTTCCTCATCATCTTCTGCTATTTGATGAAGAAAATTTAATTATAATGTTGCAGAAAAACATGTAGGTCACCTAGAGTATCGACACTTGTGAAAAAACACATTAATGGATAGTCGACGGTGCTTGTCGTCCGTGATTCAACACTACTTATTCCCGTTCATTTGTCTAGACAACACCTTCTTTGGTATGACTATGATAGGAAGGTATGCAAACTGCAACTTTTGAAAATTGTTTGTGTTAGAAGTCTTTCAATACTTTTGGGAACCTGAGGGAAAGCGGTTGAGCATACTGGTTGTATTGTACCATGTTTCACTATACAGACACAAATTAGTTATTCATGATAGTTTTGCTTGTGTGTGGCATGTAATTGTTGAATCAGATATGTCTCAAGTGATTGGCTGGGAAGCAGTAGGTTACCACTATGAGTATAGCATCTCTAATATTTACACGGTTGTAAATGAATTGATCATTCATTTGGAATTCAGATTCAACTGGAAGCTTCCCGCGAAGTACTTTTATATTTGGTTATTGTTTTGTCACTTATCCTTCTTTTGCGTTGAAGAGAAAATCATAACAATGAGTTAGTGTTGCAGCATGAAAATGAAGGCGCATTTGAAATTAAGATTGGTAATGTCTTTAAAGTTTGTTCCACTTACAAATTTCTCATACTGGGAAAGGTGACTGAATTATTTTCTTGTGAATTTTGCATTTTATTCTTCTTTTCTCACTATTAAGATGCGTCATTAGCTACCATTCTTTCGAAGCTATCATTATTTAGTATTTGTAGATGCTGTTGTGAAGGCTTTCAACCTCCTCTCTCTCTCTCTCTCTCTCTCTCTCTCTCTCTCTCTCTCTCTCTCTCTCTCTCTATATATATATATATATATATATATATATATATATATATATATATATATATATCCATCTGATAGTTGACACCTAAAATTCCCTATTGCAGGTGTGGAATCTCGACTTGCAACGCTTACAGTAGATATGAGTGATCTCACCAAGTTGTCGAATGTCAGCAACCATTCAGACTTGCCATCCACCTTCCAGCCGCAGCAGATCGCTCAACTTGCAACTACTTTACCTGCCATATTCAATTCTCTCTATGCTCGCCGTGCTATTATACCTGCTGCCAATGGACACTGCTCTATATATATATATATCCATCTGATAGTTGACACCTAAAATTCCCTATTGCAGGTGTGGAATCTCGACTTGCAACGCTTACAGTAGATATGAGTGATCTCACCAAGTTGTCGAATGTCAGCAACCATTCAGACTTGCCATCCACCTTCCAGCCGCAGCAGATCGCTCAACTTGCAACTACTTTACCTGCCATATTCAATTCTCTCTATGCTCGCCGTGCTATTATACCTGCTGCCAATGGACACTGCTCTGCTCGTGCCCTAGCCCGCTATTATGCTGCACTCGCTGAGGGTGGGAGAGTTCCTCCACCGCATTATTCTTCCATGCCAACCTTAGGAAGCCACCCACACATTCCAAAGTTCCCTTCTCAACAGACTGTTAAGAAGCAAAAATCTAGGAAGAAAACTGCTGCTTCAGATGCTGATGGTCCTGGACCGACTCAAAACAGCAGTTCGTCTGTTGATAATGGCTATGGAAATGATGGCAAAGGTAATGTTTATGTCCGGATTCCCGACGACAATAGCTGCAGTGGCGGTGATACGTCAAGTGATAACCGGAATATTAAACTCTTCCACAACCAAAGAGTTCATGATGCTTTCATGGGAGTTGGAGAATATGAAAACCTTACGGACCCTAATGGGGAGTTTGGGCTTGGGTTTAAAAGGAGTTACTCAACAAGTGGGGAACTTATTGGCTTCGGGCATTCAGGTATGGGCGGATCTACTGGTTTTTGTAACCTCAAGCATAAGTTTGCAATTGCAGTAACTCTCAATAAGTTGTCATTTGGATCTGTGACTGCGAAAATAATACACTTGATATGTTCTGAGCTTAACATTCCAGTGCCACAGGAAATTTCCAGACTTGTTGAGACTGGATCTAGTCTTTTTGTGTTCTGCTCTCTCTTCGAGAAAGTAGTCCTTGTGATAGTCTCCATAAACAATGTCATAGGTTCTAATATAGGGGAAGGAAGAACCCGAGGCAGCATTATCCCTGCGATGGATGCTGTAATAAGAGTGTTCAAACGCGTTAGTGGACTTGAAGCTGATGGCAACTTACCTGGAGCTGCTGGGGCTGCATTCTGCTCTATCAGACTACTTGTAGCATCAACACAAGCTGTGAACTTAATAGGAAAACAAGGGTCTTTAATCAAGCCTATCCAGCAAACAACTGGTGCCTCCATTCGAGTTCTTTCAAATGGTATTTCGTTGCAGTATTCATTCTATTACTGTTTGAGTTACTAGAATTACTGCTAAATAAGTGAAAGTTCATTTTATTTGTGTACTCAGATGAAATGCCAATCAATGCGACTTCGGATGAGAGAAATAACTAAGTTGTTGGTTCTCTTATAATGAAACATTGAAAAAGATATTTTAAGTTGCTAATAGATGTGGATTGGTTAATACCCTTATATTAGAAATAACATGCAGAATTAGGAGATTTTACAGGGGGGATTAAAAAATCAAAATTTCTCCAACAGAAATTATTTTGCCTTTCATCAGATCAATGATGTATACGTACAACAAGAGGGAAGTATTACTAAATTGATATTTTAATACTGCTGGTTAATCTTTTTGAATGCTTCTTTAATTTGCCAGATGTAGTTCTTTTACTATATAACATCTGCAAAGTTTAGATTCTCTATCCTCTTTGCAGGAGCTTTTTCTCATTCCAGTTCAAATGTTGTAGATATACATAGAATAAGCCTACTTTCTATGATTGACACAGCAGGCACCGTTTTTTTGGCCAATGACGTTTACTTTATCCTACTGGTAATGCATCTGAAAGATATAGATAAAGTATCGGACATGTTAGTGAAATTGTTTTCTTCGTGAATTGTGATTTTCTATTCACTGTTAATCGACATGGTTTAGCCAAATCTTTTATTATCTAGCTGCATTTTTATGTTCAGTTTGATGGTATTCCCCCCTCCAGTGGATTAATGGGAAAAATTTGATAACGCCTCCCCCTCATAGAATAGTACATTTCTCATTAAATAGTTTTGATGTGTTAGTTTTTTGAAGACTTAGTTATGTTTCAAATTGGTATTCTTCTTATGCTTCTATTTTGTCTTCCACATTTTTCCGAGCATGTAAATAGCATTTTCATAACCTTTGGTGTCTCAAATTGGCTTCGGAACCTTATAATTTATATTTGCAGGTTAACACTGTCATGATAGGAAAATTGCAACTCTTTTCATCCTCAAAAAGTTTTCATCACAAGTATTTAGCTCATAAAAGTGTGTTTATTTTTATAGGCAAAATAGCCAGTGTGTTCCATGGAGCACAAGTTGTGGATATTTTATGACATATTGACGACGCATTGTTGCGAGAACGGTCAAGTTGTAGATCGTGTTTGAATTGACAAAATTAAGGGAAATTTTGCTACATCCATATCAAACATCACCTAGGTGGACTTGAAGGTAATATTAGCTTGGATCAGACCATTTGTTGGAAATAATTTGACATGGTTCTAATAATTAGTTCTTCCTGGAGTGTTATGTGGAGATTGTTTTGCATTATCATCGTGCAATTAAGAAGTTTTACCTGTCATTTGAGATTATAGCACTGGAAGTGCTCACTATAGCAAGAAAATAGTTTTCTTCTGTAACTTTCTAGAAAAAGAGGCAAAACATGGGTAATATGTATTTCACTGTTAAGCTTCGTTTAAATGGTCTTTTCCTTTTCGTACATATATTCGACGAAGTCTATACTGGTGGAGTTATTTAGTTTCCAAAGTTCATTTCTTGGAAATCATTTGACATACTTTAGCTAATAATCAGTTCTTCCTGGAGTGTAATGTGGATATTTTTTTGCATTATCATCCATTTAATAAACTTTGGTGACATTAATTTTTGGTGCGATTGGTCATTGCTCATTGGCATCAAGAGATAAATATTACTATCATGAGACATTTCCTTTTCTGAAACTGTGATAATCAAGTAGTAAAAGTTTTCTTCTCAAAATGCAGGTGGGTAAGAACAACAAGGATATTAAATTTGAAAAAGAATCATTTGACATACTTTAGCTAATAATCAGTTCTTCCTGGAGTGTAATGTGGATATTTTTTTGCATTATCATCCATTTAATAAACTTTGGTGACATTAAATTTTTGTGCGATTGGTTATTGCTCATTGGCATCAAGAGATAAAACATACTATCATGAGACATTTCCTTTTCTAAAACTGTGATAATCAAGTAGTAAAAGTTTTCTTCCCAAAATGCAGGTGGGTAAGAACAACAAGGATATTAAATTTGAAAAAGAATCAGAGGAGCCAAGATTGGGAAAAATTGTGAACTTAGGTTTGAACTTTGCAAAAGATACCAAGTCCAATTCTGGTGAGGTTGTTGAAACAATATGTCGAATATGTGCAAAGGACATTTACGTAATGACTACTTTTTGAAGTGTGACGATCTATTAAACAATTGCTTCTCAATGTAGGTGGTTGAGAACAACAAGGGTACAGATTTGTTGCAGAAGAGGAGCCAAAATTCGCAAAGGCTGTGGAAGACATCAAGTTGAGTTCTCCTAACCAATAGGGAGTCCAATACCAATGAGGTTGTCAAATCATGACATCTGAACATGGAGACACAAAATTGACACTATCCAAAGATGTTGAAAGTCTGTAGAAGACATCAAGTTAAATTCACCAAAGGATAGGGAGTCCAATGCTAATGAGGTTGTCAAATCAAAACATCTGAACATGGAGACAACAAAATTGACACTATCCAAAGATGTTGAGGAGCAAAAGTCTAAGATAAATTCACTGGATGCTCAACTAATTGAGGTTAGTCTTCTTGTACTATATTCTGGTACTCTACAATTTGAGTATTTGGTTGTGCACTAACACCGCATCCTTCAATATCTGTTGAACTGGTATTGACTTGTCATTAAGCAACTGTTAGAGTAGCCTGCGGACCCCCCCCCCCCCCCCACAACCAAAACCCCCAAATTGGTGGAATTATTTAGTTTGCAAATATTTGTTGAAGCTTTAGATTAAATCAGTTTTATTTAAGCATTTAAGCAAAATATGGGTAATATGTATATGGGCACAATTTATTGATTTGATTGATCGCTTTGACATCCTTTAGCTAATAATCAGTTCTTCCTTATTTTGCATTATCATCGTGTCATTAGAAAGCTTTATGTGCCATTTAAAATTATAGCACTGGGGGTGCTCATTGTAGTAATAAGATAGTTTTCTTCTGTAACTTCGTAAAAAAAAAGAGAAGGCAAAATATGGGTAGTACGTATTTCTCTATTGAGCTTCCTTCAAATGGTCTTTTCCTTTTCGTACATATATTCGACAACGTCTATATTGGTGGAATTATTTAGTTTGCAAATATTCGTTGAAGCTTTAGATTAATTCAGTTTTATTTAAGCATTTAAGCAAAATATGGGTAGTACGTCCACTGTTGAGCTTCAAATTGAGGCACAATTTATTGATTTGATTGATTCCTGATATTTTGTATATTAACAGGTTCACCTCTTAATCTAGGCAGGAGTAGGAAGGGCCGTTAACGCAGATACATCAGAGTCGAGAAGTTGGTCAATCATATATTACCGCCACATTGATTGCTATGGCACATACGTTCTAGTTGATGATCAAGATCAGACCCTGTTAGTTATGTGTAGTCCCACATTGGAATGAGAGTAATATGTACTTTGTAGACTATAACTATAAATAGGACCTTTTGTATTATATTGAGTATCTAATATCTATAATATATTCTCTCCCGTGCTTTCTCACATGGTATCAGAGCAATTGTGAGAGATTTATCGCTGTGCATAAATTTCAGCGACTCCGGGAAGAAAAAATCAGTCGACCGGAAGTCTTTCCAGCAAATACAGGTCTGCCGCAAGTGAAAAAATTATTTTTCGTCAGTGTTGTGCATAAACCAATACCACCACAAAGTAGATCGGGCTCCGACGACAAACCCATAAAAGAATCTCCGTCAGAAGACCCTCCACGCGTTGCCATTCGCTGCCGGAAGAAAATTTTCCGGAGAAGTTCCGACGTCGCGTGGGCCAATTCCGGCCATTTTTTGGCGACGACTCTTCAGGACAGATTGTTCCCCTTGCAATTCCGAGCCTACCCATCAAGGTTACATCAGATTTTGACGGCTTTTTTTATTCCGGCGCGCTACAGTGTTTTCCGGTGAACAGTAACAGTGAAAAAAATTTCCCTTTCACTTTGGTTGTTAGCTAGGCCTCACGGAGGTTGTTAGAATTTTTTTTCATAACAAAAATGGGAACCGATACTTTGAATAATCGGATGGTTTCTTTAGCGGATTATATTTAGTTCCTTCAGTACAAAACATGTAAGCAGTCATCTTCTGAGATAACTTCTGTTGTTCAAACAGGTAATAATGTGACTTGTTTCTCCCAATTTTCATCCTCTGAGTCTTGGGTCATTGATTCAGGTGCATCAGATCATATTTTTAGTAACAAATCTCTTTTCACTACTATTTCGTATTCTCAATCTCTTCCAAGAGTCACAATGGCCAATGAGTCTCAAACCATGGCAATTGCAATAGGTCAAGCAAGCCACTTCCTTCCTTACCTTTAGATTCAGTCCTTTATGTTCCCAATAGTCTTTTTAATCTCATAGATGTTAGTCGCTTAGTCAAATCACTTAAATGCGCTGTTTTATTTCTTGATGACCATGTTTTTATACAGGAACGCAGTACGGGGCAGGTCATCGGTACCAGGCGTGAATCAAACCGGCTTTATTACCTTATCCTTGTTAAATCTCATGGACTCACATCTTGTCTTCCTTCAACAACTTGTCCTGTTACTGATTCACCAGATCTATTACATAAACGGTTGGGACATCCCAATTTGTCAAAACTTCAGAAAATGGTATCTGGTTTATCTCACTTGTCAGCTCTAGAGTGAGTCCTGTCAGCTCGGTAAGCATACTCACTCCCATTTCCCTCGGCGTCTTGATAATCGAGCAGAGTCACCTTTTACTTTAGTCCATTCAGATGTTTGGGGTCCTAGTCGGGTCAGTTCCACCTTGGGATTCCGCTACTTTGTCAGTTTCATTGACGATTATTCCAGGTGCACTTGGATGTTTTTGATAAAAAATTGATCTGAGCTGTTTTCTATTTTCCAGACCTTCCACGCTGAAATTCAAAATCAATTTGAGGTTTCTATTCGCATATTTCGTAGTGATAATGCCTGATAGTATTTGTCTTCCCCATTTCAGCAGTTTATGAATTCTCATGGGATTATTCATCAAATAACTTGTTTGTACACATCTCAACAAAATGGGGTAGCTGAAAGAAAGAATAGACATCTTATTGAAACTGCTCGTACCCTATTCATACTATTTCATGCTCCGTTGCGTTTTTGGGGGGATGCACTTCTTATATCTTGCTATCTTTTTAATCGTATGCCATCTTCAGCTATCCAAAACCAAGTTCCATTCTCTGTCATGTTTTCCCACTTATATTTATTCTCTCTTCCACCCCGTATCTTTGGAAGCACTTGTTTTGTCCATAACCTTACTCCAGGAACAAATAAGTTAGCTCCTCATGCTCTTAAGTGCGTATTTCTGGGTTACTCGAGAACACAAAAAGGGTATCGATGCTATTCTCCTGACCTCCAGCGGTACCTTTTGTCCGATGATGTTACCTTCTTTGAAACCCATTCATACTTCACAGGTCCAGGTAATCACTTAGATATTTTTGAGGTACTACCAGTTTCATCTTTTGGAGATTCAGTCACTATATCCCATTCATCTTCCTCTACATCTCAAGCTCCACCACCTACAGCTCCAGTTGTAGCTCCACCACCTATAGCTCCAGCTCCACCACCTACAACTCCAGTTGTAGCTCCACCACCTATAGCTCCAGTTCCTTCACATAATCTAGTTCAACCTTCTGCAGCTCCACTACTCTTGACTTATCATCGTCGTCCACATCCAGCATCATGTCCAGGTGATTCACGTCCTGCATCAGATTCTGCACCTACTGTGGACTTGTCTCCTCTTAGTCAACCAATTGCACTCCGCAAAGGTGTACGATCCATACTTAATCCTATTCCCCACTATGTCGGTTTAAGTTATCATCGTTTGTCGTCACCTCATTATACTTTTATATCTTCTTTGTCCACTGTTTCTATCCCTAAGTCTACAAGTGAGGCACTATCTCATCCAGGATGGCGATAAGCTATGATTGACGAGATATCTACTTTACATGCGAGTGGCACTTGGGAGCTTGTTCCTCTTTCTGCAGACAGGTCTACTGTTGGTTGTCGTTGGGTTTATGCAGTCAAAGTCGGCCCGGATGGCCAGGTTGATCGACTTAAGGCTCGTTTTGTTACAAAAGGATATACTCAGATTTTTGGGCTTGATTATAGCGATACTTTCTCTCCCGTGGCTAAAGTAGTATCTGTTCGTCTTTTTTTTTGTCCATGGTTGTTGTACGTCATTGGCCTCTTTATCAGTTTGACATTAAGAATGCTTTTCTCCACGGTGATCTTGAGGAGAAAGTTTATATGGAGTAACCACCTGATTTTGTTGCTCAGGGGGAGTTTAATGGTTGTGTATGCAGATTGCGCATGTCACTATATGGTTTGAAACAGTCCCCTCGAGCTTGGTTTGGTAAGTTCAGCACAATTATTCAGGAGTTCGGTATGACTCGTAGTGAGGCTGATCACTCTGTGTTTTATCGGCATTCTGCTCCTAATCTGTGTATTTATCTGGTGGTTTATGTTGATGATATTGTTATTACTGGCAATGATCAGGATGATATTACTAATCTGAAGTAGCATCTCTTTCAGCACTTCTAGACTAAGGATCTAGGCAGATTGAAGTATTTTCTAGGTATTGAGGTCGCTCAGTCTAGCTTAGGTATTGTTATTTCACAGCGGAAGTATGCCTTAGACATTCTTGAGGAGACTGGAATGATGGGTTGCAGACATATTGACTTTCCTACGGATCTGAGTGCTAAGCTTCTGCCTGGACAGGGGGAGCCTCTTAGAGACCCTACGAGATATAGGAGGTTGGTTGGCAAATTGAATTACCTCACAGTGACTAGACCTAGCATTTTTTTTCGGTGAGTGTTGTAAGTCAGTTTAAGGATTCTCCTTGTGATAGTCACTAGGATGCAGTTGTTCGCCTTTTTCGGTATATAAAGTCAGCTCCAGGCAAAGGATTACTATTCGAGGATCGAGGCCACGAGCAGATTGTTGGGTACACAGATGCTGATTGGGCAAGATTACCTTCTGATAGATGTTCTACATCTGGATATTGTGTTATAGTAGGAGGTAGTTTGGTCTCGTGGAAGAGCAAAAAACAGAATGTAGTTGCTTGATCTAGCGCTAAAGCCGAATATCGAGCCATATCTATGGCAACGTGTGAGTTAGTTTGGGTCAAGCAGTTGCTCAAGGAGTTAAAGTTCGGAGAATCAGCAATATGGACCAAGCTGCTCTTCATATTGCGTCAAATCCGGTGTTCTATGAGAGGACTAAACACATTGAGATCGACTGTCACTTTGTCAGAGAAAAAGTATTTTCAGGAGATATTGTTACAAAGTTTGTAAAGTCGAATGATCAACTATCAGATATTTTCACTAAGTCTCTTACCGGTTCTCGTATTAATTATATGTGTAACAAGCTCGATACATATGATGTGTATGCACCGGTTTGAGGGGGAGTGTTAATTATGTGTAGTCCAATATTGGAATGGGAGTAATATGTACTTTGTAGACTATAGCTATAAATAGGACCTCTTATATTATATTGAGTATCTAATATCAATAATATATTTTCTCCCGTGCTTTCTCACAGACCTAAAGTGGTAAAAGACAAACTTAGTTCATATTACTTTCTCGGAAACCCCCTCTCCCAACATAACTTTTTTGCATCTCCAGATTCTTTTTTCCTTTTAAGATCCTGCTTAACTGATATATATATTCTTTGATATCCCAGATCTTGTGCAATGGCCCAGGAACATGTACTCCACTATGTCTAATTGCCTTCTTTTTTAAGTTTCGAATGTTAGAGAGTGATATTTATGTTTTCCTTTTTCGATTTTCTTCAGTATGACTAAATTGCATATTAAAAAATGCTTGATCCAAATCCCAGTAAGTTTGAAGTTATACATGGATCATATATGTTACTATATTCCTGATTTGGGATGTCAGGCTCATCAGAGGTTGATTTCAAAATGCATCCCACATAACTTTAATTGTACAGAGGCGATAAAATGTATATTAATTGTTAGACCATTTCTATATTCTCTTTTTGGGCATCATGGTAGATGTTATTGTGAACTCTATTGACCAGTAGTCAAGCTTACTTTAATAATCCTGTCATATTCCTACACCATTGGCCCTTCCTTCAAATTAAAAATAATAATAAAAAGAAAACTAAACAAGAACAAATAGATGAAAAAGGAGAGAAAAAAGTTAATAAACCGAACATTGCACTAGATGTCTTAAGAGTCATACTGAGTTATTCACCTTGATAACTCTATACAATAACATACCCAGTATAATCCCACAAGTGAGATCTGGAGAGGGTAGTGTGTACGCAAACCTTACCCTACCTGGCGAGGTAGAGAGGTTGTTTCCGATAGACTCTTGGCTCAAGAAAAGGTGAAAAGAGAGAGAAAGAAAGAAGACGAAGAAGAGAGAGGAAGAAGAAAGAAAGAATAAGGGGACCACGGACGATAAGGAAAAGGGGAAAAAGACAACAACAATAACAACAACAAGAAGAAGTAAAAGAAAAAGTAGCATCAAATAGTAACAAAATGGAAAATATGATACACACAGAGAACGAAACAATAAGCAAATACTAGGGGTCAAAGAATACGGAAAAAACAAGGGAGCTACTAATACTACTAAAAATAAAACAGGGAACTCTCGACTACCTACTAGCCAACTACCATAATCTTCGACCTCCACACCCTTATATCCTAGGTCATGTCCTCAGTGAGCTGAAGTAGCGCCATATCCTGCCTAATCACCTCTCCCCAATACTTCTTTGGCATTCCTCTACCTTTCTCAGCCCCACCACGACCAGCCTCTCACACCTCCTGACAGGAGAATCCGTACTCCTCCTCTGCACGTGCCCGGACCATCTCAGCCTCAACTCCCGCATCTTGTCCTCCACGGGGCCCCCTTCAACTTTATCCTGAATAACTTTGTTCCTAATCTTATCTCTCCTGGTATGCCCACACATCCATCTTAGCATCCTCATTTCGGCTACTTTCATCCTCTGAACATAGGAGTTCTTGACCGGCCAACACTCAGCCTCATACAACATAGTAGGTCTAACTACCACTTTGTAGAACTTACCCTTAAGTCTTGGTGGCACCTTCTTATCACACAAAACACCAGATGTGAGCTTCCATTTCACCCACCCCGCACCGATACGGTGGGAGACCTCATCATCAATCTCCCCGTTACCTTGGATTATAGACTCGAGATACTTGAAACTACCGCTCCTCGAGATGACTTGGGTATCAAGCTTCACATACACGCCCGCTTCACGAGTCTCGTCACTGAACTTACATTCCAAGTATTCCGTTTTGGTCCTGCTCAACTTGAAACCTTTAGACTTTAGGGTCTGCCTCCAGACCTCCAGCCTCGCATTAACCCCACTTCTCGTCTCATCACTTAGCACTATGTCATCGGCAAATAACATGCACCATGGAACCTCCCCTTGAATGTGTCGCGTCAGCACATCCATTGCCAGAGCAAATAAGAACGGGATAAGAGCCAATCCATGGTGCAACCTCATCACTACTGGGAAGTGATCTGAGTCACCTCCCATTGCCCTCACCCGAGTCTTAGCACCATCATACATGTCCTTGATTACCCTAGTGTATGCTACCGGAATGCCGCTAACCTCTAAACATCTCCACAGAACCTCCCTCGGGACTTTATCGTACGCCTTTTCTAGGTCTATAAACACCATGTGTAGGTCCTTCTTTCTCTCCATATACTGCTCTACCAATCTCCTCAATAGATAAATGGCTTCCGTAGTCGATCGCCCCGGCAAGAATCCAAACTAATTCTCAAAAATAGACACACTCTTCCTCGCCCTGACTTCCACCACCCTCTCCCAGATTTTCATAGTATGACTCAGCCACTTGATACCCCTATAGTTATTGCAGTTTTGGACATCACCCTTATTCTTGTACAAGGGAATCATCATACTTCACCTCCATTCTTCGAGTATTTTCTTCGTCTTAAATATAACATTAAACAACCCAGTAAGCCACTCCAAGCTTGCACGGCCCACACTCTTCCAAGATTCTACCGGGATCTCGTCTGGCCCAGTCGCACTTCCCCTGCTCATCTTACGCATCGCTCCCATAACATCTTCGACCTTAATATGCCTACAATAGCCAAAAATCACGCAGACTCTCGGAGTGCTCCAACTCACCCAGCACAATGCTTATGCCCCCTCCTCGTTCAACAGTCTGTGGAAGTATGTCTGCCATATTCGTCTAATATGAGCGTCTTCCATCAATACTATGCCGTCCTCGTTTTTGATGCACTTCACTTGGTCCGAGTCATGAGCCTTTCTTTTTGGGTAACATGTATAACTTCTTGTCCCCGCCTTTGCACCCAAGTTCTACATACATGCGTCCAAAGGCAGCAGTCTTAGCCACCATAACCGCTAACTTCGCCTCTTTCTTTGCCTTCTTATAACATTCCCAATTTGTCCTCTTTTCCTCCTCGTTTGTGCTCTCAATGAATTTCAAATAAGCCGCTTTCTTGACTTCAACTTTACCTTGGATCTCCGCATTCCACCACCAGTCCCCTATACATCTCCCAGGGTATCCCTTTGTAACCCCTAAAACCTCTCTCACAGCTTCCCTAATGTAGTTTCCTGTCGCATCCCCACCACTCTTCCAGGCCCACATCGCCAGCAAACTCTCCCCTAACTCATGGGCTTTGTCCTTAGTCAAGTTTCCCCACTTGACTCTAGGTTGACTGCACACTGTTCTCTTCTTTCTATTCCTCTTGATCCCCAAATCCATTTACCAGGAGCCTATGTTGGGTCGTGCGATACTCACTCAGGATGACCTTGCAATCCATGCAAAGACCTCTATCATATTTCCTACAGAGAAGATAGTTTATCTGAATTCTGGCCACCGTACCCTGGAAAGTGACCAGGTGCTCCTCCCTCTTTGGGAAATTCGAGTTAGCTACTACCAAATCAAAAGCTCTAGCGAAATCCAACAGCAAAGTACCTCCCTCGTTCCTATCTCCAAATTCGAACCCTCCATTCATATCATCATAACTCCCAGCATTAGCCCCGATATGGCCATTGAAATCCCCTCCAATGAAAATCTTCTCGGTGCGCAGAATACTACGCACCACCTCGTCCAAGTCTCCCCAGAATTGCCTCTTGACCTCCTCGCCCAAGCCTACTTGAGGATCATAAGCATTAATTACACTTAAAGTAAGCCCCCCAATCACAAGCTTAACCGCCATCACCCTATCTCTTACCCTCCTAACCTCGACCACTAGCTCCCTAAGATCACTGTAAACTAAAATACCAACCCCATTCTTGCCCCCAACACCTCCAGAGTACCACAGTTTATACCCGCTAACATCACGTGCCTTAGTACCCTTCCACCTGGTCTCCTGGACACACGCTATGTTGATCCTCCTTCTCTGAAGAATCCTACCCAACTCTATAGTCTTACCCGTCAACGACCCTATGTTTCAGGACCCAACTCTCAGTCTAGAAGCTTCCTTGTCCCCCTTCCCACCCTTGCCCCCCACCTCCTGCCCCACCCGAAGACATGACTTTACTCTCACATCGTAAACCACAATCACTATAAAGTAAGGGTACTACTTAATCACTACCACTCAACCAACAGAGAGCTAGAACAGAGGAAAGTATGCTAAGAATATGAGAACTTAACAAGTTAAAAGTGTCAAGAACAAGTACAAAAACTCAAGCAAGTATTAGCACAATTAATCTACCCGAGGAGACATATGTAATATGCAAGGTTGAATTGAATACAAGGCACTACCAACAAAGAAAATATGAAAACTTAACGAGTTAAATGTGTCAAGAACAAGTTCAAAAACAAGAACAAAAACTCAAGCACGTACTAGCGCAATTAATCTACCTAAAGATACAGATGCAACAAGCAAGGTTGAATTTAATACATGCACTACCAATATAGAAATAGACAGATGTAACAGAGAACAAACCGACTAAAAAACTGCAACTAAAAATGGAGAGATGAACCTGGAAATCGGAGAGCTGGCCGGAAGTTGGGTGGTTGATTCCGCCGGCAAATCCTGGGTAGTGGTCGCCGGAAATCTTGTTCTGCAATCTCAGCTTCAAGAAAGTGATCAACAAAAAAATGGAGATTGAACTGTAAGAGGCGGGCTGTTGAGTTTAAAGTTCAAACTCAAGAAATAGAAGGGGTGAATAATGTTGTCAAACCTTGATTTAGCGGGAAATAGGATTTGGTAAAGCTACTTACTTTTTTGCTCTTACTTCCAACCTCAAGCTGTCATTTTGAGGTGCTAATGAAACTTTTAGCTTCAGGTCTTGGGAAAAAGGTGGTCATCTGTTTTCTATGTCGTGAGCATTGCAAGAGTCAGGAGACTTTCTTTGAGTGGTTTGCTTCTTTACAAGTTACCCATGGTTGATCAAATTATTTGTCCAATGGCCACTAATGAAAGAGAATTATCCTCGAGCTCATTATGTGCGTTCGAAGGAACTTAATGGTATAATGTTACGCCTTACTTTTCTTAGATAATGCCGAAAACCCAACTCCTTGTACAGTAGACCTTTAGACCAGTAAACAAGAACCTTCAAATTAGTGAAAAATCAAAATCACATCTTCTAAATCAAGTCACCAGAAAATTCACCATTTTTTAAAACCCCAAATCTTTTTTTTTTTACAAAAAAATCCCTCTGTTGCTGCCCATATTCTACTTGATTTTGAGGCTGAAAGGACCTTGGTGGGGGTGAACTTTTTTGTGCAAGAATTTTTTTTTTCTTTTTTCTTTTTCTTTTTTGGTATTTTTAATTAGAATCATCAAATCTTTCTCGCTTTTTAAAGCGTGTAATTATGCGTTTTATCCAACTCGGCAAAGAAAATGTCACATAGACTTGGTCAATGATCAGAAGGTTTAAAATATTACGTTTGAACAAGTAGATGTGTCTAGATGAAACTTTGTTAAGTATGAGGACCAATATGTCAAAATCGAACAAGTAGATGTGTCTATTAGGCTATTTTGCCATAAAACAATGGGGTAGGTTTCAAAATTGTCCAGGCTTTCAAAACTAAATACAAAATCCTAGCAGAATAATGATATTTATATCCAATGGCATCAACATATTTTTATTTAAATAAGAAACGTATGTATCACAAACAAAGTCTTCCTAAAATCACGCATAACAACATAAGCTTTTAATTCTCACACAACCGTTTCTTAATTTCTCGCAAGAATGACTTTCACAAGAAATAATTATTGGTTTAATATATATTCAATTAGCAACATTAATTATATAAAATGTATAATACTCAAACGATGCCATTATATATTTATAGAATAATTTTGGTATATTTCATACTCAATTATATAAGTGGTATAATAATGGCATAATGTATATGCATTCTATGTATATTTGGGTCTTCTATTTAGAATAATCTTGGTATATTTTTTCATACTCAAATATATAAGTGGCATAATAATGGTATAATGTATATACGTTCTATGTATATTTGGGTTTTCTATTTAGAATAATCTTGGTATATTTACATAATAATTATGGTATATTGAATATTTAAATATAGAAATGGCATAACATGGTAATTTTATCAAATATACATCCAATATACTATAAAGTATACATCTTATTCTTTTTTTTCTATTTTATTTTCTTTGTTCTTTTTTTTTTTCCAAAGCGAGAAGAGATAAAAACAGATAAGAAGGGCATGGGTAAATAATGGTGCTTTTCTGACGCTGTTCCTTTTTCAGATCTGAAGGTGATGGATTTACCATTTCCTTTTGCTGGTCGTTGACAGATTCAGAGGTTAAAAATGGAGGGGCTATGGTGATTAGGTTGAAAAGGGTGAAGGTGGAAGATGAGAGAGAGAGAGAGAGAGAGAGAGGGAGGGAGGAAGAATAGATATGGGGCAGGGGATACGAGAAATTTGAGGGGAGATGGGATAATAGGGTATAAAATCTATTAATTAGTGGGTCAAATGTTCTTTTTAATTAATCCCTTATTTTGTGGACCTGTTAATGTTTTAATCAATCTCATAATATTTCAATACTGCTAAAAATGTAAAAGAATTTGCTATTTTTGGAATAAACAAAAAGTAGTTTTATTTAAGAGAATAATTTTTAAGAAAGGACCAACCGTGTCAAAAACTCTAAAACGATAGTAATAAATACCAGAGCTTTGGTAGGAGTGAGAGTAGTATAAAACACTTCAAATATATGCAATGCTGGTGGTTATTTGGTGCATTTGGTTTGAAATGTAACCTAGGACATCACAGATAAGTCAGTTATATTGAGATAGAAATTTACTTTTCGAATTAAAACAAAAAGTGTTTGGCAATTTTCACGATTCATATACAGAGCTTCCTTCTTACACTTGGCTATTTAGTCTTTGTTATGTCATATTGGGTATTGGGTAACACTTCATTAAAATGGTTTGGATGTGGCAGTTATACTAAAGAGTGTTTTGGAGACTTCGATCAAGTAGTAAGACTGAAACTTTCAAGTAAGTAATAGAGCTTGTAACATCAATCAAAGGTCAGCAACTGACGGTAGTTTTTGCGTAAGAGAATTGGAAAAGGCCTTCTGAAATGAGAGCTAGGGAGTGTGGAAGGTAGTATTTTTATATTCCAGTTTTGCTCGTTCTTGACATCAAATTCTTGATTTAACTTGTCTCTGATTGAACAGTAGTTTGATATGTTTTAGTTGATTCTAAGATTTCACATGTGTTTTCTTTTGGCCTAAAATGTGTCAAATTCTTGGAAGATGAGAGTTGGGAATGTTACTTCCCACAAGATTTTGGTCAGCTAGATTGTAAGCCGTATGGTGGATCTGCTTTGTATTTTGTGGCTTGGAATTGAATACCTTCGTTGATAAGTAAAGCCTGCATTTGAGATGGATTTTTCATTTCAAAAGGGAAAAGGAAATAGAAATCAAACAGAAACATGCGCAAACAGATAAAACTCAGCTGGACCTCAGCAATAATTCATTGAGATCAGTGGTTTCTTAGTAGGATACGGCTTGTGGTAGGGGCGGCAAACCGGCGGGTCGAGTAGAAAACGGGTAATACACAAGTGGATATAATATCCGACCCGACACATATCTAATACGGATTGAAAATGAGTTAATCGGCAGATAATATGGATTTTCATATTGTCCATGACTTCTTGAATATAATCATTTTTGGGAGAATTCCTAGCAGATGCGGATCTAGGACTTCGATGTTCAGTGTGCCATATTGCTTTGAATGTAAACGTATTGCTATTTACACGGTCCAATAAATAGGATAAATATCTGGTCGCTTTGATCTATTTTGGGCATCGATTTGGGTGGTAGCTTTGATCTATTTTGGGCATCGATTCAGTTTATTCGTCATTTTTTTCGAATTAAAAAATATATTAATAATTATGACAACTTGGCGCAAATCATAAAACTAACAAAAATATTACTAATGTTATAAATATACATCTTTCAATTATAATTATCCTCAACGAGTTTTCATATTTTGAAGACGGTCTATAACGATATCATTACTTATATTTGCAAATACTCCATGCTTTTTGGTGAAATATCAAAATAACCATGCAAATTTAAAAGACTATAATATAATCAACTTTCATCATTTTCTAAAATCTAAACCTTTTTTCTATTTATATTTTACTATTTAAACACATCTCATTTATATTTATGTGATTTTTTAAAATTGTATAGTACTTATTAATATGAAGGTTGCCCACACCCGGGACTAATACTTAAAGAAAAGGAGAAAAAGTCAAGAATTAATCTATCTATACTATATTAAAAGCACGAAACCCCTTAGCGAAATGTTGTTCGCCTTTTTTACCTTTAAAATAAAATTCACATTCGACAAAATAGTAATTGAATTATTTACTTAATTTAGGAATTTGAAATCAGCTAAAATTTTGCTTACTAAATTTTTCTTTATTTGAACTACAATATATGAAATCCTAATATTTAGGACTTTAAAATCAATAGAATTTTACCTTATATAAATTATTTTATTATTTGAACTAATAGATAAACTCGATAATAATAAATGCAATTGGCTAGTATTAAAGATTTTAAAAGAACTAAATAAATTGATAAAAGCACGACAAACTATCAAAGATGACGTGAATATTAAATTGTATACAAAATGTTGGGTTCTAAAACGTATAGCAAAATTTTACCTCATATGCACTACTTATGTTTTTTCTTTTTTATAATCATGTTCATTGAAAGTTCAAAAAGTTTTACACTTTCAAAATTTGAGTCATTTAATTAATTTTTCAATATTTAAAACTTTGACATTAACTAAACCTTAAAAGACTAAATCTCTCTCTATTTGAATTAGTATTATCATAAAATTCTAATGAATTAAATGTTTAGAACTTTGATATTAACTAAAATTTTGAAGACTAAATCTCTCTTTATTTGAATTATATTTTATCATAGAATTCTAACCAATTAATTTTATATACTTAATTATCTTGGAAAAAAAAAAGACTAAGTAAAAAACTATGTAAAGTGGATATTGTCGGTTGGCAATCATCTAATTTTCCGTATTCTTAATTATTGATTTTTAACCAGTAAAGAGAAAAATCAAGTTTTTAAATCGTCATACACTATATAATCTCGCATAAACTAAAAAGGAGGCAAATATAATTTGCGAAGTTGAAATGATAAAGTTATAAAACTAGAACTAAATTGAAGTTAAATATATGAAATGATGATTGATGAATTTTATGGAGTAGAATCTGTAATGAATCAACCGGCCATTTTGACTTTTAGAACCCCGTTCCCCTAAATTAAATTTCTCGTATATGCTTTTATTAATTTATGACTTGCGGGGATGGTTGGTTCAGAATTTGAAAGTGATCGGGTTGAAATCGAATCAATTGGTTGCTTAGTTTGGCTTTAACAAGCAAAGTTTGACTTCGGTCAACATTTTGAGAAAACGACCCCGGAATCGGGATTTGACGGTTCCAATAGCTCCGTATGGTGATTTTGAACTTAGGAGCGTGTTCGAAATTTCATTTGAAAGTCCGTAGTTAAATTAGGTTTGAAATGGCTAAAACACGAATTTAAGTTTGGAAGTTTGACCGGGGAGTTGACTTTTTGATATAGGGGTCGGAATCTAGTACCGAAAATTTTTATCCGGATTTGATTTGATAGGTTTTGACACTGAATGTAGAAGTTGGAAATTTTAAGTTTTATTAAGCTTGAATTGGAGTATGATTCGTGATTTTAGCGATGTTTGATGTGATTTGAGGTTTCGACTAAGTTCGTATGATATTTTAGGACTTGTTGGTATATTTAGTTGAGGTCCCGATGAGCTCGGGTGAGTTTCGGACGGCTAACAGATCATTTTTGACTTTTGGGAGATTCCTAATAGCTGCTGGTATTTTTCATCTGATTTCCTTATACGCGATTGCGTAAGTTCGTCTGCGATCGCGTAGGGTAATTTGGGCAGAGGTGACCTTGTTCTACGCGATTGCGTTGGCTTGTTTGAGGCAGTGATATTTTTGTTCTTCGCGATCGCGTGAATAGGGCTGCGATCGCGTAGGTGTGGGAGTTTGGTATTCGCGAATGCGTGAGGAAGGTCGCGTTCGCGTAGAGTAAGTGGAGCAGAAGGGGAGGCCAAGTGTTTGTGCTTCGCGATAGCGTGAATTGGTTTGCGATCGTGAGGGCCTGTAAGTTTGAACTTCGCGATCGCGTGGACAAGTCCGCGATCGCGTAGAGTTATTTTTGGGTAGTCAAAATTTGTGCTACGCGATCGCGTGAGGAAGTTCGCGATCGCGTAGAAGAAATCACTGGGCAGAGAGTTTAAGTTCTGAAAATAGGACTTCCATTTTTACCGATTTGGAGCTCGGATTGAGGCGATGTTTGGAAAAGTTTCAGAGAAAATAATGGGGTAAGTGTTCTTAACTCAATATTGGTTAAATTATCCGAATCCATCACCGTTTTTATCATTTAATTGGTGAATTAAGTTAGAAAAGTTTGAAAAACCCTCTTGGATTGATTTGAGGATTTGAGGGCCGAATTGTTATCAGAATTTAGTAATTTTGGTATGGGTAGACTCGTGGTTGAGTGAACGTTCATAATTTTAATAATATTTTTGAGTTAATTTCGGATTTTTATTGAAAAATATAATATTTTCTTATGAAATTGATTTCTATAATTTTTAATGATTGTATCGAATTATTTTGGCTAGATTCGAGCCATACGGAGTTGGATAATCTAGGAAAATGCCTACTAGTGGATTAAATTGGAGCAAGTTGAGGTAAGTCTATTGTCTAATCTTGTGAGGGGAAAATTACCCCATAGGTGATTAAATTAATAATTATTGCTAATTGTCGGGGCTACGTACGCACGAGGTGACGAGAGTACGTACGTAGCTACTATCTATGCTAAAGTCCGGATAGTTTAGGACTCAAAGCATGAATTATGTGCGTAAGTTGTATCTTTTATTTAATTAAATTATTTGAACTATATTGTGAAATTTTAGAAAAAGTTAGTAAAATATGGAAATCTCATATATACTTAATTTTTTGTTTAAATAAATTAATTGTTAAAAGAAATTACTCATCCTCTCGAATTAATCTTATAATAAATATACTCTCATTCCGGAGGTACATAAGAAAATGTCTCCCTTTCTTGTGGAGCGGGCCGAACGCCTCGGCAGTATAGATGCATCTATGGATCGCGCCGCACGTCCCTCGACAGTGTACACGACACTCTGGATTAGGCCGTACGGTCTCGACAGAAATTGTGCCTAATAATAATAATTACACGATACCTTGATATTTTAGTTGCAGCGTATGAATTTAATTAATAGATTGGAAATTGTTGCATTTGAAGGAATTTAATTATTTCTATTGGTTAAATAAGATTATTGTTAGCTCTATGAATCATGTTGATCTAAATAATTCTATATTTTATTTCAATTATTATTATTGACCCTTAGTGAGTGTCAAAGTCGACCTCTCGTCTCTACCTCTTCGAGATTAGGCTTGATACTTACTGGGTACACGTTGTTTACGTACCCATGCTACACTTGCTGCACTTTTTGTGCAGGACCTGAGACAGGTGCTATAGTTGGACCTATCAGCGCACAACCACGTTATCCAGAGGCTTAGTAGTGAGCTGCCTTTCTGAGCCGTTCTGCAGCAACTAGTGCCTCTTCTTGAAATTTTATTCTGTCTATTTCATTCAGACAGTATTTAGAATTTTTGTATAATCTACTAGATGCTCATACACTTGTGACACCAGGTCTTGACACACACACTAGTAGAATTTTTGGATTTAATTATTTTCTTGGTTATTTTAATTTACCAGATCTTTTCACATTGTCTTGATTATTGAAAGTAAGAAGAGTTTAATTATTCGGTTACTTTTCAAAAGAGTTGAATATGGTTTAAATCACTAGTTGGCTTGCCTAGCTGTATCGTTGGGTGCCATCACGACCTATAGGTGAAATTCGATCGTGACAACATGGTATCAGAGCACTAGGTTCACGTAGGTCTCACAAGTTATGAGCAGGCCTAATAGAGTCTTGTGGATCGGTACAAAAATATCTATACTTATCTTCGAGAGGCTATAGGGTGTTAGAAAACTACCTTTCTTCATATTCCATTGTGCAATTGATGTAGTACTACATAGCTTTCTCTTATTCTCTCACAGATGGTGAGAATGCGCTCTAACGAGGCTCCAGACCAGGGAAGATCTACTCCCCCAGTTGTTAGAGGCCGAGGCCGAGGCCGAGGCAGAGGCCGAGGGAGGGCTCCAACAGGTGTTAGGGGATGAGGACGTCCCAGGATTATTCCAGTTATGCCGCCAGTGGGTCCAGCAGAGGAACCCTTTATTGAGGAACAAGGTGAGGTGCCTGTGGCAGATCCAGCTCCGGTGGATTTCACGTCTGCACCAGGATTCCAGGATGTCATGGGTCGTATACTGCGGTTCATGGACACTATGACCCAGGCCGGTTTATTTCCGGCAAACCCAACCACATCTCAAGCGGGCGGGGGAGTGCAGACTCCGACCGCACAGTCTCAGGGGCAGGCATCTGCTGTATATCAGACCCAAGGTGCACTACCCGTGGGTGGAGTCCAGCCAGTGGCAGCAACTACACCTGAGCCCAGGCCAGCTGCAGCCGCTGATCCGTAGAAACTATTGGAGAAATGGACTAGACTACATCCTCTTGTCTTTGGGGGTGAGTGACATGAGGATCCCCAGGACTTTATTGATCGGTGCAGGGACAGACTGCACAGCATGAGGATATTGGAGTCTCATGGGGTAGACTTTGCTACTTTTCAGCTAGAGGGTAGAGCCCGTAGATGGTGGAAGTCTTATCTTCTTGCAGACCAACAGATTCTCCTCCCATGACTTGGTACATGTTCACCCGTATTTTCTTGGACAGGTATATTCTACCCTTCTAGAGGGAAGAGTTGCGATTTCAGTTTGAGCAGCTTCAGCAGGGTCAGATATCAGTGACCGATTATGAGGCGAGGTTCTCTGAGTTATCTCGCCATGCACTGATAATACTTCCTACTGAGGCGGAGAGAGTGCAGAGGTTTGTTGCGGGTTTACATACTGGCATTCAGGCCACTATGGCCCGAGAGGTTGAGATGGGTACTTCTTATGAGCTAGTCGTGGAGATAGCCCGGAGGATTGAGGGTGTGCGTCAGTGGAGCCGAGAGCAGGTTATGAGAGATAAGCGGTTTAGATATTCTGGAGAGTTTAGAGGTACTCCGTCTGGGGGTAGAGGTCAATTCGTGAGAGGGCAGTCCAACAGGCCCCCATATCCAACACCACCGCCTCCTCGTGGGTCCTCCTGTGAGACCTTATTTCAGTGTTATGCCAGAGAGTTCTTATCGCCCACCGGCTATTCAGGGTTCTTCCAGTGGGTATTTAGGTCACCAGGGCCAGATTCTTAGTCAACAGCCCATCGCACCTAAGAGTTATTACGAGTGCGGAGATCCTAGTCACATGTAGAGATTTTGCCCCAGGCTTTGGGGTAGACCAATGCAGTAGGGTCAGCAGCCTATGATTACCACACCAGTTACTCCACCAGTCATCCGACCACCAAGAGGTGGAGGACAGGTGGGTAGGGGCAGTCCCAGAGGTGGAGGTCAGCCAGGCAGAGGCCAGCCAGTTATCGCTCCAGCTCGGTTCTATGCTTTTCCGACCAGACCAGATGCAGAGGCCTCAGATGCCGTGATTACTGGTATTATTTCTGTTTGCGGCAAAGATGCCTCTGTATTATTTGATCCAGGGTCTACATATTCCTATGTGTCGTCTCTATTTCCTCATTTCCTAGGTGTTTCTCGTGAGTCCTTGAGTACTTCTGTTTATGTGTCCACTCCTGTGGGCGATTCTGTTGTTGTGAATCGGATCTATCGGTCCTGTATTATTACATTATGTGGTTATGAAACTAGAGCAGATCTTCTACTTCTTGAGATGACCGACTTTGAAATCATCCTAGGCATGGACTGGTTATCTCCATATCATGCCATCCTAGATTGTCATGCCAAGACTGTTACCTTGGCTATTCCAGCATTGCCTAGGCTGGAGTGGAAGGGTTCGTCTGTTAGTGTATTTAATCGGGTTATTTCTTTTATGAAGGCTCAACACATGGTTGAGAAGGGTTGTTTGGCTTATCTAGCCTATATTCGGGATACTACTGCAGAGACTCCGGCTATTGATTCAGTGCCTGTAGTTCGGGAGTTCTCCGACGTATTTCCTTCAGATCTTCCAGGCATGCCACCAGATCGTGATATTGATTTTTGTATTGACTTGGCTCCAGAAACCCAGCCTATATCTATCCTACCGTATCGCATGGCTCCAAAAGAATTGAAGGAGTTGAAAGAATAGCTTGAAGAGTTACTAGCCAAAGGGTTTGTCAGACCGAGTGTATCGCCTTGGGGTGCACCGGTATTATTTGTATAGAAGAAAAATAGAATGATGCGAATGTGTATTGATTATCGTCAATTGAAAAAAGTCATTATTAAGAACAAGTACCCATTGCCGCGTATTGATGATCTATTTGACCAGTTGCAGGGTGCTATGGTGTTCTCTTAGATCGACTTGAGGTCGGGGTACCATCAGTTAAAGATTCGGGATTCGGATGTTCCGAAGACTGCTTTCCGGACTAGATATGGTCATTATGAGTTTTTGGTGATGTCCTTCGGTTTAACTAATGCCCCGGCAGCGTTTATGGATTTAATGAACAGGGTATTCAGACCATATATTGATTTGTTTGTCATTGTCTTCATTGATGATATTTAAGTTTCATTTCAATGAAGATTGCATGAAGGCATTCGAGTTGCTTAAGTTTAAGTTGACTACTACTCCTATTATTACCGCATTATATTGAAGCTTGCCTTTTGAGCTCGTGTGTGACGCAAGTGATGTGGCGGTTGGAGAGGTGTTGGGGCAACGTATCAATAAAATCTTCCATCCGATCTATTTTGCAAGCAAGACCATGAATGATGCCCAAGTCAATTACACAATGACCGAAAAAGAGATCTTTGCTATTGTCTTTGCTATGGAGAAGTTCCGCCCGTACTCGATGGGTACAAAGGTAATTGTTCACACCAACCATGCGACGCTTCGGTATTTGATAAGCAAGAAAGATTCTAAGGCAAGGCTGATGCTATGAGTGCTTCTATTTCAAGAGTTTGATCTAGAGATTCAAGACCGCAAGGGTAGCGAGAATCAAGTGGTAGAGAACTTGTCCCGATTGGAGGATGGGAGGCCACATGACGGCCTTGAGATCAATGATTCATTTCCTGACGAGCAACTCCTAGCTGTTTCAATGACAAGGATGCCATGGTTCGCCGACTTAGCAAACTATCTTGTGAGTGGCATTGTATCGAATGAGTTCTCTTCAAACTAAAGGAAGAAGCTCAAACGGGATTGCCTTGACTATTACTGGGATGAGCCGTATCTTTTCCGAATATGTACCGATGGTGTGATCCGACGATGTGTGCCGGAGAAAGAACAAATGGGTATTCTTGAGGCTTGCCACTCTTCATCGTATGGTGGTTACCATGGTGGAGCAAGAACGGCGGAAAAAGTTTTGAGTTATGGATTCTATTGGCATACTCTCTACAAGGATGCTAGTGAGCTTGTTAAGCAGTGTGATGAATGCTAAAGGGCCGGTGGGATCTCAAAAAAGAATGAAATGCCTCTCACCACCATTTTGGAGATAGATATCTTCGATGTGTGGGGTATTGATTTTATGGGCCCGTTTGTTAGCTCTTGTAGGAACACCTACATTCTAGTTGCGGTGGATTATGTATCTAAATAGGTTGAGGCCATTGCTTTGCCCAAAAATGAAGCAAGGAATGTGGTGGAATTCTTGAAAAAGAATATCTTCACGAGGTTTGGTACCCCAAGAGCCATTATTAGTGATGGGGTTCGAATTTTTGCAACAAGGCTTTTTTATATCTTACTCACAAAGTATGGTGTCACTTACAAAGTATCAACCCCCTACCATCCTCAAGCAAGCAGACAAGTTGAAGTCTCCAACCGGGAGATAAAGAGTAGTTTGTCAAAGACAGTCAATGCCAACCAGACGGATTAGTTTAGAAAACTTGATGATGCTCTTTGGGCTTATAGAACGGCCTACAAAACACCGATCAGGATGTATCCATACCGGTTAGTGTTCGGGAAGGCATGCCATCTTTCGGTTGAACTTGAGCATAAGTCCATGAGGGCTTTGAAGAAGTTGAATCTTGAATGGGATTTCACAGCAAATCTAAGGATGTCACAAATTAATGAGCTTGATGAATTCCGGTATCATGCCTACACAAGCTCGTCTCTTTACAAGGAGAAGATGAAATGCCTCCATGACAAGTACATCCACAACAAGGAATTTAAAGAGTCACCATCTTATGCTATTGTTCAATTCCCACTTACAGATGTTTTCGGGCAAGTTGAAGTCAAAATGGAGTGGCCCCTTTGAAGTGGTGAATCTAAACCCCTTTGGTACTATAGATTTGAAAAATAAGAATGATAAGGTGTTTAAAGTCAATGTGCATCGAGTTAAACATTATCTTGGCAAGGTTGATGATGGCCACATTGTGGAGGTTCTTCATTTCAAATGATTAGTAATCTGTGTCGTGCCGCGACATTAAAACTGGCGCTTCTTAGGAGGCAACCCATGTACCTTTTTATTTTTCTTATTTTTCTTATTTGCTAGATAGCTTTGTTTTGTGCTAACTAGTTTTGAAGTGTATGCAGGAATGGGTGTGCATTGCAGGTACTGTGCAAGAAAAATTGGCTAAGTGTCACAAAAGTGCGGACCGCACCAAAATTATGCGGACCGCACAATTCTGTGTGCGGTCGCACAACTAGATGATAAAAAATGCATGGTCTCTGATATTTGGCCTGTCAAATTTCCTTAACAATTTGCGGCCGTACACAAAGTTATGCGGTCCGCACAAATTTTGTGGCCGCACTCACTCTTGTACAGACCACAGAAATTCTTCCAAGGTACAGGTAAGGAGTGCGGATCGCACTCAAAATTATGCAGCCGCACTCAAAATTGTGCAGTCGTACTCAGGTAAGTTCTGGTCCCGACGGGTCAACCTATAAATAGGGCTTTTCATAACTTTTCACACTTTACACTCTCTGAAATCTCAATCCCTAAGCAAGCACAGTACATACCCCATTAGCTCTAAATCTTCTCTCATTTCATCATGTTAGATTCTCACCTGCATCATTCACTACTAGTATGTTCAATCCATGTTAGATTTTTGTTCTTTCTTCTTAATTTGTGTTCTTGTTTTCTTTGATTAGTTTAGTTATTTTTAGGCCTATAAATGTCAAATGTGCTTAATACGTGCTTCAAAATCATGTGGGTAGCCTCGTATGTGTTAATTAGGGATTGGGCAGACCACTAAGCTTGTCAATTTGTGCAAACCATGTCCAAATTGTGATAATTTGCATGAACCCTAGTTTACTGCCCGTGAAATTCAAATTGTGCGGCTGCACACATTTTTGTGCGGTCTACAGTCCTTTAACTTAGGGCTTCTGTGTGCTTGAATTGTGCGGGCCGCACTAAAAAATGTGTGGTCCGCAGCAAAATTGTGCGATCCGCACTGATGAATGATCAGAGAATCCAGTATTCTGAACCTAGGACTATGCGGCCACACTCAAAATTGTGCGGTCTGCACTTTTGGTTGTGCGGCCGTACTCACTTTTGTGTGGTACGCACTTGGCAGTGTGGCCACACTCATTTTTGTGCGGTTCGCACTGCCTCTTCTGTTTTTCCATAACTGGCATGCAACAGTCATGTATATATCTGTGTACTATGAACCTGAACTCTAACTGATTCTTATTGTTATGAATTGCTGATGATGGTTAGATCACGTGGTAGAGGAGATACATCAAAAGGGAGGCCAGAAACCTCCCGAGGCCGAGGCAAGAGTATCCTACCACTTTCCATTTAGAGGACCATAGGCAAGAAACCAACCGCCAACAGAGTTCCTGAACCCTCCGAGACCAGTGAGTATCTCCCATCTGGGGAAGCTTCTGAGGGTAACTCCGTGCAAGCACAGCCGGAAGCCCAATCACAACAAGTCCAGGGTAGATTCCACTTTGTAGATGAGTTATCTTCCGCTGCTAGTTCCTCTAAAAGTTCAGAAGAGGGTAGCCCAGATTCTGAGCCCTCTTCCTCACATGCCCCAGCTACACCAATCAATGTTGATGATGATGATGATGGCCTGGACGATGGTAGAGGTACGGTGAGGGGTTTAGAGAGGTCGAGATGAAGGGAGATGTGGGAAGACAAATTTGTCAGCTTGACTGTCTTTAACAGATTTAGAGACTAGTGGCCCTAGAGATCGCTCACTCTTGAGCGACAATTCTTGATGACGGATTTGGACAAGCACAACCCAAATGTCCTCAGACACTTCCAGGAGAGAAAAAGATGGAAATGGTTTACCCAAAGCGTCCTCGATGCAAATGAGGGCTTGGTTACAGAATTTTATGCCAATGTGGCTCACATTAAAAAGGGTACCAAGATGATAAAAGTGCGAAATTTGAAAATCTGATTCGACTCCTGTGCTTTGAACTCTTATATGGGATTTGAAGAAGTGAAGGTAGTCCAATACTTGGAAAAGCTGGCTATGGGTGATGCAGCTCGCTCATGGCTAGCTGAGATTTTGGATATTCGAGGATCAACACTTCTGTCGCTTACAGTAGGGGTTCCCATAGTTCGAGCCACCCTAAATTTTGAAGCAAAAGGGTGGAAAACATTTGTGTGCAGCCGCATTGATCCATGCCTAAATGAGAACAACCTCCCACTTCCCCGTGCAGTCCTAGTGGCTTCGATTATGGCTGGGTATCCGATTCATATTGGTGTCATCATGTCCACCAACATTACATTAGCTGTCTAGAAAGATGAGAGATCATACCCTTACCCAAACTTCCTCACAGAATACTTCAAAGATCAAAAGGTGGACCCGAGGTAATATGATACAGAAGTAAAGGCCAACAACCCTTTCTCATGGTACCACCTGCAGGGTGTTGACTAACCGAAGTTCAAGGGTAAGGCAACTACCTCCGCTGGCCAGTCTGAGGAGCTAGCTATAGTAGTTACTGATTCGGCTGCTGAGCCTTCCACAACAGCCGGTCCTTCCACCAAGACAACAACCATGTCACCACTGTCATCTTCTAGACCACCAACTTCATTATCAGTGTGAGCTTCATCCACCTATCCATAGACTGCGCTGCGAGTCTCCTGGACATTGGCGAGTCTTAACAACTGGATGAAGGTAGCTACTTCAAAGCTGTCTGACATATCCAGTGTTGTTGCAGCACAGTCAATAGCCCCAGCAGCACGCAGGTACCTCCGTTAGTGGAGGAAACATTGAAGAAAATTCTGGACAACCAAAAGACCATTATGGAGACTCTAGTGGCGCATGGGGAGGTCATTGAGGAGTTGGGAAAGCAAACAAAGAAGATTCGAAAGTCTCAGGCATCGAATAGGTCAGTGGACAAGTTGAGAAAAGTGGTTGCCAAAATTGCATCTGCCGGAGATCTACCACTGGACTTACTTATGGAGGGAGCACCTTCAGACCCAACAACACAGGCAGCACCAACAGTACCAGAGGCATCACATATAGCAGCCGGCCAGTCTGAGGAGCCGGTTGCGACTACCCACACTGCTGGGGAGATGATCCAGATGCTCAGCAACCTTGTTGTCCCTCAGCCAGGTGATGATGAGATACATCTAGAGGAGACAGAGGTTGTTGCGGATCCCATGCAGACTGAGACCACATAGGGAGTTTTCTTAACTCTCTACCCTTCCCTGTTCTTATTTTTGTTAAGCATTGGGGACAATGCTTATTTTTATTCGGGGGTGGTCTATTTTGATCGATTGACATGTGGCCTGTAATAACTCTTATACTATTTTTTCCCTTTATCTTTATTTTCTCTTTGGTATATATATAGTCTTCCCCTTCGTTTGATGTATATATTCAGTCTCCCATATGTATATATTCATTTTACTTCGGTTTGTATATTCATTTATCTTGCTTTCTGTAATTTATTTCGTAGCTTCTTTACTTTGTCTTTCTTAGTAGTATAACTTCTTATTTACTTTAGTAGTTTCTTTTTGATTTGTTAGCTTCTTTTTATGTTTGAGTGATCAATAAACCTTTGATTTTCTTAATGTCACGGTTCTTTCCAAAGGTGGATTTTGTGTGAACCGGGTGGCTCTTCCCAACGATGGATGGCGTGACAACCTTCTTAAGAGATTGAGTCCGTTTTCTTTTATGTTTAGGCAAATACAGTAGTAATGAATAAAAGGGTCTCAATTCTTAATGCCACGGTTCTTTCCAAATGTAGATTTTGTGTGAACCGGGTGGCTCTTCCCAACGATGGATGACGTGACAACCTTCTTAAGGGATTGAGTCTGTTTTCTTTTATGTTTAGGCAAATATAGTAGTAATGAATAAAAGGGTTTCAAGCATGCTTCACTTGGTACCAACACATTTACCTCCGACCTTATGGTTAAAAACAAAGTTGTTGGCATAAAATAGCTCTAGTTGTGACCTTCTGACTCTTGTATTGACTTAAACAGTCATCAAGTGGTTCAATCGAGGCATTTGTGATTCTCAATCTTAACTAGGGTTGTTGTGGGCCCTAGACTCCGTTCTCTTTAGCAATCCAACAGCGTGAAAGGGGAGGTATTTAATTGCAATTACAAGTTCCCGTGCTAATAGTCTAGAACTTGCCCCGAATATTTTTCTAGTCGAAATTCTAAGTGTAGCTTGGCTTGAGAAATGATTGTAGGCGCTCCTTGATCCGATTTGAAGTTTGAAATCTTCCATAGCCTACCAACATGATATCCCTAGTCAACCCATTTGAGCCTAAACCTTTTTTTTCTTTCAATAACCACGTTACAAGTCTTTATCCGTTTTGTAATGACCCTCTCTTGGCACCCAATCTTTCCTTAGTATTCTTGAGAAACAATTGGCAAAAATATAAGTTTGGGGGAGAGGCGAGGAGTTTGAAAGTGATAAAAGGTACAAAGAAGAGAAAGAAAGGAAGAAAAGGGAAGGCAAAGAAAAGAAAGAAAGAACAAAAAGAAAAATACCAAAAAGAAAGTGATTAAGGTAGAAAGTTAAAGGGATTCAAAGAAAATAATGATGAAAGGCATGGAGTAAATAGAAAAGGTGAAAAATAAATGTCATGACCAAGAAAGAGTGACGTTACGTCTCTCTAGTTCCCCCGAGGAAAAAGGAATTGACTCAAAGAGTCGACAAAGTATGAGCCAAAAAAAAAAAGAAATAGAAAATGGAGTGCTTGAGGAAAGATGAAACTATTCTATTCCAACAAGTCCTACCTTAGTCCAAAAGCCTTCATTACATCTCACAAAAGCCCTACATGATTTCAAGTTGAGTGAGCCTACATTAGTAGTGACTTACATAAGGGGCAAGCTTATGGTACTTAGAGCCGGACTTGTGACATTCTTTTGAGAGAGATGAGCGAACTTTTCACAATCCTTGCATCGAGTGTAACATTCTAAAGTGAGTTATGCTAATGGAGATTAGAGGAGGAGGAGTTTGGGATCCAGAATGACCTACATGAAAGAGCGAGCTTCCTTGATGAATAAAGTCAACTCTTGATGCTCTAGTATCACATTAGAACTATTGTACTCAAAAAGTTAAATCATTGCATTATTGATAATTTATACGTGTTGTGGGTAATTGTTGGTCCCAATTGATGTGTGATTGATTCAACTTAGACCAGCTGAAATATCCCTTTTTCTAGTGGAGGTGGGAATTGCCTTAATTGCTTGAGGACAAGCAAAAGTTTAAGTTTGGGGAGTTGATAAGTAGGGATCTTGATCGCTTATTTGCTCTCTTTTACTTGCTTTTTTAGCTCAAAAATGCTTAAAGGTATTCCCGAGAGCTAATAAAATGTGCTTTCGAGCAGGAATATTGGGAGACGAGCCAAAAAAGTCAAAATCAACTCATAAAGGAGTTAAAAATGGACAAGGACCAAAACAAGGCAAAAAGGCCCACAGTGCGAACCGCACAATACTGTGTGCGGCCGCAGAATAATGAAACATCACTGTCAGATGTCCTTCAGAGAATGCGGACCGCATAATTATTATGCGGCCGCAGAAGAGGAGATTAAGAGAGTTAGTTTTTGGGCAGGCAGAAGATATGCGGACCGCACCATAATTGTGCGGCCGCAGGATGACAAGTGCGGTCGCACTCATAATTGTGCGGTCCGCAGAAGAGAAGAATCAGAGAGACATGTTCCAGTCAAGTTCAAGTGTGCGGCCGCATCCCACTTTTATGCGACCGCAGAAGGCCCAGTTGACTAGTCAATCTCAGAGTGTGGACTGCACACAGAATTGTGCTGCCGCACAACCTACACAGGGGTATTTTTGTCAGATATTTTTAGCTTAGTATAAATAGAACTTTTGTTCATTTTTAGGGTTAGTTTTGTTTTGGGAGAGCACCTGAGTCGTTTTTCTTTTTACTATTTTGAGTGATATTGTACTAGATTAGCTTCTAAACATTAGAGTTTCTTTCCCTAATCAATTATTATGCATTCTATCTTAATTTCTTCTTGTATTTCTTTATTTTTCATGAGTAGCTAAATTTTTAGCTAGGGTTGTGACCCAACCCTAGTGTGGGTACTTAATGGGTGTTTGATTTAGGATTTGTTTGTGATTGGGTTAGTGATATTTAGCCTAGTTCTTGCTTGAATTCAAGAATTAATGGTTACAAACATTGATTCATGCCTAATTGACTTAGTCTCTACTTGAGAAAGAGAGACTAAGTCTAGAAAAACTTGGCTAATAATAAATTGGAGTGAACTCAAGAAATTGATAGCCCCAATTAAAGGGTTGAATCTAGAGATAGTAAGATCCGACTTGAGCATTTATCACTTGTTTTATGCAATACCCATTTGGACTTGAGAAAGCCAAATTAGGCAAAATCACTCAAACTACTGAGAGGTATAGAGTGAGTAATTATGTATGATTACTATATTACAACCCCGACCAATCAAACTTGCCCTAGAGTTGGTAACCACCTAGGTGAAAGTCACGACCCTAGATCTTTTATCATTTGGAAAACAACCAAAATCAAAAATATTGTCTTCTAGTTTTATAATTGCAATCAATAGTTTAAAGTAGAAGTAGAAACAACAAACAAGAATGTGGAAGTGTAATCTAAGGCATATCGTACAATTACACTAAATATATACCTAATCCCAATTCTAACTCCCTGAGGATTTGACCCCGACTTGCGTTGGATTTTATTATTGCTTTGACCGCCTCACTACTTATATTTGTGGTGTGAGTTTGGGAGACATCATAACACCCCAAAAATTCTAAACTAATATTTTCATTTTCATTTGACCATTTCTTTAGAGTAAGGATAAATTTTATTTTGCACTTCTTAAACTTGAATTTTACGATATTTAAAGTTTATTTATTTTAAATTGTGATAATAGTTACAGGGAAATGTCATGGTGTTGTTATGTAGAATGCTCATATTATCATTTTCTTAAATTAGTTAGAAAATGAATAGATATTTAATATATTGGGCAACCACTCTTTCATGTTTATCTAGGATAATATTTTGGGCAGCTCATTTTATGCTTATTCAAGGTGAGATATATTACCTTTTGAGTCATATCCTCTTCACCTCCTCTCATTTTCATTTCTTCTTGCTAAAGAGAACCCCAATCCTCTTCTTTTCTTATTAAATTCTCCCACTAAATCAACCAGCAAGACTTATTTTTATTAAACTACAAGCTATTGCTCTCTTTTGTGATATTATAACTCTTGTACAAGATAAGGAAAATTGTTTGAGGAAGTTGGCAAATTTATTTGGTTTATGGCGTAGAAGATTCGAATTCTTCAAGTTATGGTAGAACTTATTGTGCTAAAATGTAAAGGTTTGTATATAAACTTGTACTCTCTTTACTTGCTGGAGTATTTTGAAATAGCTTGAGCTTTTATTTCTTTTCTCTTTACTTTATATCGTTGTATTGGTATTGTCTTAAGTATTACAAGATATTCTCTAACTCACCCACTTGTACGGATTGCTTGATTATTTTGCATCCTTAGAAGTACTTTGTACTTCTTGTGAAAGTGATTTTGTTACCTATATTGGCATGACTTTTGATTCGGGTCTTTTGCCATCTTGACTTTGAATTTGCGGTTCGTCTTAAATATAAAACTTGTCCATATTATATACGAACTAGAAAGCCATTTTTAAAATGGTTCTTGATTCTCTTAATTATTGAGTTTTGACCCTGCTTAATTATGAGATTACGTCCATCTTGATATTTGATTATGCTTGGTGTGATGAAATTAGGGGTGCTTATCAGGCGGATAATTATGCTTAATGGTTCGGCTTAACGGTTATCGAATTATAAATATAGTAATCCACTAGCCATCCAATAAGATAACGGGCGGATTGGTATCAGATTAATAATTATCGGGTGGTTATTGAGCGGCTTATCGGCTAAATCAAATAGAATTCTTTTGAATAATCATTCAATCAACACCAAACAGTTTCAAATCAATACCAAATTTTTAATACCATCTAAGATCTAACCAAGCGATATTTTTGAATTGAAGAGTCTTCAAAACTACTCATACATGTATTAACCAAGTTCAATAATCAATCAAACATTCGCTCTTCACAAGACAAAAAAAGACATTCGTTCTTCTAGAAAAACAGACTTTAAAAAGGACATAAAACTAAACAATCTGGTCAAGTACTTCCAATTTATTGAACTACAGTATGATCACTGATCAATTCTACAAAACTTATCAATCATCCTCATCTTCATCTAACAAAAGGTATTAGAATATATAATGGCCACTAGTTGTCCACACTTGCTAAGTTGCATGACAAAGAATTGTCCGAGAGAGGATCATCATACTTCAACCCTCTCATTGATAACCTTTCCTTTGAATTCCTCTTCCGTTTGTTCTGTGAGGGAAGAAGTTCAACTGATACAAGTCTTGACATCTTTTCCATCTAATATGTAATGCATTCTTAAGTACCTATGGTAGATAGAAATCGACATCAAGCCTGTTTTGGTCAAACAAAGTGTAAATACATAGGGGTTTCAATACTTTATATACATAGGGGCAAAAATATAAATATAAAAAAATTTAACGCGTTAATGGTTTACCCGATAAGAAAATTGTATAATCCGCCCCCAAACCGTTAAGCTGTTAATTATAAAATCTCAATCGGTTCACCATCCATTACCCCGATAATGTGATGCCAATAACCACCGGTTCTATTTGGTTAACGGTTTCGGTTTGGTTTTGAACAACCCTAGATAGAATGACATACATATTAAGCAAAATTGGTTATTTGATAACTTTCTTGAAATAATTTTGAGCTTTCTTGACACTTGAGCCTTTAAAGATTTATATTAATATTTGAAAATACTTCAAGGTTTGATATTTGATACTTTTGATATATTTATTTACTTGATTTATATTTGTGCCCCTTTGAGATACCTATACCTTAGAAGTAAATTGGAGAATCTAATGGCTCCAAGCCCAAAGTTTATGCGCTACCAAACTTTATACTTAGCGATAATTATTTTCTATCATACACGATGTTCTGGAAGAGATTTAAAGACATCCATTTGACATAGACTTTTTGGAAACTTTTACGAAGATCAAATTTGTATATGCATCTAGGTTTTGTGGAGATTTTGGACTTGTACATGATCCGTATGCCACATTTATATATGTAATTTTGAAGGCTTGTTGGATCATAAAGCCATAAATTTATAACTTGAATTTGGCGACTTGTTTGGCTATTTTAGAGTGTGCAAATTCAAGTCTTGTAATATGCTAATTTTACATTTTGTTTTATAATTTTGTACAAAGGAGGAGACTAATTTATCTTTTGTTACTCGCAAATTTAAAATTCATGTATTATATGAACCTGGAGCGGTATTGAAGGAAAAATATAATTCAGTTAGATATTTGCTTCCATGGGTTGATTATTTCAAAAGAGTACTACCATCTCAAATTGATACTCTTATGTTGTATATTTTTTAAGGAAGAAGTTGTATGAGTTTTATTGTAGCTAAATGTTTCACTTTGAAATCTTTTTTCGCATGAGCCTAATTCAGCAACTAAATTATTATGAATATATTTCAAAATTAGTTTCTTCTAAATTTTGTAGGCATTAGTTTAGCTTTTATTTTGGAAGTTGCTTCCTCTCGAAAGAGGTTTCTATGGTCTAGGCCTTTGATGTTTTATTTGAACATGATGACTATTTGCATGATGGATTACATGTAGGACCTATAGTCATATGTTATACATATGCATACATCATGCATAGAGATAATCTTTTATACATACGCATACATCCCTGCATGGTTAGTTCTTTGTTCATGTGCATCATACATGCTTATCTTTTATTTATACGCACACATCCCTGCATATGATTCTCTTATAATGACTGAGATTATGGCATGTGAGTTATCTGTGCAGTCGAGATGATTATGGCACATAAATTGTCCATTCGAATGATATTGTTATTGCACGATGGTTTATGTCGTGAAGTTATTGTGATATTGATATGTTATGAAACGATGAGTTTTCGTGCAGGCAATTGGATATGAATCCGTCCTCCAGAGTCAGGTGATCACCTATATTACTGTCACGGCCCAAAATCAAACTAGCCGTAATGACACCAAACCCAACTCGTTAGGTAAGCCAATTTATAAATATCTTATTCAAATAATATATCACTAACTCTATTAAACTCCTCGAGGACTGGTAGTACAAATCATGAGCTTCTAAGATCTAGAATTTATAAAACTGGTATGAAATAAATACATCATCTGTTCGAAATATACATAAATATATTCTTATAAATCTAAGGCTACCATGAACAAAAGGCAGCTATGACCGGAACACAGGTACATCTTCAAATCCATCTCCCGTCGATCACAGTAACATCAACATCCAATATTTGCACGCAAGGTACAGAAGTGTAGTATGAGTACAACTGACCCAATGTACTCAATAAGTAACAAACCTAACCTTAGGTTGAAAGTGATGAGCTTTTACCAAGGTCGGGTCCAAAATTAATAGTCCACAACAGTCCAAAACAATATAATTTAAAGCAACACAAGTAATAATTCAACAATAACATGCTCAACTTAATCATGATTTCTGAAAATAGCTCTGCCTTTCAAGTGTATCAGTGAAAACTCAAGTCTTTTACCGAAGTTGCCAAAAATATGAGTAAGTTTGAAATAGTAATTTTTCCAAAATTTCTTTCAACAATAAATAAGATGTTTCATTTTCTTTTCACATAGCCAGTGGAAAATGCATCAATATGCCCATATGCCAATATGTGTGAGAAGTCATGAATGACGTGATACCGTACAGCATGAGAAAAATGCATCTCTATGCATGTATGTTAAGTGTGCATGTCAATGCAATGCACCTCAGTGATAAAACCATATGCATACTCTCTGAGTATCATTTCACTTAGTCCTCCCAGTCACTCAGTCCTCCCAATCACTCAGTCCTCACATTCACCCAGTCCTCACATTCAATCGGTCCTCTCAATCGCTCGGCACTCGCACTCAATAAGTACCTGCACTCACTGGGGGTGTGTACTGACTCCGGAGTGGCTCCTTCAGTCCAAGCGCTATAATCTGCACGGACAACTCATGTGCTGCACGGATAACTCATGTGCTATAGTATCAATATCTGAATCCGCACGGACAACTCACGTGCTATAATAAGCCAATCTGGCTTACTATGGCGCGCAACCTGATCTCATAATTATCCTTACAATCAGGCCCTCGGTCTCACTCAGTTATTAATCTGTCAAGTCTCTCAGGCTCACAATGTTATGAAAATTAGCCCAAAAATGATGATATGATGAATCAATAAATAGCAACAGAGACTGAGAGATGATATGAAATGAATGAACATGATTGAGTTTTAAAATTTCAATTTGAACAAATTCAACAACAATATGAACTCTGTGGGTCTCAATAATACTGGCATATAGCCTTAACATGATTTTTAGCTCAATAGCTCTAGTATGTAGAGATTTTCATGATTTCAGATAAGTTCAGGTAACTACACAGTACCACGGGAATAATGGAATTACAGTTCACACGGTGCACGCCCGCACACCCGTCCCCTAGCATGTGCGTCACCTCAACACCAAACATATAACACGTATAATTTAGGGTTTATACCCTCAGCTCCAAGATTAGAAGAGTTACTTACCTCGTACAAGCCAAATCCAATACCGAGCAAGCTGTACAATACTCTAAAAATTTCATTCCGTGCGTATCAACCTCCATACGCCTTCCTATCTCCTCAATTCAAGCCAAATGACTCGTATCTATTCAAACAACGTGCAAATTAATCACAACTTACTCTAATACTTACAATTTAACAATTTACAAAAACTCTTAACTCCGCTCTAAATAATGAAATTGGGGCCCATGTCTTGGAATCCGATGAAACTCATAAAATCCGAGCACCCGTTCCGATACGAGTCCAACCATATAAAATTTATCAAATTCCGACATCGGATTGACCTTCAAATCTTCATTTTACATTTTTGAAAGATTTTATAAAAATCTGATTTTTCTTCCATATATTCGCGGATTCATGATATAAATGAATATGGAATCATGAAATATAATCAATACAGGATAAGGAGCACTTACCCCAATGTTTCCCGTGAAAATCGCCCAAAACTCGCCTAAACCGAGCTCCATAAGCTAAAAAATAAGTTAAAATGGCAAGAACCCCATTTTATAGACCCTCTGTTGTTTTAGAGCGCCACAGGTAGCGTGGGGTGCTGCCTGTGGTGAAGTTTCCAATACCCCCAACAATTTCAAGCGCCAGGGCTAGCGCCCCACGCTGCCCTGGGCGCTGGCGGAGATGAAAAATCGTTTCCGACATGGAAATTGCCATAACTCTCTCATACGATGTCCGAATTCAGCGATTCTTTTTGCTATAGATCCGTAATTTCAATACGGATCTAATACCTAAATCATAACTGAATTTATAGCTAATTTCCTTAATGTGATACCACTTAAATCTTGAAGAAACGTCATTGAAACATTCTAGGTTTTCTTCCATATATTCGCGGATTCATGATGTAAATGAATATGGAATCATGAAATATAATCAATACAGGATAAGGAGCACTTACCCCAATGTTTTCCCGTAAAAATCGCCCAAAACCCGCCTAAACCGAGCTCCATAAACTCAAAAATAAGTTAAAATGGCAAGAACCCCGTTTTATAGACCCTCTGTTGTTTTAGAGCGCCACAGTTAGCGCGGGGCGCTGCCTGTGGTGAAGTTTCCAATACCCCCAACAATTCCAAGCGCCTCACGCTGCCCTGGGCGCTGGCGGAGATGGAAAATTGTTTCCGATACGGAAATTGTCATAACTCTCTCATACGATGTCCGAATTCGACGATTCTTTTTGCTATGGATCCGTAATTTCAATACGGATCTAATACCTAAATCAGAACTGAATTTATAGCTAATTTTCTTAATATGATACCACTTAAATCTTGAAGAAACGACATCGAAACATTCTAGATTCGATGCCGAAACATAGCAATTCAATCCGGAATGAACTCAAATTTTGCGTACAAGTCATAAATGACATAACAAAGCTATTCCAATTTTCAAAATATGATTCCGACCTCGATATTAGAAAGTCAATTCTCCGGTCAAACTTCCAAACTTTAAATTTTTATTTTAGCCATTTCAAGCCTAATTTAACTACGGACTTTCAAGTAATTTTCCGGACATACCCGTAAGTCCAAAATCACCATACGGAGCTATTGGAACCATCAAAACTCTATTCCGGAGTTGTTTGCACAAAATTCAAACTCCGGTCAACCCTTTTTATTTAAGCTTCCAACATGAAATTTATTCTCCCGAACTAATCTCGAAACACCTGAAAATCAAAACCAACGATTCACACACGTCATAATACATCATATGAAGCTATTCAATACTTCAAATAGTAGAAAGGAGAGTAATTACTCAAAACGACAAGTCGGGTCGTTACATTCTCCCCCACTTAAACATACGTTCGTCCTCGAACGTGCCAAGAGTTGTTTCCAAGCCATCAAATCACTATTCCACCTTACCACGCACATACTCGGGGGTGATCCCATGTCACCCTATACCATATAGGCCTGAAAACACCACATAACTGAAAATAACTAATTTAGCCTTAGCCCATTAACCTTGGAATCCAATTTCCAATATCCAGACATTTCGTTTCAAGGCCCGAATCTCACATCTACACACTGTATGAGTCTTAATAAGCTGTATAGGGCCTTAGCCATAGCTCCAGATGTAATCACATGATATACCACACAACTCGCATACTCGCAATAATTTATAATAACTGTAGCTGCTTAAAACAAACTTGATACCGGTATTAAACCACATATCAAACAACAGCTCATTCCAAAACCTTCGTACACAGCCGATAATAAAAGAAACACGTGGAATCTCATAACCCCTTATCAGATTAACAAGTAATGGAGCTCTCTCGCCCCCAACCAGAACCATAATCACTTACTAAGTCGACTTTCGATATCATCCTCCCAAATATACCATTATCAAATCCGATAGTACACATTCTAGGTCCGATGAACTTATATTATCAAACACAACTCCTCCATATACACGCCACACTAATATATCTCAAGCCAAATATTGTGCAATCTGTGCACCCAAAAATGGAAAATATCTCAAAGAAGAGAACCGTTTCGCAAGTTCAGCTAGCACCACCACAACCTAATATTAACAACCAACTCCTCAAATTTCGTGAAAAGGATAACCGTATGCGCATGTACACAATTCCTCAAATACGATTCTCATGTAATTATTATTGTAGAGAAAGGAAAGAAATGAAATCAGATAAATTATCAAAGATATAAAATTCCCACACAAGGCACGGACAACTCGTGTGCCAATAATATGAATCGCCCGGCATGGTCACATGCCTCCAGTTCCAGCATATCATACATGAGCAATTAAACAAGTACACTTATATATATATATGATAATGAAATAAGATTCTCATACTCCTGGACTGGTATAAATAACACGCCATAGTGTAATCATGTTCAAAGTCTGCTATCATACTTCAAATCGAAAATTTAACGCAGAAATAGTAACTACCCCGTTTATTCAGGGAATTAGCCTCTTGTAACCTCAAGTGCAACCCAGATAGTTCTCAACAAAGGGAAGAACACGAGAAACGTTATAACTTTACGCTTAGCAGTCAACTCTAGGCATATCATAGTCTAAGCATTCTTTCGAGTATAAATACTTGTCCCGATGCCCGCACATTGGCTCAAACCTCACATATATACGCACTCATAGTGCGTAGCTGTCCCAAATAATTAACGTAACTAGTGCCTCCACTGGATTTAAATAAAATACTCACTTTAAACAGGTCACGACCTTGAAACAATATGCTTCTGAGAACTCCCAGTCTCCAAATTTATAGGACACATGAATCATCATTTCTGATCCCAACTCTACCATTTGAATGACTAACACATCTCTCATGCACAATCATCCCACGAGGAATTCTTCCAAAAAATTTCTGTGCCACATAGCAATAACTAGAATATCAACAGTCTATCAACCAGGTGAGTACCATAATACCAATGAACATCTGTAAGTCAAAACACTATGCACATTCTGAATTGCACACCCTTCTCAGGGATCACCGAGCAATTATAACATTCATCTATATATCTGAAACTGACCATACTGTCCAAAATTCTTGACCTTCCCTTCAAGATTGAACTGTCAATATGTACATATAAATCTTAACCCCGTACAACACACCACATCTATCATGCCATCATGTGATAAACACAAGAATATCATTACCAACTCTAAGTCACTAGCAGTTTACATATCCGGTTAGTTAGAAACCTTCCATTTGCTCTCATCCAGGAGGAAATCACAATACACAACATGTCCCCCACACCGGTAGAAAACATCTGGTTCAAACCATGGTAGAAACCATCAAGAACACTTTGAAATCCATTTGCACATGACCAAGCTATTAGAGTTGGATCTCCTTAACTCGACCAAGACACGCAGGTCACCGTTCCATGAATATTTCCACTAAAACATCCGTAGAGCCTCACCACTTCATAGGTACCCAAAGAACCAATCATACCATACAGGTCCAGCCTACTACCCAGTCGTCCTAATTTCTCCGAGTTTCTTCTAAATTACCTTCAAGTTGACACTTCTCCTTGTCAGAATACTACGATCCTTACCCAAAGCTCACTATGAGACATCCTAGCATAAAACCACACTGCCCTAAGGCCCATAAGCCGTTGTATTCTTCTTAAGCACCCCCATAATTACCACAATCGAGACACCCACTCTGAAAATACCATATTTTAGTCTAAAGTCATTTCTTTCACCTTCCTGATACCGAAATATAAAATCCATAATGATACAAAGAAATGCCACAAGTTTCGACACCATCCAACTTAAATCTCAAATTCTAGCCATATACAAATCCACCAAAAATTCTCAGTTGTTACGTATTAATCTTGAATCCATTAGAACTTTCTCGAGAGTCACCCACTTTGCTAAAATCTAAATTGCTCTGCCCAAACAGGCCAAAAGGCACATGCCCCATTATCACAACAACACTCAAAGAAGTAACTCTACTTTAATTCACCCGATCAAATTCATATCCCGTGCGTATTACATACTTCGCAAATAACAACTTACTCATCCCATGATTTTTACATAATCATAAAGTACAATATAACCCGCATCCAAGAATTTATTTACTCGAGTCATCCACGATCTCAACCTCTGCCAGTCATATCTGATTCACAAATATGCCTCAAACCAAAACCAATACAATACATAATCGTACAATCAAATCTTAGATATCAGACTCCCCCTCTTGGCTCAAAGCCATAAATCAAAACATTCAATAACTCCCAATACCCATACTCTATTACTGCCATAATACTGCAGTCAGTTCAATGAAAATTCTTCTCAAGCCCATGCAACAACAACCATAAATACCTCAATCATCCGCTAAGCTCATATTTATTCTCTTGACAGTCAAGTCAACTTTCTCACCCAGATTCAAATTCATATCTCAACACATACACTCTACTGGTAGAAAAAAAAACCTCCACACAACATCATAATGACCGCACATCCGTAGTTTACCTTGCAGGTGATAACCCACCTGCTTAGCTTCAAACTGACATCTCTCCATATCCTTTCACATTCACAACTACTACGCCATCACTTAATCTTCCTAGGTCTAAACTCACCACAATACATGAAAAATCTACTTCATTCTACATTTAAACAACATGAAAAATCTTTCAACACACTCATAACCCGAGACTATACGTCATATCAAGACAGAAATCAAGCACCCAATAGTTTTTTTCACATCCCAAACAAACTCATTCCGTCATATTCAAACCATCTGGACACATCTGCAGTCACATCATACTCATCATATGGTCATTCCACCGCTCATCGAGCCACAAATTCCACTCATAGGGACACAACCAGACGTATAAGTCCAAATGTACAAGTTCACACAACTAAAGCTACCGAACTTAAGATGCAGTCTAAACCTGGCCTCAAGTCCTCCACACTGGCCCATCACCAAAATACAGAATACACATCTCACACATCATCCCTGAAATCACAAGCCGACGATACACAACTAATACCGAGCGCTCACATGCACACACGAATGCGTGGAAGAAATTCAAAGAGTTATGTTTCAAGCTGAATCAATTCAGCACGATAAAGAAAGAAAGATGGGAAATTATCCTAAATGCCATGTAGCCTTTCGAAGATAAGTATGGACGTCATCATACCGATCCGCAAGACTCTACTAGACACTTGCTCATGACTTGTAGAACCTATGAACCTAGAGCTCTGATACCAACTTGACACGACCCAAAATCCAACTACCTAACCCAACCCATTAGGTAAGCCAATTTATAAATATCTGATTCAAATAATATTTAACTGACTCTATTAAACTCCCCAAGGGATGGTAGTACAAATCATGAGCTTCTAAGATTTAGAATTTATAAAACTGATATGAAATAAATACATCATCTGTTCGAAATGTACTTAAACAGATTCTTATAAATCTAAGGCTACCATGAACAAGAGGCAGATATGACCGGAACATAGGTACATCTTCAAATCCAGCTCCCGTCGATCACAACAACATCAACATCCAATATCTGCATGCAAGGTGCAGAAGTGTAGTAAGAGTACAACCGAACCCATGTACTCAATAAGTAACAAACAAAACCTTAGGTTGAAAGTAGTGACGAGCTTTTACCAAGTTCGGGTCCAAAACAAATAGTCCACAACATTCCATAACAATATAATTTAAAGCAATACAAGTAATAATTCAATAATAACATGCTCAACTTAATCATAATTTCTGAAAATAGCTCTGCTTTTCAAGTGTATCAATGAAAACTCAAGTCTTTTACCGAAGTTGCCAAAAATATGAGTAAGTTTGAAACAGTAATTTTTCCAAAATTCCTTTCAACAATAAATAAGATGTTTTATTTTCTTTCCACATAGCCAGTGAAAAATGCATCAATATACCCATATGTCAATATGTGTGAGAAGTCATGAATGATGTGATACCATACAACATGAGAAAAATGCATCTCTATGCATGTATGTCAAGTGTGCATGTCAATGCGATGCACCTCAGTGATAAAACCATATGCATACTCTTAGAGTATCATTTCTCTCAGTCCTCCCAGTCACTCAGTCCTCCCAATCACTCAATCCTCACAGTCACTCAGTCCTCACATTCACTTTGTCCTCACATTCACTCAGTCCTCACAGTCACTTAATCCTCCCAATCGCTCGGCACTCGCACTCAGTAGGTACCTGCGCTCACTGGGCGTGTGTATAGACTCCGGAGGGGCTCCTTCAGCCCAAGCGCTATAATCTGCACGAACAACTCACGTGCTGCACGGAAAACTCACATGCTATAGTATCAATATATGTATCCGCGCAGACAACTAAAGTGTATCATAAGCCAATCTGGCATGCGGCTGCGTGCAACCTGATCCCATAATTATCCTCACAATCAGGCTCTCGTTCACACTAAGTCATCAAGCTCTCCGGTCTCTCGAGCTCACAATATCATAAAAATTAGCCCAAAAAGGATGATATGATGAATCAATAAATAGCAATAGAGACTAAGAGATGATATGAAATGAATGAACATGACTGAGTTTTAAACTTTCAATTTAAACAAACTCAACAATAATATGACCTATGTGGGTCTCAATAAAACTGGCATATAGCCTCAACATGATTTTAACATGATTCTCATCTCAATAGCTCTAGTACGTAGAGATTTTCATGATTTCAGATAAGTTAAGGTAACTACACAGTACCACAGGAATAACGGAATTACAGTTCACACGGTACATGCCCACACGCCTGTCACCTATCATGTGCGTCACCTTAACACCAAACATGTAACACGTATAATTCAGGGTTTATACCCTCAGCTCCAAAATTAGAAGAGTTACATACCTCGAACAAGCCAAATCCAATACCGAACAAGCTGTATAATACTCCGAAAATTCCATTCCGTGCGTATCAACCTCCATACGCCTTCCTATCTCCTCAATTCAAGCCAAACGACTCGTATCTATTCAAACAACATGCAAATTAATCACAACTTACTCTAATGCTTACAATTTAATAATTTACAAAAATTTCCAATTCCGCTCTAAAAATTGACAATGGGTCCCACATCTCGGAATCTGACGAAACTCATAAAATATGAACACCCGTTCTAATACGAGTCCAACCATATAAAAATTATCAAATTCCGACATCTGATTGACCGTCAAATCTTTATTTTACATTTTTTGGAAAATTTTATTAAAATCCAATTTTTCTTCCATAAATTAATGGATTCATGATGTAAATGAATATGGAATCATGAAATATAATAAATATAGGATAAGGAACACTTACCCCAATGTTTTCCCGTGAAAATTGCCCAAAAATTGCCTAAACCGAGCGCCATAAACTCAAAAATGAGTAAAAATAGCAAGAACCCCGTTTTATAGACCCTCTGTTATTTTCGAGTGCCACATGTAGTGTGGGGCGCTGCCTATGGCGCAGTTTCCAGTACCCCCCCCAACAATTCCAAGCGCCAGGGCTAGCGCCCCACGCTGCCCTGGGCGCTGGCGGCGATGGAAAATCGTTTCCGACACGGAAATTGGCATAACTCTCTTATACGATATCCGAATTCGAGGATTCTTTTTGCTATGGACCCGTAATTACAATACGGATCTAATACTTAAATCAGAACTTAATTTAGAGCTCATTTTCTTAATATGATACCACTTAAATCTTGAAAAAACGACATTAAAATATTCTAGGTTTGATGCCCAAACATAGAAAATCAATCCGGAATGAACTCAAATTTTGCGTACAAGTCATAAATAACATAATAAATCTATTCCAATTTCCAAAATATGATTCCGACCTCGATATTAGAAAGTCAACTCCCCGGTCAAACTTCCAAACTTTAAATTTTCATTTTAGCTATTTCAAGCCTAATTTAACTACAGACTTCCAAGTAATTTTTCGGATATACTCCTAAGTCCAAAATCACCATACGGAGCTATTGGAACCATCAAAACTCCATTCCAGAGTTGTTTGCATAAAAGTCAAACTCTGATCAACCCTTTTTATTTAAGCTTCTAACATGAAATTCATTCTTCCGAACTAATCCCGAAACACCTGAAAATCAAAACCGACGATTCACACATGTCATAATACATCATATGAAGCTATTTAAGACTTCAAATAGTAGAAAGGAGAGTAATTACTCAAAATGATAAATCGGGTCGTTATGATTATATTGGCCCTATAAGCGCAGATGACACGCGTATCATGTTGGTACACATGGGATGTGTTGGATCGTTTTGGAGCACATGTGATGTGCTAGATAATTTTGGAGAACATGGGATGTGTTAGATATTGGTTATGGTTAAGTATTGAGCATACATTGATATTTTAGACGCATGAATAAATATTCATGCATATTATAAACATATGCATATTCATACATTTTACATATGTATGAGACTTGTAAGTGGATTGTTGGACGCTTGGAGGGTATTGGATTGATGTACAAATTAGGTCTTTATCATGCGTAGCACTCTACATTCCGGTAGAAGTATTCGAGCTAAAGTTACTTGGTGCAAATCTCCCTTATATGGGGATTTTGGTGCATTTAAATATGCTTTGTTCTGGTTATTTAGAAAAGCATATTTGTTACCTTCTTCTTTAATTGTGTACCTTATTATTAATATCCGGTGTTCTTTGGCTGCTTATTGATTGTTTCTTTATTATTGTATATCTTATGAGCTGTGTAGGTTATATATTAGGTGAGTATTTTTTGACTAAAGCTCGTCACCTTTTTGTTGAGATTAGTATTAATACTTACTGAGTACATGAGGTCGGTTGTACTCATACTATACTTATACACCTTATATGCAGATTTTAGAGTTGAGTTGTTGTGGAAGTTGAAGATTAACATTGAAGATATACCCGCATTCCAGTTGCAAGCTACCATTTTGTTCATGATAGTTTAGGACTTATATTTCTGTTTATGTGTATTCCAAATAGATGATATATTTTCTTTACATCAACATTGTACTTCTTAATCTTAGTAGTTCATGACTTGTACTACTAGTTTTTGCGATGGTTTATATTAATCTTTGCGCTCTTATTTTATCATTCACTTGATGATCTTTAGCTGGAGTTGTATTTATATAGGTTGGCTTGCCTAGCGGGTTGGGTTAGGCGTCATAACGGTTCCAGTGAAATTTGGGTCGTGACATCCTCAATGACTTTAGTGGAAATGCCACCAGGCAGCCACTTTGTTGTTTAAAATATATCTATTGTTTACATTGTATTTAAAGATTAGCCAATTTGCTCAAATTTCAGCACACGACGTCTTGAAATTTAAACCTCACAATTCAAACTTCAGGACAACATATCCTAAAGTTCAAAAATTGTGTCCAGAATTCGAATCTTATGTCCTGGATTTTGAATTAGCAGTTCAAAAATTCAAGGCACTTAGTCCTGAATTTTAAATTAGTAGCTCAAAAATTTAGGACACTAAGTTCTGAATTCTAATTTAGCAGCTAAAAAATTCAAGATACAAAAATTCATGATATTTAGTCTTGAAATTTGGATAAATTAGTTAATTTTTAAATATATTATAAATTATGGATATTTTTTAAACAGCATGCTTAAAAGTGCTTAATAGTATACTTCGCCCCTGTTTTTATAAACATTTAGTGCAACTCAACTTGGACTTCATGTTTTAACTTAACGTCCAAGTTAAAGAAACGAATGTTATTGGAGCAAATTTGTATTTTAAGATGGATAAAATTGCAAATAATGATGGCAATTTTGACTCTGATTTATTTGAGACAAAATTACATTTTCACTTGGACCTATAGTCCGTCCGAAAATGACCCACTTTTAAAGCCCTAACCTTATTTGGCCAAGTTATACATTATCTGATTTTTTTTTGCACCCATTGCCCACATTAAATTAGTAACGGTAATTCCGTTTTTATATTTAGCTTTCTTTCTCATTTTCTCACAACTTACATACGCTTCTCTTCTCCAAAGAAGGAACCATCCGCCACTGTTGCTTCTCCACTTATTTTTACAACTTTCTTTCTTCTTTTCAGGTAATGTTCCTTTTTATTTTATCATTTTACCACTGTTTTGCTTCTGATCTTTGTTAAATTTTTATTTTTTTTGCTTTCCTGATTTTCATTTTTTGTTGGTACAATGTGGTCGTGTTTTCCTTTTGATTTCTGTTTCTTCTATCTTCATTCGCAGTTTAAAGTTTGTGTTTCAGTTTGCAAGCATAATTTTATTTCTGATTTTTTATAATATGAGTTTTGATTTTGGATAACTCTTGTAGTTATACGATTTTTTCTTCCATTTTTATTTACTTTTGCAGTGTTATTTTGGATTAGTATTATCAATTTATTAGTGTTATTTTGTTTCAGTTACAATGTGATTTACCTTTTAGTTCATAACCTCTTTTTTTGGTTTAAATGTCTTTTTTCGTTGTTAGTGTATAACATTCTTTATGATGTTAGGTATACTATATAACTCTTGTTGTTTAATATATTTTCTTCACTTTTTAAAGCTTTGCGCTGTTATTCACTTGTGTTTTGTGTTCATAGCCTTTGTTTTTGATTTGTTTTGTGTTTTTCTTCACTCTTGTTAAAGCTTTATTTATTTTATTCCACCAAATGCGTTCGAAAAATGTCTGCTTCTAAATATAATTGAGGGGCTTGCTTTCAACTCTGATTCTGAAGCGAATGGGTATGTCCAGGTCCCAGATGATGATGATTTTAAGTCTCCTGCTCATATAAAAAACTCCCAACAAGAAAGCAATCGAATGATCCATTCGCAGACAAACAATACTGCTAATCTTCATAAGAATGTTAGAATAAGGATTAAGAAATGCGGTTGACCTGAAAAATCTAAACAAAAGCTAAAATTTGATATGGTTGATAAAGATGATGTTGGCCCCGGTGTTAAATAGAAAAAGAGAAAGATCGGCAACGATGGTGAAAGTGGTCTTGATGGTATATAGAATAAAGGATTTCTACTCGCCGCAAATTCAAGGAGAGAAAAGCTAAGTTAAAGGTATTCCATGTAGTGCTATTAATTTTATACATTCCTGTACAAGTTTATACAAAGTTATACACCGATTTGTATATCTTTATACATGTACCAGTTAAAGAAATTCGAAAAGATAATTTTGATAAGACACTTCACACCAGGTGGGGATCCATGTTGTGGGATAATGGGAGGAAAAAATAATAATCCAGTGCGATTAGTGGGAATGAAATCACTGGCACACTTTTCAGGAAGAGGAAGAGGAGACGACTGAAAAAGTAGTTCAATTTTTCATTTTAATGTACTTTTGTTATGTATCAGGAGTTGTTGACTTGTTTTGTCTAAGTAATCTTTTGCTACTTGTCATAACTTCTTAAAAGGATATAGGCCCGTCATGTCTTCTGAGGCCTTATTGAAACTGGACAAGTTTACTAAGCTCTTTCCAGTTCACTTCAGTGGTACACCTTCTGATGACCCATAGAATTATCTTGACTGCTGCCATGAGGTGTTGCAGAACGTGGGTATAGTTGACCAGACCAGCTGGGTCGCCTGCAGTGACTTGGGAGCAGTTCTCCCGGCTATTTCTAGAGAGGTTCCTCCCTATCACATTGAAAGAGGATTACCGTAGGCAATTTGAGCATCTCTAGCAGGGCAGTATGACTATTACTCAGTACGAGACCTACTTTATGGATCTAACCCGTCAAGCTCTCCTTTTACTTCTTACTGAGGGAGAGAGAGTGAGGAGGTTTATTGATGGACTCACTCACCTTATCAGGCTTCAGATGGCCAAGGAGACCGGAAGTGAGATTTTCTTTCAGGCGGCTGCTAATATTGCTAGGAGGATTGAGATGGTTCTTGCACAGGAGAGAGGGCAGGGGTATGATAAGAGGCCTCATCAGTTAGGCGGGTTCATTGGTGCCTCGTCTGGAGGCAGGGGTACTTATGGTAGGGGTCATCCTCCCAGGCCATTTTATTCTGCACTACAGACATCTCACGGTGCTTCAGGGAGTCACGATCCTATTATGCCTTACTTTGGACAGTCAACATTTAGTGCCCATTCAGCTCCTATCACTGCACAACTACTCCAGAGTCACTACAGCGGTAATCCGTCCCGTTCGGGTCAGCTTCAGCAAACACGACAGCAGGATGGGTGTTATGAGTGTGGGTACATTGGTCACATCAGTAGGTATTTTCTCAGGTTGTCGAGCAACAGATCTCGGCAGGATTCTCCTGCCATCATACCAGCATCGGTTGCTTTACCGCCTGCTTAGCCAGCTAGAGGTAGGGTCAGGCAGCTAGAGGTGGAGGTCAGGCCGTTAGAGGTGGAGGCCAGCCAGTTAGAGGCCGTCCCAGAGACGCGGTTCAGAGTGGTGGGGCCCAGCCCTAATTTTATGCTTTTCCAGCTAGGCCTGAGGCCGAATCATCCGATGCTGTGATCACAGGTATTGTTCCAATTTGCCATAGAGATGCTTCAGTTCTATTTGATCTAGGATCTACTTATTCCTATGTGTCCTCCTATTTTGCTTTATACTTGGTTGTGCCTCGTGATTCTCTGAGTGCTTTTGTGTGTGTGTCCACACCGGTGGGGGATTCTGTTATAGTAGATCAGGTCTATCGTTCGTGTGTGATTACTATTGGGAGTCTTGAGACTAGCGTGGATCTTCTACTTCTTGATATGGTAGATTTTGATGTTATCTTGAAAATGGATTGGTTGTCACCATATCATGCTGTATTGGACTGTCACACCAAAATGGTGACCTTAGCCATGCCGGGGTTACCTCAAATAAAGTGGAAAGGGACTCTTGGCCATTCCACCAGCAAGGTTATCTCTTACGTGAAAGCTCGTCGTATGGTCAAGAAGGGGTGTCTAACTTATTTAGCTTATATTCGCGATCCTAGTACGGATGTTCCTTCTATGGATTCAGTCCTAGTTGTCCGTGAGTTTTCAGATGTATTTCCTACAGATTTGTCGGGGATGCCACCCGATAGAGATATTGACTTCTGAATTGATTTGGCTCCGGGCACCCAACCCATTTCTATTCCACTATACTGTATGGCTCCACCGGAGTTGAAGGAATTAAAAGAACAATTACAAGAATTGCTTGATAAGGGCTTCATTAGACCTAGTGTCTCTCCCTGGAGTGCGCCCGTGTTGTTCGTGAAGAAGAAAGATGGGTCGATGAGAATGTGTATAGATTATCGGCAGTTGAACAAGGTCACTATCAAGAACAAGTATCTGTTGCCAAGAATTGATGACTTATTCGATCAATTTCACGGTGCCAAGGTATTTTCAAAGATCGACTTGAGGTCTGGTTACCATTAGTTGAAGATTAGGACATTTGATGTTCCTAAGACAGCTTTTTGGACTCGGTATGGGCATTAAGAATTCCTAGTGATGTCATTTGGACTGACGAATACCCTAGCAACATTCATGGATTTGATGAATCGGGTGTTCAAGCCTTATTTGGATTCTTTTGTGGTTGTGTTCATTGATGATATCTTGATTTACTCCAGCAGTCGAAAGGAGCATGAGCAGTATCTTCGGATTGTGCTTCAGACTTTGAAGAATAATCAGTTATATGTGTGAGGATCTAATTTTTGCCCCACATAGGAAATTACTCCTAAATAATATAGTCAAAAATAATTTTAACACAAATTAGATTTGATTTATGTTTTAATTAATTTGGTTAGGATTTAAAATCAAAGAAAATCAATAAAAAGAAAGAAAAGAAAAGAGAAAGGTTTTGTTTAAAAGCTTCAACAGCCCATTTATCTCACATGCCCAAAAGCTCGGTCCAACGACCCGCATACCTGACCCCGCCTGACCCAATTCTCTCTTCATTAAAACCTAGCCCCCATCTCTCATTCTAAAAAAAAAAAAAAGACGGACTCCCCCACATTTTTCCTAACCCTAGCAGCCGTCCTTATTCCCCTTCTTCTCTCTAAACAGAACGGGATCTTCCTCTACACCCAAATGAGCCGCCACCCCCTCCCTTTCCTTCTTCTTTCTCCTCTCCTCACTCATACACACACAAAATCTCACAATCGAAGATAGCTGAAAGTTTGTGGGTTCAAACTTTGGATTTCAAATCTGGAAAAATACAAAAAAAAAAAAAAGAACAAAAAAAACTTTGGAAAAGGGGGCAATCGATTAAAAATGAAATTAGGAAGCTCTTGTTCTCTGTCAAACTTCAGTTCTTCTACTTATTAATTTTGGGATTCTTGAGTTTCATATCTGGAAAAATACAACAAAGAAAGAAAAAAGAGAGGGAAAAATCGAATCTAAAGTTGGTTTATGATTTCATTCAATTGCTGCACGTTTTCTGGGATTTCTCTAAGTGGTTTGAGATGTTGATGTTGATGAATTTGTTGAATCTGCTTATTTTTGGATTTGCTGGATCTCACCTTCTATTTCAGGCCCTTCCTTGTTACCTTCAGTTTATTTTCGCCTGTATCTAGGTATGTTCTGAAACTTCATATGTTGAACTTGTTATATGTAAGATGAAAATTGGAATTATGTTCTCCTTGATTTCAATTACGGTTGCCGTGAGTTTTGCTTGGTTGTGATTGTTGTTTCTTTGTTGTGGTTTGGTGAAAATGGCGTTAAAAGGAATTAAGTTAAAATACATCTTTAGTCCAATGCATTTGTACGTTTATTTCATATAAATTCCAATAAAGTGTTAAATCCAATTAGCTATAGAGATGCACTTTGGTAACGTTCTGAGAAATGCAAGTATTGCTACAGTTCAATTGCAAAGATTCGATTCGCTTAAATTTGTTAAGAAATATCAAAATTTTACCTCTATATGGTTCATTTGCTGGAAATAGAATCGCATTTGGGGTTAATTTAATGCCAGCATTATTCAGCCTAATAATTTCTGAGTCTATGTCCCAACCATAGAAGGCCTCCACGTTTTGGGACTCGATGAGCCTATTTCTATTCTTTGAGTTTGTTAAAATTCCTAGTGCGAGCATTTAATCAACTTAATTGGTAAGTCTATTATTAAACAGTGTTGTACTAATAATAAAGAATGGACTTGGACGGCTTTTACATACAAATTCTTTTACTACCATTTGAATTTTTCTACTCATCCAAGTTACCTCATCCTCTTCACAAGTTTCAACAACCAGTTCAATCAATCTTCAATAGCTCTCATTAAGGTCCATGTTTCCTTAGTTTAGAACTTCATATACGATTATTAGTACACAATTCACTCTAATTCAGAGCTTCACCAAACCTTAGAAGAAAATAAACCATTCTTCATTAGATCGTAGAAATGCTTTAGGTGCGTTCTAATTTATTATCGTGATTGTGCATACGTTTGCGTGACATAATTATAATTTTTCAAAATAAATCAAGGTACGCGTTCACGCGACTTTGGCTAAAATAATCTTAAATTAATAAAGCTGATAATTGTGTACACGTACGCATGACATGATTTGAACGCCTCAAATAAAATGGCATTACACACATGTAAGTCGTTTCAAAGATTAATTCCATAAACGCCATAAATAAAAGAGGTAAAAGGTAAAACACACACAGTTTCTAAAACTACGTAATTAAATAATTAATTAAGTCAGGTATGATTAAAGCGACCGTGCTAAAATCACGGAATTCAGAAATGCCTAATAATTTCTCCCGGATTAACAAAATTTCTTACCCGGTCTTCTGTATTTCGCGGACCGTAAAACAGAGTCAAATTTTCTTGATTTGGGATTTAAAATAAACCAGTGACTTGGGACACCATAAAATTTTTCCAAGTGGCGACTCTAAAAATTGAATAAATAATCTCATTTTGATTAATGTCACTTTAATTGGAAAAACTCTCATATCTCTTCGGAAAAAAGGAGGTATGACAGCTCTAGCGACTCTGCTAGAGAAACAGAATCCAGAATCTCTGGTTCACGGTTCAGAATTCGAGCTTGTTAATGTGATTTATACTTGGCTTTCTTGATTGTTGATATTATTGTGTTTGTGGGCCTAATATGCTAATCCGCTCATTTACCGCTTTTATATTATTTGAACTGTATTAAACTATCTTCTTACGCCTCCATTCTGAGTCTTCTAAAAATATGGTGCACATGTACGCGTGGCCCACTTTTCTGTTAGAGGTCGTATCAAATAGAATGAGGCTGGATCAGCAACTAGGCCGAGCAGACTTTCGTGCTCCCGATACATTGCCCCCACCTCGGCTCGAACGGTCCGCTTGGGTAAGCTATGTCTAGAACACACCCCTAGGTTTAAACCTAGAATAACATAGCCTCATGCCGGATCCCTAGTAGGAACGTTTGTTTGCATTACATGTATTTGACTTTGGGGACTCAACACAGAGGTTTGGTCCGACTTGGACATGTGTACCCAAATTAAAAGACCATCCTGATGCATCTTACGTGTTACTTGCACATCTGTTTATTTCGACTTACATGTTGACCGGCTTCTGGAATAGGAAAAGAAAATCAAAAAAACAAAAAGTGAGTGGTAGGTATTTGAAAAATTCTGAAACTCTGCCGAAATTTTGAAAACAAAAGAGAAAGAAAATAAGCCAATGCTTTCAAAAAGTCATGTTTTCCCCGTTCCGTAAAAACTGACCGAACTATGCTGGTCTGATTCTCATCGGATGTGAGATACTTAGGCAAACCTCATCGGTTCCGGCCCCAATTTTCAAAAACTTCAAAAATATTTTCACTTTCCTTAATTCCCTCTTTAGAATTCTTTCCTTAGAAAATCAAAAAATAAACTAAATCCAAAAATATTTTCCTTTTTTTCCGAAGTCTTTCATTCGAAAAAAAAGAAAAACAAATTTCAAATCAAAATCCAAAATATTTCCTTCCTTATTTAGAATTCTTTCTTTTAAAAAAAAATCAAAATTCCAAAAAAAGAAAAAACAATATTTAAAAGTCCTTATAAAAAGAAAAAAAAAGAAAAAGAAAAATGGATCAGTCTATTCACGAACTTCCCAAACTACGCAACATCTGATTCATATTCCCACATGATACGTAGGCAACCCATATCAGGTTCGATCGAATAATTTTGAAAAAAAAATTGAGTGAAAAAAAGAAAGAAAGAAAAGAGTGACAAAAATAACAGAGAAAAACAAAGAGAAAAAAACAAAAAAGAAAGAAAGCAAGAGTGAAAAAATCCAAAAAGAGAACTCTGTGTCCAGATTGACAAAGAAAAATGCGGAAAGTTTTCGTGAATATGTTATCAAATGGTGCGAACAAGCCACCAGGGTAAAGCCTCAAATGGACGAAGCAGAAATGGTTATGGTCTTACTACAGGCCCAAGAGGTGGACTACTTCCAGAATATGATGTCCGCTATGGGTAATCCGTTCGCCGAGGCTATCAAAATTGGGGAGATGATCGAAAATGGTTTAAAAACGGGCCGAATCTTGAGTCATACTGCCTTTAAGGCCACATGACAGGCCGTTATGAATGGTTCGGGGGTTTTGATGAACAAAACTGGGAGAGAAGATGGAGTCGTGATAGCTTGAAGCTCAAGAGGGGCCCGCAGGTCATTTAACCAATCATATATGCTTCCTCAGGTCCCACAACACTATTATCCCCATCAAGATGCTGCTTATTCCGTGGCACCACCTCCCTAAGTAGTGATGAACATGCAACCTTATACGCGGCCACACCAATATACACAAAACCGAGCTCCACCTCCCAGAAATGCCTGTACGTACTAAGCTCCGTATAACCACCAACCAAATGTTTCCAATACAATCCTCGCCCAAGAGAGCCCCTCATAAGGAATCAGTTCACCCCTATTGGTAAATCATATTCAAGTTTGTTTCAAAAGCTAATCGGGCTAGGTATGCTACAACCAGTGGCCCCGAACCGGCCAAACCCTGAGTCCCCCTCGCCCCAAGCTGATGCTAAATGTGAATACTACTCTGGAGTAGTGGAACATGATACAGAGGACTGTTGGACTCTCAAAAGGGCAGTTGAAGACTTGATGATCCAGTACTGAAAGCCAATGTAGCCATTACCGCGGCAGAAGAGAAACCTAAAAACGGGCGCCAAACCTGAAAAGTTATCTGTCAAATGTGAGTCTTGGTAGCCGGTCCTACTATCTTTTCTGCGTCGAATTATTTTAGGGTCTAATCCGAACGTTTTTACTTTTATTGTCTTACTTTCTGATGTTAACCCTTCTATCTTTAAAAATTAAAAAAAAATCAAATCAAATGAAATTAATATTTCATTGTCGAGAAATATCTCTTTTCATAATCTGGTCACCTTCCTTATTCTCTTTTCAGTTCTGTTAATGCAGATTTAATAACATGACATGCTTGCGTACTTCATGCCCAGATCCTAAAACATTGTCAGACCTCGAAATAATGAATCAAAAAGTAGAATGTGTTGAAGACAAGGCTTGTAAGAATATAAATAGAAAACTGGAAGAAGTTGAAATTCCTTCTCTTCGGATCATTGTTGAAGCCGAGATTAAGGATGAAGAATGGGCCAAGACCCGGTTGGAACAATTAACTTCGATTGATGAAAAGCAATTGGGCGCAGTTTGTCACATGCAGTTGTACCAACAAAGAATGGCCAGTGCCTACAACAAGAAAGTGCGGCCCATGAAATTTGAAATGGGGCAACTCGTTCTGAGACGTATCCCCCCGCATCATGAAGAAGCTAAAGGAAAATTGGCTCCAAATTGATGCAGTCAAAAGGTAATATGTTTGACCTGTTACGCAACTTTAATATAATATTCTCTGATTGGGATGATGAAGGCTTTCATTCCCGCTACTGAAATACCATTAACCCTTTTTTCCAACCCTTTGAGCCGGTTACCTTTCTTTGATTACCCTCTTTGGAATCTGAAGATGTTATTAAAAGAAAAAAGAAACAAGAAAAAACATACAAAGAAGAAAAAAAAAGAAAAAAAAGAGTAAAAAAAAGAAGAGAAAGAAAAAAAGAAAAGAAAACAAAAATCCAAACAATTTCATGTTACTTGAACTACGTTTGACTTGATTCCGAAAGGATACGTAGGCAGCATGTCTTTGGGGTTCAGTCACACTAAAATAAAAATTCACATTTTTCCAAAAGTTGAAACTGGGGCAGATGTTACAAAGGTTCGGCGATGGTTTCGTCTGAAAAATTCCAAAGTTGTAATTCAATTTAAATCCCTTTTACCCAAATCCTCTTCAAGTCCTTCCGATCATTAAACGAGAATGCTCAAGAATTAGAGGATACAATCACTTGGATCTGATGCCACAAAATGAGAGGAATAAAATGAGAGAGTCTTATTGGTAAAAACCCTCAGAGGCACCATAGGGTGATGGCGAGCAGAGAAAATGAAAATGAGAGAGTTTTGTTAGTGGGAACCTGCAAAGGGAACTATAAGGAGATGGTGAGAAGAGAATAAGAGAGGTTAGATGGTGAAAACCCGCAAAGGGTGCCATTGATCGAAAAGAGGATCCTCACAGCCATTGGCATCGACACAGCCCTGGACAAGGCTTCTCAATTTCAAGATAAAAGTTGTTATGAATTTCTAAGAGTCGGACGATTTACAATCAGGCATCAAGTCCAAAAGCCATGTCAAGTTCATTGAAGTCCGCATGTACTCCCAGATAAGTCCTTCTTTTCGTTCCCCGAAAGGGATACCATTGTCATTCTCGCTACTCAAATACCATTAACCCTTTTTGCCAACCCTTTGAGTTGGTTACCTTTCTTTGATTACCTTCTTTGGAATCTGAAGATGTTATTAAAAGAAAAAAAACAAGAAAGAAAAAAAAAGAACAAAAAAAACAAAAAAAAAGAGAAAAAAAGAGAGAAAGAAGAAAAAGAAAAGAAAACAAAAACCCAAACAAGTTCATATTACTTGAACTATGTTTGACTTGATTCCGAAAGGATACGTGGGCAGCCTGTCTCTGGGTTCAGTCACACTAAAATAAAAATCCTCATTTCCCCAAAATTTGAAACTGGGACAGATGTTACAAAGGTTCGGCGATGGTTTCTCCTAAAAAGTTCCAAAGTTGTAATTCAATCCAAATCCTTTTTACCCAAATCTTCTTCAAGTCCTTCCAATCATTCAACGAGAATGCTCAAGAATTAGAGGATATAATCACTTGGATCTGATGCCACCAAAATGAGAGGAATAAAATAAGAGAGTCTTATTGGTGAAAACCCTCAGGGGCAACATAGGGCGATGGCGAGCAGAGAAAATGAAAATGAGAGAGTTTTGTTAGTGAGAACCCGCAAAGTGCACTATAAGGAGATGGTGAAAAGAGAAATGAGAGAGGTCAGCTGGTGAAAATCCGCAAAGGGCGCCATTGATCGAAAAGAGGATCCTCACAGCCATTGGCATCGACACAGTCCTGGACAAGGCTTCTCGGTTTCAAGGCAAAAGTTGTTATGAATTTCTGAGAGTCGGACGGTTTACACAGATCAGGCATCCAGTCCAAAAGCCATGTCATGTTCATTGAAATCCGCATGTACTCCCAGATAAGTCCTTCTTTTCGTTCCCTGAAAGGGACACCTCTTGTTTAAACTCATTTTCCATTCCATTGTTTGTTTTTCTTTGAATCCCTTTCGGTCTAACTTTGTTCCAAAAACTAAGGCAAAGAAGGGATGGCAAGACTGATTTACAAGGTTCTTATTTGATACAAGCCAATATGCAAAAGGGCACCCAGCCTCGGCAGGGGCATCAAGTCGACTCCGACTGGCAATGATGGTTGATGACTCGAAGTCAAAGGTTCTTGAAATACGAAAAGCAAAGTCAAATGCCCACAAAGGTAAAATAAAGTTGAAAAGGTTAAGTCCCACGTGGCTAACCATCTTGGCAAAGTTTGAAAAGCCAAAGTTTCCCCAACGCTCTGAAGTTAAATTTAGAGGAAAGAAGTGAAAAGCCTACAAAGGCAAAATGAAGCTGAAAAAGGTTAAGTCCCATGCGACCAACCGTCATGGTAAAGTTTTAGAAAAGCCAAGGGTTCCCCGGGGCTAGAAATGAAGTCGGTGTTCAGGGAACAACCAGTTGCAGTTGAAAGTACCATCAAAGAAGACGGGCCGAGATCAAGTGACTGAAGCACTCAAAGCCGCAAAACCAACCACTGTTTGAAACTGATAAATTATTCTATTTTTGAACCAAAGGAAATGGGTGTAATCCAAAGCAACCTTGCAAGAAGCAGGGGCAACCAAAAAGAAAATCACGCGGAGACTGAAATAGCTATGCAGCAACAACCACTCCAAAAAAGGGAAGTCTACTTCAAATTCGTTCCCGCATTTACTCATTCTCTAAAAAAATGAAGAAAAAAAAATTAAAATGTTAAAAAAAAAAAAAAAAAAAGGAAAGTTCAAAATCATGGTAGTATAGGGTACACTAATCCCTAGCTGCATTTTTCAACATAGGGTCTCCACTCCCTAGTTAATAATATTATGGACATAGGGTCTCCACTCCCCAGTCTCGTTTCCAACATAGGGTCTCCACTCCCTAGTTGATGATGTTTTTTAGACATAGGGTCTCCACTCCATAGTATGCTTTTCCAACATAGGTTTTTCACTCCCTAGTTAATGTTTTTAAACATAGGGTCTCCATTCCCTAGTCGCTTTTCCAACATGGGGTCTCCACTCCCTAGTTGATGATGTTTTTAGATATAGGGTCTCCAATCCTTAGTTGATGTTTTTAGACATAGGGTCTCCACTCCCTAGTATTTTTCCAACATAGGGACTCCACTCCCTAGTTGATGATGTTTTTAGACATACGGTCTCAACTCCCTAGTCTACTTTTCCAACATAGGGTCTACACTCCCTAGTTGATATTTTTAGACATAGGGTCTCCACTCCCTAGTCTGCTTTTCCAACATAGGGTCTCCACTCCCTAGTTGATATTCTTAGACATACGGTCTCCACTCCATAGTCTGATTTTCTAACATAGGGTCTTCACTCCCTAGTTGATGATGTTTTTAGACATAGGGTCTCCACTCCTTAGTCTGTTTTTCCAACATAGGGTCTTCACTCCCCAGTTGATGATATTTTTAGACATAGGGTCTCTACTCCTTAGTCTGCTTTTCCAACATAGGGTCTTCGCTACCCAGTTGATGATTATTTTAGACATAGGGTCTCCACTCCCTAGTCGCTTTTCAAACATAGGGTCTCCACTCCCTAGTTAATATTTTTAGACATAGGGTCTCCACTCCCTAGTCTGCTTTTCCAACATAGGATCTCCACTCCCTTGTTGATATTTTTAGACATAGGGTCTCCACTCCCTAGTCTTCTTTTCCAACATAGGATGTCCACTCCCTAGTTGATATTTTTAGACATAGGGTCTCCACTCCTTAGTCTGCTTTTCCAACATTGGGTCCTCCCTAGATGATGTTTTTGGACATAGGGTCTCCATTTCCTAGTCCCTTTTCCAACATAGGGTCTCTACTCCCTAGTTGATTTTATTTAAGACATATGGTCTCCACTCCCTAGTCGCTTTTTCAATATAGGGTCTCCACTCCATAGTTGATTTTATTTTAGACATAGGGTCTCCACTCCCTAGTCACTTTTCCAACATAGGGTCTCCACTCCCTAGTCACTTTTCCAACATAGGGTCTCCACTCCATAATTGATTTTATTTTAGACATAAGGTCTTAACTCCCTAGTTGCTTTTCTAACATAAGGTCTCCACTCCCTAGTTTATTTGATTTTAAACATAGGGTCTTCACTCCCTAGTCGCATTTTCAACATAGGGTCTCTACTCCCTAGTTGATTTTATTTCTAGACATAGGGTCTCCACTCCTTAGTCGCTTTTCCAACATAGGATTTCTGCTCCCTAGTTGATTTTATTTTAGACATAGGGTCTCAATTCCCTAGTTGCTTTTTCAACATAGGGTCTCCACTCCCTAGTTGATGTTTTTAGACATAAGGTCTCCACTCCCTAATTATTTTTCCAACATAGAGTCTCCACTTCCTAGTTGACGTTTTTAGACATAAGGTCTCCACTCCCTAGCATGATTTTCCAACATAGGGTCTCCACTCCCTAGTTGATGTTTTTAAATATAGGGTCTCCACTCACTAGTCACTTTTCCAACATAGGGTCTCCACTTCCTAGTTGATTTTATTTTAGACATGAGGGTCTCCACTCCCTAGTCGCTTTTCCAACATAGGGTCTCCACTCCCTAGTTGATTTTATTTTAGATATAGGGTCTCCACTCCCTAGTCGTTTTTCCAACATAGGGTCTTCACTCCCTAGTTAATTATGTTTTAGATATAGTGTCTCCATTCCCTAGTCGCATTTTCAACATAGGGTCTCTTCTCCCTAGTTGATTTTGTTTCTAGACATAGGGTCTCCACTCCTTAGTCGATTTTCCAACATAGAGTTTCCGCTCCCTAGTTGATTTTATTTGAGACATAGGGTCTCCATTCCCTAGTTGCTTTTTCAACATATGGTCTCCACTACCTAGTTGATTTTATTTCAAGACATAGGGTCTCCACTCCCTAGTCGCTTTTGCAATATAGGGTTTCCACTCCCTAGTTGATTTTATTTTAGACATAGGGTCTTCACTCCCTAGTCGATTTTCCAACATAGGGTCTCCACTCCCTAGTTGATTTTATTTTAGATATAGGGTCTCCACTCCCTAGTTGCTTTTCCAACATAGGGTCTCCACCCCCTAATTGATTTTATTTTAGACTTAGGGTCTCCATTCCCTAATTGCTTTTTCAACATAGGGTCTCCACTCCCTAATTTATTTTATTTTTAGACATAGGGTATCCACTCCCTAGTCGCTTTTCCAACATAGGGTTTCCACTCCCTAGTTGATTTTATTTTAGACATAGGGTCTCCACTCCCTAGTAGCTTTTCTAACATAGGGTCTCCACTCCCTAGTTGATTTTTGTTTTTAGACATAGGGTCTCCACTCCCTAGTCTCTTTTCCAACATAGGATCTCCACTTCCTAGTTGATATTTTCCAACATAAGGAGCACCAATCCTGAGTTGAGGCACCATTAGGGTCTCCACTCCCTAGTCTGTTTTTCCAACATAGGGTCTCCACTCCCTAGTCACTTTTCCATCATAGGGTCTTCACTCCCTAGTTGATTTTATTTTAGACATAGGGTCTCCACTTCCTAGTTGATTTTATTTTAGACATAGGCTCTCCACTCCCTAGTCGCTTTTCCAACATAGGGTCTCTACTCCCTAGTTGATTTTATTTTAGACATGAGGGTCTCCACTCCCTAGTCGCATTTTCAAAATAGGGTCTCCACTACCTAGTTGATTTTATTTTAGATATAGTATCTCCACTCCTTAGTCGTTTTTCCAACATCAGTTCTCCACTCCCTAGTTGATTTTATTTTAGACATAGGGTCTCCATTCTCTAGTCGCTTTTTCAACATAGGGTATCCACTCCCTAGTTGATTTTATTTCTAGACATAGGGTATCCACTCCCTAGTCGCTTTTCCAACATAGGGTCTCCACTCCCTAGTTGATTTTTATTTTTAGACATTGGGTCTCCACTCCCTAGTCTCTTTTCCAACATAGGGTCTCCACTCCCTGGTTGATATTTCCCAACATAAGGAGCACCAATCCTGAGTTGAGGCATCATTTTGACAAAAAGGAACACCATCCAAAAAAAAAAATCTTCATCATGATCTTTTCAGGGTACACCATTCCCGACCCTTTTATCGCTTTCAATAATGAAGTAGTATAGAGTTTTGTTACAAACAACTCATAAATTTTTTCTAGTGAAAACTGGGGCAGAAAGAATTTCATTTGTTTATTTGTTTTTATGTCTAAGCAGGTTTTTCGTCAAGACATAGGTTTCGAGGTGACCAGAAGAAGTCTCAATCCAAAATAAGGAAAAAAAGAAAGAAAAAGAAGTGAATCCAAAATGCAGAAGCGGATGAAGGGATGTGGACTGCTCAAGAGATGACTGAGGTCAGGAGCATTGCATTTCCCGTTTTGATCAGAAAAAGGCGAAGAAGAGGGAACTAGCATCTGAAGCTAGGAAGCATCAAGGTTCAGATCATAGTCTGCATGAAGAACGAGCCAAGACTCAAGATCAAGTTTGAGAAGACTTATAGATAGGAATCTTGTAACTCATAGCTGATAGGCTTGTTTAGTTTCTTTTCATTTTTGATTTTGGTGTAATAAGGAGTTCAGCAAGCAGTAACAGTAGCAACAATAGTGAAATCACAGCTTTCCGGTAGCCCCAGTTATCAAAACTTTCAGAACTATACTGACCTGATTTCTTTATAGCCAAGGATATGTAGGCAACCCCTGAAGCAAGGTTCAGTCAAACTTTTCAAAATACTTCCCATGGAGTATCGAATGGGCAAATAATTATTCATGATTGCTCACTTTATCTTTGCCCGAAAACTCTTCATGTTTCCGAGCAAAGAGGGGCAGCTGTGAGCACCTAATTTTTGCCCTACATAGAAATTACTCCTAAATAAAAAAGTCAAAAATAATTTCAACACAAATTAGATTTGATTTAGGTTTTAATTAATTTGGTTAGGATTTAAAATCAAAGAAAATCAAGAAAAAGAAAGAAAAGAAAAGGGAAAGGTTTTGCTTAAAAGCTTTATCTCAACTGGGCCAAGAGCTTATCAACAGCCCATTTACCTCACATGTTCGCCCCAGCCCAGCAACCCGGTCCAACGACCCGCATACCTGACCCGCCTGGACCAATTCTCTCTTCATTAAAACCTAGCCCCCATCTCTCATTATCGAAACAAAAACAGACGGACTCCCCCCCATTTATCCTAACCCTAGCAGCCGCCCTTATTCCCCTTCTTCTCTCTAAACAGAACGAGATCTTCCTCTACACCCAAATGAGCTGCCACCCCCTCCCTTTCCTTTTTCTTTCTCCTCTCCTCACTCATACACACACAGAAACTCACAATCGAAGATAGCTGAAAGTTTGTGGGCTCAAACTTTGGATTTCAGATCTGAAAAAATACAAAAAAAAATGGAAAAAACTTTGGAAAAAAGGGGAAAACGATTAAAAATAAAATTAAGAATCTCTTGTTCTCTGTCAAACTTCAGCTCTTCTACTTGTTAGTTTTGGAATTCTTGAGTTTCAGATCTGGCTGCCGTGAGTTTTGCTTCGTTGTGATTGTTGTTTCTTTGCTGTGATTTGCTAAAAATAGCGTTAAAAGGAATTAAGCTAAAATACATCTTTAGTCCAATGCATCTGTACGTTGATTTCATATAAATTCCAATGAAGTGTTGAATCTAATTAGCTATAGAGATGCACTTTGGTAACGTTCTGAGAATTGCAAGTATTGCTACAGTTCAATTGCAAAGATTGGATTCGCTTAAAATTGTTAAGAAATATCAAAAGTTTACATCTATGTGTTTCATCTACTCCAAATAGAATCTCATTTGGGGTTAATTTATGCCAACATTATTCAACCGAATAATTTCTAAGTCTATGTCCCAATCGTAGAAGGCCTCCACGTTTTGGGCCTCGATGAGCCCATTTCTATTCTTTGAGTTTGTTAAAATTCCTAGTGCGAGCATTTAATCAACTTAATTGGTAAGTCTATTATTAAACAATGTGGTACTAATAATAAAGAATGGATTTGGACGGCTTTTACATACATATTCTTTTACTACCATTTGAATTTTCTTACTCATCCAAGATACCCCATCCTCTTCACAAGTTACAACAACCAGTTCAATCTATCTTCAATAGCCCTCATTAAGGTCCGTGTTTCCTTAGTTTAGAACTTCATATACGATTATTAATACACAATTCACTCTAATTCAGAGCTTCACCAAACCTTAGAAGAAAATAAATCATTCATCATTACATCGTAAAAATGCTTTAGGTGCGTTCTAATTTATTGTCGTGATTGTGTACACATTCGCGTGATATAATTATGATTTTTAAAAGTAAATCAAGGTACGCGTTCGTGCGACCTTGGCCAAAATAATCTTAAATTAATAAAGTTGATAATTGTGTACACGTACGTGTGACATGATTTGAACGCCTCAAATAAAATGGCTTTACACACATGTAAGTCGATTCAAAGATTAATTCCATAAACGCCATAATTAAAAGCGGTAAAAGGTAAAACGCACACAGGTTCTAAAATTACGTAATTAAATAATTAATTAAGTAAGGTATGATTAAAGCGACCGTGCTAAAACTACAAAATTCGAGAATGCCTAATACCTTCTCCCGGTTTAACAGAATTTCTTACCCGGTCTTATGTATTTCGCAGACCGTAAAACAGAGTCAAATTTCCTCGATTTGGGATTTAAAATAAACTAGTGACTTGGGATACCATAAAATTATTCCAAGTGGCGACTCTAAAAATTGAATAAATAATCTCATTTCGATTAATGTCACTTTAATTGGAAAAACTCCCCTATCCCTTCGGGAAAAATGAGGTGTGATAGCTCTGGCGACTCTGCTAGGGAAACTGAACCCAGAATCTCTTGTTCAGGGTTCACAATTCGAGCTTGTCAATGTGATCTATACTTGACTTCTTGATTGTTGATATTATTGTGTTTGTGGGCCTAATGTTCTAATTGCCGCTCATTTACTGCTTTGATATTATTTGAACTATATTAAACTATCTTCTTACGCCTCCCTTCTGAGTCTTCTAAACATATGGTGCACACGTACGCGTGGCCCACTTTTCTGTTAGAGATCGTACCTAAAAGAACGAGGCTTGATCAGCAGCTAGGACGGGAAGGATTTCGTGCTCCCTGTACATTGCCCCCACCTCGGCTTGAACTGTCCGCTTGGGTAAGCCATGTCTAGAACACACCCCAAGTTTAAACCTAAAATAACATAGCCTCATGCCGGATCCCTAGTAGGAACGTTTGTTTGCATCATATGTATTTGATTTTGGGGACTCAACATAGGGGTTGGGTCCGTCTAGGACAGGTGTACCCAAATTAAAAGACCATTGTGATGAATCTTACTTGCTACCTGCGCATATGTTTGTTTCGGCTTACATGTTGACCGGCTTCTAGAATAGGGAAAGAAAATCAAAAAAGAAAATGAGTGGTAGGTATTTGAAAAATTCTGAAACTCTACCGAAATTTTGAAAAAAAAAAAGAGAAAGAAAATAAGACAATGCTTTCCAAAAGTCATGTTTCCCACGTTCCATCAAAACGGATCGAACTACGCGGGTCTGATTCTTATCGGATGTGAGATACGTAGGCAAACCTCATCGGTTCCGACCCCAATTTTCAAAAAATTCCGTTTCCTTAATTCCCACTTTAGAATTCTTTCCATAGAAAAAAAAACTAAATCCAAAAATATTTTTCTTCTTTTCCGAAGTCTTTCATTCGAATAAAAAAAAATTCAAATCAAAATCCAAAATATTTTCTTCCATAAAAAAGAAAAAGCAATATTTAAAAGTCTTTATAAAAAAATATAAAAAAATAGGTCAGTCTATTCACGATCTTCCCGAACTACGCAAAATCTGATTCATGTTCCCACATGATACGTAGGCAACCCATATCAGGTTCGATCGAATAATTTTTTTAAAAATAAAAGAAAGAAAGAAAATCGAGTGGAAAAAAAAGTGACAAAAATAACAGAGAAAAACAAAGAGAAAAAACACAAAAAAGAAAGAAAGCAAGAGTGAAAAAATCCAGAAAGAGAACTCTATGTCAGTTTGACAAAGAAAACCGCGAAAATTTTTCGTGAATATGCTGTCAAATGGCGCGAGCAAGCCGCCAGGGTAAAGCCTCAAATGGACGAAGCATAAATGGTTACGGTCTTACTATAGGCCCAAGAGGCGGACTACTTCCAAAACATGATATCCGCTATGGGTAATCCGTTCGCCGAGGCTATTAAAATTGGGGAGATGATCATAAATGGTTTAAAAACGGACCGAATCTTGAGTCATGCTACCTTTAAGGCCACATTATAGGCCGTTATAAATGGTTCGGGGGGTTTTGATGAAAAAAAATAGGAGAGAAGATGGAGTCATGATGGCTTCAAGCTCGAGGGGGTCCGCAGGTCATTCAACCAATCATATATGCTTCCTCATGTCCCACAACACTATTATCCCCATTGAGATACTGCTTATGCCATAGCACCGCCTCCCTATGCGGTGATGAACGCGCAACCTTACATGCGGCCACAACATTATACACAAAACCGAGCTCCACCTCCCAGAAATGCCCGTCTATACTAAGCTCCGTATAATCACCAATCAAATGTTTCCCATACAATCCTTGCCCAGGAGAGCCCCTCAGAAGGAATAAGTTCACCCCTATTGGTGAATCATATTCAAGTTTGTTTCAAAAGCTAATCGGGCTAGGTTTGCTGCAGACAGTGGCCCCGAACCGGCCAAACCCTAAGTCTCCCTCGCACCAAGCTGATGCTAGATGTGAATAACACTCTGGAGCAATGGGACATGATACAGAGGACTGTTGGACCCTCAAAAGGGCAGTTGAAGACTTGATGATCCACCACTGAAAGCCACGATAGCCATTGTCGCAGCAGAAGAGAAACCTAAAAACGGGTGCAAAACCTGAAAAGTTATCTGTCATATGGGAGTCTCGGTAGCCGGTCTTGCTATCTTTTCTGTATCCGAATCATTTCAGGGTGTAATCCGGACATTTTTACTTTTATTATCTTCTTTCTGATGTAAACCCATCTATCTTTAAACATTAAAAAGAAAATCAAATCAAATGAAATTAACAGTAACCGGACAGCACAATAATGGCCACAGAGTCGTCGTCTGGTGGTGAAAAGCCACCGGACCAGTCCCAAAAGATTCACAATCCAAAGGCGTACAAACCCCAACTGGGCGCTCCATTAAACTCAAATCCAAATTCTTTAGATCTCCTTTTTGGTGACGCAATTACTGTAGCTCGAAATCACAATGAAACTGCTAGAATTTTCCAGCACGATTCTTGTTCGGATTTTGCAATTCAAAGCCACGGGGTTTGTTTTCCACATCAAGAGCTATCTCTCCGACAAAAATCGAGGGATTTCATTGCCGGTATAATGAGTTCTAAGAATGATGATTTGAGCAATTTCAAGGCTGCCATGGATGAGAAGCTTTCTACCAATCCTTTAGATGTGGGAAATATTAATTCTACTCCAAATCCCATCGCTTCATATGCCGCAAGGTTAACAATAAACAAGTCAGTCCAAAATCCAACAACAACGAAGCTAAATCCTATCGAGCTTATACAGGAAACTCCAACTCTAAAGTTTTCTATGGAGGAACGAGAAGAATTTGCAAGGACGGAAGGATTACACCAGGCCATTGTCATCAAAGTCAATCAAGCTGCACCAGATTTGAAGATATGGAAAAATCTACTGCCCAAACACTTTGGTGTAAAGGGCAACTGTTTGATAGGTTTACTGGCTCGTCGGCAACTTTTGGTTCGTTTTGATCAATATGATGGTTTTGTTATAGCTTTATCGAGATCAGTAAACTATCTACCATTCAATGGGGAAGAACATCAACTTAGAATTTTTCCATGGACACTTGATTTCAATCCTAAAGAGGAGACGTCAATGGCTGCAGTGTGGATTTCCCTGCCCAATTTATCACCAGATCTCTTCGCAAGAAGAGCTCTAATGTCCATAGCAGCAACTGCTGGAAAACCAATTGCAATCGATAAGGCGACACAAGCAAAGACACGACCAAGTACATCTAGGGTAAGAGTTATCCTAGATTTACTAGCCAAACATCCAAAGGAAATAAAATTGCAATTCTTGAATAACTGAACTAGAAAAATAGTTGAAACAGTTTAGCAGATTGTATATGATAACATGCCTCTGTACTGCACATGTTGCAAACATCAAGGGCATGATGAAAGCATGTATCACTTAATTTTGACAAGGAATCGTGATAGTGGACTGAATAAGGCTGCTGAGGAATGTGAGGATCAAGTCGCTGTGCAGAAGTTTCAACGGGATTTGCGACAAATTATCAATGAAAGACGACGGATATATGGTGCAACTGCAGGACAGAAATTGTAGGAAATGGTGGTTGATACAACTTCTAATATTGTTTCAACTGCTACCCCAGGTTTAGATGCTGGGCATATTTTTGAGCAACCTAAAATTGCTGCAATTCCTACTGTGAAGGATCAATCTAAGCCACATTTTGATGTCCCTGCTTCTACAGTTCTTGCAAAGTTAAATAACAATGTTGTTGTTGAGAAGTGTTTACCTGTTCCAGTTTTTCATTCAATACATGGACAACACTCAGCTACTGCAGTGTCAAATCTGGAAACGACTGTACCCTTGAATTTTACATGTGATCGAACTCTGGCCATGGGTGCATCTGCTCATATTGTGACTGGAAGTGTGCCAGTGGTTATTAATGTTGTTGTGCAGGATGGTAAGGAGCTTGGTCGAGTTGCATCAATTGGGCAGACTACAATGCAACAAGCAGCTACAAGTGGTAAACAAACAGATCTGAAAGGTACTACTGTCCAAAAGGAGGGGCATGAACTGAAAGATGCAGCTGCTTTGTTTCATGTTCCAGTTGGGGTTGTCAAGGGGCCAGGTCCAGGGCAACAATTTGACAAGGCTGGTCAGGTGTTATCAAGCACAACTGGTGCAGCTCCAGTAGTTGTAAAAAATAAACTTCCATCTGATATCCCTGCTACAAGAGCTTTGGCAACAATTTACAAGGTAGTGGGAAAGGCAACTGATGAAGCAACAGCAGTGGGAAAGGCAATTGATGATGGTGTGCAAACAGCTTAATTGCAAGCTACTGTCATGACTGTAGCTGAGCATGCACACGGTGGAAAATTAACTAAGGGTGATGGAGATATAAAGAACACATTTAGGGATGATTGGAAAGTAGTGAGATCTAATGGGCAAGGAACAACGCCAACACTGAAGAGTAAAAAGCAGCAGATGAGTGCAATTTCTGTTGCTGCTGGACCAAATATGTTCGCTGCACTTGTGGATGAGGAGGAAGTTTTCATAAACTCAACGACCATAAATGAAGCCAAGGCGCATGAGCGTAAAAACAGCTCCAATGAGGCTCAAAACAGTTCGAATACAAGGAGAGGGAAAATACATCAATAATCCAAGCTAGCTACTGAAGAGGATTTGCAGCAGCTGGACGATGAGGCAAGATCAGTAGCTAAAAAAACCTGTTGTACAGTTGCTGAAAAGCATCAAAATATTACAAATGGCATACGTGCTCAACTTGAGATCGTAAATGTTGATGATAAAACTGGTCAGGGAAGTAAAGTACTAGATGTTCTTGTTAACAAGCAGAATCATTCTATGATGGAACATGGGAAGGATATGCAACAACTGAATGTTGATGCGATGTCAATCAGTGGAAAAAACAGCACTCCAAATTGTGCAAAACAGCAGCATAAGAAGAAGTATGCAACTGGACAGCAGCAACTAAGCCATAGTGCAGAAGACCGAATCATCAATAATGTTCAATTCCATGTGACCTCAAAGATGGCTGAAAATGGGCAGAAAAAACCAGGTAAGAACGAAAATGCTCAATTGGAAGATTCCATAATAAAACCTAATGCTATAGTTGTAAAGAGGCATGAACCATTAGAGATGGTTGCACAGAAATGTGTTATTCAACAACTAGAGAACAACTTACGTGTTGAAATTTGGGAAGAAGGCGAGGAAGAAGATTTGCTTGATTATTGCCGAGCTGAGGCGGCTAGATGTGGAGATTTATCTCCTACGCATAGTGGAAAAAAGAACAAGACACACACAAGGGAGAATAGTTGGGATGGTAAAGTGAATGAAGGAGTAACACTTAGGATACTTCCAATGAGAGATGCAAAGTGAAAAGGGGCAGCCCCGACCACATCTACAAAGTACAATCCATCGAAGAAGAAATGAGGAATTTTGAAGATGTATTGAAGATAGTTGAAGAGGATTTTAAGGAGCTACAATTGGAAGAACTCACAAGTATCATGAGTGAGGGGCAAGAATCCAATTTCTACCTTATTTTATTTTATCATTTTCTAAGCATTATCATATGTAATATCATCATAGAGTGTGATGTAAACTCTATGATGATCATAGAGTACTTACTTCTTTCGAGTTCTTATTTTTTACACGCTTACTAAAAGATGAGGTTGTTCATGCCTCAAAAGGAATTATAAGGTAAAGTCTACCTCAGTATGTGTTTGGAGATCACTACTGTAGCTTTTGCCCCCTTACTTGTACTCTTCCTTTGTGATTTTTTTTCTTTTATTATTAATAAATTAGCTACTGGGCAGACCGCCCAGTATTATAATTGGCTAAACAAAATATTTCATTATCCAGGAATGTCTCTTTTCTTAATCTGGTCACCTTTCTTATTCTTTTTTTAGTTCTGTTAATGCAGATTTAATAACATGACATGCTTGCGGACTTGATGCCCAGATCCTAAAACGTTGTCAGACCTCGAAATAATGAATCAAGAAGCAGAATGTGTTGAAGACAAGGCTTGTAAGAATATAAATAGAAAATGGAAGAAGTTGAAATTCCCTCTCTTCGGATCATTGTTGAAGCTGAGATTAAGGATGAAGAATGGGTCAAGACTCGGTTGGAACAATTAACTTTGATTGATGAAAAGCGATTGGCCGCAGTTTGCCACATGTAGTTGTACCAACAAAGAAAGGCCAGTTCCTACAACAAGAAAGTGCGGCCCGGGAAATTTGAAATGGGGAAACTCGTTCTGAGACGTATCCTCCCGCATCATGAAGAAGCTAAGGAAAATTAGCTCCAAATTGATGCAGTCAAAACGTACTATGTTTGACCCTTTACGCAACTTTAATATAATGCTCTCTCATTGGGATGACGAAGGCATTCATTCTCGCTACCCAAACACTATTAACCCTTTTTGCCAACCCTTTGAGCCAGTTACCTTTCTTTGATTACCCTCTTTGCAACCTGAAGATGTTATTAAAAGAAAAAAGAAACAAGAAAGATAAAAATAAAAAAAATAAAAAAAAACAAAGAAGAAAAAAAAGATTAAAAAAGAGAAAAAAAAGAGAGAAAGAAGAAAAAGAAAAGAAAACAAAAACCCAAACAAGTTCATGTTACTTGAACTACGTTTGACTTGATTTCGAAAGGATACGTAGGCAGCCTCTCTCTGGGGTTCAGTCACACTAAAATAAAAATCCTCATTTTTCCAAAAGTTGAAACTGGGGTAGATGTTACAATGGTTCGGCGATGGTTTCGCCTAAAAAGTTCCAAAGTTATAATTCAATCCAAATCCTTTTTATCCAAATCCTCTTCAAGTCCTTCTGATCAATCAATTAGAATGCTCAAGAATTAGAGTATACAATCACTTGGATTTGATGCCACCAAAATGATAGGAATAAAATAAGAGAGTCTTATTGATGAAAACCCTCACGAGCACCATAGGGCGATGGCGAGCGGAGAAAATGCAAATGAGAGAGTTTTGTTAGTGAGAACCCGTAAAGGGCACTATAAGGCGATGGTGAGAAGAGAAATGAGAGAGGTCAGCTGGTGAAAACCCGTAAAGGGCGCCATTGATTGAAAAGAGGATCCTCACAGCCATTGGCATCGACACAGTCCTGGACAAAGCTTCTCGGTTCCAAGGCAAAAGTTGTTATGAATTTCTAAGAGTCGGACGGTTTACACAGATCAAGCATCCAGTCTAAAAGTCATTCCATGTTTATTGAAGTCCGCATGTACTCCCAGATAAGTCCTTCTTTTCGTTCCCCGAAAGGGACACCTCTTGTTTAAATTCATTTTCCATTCCATTGTTTGTTTTTCTTTGAATCCTTTTCGGTCTAACGTTGTTCCAAAAACTAAGGTAAAGAAGGGATGGCAAGACTGATTTATAAGGTTCTTATTTGATACAAGTCAATATACAAAAGGGCACCCAGCCTCGGCAGGAGCATCAAGTCGACTCCGACTGGCAATGATGGTCGATGACTCGAAGTCAAAGACTCTTGAAATAAGAAAAGCAAAGTAAAATGCCCACAAAGGCAAAATAAAGTTGAAAAGGTTAAGTCCCACGTGGCTAACCGTCTTGGCAAAGTTTGAAAAGCCAAAGGTTCCCCAACGCTCTGAAGTTAAATTTAGAGGAAAGAGGTGAAAAGCCTATAAAGGCAAAATGAAGCTGAAAAAGGTTAAGTCTCATGGGACCAACCGTCATAGTAAAGTTTTAGAAAAGCCAAGGGTTCCCCGGGGCCAGAAATGAAGTCCGTGTTTAGGGAACAACCAGTTGCAGTTGAAAGTACCATCAAAGAAAATGGGCCGAGATCAAGTGACTAAAGCACTCAAGGGCGCAAAACCAACCACCGTTTAAAACTCACAAATTGTTCATTGTTTAAACTACAAGAAATGGGTGTAATCCAAAGAAACCTTGCAAGAAGCAGGTGCAACCAAAAAGAAAATCATGCGGAGGCTGAAATAGCTCTGCAGCAATAACCACTCCAAAAAAGGGAAGTCTACTTCAAATTATTTCCTGCATTTACTCATTCTCTGAAAAAAATGAAAAAAAAAATTAAAAAGAATAAAAAAAAGGAAAAAAAAGAAAGTTCAAAATCATGGTAGTATATGGTACACTAATCCCTAGTTGATGATATTATAAACATAGGATCTCCACTCCCTAGTCTCGTTTCCAACATAGGGCCTCCACTCCCTAGTTGATGATGTGTTTAGACATAGGGTCTCCACTCCCTAGTCGTTTTTCCAACATGGGTCTCCACTCCCTAGTTGATATTTTTAAACATAGGGTTGCCACTCCCTAGTCTACTTTTCCAATGTAGGGTCTCCACTCCCTAGTTGATATTTTTATACATAAGGTCTTCACTCCCTAGTTACTTTTCTAACATAGGGCCTCAACTCCCTAGTTGATGATGTTTTTAGACATAGGGTCTCCACTCCCTAGTCTGCTTTTCCAACATAGGGTCTCTACTCCCTAGTTGATGTTTTTAGATATAGGGTCTCCACTCTCTAGTCTGCTTTTCCAACATAGGGTTTTCACACCCTAGTTGATGTTTTTAGACATAGGGTCTCCACTCTCTAGTCTGCTTTTTCAACATAGGGTCTCCACTCCCTAGTTGATGATATTTTTAGACATAGGGTCTCGACTCCCTAGTCTACTTTTTCAATATAGGATCTCTACTCCCTAGTTGATGATTATTTTAGACATAGGGTTTCCACTCTCTAGTCGCTTTTCCAACATAGGGTCTCCACTCCCAAGTTAATATTTTTAGATATAGGGTCTCTACTCCCTAGTCTGCTTTTCTAACATAGGGTCTCCACTCCCTAGTTAATTTTATTTTTAGACATAGGGTCTCCATTCCCTAGTCGCCTTTCCAACATAGGTTTCCACTCCCTAGTTGATTTTATTTTAGACATAGGGTCTCCACTCCCTAGTCGGTTTTCGAACATAGGGTCTCCACTCCCTAGTTGACGTTTTTAGACATAACCTAGTCTGCTTTTCCAACATAGGGTCTCCACTCCCTAGTTGATATTTTTGGACATAGGGTATCCACTCCCTAGTCATTTTTCCAACATAGGGTCTCAACTCCCTAGTTGATTTTATTTTAGACATAGGGTCTCCACTCCCTAGTCGCTTTTCCAAAATAGGGTCTACACTCCCAAATTGATTTTATTTTAGACATAGGGTCTCCACTTCCTAGTCGCTTTTCCAACATAGGGTCTCCACTCCCTAGTTGATGATGTTTTTAGACATAGGGTCCCCACTCCCTAATTTGCTTTTCCAACATAGGATCTCCACTCCCTAGTTGTGTTTTTAGACATAGGGTCTTCACTCCCTAGTCGCGTTTCCAACGTAGGGTCTCCACTCCCTAGTTATTATTTTTAGACATAGGGTCTCCACTTCTTAGTCCACTTTTAAAATATAGGGTCTCCACTCCCTAGTTGATATTTTGGACATATGGTCTCTACTCCCTAGTCACTTTTCCAACATAGGGTCTCCACTCCCTAGTTGATTTTATTTTAGATATAAAGTCCCCACTCCCTAGTTATTTTTCCAACATATGGTTTCCATTCTCTAGTTGATTTTATTTTATACATAGGGTCTCCACTCCCTAGTCATTTTTCCAACATAGAGTCTTCACTCCCTAATTGATTTTATGTTAAACATAGGGTCTCCACTCCCTAATCGCTTTTCCAACATAGGGTGTCAACTCCCTAGTTGATTTTATTTTAGACATGAGGGTCTTCACTCCCTAGTCGCTTTTCCAACATAGGGTCTCCATTCCCTAGTTGATTTTATTTAAGATATAGGGTCTCCACTCCCTAATCGCTTTTCTAACATAGGGTCTCTACTCCCTAGTTGATTTTATTTTAGACATAGGATCTCCACTCCCTAGACACGTTTCCAACATAGGGTCTCCACTCCCTAGTTGATTTTATTTTTATACATAGGGTCTTCACTCCCTAGTTGATTTTTATTTTTAGACATTAGGTCTCCACTCCCTAGTCTCTTTTCCAACATAGGGTCTCCACTCCCTAATAGATATTTCCCAACATAAAGAGCACCAATACTAAGTTGAGGCATCATTTTGACAAAAAGGAACACCATCCCAAAAAAAATCATCATGATCTTTTCAGGGTACACCATTCCCGACCCTTTTATCGTTTTCAATAATGAAGTAGTATAGAGTTTTGTTACAAACAACTCATAAAATTTTTCTAGTGAAAACTGGGGTAGAAAAAATTTCGTTTGTTTGTTTGTTTTTATGTCTAAACAGGTTTTTCCTCGAGACATAGGTTTCGAGGTGACCAGAAGAAGAAGTCTCAATCCAAAATAAGGAAAAAAAGAAAGAAAAAGAAGTGAATCCAAAATACAGAAGCGGATGAAGGGACGTGGACTGCTCAAGACATGACTGAGGTCACGAGCATTGCATTTTCCATTTTGAACAGAAAAAGTCGAAGAAGAGTAAACTAGCACCTGTAGCTAGCAAGCATCAAGGTTCAGATCAGAGTCTGAAGAACGAGCCAAGACTCAAGATCAAGTTTCAGAAGACTTATAGATAGGAATCTTGTAACTCATAACTGATAGGCTTGTTTAATTTTTTTCATTTTTGATTTTGGTGTAATACGAAGTTCAGCAAGCAGTAACAGCAGCAACAACAGTGAAATCACAGCTTCCCGGTAGCCCGAGCTACCAAAACATCCAGAACTACACTGACCTGATTTCTTTATAGCCAAGGATATGTAAGCAACCTCTAAAGCAAGGTTCAGTCAAACTTTTCAAAATGCTTCCCATGGAGTATCGAACGGACAAAAAATTATTCATGATTACTCACTTTATCTTTGCCTGAAAACTCTTCATGTTTCCGAGCAAAGAGGGGCAGCTGTGAGCACCTAATTTTTGTCCCACATAGAAAACTACTCCTAAATAAAAAAGTCAAAAATAATTTCAACACAAATTAAATTTTATTTATGGTTTAATTAATTTGGTTAGGATTTAAAATCAAAGAAAATCAAGAAAAAGAAAGAAGAGAAAAGAGAAAGGTTTTATTTAAAAGCTTTATCTCAATTGGGCCAAGAGCTTATCAGTAGCCCATTTACCTCACATTTTCGCCACAACCCACAACTCGGTCCAAAGACTCGCATACCTGACCCACCTGGCCCAATTCTCTCTTCATTAAAACCTATCCCCCATCTCTCATTCTAAAAAAAAAAAAAAACAGACGGACTCCCCCAATTTTTCCTAACCCTAGCAGCCGCCCTTATTCCCCTTCTTCTCTCTAAATAGAATGTGATCTTCCTCTACACCCAAATGAACCGCCATCCCCCTCCCTTTCCTTCTTCTTTTTCCTATCCTCACTCATACACACACACAGAAGCTCACAATCGAAGATAGCTCAAAGTTTGTGGGTTCGAACTTTGGATTTCAAATCTGGAAAAATACAAAAAATACAACAAAAAAAAACTTTGGAAAATGGGGAAATCGATTAAAAGGAAATTAGGAAGCTCTTGTTCTCTATCAAACTTCAGTTTTTCTACTTGTTAGTTTTGGGATTCTTGAATTTCAGATCTGAAAAAATACAACAAAGAAAAAAAGAGAGGGAAAAACAGAATCTAAAGTTGGTTTATGATTTCATTCAATTACTGCACGTTTTCTGGGATTTCTCTAAGTGGTTTGAGCTGTTGAAGTTGATGAATTTGTTAAATCTGCTTGTTTCTGGATTTGTTGGATCTCACCTTCTATTTCAGACCCTTGTTTGTTACCTTTAGTTTAATTTCGAATGTATCTAGGTATGTTCTGAAACTTCAAATGTTGAACTTGTTGTATGTAAGATGAAAATTGGAATTCTATTCTCCTTGATTTCAATTACGGCTGCCGTGAGTTTTGCTTGGTTGTGATTGTTGATTCTTTGCTGTGGTTTGGTGAAAATGGCATTAAAAGAAATTAAGCTAAAATACATCTTTAGTCCAATACATTTGTACGTTGATTTCATTTAAATTCCAATCAAGTGTTGAATCCAATTAGCTATAGAGATGCACTTTGGTAACGTTCTGAGAATCGCAAGTATTGCTACAGTTCAATTGCAAAGATTGGATTCGCTTAAAATTGTTAAGAAATATCAAAATTTTACCTCTATGTATTTCATCTGCTGGAAATAAAATCGCATTTGGGATTAATTTAATGCCAACATTATTCAGCCCAATAATTTCTGAGTCTATGTCCCAACCGTAAAAGGCCTCCACGTTTTGGGCCTCGATGAGCCCATTTCTATTCTTTGAGTTTGTTAAAATTCCTAGTGCGAGCATTTAATCAACTTAATTGGTAAGTCTATTATTAAACAGTGTGGTACTAATAATAAAGAATGGATTTGGATAGCTTTTACATACATATTCTTTTACTACCATTTGAATTTTTCAACTCATCCAAGATACCCCATCCTCTTCACAAGTTTCAATAATCAGTTCAATCAATCTTCAATAGCCATCATAAAGGTCCATGTTTCCTTAGTTTAGAGCTTCATATACGATTATTAATACACAATTCACTCTAATTCAGAGCTTCACCAAACCTTAGAAGAAAATAAACCATTCATCATTACATCGTAGAAATGCTTTAGGTGCGTTCTAATTTATTATCGTGATTGTGTACACGTTCGCGTGACATAATTATGATTTGTCAAAATAAATCAAGGTACGCGTTCGCGCGACTTTGGCCAAAATAATCTTAAATTAATAAAGTTGATAATTGTGTACACGTACGTGTGACATGATTTGAACGCCTCCAATAAAATGGCTTTACACACATGTAAGCCGTTTCAAAGATTAATTCCATAAACGCCATAATTAAAAGCGGTAAAAGGTAAAACGCATACAAGTTCTAAAACTATGTAATTTAACAATTATTTAAGTCAGGTATGATTAAAGTGACCGTGCTAAAACTACAGAATTTAGAATGCCTAATACCTTCTCCCGGATTAACAGAATTCCTTACCCGGTCTGATGTGTTTCGCTGACCATAAAACAGAGTCAAATTTCTTCGATTTGGGATTTAAAATAAACCAGTGACTTGGGACACCATAAAATTATTCCAAGTGGTGACTCTAAAAATTGAATAAATAATCCCATTTCGATTAATGTCACTTTAATTGGAAAAACTCCCCTATCCCTTCGGGAAAAAGGAGGTGTGACAATATGCTAAATTTTTAAAATGTGAATTTTGGTTAGACTCAGTTTCCTTTTTGGGGCACGTTGTATCGGCAGAAGGCATAAAAGTGGATCCTAAGAAGATTGAGGCAGTTCAGAATTGGCCTAGACCTACTTCAGTTACAGAGATCCGGAGTTTCCTGGGTCTGACAGGTTATTATCGCCGGTTTGTGGAGGGATTTCCATCTATAGCATCCCCATTGACCAAATTGACCCAGAAGGGTGCCTCATTCATATGGTCAGACGAGTGTGAGTTGAGCTTTCAGAAGCTCAAGACCGATTTGACTACGGCGCCAGTGTTGGTATTACCCACAGGTTCAGGATCTTATACGGTGTATTGTGGTGCATCTCGCGTTGGACTTGGTGCAGTATTGATGCAAGATGGCAGGGTGATTGCATATGCGTCGTGGCAGTTGAAAGTTCACGAGAAGAATTATCCTATTCATGACTTAGAATTGGCAGCCATTGTTCATGCGCTAAAGATTTGAAGGCATTACCTTTACGGTGCCTCGTTGGAGGTATTTACTGATCATCGTAGCCTGTAGTATCTGTTCAAACACAAAGATCTCAATTTGAGGCAGAGAAGATGGTTGGAGCTATTGAAAGACTATTATATCACCATTTTTTATCATCCACGAAAGGCTAATGTGGTAGCCGATACTTTAAGTAGAAAGGCTGTGAGTATGGACAGCCTTGCGTATATTCTGGTTTGTGAAAGACCGTTAGCTGCAGATGTTCAGATTTTGGCCAATCAGTTCATGAGGTTAGATGTTTCAGAGCCCAGTAGAGTTCTAGCTTGCATAGCCGCTCGATCTTCTTTATATGAGCGCATCAGAGAGCGGCAGTATGATGATCCTCATTTGTTTGTCCTTAAGGACACGGTACAACACGGTAGTGCCAAACAGGTTGATGTGGGGGAAGATGGAGTTCTGCGGATGCAGGGTCGTATTTGTGTGCCTAATGTGGAAGGGCTTCGTGAATTAATTCTTGAAGAAACCCACAGTTCCTGGTATTCTATTCATCCAGGTGCCACCAAAATATATCAAGATTTGCGGCAACATTATTGGTGGAGGAGAATGAAGAAAGATATATTTGCATATGTAGCTCGGTGTCTAGATTGTCAACAAGTCAAGTACGAGCATCAGAGATCTGGTGGTTTGCTTCAGAAGTTAGAAATTCCTGAGTGGAAGTGGGAGCGTATCACTATGGATTTTGTTGTTGTGCTTCTACGGACTCAGAGAAAGTTCGACGCAGTATGGGTCATTGTGGACAGGTTGACCAAGTCGGCACATTTCATTCCAGTACCAATTACCTATTCTTCAGAGCCGTTAGCAGAGATTTACATCCGCGAGATTGTCTGCCTTCACGGTGTGCCTGTGTCTATCATTTCTGATCGAGGTACGCAGTTCACTTCGCACTTCTGGAGGGTTGTACAATGTGAGTTAGTCACGCGGGTTGAGTTGAGTATCGCATTCCATCTACAGACAGACGGACAGTCAGAGCATACTATTTAGATATTGGAAGATATTCTTCGCGCTTGTGTTATAGACTTTGGTGTTCTTGGGATCAGTTTTTGCCACTTGTGGAGTTTGCCTATAATAACAGCTACCAGTCGAGCATGTAGATGGCTCCATATGAAGCATTATATAAGAGACAGTGTTATTCGCCAGTTGGCTGATTTGAACCGGGAGAGGCTCAGTTGTTGGGTATCGATTTGGTACAGGATGCCTTGGATAAGGTCAAGATTATTCAGGATCGACTTCGCATAGCTCAGTCTAGGCAAAAGAGTTATGACGACCGTAAAGTTCGTGATGTTGCATTCATGGTTAGAGAAAGAGTATTGCTCCGGGTTTCATCTATGAAGGGTGTAATGAGGTTCGGAAAGAAGGGCAAGTTGAGCCCTAGGTATATAGGACCCTTTAAAATTCTTGAAAAGGTGGGTGAAGTAGCCTACAAGCTTACATTACCACCTAGTTTATCAGTACTTCATCCGGTGTTCCATGTGTCTGTGCTCCGGAAGTATCACGGTGATCTGTCCCATATGTTAGACTTCAGCTCAGTCCAATTGTACAAGGATTTGACTAATGAGGAGAAGCCGATGGCTATTCTAGCCCGACAGGTTCGATTGTTGAGGTCTAAGAGTTATCCTTTAGTTCGAGTGCAGTGGAGAGGTCAGCCCGTTGAGGCAGCTACTTAAGAGTCTGAGTCGGGCATGCAAAGTAGATATCCATACCTTTTCACCAGTCCAGGTACTTTTCTGTGTTCGTTCGAGGACGAACAGTTGTTTTAAAGGTGGAGAATGTGATGATCCAACAGGTCATCTAGAGCTTTAAACCTTAATTCTGTGTTTCAAAGCCTCCAATAGCTTTTTAGGCCTTTCTCGATTTGCGCGCGCAGTCTGGATATTTTTTCGGAAGGCTTATATGTTAAAAATTGATAAAATATGAAATTTTACCTTAAAAATTCATTTGAGTTGACTTCGGTCATTATTTTGAGCAAATAGACCCGGATCCGTATTTTGACGGTTCCGGTGGGTCTGTATCATGATTTGGGACTTGGACGTATACCCAGAATCAAATTCGGAGGTCCCTAGCCCTAGTTATCGCTTGTTGTCCAAATTTTGAAGTTTAAAGGTTCAATAACTTTAAAGAATTAACTAATGTTTGACTTTGTTGATACCAAGTCCGTATTTTGGTTTCGGAACCCGGTATAGGTCTATTACTATATTTATGACTTGTCTGTCAAATTTGGTGAAAAACGGAGTTAGTTTGACGTGATTCGGACGTGAAGTTCTAAAGTTTAATGAAAATTTCATTTGATTTGGTGTCTGATTCGTATTTTAGGTGTTATTTTGGTGTTTTGATCGCGTGAGAGAGTTCGTATCGGGTTTTGAACTTGTGTGCATATTTGGTTTGGATCCCCGAGGGCTCGTATGAGTTTCGGATAGCCTACAGACCTTTTGAAATTAGAAAGTTTGCTAGTTTTTCACTTCTGCTGGTTTCTGGTATTTCTTTCTTCGCGTTCGTGAAGGCACTCTCGCGAACGCGAAGAGTGAACTGGGTTGGGTGGGATTTCCTTCATCGCAAACGCGGAGCAAAGAGGGGCCTTAACCTTCGCGAACATGACCAGCTTCCCGCGAACACGTAGCTTTGTGGACCTAGGGGAGGGGAACTGACCAATACTCTTCGCGAACAAGGCACAAGGCTCGCGAACAAGGCACAAGGCTCGCGAACGCGTAGGCTGGTGGGTGTAAGCCTTCGTGAACACGGAGGGTATCTCGCGAATGCGTAGGCTATTTGAGCCGCTGCATCGCGAACGCGACAAGCCCTTCGCGAACGCGAAGAAGGCATGACGCCCAGTGATTAAAACAGACCCAAAAACGTGATATTTCCCATTTTTCATAAACTCTCCATTAGAGCTCGGCCTATGGGCAATTTCAAGGAGGGTTTTCGCGATTTCGAACTGGGTAAGTGTTCTTTATCATATAGTGATTATATTTCATAAATTCATATATATATTTATCATTTATTTCGGATTTAGATGGAAAAAATTAAATTTTTTGTGAAACTTTCAAAAAATGAAATTTAAGATTTGAAGGTCCTTTTGACATCGGAATTTGATAATTTTTATATAGTTAGACTCGTCTCGGAACGGGTGTTCGGATTTTGTGAGTTTTTTCGAGATTCGAGACATGGGCCCCATTGTGAAATTTTTAGATGAATTTCAGATTTTAATTAGGAAAATTTGTAATTTCATATGGAATTAATTCCTACGATTCGTGTTGAGTATATTGAATTGTTTGTGACTAGATTTGAAGCTTTCGGACACTAATTCACGAGGCAAAGGTTTATTGGAATCTTGAATTTGGTTGCGAAGAGAGGTAAGTGTCGTGGTTAACCTTGACTTGAGGGAATAGAACCCTTGAATTATTTGTTACGTGAATTTTATGTGTAATGACGTATAGGCGAGGTGACGAGTGCCTATACGTCGTCAAATTGATAGTTTACATATTTATCTGAAATTCATAAATTATTTTAAATCATGAGTTAATTATTATATAAATTATTTTTCTTATATTCCTTGTCCAATATTATGTCTTGAATTCATGCTATAATTGCTACATGCTTATTTGACTTATGTAACTTAATTGCTACTTGACATTTAATATATTATAAATTAAATTGCCTATTTTCTCCATAATTTCCATAATTAATTGTTACTTGTCATTACTTGTTTTATAAATAATTTATAAATATTGTGTGCTTTGTTATCTAATAATGTCTTACTAAATGTGGTATTTGTTGGAGTATTTTTATTACATTTAAGAGTTGTTAAATTATATTGTTGGAGCGGGTTGCACGCCGCAACGGAAATGAAAATGAATATATTTGGGAATCGGGTTGCATGCCGCAACGGATTATATTTTAAGTTTATATTTTTGGAGCGGATTGTACGTCGCAACGGAAATTTATTGAAGAATTTTATTATTTGAACGGGTTGTACGCCGCAACAGAATAAGAAAGAAATCATTGATTGTGACTGCTGAAATGATTTCAATTATTGATATGATTTACCTGTCTTACCTCTATTCATATTATTATTATTATTATTATTATTATTATTATTATTATTATTATTATTATTATTATTATTATTATTATTATTATTATTATTATTATTATTATTATTATTGCGTACAGGTTAATGTAAGCGGCCTGCCTTAGCCTCGTCACTACTTCGTCGTGGTTAGGCTCGACACTTACATAGTACATGGGGTCGATTGTACTCATACTACACTCTGCACTTCTTGTGCAAATTTCGGAGTTGGTCACAACAGCGTACTGTAGATTTTGCTGGGATTCAGCTATCAGTGGAGACTTGAGGTATAGTTGCACAGCGTTCGCAGCTCTGAAGTCCCCTTCTACTTTATTTTAGTTGTATGCTTTCTTTCAGACAACTTTATTTTTATTCAGACCCTTGTTTGTATTATTCTAGAAGCTCGTGCACTTGTAACTCCAGTTCTGGGATGGTATTTAGAGATCGTAGTATTTTTGGTTTGCACATTTAAATTCAGATATTATTCCGTTTATTGGTTCTTTATTATTTAATTAAAATAAATTGTTAAAAATGGTTTAAATTATTCTAATGTTGGCTTGCCTAGCAAGTGAAATGTTAGGCGCCATCACGGTACCAAAGGTAGAAATTTCGGGTCGTGACACAATGCTATCAACTGCGGATGCATCTTTAATATCATTTACATACTTGCCTTTATCTATACGACACAAACTTTTAATAATCAAACAATTATCATGAATCTCCTTACTTGGTGAAGTTCAAATTTTTCTTTTTTAATTCAATATATACCTGAACACTAGTGTTATAGTAAATTAGGATAGGCGGCAAACCATCATTTGAAAGAAACTTAATTTTTAATGTATTCAACTCAAAATCAACTCTAATTTGGTTTAAAATTGCTTTAACCAAATTGTTGAAGCTGAAAGTAGACTCGATAACTACACTATTGCCAACAAAATTGACAAAGTTATTGTCATTATCCTATCCACTACTATGAAAGAGGTATATAGGATAAATCTCCATTGAAAAAAAGTTAATCACAAATTGCAGCAAAAGAGGGGTGAAAATCGTGAATCGTAGCAAAAGATTCGTATTTTCTTAATTTTCTCTGGCAAATCTCTAATTGAAGTAAAAACAATTCATTTTTTGTATTTGATTTATGTTATTTTGAGCTTGAGGAAGAAGAAATTCTAGGTTTCTTGACTTGCATTGGGTGTTAAATAACATTTTTGTAGGTGGAATAGGTTGGTATAAAAACTTGGGGAAGAAGAATGGAAAGAAGCAGAGAAAATCCCGCTTCAGATTTTCAGAATTCAAAAAACCAAAAAATGCCTCCTTTTCGGATATGAGCCTATTATTTTTGGACTGTATGTTTGTAAACTTGTATATGGGCCATTAAATTACAAGGTAGGGTGCTGAGTTATTTTTAGGGGTATTATCACTTTTAGACCGCGCCAGAAACTATTTACATATGGTAGCCGGAAAAGTATATAAAATTTGTATAATTTTAGTATATAACATACCATATGTATATATATATATAAACAAATATATTTTTATATATATTCTCGGTTATTATTTTTACAACGGTTATACAATGTCATATTTTCTTATTTTTATGTGAAATTTTCAATTTATTTGACCGCCCAATTAGTTCATAAACTTGCCTTTGTTCCACCCATTTAAAATATAAATAAAAAAATATGAGCCAAATTATTTTTAATCCGCTATAAAATAGTTAAAAACGAGTCAAAATGAATAACTGTTATAAATATATTATATTATGGATGTTCATTTTATACTCTGTTGTAAATAAGCTTCCTGAAGAAGCTTATCCATATGAGACTCCGCCGTAAATATACTTATCTATTTAGTACCCTATTGGGAATAAGTCTCCTGAAGAAGCTTATTATTTTGGTACTTCGTTATGGATAAATATTACCCCCGGTACCAGTAGCAGCTTACAAGCAGCTTACACAACAGCTTGCACAACAGCTTGCACAACAGCTTGCAGTAGTAGCTTACAAGCAACTTACACAGCAACTTACAAGTAGCTTACACATCAGCTTTCTTTTTTCTATAAATAGAGGAGTTTTCAGTTCATTATTGTCACGCCCTAACCCTGGGGAGGCGTGGTTGGCACCTGGTGCCGTGCTGGCCCGAGCGAACCACTCTGTAACTCATTTGCTAGAGTCTCCTATGTAAACTAAATTAAAACCCAACCTTTATATGAAGTCTGGACTATTCACAACCTTCTGCACTTGAGTATCTCATATCTTTTTCACCTTTACCTTACTTATCTTTTAATCTCGCATCGTATCTTCTATCGATTTCATAACCTCCCTTCTACATAGGTGAAAATTGCATCCACGCCTTAAAACTCTACTATGATACTTGCACCTCTGGTGCATACAAAATCCGACGGAAACTTCATACTGACTTCTTACGACTCAATTCTATGGCACGATCTGAAAACAAAAGAAGGGTAACATTTCCTAAATGTCCTATAGCCTCTCAATTATAAATGTGGCGCGCAACACACTCATAAGTGAGACTCTACTAAGCATGGCTTTGTAAACTCCCTAGGAAACGACCTGCTCTGATACCACTTTTGTCACGCCTCATATTTATGGAATAGTGCTATATCACATGACCATGATAATAAGGTATATGAAATATATTAGTATTTAAGTGAATTGTGTGCTAAAATTAATTGTGTGAGTTATTAGTTTAGTGAGAAATTAACAAGCTTATTAGGAAATTGTGGATAAGCTTAATGGACCTCCCAAAGTAGCAGCACATGGGGTTCTTAATTAAGCCAATGGTGACTCTTTAGTTTATGTACTAGGTGGAATATCTATACATACACAACTAGGTGGAATATCTATACATACACAAGTGCAAATGATGATAAGAAATATGTGTACTATATGTGTACACGTTTAAATGGGGTTGGATGACTAATCAAATGGGTATTCTATTAATGACATGTGTAAGTGGTTAAAGGCCCCTTTAAAGATAGATTTTACTACTTTGTTGACTTCCTATATATATATTGAAGGTGTTGTATATTAGTGTTATATATACATAGAGACACTATATATATTTTCTCAACATCTTAAAGTGGAGAAGATTTTCTTTAGGAAAATATGAGCAGCAACGTTTTCTAGAGGGTAAATTACATTTCTTCTCAACAAAAAGATACTAAGACCTACGACTAAGGCGAATGCGAAGAACATAATGATTATACTCACGTCGGTTTTCTTTAGCTGATATGAGTTGAGCTCTTGAGCCAGTGGGGTTAAGACCGGGTATGTTAAGGTTATCCCTTATTTATTTTTGGCATGATCCATATGATACAAACAAAACAAACATACAACTTTCATAAATTACTATATTCATAGAAGTACTAGGAGTGCCTATATTCTTGATTTCCTATGTGTCCTATTATTATATCATATGTTCACGGGTCTCAGAAAAATACGTAGTTGATAAAATTTATCCGAGAAATCTTATTGACCTACTTCATTATGAATTGCATTCATTTATACATGTACATTGATCCATGACCAGATGGCGTTATATACGCGTATATTATATGTATATGAGATATGGAAAAAGGTTACGACATTATATACGCACCACCACCTGATTAGTTGGTATACGTTGATGATTTTGCCCACAGAGACTGAGATGATATGATGAGATGCCCTCAGAGGCTTGATGATGTTATGTACGCACAGACCTATGCATTATATGATATTTATACGCATATGCAAGACATTATAAATATTTCATGATTTACAAAGCTATCCAGACTTACAGGTTGAGTCCTTTATTTCATGTTTCATTCATGTCCTTTATATACTGATTTACATGCCTTACATACTCGGTACATTATTCGTACTGACGTCCTTTTGTTGTGGACGCTGCATTCATGCCTGCAGTTATAGATAATCAGTTTGACGAGCCCTCATAGTAGATGAGGTTAACATTCAGCGAAGGATCGGTTAGACTCCACTTCATTCGGAGTGCAACCGAGTCTATAAGTCATAGTGTTAGAATTTTGCTATAGACTTATGGGTAGGCCGGGTCCTTGTCCCGACCATATTTTGATGTCAAATACTCTTAGAGGCTTTGTAGACATAGGTTCATCATGTACAGTATGTCAGAGGCCTTGACGACCCATATGTATTCATGTTTTAAGAACAATGGTTCATTGATACAACGTTTTCCACTTATAGTTATACATTACGACTTGTGGCTATGTTGGCCCATGATGGATACAGAAAGAATGAGTTTAGCCAACTCGACCTATGCATGTTCTAGTTTTGGTCGAACGATCATGAGTTACAGAGTGGTTCGCCCGTGCCAATAAGGCACCGGGTGCCAGCCACGCCCCCAGATTTGGGGCGTGATAATTATGTACATAAATTTGAAGTTTGAATAATATATCAGTTTTTCTCTATACTTGTCTTTACTTTACGGTCTTTATTTTATAACAATAACGACATATCTCTACATTCTCCATTGCTCTTGTATTTCTTGTTTGGATGATTTATTTTTTCCTAAAATTAGATGATTTTCTCACATATGCATTCAACCATTTATCTTTAACTCATTCTTGCCCCTCCTGAAATATGCCCATTTTCAATCCATTCAAACCCGACTCAACCCGTACATTTGCCACGGCAAATTTACACTGTCAGTTTTTCTTTTCTTTTAACATTGTGAGTTGTTGCTCACTCTCACTCTTTGTGGGCGTTTGGACATAAGAATTGTAAAATTTTAAAATAGGAGAAAAAAAATTTCAAGTTAAAATGGTATTTGAAATTTAGAGTTGTGTTTGGATATGAATATAATTTTTGGTTGTTTTTGAAATTTTGTGAGTGATTTAAGTTAAAATTTTAAAAAATAGTTTTTTATAATTTTTCGAAAATTTTCTAAATGAATCTTGAAGCGAAAATTGAAAATTTTATTAAGGAATACTGATTTCGAAATTCATTCTATGTTCAAACGGGCTCTCTCTTTGTCCTTGGGAGCCACGTATGTAAAACGTGGCACATTCTTAGGTCCCCAAGTCTAAGCAGTGTGCAGCGGCAAAGCAGCAAAACGAAGCACCGTTGCCGCAGCTTCAATTCAATCGCTCCACCTGAATTTACCGTTTTCAGAGGCATATTCTCAAACACCTTATGCAGTTGAATTACGAGACACCGCTGGAGAAGGTTATTATATGAACACTCAAATTGTCTTCTTCATTTCATCGTTGTATCCCATCAGCAGCCAATGAGGAGTATCATTTCATGCCTTAAGCGACGGCATCTTGCAGTGCTGTCCCCAAGTAATTGCCATTTTTATTCCCCTAATCGTGCTTAGGCATATGCTGTTTGTAGTCCTTTAGGTGTGAAATCTTCTTCACGGAATTGGCTGGGTAATTTTATCCTATAGTGATCATTCAAAATATTGTTTGCCTATTATATAATGCTAATCATCCCATTTTAATTCTCCGTTGTAACATTCTCATCTATCGCCCCATTCTCTTTGGAACATCGAGCTTAGGTATCTGAATTGTTTGCATTTAGACACCGCAATCCCTGCAATCTCACCTCACCTTCACTCTTCTTATGCTGTCTAAACTAGCAGTAAATATATTCAATCTCACTTTTACTTATCCTAATACCTTTACTTTCTAGAGTGCTTCTCTACAGTTCAAGTTTTGGGTTGACACTCTCCCTGATTTCGTCAAATGACACAACATTCTTAGCAAATAGCATACACCATGTGATGGTGTTAGTTAGCTCATTCATAACTAAGGTAAAAAGTACGCGCTATACGGAGAGTGTGAAATCCCATGTGGAATTTCCTCTTCATGGTTTAATTTTACATGTTCAATATATTTTATATCGGACCCTTTTGAACTCGCTCACTTTATTTGGATTTGTATCTCCTCCCTTAGGACCAGCCACTTGCTTGTGAAAATTTGACTGTTGTAGCTTTAAATTGAGCGTCCCATATTTTCTCGCTAATTTTCTAGCAGTAGCTGTCATTATCCTCTGCCTATTACTCAATGAAGTTATAGCTTTTAAGTCAGTTTCTGATAATATGCTATCACTCAACTTGTTAATTAATAACAAGAAATTACGTGGTCACTCTTCCATCGTTGACTTCTTTGCAGCTCTACGCTTTGGCTGCTCAGTTGAGACTGCTTTGTGCGAATACTCATCCAGTAGTTTTCCTGAGGTTATTCTAACTGGAAAGCATGACAATTTTGTGGGATCATATTTGTCAACCCCAAAATAGTAAGTGAATGAATATGTGATTTTTCTCCTCTCTTTTGATATGTGGCTGATTTCTGAACCAGTTCAATGCTCCTCGGAAACGCCATTGTACTTTTCTTTTGCATTATTGATCAGTTTATTGGCTTCACCACCCTCGTTTTTATTTTTCTAGTCTAACATTTGTGCATACAGTCTGTGGTGGAATATTTTCTTCCTAAGGAGTTTCCTTTGTCACCCCCTAATTCATGAGTTAATACGCTTTTGGTGCAGCTTTTCTACCGGTTTTTCCAGTGTGCATGGAGAAAGGCCAACTGCTGAGTATGCTAAGTTGAGAAAAGAATCACTAGAAAGCGAATTTGGTCATGCACTTACTTATAAGTCGAAAAGCCTTTCGTCATTATATCGTTTTGGCCCATTCTTGGCTTTGTACAGAGCAGCAATCATTTCATTCTATGTGTTGAAGTTAACCATTTGGCGGTTATTTGTCCATGATTTAAGAAGACGTGCTGTTAAGGTATATTCAGTTCTCCAATGAAGTTTTATCTAAAAGGTTTGATTATTGCTTGGGAGGCATCCTATAGGCATTTTGACAGATGACATTGTGCTTTCTTTTCGATCAACGGCATAGAATGGATCAGAAAGTGGAATTTTCAGCTTTAGAGCATGAAAGCTATGAAATGACCCACCATTATTTGTTCAGTGCTTTCTAGCAATCTTTCTATGATAAAATGGAGAAGTTGAGGAAAGCAAAACCTCTAAAACTTCGTTTATAAGGCTACTGGCACTAACTTCACATGCTTTGACTTATTTAACCCACATAACAGGTCGAGTGCCTCAAAGCCCCTTCCCTTATTGCTGTGGACAGAAAAAACTAAAGAAATAAAGAAAGATACAGACTCGTCTCTGCCCCAAGAACTTCCGCTCGTAATTTTTCTTTCCTGGGGCTAGCCAGAAACCTCATTGTGAAAAATGGGCGACACCGTATTCAAATGTACTTCTTTGAATACTATATATGTTTTTCAACTTAACTGGGAGCACCTTCATTTAGGTATTTACTTATTATAGTAATTTGAATGGGAATTTCCACATGCATTTTTGTCAAACAATCACTATTGTCATTGAGTTTGTCAAACAATCACTGTTCCTGCAGTTCTTATGCCGTTATCATCAGTTAGTTGACATCTAGGGGCTAGGTCTGTGAGTAATACAATTGCTGCTCCTTAAAGAGCTTGGTTGTGAAAAGTATGGATTAAATTGCCTTGCACTTTGTGCCAGATGAGGGCGGTGGTATTGGTTTGATAGTTACTTTTGCGGGTTTACTCATAGCTTAATCTTTTGTCCTCTCACATATCATCTGATATGTAGTTTCATAAAATTCACTAAACTGGATGTCAGATTTTATTAAGACAAAGGCTTTCTAGTTTCCGTGTAGATTTGTTCTTTACTGTTGTTTATGGTTCACATTGACACACTTTTTATCAAAGTATTTGACGAGAGAAAAATTTGATGCTTTTCAGGGAAAGTTATCTGATGACTGTTGATTATTTATACTTCTTTCTATCATTTCTGAATTTCAAGTGGTTAATTGGTTATCCACGGCCTTAACAATGAGCTAGTTATCTTTTATTGCAGTTCCGTGAAACTCTTATCTGCTTGGGACCTTTCTACATAAAGGCAAGTTACACTTTCTGCTTATGATTATCTTGATGTGTGGTTGACTAATGTTCTTCTTGTCAGTGCACAAACAGTTTTGCTTGTTTAAGTGTTCATATCAGTCTGCTGTGGTGTAGTCTACTATTGCTTCTGTCCTTAGTTCTGATTTTAGGGGTGTGTGTGAGGATAATGCTTTTATTGATGCGTGTGACCATCTCATCTAAAAGTTTAAGCTTTTAGAAAGAACATACTTTTATTTACTTAGTCTCTTCACATGCCCACTCATGGCACAACTTCAGCTGACCGAGGACACGACCCTTGATAGGAATGTATGGTGGTCGAGGATTAGGGTAGTAGAGTAGGTAGTCTAGAGTGTTCATAACAGTAGTATTGGCACGCAGTCTCGCTTTCTATTGGTAGTAGGTTTTTATGACTAACCGTTGTTTTCTTTCATTGTTGATCACTTTACTATCTGGTTGTTTTTATTCTGCTTTATATGGCTTCTTGGTACTGTTCCTTCTTGTCTATATTTTCATTAATGTGGTGCTTATGCTTTCCTAAGCCGAGGGTCCATTGGAAACAACCTCTCTATCCTCACAAGGTAGGGGTAAGGTCTGCGTACACACTACCTTCCCCAGACGCCACGGTGTGGTGGGATATTACTGGGTATGTTTATGTTGTTGTTGTAGTCTCTTCACACGCCCATTCATGTGCAAGCTTCATTCATTTATTGACCATGTGATCTGATCGTCGATAGTAGACTCTCCCACTTGGCTCGAATCCACAAAACACATCATCAGATAACCCAAAGTTTCACTAGCCAAACACGTGGAAATTCATCTTTTATAATGGGTGGTGGTGAGACTCGAACCCATGACCTGTACCTGCTCTGATACCATATTGAATCGAGTGGCCATGTCATCTAAAAAACTTAAGCTGTTAGAGAGAACACATTTTTAGTTGTTTAGTCCCTTCAACAACTTCAATATGCTTATAGCTGATGCTATAGGAGCAATGACATTTCTTGTCATTACATGGAAGGAGCATAAATAGAAGAATAGTAATTTTGCTTGTTAAGGTTCTTCTTGGCTTAAGCCTGACACTGCCAGGAAGCCAGAAGCACCACTTTGTTCCATTCTCAATTTGCATTTCAGACTGTGGCATACATTGACATACAGATATTGAAGGATGTTTAAGCTCAGGCTACAAGCATGACAGAAGACCAAAAAACAAGTCATTCAGAAACTAGCGCTACCACTTTTTGCAGAAATTCTGATTTAATCACAGAGTCCAATTGCCTGCCTCGAAATACTATTCACAAACATGTGGGTTAGGAGAAGAGTGGGTGAAGATGAAATACATATTCAGGGAATAGCTAAACTTGGTTCCTTATAGGACATCTTGTGCAAAGCTACTTTTAGGGCTTCCTCATTGGCAGAGGAATGATGCAAAATAGGTGTAGGTGGCGCTAACTGCGTGTATATATTGTGCAAAGAGTGCATTTATTGCTTCCTTGTTGGCAAAAGAATGATTAAAGTATATGTAGTTGGGACACATTGCTTTGCATGCTCCATAACTCAATTATCACGTGTAGTTCTTGCATCTGTAGGAATTAATTGTTGGAGTGAGCTAGAGATTGTGGAAGTTCTCTGGTGGCATGACAGCATAAGAACTATAGTGTTTTATCATGTAGATAAGTTCATTCTTGAAGTTGGTTTTTTTGGTCCTAAAGAGTAGTACAAAATTAATCAGCTACTATTAATTATTTAATTTTGGATGACCTACATTGCCTACTAGAAGTGAGTCCGAGCAACTTAGATTAATTTTGGATGACCTACATTGCCTACTAGAAGTTTTGAAAAACAAGGTCTATCCAATAAAAGATTTAGGGTCTTTCTGATCTAGGAAAATTGTTGACTTATAGGTCAAATGTGTTCCACAAACCTATTCCTCGCTTTGGACTTTCTATGTATGTCAAATGTTATCCCTTGTATTGCTGGTGGAAAATTTCACTATCAAGAATCAGGAACATTCGTAACATCTTATTAATGCTTTGCCTTTCCAAAAAGAATCTTATCAATTCTACCGTCTAAATTGACCTATAAGAAGGTTCCATTCTTTAAATTGGCTCACTAATGGATGATATCCATTGGGGGAGCCATTAAATTCTAGAAAAGTGCATGTGATGTGATATGAAGCGAAAAAAGGGGATTACAGCTTGTAGTCTTTATTCCTGTACTTTAAGATGGAAAATGAGAGGACGAGTCTGTCTTCCTCTGGTTTCCTTTTCGCTGGCTGGAGTGGTATCAGATTTGGAACCTAATGAGATGGAGTAGTTTGATTAAATTATTAGATGGAACCTAATGAGATGGAGTAGTTTGATTAAATTATTAGATCATTTGAAGCTTTTGTGAGGTATCTGAATCAAACAATGGCACAATTGGTTTTGCTTGGGATAGGATTGGATAGGATTGAACATTATATTTTCTTCCCCTGGTTTCTTGATGTGCTCAAATGATGGGGAGTTGAGGTTTATTTTGTTGCATCTATGAAATGGCAAGAGGATGTATTGGATCAGTGATGCCTCTTCAACACCTACTAATAAGGAGAATGAGGTTGATAGTTGATGCAAGATCAAGAAGGCCAAGAAATCAAGAAGTCCTATAATCCATTCAAGATTATCTTATCCATAAAGATTAGGAGTTCTTATTTCCTGTTTCCTAGGAATTTGATTCTTGTTTTAGTAGGATTACATTTGTAGTTCTAGTCAACTAGGATTGTTAGTTGGTATTCCATTCCTACTAGAATTCTTTTTCCTATTTTAGTTAGTATATGTTATTCTTAACCTTATTTTTATTCTAGTTTAATTAGGATTAGTTTTCATTTTACTCATTGTAAGTCCTATTTAAAGGACTCAATATGCTGAAAATAAACACTGGTGATTAGTTTTTCTAAGCTCATGCTTCAAAAACGTGATTTATCTTTTATTTCATTCTTCTTCCTCTATTCAACGCATCTTGCAATCTTGCGGGATTGAGGAACGTGCAGATAAGGTTTTTTTTAATGAGTTTGAAGAACACTTTCGCTAGTTTTATGAAAGGCTTTAGCGGGGTGCTTTTGTTTTTCCCTCTTCTTTGTGCTTGAGAGGTGCAAAACCTGGAAAGTACATAATAGATGAAATTTTCTGCTGCTCTGTTATTCTTTTTGTTTATTGGTTACATATCTGATTCTCTGATAAGCTTTTAAAAGAGTAGTCCCTGTGTGATATCATTTCTATGTGGTTAAATGGGCTGCCGAGCCCTTGTAATTTCAGATTGCTTACATGGTGCATCAGCCCTCGGTTCCAACAGGAGCTTGTAACTTGTCTCCAGCCGGGAAAAAGGTCTTATGGTTAATTCTGCAATTGTTTGAATAACAGCTGGGACAAGCTTTAAGCACAAGGCCAGACATATTACCAAAAGTGTATTGTCAAGAACTTGCGAAGTTACAGGTAAATTTAATGCTTCAATGATACTGATAGGGATCATCTCTCAACTTACTATTACATTTCTTTCTGGTTTGTCCATCTTTTAATATTTTTTATTACAAAAAAGATATCCGGTCCCAAACTTCCATTCAGAAGAAAGTTGGCTTTATCTCCACCTTTTGGCCTTCTTTTTTACATGTGTACTCTGTAAAAACCTTAAAAAGTCCAGCCTTATTGCTTACTCAAAATAGGAGAAGAATTTTTGTATCCTTGAAAGTTGGATTAGACTTCTCAACAGAATGTATTATTCTCAATTTGTCTTCACATCTTGCCAGGATCAAATCCCCCCATTTCCAACTCATGTTGCAAGAAGATCTATCGAGTCCCAGTTGGGTGTTGGCGTTTCACAAGTATTTGCTGACATTAGCAAGGAGCCAATTGCTGCAGCATCTCTGGGGCAAGTATATAAAGGTTAGAACTTGAAATTTTTTGTGATTCTCTGCCACTCTCTATGAGTGGTTCTCTAACTAGTTCTATGGCGTTTCATTACTTCTCATTTTCTTCATTTCTCCAAACCTTTTACCATATCTTCCTTTCCTGCGTTCCTTTTCCCCTTAATTTGTGTCGAAAATAAATCTACAAGGGGAATGTAACGGGTTTTGGAATAGTGAGTGCCGGGCTTCAGGGGTACACAAGCTTTTAATGTTTCTTCTTGACTTCAAGTTTTGCAGCTCATTTGCATTCTGGAGAGCTTGTGGCTGTTAAGGTCCAGAGGCCGCATATGTCACATTTACTGACACTTGATGCTATGTTATTTCACATGATTGGTGGCCAACTAAAAAGATTTGCAAAAGCTCGTAAGGATCTGTTAGTAGCTGTCAATGAGATGGTGAGATTCCAAATTTCCATCTTATGTTTCTGTACTTCGAAAGATGATATCTGGCAGCCAATGCGTCGGTGGGTGTGATGGGTTATACATCAAGACTCTCTTTATTTCAGAGAGTACATTACAAGTCTAAAGCTGATTCTTTGGGATGATTGTGAGATGAATTCTGATCTAGCTAATGCATGTTTTAGTCAAATTTACAAAGTGTACTTGATACAGCTCAATGAAGCAGCGGCAACAGTTAAAAAAAATATCCTAACCAGAAACTGAACAACTCAACCAATAGCTTTTAATGAAGATGAGAAGATCTCAAAGTTACTCTATCGATGACACTATCATTTGACCACTAGTTCTTAACCTATTTTTTTTGTGTCAAGAGATTAAAATCGAAGAAGCTGGCAAAGTTGTATTTAAGTAATTGCTTTTGCTCAACCTTTATGTCTCATTTCCCTATTGGTTCATTATCCTCTTATTTTCCCCATTTGTCTGTACATATGGGAACAATGTTGCACTTTATCTAAATAGCTGTCTATTATATACTTGCTAACCCCTTAGGTTTTGCTTGAATGAATAGGTGAGACACATGTTTGAAGAAATTGACTACATCCTGGAAGCACAAAATGCTGAAAGATTTGCATCTCTTTATGCATGCAGTCGTAAGTTTCTTCCAGACATTGCTTTAGTAGTTTTGGTGATATCATGGAATAACATTTTTCCCTTCCATTTTTATAACTAGTCGGTACAAATGTAGATTGATTGTCATGGAATATATGTTGGGTCTTGACAGGATAATGTTAAAGACCAACTGGATATTCTAATGACCTTATTTTTCTACCATCAAAAGCTTAATGGGCTATAGTTCTACCCTTCCTAATATCTAAAGAGAGAGAGAGAGCTAATCAATCACTCTACATTTGTGCTGACTAGTCATAAAAAGATGTGTAGTCAGATAGCAGCTCCACAAATTATTCCATAATGTAAAAGTCAAACAGGATATTACTTTTTGATACACAGAATATGTTTCCTTGTTGATGTATTTGAACTCACAGCAATGAGCTAAGATTTTTGTTTGCTGTGAATAATTTCCAGTTGTAGCACATATATACTAAGCTTATGATAAAGAAGCTAATACCTCCTAAGGATAACCTTGCAGTTAATTTTAGGATAGATGCTGGTTAAATTCTCTTTATATGGGCTTATGGATGAATAAATTAAGGAAATCAATCTCTTTATCAAAAGATGGATGAATAGATTAAGGAAAGTGCACAAAGGTATGCTGGCCTTTCCTTCATCATCTGCGGCCGCAGATGATATTCTGCGGTCCGCACTTGTGAGCTTCTGTGCCTTTTATGGCCTTGAGTTTAGATTACTCCTTTTTGAGTTGGATTTCATCTCGGGAGTCCATCTTCCAATGGAAATGAAACAATAAAGAAAAAGAAATATACCAAGGATTCACAATCCGCCAGGCATGGTCACAGGCACAACAACAACAACAAAACCCCCCCCCCCCCCCCGGCGCGGTCACAGGCATCCATTCTAAATCATATCACACAGAAGCAAATATACAAGAGTACAGGTATACGATGAATGGATATCAGTATTGAGCAAGCATGGTACGACTAATCAAAATGGATGCTAAGGGTATTGCTGATGTTGTTTAGCATTGGAGAAAATAAAGCGAAACTGGCAATTCATATAAACGAGTATAGATAAATTTGATTCCAGATTTGTACTTTTTCTTTGATAATTTCATCTTAATGGGGATTTTTGCACTTCTTTACTTGACTTGATGAGTAAGACTTCGTGAATGGTCTCTCTCTATTTTGCTCTTGTTCTCCTTAATTTTTTTTCTGTTGTTCTTTTCCCTTTATTTCATCTCCCGTCTGCCTTCCTATGATGCGTCACTTAGAGGGTGTTTGGATTGCTTTTAAGCTGATCAAACCAGCTTTTAAGCCTTTTTAGCTTTTTAAAAAATAAGTAAAAGTGCTTAAAACAAGTTACAAGCTGCTTAAAACAAGCCATAAGCTGGTAACTTCAACTTATTGCTTTTTGGCCTAAGAGCTATTTTAGTTGGAACAATAATTTTACCTTATTATCCCATACACAAATTTAGTTCTTTTTCGGAATTCACTCTTATTTCTAATTCTAACAATACCCTCCCTAGGTAATTGTTTCCTTTTCTCTTCTTCCTCTCCCATCTCTGCTGTTTGCCTGTTTCTTTTCCTCTTATTTCCTCCACCTCTGAAGCCATAGATATGAAGAAAACATGTCTAGATAGTTCCAGTCAGACATAGTCATAGGTATGAAGTCATACAACCACATCGACGGGGACGAAGACCACAGCTGTCAACAATGTCGTTTATTGGATCGCATAAAGGAAAAGAGAAAAAAGGAAATAAAAGAAGACCTCAACTGGCTATAAATCAGAGACTCTCCTTTGGTGCACATTGTGGGTCTGCATTGTGTTTATGCTGGTTGTTTATAGAGATGAGGAGGAAATGGGTTTAGGGACTGTTCACTATTTTACTTAAATTGCTTTGATTTTTCTATGTAGCATATGTACCACCTTGGAGTATTTATATATGTATTTGACCTAAAAATTATCTCTTGTAATCAATATAAAACAGAAAGTGAATTGAAAATAAATTATTTTGTATTTGAATTAACAATCTTGGAATAATCAGCTCTTTTATAGCGATAACGGCTTTAAGGATATTTTAGTCATTTTAATAAAAAGAATATTTTACCAAACAGCTCAACAACCTGAAAATCAGTTTCGGTACTTCTATCCAAACATGTAACTGCTTATTTACAAATCCAGCTCCAGCACTTCAAAAGTGCTTTTAAGCACCAGTGCTTAATAAGCTACCTTTTTTCAGCTAATCCAAATGGGCTCTTAGTTGTAGAGCAACAAAAACAATAACAACAAAAAATTCGGTATAATCCCATAAGTGGGGTCTGGGAAGATAGGGTTGCGCAGACCTTAACCCTACCGTGAATGTAGAGAGGTAGTTTCAAATAGACCCTCGCCGCAAGGAAAGATTAAAATAAAACAATAGCAACAAATAGTAACGACAACAAGATAATAAGAAAACGAGGCAAAAGGAACATGTAGTGATAGAAATCTAACAATAATATAATACAGGACTGGCACTAATATCACTGGAATGGGAAGGAAACACACTTGACTGTCTACTAACCTTCTACCTTAATTCTCGACCTTCATATCTTCCTATTAAAGGTTATGTCCTCGGTTAGCTGAAGCATGCCATATCCTGCCTTCACCTCTCCCTAATACTACTTTGGCCTACATCAACCTCTCCTAAGACCCACCAAGGCCAACCTCTTACACCTTATCGGGGCTTTTGTGCTTCTCCTCTTTACATGCCCAAACCATCTTAGTCTCGCTTCCGCATCTTGTCCTTCATGGGGGCCACTCCCAGCCTGATCCGAATATCTTCATTCCTAATCTTATCAATCCTGGTATGCCCGCACATCCATCTCAACATCCTTATTTTTGCTACTTTCATCTTCGGGACATGGGAGTTCTTGACTGGCCAATACTCTGCCCCATAGAACATAGTCGGTCTAACTACCACTGTGTAGACCTTACCTTTTAAGTTTAGGTGGCACATTCTTATCATATAAAATACCGGATGCAAGCCCCCGTTTCAACCCCCCGCGGTTCCAATACGATGTGCAATCGTCATCTTCCCATTTCCTTGGATTATAGACCCCAAGTACTTGCATCTATTTCTCTTGGGGATGAGTTGTATATCAAGCCTCACGTCCACGTCCGCTTTATTGGTCCTGTCACTGAACTTGCACTCCAAGTATTCTGTCTTGGTCCTACTCAACTTGAAACATTTTAGACTCTAGGGTCTGTCTCCAACTTGACAAGTGAGGCTTGCTCAGTTGGTAAAAGCACCTCCACCCTGGATTATAAACCCCAAGTACTTGCATCTATCTCTCTTGGGGATGAGTTGTATATCAAGCCTCACGTCCACGTCCGCTTTATTGGTCCTGTCATTGAACTTGCACTCCAAGTATTCTGTCTTGGTCATACTCAACTTGAAACATTTTAGACTCTAGGGTCTGTCTCCAACTTGACAAGTGAGGCTTGCTCAGTTGGTAAAAGCACCTCCACCCACGACCGTTAGGTCCTGGGTTCGAGTCACGCTGGAGGGGAAGTGTGAAAACACTATAGATCCTCCTAATTTGGAGGGTTTTAAAAAAAAAGAAAAAGAAAAAAGAAATAAAATTAATATTTTCTAAACCATAAAGTAAGTGAACTTAATGCGTGTGATTTCTTTTTAATGCTCTGTAAATACTTCCTTAATGTTGTTCACTTTAGTTTATGCTAACTTAGCTTTTCGGTTCACATAAAGAGAAAACTGTCCCAGGAAGTGCAGCAACTGATGATGTCGGGTGTCAGAAACATGATGGTATCAAGGTCCCTAAAATATATTGGAACTTTACCCGTAAGGAGGTGCTTACGATGGAATGGATAGATGGGATTAAGCTGACAAATGAAAGTCGTTTGAGGAAGGCAAATCTAAATAGGAAGAGACTTATTGACCAGGTTAGTAGCTATCTTTCTTAAACACCCCAAAAAAAATGGTAGCTGTCTTTCTTAGTAGAGTGTATCTACTCCTCTCCGTGCTATTCTTAAGCTTTGTGAAAATGGCTTTGTTTTATCAGGGTTTATACTGCTCATTGAGACAGTTGCTGGAGGTGGGTTTTTTCCATGCTGATCCTCATCCTGGGAACCTAGTTGCTACTGAGGACGGAGCTCTTGCCTATTTTGACTTTGGCATGATGGGGGACATTCCACGCCATTATCGTGTTGGACTTATTAAAGTGGTTAGCTCTACGTGATAAATTCTCATCATTCATGGTTGACTTTGTGTTAAGTAGGAGTATTGGGCTATAGTTAGGATGCATTTCATGTGGTCAAAGAATTTATTATCTGTTCGGGTTTATGTCATCACCTTTAGCTCAAATTAATATTGGCCAGCTTCATTAATTGCTTGCAGTTACTGACAGCCATTGCTCTTTAGATTTTCTGAATGTCTTTGAGATCCTGTTTTATTGTATATCACCGTGTCTTGTGGTCCATCAACTATTTCATTTAAGTTGAATTTGTTAGAGAATGAACAATCTTTACTTTTTTTAAGGTGGAGAAAAGACAACTTATACCTGCTGTAGATACTTAAAGCTTAAGCCGTTAGAGAAGGAAGGCTTTTATTTATTTATTTCAGTTCTGTTTCTTCTACTAGATTTCTTTTTCAAAAAGCAGTTTCTTGCAATACATTAAAGACTATAAAGTCCTCACAAAATCATTTATTTGGATTTTCTTCGGGGCACCTGGGATTCTTAAAGACTATTTTCTTTTTGGTTGGAGTGGCCGAGCATGTACTTTTTAGATATTCCTTCGAACTAGTTTTTGTTCCTATTCTGCCTGAGCATCCTTCTTTGAGATTTTCTCTTTGAAAAGAAAGGAAGGAAAGGAGTTAATTAAATCTGTTGTCCTTGGAACGCTGAAATTGATGGGACTAAACTAAAGATATGTAGACTCTATAAGGCTAGGTGACAATGTGTAGTGGTGAAGCATGTATATGCTCTTATTGCCTCTATGCTTGAATGCTGTGATAGCAAATGCGTTGGGCCTCTAAATATAAATCACAGGTCTAGAGGCCTTACAGCATTTTAATTTTGTTTATCCTCTCAACTTTTGCCTGTGTGACCAAACCTCTTCTTTTAATCCCTTTTATCTCTCGAGCTTCTTTCTTTCTCCCTTCTTTCCAGCCCACTTAGTTCTTTGTCCCGATTTCTCTCTGATGCATTGATATTCCATTGCTCCTTTATTTTCTTTCATGTATCTTCTCTCTTCCTTCGTTTGACTTGTTTTTCATCATTTTCTTCCCATGCTTAACTTTGTGCTCTTGCCAGTAACGATGCCCTCTAAACCCTCATTTCCCTCCCCCACAAGGATACTTGTCCTTTTCCAGACAAGAAAAAAGCTCGTCCCATTGCCTGCCTCAAATCCAGTTTAAGCCAAAACAAATATAATGATAGAAATTAATGTCGGTAAAAACCAGTGTTTTGGATAGCGTGCGGCGACAAATAGCGACGAGGGCCCGCTTCACTGAGGCGAGAGGCGCGCAGCGAAGCGCTCGCCTTTTTGATGTGAAGCGACAATTTATACAAAAACATAAAATATTATATACATATAACTAAAAACTCAATAACAATAATATATTAATAAATATATCATTCAAAAATTAAAGACTCAATAGATAGTCATAGACTCATAGTAGATTCATAAACTAAAGTCTAATAGTCTAAAACAAGCAACGTCTATTCTTCTTCAAGATTTTCAAATTCTACAACTTCATCAATGTTAGCATTATATTGGCTATCATCTTCTCCATCCTCGGAGTTTTCATCAATTAGGGACCGGCTTGAACTTGCTACTCCCTTTCCCTTGTAACTTGAAGAACTCCCTCTAAGACCATAGATATTCTCCTCAACTCCAACCGCCATAGAAACAGTACCCCAATCAAGATCATCTCCTTCATACACTTGTTCATCTTCATGATTTTGGGGGGCTCCAGTTAACCATTCATTTGCCTCGTCAATGTTGTCCAACAAAATTGGATCAATGGTATCGCGAGCTTCATAACGTCGCCTCAATGTTCTATTGTATTTAATATACACTAGATCATTGAGACGCGATAGCTCAAGCCTATTCCTTTTCTTGGAGTGAATCTGCGCATAAGTTGTTTAGATTAATTAATCGATACTAATAATAATACAATATAAAATATATTAATATAATAAATCTACTTCTTACATGCTCAAATACGCTCCAATTTCTCTCGCATCCAGATGCACTACAAGTTAAGCTTAGTACTTTGATGGCAAACTTTTGCAAGTTTGGAGTTTGATGTCCAAATTGCTTCCACCATTCAACTATAGAAAAATATTTTAAAAGTTAATAAGTATAAATCAAATAAATTAATTTAAAGTTATAAGGATATCTATATTAAAGTTAGTTACCTGGCGACCTTATGTTAATGGCCGCTTGTAAACCAAATAGGCCCTCTGCTTGTGAGTACCTACCAAACTCCTCCCCTATTTGATCTATCGTCGCTGAATTAGGGACCAACTTCTCAAGACATGCATGGTATCCAATCCACACCTCTGAAGCCAAAGTTTCATCTCTAGTGTTCTTGTAAAATAATCCCGGGTTCAGAAGATGGCCTGCTGCATGCAAAGGTCGATGGAGTTGATTCTCCCACCTGATATCAATTATCTCAAAAACTTTCTCATATTTTCTAACATCTCCCTCAAATGACGCTGCAATAGTCTCTTTGGCTCTATCCATAGCCTCATAAAGATAGCCCATTGGTGGTTTTCTCTCCCCATCCACCATACGAAGTACTTTAATCAAAGGACCACCAACTTTAAGAGCCCGAACGACGTCATTCCAGAATGATGGAGAAATAAGAACTTTGGCAGTTTCTTTTCCCGCAACTTCCTTTGCATATCTATTATCTTTCCATTCATTTGAAAGAACTAGCTTTCTCAATTTTTTCTTTTGCAAGTAAAAACTATGCAAAGTTAAGAAAGCCGTTGCAAATCTAGTCTTGGCCGGTCTCACCAAATTTCTTTCATTTGTGAATTTCCTCATCAAATTCAACAACAACGGCCTCTGACTGATGTAAGAATATACCCTGACGGCCTTAGTGAAAACTGTAAAAGTAACAATAACAATTTTATAGTTAATACTTAATAGGATAGGACATAAGTATAAATAACTATATTAAAGTTACCTGAAGCATATGGGTTTTCCTTGAATATGTCACCAAACATCAAGTTGATACAATGGGCAGCACATGGAGTCCAATAAATGTGTGGATACATAGCTTCCATCATCCTACCCGCACTAACATTCTCACTAGCATTATTTGTAACAATTTGTACAACATTTTCCTTTCCAATTTTATCAATAGTCTTTCTAAACAAGCTGTACATTTTGTTTCCATCTGTAGAAGAGTTGCTAGCATCGTGAGATTCAAGAAAAACACTTCCTCTTGGAGAGTTCACCAACACATTTATGATCATTTTTCCATTCCGTGCTGTCCATTTATCCATCATAATGGAACATCCAAACTTGTTCCATTCCACTTTATGCTCCTCAATAATTTGGTCTATTTTCTTCACCTCTTTTTTAAGATGAGTTACTCTAACTTCATGATAGCTAGGAGGCTTCATTCCTGGGCCATATTGTCCTACAGCTTCAATGAATTTATCAAAAGTTTTGTAGTTAACACAGTTGAAAGGAAGCCCTGCATCATACATCCATGCTGCAAAGGCACTTACGGCGCGGTCTCTCAAAATCTTCTTGGCTTCTAAACCTAGACCTTCTTCACCTTTTCCCTTTTCTTGTTGTTTTGCCGAGAAATAAAGATTGAGAGGACCTTTTGTCACTGTACGTGCCGTCGTGGATGACCCACTAGAACTATTTGAAGATATCTTATGAGTTTTTTGGGGGGGAGGTCTCATTTCACCATCTTCATCCATTTCATCATCTTCATCAATTAGATTCACCGATGCTTCAAAATTCATTTGAGTTCTTGTCACATTTTTCTTATCAACAAACGCTTTTACTTCCTCCCTAACCTCGGGCGGACAAAGGGGACATTGTACTACATTTTTAAATCCACCTATCAAATGTTGCTTGTGACGAGTTATCCCACCATTATATGTTTTTTCATAAAACACACATTTAATTGCGGATCTTGATGAGCCTTGTATAGCATAATTCCAAGCTATATCATTTCGTTTATTACACCTGGACTTTCAATGGCTGGAACCTCAAGCTTCTGAAAGAAGAAGACGATGGCTCGCGAGTTCAGAACGTCAAAGAAGCTCTGTTGTTTTGTTCAAGTTGAAGAAGATATGTTGTCAAGCCCTAATCACGACCCTTTTGTTGAGTCTTTGCTTTTTTTCTTTTTTTTTAAAAAAAAAACAAAAGGCGACGCTATGGTCGCTTCTCGCGACACTGTCGCCTCTCGCCACGCAGGCAGAGGCGAGCGCTATTTCGAAACGCAACGCAACAGAGGCTCTGTGGCGACACTGTCTCGCCTCGCCTCGCCTCACGCTATTAGCGCTGAGGCGAGCGCTATTTATAACACTGGTAAAAACACAGGTTTCTATAGATGACTGCACTAGGTTTGCAATTATTTATCTATTTATTTTTATGCAAGAGGTTTGCTATTTCTAATATATTTATTCTGTAAGCAAAAGGTTGCATAATAAATTCATTTTTGATAGTTGATAAGTGCTGTGCACTGCAGCTTGTTCACTTCGTTAATCGAGATTCTATGGGTTTAGCAAATGATTTTCTTTCACTGGGATTTCTACCTGATGGAGTAGACATTCAATCTGTTTCAGACGCTTTGCAAGCGTCCTTTGGTGATGGAACCAAACAATCCCAAGATTTCCAGGTTCTTAACCTGTTCCCTCTCTGTGTGTGTGTGTGTGTGTGTATGTTTTTTCTCTTTCCTGGCTTGAGAATGCTTCCTACCAAGTTCGTCCTTCCATCTATATATGTAAGTATTATGGTAGAGCTCTAGAGAAAGACTAAAACAGTGCAATCTAGTTTATCTAGGGAAAAAAAAGGTTGCAAACCGAGTTTAAAGCGGAGCCACCCCCCACCCTCACCCCCATCGCCCAAAAGGGAAAACCACGAAGAAAAAGCTTTAAAACCACCCCCCCAACCCTCACCCCCATCGCCCAAAAGGGAAAACCACGAAGAAAAAGCTTTAAAACAGTACGGAGTCGTTTGGTTTAAAAACGAGTTATCCGGGAATTAGTAAGCTAGGATTGTAACACATGGATTATTCCTTGATAGATGTTTGCATTGATGCATTTAAATTTGTATATAATGTATTAAATGTGTTCATTTTTGAATAAAATGAGAGTTTGTTTACTATTGTAAGGGTTAGTTTTGTCATTTTAGTTATTTTAGTCTGTGTATTACAATACCCGCATACTTATTCCACATTCTATCCCACATGAAATAGTAGATAGATTCCTGCTTAACCAAGCTTTGGATAAAATGGATTCACATCTTTTATATAAAAGGGAAGGATCTCACATCTGTCTCCCCACCTAAACAAGCTAGCTGGTTGGTTAGAAATATCTTTTGATGCTAGGAATTGGTTGGCTGGTAGTGTAAGCTTAAGTGATTTGCTGGACAGTTTCACTATAGCAGGTAACTTCAGCATCAAGGGGGCTTATAGTTCTTTCCTTCCACAGTATCCAAAAGTTCCCTGGAAGAAACTGATTTTGGCTAAAGGTCTACTCCCTAGACATCATTTGGTTCTGTGGTTAGCATTGCAGAATAGACTGTCAACAGTGGATGGACTCGGGAGATGGGGTATTCAAGTTCCTACAGACTCTGTCTTACGTTCTTACAATGCTGAGGAGACACATTGACACTTGTTTTTTGAGTGTTTTTACTCTGTACCTGGCTTACATTGCTCTCATGTATGGGCATAGGTAGACAAATTGGTGATGGGAATACAAAGGTAAGATTGTTGCACACGAGGGTGTGGCCTAGTGGTCAACGAAGTCTCAGGTTCAAATCCCAGTGGAGGAAAGAAACACTAAGTGATTTCTTTATATCTATCCAAGCCTTGGTGGATAGAGTTACCTGGTACCTGGTACCTGTTGCTGGTGGGAGGTGGCAGGTATCCCGTGGAATAAGTCAAGGTGCGCGCAAGTTGGCCCAGACACCAGGTTATCAAAAAAAATAAAAAATTACAGAGGTAAGATGGTTATCCTCTCAGATAAGCAATAGCAGGCCTAAATTCATGGTTCTGGTTTTCCTATTTGCTGCAGCTGTGTGTATCATATCTGGGTAGAGAGGAACTGTCGAAGATTTAAGCACATAGGGAGGGAGAGTGGTGACAGGCTCGAAGAAATTGTCTTGCAGTTGCATATTGTGGGACAGAGACAATGCAGAACTAGAGCAGCTGAATAGATTTCCTTGTTAGTAGGTATAGATTGCTGCTATATGAAGAGTCCTTGTCTTTTACCCTTCCTAATGCTAAGGTCTTATCTACTGATAGCTTATGCAATCTCTATCTTTAAGTTTGTTTTTGACTTGGTTATTTTTGTATGATGTAGCTCTAGAGTCAACTGAGCTCTTAAATAATTTTTTTTCAGTTTGATCAAAAAAAGAGAAGTAGCAATGGAGTATTGTATTAATAATATTGGATTTTATGTGGAGATGAATCTCCTCGTGAAACCAGCCAAACAACCCCTAAATTCCTTCTCCCTCTAGGCCGTCAATACAAGTGTGTGGCCTACCAACCATTGTCTGCTCTCATTCCATTTGCTCCTTCCATGTTGCAATCAGCTAAACAGTCATACTCATAACCCGATACAATTCAATAAATGGTGAGCAGCTTCATCAGTTTCAAGCACCCCCTAATGAAGATATATTACGAATATCCACCTTGCTTCTTTGGGAAGTAGTTTCCTAGTGCTTTTTTGGTGGTTAGATTTCATTTTGCTTTCTTACACATATATACTTTTGGAGGGTTATATGGATTCCTTACATTTTCTCAATCATTTATCGAGCCATGGTGGTGACAATCTCTATGAATCAACCAAAAGTTTGGACCTTGGAGTTGCATTCTTGAGAGTAAGATTTTTGGGATTAGTAGTAGTAGGACAAAATACATAAACTCCATGTCAGCCAGCATAAGAAGAATAAAGTAGAGCTGAGATTAGATGAGATATTTCTTTATCAAAGCACAGAGAAAGATCACATTGCCAAAACTTGACTTGGTACAATTTATGTTTATTCATCAAAAGTAGTTTGCGCTTGTTCGGAGGGGTTATCATAGATGAGTAGACTGTCATTGATGGTACATTGCAGTGTTTAGATACAAAAATTAAGATATCTAGGCTTAATGTTACAAGAGAATAGTATGTGATACATGAAGATGTACACATATGATTAGAGAAGGACGGTTGAAAATGGAGGAGTTAGTGAGAAGTGTTATATGATAGAAGTATCCCTATCAAAGTGAAAGCCAGGTCCTATGTTGCAAGATTAGCAATGTTATATATCCACATATTAGTTTCGTAAAAATGTTGTTCCAAAGTGGATGTCGGCTTATACAAACATTAGACAAGATCAGAAATGATAGTATCACGATAGCATCTGGCAGAAGGTGCAAGTAGCACATACAGAGGATAAATTTGGTGAAGGATGCTAGGATGGTCTAGTCTTGTCTTGTTCACCGTAGACCTCCATATGCATCTGTTTTTACGTACAACTCCACAACGATTGGAAGTCATGAAAGTGGACAAGATAGACTTAAAACAACAATTATCTGGAAAGACCTACCATCTTTCAGAATCAATGCCGAGTTAATGTAAAATAGAACACAATGGAAGCAAAAAACTCATATAGGTGATACCAATTATTAGGGTTTAGGCTGAGTTGTATTAGTACACTTACACTAGGCTTGATATTTGCCAAGACACTTTGTAATCTGTTTAGAGATTTGTATTGCACGTAGAAAATAGAAAACTTTTAGTGTTATAGAATTTTATTCTTGGAATAAAATGAGTCCAGCGGAGCGGAGTGAATATTGAGGATTTATATAGTTCTCCAACTAGGTTGGAATTGAGGCTTGTTGTTGATGGCATTGCCAGTAGGTGTAAACGCCTATGTACTTGGTAAATCATACTATCATAGAGGCTCTAATACCATTTGAGAGATAAGTGAGATAGAGGTACAATGTGTTAAAACACATATTAACTGGTGTGAGATACAAACCAAATGTTACATTTTTTATGTGGGTCATTATAAGGTTATACTCTATTTCTCTACCAATCTACCAATCCCAGGTCTATTGGATTTAGCTGCTTGATTGAATGTCCTGAGTTGTGTGATGAACTTCCTAATATTTGTCCAAGGAATATGTCATGGATGAACCGTCATTGTACTGTATGATGATTCTTCCTCCGAAATTTGGTCGACCAATTGCAATCTTATTTTACCCCCATGGATATCTTCTTCAACGAGACATAGGAGTATTAGCTTGTTTCATGACCTTGAAAGCACTAAATGGCACTTCAAATGATTTCAGGGCATAATGAATCAATTGTATGATGTGATGTATGAGTTCAACTTTTCTCTTCCTCCTGACTATGCTTTGGTGATACGAGCGCTTGGATCTCTTGAAGGAACGGCAAAAGCATTGGATCCAGATTTCAAAGTTGTTGAAAGTGCATATCCTTTTGTTATCGGAAGACTCTTGGTAGATTCAACTCCTGATATGAGGAGAATATTGAGAGAGCTTCTCATCCGCAATGATGGCACTATAAGGTGGAATCGGCTAGAGAGACTGGTGGGTCATTGATTTTTCTATTTGTTGTTATACTTGTTTCTGTATGCAGTATTGAAATGTATGTTTTCTACATGTTTGATTAGCTGATCCTTTTTATGACGTGTACAGCTTTGCTTTTGCTTAATTAATTGACTCTCAAAGAACTTATTAGCTGTTGCTTTCTCATTTTTTTTTTAATTTCTCCAAACTGCTTACAAAAACTATTATATTTGGCTCCTAGCTTTCTTGTTATTACCAATATACTCTTCGTCTGTCACTACTTTGTTTGGAAGGTTCAATTTTGTTGCTCTTGTTTGCAGGAAGAATGAGTAATTTTCACGACAGGAAAAATCCCGAATAAGCAAGGCCAGCATCAGCTTAGACATGATAGAGCTTCTCAAACTGTCTAAGTGTATTGGCAACTTGATTTACAAAAGCTAAATTTTTTCCATGCTCCCAAAAGGAAAAAATAGTAGCAGGGTGAAAATTTGAAGACATTCCCTAATTTATGCTCATTATAAGAGGCAACCAAGTCATCCAACTTGAAATAATAGACAACCGGGCAGCTATGTTGCGCGGACTCTTCGAAAATATTGCCGGGTTCGTGTCGACTAAGTTGCTCCGACACGGCAGTTTAGGTGCCGCACCCGTGTCAATGCGACACTAGTATGGGTATGGGTATGGGATCTGTATTGGATTTGGTCAAACAATTTTGTGTACTTTGACCACGATGGACGGAAAAATTCCAGACGAGATACAATTTGATTCCCGAAATCAAAACCAAAACTAGGGTAAATTTGAAGAAAATAGCATCCCTTACTAGGAAATCAATCCTTTACTTATCTACCACTTGAGAATAAAAATGAAATCCACACTTTACAAGCTATAGGTAAGTATTCTACAAAATCTCTCATAATTTAGAGATACTTTTATTTTTTTGAATTATTTTTACCCGGATCCCCGCACTCGTATCTGAACTAGGATTCGTATCCCTGAATCTTAGAATTTACACCTCGAAGGATCCAACCTCTAGATCCGCACCTGTGTCGGACATCCGTACCCGTGTCCGAGCAACTTAGCGTGTCCAATCCTTCAAAAGTAGTGTGTTTTTGGATCCGACACGAGTGCAACATTGACAACAGCTTCCTTCTGTAAGATTTGTTTAGTTGACTTCGTCTCCTTTTCCTGGAATTTTGTGCTTCCGTATCACAGCTTTTTATCACAGCTTTATTCCGGAAAATAGGTACCTCATTTTCCTCCAAAGAAATTCATATGCTTTAGCCAGTGTAAGTGTGTAATGGTGGCTAGGTATTGTGTAATGCATGTCAGTATAGTAGAATAATCGACAGTAGCTAGCTTGTGCTTTGAGGTTTAAGAACCCTTTGTGGGGAATTGCAGGTAGTAAAATGGAAGCTTATGTCTTTCCTGCACTACCTTTGACTAAATCGTGAAAAGGAGGTAGTTTTAATTCTTTTCTGCTGGATTCCAAAATTATGAGACGTGAAAACCTTGTCTGATCTATCTAGGTCTTCTTTTTATATGATCCTTGTAAATAGTATGATGCCATGAGTACTCGGTAGAAGTTGTCAGCTTTTCTTTTTCTTTGTTAGATCGGTAAAAGAAGCACTTCTGTCTAATGTGTCCAAATAGAAATATCATTGGGTAGGATGCATTTTGCTATTAAAAGATGATCCTCAGAAGCTTGATATCTTTTCTAATACTTCAACTTCTGTAATCTGTTTGGTTGAGACTGATAAAGGTGTTGATGAGCTGTTTAGGACTCCTGTTAATTAGAGCACTCTTTTATGTGAATTGTTTAAAATGTGGTATCTTCCCGCAGATTGCAGCAATATCTCAGCAGGCTTCTGAAACAGAAGGAGAAACTCAAGAGAGTTATTCAAATCCGTTAGGATCATTTGACATACGGGCCGTAGTCTCTGCTACGGAAGATCTTCTCCAATTTATTTTGTCAGACAAGGGTTCAAGGGTCCGTGTATTCCTTGTCAGGGACATAGTTAAAGCAGCTGATGTTTTCTATCAAGATGAAGTTCTAAATAATCTTCTTGATGAGAAGCTTCGAGCGAGACGTTTATTTGGAAATGAGGTATATTTGATTTATTTATTTATGCTCATCTTTAGCAACAATGCTTATTATCAAAACAATAAGGTGCATTTTATTATTGTGAACATTGTAATCTGATTTCAATATTCAAACATGATACTATTAACTCGATTTTGACAAGAGTGTGTTGCTCTAGTGGTGAGCGCCCTCCACTTCCAACCAAGAGGTTGTGAGTTCGAGTCACCTCAAGAGCAAGGTGGGGAGTTCTTGGAGGGAGGGAGCCGAGAGTCTATCGGAAACAACCTCTCTATCCCAGGGTAGGGGTAAGGTCTGCGTACACACTATCCTCCCCAGACCCCACTAGTGGGATTATACTGGATTGTTGTTGTTGTTGATACTATTAACTCGACAAAGCAATTTAACCAACCTTCATTACTGAACTTCAAATATTCAATCTAATAGAAACGAAGAGATCCTATTAATTAAGTAATTAGAAGCAAATTTGTTGTCTTCCTAAACAAATTGTTTTCCCTTTTGTGATACGCACAGATTTGCTGATTCTGTTTGTGTTTTACTGATTGTAAGTTGTTGCATGAGATGTCACATTCACTATATCTCTTGGAAATCAGTTTCTTACTTTGTCAGCGGATGGATTGTCGTTTTCTTGTTTAATTAGTTTGCATCTTAAGTTCTTGGGTTGGTACTTTATTTTCCTAACTAGTAGTCGTACCCGCGCGATTCGCGGTCAATATTAAAAAATATTAAATTAAATTAGATTGTGATCGGGCTTGTTTGAACATATTAGATCGTATTGCTTTAATAAATTTCAATTGTCATCTTATTTGTCAATATGATATACCCAATAATAAAATTTCTATTAAATTAAAGGGATTTATATAGTCATTGAATAATTTTTTTGTTATTAATAGAAATTTTTATTAGCATATTAATTTGTTTAATATTTTGTCTGCTCGTAAGGGTGACAAGTGGGCCGGTCCAGGCCCGGGACCGCGGGCCAAACGGGCTAGAACCGTTTGGCCCGGTTTTAGTGGGCCTGGGCCGGTCCTATGATTTGGGCCCGCCAGGCCCGGGACCATTTAGCCTGCCAGGGACCGGGACCGGCCCGGGACTGGATCGGTCCCTGGCGGGCCAAACGGTCCCAACGGCATTTTTTTTTTAAATATAGCTGTTGGGCTGTCAAAAATAGCCGTTGGCTATTTATAAAATAGCCATTTAACCCCCAAAACCCCCTCAACTTTGTTTTAATCCCAAACTTTTTATAATTACACTTTTTCCTTATTTTCAACTATAAATACCCCATCATTCTTTCATTTTTTCTTACAAAATCATCAATCTATCACAATCTCTCTTTAATTTTCTTCTATAATTGCTACTATTGTTTACTTTATTGTTACTAAGTGTATAATATATAAGCTATATTCTATATATATATATAGCTTATATATTATACATTTAGTATATATACTATACTATACTATATATACAACTTATATAAGCTATATAAGATGTATATATAGCTTATCGATGTATATATATAGTATATATATATATATATATATATTATACTATACTATACTATATGTACATCTTATATAGCTTATATACTATACACTTAATATATATATACTTTTTAGTAGTAACATGAAAGAACCAAAGTATGGTTACTTCTTAGCATAATCTGAGTTGAGCTAAAATTTGATCTTCTATCATTCCATATTTATACCAGCTAAGAAGTACCATACTTTGGTCCTTTCATGTTACTACTAAAAAGAGTGTATATATATATATATATATATATATATATATATATATATATATAAAAGTTATATTCGATATAAGATGTATATATAGTATATTGTATATATATATTAAATAAAATTTAGGTCACAATTCTATAATAAAATTTACAAAGTATTGCTTTAGATATTTTTTTTAACATCCTTTTGTCTCTAATATCTATTTAATATTTTTTTTTTAAAAAATTCGTTGGGCCCGGGACCAAACGGTCCCAGTCCCTACAAAAAGACCGTTTAGCCCGGGACCGTTTGGCCCGTTTAATTTGGGATCGGCCCGAGACCGGGACCGTTTGGACCGGCCCACTTAGCCCGTTTAGGCCCGGGACCAGCCCACTTGCCACCCTTATCTGCTCGCTTTCCTTTTGTAATATAAGAGAATATATATATATATATTTTATTAATCTTGAAATATTTTTTATTTTAAATTTTATTAAGTTGTTGTCAATATTATTTGAATTTTAATGAAGAAAATCTCTATTAAATTAAAGGGACTTATAAAGTCATCGAATAACTTTTTTTGTTATGTATTTTTTTATTTTATATTATCCAATATTTAATATAATTGCATTGTTAATAGAATTTTTTATTAGCATATTACTTTGTTTAAAATTTTTGTCTACTGCTTTCTTTTTGTAATATAATAGAAGATATATATTTTATTACTCTTGAAATATTTTTTTACTTTAAATTTTATCCTATTGTTCCTATTAGTGTTATCTGAATTTTAATGAATAAAATCTCTATTAAGTTAAAGAGACTTATATAGGCATCGAATTTAACTTTTTTGTTATGTATTTTTCTTTATCATATTATCCTATATTTAGTATTATTGCATTGTTAATAGAAACTTTTATTAGCATATTACTTTAATTTTTGTATCCGACTTTCTTTTTATAATATAATAGAAGATATATATTTTTATATTTTATATTTTATTCTATTATTCTCAATAATATTTTCTGAATAAATAAGCTTTTAATTTTTAAAAAGAAAAACAAAAATTATTAAAAAAAATAAAGAAAGCAGTTTTTTATTTTTTTTATTTTAATTTTTTATTTTAAAATAATTTAAAAACTCCAACATGAAACTACTCTCCAATTTGAATGGACAGTTTTTTTTAATTTTCGCTTTTTATTATAAACAATTGACTGATTCTGTTTGTGTTTTACTGATTGCAAAGTGGTTGCATGAGATGTCACATTCACTATATCTCTTGGAAATCAGTTTCTTACTTTGTCAGCAGATGGATTGTCGTTTTCTCGTTTAATTTTTTTTTTTTAAAACCCCTCCCAAATTAGGAGGCAGTTTCTTACATGGTCATCAGATGGATTGTGGTTTTCTTGTTTAATTGGTTGACCACTTCGCAGTCTGCATCTTAATTTCTTGGTTTGGTACTTTATTTGACCCCTTTTGCTCTTCACGGGTAACAAAGTTGAGAATCATCACTCCTTTTCTTCAGGAGCATGGTATTCTGGTTAGGGTGGTGAGTGGGTTTCATTCTCTAGGACGTGCAGTGAAATTGGCTCCGGATTTGTGGTCAGCAATGCTGATTCGCATGCTGGTGAAACCCGAGTTCCAGAAATTTGCTTTTGACATTGGTTCAGCATTGTCCAGTCACTTCAAGAATCAACTTCCGGTCAGCTTTTGGATGGGTATTTCTAGGCTACTACATAAGGTGGTTGATACGGATGAAGCTGAAGTATCGTGATGTAGCAAGGTTGGTGCTCTCGTTTTGTATTCGTGGTTATGCCCTTGTTATTATTTTTCCCAGCGGATGCTTGAGTGAGAGCTTTTGAGTAGGGAATATAAGTCAACTTCAAGATTATAGAACAACTGTAAATATTATGCCTCAAAAGTGGGTTCAAGCACTCTGCCTGTTGTATTGCTTTTGGACCCTACGGAGTATCTGCTTCGTTTTCTGGACGGTGGGACGGAAAGAAGAGCGTCCTATCCACAGCAAACATCAATTTCATTTTACAAACATTAACAGGATCAAGAGGGGAAAGCACACTATACACTGCAAAAAGAGAGCCTGGTCTGCAAACGCGTTATTGCGATTTTACAAAGGTCAGTTTCATCTTATCAACGTTACTAGAATCAAGATAATTGTATAGTTCCACCAAGGTCACGTTGGAGTTGGTTATATAGTCTATAGCTTTGTGACGATAAGCTCAGTGATGAGTCTGAACATTTTTGTCTATCTGGTTTGTATCAACTTTGTCGACAAATGGTGGATAATACATTTTTCATTTATTTCAACATCTGGTTTCTTGCCGGAGCCTATCTTTTTTCATGTCAGAATGGCGTTGTTTCCGTACAGAATTACGTGAGAGATGATAGATACTTGTGCTACTTATGTTATTTACTTTAGGGGAACCTATAATTGAGATGACACTTAAGCAGAGACTGATCTCAAGTGTTTCCAGCGGAACTAATTTAAGATTAATTTCATTTGAAACTAAACAGTAATTGGATAATGAAATGAGGGTTAAAGTGCTTTCCGCTTTCCACTAGTCAGGCAATGGCCATAAGGCTTGAATCCAGAACCAGCCTCGTGCTTTAGGGAAATTCCTATAGGCAAAGAAAAGAAAGTTCATTTTTACTTCAAATTCTTTCGTCAACAGATGAGGTTATAGGTGTTATTGGGGGAAGGTCCTGTAATTTTGACATGAGTATTCTCATTTTAAACAACGGTGACAGTTGGGCCCTATCTCGTTTTCAATTAATGTGTCTGAATCAACGGCAAGTGTTCTATTGGAAATTAATAAGGCTAGTATTGTATATGTCTGGAGAGGCGAACAAATGTGCAGGTTTTTTAACAAATGGAGGTCACAAGTGTGGAGATAGTTTGATAATGTGGGAAGTTTCTTCTGATTAAAACCATGTAGTTTATAACAACAACAACAAAAAATCCAGTATAATCTTACAAGTGGAGTCTTTGAAGGGTAATGTATACGCAGATCTTACCCTTATCTTGTGAAGGTAGAGAAATTATTTTCCATAGACCCTTGGCTCAAGGGACAATGAAAAGGAAGTAACAACAAGGTAATAAAATAACAAAAGCGACACAGTAACAACAATAACAAGGTAATAAAATAATAGAAGCGACCAGAACTAAAGATCTAAGAATAAAAAAAATGCAAAGAATAGTACTAATACTATTGGTAAGGCTAGGAGAAACTCTCAACTACTTATTAACCTTCAACCCTAATTCTCGACCTCCACACCTTTCTATCGAGGGTCATGTCCTCGGTAAGCTTAAGCAATGTCATGTCCTGTCTAATCATTTCTCCCCAATACTTCTTTGGCCTACCTCTACTCTTTCTCAGACCCGTAATGATCAACCTCTTACACCTCCTAAACGGAGCCTCTATGCCTCTCCTCTTCACCTGTCCGAACCACCTCAGCCTCGATTCCCGTATCTTATCCTTAACAGGGGCCACTCTCACATTATCCCGAATAACTTAATCCTAATCTTATCTTTCTTGGTGTGCCCACACATCCATCTCACGCATACTCATTTATGATACTTTCATCTTCTGGACATGGGATTTCTTGACTGGTGACACTCACCCACATATAATATAGTCGGTCTAACCTCCACCTTGTAGAACTTAACCTTAAATCTTAGTAGCACATTCTTATCATACGAAATACTAGATGCTAGCCTCTGTTTCATCCACCCTGCTCCAATACAATGTATAACATCATCCTCAATCTCTCCCGTTAGTATGAATTACAGACCCAAGATATTTCAATGTACCAAAAACAAGTAACACTATCATGTCCAAAACACTCAATATTTATATTTATATTATATTAAAAACACGAAACCCTTAGCGAAATATCGTTCACGATTTTTACACTTTAAAGATAGATTTCACACAAGACAAAATAGTCATATAATTATTTTCTTAATATTTAGGATTTAAAAATTAATTAAAATTGTACTCATTAATTAATCTTTTTTTATTTGAACTACTACGTAGAAGGTCCTAATATTTAGGAGTTAAAGAGTCCAAATTCAACTAAAATTTTATTTTATATAATTATTTTTCCTTATTTGACCAACTTTTATGAACTTCAGAAGTGCTTTTGGAGTTTAATACGTGCTACGTGGCAATTAAAATTTTCTTATTCTTAGCCTCTAAAGTATATGATTATTAGTATTTTACTCTCCAAATATTACCAATAATTGATTACCTACAAATCATGATACATAAGCGATGCACGTTCATTTTTTAAAAACTTTTTAAAAGTTTGATTTAATTTTTAAGTATAAATTTCTAGAAGTTTCAACTAATATGCCAATACTAATTTAAAAAATAAATTAGGCTGCACTAATACTATGTAAAATTGTAAATATTTTGAACTTTAGATAAACTAATATTATTTTTCCTATTTTGAAAAATTATCCTTATAACTGTGAATTCTTAAAATTTCAGAGTAGTCATTGATACATAAGCGATGCACGTTCATTTTTTAAAAACTTTTTAAAAGTTTGATTTAATTTTTAAGTATAAATTTCTAGAAGTTTCAACTAATATGTCAATACTAATTTAAAAAATAAATTAGGCTGCACTAATACTATGTAAAATTGTAAATATTTTGAACTTTAGATAAACTAATATTATTTTTCCTATTTTGAAAAATTATCCTTATAACTGTGAATTCTTAAAATTTCAGAGTAGTCATTGAAACTCTTGAACGTGCCAAGAAAGGGATTTAGACTTAAAACAGTATGAATATAGTTGATTTTTTCTTTCACGAGAAAATTAACTTATAACCTATTATTTTGATGTTCTTTTAATGAACGCATAAGAATAGTTAAGTTGCGAAGAACAAATTTTATACCATGTTAAAACCAAACATATAAATATAATTTTATAAAGCGATGTTAGGCGAGATGCAACAACATAACATATTTGTATCTTATATAATAAGATATTTGTAACAACAAATACTATATAACTAACTCAACTAAATTCATCAATTTTTACATGTTCACAAGATATTAGATTTAACTATTGTTCAATGTAATAACATTTATTTTCATTATTTAAATAAATATTGCCTCTAGTTTAATGTCAATTGCTATTTTTCAACAATATGTTTTCTGGTATACGTTTTATACTGATTGACGCAAATTACACATGCAACCCACGTATATTAAAACTAGTACTCCATCTGTTTTAGTTTAGATTACACATTTCGCATATCGAGAATCAATTTAACTAAACTTTAAAAGTAAATTAGATTAATTCAACTCAGTATTTTAAAATTGAAATAGATATTAAAAAACTATACGAAAAATTCTATAAATTATAATTTTTCTCGTATCAAAATGATAAAAAATATATTTTAAATTGACTGAAATGTATCATCTAAATGTTAATGGATGGAGTATAACTTAAGTCCTTTAGATTCTTTTGACTGACAATACAGGTAATATAAATTCCTCACAGTCTCACACCTCTCTCTTTTCCTGTTCTTTAGATGTATAATCTCCTGAGTGTTCCAACAAGAAATTAAACTCAAAAAACACATTGGGAATATAACATGCAGAAAGATACCTAAAAGATCCAGATTTTTACATGATTTCATGGCAAAATAAGAAGAAGATGTAAATTAAGTAGTATACTTTTTTAACAAATGGACTACAACTAGAGTTGCTAGTTTCAAAGAAATAAACAAAGTTTGAGCCAATGCATGCAGATTGCAGAGTCAATGAAAATGGGCTTATGTAAAGCGTAAATTTCCAACATTCAGAGTTTGACCAACGCGAAGATGGAGAAACAATAGCCAAAATTGACACGTAACACCGCTTGGGCCAAGGTGGATCCGTCCCTGTGATCACGTACTTATTATGGAATTGTATACACTGGTAATATAAAATACTAAGTTTTACATTATTAATCACCTAAAATTGATTATTAGAACATAAATATTTATAATAGTCGTCCCTAAAAGAAAGGAATTAACTCAAGAAACAAGACAAGTGGGGCATATTTTACAACACGTCAAAATATATTTATTGTTCATGTAAAAAAAAGTTAAATCCTTTGTGGAACTAGGGGAAAGTGCTAACACGTAATTCACGTGTTTAGTAGAGAAACATGCACAAATTAATTTAGTAAGATAAAAGAAATCCTTCCAGTGGGACCTCACGGCCCATCACAAGTTGCAACTCTACTCATGTACAACAAATTATGTACATTATTCAAAGACTCTTTGATAAATTCACAATAAAATAGTAATTGGAAGATTTACAGGCATATTAAGTAGGCGTTGGTACATTAAAAATATAATTTTTTAAAAAGGTATTGAAAATTTAAAATTATATTTGAACATACATTTTACTTGAAAAAATACTAACAATTTTATTCGGAAAAACTAAATTTTACATGAAAAAGTGATAAAGCCCACTTTTTTTAAATTTAAAAATTCATCTTTAAAATGTTTTAAAACTCATCTAATCAAACATGATTTGAAAATATTTTTCGACAAAGAAAATGTCCAAAAAGTTCCTCGGTATTGCTTCACCGAAATTTAAGCCTGCACTGTAGTGGTGTCCAGTTTGAATCAATTTTTTCTCTCTATATATATTTTATGTATTAATTCTATGAGAAAGTTTAAGTTGGATATCACTTCTACAAAATTGCTTTACTTAATCATTTGATATTCTAGATCAATTTATTCAATTAATTCAGATTCACGTCATGTAGGGTTCAATTAAAGGGAAGGCCGGAGATTTCCTACTAAGAATTTCTCCAGAATCAAGTATAAAACTTCTAATTAAAAGTGGAGGAATTTCATACATTATATTATATCTTTTGATGGTCTTTCTACGAAACCTTACATAATATAAACTGTAAGAGTGAATGGTGTAAAATGAACCAACAAAGAAACCTTTTTTTTTTTTTGATCTGGAGATAAGGATTCTTTAAAGGTAAAGAAAGAAAAAAATCGTTAAATGTGATCCGTCAAATGTTCTAACGGACCAAAGCTATAGTAGTTGCTACTGATTACGCGATTTGTTTTGGATTTCACCAAAGAGTTGGGATTAGACTCAAGATTATTATTTTATAGTACACTTTCAATTTTTCAATGTTGTAATAGAGTTTCAAATAAGAGTCTAACTTTTATCCACGTATACATGACCGTGTATAATTTATTATACTATTGAATTAAGATGACCAATGAATAGAGGAGGACATGATTCAATATATTTTTGTTTGACCAAAAATATGACTCTTGGTTCGAATAATTAAATTTATGTGATTATGAGTTAAATTTAGTTAACAATAATATTTTTAGATGTAGCTTCCTAGAGTGTGATAAAAGTCAGATAGATCTGGTCGAATAGTGATAATAATATGCAATAACTATTCCAAAAGGCATGAGTAATGTCATGGGCGGCTTTTCAACCATGCCCCATGACCTCTTGGACGCGCCCCGTGGCATCTTGGCCAGCCTCCCAACGCCCGTCACCACGGTCGGCCCCGTGGTCTCGGCAGCTCCAAGTGACAAGCGCGCATGTGCCTCTATCGCCCCACCAATAGCCATCGCCAGCGCCCAACCACAGGCAGATGCTAACAGCGCCGCGCGCGTAGACAATGCCGCGCGCGTAGACCCTGATGCTAAAGACAAAGTTGCTGCCAACGGACTTGTTGCTGCTTTGTAGAAGACTAAGTCCTTTTCATTGTAAATATAGAGTAGTTTTACTGCATTTTCTTAAGTGTGATTTTTCAGCTTTCATAGATCTAGTCATGTAACTTTGGTTTATTTTTTTTTAAGCATTATTAAGGGGGACCAAGCAATCAAAACTTTCAAGCAAGCAAACAATTCTCTGTACTGGTGTCTCTCCCCCGACACCGTCTTGTTTTCTGTAATAGCTTTCATTCAATACAATCAAGCTTTCTTTCATTCTCAATTCTCTTTTCTGCTCTCTTTCAATTGCTCATGACATTGGTTTTTCCGTACGGCACTGACAATCTAGTCTAGCGTATGGAGGGGACCTCAGTTGGTGGATAGCAACCGTACTGACATCGGTTGCTTAGCCTTACGTCGCCCTTCCAAGGAACTTCAGGAAGGCTTCGCGTAACAGTTGGTATCAGAACCTAGGCTCGACATCGGACGAGGGATTACATTGCAATTACCACCATTTCTGACCATGGTGAATTATGGTAATCGCATCGCGACCCTTGAGGGAACGGTTGACGCATTACGGCCCATCGTGAAAATGGTGCCCGATCTAAAGACCAGCCTAGTGTAAAGGTTGGTCGACCTGGACCGCAGACTCATCCAGACCGAAGTTGACATAGAAAACATCAGTCGCGACTCTGAAGGAGACCGGTAAACAACAGCCACAGAGGCAACTGAAATTTTTGGTAAATTTGAGGTCCTCCAGCAGGAGCGTGCCGAGGATTTAGCCAACAGGGAACAAGAGGCAGACAGGGTAACTGCCATGCAACAAACTATAGACAACTTGACAGGCCAACTCAATGTTGTCAATGCTGCTTTATAAGGCCTACTTCGAGGAGGCGAAAACCAATTTGGGGGTGGTGTGAACCTCGCTCCTATGGCACAAAAGCTGAAAATTCCTGAGCCAAAGCCATACAGTGGAGCTCAGAATGCCAAAGAAGTGGAAAATTTCATTTTCGACATCGAGCAATACTTCGATGCCGTGGGAGGCCTAGAAGAAGCTAAGAAGGTAGCAACTGCTGCCATGTATCTTCAGGGTGATGCCAAACTCTGGTGGCGGGTGAAGTACGAAGCCATCAAGGCTGGTGAAGATGCCCTCGAGACATGGGCGGAACTGAAGGCAGCCATACGCCTACAGTTCTTCCCCGAAAATGTTGAGTACAATGCCAGGAGAAAGTTGCGGGAGCTCCGCCAGACCAAATCAGTGCGAGATTACGTGCGGGAATTCTCCGCGCTCATGCTGAACATCCGTGACATGGGGGACAAAGACAAACTCTTCACCTTCCTGGAAGGGTTGAAACCTTATGCCCGGATGGAGTTGCAGAGACAAAGGGTAGACACGTTGCCTAAGGCAATCCAAGCAGCAGAGTGCCTTGGGGATTACCAAGTGGAAGCCCGGAAGGATAGGCCTCAACAGCCTGTCCGAGGAGGATACAAAGGGGGCCAACCAAACACTAGTGGCCCTAGCAGAAGTGGAGGAGACCGGAGTGCACCCAAATCCAAGACTCCCTCTTCCGGCAGTACTAGTGCTGCATCTAACAACAATGATCGGGGGAGGAAGCCCCCCTCAGGATGTCGCCATTGCGGCGGACCACATTGGAATAATGAATGCCCACATTCACAGATGAACGCCCATCAAGCTTTTGAGGATGGTACAGATGACGACGCCGATGATGCGGACCAGACCGAGCCAGTAGGTGCATTCAATGCAATTGTTGGCTCCATTTCTGAGCCCTTAGCGGGAATCAGTGCCGGTATCCGCAAGAAGAAGGACCCCTGTCCAATTGCCAGGAAAGGAAATAAGAAGGCGAATTTGAGGACTCCTCCTCATCAAGAGAGGACCTTAATGTTCATTGACATGAAGGTAAATGGCAAGCCCATTCGGGAAATGATAGACACGGGTGCCACCCATAACTACTTAGCCTCGACTCAGGTGGAGCGTCTTGGACTAGTTGTAGGAAAGGGCAAAGGTCGTGTGAAGGCTATCAACTCACCACCTCAACCAGTGGGTGGAATAGCCAAAGAAGTACCAGTGAAGCTTGGCCCTTATGAAGGAAAGTTCAACCTGCGCGTAGTGATCATAGATGACTTTGAGTTAATAGTGGGGTTGGAATTCCTGAGACAGACCAATACCATGCCCGCACCGTATGCAGACATGCTACTGATGATGGGAGCAAATAGGGCCAAGCCCTGCATTATTCCGTGCATTCCCATGAAGATGGCAGCCGAGAACATCTCGGCCTTGCAGTTGAAGAAGGGGGTAAAAAGACATGAACCCATGTTCCTAGCTACCCTCTGCATGGAAGATATAGAACGCTCCTCGGGTCCCATTCCTGCACCCGTGAAGGAGCTGCTTCTGGAATTTGAAGACATCATGCCACAAGACATGCCAAAGCACCTTCCGCCTAGGCGAACTGTGGACTATGAGATTGAGTTGGTGCCGGGTGCGAAGCCACCTGCCCGGGCGCCGTACAAAATGTCACAACCCGAACTCTCCGAGCTTTGGAGACAATTGACGGAAATGCTAGACACAGGGATCATCGTGCCCTCCAAGTCCCCATACGGGTCCCCTGTGCTATTCCAAAAGAAACATGATGGTAGTTTATGACTCTGTGTGGATTACCGGGCTCTAAAAAAAATCACCGTAAAAAACAAGTATCCTATTTCGCTAATGGCAGACTTGTTTGATAGACTGGGTGGTGCGACGGTATTCACCAAAATAGACCTGAGGACAGGTTATTGGCAAGTTTGGATTGCAGATGGTGATGAGCACAAGACGACCTGTGTGACAAGATATGGGTCGTACGACTTCCTGGTTATGCCCTTTGGCTTGACTAACGTGCCAGCCACATTTTGCACCTTGATGAACCAAGTCTTCCGAGAATACATTGATGAATTCATCGTGGTTTATTTGGATGACATTGTGGTATATAGCCAGACACTGGAAGAACACCTGGAGCATTTGCGGAAGGTCCTAGCCCGATTGCGGGAGCACAAATTATATGCGAAGCTATCCAAGTGCTCCTTTGCTTAGAAACAAATTGACTTCCTCGGACATGTCATCGAGGAAGGGAGGATCAAGATGGACCAGCAGAATATTCAGGCCATTACAGAATGGCCGCCTCCTAAGGATATACATGCCTTGAGGTCGTTCCTTGGTCTATGCAACTTCTATCGGCGTTTTGTGAAAAGTTACTCCCTCATTGTAGTGCCACTAACAGAACTTCTCAAGAAGGCCACCCTGTGGGATTGGGGCCCCAAACGGGCAGAGGCCTTCGACGCATTGAAGATGGCTATGTCTAGTAGCCCAGTCTTGGCCCTCCCTGACTTGGCCAAGCCATTCGAAGTGCAAACGGATGCCTCCGACTATGCACTTGGTGGAGTATTGCTACAAGAAGGGCATCCCGTAGCGTACGAGAGCCGGAAACTGAAGGATGCAGAGCGGCGCTATGCCGCCCATGAGAAAGAATTATTGGCTGTCGTTCATTGCTTACGCCTTTGGAGGCATTATCTACTGGGAGCCCCATTCGTGGTCAAGACAGACAACACAGCCGTTAGCCATTTCATGACCCAGCCAAAGCTGAACGGACGACAGGCTAGGTGGCAGGAACTCCTAGCGGAATTTCACTTCAACCTGGAGTACCGAAGTGGAAAGACCAATCATGTTGCTGATGCACTCAGTCGGAGAGCTGATCTAGCATCGATGTGTGTACTCGCCGCCCTAAAGGGAAGCGAAGTAACCACCACCATAAAAGACCAGATACAGGATCTACTCATCAAGGATCCTGCTGCACAGTATTTGGTTGATTTGGTAGGACAGGGCAAGACTCGCCAGTTCTACACCGAAGATGGGTTCCTGAAGGTGAAAGGGAACCGACTTTATGTTCCTAAAGGAGGAGATCTGCGACGGACTCTTCTTGCAGAATGCCACGATACTTTGTGGGCCGGTCATCCCGGCGAGGAACGCACCATGGCATTACTTCGCCGTGCATATTATTGGCCTCAAATGGTCGATGACGTCGCTCAGTATGTGAAGACTTGTCTAGTATGCCAAAAAGATAAGTCAGACCGCTTGACGCAGGCAGGGCTCTTGGAACCACTAGCTGTACCAAAAAGACCTTGGGAAAGCGTTTCCCTGGACTTCATCACCGGATTGCCCAAGGTCGGAGATCTCACAACTATCTTGGTTGTGGTGGATCGGTTTTCCAAGTATGCTACCTTTATAGCAGCCCCACAATATATATCAGCAGAAGATACAGCTCGACTATTCTTCTCTCATGTCGTCAAATATTGGGGCTTACCTAAAGACATTGTTAGTGATCGCGACTCACGCTTCACTAGCAATTTTTGGACCCAACTCTTTAAGTGCCTCGGGTCAAAATTGAGTCATAGCTCAAGTTTTCATCCGCAATCTGATGGCCAGACGGAGCGATTCAATGGCATGCTAGAGGAATATCTCCGGCACTTTGTGACCGGATCGCAGAAGAATTGGGTGAAGCTTCTGGATGCTGCTCAACTGTGTTTCAATTCACAAAAGAGCTCAAGTACCAACAAAAGCACTTTTGAAATTGTTACCGGACAGCAACCGCTACTCCCACACACAGTGAACGCACCAAACATGTCAAAATCTCCTCGGGCTGCTAGCTTCTCAAAAGAATGGAAGCAAAATTTGGAGATAGTACGGAGCTATCTTGTCAAAGCCCAAAAGCGGATGAAGAGGCATGCTGATCAGAGTCACCGCTTTGTTGAATACCAGGTGGGAGACAAAGTGATGGTCAAAATCCCAAAGCAGTACGTGTTTGCAGGGGTCCATGACCCTCGCCTATTGCAAAAATATATTGGACCCTTGTCCATTGAAAGACGCATTGGGAAAGTTTCATACCGGGTGGATACTCCAGCTTGGTGGAAAATCCATCCTGTTTTCCATGTCAGTCTCCTGAAACCTTTTCGGGAAGATATGGAGGATCCTTCACGAAGACAACTCACAATACCAAGTATTCGAGGCCCCAATTCAACCGGGAAAAGGCGTGCTGAAGCTATTCTTGATGATCGAGTGATTCACGCCTCAAGAAAAGATCACCAGGAGTTCTTGGTGAAATGGCAGGGATGTGATGCAGAGGAGAATACTTGGGAGAGGGGAACAAACCTCAAAGCCTACAAGAGCCTGATTGATGATTACCTTGCAAGGAAGGCGCCGAGGACGTCGCCAACTCAGGTGGGGGAGAATGTCATGGGCAGCTTTCCAACCATGCCCCATGACCCCTTGGACGTGCCCCGTGGCGTCCTGGCCAGCCTCCCAACGCCCTTCGCCACGGTCGGCCCCGTGGTCTCGGCAGCTCCAAGTGACAAGCGCGCATGTGCCTCTGTCGCCCCACCGATAGCCATCGCCAGCGCCCAGCCACAGGCAGATGCCAACAGTGCCGCGCGTGTAGATAATGCCGCGCGCGCAGACCCTGATGCTAAAGACAAAGTTGCTGCCAACGGACTTGTTGTTGCTTTGTAGAAGACTAAGTCCTTTTCATTGTAAATATAGAGTAGTTTTGCTGCATTTTCTTTAAGTGTGATTTTCCAGCTTTCATAGATCTAGTCATGTAACTTTGGTTTATTTTTTTAAGCATTATTAAGGGGGACCAAGCAATCAAAACTTTCAAGCAAGCAAACAATTCTCTGTACTGGTGTCTCTCCCCCCGACACCGTCTTGTTTTCTGTAATAGCTTTCATTCAATGCAATCAAGCTTTCTTTCATTCTCAATTCTCTTTTCTGCTCTCTTTCAATTGCTCATGACATTGGTTTTTCTGTACAGCACTGACAATCTAGTCTAGCGTACGGAGGGGACCTCAGTTGGCGGACAGCAACCGTACTGACATTGGTTGCTTAGCCTTACATCGCCCTTCCAAGGAACTTCAGGAAGACGCCGCGTAACAGTAATAATATAACATTTAATAGCAATGAATAACAATAAATGACACTGAAGTAAATAGGAGGAATGATTCACCCAATAAAAGAAGAACTAGATGGTTGTTTTTCGTGACAATGATGAGTGACAGACAAATCCTTGAATATTCGAATTATTCTCGGATCTGATGGAAAAGTATGAAATAATATCGACAAGAATCTTAGTGAAAATGTAACGTTTGTATCTTAGTAAGAGAGAGATAATCTTTTTGTCAAAATGTGTTCTTACAAATGAATATCATATGCCTCATATCATTGTCTCTTTTTCTATTTATATGAGACATATTCCTAATAAACCCTAATAGTACAAGTGCAAAGAATATCCACTAGAATATTCTCTTTAATATCCTATTTTGAAAACTAGCTGTTACAACTTTATCAACGATGCTCGACCTCGGCCACTATTGACATCTCGACCACGACTCTCGTCGACTCTTCGGCTATAAGTCTTGCTGCTTACTGGTCCACCTTGACTAACGACGACTTGAGAATTCTTTCTTTAGTGTTATCTTATCTTAAGTATTCTAGTACAGATTTTGACCCATACAGTTAGTCCCTCCGCTTATTGAGGCCTGCCTCAGGCGTGCTTAATGAGCGGATTCTGTTCATTGCGGTCGAAACGATTGGATGAGCTGATCGGGTCGTAATGATTGGGGCGAGCTGGCAACGTGGCCCTTCGTGAGCCGCAAATTTTGGAGTTGTGCTGTCCATGAATAAAGGTGACGTCACGACCTCGTGCGTCATCATGATGCATATTTTCGATGCGTCGCTTCGTTTTACGTGGGGCTCCTGATTGGTCATGCCGCTTCGATTTCGATGCCAGTTAATGATGAGCCAATTTCTCGGTTCTGATGCCTGAATTCCTATAAATAGGGATGTGAGGGTGTAATCCCAAACTTTACAGACTTCCTGCATTGAAGTCCTATATCTTCTTCTTCCTTTCCTATTGTTGTGCATCCTTTCCCTTTGTTCCAGCGATTCTTATCATTTTTAATCCTCCGTTGTTTGATACCTTCACCTCTTTCGTTGAAAAAATGTCAAATGTACCTTCTGAGTCCAGCGAGGGAAATGACATGTTCTCTCTAGCGGTTCTTTTTCCTCATTATGCGGAGAACATTCCCACTACTGTTAAGGACAGAAGCTTTACGACGGTGGAAGAGATAGTTCCTCGTAACCCCGATTCCAGGTTTGATTTCTCGAAATTGCCTGAAGCCGAACCCGGAATCTTTAAGTCGGCGATGAAGGAGGCTGATTTGTTAGAGCTTAAGGCTAAATACGGTCTTCCCGATCACGTCGAGTTCATCCTGCTGGGTAGGATGCGGTGCAGTACCACCATCCTGGGTATTGCGTATTCTACGCCAACCCCTTTCACGTCGGCTACACTCTTCCTCTCCTTCCGCTGGCGGAGGAATTTTGTCATTTCTACGGCATTTGCCCGGCTAAGCTCGCACCGTATATCGATAAGCTCATAAGGATGCTTACCAAGTTCGCGGAGCTAGCAGGGGTCGAGATCATACTTTGATACTTGATGCACTTGTTCACCCCCAGCTTTTATAGGGGGACGATGCTGAAGCTTCGCTACCGAGGAGGCAAGTTCCTGGTAGTGAAGATGGATGACAAGGCTAACCGCCAGATGTGGCTCAACTTTTTCTTCGTTTGAACTGAGGACGTGGTGGCCAACGTCAACGGCTTCCCTGAAGCTTGGAATTGCACTCGTAAGCGCCTCACTCCCTTACATGTAGGTACTTGGTTTAATTTGCTTAGTCGTGGATTCTGACATCTTGTTGTTTTGTTATGTAGCCAAGACCTCGCCTCCTCCTTTGGTCGAGGACATTTCTGGTTAGGTCGGTCAGCTCCTCCCTCACATCAAAGGGATTCGTGAGTGGCCGGGTTTCTTTAAGAGGTTTGGGCCGGCTCCCCCCTCGACTGGTAAGTTACTTATTTTATTGGAGTCTTGACTCCCTTCTTTTCCGTTTACTTTGCTGACTTTCCCTTTTTCCTGTGCTTTTCCTAAGATGGGCGAGGGTGCCTTCGAGGAGGATGAGAGCTCCCGCCCCTTCGTTCCGGAAGAAAAGCGGATGAGCCTTTGGCTTCCGCCCCACCTACGACGGCAGCTAATTCTATTCGTACCTCGATCCCTCATGTTGCAGCATCTGGTCTCGTTCCTTCTGCGTCCATGGAGACCGCAGAGACCTCAGTTTCTCCCATATGTCATTTTATAGATGAAGACAACAAGCATGTTCCGAGTGAGGGGGACTTAATTCCCCGTAAGAAGAGGTCTGTAGATGCTGGTGATGGGGTTACCCGGGCTATTGATTCAATGGCGGGTGATTTATCCATGCACGAGAAGGCAACCATAGTTATCGAGGATGACATCAAGCCGGAGTCTGAGTCCCCGAGGTTGGAGGCAGCCGGAGTGGGTATGCCTTCAGTGGTTTCCGAGGTAGAGAGATAGGCCGATGATCCCTTCGATACTTAGAGGCGAGAGGAGGAATCGATATCCCATCCGACCGCTGATGCTTCTTTGCCGACCGACGAGAGGGGTAAAGATGTTACCGATGAAGGCGGCAAGTCGGGGTCTGACGTTGATGCGGCCGACCTGAAAATGATGGAGGAGGGTTTTACCCAGCTTGAGATGAGGTTAGAGGGGTCTACGAGGATCATTGCGATCCCTATGGATCGCGACTTGCTGAAGAACAAGGAGAATATGGTCCCTACCCTTGGCTTTCTTTGCTCTAAAATTGAGGGTAAGACCCTCAAAGAAGTAGACGACGTCACCTTGTTGAGGAACATAGCCGGTCTCGCTCTCCAGGTGAGTGCTTAGTGTTTTGTCCTTTTCTTTTTTGCCTTTATTGGCAGGGGCATTTTCATGTTTGCCTTACTCATCTTTTTGTGTTAGCAGACTGTGATTTTGGAGATTGAAAGTGTCCGAAGAGAGGAGAAGCGTAGGGAAATATTTGTAAGGCTGAAAAACAAAAATTTCGAGTATCGCGACAAGTACCGGGAGTTTCGCAGGCGGTTTGGTGAGGGCGTCAATCTGCAGGCCCTTTGTGATGAGTTGAAGGAGAAGGACGATGAGCTGGTGAGAGTCATCGAGAAGTGTAGCATCCTCAAGGGGACGTTGAGGAGTAGGGAGGAGGAGCTTGAGGTCAGCAGGGCCGTAGAGGCCCAGTACGGTGACCTTCAGGAACAAGTGGTTGAGTTATGCAGGCAACTAGAAGAATGTCGGCTATAGATGGAGGTCCTTCATGGCGAAGTCGCCGAGAAGCAGAGCGAGCTTGAGAAGGTGGAGTCTTCCCGTTTGGAGGCTCAGAGAAAATTAAAGATGTTAGAGTTGGCGAATAGGATTCTCCGGGACGAGCGGGAGATTAATCAATCTACGGTGAAGGTTAAAAGAGGATAGACTAGAGGAGAGGATCGGAGAGCTGGAGAAAGACAACTCCCTCCTCCATGATCGGGTGGCCACTTTAGAGGCTAAAAGGGCTCAACTGCTTGTGCATCTTCTTCCTCTCGTACTTCAGATTTCCCAAACGTTCATCGGGACCTGTATTAGGAATGGATTCATGCTGAAGCTCAGTTTGACTTGTTTCGAAATTTTTGTAAGGCGGGGTCCATTTCTGCGGTCGCCCTTGATGATGTTCGTGTTAAGGCCCACAAGGCTCGGGTTGCTTGTGGATATGATCCTGCCACACCTGAGGCTGGTGATGATGAGGGGGACGGGGGCGTGGACCAGCTTGAAGAGAACGCCTGGTATGATGCTGCATACCCTGAGGGCGAAGGTGATGATGAAGAAAGGGATCGAGATGGCCCAGGCATAAGTGGTCAGGGTGGTGGAGGTGCAGAAGATCCTGATTGTGGCGACCAGTAGTTTTTTTTTTAAGCTAGTGTATTTTTGCCGACGTCTTCACGAGCCTTTGTAAAAAATGTTTAAATATGAAATGGAATGCCAAGGTTGTTTTCTGCATCTGTTTCCTTTTCTGTGGTTTATTTTCTGTACTTGTGTGTTTTTGCTTCTGTTTCTTATTCGAGCGAGGTCGAACATATCTGAACTTAGTTATGGCCAAGGGCCGGTAGATGTTGGTTTGAGCGAGGTTGAACATAACCTGAACTTAGTTGTGGCTGAGGGCCGGTAGGTGTTAGTTCGAGCGAGGTCGAACATAACCTGAGTTTAGTTATGGACGAGGGCCGGTAGGTGTTAGTTCGAGTGAGGTCGAACATAACCTGAATTTAATTATTGCCGAGGGCCGGTAGGTGTTAGTTCGAGTGAGGTCGAACATAACCTGAACTTAATTATGGCCGATGGCCGGTAGGTGTTAGTTCGAGCGAGGTCGAACATAACCTGAATTTAATTATGGCCGAGGGCCGGTAGGTGTTAGTTCGAGCGAGGTCGAACATAACCTGAATTTAATTATAGTCGAGGGCTGGTAGGTGTTAGTTCGATCGAGGTCAAACATAACTTGAATTTGAGATAAATGCGCTGGTAAGTGTAAAGTTTATTGCCTTGACATTGTTGCATTTGTTACATACTTGGAGAAATTTACAAATTTTGGGTGTTGGCTGGCATTCCAGTCCCAGTCTCGGTCTATCTAGTTCTTTCATTGGTCGATCTGGAGAGTAGTGAGAGGTCGAACAATGAAATAGTAACGAGGGCCTTGCCTTCGTGTACTTCAACTTGGAGTGTTCCCTTCGTCGCCTCGTTAAAAACCTCCTTGAGAAAACCCAGCTGGGACAAAACTCAAGCGAGGGAAAAAAGAGTACGACTTGGGGGACACGTTTTCTCTTAGAAGTTGAAGTATTTGAGGTGGCTGATATTTCAGTTGTTTGGTAGTAGCTTTCCTTCCATTGTTTCTAGTTGAAATGATCCTTTATTTGCTTTTGTTGTGATTTTGTATAGACCATCCCGATTTGTTCCCAGCTTGCCTTCCCTGGATCTTTGCTCGCTTGAGTTTTAGCTTTCAGTACGTAGTCCCCGACTTTGAGCGACTTGACCTTTGCTTTCTTGTTATAATGGCATTCTGCTTGCTTTTTTTTGGGCGATCATTCTTATATAGGCCATATCTCTATGTTCGTCGACTTCGTGGAGTTCCTTCCTTCTGCCCTCGTCGTTGCTTGTTCCGCTCTCGTGGGAGTACCTTAGACTGGGATCTCCGACCTCGAATGGTATTACCACCTTGGTCCCGTAGTCGAAAGAGTAGGGCGTCTCTCCTGTTCATTTTCGGAGTCGTTCGGTATGCCCGCAATACTTCTGGCAGTATTTCCAGCCACAGTCCCTTGGCGTCCTCAAGCTTCTTCTTCATGATGTTTAGTATCGATTTATTGGAGGACTCTGATTGCCCGTTGCCCACAGGGAGGTACGAGGTTGAGAGTATTCTTTTGATATGCCATTTCTCAAAAAATTTAGCAGTTTTCTTTTCCGTGAATTGGGGTCCGTTGTCGCAGCTGATTTCTTTGGGAAGGCGGAACCGACATATGATATTGCTTCATATAAAAGTGATTACTTCCTGTTCCCGTATTTGGGCAAATGCTCCTGCTTCCACCCACTTAGAGAAATAGGCAGTTAAAACTAAAAGGAATCGTACGTTACCTCGCCTTGCCGGGAGGGGGCATACGATGTCCATTCCCCATTTGATAAATGGACAAGGTAAGGTGACCGAGTGGAGGTGTTCGCCCGCTTGTTGAATCACTGGGGCGTACTTCTGGCATTGCTCGCATATTTTTACGAAGTCTGCAACCTCCTTTTTCATGGTGGGCCAGTAATATCCCGCCCGTATGAGGTATCTGACCAGTGCTTGGTTGTCAGAATGAGCCGCGCAATGGCCTCCATGGATCTATTCAAGGACGTGCCGAGTCTGGTTTGGGCCAAGGCACTTCACTAAAGGGCCACCATAGGTTCTCTTATACAGGTCATTGTGGAGGATACTCTATCTGGCTGCATGCATTCTTAGTTTCCTGGCCTCTTTTTTATGGCGTGGGAGTGTGCCGTCCTGCAAGTATGCGATAAACGATTGCGCCAGTCCCAAGTTAAGTTATTGGTTATTACCTCGACTTGGTCTAACGATGAGTTGAGGAGATGGACCACGTTTTTGTCTCCTATTGTGATGCTTTTGGTGGCTGCGGCTAGTTTAGCGAGGCCATCTGCCTCAGCATTCTATGCTCGTAGAATTTGGTCGAGCTGACATTCGTCGAACTCGGGCAGCAGCTTGCATATTTCGGTCTGGTATTTTTGCAATCTTTGTTCCTTGATTTGGAAAGTCCCTGTGACTTAGTTGACTACGAGCTGGGAATCACAGCGTAGTTTTAACCGTTTGGCCCCATACTTGAGTGTTAGTCTCAAACCTACAATGACAGGCTCATACTCGGCCTCGTTGTTAGTCATGTCCGGGCACCTTACGGACTGGTGAATTACCTCGCCTGTTGGGACTTCGAATACGAGTCCTAGTCTGGACCCCGATGTGTTGGATACGCCGTCAGTGTATAGGACCCAAAGGTCTTGTGTTTGGGCGGAAGTTTGGATGACTTCCCTTTCGACTTCAAGCATTATTTTGCGCTGAAGTCGATGACGAAGTTAGCGAGCACTTCTGACTTTATCTCCGTTAGTGGCTGGTACATGACATCGTGCTCGCTTAGCTCGATGGCCCATTTGGCCAGCCTTCCCGATAGCTCGGGTTTATGTAAAATTCTTCTTAGGGGGAAAGTTATGACGACCGAGATGGGATGACATTGGAAATATGGTCTAAGCTTCCGTGAAGCTACGACTAAGGCCAAAGCCAGTTTCTCGATGTGCAGGTACCTCGTCTTGGCATCGACTAGTGTTTTGCTAATGTAAAAGATGGGAGATTACGTACCTTTGTTTTCTCGAATTAGGATTGCACTTACAGCTACCTCGGATAGAACTAGATAGACAAGAAGACGCCCCCCCCCCGCTCTGGTTATGAAAGCAAGGGCAGCGACGACAGGTATGCATTTAGTTCCCTGAGAGACTGGATGCATTCCAAAGTCCATTGGAGTCCGTTATCTTTCTTAAGTATGCCAAAGAATTTATGGCACCTTTCCAATGACCGCGAGATGAACCTTGATAGGGCGACAATACGGCCAGTCAACCTTTGGACCTGTTTTTTGGTGGTCAGGAGTTCGGGTATCCCCTCGATGGATTTGATTTAGTCAGTGTTGATCTCAATCGCTCGCTATGATACGAGGAAACCTAGGAACTTTCCTGAGGCTACGCCGAACGCACATTTCTCCGGGTTCAGTTTCATTCCGTACCATCTGAGTATGTCGAAAGTTTCTTTCAGATGGTCGATGTAATATTCTTCCCCTTTTGGACTTGACCAGCATGTCATCTATGTATACTTCCATATTTCTTTCTGAGCTGATCCTTGAACATCCTCATCACCAACGTTTGATAAGTTGTCCCCGCGTTCTTCAGTCCGAAAGGGCATGACCTTGTAGCAGTACGTTCCTTGGTGGGTAATGAAAGTGGTTTTTTCCTGATTTTTTTCTTCCATGAGGATTTGATTATAGCCTGAGTAAGCGTCCATGAAGCTTAGTAGCTCATGTACGACCGTTGCATCAATGAGTTGGTTGATGTGAGGTAGCCGGAATAAATCCTTTGGGCATGCTTTGTTTAAGTCTTTGAAGTCTACGCACATCTGCCATTTCCTATTCTTCTTTTTAACCATTACCATGTAGGTGACCCACTTGGGGTACTTCGATTCCCTGATGGAACCATTTTCTAACAGTTTTTCCACTTCCTCGCACACTGCATCATTGATTGCGGAGTTGAATTTACGCCTGACTTGCCTTACCGGGGGGGGGGGGAATGGATCGATGTTTAATTTGTGCGTGGTGATCTCCTTTGGGATGCCTGACATATCTGCATGGCCGAAAGCAAACAAATCTGCGTTAGCTTTTAAGAATTGAATGAATTTACCTGGGTCCTGAAGTTTGCAACCGATATAGGCCTTCTTGCTATGGTCGTTGGGATCTAATTGAACGGGGTCGAGGTCTTCTATGGTTGACCCTGTGGCTTCGACTATGTTAGGATATTTAATGCCTTCAATGACAGACGACGCCAAATTGTTTGACAAAAATATGGCATTGTACATGGTGTCTTAGTCCATGATGTGGAATGTTGTTTCCAGAGTTACGCCCCCGACCAAAACGGGGAAAGTAATTTCCCCGGATGTCCGTTCAACTGCATTGTTAAAACCAGTTAGCGTAATGCAGCGCGACACTATCTTATCCTCGAGTTTTATTTGGGTAAGTACACGGGGATGGATAACGCATGGCCCGCTCCCATCATCTATCATGATACGTTTAACATCAGTATCTAAAATTCACAGAGTAATAATGAGGGTATCATTATCAGAAAAAGCCAAACCGTCGGCGCTTGACTTATCGAAGATGATACTTTCTTCGAGTTCATCGTACCGTTCGCGGGTGATAGATCGCTTGAGTTTGTAGGTAGTGGTGAACTTCACGCTGTTGATAAAGGCGTCGCGCCGATGATCATGTTGATGGTACGAGCTGGTGAGGGTGGTTTGGGCGATCCTTGATGTTCGCGTTCTCTGGCGAAGTTGGTTCTTCCCTTATTGCTTAGCAGCTGTTTAAGGTGTCCTTTTCGTAGCATATTTACGACTTCTTACCTTAGGGCGATGCAGTCTTCCGTCTTGTGCCCTCATTCTTGGTGGAACTCATAGAGGGCATCAAATTTTCTGGTGTTAGGGTCCGATCTCATATTTGGTGGCCACTTCACTTTCGGTCTAAGCTTCTCCAGGGCGTAGACTATCTCTGTAGGTGACACACAAAAATTGTTAGTAGATAATAGGGGGGAATACCTCTGTCGTTCCGATGGGTTCCTGTCCTTGGTCTGGATGGACCTTCTTCGTAGCGGGGGGAGGGGGCGGCGATCATTCTGATATATGGTTGGTGTCGTTCTCTGTTAGGTCGCGGAATTGGATGATCTCTTTCGGCGTTGTCTCTTCGATCCTTTCTTGATTCCACTTGTACTGAGGTTAACCAGTGGGTTGGCCCGTTGAGGTTGTCCTCACCTGCACGGATTTCGGCATAATAAGCATTGTGGATTTTGTCCCAAGTGGTTTGGGGGGTACTTCATCAACCGACTTAACAGTTTCCTCGTTGCCCTTGAACCATCCCTGCTTAGCTCGTTCTGAAAAGCTGTGACCGCCATCCCTTCGGACACATTTGGCAAAGTCATCCTTACTCGGTTAAACCCGGCGAGGAGGTCCCTCAGTCCCTCTCCCAGAGATTGTTTAACAACAAATATGTCGTTCACTCTCGCCTTGGCTTTTTTGGCTCCGGCGTGAACGTTACGAACTTGTCGCCTATTTCTTCAAAAGTTTCAATGGAGCGTGCTGGTAGCTACGAATACCATGTTAATGCCAATCTTGTGAGGGTTTTGCCAAACTTCTTCAGCAAGATGGAAGACACATGTTCTTTGTCGAGGTCGTTGCCTTTTACGGCGGTGACGTAATGAGTCGCATGATCTTCAGGGTCGGTTGTGCCTTCATATATCCTGAGGTAGGATGGTATTTTAAAGGTTTTTGGTATAGCATGTTAGGCTGCGTCATCACTGTACGGCTGTTCGATGAACTGGCCGGCATCCCTCTTCGGCAACAACTTGGGGACGCCCGGTATTTAACGACCCTTTTCTGGTGTTCTTTCATTTGATCTAGGAGAGTCTTGTTCTCATTCTCCATTTCTTCCATCCTTTTCAGAATGGCTGGAAGGGCGTTGGCACCTGCACTATCAATGACATTGTGAGTAATACCTGTTAGTGGGGGAAAAGGCTGGTTGCATTGCTTGTCCGCTTGTCGTATCGTGCATGTCCTTGCGTTCTCTGTAGTCGTGTCCTAAACGGGTTGTTGAGGATGCTGGTTAGCGTGTCAGTTAGCTACAGTTTAAGGAGCTTTTTTACGCTGGGGGCGTCTCTTCCCCCACAGATATGGAGGCTCCCTTACCAAGAGATTTTGTGATGCTGTAGTAAGGGGGTGGTGACCCATCTCGCCCAGGGGAGGCATTGGGCGTCGCACCTTCGTCAGCCGTTTCACAGCTTTCGTTGATGGCGTTCATGAGTTTGGTTAGGAGGTCAATTATTATTCTCGTCCTTTCTTCTCGGTTACTTGCCATGTTGGGATTTGTGCACATAAAGAAAGGAGGTTTTGTTTTTGCTTGCCTTTTTTTTTACGTTAATGACCCGTGCTACTTATAGATCTAGAAGAAACTAAAAGCTTTAACTAAGAAATACCCACAGACGACGCCAAATTTTTTGACAAAAAATATGACTCTTGGTTCGAATAATTAAATTTATGTGATTATGTGTTAAACTTAGTTAACAATAATATTTCTAGATGTAGCTTTCGAGAGTGTGATAAACGTCAGATAGATCTGGACGAATTGTGATAACAATATGAAATAACTATTCTAAAAAATATGAGTAATAATGTAGTATTTAATAGCAATGAATAACAATAAATGGCACTTAAGTAAATAGAAGGAATGATTTACCCAATAAAGGAGGAACTAGATGGTTGTTTCTCCTAACAATGATGAGTGACAGACAAATCCTTGAGTATTCGAATTATTCTCGGATCTGATGGAAAAGTATGGAATAATATCGACAAGAATCTTAGTGACAAGGTGACGTTTGTATCTTAGTAAGAGAGAGAGAATCTTTTTGTCAAAATGTGTTCTTACAAATGAATATCACATGCCTCATATCATTGTCTCTTTTTCTATTAATATGAGACATATTCCTAGTAAATCCTAATAGTACAAAGGCAGAGAATATCTACTAGAATATTTTCTTTAATATCCTATTTCGAAAACTAGTCGTTACAGCTTCATCAACGATGTTCGACCTAGACCATTATTGACATCTCGACCACGGCTCTCGTCGACTCTTCGGCTATGAGTCTTGTTGCATCCTGGTCCACCTCGACTAACGATAACTCGATAATTCTTTCTTTAGTGTTATCTTATCTTAAATATTTTAGGACAGATTTTGACCCATACAATTTTACCGTTCCAATTTACGTAGCGATGTTTCCTTTTTAGTCATTGCTAAAAAGAATATTACTTTTCTTTCTATTATTTAGAAATAATTTATCTTTAGAATTCCTACTTTACTCTTAATGAATTGAGTTACAACCACACAAATATCTATAATTTTTTTAGACCATAGCTTTAAATTTTTTTATTTCTTTCTTAAATTTCGTATCGAGTCACTGCCACATATTTGGATGGAGAGTGTAACTTTTTATAATTTAAGTTGTAGAAAAAGTTCCTGCAAATGTTATTATATTTTATTTTCAAATCTCGTATGTGTAAAAAATAAAAATTTCCTGATAATTTTAACATAAAACTAAAAAAAGAAATAATAAATCATTATCGATCAACAATATATCTTGTTAATTACTCCTTCCGTTCCTCTTAGTTTAGCATCATTTCTTTATTAGTTTAATCCAAAATGATTGACATATTCCTATATTTTCTTATTGAGAAACTTATATAGCTATACAAATATTATATCTTGTTTAAAATAAAATAAAAGTTTTACGATCACACAAATATTATGATATATTATAATATCATAATATTTTATAAGTCATCCTTTTTTTTATTAAATATGCCAAATCAAAATTATAATAAACAAAGTGAAAAAGAAGAAGTCAAACAACGAGTACTCATCAAGAGTTTCAAACTACGTCACAAGGATTCTCTTTTACTTTCCGTGCGTTACATCAAATTACGACTGTATCCTTTGTTCATATGAAAGGCCGAAATATTAATGACGAATTGAAAAATTAGTGCCAAAACCCGTAGTGCCATTAATAATATCCAAAAGTTTCTTTTTCTTTTTTTGGCTGAATAACACGTCTTTTCGAGCTGATCTGAGGCTATTTCGTATTCCAATCCTTATGAATTAAATAAATGTTTTAATTTTTGTTAGACAACAACTTGATTTCAATCTTGGAGCTCTAATAAAAAACTAAGTTGAGTACTTTTATAAACATTCATGGAAAATTTAAAATTTTAATATTTCTTTTGAGAAATATATAGGATCATGTGTGTTATTGGTTGTGACTGGAATAGAACAAGAGAGAAATTATTAGAGCTCGTATAAATTTGTTATTATTTGATCAAACACCGTTTATTGACTTGAAGGATCGAGAAGAATTATTTTTCTTTTTCACAAATTTAAGATCGCACAAATTAATTTCCCGTATCTGTGATATCGTTCGAATTTTCAAGAATTAAATGAGTTTTTTAATTATATTTTTTATATATAATTTTAAATATTTTAGATTGTTAATTTACGCAGTTTCAAAATTTAAATAGGTAAATTTTATTTCAAAATATTTAAAGATTTTATGTTCGAATACATGATCAAAACTAAGAAGTTTGACTCAAAGGGAGTAGTAATTTAAAAAAGTTAACTTGTGAAAATTTTATAAGATAAATAGAGTGAATATAATACCAAGTCTTATTCGTTCAACAAAACTTGTGAATAATTGAACAACAAACGCATGTTTAGCCCGTTCGTCAAAAACTTGTAAATAATTAACAAGATAGGTAGAATGACAAAAATATCAAATCTTGCTAGTAGGGCAAAATTTGTGAACATTTGAATAAAAAAGCAAATTTTGTTGGATGGCAAAACTTGTGAACAATTTAACAAGAGAATTAGAATGAAGATTGTTTACCCTTAAAATGGATAACAATTGAATTTATGCGCGGTTTTAAGGATATATGGATAGATTCAACACAAATAATGAAGAATGTTAGATAAACGAGTTAAAGACAAAGGAATAATCAAACTAATTATGGCGTTAAGGCCGAGCTCGAATTAAAGCTGGACAGTAATTCTGCCCTCGACTGGATCCTCAATTCGAAACCAATTCCGTGTAAAGAACAACAGTAAAATAAGAACTTCTCAATAGCAAGAGAGCGGAAAAATAAATGTGTTGCCTTGATTTTCGTGTTACAATGTGTCCTATTGAATAAAAAAGCTTTCCCTTTATATAGTAAGAGAGTTTCATTGCTAGTACAATTCTAAAAAAGGTAAAGATCCTCCTTTCTTGTCAATCACCGATTCGCTACCGACATCGGGCGAGATCTACGCTGTGATATCGGGTGGGATGAGGATATCACGAACCTCCGTTAGTTGCATGCAACCGTTGCCATGCTTTCCGAGGTCTCGGAGCTCGTTCTAGGTTCGGGGAACGTTGTCTTATCAGGCCTGGTGATGAGCACTCCATTCGGGTCTCAGTACAAAAGTTCCCAACTTCGATTTCGATCCCATGTAGTCATATCCTTGCTTCGTCTGACCCACCAGGAAAATCGGAGTATGCGTTAACCCCGGTTTCACCTGTATACAGATAGTCCTCTCGTTTCTCAGAGAGTAGGTTTGCTGAAGCGATGGGAAATGATAGATGAACCCCGGTTCCTTTCTTCGTACGTTACAATTGAGATGACGAATAAGTTGAAACGTCCCATCAGTCACTTCGTTCTGACTTTGGACACGTGTCGATCCCCCACTGGTTGCCTTCGAATGTGAAACGTCGCGTATTGATTACATTTTTCCTTATAAAAGCTTCGACCTTTTGTACTTTTTTCGCTTTCCGATCCTAACTTTTACCTTCGAATTTTCTAGCGGCTTTCAACTTCTTCCAAACCTTTATATCTTCATCTCTGATCTTCAAATCTTCATATTTGTTCTTACATTTCTAACCCAGATCTTCATCCCACCTTCAAACCTTCAAACCCTTTTCTTCAAACCTTCATACTTTTCCTTCAAATCTTCATACTTTTTCTCCAAATCTTCATATCTTCCCAGATTACAATGGCTAAACTTGCAAATCATATTCTCAGCAAGCTGCCTCTTCATCTTCCCACTCGGCCATAGATGCCGAGGTGGATGCTCCCGAGGCGGCCCTAGATCCCCCCATGAAAATCTTTATACTCGGGGGTTGTTCAATCGGGGATGACCTCAAGGTCGAGAAGGCCTCCGCATAACAAGACTGGGTGAAGGAGCATGTAGATACATATGCTCCATTACTGAAGATACCCTTCCCATAGTCCAAGAGGACTGTAAATGGGAAGGCAAGGATGTGGTTGTCCCTAGGCCTAAGGACGATATTACTACCCATATGGAGGGGTATTTAAGTATTTACACTTACCCCTTCATGCTGGGCCCGGTACACCCAGTAGTTCTAGCCTTTTGTAAGAGGTACGAGGTGTGCCTCGGGCAAATCCACTCGACCCTTTGGAGGATCGTGATCCTCCTACCCCATGTTGTGAACAACACTGAATCTCCTCGGTTTACCCTTGACCACCTACTCCGTCTGTACAGTCCTCAAATTTTCTGAGGGAGACTAATCAAGCTTGTTCGCCATGCCAGCAAGGCTTCTTTTTCGAGCATCAATGATGATCGAGATCGAGGATGGCATGGGCATTTTGTTCGGGTAAAACCTGAAGATCTGATCCATCCCGAGTTCCTTCCATTCCTCGAGAAGTGGAATGCATCTCGTAAGTGTAGTCTTTCCTTAAATATCAATTTTTCTTTATTTCTTTTATCATCACCCGTATTTATGGTCGTACAGTTATTGCCCAAGTTTCCAATGCGGTCCCCCAACTCAAGGAGTGGATTGAAGGAATCTGCAAGCAGATGTCATACTTCGAGCGTGCGTGGCACAAACTTTCGAAGGGCAGATGGGAGGCCCATTCTCATGGTAAGGATCTCCCCTAAATAGTTATTATTACACCCCAAACTTACATAATGTTGACTTTTTTCCCTTTCATTCGAAGGTTTTCCTAAGACCACTGAACATAGGCTGCAGGAAGGGGACGAGGATGTGTCCTTATTCATTGATCCCTCTGTTACGGAACAGCCGGGGGAGAAGAAGAGGAAAAGAAAGTCCTCGGGCTCCCCGGATCTTGAGGCGAAGACAAAAAAAGGGCAGCTTCCCGGGCTCGTAAGCCCAAGAAGAATACTAGGTCCAGGGTACCGAACCCTGACTTTCTACTCCAGCTTAGGGATGAGTCCGAAGAACACGACATCTTTGTTACCTATGGATCGACCCTTGCCGGGAAGCATGCGACGACTGAGGAAAGGGGCCACGAGGCCGATCCTCTTCCGATTTGCGAGGCCGAAGTGGAGGCAAATGTTGTGACCTCCCAAGAAACCGTTCCTGTATTGAAGGAGGCGACTGGTGTAATTGATATCATTGAGACACCCTCTTATACCGGGTCCATTCTTGAAGAAGCCCAAGCGGGCAAGGAAAAGTCAAGCGAAGGAGTTCATGGTGCAGAGGACCCTCTCCACTCCTTCGACGATATGGACATGTCCATATTGAAAGCGTTTTCTGTGATGGGCGACATGGAGATCCTAAAGAAGGACGTTCCCTCCGGAGCTGGCGGGCCGAGCTCGAGCCCAAAACTTGTAAAGCAGTTTCCCGCATCGAGCGTGGACCCCGACCGCAAGACAACAATCATTCTTATAGTCCTGGAGGATGCTCGGGTTCTATCCGCTCCAGTGGGCATAGCCAGCTACCTCTGATGCCTGGTGATCGAGGGGGACTAGGCAAAGATGAACGAGGTGGGCGCGTCAAGTCTTTTCAATGAGGCGCAACATGCACTGAACCGGGTAAGACATCGAAACTTTTACACTCCCTCGTGAATTCCACTTAAGTTTTGATATCTCTTACTATTTTCCTCTTTTGTAGGCCTCGGTGCTTCACTATAAGAGCTTCCTTCGGCACCGTTTAGAAATCATCAGCTCGAGTTTGAACTCAAGGAGCAGGTCCAAAAGAAGGACATGTACATGCTTCTCAATGAGCAATAGGAAGGAGCCGTCAAAGACCTCCAGGCCGAGCTGGACAGGGCTCAGAAGGAAGCTTTGACCCTAAAGCGGGAACATGCCGACCTGGTTGAAATGATAAAGATATTTGAAGCTAAAAACTAGTAGTTAGTCGTGGTGACTAACAACACAACCTCACAGGTTGAACAGAAGATCGACCTGATCGACCAGCTTCGAGCCGAGATGAACGAAGGTCCGGCCATGGCCGAAGGGTGGAAAGGCAGAATGGCCCTTGCTGGCTTTGGAGAAGGAAACCACAAAGGTGGAGATGGCATCGGTTGAGAACCAACTCCGGGTGGCGAAGGAAAAAGCTGACAAATGGTTTCAACTGAATGATGATCTCCGAGTACAATTGAGCTCTGTTGTCGCAGAGTGAGATGCCCTCGGTAGAGAATATGAGACAATGAATTCCAAATTGGTCACAACCTCCGCCGACGCCAAAGAAATGGTGGCCCAATACAAGGTCGATATGGAGGCAGTCGAGACCCGCCTAAAGGACAAAGGTTGAATATGTGAAGCGACTATCCTGGAGATAGACCCTTGAAGAAACCATGCCCGAGGTTTTGATCTATCAGCTGAGATCGAGGAAGCAAAAAGGCTCGAGGCCGAGGCTGAGGCAAATGAGCTCTACGATCCTGAAGGTGCCGAAGGCTCCGCAGGTTTCAAGGGCTCCGAGGGATTCGAGGGCTCCAACAGTTCTAGCAACGAGTTGGGCCCCGGTGAAGACCCGACGTAGATACCTTAGTACTTTCTTAGTTTTTATCTCATGTATATATTTTTCTTGTTTTGTTTATTTTGATGCCGTTTTTATTGGGCCATTGTAAATATACTTTGGAATATTTATGAAATTTTTCCTTTCTGGCTATATCATGTATTTAATTTTCTAGCATCTTTTTATAATTTCTATTCATGTAATGTTTTGATGCCTTAGCATAGAATCAAATATAGTTACGAGGCGTTCATTTTTCGGAGATGCTTAAGTGATTTTAGACGATGTTTTTGCTGAGGGTAACCTTATAGCAGGTTTCGAGTTTTTATAAAGGCCTTACTTTCTGATTACAAGCTTCGGACGTCTCCGAGCCACTTTTGGGGTGGTCGTAGCCTTTTGTATTTGGGCACCGCCTAATAGGTTTGGTGCCTCCGGGATTTTGTAACCCGAGTTGTCCGAACTTTCTTTGAGAAACAGTCCCCGAGTAGGGGCAACCCTTAGTCTCGATAGTCCCCGAGTAAGGGCATCTTATGGGCTCGATAGTCCAGGAGTAGGGGTTGCCTGTGGGTTGTGATGATCCGGAATTGAAGAAGCGAGAAAATGTGTAATAGCAAGGCGAGACTTTCTTTCATTTCTCAGTGTGTAAAGTACATGATCGAAAGCGCATAAAATGTTTATTATGCTAGTGTGGACTATGTGAATACGGTTCATACGGCCGTTTGGCCCTTACAACGAATCCTAGCCACCAAGCCTTAGCTTCAAACATACAAGATTTTTCTTTTTTCCTTGCTAAAAACTTTAATCTAAGGGTAATGGCCCTTAGTATTCGAGGTCGATCTTGAGAGGGATCGGATATTGTTGATATGAAGTAAACTATCATTGACTCCGGTTTGAGACCGGTCTTCGAATCTAAGTTAGCACGTTTTACTGTTGCCTCGTTAAAAACCTTGCCAAAAAATCCATTTTTGGGACAAAGCTGGTTCAAGGGAAAAGAAGTGCAACGCATGCTTTCAGACATAATAGCCACATCCATCCTTGGTCGTTGCCTGCAAATGTTAGTTCGATTCATAACATGATCAAAGAATAGTTGATTCGTACCGTAGCAGTAGTACCGCTTTAAGTGTGTCACATACTAGTTGTTTGGTAGTTGCACACCGTTTCCTGCTTCGAGTTTGTATGAGCCTTTGCTGGTAATTCCGACGACTCGATATGGTCCTTCCTAATTCGGCCCAACTTCCCCTCATTTGGGTTCCGGGTGTGTAATGTTACTTTCCTCAACACCAAGTCCTCTATCTTGAAGTGTAGGAGGCTGACACTTCGGTTGTAGTATCTTTCTATTCGCTGTTTCTAGGCAGCCAAATGGACTAGGGCGGCCTCCCGCCTTTCATCCAATAGTTCTAGGCTCATGATCATGGCCTCGTCGTTTGATTCTGCTGTCGCATATTGGAACCTGAGGCCCGGTTCTCCCATTTTGACTGGTATTAAGGCTTCGGCCCCGTAGACTAACGAAAATGGAGTGGCCCCGGTACTAGACTTCGAGGTCGTACGATATGCCCACAGGACTTTCACTTTGGCATTGGTTAACCTCTTTTTTAGGTTTTGAAGTATGGTCTTGTTTGTTGATTCTGCATGTCCGTTCCCACTAGGGTAGTAAGGTGTTGATAGTATCTTCTTAATCTTATGATCTTCGAAAATTTTATTTACCTTACTCTCGATGAATTATTTCCCATTATCGCAAACGACCTCGGCCGGTATCCTAAATTGACATATTATGTGGTCCCAAATAAAGTCAGTGACTTCTTTCTCTAGGACCTTTTCGAATGCTTATGCCTCGACCCATTTGGAAAAATATTCAGTTCATAAATAGTATGAATTGAGCTTTATCGGGTGCCCATGGTAGGGGAATGACGATGTCCATTCCCCACTTCATAAACAGCCACGGGGACAGGACCGAGTGGAGTAGCTCTCCCGATTAATGGATCATCGGTGCGTGTCTCTGGCAGTCGTCACATTTTCGTACCCATTTTGTTCCAATAGTAGTCGGCCCTGATTAATTTTCGGACCAAAGATTTTTCCCTTGAATGATTCCCCAAGTTCATTTATGAACTTCTCTCACGGTGTACTCGGTATATCCCGACGCCAAGCATCTGGCTAACGGGCCGTCGAACGTTCTCCTGAACAATGTCCCTTTGACCAAGCTAAATCTGGCAGCCTTGGTACGTAGGGCTCTCGATTCTTTGGGATCCGAGGGCAATTTCCAGTCTTCAAGTAGTCTATATACTTGTTCCTCCAATCCCAGGTTAAACTCATTAAGTTTACTTTGGCGTGGCCTTCTTCTATCACCGACTTCATGAGTTGTACTACTATTCCCGAACTGAATTCATCATCATCAACCGATGACCCCAAGTTAGCTAGAGCATCGGCCTCGCTGTTCTGATCTTGGGGCATGTGCTGTAGGGTCCATTCCTTGAATTGATGCAGCGTTACCTGTAATTTGTCTAAATACCTTCGCATTCGTTCCTCTTTACTTCGAACGTCCCATTGACTTGATTTACCATGAGGAGGGAATCGCACTTAGCTTCGATCACCTTGGCCCCAAGGCATTTAGCCAATTCGAGACCTGCAATCATGGCCTCATATTCGGCCTCATTGTTAGTCAATTTCACAGTTCCAATAGACTGTCTAACTATATTTTCCGTAGGTGGTTTTTGCACGATGCCGAGCCCGGACCCCTTTGCATTCGAGGCACCATCTGTAAAAAGGGTCCAAATTCCCGATACAGTCCCCGAGGTTAGAAATAATTCTTTTTCAACTTTGGGCACTAAGGCCGGTGTAAAGTCAGCCACAAAGTCCGCCAAAATTGAAACTTATGGTGGTTCGGGGTCAATACTCGATATCGTACCCGTTGATTTCGACGGCCCATTTAGACAACCGACCTGAGAGCTCGGGTTTATGCATGATGTTCCTCAGTGGTTAAGAGGTTATGACACATATGAGGTGGCATTGAAAGTAGAGTTTTAATTTTCTGGAGGCGCTTAGCAAAGCGAGCACCAATCTTTCTAGGTGAGACTACCTTGTTTCGGCCTCGCCTAGAGTTCTATTGATATAGTAAATAGAAAATTGCGTACCTTCCTCTTCCTGGACTAAGACTCCACTTACCGCCACCTCGAAAACCGCCAAGTAAAGGTACAACTGTTCATCCGCCTTCGGAGTGTGGAGCAGGGGCGGACTCGAAATATACCATTTGAGTTCTTCCAAAGCTTGTTGGCATTTCGAGGTCCAGAAAAAGTTATTCTTCTTCTTTAATAGTGAGAAGAACCGATGGCTTTTGTCCGAGTACCTCGATATAAACCGGCCCAGGGCGGCTATACGCCGGGCCAGCCTCTGAACGACCTTGACGTTTTTCACCACGGTGATGTCTTCTATAGCTTTGATTTTGTCGAGATTGATCTCGAACCCTCGGTTGGATACCATGATTCCGAGGAATTTTCCGGATTTGACCCCGAATGCGCATTTTTCTGGGTTCAGCTTCATATTGTATTTCTTCAATATGTCAAATATTTCCTACAAATGTTTCAAATGGTCCTCTGCTCGCACAGACTTGACTAACATATCGTCAGTATAAATTTCCATTGATTTTCCTATCCGTTCTTCGAACATCTGATTTACTAGGCATTGATAGGTGGCACCGGCGTTCTTTAATCCAAATGACATTACGTTTTAAAAATAGGTGTCGAATTTAGTGATAAAGGAAGTCTTTTCTTGATCGCCCGGGCCCATTCGAATTTGGTTGTACTCAGAATAGGCATCGAGAAAACTGAGTATATCGTGCCCGGCCGTCGCGTCGATTGATGACGTTCACAACATACCTCAATAAGAGATATGATACGGTAGTATTCAATAATATTTACCCAACTATGAGTCGGGGTCAAATCCACTAGGAGTTATAAGTGTTAGGAGTATATATTTGCAGCAAGTGAATGGACTACCTAAATTGCACTTCCACAATAGAGTTTTGATTTCTACTTCTACTATAACTCTAATGATTGCAAGCTAAGGTAAATAAACTAGAGATGAATGTTTTTGATATTTTTCCAAATAGTTTAAAGTCCTAGGGCTATGACCATAAACCTAGGTATTTGCCTAATGGGATACGTACGTTAATACTTATTTTGTTGATTGGGGTGTATTATAGCTCTCAACTCTACGTTACCCACTCAATACCTCTCGGTCAAAGAGTGATTTTGCCCAATTTGGCTTTCTCAAGTCCAAATGGTTATCAAATAAAATAGTTGATATGAGCGCAAGTCGGGTTCTTACTATCTCTAGTTTGAACCCTTTAATTAGGATTATCAATCTCTCAATTAACCTAATTCCTTGTTAGCCATGTTATCCTAGACTAGGTTTCTCTTTCTCAAGTAAATACTAAGTCAAATAGGTATGAATCAATGTTTGCAATCATTAATTCTAAAATTGAAGCATGAATTAAGCTAAATAATCAGCACCTAATCATAAACAAGCATAAAATTAATCACCCATAAGGTTTACACACTAGGGTTGGGTCACAACCCTAGTAAAATCTAGCTACTCATAATGGGATTAGAAGAAAATAAAGAAGAAAAGCTAATTAAACCCATAATGAAATATTAAAATGATGAAATCTAATGTTTAAACACCAAAATAGTGTAAAACTTCCTAAAGTAGTAAAAAGAAACGGCTAGAGCAACTTTTAATGTTCAAACTTGACCTAATTATGTAAAACTTGTCTATTTATACAGGGCCAAAAATTACGGACAAAAATGCCCCTCGGGAGGTTCTGCGATCGCATAATTCTATGTGCGGTTCGCAGATTTCTTCATTTGGCAGGAAGGAGGATTCTGCGGCCGCACATTTCTGGACTGCGGCTGCAAGGCAACTTCTGCGGCCACACATTTCTTGTGCGGTCCGCACTTCACAAAGGCTTCATGACTTGGTCTTCTTGCATATTCTCTTAACTTTAAATCTTGGTTAGTGAAAGCCCAGTTTTGCGGCCGCACAATTCATGTGCGGTCCGTACATTGCTGAAAAGCCTGTTGGGTTCTACTGCTTGGGTTGCGACCGCAAATGGAATTTTGCGGTCCGCAATTTCTTCTGCGGCCGCAAAATTTCTTATACGGACCGCACATCTTTGCTTATGTGCCCTTTATTGTCTTGTGCTTCAGAACACTCCTTTTTGAGTCGGATTTCATCATGGGAGACCAAACTTCCAGCATTCCTGCAATTTGCACAATTTCATTAGTTTCGGGAACACAATTTAATACTTTCGGACTAAAACAAAAGCTAAAAGGTGCTACTAAGTAGTCAATATCCCCACTTATCATCGATCATCCGATCGATGTTAGGCAAAGGAAAAGAATCCTTAGGGCATGCCTTGTTTAGATCTTTATAATCCATACACATTCTTAGCTTATTTCCCTTTTTAGGTACTACCACTGCGTTAGCTAACCAGTCCGGGTATTTAACTTCCCAAATGGACCCTATTTTAAAGAGTTTAGATACCTCATCCTTGATGAATGTATGTTTGACCTCAGACTGCGGTCTCCTTTTCTACTTAACTGGATGGAACTTCGGGTCTAAACTCAGCTTATGAGTGGTTACCTCCAGCGGGATCCCTGTCATGTCAAGATTGGACCAAGTGAAATGATTTATGTTAGCTAAAAGAAATTCAATGAGTTTTTTCCTGAGCTCGAAGGTTAACCTCGTGCCCAAGTATACCTTTCGATCGGGTAAGTGTTCGGTCAATATGACTTGCCCCAGCACCTCGATCATCGAATTAGTGGCATTAGAATCATCAGGAGCTATGAACGATCTAGGAATTCCGTAATCATCCTCCTCGTCTACTCCTCGCTCTTCTGGTTTGGTCAGGACCGGTATCGATGATTGCTATTTAATTTCTCCCTTCCTGGTCGGCTCCGTGTTCTTTGATGTCGAGACCACGGGCACCAGGATCACCTCGTCGACTGCGAACATTTCCTTTGCGGCTGATCTCCGTAGATGGCCTTACGAATAGGGCGTTGTACCTCATGTCCCCTTCGATCACGTAGAATTGTTTCTCTTGGATCGTCCCGGTGGTCTTCCGTGGCAGGGTTATTTCTCCTTTAGTAGTTTTGCATGCCATGTTAAATCGGTTCAATACCCGGACCGCCGACACTATTTGGTCTTGTAACCCCAACTGCTCTACGACCCCCGATCTGATGATGTTGGCCGAGCTGCCTGGATCAATTAACATACATTTAACTCGAGATTTATTGATAAGTACAGATATTACCAGTGCATCATTATGAGGTTGTACAATGCCCTTGGCATCCTCGTCGCTGATCGAAATGGTTCCCTCCGGGACGTAATCCTGTGTGCGCTTTTCCCTCATGATGGATACTTTAGAGCGCTTTATTATTGGACCTTGGGGGACGTCGACCCCTCCAACGATCATGTTGATGATGTGCTGAGGTTCTTCTTGTTCGGTCTGTTTGTTGGAGTCCCTGTTCTTGAAGTGGTTTTTAGCTCGATCACTCAGAAATTCTCGGAGGTGCCCGTTATTAAACAACCGGGCAACTTCCCCTCTCAATTATTGGCAGTCCTTGGTCCTGTGGCCATGAGTGCCATGATACTTATACATCAAGTTAGGATCTCTCTGATAAGGGTCGGACTACAATGATCAAGGCCACTTGGTTTCCTTGATGCCCCCAATGGCCGATACGATGCTGGCTGTATCAACATTGAAGTTATACTCTGCTAATCTTGGTGCTTCCCTTCCCCGAGCGGCCTGTCAAAATTATTTTTGCTCATCAGACCTCGGCTATTGGGCCCTCGATCACTTCTCTTTTCGTTCCTTGTAGAGTTACGCCCGGACCCGTTTCTCCTTCGATCTGTGCTGTATGGTTGATACCATTCTTGGATTGGCCTTGATTCATGATCGATGACTCTTTTAGACCTGTCGTCGGTTCTGATGGGATAAACAGACCCAGAAGGGGATCCGAGTTGGCCGTCCTCGACTTTGATTTTTTACTGGTACCTGTTGTGGATGTCGGCCCAAGTTACCGCTGGGTACTCTACCAAATTTTATTTTAGCTGCTGCAAAGCCAAGGAGCTTCGGGGGTTAAGTCCTTGAGTGAATGCTTGAACGGCCAAATCATCCGCAACCGGAGGCAAGTCCATTTGTTCCATTTGAAACCTTGACACAAACTCCCTGAGCATCTCGTTATCTCTTTGCTTAACCTTGAAAAGGTCCGATTTTCTGGTTCCGACCTTGATGGCCCCGATATGAGCCTTCACAAAAGCATCTGCGAGCATAGAGAACGAGTCAATGGAATTTGGGGGTAAGTTGTAATACCATATCATTGCTTCCTTTGACAGAATTTCCCCCAACTTTTTTAGTAGCACCGACTCAATTTCATCATCTTTAAAGTCGTTGCCTTTGATGGCGCATGTGTAGGAAGTCACATGCTCATTCGGATCCATGGTTCCATTATATTTTAGAATATCGGGCATACGAAATCGCTTCGGGATTAGCTTTGGTGTCGCGCTTGGAGGGAAAGGCTTTTGGACAAATTTCTTGGAATCAGGTCCTTTCAATATCGGGAGTATTCCCGAAATTTGATCGACCCCGGAATTATATGTCTTCACCTTCTTGTCGTTTGCCTCAATTTTCTTTTCACTTGATTCCACTTTAATTTGTGCTATCGCCGCTTGTTGAGCCTACAACATTTCGAAGATTAACCGTAGGCTAACCCCGTCGCCTTTGCCTTCGGGCGCTCATTGAGCCGTTGGTCGGGCTCCTCCGCGAACGCTGTTCTCGAGATCGGTTGGCGTCGATGGCCACCTGTGATTTAGCATCGACTGGGTTTGCCACTGGGACTCCGTTGGGATCAGCAGGGGGCACCTCGTTGCTAGGCACCAGATTGTTGTTTTCGCCATAATGGCCAGACTCAACCTCAACGTTCAAGTGAGCAGATTGAGAATTTGCCATTTTTAAGCTGACCTGAAATTGAGACCTTATAGAACAAGTGTAAAATAGAGCGTGTTATGGAGATTTGTATCAAACCACCACTATTATCCTTAGCCCCACGGTGGGTGCCAAACTATTTACCCTTAAAAAGGGAAAATAATTGAATTTATACGCGGTTTTAAGAATATGTGGATAGATTCAACACAAATAATCAAGAATGTTAGATAAACGAGTTAAAGACAAAGGAATAATCAAACCAATTGTGGTGTTAAGGCCGGGTTCAGATTAAAGTAGGACAGTGATTCTACCCTCGACCGGACCCTCAATTCGAAGCCAATTGTGTGTAAAGAACAACAGTAAAATAAGAACTTTTCAATAGCTAGAGAGTAGAAAAATAAATTTTTGTTGCCTTGGTTTTCGTGTTACAATGTGTCCTACTGAATAAAAAAGCTTTCCCTTTATATAGTAGGAGAGTTTCATCCCTAGTACAATTCTAAAAAGGTAAAAATCCTCTTTTTTCGTCAATTACCGATCCGTTACCGACATCGGGCGAGATCTACATCGTGATATCCGGTGGGATGCGGATATCACAGCCCTCCGCTAGTTTCGTGCAACCGTTGCCATGCTTTCCGAGGTCTCGGAGCTCGTTCTAGATTCGGGGAACGTTGTCTTATCAGGCTCGGTGGCGAGCACTCCATTCGGGCCTCGGTACAAGAAGTTTCCAGCTTCGATTCCGATCCCACGTAGTCATATCCTTGCTTTGTCTTACCCACTGGGAAATCGGGGTATGTGTTAGCCCCGGTTTCACCCGTATACAAAGATAGTACCAAATTTCTGTTACGTGTAGCAAATTTTTGAATAAGTGAAGTTTTGCACATTAACTAAAGTTGATGAACAATTTAACAATATAAGGAAAATGCAAATGATACTAACATTATTTTTGCAAAACTTCCTCAAACAGGAATAAAATTCAAACGACATGAAGTAATCCCACTGGCTACTTGTGCAAATATTCCGTTCTAAAATAACTCGGCCCGTGAACCATCACATTCAGCGTCAGCCTGCATCAACTCGGACTGGTGGACAATGGTCCCATCTCTTAGCTCGGCCGGTTTACTTGACATGCAGAGTTTGCTTTCCACTGGTCCGGCCGCCATATAGAAGAGGGACCTCTCATTAATATATTCCAATATAGAAACAAAGTTTTGCTGAAAGAAGAAAATATATAGACAACTGTTTAACGTTTGCTATTTCCTTTTCCTAAGCTGTCAATCCCATTAAAAAATAAAAAAAGTGGCTTTATCGTAGTTTCTTGGAAACTCAAGGGCAGATGTGTTCTGCGACCTTCCAATATATGCACCCAAAATAAGTCAATTGCCCTTTCTCATCGGAGTTTTACTGCTACTACTACACTCCAATCGCAATACGCAACAGTAGCGGTACCGGAAAATGTGCTCCACTAAGCAAAAACAGAAGCAAAATCTCCACCAGCAGAGCTCTGCCGTGCATGTCTCTACCTCCGCCATTGGCGGCGGCGTCGGTGACTGGAGGGAAGAATCCATAGCCGGCGGATCACTGAAGCATGTGGATTTGGACACCGGAAAAAACGGGTGGGCATCACCGCCGGGAGACCTATTCAACCTGCGAGGTGCAAACTACTTAACGAAGAAAGCGAAAGTACCGTCCGGCGCGTGGCTCCTACAGCCTGCCGGCGTCGATTGGCTCCGATCCAACTCCAAGCTCGACCACGTCCTCGCTCGACAAGACAACCGCGTAATGCACGCGCTGAGGAAATGTCACTCCCAAGGCAAGTCTCTCAAAACCTTCATACTCGCCGTGAATCTCCAAGTCCCAGGGCGTGATCACCACAGTGCGGTCTTCTACTTCTCCACAAACGACGATGAGCCGCTCGAACCGGGTTCGCTCCTCTACCGGTTCGTCAACGGCGATGACGCGTACCGTAACAGCCGGTTCAAAATAGTGAACCGGATCGTGAAAGGACCGTGGATCGTGAAAGCTGCGGTCGGCAATTACTCGGCTTGTATACTCGGAAAAGCGTTGAATTGCTACTATCATAAAGGCCCTAACTACTTAGAAATCGACGTGGATATCGGAAGCTCGGCGATTGCGAACGCGATTTTGCACTTGGCGTTAGGGTACGTAACGTCGGTGACGATCGACATGGGGTTTTGTGTGGAGTCGCAGACGGAGGAGGAGTTGCCGGAGAAGTTGTTTGGGGCGGTTAGGGTTTGTCAAATGGAGATGAGCTCAGCTACCTTTGTTGATACGACGTCGTCCAGGAAGGTATTACCCACTACTGCTAATTTACATAATCCTATCGGTAGTAGCAGAGTCCAAGCTGAGGAGAACGGTGAAAATGAAGAGGATTAAAGAAATATTTTTATTTTATTTTATTTTTATATTCTCTAATTTTGAGGGAAATTGTTGGTGGAATCCATGTAGATAGATGTCAAATTTTAAGCTTAAGCTTTTTTGTCTAATAAAAGTTCCTTTCTTCCACTCATTTACTTTCTTTTCTTTTTCTGTTGCTAAAAATATTTTCTATCGGCAACAAATAACTATATTATACTCACCAAAAATGTTCAATGTGTGAAAACTCATCCTAATGTATTTAATAGGTGAAACATTATATTGGCTCAAAACACCGACAATGATTAGAATTTAAAACAAAACAAAAATCACTTTAATTATATATAACTAGTTAATTTATCGGCACTTTGCACGATTACAAAGAAAATATATAGTCAAGTTAAGATATGAGGTTTTAGTAAATTTGGTCGTGATATAAGAGATAAATAAAAATTTTGCTCTGATTAATTGCATAATTCTCTATATCACCAATTCCTGAATTCATATTCACCTACAAAGCTCATAACTATATAAAATGGAAAAAGTAAAAATATTAATCCTCTACTATCACCAGCTTTCGAACATTGATTGACACTAGTTTCAGCTCCAACGAAAAGTGAAAATGATCTTTTTGCATCCAAGAAAATAACATAAAAAAGAGAGTAGTATTTGTTTTATATATAGTACCTTAGTGTAGTTATTCTTTTTGCTTCATTTATAGTCATTGATATAGAGATAACTCAAACTATTATAAGTAGAATAAAGTTATTGCAAGAGTAATTCACTCCAATGGTTTGGTAAAGTTACTCTCTACTCCAACCCTCATATCAAGCGGGAACTAATTAGTTACTTATCTACTAACATCACAGGCGTACTTCTAAATTCAAAGCCTGATTAGGAAGTAGAAAGCACCCAATTTGTTTTGAGTAAGACAAACTTATTTTAGGTACACCAAATCGGGGCGGATCTATAGTATTGGGTATGAATTTCCGAGAATTCAGTAATTTTTGTCCGGGTCCTGTATTTGTATTGAGAAATACATTAAATGTATAAGTAATTTTAGCTAGGAACTGAGTACTAAAAACTGCTGTTGGTTGTTGACGAGGGTTCAAATCCATTTTTGACAGTTTTTTAACTTCACCTTTGGTTTTCTCACAAAACAACATGCAGTGTTGTTTCTCTTTTCTTCTTACAAAACACTGCAAATAAAGTTAAATTAAAAGAAGCTAGCCAAATTAAAAAACTTGCTGAAATCTTTTGTCTCGATCAGTTATTATCGTATATTATTTCAGATCGTTAGGAAATGGAAACTCACAAGGTTCAAATCCTGGATTCGTCAGTGCACCAAACTACCTTGTAGATCATATTGAAACGTTCTTCCTTTTCTGACCTCTTTGAAGGAATGCAAATCAGTCAAACGTATGGAAAAAATAAAGCATATCGTGCATTAAAAGGAAATTATAAGCATATTCTGAGGGAGACTATAGAAAATTCAAACAACAAAATAAAAAGAGAAAAAAAGAACAAACACTACCAGAATATAAATAGGATCTGCTTTGTACTCCTTTTCTTTCTTATTTTTTCCATTAGTTTTGTAGGAACTAGGAAGAGAAGGGATTTCGTGACCGGATCAATTATTTAAAGCAAAACTGATGTTTCAACTTTCAAAGAGTAAGTAGCAGATTGAAGGATAGAGTTGATATTAACTGAGATTATGCACTATTACAAAAATTATGAGCCGTTACAATCTTACTAAAGATAACGAAGAGGTGGTGCCTCAAATCAGTTAGAAACTGTGGAGTAAAAAATTTACGAAAATGATTAAAAAGTACCAAAAATTGAGAGAAGAGATAAATAAAATTGATGGTAATTGGAAGGTGTCACATCACCTTACCAAGTCCCTTCTTTATATATCGATTTTAGTTATAGTTTCTTAATTGAGATTATTTGTACCTCGTATCTCTTTACAATTTTAAAATTAAGAAAATGACCTTTTTAGATTTTTTATGTGTAAAATACAGATCTCTTACGTATAAAAGTAAATCTCTTATGTGTAAAAAAAAAAGACAGAGTCATAAAACTAAAACAAATTTTTGTAAAGAGTGATAAAACCATAGACGGAGTAATGTATGCATTCTTCTGTGAATGCTGCGGCAGTGCAATAATATATAACATATATGTGTGCGCGTGTTAGTGATTTTAGGTGCCAAGATATGGTATTTTATAACATATTAAAATGGTTTTCCAGTGGAAACAAAAACCAATGAAAAAGATATGGGGGTACAATGACTCTCTTCTTGTTTGCATTCGATTTGTTTCTCATTTTGTATTGCAATTATTGTCTGATTAACTAACAAGTATTGGCGTTGCCTTGCTCCGGCTTATAAGAAATTGGAATTTGTACTTTGGGTTCTAATTAGGAGTATAAGATAATTTTTGGGTTTTCTTCTCACTTTAATTATTGTTTTAGCTTTATTGAAAAAATCAATGTCCATACGTGTTCTCCCATTTTCAAAGTTAGTTGACTCTTTTTGCTTATTAAAAGATAACCAGTTGGATCTTAGTATGAAAATCTATAGCAACACGTGTTTTCTGAGCTATTGATTTAAATTAAGGAAAAAGGTCTAAAATTGCACTCCATTAATAATTGGGAGCAAATGTGCCCTTACTTGATTCACGGTCAATTAGGGGTGGCAAACAGACTATAAATTATCCTATCCGATCCATATTTAATATAAATAAAAAATGGGTTAACCGACAGATAATATAAATATATTCATATTATTCATAATTTTTTGAATATGATTACTTTTGAGATATTCTTAGCTTCCGTTTGGCCATAGATTTTGCCAAGTTTTTCCTCATTTCTTTTTTGGCAAAACATGTTTATTTATAGTATATTTTATCCATGTTTTGGCAGATTTCGGAAACAAAATTTTCAAATCCCAAAACTAAATCTAAACCTGTTTTTGGGCCAAAATATTACTATATAATTTTTTAACAATTTTAAAAATTACCCCAAACTATTATAATTTATAAAAAAGCCCACCATCTAGTATGACCCAACTAATCCACCAGCTAATTACTATCATTTTCTTTTGGACTGATGAATCTTATAATATTATTGCAATTTGACGAATTATAGTGGCTTGTAATTGTGTTATTAGCAGTTGATATTAAAATATCAGGTTATGATTTTAAGATATTGTATTATATAGTTCATTATAAAAATAAAATTGTGCCAAACTTATCTTTATTCAAGACTATGGTCTATGATAATGATAGTGAATGACATCGATGAAAGTTCTGCACATACATGATTAACAAGTTTGTTTGTTTGGTATTGTTGGGTCTTTTAATAGTTTTTAAAACTTATGAGTATAAGTCGCATTTCATATTTTTTCGAAAAAAAAAAGTGAAATATGTTTTGAAAAATTATGTCCAAACAGATTTTCATTTTCAAACCAAACTTCACCCAAGTCAGGTTTTTAAAAATAAATTTGGAAATCTATAGCCAAAGGCTAGCTTAGTCTCCCAAACTTGAGAAAACCCTAATTTGAGTCTTTACAAATGTAAAAGTTAAACTCATTAGTTATCCATTGTTTATCCTTTTTAAGTGGATAATATGATTCTTATCCATATTTGGCCCATTTTTAAAAAGTTCATTATCCAACCCATTTTTTAGTGAATAATATGGGTGAATAACTATTTTTTTATTCATTTTGCCACTACTACGATCAACTGCTAAAAAATAATTACTCTCTCAACGAATCAAAACCCAACTGAGCTCAAAATCTACCCTTCTTGACTAACAGTCAACTACTAAAAAATAATTACTCTCTCAGTGAAACAAAATTTCTCATGTATTTAAGCTTAAAATTAAACACACCCCAAACATTGTAAACTTTTTGAGGAAATGATCAAAATGGTCCTTAATGTATGGAGGCTGCTTTATCTTGGTCCTTACTGTATTACCCTTAACAGATATGGTCCTTAATGTATTTCAAAAGATAACATATTTAGTCTTTTACCCTAAACCTTACAGATTTGTCAAAAAGGGCTATTAAATTTAACCTAGGCGCCCCTCACGTGCAATTAAAGACAAACGCTTTCCCTTTTTTCATCTTAAAACAGAGATTTGGAAAGGAACAAAGAGCTTCTGTGCACAAGAGCTCCTTGAGTGAAGAGGTTGTGTCTCTTTCTTTCGTCTCTGCCATAAAAATGTCTACGAAGAAAGCTATTTGTTGACAATATTAAGAAACGAAGCAAATTGTCGGCAACAAGTAGGAGCTTCTCTCTTCTCTGTTCTTTTCTGAATTCTTAATTCTTAAAGTTGCTCTGATGCGAAGGTGACAGCGAGTCCTAATAGAAGGGATTTTTGAAACCTTTCAATATCATTGTTGAGGAAAACTGATACGAACGGACGATACAAAAGTTCTAATCGAAGTCATATTTAATAGGGCTGACTGTCAACTTTTTGTTTCATTAATCTCTTTCTTGTTTATTCTTTTTCATTTAACTCGAAAGTCGAAACAAAAAAATTGAGTATTTTATGTCAAATCGATTTCTGTTAAAAGAAAATTCTGAAGCATCGTGCAACAAGATTAGTCGAAGAAAAAAAGATATAAAGCTTTAACTATCAATGTAGCGCAGCTTTACTGTCATTGGAATATTGCTACTTCATATGAGCGAAAAAATATTGAATATAGTGCTTTTACCTTCAACATTAGGATATGGAGAACAACTATGTATTACGAGTTTGGTTCTCTAAGGCAATTGAAAAAGTATTTATACATCTCCAACATTTTCAATATAGTTTCAGATGCTGAGGGGCAGAGGCTTATTGGAATGCAAAACGAGTCAGTCTCATATGCAAAGGCTTTTAGGCAAAATGACCTTTGGTTTGTGTAATTGTAATGGTAGTATTTTTCTTTTTGTCAAAACTATGAAGCTTTAGTTAACAATGAAGTGTAGCTTTTTTAAGTTTAAAAATCTGGTGCATTCGTAAATGGTTTTCAGTGAAATTTTATTGTGTAATTGTTTTGGCGCTCTATCATTGAAGTGTAGCTTTTTTAAGTTTTTTCGCTTTTTAGATGATTGCACGTGAGCTGCACATGGGGCGCCTAGGTTAAATTTAACAACCTTTTTTGACAAATCTGTTAGGTTTAGGGCAAAAGACCAAATATGTTATCTTTTGATATACATTAAAGACCATATCTGTTAAGGGTAATACAGTAAGTAGGGATGTTCACGGTTCGATTTGGATCGGTTTTTTCCTAAAAAAAAATCAAACCAAGTAAGTCGGTTCTTAAAATATTGGAACCAAACCAAACCAATTAAGTCAGAATATTTATCGGTTTTTTTTTAAATATGAGAGATAGACTACCAAACACATATTCTGGCGACTACATTTTCAACGTAACACTATCAAACCAATTGCTCTTTGAGAAATCTATCATTGACCATGATATATTGATGATAATTGAATTGAATAGTGATGAATAATTTAAGTACTCAATTAAAAATCGATTATTTTTAATATAAAATAATTCTTGTACTTAGCAAAAGCAAACTACCAATCAAACTAGAATGTAAAGGCAAAGAATTAGATTATTGTAATATCAATGAACTAGACTTAAAATACAAATGACTAATATGTACCATAACATTTTAGAAACTTTATATAAAAATATACATGTATATAGGTGTAATAATAAATTTAAATAGCTACTTTTATAGTCGGTTTGGTTCGATTTTTTTTTTCGGTTATTTTTTAATTAAAACCAAAACCAAACCAAATTTGATTGGTTTTAAAAATTCAAAACCAAAACCAAACCAAACCTAAAAAGTATCAGTTTTTTTCGTCGGTTTGGTTCGATTTTTCGGGTTTTTATGAACACCCCTAATAGTAAGGACTAAGATAAAATAGCCTCCATATATTAAGGACCATTTTTCTCTTCCTCCTCATCTTCTCACACCACCACTCTTCTTTACCAGCGACCATCATCAAAAATTTTATCGGCGCCATAGAATCAATCTCCCTGATTCTAAGACAACATTTTCTATCTATTGTGATCTATAAATCATTCAGTTATTTGAAGGAAGAGTAACAAGATTTATGAAACACATAGTTAATGAGTTCTAATAGACAAGAAAAGTTGTTGGTGATACTAAATTGCAAGGTGCAAAGAGCAATTCTAATGCTTCTATGTTGAATCGAAGTTTGGATTTTCAGAGCACGAGAAAATGGAAAGCTTGGTATTAGGTTAGCTTGGTATTGGATTTTCACGGCCACAAATAACTTTTTAATGGTTTTTTTTTAATTTTTATATATAATTTGTAAGTATGTTATAGGTTAGCCAATATAATTTTAGCAAATATAGATAGGTAGTACACATACTCTTGACAAAAGAAATACGCGAAAGAACTTTTCTCTCATTTTCAATGATTTTCTTGATGGTATCAAAGCAACTCGCTTAAGAGATCTCCTTTCTTCAAGTCTTTCAGAAAAGCTTCCACTTTTTTTTTTCTTCCTTCAGTCATGGGTTCCACCTCTAAAGTAACCTCTGGAATCTCAGCAGAATCAATATCCATTACTGATAACTTACACCCATTTCACTTGGCAGCTTCTGGTGGAGAAGAGCTATGATCTTTCCTCTGTCAGCAAAGAACAAGCAAAATCCAGTACCCCGAGTGCAGATTTGGATGCATCTTTCAAGGGGACTGACTTACTCTTAAGAGAAAGCCCTTGTAAAATTCAGGAATAAACAGTTGCAACAATCATGTAGAGTGAAGAGAGGAAGGAACCCTCTTTTTAAGGATAGACCCGAATGAATGGAGTGTGCAGGATCACTCCTGAATCGGGCGGGGTGGTTTGGTTTCAAGGCCCTCTGACACTCAATCGGGTTGCCTTCCCAGGTCTCGCCGGTGTTGCAACTTATTTACTAGGATGAATTAGATATGGGATAAACTAGATGCATTGAAGACTTGCATGACCTGCACTTGTAACTATGAAAGACAAAACTCCAAAAAGATTTACAAGATGAAAGGTTGATTCAGTTTTTGAAGATTTTAAATGAAGCATATGGTGCATTAAATAGCAATATATTAATGATTTTACCTTTACCTTCTGTGGATCAAGCTTACTCTCTGTTGATACAAGATAAAACAAAAGGAAAATTCATGTAAGCTCACATTTTTCTGGGACTCTTCCTCTTTCCTGGTCACAAACAATTAGAACCAGAATCAAAAGTTTGGGAATGAAAACATGAAAGAAAATTTTGAAGGAAAAAGAAACAATCTCTCATTTGCTTATTATAAAAAGCTAGGGCATAACATTGATAAATATTATAGGATCCATGAATTTCAAGCTAACTTCAAGTTTACTAAGTAAAAAAGGTATCAGAGACAGCTGCAAGATATATACTGCAGACTGGTTAAGACATTTCACAACATGGGGGAACTTGAACGGAGAAATCACATGCAATAACTCCATTGTCACAGGAACAGTTTTTCCAGCTGATTCAAATGCTTCGATAATCCAAGGTTGGACAACCAAGTAATCCTTCTCCTAATGTCAATGTGAATGATAATTGTGGTGGTATAAAAATTTCAACTTCTACTCCTATATCCTATTTTTTATCTCTAAGTTCAGATTCATGGATCATTAACTCAGGTGCTTCAGAGACATGAGTTACAATCTGTCACGACCCAAACCGCAGGGCCATGACTGGCACCCGGGCCATACCTGCCGAGCACCAACGTACATTTTATCTAACCTTTCTTATTATCTATAAGACCGAAGAGATTAACATTAATGGTAGACATGAATCATGAACAACCAACAATGACAAATAATAGCATGAACATACATAACATGGGCCGACAACGCTGTCATGAAGCTATATATAAGGTATGAGCTGACAAGCTGCTATGAGAGACTATAAAACAAAAATTAGGCGACAAGGCAATCCAAACTATACATGAGTCGACACCTGTCTATGAGCCTCTAAAGGAACATAAGTACTGCAACATTACGAGAACAGGGCCCCAACATACCCATAATGTCTGGGCCCCAACATACCCATAATGTCTATAACAAAAGTGCATACCAAGACCACGACAAGTCCGAAGAAGGGATCTCGCCAATAACCGGTGAACTGGATAGTCTACTGTGGTGGGGGAGCTGCATCTACCTGTCTATCAGGACCTGCAGCACGACATGCAGCGTCCACAAATAAAAGGGACATCAGTATGAATAAAGTATCGAGCATGTAAGGCAGGAAAATATAAATAAGAACAGTAATGTAAGCGGGGATAGAGAGTATACAACATGTAACATCTGAGTGCCTCTGAAGGTGACTGACATGAAATGCATGATATATATATATATATATATATATATATATAAAACATATGCCTCTGTAGGCATCATCATCATCATCATATTGTACTCGACCGTAATAGGCTCGGTAAAAACATACCCGACCATCATAAGGCTCGATAGAATCGTACCCGGCCACGTGGAGCTTATTAAAATCCAACTGATCAGTGGTTGCACAATAGGTACCGTACCCGGCCTACTATATCACGGCCTGGTTGAGTAAAATAGGTACATATATATAATGCATGCTGGACTCATCGGAATCACATTCTGAACCTTTCAAAGTGACGTAAGGTCAGTAACCTCCATACACGTTATTAGGACTAACTCTTCGTCATGGATCTTATAAGAATCAGGAAGTTCCAACAACATTGGTAACATAAGAATAATAGAAGTAACATCAACATCAATAGTTCCATAAGAAGGAAAACAATATAAGTAATGCTAGCTTCTAAGAGTGGAGTATCTTTGCTCGTTCATTACATTATATACAATCGGAGTCATACAGAAGAAGAAAAGGGATAGCCTCACATACCTTTTATATACTTCCCAACCTCAAGCTATGCAAATTTCACAACTCCTTAGTCTACAATAAGAGAAATGATACTATCGTTATCATTTAAGCGTCGTAACTATTATATATCGACCGAAACCTATTTTACGATGAAACAGACAATACCTCCCCTATTTATATGACTTCCCACAAGTTAAAACAATCACCAAACAATCCAAAAAATATCAATAATAATCATATTAAGCCTCCCAAAATAGTTCACGAACCAACAATATTACTAACAAGCCTTTCGATAGATATCTCAGTTCTAGCTTCAACGACTTAGCCGCAACTTGGATAATCTTAAATACATGTAGAGTAAGAGGTTCCTTACCTTTAAACAGATAGAAAAACTACAATTTGACATTACTTCACCATAAAATATCCTTCCAATGCTGCCATAAGAACAAGGAAGAGAAACTAGCAATCAATTCGGATTTTTCGGCACTACAATCACTTTGGAAGACTTGAAATCACCTAGTGTGATATTAAAAACTTGAGAGAGTATTTTACAGAACTTAAACCACTTTAAAAAACCTCCCACACGATCTGGAACCACACAAAAATCTGCAACAACAAGAAGAACAAGAAACGTACTAGCGCCACGGGATTCCCGATACTTAATTTGTGTTGTTTGCCCTTTGTTTGTGTCTTGTATCATGAGATAACCTTGAGAGAGAGTTTTTAGGTGTCAAGGATCTGAAGAGAGTGAAAACGAATGAGTTAAAATTGGCTTAAGTCGTCTCATATATATTAATATATCTCAACCGCCTATATGGGTCCCATAGTGAGCTGCTTACGCAGTCTCGCAAAAACGTGAATATCTCTCTACTCCGACATCGTATTGACGAACAGTTTAATGAGTTGGAAACTAGACTCATAGATATTCAATTTGGTGGATATATCTCCCCATAATTCCAGGTGAATTTGAAGAAAATCTTAGTAACATTTGACCTAAAGTTTAAGCAAAATTATGAACGTAAGTTGCGACAACTTTGTCGACTTTTGTTTCATAACTCATTTGACTTCAAGACTTATTATACGGATATTATATGATTCAAATACCTTAAAACACGATCTCTTGAGAATATTAAGTTCCTTTAACTTTACCTGAAAATATGGGTTACAACATCCTTGATTCGTTTAACTTCTAATACTTGTTAACCACTCTTATACACCCTTGTATTATTTAAGACCAATAGGATTAACTTCTTATCATCTCAAAGATAATCTCTTCTCAGATTTACGTCGACTAACTTACAGCATGATCTAACGTATGCGAATATGGGTTGTAACACACTCCCCCACTTAGGAACATTCGTCCTTGAATGTAAGGGTTTATGGGGAGTCTAACTCTTCGTGGATTCCGACGGAAATTTCCGGCCGAGTTTCCTCTATAAAATGGACACTAGCCAAACTTGCAAGAAGTGAAACCTAACCTATGGCCTCACAAGGATATACAAAGCATTATGTATATGTACATTATCTGCATATCACCATTTTGTATTAAGGAAGAGTATTCTCAAACTATTGCTTACCTCATAGAGTCATTTCAGCTTCTATTGCGTCTTGCGTTCCCCTGGCGTACTCGTTATCTTCAATCTAAAATAGGTAAGGGTATTTAGACTTCATCTCCTCTTCTGCTTCACATGTAATTTCTTCCGTATTCTTGTTCCTCCATAATACTTTGACGGAAGCTACATCCTTTATTCTCAGTTTGCGGACTTGTCGATCTAATATAGCCACTAGCACTTCTTCATATGATAGATCCTCCGTAACTTGTACATCTTTGATAGGGATGACCCGAGAAGGGTCTCCAATACATTTCTTCAATATAGATACATGGAATATGGGGTGGACAAATTCCAATTCAGATGGCAATTCTAACTCATAGGCAACCTGTCCAATTCGTCGAAGAATCCTGTATGACCCGATATACCGCGAACTCAGCTTACCTTTCTTCCAAAAACACATAACACCCTTCATCGGTGAAATCCTAGGAAAAACCCAATCACCAACCTCAAGCTCCAGATCACGACGTCAGACATCGGAATAAGACTTTTGCCTGCTTTGCACAATCCTCAATCGTTCTTGTATCACTTTCACCTTCTTAATGGCTTGGTGAATCAAATCTGGCCCATATAATTCTGTTTCACCTACTTCAAACCATCCAATTGGTGATCTACATCTCCTCCCATACAGTACCTCTTACGGGGCCATTTTAATACTGGAATGGTAGCTATTATTGTAGGCAAATTCTATGAGTGGGCACATGCTCGTAGCATATCTTCGAGTGTCTGAATGGTACGTTCATCCTATCTGTCAGTCTACGGATGGAATGCATTGCTGAGATTCACTTGTGTGCCTAAACCCTTCTGAAAAGACCTCCAAAAGTTAGCCGTAAATTGAGCTCCTCAATTTGATATAATAGATACCAGCACACCATGAGGCCTAACAATCTCATTGATATACAACCTCGCATAATCTTTAGTCGTGTAAGTTATCTTAACTGGCAGAAAATGGGCAAATTTTGTAAGTCGATCAACTATCACCCAGATGGAGTCAAACTTATGATAAGAGTGAGGTAATCCAATAATGAAGTCCATGTCTTAATCTGTATATTCTAAATTAATCCACCGAGTTTCTGATGCTTGATCTTTACTTGTTGACAATTAGGACACTAGGCTGCAAATTCTGCAATAGACTTCTTCATGTTATTCCACCAATCCAGCTCCTTAACGTCATGATACATCTTTGTCGAGCCGGGATGGATGGAATATCGGGACTCATGAATCTCAATCATAATATTCTCTCGCAACCCTGCCACACTAGGCACACATAATTGGACCTGGTATCTCAGTGCCCCATCTTCTCCGATATCAAAGCCATAATCTTACGCTGCTGGATGCCCTATCTCAATCGTACAAAGGTAGGATCATCATATTGCGGTGCTCTTACCTTGGCTACCAAAGATGATTCTGCTATATTCTTTACAGTAACACCTCCGTCATCAGAGTCTAACAATCTGATTCTCATATTGGATAGTTGTTGAAGCTCTTTAGTTAACCCTTACCTGCCTCAATGTTTACTAAGCTTCCCATTGACTTATGACTGAGAGCGTTTGCCACAACATTGGCTTTACTGGGATGGTACAATATCTCGACATCGTAGTCTTTTAGTAATTCAAGCCACCTATGCTGCCTCAAATTCAACTTCTTCTGCTTGAAGATGTATTGTAAACTCTTGTGATCTGTGTAGATATCAACATGGATGCCATATAAGTAGTGCCTCCATATCTTCAAAGCATATATTACTGCAGCCAATTCCAAATCATGAGTCGGGTAATTCTTTTTATGTTTATTCAATTGTCTCGATGCATAAGAAATCACCTTCCCATGTTGCATTAATACACACCCCAAACCTATACCTGAGGCATCACAATATACCACATAACCTTCTATTCCTTCGGGGAGAGTGAACACTGGCGCGGATGTCAATCGATTCTTTAGCTCCTGAAAACTATATTCACAAGCATCAGATCATTGGAACTTGGTAGCTTTCTGTGTTAACTTATTCAATGGTACTGATATGGAGGAAAACCCTTTTACAAACCGCCTATAATATCCTTGTAGCCCCAGGAAGCTACAGACTTCGGACGTGTTGTAGGTCTCGGTCAATTCTTTACTGCATCGATCTTCTGAGCGTCGACACTATTACCCTCTCAGATATCACATGGCCAAGGAATGCTATTGAGTTCAGCCAAAATTCATATTTGGAGAGCTTAGCATATAACTTACGATCCTGAAGGGTCAGTAATACTATCCACAAGTGGCCCACATTTTCCGCCTCCGAACGAGAATACACCAGAATGTCATTAATGAATACGATCATGAACACGTCAAGATAGGGTCTGAATACACTATTAATGAGATCCATAAAAGCTGATGGGGTATTTGTTAGCCCGAACAACATCACCAAGAACTCAACGTGCCAATATCTTGTTCGGAAGGCCGTCTTAGGAATATCCTTCTCCTTAACCCTCACCTGATGATACCCTGAATGTAAGTCAATCTTGGAGAAATATTTGGCACCCTGAAGTTTGAGAAATACTTGTTCTTTATAGTAACCTTATTCAACTATCGATAATCGATACACATCCTTAACGACCCATCTTTCTTCCGCACGAACAAGAGCGGCGCACCCCAAAGGTGAAATGCTAGGACTAATAAATCCCTTATCCAGCAAGTCCTTCAATTGCGCCTTCAACTTTCACAAATCTGCCGGGGCCATCATGTATGGAGTGATAGAGATCGATTGAGTGTCATGCAACACATCAATCCTAAACTCAATCTCCCTTTTAGGAGGAAGGCCTGGGAGTTCATCTGGAAAAATGTCTGGAAATTCATTGACCATAAGGATTGATTGTAGAGTAGGCGGCTTCGCCTCGGCATCCCTAACGCGAACGAGATGGTAAATATAACCTTTTGAGATCATCTTCCTTACCTTAAGATAGGAAATAAACCTACCTTTCGGTGTAGCAATGTTCCACTTCCATTCAATGACAGGTTCACCAGGAAAATGAAACCTAACCATCTTCGTACGAGAATCAACGTTTGCATAGTATGAGGCCAACCGGTCCATTCCCATTATCACATCGAAATCAACCATTTCTAACTCAAATAGATTCGCCGAGGTTAGACGACTACAAATCATCACTGTGCAACCTCTATATACTCTTCTAGAAATCACATAATCTCTTATCGGAGTGGATACCGCAAATGGTTTAAATACTTCAAAAATATTTCCAGTTAATGAACATCTATTTTATAAATTAATTTAGTATTAGTTTCAAAATTAATCATGTAGTACTGATATTGTGTAATTACAAATGTATTTACTATAATAAAAAATAACTTTTGTATATACATTACCACATTTAATGAATTAGGTTCTGTGACAAAATTACTCCTTAATTTCTAGTGAATTAGATTACTATGTTAATATTTTAAAATTAGTCCTATAATTCGAAATATGTGTCATTTATAGATAATTAATTAAAATAATTAGCAACATATAGTAATTATAATTTTATCACATGTTTTCATTGAAATTGTTACGTTTATTTAAATTGATTTTAAAAGGGTTAAAAAACTAAAAGGCTACAATTGTAATTCCTTAGCAAAATACAAAATGGCTATTACTTAAATTATTTTTAGCCCAAATACCAAGCCTAATTCAGATTTGACCCAGTCCAAATACCCCATCTCATTCCAAGTTGGCAACCAATGTCACTCCTTGCGAACCAATGAGATCGTGCCATATCACCATCCTTTATCACTCACAAAGCAAACACACATGCATTTGAACCGTTGATCCATCTGATCACCGGCGCCCATTTAATCCCTTATTTTTCTTTGATTTTTAAAACAGCCGCCCAAAGACTCCATCTCCACCGTTCAAACCTCATAATCTAATGGCTATTAAAATTCTTTCTAAAAAATCCTAAATGCCCAAAATTCCAGGGCCGTTGATCACTAGATCTAATGGCCCGTATCCTATTTCCTAAGCTTAACCTTAGAGACCCCCCCATACCCCCAAACCCTAAATCATTTGTCACCTGCACAACCGCCCTTGTTTCCCCTTCCTATCTCTTTTCTCTCGTGTGCCTTAGCTACATCAATCAACAGACCTTGCAAAAATTAGTGCAAGGTCATGAAATTAACCTCAAATCATCTTATTTGTCCCAGATCCACGATTCTCGTTGAATCTTTGCTTGTTTTAACATCGTAATTCAAATCTCCCAAATCCAAACCCTAACCCCAGATATGAAATTTCAAATCGCCTTTGACTTTTCAAATCCATGACATGCATGGTTGTTCATTTTGTTCCTGTACTCGTGATCTCGTCATTCTTTCCATTTTCACCATTCAATTTCAAAAGCCCTAATCGAAGAAGTCAAACCAAAAGATGAAACTTCAACTCGCCAGATTTTCTTTCGTCCTTTCAAATCAAAGAAAGCATGAGATGTTAGCTGGCTTCATCATTAATATTCAACACCCAGAGGTCAAATGTAATGACCTCTGGGTGTTAGGGTTCTAACCGGTGGTTTCTTGTGCTTCAACGTTCAACCTCTCATATCTCTCCACTCAAGTAAACTCAAACACCGATTTCCCCTATGTTCTCTCTAATTTTACCCGACTATGCTCACATCATCAACTCATCATCACTCTCCACTATCTTAGTTTAAAATCTGAAAATCTAAGGCCTTAAATGGCACTATAAATAGGGCTTTTAATGTTATCATCTACAACAACCTAAGACTGAACACACATACAGTCACGAACACTAAGCACACAAAGACACTAAGAAAATTAGGGTTTATGGGCTTAGCTTTCTTACTGTTTCCCCTCTCTTTTGTCGAGTTCTTTTGCTTGTTCAAGCTCGAAGGTTCTGGGATCTTGAGCGACAAAAAGAATTCTTTTGGTCTGCTGCCCTTAAGAAGGTCATCATCTTTCTCTCCCTTTTTCTGTTGTTCATCTCTCTGAATGATTTAGATATATCGGGTTAAGTTCTGTAGATTATAATTATGCTGTATGTGTTTGACATTTTTGATATTTATGGTTTGTTAGTTTGACAACCTTTTATGGTCAGCATGTTCTATTATGATTCTCTAAAGTGATAATCGATTAAGTCATTGATAATTGTTGATTTTTTTTTCTGAGTTTTCCTACAGTCTCCATTCCTGAATTCATACATGTTTATGTTCAATACAAACTTCATAATTCTCAGTGACTTGCAGTAAACTCATCTCTGTCTTATTTCACTTCTGTAATTTTGTGAGTTTAGGAAGGTGAGTTTACTACCTGATAGTTATGACTGAAATGAAACCTGAACTAAGATGACTTATATCCCCTTGCCTTTTAACCTTGAGCCTAAACTTGAATTGTCTCTGCTTGTGTTTGTCCAACTATTTTACTGAGTTACTACTATAGTCTTTTACTTTATTTTAGCTATCATTATTGTTGAGCCAATCATGCTCATCTAAACTTCATGCCTTTCCCTCACTGATGATTTTATTGAGGCTTCATCTTGTTTCCCTGCACCTTATTTGCCTTATGGTTGATTTTATTATTTGGTAACCTTAACTGATATACTCCTGAAAATTCAATATGTCCACGTCACTTAAATTGAAAGAATTGAAGTGATTAGATACTTTCCTTATCTACATCTGTATGTACTAACTCTGAGGATGATAGCTGGGTTATCACTATGACCTTTTCATGATCATACTCAGCTGTTATAGGAAACTATCTTATTTGCATTAAACTGTCTCCTTCTCCTAAATCATTTTGTTGTATCTATTATGTTAAGGTTAAGATATCTTCCCCTTAGTGTAAGTCATGATTTTTTTTGGATAAAGTCAACTGACTTCATAACTAAGTTTCTTTGTCCCATAATCATGTTGATATCTTCATATACAAGTGCAATTCAAAACTTGTGCAGTATATCCATGTCATTTTTTGAGCCTCTGTTGATTTTGTAAAGTTTGCATGCATCTATATTTAACTTATCTTCCATGAAGAAAGGACTTAGACACTATGTTATAATCAAGTGACCATTTTAGGAGTTGAAGCATGATCACTTCATATCTATATGCTGAACTAGATTTATGTTTGAGTTTGAACTTGTTTTGATGCAATGTTTTCCATCTCCTTTATTTACTAATATTTTGATTTGGTTCTCTACTTGGTTCTGTAATGTGTAAAGTTCCTCTACCTATATGCGATCACTACCTCATTTATTTTGCCTATGAACAGTTGACTGAATGTTGCTAGCCTCCTTCCTTAACTCTGTAACACTATGTTCTACCTTGAGTTATGCTCAGGACTCCTCCTTATTGTTAACCTAAAGTGGAACTTGACTCTCAAACCTTATGAAGCCCATTTGTTGATATTATCTGAACACATTGACTTTCTAATATTATTAGAAGCATGACCCTTTTAAAACCTTATGTAACAACCCGACCAGTCGTTTTGAGTGTATTAGCCACTATCCCTATTTATTACCTCCTCTGTGTTATATTGTAGTTACATGACTCGACGGGGTGCTTTGTTTTGGATTTCAGGAGAGTTTCAGAGTGATATGGGACACATAGTCACTAAACTAGAAGTTTAATTCGTAGGAGTTGATAGTAGTATGACTTGCATGAAGATGACTCATGAATGGAATTTTGACGGCTCCAATAGCTCCGTAGGGTGATTTTGGTGTTATGAGCGTGTTCGGATGCTGATTTGAAGGTCCGTAGGTCATTTCTACGTTAATTGGCGAAAGTTGGAAAGTATGAAGAATTTTAGGAAGTTTGAAAGGGAGTGGACTTTTTGATATTAGGATCGGATTCTGATTCTGGAAGTTGGAATAGGTCCATAATGTCAATTATGACTTGTGTGCAAAGTTTGGTGTCAATCAGAGTTGTTTCGGTATGAATCGACTTCGGTTCCGGAATTTGGAAGTTCATAGTTGCTAAGCTTGAATTTGGGTTGCGATTCGTTGAATTCATATTTTTTGATATGGTTTTCAGTCTTTAGTAGGTCCGTAGAATTTCTGAGTCTAGTTGGTATACTCGGACGGGGTCCCGGGGGGCCCCGGGTGTGATTTGGATCGATATCGGAATAATTGTTGGACTTATGCATTTATGAAAATCCCAGCTTCTGGTGTCATCGCACCTGCGGAGGGTATGACCGCAGGTGTGGACTCGCATGTGTGTGTGAGGAAGCGTAGAAGAGGAGAAGGCAGCCCAGGCCAGGGATCGCAGGTGTGGAAAAGGTTCCACATGAGCGGCTTCGCTTCTGCGATGGAGAGGATCGCAGGTGCGTACCTGAGCACAGATGCGACATGCGAGCCGCAGGTGCGCATGCGCGGGTGCGTGTGTGTTTTCGCAGAAGCGAATCCTTTAGACTTAAGTGAAGTCCGCACCTGCGATGGGTTTTCCGCAGGTGTGGAATCGCAGATGCGGCTAAGGCTTCGCACAAGCGATTCCTTTGGGCAGAAAAAAGGAGAAATCGAGGGTTTGATTTCATTTTCATTTTGGGACTTTGCGAGCTCGAATTGAGGCGATAGTTTGAGGAATTTTCAAGGGAAGTGTTGGGGTAAGGATTCTTGACTCATTTTTGATTAATTCCTAAGAATCTAGTGTTAATTACATCTTTTAATTATTGTTTTGGAGTTTAAAATTGGGTGGAAAGGTGTAGAAGTTCTTAGACTAAATTCTTGGCTTTTGAAAGGTGAAATGGGATCGGATTTGAATAATTCTTGTATGGTTGGACTCGATATCGAATGGGTGTTCGGATTTTATAAGTTTGGCCGGGTTCCGAGACGCGGGCTTGGGTTGACGTTTTGGGGTGATTTTTTAATTCTTTGCTAAAATTATTATTTTATCATTTAAACTAGTTTCCTATAGGTATATTTAAAGTATGAAATTATTTTGGCTGGATTCGAGTCATTCAAAATTGAAAAATCGAGGGAAAGGCCTTGTAATCGAAAGATTGAGCGTGATTTGAGGTAAGCGATTTGTCTAACCTTGTGTGGGAGAAATTTCCCTTAGGATTTGGTACTATGGCGATAATTTGTGATATGTTAAGGCCGTGTACTCAAGGTGATGAGTGCGTACACGAGCCAAATATTGAAATTCCGGTTTTTTGGCTATGTAGTTTACTTTTCATGCCTTAATTGAGTTACTTTAGCACATTATAGTCATCATGTTTGGCCTAATTTCACATGTCTACTTGTCTTATCTCCTATTTGCAACTTGTATCACATGTTTAGTTGAATTACTTGTTTTACTTGATTTCTGTATTCATTACTTAATTGTGAAATTCTTTACTTGAAATTGCTATCCTTGAGATATCTTGTTGTTGAGTTTGGTGTTGAACTCTAAGGCCGTGGTTCTTCGAGGCAAGGTGTAAGTTGTGAAATATCATTTATTTAGTTGTTGTGTCTTGGCTTTCGTGTTATTATTAAGGTGATTATTTGGTTGTTTGCACGAGGTTTCTGCCATGCAGTTGTTATTGTCTGCACGAGGTTTTTGTCGTGCCATTGTGATTATTGATACGCATACGGTAGTGTAAGGTATGGGTGTTGAAACTCATGCGGTGAGATAAGGTGCGCTTGATACTCGTGGCTAGTATGGGAACTACTAGAAGCCATGCGATGTGATAAGGTGGGCTAAAACTCGGGATCCTATTTCAGGAAAATGATTTTCAAAATCAAATATAAAAGGTCCCGCGGTGATATAAGGAAAGACTATGAGTTATTTTATGTTTTGGGATTACGAGGTAGTACCTCGGGAGTGCCCCCTGTTGATCTTCATAATTTTCTGTATTGTTTGGTTATTGTTTCCTTAACATGTAAAATTCTTGTTTTCCTTTCATGTTGTATTAGCTTTCCTTGATTCCGTGTTGTTATTTCCCGTAAATTCTTCATTGTTCACTTCCCTGTCATTTTCATTATATCTTTTGTATTGTTTCTTATTATCTCCAGTAGGGCCTTGACCTGACCTTGTCACTACTCTACCGAGGTTAGGCTTGGAAATTACTGGGTACCGTTGTAGTGTACTCATACTATACTTCTGCACATATTTTGTGCAGATCCAGGTATATCCAATCGGCCTCGGTGTTAGAGCGTTGTGTGGCTTGCTTGTTGGAGACTTCAAGGTACACCTACCCGCAGGCCTCAGAGTCCCCTTCTATCCTGTTCTTTTCTTATTTCTTTACATATTTATAGACAATTATGTATAGGAGTATTCAGTACTGTATCTAAAGCTTGTGACTTGTATTCACACCGGGTTTTGGGAGATGTACATGTTGAGCTACAGATTTCATTTCATATGGTTGTTGCTATTTTGAGATTTAAATTATTATTCAGTTATTCTGCATGTTTTGTTAGGCTTACTTACTCTTAGAGACTAGATGCCATCACGATACCCTACAGAGGGGATTTGGGGTCGTGACAAGTTGGTATTAGAGCTCTAGGTTCATAGGTGTTGTGAGTCACAAGCAGGTTTAGTAGAGTCTCGCGGATCGGTACAAAGACGTCTGTGCTTATCTTTGGGAGGCTATGGAACTGTTAGGAAAAGTTTCACTTCTTTGATTCCTTATCGTGCGAAATCTTTAACTTCAGATTCTAAATGTCTGTCTTTTTGTTCTCTCACAGATGGTGAGGATACATTTAGCTGGATCAGATGACCAGACAATCGTGCCCCCTACTAGAGCCGCGAGAGGCCGGGTTGGGCCGGGTCCGGGGCCGGGTAGAGGCCGAGGACGTCCATGTGGAGCAGATAGAGCACTCGCATGAACTGCTACAGAGGAGCTACCAATAGCTCCAGTTGGAGGGCAGGCACCTAAGACGCCTGTTACTATACCAGCCCTCCAGGAGACTCTCGCCCAGTTCCATAGCATGTTCGACACTTTAGCTCAGGCAGGGTTGATCCCACTTGCTCCTACCGCATCTTAGGATAGGGGAGGAGTACAAACTCCCACCGCCCGTACCTAGAGCAGCGGGTCCAGGTCGACCAGGCCCCAAAGGTCATAGTAGTACAACCGGTAGCCCCAGTTCAACCTGAGGTTAGGGCAGCAGTTTCTAGGGGGGCAGTTCATGCTCGAGAGGTAAAAGAAGTACCACCCTCCTACTTTTAGTGGCTTGGCATCAGAGGATGCCCATGGTTTTCTTGAGGAGTGCTACTGTATCCTTCGTACTATAGGTATTGCAGAGTCTAGTGGGGTTGCTTTCATTACGTTATAGCTTGATGGAGAGGCTTATCAGTGGTGGCCAGCATATGTGTTGGGTAGTCCGACCGAGGTAGCTTCACTCAGTTGGAATTAGTTCTCAGATCTATTCTTAAGGGATTTGTTCCCTAGAGTCTCAGAGATGCACGATGCATAGAGTTTGAGCAGTTGCGCTAGGGTTCTATGACCGTGTTGGAGTATGCGGTTCGGTTCAATGATTTGGCCAGGCATGCACCAGCCTTGGTTGATACTATTAGAGAGCGAGTCCGTCGATTTATCGAGGGGCTCAACCCCAGTATCAGACTTAACTTGGCCCGAGAGTTGGAGATGGACATCGCATACCAGTAGGTAGTGGGGGTCACTAGGAGATTGGAGGGTATGTTGACTTAGGAGAGAGAGGAGAGGGAGGCCAAGAGGTCTCGAGAGTTTGGCACATATAGTGGTACCCGTGCCTCAGTTGCAGCTCGTCATAGTAGGGGCTATGTAATTCTCCATGTTCATTCATCACTTCCAGCTTCCAGCGGTATCCCGGCCACTCCTAGGCCTCAGGCTCCCTATTATGCTCCGCCATTGTCTAGTGCACCTCTTACACGGGGTGCTTTCAGTGGTCAGTCTAGCCGATCAAGCTCGAGCTAGCCATAATATCCACGCTCTGCGAGAGCTTATTTAGAGTGTGGTGACACTCGTTATATGGTGAGGGATTGCCCCAGACTCAGGAGGGGTGCACCTCTACAAACTACTCAGGCTTCGCGTATTCTATCCAGTCCTTAGGCTTCTCAGTCCATGGTCGCCGCACCAGTTGCCACTCGACCTACACAGTTAGCTAGTGGTGGAGGTCGGGCAGGTAGAGGTAGCCCTAGCGGGGAAGGCCAGGCCAGATATTATGCTCTTCCTGCTAGGACGGAGTAAGTTGAATCTAACTCAATCATCACAAGTATTGTTTCGGTCTGTCATAGGGATGTATCAGTCTTATTTGATCCAGGCTCTACTTACTCATATGTGTCATCGTATTTTGCTTCGTATTTGGGTGTATCCCGTGATTCTTTGTGTTCTCTTATCTAGGAGTCTACACCTGTAGGAGATTCTATTTTTGTTGACCGTGTGTATCGGCCGTGTTTGGTTGTTTTTTGTGGTTTTCAGACCACAGCCGATTTATTGTTTCCAGTATGGCAGATTTTGATGTTATTTTAGGCATGGACTAGCTGTCGCCCTATCATGCTATCCTTTCCAGGTCTGCCTTGGTTAGAGTGGAGAGGTACTTTAGATTATGTTCCTAGCAGGGTTATTTCATTTCTAAAGGCTCAACGGATGGTTGAGAAGGGGTGTGATGGGTATCTGGCATATGTGAGAGATGTTAGTATTGATACTCCTACCATCGAGTCAGTTCCGGTAGTGAGGGATCATCCAGATATATTCCCAGTGGATCTTCCGGGTATGCCGCCTAACAGGGGTATCGACTTTGGTATTGATTTGTTAACTAACACTCAGTCTATTTCTATTCCACCCTATCGTATGGCCCCATCAGAGTTGAAATATTTAAAGGAACAGTTGCAAGAGTAGCTTGATAAGAAATTCATTTGGCCCAGTGTGTCGCCTTGGGGGTGCTCCAGTCTTATTTGTAAAGAAGAAGGATAGTTCTATGCATATGTGTATTGATTATCGTCAGTTGAACAAGGTTATAGTGAAAAACAAGTATCTATTACCACGTATTGATGACCGATTTGATCAGCTACAAGGTTCCAGCATGTTCTCTAAGATTGACTTGCGTTCAGGCTATTATTAGTTGAAGATTCGAGAGCTAGATATCCCAAAGACTGCCTTCAGGACTCGATATGGACATTATGAGTTCCTTGTGATGTCTTTTGGGCTGATCAATGCCCCAGCAACATTCATGCACTAGATGAACATTGTATTTCATCCCTATATTGACTCATTCATTATTGTGTTTATTGACGGCATTCTGGGGGTACTCCTGGAGTCAGGAGGATCATGAGAAGCACATAAGGACTGTGCTTCAGACCTTGAGAGAAAAGAAGTTATATGCAAAATTTTAAAAGTGCGAATTCTAGCTAGATTCAGTGGCATTTTTGGGTCATGTAGTATCGAGTGAGGGGATCAAGGTGGATCCGAAGGAGATTGGGGCTCCCTCCTTAGCTCCTAATTCATTGACGTATCTAGTTCTTTAAAGGTTTAGTGTTTAATGACAATGAAAGGTTTTCAATACGAATTATTCGCTAAGTAAAGCCACTACATTAATATATAATTTCCTATATCATATTAATCTTATTCTTGCTATAATTATCTGTTTGTGTATTTGTCATAAGCATCAAAGTATGATCTATAATTAGAACACGCTGAATATATTGGATATATGTCTAATGACCTTCTTATTTTTGACATGTACATCTGTTTGTGCCTCTGAGTTCTTGATGAACTCAGGCCCAATTCCAGCCTTATTGCATCTCGTCCAGGAGTCCAAAGTCAACTGTATTCGCGTCTCTTCCCTGCTGGTCCTACCTTCTTGAGGCCCAATCACAGAGTCCAGTCCTCTTTCCCTCAGCTCTTTTATAGTTATTTACTATCTCGTTAGTATAGTTTACTATTTTTGTTAGTTTAAATTAATGTTAGTTATGTCTTTGTTGTTGTTTATATCTCATGTATATAACACTCATATATTAGATCCCATGCTTTTCTTTTATGCTTTAATCTCATATAAACTTAGGCAAGCCTTAAATAATATAAGATTTAAAAGGAAAATTAGTTAGAAGTAGATCCTTAACTCACTAATTATAATCTGCTCGCAAATTATTATGTTTTTCACTCACCCTTCTTTCCTTTAAAGATTTAAAAATCCAGAACTTAGCAAAACAACAGCTCTATTTCAACAAGGGAAATCAGATCTCAACTTCATTTTTAAAAGGAAAATCAGAACTTCAAGAACTGTCACCTTTAAGGAATTTTCGGTGAATAACCTCTTCTTTGAAAACCCTTCTGAATCTAAGGTAATTATAGTTTCACTTTCTTACAAAAAATCCCTTTAGAGTTATGTAAATAACCATCCCCCAAATCAAAGTATTTTCATAACTCAATCTCTTTTATAAACTTATAAAATCCAGACCACTTATATGCCAATTTCAAGACTCTTTTAATATGTCTTATGTACCTCTTCATAAACTCATATCCCTTTAGGAACCCACATTCTTTCTATAAATATCGTACTTAGGTATACAGTAAGCAACATTCCTTATCGCTAGTCAAAGCATTTTATAAATAATTGATCCCAAACTTAGTCTAAATCTTATGGAGCTACCTTAGGTAGATTTTAAGGGGTGCCTAATACCTTCCCCTTAGAAGAACAAGAACCCTTACCCATAATCTCACCGGTTAGAAGACTAATAATAAGAACATGACTTAGTAATCAAATAGGTACCCTAGTATACCTTTAAATATTAGGTGGCGATTCTCTTTCATCAACAACAGAGAAATCACAAGTTGAATCCTGTCTTAACGAGTGCAAAATAGGGTACAACAACATGGCGACTCTGCTGGGGATACACACTTAGGTTCTGAACTTGGTAGATTTAGACTAATTTGGCTTCTAGATTTATTTGTACATTGCTTTGATTATGATCAAAATTGCAATTACATGCTTACATGCCTTGTCTGCTCTTTACAATTATCTGCTCACTTTGCTATATTGCTGCTACACCCTTGTTTGTTACTGCTTTATATACACTATCATCACATCTCTTCCAATCGAGTCTTAGCCGTACACTATCACACACATAGGCATGTGAGGGTTGTCTTTTACACCAATCCGATCCTTCTTTTCAAAACTCTCTAGTTTCAGAGAATGGCTTTGTCAGGTCAATTGATATAACTTCTCATAATTCTCGGTCCAATTCAAAGTAGGAAACACTCTACTCTAGTAAAATATGTCATACTGCATAAACCCTAGGTGAGGTGGTCCCAGGCACCAACACACAATTAGAAAAGCTACCCTGATGTCAACGGGTCATGTACCCAACGACATAATCTATGTGGAACAAATAAACATGATGAGATACTTACGGATCCGAAGCAAATACTTACCCAAATAGTTTTCTTCTATCCACCTCAGAAAAATAGAAATCAACCAGAACATCCCTGAAATTACCATGGTAATGGGAGCACCACATAAGCGAAAACAGTGGTGGAAGAATATTCATCAGGAACACAGAGACGAAGTTCGGACGCACCTAGGGGCATTAACTGCATTGATAAACATCCGAGCAGACAGAGTACTCACTCGCATGTTGATAGAATTTTTGGATCCAGTTAAAGTGGTATTCAAATTTATCGACTATGAGCTGGTACCAACACTGGAGGAATTCATTAGTTTTATGGAGCTGCCATTCAATGGAAGAAGCTAGTGCTACCAGTTACTATGACCGTTTATCGATTCTTGGATACTCTAGGTCTTACCAATAACATAAGCATCAGAAGTATCAAGGACAGATGGGTGAGCCTCGACCAGATGTTCGATAGATTTGGGCACCGTGAAAGGTACGAGTGTTATTTAAGAGAGTTCCAATGTGACTAGGTGACGTGGGAGAGTCTCAGGCCTATCACTTTCGCAATGGCACTGTTGGGATTATTGGTCTTCCCACAGTGAAGGTGCCGTATCAACATCAACATGTTACCAGTGGTCCTGGCAACCTTCTGCGGCAATCTTCAAGCTTCTTTGGTGCCGATGGTATTGGCCGAGATGCTGAGAGACTTCTAAACATGTGCACGGGGATATAATGTTTTCAAAGGATGCAACTTGCTGCTTTAGATTTGGGCTACTGAACACTTATTCCAGCGGGAGGCCTCTGTCAACTACTTCGTGGGTGTCAGCAATATGATCCACAACCATAATGAAAGAATAAGATAATGGATCTCCCCATATGGTAAAGAATAATGGAGGGAAACACCGACCAATCTGATATGAGAATTGATCAATTGGAAACTCTCTTGGTTAGGTGGAAGAGCAATATTGAGAACTCCCCAAAAGTAATTCATCGAGTTGATCGGATTAGAAGGCATTCAACCATACTCACCTCTGCGGGTCCTCAGACAATTTGGCATGATCCAAGATATGCCTCTATGGACAAGGACGTCGTTGTACAAGAATGACTACAATGGCCAGATTCCAATTTCCAGGATAAGGAAATTGCAAGAAGAGTGGAATAACCTGGTAACAATGCATATGGGTCAAAATGCATGGTGCACCCCCGAGTACTACCTCTGGATTAATGAATAAGAAGAACTGGCCCGCCCAAGCAGAGAGGGTATAGCTTGGTTAGAGGATGCGGTGGTTGCTTTGCAGATTTACCATGAAATCTTTCCACATTATCTTGTGACCAGATCAATGCACCGTCAGGTGGTCCCGTGATCCATTGACCATATGTTGCTACCAAGTGAAGAGGATGATCCGGTAGTAGAGTTCATCCTGATAGAGTCAAGCACAGAACTAGAAGAAGATCCAGAAGAGGAGTCTGAATTCAACGATGATGAGGAAGAGTTTGAGGAAGACCCAGAGGAGGATCCGGAAGAGGAGCCAAAAGAAGAGTAGGGTACAGGAAGTGACTCAGGGGATGATTATTAGAATTGGTTGATTTCCTATCCTTTCCCTACTTTGTACCTTTATCCCCAGTTCTCGCTTTTTTACTTTCCAAAAGGGAAAATTGGCTAAGCACATGCAATTCTATGATGTAATCCTTGTTCCCGTTTGTATCAGTCCAAATTATCAATGAAAATAAATTACTTCGGATCTAAATATGTCAAGTCTAAATGTCTGTCAAACGTCCGCGAATTAGGCCTACCTCCGGCGATGAGAGGTCCCTGCAAATTTTAGGAACACGCTAGTTTATAATGCATGAATTGGCTGCTCTATGTGCTTTTCTGCCCATATAAAATGAAGAGACTGACTCTTTCTCTTTTTCTTTTCTTTATTATTATTTTCTTTTGCTTTATTATTACCCCCCCAAAAAAGAAAAGTTGGTTTGCATCGACTAAACTGGCGGAGCCACCATACAATCTAAGGTCTAAGGGAAAGATGTCAGCTACAGAAGACCCAACTGAACATGCTCTGGTTGTACCTGACAGCCCGACGCGATTGGGGAAAAAGGACAGCACTAGGAATGATGAACACGTGGCCAGGATGGCCGTGACAACACTTCTTCAACCACCCAGATTCCCTTCTTTGGATTCATTTCCAGATCATTTTCCTTCAACATCACTCCAAAACAACAACACTACAACCTCAACCCCCACCACTCAATTCATACCTCCAGTAACAACCGCTAAACCACCAAATCCCCCTATTCACACTCCCTACATACCACAATATCCTCAGATATCAGTAAACTCGCCTATTACCACTAATGCAACTACCCCTCCTCATGACGGAGTCGCTTTCACTACTAACCAACACATACCTATGGCACATGGCGCTACTCACGAGCGGTACGTTTCCCTATATATGCCGTTACCAAACCTAACTTTATATCACTCGTCATTGTCAGGGTCCCATATGAGAAAGATCAGTACGTCGAGATGGAGAGAGAGGCCAAGCGTAAGGAAATAGAGTCGGTATCTGAGCAGTTGCAAATATTGAGAAGGCAAATAAAAAGTCTCCAAGTTGCCCTAGGAAGTGAAGGCCTGGACTATGAGGACATATGTAGTCACCAAGATGTGGATATGCCAGTAGGATACAAACCCCCAAAGTTTGATACCTTCGATGGGACATGGGACCCTCACACACATTTAAGGGGTTATTGTGACAAGTTGGTCAAAGTGGGGTAGGAATGAGAAACTAAGGATGAAATTGTTTATAAGGAGTCTGACGGGAGAAGCACTCACCTGGTATACCCGACAGGACCCGCGAAATTAGAGAACTTGGCAAGATATGGCGGAGGACTTCATGAACCGTTTTTGATTCAATAGAGAGATAACCCCTGATCGGTTCGCATTGGTGAACTTGCAGAAAAAACCATCTGAGTCATTTCAAGAATATGCACGATGGTGGAGGACAGAGGCTGCCAGGGCACAACCGCCGCTAGACGACAGTGAACTAACCAAGTACTTCATCCGAGCCCAAGAGGGAATATACTTTGAAAAGATGATGGGAATGATGGGTCAAAAGTTCCCAAAGATGGTTAGGATGAGAGATTTATTAGACGAGGGCATAAAATCTGGTAAGGTGCAAACTATGGTAGCACTGCAAGCGGCCAACAAGGCCATCCGGTCAGGATCATTCGGTAGCGGGAAGAAAAAGAAAGAGGAAGTCTCAGCAGTCGTACCCTACTATCAAACTAACCTATTTCATGGAAGCACCTCGTACTCCCCAAACAACCACTCACCACCACCCACTTATGCTCCGGTATATAATATCCATCCATACTACCACCCTCAACCACGATACAATCTTCCTCAAGCCAACAACAAACAAAACCCATAACGACCATATGCTCATGTCCAAACCACTACTCACCAAAACCGACTTGTGTATGCACCATGTCCTTGTCCCAACTTTAAAGAAAGGGATCCCAAAACCTATACCCCGATTGCTGAGCCTCTGACCCAATTATTTGAAAGGTTGAGAAGAGCAGGATTGATACACCCAATCGAGGGAACGGTTCTTGAACATCCCTCCAAATATTTTGATGCCACTAAAAGATGCGTGTATCATTCCAATGTACCGGGGCACGATACTGAAGACTATTTCAAGTTAAAAAATGAAATTGAAACCCTGATCAAGAGCAAAGACATCCAGTGCACTCTAGCACCGCCTAATGTGAATCGCAACCCATTGCCAAATCATTGAAAGCAGGGAGCCAACACGATCACATTAGACAAAGAATATGACCTAAAGGGAACTATTATCACTATAGGGAATGGAGATGCCACAAGGATCCCTCTTCAAAAGGCTCCCTTCATTACAGTACAACTAAAGCCTACTGTGATAGTTCAAACTTATCCGCAACATCCTGCCGATGCTACTAAGGGTGAAGAAGATCGGGAATACAAAATTGTCCCATGGACCTATCAGCAAAAGGGAAAAGCCAAAATGACAGACTTTGGCGCAGCCCATGGTATGACTAGGTCTGGGAGATGATACGCCCCTGAAGAGGTCAATCGAGAAAATCTAGGGAGAGAACAAATTCCAAGGAGGAACATAACAGACACATAAGCTGCGGAGTTTTGGAAAAGGATATCGAATAAATACTATTCTGTGGAAGAACAATAAATGAAAACTCCAATCAAAGGCGGAAGTCACAACAAGGCTCTTCACATCACTGTTAAATGTGGGGACAAAGTGGTATCTCGAGTGCTGGTCGATGGAGGACCAGGACTCAATATTTTCCTGCTCTCCACCCTGCGGGAGTTGGGAATTAATTTTGAGGGAGGTCAAGGAAAGCCACGTAAGGGTGAGGGCCTTTGACGGTTCACTAAAGGATGTTATTGGGGAAATTTGTCTAGCCTTGCAAATTGAGCCGGTCGACTTTCCAGTGCTATTTCAAGTGATGGAAATCTCCTTTTATTACAATTTGCTGCTAATATATATATGTTGATCGGGTTGCACATCCTAATGGTGTTATATATATGTGGATTGGGGTTCACGCTGCAATGGTATTATATACATATATATGGATTGGGTTGCATGTTGCAACGGTATTATATATATGTAGATCGATTTGCATGCCACAACACTATTATATAGATACATGGATCGGGTTGCACGCTGAAATGGTATTAGTATTATATAAGTCGATGGGGGTTGCGCGCCGCAATGGGGAAGTTGTATTATGGTTATTCTTTGTTGTTGGTTTCCCGTATTGTGTTATGAAACTGTGTAGTGAAGATATTATGAGGCCCTTCATTATGTATTTCATAATTCGGTTATCATATTAATTAGTTGTTCCCTATTTCATTGTTTTTTTCTACTCATTTCCATACAGGTTCATAGTGATAATCTTGTCATAGCCTCGTAACTACTTCGTCGAGGTTAGGGTCGGCACTTACAGAGTACATGGGATTGGTTGTACTTGTACTACATTTCTGCACTTCTTGTGCAGATCTCGGAGTTAGCCCCTATGGTTAGTAGCGGAGATTTATCGGACCCGTTTTATTAGGAGACTAGAGGTAGAATTGCACAGCGTTCACAGACTTCATGTACTTGTTACACTAGTTTTTGGGATTAGACTAGACCTTGTTTCTTTTAGATTATTATATTACACAGTGTTTAGTCTTAATTTCTTAACGTTTTTCTTTTGTATTGTTGAGTATGTTGTCCCATTCATTGAGGGGCTAGATAGAGTCGCCTTCCACGTTGTAGAAGTCATGCAGACTACTGAGGAGGAGAAGATTGAAAAGAATCTGGGAATGCAATTGTCGTGCAGATCCAAGATGTCCATGTGGGAGATGATGAAATATGGATATAGGCGAGGAACATAGTTGGGAGCCAAGTCAGATGGGATCATAGAGCCAATTGAACAAAATGGGTAGAAAGGAAGGGCTGGCAAAGGATATCAGCCTCCGGAAGGGGAAACGCACACAATTAGCTCCAAGAAAAGGTTTTTATGCCAGAGGATGTTGCAATTTCGGGACAGAGTTCAACACCTGAAGATGATATCATCGACGAGATGGGGAAGCTATTCGTGAATATGATTGAAGAATGTTGTGAAGGAACTTACATCAAGACACCGACTATCAGGGATGCTGAACCAGAGGAAGAGCTGCAGAATTGGACAGGTAGTCCATCTTTGGTTCACCGAGAGTCTTGGTAGTATGGAACTGTAAAGGTTTTCTTTTGGAAGAGCACAATCAATTAAGGCTTGTATCGTGTCTGTACCTTTTTGTCATTTACCTCTTGTGAATGCTTAAGATGTTCCCCTTTCGATGAAATAAAAAGAATATTTTCCTAAATATAGCAATTTTATTTTTACTGCTTTATTTATACCTAGCTTTCCCTTTCAGTAATCAAACCAATACAAAATCGCGTTCCGCGATTATGACATATAACGAAATCGCTGAGCACAACGATCCGAATTACGAGGAATATGACGAGATTATGATGCTAGAAAATCTCCCATAAGAGATTGAACAGCTGGAGAGTCAGAAGAAGCCCACCCTCGAAGAAACGAAAGTAGTCAATCTTGGAAACGAAGAAGACGTGAAAGAAACCAGAATCAACATTTACTTAGAAACCAAGCAGAAGGAAAAAATGATTGAGCTCCTTCGATAGTACGTCGATGTATTTGCATTGTCCTATGATGACATGCTATGATTAAGCACCGACATTGTCTCGTATCGACTACCCACTGATCCTACCAGACCGCCGGTCAAGTAGAAGCCCAGGAAGTTCAAACCTGATTTAAGTCTAAGGATAAAGGAAGAAGTGACCAAACAAATAGAAGCAAATGTAGTAAGGGTCACCAACCATCCAAGCTGGTTGGCAAATATCGTTCAAAGGACAATTTCCCCTTGCCGAATATCCACATTCTCATCGACAACTATAAAAAGCATGAACTGCAGGCGTTTGTGGATTGTTTCACTGGATACCACCAAATCTTAATGCACAAGGAAGACGAATAGAAGACAGCTTTCACCACACCTTGGGGAGTCTACTGTTATGGGGTTATGCCGTTCGGTCTCAAGAACGCCGACACTACCTACATGATGGCCATGGTGACCCTATTTTATGACATGATTCATAAGGAGATCGAAATATATGTGGATGATGTCATCATAAAATCTCGAAAGAGTTCAGAGCAGTTGGACGACTTGAGGAAATATTTTGAAGGCCTGCGAAGGTACAGTTTAAAGTTGAATCCAGTAAAGTGCGCGTTCGGAGTCCCATCAAAGGGATAGAACTGGACCCATCAAAAATCAAGGCCATCCAGGAATTATCACCACCAAAGAGAAAGAAAGATGTCATGAGTTTCTTGGTAAGATTGAATTACATCAGTCATTTTATAGCCCAATCCACAGTAATCTGCGAACCTATTTTTAAGCTACTAAAGAAGGATGCTGCCACAAAATGGTCGGAGGAGTGCCAGAAAGCCTTCGACAGAATCAAAGAGTATCTTTCAAACCCGCCAGTGCTGGTTCCCCCTGAACTAGGGAAACCATTGTTGCTCTATTTGTCAGACTTGGACAATGCTTTTGGCTGTGTGTTGGGGCAACATGACAAAACTAGGAGAAAGGAGCAAGCCATCTACTACTTAAGTAAGAAGTTCACACCATGCGAGGCCAAGTATACTTTGATAGAACACACTTGTTGTGCTCTGACTTGGATTGCTCAAAAGCTAAGGCATTACATGTCGGCATACACCACACATTTGATATCTCGGCTCGACCCGCTCAAGTATATGTTTCAGAAGCCAATGCCTACCGGAAAGCTAGCTAAATGGCAAATTCTCCTTAGCAAATTTGACATTGTGTACATAACTCAGAAGTTTATCAAAGGACAAGCTTTAGCTGACCACCTCGCCGAGAATCCAGTGGATGGGCATTATGAACCACTTACCCCGTATTTCCCCGATGAAGAAGTACTATTTGCCGGGGAAGATATTGCAGAATTATACCCTGGGTGGAGGATGTTTTTCGATGAAGCAGCAAACTTCAAAGGAGTCGGGATTGGGGCAGTCCTGATTTCAGAATCTGGACAACACTATCTATCATTAGCAACGATAAGATTCCATTGTACCAATAATATGACTGAATACGAGGCATGCATCCTAGGAATCAGAATGGCAGTCGACATGAACATTAAAGAACTTTTGGTCATAGGAGATTCTAAGTTGCTGATCTACCAAGTCCAAGGAGAATGGTCAACTAAGAATATCAGGATATTGCCGTACCTGCACTACGTGAATGAGTTGTACAAGAAGTTCACAAATATTGAGTTGAAGCACATCCCTAGAATTCTGAATGAGTTCGCCGACACCCTTGCGACCTTATCATCTATGATTCAGCATCCAGACAAGAACTACATCAACCCCATCAAAGTAAAATCAAGGATCAACATATTTATTGCTTCCATATGAATGAAGAACCAGATGGTAAACCTTGGTATCATGACATTAATAAGTTCCTTGCGATCCAAGTACCCAGAAAATGCTACTAATGGTCAAAAGTGAGCCCTCAGGAGGTTGGCAAACCACTTTTTCCTTAACGGGGAAGTCTTGTATACGAGGACCCCAGACTTAGGTTTGTTGAGATGTGTAGACACCGTTGAAGCAACCAGACTGTTGGAAGAAATACATGCAAAACATCCGGGTTCCACCAAATGAGCTAAATGTAATGGGTTCACCATGGCCTTTCGCCGCCTAGGGCATGGACATGATAGGACCCATAGAGCCTACAACGTCAAACGGACATCATTTCATTTTGGTAGCCATCGACTATTTCACCAAATGGGTCGAGGCATCTACTTACAAGGCCGTCACAAACAAGGTAGTGGCAGATTTTGTCCGGAACGACATCATTTGCAGATTTGGGATACCAGAGTCTATCATCACTGACAATGCTGCCAACCTCAATAGCGACCTCATGAGGGAAATATGCGAGATGTTCAAAATTGTCCACCGCAATTCCACAGCTTATAGACCACAAATGAATGGGGCAGTCGAGGCAGCTAACAAGAATATCAAGAGGAGTCTGCGAAGGATAGTGGAAAATCACAGACAATGGCACGAGAAGTCACATTTCTCTATAGTAGGTTACCAGACTACCATGAGAACATCTACTGGGGCAACGCCATACATGTTGGTACACGGCACCGAAGTAGTGATACCTGCAGAAGTCAAAATACCGTCCTTAAGAGTCATTCAAGAAGCAAAATTGGACGATGGATATTGGATACACGTCAGGCAAGAACAATTCATGCTCATTGATGAGAAAATAATGGATGCAGTATGTCATGGACAGTTATACCAGAACATGATGGTTAGTGCATTTAATAAAAATTGAAACCTCGCCAATTCACGTCGGGGCCGTTGGTTTTGAAGAAAATCTTTCCTCATCAGGAAGAAGCTAAAGGGAAGTTTGCACTGAATTGGCAAGGTTCTTACGTGGTCTATAGAGCACTGTCTGGTGGAGATCTAATCTTAGCAAAAATGGATGGAAGAGTCAACACGAAGCCTATGAACTCAGACGTAATCAAGAGATATTATGCTGGAAGACAGATAGAGTTAGGATTTTTATGTAACAGAACTACGTTCAACTTGACTTCCCACGGAGGGATACGTAGGCAACCCACGTAGGGTTCGGTTTCTCTTCCCCTTTCTCTTGTAATAGAAAAACCAAATGTCATTTTTATATGTTGTTTAGGAACTATGTGTCACGACCCAACTAGAGGGTCATGACTAGCACCCGAGCCATACTTGCCGAGCACCAACGTACATTTTATCTAACCTTTCTTATTATCTTTAAGGGCCGACAAGATCAATATAAATGGTAGACATGGATCATGAACATCCAACAATGAAAGATAATGTCATGAACATACATAACATGGGACGACAAGACTGTCAAGAAACTATATATAAGGTACGAGCTACCATGCTGCCATGAAAGACTATACAACAAAAATCAGCCGACAAGGCATTCCAAACCATACATGAGTCGACACCTGTATATGAGCCTCTAAAGGAACATAAGTGCTACAACATTGCTGGAACAGGGCCCCGACATACCCATAATGTCTATAACAAAAATGCATACCAAGACCACGGCAAGTCCGGAGAAGGGATCTCGCCAATAACCGCTGAACTGGACAGCCTACTGTGGTGGGGGAGCTGCGTCTACCCGTCTATCAGGACCTGCAGCACGACATGCAGCGTCCACAAATAAAAAGGACGTCAGTACGAATAAAGTACTGAGTATGTAAGGCAGGAAAGCATAAGTGAGAACAGTAATGTAAACAGGGATAGAGAATATATAACATGTGACATCTGGGTACCTCTGAGGGCTACTGACATGAAATACATGATACATACATATATATACATAAACTTTTAAAACATACGCCTTTGTGGGCATCACCATCATCATATCGTACCCGGCCATAATAGGCTCGGTAAAACGTACCCGGCCATCATAGGGCTCGGTAGAATCGTACCCGGCCACGTGGAGCTCGGTAAAACCCAACTGATCAGTGGTTGCACAATAGGTGCCATACCCGGCCGACTATAGCGCGGCTCGGTAGAGTAAAATAGATACATATATATGATGCATGCTGGACTCATTGGAATCACATTTTGAACCTTTCGGAGTGACGTAAGGTCGGTATCCTTCGTACACGTTATTAGGATTAACTCTTCATCAAGAATCTTATAAGAATCAGGAACTACCAACAACATTGATAATATAAGAATAAGAGAAGTAACATCAATATCAATCGTTTCATAAGAAGGGCAGCAATGTAAGTACTGCTAGCTTCTAAGAGTAGAGTATCTTTGGGAGCTCGTTCATTACATTATGTACAATCGGAGTCGTGCAAAAGAATGAAGGGGATAGCCTCACATACCTTGTATATACTGCCCAACCTCAAGCTATGCAAATGTCACGACTCCTTAGTCTACAATAAGAGAAATGACACTATCATTATCGTTTAAGCGTCGTAACTATTATGTATCGACCGCAACCTATTTTATGATGAAACAGACAGCACCTCCCCTATTTATATGACTTCCCACAAGTCAATACAATCACCAAACAGACCAAACAACATAATTAATAATCATATTGAGTCTCCAAAATAGTCCACCAATCATATCGATATATATTTCACAAGTTCTAGCATCAACGACTTAGCCACAACTTGGATAATCTTAAATATATATAGAGTAATAGGTTCCTTACCTTTAAACAGAAAGAACAACTCCAATTTGACCATAATTTTCCACGAAATATCCCTTCAATTCTGCCACAAGAACAAGGAAGCGAAACTAGCAATTAATTCGGGTTTTTCGGCACTAGAATTACTTTAGAAGACTTGAAATCACCTAGGGTTGATATTAAAAATTTGAAGGTGTATTTAAAGAACATAAAACACTTAAAACAGCCTCCCACACGATCTGGAACAACACAAAAATCAGCAACAACAAGAAGAACAAGAAACTTACTAGCGCCACGGGATTCCCGACATTTGATTTGTGTTGTTTGCCCTTTGTTTGGGTCTTGGATCATGAGAGAACCTTGAGAGACTGTTTTTAGGGTTATAAGGTCTGAATATACTGAAAAATAATGACTTAAAACGGGGTTGAGGTATCTTATATATGTCCATATGTCTTAAACCGCCTTTGTGGGCCCCATAGAGAGCAGCTTGGCGCACTCTCACTAAAACGCGAATATCTCTCTATTTCGAGATTGTATCGACAAACGGTTTAATGCGTTGGAAACTAGACTCATAGGTCTTCAATTTGATAGGTAGATCATCCCATAATTCCAAGCACATTGGTAGAAAAATGCAGTAACATGTAACCTAAAGTTTAAGTAAAATTATAAACCTAAGTTGCGACAACTTTTATCGACTTTTGTTTCGTAACTCTCTTGACTTCAAGACTTATGATACGGATATTATATGATTCAAATACATTAAAACAAGACCTCTTGGGACAGTTAATCACCTCTAGTGTTACCCGAAAATACGGGTTACAACATCCTTGATTCGTTTAACTTCTAATACTTGTTAACCACTCTTATACACCCTTGTATCATTTAAGACCAATAGGATTAACTTCTTATCATCTCAAAGATAATCTCTTCTTGGATTTACGTCGACTAACTTACGGCGTGATCTATGGTATGCGATTTTGGGTTGTAACACCCTCTCCCCCTTAGGAACATTCGTCCTCGAATGTAAGGGTATGGGGTGTCTAACTCATCGTGGATTCCGACGGAGATTTCCGGCTGAGTTTCTACTATAAAATGGACACTAGCCAAAATTGCAAGCAGTTAAACCCAACCTATGGCCTTACAAGACTATACAAAGCATTATGGATATGTACATTATCTGCATATCACCATTTTGTATTAAAAAAGAGTATTCACAAGCTATTGCTTACCTCATAGAGCCGTTTCACCTTATAATGCGTCCTTTTTTTCCCCAGAATCCTCGTTATCTTCACTCTGGAATAGGTAAGGGTATTTAGACTTCATCTCCTCTTCTGCTTCCCATGTCATTTCTTCTATATTCTTGTTCCTCCATAATACTTTCACGGAAGCTACATCCTTTGTTCTCAGCTTGCGGACTTGTCGATCTAATATAGCCACTGGCACTTCATCATATGATAGATCCTTTGTAACTTGTACATCTTTGATAGGGACGACCCGAGAAGGGTCTCCAATACATTTCCTCAACATAGATACATGGAATACCGGGTGGACAAATTCCAATTCAGATGGCAATTCTAACTCGTAAGCAACCTGTCCAATTCGTCGAAGAATTTTGTACGGCCCAATATACCGCGGACTCAACTTACCCTTCTTCCCAAAACGCATAACACCCTTCATCGGCGAGATCTTCAGGAAAACCCAATCACCAACCTCAAATTCCAGATCACGACGTCGGACGTCGGAATAAGACTTTTGCCTGCTTTGTGCCGTCCTCAGTCGCTCTTGTATCACTTTCACCTTCTCAATGGCTTGGTGAATCAAATCTGGCCCATATAATTCTGTCTCACCGACTTCGAACCATCCAACTGGTGATCTACATCTCCTCCCGTACAGTGCCTTATACGGGGCCATTTTAATACTGGAATGGTAGCTATTATTGTAGGCAAATTCTATAAGTGCCAGATGGTCATCCCAATTCCCCTTGAAATCTAGAACACATGCTCGTAGCATATCTTCAAGCGTCTGAATGGTACGTTCAGCCTGTCTGTCAGTCTGCGGATGGAATGCAGTGCTGAGATTTACTTGTGTGCCTAAACCCTTCTGAAAAGACCTCCAAAAGTTAGCCGTAAATTGAGCTCCTCGGTCTGATATAATAGATACCGGCACACCATGAAGCCTAACAATCTCCTTGATATACAACTTCGCATAATCTTCAGCCGTGTAAGTTGTCTTAACTGGCAGAAAATGGGCAGATTTTGTAAGTCGATCAACTATCACCCAGATGGAGTCAAACTTATGATAAGAGCGAGGTAATCCAATAATGAAGTCCATATTAATCACCTCCCATTTCCAGGTCGGAATCTCTATATTCTGAATCAATCCACTAGGTTTCTGATGCTCGATCTTTACTTGTTGACAATTAGGACACTGGGCTACAAATTCTGCAATAGACTTCTTCATGTTATCCCACCAATACTGCTCCTTAACGTCATGATACATCTTTGTCGAGCCAGGATGGATAGAATATCGGGACTGATGAATCTCAATCATAATCTTCTCTCGCAACCCTGCCACACTAGGCACACATAATCGGCCCTGGTATCTCAGTGTCCCATCTCCTCCGATCTTGAAAGCTGTAATCTTACACTGCTGAATTCCCTCTCTCAATCTTACTAAGGTAGGATCTTCATATTGCCGTGCTTTTACCTCGGCTACCAAAGATGATTCTGCTGTATTCTGTACAGTAACACCTCCGTCATCAGAGTCCAACAATCTGATTCTCATATTGGCCAGCTGGTGAAGCTCTTTGGTCAACCCTTGTCTACCTGCCTCAATATGTATTAAGCTTCCCATTGACTTATGGCTGAGAGCGTCTGCCACAACATTGGCTTTACCGGGATGGTACAATATCTTGACGTCATAGTCTTTCAGTAATTCAAGCCACCTACGTTGCCTCAAATTCAACTCCTTCTGCTTGAAGATGTATTGTAAACTCTTGTGATCTGTGTAGATGTCAACATAGACGCCGTATAAGTAGTGCCGCCATATCTTCAAAGCATATATTACTGCAGCCAATTCCAAATCATGAGTCGGGTAATTCTTTTCATGCTTCTTCAATTGTCTTGATGCATAAGCAATCACCTTCCCACGTTGCATCAATATGCACCCCAAACCTATACCTGAGGCATCACAATATACCACATAACCTTCTGTTCCTTCTGGGAGAGTGAGCACTGGCGCGGATGTCAATCAATTCTTTAGCTCCTGAAAACTATGTTCACAAGCATCAGACCACTGGAACTTGGTAGCTTTCTGTGTTAACTTAGTCAATGGTGCTGATATAGAGGAAAACCCTTCTACAAACCGCCTATAATATCCTGCTAGCCCCAGGAAGCTGCGGACTTCTGACGGTGTTGTAGGTCTCGGCCAATTCTTCACTGCATCGATCTTCTGAGTGTCGACACTAATACCCTCATCAGATATCACATGGCCAAGGAATGCTACTGAGTTCAGCCAGAATTCACATTTAGAGAGCTTAGCATATAACTTATGATCCTGAAGGGTCTGTAATACTATCCGCAAGTGGCCCGCATGTTCCGCCTCCGAACGAGAATACACCAGAATGTCATCAATGAATACGATCACGAACACATCAAGATAGGGCCTGAATACACTATTCATGAGATCCATAAAAGCTGCTGGGGCATTTGTTAGCCCGAACGACATCACCAAGAACTCAAAATGCCCATATCTTGTCCGGAAGGCCGTCTTTGGAATATCCTTCTCCTTAACCCTCACCTGATGATACCCTGAACGCAAGTCAATCTTGGAGAAATACTTGGCACCCTGGAGTTGGTCAAACAGGTCATCAATTCTTGGAAGTGGATACTTGTTCTTTATTGTAAACTTATTCAACTGTCGATAATCGATACACATCCTTAACGACCCATCTTTCTTCCGCACGAACAAGACTGGCGCACCCCAAGGTGAAGTGCTAGGCCTAATGAAACCCTTATCCAGCAAGTCCTTCAACTGTGCCTTCAACTCTCGCAACTCTGCCGGGGCCATCCTGTATGGAGGGATAGAGATCGGTTGAGTGTCAGGCAATGCATCAATGCTAAACTCAATCTCCCTTTCAGGAGGAAGGCCTGGGAGTTCATCTGGGAAAACATCTGGAAATTCATTGACCACGGGGATTAATTGTAGAGTAGGCGGCTTCGCCTCCGCATCCCTAACGCGAACAAGATGATAAATGTAACCTTTTGAGATCATCTTCCTTGCCTTAAGATAGGAAATAAACCTACCTTTCGGCGTAGCAATGTTCCCCTTCCATTCAATGGCGGGTTCACAAGGAAACTGAAACCTAACCATCTTCGTACGACAGTCAACATTTGCATAGCATGAGGCTAACCAGTCCATTCCCATTATCACATCGAAATCAACCATTTCTAACTCAAATAAATTTGCCGAGGTTTGATGACTACAAATCATCACAGTGCAACCTTTATATACCCTTCTAGCAATCACAAAATCTCCTATCGGAGTGGATACCGCAAGTGGTTTACTTATCAATTCAGGTTCAATGCCAAACTTATTAGCCACAAAGCGTGTAACATATGATAAGGTAGATCCTGGATCAATTAGCGCATATACATCATAAGAAAACACAGACAATATACCTGTAACAACATCCGAAGATGACTCGAGATCTTGTCGACCTACTAGAGCATAGGTTCGATTTTGAGCACCACTCGAACTCGGCACTGAACCTCTACCTCTACCACGACCTGTCGACTGTTGAAAACCTTGTGCTGGAGGTTGAACTGATGAGGAAGAACCAAACACAGATCCAGTCGGTTGAGCCATACCACCACCTTCTCTGTTAGGACAATCTCGTATCATATGGCCAGGCTGTCCGCAAGAATAGCACGCATCGGAACCTCGACGGCACAGTCCAAAGTGGGCCTTACCACACTGATCACAACGAGGTGTTGGGGGTCTCGTCTAACTAGTATCTCTATGAAATTGTGAGCCTGATGCCCTCGAACTCTGACCTGAACCAGAATAGGTAAATCGATCATACCGAGGCCTCTAAAATTGTGGAGGAGCACTAGCTACAGGTGGCGCCGAACTCCTCGAAGATTGGGGCCTGATACTACCTCTGAACTCATCAGAATACCCTGCAAATCTCGCCCTCTTATGCTGGCCCCTATCTTGCTCCCTTTCTGCCCTTTGCTGGTGCTTACGATCCTCTAGGGTCTGGGCATAAGCCTGAATACGGGAAATATCCATGCCCTCTACTAAGGAGGCTGTTGTGCACTCATTTATCAGATGTGGTCCCAACCCGTTCACGAACAGATGCACCCTATCACTCATCTTGGACACCATATGGGGAGCATACCTTGCTAAAGAATCAAACTGTATACTATACTCTCGTACACTCATATTACCCTGTCGAAGGTTCAAGAACTTATCAGCTCTAGCTCGTCGTATCTTAACTGGCAAGTAGTGACGAAGAAAGGCCTCAGAAAATTCCTTCCACATGGCTGGAGGAGCGTTCGGACCCCTATATCTCTCCCAACTATCATACCAGAAAATTGCTAAATCCCGTAACCGATAAGAAGCCAACTCTACTGCCTCCATATCACTAGCATGCATAACCCGCAATGTACGATGAACCTGATCAATAAATGTTTGTGGGTCCTCCTTGGGGTCTGATCAGGTAAACACTGGAGGGTCTAGATTAATAAAATCACGAACTCTCACACTAACCGGTTTATCAGCAGCACTGGTATTCTGCCTCTGAGCCTGAGCAGCTACCAAGCTAGTCAACAACTGCACCACATTGCGCATATCGTGGTCTGTAGTGCCAGACAGGGGAACTGGATGTACTGGGTGCCTCCTAATATCATCTGGAGGAGACGGAGAGGTATGAGATGGCATCTCACTCTGAGCCTCACTTTGGCCTGCTCTGGCTGGAGGCACCTGAATGTTACCCTCTCCCACAGCTGTATCAAGCCGTTTACTAATCGCTTGCTTCCTAGTTGAAGGCATCGCTGAAAGAAAATAAGGTGAATATTAGATATGAACACTTACGACTCAACTCTACGCACGATCTAGATTCAGGAAGAAGGTAACAACCCTAGATGTCACATAGCCTCCTGATTATAAATGTGGCACGCTACACATCCATAATCAAAACTCTACTAGACACGGCTTATAGACATCCCCTAGGACAGACTTGCTCTGATACCAAGTTTGTCACGACCCAACTAGAGGGACATGACTAGCACCCGGGCCATACTTGCCGAGCACCAACGTACATTTTATCTAACCTTTCTTATTATCTTTAAGGGCCGACAAGATCAATATAAATGGTAGACATGGATCATGAACATCCAACAATGAAAGATAATGTCATGAACATACATAACATGAGACGACAAGACTGTCAAGAAACTATATATAAGGTACGAGCTACCATGCTGCCATGAAAGACTATACAACAAAAATCAGCCGACAAGGCATTCCAAACCATACATGAGTCGACACCTGTATATGAGCCTCTAAAGGAACATAAGTGCTACAACATTGCTGGAACAGGGCCCCGACATACCCATAATGTCTATAACAAAAATGCATACCAAGACCACGGCAAGTCCGGAGAAGGGATCTCGCCAATAACTGCTGAACTGGACAGCCTACTGTGGTGGGGGAGCTGCGTCTACCCGTCTATCAGGACTGCAGCATGACATGCAGCGTCCACAAATAAAAAGGACGTCAGTACGAATAAAGTACTGAGTATGTAAGGCAGGAAAGCATAAGTGAGAACAGTAATGTAAACAGGGATAGAGAATATACAACCTGTGACATCTGGGTACCTCTGAGGGCTACTGACATGAAATACATGATACATACATATATATACATAAACTTTTAAAACATACGCCTTTGTGGGCATCACCATCATCATATCGTACCCGGCCATAATAGGCTCGGTAAAACGTACCCGGCCATCATAGGGCTCGGTAGAATCGTACCCGGCCACGTGGAGCTCGGTAAAACCCAACTGATCAGTGGTTGCACAATAGGTGCCATACCCGGCCGACTATAGCGCGGCTCGGTAGAGTAAAATAGATACATATATATGATGCATGCTGGACTCATTGGAATCACATTTTGAACCTTTCGGAGTGACGTAAGGTCGGTATCCTTCGTACACGTTATTAGGATTAACTCTTCATCAAGAATCTTATAAGAATCAGGAACTACCAACAACATTGATAATATAAGAATAAGAGAAGTAACATCAATATCAATCGTTTCATAAGAAGGGCAGCAATGTAAGTACTGCTAGCTTCTAAGAGTAGAGTATCTTTGGGAGCTCGTTCATTACATTATGTACAATCGGAGTCGTGCAAAAGAATGAAGGGGATAGCCTCACATACCTTGTATATACTGCCCAACCTCAAGCTATGCAAATGTCACGACTCCTTAGTCTACAATAAGAGAAATGACACTATCATTATCGTTTAAGCGTCGTAACTATTATGTATCGACCGCAACCTATTTTACGATGAAACGGACAGCACCTCCCCTATTTATATGACTTCCCACAAGTCAATACAATCACCAAACAGACCAAACAACATAATTAATAATCATATTGAGCCTCCAAAACAGTCCACCAATCATATCGATATATATTTCACAAGTTCTAGCATCAACGACTTAGCCACAACTTGGATAATCTTAAATATATATAGAGTAAGAGGTTACTTACCTTTAAACAGAAAGAACAACTCCAATTTGACCTTAATTTTCCACGAAATATCCCTTCAATTCTGCCACAAGAACAAGGAAGCGAAACAAGCAATTAATTCGGGTTTTTCGGCACTAGAATTACTTTAGAAGACTTGAAATCACCTAGGGTTGATATTAAAAACTTGAAGGTGTATTTAAAGAACATAAAACACTTAAAACAACCTCCCACACGAGCTGGAACAACACAAAAATCAGCAACAACAAGAAGAACAAGAAACTTACTAGTGCCACGGGATTCCCGACATTTGATTTGTGTTGTTTGCCCTTTGTTTGGGTCTTGGATCATGAGAGAACCTTGAGAGACTGTTTTTAGGGTTATAAGGTCTGAATATACTGAAAAATAATGACTTAAAACGGGGTTGAGGTATCTTATATATGTCCATATGTCTTAAACCGCCTTTGTGGGCCCCATAGAGAGCAGCTTGGCGCACTCTCGCGAAAACGCGAATATCTCTCTATTTCGAGATCATATCGACGAACGGTTTAATGCGTTGGAAACTAGACTCATAGATATTCAATTTGATAGGTATATCACCCCATAATTCCAAGAACATTGAGAGAAAAATGCAGTAACATTCAACCTAATGTTTAAGTAAAATTATAAACCTAAGTTGCGACAACTTTTATCGACTTTTGTTTCATAACTCGCTTGACTTCAAGACTTATGATACGGATATTATATGATTCAAATACATTAAAACAATACCTCTTGGGACAGTTAATCACCTCTAGTGTTACCCGAAAATACGGGTTACAACATCCTTGATTCGTTTAACTTCTAATACTTGTTAACCACTCTTATACACCCTTGTATCGTTTAAGACCAATATGATTAACTTCTTATCATCTCAAAGATAATCTCTTCTTGGATTTACGTCGACTAACTTATGGTGTGATCTATGGTATGCGATTTTGGGTTGTAACACTATGTCGACTTGATTTCCTCAGAAAGGAATATGTAGGAAATCCTCATCGGATTCAGTCGTCTTTTGTAATTGAACTACGTTCTGGCCTGATTCCACTTGGATACGTAGATTGTCTGAGTCAGACTCAGCCATTTCTATTTCTTAATCTCATCATTTTGCATCTATTATAATTGAACTACGTTCCGACCTGATTCTATTTTGGATACGTAGGTTGCCTGAGTCAGGCTCGGTCGTTTCATCACATTTCATCATTATCCCAGGAACTACGTTCATACCTGATTCCATTTTGGATACGTAGGAAACCTGAAAGGGTTCGGTCATAAACTTAGGAAACCTCTGTAATGCATTAGCCTTAATTAGGACACAGTCATAATAACAAGTAGCCAGGTTGTCAGAGACACCATAGAAAATCGACATCAACGGGACGAAGTCCTCAAAGAGATATGTTCGTGTGTGGGGAACCTTTCGTAACATGTCATAATCCGGGACAACGGCGTTTGCCTTAAAAGAAACAAGTATTCTCAAAATATTTTCTAAAATTAAATATAAAGTAATCTATTCCATCTACCGAACTTTGTGGCGCAATCATGTCAAAGGCGGGGCCAAATCAATATCACGGTCGACGCAAACCAACCCCCTCCCCCCACTAAGAAGTTTTCTTTGAGTGCAGGGTCAACAGGGAGTAAAGATTCACTGGGTTCACACTGGGGAAAATGACGGACCCGCCACTTGCCTAAGATTATCTCTTCTCCTTTTATGTTAAATTTTCGAGAACAACTAAGGCTAAATTTTGAATCCTTTGCAGGTGCTTCGGAATCAGACATGTGACACAGACATTTGTAAATAGCAAACCTTCTGCTCAATCAATCGGAGAACCCTGTACAAATTGCATGATGGATTCGCTCATCGAAGTCCTGTAAATAGCAAATAGTCGGCTCAACCAGCCGGAGCACCCTATACACATCGCATGTCGGCTTCACTAATCGAAGTCCTGTAAATAGCAAACCGTCAGCTCAATCAATCAGAGGTACTTATACAAATCGAATGTCGGCTTCGCCAACCGGAGCCTTATATATAGCAAACTGCAAACTTCACCAACGAAAAGTAATCCACATCACTGCTCCATCATCACGGATGCCACAATAGACAATCGCAAATCTTATCACCAAAGTTCTGCCAATTAATGGTCGTTAGCTAGATTCGCAGTCAGGAGTATCTCTTGGACATGCTTATATTTCATTTTGCTATTACTTTGAATGTTTTAACGTTTTGTTCGTGCATCTTTAAGCATGATTTTGATCGCTCCTGAGCAGAGAATACTTTACATTTCAGTGCAAATCTCTCCTAACAAGCGGAGACTCACTCTACAAATCAAGCTCTCCCAACAAGCGGGGACGCACTTTACCAATCAAGCTCTCCTAATAAGCGGAGAAAATTTTCAAATGCTCCATCAACTGGAACGGTACCCAACCCGGCTAACGAATCGAGTCAGGAAAATTTTCAAATGCTCCATCAGCTGGAACGGTACCCAACCCGACTAACGAATCAAGTCAGGATCAAGTATCCTATCATCCCAATCCCAAATAATAGCTCGTCGACAGCCATGAATCATCGTTCTTGCATAATTTACATTGCATCTTAATATATTCTCCATTACAATATATTAGTATGCGTGTATTTCATTTTGTTTTACCCAAACACCGTAAAGTGGAACTATTTCTTAGCAACAGATCGAACTACAATTCTACGGGGACAGCCAACCCAGTAGTGGGCCCAAGATCCCAGTTCAAGATGATCAGGGAGCTCAAAATTTTGAATCACTCAAATCAGGCCGCAAAATTCAAGCTATCATGAGTGACCAATCTTTCGTCTCGCCGTATCGTCATAATACGATACGGGGGCAATTCCTGCGAGTGTCGCTTCCTCAAAATCCATACTCAAAAACTACATGAGACCTGATCCTTGTTAAGCCCGAGGTATGTAAGATTTTCAAAGCCAGAATCCAGCCCAATATTCCCAAACTTTCCAAGATTCTTCCTCAACTCAATTCCTCAACTCATAATTTTCATGCCATTCTTGCAAATTATGCCTAAAGTCGCGACAAAATTGACTTTGGTTGAATTTCTTTGCCCAAAAACTCTTTTATCGTCTCCGGTCAAAGAGGGGCAGTTGTTGACGGCCAATTTTGACTCTCCCTTTCAAAATTAATTTATTCACGCTTAACAATTTACAATAATACTTTAAAACTTTTTTCTATTAATGAATATCTATTTTATTAATAATTAAGTATTAGTTTCAAAATTAATCATGTAGTATTGATAGTATGTAATTACAAATTTATTTACTATAATAAGAAATAACTTTTGTATATACATTACATAGGTTAATTTGACAAAATTACTCCTTAATTTCTAATGAATTAGGTTACTATGGTAATATTTTAAAATTAGTGCTATAATCTGAAATATGTGTCATTTATAGATAATTAATTAAAATAATTAGCAACATCTAGTAATTATAATTTTTCCACATTTTTTTACTGAAATTGTTAAGTTTATTTAAATTGATTTAAAAAGGGTTAAAAAACTAAAAGGCTACAATTGCAATTCCTTAACTAAATACAAAATGGCTATTAGTTAAATTACTTTTAGCCCAAATACCAAGCCCAATTTGGATTTGACCCAGTCCAAATACCCAGATCCAACGACCCGTATCCTATCTCCTAAGCTTAACCTTAGAGACACCCCAATACCCCTAAAACCCTAAATCATTTGTCACCTGCCCAACTGCCCTTCTTTCCCTTCCAATCTCTTTTCTCTCGTCTGCCCTAGTTCCATCAATCAACAGACCTTGCACAAATTAGTGCAAGGTCGTGAAATAACCTCAAATCATCTCATTTGTCCCTTATATCCACGAGTCTCGCTGAATCTTTGCCTATTTCATCATCATAATTCAAATCTCCCAAATCCAAATCCTAACCCTAGAGATGAAACTTCAAATCGCCCTTGACCTTTCAAAACCATGGCATGCATGGTTGTACATTTTGTTCCTATACTCCTAATCTCGTCCTTCTTTCCATTTTCACCATTCAATTTCAAAAGCCCTAATCGAAGAAGTCAGACCAAAAGATGAAACATCAACTCGCCATATTTTCTTTCGTCCTTTCAAATCGAAGAAAGCATGAGACGTTAGCTGGCTTCATCAATAATATTCGACACCTAGAGGTCAAATGCAATTACTTCTGGGTATTAGGGTTCTGACCGGTGGTTTCTTGTACTTCAACATTCAGCCTCTCATATCTCTCCACTCAGGTAAACTCAAACATTGATTTCCCCTCTGTTCTATCTCTGATTTTACCCGACTATGCTCACATCATCAACTCATCGTCACTCTCCATTATCTTAGTTTGCAATCTGAAACTCTAAGGCCTTAAATGGCACTATAAATAGGGCTTTTAATGTTATCATCTACAATAACCTAACACTGAACACGCATACAGTCACGAACACTAAGCACACAAAGACACTTAGAATATTAGGGTTTCTGGTCTTAGCTTTCTTACTGTTTCCCCTCTCTTTTGTCGAGTTCTTTTGCTTGTTCAAGCTCGAAGGTTATGGGATCTTGAGCAACAAAAAGAATTCGTTTGGTCTGCTACCCTTAAGAAGGTCAGCATCTTTCTCTCCTTTTTTCTCTTGTTCATCTCTCTGTATGATTTAGATATGTCAAGTTAAGTTCTGTAGGTTATAATTATGCTGTATGTGTTTTACATTTTTGATATTTATGCTTTGTTAGTTTGACAACCTTTTATGGTCGGCATGTTCTGTTATGATTCTCTAAAGTGATAATCGATTAAGTCATTGATAATTGTTGATTTTTGTTCTGAGTTTTCCTACAGTCTCCATGCCTAAATTCTTACATGTTTATGTTCAATACAAACTTCATAGTTCTTAGTGACTTGCAGTTAACTCATCTCTGTCTTATTGCACTTCTGTAATTTTGTGAGTTTAGGAAGCTGAGTTTACTACCTGATAGTTATGACTGAAATAAAACCTGAACTAAGATGACTTATATCCCCTTGCCTTTTAACCTTGAGCCTAAACTTTAAGTGTCTCTGCTTGTGTTTGTCCAACTATTTTACTGAGTTACTACTGTAGTCTTTTACTTTGTTTTAGCTATCATTATTGTTGAACCAATCATGCTCATCCAAACTTCATGCCTTTCCCTTCACTGATGATTCTGTTGAGGCTTCATCTTGTTTCCCTTCACCTTATTTGCCTTATGGTTGATTTCATTATTTGGTAACCTTAACAGTTATACTCCTGAAAATTCAGTATGTCCATGTTTGATTAGATACTTTCCTTCTCTACATCTGTATCTACTAACTCTGAGGATGATATTTGGGCTATCACTATGACCTTTTCATGATCATACTCAGTTGTTATAGGAAACTATCTTATTTGCATCAAACCGTCTCCTTTTCCTGAACCCTTTTGTTGTATACATTCTGTTAAGGTTAAGCAATCTTCCCCTTAGTGTAAGTCATGATTTTGTTTGATAAAGTCAAGTGATAATTGCTGCATAACTAAGTTTGTTTGTCCCATAATCATGTTGAGATCTTCATATATATATATATATATATATATATATATGTGCAATTCAAAACTTGTGCAGTACATCCCTATCATTAATCTTTTGAGCCCCTGTTGATTTTGTAAAGTTTGCATGCATCTATATTTAACTTATCTTCCACGAAGAAAGGACTTAGACACTAGGTTATAATCAAGTGACCCTTTTAGGAGTTGAAGCATGATCACTTCATACCTATATGCTGAACTAGATTTATGTTTGAGTTTGAACTTGTTTTGATGCAATGTTTTCCATCTCCTTTCTTTACTAATATTTTGATTTGGTTCTCTAATTGGTTCTGTAATGTGTAAAGTTACTCTACCTATATGAGATCACTACCTTATTTATTTTGCCTATGAACAGTTGACTGAATGTTGCTAGCCTCCTTGCTTAACTCTGTAATACCATGTTCTACCTTGAGTTATGCTTAACCCTCCTCCTTATTGTTAACCTGAAGTGGAATTTGACTCTCAAATTTTATAAATCCCATTTATTGATATTATCTGAACACATTGACTTGCTAATACTGTTAGAAGAATAACCCTTTTGAGACCTTAGGGGTGCCATGTTTGAACCTGTGAATTTGTAGTCATGATGAGAGCTTTATCCCATGACCTTGATAACCTCTCTGTAACAATGGCTGACTATGACTGTTGATTTGAATCTGCCTTGATGTCTTTAAGGTGCCAAGTAATGTTATTAATACTTGTTTGAATATGTTACGCCTTAACAATGCATTCATGCAATGGTGTGATTGGGAGAGCCTCATTGGAACTTAAACCTGTAAGGAAAAAATGTCATTAGTGATTAAGGGTATTTGGGAGCGGAATTTAACTTTAGGTTGGGATTCCCTCCCCGGCACAAGCATTGCCCTAAACCTTGAGTCCCTTGGGAAAAGTGTCGGGGGATCCAAAGGAAGAATCGACTTTAAGTGGGGCTCCCTCCTTAGCTTCTAATTAATTGACGCAACCAGTTCTTTAAGGATTTAGTGTTTAATGACAACGAAAGGTTTTCAATGCGAATTATTCTCTAAGTTAAGCCGCCACATTAATATATAATTTCCTCTATCATATTAATCTTATACTTGCTTCAATTATCTGTTTGTGTATTTGTCGTATGCATCAAAGTATGATCTGTAGATAGAACATGCTGAATATATTGGATATATGTCTAATGACCTTCTTATTTTTGACATGTACATCTGTTTGGGCCTATGAGTTCTTGATGAACTCAGGCCCAATTCCAGCCTTATTGCATCTCATCCAGGAGTCCAAAGTCAGCTGTATTCGCGTCTTTTTAATACTGGGCCTACCTTCTTGAGGCCCAATCATATAGTCCAGTCCTCTTTCCCTCAGCTCTTTTATCGTTATTTACTATCTCGTTAGTATAGTTTATTATTTCTGTTAGTTAAAATTAATGTTTGTTATGTCTTTGCTGTTGTTTATATCTCATGTATATAACACTCATATATTAAATCATATGATTTTTTTTATGCTTTAATATCATATAAACTTATGAAAGCCTCAAATAATATAGGATTTAAAAGGGAAATTAGTTAGAAGTAGATCCTTAACTTACTTATTATAATCTGCTCGCAAATTATTATGTTTTTCACTCACCCTTCTTTCCTTTAAAGATTTTAAAATCCATAACTTAGCAAAACAACAGCTCTATTTCAAAAAGGGAAATCAGATCTCAACTTTATTTTCAAAAGGAAAATCAGAACTTCAAGAACTGTCACCTTTAAGGAATTTTCGGCAAATAACCTCTTCTTTGAAAAACCTTCCGAATCTAAGGTAATTATAGGTTCACTTTCTTACAAAATATCCCTTTAGAGTTATGTAAATAACCATCCCCCAAATCAAAGTATTTTCATAACTCAATTTATTTTATAAACTTATAAAATATAGACCACTTATATGCCAATTTCAAGACTCTTTTAATATCTCTTATGAACCTCTTCATAAACTCATATCCCTTTAGGACCCCGCATTCTTTCTATCAATATCGTACTTAGGTATACAATTAGCAGGATTCCTTAACTCTAGTCAAAGCATTTTATAAATAATTGACCCCAAACTTAGTCTAAATCATTTGGAGCTACCTTAGGTAGATTTTAAGGGGTGCCTAACACCTTCCCCTTAGAAGAATAAGAACCCTTACCCATAATCTCACCGGTTAGCAGACTAATAAGAAGAACATGACTTAGTAATCAAATAGGTACCCTAGTATACCTTTAAATATTAGGTGGCGTCTCTCTTTCATCAACAACAGAGAAACCGCAAGTTAAATCCTATCTTGACTAGTGCAAAATAGGGTGCAACAACGCATATACATCATTAGAAAATACAAACTATATACATGTAACAACATCCGAAGACAACTCGAGATCATGTTGACCTACTAGAGCATAGGTTCGATTTTGAGTACCACTCGAACTCGGCACTGCACCTCTATCTCTATCATGACCTGTCGACTGCTGAAAACCCCATGTTGGAGGTCGAACTGATGAGGAAGAACCAGAGATAGATCCAGTCGGCTTAGCCATGCCACCACCTCCTCTGTTAGGACAATCGTGCATCATATGGCCAGGCTATCCGCAAGAATAGCACACATCAGAACCTCGATGGCACAGTCCAAAGTGGGCCTTGCCGCACTGATCACAACGGGGTGTTGGGGGTCTCGTCTGACTAGTATCCATATGATATTGCAAGCTTGATGCCCGTGAACTCTGACTTGGACTATAATAGAGATATCGATCATATCGAGGCCTTTGAAACTATGGAGAAGCACTAGCTATAGGTGATACCGAAATTCTCAAAGACTGGGGCCTTATACTACCTATGAAGTCACCAAAATACCTTGTGAATCCTGCTCTCTTATGCTGGCCCCTATCCTGATCCTTATCTTCCCTTTGCCGGCGCTTACGATCCTCTAGTGTCTGGGCATAAGCTTGAATACAGTAAATATCCAAGCCCTCCACCAATGAGGCTGTCGTGCACTCATTTATTAGATGTAGTCCCAACTCGTTCACGAACAGGTACACCCTATAGCTCATCTCGGCCACCATATGGGGAGCATACCTTGCTAAAGAATCAAACTGTATACTATACTCTCGTACTCTCATATTACCTTGTCAAAGGTTCAAGAACTTATCAACTCTACCTTGTCGTATCTCAACTGTCAAGTAGTGATCAACAAAGGCCTCAGAAAATTCCTTCCACACAACTGGAAGAGTGTTCGGACCCCTGTATCTTTCCCAACTATATACCAGAAAACTGCTAAATTCCGTAACCGATAAGAAGCCAACTCTACTACCTCAGTATCACTAGCATGCATAACCCGTAGTGTACGATGAACCTGATCAATAAAATTTCGCTGGTCCTTCTTGGGGTCTCATCCGGTAAACACTTGATGGTCTAGATTAATGAAATCATGAACTCTCGCACTAACTGATTTATCAATAGCACCGGTATTCTAACTCTGAGCTTGAGCAGCTACCAATATAGTCAACAACTGCACCTCACTGTGCATATCATGGTCTGTAGTGCCAGACGGAGTAACTGGAGGTGCTGGGTCCCTTCTAATATCCTCTAGAGGAGATGGAGTAGACGAGGTATGAGACGACATCTCGCTTTGAGCCTCACTTTAGCCTGCTCTGGCTGGAGGCACCTGACTTGTACCCTCTCCTATAGCTGTATCAAGCCCTCTACAAATTGCTTGCTTCCTAGTCGAAGGCATCGCTGAAAGAAAACAAGGTGAATATTAGAGATAAACACTTACGACTCAACTCTATGCACGATCTAGATTGAGGAAGAAGGTAATAATCCTAGATGTCATGTAGCCTCCTGATTATAAATGTGGCGGGCTACAAATCCATAATCAAGATTCTACTAGACACGGCTCATAGACAACCCCTAGGACAGACTTGCTATGATACCAAGTTTGTCAAGACCCAAACTGGAGGGCCATGAGTTGCCCCGGGCCATACCTATCGAGCACCAACATACATTTTATCTAACCTTTCTTATTACCTATAAGGGCCAACGAGATTAACATAAATGGTAGACATAAATCATGAACAACCACCAATGACAGATAATGGCATGAACATACATAACATGGGCCGACAAGGCTGTCATGAAGCTATGTATAAGGTACGAGCTGACAAGCTGCCATGGGAGTCTATACAACAAAAATCAGCCGACAAGGTAATCCAAACTATACATGAGTCGACACCTGTCTATGAGCCTCTAGAGGAACATAGGTGCTGCAACATTGCCGAAACAAGGCCCCGACATACCCATAATGTCTATAACAAAAGTGCATACCAAGACCACGGCAAGACCGGAGAAGGGATCCTGCCAATAACTGCTGAACTGGGTAGCCTACTATGGTGGGGGAGCTACGTCTACCTGTCTATCAAGACCTGCATTACGACATGCAGCATCCATAAATAAAAGGGATATCAGTACGAATAAAGTACCGAGCATGTAAGGCAGGAAAGCATAAATAAGAATAGTAATTTAAGCATGAATAATGAATATATAACCTGTAACATCTAAGTGCCTTTGAGGGTGACTGCCATGAAATGCATGATATATATATATATATATATATGCTTCTAAAAACATACGCCTCTATAGGCATCATCATTATCATATCGTACCCGACCATCATAACGCTCGGTAGAATCTTACCTGGCCACGTGGAGCTCAGTAAAACCCAACTGATTAGTGATTGCGCAATAGGTGTCGTACCCAACTGACTATAACGTGGCTCGGTAGAGTAAAATAAGTACATATATTTAATGCATGCTGGACTCATTGGAATCAGATTCTGAACCTTTCAGAGTGACGTAAGGTCGGTAACCTACGTACACGTTATTAGGACTAACTCTTCTTCATGGATCTTATAAGAATCAGGAAGTACCATAAGAAGGGAAGCAATATAAGTACTGCTAGATTCTAAGAGTGGAGTATCTTTGGAAGCTCGTTCATTACATTATGTACAATCGTAGTCGTGCAAAAGAAAGAAAGGGATAGCCTCACATACCTTGTATACACTGCCCAACCTCAAGCTATGCAAATGCCTTGACTCCTTAGTCTACAATAAGAGAAATGATACTATCGTTATCATTTAAGCTTCGTAACTATTATATATCCACCGCAACCTATTTTACGATAAAACGGACACCACCTCCCCTATTTATATGACTTCCCAAAAGTTAAAATAATCACCAAACATCCTAAACAATATCAATAATAATCATATTAAGCCTCCCAAAATTGTCCACCAACCAACAATATTACTAACAAGCCTTTCGATAGATATCTCACAAGTTCTAGCTTCAACGACTTAGCCGCAACTTGGATAATCTTAAATACATGTAGAGTAAGAGGTTCCTTACCTTTTAACAGATAGAACAACTCCAATTTGACCATTTTAACAGATAGAACAACTCTAATTTGACCTTACTTCACCATGAAATATCCTCTCAATGCTGCCACAAGAACAAGGTAGCGAAACTAGCAATCAATTCGGATTTTTCGGCACTAGAATCACTTTGGAAGACTTGAAATCACCTCCCACACTAGCTGGAACCACACAAAAATTAGCAACAACAAGAAGAACAAGAAACTTTCTAGCGCCACGGGATTCCCGACATATGATTTGTGTTGTTTGCCCTTTGTTTGGGCCTTGGATCATGAGATAACCTTGAGAGAGAGTTTTTAGGCGTCTATGATCTTAAGAGAGTAAAAAATAATGAGTTAAAATGGGCTTAAGATGTCTCATATATATATCAATATATCTCAACCGCCTATGTGGGTCCCATAGAGATGCTTACGCAGTCTCGCAAAAACATGAATATCTCTCTACTCCGATGTTGTATTGACAAACGGTTTAATGTGTTGAAAATTAGAGTCATAGATATTCATTTTTGTGGGTATATTACCCCGTAATTCTTAGTAAATTTGGAGAAAAGGTTAGTAATATTTGACCTAAAGTTTAAGTAAAATTATGAACGTAAGTTGCGACAACTTTTGTTTCATAACTCGTTTGACTTCAAGACTTATGATACGGATATTATATGATTCAAATAACTTAAAACATGACCTCTTGAGAATATTAAGCTCCTCTAGTTTTACCCCAAAATACGGGTTACAACATCCTTGATTCGTTTAACTGCTAATACTTGTTAACCACTCTTATACTCTCTTGTATCATTTAAGATCAATAGGATTAACTTCTTATCATCTCAAAGATAATCTCTTCTCGGATTTACATCGATTAACTTATGGCGTGATCTAATGTACACGAATATGGGTTGTACCACAATCAATATAACTTTATTTCTCTCAAACTTTTGTCTTTTCCACTAACATTATGCTGACTAACTCAGTAAAATTTAAAGTGAGTCAATTTGGAAGTGTGTGTATTCTTATTGATCTTGTCCTTGAAAAGGTGCTCTTTGTTCCTAGCTTTAAGTACAACCTCATTTGTGTTCATAAGCCGTGTAATAGTTCAACTGTATTCTTGCTTTCTCATCCTCAAACTCGATGTTGTAGGTCCATTCAATGAACAGGCCAGCGGCTCTTTGTAATACTAGGGATGGACTCTACATTCTACACTCATTTGTGAATATCATTAATACTTCAGGGAATCTATCTAGGAATAAAATACAGTATCTATCTTAGGTTTAAATTATGATTCCTTTTGTGACTCAAAACGTAATGAAAATCCAGCATCTATTAATGAGAAGAATTCTGTTTTGGATTTATCTTGTTCATCTATTTAGACAGAATGTAAAGACTCCTTATGACATGTGAGATTAGGATATAAACCTTACACAAACATGAAAAATATTAAGTCTCAACCTTTAATATCTTCTGAAAAATCTTCTAATTTTTGTCAAATATGCCCATTTTCCAAGAAGACTAAGCTGACCTTTCCTTTAAGTTCAATCTCTACTAACAAAATATTTGAATTAATAGACAAAGACAGTTGGGGTCCCTACGTAACAGTCACTCTCTGGGGACACATATACTTCTTAACTATGGTAGATGATTTCAGCATAGGCACGTGGACTTTTTTGATGAGCACTAAAAGTAATGCCTTGTAACGACCTGGCCGATCATTTTGTGTATTTGAGTTCCATTTTTTATATGATATTTCCCATATGTATATTTGATGTTTGCTGATTTGGGGATGGTTGGGTTGGTTTCAGGAAGGTTTAAGAGTGAATGGAGCACTTAATTTCATTTTTAGAAGCTTAAGTTGTAAGAGTTGACTAACGTTTGACTTTTACGTAGAGGGCCTCAGAGTTGACTAACGTTTGACTAATGTTTTGGCACGATTTGTCGAAAGTTAGAAATGTAAAAATATTGAGAGTTCATAAGTTTGACTGGGAGTTAACTTCAATAAAATCGTATTCAGATTGTTGTTCTGAAACATAAAATAAGTTCTTTTGTCATTTGGACATTGTATGCACAGTTTGGAAGTAATTTGGATTGGTTAGGCTTGAATCAGATGCTTGATTTGAAGTTTAAAAGTTCTTGAACTTAAGAGACGTTTAACTTGTGTTTTGATCTTTGATTCATTGATGTAACGTTATCATATGTGTTTTGAGACTTTAAATTAGTCTGTGCAGTATTTATGGACTTATTCGTATAATTGGATGGGGTACCGGATGGCTCGGATGAGTTTCAGATCAGCCGAAGCACTTCTAGAGTTGCTGATTTTTGCTGGTGTCAGCCCCTTCGCCGTGATCACGGAGGCAGAGTCACGATCGCGGATTATATTTTGGTGTTGGGGAGGTTTTTTCTTCGCATTCGCGACAGGGGGGTTGTGTTTCCGATAGTTGGGGGACTTGTTTTTACGTTCGTGACTGAGAGTTGGGAGCTGGAGGATTGATCTTCAGGTTCGCGAAAGCCTGGACACGACCACGTAGTGGAGATAGGCCGATCATCGCATTTGTGAGGGAGGTTCCGCAATTGGGAAGGGTATTTTTGTGGACAGATGTTGTTGTGCTTCACGAACGCGAGGCGCGTGCCGTGTTCGCAAAGGGTACCCTTGTGCACAACATTTAAGTGATGTATTTCGTGATTTTAGCACATTCTTTTATATTTTGAACCCTAAACTTTGGAAAGAAGATTTTGACTCAGAGATTTTCATACAGGACTTTGCGGTAAGTGATTTCTACTCGATTTTGGTATCATATTAAGAATCTACATGGATTATTATACTCAAAATATAGAATTTTGAGAAAAATTTGGGGGTTTTCCTACAACATAAGATAGTGAAAATTGAGGATATGAGGGTCGATTTGGACTTGGTTTTGAAATCTAATCACATATTTGGACTGCTGAGGGTAGTCGAGATATACCCCTTGACTCGATTTTTGACCATTTGGGTCCCGATTGACTTTTGTTGACTTTTTGAGAATTGAGTAAACATTAAGATTTATTGTTTGAAATTGATTCCTATAGCTTTGTTTGACGTTATTGAGTTATTTTTTTTTTCTAGATTCGAGCCATTCGAAGGCCGATTTGCAAGGGAAGGAAGATTTAAAGTATTGATCTTGCTTGTGTGAGATAAGTATTTTGCCTAGCTTTAGCTTGAGAGACTAGTAGCTTAAATTGCTTTATAAGTATCCGTTAAAGGTTATTCGAGCAAGTATTCAAGTTCCTAAGAGCAATCATAGAGCTTGCAGCCTCACCAGAGGAGGGATATATTTGAGTGTGGAGACTTGAGTCATCTCAAAAGGGATTGCCCTAGGCTTTTGAGCAGTGTACCGCATCAGGGCACCCAGTCCATAGTTCTAGAGCTAGCAACTAAACCACCAACACAACCATCTAGGGTGGAACTCGGTCTGTTTGAAGTCGTCCTAGAGGGGTAGGTCAGTCTGGTGGGGGACAAACCCGTTGTTATGCATTCCCGGCCAGGACATAGGTAGTTGCTTAAGATGTTGTGATCACATGTATTATTTAAGTGTGCATATGGATGCTTCATTATTATTTGACCCTGCATTCCCGTCCTGGCCAGAGGCAGTTACCTCGTGGTTCTCTTGATATCCATGTTCATGTATCTACACCTGTTCGTGATTCTATTATGGTAGATCATGTGTATCGGTCTTGTGTGATTACCATTGGGGGTTATGATACTAGGGTTAATTTCTTAATGCATAATATGGTTAACTTTGAGGTGATCTTGAGTATGGATTGGTTATATCCATATCATGCTATTCTTCATTTTCACGCTAAGATTGTGACATTGTCTATGCCAAGATTGCCAAGGTTGGATAAGGGTTTCATCATGCCGAGTGTTTCACCTTGGGGTGCGCAAGTATTATTTGTGAAGAAGAAAGATGGTTCTATAAGACTGTGTATTGATTACAAATAGTTGAACAAGGTTACCATCAAGAATAAGTATATACTGCCTCACATTGAATACATGTTTGATAAGCTTTAGGATGCTAGGGTGTTCTCAAAGATTGACTTAAGATCGAGTTATCAAAATTTGAAGATTAGAACTTCAGACATTTCTAAGATGTCTTTCAGGACTCGTTATAGGCAGTATAGATTTTTGGTGATCTCTTTTGGTTTGACTAATGCCCTAACAATTTTCATACATTTGATGAACTGTGTGTTCCAACCTTATTTAGAATTATTTGTCATTGTGTTCATTGATGATATCTTGGTATATTCCCGTAGTAGGGAGGAACACGAGCAGCATTTGAGGATAGTGCTTGAGATTCTTAGAGAGAAGAAGTTTTATGCCAAGTTCTCCAAATATGAGTTTCGGTTTGCTTCAGTTGGATTCTTGGGCTACGTGGTGTCTAGTTATGGGATCAAGATGGATTTGAAGAAGATTGAGGCAGTTCAAGTTAGCTTAGACCTTCTACTGCTATAGAGATTAGGAGTTTCTTAGGTTTGGATGGGTACTATTGCTGCTTTGTGGAGGGGTTCTTGTCTATTGCAGCTTCATTGACCAAGTTAACTCCGAAGGATGCTCTATTTGGATAGTCTTATGAGTGTGAGGAGAGCTTTCAGAACCTCAAGACTGTCTTGACTACAATTCCAGTTTGGTATTGCCTTTAGGATCGATATCGCATGCTGTCTATTATGATGATTTTCTTGTTGGTATTGGTTGCGTGTTGATGTAGGACGGTAGGGTGATTGCTTATGCGTCCGCTAGTTGAAGCCCCATGAGAAGAATTATCCGATCCATGATTTAAAGTTGGTAGATATTGTGCACGCGCTCAAGGTTTAAAGGCATTACTTGTATGGCATGTCTTGTAAGGTTTACACCGATCACCGAAGTCTCCAGCATTTGTTCAAACATAAGGATTCGAATTTGAGGCAGCAGAGATGGTTGGAGTTATTGAATGATTATGATATTACTATGTTGTATCATCCGGGAAAGGCTACTGTGGTAGCAGATGCCTTGACTAAAAAGATAGAGAATGTGGGGAATTTGGCACTTATTCCAGTTGTGGAGAGGCCTTTGCTTATGGATGTTCAGGATTTGGCCAATAGGATAGTGAGATTGGATATTTTTGAGCCTAGCAGAATTCTTGCTTGTGTTATTTTGCAGTCATCCTTGCTTGAGCGCATTAAGGCTCGCTAGTATGATGATCCCTATTTGCTTGTCCTTAGGGACACGATGCACGAGGTGGTGCTAAGGAGGTGGCTATTGGTAATGATGGTGTATTGCGACTTCAAGATCGAATTTTTGTTCCTAATGTCGATAACTTGAGAAAGTTGATTGTTGAGGAAGCTCACAGTTTGCGGTATTCTATTCATCCAGGTATTACGAAGATGTACCGTGATTTGAAGCAGCATTATTGGTGTAGAAGTATGAAGAAGTACATTGTTGGGAATGTTTCACGGTGTTTGAATTGTCAGCAGGTCAAGTATGAGCATCAGAGACCAGGTGGTTTGCATCAAAATATTGATATATCAGAGGGGAAGTGGGAGCACATTACTATAGACTTTGTGGTAGGGTTGCCACAGACCTTGAGGAAGTTTGATGCCATTTGGGTCATTGTGGATCAGTTGACCAAATCAACACATTTTATTCCGGTTATGACTTCCTACACTTCGGAAAAGTTGGCTCATATCTATATTAGAGAGATTGTTCGGTTGCATGGTGTACTTGTTTCTATCATCTCCGATCGCGACACTCAGTTCACTTTGTATTGTTGGAGAGCTGTTCAGTGTGAGTTGGGCACGCATGTAGAGTTGAGTACTGCATTTCACACTCAGACGGACGGGCAGTCCGAGCGGACCATTCAAATCTTGGAGGATATGTTGAGAGCATATGTTGTTAATTTCGGAGGCTAGTTGGACCAGTTTCTTCCATTAGCAGAGTTTGCATACAACAACTACTAGTCTAGTAAGTGGCTCCATATAAGGCCTTATATGGGAGTCGATGTCATTCTCCAGTTGGTTGATATGATACTGATGAGGCTAAATTGTTGGGCACAAATTTGGTTCGTGATGTTTTGGAGAAAGTGAAATTGATTCAGGAGAGGCTTCGTACAGCTCAGTCTAGGCAGAAGAGTTATAGTGATAGAAAGATTCGTGACATGGAGGGTAAGAAAGTTCTTCTTAGGGTTTCGCCTATGAAAGACGTGATGAGATTCGGGAGGAAAGGAAAGTTGAGTCCTCGGTACATTGGTCCATTTGAGGTTTTGGAGAGAGTGGGTGCGGTGCCTTACAGGCTTGCTTTGCCACCCGGCTTATCGGTAGTTCATCTAGTGTTTCACGTTTTCATGCTTTGGAAGTATCATAAAGATCAGTCACATGTTTTGGACTTTAACACAGTGTAGTTAAATGAGAATATGGATTATCAGGAAGAGCCGATTGCCATTTTGGATAGACAACTTTGAAAGCTGAGGTTGAAAGATATTGTATCGGTGATGGGTCAGTGAAGAGGTCAACTGATCAAGGAGGCAACTTGGGAGATCGAGCATAATATGTGGAGCATATATCCTCACTTTTTGGTATTTCAGGTGTGATTCTAAACCCGTTCGAGGTAGAATGTTTGTTTAAGAGGGGAGAATGTAACGGCCCCGACCGATCATTTTGTGTATTTGAGCGTAGTTCCCCTATTTGATATTCTATGTATGTATATTTGATGTTTGATGATTTTCGGGGATGGTTGGGTTGGTTTCGGGACGGTTCGAGAGTGACTGGAACACTTACTTTTGTTTTAGAAGCTTAAATTGAAAGGGTTGACCAAGGTTTGGCTTTTGAATGGACGACCTCAAATTGGTGTTTTTATAGTTTCAATAGGATCGTATGGTGATTTTGGACTTAGGAATATGTTCGGATTTGGATTTGGAGGTTCTTAGGATGCTTTGGCTCTATTTGCCGAAAGTTGGCAATTTAAAGGTTTGGAGAGTTCATAAGTTTGACCGAGAGTTGACTTTGATGATATTAGATTAGAATTGTTGTTCCAAAAAATTGTAATATGTTCATTTTTCCATTTGGAACTTGTGTGCAGAGTTTGGATATAATCCAGATTGGTTAGGCTTGAATCTGACGCTTGGAAATTTTTGAACTTAAGAGAAGTTCAACTTGTGTTTTGATCTTTCGCTCATTGATGTGATGTTAACGTATGTGTTCGGAGGTTTTGGATAGGTCCTAATAGTATTTATGGACTTGCTGTTATGATTGGACGGGGTCCCAGGTGGCTCGGGTGAGTTTCGGATCACCGAAAGTCCTTTTGGAGTTGTAGATTTTTGCTTGTGTCACGACTTTCATCGCGATCGCCTAGGCAGAGTCACGATCGTGGAGTGTATATTGGTTATGGGAGGTTTTCTTCTTCGTGTTCGCAACAAGGAGGTCGCGTTCGTGATGGTTGGGGGACTTGCTCTTTGCGATCGCTAGGGGTGGGCATAAAATTCAAAAAACTGAGAAATTGGACCGGACCGAATTAATTTGGTGTATTGGTATCGGTTCTTCAGTTCTACAGTATTGATACGGTATGAAATTTTTGGTTGCTCGGTTTTTGGAACGGTGTTCAGTATTGAACGTTCGATACTTCGGCATACCGAAATATTTTAAGGAAGCCTTCCCACCAGCCACCACTTCCCAGTTTCCAGCCCAAGCTTCTAATCTCATTTCCCATCCCAAACCCAACTTGTTATCCCTTCAAATCAACCTAGTCAAGACTCGACTTTTTCCTCTAATTCAATGATTAAGCTCATAATAACTGACCCACGCTAGAAGAAAGGTTAAGCAACTTCTTATTAACAAATCAATAAGATTTCCTTTTCCTTTTAAGCTTTTTGAGTGTGCCAACTAAGCTGCTAATGGTACTGATACACATAACATCAAAATAAAGCAAACTTGTTAATCAAAGTTAATCAAAATGGGCACTTTCACAAACTGCAGATCAATAGTGTGATGTTAGAAATATATATGCCTTGACTTTAATAATTGAAATGAATATTTGGTTGTTTACCGAAACCATACCGAACCAAACAATAAATATTGTGCCGTACCGAACTACTTCGGTATGGTATTTGGTATGCACAATTGATATACCGAATATCAAAGTACCGAACCGTAATTTTTACATAATGTAATAAAGTACCAAATACCCACCCCTAGCGTTCGCGCTCGGAGGGCCGAGTTCGCGATTGAGAGCTGGGAGCTGGAGGATTGGTCTTTGCATTAGCGAAGACCTAGACGCGATTGCATAGAGGAGGCAAGTTGGTCATCGCGTTCGCAGGGGCGGTTCTGCGAACACGAATGGCATTTTTTGTGGGTAGAAACTGTTGTGCCTCGTGAACACGAGGCACATGCTGCATTCGCGAAGGGTACCTCTGGACGACAAAAGATTTAAGTGATGTATTTTAGGTTTTTAGCACATTCTTTCATATTTTAAACCCTAAATTTGGAAGGGCGGTTTTGTCTTGGAGATTTTCATATAAGAGGGGTAAGTGATTTCAACTCATTTTTTTGTATTACTTCAAGAATCTACATGGATTATATACAGACAAAATATGAAATTGTGTGTGTGTGGGGGGGGGGGGGTTCCTACAACTTAAGAGAGTAAATATTGAGGACTTGAGGGACGATTTGAATTTGGTTTTGGAATCTAATCACATATTTGTACTCGTGGGGTTATGGATAGTTAGGATCTACCCATTGACTGGGGTTTTGACCATATGGGTCCGAGTTGACTTTTATTGACTTGAATTGAGTAAAGATTGAAGCTTTATTGTTTGGAATTAATTTCTATAGCTTTTTTGATGTTATTGAGTTGCTTTGGCTAGATTCGAACCATTCGTAGGCTGATTTGCGAGAGAAGAGTTTTTGGAGTATTGATCTTACTCGTGTGAGGTAAGTATCATGCCTTGCTTTGGCTTGAGGGACTAGTTACTTTTGTTTTTGGTGGTGGCGTTCATGCATGGGGCAGAGCATATGTGCGTGCACTGTGTTTATCCATGTTTGGGGTAGTCTTTAGGCTATATTATGCCTTGTCTTGGATATTGTGATTCTTGTTATCATGCTTTATTTGTTTGTATGATTATGTAATTTTGTGAATCCTACTAGAGATCATGTGTAGGCTTGTTTTCCTGTTTGAACATGATACTCGTTGTTATGCAGTGTAGCAGCCTAATCTGAGCAGTAGTCGCACACTTCACACATGCATATACCTTAGCATGCTATTTTTTTCAGCCCAAGAGTATGTGATTTGATATCCGTTGATTGTATACATATATTTTTGTATATGCTATATGTGTTATGAAATGGTTTGATAGCACGTAAGATGTTTGTGCGGGTTAAGTTTTATTTTGGCACGTGAGTTATTCGTACGGTTATAACATATGAGTTATCCATGTAGCGTGTGGATAAGGATTTATTCCCCTATAGTCGTCCGTTCATGTTTCCTCTTGATGACATACACACGATTATGGAAAATTGATCAGTGTTGGATTTTGTGCATCTTCTCTATTTGCAAACGCCTTGGATGTATTTATGATTTTACTGCATATCTCCTCTATATGTTAGCTACGGAATTGTATACATGCCTTTTATGCATATATTCTCTGTATGCTGCTTTAGTTGATGAAATGATACACGACACATATCTTCTATATATGTCTCTCTTTGCGTAATTTGACGTGCCTATTTATGCATATCTTCTCTATATGTTGAACTATTTCTCTGTTTCGATGCTAGTGTATATGCTCTCTATTGCATTATTGGTTTTATCTGTATTTTATGCGTAGATTCTAGTATTGTTGCTACGCATATATATGTATTCATGAATTTTACAGTTTCAACACGTGAGTATCATTGATGATTGTCACCACTACCTTCCGATGTTAGTCATAATACTTACGGAGTACATGGATTGGTTGTAATCATACTACACTCTATACTTAATTGTGCAGATCCAGGAGTCGGACCAGCTGAGCGTTGAGTGCTGGACTATTATTGAGCTGTTAATACCGAGGTAGAGCTACTTCTAATAGCAGTCCCTGGCGTCTCCTTTGATTTTTATTATTGTTGTTATTTCAGATAAGGTATTATATTTCAGACCTGTATTCATATATTAGAGCTCATGACTCATTGTTACTAGTTCCTGGGGTGTTATGGTAATGTTTTGGTATATTTATGCTTATTCGACATTCAAACTCCTTATTTTCGTCTTTGCTATTATTTGTTTCGTAAATGATTATTGATTGGCTTGCCTAGTAAGTGGGGTTGGGTGCAATCACAACCAGTGGTGGTTTTGGGTCGTGATATGCCTTCATCATCCTTGAGTATTTTATAACCATGGCTAAAAGACAATTTAACCCCAAAGTAAAATCTGTAATATTTGATAATGCTTTAGAGTTAGGAACTTGCACTTCTCATTCTGAAATATTTTCTAGTTCTGGATTTTGCATCAAACTACCTGTGTCTATACTCCACAGCAAAATAGAGTTGTTGAGAGGAAACACATACATTAATTAGAAACCTATGGGGCATTACTTTTTAATCACATCTCCCTATTCAATATTGGGGAGAATGTTTACTTAATGCTGCCTACTTAATTAATAGGTTTCCTTCTAGAGTTTTAGCGAATAAGACTCCATATGAGGTTTTTTTGGCAAACAGCCTTCTGATGACCATCTTAAATATTTTGGGTACTTGTGTTATGTATCTACTCTCTTTGGTAAATGTTAAACCCCGTACCTTTGTACTTCATGTTCATCATATGTTAGTCGACGTAAATACGAGAAACATTTACTTTTGAAGTTACAAGCACTTAAGCTAATGCTTAGTATGTTACACTTTGTATCTTTATGCCATTTGTTCCGTGAGTGAGCTAATGTTGCATCCCGTATTTTCATTCATCAAATGCATCATATATTAATCGACATAAGTCGAGCGAATAGGGTTATATTTAAGGATATACGTGTTTTATGATGTTTAATAAGTTATAAGTAAGTGTAAACGTGTTTTATGATGTTTACGCAAGTGATAAGTATGTGTCTTTTGCATAAGCGAAAGAAGCCGCAGAAGCGTGGAGCACCTCACATCTGCGAGACCGCAGATGCGGTTAAGTACTCCGCAGAAGCAAAAACGCTGGGCAAGTTACAAAAATCAGAAGGGTCCGACTTTTTTTGTCATTTTGGAGTTCAAACACACGGTTTGGGGCAATTTTTCAGAAGGATTTCGCGAGAAAACTTGAGGTAAGTCACTTGTGATCGTTGTTAGTCAATAATATTGGAATATCATTGAGGTTTTCGACTAGATTACGTATTTTTGAGGTGAAATTAGAGGATTTGGGCCTAGGAATTTGAAAATGAGATTTGAGGATTTTAAGGTTGAGTTATTGTCGAAATTTGGTAAATTTGGTATGGTTGGACTCGTGGTTAAAGGGGAGTTCATATTTTGTAACTTTTGTCGGGTTCCGAGACGTGGGCCCCACTGGCAATTTTTGAGTGTAATTTCGAAATTTTGTGGGAAAAACTAGTATTTCTATATGGAGTTAATTCATATAATTTGTGTGGACTGAATCAAATTAATTGTGACTAAATTCGAGCCATTGAGAAGTTGATACGCATAGAATGGAATTTCTGGAGTATTGTTTAGCTTGCTCGACATTGGATTCGGCTTGTTCGAGGTAAGTAACTCTTCTAATCTTGGAGCCGAGGATATGAACCCTGACTATACATGTTATGTGTTTGGTGTTGAGGTGATGCACATGCTAGGTGACGGGAATTTGGGCGTGCACCGTGTGAACTGTGACTCCGTTATTTCTGTGGTACTGTGCAGTTACCTGAACTTATCTGTAATCATGAAATCTCTATGTTATAGAGTTATCGATTTGTGATTCATGTTAGAAACTATGTCTAGGCTACATGTTTATTCTGTTGGGACCCACTGAGGTCATTACTACTATTGAGTTATTTGATTACATTGCAATGTCATACTAAGTCATATTCATTCATTGCATATCATATCTCAGTCTCTATTGTTATTTATTGATACATCATATCATCATTTTTGGGCTAGTTGATGACTGAGTGAGGCCGAGGGCCTGCTTTTGAGATATTGATACTATAGCATATGAGTTGTCCGTGCGGATTTTAGCGCTTGGGCTGAAAGAGCCCCTCCGGAGTCTTCACACACCCCCAGTGAGCACAATTGATTTATATTGAGGGATGGATCTTTCCTGGACATGGATCTTGTCCGAAACATTTATACCTGGGGATGGATCTTTCCCACGGTCTGGATTGGCCCTACTCGGTATGAGTGATTGATGGTCAATTGATGTATATATTCCGGGATGGATCTTCCCTGGGTCGGATTGGCCATATACAGTACTGAGTGATTGAGCATGATGAGTGAAAAGAGTGAGATAGTGAGATTGAGTACTCTGAGAGTGTGAGTACATGAGTTCATCTTTGAGATACATTGCATTGACATATACACATGACATACAGGCATAGAGATGTATTTTTCTCATGCTGTACGATATCACGTCAGTCATGACTTCTCACACATGTTGGCATATGGGCATAGAGATGTATTTTACACTCGCTATCTGGAAAGAAAAATGGAGCATCTTATCTATTGTTGAAAGGATTTTTGATAAAAAGTACGGTTTTCAAACTTGCTCATATTTTTGGAAACTTCGGTAAATGACTTGGGTTTTCATTGATATACTTGAAAGGCAGAACTATTTTTTAGAAATCATGATTAAGCTGAGTATTTTATCTCTGAGTTACTTCTTTTATTCCTTGCTTTACGTTGTTATGGACTGTTGTTGGCTATTGGTGTTTGACCCGACCTTTGTTCCAGCTTGTCACTACTTTCAACCTAAGGTTAGGTTTGTTACTTATTGAGTACATGGGGTCGGTTGTACTCATACTACACTTCTGCACCTTGCGTGTAAATGTTGGATGCGGATGTTGCAGAGACCGACGGGAGCTGGATTTGAAGATGTACCTGTGTTCCAGTTGTAGCTGCTTCTTGTTCATGGTAGCCTTAGATTATAAAGATATGTTTATGTACATTTCGAACATATGATGTATTTATTTCATACTAGCTTTGTAAATTCTAATCTTAGAAGTTCATGATTTTTACTACCAGTCCTTGGGGAATGTATAAGATTTAGATATTTTCTTTTACTTAATTGTCTTGTTAAATTTCATTGGAATTGGATAGTTGATAACTGGCTTACCTAGCGGGTTGGGTTAGGTGACATCACGACTAGTTGGATTTTGGGTCAGGACTATCAGAGCTCTAGGTTCATAGGTTCTATAAGTCATGAGCAAGTGTCTAGTAGAGTTTTGCGGATCGGTATGATGGCGTCCGTACATATCTTTGAGAGGCTACAGGACATTTAGGATATACTTCAAATCTTTCTTTCTTTATCGTGCGGCATTGATTCAGCTTTAAACGTAACTCTTTGAATTCCTTCCAAGCATTTGTATGCGCATATGAGCGCTCATTATTAGTTGTGCATCGACGACTTGCGATTCTATGGACGAGGTACGAGATGTTATTTTGTGTGCTGATGATGGGCCAGTCTGGAGGACTTGAGGCCGGGTTATGACTGTGGCTTGAGAACGGGGATTTCGGTTGTGTGAGTGCATGCTTTTGGAATTATAAGTCCGATAATGTCCCTACGAGTGGAATTTATGGCTCGATGAGCGGTGGAATGGCTTTTTGATGAGTATGATGTGACTGCGGGATGTGTTAAAACGATTTGAATGTGACGAGAAGTATTTCCTTGAAATGTAAAGAAGGGTCCATTGGGTGCTTGATTTTTATTTTGATGTGACGTACAGTCTCTAGTATGAATGTTTTGAAGGATCTTTCACGTTGTTAAATTTTGGGACAAATTAAATTCCCATGTCCTGTTAATGAGTTTGGACTCAGAAAGATTAAGTAATTGCATAGTAATTGTGACTGCGACAGGGTATAACAAGATACCAATGTGAGGCTAAGCAGTGGGGTTATCCCATACGAGGTAATCTACGTAGGTGTGTTCTTATAATGTGAGTGGAGAGGTTCTTTTCTGCCAGCGGGGCGTATGTGTTAAGATTTGAATTTGAATATGGTTGAGAAAGTTGACTTGAGTGTCAAGGGAATGAATGCGAGCTTAGCGGATGATTGAGGTATTTTAATTTATGGTTGGCGTTGCATGAGCTTGTGAAGAATTTTCATTGAACTGACTACGGTATTATGGCAGTAATAGAGTATGTGTGTCGTGAGTTATCGAGTGTTTTAATCCATGGCTTTAAGCTAAGTGGGGGATCCTGCTATTGACAATTCAATTCATGGTTATAACTTGTGGATTAGTTATGACTTGCAGAGATTGAGATCGAGGATGACTCGAGTACTGAAATTCCTAAATACGGGTTATATTGCGCTTTATGAGTATATGAAAATCATGGGATGAGTGAGTTGTTATTTGTGAATGATGTAGTGCGAATGGAGTATGAATTTGATCAGTGGTGTTAAGGTAGGGTTACCTCTTTGAGTGTTTCTGTGCTAATGGGGAACGTGTCTTTCAGCCCGTTTGGGTGGTACAATTTAGATTTGAGCAAAGTGGGTGACTCTCAAGAATGTGTTAATGGATTCAAAAATGTATAAGTGGCAATTGAAAATTTTTCGGATTCGTATATCGCTAGAATCAGTTATTTACATTGGTTTGCGGTAATTCAATATGACTATAGATTCTACATTTCAGTATAAGAAAGGGAAGATGAACAATTTTAAATTTCACATAAGATCTTTCAGAGTGGATGTCTCGGTTGTGGTATTTATGGGGTGTTTAAGAAGAATACAATGACTTAAGGGCCTTAGGGCGGTGTGGTTATATGTTAGGGTGTCTTATAGTGAGCTTTGGGTAAGGATCGTAGTGTTCTGACAAGGAGAAGCGTCAACTTGAGGGTAATTCAGAAGAAACTCAGAGAAAATAGGACAACTGGGTAGTAGGCTAGACTAGTATGATAATGGTATGCTTAGTTCTTTTGGGTGATTATGATGTGCTGAGGCTCTACAGATGTTTTGGTGGCAATATTCTTGGGTTTGGTGACATGTGTGGCTTGGTCGAGTTAGAGGAATTCAGTTCTGATAGCTTTGTTATGTGCAAATGGGTTTCAAAGTGTTCTTGATGGTTTCTACCATGGTTTGAACTGGATATTTTCTGCCGGTGTGGGGAACGTGTTGTGTATTATGATTTCCTCCTGGAAGGAAGCAAGAGAAAGGATTCTAACTGATCGAGTGTGCAATTTGCTAGTGACTCAGAGTGTTAATGAGGTTCTTGTGTTTTCATGTAATGGCCTAATAGAGGCAGCGCGAGGAGTGAGACTGAGATTTGCATGTGCAAGATGGTAGTTCAGTCTTGAAGGGAAGGCCATGAAGTTTGGGCAGAATGGTAAGTTTCAGTTATTTAGACGAATGTTATAATTACTCGGTAATTCCAGAGAAGGGTGACCATTTCAGAATGGGCATTGTGTTTTGACTTACGTATGTTCATCGGCATGGTAGTACTCACATGGTTGATAAACTGCTGATATTCAAATTATTGCGATGTGGCATAGAAGAATTATGGAAGTATTCCTCGTGGGATGATCGTGCATGAAAGATGTGTTAGTCATTCGAATGCTAGAATTGGGATCAGTTATGATGATTCGTGTGTCCTATAAATTTGAAAACTGGGAGTTCTCAGAAGCATATTATTTCAGGGTTGCGACCTTTTTGAGGTGAGTATTTTATTTAAACTCAGTGGAGGCACTAGTTGCGTTAACTATTTATGATAGCTACGCGCTAAGAGTATGCATATAGGTGAGGTGTGAGCCCATGTGCGGGCATCGGGGCAAGTATCCATACTCGGAAGAATGCTTAGGCTATGATATGCCTAGAGTTGACTGTTAAGCATAAAGTTATAACGTTTCTCGTATTCGTACCTTTGTGGAGAACTATCTGGGCTATACTTGAGGTTATAAAGAGGCTAATTCCCTCAGAAAGCTTGGTAGTTACTATTTCTACTTTAACTTGCCGATTTGAGTTGTGATAGCAGATTTTGCACATGCCTACACTATGGCATGTTATTTATACCAGTCCCGAAGCATGAGAATATTATTTCATTATCATATACATGTGTAATTGCTCCTGTATGATATGCTGGGACTGGAGGCCTGTGACCATGCCGTGCGGTTGATGCTAATGTGAGCTCTAGAAGAGCTGCTTACCATTGTTAGATTCGTGTGTCTTGGCTCTACTATATATGATGAGCTTATAGCATTGCAGTTGTGGTGGTGCTTGTTGAACTTTCAATATGGTTCTCTTCTTTAAGATATTTTCAATTTTCATTTTGGGTACTCGGATTGCACAGTTGTGGCTTGGGTTATATTGGTGTGGCGTGTCTGTGGGATAGTTGTATTTAATAATATATGGTCATTGGACCTAGAATGGGTACTATCAGGTTTGATTACGGTATATTTGGGAGGATGACATTGAAAGTCAGCTTAGAAAATGATTATGGTTCTGGTTGGGGCGAGAGAGCTCCATGACTTGTTGATCTAATAAGGGGTTATGAGATTCTGCGTGTTTCCTTTATTATCAGCAGTGTATGAAGGTTTTGGAATGAGGTTTGGCTTGATATGGGGTTTAATACTAGTACCGGGTTAGTTGGAGTAGTTAATGTGATCGGGAATGGTGTTGCGAGCATGCGAGATGTGTAGTATGTTATGTGTATATATTTGGGGTTATGGTTATGGCTTGATACAGCTTGTTCAGACTCATACAGTGTTTAGATGTGAGATTCGTATCTTGAAAAAGAATTCTGAATGTTGGAAATTTGGGTTCTAAGTTTTATGGACTAAAGTTAAAGTAATGATATTCAATTATGTTATATTGTTAGGCCTATATGGAATAGGGTGGCGTGGGATCACCCCCGGGTATTTGCGTAGTAAGATGGAATAGTGATTTGATGGCTTGAAAATAACTCTTAGCATGTTCGAGGACGAACGTATGTCTAAGTGGGGGAGAATGTAATGACCTGGCCGGTCATTTTGAGTATCACAGCCCCGTTCCCCTATTTACTGCTCAATTTATGCTTTACAGTTGCTATGTGACTTGTCGGGGTAATTGTATCGGGTCCGGCGAGGTTTTGAAATGAAATGAGACACTTAATCTCCAAGATGAAAACTTAAGTCAAAAAGATTGACCGGATGTTGACTTATAGGTAAACGACCTCGGAATAAAGTTTTGATGATTCTGATAGCTCCGTATGGTGATTTTGGACTTAAGAGCGTGTTCGGAAAATTATTTGGAAGTCCGTAGTAAATTAGGCTTGAATTGGCTAAAATAGAAATGTAAGTTTGGAAGTTTGACTTGGGAGTTAATTTTTTGATATCGGGGTCGGAATCCGATTCTGGAAATTTGAGTAGGTCTGTTCTGTCATTTATGACTTGTGTGCATAATTTGAGGTCAATCGGACTTGATTTGAAAGGTTTCGGCATCGAATGTAGAAGTTGAAAATTTTTAGTTTTATTAAGCTTGAATTGGGGTATGATTCGTGGTTTTAGCATTTTTTGATGTGATTTGAGGCCTCGACTAAGTTCGTATAATGTTTTAGGACTTGTTGGTATATTCGGTTGAGGTCCCTGGGGCCTCGGGTGAGTTTCGGATGATTAACAGATCAAATTTGGACTTAAGGAAATGCTGAAAATTTTCTATTGCTGGTGTCTTCGCACCTGCGCATGAGGGACCGCAGGTGCGAGCTCGGAAAAGCGAGCTTGGAAGCGCCGAAGCGTAATTGGATTGGCAAGGGTAGGGGTCGCAGGTGTGCACGCAGGACCACAGAAGCGAACTCGCACTTGCAACGAGTTGATCGCAGAAGCGTAAGTGAGAGGGGAGGGGCCTCATCGCAGAAACGGCTTGGGTTCCGCAAATGCGAGGCCGCAGAAGCAGACCTCTTATCCGCAGAAGTGGGGAAGACCTCGCATTTACGAGACTACAGATGCGGTTATGTACTCCGCAGAAGCGGAAACGCTGGGCAGGCTACAAAAAACAGAAGGGTCCGACATTTTTTTTGTCATTCTGGAGTTCAAACACACGGTTTGGGGTGAATTTTCAGAGGTATTTCACGAGAAAACTTGAGGTAAGTCACTTGTGATCATTTTTAGTCAATAATATTGGAATATCATTGAGGTTTTCGACTAGATTACGTATTTTTGAGGTGAAATTAGAGGATTTGGGCCTAGGAATTTGAAAATGAGATTTGAGGATTTTAAGGTTGAGTTATTGTCGGAATTTGGTAAATTTGGTATGGTTGGACTCGTGGTTAAAGGGGATGTTTCGAAATTTTGTGGGAAAAACTAGTATTTCTATATGGAGTTAATTCATATAATTTGTGTGGATTGAATCGAATTAATTGTGACTAGATTCGAGCCGTTCAGAAGTTGATAGGCGCAGAATGGAATTTCTGGAGCATTGTTTAGCTTGCTCGATATTTGATTCGGCTTGTTCGAGGTAAGTAACTCTTCTAATCTTGGAGCCGGGGGTATGGACCCTAACTATACTTGTTATGTGTTTGGTGTTGAGGTGACGCACATGCTAGGTGACGGGCGTGTGGGTGTGCACCATGTGAATTATGACTCTGTTATTTCTGTGGTACTGTGTAGTTACCTGAACTTATCTGTAATCATGAAATCTCTATGTACTAGAGTTATCGATCTGTGATTCATATTAGAAACCATGTCTAGGCTACATGCTTATTCTGTTGGGACCCACTGAGGTCATTACTGTTGTTGAGTTATTTGCTTACATTGCAATGTCATACTCAGTCATATTCATTCATTACATATCATATCCAAGTCTCTGTTGTTATTTATTGATACATCATATCATCATTTTTGGGCTAGTTCATATCATTATAAACCCGAGAGACTGGAGAGGTTAATGACTGAGTGAGGCCAGGGGCCTGATTTTGAGATATTGATACTATAGCACGTGAGTTGTCCGTGCGGATTTTAGCACTTAGGCTGAAGGAGCCCCTCCGGAGTCTGCACACACCCCCCAGTGAGTGCGGTTGATTTATATTGAAGGATGGAGCTTCCCTGGACATGGATCTTGTCCAAAGCATTTATACCTGGGGATGGATTTTCCCCACGGGCTGGATTGGCCCTACTCGATACTGAGTGACTGATGGTCAGTTGATGTATATATTCCGGGATTGATCTTCCCTGGGCCGGATTGGCCATATACAGTACTGAGTGATTGAGCATGATGAGTGGAAAGTGTGAGACAGTGAGATTGAGTACTCTGAGAGTGTGAGTACATGAGTTCATCTCTAATATACATTGCATTGACATGTACACATGACATACATGCATAGAGATGTATTTTTCTCATGTTGTAAGATATCACGTCATTCATGACTTCTCACACATGTTGACATATGGGCATAGAGATGTATTTTACACTCGCTATCTGGAAAGAAAAATGGAGCATCTTATCTATTGTTGAAAGGATTTTGGGAAAAAATTACTATTTTCAAACTTACTCATATTTTTGGAAACTTCGGTAAACCACTTGGGTTTTCACTATTATACTTGAAAGGCAGAACTATTTTTTTGAAATCATGATTAAGCTGAGCATTTTATACTTCTTTTATTCCTTGCTTTACGTTGTTATGGACTGTTATTGGCTGTTGGTGTTGGACCCGACCTTTGTTCTAGGTCGTCACTACTTTCAACCTAAGGTTAGGTTTGTTACTTATTGAGTACATGTGGTCGGATGTACTCATACTACACTTCTGCACCTTGCATGCAGATGTTGGATGTTGATTTTGCGGAGACCGACGGGAGATAGATTTGAAGATTATAAAGATCTGTGTTCCGGTTGTAGTTGCCTCTTGTTCATGGTAGCCTTAGATTATAAAGATCTGTTTATGTATATTTCGAACATATGATGTATTTATTTCATACTAGCTTTAGAAATTCTAATCTTAGAAGCTCATGATTTGTACTACCGGTCCTTGGGGAATGTATAAGATTTAGATATTTTCTTTTACTTAATTGTCTTGTTAAATTTCATTAGAATTGGATAGTTGATAACTGGCTTACCTAGCGGGCTGGGTTAGGTGCCATCACGACTAGTTGGATTTTGGGTCGTGACACATATGTTCGGAGTAAGACTAGGAATATTAAGATGGTAAGAAGATCATATTATGAGGTATTTGAATCATATAATAGTCGTAGATTAAGCTTTGAAGTCAAGCAAGTTTTAAAATAAAAGTTTGCAAAAGTTATCGTAAGTTACATTCACAAATTTACTAAAACTTGGGTCTAATGTCACTGAGCTTTTCTCCCAATATACTTGGAGTAACAGAGTCATCTATCTAGAAAATTGAAGGTCTACAAGTCTAGTTTCGAACGCATTAAACCGTTTGTCAATACGATATCGGAATAGGGTGATATTTACATATTTGTGAAAATGCACAGACAACCCTATTGAGACCCACATAGGCGGTGGAAAGTTCCACCTTTCTATTAAAGCTATGCAGCCCTTTCTTCGCCTCATTTTTCATCCAAACCTGAACCCTAAGCTACTAAAAAGCTCCCAATATCTTCTCCTAACATTCAAGTAAAGTTCTACAAGAAATTAAACTGCTTTGTTCCTTGAAGATCATACAAGTGTAAGAGAAAACTTGTTCTTCCCTTGTTGTAGTGAGATTGAAGTTACTTCAAGTTGAAGCAAGGTATAAGGGGGTTGATTTCGTGAATCCAAGGTAAGACTCACCCTCTCCTACATGTATAAGATTGTAATGAAGTCTTTGAAGTGTTGTTCGATTAAGAACTCATGAGATAAAGGACAGAAATCATATTAAAAGTGTTGTGTTATAGTGTACTATCTAGAAGCTATGTTTGTGATATGTTGTGACTGGAAATAGGTGGAATAGCTTGGATATTATGTGGTTAATGTTGTTCTTGTGTTGTTGCCATTGTTAAGGGCTTGAGGAAAGAATAGAGAAGTAGGGGAGGTGCTGCCCAATTTTGTTTAAGCAAGCTTGCCGCTCGTCGGTTATCGAAATGCTCTTAATATAGATAAAAGGTATATTTTCATCTTGTAGACTAGCGTACTAGTGAGTCACTTGTGGTAGCATGAAGACAAAAATACAGTTGAGATATGCAAGTTCTTCCTTCCTTCTTCTGGCATGATTTTGTAAGTCACGTTACCCTTATAAGAGATTAAAGGGGACATGTTTTCGCGTATGCTCTTTGTCGACGAATTAAGGTCATCTATAAGTTCATGACGTTAATATAGATAAGTTGTAAGTTGTCCATAGTGTTCCTTCATAGATATTCCCTAGAAGTGACTAGAGCACCAGGAAGCTTGTATTTTATATAAGACAAGAAGTGTAATCTCCGATTGATTGTTACATATAAACGGCATAACGAGCTACAGGTCTTGCACAATCGATAGAATAACTTAATCACTAGAAACAGAACATTTTAGTTCAATACAGATAGCCATAACCTCCCTAGTGTTAGGGAGAGAAGAATGTAAGTTAAGAAAGGGAATAAGCTGCCTAAACACGAGTCCCCTTGTAGATTAAAGATTTCGGACAAATAAGCTAACCAACTAAGATAACGTTATATAAGTTGTAGAATCAGATTGTAATAGGGCCACGCAATAGCCGTATACATACTTAGATAGACATGAACTTCCTAAAGCTAAAGGAAGCCGCATATGAGTAATGAACGTAAGAAGCAGTTTAAAGGAAAGGATTTCACAAATATGAATCATGAGTTATAGAGAGTATTGGACGAGTTTATTTTATTCTAAGTACGAGTACCTAGCTTATAGATTGTTGATTGCTCAATGTTGTTTGATGTTGCATATACATAAGTATGGGCCCTATGGATGGTCACTAGTGAGGGCATAGGTGCACAATAAGGGGTGGTTATGGATGGCCAGGAGCATGCATAGCCAAATCTAAGTATGTGAGCTGTATGGATGGTCTGCTTAGCTACACGCGCGTGCTACCAAACACTTATGGTTTTAGTGTTCCTTACAGACGGTCTGTGTTGCTACACGTAAGAGCCACTTTATGTTCATTTTGTATGAATAGACGACGATGTAATAAAAGATCAGAAATCCAGTTAGGGATAGTTCATAGTACTATGACAGTATAAGTGTGTAGTTAGACAGAGGGACCGAGAGGTCCAAGCGATTGTCATCTGGTAAGCCGATCGAGAGTACATGGTAAGTCCATTTTTGTTCTTATCTTTCAGAAGAGATTCTACTAATTCATTCATATTCTTTAGTTTTCGAGTTTATATTATTTTCTACCTACATACTTGGTATATTTTGTTGTAGTGATGTCCCATTGCTGCGGCATTACATTTCATGCATGCATATGCAGGTAATTAGTTTGATGAGCCCTAACAGTAGACATAGTTGATATTCAGCGGAGGATTGGTAAGACTCCATTTCATTCAGAGCGCAACCGAGTCTAGAGGTCTAGAGGTTATGGTATCGAAGTTTTTCTACAGACTTATTTGTAGGACGAGGACCTGTCCCGACCATGTTTGATGTCAGATACTGTTAGAGACTTTATAGATACAGGTTCAGTATGCACAGTATGTTAGTGGCTTTGCCGGCCCTCATTTATGTTTTCATTTTGGGTTGTCTGGTATTGATACTCATAGTGGTCTCCTCAGCTCGAACATATATTGATGCTTTATGTATGATGGCTAGATAATATGACGCTTGCCTGCCTATGATGTATTACGAGTTGCGGCCATATTGGCCATGGTAGCTTATAGTGCGATACAGTTCGGCCATGTCGGCCTATGTACATTATGGGTTACGTCCAGCATTCAAGAGTTGTAGAGTGATTCGCTCATGCCAGTACGGCATCAGGTGTCGGCCATGCCTCACGTAGGTTGGAATGTGATAAACTTGGTATCAAAGAAAGACGGGTCGTAGGGAGTCTACAAAGTAATGTCTAGTAGAGTTTTATTTATGGATGTGTTATGCACCATATTTATAAACAAGAAGCTATATGGCATTTAGGATTGGTTACCCTTCTTTCTAATCTAGATCGTGTTGTATAGAGTTGAGTCATAAGGAGTCAATGTCTAACGCCTATTCGATAAAGGTTGTATAGAGATGCCTAACACTAGAATAGCTACAGCTAGTCAGAAGGGTCATACTATTAAGGGGGGATGGTTCTAGTAGACCACCCCAATTGATATAGATAAGTATAAGGTTCGGGTTGAGTCTTTTTCCCGAGTATCCCCTGCTCTACCAGCACCAGAGGAGCTTCATAGAGCTCCAGCATCTCCAGTATTCCCACCAGTCCCTACTGATCAGGATCTCAGGAATGTTGTATATTTTTTTACCCAGTTAGTAGCTATACAGGACAAACTAGAGTGCCAGCTAGTGCGGACCTTCTGAGGGACCCCGGGAGTTTGAGGGTCCGCGAGTTTATTGCTTTGATCCCTCCAGAGTTCACGGGGACAAATCACTATAAGGATCCCCAAGATTTTATTGATCAACTTTACAAGATCTTTCAAGTTATGCATGCTTCTGTGACGGAAGCGGTGGAGTTAGTAGCTTTTAGGTTGTGAGATGTAGCTATGTATTTGTATGATTCATGGGAATTATCCAGTGGGCAGAATGTGCAACCAACAAAGTAGGGAAAATTCTCCAGTGCCTTCCTGGACCATTACTTACCATTAGAGATTAGGGAGGCCAAGATTGAAAAATGTTTAGCCCTACAACAAGGTGACATGAGTGTTCGCGAGTATAGCCTCAGGTTTGATTCGTTGGCAAGGTATGCCTCATCTTTGATTTATATGAGGCGAGCTAGGATACATTGATTTGTGACAGGGCTGGCACCAGAGTTAGTTGAAGCTTGTACTACAGCCTCGCTGAATGACAATATAAACATATATCGAATTCAGGCTTTCGCCCATAATCTAGAGAAGTGTAAACAGTGACAGCAGATAGAGCAAGCTCGAGATAGGCAGCAAGGTAAGAAATACAGGCCGATTGAAAAGTATGTAGGGGCATCCAAGTAGTAGTAGGTCTTAGAGGAGACGAGGTCAATCACCCGTACAAGCGGGGCAATTTATCAAGGCCTCAGGAGACCCAATATTCTTAGAGTAATCAGTTGAGAATAGGTCAAGGATCAAGGGAACAAGGAGTGCAAGATCAAGAGAATGTTGGACATATGAAACCACCTCTATGTGAGTAGTGAAGAAGGAGACATGAGATATCGTGCTTACAAGGTACATATGCTTATTTCAGATATGGCACCCCCAGGAATATGGCACGGAATTGTCTAACATTGATTCATGTGGGTATTAGTCATTCGGGATAGCCTATGAGTTCAGTACTTTCGCTTCAGCGTGGCAGAGGTAGAAGGGGAGCATCAGGCTTGAGAGGGTACCATAATCAGATGTATGCATTAGGAGATCAGTGGGACCTCGAGCCCCCATCTGAGAGACATTTAGGTATGTTACCTATACGTTAGTGAGCCTTTATTTATCTAGTATGATGTTAGAATATGTAGTTAACTCTATTAACAATGGAGATAGAAAGTCGTATTCAAGATGAGTCATAGTGAAGTATCGTTAAGAGGTGGAAAGGCTAAATAAGATAATGAATCCGGTAGTAGCTCAGAAACCCCAGAACTCTCGAGATAAGATGTAAATCATAGTAAGAACCAAGTAATATAGACATGGTAAGATTAATAAGCGATGATCATGACAAGGAAAGTGATAACCTTTGGTAAGGTATTATACATTAGAATGTTCGATAAGTAAGACGATGACTTCTAGCATAAGATCATGGCGAGGGCCAAGAGGGAGCCCAATTTGTAAGTTATAAGCGGGATTAGAACGTGTTAACTATGTTTAAACCCAAAGATAATGAGAAACAAGATAGAAGCCGTAACTATAAGTTAGTAACATTCGTAAATATAAATCTTTGGATAAGGATTATAGTCACGATGAAGGTAAAGATATAGAGTATAACATTCGAGGATGAATGTTTCTAGGGAGGGGGTGATGTTACACCCGTACCTTTATACGTCATGTTCATCGTAACTTAATTGATGTAAGTACGAGAAAAATTTACTTTTGAGGTTACAAGCACTTAAGCTCATGTATAGTATGTTACACTTTGTACCTTTATGTCATTTGTGTTTTGAGTGAGTTAATGTTACTCCCCGTATTTTCATACATTAAGTGTGTCGTAAGTTAATCGACACAATCCTAGAGAATAAGGTTATATTTAAGGATAAAAGTTTTTTATGATGTTTAAGCAAGTGATAAATTAGTGTCGTAAAGATTAGAGGCTAAATAAAGTGAAGAAACAAGTTCGTCAATGTCGGCAAATTGGGATTATTATAACCCGTACTTTAGGGGTAATACTAGAAGTTTTTAATATGATAAGAAGGTCATGTTATGAGGTATTTAAATCATATAATATTCGTATTTTAAATTTTGAAGTCAAACAAGTTGTAAAACAAAAGTCGGCAAAGTTATTGCAAGTTAAGTTTTTAAGTTTATCAAAATTTGGGTCTAATCTCACTGAGCTTTTCTTCCAATATACTGGGATTTATGATTTCATCCACACACCAAATTGACAGTCCACGCGTCTAGTTTCTAACACACTAAACCGTTCATCGATACGATGTCGCAGTTGATAGATATTCATATTTTTGCGAGACTGCACAGACAACCCCGTTAGGACCCATATAGTTGGTGGAAAGTTCCACCTTTCTATAAAGCACTGCAGCCCTTTCCCCACCTCATTCTTAGACCAAAACTGAATCATAATCTCCTAAAAAGCTCCCAAGACCTTCTCCTACCATTCAAGTAAATTTCTACAAGAAATCAAAGTGGTTCTTTCCTTGGAGATAAATTACTTCAAGTTGAAGCAAGGTATAAGGGGGCTGATTTATTGCATCCAAGGTAAGGTACCCCCTCCCCTACATGTATAAGATTTTAATGAAGTCTTTGAAGTATTGATTAGGAACTTATGAGATAAAGGTCAGAAATCGTACTTAAAGTGTTGTGCTGTAGTTGACTATTTTGAAGCCATGTTTGTGATATGTTGTGGCTAGAAATAGATGGAATGGCTTGGATATGATGTGGTTAATGTTGTTCTTGTATTTTTTTCTATTGTTAAGGGCTTGAGGAAAGTAAAGAGAAGAGGGGGGGTGCTGCTGCTCGATTTTGTATAAGCTTGTAGTTTGCCGCTCGTCGTTTGTCGATATGTTCTTAGTATTGATAAAAGCTATGCTTTCATCTTGTAGACCAGCATATTGGTGAGTCACTTGTGGTTTTGTGAAGAATAGCTACGGTTGAGGTATGTAAAGTCTTCCTTCCTTATTTTAGCATGAGTTTGTTAGTCATGTCACCCTTATAAGAGATTCAAGGGGGCAAGTTCTTGTGTATGCTCTTTGTCGACAGATTAAGGCCATCTATAAGTTCATGAAGTTAATATAGATAAGTTGAAAATAGTCCGCAGTTGTCCTTCATGCATATTACCTAGAAATGAGTAGAGCACGGGGAAGTGGTATTCTATATAAGACAAGAAGTGTAATATCTGATTGATTGTTACCTATAAACGGCTTAACGAGCTAGAAGTCTTGCACAAAATGACTTAATCGCTAGAAATAGATCATAATAGTTAAGTAAAGATAGCCATAACCTCCCTAATATCATGGAGAGTAAAATATAAGTTAAGAAAGGTAATAAGCTGCCTAAACACGAGTCCCCTTGTAGATTAAAATTTTTGGACAAACGAGCTAACCAACAAATGTTAACATGAAAGTAGAAGAAGATAAAGTTATATAAGTTGTAGAATCAGATTGTAATAGGGCCATGCGATAGTCGTACATATCCTAGGATAGACATGAACTTCCTAAATCTAAGGAAAGTAGGATATGAGTAATTAACGTAAGAAGCGGTTTAAAGAAAATGAGTTAACAAATACGAATCATGATTTACAGAGAGTAATGGAAAAGTTTATTTTTTTTATAAGTACGAGTACCTAGCTTATAAATTATTGATTGTTGAATATTATTTGATGTTGTATATACATAAGTATGTGCCCTATGAACAGTCACTAGTGAATGCATAGGTGCACAACAAGGGTCGTTATGGATGGCCAGGAGCACGCATAGCCAAACCCGAGTATGTGAGTCGTACGGACGGTCTGCTTAGCTACGCGTACGTTCCACCAGACACTTATGGTTGTAGTTCACCTTACAAATGATCTGCCTTGCTACACGTAAGAGCCACTTTATGTTCAGTTTGTATGAATAGACGATGATGTAGTAAAAGATTAGAAATCTAGTCATTAGAGATAGATCAGAGTATTATGACAGTATAAGTTGTGTAGTTAGATAGAGGGACCAAGCGGTCTAAGCAATTGTGATCTAGTAAGCCGATCGAGAGTACATGGTAAGTCCATTGTTGTTCTTATCTTTCAGCAAATATTCTATTGATTTATTGATATTCTTTAGTTTTCGAGTTTATATCTATTATTTTCTGCCCTACATACTTGGTATATTTCGTTATAGTGACGTCCAATTGTTGGGGTGCTGAATTTCATGATAGCTTATAGTACGATACAGTTCAGCCATATCGGCCTAGGTATATTCTGGGTTACGTCCTGCATTCAAGAGTCGCAGAGTGAGTCGCTCGGACCAGTACGGTATCGGGTGCCGGCCACGCCTCACATAAGTTGGGGTGTGACAGTTAAAAAAAAGGTACAAGGTTATGGATCTATAAACAAAGCAAGCCACTTTCTCTATAGATGTTATTTTTCTATGAATCTGTATACCCTTTTGCACCTAAACTACCTTGGAATCCAATGATTCCTCTTTCGAATTTAGATCTCTCTTTTGAGTTGCGAGATAATACTTTTGATGTGGATAGTCAGGTTAACCTGAAGTAAATATTAAATCCAGGATCATTCTAATTTTTACTCAGATAGATCTTCTTCTCCCTCTGTTCTCTCTCCACCTAATAGCATATTCCTTGCATCATTTTCTGGTGAAGAAACACCACTTTTTTCTTAAGAATTTAGAAAATTTAAGAGAACACATAAGATTACAACTCATCCCAGTGACTTTGTACTTAATGCAGTATTTTATACAGAGCTTATTGATTCTTGTTTTGCTGCCACTCATTCAGCACCTTCTATCTCTTTTTTTGCATTTTTTGTTACTAACCAAAAGTTTCTGAATTCGCTTTATTATATTTTCGAGACTAACTCTTATTCCTATTCTGTTATGCACCATGATAGGCAAGAAGCTATGGCTAAGGAACATGATGCTTTGGTTTCCAATCAGATTTGGGAAGTGGTTGAACTCCTTCCTAGGAAGAAAACATTACCTTGCAAGCGGGTATACAAAATAAAATATAAGACTAATAAAAGTGCTAAAAGTTTAAAAGCAAGGCTAGTGATAAGAGGTGACACTCAAAGAGAAAGGATTTTCCCAAAAAACCTTCTATCCAGTTGTCAAAATAATAACGATAAGGTATTTGTTAGCAATTGTGGTCAAGAAAGGATGGAGACTATTTCAATTGAATATGAATAATGCTTTTCTTCACGGAAACTTAGATGAGGAGGTCGACATGAAGTATTCAACTGGTATGCAGCCCCCAACACCTAATCATATACGCACACTTAGAAAATCACTCAATGGGCTTCGTTAAGCATCTCGTCAATGGTACAAAAGATTGACTGCAACACTCAATTTCAAGGCCTATTCTCATTCAATGAACGATTACTCTCTATTTTTAAAAAAAGAATGAAGATCCAACTTCTATTTGACAGTATATGTGGACGACATTCTCTTAACCGGTAATGACAACATTGAGCTTCTTGACTTAAAGATGTTTTTGGACACATAGTTTAAAATTAAAGACCTTGTTCTTCTGAGGAATGGAAATACCGAGAGATGCCGGTGAAATAATTTTAAGTCAGACAAAATTCACCCTTGACCTTCTGTCTGATTTTTTTATTTTATTCTTTTACTTTCCATCTGAATTTGATTCCCTGAATCAAAACCTATCTCCTTGTTTTTTGCAATTCAAATTGGGGAGCTTGTCCGAACACGTGAAGATATGTGAGTGAATTCTTTATTAGTCTTGGGGGATCCCTAATTTCGTAGAAGTTTGAGAAACAGATTTCAATTCCTTGTCATCCGCTGAAGCTGAATACAAATCAATGTGAAGAGTAGTTGTGAAGATTACTTGGTTGGTACATCTCCTATATATCTAATCTCCCAGTATCACTCATGCTTCCTATTTCACTTTTCTCATTAAGTTAAGCTGCAATTCATATAGCAAAAAATCTAATTTTTTATGAGCGAACGAAGCATGTAGAGCTCGACTGCCATTTCATTCGTCACAATATGTGTCCTAATTTCTCTCTTGTTTGTTCCATCGACCTCTCAATTATCAAACGTTTTCACGAACTTGCTCTCTGGATCGCAACATTATGAGCTTTTGGGCAAGTTGGGTGTGTCTTCTGCCCTTCCAACTTGAGGGGGAGGTGTTAGTGATACTAAATTGCAAGGTGTAAAGAATAATTCTGATGCTCCTATGGTGATCGAAGTTTGGATTTGATATTGGATTTGATGGAGAAATCTGAGTTATCTCCTAACTCAGCATTAGATACAAAGCCTAATTGTTTTGTCCCTGGATACATGGAGCTAAAAAATAATTTTGATTCAAATACATGTAGACGATAGAAATCAACCCAAACATAGCTGGAGACAACACGTAACAAGCTCATGACAGCTTTTTATTAGATTTTTTTTTCTTTTTGTTTGTGTATAATTTGTACACATTTTGTACACATTGTTATAAGTCAGCAATAGAATTTTAGCACATACAGATAGGTAGTACCCATACTCTTATATAAAATCAACCTAGTACCATGAGAAAAAAAAATTATACGGAAGAAATTTTCTCTCAAGATCTTTCTCATTTTCAATAATTTTCTTGAAAAGCTTAGATAACTTTCTTATCTGTCCAGGACACCAATTGGTTTTCTTATGCTGATTCTTGCCTTGTTATTTACCCCACTGTGAAAAGCTTTCTCCATTATCACAAGTTTCTTACATAAATTAGATATCAAATAAATCTTTATAGGAATCTCTAATGAAATTATACTTGATTCTTTTAGCTTAGTTGCCCCTCAGATAATTATCTTCATCTCATATCTCACATTTATTGCTTCTTGTAATGTGGCATTCTTTCTCCTTGAATCTGCAACTTTATGTGCATTCTCATGTGAATTTAATGATCTTTAAACATTAGTATTACTCTCTCTGTCTCATATTATCTGTCGTATTTTTTTTTTACGCATCCCTTAAGAAATATTAATTAGGAAAGGAATTAGACAATTATAGCTTTATTTATGTCTTAAAATAAAATCTCTTTTATGTATTTATCTCCATCTACAAGAACAATTATTATTAAGGGTAAAAAAGGAAAAGAAAATTCAATTTTGTCTTGAACTTCTAAAATGACAAATAATTTGAGACAACTATTTTTAGTAATCACGATTATTAATATGAGACATAGGGAATATTTGTTTATTGATATTTACTAGTGGATTTATAGAGGGATAGGATAAGAATGGGAAGGGCATCGACGGAATTTTTAGCGACGGTCGATGGTAAAGAGGAGTGGTGGCGTAAAAAGGACGAGGAGGAAGAGAGAGAGTTGATAATGTTTGGGGTGTGTTTAGTTTTAAGCTTGGACACATGGCAGCTTCTGATTTGCTGGAGACAAATTATTTTTTAATAGATGACCCTTAGTCAACACGGTTATAAAAGGGCATTTCGGTCGAGTCTTACCATTTATTTCTGCAACAGACAGCAAGGATATATTTAAACTTATTTGGTAACGGTAAGGGCACAACTAAGATCAATATTGCTCCATTTTGCATAGTTCAGGAGCTGTTTTAGACCTTTTCCCATCGAGAACGATAAATGACAAATTAGCATGGGATAAAATTTCTTTTGTTCTCCAACTTTATCTGTTAAATCAAACTTCCTTTCAAATTTTTAGCTATAGAAAATTTTCTTGTCCTGTGACTTTTCTGTTCATTGGCCTGCCAATTGACTGGAAAATATGAGGATGAAAATGGCTCACAATATTAAAGAAAAATATATATCTAAGTTTTTTCTCACAATATTCTCCTTAAAAGCCTGCCTCAATTGAGGAGAAGGTAGATGCAAGGCCGGTTTAGAATCCTTGCGTAGCAAAGGAGAAAAAGCATTTTCACATGTTTCAGGCAACTGGAGTATACCCTTCTAAGATTTCCACCACCCCTTTTTCTCTCCTTTTATTTTTAAACAACAACAACATTCCAGTATAATCCCACTAGTAAGGTCTGGAGAAGATAGTTTGTACGCAGATCTTACCCCTAGTGAGGTCTGGAGAGGGTAGTTTGTACGCAGACTTTACCCCTAGTGAGGTCTGGAGAGGCTGTTTCCGATAGACCCTCGGCTCCCTCCCTCCAAGAACTCTCCACCTTGCTCTTGGGATGACTTGAACTAACAACCTCTTGGTTGGAAGTGAAGGATGCTCACCACTAGAGCAACTCACTCTTGTCTTGTATTTTTAAACAAAAAATATAATAATAACAAAATGAAGCCTGTCCCCAAAAGTCTTTTGTATCTTACTAGCCATGAATGTGAAATAATAGCACCAGATAAAGAACAAATCAAAGGATATCAGGACTTACCATGGCTTTAGTAACTTCTATTTTGTCCTCTAGACAAAGTTGGATGACATTTTTTTTAAAAATTACATTGGGGGCGTGTTTTATTAATTTCTAATCCTGGAAAAACTAGATAACTTTATCGCTATTTCTGTTAAACTAGAGGAACATTTACTCCAGTCCATTAAGTGATTTCATGGGTTTATTCTGAAGAAATGGAAGTATACAACATTCAGTATCGCAAAGGCACAAAAAATATGTGCAACGTACAATTATTTCGATGTAATAATGAAGAAAAATCAAATTAAATCAGTATACTTTCAATCTACTTAAGATACTGCCATTGAACTATGTAGTGACTATATTAATTTGTAGGTTGCATGAGCCTCACTTTTGCACGAGATCGCAAGTTCGAGTTAGCTTTTGTATGTTTATAGGTTTGGCAGAAGTGGATTTAATATTTGACGTTATGTGTTCCTACACTGATCTCAAATTATTATTTTATAATAATTGTATTTACAATTAAATATTTATAGATATTTAATAAATTTCTTAATAGAAATACAAAGTTTGCTCAAAAACTACGGGTTCTAGTGAATTATACTCTACATCCGCCATTGAAATTTGGAGCTTATACCATTTGTAAGCAAACTGAGTAACTGACCATTGAGTTAATAAAAATATATCACATAGCGGTTGGCCAAAGAGAAAGAGGTTCTAAAAGACTTCACTTTACCTACTAGATTTTTAGATGCTAGGTTGGGCAGAAAATAAATGAAACGAAGTAATCAATTTTATTAGGAAAATATCACTATCAATTTTTAACTTGAAGTCAACAATATTGACTAACATATGCAACATGTTACTCTAATAAAGGATGCCTTTTGAAATGATGAAAAAATTGAATTGTTTTTGGTTATATATTGAATATTTATAGCAGAAAGATTTGAAAATTTGTCCTTTCCTTCTTCTTTTCTTTTTTTTTTAAAAATTGTCTCTGTTGCTAAAGTGACAAAAGTTCGTAAAAAAATTGCCAATATTTTATTATATTCTCCAATTTCTTATAGGGGGAATGGTCCAAAAATGCCTATCAATAGAGTAAATTTGTGGTTAGTTTGAATCGGTTCCAAACATGGCTTTATTACTAGTGGGATGATTCAAATTTGTCCTTCAACTATGGGAAAAAAGAATAAATTTGCCCTCAATTTGACTTTGGTCCCAAATATGCCTTTATAATGAGTGAACTAGTTCATATTTGCCCGTCAAAACTATCAGAATTTATTTTCAATCAATCCTTTTATTTAAGCGTCAATTTTATTTGACTTCTATTTCTAAAACAATGAGAGGAAGAATAAAAGAAAAGAAAAAAACATGCCAAATTTGTTCTTCAAAAATACATCAAAAGCAGAGATTCACAAAATATTCTGTTTTGCTCATAGGATAATTAATAAGTTTTCTCTCTTTTAATTTTATCTTTGTAGAGATCAATACTTTCTTGTCTACTCAACTATAATTATATGCATAATTTTTTCTCAAAAGAAATAAAATTATTCTTTTATGGATTTTATTCTTTCTGGCATGACTAATGGAATCTGGGGATGATGTGTACGCAGACTTTACCACTACCCTGGGGTACAGAGACTGTTTCCGATAGACCATCGGCTCCCTCCCTCCAAAAATTCCCCACTTTGCTCTTGGGGTGACTCGAACTCACGACCCCTTGGTTGGAAGTGGAGGGTGCTCACCACTAGAGCAACCCTCTCTTGTCACAAAGTTACGTATACTTAATAGCTCTCTGTAATTTCTTCATTTATTATTAATTATTTCTCACTGATTTAAGAATTTTAATTTTATTTGGGTTGAAGATTATTTATTTTGCCATGAAAAAAATTGATTTTCTAGAATTGGTGTTTTGTTTAATTATTGTTAAATTTAGTAGACTAAACAAATTTAAATAGGGGGAAGGCAGGAATGTGATGAACAATTAAATATTTTCGGCTCTTTTGATCATTTGGGTATATGTAATTTTTCTGGTTAAAACTTTTTACAAGGAAACTTTGGGGTTAAGATTATAAGTTTTATAGTGTCACTCTATCTTAATAATAAAGTATATTTTAAAGGGTACAAATAAGAAGTTGAAAGTTCGTTAGTTTTGTGGGGGCAAATTTGAAGCAGCCCACTCATGGTAAATGCATATTTGAGACCAAAGTCAAATGGAAAGTAAATTTATTCTATTTATCATACTCGAGGAATAAATCTAAGCCAATCCACTAATAATAAGGACATATTTGAGATAAAATTCAAAATAAGGTAAAATTAATTCTATTTCCCGTAATTAAAGGACATTTTTGACCCTTTTCTATTCTCATAAAACAAGTTGAAGAAAATCATGAAAAGAATGTCCGGTCAAAGTTCACTAAGTCTGTAACTAGCTTTTCATTCTTTCTCTATTAAGATGGTACCCAGAAAAGGTAGAAAAAAATAACAAAAGATGCAATCTTCCAAGCTGATTTTTCTTTAGAATCTGTAAAGGAGAGAGATTTGGATTTATAGTATAAGCTTGTTCCCACTCCTCATAGGTGAATTCGTGATATAGAGTTAATGAATTTAAAATAATAAGTATAATCTTATTATATGTATATATTTTTATTAATTATTATATATGTATTCATAGTTCAAACTAAAAATAATTAATTCAATTAAATCCACATAACCAACTATATAGGGTAAAATATGATATGACACGTGGCTGACTAAAAGGAAGACACGTGGAATCTAAGATGGGATGGTTGAGGATCGAACGCAGCCACTATGCTTGTCATTTGAATTGATAGCGTTCATAAAAGTGTATTAAAACCTCTGCGCCCGGTGGTATTTACTAAGGAATATTCTATAACATTAAGAGCAACGGTCCGTTACAGAGAATTTGACATTTATACTCAACGTTATATCTCAATCAATGACCCTCATAATTGGCATTAAAGGAGGGCATGATCCTAGAACCTTTTTCCATAGGCATAACTATAAATAGTGAGCTCAGTTACCATTGTGAAGGGAGACAAAATCTCTCGCAAGAAAATATATTATATTCTACACAAAGCTTTATATAATTTTACTCTCTCGCTTTTTGATCACATCATTGTTGCGTTTGGAGACCGCATTCACAGAATCACTATCTTTGCTATTTAATTTCCATTCCAAGGCTAAGTACTGCGTATTTCTTAGATTATTATATTATTCCAGGATCAAATTAGTTCACTTGTCTAGAAACCACATATAAATTCAACTGTACCGTTTTACGGGTAAATAGTTTAGCACCCACTGTGGGGCCTAGACAGCCGTGCAATTAAATTGATCCTTGCTTCTTTTACTAATGTGTTTTGACTATTTTTGTCTTAGAAATAAATCGCAAAAAAATGGCAGATAACATTGTTAACGATGCGCACAACCCCAAATTCGAGGGGATTAACCTCATTTCGAGAACTCAATCAGTGACACCCGCAATGAGGGAAATGACACCACGCCGGTGCATGACATACGGTACCCTCGACAGGTTCGAGAAAGAACTCCTGATGATTCTGTCGAGCAGCAAGTAGCGGATGTTGTGAGGATCCTGCAAGAGCAACATGCAATCATTCTAGGTCATCTCACACGGCAGGATCAGGTTTTGACGGAACTGAAGCAGGTACCATCAGGTGCTTCGAATAATGTGAACAAGCGTGATCTGATTCCTCCTGTTGTTCCCGCAGACCAAACAATACAGAGAATCGATAACAACACTCACAGGGGTGAAGTCGGCTCCGATGGGGATGGGGGAGCAGATTAGGTCTTAACAACGAGAACGATTCATTCCAAGATGAGCTTTTACGGTTCATGAGGGAAGTGAACGCCCGCATGGATCAAATCCCGGGTGCGCCACCAGTATTTAAAGGCCCGAACTCGATGAAGTATGTTCAATTACCGTACAAGCCAAGTGCGGCACCATTACTAATCTCGAAGCGTTTTAAAATGCCTGAAGTTCCAAAGTATGATGGAACTTCCGACCCACAGGAATATATTACCACCTACACAACGGCAGTGAAAGGAAATGATCTAGATCCTCACGACATTGAATCTGTGTTGCTAAAGAAATTCGGCGAAACACTCACGAGGGGAGCCCTAACGTGGTATTCATTACTGCCCGAGCATTCCATAGATTCTTTTGAGATGCTCGCGGATTCTTTCATTAAGACTCACGTCGGGGCCAGAAAGGTGCAAGCACAGAAGGCCGACATATTCAGAATTGCATAAGGAGAGTCGGAATTATTACGAGAGTTTGTCACCCGGTTCCAGAAAGAAAGAATGTTGCTCCCGGTCATCCCGGATGAATGGAAAACTGAAGCATTCACCAAAGGATTGAATCCGAGAAGTTCAGACGCTTCCCGAAAGCTGAAGGAGAGCCTGCTTGAGTTTCAAGCAACAACCTGGGCAGATATTCACAACCGGTACGAGTCGAAGATAAGGATCGAAGATGACCAGGTCGGTTTTTCATCATCGGTCAAAGGACGGGGAAAGAATAGATAAAAATCAAAGGATGAATACGACACGGATATGCGGACTACGAGGGGTCGGTTTCTGCCCTATGAGCGTACCGAAGGCTGTGGCAAAAATTCCCGAGCAGCAAACAAGTTCACCGTTGACTTAGGGACTAACCGTGGTCGAAATAATAGATCACTTCAAGATAAACAAACATCGGGGTCTCGAGATCTTTCTTACCCCTGGTTGTCAGAATATAACTTCAACATCAGTGTAGTGGAACTAGTGTCATCCATGAGGAACATTAAAGAAGCACGATTCCCGAGACCTATGAGGTCCGATTCCAGCTAGAGGGATCCCAATTTATGGTGTGAATACCACGGGACGAACGGTCACCGGATAGGGGTTTACCGACATCTTCGGAAGGAAGTGGAAACACTATTAAAGAGTGGTCATCTCCGAGAATTCTTGAGTGATAGAGCTAAAAACAATTACGGTCGCAACAGAGACAACATGGAATCCTCGAAAGCAGGAGAAGAAACCCCACGCCAAATGATCAACATGATCTTTGGGGGGAACGAAATTAATGGGGTCACCTTTTCGGTGGCAAAGAAGACTAAAATATCGATAACTCACAGCAAAGGACTCCGGGAGGATGATATCACTTTCACAGAGGAAGACACAGACAGATTGTTGTTACCATACAACGGCGCACTGGTAATCTCTTTAAATGTGTTAGATTTTAAAATTAAGCGTGTTCTAGTGGATCCAGGATGTTCGGCTAATATCATACAATGGAGAGTATTGGAACAAGCTAAACTCACCAGAAGCATTATTCTGGCGACAAAATTCCTCGCTGGATTCAACCTTGCGAGCGTGATGACCCGGGGAGAGGTCTTGCTGCTCACGAATATTGAAGGAGTAATGAAAACAACTCTCTTCAAAGTAGTGGATGGTGATATGGGATACAACATCATCTTAGGAAGGCCATGGTTACACGAGATGAAAGTTGTACCTTAGACGTATCACCAATTGCTGAAGTTTCCGACGCCCGAAGGAATCAAGCAGATAAGAAGTGACCAACCGGCAGAAAGGGAGATGAATGCATTCTCAGTTTCTAGTAGCAAAGGGAAGGAGCGCACGTCATAGCAATTACAGGAACCGGAGCCTACTTCCAAGTTGGAAGAGGTTATTCCAGGGGCAGAATCGTTAGAACAATATTAGGTGCCGAGATATTTCCAAGTTTCGAAAGAAGCAGATGCAACGAAATCCACGGCAGAAGAACTAGAGCAAGTGGCATTGTTTGAAGAATTCTTAGAAAGAAAATTTCACTTGGGGACAGGACTGCATCCCGAGCTCAGGTATGGTTTTATTGAATTCCTTAAAATTAACGTTGATTTTTTTGCATGGTCGCACGAGGATATGACATGTATCCCGCTGGAAATATTCGTGCACAATCTGAGTTTGGATCCCAACGTACCACCGGTACGGCAAAAGAAACGCCATATTGCCGAGGTTAGGAATAAATTCATCAAAAAGAGGTAACTCACTTGCTTAAAATCGGTTCGGTCAGAGAGGTAAGATATCCAGACTGGCTAGCCAATATAGTAGTAGTTCCTAAAAAGAACAATAAATTCCATATGTGTGTAGACTATAAAGATCTTAATAAGGCGTGCCCGAAAGATTCGTTTCAACTGCCAAATATTGATCAAATGATTGATGCCAGCCGGGCACGAACTGATGAGTTGCTTGATGCATATTCTAGGTACAACCAAATTAAGATGAACCCGGAAGATCAGGAAAATACTTCATTTATAACAAATTTCAGTATTGTTACAATGTAATGCCTTTCGGGTTGAAAAACGTCGGAGCCACTTATCAACAACTCGTAAATAAGATGTTTGAAAAGTAAATAGTAAAAACCATGGAAGTTTATATAGACCATATGCTCGTTAAGTCTTTGAATGCAGGTGACCACCTTAAGCATTTGCAAGAAACATTCGATATCCTGAGGAAGCATAACATGAAACTTAATCCCGAGAAGTGCGCGTTCGGGGCAGCTCCGATAAGTTCCTGGGGTTTCTGGTCTCATAAAGGGGAATTGAAGTAAACCCCAACAAATCAAGGCCATAGACGATATCCCGGATCAATTATCAAACTTGAAAGAAGTCCAAAGACTCATAGGAAGGTTAGCAGCTTTGAGCAGGTTCATTTCCCGGTAGTCGAAAAAATGTCATCGCTTCTTTACATTGCTAAAAAAGAAGAACAATTTTGAATGGACGCCGGAGTGCCAGCAGGCTTTGAGAGACCTGAAGAAGTACTTATCAAGCCCTCCATTGCTCTTAAAACCAAAAGAAGGCGAAACATTTCTAGTCTACCTCACTGTTTCAGAAGTTGCGGTAAGTGCGGTTTTAGTCCGGGAGGACGAAGGTACAGAGTTTTCTATTTATTACGTTAGCAAAATTTTAACTGCAGCAGAAACTCGCTACCCATATTTGGAAAAACTGGCCTTAGCTCTCGTAGTCACCGCTCGAAAGTTGGGACCTATTTCCAATGCCACCCAATAGCTGTGGTGACTACTTTTCCTTTACGGAACATCCTTCATAAACCCGAACTTTTGGTCAGATTGGCCAATTGGGCCGTCGAAATGAGTGAATTCGACATAGAATATAAACCGAGGACTGCAATTAAGTCACAAGTCTTGGCTGACTTCGTGGCCGATTTTAGTCCAGGACTTCTACCTCTGGAAACCAAGGAGGCAGTAATGGTGTCGAAAAGGAATCAGGGGTTTGGACCTTATTTACGGACGGAGACTCGAACGTAAAAGGGACCGGTCTCGGAATAGTTTTAATCACGCCTTCGGGGGAAACCTTAAGGCAAGCCATCAGTATAATCCCTTTAACTAACAATGAAGCAGAGTATGAGGCTTTGATTGCAAGGCTCGAATTGATTCGGGGACTTGATTCAGAGGTTATAGAAATCAAATGTGACTCACATCTGATGGTAAATCAGGTTTACGGGATCTTTGATACCAAAGAAGAACGTGGTAAAGGTCCAAGCTCTTTTGGCATGATTCCGTGAGTGGTTAATAACTCATATCCCGAGAGAGGATAATGCAGAAGGGGATGCATTAGCAAACTTAGGTTCGTCGACGAAAATAAAAGGATCGGAGTCCATAATGGTGGTACAACTGATAAGCTCAGTCCTTGATACGGATGATTACTACGAGGTGCATTTAGCTAGTCTAGTCTGGGACTGGAGGAATGAAATAATCAACTACCTCGAGCACGGAAAGATGCCTGACGATCCCAAAGCATCACGGGCATTACACACCAAAGCTGCACGATATAGAATCAGGAAAGGCCAATTATATAGAAAATCTTTCCAAGGCCTGGTGTTTAGGAGCGTCAGAGGCTGACTATGTCATGAGAGAAATCCACGAAGGGATATGCAGCAATCACTTAGGCGCAAAGTCTTTGGTGCTGAAATTGGTACGGGTAGGATATTACTGGCCTCGAATGGAACAAGACGCCAAAGCTTTCGTATGTAAATGTGATAAGTGCCAATGCTATGCATCACTAGTACATCAACCGGCAGAACCCTTACATTTGGTTCTGTCCCCATTGCCATTCATGAAATGGGGGATGAAAATCATCGGACCGCTTCCACCGGCTCCCGGAAAGGTAAGGTTTCTTTTAATTTTGACTGATTATTTTTCTAAATGGGTAAAAGGAGGTTCTTATAAGAAAATCGGAGAACGTGAAGTGGTTTATTTCCTGTGGGAAAATATAATTTGCAGGTTCGGAATACCAAAAGAGATAGCATGCGATAATGAACCACAGTTTATCGGTGCAAAAGTTACAAAGTTCTTCGAAGACCTGAAAATAAAGAGAATCACATCTTCACCTTATCATCTGAGTACAAACGGTCAAGCAGAATAAACAAACAAAGTGATCATTCAAAACCTCAAGAAAAGGTTGGAAGCAGCAAAAGGCAAATGACCTGAAGAGTTGCCCGGAGTCCTATGGGCCTACCGAACAACAGCCAAATCAAGTACATGAGAAACTCTTTTTTCCTTTGTGTACGGTGCTGAAGCCCTAATCCTGGTTGAAGTGGGCGAACCCAGTTTGAGATATTATCAGACAAACAAAGAATCAAAAGACGAAGCAATGCTAATCAACTTGGAACTTCTCGAGGGATGCAGGTACTTGGCACATGTAAGAATGGTAGCTCAAAAGTAGAGGATGGAGCGATATTACAATCGGAGAGCCAAATTCTATTTTTTCAAAGTTGGAGACTTTGTTCTAAGAAAAGTAACACAAAATACTCAGGAGCTCAACACGGGAAAGCTAGGTGCAACGTGGGAAGGCCCTTACCGGATTTTAGGTGTCACTGGGAAAGGTTCTCCAACTAGTTGGAGAACCAGAATGGAGACAATTTGCCTAGCAACTGGAACGTGGCACACCTCAAAAGATATTATTGCTGATGAATAATACTCAAATAGAAAATATGTGCTGCACTCTTTTTCCCTTCGTTCAGTTTTTGTCCCAATTCTGTTTTTCTAGCAAGGTTTTTAACGAGGCAACGAAAGAAAGCATACTACGAAGACAGCAACAATAAGACCTTTTATAGCAATTCAAACGAACAAGCTTCCACTCGGGGACGATTAGCTAATCTTTGGTTCGATAGCAAATTCCCATCGGGAAGTTAAGTTTGCTACCGAACAGAGGTTACCCGATCGTTCACGGGCACAAACCTCCAGAGGACTCTTAGGTATTCTTTTGCTCGATAGCATGGATTCCTAAGGGGAAACAATATATGTTACCGAGTGAAGGATTATCTAGCAATTCATTGGTGTGACCTTCGAAGATACAAGACTTCTAGTGTTGCAATTCACATTCTTCGCATTCAAACACTAGGGGGGTATGATATGAGGATACGTCAAAAATGACTGCCACGTCAACCGGGAATGAAAATCTAGAAATAAAATGCATCATCGGGATCAGGGACTGGGCAACCAGCCCTGTAGAAACAAGTTGTACAAGATAGCCACAAGTAATGGCAATTTCTTTTCTGCATAGCAAAATGCTTATGTAATTTCTGAAAATAGAAGGAATAAAATGAAATTCTTTTGCTTTTATGTTGTTTCTTGTCTGAACGATGAACTAACTTTGTCATTTGAAAGTTAAACAAGTACTTCAAATGTTAGTGCCGTAATGAACATGAGACGTCCTCTTCAAGAGCACCATAAATATAAGAGGGCCCTCTCTTATAAAAACTCTCACGTTAAAGGGTGGGTTCAGGAAGAATCAATGCCCGGAATCCAAAATGCCATCGAGAAAAAATACACTCGAAGCCACATATGAAAAGGACGCAAAAGGAAAACTTGTGCAAATATTCATAAAAACCCTCATGTAAAAAGGAAACTTGCGCAAATATTCATAAAAACCCTCACGTAAAAGGCATAATACTCAGAACCAAAGTGCTTCGAAGAAAAGGCATCCGAGACTACATATAGTAAAGCACAAATTGAACAACATACGCAGAATACTTGAGCAAATGCAAAATTTAAAGGCTTGCATGGATATTAAAACGAAAGTAAGACTCAAATGACACTTGAACAAAAAGAAGAAAATATGCCTTTATTTACAAGAACGGGCCAAAACGTTACAAGTGCAAAATGGGAAAAGAAAAAGCTAAACTTCAGTGCCTCCGAAATCAGGAGAAAGAGAAATATCCATATTGCTGGGAAAAGTAGGTGGTTCCGTTGATGGCTCAACGCTTTCCCTAGTTTGTTCTTCGGCCTCATCGCCTTCTGATCCTTCTTCAGTTTTCGAAAACTCGGATTCGGAATCAGAAGAACCTGGAGCATCAGACTGTGCCGAGAGTCTATTGTTTGCAGCCAACTCAAGCTCTCAGGCCTTAGCAATATCAACATCAACATCAATGATACCAGCTTTGGCCTCTTCCAAGGTTTTCTTCCTCATGCTATACATGGAATAAGTTTATTCAACAATGCGGGAAGCCGCTCGGCACTCAAGTTCTTCTTTTAGTTGAATAACCTCGACGGAAAGGTTTTCCCGGGCGGATCTAGCATATTTGAGGCTGATGTCAAGCTCGCGGACAATTGAACTAAAGAGCCTATTATGCTCGATAGTTTTCCTGTACTTCTCTTTTAGTTGGGCATGTTTCGCCTCCATAACAGCAAGCTCTTCACTTTTGGAGTTCAAGGCTGCCTCCAACTTAATCACTCTTTCAGCGGAGGCAGCCTCACTGTCGGTTGCAGCAAGAATGACATTTTGGAATTCTGCCCATTTGGCCTTGGCCTCATCAAAATTAACCCTCAGCGGCCCAATTTCTTGGCTGAGGGTTACCATTTCTTGCTCGCTTTTCTGCAAACAAGCCTCCAAAACAGCGACCTCAGTAGCTCTAGTTTCCAGCTCCGAGAGGCGAAGAACATGTCACGCCCCAACCTCGGGAAGCGCGACCGGTGCTCAGCCAAGTGAACCCCGGCCGAGCAAGCATGTTAGATACTTTCTAGCCAACTAACCCATGATCAAGAAAAGACGTGATTTCATTAATTATACAGTAGGAATCTCATTCATATAACCCTAAATCATTTCATTAGTCATTGCGCCTTTAAGTCTCAAAATACACATTTCTTATAGTTCAAGGGGAACAAGTGATCAAACCCAACATAATTTGTTTAACATTCCCAACACCCATGTATAACCCACATAGTGTCTACGGATCCTCTAAAGATACAAAAGAGAGTAAGGATGGTGCCGGCAAAAAGGCCCTGGCTATACCTCAAAAAGTGACCATAATATAAACAAAAGGTACAATACATGACCCCCAGAATAAAATGAGGCTCACCGAGTCTACTGAGAAGAGGATGCAGCACTATATGTGATCAATATTGTCTGCTGCGTAACCACCTGCATCCATTTAAAGATGCAGCCCCTGACAAAAGGGACGTCAGTACTGTCAAATAGCACTAGTATGTGAATCTAAATACCAACTCAATAGAATGAATAATAGTACAAGAGGAACAGTCAAGAATTCAATAAGGGCTTCAAATAATAGTAAAAACAATAAGTTAAGGATCATATACGTTTTCAAGACAATTTCCATATTGTTAGGTTGGGTGACCTTTAGTACCGATATTCCACCATTCACAGTACCTCCATATTTTTATGCGGAGTCTGATCTCGGACCGATCGTCTAGGCCATCTCATTTGAGACATTACCATAATTTTATTATAATTTCCAGCACAGTGCCACCATGTGTGCGGCATGGCGTCCGATAATGGCCCGATCAGCTAGGCCATCTTATTTGAGACATAAACTATTTTCACAATTTCATCCACAATACTACCGTGTTCTTACACGGAGTCCGATCTCAGCCCGGTCGGCTAGGCCATCTCATTTGAAACATCACCCATATTCAATGAGTCATCTCAATTCATATTTCTTTTCCATACTTTCAATACAATGGCACGAGTGGCCCCAATTATAAAGTTATTCTTGGTGCTAGGCCGTATTTCATAATTCAAGTTCTTTTTTCCACATTCCAATATTATTATTATCAACAACAAAAGGCTTCTCATTCAAGACGTTAAATTCACATATGAGCAATTTGGGAGTCTCAGGCACATAGAGGTTTTTCAGACAATTGGCATAACAACCTTTATTTTGATCTTGACATGAAGTCTTAACATTGATAGCACATATTCCACATTTTGAAAGCATCCTCAAATAACAAGATATCACGATGGAGCATTTAGAATAAATATTGAACTTACATCCTTTAACACAACCACAGTAGAAATCGCCAATTCTATAATGATCAAGGGCTTACTCCAATTACATGAACATCGTGGGGTTCGATCCTAATAAGAAGGGGGTTTAGCCAACATACCTTCATTGAGCCTCTTAAAACTCTAAGATATTTCGGACTATTAGCAACTTCAATCTATTTTAGCAATATAACAAAATTGAATCAAAATTAGGAAGATTAACATGGTTTTAGCTCATTTGAGCATATTATCAAACATTAGGTGTGCATCAATATTTTAAGGCCCCTTTTGTGGAAGATTACATCATTTCCCAACCCATTCTCTATCATTTTTAGCTCACAATCTTCCCACATACTACAAGGATACATGCATGCAAGGTAAACACTCCCATCCCCATGAATTACCTTACTAATGGCCCATTCTAGTTACATTTTGAAATTATGAGTTTGGGTGATAGAATCTTACCTCTTAGGAAGAAGACCTAGGTTCCTCTCTTGATAATCTTCAAGATTTTAAGTGAGAATTGAAGAGCAATGTGATGAAGATCACTTCCTCCCTCTAGGACCCTCTCTCTCACTCTAAAAATATCAGAATTGGGTCTATGGGGGTGTGTTTTAACGGAATTGGGTCGGGTTTAAAAATCCCAAAAATGAAGCTCCAGAACGGGTTCTGCGGTCGCATATGCGAACGCATAATGGTTATGCGGTCCACAAAATGATTGTGAAAATGGGTGCCAGAGCTGGAAAGAAACTGACCTGGTATGCGGTCACTATGCAGCCCGCAGACCTGTTATGCAGTCGCATAATGCATTGCAGAACGGTTCTGCAGTCGCATAGTGCACCGCAGAATGGTTCTGCGATCGTATAGTGCATCGCAGAACCTCCATTCAAAAAATCCCAAGGCGGGATATGCGACAAGAAACGGTCACATAATGGCCGTGAATTGGGCATAAAAAATGCCCCACTCTGCGACCAGTCTGCGATCCGCAGAGTGGTTCTGCGGCCGCAGAATGGGTCGCAGAAATGCGTACTTATGCCTAATATTTTCCTTCAACTCCCAGCGCATTGTTCACTATTATTAATCTCTACGCCTACTTTGGCATCATGGAAATCTGGGTTTTTAGGAAAAATTTTGCGGGGCCTTACAGAACAGTCTGGTCCCGTTCCAGCAAAAGTTGATCCCGTTCAGAAGTAAGTTCTTCCTTCTCACGAATCAACCTTTGAAGGCCCTTAGAGGCAAGAAAGTTGGCCTATAAAATAAAAAGAGGAAAAAATTAGAATACATTCGTTCAAAATTAGAAGAAATAACATAGAAAAGAAGGAACATACCGTCGTGGCGTTATGCATAGCATTATTCAAAAATCACTCACCCGAGAGTGTCTGAATCTTTTCCCAATCATTTTCTGAAACCAAAGGTTTCAGGTAATTAGCAAGCTCCACCGGTTGTGATAGCAGGTTGCACCCGGTACTCTCCCTAGAGTGCCGAGACATCGTCTTTAGTTGGTGTAACTATCTCAACAGATTGAGCATCCTGTTGAGATGATGAGTATCGCCGCCTTCTGTGTAAAGAAGCTCCCTCATCAATAACTTCTTCATCATCATCAATCATCACAGTGTCTACGACCGTCCTAGAAGGAGGACCAGTCATCATCTCTACCAGAGATGATTCAGGGGCATCAACCTTTGCCCTTTTATTCTTTTCCCCGGCCACGGAGAAACATCTTTTCGTTGTTTGTTTATCCTCCGACCGGGGACTCCGTAAAGAAATATTTTCACCTGAAACAAGCCCGTAGATACCTGTTCGAGTAAGTGCTTCCTGAAGCAGTCTCGCTGCATCAGCAGGATCAGCCAGAACGTCCTCCTCGGGGACAACAACAGAGCCCGCAGGTAGACCTAATTCCTTAAAAAAAGTCGGAAGAGTTCAACCAAGTTCTTTATATACAAAAATGGAAGCAAGTTAAATTAGAGTTACCATGATTTTTGGCTTTCCACCCGTATTTAAGGGCTAGTTCTTTCCACGAATAAGTTTCGGGCGTTGTGACGTCCAAAATCTTCTGAACCCACTGATTCAAACTTTCCACCATCGATGGGAGCTATCGATTTGCTGAAATATGCGAAGGGTAAAGCGATGATACGGCCATAGAAGAATATCTAGTAAGAGGAATATTATACAAAGAACTTATGAGTGCGGTTCCAAGTAACCGGAAAGGATGAAGCTATTGTTGGAATGATGTCGTTGGTGGCAACTGCAACGAACCACTCCATCCACCCATGGTCGTTGTCATTATCCGTGCTAGACAACAAAGCATGGTGGCCACGCTTGCAAAGGTTTATCATTCCCCCGCGGAAGATTTTGGGGGAATAGAGATTCATCACATGAGCTAAGGTTAGCTCCTCCCAGTTTCTTGGCACAAGCGTCAAAGGCAGGCGATCGTCCTCCATACTGAAGGACTTACATATGCCAAACATACCTGGTAGCAAAGGCAAAACTCTGCAATCACGAAATCAAGCTCTTCGCTCAAAAAAAATGCACCCAAAGTAAAAGGATACGTGAAAAGGTATGTAAAACCTTCCTTGGGTAGGGTCACTTGCTCCGATAGATCAGGAGAAATGATTTCCAACTCATTGCAGCGACAGTCCTCCTTCACAGCAGGGATATTGAAAGGACGAATGGAAGAAGGGTACCTACTAACAGGCCATGTACCAGGTCAAAATCCTTCAAAGTACTAAGCCTCCTTGGGATGATGGGATCCACTGTTGGAGGAATGGAGTCCTCTTTTTTGTTCTTATTCTCTGAAGAACCACCACGTTTGGAAGAAGAAGCCATTGGAAAAGAAGAAGGTAAAGAGTTTGTGTTTGAAGAAAATTAGGAAAAGGATGAAAAAATGCAAATCAGAAACTTAAGCAATTGTGAAGCGTAAAGGAAAAAGAAAGTTGCGTGTAAGCAAAATTCTGGCGGCTAAATTCATGGTCGTGATTACCTCGATAATCGATAAAAGTTGTGCTGAATCATGAGATGACGCGTGTTCGGGGCATTAAATGTGGAAAGATGTGCGTCTAATCAACTGTGAGAGACCTTCAGAGGGAGTTATAGTAATTCCCGCCAAAAAGGTATTTCTATCAACTTCCCGTTAACACGAAGTTATGTCACCGGAAAGTAGGGGGACTATCTGTATATGGTAAAATATGATATGACACGTGGCTGACTAAAAGGAGGACACGTGTAATCCAAGATGGGATGGTTGAGGACCGATCGCAGCCACTATGCTTGTCACCGGAATAGATAACGTTCATAAAAGTGTATTAAAAACTCTGCGCCCGGTGGCATTTACTAAGGAATATCTACAGGATTAAGAGCGAAAGTCCGTTACAGAGAATTTGGCATTTATACTCAACGTTACATCTCAATCAATGACCCTCATAATTGGCATTAAAGGAGGGCATGATCCTAGAACCTTTTTCCCTAGGCATAACTATAAATTGTAATCTCAGTTACCATTGTAAAGGGAGACAAAATCTTTGGCAAGAACATATATTATATTTTATATAAAACTTTATACAATTTCACTCTTTGGCTTTTTGATCCCATCATTGCTGCGTTCGGAGACCGCGTTCACAGAATCACTATCTTTGCTATTTCATTTACATTCCAAGGCTAAGTACCGTGTATTTCTTCGATTATTATGTTATTTCAAGATCAAATTAGTTTACTTGTCTAGAAACCACGTATAAATTCAATTGTACCGTTTTACGGGTAAACACCAACCTTAAATCTACCTCTACACTCACCTAACAAAGTAAATTTAGGAGGCTAGTACATGTTACCTCTTCCTATTACGTAGTTTATTTTCTTTCTACGCTGCTTATCAATAGCTCTTGCATTCAACCACAAAAAAGGAAAAGAAGAAAAAACTTAAACATGCTATTAATTTATTTATTTAGACATGTATGTTACAGAAATATCGCAAATAAATTCTAACTTACTAACCTCTAGTCATTAAGCATAGCCTTACCAAAACTAGCCAATCACATACAAAAATTGAAGACCCAAATAAATAAAAATTCTTTCTTTTCAAGAATCACACACAAAGATCTTTTTCCCTATTTTTAAGCGTGATCAACAACATTAGATGCAAAATGGAAAGGAAATTTTATGAATGAGGTAGCAAACAATGTGATAAAATACAAAAAAAATTAAAAAATAATACAAGATTCCAAAAATTTAAGCAAAAAGGGACCTTTTACAATAGGTATAATTGAAATTCATTGAAAACATATAGATGAGTAAATATACAAAATTTGAGAAAGATTGGAGATGATTTGGTATTAAAATTTGTAGTTAAAATCGAGTTCAAATTTTTTTTCTGTGATACATGTATCAAATATGTATAATGCTTGTATCTCACACATAACTATATATGGATGGACATGTGATACACATTAGATACAAATATGATACATATGTGATACACAAATGATACACAGTGTGATACACATATCATTTTTTTTCATGTTCATCTTCTACTTCGAATTTATAATTCACACCACCTCAAAACTCTACTAAATCAACCCAAAACTGAGATTTAAACTCTATAAGATATATCCAATATATTCCAAAAATACCCACTCAAAAGAAAGCAAAAATTGGACATTGACTACAAATAACTAATTAGTTAATATTGGTAATATTTTATGAACTGACTACTTTTTGTAGTAACCTACTTATGGACCGTCATAACTGGTAATAGGAATGGCAATTGGGGCGGGGCGGGGCGGGGCGGGGCAGACACTTAATAGGGCAGGGCAAAGTATGAAATAAATAGGGCGGGGTAGGGCAGGGCAGGGCGGGGCAAAACTTAATTTTTAAAAAATTTCAATGAGGCAAGGCAGGTAGCAGGTGGGCTTTTAGTTCCAATAGTGGGCCATTATATAGCCTGAGGCCCAATTCAAAATCTGAATAATACATACTCTTATTGCATGTATAAAACTTTACTTGGAGAACAACTTACATACTTACCGTCAACAAAAAATGGTACATGGAATTCTCATTTTGCTAAATTTATAAAATAGGGATAAATTTTTTTTTAAAATGTCTTTACGTGCAAGTATGAATTTAGTGTCATTTTGAAAGTATTTTTAAAATTTGATGTTTAATTAAAGAATATAACAATTATGCATATTGGGATAATTTATATATAATTATAGTATTTATTAGAATGTGTATTTATATTTTGTACATAAAAGTGTTTGGTTAAAGGGTAATGAACATACTATTGTATATCTAGAGAATCGGACATAATTTTTCACAAAAGAATTTCTCTATTTTTTATTACAATGATACTCAAATTATATAGAATTAATTGATTTTAATCATTAACCGGTTTTAGATCTATAGACTATAATTAAGAATAGGAAAAAATAAATAAATTATACTTCATCAGCACAAGATCCTATATGAGCACAATATGAAAGAGATGGACATGTAAGTTATAAAACTTGGAATTTACTTAGGGAGAACTGAGAAAGTGGTCTATTATTTGGCTTCTATGTAAACGCACTTGCCGGAGGTATTAATTATTTAGAACTCTATTGCTGGACTGAAAATATTTAGAAAGGATTAATTTCTTTTACAGATTTGTTATATTACCTAGTTCAAATAAGAAGAAATGTAATACTTGATTTTCACATTTTAAATACACAATCCCAAAAGTGAATTAAACAGTTCACCATTTACTTGGATTGAAGCATTAGTGATAGGAAAATTTATTGATAAACTATATAAAATTAATAAAAATCATATTTTATTCAACCAATATACATAGTAACTCTTATTGACATGTCAATTTTAAATGTTTCAATAAAAGTTGAAAAAGTAAAAAAACAATTAAGTAACATACTGCAAAATGAAAAATAAAAGGAAAAAATAAAATAAAATTAAATAGGACGGGGCGGGGCAGGGCAGGGCAGGACAAATATTTTTTAAAAAGTTAAACGGGGGGGGCAGGGCGGGTCAAAATCTTAGCGGGTCAAAGTTTGCCCTGCCCTGCCCCATTTACATCCCTAACCAGTAAATTCCCTATTATTAATGAGTAACCATGCTTTTCTTGAACAGTTCTTTCATTTTCTTTGACATTGAAAAGTTGCATTTCACGGTATTTCGGTTTTTAATTTCTTGTACATCAAATTATGTTCTCAAAATTTTAACAGTCTTTTTAGTAGTCAAAGTTGGACTTTCGTAAATAAAACTTGATGGTCTTTCGTTTTATTGTTTTGACGGTGTTTGATTGAATATGAAATTTAAACCATAAAAAAAAACTTTTAACACAGTGAAAAGTATTATTAGAACTTATGACCATATATCATTAAAGATAACAAAGAGTTTAAAGTTTAAAAAATTTCTAAATATAAAACTATACAATATTTTTAACAAACTAAGAAAAATAGTGATATATAAAATGTAACAGTAAATCGTTTTTTCTTTACTAAACAGTAAATCGTTCAAGAGGTTTACAAGTCAAAACTCGTGTTTCATACCATCCACAGAATCTTTTTGACGTGCTAAGCCGTCACTATTTCAAACAGGTGGGCTTAATGGAAGGACCGATACACAAGCAATATATTCTCCAGAAAACTACCTATGTAACCCCTCAAAATTTTAATAATTTATATTTATCCGATCCAAACATATTACATGTAATAGCTCGAAATATCTATTTTATATATATTTTGTATAGTGACAGTTTATTTAGTATATTTTTTGTATAATGACAGTCTATTTTGTATAGTGATAATCTATTTTGTATAATGACAGTTTATTGTATATAAATTATATAGTGACAGTCTATTTAGTATATTTTTTGTATAGTGACAGTCTATTTTGTATATTTTTTATATAGGACAGTCTATTTTGTATATTTTTTGTATAGTGACGGTCTATTTTGTATAGTGAAAGTCTATTATATATAAATTGTATATTGACAGTCTATTGTATATAAAGTGTATCGTGCATTTTGTAGTGTATCCCTAATGTATCATTATTGTATCTCGAGCACTTTTATCTATCCAATGTGTATAGACTGTTGTACGATGTATAAAAGTATATATATTATTATACATTGTATAAAATGTGTATATAACTTGTATCGTGCATTTTGCAGTATATCCCTAATGTATCATTAATGTATCCCCGAGCATTTTTGTATATCCAAAGTGTATAGACTGTTCTACGATGTGTGTGTGTATATATATATTTCACTATACTAAATTTTTTATTTCACTCTCGATGAGATAATTTATAATCACAAAAAAATTTATGACTTGTTCATGACCACTAATTTCAAGATCTTCTTTTCTCTTTCAAGCTCCGAAACTAGGGGAAAAAAAATAAAGAAAATTGAGCTTACATATGCCGAGTAGAAGAAGTCATACATGATACCACAACATTGCAGTCTCTGCAGCGTGTAGCCCTATTAGTTTGATAGGTACTTGTTTTGGGGACATTACAATTGGCACACTGTACTGTGTACATTAGTTGTCCAAATTGATACGTGGCAATTCTGAGGTCGTTAGTATTCACTCTGCCACATGACATCATGCTTGTGTCATCTCTTGTCCAATAACTACAACTCTTTAATATGCTCATCCAATTCTTCTGCCCCTAACAAATCGTGTACTTACAGAAAATTTGAACTGTGAAAAAAAGAAGAGAAGTAAAAATAGTGTGCATACAAAAAGTTTAGGCTAGCCGGTATAATTTGTTTGGGGTTATGAATTGATTGACTAATATTTATGGCTACTGGATGCTATTTGTTTTCTCCGACCGGCTAAAAGTGAATTTAGCTCTATATTCTCATTCTATTTAGACTCAAATTTTTTTGGGATTGTTACACAAATAGCCGGCTAGATTCAATATTTACTTTTTCTAACCGAAACACACAGTTTATATATATATATATAAACTATTTTAATTTTTGGGTTAGGCTACGAATGTTTTGTCTCTACTTTACTAATTGTCTTTTTAACTAGTTGATTTTTCGGAAGAAAGTTGTTATTTTTTGGTTGTGAATTCGTTGGGTTTGGATTCGATTGATCATTGAATGTTCGGCTGATCCCTATGGGGACGATTCCGGGAGAGAAAATGACCAAAATGGTCCTTAATGTATGGTTTTGGATTATTTGGTCCTTGATGTATATCCTCTTGACTGATATAGTCCTTAATATATGTAAAGTTGAATGGAGACTTTGATTTTGCTTTTAACTTCTACTACAACAGTGTAAGAATAATTTGCACTACTAGTACTATAGATAACTCATCAACTTCCAAATATCCTATATCTCAACTTCAATTTCAGATAAAAAATTTATTCATTCTTTAATCGAATATTGTCCAAATGCCTACTAAGTAACTTTAACCTGAAAAAAAAGGTAGGTAACTTTTCAGGCTAAATTGCATTGATTATTGTTTTCCCGTAAAATGGTACAATTGAATTTATACGTGGTTTCTAGATAAGTAAATTAATTCGATCCTGAAATAATAAAAGAATTGAAGAAATATGCAGTACTTAGCCTTGAGATGAAGTTGAAATAGCAGAAATAGTAAATCCGGAAGCAAGGTTTTCGGACACAACAGTAATGAAATCGAAAAGTAAGAAGATAAAATTGAACATAGATTTGAAAGATTATAGAGTAAGTTTGCCAAAACATTTCCCTCCAACAATGATAAGAAAGCTCACTATTTTATAGCTACACCTAGGGAACAAGGTCCTAGGATTATGCCCTTCTTTAATGTCAATTATTAGGGCTATTGAAGAATGTGTAACGGTGAGCATAAATGACAAACATTTTATAATGGGTAATGTAATCAATGCTCCAGAATATTCTTCATTAAATGCTAGTGGGTGGCCGACATTTATTGTATCTTTATGAGCATCATTCTTTCCGGTAACAAACGGAACAGTTGTCTCCGATTTTAGTTGTCCTCTGTCTTCGGCTCCACATGTCATTCTCTTATGCAATTACTTAGCATAGCATATTTTTTCCCTATACAGATAGTCCCCCTGCTTTCCGGTAACATAACTTTGTGTCACCGGAAAGTTGGTAGAAACGTTCTTTTTGGCGAAAATTTCTCTGATCTCTTCTGAAAAGCTTATGATGGTTGATTAGATGCACGTCTCTCTGCATTTAATGTCCCGAACACGTGTCATCCCACAATTCAACATAACTTTCGCCAGTTTTTGAGGTAATTATGGCTATAAATTTAGCCGTCTAAACCTTTACTTACACGCACCATCCTCCTTCATTCATACCCCATAATTCTCCAAACTCTTTCAAACTCTCTCAAACCATCTTCATTCAATTTGTCCTCTGTTCTTCAATATTTCTTTAACTTTCTTCAAACGAGAAAGGCTTTTCCTTCTTTCATAACATACAATGGATTTTTCTTCAAAAAGTACCAGTTCATCAAAGAACAAAAATAAAGCCGATGACGTCGTTCCTCCAACAGTGAACTCCATCATCCCTAGAAGTCTTGTGTTAACAAGAGACTTCGAAGATAAATTTTCTTTTGTTAGCCCTCGTACATGGGCCGTTAGCAGATATCTTTCCGTCCGTCCTTCCAGCATTCCTGCTGTGAAGGAAGATTGTCGTTGGCAGGACTTAGACATTATCGCTCCTAACCTGGCGGAGCGAATAATCTCACCCAAGAAGGGTCTTACGTACTTCTATATGCATCCCTTCACTTTGGGAGCATTTTCTCTGAGTGGAGAGCTTGACTCCATTATTGCGGAGTTTCACCTCTGCTACCAAGTATGTTTGGCACAGGTGAGTCTCTCCGTGTGGAGGACGATTGCTTGCCTTCGGCGCCTGTGCTAAGAAATGGGGGATGAGCTATCCCTAGCTCATGTGATGAACCTTTATTCCCCTGAGATCTTTCGTGGGGGAATGATTAACTTCAGCAAACGAGGCTACCATGCACTGCTATCCAGCATGGATGATGATAACAATCGTGGGTGGATGGAACGGTTTGCTTCAGTTGCCACCAGTGAAATCATCCCGACCACGGCTCCTTCCTTTCCGAAATTGTGGAACTATTCTCGTAAGTACACATTTTGCTTTTACTCTTGTTAAAGACCATTTTCTCGTCATTATTAACTTTTCTTCCTTTACCTGCTTCAGCGACTCGGTGGGTTCCCCCTAGGGTTGAGGGTTTGGACCAATGTGTTCAGAAAATTTTGGACATCACTACGCCTGAAACCCGCTCGTGGAAAGAGCTGTCCTTGAAATATAGGTAGAAGGCCAAAAATCACGGTAAGTTTAACTCATCATGTCCTTACCTTTCCTTACGAGAAAGTTATCTGATTCTTTTCTCCTGTTGAATATAGGTCTACCCAGGGCTCAGTTGTCGTCCCCGAGGAGGACGTTTTGGCTGATCCTACTAATGCGGCGAGGTTGCTGCAGAAAGCTTTTTCACAGACAGGCATCTCTGAGCCTGCTTCTAGTGTAAGTGCTTCTTCTCGGAGTCCCCGTTCGGAGAACAAGCAACCAAAAAGAAGGCGTTCCTCCGCGGCCGGGGGAAAGAATAAGAGGAAAAAGAATTGTGATGACCCAAAATGTCATCTTTAAATTTAATAAGTAATTCTGTGTTCTAAGACCTCAAAAAGTATAATTTATCATTCCTCGACTTGCGTGCGCAGTCCGTAAAATTTTTCGAAAAGTTTTTATGTGAAAAATGGATTAAAATGTGAAAAAGAGCTTTAAAACTCAACTGAGTTGACTTTGGTCAATATTTTGAGCAAACGGACCCGGATCAGTATTTTGACAATTTTGGTAGCTCCGTATCATGATTTGGGAGTTGGGCGTATGCCCGAAATTTAATTTGGAGGTTCCTAGCTCAAGTTATGACCATTTAACGGAAACTAGTAATTTAAAGGCTAAAACATTTCAAGTTTGACCACGGGGTTGACTTTTTGATATCAGAGCCAGAATCCGATTCTAGAAATTTGAACAGCTCCGTTATGTCATTTGTGATTTGTGTGCCAAATTAGAAGTCATTTCGGATTCATTTAATATGTTTTGGCACGAGATTTGCAAATTGAAAAGTTTAAAACTCAAAGTTTGAATCGGGGTGTGAATTGTAATTCCAACATTGTTTGACGTGATACGAGACCCCGAGTAAGTCTATATTATGTTATTGGACTTGTTGGTATATTAGCACGGGGTCCCGAGTACCCCGAGAGTGATACGGATTGAAATCGGATCATGAATCCGTGAATTTATGGAAGAAAAATCAGATTTTTCTAAAATCTTCCAAAAATGAGAAATTTAGATTTGAAGGTCCATTTGATATCGGAAATTGGATAATTTTTGTATGGTTGAACTCGTATCGGAACGGGTGTTCGGATTTCGCGAGTTTTTCCGAGATTTGAGACGTGGGTCCCACTATCGAATATTTAAATAAATTTTTGATTTTTATCCGGAAAAATTATAAATTCATATGGAATTAATTTCCATGATTAGTATTGAATATATAGAATTGTTTGTGAATAGATTTGAAACTTTCGGAGACAAAGTTAAAAGGAAAAACTGTGGTTGAATAATTGATTGAAATTTACAAAGCGAGGTAAGTGTCGTGGTTAACCTTGACTTGAGGGAATAGAACCCTTAAATTATTTGTTATGTGAATTGCATGTGAACGACATATAGGCGAGGTGATGAGTGTCTATACATCGTCAAATTAATTATTTGCTTGCTTACTTGAAAAATCATAAATTATTTTAAATCATAAATTTATTATTATAATAATTATTTCTCTCATATTCTTTGTCAAATATTAATTTTTGAATTCCTGCATTAATTGTTACATGCTATTTGAATAATGTGTTTTAATTGTTATTTGACATTTGGCATATTAAATATTAAACAGCCTATTTTCTCCCTGATTTCTATAATAATTTGCTATTTATCATGGTTTGTTTCATAATTAAATCATAATTATTGTATGCTTGTTGTCTTATAATTTTATATTAATTGTTGTATTTATTGAAGAAATTTCTTCTATAAGAATTGATTGAAATGGATATATTGGAGGATTGGGTTGCACGCCGCAACAGACTTATTAAACATTCCATATTGGAGGATCGGGTTGCACGCCGCAACAGACTTATTAAAAAGTCCATATTGGAGGATTGGGTTGCACGCCGCAACAGACTTATTAGAGGTCAATATTGGGGGATCGGATTGCACGCCGCAACAGACTTATTTAAAAGTCTATATATATATATATTTGATTGAAATAAATATATGACAGACTTGATTAAAAGGAAAATACTGGGAGAGCGGGTTGCACAGTGCAAAAGGATTGAATGTGAATATATTGTGAGAGTGGGTTGCACGCTGCAACAGAATTGGTTGAAATAATAATGGATTATGACTGCTGGGTTGGCTTCAATTATTATAAATGAGTTACCTGATTTATTTCTATTATTTATTGTTGTTATTAATATTGCGTACAAGTTAATGTTAGTGAACCGCCTTAGCCTCGTCACTACTTCGTCGAGGTTAGGCTCAGCACTTACCAGTATATGGGGTCGATTGTACTGATACTACACTCTGCAGTTCTTGTGCAAATTTTGGAGTTGGTCCCAACGGTGTACCATAGACTTGCTCGGATTTCAGCTGCCAGAGGAGACTTGAGGTATAACTGCATGGCATCCGCAGTTCTGAAATCCTCGTCTATTTTACTTTAGTTGTGTGTTTATTTTCAGACTGCTTTATTTTATTCAGACCTTTATTATATTTATTCTAGAAGCTCGTACACTTGTGACACCAATTCTGGGATGGTATTTAGATACCGTTGTTTTTATGGATTATTTCACTATATTTCAAACTTTGCTTCCGCATTTGTTTCCTTGTTATTAATAAATTTAAAATTGTTTTAAAAATGGATAATATTATTCTAACGTTGGCTTGCCTAGCAAGTGAAATGTTAGGCGCCATCACGGTCGAAAGGTGGGAATTTCGGGTCGTGACAGTGGGTATCAGAGCACTAGGTTACATAGGTCTCACGAGTTACGAGCAAGCTTAGTAGAGTCTGAAGGATCGGTACGGAGACGTCTGCACTTATCTCTCAGAGGCTATGAAGTTTAGGAATAATATCACTTCTTTCTTATTCTGTCATGCGATTTTATTCTATCATCGATGATTGAACCATTCTACCCTTATTCTTTCGCAGATGGTAAGAACACGTAATACCTCTACCGATGGACAGGGACCAGAACCCCCGGTGGCAACTATGGCCAGGGGTAGAGGTCGAGGCCGAGGTGGTGCTAGAGGCCGAGGCAGAGGCCGAGGTAGAGCTCAGTCCACAGCTCGAGCAGCTGCACCTGCTGTAGAACCTCAGGTGGACCTTCAGGAGGAGGTTCCAATTCAGAATGTACCAGTTGGACCAGTTCAGGTCCCGGAAGGATTCATAGCCACTCCAGTACTTCAGGATGCTCTAGTCCATTTGGTAAGTCTTATGGAGGGCGTGGCTTAGAAGGGTACATTTTCAGTGGCACCAGCCGTCTCACAGGCTGGGGGAGGAGCACAAACTCCCACTACTCCCGCTCCAGAGCAGATGGCTCCCCAGAATCAGGCTCCAACAGCCCCACCAGTTGGGGTAGTTCAGCCAGTTGTTGCGGCACAGATCGGTGATAGGCCCGCCATGTCTTTTAAGGCCTTATTGAGACTGGATAAGTTTACCAAGATCTTTCCAGTTCACTTCAGTGGTACACCTTCAGAGGACCCACAGGATTATCTTGAACGCTGCCATGAGGTGCTGCAGAACATGGGTATAGTTGAGACCAATGGGGTCGATTTTGCTGTATTTCAGATGACGGGTTCCGCCAAGAGGTGGTGGAGAGATTATACATTTACCCGACCAGTCAGATCACCTGCACTTACCTAGGAGCAGTTCTCTCAGCTATTTCTGGAGAAGTTCCTCCCTTTCACACTGAGAGAGGAATTCTGCAAGCAATTTGAGCGTCTACAGCAGGGCAGTATGACTGTTACTCAGTATGAGTCCCGTTTTGTGGATTTGGCCCGTCATGCTCTCCCTTTACTACCTACGGAGGGAGAGAGAGTGAGGAGGTTTATTGAGGGACTCACTCACCCTATCAGACTTCAGATGGCCAAGGAAACCGGAAGTGAGATTTCTTTTTAGGCGGTTGCTAATGTTGCAAGGAGGATCGAGATGGTTTTTGCACAGGAGAGATGGTAGAGGTCCGATAAGAGGCCTCGTCAGTTCGGTGGTTTCAGCGGTGCCTCGTCTGGAGGAAGGGGTAATTTTGGTAGGGGTCATCTTCCCAGACCGTTTCATTCAGCACTTCATGTATCTCCTGGTGCTTCAGGGAGTCACAGTCCTATTATGCCTTACTTTGGACAGCCAGTATTCAGTGCACATTCAGCTCCTATCAGTGCATCACCACTCCAGAGTTACTACAACGGTTATCCGGCCCATTTGGTTCAGCTTTAGCTTCAGCAGCCACGGCATCAGGATGGGTGTTATGAGTGTGGAAACATTGGTCACATCAGGAGGTATTTCCCTAGATTGGCGAGTAACAGATCTCGGCAAAATTCTCGTGCCATCATACCGGCACCGGTTGCTTCACCGCCTGCTCATCCAGCTAGAGGTAGGGGTCAGGAAGCTAGAGGGGGAGGTCAGGCCATTAGAGGTAGAGGTCAGACCATTAGAGGTGGAGGCCATCCCGTTAGAGGCTGTCCCAGAGACGCAGTTCAGAGTGGTGGGGCCCAACACCGATTTTATGCTTTTACAGCCAGGCCTGAGGCCGATTCATCTGATGCTGTGATCACAGGCATTATTCCAGTTTGCCATAGAGATGCTTCAGTTCTATTTGATCCAGGATCTACTTATTCCTATGTGTCCTCCTATTTTGCTTCATATTTGGTTGTGCCTTGTGATTCTCTGAGTGCTTTTGTGTGTGTATCTACACTGGTGAGAGACTCTATTGTAGTAGATCATGTCTATCGTTTGTGTGTGGTTACTATTGGTAATCTTGAGACTAGTTTGGATCTTCTACTTCTTGATATGGTAGATTTTGATGTCATATGGGGTATGGACTGGCTGTCTCCTTATCATGCTATATTAGATTGTCATGCCAAGACAGTGACCCTAGCTATGCCGGGGTTACCTCGGTTAGAGTGGAAAGGAACTCCTGGCCATTCTGCCAGCAGGGTTATTTCTTATATGAAAGCTCGGCGTATAGTAGAGAAAGGATGTCTAGCATATTTGGCTTATATTTGCGATCCCAGTGCGGATGTTCCTTCTATGGACTCAGTACCAGTTGTTCGTGAATTTTTAAAAGTATTTCCTGTAGATCTGCTGGGGATGCCACCCGACAGAGATATTGACTTCTATATTGATTTGGCTCCGGGCACTCAGCCCATTTCTATTCCACCATACCGTATGGCCCCGCCAGAGTTGAAAGAATTGAAAGAGCAGTTACAAGACTTGCTTGACTAGAGATTCATTAGGCCAAGTGTCTCGCCCTGGGGTGCACCAGTATTATTTGTAAAGAAGAAAGATGTCTCTATACGGATGTGTATAGACTATCGGCAATTAAACAAGGCCACTATCAAAAACAAATATCCGCTGCCAAGAATTGATGACTTATTTGATCAGCTTCAGGGTGCCAAGGCATTTTTGAAGATCGATTTGAGGTCTGGTTATCATCAGTTGAAGATTAGGGCCTCTGATGTCCCTAAAATAGCTTTTCGAACTCGGTATAGGCATTATGAATTCCTAGTGATGTCATTTGGGTTGACAAATGCCCCAACGGCATTTATGGATTTGATGAATGTTCAAGCCTTATTTGGATTCTTTTGTGGTTGTATTCATTGATGACATCTTGATTTACTCCAGCAGTCGATAGAAGCATGAGCAACATCTTCGAAGTGTGCTTCACACTTTGAAGAATAATCAGTTATATGCCAAGTTTTCAAAATGTGAGTTTTGGTTAGACTAAGTTGCCTTTTTGGGGCATGTGGTATCGGCAGAAGGCATAAAGGTGGATCCTAAGAAGATTGAGGTTGTTTAGAATTGGCCTTGACCTACTTCAGTTATAGAGATCCGGAGTTTCCTAGGTTTACCAGGTTATTATCGTCGGTTCGTGGAAGGATTTTCATCTATAGCAAGCCCATTGACCAGATTGACCTAGAAAGGTGTCCCATTCAGATGGTCAAACGAGTGTGAGATGAGCTTTCAGAAGCTCAAGACCTCTTTGACTATGACGCCAGTGTTGGTATTACCCACAGGTTCAGGATCGTATACGGTATATTGTGACGCATCTCACATTGGTCTTGGTGCAGTATTAATGCAAGATGGCAAGGTAATTGCATATCCGTCGCGGCAGTTGAAATTTCACGAGAAGAATTATCCTGTTCATGACTTAGAATTGGCAGCCATTGTTCCTGCGCTGAAGATTTGGAGGCATTACCTTTACGGTGTCTCGTGTGAGGTATTTACTAATCATCGCAGCCTTCAGTATCTGTTCAAACAAAAAGATCTTAATTTGAGGCAGAGAAGATGGTTGGAGTTGTTGAAAGACTATAATATCACCATTTTGTATAACCCCGAAAAGGCCAATGTGGTGGCCAATGCTTTGAGTAGAAAGGCTGTGAGTATGGGCAGTCTTGCGTATATTCCAGTTGGTGAGAGGCCAATAGCTGCAGACGTATAGATTTTGGCTAATCAGTTTGTGAGGTTAGATGTTTCAGAACCCAGTCGGGTTCTAGCTTGCACAGTCGTTTGGTCTTCTTTATATGAGTGCATTAGAGAGAGGCAGTATGATGATCCTCACTTACTTGTCCTTAAGGATATGGTGCGGCACGGTGATGCCAAACAGGTTGCTGTGGGGGGAATATGGGGTTCTGCGAATGCAGGGTCGTTTTTGTGTTCCTAATGTGGATGGGCTTCGTGAATTAATTCTTGAAGAAGCACACAGTTCCAGGTATTCTATTCATCCAGGTACCACCAAAATGTATCAAGATTTGCGGCAACATTATTGGTGGAGGAGAATGAAAAAGGATATGGTTGCATATATAGCTCGGTGTCTGAATTGTCAGCAAGTTAAGTACGAGCATCAGAGACCTAGTGGTTTGCTTCAGAAGTTAGAAATTCCTGAGTGGAAGTGGGAGTGTATCACTATGGATTTTGTTATTGGGATCCCACAGACTTAGAGAAAATTTGACGCAATTTGGGTCATTGTGGACAGGTTGACCAAGTCAGCACATTTTATTCCAGTGGTAGTTACCTATTCTTCAGAGAGGTTAGCTGAAATTTACATTCGTGAGATTGTCCGCCTTCACAGTGTGCCCGTGTCTATTATTTCAGATCGAGGTACGTAGTTTACCTCACATTTTTGGAGGGCTGTACAACGTGAGTTAGGCATGCGGGTGGAGTTGAGTACAATATTTCATCCACAGACAGACGGACAGTCAGAGCGCACTATTCAGATATTGGAAGATATGCTCCGCGCTTGTGTTATAGACTTTGGAGGTTCATGGGATCATTTCTTGCCACTTGCAGAGTTTGCTTATAATAATAGCTACCAGTGGAGCATTCAAATGGCTCCATATGAGGCATTATACGGAAGGCGATGCCGATCGCCAGTTGGTTGGTTTGAAACGGGAGAGGCTCAGTTGTTGGGTACCGATTTGGTACAGGATGCCTTGGATAAGGTTATGATTATTCAGGATCGACTTCGCACAGCTCAGTCTAGGCAAAAGAGTTATGCCGACCGTAAAGTTCGTGATATTGCATTCATGGTTGGAGAAAGAATATTGCTCCGGGTTTTACCTATGAAAGGCATAATGAGGTTCGGAAAGAAGGGAAAGTTGAGCCCTAGGTATATCGGACCCTTTGAAATTCTTGAAAGGGTGGTGAAGTAGCCTACAGACTTGCATTACCACCTAGTTTTTCAGTTGTTCATCCGGTGTTCCATGTGTCTAAGCTCCAAAAATATCATGGTGATCCGTCCCATGTGTTAGATTTTAGTTTAGTCCAATTGGACAAAGATTTGACTTACGAGGAGGAGCCGGTGGCTATTCTAGCCCATCAGGTTCGTCAGTTGAGGTCAAAGAGTTATCCTTCAGTTCGGGTGCAATGGAGAGGTCAGTCGGTAGAGGCATCTACCTGGGAGTCCGAGTCGGACTAGCGGAGTAAATATCCACACTTATTCACCAGCTCAGGTACTTTTTCTAACTCCGTTCGAGGACGAACGTTTGTTTTAGAGGTGGAGAATGTGATGACCCAAAATGTCATCTTTAAATTTAATAAGTAATTCTGTGTTCTAAGACCTCGAAAAATACCATTTATCATTCCTCGACTTGCGTGTGTAGTCCGTAATATTTTTCGGAAAGTTTATATGTGAAAAATGGATTAAAATATGAAATAGAGCTTTAAAACTCAACTGAGTTGACTTTGGTCAATATTTTGAGCAAACGGACCCGGATCAGTGTTTTGACAGTTCCGGTAGCTCCGTATCATGATTTGGGCGTATGCCCGGAATTTAATTTGGAGGTCCCTAGTTCAAGTTATGACCATTTAACGGAAACTAATAATTTAAAGGCTAAAGATTTCCAAGTTTGACCACGGGGTTAACTTTTTGATATCGGAGCCGGAATTCGATTCTGGAAATTTGAATAGCTCCGTTATGTCATTTATGACTTGTGTGCCAAATTTCAAGTCATTCCGGATTCATTTAATATGTTTTGGCACGAGATTTGCAAATTGAAAAGTTTAAAACTTAAAGTTCTAATCAGGGTGTGAATTGTAATTCCAGCGTTGTTTGACATGATACGAGACCCCGAGTAAGTCTGTATTATGTTATTGGACTTGTTGGTATATTAGTACGGGGTCCTGATTACCCCGAGAGTGATACAGATTGAAATCGGATCAAGAATTAGACTTAAGCAAAATTTGTATTTTTCCTTCTGCTGTAATTGCACCTGCGGATTTTTCTCGCAGGTGCGAGCTCGCAGAAGCGAGCCTTCGATCGGAGATGCGCCCGGGCATGGCTGGGCAAAAGTCCGCAGGTGCGGAAACCTACACGCACCCGCGCATCCGCAGAAGCGGACCAAATGATCGCAGAAGCGAAGGCAGCGCAGGTGCGCATTTTTCCTCCGCAGGTGCGAGGCCTCGCCTGGCAGTCCCATTTCGCAGATGCGAGCCCAGGCACCACAGGTGCGGAAATGCCTGGGCAGTGTATATATCGAAGAGTCCGACATTATTTACTCATTTTGGTCATTTTGAGCTCGGTTAAGGCGAAACTTTGGGCGATTTTCACGAGAAACATTGGGCTAAGTGTTCCTTATCCTATATTGATTATATTTCATGATTCCATGCTCGTTTATATTATGAATCCATGAATTTATGGAAGCAAAATCAGATTTTTCTAAAATCTTTCAAAAACGAGAAATTTAGATTTGAAGATCCATTTGATATCGGAATTGGACAATTTTTATATGGTTGAACTCGTATCGGAGTGTGTGTTTGGATTTCACGAGTTTTTTCGGGATTTGAGATGTGGGTCCCACTGTCGAATATTTAAATGAATTTCAAATTTTTATCCGAAAAAATTATAAATTCATATGGAATTAATTCCTATGATTAGTATTGAATATATCGAATTGTTTGTGAATAGATTTGAAGCTTTCAGAGACAAATTTAAAAGGAAAAGCTGTGGTTGAATAATTGATTGGAATTTGCAAAGCGAGGTAAGTGTCGTGGTTAACCTTGACTTGAGGGAATAGAACCCTTAAATTATTTTTTATGTGAATTGCATGTGAACCACATATAGGCGAGGTGACGAGTGTCTATACGTCGTCAAATTAATTATTTGCCTGCTTATTTGAAAAATCATAAATTGTTTTAAATCATAAATTAATTATTATAATAATTATTTCTCTCCTATTCTTTGTCAAATATTAATTCTTGAATTCCTGCATTAATTGTTACATGTTATTTGAATTATGTGTTTTAATTGTTATTTGACATTTAGCATATTAAATATTAAACTGCCTATTTTCTCCTTGATTTCTATAATAATTTGCTATTTGTCATGGTTTGTTTCATAATTAAATCATAATTGTTGTATGCTTGTTGTCTTATAATTTTATATTAATTGTTGCATTTATTGGGGAATTTTCTTCTATAAGAATTGAATGAAATGGATATATTGGAGAATCGGGTTGCACGCCGCAATAGACTTATTAAAAAGTCTATATTGGAGGATTGGGTTGCATGCCGCAACAGACTTACTAAAAGTCAATATTGGAGGAGCGGGTTGCACGCCGTAACAAACTTATTAAAAAGTCCATATTGGAGGATCGGGTTGCACGCTGCAACAGAATTATTAAAAGTCAATATTGGGGGATCGGATTGCACGCCGCAATAGACTTATTTAAAAGTCTATATATATATATATATATATATATATATATATATATATATATATATATATATATATATATTTGATTAAAATAAATATATGACAGACTTTATTAAAAGGAAAATATTGGGAGAGCGGGTTGCACGCTGCAACAAAATTGAATGTGAATATATTGTGAGAGCGGGTTGCACGCTGCAATAGAATTGGTTGAAATAATAATGGATTATGACTGCTGGGTTGGCTTCAATTATTATAAATGAGTTACCTGATTTATTTCTATTATTTGTTGTTGTTATTAATATTGCGTACAGGTTAATGTAAGTGAACCGCCTTAGCCTCGTCACTACTTCGTCGAGGTTAGGCTCAACACTTACCAGTACATGAGGTCGGTTGTACTGATACTACACTCTGCACTTCTTGTGCAGATTTTGGAGTTGGTCCCAGCAGCGTACCATAGACTTGCTCGGATTTCAGCTACTAGAGGAGACTTGAGGTATAACTGCATGGCGTCCGCAGTTCTAAAGTCCCCGTCTATTTTACTTTAGCTATGCGTTTATTTTGAAACTGCTTTATTTTATTCAGACCTTTATTTGTATTTATTCTAGAAGCGCGTGCACTTGTGACACCAATTCTGGAATGGTATTTAGACACCGTTGTTTTTATGAATTATTTTACTATATTTCAAACTTTGCTTCCGCATTTGTTTCCTTGTTATTAATAAATTTAAAATTGTTTTAAAAATGGATAATATTATTCTAACGTTGGCTTGCCTAGCAAGTGAAATATTAGGCGCCATCATGGTCCGAAGGTGGAAATTTCTGGTCGTGACAAGAATGCTGCCCCCGAATCATCTTCGAAAGTCGTGGTGACGAGCCCTCCGCCCGGGCTGGCCATAGATACCGTGATGATTGATGATGACGGAGAAGCTAGTGAGGAGGGAGCTTCTATACACAGAAGACGATGATCTTCCTCAACTCAACAGACCGCTCAATATGTTGAGTTAGTTACACCAACCGAGGACGATGTCTCGACTCTCTGGGGGGAGTATGAAATGATGGAAAATGCCAACTCTCGCTTCCGTTCCCAGTCACTGTGCCTGGTATTTTGGGGCTAAAAACCGGGTCCCTTCCATCCTCGGTTGACGAGAAACCAACAACCAGCACTACGTTTGTCGCAGCTACTTCTCACCCTTCGACACCATCAGCTTCATCTCCATATTTACCAACTCTTCCACTAGGAACTGCTACATTATCTCCACCAGCCGCATCTGTCCGTTCCTTTTCCCCAGTCCTTAGTTCATAGGAATTTGGGCCAAAATTATGCTGCCCCTCAGAAGATCCACAAAGGAGGATGAGCGTTACTCTCTCGGTCTTCACCGAGTGTAATTTGCTATCCTGGCCGGCGGAACTTGCTAACTATCTGAAGCCTTTGTCTTTAGAAGAAGATTGGGAAAAGATACAAACTTTCTCAGGAGAATGCTTGTTGAAAAATGCCATGCACAACGCCGCAACGGTACATTCTTCACTTCTTTTGTCATTTCTCCTGTCTTCGACTTAATGAATATCCTGTGTTTGCCTTTCTTGTTTTGCAGGCCAATTTCCTTGCTTCCGAGGGCCTCCAGAGGTTGATTTGGGAAAAAGAAGAACTTAACTCCGAACGGGATCAACTTTTGGCAGAGCGGGATCAAACTGTTGTTCGCCTCTCAGAATTGGAAGCCAAAGCTACTGAGGCCGTTGTGTTGGATACACATTTGCAGCAAAATGCGCAAGAAGTGGAAACCTTTAGCTAAGAGATTGGCCAGATGAGGGTTCAATTTGATGAAGCCAAGGCCAAATGGGCTGAAGTTCATAGTGTCGTTCTTGCTGATCCAATCGCGAGGCTGCCTCTGCTGAGAGATTGACCAACCTAGAGGCAGCCTTGAACTCCAAAACTGAAGAGCTTGCTGCCGCGGGGGTGAAATATGTCCAATTGGAGGAGAAGTATAAGAAGACCCTTAAGCATTATAGAATTTTCAGCTCTACTGTCCGCGAACTTGATGTTAGCCTCAAGTCCATTAGATCCGCCCCAGAAACATTTCTGCTGAGGTTATCCAACTAAAAGAAGAACTCAAGTTGAGAAAACTTATGTTATGTAGAACATGAGGAGAAAAACCTTAGGAGAGGCCGCGGTAGGGGCAGAGGTGCATCCCGCACAACAGCTGGGGCAGTACCTGCAGATCCACCAGTTGTCCCAGATTAGGACCAGATTCCAGTTGTTGATGCACCAGCTCAGGCACCACCTGTGCCTATTGTGATTCCAGGCCTTGAGGAGTCCTTAGCTCAGATTTTGATCGCATGTACCAGTCTTGCTCAGGCGGTCTTTGTTCCGGCCACAACAGCCACTTCTCAGGCCGGGGGAGGTGCTCAGACTCCCGCCGCCCGCACACCAGAGCAGGTGGTACAGGGATTCCAGAAACCGGGGGCACCACCAGCCCAGCCGGTTGCAGCTGCTCAGGATTATGTGGTTCCTGTCATGCCTGATGATGAGCAATGTCGATTGGAGAGGTTTGGGAGACTCCAGCCTCCATCTTTTAGTGTTACCGAGGGAGAGGATGCACATGGCTTCTTGGACAGGTGTAAGAGGATACTCCGTACAGCAGGTATTCTAGAGGCCAGTGGGGTATCGTTCACTACTTTTCAGTTCTCTGGGGTTGCCTTCAGTTGGTGGGAGGCTTATGAGAGGCATAGGCCGGTCGGCACAGCACCCCTTACATGGCAGCAGTTCTCTTGTCTATTCTTGGAGAAGTTCGTGCCACAGTCCCGCAGAGAGGAGCTGCGCAGGAAGTTTGAGCAGCTTTGTCAGGGTGATATGTACGTGACGCAGTATGAGATGAGATTTTCAGAGTTGGCCCGTCATGCTCTCTGGTTGGTTCCCATAGACAGGGAGAGGATCAGGAGGTTTATAAATGGCCTCACTTTTCAGCTACGATTGCTTATGACCAGAGAAAGAGAGTGTCTGGTGCTACTTTTGATGAGGTTGTCGACATTGCTCGTCAGATTGAGATGGTTCGCAGCTAGGAGCGGGTTGAGATAGAGGCCAAGAAGCCTCTGGACAAGGTGGATTTAGCGGTGTTCCTTCTGGGGGCAGTTCCACCACGGTAGGGGTCGTCCTTTCAGACATGCTCAGACGGCTCGCCCAGTTCACCATGGTGCATCATCTGGCCATGGTTCACATGGTTATCAGTAGGGCCATTCATCTCTCAGTGCCCTCCCAGCTCAGAGTTCATCCCGTGCTCCATCTGGTCAGGGTTCGCCTATGCCAGGTCCTTCTGCCAGTTATCCCGGTGCTCGGGGCTCCCTTCAGTCCCCAGCACCAGCACCGGGGAGTTGTTACGAGTGTAGAGAGTTTGGCCACATCATAAGGCATTGTCCCTGCCTTACAGGGGGTCCGGCTCAGCATAGGAGATAGTCTATGACATCAACACCAATTTCTTCACCACACGCTCAACCAGCTTGGGGTGGAGCACAGTCAGCTAGGGGTCGTCCGAGAGGGGGAGGCCGATTAGGGGGTGGCCAGGCCCGTTTCTATGCTCTTCCTGCCAGACCAGATGCCATTGCTTTTGATGCTATGATTACATATATTGTCTCAGTTTGCCACAGAGATGCCTCTGTATTATTTGACCATGGTTCCACTTATTCATATGTTTTCTCATATTTTGCTCATTTTCTGGATATGCCCCGTGAGTCTTTAGTTTTATCTGTTCATGTATCTACTCCTGTGGGTAATACTATTATTATGGACCACGTATATCGATCATGTGTGATGACCATTGGGGGTCTGGAGACCAGAGTGGATCTTTTGTTGCTCAGTATGGTCGATTTTGATGTGATATTGGGTATGGATTGGTTGTCCCCATGTCATGCTGTTCTAGATTGTCATGCTAAGACTGTGACGTTGGCGATTCTAGGGTTCCCGAGGGTTGAGTGGAGCGGTTCCATAGACTATGTTCCCAGTAGAGTGATTTCATACTTGAAAGCTCAGCGGAGGGTTGAGAAAGGTTGTCTATCTTATCTGGCCTTTATGAGGGATGTTAGTACAGAGGCCCCTACTATTGATTCTGTTCCGGTGGTGCGAGATTTCCCGGATGTGTTTCCTGCAGACCTGCCGGGCATGCCGCCCGACAGGGATATTGATTTCGGTATTGATTTGGTGCCGGGCTCTCAACCTATTTCTATTCCACCATACCGTGTGGCATCGGCTGAGTTGAAGAAGTTGAAGGAGCAACTTCAGGAACTCCTTGATAAGGGATTTATTCGGCCTAGCATGTCACCTTGGGGTGCACCTATTCTATTTGTGAAGAAGAAAGATGGTATTATGAGAATGTGCATTGATTACAGATAGTTGAACAAGGTCACAATCAAGAACAAGTATCCTTTGCCGCGTATTGATGATTTGTTTGACCAGCTTCAGGCAGTGATGGTGTTTTCCAAGATTGATTTGAGGTTAGGGTATCACCAACTGAAGATTCGAGACTCAGATATTCTTAAGACAACTTTCAGGACCCGATATGGTCATTATGAGTTCCTTGTGATGTCTTTTGGGCTGAAAAACGCCCCAGCAACATTCATGCATCTGATGAACAGTGTGTTTCAGCCGTATTTGGACTTGTTCATCATTTTATTCATTGATGATATCTTGGTGTACTCTCGTAGCCAGGAGGAGCATGCCCAACATCTGAGGATTGTGTTACAGTGATTGAAGAAGGAGAGGTTTTATGCAAAGTTCTTCAAGTGTGAGTTTTGGCTCAGTTAAGTGGCGTTCTTGGGGCACGTGGTGTCCAGTGAGGGTATTCAGGTGGATCCAAAGCAGATAGAGGTGGTGCAGAGTTGGCCCAGACCGTCCTCAGCCACGAAGATTTGGAGCTTTCTTAGTTTGGCGGGCTATTACCGTTATTTTATGGAGGGTTTTTCATTTATTGCATCACCCTTGACCAGATTGACCCAAAATGGTTCCCCATTCAAGTGGTCGGATGAGTGCGAGGTGAGCTTTCAGAAGCTCAAGACTGCCTTGACCACAACTCTAGTTCTAGTTCTGCCATCAGCTTCTGGTTCGTATACATTGTATTGTGATGCCTAGCAGATAAGTAATGGGTGTGTTCTGATGCAGGAGGGTAGAGTAATTGCTTATGCTTCGTGCCAGTTGAAGATCCATGAGAAGAACTATCCTGTCCATGACCTTTAGTTAGCAGCTATTGTTCACACCTTGAAGATTTGGCGGCACTATTTGTACGGGGTCCATTGTGAGATTTACACTGATCATCAGAGTTTGCAGCATCTGTTCAAACAGAAGGATCTTAACTTGCATCAACGGAGGTGGTTGGAGCTTCTTAAGGACTATGATATCATCATTTTATACCATCCCGGGAAGGCCAATGTAGTGGCCGATGCCTTGAGTTACCGGGCGAAGAGTTTGGGGAGCTTAGCATATCTTCCAGCAGCAGAGAGGCCATTATCATTGGATGTTCATGCCTTAGCCACCCATATTGTTAGATTGGATATTTCTGAGCGGAGTTGAGTATTGGATTGTGTGGTCTCTCGGCCTTCTCCTTTTGATCGTATAAGGGAGCGTCAGTATGAGGACCCCCATCTGCTTGTCCTTAAGGACATGGTCCAACACGGTGATGCCAAGGAGGTCACTATTGGGGATGATGGTGCATTGAGGATGCAAGGCAAGCTATATGTGCCCAATGTAGATGGTTTGCATGAGTTGATTCTACAGGAGGCTCACAGTTCGCGGTATTCTATTCATCAGGGTGCCGCAAAGATGTATCAGGACGTGAGACAACATAACTGGTGGAGGAGAATAAAGAAGGACATAGTGGAGTATGTAACTCGGTGCCTAAATTGCCAGCAGGTGAAGTATGAGCATCAACGACCAGGTGGATTCCTTCAGAAGTTAGAGATTCTGGAGTTGAAATGGGAGCTGATCACTATGGATTTTGTTGTTGGGCTTCCACGGACTCAGCAAAAGTTTGATGCAGTTTGGGTGATTGTAGACCGGCTAACCAAGTCAGCTCATTTCATTCCTGTGATGACTACCTATTCTTCCGAGTAGCTGGCTCGAGTGTATATCCGCGAGATCGTCAGTCTTCATGGCATACCGGTATCTATTATTTCTGACCGAGGTACGCAGTTTACATCATGGTTCTGGAGGGCCGTACAGCATGAGTTGGGTACTCGAGTGGAGTTGAGCACAACATTTCACCCTCAGATGGACAGACAATTCGAGCGCACTATCCAGATATTAGAGGACATGTTACGTGCCTGTGTCATTGATTTTGGGGGTTCATGGGACCAGTTTTTGCTGCTCGCGGAGTTTGCATATAACAACAGTTATCAGTCGAGCATTCAGATGGCTACGTACGAGGCTTTATATGGGAGGCGATGTAGATCTCCGGTGGGATGGTTTGAGCCGGGTGAGTCTAGGCTCTTGGGTACAGACTTGGTTCAGGATGCATTAGACAAGGTGAAATTGATTTAGGATCGGCTTCGCACGGCGCAATCTAGGTAGAAGAGCTATACTGACAGGAAGGTCTGTGATGTGTCTTTCATGGTCGGGGAGAAAGTTCTGCTGAAGGTATCACCCATGAAGGGAGTTATGAGGTTTGGGAAGAGGGGCAAGTTGAGACCTCTGTTCATTGGGCCTTTTGACGTACTTTAGAGGATCAGGGAGGTGGCTTACAAGCTTGCCTTGCACCTAGCTTGTCGAGTGTGCATCTAGTATTTCATGTTTCTATGCTTCGGAAGTATATCAGCGATTCATCCCATTTTTTGGATTACATCACATTGGATGGTGATATGACTTATGATGTGGAGCCGGTGGCCATTTTGGAGCGGCAGGTTCGGAAGTTGAGGTCAAAGGATATAGCTTCAGTGAAGGTGCAGTGGAGAGGTCATCCGGTCGAGGAGGCAACTTAGGAGACCGGGCATGATATGTGCAACTGTTATCCTCATCTTTTCACCACTTCAGGTATGTCTCTATGCTCGTTCGAGGACGAACGATTGTTTTAAGAGGGGGAGGATATAACGACCCGGCTAGTCGTTTTTGAGTGTACTAGCCCCGATCCCCTATTTACTATTTTCCCCGTATCTGTTTCTGCTTATGTGACTTGCCGGGAGGTCTTGTTTTTTATTTCAGAGTGTTTTGGGACACTTAGTCCCTAAAACGGAAGCTTAAGTCTTAGAATTTTAACCGTAGTCGGAAGTGTGTGAAGACGACTCCAGAATGGAGTTCTATCGGTTTTGTTAGCTCTGTTGGGTGATTTTGGACTTATGAGCATGTCCGGACTGTGAATTTGAGATTTGTAGCTAATTTAGGCATGAAATGGCAAAAGTCGAATTTTGGAAAGTTTGACCGAGGGGTTGACTTTTCGATATCGGGGTCGGATTTTGATTTCGGAAGTTGGAATAGGTCCGTAATGTGGAATATGACTTGTATGCAAAATTTGAGGTCAATCGGACGTGGTTTGGTAGGTTTCAGCATCGTTTGTGGAATTTGAAAGTTTAGAAGTTCTTTAGGCTTGAATCCGGGTGTAATTGGTGTTTTGATGTTGTTTTGAGTGATTAGAAGGCTCGAATAAGTTTGTATGATGTTTTGGGATGTGTTGATATGTTTGGTTGAGGTCACAGGGGCCTCGGGTGAGTTTTGGGTGGTTAACAGATCATTTTTGGACTTGGCTTGATAGCTGAAGTTCTGGTTTCCTTGTATGCGATCACAGGGATTCATTCGCGATCGCGTAAGCTTATTTGGGGAAGAGGTGAGTTTGTTTTATGCGATAGCAGAGTTAGGAACGCGATCGCGTATGTGTGCGAAGATGTGCTTCGCGAACGCGTGGCTAAGGTCGTGTTCGCGTAGAAGGATCTGAGCAGGAGGGGAGGTGTGGCCAATGCTCTATGCGATCGTGCGAGGAAGGATGCGATCGCGTAGGTATGAGAGGCAGTGATCCACGATCACGTGGGTGATTCCGCATTCACGTAGGTTAAAAGTCTGGGGAAGCATAGTTGTGCTTCGCGATCGCGAGGAATGTTCCGCGACCGCGATGAAGGATTAATTTCAAAAACGAGGGTTTAAAACCATTTTACACATTTTGAGCTAGAGTACACGGAATTGGGCGATTTTAAAGGGATTTTCGTGGAGTTGATTGGGGTGAGTGATTCTTACTTGGTTTTGGTTAAATCTCATGATTTTACCTTTAATTTTATCATCTAATTTGTGATTTGGGGTGAGAAATTGGGGAAAAAGAGGAAGAACTCTTGAGTTGGGATTTTTAGGTTTTGAATGAGATTTTGTTATCGGATTTGAGCATATTTGGTATGGTTAGACTCGTGAGCGAATAGGCTTTCGGGTTTTGTGTCTTTTGTCAGATTTCGAGACATGGGCCCGGGGGTCGGGTTCGGCCAATTTCGGATTTTTGGCTATAATTTAGTACTTTTCTTGTGGAATTGATCCCGTTAGCCTATATTGATTGTATTGTTCTACTTGTGGATACATTCAGGACGTTTGGAGACTGATTTGAGAGTCAAAGGAATTTCAGAGTAGAGATTTGCTCGGTTTGAGGTAAGTAACAGTCTTAAATCTGGTTTTGAGGGTATGAAACCTCGTGAATTGGTATGATGTGAGTGATTGGAGGTGACGCACATGCTAGGTGACGGGCGTGTGAGCGTGCACCGCGAGGGATTATGACTTGGTCCGTCCCGTGAGACTGTAAAGTCGAATAACCATTGTTATTACTTGTTTTTCCTTGTCTTTGAGCGATTGACTGCCTTTCATGTTAGAAACCATGCTTAGGCCATATGATATCATTGTTGGGACCTACAACGGTCATATACTTGTTGAATTTACTGCTAATTGCTGTCTTGTACTTAGTCACAGTCTTACTTGTGTGTTATATCTCTGTTCCCTCTCAGTTCTTGTTGATACTTGTTGTATTCTCTGTTTGGGCTGATTATTATGATATACTGTGAGCCCGAGGGCTTGGAGAGGTTAGTGACTGAGATAGTGCCTGAGTGCTGAGCTGTGAGCTATGTGAGGTTATATGGATCGGGTTGCATGCCACAACGAGCCTTATGGCTACTTATATGATTGTGTCGGACTGCACGCCACAACGATATAACGCTTGGGCTGGAAGGAGCCCCTCTGGAGTCTGCACACCCCTAGTGAGCGCAGGTACCTATTGAGAGTGTGTATTGAGGGTTGAGAGCCGAGGGTATGAGCTGTTGAGATGAGTTGAGTGACTACTGCCTTGAGAGGCTATACCTGCTTTTATTTATTGTTTCACTTAGTAGTTATCTGTTGTTGTTGTGAAATTTCTGGAAGATTCATATCTGTTTTACTTGAGCTCAAACTGATTTGACTTATACCACCGGATTTGAAAGCATGTTCACCCTTCACTGAAAACTTTTGAAATGATCTGTATATTTGTTATAGCTCGTCACTGCTTCTCAGTTCCTTATTTAATTCTGTTACTTGTTGAGTTGGTTGTACTAATGTTACACCCCGCACTTCATGTGCAGATCCAAGTGTGTACAATTCTGACGGTCGCTGAGTTCTTGCGAGAGCTGATTATCGAAGACTTACGAAGTAGCTGCCGGCGTCCGCTGTCCTTGTTTCTCCTTTCTTATTATCTTTTCTCTCTTGTATTGGCATTTGGCACAGACTGTAGTAGACTCTGTTTCTAGATTGGTTGTTAGATGCTCATAACTTAGTGACACCCCGATGTCGGGCTATCATTCCGCACTGGTATTTTGGGTTTTTACCCCGTTATTATGTAAATCTTCAGTTAGTTTAATTGCTTCAGCTCTCTTCTGTTATATATTAAAAGTATATTGATATTGTCGGCTTGCCTAGTTCCACGATAGGCGCCATCATGACTGGTTAGGTATTTGGGTCATGACAGTTACTTTAAATACAATATTTGTTTTGATTATTACATAAATTTTATTTTATCATATCGTTAAATTCGTCGTTACGTAACGACGAAAAGTGCAACTTTATAGAACGATCGATTTGGTATGGTCACGTCGTTACCTTATTTTATCCTCTCATCTTGCCCTTCCTTATTATTAAATAATCATACTTTATCTTTTACTCTATCTTTTTATATAATAATTCTAACTATCTTACTTTTTCTTGATAAAATTGCAAGTTTTTTCTTCAGTGCATGACATCATAAAACGACAGCAAACAATACAATCTATCAAAGCATTGTATACATCAAAATAATACAATACAATACAATACAATACAATACTATACGATGCATTATGAAACAATACATAACAACCATCCAAACAAGCTGAGGGCTTCGGCTAAATCGGATAAATATTAGATAGTTGTGCCAAATCGAAAACATAGATCTATGGGCTGACACAACAACAATAACAAATTCAGTATAATCACACAACTAGGGTCAGGAGAGGGTAATAGGTACGCATACCTTACCCGTACCTTTTGAGGGTAAAGAGACTGTTTCTGATAGATCCTCAGCTCAAGGAATAGTGATAAGGAAGCAACCAACCAAAACATCAACAAGAAAAGAAAAAAAAAAAAACAAAGACTCACGTGTAATAACAAAGATTTAGAGATAAGAAATACAAGAATAATACTAATACTATTGGTAAGAATGACACAATATGTAAAAAAAAAGATTTAGGAACAGGAAAATATAAGAATATTACCAATACTATTGGTAAGCCTAGGAGACACCCTCGACCACCTATTATCAACCTTCGATCCTAATCATCAACCTCCACACCTTCATATCTAAGGTCATGTCCTCGGTAAGCTGAAGCAATGCCATGTCCTGCCTAATCACCTCTCCCAGTACTTCTTAGGCCCACCTCTATCCTTCCTTGGACCCGCCATGGTCAACCTCTCATACCTTCTAACCGGAGCGTCTATGTCTCTCCTCATCACATGCACGGACCATCTCAGCCTCGATTCCCGCAGTTTGTCTTCCATAGTGGCCACTCCTACCTTGTCCCTAATAATTTCATTACTAATCTTATCATTCCTGGTATGCCTATACATCCATTTCAAAATCGTCATTTTTGCTACTTTCATCTTCTGAATATGAGAATTCTTGACTGGCCAGCAATCAACACCATACAACATAGTCGATTTAACTATCACTTTGTAGAAATTTGCCCTTGAGCCTTGATGGCATATATGAGCTGACACACGACATGAATATCCCTTTATTTATTTGTATTGGCAGAGCCAACTTGATGTAAACCTGAGTAAATAACATATTTCCTTGTTTTAGGAAAATAATGGGTGGGATGACCACTTTTTAGGCCGCCTATGAGTTTTTAGCCACTACTTGAATGTATTTGAAATAATGGCCACTTCTTTTATTAAAATAAGTTAGAAAAATCTATTCTGCCCTTTACGCCATATGTTGAGTTTACATTAATTTATATATTCGGATATCTGAAAACTGTCATAATATGAAGTTTGTCTAGCTTTTTGTACAATATTTACCTTCCGATTTGACCAATTTGGTCCTCAAAAATAATTTTCTAAGAGTAAAACTAGTTTCGGATTATAATACTAGATTCTAGTTAGATGATATCAAGTAAAATCTTTACACATTACAACAATATTTGTCTTGGAAATGCTAACAATATTGTTGTAAATTATGTCATAATATTATTGTTCAGTTAACATTGGACTACTAGTTTTTAAAGATGTCAATTTAATTATGGATGTTAACATATTTTTACTCTATATTCTATCCTTAAGTTCTTAATTGTACTACCACGAACTCCATAACTTCATCTTTAAGATCTAACTTGTAGAACCACAAACTCTCTTACTTCATCCTTAACTTCTAAATTATAGAACCACAAACTCCATGATTCTACCATTGGGTTCCATATATATATATATATATATATATATATATATATATATATATATATATATATATATATATATATATTGTAGAACCACGAACTCCATGATTCCATTGCTGAGTTCTCAATTGTAGAATCACAAACTCTATAACTTTATTCATGCGTTCTTAATTATAAAATCACGAACTTCATGACTCTATTCTTGAGTTCTTAGTTGTAAAACCAAAATCTCTGTGACTCTATCCTTGAGTTCTCAATTGAAAATCACAAATTCTATGACTCTATCATTGAATTCCTAATTATAGAACCACGAGCTGCATGACTTTGTCCTTAAGTTCACAATTGTAAAACCACAAATTCTATGATTCTATCACTGAGTTATTAATTGTAGAATCACGTACTCCATGACTCTATCCTTGAGTTCTCAATTGTAGAACCATAAACTCCATGACTCTATCCTTGAGTTCTCAATTATAAACTCATGAACTCCATGATTCTACCCTTGAGTTCTCAATTGTAAACCACGAATTTTATGACTCTATCCTCGAGTTCTTAGTTATGACTTTATCCTTGAGTTCTCAATTGTCAAAATCACAAATTCATGACTCTATTCTTGAGTTCTTAATTATAAAATCACAAGTTTTATGACTCTATCCTTGAGTTCTCAATTACAGATTCGCGAACTTCATGGCTTCGTCCTAAAGTTCTCAATTGTAAAACCACAAATACCATGGTTCTATCATCAAGTTCTAAATTGTAGAACAACAAATTTCTTTATTCTATCCTTGAGTTCTAAGTTGTAGAACCACGAAATCCATGAAATTTATCCGTGAGTTCTCAATTATACAATCACAAACTCCATGACTATATCCTTGAGTTCTCGATTGTAGAATTACGAATTCTATGACTCTATCCTTGAGTTTTCAATTATAGGCTACGAACTCCATGATTTTATCCTTGATTTCTCAGTTATAAAACTCCGAATTCCATGACTCTATCCTTGAGTTCTCAATTATAGAATCACAAACTTCAACTATACTCTTGAGTTCTCAATTGTAGAACCACAAATTCATGATGCTATTCTTGAGTTCTCAATTGTAGAACCATGAGATCCATGACTCTATCCTAGAGTTATCAATTGTAGACCACATACTCCATGATTCTATCCTTGAGTTCTCAATTGTAAAATCATAAATTCCTTGACTCTATCCTTGAGTTCTCAATAATAGAACCACACACTCCAACTTTATCCTTTGAGTTCTAAATTCTAGAACCACGAGCTCCATGACTTTATCTTGAGTTCTTAATTATAGAACTACAAACTCTATGACGCTACTCTTGAGTTCTCAATTGTAGAGTTACGAACTCCATAACTCTATCCGTGAGTTCTCAATTATAGAGCCACAACTCCATGAATCTATCCTTGATTTCTCAATTGTAAAACCATGTATTTCATGACTCTATCCTTGGGTTCTTAAATATAGATACACAAACTCTATCTATATCCTTGAGTTCTCAATTATAGAATCATGAGTTTCATCATTCTATTCTTGAGTTCTCAATTGTAGAACCATAAACTTCATGACTCTATCCTAGAGTTCTCAATTATACCACGAACTCCATGAATCTATCCTTGAGTTTTCAATTGTAAATTCACAAATTTCTTGACTCCATCCTTGATTTCTCAATTATAGAACTACAAACTTCACCTCTATCCTTGAGTTCTCGATTGTAAAACAACGAATTTCTTGACTCCATCCTTGATTTCTCAATTATAGAACAACAAACTTCACCTCTATCCTTGAGTTCTTAATTGTAAAACAACGAATTCCCTGACTTTATCTTTGAGTTCTCAATTATAGACCACGAACTTCATGATTTTATCCTTGAGTTTTCAATTATAAAACTACGAATTCCATGACTCTATTCTTGAGTTCTCAATTATATAATCACAAACTTCAACTATACCATTGAGTTCTCAATTATAGAACCACAAAATTATGATTATATTTATCAGTTCTCAATCGTAGAACCATGAGCTCCATGACTCTATTCTAGAGTTTTCAATTGTAGACCACATATTCTATGATTCTATCCTTGAGTTCTCAATTATAAAATCACAAATTCCTTGATACTATCCTTTAGTTATTTATAATAGAACCACAAACTCCAACTCTATCCTTGAGTTCTAAATTCTAGAACCATGAGCTCCATGAATCTATACTTGAGTTCTCAATTGTAAAACCATGAATTTTATGACTCTATCTTTGAGTTCTTAAATATAGATACACGAACTCCAGCTATATCGTTGAGTTCTCAATTATAGAACCATGAGTTCCATGATTCTATCATTGAGTTCTCAATTGTAGAACCACAAACTCTATGACTCTATCCTAGAGTTCTCAATTGTACCATGAATGCCATGACTCTATCCTTGAGTTTTCAATTGTAAAATCACAAAATTCTTGACTCTATCCTTGAGTTCTCAATTATAGAACTACGAACCTCAACTCTATCCTTGAGTTCTCGATTGTAAAACCACGAATTCCATGACTCTATCTTTGAGTTCTCAATATATTCTAGAATCATAAACTCCATAATTCTATCCTTTAGTTCACTGTTATAGAAGAACCACAAATTCAATAATTACAATCGATTGGCAAAATGAGTATCTAATTGAATCGAAGAAACTCTTGTATCAAATATCAATGTTTGAGAGGATTGTAGCGTCTTGTATTAGACAATACAAGGCTGTGTGAAAAATGATTGTATTGATGATGATAACTTGTATTTTTCATCTATAGCTGTGAGGTAACGTCCTGGAGTGCTATAATTGCAGGTTATGTTATTGGAGGAAGCAACGAGCTTGTATGCAACAATAGTTAGAATTTCCCATGTAAGAAGGTAAGGTTTCTAGCGTTCAATTTAGGGGTGAATTTGTCCAAGTTATTTTAAAGCGGCTAAATTCTAAGTACTTTTAAAACAATAGCTAAATCTTAATAGCTGATATGAAAAGTGACTACTTGCCTATTTCATCCTTATTTTAGTTTTTAGGAGAATTTTGTATGATGCATATAGTGGAGCACTAATAAATGACCAAAAATGCATGTTTTTGAGGATGTTTTCATCTCATTATTTAGGAGATTACATGATGTTTGAAGTAAAATATGCTCATGACGTGTTTCTTGTATGTAGGAGTAAGTTTGGATGTTAAGTGATAAAAAAATGTCAATCTGTTGAAAAAAAAGGAGATGGAAGAACCGAGAGCTCGTCCATTCCGACGCATGGCATGAGAACAGACACGAAAAAGAAGACAGTTTAGTGTACAAAATAGTGAAGTGAAGTAAAGGCACAGATCGCTTCATGAAATTAAATATTTTCAAAAGATAAGTCCGCGTCTATAGGCACCAGACGCACAAGTGTGGACGCAGATTCTGGCTCTCATATGAGATTGGATTGATTAGTTCTGCCATATAAAAATTCTAAGAAATATAAATACATCAAATAATGACTTTGAGAGTTACACAACATATTTGAAGGCAAGAACAAGCAAGAAACAAGACGGAAGATTCCAAAATAAAGTTTTTATCTTTGTTCTTCCTTTTTCTATTATTGGTTGATGAATACTGATATTGTAGTCATGCAAAAAATTATGAGTAGCTAAATCCTTTTATCTAGGGTTTGATGGTACCTCTTGGAGGATGACTTTTCGTTACGTCTAATGTAATTTTGTCGTTCAATTTTCTTTACTTGTCCAACTATGTGATTATCTTTATTGATTGAAAGGACCTCAATTGACTGTATCTATTTAGTATGTATTGCTTGGAAAATAGTAAATATTTAGGTAGTTGTTGAACAACATCACTCCTAACGTATGTGAGGAATCAATAAAACGGGTTTGAAGGTGAGTTTAGGAATAAGAAAACCTTGACGTGGTCATAGTGAATGGTAAAATAATACTAGCTAGCGTACTTCCATAGAGTACGTCTTGTAAATTATTGTAGTTACTCGGAAGAGAATTACAACACCTGAAGTGTTCACGATGAGTAACGAATACTTAGGTAAAATTATAGGATACGTAGCAGGGAGGATTCCGATAATTGGGGATATCATAACTGTAGATTTTTCCAATCTTGTCTACAACCTTTGCTTTAGTTATAATAAGATTAAAATATTTTAATTACTTTGCTTTTAGTTAGCAAGCACTCAAAACTCATTATTTGACTCTTTTAAAAATTGATTACTTGAATTCTTGTAAGACGAGTAGTTATGATTAGTAGGTTAATTTCCTATGAGATTTGACTCCGGACTCTTTACCGGATTATATTTGCAATGACTACTAGACCTTTTAGAAGGCATGGTTGGTCATGATCAAATTTTGGCGCCATTGCTGGAGAATTAACGGTGTTATTCATTACAGCTTGAAGAATTGCTAGGATTCTTAGTTTAGTAAATTTTCTTAATTTTAATTTTATTACATAGAAATTCTAATATTTGAAATCTTGTGTGTTACAGGTGCATTCCTAGAAACTCTTCTAAAACTGATGAACTTTTTGAAGCATTACCGGAACGTAAGAAAGATTTCAGGTCATTAAATCGCGCAAGCAAGAAAGATAAATAACAACAACAATAACAAACACAGTATAATCCCACATAGTGGGGTCTGAGAGGGTAGTGTCTACGCTACCTTGTGGTGATAGAAAGACTGTTTTCAATAGACCCTCAACTCAGAGAAGCATAAGCTTCACATTAATAGAGAGAAAAATACGAAGTGCAACAATGAGAAGCCATGTAAAAGCAGTATAAATAACAACTAGATAGTCAGATGGCTGAAATGAAAGAAACGGCAAGTAGTCGTATAAATCTAATACCAAAAAAATACGAAAGTACGTACTAATACTACCAATATTAGAAGGAGAACACTAAACTAACTACCTTACTACCGTAATCCTCGACCTCCATACCTTCCTATCAAGGGTCTTGTACTTGGTCAGTTGAAACTACGCCATGTCTTGCCTAATCACCTCTCCCCAATTCTTCTTTGGCCTACTGCTAGCTCTCCTTAGGCCATCCAATGTCAAATTCTCATACCTCCTGACCAGAGTGTATGTGCTCCTCCTACTCACGTGTCCATACCATCTAAGCTTCTCTTCCCGCATCTTGTCCTCAATAAGGGCCATACCCACCCTGTCCCGAATAACTTCATTTCTAATCCTATCTAACCTTGTGTGCCCACAAATCTATCTCAACATCCTCATCTCTTCTACCTTCATCTTCTGGACATGGGAGCTTTTGATTGTCCAATATCAGTCCCATACAACATAGTCAGCCTGACCACCACTTTGTAGAACTTACCTTTGAGTTTTGCTGGCACCTTCTTATCACATAAAACACCAGAAGCAAGTCTCCATTTAATCCATCCCGCCCTAATATGATATGTGACATCTTCGTTGATACCCCCATCCACCTGTATAACAGACGCAAGGTACTTAAAACTTCCTCTCCTTGGGATGAATCCAATCTCACCCCCCTTCCACTCCCCGAGTCGCCCCACTGAACCTACACTCCAAGTATTATGTCCTAGTCCTACTCAACTTGAAACCTTTAGACTTCAGGGTCTGCCTCCACATCTCTAATCTCGCATTAACGTTGCCTCGCTTCTCGTCAACATGTACAATATTATCTGCAAATAATATGCATAACGACACCTCCCCTTGGATGCGGCCCGCTTATATGTCCACCGCAAAGACAAACAACAACAGAACCTAAAAGAGAAAATTGAAATAAACATGGGTGACAACATATATGATCAAAATAACAGAAACAACGGGAACAACCTGAACATCTAGGGTGTGGCACCTCTTGTGGAAGAAGCAACCCTTTATGATATGGGCACAACCCGACGCTGATAATCTGGAAACTACAATTACAGTTCCTCAGATATAAACTGAATCCTTTCAAATCCCGAACAATATGCCTCATTTGCTGTAGAACGAGGGACTGTTCTTCGGGTCTTAGATTGAAGATCCACAACAACATCTGATTTTTTAAAATTAATTGGTGTCACTCAAAGGCAACTGAATGTAACATTGGAAACAATTAGACTGTTATTATCTTAGTGAATGGGGAAGCTCAGACTTGGCTTAATTTACTCTCTATAAATTCTATTACTACTTTGGAGGAATAAGTCAAGCGGTTCTTGAACAAGTTCTACCCACCTTATAAGACTACAAAGCAAGTTGATGAAATATTGAGCTTCAGGTAGAAACCAACCAAAACATTGCAGGAAACCTGGAGAGGCTCAAAGGGATGTTGGTTAAATATCCACACCATGACATTTCAAATCATATGTTGGGATAGAGGTTTTACATGGGATTGTCAGCAGCTTAAAGGCAAACGTTTATGCTTCAGCAGGTGAAGCATTTTTGAGTAAATTATTTAGATATTGTAAGATCCACCTTGATAAAATGACTCAAAACTCAGTATAGATAACAAGAGATACTACAATCACCCATATAGTCCATTCAATAGATCTGGACCCAAAAAACTCAATAATCGAGAATATGGACATTCTAATGACTCAAATGAGCATTCTCACCAAGAAGATTGATGAATCAGGCCAGTAGTAGGTACACATGGCTGACATGATGTAATGACCCGCCGCCATTTTGCTTTCTAGAATCTCGTTCCACTATATAAGACTTTTCGTATGTGCTTTTCCTATTTATGACTTGGGGGACGGTTGGTTTGGTTTTGGAAGGGTTCAGGTGAATTCGAAACACTTAGTTCCATAATAGTGGCCTAAGATGGCCAAGTTTGACTTGAGTCAACACTTTGAGTAAACGATATTGAAATCGGGATTTGAAGGTCCCAATAGGTTCGTATGTTGATTTTGGACTTGGGCTTATGTTCGCATTGAGTTTCGGCAGTTATTGTCGGAAGTTGGCATTTTGAAGATTTTAGAGTATTCTAAGTTTGACTTGGGATGGACTTTGGTATTATCAGATCCATTTTGGAATTCCGAGCCTGGGAGTAGGTTCTTTTTGTCATATCGGACTTGTGTGTTAAAATTTAGTGCTTTATGAGTTGTCTAAGTATGCTTCGTCATATTTGGAGTTAGTTGGAAGAAGTTTGAATTTGAAAGTTAATTAGTTTGGTTTGGGGTGTGATTCTTGGTTGCGATGTTAGTTTATGTGATCTGAGACCTCGAGTAGGTCCATAGTATGTTTATTTACTTGTTGGCATGATTGTACAGGGCCTTGAATGGCTCAGGTAAGTTTCAAACTACCGGAGCAAGGTTGAAGTTCGCAAATTTTGCTGATATCTGGTGTGTATCGCAATCGCAGAGTGTTTTCTGGAGATGAGGAAGAGTTTATCTTCGTGGTCGCATATATGGAATCGCAATCGCGAACGGTGTTCTGGTATTACTTTGCGTTCGTGTGGTTAAATCCGCGAATAGTTAGAGATGATGGCCAGGGGAGGCAGTTGGTCTATGCGATCATGTAGAGGCTTACATGATCACTAAAGAGGAAATTCTGGGAGGGGGGGGGTGCAGTGAAGCCTATGCATTTGCGATTGGACGCTCGTGTTCATGGAGGGTCTAGTCTAGTAATCCTTCATGTTCACGAGGGACTTCTACGCGTCCGTGAAGGGGATGTCCGGGGCAGAAGCATGTTTGTGCTTCACGATCGCAATGCTTTGTTCCGTGATCACGAAGGGTAATAACTGGGTAGAGTGCAAGTTTTAATACGGGACACTGGTTATTTGACTCTATTTTCTCTTGACTTGGGCGATTTGGAAGCTTGTTGAAGGGCCATTTTCATCAATGATCGCTAGGCAAGTGATTTCTACCTATTGTGAGTGAAATACATGTATTATGTGAGGAATTTAACATGAAAATTAGTAGAATTTTGGGATTTTATTGAAAAACCTAGAGTTTTTAAATATGCAATTTGACCACGAAATTAGTTATAAAATTGGGTAAAAATTATATATTTGAGTTTGTAATACCATGGGTAATATTTATCTTTGAAAATTTCTGAAATTCGAGCAGGTGAGCTCGGCTTAACTTTTGTTGACTTTCCGAGTAGGGTTGGGAATTGACTCTAATAGTTAAAGTAGGAGCTCTTGAGCATATATTGAGTTGTTTGTACATCCTTTTGACTAGTTTCGAGTTGCTCGGTATCGATTTGAGGTGTTAGTGAGGTGTGGGAGCCAAGTAGTGGTCTTGGAAGCAAGGCAAGTCTCTTGTCTAATCTTGTACGAGGGAATTATCCTCGTAATTATATTATTTGTTGTATGCTAGATGTTATGTGTGCTACCTACGTACAAAGTGATGAGTGTCTATGCGTAAGCTAGATTTATGTTATGTCTGGGTAGATTTGTACCTACAACATTCCTTAACCGTACTACTTGAATTAAACTTGGTTGTTTGATTACTTGAATTTATAACTGAGATTGAGACTAGAATTTATGTATTGACCAAGCCTCTTTACTTTAAATTTTTAAGGGATATTTGTTGGTTGGTAACAATTTCATTTTCTCTTCTATCCTCTTGTTGTGTTTATGTGATCGGTAGTTTCGTGTCTTCTCGACTCGTACGTATCTTCGCGGGTGAAAATGTTTCTCTATACCTATGGGATCGGGCCATTCACCTTGGCAGTGTTATGAAATATCATTATGGGATCGGGCTGTTCACCTCGACAGTGTTACGAAATATCATTATGAGATCAGGACATTCACCTCGGCGGTATTGTCTAATACTATTCTTATGGTTCAGACTGTTCAACTCCGCAAACTCGTGCATAATATTTGATGTGAAGTCGGTGTACATATGAGTTTTCGTAACTTGAGATTTGACATTGTATTTGATATTGGTTGTCCTTGTTTCCTAATAAGTGTGGATTTTCTTATTAGTACCTTCTTGCTTTAGTTTTTAGTCCGAAAGTAGTTATTTTTGTTGCTGAATCTAATGAAAATGTGTGAATTGCAGGTATGTGGCCACAGACTAAACCTTGAAGCATCAGAGAATCGTGGCAGCAGCGCGGTCCACACAATCAAAATGTGTGGTTGCATTTGAAGCTCGCACTGACAATATTGAAAGATCAGAGAAGATGCAAAAGAACAAGTCTGAAGCCTCCTTCAAGCGCAGCTCACGGCCAAATTATGCGGCCACATAAGTTGAAGTGCGGCCACAGAAGTTTATGCATGGTCACGGAATCCCTCCAACTGACAAGCACTGCAAGAGCACTAAACTGAAGCGTGGGCCGGTGATGAAATTATGCAGCCGCAGAACCTCCCGAAGGGCATTTTTGTCAGTGAATTTCAGAGCACTATAAATAGCTGAGAAACACTTCTTAGGCCAACTTTTGTACTCTAGTAGCTGGTAAGAATGAGACTTAGCTATTTTGGGAAATTTGTTACTACAATTAGAAAAGACCCATTACTTTTACTCTTAAATTCTAGTTTTATGCCTTCAATTACTTATTCTTTTCGTTCTTCTATGTCTATGATTATGAGTAGCGAGATTTTATCCAGGGTTGTGATCCAACCCTAGTGTGTAAAACTTATGGGTATTTTATATTAATGCTTGTTATTGATTGGATGTATGTTATTTAGCCTTATTTATGCTTTATATCTAGAATTAATGGTTGCAAACATTGATTCATGCCTATTTAACTTAGTTCTTACTTGAGAAAGATGAACTTAGTCTAGGAAAACTTGGCTAACAAAAAATTAAACTAGTTGAAGTTTTGATTAGTTTGATTAAAGGATTTGAAATAGAGATAAGGATAATCCTACTTGGACTCATATCAATTATTTCGATTGCTACCCATTGGGTTTTGAGAAAGCCAATTTGGGTATAATTATTCTTTGACCGAGAGGTATTCAGTAGGTACTTGAGCACTTAGAGTCATAACACACCCTGATCTACCAAACAAGCATAGATTTACTCTACCCATTAGGTTTACACCTAGGTGAAGGTTACAACCCTAGGCTTTCCCTTATTTGACAAAAAAATCAAAAACATTTCAATCCTTATTTGCTTATTAATTAGTAAAATCTCCTATAAGTTAACTTAGGTAACAGTTTCCCACTTTTGTGTGAAAGCAAAATTTAGTTATTTCAAGTTATTTTCTTAAGTGTTTACCTTAACACCAACTGAAACTTCGACCCCGACTCGTATTGGGATTTATAATCGCAATAACCATTTCATACTCTTTAATTGGGTGTGAATTGGACGTGTCCACTATTTTAATTATTGAAGTGATTTTAGGTTCCCAATGGCAAACAATGAACTTAGAATAATTCCATTGGGAGAGGTGGATACCGAAGAGGAGAAACTTGATGAAATGATTCAAGCTCCACAACAAAACCGCCGAGGCCGTGGTCAACAAGACAATGTGCCTCCCCCACCTCCACCACCACTACCATAACTACAAGCGGCGTAACATCAAATTTTGCCCAATGAATGATATGCAAGTTACATAGTCCCCCCCCGCATTAGGGGGAGAAACTTTCAAATTACCAATGAGATGCTTACTTTGCTCGAGCAACGAGGTTATTTCACCGGGGCGGCGACTCAAAATGTGTACAATCATTTTGAAAGGTTTTGTGGATATGTGTTGGGGGAGCAAACAAATAAATATTTCGGAAGATGCTTTGCGATTAAGGCTCTTTGCCTTATCAATAAGGGGAAAGGCTTTGGATTCGTTGGAATTCTTTCCTAATCATTATATCCATACTTGGGATGAATGGAGGCGAAGTGTATTTCAAAGTTCTTCTCTCCCGGGCACATGGCTACTCTACGTGATAGAATATTGGCTTTCAAGCAAAAGCACAATGGACCTTTGCATGAAATTTGGGAGCGGTATCGGATAATGGTGAAGGACTGCCCGAACAATGATACGACAACATGATCTAATAAACATTCTACCGTGGTATTAATACTACGAATCAATGTGTGGTAAATCAATTAGCCGGAGGAAATTTTATGACAACACCTTATGCGGAGGCATGTGAGATTGTTGATGAGATGACAGAAACTTCTCCGGCTTTGAAATCCCAAGCTAATGCCCCACAAGGTGATCCCAACATGATCTATCTATATAAAGAATTTCAAGACCATGGGCAAGCTATTGCCGAATTGACCATAACCATGACTCAACTTGCTAAGGCACAACTTCATCAAACCCAAGCTCCTAAGCAAGTTCATGCTATGGAGGGAGTAAATGTCTTGGCCAACAAGAAAAGGACTAAAGGTCCACAATTTCAATCTCGAGTGGAGAATTATGCACATGATGATACTAGCTATGACAAAGATGACTCTTACCAAGAGCAAGAAGAAGAGGTACAATTTGTGAACAATTACCAAGGGCAATAGAGCAACTTTCAAGGCTCCAATCAAAAATCAATTGCGTTCTCAAAATAACCAAGGCAATTGGGGTTCTAACAACCAAGGAAATTGGCATAACAACAACAACAACAATAATCTAAGGAATTAGAGAGGCAACAATCAAGGAAATTAGGGAAACAATAACAATCATGCAAATCGAGGTTTGGGTTTCCAAATACCCCCAATGTACCAAAAACCGAGCAACCCACCTCCTTATCTCTCTTATGGTTCAAGTTCTTCAAGTAATGAAATGGGTTGTATTGAGAACATGTTCAAGCAAATGATGAAAGAGAATGCAGATTCAGATGCCCAATTTTTCTCACATACCACATCAATCCGTAATCTTGAAGTTCAAATGAGGCAAATATCTCAAGCTTTTAATACTAATACTAATGGTGCATTACCAAGTGACACGGTAGTAAACCTAAAGGGTGGTAATAACACGGGGCATGCTATGGAGATTATCACAAGAAGTGAAAGATGCTAGAATGCACCCACCTCAAATGTAAGATAACTTGTGGATGATGATCAAGTGATCCAAGAAGAGTAAATCCCACGCAATGATGTTCAAGCACATGATGAGTTTCAAATTGATATTGATGATAGCGTGGAAGAGACTCAAGAAGAGGTGAACCCATCTACGGAATACATTATTAACATACCGGAACCGGTAGTGAAAAAGGCTAAGATACTCTTGACAAAGCCTCCACCTCCCTATCCTCAAAGACTGGCTAAGAAAAATGGTGAGATTCAATTCAAGAAGTTCTATCAACCTGCCACTGGTAGAAGCTTTGGAACAAATACTCGGTTATGCCAAGTTATTGAAAGTTCTTGTGACTAAGAAGAGGTAAATGAAATTTGAAACAATCAAGGTCACTCATCAAGTGAGTGCAATTGTTCATTACATGGCTCCTAAGTTGGAGGATCCCGGTGCTTTCACGATTCCTTGTACTATTGGAAGTGACAATTTTGCTAAAGCTCTTTATGATCTTGGGGCGAGTATCAACTTGATGCCCTATTCAGTTTTTAAAACTTTGGGGATTGGAAACCAAGTCCCACATCTATGAGGTTGCAAATGGCCGATCATACTATTTAGAGGCTATTGGGAGTGATTGAAGATGTTTTGGTCTCAGTCGATAAATTCATTCTTCCGACGGACTTTGTAATACTTGATTGTGAGGTTGACTATGAAGTGCCTATCATTCTTGGGAGGCCCTTCCTTGCTACGGGTAAGGCCCTTTGTGATGGGGAAGCTAGAGAACTCCCTTTCCGGGTTGGTGATGAACAAATGGTATTCCATGTGTGCAAGTCTATGCGTCAACCAAATAGCAATGAAGTGTGTTCTTTTGTGCACTTGGTGACCGATGTCATATTTTATGACACAAGTTCTACAATCAATGTTGGTGATATGCTGAAAGCGTTTTGCTCAACTTTGATGATGATGAGATGGATGGTTTTATGGAATGTGTAAACTATTGCATGGAATGGGGTCTTACACTTCAGAATAAGAAGACTCTTTCTACAAAGCCTTCAATTAAAGAGCCACTAACATTGAAGTTAAAACCATTGCTACCTCACCTTCGGTATGAATTTCTTAGACCTTGTTCTACTTTCTTGGTTATTCTTTCTTCTCGTTTGGCTAATGTGTAGGTTGATTCCACATTGGCTGTATTGCAAAAGAGGAAGAAAGCTATTGGGTAGAATTTGGCGGACATTTGGTGTATAAGCCCCACATTTTGCATGCATAAAATCAAATTGGAGGATGGTGCCAAACCGTAAATTGAACATCAAAGAAGACTAAATGAGGCTATGCAAAAGGTGGTAAGAAAAGATATTATCAAGTGGTTGGATGTCGATATTGTCTACCCCATTTCCTATAGTTCTTGGACTTCTCCAGTCCAATGTGTCCCAAAGAAGGGGGGGGGATGACGGTTGTTACAAATGATAAGAATGAGTTGATTCCTACAAGAACGATCATCAGTTGTAGAGTTTGCATGGATTATCGTAAGCTCAATGAAGTCTCAAGGAAGGATCACTTTCCTCTTCTTTTCATGGATAACATGCCTGATAAATTGGCCGGCCGTGCCTTCTATTATTTTCTTGATGGTTACTCGTGTTACAACCAAATTCTTATTGCTCTGGAAGATTAAGAGAAAACCACCTTTACTTGTCTGTATGGTACTTTTGCTTTCAAATGGATGCCTTTTGGATTATGTAATACACCATCAACTTTTCAATAGTGTATGATGGCCATTTTCACAAACATGGTGGAAGACTACCTTGAAGTCTTCATAAATGACTTTTTGGTGGTTGGAGATTCTTTTAGTGATTGTCTTGCTAATTTATACAAAGTGTTGGCTAGATGTGAGAAAACAAATTTGGTACTTAATTGGGAGAAATGTCATTTCATGGTTGAGGAAGGCATTGTCTTTGACTATAAGATTTCAAATAATGGTATTGAGGTGGACAAGGTGAATATTGAAGTTATTTCTAAGCATCCACCCCCACCTCGATGAAGGGTGTGCGGAGTTTCTTGGGCCATGCGAGTTTCTACCAACGATATATCAAGGACTTTTCTAAATTGGTGAACCCTTTGTGAAAACTCCTTGAGAAGGATGCTAGGTTCCATTTCAATGATGATTGTATGAGAGATTTTGAACAATTGAAGCTCAAGTTTACAACTACTCCTATCATTACATCTCCAAATTGGTGTTTTCTGTTCGAGCTCATGCATGATGCAAGTGATGTAGCGGTGGCTATTTTGGAGCATCGTATCAACAAAAGTTTTCATCCGGTTTACTAAGCTAGGAAGACCATGAATAGCGCCCAAGTCAATTATACCGTTTCAGAGAAAGAGCTCCTTGATATTGTGTTTTCTATTAAAATCTTCCTCCCTTACTTGATGGGTGCCAAAGTTATTGTTCATAAAGACTATGTAGCACTTCGCTATCTTATGAGCAAAAAGGAATCTAAAGCTCAGTTGATGAGATGGGTGCTTTTGTTGAAAGAGTTTGAAATTGACATCCAAGACAAGAAGGGAAGTGAAAATCAAGTGGCGGACCACTTGTCTCGTTTGGAGGAGGAGGAGGAGGAGAGGCACACGATGGCCTTTAAATCAATGACTCTTTCCCCGATGAGCAACTTTTGGCATTTTCAATGAAAGAGGTACCACGGTTCGCAGATTTGGCAAATTTTCTTATGAGTGGTATTATACCGGATGAGTTGTCTTCAAACCAAAGAAAGAAGCTTAAGAGAGATTGTCAAGACTACTATTGGGATAAACCATACCTCTTCCGGATTTACACGGATGGGGTGATTCGGAGGTGTGTGCCGGAGGAAGATCAAAGTGATATTCTTGGGCTTGTAATTCTTCGCCATATGGTGGTGATCATGGTGGATAGAGAATGGTATCTAAAGTCCTAAGGTGTGATTTCTATTTGCCCACTCTCTACAAAGATGCAAATGAGTTAGTGAAAAGATGTGATGAATGTCAACGGACCGGTGGAATTTCAAAGAAACATGAAATGCACCTTACAACCATCTTGGAGATTGATATTTTTTTTGTTTGGGGTACTGCCTTTATGGGCCCTTTCGGGAGTTCTTATGGAAACACCTACATTTTGATCATGGTAGATTACGTGTCTAAATGGGTTGAGACTGTTGTCTTATCCAATAATGAGGCTAGAATTGGTGGCATTCTTGAAGCGGAATATTTTTATAAGATTTGGTACTCTGCGAGCAATCATAAGTGATAGAGGGTCACAATTTTGCAACAAGGCTTTCAACACTTTACTTGGCAAGTATGGTGTCACTCAGATAACTCCCTATCACCCTCAAGCTAGTGGCCAAGTCGAAGTATCCAATCGGGAGATAAAGAGTAATCTTTACAAGACGGTGAATACAAATAAGACGAATATGTCTAAGAAGCTTGATGATGCTCTATGAGAATATAGGACGGCTTACAAAATACCTATCGGAATGTCCCCATTCCAGTTGGTTTTTGGAAAAGCTTGTCATCTTCCGGTGAAACTAGAGCACAAGGCATCGCTACTGGACGACAAAATGGATTTTGAAATTTATTAACATTCTCTAAAAAAGGTACTGTTAATAATCCCGCATGTACTGAAACCATTAAAAGAACCCCCAATAATATATTGGGCACTGTACGAAGTATTTGAAATACAAGAAAGAATGTGGGCTTTGAATAAATTGAACCTTGATTGGGATATAGCCTCTAACTTGCGAGTTTGACATTTGAATGAATTGGGTGAGTTTCGGCATCATGCATATGAAAGTTCATCCTTGTAAAAAGAAAAGATGAAATATCTTCATGACAAGTATATTTGGAACAAGGAGTTCAAGGCCGGTGATCTAGTGTTATTGTTCAACTTAAGGTTGATATTCTAGAAAGCTCAAGCCAAAGTGGAATGGTTAATAATTGTTAGTGTGACATCTTTTGGTGCCTTGGACTTGAAGAACGAGAACAATAAAATATTTCGAGCCAATGGTCACTGAGTGAAGCCCTATTTGGAGAAAGTTGGTGAGAGCCATGTGGTGGCAGTTCATTATTTCTCTTGAGGATGCTATGACATTGCGTTGTGCCACGATGTTAAAAAAAAGGTGCTTCTTGGGAGGCAACCCAAGTGTTTTTTTCTCTCTTTTAGTTAGATGTTGTTCGTTGTTTTTCTAACATGATTTGAATTGTCTACATAGACTAGTGTTAAGATGTGAAATAATAGCTGAAGTTGTGTCATACAGGGAAAAACTGCGAACCAAACGTTTCTTAGTGCAGCCGTAGAAAAGGGGCTGCTGACCGCAGAATAATTTACGAGGCTGTAGATTTAATCTATGGACCGCAATTGCAAGGATCATCTCAGGTGCTAAATTGAAGGTCCTCTGAACTTTTCTCCCAACAGTGCGGTGTGAATTTGCGGACCATTGCGGATTATGCGGTCACAAAAGCACACTATCAGAGAAGTGGTTGAACTAAGGTGTCAAAAGTGCGGCCGCACTTGACCGTGAAACAACGTCCTTCATTGCTGTCCGGATAATAAAGTACGGACCGCACTTGAAATTATGCGGTCGCACTCACCTCTTTAGACCCTCACTTTCTTCTGAGTATAAATAGAACAGTGCCCCCTCCTATTACACTTTTCACCATCTCCACTCTCCTACTGTTACACTAAGAGTTGCCCACGTACTTGATCTTTGGATAAAGAATAACCCTTCACACTCACTTGGATCTTAGTACACTAGCACAGCTGGTATGCACCACTTCAATCTTTTTGTTTCTATTTTTGAATTTATTTGGCTTTTTAACTTCTTTTTAAGCCATCTTTTATTGCATCCCTTTAATGTGTCCATGTGGGGTAGCTTAGCATTAAGTATATGTTATAGCATGCTTAGATATGGTTGAGTTGTTGACTATCATGCCTTTACTATGTTTCCTAATAGGATTGAACACATATTTGCATAACCTAAGTAAAAAAGACATGTAGCTGTTATTGTTCTTGATTCTGCGGACCGAACTTAATATTGTACGGTCCGCAAACTTCTGTCTGGGCAATTTGAATGGATAGGTGTTTGTACGGCCGCATTTTAATTGTGCGGACCACAGATTAAATTATACGGCTGCAAAAGGAGGTCCGCCCTAAGAATCAGAGAACGTTTTCTCTCTCCTTTCATTTTTTCCACTAAATTCCTCACCACAATTATTTTTCCACATCCCATCTGAATTCTACAGTTGCATAATGAAGCTGCACTGTCCTTTAGAGACCTTGCTCTGAGGACTTACCATAATTGTGTTGAAGTGTGGCCCGCATTAGGAATTGTGCGGTCCGCACTTTCACTTTGCAGGCCACAGTTGTAACCTGTCTACTGCATGCTGCAACTTGAAACCTCACTGCTTCTATGATCCCCTCAAATGCTTATATGACTCTTAACTATTTCACAACATGTATATCAACTAACAAATCTCTTTGTGCATGCATAGACAATGGTGTGATCAAGAGGACGAGTAGAGTCTTTAAAAGGAAAGGGAGAAGCAGGAAAAGGCAGAGGCAGAGGTTTTATGCGCCCGAGTGCGCAAAGGGCCATTACAAAGAAATTCATTGCAGTCTAGGGGAGAGGTAGAAGCCTCTAAGAGTCGAGTTCTTATGGCCCATCTAGGGAGGCCTCGGAAGGGAAATTTTTGTCTCTACCTGAAGAGCATAAGGAGGAGCAATCTAGGTCGTAGGGACAGTCTGAGCCCCTAAATGTACCTTCCACATCTCATAGTACCTTCTAGGGCTCTGCTAGTGACAGTCATGAGTCCAATAGAGCTGCTCTGGACTCTGATTCTAATGATGCCTCAGATGATGGGAGAGGGGGACCAAGTGCAAAGGAAGGTATGGCACGAACTAAGAAGAATGTGGTCTGGGAAGACTGATTTTTGAGCTTGCAAGCATACATAGAATTCCAAATGTGGTGGAAGTAAAGATGACTGACCCATGAAAGGAAATTCCTCCTCAAGGACTTAGAAAAATATAACCCCATGGTCTTGGAACAGTTTACAAAAAGAAAGGGGTGGGTGCAGTTTACTAAGAAGCTAGTGGATGTGAAAAAGCATCTTGTCTGTGAAGTCTAGCCCAACACGACGCATATTCTCAAAGGGGCAAAGATCACCAAAGTGTGCAACTTAAAAGTCAAGTTTGATCAGCACACATTGAATGCTTACCTTGGTTTTGGTAATCTGGAGCCAAAGGAATATTTGGTAAAGTTGGATGAGAAGGAGGAGGCTAAATCGTGGCTTGCTAAGATTCTTACACCTTGACCTACTCCCCCTTGGATAGGTGTCGGGTATTGCTACCAAATTTTGCCCTCATATTTTATCAAATTCTATATATACTTTCAAAACATCATTTTTCGCGTCATTATTTAGTTACAAATCCATACAAGCATTTTTCTATAATTTTCCATAATTTTCAGAGCTTTAAAATTGATTTTCCTGCATTTAAATTACTTGAATATTTATTAATCACTCATTTTAATTATTTTTGTGATGACTTAATTACCTAAAATTATTATTTTACATCTATAATACTTGCTTCAGATATTTTACTCTATTTGTTATTATTACATTAGTATTTTTAGGCCATTTGCACAATATTGCAATAATAGCCTGTATCTTGCAATTTTATTGCATTCGTCATTTTATTCAAGGTCAAAATAATATCTTACATTTTTATAATCTTCTAATATTATTTTAAAGTATTAATTGGCATAAATAGCATTTTTATAATTTATTTAATTATTTTCATTAAATTCCTTTCCCTTAATTTCCTATTTAAAAAATCTGGCCCAAAATTAGGATTAATTTCGGACCATTAAGGTCCAAATAGACCCATGGCCCAATAACCTCAACAGCCCAAACGACCTACCCCGGTCCAAAAACTGACCTAACTCTTCTCAAATCCCAGCCATTGATCAACGACTGACAACACTCCTCACCACTCTTCTTATATCCTCTCACCCAAACCCTAATCCCCACTTTCTCTTCATCAGCCGGCCTCAAACGCTCCTCCCTCGCACCGAAACCCTAGCCGCCCTCTCAATCTTCTCCGAATCCGTCTCAATCATGGATTTCTTCTGTGATTTTCTTACCTTTTATGTGTTACCTCAGTATTACTTACAAGATTGTGGTATTACTTAGTATTTGCCCTATTTTTTGGCAAATATCAATCTATGAATCAAGGGAGGTCAGCTTCAACCTTCGGTATTTGGATGATATTCCGTCTATATACATTCATGGCAAGGCGATATGAAGCCGATTCACCAAAACCTTTGGTCGATTCCTTGATTTCTGTCGAATTAGGGTTCAGAATTTTATACTTTTCCTTTTACCCGTTCCATTACTGATAGCATGTGGTACTTTCTTTCCATATTTATGTTTGATTGACTGTGTTCCTTATTTGTTTGCTTGATTCCTACTACTATATATACCCCTCCCCTTTCTCCTTTGAGACAGACTTTAATCACCCGGATTCACTAAAAATCGAAGTGATTACTCTATAATTCTCTTGTTCTATACTCTGATTCTTGGCCGGCTAAAAGCCAAGGCCACCGGGATTCGATTTTCAACTTTTCTTGGTGCGAGCATTGTCCGGGGTTCATTTGAAGCCCTTGGGAACTCTAAGCACTAAGAATTTGGGTTCTTGCTCTCTGTTAACATTCAGAGCACTGTGGAATTTGTTCTTTCTTATTGTTTGTTTATTCAACTGATAACTAATAAGTCTCTTGGCTTTACGGTTTCATTCTTCTGTGTTTATGTCCTGCATATTCATGACTCTGAATTTTATGCCTTAAATGTCCTCTTAGACCATATCTATGTGTAACTTTACTAACATTGCACTCGTACTCTGTTTTGAACCTCTTTAGCATTTGGCCTTTTACTTAAAATCTCTAGTTTTTGAGATATGTTATTTGAATATGCTTCACTTGAATAATTTAGACTCTCTTAAGTTCATTTAGCTTAATGTATTGGTACTTGAATGTCTACATTATTATTTGACATGAGTTTGCTTTCCTACTCTACATTGAATTCCTGCAATGACTGCCTCACATCTGTAATGTCTTATAATCTGTGACTTGCCCCCTGCTATTGTGTCACTCAGCATGTCTTTGGCTTACTTAATTCCATACCCCTTTAGTGATTATTTGAGACTTTAGAGTTGCAATCTTAATCTGTGTTTCCTTACAATATTTGAGACTGTTTGTCTTAGTGATAAATTGGCATGTCTTCTTTCTGGTGTTGTGGAGGATATTCAGCATGATTTGGACCCTTAGGACTTAACCCTTTAAGTTAGTGCCTTACCTAGATCTATTTGGTATTATGCACCTTTGTATGTTAACCTTGTGATCTCAGGAAATTTGCTTCTCCTCTAACTCTCAATGTTCTTTCTACCAATGTGTTATCTCTTGGTAAGTGTTGAACCTGTAATAGCCATCTGCCTCTAAGTTTTGTTAACCTTCTTAACTAGCATGTTCTGTGTTTTAGACAACTTTGCTATGTCTGCTTTCTAAAATACAAGTGCATCTCTTCAAATTTTGTCCCTTAACCATTGTTCTCTCACTCTCATTTGTTGCCTACATTATTCTAAATCTATCACTCTTGGCCGGCTGAAAGCCAAGGCCACTAAGACTTTCTCTATTGACCTCCCTAGTATGAGCACTGCTCGGGGTCCATTTGAGACCCTTCTAAACTCTGACACACTAGGACTTGGGGTTCTTTGGTCACCCTTAGCTGTCTCTGACACTCAGTTCTTTCCTCATTCTATCTGCTGAATATGCAAATTGGGCTGTTTAAGTGGTTTTTGCGTGATTCAACGTTTGGGTCATATGATCAATCTGTGGCTGTTTGGTTTGGTTTGAGTTCCTCTATGGTTTCTGGGTTGTGCTGATGAATATAGCCCTATGTTGGGATCTAGGCATGCTATTTGTGAAGAAAGCATTTGTTGAAGGCCCAGGCAATACTGGGTATCTCCTTTTGGGCATGCTATAGGCCTACTGCTATTTCTTGTATAATATGTTGTAATTACATTCATCATTGGGTCTGTAATAATTTTGTAATAAACAATTGGGGGTGTTAGTAAAATCGGGAAAATGGGTATACTCTAATGTTTTGCATGAAAGGGTAGAAAACATACCTATAGGGTTCATATGGTCTACTTGTTGTCCAACATGCTATATGTATGCCATTCAATTTCCATGTGCACTGGTAGAAATCATGCCATTAGGAAAATCACACAATCACATAACTTGCATACTATTAAAGCATAAGTACTTTATTTATTCCTATGTCTACTGCTAGACAGCATGCCTATAGAAAATAAAAATGTCGATGACCATACTTTCAATTTGCATAACTACAGCATATTCGTTAGATACCATGCCTACAGGATTATACTAGCTTATGTTCTACTGATCTTTATTCAGAAATCCTACCTATAAGACTCTAATTGGTTGTTGTTGATTTGCTATTGTTATCATACTGCTCACCTAGAAAACATGCCTATAGTGGCTAAGTCTAAAAAATATCAGTTGCAATCGTTAATCGTTAGAAATCCTTCCTATAGGGTATTACTACTCGCTTTAAAGTGTTAATGCTGAACTTTCCAAACATTGTTTCATTGCTTAGCCGTGCCACTATTAGAAAGCATGCCCATAGGATCAAACTGAGTAATTCTGAGTATTTCCAATGGTTATCAGTGCCAACCACTGCGTAAATCACCTAGATATCATGTCTATAAGTTTAATCACTTATAACCTGTAATTGCAATACTAGATAACCCTAAATTGAATAGTTGTTTGGAAATCATATCTATAAGTTTAAAGCAGCACCTTGCATCTGAAACTCCCTGCACGTTTGAATCCAAGGTCACATAGAAACCATGTTTATAGGGCTTAATGGCTTTAATTCGCCTCAGTTTCGAAACTGTCTAACGCCTAATGTGAGAATCTATTTTCCGTGCATTTGTTGTTTAAGTGTGGAGGCTAACTTGAGCCCTTAACTGTCTTTACATGAAGTCCAATTTATTTTGTATGTCACCTAGTTTTATCATTTTGAGCAGCCTAAGTAAAGTCTAGAACCACCCTAAATAGAGGTCCAATGCCTCCTGGACCATATATACGGGACGGGCAATACACGCATAGGGTATGACTTAGAATTGAATTAGAGCGCCTAAGTAAACAACTTTAACATAGTAATTGGGTAGTAGAAGATGATAGTCTGTGCCCGCTGAATAATATGAGTAATTTCCCACCTCGAGGGAGTTGCGAAGTATTATTTATGTTGCATGGGGTGATCCTTTAGGCTAAAAAACTTAGGACCCCCACCCTCTCTTCTTTATACATTTAGCCGTCTAATATAGGCCGTCATAGTTATATCCTTGTAATCCTTACTTCTCATTGTGTTATATTAAATTTCTTTGACCCTTAATCTCTTTGTTTATCTTGCCTATTTTTAATCCACATAATCTTAAGTTCGGTCGGGACCCACAGTTGTAGGCCTCAAAGAGTGCCTAACACCTTCTCTTTGAGGTATTTTGAGCCCTTACCCGATCTTTGGTGGCGTTGACTAGTCAAACAGAGTTATCTACATAATAGGTGCCCTAACGCACCTCAAAAACCGTTAGGTGGCAACTCTTCTTCTTTTAGCACTCTATCTCCCATCCAAAAGAGTTGTCAACACGTTGAAACCCGCTTTCGCGAGAAAAATGGGGCGCGACAATATGGCGACCCTGCTAGGAAACTACTTAGGCTCTTACCATAATGAACTTGGCTTATGTGGATTATTTTCTTTGTTATAAAATGCACATCCCTTCCCTGCTCCACCCTTATTTGTTTAAATTTGTTATAACATGCACATCCCTTTCCCGTTCGCCATTATTTGCTATGATTGCTCTTCCTTTTGTTTAAAAGACTGCTATAGCATGCCTCTCCCACCCCTACTCCCTTACTTTATTTGTTACATTTTTGCATATATTCCACAAACTAACTTCTTTCTTTGTCTTTCTTTGTTAAGTTTTCATGTCTTACCTTAATACCGTATTTACTTCTTTTACATATTTATCATGCAAATACTTGGCAACGTGTTATTATCTCTGCATAAAGCATGCTCCAAATCATACTCCACTCGTGCCAATTATCAGCATAGCGGCGCTGGATGAGTGTCCGCACTCTTCCAGAATTACCCCTTTTAAATCGGAAAGGCTTATTTGCGGTAGACTAGTCGATCAGCAGTACAGTCGACGGTCCCATGCTTTTTCCTCTCAAGTTGTCCACTTGAGAATACAAGTCTAGACCATTCTAGAAACCTTACTCCAACATCAAATGTACGTGCATCATGTTAAACCTAGTACGGGCTAAGATAAGCCTTGTCCAAAGTCCGACGGGATTTCCACAATCCCAATGGACACTACCATGTTATGTGCATTACTTGGAGAAAATGTGCCAATATGTTGATCATTAGTGTGTAAATGGTCGAATCTGGAGGGGGAGAGGGCTAACTTTATTTGCTTAAAGAAAATGAAGCACGACGTCCCCAGGTTCGGCATGGTCCAAAACATCCCACCTCAGCTACTTGATTGGTGGAAAAATCTCGCGCCTTGCGACAAGAATCATGTGAGAAGGGTCCTTAGTAATTTGCCGTCCTTGCTAGAAATCCGACCAGATAGGACATTGATCGAGGCCGCTACCATGTTTTGGGATGAGAAAAGGGTCGTCTTCTACTTTGGTGACATAGAAATGACTCCTCTCTTAGAAGAAATATGAGGCTTCGCTAAGCTTCCATGGAATAGTCCAGGGTTATTAGTGCCAGAAAATTGCCCCCCTCCCGATTTTCTAAAAATGCTAGGTTTCAAGAAAAATGATGAGTTACTTTGTTTGAAGAAGTCATACATCCCATTTGAATTCCTTTATGAGCTTTACGGGCACAGTAAGTCATATCGTCTTCATCATGAGGAACTTGCCATTACCTCCTTAGGTTGGACGCACCGCCGAGTTTATGTATTCATCATTTCCTTCTTGGGTTTATTGATATTTCCAATGAAAGAGGGAAGGATTCACACTTATTTAGATATGCTTGCAAGAATGTTTTTGGAAGGCATCGAGGGGCAAACCTACACCATCATCCCTATGATCCTAGCTGAACTGTACCGCGATCTAGATCGGCGCAAGTAGGGGTTCGGACATTTTGAAGGTTGTAATCTATTATTGCAAGTCTGGTCATTGGAACACTTTCAGAAGGGAGAATATCGTCAAGAGCTTCTGCGACGGCCATTGAATGACTACATAGCCTACCACTATCCAAAGAAAATGACATTCATCCTAGATAGGTTCGCACATCCCGGAAGTTCTGTAAGTTGGGTGCGTTTCTTCAGCAATCTGATAGATGAGAAGGTATATTGGATGTTTGAGTGTTTTCCTAGCAGTGAGTTCATCATCAGGTCGAGGGATAAAACTCATTTGGTATTGATCGGGTTGCGAGGTATTTATCCTTATGCTCCTATAAGGGTAATGAGACAAGCAGGAAGAAAACATGTCATACCTCGGGTTTCCAACATGGTCCAGTACAAGGAAGATTTCAAAGGGGACATCATTCCTTTCAAGTTCAAGACGCAACATATGTGGAACCAGAAGGTCATTGTGGAAAAAGAGACTATCGAGCCAGACAGGTACCATGCCGGTCATGTGTATTTCTATCCATCATGGTTAGGAGATGATATAGCGGAAAACATCAAGCCAGGGGTCAATTTGAAAAATAGGATCATTGATGATGCTGTTGAGGCACAAGTCAAGTATAGGAGGTTACGCAAAAGGGTCTTCTAGTCTGAAGCTAGGAACCTGGAACAACACAAAGTGGACATGGAGGCAATTAATGAATGGAAGGAAATTGCCACTAAGTCCACCAAGAGATTGGAATATTTGGAGAAAGGTTTGATGGAGTTTGAGGGAAAGATGAGGAAGAGGCCTTCAGATTGTCAGAACATGGATGGCAATGAAGGAGGGCATCTAGCAAAGTCTTACCTATTGTTGGATATGCGCTACCTGGGGAACCTGATTGATGGAGTCAAAAGAGCCAAGCATGGAGAAGGTCCCTCAGGGACCAAATAAATTTTGCAAATGATGTTCTTTACTATTTTCTAGATTAGTTTAGATTTCGATTGTAATAAGGCTAAATGCCATTAGTAACTTAACTATTATTATCGATTTAGTAAAATTTTGGCTCGTTTTCACATTAATGAAATGATGCAATATTGGCAACAGATTTCTCCAAGTCTATGTGTCGCTTAGGCCTACCTCGGTTACAATGAGGTCCCCAATTAGGACGAGAATTATTGAATGATTTTACAGAACATGTTTAAATACTGCAAGCATTCTTTCAAATATCCCTTACTGACTTACTTACCTTTTGGTTTTTCTTTCTTTTGATTATTCCCATTCCCCAAGGTTGGTTCATGCATACTGGCATCATCTGCATATCACACTAGATCCAGAGGTTCTCCACCTCCTCCTCCACTAAGTGATCTTAAAGGCAGAAGCAAAGGGAAAGGAAAAATGGATGATTTGAGCGGTATCAGAAAAGACAATGCTACTATAGCAGAAAATGTTGAAACTTCAGATGGCCGAAGTACTCCGACACAGAATGGTGGTCTTATGCCTGGAACAGAAAATCTTGGAGCTACAAGGAGAACTTGAGCAGGTCCGAAACTTGGCAAATCTTTCCTTCACCCTAAACGTCCCTGATATAAACCAACAAAATCCAAATGCCCAAACCCTGGCACCACCCCAAAACACGCAGAACCAAAATCCACCGCCAAATCCTCCCGCACCACATCAATATACCACACCTCCTCAGAACTACAACCCTCCACCAGTACCTACTCCTCAACAACACCACTATCATCCGACTCAATACCCGCAAACCATCACTTATTACACTCCCAAGAATGCACCACAACCTACTCTTGATCCCCAAAACTAAACCAATGACCACCCTTATGCCCAGATTCCCAGAGTTCACCAAAGCAATCCCATATATGTGAAAACTTTACCCTACACCCCACAACAAACCCTATATATACCAGAATTAACCGAGAAGGACCTGCTCATCAAGAACATGGCAGAAAAACTCAAGAAGCTCACTGGCAGAGTTTAGAGCGTCGAAGGTGGTAAGGGCATTGAAGGTTTGAATTATGAGGACTTGTGCATTCAACCAGATGTGGAACTGCCGGAAGGTTACAAACCTCCCAAGTTCGAAATGTTCGATGGAATTGGTGATCCGAAGGTACATCTAAGGACATATTGTGACAAACTTGTAAGAGTGGGCAAAGATGAACGAATCCGTATAAAACTGTTCATGAGAATCCTCACAGGAGATGCTTTGTCTTGGTACATCAGTCAGAACCCGAAGAAGTGGGTTAATTGGGTTAGCATGGTGTCAGATTTCATTGATAGATTCAGGTTCAACACAGAAAATGCACCAGACGTTTTCTACATTCAAAATCTCAAGAAAAAACCAACAGAAACTTTCCGTGAGTATGCTACTCGGAGGAGATCTGAAGCTGCAAAGGTAAGGCCAGCGCTTGAAGAAGAACAAATGAATAAGTTCTTCGTCATAGCTCAAGACCAGCAGTACTATAAAAGGCTGATGGTTATTGAAAACCATAAATTCTCTGACATCATTAAGCTGGGAGAAAGAATAGAAGAAGGGATTAAGAGTAAAATGGTGACGAATTTTGAAGCATTACATGCCACAAATAAAGCTTTGCAGTCAGGAGGTATCTCTAAGAAGAAAGAAGTGGGTGCTGTGATGGTAGCCCAGGGTCCTAAGTCTCCTCTCACATACCAAACACCTCCACCCACATACCAGCCCTCAACCCCCAGATACCAATAACTTGCCACCACATACCACGTCTATAACACCCAACCCGCATATTATCACTCTCCACCACCCGCCCGCCAAAATTACCAAAAACCAAGACCAAACTTCGATCGCAGACCACCCAGACAATACACTCCAATCGCTCAACCCATGTACCAATTGTATGAGAGACTGAAGGCTGCTGGTTATGTCACTCCCATTACCATCGTTGCTATGGAAAACTCTCCTTAGTGGATTAACCCAAACAAGACATGTGCCTATCACTCAGGCATGAAGGGCCATACCATTGATGAGTGTTGCACTCTGAAGGACAAGATTCAGACATTGATCGACACAAAGGTCATACAGGCAAAAGAAGCTGCACCCAATGTTCGTAACAATCCTCTCCTGGATCATAGAGGTGGGGGAGTGAATATGATATAGACTGATGAGGAATGGGATCCAGAAGGGTCAATTAGACTCATTCGGGAGGGGGATGATCCTAAAAACATCTCCAGTCACCCTCACGCCCATTGTGCTACAAACCCAAACACCGCTTGAAGTCGAAGTAACCGCACTAGCGCCATTTGAAGTTGAGGTAACCACACCCTTCACTGTGATGGTATCACCCACGCCATCTTACAAGTCTGATGCTATACCGTTGGATTATGTTGTGGAAGCGAGAAGGAAAGAAAAAGCGAAAATGGAAGAAACAAGTACAGCACAAGGCATGACCAGAACTGGCAGGGTTTATACACCAGAGCACTTGGGAGGAACAAGCAAAGAAGCTGCATCTAAGCCGCCTGTTGTTGAGACTGGTCCTGACGACCTTTGGAGAAAAGTACAAGCGAGAGAATACTCTGTGGTTGACCATTTGAATAAAACTCCCGCTCATATATCTATCTTGTCACTGCTACAAAACTCTGAGACACACAGGAATGCCCTGATGAAGGTGCTGAGGGAAGCCTATGTACCCACAAACATCACTAGTGGGGAAATGGCCAACATGGTCGGGCAGGCACTGGAAAGCCACAAAATCACCTTTCATGAAGACGAGCTGCCACCAGAAGGACTAAGTCACAACAGGGCACTACATATCACAGTGCAATTTGAGGATAAATTCATCATATGGTCCTGATAGATAGGGGTTCGGGTCTCAATATATGCCCACTGACCACTCTCAAGAGATTGGGTAAAGGCCTGCACGAGATACGAGCAGGAAGCATGAATGTAAAGGCATTTGATGGATCTCAAAGAGCCAAAATTGGAGAAATCAAACTCAGCCTACAGATGGGCCCAACCTGTTTTGATATTGAGTTTCAAATGTTGGATATATCCGCTACCTACAATCTATTATTGGGACGACCCTGGATACATATCGCTGGGGCAGTGGCCTCTACTCTGCTTCAAGTCGTGAAGTTTGAATGGAACCACCAGGAGGTGATCATCCACGGAGACGGAATATTCCCTTTATACCAATTAGACTGTTCCGGTCATCGAGAATAGGAAGAAGTTAGGTGGAGAAATATACCATCGTATTGAGCATGTCAACACAATTGAAAAGGACAAATGGTGGAGAAACAAGATAGAAAGCATACTGCTATGGACAGGGTATGAACCTGGCAAGGGTCTCGGCAAGAATCTCCAAGGGATCACCAAATCGGTACATCCGAAGCATCATGGTACAACTTTCAGACTTGGGTACAAATGTACTTGGCAAGAGTGCCAGGATTGGTCACCACCATGGCGCGGTCCTTATTATCTGCTGGAACAACTGGTACCACATTTGCACCAGACATTTCATCTAGCTGACATGATGTGGGAGTCTGAGGAAGATAAAGCCTTAGCTGGCATAAGGAAGCTGTTTCAGGATGACAAAGACATGGATTGCAGTGCGATATTTGAGGAGGAGGAAGACCTTACCATTCAGACCATTGAAAAAGGAGTTGTTCTCAAGAATTAGACTACTGCACCATCCCGGGCCCATCGAGTTCCTGGGTAGCCTGGCAATTAGCATAAGTTATTTCAAAGCAAATTTTTTTGAGCATCTAAGACATTTTCAGTATTTTGTTTTGAACGTATTTTGTTTTGAAATAATTGCTCGAGTCATCGAGCCGTACTGACATTTTTCAAATTTTATTAAAGCATTGCTATTTTTAGTATTTATTGTTATTCTTTACATTTTTCTCTCTACATCATTATTATTACCTATCCTGATGAACCTATGACTGTGACATGTAATGAGACAACGCGACATAAGGATAATGATTCAGAGGATCTGGAAGACGACATAATACCTGAGGAAATTGTCACAGAAGTGGAAAACGTTTAAAACAAGCCTAAGTCTAATTTGGACGAGACTGAGATAGTTAACTTAGGGGACTCCAAAATGGTCAAGGAAACACGTATAAGCATTTACCTACCACCATTAGAGAAGGATGAGTATGTATGATTCCTAAAAGAGTATGCAGATATCTTTGCATAATCCGACGATGATATGACTGGTTTGAGCATGTCCATAGTGGCTCACAAGCTACCTACTGATCCCATGTGTCCACCAGTAAAACAAAAGCTCAGAAAATTCAAGCCGGATATGAGTTTGAAGATAAAAGATGAGGTCACCAAGCAAATCAAATCCAAGGTTCTCAGAGTGGTTGGATATCCGACTTGGTTGGCCAACATTGTGCCGGTTCTGAAGAAAGATGAGAAAGTCAGAGTGTGTGTTTATTACCGAGATTTAATTAGGGCGAGTCCCAAAGATGATTTCTCATTTCCCAATATACACATAATGATAGATAACTGTGCCAAGCATGAACTCTAGTCCTTTGTGGATTGCTTCGTAGGGTATCATCAGATCTGGATGGATGAAGAGGATGCCGAAAAGACAGCCTTTGTCACACCATGGAGAATGTACTGCTATAAAATGATGTCGTTTGGTTTGAAGAATGCTGGAGCCACTTACATGAGAGTCATGACAACCATTTTCCATGACATGATACATAGAAATAGAGGTGTACGTGGATTATTTCATCATCAAATCCAGAAGAAGCACAGATCATATAGCAGATTTGAGGAAATTCTTTGATCAGTTGCGAAGGTAAAATCTGAAACTGAATCCTGCAAAGTGTGCCTTCGGAATCCCTGCCGTAAAATTATTAGGATTCATCGTCAGCCGTCGAGGGATTGAATTGGATCTGTCAAAGGTCAAAGCTATCCAAGACTTGCCACCTCCGAAGAATAAGAAATATGTGATGAGCTTCTGAGGGCGACTCAACTACATAAGCCGTTTCATAGCATAATCAACTGTGATCTTTGAGCCGATCTTCAAAATGCTAAAGAAAGTTGCTGCAACAAGCTGGACTAAAGAATGTCAGAAAGCCTTCGACAAAATCAAGGAGTATTTGTCTAAACCAAATGTTCTGGTCCCACCAGAACCAGGAAGACCTTTGCTGCTTTATTTGTCCGTACTAGGTGGAGCTTTTTGTTGCATTTTGGGACAACATGATGAGACTGGAAGAAAGGAGCAGGCAATATATTATCTGAGTAAGAAATTCACACCTTACGAAGACTGTTACTCATTGCTGGAGTGCACCTGCTGTGCTTTGACATGGATAACACAAAAGTTGAGGCATTATTTTTGTGCATACACCATATATCTCATATCATGGATGGATCCGCTGAAATACATCTTCCAGAAACCACTGCCTATGGGAAAGTTAGCAAAATGGCAGATATTGCTAAGTGAATTCGACATCATCTATGTAACTCAGAAGGCGGTCAAAAGGCAAGCGTTGGCAGATCATTTGACAGAAAATCCTGTAGACGGAGAATACGAACCATTGAAAATATATTTCCTTGATGAAGAGGTATCATTCGTAGGAGAAGATATCACCGAAGCATATAATGGTTGGAGAATGTTCTTCGACGGAGCTTCAAACTTCAAAGGAGTGGGTATCGGAGATATATTAGTATCAAAAACTGGCCAACACTATCCGGTATCTACAAACTGAGGTTTCCATGTACCAACAATATGGTAGAATATGAGGCTTGCATCTTGGGACTCAGGTTGGCCATTGACATGAATGTTCAGGAGTTGCTGGTGATTGAAGATTCCGATCTTTTGGTGCATCATGTTTTAGGAGAATGGGCTACCAAGAACACCAAAATATTACCATATTTGTACTATGTACAAGAGCTGATCAAGAGGTTCACGAAGATAGAGTTCAAACATGTTCCGAGGATCCCAAATGAGTTCGCAGATGTATTAGCCACTTTATCTTCCATGATACAACACCCAGACAAGAACTTCATCGACCCTATCCCAATAGGAATTCATAAACAACCAGCTTATTGTGCTCATGTTGAAGAAGAAAGTGATGGAAATCCATGGTTCAATGACATCAAAGAATACTTGGCAAAGGGATAGTACCTGAAACACGCAACTCATACCCAGAAGTGCACACTCCGAAGGTTAGCCAATCATTTCTTTCAAAGCGGAAGAATTCTGTACAGAAGGACTCTAGACCTGGGATTATTACGGTGTGTCGACGCCAAGGAAGCATCCAGATTGCTCGAGGAAATACATGTCGGAACCTGCGGACCACACATGAATGGCTTTGTCTTAACCAAGAAAATACTAAGAGCATGATATTTCTTGATGACTATGAAAACAAACTACATCAAGTATGTCCAGAAGTGTCAGCAATGCCAGATACATGCTGATATGATACGAGTGCCACCCAATGAACTCAATCCAACAAGCGCACCCTGGCCTTTCTCCGCTTGGGGCATGGATGGCATCGGTCCAATCGAACTCGCTGCTTCAAATGGGCATAGGTTCATTCTAGTGGCCATATACTATTTCACAAAGTGGGTTAAGGCCGCATCTTACAAAGTTATAACTAAGAAGGTCGTCGCCGATTTTGTTCGGGATCACATTGTTTGTCGACTCGGAGTGCCAGAGTCAATCATCACCCACAATGTTTCCAATCTCAACAGTGATTTAATGAAGGCCATGTGTGAAACTTTCAAGATCAAGCATAAGAATTCCATGACATACAAGTCGCAGATGAATGGAGCCGTAGAAGCCGCCAACAAAAAGATCAAGAAAAATACTAAGGAAAATGGTGGTAGACAATAACAAACAATGGCACGAGAATCTGCCCTTTGCTCTGCTCGGGTATCGTACCATGGTTCACACATCAACTAGGGCAACTCCTTACCTGCTGGTCTACGGTACGGAAGCGGTTATCCCTGCCGAAGTAGAAATCCCTTCTCTAAGAATCATACAAGAAGTTGAGCTCAGCGACGCAGAATGGGTACAAAGCCGATATGAACAACTGGCTCTCATCGATGAAAAAAGAATGAATGTGGTATGTCACGGTAAACTCTACCAGAATAGAATGTCAAGAGATTTCAATATAAAGGTTAGACCAAGACAATTCACAATGGGGCAGTTAGTGATAAAGCGGATCTTCCTACATCAGGATGAAGCCAAGGGGAAGTTCTCACCCATTTAGCAAGGTCCCTATATGGTTCATCGAGTACTAATAGGAGGAGCACTCATACTTGCAGAAATCGACGGAGAGATTTGGCCAAAACCTATCAACTCAGACGCAGTCAAGAGATACTATATTTAGGATTGTTTACATTTCTTCATTTGATGTAATTGAACTATGCTTGACCTGATTCCCGTTTAAGAGGAGATACGTAGGCAGCCCTGTGGGTTCGGTCACATCTTAATAAAATCTTCATTCTCCCCACGATCAGAAACTAGGGTAAGATCTCAAGTTTAGCCAACTTTGTCATATGCGGAACATCCAAAATTATTGTCATAAGTATACATTTAAAACTGGGGCAGTATTTTGAAGGGGACCCTCAAAATTCTAAGGCAAGGAGGTCGCAATGTCTCTAAAATATGTCACAGTCACCGGTTCATCTAAATTATTTGATATCGCATGCTACTACATTTCAAATAACTATATTTATTAAATGCATTGCATATTTTTCGAAAAATTGTGTTTCTATGGCAGCCAGATGTTGCCCAGGGTAACTCAAACAGGATCCCAAGACAGGAGCAAAGGACGAGCAAGAAGAGAAAAGCACGAACCGACCTTCCCCCAATAAAACTCACAATTTTTCTTTGGATGCAGGCACGATGAAAAAACATTATCCGCAGATACATCAAGTCATTACCTTTATGACGACAAATTACCTAGCGCAGACACCTCCAGCTAAGAAATACTTTACTTTGTCACCGCCTTCTCATCATTTGCATGAGGTTAAGCTCTACCTCCCTTCTTGCATGAGGCTAAGCATTGCCTCCCTAATTGCATAAGGCTAAGCACTGTCTTTCCTGTATGAGACTAAGCGTTGTCTCCTCTTCTTGCATGAGGCTAAGCATTACCTTCTTAAATGCATAAGGCTAAGCATTGCCTTTCCTGCATGAGATTAAGCATTGTCTCCTCTTCTTGCATAAGACTAAGCATTGTCTCCTCTTCTTGCATAAGGCTAAGCATTGCCTTTCCTGCATAAGAATAAGCCTTGTCTCCTCTTCTCGCATGAGGCTAAGCATTGTCTCCCTAATCGCATAAGGCTAAGCATTGCCTTTCCTGCATGAGACTAAGCATTGTCTCCTCTTCTTGCATAAGGCTAAGCACTGTCTTTCCTGAATGAGACTAAGAATTGTCTCATTTTCTCGCATAAGGCTAAGCATTGCCTCCCCAATTGCGTAAGGCCAAGTATTGCCTTTCCCCGCACGAGACTAAGCATTGGTCCCCCCTTTTTGGCATAAGGCTAACCATTGCCTTTTCCTTGCATAAGATTAAATACTATCTGCACTACGCTATCTCTTTGTTCACCTAGGGCTAAGCGCTGCCCTCATCTCACACAAGACTAAGCCTTATCTTGTCTCGACCTTGCATATGACCAAGCATCATATCTTTGCATTTCATGGGCTGAAACATTGACATTTTATCCAAAGGCGTCATAGTCCGAAGGCATCATCCTCATAGCCGGGAGACACCATTCTCTGGCCTGAGGATCTCTCAAAATTGCACACCATTATTCAAAGGCGTCATAGTCTAGAGGCACCATCCTCATAGCCCGAGGACACCAATTCATGGCTTACGAATCCCTTATCACACGCTTCATGGCCCAGGACGTCATGGTCTAAGGATATCATCATCACCGTCCAAAGACAACCTTCATGGTCTGAAGGGAATTTGTATCATGTTTAAATTTTTGCAATACTCCATATATATATATATATATATATATATATATATATATATATATATATATATATATATATATATATATATATATATTTGCATGTACCGTGTTTTAAATTTTGCAAGTAACTCGAAAAGTAACCGTTCTTCCAAACGGGAGCAATCTTCGCTCCAGTTTCCGGCCACAACATTCGTAACGTTCACAACGTTCACATCCTTCAATTGTTTCAAACGTAACCGACCACCAGCAATTGTCCACCTTTTACTTTATGACCGTTTAGATACTCGCTTTGTCATACATTTGTAACATTTCAGATTCACATTCATCCGATATATCCTATCCAAGGGAACCCTTTTCGAAACATACGACCATTCTTATAACAACTCCATCGGTTTCGTTCGCCGTTGGCTCCGGAACTACACACGGCATGATTCCCGTAACATCAGGGATATGTAGACAACTCAGGAACCAGGGTTTGGCCTCCATTTTTTCAAATCACTTCATTCCTCATTCTATTCGGCCAAAATTGGTCATCATTGTTTTTACCCGACAATTCTTTCATCGTTCCCGAGTAAAGAGGTGCAGCTGTTGCTACCCAATTTTGCCCTCATATTTTCTCAAATAATATATATACTTTCAAAACATCATTTTTTCGCGTCATTATTTAGTTACAAGTCCATACAAGCATTTTTCTATAATTTTCCATAATTTTCAGAGCTTTAAAATTGATTTTTCTGCATTTAAATTACTTGAATATTTATTAATTACTCCCTCCAATTATTTTTGTGATGACATAATAACCTAAAATTATTATTTTGCATCTATAATACTTGATTCAGATATTTTACTCTATTTTTTATAATTACATTAGTATTTTTAGGCCATTTGCACAATCTTGCAATAATATCTTTTATCTTGCAATTTTATTGCATTCATCATTTAATTCAAGGTCAAAATAATATCTTATATTTTTATAATATTCTACTATTGTTTTAAAGTATTAATTGGCATAAATATCATTTTTATAAATTATTTAACCATTTTCTTTAATTACTTTCTCTTAATTTCCTATTTAAAAACTCTGGCCCAAAATTAGGATTAATTTCGGACCATTAAGCTCCAAATAGACCCCTGGACCAATAACCCAGCTCACAACACTTCTCACTACTCTCCTTATATCCCCTAACCCAAACCCCAATCCCCACTTTCTCTTCATCAGCCGCCCTCAAACACTCTTCCCTCCCACCGAAACCCTAGCCGCCCTCTCAATCTTCTCCGAATCCGTCTCAATCATGGATTCCTTATGTGATTTTCTTACCTTTTATGTGTTACCTCAGTATTACTTACAAGATTGTGGTATTACTTAGTATTTGCCCCATTTTTGGAAAATATTAATTTACGAATCAAGGGAGGTCAGCTTCACCCTTCGGTATTTGGACGATATTCCGTCTATATACATTCATGGCAAGGAGATATGAAGCCGATTCACCAAAACCGTTGGTTGATTCCTTGATTCTGTCGAATTAGGGTTCAAAATTTTATACTTTTCCTTTTACCCGTTCCATTACTGATATCATGTGGTACTTTCTTTCCATATTTATGTTTGATTGATTGTTTTCCTTGTTTGTTTGCCTGATTCCTACTACTATATATACCCCTCCATTTTCCCCTTTGAGACAAAATTTAATCACCCGGATTCACTAAAAATCGAAGCGATTACTCTATTATTCTCTTATTCTCTTGTTCTATACTTTGATTCTTGGCCGGCTGAAAGCCAAAACAATTGGGATTCGATTTTCAACTTTTCTTGGTGCGAGCACTGCCCGGGGTTCATTTGAAGCCCTTGGGAACTCTAACACACTAAGAATCTGGGTTCTTGCTCGTTGTTGACATTCAGAGCACTGTGGAATTTGTTCTTTCTTGTTGTTTGTTTATTCAACTGATAACTGGTAAGTCTCTTGGCTTTATGGTTTCATTCTTTTGTGTTCATATCCTACATATTCACGCCTCTGAATTTCATGACCCAAATGTGCTCTTAGACCATCTCTATGTGTAACTTTACTAGCATTGCACTCGTATTCTGATTTGAACCTCTTTAGCATTTGGTCTTTTACTTAAAATCTCCAGTTTTTGAGATATGTTATTTGAATATGCTTCACCTGAATAATTTAGACTCTCTTAAGTTCGTTTAGCCCAATGTATTGATACTTGAATGTCTACATTACTGTTTGATATGAGTTTTCTTTCCTACTCTACTTTGAATTCCTGTAATGACTGCCTCACATCTGTAATGTGTTATAATATGTGACTTGCTCCCCTGCTATTGTGTCACTCAGCATGTCTTTGGCTTACTTAATTCCATACCCCTTTAGTTATTATTTGAGACTTTAGAATGGCTATCTTAATCTGTGTTTCCTTACAATATTTGAGACTGTTTGTCTTAGTGTTTCCTTACCCTTAGGCTTTAACCCTTTAAGTTAGTGCCTTACCTAGGCCTGTTTGGTATTATGCACCTTTGTTTGTTAACCTTGTGATCTCAGGAAATTTGCTTCTCCTCTAACTCTTAATGTGCTTTCTATCAATGTGATATCTTTTGCTAAGTGTTGAACCTGTAATAGCCATCTATCTCTAAGTCTTGTTGACCTTCTTAACTAGCATGTTCTATGTTTTAGACAACTTTTCTATGTCTGCTTTCTAAAATACAACTGCATCTCTTCAAATTCTGTCCCTTAACCATTGTTCTCTCACTCTCATTTGTTGCCTACACTATTCTGAATCTATCACTCTTGGCTGGCTGAAAGCCAAGGTCACTAAGACATTCTCTACTGACCTCCCTAGTGTGAGCACTGTTTGGGGTCCATTTGAGACCCTTGTGAACTCTGACACACTAGGACTTGGGATTCTTTGGCCACCTTCTTTACTACTGAGACCTTAGCTGTCTATAACACCCGGTTCTTTCCTTATTCTATCTGCTGAATATGCAAATTGGGTTATTTAAGTGAGTTCTGTGTGATTCATTGTTTGGGTCATATGATCAATCTGTGGCCGTTTGGTTTGGTTTGAGTTCCTCTATAATTTCTGGGCTGTGCTGATGAATATAGCCCCATGTTGGGATCTGGGCATGCTATTTATGAAGAAAGCGTTGTTGAAGGCCCAGACAATACTGGGTATCTCCTTTTAGGCTTGTTATAGGCCTACTGCTATTGCTTGTATAATATGTTGTAATTACATTCTTCATTGGGTCTGTAATAATTTTGTAATATATAATTAGGGGTGTTAGTGAAATCGAGAAAATGGGTATACTCTAATGTTATGCATGAAAGGGTAGAAAATATGCCTATAGGGTTCGTATGGTCTACTTGTTGTCCAACCTGCTATATATATGCCATTCAATTTCCATGTGCACTGGTAGAAATCATGCCATTAGGAAAATCACACACTCACACAACTTGCCTACTATTAAAGCATAAATACTTTATTTATTCCTAGGTTTACTACTAGACAATATGCCTATAAGAAATAAAAATGTCGATGACCATTCTTTCAATTTGCATAACTGCAACATATTCATTAGATACCATGCCTATAGGATTATATTAGCTTATGTTCTACTGATCTTCATCTAGAAATCCTGCCTATAGGACTTTAATTGGTTGATTTGCTATTGTTATCATACTGCTCACCTAGAAAACATGCCTATAGGGGCTAAGTATAAACAATATTAGCTGCAATCGTTAAACGTTGGAAATCCTGCCTATAGGGTATTACTACTCGCTTTAAAGTGTTAATGATGAACTTTCCAAACATTGTTTCATTGCTTAGCCGTGCCACTATTAGAAAGCATGCCCATAGGATGAAACTGAGTAATTCTGAGTATTTCCAATGGTTATCACTGCCAACCACTGCGTAAATCACCTAGAGATCATGTCAATAGGTTTAATCACTTATAACCTATAATTGCAATACTAGATACCTCTAAACTGTATAGTTGTTTGGAAATCATATCTATAAGTTTAAAGCGGCACCTTGCGTCTGAAACTGCCTGCACGTTTGAATCCAAGGTCACATAGAAACCATGTTTATAGGGCTTAATGGCTTTAATTCGCCTCAGTTTTGAAACTGTCAAACGCCTAATGTGAGAACCTATTTTGCGTGCATTTGTTATTTAAGTGTGGAGGCTAACTTGAGCCCTTAACTGTCCTTACATGAAGTTCAATTTGTTTTGTATGTCTCTTAATTTTATCATTTTGAGCAGCCTAAGTAAAGTCTAGAACCACCCTAAATAGAGGTCCAATGCCTCCTGGACCATAGATACGAGACGAGCAGTGCACGCATAGGGTTTGACTTAGAATTGAATTAGAGCGCCTAAGTAAACAACTTTAACATAGTAATTGGGTAGAAGAAGATGATAGTCTGTGCCTGCTGAATAATATAAGTAATTACACACCTCGAGGGAGTTGTGAAGTATTATTTATGTTGCATGGGGTGATCCTTTAGGCAAAAAAACTTAGGACCCCCCATCTTCTTTATACATTTAGCCGTCTAATATAGGTCGTCATAGTTATATCCTTGTAATCCTTATTTCTCATTATGTTATAATAAATTTCTTTGACCCTTACTCTCTTTGTTTATCTTGCCTATTTTTAATCCACATAATCTTAAGTTCAACCGGGACCCACAATTGTGGACCTCGAAGAGTGCCTAACACCTTCTCTTTGAGGTAATTTGAGCCCTTACCCGATCTTTGGTGGCGTTGACTAGTCAAACAGAGTTATCTACATAATAGGTGCCCTAACGCACCTCAAAAACTGTTAGGTGGCGACTCTTCTTCTTTTAGCACTCTATCTCCCATCCAAAAGAGTTGTCAACACATCGAAACCCACTTTCGCGAGAAAAATGGGGCGCGACACTGGGTGACAATCCTCCGCAACACTTTGAGCTTTGAGGAAAAATTGTGGTAGACCTCTGTGTGCAGCAGTCTTGACCAGTGCTTGAATGAGAACAACATGCCCTTGCCAAGAGCTATTCTGGTAGCTTCTATTATGGCTGGTACCCAATCAATGTGGGTGCTCTGATGTCAGCCAATATCTCACTTGTGGCACAATGGGGTAACACATCTTACCCCTACCTCAACACTATCACTGAGTATCTAACAAATGCCAAGGTGGAATCCAGGCCATTTGACACAACGGTCAAGCCCGCCTGTCCTTTTGAGTGGTACAAGTTACCAGACCTGAGGACCCCAAAGAAAAGCATTCAGCCTTCTACTACTGCAGGCTAGTCTAATGAGCTAGTAGTTGTAATCCCTGGTCCCTCTGACATTCCGTCAACTTCAGCTGAGCCTTCCACTAGTGCTAGAGCTACTATTCCTAAGCCATGATCATCAGCTCCTGCTCTAGTTCCTATACCACTTTCGAGGCTGGTGCCGCCTTGAGAGTATCTCAGACACTAGGGAGCCTCAATAAATGGATGCAGATAACTAACTCAAAGATGTCTGATATTTCCACTATAGTTGCAGGGCAGTCATCTTCATAGACACCACTGGATCCCTATGACACAGATCAAAAGCTCACCAAGGTCTTGGACTACCAGAAGGTGATCATGGATACACTGGTACAACATGGTACAGTGATTGGGCAGTTGGCCAAGGAGGTGAAGAAGATGAGAAAGACACAAGCCAGTAAGAGGTCCACTGATGTACTTTGAGCTGAGGTGACGAGGATAGCTGAGGTCAGTCATTCGCATTTTGATATGCTATTGGACCCCTTCCGGCCTCACCCAGATCCGACTTCTCATGAGGATCCCGCTTCTCAGAATGAGGAGTCGTGCCTTGCATCTAGCACTTCTGAGGTAGTGCGTGATATGTTCAGCTCTCAGGCCTCTCCCACACACGATGATAACATCATTCAGTTAGTTGAGCTAGCTAGGACTAATGCTGCTGGTGACACTTTGATGATTGAGGACACTTCGGGTATTTCTTCCCCCTTCTTTTCTCTTTGATCTTATTTTGCTACGCTATGGGGACAATGCTTCTTTTTATTTGGGGTGGTGGTGGTGGAGAATTCTATATTTGATGATGATTTGACACATTTGATGACATTGGAATGTAATAATTGAATGATTTTATTTTGTTTATCTTTAGTACTTTGTTACATTTAGTTGTATCTTTGCTTTTGTTTACTTTTGTAGTTTGATTTTTATGCTTTTCTTTCTGTAGTTGACAATAAGCCTTTGGTTTTCTTAATGCCACAGTTCTTTCCAAAGGTTTATTCTAGTATGAACCGGGTGACTCTTTCCGAGGATGGATAGTGTGATAACTTTCTTAAGGGAATGAACCAGTTTCATGTTTAGGTACTAGTAGTAGTAAGTAGTAATGAATAAAAGCCATAATCAATTCAGTCTATACAAAAGGATTATTTATGCTTTATGTGGCATCGACATACTTAACTGCATGCTTATGGTTTAAGACAAGGTTTTTGGAAGAAATAACTCAAGTAAAAGTGATTTTGAGGTTCTTGAGTTATCTTGGATAATCATTATATGGTTGAGTGGACCATAGTGATATTTAACTTGACTGTGATTGTTATGGGTTTTAGACTCTATCCTCTTTTGCGGTTTAGTTACATGAGAGGTGAGATGAATTCTTGTTGCTAGTCCAAGTACTTGAGTGAATAGTCTAGAATTTGCCCCGAATGTGCTTCAAGGCATAATTCTAAGTTTGGTTGGTTTGAAAAATAATTGTAGGATTTCCTTGGACCATTTGAGATTTCTATTGCCACCCTATGATCGTTATCCCTATTCATCCCTTTTGAGGCTTTAGCCTTCCTCTGTTGGTAACCATGTTACAAGCCTTTACCCGTTTGATTATAACACTCTCTTACTCGAACCTTCCTTAGCACTCATATATAGTAAGTGACTCAAAGCCTAAGTTTGGGGGGAAAGATGAGGACTCTAAAAGAGGTATCAAGGCATTGAAAAGAGAAAAGAAATGAACTCCATGAAAAAGAAAGTAAGAAATGAAAGAACAAGGGAGTTCGATGAAAACAAAAGTACAAAAAGAAAATAAAAAGGGAGATTGATGAAAATGAAGTGTGGCAATTACCTCTAGTATGAGCATCAAGGGAGAAAAAAAATGAAATGAACAATAAAGAGTGATGGCAAGTCTCTCTTGCCCCCAAGAAAAAGAAATGTCTCTAAGGGTTTGGCAAGTGTGAGCCAAGAAATGAGATGTGGAGTGCTTAAGGAAGGGTGTAACCACTTATATCCCATGTGATATCCAACTCCAATCCAAAATCCTTCATTACAACCCAAAAGAAGTCCTATTTGATTTCGAACAGAATAAGCTTACATTAGTGAAGATTTACATGACGGCAAGCCCATGGTACTTGAAGTTGTGCTTGTGACATTCCTTTGTGAGAGAAGTGTGAAACCTTTATTTCTCTAGAAATTGAGTGTTAAGTCTTGAAGTGAGCATGGAAATGGAAGGTAGAAGAGGGAGAGTTTTAAGTCCATCATGATCTATATTAAAGAGCAAGAGTCCTTGATGAGTGAAGTCAATTCTTGAAGCTCAAATGTCACACTAGAGTTACATACAAGTTGCACAATTTTGAAAAAGTTGGCACCTTGTTGAGAATGACTAAGTATTGTGGGTAATTATTGGTCCCAACTGAGTATAAATGACTTATAAATGACCTTTTGAAATGAAATTTCACTCCGGGAAGGAGGGAACTAATCTAGTTGCTTGAGGACAAGCAAAGACTTAAGTCATGAGGAGTTAATAAGTGTGAATTTTAACCACTTATTAGTACCTTCTTGCTTTAGTTTTATTTCAAAAGTAGTGATTTTTGTTGCCGAATCAAATGAAAATGTGTGAATTACACGTATATTGGTAGATGTGAGCTCAATGAAGAAATCTAACTCGAAGAGAGGATGTCCCAGCTCAAACATTCAAGAGGAGAAGTGCAAAGAGTTGTGCGGTCCGCAGAATTTATTCTGTGGCAGCAAATGCATATCGCAGCCCACAAAACTGAAGTGCGGACCCAAACTAAACCATGAAGCTTCAGCGAATCGTAGAAGCAGCGTGGTCCAAACAATTAAAATATGCGATCGCATTTGATGCTCGCACTGACAAGATTGAAAGATCGGAGAAGATGCAAAAGAACAAGCCTGAAGCCTCCTTGAAGTGTAGTTCGAACCAATTGTGCGGCCACAGAAGCAAAAGTGCGGCCACAAAAGTTTATACGCGGTCTCAGAATCCCTCCAACTGACAAGCACTGTAAGAGCACAAAACTGATGTGCGGGCCGAAAATTAAATTATGCAGCCGCAGAACCTCCCAAAAGACATTCTTGTCAGCAAATTTTAGAGCACTATAAATAGTTGAGAAAGACCTTTTTAGGGCAACTTTTGTACTGTAGCGGCTGGTAGCGGTTAGACTTAACTATTTTGGGAAATATATGACGACAATTAGAGAATACCCATTACTTTTACTCTTTAATTCTAGTTTTAGGCCTTCAATTAGTTCTTCTTTTCATTCTTCTATGTCTGTGATTATAGGAAGTTAGATTTTATCTAGGGTTGTGATCCAACCCTAGTGTGACTTATAGGTATTTTATATTAATGCTTGTTATTGATTGGGTGTATGTTATTTAGCCTTGTTTATGCGTTATATCTAGAATTAATGGTTGCAAATATTGATTCATGCCTATTTGACCTAGTTCTCGATTGAGAAAGAGGAACTTAGTCTAGAAAAACTTGGCTAACAAAAAATTGAACTAGTTGAAGTTTTGATTAGTTTGATTAAAGGATTTGAATTAGAGATAGGGATAATCCTACTTGGAATCATACAATTGTTTAGAATGCTACGCATTTAGTCTTGCAAAAGCCAATTTGGGCATAATAATTCATTAACCAAGAGGTACTTGAGTATTGAGAGTCATAACACACCCCAATCTATCAAACAAGCATAGATTTATTCTACCCATTAGGTTTATACCTAGGTGAAGGTTACAACCCTAGGCATTCCCTTATTTGACAAAAACATAAAAAACATTTCAATCCTTATTTGCTTATTAATTAGTTAAATCTCCTAGAAGTTAACTTAGGTAACAATTTCACACTTTTGTGTGAAAGCTAAATTTAGTTATTTCAAGTTCTTTTCTTAAGTGTTTACCTTAGCACCAACTGAAACTCCCTGTGGATTCGACACTGACTCATGTTGGGATTTATAATTGTAATGATCATTTCATACTCTTTAATTGAGTGTGAATTGGACGTGATCATTTCCTTCGAAGCAGTTTATAGTATTTGATGATTTCGAATTATTCTTATTTGAGAATCATATTATTTATAATTATCTATTTCATTTCTACTTGTTGTATTTCATACTTGTCTACTTTTATGTACTTTGTTATTGGACTACTAGTAAGTATCTATGTCGATCCCTCGTCACTACTTCTTCGAGGTTAGACTAGATACTTACTGGATATGCATTGATTTACATACTCATACTACATATCTGAACTAATTGTGTAGGTATTGAGAATGGTACATCAGGTGGTTACTCGGGCGCGTAGCCGCATTAGCTGGAGACTTGGTGGTGAGCTGCTTCCTATGCTTCCACCCGCAGCACCAGGAGTCTCCTTCCCTCTATGTTTATTATTCTGTCTATTTTTTATTCCAGACAATAGTTATAGTGGTTTTGTATATTCTACTAGATTTTCATGTTATTGTGGTTTTGTATATTCTACTAGATTTTTATGCACTTGTGACATCGAGTTTTGGGGATGTGTAGTAGATGTTCATGGTTATACCTAATATTTATATTATTACGCCTTAAGTTTTGTTCATACTTCATGACTTAGTAAGAATGAGAGTATTTACCTATGGTTTCTAAACTTAATTCCGATTTATTAAAGAAATTATTGGTTTTAAAAATGTTAAAGGCGGATGACTGTGTTGGGAATTTTCCTTGGTGTAAGGCCCCGTAAAATTTCACCTAGAACCCGAGGTTTTGTGGTGCCGGGGTAAGCTAATATGTTTGAGGATTGTAGAAGTTCTTCTAAGTCATGAAGTATGAACAAAACATAAGCTAATGTGTTTGAGGATTGTAGAATTTTCACCTAGAACCCGAGGTACAGACTTTTGGGGTTGCTTAGTGCGTTGAAGCATTGAAGGAAAATACTTGTAGAACATGGATATTCTGCGGTCCACTATGCGACTATAGAACCAGTTTGCGGGCCACAGATCGGCCGCGAAATGAAGCAGAAAGATTTGCCAATTTTAAGGTCCATTATGCGGATCATTATGTGGCCGCAGAACCGTTATGCAGGCCGCACATCTCGCATGAGAAATTTCGGAAGGAGCTTCTGCGGTCTATTATGCGATCGCAAAATTGGTCTACGGACTGCAGACCTGTCGCAGAGTGAAGCAGAAATGCCCAGTTCTAGAGGGCCATTATGCGGACTGCAGATGTTTATGCGGTTACATATGCGACCGCAGATCTGCATCGGGGCTTCATTTTTCAAATTTTATAACCCGACCCTCATTTTGTTTATCTAGCCTAAGGGTTCAATTTTGGGGGATTACCTGACATTTTAGAGAAAGGTGAGAGCTATTCTAGAGAGATGAAAGGGAGGACTAAGGATTTCACTACACTGCTTTGATCAAACCTTGGAATTCCATCAAAAGGAACTTGTTAGGGCTTCAAAAAGGTGAGAATTACTTCCCCCAATTCTTCAATTTCGGGTTTGGGTTGACTATGGGTAATGAGGGTAGATTTATCACATGCATGAGCTAATAAACACTATAGGGAAGTTGTTGAACCATCTTGGGTGGTTTTGTTCTTGAGTTAGTTGAGGGAAAGTTGGGTCATCAGTGTAGCAGCTCTTACCATTCGAATTCCTCTAATCATGCTCTTAATTCTCCCCTCTTTTATAGATTAACATCGTTATAAGTGTCGGGACGTTATTGTTACACCAAGGAAATCTCTTTCGACGTATGAAGGCTAAAATCTTCTTCTAGTTTCGAAATTCCCAAATCCTTGCAAAACTCCATCATGTGTAGTCGAACTTGAAACACTGTTGAGGTGGGATGTTCAAGCTAGTAAATCAATTCTCAAATTGCATAACGTGTCCGAACCCTCATGTGTTAAAGATTTTCTATTGTGACTTAATTATGTTATACCCCTTTTGGTAAGAAAACCTGTATGAAATCAATGATATCAAACACTTATTTCTCATATGATGAGACCGTATGAACTTAAACTTGCTAAGGCCAAAGGTGCCAAACGGTTGATTGGAAGAAAACTCTTTTGTACAAACTATTATCGTTTTGTGAATCTAAATTGTGGTATTGTGATTACACTTCCACTCGCATACATTGGGGGTGAGGTAACAGGGCCTCTTTGTGTAGAATTGTGGTATTGTGATTACACCTCCACCTGCATACATCGGGGTGAGGCGGCAGGACCGCTTTGTATAAAGTTGTGGTATTGTAATTACACCTCCACATGCATACATTGGGGTGTGGCCGCAGGACCGCTTTGTGTAGAGTTTATGATATCGGGATTGCACCTCTACCTGCATAAATTGGGGTGAGGCGGCAGGGCCGCTTTGTATAAAGGTGGTTATAGAGGATCCCCGACTTAAAATTTATAAATGTTATTGGAATCTCTTAATAAATTTGCTTTGACTTTAACGGCTATAAAATCCCTTATATTGTTATCTTGATTCATCATATTCATGTTGTATTTCCAAGTCCTTGAATAGGTGTTTTGGTTTTCATACTAGTACTATTCAACATGTAGTAACATCCCTTTTTCCGGGAGCGCTTCTTCTTTAGTGGATGCAGGTGGTTCTACAGCGGAAGGCATTGTCCAGTGATAGCGGTACCCTCTCTTCCCACCTGACTTAGTGAGCCCCACTTCATTTCGGGGTCATGCATCTTTTGTTCTGTGTGTATTATGTTTTGAGGTATAGCCGGAGCCTTATTGCCGGCACTATCATAGTACTCTTTTATATCTATTAGAGACTCCGTAGACATAGTGTGGGTCGTGTATTGGTGTTGGGAAAGTCAAGCTAGTCATGTCGTATGTGTATTACATGTTCTACTTCAAACTATGAAAGTGTTTGTATTTTGAGACTTAAAACAAATAGAGTAACTAATGGTAATGGAGTTGGGGTTGTTTATGAAATCCTCTCAGTGTTTAATTAATAGAATGTATCTCCTCTTTATTCACGGGTGAGTTTGGGTAGGAGGAAATCTAACAGGCTTGCTCAACCGGGTTATCTCGGTTGAGCGCTGGTCGCGCTCTCCGAGGTCAAGGCATGACACTTGGCTTGCCTAATGGTAGTGTCGGCCTATGGTGTGAATCGGGTCATGATAGCTCTGTATGAGTGCACTAGTTTTACATAGGTTTCACGAGTCATGAGCAGACCTAGTAGAGTCTTGTGAATCGGTACAGAGACGTTCGTACTTATCTTCGAGAGGCTATAACATGTTAGGAAACTTCTATTTCTTCATCTTCTATCGTGCAATTAATGTTGTGCTAAGACTAAATCTTTCTCTTATTCTCTTCCAAATGGTGAGAATGCACGTGACGGCATCACTTAGCGGCATAGGGAGTGCTCCCACGGTTGTCAGAGGTAGAGGTAGAGGCCGAGGGAGGGCTAGAGCTCTTGGTAGAGGACGAGGACATCCTAGAGTTCCCCATGTGATACTGCCAATGGATCCGGTGGAGGATCCTATTATTGAGGAGCAGGATGAGGTACCTGCAGCCGAGCAGGCCCCAATAGATTTTGTTACACCCTATATTTTCGTACGTAAAAATGCGTCGTAAGCAAACTAATGTAGGACCAAAAATGAGATAATATTTAAAAGTATATAAAGTAAGTTAATCATGTTACCTCTGAGGTTACAAATATTGAAGATCATGAACAACAAGTACAAAGAGGGTTGGACAGTTCAGAAGCTAAAGCAATTAAATAAAACAATGTTTCGTCGAAAGTCGACAAGTTAGGAATGTTATAACATGTACCTTTGGGGTGAGACTAGGGTGATTAACATGATAAGGAGATTATGTTATGATTTATATTAGTCGTATGACATCCGTGTGTTATGTTTTAATGTCAAGCGAGTTGTGGAACAAAAGTCGATGAAAGTCATCACAAGTTACACTCATAAGTTTTACTGAAATTTTGGGTCAAATGTAACTGCGATTTTCTCCCAATATACTTAGAGTTATGGGGTGTTCCACCCATCAAATTAAAGATCTATGAGTCTATTTTCCAACGCATTAAACCGTTTGTCAATACGATATTGGAGTAGAAAGATATGGGCATTTGTGCGATACTGCACAAGCTGCTAGGTGACAAGTAGGTGTGTCACCTACTTGCTTAAATGAAAGCCCAAAAATGGGCCATTTCGGGTCGTCCAAAGAGGCCTTTTAAGGGCCTATTTTCTTCATATATTAGACTTAAAATAGAGCATAATAACCAGACATAAGCTCTGCAAAGAATCCTCCCAAAAATTTCCCACAAACCCTAATTGATTTTCTCTCCCTTTCAAGTTCCAATTGGAGGTAAAACCTAGAGTTTGAAGAACCAAGATAAGAGCTGAGTTATCCAACAAATAAGGTGAGTTTACTTCTCTCTTTCATCCAATTTTTCTTCTGTAAATTCATGGTAAGTCGTTCTATACTTGTAAGAACTCACGGGACGGTGATCGGAAGCCGTGAGTTCGAGTTATTCACTTGTAGCGGACTGTTTTGTGGACTGTTTTGTGTTGTTGTTGGGCTGCGTGTTTTACTACTATTTTGTGGAGTTTTGGAGGAGGAAGGGGGTTTATAAACACCATATAAATTTAGGGTGGTTGGCTGGTCGTTCATCATAACATTTTCGGGTCGTTTGACACTACTACGGTGGTCGTTTTGTGTACGAAGAGATTGGGGTGTGTTGGGCTATTTTGTAGTATTTGATGGTGTATATAGGGCTAGAAAATGATGTATATATGTTGTTATTGTTCTGTTCTTGTATTGTTGGTGTTATCTTGAATTTGGAGGAAGTAAGGATTATAGGGGAGATGCTGCCCGTTTTAATACAAAATAAGTTTGTCGTTTGTTGTGCGATAGTTGTACCTTTCGTAACTTAACGATAGTATTATTATCGTTCTTGTAGATTAAGGTGCAAAGAGGTGAGTTCAACTTGGTGATTGGAAAGATTGTAATAAGGTATGTTAAGGCTAAGCCTTCCTTCATTTTGGCATGATCTCGTAGCTACATGTGTTAGTAATGAGACAAAAAGAGAAGTTCATATTCATGAATTTATTCACACTATTCTAGTCTCATAAGTTACAATATTATTCCTTATCGAGATTCTATATTCAATTTAGTATTGTCTTCTTCCAGTCAAGAGAGCAACAAGCCTATATATACAGTATTACAGTATTTTCATTACCATCGAGCTATAATCGATGGGCAGGCCCCTATTGGGCAACCACTGATCAGATGGAAAGTTATATACCGAGCCTACTGTGGCCGAGCGCCTATAAGCGAGCCCATCATAGTCGAGATACATAGCCTAGTATGGCCGAGCGCCTATGAGCGAGCCTACTATGGCACATCAGTTATATATACCGAGCCTTATAAGGCCGTACAATTATTTTACTTACTACATTGAAGGAGTTGAGTCAGTATCAGCAGGTAAGTATATCTCCAGATCATCTTTGACTCCCAGTTACTTCCAGTTATTATATTATCAGTTCAGTTTCAATTTTCAGTTATGTTATTGCCTTACATACTCGGTACATTATTTCGTACTGACGTCCCTTTTTCGGGGACGCTGCATTTCATGCATGTAGGTTCAGATAGACAGACGAGTAGATCTCCTCAGTAGGTGTTTCCCGAGTTCAGCCTGATCAGTAAGCTCCACGCCTTTTGGAGTTGCCAAGTCTAGAGTGTTGTGTACATCTTATGTATATCTGTATATATGTTATGGGTAGGTCGGGGCCCTGTTCCAATCATAGTACATCTATCAGTAGAGGCTTGTAGACATATCCTGTTGGTTAGTGCAGTATGTTGGGTTTGTAGGCCTGGTATGTATAATTTGGTGGTTTGTCAGCTGTAGTAGCTATGACGGCCTTTTCAGCCTAGCTTTATATTGATGTTTAGTTAGCGCTAGTTTCCATTCAGTTTTATATTTTGCTTCGCAAATTGTCTTGCAAGGTGGCCCCATGGCCAAAGTATGACATTATGTGTTCAGAGTCCCTTAGTCGCAATTTGGTACGCCAGGTTAGGTGAGGCACCGGGTGCTTGTCTCGCTCCTAGGTTCGGGGCGTGACAAACTTGGTATCAGAGCAGTTCTATCCTAGGGAGTCTACAAGCCGTGTCTAGTAGAGTCTTGTTTATAGATGTGTTGTGCACCACATTATATAAGCAGGGCACTACAGGGCATTTAGGAGTTGGTTACCCTTCTTTGAAATCTAAATCGTGCTATAGAACTGAGTTATAGGAAATTTGAATTAAACTTATGTGTTGGTGTTTGCATGCACAGATGACGGTGACTAGGAAGACTACGGCTAGCCAGAGGAGAGATACAACAGTAGGTGAGGGGACCAGCAGGGTACCCCCAGTAGATGGGGCCCAGTCTGAGGCTCAAGGTGAGACCCCTACTCAGCCATTACCGGCTCCTCCACCAACTACGGAGATTCCTAGGGAAACCGCACATCCAGTTCCCCCTCCACTTCCATCAGATCGGGACTTAAGGAGTGCGGTGCATTTGTTGACACAGTTGGTAGCTACCCAGCAACAGGCTAGGGCATCAGCTAGTGCAGGAACTTCTGAGGGGTCTGGGAGTTCAAGGGTCCGAGAGTTTATTGCTTTGAGTCCCCCAGAGTTCACGGGGACAGATCAGAGGGAGGACCCACAGGATTTCATAGATCAGCTTCACAGGATCTTTCGTGTTATGCATGCCACGGAGAAAGAGGCAGTTGAGCTAGCAGCTTTTCGACTCCGAGATATAGCCATCCTTTGGTATGAGGGATGGGAGAGGTCCAGGGGACGTGATGCACCTCCAGCTATTTGGGAGAATTTTTCAGATGCCTTCCTTGACCAGTACTTACCACGGGAGATCCGACAGGCTCGAGTCGATCAGTTTCTAGCCCTCAAGCAGGGTAATATGAGTGTTCGAGAGTATAGTCTCCGTTTTGACTCATTGGCCAGATATGCACCATCCATAGTTGCTACTATGCGGGACAGGATTCACAGGTTTATAGCAGGGTTAGCCCCAGAGTTAACCGAGGCATGTGCCACCGCTGCATTGCAGGATAGTATGGATATCTCCCGGATTCAGGCATTCGCCCAGAATATAGAAAGGGGTAGGCGTCGGCAGCAGGGTACAGAGAGGGCTGAGCAAGGGCAACGTAAGAGGATGAGATTTCCCAGGTCTCAGGAGCAATATCAGGGTAGTTATAGGACCCAGTACTTCGGACGGCCACCTAGGCCTCTGCTACCTCAGTTACAGGGTTACAGGTATGACCGTTATACTAAGTCAGGACCAGGTGAGAGCTCATGGGCGTCGGGTTTGCAGCGATAGCGAGGATCTGCGCAGACATGGTCATTTCCTCCATGGTGTGACATCTGTGGTAGAGGACACTTGGGCCAATGCCGAGCAAGTTCTGATGCTTGTTATACATGTGGGCGTCCAGGGCATATGATGCGAGATTGCCCAAATAGATATTCGGGGGGAATGGCACAACCAGCGAGTTCAGCAACAGGATCATCTATGTCAATGCATCCTTCAGGGCGCGAGTCTCAGTCTTCGGCTGGTAGAGGTCGGGGCAGAGGTAGAGGTTCCAGTTCAAGTGGTAATCAGAACCGTATCTATGCTTTAGCGAGTCGACAGGACCAGGAGTCTTCACCAGATGTTGTGACAGGTATATTAACCATTTGCTCTCACGATGCTTATGCTTTGATAGACCCAGGATCTACTTTATCGTATATTACCCCATTTATCGCGAGGAATTTTGGTATAGTGCCTGAAATACTAAGTGATCCTTTTGCGGTATCTACACCGGTCGGAGAATCAATTATTGCTAGACGGGTTTACCGAGGTAGTACGGTGAAAATTTGTAGTCGTCAGACCTCAGCTGACCTAGTTGAGCTAGAGATGATGGATTTTGATGCTATCATGGGCATGGACTGGTTGGCAGCTTGCTATGCCACAGTTGATTGCCGAGCAAAGGCAGCCAGATTTCATTTTCCAGGTGAGCCAGTCCTTGAATGGGTAGGTAATACACCAACACCCAGAGGTAGGTTTATTTCCTATCTGAAGGCAAGGAAAATGATCGCAAAAGGGTGCATTTATCATATTATGCGAGTTAGAGATGCAGATGCTGAGATACCTACACTTCAGTCTATTCCCGTAGTCAAAGAGTATGCAGATGTGTTTCCAGATGAGCTTCCAGGTATTCCTCCAGAGCGAGAGATTGATTTTAGCATCGATTTGCTTCTAGGAACTCAACCAATATCCATCCCTCCGTATAGAATGGCACCTGGCGAATTGAAGGAGTTGAAGGAGCAGTTAAAAGATTTGCTGGAGAAAGGTTACATCAGGCCCAGTACCTCACCTTGGGGTGCACCAGTACTATTTGTGCGGAAGAAAGATGGCTCGCTGAGGATGTGTATCGATTATAGGCAGCTGAACAAGGTAACTATTAAGAATAAGTATCCACTTCCAAGGATCGATGACTTGTTTGATCAGTTGCAGGGGGCTAGATGCTTTTCAAAGATAGATTTGAGGTCGGGGTACCACCAGGTCAGAGTTCGGGAAAAAGATATTCCGAAGACAGCCTTCAGGACCCGATATGGCCACTTCGAGTTCCTTGTCATGTCCTTCGGGTTGACTAATGCACCCGCTGTATTTATGGACTTGATGAATAGCCTATTCCGGCCATTTTTAGATCTGTTCGTGATAGTATTTATTGATGATATTCTGGTTTATTCCCGTTCAGAGGATGAGCATGCGGACCACCTGCGAGCGGTACTCCAAACCCTCCGTGATCGTAAGTTGTATGCTAAGTTTTCTAAATGTGAGTTCTGGTTGAAGTCTGTAGCATTCTTGGGGCATATTGTATCAGATGAAGGGATAAAGGTGGACACTCAAAAGATTGAATCCGTGAAATATTGGCCTAGACCTACCACTCTGACAGAGGTTCGTAGCTTTCTAGGCTTAGCAGGATACTATCGGAGGTTCGTAGAGGGTTTTTCTTCCCTTTCGGCACCATTGACGAAGTTGACACAGAAAGAAACTAAGTTTCAATGGACAGAGGCTTGTGAGCGGAGTTTCCAAGAGCTTAAGAACAGGTTGACCTCAGCTCCAGTTCTAACACTTCCAGAGGGTCTAGAGGGTTATGCCGTGTATTGTGATGCATCAGGTGTCGGGTTAGGATGTGTCCTGATGCAACATGGGAAGGTAATTGCGTATGCTTCAAGGCAGTTGAGGAAGCACGAGAGGAATTATCCGACCCACAACCTCGAGTTAGCTGCGGTTGTCCATGCACTTAAGATATGGCGGCATTATTTATATGGTGTTCATGTTGATGTATTTACTGATCATAAAAGCCTACAATATATCTTCAAGCAGAAAGAGTTGAATTTGCGACAGAGGCGATGGCTTGAGTTATTGAAAGATTACGATGTTAACATTCTCTACCATCCAGGGAAAGCTAATGTTGTAGCAGATGCATTAAGTCGTCGATCTATGGGTAGCTTAGCACATGTAGATCCCGAGAAAAGACAATTAGCTAGAGAGATTCATCAATTGTCTTCGTTGGGGGTTCGGTTAGTAGATTCTGAGGATGGTGGAGTTGTACTCCAAAACACTACAAAATCATCCCTCATAGCGGAAGTCAAGGAAAGGCAGTACGAGGACCCAGAGTTGGTCGAGCTGAGAGAGCGAGTTCCGCAGCAGAAGAAACCACTGTTAGAGCTAAAGGGAGATGGGGTTCTCAGATATAGGGGTCGTTTGTGTGTTCCAGATGTAGCAGGGCTACGAGACAGGATTATGTCAGAGGCACATTATTCATGGTATTCCATCCATCCTGGGTCGACGAAGATGTATCATGACATTAAGGATGTGTACTGGTGGAATGATATGAAGAAGAACATTGCTGAGTTTGTCGCCCAATGTACTAGTTGCCAGCAAGTGAAGATAGAGCACCAGAAGCCTGGAGGGCTAATGCAGACTATAGAGATCCCGACATGGAAATGGGAGGCGATAAACATGGACTTTATCACGGGTTTACCTCGTTCTAATCGTAAGTTCGATTCCATATGGGTGATAGTCGATAGGCTCACGAAATCAGCTCACTTCCTACCGGTCAGATCTACATATACAGCAGAAGATTATGCCAAGTTATATATTAAGGAGATAGTGCGGCTACACGGAGTACCAGTTTCTATTATATCTGACCGTGGGGCTCAGTTTACAGCACATTTTTGGAGGTCATTTCAGAGAGGTCTAGGGACTCAGGTGAATCTCAGCACAGCTTTTCATCCACAGACTGATGGACAAGCCGAGCGCACAATTCAGACGCTCGAGGATATGTTACGAGTATGTGTGTTGGATTTTAAAAGAAGTTGGGATGAACATCTACCTCTTGTCGAGTTTGCATATAATAACAGTTACCACTCCAGTATTCAGATGGCTCCGTACGAGGCTTTGTATGGGCGTAAGTGCAGATCTCCTATAGGGTGGTTTGATGTTGGGGAATCTGGGTTATATGGGCCAGACCTGGTTCAACAGGCCATAGAGAAAGTAAAGCTTATCCGGGAGCGACTGTTGACAGCTCAGAGTCGTCAGAAGTCATATTCTGACATGCGGCGACGAGACTTAGAGTTCAGGATTAATGACTGGGTATTCTTAAAGGTATCACCTATGAAGGGCGTGATGAGGTTTGGCAAGAAAGGCAAGCTTAGCCCACGGTATATTGGGCCTTATAGGATCATTCGGAGAGTAGGCCAAGTAGCTTATGAGTTAGAGTTGCCCTCAGAATTGGAGTCTGTCCATCCGGTTTTTCATGTATCTATGCTACGGAAGTGCATTGGCAATCCTACCCGTGTGGTGCCCACGGATGATGTACAGATTATAGAGGACTTGTCATACGAGGAAATTCCAGTTGCCATCCTAGACCGACAAATCCGCAATCTACGAAATAAGGAGGTAGCTTCCGTAAAGGTTTTATGGAGGAGCAAGAATGTAGAAGAGATGACGTGGGAATCGGAGGAAGAAATGAAGTCTAAATACCCCCACCTATTTCAAACTGAAGATATGGTTCGAGATGGGACGCTACAACATAGCTCTATGTAGGCTAGCAGGTCATCAGGTAAGCTTTTATTTTTCACTTTCAATATTTATGATTTACGGTCGGTGAGGCAAATTGCTGCTATTTATAAAGATTGGCCATATGTGGCATGCATAGTATGTTTCTGGCTACGTGCAGGTTGGTTTTAACCTAGTGTACGAAGGATACTTTGGCAAAATTTTCCAAAGTCTCTAAGAGTAAACATTCGAGGACGAATGTTCCCAAGGGGGGAGTGATGTTACACCCTATATTTTCGTACGTAAAAATGCGTCGTAAGCAAACTAATGTAGGACCAAAAATGAGATAATATTTAAAAGTATATAAAGTAAGTTAATCATGTTACCTCTGAGGTTACAAATATTGAAGATCATGAACAACAAGTACAAAGAGGGTTGGACAGTTCAGAAGCTAAAGCAATTAAATAAAACAATGTTTCGTCGAAAGTCGACAAGTTGGGAATGTTATAACATGTACCTTTGGGGTGAGACTAGGGTGATTAACATGATAAGGAGATTATGTTATGATTTATATTAGTCGTATGACATCCGTGTGTTATGTTTTAATGTCAAGCGAGTTGTGGAACAAAAGTCGATGAAAGTCATCACAAGTTACACTCATAAGTTTTACTGAAATTTTGGATCAAATGTAACTGCAATTTTATCCCAATATACTTAGAGTTATGGGGTGTTCCACCCATCAAATTAAAGATCTATGAATCTATTTTCCAACGCATTAAACCGTTTGTCAATACGACATTGGAGTAGAATTATATGGGCATTTGTGCGATACTGCGCAAGCTGCTAGGTGACAAGTAGGTGTGTCACCTACTTGCTTAAATGAAAGCCCAAAAATGGGCCATTTCGGGTCGTCCAAAGAGGCCTTTTAAGGGACTATTTTCTTCATATATTAGACTTAAAATAGAGCATAATAACCAGACATAAGTTCTGCAAAGAATCCTCCCAAAAATTTCCCATAAACCCTAATTGATTTTCTCTCCCTTTCAAGTTCCAATTGGAGGTAAAACCTAGAGTTTGAAGAACCAAGATAAGAGCTGAGTTATCCAAAAAATAAGGTGAGTTTACTTCTCTCTTTCATCCAATTTTTCTTCTGTAAATTCATGGTAAGTCGTTCTATACTTGTAAGAACTCACGGGACGGTGATCGGAAGCCGTGAGTTCGAGTTATTCACTTGTAGCGGACTGTTTTGTGTTGCTGTTGGGCTGCGTGTTTTACTACTATTTTGTGGAGTTTTGGAGGAGGAAGGGGGTTTATAAACACCATATAAATGTAGGGTGGTTGGCTGGTCGTTCATCATAACATTTTCGGGTCGTTTGACACTACTACGGTGGTCGTTTTGTGTACGAAGAGATTGGGGTGTGTTGGGCTGTTTTGTAGTATTTGATGGTGTATATAGGGCTGGAAAATGATGTATATATGTTGTTATTGTTCTGTTCTTATATTGTTGTTGTTATCTTGAATTTGGAGGAAGTAAGGATTATAGGGGAGATGCTGCCCGTTTTAATACAAAATAAGTTTGTCGTTCGTTGTGCGATAGTTGTACCTTTCGTAACTTAATGATAGTATTATTATCGTTCTTGTAGATTAAGGTGCAAAGAGGTGAGTTCAACTTGGTGATTGGAAAGATTGTGATAAGGTATGTTAAGGCTAAGCCTTCCTTCATTTTGGCATGATCTCGTAGCTACATGTGTTAGTAATGAGACAAAAAGAGAAGTTCATATTCATGAATTTATTCACACTATTCTAGTCTCATAAGTTACAATATTATTCCTTATCGAGATTCTATATTCAATTTAGTATTGTCTTCTTCCAGTCAAGAGAGCAACAAGCCTATATATACAGTATTACAGTATTTTCATTACCATCGAGCTATAATCGATGGGCAGGCCCCTATTGGGCAACCACTGATCAGATGGAAAGTTATATACCGAGCCTACTGTGGCCGAGCGACTATGAGCGAGCCCATCATGGTCGAGATACATAGCCTAGTATGGCCGAATGCCTATGAGCGAGCCTACTATGGCACAACAGTTATATATACCGAGCCTTATAAGGCCGTACAATTATTTTACTTACTACATTGAAGGAGTTGAGTCAGTATCAGCAGGTAAGTATATCTCCAGATCATCTTTGACTCCCAGTTACTTCCAGTTATTATATTATCAGTACAGTTTTGATTTTCAGTTATGTTATTGCCTTACATACTCGGTACATTATTTCGTACTGACGTCCCTTTTCCGGGGATGCTGCATTTCATGCATGCAGGTTCAGATAGACAGACGAGTAGATCTCCTCAGTAGGTGTTTCCCGAGTTCAGCCTGATCGGTAAGCTCCACGCCTTTCGGAGTTGCCAGGTCTAGAGTGTTGTGTACATCTTATGTATATCTGTATATATGTTATGGGTAGGTCGGGGCCCTGTTCTGATCATAGTACATCTATCAGTAGAGGCTTGTAGACATATCCTGTTGGTTAGTGCAGTATGTTGGGTTTGTAGGCCTGGTATGTATAATTTGGTGGTTTGTCAGCTGTAGTAGCTATGACGGCCTTTTCAGCCTAGCTTTATATTGATGTTTAGTTAGCGCTAGTTTCCATTCAGTTTTATATTTTGCTTCGCAAATTGTCTTGCAAGGTGGCCCCATGGCCAAAGTATGACATTATGTGTTCAGAGTCCCTTAGTCGCAATTTGGTACGCCAGGTTAGGTGAGGCACCGGGTGCTTGTCTCGCTCCTAGGTTTGGGGCGTGACAGATTTTATGACAGCACCATGCTTTCAGGAGGTCATGGGCCATATGCTGCGGTTTATGGAATTTATGACTCAGGCCAGACTATTTCCAGTGGCCATGGCCACATTTCAGGTAGGAGGGGGAGCATAGACTCCTACTACTCATGCGCTAGGGCACGATGCTGCTATTTATCAAACCCCAGGTGCATTATCTATGGGCAGGGAGTGGCTAGAGCAGAGACAACACCGGCCAAGACCGTTAAGGAGCAGATGCGGTTGGACAAATTTACTAGGCTTCATCCTCCCTTCTTTGGTGGTGAGCAATCAGAGGACACAGAGGAATTCATTGACCGTTGTAGGGAGAGGCTCATAATTTGGGACTAGTTGAGTCCAATGGGGTGGACTTCACCACATTTCAGCTAGAGGGGAAGGCTTGTAGATTATGGCAGTCTTATCTCCTGAGTAGGCTAGCAGGTTTACCCCCCTTGACTTGGGACCAGTTCACGCACCTCTTCTTAGAGAAGTATATTCCATCTTTATGGAGGGAGGAGTTACAAGGTCATTTCGAGTGGCCCAAGAAGGGTCAGATGTCGGTGACCGACTATAAGGCAAGATTCTTTTAGTTGTCTCCTCATGAAACTATTATACTCCCCACTGAGTAGAGAGATTGCGGATGTTTATTGCGGGCTTGCACCATGAGATTCAGGTTTCTATGGCCCGAGAGGCAGATATGGGGACTTCTTATTTCTAGGTTGTGGAGATAGCTCAGAGGAAGGAGCGTATCCACAACCAGAGCATAGAGTTAATGTTGGGGGATAAATGGCCTTCGCATTCCACTTGGTTCAGTGGTGCCTCGTCTTGGGCTAGAGGGCATTTCATGAGGGGCCATCCAAGCATGCCCATGTATTCAGCACCACAGCCTATTTAGGATGCTCCAGTGCGTCCTTACATCAGTATCATTCTACAGCACCTACCATCCACGAGCTATTTAGGGTTCCTTCAATGGATATCCAGGTTATCAGGGTCAGATCCAGAGTCAGCATTTTCCCACTCTAAGAGGTTGTTTCGAGTGCGGGGAGTTTGGTCACGTGAAGAGGTTTGGTCCTAGACTTCGGGGCAAGGCAGTACAATATGACCATTAGCCCATGATTATCGCACCAACTACCACACCGCCGGTCCAGACGACCAGAGGCGGAGAACAAGTGGGTAGGGGTTGACCTAGAGGTGAAGGCTAGTCGGGTGGTGCTCCGACTAGATTCTATGCCTTTCTAGCCAGACCAGAGGTAGTAGCCCCTGACACCATGATCACATGTATTATTTATTTCTATCGCAAAGATGTTTTAGTACTATTTGATCTAGGGTCTACCTATTTCTATGTCTATTCTCTCTTTTCTCCTTATCTGGGTTTATCTCGTAAGTCCTTGGGTGTTCCTGTAATTATGTCCATGCGAGTGGGTGATTTTGTTGTTATGGATCAGGTTTACCAGTCCTGCATGGTGACTTTCTATATGTATGAGACTAGGGAGGATCTTATATTGCTCGATATGATTGACTTCGAGGTTATCTAGGGCATGGACGGGTTGTCTCCGTACCATGCCATTCTCGATTGCCATGCCAAAACTGTTACCTTGATGATGCTAGAGTTTCCTAGGTTGGAGTAAAGAGGTTCATCTAGAGTTTCCTAGTTTACCAATGTGGGACAAAACTACACTATATACCTTGATGATGAGACTAGAGAGGATCTTCTATTGCTCGATATGATTGACTTCGAGGTTATCTTGAAGGCTCGACATATGGTCTAGAAGGGTTGTTTGGGCTACCTGGCCTTTGTTTGAGATACTGCAGTGAAGACTCCTATGATAGATTCAGTGCCTATGGTGTGGGAGTTTTCTGATGTATTCCTGTTAATTTACCAGGCATGCCGCTAGATCACGATATTGATTTCGGCATCGATTTGGCACCAGGCACCCAGCCTACCTTTATTTGACTTTATTGTATAGCTCCTGTAGAATTGAGAAACCTAAAAGAGTAGTTTTAGGAGTTGTTTGAGAAGGGATTCATCAGGCCGAGTGTGTCGCCTTGGGGTGCAACGATATTATTTGTGAAAAAGAATGATAGGATCATGCGGATGTGCATTTATTACCACCAGCTGAATAAGGTCACCATTAAGAATAATTATCTATTGCCGCACATTGATGATTTATTCGACCAACTTCAAGGTGCTAGAGTGTTATCGAAGGATGACTTGAGATCTGGGTATCATCAACTGAGGATTCTTGCTACGGATGTTACGAAGATGGATTTTCGGACTAGATATAGGCACCACAGTTGAGATGTATGAGAGCTTGAGTTACGAGGAGGAGTCAGTTGCCATTGTTGAAAGGCAGGTTCACAAGTTGAGGTCCAAGGAGATTGCAGTGGTGAAGGTTCAGAGGAGGGGTCAGCCAGTCGAGGAGGCGACTTGGGAGACCGAGGAGGAAATGTGGAGCAGATATCCACACTTACTCAGCACTTCAAGTATGATTCTAAACCCATTCAAGGACGAACGTTTGTTTAAGAGGTAGAGAAAGTAATGATCCGATCGGTCATTTTGCTTTATTGAACCTCGTTCCCCTATATAAGACTTCTCGAATATGTTTTTCCTGTTTTATGACTTGAGGGGACGGTTGGTTTGGTTTTAGAAAGGTTTGGGTGAATTCGGAACACTTATTTCCACAATAGTGACCTAAGATGACCAAGTTTGATTTGATTCAATACTTTGAGTAAACAATATCAGAATCAGGATTTTATGGTTCTAATAGGTGCGTATGGTGATTTTGGACCTGGGTATTTGTTCAGATTGAGTTTTGGGTGGACCGGGAGCATTTTGGTGCTTATTTTTGGAAGTTAGCACTTTAAAAGTTTTAGAGTTTTCTAAGTTTGACTTGGGGTAGATATTAATGCTATCGGATCTCGTTTGGCATTCCAATCCTAGGAGTAGGTTTGTTTTGTCATATTAGACTTGTGTGTGAAATTTGGTGTCATTCCGAGTTGTCTAAGTATAATTCGTCTCACTCAGAGTTAGTTGGAACAAGTTTGAAGTTTGAAAGGTAATTAGTTTGGTTTGGGGTGCGATTTTTGGTTGCGATATTATTTTATGTTTTCCATGACCTCGAGTAGGTATAGAGTATGTTTATGAACTTCTTGGTATGACATGAAAGGGTCCCGGGTGGCTCGGGTGAGTTTCGTACCACCGGAGGAAGATTGAAGTTGACGGATTTTGCTGATATCCAGTGTGTATCACGATCGCTGAGTGATGTGTGAAGCCGAGGAAGAGTTATTCTTCGTCGTTCCATATAGGGCATCACCATTGCAAAGGGTGGTCTAGCAGCGCTTCCCTTCCGTGTGGTTAAAGCCGCGAACGCGAGGAGTTAGCGGCGATGGCCATGGGAGGCAGTTGGTCTATGCGATCGCATAGAGGCTTTTGCGATCACATAAGAGTAAATTATAGGGGTTGCAGTGAATCCTACGTTTTAGAGTTTGGAAGCTCACATTCGCGGAGGGTCTAGTCTGGTAAGCCTTCACGTTCGCGATGGCCTTTGACGCGTTCGCGAAGGGGAAGTCTGGGGCAGAAACATATTTATGCTTCGCGATCACAATGCTTTGGTCCGCGATCGCGAAGGGTAATACCTTGGCAGAATGCAAGTTTTAATAGGGGATTTAGGCTTATTTCATTCTATTTTTCTTGACTTGGGTGATTTGGAAGCTTGTTGAAGGGCTATTTTCATCAATCATCATTAAGTAAGTGATTTCTACCTATCATGAGTTAAATGCATGTATTATGTGAGGATTTTAACATGGAAAATAGTAGAATTTTGGGATTTTGTTGAAAAACCTTGAATTTGGTAAAAATTATATTTTACCACGAAATTTGTTATAGAATTGGGTATAAATTATATATTTGAGATCAAAATGACATGGGTAATATTTATCTTTGAAAATTTTCAGAATCCGGGTACGTGGGCCTCGAGGTTGACTTTTGTTGACTTTTCGAGTGGGGTTGGGAATTGACTCTAATAGTTAAATTGGAGTTCTTGAGCATATATTGATTGGTTTATATGTCCTTTTGACTAGTTTTGAATTGCTCACCGTCAATTTGAGGTGTTAGTGAGGTGTGGGAGCCAAGTAGTGGACTTGGAAGCAAGGTAAGTCTCTTGCCTAATCTTGTAAGAGAGAATTATCCTCGTAGGTATCTTATTTGTTGTATGCTACGTGTTAGTGTCCATGCGTTAGCTAGATTTATGTTATGTCTGGGTAGATTTGGACCTACACCATGCCTTAATTGTACTACTTAAACTTGGTTGTTTGATTACTTGATTTTACAACTGAGATTGAGACTAGAATTTATGTATTGACCAAGCTTCTTTGCTTTGAATTTCTACGAGTATTTGATGGTTGGTAACAATTATGTTTTCTCTTGAATTTATATCCTCGCGTTGTGTTTATGCGATTGGTAGTTCCGTATCTTCTCGACTTGCGTGTATGTTCACGGGTGGAAAAATTCCATATTCCTATGGGATCGGGCCTTGGCCTCGGCAGTGTTATGAAATACTCCCTGCATTTCAATTCAAATGACACACTTTTCTTATTAGTTCGTTCCAAAAAGAATGACACATTTATGTCTTCCGAAACAATTTTACTTTGAACTTTTTATTTTACCCACTTTATCCTTAATGAAAAGCTTTTATAGCCACACAAATATTTGGCCTTACAAAGCTTTTACCCCTTAACCTTTTAGGACCACATGTTTCAAAACTCTTCTTTTCTTTCTTAAACTTTTTTCCAGTCAAAATACCTCATCTAAATTGAAACGGAGGGAGTATTATTATGGGATCGGGTCGTTCTCCTCGACAGTGTTATGAAATGTCATTATGGGCTCGGGTCGTTCGCCTCGACAGTGTTATGAAATATCGTTATACAATCGGGACGTTTGCATCGGCGATATTGTGTAATACTATTCTTGTGGGATCAGGCTGTTTACCTCGGCAGTCTCGTGCGTAATATTTGATAGGGAGCCAGCGTACATATGAGTTTTCCTGACATGAGATTTGACATTGTATTTGATATTGGCTGTCCTTGTTCCCTTGAGGTATTTAATGGTATTTGATGATTTCGTAACTATTCTTATTTGAGAATCATATTATTTATATTTATTTGTTTTGTCTCTACTTGTTGTGTTTCCGACTTGTCTACTTTTATGTACCTTGTTATTGGACCACTAGTAAGTGTCAATGTCAATCTCTCTTTACTACTTCTTCGAGGTTATATGAGATACTTACTAGGTACGTGTTGGTTTACGTGCTCATACTACACTTCTGCACTAATTGTGCAAGTACTGATACAGCTACATCAGGTGGTTACTCGGTCGCGTAACTGCATTAGCTGGAGACTTAGTGGTGAGCTGCTTCCCATGTTTCTACCTGAAACACCAGGAGTCTCCTTCTCCCTATGTTTCTTTTTATTCAGATAGTAATTATAGTGGTTTTATGTATTTTACTAGATTCTCATGCACTTGTGACACCGGATTTTGGAAATCTATAGTAGATTTTCGTAGTTGTACCTAATATTTATATTATTACGCCTTATGTTTTGTTCATACTTCGTGACTTAGTAAGAAATAGAGTATTTTTACCATGATTTCTAAACTTAGTTCCACTTTATTGGTGAAATTCTTGATTTTAAAAGCGTTAAGGACAGATGATTATGTTGGAGGTTTACCGTTGGCTTGCCTAACAATAGCATTGGGTGCCATTACGACCTATGGTGGGAATTGAGCCGTGACACACGATTAATTGAGGATTATGCGCACCATGCATTAACTAACCATATGTCTTTTCTTAGAGCGGTGAAAGTGATAGCCAGAACTACCTAGAAAATGTGAATTATGTGAGCAACGTTTGGGGCCAAAGACATGGTGCTCAAAACTAGGGACAGCAAAATCAGCAACACAGGCCAACACAGCAGAAATACAATCATATTCATGGAGCTATGCAACAACTGGGTCAAGTTTTGCCTTCTCAAAAGGCAACCGAGATACAATCAGCAGAATCAACAGCTAATCTGTCAACAACCTCAACAATAACAGGTAGCCAAGTAGGATGACGAGTTGTTAGAAATAACGGGTATGCTGCAACAAATAATTGGGGCTAATGAAAAATTACAAAAGAAGGTAGTTGCGCATGACACAACTATTAAGGACATTGAAGTTCAATTGAGGCAGATAGCCATGGCTCCTCATAATTGTCTTAAGGGATGTTACTTGTGGACACAAGCATCAATCCGAAAGAGCAGGGCCCGAATCTGTTGATGGCTATGAGTCTAAGAAATGGTCGAGATCTTGATCTAGAGTAAGAAGTAGCTCAAACAAGCAGACCAACTACAATACTTGTGTCAGTACTGCTTGTGGGGGATGAGTCAACTGATTTAACTAAGGTAACTATGCAACATGCTCAAGAGGAAGCAAGCAAATAAAAGGAGGTTGCAAAGGAAATTGAGCAAGTGCAAGAGAAGGTATCAGAAAAGTGCTTGAGCAGGAACCGACTCAAGTTACAAGAAAGAAGCAACCTCCAACACCCTTCCCACAGAGGTTGGCTAAATCTCATAGGGATGACCAGTATAAAAAGTTCATTGAGATATTAAAGCAGATTTCATAAATATCCCACTGATAGATGTATTGAGAGATATTACAGGATATGCTAAAATGAAGATAGACTTGATGTCTCATAAGTTCGACTTTCAAGACCTGGCCATTGTGACATTCACTCAACTTGGTAGTGCGGTGGTTACAAGACCTGCATATGAGAAGTTGTCCGACCCTGAAAGTTTCACAATTTCGTGCACCATAGGCAACTATGCATTTACCAAAGTGCTATGTAACTTAGGGGAGAGCATACTTAGATGCCCTTTTTCTATCTATAAAAAGGTAGGCTTGGAAGAGCAAAGCCCACATCTATGCTACTCAAGCCGGCTGACGAAATGGTAAAGAGGCCTTCAGGTATATTGATGATGTACTGGTGCAGGTGGGGAGATTTGTATTTCATGCAGTCTTTGTCATTCTAGATTGTCAAGTTGATGAAAAGATTCCCATAATTTTGGAAAAATGTTGTTGGTAACAAGAAGAGCTCTAATTGATTGTGAAACTCGGGGGATAAATATGAGAATTAATAATGAAGAGATAATATTTAATGTAAAAAAGTCCATGAGGTGACCTTGTGAGTTTGCCAATTGCTCTCTAAAGAAGGCAATGGATGTGATCATGGAGGAGGAAGATGAGACACTTCATGCCAAAAGACCCTCTAACAGTTCATGAATTTGGAAGAGGTTGATGGTGAGGACTTGGCGAAGTGGGTTTTGGCTCTTAAAGACCAAGGGTACTGAAAAAGAGAGCTCAAATTCGAGCCTTTGCACTTAGAAGAGAGATACAACCCAACCAACTAAGCATCCATTGAAGAGCCACCATAGTTGGAGTTGAAAACGCTCTCAACTCACTTCACGTATACTTTCTTGAGGCGTAACTCGACTTTACCTGTTATTATCTCATTTGGCTTGTTAGATGTTCAGGTAGAACAACTTTTGCAGGTTCTGAAGAGTGCAAGCCTGCAATTAGTTGCAACATTACAGACATAAGTATATCACCCCAACCTTTTGTATACATAAGATTCTACTTGAAGATGGGCACAAACCTTCAAGAAAACATCAAATAAGGCTGAATCCAAATAAGACAGATGTGGTCAGAATTAGGTGATCAAGTGGTTAGATGTGGGAACTATTTTGTATAATTGTGCCCCGTTACCCCTTTTTTATTCTTTGCACATGTGTGTTTATGGTTTTATAACTTGCGGGGTTTGTTAGTTTTTTTCCGGGAAGCTTTCGGGTTGATTTGGACCATTTAATTCTTGGCTCAGAAGCCTAAGTGAAAACAAAACCGAAACTGTGTTTTGATGGCTTCAAAGCTTCTTATTGTGATTTCAGACATGGGCATATGCCCAGAATTGATTGGGGAAGTCCGCAGGTAGATTTATGTTGTTTTGCCAAAATTTGGCAATCTAGAGTTGGAAAGTTTGACCGTAGGTTGAATTTTAGCTACCGAGTTCGGAATTTGATTTTGGAACTTGAAATAGGTCCGTTATGCTATTTAGAACTTGAATGCAAAATTTGATATCATTTGGAGTTGATTTGATAGGATTCGGACATTTAGTTGTAATTCTAGAAGTTCTTGAAATTTATTTTGAAATTCAAGCGTTTTAGTGTTCAATTCATAGTTTTTGATGTTATTTTTGTGTGTTGATCGTGCGAAGGAGTTCGTATGATATTTTTAAACTTGTGTGGATATTTGATTTGGATCCTCAAGGGCTCGGATGAGTTTCGGACATATTTCTGAATGATTTGCATTGAAAATGAACTGTTGGCGCTGTTGGTGATCAAGTATCACAATTGCGAGCACCAGCACTCAATTGCGAAGGTGACAGTGGGGGCTAAGATGTCTTAGTTGCGACTGCCCCTTCGCATTTGCGAACATTTGTTCGTTTTTGCGAGGTTCACAACTTCGCAATTGTGAAGCCTCTTGTCGAAATTGCGATAATGAAGGAGGCGGTCAGTGTTCGCTAATGCGAGCCCTGCTACACAACTGGGAGGGTTCGCAATGCGAACCCTGTGTTGTAAATGCGACAACTGCAGCTGGTACAAAGGGCTAGGAGAAGTGATTTTTCAAAACATTCTCTCATTTTTGAACTCTAAACTCTGTAGGAGGCGATTCAGAGGGGAGATTTTCACCTGCAAACTTTGGGTAAGTGATTCTAATCTAATTCTAATCATATTCCATCAATATATCTTAGATATTAACACCAAAACCATCTGAATCAAAGTGAAAATTTGTGAAACTTTGTTATGTTTTTTGAAAAATAAGAATTTGAGTTTTGAGAGTCAATTTGGACTCGAATTTTGAAACTAATCATATATATGAACTCGTGGGGTCATGGGTAGTTGGAATCTACCATTTGACTTGGGTTTTTATCGGGCGGGCCCCGCGTTGGTATTTGTTGAATTTTTTGGGAAAAGTATAAAGATCATAGCTTTATCTAGTGTAATTGCATTGTTTGATGATATTAAGTCAATTTTGGTTAGATTTGAGTCGAGCGGAGAAGAATTTTAGGGAAAAAGCTATTTCGATATTTGAATTGGCCTAGTTGAGGTAAGTATCTTGCCTAACTTTATGGGGGGAGGGAGGGGGGGAACTACCCCTTAGGATTGGTATTGATAATTGATTCATTTGTGCTATGTGAAAGTCGTGTACGCAAAGGTGACGAGTGGGTACACGAGTTGTACGTGGTATTTGACCGGTTTAGGCTACTTAGACTCATTCCATGCATTAATATAATTGTCTTATCATGTTCTAAATTCTCATAGTCAATCTATTCTTACTTGTGTTAGTCTATCCTTACATGCCTTAAATGATTTTGTTAACACTTGTTCTACATTCTAATTGATAAATTGCTCTCCTGATGTAGTTGAACTTGTTGCCTCTTTTATTGTTACATACTACCTCTTCATTGTTGATTATCATTATTTGAAGTTATTGTTCATGTTATCTTTTTCATTGTTGATTATCATTATTTGAAGTTATTGTTCATGTTATCTCTTTCATTGTTGATTATCATTATTTGAAGTTATTGTTACATATTATCTCTTCTATTATGAGTTATTCTTATCTAATATCGTGGTTATACATTATCTCTCTCGTTTTTGAGTTATTGGTGTTGAAGTTGTGAAAGTCGTTATAACGTTGAGGCAAAATTGTTTATTGTTGAGACATCCTTCTTGTTGAGCATTTTACATTCATTGTTGTTGTTGATATTCTGGTGCACGTTATGGTGGAGCCATGGGCTATTGTTGGGAAATATTGATATTGTTGATTGTTGACAAGTTGTGACATATGGGCACTTGTGGTGCGAGTTGTTATTGTGATGTGATATTGACGCGCATGCAACGGTATAAGGTTTGGAGTTAATGTGCATACGGCAGTATAAGGTGGAACTTATGTGCATGTTTCTTGTAGGGGAACTACATGAAGCCACACAATGTCATAAAGTGGGCTAAAGTGCATATAGCTATTTCGGGAAAACTGTTTTCAAAACTTATTTAAATGTAAGGCTCGTGCGGTGATATAAGGAAAGATTGTGATTGGAATTTGAGAAATGTGAATACGGGGCGGTACCTCGGTTGTGATTCTTATTGTACACGAGGCGGTACCACATTGTGATTCTTGTTGTTTACCTCATGTTGCAAAGAGTTTTGGTGGGAACATTTCTTGTTGTTTTGTTCTTCCTTGTTCTAGTAGTTGTTGTCTGTATATGATCATTATGGTTCTCTTTAGTTCGCCCCTTTATGTTATTTTCATGCTTAAAGCTTCGGTATTATTTCATACTATTAACTTGTTCTGTATCAGTTATTTCTCCGCTTTTCATTATTATTCGTTCTTACTTTTTCATACTGTTTATTTATATCCTAGTAGGTGTCTTGACCTTACCTCGTCACTACTCTACCGAGGTTAGGCTTGATACTTACCGGGTACCGTTGTGGTGTACTCATACTACGCTTCTGCACATCCTTTATGCAGATCCAGGTACGTCTGCCCGTGCCGGACGCTAACGTTGATTGGAGTTGTTGTTTTGGGAGACTTCAAGGTATCCCTGCTCCACGTCCACAGGCCTCGGAGTCACCTTCCTTTACCTTTACTCCTGTGGTATATTTTTCATTCAGGCAGTGATATAGTAGACACTTAGCTTACTCTGTAGATCTTAGGACTCAGTTGCACCGGTCTTGGGGAGTGTATTGTTGAGATTCTGTTTTTGGAAGTTTATATGAGTTTATCAAACTAGTTTTAGTATTTATTAATTATATCTGTAAAGTTTTTATCATATGTTAGGCTTACCTAGTCGTAAAGACTAGGTGCTATCACGACATCCTACGGAGGGAAATTGGGGTCGTGACAAGTTGGTATCAGAGCTCTAGGTTCATAGGTTTTACGAGTCATAAGTAGGTTTAGTAGAGTCTTACTGATCGGTACGGGGACATATGTACTTATCTTTGAGAGGCTACGAAACTGTTAGGAAAACTTCACTTCTTTGATTTCTTATCGTGCGAATTGGTTGATTTCAAATATTGAATCTTTGAATTTCTATTCTTTCATAGATGGTGAGGACATGCACCGCTGGATTCGACGATCAGACACTCGTGCCCCTGCTAGAGCCGCGAGAGGTCGGGGCCGGGGCAGAGGTCAATGAGGGGCATGTGGTGCAGCCAGAGCGCCTTCCTGAGCTGCGACAGAGGAGCCACCAGTAGCTCCAGTTGGGGGACAGGTACCCGAGGTACCTGTTGCTACCCCAGCACTTCAGGAGACCCTCGCACAGTTTTTGAGCATGTTTGGTACTCTAGCTCAGGCGGGGTTGATTCCAATTGCATCAGCCACATCTCAGGCCGGAGGAGGAGTTCAGACTCCCGCGGCCCGTACACTAGAGAAATGTGTCCATGTTGATCAGGTTCCTAAGGTTATACCAATACAGCTTGTTGTTCCGGTTCAGCCTGCGGTTAGGGCAACAACATCTGAGAAGGAGCAGCTTAGACTTCAGAGATTCAAGAAGTATCACCCTCCTACTTTCAATTGTTTGGCTTTAAAGGATGCACATGGTTTTCTAGAGGAGTGCCACCGTATTCTCTGCACCATGGGTATTGTGGAGATGAGTGGGGTTGCTTTTACTACATTCCAGTTGTCTGGGGCAGCGTATCAGTGGTGGTGGGTTTACGAGGAAGGTAGCCCAGCTGATGCAACTTCACTTACATGGACTCAGTTTTTAGATTTATTCTTGAGAGAGTTTGTTCCTCAGACCCTTTGGGATGCATGGTACGCGGAGTTTGAGCAGCTGCGCCAGGGTACTATGACAGTGTTAGAGTATGCTGTCTGATTCAGTGACTTGTCCAGACATGCACCTGCCTTGGTTTCTATAGTTAGAGAGCGAGTCCATCGATTTATCGAGGGCTCAACTATGGTATTAGATTAAACATGGCTCGAGAGTTGGAGACAGATACCCCATATCAGTAGGTAGTGGATATTGCACAGAGGTTCGAGGGAATGCGGGGACGTGCAAGAGAGGACGGGGAGGCCAAGAAGCCTCAAGGTACGGGAGGATTTAGTAGTGGCCATGCTGCAGCTACAGCCCTCCATGGTAGAGGCTATCTCAGGTTTCCCACTTTGCTCAGCCACTTTCTAAAGCGCCTCCTCCACGGGGTGCCTTCAGCGGTCAGTCCAGCCAAATAGGACTGAGCCAGTCCCAACCGCCACGCCAACCGAGAGCTTGCTTTGAGTGTGGTAATACCCATAACATAGTTAGAGACTACCCCAGACTCAGGAGGGGTACACCTCCACAGACTACTCAGGCTCTACGGACTCAGTCAGGTCCACAGACTTCTTAGGACATGGTTGCTGCCCCAGTTGCAACTCCACGTGCACAACCAACTAGGGGTCAGGGATGGGTGGGTAGAGGTCTCCCCATAGGGGGAGGCCAATCCCTATGTTGTTTCAGGTAGGACGGTGGCTATTGTTTCTAATGTAGTCATTACAGGTATGGTTCCGGTTTGCCATAGAGATGCATTAGTCTTATTTGCTATGGGATCCACTTATTCATATGTGTCATCTTACTTTTCTATGTATTTGGATATATCTCGTGATTCCTTTAGTTCTCCTATTTATGTGTCCACGCCTATGGGAGATTCTATTATGGTAGACTGTGTGTATCGGCCATGTTTAGTTGTTATTGGTGGGTTTGAGACCAGAGTTAATCTATTGTTACTGTAGACTTTGATGTTATCTTGGGAATGGACTGGTTGTCGCCCTATCATGCTATTCTGCATTGTCACGCCAAGACTGTGACATTGGCTATGCTAGGTTTGCCACGGTTAGAGTGGAGGGGTGCTTTGGATTATTTTCCTAGCAGGGCTGTGTCATTTATAAAGGCTCAGGGGATGGTTGAGAAGGGGTGTGATGCTTATCTAGCCTTTGTGAGGGATGTCAGTATGGATACCCCTACCGTTGAGTCAGTTCCGGTAGTGAGAGACTTCCTAGATGTATTTCCTGCAGATATTTTGAGCATGCTGCCCGATAGGGATATTAATTTTGGTATTGACTTGTTGCCAGACACTCAGCCCATTTCTATTCCACCATATCGTATGGCCCTAGTGAAGTTGAAGGAGTTAAAGAAGTTGTTGGGGCGCTCCGGTCTTTTTTGAAGAAGAAGGATGGTTATATGCGCATGTGTATTGATTACCAGCAGTTGAACAAGGTTATAGTGAAGAACATATATCCATTTCCACGCATTGATGACTTGTTTTATTAGCTACAAGGTGCCAGATTGTTCTCAACGATCGATTTACAGTCAGGTTATCATTAGTTGAAGATTCGGGATCCGGATATTTTGAAGACTGCCTTTAAGACTCGGTATAGTCACTATGAGTTCCTTGTGATGTCATTTGGTCTGACCAACTCCATATCAGCATTTATGCACCTGATGAACAGTGTATTCGAGCTTCATCATAATTCATTCATCATTGTGTTTATTGATAACATCTTGGTGTACTCTCGCAGCCGGAAAGATCATGAGCAACACCTGAGGATCGTTTTTCAAACCTTGAGAGAGAAGAATTTGTATGCAAAATTCTCAAAGTGTGAATTATGGCTTATTTCGGTGGTGTTTTTGGGTCAAGTAGTATCATGTGAGGGGATCAAGGTAGATCCAAAGAAGTTTGAAGCAGTGCAGAGTTAGCCAGATTGTCTTCATCTATGGAGATTCGTATTTTCCTTGGTTTGCCTAGGTATTATCATCTTTTCGTAGAGGGTTTCTCATCTATTTTTACACCTATGACCACATTGACCCAAAAGGGTGCTCCTTTCAGATGGTCCGAGGAGTGTGAGGCAAGCTTTTAAAAGCTCAAGATTGCTTTGACTATCTCCCCAGTGTTGGTGTTGCCTACGGGCTTATACTGTGTATTATGATGCATCATGTATTAGCCTTGGCACGATGTTGATGCAAAATGGTAGGGTGATTGCCTACGCATCTCAATAACTGATGACCCATGAGAAGAATTATCCAGTCCATGAATTGGAATTGGCAGCTATTGTTCATGCATTGAAGATTTGGCGGCATTATTTGTACGGTTTCCCTTGTGAGGTCTTTACCGACCACCAGAGTCTACAACATATGTTCAAACAGAAAGATCTTAACTTATGGTAGTGGAGGTGGATAGAGTTACTTAAGGACTATGATATCACCATTATATATCATCCAAGGAAGGCCAATGTGGTGGTCGATGCCTTGAGTCTAAAGGCAGAGAGTTTGGGCAGTTTAGTATATCTACCGGCAGTAGAAAGACCATTAGCATTGGATGTTTAAGCCTTGGCCAACCGATTTGTTTGATTGGATATTTTGTAGCCCAGTTAAGTTCTTGCTTGTATGGTTTCTCGGTCTTCTTTATATGATCGTATCAGAGAGTGTCAGTATGGCGACCCTCATTTGCTTGTCCTTAAGGACATGGTTCAGCACGATGATGGCAAGGAGGTTTCTATTAGGGATGACGGTGTGTTACAGATATAGGGCCGGTTATGTGTGCCCAATATGAATGGTTTGTGGGAGTTGATTCTTCAGGAGGCCCACATTTCTCAATACTCCATTCATTCAGGTGCCGCTAAGATATATCAGGATTTGAGGTAGCACTATTGGTGGAGGAGGATGAAGAAAGACATAGTAGAGTATGTAGTTGGGTGCCTAAATTGTCAGCAGGTGAAGTATGAGCATCATAGGCCGGGCAGTTTGCTTCAGTGACTTGAGATCCCTGAGTGGAAATAGGAGCATGTCACCATGGACTTCGTTGTTGGGCTCCCGCGGACTTAGAAGAAATTTGGCCCGGTGTGGGTGATTATGGACAGTTTTACCAAGTCGTCTCATTTCATTCCGCTAGTGACTACATATTCTTTAGAGCAGCTGGCTCAGGTTATATCCGCAAAATTGTCCGACTTCATGGTGTACCGGTATCCATTATCTCCGACCAAGGTACGCGGGTCACATCACATTTCTAGAGAGTCGTACAGCACGATCTAGGCACACGAGTTGAGTACAACATTTCACCCTTAGACGGACATAGAGTCCGAGCACACCATTTAGATATTGGAGGATATGCTTCGTGTTTGTGTTATGGATTTCGGAGGTTCTTGCGATCAGTTCTTGCCGCTTGCGGAGTTTTCCTACAACAACAGCTACCAATCGAGTATTCAGATGGCTCCTAATGAGGCCTTATATGGGAGACAGTGTCGTTCTCCAGTTGGTTGGTTTGAGCCGGGCGAGGCTAAGTTATTGGGAACATATTTAGTTCGAGATGCCTTGGAGAAGGTCAAGTTAATCCAAGATCAGCTTCATACAGACCAATCTAGACAGAAGAGTTATGCGGATCAGAAGGTTTGTGATGTTTCATTCATGGTTAGAGAGTGAGTCTTACTCCGGGTTTCGCCCATGAAGGGTGTGATGAGGTTCGGGAAGAAGGACAAGTTGAGCCCTAGGTATATCGGACCTTTAGAGATCCTTGAGAGGATTGGTGAGGTGGATTACAAGCTTGCGTTACCACCTAGTTTGTCTGCGGTTCATTCAGTGTTCCATGTTTCTATGCTCCAGAAGTGTTATAGTGATCCGTCTCATGATTTAGACTTCAGCACAATCCAATTGGATGAGGATTTGACTTATATTGAGGAGCTTGCGGCTATCTTGGACAGACAAGTCCGAAAGTTAAGATCAAAGTACATTGCTTCAGTGAGGGTTCAATGGAGGGGTCATCCACTCGAGGAGGTTCCATTCATCACTTCAGGTATGTACTTATGCACGTTCGAGGATGAACATTTGTTTTAAGAGGGGGAGAATGTAACGACCCGGTCGATCATTTTATGTAATTGCGCCCCGTTACCCCCTTTTTATGTTTTTTCACATGTGTGTTTATGATTTTATGACTTGCGGGGCTATTTAGTTTCGTTTCGGGAAGCTTTCGGGTTGATTTGGACTCTTTGATTTTTGGCTTAGAAGCCTATATTAGAAATGTTGACCAAACTTTGACTTTTGTGTAAACAGCCCTGGAATTGTGTTTTGATGGCTCTGATAGCTTCGTATTGTTATTTCAGACTTGGGAGTATGCCTAGAATTTATTTCGGAAGTCCATAGGTTGATTTGTGTTATTTTGACGAAACTTTGCAATTTGAAGTTGACAAGTTTGACCGTAGGTTGAATTTTAGCTATCGAGTTTGGAATTTTATTTTGTGACTTGTAATAGGTCCGTAGTGTTATTTAGACCTTGTCTGCAAAATTTGGTATCATTTGGAGTTGATTTGATAGGATTCAGACGTTTAGTTGTAATTCTAGAAGTTCTTGAAATTTACTTTGACATTCACGCAGTTTAGTGTTCGATTCGTAGATTTTGATGTTATTTTTGTATTTTGATCGCGCGAGCAATTTCGTATGATATTTTTAGATTTGTGTGGATGTTTGGTTTGGAGCCCCGAGGGCTCGGATGAGTTTCAGACATGTTTCGAAATGAATTGCATTGAAAAATAAACTGTTGGTGCTGCTAGTGCTCATGTATCGCAATTGCGAGCACCAACATCGCAATTGTGAAGGTGACAGTGGGGTCTCAGATGTCACAATTGCGAATACCCCTTCGTATTTGTGAAGTTTGCTGGCTTTTGACTTAGTTCGCATTTGCGAACATTTGTTCTCTTTTGCGAGGTTCACAACTTCCCAATTACAAAGCCTCTTGTCGCAATTGTGATATTGAAGGAAGTTCTTAGGATTCACAAATGCGAGCCTCGGTCCGCAATTGCATGGGTTCGCAAATATGAACTCTGGTCGCAAATGCGACAACTGAAGCGGGTACAAAGGGCTGGGAGACGATTTGGACTTTGATTTTTGAAACTAATCACATATATGAACTCGTGGGGTCATGGATAGTCGGAATTTACCATTTAACCAGGGTTTTGAACGGGCGGGCCCCGGGTTGGCTTTTGTTGACTTTTTGGGAAAAGTATAAAGATCATAGCTTGTCTATTGTAATATATTTCCCTTGCATTGTTTGATGATATTAAGTCGATTTTGGTTAGACTTGAGCCGTGTGGAGGCGAATTTTAGGGAAAAAGCTATTTTCGAGAGTTGAATTGCTTAGTTGAGGTATATATCTTGCCTAACTTTGTGTGGGGGAACTACCCCTTAGGATTGGTAATGATTGATTCATTTGTGCTATATGAAAGCCATGTACGCAAAGGTGATGAGTGGGTACATGGGTTGTACATAGTATTTGACCAGTTTAGGCTACTTAGACTCCTTCCATGCCCTAATATAATTATCATATCATGTTCTAAATTCTAATAGTCAATTTATTCTTACTTGTGTTAGTCTATCCCTACATGCCTTAAATGATTTCGTTAACACTTGTTCTACATCCTAATTGATAAGTTGATATCATGCTTTGGTTGAAATTGTTGCCTCTTTTATTGTTACACGCTACCTCTTCATTGTTGATTATCATTATTTGAAGTTATTGTTCATGTTATCTCTTTCATTGTTGATTTCCATTATTTGAAGTCATTGTTACACATTATCTCTTCCATTGTGAGTTATTCTTTTCTAGTATCGTGGTTATACATTATCTCTCTCATTGTTGAATTATTGGTGTTGAGGTTATGAAAGTCATTGTCACGTTGAGGTGAAATTGTTTATTGTTGAGACATCCTTCTTGTTGAGCATTTTACATTTATTGTTGTAGTTGATATTCTTATGCACGTTGTGGTGGAACCATGGACTATTACTGGAAAACATTGATATTGTTGATTGTTGGCAAGTTGTGACATTTGGACACTTGTGGTGCGAGTTGTTATTGTGATGTTATATTAACGCGCATACGGCGGTATAAGGCTTGGGGTTAATGTACATGAGGCGGTATAAGGTGGGACTTATGTGTGTGTTGCTTGTAGGGGAACAACGTGAAGCCACGCAGCGTCGTAAGGTGGGCTAAAGTGCGTGTAGTTATTTCGGAAAAATTATTTTCGAAACCTATTTAAATGTAAGGCTCACACGGCGGTATAAGGAAAAATTGCGATTGAAATTTGAGAAATGCGAATACGAGGCGGTACCTCGCTGTGATTCTTGTTGTTTATCTCATGTTGCAAAGAGTTTTGGTGGGAACATTTTTTGTTATTTTGTTCTTCCTTGTTCTAGCAGTTGTTGTATGTATATGATCATTGTGGTTCTCTTTAGTTGCTCCTTTTATGTTATTACCATGCTTAAAGCTTCGGTATTAGTTCATACTATTAACTTGTTTCGTATTAGTTATTTCTACGCTTTCCATTATTATTCGTTCTTATGTTTTCCTACTATTTATTTATATCATAGTAGGTGTCTTGACCTTACCTTGTCACTACTCTACCGATGTTAGGCTTGATACTTACTGGGTACCGTTGTGGTATACTCATACTACGCTTCTGCACATCTTTTATGCAGATCCAAATACGTCTACCCGTGCTGGATGCTAGCGTTGGTTGGAGTTGGTGTTTTGGGAGACTTCAAGGTATGCCTGCTCCACGTCCACAAGCCTCAGAGTCACCTTCCTTTACCTTTACTCCCGTTTTATATTTTTCATTCGTGCAGTGATATAGTAGACACTTTAGCTTACTCTATAGAGCTTAGGACTCAGTTGTACCGGTCTTGGGGAGTGTATTACTAAAATTCTATTTTCGGAAGTTTATATGAGTTTATCATACTTGTTTTAGTATTTTGTTAATTATATCTGTCAAGTTTTTATCATATGTTAGGCTTACCTAGTTGTAGAGACTAGGTGCTATCACGACATCTTATGGAGAAAAATTGGGGTCGTGACATTTTCCCAATCTCAGACAGCAACTGGGTTAGCCTAGTTTAATGTGTTTCTAAGAAAGGTGGAATGACTGTCGTACAAAACGAAAATAATGAGTTGATCTCAAATTGAACAGTCACGGGTTGGAGAATCTATATGGACTATGGGAATTGAACAAGGTCACCCGAAAAGACCATATTTCCATGTCGTTCATCGATCAGATGTTAGATAGACTGGCAGTAAGGTTCCATTTTAATTTTGGATGGATACTCGGGGTACTACCGGATCTTTATTTCCCCCGAGGATAGAGAGAAAACATTGTTCACCTGCCCATATGACATTTATGCTTTTCGGAGTATGCCGTTTGGTCTATGCAATGCACCTGCCACATTCCAAATATGTATGATGGCCATCTTCACTGATGTGGTAGAGGATATAATTGAGGTTTTCATGGATGATTTTGCAATGGTTGAGAACTTGTCTGATGACTGTCTTATAAACCTGAGAAGAGTGCTAAAGAGGTGCATGGAGATTAATCTAGTGCTAAACTGGGAAAAGTTCTATTTCATGGTACAAGAAGGTATAATCTTGGGACACCTAGTGACAATAAGTGTATTGATGTTGACCGCGCTAAGGTTGATGTGATATAGAAGTTTCCACTGCACACTTCCATAAAATCAATAAGAAGTTTCCTTGGTCACCGTAGCTTCTATAGGCGGTTTATAAAGTATTTTTCTAAAATTGTATAAATTGCTTGAAAAAGATCACCCTTTTGTATTTTCTTATGACTGTAGGGCAGTTTTCGAGGAGTTGAAAAAGAGGTTGGTGACTGCACCCATTATAGTTTCACTTGACTGGGAGCAACCATTTCGGCGGATTTGTGATGCAAGTGACTATGCTATGGGAGAAGTTCTTGGGCATCGAAAATTTAAAGCCATACATCTAATCTACTATGCAAGTAGAACCTTGACTGCTGCCCAACTCAACTACAGTGAGCGAGAAGGAGATGCTAGTAGTGGTGTCCGCATTAGACAAGTTCAAGTCATACCTATAGGCTCAAAGTACTGACCATGCTTATCTCAGGTATTTGATCGAAAAGAAGGAGTCAAAGTCGCGCCTGATTCATTGGGTGCTACTACTGCAAGAATTTGACTTGGAAATCTATGATTGAAAGCGAACGAAAAATCAAGTGGCAGATCACTTATAAAGTATTGAAGGAGTAGAAAAGAAAGTCAAGAAGGAAGAGATATTGGAGACGTTCCCGGATGAACAACTGTTAGCAACAAGCCTTGAAGCAGCGCTATGGTATGTAGACATCATAAACAACCTGGCGAGTGGTATTGTTTCATATGATTTGTCCCCTGGGCAAAACAAAATGTTTTATTGTGATTGTCGCTTGTATTTTTGGGATGTGGCTTATCTGTTCAAGATTTGTGTTAATAACATTAGCCGAAAATGTATTCCCGAGATAGACTGATCCTTTATTTTGTAGGCATGTCACGCTTGACCAAATGGTGGCCTTTTGGAGGAGTAAGGACAGTTGCTAAAGTGTTGTAGTTGGACTTTTATTGTCCGACGTTGTTAAAAGATGTACACTTTTGGGTGAAGGGCTATGATGAATGCGAATGGAGCAAAACATTTCATGTTGTCATGAGATGCCCATGAATCCAATTCAAGAAGTCGAAGCATTTGATGTGTGGGGGATAAATTTCATGTGGCCTTTTGTCCACTCATATAGCAACAAGTACATACTGCTATAGACTATGTTTTGAAATGGGTAGAAGCTGTGGAACTCCGTACGAATAATGCAAAGGGAGTCATTGATTTTCTAGAAAAATAACATCTTTACAAGATTTGGCACTCCAAGGGTGATAAAAATTGATAGAGGCACTCACTTCTGCAATCGAGCCTTCATAAAGTTGTTAGATAAATATGGTGTTCACCATAAGGTTGCCACTCTGTATCACCCACAAACAAGTGGTCAAGTGGAGGTGTTGAACGGAGAGATAAAGAGTGTTTTGACAAATACCGTGAATGCTGCAAGAACGGATAGGCAAGAAAGTTAGATGATGCATTCTTAGCCTATCGCAATGCTTTCAAGACTCCAATTGGCATATTTCCGTATAAACTGGTATTTGGGAAGGCATGTCATTTACCCATGAATTTGGAACATAGAGCTCTATGGGTGTTGAGGCAACTGAATCTCTCGATATAGAAGTTGTGGGTACAAGTAATGTCACAGAGTTATACAAGTTCGATGAGTTTAGCTATCATGCTTTTGAGAGCATGAGGATATACAAGGAGAGAATGAAGATGATGCATGAGGAAAATATTCTTGAGTGAAATTTCAAGCCCGGAGACGTGGAATTGTTATACAGTTCAAGATTAAAGTTGTTTCCCATCAAGTTGAAGTCAAGATGGTCAGGACTATTTCGTGTGGTAGAGTTGCATCCTACTGGAGCAGTCAATATCGAATCGCAAGATGGCTCTCGCAAGTTCAAAGTTAATGGGCAAAGGCTAAAACATTATCAAGACATGGTTGACGAGGAAAAATTGATCTCGATCGTGTACTTGAAGGATCCTTGATTAGGAATTACACGAGTCATGCCACGTTAAATCATGCACTTCCTGGGAGGTAACCTATGATTTTGTTGTAAACCATCGTGGCCCGATGTTAAATCAAGCGATTGTTGGGAGGCAACCCAATTTTATATTTTTCTTTATTTACTTTGTTTGATTTGGAATATTAGAAGTATTGGCATGTTATTAGTGATGCAGAAATGGGAATACATGAATTAGAATAATGCGGGGTGAAGAAATCATGAAATAGGCCAAAAATGGCCAATTTCGAAAAGCTGAAAAAGTTCAAGCAATGGGCTCAACTAAGCATGCGCCCCAAGTCAACTAAGAGACGGAAAACAGTATATAGGGGGCATGGCCCGCCTCACTTCGTGAATTTTATTTTATTTTTTTAATTTATTTTCTCTCTTTTCTTTTCCTTTCTATTTTTGGCCCCTGGTAAGCTTTAGTTAATTTTATTTCAACCCCCCCCCCCCCCCCCCCCCCAATCCCATTAATCGCCCAACCCTCCTAATTCCTTCTCCCCTTCATTGATAAGTTCTCAACCCTAGGCGTCGGCCTTCCCCCCTCAACACCACCTAGCGAGTTTTTCCCAACCCCTTGTATATATATTTTTTCTTTCTTTTTCTTTTCTGTTTCGCCTCCCCCTTTTACCCCATGGAAGTCCCACTCCTGCTACCCTTAGGCTAGTTTTCTGTTTTCCTTTTCGTCCTTGTTCTTGTTCCTTTTGGTTGAGTAGTTTGAAGTTCGAATTATAGAGCATATTTGGCTCAGAAATTGGTTGGTTGTTAGACTAAGTGAGGTGAGAAATTACATTTCCCACCACCTCACTCTAATTGAGAGGGAAAAACACATTGCAATTGAATCAAAATTTGAATGTTAAAATTATGCATATAAGGTGTTCGATGAATTTTTCGAATACAATATTTGAGAGGTTTTGCGAAGTTTGAGTAGCGAGCTCAATTGTAATGCAATATGAACATCTATTGAGTGTGGGTTGGCCGATTTGGGGTATTTGCACTTAAATTGCTTTAGTTTTCAAATGAATGTCAATATGCGGCCGACTTCGGTGACTCATGCATCAACCTCCCCACTTGGTTTTCAATGATGTTAACCAACATTATATAATTGCTATTAAGTTGTAATAGTCACTTGTACCTTGTTTGCATACTTACGCTCTCGGGCTAAGTATAGGGTGCGACGTGCACCATTACGATTCCATGTCACACATTAAACTAATATTGTGTTTTGTGTCTTTTGCAGGTAATATGGCTATCTCTAAAACACCAACTAGAAGCCATGGGGCGGGTGGTAGTGATACTCCAACCCTAAAGAAACCATCAATCGACAAGAATATAGTGGATAAGGGTACTAAGGAGTCACGAACAAAGGTGAGGCACAACAAGGAACAAAGTGGAACTTCTGAGGTGGACATTGAGGCTGCCAATCTGAGCACTGAGTAGGGCCCCAGGACCCCATCCAATCACACCAACCAATCCCAAAATAAAATACGGACATGCTCAATCCCTCAAATCACAAAAAATAATGTCAAAACCACGAATCGCACCTCGCTTCAAGCATAAGGAACTAATGAACTTTTAACTTTCAAAACTCATGCCGAACCATATCAAATCAACTTGGAATGACCTCAAATTTTGCATACAAGTCCCAAATGACACAACAGACCTATTTAAACTCTTGAAACTAAACTTTGAACCCGATATCATCAAAGTCAACTCTCGGTCAAGCCTATGAACCTTTCAAACCTTCAACTTTCCAACTTTCCAACTTTCGCCAAAATACCAAATCCTCCAAATACAAATCTAGATATACGCCTACGTCCAAAATCACCATACGAACATTTTGAAACCATTCAACTTTGTCCATTTTCACAATAAAGATTGTACACATCAAGATTGTCACCGACAACCCAGCTTTTCTCTATATATCATATTTAAGGATGAGATTGAATTAACATCAGGAACTTAAGACATCATACAGTAGAGAGTATAATGGTAATACTATTCTGACTACTATTGAACCTTGAAAATAATCCGTTGGTTAAAATAACTTCATTTGACAGTACAAATTTGAAGAGAATGTTGTAGTCATATATGAGTTTCTTCTTTGGGTCCTTGGTGGAGAGTCTGAGATTGAGTTTTACAGGAAATTGGGTGGTGTCATCGGACGTGGTAGCGAGGTTAATGTTAGAAATTTTGAGTGCGAAGATTGAGTATATGGGGCACTGAGGATGGTAGAGAACGTAAAAGATAGCACTGCAATGACTTGTAAGGAGGAGGATGATGTCAATGCTAAGGTAGACCAAAAAAGCACTTGAAAAACCAACACGGGCAATTGTAGTGACGATAGATGTATTGGTGGTTGGGAGATGGTGTCATTTAGTAAAGGATGCATTCGTGTTCTTGACGCTGGTGACATTTCTCTTTGTGGCATTGATGTCCGGTGCTGGCCATGGGGGCAAGTCGAAAATAATTATTGTAACTAGGGGCGGACCAATGGTACTTTTTTGGGTCCCATTTTTATGGGGCCCCAAAATTTCCTATAGATATTAATTTTTCTTTAAGAATATTGGGTGTTTGGGAAAATGGGAGCAATTTTCATGAAAAAAAGGGAAATATAGGATTATAGGAGAAAAACTAGTAAATGAACAATATTTTTGGGATTCACTCCCGTGTGAACATACCTTCTAGCCTTATTTATATATAATCATCATTATTAATGGGCCCATATTATTTTATCTCTTTATACTTTTCTCTTCAAAATTACAATTATTTTACTCTAATCACCAATATAGTTGAGCTAGACGATAATAAAATTGAAGAAGGAGAAGAAATTGGTGAGAAATCTAACATAAATCCTTAAGAACACCCGAAAATTCTAAATGAATTGAATACTTGTATTCCTAGAAACATATGATCCTAGTCAATGGACTATAAATAAATTAACAAAAATTGATTATAAATAAATTATTAATAATTTAAATTCAAAAATCTAGAAAAATAAACTTTAAATAAAATTATATATTCTTGTAACAAGAAGCTTAAGGCCCCTTATTGAAGTTTAACTTTAGACCACAAAAATCATTGAGTCGCCCAAGACCGTAACATATAAGAAATTTTAAAGAGGATTGGGCACAATAATTTTGGACTTGCATATGATTTTAGTTTAGTTTATTTGCTTAATTTGGCCTTTTCATATTGAGACACGTGCAGATCATGTACATCTTTTTTTAAATACACATGATCTAAGAGGGTGAGTTAAAGTCTATATGCTTTTTAGTGTTAAAGCAATATAAGAAATTTTTCTTCTGAATATTTACTTTTCTTTTCTAACGGTATTTGTAGACATGTAATTTTTGACCCTCCCCTGTCACGACCCCAATATTCTTTCGTAGGATATCGTAATGACACCTAATCTCTACGACTAGGCAAGCCTAATACTTGTTAGCAATTAAACAGATATAAATAACAAAATACTCAAACCCAATTTAATAAACTCATATAACTGCTAAAAAGCAAAATCTCAACCGTACAATCCCCAAGAATTGTGGAACAAAGTCATAAGTACTATGGAATAACTAAAATATCTGATACATCACTGTTTGCGAGAAAATACAACAATAAATAAGGATAAGAGAAGGGGACTCCAAAGACGGCGGACACCAAGCATGCATACCTTGAAGTCTCCGATGAAGGCAGCTAGCAGGTAATCTCTATCGATCGGAACGAGCAGACGTACCTGGATGTGCACAAAATATGCAAAAATGTAGTATGAGTACACCACAACGGTACCCAGAAAGTATCAAGTCTAACCTCAGTAGAATAGTGAAGAGGACGGATCAAGACACCTACTAAGATATATAAGCAATATGACAATAAAATACTAATATAAAATGAAAACGGAAGAAACAACTGATACGATAAAAGATAATGGCGTGAACTAGTACTGAAAATCAACAATGGAAATAGCATAATAAAGAAGCAACTAAAAGCTACAACGATCATGTACGGACAACGACGGATAGTACAATAAAGAAAGACACAACAAGATATATATCCCACCAAAATACTTTGCAGAATGAAATAAACAGCAAGAATCGCATCGAAGTACCGCCTCGTGTATAATGAAATTAAAATCGAGGTACCGCCTCATATTCATATTTCTCAGTTTCAATCACAATATTTCCTTATACTGTCGCGTAAGCCTTACATTTGAAAATAGGTTTTGAAAACAGTTTTTCCCAAATAGCTACACACATTTTAGCCCACTTTATGACGCCGCGTGGCTTTACGTAGTTCCCCTACAAGCAACACGCACATAAGTCCCGCCTTATACCGCCGCATTCACATCAACCCCAAGCCTTAAAGCCACTGTTTAGGATCCCATTTTTATGGGGCCCCCAAAATTTCCCGAAGATATTAATTTTTCTTTAAGAATATTGGGTGTTTGGGAAAAATGGGTGCAATTTTCATGAAAAAGAAAAGAAATATAGGATTATAGGAGAAAAATTAGTAAATGAACAATAATTTTGGGATTCACTCGCGTGTGAACATACCTTCTTGCCTTATTTATATATAATCATCATCATTAATGGGCCCATATTATTTTATCTCTTTATACTTTTCTCTTCAAAAGTATAATTATTTTACTCTAATCACCAATATAGTTGAGCTAGACGATAATAAAATTGAAGAAGGAGAAGAAATTGGTGAGAAATCTAACATAGATCCTCAAGAATACCCGAAAATTCTAAATGAATTGAATACTTGTATACCTAGAAACATATGATCCTAGTCAATGGAGTATAAATAAATTAATAAAAATTGATTATAAATAAATAATTAATAATTTATATTCAAAAAGTTAGAAAAATAAACTTTAAATAAAATTATATATTCTTGTAACAAGAAGCTTAAGGCCCCTCATTGAAGTATAACTTTAAGCCACAAAAATCATTGTGCCACCCCAAATTATAACATATAAGAAATTTTAAAGAGGATTGGGAACAATAATTTAAGGTCCACCACAGTAATTATTTTGGACTTGCATATGATTTTAGTTTAGTTTATTTGCTTAATTTGGCCTTTTCATATTGAGGCACGTGCAGATCATGTGCATCTTTTTTAAAATACACATGATCTGAGAGGGTGAGTTAAATCTATATGCTTCTGAGTGTTAAAGCAATATAAGAAATTTTTCTTATGAATATTTACTTTTCTACTCTAACGGTATTTGTATACATGTAATTTTTGACCCTCCCATGTCATGACCCCAATATCCATCCGTAGTATGTCGTGATGGCATCTAATCTCTATGACTAGGCAAGCCTAATATTTGTAAGCAATTAAACAGATGTAAATAACAAAATACTCAAACCCAGTTTGATAAACGCATATAACTGCTAAAAAGCAAAATCTAAACCATACAATCCCCAAAAACTATGGAACAGGGTCATAAGCACTATGGAATAACTAAAATATATGATACATCACTGTTAGCGAAAAAATACAATAGTAACTAAGGATAAAAGAAGGGGACTCTGAGGCCTGTGGACACCGAGCATGCATACCTTGAAGTCTCCGATGAAGGCAGCTAGCAGGTAATCTCTATCGATCGGAATGAGCAGACGTATCTGGATGTGCACAAAATATGCAAAAACGTAGTATGATTACACCACAATGGTACCCAGGAAGTATCAAGTCTAACCTCAGTCGAATAGTGACGAGGACGGATCAAGACACCTACTAGGATATATAAGCAATATGGCAATAAAATACTGATATAAAATGAAAATGGAAGAAACAACTGATACGATAAAAGATAATGGCGTGAACTAGTACCGGAAATCAACAATGGAAATAGCATAATAAAGAAGCAACTAAAAGCTACAACGATCAGGTACGGACAACAACGGATAGTACAATAAAAAAAGACACAACAAGATATATATCCCACCAAAACACTTTGCAGCATGAAATAAACAGCAAGAATCACATCGAGGTACCGCCTCGTGGATAATGAAATCAAAACCGAGGTACCGCCTCACATTCATATTTCTCACCTTCAATCACAATATTTTCTTATACCGTCGCGTAAACCTTACATTTGAAAATAGGTTTTGAAAACAGTTTTTCCCAAATAGCTACACGCATTTTAGCCCACTTTATGACGCCGCGTGGCTTCACGTAGTTCTCCTACAAGCAACACGCACATATGTCCCGCCTTATACCGCCGCATCCACATCAACCCCAAGCCTTAAAGCCACTGTTTTGGATCCTATTTTTATGGGGCCCCCAAAATTTCCCGTAGATATTAATTTTTCTTTACGAATATTGGGTGTTTGGGAAAAATGGGTGCAATTTTCATGAAAAAGAAAAGAAATATAGGATTATAGGAGAAAAATTAGTAAATGAACAATAATTTTGGGATTCACTCCCGTGTGAACATACCTTCTTGCCTTATTTATATATAATCATCATTATTAATGGGCCCATATTATTTTATCTCTTTATACTTTTCTCTTCAAAAGTATAATTATTTTACTCTAATCACCAATATAGTTGAGCTAGACGATAATAAAATTGAAGAAGGAGAAGAAATTGGTGAGAAATCTAACATAGATCCTCAAGAACACCCGAAAATTCCAAATGAATTGAATACTTTTATACCTAGAAACATATGATCCTAGTCAATGGAGTATAAATAAAATAATAAAAATTGATTATAAATAAATAATTAATAATTTATATTCAAAAAGTTAGAAAAATAAACTTTAAATAAAATTATATATTCTTGTAACAAGAAGCTTAAGGCCCCTCATTTAAGTATAACTTTAGGCCACAAAAATCATTGTGCCGCCCCAAATTATAACATATAAGAAATTTAAAAGAGGATTGGGCACAATAATTTAAGGTCCACCACAATAATTATTTTGGACTTGCATATGATTTTAGTTTAGTTTATTTGCTTAATTTGGCCTTTTCATATTGAGGCACGTGCAGATCATGTGCATCTTTTTTAAAATACACGTGATCTGAGAGGGTGAGTTAAATCTATATGCTTCTGAGTGTTAAAGCAATTTAAGAAATTTTTCTTATAAATATTTACTTTTCTACTCTAACGGTATTTGTATACATGTAATTTTTGACCCTCCCCTGTCACGACCCTAATATCCATCCGTAGTATATCGTGATGGCATCTAATCTCTATAACTAGGCAAGCCTAATATTGGTAAGCAATTAAACAGATGTAAATAACAAAATACTCAAACCCAATTTGATAAACGCATATAACTGCTAAAAAGCAAAATCTCAACCATACAATCCCCAAGAACTATGGAACAGGGTCATATGCACTATGGAATAACTAAAATATCTAATACATCACTGTTTGCAAGAAAATACAATAGTAACTAAGGATAAAAGAAGGGGACTCTGAGGCCTGCGGACACCGAGCATGCATACCTTGAAGTCTCCGATGAAGGCAGCTAGCAGGTAATCTCTATCGATCGGAACGAGCAGACATACCTGGATGTGCATAAAATGTGCAGAAAAGTAGTATGAGTACACCACAACGGTACCCAGAAAGTATCAAGTCTAACCTCAGTAGAGTAGTGACGAGGACGGATCAAGACACCTACTAGGATATATAAGCAATATGACAATAAAATACTGATATAAAATAAAAATGGAAGAAACAACTGATACGATAAAAGATAATGGCGTGAACTAGTACCGAAAATCAACAATGGAAATAGCATAATAAAGAAGCAACTAAAAGCTACAACGATCATGTACGGACAACAACGGATAGTACAATAAAGAAAGACACAACAAGATATATATCCCACCAAAATACTTTGCAGCATGAAATAAACAGAAAGAATCACATCGAGGTACCGCCTCGTGTATAATGAAATCAAAACCGAGGTACCGCCTCATATTCATATTTCTCAGCTTCAATCACAATATTTCCTTATACTGTCGCATAAACCTTATATTTGAAAATTGGTTTTGAAAACGGTTTTTCCCAAATAGCTACACGCATTTTAGCCCACTTTTTGACGCCGCGTGGCTTCACGTAGTTCCCCTACAAACAACTCGCACATAAGTCCCGCCTTATACCGTCGCATCCACATCAACCCCAAGCCTTAAAGCCACTGTTTTGGATCCCATTTTTATGGGGCCCCCAAAATTTCCCGTAGATATTAATTTTTCTTTACGAATATTGGGTGTTTGGGAAAAATGGGTGCAATTTTCATGAAAAAGAAAAGAAATATAGGATTATAGGAGAAAAATTAGTAAATGAACAATAATTTTGGGATTCACTCCCGTGTGAACATACCTTCTTGCCTTATTTTTATATAATCATCATTATTAATGGGCCCATATTATTTTATCTCTTTATACTTTTCTCTTCAAAAGTATAATTATTTTACTCTAATCACCAATATAGTTGAGCCAGACGATAATAAAATTGAAGAAGGAGAAGAAATTGGTGAGAAATCTAACATAGATCCTCAAGAACACCCGAAAATTCCAAATGAATTGAATACTTGTATATCTAGAAACATATGATCCTAGTCAATGGAGTATAAATAAAATAATAAAAATTGATTATAAATAAATAATTAATAATTTATATTCAAAAAGTTAGAAAAATAAACTTTAAATAAAATTATATATTCTTGTAACAAGAAGCTTAAGGCCCCTCATTTAAGTATAACTTTAGGCTACAAAAATCATTGTGCCGCCCCAAATTATAACATATAAGAAATTTTAAAGAGGATTGGGCACAATAATTTAAGGTCCACCACAATAATTATTTTGGACTTGCATATGATTTTAGTTTAGTTTATTTGCTTAATTTGGCCTTTTCATATTGAGGCACGTGCGGATCATGTGCATCATTTTTAAAATACACATGATTTGAGAGGGTGAGTTAAATCTATATGCTTCTGAGTGTTAAAGCAATATAAGAAATTTTTCTTATGAATATTTACTTTTCTACTCTAACGGTATTTGTATACATGTAATTTTTGACCCTCCCCTGTCACGACCCCAATATCCATCTGTAGTATGTCGTGATGGCATCTAGTCTCTATGACTAGGCAAGCCTAATATTTGTAAGCAATTAAACAGATGTAAATAACAAAATACTCAAACCCAATTTGATAAACGCATATAACTGCTAAAAAGCAAAATCTAAACCATACAATCCCCAAGAACTATGGAACAGGGTCATAAGCACTATGGAATAACTAAAATATCTGATACATCACTGTTTGCGAAAAAATACTATAGTAACTAAGGATAAAAGAAGGGGACTCTGAGGCCTGCGGACACCGAGCATGCATACTTTGAAGTCTCCGATGAAGGCAGCTAGCAGGTAATCTCTATCGATCGGAACGAGCAGACGTACCTGGATGTGCACAAAATGTGCAGAAACGTAGTATGAGTACACCACAACGGTACCCAGGAAGTATCAAGTCTAAACTCAGTAGAATAGTGACGAGGACGGATCAAGACACCTACTAGGATATATAAGCAATATGACAATAAAATACTTATATAAAATGAAAACGGAAGAAACAACTGATACGATAAAAGATAATGGCGTGAACTAGTACCGGAAATCAACAATGAAAATAGCATAATAAAGAAGCAACTAAAAGCTACAACGATCATGTACGGACAACAACGGATAGTACAATAAAGAAAGACACAACAAGATATATATCCCACCAAAACACTTTGCAGCATGAAATAAACAGCAAGAATCACATCGAGGTACCGCCTCGTGTACAATGAAATCAAAATCGAGGTACCGCCTCATATTCATATTTCTCAGTTTCAATCACAATATTTCCTTATACTGTCGCGTAAGCCTTACATTTGAAAATAGATTTTGAAAACAGTTTTTCCCAAATAGCTACACGCATTTTAGTCCACTTTACGACGTCGCGTGGCTTCAGGTAGTTCCCCTACATGCAACACGCACATAAGTCCCACCTTATACCGTAGCATCCACATCAACCCCAAGCCTTAAAGCCACTGTTTTGGATCCCATTTCATGGGGTCCCCAAAGTTTCCGGTAGATATTAATGTTTCTTTAAGAATATTGGGTGTTTGTGAAAAATGGGTGCAATTTTCATGAAAAAGAAAAGAAATATAGGATTATAGGAGAAAAATTAGTGAATGAACAATAATTTTGGGATTCACTCCCGTATGAACATACCTTGTTGCCTTATTTATATATAATCATCATTATTAATGGGCCCATATTATTTTATCTCTTTTTACTTTTCTCTTCAAAAGTATAATTATTTTACTCTAATCACCAATATAGTTGAGCTAGACGATAATAAAATTGAAGAAGGAGAAGAAATTGGTGAGAAATCTAACATAGATCCTCAAGAACACCCGAAAATTCTAAATGAATTGAATACTTGTATACCTAGAAACATATGATCCTAGTCAATGGAGTATAAATAAATTAATAAAAAATGATTATAAATAAATAATTAATAATTTATATTCAAAAAGTTAGAAAAATAAACTTTAAACAAAATTATATATTCTTGTAACAAGAAGCTTAAGGCCCCTCATTTAAGTATAACTTTAGGCCACAAAAATCATTGTGCCGCCCCAAATTATAACATATAAGAAATTTTAAAGAGGATTGGGCACAATAATTTAAGGTCCACCACAATAATTATTTTGGACTTGCATATGATTTTAGTTTAGTTTATTTGTTTAATTTGGCCTTTTCATATTGAGGCACGTGCGGATCATGTGCATCATTTTTAAAATACACATAATTTGAGAGGGTGAGTTAAATCTATATGCTTCTGAGTGTTAAAGCAATATAAGAAATTTTTCTTATGAATATTTACTTTTCTACTCTAACGGTATTTGTATACATGTAATTTTTGACCCTCCCCTGTCACGACCCCAATATCCATCTGTAGTATGTCGTGATGACATCTAGTCTCTATGACTAGGCAAGCCTAATATTTGTAAGCAATTAAACAGATGTAAATAACAAAATACTCAAACCCAATTTGATAAACGCATATAACTGCTAAAAAGCAAAATCTAAACCATACAATCCCCAAGAACTATGGAACAGGGTCATAAGCACTATGGAATAACTAAAATATCTGATACATCACTGTTTGCGAAAAAATACTATAGTAACTAAGGATAAAAGAAGGGGACTCTGAGGCCTGCGGACACCGAGCATGCATACTTTGAAGTCTCCGATGAAGGCAGCTAGCAGGTAATCTCTATCGATCGGAACGAGCAGACGTACCTGGATGTGCACAAAATGTGCAGAAACGTAGTATGAGTACACCACAACGGTACCCAGGAAGTATCAAGTCTAAACTCAGTAGAATAGTGACGAGGACGGATCAAGACACCTACTAGGATATATAAGCAATATGACAATAAAATACTTATATAAAATAAAAACGGAAGAAACAACTGATACGATAAAAGATAATGGTGTGAACTAGTACCGGAAATCAACAATGGAAATAGCATAATAAAGAAGCAACTAAAAGCTACAACGATCATGTACGGACAACAACGGATAGTACAATAAAGAAAGATACAACAAGATATATATCCCACCAAAACACTTTGCAGCATGAAATAAACAGCAAGAATCACATCGAGGTACCGCCTCGTGTACAATGAAATCAAAATCGAGGTACCGCCTCATATTCATATTTCTCAGTTTCAATCACAATATTTTCTTATACTGTCGCGTAAGCCTTACATTTGAAAATAGATTTTGAAAACAGTTTTTCCCAAATAGCTACACGCATTTTAGTCTACTTTACGACGTCGCGTGACTTCAGGTAGTTCCCCTACATGCAACACGCACATAAGTCCCACCTTATACCGTAGCATCCACATCAACCCCAAGCCTTAAAGCCACTGTTTTGGATCCCATTTCATGGGGTCCCCAAAGTTTCCGGTAGATATTAATGTTTCTTTAAGAATATTGGGTGTTTGTGAAAAATGGGTGCAATTTTCATGAAAAAGAAAAGAAATATAGGATTATAGGAGAAAAATTAGTGAATGAACAATAATTTTGGGATTCACTCCCGTATGAACATACCTTGTTGCCTTATTTATATATAATCATCATTATTAATGGGCCCATATTATTTTATCTCTTTTTACTTTTCTCTTCAAAAGTATAATTATTTTACTCTAATCACCAATATAGTTGAGCTAGACGATAATAAAATTGAAGAAGGAGAAGAAATTGGTGAGAAATCTAACATAGATCCTCAAGAACACCCGAAAATTCTAAATGAATTGAATACTTGTATACCTAGAAACATATGATCCTAGTCAATGGAGTATAAATAAATTAATAAAAGTTGATTATAAATAAATTATTAATAATTTATATTCAAAAAGTTAAAAAAATAAACTTTAAATAAAATTATATATCTTAAGGCCCCTCATTGAATTATAACTTTAGGCCACAAAAATCATTGTGCCGCCCTAAATTATAACATATAAGAAATTTTAAAGAAGATTGGGCACAGTAATTTAAGGTCCACCACAGTAATTATTTTGGACTTGCATATGATTTTAGTTTAGTTTATTTGCTTAATTTGGCCTTTTCATATTGAGGCACGTGCAGATCATGTGCATCTTTTTTTAAATACACATGATATGAGAGGATGAGTTAAAGTCTATATGCTTCTGAGTGTTAAAGCAATATAAGAAATTTTTCTTCTGAATATTTACTTTTCTTCTCTAACGGTATTTGTAGATATGTAATTTTTGACCCTCCCCTGTCACGACCCCAATATCCATCCATAGTATGTCGTGATGGCACCTAATCTCTATGACTAGGCAAGCCTAATATTTGTTAGCAATTAAACAGATGTAAATAACAAAATACTCAAACCCAATTTGATAAACTCGTATAACTGCTAAAAAGCAAAATCTCAACCATACAATCCCCAAGAACTGTGGAACAGAGTCATAAGCACTATGGAATAACTAAAATATCTGATACATCACTGTTTGCGAGAAAATACAATAGTAACTACAGATAAAAGAAGGGGACTCTGCAGCCTGCGGATACCGAGCATGCATACCTTGAAGTCTCCGATGAAGGCAGCTAGCAGGTTATCTCTATCGATCGGAACGAGCATACGTACATGGATGTGCAGAAATGTAGTATGAGTACACCACAACGGTACCCAGGAAGTATCAAGTCTAACCTCAGTAGAATAGTGACGAGCACGGATCAAGACACCTACTAGGATATATAAGCAATATGACAATAAAATACTGATATAAAATGAAAACGGAAGAAACAACTGATACGATAAAAGATAATGGCGTGAACTAGTACCTGAAATCAACAATGTAAATAGCATAATAAAGAAGCAACTAAAAGCTACAACGATCATGTACGGACAACAATAGATAGTACAATAAAGAAAGACACAACAAGATATATATCCCACCAAAACACTTTGCAGTATGAAATAAACAACAAGAATCACATCGAGGTACTGCCTTGTGTTTAATGAAATCAAAACTGAGGTACCACCTCGTATTCATATTTCTTAGTTTCAATCACAATCTTTTCTTATACCACTGCGTGAGCCTTACATTTGAAAATAGGTTTTGAAAATAGTTTTTCCGAAATAGCTACACGCACTTTAGCCCACCATATAATACCGCGTGACTTCACGTAGTTCCCTTACAAGCAACACGCACATAAATCCCACCTTATACCGCCATATCCACATCAACCTCAAACCTTATACCGCCGCATGTGCGTCAATAATATATCACTATAACAATTCGCACTACAAGTGCCCATCTATCATAACTTGCCAACAACAACAATATCAATATTTTCACAACAATAGCCTACGACTCCATCACAACGTATACAAGAATATCAACAAAAATAATGAATGAAAAATGCTCGATAAGATAGAGGTTTCAACAATAACCAACATCGCCTCAATGTATTAACGATTTTCACAAATTCATCACCAATAAACTAAAAAATGAGAGAAACAATATCTAACCACAATATTAGATAAGCCTAAATTGCAATAAAGGAGATAATATTTAGCGATGAGTCTCAGTTAATGGAAATCCACAAGTAAGAAGATAACGTGAATAATTACTTCAAGTAATGCAAATTAAATATGGAAAGAAATAATGTCACGCCCCAACCTCGGGGAGCGCGACCGGCGCTCAACCGAGTGAACCCGGTCGAGCAAGCCTATTAAACCTTTTCTACCCAACTCATTTATAATCCAAAAAGGGATCGCATTACCATTTGTAAAATAGGGGAGAGATCAGTTATATAAATATATAAACATTGCTAGTTCATTTTTCCTTATATACATTATACCATAGATGAGTTCCCAAAATACAACTCGATCCAACGACCACCCCAACATACATACATGACCCACATAAACGTCTACGGAGCCTCTAAGAGTACAAAAGAGTAACATGACAATGCCGGCAACAAGGCCCCGGCTATACCTCAAAATATAAAAACTTATACAAAAGAAGAACTACATGACCCCCGGGAGAAATGGGGCTCATCAAGACTGCTGTGAGGAGAGAAAGAGAGCACCACTATCTGCGATCGGCACTATCTGCGATGGAAGCACCTACATCCATTCAAATATGTAGCGCCCCCGGCAAAAGGGACGTTAGTACTGTCGAATAGTACTAGTATATAAGGCAAACACCAAACTTAGTAGAATGAACAGTGAAACAAAGAGAAGGCAGTCATAATAATAAATAAGTACTTCATAGAAATACAAAGAAACACCAAGTAAGGTTCACATAGTTTCCAGTTCAATCTTTTCATCTTTTTAGATTAATAATCTTTAGTGCCAAAGCCACAACTCATAATGCCACCGTGATTTTATACGGAGTCCAGTCTCGGCCCGACCGGCTAAGCCATCTTAAGTGAGACATATCCATATCCACAATGTAAATTCAATAATTCCAATACAATGCCATCATGTGTTCCGCATGGCGTCCAATCTCGGCCTCGATCGGCTAATCCATCTCACTTGAGACATAACCTCTTTCAATTGTTCACTAAATTCATATTTCTTTCCCATATTTCGTTACATGGCACAAACAACCTCATTTATTAAGTAGTTTTTGGCAGTTGGGAATATTTTACAATTCAAGTCTTTTTCCTTTTTATCCGTTCAAATAACGTCATCATTCATATCGATAAGTACTATCACATAAGGCATTGCACACATAAGGGAAGGAGCTTGGAAACAACATAATTATGTTCTCAAATAGCATGATGACATGGTAACCATCTAAAATAATTAGGGAACATGAATCTTTCAATCCAACACACTAAGGCAAACAATTTTAGTATGATCAGGTTAGAACTTACACCCATTATTCGGACACCAGGAGTTCGATTCTAGGAAGAAGAGAGTTAGCCATACATACCTCAATTTCGCTTCTTTGGACTCTACAATTATTCGGAACCCTTAGCAACCTCAATCTATTTTAGCAATATACAAATTGAACCCAGAATTAGGAAAATGTTCATGGTTCTAACTCACTTTTTACCCAAACTCTTTATCACACATGCATGCAAGATAAACCACCCTCATACTCATGAAGTATCACCCTAGTACCCCATTATAGCTATGTTTGAAATTAAGAGCTAGGGTGATGAAGTCTTACCTTTTAGGGTGAAGAATTTTGGTGCTCTACTTGAATATTTCCAAGGCTTTGAGTGATGGTTGAATATCAATTTGATGAAAAATTAGGCCCTCCCTCTAGAACCCTCTCTCTTACTCTAGAAATATCAGAAATGAGCTTCAAAATAGACTAAGGCGGTGTTTTAACGGAATGAGGATCGGGTTTTAAATTAAGAAAATGGTTGTCCCAACACCGGTCTGCGGTCGCATATGCGACCGCATAATGGTTATGCGGTCCGCAAAGTAACCGCAGAAATGTCCCTCAGGGGCCTGAACTTTTGGCCCAGGTATGCGACCAATATTCGGTCTGCATACTTGTTCTACAGTCGTATAATGCACCGCAGAACTCCCTCTGCAAAAACTTAAGAAGGATTATGCGACCGATATGCGGTCCGCATATTGATTATACGGTCTCATAATCGACCGCAAAACTGACCTCAAATTGGCCAAACTTTCTGCTTCACTCTGCGGCCATTATGCGGTCCGCAGAGTGATTATGCGGCCGCATAATGGGCCGCATAAAAGCATTCTTCTGCGAAACATTTTCCTCTAAGTTCGTAGGGTACTGTTCAGTCCAAAAAGTCCGAACCGCGGCTCGCAAGCTTGCCACGAAGAATTTCTACTATAATAATGCAGGAATCTATCTTGGCGCCACGAAACCCCGAGTTTTTAGTTTAAATTTTCACGAGTCGTTACAGATAACACGGACAATAACTTCAAATAATGATGATTATAAATGAGGAGATAGCATGTAACAATTAAAAGAGACAACAAGTTCAACTAAGCATGGGAGCAATTAAACAAGTAGGTTGTAGAACAAGTGCTAGGCAAGTTAACTAAGGCATGTACGTATAATCTAATACAATTAAGGATAAATTGACTATGAGGATTTAGAACATAATATGGCATTTCAATTAAGCATGGAAATAGTCTAAATAGCCTAAAACGGTCAACTACCACGTACCACCCGTGTACCCTCTCGTCACCTTGAGTATACGGATTTCACTTAGCACAATTGGTTAACAATACCAAACCTAAGGTTCCCCCACACAAAGTTAGGCAAGACACTTACCCCGACTAAGCCAACTCAACCCTCAGAAATTGCTTTTTCCCTAAAACTCGCCTCCACAGGGCTCACATCTACCCAAAATTAACTCAATATCATCAACCAATTCAAGAGAAAACAGTTACAATAAATAAAGTTTTGATCTTTATATTTTTTTCCAAAAAGTCAACAAAAGTCAACTCGGAGCTTGCCCGGTCAAAATCCGGGTTCAATGGTAGATTCCGTCTGCCCATGACCCCACGAGTTCATATATGTGAGTAGTTTCAAAATTCGAGTCCAAATCGACTCTCAGAACTCAATTTATTATTTTTCAAAAACTTGGCAAAGTTTCACAAATTTTCACGTGATTCACATGGTTTTGATGTTAAAATCTAAGATATGTTGATGAAATATGATTAGAATTAGGTTAGAATTACTTACCCAAGGTTTGTAGGAGAAAATCTCCTCTCCAAGTCGTCTCCTACCGAGTCTAGGGTTCAAAAATGAGAGAATGAACTCAAAACTCCTATCCCTCAGCTATTTGTCCAGTCAAAGATGCTGCATTTGCGACCTGGAGTTCGCAATTGCGAACCCCGCAAATGCGAAGAATTCCTTGCAAATGCGAAGACCCTTCCATCTTTGTTGTCATCGCAATTGCGAACCATGGACCTCCCCAAATGCGACCATGTTGATCGCAAATGCGAAAAAGCTCTCCCCAGGTGCACTTCGTAAATGCGAACCCAGCAGACTTGGCCTACCTTCGCAAATTCGAACCCAAACCTCGCAAATGCGACACTGAGGCCTGTGCAGAAAAATCGGCAACTTTGATTCCAACAATACTCCACTAAGCGTTCGAAACTCACCCGAGCCCTCGGGGCTCCAAACCAAACATCCACACAAGTCTAAAAATATTATACGAACTCACTCACACGATCAAAACACATAAATAACATCTAAAGCTATGAATTGAGCTCTTAAACACATAAATTTCAAAAACAAATTCAAGAACTTCTAGAATTACGACTAAGCGTCTGAATCCTATCAAATCAACTCCAAAGGACACCAAATTTTGCAGACAAGTTCGAAATGCCATAAAGGACCTATTCCATGTCCCAAAATCAAATTCCGAGTTCGATAGCTATAAGTCAACCTACGGTCAAACTTTTCAAATTTAAATTGTCCAATTTTGTCAAATCAACACAAATCAACCTACGGGCTTTTAAAATTAAATTCGGACATACGCCCAAGTCCGAAATCACGATACGAAGTTATCGGAGTCATAAAAATAAAATCCCGGGGTCGTTTTCACAAAATTTAAAGTTTTGGTCAATATTTTCAAATTAAAACTTCTATGTCTAGAATCAAGGGTCCAAATTAACCCGAAGGCTTCCCGGAACGGAACTAATCTAACCTCGCAAGTCATAAAAGTATAAACTCACATGTATGAAGCATGAAAAGGGGAAACGGGGCGCAATTACGCTAAACGGTCGATCGGGTCGTCATATCCCAGAAATTTTACCCCTTTTAGTGCTTAGATTTCTTTTTGTTCTAATATTGTTATTTTGCTTATTTTTGACCTTCTTGCTTTATTTTCTCTTAAAATAAAAATTACAAAAATATTTTCCTTTATTTTAGCTGTGAGCACCTAATGTTTTATCTTTTTTTGTGTGTGTTTAAATATTTGTTAAGTATAATCTTGATATTTTAGTTTTGTTTCACTTTTTTTATAGGTTTTATTTAAGACAAATAAAAATGGTAACAAGAGTCACATTTTTAATAAAAGTTTTATCTTCATTTACCAAGAAAGAAAATTTCCAAAAAAAATATTTTTTTATCTTGTCTATGTTTAATTTCAAGTGAGAGGCTCTATTAATTAAATATTGAGTAATTAGTGTTTTTGTCTTGCTATTTTTAATTCAGAAATAGCATTTACTTTGTCTATATCCTCCTCGCAAGCCATTACACAAGCTATTTTCTACTTCCTCAACCATCCTCAGTTCCCCATATTCTCCATCTTCTCACTCAATATTTCTAACTTTAATCTTACTACCACCCCGGCCCGATGATGCCACCCAACTCTCCGTAAAACTCAACCTTACATTCTCCATCAAGAACTCAAACAAGAAACTTATATATGACTACAATACCCTCGTCATAACTGCATAAAAATGAAGTTATTCTAGCAAAGGTGTCATTTTCCGGGTTTAGTTGTAGTTCGAATAACATTACCATTATACATTCCACCCTATTGAAGGTGTCACAAGTTTTTATTTTTGATTCAATTGCATCCTTAAAATATGATCCTTAGAGAAAGATGAATTGTCGGTAACAATCTTGACGTATACAATGATTATGGTGAAAATAGATAAATTAAACAAGCAAAAGGACAGGGATAGGAGTAATGTCACCGCCCAAAATATATCCCGTCGTGATGACACATAACCCAACCTTCTAGGCCCTAAGTAATATTCAACACAACTCAAATGAGGATAATAAAAGTAATTAAGTAAAATAACTCAATTTCTATACAATCTTTCAAGGATTGGTAGTACAAGTCATGGGCTTCTAAGACTTGGAATTTACAAAGCTGGTACGAAATGAATACATCATCTATTTAAAATATACATAAATATATTTATAAATCTAAAGCTATCAAGATAAGAAGCAGCTATAACCGGAACGCAGGCACATCTTCAATGCCGGCTCTCGCCATATACAACATCAGCTCCAAAATCTCTGCACGCAAGGTGCAGAAGTATAGTATGAGTACAACTGATCACATGTACTCAATAAGTAACAAACCTAACCTTAGGTTAAAAGCAGTGACGAACTCGGAAAAAGTTCAGTGTCCAACACCAATAGCCAATATTAACGCATAATAATATAATGGAGGTAGTATAAGTAGTAGCTCAAAAGATATTATGCTCAACTCGTTCACAGTTACAGAAAAATAGACATGCTTTTCAGGTATAATAGTAAGCCCAAATCTTTCACTGGAATCACCAAAAATATGAGTATATCAGAAAAAATATGATTTTACCCAAAAACTTTCAACAACAGATAAGACATTCCATTATAAGATAGCATGAGGAAAGTACATCTCTATGGCTACATGTCAATATGCATGTCAAGTCATCAATTATCATTTACTATCTAGCATGAGAAATATACATCTCAATGCTTACATATCAAATATACATGTCAAAATCATGAATTTCACAATACCGTCTAGTAAGAGGAATATGCATCTCTATGCTTACATACCAAGTATGCATGTCAAATGAATAATTTTACGGTGATATTCCCATGTACTCTCACCTCAACATACTCAAGTTGTCTATCTCAATTCCCCAATTTATCTCACACACAAAATCACTCAGCAATGTACGGGTGCCTGGCTCATAATCCCCTCACCAAAGCACGTGTATATAGATCACTGTGCCTGCGCTCACTGCTGGTATGTTAGACTCCGAAGGGGCGGATTCTGCCCAAGTGCTAATCAAAAGCCTATAAGGCCTGCTGCGCCATGCAACTCGATCCACGATAGTAATAAAGACAATAAGTCCTGATGCGGCGTGCAGCCTGATCCACAACAACAACAACAACAACAATAGTAGTAGTAGTAGTAGTAGTAGTAATAATAATAATAATAATAATACTACTACTACTAATAATAATAGTAATAATAATAATAATAATAATAATAGTAATAATAATAGTAATAGTTATAATAATAGTAATAGTAATAATAATAATAATAATAATAATAATAGTAATAGTAATAATAATAATAGTAATAGATAATAATAATAATAATAATAATAATACTACTAATAATAGTAATAATAATAATAATACTAGTAGTAGTAGTAGTAGTAATAATAATAATAGTAGTAGTAGTAGTAGTAGTAATAATAATAATAATAATAATAATAATAATAATAATAATAATAATAATAATAATAATAGTAGTAGTAGTAGTAGTAGTAGTAGTAGTAGTAGTAGTAATAATAATAATAATAATAATAATAATAATAATAATAATAATAATAATAATAATAATAATAATAATAATAATAATAATAATAATAATAATAAAGCCATTATGCCCTACTGCGACATGCATCCCGATCCACAACAACACTCTTGACTCTGCTCTACGTCCCATATAAATCATCAACCTCTCAAGTCTCAAGGTCTCACAATCTCATACCACCCATCCCAACAACTCATATATTGAAAAATAACAATGAGAACATGTGATGTAGCGATGGATGATGAACACAAACTTAGATATGTTATGCAAATGAAGAATCATGACTGAGTGTATAATTACAGTTAAATCAGATAACTCAAGACGACAAAAACAACCTCATTAAGTCTCAATCGAATAAGCACATAGGTTAAACATGATTTTCTTTTTAACATGAATCAAAACTCAAATAATCAAGCAAGTAGCGGAAAAATACGGATATAACAGGATGTGATAGCAGAACAAGTCTAATAATAGTCTAAAAGTCCACTTGAGTCATGATTACCCCGGTGCACGCCTACATGCCCGTCACCTAGCGTGTGCGTCACCCTAATAAATCTCTTATAACATAGTTCTCAGGGTTAAATACCCTCAAATTCAAGTTTAGATATGTTACTTACCTCGAACAAGCCAAATCCAATACCGAACAAGCCAAACAATACTTTAGAAATGCCATCCCACTAGTATCGATCTCCGAACAGCACGAAACTAGCCAAAACCAACTCAAAAATATCAAATAATGCCTAAGGAAATAATCTCAAATGATAAAGGTCGAATATTTACACATTTACTCAAAGTCAACCAAAACGTCAAATGCGGGCCCGCACCTCAGAACCTAGCAAAACTCATAAAATTCGATATCCCATTCAATTACGAGTCCAATCATACTAATTTGACTCAAAACTGACTCCGAATCGAAGTTCAAAACTCAAAAATTCACTTTAGGAAACTTTAGACAAACCCCCCAATTTCTCTTTAAAATTCAATATCTATATGCCAAAATCGAAGATAGATTCATGAAATATAATAAATACAAGTACAAAACACTTATCCCAATCCATGTACTGAAAATCGCCTCCAAAATTGCCCAAATCCGAGCTCCAAAACTCAAAATATGATAAAATCTCTTAAACCTTCATAATAGACTACTTTATACACTTCTCTAGGGGTACCCTTCGCGAACGCGGAAGGACCCTCGTGTTCTCGATGAACAAAAACTCACTGCCACAAGAAGATTCAACGTGTTCATGGCATAGACCTCCCGAACGCGATGCGAAGCAGATCCAGATCTTCGTGAACACGGCTATTACTTCGCGAACGCAATGATATTTCCTCCAGCTCCCAGATCCTCAAGTCAACTCTATGCGAACGCGATCTGACTGACGCAAACGCGATACTCAGGCGTCACAAGGTACGCGAATGTGATTACCCAGTCGCGATCATGATGAAGGAAATACCTAGCTCCCATAATACACTACATGATCGCGACCCAATCTTCGCGATCGTGAAAAAGATCTGAATCACCAGAAATCAGCATTGCCAAAGAACATAGAAATTATCCGAAACTCATCTGAAACTCACCCCGAGCCCCTCAGGACCCCGTCCGAACATGCTAACATGTCTCAAAACATAAAACGGACCTACTCAATGACTCAAATCTCACATAACAACTTCAAAACCACGAATCGTACCTCAAATCAAACTTTTGAACTTTCAACTTCCAAAACTCGTGTCGAACCATATCAAATCAACCCGTAATGACCTCAAAATTTTCACACAAGTTCCAAATGACATAACGAACCTATTTCAACTTCAGGAACAATAATTTGAACCCTATATCATCAAAGTCAACTCTCGGTCAAACTTATGAACTTTCTAAACCTTCAAATATCCAACTTTTACCAAATAGTGTCGAAACCTTCTAGAAATATCCAAATGCAAATCTGGGTATACGCTCAAATCAAAAATTATTATCTGGACCTAACAAAATCATCAAAACTCTGATCCGTGGTCAAATACACAAAAGTCAAACTTGGTCAACTCTTCCAAGTTAAAGCTTCTAACATGAAATTCATTTTTCCAAATTAATTCCAAATCACCCAAAAATCCAAACCGACGATACACACAAGTCATAATAAAACATACGGAGCTACTCATGCCCTCAAATCGCTGAACGAAGTTCAAATGCTTAAAATGGCCGATTGGGTCATTCCATTCTCCCTCACTTAAACATACATTCATTCTCGAACTTGCCAAGAGTCGTTCCAAAGCCATCCAATCAGTGTGTAACCTTATCATGCAAATACTCAGGAGTGATCCCACATTACCCCAATCCATATAAGTCTGTCAACTCAACATAACCGGAGATTCTTCCTTCAACCTTAGCCTATAAACCTTGAAACCCAATTTTCACCATCTGAAATTCCTTTTAATTCCCGAATCTCGCATCTATACATTGTACAAGTGTGAACAAGTTGTATCAAGCCATAACCATAACCCAAGATGTAATCACTTGATATACCACATAACTCGCATACTTGTAGTGATAATTTCCGATCACAGTAGCTGCTCAAAAACAAATTTGGTATTGGTAATAAGCCTCATATCAAATAAAACCTCATTAAAAACCTTCGTACAATACCGATGATGCAATAAACATGCAGAAACTTGTATTCACTCATCAGATCAACAAGTCATGGAGCTCTCTCTCGCCCGAAAAGAACCAAAGCCAAATTCTAAGCTGACTTCTGATATTATTCTTCCAACATACCGTAATCAAATTCGATAATGCCCATTCTAGGTCCAATGACCTCATCTCATCAAACACAACTATTCTACTGACATGCCATACTAATACAACCTAAAACCACAAACTGTACAATCCGTGCACTAATAAGCAAGAACTCAAATGTATTCAAACATGGAAAATGACTCAAATAAGAGAACTGACCCGCAAGATCAACAAGTACCACCACAAATGCAATGCTATGAACCCATCACACATAGTAAAACCAACATGCACGAATCTATAACAAAGGATCCTATCCCAACATAACCCCCCTACAATGTGTGACCCATCCAAACACCGGTCCATATGAAATACCTCAAGCTACAATGCTCAAAATTAACAACCATACGCAATTTGACATCAAGTACACAAAGTGCATGACTATAATAGTGGAGAAGCGAATACCACAATATACCACAGTTCGGAAAGACCATAACCAAGGCACAATCAACCATTCAACACTCCAGTAACTATCTCGCTCGAATTATTTCCGCAAGGCCCAAACAAAAATCCATCTAGTGTGCAAACAACCAAAAGATCACAACCCATTATAGCAAAGTAGAGTAACACATAGAACATATCAGAATACGTACATAATCAACTCCAATAAAATGGCACAATATTCAACAATACAATGTTGAGTCAACAAATCCGACCCGGTGCAGAATACATACCCTCATTGGGCCTACCAATGGGCCCCCAAATCAACTCTGGTCATCCACAATTAGATAAATAGCACTTCAGAATTCCACAATAACCTAAAAATAACACATACCATCAACTGGCTAACTTGGCCATATCTTCACAGTCCGTAACTGTTGCACCCTATTTTGCACTAGTCAAGACAGGATTCAACTTATGATTTCTCTATTGTTGATAAAAGAGAGTCGCCACCTAATATTTAAAGGTATACTAGTGTACTTGTTTAATTAGTAAGTCATGTTCCTTATAAGTTTGCAAACCGGTGAGATTATGGGTAAGGGTTCTTGTTCTTCTAAGGAGAAGGTGTTAGGCGTCCCTTAAAATTTACCTGAGGTAGCTCCATAGGACTTACTCTAATTTTAGGGAACCAGTTATTTATCCTATGATTAATTACTATTAAGGTATGGCTTACTATATATATTTAAGGGAGGTATATAAGGGACGTAAGACTTAAGAAGGATGTGAGATTATAAAAGGATTGTGAAAGGCTAAAAGAGTTCTGAAAGTAGTCCATATTTTATAAGGCTTGTAATAATGATATTAAGTTATGGAAGCAGTTGTTTTAAGGAATGGATGTTTATATAACTCTAATAATATTTGTAAGAGAGTGAGCCTAAATTTACATTGATTTTAAAAATTTGAAAAGAGGAGATCTTTTGGAGATCCATTTTTGGGGCGATAGTACTTCACTATTTTTACGAAAATTTGATTTTTTGCGTCTTGTTAGTAAAAACCGGCAATTCTTTCAGATTTCCTTTCTGAAAATGGGGCTGTTGTTTTTGACTAGAGTCTGGGCTTCAAAATCTTTAAAGAGAGGTGAGTGAACAAGATGAATAAATTATAATTAGCAGAGTGAAGACCGATCACTAACTAATTCTCTTTAAATCCAATATTATTTAAAGTTTGCCTATGTTTCAGGTGTTATTAAAGTATGAAGGATAAGTACATGATCTAATATCTGAGTGTCGTATAAATGATAGCAAAATACGATAAAGCGACAAGGCGGTAGGTAAAGTAATAAAGCGATAAACTAGATTAAAGAAATAATAACATAATAATGAAGGAAATGAGGGAAAGAAGACTGGACTCTAAGGGTTGGGCCTCAAGAAGGAAGGCCCATCGATGGAAAGGTACGACTAGCTGACTGGACCCTCCAAATAAATGTAACAAGGCTGGTCTGGGCTTCAGTTCTTTTAAAACTCAGCAGGCCCAAATGTGTACATGCCCAAAAAAGAAAGAAGGCCAATAGATGTATATTCCACATTCTCAACATATTCAAACATGTATGAAATATATATATAGACAAGCAGCTGGAACAAGAAAATATCAATATTCAAATGCTATGGAAATTTTATTAATGTGGTATTTATACACGACAAATAATTTGCTTTGAAAAAACCTTTCGTTGTTATTAAACACTAAACCCTAAAGAAACAAATGTGTCAATGAATTAAGGGCTAAGGAGGAAGTTCTACTCAAGGTTGATGCCCCCTTTGAATCCCCCGACACATCAAAGTTCCCAAGGGACTCAAGGCCTAGGGCAATGCTTGTTCCAGGGAGGGCATCCCAACCTAGAGTTAAACTCCATTCTCAAATAGCATCAAACACTAACAACATATTTTACTTATAGGTTTAAATGACAATGAGGCCCTTTCAATGTAAATTAAATGCTACATCATTACTTTCCACAAAAATATACTTTCCCTCCTAACATATAAACACATAGTCTACATTGATACCTAACAGAAATACATATCAAGTGAACTTAAAGGTCTGACTTTCGAACACACATAGGAGAGGAGTAGAAACATCACAAGCATGTTGTAAAGGTTTGAACAATAAATAAGAGCACATTCAAAGGAAAGACAAGCTATGCAGGGTCATAAATGCAACAACACAGCAAATACAAATGTTCCTGTCTCTAGCAAACCAACCGTGAACTGATTGGTTTGCTTCTAGCATATGCAGGAGTTGGTGATACTAAATAGTCATAGCTAACCACTTTTACAGAAGATATCAGAAACAAGTTTGGACTTTCAGCATGACTATAAGTTCGCAGATTTGAACATGGAATCCCTAAGGGCTCAACAGACCTAGAAATCGCTAAAAAGAATGTCGAGCAAAGAGTATTCTGTGGAGGAGTAGCTGAAGAAACCTCCAATGCATATATCAATCATGGATCTATTAATGAGCTCCGACAGTCTTAAGGACGCCCAATTGAAAGTACTAAGTGGGGTAAGCGTACCAAGTGACACCACTAGTGAGGCGTTGGCCGCGACAATTTGAAAAATGGTCGAAGCAAACATGATCACTTTCAAAAGAGATGAACTTCATGTCGAAGGCGCAAGTCACAACAAGGCTCTTCACATCACTATCAAATGCGGGGACTAAGTGGTGTCCTGGGTTTTGGTCGATGGAGGGTCTGGAGTCAACATTTGTCCGCTCTCCACTTTGCGGGAGTTGGGAATTCATTTGAGGGAAGTCATGGAAAGCCTCATAAGGGTGAGAGCCTTTGATGGATCGCAAAAGGATGTTATTGGGGAAATTTATTTTGTTCTACAGATCGGGCCGGTTGATTTTCCACTGTTGTTTCAAGTAATGTATGTCTCCTCTTCCTACAACTTGCTGCTAGGTAGGCCCTGGTACAAATTTCATAGACTGTGCCATCCACTTTGCACCAATGCATGAAATTTGAGTAGGGATGTCAGGAGATCGTGGTTCACGGCGAGTGGGGTCACTCCGCCTATTTGGAATATGTTGTTCCATTCATTGAAGGGCTAGATGGAGTTGCCTTCCATGTATTGGAAATCATGCAGAATACCGAGATGGAGAAGACTGAATAAAACTTGGGAATACAATCGCCGTATAGATCCAAGATGGATATGAGGGAGATGATGAAACATGGATATAGGCCAAGAACAGGGTTCGGAGCCAAGTCAGACGGAATCACAGAGCCAATTGAACATAATGGGAAGAAAGGAAGGGTTAGCATAGCATATCAGCCTCCGAAAAGGAAAGCTCGCACCATTAGCTCCGGGAAAAAGGTTTTTGTGCCAGAGCATGTTGCAAGTCTGGGACAGAGTTCAGTACCCGAAGATGATAACATCGACATGATGGGAAAGTTGTTCGTGAATGTGATTGAAGAATGCTGTGATGACATCAAGACACCAGCTATTAGGGATGCCGAACCAGGAGAAGAGCTGCAAAATTGGACTGCTAGTCCATCTTTGGTTCGCCGGGAGTCTTGGTGGTATGGAACTGTAAAATTTTTCTTTTGAAAAGAGCACGGTCAATTGAGGCTTGTACCGTGTATGTACCATTTTTCTCCTCCACAATAATGTTTGATATATGATTGATATAAGTCTGAACCATCATTGTAGGACTCAAGTGCACTGTGATAATCGAAGCCTTTTAAGGAGCGATCCTGGCAGCTTATGCATTTCCTATAGTGACAATTGTTCCCTTTAGGTCATATTCTTTGTCCAATGTTTATCATGTTAGCTCCCTGATATCGATGATTTGGCAGCGGATTGCAATTTACATTAGGCGATGCCGGAGTGCACTGAATGGCTTCGTTCTTGATCAGGGTCTCAATTTCATTCTTTAACTTGAAACAATCTTTAGTAGCATGCCCATGTACATTGGAATGGTACACGAATCTTTTTGTGGCATCAAAATAATTGGAGGGATGTTCAGGAACCCTTCCTTCGACTGGGTATATCAACCCTACTCTTCTTAATCTATTGAACAATTGGGCCAGAGGTTCAGCAATCGGGGTATATTTTCTAGGACCCTTTTCTTCGTAGTTGGGATGAGGGCGTGGTGCATAAACAGGTCAGTTTTGATAAGTAGTGTTTTGGTCAGGAGCGTATAGTCATTATGGGTTTTGGTTATTATTGGCTCAAGGAAGGTTGTATTGTGGTTGAGGATGGTAATATGGTTGGGTATTATAGACTGGAGCGTAAGTGGGTGGTGGTGAATGATTGTTTGGGGAATAAGAGGTGCTTCTGTGATGTGGGTTCGGTTGATAATAAGGCACGACTGCTGAGACCTCTTCTTTCTTCTTCTTTCCATCGCCGCATGACCCTGACTGGATGGTCTTGCTGGCCACTTGCAATGGCGCCATAGATTGTACTTTACCGGATTTTATGCCCTCTTCTATGAAATCTCCCATCTTGACCAACTCGGGGAATTTTTATCCCATCATTCCCATCATCTTTTCGAAGTATATTCCCTCCTATGCTCTGATGGAATACTTGGTTAGTTCACTTTTGTCCAGCGGAGGTTGTGCCCTGGAAGCCTTCGAACTCCACCGGCATGCATATTCTTGGAATGGCTCGGATGGCTTTTTCTGTAGGTTTGCCAGTGTGAACCGGTCAGAAGTGATCTCTATGTTAAATCAAAAGCAATTCATGAAGCCCTCCGCCATATCTGGCCAAGTTCTGCAATTTTGTGGATCCTATCGAGTATACCAGGTGAGTGCTTCTCCTGTCAAACTTCTTATAAATAACTTCATTCTTAGCTTCCCGTTCCTCCCCACTCCGACTAACATGTCACAATATGCCCTCAAATGTGTGTGAGGGTCCCCCATCCCATCGAAGATATTGAACTTTGGGGGTCTGTATCCTGCTGGCATATCCAAATCTGGATGAATACACAGATCCTCGTAGCCAAACATTCACTTCCCCGGGCAACTTGGAGGCTCTTCATTTGCCTTCTCAACATTTGCAATTTCTCAAATACTGACTCTTCTTCCTTACGCCTGGCTTCTCTCTCCATCTCGATGTATTGGTCAATCTCAAAAGGCACCCTGACTGTGATAAGTGCTGTAAAGGTTGGTTCAAAATGGCATATAAAGGGGGAACATACCGCTCATGGGTGGCAGCATGTGCCATAGGTATGTGCTGGTTAGTAGTGAAAGTGACCCTGTCACGAGGAGGGTTGGTTGCATTAGTGGTTACAAGTGGGTTTTGTGATGTCTGAGTGTATTGTAGTACATAGGGAGTGCGAATAAGGGGATTTGCTGGGTTAGCGGGAGTTACTGGAGGTATGACTTGAGTGATAGAAGTTGAAGTTAGGGTGTTGTTGTTTTGGCATGATGTGGAAGGAAAGTGATCAGGGAATGAATCCAAAGAAGGAAATCGAGGTGGTTGAGGAAGTGTTGTCATGGCCAGGTGCGCCAATTCTCTTATATGATCTACCTCCTCCCTTAAAGAGTCCATTTCCTGGTCTACCCTGACCACGTGTTCATCATTCCTAGTGTTGTCTTTTTCTCCCGGCCGCCCCGAGCTGTCGGCTATGACCAGAGCTTGTCCAGTTGGGTCTTCTACGGCTGACATCTTTCCCTCGGACCTTAGATTGTATGGTGGTTCCGCCAGTTTTGGTCGACACAAACCAACTTTCTTTTCTTTTTGGGGATAAAATAATAAGAAAAATAAGAAGAAGTATAAGAAAAATGAACAAGAGTCATTTCTTCGTTTATACAAGCAGGAAGTTACACAGAGCAAATAATTCATGCATTATAGTTAGCGCGTTTCCTAGAATTCATGGGGACCTCTCATTACCTGAGGTAGGCCTAATTCAAAAATATTTGACATATATTTAGACTCGGCACATTTAGATCCGAAGCAATTTATTTTCATTGATAATTTGGACTGATACAAGTGGGAACAAGGATTACATCACTATTTTATAGAACAACATGGGCTTCGACAACTTGCCCTTTTGGAAAGTAAAATAGAAACTTGGGATACGGGTACATAATTGGGAAAGAGGAGAAATCAACAAACTCTAATAACCATTCCCTGAGTCATTTCCCATATTCTTCTCTTCTTCCAGCTCCTCCTCCGGGTCTTCCTCAAACTCCTCCTCGTTATCATTGAACTCCTCCTCCTCCTTCTCCGGGTCTCCTTATCTTACTCTGCATTCCACTACCCGGTCATCGTCTTCAGTAGGTGGAAGCATGTGGTCAATGGTTTCTGGGACTACTTGATGATGCATCGAAGTGGTCACGAGGTAATGTGGCAAGATCTCATGGTAAATCTGCAAAGCAACCACTGCGTCTTCTAACCAGGCAATACCCTCTCTGCTCGGTCAGGTCAGCTCTTTTTCTTCGTTGATCCAGACGTAATACTCAGGAGTACACCACAAGTTTTGACCCATAGGCATCATGACCAGGTCATTCCACTCTTCTTGGAGCCTTCTTATTCTGGGAATTGGAATTTTCCCGTTGTACTCATCCTCATATAATGCCGTCCTTGTATACAGAGGCACATCTTGGATCATCCCGAACTGTCTAAGGACACGCAGGGGTGGGTATGGTTGAATACCTTCAGGTTCGATTAGCTCGATGAAGTATTTTTGAGGACTCCTCAAGATTGCTCTTCCACCTAACCAGGATAGTTTCCTATTGATCCATTCCCCGCTAAAGTTTGTCAGCATTTCCCTCCACTCTTCTTGACCATGTGGGGAGACCAATAGCCCACAAAAGAGAGTCGCCACCTAATATTTTAAGGCATACTAGGGTAACTATTTAATTACTAAGTCATATTCCTTATAGGTCTGCAAACCGGTGAGATTATGGGTAAGGGTTCTTGTTCTTCTAACGGGAAGGCATTAGGCACCCCTTAACATCTACCTGAGGTAGCTCCATAGGACATAGACATATTTTAGGAAACCAGTTATTTATAATATGCTTAATTACTATTAGGGCATGGCTTACTATATATATATATATATATATATATATATATATATATATATATATATATATATTTTTTTTTTTTTTAAGGGAGGGTATATATATAAGGGACGTAAGACTTAAGAAGGATGTGAGATTATAAAAGAGTTTTGAAAGGTTAAAAGAGTTCTGAAAGTAGTCCATATTTTATAAGGCTTGTAATAATGAGATTAAGTTATGGAAGCCTTTGTTTTAAGGAATGGGTATTTATATAACTCTAAAAATATTTGTAAGAGAGTGAGCCTAAATGTAACTTGATTTTAAAATTCTGAAAAAAGGCGGTATTTTGGAGATCCATTCTTTGGGCGATAGTACTTCACTGTTTTTACTAAAATTTGATTTTTTGCGTCATTTTAGTAAAAACCAGCGATTCTTTCTGATTTTCTTTTTGAAAACGAGGCTGCTGCTTTTTACTAGAGTCTCGGCTTCAAAATCTTTAAAGAGAGGTGAGTGAACAAGATGAATAATTAGCGGAGTGAAGATTGATTACTAACTAATTCTCTTTAAATCCTATATTATTTAAAGTTTGCCTATGTTTCGGGTGATATTAAAGCATGAAGGCTAAGTACATGATCTAATATATGAGTGTTATATACATGATAGCAAAATACGATAAAACAATAAGGCGGTAGGTAAAGTAATAAAGCGATAAACTAGATTAAAGAAATAATAACATAATAATGAAGGAAATGAGGGAAAGAAGATTGGACTCTGAGGGTTGGGCCTCAAGAAGGAAGGCCCATCAATGGAAAGGCATGACTAGCTGATTGGGCCCTCCAGATAAATGCAACAAGGCTAGTTTGGGCTTGAGTTCTTTTAAAACTCAGCAGTCCCAAATGTGTACATGCCCAAAAAAGAAAGAAGGACATTAGATGTATATTCCACATTCTCAACATATTCAAACATGTATGAAATATATATAGACAAGCAACTGGAACAAGAAAATATCAATATTCAAATGCTATGGAAATTATATTAATGTGGTATTTATACACGACAAATAATTTGCATTGGAAAAACCTTTCGTTGTCATTAAACACTAAACCCCTAAAGAAACAAATGTGTCAATGAATTAAGGGCTAAGGAGGAAGTTCTACTCAAGGTTGATGGCCCCTTTAAATCCCCCGACACTTCAAAGTTCCCAAGGGACTCAAGGCCTAGGGCAATGCTTGTGCCAGGGAGGGCAGCTCAACCTAGAGTTAAACTCCACTCTCAAATACCCTCAAACACTAACAACATATTTTACTTATAGGTTTAAATGACAATGAGGCCCTTTCAATGTAAATTAAATGCTACATCATTACTTCCCACAAAAATATACTTTCCCTCCTCACATAAGAACACATAGTCTACATTGATACCTAACAGAAATACATATCAAGTGAACTTAAAGGTCTGACTTTCGAACACACATATGAGAGGAGTAGAATCATCACAAGCATGTTGTAAAGGTCTGAACATTAAATAAGAGCACATTCAAAGGAAAGACAAGCTATATAGGGTCATATATGCAACAACACAGCAAATACAAATGTTCCTGTCTCTAGCAAACAAACTGTGAACTGATTGGTTTGCTTCTAGCATATGCAAGAGTTGGTGATACTACTTAGCACCTTAAGGGTCATTAATAAAGATTCAAATAGAATAGTCATAGCTAACCATTTTTACAGAAGATATCAGAAACAAGTTTGGACTTCCAGCATGACTATAAGTTCATAGATTTGAACATGGAATCCCTAAGGGCTCAACAGACCCAGAAACCGCCGAAAAGAATGTCGAGCAAAGAGTATTCTGTGGAGGAGTAGCTGAAGAAACCTCCAATGCATATATCAATCATGGATCTATTAATGAGCTCCGACAGTCTTACGGACGCTCTATTGAAAGTACTAAGTGGGGTAAGTGTACCAAGTGACACCACTAGTGAGGCGTTGGCCGCAATAATTTGAAAAATGGTCGAAGCAAACATGATCACTTTCAAAGGAGATGAACTTCATGTCGAAGGTGCAAGTCACAACAAGGATCTTCACATCACTGTCAAATGCGGGGACAAAGAAGTGTCCTAGGTTTTGGTCGATGGAGGGTCTGGAGTCAACATTTGTCTGCTCTCCACTTTGCGGGAGTTGGGAATTCATTTGAGGAAAGTCATGGAAATCCTTGTAAGGGTGAGATTCTTTGATGGATCGCAAAAGGATGTTATTGGGGAAATTTATTTAGTTTTTCAGATCGGGCTAGTCGATTTTCCATTATTGTTTCAAGTAATGTATGTCTCCTCTTCCTACAACTTGCTGCTAGGTAGGCCCTGGTACAAATGTCATGGACCGTGCCATCCACTTTGCACCAATGCATGAAATTTGAGTGGGGATGTCAGGAGATCGTGGTTCACGGCGAGTGGGGTCACTCCGCCTATTTGGAATATGTAGTTCCATTCATTGAAGGGGTAAATGGAGTTGCCTTCCATGCATTGGAAATCATGCAGACTACCGAGATGGAGAAGACTGAATAAAACTTGGGAATGCAGTCACCGTATAGATCCAAGATGGATATAAGGGAGATGATGAAACATGGATATAGGCCAAGAACAGGGCTCGGAGCCAAGTCAGACGGAATCACAGAGCCAATTGAACATAATGGGCAGAAAGGAAGGGTTAAAATAGCATATCATCCTCCAAAAAGGAAAGTTCGCACCATTAGCTCCGGGAAAAAAGTTTTTGTGCCAGAGCATGTTGCAAGTCTTGGATAGAGTTCAGTACCGGAAGATGATATCATCGACAGGATGGGAAAGTTGTTCGTGAATGTGAATGAAGAATGCTGTGAAGGAACTGACATCAAGACACCAGCTATTAGGGATGCCGAACCAGGAGAAGAGCTGCAAAATTGGACTGCTAGTCCATCTTTGGTTCGCCGGGAGTCTTGATAGTATGGAACTGTAAAAGTTTTCTTTTGAAAGGAGCACGGTCAATTGAGGCTTGTACCGTGTATGTACCATTTTTCTCCTCCACAATCATGTTTGATATATTATTGATATAAGTCTGAACCATCATTGTAGGACTCAAGTGCACTGTGATAATCAAAGCCTTTTAAGGAGCGATCCTGGCAGCTTATGCATTTCCTATAGTGAAAATTGTTCCCTTTAGGTCATATTCTTTGTCCAATGTGATCATGTTAGCTCCCTGATTTGGCAGCGGATTACAATTTACATTAGGCAGTGCCGGAGTACACTGAATGGCTTCGTTCCTGATCAGGGTCTCAATTTCATTCTTCAACTTGAAACAATCTTTAGTAGCATGCCCAGGTACATTGGAACGGTACACACATCTTTTTGTGGCATCAAAATATTTGGAGGGATGCTCAGGAACCCTTCCTTCGACTGGGTGTATCAACCCTACTCTTCTAAATCTATTGAACAATTGGGCCAGAGGTTCAGCAATCGGGGTATATGTTCTAGGACCCTTTTCTTCGTAGTTGGGATGAGGGTGTGGTTCATAAGCAGGTCAGTTTTGATAAGTAGTGGTTTGGTCAGGAGCGTATGGCCATTATGGGTTTTTGTTAATATTGGCTCAAGAAAGGTTGTATTGTGGTTGAGGGTGGTAATATGGTTGGGTATTATAGACTGGAGCGTAAGTGGGTGGTGGTGAATGATTTTTTGGGGAATAAGAGGTGCTTCTGTGATGTGGGTTGGGTTGATAATAAGGGACGACTGCTGAGACCTCTTCTTTCTTCTTCTTTCCATCGCCGAATAACCCTGACTGGATGGCCTTGCTGGCCGCTTGCAATGGCGCCATAGATTGTACTTTACCGAATTTTATGCCCTCTTCTAAGAAATCTCCCATCTTGACCAACTCGGGGAATTTTTGTCCCATCATTCCAATCATCTTTTCGAAGTATATTCCCTCCTGGCTCTGATGGAATACTTGGTTAGTTCACTTTCATCCAGCGGAGGTTGTGCCCTGGAAGCCTTCGACCTCCACCGGCATGCATATTCTTGGAATGGATCGGATGGCTTTTTCTGTAGGTTCACCAGTATGAACCGGTCAAGAGTGATCTCTATGTTAAATCGAAAGCGATTCATGAATCCTCCGCCATATCTTGCCAAGTTCTGCAATTTTGTGGATCATGTCGAGTATACCAGGTGAGTGCTTCTCCCGTCAAACTTCTTATAAATAAATTCATTCTTAGCTTCCCGTTCCTCCCCACTCTGACTAACATGTCACAATATGCCCTCAAATGTATGTGAGGGTCCCCCGTCCCATCGAAGATATTGAACTTTGGGGGTCTGTATCCTACTGGCATATCCACATCTAGATGAATACACAGATCCTCGTAGCCAAACATTCACTTCCCCGGGCAACTTGGAGGCTCTTCATTTGCCTTCTCAACATTTGCAATTTCTCAAATACTGACTCTTCTTCCTTACGCCTGGCTTCTCTCTCCATCTCGATGTATTGGTCAATCTCAAAAGGCACCCTGACCGTGACAGGTGCTGTAAAGGTTGGTTCAAAAATGGGATATATAGGGGGAATATACCGCTCATGGGTGGCGGCATGTGCCATAGGTATGTCCTGGTTAGTGGTGAAAGTGACCTTGTCATGAGGAGGGGTGGTTGCATTAGTGGTAACAAGTGGGTTTTGTGATGTCTGAGTGTATTGTAGTACGTAGGGAGTGCGAATAAGGGGATTTGGTGGGTTAGCGGGGGTTACTGGAGGTATGACTTGAGTGATAGAAGTTGAAGTTAGGGTGTTGTTGTTTTGGCGTGATGTGGAAGGAAAGTGATCAGGGAATGAATTCAAAGAAGAAAATCGAGGTGGTTGAGGAAGTGTTGTCATGGCCAGGTGCACCAGTTCTCTTATATGATGTACCTCCTCCCTTAAAGAGTCCATTTTCTGGGCCATCCTGACCATGTGTTCATCATTTCTAGTGTTGTCTTTTTCTCCCGGCTGCCCCGGGCTGTCGGCTATGACCAGAGCATGTCTAGTTCGGTCTTCTACGGCTGACGTCTTTCCCTCGGACCTTAGATTGTATGGTGGTTCCGCCAGTTTTGGTCCACACAAACCAACTTTCTTTTCTTTTTGGGGATAAAATAAGAAGAAAAATGAACAAGAGTCGTTTCTTCGTTTATACAAGCAGGAAGTTACACAGAGCCAATAATTCGTGCATTATAGTTAGCGCGTTTCCTAGAATTCGTGGGGACCTCTCATTAACTGAGGCCTAATTCAAAAATATTTGACAAATATTTAGACTCGGCACATTTAGATCCGAAACAATTTATTTTCATTGATAATTTGGAGTGATACAAGTGGGAACAAGGATTACATCACTGTTTTATAGAACTACATGGGCTTCGACAACTTGCCCTTTTGGAAAGTAAAATAGAAACTAGGGATACAGGTACATAATAGGGAAAGAGGAGAAATCAACCAACTTTAATAACCATTCCCTGATTCATTTCCCATATTCTTCTCTTCTTCCAGCTCCTCCTCCGGGTCTTCCTCAAACTCCTCTTCGTTATCATTGTACTCCTCCTCCTCCTTCTCCGGGTCTCCTTATCTTGCTCTGCATTTCACTACCCAGTCATCGTCTTTAGTAGGTGGAAGCATGTGGTCAATGGTTCTTGGGACTACCTGACGATGCATCGAAGTGGTCACAAGGTAATGTGGCAAGATCTGATGGTAAATCTGCAAAGCAACCACTGCGTCTTCTAACCAGGCAATACCCTCTCTACTCAGTCAGGCCAGCTCTTTTTCTTCGTTGATCCAGATGTAATACTCAGGAGTACACCACATGTTTTGACCCATAGGCATCGTAACCAGGTCGTTCCACTCTTCTTGGAGCCTTCTTATTCTGGGAATTGGAATTTGCCTGTTGTACTCATCCTCGTATAATGCCGTCCTTGTATACAGAGGCACATCTTGGATCATCCTGAACTGTCTAAGGACACGCATGGGTGAGTATGGTTGAATACCTTCAGGTTTGATCAGCTCGATGAAGTATTTTTGAGGACTCCTCAAGATTGCTCTTCCACCTAACCAGGATAGTTTCCTGTTGATCCATTCCCTGCTAAGGTTTGTCAGCATTTCCCTCCACTATTCTTGCCCATGTGGGGAGACCAATAGCCCACAAAAGAGTGTCGCGGCCTAATATTTTAAAGCATACTAGGGTACCTATTTAATTACTAAGTCATGTTCCTTATGGGTCTGCAAACCGGTGAGATTATGGGTAAGGGTTCTTGTTCTTCTAAAGGGAAGGTGTAAGGCACCCCTTAACATCTACCTGAGGTAGCTCCATAGGACATCAACAAATTTTAGGAAACCGGTTATTTATAATATGTTAATTACTATTAGGGCATGGCTTACTCTCTCTCTCTCTCTCTCTCTCTCTCTCTCTCTCTATATATATATATATATATATATATATATATATATATATATATATATATATATATATATATATATATAGGGAGGGTATATATATAAGGGACGTAAGACTTAAGAAGGATGGGAGATTATAAAAGGGTTTTGAAAGGTTAAAAGAGTTCTGAAAGTAGTCCATATTTTATAAGGCTTGTAATAATGATATTAAATTATGGAAGCAGTTGTTTTAAGGAATGGATGTTTATATAACTCTAATAATATTTGTAAGAGAGTGAGCCTAAATGTAACTTGATTTTAAAATTCTGAAAAGAGGCGGTATTTTGGAGATCCATTTTTTAGGCGATAGTACTTCACTGTTTTTACTAAAATTAGATTTTTTGCGTCTTTTTAGTAAAAACCGGTGATTCTCTCTAATTTCCTTTCTGAAAACGAGGCTGTTGTTTCTTTCTAGAGTCTCGGCTTTAAAATCTTTTATGAGAGGTGAGTGAACAAGATGAATAAATTATAATTAGCGGAGTGAAGATTGATTACTAACTAATTCTCTTTAAATCCTATATTATTTAAAGTTTGCCTATGTTTCAGGTGATATTTAAGCATGAAGGTTAAGTACATGATCTAATATATGAGTGTTATATATAAAGCGACAAGGCAGTAGGTAAAGTAATAAAGTAATAAGTTAGATTAAGGAAACAATAACATAATAATGAAGGAAACGAGGGAAAGAAGACTGGACTCTGAGAGTTGGGGCTCAAGAAGGGATGCCCAATGATTGAAAGGTACGGCTAGCTAACTGGACCCTCCAGATAAATGCAACAAGGTTGGTTTGGGATTGAGTTCTTTTGAAACTAAGCATATCCAAATGTGTACATGCCCAAAAAGGAAAGAAGGTCATTAGATGTATATTCCACATTCTCAACATATTCAAACATGTATGAAATATTTATAGAAAAGCTACTGGAACAAGAAATTATCAATATTCAAATGTTATGGAAATGATATTAATATGGTAGTTATACATGACAAATAATTTGCATTGAAAAAATCTTTTGTTGTCATTAAACACTAAACCCCTAAATAAACAAATGTGTCAATGAAATAAGGCCAATGAGGAAGTTCTCCTCAAGGTCGATTCCCCCTTTAAATCTTCCGACACTTTAAAGTTTCCAAGGGACTAAAGGCCTAGTGCAATGCTTGTGCCGGGGAGGGCAGCCCAACCTAGAGTGAATCCACTCCCAAATACCCTCAAACACTAATACCATATTTTCCTTATATGTTTAAATGCCAATGAGGCCCTTTCAATATAAATTAAATGCTACAATATTACTTGCCACAAAAATATACTTTCCCTCCTAACATAAGAACACATAGTCTACATTGATACCTAACAGAAATACATATCAAGTGAACTTAAAGGTCTGACTTTCGAACACACATAGGAGAGGAGTAGAAACATCACAAGCATGATGTAAAGGTTTGAACATTAAAGAAGAGTATATTCAAAGGAATGGAAAGCTATACAGGGTCATATATGCAACAACAAAGTAGATATAGATGTTCCTGTCTCTAGCAAACCAGTTGTGAACTGATTGGTTTGCTTCTAGCATATGCAGGGGTTGGTGATACTACTTAGCACCTTAGGGGTCATTAATAAAGATTCAAACAGAACAGTCATAGCCAACTATTTTTACAGAAGATATCAGAAACAAGTTTGGACTTTCAGCATGATTATAAGTTCACAGATTTTAACATGGAATCCCTAAGGGCTCAATTGAGTTATATTCCTGAGAGGAAGGATTGATTGTTGAAGGCTTTGAACCAACGGGCATGTCCTAAAACCGATGATGAATCTCTGAAGGAAGCTCCATGCATGCTCCGATTTGACGGAGCAATAGAGGATTTAAATGATTTGAAATTTCACGTTTAAGCTAGGGTTCCAGATTTTAGGCGTTTGAATTTAAACGATGAAATGGGGAAGAAATCGGTGGGATTCGTGGATTCAGAAGGCAAAGTTGATGATTTCTTGTCTATTTGTGACCTTGCACGAATTGGTGAAAGGTTTTTATTGATTAGGATGATAGATGTTGAGAGACGGAAGAGTGAAAATGGAAAGGATGGCAGCAAAGGTCATAGATGAAATGATTTAGGGTTAGGGGATAGGGATTGGCCGTCTATGAGTTAAGATTGGGAGATGGAATGGGAGTCGTTTGATCTGTTGATTAACGGCTCCGATCATATTGATAATTAGGAATTTTGAAATGATTTAAATGGGGAAAATCGGTGGCCATTGGATTACTTTGATCGGATGGTTGTAATTAAATCTCTGGGCGACTGAAATTTAAAGAGGAAATAGGCTTTAAAACGCGGGCCGTTGATTTAAGAGATAGACGACCCAGATGGTTTAGGTTTATTTTGTGTGTGCTGGAGACGGATGACATGGCGAGCGTTGATTGGTTGAGAAGTGATTGCAAGGATTGCCAACAGGGATGAGATGTGGTTATTTGGGTTGGGTATATTTCGAACTGAGCTTGTCATTTGGGCCGAAAATAATTTAAAGGATGGCCACTTTTCTAATTAGTTGAGAATTGCAATTGTTGCCTTTGTCTTTTAATTCCCTTTTGAATTTCATTTATATAAACTTAACAATTTTCAATAAATGTGGTAAAATTATAATTATTATATATACTACTAATTACTTTAATTAATCAACTAAAAATACATTGTTTTCCTAAACTGTAATACTAATTTTGAATTTCACATAATAATCTAATTAACTAAAAATTAAAGAGTAATTTATCAAATTAAATATAGAATCTACGTAATGTATATATAAGAATTGCTTTAATAATCTTAAAAGGAGTAAATATATTTATAATCACATAATTTTAATCCTATGTGATTAATTTTTAAAACTAATACTTAAATTAATTTGTAATAATAGGTATTTGTTACTAGAAAAACACTTTAAAACATTTATTGTAAATCATTAAGTAAAAATAAATAAATTTAAAAAAGGAGAGTCAAAATTGGTCGTCAACAACAACCATGAAATAATCGCTTCTGATAACTCCTAATCTCCAAATCCATAGAACACATGAATCACCTTAGCCGATCTCAACTCCACCACTCGAATGACTAACACATCTCTCATGCACAATCATCACATGAGAAATACTTCTATAATTCTCCCACGCCACATAACAAAATCTGAATATCAGTCGTCGATCAACCAGACAAGTACCACAATACCTATGAAGCATCCAAAGTCAGAACACAATGCGCCTTCTGAAACACGCACCCTTCTCAGATAATACCAAGTAGTAATAGAATTCATCTAAACATCTCAGATCGTCCATGCTGTCTAAAGTTCATGACCTTCCCTCCAAAACTTAACTGCCACCTTGTACATGCAAATCTCAATCCCACACGACGCACCGTATCTATCCCGCCATCATATGAAAATACGAGAACCCCATTATCAACTCCGAGTCACAAACAGAATACATACTCAATTAGCTAGAAACCTTCCACTTGATCCAGGATAAAATCACAATACGCAACATACCCCTGTATTTATCTCAACCCGTGGTAGGAATCATCGAGAACTCCTCCAAACCCATTAGCACAAGACCAAGCCATCAAACTGAATCCATTTATCTCAACCAAGTAATGCAAGTTGCCAAGCGCAAGATTATCGCCACAAAACACCGGTAAAGCCTCACCACATCATTAGAACCAAAAGAACAGATCATTTCCATTACCATGCTGATTCGATCTACCATCAAGTTGTCTTATTTCTCCGAGTTTCTTTCGAATTTCCTTCAAGTTAACGCTTCTCCTCGCCAGAATACCACGATACTTACCCAAATCTCACCACTAGAGATCCTAGCATGAAATCCCGTCGTCTTACAGCCCATAAGCCACTGTATTCCCTCTTGAGCACCCAAAATATTGCATCCGAGTTACCCAGGTTAAAGACACCTTATGTGAATTTAAAGTCTTTTCCTTAATCACTCTGATACTGAAATATATATAATCCATAATGATACAAAAAAACCGCGAGTACCAACACCATCCAATACAAATCTCAAATCTTAGCCATATTCAAATCCGAAAAATTCTCAAATGCCACATATGAATCTTGAACTCCTGAGAACCTTCTCAAGAGTTATCCACCCCATTCAAATCTCAAATGCACCGCCCAAAATGAGCCGAACGACCTGTTCCCCTTAAGCACACCAACGCCCAAATGAGTAATCCACATCTCTAAGCAACCAAGTGAATCCCTTTTCTTAGTACATTACATCCACCACGAATAGCAAACCTAAACCATTCTAAGACTTCCATATATCCATAAGGTGTAATACGTCATGCATCAAGAAATTTCCTTGCTTAAGTCATCCTCAAAATCAATCTCTTCCAGTCATAACCGATTCACAAGTATGCCTTAGACCGAGACCAATACAACACCTAACCATGCAATCAATTCGTCGATAGAAGACTCCCCCACTTGGCTCAAAGCCCTAGAACAAAATATCCAATAACTCACAATACCCATACTCTATTACTTCCATAATTCCGCACTGAAACTCGACTACATCTTTCATAAGCTCATGCAACACAACCCATAAAATACCTTAAATCATCTGCTAAGCTCGCATTCACCCTCATGACAGTTAAGTAAACTTTCTCAATTAATCCAACTCAATCGCAACACATATAACCCACTGGTAGAAAAAAACTTTCTACACAACACCATAAGGATCACCCATTTGTAGACCACCCCGCAGGAGATAACCTATCTGCTTAGCCTCAAATTGGCATTTCATTATGCCCTACCATTGTCACACCCCTTTTTATCCCCAAAAGATATGTATGTCATGGATTGTTGTGGGTTAAAGAGTTTTTCTAATTAAAGTGACAAATTTGAGTAAGGATTATTTTATTTATTGAGTCACCACTTAGAATTAATTTTTTGGGTGTTCCAAGTCACTTTTAGTTGAATCCCTGGTCAGAGGAAGGTTTGACTCTATTATTATTGGTCTGCAAAAACAAAGTCCGGGTAAGGAATTCTGTTGACCGGGGAGAAGGTATAAGGCATTCCTCGAGTCTCGTGGTTCTAGCACGGTCACTTTATTGACTACAACTTGACTTGAATTAATTTTGGATAAACTATAATTTATTGGTTTCCATATTTTATCTATCCGCTTTTAATTATTAAAATAAGGAATTATCTTTGAAATGAATCACGTGTGTGAATCCTTTTTGTTTATTATGCCAAAATCATCTCACGCGTACGTGTACACAATTAATAGCATTTTATTATATTAAGATTGTTTTAGCCAAAGTTGCGCGAACACATACTTCGGTTTTAATTTTGGAAATCAAAATTATGTCACGCGAATGTATACATAATCGCGATAAACTAATTAAAAGCGCGCCTAAAGCACTCTAACGGTGTTCATTATTCTTCCTAAACTTTGATATTATTGTAAGGTTATCAATTATGGAATTACTTGTGAAAGGAGTGTATGATTTTAGATATTTGAATAAATAAATCATCATATACCAATACCTTATGGCCCAACAATTGAGAACCATATTTCCAGAAACATGATTAAGCATATAATATTTAAGGACTAATTTACATTATTATTTATAAAATTTAAAGGCACATAAATAAAATCACAAGAAATAAGATAAAAAGAACAGAGGGAAGAATAAACCTTTAATGAAAAATTTGCAATTAAATGAGTCTCTAAGAACAGGTACAATAACTCAGACGAACGCCGAACAAGCATAAGCGAAGAAGAACATCAAAGCTAGTGAACGGAGCTCCAACGGAATCCTCGACCTCGACTATTGACTCCACTATTTGGCGTGTAAAAAGTGATATTTTAAAGTATTTTTGTTGGGTTTTGGGTGATGACTAGAAAGACGAAGAAAGAATGACACGAGTAGAAATTTCCTTAGCGTAGAAGAAGAAAAATAATTTCTCTCAATTCCCTCCTCTCCTTTGTTTAATAAAAAATTCCCACTTTCCATTTTCCTTTTCTTTTTTTAAAAACAATATTCCCACCTTCAATTACTTTTATTTTTTTATTTTCCACTTTCTTTAATAGTAATAATTGACCTTTTAAATTATTTTTAATTTTTATCCTATAAAAAAAGGTGTAACAAAGCTAAAAACTGTAGGTTAAACCCCTAAAAATATTTACATATTAGAAGGTGACTAAAATTTAAATATGGTAAAAACTTAGTTGCTCACAGCATGCCCCTCTTTGCTTGGTAACATGGAGAGTTTTAAGGCAAAGACAAGGTGAGCCATGTGACTAATTTTTGGACATATCTTTATTCAAATGGGAAGAAATATGGAGAAGAGAAAAGAGTGCATTCGGGTCCTGGTTTTGGACAACCTACATATCCCAGGTTTAATGGAATCACGTCGTGTGTAGTTCGAGGATGAAGAACATAATGATGGAATGATGAGTTGGAGAGTCGAGTGAGGTTCCGTCGAGGCTCCGGTCCGTGGTCCTGTTATTACATCAAGATCAAAATAAACTAAACAATCCTATCAACTATCAGTTACAAGATTCCTATCTATAAGCCTTCTAAAACTTGATCTTGAGTCTTGACTTGTTCTTCACGCAGACTCTGATCTGAACCTTGACGCTATCTAGCTGCGGGTGCTAGTTGATTCTTCTATGGCTTCTTCCGATCAAAAAGGGAAATGTAAAGCTCGTCACTTCAGTCGTCTTGAGCATTCCATATCCTTTCAATCTGCTTATGCATTTGGATTCAACTTCTTTTTATTTTATTTTCTTTATTCTGGATTGAGAATTCTTCTTTTGGTCATCTCGAACCTTATGACTCAAGGTAAAACCTGCTCAAACACCAAAACAAACAAACGAACAAAATTTTTCTACACCTGTTTTCACTAGGAAAATTTCGTGAGTTATTGTGTACCCTTCTTGTCAAAATGATGTCTCAACTAAGGATTGGTGTACCTTATATTGGGAAAATGCGACTAGGGAATGGTGTACCCTATATTAACAAAGATAGTAGGGAGTGGTGTACCTTGCATTTAAGCTCAAATCAACTAGGGAGTAGTGTACTCTATGTTACTAAAAGGAAATGTAACCAGTGGTTGGCACCCTATATTACTGAGAAGAAAATGTAACCAGGGGTTGGAACCCTGTATTACTGAGAAGGAATGTAACCAGGGGTTTGCGCCCTGTATTACTGAAAAGGGATGTAATCAGGGGTTAATACCCTGTATTATTGAGAAGGAATATAACTAGAGGTTGGCACCTTGTATTACTGAGAAAGGGGTTGGCACCCAGTACTGCAGAGAAGCAAATGTAACCAGGAGTTGGTGCCCTGTATTACTGAAAAGGAAATGTAACCAGGGGTTGGCACCCTGTATTACTGAAAAGAAAATATAACTAGGGATTAGTGCCCTGTATTACTGAAAAATGAAATGTAACCAGGGGTTGGTGCCCTGTATTACTGAAAAGGAAATATAACTAGGGGTTGGTACCCTGTATTACTGATAAAATACGGAATTCCCTGTGCGAAAAGGTTCTACCTGGGTTAAACGACGAAAAAAAAACCTAGGCGAAGAGTACTTCTACCCGGAAATATGAGATGGATCCCCCTAGGCGAAAAGGTTCTACTTAGGTTAAGCTACAAAAAGAAAGCTTGGGAGAAGAGTACTTCTACCAGGAACTATGAGTTAGATCCCCCTAGGCGAAACGGTTCTACCTGAGTTAAGGTACGTAAAACAACCTGAGCAAAATGTACTACTACCCGGAACTATGAGCTGGTTCCCCCTGGGTGAAACGGTTCTACCTGACTTAAGCTACGTAAAACAACTTGAGAGAAAAGTTCTTCTACCCGGAACTATGAGCTAGATCCCCCTAAGCGAAAAATTTCTACCCGAGGTAAGCTACGTAAAAGAGCCTGAGAGAAGAGTACGTATACCCGGAAATATGAGCTGATCCCCCTAGGCAAAAGGTTTCTACCCGGGTTAAGCTACCTAAAAGAGCCTGAGTGAAGAGTATTTCTACCCGAAAATATGAGCTGGATCCCCCTAGGCAAAAAGGTTCTACCTGGGTTAAGTTACGAAAAACAGCCTGAGCGAAGAGTACTTCTACCCGGAAATATGAGTTGGATCCCCCTAGGTGAAAAGGTTCTACCCGGGTTAAGCTACAAAAAGTAAGTCTGGGCAAAGAGTACTTCTACCCGGAAATATGAGCTAGATTCCCTTGGCGAAAAAGGTTCTACCTGGGTTAAGCTACGAAAATGAGAGGTATGAACAGTAGTAATGCATGCTAAAAATAAAGGAAAGTGGAGATTTTGAGGAAACTTACCTTTGGTGACATTCGTCTTTTAGGAATCACCATTCTGCACTGCTTTGTTCCTGCTGCAAACAAAGAAATATTGTGAGTGTACAAAGTGGTGGTCAGTTTGTGACCTTGATGCCCTTACCGAGGTTGGGTGACTTTTCAATGTATCCGTTCGCTTCAAAAGAGAGCCCTGTAATCGGTCTTACCATCCTTTCTTTGCCTTTATTTTGACAATAAGTTATACCGAAATGGATTCAAAGAAAAACAACAATGGAATGGAGAATGAGATTAATAAAGAGGTGTTCCTTTCGGGGAACAGAAATTAAAGAAGGACTTATCTGAGAGTACATGCGGACTTCAATGAACATGACATGCCTTTTGGATTGGATGCTTGATCTGTGTAAACCGTCCGACTTTCAGCAATTCATCACAACTTTTGCCTCGAAACCGAGAAGCCTTGCCCAGGACTGTGTCGATGCCAATGGCTGTGAAGATCCTCTTTTTGATCAGAAGTGATCTTTGCGGGTTTTCACCAGCTGTCCTCTCTCATTTCTCTTCCCACCATTGCCTTATAGTGCCCTTTGCGGGTTTTCACTAACAAGATTCTCTCATTTTTATTTTCTCTGCTCGTCATCGCCCTATGGTGCCCGTGAGGGTTTTCACCAATAAGACTCTCTTATTTTATTTCTCTCATTTAGTTATATCAGATCCAAGTAACTGTATCCTCCAATTCTTCAACATTCTTGTTGATTGATCGGAAGGACTTGAAAAGGATTTGGATTAAATTACAACTTTGGAACCTTTCACGCGAAACCATCGCCGAACCATTGTAACATCTGCTCCAGTTTCAACCTTTTGTTTTCAGGGAATGTGGATTTTCATTTTGGTGTGACTGAACTCCAAAGAAAGGTTGCCTACGTATCCTTTCGGAATCAAGTCGAACGTAGTTCAAGTAACTTTGTTTTTGATATTCTTTTGTCCTTCTTTTCTTTTGTTTCTTTTTTTTTTCATTTTTCATTTTTCATTTTTTTAATAATAACTTCCTGGTTCCAAAGAGGGTAATCAAAGAAAGGGAACCAGCTCAAAGGGTTTGCAAAGGGTTGATAGCGTTTGGATAGTAAGAAAGAAAGCCTTCCTCGTCCCAATCGGAGCACGTTATAATTGTGAAAAAGGGGTCAAACATAATACCTTTTGACCACATATGCATTGACAACTGTCTCGGGGTCATTTCCCTCGATGTCTCTCAAATATAGCGCTCCCTTCGACAACACTCTTCTTATAATGTATGGACCTTCTCAATTTGGAGCAAATTTTTCTTTGGCTTCTTCTTGATGCGGGAGGATACGTCTCAGAACGAGTTGCCTCACTTCGAAATTTCTGGGCCGCACTTTCTTGTTGTAGACACAGGCCATTCTTTGCTGGTACAACTAACCATGGTAAAGTGCGTCCAATCGTTTTTCATCAATCTTAGTCAACTGTTCCAACTGGGTCTTGACCCATTCATCATCCTCAATCTCGGCTTCAACAATGATCCGAAGAGAGGGAATCTCAACTTCATTCCAATTTTCTATTTATTTTCTTACAAGCCTTGTCTTCAAAATATTCTATTTCTTGATTCATTATTTTGGGGCTTGACAGCGTTTTAGGATCTGGGCATGAAGTTCGCAAGCATGTCATGTCATTAAAATCTGCATTAACAGAACTGAAAAGAGAATAAGAAAAGTGACTAGATTAAGAAAAGAGACATTCCTGGACAATGAAATATTAATTTTATTTGATTTTTTTTTAATTTTTAAAGATATAAGGGTTTACATCAGAAAGTAAGACAATAAAGTCAAATATCCGGATTACACCTTGAAATAATCCGGACGGAGAAAGGATAGCAAGACCGGCTACCAAGACTCCCGTCTGACAGGGAACTTTCAGGTTTAGCGACCGTTTTTTGGCTTTTTTCTGTCTCGGCAATGGTTACCATAGCCTTCAGTGCCGGATCAAATTTCTCATCATCACAGATCATTCCAACGACTGGCCCAGTATTGTGAGTAGGCAACATATTGTTCGTCACATCAAAAGACTCTTCGTCCCGAAGAACGATTCTTTCGGCTTCAATCAAGTCTTTAACTGCCCTCTTGAGGGTCCAAACAATCCTCAGTATCGTGTCCCACTACTCCAGAGTGGTTTTCACATCTAGCATCAGCTTGGTGCAAGGGGGACTCGCGGTTTGGCCATTTCGGGGCCACTGGCTGCATCAGATCTAGCCCGATTAGCTTTTGAAACAAACTTGAATATGATTCACCAATAGTGGTGAATTGATTCCTTCTGAGGGGCTCTCTTGTGCGAGGATTGTATTGGGGAACATTTGGTTGGGGATTATATGGAGCTCGATAGGGACGGGCATTTCTGGGATGTGGAGCTCGGTTTTGTGTATAATGTTCTAGCCGCGTGTAAGATTGTGCGTTCATCACCGCATACGGAGGCGGTGCCACAACATAAGCATTATCTTGATAGGGATAATAGTGTTGTGGGACCTTAGGAAGCATATATGATTTGTTGAATGACTTGTGGGGGCTCCTCGAGCTCGAAGCCATCATGGCTCCCTCTTCCCTCCTGTTTCTGTTCATCAAACCCCCCGAACCATTCTGAACGGTCTGTGATGTGGCCTTAAAGGTAGCATGACTTGAGATTCGGCCCGTTTTAAAACAATTTTGGACCATCTCCCCAATTTTGATAGCCTCGGCGAACGGATTACGCATAGCAGACATCATGCTCTCGAAGTAGTCCACCTCTTGAGCCTGTAGGAAGACCGTAACCATTTCTGCTTCGTCCATTGGAGGCTTTACCCTGGCGGCTTGCTCGCGCCATTTGACAACATATTCACGGAAACTTTCCGTGGTTTTCTTTTTCAAATTGGACAAAGAGTTCTCTTTTTTGGATTTTTTTTTAACTCTTGCGTTCTTTTTTTTTTGTTGTTTTTCTTTAATATTTTTTGTCACTCATTTCTTTCTTTTTCATTTTCTCTTTTTTTTTACTCGGTTTATTAATGGTTATGATTGAATCCGATGGGGATTGCCTACGTATCATGACGCTGCATGAATCAGATCATTACGTAGTTTAGGATACCTGGAACAAAGTACATAGGTTAGCTTCTTTTTTATCTTTTTTTTATTTGTTCTTTGGGAATTTTTGAAAGAAAATATTTTTTTGGATTTTGTTATTTTTGCCTTTGAATTTCCAAAAGAAAGACTTCTAAAGAAGAAAGAAAATATTTTGGATTTTGATTTGAAATTTATTTTTCTTTTTTTTTTCGAATGAAAGACTTCGGAAAAGAAGAAAAATATTTTTGGATTTGATTTTTTTTTTTTTTTTTGGATTTTCTAAGGAAATAATTCTAAGAAGGAATTAAGGAAAGTATTTTTGGATTTTTGGAAATTGGGGCCGGGACCGATGAGGTTTGCCTACGTATCTCACATCCGTTGAGAATCAGACACGCGTAGTTCGGTCAAAACCGATTATGTTCTCTTTTGATTTATGAAAATTAATCCTTAAAACCATAGAACTACACCACATCGTCCCCTTATTTTATTTTTTAATTTTTAATTTTTTTCTTTTAACGGACATATGTACAAAAATCGGAGAATTTCTCTCTTGTTCATTCAACTGATTTATCCTAAAGTCGGACGACAAGCAAGCCTCCCAATTAATGCAACAGATAGCACATAACATGAACGTATTGGTCTCAACAAGGTACCTGTCCTAAAACAGAACCCGTCCTGGCCCCTGTGTCGAGCGCTTCTAAGTCAAATGCACATGATGCAAATAAAGCGAACATATTAGGGATATCTGGTATGAGGTTTATTCTTCTAGGTTTAAATCCTGGTGGAGAAGGTGTCTAGACTTTCTTACCCTAGCGGACAACTCCATCTGAGGAGGGTCAGCGTACCGCTAGCATTGCTTTCCGGCTTAGCTGGTGGTGCTTCCCGCCTAAAATATGTGTAACTTAAATCCTTCACCGGGTGACAAGCACCTCTACTATCTAAACAAAAGCGGGCTATATCAAGCAAATACCCAATTTAATTTCAAGAAGACTTAGAGGGGTGCGTGAGAAGACAATTTATATGTACAGTTCAACAATATCAAAGCGGTAAAAAGCGGGGACGTATCACATTAGGCACCAATAAATCATAATATATACAAAATTAATAAAGACAAATAAAATTCAATATGTACAAGCTCGAATTCTGGTTGAGTTCCCCAGCAGAGTCGCCAGAGCTGTCACACCCCTTTTTACCCCCCAAAAGATATGTATGTCATGGATTGTTGTGGGTTAAAGAATTTTTACAATTAAAGTGACAAATTTGAGTAGGGATTATTTTATTTACAGAGTCGCCACTTGGAATTGATTTTTTGGGTGTTTCAATTCACCTTTTATTTGAATCCCTAGTCAAAGGAAGGTTTAACTATATTATTATTGGTCTGCAAAAATAAAGTCCTGGTAAGGAATTCTGTTGACCGAGGAGAAGGTGTAAGGCATTCCCCGAGTCCCGTGGTTCTAGCACGGTCTATTTACTGATTTTCATGTTTTATCTATCCGCTTTTAATTGTTAAAATATGGAATTATCTTTGAAACAAATCACATGTGTGAATTCGTTTTGTTTATTGTGCCAAAATCATGTCACTCGTACGTGTACACAATTAATTATATTTTATTATATTAAGATTGTTTTGGCCAAAGTTGCGCAAACACATAGTTCGGTTTTAATTTTGAAAATCACAATTATGCCACGTGAACGTATACATAATCGCGATAAACTAATTAAAAGCACGCCTAAAGCACTCTAACGGTGTTCATTATTTTTCCTAAACTTTGATATTATTCTAAGGTCATCAATTATGGAATTACTTGTGGAAGAAGTGTATGATTTTAGATATTTGAATAAATAAACCATCATATGCCAATACCCTATGGCACAATAATGGAATACCATATTTTCAGAAACATGATTAAGCATATAGAATTTAAGGACTAATTTACATTATTATTTATAAAATTTAAAGGCAAATAAATAAAATCACATGAAATAAGATAAAAAGAACTGAGGGAAGAATAAACCTTTAATGAAAATTTTTTAATTAAATGAGTCTTCAAGAATAGGTACAATAACTTAGAGGAACGCCGAACAAGCATAAGCGAAGAAGAACATCAAAGCTAGTGAACGGAGCTCCAACGGAATCCTCGACCTCGACTATTGACTCCACTATTTGACGTGTAAAAAGGGATATTTTGAAGTATTTTTTTTGGATTTTGGGTGATTAATTGCTGGATTTTTCGAAAGAAAGACGAAGAAAGAATGACACGAGTAGAAATTCCCTTAGCGTAGAAGAAGAAAAACAACCTCTCTCAATTCCCTCCTCTCCTTGTTTTTTTCTTCTCTTCTTCCATCTTTCTCTTCTATTTATAGAAAAAAATTTGAAATTTTCAGATTTTTATTTTTAATATTTTTAATTTTTTGTTTAATAAATAATTCACACTTCCCATTTTCCTTTTCTTTTTAAAACAAAATATTCCCCACCTTCATTTACTTTTATTACTTTTATTTCCCACTTTCTTTACTTTTATTTTTTTATATTTTCACCTTCTTTTACTTTTTTTTTAATTTTCACTTTCTTCTTTTTTTAAAAACAATTCTACTTTCTTTTACTTTTTAAAACAAAATTCTACTTTCTTTTACTTTTTATTAATTCCCACCTATCTTTACTTTTATTTTTTTTATTTCTCACTTTGTTTACTTTTTATTTTTTTTATTTCCCACATTCCTTTACTTTTTTTAATTTCCCATATTCTTTTACTTTTTTTTTAAATTCCCACCTTCCTTTACATTTATTTTTTAATTCCCTACTTCCCCTTTTCCTTTTTCTTATATTCAACCCGAAATTTAAAATAAATGTTTAATTTTTTTTGTTTTTTTATTTTAAATAAAGATAAAAATAAAAATAATGTTAATAGTAATAATTGTCCTTTTAAATTATTTTTAATTTTTACCCTATTAAAAAAGGTGTAACAAAGCTAAAAACTGTAGATTAAACCCCTAAAAATATTTACATAGTAGAAAATTAGGTGCTCACAACCAAGGCCACGACCATCATGCAATCAGTTAATCTTCTCGAGTCTAAACTCGTCAATAAGACATAAGAATCCACTTAATCCCATAACTAGACAACATGAAAGATCCCTTAACACGATCATAACTCGAGACCGTACAACATTTCAAAATAGAAATCAAGCACCCAATAGTCATTTTCACATCCCAAGCAACCTTTCTCATCACATCAAAGCCATCTGAATACATCCCGCAGACACCTTATACTCATCATATAGCTATCCAACCACACCCCGAGCCATAAATCACGCTCCTAGGGATACAACTGGACATATAAGCCCAAACGCGCATGTTTACACAATTGAAACCACTGAGCCCAAGCTACAGCCCAAGCGTGGCCTCAAGTCCTCCAGACTGGTCCATCATCAAAACACATAAAATGTATCTCACACTTAGTCCATGGAATCACAAGTCGTCGATGCACAACTGATACCGAGCGCACACATACGCATAGAAATGGGTGGAAGGAATCCAAGGAGATACGCTTCATGCTGAATAAATGTTGCACGATAAGGAAAGAAAAATAGAAGGTTTATCCTAAATGCCATGTAGCCTCTCGAATATAGGTGTGGACGTCATCATACCGATCCGCAAGACTCTACTAGACATTTGCTCATAACTCGTAGAACTTATGAACTTAGAGCTCTGATAGCAACTTGTCACGATCCAAAATATATCCTGTCGCGATGACACATTAACCAACCCGCTAGGTAAGCTAAATAATTATCAACACAACTCAAATGAGGATAATAAAAGTAAATGAGTAAAATAACCGAATTTCTATACAATCTCTCAGGGATTGGTAGTATAAGTCAAGAGCTTCTAAGACTTAGAATTTATAAGCGGATTTATAAATCTAAAACTACCAAGAATAAGAGGAATATATAACTGAAATGCAAGTACATCTTCAATGCCGGCTCCCGCCATACATAATAACATCAACTCCAAAATCTGCACGCAAGGTACAAAAGTGTAGTATGAGTACAACCGACCGGTCGTTTTGAGCTTCAAGGTTCCATTCAGTGATTCGAGGTCATGAGTGGATTCATATTGTGTATTATGACTTGTGTGCATGGTTGGATTTGATTTTCGAATGTTTCGGGATGAATTTGGATGAGTGATTCTCACTTTAGAAGCTTAAGTTAAAAATATTGACTAAGTTTTGACTTTTGTGGAAACAACCCCGGAACAGTGTCTTGATGGCTCCGATAGATTTGTATTGTGATTTTGGACTTGGATGTATGCCCAGAATCGAATTTGGAGGTCCGTAGGTTGATTTGTGTTGTTTTACTGAAAGTTGGCAATTTAAAGGCTTATTGACTGTAGGTTGACTTCATAGCTATCGTGTTTGGATTTCTGTTTTCGGACTTAGAATAGGTCCATTTTGTCATTTGGAACTTTTCCGCAAAGTTTGGCTTCATTCCGAGTTGATTTGGTAGGAATAGGATGTGCAGTTGTGTTTTTAGAAGTTTTTTAGTTTCATGTAGATTTCATGTGTTTTGAAGGTCCAATTCATGGTTTCGTGTGTTATTTTGATGTTTTGAGTGCACGAGCAGGTCCATAACATATTTTATGATTGAAATGCATATATAGCTTGTGTCCGGGAGGTTCCATATGAGTTTCGGGGTGGTTTCGGATCATTTCTGTGATGTTTGGGATTGCTGGTGCTGAAACTTTGCAATTGCGAACTTTTTTTTGCAATTGCGAACTACTGCATTTGCAAACTTTGGGTCGCAATTATGAGATCCGCAATTGCGAACCTGTTTTCGCAATTGCGAACTTTTGGACGCAAATGCGACATCTGCAGCTGGGTTAAGAGTTGGAATTTTAGGATTTTAGCTCATTCTTTCATATTTTGAACCCTAGACTCGGTAGAAGGTGATTTGGAGGGGGAATTTAATCTACAATCATTGGGTAAGTGATTTGGATTATTTTCCAACTATTTTACATGATTATATATGCGTTTTAACATCAAAATTCTGAGAATCAAAGAGAAATTTTGAGAAACTTTGTCTATATTTTGAAAAATGAGAATTTGAGTGTTGAGAGTCGAGTTGGACTCGAATTTTGAAACAAAACACATTTATAGACTCGTGAGGTTATGGGTAGTTAGAATCTACCCTTGGACCCGGGTTTTGACCGGGTAAGCCCGGGGTTGACTTTTAAGAAATTGTGTAAAGATCATAGCTTTAATTATTAAAGTTAATTTCTCTTGCATTATTTGATGTTATTGAGTCGATTTTGGTTAGATTTAGGCCGAGCAGAGGTAAATTGTAAAGGGAAAGCTATTTTAGAGTATTGATTGAGGGCTCTTGAGGTAAGTATCTTGCCTAACGTTATATGGGGCAACTACCCCATTGAGATTGGTTTGTTTGTACTATTTGAACTGCGTGAAAGATGTGTACACGAGGTGACGAGTGTGTGCACGGCTTATGTGTGAATATTTGACCGACTTAGACTCTTAGGTTCTCATATATATTAAAAATGAAGTTGTCTCATCATGTTATATCCTTTATTGCTAAAGTTATCCTTACATGTCTTGTTTGAAGTTGATTGGTTCATGTTCTACCTTTATAGCCAAATATACTCTTATATGCCTTAATTGAAGTTGTTACCTCTTTTATTTCCATGTATCTCTTCCGTAGTTGATTATCCTTAATTGAAGTTATTGTTATCTCTTCTATTGTTGACTTATCCTTATTTGAAATCATTGTTACATGTTATCTCTCTTATCGTTGAGTTGTACTTATTTGGAATCATTCTTACATGTTTTCTTTCTTATCGTTGAGTTGTACTTATTTGGAATCATTGTTACATGTTATCTCCCTTATCGTTGGGTCAGTCTTATTTGGAATCATTGTTACATGTTATCTCTCCTATTGTTGAGTTACTCCTAGATGATATCGTTGTTACACACTATCTCACTCATTGTTGAATTATTTTTGTTGAAACCATTATTACTTTTCATGTCTTTCATTATGAGACCGTTCTTCCATTTCTTTGTGTTTTGTAAATCTTGTATTGATTTACTTGCCGCACTCTCGTGTTATCGTTGTTGTTGTTGTACTCAGTTTTGTTGAGCCAAGGGCTATGTGTGGTTGTGGTATTAGAATTTCTTTGAAGAAATGTTGTGGCATACGGGCACGTGTGGTGCGAGTTGTTATATTGTGTTGTTATATTTTGGCACACGTGCTATTGTTGAGGATTGTCGGGGTGTTTGCATGTAGGTTGTCCGTGCTATTGTTGAGGATTGTCGGGGTGTTTGCATGTGGGTTGTCCGTGCTATTGTTATTGTTGATATTTGCACATGCGGCGTGACAAGGTGGGCTCTCTCTCTCTCTCTCTCTCTCTCATATATATATATATATATATATATATATATATATACATATATGTATATACATATATGTATGTGTGTGTGTGTTTGTGCATGTGGAAAGACAAGGCGAAAATATTATTATGCACGTGTGGCGAGACAAGGCGGGCATTTACTTTATTGTTGTGCACGTGGCGAGACAATGGGGGCTATGTCGGGGATGATTTATGATGAGGCCTGGGGGCATTTTTATTGATGATATTCATGTAGTGGTGTGCCTACCTTGTGTGATGCATTTTATGTTTTGTTGTCTTGTTTCCTATGTGTCATTCGTTATCTCTGTTCTTACGTGTTGACTCGAGTTGTGATAGAATACTTGCACAAGCATACACGTAATTAATCACTCATATCGGTTTAAAAAGATGAACCTTGATGTATATTGATCATTTACATGTATTCTCGTATACTTGCCTTCTGTGTGAGAGCTGTACTATTGGCATGTGAGTTGTCCGTGCGGTTATGAGTTATTGTTATTATTGGTACGTGAGTTGTCCGTGCGGATATGAGGTATTAATGGTATTGGTACGTGAGTTGTCCATGCAGTTGTGATCTGTAATGTGGCCACAAGATGCCAAGTGATTAGGGTTCGTGATTTGGGACCCGTGATTTGTGATTATGAGGTGTGGTACCTCGGGAAAATTCTTGAATAAATCTTGTGTGAAAGCGGTTGTTCTTATTGAGTTGTTACTCTCTCTCTCTCTCTCTCTCTCTATATATATATATATATATATATATATATATGTATGTATGTGTGTGTGCGTTTGTGCATGTGGCAAGACAAGGTGAAAATATTATTATGCGCGTGTGGCGAGACAAGGCGGGCATTTACTTTATTGTTGTGCACGTGGCGAGACAATGGGGGCTATGTTGTGGATGATTTCTGATCAGGCCTGGGGGCATTTTTATTGGTGATATTCGTGTAGTGGTGTGCCTACCTTGTGTGATGCATTTTATGTTTTGTTGTCTTGTTTCCTATGTGTCATTCGTTATCTCTGTTCTTACTTGTTGACTCAAGTTGTGATAGAACACTTGCACAAGCATACACGTAATTAATCACTCATATCGGTTTAAGAAGATGAACTTTGATGTATATTGATCATTTACATGTATTCTCATATACTTGCCTTCTGTGTGAGAGCTGTACTATTGGCACGTGAGTTGTCCGTGCGGTTATGAGTTATTGTTATTATTGGTGCGTGAGTTGTCCGTGCGGATATGAGGTATTAATGGTATTGGCACGTGAGTTGTCCGTGCAGTTGTGATTTGTAATGTGGCCACAAGATGCCAAGTGATTAGGGTTCGTGATTTGGGACCCGTGATTTGTGATTATGAGGTGTGGTACCTCGGAAAAATTCTTGAATAAATCTTGTGTGAAAGCGGTTGTTCTTATTGAGTTGTTACTCGTTTTCTTTTACTTGGTTTCACCAGTTTTAAACTGTGCTCAGCTTACTCTATGACGTTATAACATGTTTATTCCCTGTTGCTAATTATTGTTTCTAGTTTTTTATTGATGAGTGTTATTTTGTTATTTTTACCATGCTTAGCTTTATATTGATATTGTTCCCTGTTAGTTTCATATGCATACTTGTACATGTTATTAAGTCTAGTAGGTGTCTTGATTGTCCCTCGTCACTATACCACTGAGGTTAGTCTTGATATTTACTGGGTACCGTGGTGGTGCACTCATGCTACGCTTTCTGCACATTTTTGTCCAGATCCAGGTACTTCGGAGTTTGTTGATCATTAGCTAGCTGATCGGCATTGTTATAGAGACTTAAGGTAAACCTACTATTGCGTTCGCAGGCCTCGGAGTCACCTTCTGAAATTTTACTTTGTACTGTTTATTTCTATTTTGGAACAGTTGTACTTAGAGATTTTCTAGTAAACTCAGTAAAGTTTACGACTTGTACTGCCGGTTTTGGGATGTTATGTATCTACCTTGTATTGCTGGCTTATAATAGAAATTTCTATTTCATGCTTAATAGTTATTTGGTTAAAATCTATTATTAAATCAGTAAGTGTTAGGCTTACCTAGTCTTAGAGACTAGGTGTCATCACGACATCCTATGGAATTGGGGTCGTGACACCATGTACTCAATAAGTAACAAACATAACATTAGGTTGAAAGCAGTTAAGATCTCGGATGAAGGTCAGTGTCTAACACCAATAGCCAATATTAACTCATAATAATATAATGGAGTCAGTAAAAGTAATAGCTCAAAAGATATTATGCCCAGCTCGTTTACAGTAATAGAAAAGTAGACATGATTTTCAGGTATAACAGTAAAGCCCACATCTTGCACCGGAGTCACCAAAAAAAATGAGTATATTAGAACAATTGTGATTTTTTTTCCAAAACCTTCGACAACAGATAAGACATTTCATTATCATATAGCATGAGGAAAGTACATCTCTATGCCTACATGTCAATATGCATGTCAAGTCATCAATTATCATATACCGTCTATCATGAGAAATATACATCTCAATGCCTACATGTCAATTGTACATGTCAAATCATGGATGTCACTATATCGTCTAGCATAATGAATATGCATCTCAATGCCAACATGCCAAGTATGCATGTCAAATGAATAATTTCACGGTGATATTCCCAGGTACTATCACCCTCAACATACTCAAGCTGTCTGTCTAAATTGCCCACTTAATCGCGCACACACAATCACTCAGCACTATACGGGTGCTTGGCTCATAATTTCAAGGTGATATTCCCAGGTACTCTCACCCTCAACGTACTCAAGCTGTCTGTCTCAATTGCCCACTTTATCACACACACACAATCACTCAACACTATACGGGTGCCTGGCGCATAAGCCCCTCACAAAAGAATGTGTATATATATCACTGGGTTTGCGCTTACTGTTGGCATGTCAGACTCCGAAGGGACGGATCCGGCCCAAGCGCTAAATAAATGCATATAAGGCTTGCCGCAACGTGCACTCCGATACACGATAATAATAAAGCCAATAAGGCCTACTGCGGCGTGTATCCCGATCCACGATAATAATAATAATAATAATAATAATAATAATAATAATAATAATAATAATAATAATAATAATAATAATAATAATAATAATAATAATAATAATAATAATAATAATAATAATAATAATAATAATAATAATAATAATAATAATAATAATAATAATAATAATAATAATAATAATAATAATAATAATAATAATAATAATAATAATAATAATAATAATAATAATAATAATAATAATAATAATAATAATAATAATAATAATAATAATAATAATAATAATAATAATAATAATAATAATAATAATAATAATAATAATAATAATAATAATAATAATATATATATATATAATAATAATAATAATAATAATAATAATAATAATAATAATAATAATAATAATAATAATAATAATAATAATAATAATAATAATAATAATAATAATAATAATAATAATAATAATAATAATAATAATAATAATAATAATAATAATAATAATAATAATAATAATAATAATAATAATAATAATAATAATAATAATAATAATAATAATAATAATAATAATAATAATAATAATAAGAAGAAGAAGAAGAAGAAGAAGAAGAAGAAGAAGAAGAAGAAGAAGAAGAAGAAGAAGAAGAAGAAGAAGAAGAAGAATAAGAATAAGAATAAGAATAATAAGAATAATAATAAGAATAATAATAATAAGAATAAGAATAATAATAATTCAAGTTTTTTATCAAGAAAATTGATTTGTTCAATCTCTCAAATACATGTTTAACAAAGATTTTAAACATGATGCCTCGAAATTAATATTTGCAAGGTGGCAAGCTCAATTAGCCCCCTTCGACTTCGACTTCGAAATTCAGTATAAAAAAGGAGTTGATAATTCTCTTCCAGATTTCTTATCTCGTGAATATTTGCAGGATGGAACCCCCATGGGGTAGAAATACAGGTAGAAGACGGGGAAGATCATCCCCACATTCCCAAGGGAGAACTGTTACGACCCGGCCGGTCGTTTTGAGAGTAATAGCCCCGATCCCCTATTAACTGCTTTCCCCAAATGTTTTTCTGCTATTGTGACTTGCCGGGATGATTGGTTTTGAGTTTCGGAGTGTTTTGGGACACTTAGTCCCCAAATGAGAGCTTAAGTCTTAGGATTTGGACCGTAGTCGGAACTGTGTAAAGACGTATTTGGAATGGAATTCTGTCAACTCCGTTAGCTCCGTTGAGTGATTTTGGGGTTAGGAGCGCATCCAGAATGTGTTTTGGGGGTCTATAGCAGATTTAGGCTTGAATTGGCGGAAGCTAGTTTTTCGACGATTTCGGCTGATAGTGGAAATTTTGATATCGAGCTTGGAATGGAATTCCGAAAGTGGCTGTAGGTTCGTAATGTTGATTATGACTTGTGCGCAAAATTCGAGGTCAGTCGGACGTGATTTGATAGGTTTCGACATCGGTTGTAGAATTTTGAAGTTTTAAGTTCTTTAAAATTGAATTGTAGGATGATTCGTGATTTTTGTGTTGTTTGATGGGATTTGAGAGCTCGACTAAGTTCGTAAGGTGTTTTAGGATTGGTTGGTATGTTTGGTTGAGGTCCCGGGGGCCTCGGGTGTGTTTCGGATGCTTAACAGGTGAAAACTTGGACCTAGAGGAATTTCTGAACTTTGTTGGTTCTGGTGTTTTCGCACCTGCGCAAAAGAGACCGCAGGTGCGCGAGCCGCACATGCGGAGATGGAAGCGCAGATGAGATAAATCGAGAGTTGGTCTGGGATCGCAGGTGCGAGGAAGTTTCCGCATCTGCAATACCCGCAAATGCGCAAGATGCGCAGAAGCGGAAGGGACTCCGCAGGGGCGAGGGCGCAGATGCGGCCCTTTCGTCGCAGGTGCGAAGGCAGAGGGGGTAAGTGAGTTGTGCAGATGCGCACGTTTTCCGCACAAGTGCACCCCCAGGTGAGGAAATACCTGGGCAGTGATTAAAACCTAAGGGCTTCGCGATTTTTATCATTTTTGGCTTTGCAAACTCGGGTTGGGGCGATATTTGAGAGCATTTTTGAGGCATTTCTTGAGGTAAGTTCCTTGTGCTTATTTTTGGTCAATAATCTTGCCTTGCCATGTATCTTCCCACCTAGTTAATGTATATTTAAGGTGGAAATTGGAAGTTGGAGACTAGGGATTTGGGAGTTTGAATTGTGGATTGGAGGACCATTTGGTGTCGGATTTTAGTAAATTTGATATGGTTAGACTCGTGAGTGAATGAGCTTTCTAGTTTAGTAATTTTTGTCGGGTTTCGAGACGTGGGCCCCGAGGGCCGGGTTTGAGCCAATTTCGGGTTTTGGCCTAATTTTGTAGTTTTTCTTGTGGGATTCATTCCATTAGCGCGTATTGATGGTATTGTACTGTTTTGAATAGATTCGGGCCATTTGGAGTCGGATACTCATGGAAAGAACGTGATATGAAGTTGATTAGAGCAGTTCGAGGTAAGTGGCTTGCCTAACCTTGTCTTGGGGACTTTTCCCTTAGGATATCTTGATATTATTTGGTGTGTGGGCGCCGTGTACGTGAGGTGACGAGTACGTACACTGGCTATTATTGCAAAAATCATGTTTAACCTTTTTAAATCATAAATTGCTTCTCTTATTAATGTACTAATATGTTTAACTGTGTAGTTTAGACTAGAAAAGCATGCTTATGTGTTTTCACTGCCTAATTGATATTCTGTGCGTCATGTTCAGTTAAGTCCTTATTTGCCTTATCTGTGTCCAGTATAAACTGTATAACTCGATGTCATACCTGTCACTTCATCTTTCGTTGCATATTTAAATTGGGACTACGGACGTATTCCGGGAGATCCCCTTGTATTGCATATTTACTTTGGGACTACGGACGTATTCCGGGAGATCCCCATGTACTGCATATTTACTTTCGGACTACGGACGTATTCCGGGAGATCCCCCTATACTGCATATTTACTTTGGGACTACGGACGTATTTCGGGAGATCCCCCCTGTACTGCATATTTACTTTGGGACTACGGACGTATTCCGGGAGATCCCCCATGTACTGCATATTCATTTGAAACTACTGGACGGTATCCCGAGAGATTTCCCACTGTGTTTACCTTGTTTTTAGCCGAGGGCTCTCTTAACTGTTAAATTTTTGAGAATTTCTTTAACTGTGTTACCGTAAATTCTACTTATATCTTTTACTGTTTAATTTATTATATTTACTCTGGTAGGGCCTTGACCTGACCTCATCACTACTCGATCGAGGTTAGGCTTGGCACTTACTGGATACCATTGTGGTGTACTCATGCCCTTCCCTGCACATGTTTTCGTGCGCAGATCCAGGTGCGAGCTATCAGCCTCGAGGTTAGTACATGCTGCTGATTCTAAGAGACTTCAAGGTACCTCTGCTTGCGTCTGCAGATCTTCGGAGTCCCCTTCTACTCCCTCGTCTAGAGATTTTCCTTATTATCTTCAGACTTTTGTATAGAGCTACATAGATTATAGCAGCTTGTGACTTAGTGATATTCTTGGTCTTGGGAAATTATTTTGTATATGCCGAGTGGTACTACTCTTGGCTATTTATAATATGTTGTTTATCTTTAAAATGTTGTGTTTCTTTATATTTTTCTCAATATTAGGCTTACCTAGTCGTAAAGACTAGGTGCCATCACGACACCTTACAGAGGGATAATTTGGGGTCATGACAAGTTGGTATCAGAGCACTAGGTTCGTAGGAGTCGCGAGTCACAAGCCAGTTTATTAGAGTCTCACGGATCGGTGCGGAGACGTCCGTACTTATCTTCGGGAGGCTATGTAACTGTTAAGAACAATCATATTTCTTTGATTTCCTTGTCGTGCGAGTTATTGACACCAAAAATTCTAAGATTCTATTGTATTCTTTCTCACAGATGGTGAGGACCCGCAATGGGAGGACCGACGATCAGGCACCCGAGCCCCCACCAGAGCCACTAGAGGCCGGGGTCGGGGTAGAGGACGACCATGCGGTGCAGCCCGAGCACCTACGATAGCTGCGTTAGAGGAGTCCCTAACAGCTCCAACAGGAGGGCCAGCGCCAAAGATCCCTATTCTACTCCAGCTCTCCAGGAGACTTTTGCTCAGTTCTTGAGCATGTTCAACACTCTGGCTCAGGCTGGACTATTTTCGATAGCTCCCGCTACATCTCAGGCCGGGGGAGGGGCACAGACTCTCGCAGCCCGCACCCCTGAGCAGAGGGTCTAGGTTGATCAAGCCCCAGAGTATATTCCTATGCCCCCAGTGGCTCCGGTTCCGCATGAGATCAGGGTAGCTGCTTCTGAGGCAGAGCAACTCAGACGTGAGAGGTACAAGAAGTACCACCCACCTACTTTCAGCGGACTAGCTTCAAATGATGATCTGGGTTTTCTTGAGGAGTGTCATCGTATTCTCCGCACTATGGGCAATGTGGAGACAAGTGGGGTTTCTTTCACCGCTTTCTAGCTGAGGGGAGCAGCATATCAGTGGTGGCGTGCCTATGAGCTGAGTAGTCCGGACGAGGCAGCCTCACTCACTTGGACTCACTTTTCAGAGATGTTCTTGCGTGAGTATGTTCCTCAGAGCCTCTGGGATGCTTGGCGCGCAGAGTTCGAGCAGTTGCTTCAGGGTTCTATGACTGTGTCGGAGTATGCAGTCTGTTTCAGTGGGTTAGCTCGCCATGCACCGACTCTGGTTGCTACAGTCATAGAGAGGGTTTGTCACTTCATTGAGGGACTCCACCCCAGTATTCGGACCAGTATGGCTAGGGAGTTGGGGATGGACATCACTTATCAGCAGGCAGTGAGTATTGCCAGGAGAGTGGATGGCATGTTCTCCCATGACCGAGAGGAGAGAGAGGCCAAGAGGTCTCGAGAGACTGGTCATTATTCAGGAGCTTGTGCACCAGCAGCACGCTATGGTAGGGGTTTTGTGAGTCGCCTGTTCATTCAGCTCTTCCAGCAGCCAACGGTGTCCCAGCTCCTCCTAGACCTCAGGAGCCCTATTATGCACCGCCAGTAACTAGTATGCCTCCTACTCGAGGTGCTATTACCGGCCAGTCCAGCATGCCAGGTCCGAGTCAGTCTCAGCCGCCGCATCCTCCGAGAGGTTGTTTTGAGTGTGATGACACTCGTCACCTGGTTAGAGATTGCCCCAGAGCCATAAGGGGTGCACCTCCACAGACTTATCAGCCTCCACGTGCTCCACCGGGCCCTCTGGCCATTCTTCCAGCACCAGCTGTTACCCCACCTCCTCTGCCAGCTCGAGGTGGAGGTCAGGGAGGTTGAGGTCGCCCTAGAGGGGGAGGCCAGGCCAGGTACTATGCCCTTCCAGCCCGTTCAGAGGTCGTTGCTTCAGATTCAGTTATCACAGGTATCGTCCTCGTCTGTCATATGGATGCATCAGTATTATTTGACCCAGGCTCTACGTATTCATATGTGTCTTCTTATTTTTCTCCACATTTGGGGGTATCTCGGGATTCTTTGAGTTCCCCTATTAATGTATCTACTCTTGTGGGAGATTCTTTCATTGTGGACCGCGTATATCAGTCGTGTTTGATTGCTCTTAGTGGTTTTAAGACCAGAGCCTATTTGTTATTTCTCAGTATTGTAGATTTTGATGTTATCTTGGGCATGGACTGGTTGTCGCCCCATTATGCTATTCTTGATTGTCACGCTAAGACCGTGACGCTGGGTATGCCAGGTTTGCTGAGATTAGAGTGGAGAGGTACCTTAGAGTATACTCCCCGAAGGGTCATTTCATTTCCTAAAGCTCAGCGAATGGTTGAGAAGGGGTGTGATGCGTATTTGGCCTTTGTGAGAGATGTCAGTATTGATACCCCTATAGTTGAGTTAGTTCCAATAGTGAGAGACTTCCTAGATGTGTTTCCAGCTGATCTTCCGGGCATGCCGCCCGACAGAGATATTGATTTTGGCATTGATTTGTTGCCGGGCACTCAGCCCTTCTCTATTCCTCCATATCGTATGGCTCCTCTTGAATTAAAGGAGTTGAAGGAGCAGTTGCAGGAGTTGCTTGATAAGGGTTTCATTCGGCCTAGTGTGTCACCTTGGGGTGCTCCGGTCTTATTTGTAAAGAAGAAGGATGGTTCTATGCGTATGTGTATTGATTATCGGCAGTTGAACAAGGTTACAGTGAAGAACAGGTATCCTTTGCCTCGCATTGATAATTTATTTGATCAGTTGCAGGGTGCTAGGGTGTTTTCCAAGATTGACTTGCATTCTGGCTATCATCAGTTGAAGATTCGGGAGCCGGATATCCCGAAGACTGCTTTCAGGACTAGATATGGTCACTATGAGTTTCTTGTCATGTCATTTGGCCTGACCAATGCCCCAGCAGCCTTTATGAATTTGATGCACAGTGTATTCCAGCCTTATCTTGATTCCTTCATCATTATGTTTATTGACGACATCCTGGTATATTCCCGGTCTTGGGAAGATCATGAGCAACACCTAAGGACCGTGCTTCAGACTTTGAGGGAGAAGAGGTTGTATGCAAAATTTTCTAAGTGTGAATTCTGACTTGATTCAGTGTCTTTTTTGGGCCACATAGTGTCTTGTGATGGGATCAAGGTAGACCCGAAGAAGGTTGAGGCAGTGCAGAGTTGGCCTAGACCGTCATCAGCTACGGAGATCCGTAGTTTCCTTTGTTTGGCAGGGTATTACTGTCGCTTTGTGGAGGGATTTTCATCCATTGCAGCACCTATGACTAGGCTGACCCATAAGGGTAGTCCGTTCAGGTGGACCGATGGGTGTGAGCAGAGCTTTCAGAAGCTCAAGACAGCTTTGACTATAGCCCCAGTATTAGTATAGCCTACAGGTTCAGGGTCATACACTGTCTATTGTGATGCCTCGAGGATTGGTCTTGGAGCGGTATTGATGCAGGACAGTAGGGTGATTGCCTACGCGTCTAAATAGTTGAAGGTGCATGAGAAGAATTATCCAGTTCATGATCTCGAGTTAGCAGCTATTGTTCACGCCCTGAAGATCTGGCGTCATTATTTGTACGGTGTTCCCTGTGAGATTTACACTGATCACCGAAGTTTGCAGTACTTGTCCAGGAAGAAGGACCTTAATTTGCATCAGCGGAGGTGTTTGGAGCTACTTAAAGACTATGATATCACTATATTATACCACCTGGGGAAGGCCAATGTAGTGGCCGATGCCTTGAGTCGTCGGGCAGAGAGTTTGGGGAGCTTGGCATATCTTCCGACAGCTGAGAGGCCCTTAGCCTTGGATGTTCAGGCCTTAGCCAACCAGTTCGTGATATTGGATATTTCAGAGCCTAGCCGGGTATTAGCTTGTGTGGTTGCTCGGTCTTCTCTTTATGACCGTGTCAGGGAGCGCCAGTATGATGATCCTCATCTTCTAGTTCTTCAGGACAGGGTTCGGCGAGGTGATGCCAGAGATGTGACTATTGGTGATGACGGTGTGATGAGGATGCAGGGCCGGATCTGTGTGCCCAATGTAGATGGGCTTCGGGAGTTGATTCTCGAGGAGGCCCACAGCTCGCAGTACTCCATTCATCCCGGTGCCGCAAAAATGTACCAGGACTTGAGGCAGCACTATTGGTGGAGAAGAATGAAAAAGGACATAGTTGGGTTTGTGGCCAAGTGTCTCAACTATCAGCAGGTTAAATATGAGCATCAGAGACCGGGTGGATTACTTTAGAGGTTAGAGATCCCAGAGTGGAAGTGGGAGCGGATCACCATGGACTTTGTAGTTGGACTTCCATAGACTTTGAGGAAGTTTGATGCTATTTGGGTGATCGTGGATCGGCTGACCAAGTCAGCCCATTTCATTCTGGTGCTGACTACATACTTTTCGGAGAGGTTGGCTGAGATTTATATCAGAGCGATTGTCCACCTTCATGGTATTCCAGCATCCATCATTTCAGACAGAGGTACACGGTTTTGGAGAGCCGTACAGCAGGAGTTGGGTACTTGGGTGGAGTTGAGCGCAGCCTTTCACCCTCAGACGGACGGATAGTCCGAGCGCACAATTCAGATTCTTGAGGATATGCTCCGTGCCTGTGTGATGGAGTTTGGAGGGTCATAGGACCGATACTTTCCACTTGCAGAGTTCGCTTACAACAACAGTTACCAGTCCAGCATTCAGATGGCACCGTATGAGGCTTTGTATGGTAGGCGGTACCGGTCCCTAGTGGGATGGTTTGATCCGGTCGAGGCCCGATTGTTGGGTACAGATTTGGTCTAGGATGCCCTGGATAAGGTGATGGTGATTCAGGAGAGACTTCGCACAGCCCAATCCAGGCAGAAGAGTTATGCAGACCGTAAGGTTAGTGATTTGGCGTTTATGGTTGGTGAGCGGGTCTTGCTTCGGGTATCGCCTATGAAGGGTGTCATGAGGTTCGGGAAGAAGGGCAAGCTGAGCCCGAGGTTCATCGGTCCTTTTGAGATATTGCAGCGAGTTAGGAAGGTTGCTTATGAGCTTGCCTTGCCTCCCAGCCTAGGAGGAGTTCACTCGGTATTCCATATGTCTATGCTTCAGAAGTATCACGGTGATCCGACTCATGTATTGGATTTCAGCTCCGTCTAGTTGGACAAAGATCTATCTTATGTTAAGGAGCCAGTAGCCATTTTGGACAGGCAGGTCGGAAAGCTCAGGTCAAAGAATATTGCTTCAGTAAAGGTCCAGTGGAGGGGTCAGCCGGTCGAGGAGGCGACTTGGGAGACCGAACAGGATATGTGCAGCCAGTACCCTCATCTTTTCACAGTTTCAGGTATGTCTTTATACTCGTTCGAGGATGAACGATTGTTTTAAAAGGGGGAGGATGTAACGACCCGGCCGGTCGTTTTGAGAGTAATAGCCCCGATCCCCTATTAACTGCTTTCCCCAAATGGTTTTCTGCTATTGTGACTTGCCAGGATGATTATTTTTGAGTTTCGGAGTGTTTTGGGACACTTAGTCCCCAAATTAGAGCTTAAGCCTTAGGATTTGGACCGTAGTCGGAACTATGTGAAAACGGATCTATAATGGAATTCCGTCAACTCTGTTAGCTCCGTTGAGTGATTTTGGGGTTAGGAGCGTGTCCGGAATGTGTTTTGGGGGTCTGTAGCAGATTTAGGTTTGAATTGGCGGAAGCTAGTTTTTTGGCGATTTCAGCCAATAGTGGAAATTTTGATATCGAGCTCGGAATGGAATTCTGAAAGTGGTTGTAGGTTCATAATGCTGATTATGACTTGTAATTCGAGGTCAATCGGACGTGATTTGATAGGTTTCAACATCGGTTGTAGAATTTTGAAGTTTCAAGTTCTTTAAAATTGAATTGTAGGATGATTCGTGATTTTTGCATTGTTTGATGGGATTTGTGAGCTCGACTAAGTTCGAAAGGTGTTTTAGGATTGGTTGGTATGTTTGGTTGAGGTCCCGGGGGCCTCGGGTGTGTTTCGGATGCTTAACGTGTGAAAACTTGGACTTAGAGGAATTTGTGAACTTTGCTGGTTCTGGTGTTTTCGCACCTGCGTAAAAGAGACCGCAGGTGCGCGAGCCGCACATGCGGAGATGAAAGCGCAGATGCGATAAATTGAGAGTGTAACGACCCGGCCGGTCGTTTTGAGAGTAATAGCCCCGATCCCCTATTAACTGCTTCCCCCAAATGTGTTTCTGCTATTGTGACTTGCCGGGATGATTGGTTTTGAGTTTCGGAGTGTTTTGGGACACTTAGTCCCCAAATGAGAGCTTAAGCTTTATGATTTGGACCGTAGTCAGAACTGAGTGAAGACGGATCCGGAATGGAATTCTGTCAACTTCGTTAGCTCCGTTGAGTGATTTTGGGATTAGGAGCGCATCCGGAATGTGTTTTGGGGTCTGTAGCAGATTTAGGCTTGAATTGGCGGAAGCTAGTTTTTCGGCGATTTCGACCGATAGTGGAAATTTTGATATCGAGCTCATAATGGAATTCTGAAATGGTTGTAGGTTCGTAATGTTGATTATGACTTGTGCGCAAAATTTGAGGTCAATCGGACGTGATTTGATAGGTTTCGACATCGGTTATAGAATTTTTGAAGTTTCAAGTTCTTTAAAATTGAATTGGAGGGTGATTCGTGATTTTTGCATTGTTTGATGGGATTTGAGAGCTCGACTAAGTTCGTAAGGTGTTTTAGGATTGGTTAGTATGTTTGGTTGAGGTCCCGGGGGCCTAGGGTGTGTTTCGGGTGCTTAACGGGTGAAAACTTGGACTTAAAGGAATTTCTGAACTTTGCTGGTTCTGGTGTTTTTGCACCTGCGTAAAAGAGACCGCAGGTGCGCGAGCCGCAACTGCGGAGATGGACGCACAGATGCGATAAATCGAGAGTTGGCCTGGGGTCACAGGTGTGAGAAAGTTTCCGCATCTGCAATGCCCGCAAATGCGCAAGGATGTTCGCACATGCGCAAGATGCACAGAAGCGGAAGGGACTCCGCAGGCGCGAGCCCAGGTTCCGCAGGTGCGGAAATACCTAGGCAGTGATTAAAACCGAAGGGCTTCACGATTTTTATCATTTTTGGCTTTGCAAACTCAGGTTGGGGCGATTTTTGAGAGCATTTTCGAGGCATTTCTTGAGGTAAGTTCCTTGTGCTTATTTTTGGTCAATAATCTTGCCTTGCCATGTATTTTCCCACCTAGTTAATGTGTATTTAAGGTGGAAATTTGAAGTTGGAGACTAGGGATTTGGGAGTTTGAATTGTGGATTGGAGGACCATTTGGTGTCGGATTTTAGTAAATTTGATAGGGTTAGACTTGTGAGTGAGTGAGCTTTCTAGATTCTTGAATTTTGTCGGGTTTTGAGACGTGGGCCCCGGGGGCCGGGTTTGAGCCAATTTTGGATTTTGGCCTAATTTTGTAGTTTTTCTTGTGGGATTCATTCCATTAGCACGTATTGATGGTATTGCACTGTTTTGAATAGATTCGGGCCATCTGGAGTCGGATACTCTTGGCAAGAACGTGATATCAAGTTGATTTGAGTGGTTCGAGGTAAGTGGCTTGCCTAACCTTATGTTGGGGACTTTCCCCTTAAGATATCTTGATATTATTTGGTGTGTGGCCGCCATGTACGTGAGGTGACGAGTACGTATACGGGCTATTATTGCAAAAATCATGTTTAACCTTTTTAAATCATAAATTACTTCTCTTATTAATTGTACTAATATGTTTAATTGTGTAGTTTAGACTACAAAAGAATGCTTACGTGTTTTAACTGCCTAATTGACATTCGGTGCGTCATGTTTAGTTAAGTCCTTATTTGCCTTATCTGTGTCCAGTATAAACTGTATAACTCGATGCCATACCTGCGATTTTATCTTGCATTGCATATTTAAATTGGGACTACGGACGTATTCCGGGAGATCCCCCTGTACTACATATTTAAATTGGGACTACGGACGAATTCCGGGAGATCCCCCTGTACTACATATTTACTTTGGGACTACGGACGTATTCCGGGATATCCCCATGTACTGCATATTTACTTAGGTACTACGGACGTATTCAGGGAAATCCCCCAGAACTGCATATTTACTTTGGGACTACGGACGTATTCCGGGAGATCCCCATGTACTGCATATTCATTTGAAACTACGGGACGGTATCCCGAGAGATTTCCCACTGTGTTTACCTTGTTTTGAGCCAAGGGTTCCCTTAACTATTAAAATTTTGAGAATTTCTTTAACTGTGTTACCATAAATTCTACTTATATCTTTTACTGTTTAATTTATTATATTTACTCTGGTAGGGCCTTGACCTGACCTCGTCACTACTCGACCGAGGTTAGGCTTGGCACTTACTGGTTACCATTGTGGTGTACTCATGCCCTTCCCTGCACATATTTTTCGTGTGCAGATCCAAGTGCGAGCTATCAGCCTCGGGGTTAGTACGTGCTGCTGATTCTAGGAGACTTCAAGGTACCTCTGCTTGCGTCCGCAGATCTTCGGAGTCCCCTTCTACTCCCTCCTCTAGAGATTTTCCTTATTATCTTCAGACTTTTGTATAGAGCTACATAGATTATAGCATCTTGTGACTTAGTGATATTCCGGGTCTTGGAAAATTATTTTGTTTATGCCGAGTGGTACTACTCTTGGCTATTTAAAATATACTGTTTATCTTAAAAAAAATGTTGCGTTTTCTTTATATTTTCCGCAAATGTTAGGCTTACCTAGTCGTAAAGACTAGGTGCCATCACGACACATTACAGAGGGTTAAGTTGGGTCGTGACAGAGAGTTGGCCTGGGATCGCAGGTGCGAGGAAGTTTCCGCATCTGCGATACCCGCAAATGCGCAAGGATGTTCGCACATGCGCAAGATGCGCAGAAGCGGAAGGGACTTTGCAGGCACGAGGGCGCAGATGCGGCCCTTTCGTCGCAGGTGCGAAGGCAGAGGGGGTAAGTGAGTTGTGCAGATGCGCACGTTTTCCGCACAAGCGTACCCGCAGTTGCGAGCCCAGGTTCCGCAGGTTCGAAAATACCTAGGCAGTGATTAAAACCGAAGGGCTTCGCGATTTTTATCATTTTTGGCTTTGCAAACACGGGTTGGGGCGATTTTTGAGAGCATTTTTGAGGCATTTCTTGAGGTAAGTTCCTTGTGCTTATTTTTGGTCAATAATCTTGCCTTGCCATTTATTTTCCCACCTAGTTAATGTGTATTTAAGGTGGAAATTGGAAGTTGGACACTAGGGATTTGGGAGTTTGAATTGTGGATTGGAGGACCATTTGGTGTCGGATTTATAGTTTTGTGATTTTTGTCGGGTTTCGAGACGTGGGCCCCGGGGGCCAGGTTTGAGCCAATTTCGGGTTTTGGCCTAATTTTATAGTTTTTCTTGTGGGATTCATTCCATTAGCGCGTATTGATGGTATTGTACTATTTTGAATAGATTCGGGCCATTTGGAGTCGGATACTCGTGGAAAAAACGTGATATCAAGTTGATTTGAGCTGTTCGAGGTAAGTGGCTTGCCTAACCTTGTGTTGGGAACTTTTCCCTTAGGATATCTTGATATTATTTGGTGTATGGGCGTCGTGTACGTGAGGTGACGAGTACGTACACGGGCTATTATTGCAAAAATCATGTTTAACCTTTTTAAATCATAAATTGCTTCTCTTATTAATTGTACTAATATGTTTAATTATGTAGTTTAGACTAGAAAAGCATGCTTATGTATTTTAACTGCCTAATTGACATTCTGTGCATCATGTTCAGTTAAGTCCTTATTTTCCTTATCTGTGTCCAGTATAAACTGTATAACTCGATGTCATACCTGTCATTTCATCTTGCGTTGCATATATAAATTTGGACTACGGACGTATTCCTGGAGATCCCCCTGTAGTGCATATTTACTTTGGGACTACGGACGTATTTCGGGAGATTCCCCTGTACTGCGTATTTTGGGAGATCCCCCTGTACTGCATATTTACTTTGGGACTACGGACGTATTCCGGGAGATCCCCCATGTACTGCATATTTTGTATATGCCGAGTGGTACTACTCTTGGCTATTTATAATATGTTGTTTATCTTTAAAATGTTGTGTTTCTTTATATTTTTTGCAATATTAGGCTTACCTAGTTGTAAAGACTAGGTGCCATCACGACACCTTACGGAGGGATAATTTGGGGTCGTGATAAGAACATCCCCTTCAGGATCATCATACGGATCCACATCAAACTCCCTAGTTATACAAATGGGAAGAAGAAGCCTGACCAATGAGAAGATATCTCTCAGAGGGTCTTTAAACAAGAGTAAGAACAATTTGAGGTTCTTATTTGCTTCCAGACGCAGAGGCAATATCAGTTGTCTTCTTGCTAGTACTCATATCCTTTATCAAAATAGTTAATTCATCAAGTTTTTTATCAAGAAAACTGATTTGTTCACCCAAAACTTTAACATATAAACTCAAATAATTATTTTGAGAAATCAAATTATTAATTTCTGCGATGCTGACTGCAGCAACATCTTCATCAATAAATTTTTGAAATGCAGTAAATGTAATACCTGTATTATTTGGTAAAACAAAAGGTTCTTGAGGAGGGTATATTGCTTTAGTAATATTGCCCTTCCCATCTTTATAAGATCTTTCTAAAACGTTTATATAAAGCGGTAAATAAGTGGTTATAAACCAAGGAACAAAATACATAATTTGATTATGTAGAGCACAAGTTTCATAAAACTCTTGACAAATATTATTTAAATCCTCTTTACTATAAGTATAAAAAAAACCAAGTTTTAAACCGGTTCCATTTATTACAAAAAAATTCTTTTTGAATATATTTTCTAGCTTGTGACCCTGGGCTAAAATCTATTTGGTGTGGGATCATTAAGTATCATTGGGGTTGAAATCCATTTCGGATGCAGAAGGAATATCCTTATCAGAAATATTATTACTATCCTGAACAATATTTGTTTGGGGGTTAATCTTAACCCATTCAACTGGCTTATCACCCATTTTGGTAGAAATTGTACGCAAAGATGCAGCACGATTTCTTGCTGGTCCATAGACTGGTTCAACATGTGAAATATGTTAAATATCAGGCAACAGTCTACGATTAGTAAATGAATGCCTATTATAACTAGGACTAATAGCAAGCAAAAATCTATTATTAGAAAATGACTGCCTATTATAAGTGGAACTATTATCATCAAATTGAATGCAAATCCTACCATCCGAATTTTGAGTAATATGAGAATATTCCGTATTACTGACAGTATTAGTAATCTGACTAGGGGATATAACCGAATCCAAAGTTCAAGTAGTCGGAAAATTAATTTCTTCCCACTTAATATGTCTCCTCGTGGTGACCTTAGACTTTGCAAAATTGGTTTCTACTAATAAAGTCTGATCGGATGTATCATATAGTTTACATCTGGGGATTAACGTAGATAGTAATTTAAAATAAATTCTATATGATAAACATATAAGTTCAGAACCAGGCGTATAATTATAACCATGCGTTTTTACATTTAATGTCAATGCATCAAGTATATTAACATCAGATAGAGATAATTGAAGATTGGGTTGAGTATTAAAATATACTGGACCATAGGCCACAGTAGATTCAATAGAACCCATTAGAGACTGTCTAAAATTTAGATTTCTAGCATCTCTAAGAGCAGCCAAAAACGTCTCTGGTAACCCTTTAAGGGTTAATGGCTTAAAAGAAATTTGAACCATACCAACATGCAGATAATTATACTGATTTTTATATAAATCTACATCTTGTTTGTTTAACAAATGAATAGTCTGTTCAGACGAGTTTAAAGCTAAAGATTGCTCAGTAGTTTTAACTAGTTGTTTTGAAGAAAGTTTATCAAACCATCAATAATCATAAATTGTTCTAATAGGGACTTTAGGAATTGTCCATTTGTTTAACAAATCAAGGTTTTGAGGTATATCTACCTCTTCAAGTCTAGTATTTTTCATACTAGTTTCTCCTATATTCATAATGAGAATAACATATCTATGTCGAATACTTCAGATCTATCTCATTTATACCATGAAAGTTCCTAGGCTCTGATACCATTTAACAGGATAAAGTGTAGGCGGGCGGTAGTCCGCACGGCCATCCCAATCTACCTATTTGGAATTAACTAATTTAGTCGGTCTGAGAGATCACCGGATTAACGGGAACTGGAATTGTTTCGCACCTCAGCTGACTTTTATATGTCCACTGAAGTTTCCACCAGTTAAAGATCTCTATTATAGACTTTCTAAGTAGCTAATTCAGTATCCTTACGTTTAAGGACTGGCGGTAATCCGCACGGTCAGTAAAGGTAAGAGTCGAAATATATAAGAATTTTATATATATTTTGATGACTGTATGGAAGGTTCAACCTTTTACTCAAGCAAGGGGTCTGTCTTAATATAATACATACTCTCATTGAGCCCATGCATCTAGCAGTTCTAACCGTGAAAGAAGATGCCATTTTCAACTCCATTTAACAGGCTAAGATTCACGGCTGGCTAGACGGAGCCACTAAGGCAAAGCCAATAAGAGTAGTGCTATATTAGACTGTACCACCATCTCGAAACCAAGTCAAGAAAAATATATATATAATTCATTTATATTTTGATAGAGGCCAGATCTTTCATGATTTATATAGGAGAGAAATTAGATATTCAACAAAGATATGAAGTCTCTTAGCCGGACATAGTCACGGCCAGATAGGAGAGACTAGAAGAAATACTATAAGTAGAAACAAATACCTTATGAGGCCGGGATGCAAGGCCTGAATACGAAGAACTTGAGATTTTATTTACATGATCTTTGATTACAAAGTAATACTTACAAACTTACAATAGAGAGAGAGAGAGAGAGAGATTTAAGAGAGAGAGAGAGTTTCGGCTTCTGCCTTCTCTCTGAACGAATAAACCTATAAATAGAAAAAGAAAAGGAATCTTTAAACAGTAAAAAGGGTCCCACTGGGTCCCTGTACAATGTTTCTACTGTTAATGAACAATGTTTCTACTCTTGATGAACAGTGTTTCTACTGTTGATGAACAATGTATCTACTGTTGAGCGGGGTCCAGCTACTGGGTCCAGCAATTTCACTGTGCTGTGGGATCCGCTTTACTGTGCTGGTCGCTTTTCTGACTCTTTCATTTTACGGAGGAAATCTTCCACATCTAGTAAGGCTTCATCGGATAATATCTTTTCTGATTCAATAGGTTGAGAGTCTTCTGCGATATTATCATTGCTAGTTTCACTTTGTATTGAAGTGTCTGATTTCTCATATTGGTTGATGGAACGAAGCAAATTTCTTTTTACTTCTTCCAAATAGTCATTAATCATTTCTTCTTTATCCCCTTCTTGAAAGAAGATCTTTCTGGCAATGTGCCTAACTGAGCTATCATCAATTTTCTCTTTCTGAGGGTTGCTGGAATATACTTGGATTTTTATTTTAATGGAATCCAAGAGTTCTTGACCGTATAACGTCTTTGTTTTGGGATATTGTTTCATCAGTTTATCCCAAAAATTATTATAAAAGGTCCTGTATAAACAAGGAATTTGTTCCTCGGTGAATCCTACTTCCGGAGTCCATTTATGAATCCAAGGAATAGAGAATTCTAGGAAGAAATATATTTGATCAATCTTTTCTAAGTAACAGATATGATCTGTGTGGTATAACTCATTTAGAACTGGTGAAACTTTCGTCCATTCTTTCTATAACATAAGAAATGGCTCGGGTAATATCTTTACTGTCGGACCGTGGTATGACCACCAGTTTAAAAACCAATTAGGAATAGGTTCTGCAAATATCTTTGCACACACCTTTACGAACCAAGTGTGCTTATGTCTATCATTATTGTAATAGAGCACTTTATCAAAGGCCTAGATATAATCCCAATAGGTAAAATTCATACGGGACTTATTAAGGCTTATCTGACTTTCTTTCATTGTAGATATTCCCCAGTCTTCAACAGATATAATATGTTTGATGATGATTTTCGAGAAGTTATAAACATTATCGTCTGTGCTATAACCAGAAAAGTGCAAAAATTCTGCACTGCCTGTACTTGTGAGAATAGTCTCATAATAAGAACGGGTTTGTATGACTCACCCGAATAATATAATCCATTTATCAAGTATCTCTGGAATATCTTCCAGGGTTCATCTTTTCTTTGTATCTCAGAATTTTCCAAAAAAAATTCATTTCTTTTTTAGGCAATTTTTCATAGGACTTGATATCATCAGTGTCCTCTTTGGTAATTGAAGCAAACGTATCACTTTGCTTTTGAGCAGCCAAATATGCCTGCAAATGTGCGTATAACGGACTATCTTCTGGAATATCTTCCAGGTGAACGGATGGTCCTATCATTGAGGATTCGCCTCTGAGAGATATCATCTCATTGGTTAGGCTTCTTCTTCCTATTTGTATAACTGGGGAGTTTGATGTGGATCCGTATGACGATCCTGAAGGGGATGTTCTCCCTTGGGAATGTGGGGATGATCTTCCCCATCCTCTACCTCTATTTTAATAATAATAATAATAATAATCCCATACCAAATAGATTTTAGTCCAGGGTTACAAGCTAGAAAATATATTCAAAAAGAATTTTTTTGTGATAAATGGAACCGGTTTAAAACTTGGTTTTTTGATACTTATAGTAAAAATAATTTAAATAATATTTCTCAAGAGTTTTATGAAACTTGTGCTTTACATAATCAAATTATGTATTTTGTTCCTTGGTTTATAACCACTTATTTATCACTTTATATAAAGGTTTTAGAAAGATCTTTCAAAGATGGGAGTGGCAATATTACTAAAGCCATTTACCCTCCACAAGTACCTTTTATTTTACCAAATAATACAGGTATTACATTTACTGCATTTCAAAAATTTATTGATGAAGATGTTGCTGCAGTCAGTATCGCAGAAATTAATAAATTAATTTCTCAAAATAATTATTTGAGTTTATGTTAAAGTTTTGGGTGAACAAATCAGTTTTCTTGATAAAAAACTCGATGATTTAACAGTTTTGATAAAAAATATGAGTACTAGCAAGATTTTAACTGATATTGCCTCTACGTCAGGAAGCAAATCAGAACCTCAAACTGTTCTTACTCATGATCAAAGACCCCCTGAGATTCAGGATTTTAAATTTAAATCTTTAAATGATTTAGAAGAACTTCTTGATAAAAGGTTATCCGGTTTGAATATCAAACCTATTGATTTATAAAAGATTTTGCTGATAAATTAGATACTACTTTTGATTACAAAAATAAAGTTTGGTCAGAGTTTAATAAACTCAGAGGTTATCCCAAAAAGAATAGTAGGCATGCTGATAAACCCAGAATGCAAACTTATTATTACGATCGTCCTACTCCTCAAGATGTCTTAATAGAGGAACGTGATTGGAATCAGACTAATACGTCTTATAGTGATTCCAAAATTTATGAGTGGAATCTTGATGGATTGACTGATAGACAATTAACTATTCTTGTGCATAGAATGCTTATGTATGCAACTATCTGTATGAGTGTGAAAAATACAGATAGAACTATTTGCAAAATGATTGTTGCAGGTTTTACTGGCCAACTTCGTGACTGGTGGGATAATTATTTGACTACTGATGAAAAGTTAATGGTTATTAATGCTATAGCCACTGACGAAGGAATTGATAACTTAGGCATGGCTCTTGTGAAAAATAGAGAAGATGTTGTTTATACCCTTGTTCTTACAATATTAGAATACTTCAATGGTAGATTTACCAATCAGCATGAGACAGTTCGTACCCTACTTAATGGTCTTAGATGTAGGACCTTAGGTGAATTCAGATGGTATAAAGACACCTTTACGAGTAGAGTTATGGAGTTACCAGAAAATAAGTTCGACCATTGGAAAGCTAAGTTTATAGATGGCCTTCCCTCATTATTTGCTGAAAGAGTTAGAAAGACTCTAAGAGGTAGCTTTGGTGAAATTCCGTACAAAGATTATACCTATGGTAAGTTGATAGGGATTTGCACACAGGAAGGGTTAAACCTGTGCAATGAGTTGAAATTATCTAGACAGCTTAAGATGGATAAGCTTAAGGAAAGAAACCAATTAGGAGACTTTTGCATCCAGTTCGGTTTACCCGAGACTTCTACTCATAAGAAGAAGAAACATAAGTATCATAGATACCCTAAACCAGATAGTCCTTATAAGAAAAAGAGATCTAGATATAGATCCAAAGAAGAGCGTGATGCTAAGAAAGCCCATCGCAAGTCCACTAGATTTATCAAAAATAGGTCTAAGCATGATCTTGCTGATATTAAGTGTTATAAATGTGGAAAATTTGGCCATATAGCTCCAAATTGTAAGCTTCAAAAGCTGAGAACCTTAGAACTAGACAATGAGTTACGTGATAAGGTTTATGGTTTGTTATACACTTCTGGATCAGAATCTGATTATTATTATTCTGAGTCAAAATCTGAAGCTGAAATAGATTTACTTGATTTATCTAATAGTGATAAAAATATTAATAATACTTGTGCAGCTTACAAAGGTAATACATGTACCTGTGATGATGATGAATTTTATAAATTGCAATCTCAGTTCCAAGATTTGAACATGAAAACTATTACATCTGATAATGTAATAGAACTTTTAAAAGAAGTTACTGATGATAAACTTCGTGAAAAGATTATAAATTTGGCTGCAAGTAATAGTTCAAGTTCTTCAAATCTTTTTGAAAACTCAAAAAAAGAATTTGAATATTCTGCTCCTTATTCTTTAATAGAGGTTAATAACCGTCTTTTAAATAAAGGTACTACTCCAGCAAGAGATTCTTCTTTCGATGATTTAAAGGTTGAAGTTGAAAACTTGAAACGAGAGATCAAATCTCTTAAACAAAATCAAATAATTTGTGATCATAGGATTACTCAGATTGAGAAAATCAATTCTCCAGCTGAGAAATCTGATGATAAAAATAAAAGTATTTCTAAAAATGATATTTCTTCTGAAAAACCTATTAAGATTAATTCTCAACATGATATGTTTTTGGGAATAATGCAAATTGTCACTGCTCATAGATGGTATATTAAATGTACTATTCTTATTGATAATAGATTTTCTATTACAAACATTGCTATGATTGATAGTGGAGCTGATGTTAGCTGCATTCAGGAAGGTCTAGTACCTACTAAATATTTTCAAAAAACTACTCATATGGTAAAGTCTGCATCAGGACATGCTTTAGATATAGAGTATAAATTACCTAATACTGGTATTTGTCAGAATAAAATCTGCATTCCTCACTTCTTTTTCTTAGTGAAAAATCAGTTATATCCTTCGATTATACTTGGAACACCGTTTATTAACGCTATTTATCCTTTCACTAGCATAGACTCAAAAAGTTTTTCTGCTACTTATAAGGATAAAGAGATAAGTTATACTTTTGTTACAGATCCCGTAACTAGAGATATAAATGCCTCAATTGATATGAAGCAAAGACATATTGATTCATTACAATTGGAATTGTTTAGTATGAATATATTCGATACTTTGAATTCTACTAAAGTGCAGGAAAAGATTAAATTAATTTCCGAAAATATTTCTATTTATATTTGTGCTGAGCATCCCAGTACTTTTTGGAATAGAAAAAAATATATTGTCACTCTGCCATATGAAGATAATTTCTCTGAGGATGATATTCCTACTAAATCTCGACCTTGTCAGATGAACGCTTAACTGGTAGAATTCTGCAAGAAAGAGATTGATAATTTGTTACAAAAGGGTTTGATAAAACCCTCAAAATCTCCTTAGTCCTGCACAGCTTTTTATGTTTATAATGCTGCTGAAAAGGAACGTGGTATTCCTAGATTGGTTATTAATTATAAATCTTTAAATAAGTTTTTAAAGTGGATAAGATATCCAATTCCCAATAAAAAGGATTTATTGTCAAGATTATATGATGCCAATATATTTTCAAAATTTGATTTAAAATCTGGATATTGGCAGATTCAAATATTTAAAGAGCATACTTATAGAACTGCTTTTAATGTTCCATTTGGGCAATATGAATGGAATGTTATGCCTTTTGGTTTAAAGAATGCCCCTTCTGAATTTCAAAAAATCATGAATGATATATTCAATCCTTATCTTGATTTTATCATTGTTTATATTGATGATATTTTGATATTCTCAAAAATATTTGAAATGCATATTAAGCATTTAGATATTTTTAAAAGAATTGTTATACAAAATGGTTTGGTTATTTCAAAACAAAAAATGAGTTTATTCCAAACTAATATTTGATTTTTAGGACATTATATTTGTCAAGGAAAAATTACTCTGATTCAAAGATCTATTGATTTTGCTTCAAAATTTCCCGATGTTATTACTGATAGAACTCAGTTACAAAGATTTTTGAGAAGTTTAAACTATATATCACCTTTTTATAAAAATTTGTCTCGTGATTTAACCCCCTTATATGATAGGCTAAAAAAGGATTATAAAAACCCTTGGACTGATAGTCATACTATTTTGGTTAAAAATATTAAGCAACATACTAAATCTTTACCTTGTTTAACCCTTGCTAATCCTGCATGGTAAAAGATTATCGAGATTGATGCGTCCAATATTGGTTACGGAGGGATTTAAAACAGATAAATCCTAATAATAAGCATGAATATTTGATTAAATTTTACTCTGGAAAATGGTCTGAAGCCCAGAGAAAATACGCTACTGTGGCTCATGAAATGTTAACCATAGTTAAGTGTGTTTTAAAATTCCAAGATGATTTATACAATCAAATGTTTTTGATAAAAACTGACGCACAATCTGTTAAATATATGTTTAACAAATATTTTAAACATGATGCCTCAAAAATGATATTCGCAAGATGGCAGGCTCAATTGGCCCCTTTTGATTTTGAAATTCAATACAAAAAGGGAATTGATAATTCTCTGCCAGATTTCTTATCTCGTGAATATTTGCAGAATGGAACCACCCCCATGGGGTAGAGGTAGAGGTAGAGAATGGGGAAGATCATCCCCACACTCCAAAGGAAGAACATCCCCTTCAGGATCGTCATACGGATCCACATCAAACTCCCCAGTTATACAAATGGGAAGAAAAAGTTTGACTAATGAGAAAATATCTCTCAGAGGCGATTCCTCGATGATAGGACCATCCATTCACCTAGAAGATATTCCAGAAGATAGTCCGTTATACGCACACTTGCAGGCATATTTGACTGCTCAAAAGCAAAGTGATACTTTTGCTTCTATTACAAAAGAGGACAATGATGATATCAAGTCCTATGAGAAATTGCCTAAAAAAGAAATGATATTCCTTTTAGAAAATTCTGATATTCAGAGAAAAGAAGAACTATGGAAGATATTCCAAAGGTATTTGATAAATGGATTGTATTATCCGGGTGAGTCATACAAAACCCGTTCTTATTATGAAACTATACTTACCAGTACTGGCAGTGCAGAATTCCAGCACTTTTCTGGTTATAGCACAGACGAGAACGTTTATAACTTCTCAAAGATCATAATCAAACAGATTATATCTGTTGAAGATTGGGGTATATCCACGATGAAAGAAAGGAAGATAAGCCTTTACAAGTCCCGTATGAATTTTACCTATTGGGATTATATCCAGGCCTTTGATAAAGTGCTCTACTACAATAATCATCGACACAAGCATACTTGGTTCGTAAAAGTATGTGCAAAGATATTTGCAGAGCCCATTCCAAATTGGTTTTTAAACTGGTGGTCATACCATGGTCCGACAGTAAAAATATTACCCGATCCATTTCTCATGTTATACAAAGAATGGACAAAATTTTCTCCAGTTATAAATGAATTATACCACACATATCATATTTGTTACCTAGAAAAGATTGACCAGATATATTTCTTTCTGGAATTCTCTATTTCTTGGATTCATAAATGGACTCCAGAAGTTGGATTCACCGAGGAATAGATTCCTTATGTATACAGGACATTTTATAACAATTTTTGGGATAAACTAATGAAAAAGGATCCCAAAACAAAGACGTTATACGGTCAAGAACTCTTGGCCTCCATCAAAACAAAAATCCAAGAATATTCCGGCAACCCTCAAAAGGAGAAGGTTGATGATAGTTCAGTTCGGCATATTGCCAGAAAGATCTCCTTTCAAGAAGGGGACAAAGAAGAAATGATCAACGACTACTTGGAAGAAGTAAAAAGAAATTTGCTTCGTTCCATCAATCAGTATGAGAAATCAGACACTTTGATGCAAAGTGAGACCAACAACGATGATATTGCAGAAGATTCCCAACCTATTGAATCAGAAAAGATATTATCTGATGAAGCCTTACAAGATGCGGAAAAATTCCTCCGCAAAATGAAAGAGATGGAAAAGCGACCAGCACAGTGAAGCCACTGGACCCTACTGCACTGTGAAGCCGCCGTACCCAGCCGCCTTACCCAGCCGCTGGACCCCACTCAACAGTAGATAAACTGTTTCAACAGTAGAAACATTGTTCATCAATAGTAGAAATACTGTTTGCACAATAGAAACACTGCACAGGGAGCCATGTGGGACCCTATTTTACTGTTCATAGATTCTTTTTCTTTTCTATTTAAACGATTCATTCTTTCAGAGAAGGAAGGCAGAAGCCAAACCCCTCTCTCTCTAAAATCTCTCTCTCTCTCTCTCTCTCTCAATTGTAATTAGAAGTTTGAAGTTTGTAATCGAAGAACAAAGTAAATAAAGTGTTCAGTTCTTCATCTTCAGGCCTTACATCCCGACCAAAAAGTACTTATTTCTACTTATAGTTTTTCTTCTAGTCTCTCCTCTATGGCCGTGACTATGTCTGGCTAAGAGACTTCATATCTATGTTGAATATCTAACTTCTCTCCTATATAAACCATGAAAGAGACGACATCTATCAAAATAAAAATGAATTTTATATATAATTTCTTGACTTGGTTTCGAGATGGTTGGTATAGTCTAATATAGCACTACTCTTATTGGCTTTGCCTTAGTGGCTTCGTCTAGCCAGCTGTGAACCTTAGCCCAATGAATGAGTTGAAAAGGGCATCTTCTTTCACGGTTAGAACTGCTAGACACATGGGCTCAATAAAAGTATGTATTATATTAAGACAGACCCCTTGCTTGAGTAAAAGGTTTAACCTTCCATACAGTCATCAAAATATATAAAAAATTCAAGTATATTTCGATTCTTATATCCTTACTGATTGTGCGGATTACCGCCAGTCTTTAAACATAAGGATACTGAATTAGCTAGATTAAGAACTCTCAATCGTGTTAAAATAGAAATCTTTAACTGGTGGAAACCTCGGTGGACATATAATAGTCAGCAGAGGTGTGAAACAATTCCAGTTCCCGACCAATCGGTGATTTCTGTTTTAGCTCAGTTGAGAAGGCCGTGCGGATTACCGCCCGCCACTTGATCCTGTTAAGATGGTATCAGAGCCTAGGAACTTTCATGGTATATATGAGATAGATATGAAATATTCGACATAGAGATGATTTAGGTTTCTATGAATTTGGGAGAAACTAGTATGAAAAATACTAGATTAGAAGAGGTAGATATACCTCAAAATCTTGATTTGTTGAACAAATGGACTATTCCTAAAGTCCCTATTAGAACAATTTATGATTACGGATGGTTTGATAAACTTTCTTCAAAACAGTTAGTTAAAACTACTGAGCAATCTTTAGCTTTAAATTCGTCTGAACAGACTATTCGTTTGTTAAACAAGCATGATTTAGATTTATATAAAAATCAGTATAATTATCTGCATGTTGGTATGGTTCAAATTGCTTTTAAGCCATTAACCCTTAAAGGGTTACCAGAGATGTTTTTGGCTGCTCTCAGAGATGCTAGAAATCTGAATTTTAGACAATCTCTGATGGGTTCTATTGAATCTACTGTGGCCTACGGTCCAGTATATTTTAATACTCAACCCAATCTTCAATTATCTCTATCTGATGTTAATATACTTGATGCCTTGACATTAAATGTAAAAACGGATGGTTATAATTATGCACCTGGTTCTGAACTTATATGTTTATCGAATAGAATTTATTTTAAATTACTATCTACGTTAAACCCTAGATGTAAATTATATGATACATCCGATCAGACTATATTAGTGGAAACAAATTTTGCAAAGTCTAAGGTCACCACGAGGAGACCTATTAAGTGGAAATAAATTAATTTTCCGACTACTTGGACTTTGGATTCGGTTATATCCCCTAGTCAGATTACTAATGCTGTCAGTAATACGGAATATTCTCATATTACTCAAAATCCGGATGGTAGGATTTGCATTCAGTTTGATGATAATAGTTTCACTTATAATAGGCAATCATTTTCTAATAATAGACTTTTGTCTGCTATTATTTCTAATTATAATAGACATTCATTTACCAATCGTAGACTGTTACCTGATATTCAACATATTTCTCCTGTTGAACCAGTCTATGGACCAGCTAGAAATCGTGCTGCATCTTTGCATACAATTTCTACCAAAATGGGTAAGAATAATAATAATAATAATAATAATAATAAAAATAATAATAAAAATAATAAAAATAAAAATAATAATAATAATAATAATAATAATAATAATAGTAGTAATAGTAATAGTAATAGTAATAGTAATAGTAATACTAATACTAATACTAATAACAACAACAACAACGACAACGACGATGACGACGACGACGACGATGACGACGACGACGACAACGACAACAACAACAAGAACAACAATAACAACAACAACAACAACAACCATAACAACCACAACCACAACAACAACCACCACAACCATAACCACAACCACAACAACCACAACCACAACCACAACGATGAGGACGACGACGATAACGACAATGACAACGACGACGACAATGACGACGAGGACGACGACGACAACGATAACGATAACGACAACTACAACAACAACAACCACAACCACAACCACAATAACAACAACAACAACCACAACAACAACCACCACTACTACAACCACAACCACCACCACCACGACGACGGCGACGACGACGGCGACGACGACGACGGCGACGACGATGATGACGACGACGGCGACGACGGCGACGGCGACGACGACGACGATGACGACGACAACAACAACAACAACAACAACAACAATAATAACCAAAACAACAACCACAACCACAACAACAACCACAACAACAACAACAACAATAACAACAACAACAACCACAACAACCACAACAACCACAACAACAACAACAACAACAACAACAACCACAACAACAACAACAACCACAATAACAACCACAACAACAACAACAACAACCACAACCACAATAACAACAACAACAACCACAACAACAACCACAAAAATAACAACAACAACAACCACAACAACCATAACCACAACAACAACAACAACCACAACAACAACAACAACCACAACAACAACAACAACAATCACAACAACCACAATAACAACAACAACCACAACAACAACAACAATAACAACAACAACAACAAAAATAACAGCAACAACAACAACCACAACAACCACAAAAAACAACCATAACAACCACAACAACAACAAAAAAACAAAAACAACAACAACCACAACAACCACATCCACAACAACAACCACAACAATAACCATGACAACAATGACAACAACAACAACAAGAACAACAACAACAACAACAACCACAACCACAACAACAATAACCACAACAACCACAACCACAACAACAACAACAACAACAACAACGACAACGACAACGACAACGACAATGACAATGACAAAGATAACGACGACGACAACGACGATGACAATGACGACGACAACGATGATGACAACGACAACAATGACAACGACAACAACCACAACAACAACAACAACAACAACCAACAACAACAACAACAATAATAATAATAATAAAGCAGTATGGCCTGCTGCATCGTACAACCCGATCCCCAACAACACTCTCGACTCGGCTCTATGGACCATCTCAGTCATCAACCTCTTAGTCTCAAGGGCTCACAATCTCATACCACTCAACCCAACAACTCCACATATGGAAAACAACAATCAGATCATGTGAAGTAGCGATGAATGATGAACAGAGATTGAGATATGTTATGCAAATGAAGAACCATGACTGAGTGTATAATTATAGTTAAATCAGATAACTGAAGACAACAGAAATAGCCTCACTGGGTCTCAATCAAATAAGCACATAGCCTAAACATGATTTTCTTTTTAACATGAATCAGAGCTCAAATAATCAATCAAGTAGAGGAAAAATACGAATATAACAGGATGTGATAGCAAAACAAGTCTGATAATAGTCTAAAAGTCAACTTGAGTTATGATTACCCGGTGCACGCCCACACACCCGTCATCTAGAATGTGTGTCACCCTAATACGTCTCTTATAATATAGTTCCCAAGGTTAATACCCTCAAATCCAAGTTTAGATATGTTACTTACCTCGAACAAGCCAAATCCAATACCGAGCAAGCCAAACAATACTCTAGAAACGCCATCCCGCGTGTATCATCCTCTGAACAACTCAAAACTAGCCAAAAACAACTCAAAAACGTCAAATATTACCTATGGAAACAATCCCAAATAATAAAGGTCGAATTTTTACACATTTACTCAAAGTCAACCAAAATGCTAAACTCGGGCCTGCACCTCGGAACCCGACAAAACTCACAAAATTCGATAACCCATTCAATTACGAGTCCAACCATACTAATTTCACTTAAATCCGACTCCGAATCGATGTTAAAAACTCAAAAATTCACTTGAAGAAAGTTTAAACAAAACCCCCCAATTTCTCTTTAAAATTCAACATCCAAATACCACAATCGAAGATACATTCATGAAATATAATCAAAACCAAGTAGAAAAGACTTACCCCAAACCATGTGGTGAAAATCGCCTCCAAAATCGCCCAAATGCGAGCTACATAGCTTAATATATAATAAAATGTCTAAAACCTTCGAAATAGAGTACTTTATACACTGCTCTAGAGGTACCCTTCACGAATGCGGAAGCACCCTCGCGTTCGCAATGAACAAAAACTCACCGCCACAAAAATACCCTACGTGTTTGTGGCATAGATCTCGCGAACGTGATGGACAACAGATCCTGACCTTCACGAATACGGCTATTACTTCGTGAACGCGTAGACGTTTCCTCCAGCTCCTCAACTCAACTCTATGCGAATGCTATCTGGCTGACGCTAACACGATGCTCAGGCCTCGTAAAGGTACGCGAACGCAATTATCCAGTCGTGATCGCGATGAAGAAAATACCCAGCTCCCATAATACACTATGCGATCGCGAAGAAGATCTGAAGCACCAGAAATCTGCAGTGCCGAAGAACTTGGAAATCTGAAACTCACTTGAGCCCCATGTACCCTGTCCGAACATGCTAACAAGTCCCAAAATATAACACGGACCTACTCGAGACCTCAAATTTCACATAGCAACATAAAAATCACGAATTGTACTTCAAATCAAACTTTATGAACTTTTGAACTTTCAACTTCTAAAACTCGTGTCGAACCATATCAAATCAATCCGGAATGACCTCAAATTTTGCACACAAGTTTCAAATGACATAACGAACATATTCTAACTCTCGGAATAATAATTCGAACTCGATATCATCAAAGTCAACTCTCGGACAAACTTATGAAATTTTCAAACCTTCAAATTTCCAACTTTCGCCAGTAGTGTCGAAACCTTCTAGAAATATCCAAATGCAAATTAGGGCATACTCCCAAGTCCAAAATCACCATCCGGACCTAACAAAATCACCAAAACTCCAATCTGGGGTCAAATACACAAAAGTCAAACTTAGTCAACTCTACCAACTTGAAGCGTCAAACATGAAAATTATTCTTCCAAACCAATTCCGAATCACCCAAAAACCAAAATCGACGATACACACAAGTCATAATACAAAATGCAAAGTTACTCATGCTCTCAAACTGTTGGACAGAGTGCAAATATTCAAAATGACCATTTGAGCCGTTACAAGTAATGTGCGAAGGGATTCATTGACCAACTCCAAAAGGAAAGTTCTAGTTGTGGCTTCGAAAAATTATGCCAGGTGCAAGGTTGATCTCAAAATCAAGATCATAAAATAGACCTTCTAGTTTCAAGTGATCCCTCAATTTAAGAGAGGGATTGTTAAATGTTATTGTTTAATTACTTTATTAGTTAATATTTTAGTTGACCAAGTCTTCAGAAATTCCTTTAGTTTAATGAGTAGAATCTTTGTATTCGTTAGCTAGTTGAGTGATAGTAGGATTTAGTAGACTATTATCCTATATTTACGTATTTTCTTTTAAGTAAAAGCTCTACTTAAGGAGCTCAGTTGTTGCAATTTAGTGTATGAGTTTTTTTTAGCTAATTCAAACATACTTAAATTATTTTCTTTTATTTTCCATAGTTGCATTGTTTAGTTGCAAAAAATAAAATTGAAGACTCTTTTCATTTAATATTTTCCTCTATTACGGGAGAAAAGAGAATATCGTCACACCGCTTTTTTTTTACCTTACCAACCCCTTTAAAAGAAATAAAGTATTTATAAAAGTTCAAAAGGGTTTTCAACTGAAAAGTGACAAAAAATTATGTTACAAAGGATTTTCAGAGTCGGCACTTGACATTGGTTTCGGTGTGTCAAGTCATTATTTTTTTTTTTTTTTAAAATTTCCCTTTAAAACACATTTGACTCCAAAACTGACTGCACCAGAAATTTTGAGTAAGAGTATTCATTTTACTCGGGGAGAAGGTGTTAGGCATTCTCCAAGTCCCGTGAAGACTACAGTTGCATACTTGAACTAGTTGGCTTTTTTGGATACTCAAATTGAGATAAAAACACCTAAAGAGAAAAGTAAACACACAAAAAAAGGTTCAATGTTGTCCCCACCTAATAAAAAAAAATTAAACGAAAAGAAAAGAAAAGGGAAAAGAAAAGTTCTAAAAATCCCACGCTAGCCTATACTATCGCTTCCTCCATGATGATGTCGTCGCGACCTCCTTTTACATTTACTTTGGGGTATTCCCCGGATATAAAAATATAAAAATATATATAAAAACTCTTCGGGGCATTCCCCAGATAAATTAATTAACTAAAGGGGCGACCTCTCACCTCAAAAAACTAAAACGAGAACATCCTAAGATTTGCCTATCCAAGTGTGGTCGGCTTAAACATGCCACTAGCGAACCCCAAATGATTTAAGATAAAACAATAAGATTCTCTTGAGCCTAAACCCCTTAGTTCATCTCAAGACCAAACCCGATTATTAACGCCACTTCAATGAATTTAACCCAAACCAATTTGTAAAATGATTTACAGCACATTTAGTTCTCAATTTTTAATTTTCCAAACAAATTAAGCTCCAAATAAAAATTGTATACGGTCAAAATAGAGTCTGTCTTTCTTATGACTAATCTAGATTGGAACATGATGGTCCAAGGTTCATCATTGTAATATTGAGCCATGATGTGAAGATAGGTTATCGAGCTCGAGCCCCAGAGACCGATCAATATCGAGATCGACCAAAATCGAGCTCGACACCTAGAGACCAATCAAATACCAAGACCGACCAAGATCGAGATCAAGCCAAGAGATCGATCAATATCGAGATCGGCCAAGATCGAGTTCGAGACCCAGAGACCGATCAAGATTAAGACCGGTCAAGATCAAGATCGAGCCAAGGAACAAAAAGCCGTTATAGCCGCATTTAGGGAGAGAATCTCGGCGGAAATCACGACTTGAATCAAGGAAAAACCAATTAATTAATCTATCATGAGGTTCCCACTATGTATTTTTAATTAAACCCAAAGTAGAATTCCCCGACTATATTAAGAGTGGTTAACATTTGTACAAAGGGAGCATTATTCATTCACACATTCAGATTTACTAAGGTTTACATAACATCTAGCAAACATTATCCCTTTTTGGGGCTTTGATATTGATTCATATTGCTCTCTTATCAATCACTCTTCATTCAATTTAGGGTTTGTATTCATTCCTTTTATATTTAATTTCCATATACATTTGCTTATTTTTTCAATTTGTACCAAGTTATACCACGTATCCTTAAAAATACGTATAAATTCAACTCTATCCGTTTTTCGGGTAAACAGTTTGGCGTCCACCGTGGGGCTAAGGATAACAGTGGTTATTTAGTACGAATCTATATAAAACACACCATTTTACACTTATTCTTGGAAGTGTCTTTGATTTCAGGTTAAAAATGACGAACTCTCAATTAATGGCCCTACCTATCGACAACGAAGCTGGCTTTCAAGATGAGAACAACAACCTGACGACCGGGGATGAAAGGCCACTCATCGACCCCGTTGGAACTCTGGTCGTAGATCCAATTGACGTTAATTCACATGTGGCCATTGAGGCGAACCAATGTTCCAACCCCGAAAACAACATTCATGGTGGAACTCGATTTGCAGTTCGAAATACCCAAAATGTTGGGGAAGACAAGATTAGCCTACGTATGATCTTCGAAATCTTGCAAGATGAACAGGTAGTGATAGCTCAGTTGCAGAGCCAAACCCAAACACCGAGAAGGCCCAAGCCCGGTCCACCCCGAGAAGTCACCCACAAAACGGGGCCAACTGTAGTAAGATCAAATGAACAAGAATCGGGGACTAATCCCGAAATTATTAGGATGCTCGAGGAACTGACAAAACAAATTGAGTCAGAAGCAAACGACAAAAAAGTAGAAACTTATAACTCCAGGGTTGATAAGATCCTAGGGGCACCACCGATATTGAAGGGCTTGGATTCCAAACAATTCGTACAAAAGCCTTTCCCCCCGAGTGCAGCTCCCAAACCGATCCCCATGAAGTTCCGCATGCCCGAAATTCCTAAATATAATGGGACGACCGACCCCAACGAACATGTCACCTCTTACACATGTGTCATTAAAGGGAACGATCTAGAAGACGACGAGATCGAATCCGTATTATTGAAGAAGTTCATGGAAACCCTGTCAACGGGGGCAATGATATGGTATCATATTTTACTGCCTAACTCTATCGATTCTTTTGCAATGCTTGCAGATTCTTTCATAAAAGCACATGCCGGAGCCATAAAGGTCGAGACCAGGAAGTCGGTCCTTTTCAAGGTGAGGCATAAAGACAACGAGATGCTAAGAGAGTTCGTATCTTGTTTACAAATGGAACGAATGGATCTATCACCGGTCACGGACGATTGGGCCGTTCAAGCTTTCACCCAAGGACTGAACCAACGAAACTCGATGGCTTCACGACAATTGAAGCAGAACTTGATCGTTTACCCGACTATTACCTGGGCCGATGTACACAATCGGTATCAATCGAAGATTAGAGTCGAAGATGACCAGTTGGGTTCTGGGTCCGTTATTAAAAGGAACATCAACCGAGAACCAAGGTCGAACAGGGACCAATATCGACCGTATAACGGAGATCATAAGGGTAGAAAACCTGCACGCAACTCCGTACGAGATGAAAGGAGCAGTGATTGATGACAAGGGTCTTGGGGGCTGATGAATAAGAATGGGTTCAACAGGCATACCGGACCTAAGGAAGCACCATGGTTATCAGAATATAACTTCAAAATTGATGCATCCGCCATCGTATTGGCTATCGGACGCATCAAAGATACTAAATGGCCTCGACCTCTGCAGTCCGATCCAGCCTAGAGAAATCCCAATCAAATGTGCAAGTATCAGGGCACCCATGGCCACAGAACTGAAGATTGTAGGCAGTTGAGAGAAGAGGTAGCCCGGTTATTCAATGAAGGGCACCTTCGAGAGTTTTTAAGTGACCGGACCAAAAACTATTTCAAAAACAGAGATGTCAATAGACAAAACGAACAAGAATAACCACAAAACATCATCCACATGATCATCGGAGGGATCGATGTCCCCTAAGGGCTGGTGCTTAAATGCACTAAGATGTCGATTATAAGAGAGAAGCGATCTTGGACTCAGGATTACACATCTAAAAGAACCTTTCCCTTTAGTGACGAAGACGCAAAAGGAATCATGAAACCCCATAACGATGCACTAGTAATATCTGTACTTATGAATAAAACTCAAGTTAAGAGTGTGTTAATTGATCCAGGTAGTTCGGCCAACATCATTCGATCAAGGGTCGTAGAGCAACTCGGTCTATAGGACCAGGTCGTGCCCGCAACCCTGGTAGTAAACAGATTCAATATGGTGTGTGAAACTACTAAGGGCGAAATAATTTTGCCAGTAAACATGGTCGGGACCATCCAAAAAATGAAGTTCCATGTGATCAAGGGCGACATGAGATATAACGCCCTGTTCGGGAGGCCGTGGATCCACAACATGAGAGCAGTACCCTCGACCCTTCACCAGGTTCTAAAATTCCCAACACTTGAGGGAATCAAAACGGTCTACGGGGAGAAATAGGCCGCAAAGGAAATATTTGCCTCGATGAAGTGATTCCTATATCTTCACTATTATCGACAAAGGGATCAGATTCGAAGGAGAAACGGGGTACTAAATAGCAATCACAAACGACATCCTCGACCCAACTAGAGAATCAGAAGACTGACGAAGATGATGATTATGGGATCCCTCGATCCTTCGTGGTCCCCGATGATTCCGACGCTACCAAATTAACTGTCGAAGAACTTGAGCAAATCACGCTAATCGAACATCTACCCGAGCGAAAGGTATACCTGGGCACGGTGTTAGATCCCGAGCTTAGTAAAAAGCTTATTCAATTTCTTATAGCTAACATGAGTTATTTAGCTTGGTCCCATCTTGACATGAGAGGGATCCCACTGGAAATAACCACTCATAGACTAAGCTTGGATCCAAAATTCAATCAGGTAAAGCAAAAAAGAAGGCCCCAGTCCGAGGTCAAACATGCCTTAATCAAGGACAAGGTAACCAAACTTCTTAAAATAGGATCCATTCGAGAAGTAAAATACCCCGAATAGCTAGCAAATATGGTGGTAGTCCCTAAGAAGGGAAACAAACTTAGGATGTGTATAGATTATAAAGACTTGAATAAAGCATGCCCTAAGGATTCTTTTCCTTTACCTAATATTGATTGTATGATCGATGCCACGGCCTACCACGAGACTCTTAGTTTTCTCGATGCCTTCTCCAGGTACAACCACATACAGATGAACCCGGAGGACAAGGAAAAGACCTAGTTTATCACTAAGTACGGTGCCTACTGTTATAACGTAATGCCATTCGGTCTAAAAAATTCTAGTGCAACTTATCAACGCCTAGTAAACAGAATGTTCGAAAAACAAATAGGAAAATCAATGGAAGTTTATATTGATGGCATGTTAGTTAAGTCCCTGCGAGCAGAGGAACATTTAAAGCATTTGCAAGAAACTTTCGATATATAGAGGAAGTATAATATGAAGTACAATATGAAACTCAACCCCAAATAACGTGCATTCGGGGTTGGCTCGGGGAAATTTCTTGGTTTCATGGTGTCCAATCGGGGAATCGAGATCAACCCCGATAAAATCAAAGCTATCGAGGATATCATGGTAGTAGATAATGTAAAGGCCGTACAGAGGCTAACCGGACGGATAGCCGCCCTAGGATGATTCATTTCGAGATCCTCATATAGGAGCCACCGATATTTCTCACTACTTAAGAAGAAAAGTAACTTTGCATGGACTTCGGAATGCCAGCAGGCTTTGGAGGAACTAAAGCAGTATTTATCGAGCCCGCCGCTACTTCATACCTCGAAAGTGGACGAACAACTTTATCTGTACTTAGCTGTCTCAGAGATAGCGATAAGTGGAGTCCTGGTTCGAGAAGAACGAGGTGCGCAATTCCCTATTTATTATGTCAGTCGGACCTTAGGCGAGGCCGAAACTAGATATCCACACTTAGAAAAATTAGCGCTTGCTTTAATAAGCGCCTCGATAAAACTTAAACCATATTTCCAGTGTCATCTGATACATGTTGTAACAACTTATCCTCTTCGAAATATTTTGCACAAACCCGAGTTTTCGGGTCGATTGGCCAAATGTGCCATAGAAATCAGAGGTTACAATATTGAGTATCGACCCCGAACCGCTATCAATTCTCAAATCTTGGCGAACTTCGTGGCTGACTTTACGCCGACCTTCGTACCTGAATTGAAAAAGAACTAGTTATAAAATTGGGTACCTCTTCGGGAGTTTGGACCCTCTTTACGGACGGTGCCTCGAACGCGAAGGGATCCGGACTAGGCATCATACTAAAATCACCCACAGGTAATGTAGTTAGGCAATCTATCAGAACTACAAAATTGACTAACAATGAGGCCGAGTATGAGGCCATGATTGCAGGTCTCAAACTAGATAAAAGCTTGGGAGCGGAAGTCGTAGAGGCTAAGTGTGATTCCCTCCTCATTGAAAAATAAGTTAATGGGACTTTCGAAGTCCGAGAAGATCGAATGCAGAGGTACTTGGATAAACTACAGTTGACTCTACATCGATTTAAGGAATGGACCTTGCAACATGTACCCCTAGAACAGAACAGCGAGGCTGACGCTCTTGAAAACTTAGCTTCATTGGTCGAAGATGACGAACTCAACTCGGGGACTGTCGTACAACTCATGAGATCGGTAATCGAAGAAGGTCACGCCGAGATAAATTCTACAAGTTTAACCTGGAATTGGAGAAACAAATATATAGAGTACTTCAAGAACAGGAAACTTCCATCAGATCCAAAGGAATCGAGAGCTCTGCGCACAAAGGTAGCATGGTTCACCTTGTCCGAAGACGAAACGCGGTTTAGAAGGACGTTCGATGGACCATTGGCAATATGTTTGGGACCAGGAGATACCGATTACATCCAACGGGAAATTCACGAGGGCACTTGTGGAAGCCATTCTGGTGCCGATTCGCTGGTCCACAAAGTAATCAGAGTAGGGTATTATTGGACTGATATGGGCAAGGATGCAAGGGAGTTCGTTCGAAAATGCGACAAATGTCAAACACATGTGCCCATTATTCATCAACCCGGGGAGCTACTCCACTCGGTCCTATCTTCATGGCCTTTCATGAAATGGGGAATGGACATCGTTGGCCCCCTCCCATCGGCCCTAGGTAAGGCTCAATTTATTTTGTTTATGACTGATTATTTCTCTAAATGGGCTAAAGCATAGGCTTTCGAGAAAGTCAGAGAAAGAGAAGTGATAGACTTCATTTGGGACCACATCATATGTCGATTCGGGATGCCATCCAAGATTGTATGTGATAATGGAAAACAATTCATCGGCAGCAAAGTAGCTAAATTTTTCGAGGACTACAAGATCAAAAGGATCCTATCAACACCTTATCATCCCAGCGGGAACGGACAAGCCGAAACGACCAACAAAACCATCATCCAAAATCTTAAGAAGAGATTTACCGATGCCAAAGGAAAATGGAGAGAAATACTACCCGAGATCCTATGGGCATACCACACAACATCGAAATCCAATACCGGAACAACACCATTCTCGTTGGTTTATGGCGATGAAGATTTGATCCCGGTCGAAGTCGGATAACCTAGCATCAGGTTTCGATATGCAATAGAGGAGTCGAATAACGAGACCGTGAATACGAGCCTAGAATTGTTGGACGAAAGATGATAAGCCACTCTCGTCCGATTGGCCGCCCAAAAATAGCGAATCGAGAGGTACTACAATCGAAGAACCAATCTTCGACAATTTAAAATTGGGGACTTGGTGCTAAGAAAAGTCACCCTCAACACCTGTAATCTGAATGAAGGAAAACTGGGTCTGAACTGGGAAGGACCGTATCAGGTTCTCGAAATCGTCGGAAAAGGATCCTACAAGCTCGATATGATAAATGGCAAACAACTACCGAGCAATTGGAATGTATAACACCTAAAACGATACTAGTGCTAAGCTACGACCCTCCCATGTTCATTTGTATTTCGAAACTAACCCTTGCAGGTGTTCGACCAGAAATAGGGATGGATTTTTCAACTCGAAGCCTTTAGGCCTGAAAGCACGCGTTGCACTCTTTTTCCCTTAGACCGGTTTTGTCCCAAATGGGTTTTTCAGCGAGGTTTTTAATGAGGCAACCATTGATTGTGCTAACTTGAAACAATTCAACAGTATCTGAGGCCTCCTTACAATCAACCTCGAATACTGCGGGGCATTGCCCTCGAATATATCAAGTTCGATGCAAGGAAGTTACTTCATGGCAACAGGTTCTCGATAGGAAAAATATGTAAGGGCCAAATGGTCAAATGAACCATGCCCGCGTAGTTTGCTCGAGACCTAGCACAAAACATGCACGCATGTGTAATGACTTATAAAGAGAAATTTCTTCTTTACCAATATCTCATACCTCAGAAAGGTTCTTCTACTTCATATCCTCGATCTATTATGCAAATAGGCTTAAGGGCCGACCATGACCGGAGTTCGAATGATTACCTCCACAAATTAGGGACTGTCGAAAAATCAATGAGATCGAATTATATAAACTCCAAAGATCATAAACCCAAGAGGCAAATCTTGAACTAAAGAGAGATTTCTATAGGCCACGGTCACCCCACTCGGGGATTGATACTTCGGGCAAGCTCGAAAGTAAAACGGAAAAATAAGCCCAAGATGCAAATCCCGGACTAAAGAGGCTACGGCTGAATTAACGTGAATCGGAGACGTCCGAATTCCGTAACAAAACAAGCCTTCGAAATTACTCATAAACCGGTTAAAAAAGGCTACCCCCCCTCCCCCGGCAATATCATAAAAGGCTTTGATAATATCAAGCCTCGAAAACTCTAATGAGTACAAAATTGTTCGAACTCTCGAACAATTCCCTATTTCATGCTAAGGCATTACAAGTTTCGCAAATACTAATGACAAGAAACTCTTTCAAGCCGGAAAGGGGACAAAGCCATAAATAATCCTTTTTACAAAAGCCCAAGGGTTACTTTACTTCGAGTTCGAGCAAGCACTCACTCGACCATAAACCCTAAGGGCTGTTTTCTGCTTTGAGTTCGAGAGACCGTCCTCGCTCAACTAAAAACCTAAGGGTTACTTTACTTCGAGTTCGAGCAAGATCTCACTCGACCATAAAGCCTAAGGGCTGTTTTCTGCTTTGAGTTTGAGAGACCGTCCTCGCTCAACTAAAAACCTAAGGGTTACTTTACTTCGAGTTCGAGCAAGCACTCACTCAACCATAAAGCCTAAGGTCTATTTTTTACCTTGAGTTCAGGAAGACCATCCTCGCTCAAAAAACCTAAGGGTTGCCTTACTTCGAGTTCGAACTAGCACTCACTCGATCATAAAGTCTAAGGGCCATACTAATTCAGTTCCAATCAAATTGTCTAAACCTCAGACACAATTTGACCTTCATAAAATACAAAACAGCAAAGGAAAAACACAAGAACCAAAAGGTCAAGAAAAGCCTTATATTTATATTTGAAATTTTTTACAAATGACCGAATCGGCCCCAGAAAAAAAAGAAAGAAACATAATCTCCTAAGTTTCCTAATCTTCATCGGAGGTTGCGCCCTCGAAATCTTCTTCGTCTTCTTCGCCCGAGCTCTCGGAGTCCTCCTCAGGGAAGGCTAGCCTTCGGGCATTGGTTTCCTCCGCCTTGGAATTTTCAATTTCGGCCGCAACATCAAAGCCCTGAGCACTGACCTTCTCGAGAGCTTCCCTCCGAGCCTGCCATTTAGCATGTTCGATCATGCTCCTGGCCTTGGCCTGATTGGCCTCAACGTCCATCCCGAACTGGACCACTTTAGCATCAGCGTTTTTATTAACCTCGACAACCTCAGATCTAGCCACTTCGAGTTTATCGGCCAAGCATGCCTTATCAAAACTGGATAAGTCCAACTGATGTTGAAGCTCCTTAATCTTTTTGATCTGCACCGAGGCATTTTTTCTTGCAGCCCGAAGCTGGGCCTCAGCCGACTCCAATTGAGCTTCAACGACCTTCTTTTTCGAGGCAAGGATGTCCATATTCTTTTTGAACTCTTCCACCTCGGCCAGTAGCTAATCTACCTGCGAATTAAGCCGTCCGATATGTTCAAACCTTTGCCGAACCTACAGAATCGGACCGTTAGTGGTTATCTCCAATTTATCTTCACTATCATGGAGAATTCGGAATACCTGCTCAGCCATCTCCTCGTGCTCTTCCTGAGCCGCTGTCAAATCTGCTCGAAGTTTCTCACTAAGAAGTTTTTAAGAGTCATTCTTCTCAGTGAGGTTCCGAACCTTAGCCTCATGTTCATCTCGGATTCGGAGGAAGGCCTCATGATGCAACACTGAAGCCTACAAAAATGGGAAGATGTTAGAATTAACTACATCTCTAAATGTAAAAGAAACAGCAGAGATGCCATCGAAGTTTCCTGATTCAGAGCATGTTGGGCCTCGTTGAAAAGACAGATAGGTCCTACCGCATTCATCACGGTTTGATCCTCTTCGGTCACCTAGGACCGAAGGTAACTAGCAATTCCCACGGGGTGGGGGGGAGAGAAAACTCGGGCATCCTCTGAGATGGAGAGTACTATTTTCCGCCTGCGGTTGGGATCAATACTCGGGGTCGGGAATCAGTCAACCAATTTTGGGCCCGATGAAGATTTGACAACACCCGACCATGATATTTTCTTCGGTACCAGTAATCCACCGAACCTGGTAATATCCTCCAAAGCAGCAGACTCGAGCTTGTACAAAAAGCCATGAATATCGGTCGACTCCTGAATGCCCTCGTAAGATCGACCTTCCAACATGCTAGCCTCATGGATCATAGCATCTGAAAATTGAGGGGACCTTGTAATATCAACTATCCCGAGCTTATCCCTCGAAATATCTTCTGCTGCCCGAGTGATCCTGCCCTCGGTCTCCCCTTCAACCATCTCATCCCGAGACAGAATAGTCTCGGCTTTTCCTTGTTCAGGAATTATGGTCAAAGCTCCCTTATCTACCTCCGTCGATTCGGAGGATTGTTGTATCAAAACATTAGCCCATACACAGGCTAATTCCTCTTCTCCTTCTTCGGGTTCATCCCTTAATCGGCGAATCGAGTCCAAAGGCATGGCACTGGATCCCCCTTGGGCTTGCGAGTTCTTTTCGCCGGTTTTTTCTTTTCCGAGATCGGGGAACTCGGTATATCTTTTCTATTTAACCTGCTTCGGGGCAGGGACCTCATCATCACCAGATGTGGGCCTCATGACAACATCCTTCCCAAATCCTGTGAAGGAAAAAAGGGGGGTAAGAAAGTGAAGAAGATCGAACGACAAACAAACTAAAGAAAGGGACTTACCATGACTACGGGCCTCCCATCGACCCTTTGATAATTCCACCCAAGCTCGCTCTGAGTTCGGTCTCTACAACACCGGACCTTCAACTCATTGTTTATGGTCTGAAACCGGTTCCGGCATCTGAGCCACAACTGTAACAGGAAAGAAAAAGTGGATCAAGGAAATAAAAGGCAGTCACAAATTAAAACGCTCGAAGGAAAATAAGTACTCACGGTTCATATTCCATTTTTCAGGAAATGGCTTGTCATCGGTAGGGATCAGGTCTGTGGTTTTGACTCGAACAAATCAGCCCAACCAACCTCGATCACGAGTCTCGTCTATACTCGAGAATGGCGCTTTGGTCGCTCAGCGAGCAAGCTTGATTAACCCTCCTCGATAGAGTCGATGACTATAAAGGCGCATAAGGTGATCGAGGGTGAATAAACACCTCTCGATTTTGCTTGAGAAGAATCGGAAGAGAATCACTATTCTCCAAAAAGAAGGGTGGATCTGGCCTAGGGTCACGTCGTACCTTTTGTAAAAGGCGACGATAACAGGATCTAACGGGCCCCATGTGAATGGATAAGTATAAACGCTTAAGAACCCTTCCACGTGGGTAGTAATTGATTCCTCAGGCGATGGGACTACCACGTGCTTGTCGCCCCAGTTGCATTCCTGTTTTACTTTATCAAGAATTTTCTCGGTGATTGAGCACTAGTACCTCGAGATCGGCTCACATCAGCCCGGTACCGAAGAAGGTTTTTCAACCTTAAAATCAATGACACTCGAGCACCCTACCGAAATGAACTCCTCGGGGCGGGGCTCCGCCGCATCCTCGCCGCCAGTGGGTCGTGATAGAGAAGCGGCCTCTTTTTGGGGCACCGTTTGAGAGGTTTTCACCATTCATGAATAAAGGGAAAGAGAATTAAGGTTGTATACGATGTAAAGTGTATGAAGCAGAGGGATTTTCTGAAAAAGACACAAGAATAGAGAAGAAGCTTTTTTGAATGAAAAGTTTGGATGAGGATGAGGATTTGAATATTTATAGGCCTGGTAATGACGGTTCAGAACCGGTAGTGGCCGACCAACAACTGACAGACATTTAATACCTTGGTAACTGGACCGATGGGATGTTTGTAACGTACGTCATAATCGGGCTCGTCGCTGACATCATCATCCTCCGAGTGGAAATTCGGAAATTCATATCGTTTCTCTTCATCTTCTTTCCGAGAAACGAGGTGACTATCTGTATACGGTCAAAACTGAGTCTGCCTTTCTTATGACTAATCGAGATTGAAACATGATGGTCCAAGGTTCATCATTGTAATATCGAGCCATGATGTGAAGATAGGTTGTCGAGCTCGAGCCCCAGATACTGATCAATATTGAGATCGACAAAAATCGAGCTCCACACCTTGAGACCAATCAAATATCGAGACCGACCAAGATTGAGATCAAGCCAAGAGACCGATCAATATCGAGATCAGCCAAGATCGAGTTCGAGACCCAGAGACCGATCAAGATTAAGACCGGTCAAGATCAAGATCGAGCCAAAGAAAAAAAGTCGTTATAGCCGCATTTGGGGAGAGAATCTCGACGGAAATCACGGCTTGAATCAAGGAAAAGCCAATTAATTAATCTATCATGAGATCCCCACTATGTATTTTTTATTATACCCAAAGTAGGATTCCCCCACTATATTAAGAGTAGTTAACATCTGTATAAAGGGGGCATTATTCATTCACACATTCAGATTTACTAAGGTTTACATAACATCTAGCAAACATTATCCCTTTTTGGGGCTTTGATATTGATTTATATTGTTCTCTTATCAATCACTCTCCATTCAATTTAGGGTTTGTATTCATTTCTTTTATAGTTAATTTCCATATACATTTGCTTATTTTTCCGATTTATACCAAGTTATACCACGTATCCTTAGAACTACTTATAAATTCAAATCTATTCGTTTTTCGAGTAAACAAAAACCAATCCTATGAAACGAAGAGTAACCGAATCTAGAGAGAGCAGGTTCATGATTTTTAAAATCTAAAGATGTCGTGATTTTAAACAAGAACAAATCAATACACAACACATATAGTAGTAATTTTAACTAAACAATCAAAACAAATATTGTTTTGGAAAAACAATACAATACGATACAATGGGTAACAACGATCAAAACAAGCTGTAACACTGCCACATTTAATTCAAACTCAATCACGATCTAACACAAAACCATTAATAAAATAAAGATCTAGAGTTTAAGAGAAGGGAAATGGACCTCTAAAGTGTCACCGAGTGTTTTGAAACTTGACAATGCACAGGACCACGAACGGGCCTCGACAGGCGACGGACTGACCGAAACTCGCCGGAGAAACTCAAATCCCACCGACGAACTCGAACTCTGGATCGTTTTGAGCTGTGCAGCGCAATCTTCGAGACTTGCTGCTCGGTTATTATAGAGATGAAAGGGAACAGAATATGGTTGTGGTATTTAAGTAATTCACGCGGGGGAGAGGTGGTTGAGTTACTGGATCTTTCAGTGAATTTAGAGGTGTTTGGACAGTGATTATTGAGGAGAAGAACGACAGCCTGGTTTGGTGATTTACCTGATCTTTGAGAGGAGTTAATGGGGATGCAAAGATGTTAAAAATGGAGTAATTATCAGTGGAGTAGCAGCGTTCGATTATGATCACTAGGGTAACACAAGGATGTTACCTTATTTTAGGAACTGATACTATTGGATTTTGTTTAACCAAAAAACAGTATTTGTAATTAAAACAAATAAATAGAATAATTTGGTTTTTTAACAACCAATTTATTTCACATATTCCTAATATGATTGATATGAAAAAGAAATAGCGATAATAAAGAATCTAATTGAGAATAAGGTAATAAAAATCTTATTGATAATTGCCGCTTACTTTACAGTTGGAAAGAACAATTCTTCCAATAATAGATAGTAGTAAGAATACTAATAATCGATAGTACAACTTAGCAGATTTTTCCATGGCCTCCACGAGACGGGAAAGGGGGTCTAAAGAGTACTACTTCGTGTAACTGATTGCATTGTTTAGTTTCTGCCAGTTACTGCTATTTATTGCATTATTGCGTGTTACGTGAGTGATTCGTAACAGATAAGGCAATAATAACAAACCGCGTGTAATTAGGAATTTAACTAATTCTTTGCATATTCAAGGCTATTAATGATTTTAATTACCAACCCCGCAACTATCTTCTTATATTCAGCCTTGAACATAATAGGTACAGTATTTGCGTAAATGATCTCGTAGGTGTTATTCACATCTTCTGTACATATCATTCCTCTTTGACGGTCTAACTCCCATAACACATGTTATTGTAGTATTAATCCACGTGGCAAGTTTATTTTTCTCTAATTTAGATTTATAAAAAGTTTTTATGACTAGCCAAAGTAAGTGCTATGGATTATCATATTAAGAAGTACCTTGGTTGTACTCTATGCCATTGTGACGATCCGATAGACTATTTTGAGTACTAGCCCGTATTTACGTATTTCGAGACATCTATTAGCTCTATTTGATATTTCTCAATATGCGTGCACAGTCCGAGTCTTTTTTTGAAAAGTTTTTACGTAAAGCTTTAAAAAATATATGATTTTTGGTTTTAGAAACAACTTGAGTTGAGTACGGTCAATATTTTGTGTAAACGACCCCGGACAAGTATCTTGATGATCCCAGTGGCGTATCATGATTTTAGACTTGGGCGTATGACCAAAATTGAATTCGGAGGTCCCTAAGATAATTTAACTTGTTTTGATTTTGGGACTTGGTATAAGTCTATTTTGCTATTTGAAACTTGTCTGCAAAATTTGGTACAAAATTTTAGAAGTTTTTGAGTTTTCTTCGAAACTTCATGCATTTTGATGTCCGATTCATAGTTCTAGGTATTATTTTGGTGTTCTAATCACACAATCGAGTTCGTATGATGTTAATACACTTATGCACATATTTTTCGAGGGGCTCAGGTGAGTTTCGAATAGGCTACAGACCATTTTGGAATTACAAAGTTTGCTGGTTTTCAGTTGTTGCTGGTGTCTGGTACGTTGTGCTTCGCAATCGAGAAGCTACTCTCGCGATCGCGAAGGGGAAATTGGGACTAGGGCAGAATTACTCTTCGCGAATGCGAGGAGCTGGTCGTGAACGCGAAGGGGATGGGGGTTTACCCTTCACGAACTTGGGGGCCTGGGCAGTACCTCTACGCGAACGCGGGCTTCGGCTCGTGAACGCGAAGACGAGGGGGGAACTAAGCCTTCGCGAAAGCGAAGGTTGATCACGATCGCGATGGCCAGTTGGCTAGTGTTCTTCGCGAATGCGTCAGGTGCTTTGCGATCGTGAAGGGCACCTGACGCCCAGGTATTAAAACATTCCAAAAATGGGGATTTCACCATTATCACCATTTCCAAGTTTGAGCTCGTCCTCGAGGTGATTTTGAAGAGGTTTGTCATCCTAACTTCATTAGTTAGTAGATTTTAACTTGTTTTATTATATTTCCATAAACACCTATTGATTTTAACCCTTAACCTAAGATTTTTCATGGTAGAAATTAGGGATTTAGGTAGGAATTGAGATTTTGAGAAATTGAGATTTAAACCTCAAACTAAGGTCATATTTCGAAGCTAATCACATAACCGGGCTCGAGGGTGAATGGTAATTGGGTTTTGGTCCCAATCTCGGGTTTTGACCAAGCAAGTCGGGGGTTGACCTTTGTTGACTTTTTTCAAAATCATTAAATATTGAATTCTTTCTCACTCGTGTGTTGTTTCTAAAGCCTAATTTGAATTATTTGAACAATATTTGGCTAGATTTGATTGGTTTGGAGGCTAATTATAAAGGAAAAGCCACGATTGTGCCTTGATTTTATTGCGGAGTGAGGTAAATATCGTGGTTAACCTCTACTTGAGGGAATAGGACTTGTTGGTCTAATTGCTACGTGTATTATGTGTGAGGACAACGTATATGTAAGGTGACGAGTATAAATGTATTGTCATTGGGTTAAAGCATGCGGGTGAAAAATTTTTCTTTGTGTTGGATTGTTTCATTAACTATATTTTTCCATGATTATGTTAGATTATTACTTCTTTAATTATCTGTATCATATTTATTTTTTATTTGAAGGATGTTGAAAATTTTGGAAGTCATTTTGTTATCATGGTATTATAATTGAAGAGAAATTGCTTCCTCCCTTGCATTATTAATTCGGATTTGTATTGTTGCTTGGTGAGAAAGAGTGAAAAGCACGAAGGGTGTTGCTGTGCCTTATTGCATACATTATCATTTAATGAGAGGTTGTGGGAATTAAAGAACGAAGGGTGATGTCTCACATTTGATTGCTTATCATTGTTATCATATCATGTGAGGTTGAGAGTAAAAGCACGATGGGTGATACCGTGCCATTTTATTTATGATATTACATGGTGAGGACGAGAGTAAAAGCATCAAGGGTGATGTCGTGCCATATTTAATACATTGCCTTATTCAATTTCTGGATTTGTGATTTACTTTGTTACAATGTTGCTTATTTCGGAAAGATATTATTTAATGACTTCATACTTGCCATTCTTATGATATTCCCCTTTCGCATGTCCCGTCCCAGTTAATATTTTATTTGTTTTACTTGTTATTTTGTTGCTTTATGTATATATTTATACAAGATTTTACGTATGTGTCTTGTCATAGCCTCGTCACTATCTCGTCGAGGTTAGGCTCGACACTTACGGAGTACATTGGGTCGGTTTTACTCATACTACACTTCTACACTTCTTGTGCAGATACTGGTACTGCTCCTAGCAGCGTCTAGAGGTGTTCTGCTCGGACTCAACTACATTTGTAGTCTTGAGTATAGATGCACGACGTCCGTAGCCCTGAAGTCCCCTTCTTTATCTATTCTATTATTTATCTAGTCTCAAACAGATGAATTTGCTTCAGACCTTATGTGTAGTACTCTAGTTGCTCATGTATTGGTGACTCCGGATTTTGGGAGATGTTTAGATATCGTCACTAGTATTCTATTTCGTATCATTTCTATTAATGTTTAAATTTGAATTGTTAAAACTGGTTAAGAAATTTAGCTAATGTTGGCTTGCATAGCAAGTGCAATGTAAGGCGTCATCACGGTTCCGAGGGTGGGATTCCGGGTCTTGATAAGTTGGTATAAGAGCATTAGGTTGCCTAGGTCTCACGAATCATGAGCAAGCTTAGTAGAGTATGGAGGATCGATACAGAGACGTCTGTACTTATCTTCTAGCGGCTATAGAGCTTTAGGAAAAAATTCACTTATTTCCTTCTCTATCGTGGGACTTTATTCTATTACTGAAGCTTGAACTATTCTATTATTGTTCTCTCGTAGATGGTGAGAACTCGCACATCATATACAACAGGGCAGGATCCGGAGCCCCTTGTTGCAGCCACTACCAGAGGTAGGGGCCGGGGCCGAGGTAGGGGTCGAGGCACAGGAGAGGCAGAGCTCAACTTAGAGTACGTGCCACAGCACCCACTGTGGAGCCCCAGATTGATCATGAGGAGATCTCAGTCCAGACCGCGCCATTTGGACCAGCTCAGGTCCTGGAGGGATTCATAGCCACTCCCGTACTTCAGGATGCTTTAGTCCTCTTAGTTGGACTTATAGAGAGCGTGGCCTTGACCAGAGCATTTCCAGTGGCACCAGCTTTCTCTCAGACTGGGGGAAGAGCAAAACCTCATACTACTCACACTCCGAAGCAGATGGCTCCAATGTATCAAACTACAGCAGTTCCTCCAGTTGGGGTAGTTCAACTTATTGTTGCTACACAGACCGGGCTCCCGATGTCTTCTGAGGGATTGATGAGCTTGGATAAGTTCAAAAAGTTGTTCCCTATTCATCTCAGTGGTACACCTTATGAGGATCCACAGGATTATTTGGACCGTTGCCACGAGGTATTGCGCAACATAGGTATTGTTGAGTTCTAGATGACCGATTCTTCCAAGAGGTGATGGAAGGATTTTGAGCAGGGTAGACCAGCAGGTTCGCCACCCCTCACTTGGGATCAGTTTTCGCAGCCATTTATCGAGAGGTTTATTCCTTTCACTCTGAAAGAGGAGTACCGCAGGCAGTTCGAGCACCTTCAGCAGGGTAGCATGATTGTTACCTAGTATGAGACCTAATTTGTGGACCTAGCTTGCAATGTAGCTGTCTTACTCCCTACTAAGAGGGAGAGGGTGAGGAGATTCATCGATGGACTTACTTTTGTCATCTGGCTATATATGGCCAAGGAGACTGGGAGTGATATTTCCTTCCAAAGGGCCGTAGATATTGCTAGACGGATCGAGATGATTCGTAGTTAGGGTAGAGAGAAGGTGTATAAGAAGAGGCCTCGTCATTTCGGTGGTTTCAATAGTGCCTCATCTGGAAGTAGAGGTTCTTTCGGTAGAGGCCATTCTCCCAAGCCTATTTAGTCAGCTCTCCAGGCATCCAACGGTGCTTCAGGCAGTCGTGGTTCATATGGGTATCGTCTGGAGAAACCAGCCTACAGTGCACCGCCGATTCAGAGCTATCACAGTGAGTATTCGGGCCGCTACATTTAGTTTCACCTTCAGCAGTTGAGGGATTTCTATACATGTGGAGATCCGAGGCATGCGTCTAGATTTTGCCCTAGGTCATAGGTCGGCATGCCACAACAGAGTTCTCATGCCATGGTTCCGACATCGGTTGCTCCACCGCCGTACAGCCAGCTAGAGGCGGGGGTCAGGCTGCTAGAGGTGGAGGTCAGGTGGCTAAAGGTGGTGGCCAGGCCGTTAGAGGTGGAGGCCAGCCAGTTAGAGGTCGCCCGACGGGCAGAGGTCAGAGTAGTAGGGTTCAGCCCCATTTCTATGCATTCCCAGATAGATATGAGGTAGAGTCATCTGACGCCGTCATCACAAGTATTGTTCCGGTTTGCTATAGAGATGCCTCAGTTCTATTTTATCCGGGCTCTACTTATTCATACATGTCGTTCTATTTTTCTTCATATCTAGTTATGCCTCAAGATCTTTTGAGTGTTCCTGTCTATGTGTCCATGCATGTGGGAGATTCTATAGTTGTAGATCGCGTCTATCGCTTGTGTGTGGTTTCTATGGGGATATTTCTTGATATGGTAGACTTTGATGTTATCTTGGGTATGGATTGGCTATCACCTTATCACGCTATTTTGGATTGCCACGCTAAGACGGTGACATTAGCCATGCCGTGGTTGCCTCGATTAGAGTGGAGAGAGACTCGTGTTCATTCTACTAGTAGGGTTATCTCTTATGTGAACGACCGACGTATGATCGAGAAGGGTTTTCTAGCATATTTGGCCTATATTCGTGATCCTAGTGCGGAGGTTCTGTCCATGGATTCGGTACAAGTTGTGCGCGAGTTTTTAAAGGTGTTTCCTACAAATTTTCCGGGGATGCCACCCGACAGAGATATCGACTTCTGTATTGACTTGGCTCCGGGCACTCAGCCCATTTCTATTCCACCATACCCCCCCGTATTGTATGGCCCCAGTTGAGTTGAATGAGCAATTTCAGGATTTGCTTGACAAGGGATTAAATAGACCTAGTGTCTCAGCTTGTGGTGCGTCGGTGTTGTTTGTGAAGAAGAAAGATGAAACGATGAGGATATATATTGACTATCGGCAGTTGAACAAAGTCACTATCAAGAACAAGTATCCTTTGACGAGGATTGATGAACTATTTGACCAGCTTCAGGGTGACAAAGCGTTTTCGAAAGTTTATTTGAGATCTGGTTACCATCAGTTGAAGATTAGGGCATCGTATGTCCCTAAGACAGCTTTTCAGACTCGATATGGTCACTATGAGTTCCTAGTGATGTCATTTGGCTTGACAAATGCCCCAGCAACATTTATAGATTTGATGAACCGGGTATTCAAGCCCTATTTGGATTCTTTTATGATTGTTTTCATTGATGACATCTTGGTTTATTCCCGCAGTCGAGAGGAGCATCAGCAGCATCTTCTGATCGTACTTCAGACTCTGAAAGATAGTCAGTTATATGCCAAGTTTTCAAAATGTGAGTTCTGGTTGGACTCGGTTGCATTTTTGGGACATGTTGTATCTTTCGAAGGCATTAAAGTTGATCCTAAGAATATTGAGGCAGTTCAAAACTTGCCTAGACCTACTTCAGCTATAGAGATTCAAAGCTTCTTGGGTTTGGCAGGTTACTATCGCCGGTTCGTGAAGGGTTTTCATCTATCGCAACCCCATTGACTAGATTGACCCAGAAGGGTGCCCTTTTCAGATGGTCCAATGAGTGTGAGTTGAGATTCAGAAGCTCAATACTACTTTAACTACAACCCCAGTATTGGTGTTGCCTATGGGTTCAGGATCTTACACTATGTATTATGATGCATCACGTATTGGGCTTGGTGCAATATTGATGCAGGATGGTAGGGTGATGGCTTATGCGTCTTGACAGTTGAAGGTTCATGATAATAATTACCATGTTCATGACTAAGAGTTGGAAGCCATTGTTCATTCATTGAGGATTTAGAGGCTCTATCTGTACGATATTTATTGTGAGGTTTATACCGATCATCAGAGTCTCCAGCACTTGTTCAAGCAGAAAGATCTTAATTTGCGATAGAGGAGATGGTTAGAGTTGTTAAAAGACTATGTTATCACTATATTGTATCATTCGGGAAAGGCCAACGTGGTGGCTGATGCATTGAGTAGAAATGTGGAGAGTATGGGCAATTTGGCATATTTATCGATAGCAGAGAGGCCACTAGCCATGGATGTTCAGGCTTTAGGCAACCTATTTGTGAGATTAGATATTTTGGAGCCCAGCCATGTTCTAGCTTACGTAGTGGCACAGTCTTCGTTATTGAAGCGTATTAAGGCTCACCAATTTGATGACCCTCACTTATTAGTGTTGAAGGATACTGTGCAGTGGGGGGTGCCAAGGATGTTGTGATTGGTGATGATGGTGTTATGTGGCTTCAAAGCCGGATTTGTGGTTCCAAATGTTGATGGGTTGAGAGATTTGATTATTGAGAAGGTGCTCAGTTCGCACTATTCTATTCAATAGGTGTCACGAAGATGTACCGTGACTTGAAACAACGCTATTGGTGGCGCAAAATGAAGATCGACATCGTTGCTTATGTATCTCGGTGCTTGAATTTTCAACAGTTGAAGTATGAACACCTGAAACCGGGTGGACTGACTCAGAGATTGGAGATAACAAAGTGGAAGTGGGAGCGCATCACTATGGACTTCGTGGTAGGATTGCCGCGGACCTTGAATAAGTATGATGCAGTCTGGGTTATTGTGGAATGGTTAACTAAGTTTGTGCACTTCATTCCGGTGGCGGCCACCTATTATTCAAAGAGTTTAGCTAAGATTTACATATAGGAGATTATCTGCCTACATTGCGTGGGCCCATTTCCATCATTTCTGACTGGGGCACGCAGTCCATATCGCATTTTTGGAGAGCCGTACAACATGAGTTGGACATGCGGGTTGAGCTCAGCACAACATTTCATCCTCAGACGGACGGACAGTCCAAGTGCACCATTCAGATCTTGGAGGACAAGTTACGTGCTTGTGTTATGGATTTCAGAGGTTCATGAGACCAATTTTTCCCTCTTGCAGAGTTCGCTTACAGAAACAGCTACTAGTCGAGAATTCAAATAGCGCCGTATAAAGCCTTATATGGGAGGCGATGTCGTTTGCCGATTGGTTGGTTTAAGCCCTGAGAGGCTAGGTTGTTGGGCACCGATTTGGTCTGTAATGCTATGGAGAAGGTTAAGTTGATTCAGGTCGACTTCGTATAACTCAGTCTAGGCATCGGAAGGTTCGGGATGTAGCTTATATGGTGGGGGAGAGGGTTTTGCTCAGAGTTTCGCCTACGAAGGGCGTGATGTAGTTCGGGAAGAAGGGCAAGTTGAGATCTGCATATATTGGGCGATTTAAGATTTTAGAGAGAGTTGGGGAGGTTGCCTACAAGCTTGCATTGCCTCCTAGTTTCTCTTAAGTACATCTGATATTCCATGTTTCTATGCTTCGAAAGTATCACGAGGACAATTCGCATGTGTTTGGAATTTAGCACGGATTAACATGATGAGAATTTAGCATATGAGGAGGAGCCGGTGGCTATTCTAGCCCAACAAGTCCGATAGTTGAGGTTTAAGAGTTTTCCTTAAGTGAAAGTGCAATGGAGGGGTCAGTCAATCAAGGCAGCTACGTGGGAGGCTGAGTCTAATATGCGGAGTAGATACCCACACCTTTTTACCAGTCTAGGTACTTTTCTATATCCGTTCGAGGACGAATGTTTCTTTTAGAGGTGGAGAATGTGACGACTCGATAGGTAATTTTATGTACAAGCCCTAATTTTCATATTCCGAGACCTCTATTATTTCTATTTGATGTTCCTTAATTTGCATGCGCAGTCCGATACTTTTTTCGCAAAGTTTTTACGTAAAATTTGAAGAAAATTATGATTTGTGTCTTTAAAGATAACTTGAGTTGGCTATGGTCAACATTTTGTGTAAACGATCCCAGATTATTATTTTGACGACCTCATTGGGTCCGTATCATGATTTTGGACTTGGGAGTATGCCCAAAATTGAATTCGGAGGTCCCTAGGTTAATTTAACTTGTTTTGCCGAAAGCTAGTAACTTAAAGGTTTAAACATTTCGTAGGTTTGACCGTAGGTTGACTTTATGGCTACCGGATTAGGATTTTTATTTTTGGACTTGGTATAGATCTATTTTACTATTTGAAACTTGTCTGCAAAATTTGGTACAAATCAGAGTTGGTTTGATAGGATTCGGACGCTCATTTTTGATTTTAGAAGTTCTTGAGTTTTCTTTGAAATTTCATGCATTTTGATGTCTGATTGTAGTTCTAGGTATTATTTTGGTGTTTTGATCGTGCGAGCGAGTTCGTATGATTTTATTACACTTATGTACACATTTGATTTGGAGCTCGATGGGCTTGGGTGAATTTCAGATATGCTACGGACCATTTTGGACTTACAAATTTGCTTGTTTTCAACTATTGCTGGTGTCTGGTACTTTGTGCTTCGCGATCGCGAAGGGGAAATTGGGACTGGGAAAGAATTACTCTTTGCTACTGCGAGGAGCTGGTCTCTAACGTGAAGCACAAGGGGGCTTACCCTTCGCGAACGTGACCTGCTCTCCGCGAACACGAACCTGTGGGGAACCTGGGGGCTGGGCTGTAACTCTACGCGAACGCGAGCTTTGGCTCATGAACACAAAAGGGGGGCTAATCCTTCGCGAACGAGAAGGATTGATCGCGATCGTTGGCTAGTGTTCTTTGCTAATGTGTCAGGTGCTTCGCGATCGCGAAGGCCACCTAACGCCCAGGTATTAAAACATTCCAAAAATGGGAATTTCTCAATCTTTCACCATTTTCAAGTTTGAGCTCGGCCTAGAGGCGATTTTGAAGAGGTTTTTCATCCCAACTTCATTGGTTAGTGGATTTTAACTTCTTTTATTTTAATTTCATAAACACCCATTTATTTTAACCCTTAATCTATGATTTTTCATGGTAGAAATTAGGAATTTAGGTAGGAATTGGGGATTTTGAGAAATTAAGATTTAGACCTTAAATTGAGGTCGGATTTTGAAACTAATAACATAACCAACTCAGGGGTAAATAGGTAATTGGGTTTTGGTTCATACCTTGGGTTTTAACCAAGCGGCTCGGCGTTGACTTTTATTGACTTTTTAAGAAATAATTAAAGATTGAATTTTTTCTCACTCGTGGGTAGTTTCTAAAGCCTAATTTGAATTAATTAAACTATATTTGGCTAGATTTAATTGGTTTGGATGCTAATTCTAAAGGCAAAGCTGCGGTTGTGTCTTGATTTTGTTGCGGAGTGTGCTAAGTGTTGTGGTTAACCTTGATTTGAGGGATTAGTATATGTGAGGTAACAAGTATATATGCGTTGTCATTGGGTTAAAGCATGCAGGTGAAAATTGTTTCTTCGTGTTAGATTGTTTCATTAACTATGTTTTTCCATTCTTAGGTTAGATTATTACTTGTTTAATTATCTGTCGCGTATTTATTATTTATTTCAAGGATGTTGGAAATTTTGAAAGTTGAGTTTGTTATCATGACATTATAATTGAAGTGAAATTCCTTCCGGCCTTCCATTGTTAATTCAGATTTGTATTGTTGCTTGGTGAGGAAGAGTGAAAAGCATGAATGGTGTTGTCATGCCTTATTGCATACATTATCATCTATTGAGAGGTTGTGAGGATTATAATACGAAGGGTGATGCCGTGTATTTGATTGCTTATCATTATTATAATATCATGTGAGGTTGAAAGTAAAAGCACGAATGGTGATACCGTGCTATTTTATTTATGATATTACATGGTGAGGACAAGAGTAAAAGTACGAAGAGTGATGCCGTGCCATCTTTAATACATTTTCTTATTTAATTTCCGGATTGGTGATTACTTGGTTACAATGTTTCTCATTTCAGAAAGATACTATTTAGTGACTTCATACTTACCGTTATTATGATATTCCCCTTTTGCGTATCCCCTCCCAGTTAATATCTTAATTAATTTACTTGTTATTTTGTTGCTTTATGTATATATATGTACATGATTTTATGTAGATGTTTTCTCATAGCCTCGTCACTACCTCGTCGAGGTTAGGCTCGACACTTACAGAGTATATTGGGTCGGTTGTACTCATGCTACACTTTTACATTTCTTGTGCAGATACTGGTGCTGATCTTAGCGGCATCTAGAGGTGTTCTGCTCTGACTCAGCTATATTTGGAGACTTGAGGTATAGCTGCACGGTGTCCGCAACCTTGAAATCCCTTTCTTTATCTATTCCACTCTTTATCTTGTCTCAAACAGTTATATTTGCTTCGGACCATATGTATAGTACTCTATTTTGCTCATGTATTCGTGACTCCGGATTCTGGGAGATGTTTAGATATCGCCATTAGTATTTTATTGTTCCGTTTCAGACTATTTCGGTTTATTTCTATTAATGTTTAGTTTTGAATTGTTAAATTTAATTGGTTAAGAAATCTAGCTATTGTTGGCTTGACTAGCAAGTGAAATGTTAGGCGTCATCATGGTCCTGAGGGTGGGATTCCAGGTCATGACACCTATCGCTCTTATAATTGCATTATGTATGTGGAAGAAATTTCAGTCCTGCTAGCGGTCAAAAGTATGATAGAATGAGCAATTCTTGTTTTCTCAATCAATGAAAATGAAAAATCAAATAAAAGATACAATTGACCAACTTGTGCATTGGAGTATTAGTTACAATAGAACGCGAATAATTTACTCTTTCAAAGATAGAATTTCTAATGTAATACTGTATACGGTCGAAACTGGGCTCGTCTATTGTATGACCAGTCGAGACAGAGACGTGACAGGTCGAAGCTCGACTTCGGGTTATGATAAACCAAGGCGCGAAGCTAAATCATTGAGCTCATGATTCTCGGACCGAACAACATCGAGGAAACTTTGTTGAGCCAAATAACAGAAGGCAAAATATCCGCAATTGGTTAGATATCACGACACGTATCAAGGAGAGGCCGATTAATTAGTAAATTACGTTATTTACTACCTTTAATAGAATTGTATCAAGAGTGGGACTCTCCTACTATATAAATGGGGGTCTGATTATTTGTATAACACATTGTAACATGCATCTCAAAGCAATAAACTCTCATTTCTAATTATTATTATCTCACTGCTCTGTTCTGGAACCGATTGTGGCATTTCTTTGACTAGAGAGTGATCAACCTTCAAAGCTAAGTCTTTTCAATTTGTGTGGTTTGCATTTATTTTATTCTCATTAATTTCAATATTAATCTGTTTTCTCAGTTTGTATCAAGTTATATCACGTATCCTTAAAACCGCGTATAAATTAAATTGTTATCCGATTTTAGGGTAAACAGTTTGGCGCCCACAGTGGGGCTGAGGATAATAGTTATTATTTGATACAAATCTCTATAACACACACTGATTTACACTAGCTCTATGAAGTGTCTTTGATTCCAGGCTAAAACACAAAAATGTCAAATTCTCGATCAGCACCTCTGCACGTTGACAACGAGTCTGGTCACCAAGATGAAAATAACAACATAGCACCCGGTAACGAGATACCACCTGCCGACCCCGCTGGAATTTCGATCGTAGATCCGATTGATGCTAATTCACATGTGGCTATCGATGCAAACTTGCCTACTGATCCTGAAAATAGCATTCATGGTGGAGTCGGATCAGCAACTCAAACACACAAAATGTTGAAGGGGATAGGATCAGTCTAGGAGTGATCTTCAAAATGTTACAGGCATAACAGGTGCCAATAGCCCAATTACAAAACCAAAACCGTGCACCAAGCGGTGTTGAGCCCGATCCTCCACGGGAAGTCACCTGCAAGGATCAACCGATCATAGAAATGTTAAACAAAAATGAATCGGGGGCTAACCCCGAGATTATAAAGAAGCTTGAGAAATTGACGAAACGGATAGAATCAAGGAAAAAAAAGATCGAGGCCAATGATAAAAAGGTTGAAACCTACAATTCCAGGGTAGATCAAATACCAGGAGCACCGCTGATATTGAAAGGCTTGGATTCCAAGAAGTTCGTGCAAAAACCCTCCCCCTCCCCCGAGTGCGGCTCCAAAATCGATCCCCAAGAAGTTCCGTATGCCCGAGATTCCTAAGTACAATGGAATGACTGATCCGAATGAACATGTCACCTCTTACACATGTTCCATCAAAGGGAATGATCTAGAGGATGATGAAAACGAATCTGTTTTGTTAAAATAATTCGGAGAGACCATGTCAAAGGGAGTCATGATTTGGTATCACAATTTTCCACCTAATTCTATGGAATCTTTTGCTATGCTCGCAGAATTTTATGTAAAGGCACATGCTAGAACCATCAAGGTCGAAACCAGGAAGTCAAACCATTTCAAAGTAAGGCAGAAGGATAATGAAATGCTCAGAGAATTCGTATCTCGATTCCAAATGGAACGAATGGACTTACCACCAGTTGTTGATTATTGGGCCGTTCAAGCCTTAACCCCAGGGCTCAACATTCGAAGCTCGGCGGCTTCACAGTAGTTGAAAAAAAATCTGATAGAGTACCCGGCTGTTACTTGGGCTGATGTGCATAATCGGTACCAATCAAAAATCAGGGTCGAAGACTATCAACTCGAGGCTCCTTCTGGGTCCGTCTATCCTATCAGACCCATCGACAGAACCAAGAGAGATATTGACCGGGAACCGAGGACGAACAGAGATTGGTATCAGCCATATAATGGGGATCAGAGAGGAAATGGGCCCAGGCGTAACCTTATGAGAAATGAAAGAAAAAATGACTGAGGTCAAAACAACAGGGGAATTATGACCAAAAATGGCTTTGATAGACCCATCGGGCCCAAAGACTCACCAAGGCTATCGGAATACAACTCTAATGTCGATGTTACCGCCATCGTATAAGCTATCGGGCACATCAAAGATATTAAATGGCCCCGACCTCTACAGACCGATCCAAACCAAAGGGATCCTAACCAGATGTGCAAATATCATGGCACTCACGGTCACAAAACCGAAGATTGTCGACAGCTAAGAGAGGAAGTAGCTCATCTATTCAACAATGGGCACCTTCGAGAATTATTGAGTGACCGAGCCAAGAATCACTTCAGGAATAGAGATTCTAACAAATGGGCAGAACAACAAGAACCTCACCACGTCATCAACATGACCATCGGTGGGGTTGATATCCCACAGGGGCCGATTTTGAAACGCACCAAAGTATCCATCACTAGGGAAAACTGAACTCGAGACTACATACCGAAAGAAACTTTATCTTTCAATGATGAGGACGCCGAAGGGATCGTACAGCCCCACAATAATGCACTGGTAATTTCTGTACTCGTGAATAAAATTTGGGTTAAACGTGTGTTAATTGATCTAGGTAGATCGGCCAACATCATTCGATCAAGGGTCATGGAACAGCTCGGTCTACAAGACCAAATCATACCCGCAGTCTCTATCCTGAATGGATTCAGCATGGCATGTGGAACCACTAAAGGAGAAATAACATTACTAGTCAATGTTGCCGGTACCATCCAGAAAGCCAAATTTTATGTGATCGAAGGTGACATGAGATACAACGCCCTATTCGGGAGGTCATGGATCCACAACATGAGGGAAGTGCCTTCGACCCTTCACCATGTGTTAAAATTCCCAACGCTAGGAGGGATTAAGATGATATACGGAGAACAACCGGATGCAAAGGAGATGTTTCCAGTCGATGAAGTAATTCCGATATCATCATTTGCAACATCAAAAGAGCCTAGGTCGGAAGCAAAACAAGAGGCCAAATAGAAATCACTGATGCCAGCCTCGACCCAACCATATAAGTAGGGGACTGACGAAGGCAACGATTACGGGGTCCCCCTATCCTTTATAATCCCCGATGATTCCGATGCTATAAAATTGACGGTCGAAGAGCTAGAGCAGGTCGTACTGATTGAACATCTTCCTGATCAAAAGGTATACCTAGGCACGGGTCTAAACCCCGAGCTCAGGAAAAAACTCATTCAATTTCTTATAGCTAACATGGATTGTTTCGTGTGGTCCCATCTTGACATGACAGGGACCCCCCCGGAGGTAACCACCCACAAACTAAGCATGGACCCGAAATTCCATCCGGTGAAACAGAAAAAGAGGCCCCAGTCCGAGGTCAAACACGCTTTCATCAAGGACGAGGTATCTAAACTCCTTAAAATAGGATATATTCGGGAGGTTAAATACCCGAATAGGTTAGCAAACGTAGTAGTAGTCCCTAAAAAGGGGAAAAAACTAAGAATGTGTGTAGATTATAATGATTTAAATAAGGCATGTCCAAAAGACTCTTTCCCTTTGCCTAACATCGATCACGTGATCGATGCCATGGCCGTCTACGAGATCCTCAGTTTTCTCGATGCCTATTCCGGGTATAACCAAATACGAATGAGTCCGGATGATCAGGAAAATACCTCCTTCATCATGGCACATACTGCTATAACGAAATGCCATTTGGATTAAAGAATGCTGATGCCACTTACCAACGCCTAGTAAACTGGATATTCGAAGAACAAATAGGGAAATCCATGGAAGTTTATATTGACGATATGTTAGTAAATTCCCTGCGAGCAGAGGACCATTTAAAGCATTTGTAGGAAACTTTCAGTATATTGAAGAAGTATAACATGAAGTTGAATCCGAAAAAATGTGCGTTTGGAGTCGGTTCAGGTAAGTTTCTCGGGTTCATGGTATCCAACCGAGGAATCGAGATCAACCCCGACAAGATCAAAGATATCAAGGATATCACGGTAGTAGACAACGTGAAGGCCGTGCAAAATCTAACCGGGTGCATTGCCACTGTGGGGTGATTCATCTAGAGGTCCTCTGATAAGAGTCACCGATTTTTCGCATTACTAAAGAAGAAAAACAACTTCACATGGACCCCGGAATGTCAATGGGCCTTAGAAGAACTTAAGCGATATTTATCGAGCCCGTCGTTACATCACACGCCGAAGGCAGACGAACAACTATATTTGTATTTGGCAGTATCAAAAATAGCAGTAAATGGAGTCCTAGTTCGGGAAGAACAAGATACGCAATTTCCAATTTATTATGTTAGCAAGACCTTAAGAGAAGCTGAGACTAGGTACCCTCACCTAGAAAAATTGGCGCTCGCTTTACTAAGCGCCTCTAGGAAACTAAAACCTTATTTTCAGTGTCACCCCATATGTGTTGTAACAACTTACCCATTACGAAATATTATGCACAAACCCGAATTCTCGAGACGATTGGCCAAGTGGGTTGTTGAAAACAGTGGGTACGATATTGAATATCGACCCCGAACAACCATTAAATCTCAAATTTTGGCAGATTTCGTGGCCGACTTTACGCTAGCCCTAATACCCGAGGTGGAACGAGAGTTATTGGTCAACTTGGGGACGTCCTCGGGAATCTGGACCTTCTTTACGGATGGTGGCTCAAAGCAAAAAGGTCCGGACTCGACATCGTTTTAAAGCCACCAATAGGCATTGTAGTTAGACAATCTATTAGGACTGTGAAATTGACTAACAATGAGGCCGAATATGAGGCCATGATTGCAGGTCTCGAAATAGCTAAAAGTTTGGTGACTGAGGTGATCGAAGCCAAGTGCGACTCTCTCCTCGTTGTAAACCAAGTTAATGGAACATTCGAGGTCAGAGAAGAATGAATGCAAAGATACATGGATAAGTTACATATAGCATTATATCGATTCAAGGAGTGGACCTTACAACACGTCCCCCGAGATCAAAACAGTGAGGTCGATGCCCTTGCTAACTTAGGATCATCGGTCGAAGACAACGAGCTTAATTCGGGAGCAGTGGTACAACTCATGAGATCGGTGGTAGAAGAGGGGCACGCCGAGATAAACTCTATAATCCTGACTTGGGATTGGAGAAACAAATACGTAGAATACTCGAAGACCGGCAAATTGCCCTCGGATTCACAAGAATCAAGGGCCCTCCGCATAAAGGCAACCCGATTTTGTTTGTCTGAGGATGGAACTTTAGTCAGAAGAATTTTTGATGGCCTGCTGGCAATATGTCTGGGTCCAAGAGATACCGATTACGTTCTGAGGGAAATTCACGAGGGCACCTGTGGAATTCATTCGGGCGCCGAATCATTGGTCCGGAAGGTGATCATGGAAGGTTACTAATGGATCGACATGGAAAAGGATGAGAAGGAGTGCGTACGAAAATGTGATGGATGACAACGACATGCTCCGATAATACATTCGGTTTTATCTCCATGACCGTTCATGAAGTGGTGAATAGACATCGCCGGCCCCCTTCCATGGCCACCCGGTAAGGCTTAATTTGTTTTGTTTATGACTGGCTATTTTTCTATGTAGGTAGAGGCCCAGGCATACGAAAAGGTCAGGGAGAAGGAGGTCATCAATTTCATTTGGGACCATATCATATGTCGGTTCGGAATACCGGCCGAGATCGTGTGCGATAACGGGAAACAATTCGTCGGTAGCAAAGTGACCAAATTTCTCGAAGACCACAAGATCAAAAGGATCCAATTAATGGCCTATCACCCTAGTAGAAACGGACAAGCCGAATCAACCAACAAAACCATACTCCAAAACCTTAAAAAGAGGTTGACCGACGCTAAAGGAAAATGGAAGGAACTCTTGCCCAAAGTTCTTCGGGCATATCGTACGACCTCGAAATCCAGTACTGGAGTCACTCCTTTCTCATTGGTTCACGGAGCCTCCTAAGCTTTGATACCGGTCGAGGTCGGAGAGCCAAGCATCAGATTTTGATATGCGACAAAGGAATCAAATGACGAGGCCATGAATATAAGCCTAGAGCTATTGGATGAAAAGCGTGAGGCCACCCTTGTTCGGCTGGCTGCCCAAAAGTAGCGGATCAAAAGATATTACAACAGGAGGTCCAACCTTCGGTACTTCAACGTCGGGGACTTAGTTCTAAGGAAGGTTACATTGAACACCCAAAACCATAACGAGGGAAAGTTGGGGCCGAACTGGGAAGGGTTGTATCATATCATCGAAATCGCTGGAAAGGATCATACAAGCTCGGTTCGATGAACGATGCAAAACTACCAAGCAATTGGAATGTAACTCACCTAAAACAATATTATTTCTAAGGTACGACCCCATTCATTTTCTTTTATTTAGGACTAACTCTTGCAGGTGATCGACAAGGAAAAGTACGAGATTTTAGGTCTGAAAGCACACGTTGCACTCTTTTTCCCTTGAACCAGTTTTGTCCCAAATGGGTTTTTTGGTAAGGTTTTTAATGAGGCAACAAGTAAAACGTGCTAACCTAGAATCGAAGGCTAGCAATGAACCGATAAAAGCGATCAAAATAGTATTCGAGGCCTCACTTTGATCAACCTCAAACACTGGGGGCATTAATCTACGATATCAACTTTAGCATGGAAAGAGATTTCAGGATTAAAGGGTCTCGATCGGTAGGATTCAATATAAGGGCCAAACGGTCAAATGAACCGTGCTCACGTAGACTGCTCGAACCCTAACGAAAAGCATGTACACGTACATCCTTATTATGCACAAGAATAAAGAGATGTCTCTTCCTTGAAATCATCTCATATGTTAATATGTATTAAAATTTCTTCTTTCCATTCTTTAAAGAATTTCCTACTTCCAATCCCCTAAAGGCAACGAGCCCAAGGTCTACTTATAACCAGATTTCGAATGATCATTCTCTCACTCAGGGACTGCCGACCAAAAATTTGGACGGCCAAAGCTACTATACCTCGGGGGAATAAGACCTATTAGGCAACCCCAAATTTTAAAGGCCTCGGCCACCCCCGCTCGGGGATTGTTATCTTGGGCAAGCCCGGATAACTCGGGAAAGCAAGTCTAATGGGAGGCTCCCAAACTAAAAGGCTACGGCCATACTAAAACGGCTCGGAGACCTCCGAGACCCGTAACAAAAACTTGGCCTTCGAATTTGATTTTTCATAACTGGTTCTAAAGGGTACCCTCAGCAAGCTACAAAAACCTAAACTATTTTAGGAAAAAGATTTTGGTAACACCGAATCCCTACAATGCCTTAACACAAAGTAATATTAAAGGCAAGGTTTGTTTGAACCTTCGAACATAACCTACTTATTTCATGCTAAGGCATTTCGACCTTTTGCGAACACAAATGATAAAACAAAGGAAAATTCCGAAAGATGAAAGGGAAAGAAAGCCTTGTATATATTTACCAAAAATTCTTTTAAAAGGGCCAAATGGCCCTGATACAGAAATTTACAGTAGCCAAAACGGCAAAGACAAAACGTCTAAAAAGATCCTAAGTTAATCTTCATCGGGAGTCGCGTCGTCACCTTCAGGGCCTTCACCGCCTTAGGGCCCATACAAGTCTTCAGATGCCTCAGATTCTTCCTCCTCGGGATAAACCATCTTCCTGACCTTGGCCTCATATACCTTGGCATTCTCGATCTCAGCCAGCAGGTCAAAGCCCTGAGCTTGAACTCCTTCCAGTGCCTCTCTTCAGGATTGCCACCTCATGTGCTCCACCATGTTTTTTGCTTGGACCTGATCTACCTCAACATCAGCCTTATACTGGTCCACCTGCTCATCAGCCTCGGCCTTAACCGCAGCAACCTCCAATTTTGCCGCCTCATGTTCTTTGGCAAGATCTTCTTGGCCAGAGACCGCCAAGATCAGTTGAGACTGGAGCTCCTCGATCTTCTTGGCCTCCACCAAGGTTTTTTCTTTTGCAGCCCGGAGCTGAACCTCAGTCGAAGCCAGTTGTTCTTGGGCGCTCTCCTTTTACAAAGCTAGGCGGTCCATATTTTTCTTCCATACCTCGGCCTATGCCTTTACCATGTCCACCTCCACCTGGAGTTGCTCGATATGGTCAAGTCTCTTCTGAACCTGCGGGTTCATGTCATTAGCCATTGTGTCTGAATCATCATCACTAAGTTCGAATAATCATCTTACTTGTTCGACTAGATCGGCATGTTCCTTTTGAGCCGCTTCTAGCTCAGCCTGGAGTTTGTCGCTGAGAAGCTTGTAGGTGTCCCTCTTTTCAGTCCGCCCCTGAACCTCGACCTTGTGTTGGGATAAATCCTCCCGATATCAGAGGAAACTTTCATGGTGAAGTACCAAGGCCTGTGAGCATAAATAAAAGTGTTACAATTATTTGTAACTTAAAATCTAAGTACTTAGTAAAGAGGCACTCGAAGTTACCCGATTCAATGCCTGTTGAGCTTCATTGAACAGGCAGGACGCTTCCACCTCATCCATCTTAGCCTGGTCCTCTTCGGTCACCAATCACTGAATATTGCTAGAAACCCCCACGGGGGCGGAGAGAACCCAGGGCATCCTCCGGGACAGAGATAACTATTGACCGTTTTCGATTAGGATCATCACTCGGAGCCAGGAACCGACCCACTAAGCTCGGGCTCAAAGAAGGCCCACTGGCTCCCGAAGACGGTGCTTTCTTTGGCACCGATAAATCACCAAACCTAGTAACATCCTCCGAGGCGGTGGATTCTAAACCATCGAAGAAGTTATTGAGATCTGTCGCCCCCTGAGGCCCCTTGTGCAAATGATCCTTTAGCATAACGGCCTCGTTGATCATAGAACCGGAGAATAAAGGAGACCTGGTGAGATCAATCGCCCCAAGCTCATCTTTCGGGGAACTCTTCCCTGCTCGAGGAATATCGGCCCAGGCTTCCTCTTAGACCTCCCTAGCTTAGGGCATAGCAGCCTCGCCCCTCTCCGATTCAGGGACCCTAGTCACTACCCTATCAGTAGCCTCCCTGGCTTAGAGCAATACGGTATGGACTCGCACTCGAGCCACCAGTTCGGAATCTTCTTCTTCTTAAGACTCATCCCTCAGTCGGTGGACTAAGTCCGATGGGAAGGCGCCGATGCTTTATTTGGGTATGCGCGCCTGCCTCATTTTTGGTTTTTGTTTCTTCGATTTCGGGGAACTCGGAGCCCTTTTTATTTTCTTCTCTTTATCTTACTTCGGATCAGGAGATTGGGGGAGGACGATTTCATCTACGGATGAGGGCCTCATTGCAACATCCTTCCCAAGGCCTACAAAGAAAAGGAGATGAGTAAGCTTGGTAAGAAACCCAAGTGATGTCAGTACTAGGAAAGAATCTTACCGTGACAATGGGACTCGCACCGACCCTTTGAAAGTTCGCGCCATGCGCGCTGGGAGTAGGGATTCTGAGATATGATGCCCTCGACCCACTCCTTGAGTTGGAGAACTGCATCCGGCATCCGAGCGACAGTTACACCATGAAACATTGACTAAATGAGAGGAAAGGGAAAAGAAATAAGCAAAATCTTAAAAGTGAAGTTATACTTACATTTCATGTTCCATTTCTCGGGAAACAACATTTCCAGATCCGAGGTCTTTACTCGAACGAACCGGCCCAGCCAGCCTCGATATCGGTCCTCATCTATGCTCGAGAATGGGGACTTAGTAGCCCGACAGGCAAGCTTTATCAATGCCCCTCGGTAGAGTCGGGGACTGTACAGATGCATGAGATGGTCGATGGTGAAGGGGCAGTTGTCGAGCTTGCTCACAAAAAAAAAAAATGAAGCAGAATAACAATCGTCCAAAATGAAGGGTGAATCTGCCTGAGTGTCACTACAATAATTGGGTCTAGAGGGCCCAACATGTAGGGATAAGTGTAAACACTTAGAAAACCCTCCACGTGGGTAGTGATTGACTCCTCGGGCGTAGGCACCACCACATGTTTATCTGCCCAATTACAATCTTTCTTGACTTTGGAGAGGAGATTGTGAGTGATGGAGCATATATACCTCGACACTGGCTCGCATCGACCTAGTACGTAAGGGGTTTTATCGATCTTGAATTCAGCCCCGGTTGGGCAACCCGCAGGAACGAACACAGTTGAGGAGGGTTCCGGTGTCATTTCCTCGACAACAATAGACAGAGCCTTTTCTTCTTCAGACGGTCTCAAGGAAGAGGGAGTTTCCTTTTGAGGAACAGATTTAGAAGTCTTTGCCATTGCTTTTGAGGAAGGGTGAAGAGATGGTACTGATGAAAGAGAGGGCGTAATTGGCGGATAGTTTACGAGAATTGTCAGACACTATAAAGGAAGAAATTTAATACTTAAACCAGAAAACCAGAGGATGATGGTGATGAAATTTTTCTTAAAAGCACAAGAACAAACGTTTGAATATAAAAGTTCTAATGGATTGAGGGATGAAGTATTTATAGTTAGTAAACGACGGTTCAACACCCATAGTGGCCGACCAACAACTGACACACATTTAATTCCTTGGAGACTACACCGACGGGACGTTTCAGTTACCTTTTGTCGCTTACGTCATGAGTTATCGAAGCGAGGCTCAGAAGTTCATATCGGTTATCATCATTTTCTCTCCGAAAAATGAGGGGACTATCTGCATACGGTCGAAATTAGGCTCATCTATTGTATGACCAATCGAAATAGAAATGTGATAGGTCGAAGCTCGACTTCGGGTTATGACAAACCAAGGCGCGAAGTTAAATCATTGAGCTCATGATTCCGGGACCGAACAAAATTGAGGAAACTTTGTCGACCCAAATAACGGAAGGCCAACATATCCGCAATTGGTTAGATATCACGGCAAAAATCTCGGCACGTATCAAGGAGAGGCCGATTAATTAGTAAATTATGTGATTTACTAACTTTAATAGAATTGTATCAAGAGTGTGACTCCCTTACTATATAAATAAGGGTCTGATTATTTGTAAAACACATTGTAACACGCATCTCAAAGAAATAAACTATCATTTCTAATTATTATCTCATTGCTCTGTTCCGGCACCGATTGTGGCATTTCTTGACTAGAGAGTGATCAACCTTCAAGGCTAAGGCTGTCCAATTATGTGGTTTACATTTATTTTCTTCTTATTAATTTCAATATTAATCTGTTTTATCAGTTTGTATCAAGTTATATCACGTATCCTTAAAATTGCGTATAAATTCAATTGTTATCCTATTCTAGGGTAAACAAATACCATTTACTTAGTTTTTTCAAGTTGTTTAAAAGATAAATTCAAAGGCTGAGAGGTCTTTTTTGCTTCTCATGAGATCGAGTTCTAACAGAAAAAAGAAAACCATGAAGAAAAATTGGAAATAATATTTTGTTTTCTTCCATTTGTAACAACATATATATAGCATGAAATATTAAGGAGTTGGTTGAGAAGGAAATATTGGGTGACGCAGACCCCTAAACACAGATTTCTGGTATGGTTAACTGTAATGACCCAGTCGGTCGTTTTGAGAGTTATAGACCTGTTTTCCCCTTTTTTGCTTTTCAGCTATATTATGATATATCGGATTAGTTGGTTCGGGTCCGGAGTGGTCTCGGAGTGAATTGGGACACTTAGTCTCTTTATTAGAAGCTTAAGTTGAAAAAGTCAATTAGATATTGACTTATATGTAAATGATCTCGGATTTGAATTTTGATGGTTCTGTTAGCTCCGTTAGGTGATTTCGGACTTAAGAGCGCGTCCGTAATGTGATTTGGAGGTCCGTAGTAGAATTAGGCTTAAATTGGCGAAAGTTAGAATTTTGGCAATTTTGGCCGACAGTGGAAATTTTGATATCGAGGTCGGATTGGATTTCCGGAAGTTGGAGTAGGTTCGTGGTGTCATTTCAGACTTGTATGCAAAATTTGAGGTCATTCAGACGTGGTTTGGTAGGTTTCGGCGTTGTTTGTGCAATACGGAAATTTCTAAGTTCATTTGGCTTGAATTCGTGTGTAATTCGTGTTTTTGGTGTTGTTGAAGGTGATTTCAAGGATCGACTAAGTTTGTATGAGGTTGTGGGATGCGTTGGTATGTTTAGTTGAGGTCCCGAGTGCCTCAGGTGAATTTCGGGTGGTTAACGGATCATTCTTGGCCTTGGTGAAATTGTTGATATCTGCTGCTGCATTCTTCTGGTTTCTCTTTCGTGATCGCGAGTGTGCTGTCGCATTCGCGAAAAGTGTTTTCTGAGTGGTGAATATTTGTTCTACGCATTCGCGAAGGGGAGGAAGCGAACATGAAGGTGTCGCTTGCGTGTGCATCGCAAACGCGGGAGAAGGGTCGTGTTTGCGAAGAGGAGTGAGGCAGTTAGGGACCCCAGGTCCTTGTTCTACGCGTTCACGAGGTGGTGGTCGCATTCGCAAAGGTCTGAGCTAGTAAAGCATCACGTTCACGAGGCATGTGTCGCATTCGCGAAGAGTAAAATGGTGAGGCAGTCAATTTGGTCTACGCGAACGCGAGAGGACGGTCGCATTCGCGAAGGGTAAAATCTGGGCAGACAGTGTTAAATTCAAATCGAGGGTTTTAGCTCATTTTTCATATTTTGAGCTAGAGATCATGGATTTGGGCAATTCTTGAAGGGATTTTCGCGGAGTTGATTGGGGTACGTGTTTCTCACTTGATTTTGGTTAAATTCTATGATTATATCTTGATTTTTATCATCTAAATTGTGATTTGGGGTGAAAAATTAGGGAAAAAGAGGAAGAGTTCTTGAGATGGAATTTTGAGGTTTTGAAGGGGATTTTGTTGTCAGAATTGAGTAAATTTGGTATGACTAGACTCGTGAGTGAATGGGATTTCGGATTTTGTAATTTTTGTTGGATTTCGAGATGTGGGCTCAGGGGCCGGGTTTGAGCCGATTTCGGATTCTGGCTATAATATGGTATTTTGCTTGTGGAATTGATTCCTTTAGTATATATTAATCGTATTTTATTGCTCGTGGCTAGATTCGGGTCATTTGGAGGCCGATTCGAGAGGCAAGGGAATTGCGGAGTAGAGATTTGCTCAGATTGAGGTAAGTAATGGTTGTAAATCTAGTCCCGAGGGTATGAAACCCCGGATTTTTGTGTCATGTGACTATTTGGAGGTGACGCACATGCTAGGTGATGGGCGTGTGGGCGTGCACCATTGGGGATTTGTGACTTGGTCCGTTAGAGGTCTTTTCTTGCTGTCCTCTCACTGCTTTAGTTGATATCCTATACTCAGTCATGTTCATGCATTCTTACATCATAGCCCAGTCTCTGTTATTCTATTTGCTGCATCATGTTAAATTTTGTTTGGGCTGATTTCTTTGATTTCTGAAAGCCCGAGAGACTGGAGAGGTTTATGACTGAGTGAGGTCGAGGGCCTGTTTGTGAGGTATTGTACCTTAGCACGTGAGTTGTCCGTGTGGATTCTGATATGCTATTATAGCACGTGAGTTATCCGTGCAGATTATAGCGCTTGGGTTGTAAGAGCCCCTCCAGTGTCTGTACACACACCCAGTGAGCGCAGGTACCTACTGAGTGCGAGTGCCGAGTACCGAGTGCTGAGTGATTGGGAGGCATGAGCGATTAGGAGGCATGGGTGATTGTGCGGTTAGAGTGATTGGGAGGACTGAGTGATGTTTTACCCGATGGGCGGTATATGATTTCATCCGGTGTGCTCATAACTTCTTTGAGTCCTTGTTTGAGAACTGTTGAAGGATATTTTTATTGGTTTTACCTTAACTAGATTTAAACAAGCCGATTTGACTTAAACACTGGTTTTTAAAGCATGTTGTACTTTACAAAATTTTTGTTATATGAACTATACTTGCATCTAGCTCATCACTACTTCTCAGCCTTTATTTACTACTGTTACTTACTGAGTTGGTGTATCCACGTTACTCCTTGCACCTTGTGTGCAGATCCAGACATTTCTGGCTACGTTAGCGGTTGTTGATATATTCAGTAGCGGATCATCGGAGATAGCAAGGTAGCTGTCTGGCAATCGCATCCCTGTTTTTCTCCTTCCTTATCTTCCCCTTAGTTGTATTGGTTTTTCCCGTACTATGCTAGTCTTGATGTTATCAGACAGTTTGTAGTAGTTGCTCATGACTTAGTGACACCTCGATGTCGGGCTATCTTTTCCGCATTTTATTTTTGTTTTGCTTTGAACTCTTTAATGAAGATTCTAGTAAATTAAAGCTTTGACTTATCTTTTAAATGAAATATCGATGTGTTTTGAAAATGTGTCGGCTTGCCTAGTATCACGATAGGCACCATCTCGACGGGTTAGGTTTTGGGTCGTGACATTAACTGCACTAGAAAAATAATTAACAAAGGACATATTGCAAAGGTTGGGCATCAACTGTGAAAATGTCACAGGTTGCTTATGTGATGTTGATACTTTGGAGACTGCTCAGCAATGTAACAGATGGACAGTTCAATATCTAACCATGATCAAATTAACGTAATTATTGGAGGAAGTTTAAGAAGGAAATAATGGATGCTGCACTTGGGGTACTTGTTGGAATATAGTAGATATGCTTTAGATCCAATCTCATATTTGATGATTTGAACATATTTTTATGAACGTTATTTGATATAAAACATATATGGCATTTGATATTCTTTTATCATTGGTATTATTAATTGTTTAATTAACTTAATAAGGTCCTTGATTAAATTTTGAGACTTGACATTATGATGGAGATCATGATAATGAGAGTGAAGTTTCTTATAATTTAATCTAAATTTGTTCTTGATCATAGGATTATTAATTTGGACATTAGTAATCCGGTTAGATCAATATTTATGTGATCGTCTTTATTGGATAAAGATTAATTGATCTCATTGACTAAATCACATAGATAGATGATGCATATAGAGATATGATCATTGAACCGACTCATTGGATAATTCCTAATGGTTAGAATTACCATAAACTGTCAATAGGATATTCTCTTGAAGAATGTGATGTAAGAATTTCCTTTGACTTGAGATCGTCATAGTAATTGATAAGTTATTTATTGTGCTTTGATACTAGACACCTATGGCCCCAGGGAGATAGTTGAAAGGATATTGGATATGATTAAATACTTGTAGAATTAGTGATTGATCAAGATGAAATCTATCAACTGTTGGTAATGAGTTTAAGCTCCATGTTGTCATGAATTATAAATGACCAAATTAAGACCTTGGCAAGGGCAATTGAATGAAAGAAGAAAAGAGTTTCTTAGGTCATTCAATGGTCGATTATATTTGTCATGAACACATAGTTGGTCGCCAATTAGAATTTGACAGTTGCAGCATATCCTAGGGTGATCCAGAGCTATAAGGACAGAAGGAAATACTACATTATTCTTCTACTGGTTCTAGAGACTAAATTGTATACTTCATGATATTCGGTCGTTAAGGAGTGTTGCTAGACGCCACCCTTGATTAGTATATTGATATGATCAATTTACTATCAGCTTAGTATTGAACCTATGGGGTCGCACACTAACGAGTGTTTTGATCTTTACTAAAGGATTAATTACTTTATTAATTAATAGTTAAATTAAAGAATCTTATTAGTCAAATAAATTTAGTTATTATACCAAATGAAATATTATTATATTCTTTTCTAGCACATAGGATATAATTAATATTGTGAATAAATTAAAGTTTTTTATGTGGAATAGAAAATTAAATTATCTCTTAGTTGAAATATATATGTGATATATATAATTAATATTTATTTTATATAAGAGATGTATATAAAATATAATATTAATAAAGTGTTTGTTACTAAATCCATTTTTGAATTGGATTAATTAACGTGTAATCGGAAGTTTCATCCTATTTGGAATGGGATTAATATTTTCAATAGGAAAATATTATATTAATATGAAAAGTTCATAAATAGGAGGATCCAACTTTGAGTTGAAGGATTCACGTGAAAGACTGGGCAGTCACGTTTCAATTGAGACGTGATTTTCCAGTTTTCCATAAAATTCCATGAAGTTTTATTTTGGAATAAACTTTTACCCTAAGTAAATCATTACCTCAACCAAATAGGAAAAGAGTTTATAGGTGATGCCATATAAAGGGTGATGAAGAAAATTTACCGTATTAAGTCTTGAGAAGAAAATTCACTTTGTGAAAGTGAGAATACAATACAAAGCCAAGAGAGAAAATACAATTACAAGAAAAGTGTTTCTTGTTCCTCTATCTTTGAGTTGAGATTTTTAAGAAAACTTTCAACATAATATTTTCATTTAATTTGTTCACGGGTTTCATTGATCAAAGAGTTGATAGCAAGGATCCATCTCGGTGTGGATACACATAGAGTCTTCGCACTATCAAAAAAAAATTTGAAACGAGACTCTCTTCATCAGGCATGTCTTAGATCCGATCTTTGACATGTAAATAAATTTTAAACACAAAAAGATATTCCTAGGATTGTTATTGTCTTCCGCTGCCTATGACGAACATCTATATACAATCCTTCAGTACTGACATGAACGACCCGACCGGTCGTTTTACTTTCTATATCCCCGTTCTCTTAAATTACACTCACTCTTCGTAGGTGCTTTTACCATTTTAAGACCTGCGGGGGTGATTTGTTCGGGATTTGGAAAGGTTCGGGTTAAAATCGGAACACTTAGTTCCTTAGTTTGGCTTTAAAAAGGCTAAGTTTGACTTTGGTCAATATTTTGACTAAACGACCTCCGAACTGGATTTGACGGTTCCAATAGGTTTGTATGATGATTTTGTACTTGGACGTATGTTCGGATCGGGTTTTGGATGTCCCGGGAGGGTTTCGGCGCTTAATATTTGAAGTTGGTGCATTGAAGGTTTTAAAGTTTCTTAAATTTGGTTTGAGGTAGGAGTTGGTGTTATCGAGGTCCAATTGGGATTCTGAGCCTCGAAAAAGTTCCGTACGGTGATTTAAGACTTGCACGCAAAATTTGGAGTCATTCCAAGTAGTTTATGTATGATTCGGCACGTTCAGAGTAAGTTGAAAGAACTTAAAGTTCATAAGTTGATTCTATTGGTTTTGGCGTATGATTCTTAGTTTTAGTGTTGTTATCTATGTTCCGAAGGTGCGAGCAAGTCTGTTTTATGTTTACAAACTTGTTGGTATGTTTGGACGAGGCCTCAGGGCCTCGAGTCCAATCCGAACGATGCACAGATTAGGACTCAAAAGGGCTGTTGGTGCACCAGATCTGGTGTGCCCGCACCTGCGAGCTTATGTCCGCAGATGCGAGCTTGTGGACGAAAAGGCGGCTTTGGGGCACTTGGTCAGTGGCCGCAGAAGCGGAGAACCACGCGCAGAAGCGGCCTCGCTTCTGCGGGGAATAGCCCGCAGGTGCTATGAGGTCGCATGCGCATTTGACCATCCGCAGAAGCGGTATCCCGTCCGCAGAAGCGGCCAGTGCTGGGCATGGGGAATTTCGCAGAAGCGGACCTTTCTCCGCAGAAGCGGTGCCACAGATGCGGCCCAGTGACCGCAGGAGCGATAGTCCTAGAGGAAGTGAGGTTCATTGAAGTCGGGAGTTAAACCATTTTTGACTTATTTTATTTCATTCATTGGGCGATTATGGAGCCTTTGGAGAGGGGTTTTCACCTAGCACTTTGAGGTAAGTGATTTCTATCCAATGTGAGTTAAATACAAAAATTATGGGTAGAGTTTTACATGTAAAATTGTGAAAATTATGGGTTTAGATAAAAACCCTGGGTTTTGATAAAAATGGGATTTAATCATGATTGAGTGAAAATTATATATTTGAGTTTGTGAGGTTATAGGTAACAACTTTCTTCGAAAATTTTTGGAATCCGGTCACGTGGACCTGATGGTGTATTTTAAGAATCTTTCAATTTGGGTTGGGTAATTACTCTAATAGTTAAATTATGAACTTTGGAACATATATTGATTTATTTATACAACATTTAACTAGTTTCGGATATTTCAACACCGAGTTGAGGCTCTAGAGCGAATTTGAGACTGGAAAGCGAGCCTTGAGACAAGGTAAGTCTCTTGCCTAACCTTGTAAGAGGGAATTTACCCCATAGGTGCTTTAAATTGCTATTTGTTTCTAATTGTGGGGGGCTATGTACGCACAAGGTGACAAGAGTCCGTGCGTAGCTATTAATTTTGCTTATGTCCAGGTAGTTTAGGACCCGAATCATGGAATATTTGTAATATTTGCACCCTTCTTGTTAATTAAAGTGCCTAAATTATATTGAAACTTGTTAGAGGAATTGTAAAGGACCGAATTTCACTCACTTGAGTTTTGGCAGGTTACTTGACCGTTAATGAAAATTATGTTTCGTTGTACATTAGTCTTGTATTAGCTCTTAAACCGATTGTTTATAAAGTATCCTCTCTTCTTGTGGTACGGGCCGAATGCCTCGGCAGTAGATAGATGCATCTATGGATCATGCCGCACGTCCTTCGATAGTGTACACGTTATTCTGGATCAGGTCGTACAACCTCGGCACAATCGTGCGTTATAATACGTGAATTTTTTATTTATTTTTAATATTTGATATTATTTCATGGTTTGAGAGGTTAAAATAATATCAGACAGAAAGTTATTTGGGATTTATCATGTGTAAAGGAATTCTTTATTTCCTAGTTGTTATTGAATTACTGTAATTGTATGCATAACCCATGCTTATTTAGAACTTCTTTATTTATTATTGTTGGCCCATAGTAAGTGTCGATGTCGACCCCTCGTCACTACTTCATTGAGGTTAGACTTGATACTTACTGGGTATATGTTATTTATGTACTCACACTACACTTTTGCACTAATCGTGCAGGATCTGAGGCAGGTGCATCTGGCGTTCCTATCGGCGCGCATCCCGGATATCCCAAGGCCTAGTGGTGAGCTGTTTCCTGAGCCGTTCTGCAGCCCCTATAGTCTCTCTTTTAGATTTATATTCTGTCTACTTTATTTCGTGCAATAGTTAGAGTTTTATATATTCTACAAGTTGCTCATACACTTGTGACACCAGGTCTTGGCACACATACTAAAAGACTTTATGGTTTTGAAGCACTCATATTACTATAATTGCCACTTAGTTATCTTCATTTCATTTATTTAATTTTCCACTCTTTAATTCCCTATTAAATAGAATTTAATTACTTGAAACCTTATTAAAAGAGTAATAACGTGGTTTAATTCATCGTTGGCTTGCTTAGTGGTAACGTTGGGCGCCATCATGGCCCATAGTAGAAATTGAGTCGTAAAAACATGGTATTAGAGCACTAGGTTCACGTAGGTCTCACAAGTTATGAGCAGGCCTAATAGAGTCTTTCGGATCGGTATGTAGACGTCCGTACTTATCTTCGAGAGGCTATAGGGTGTTCGGAATCTAGTCTTTCTTGATTTCCTATCGTGCAGTTGATGTTCTACTAAGTATCTTTCTTCACGAGAGAGGGCTCCGACTCGTGGTAGAGGACGAGGATGTCCTAGAGTTGCCCCAGCTATGCCGTCAGTGGATCCAGTAAAGGATCCTGTTGTTGAGGAGCAGGGCAAGGTGCTTGCATCAGAGCCCGCCTCGGTGGATTTAATGTCCGCACCGAGATTCCATAAGGTCATAGGCCGTGTGTTGCGGTTCATGGATATTATGACTCAGGTTGGTTTATTTCCAACAGACCCTGCCATATCTCAGGCAGGAGGGGGAGCACAGACCCCTACCGCTCAGGATCCATGGTATGCAGCTGCCGTGTATCATACCCCGAGCGCACTACCCATGGGTGGAGCCCAACCAGTAGCAGCATCTATACCTGAGCCTAGACCAGCTGCGGTCGGCGGGCCGCAGAAGCTATTTGACTGATGGACCAGGCTTCATCCTCCTGTATTTGGAGGTGAGCGACATGAGGACCCCCAGGACTTTATTGATCGGTGCAGGGACAGACTGCACAATATGAGCAGGGTTAGATGTCAGTGACCAACTATGAGGCGAGGTTCTCTGAGTTGTCTCTCCATGTACTTATGATCCTTCCCACCGATGCATAGAGAGTGCAGAGGTTTGTTGTAGGTTTGCAAACTGGCATTCAGGCCACCATGGCCCGAGAGGTTGAGATGGGGATTTATTACGAGCTAGTTGTAGAGATAGCTCGTAGGATCGAGGGTGTACGTCAGCGTAGCCCAGAGCAGACTCTGAGGGATAAGCGGTTTCGGTATTCTGGAGATTTCAGAGGTGCTCCGGTTGGGGGCAGAGGCCAGTTTGTGAGGTGTCAGTCTAACAGGCCCATATATCCAGCATGGTCTCCTCCTCTGGGTGATCCAGTGCTACCTTATTTCAGTGCCATGTCAGAGATTACCTATCGCACACCAGCTATTCAGGGTTCCTTCAGTAGGTATTCAGGCCATCAGGGTTAGACTTCAGGTCAGCAGCCCATCGTACCAAGAGGTTGGTTCGAGTGTGTGGATCTTAGTCAGGTGCGAAGGTTCTGCCCCAGGCTTTGGGGCAAGGTAGTGCAGCAGGGTCAGCAACCTATGATTCCAGCACCAGTTGCCCCACCAGCCGCCCAGAGGTGGAGGGCAGGTAGGTAGGGGCCGTCCTAGAGGTGGAGGCCATCCAGGAGGCACTCCAGCCAGATTCTATGCCTTCCCAGCCAGACCTGATGCAGTGTCCTCAGATGCCGTGATTATATATACTATTTCTATCTATGGTAGGGATGCTTCGGTACTATTTGATCCAGGGTCTACATATTCATATGTTTTATCTCTGTTTGCTCATTACTTGGGTGTTCCTCGTGAGTCCTTGGGTACTCTTGTTTATGTGTCTACACCAGTGGGCAATTCTATAGTTGTTGATTGGATCTATCGGTCCTGCATTGTTACTTTCTATGGTTATGAGACCCGAACGAATCTTCTGTTGCTCGATATGACCAACTTTGAGGTCATACTCGGCATGGATTGGTCGTTTCCATATCACGCCATCCTTGATTGCTATGCTAAGACTGTTACCTTGTTAGTGCCAGAGTTGCCTAGATTAAAGTGGAAGGGTTCGTCTGTCAGTACATCTAGTCGGGTTATCTCTTATCTGAAGGCTCGACACATGGCTGAGAAGGGGTGTGTGGCTTATCTAGTTTTTGTTTGGGATACTACTGTAGATACTCCTACGATTGATTCAGTGCCCGTGGTCCGAGAGTTCTACGATGTGTTTCCTTATGATATCCTAGGCATGCCACCAGATCATGATATTGATTTTCGTATTGATTTGGCTCCAGGTACCCAGCCTATATCTATTCCACCGTTCCTCATGGCTCCAAAAGAGTTGAATGAGTTGAAGGAACAACTTGAGGAATTTCTAGCAAAGGGGTTCATCAGACCGAGTATATCGCCCTGGGGTGCACCAGTGTAATTTGTGAAGAAGAAAGATGAAACAATGTGGATGTGTATTGATTACCGCCAGTTGAACAAAGTTACCATCAAGAACAAGTACCGTTACCGCGTATTGATGATTTGTTTGACCAGTTGCAGGGTGCCAGAGTGTTCTCTACGATTGACTTGAGATCGGGGTACCATTAGTTGAAGATTCGTGATTCGAATGTTCCGAAGACGGCTTTCCGGACTAGATATGGCCATTATGAGTTTCTAGTGATGTCCTTCGGTTTGGCTAACGCCCCAGTGGCATTTATGGATTTGGTGAACCGATTGTTCAGGCCGTATATTGATTCGTTTGTCAGTGTCTTCATTTATGACATTTTGATCTACTCGCGTAGCATGGAGAAGCACGAGCAGCATTTGAGAGTGGTGCTTCGGACCTTGCGGGAACAGTAGCTATATGATAAGTTCTCCAAGTATGAGTTCTAGTTGAATTCTGTGGCATTCTTGGGGCATGTTGTATCGAGCAAGGGTATTAAGGTAGACCCCAAGAAGATCGAGGTAGTTCAGAGTTGGCCTTGTCCTACTACAGTGACTGAGAGCGGGAGCTTCCTAGGGTTAACGGGTTATTATCGCCGGTTTGTGGAGGGCTTCTCATCTATTGCAACACCTTTGACTAGATTGACCTAGAAGGGTGCTTTGTTCCGATGGTCCGATGATTTTGAGGCGAGCTTTCAGAAGCTCAAGACCGCCTTGACTTCAGCACCGGTGTTAATGCTGCCTTCCGGTTCAGGGTTGTATATTGTGTATTGCGACGCTTCACGCGTTGGATTGGGTTGTTTATTGATGCAGGAGGGGCGAGTTATTGCATATGCTCATGTCAGCTGAAGCCCCATGAGAAGAATTACCCTGTACACGATTTGGAGTTGGCCGCGATTGTTCATGATCTTAAGATCTGGAGGCATTATCTTTATGGGGTGTCCTATGAGGTTTACACCGATCATCGCAACTTGCAGCATTTGTTCAAGAAGAGAGATCTCAATTTGAGGAAGCGCATATGGCTTGAGTTACTAAAGGATTATCATATTACCATCCTTTATCATCCGGGCAAGGAGAATGTAGTTGCGGATGCCTTGAGCAGAAAGGCGGAGAGTATGGGTAGTTTGTCATTCATTTTAGCGGAGGATAGGCCACTAGCTTGGACATTCAGTCCTTGGATAACAGACTTGTGAGGTTGGATATTTCAGAGCCCAGCCGAGTTCTTTCATGCGTCATCGCTCAGTCTTCACTATTCGAGCAGATTAAGGCTCGCCAGTTTGATAATCCGCACTTATTGGTTCTTAGAGAGACGGTACTAAAGGGTGGTGCCAAGGAGGTTACTATCGATGAGGATGGTGTTCTGCGACTCCAGGGTCGCCTATGTGTTACTAATGTTGAGGCTTGAGGGAGAAGATCATAGAGGAGGCACACAGTTCTCAGTATTCTATTCATCCAGGTGCTATGAAAATGTATCACGACCTGAGGTAGCATTATTGGTGGCAGCGAATGAAGAAGGACATAGTTGAGTATGTTGCGAGGTTTCTAAATTGTCAACAGGTTAAGTATAAGCATCAGAGTCCGGGTGGCCTACTCCAGCAGATGACTATACCCGAGTGGAAATGGGAGCGCATTACTATAAACTTCGTAGTCGGGTTGCCGCGGACATTGCAGAAGTTTGATGTAGTTTAAGTCATTATCAACAGGTTGACCAAGTCGGCACACTTCATTCCGGTCGTGAGCACGTATTCTTCAGAGAGGTTGGCCCAGATTTATATTCAGAAAATTGTTTGATTGCATGGTTTGCCTGTTTCCATCATATCAGATAGAGCCCCTCAGTTTACTTCACATTTCTGGAGAGCAGTACAGAGCGAGTTGGGGACCCGTGTAGAGCTCAGCACAGCCTTTCACCCGCAGATCGACGGGCAGTCGAAGCGGACAGTTCAGATCTTGGAGGATATGCTCAGAGCATGTATGATTGACAACTTCGGAGGGCAGTGGGATCAATTCTTTCCTTTGGCCGAGTTTGCTTACAACAACAGTTATCAGTCCAGCATCGAGATGGATCCATTTGAGGCTTTATATGGTCGGCTATGTCGTTCTCCCATCGGATGGTTTGAGCCCGGCGAGGCTAAGTTATATGGTACTAATTTGGTGAAGGATGCCTTGGAAAAGGTAAAGTTGATCCAGGAGCGACTTCGCACAGCACAGTCTAGACAGAAGAGTTACGCGGATCCGAAGGCACGTGATTTGTCATTTATGGTGGGCGAAAAGGTTCTCTTGAAGGTCTCGCCGATGAAGGGAATCATGAGGTTCGGAAAGAAGGGCAAGTTGAGCCCGAGGTTTATAGGTCCATTTGAGGTGTTGGGGCGAGTTGGAGAGGTTGCTTATGATCTTGCTTTGCCTCCTAGTCTATAGGGAGCTCATCCGGTTTTTCACGTGTCTATGCTCCGAAGATATCATGCCGACAAGTCACATGTGTTAGACTTCAGCATGGTTCAGTTAGATGAGAGCCTGGGTTACGAGGAGGATCCAGTTGCCATTGTTGACAGGCAGGTTCACCAGTTGAGATCCAAGAAGAATTCTGTGGTACGAGTTCAATGGAGGGGCCAACTAGTCGACGAGGCGACTTGGGAGGTCGAGGAGGACATGCGGAGCAGATATCCATACCTATTCAGCACTCCAGATATGATTTTAGACCCGTTCGAGGACGAACGTCTGTTTAAGAGGTGGAGAATGTAACGATCCGACCGGTCGTTTTTATTTCTAGATCCCCGTTCCCCTAAATAAGACTCCCCGTATGTGATTTTACCATTTTATGACCTGCAGGGGTGGTTAGTTAGGGATTTGGAAGGGTTCGGGTTGAAATTGGAACACTTGGTTGCTTAGTTTGGCTTTAAAAGGGCTAAGTTTGACTTTGGTCAACATTTTGAGTAAACAACCTCAGAACCGGAATTTTATGGTTCTAATAGGTTCGTATGATAAATTTGGACTTGGGAGTATATTCGGATCGGGTTTTGGATGACCCGGGAGCGTTTCAGCACTTAATATTGGAAGTTGGTGCATTAAAGGTTTAAAAGTTCCTTAAATTTGGTTTGAGGTAGGATTTGGTGTTATCGAGGTCCAATTTGAATTCCAAGCCTGGGAATAGTTCCGTACGGTAATTTAAGACTTGCACGCAAAATTTTGAGTCATTCCGAATAGTTTAAGTATGATTCGGCGTGTTCGGAGTAAGTTGGAAGAACTTGAAGTTCATAAGTTGATTCTATTAGTTTTGGCATATGATTCTTAGTTTTAATGTTGTTATATATATTCCGAGGGTGCGAGCGAGTCCGTTTTATGTTTACAAACTTGTTGGTATGTTTGGACAAGGCCTCAAGTGCAATCCGGACGATGCACATATCGTATTAGGACTCAAAAGGGCTTCTGGTGCACCAGATCTGGTGTGCCCGCACCTGCGAGCTTATGGCCGCAGGTGCGAGCCCGTAGATCCGAGCTTGTGTCCGCAGAAGCGGCTTTGGGGCACTTGGATAGTGGCCGCAGAAGCGGAGAACCATGCACAGAAGCGGCCTCGCTTCTGCGAGAAATAGCTCGCAGGTGCAATGAGGTCGCAGGTGCGTTTGACCATCCATAGAAGCGGTATCCGGTCCGCAGAAGCGGCCAGTGCTGGGCCTGGGGAATTTCACAGAAGCACACCTTTCTCCGTAGAAGCGGTGCCGCAGATGCGGCACAGTAACCGCAGGTGCGAAAGTCCTGAAGGCAGAAAGTCGGGAGTTAAACCAGCATTGGGTGATTTTAGAGCTTCTGGAGAGGGATTTTCACCTAGCACTTTGGAGTAAGTGATTGCCATCCAATGTGAGTTAAATACATAAATTATGGGTAGATTTTAACATGTAAAATTGTGAAAAATATGGGTTTAGATGAAAAACCTAGGTTTTGATAAAAATGAATTTTAACCACGAAAATGGTTATGGGATTGAGTAAAAATTATATATTTGAGTTTGTGAGGTTATGGGTAACAACTTTCTTCGAATAATTTCGAAATTCGGGCACGTGGACTTGGGGGTGAATTTTAAGAATCTTCCAATTTGGGTTGGGTAATTATTCTAATAGTTAAATTATGAACTTTGGAATATACATTGATTTATTTATACAACATATGACTAGTTTCAGATTTTTCGGTACTGAGTTGAGGCTTTAGAGTGAATTTGAGACCGTAAAGCGAGCCTTGAGACGAGTTAAGTCTCTTGCCTAATCTTGTAAGAGGAAATTTACCTCATAGGTGCTTTAAATTGCTATTTGTTTCTAATTGTGTGGGGCTACGTACGCACGATGTGACAAGAGTCCGTACGCAGCTACTAATTATGCTTATGTCCAAGTAGTTTTGGACCCGAATCATGAAATATTTGTAATGTTTGCACCCTTCTTATTAATTAAAGTACCTAAATTATATTGGAACTTGTTAGAGGAATTGTAAAGGACCAAATTTTACTCACTTTAGTTTTGGCGGGTTACTTGACTGTTAACGAAAATTGTGTTTCGTTATACATTAGCCTTGTATTAGCTATTAAACTGGTTGTTTATAAAGTATCCTTTCTTCTTGTGGAGCGGGCCGAACGCCTCGACAGTCGATAGATGCATCTATAGATCGTGTCGCACGTCCCTCGGCAGTGTACACGTTATTTTGGATCGGGCCGTACAACCTCGGCATAATCGTGCGTGATAATACTTGAATTTTTTATTTATTTTTATATTTGATGTTATTTCATGGTCTGAGAGGTTAAAGTAATATCAGACAAAAAGTCATTTGGGATTTATGATGTGTAAAGGAATTGTTTATTTCCTGGTTGTTATTGAATTACTGTAATTGTATGCATAACCCATGCTTATTTAGAACTTCTTTATTTATTATTGTTGGCCCATAGTAAGTGTCGATGTCGACCCCTCATCACTACTTTTTCGAGGTTAGACTTGATACTTACTGGGTACATGTTGTTTATGTACTCACGCTACAATTCTGCACTAACCGTGCAGGATCTGAGGCAGGTGTATCTGGCGGTCCTACCGACACGCATCCCGGATATCCCGAGGCCTAGTGGTGAGCTGTTCCCTGAGCCGTTCTGCAGCCCCTAGAGTCTCTCTTTTGTATTTATATTCTATTTACTTTATTTCGGACAGTAGTTAGAGTTTTGTATATTCTACTAGTTGCTCATACACTTGTGACACCAGGTCTTGGTACACACACTAGTAGACTTTATGGTTTTGGAGTACCCATATTACTATGATTGCCACTCAGTTACCTTCGTTTTATTTATTAAATTTTTCATTCTTTAATTCTCTATTAAATAGAATTTAATTACTTGAAACCTTATTAAAAGAGTAATAATATGATTTAATTCACCGTTGACTTGTCTAACGGTAACGTTAGGTGCCATTACGATCCATAGTAGAAATTGGGTCGTGACATAGACATGTCATACATGGACAGTAAGGAAAAGGCTATTATTTAGAGGCTATATTATACAGAAAGATTGCATTCTACAGCAGATAGAAACACAGATTCAGGAGAGAATAGGAATGTTTAGGAAGTCAAAAAGAGCTCGTAGATGTAATCTTTTTCGTAATTAGTGCTTAATTTGAGGCCCTATTCTGAGATGTTCTTGGAATTAATAAGGTTCTCTTTAGGTGTATTATTTTTTATTTGTTAATGATGATATTTTACAGGTTTTTACCAAAAACAATTACTACTTTTTTTACTGCAGTACAAGGGGACCAAGGAAAAGCCGTTGGTATGACATGTATGTGATGTCTCTAACATGGATAATATTAATTTTTTTTGAAGGGCAACCTTCTTACATCTGTTAGACTATCTTCTAAAAAATAAAAAATCCCCGAGTAGATAAATAGTAGGGTGCTGAAGCGGGCCGATAAATAGTTGTATTGGATTTTTTAGTTGCTTAAATAGTTGGATTGAGAAGAAAAATGACACATCAGTAGAAAACAACCAGAAATGTTCCTGAATGTATAAAATGTCTTTTCAGTTATAATGGGCAAGGTAAAGTAACTTTTCAATTACAAAACAAAAGTAAAATAACTTTCGTAAGTAATTTTTGTTAGTGCAGTAATCTTCTAAGAAATTAGTTTGTATACGGTACATCGGGCTTGCCCGATTTTGTATGGTTAATCGAGATTCGGGTGGTAGACCGAAATTCAATCCCAAGTTATATTGGATCGTTACATGAGTAAATATTGCCTAGTTCGTGATTCAGGGATCGATCGAGATCGAGACCAGCTAAGGTCGAGACCGAAAAAAATAAAGATCTAGCGAGATCGAAGAAAGCCAGCTAAGTCGAATAACAGAAAGCCGAGGAATCCGTGACCGGGCGAGGATTGTGGTGGAGATCTCAGCATATATCAAGTCAAGACCGGTTGATTAGCCAATCAGGAGATTTCCTTCTGTATTTAAAATTATATCATATGTAGAACTTCTCTACTATATAAGGAGGGTTCCAATCATTTTGTAAGGACATATTCACGCATAACAAAGCAATATATTACATTTTCTCTCTTAAGCTCTGTTATTCAGTAGTTCAGTTCTGACTCTTCAATAATACACTTAGTTGGTGCGAGGGCAACCTAGCTCAAGGGCCAAAGTTGTATGATATACGGTTTGCTTTATTTTATAGTTAATTTCTAACTTCAATTTTCATATTTCTTAGTTTGTGCCAAGTGAAATCACATATCCTTAAAACCACTTACAAAGTTAATTGTTATCCGATTTTAGGGGTAAACAGTTTGGTGCCCACCGTGGGGCTAAGGATAATAGTGATTGCCTGGTGCAAATTTTCATAAGACACACACAACTTTATACTTGTTCTTGTAAGCGTTTTTGATTCCAGGATTAGCATGTCGAACTCTCGAGCAGTACCCACACACATCAACAATGGCCTTGATTTTCATGGCAAAAACGATAACGTAGCCGCCCCAGGAAACGAAGTGCATCCAGTTGACCTCGAGGGAGTACCAGTTGCAGACCCTATCGACGTCAGTTCCCATGTTGCCCTGAATGCAAATCTGGGCGTCAACCCCGAAAATAGCGTCTGCAGAGACGTTCGATCAGCCGGTCAGAACGCACATGGCGTCAAAGAAGGCGGAATCAGCCTTCGAATAATATTCGAAATGCTGCAGGCTCAACAAGCTGCAATAGCACAACTTTAAAATCAGAACCACGCACCGAGTAGGGTCGAACCCGAGCCATCACAGGAAGTTGTTCACAGGGCCGAACCAGTGCCGGGGAGGTCAAATGTGAATGAGTCAGGGACCGGCCCCGCTATCTTGAAAATGTTCGAGGAGCTGACAAAGCGAATTGAATCGGGGGAGAATAAGATTGAAGCGAATGATAAAAAAGTGGAAACATATAACTCCCTAGTTGATCAAATTTCGGGGGGACCACCGATTTTGAAGGGTTTGGATTCAAAGAAGTTCGTACAAAAGCCCTTTCCCCCAAGCGCGGCTCCTAAGCCCATTCCGAAGAAATTCCGCATGCCAGAAATTCCCAAGTATAATGGAACTACCGACTCCAACGAGCATATCACTTCTTACACATGCGCAATAAAGGAGAACGATCTAGAGGACGATGAGATTGAGTCCGTACTGCTGAAGAAATTCGGAGAAACTTTATCAAGGGGGCGATGATATGGTACCATAATTTTCCACCTAACTCCATTGATTCTTTTTCCATGCTCGCAAATTCCTTCGTCAAAGCACACGCCAAAGCGATAAAGGTCGAGACTAGAAAGTTGGACCTCTTCAAAGTAAGATAGAAAAACAACGAGATGCTCAGAGAGTTCGTATCTCGGTTCCAAATGGAGCATATGGATCTGCCCCCGGTCGCCGACGATTGGGCCGTTCAGGCCTTCACTCAAGGCCTAAACATACGAAGTTCGGTAGCCTCACAATAGTTAAAGCAAAACTTGATTGAATATCCAGCTGTAACCTGGGCCGATGTGCATAATCGGTACCATTCAAAGATGAGGGTCAAGGATGACCAGTTGGGGGCTCTTTCCGGGTCCGTTTATCCAAACAGGACCATCGACAGAGTTAAATGGGGAATGGACATCGCTGGCCCTCTCCTGTCGGCCCCAGGTAAAGTTCAGTTTATTTTGTTTATGACTGATTATTTCTCTAAATGGGTTGAAGAGTAGGCTTTCGAGAAAGTCAGAGAAAAGGAAGTCATATACTTCATTTGGGACCACATCATATGTCGATTCGGGATGCTCTCAGAGATTGTATGTGATAATGGAAAATAATTCATCGGCAGCAAAGTAACTAAATTTCTCGAGGATCACAAGTTCAAAAGGATCCTATCAATACCTTATCATCCCAGCGGGAACGGACAAGCTAAATCAACCAACAACACCATCATCCAAAATCTTAAGAAGAGATTGACCGGCGTAGAAGGAAAATGGAGAGAAATACTACCCGAGGTTCTATGGGCATACCGCACAACATCGAAATCCAGTACCGGAGTAATATAGTTCTAGTTAGTTTATGGCGCCGAAGCTCTGATCTCGTTTGAGGTCGGAGAACTTAGCATCAGGTTTCGATATGCAACAGAGGAGTCAAATTACGAGACCATGAATACGAGCCTAGAATTGTTGGATGAAAGACGTGAAGTCGCTCTCGTCAGATTGGCCGCCCAACAATAGCAGATCAAAAGGTACTACAATCGAAGAGCCAATCTTCGACATTTTAACATCGGGGACTTAATGCGAAGAAAAGTCACCCTCAACACCCGAAATCCGAATGAAGGAAAACTGGGTCCGAACTGGGAAGGACCGTACCAGGTTCTCGAAATCATCGGAAAAGGATCCTACAAGCTCGGCATGATGAATGGCGAACAACTGCCAAGCAATTGGAACGTATCACACCTAAAACGATACTACTGCTAAGGTACGGCCCCTTCCATTTTCATTTATATTTTAAATAACCCTTGCAGGTGTTCGACCTGAAACAATGATGGATTCTTTGACACAAAATCCTTTAGGTTTGAAAGCACGCGTTGCACTCTTTTTCCCTTAGACCGGTTTTGTTCCAAATGGTTTTTTCGGTGAGGTTCTTAATGAGGCAACCATTGAGCGTGCTAACTCATAAGAATTCAACAGTATCCGAAGTTTCTTTACAATCAACCTCGAATACTGGGGGGCATTGCCCTCGAATGTCAACTTTGATGCGAAGAAATTACTTCATGGCAGCAGGGTCTCGATAGGAAAAAATTGTAAGGGGAAAACGGTCAAACGAGCCGTACCCACGTAGTTTGCTCGAGCCCTGGCACAGAACATGTACGCATGTATAATCATTTATAAAGAGAAGTATTTTTCTTTACCAATATCTCATGCCTTAGAAAAAAATTTTTACTTTACAATTTCATACTCTCGATCTATTATGTAAACACGCTTAAGGGCCGACCATAACCAGAGTTTGGATAATTACACCCACACTCGGAGACTACCGTTCGAAAAATAAACGAGATCGAATTATTAAAACTCCGAGATCATAAGACCTTTTAGGCAACCCTCGATTTTTATAGGCCACAGCCACCTCACACGGGGACTGACACTTCGGGAAAGCTCCAAGTAAAATTAGAAAATAAGCCTAAGGGGAAAATCCCGAACTAAAAAGGCTACTGCTGAATTAACACGGTTCGGAGACGTCCGAATTCCGTAACAAAACAAGCCTTCGAATTCCCTCATAAACTGGTTAAAAGGGCTACCCCCGGCAAAATCATAAATGGCTTCGATAATATCAAGCCTCGAAAACTCTAATGAGTACAAAATTGTTTGAACTCTCGAACAGTTCCTTATTGCATGCTAAGGCATTAGAAGTTTTGCAAATACAAATGATAAAAAAATATTTTCAAGCCGAAAAGGGGAGAAAGCCATAAACAATCTTTTTACAAAGGCTATATCGGCCTAATACAAAAGCCTAAGGGATGTTTTTGCTTTGAGATCGAGAGACCATCCTCACTCAAATAAAAAATCTAAGGGTTACCTTACTTTGAGTTCGAGGAAGCACTCACTCGATCGTAAAGCCTAAGAGCTATACTAATTCGGTTTTAATCAAATTGTCTAAACCTCAGACCTTGGAATACAAATTCATAATTTTATAAGGAAGAAAGGAAGAAAGTTTATATATATATATATATATATATATATATGTCAAAAATTATTTACAAGGGCAACATGGCCCGATCAAATTTCTCTACAAAAGACCGAAATGGTCTTAAAACAAACACAAACAATACTAATCCTAAAGGACTTAGTCATCTCCGGGAGCAACATCTTCGCTCTCGAGGCCTTCCCCGCTTTCAGATACGCTCATACTCCCAGAAGCATCATCATCGGGAAAGGCCAACACTCTGGCTTCAGCTTCGAGCTCCTTAGCATTCTCGATCTCAGCTGTAAGATCGAATCCACGAGCATGGATCTCCTCGAGAGTCTCCCTTCGAGACTACATTTAGCATGCTCGGCAACCCAGTTTGCTCGAGCCTGAGCAGCTTCGGCAACCTCCTTTGCTCGAACCTGAGCAGCTTCAGTGTCGGACCGGTAGACGACCACCATTGCATCAGCATTAGCCTTGGTCGTTTCGACCTCCGATTTGGCCATTGCAAGTTTTATGGCTAGCCTCTCTCGATCAAAAGTTTCTGAACCCAACCGAGATTGGAACTCCTCGATTTTCTTAGCTTGCACCAAGGCCTTCTCTTTCAAGCTTCGGAGTTAGGTACCAGCCGAGGCTAGTTGAGCTCGGGCAGCTTCCTTTTCTGAGGCAAGGTGGTCCATGTTCTTCTTCCACGCCTCGGCCTCCGCTTTCACTGCGTCCACTTCCTCACGAAGTTGTCCGATCACATCGAGCTTTTACTGGACCTGTGGGGCCGAACTGTTAGCCACCACGCTCGAGTCAGTGTCATTAACTTCAAAGATTCTTTTTCCCTGCTCGGCCAGATCAACTTGTTCTTTCTAAGATGCTTCTAGCTCAGCCCGAAATCATTTTGCTTTCCCTTCTCTCTGCTCACTGAGAAGCTTGAAGGCATCTCTCTCCTCAGTAAGCCCTCAGTTTTTGGCTTCGTACCGGCTCAGCTCCCCTCGGAATCGGAAGAAAGCCTCGTGATGAAGCACAAAAGCCTATAAAAATAGAAAGAAAGAATTATACAAGGGGAGAAAAATACAAATATGAAAATTGACAAAGAAAATATGAATTTACCCGGTTCAGGGCCTGTTGGGCTTCATTGAAAAGACAAGGCGCTCCCACCTCGTCCATCTGGGCTTGGTCTTCTTCCGTGACCAAACGTCGGAGGTAGCTAACCACCCCTATGGGGGCAGCAAGAACCCGTGCATCCTCCGGGACCATGGTAACGATTGTTCGCTTGCACCCGGGATCGACACTAGGGGCCGAAAACTGAATGGTCAGTTTAAAACTCGAGGAAGCCTCTCCCGAACTCTTCTTTGGAACATCCAAGTCACTCAGACCGGTGACACCCTCTACCCCAAAAAAATAACCATGGAAAGGATCTTCCTCTCCGTGGGTGCCTTCCCCGTAATAAGTCTCCACGGCGTGAGCATTGCATATCATCGACTAGGAAAATAAAGGAAACAAGGGTAAATCCCCGATCTCTATTGCCCCAAGTGGGTCTTTTGGGGCGCCGCCTCTGCCTTGGGGAGCCTCAAGCCTAGTTTCTACACCGACATCAACCGCCTCTTCAATGGTCTCTTCGCCCCGAGATAAAGCATCTTCGGTTCCTCTTGGCTCGGGGACTTGGGCCGAAGTCTCCTCCTTGACCTCATCGAGCCTAGACGGAGTAGTATCAACTCCCATCGGTTCCGAAGTTCTCCAAAACTCGGTGCTAGCTCGCGCATGGGCCACCAGCCTGAAATCATTGTCACGACCCCAAATTCCCTCCGTAGGATGTCCTGATGGCACCTAGTCTCTAAGACTAGGTAAGCCTATCAATGCGGAATAATATTAAATATCTGAAATAAATAAACTACAATTCAAACAATTTCAACTCCCAAAACCCGGTAGAAATAAGTCACAAGCTTCTAAGAATTTATTCTCTATGTCTCTATACATCAGAGTCTGAAGCAAATAAGGAAGACAACATAGTAAGATAGAAGGGGACTCCGGAGTCTGCGGATGCTGGCAGATATACCTCGAATTCTCCTCGTACAGGTAGTTTACTGATGTCTGGTCTGATAAGATGTACCTGAATCTGCACAAAAAGATGTGCAAAAATGTAGTATGAGTACACCACAACGGTACCCAGTAAGTGCCAAGCCTAACCTCGGTAGAGTAGTGACGAGGTCAGGTCAGGCCCTGCTGGAGAATAAATAATGGCATGGTAAAATATTTAAACAATATTATAAGATAAAATGACAATGGAAATGAATCAAGTAGTATGTCACATTTAATTACACCAAATAATGGCAAAAAAATACCTCGTGGAAACAAAACAGAATTATTTTCAACTTTAAGAAAATCACAACAATAATCAAAGGCAACTGCGGGAGCCTTCACAATTTATTTGAAATAAAAAAAAATCCCAAAATAGCATCCCGCGTTTTAGCCATCCTTATCACACCGCATGACTTCTAGTAGTTCCCCTACTAGCCACGCGTATCAAGCCACCCTTATCTCACCACATGCGTTTTAATACCCAGACCTTATACCACCGCATACGTATCAATATCACAATATATCATAATCTGCACCTCAAGTGCTCAAATAATTTAACATGCCAAAATAATTCAAAAATAATATTTTTTCACAATAAAGAGCTCACGGCGCATGCCAAAATAAATTATCAATAATATTTTTCCATAATAAAGAGCTCACGGCTCCATCACAATGAGTAAGAAAATCTTACAAAAATATTTAGGAGTAAATAATTCAGGAAAATAATACTTCAAAATCTTTAATACGTTGCTTCAATATCAAGTTTAAAAATGTCAAATACTTCATATTAATAATATTTAATTTTAAAAAAATCAACCTTCAAATAATGCACAGAATAAAAGAAACCAAGTTTCAACTAAATAGGTAAAACAATTAGTACGAAAAGGTCAAACAAATTTGAAATATATATCTCAGATCAATGATGAAGAATATAACAAGATAAAATAATTTAATAAATGCTTAACGGTGATCTACCCAATTTAAAAATTTAATCTTTCACATTTAGCCCGTGTACTCACTCGTCACCTCATGCACACGACTTTCAACACATTTCAATAATCACATCAATACCACTCCTAGGAAAAATTTTCCCACAAAAGGTTAGACAAGTCACCTACCTCGACTTGCTCCAATTTAACCAAGTATTATGCTTTTTTCTCGATTTTCCGACTCCGATCGACTCGTATCTAGTCATAATTAATTCGATACAGTCAACAAAAATTATAGGAATCAATTTCATAAAAAAACTATATTTTTCAATAAAATCCGAAATTAGCTCAAAAATCGCATGTGAGGCCCACGTCTCGGAATCCGGCGAAACTCACAAAATCCGATAACCCATTCAATTACGAGTCCAACCATACCAGTTTTCACTCAAATCCAACTCCGGATCGACACCGAAATCTCAAAAATTCGTTTCTATGAGATTTCTAAATTTTTTCCAAATTCCTCTCTCAAAACACTAATTAAATGGTTAAAACAATGATATATTCGTGTATATTGACCAAATCCGAGTTAGAATCACTTACCCCCAATGTTTTTCCTTGAAAATATATCAAAATCGACTCTTCTCAAGCTCTAATTCGTCAAAAATGGCAAATGGGACGAAGTTCCCTGTTTTTATAACTTACAGATCTGTCAGGGAGCCTGATTTGTCAGGGAGCTCGATTTGCCAGGGAACCCGATTTACCAGGGAGGTCGATTTGTCTTGTCAGGGAGCTCGATTTGTCAAGGAACTCAATTTGTCAGGGAGCCGGATTTGTCAAGAAGCCCGATTTGTCAGGGAGCTCGATTTATCAGGGAGTCCGATTTGTCAGGGAGCCCGATTTTGACAGGCATTTCCAGCAGAAAAATTGCAGCAGCTTTTGCAGCACCTAAGTCCCATTTTTGATCCGTTAACTATCTGAAACTCACTCGAGACCCTCGGGACCTCAACCCAATACACCAGCAAGTCCTAAAACATCATACGAACTTATTTGAAACCTCAAATCAAGTCAAACAATGCTAAAATCACAAATCACACCCCAATTCAAGCTTAATAAAACTCAAGAATTTCCAACTTCTACATTCGATGTCGAAACCTATCAAATCAAGTCCGATTGACCTAAAATTTTGTACATAAGTCATAAATAACATAACAGAGTTGTAAAAATTTTCAGAACTGGATTCCGACCCCGATATCAAAAAGTCAACTCCCCGATCAAACTTTCAAACTTAAATTCCTATTTTAGCCATTTCAAGCATAATTTTACTACGGACTTCCAAATAAAATTCCGATCACGCTCCTAAGTCCAAAATTACCATACAGAGCTGTTGAAATCATCAAAATTCTATTCCGGAGTAGTTTGCATATAATTCGACATCCGGTCACTATTTGAACTTAGACTTTTAATTTTTTATCAAAATTCTATATCTCGAGCTAGGGACCTCGGAATTAAATTTCGGGAATATGCCCAAGTCCCAAATCATGATACGGACCTACCAGAACTATCAAAACACTGATCTAAGTCCATTTGCTCAAAATATTGACCAAAATTAACTCAATTGAGTTTTAAAGCTCTAATTCACATTTTAATCCATTTTTCACATAAAAGCTTTCCGAAAAATTTTACGGACTGTGCACGCAAGTCGAGAGATGATAAATAGTGCTTTTTGAGGTCTTAGAACACATAATTAATTATTAAATTTAAAGATGACATTTTGGGTCATCACAATCATCTTCTTTCTCTTCTTCTTCTTCTTCTTATTCTTCTTCTTCCCTTAGTCTTTGGACTGACTCCATAGTCAGCGGGATTGTGTTCCCCTTGGGTTTATGGGCTGTTCTCTTCTTGGGTTTTTGACCCTCGGAGTTCGAGGCCATTTTCCTCTTATTCTCCTTCGCCGGTTTCGAGATAGGTGGTGAAACTTCTTCATCACCGGACGGGGGTCTTATAGTCGCATCCTTTCCGAGACCTACAAAAGGAGAAAGTAAGTAAACTCATATTTGAAAAGATGCTTGAACGATAGGCAAATCAGTAAGTCAGGAAGAAGGCTTACCATGAGTACAAGCCTCCCACCGGCCCTTTGACAAATCGCGCCATGCGCGCTCGACATATGTTGATGTCGAAACCAGGCTCCTAACCTAGTTCTCGAGGTGGGGAATCGCACCTGGCATCCAAGCAACGAATGCATCGAGAAAAATACTGATAAGAAATGATGAAAAGTAAAAACAACGAACATAAATTAAATACGGAATCATACTTACATTTCATATTCCATTTCTCATAAAATGGCATGCTTTCATCCGGGATTAGGTCCGTGGTCCTCACCCGAACGAACCGGCCCATCCATACTCGATCTTTGTCTTCATCTATACTCGAGATGAGCGCCTTGGTGGCCCGATGTTGAAGATTTATTAGCCCACCTCGATTCGAGGGCTATATAATCTTATGAGGTGGTCAAGGGTGAAGGGAAGCCCGTCGATTTTTCTCACGAAGAAACGGAGCAGTATTACGATCCTCCAGAAAGAAGAGTGAATATTGCCGAGGGTCACCTGGTATTTTTTGCAGAAGTTTACGATGACCGGATTGAGGGGACCCAATGTGAAAGGATAAGTATAAATACTCACGAACCCTTCCACGTGGGTGGTGATCGCTTCTTCTAGTGCCGGTATTACAACCTCTTTATTTCTCCAGTTGTAATCTTTCTTCACCTGGTCAAGGAGGCTTTTGGATATCGAGCATATATATCTCAATACCGGCTCGCATCGACCAGGAATCGATGAGGGTTTCTCGACCTTAAAGTCGGAATCAATGACACACCCTCCCTCTCCCCGGGAATAAGTTCTTCAAGGCGTGGCTCCACCACCTGGTTTCTCGCCGGCCGGCCAAGAGGAGGAAGCAACCTCTTTCTGCGGAACAGTTTTAGATGTTTTGGACATTTAGTTTTTGTGGGTAAAGAATGATGTAGACTGAAGTATTTGGTGTTTTAGGAAGAACAAGCAAAGAAACTCAAAGATCTGAAGATATGAAGCTTTGAAGAAGGCAAAGAACTATGGAGATTGGAATGAAAAAAGATTTGAAAGTAAAGTTTGAAATAATGAAGAAGGGGGTTATTTGTCGGTTTCACAACGACGGTTCAAAACTGGTAGTGGCCGACCGTCGACTGACGCGCATTAAATACTTGGGAAATTGTACCGACGAGACATTTCGGTCACATCTGCTGCTTATGTCATGGCAATTACGTCATGATCGAAGGCTCAAATCGTTTCTTGTCATTATTGTTCAAAAAATGAGGGGACTATTTGTATACGGTCAAAATAGGATAAGCCCGATTTTGTATGGTTAATCGAGACCGAGGTTCAATCCCAAGTTATATTGGATCGTTACATGAGTAAATATTGCCTATTTCGTGATTCAGGGATCGATCGAGATCGAGACCAACTAAGGTCGAGACCGAGAAGAATAGAGATCTAGCGAGATCGAAGGAAGCCTGCTAAGTCGAATAACAGAAAGCCGAGGAATCCGTGATCAGGCGAGGATTGTGGCGAAGATCTCGGCATGTATCAAGTCAAGACCGGTTGATTAGCCAATCAGGAGATTTTCTTCTGTATTTAGAATTGTACCATATCTAGAACTCCTCTACTATATAAAGGGGGTTCCAATCATTTTGTAAGGACAGATTCACGCATAACAAAGCAATATTTTACGCTTTCTTTCTTAAACTCTCTTATTCACTTAGTTGGTGCGAGGGCAATCTAGCTCAAGGGCCAAAACTGTATGATATATCGGTTTGCTTTATTTTACAGTTAATTTCTAACTTCAATTTTCATATTTCTCAGTTTGTACCACGTGAAATCATATATCCTTAAAACTACTTATAAATTTAATTGTTATCCGATTTTAAGGGTAAATACAGTTCAATAGTAAAAGTGCAAATTTCCACCATGCAAATAGGCGTATATTCTGGTTTCAATGACCTGCTTTAAGATGAAAGACCCCGTTGATTTGGATTACTAGTGGACTGACCTACTCTTCAATTATAATTGGGTCAAAGGTTCTCTAGCCTAGTACTTGATTCGAATAATTTCAATAATACGAAAATTATGACATTTAATTCTCAAATTTCCAATGTCCTTAACTGTATGCACGTAAATGAAACTTAATTCAATTAGTTATGTTGAGGCCTAATAATAGAAGTTCTAGATTTCTAGTACGCTAGCTACCACTCAATGCTCTTTTTAAAAATTAAGTGAGTTTGGGAATTTGACTGTGATTCATTCAAATGATATTATTGTATTATGACTAGAAAAGTTTGAACTTTCAATCCCTAGATGTATAGTACTTTATTTAGCGAGAATGGATTAACATGTATGCATTTTACCTGGCCACTCTTAATATTTTGACTTTTGCTTGTCCCGTGGACAAAACTTTAAGGTCAAAAGTCAAAAATGTTATTTATGAAGCAAGGGAGGCCAACACTTGTTAAACTTGAAGTTAGCACTAAAGTGTCTCATTCGTGTCATTCACCCTCAGGAGACATGGTCAATAATTGGGAATAAATGGAGGTTTATATTTTGGCCTAGTGGTGAGTTAATTCCTTGACGCTTATATTAATTACTAATAAAAATACATAAAGTAAAACAAGTTATTTCTAATGGTGTAACCTCATATTTGATAAATATAGCGTTCAAAACTTCTAAAATAATCTTCCAAAGATGTCCTTCCCCCTCCCCACCTTGTCAATGATTCAAGAATGGTCAATAATGTGTGAAAAAGATAAAAGAATTCCAAAGACTCCAAGTCGTCGTTAGGGAATATATTAGCTAAGAAAGAGTCAGTCCAACCTCAAGAAGGCAAAAGACTTTGCAAGTCCACCCCATTTTGCTGTGCAAACTTATGAAAAGGACAAGCAAGGAGATAATCCATTTTTTAAATATTTACGAGAAAGTATATGTAATACACTAGCAAGTCTAGGGAATGAAAATGTCCTAAGTGACATAACTATGTGTTGTAATATTTTGCAAACTTCGTAGTACTAATATAAAGCTTCCTTTATTATCAAAAAAAAAGTCGTCGTTGGCTTGACTTCTTGTCTTTTGCAAGTATATGTGACTCAAACTCAAGTTATAAATTGTGGGTTGATAAACAAATTAAATGAGCGAAGAATCAGATTACATGTAACGAACACAAAATTGTGTGTTGAGTTTCATTCCTTCTATATATGGCTTGGATGATTAAACATATTTCCACATGCTTCTTTTTGGTGTATTACCTAACACTGCCTATTTATGGAGAGGCAATCAGAGCAGCACCTCACCATAAGGTGGTTAATGTCAGCTCCTTGGAGCCAAAACCCTACTGCCAAAGGTCAACCTCAGGTATATTATAGTATTAATTATTAATCTTTATCTAACCGTGAATTCTTGGGTGTCTCATTAGTATGTGTGTGATGGTATGGAATCGCATCGTTCCCAATAATATGTTTATATGCGTATTATGATATAGTATTAGAGTTAGAGTTAAGTTGCCTTATTCATCTATTGAAATTGGTTTTAAAGTGCTGACGAAATAATTATGGTATCATATAGGTCCAAAAATCGGATCGCAGAAATTGGAAATCGTATCTAGATATGGACCTTGCTTTCCAAATGCTAGTCGAACGAAAACTCCATCATCCAACGAACTTCTAAATTGGGATCAAGCTAGAGTTCGTTCAATCAATAAAAGAGTTAATGACCACCTTTACAGTAATGATCCGGTTAATTATAATTATGGGTCCTATACAGTAAAGGTAAGTCTTGGCACACCACGACAAGACTATCACTTAATGGTGGATACTGGTAGTGAATCGAGTTGGGTACGTTGCCAATCTTGCACTAAAGGTTGCAAATCAGACGATTCTCTGTACAATCCTTCAAACTCTTTGACATATACAAACAGTTCGTGCAATGGTATATTTAACGTCATTTATGGTGATAACTCGTATACAAATGGTACTTGGGGATGTGATATTCTCATTATAGATGGTTTTGGTGCAATAATGAACTTCCGATTTGGTTGTGGCCAAGAAAATGTTGATGAAACTGGCAATAACTTTGGTGATGCAGCTGGAATACTTGGACTTGGCAGAGGTGAGTTATCTTTACCATCTCAAAGTGATTCGTCAATGAAAATGTTTAGCTATTTTATCCCATTAACAAATAGCCTTGTTGGAAATATGTATTTTGGGACGGAAGCGCTAAAAATATTGTACACTTGTTCATTCCAATTTACACCATTGGTAAAAGGCCCCGAACCAGTATACTACTATCTTGACCTAGTTGGAATAAGTGTAGCTGGAAATAAACTCAACGTCCCGTCGATAACATTCACTAATGAAGGAACAATTATAGACAGTGGAACGGTAATCACTCGATTGCCACAGGTGGTTTACTCTGCACTTCGTACTGCATTTAGAGAGTCCATGTTGAGTTACACATTATTAGAAAATGTTGATGAGCTGATGGACACCTGCTACAGCTTCAATGGATACGAACAAATTGCTTTACCAGAGATTAAATTCCATTTTGGAGAAGGAACTAGTACTACTACTGATGTGAAGTTGTCAAACAATGGGATTTTATGGATGAAAGATAATAGAGTGAAATGTTTGGCTTTTTCTGCAACGGAAAGCTATAGCATTATTGGTAACGTTCAGCAGCGAGGAATGAATGTGATTTATGATTTGAAAGGGGAAAGAATTGGATTTGCTAGTAACTGTGATAGCTGATCAGACCTAGAAGAATATTGAAAATTAATTGGGAACAACGTAGTTGTGGGGTCGTGTTTAATGATAAAAGCCGATTCATATTTCTGCTTCATTAGCATAATTGTGTAATCATGTTATAATCTTTTACAAGCTCATTTATTCCTACAAATTAAGTTACTTATGGTTTCTTTTACTGTGTGAATCTGGCTCATAATTATCCTGACCTTTTATGCATGTGTATTCTTGCCACTGGAATAAGAAAAAAACACTATCGTACTTTGAATTTCTCCTGATAGTGGGGATTCTATCAATTGTTCCAAGCATAAAAGCTCAAGCTAAGGGAGTGCCGAATAGTTCTAAACTGTTTCCAATGATCATGTCGTTGAAGTATGAACAATATAAAAACACAATGTACTGTCATTTGGGAATTAATTATCCCTATAATCATTGAATTTCTCCATTTTAGTATCATCAATTACCCATTTTTAACATATTCTTTAAAGTTCTAGTATCATAATGTTCTAGAATTAACCATATAATTTGTCATTCTCTTACTTGTTATTCCTATCCAACCAGTCTCTTAGAATCCGTCTTTTTATCTGTTCGATTATTTTGAAATTTGAATACACGACTTTAATTATGGAATTTCATTTTTAGTTTTATTTTTGTTTAATTTTGGTTTATCCAACAATCATATTGGAAAATTTAAGCAATTACTCGAGTAGCCTTTTTTGATTTCGCAGAGATCGTTTTGATTCACATGCTAGTTATGTTAGAGGTTATAATTGCAAGAAATTAATATTTGTGTGGTGAATAATGATGAAGTATTGTGCGGTATTTAATATTATAGAAATTGTGCAGGAATTGATAATCAAAGGATTGTTATGCGAGCATTACTTACTTTAAGGATATTTTTAGTGTATGTAGAACACTTGCTTCTCGTATTGATAATACAAATATTAATATTATTTTATATTAATTTTAACCCACATAATATAATATGTAATTTTCTTTAAACTTAATACAATAATTATTTAATATCGCCAACCAAATGTTGCATAAAATTATGCGAATTAGTCTTTCCCCGCCAGTGAAACATTGCATATAATTATACTAGGGTTATTGTTATTATTAATATTGATTCTTCTAACCAAACATAATATTATTATATGGTGGAATTATTTCTCCAATCCTTCTAACCCACGATCTCTTAGTTTTTGGAATCTTTATAAAAATAATCGGCCGAATTTATTATTTGCTTTTTTAATCGGTATACATAGATTAAACACGATTGTATACATATTATACATGAATTATACATATGTTATTAAATGCTGGAATTATTTCTCCAATCCTTCTAACCGACGATCTCTTAGTTTTTGGAATCTTTACAAAAATAATCGGCCAAATTTATTATTTGCTTTTTTAATTGGTATACGTAGATTAAACATGATTGTATACATATTATACATGAATTATACATATGTTATTAAATGCTGGAATTATTTCTCCAATTCTTCTAACCAACGGCCTCTTAGTTTTTGGAATCATTACAAAAGTAATCGGTCGGATTTGCAATTTATTTTTTTCTTATCAGTATATACAGATTATATTCGATTATATACATATTATACATGAATTATATATATATTAAAACTGAAAACACCAGAAAATGATTTCCATAAGCTGGCTATTTCTGCAAATCAAACAAACACTGCTGCGATTAAAAGATCTTCAAACGATTTCTTCAAATTTGAATATAAGGTTTGAAATCAAATTTTCAAGGTATATCTAAATCCCACCTTCTTAAATGATTCTTACTTTATACAAATGGCCACTTTTGTTTCAACGTCAAATATTTTAAAACATAAGCTCATTTTATTAGTGAAGTAGGTATTATAAACCAACTTTTCTAAGCACTCATTTAATAGACATTTTTCAAAAGACTTTTTTTTCAAATAAAATCTACACTTTTTCAAGGTATATACACTGCTTCTCTTTCAAAATTAATAGGTTTTAAAACATACACTTAGATAAGGCGCACATCTTTAAGCACTAACTAAGTAGATATAGATATTTTTTATTCCTCGAACCTAGTCTAAGTCCTATAGAGCTACCTTAGGTAGATTCTAGGGGGTGCCTAACACCTTCCCCTTAGAAGAACAAGAACCCTTACTCAAATCTCATTGGTTAACAAACTAATAGGATAATGATCTTAACAATTAAATAAGTATCCTAATATACCTTTAAATATTAGGTGGTGAGGGAAACCACTAGTTGAATCTTGTTTTGACTCATGCAAAATAGGGTGCAACATAACTCTTGTTAGTGCTCTTGACCAATTTTTTATTGATTACTTGCGTAGGATAAAATTATTAAAGTTGGATTCCTGATAGCATTTGTTAAGGGACTGAAATTAAGATCATAATTTATTATTGTGGAGATTTTTCATGTCCATATAAAGACCGGCAAGCATAGTTATTTCTTAATCAAAGATAATGATATGCATATTTTTTTCTTCTGAATGGATTTTTTTTTTGATTATCCTCTCTCAGTATATGTTGTTCACTTTTAAGAGTTAGTTGTTCATTGAACATATTTTGATGTACGTTGAAGTAGGCAATCAAAAAGTCATCTGGGCTAATATTAGTAGTATTTGATGAGTAATTGGCTAATACTGATCGCATTTTATGAGTTAGTTAACATTGATATTTTTTTTCTCTCAGATGCAAAATTGGATTTTTCCCTTCTTTTTTCACCTTTTTCTATACAAGAAGTTATACCCATAGGTGAATCTTTAAGGCCAAAAGTATTGCCTGTGGGGCAGGCGAAGGGCAATACTTGTTAAACTTCAAAATTCTAGCTATGAAAAATGAGGTTAAAATATCAAGATCACCCACTTTCAAGGCCATTCTCGCAAATCACCCCTTACTGTAGGCTAATGGGCTAAGGCCCTTACCCTGTGAAGACATCTAGTCGGCCGAAAAACCCGTTTATTTTGGGCTAGTCTGAATAGGTTTGTCTAAGGGGAGGGTAATACCCCTACCGGTACCGTCACCGTACCGGTCCAAATTGGGGGTAGGGTGGGGGATTTGGATAAAGAGTAAGGGGACTAGGAGGGTATCGGGAAAAGTACTGGTAGTACCGGTCCAGTTGGTACCCTTAAGGTACCGAACCGGTACCCTTATGTTTTTTTTTTAAATGTGGTTGTTTTTGCACCATTAACCAAATATAAAAAATAGTCGTTGGCAACAGCAAAAATAACTATTTTTGCCTCCCTAGCCCCCTAACACCCACACCTCCTAATTTATATTTTTTAACGTCTAAGTTTGTTCAAATACACTTTGACTCTATTTTAAAACTATAAATACCCCCATTTCATTCTTTTCATTTTCATACAAAACTCTCATATCTCTCTAATTCTCCATCTCTCTCTCTCTAGTTGCAATTAACGTTCTAGCACTCATATTAATTTTCGCATTTATTTTTTGTTATATTTGTGTTGCTATGTATTGTAATTTTAATTTTTTATTATTAAGAAAAATGTGTAATATATTGACTAAGGGTAATGCTAAGGAGGGGGTCCTCATTTTAAAATAAATTCTAACCAGTACGGGTTTAGCCGTTACATACAAGAAATGTATAATCATGCTTTTCAAGATTTTTCTAGAACAACTGTTAGAAATAATGTTTGCATTGATGAAGGAAATGAAGACTTGCTGAAATATTGGAAGAGAAGAAACTTTGGCCTTCCAGAAATAATTCAAGAAGACGGCGATGCCTAGCCTATAGTAAAGTACTATCTACCGGAGATAGTGGGGACGCAGAAGAACATGTGCTATCAATTTCAAGCGAAGAACTAATCGATATTATTGAAATCTATTTCAAGCAGGATTAATGATTGTTTGTATTTAAATATAATATTTAATTTTTTTAATTTAAAAATACCCCTAAATACTCGTACTGCACCTTTAAATACCTCCCCTCCCCTTAGGACCGGTAGGGGTACTGGTAGGGTACCAGAAAACGTACCCTTACCCCATACTTTTAAATCTCTTTAACGAAAAAACCTTGAGGAACCCTTCCCCTACCTCTATACTCCTCGTACCCTTAACCCTTAAGAACCCAGTACCCTCCCCTTAAACAACCCTAATTCTGAAGTACTACATCTTTAAAAATAAAGGAATTAGAAGGAGATTCAGAGTTCTAATTCTCATCGAAAATTCATATATCCTTTTTAAATACTAAAAAAATAAATTTACACAGTTAGAATCTATATTCTGTATCACAATTGTAAATTTAAAAATATTTAAAAATATTGGATAAATCGTTATTACTTATTGGTTTACTCGAAAAACGCATGGAGTTAAATTTATACGTAGTTCTAAGGATATGTGGTATAACTTGACACAAATCGTAAGAATGAATAGAAATATCAAGTGTTGACTGTAGAGAATGAAAAATAAGCAAAGTTGGGAAGAAGATGATTTATAGATTAAGCAAGATAAATCAATTTATGAAGCTAAAAAAGGATAACTCTTCAATATATGAGTGTATGATATCTCAGTTATAATGTATGCAAAAACTAGGTCCTTACAGAAATAATAACCACCCCCTTTATAGTGGAGGGATCCTACATTAGATATAATTAAAAATACATAGTGGGAGATCCATGATAAATCAGCTTTTTCATAATTCCTGCCAGGATTCTCTCCTCTAGTGGGATTGCAACGGCTCTTGTCTATGAGCTCGATATTGACTCGAGCTCTCGATCTTGACTCGAGCTCGATTCTTACTCGGATCCTTGTATTGATTCGGGGTCGGTGTTGGTCAGTCTCTACCTCATAAGCTCGATAACTTCACTTTGCATCATAGTTCGATTTGGATTCGAGCTCGATAATGATATCTAGCTCGACATTGATCGGTCCTTAGGGCTCAAAGTTTGGTTACCTGACTTCGGACCTCAACCTGATATTATGAAGACGCTTCTTCGATCCAATGTATTACCATTTCGACCAGTTCGTATGAAGGACTAACTGATTTTTACCGTATACAGATAGTTCCCTCGTTTCTCGGGAAGGATGTAGCGAGAAACGATATGATTTCCCAACGGCTCGATCAGATATAAGCTGACGTTTACATTGGGCTCGATCATGTCACACGTGATAGCTGTCCCGTCAATTTAGTTTTTCAAGGCATTTAATGCGTGTCAGACGTTGGTCGGCCATTATCGAAATTGAACCGCCATTGTTATACCTATAAATAACCCCCTTTTCACTTTTAATCACTTTTACATCTTCAAACTCTAAATTTTCTAACTTCTTTCTCACACTTTCTGAATTCACTAGCAAATTGTGATTCTTCTCTGCAAAATTCTTTCTTCAAAAACACCAAATCCTTGTTACGTCCTTCTATTCTCGATCTTTAAATCCAAAATATGACAAAAATATCAAAAATCATTCCACAGAAAGAAAAGGCTTCTTCTTCACAGCGTGCCACCGATAAAACACTAATGGAGCCACGACCTAAGGAATGCATTTTTGGGGCGTGTGTTCTTACGTCTGATTTTAAGGTCGACAAAGGCTCGTCGGTTCCCGGCCGATGTGAGCATGTTTTGAGGTATATGTGTTCGATAACCAAGAGGCACCTCGAACAGCTAAATAAAGATTGCAATTGGGAGAACAAAGAAATAGCGATCCCGTCTTTTGAAGAAGATATCACCACTTACGTGAAAGGGTTTTTAAGTATGTATACTTACCCTTTCACGTTAGGTCCCCTCGACCCTGTTATTATTGATTTCTGCCATCAATACCAAATAACCCTAGGCTAGATCCATCCTTCTTTTTGGCGGATTGTTATTTTGATCCGTTACTTCATGAACAAAATCGAGGGTTTGCCTTTCACCCTCGACCATCTCATCCGATTGTACTGTCCTCGCCTCTTTCGAGGCGGGCTAATAAAACTTTAGCGTCGGGCTACCAAGGTTCTTCTCTCGAGTATAAACGAAGACATGGATCGAGGCTGGATGGGCAGGTTCGTTCGAGTAAAGGCTTCGAAACTGATTTCGACTGAAAAGATGCCTTTTCCCGAGGAATGGAACATAAAGCATAAGTGTAATTCTGTTGTTGTCTCCTACTACTATTTTTCCCCTTCGTTCCTTTTCTCACCGATATCCCCCTTTTTGTGATGCAGCGGTTCCTTAGATGCCCGGTGCAGTCCCCGATCTCAAGAACTGGGTACGGGATCTAGCTTCGACTTCCACATACGCTGAGCTCTTGTGGCGTGATTTGTCAAAGGGTCGATGGAAGTCCAAAAATCATGGTGAGCCTCTTTCTCGTATCTTTGGTAGTTCGAACGAGATGCCTCCCATATACTCAAATCAATTTTTCTATATGTAGGTGTGGGCAAAGATGCAGTTTTGAGGCCCTCATCCGTCGAGGAAGAGGCTTCGGCTTATGATCGAAAGCTGGTGAAGGATAATAAGAGAAAAAGGGCCTCCACCTCCGAAGATCCAAAACCGAAGGCGAGGATGGCTCGTAAGCTACGGAAGAACACAATTCCTTTGACCGTAGAATCAGTTTTGCGCCTAAGGGATAAAGACGAAGAAGAAGAAGAAGAAGAAAATGATGGGTCAGTATTGGCGGCCTGAATAAAGAAAACCATCGATGCGCTAAAGGCAGCTGAATCGATGGTAATTTATAAAGCTCCGCCTCAGACAGAGGAGGTATCAGAGAAAGGTTCAGTTGGAGTCCCCAAATCATTAAAGATCGAGGATGCTTCCCACCGAGGTCAACAAATGGTGGGTATATCGGAAGGGGCCGGTCCTGAAGCTCTCCGAACTGAGGAGAACGCCCCAAGTGAGTCGCTAGGGGAAGTAGTAATTAGAGACTTTCCCACTCTCCCTGCCTTTTCCAAAAGGGCGATTTGAGAAGCCCAACCTTTAGGGGCCCTCGAGATGAGCCGATCTCATGAAGGGGAGGACCGCTTCTGTGATTTGTTTAGTGGGGTCAAGGATGATGCTGGCCCTAGTGATGTGTTGTGTCTTTTCTGTGAAGTGCAGCAAGCTCTGAATCGGGTAAGCTTTAACTCTCTTCGTTTATATTACTTTTATGTTTGTTATTCTTTTCTAACTTCTTTTTTTCTTTCTTCGTAGGCCGTGGCAGTTCATCGAGAAGCTTGTTCTTGGTCTCGAGTTGAGCTGCATCGGTTCGAGGCCGACCTCCGACGGGTTACAGAGGATAGGAACGCCCTCAAACTCCTTTCCAAGCAAAGAGAAGAAGAAATCAAAGGCCTTCGAGCTGAGTTGGCCAAGGCTTATCAAGACCAGACCGACGTGACCGAGAAGGTAATGATAATATTAAGAACTCATGGGCTTGATACAGGATTGAAGGCTAATATTTCGATCTCACAACTGCAACAGAAACTCGAGACGATCGGGCAGCTTCGTGAGGAAGTTGATATAATAAGGGCGGAGACCAAGGGATAGAAAGATGGCATGGACTGTCTTGCTACAGAAAAGAAGACTGGTCGGGCCCAATTGTCATCGACTGCAAGCCAACTTCAAGACATGAAGGAGAAGAGCTCGGTTCAAGCGAGAAGAATTTAGGAACTCGAGGCTCGGTTGGCCTCCAAACTTTCCAAAACCAAATCTAATGCCGAAAAAGCAAAGTCCTATGCGAATGCATTAATGGCCGTCTATCAGGCGGATGCTGAAGCTGCTCAGGTACAAAAAAGAGAGGCAAGCCGAGACCGCCAATACTCGAGGACATTGGGTTGCTAAACTTGCTAAATGCCAATCTCTGAGGGAGACCCTCGAAGAGATCCATGCTCGAGGCTTCGATCTCACCGAAGAGATAAAAAGAGCAAAAGAGCTTGAAGCCGATGCTGAAGCCTTGGCTTCCAATGATAATGATCGTGTTGATGATGATGATGGCAATGATGGGAGCAAAAGTGGGTCCGAGAGCAGGGAGGAGCCCGATGGAGAAGAGACTTCCCCCGTAGATAACCAAGAAACTTAGCCCTTAGTTTTAATTTTGGTTTTTTGTGCAGCGTCCTGTTCGAACGTTGTAAATATTCTTGTATATATAAAGATCTTTTCTTTTCCTGACTCGCCTCTATTTTATTCTCTTCCTAGAGAAGATTTTGTTTCATTCATGCCTTATGAAGTATTTCATAATGCTTTAGGCAATTTGATCGAATTTGGATCTTGTAGCCTTTATAACCGAGTGAGTGCTTGCTCAAACTTGAAATAAGGTAGCCCATAGTCTTAGTAGTTGAGTTGAGTGATTGTTTGAACCTAAAGTAATGTAGCCTGTAGACTTAATGGTCGAGTGAGAGTTTGCTTGAACTCAAAATAAGAGTAGCCCGTAGGCTTAGTAGTCGAGTGACTGATTCGAACTCGAGGTAATGTAGCTCGTAGGCTTAATGGTCGAGTGAGTGATTTCTCAAACTCGAGATGATGTAGCCAGTAGGCTTATTAGTTGAGTTAGTTATTCGAACTCAAGGTAATTAGCCCATAGGCTTAATGGTCGAGTGAGTGATTGCTCAAACTTGAGATGATGTAGCCCGTAGTCTTATTAGTCGAGTGAGTGATTCGAACTCGAAGTAATGTAGCCCGTAGGCTTAGTAGTCGAGTGAGTGATTCGAACTCAAAGTAATATAGCTCGTAGGCTTAATGGTTGAGTAAGTGTTTGCTCGAACTCGAAATAAGGTAGCCCGTAGGCTTAGTAGTCGAATGAGTGATTCGAACTTGAAGTAATGTATCCAGTAAGCTTAATGGTCGAGTGAGTGATTGCTCAAACTTGAGATGATGTAGCCCGTAGGCTTATTAGTCTAGTGAGTGATTCGAACTCGAAGTAATGTATCCCGTAGGCTTAATGGTCGAGTGAGTGTTTGCTCAAACTCGAAATAAGGTAGCCCGTAGGCTTAATGGTTGATTGAGTGTTTGCTCGAACTCGAAATAAGGTAGCCCGTAGTCTTAGTAGCTGAGTGAGTGATTCGAACTCGAAGTAATGTAGCCCTTAGGCCTAATGGTCGAGTGGCAGTCCCCGATTTATGGGATAATCATCGGCCCTTGAGCCTGTTTGCGTAATAGATCATGAAAATAGAGGATAACACGAGACATGGGCAAAGAAGTTTCTTTTCATATTGTTATACATGTGTTTATTTGTTATACCAGGGATCGAACAATCTACATGAGCATGGTTCGTTTTGACCATTTAGCTCTTACAATTTTTCCTTTCGGAACCCTGTTGTTATGAAGTAACTTTCTTGCATCGAACTTGATATATTTGAGAGTAATGCCCCATTAGTATTCGAGGTTGATTGTAAATAGGTCTTGGATACTGTTAGCACGATCAATGGTTGCCTCATTAAAAACCTTGCCAAAAAACCCATTTGGGATAAAACCGGTCTAAGGGAAAAAAGTGCAATGCGTGCTTTCAGACCTAAGGCTTCGTGTTGAATGAACCATCCTTGTTCTTTGATTGAACTCCTGCAAGGGTTAGTTTTGAAATATAAACGAATATGGGAGGGTCGTACCTTAGTAGTAGTATCGTTTTAGGTGTGACGCGTTTAAATTGCTTGGTAGTTGTTTGCCGTTTATAATACCGAGTTTGTAGGATCCTTTACCGACGTTTTCGAGTACTTGATAAGGTCCTTCCTAGTTCGGACCCAGTTTTCCTTCATTTGGATTTCGGGTGCTAAGGGTGACTTTCCTTAGCACTAAGTTCCCGATTTTAAAATGGCGAAGATTGGTTCTTCAATTATAGTATCTTTCAATCCGCTACTTTTGGGCGGCCAATTGGACGAGAGCGGCTTCTCGTTTTTCGTCCAATAATTCGAGGCTAGTATTCATAGCCTCACGATTTGATTCTTCTGTTGTATATCGATACCTGGGACTAGGTTCCCTGACTTCGACAGGAATCAAGGCTTCAGAGCCATATACTAAAGAGAACGAGGTTGCCCTCGTACTGAATTTTGATGTTTTTCGACATGCCCAAATAACTCCGGGCAGGATCTCTCTCCATTTTCCCTTAGCGTCGTTCAACCTTTTCTTTAGGTTTTGAATGATAGTCTTGTTCGTATATTCGGCTTGTCCGTTCCCACTAGGGTGATACGGTGTTGATAATATCCTTTTGATTTTGTGGTCTTCTAGGAATTTAGTCACGTTGCTGCCGATAAATTATTTCCCATTATCACACACTATTTCGGCGGGTATCCCAAATCGACATACGATATGATCCCAGATGAAGTCTATAACCTCTTTCTCTCTCACTTTCTCGAACGCCTGTGCTTCAACCCATTTAGAGAAATAGTCAGTCATAAATAAAATGAACTTAGCTTTACCTGGGCCGATGACAGAGGGCCGACGATGTCCATTTCCCATTTCATGAATGTCCATGGAGATAGAACTGAGTGAATTTGTTCTCCGGGATGATGGATCATTGGTGCAAACTTTTGACATTTGTCACATTTTGAACAAACTCCTTTGCATCTTTTTCCATATCGATCCAATAATATCCTGCTCTGATTATTTTTCGGACTAATGAATCGGCACTAGAATGATTTCCACAAGTACCCTCGTGAATCTCACGTAGGATGTAGTCGGTGTCTCATGGACCTAAACATACTGCCAATTGTCCATCGAATATCCTTCGGTACAATGTTCCATCTGCATTCAATGTTAATCGAGCAACTTTGGTTCGCAGGGCCCTCAAATATTTAGGGTCCAATGGGAGTTTTCTGTTCTCCAAGTATTCAATATACTTATTCCTCCAATCCCAGGTTAAGCTTGTAGAATTTATCTCGGCATGACCTTCTTCGATCACAGACCTCGAGAGTTGAACGACAGTCCCCGAGCTGATCTCATCTTCCTCGACCGATGATCCCAAATTTACAAGTGCATCGGCCACACTGTTTTGTTCTCGAGGTATATGCTGTAAAGTCCATTCTTTGAAACGGTACAAAGTTACCTATAGTTTGTCCAAATACCTTTGCATTCTATCCTCTCGAACTTCGAAGGTTTTGTTTACTTGATTTACTGCCAGTAAAGAGTCTCACTTGGCATCAACGACCACTGCTCCCAAGATTCTAGCTAACTCAAGACCTGCAATCATGGCCTCATACACGGCCTCATTGTTAGTCAACCTAGTAGTTTTGATAGATTTCCTAATAGTGCTACCCGTAGGCAGCTTTAAAATGATGCCTATCCCGGACCCTTTTAGGTTTGAAACCCCGTTTGTGAAAAGGGTACATACCCCCGATGACGTACCCGATTTCAACAATAGTTCTTTTTCGACTTCGTGTACGAGGGTTGGCGTGAAATCGGCCACAAAGTTTTCTAAAGTTTGAGACTTGATGGCCGTCCGGGGTTGATATTCGATATCGTACCCACTGAGTTCAACGGACCATTTGGCCAATCGGCCTGATAATTCGGTCTTGTGTAAAATATTACGAAATGGGTAAGTGGTTAATACGCATATGGGGTGACATTGAAAGTATGGTCTTAACTTTCTACAGGCGCTTATCAGTGCCAGTGCCAATTTCTCTAAGTATGGATATCTAGTTTCTGCTTCCCCTAAGGTTCGACATACATAATAAACGGGAAATTGCGTACATTGCTCTTCTCAAACTAGGACCCCGCTTACCGCGATTTCTGATACTACCAAGTACAGGCAAAGTTTCTCGTCTGCCTTTGGAGTGTGCAGTAGTGGTGGGCGCGATAGGTATATCTTCAATTCCTCTAATGCTAGTTGGTATTCCGGGGTCCAGGTGAAAGTTCTTATTTCTGAGAAGAGAGAAAAATCTGTGACTTTAATCCGACGACCTTGAAATGAATCGGCCTAAGGCAGCAATCCGTCCTGTTAGCCTCTGCACGGCTTTTACACTGTCCACGACGGTGATGTCTTCGATGGCCTTAATTTTATCGGGGTTGATCTCGATCCCTCGATTCGATACCATGAAGCCAAAAAACTTGCCCGATCCGACCCCGAAAGCACATTTCTCAGGGTTGAGCTTCTTGTTGTATTTCTTTAAAATATCGAATGTTTCCTGCAAATGAGCCAAATGGTCTTCTGCGCGCAGGGACTTAACTAGCATGTCATCAATATAAACTTCTATTGATTTACCTATTTATTCCTCGAACATTTTATTTACTAGGTGTTGGTAAGTAGCTCTTGTATTTTTTAGCCCGAAGGGCATTACATTATAACAATAGGTTCCATACTTGGTGATAAACGAAGTCTTTTATCGGTCCTCCGGGTTCATTTGGATTTGATTGTACCAGGAATAGGCATCGAGAAAAGTAAGGATCTCGTGCTCGGCCGTGGCATCGATCATGCGATCGATGTTAGACAGTGAAAAAGAATCTTTGGGCTATGACTTGTTTTAATCCTTGTAATCTACACACATTTAAGTTTGTTCCTTTTTTAGGGACTACAACCACATTGGCTAACCATTCGGGATATTTCACTTCCCGAATGGACCCTACTTTGAGAAGTTTAGTTACCTCGTTCTTTATGAATGCGTGTTTTACCTCAGACTGGGGTCTTCTCTTTTTCTTTATCGGTTTGAACCTAGGGTCCAGGCTTAGCCGATGCATCGTTATATCCGCTGGGATCCCTGTTATGTCTAAATGGGACCAAGAAAAATAATCTATATTATCAATAAGAAATCGAATAAGCTTTTTCCTGAGTTCAGGGGTTAATTCCGTTCCCAGGTATACCTTTCGTTCGGGCAGATATTTGAGTAGTACGACTTGCTCCAATTCTTCGACCATTGATTGGGTAGCGTCGAAATCATCAGGGACTACGAAGGATATTGGGATCCCTTGCTTATCATCTTCGTCAATCTTCTGATCTTCTATTTGGTTCGAAGTTGATGTCTGTGATTGCTATTTGGCATCACGTTCCCCCTTCGAGCCCGACCCTATGAAGGCGAGAATATCAGAATTTCTTCTTTGACGACAAACATTTCCCTTGTGTCCGGTTGTTCCCCGTATACTATTTTGATTCCCTCCGATGTTGAGAATTTAAGAACCTGGTGGAAGGTCGAAGGTACAACTCTCATGTTGTGAATCCACGGCCTTCCAAAAAGGGCATTGTATCTCATATCGCCTTATATTACGTGGAACTTCGTTTCCTGGATAGTCCCGGCTACGTTTATTGACAGAAATATCTCGCCTTTAGTAGTTTCACATGCCATATTGAATCCGTTTAGAACCAGGGTTGCGGGTACGACCTGATCTTGTAAACCGAGCTGTTCTACAACTTTCAATATAATAATATTGGCCGACCTACCTGGATCAATTAACACACGCTTAACTTTAGTTTTATTCATAAGTACATATATTACCAGTGCATCGTTGTGAGGTTGCATGACTCCTTCTGCATCTTCATCATTAAAGGACAAGGTTCCTATGGGTGCATAATCCCAAGTTCGAGATCATTTTTCTCTCATAACCGATGTCTTAGTGTGTTTAAGTACCGGCCCCTGAGGGGTATCGACGCCATCGATGATCATGTGGATGACGTGCTTTGGTACTTCCTGTTCGTTTTGTTTACCGAAATCCCTGTTTTTGAAATGGTTTTTGGCTCTGTCGCTTAAACATTCTCGAAGGTGCCCTTTATTGAATAACTGGGCTACCTCCTCTCTTAGTTGCCTGCAATCTTCCGTTCTGTGTCCATGGGTGCCATGATATTCACACATTTGATTGGGGTTCCTCTAGGCAAGATCGGTCTGCATGGGTCGAGGCCATTTAGTGTCCTTGATGCGTCCGATAGCCGACACGATGGAGGATGCATCGATGCTGAAGTTATACTCTGATAACCGTGGTGCTTCCTTAGGTCCGGTATGCCTATCGAACCCATTTCTATTCATCAGTCCCCGAGACTCTTGGCTTCGATCATTTCTCTTTTTTCCTCATACGTGGTTACGTAAAAATTCGCTATGCCGACGATCTCCGGTGTACGGCCGGTATCAATCCTTGCTTGAACTTGGTTCTTGATCGGTATCCCTTTTAAAACCGAACCTGGAACCCAACTGGTCGTCTTTGACACTTATTTTAGATTGATACCGATTGTGCACATCGATCCAAGTAATAGCTGGGTATTCGATTAGGTTATGCTTCAGCCGTCGTGAAGCCATCGAGCTTCGTTCATTCAGACCTTAAGTGAAAGCTTGAACAACCCAATAGTCTGTGACTGGTGGTAGATCCATTCGTTCCATTTGGAAGCGAGACACAAATTCTCTTAGCATCTCATTATCCTTTTGTCTTACCTTGAATAGGTCCGACTTCCGGGTCTCGACTTTTATGGCCCCTGCATGTGCTTTTACATAATCTGCAAGCATAGCAAAAGAATCAATAGATTTAGATGGTAAATTATGATACCATATCATTCCTCCTTTCGATAGGGTTTCACCAAATGTTTTCAATAATACAGATTCGATCTCATCATCTTCTAGATCGTTTCCTTTAATGGCACATGTGTAAGAGGTGACATGTTCGTTGGGGTCGGTTATCCCATTATATTTAGGAATTTCGGGCATGCGAAACTTATTTGGGATTGGTTTAGGGGCCACTCTCGAGGGGAAAGGCTTATGTACGATTTTTTTGGAATCTAAGCCTTTCAATATTGGGGGTGCCCCCGGGATATGATCAACCCTGGAGTTGTACGTTTCCACCTTTTTGTTGTTTTTTTCGATCCTCTTTTCTCCTGATTCTATTCATTTTGTCAGTTCCTCGAACATCTTAATAATTTCGGGATTAGTCCCCGATTAATGCTCATTTGACCTCACCATAGTTGGTTCCGTTTTGTGAGTGACTTCCTGGGGCGAATTTGACTCCGACCCGCTCGGTATCTGGGTTTGACTCTGCAACTGAGCTATTACTACCTGTTGAGCTTACAACATTTCGAAAATCATATGCAAGCTGACTCCGTTTTCTTCAACGTTATGGGTATCTCGAGCTGCAGATCGAGTACCACCATGAATGCTATTTTCGGGTTCAGAACGTTGGCCTGCCTCGATGGCCACATGTGAGTTAACGTCCAATGGTACTTCGACTCGAGCTCTAACGGCATTGACGAGCGGCCTTTCTCCACCGGGCGCCAAGTTATTGTTCTCATCTTGAAGGCCAGCTTTGTTGTCGATAGGCAAGGCCATTGATCGGGAGTTCGTTGTTGCTAATATGAAATCAGAGATGCTTCAAAATAAGCATGAAATGGCGAGTATTTTAGAGATTCGGGTCAAATAGCCACTGTTACCCTTAGTCCCACGGTGGGCACCAAACTGTTTACCTGAAAAACGGATTGAGTTAAATTTGTTCGTAGTTCTAAGGATATGTGGTTTAACTTGAAACAAATCATAAGAATGAATAAAAATATCAAGTGTTGACTGTAGAGAATGAAAAATAAGCAAAGTTGGGAAGAAGATGATTTATAGATTAAGCAAGATGAATTAATTTATGAAGCTAAAAAAGGATAACTCTTCAATATATGAGTGTATGATATCTCAGTTACAATGTATGCAAAAACCTGGTTCTTACAGAAATAATAACCACCCCCTTTATAGTGGAGGGATTCTACTTTAGATATAATTAAAAATACATAGTGGGAGACCCATGGTAAATTAACTTTTTCATAATTCCTGCCAGGATTCTCTCCTCTAGTGGGATTGCAACGGCTCTTGTCTATGAGCTCGATATTGACTCGAGCTCGATTCTGACTAGGATCCTTGTATTGATTCGGGGTCAGTGTTGGCCGGTCTCTGCCTCATAAGCTCGATAACTTCACTTTGTATCATAGTTCGATTTGGATTCGAGCTCGATAATGACATCAAACTCGACATTGATCAGTCCCTAGGGCTCGAAACTTGGTGACCTGACTTCGGACCTCAACCTGATATTATGAAGACGCTTCTCCGATCCAATGCATTACCATTTCGACCAGTTCGTACGAAAGACTAACCGATTTTTACCGTATACACTTATCCTATGATAAAATAATAAAATGATAAAGGTGTTCTTCTCTAAAGCTCTTTTCCTAATGTCTTAAGAGAATCAAAGTTAAAGTTAAAAACAAAAGTTTATCCACATTTCTTTAGTGTAGAACCAAACATACATTTTATATTATATGTTGTATATTTTAGTTTTAGGCAAATAAACCAAACATCTAATATATATATATATATATATATATATATATATATATATATATATATATATTAAATAATCTCATTATTATTTAATTCTCGTCTCACATTATTATTTTAATATAATTTGTTCAGAAGCCAAACGATCCTGAGTGTTTAAAAACTATCCTCAAGGCCAACGTGTTTAAACACTATTCTCAATCAAAGAAAAGGACAGAAATATGTAGAATAGTAAAAGGGAAAATTTCTACCATGCAAATAGACGTATATTCTGGTTTCATTGACCGGCTTTAAGATGAAAGACCCCATTCATTTGGACTACTTGCGGACTGACCTGCTCTTCAATTATGATTGGGTCAAGGGTCCTATTACTTTCTGGGAATAATAATATCCAAAATACTAATATTATGATATTTATTTCTCCATTTTCCAAATCTCCTTAAATATGTATGTATTAATTCAATTATTTATTTTGTTGAGGGCAAAGACTAGAGAAGTTATAGTTCACGTTCCACAATGTCATGAATGATGGCATAATCTTACCCTTTGTTTTTCACTATTTGTGATGTTCTAGATAAATACTATGATGTGAAACTATAGGTTTCTTCTTAACTATTTCGGAGATATATTCACTTATGAATTTTGAATTTTAAGCAGTCACGTTCTTATAATTCGAGATTTCCTTTTGTAAAGAGAATGATGAAGGCATTTGGACCACAGTGTTATATTAATTTTGAATTGTTACGTATTTAATGATAATCAACAAATATAAATTTTCTTGCGTCAAATGATAGATTTCTTAATTTCTTTTAAATAAAATATTACGTAGTTAGAATCTACATCATATAGCACAATTTAATTTTATTATTTGAATGCCGAGGTTCAATTAAAGTGACAAAGTTTAATTAGAAGGCCACATATTTGAAGTTTTAAAAGTGCTTGTTTGTTCTATTTATACTTCACAGCTCGTCTGAAATTGTTGTCCACCTTTTACTCTCTAATTTTCTTCTATTTTATTTTGGGGAATAGATGGAAGACCAAGGTGAAGAGAGGGTCGATCTGGTAAAGATTGAATCTTGTATTTATACGATGTAAAAAATTACAGTTGTATTGACCTACCACTAAATGCTCTTCTTAAAAGTTAAATGTTTTGGGTTTGCAGGGATTTTCTTTGAAATGCTAAGTTTTATAATATGAAAAGAAAATTTTGAACTGGCATTCACCAGATATATATATTATTTTACGATATCCAGTTACCAGAAATTGGTCGATTATACTGAATAGTAATAATATAGAACTAATGGAGGATTTATAGCTTGGCTTATTTGTGAGTTAATTCGACTTCTTGTTAGAAATGGATATTCTCTTAGTTCTTTGTTAACGCTTATATTTACAAAATAATAAGATGAGTTAAGGTATAATCTCATAATTTGATAAATATAGCGTTCAACTTTTAGAATAATCTTCCAATGAAGTTCCTCTCCTCTCCCCCCACCTTTTGGTCAATAATGTGTGGCACGAAAAAAGATAACTTAAACTAAAAAAGATGATAAAATAAAATAAAAAGAAAAAAAAGAAAAAAGAAAAAAACCTGCAAAGACTTGAGGTCGTCGTCCTGAAGCATTGACTTGTTGTCCTTTTTTAAGTATGTGTGATTCAAGCTCAAGTTATAAATTGTGGGTTGATCCTATAATAGTATAAACAAATTAAAGGATCAAAGAATCATAGCACATATAACGTAAACAAAATCCTGTTTTGAATTTCATTCTATATATATATGGCTTGGATCATTAAACATATTGTAACAATATGCTTCTTTTTGGGGTATTACCAAACACTGCCTATTTATGGAGAAACAATCAGAGCACCACCTCACTATAAGGTGGTTAATGTCAGCTCTTTGGAGCCAAAACCCTACTGCCAGAGGTCAAGCTCAGGTATATTATATTAATTATTAATCTTTATCTACCCGTAAATTCTATCCCCAATAATATGTTTATATGCGTATTATGATATATTAATTAATAAATATTAGAGTTAATGGTTCACTCGACGGCATATATATGAAATTTTGTCGTAACAATAATAAAGCTTGTGGCATACCATAAGACAATTGTGATAACAAAAGTAGAGGGAAGTTGTCAAGCATTTCACACTAAACATCATTTTTATTATTTTAGTTATTATTGGTCATTACCCCTTTACCAATATGCTGCTAGTGTTATTGACTCAATTGTTTTTCACATAGAGTTATTGCGTCTTTTGTTTTCTTTAATCTAGTGCCGTTTACTTTTCCTATCGTCTATTATTCATTTTTGAACTCGCTTTTCACTTTTCTGGGTTTGACCCCTGCAGTTTTTACTACTCTCGTATTTGTTATTTCACCCCTCTTCGAAACTTAAATTCTGGCTGTTGCTTAACAAGTTGCCTTATTCATCTATTGGAATTGTTTTGATAGTGCTGATGAAATTATTATGGTATAATATAGGCTCGAAAATCGGATCGCAAAAATTGGAGATCGTATCAAGATTTGGACCTTGCTTTCCAAATACTAATCGAACGAAAACTGCATCATCCAACGAACTTCTAAATTGGGATCAAGCTAGAGTTCGTTCAATCAATAAAAGAGTGAATGACCATCTTTACAGTAACAGTCTTTCTGAGGATGGACTTGATCCAACTATTGAAGGTAAGTATGAATTTGGGGGGGTCTATAATGTAAAGATAGGTCTTGGCACACCAAAACAAGATTATTACTTAATGATGGATACTGGTAGCCAACCAACATGGGTACGTTGCCAATCCTGCACCAAAGGTTGCAAATCAGAGAATCCTCTGTATGACCCTTCAAAATCCTCGACATATACAAATAATACATCGGTTCCATTTCGTGTTGGTTATGGTGATAACTCATATACGAATGGCATTTGGGGATGTGATACTCTCACTATAGAGGGTATTGGTGCAATAAACAACTTCCGATTTGGTTGTGGCCAAGAAAATGTTGATGGAACTGGCAATAACTTTGGTGATGTAGCTGGAATACTTGGACTTGGCAGAGGAGAGTTATCTTTTCCATCTCAAATTCAAAGTGCGTCATCAACGCAAATGTTTAGTTATTATGTCCCATTAACAAATAGCCATGTGGGAAATCTAGAATTTGGGAATGAAGCCAAGAAGAAATCTTACGCTTGTTCAAACCAATTTACACCATTGGTAAAAGGCCCCGAACCAGTATTCTACTATCTTGACCTAGTTGGAATAAGTGTAGCTGGAAATAAACTCAACGTCACATCGACAACATTCACTAATGAAGGAACAGTTATAGACAGTGGAACGGTAATCACTCGATTGCCACGAGTTGTATACTCTGCGTTTCGTGCTGCTTTTAGACAGTCGATGTCGAGTTACACATTATTAGAAAATGTTGATGAGCTGATGGACACCTGCTACAGCTTCAAGGGATACGAACAAATTGTTTTACCAGAGATTAAATTCCATTTTAGAGAAGGAACTAGTACTACTGATGTGACTTTGTCATACAACGGAATTTTATGGATGAAAAATGATAGAGTGAAGTGTTTGGCTTTTGCTGCAAAGGAAAGCGATGAGCATGTCAGCATTATTGGTTACGTTCAACAGCGGGGATTCAATGTGCTTTATGATTTGGAAAGGGAAAGAATTGGATTTGGCAGTAACTGCGCTAGCTAGCTGATCAGAGACAAAGCCAAATTTTCGTTTTTCATGTTTTTAGCATAATTACTTGTGTAATCGCCTTAATTGATATTTATATAAATAGCAACTTGTTATTACTGCAGGACTACCTCTCCAAAGGGTAAAAACTTACTTCTTCTACCGTAAACCACGATCTACCACGTAAGATTTTAGCTTCAACTCCACTAGAACAAATAAGCCAAATGTACTGATTACAATACCAGTAAATCAATACCCACACTCTTCTCCTACTTCAACTACTTGAATGAATTACAAGTTACTCTAACTTGTACACTCAAACAATTACTCCAACTAACAAGTTTTGAATGACATCTTGATTACAACTAAATTTTCTAATACACATGAACTAACAGCCTCAAGAAGAACACTGACATCGACGATCAACTTGAGTGCTGAACTGGAAATGTTGTATGGCGTTCTTCAATTGATATGCAAAAGGATGGTCTTTTCAGTTTGTAGGGAAAGTAAATTAATTTTCCAGTACTCCGAGATATTTGGGAGTCCTGCATACAGTCAACTTTTGGTTTGACATCAATCCTAAAGTTCCAAGGACTCCACGAATCTTGTGACTATTGTCTCTCACTTACGCCAGCAGATATTCTTGGGCAACAGTCCTTATCGTATCAAGAGTCCTTTCCAGTAATCTCGGATTATTAGTAACTTTGTGTAAAAGTTACTACCTTGTAAGAACCTCCAGCAACTACCTTGAGGACCTGGTTCTTAGCACACGTTCAACAGCTACCTTGAGGACCTGGTTCTTAGCACACATTCAATGGACAGACTTTATTAATCATCAAAATCCCAACTCTCAACAAATTTTCCCTTTTTGATGATGACAAACTCTATGCTCATGAACGGGGTAATGGCGTTCATAAACACTCACATTACATCACAGTTGAGAACAATAACAGAAATATAATTCAGAACAAGTACATCATCAATCACCCCCCTTTTGGAATCATCGAAAAAACACAAAAAAATGTTAGATAGTCTAAGCAACAGTTAATGCAAGATTCATGGCCATGAAGGCTATAACACAAGCACAAGAAATATCAAGACAAATGAACTATGTCGATGATATAAACTATGTGAGAAGTAGGTAAACAACATTAAAAGAGTTCATTAAATAGTGCCAAATGAAGCCCAGGGCCTTGAACTAAAATATTAAAACAAAATAAACTAAAACATCCTGCAAACTACTCAGAACTAGACAAGAAGGACAAAAGAGCAAAGCATCATTAGGCCAACAAAACAGGCGGGAGACAAGGGGTAAATGACCAGGATCAAGGGTAAGAAGGGGAAGGGCTAAGGCTTTCACAAGAGTGGCAATCTGTTGATCATGAGCTTCTCTATCTCTTCTGAGCTCCTCCCTAAGCTGCCTGGTTTCCTTTTGATCACGTCCAAATGTACACCTCTAAAAAGGTTTGAAACAGTCGTTTGCAATTATAGTAACCCAACGAAGAGTCGGGGTCGAATCCACTGGGAGTTAGGGGTATATATTCTAATACGCGAGATTGAATTATCTTGATTTACACTTCCTCAAAAAAGTTTTGTTTCTATTTCTAATTTTATACTAAAGTTTGCAGAATCAAGAAAAAAGACTAGGAATAGTTGTTTTTGATATTTTTCAAGTTGGTAAAAAGCTTAGGGTTGTGACCATTATCTAGGTATTTGCCTAATGGGATAAAGATCTTAATGCTTGTTTTGTTGATCAGGGTGTATTATAGCTATCAACTCTCAATTATTCACTCAATACCTCTCGGTCAAAGAGTGATTTTTCCCAATTTGGCTTTCTCAAGACCAAATGAGTATCACACAAGGCAGTTGATAAAAGTTCAAGTGAGGTTATTACTATTTCTAGGTAGAATCCTTTAATTAGGTTAATCAATCTCTCGATTGACCCAATTCCTTGTTAGCCAGGTTTTTCTAGACTAAGTCTCTCTTTCTCAAGTAGAGACTAAGTCAAATAGGCATGAACTAATATTTACAACCATTAATTCCACAAATTAAAGCATGAACTAGGCTAAATAATAAGCACCCAATCATAAACAAACACTAAATTAGATACCCATAAGGTTTACACACTATGGTTGGGTTACAACCCTAGTAAACATCTAGCTACTCATGCTTGGGTTTGAAGAAAAAGAAGAAGAAAGACTAATTAAACTCATATTGTAAGCGTAAAATAATAAAATCTATTGTAAAATACACCAAAATATATTAAACTTCAAAAGAGGCAAAGAAAAACGGCTACAGTAATTGTTGATGTCAAAACTTGACCTATGTGAAACTCGTCTATTTATACAAAGCTAGAAATTTCGGATAAAAATGCCCTTCGGGAGGTTCTGCAGCCACACAAATCCATGTGCGGTCCGCAGAATTCTTCAACTGGCAGGAGCTGGGATTCTGCGGCCACACAATTTTGAACTGCGACCACGGGGCAATATTTCTACGATGCGCAATAGTATGATTGCGGCCGCAAGATAATCTTTTGCGGTGGCAAATCTTGTGCGGACCGCAATTCGAGGAATCTCTGTACTTGGCTTTTTGTCATCTCTCTGATCTTGGATCCTAGCCCAACTTTTGTGGCCGTACAATTCATATGCGGTCCGTAATTTTCTCAAAAGTTTGCTGAGTTTTCTTTCTTTGATTGCGGCCGCAGATGGAATTCTGCGATCCGCACATTGTAAGCTTATATGCCTTTTATTGCCTTGTGTTTAGACTACTTCTTTTTTTAGTCGGATTTCATCTTGGGAGTCCAACATCCAACATTCCTGTAATTTTGCACATTTCATTAGTTTCGGGAATATAATTCAATACTTTAGACTAAAACAAAAACTAAAAGACGCTAATAAGTAGTCAAAATCCCCACTTATCAACTCCCCCAAACTTATGTCTTTGCTTGTCCTCAAGCAAATAATATAGTTCCTACCTCCACAAGTTAAGGGTCATTTCAGTCAGTCAAAGGTGATCCATTCACACATCAGTTGGGACCAACAATTACCCACACTACTTATGTATTATCAACAAGGCAACAAGTTAAACATTCATGCACATATAGTTCTAATGTGACACTTGAGCATCAAGAGTTGACTTTATTCATCAAGGAAGCTCGCTCTCTCATGTAGGTCATTGTGGATCCCAAACTCCTCCTCCCCTACTCTCCGTTTGCATAGCTCACTTAAGAATTTTAGCACTCAATCCAAAGATTTATGCAAGGTTCACTCACCTCTCTCAAGAGAATGTAGCAAGTACGACTTCAAGTACCATAGGCTTGCCCCTCATGTAGATCGCTACTAATGTAATCTCACTCGGCTTGAAATCAAGTAGGGCTTCTTTCGGGATGTAATGAAAGCTTTTGGATTAGGGTTGGATACGCTATGGTTGAGTGGGTTCACATTTCCTTAAGCACTCCATTATTTTTTATTCTCGGCTCACACTTTGTCAATTCTTTGAGGCACTTTCTTTTACTTGAAAAACTAGAGAGACTTAACATCACTCTTTCTTGATCATGACATTCATTTTCTCTCTCTTTGATTTCTCCATGTTTTGGATCATTACCTCTCTTTGAATCCTTTCAACTCTTCCACTTATTCATTATTTTTTGCATTTTTCTTTTTGTTGTTTTCTTTTCTTGCCCTTTCCTTCTCATCATTTCTTTTTCTATTTTTGTGTCTTGATACCTCTTTCAAGTTCCTCGTCTCTCCCCCAAGATTACGTTTTAGCCAATTATTTTACAAGAGTGTTAAGAAAAGCTCGAGTGCCAAGAGAGGGTCACGACAAAACGAGTAAAAGCTTGTAACATGTTTAGCAAATGAGAAAGGCATGAGGCTCAAATGGGTTGACTAGGGATAACAACATTGGTAAGCAATGGAAAATTCAAATAGGCCAAGAAAATCCTACAATCCCTTCTCAAGCCAAGAAAAACTTAAGATTTCGCCTTGAAACACATTCGGGGCAAGTTCTAGACCTTTCGCACGGGTACTTGGACTATCAAGAAAGAATCTCACCCCTCATGCAACTGAATTGTTAAAGAGGATAGTGTCGAGATCCCACAACGACCACATTCAAGATTGAAAATCACTATGGTTCGATTAAGCCACTCAATGATTGCCTAAGTCAACACAAGAGTCACAAGGTCACTAACTAGAGTTATTTCTTTCAAAAACTTTGTTTCTAACCATAAGCACGTAGTTAAGTGTGTTGGTACCAAGTGAAGTATGTTTGACTCTTCGAGCATGACTTAATTAGGTCTTTTTATTCATTACTACTACTATTATTACCTAAACACCAAAAACGGACTCAGTCCCTTAAGAAGGTTGTCACGCCATCCATCGTTGGGAAGAGTCACCCGGTTCACACAAAAACTACCCTCGGAAAGAACCGTGTCATTAAGAAAACTAAAGGTTTATTATCTACTAAAACATAAAAAGAAGTTACTAAATAAAAAAGAAGCTACTAAATTAAACACTAACCAATATGAAAATGAACATAAAGAAGCTACAAAGCAAAAGCTATCGAAAGCATAACGAATATACATAATGAGGCAGAAGGAGAAGATATATACATAATGAGAGAAGAAGAAGAAAATAGTATCAAGTTATTACAAGCCAAATGTCTCAGAATCAACAAATAAGATCAAATAAACTTCACCCCCCGAATAAAAATAAGCATTATCCCCAATGCTTAACAAAATAAGAGTAATTGAAGGGTAAGAGTGAAGAAGACTCCCTATGGCTCCTTGGACATCTCTGTGTCCCCAGGAATGTCACCACCCCTCAGTCTCTTCTAACTATATCTCATCATCCTCAAATCTGGGAGTGACTGGGTTGGTGAACATCTGACGCACTGCCTCGGCAGTAGAGTCTGGCTCCTCAGGCCAGCTGGTGCCACTGGTGCTGTAGGATCTGGGCCCAGATGGTAAGGGTCCATCAGCATGTCAAATGGAATATCTCCAGCTGTAGCACTCTTGGTAACTTGTCTCTGGAGCTTGTCTACTGACTTCTTGAGGCCTGGGACTTTCTCATATTCTTTACTTCTTTTCCTAGCTCTTCGATCACTGTCCCGTGCTGTACCAAAGTAGCCATGATTGTGTTCTGGTTCTCCATGAGCTTCTTTAATGTCTTTTCAACTGATGAGGGCATATGATGTGCCGAAATAGAAGATTGTGCTGCAACAGTACTGGATAAGTCAGACAACTTTGCCGTGGCTATCTGCATCTATTTGTTGAGGCTCGCCAATGTCTGGGAGACTCGTAGCGCAGAAAGTGGAGTAGTAGGCATGGGCACCGGCTTCAAAGACGAGGTGGAACCTGTGACAGGAACTGCTGTAGGAACTGAGGATGGTGGTGGAAGCATGGTTGCAGCACTAGATGAAGGCTCGGCCGAAGTGGATGGAACATCAATTGCCTCTGCAACTACCATAGATGGCTCATCAGACTGGCCTGTGGTGGTAGACGACTGAATCTTACTCTTAGGGTTGTGTACATCCATCAATGAGTACCATGAGAAAGGCTTATTCGCCCGCATCTTTGTATCAAAGTCCCTCGGCTCTACCCTCGCATCGGTGAGATACTTTGTAATAGTGTTGGGATATGTGTAGTTTGTGTCAGCTTGTCGAGCAACCACAGAGATGTTGGCTGACATCACGACACCCACATTGATAGGGTACCCGGCCATGATGGAAGCAACTAGAACTGCCCGAGTGATCAGAAGATATGTCTCATTCTGGCACGGGTCTAGTCTGTTGCATACAAAGGTTTGCCACCCCTTTGCTTCAAAGCTCAGAGTGCTCATGTGAATACAAATCCCTGCTGTGATCCATGGGGGTGGAGGCCCAGGAGATGCTAAAATCTCTGCTAGCCAAGGACGAGCTGCATCCCCAAGTGCACACTTCTCTAAGTACTCTGTGAGCTCTAAATCATCAAATCCCAAGTAGGTGTTCAGTGTGTGCTGATCAAATCAAACCTTGAGGTTTCTCACTTTCATCACCTTTGTCCCTTTCTTGATATGCACCACATTGGCGTAGAATTCCCGGACAAGGTACTCCTTAGCATCCACCACGCTCTGGGTAAACCACATCCACCCTTTGCGTTCTCTAAACTGTCTCAACACTGCCGGGTTATACCTATCAAGATCTTTTAACTAAAACTACCACTCAAGAGTGAGAGACCTCACTGGCCACCACTCACGGAAGCTGGTGAAGGTGGCCAAACTGACAAAACGGTCCTCCCATATCTCTTTCTTCTTCGACCTCTCGAGGCTCGTAATAGTAGCATATCCCCCTCTACCATCATCGGGGATGTCCTGCACTGATGTCTCTGGTGCCTCAGGGGCAGGTGTAGTAGATGGTCAGAAGCCCGACTAGCACTTTTTGAGCCCTCAAAAATGCTATGAGATGTAGATGACTCATCGCTAAGTTGATACCTCTCTGGCGGCCTTGACTGGACAGTCGGCTGCTCATGTACAGAGGCTAAGTTGCCCTTTGATGCTTCCCTAGATGGGGCATAAGAACTAGTCTTGGAAAGGTCTGCACCTTTCCCTCTGTCGGCTGCCTTTTTCTTTCTGATTTCATGTTGTTGGGCACTAGGTAGGGGTATCTTCCCTAGTCCCCGAGAAGGGTCACCCTTTCCTTTCGAAGTGTCGCCTTTGCCTCTAGATCGCACCATTTTCTATACCAAGAAAAGGTTATTGTTAGTTGCAGTTCAAGTTCAAACATGCAATGAGATATGTAAGGACACATCAGAAGACACAGTGAGGAAACACAGTTGAAATTGCAGTCCACACATTTTTCATTGCGGCCGCAGATATGGCCTTGCGGACTGTAAAATTTTCTCTTATGGTCACAGATGAGGAATGCAGTCCACACATTTTCTATTGCGGACGCAAAGCAAAGACCTAAATTATGCCAATTCTCTGATGACAGAGAATTGGCTTATGTGTGTCCGCAACATGTTTTCTGCCGACCGCACATTTTGGTCTTGCGGTCGCACATTGAAGTACTAACATGCACACTCTCTGAAGACAGTAAATAGCTGTTTTGTGGCCGTAATGGAAATTCAGAGGTCCATACAATTTTTCTTGCGGCCGCAAACTCATGCTTGACTACAGGTTCCCTAGACCCAACTTCTACAGACCGCACAATTTCTTGTGCGGTCGTAGATTTCAAACAATTACGAACATGCAGGCATTTTTAACTAGGGCTTGAAATATTTTTGCACAAATTTGACATGGTAACAACATCAAAGTATGAAAATACACTTACCCAGTTCCCAATTAGCAAGTACTAGATGACCCATGACATATTTACCCCAGAAGTATGTATAATCAAATTCAACAGATAAATGGCCTAAAATTTTGCTAAAAATCTAAAAATTAAATGAAAAAGATTAACAAGATTGTGAGACATACCAAATGAATGAGTGTGAAGAAATAAGTGATCAACAGTTGCTAGACGTGTGGGCAGATGATTTAACAAGAAATTTCAAAATAGTATCAGTTGTGCGCTCAGAGAGGGAAAAGGGGAACAGTGGCCCTAGCCCCTCTATTTATACCTATCCATTTCTGCCTAGGGAAAGAGAACTGAGTGCGGCCGCAGAATTCCAATTGCGGTCCACACTCTCTTACCTGGGTGCTTAGTTGCCCTTTTGTTTTGCGGTCCGCAGAAGTATGTTTGCAGGCGCAGATCCCTATTGCGGACCGCAGATTTGTTGTTGCGGCTGAAGATTGACCCTTTTTCTGACGGACCAACTTCAGAGAGTTATTATTTTTCACATTCCAGTTCTGCAGTCCGCAAGATTATTGTGCGGCTGCAAAGCACTTTTGCTGCAGCAACTGGAAATGTGCGGTCCGCACAATTTTGTACACTTATCCAGATTTCTATCCACCATTCCTGTAAGGCACACTCATTCCTGTAGCACACTTCAAATCAAGTTAGCACAAAAATGATTCCTAACTACAAAAGAAATAAAGAAAAGAAAAAAAACACATGGGTTGCCTCCCAAGAAGCGTCTGATTTAACGTCGCGGCTCGAAGCAGAATACCACCAGTTAAAATGAATCACCGCCACGACGTGGACATCACCAATTTTTCCCAAATAGTGCTTCACCCGGTGACCATTGACTCGGAATACCTCATTGTTTTTATTCTTCAAATCCAATGCACCAAAAGGTGTCACACCCACAATTTCAAAGGGACCACTCCATTTAGACTTTAGCTTTTCGGGAAACATCCTCAATCGTGAGTTGAACAACAACACAAGATCGCCCACCTTGAACTCTTTATTCCAAATGTATTTGTTATGAAAATATTTCATCTTTTCTTTGTACAAGGACGAACTTGCATAAGTGTGATACCGGAACTCATCCAATTCATTCAAATGTGCAACACTCAAATTAGCGGCTACATCCCAATCAAGATTCAATTTCTTTACAACCCACATAGCTTTATGCTCAAGTTCCACCAGAAGATGACAAGCTTTTCCGAACACCAACCGGTATGGAGACATTCAGATAGGTATTTTGTAAGCCGTTCGATAAGCCCATAATGCATCATCAAGCTTCTTTGATCAATTCGTCCGATTAGCATTCACTGTTTTAGACAAAATACTCTTTATCTCCCGGTTGGAGACTTCCACTTGACCGCTAGCTCGTGGATGATAAGGAGTTGTGACTTTATAGTAACACGATACTTGCTAAGTAAAGTGTCGAAAGCCTTGTTACAAAAATGTGACCCCCCATCGCTTATGATAGCCCTCAGAGTACGAAACCTTGTGAAAATATTCTTCTTCAAGAAAGCCACCACACTTCTCTCGCCTCATTGTTGGGTAGAGCAACGACCTCAACCCATTTTGACACATAATCAACTGCGACCAAGATGTAGGTGTTTCTACAAGAACTCACAAAAGGACCTATGAAGTCAATACCCCACACATCAAAGATATCAATCTCCAAAATGGTAGTGAGAGGCATTTTATTTTTCTTCGAGATTCCGCCGGCACTTTGACATTCATCACATCTTTTCACTAAATCACTTACATCCTTATAAAGAGTGGGCCAATAGAAACTGCAACTTAGCACTTTGGCCGCCATTCTTTCTCCACCATGGTGACCACCATATGGCGAAGAATGACAAGCCCCAAGAATTTTACCTTATTCTTCTTCCGGTACACATCTTCTAATCGCCCCATCAGTGCAAATCTGAAAAAGGTATGGTTCATCCCAATAGTAATCTTGACATTCCCGTTTGAGCTTCTTCCTTTGGTTTGAAGAGAACTCATCCGGGATGATTACACACACAAGGAAATTTGCTAGATCCGTGAACCATGGAACCTCCTTCATTGAAATAGACAAGATTTTCTCATTGGAGAAGTAGTCATTGATTTCAAGGCCATCATGCAGCCTCCTCTCCTCCTCCAAACGAGACAAGTGGTCCGCCACTTGATTTTCACGCCCTCTTCAATCTTGGATGTCAATATCTAACTCTTGAAACAAAAGCACCCATCTTATCAACCGAGCTTTGGAATCTTTCTTGCTCATAAGATAGTGAAGAGCCGTATGATCCGTGTGGACAATAACTTCCGCACCCATCAAGTACGGGTGGAACTTCTCAATTGCAAACACAATGGCAAGGAGCTCTTTCTCTGTAACGATATAGTTGACTTGGGCACCATTCATGGTCTTACTAGAATAGTATACCGGATGAAAAATCTTGTTGATGCGTTGCCCAAAAACAGCCCCAACCGCTACGTCACTAGCATCGCACATGAGCTCAAAAGGAATACTCCAATTAGGAGCGGTGATAATGAGCGTGGCTGTCAATTTGAACTTTAAAAGTTCGAAGGCCCTCATGCAATCATCATTGAAGTGAAACTTAGCATCTTTCTCTAAAAGCTTGTACATTGGGTTCACCACCTTAGAGAAATCTTTGATGAAATGCCGGTAGAACCCCGTGTGGCCTAAGAAACTCTGCACACCTTTTACCGAAGTTGGAGGTGGAAGTTTAGAAATCACCTCAATCTTTGCCTTGTCAACTTCAATTTCATTCTTTGAGATCTTGTGGCCAAGGAAAATGCTTTCCTCGACCATGAAATGACACTTCTCCCAATTTAGCACTAAATTCGTTTCTTTACATCTTGCCAATACTTTATCCAAATTTTCAAAGAAATCGTCAAAGGAATCCCCAACCACCGAGAAGTCATCCATGAAAACTTCAAGGTAGTCCTCCACCATATCCATGAAGATAGCCACCATACACTTTTGAAAAGTCGCCGGTGCATTATATAACCCAAATGGCATCCCCTTGAAAGCGAACGTACCATAGGGACATGTAAAGGTTGTTTTCTCTTCATCCTCCGGAGCAATAAGGATTTGGTTGTAGCCCGAATATCCATCTAGAAAGCAATAGAAAGTACGGCCGGCCAACCTATCAAGCATTTGGTCAAGGAAGGGAAGTGGAAAATGATCCTTCCTTATGACTTTGTTGAGCTTGCGATAGTCTATACACACTCTCCACCCGGTCACCGTTCTTGTAGGAATAAAATCATTCTTGTCATTGGTGAACACCATCATGCCCCCTTTCTTTGGGAGACATTGCACCGGATAAGTCCACGAACTATCGGAAATGGGGTAGACAACCCCGGCATTCAACCACTTGATAATCTCCTTTTTGACCACTTCTCGCATACCCTCATTGAGTCTCCATTGATGTTCAATAGATGGTTTGGCTTCCTCCTCCAAGTTGATCTTGTGCAAGAAAAATGTGGGGCTTATTACCCGAATATCCGCCAATGTCCACCCAATAGCCTTCTTCCTCTTATGTAGCACCGCCAATGTAGAATCTGCCTGCACGTTAGTCAAACAAGAGGAAAAAATAACTCGTAAATTAGAACAAGGGCCAAGAAATTCATACCGAAGATGTGGAGGTAATGGCTTCAACTACAAAGTAGGAGGCTCTTCAATGGAAGTCTTTGTAGGAGGAGTTTTCCTATTTTCAAGATCCGAGGATAGATTTCGGGGTGCATAATTGTACGACCTCATTCCTTGCAAAGATTTCACACATTTCATGAATCCACCCATCTCGTCATCATCAATGTGGAGCAAGACGGCCTCCAACATTGATCTTGGAACTTGTATCATCAACAATAACATCGGTCACCAAGTCCACAAAAGAACACACCTCGTTGCTATTTGGTTGCCGCATGGATTTGCACACATGGAATACCAATTTTTCATCACCCACCCAGAAAGTGAGTTCTGTGGCTTCCGCATCACACAGAGCCTTCCCCGTAGCGAGGAAAGGTCTATCAAGAAAAATAGGCACCTCATAATCCACTTCACAATCAAGAATGACAAAATCCGCCGGAAGAATGAATTTATCAACACAAACCAATACATCTTCAATCACTCCCAACGGTCTCTTCATGGTACGATCGACAATTTGTAATCTCATAGAGGTGGGTCTTGGTTTCCCAATTCCCAACGTCTTAAAAACTGAATAGGGCATTAAATTGATACTTGCCCCAAGATCATAAATAGCTTTAGCAAACTCGGCACTTCCAATTGTATAAGGAATTGTGAAAGTGCCGGGATCTTCCAATTTAGGAGCCATTGAGTGCACAATTGCACTCACTTGATGAGTGACCTTGATAGTTTCAAAATTCATTGACCGCTTCTTGTCACAAGATCTTTCATAAACTTTGCATAATCGGGAATTTGTTACAAAGCTTCCACTAATAGTACATTGATTGGGAGACTCTTCATCATTTGAATGAACTTTTTGAATTGATTCTTGTCATTTTGCTTGGCAAGCCTTTGAGGATAAGGAAGTAGAGGCTTAGGCAATGGTGCCTTAGCCTTTTACACTACTAGCTCCGGTATATCAATAATGTGATCCCTAGACGGGTTCACCTCCTCTTGAGTCTCTTCCACATTGTCATCAATATCAATCCGAACTTCATCATTTGATTGCATCACATTGCTCGGGACCTCTTCTTCTTGTACCACTTGCTCATCATCCACAAGTTGCCTTTGACTTGAGGTAGGTGCATTCCCACCTCTTCCACTTCTTGTAGTAAAGGCCATGGCATACCCCGTGTTGTTCTCATACTTTGGGTTCACTACCGTGTCACTTGGTAGTGCCCTCTTAGGACGAGAATTTAGAGCTTGAGAGATTTACCCCATTTGAACTTCTAAGTTGCAAATTGATGTGTTGTATGAGGCAAGTTGGGCATCGAAATCAGCATTCTTGTCCATCATTTGCTTGAACATGTTCTCAGTACGCCCCATTTCATTGTTAGAAGAGCTAGGACCGTGGGAAGGATAAGGAGGCGGGTTGTTCGGTTGTTAATACATCGGGGGCCTTTCAAAACCCCACCTTCGATTGCCTTGATTATTGTTCCATCCGCCTTGATTGTTACCTCCCCAATTACCTTGATTATTGCCATTCCAATTTCCTTGATTGTTGTTATTATGCCAATTCCCTTAATTGTTTCCACCACTCCAATTACCTTGGTTGTTAGAATTCCAATTGCCTTGATTGTTTTGAGGTCGCCATTGTTGTTGCTTTGGGCCTTGGAAATTATTTCGTTGCCCTTGAACGTTGTTCACATATTGCACCTCCTATTCTTGTTCATTATAAGAATCGTCTTGATCAAACCCAATATCTTCTTGCACAAAATGGTCCACTCGTTGTTGCACTTGTGGACCCTTGGTTTTTTGTTTGTTCACCATCATGTTTACTCCCTCCATGGCATTGACTTGCCTAGGATTTTGCACTTGTTGAAGTTGTGCCTTTGCTAGTTGATTCATGGTGATAGTCAATTCGGCTATGGCTTGCCCATGGTCATGCAACTCTTTATGAAGGTGGATTATGTTGGGATCACCTTGTGGAATATTACCCCGGGATTGCTACGCCGATGAAGTTTCCGCTATTTCATCTAAAATCTTACACGCCTCCGCATAAGGCATAGTCATAAAATTTTCACCGGCAAGTTGATTCACCACAAATTGGTTGGTCATGTTAATCCCACGATAGAAGGTTTATTGAATCATGTTTTTCGTCATATCATTGCTGGGACACTCCTTGACCATTTTTCTATACCGCTCCCATATCTCGTGTAGTGGTTCATTGGGATCTTTCTTGAATGCTAGAATCTCACCCCGAAGTGTAGCCATATGCCCCGAAGAAAAGAACTTTGAAATAAATTTCACCAACTCATCCCAAGTGTGAATGGAATTATTCGGCAAACGTTCTAACCAATCTAAAGCTTTCCCCCGTAGAGAGAAGAGAGAAAGCCTTAGCCTCAAAGCATCTTCGGAGTTATTTGTTTGCGTGCTCCCCCAACACGTCTCCACAAACCCCTTCAAATGTATGTATGCATTTTGATTTGGAGCACTGGTGAGAACGCTCGTTGCTCTAATAAAGTGAGCATCACATTGGTTATTTGAAAGTTGACCGCCCTAATACGGGATGGACTATTGCACTTGCATATCCTTCATTGGGTAATACCCAGTGTGGAGCCGCTCGTGGTGGAGGTGGGGGTGGGACGGGCACATTGTCATGAGGCACTCGTCTTCTTCTATTGGCCTGAGGTTTAAGAGGAGCCTCATCCACTTGGCCATCCTCAATGTCCACATCTCCCAAAGCAATATTTTCGAGCTCGTTGTTTGCCATAGTTGCACCGACAATTTCTCAAACAAGTTAGTAACACGGAAGGAAAAGAAGATACTTCAAAAACACACCCAAATATATATCTAACACTATTTTTAATTCCCCGGCAACGGCGCAAAAATTTGATCGCGTCCAAATGCACACCTCTAAAAAGGTATGAAATGGCCGTTTGCAATTATAATAACCCAATGAAGAGTCGGGGGTCGAATTCACGGGGAGCTAAGATGGGAGTTATGGGTATATATTCTAATGCGCGAGATTGAATTATCTTGAGTTACAATTCCACAAAAATGTTTTGTTTCTATTTCTAATTATATACTAAAATTTGCAGAATCAAGAAAGAAGACTAGGAATAGTTGTTTTATGTTTTTCAAGTTCGTAAAAAGCCTAGGGTTGTGACCATTATCTAGGTATTTGCCTAATGTGATAAAGATCTTAATGCTTATTTTGTTGATCGGGGTGTATTATAGCTACCAACTCTTAATTACCCACTCAATACCTCTCGGTCAAAGAGTGGTTTTGCCCAATTTGGCTTTCACAAGACCAAATGGGTATCACATAAAGCAGTTTATAAAAGCTCAATTCGGATTATTACTATCTCTAGGTTGAACCCTTTAATTGGATTAATCAATCTCTCGATTGACCCAATTCCTTGTTAGCCAAGTTTTCCTAGACTAAGTATCTCTTTCTCAAGTAGCGGCTAAGTCAAATAGGCATGAACTAATATTTGCAACCATTAATTCCACAAATTAAAGCATGAACTGGGCTAAATAATAAATACACAATCATAAACAAGTACTAGATTAGATACCCAGAAGGTTTACATACTAGGGTTGGGTCACAACCCTAGTAAAAATCTAGCTACTCATGCTTGGGTTTTAATAAAAAGAAGAAGAAAGACTAATTAAGCTCATATTGTAAGCTTAAAATAATAAAATCTATTGTAAAATACACCAAAATATAGTAAACATCCAAAAGAGGGCTGCACAATTCCATGTGTGGTCCGTAGAATTCTTCATTTGGAAGGAGTTGGGATTCTGCGGCCGCACAATTCTGAACTGCATCCGCGAGGCAATATTTCTGCGGTCCACAGATTTAGCACTGCAGCCGCAAAGCACTTTTGCGGTCCGCAGTAGTATGATTGCGGCTGCACGATAATCTTCTGCGGCCGCACAAGTCTTGTGCGAACCGCAATTCGAGGAAGCTCTACACTTGGTCTTTTGTCATTTCTCTAATCTTGGATCGTAGCCCAGCTTTTACGGCTACACAATTCATGTACGTTCTGCAATTTTTTTGAAAGTCTGCTGAGTTTTCCTTCTTTGATTGAGGCCGCAGATGGAATTCTGCCGTCCACACATTGTAAGCTTTTGTGCCTTTTATTGCCTTGTATTTAGACTACTCCTTTTTGAGTCGGATTTCATCTTGGGAGTCCAATATCCAATATTCCTACAATTTTGCACATTTTATTAGTTTCGGGAATATAATTTAATAGTTTTAGACTAAAACAAAAATTAAAAGGCGCTAAAAAGTAGTCAAAATCCCCACGTATCCCCTTTGCCAGCTCATCATTGTTCTCTCTGAGTTTAGTATTTTCTTCTACAATCAACTCCAACCTTTTAGAGAGTTCAGCAGCTCTGCTGCTTCCAGGTAAAATAGCAGAACCAATTGGCCCTCTAGCCTTGATCTCAACATATCCTGCTTTAGTGTGACAACATCTAGAACATCATTGTGATTCCCAAACTTCATTTCAGGCAAGGCCATATTGAGGTTGTCAAATAACTCAGTTAGCATAAATCCATAAGGCATAGCATGCTTGGGCTTGAAGGTATCTGCAACCCTTGCTATATGCTGGATCATCCGTCTAGGAAGATTTATGGCTTTACCAGTATCCAACAGCTCCATCACAGCCATATCAAGCAAGGTGGCCTCATGCCTCCTCTCAGATCTCTGCAGAACACAAGAGTTCACAAAATGGAACAATAATTTGTGAAAAGGTGTGATGTGAGTCTTGTACACCTTTTAAGGAGCATCCAGCTCAAACTTTTAGGAGAACTTCCTAGTGACCGCAATGCATGTGTCCACATCATTTTCAATAGCATGCCATTTATTCTTCAAATAGTTTCCAAATGCTAGGGAGGGAATGTTCAATAGCAGCCCAAGCTCTTCAGCATCAAACTCCAACTCAAACTCTCTTACAGAACTCTTTACTACATTTCCATCAAACTGAAAATTTGCATAAAACTTGACCACTGCAGGATCACATACATGGGGAAAGGATTTAACAAACATATGTGTCCATCCCTGCAAGTCAAGCTTTTCTACCAACTGAACCATGCCTTTTTCATCAGTGTTAGAAAGTATCTTCCTATTGAACACCTTTCTATGTTTGAACTCAGTCAACCTGTAAACTACCCAAGACTCAACCCTTTTCTTCTTCCCTTTGTTGGTCTTCTGAGAGGTGGCAGTTGCTTTGGTGGGTTTAGCAGTAGTCTTCTTCACTGGTGATTTCTTGCCCTTTAGGGAAGAACCAGGTTCATCCTCCTCATCCACCTCAACTATAGTTTTAGCGGCAGGAACTTGCTTTCTTGTCCGCTTGGCACTCCTAGACTCCTTGTTCTTTTGTTCATCAATAACTTTTCTCTTGCTCTGGTGCGAGGAGTCCTTGTAGGAGGAGCCACTTCCTTTCTTTCCTGTGAAACTAGCCTTGTAGGTTTTACATGATCCTTCATGTTATTCATCCCTACATCAGATAATGGCAAATCATCCCCATCACTGTCGACCTCCTCATCTCCTATAAAAGGAGTTAAGGAAGGCCTAGGTTCTTCTGACCCTTCCTCTTCATGAACTTGTTCTGAAGGGACCATGATTGTATTCCCAATAGTCATAAAGACTTCAGATTCCTCACTACCATTGTTTTCCTCACCTTCAGATTCAGTACCCTCAGCTTAACTTTCTTTTTCATCTTCATTACCCTCACTCTCAGAGTCATCTTGTACCTCTCTTTGTTCTTCTTCTTCTTCTGAATCTCCCACTTGCTCACCTAGTTGTTCTTCTACCTCACCTTCTTTTGCTTCACTCGATTCACCCTCATTCTCACTTTTCTTTTATTTTCTTCAGAACTTTGAGTTTTCTCCTGCACCTTTTGTCCCTCCTTATTTGGTTCCCCTTCTCCCTCCCTATGAGTTTCCTCATCCTCCTCATCATCAGTACAACTGTAAGAAGTACCATCAGAACCTTCTTTATCCCCTGTTTCTTTCTCACCTCCCCCCTCAACCACAAGTAAGTCTGCAACTAGTTCTAAATTCTTGTCTTGAGTCACTACTTCTTTTTCTACATCATTACTCTCTACATGGGGTGTGTCACTCAATGGTTCAACAACTTCCAACTGGGAAACCTCAATTGTAGAATCTAGAATATCAAGTTTTAATGGAAGAGGTTTTACCTGATCATCCTTGACAAGTGCAGATTTCCCCTGAACCGTAGCCTCCTTTACTTTTGGTTCCCCTTTAGCAGTAGCACAAGCCACTATTTTACCATTATATACTGATTTTCTTGAAGTAGCCTTGACCTTAGTGGGTTTGGAGGTGATTTGTGAGACGGGTACAGGTGCATGGGTGGTGGTTTTGGAGATGGAGGTACAGTAGGGGTAGACATTATAGGTGTAACAGTAACAGAGGGTGATGGTGCATGAACATTAGTGGGCATGGTAGAGAGGTAGCATGTGTAGGTTCAAAATCACCAGCCGATTTTACACTTTTCTTTGGCTTGGACTTCTCAATTTTGGATTTAGTTCTAGGCTTAGACGATGATTTTGCTTTTGAAGGGGTTTGGTTGGACTTAGTCATGGTGGTGAGAGGACGATGAATTTGCTTTGGTTCTTGCTTAGGGTTTGAGAGGAACGATGAGGTTTGAGAGAGGTACAAGAGAGGGATTTTAAAGAGAGTAATCCTGATTAATTAAAAGAAAGAGGATAACTAAATTTGAGTTTTAACGGGACTCTAATAATGGTTACTTTTGACAACTTGACTCTTAGAATTAATTGGACTCTAATTACACAGGGGTTCCCCCTTAATCCTTAACTTTGATAATAAATAGGAGTGATGCTAACAGGATTAGGAAGTCTGAGAGTAGCATTATTTTCAGTTATTAAGTTTTAATAATTTAAGATAAGATGACACGTACCTCAGTCCAAGAACCAACTCCTTAGTCATTTCTGCAATAAAGCTTCCACCACAATAAATTAATATCATAAGGCACAACCATGAGTTAGACTTTCTAGGCGAGTGTGTATTCTGAGAACAAGTATGAGACTGAATCAAGTGTTTGATACCTCAACTATATATATCTATTGACTTCTTTTCTAGCCAATCATTAAGGTTCAACCTAGTTGGAGGCATTAATTAATCCTAGTTCTAGTCTGTTTCTTTCAAAGTGGTCCCTACTTAGTGCCTTAGTAAAAATATCAGCAATTTGATCTTCAGTTTTACAAAAATTTATTGAGATATTTCCTTTCTCAACATTATCTATAAGAAAATGATATCTGATATCAATGTACTTAGTTCTCTTATGCTGACAAGGATTTTTAGCAATATTTATGGCACTAGTATTGTCACAGAAAATAGGAACACAATCCACAAAAATAACATAGTTCCTGAGTTGCTGCCTTATCCATAGTAATTGAGCACAGCAAGATGTTGTTGCTACATATTTTGCTTCAGCTCTAGATAGATCCACTGAGGTTTTGCTTCTTTGTTCCCCAAGACACCAGGCATGTACCAAGAAAATGTGTTCTTCCTAAAGTGCTTTTCTTGTCAACATAAAAACCTACATAGTCAGCAACAATATAACCAACTAAGTCAAAGCTATATCCTCTTGGATACCATAAACACAAATCAGGATATCTTTTAAGATATCTCAGGATTCTCTTGACTGCCTTTAAGTGAGACTCCTTGGGATTTGCCTGAAATCTTGCACATAGACTCATACTGAACACAATATTAGGACTGTTTGCAGTGAGATACAATAGTGATCCAATCATTCCTCTATACAGCTTTTGCTCCTCATTTTTCCTTTCTTCATCTAGATCCAGCTTTTTTGCAATGGCAATAAGAGTATCAATTGACTTTCAAGAATCCATGTTGAATTTCTTCAAAAGTTCTTTGATGTATTTTTGCTGATGGATCATGGTTCCGGTAGGTGTTTGTTTGATTTGCAATCCAAGAAAAAAGATTTAATTCACTTATTATGCTCATTTCAAACTCGCTTCCCATCATTTCAGCAAATTCCTGGCACATTGCTTCAAAAGTAGCCCTAAAGATAATATCATCCACACACACCTGCACAATCTGAAGATTCTTTTCTTTGTTCTTCAGAAATAATGTTTTGTCGATCTTACCCCTTACAAAGTTATTGGTTAAGAGGAATATTTAGAGCCTCTCATACCAGGCTTTTGGAGCCTCTTCAGTCCATATAACGCATTGCCCAATTTAAAAACATGGTTAGGGAACTCGTCACTTTCAAAACCAGAGAGTTGTTTAACAAATACTTCCTCTTTTAAGTAACTATTCAGGAATGCACTCTTCACATCCATCTGATATAGAGTGAATTCCATGTGTGCAGCAAATGCAATTAACATTCTTATAGCTTCCATTCTGGCTACATGAACAAATGTCTCATCATGATCAATACATTCTTCTTTTTTGTATTCCTTAACCACTAGTCTAGCCTTGTTCCTTGTATTATTTCCTTGCTCACCCAGCTTGTTCCTGAATACCCATTTGGTACCTATAACAATTTTGTTTTTGTGTCTTTGCACCAGATGCCATACCTTGCTCCTCTCAAGTTGATTCAGCTCCTGTTGCATGGCTATTATCCAATATGGGTCCTTTAGGGCTTCCTTTAAGTTTTTAGGCTCAATTTGTGAGAGAAATGTGGTGAGTGCACACAAGTTTCTCAGAGATGACCTAGTTTGTACTCCTGCATTTGGATCATAGATGATATTCTTAAGGGGGTGTAAGCATTGATGTTTCCATGGCCTAACTTGTATACCCCAAGATGGTTCAGGAGAGGAATGGCCTAAAGGACCTGTGCCAATGGGTGCAGCTTCACTTGTCTAAGTATCAGTCAGTGTAGTTACCTCTTTTTTTCTATTATTCCTGATCACTTCCATCTCTCTCATGATTACATGATGCCCATTCAGGTTATTGTTCAGATTCTCCAGAAGTTCCTTCATCAGTGAGCCCTATATCATAGTCTTCATCCTGCAAACCTTTCTCATCCATGTTGTTAGATTCATCAAAAATAACCTAAAAATTTTCTTCAACACACATAGTTCTTTTATTAAACACTTTGTAAGATTTACTATGTGGTGAGTAACCCAGAAAAACTCCCTTATCACTTATGTCATCAAACTTTCCTAGAGCTTCTTTGCCATTTTCGTGCACAAAACATTTACACCCAAAAGCTCTTAGGTGAGTTATGTTGGGATTTCTTCCTCGAGGTAATGCATAGGGAGTCTTATCAAGAATGGGTCTGACCATGCACCTATTTAACAAGAAGCAAGCAGTATTGACTGCCTCAGCCCAAAATCTCTTAGGCAATCCACTGTCAATCAGCATAGTCCTGCCTATATATTCTAGAGATCTATTCCTTATTTTCACAACACCATTTTGTTATGGAGTTAGAAATTTGGAGTTTTCAAACTTAGTCCCATGGTATGTTCTTATACTTGATACAACACTCACTAGTTTTTGTTAAATCATTCTGACAAACACACAAAATACATCAAAAGTTTCATACTTAGATTCTAGAAACAATGTCCATGTGTACTTAGAGAAGTCATCAACAATCACAAACACATACTTTTTCCTCCCTTGATCTTAACTCTCATTGGTCCACATAGGTCCATGTGAAGAAGTTCAAGGGGTTTGGAAGTACTGACAACTTTCTTATATTTAAAGGATGAATTTACATGTTTACCTCTGACACAAGCATCACAGACTTTGTCTGATGTGAACTCAACTTTTGGTAGGCCAAGGACTGGGTCCTTTGCTGCCAGCTTGTTGAGTTGAGACAGACTAGCATGTCCCAGTATTTTATGCCACAATAGTGGATCATCTTCCACTACACTTAAACATGTATGCTCATTCTGAGGAAGAGACATAATAGATATCTTGTAGACATTATTATGTCTCTTGCCTTTCAGAATAATTTTATCAGTATCCAGCTTAGTGACAGTGCAGATTATGGAATTAAACTTTACCTTATTGCCTTTATCACACATTTGAGAGATACTGAGAAGGTTGTGCTTAAGTCCCACTACATAGTACACATCTTCTATAGCATAAGAGAGTGACTTACCAACTTTACCAAGACCTGTTATTTGTTCTTTCTTCCTATTTTCAAATGACACACTCCCTTATTCAAAGGCTGTCAGTGAGAGGAAATGTTTCTTTTCACCAGTCATATGTCTTGAGCATCCACTGTCTAGATACCAGTCCTAATTGCTTTCTTTCACTTTAGCCTACAACAAAAAATACAAGTTAGTCTTGGGAACCCAGACAAGCTTGGGTCTCTTTTTGTTGGAAAAAAGATGAATCATATCTCTTCTTGCCCAGAAAAGGAGAGTGTTAACTATCCTTTTCTTATTGACTTTAATCCATTTAGTTTGAACAAGGGGATTGATTGTGGGTTTTTCTTCCTTCTCCACATGTTTATGTAACCCAAAGGTATTTTTGAACTGAGCATGAACTAAGGTAGGGCAAGTATCTATGAGATGTCCCACCTTCTCACAGTGAGTGCACATCTTATTATTAGAAATTCCTACATACTTAGGGTCTAACCTAGATACAGTTTTCTTATATCCAATTCCTGATTTATTAGTGCTAGAATTTTCATTCAGCCAATCCAGTGCATCAGAGGATCTATGCCACTTACTTATCCTAGATAGTTCATACTTTGCTTTTTCAAGGTTCTCTTGTAGTATTTATTTCCTGCAGTCAGCATGATACAAACTATTTTTGAACTCTTTCAGTTCTTTTCAAGATTGTTTTGTAGATCACTCATTATTCCCTTATCATTAGCAGCAGAATGCTGCTCATTATGAGAAGTGAGCTCAAGGACTTTGTCGCTAATGTTTTTGACTTGTCCTTCAAGATAAGCTTTGTCAGATTCAAGCCCTTTAAGATCAAGCTTAACACATAAAAGGTTGCTTACTAACAGATCATTTTCAGCACTTATCCTATCCATCTCACTCACCATGATAACTATTATGGCCATTAACTATTTTTTAGACATATCATGGATATTTTCTTTCAAGTTAGAGATATTTGCTTGTTTTGCTTCATCTTCAGCCTTTGAGTCTCTCATAGCCATCATTCCTATCACTTTCTCTTCTGTCTAGATTTCTTCAATTGGCATTAGGGCAACCTCAATGTTTTCATTTCCAAAATCAGCCTCCAAAGTCCTACATATATTATGAGCAGAGATACGAGAGGATACCTTGTAGAGAATATTCCTTGGTAAACTTCTATAGAGCAGATCCTTTGCCTTAGTATTTTTTGGATCATCTGATGATCCTCGGCATCATATTACTCCTCTCTCTTGATACTCTTGTTTCCATCACTATTCACTTTGGTGGGGGTAATTGGTCCATGATTGACAATTATCCATAGATAAAAATCAATAGCCTGAAGGAACACTTCCATATGCATCTTCCATTCATCATAGTGGTGTCCATCAAAAGAAGGGGGTCTTCCATATGCATCTTCCATGTACATTCCTCGTTGGACAGAGGGTTCAACTTCAACAACCTTGTGTGAATGGATCATAGCATATAGACTAATAGCCTCGTCCTCTTTCTCCCTATATTTATCACTTCCATTGTCTTCATATGCTGCTAGAAAGGCTTGTTTCATGTCCTCGGTGAACCCCTTGCATAGGATTTTGCCTTTGTTCAGGCCTTGCTCTTTTATCTTTTCCCTTTTTGCTTTTTAAGCTCTTTCTTTCTTCTATTCAATTTCTAGTTTGTTGCATGTGTAACACCCATCATATGAAGACTTTTTAATCTGCTTAGGTTTGCCACTATTTTCTCTCTTAGATGCATTCTTGGAATTCTTCATGAACATTTTGAACTTAGCAACACATTGCTAGGTCCAGTTTATCATTGTCAGACTCATGTTCTTCGGATGCCTTGAGAAGGGAGAATCCTTAGAACCTTGCTAACAAGTTCTTCAAAAGTAAATACCTTTGCCAGTGGATTCAATTTATTTTTTATTATAGTGAACCTAGTCATCATCTCCTAAATAGGTTCTACATAGAGAAGAGCTCATAGTTCCTCATGAGCAACTGAATCCTTGATTAATTCACTTGATTTGTTCTTTCATGAGCAGTTTGAAGTGCATCCCAGATCTCCTTTGCATTAGAGCATGCAGATATCCTGTTGTGCTCATCAGGACCAAGTCTACAGATGAGGATCTTCTTGGCCTTTACATTCTTTTCCATCATCTTGAAATCTGCTGCTACAAATTCAGAGGGGTCTTTGGGAACAATTTCATTTTGCCCATTTTGTTTGGTGGGAGTTAGTGGTCCTCGATTCACTATTGTCCGTAGTTCATAGTTCTCAGCTATTAGAAAATCTTCCATTCTTACCTTCCACAAACGATAATATTTTTCGTTGAACAGAGTTGGTCTAGTAGTTGACCGTCCTTCATTAATTCCAGGTGGAGCACTCATTTTGCTTCCAAGATTTCTCTAGGTGTTAATCATGTATGAGAGAACCTGCTCTGATACCAATTGTTAAATTGAGAGCCTTCCTAACTTACTAAGGAACTTGGTTCTTTACCTTACTCCTTAAGTTTAAATAAAATAAATAGTAAAAAACAAGAACAATAAATTTTATATGGAAAATTACCCGGCTCAAAGGTGCAAAAACTATGCCCTACCACATAGGATTTTAACTTCAACTTAACTAGAACAAATGAGCCAAATGTACTAATTACAAGACCTGTAAATCAATACCCATACACTTCTCCTACTTCAACCACTTGAATGAATTACAAGTTACTCTAACTTGAATGCTCAAACAATGACTCCAACTAAAAAGTTTTGAATGATATCTTGATTACAACTCAATTTCCTAATACACATGAACTAACAGACTCAAGAAGAACGTTGATACTGATGATCAACTTGAGTGATGAACTGGAAATGTTGTATGTTGTTCTTCAGTTGATGTGCAAAATGATGGTCTTCTCAGTCTATAGGAAAGTATTTTACTTCCTAGTACTCCGAGATATCTGGGAGTCCTACACACAATCAACTTCTTGTTTGATGTCAATCCTAAAGTTCTAAGGACTCCACAAATCTTGTGAATATTGTCTCTCACTTATGTGGGTATATATTCTTAGGCAACAGTCCTTATCGCATCAAGAGTCCTTTCCAGCAATCTCGGACTGTAGTAACTTTGTGTAATAGTGACTACCTTGTAAGAACCTTCAGCAGCTACCTTGAGGACTTGACTCTTAGCACATGTTCAGTAGCTACCTTGAGGACCTGGTTCTTAGCACACGTTCACTATACACACTTTGTTAATCATCAAAACCTCAATTCTCAACAACCAAATTAACTAGTAGATGTATTCAATATGTTTGAACATATATTCCTCTCTCTTCTCCATGGCTAAATATACATATATTTTCACCTTATTAATTTACATAATTATGATAAGTTGATATGGTTTGACGTAAATGTTCTATGCGAGTAAGTTTTTACCCTCTCAAAAGGATGCATATGCCAATAGAATGCCCAACTTTCCTCAATTTGGAACCTAGGTTGACAAAAAATATTTTCCCGTTCAGAAATCTGAATTATATCTTTTGGGCCTTGTCACAAACCCAAATCCCACAGGAGGTAGTCTTGATGTCACCTAGTCTATAAGACTAGGTAAGACTAACACACAAGAGAATCTGATAGGAATAACGACTATAAATATTATATAAAGTTGATAAGTCTCATAACATCCTCAATACTGAACAACAGTTACGATGTTCCCAAAAACCCGGTGAAACTGAGTCATAAGCTCTACAGAAAATGCGCTAATACTTTATCATACAATACTCTCTGAACTGGAAATAAATAGTTGTCACGGCCCCAATTTCCCACCTTAGGATGTCGTGATGGCACCTAGTCTCTAAGACTAGGTAAGCCTAATATGTGTAGAGAAATAGCGGAAACAAAAATAAAAACCTCAAATTTAAACCATTAAACTATCATAATAAATCTCAACAGTGCAGCTCACAAATAACTCCCAAACTCTAGTGGAACTGAGTCATAAGCTCTACAGAATATTCTAAAACATCTACTACAACATTGTCTGATAAAGGAAATAATAGTAATGAGAAGATAACGGAAGGTGACTCTCACCGCGAGGCTTCAAGTAGTTCCCCTACTAGCAACACTCGTATCAAGCCCCATCTTATCTCACCGCATCTGTATCAACCCCTAGCCTTATACCACCGCATGCATATCTATATCACAACTCGCACCACAAGTACCCATATGCCACAACTTGCCACAAAGTCAACAATACAAAGATCTCCCTAATAAATAGCCCATGGCTCAACCACAATGTCTACAAGAATTTCAACAATAACATAATGAATGGGAATGCTCAACAAGGAAAGGTATCTCAACAATTAATAACTTCACCTCAATGTGATAACGGTTATTACAACTTCAACACCAATAACTCAACAAGATGATATTCCACGAAATGACAACTTCAATTAAAAGTGATTCAACAATTAAAGAGGTAACAAGACAATAAGGAAGTCAATAACTTTAACTAAAGCATAGAAGAGCAAAATAACAAGTAAGAGGTAGGAAAAGTGTTAAACAATGTCAAATAAATCATGTAAGGATAGATTAACACATGTAAGAGTAGATTAAGAATGAGGGATATAACATGTTATCACAATTCAACTAAAGGCATGAAAAAAGTATAAATAACCTAAATTGGTCAATTTTCACATATAGCCCGTGTACCCACTCGTCACCTTGCGTACATGGCTTTCACATAACACAAATAGCACAAATAACCTAAATCCAAAGGGGTAGTTCACCCACACAAAGTTAGACAAGATACTTACTTCAACTAGGCCAACTCAACCCTCAAAAATATCTTTTCCCCTAAAATTCGCCTCCAAACGGCTCAAATCTAACAAAAAGTGACTTAATATCATCAAACAATGCAAGGGAAAAATATTACAATAGATAAATCTTTGATCTTTACAAAATTTCAAAAAGTCAACAAAAGTCAACCCTGGGCTCGCCCAAACAAAACCCGGGTCCAAGGGTAGATTCCAACTACCCATAATCCCATGAGTCTATATATGTATTTTGTTTTCAAATCCGAGTCCAAATCAACTCTCAAAACTCAATTCTTCATTTTTCAAAACCTTGACAAAATTTCCCAATTTTCCTCTGTGATTCACATAAATCTATGTTACATCTAAGATATAATCATGAAATATATTTGTGATTAGAATCACTTATCCAATGTTGGTAGATGAAAAGCCCCTCTCCAAATCGCCTCCTACCAAGTCTAGGGTTATAAAATGTGAGAAATGAGACTAAATCCTGACTTTCCAACCCTTATGTCCAACTTCAAATATCCCATTTGCAGAACAGGGTTCGCATTTGCTAACCCTCGCAATTGTGAATCAGGGATCGCTTTTGCGAACCCTGATAACTTCAATAGAAGTCGCAATTGCGAAGCTGGCTACCATCGCAAAAGCGACCAAGTGGTCGCAAATGCGACCCTAACCCAGGCCTTCTGACTTTGCAAATGCGATGGGGGAAGTCACAATTGTGACATATGACCAGCCCCTGTCCCCTTCGTAATTGCGAGGTTGATGCTCGCAATTGCGAAAACAGAGCACCAGCACACCAGCAATTCCATTTTGAGTTCAAATCATCCTGTGACATGTCCGTAACTCATCTGAGCCCTCGGGGCTCCAAATCAAACATCCACACAAGTATAAAAAATCATATGAACTCGTTCGCGTGATAAAAATACAAAAATAACATCTAGAACTATGAATCAGACACCAAAATGCATGAATTTCAAAGTAAAGTTCAAGAACTTCTAGAATTGTAACTAAGCATCCGAATCATATCAAATCAACTCCAAATGATACCAAAATTTGCAGACAAGTTCTAAATAGCATAATAGACCTATGCTAAGTTCCAAAATCAAATTCCAAACCCGATAGCCAAGAGTCAACATATGGTCAAACTCCTAAACCTCAAATAGCCAATTTTTGGCAAAATAACACAAATCAACCTACGGAACTCCGAATTTGATTCCAGGCATACGCCCAAGTCCAATATCAGGATACGAAGCTATCAGAGCCATCAAAATACCGTTCTGGGATAGTTTTCACAAAAGTCAAAGTTTGGTCAATATTTCTAACTTAGGCTTTTAAGCCAGGAGCCAAAGGGTCTAAATCAACTCGAAACCTTCCCGAGACAAAACCAATCAACCACGCAAGTCATAACACCAAAATTACACATGCGTGAAGCATCCAAAGGGGAAACGGGGCATAAATACACAAAATAGACGGTTCAATCATTACATTCTCCCCCTCTTAAAACAAATATTCGTCCTCGAATATGCATAGAGACATACCTGAAGTGACGAAAAGATGAGGAAAATGACTCCGCATATCGTGCTCGGTATCTCAGGTCGCCTCATCGACCGGATGAACCCTTCATTGATCCTTCACTGAAGCAATGTTCTTTGATCTCAGCTTCCAGAAGTGTTTGTCCAAGATAGACACTAGCTCCTCAACATAAGTCAAATACTTGACCAATTAAACTGAGCTGAAGTCTAAAACATGAGACGGATCACCATAATACTTCCGGAGCATGGAAACATTGCACACCGAATGAACTGTTGATAAGCTGGGTGGCAATGCAAGCTTGTAGACCACCTCGCCAACTCTCTCAATGATCTCAAAAGGACCGATGTACCTAGGGCTCAACTTGCCCTTCTTCCCGAACCTCATCACACCCTTCATGGGTGACATCCAGAGAAAAACTCTCTCTCCCACCATAAATGCTACATCACGAACCTTCCGACTAGCGTAACTCTTCTGCCTAGAATGTGATGTACAAAGCCGATCCTGAATTAACTTGACTTTATCCAAGGAATCTAGAACCAAATCCTTGCCCAACAACTTAGACTCTCCCGTCTCAAAGCAACCAACTAGAGAACGACATCGTCTCCCATACATGGCCTCATAAGGAGCCATCTGAATACTCGATTGGTAGTTGTTGTTGTAGGCAAACTCTGCAAGCGGTAAGAACTGATCCCAAGAAACCCCAAAATCCACAACATAGGCACGAAGCATATCCTCTAATATATGAATAGTGCGCTCGGACTGCCCGTCCGTCTAGGGGTGGAATATTGTACTCAACTTAACCCATGCGCCTAACTCATGCTGCATAACTCTCCAGAAATGCGATGTGAACTATCTGCCTCAATCGGAGATAATGGATACCGGCACACCGTGGAGACGAACAATCTCACAGATATAGATCTGAGCTAGCTGCTCTGAAGAATAAGTGGTCACCATCGGAATGAAATGAGCTGACTTGGTCAACCTGTCCACAATCACCCATACAGAACGAATTTCTAAAAATATCCGTGAGATCCCAACAATGAAATACATGGTAACACGCTCCCACTTCCACTCGGGAATCTCATGTCTCTGAAGCAAATCACCCGGCCTCTGATGCTTATACTTTACTTGCTGACAGTTCAGGAACTGAGCAACGTACTCCACTATATATTTATTCATTCTCCTCCACTAATAGTGCTATCTCAAATCCTGATACATCCTAGCGGCACCCGGATGAATGGAGTACCCACGAACTGTGGGCCTCATCAAGGATCAACTCACGTAACTCATCTACAATAGGCACACATAACCGGCCTTGTATTGTCAACACCCCCATCCTCTCCAATAGAAACCTCCTTGGCATCGTTGAGCTGCATTGTGTCTCTAAGGAAAACCAGCTACGGGTCATCATACTAACGCTCTCTGATGCACTCATATAAGGAAGATCGAGAAACTACGCAAGCAAGAACCAGTTGGGCTCCGAAACATCCAATCTATCAAACTTATTGGCCAAGGCCTGAACATCTATGGCTAGTGGCCTCTCTACTGTCGGTAAATATGCCAAACTGCACATACTCTCCGCCTTTCGACTCAAGGCATTGTCCACCATATTGTCCTTCCCTGGATGTTATAGAATAGTAATATCATAGTCTTTAAGCAACTCTAACCACCTGCGCTGCCGCAAGTTAAGATCTTTCTACTTGAACAGATGCTGGAGACTTATGTGGTCGGTATAGACCTTACATGAAACACCGTACAAGTAGTGCCTCCAAATCTTCAATGCATGAATAATAGCTGCCAATTCCAAGTCGTGCACATGATAATTCTTCTCATGAACCTTCAGCTACCGAGACATGTAGGCAATCACCCTACCATCTTGCATCAACACCACGCTAAGAGCATTACGTGTTGCGTCACAATACACGGTGTACGACCCCGAACACGTAGGTAACACTAACACTGGGGCTGTAGTCAAAGCAGACTTGAGCTTTCAAAATCTCACCTCACACTCCTCAGACCATCTGAAAGGAGCACCCTTCTAGGTCAATCTAGTCATAGGTGCAGTAATAGATGAGAAACCCTCTACAAAACGGCGATAATATCCTGCCAAACCAAGAAAACTTTGTATCTCAGTGGATGGGCCAACTCTAAACTACTTCAATATTTTTCAAATCTACCTTGATACCCTCACTCGACACCATATGACCCAAAAATGCCACCGAATCAAGCCAAAGTTCACACACTGAGAATTTTTCATATAACTTCTTTTCTCTTAAGGTCTGCAGTATGATCCTCAGATGCTGCTCATGATCCTCCTAACTACAAGAATACACCAAGATGTCATCAATAAACACAATGATGAATGAATCAAGATATGACTGGAATTCACTGTTCATCGGGTGCATAAATATTGATGGGGCGTTGGCCAGCCCAAATAACATCACAAGAAACTCGTAGTGACCATACCGAGTCCTGAAAGTAGTCTTCAGAATATTCGAATCCCGAATCTTCAGCTGATGATACCCTGACCTAAAATCAATCTTTGAGAACACTCTGGCACCCTGAAGGTTGTCAAACATTAATGCACGCTAATGGGTACATGTTCTTCACTGTAACCTTGTTCAACTGCTTATAATTAATACACATCCACATAGAACCATCCTTCTTCTTCACAAATAGAACTGGAGCACCCTAAGGTGACACACTAGGCTATATAAAACCCTTATCACGCAACTCTTGCAATTTCTCCATTAACTCATTCAACTACACTGCTGCCATATGCTATGGTGGGATGGAAATGGGCTGAGTGCCCGACAACAATTCAATACAAAAATTGATATCTCTATCGGGTGGCATGCCCGAAAGATCTGTTGGAAATACATCTAGGAAGTCCCTCACTATCGGACCTAACTCAACGCTAGGAGTATCAGCACTGACATCTCTTACAAAGGATAAATATGCATTACACCCCTTCTCAACCATTCGCTGAGCCTTTAGAAAGGACACAAGCTTCTAGGAATATAATCCAATGTACCCCTCCACTCTAACTGCGGCAAACCTGGCATAGCTAGTGTCACAGTCTTGGCGTGATAATCTAGAATAGCATGATACGGCGACAACCAGTCCATGACCAAGATCAAATCAAAGTATACCATATTGAGTAGAAATATATCAACTCTAATCTCAAAACCACCAATAACAACTAAACACGACCGATACACATGATCCATAATAATTGAATCTCTCATAGGCATGGACACATACACACGAGAACTAAAAGAATCACGAGATATATCCACATACGGAGCAAAGTAAGATGACACATATGAATAAGTGGATCCTGGATCAAATAAGACTGATGCATCCCTACGACAAACCGTAACCATAACTGTATGATTGTGAAAAAAAGTAAGAGCCACATGAATTGAAAAAGAAAGAAACAAATAAGTGTATAATTGTGAAAAATATTCCATGATAGTGGTAACTCTTGATGTAATTGTACTTAAAGAAGTAGGGAGTTAACGCATATTGATGTGAAGGTGGAGTTATGGTTTGACATAAGTGTGGGGTTTTGAACGGTTAATTGTATTTATTAAAGTGCTTAGGGAGGTGTAGTCACTCTTGTATATAAATGTATTCTACCCATCCTATAGCCTACATTACAACCAATTAAAGTCCTACTTGATCCTTGACTGAATGAGCTCAATTAGTAGAGTAGTACACTACGGGAAAGCCTATGGTACGTCTTTTGTGGCATATGAATGTTACTTATGAGAGTGAGTGAATACTATATTTAATGAATTCCTAATTGTTCTTTAATTTTATTGTGTGTGACACTACTCTCTATTATTGTGTCAGGGCACGTGATCCATTAAGGAAAGATAATGTCGTTGACCTCTGTTTTAGAGTAAGTGAGTGGGTTGTGAAAAATGCATGGTGATTTTGAGTCAAATCTTGAGGCGGGGATGTTACAGTATTGTACTTAATCTGTTTTAAATATTCTTGGTGTGATGAGTTATGAGAGTTGTTGGAAAGTCGTGTCTATCTGAAGTGGTGTTTGATTGCTCGAGGACGAGCAATGGTTTAAGTGTGGGGTGTTTATGGTAGGCTATAATTACGTGTTTTAGTCACTTATTGCACTCTAATTCATTGTACTCTATTTGTGTTTGTGCTTTAATTGGTAGTGTTTTGCACTTATTGTGTGTTTTATGCCTTGTAGTAGTGATTCCGAGCTATGTAGATGTTGTGGAGCTAATTCTATCTATTTGGATATTTGAAGTCTGAGTAAAATCCCAAGGGATTAAGCCGGGATCGTGTTCGGGGTTCGAGGACCAAGTATGGATGTCAAAACGCAAGCAAAATTTGTACTCTGAGAAAACTTCATAACCGCGGCGCGTAGGGCAGTGTGTGGTGCACCGTGGCTGCCCAAATCCTGTTGCCTGTCAATTGTTGAGCTCTCTGGATTTCCCCACTAATTCCTTGCATGGCGCGTCGCCCCATGCGGTGCGCCTATTTAATATTTATAGAGCCAATGTCCTATTTCGGCTAGGAGAAGGTGGTTTTGTCTAGTGCCGACCCTACTTGGTATAAATACATGGAAAAACATTAGTTTCAGAACTTTTGACATACATTTGACCTAAGGAGGCTAAGGAGGAGTGGGAAGAACACAAGCACAAGGATTTCATCATTCCTTCCTCACTCAAGACCCAAGTTTTGATTGAATTTATGTTTTCCTATACTTTACTTTTATTTGTGATGAATTGCTCCATATCTATAGAGTAGTTCCACTTAGGGTTTGATGGATTTGGTGTATTGATGATTATTTGTGGATTATAACTCTAGTTTTATGTATTGAAGAGTTTTTGGGATGATTTAATTATTGCATCTATATTCACTAGTTCATGTAATCGAGAGAGGCATACCTTTTGATGTCTTTGCATTATATTGTTGGTTAAGCTCATTAATTCTTCTTAGTAGTCGAAAGAGGCTAGTTGAATCATTGATTAAACCTAGTTAGGAGGATAATCGAGAGAGGTTCTCCTAAAGACCAATCCATTGCGCATTTTTGCATATCTTCACGTGCTTAAATTGGTTCATCCTGTGAGGTTAAAACTTAATCGAGAGAGGAGTTTTTGTTGAACGTTTGAACTAATAATTGAGTGGATTCAAGAGACTCACTTAAACAGTAGAAGTGAATTATATAGAGTTAGATCCCAAACAATTATCTTGCACCTATCCTATCAAAACCCTATCTTCTCCCATTGATAACCTTCTTTGCTTGTTCTTTGTTTCGATTGTCATTAGTCAATACCTTTAGACTATTAGTTAATTTTAGTTAGAAATAATATAAATCTCAACTTTTGATCATCTTGGATAGAAACCAAGCTAGAAACTATGAGAATACTGTTAAAATCCAATCTCTGTGGATACGACATTATACTATATAATATTTGATTAACGAGCATAATTTAGGTGTGTGTTTCAAGCTCGTCACTCACATAGCCTCTACCATGACGGGCTACAGCTGGGTCTTGGGAACCACTATATCCTCCAAAATCTCGAGGCCTTTTGGCCTCCCTGTCCTCTCTCTCACAATCATGCATACTCTCCAACCTCCACGCAATCTCTATCGCCTGCTGATATGGGGTATCCGTCTCCAACTCTCGAGCCATGTTGAATCTAATACCATAGTTGAGACCCTCGATGAATTTGCAGACTCGTTCTCTGACCGTAGAAACAAAGGCAGGTGCATGTCTGGACAACTCACTGAATCTGATGGCATACTCTGACATTGTCATAGTACCCTAGCGCAGTTGCTCAAACTCCGTGCGACATGCATGCCGAAGGGTATAGGGAACAAACTCTCTCAAGAATATCTCTAAAAACTAAGTCCATGTGAGTGAATTTGAATTGGCTGGGCTACCTTCCTCGTAAGCCCGCCTCCACTGATATACTGCTCATGACAGCTGAAATATAGTAAAAACAACTCCGCTCGCCTCCACAATACCCACGATGCGGAGAATATGGTGGCACTTCTTTAGAAAATCCGGCGCATACTCTGTATATAGGCCAATGTAAGTAGGAGGATGATACTTCTTGAACCTCTCAAATGTTAGCTGCTCCTCCTCAGATGCCACTTCCCTAACCTCGGGTTGAACCAGAACAACAGGTTGCGCTGGCATAACCTCCGGGACCTGATCAACATGGACCCATTGCTCTAGAGTACGGGCTATGGGAGTCCGAGCTCCTCCCCCAGCCTGAGATGTAGCTGGTGCAAGAAGAATCAACCCCGCCTGAGCTAGAGTATCGAACATGCTCAAAAACTATGTTAAGGTCTCCTGAAATGCAGGGGTGATAACAGGCGCTTCGGGTGCATGCCCCCCAAGCGGAGCTACTGGTGGCTCCGTAGTTGTTACTCGGCCAGGTGCTCTAGCTGCACCACATGCCCCTCCTCGGCCTCTGCCCCGGCCCCACCCTCTCGTAGCTCTAGCTGGGGGCACAGGTGTCTGATCGTTGGATCCAGCAGTGCGTATCCTCACTATCTGTGAGGAATAGAAAGTCAAAGATCAGATTTCGAAGTCAACCAATTCGTATGATAAGGAATCAAAGAAGTAGAATTTCCTAACAATTCCATAGCCTCTCAAAGATAAGTACAGACGTCTCTGTACCGATCTGCCAAGACTCTACTAAACGTGCTTATGACTCGTAAAACCTATGAACTTAAAGCTCTAATACAAACTTATCACGACCCCAATTTCCTACTATAGGATGTCGTGATGGCACCTAGTCTCTAAGACTAGGTAAGCCTAACATGCATAGAGAAATAACAAAAATAAAAATAAAAACCTCAAATTTAAACCATTAAACTATCATCCAGCACGGGCATACGTACCTGGATGTGCACAAAAATATGCAGAAGCATAGTATGAGTACACCACAACGGCACCCAGTAAGTATCAAGCCTAACCTCGGTTGAGTAGTGACGAGGCCAGGTCAAGACACCCATTAGGACAAGATAAACGGAACAAAAATATAACACGGGGAAGTAATGGAAAGCGGAGTTATGAATGATAACTAAGCAGTTTAGTAATGTAAGCTAATGACAAAATTTTTAAGCGAAAAGGCAACATGAAGGAAACACAAATAGGAACCACAAATTATCAAATACGTACAAAGCTGGTAAGACAAGTAAAAATAAAAGTAACAAGAATAGTCCAACTAATAAATCTCTTCAATATGAAATGTACAACAAGAATCATAATCGAGGTACCGCCTCATATTCACATTTCACAATTTCAGTCACATTTTTTCCTTATATCACTGCATGAGCCTTGCATTTAGTTTTGAAAATTATTTTCCTGAAATAGCTACACATGTTTTAGCCACCTTACCTCACCGCATGGCTTTAAGTAGTTCCCCTACTAGCAACACGCAAATCAAGCTCACCTTATCTCACTGCATGCATATCATCCCCTAGTCTTATACCACCGCATGTGTATAAATATCACAACACAATCACAACTCGCACCACAAGTGCCCATATGCCACAACTTGCCAAAAAGTCAACAATACCAATGTTTCCACAACAAATAACCCATGGCTCAACCACAATGTGTACAAGAATTTCAACATTAACATAATAAATGAGAATGCTCAACAAGGAAAGGTATCTCAACAACTAACAATTTCACCTCAATGTGATAACGGCTATTACAACTTCAACACCAATAACTCAACAAGGATGATATTTCACGAAATGAAAACTTCAATTAAAAGTGATTCAACAATTAAAAAGGTTACAAGACAATAAGGAAGGCAATAACTTCAACTAAAGCATATAAGAGGAAAATAACAAGTACGAGGTAAGACAAGTGTTAACAATGTCAAATAAAGCATGTAAGGGTATATTAACACATGTAAGGGTAGATTAACACATGTAAGAGTAGATTAATAATGAGGGATATATAATATTATGATAATTCAATTAAAGGCATGGAAAGAGTCTAAATAATCTAAACCGGTCAATATAGCCCGTGTATCCACTTGTCACCTTGGGTACACAACCTTCACATAACACAAATAGCACAATCAACCCAAATCCTAAGGGTAGTTCCCCCACATAAAGTTTGGCAAGATACTTACCTCAACTAGGCCAACTCGACCCTCGAAAATAGATTTTCCCCTAAAATTTGCCTCCACACGGCTCAAATATAACCAAAAGTGACTTAATATCATCAAACAATGCAAGAAAAGACAATTACAATAGATAAAGCTTTGATCTTTACAAAATTCCCAAAAAGTCAACAAGAGTCAACCTTGGGCCCGTCCGGTCAAAACACGGGTCCAAGGGTAGATTCCGACTATCCATAACCCCATGAGTCTATATATGTGTTTTATTTTCAAATCCGAGTCCAAATCGACTCTTAAAAGTCAATTCTTTATTTTTGAAAAACATGACAAAACTTCTCAATTTTCTCTTTGATTCGCATAAATTTGATGTTAAATCTAAGATATAATCATGAAATATAGTTGAAAATTGATTAGAATCACTTATCCGATATTTGTAGATGATAATCTCCTCTCCAAATCGCCTCCTACCAAGTCTAGGATTCTAAATTGTGAGAAATAAGACTAAATCCCGACTTTCTATCTCTTATGTCCAGCGGTTGATGTCGCATTTGCGACACAGGGTTCGCATATGCAAACCCTGACAGCCTCAACAGAAGTCATAATTGCGAAGCTGGCTACATCGCAAAAGCTACCGAGGGGTCGCAAATGCGACCCCAAACCAGGCTTGCTAACTTCACAAATGCGAATGGAAAAGTAGCAATTGTGACATCTGAACACCCCATGTCCCCTTGGCAATTGCGAGGCTGGTGCTCGCAAATGTGACAGCAGAGCACCAGCACACCAACAATTCCATTATCAGTTCAAATCATTTTGCGATACGTCTGAAACTTATCTGAGCCTTCAGAGCTCCAAACCAAACATCCACACAAGTCTAAAAATATCATATGAACTCCCTCGCGCGATCAAAACACAAAAATAACATCTAGAACTACGAATCGGACACCAAAATACATGAATTTCAATGAAAGTTAAAGAAATTTTAGAATTGCAACTAAACGTCCGAATCCTATCAAATCAACTCCAAATGATACCAAATTTTGCAGAAGTTCCAAATAGTATAACGGACCTATTCCATGTCCCAAAATCAAATTCCGAACCCGATAGCCAAAAGTCAACCTACTTTCAAACTTCTAAAACTCAAATTGCTAATTTTCGGCAAAACAACACAAATCAACCTATGGACCTCCAAATTCGATTCCAGGCATACGCCCAAGTCTAAAACAAAATGCAAAGCTATTGAAGCCATCAAAACACTATTTCGGGGTCATTTTCACAAAAGTCAAAGTTTGGTCAATATTTCTAACTTAAGCTTCTAAGCCAAGAGTCAAAGGGTCTAAATCAACCCAAAACCCTCCCAAAACGAAACCAATCAACACCGCAAGTCATAAAACCAAAATTACACATGTGTGAAACATCAAAAGAGGAAACGCGATACAAAATATACAAAATGACCGGTCTGGTCATTATAACAACAATACAACTAAAGGCAGAAGGTGACTCCGAGGCCTGCGGGCATCAAGTAGGTATACCTTGAAGTCTCCGAAATAGCTAGTCCAAACACTGACACCCGTCACGAGCGTAAGTACGTGGATCTGCACAAAAATGTGCAGAAGCTACAGTACCTATTAAGTATCAAGCCTAACCTCGGTAGAGTAGTGACAAGACCAGGTCGAGACACCTACTAGACATAGAAACTTGTGCGAGATATAACATAAAGCTAACAATGTAAAGAACATCAATGTAAGGATATCAGCGGTAAGATTATTAATTTTCAACCAACACTAAAATAATAGAAACACAAATGGCAGCAAGAAGTGAACGGGGTAATAAAGTAGCAACATAATGAGAACACAATGAGATATGAACGAACTCAAATAAGGAAAACAAATGACAATTTAAATAATCAAATTGTTTCTTACACATGAATTACAACAAGAATTACCCCAAGGTACAACACCTTGTATCCACAATCATGAGTCATAATTCCAAATCTTACACTTATGGAACCTCGGGCCCACAATAACAATCACTTTCATACAGCAAAGTCCACATGCTATCATGTACATTGTATCAGTGTCAAAGATTTATTTAAAATGTTCGAGAGATATTTCTAAACACAATAAAGCATATAACAATCTTGAATAATAAGCGTTTAATGAGATAATGAGTTTATTTTGGAGTCGATTAAAGTAAAATAAAGTACAAATTATACAAAAATAGAGTATCCAATGAGTTTCGTTTAGAAATCGATAAGGTAAGGTAAATGTCACGACCCGAAATTTTCCACCGACGGGACCGTGATGGCGCGTAAAATTTCACTTGCTAGGCAAGCCAACGTTAGAGAATCATTAAACCAATTCCTTATTTCCATTCAGTAATTAACAATAATTAACTTAGATAAAATATAATAAATGCGGAATATCATAAAAACTATATTAATTACTACCATCCGGATCTGGAGTCACAATTCACGAGCATTCTAGAATTTGCTACAAGTAATAATCTGAAAGAAATACAATTGTCTGAATGAAAGAAACAGTAGAACAGAAAAGATAGACGGGGACTTCAAGTTCTGTGAACGCCGACAGATCTACCTTTAGTCTCCGGACAGCGGACCAATAGCAAAATCTCGATCAATCCGAGCCGGTATCAAAATCTGCACAGAAAGTGCAGAGTGCAGTATCAGTACAAACGACCCCATGTATTGGTAAGTGTCAAGCCTAACCTCGACGAAGTAGTGACGAGGCTAAGGCAAGGCACCTACAAATCAACCTGCACAATTTAACAGTGTATATATAAATAACATAAATAAAGAACTAAACAGGAAACATCGGGAGGGGAACATGCTGAGGGGAATATGAGATAAAGAAATACAATAGAATGATATGTGCAGTCAACATACCATGAATCAACAAGAATAGTGTATACAGTAAAGGAAAAATGCACGGCATCACCCTTCGTGTTTTTACTCTCAATCTCACCATAAAATTAATAGAAACGGCACGGCATCACCCTTCGTACATTAACCTTCATATCATGGCACGACATCACCCTTCGTGCATTAATACTCAAAATATGGCACGACATCACCCTTCGTGCATTAACACTCACAATATGGCACGACATCACCCTTCGTGCATTAACACTCACAATATGGCACGGCATTACCCTTCGTGCATTAACACTGTCCCTTACCATAATGCAATGCATAAATAACAACAGGGAGATAAAATAACAAGTACAAACCTTACTTCAACATTTGGTTCCATAATATCAATCTTAACTTGAAATAAAAACTCAATGATCACTAAAAAGTCCGTAAACATAATAAGAACAATAAATTGAACAACACTAGTATAACACGTAGCAATTAGGCATAGGAATGAGACAATACAAGAAAAATAGAGAAACATGGAAAAACAGGTAAATTGGCAGCGCATAAGTACTCGTCACCTCACATACACGCCACTCACATGAATTTCACTTAGCACGTAATCTAAGGTTCCTAATTCCCTCAAGTCAGGGTTAGACACAACACTTACCTCGCTCCGAAGGCCACTTAATTCTCAATCACAGTTTTTCCTCTGGAATTCACCTCCAAACCACTCGTATCTATTCAAAAATGACTCAATAATATCAAATACTGCTAAAGGAATCAATTATATTGCATAAATTAAATTTTCCAAATTTTCCTCCAAAAAGTCGAAAATCCGACCCCGGGCCCGCTTGGTCAAAACCCGAGGTTCGGACCAAAATCCATATACCCATTCACCCCCGAGCCCGAATATATAATTAGTTTTGGAATCCGACCTCAAATTGAGGTCTAAATCCCCAAATTTCCGAAATTCCTAGTTTCTACCCTAACCCCTAATTCTACCATGAAAACTCTAGATTTTAGGTTGATAATTCAAGAAATGTAATGGGTAATTGAAAGAAAATGGTTTAGAATCACTTTCGAACACTTTGGGGAAGAAAATGACTCCTGAAAATCGCCTCTACCCGTTTGGTTCTTGAAAAATGTTGAAGAAATGGCTTTAACTCGTGTTTGATTCTATTTTATGCACTGGGCGACAGTGTGCATCGCATTCGTGAGGCCACTGTCGCATTCGCAAAGGGTACTGGCTGCCAAGCCTTTATGTTTGCGAGATCCTGCTCGCGTTCTCAATGGCTACTCCCCCCTAGCCTTCGCGTTCGCGAGGCATTGCTCGCATTCTCGATGAAGGACCGACCAACCCTCTCACAGGTGTGCCTAACACTATGCGTTCGCGAGGAGCTGGTAGCGTTCACGAAGGGTAATGCCCCCATCGCTTTGTGTTCACGACAGAGCCTTCACGTTCGCAAAGAAGAAAACTTCAGCTGCCTAGTTTACTCTTCGCGTTAGCGAGAGTACCTTCGCGAACTCAAAGAAGGACATGCCAGAACACCTGCTGCAGCAAAATACCAGATTTTCAAAGTCCAAAACATCCCGTGGCCTATCCGAAACTCACCCGAGCCCTCGGGGCTCCAAACCAAACATGCACACAAGTCTAAAAACATCATACAAACTTTCTCGCACGATCAAATCGCCAAAATAACACATAGAACTCTAAATTTAGCACCAAATCAAATGAAATTCTCAAGAACACTTTAAAGTTCATATCTTCTCAACTGGATGTCCGAAACATGTCAAATCAACTCTGTTTCTCACCAAATTTCACAGACAAGACTTAAATATCATAATGAAACTGTACCGGGCTCCGGAACTAGAATACGGACCCGGTACTAACAATGACAAACATCAATCAATTCTTAAAAACAATTAAATTTGAGACTTTTAATTTTTATCAAAAATTCATAACTTGAGCTAGGGACCTCCGAATTCGATTATGGGCATACGCCCAGGTCCCATAATTCGATATGGACCCACCAAAACTGTCAAAACACGGATTCGGGCCTGTTCATTAAAAATGTTGACCGAAGTCAACTAAAATCAACTTTTAAGGCATAAATTCTTATTTTCATCAATTTTCAACATAAAAGCTTTCCAGAAACATGCCCAGACTATGCACGCAAATTAAGGAGGGTAAAAATGAGATTTTTAAGGCTTAAGAGCGCAAATTCGAGTTCTAAAACATAAGATGACCTTTTGGGTCATCACATTCTCCACCTCTAAAACAACCGTTCGTCCTCAAACGGACATAGAAAATTACCTGGTCTGGTGAAAAGGGTGGGATATCTACTCCGCATATCGGACTCGGACTCCCAAGTAGCTGCCTCAATAGGTTAACCTCTCCACTACACTCGAACTGAAGGGTAATTCTTTAATCTCAACTGATGAACTTATCGGGCTAGAATTGCCACCGGCTCCTCCTCGTAAGTCAAATCCTTGTCCAACTAGAGAGAGTTGAAATCTAACACATGGGACGGATCGCCGTGATACTTTCGAAGCATGGACACATGGAATACTGGATGAACAACTGTTAAACTAGGTGGCAACACAAGCCTGTAAGCCACCTCTCCCACTCTCTCCAGAATCTCAAAAGGTCTGATATACTTTGGGCTCAACTTGCCCTTCTTTCTGAACCTCATTACACCCTTCATGGGTGATACCCGAAGTAACACTCTCTCTCCGACCATGAATGCAACATCACGAACTCTACGGTCGGCATAACTCTTTTGCCTGCACTGAGCTGTGCGAAGTCGATCCTAAATAATCTTGACCTTATCCAAGGCATCCTGTACTAAGTCTGTGCCCAACAATCGAGCCTCTCCCGGCTCGAACCACCCAACTGGCGACCGACACCGCCTACCATATAATGCCTCATAGGGAGCCATCTGAATGCTTGACTGGTAGCTGTTGTTATAGGCAAACTCTGCAAGGGGCAAGAACTGATCCCATGATCCTCCGAAGTCTATAACACAAGAGCGGAGCATATCCTCCAAGATCTGAATAGTACGCTCGGACTGCCCATCCGTCTAAGGATGAAATGCTGTGCTCAACTCAACCCGCATACCCAACTCACGGTGAACTGCTGTCCAAAAGTGCGAGGCAAACTGCGTACCTCAATCAGATATAATAGACATGGGCACGCCGTGAAGACGGACAATCTCCCGGATGTAAATCTCTGCCAACCGCTCCGAGGAATAGGTAACTGCCACAGGAATGAAATGCGCTGACTTAGTCAGCCTGTCCACAATAACCCAAACTGCATCGAACGTCCTCTGAGTCCGTGGGAGTCCAACAACAAAATCCATAGTGATACGCTCCCACTTCCACCTAGGAATATCTAACCTCTGAAGTAATCCACAGGGTGTCTGATGCTCACACTTTACCTGCTGGCAATTTAGGCACCGAGCTACATAGGCAACTATGTCCTTCTTCATTCGCCTCCACCAATAACGCTGCCTCAAGTCCTGATACATCTTGGCGGCACCCGGATGAATAGAATACCGGGAACTGTGGGACTCCTCAAGAATCAACTCACGAAGTCCGTCCACATTAGGCATACAAATATGACCCTACATCCTCAAAACTCCATCATCTCCAACAGTAACCTGCTTGGCACCACTGTACCGCACAGTGTCTCTAAGGACAAGTAAATGAGGATCGTCATCCTGCCGATCTCTGATGCTCTCAAACAAAGAAGACCGAGCAACTGTACAAACTAGAACACGGCTGGGCTCAGAAACATCCAACCTCACGAACTAGTTGGCCAAGGCCTGAACATCTAATGCAAGCAGTCTCTCACCAACTGGAATATATGCAAGGTTACCCATACTGACTGACTTTCTACTCAAAGCATCGGCCACCATACAATATGGTGATTTCATAGTCTTTCAATAGCTCCAACCACCTTCTCTGCCTCAAATTGAGTTCCTTCTGCTTGAACAAATACTGCAAGCTCTGATGATAAGTGAATACCTCACATGGCACACCGTAAAGATAGTGCCTCTAAATCTTCAGCGCATGAACAATGGCTGCTAGCTCTAGTCATGAACAGGGTAATTTTTCTCGTGAACCTTCAGTTGCCGTGAAGCATATGCAATAACCTTGCCACCCTGCATCAATACCACACCGAGACCAATACGAGATGTGTCATAATATACTGTATAAGATCCATAACCTGTGGGTAACACCAATACCGGTGCCGTAGTCAAAGCTGTCTTGAGCTTCTAAAAGCTCGCTTCACACTCGTCTGACCACCTGAACGAGGCACCCTTCTGGGTCAATCTGGTCAACGGGGCTGCTATGGATGAAAACCCCTCTACAAATCGACGGTAACAGCCCGCCAAACCTAGGAAACTACGGATCTCTGTAGCTGATGTGGGTCTAGTCCAGTTCTAAACTACCTCAATCTTCTTAGGATCCACCTGAATACCCTCTGCTGATATAACGTGACCCAAGAAAGCAACTGAACTCAACCAAAACTCGTATTTTGAGAACTTAGCATATAACTGGCTATCTTTCAAAGTTTGAAGAACGATCCGAAGGTGCTGCTCATGCTCCTCTCGACCGTGGGAGTAGATCAAGATATCATCAATAAACACAAACACAAAGGAATCCATGTAGGGTTTGAACACCTGGTTCATCAAATCCATGAATGCTGCTAGGGCATTTGTCAGCCCAAATGACATCACTAGAAACTCATAATGCCCATACCGAGTCCGAAAAGCTATCTTAGGAACATCGGATGCCCTAATCCTCAACTGATGGTAGCTAGATCTTAAATCAATCTTTGAAAACACCTTGGCACCCTGAAGCTGATCAAATAAATCATCAATCCTCGGTAATGGATATTTGTTCTTGATGGTGACTTTGTTCAACTATCGATAATCTATACACATCCTCATCGATCCATCTTTCTTCTTCACAAACAACACATGTGCACCCCAGGGCGAGACACTAGGTCTAATGAAGCCTTTATCAAGCAAATTTTGCAACTGCTCCTTCAATTCTTTCAACTCTAGCGGGGCCATGTGATATGGTAGAATGGAAATAGGCTAAGTGCCCGGAGCCAAATCAATGCAAAAATCAATATCCCTGTCGGGTGGCATCCCCGGCGGGTCTGCAGGAAATACCTCTGGAAACTCACGAACAACTGGCACTGAATCCATAGAAGGAACCTCCGCACTAGAATCGCGGACATAAGCCAAATAAGCTAGACACCCCATCTCGACCATATGCCGAGCCTTCACATAAGAGATAACCCTGCTGTCAGAATGGACAAGATTCCCTCTCCACTCTAATTGAGGCAACCCCTGCAAGGCTAAGGTCACCGTCTTGGCGTGACAATCTAATATAGCATGATAAGGTGATAGCCAATCCATACCTAGTATGACATCAAAATCAACCATGTCGAGAAGTAGAAGATCTACACGAGTCTCAAGACTCCCAATGGTGACCACACAGGAACGATAAACACGATCTACAATAATAGAATCTCCCACTGGTGTGGACATATAAACAGGAGCAGTCAAAGAATCATGGGGCACAACCAAATAGGAAGCAAAATAGGATGACACATAGGAGTAAGTAGATCCTGGATCAAATAGAACTAAAGCATCTCTACTACAAACTGAAACAATACCTATGATAACAGCGTCAGATGACTCAGCCTCAGGCCTGGCTGGGAAAGCATAACACTGGGGATGGGCCCCACCACCTTGAACTACGTCCCTGGGACGTCCTCTAACTGGGTGGTCTCCACCTCTAACGTCCTGACCTCCACCTCTAACAGTCTAAACTCTACCTCTGTCTCTTCTGGCTGGCTGAGCAGGTGGCGCAGCAACTGGTGCTGGAACCATGGCACGAGAACTCTGATGCTGTGAGTTGCCCATTGCTCGAGGGCAAAATCTAGCAATGTGCCTCGGATCACCACAAGTATAACATAACCTCGGCTGCTATGACTGCTGACCCTGTCGACCTGAATAACCACCCTGATAACTCTGGAGTGGAGGTACACTAATAGGAGCTGGTGGTACATTGTAGGCTAGCTGGTCGGAATAATGCATCTGAGGGCCACGACCACTTGAGGCACCATGGGATGCCTGGAGCGCTGAATGAAATGGCCTGGGAGGATGGCCTCTACCAAAAGTACTCCTGCTTCTAGATGAAGCACCGTTGAACTCACTGGAATGACGAGGTCTCTTGTCAGACGCCTGACCTCCCTGAGCAAGAACCATTTCGACTCGTCTCATGACATTAGCAGCGGCCTGAAAAGAAATCTCACTCCCAATCTCCTTAGCCATCTGCAATCTGATAGGCTGAGCAAGTCCATCAATAAACCTCCTCACCCTCTCTCTCTCTCGGTGGGAAGCAGAAGAATAGCATGACGGGCCAAATCCACAAAACGGGTCTCACACTGAGTAACAGTCATACTGCCCTGCTGGAGACGCTCAAACTGACGGCGATGCTCCTCTCTCAATGTGATAGGCAGAAACTTCTCTATGAAGAGCTGAGAGAACTGGTCCCAAGTAAGAGCAGGCGACCCAGTTGGTCTGGTCAATAAGTAATCTCTCCACCACTTCTTGGCGGAACCAGTAATATGAAATATAGCAAAATCGATCCCATTGGTCTCCACTATACCCATGTTTCGTAAAACCTCGTGAAAGCTATCAAGATATTCCTGGGGGTCCTCTGAAGGAGCACCACTGAAGTGAACAGGAAAGAACTTGGTAAACCTGTCCAATCTCCATAAAGCCTCAGAAGACATAGCTGGCCCATCTCCGACCTGTGCCGCAATAATCGGCTGAACTAATCCGACTGGCTGAGCTGCTGGAGCCTGATACTGGGGAGCTATCTGCTTCGGAGCGGGAGTGGTGGGAGTCTTGGCTCCTCTTCCAGCCTGAGAGACTACTGGTGCCATGGGATATGCGCCAGTCTAGGTCACACTCTCCATAAGGCCCACCAAACAGACCAAAGCGTCATGAAGTACTGGGGTGGCAATGAACCCCTCCGGAATCTGAGCTGGTCCGGTAGGAACAGTCTATCCTGGAACCTCCTCGTCAAGCTCTATCTGAGGCTCCACTGCTGGGACTGCTGCTCGAGCTCAAGGCTAAGCCCTGCCCCTACCTCGGCCTCTAGCACGGCCTCAGCCTCGACCTCTACCCCGCGTAGGAGCTGCCACTGGAGGCTCTGGCTGATTCTCAGCTGAGGAAGAGGTACGTGTTCTCTCCATCTGCGAGAGAATAAGAGTAGAAGAGTTCAATCAATATTGAGAAAGTGAAAATCGCACGACAGAGAAGAATATAAGTGAAACTTCATAGCCTCTGAAAGATAAGCACAGACGTCTCCGTACCGATCCTCCACACTCTACTAAGCTTGCTCGTGAATCGTGAGACCTAGGCAACCTAGTGCTCTGATACCAACTGTCACAACCCAAAATTTCACACCGACGGGGCCGTGATGGCGCCTAACATTTCACTTTCTAGGAAAGCCAACGTTAGAGAATGATTAAACCAATTCCTTATTACCATTCAGTAACTAACAATAATTAACAAAGATTAAATATAATAAATATGGAATATCCTAAAAACTGTATTAATTACTACCACCTGGATCTGTAGTCACAATTCACGAGCATTCTAGAATTTGCTACAAGTAATAGTCTGAAAGAAATACAACTGTCTGAATGAAAGAAACAGTAAAACAGAATAGATAGACGGGGACTTCAAGGTCTGTGAATGCCGACAGATCTACCTTGAGTCTCCGGACAGCGGACCAATAGCAAAATCTCGATCAATCTGAGCCGGTATCAAAATTTGCACAAAAAGTGCAGAGTGCAGTATCAGTACAACCGACCCCATGTACTGGTAAGTGTCGAGCCTAACCTCGACGACGTAGTGACGAGGCTAAGGCAAGGCACCTACAAATCAACCTGCACAATTTAAAAGTGTATATACAAATAACAGAAAAATAAAGAACTAAACAGGAAACATCGGGAGGGGAACATGCTGAGGGGAATATGAGATAAAGAAATACAACAGAATGATAACTGGAGTAGTCAACATACCATGAATCAACAAGAATAGTGTATACAGTAAAGGAAAAATACACGGCATCACCCTTCGTGCTTTTACTCTCAATTTCACCATAAAATTAATAGAAACGGTACGGCATCACCCTTCGTGCATTAACTCTCATATCATGGCACGACATCACCCTTCGTGCATTAATACTCACAATATGGCACGGCATCACCCTTCGTGCATTAACACTCATAATATGGCACGACATCACCCTTCGTGCATTAACACTCACAATATGGCACGGCATCACCCTTCGTGCATTAACACTCTCCCTTACTATAATGCAATGCATAAATAACAACAGGGAGATAGAATAACAAGTACAAACCTTACTTTAACATTTGGTTTCATAATATCAATCTCAACTTGAAATAAAAACTCAATGATCAGCAGAAAGTCCGTAAATATAATAAGAACGATAAATTGAACAACACTAGTATAACACGTAGCAATTAGGCATAGGAATGAGACAATACAAGAAAAACAGAGAAACATGGAAAAATAGGTAAATTGGCGGCGCATAAGTACTCGTCACCTTACATATACACCGCTCACATGAATTTCACTTAGCACGTAATCTAAGGTTCCTAATTCCCTCAAGTCAGGGTTAGACACCACACTTACCTTGCTCCGAAGGCCACTTAATTCTCAATCACAGTTTTTCCTCTGGAATTCACCTCCAAACCACTCGTATCTATTCAAAAATGACTCAATAATATCAAATACTGCTAAAGGAATCAATTATATTGCATAAATTAAATTTCCCAAATTTTCCTCCAAAAAGTCGAAAAATCGACCCAGGCCCGCTTGGTCAAAACCCGAGGTTCAGACCAAAATCCATTTACACATTCACCCCCGAGCCCGAATAAATAATTGATTTTGGAATCCAACCTCAAATTGAGGTCTAAATCCCCAAATTTTTGAAATTCCTAGTTTCTACCCTAACCCCTATTTCTACCATGAAAACTCTAGATTTTAGGTTGATAATTCAAGAAATTAATGGGTAATTGAAAGAAAATGGTTTAGAATCACTTACCAACACTTTGGGAAAGAAAATGACTCCGGAAAATCGCCACTACCCATTTGGTTCTTGAAAAATGTTGAAGAAATGGATTAAACCCGTGTTTGATTTTGTTTTACGCACTGGGCGACAGTGTGCATCGCGTTCGCGAAGGGTACTAACTGCCAATCCTTTGCATTAGCGAGATCCTGCTCACTTTCGCGATGGATACTCCCCCCTGGCCTTTGCGTTCATAAGGCATTGCTTGCGTTCGCGATGAAGGAACGACCAACCCTCCCCCAGGTGTGCCTAACACTATACATTCACGAGGAGATGGTCGCGTTCGCGAAGGGTAACGCCCCCATCGCTTTGCGTTCGCGAAGAAGAAAACTTCAGCTGCCCAGTTTACTCTTCGCGTTCGCGAGAGTACCTTCGCGAACGCGAAGAAGGACATGCCAAAACACCTGCTGCAGCAAAATACCAGATTTTCAAAGTTCAAAACATCCTGTGGCATATCTGAAACTCACCCGAACCCTCAGGGCTCCAAACCAAACATGCACACAAGTATAAACAAATCACACGAACTTGCTCGCGTGATCAAATTGCAAAAATAACACCTAGAACTCTAAATTTAGCACCAAATCAAATTAAATTCTCAAGAATACTTTAAAGTTCATATCTTCTCAACTGGAAGTCCGAATCACATCAAATCAACTCCGTTTCTCACCAAATTTTAAAGACAAGTCTTAAACATCATAATGAACCTGTACCAGGCTCCGGAACCAGAATACGGACCCGGCACTAACAATACCAGACATCAATCAATTCTTAAAAATAATTAATTTTCAGAATTTTAATTTTCATCAAAAATTCATAACTTGAGTTAGGGACCTCCGAATTTGATTCGGGGCATACGCCCAGGTCCCATAATTCGATACGGACCAACAGGGACCGTCAAAATACGGATCCGGGCTCGTTTACCAAAAATATTGACCGAAGTCAACTAAAATTAACTTTTAAGACATAAATTCTTATTTTCATCAATTTTCAACATAAAAGCTTTCCGGAAACATATCCGGACTGCGCACGCAAATCGAGGAGTGTAAAAATGAGATTTTTAAGGCTTAAGAGCGCAGATTCAAGTTCTAAAACATAAGATGACCTTTTGGGTCATCACAGTAAAATAATATTTTTAAAACAAAGTAAAATATTAGATAAATTAACGAATTAAATATAGAATTTGTTAAAGTAAATCGTGATAACTATTTTAAGTAAAGTAAAACATCACATGGGGAAAAAGAGTTTAATTTGAAAACTCAATTAAAGTAAAATATGATATTGTTAAAATAGTAAAACCACCAAATGAGATAACGAGTTCTGTGTAAAAGGTCACATAAATAAAGAATGTTAATAATTCTTTTAATTAAAACCGCTATATTACCAATAACTCAACAGAACATGAGATAATGACTCTACGCAAGTAAATTCATATTGACAATCAATTCACCAAGTAACCACGGTGGCACAGGTTGGCACATTCAAAGCAACATAGCAAATCACCCTAAATGCATGAAATACACAAGAAGTCACAATTATCCCAACACAAGAATAACAATAAATAATCAAGTACAATCAAAATAAAAGTGAAAAGACTTAAAGTAAAACAATAACCATTCAATCAACGATGAACATAGAATGTACTATAGGAATCACAACCGAGGTACCGCCTCGAAATCACATTTCACAAGTCATAGTCACAATCTTCCTTATATCACCGCGTGAGCCTTACATTTATTTTGAAAATATCTTTCCCGAAATAGCTACACGTGTTTTAGCCCTTTTATCTCACCGCGTGGCTTCAAGTAATTCCCTTACTAGCAACACGCGTATAAATCCCACCTTATCCTACTGTATGTGTATCAATCCTTATCCTTATACCACCATATGCGTATCAATATTACAACACAATAATCAACTCACACCATACATATCTATATGCCACAACACTTGTCAAAATCAACAATACCAATGGTACCATAAAAGATAGCCCAAGGCTCAACTCCAATGGGTACAAGAATCTCAAAAATAACAAAATGAATGAGAAACAACTCAATAAGGTAAGATATTCCAATAACCAATAATTTCAATCACAACCGTATTAATAGCTTCCAACAACTTTAACTTCAATAACCCAACAATGAAGGTATTTCCATGAAATATCAAATCTTAAAACAAATACATAACTTAGGCCCAACAAGGAAAGAGATAACACGAACTAGCAACTACAATAAATGTATGAGAATAACCCAACAACAGAAAGAATAGCATGTAACAACTACAAATAAATACAAATAGAAGGAAACTCGGAAATGGAAATTAAAATGTGCAATAACAGCTTCAATTAAAGCATGTGAGAATAACTTGAGAATGAAAGATAGAACAAGTATTAACAACTTCAATTAAGTGCTTATAAGAGACCTAAGAGTCTAAACCGGTTAAATACCACATATAAGCCCGCGTACACACTCGTCACCTCGTGTACATGTCTTTAACATAATTCAATTAGTACAATTAAACTCAATCCTAAGGGGTAGTTCTCCCACACAAAGTTAGGCAAGATACTTAACTCAATTGGGCCAAATCAATACTCAAAATAGCGTTCTCTTTGAAGTTCGCCTCCACACGGCTCGAATCTAACCAAAATAAGTTAATAACATCAAATAATGCAAGAGAAACTAATTACAACAGATAAAGCTATGATCTTTACACATTTCTCCAAAAGTCAACAAAAGTCAACCCCGAGATCATCCGGTCAAAACTTGGGTCCAATGGTAGATTCCAACTACCCATAACCCCAGAGTCCATATATGTGTTTTATTTTCAAATCCATGTCCAAATCGACTCTCAAAACCCAAATTTTTATTTTTCAAAATTTTGACAAAAATCCCCAAATTTTATCTTTGATTCTTATAAATTTGATGTTACATCTAGTGTATAATCATGAAATATATTTGAAAAATGATTAAAACTACTTACTCAATGATTGTAGGTAAAACTCTCTCTTTCTAAGTCACATCCTACAGAGTCTAGGGTTTAAAATATGATAAAATGAAGTTAAGTCCCAAAATACTGAGCTATACACAAGCTGCAGAAGTCGCATTTGCGACATGCGAACCCCGCAATTGCGGAAAAAGGATCGCAAAATCAAACCCCGTCAGGCCTTCTAATGTCGCATTTGCGACAATAAACTTCGCAAATACGAACTAGTCCCCCCCCCCCCCCCCCCGCGGCTCGTGCAAAAGATACTCTAGTGTCGCAAAAGCTATCCTCCAATCTTTGCAATTGCAATAAATTCCTCGCAAATGCGAGGACACTTCCCCAGCAGCCCAGGCTTTGCAAAAGCAAGAGTGAAATCGCAAATGCAATTTTCGCATTTGCGACCAAAACGTCGCAAATGTGATGGAACCAGCACCAGCACACAAAATTTTACAAAAAATATTCCAAAACCGATCTGAAACTCACCCGAACCCCCGGGACCCACACCAAACATCCACACAAGTCCAAAAATATTATATGAACCCATTCGTGCGATCAAAACACTAAAATAACATCTAGAACTACGAATCAGACGTCAAAATGCATGATATTTACTCTGAAATTCAAGAAATTCTAAAAACAGAGTCATCCGTCTGATTCCTATCAAATCAACTCGGAATGACGCCAAACTTTACAGACAAGTTTCAAATAGCAAAATATACCTAATTCAAGTCCCAAAATAAAAATCTAAACCCGATATCCATAAAGTCAAACCATGGTCAAACCTAAGAAATTTCTAAAATTTCAAATTGCCAACTTTTGGCAAAACAAGTTAAATCATCCTAGGGACCTCCGAATTTGATTTCGGGCATACGTCCAAGTCCAAAATTACGATATGAACCCACTAGAGTCATCAAACTACCGTTCCGGGACCATTTTTGCAAAAGTCCAACTTGGGTCAATATATTCAACTTAAGCTTCTGAAATGAGAATCACTCATCAAAATAAGTCCCGAATCATCTGAAAATCGAATCAGACCATGCACGAAAGTCATATTACACAATATGAAGCCACTCAAGACCTGAACCACTGAACGAAATGCTAAATTTCGAAAAGACCAGTCGGGTCGTTATATGCCTCCCCTTCATGTCTATGTGAGGACCGAAGAACAAGTGAATCTTGTTTTAAGGTTTATACCCGTTGCCGATCTAGTGGTCAGCTTCTTTGATTTCGATTCCGACCAAGATTGACTTATTATTCCTTCTCGTTTGATTAATTCAAATACATTAACTCGGCAAGAGTTGACTATGTAGGGGAAGTGAGTAATGAGCGGGGTACCTTAGCTTATGCCAGGTTGAAACCTTCCTTTAATTAGACTCCCACAAAAAAAGCAAAAGAAGAGAAAAGAATTTCCTAGTTCTTTGACCCAATAAACTAGTTCTTGTTATTGCACCAGGTGCTAAAGCATGTGTGTTTTGTATCCATTGAGAAAAAAATAGGTTAAGCAAACCAACAGGAGGAAAGATCACATCTGGTCTAGGAGCCGAAAGAGCTCAACTGACTTAGTTCTAGAGGGCGACTGAAAAGGAGACTCGTTCCACAGAGAGAGCATTGAGCAAAGAGAGATTATTATGAATGAAAAAGAGTAAGGGAAAAGTCATCTCATGATTAGAAATGGCTCAATTGGATTTAATTAACCCCGAGTCCTCGACTGAATAATGTTAAATTAGCAATTCAAGGCGGAAAAGTCATCTCATGACTGGAACTGGCTCAATTGGATTTAATTAACCTCGAGTCCTCGACTGAATAATGTTAAATTATCAAGTCAAGGTCAATAAGAATAAATACTATCCTCAAGCATAGAAAATTACATAAATAAGAAGGGAATGCAAGATGGTTGATTTAGACGTATCTTTTGGTTGCAATTATTAGGGAACAGGACTGTTGATTTGGACTCTCACCTGGTCTTCAATCAATATTTTTTTTTTGTTAATTCTCTACCTTTTTTACTTGATGGAGACAATGTCCATAATACGGATATTATTTCTTTTTTTTTATTCTATGAATTTCAATTAACATGCATATTTCATCCGTAATAGAGTTAATTCAATTAGTTATGTTGAGGCCTAATGATGGGAAGTCAGAGTTCAGCTTATCTCACCAATTAATGTCAGGAAGGAAGAATGAAATAGTCGTATCATCTAGATCTTATGTCTCACTATTTTGTCATGTTCTTGATAAATAAATAAATGGCATGAAACTATAATTTTCTTCTTATTTGGTAAAATAAAATCAATTCAAGACTTATGACTTTACTATTTTAAGTAGTCACTCATTCAAAAATTGTATAAGGTCAAAATCGGTTTCGACCTTCGTATGATTAGTCAAGATTGAAAATGGACCGAAGGTCGTCTTCATAATATCGAGATGAGATCTGGATCCAGGTTACCAAGCTCAAATTTCCGGGACCGGTCAAATACCAAGCTCGAGTCCAAATCAAACTATGAAGCAAAGCGGTGTCATCGAGCTTAAAAGCCAGAGACCGACCAATATCAAGCCCGATTTGATACCGAGCCCCGAGTCAATATCGAGCCCGAGTCAATATCGAGCCCGAGTCAATATCGAGGTCGAGTCAATATCGAGCCCGAGTCAATATCGAGCTCAAGTCAATATCGAGCTCGAGTTAATATCGAGCTTTAAACCTGAAAATCGACCAATACCGAATCCGACCAAGATCGAGCCAAGAAACAAGAGCCGTTACAGCCGCACCAAGAGAGAGAATCTTGGCAGGAATTAGGGAAAAGTTAATCTATCATGGGATCCCCACTATGTATTTTTAACTATATCTAAAGTAGGATTCCTCCACTATAAGAGGCATAGCTACTATTTCTATAGAGGAGCCAACATCAAGGCATTCATTCACTCTCATATTATTGATATTCACAGAGAAAAACATACTGATATTCATATAGAGATTATCCTTTTTTGGGTTTTGTATATGGATTCATCTTGTTTGTTCATAAACTGTTTTCCACTCAGTTTGGTTTGTATTTCATTCTTTATACAGTCAATACTAAATATATTTTTACTTACTTTCCGATTTGTGCCAAGTTATACCACGTATCCTTAGAACTACGTATAAATTTAACTCTATCTATTTTTCGGGTAAACAGTTTGGCGCCCACCGTGGGGCTAAGGATAACAGTGGATATTTGGTACGAATCTCTGCAAAACACACCATTTTATGCTTGCCATTGGAAGTATCTTTGATTTCAGGTTAAAAGCGACGAATTCTCAATTAATAGCCCTACCTATCGACAAGGAAGCTAGCCTTCAAGATGAGAACAACAACTTAACCCCCGGGGGTGGAAGGCCACTCGTCGACCCCGTTGGAGCTCAGGTCGAGGAACCAATAGACGTTAATTCACATGCAGCCATCAAGGCAAACCAACGTTTCGACTCTTAAAATAGCATTTATGGTGAAACTCGATATGCAGCTCGAAATACCCAAAACGCTGAAGAAAGCGGAATCAGCTTGCGAATGATTTTCGAAATGTTGCAAGCTCAATAAGTAGCAATAGCCCAGTTGCAGAGCCAAACTTAGGCACCGACCAGACTTGAGCCCATCCCACCCCAAGAAGTCACCCACAAAATGGGGCCAGCTATAGTGAGGTCAAATGAGCACGAATCGAGTCAGGAGAAAGGAGGATCGAAGCAAACGACAAAAAAGTGGAAATGTATAACTCCAGGGTTGATCAGATCCCGGGGCCACCTCCGATATTGAAGGGCTTAGATTCAAAAAATTTGTACAAAAGCCTTTCCCCCCGAGCGTGGCTCCTAAACCGATCCCAAAGAAGTTTCGCATGACCGAAATTCCCAAATATAATGGAACGACCGACCTCAACGAACATGTCACCTCTTACACATGTACCATTAAAGGGAACGATCTAGAGGACGATGAGATCGAATCTGTATTATTGAAAGAATTCGGTGAAACTCTGTCAAAGGGAGCAATGATATGGTATCATAATTTACCGTCTAACTCTATCGATTCTTTTGCTATGCTTGCAGATTCTTTCGTAAAAGCACACGCCGGAGCCATAAAGGTCGAAGATAAGACAGACCTTTTCAAGATAAGATAAAAGGACAAAGAGATGCTGAGAGAATTCGTATCTCGTTTCCAAAAGGAATGAATGGATCTACCACCAGTCACTGACGATTGGGCTGTACAAGCTTTCACTCAAGGACTGAACGAGCAGAGCTCGATGGCTTCACGGCAGTTAAAGCGGAATTGGATCGAGTACCCGGCTATTAATTGGGTCGATGTACACAATCGATATCAATCGAAGATCAGAGTTGAAGACGATCAGTTGGGGTTAAGGTTCGTTATTAAAAGGGACATCGACCGAGAACAAGGGTCAAGCAGGGATCAATTTTGGCCATATAACAAAAATCGAAGCACCGGACACGGTCGGAACCATGTGAGAAACCAAAGAAGAAATGATCAAGGTCGAATTAATCAGGGGTGATGACCAATAATGACTTCGACAGGCCCCTCAGGAAGAGCCGAGGCTATCGGGCCTAACGATTGGAAAGTAACTCACCTAAAACCGATACTACTGCTGAGGTACGACCCCCGTTTGTTTCTCTTTTTTGATGCTTCAAAACTAACAATTGTAGGTAACTTAAAACAACGGTTCGGTGTTAAATATTGCATCAACAGTATCTGAGGCTTCTCTGTCCGATCAACCTCGAATATAAGGGGGCGTCGCCCTTAGATATCAGTTGCAGCAAAGAAAAGGATTCACGTTAAAAGGTCTTCGAGAAGACAAGATTATTGTACGTGCCAAACGGTCAAATGAACCGTGCCCGCATAGATTGCTAGAGCTCTGGCAAAAAACATGAACACATGTATAATGACTTATAAAGAGAAACTTCTTCTTTACCTTAGTATCATCTCAGAAAGTTCTTTCTACTTCATGTTCAAACAGGCTTAAGGGCTGACCATGACTGGAGGAGTTTGAAAAATTACCCCATAAATCGGGGACTGCCAACTGAAAAATCAGCGGGACCAAGCTCCATAAAGTCCAAGGGCTACTCTTACTTCGAGCTCGAGCAAACACTCTCTCGACCATAAAGCCTACGGGCTAAATTATTTCGAGTTCGAGCAAATCCTCAGTCGACCATTAAGCCCAAGGGCTACATTACTTCGAGTTCTAGCAAACACTCACTCTACTACTAAGCCTAAGGGATACATTACTTCGAGTTCGAGCAAACACTCACTCGACTACAAAGCCCAAGGGCTACATTACTTTGAGTTCGAACAAACACTCATTCGCCTACTAAGCCTAAGGGCTATATTACTTCGAGTTTGAGCAAACACTGACTCGACTACTAAGCCTAAGGTCTACATTATTTCGAGTTCGAGCAAACACTCACTCGACTACAAAGCCCAAGGACTACATTACTTAGAGTTCGAGCAAACACTCAATCGACTACTAAGCCTAAGGGCTACATTACTTCGAGTTCGAGCAAACACTCACTCGACTACAAACCCCAAGGGCTACATTACTTCGAGTTCGAGCAAACACTCACTCGACTACTAAGCCTTAGGGCTACATTACTTCGAGTTCGAGCAAACACTCACTCGATCATTAAAAGCCTAAGGGAAACATTACTTTGAGTTCGAGCAAACACTCACTCGACTACAAAGCCCAAGGGCTACCTTATTTCGAGTTCAAGCAAATCCTCACTCGACCATTAAGCCCAAGGGCTACATTACTTCGAGTTCGAGCAAATCCTCACTCGACCATTAAGCCTACGGCCTACTTTTTCGGGTTCGAGCAAACACTCACTCAACTACTAAGCCTAAGGGCTACTCATTATTTTGAGTTCTAACACACTCACTTGATTATTAAGTCCAAGTGCTGCATTACTTCGAGTTCGAGCAAATCGTCACTCGACCAATAAGCCTACGGGCTACTTTTTCGGGTTTGAGCAACACTCACTCGACTACTAAGCCTAAGGGCTACTCATTATTTCAAGTTCGAACACACTCACTCGATTACTAAGCCTACGGGCTACTCTTAATTCGAGTTCGAGAAAATTCTCACTCGACCATTAAGCCTACGGGCTACTTTTATTTCGAGTTCAAGCAAATCCTCACTCAACCATTAAGCCCAAAGGCTACATTACTTCGAGTTCGAGCAAACGCTCACTCGACTACTAAGTCTAAGGGCTACATTACTTCGAGTTCGAGCAAACACTAACTCGATTATTAAAAGCCTAAGGGCTACATTACTTCGATTTCGATCAAACACTCACTCGATCATTAAAAGCCTTAGGAGCTACATTACTTCGAGTTCGAGCAAACACTCACTCGACTACTAAGCCTAACTACATTACTTTGAGTTCGAGCAAACACTCACTCGACTAGAAAGCCCAAAGGCTGCCTTATCTCGAGTTCGAGCAAATACTCACTCGACCATTAAGCCCAAGGGCTACATTACTTCGAGCTCGAGCAAATCCTCACTCGACCATTAAGCCTACGAGCTACTTTTTTGAGTTCGAGCAAACACTCACTCGACTACTAAGCCTAAGGGCTACTCATTATTTCGAGTTCGAACACACTCACTCTATTATTAAGCCTACGGGCTACTCTTAATTCGAGTTCGAGCAAATCCTCACTCGACCATTAAGCCCAGGGGCTACTTTTATTTCGAGTTCGAGCAAATCTTCACTCGACCATTAAGGCTAAGGGCTACATTACTTCGAGTTCGAGCGAATCCTCACTCGACCATTAAGCCTACGGGCTACTTTTTCGAGTTAGAGCAAACACTCACTCGACTACTAAGCCTAAGGGCTACTCATTATTTCGCGTTCGAACACACTCACTCGATTATTAAGCCTACGGGATACTCTTAATTCGAGTTCGAGCAAATCCTCACTCGACCATTAAGCCTATGGGCTACTTTTATTTCGAGTTCGAGCAAACACTCACTCGACTACTAAGCCTAAGGGCTACTCATTATTTCGAGTTCGAACATACTCACTCGATCACTAGGCCTAAGGGCTACTCATTATTTCGAGTTCGAACAAATACTCATTCGACCAGTTTAAGCCTGAAGGTTGCCTTAATTCGAGCCCGATAAACGAAGAGGAGCTATTTATAAGGTTGGCAATGACAGTTCAGTATCAACAATGGCCGACCATCGCTGGACACGCATTTAATAGCTTGGTAACTGAACCGATGGGACATCTATCACATATATCATGGTCGGGCTCAACGCAAACATCAGTGTATATTTAGTCATACCGTTGGAAAATCATGTTGTTTCTCGCCACATTCTTCCCGAAAAATGAGGGGACTATCTATATACGGTCAAAATTAGTTTCGACCTTCGTATGATTAGTCAAGATTAGAAATAGACCGAAGGTCGTCTTCATAATATCGAGATGAGATATGAATCCAGGTTACCAAGCTCAAATTTCTGGGACCGATCAAATACCGAGCTCGAGTCCAAATCAAACTATGAAGCGAAGCGGTGTCATCGAGCTTTAAGAGCCAGAGACCGACCAATATCAAGCCCGATTCGATACCGAGCCCTGAGTCAATATCGAGCTCGAGTCAATATCGAGCTCGAGTCAATATCAAGCCCGAGTCAATATCGAGCTCGAGTCAATATCGAGCACGAGTTAATATCGAGCTCTAAACCTGATAATCGACCAATACCGAATCCAACCAAGATCGAGCCAAGAGACAAAAGTCGTTACAGCCGCACCAAGAGAGAGAATCTAGGCGGGAATTAGGAAAAAGCTAATCTATCATGGGATCCCCACTATGTATTTTTAATTATATCTAAAGTAGGATTCCTCTACTATAAGAGGCATAGCTACTATTTTTGTAGAGGAGTCAACATCAAGGCATTCATACACTCTCATATTATTGATAATCACAGAGAAAAATATAATGATATTTATATAGAGATTATCCTTTTTGGGTTTTGTATATTGATTCGTCTTGCTTGTTCATAAATCGTTTATTTGTATTGCATTCGTTTTACAGTCAATACTCAATATATTTTTACGTACTTTTTGATTTGTGCCAAGTTATACCACGTATCCTTAGAACTACGTATAAATTCAACTCTATCCGTTTTTCGGGTAAACAAAAATATAGTACAAGTTTACACAACATACATATTTTTTAGCTTAACTAGTCTTTGGGTACACACTTTGCGCGTGTACCTTATCTCAATGAGTAAAAACTTATTTAAAATGTGTCTTTGAGCTATAAAATAAAAATATAAATTCCTGAATATTGATCGTACATAATTAACTCTATAAAGAAAGAAATTGCCTAACATAAATACTCAATTATCAGTCAATAATTCAACTGAAAATTTATTCCAATGACTGAATTAGAATTGGAAGTGTGTATTTGATTTTAAATGTCATATATTCAAGCTAGATTAATTTAAATAATATTACTCATACAAAATTTTAAATATTAAACTGTAATTATATTTTTATTCGTAAGAATTGTTTTTCAAATCGCAAGAAATTGATTAGGTAAAAAAATCACCCACATGACATGTTCCGGAAAAAAAATAATAAATAAATAAAAGTACCTCGAAAATCTCAAAAAATTATGAAATCATTATACATCATAAATAAATTTTACATCGAAATGCAAAGCCATAATTGTAGTCAAGAAAGTCACTTATATTCGGCCAAGTTAACCTTATTTAAAAAAATTCAAATGTATCATAAATTATCTTATTGAAATAATTAATAATTATTTCATATAAATCAGAATGTACAAAAGTTTATATAAATTTTTGTCCACCTCCGTTATTATCGAAAACCCCATACTTCCTCTTTCTTTGATCTTTTTAAATCTCTCCTTTATTTTTCTGTTTATCATTTATATATAGTTTAAATGTAAGATTTATATGAGCTAAAATTTAATAATTTTAAAGTTCTAAATATAAGGACTTTCAATATAGGTCAAAAAAGGAAAGAATTAATATGTAAAACTTTAGTTGATTTTAAATTCCTAAATATTAAAAAATTAATTAAGTGACTATTCCAAAATACTAAAAGATACTATGTGCGTTGCTCAAATATCCCGTGTCATGAGTAACAAAAATAACGTAAATAATTATTAAGAAATATGTCTGACTTATATAATAATCTATCTATCTATCTATCTATCTATCTATCTATCTATACTATTAAAATGTTGTTCGCCTTTTTTACCATTTTAAAATAGAGTTCACATTGGACAAAATAGTCATTCAATTAATTTTTCTAATATTTAGGAATAATATTTAATTAATTTTCTACTATTTAGGAATAGTCATTTAATTATTTTCCTTATAATTATTTTTTTAAATCATTCCTTATTTGAACTAAGTAAGAAGTTTTAATATTTAAAATTGTTAGGACTTTAAAGTTTGTTACAAAGAGAAGAAAAAACCAAATAGTCCCACCTCATCAACTAAGCCATAAAATAATCTATTTACTAATTATTAAAAGTATAAGGAAAGTTTTGTTTTCCTACAAGGAAACTCCACAACAATTTTCGTATTCTTTGTCCTTTGTATTTTAATTAAAATTTCAAACAGTAAATATTTATTTAAAAGCTTGGTTATTAAATTATTATTTTTTTCTATTTTTAAAATTTAGCGGCCATCATTAATTTTCGGAATAGTAATCATTGCTGAAACAGATAGTAATCATTTTTTTTGTAACATGAAATTGATAATCATTTGTTGGAAAGCAAACAGAGAAAAGCTAGAAATATCAATAAAAAATTAATTTTTTATTTGAATATTTGTTTCAAGAGTTGTCAAAGATGACATAAAGAAAAACTACGAAATGAAAAATAGATATGGCATTTATTTATATTGCCACACCAGATTATGAGTAAGTTGAAGGCAACGAAAGCTTTGTTGAGGTAAGTCACCTAACACTGAGAATAATAAATATGAACATATTTAGACAAAAACAACTAATATATTAATCATGACCACAAAGAAGAAAAAATAAAGAATTTATTATATCAAAAGCATTATTTATATAAAATAAAAAAAAATTGGTTAAGGTAGAATCAAATAGTTATACATATCGATTTTGAAGAAAAACACACAATCATATCATTTGAGAAATTTTCTACTTTAAGGTAAATTTTCATGCTTCTTTCTCAATGCATTTACCAAAAAAAAAAAAAGTGGTATGAACCAAAGTAAAAACAATTAATAGCTCAAAATGCCAATTTAAAGTCACACGGCCTTTTTACTCTTCAATCATATAATATTATGTGTGAAAAATATAAACTTATTCTAATAGATATTATTAGGTATAATTTCTCCAATTTTTTAGCATAGCCATATCCATTAATTAAACATCATATTTTAAAAATTCTTATGATACGACACTTAACGTAATACATCAAGTGTGACTGTGTGAGTATTTAATTTTAGAGTAGATGAAGAGATTATTGTTACAATCTTCTATAACTTAATATCTTTACATCAAGTATATTCTGCTAATTAATCTAAGAAAATAAATAATCGCACAACTTCGGTAAGTTGGAGGCAAATCCAAAAATCACAAGGAATTGAATTCTCTAGCTCTCGGCTTTCTGTCACTACTCTCCATCTTCATACCAAAGTAAAACCTTACAAGAAGAAAAATAAATATTAATCAAGTTTTTAATCGAACTCTACTTCAATTAGGACTTTTTCATAACCATCATGGATTTGATATGCTTGAATTGTCCTCAAAGTCAATAATTTCTCTTATAGGCTTGCAATATTCGAGCTTGCCTTTTCAAATTATTTTCTTAGAGAAGCGTAAATGTTATAGAAGAGTTGAAATATTATTGTGAGTAATATAAAATATACATCAACACCTTGTGCTTCTCTCTAGCGGTTTATTCAGCCCATATGGAAAAAGTTATAAATATGGCATTTGGTGATTTAAATATAGCGTAATTTCTTCTTTTATCGAGTTAACTAAATAGAATTGGCATACATTATTTCAGGAACTTATACTATAATATAATTTATATTTAGTAGCTAAAACATATTATTTAATAATATTTGTGTAATTTTTAAAATTTTGTACTCACCGATAATAGGGTACACGGGCAACACGCGTACCCTAAGGCTAGTATTATATTAAAAGCACGAAGGCCCTTAGTGAAAGATCGTTCATCTTTTTTACCCCTTTAAAATAAGTTCACACTGGTTAAAATAGTCATTTAATTATCTTCCTATATATAGTATTAATCTTTCATTTTACTTTACTAATATATAGAAATGCTCATTTAGTTACTTTTCTATTTAAAACATTGATTTAGAAAAGTAAAAACACATTCCTAAAATTTCTACCATAAATAAATGAGAAAGGTACATTTTAGAGAAGGAACTAAAATGTCTTCAATTCCTAAAATCTTAAGTTATATAAAAATATATATATATTTCAAGAAGGAATCAAATTATTTTTAATTCTAATTTTTTCTATACATAAATAGAAAAGGACAGTACATTAAAAGGAAACTCTTAACAACTTTTGTTATGGGTAATTTTTCGGCAACTTTGTCAAACAAAAACATAGAATCTTTTTTTCTTTTTCTTTTTTTAATTTTTCTATTTACATGTTAAATTTTGAATTGTTATATTTTTGTAATGACGCGGCCGGTCATTTTGAAAGTATTAGTCCTGATCCCCTATTTATTGCTCCTTCTACTTCATTTTATGGTTATATGACTTCTCGGGGCGCTTGGTGTTGGGTTCGGGTGTCTTTCAGAATGAAATGGGACACATAGTCCCTAAAATGGAAGTTTAAGTCATAGGAGTTGACTGTAATTTGACTTTATGAAGACGACTCTGGAATGGAGTTTCAATGGTTCCAATGGCTCTGTATGGTGATTTGGGTCTTAGGAGCGTGTCCAAATATTGATTTGGAGGTCCGTAGGTCATTTCAGCGTTAATTGGCGAAAGTTAAAAATTGGTAGAATTTTGGGAAGTTTGACCGGGAATAGACTTTTTGGATATCGGGGTCGGATTTCGATTTCAGAAGTTGGAATAGGTCTGTAATATCAATTATGACTTGTGTGAAAAATTTGGGGTCAATCGGACGTGATTTGATAGATTTCGGCATCGGATGTAGAAATTTGAAGTTCAAAGTTCATTAGGCTTGAATCGACGCGCAATTCATGGTTTTAGCGTTGTTTGATGTGATTTGAAGGCTCGACTAAGTTCGTTTCGTATTTTAGGACTTGTTGGAGTATTTGGTTGAGGTCCTGGGGGCCTCGGGGTGGTTTCAAATGGTTAACGGATCGAGTTTAGAACTTAAAGAATTGCTGAAGTGCACCAGTTCTGGAGCAATCGCACCTGCATAATTTTGATCGTAGGTGCAAGCTCACAGAAGCGGGACTGTAGAGGGTGGCCAGTGGTCGCAGGTGCAACGAGGAGGTCACAGAAGCGGAAACGTTCATGCGAAAAGATGATCGCAGAAGCGGGGAGTGAGGGAGGCCGAGGTGGTCAGGGATTCTGCAGAAGCGGACGTGTGGGCGCAGAAGCGCTTTCGCATATACGGATTATGGTGCAAAGGTGTGCAGTCTGGGAGCTTAAGGGAGCTCGGCAGATGTGGAGGTTTCACCGCAGGTGCTGTTCCGCAAAAGCGGAATCTTTGTCCGCAAATTCGGAAAGTGCTGGGCAGAGGGGTTAAAAATTGAGGGTTTGCTATTTTCTTCATTTTTTGAGATATAAATCTTGGATTAAGGCAATAATTTGAAGGTTTTTCAGAGGGATTGTTGGGATTTGAGCCGTTCGGAGTTAGAAAATTGAGGAAAATGCCTTCTTACCAATTGATTGAGCGTGGTTGACGTAAGTGACTTGTCTAACTTCGTGTGGGGGAAACTCCCCTTAGGATTTGGTACTGTAATGGTAATTTTCAATACGTGAAGGTCGTGTACGCGAGGTGACGAGTGCGTACTCTGGCTAAATGTTGAAAATCCTATTTTTGCTAAGTAATTTCCTTTTATTTCCTTAATTGAGTTACTCTAGTATGTGTAGTCATCATGTTTAGCCTAATTTCATATGTCTACGTATCTCATCTCTTATTTGCAATTTGTACAATATGCTTAGTTGAATTACCTGCTTCCTTGATTCCGTATTCATTATTTAACTGTGGAATTCTTTGCTTGAAATATCATTGTTTCATTTGTTATGTTTTGGTTTTCGTGATTATTGTTGAGGTGATTGTTTGATTCTGGCACGAGGTTTGTGTCTTGCGGATTGTTATTGTGGCACAGGATTTCTGTCGTGCAGATTGTTATTATGGCACGAGGTTTCTAACATGCGGATTGTTATTGTGGCATGAGGTTTCTTCCATGCGGTTGTTATTATAAGGAAAGATTGTGAGATATTTACTTTTGGGACTACGAGCGGTACCTCGGGAGTGACCCTGTTGATTTTCTTTACTTGATGTATTGTTTGTTGTTGTTGTTGTCCCTTAACTTGTAAGATTCTTGCTTCCTTACGTGTTGTATTTGTCTTCTTGATTCCGTATTGTTACCTTCCGTAAATTTCTATTGTTACACTTTCCTGTCACTTTATTATATCATTATATCTTCTGCCTTGTTTCTTATTAGTCCCAGTAGGCCCCTCACCTGATCTCGTCACTACTCTACCGAGGTTAGGCTAGGTACTTACTGGGTACTATTGTGGTGTACTCACACTACGCTTCTGCACATATTTTTGTGTAGATCCAAGTTCATCTTATCTTCCTTGATATTAAAGTGTGGTGGTGGTGCTTGGAGTCTTTAAGGTACACCTGCCCGCATGCGCATGCCTCGGACTCCCCTTCTATCCCGTCTTTTCCTTGTTTCTTTATGTTTAGATAGAGAGTGATGTTTAGGATATTTGCAACATTGTATCTAGAGCTTGTGACTTATATCTACCGGGTGTTGGGAGTTGTATATACTTTGAGTTGCGGATTTTACTTTATACAGTTGCTGGCGTTTTGAGCTTTTAGATTATTATTTCAATTATTTCGCATGCTTGTTAGGCTTACCTAGTCTTAAATACTCGGTGTCGTCACGACATCCTACGGAAGAAAATTAGGGTCGTGACAAGTTGATATCAGAGATCTAGGTTCATAGGTATTATGAGTCACAAGCAGGTTTAGTAGAGTCTCACGGATTAGTACGGAGACGTCTGTACTTATCTTTGGGAGGCTATGGAACTATTAGGAAAAGCTTCACTTCTTTGATTCATTATCGTGTGAATTTTTTCACTTCGGTTTCTAAATTTTTGTCTTTCTATTCTCTTACAGATGGTGAGGACACATACAGCTGGATCAGATGACCAGACACCTGCGCCCCTTGATAGAGTTGCGAGAGGCCAGGGCCGGGGGTAGAGGCCGAGGACGTCCACGTGGTGCAGCCAGAGCACCCGTACGAGCTGCTACAGAGGAGCCACCAGTAGCTTTAGTTGGAGGGAAGGCACCTGAGACGCCTGTTACTGCACCAGTCCTCTAGGAGATTCTCGCCCAGTTTCTGAGCATGTTCAGCACTTTGGCTCAGGCAGGGTTGATAGCACTTGCTCTTTCCACATCTCAGGCCGGGGGAGGAGCACATACTCCCACCGCCCGTACCCCAAAATAGCAGTTCCAGGTTGACCAGATCCCAAAGGTCATACCAGTGCAACCTGTAGCCCCAGTTCAACCCGAGGTTAGGGCAGCAGCTTCTGAGGAAGAGCAGCTCAGGCACAAGAGGTACAAGAAGTACCACCCTCCTCTAAATCATGCACTGAGAAATCCTCCTTTCAAATCATTCACTCCCTCGATACATAAAGAAGCACCTTACCAGTACAACAACATTGTGTGATAACAACGTATAGACATCATAGCAATCCATTCACAGTTTCGAAACCATAGGAAATACAGATACTGAGATGGAACAAAAGAACATTCTTCCGCAAGGCGACGATAATAGTCTGCCCGAACACGCAGGGGAAAACATCTAGCACCATGTTTGTAGTACCAATACAACTACTCGATGCCCAATTGATAACAAGTGCTTCGTGTCGCATAAGATTGAGTAGGAAGGAAATACAAGCCTCAATGGAATCAAACCGCATGATGAGGAAATCAAGAAGGGAAGTGCTCCTAACAGCCCTGTAGCCTCTCGAAGATAAGTACAGACGTCTATGTACCGATCCGCAAGACTCTACTAGACTTGCTCATGACTCGTGAGACCTAAGTGAACCTAACGCTCTGATACCAAGCTGTCACGACCCAAAATCCTCTAAAGGTCGTGATGGCGCCTAAGACCGCCGTCAGGCAAGCCAACGGTGAATGATCAACTTAATTACTCATTTTAGTATTTTGAAATCATAATTTTCCTTAATTAAATAGTATGAAATAGAATTTACAGGGTAAATGATAATATCTACAAGAACTACAATAATGAACAATACGTAGGAACCCCCAAAACCCGGTGTCACAAGTACATGAGCATTTTCTAAGGAGTACAATAATAATACAACTTCTATCTATAATGTAAATAAGACAGGATAAAATAAATAGTACGATGGAGATTCGGTGGACTGCGATGCATAGGCTGAATTGTACCTCACATAAAGTCTCCTCAACATATGCGCCTATGCGCCAAGATGATCACCCAATGAACCTATCAGATCCTGCACATTTAGTGCAGAAGTGCAGCATGAGTACGTAAATCAACATGTACCCAGTAAGTATCTAGTCTAACCCCGGAGAAGTAGTGACGAGGGGTCGATATCGACACTTAATAAAGGTCCAATAAAATAACATAATAATTCATAACAGACATGAAGTGCACAACAATAGTGGGGTAAATCTGTAAATTTCATGATCCTCCAAATATTTCTTTTAAAGTATAAATTCCTCGATCTTGTATTCTACCTTAATAGCTCAGAAAGTGCCAAGTGTCAATATAAAATAAATAAGGAATACCATAAACTGTCGGGCATCAGCGGAAGGTTTATCTCGTGAATATCCGGACTACTAGAGATATAACGCACGATTCTGCTGAGGTCATTCGGCCCGATCTAAAATAATGTGTACACTGCCGAGGGTCGAGCGACACGAACCATATATGCATCTATTATACTGTCGAGGCATTCGGCCCTCTCCACAAGAAAGTAAGGAAGTTACCAAATTATGAGACACGTGCTTACAATACAGTACAGAAGCACAAAGTGAATATAATCTTTACCGTTTCTCAAATAACTCACCCACAACTCAAAGGGATAAGGCTCGGTCTAGTATACATATATTTATTCCTAAATTAATTTCAATTATAATTTCAATAAATTAAGCCAGCAGAATGAGTCCAAATAATTCAAATATTACATAATAAGATCCTAGGTCTACCCAGACATAAACATGCTTTAGATACGTACGGACTATCATCACCTCGTGCGTACGTAGCACCCACAACTAGTTGCACATAACAATAAATATCACCTAGGGGTAGTTTCCCCCTCACAAGGTTAGACATGAGACATACCTCGCTCTGAAGGGGATTCTAGTGGTTCTAGGGTGAACGGGTTTCTTTAGTTGGATCCTCTAGTGTTCACGGGTGCTAATCCTGAGGAGGACCCACAGGACTTCATTGATGAGATGCATAAGACTCTCCGGGTTATGCGGGCTACCGAGACATAGGGAGTGAATTTGGCCGCCTACTGCCTGAAAGGGGTGGCCTATTCTTGGTTTGGGCTATGGGAGGACTCACGGGAGGAGGGGAGCCCTCCAGCGATATGGAGTGAGTTTGCTGACACCTTTATGGACCATTTCTTGCCGGTCGAGATTAGGGAAGCACGTGCCACAGAGTTTGAGAACCTTAAGCAAGGAAGTAAGAGTGTGTGGGAGTATTACATGAAGTTCGCTCATCTGTCTAAATATGCCATTCTCATGTTGCCTACTATGGAAGCTAGAGTGCGCTGGTTTGTGATGGGCCTTAGCCCCTTGGTTATCAATGAGGCCGCTACAGCTGCCTTGAATTCAAATATGAACTATGGGAAGATGGTAGCATTTGATCAAGCTACAGAGAATCGTAAGTTGAAGAACATAATGGAGCGAGAGGGTACCAGCAAGGCCCGGTCCGCAGGCAACTTTGGGGAGTCATTTGGTGGGGGAAGATCAGCTTTTAGAGGAGGGTCATCAGACCCATCCCAGTCTTTTGCTCAGTCTTCAGCCAGTGCACCGCCAGCAAGGCCTAGTCAGTAGCAGGGGAGTCATTTCAGGCCCAATTAAGGCAGTAGGGGACCCCACCAGCAGAGCCGATTAGGAGGGAGATTCCAGCAGCAGTGGAGGCCCCCATGCCCCAGGTGTGGGAAGATGCACTTGGGGATTTGCTACATGAACCTACCTATATGTTACGGGTGCGGATTGAGGGGTCATATTTAGAGGGAGTGTCGTTCATCCCGCCAGAATGCGGGCAAGGGCACAGCACAACCATCTAGTTTTGCAACTGCTACATCTTCAGCACCCCCTCCAGCTCGAGGTACTCCAGCACCAGCAGGACGTGGTGCAGCTAGGGGTCGTGCACAGAGTTCTGGAGGACCCAACCGGTTCTATGCTATGAGTGGTCGCCACAGTGCAGAGGCTTCTCCAGACGTTGTCACAGGTATATTAATTGTCCAATATCATGATGTGTATGCTCTTATAAATCCCGGTTCCACCTTGTCCTATGTTTCCCCTTATGTTACTATGGAATTTGGGATAGAACCGGAATAACTTCCTGAGCCGTTCTCTGTATCTACTCTGGTTGGCGAGTATATTGTGGCCGCACGGGTTTATAGGGGTTGTGTTGTCACGGTACGTGGTCGGGACACCGTGGTCGATCTCATTGAATTGGGGATGGTCGATTTTGATGTAATTATGGGAATGGATTGGCTTTATTCATGTTTTTCCCAGCTCGATTGCCGAACTAGGACTGTGAGGTTTGAAATTCCAAATGAGCCAGTTGTTGAGTGGAAGGGGGATAATGTAATGCCAAAATGTAGTTTTATTTCTTACCTTAAGGCCATAAAGATGATTAACAAGGGGTGTATCTATCATTTGGTACGGGTTACGGACACCGATGCTGAGGCACCTATACTAGAGTCTGTGTTAGTGGTGAATGAATTTCCGGAGGTCTTTCCTTATGAGCTCCCTGGGATTTCGCCAGACAGGGAAATTAATTTTGGGATTGATGTGATGCCAGGCACACAACCTATATCTATTTTTCCCTACAGGATGGCACCAGTAGAATTGAATAAGCTAAAGGAATAATTGAAGGATTTGCTAGAGAAGGGTTTCATCCGACCGAGTGTGTCACCATGGAGTTCACCGGTTCTCTTTGTGAGGAAGAAAGATGGATCATTGAGGATGTGTATTGATTACCGATAGCTCAACAAAGTCACAATCAAAAACAAATACCCATTACCAAGAATATATGATTTGTTTGATCAGTTACAGGGCGCTAGGTACTTCTCCAAAATTGATTTATAGTCCGGGTACCACCAATTGAAGATCACGGAGCAGGATATTCTGAAAACATCTTTTAAGACCCGGTATGGGCACTTTGAATTTTTGGTAATGTCTTTTGGGCTAACAAATGCTCCAGCGGCTTTTATGGATCTTATGAACCGGGTTTTCAAGCCTTTTCTCGATTCCTTTGTCATAGTGTTCAGAGGACCATGCTGATCATCTCAGGGCATTTTTGCAGACTCTTCATCAGTACCAATTATACGCAAAAATTTTAAAATGTGAATTTTGGCTCAAATCTGTCACATTATTGGGTCATGTTGTCTCCAGATAAGGAATTAAGGTCAATCCTCAAAAGATTGCAGCAGTGAATAATTGGCCTAGACCTACAACACCAACCGAGATTCGCAGTTTCTTAGGCTTAGCAGGGTATGACAGAAAGTTTGTGGAGGGGTTTTCTACTCTTGCCTCTCCGTTGACTAAATTGACTCAGAAAGCGGTTAAGTTCCAATGGTTCTATGCTTGTGAAAGGAGCTTCCAGGAGTTGAAATCAAGATTGACTATGATACCAATGTTGACTCTACTAGACGGTACAAATGGGTTTGTAGTATATTGTGATGCTTCGAGAATCGGACTTGGGTGTGTATTAATGCAACACAGCAAGGTTATAGCTTATGCTTCTAGGAAACTCAAGAATCATGAAAAGAACTATCCAACACATGACTTAGAACTTGCGGCGATACTTTTTGCATTGAAGATTTGGCGTCATTATTTGTATGGGGTCCATGTGGATGTATTCACGGACCACAAGAGCCTTCAATATATTTTCAAACAAAAGAAGCTAAATCTGAGGCAGAGAAGATGGCTTGAGTTTCTCAAGGATTACGACATCGATATCCTATATCACCTGGGGAAAGCCAATGTTGTGGCGGATGCTCTTAGCCAGAAATCTATGGGTAGTTTGGCTCACATGGAGGCATTTCAAAGGCTGTCAGCCAAGGATGTTCATCGATTGGCTAGTTTGGGAGTTCGTCTTGCGGACTCCATTGAAGGAGGGGTAATTGTACAAAATAGGACTAAATCATCACTTGTTGTGGAAGTCAAAGAGAATCAATACAACGATCCATTTTTGGTGCAATTGAAGGAGGGGATTTAAAAACATAAAACTATAGATTTTACTCTTAGCATAGATGATGGCACACTAAGGTACCAAGGGCGGCTATGTGTTCCAAATGTAGATGATCTCCGGGAAAGAATCATGACTGAGGCTCACACTTCTAGGTATTCCGTGCACCAGGTTCTACAAAGATGTATCATGATCTCAAAGAAGTCTATTGGTGGAATGACATGAAAAAAAATGTGGCGGACTTTGTGGCAAGGTGTTCGAATTGTCAGCAAGTAAAGGCCGAACACCAACTGCCTGGTAGGTTGGCACAAAACATAGAAATTCCAATGTGGAAGTGGGAAATGATTAATATGGATTTTGTGGTAGGATTACCATGCACTCCGCGCAAGTTTGACTCAATTTGGGTGATTGTGGATCGGCTCACAAAATCAGCACATTTCTTGCCAGTTAAATCTACTGACACAATGGAACAATATGCTCAGTTGTATATCAAGGAAATAGTTAGGCTACATGGTACTCCAGTTTCTATCATTTCCGATCGAGAGGCTCAGTTCACGGCAAAATTTTGGAAGAAATTTCAGTAAGGTTTGGATACTCATGTGAATCTTAGTATAGCCTTCCATCCACAGACCGACGGGCAAGCAGAGCGGACTATTCAGACGCTTGAGGACATATTGCGTGCTTGGGTTCTTAACTTCAAGGGTAGCTGGGATGATCATTTACCACTCATAGAGTTTTCTTATAACAACAGCTTTCATGCTAGTATTCAGATGGCACCATTTGAGGCATTATATGGTAGGAGATGTAGATCTCCCATTGGGTGGTTCGAGATTGGGAAAGCAGAGTTGATAGGGCCAGACCTCATGCATCAGGCTATGGAAAAAGTTAAGATCATTAAGGAGCGGTTGAAGACTGCTCAGAGTCGTCAAAAGTCCTATTCAGATTTTCGTCATAGGGATTTGGAGTTCAAAGGAGATGATTGGGTATTCTTGAAAATTTCCCCCATGAAAGATGTAATGCGATTTGGTAAGAAAGGGAAATTGAGTCTGAGGTATGTCGGACTGCACAGAATCAATCAGAGGATCGGTGAGGTGGCATACAAGCTTGAGCTACCACCTGAGATATCATTAGTGCACCCGGTATTCCATGTGTCTATGTTGAAGAAGGTAGTTGGAGATCCGTCAACTATTGTGCCGGTTGAAGCCATTGAGGTTAATGAAGAACTGTCATATGAAGAAATTCCAGTTGCCATTCTAGATAGGCAAGTCCAGAAGTTTGGAAATAAAGAAATTGCCTCCGTGAAGGTGCTACGGAGAAACCAACAAGTTGAAGAGGCTACTTGGTAGGTCGAGGAAGAAATGAAGAAAAAGTATCCTTATTTGTTTGAATAGCCATGTATTTATAAAGTTGTAATTTATGAAAATTCTAAGAGTTTCTTTCTACGAATTATGTATCTTTTGTACAGTTGATGTTAAGGGTGTTCTGTTTCTGGTAATATATTACTCATGAGGCCATAGTAGGTGTTGTTATTGTGTTATATTGCGTCATTGGATTATATATATGTTTTGAGGATGTGTTTCTAGGGCTCTCTGACAAGTGGATAGGCCTAGTTACAGGGGAAACTCTGGCGAAATTTTTGAGAATTTAGGGAGTTAGTCAAATTTCTGGCTGATGGTGTGTGGTATGAAAACTGAGTTGCATAAGATGCTAATAGTGAACCTGGACCCTCATAACGAATGATCTTAAGTGGTGGAGGATGTAAGGCTCCGTGAAAATTTTTCTAAAAACTAGGGTTCTGTGATGTCGGGGCAGGCGTAGAAGTTAATAATAGTATAACAGTGCGCTGGGGAGTTGAGGGAAAATATTTGGCAGAAATACGCGTTTCTTCGCCCCATTCTGCGGTCACATAATCACTTTGCGGGCCGCAGAATGGTTGCAGAGTGAGAAAGTTTTTCTGGGTCATTTTTATGTCATTTTCGCGGCCCATTATGCGACCGCATAACCATTTTGCGGGCCGCACTCTTGTTGCATAATCAGCCTTGGAGTTTTGCGGAGGGAGGTTCTGCGGCGCATTATACGACCGCAGAATAGGTCTACGAGCCGCATAGTGACCGTAGACCCAGTCAGTTTCTTTCCAGTTTTGGCACCCAATTTGTGCGGCCGATATGCGGACCACATATCCATTCTACGGTCGTATATGCGACCACAGATCCTATCTCGGGGCTTTATTTTTGGGTTTTTATAACCCGACCCTACTTCGATATAGCTACGCAAAGGACCATATTTTGAACAAAATCTGATACTTTTAGAGGAGAAAGAGTTCTTAAAGTGGGGGAGTAACCTTCAACCTATTATCCATCAATTCTTGCTCAATTATTGAGGATTAACAAAGAAGTCTTCATCCTAAAGGTAAGAATCTATGCCCTAGCTCTTAATTTCGAAAATCTACTAAAAGGGGAGTAATTAGCAAGACAATTTTGGATGTGGGGGTTGTTATCTTGCATGCATGTATTCTTGAAGTATGTGGGAAGGTTATGAGCTGAAATTGGTAGAGAATGGATTGGGGAATGATGGAATCTTTCACAAAAGGACCTTAAAACATTGGTGCACACCTAGTGTTTGATAATATGCTCAAAAGAGCTAGAATCATGACCATCTTCCTAATTTTGGTTCAACTTGTTATATTTCTAAAATAGATTGATGTTGCTAAGAATTATGGTCGTTTTAAAAGTTTAAGGAAGCTCAATTGAGGTATGTTGGCTAAACCCCATTCTTCTTAGAATCGAATCCCACGGTGTCCATGTGACTGGTATAAGTCTTTGACCATTATTGAATTGGCTATTCCTAATGTGTTTGTGTTGAAGGATGTATGTTCAATATTTATTCTAATTCATGTCATCTTTCCATTTGAGGATGTGTTCAAAAATGTAGAATATGTGTTAGTAATATTAAGACTTCAAGTCAAGATCGAAACAAAGTTGTTATGCCAAATTGTATGAAAGGCCTCTATGTGCCTAAGATTCCCAAATTGCTCTTATGTGAATTTAATGTCTTGAATGGAAAGCCTTATTGTTGTTGATAATGATAATGATGTTTGAATATGGAAAAGGGAACTGGAATTATGAAATACGGCCAAGTACCAAGAATGACTTGATAATTATGGCCATTAGTGCCAATGAATCGAAAGGATATGAAAGAAGTATTATGTGAGATGATTGACTGAAAAAGGTAATGTCTTGGGTGAGACGGCCTAGCCGATCGGACCGTGATTGGACACCGTGAAAGAATACGGTGGTATTGCGAATTATGGTGTATCGGCACTAAAGATCACCCAATCTAATAACATGGAAATTGACTTGAAAGCTTATGTAATCCTTAACTTGATGTTTTAGTGTTATTTAAAGCTCTTATTGAATTATTGATTGTATCCCCTTGTATTATTATTCATTCTATTGAGATTGTGTTTATCTTTACATACTAGTACTATTCGACAGTACTAATGTCCTTTTTGCCAGGGGCGCTGCATCTTTAAATGGATGCAGGTGGTTCCATAGCAGGCAGTGTTGATCAGTGATAGTGGTACATCCTCTTCCCAGCAGACTTGGTGAGCCCCACTTCATCCCGGGGTCGCGTATTATATCTTTTGTTCATATTATTATCACGTCTAGAGGTATAGCGGGGGCTTTGTTGCCTGCACTATCATAACACTCTTTTGTATCTTTTAGAGGCTCCGTAGACACTATGTGAGTTGTACATGGGTGCTAAAAAAGTCAAACATATTATGTCGTGTCTTGATCTCTTGTTTTACTCGATTCATAAGACTGTGTATTTTTGGAATTTAAAATGATGTAACCAATGAGACGATTTAGTACTGCATATATGAACTGCCTATTTTTTAATTAATGAAATCATGTCTTCTCTTGATCATGGGTGAGTTGGGTAAAAAATGTATCTACAAGCTTGCTCGGTCGGGTTCACTCAGTTGAGCGTCGTCGCGCTTCCCGGGGTTGGGGCGTGACATTAATAAAATTCCTAACAATCCACAACTCTACACTCAAAAAGTCATTAAAGTTAACTCTCGGGCCCACGTGCCCGCATTCCGAAAATATTCGAAGATAAACATTACCCATAACATTATGAACTCAAATATATATTTTGTTCCTAATTCCATATCCAAATTCGTGGTAAAAATCCAAAAATACCAATTTCTAGGTTTTCCACCAAAATCTAAAATTTTTACAAATTCTCATGCTTAAATCCATATATAAACCATGTATTTAACTCACAATGTGAAGAAATCACTTACCCCATAATAGATGATGAATATGGTACTCCAAAATTGCTCCAAAATAGGCACCCATGGACTAAATGAAGTGAAAATGGGCCAAACTCCCATTTTAAAAGAACACACTGCCCAGCGACCTTTTGCATATGCGGTCCATTAGCCGCTTCTGCGGCTCCCTTCACTCCCCTCAACCTCCGCATCTGCGGCCCCTCCAGCACTCCTGCACCTTCGCTTCTGCGATGTTTCATCCACAGGTGTGGTTCCGCTTCTGCGGAATTCAACTGCATTTGCAGTCCCAGCCTCCCCACCAAAAATCTGCATCTGTGATCCAGTGGTCTCATCTGCGATCACGCAGGTGCGGGAATTTGTTCGCACCTACGACCTCTGCCCAGTTCACTCCCAGCAGCTTCTGCGGTTCATTGCCTCGCATCTGCGGTGAATTTTCCGCAGAAATGGTTAGCAACCAGAATTCTCCAGCTTTTCCTTAAGTCCAAAATCAGATCCGTTAACCATCTCGAATCTACCCGAGGCCCTCGGGACCTTAACTAATTATACCAATGTGTCCCAAAACTCATTACGAACTTAGTAGAGGCCTCAAATCACGCCAAACAACCTCGAAAGTACGAATCGGCGATCGCATTCCTTTATTAACTTTCGAACTTTCAAACTTCGACGAACGTGTCCAAACCATACCAAAACATTCGGGAATGACGAAAAACTTTGCGTACAAGTCATGAATCACAATACAAACCCATTCCAAGGCTCGGAATCCCAAACGGACATCGATAACACCAAAGCCCACTTCAAACCAAACTTAGGAATATCTTAAACCTTTAAAATTCCAACCTTCCATAATAAGCATTGAAATGCTCCCGGTTGATCCGATACTCAACTCGAACATACGCCCAAGTCCGAAATATTCATACAAACCCATCGGTACCTTCAAATCCCGATTCCGAGGGCGTTTGCTCAAAAGCCAAACCTTAGCCAATTCTTCCAACTTAGCTTCCGAAATTAGAATTTTCTTTCCAAATCAACTCCGAACTTCCCGAAATTCAATTTCGACCACACGTACAAGTCATAATACCTAAATTGAAAGGCCTCAAACTTCCGAACGACGGTAGAGATCAAAACGACCGGTCGGGTCGTTACATTCTCCCTCACTTAAACATACGTTCGTCCTCGAACGTGCTAAGAACTGCTCCAGAGTTGTCCAAAATCACTGTCTAACACCTCGTGCACCTACCCGTGCCACCACAACCCAGTTGAACACATTATCTCAAGTCAGGCTGCAGATTCTCCCTTTTTCTTTAGTCAATAAGCCTTAGAACCAACTTCCAACCTCCGAATTTCTCTACAAGGCCTGATTCTAACATACAAACACCGTATCAATCACTAAACACTGTACCAAAACATGATCGTATACCCTTGATGAATTCAAATGATGCACCGCATAATTCACATGACCATAATACATCCTCCGACCACAACAGCTGAAACCTCACGAATCTGATGCCCATAATACGCCTCATAACACATGTGAGCCCTATTCCAATTCTCGCAATATTGCCATAACGAAAGAGATGTGTAGAAACTCATAACTACTTGCCGAATCAATAAATCATGGAGTCTCTCCTCTTGACAAGGACCATTACCTGATTCAGAACTGAATAACAATATTTGCTCTTAAATATACCTTATATAAATCTGATTGCACTAATTTCAGGTCCAATAATCTCGTCTCACCCAATACAAACTGCTCAGCCAATGAGTGACCTCAACCACTGACCAAGATCTTATGCGGCACCATCAAAGCGCCAATAAGCTACCACTAGAATATAACTCATAAGGAAGAACGGACTCTGACAGGGAATTACCTAGCCTGCGTAACGAATAAAACGGTCAAATAGATGCTATGAACCTACCTCAGGGATGAAAAACAAGGCACACAAAATAAGTGTAAGGAACTATGCTCAACATCTCACTATTGCAGCGTGCAACCCGATCCAATATGACACTATTGCGGCATGCAACCCGATCCACACAACATACCCGTGGTGGCGTGCCACCCGATCCAAACAATATACCCATGGCGGCGTGCCACCCAATCCGCACATAATAATCAAGAAGAAAACACACATCAAGCCGTAACACTTATACTTACGAAGTGACCGAATATCGACCACAAGCATGCCAAGTGCATAATACAAATCCTGGGGAGATGGATAGCGCCATACGCTACGAAACCCAAGCACAAATAGGGTGAAAGAAATGACCTGCATCTCGAGAGCCTACCTGCTCATATAACACCACAAGCTACACGGGACCTCAATACATGTGCGAATAATCAAACTGTCTCACAACTCACATGGCACAATAGAGATTTATATGGAATAGCTGACGACGGGAATAACATACAATGCCCAATGACTCCTCCGTAACAATGCTATGACGAATGAACACATCCGACCTGACGTAGAGCACACATTCATATTAGACCCACCAACGGACCTCAAATCGATGATGATCATACCATACTAGGCCAATAACTTTCCAAGGATCCACAATGGCCCCATTCATGACACACACGAGCAGTCGTCCATTCCGGGCCAACTCCCACAGTTCGCAACCAAAGGAATAGAGCGCCTTCCAGGAGTAAAGTCTCACATTAACGATAGTATCAAAAATCTCTGTACTTGGTTTAAATATTTTAACAATCAGGTGACTAACGTGTCACACTCAAAAAAATTTCCCCGTGGGATACGCGCCCACGACCTTCCGCTCAGATAGCAAAGTCACATCCATACCACCAACCGTTCTAATTTTGTAAAGCAAATCAAGAATCCGTAAATCAATACATAAAAGCCTCGAACAAAGAACATCGTTCTCAGGTGACACTAAAGAAAATGCCAACTTACTGCACTTATCATGCCGCTACGCGAGAGTACAAGAATTCTTCATAACCCCTGTACTACTAGTAGAATAAACACTTCATTGGCAGGAAACCTTTCACTTAGCTCATTTCAGACGAACCAATGCAACATGCAACGAAATTCCCAAACCATAGAAAATACAAACCTTGAGTCGTGATCTAAACCGCCATGACTCCTCTGGAATCCATTTAGACCACAAGGCTATTTGAATCAAATACCTCCCAAAACAATCAAGTTGTGGTGGTTGTCAAGCCCACATATACAACCACAAACCACATGTATAACTTCACACACCTAAAGAGCTGGTCATTGCCACAATCGTGTTGATTCAACCATTACTAACCGACCAAGCTCCTTTCAATTTACTCTTGACCCGACTTAGAAATAATAATAGCTCCATTCATAACATAACGAACTCAATCCGTACTCATCCCGGGTGACCCAAATCGCGAGACCACATCGTCTCAATACCCATGAATCATCTCATACCCTTCTCAAGCGCATAATAGCATCTCCAACTGGTACACCCATTCCGCAAGCCCTTCCACGAATCCGAAGATATTTATTCCTTTCCTCCAATAATGCACCGCATACCTGATGATAACATAGAATATTCCAAGTCCCATTCGTAATCCACTACGAAAACTCGATCATTAACCATACAACGGACCCAAAATCCCTAGGCACTACACTATAATTCTTGAACCCACTAGGACTATTGTTGAGAGTCACCCACTCTGACTTGATCCCGAATATAACCAAACTTCAACACTCTGCTAGCACATTAACACCCTCTCAATAAAGCAACCGGCTGAATTCCTTTCCTTATACATCACATCCACAAGAAGCATAAACTCTAAGTCTTCCCAAGACCTGTATCTAAATTAATAAGGCAAAGTATAGCACACATTCATCAAGTTCCTTCCTCGAATTATTCCTAATATTGTCTTTTCTTAGTCATAAATAATCCACCAACGCATCGATAACCATAAACCGCACAAGCAGAAAACCATGTGATCCAATCGTAGACGGTGGGGCTCCCCTACTTAGATTTAAGCTACCATCACATAATGTAGATTCCACAACGATTCCTCCTTCTCAATTACCATGATCACGTACCGTTAACCGGCCAAATTTCTCAAAGTCTTTTGTTAAGCTTTTCATGAACATTCTGAATCATCAGCCACAATCACATATTCGACCTTTTACCGGGTGGCAAGTAGTATTCTTCACAGAAGCTTCATCAACATCACGCAACCGCTAACCTACTCATGGGAAATAACCCACCTGTGGAACTCCATGTCGACATCTTCCAATGGCGCTGCACTGGGTACAAATACTACGAAATCAATAAATCCTCCTAACCTCATGCTCGCCCACCAGCTGTAAAAGTGCGTTCATTCCCCATTGACTTTAACTAAAAGTGCGACAACACATTCCAAACTCGAAGTCATGTTGCATCCCAACAATAATAAAGTTTTTCACATCCCTCTTCACTTTGAGAAAACTCCTTTCTTCCATATTCAATGCTCCTCAATACAGTAGCCACCACCCGAAATAAAATTCGTAGGCCTAGTCACTTTTTCACCATGATTCCCAAACCGCTCTAAACTTCCTCAAGGCACACGGCTATCCTACCACAGAATCCATATGCTAATCTGCTACTCTTACTTCGATTAAACCATCTCCTTTAAGTAACTTCTCGACCTCTGATTTTCATACTTGACCTGCTAGTACTTCAACCGCCGCGAAACACATCTCGCCATGTCCTTTCCCATACTTCGCTGCCCAAATGTTGCCTCAAATCAAATCCATACATGTAGCACCGAAACTAATGAATTGCTACTGACTCTAAACCTCTTAGAAGATCATCTTTATCGAGCCATCAACACTAGAAACACCAATTCGATTCTGAAACTGCTACCCACTGCTATCTCTGACAACCGCTTCTTAGGCGCCACTTCCCAATATCCTGCCCCGTAGGGTACTCAAAGAAGACCACAACACTAGCGAGCCTTAATACGTTCCAACAAGGACGACGACACCACATCACAAATGAGAATACTATCGCACTCAAAAATATCGAGTCTCTTCTCTTTATCTACTAAGGCCTGAACATCTATAGTCTGATTGCCTTTTCTTTGCTGGAATTAAATGTTGAACCTTTAAATCATGCACTGAGAAATCCTCCTTTTAAGTCATTCACTGTCTTGACACATAAACATACACCTTACCATTACACCAACATTGTGCGATAATAATGTATAGACATCATAGCAATCCGTGCACAGTCTCGAAACCATAGGAAATACAGATACTGAGCTGGAACAAAAGAACATCCTTCCGCGAGGTGACGATATTAGCCTGCCCGAACACACAGGAAAAAACATCCTGCACTATGTCTGCAATACCAATACAACTACTCGATGCCCAATTGATAACAAGCGCTTCACGTCGCATAAGATTGAGTAGGAAGGAAATAAAGGCACAAGCCTCAATGGAATCAAACCGCACGATGAGGAAATCAAGAAGGGAAGTGCTTCTAACAGCCCTATAGCCTCTCGAAGATAGGTACAGACATCTCCGTACTGATCCGCAAGACTCTACTAGACTTGCTCATGACTCATGAGACCTAAGTAAACCTAAAGCTCTAATACCAAGTTGTCATGACCCAAAATCCTTTAAAGGTTGTGATGGCGCCTAACACCGCCGTCAGGCAAGCCAACCGTGAATGATCAACTTAATTACTCATTTTAGTATTTTGAAATCATATTTTTCCTTAATTAAATAGTACGAAATAGAATTTACAGGGTAAATGATAATATCTACACGAACTACAATAATGAATAACACGTAGGAACTCCCAAAACCCGGTGTCATAAGTACATGAGCATTTTCTAAGGAGTACAATAATAATACAACATCTGTCCAGAATGTAAATACGATAGGATAAAATAAATAGTATGATGGAGACTCGATGGACTGTGATGCATAGCCTGTATTGCAGCTCACATAAAGTCTCCTCAACAGATGCACCTACGCGCCAAGATGATCATCCAATGAACCTGTCAGATCCTGCCCATTTAGTGCAGAAGTGCAACATGAGTGCGTAAATAAACGCGTACTCAGTGAGTATCCAGCCTAACCCCGGATAAGTAGTGACGAGGGGTCGACATCGACACTTACTAAAGGTCCAATAAAATAATATAATAATTCATAACAGATATGAAGTGCACAGCAATAGTGGGGTAAATTTGTAAATTTCATGATCCTCCAAATATTTCTTTTAAAGTATAAATTTCTCGATTTTGTATTCTACCATAATAGCTCAAAAAGTTCCAAGTGTCAATATAAAATAAATAAGAAATACCATAAAATGCTGGGCATCAGTGGAAGGTTTATCTCGTGAATATTCGGACTACTAGCGATATAACACACGATTCTGCCGAGGTCGTTCGGCCCGATCTAGAATAATGTGTACACTACCGAGGGTCGAACGACACGAACCATAGATGCATCTATTATACTGCCGAGGCATTCGGCCCGCTCCACAAGAAAGGAAGGAAGTTACCGAATTACGATACACGTGCTTACAATACAATACACGAGTACAAAGTGAATATAATCTTTATCGTTTCTCAAATAACTCGCCTACAACTCAAAGTGATAAGGCTTCGGTCTAGTATACATATATTTATTCCTAAATCAATTTCAATTATAACTTCAACTAATTAAGCCAGCAGAATGAGTCCAAATAATTCAAATATTACATAATAAGATCCTAAGTCTACCCGGACATAAACATGCTTTAGCTACATACGGACTCTCGTCACCTCGTGTGTATGTAGCACCCACAACTAGTTGCACATAACAATAAATATCACCTAAGGGGTAGTTTCCCCCTCACAAGATTAGACAGGAGACATACCTCGCTCTGAAGTTTCAAAACCGACTCCAACGCCTCTCTAACTCCAATGTGCAACTCAGTCAAAATATACACCAATGCTTATAATTAATCAATTCCTAACAATCCCCAACTCTACTTTAAAAGTCATTAAAGTTAACTCTCGGACCCACGTGCCCGCATTCCGAAACTTTTCGAAGATAAACTTTACCCATAATATTACGAACTCAAATATATAATTTGATCCTAATTCTATGTCCAAATTCATGGTAAAAATCCAAAAATACCAATTTCTAGATTTTTCACCAAATTTCTATAAATTATCATGCTTAAATCCATATATAAACCATGTACTTAACTCACAATGTGAAGAAATCACTTACCCTATAATAGATGATGAACATAGCACTCCAAAATTGCTCCAAAATCGGCTCCCATGGACGAAATGTATTGAAAATGGGCCAAACCCCCATTTTAAAATAACACACTGCCCAGCGACCTTTCGCATCTGCGGTCCATTAGCCTCTTCTGCAGCACAAAGTCCGCTTCTGTGGCTCCCATCAGGCCCTTTAACCTCCGCATTTGCGGCCCTTCTAGCACTTTTGCGCCTTCGCTTCTGCGATGTTTCATCCACAGGTGCGGTTCCGCTTCTGCGGAATTTGACTGCATCTGCGGTCCCAGCCTCTCTCAGTAAAAATCCGCATCTGCGCTCCAGTGGTCACATCTACGATCACGCAGGTGCGGGAATTTCTTCACACCTGCGACCTCTGCCCAGTTCACTCCCAACCACTTCTACGGTTCATTAGCTCGCTTCTGCGGTGAATCTTCCGCAGAAGCGGTTGCACCAGCAATCAGAATTCTCCAACTTTTCCTTAAGTCCAAAATCTGATCCGTTAACCATCCGAAATCCACCCGAGGCCCTCGGGACCTTAACCAATTATACCAACGCGTCCCAAAACACATTACGAACTTAGTTGAGGCCTTAAATCATTCCAAACAACCTCGAAACTATGAATCGACGATTGAAATCCTTCTTTAATTTACGAACTTTCAAACTTCGACGAACGCGTCCAAACCATACCAAAACATTCCGGAATGATGCCAATTTTGTGTACAAGTCATGAATCACAATATAAACCTATTCCAAGGCTCGGAATCCCAAACGGATATCGATAACACCAAACCCCACTTCAAACCATACTTAGGAAATTCTTATACCTTCAAAATGCCAATCTTTCATAATAAGCGCCGAAATGCTCCCTGGTGATCCGATACTCAATCCGAACATACATCCAAGTTTAAAATATTCATAAAAATCCATTGGAACCTTCAAATTCGGATTCCGAGGACGTTTGCTCAAAATTCAAACCTTAGCCAATTCTTCCAACTTAAAGCTTCCGAAATTAGAATTTTCTTTTCAAATCAACTCCGAACTTTCCGAAATTCAATTTCGACCACACGTACAAGTCATAATAACTGAAGTGAAGCTAATCAAGGCCTCAAATTGCCAAACGATGCACTAAAGTTCAAAATGACCGGTCGGGTCGTTACACTCCTACTTTCAGTGGCTTGGTTTCAGAGGATGCCCAGGGTTTTCTTGTGGAGTGCCACTGTATCCTCCATACTATGGGTGTTGCAGAGTCTAGTGGGGTTGATTTCACTATGTTCCAGCTTAGAGGAGCGGCCTCTCAGTGGTGGTGAACATATGAGTTGGGTAGTCCAGTCGAGGCAGCTTCACTCACTTGGACTCAGTTCTCAGATATGTTCTTGAGGGAGTATGTTCCCCAGAGTCTCAGAGATGCATGGCGCATAGAGTTTGAGCATTTGTGCCAAGATTCTATGACCGTGTCAGAGTATGCAGTCTGATTCAGTGATTTGGCTAGACATGCACAAGCCTTGGTTGCTACTATTAGAGAGCGGGTCCGTCAATTTATCGAGGGGATCAACCCCAATATCAGATTTAGCATGGCATGAGAGTTGGAGATGGACACTACATACCAGCAGGTAGTGGGGATTGCTAGGAGATGGAGGGAATGCTGACTCAGGAGAGAGAGGAGAGAGAGGCCAAGAGGGCTCGAGAGTCTGGCACTTATAGTGGTACTCGTGCACCAGCTGTAGCTCGTTAAGGTAAGGGCTATGTGAGTCTCCCTATTCATTCAGCACTTCCAGCTGCCAGTGGTATTCCGGCCACTCATAGGACCTAGGATCCCTATTATGCACAACCATTGTCTAGTGCACCTCCTGTGCGGGGTGCTTTCAGCGATCAGTCCAACCGATCGGTCCCGAGCCAGCCACAGCCATCACGTCCTCCGAGAGCTTGTTTTGAGTGTGGTTACACTCATCATATGGTAAGGGATTGCCCCAAACTCAGGCAGGGTGCACCTCCACAGACCACTCAGGCACTGCGTGCTCCACCGGGTCCTAAGGCTATGGTTACAGCACCAGCTACCACTCCACTTGCACAGCCAGCTTGAGGTGGATGTCGAGCAGGTAAAGGTCTCCCTAGAGGGGGAGGCCAGGCCAGATATTATGCCCTTACTACTACAACGGAGGCAGTTACATCTAACTCTGTCATCACAGGTATTGTTCTGGTCGGTCATAAATATGCATCAGTCGTATTTGATCCAGGCTCCACTTATTCATATGTGTCATTTTATTTTGCTCCGCATTTGGGTGTATCTCGTGATTCTTTGAGCTCTCCTATTTGTGTGTCTACACCCGTGGGAGATTCTATTATTGTTGACCATGTGTATCGATCATGTTTGATTGTTCTTAGTGGTTTTGAGACTAGAGCCTATTTATTGCTTCTCTGTATGGTGGATTTTGATGTTATTTTGGGCATGGACTGGTTATCGCCCTATCATGTTATTCTTGATTGTCACGCCAAGGCGGTGATGTTGGCTATGCCAGGTCTACCGCAGTTAGAGTGGAGAGGTACCTTATATTATGTTACTAGTAGGGTTGTTTCATTTCTAAAGGCTCAGCGGATGGTTGAAAAGGAGTGTGACGAGTATCTGGAATATGTAAAGGATGTTAGTGTTGATACTCCTATCGTCGAGTCAGTTTCGGTAGTGAGAGATTATCTAGATGTATTCCCGGCAGATCTTCCGGGCATGCCGCCTGATAGGGATATTGACTTTGGTATTGATTTGTTACCGGGAACTCAGCCCATTTCTATTCCACCCTATCATATGGCCCCAGCAAAGTTGAAAGAGTTAAAGGAGCAGTTGTAGGAGTTGCTCGATAAGGGCTTCATTCGGCCTAGTGTGTCGCCTTGGGGTGCTCCTGTCTTATTTGTAAAGAATAAGGATGGTTCTACGCCAATGTGTATTGATTATCACTAGTTGAACAAGGTTACAGTGAAGAACAGGTATCCATTTCCATGTATTGATGACCTATTTGATCAGCTTCAGTGTGCCAGAGTGTTCTCTAAGATTGACTTATGTTCGGGCTATCATCAATCGAAGATTCGGGAGCCAGATATCCGAAAGACTGCCTTCAGGACTCGGTAAGGTCATTACGAGCTCCTTGTGATGTCGTTTGGGCTGACCAACGCCCCAGCAACATTCATGCACTTGATGAACAATTTATTTCAGCCCTATCTTGACGGGTTTGTCATTATATTTATTGACGACATTCTGGTGTACTACCGGAGCCGGGAGGATCATGAGCATCACCTAAGGACTGTGCTTCAGACCTTGAGAGAAAAGAAGTTATATGCAAAACTTTCGAAGTGTGAATTATGGCTAGATTCAGTAGCATTTTTGGGTCATGTAGTATCGAGTGAGGGGATCAAGGTAGATCCGAAGAAGATTGAAGCAGTACAGAGTTGGCCCAGACCATCCTCAGCTATGGAGATCTGAAGTTTTCTTGGCTTGGCGGGGTATTACCGTCGATATGTAGAGGGTTTCTTGTTAATTGCAGCACCTATGACCAGGCTGCCCCAGAAGGGTGCTCCGTTCAGGTGGACCGAGGAGTGTGAGGAGGCACTGCTGCAGCCGCACATTTGAGTCACAAAATGTAGACTCTCTGAAGACAGTGAAAGGGCTATTCTGCGGCCGCAATGGGAATTCTGCGGATCGCACAATTTTGCTGCGGCCACAGAACCCTTCTTAACTCAAGCTGCCCTAGAGTCAACTTCTGCGGATCGCACAATTTCAGATGTGGTCTCAAATTTAAAAATATACGAACAATCCAGGTATTTCAATCTAGTGTTTGCAATTTTTCTTTTGTGGAAAATTTGACATGGTAACAGCATAAAGACATGAAAATACGTTGACCCAGTCCCCATAGAACATGTACTAGTTAACCCACTACAGATTTACCCCCACATGAATGCATAATTGAATTCTATTGAAAAATTGGCCTAAAAATAAATATATAAAAAACTACAAATTAAACAAAAAAATAAAAAATTCTAACAAGAAATTTAGGCATACGATATGTGAATGAATGCAAGGGATGAGTGATCACAATTGTTGGGCGTGTGGGAAGACAATTCACCAAGAAATTTCAATATGTGCAAGTTTTTGTGCTCAGAGAGGAAAAAAAGTAACAATAGCCTTGGCCCTCTATTTATACTCGTGATTTTCTAAGGGAAGGAGGAGCGAGTGCGGCCACACAATTTTAATTGCGGACCGCACTCTGTTACCTGGTGAACTTAAGTTGGTGACTTGTCTGCGGTGAGCTAAATTGTGCGTGCGGCCATAGATTCCTTGTTGCGCCCGTAGATTTCCTGTCGCCGCCGCAGATTCACCAATTTTCTGACATGCCAACTTCAGAGAGTTGGCAATTTTGAATCCTCCATTTGTGCGGTCTACAGGGTAATTATGCGGCCGCATATGCTCTTTTGCTACAACACTCAAATTATGCGGTCCACAAAAGTCAACTGCGGTCCGCACTTCTTTCAATACTTAGCCACATTTTTGTCCACCGTTCTTGTAAGTCACACTCAGCCCTATAGTACACTTCAAATCAAGTTAGCACAAAAATAACACCTGACTACGAAAGAAAAACAGACAAAAGGAAAAGAAACATGGAATGCCTCCTAAGAAGCGCTTGATTTAACGTCGCGGCACGACGCAGAATACCATCAATCGGGATGAATGACCGCCACAACGTGGCTATCTCTAACTATTTCCAAATAGTGCTTCACCCAGTGACCACTGACTCGGAATACTTCATTATTTTTGTTCTTCAAGTCCAATGCACCAAAATGTGTCACACCCACAATTTCAAAGGGACCACTCCATTAAGACTTTAGCTTTCCGAGAAACATCCTCAACCTTGAGTTGAACAACAACACAAGATCTCCCACTTTGAACTCTTTGTTCCAAATATATTTATCATGAAGATATTTCATCTTTTCTTTGTACAAGGACGAACTTGCATAAGCATAGTACCGGAACTCATCCAATTCATTCAAATGTGCAACCCTCAAGTTAGCGGCTACATTCCAATCAAGATTCAACTTCTTTAGAGCCCACATAGCCTTGTGCTCAAGTTCCACCGGAAGATGATAAGCTTTTCCAAACACCAGCCGGTATGGCAACATTTCGATAGGTGTTTTGTAAGTCATCTGATAAGCCCATAATGCATCATCAATCTTCTTGGATCAATCCGTCCGATTAGCATTCACTGTTTTGGACAAAATACTCTTTATCTCCCGGTTGGAAACTTCCACTTGACCGCTACCTTGTGGATGATAGGGAGTTGTGACTTTATGAGTAATACCATACTTGATAAGTAAAGTGTCGAAAGCCTTGTTGCAAAAATGTGACCCCCGTCGCTTATAATAGCCAGCGGAGTACCAAACCTTGTGAAAATATTCTTCTTCAAGAATGCCACAACACTTCTCGCTTCATTGTTGGGTAGAGCAATAACCTCCACCCATTTGGACACATAATCCACCGCGACAAAGATGTAGGTGTTTCCACAAAAACTCACAAAAGGACCCATGAAGTCAATACCCCACACATCAAAAATATCAATCTCTAAAATGGTGGTGAGGGGCATTTCATTTTTCTTTGAGATTCCAATGGCCCTTTGATATTCATCACATCTTTTCACTAATTCACTTGCATCCTTGTAAAGAGTGGGCCAATAGAAACCACAACTAAGCACTTTGGTTGTCGTTCTCGCTCGATCATGATGACCACTATATGGCGAAGAATGACAAGCCCCAAGAATTTCACCTTGCTCTTCTTCCGGTACACATCTTCTAATCACCCCATCTGTACAAATCCGGAAAAGGTATGGTTCATCCCAATAATAATCTTGACAATCCCGTTTGAGCTTCTTTCTTTGGTTTGAAAAGAACTCATCTGAGATGATTCCACACACAAGTAAATTTGCTAGATCCGTGAACCATGGCACCTCTTTCATTAAAATAGATAAGAGTTGCTCATCGGGGAAAGAGTCATTGATTTCAAGCCCATCATGCGGCATTCCCTCCTCCTCCAAACGAGACAAGCGATCTGCCACTTTATTTTCACTCCTTTTTCTATCTTGGATGTCAATATCAAACTCTTTCAACAAAAGCACCCATCTCATCAACCGATCCTTGGAATCTTTCTTGCTCATAAGATAATGAAGTGCCTCGTGATCCGTGTGGACAATAACTTTCGCACCCATCAAGTACGTGCGAAACTTCTCAATTGCAAACACAATGGCAAGGATCTCTTTCTCCGTAACGGTATAGTTGACTTGGGCACCATTCATGGTTTTACTAGCATAGTAGACCGAATGAAAAATCTTGTTGATGTGTTGCCCCAAAATAGCCCCAACCACTATGTCACTTGCAACACACATGAGTTCAAAAGGGATACTCCCATTTGGAGCGGTGATGATGGGAGTAGTTGTAAACTTGAACTTTAACAATTCAAAGGATCTCATGCAATCATCATTGAAGTTAAACTTAGCATCTTTCTCAAGAAGCTTGCACAACGGGTTTACCACCTTAGAGAAATATTTGATGAAACGCCGGTAAAACTCCGCGTGGCCTAAGGAACTCCGCACACCCTTCACCAAAGTTGGAGGTAGAAGTTTAGAAATCACCTCAATCTTTGCCTTGTCAACTTCAATTCCATTCTTTGATATTTTGTGGCCAAGGACAATGCCTTCCTCGACCATGAAATGACACTTCTCCCAATTGAGCACCAAATTTGTTTCTTTACATCTTGACAACACTTTATCTAAATTTGCAAGACAATCATCAAAAGAATCTCCAACCACCGAGAAGTAATCCATGAAAACTTCAAGGTAGTCCTCCACCATGTCCGTGAAGATAGCAATCATACAACTTTGAAAAGTCATCGGTGCATTGCACAAACCAAATGGCATTCGCTTGAAGGCAAAAGTACCGTAGGGACATGTAAAGGTTGTTTTCTCTTGATCCTCCAAAGTAATAAGGATTTGGTTGTAGCCCAAATACCCATCAAGAAAGCAATATAATGCACGGCCAGCCAATCTATAAATCATTTGATCTTATAAAGGAAGTGCGAAATGATCCTTCCTAGTGACTTTGTTGAGCTTGCGATAGTCCATACACACTCTCTAACCGGTCACCATTCTTGTAGGAATCAACTCATTCTTGTCATTGGTGACCACCGTCATGCCACCCTTCTTCGAGACACATTGAACCAGAGAAGCCCACGAACTATCGGAAATAGGGTAGACAACCCCGGCATCCAACCACTTTATAATCTCCTTTTTGAAAACTTCTTGCATAGCCTCATTGAGTCTCCTTTGATGTTCAATAGATGGTTTTGTGCCTTCCTCCAAGTTGATCTTGTGCATGAAAAATATGGGGCTTATCCCCCGAATATCTTTTATTGCCAATAGCCTTCTTCTTCTTCTTATGTAGCACTGCCAATGTAGAATCTACTTGCACGTTAGTCAAACAAGAGAAAAGAATAACTGGTAAAGTATAACAAGGGCTAGGAAATTCATACCGAAGAAGTGGAGGCAATGGGTTCAACTCCAAGGTAGGAGGCTCTTCAATAGAAGCCTTTATAGGAGGAGTTGTCCTATTTTCAAGATCAAAAGATAGTTTCCGGGGTACATAATTGTACGACCCCATTCCTTACAAAGAGTTCAAACATTCCATGAATCCATCCATCTCGCCATCATCAAAGTTGAGCAATACGGCCTCCAACATATCACCAATATTGATTGTGGCACTTGTATCATCAACAATAACATCGGTCACAAAATCCACAAAAGAACACTCCTTGTTGCTATTTGGTTGCCGCATGGACTTACACACATGGAATACCACTTTTTCATCACCCACCCGAAAGGTGAGTTCTCCGGCTTCAACATCACAAAGAGAATTTCCCGTAGCAAGGAAAGGTCTTCCAATAATAATCGGCACCTCATAATCAACTTCACAATCTAGAATGACAAAATATCCTTGAAGAATGAATTTATCAACACGAACCAAGACATCTTCAATCACTCCCAAAGGTCTCTTCATGGTACGATCGGCCATTTGCTATCTCATAGAGGTGGGTCTTGGTTGCCCAATTCCCAAGGTCTTGAAAACCGAATAGGGCATCAAATTGATACTTACCCCAAGATCACAAAAAGCTTTAGCAAACTCGGCACTTCTAATTGTACAAGGAATCGTGAAAGCATAGGGATCCTCCAACTTAGTAGCCATTGAATGCACAATTGCAATCACTTGATGAGTGACTTTGATAGTTTCAAAATTCATTAACCGCTTCTTCGTCATGAGATCCTTCATAAACTTTGTATAACCGGACATTTATTCCAAAGCTTCAACTAATGGCACTTTGATTGAGAGACTCTTCATCATTTGAATGAACCTTTTGAATTAATTCTTTCCCTTTTGTTTGGCAAGTCTTTGAGGGTATGGAGGTGGAGGCTTAGGCAATGGTGCCTTAGCCTTTTGCACTACCGGTTCCGGTATGTCAATAATGTGATCCCTAGATGGGTTCACCTCCTCTTGAGTCTCTTCCACACTATCATCAATATTAATCTGAACCTCATCATTTGATTGCACCACATTGTTTGGGACCTCTTCTTGTTGTACAACTTGCTCATCATCCACAAGTTGCTTTTTACTTGAGGTGGGTGCATTCCTTCCTCTTCCACTTCTTATAGTAACGTCCATGGCATGCCCCGTGTTGTTTTCACCCTTTGGATTTACCACTGTGTCACTTGGTAGTTCCCTCTTAGGACAAGAATTTAGAGCTTGAGAGATTAGCCCCATTTGAACTTCTAAGTTGCGGATCAATGTTTGTGTGAGGCAAGTTGGTCATCCGAATCGGCATTCTTTTCCATCATTTGCTTGAACATGTTCTCAATACGCCCTATCTAATTGTTTGAAGAACTAGGACCATGGAAAGTATAAGGAGGCGGGTTGCTCGGTTGTTCATATATCGGGGGCCTTTGAAAACTCGACCCCCCGATAGCTTTGGTTATTGTTCCATCCATCTTGATTGTTACCCCCTCTCCCCCCCCCCCCTCCCCCCAATTTCCTTGATTATTGCCACTCCAATTTCCATGATTGTTGTTGTTATGCCAATTCCCTTGATTGTTTCCACCACTCCAATTTCCTTGGTTGTTAGAATTCCAATTTCCTTAATTGATTTAAGGTCGCATTTGTTGTTGGTTTGGTCCTTGGAAGTTGTTTCGTTGCCCTTGAAAGTTGTTCACATATTACACCTCCTCTTCTTGTTCATTGTAAGAATCGTCTTGATCAAAACCACTATCCTCTTGCACATAATTTTCCACTCGATGTTGCACTTGTGGATCCTTGGTCCTTCTTTTGTTCACCATCATGTTCACTCCCTCCATGGCATTGACTTGTTTAGGATTTTCCACTTGTTGAAGTTGAGCCTTTGCTAATTGATTCATGGTGGTAGTCAATTCGGCGATGATTTGCCCGTGGTCATGCAACTCTTTGTGAAGGTGGATCACGTTGGGATCACCTTGTAGAACATTAGATCGGGATTGCCATGCCGATGATGTTTCCGCCATTTCATCTAAAATCTCACACGCCTCCACATAAGGCGTAGTCATAAAATTTCCACCGGCAAGTTGATTCACCACAAATTGGTTGGTCGTGTTAATCCCACGATAGAAAGTTTGTCGAATCATATTCTCCGTCATATCGGAATATGAATTTATAAACAAACTTTTCCGCCAACTCATCCCAAGTGTGAATGGAATGGTTCGGCAAACATTCCAACCAATCTAAAGCTTTCCCCCGTAGAGAGAAGGGAAAAATCCTTAGCCTCAATGCATCTTCGGAGACATTTATTTGTTTTCTCCCCCAACAAGTGTCCACAAACCCCTTCAAATATTTGTATGTATTTTGACTTGGAGCACCGGTGAAGAAACCTCGTTGCTCTAGCAAAGTGAGAATCATATTGGTGATTTGAAAGTTGCCTGCCCTAATACGGGGAGGGACTATTATACTAGCATATCCTTCATTGGGTAACACCAGTGTGGAGACGCTTGTGGTGGAGGTGGGGGTAGAGCGGGGACATTTTAGTGAGGCACTCGGCCTCTTCTATTGGCTTGAGGTTCAAGAGGAACCTCATCAATTTGCTCATCCTCGACGTCCACATCCCCCAAAGCAATATTTCCGAGCTCATCGTTTGCCATGGTTGTACCTACAATTTCTCAAACAAGTTAGTAACACAAAAAGAAAAGAAGATATTCCAAAAACACACCAAAATATATAGCTAACACCGTTTTTAACTCCCCGGTAACGGCATCAAAAATTGATCACAACCAAAGCATACCTCAATAGAGATATGAAACTATCGTATGCAATAATAGAAACCCAACTAAGAGTCTGGGTCGAATCCACATGGAGCTAAGATAGGAGTTAGGGGGTATATATTTCAATTTGTGCAATTGTATTATCTAAATTACACTTCCATACAAAGATTTATTTTCTATTTCTAATTTTACTCTAATGATTGCAAAAGAAAGGAAGAAGACTAGAGAAAATTATTTTTAAGGTTTTTCCAAATGGATAAAAAGCCTAGGGTTGGACCATGACCTAGGTGTTTGTCTAATGGGATAAAGACTTTAATTCTTGTTTTGTTGATTGGGGTATATTATAGCTATCAACTCTAAAGTACCCACTCAATACCTCTCGGTCAGAGAGTGGTTTTGCCCACTTTGGCTTTCTCAAGACCAAATGGGTATCACCCAAAACAGTTGATAAAAGCTCAATTCGGGTTATTACTATCTCTAGGTTAAACCATTTAATTGGGTTAATCAATCTCTCAATTGACCCAATTCCTTGTTAGCCTAGTTTCCCTAGACTAGGTCCCTATTTCTCAAGTAGAGACTAAGTCAAATAGGCATGAATCAATATTTGCAACCATTAATTCTATAATTGAAGCATGAACTAAACTAAATAATCATCACTCACTCATAAACAAGCACTAAATTAGATACCCATAAGGTTTACACACTAGGGTTGGGTCACAACTCTAGTAAAAGTCTAGCTACTCATAATTGGATTTTGAAGAAAATAAAGAAGAAAAACTAATTAAACTCATAATGAAAGCTTAAAATGATTAAATCTATTGTAAATACACCAAAACAAAGTGAAACTTCCTAAAATAGCAAAGAAAAACGGTTACAACAACTTCAAAGGTTCAAACTTGACCTAATTTTGTGAAACTCGTCTATTAATACAAGGCTAAAAATCTTAGACAAAAATACCCCTCAGGAGTTTCTGCGGCCGCACAATTCCATGTGCGGTCCGCAGAGTTCTTCATCTAACATGAGCTGGAAGTCTGCGACCGTACATTTTTGAACTGTGGCCGCAAGGCAACTTTTCTGTTGTCCGTAGATTTAGGATTGCGGCCTCAAGGCAATCTTCTGCAGTCCACAGATTTAGGACTGCAGCCGCACAATTCATGTGTGGTCCGCACTTTGTGTAAATGTCTGCTACCTTTTTTCTCTTTGTTTGGGGCCGCAGATGGAATTCCGCGGTCCGCAATTTCTTCTGTGGTCGTGGAATTCCTTCTGCGGACCACACATTTGTGTTTTCGCAGCCTTTATTGCCTTGTGCTTCGGACTACTCCTTTTTTAGTCGGATTTCATCTCGGGAGACCAACTTCCAGCATTCCTGCAATTTTCCATATTTTCATTACTTTCGGAAACATAATTCATTGCTTTTAGACTAAAACTACAGCTAAAAGGCGTTAATAAGCAGTCAAAATCCCCACTTATTACCTACGTGTCTAGACAGCTGAAAGTGTATGAGAAGAACTCCTATCCACGACCTCGCGTTAGCAGCTATTGTTCATTCCTTGAAGATCCGGCGGCACTATTTGTACAGTGTCCCTTGTGAGGTCTACACCGATCACCGGAGTCTACAGCATCTTTTCAAACAGAAGGATCTTAACTTGCGGCAGCGGAAGTGGTTGGAGTTTCTTAAGGACTATGATATCACCATTATATATCATCCCAGGAAGGCCAATATAGTGGTCGATGCCTTGAGTCGCAAGGCGTAGAGTTTGGGCAGCTTAGCATATCTACCAGTAGCCAAGATGCCATTAGCCTTGGATGTTCAGGCCCTGGCCAATTAGTTTGTTAATTTGGATGTTTTTGAGCCGAGCCGAATTTTGGCTTGTGTGGTTTCTCAGTCTTCTCTTTATGATCATATTAGAGAGTGTCAGTATAACGACCCCCATCTGCTTGTCCTCAAGGACACAGTTCAGCACGGCGATGCCAAGGAAGTCACTATTGGAGAGGACAGTATATTACGGATGCAGGGCAGGCTATGTGTGCCCAATGTAGATGGCTTGCATAAGTTGATTGTCTAGGAGGCTCATAGTTCACGGTACTCCATTCATCCAGGTACTGCGAAGATGTATCAGGACGTGCGGCAGCACTATTGGTGGAGGCAGATGAAGAAGAACATAATGGAATATGTGGCTCAATGCCTAAACTGTTAGCAGGTGAAGTATGAGCATCAATGGCTTGGTGGACTGTTCGAAGGTTAGAGATTCCAAAGTGGAAATGGGAGCGGATCACTATGGATTTTCTAGTTGGGCTCCCACAGACTCGAATGAAGTTTGATGTAGTATGGTGATTGTGGATAGATTGACCAAGTCAGCTCATTTCATTCCAGTGGCGACTAATTATTCTTCAAAGCAGCTAGCTCAGGTTTATATTCGCGAGATTATCAGGCTTCATGGCGTGCCAGTATCTATCACATCTGACAGGAATACGCAGTCTAAATCACAATTTTGGAGAGTCATACAGCATGAGTTGGGCACGCGGGTGGAGTTGAGTATACCATTTCACCCGCAGACGGACGGATAGTCCGAGCGCACTATTCAGATATTGAAGGATATGCTCTGTGCGTGTGTGATGGATTTTGGGGGTTATTGGGATGAGTTCTTGCCATTTGCGGAGTTTGCCTACAACAACAGTTATCAGTCGACCATTCAGATGGCCCCGTATGTGGCTTTGTATGGTAGGCGGTGCTGGTCCCCGATGGGTTAGATTGAGTCGGGTGAGGCTAGACTATTAGGTACAGATTTGGTTCAGGATGCTTTGGAAAAGGTTAAATTGATTCATGATTGATTTTGTACAGCCTAATCCAGATATAGGATTTATGCGGATCGGAAGGTTCGCGACGTTCCATTCATGGTTGGGGAGCAGGTCTTGCTCCAAGTTTCGCCCATGAAGGGTGTTATGAGGTTCAGGAGGAAGGGCAAGTTGAGCCCTAGGTATATGGGGCCTTTTGAGATTCTTGAGAGGGTTGGAGAGGTGGCTCACAGACTTGCACTACCAGCTAGTCTAGCTACACTTCACCCAGTGTTCCATGTTTCCATGCTCTGAAAGTAGCACGGCGATGGACAAGGATTTATCTTATGTTGAGGAGCCGGTGGCCATTTTGGACAGGCAGGTTCGAAAGTTGAGGTCGAAGAACATCGCTTCAGTGTAGGTTCAGTGGAGGGGTCAGCCAGTCGAGGAGGCAACTTGGGAGACCGAGCATGATATACGTAGCCATTATCCTCATCTTTTCACCACTTCAGGTATGTCTCTATACTTGTTCGAGGACGAACATTTATTTTAAGAGGGGGAGGAAGTAACGACCCGGCCGGTCATTTTGAGAGTATTAGCCCCGATCCCCTATTTATTGTTCCCTCTACTTCATTTTGTGGTTATGTGACTTGTCGAGGCGCTTGGTGTCAGGTTCAGGTGAGTTTCGGAGTGAAATGAGACACATAGTCCCTAAAATAGATGTTTAAGTTGTAGGAGTTGACCGTAGTTTGACTTGTGTAAATATGACTCCGAAATAGAGTTTCGATGGTTCCAATGGCTCTGTATGATGATTTGGGTCTTAGAAGCATGTCCGGATGTTGATTTGGATGTTTGTATATCATTTCGGCATTAATTGACGAAAGTTGGAAATTGGTAGAATTTTGGGAAGTTTGACCGGGAGTGGACATTTTGGATATCAGGGTCGGATTCCGATTTCGAAAGTTGAAATAGGTCTGTAATGTAATTATGATTTTTGTGCAAAATTTGGGGTCAATCAGATGTGATTTGATAGGTTTCGGTATTAGATGTGAAAATTAGAAGTTCAAAGTTCATTAGGCTTGAGTCGACGCGTGATTCACGATTTTAGCGTTGGTTGATGTGATTTGAAGGCTCGACTAGGTTCATATCGTGCTTTAGGACTTGTTAGAGTATTTGGTTGAGGTCTCGGGGGCCTCGGGGTTGTTTCCGATGGTTAACGGATTGAGTTTGGAACTTAAAGAATTGCTGAAGTGCACCAGTTCTGGTGCAATCGCACCTACGTAATTTTAATCGCACGTGCGAGCTAGAAACTGCAAGAGGGCGAGCGTAGAATCTGGACTGTAGAGGGTGGCCAGTGGTCGCAGGTGCGACGAGGAGGTCGTAGAAGCGGAGTTGCTCATGAGGAAAGATGATCGCAAAAGCGAGGAGTGAGGGAGGCTGAGGTGGTCAGGGATTCCACAAAAGCGGACGTGTGGGCGCAGAAGTGCTTCCCCAGATGCAGATTATGGTGCACAGGTACGGAGTATGGGAGCTTAAGGGAGCTCAGCAGATGCGGAGGTTTCACTGCAGGTGCGGTCCCGCAAAAGCGGAATCTTTGTCCGCAAATGCGGAAAGTGCTGGGCAGAGGGGTTAAAAATTGAGGGTTTGCCATTTTCTTCATTTTTTGAGATTTAAAGCTTGGATTAAGGCGATATTTTGAAGGTTTTTCAGAGGGATTGTTGGGATTTGAGCCGTTCGGAGTCGGAAAATTGAGGGAAAGGACTTCTTACTGATTGATTGAGCGTGGTTGACGTAAGTGACTTGTCTAACTTCGTGTGGGGGAAACTCCCCTTAGGATTTGGTACTATAATGGTAATTTTCAATACGTGAAGGTCGTGCACGCGAGGTGACGAGTGTGTACTCTGGCTAAATGTTGAAAATCCTATTTTTTCTAAGTAGTTTCCTTTTATTTCCTTAATTGAGTTACTCTAGCATGTGTAGTCATCATGTTTAGCCTAATTTTATATGTCTACGTATCTCATCTCTTATTTGCAATTTGTACAATATGCTTAGTTGAATTACCTGCTTCCTTGATTCCGTATTCATTATTTAACTGTGAAATTCTTTGCTTGAAATATCATTGTTTAATTTGTTATGTTTTAGTTTTCGTGATTATTGTTGAGGTGATTGTTTGGTTGTGGCACGAGGTTTCCTTCTTGCGGATTGTTATTACGGCACGAGGTTTCTGCCGTACGGATTATTTTTGTGGCATGAGGTTTTTGCCGTGCAGATTGGTTTTGAGACACGAGGTTTCTGCCTTGCGGATTGTTACTGTGGCATGAGGTTTCTGCCGTGCGGATTGTTATTGTGGCACGAGGTTTCTGCCATGCGGTTGTTATTATAAGGAAAGATTGTGAGATATTTACTTTTGGGACTATGAGGCGGTACCTCGGGAGTGCCCCTGTTGATTTTTTTTTACTTGTTGTATTGTTTATTATTGTTGTTGTTCCTTAACTTGTAAGATTCTTGCTTCCTTACTTGTTTTGTCTTCTTGATTTCGTGTTGTTACCTTTCATAAATTTCTATTGTTACACTTCCCTGTCACTTTATTATATCATTATATCTTCTACCTCGTTTCTTATTAGTCCCAGTAGGGCCCTGATCTGACCTCGTCACTACTTTACCGAGGTTAGGCTTGGCACTTACTGGGTACCGTTGTGGTGTACTCATACTATACTTTTACACATGTTTTCTTGCAGATCCAGGTGCATTCTATCAACGTCGATATTAGAGTGTGGTGTTGCTGCTTTGAGACTTCAAGGTACACCTGCCCGCGTCCGCAGGCCTCGGAGTCCTCTTCTATCCCGTCTTTTCCTTGTTTCTTTATGTTTAGATAGAGAGTGATTTTTAGAATATTTGCAACATTGTATCTAGAGCTTGTGACTTATATCTACCGGGTTTTGGGAGTTGTATATACTTTGAGTTGCGGTTTATACTTTATACAGTTGATGATGTTTTGAGCTTTTAGATTATTATTTTAATTATTCTGCATACTTGTTAGGCTTACCTAATCTTAGAGACTAGGTGCCGTCACGATATCCTACGAAAGAAAATTGGGGTCGTAACATTTTTACTTTGAACACAACTTAATTACTTCTTGAAAAGTGTCAAGTTCATTTAATTTCACGTTAGAAACGAACCATCCTTTCTTCTTTACAAATTTATTTTTAATGTGAACTTGTCACCACATCTAAGAATATTATAACTCAAACAACTATTTATGGATAAATATATGCTTATAACGTTGACAATTCCTCTTATCCTACAATAATGTACTATTTCTTTAAAATATTATGCATACAAAGTAACAAAATTATTTTAATGAATAGTAGGCAAAATTAAAGCATATCCATAATACTTTATAATTAATTGCAATAATCCTCTTTTTATTGTTCCATCCTCTTTGAACTGCATGCATATATTATACAACTAATTACCTTTTTAAGTTATTTCATAAAAAAGGTATAAAGGTCATAGAGGAACTGAAATTGAAAAATTTTAGTACTACAAGTTATTACATTATACTTATTTTGTTTGGGTTTCTAAAAATATAAGACTCATGGATCAAATTTACAATAAGGTATATGAGTATTGATGCGGGGCAATTTTTTCGTTATAAAATAATATTATAGAAAAATTTATTTTTTAGTGCAATATTTTTGCTTAATTTCTATGTGTCACTAGGGGAAGAAGAATCTATGTATTATTTTATGTGAGATATAATTAATACATGAATTAAACCATTAAAATAACAAAATGCCCTCATAATCTTCAAAAGTAATTTCTCTATTACATAAATTAAACACCTAACACCATATAATCTCTTGGTTACAATTCTTGCATTACTCGTTCTTCTATTAAAGGGGTCCATTGCATTTTGCACCTTTTGATGTGTGTTCTATTTTACGATATGCAATTATTTTAATTTCTTTATTTCCTTACAAAGTAATAAAATTACTTCGTTTGTAAATTTTTCATAAGGGCGAAACCAAAATACAAATAATATATCCTTTTATTCTTAGATTTATTTATTTTTAGTGTATTGGGGTAATTAGATCGTCCCAAATGTCTCACCTGTCAAGAACAGATAAAAACAAAGGGACTACGAGGAGGGGAAAATGGTAGAAAACTAGGATTTGAGGATGATGTATTTGTGGTTATTTGAATGATGCTCGCCTTTTGTTCGATAAAATGTCCCAAAGTGATAGTGTGGAATGTGATGCTTACTGGCTATGCTAAAGATGAACAACCAGTGAATGATGGAATATCTTAAACATCAATCGTCATGATATCTAGTTAATAATACCTCCAAGAACCCCATGTGCAGCACAATATCAAGAAGATTAAAAAAATAAAAGGTAAAATGGTCTCGTAGCCAATTAAACTTGTACTTGTTTGTCAATCCGGTATACAAACTTGTATATTTTTTATTTGAACACTTCAACTCCGATATTTGTTAACTAATAAACCATTTTGACCGTTGACCATACCTATGTGGAGGCAACATAGCTGACATGACCAAATTGTGTGCAAACCACACTTAAAAAGCGCGTGAATATAATACTTTGATAGAAAAAATATTAAAAAATATATAAATAATGAAAAGATAACAAAAATAAAAAAGAAAAAGAAAACCCAACACTTCCTCCCACCCCCTTCGTCTCCCTCCCCCATCCCCATTTCTTTAGTTCCATATCCAGCCCTCCCAACTGCCCAATTCCATGTCATCTCCCATCCCCTTTCCATTTCTTTCCATTATCAATCTTTACTTGAAAAGGATTAGGGCATCGATCTTGTTCGATCCAATCTGGTCATTACTCCTTTCTTTTTCTTTTTCTTTTTCTTTTTCTTTTTCTTTCTTTAAATTTTTGTGGCAGGAGACATTTAATTGGGTTATTTCTGGTTTGATCTATGCCAGTGGGCTTGGTGGGAAGGAGGTTTGACGGATATGGTGATTAATATGGTTGAAATCAAATGGGTTAGGGGTTTTGGGAGAAAATGGTGGCTAGAAATTAACAAAATGAGTAGGTAGGCACCAAGAGTGGACTATTCGTCGCGGATCAGAGACATTTACCAGTAAGTTCTCCTCCCAACTCGAGTTTTTCGGTGGTCTATGAGTTTCTCGGATTTGGGGCTTTGGTCGGAGGCGTTGCCGGCAATAGTTTCTTTTACTAATTTGGGTTGGCGTGGGGGAGGGGGGAGTTCACTAGATAAGAGAAGTGAAAATAAAATAAAATTTTAATAAATTAAATAAAATGGGACCCACAAATAACACATGTCAAGTAATTAATAGTCTAGCATATGATGTATTTTACATGTCACGGTAATTGATATACACGTTCGGTTGGAGGTATTTATTGGTACTCATCCTGTCAAGTTGGAGTGCTCAAATGAAAAACGTGTAAGCCTGTGTACTAGATTGGCAAACGGGTATAAGTTTAAGTGGCCACGAGGCCATTTTGCCAAAATAAAAATAAAGAGTTGACTTACTTGGCGTGAGGGCCAAGTGCCATCTTAGAAAAAGAGATGAATTAAATAAAAATTTGTTTCTTAATAACTATTTAAGGTCAATAATGGCATTATTTTCTTCACATCCAGAACCTTTCCGTTCTTCAAGATGGCATCAAGCGCTCGAGTCCTTACTAACCAAGATATAAAAAGTAGAGTTGAAGAAGCTAAAAGACTCATTCAACTCGAAAACGAAGCTCGAGCTCAAATTATTAAAAAGTTAGTAGAAAAAAAAAGGTAAACGGACTGCTTGAACTGATTTGTATTCAACTATGTGAACTAAGAACTCAGAAAAATTACAGAGGAAGAAGAAGAAGAGATACACGTAGAAATGAAGTCGGGAAAGAAAAGGGGATTAGATGATCTTGAGAGAGGAGGAAGGAAATTGTATTGTATTCATTTTATTGAATTGATTACATACAATGAGTTGATCATGAGCATATATACATAACAAATCTGCTCTACAGATTCTTTTATCCACGTAACTAACACAAGGTAGTTAATAACTAACTTCCTCATTTCAGTTACAAGTTTACTAAAGTACAGTTTAGTCCCTAGCTTTTATACATTGCAGCTTCAGTCTTCAACACTCCCCCTCAAGCTAGGACTTAGTGAATATGTTCAGTACTCCTAACTTGGAAGTGATACTCATGTTGCACCTTGTTTAATCCCTTAGTTAGGATATCTGCAGGTTGTTCTTTTGTAGAAATATATTGAGTTGAGACGAGGCCTTGAGTTATTTTCTCCCTTATGAAATGAAAATCTATTTCTATATGTTTTGTCTTTTCATGGTAAACTGGATTGGTTGTAATTTGGATTACATATTTGTTGTCACTGTAAATCATAACAGGTAGCTTAAATTCAGCCTTTATCTCTTCCACGAGTCCCAATATCCAAACTAGTTCTGAAACAGTTGATGCCATGCTTCTATATTCTACTTCAGCAGAACTTCTGGATATGGTAGTTTTTTTTTTTCATGAAATTAAAGAGTCACCTAGTTTGATGAGATACCCTGTCACTGATTTTCTTGAGTGTGCACATGCTGCCCAGTCTTTATCATAGTATGCAGTTATTTCTTCTGACTTATTGCTTGACAGTAGAATGCCTCTTCCTGGTTCCTTCTTCGCATATTTGACAATCCTCATAGCAGCATCCATGTGTGATTTCTTTGGTTGATGTAAGTATTGGCTTAGTGTTTGAACACCATATGATATATCAGGTCTAAACATAGTTAAACATAGTAGCTTTCCAATTAATCTCTGGTAGGCATGTTGATCAGTAGGGGAATCAACAGTTGTGTCAGTTCTTGTTTTTGCCAAGTGGCCATCATACTCTTTTGTAGTCAATTTGACATTGATATCCATAGGTGAAGAGGCTGGCTTGGCAGTACTTAATCACAATTCAGAAATAAGCTCCAAAGTGTATTTTCTTTGATGCATTAGTATACCTTGAGTTGTCCTTGCAAACTCAATATCTAGGAAGAACTTTAATTCTCCTCGATCCTTCATTTTAAAGGCTTGTGCAAGTCTGTCCTTTGTGTCTTGAATCAGAGTAAGTGTATCTCCAGTGATGAGCATATCATCAACATACACTAATACTAGAACAACCCCTCGTTGAGTATGTTTCAAGTACAGACTATGGTCATGTTGACTATGTTTGAACCCCATTCTCTGCAGAGCTTCTGATAGTTTTGCATTCCACTGTCTAGGAGCCTGCTTTAGCCCATATAGGGATTTAAGTAGTCTACATACTTATTTATTGTTCTTCCTCCTGAGTCCTAAATCCCTGTGGCAATTTTATATATATCTCATCATCAAGATCACCTTGTAGGAATGTATTATATACATCCATTTGGTGTATGAACCATCTTTTCTGTGCAGCAAGTGTTGGAATTGTTCTAACTGTCATTTTATTTACAACTGGAGAAAATATTTCATGGTAATCTATCCCTTCTTGTTGACTATAACCCTTGGCAACTAGCTTTTCCTTGAATCTTTTAATTTCACCTGTAGACTTGTATTTTACTTTGTAGATCCATTTACAGCCTATAGGTATTTTTCCAGCTGGTAGTGAGGTGATCTCCCATGTATGGTTCTTCTGTAATGCTTCGATTTCATCTTTCATAGCATCTACCCATCTTGGGTCTTTTAATGCTTCAAAGTAAGACTTTGGTTCTGTCACAGTCAAATTTTTTGCAATGTAGGCTTGATGTTGTGGATTTAGTTTATCATAGGTGATGTAGTTAGATATGGCATGAGGTGTTTCCTTTGTGAACATTGAATGACACAAAATCTTTTATCCATATAGGTGGTTGTTTCTCCCTTTCTAATCTTCTTTGATTTACTTATGGTTCTGCAGGAATTTCTGTGTGTGGCTTTACTAGATCACCTTGAGTAGGTAGTTATATTATGTCTTCCTGAAGTATTGATACCGGTGATGGAGATGCAGCTATATTAGCTTCTGGCTCTAAAGTTGTTGAACATATTGTATAGGAATGTCATGTTCTTCAGCTTGATGATCATTAGGACTAGCAATATTAAAGTATTGTTTATCATCTGTAGTATACAATTCTGTGTATAGATATTATTGACCTTGTGTAGTGTCATTGAAAATGGGCTGATTTTGTTATTTGTTTGTACTGAGAGAGAATGGGAAGACAGTTTCTTTGAATATTACATCTCTATCGATGAAAAATTCATTTTTCTCAATGTCATAAAGGAGATAGCCTTTCTGATTTTCTGCATACCCCATATGTACTGCAACTCTTGTTCTAGATAATATTTTGTCAATTTTTTGAACATGTTTAGCATAGAATAGGCACCCTAAGACTCTCAGAAGTTGAATGGATGGCTTTCTTTTGTATAGTTTTTCAAATGGAGACTTGTGTTGTAGTATTGAACTAGGCATTATATTAATAATGTGAACAGCTGCTAGTACACACATTCCCCAGAATCTGATTGGTATAGAAATTTGAAATCTTATTGCTCTAATGACTTCCAAAATGTGTCTATGCTTTCTTTCTGCTACCTCATTTTGTTGGGATGCATAAAAATAGGTCTTTTGATGAATGATCCCCAATTTGCTAAAAACTTCACTACAAACTGAGTTGACAAACTCTAAACCATTATCTGTTCCGACCACCTTTATAGTTCTATCAAATTGTGTTTTAATAAGCTGAACAAATTACTGAATAAGTACGCACACATCAGACTTCAAGGCAAACAGATAAATCCAAGGCATTATTGAGTGATCATCTACTATAGTCAAGAAGTATTTATATCCATCAAAAGTAGAGACTTTATAAGTCCCCCATACATCCATATGAACTTGTTCAAAGCATTTAGTAGTCCTGATACTGCTGGTAGGAAAAGGAAGCCTAGTCTGCTTTGCACATGGACATACTTTGCAATTAGCTAATCTATATGCTATAACTTCTTGAGGAACATATAGAATTTTTTTCATTACAGAAATAGAAACATATCCTAGTCGACTATGCCATAGTTGTATATCAGCTTCTTTATTGTTGATTCTGCAGTCTGAGTCTTGAACATTTAAGCTTGCAATTTTTGTGTCTTCCTTTGCATCAGTCGAAAACAGATATATATCATCCTTTTCTCTACCAACTCCTTTTACCATCCCACTCAAGAGATCCTGGAAAATATAAAATTCAGGGAAGAAAGCAACCGTCCAATTTAGCTCTTTAGTTAGTTTAGATACAGACAAAAAGATTGTACTTAAATTGTGGTAGATGAAAAACATTTGTGATAGTTTCCTTGTTGAACAGACTACTTGTTCCTACATGTGTGTGTGACTAGAGACACATCACCATTAGGTAGAAACAGTTTTTTTGGTATTTCATACCTAATTATAGTATCATTATTCAAGCAGCCTCAAGCTTGACACCATATGACTGGTTGCACTTGTGTCAATTATCCATTCCTAAAGTGTCTTAGTAGTAATGCACTCATTATGCTTACCTGCTCTATTAGCTGAGTAAGTTGATGTTGCTTCTTCTTTGTTTATCATTTGTAGAAGCTGATTGTACTGCTCTTTAGTAAACAATGTAGGGACAGTGTTGGCATTCTGTCCATTAAGAGTGTCTGACTTGTGCTGCATTTTAGAGTAATCCATTCTTGGTTTAGTCGATGGAAAGCTGGCTTGTAGAAAATCATTGTAGCCACCACTCTGACCAGTCTGAGAAGAACAACTGTCCATCTATACATTATAAGCTGCAGATTGCCCAAATTTCCTTTTCTTGAATCAGGAGGGTATCCTACCACCCTATAGCATGTTTCTTTGGTATGCCCCTTAAGTTTGCATATTTCACACTGCAAATTATAGTTTTTCTTGAACTTGTGGTTCTGGTTTCCACTGCCATTTTTGGTGAACATAGCAACTTCATAGTTTCCTGACATTACTGCAGGATTAGCACTTAGGATACCAGTCACATTTTTGACTGACTTTTGGCTTTCATCACTTATAACCATAGAATAGTCTTGGTTTACAGATGGCATTGGACTCATGAGCAAGATTTGGCTTCTTGCCTGGGCATATGAGTCATTAAGCCCTATTAAGAATTGAAACAACTTCAGTTTCTACAGATGCAGTCTAAATTCTTTGGATTTTTCACAGTTGCAGCTAGGAGCAGGAACTAATGCCTCAAATTCTTCCCATAAGTCTTTCAGTTTTGAGAAATAGCTAGACACAAAATTAGTTCCTTGAGATAAAGTAGCAATCTCTTTATGAACGTCAAAGGTTCTTGAACCATCAATTTTGTTAAATCGTTCATGAAATTCTTCCCAAACAGCCTGGGCATTAGTAACATACATAATGCCTCCTAGAAGTCCTTTTTCTATTGAACACATTATCCAAGAAAGAACTATGGCATTAACCCTTTCCCAATGATTTCCCATAGCTTTAGGAAAATCCTCCTTTTTACACGAGTCATCCACAAGTCCTAGTTTATTCCTTCCTAACAGAGAAAGTCTTATTTGATCGAAACCAAATAGAGTAGTTTTCGATACCTGTAAGTTGAAAGTTGATAATTTGTATGAGACTCACATCTGATGGATGAAGAAAAAGAGGGTGACTGTAGTCGATTCCCAGAGAAGCTTGACTGATTCCTCCTCCAGTCACAACAGCATTTGCAATAGCTTCTTGATCTGCAGTATTGCTCATTCTTGTTTCTTTGATTTGGCAGGTCTTTTGTTCTTCAAATGTTTGTGCGGAATTGAATCGATCTTCAAGCTCTGAGGCTTTACTGCTCTGATACCATGAACTGATTTGTGTTCAACTATGTGAACTAAAAACTCAGAAAAATTACAGAGGAAGAAGAAGAAGAAGAAGAGATACAAGCAGAAATGAAGTCCGGGAAGAAAATGGGATAAGATGATCTTGAGAGAGGAGGAAGGAAATTGTGTTGTATTCATTTTATTGAGTTGATTACATACAATGAGTTGATCATGTGTAACGACCTGACTTGTCATTTTAAGAATTTATACCCCGTTCAGTGACTTAAGATCTTGAGCAGCCTTGCAATATATATTATGACCCGCATGTGTGGTCGAGCTTGATTTACGGATGGTTCGGAGTGATTTGGGACACTTAGTCCCTAAGACGGAAGCTTAAGTCTTAGGATTTTGACTGTTGTTAGAACTATGTGAAGATGACTCCAGAATAGAGTTTTGTCAATTTTGTTAGCTCCGTTGGGTGATTTTGGACTTAGGAGCGTGTCCGGACTGTGAATCTGAGGTCTGTAGCCAATTTAGGATATAAATGGTGAAAGTCGAATTTTAGGAGAATTGGATCGGAAGTGGACTTTTTGATATCGGGGTCGGAATCTGATTCCGAAAGTTGGAGTAGGTCCATAATGTCAATTATGACTTGTGTGTAAAATTTAAAGTCATTCCGGATTGATTTGATGTGTTTCGGCACAAGTTATAAAAATTGAAAGTTCAAAGTTCATATATTTTGATTTGGGGTGTGATTCGTCGTTTTAATGTTGTTTGAGCTGATATGAGAATTCGACTATGTTCGTATGATATTTTAGGACTTGTTGGTGTATTTGGTTGAGGTCCCGGGGGCCTCGGGTGTATTTTGGGGTGGTTTCGGATCATTTCGGGCTGCTTCGGAACTGCTGTATCTAGTATCCGACTTCCTTCTTCGTGAACGCGAAGAGGAGTTTTGAGGCTGCTGGGATTTGGCCTTCACGAATGCGAAGGAGGGCTTGCGAATGCGAGGGGCCAGTCGCGAACGCGTAGAAGGAAGGAGGGGACTGGGCCTGGAGTCATCAGCCTTCGCGAACATGAAGCTTCAATCGCGAACGCGAAGCAGTAGGACCTGAGTGCATCGCGAACGCGAGAGCTTGAACGCGAACGCGATGATATGCATGGCAAGCCTTCGCGAACGTGACGATGGTAACGTGAGCGCGAAGACGAATTTGAGGCAGCAAGTTTTTGGCCTTCGCGAACGTGAGACAGAGGTCACGAACGCGAAGAAGGCCTATCTGGGCAGAATTAAAAGTCCCAAAAACGGGGGTTTGAGTTCATAACTCAAAATCTAATTTGGAGCTCGGTAGAAGGCGATTTTTGGAGAGATTCTTGTATGGGTGTTTGGAAAAAGTAATTCTTATCCAGTTTTGATTAATTTCCATGATTATGTCTTTGAATCCATTATTTAATTCGGATTTAACGAAGGAAAAATCAATTTTTTTGTAAAATCTTTCAAAAACAAAAATTTAAGATTTGGAAGTTGAGTTGTTATTGGAATTCGATAATATTAGTATGGTTAAACTCGTATCGGAATGGGTGTTCGAATTTCATAAAAATTAAGTCAGGTTCCGATAGGCGGGTCCCGCGTTGACTTTTAGTTGACTTTTTGGAATAAATTTTTAAGTCGACGTATTATTATCCGAAATTATTTTCGATGAATTTTAATGAAGTTATACAATTAATTTGGATAGATTTTGAGCTGTCCTGAGGTCAATTCAAGCAAGAAGGTGATTTTGGAATATCGGCATAACTTCAAAAAGGTAAGTGTCTTGCTTAACCTCGAGTGGGAGAATTACCCCTTAGGCATCGAGTCTTATGTGCCATTTGTGAAATGTGAAAAGCCGTATACACGAGGTGACGAGTACGTACTCGGCTTATATGTATAAATTTTATTGAGTTAAAGTCCTGAGCATATTGTGTGGTAAATTGGGTAATTGTTGGTATATATTTAATCATCTAATTATCGTGCCTAAATCCTTGTTGTTGTTGAATCTGTTGTTATATGACAATTTGATGTGATTGTTACTTGATTATTTATGTAATTCTGTGAATTTGTTGGTTTGATAATTATTGGAATTTAATTTCATTATGGATTTTTCCTCTGCAAATAATTAATTAAATGAGCTTAAGAAGAGGTATTTATATAATTATTGAAAATTTGAATTTAATGAAGACTTTGCTCTATGATGAGTAATTTCTATCTCTATTGATTGTTTTTGGGTATTGTACACGTTGTATGGAGCTTTTGGCTATTTGTTGTGAAATTAATTGACTTGGTTGTAACTTTGGAATTTGGTTGTGTCCATTGGGCAAATTGTGATATGAATTGATTTTGTTATGTTGCTGTGATAATTACCCATGTAAATTATTGTGTTGTGTGAGTTGTTATTATGGGGAGATAAGGGTGGCATTTCACCGTTGATATTATATGGTTATAAGGGTGGCATTTCACTGTTGTGTTTGTTGGAATATTGTCTGGACGGGGCGATAAGTGTGGCTATAGGAGCGATAAGGGTGGCTATTGGTATTGTCTGAGCGGAGTGATAAGGGTGGCTATAGGAGTGATAAGGATGGCAATAGAAGCGATAGGGGTGGCTATTGTCAGGGACGATATGTGATGATGTGGGATTGTGGGGTTGATAATTTTCATGTGATGTTGTGATTTTCTTATGTTTACTTTTATACCTTGTGCAATTTGTATTGTGGTTGGTAAATTGATAATAATTTGATTTATGTTGAAATTGAGAGCCTGTGGCTATTGCTGGGCGGTTTATAAAATGAAATGTGGGCACGAGGTGCCGTAGGTAAATAATGAGGATATTTGGCACGTGAATTATCCGTGCAGTTGTGATATGAAATATGGGCACGAGGTGCTGTGATGAAATGATAATGATAATGATAAAGTAGCAATCTCTTTATGAACGTCAAAGTTTCTTGAACCATCAATTTTGTTAAATCGTTCATGAAATTCTTCCCAAACAGCCTGGGCATTAGTAGCATACATAATGCCTCCTAGAAGTCCTTTATCTATTGAACACATTATCCAACAATGAACTATGGCATTAACCCTTTCCCAATGATTTCACATAGCTTTAGGAAAATCCTCCTTTTTACACGAGTCATCCACAAGTCCTAGTTTATTCCTTCCTAACAGAGAAAGTCTTATTGATCGAAACCAAATAGAGTAGTTTTCGATACCTGTAAGTTGAAAGTTGATAATTTGTATGAGACTCACATCTGATAGATGAAGAAACAGAGGGTGACTGTAGTCGATTCCCAGAGAAGCTTGACTGATTCCTCCTCCAGTCACAGCAGCATTTGCAATAGCTTCTTGATCTGCAGTATTGCTCATTCTTGTTTCTTTGATTTGACAGGTCTTTTGTTCTTCAAATGTTTGTGCGGAATTGAATCGATCTTCAAGCTCTGAGGCTTTACTGCTCTGATACCATGAACTGATTTATGTTCAACTATGTGAACTAAAAACTCAGAAAAATTACAAAGGAAGAAGAAGAAGAAGAGATACAAGCAGAAATGAAGTCAGGGAAGAAAAGGGGATTAGATGATCTTGAGAGAGGAAGAAGGAAATTGTGTTGTATTCATTTTATTGAACTGATTACATACAATGAGTTGATCATGTGTAACGACCCGACTTGTCATTTTAAGAATTTATAGCCCGTTCAGTGACTTAAGGTCTTGAGCAGCCTTGCAATATATATTATGACCCGCGTGTGTGGTCGGGCTTGATTTACGGATGGTTCGGAGTAATTTGGGACACTTAGTCCCTAAGACGGAAGCTTAAGTCTTAGGATTTTGACCGTAGTCGGAACTATGTGAAGATGACTCCAGAATGGAGTTTCGTCGGTTTTGTTAGCTCCGTTGGGTTATTTTGGACTTAGGAGCGTGTCCGGACTGTGAATCTGAGGTCTGTAGCCAATTTAGGCTTGAAATGGCGAAAGTCAAATTTTAGGAGAATTGGATCGGAAGTAGACTTTTTGATATCGGGGTCGGAATCTGATTCCGGAAGTTGGAGTAGGTCCATAATGTCAATTATGACTTGTGTGTAAAATTTGAAGTCATTCCGGATTGATTTGATGTGTTTCGGCACAAGTTATAGAAATTGAAAGTTCAAAGTTCATAGATTTTGATTTGGGGTGTGATTCATCGTTTTAATGTTGTTTGAGCTGATATGAGAATTCGACTATGTTCGTATGATGTTTTAGGACTTAGTGGTGTATTTGGTTGAGGTCCCGGGGGCCTCAGGTGTATTTTGGGGTGGTTTCGGATCATTTCGGGCTGCTTCGAAACTGCTGTATCTAGTATCTGACTTCCTTCTTCGTGAACACGAAGAGAGTCACGCGAACGCGAAAGGGAGTTTTGAGGCTGCTGGGATTTGGCCTTCGCGAACGCGAAGGTATGCCTGAAGAACCTACGCGAACGCGAGGGGCCAGTCGCGAACGCGTAGAAGGAAGGAGGGGACTGGGCCTGGAGTCATCCGCCTTCGCGAACGCGAAGCTTCAATCGCGAACGCGAAGCAGTAGGACCTGAGTGCATCGCGAACGCGAGAGCTTGAACACGAACGCGATGATATGCATGGCAGGCCTTCGCGAACGCGACGATGGTAACGTGAACGCGAAGAAGAATTTGAGGCAGCGAGTTTTTGGCCTTCGATGTATTTTAATGAAGTTATACAATTAATTTGGATAGATTTGAGCTGTCCTGAGGTCAATTCAAGCAAGAAGGTAATTTTGGAATATCGGCATAACTTCAAAAAGGTAAGTGTCTTGCTTAACCTCGAGTGGGAGAATTACCCCTTAGGCATCGAGTCTTATGTGTCATTTGTGAAATGTAAAAAGCCGTGTACACGAGGTGACGAGTACGTACTCGGCTTATATGTATAAATTTTATTGAGTTAAAGTCCTGAGCATATTGTGTGGTAAATTGGGTAATTGTTGGTATATATTTAATCATCTAATTATCGTGCCTAAATCCTTGTTGTTGTTGAATCTGTTGTTATATGACAATTTGATGTGATTGTTACTTGATTATTTATGTAATTCTGTGAATTTGTTGGTTTGATAATTATTGGAATTTAATTTCATTATGGATTTTTTCTCTGCAAATAATTAATTAAATTAGCTTAAGAAGAGGTATTTATATAATTATTGAAAAATTGAATTTAATGAAGACTTTGCTCTATGATGAGTAATTTCTATCTCTATTGATTATTTTTGGGTATTGTACACGTTGTGTGGAGCTTTTGGCTATTTATTTGTGAAATTAATTGACTTGGTTGTAGCTTTGGAATTTGGTTGTGTCCATTGGGCAAATTGGGATATGAATTGATTTTGTTATGTTGCTGTGATAATTTTCCATGTAAATTATTGTGTTGTGTGAGTTGTTATTTTAGGGAGATAAGGGTGGAATTTTACCGTTGATATTATGTGGTTATAAGGGTGGCATTTCACTGTTGTGTTTGTTGGAATATTGTCTGGGCGGGGCGATAAGTGTGGCTATAGGAGCGATAAGGGTGGCAATAGGAGCCATAAGGGTGGCTATTGGTATTGTCTGAGCGGAGTGTTAAGGGTGTCTATAGGAGTGATAAGGATGGCAATAGAAGCGATAAGGGTGGCTATTGTCAGGGACGATATGTGATGATGTGGGATTGTGGGGTTGATAATTTTCATGTGATGTTGTGATTTTTTTGTGTTTACTTTTATACCTTGTGCAATTTGTATTGTTGTTGGTAAATTGATAATAATTTGATTTATGTTGAAATTGAGAGCCTGTGGCTATTGCCGGGCGGTTTATAAAATGAAATATGGGCACGAGGTGCCGTGGGTAAATAATGAGGATATTTGGCACGTGAATTATCCGTGCAGTTGTGATATGAAATATGGGCACGAGGTGCTGTGATGAAATGATAATGATAATGATAAAGTAGAAATCTCTTTATGAACGTCAAAGGTTCTTGAACCATCAATTTTGTTAAATCGTTCATGAAATTCTTCCCAAGCAGCCTGGGCATTAGTAGCATACATAATGCCTCCTAGAAGTCCTTTTTCTATTGAACACATTATCCAAGAAAGAACTATGGCATTAACCCTTTCCCAATGATTTCCCATAGCTTTAGGAAAATCCTCCTTTTTACACGAGTCATCCACAAGTCCTAGTTTATTCCTTCCTAACAGAGAAAGTCTTATTGATCGAAACCAAATAGAGTAGTTTTCGATACCTGTAAGTTGAAAGTTGATAATTTGTATGAGACTCACATCTGATGGATGAAGAAACAGAGGGTGACTGTAGTCGATTCCCAGAGAAGCTTAACTGATTCCTCCTCCAGTCACAGCAGCATTTGCAATAGCTTCTTGATCTGCAGTATTGCTCATTCTTGTTTCTTTGATTTGATAGGTCTTTTGTTCTTCAAATGTTTGTGCGGAATTGAATCGATCTTCAAGCTCTGAGGCTTTACTGCTCTGATACCATGAACTGATTTGTGTTCAACTATGTGAACTAAAAACTCAGAAAAATTACAGAGGAAGAAGAAGAAGAAGAAGAGATACAAGCAGAAATGAAGTCCGGGAAGAAAATGGGATAAGATGATCTTGAGAGAGGAGGAAGGAAATTGTGTTGTATTCATTTTATTGAGTTGATTACATACAATGAGTTGATCATGTGTAACGACCTGACTTGTCATTTTAAGAATTTATACCCCGTTCAGTGACTTAAGATCTTGAGCAGCCTTGCAATATATATTATGACCCGCATGTGTGGTCGAGCTTGATTTACGGATGGTTCGGAGTGATTTGGGACACTTAGTCCCTAAGACGGAAGCTTAAGTCTTAGGATTTTGACTGTTGTTAGAACTATGTGAAGATGACTCCAGAATAGAGTTTTGTCAATTTTGTTAGCTCCGTTGGGTGATTTTGGACTTAGGAGCGTGTCCGGACTGTGAATCTGAGGTCTGTAGCCAATTTAGGATATAAATGGTGAAAGTCGAATTTTAGGAGAATTGGATCGGAAGTGGACTTTTTGATATCGGGGTCGGAATCTGATTCCGAAAGTTGGAGTAGGTCCATAATGTCAATTATGACTTATGTGTAAAATTTAAAGTCATTCCGGATTGATTTGATGTGTTTCGGCACAAGTTATAAAAATTGAAAGTTCAAAGTTCATATATTTTGATTTGGGGTGTGATTCGTCGTTTTAATGTTGTTTGAGCTGATATGAGAATTCGACTATGTTCGTATGATGTTTTAGGACTTGTTGGTGTATTTGGTTGAGGTCCCGGGGGCCTCGGGTGTATTTTGGGGTGGTTTCGGATCATTTTGGGCTGCTTCGGAACTGCTGTATCTAGTATCCGACTTCCTTCTTCGCGAACGCGAAGAGAGTCACGCGAACGCGAAGAGGAGTTTTGAGGCTGCTAGGATTTGGCCTTCGCGAACTTGAAGGAAGGCTTGCGAACGCGAGGGGCCAGTCGCAAACGCGTAGAAGGAAGGATGGGACTGGGCCTGGAGTCATCAGCCTTCGCGAACGCGAAGCTTCAATCGCGAACGCGAAGTAGTAGGACCTGAGTGCATCGCGAACGCGAGAGCTTGAACGCGAACGCGATGATATGCATGGCAGGCCTTCGCGAACGCGACGATGGTAATGTGAACGCGAAGAAGAATTTGAGGCAGCGAGTTTTTGGCCTTCGCGAATGCGAGACAGAGGTCACGAACGCGAAGAAGGCCTATCTGGGCAGAATTAAAAGTCCCAAAAACGGGGGTTTGAGTTCATAAATCAAAATCTAATTTGGAGCTCGGTAGAAGGCGATTTTTGGAGAGATTCTTGTATGGGTGTTTGGGAAAAGTAATTCTTATCCAGTTTTGATTAATTTCCATGATTATGTCTTTGAATCCATCATTTAATTCGGATTTAATGAAGGAAAAATTAATTGTTTTGTAAAATCTTTCAAAAATAAAAATATAAGATTTGGAAGTTGAGTTGTTATTGGAATTCGATAATATTAGTATGGTTAAACTCGTATCGGAATGGGTGTTCGAATTTCATAAAAATTATGTCAGGTTCCGATAGGCGGGTCCCGCGTTGACTTTTAGTTGACTTTTTGGAATAAATTTTTAAGTCGACGTATTATTATTCGAAATTATTTTCGATGAATTTTAATGAAGTTATACAATTAATTTGGATAGATTTGAGCTGTCCTGAGGTCAATTCAAGCAAGAATGTGATTTCGGAATATCGGCATAACTTGAAAAAGGTAAGTGTCTTGCTTAACCTCGAGTGGGAGAATTACCCCTTAGGCATCGAGTCTTATGTGCCATTTGTGAAATGTGAATAGCCGTGTACACGAGGTGACGAGTACGTACTCGGCTTATATGTATAAATTTTATTGAGTTAAAGTCCTGAGCATATTGTGTTGTAAATTGGGTAATTGTTGGTATATATTTAATCATCTAATTATCGTGCCTAAATTCTTGTTGTTGTTGAATAAGTTGTTATATGACAATTTGATGTGATTGTTACTTGATTATTTATGTAATTCTGTGAATTTGTTGGTTTGATAATTATTGGAATTTAATTTCATTATGGATTTTTTCTCTGTAAATAATTAATTAAATGAGCTTAAGAAGAGGTATTTATATAATTATTGAAAATTTGAATTTAATGAAGACTTTGCTCTATGATGAGTAATTTCTATCTCTATTGATTGTTTTTGGGTGTTGTACACGTTGTGTGGAGCTTTTGGCTATTTATTGTGAAATTAATTGACTTGGTTGTAGCTTTGGAATTTGGTTGTGTCCATTGGGCAAATTGTGATATGAATTGATTTTGTTATGTTGCTGTGATAATTTCCCATGTAAATTATTGTGTTGTGTGAGTTATTATTTTGGGGAGATAAGGGTGGCATTTCAGCGTTGATATTATGTGGTTATAAGGGTGGCATTTCACTATTGTGTTTGTTAGAATATTGTCTGGGCGGGGCGATAAGTGTGGCTATAGGAGCGATAAGGGTAGCAATAGGAGCGATAAGGGTGGCTATTGGTATTGTCTGGGCGGAGTGATAAGGGTGGCTATAGGAGTGATAAGGATGGCAATAGAAGCGATAAGGGTGGCTATTGTCAGGGACGATATGTGATGATGTGGGGTTGTGGGGTTGATAATTTTCATGTGATGTTGTGATTTTCTTGTGTTTACTTTTATACCTTGTGCAATTTGTATTGTTGTTGGTAAATTGATAATAATTTGATTTATGTTGAAATTGAGAGCCTGTGGCTATTGCCGGGCGATTTATAAAATGAAATGTGGGCACGATGTGCCGTGGGTAAATAATGAGGATATTTGGCACGTGAATTATCCGTGCAGTTGTGATATGAAATATGGGCACGAGTTGCTGTGATGAAATGATAATGATAATTGGCACGTGAATTGTCCGTGCAGTTGTGATATGAAATGAGGGCACGAGGTGCCCGGGAAATATGATGATTTAATTATGGGCACGAGGTGCCGTGAAAATATGAAAAAGGGCCGAGACCCATATTTTTGTGATTATGAAATGAGGTGTCACATGGTAACTTTTTAATTGAAAGAATTATATTCAAAATATTTATTTGGAACGATTTTTACTTAGAAAGTATTATATGAAAGAATTGTATTTGAAAGATATTTATTTGAGGAAATTATATTTTAAAAGATTTATTGAAAGAATTATATTTAAAAAATAATTATTTGAGAAAATTATATATGTAAGAGAGTTATCTGGAAGAATTATATGTGAAAGACATTTATTTGAAGGATTTGATTTAATTGGGTGTAATTGTGTTTATTAATTGTTGAGTGATATTAATGGTAGTCTTGTTGTCTGTTGTGCATATCACTGGTTGTTTTATCCTGCCATTATTATTATTTGTTTCCTATTATTTTGTATATTATATTGCACATGTTATTAGACTAGTGAGTGTCTTGACTGTACCTCGTCTCTACTCCATTGAGGTTAGTCTTGATACTTATTGGGTACCGACCGTGGTGTACTCATACTACACTTCTATATATTTTTGTGCAGAGTCAGGTATTTGAGACATCGGACTTGAGAAGAGTTTAAGTCAGATCGTAAGAATTCAAGGTAGAGCTGCTTGGTCGTCGCAGTCCCTTTGAGTCTTTTCATTTCATTGTACTGTTAATTTTAATCAAACAGTATTGTATATTCCGTCCTCGTGATCATTCCATGTATTCAGTTAGAGTTTGTGACTCAGTACTACCAGTCTTGGGAGGTTGTGTATTGTAATTATTTCCGCTGTTAGTTTCAAAAATAAATGACTCTAAAAATGTAATTGAAATCGGCTTACCTAATCTTAGAGATTAGGTGCCATCATGACGCCTGTGGTGGGATTTTGGGTCGTGACATCATGAGTATATATACATAACAAATCTGCTCTACAGATTCTTTTATCCCTATAACTAACACAAGGTAGTTAATAACTAACTTTCTGATTTCAATTACAAGTTTACTAAAATACAGTTTAGTCCCTAGCTTTTATACGTTGCAGCTTCAGTCTTCAACACTGCTCTAATCTCCCTCCCCCTTTCTCTGATATATTTTATCCGTTTCATCTTATGTGTCGGTAATTGATTGTACATAGAATTTAAGAAAGAAAAAAATCTTTGGAGCTTGTGATCATACGTTCTTGTAGCTATAAAAGCATGTCACTAAAGGTAAAATAAAAAGTATAAATTTCAAATTTATATAAATGTGTCATTATTTTTTAACGACTAATTAAAAAAAAAGAGTGACACATAAAATATAAATGATGGTTGACGTGTTCTCTTAATTGTTTAATTTGCTAGAGTTTTGTCATTATGCAGTGACCTAATAGAATTTAGGAAAAGTGATACTTATAATTATTCTAAAGTGATACTAATACTTATAGATAAATTTATTTATTTCTATCCCTGAAAGTTCTGCCGTCCTTTTTCAGTTTTGGGTCCTTTTTGTTTTTTCCTTTCCGTGTGTACATATATAGAATTTGTCACCCCAAAAGAAAAAGAGGCTGTATTCATAATTATAAGTTGATACAAATTGGCAGAACATAAGGTTGAGCAATCACGACAAATTCGTATTCACGTTTCATTACAAAAGGAAAAATTATGGGAGTCTTTTCATTCCTGTGGCTCGGACTAAAAGACCTTAATTAACACTCCTTGTTGCTGGTGAAAAACGTGCATCTCTACATACTTTTAAACAAATAAAATATTAATTATTGATCGGTCCACGAGCCAAGGGCAAGATAGACTTTAGCTGGAGAAAGTCTCAACTACTTAAATTTAAATTCTCTATAGATATATCAGAACACGTTATAGAAATATCATTTTGTTATCCATGATTTTTGGGTGAATATTATATTATCATTATTGACGTCATTAATATTGAATTATTTTAATTGCTTCATCAAAGGGTTTAAATTATTTGAATTAGATATTTCTATATGTTTATTTCAAGTGTTACGATACGCCACTTCCATTGTACGTGAGCATAGTGGAATCAACTGGTTTTCTCAAAAAGAGTTTTATTATTTATTCTGTAGGCTGAATCATTGTGCGAGAGGCTAACTTTATTTTTATCTTTCTTCATATAAGTTTATCTCTATTATGTTTCCTATCATTTGTGTTTTAATATATATGTCAGTCCGAAGGAATTCATGTAATCATCATTTTCATTATTGTTTTTAATCCCTTATTTATAGTCTATGCTCTCTATATATGTAACGACTCGACCGGTCGTTTTAATCATTTACACTTCGCTCGGTAGTTTACGGGCGTGAGTAGCTTCGTATGATGTATTTTGACTTGTGTGAATCGTCGGTTTTGGTTTTCAGGTTATTCGGGACTGATTTGGAAGAATGATTCGCAACTAGAAAGCTTTAAATTTGAAAGAGTTGACAAAGTTTGACATTAGCATTTGACCTCGGATTGGAATTTTGATGGTTCTGTTAGCTCCGTTGGGTGATTTTGGACTTAGGAGCGCGTCCGGATTGTGATTTGGAGGTCCGTGGTTGAATTTGGCTCGAAATGGCGAAAGTTAAAATTTTAGAAAGTTTAACCGGGAGTGGACTTTTTGATATCGAGATCGGATTCCGATTCCGAAAGTTGGAGCAGGTCTATAATGTCGAATGTGACTTGTCTGCAAAATTTGAGGTCAATCGGGCGTGATTTGATAGGTTTCGGCACCAGTTGTGAAAGTTTGAAGTTTCAAAGTTCATTGATTTTGAGTTGAGGTATGATTCATCGTGTTGATGTTGTTATGTGTATTTTAAGGCCTCGAGTAGGTCTGTATTGTGTTACGGAACTTGTTGGCATGTTCGGACGGAGTCCCGAGGGGCTCGGGTGAGTTTCGGACGAGGCTCGGATTATTTCATTGCATTTTTGGATTTTTGCTAGCTGCTGGGTCTGGTGTGATCGCACCTGCGGCTGGTTTGCGCAAGTGCGATGGTCGTAGAAGCGACAAATGAGTCACAAAAGCATGAAGGGGAGTTGGGCGTGAGGATCGCAGGTGCGGGTGCTTGGACGCACCTGCGCAACCGCAGATGCGGTTCAAGTGCGCAAAAGCGCAATCGTAGAAGCGGCTTCAAGACCGCAGGTGCGAGGGATTGCTGGGTCAGTTGTTTTCGCAGAAGCGAAGTTTTTACCACAAAAGCGGTGGTGGCAGATACGACGAATTGTCCGCAAATGCGAAATCGCTGGGCAGAAGCTATATTATCGAGGGTTTTGGTTCTTTCTTCATTTTGGGAGTTATGGAGCTCGGATTGGGACGATTCTTGAAGTAATTTTCACCATATGAATTGGGGTGAGTGTTATCTACTTGGTTTTGGTTATATTTCATGAATCTACCTTTGTTTTTGGTAATCGGATTGTGAATTTTAAAGAGGAAATTGGGGGTTTTGGTCTAAAGTTTCATAATATGAATTTTTGAGTTTTGAACATCGAATTGGAGTCGGATTTGAGTGAAACTAGTATGGTTGGACTCATAATTGAATGGGTTGTTAGATTTTATAAATTTTGTAGGGTTCCGAGGTACGGTCCCGGCTTGGACTTTTGGCCGATTTTGGGCTTTTGATTCAAGATTTGATCTTTTTTTTATCGGGATTGGTTCCTTTAGCATTATTTGATGTATTTGAGTTGTTTTTAGTTAGTTTCGAGCAGTTCGGAGGTTGGAACACGCGAGATGGTATTTTGGAGCATCGCTTGGCTTGCTTGGTGTTGGAATTGACTTGTTCGAGGTAAGTAACTCTTCTAATCTTAGAGCTGAGGGTATAAACCCTGAATATACGTATTATGTGAATTGTTTGGAGGTGACACATATGCTAGGTGACGGGCGTGTGGGCATACACCATAGAATTGTGACGTAATTATTTCCGTGAAATTCTGTAGTCAAATAAATCTTGGCATTTTCCATGCAGTTTTATGTGTTAAAGAAATTGAGCTGCGAATCATATTAAAAATCATACTGAGGCTATGTGCCAGTATTATTGAGACCCACAGAGGTCATATTGCTGTAAATTATTTGTTTAAATTGAAATTTCATACTCAGTCATATTCATTTCATTGCATATCATATCTCAGTCTCTATTGTTATCGATTGATGCATCATATCATCATTTTGGGCTAGTTTCATGACATTGTGAACCTGAGAGATTAATGACTGAGTGAGGCCGAGGGCCTGATTGTAAGGATAATTATAGGATCGGGTTGCACGCCGCAGCAGGCTATATTGCCTTTATATATGTTATTATTATTATATGGATCGGGCTGCCCGCCTGCAGCAGGCCTTATAAGCTTTATATAGCACGTGAGTTGTCCGAGCAGCACGTGAATTGTCCGTGCGAATCTATTGATACTATAGCACGTGAGTTGTCCATGCAGCACGTGAGTTGTCCATGCGGTTTATAGCGCTTGGTCTGAAGGAGCCCCTCCGGAGTCTGCACACCCCTAGTGAGCGCGGTTGATATTATTGAGAGATGGATCTTCCCTGGGCATAGATCTTGTCCGAAGCATTATATGCCTGGAGATGGATCTTCTCCACGGGTTGGATTGGCCCTACTCGATACTGAGTGACTGATGATCAGCTGATGTGTATATTCCGGGATGGATTTTTCCTGGGCCGGATTGGCCATATACAGTACCGAGTGATTGAGCATGATGAGTGGAATGTGTGAGAAAGTGAGATTGAGTACTCTGAGAGTGTGAGTACATGAGTTCATTGCTGAGATACATTGCATTGACATGCACACATGACATACAGGCATAGAGATATATTTTTCTCATGTTGTACGGTATCACGTCATTCATGACTTCTCACACATGTTGATATATGGGCATAATGATGCATTTATTTTACACTGGCTATCTGGAAAGAAAATGAGACATCTTATTTATTATTGAAAGGATTTTTGGAAAAATTACTGTTTTCAAACTTACTTATATTTTTGGTAAACAATTTAGATTTTCACTGATACACTAGAAAGGCAGAATTATTTTCATAAATCATGATATAGTTGAGCATTTATTCTTTGAATTACTTCTTTTATTACTCGCTTTATGTTATTATGAACTGTTGTTGGTTATTGGAGCTGGACTCTGACCTTGGTACAAGCTCGTCACTACTTTCAACCTAAGGTTAGGTTTGTTACTTATTGAGTACATGGGGTCGGTTGTACTCATACTACACTTCTGCACCTTGCGTGCAGATGTTGGCTGTTGATGTTGCTGTGTTCGATGGGAGCTGGCTTGAAGATGTATCTGCGTCCGGATGTAGTTGTCTCTTGTTCGTGGTAGCCTTAGATCTATTAAAAAAAAAATTATTTATGTACTTTTCAAACAGACGATGTATTTATTTCATTTCAGCTTGTAAATTCTATTCTTAGAAGCTCATGATTTGTACTACCAGTCCTTGGGGAATGTATAAGATTCAGATATTTCTTTACTTAATCGCTTTATTAATTGTTATTGGAATTGGTTAGTGATTAATTGACTTACCTAGCAGGTTGGGTTGGGTGTCATCGCGACTAGATGGATTTTTGGGTCATGACAATATATATAGTCAGATAAATACATTTTACTTGGAATATAGAGTTAGGCGTAAACAGAGGAAAAATGCTTACAAAACACAATATAATACATAATTGGGGTGAAAGATTTCCCAGTTCGAAAGAAAAACAAGAGCTTGATGAACCTTTGTCTGTAAGTTGTCTTTTGTCTTATTTTTCTTTTCATTTTACACTTTGATTCAAAGGCTAATTGGATAACTTTATCAAATTATTATATAATTTTCCTTCTGTAAATGACAGATTAAGACTTTGTGTTACGAGACACAACATGGACCATGGTCGTAAAACTTTGGCTGATGAGAAGAGCATTTTAAGGGAGATGAGGAGAGCAAAGGAAACAGGAAAAGAAGTTGTCTGTGCCAAAGACACAAAATTAAATCAAAATCAGGTAACAACATTTTGTACGAAAATTAGTTAACATGTGGAAGGTTTTTAAAAATATGGATTAATGTCGGAAATGTTCTTTTAAATTTAGATTTATTATTAATTTAATAATCTCGATCTTTTTAAACAGTAAAAACAATTGTTTTATGATATTAATTGTTTTATGATTCTTTTGGAAATTAACACCTAGACTCGGAGTGTTACAGGTCAAATTCGCTGAAATACAAATTAAAAGGAGGCAGAAGAGAACTTTCGATCTCACTGTGGAGAACCTCAAGAGAGAAATGGAATCTATTAAAAATGACATAAAATCTTTGGAAAAAAGTTTAGATGGCATAAATCAAAAGAAAGGGAAAATATATGCTAGCATTCTTGAGCTCGAAAGGCAAAAAACTACACATCATCATTAATGAAGTACTTTTATATAAGTTGTTCATTTTCCAGTTTATACGTCAATTTTTGTAATTTTAGCTATTTTTTCTAGTGGAAATTTGGTTGTTGTAATATTTTGATAGTGTTATTTTCAAACTTCTTGAGCTCTCCAATTGTACCCCATAATAAAACTAAATATTCTTGATAATCCTATTGTTGATCGATATTTATATATTTATTTTGTCAAATACGTATGCAGTCCCTTAACTTTGCCTGACTTTTCAAAAATGCATGAACTCAAATATGAACTCGAATTAGTACCTAATGGTAGAATTAGGGGTTTGGGTAGAAACTAGGGATTTCGGAAATTTGGGGATTTAGACCTCAATTTGAGGTCGGATTCCAAAACCAATTATATATCCGGGCTCGGGGGTGAATGAGTAAATGGATTTTAAACCGAACCTCGATTTTTTATCAAGCGGGCCCGAGGTCGATTTTTTGACTTTTTGGAGGAAAATTTAATTTATGCAATATAATTGATTCCTTTAGCAATATTTGATATTATTAAGTCATTTTTGAATAGATACGAGTGGTTTGGAAGTGAATTCTAATGAAAAAGTTGTGATTGAGAATTAAGTGACCTTCGGAGCAAGGTAAATGTTGTGTCTAACTTTGACTTGAGGGAATTAGGGATCTCAGACTATTTTATTATGTGAAATTCATGTGAGCGGCATATATGTGAAGTGACGAGTACTTATGCACTGCCAATTTACCTGTTTTTCATGTTTCTTCCGTTTTTCTTATATTGTCTCTTTCCTATGCCTAATTGCTATGTGTTTATACTAGTGTTGTTAAATTGATCGTTCTTATCATGTTTACGGATTTTCTGGTGATAATTGAGTATTTATTTCTAAGTTGAGATTGATATTGTGGAACCAAATATTGAAATAAGGCTTGTACTTGTTATCCTATCTCCCTGTTGTTATTTATGCATTGCATTATGGTAAGGGAGAGTGTAAAAGCACGAAAGGTGATGCCGTGTCACATTGTGAGTGTTAATGCATGAAGTGTGATGCCGTGCCATATTATGAGTGTTAATGCACGAAGGGTGATGTCGTGCCATACTGTGAGTGTAAAAGCACGAAGGGTGATGTCGTGCCATGATATGAGAGTTAATGCATGAAAGGTGATGCCGTGTCGTTTCTATTGATTTTATGGTGAGATTAAGAGTAAAAGCACGAAGGGTGATGACGTGCATTTTTCCTTTACTGTATTCGTTGTTTCTGTTGATTCATAGTACATTGATTGTTCCAGTTATCATTCTGCTGTAGTTCTTTATCTCGTATTTCCCCCAGCATGTTTTTCCATCCCGATATTTCCTGTCTAGCTCTTCATTATTATTATTTATATATACACTGTTAAATTGTACAGGTTGATTTGTAGGTGCCTTACCTTAGCCTCGTCACTACTTCATCGAGGTTTAGCTCGACACTTACCAGTACATAGGGTTAGTTGTACTGATACTGCACTCTGCACTTTCTGTGCAGATTTTGGTACCGCCTCGGGTTGATCGAGATTTTGCTATTGGACCGCTATCCGGAGACTCAAGGTAGATCTGTCGGCGTTCACAGACCTTGAAGTCCCCGTCTATCTTTTCTGTTCTACTATTTCTTTCATTCAGACTGTTGTATTTCTTTCAGACTATTACTTGTAGTAAATTCTAGAATGCCCGTGAATTGTGCCTCCAGATCCGGGTGGTAGTAATTAAGGCAGTTTTTATATTATTCTGCACTTATTATATTTTATCTTAGCTAATTATTGTTATTTACTGAATGGAAATAAGGATTTGGTTTAATGATTCTCTAATGTTGGCTTGCCTAGCAAGTGAAATGTTAGGCGCCATCATGGTCCCGACGGTAAAAATTTCGGGTCGTGACAAGTTGGTATCAGAGCACTAGGTTACCTAGGTCTCACGATTCACGAGCAAGCTTAGTAGAGTCTGGAGGATCGGTACGGAGACCTCTGTGCTTATCTTCCAGAGGCTATGAAGTTTAGGAACAAATTTCACTTCTAATCTCCTCTGTCGTGCAATGTTTTTTTCTCAATACTTATTGAACTCTTCTACTCTTATTCTCGCATAGATGGAGAGAACACATACCACTTCCTCAGCTGAGCAGCAGCCAGAGCCTCCAGTGGAAGCTCCTACGAGAGGCAAGGTAGAGGCTGAGGCCGTGCCATAGGTCGGGGGAGGGGCAGGGCTCAGCCTAGAGGCCGAGCAACAGCCCCAGCAGTGGAGCCTCAGATATATCTTGATGAGGAGATTCCAGCCCAGACTATTCCTGCCGGACCAGCTTAGGTTCCGGAGGGGTTCAGTGCCACCCCAGTTTTCCAGGATGCTTTGGTCCGTTTGGTGAGCCTTATGGAGAGTGTGGCCTAGACTGGCGCATTTCCCATGGCACCAGTAGTCTCTCAGGCTAGAGGAGGAGCCCAGACTCCCAATACTCCCGCTCCGGAGTAGATAGCTCCCCAGTATCAGGCTCTAGCAGCTCAGCCAGTCGGAGTAGTTCAGCCGGTTATTGCGGCACAGACCGGTGATGGGTCAGCTATGTCTTCTGAGGCTTTGTGGAGATTGGACAGGTTTACCAAGCTCCTTCCTGTTCACTTCAGTGGTACTACTTCAGAGGATCCCCAGGAGTATCTTTACAGTTATCACGAGGTTCTACGGAACATAGGTATTGTGGAGACCAAGGGGGTCGACTTTGCTGCATTTCGAATGACTGGTTCCGCCAAGAAATGATGGAGAGATTATTTGTTGACTAGACCAGCTGGGTCGCCTGCTCTTACTTGGGACCAGTTCTCTCAGCTCTTCATAGAGAAGTTTCTGCCTATCACATTGAGGGAGGAGCGTCGCCGTCAGTTTGAGCATCTCCAACAGGGCAGTATGACTATTACTCAGTATGAGACCCGTTTTGTGGATTTGGCCCGTCATGATATTCTTCTGCTTCCCAACGAGAGAGAGAGAGAGGGTGAGGAGGTTTATTGATGGACTTGCTCATCCTATCAGATTGCAGATGGCTAAGGAGACTGGGAGTGAGATTTCTTTCCAGGCGGCTGCTAATGTCGCCAGGCGAGTCGAGATGGTTCTTACTCAGGGAGGTCAGGGGTCTGACAAAAGACCTCATTATTCCGGCGAGTTCAGCGGCGCCTCACCTAGAGGTAGGGGTACTTTTGGTAGAGGCCATCCTCCCAGGCCGTTTCATTCAGCACTTCAGGCATCCCACAGTGCCTCAGGTGGTTGTAGTCCTCATATGCCTTATTCCGATCAGCTAGCCTACAGTTCATCACCAGCTTATATTAGTGCACCTCTACTCCAGAGTTATTAGGGTGGTTACTCAGGTCGACAGGGTCAGTTTCAGGGTCAACAGTTACAGTAGCCGAGGTTATGTTATACTTATGGTGATCCGAGGCACATTGCTAGATTCTGCCCTCGGGCAACGGGCATCTCACAGTATCAGAGTTCTCGTGCCATGGTTCCGGCACCAGTTGTTGCACCACCTGCTCAGCCAGCCAGAAGTAGGGGTCAGGCAGCCAGAGGTAGAGGTCAGACTGTTAGAGGTGGAGGTCAGACGATTAGAGGTAGAGACCAGCCAGTTAGAGGTCGTCCTAGGGACGTAGTTCATAGTGGTGAGGTCCAGCCCCGGTGTTATGCTTTCCCATCCAGGCCTGAGGCTGAGTGATCTGATGCTGTTATCACAAGTACTGTTTCAGTTTGCAGTAGAGATGCTTCAGTTCTATTTGATCTGGGGTCTACTTACTCCTATGTGTCATCCAATTTTGCTTCCTATTTAGTTATGCCCCGTGATTTTTTGAGTGCTCATCTGTATGTGTCCACACCAGTGGGAGATGTTATTGTTGTAGATCGTGTTTATCGTTCATGTGTGGTCATCGTTGGGAGTCTTGAGACTCGTGTAGATCTTCTACTTCTCGACATGGTTGATTTTGATGTCGTATTGGGTATGGATTGGCTGTCACCTTATCATGCTATATTAGATTGTCACGCCAAGACGGTGACTTTAGCCTTGCAGGGGTTTCCTTGATTAGAGTGGAGAGGGACTCTTGGCCATTCTTCCAGCAGGGTTATCTCTTATATGAAGGCTCGGCATATGGTCGAGAAGGGGTGTCTAGCTTATTTGGCTTATATCCGCGATTCTAGTGCGGAGGTTCCTTCCATGAATTCAGTGCCGGTTATTCATGAGTTCCCAGAGGTATTTCCTGCAGACCTGTCAGGGATGCCACCCGATAGGGATATTGATTTCTGCATTGACTTGGCTCCGGGCACTCAACCCATTTCCATTCCGCCATACCGCATGGCCCCTCCAAAGTTGAAAGAATTGAAAGAACAGTTACAAGATTTGCTTGATAATGGCTTCATTAGACCTAGTGTCTTGCCCTGGGGTGCACCTGTGTTGTTTGTAAAGAAGAAAGATAGATCGATGGGGATGTGTATAGACTATCGGCAGTTGAACAAAGTCATCATCAAGAATAAGTACCCATTGCCGAGGATTGATGATTTATTTGATCAGCTTCAGGGTGCCTAGATATTTTCGAAGATTGATCTGAGATCTGGCTACCATCAGTTGGGGATTAGGGCATCCGATATTATGCCCCAGCAACATTCATGGATTTTATGAACCAAGTGTTCAAACCCTACTTGGATTCCTTTGTGATTGTGTTTATTGATGACATCTTGATCTACTCCCACAGTCGGGAGGAGCATGAGCAGCATCTTCGGATCGTTCTTCAAACTCTAAGAGACAGCTAGTTATATGCTAAATTCTTAAAATGCGAGTTTTGGTTGAGTTCAGTTACTTTCTTGGGTCACATTGTATCAGCAGAGGGTATTCAGGTGGATCCTAAGAAGATTGAGGCAGTTCAGAACTGGCCTAGACCCACATCAGCTACAGAGATCCGTAGTTTCTTGGGATTGGAAGGTTATTACCGTCGGTTTATGGAGGGGTTTTCATCCATAGAAGCCCGTTGACCAGGTTGACCCAGAAGGGTGCCCTATTCGGATGGTCAGACGAGTGTGAGGCAAGCTTCCAGAAGCTCAAGACCGCTTTGACTACGGCACCGGTATTGGTGTTACCACAGATTCAGGATCTTATACAGTATATTGTGACGCATCCTGTATTGGTCTGGGTGCGGTATTGATGAAGGGTGGCAAGGTTATTGCATATGCTTCGCGGTAGTTGAAGGTTCACGAGAAGAATTACCCTGTCCATGATCTAGAGTTGGTAGCCATTGTTCACGCGCTGAAGATTTTGAGGCACTATCTTTACGACGTGCCATGTGAGGTATTCACGGATCATCGAAGCCTGCAGTATTTGTTCAAGCAGAAGGAACTCAATTTGAGGTAGAGGAGGTGGTTGGAGCTATTGAAAGACTATGATATCACCATATTGTATTATCCCGGGAAGGCCAATGTGGTGGCCGGTGCTTTGAGTAGAAAGTCAGCTAGTATGGGTAGCCTTGCTTATATTCCAGTTGGTGAGAGACCGCTTGCATTGGATGTTTAGACCTTGGCCAACCAGTTCATGAGGTTGGATGTTTCGCAGCCCAGTCATGTTCTAGCTTGTACAATTGCTCGGTCTTCTTTGTTTGAGCGCATTAGAGATTGGCAGGATGACGATCCTCATTTACTTGTCCTTAGAGACACAGTGCAGCACGGTGGTTCCAAGCAGGTTACTGTTGGAGATGATGGAGTTTTGAGGATGCAAGGTCGTATTTGTGTGCCTAATGTGGATAGACTTCGTGAATTGATTCTTAAGGAGGCCCACAGTTCCTGGTATTCTATTCATCCAGGCGCCAACAAGATGTATCAGGACTTGCGGCAGCGTTATTGGTAGAGCAGGATGAAGAAAGACATAGTTGCATATGTAGCTCGATATCTAAATTGTCAGCAAGTAAAGTACGAGCATCAGAAACCTGATGGTTTGCTTCAGAAGATAGAGATTCCCGAGTGAAAGTGGGAGTGTATCACTACGGATTTTATTTTGGACCCCCACGGACTCAGAGGAAGTTCGATGCAGTTTGGGTCATTGTGGATAGGCTGACTAAGTCAGCGCACTTCATTCCTGTAGCAGTTACCTATTCTTCGGAACGGTTGGTAGAGGTTTACATTCGTGAGATCGTTCGTCTTCACGGTGTGCCCGTGTCTATAATTTCTGATCAAAGTACGCAGTTCACCTCGCACTTCTGGAGGGCAGTACAACATGAGTTGGGCACGCGGGTTGAGTTGAGCACAGCATTTCATCCCCAGACGGACGGGCAGTCCGAGCGCAATATTCAGATCTTAGAGGATATGCTTCGTGCATGTGTTGTAGACTTCGGAGGATCGTGGGATCAGTTCTTTCCCCTTGCAGAGTTCGCCTACAACAACAGCTACCAGTCGAGCATTCATATGGCTCCCTATGAGGCATTATATGGTAGGCGGTGTCGGTCGCCGGTTGGGTGATTCGAGTGGGGGTAGCTCGGTTGTTGGGCACAGACTTAGTGTAGGATGCCTTGTATAAGGTCATGATTATTCAGGATCGACTTCGCACAGCGCAGTCCAGGCAGAAAAGTTATGCCGATCGTCGAGTTCGTGATGTTGCATTCATGGTCGGGGAGAGAGTGTTGCTTCGGGTATCACCCATGAAGAGTGTAATGAGGTTCAGAAAGAAGGGCAAGTTGAGCCCTAGGTATATCGAACCTTTTGAGATTCTGGAAAGAGTGGGAGAAGTGGCTTACAGGCTTGCATTGCCACCTAGTTTAGCAGTTGTTCATCCGGTATTCCATATGCCCATGCTTCAAAAGTATCACGGCGATCTATCTTATGTGTTAGATTTTAGCTCTGTCCAGTTGGACAAGGATTTGACTTATTAGCAGTAGCCGGTGGCTATTCTAGCCCGACAAGTTCGCCAGTTGAGATCAAAGAGTTACCCTTCAGTTCGAGTGCAGTGGAGAGGTCAGCCTGTTGAGGCAGTCACTTGGGAGTCCGAGTCCGGTATGCGGAGTAGATATCCCCACCTTTTCACCAGCTCGGGTACTTTTCTATGTTCGTTCGAGGACGAATGGTTGTTTTAGAGGTGGAGAATGTAATGACCCAAAAGGTCATCTCATGTTTTAGAACTCGATTCTGCACTCTTAAGCCTTAAAAATCTCATTTTTATCCTCCTCGATTTGCGTGAGTAGTCCGTACATGGTTCCGGAAAGCTTTTATGTTGAAAATTGATGAAAATAAGAATTTATGCCTTAAAATTGATTTTAGTTTACTTCGGTCAATATTTTTAGTAAACGGGCCCGGATCCGTATTTTGACGGTCTCGGTGGGTCCGTATCGAATTATGGGACTTGGGAGTATGCCCGAAATCGAATTCGGAAGTCCCCAGCTCGAGTTATAAATTTTTGATGAAAATTAAAAGTTTGAAATTAATTGTTTTTAAGAATTGATTGATGTTGGGCATTGTTAGTACCGGTCCGTATTTTGGTTCCGGGGCCTGGTACAGGTTCATTATGATATTTAAGACTTGTCTGTGAAATTTGGTGAGAAACGGAGTTGATTTGACGTGATTCGAACGTCCAGTTGAGAAGATAGGAATTATAAAGTGTTCTTGAAAATTTCATTTGATTTGGTGCTAAATTCGTAGTTCTAGGTGTTATTTTGGCGATTTGATCGCGCGAGAAAGTTTGTATGATATTTTTAGACTTGTGTGCATACTTGGTTTGGAGCCCCGAGTGCTCGATGAGTTTTGGATAGGCCACGGGATGTTTTGGACTTGGGAAAATCTGATATTTTGCTGCAGCAGGTGTTCTAGCATGTCCTTCTTCACGTTTGCGAAGGTACTCCTGCGAACGCGAAGAGTAAACTGATGAGGCCGGAATTTTCTTCTTCAGGAATGCGAAGGCTTGGTCGCGAATGCGAACGCGACAAGCTCATCGCGAACGCGTAGTGTTAGGCACTGGGGGGGGGGAGTCAGTCTTTCCTTCATCGCGAACGCGAGCGATGTCTCGCAAACACGAAGGCCAGGGGGTAGCCTAAGCGAACACAGTCTCACGAAGGCTTGGCAGACAATGCTCTTCGTGAACGCGACAGTGGCCTTGTGAATGCGATGCACACTGTCGCCCCAGCACTTAACAGAATCCAAACACGGGATTTAGCCAAAAAAATGCATTTTCCCAAAAACCAAACGGTGAGAGGTGATTTTCAAGAGTCATTTTATTCCCCAAAGTATTGGTAAGTGATTCTAAATTATTTTCTTTCAATTACCCATTATATTTCATGAATTATCAACCTAAAATATAGAGTTTTTATGATAGAATCAGGGGTTTGGGTAGAAACTAGGGATTTCGGAAATTTGGGGATTTAGACCTCAATTTGAGGTCGGATTCCAAAACCAATTATATATCCGGGATCGAGGGTGAATGGGTAAATGAATTTTGGTCTGAACCTCGGTTTTTTATCAAGTGGGCCCGGGGTCATTTTTTGACTTTTTGGAGGAAAATTTGGGAAATTTAATTTATGCAATATAATTGATTCCTTTAGCAATATTTGATATAATTGAGTTATTTTTGAATAGATACGAGTAGTTTGGAGGTAATTCTAGAGAAAAAATTGTGATTCAGAATTAAGCGGCCTTCGGAGCGATGTAAGTGTTGTGTCTAACTTTGACTTGAGGCAATTAGGGACCTCGGACTATTTTATTATGTGAAATTCATGTGAGCGACGTATATGTGAGATGACGAGTACTTATGCGCCACCAATTTACCTGTTTTCCGTGTTTCTTCCCTTTTTCTTATATTGTCTCTTTCCTATGCCTATTGCTATGTGTTTATACTAGTGTTGTTAAATTGATCGTTCTTATCATGTTTACGGATTTTCTGGTAATAATTGAATATTTATTTCTAAGTTGAGGTTGATATTGTGGAACCAAATGTTAAAGTAATTCTTGTACTTGTTATCCTATCTCCCTGTTGTTATTTATGCATTGCATTATAGTAAGGGAGAGTGTAAACGCACAAAAGGTGATGCCGTATCATATTGTGAGTCTTAATGCACGAAGGGTGATGTCGTGTCATATTGTGCGTGTTAATGCACGAAGGGTGATGTCGTGTCATACTGTGAGTGTAAAAGCATGAAGGGTGATATCGTGCCATGATATGAGAGTTAATGCATGAAGGGTGATGGCGTGCCGTTTCTATTGATTTTATGGTGAGATTGAGAGTAAACGCACGAAGGGTGATGCCGTGCATTTTTCCTTTACTGTATTCATTGTTTCTGTTGATATATAGTACATTGATTGTTCGAGTTATCATTCTGATGTAGTTCTTTATCTCGTATTTCCCCAGCATATTTTTCCCTCCCGATATTTCCTGTCTAGCTCTTCATTATTGTTATTTGTATATACACTGTTAAATTGTACAGGTTGATTTGTAGGTGCCTTGCCTTAGCCTCGTCACTACTTTATCGAGGTTAGGCTCGACACTTACCAGTACATGGGGTCGGTTGTACTGATACTGCACTCTGCACTTTCTGTGCAAATTTTGGTACCAGCTCGGGTTGATCGAGATTTTGCTATTGGATCGCTATCCGAAGACTCAAGGTAGATCTGTCGGCGTTTACAGACCTTGAAGTCGCCGTCTATCTTTTCTGTTCTACTGCTTCTTTCATTCAGACAATTATATTTCTTTCAGACTATTACTTGTAGTAAATTCTAGAATGCTCGTGAATTGTGACTCCAGATCCGGGTGGTAGTAATTAAGGCAGTTTTTATATTATTTCGCACTTATTATATTTCATCTTAGCTAATTATTATTATTTACTGAATGGAAATAAGGATTTGGTTTAATAATTCTCTAATGTTGGCTTGCCTAGCAAGTGAAATGTTAGGCGCCACCACGGTCCCGACGGTAAAAATTTCGGGTCGTGACACTTTCCTTAGCTACCTTTCAGTTGTTATGGTGATATATTTGATGTATTCGAGCTATTGTATTCATGAATACAGTAGCAAAAATTGGCTAAAAATAGGGCAATCCAGCTGCCAGCCGCTGTATTCACATATATTTGTGCCATGTATTCATGAATATAGTAACGACAATCAACGTAATAATAGGTCTCTCCAGTTGTGTAATAACGGAAAACTGCTAATTTAACGGGATACACTCCTAATATAACTCACCTAAATCAATTAAAACACACAACATTAACAATCCAATTAATGAGAAGATTTATCATATGCTAAACACCAAAAAACAGAGCATTCTTCAGAGTTTGAGTCCCTCTTTTTTTTTCTGATACAGTTCGAGTTTTTTTTTTCTGACATTGTTCGAGGTTCTGCTCAGAATTGATACAAGTATCTACAGAAATATTTTGAAATTCGATTTTCTGTATATAAATACATCATGTATTTATGCCGGATACAACCTGTAATAGTAATCTACTACATGCATATTTCATAATAAACCTAGTTCGTGTATTCTGTTGTATCTAACAATTGTGTTCAATGTATTCAAGTTTATTTTTGTATTCACAATATTTTGTTTATTCCTAATACATGGTATTACTGCTTTATTGAGTATATTTCATTGGTTGTATTCATTGATTTTGTATTTGTATTGAGAGTATTTTACTGTATTTCACTGTGTTGTTGTTTTAAATACAGATGGATACAGTTAGGTTGAAAATACAGATAAATACAGTTAGATTGAATGCATAACTAATTGATGAATAACAACAAAATGATAGAACTAACAATGTATTTAAAAATGTTGTTGTATGAACTCAAATACATATAAATACATCTAAATACAACAGTCAAAAATTACTATACAAAATAAAAATCAGTGTATGCCTTATCGAATACATATAAATACATCTAAATACAAGAAGAGAAACCCACTATACAAACTAAAAATCAATGTATGCGGACTCGAATACATATAAATATATCTACAATTAGGGTCATCGCGTATTTTTGTTCTCCTTTCGACTTCAATGGATGCTGATGAACCTGCAAATACAGGTTTCTCTTGAGTGATTTGCAAATCGAAAGATGACCCTTCAAAATTGAGTACTTTAGTGGGTATTCTGCAGAAAACCTAACAACGGTGAATATTTAAAAAAATAATTGTTGAAGAGAAAAAGAAGAATCTTTAACCGGCTAGAATTTTTTCTCTCAAATTTCCGCCGTCACTGTAGCAGTGAACAGTGCCAAACAGTATCGTGAACAGTGACTTCGTTACTGTTCATCGCGGACAAGCTGGAGCTTTAGGCTTCAATGGCCACAATGGCCGGCGACCAGCCATCTTTTCCGGCTGGTCTGCCCTCCCCCAGCGTTGCACAATAACATGCAACAACTAACTCCAACCCAGCTCCTCTAGATTACTCTAAGATTTTGAAACCAAATTCTTTAAATCCTCCAGCGATGGCTACTGCTGCAGCTTCAATTCAACCCATTCCATAGCGACGAGCAGTGTATTTGAATGGCCAACCAGTGGTTAAATTCACAGAGGCAGAAGTAGATCGAATGAACGTGATTAAAGGCCTCCAATATGCTGTCGTTGGCAAGCTTTCATTTGAATCTCCGGAGATTCACGAGCTTCGCCGAATAATTCCAATTCAATGTGATATCAAAGGTGAGTGTAATATCAGATTCCTTAGAGATCGTCATGTGTTAATTAGATTAACTCTATGACAAGACTTTCTCGATTTCACATCGAAGAGTACGTACTACATCAAAGCCAAATATGGGTACGAATACCAATTGCGTACTCTTATCTACGATGCAAAATTTAAGGCGGGTGAAGAAACTCCGATGGCGATGGCGTGGATTTCTTTTCCTGGACTGCTGCCTACCTTTTTTGTAAAGGAAACTCTGTTTTCTTTGGCTACAACTATGGGAAGGCCAGTGTGTCTTGACGCGGCAACTACAAACAAAACTAGGCCGAGTTGCGCAAGAGTTAAAGTTCTTATCGATTTATTGGTCGAACTACCTAAAAAGGTACGATTGGATATTGATGATGAAGCTACTGGTGGTGTTCGAACAGAATGGGTGAGAATTCAGTATGACATGCTACCAAAATATTATAAGAAGTATAAACTACAAGGACATGATGAAATTGAATGTTGGCGTTTACACCCCGAGCTTATTGAGAATCGAAGCAACGAGAAAAGGAATGATCTTGCTGAGTCGAAAAACTGGAATATTGCTGCTGATGAACAAGGAAAAACCAAAAATTACACTACCCCTTTAATGATTCTCACGAGTGGAAAAGTAGTCGGGAACGTAGTTGAACAGTGGAAGGAAGTTCGGGATAATCGGGGAACCAACAAAAATAACAAAACCCAGGTACAAGGGCAAACTGGCAATGCAATCGTGTCAGTGAATGCTAGTGTACAGTCGGTGCACACTACTAATAACTTTGCACTAGTGGAGGTCGAAGAAGATCAGACAAACAAGGTTCAAGTAAGGAATAAATTTGCAGTATTAGAGGAGGAACAAAGTGATATAAACGAGAACAACCAACTGATTTTGGTGGAGGGAAAACTAGTTTTCAGTTATAAAGATGGTCCTACTCCTTCTGGGATTCAGTCCACAATCGACTGGGTTCATAGAAGGTTTGGGACTATCAAAGAAGAGCTAAAACAACTCAATGTGACCATAAACCAATCTTGTCATGAGATTCCATCTCAAACATTTAAAGATTCTGGGCAGATTGAGGATCTTGATGAGGTAAACTCTACAAAGGTCTTATGGAGCGATGCAGTTGAGGTTAAGGATGATCAGCTGGGCAAAACTAAGACAACAGAAGACAAGGTGAAGAAGGACAACAAGCCAAGCTCACCTAGAGATAGGCTAGCGACGCCAAGCCTAAAGCCAGGCTCACCAGGCGTTAGGCTGGCGACGCCAGGGCTAAATCCAGGCTCCCCAAGCGTTAGGCTGGTGACTCCAGGCCTAAATCTAGGCTCCCCAGGCGTTAGGCTGGCAACGCCAGGCCTAAAGTCGGGTTCACCTAATGAGGCAGCTACAGTAAACCCCAACCTTAGTGCAACTGGAGAGATTTTGGCCTATGTAGATGGTGTTCCGGTGTATGCATCAGAGAACAAACTTGATAGAGATGTTGATATGAAGATTAGGGATGATATAGTGGGTTTAGACCAAATTTCAAGCAATGGGAAGGGTGGTGATCTCACTAGAACAGTGCTTTCAGAGAGACTGCTACAGTAACTCCTGGGCTAGGCAGTGTATATGAGCTACAATTCAAGGAGTATGAACAGACTAATGAGCGGGCAATTGTTCCAAGAGCATCGGGGGAAATAGAGGATGTGCCTATGAAATCTGGCACTGATCAAATTATGCAGCTACATCTTAATGTTCCACTTAAGACTCCTCTACAACATTTACATGATTTAGTTACACACAATGTGACACCAATTAATGAAGACTTATTGAGACAAAATCCAATGGAGGATGAAGGAGATGATGAATCAACTACAGAAAACTTCAAACAAGTGGCTAGGGAAAGGGATTTATCACCTACAACTAGTGCTAAAGGAGGTAAAAAAATTAAGAAGAATCAGAGTAAAGATCTACTACAACCTTCAAGAATAATGCCCAGGAGGGCAGCTTCTCTATCTAAATGATGATGATCAAAACATTAATATGGAATATAAGGTCTGTGAATACACAACAGACCTTTCCTAGGGTGATCAACATGAATAGGGAGCATAATTTTTGTGTAGTTGCATTGATGGAGCCTTTTCAAAAGAAGGGACTCATTGATAGATATAAAAGTAGGTTGAATATGGAGACTGTTTATGCAAATATTAATGGGCAAATATGGTTGTTCTTCGATGCAGTGGTGGAAAGGGAATTAGTGGAGGATACTGAGCAACAGGTGACTGTGAGAGTGTTTTACCATGACCTGGGGTAGCACATGATGATGACATTTGTTTATGCAAAATGTTCAGCAATTGAGAGGTTAGATTTGTGGGATCACTTGTATTACTTAGCAAGTGATATGGAATTACCATGGTTGGTAGGAGGGGATTTTAATGTGATATTACATGAAGATGAGAAAAAATAGGGGGACTTCCAGTACACCCTCCTGAATATGAGGATTTTGCATTTTGTGTAAACTCTTGTTGTTTGTTTGAGCAAGGGTACAAAGGAAGTCCATTCACATGGTGGAATGGGAGATCCAACGCTGAGTGTATATTCAAGAGATTGGATAGTATTTTTGTGAATTTGCCATTTCAGAACATGTTGCCAACTATTGAAGTTGAGCATCTAATCAGAACTGGATCAGATCATGCACCATTGCTAATGACATGTGGGGTGCAGACAAACAATTTTGTCAAGCCTTTTAGATTCTTGAACTTTTGGACAAAGCATGCTACATTTATGGATGTGGTGAGGCAAAGTTGGGAAGTTGATTTCATAGGGGATCCGTTTTTGATGTTCAAGCAGAATATCAAGAGGGTGAAGGCAGCACTCTCAAAATAGAGTAAGGAAACATTTGGTGATATCTTTAAGCAATTGGCTATTTTGGAGGACATTGTTAGGGTGAAAGAGATGTTGTTTGAAGAAGAGCCTACAACTGAGAATAGGATTGTGCTTCAAAAGGCTCAATCTGAATTGAAGAAATACTTGAGTATTGAGGAGTAGTATTGGAAGCAAAAAGTTAGGATGACTTGGTTTGCTGAAGGAGATAGGAATACAAGTTTCTTTCACAATCATGTCAATGGCAAAAGAAAGAAATTGCAACTGAAGAGGATCAAAAGTGGCAGTGGGGTATGGATTAAAGACCAGGAGCAATTGGCTACAGCTGCTGTGGATTTCTATCAAAAACAGTTCACAAATGAAGGTGATGCTTCTGAAATTTCCTTGCTCAATAATGTACCTTCAATGGTCACTATGGATCAGAATTTGGAACTTAGCAGATTGCCAACAATTGAAGAAGTAAGGGCAGCAGTTTTTGAGCTTAGTGGGGAGAGTGCTAGTGGTCCTGATGGATTCACTGGCCTGTTTTATCAAACATGCTGGGATATTATTGGTGCTGATATACACAACATGGTGCTACACTTCTATGGAGGAGCTGCATTGCCTAAATCCATCACTCACACCAATCTAGTGTTGCTGCCCAAAAAACCTAGAGTTGAGACCTTCTCTATCTTAAGACCTATTAGTTTGAGCAACTTCATTAACAAGGTCTTGTCTAGGGTGTTACATGACAGATTAGAGAGTTTTTTGCCATCTCTAATAACTCCTAATCAATCCGGATTTGTAAAGGGTAAGAGTATATTTGAGAACATCTTATTGACTTAAGAAATTGTCGCTGACATAAGGTTAAGGGGAAAGCCAGCTAATGTGGTGATCAAGCTTGATATGGCTAAGGCCTATGATAGGGTTTCATGGAAGTACTTATTGCATGTGCTAAGAAAGATGGGATTTTTTAAACACTTCATCAACATGGTGTGGAACTTGATGTCAAATAACTGGTATTCAGTATTGGTGAATCGGCAGTCCTCAGGGTTCTTTAAGTCGACAAGGGGTGTGAAACAAGGGGATCCCCTATCTCCAGCATTGTTCATTCTATCAGCTGAGGTACTTTCCAGGTCTTTGAATAAGCTCTTTGAAGACAAGTCATTTGTGGGATTTGGAATGCCTAAGTGGTCTGATCCTTTAAACCACTTGACATATATTGATGATACGATAATCTTTGCATCTGCTCATCCTCCCTCTTTGAGCAAGATTATGGCAGTGTTGGGGAACTATGAGAAGGTCAGATGATCAGCAAAGATAAGAGTTCATACTACATGCATTCAAAGGTTGCTAATGTATTGTTTCAGGCAATTGGAGCTATTACAGGATTTGCAAGAGGTAAAATCCCCTTCACATATCTAGGGTGTCCTATTTTTTATACTAGAAGGAGGAAGGACTATTATGATGATCTTATCAAGAAGGTGAAGGCTAAATTGCATTCATGGAAAGGAAAGTTGTTGCCATTTAGAGGAAAGGCAACACTCATCTCTAGTATGTTGCAAAGTATGCCAGTTCACATGTTATCAGTCCTTGATCCACCAAACAGCATCCTGGGGCATCTACATAAGACTTTTGCTAGGTTCTTTTGGAGCACAAAGGAAGAAGAGAGAAGCCGACACTGGGCTTCATGGAAAAATCTTTGCCTTCCTAAAGAGGAAGGGGGCCTAGGTTTTAGGTCCTTAAATGATGTCTCAAGGGCACTATTTGCTAAACTATGGTGGAGGTTTAGGACCACAAAATCTTTGTGGTCTAATTTCATGTGGAATAAGTATTGCAAGAAGGAGCTACCAACAGTGGTGCATTTTAGGGGAGGGTCTCATGTTTGGAGACAAATGTTGAATGCTAGGGAAGAAGTAGAATATGAGATCGTATGGGAATTGAAGAGTGGAACAACTAATATTTGGCATGAAAATTGGACTGGATTGGGTGCACTTTATCACGTATTACCGGAAGACTTTCCAATCAATGAAGATCTTCAGGAGATAGCAGAACTGCAGAAAGGGGAAGCATGGGATGATCAGCTGCTAGATCAAACTTTCAATGAGGAAATTGCAGAACATATAAGGCTAAATGTGCATTATGAAGGCAGTGAGGGATATTGGGATAGGCCATACTGGATGCCAACTCCTTCAGGCAAGTTCAGTGTTAGCAGTGCTTGGCAAATAGTAAGGCATAGGGCTGATCCTAATCAGGAATTCAAGTTAATGTGGATTAAAGGCTTGCCATTCAATATATCCTTCTTCTTGTGGAGATTATGGAGGCAGAAAATAGCTACCGATGACATGTGGAGGAGGCAAATGCTAATGGTGATGTCTAGGTATTGGTGTTGTCAGCAGCCCCAAGAGGAATCCATTGAGCATATATTTGTCACAAGTCCTACTGCCTCTAAGGTATGGCACTTGTTCATGGGGCCTGCTGGAATTTCTATGCAATTGATTCAATTAAAGAAGATTATAAGGCATTGGCGGTATGCTCAGTGTTGTCCAAAATTAAAGCCACTATTTCAAGCAGTACTAGCTATCATCACTTGGGAGCTTTGGAAGAGAAGAAATGCAGGTAAACATGGTGGTTCAGTATCCACAAATAGGGTGATTCATGAGATAAATAGGACATTGCATCAACTAGCAAGGGTGAGGTATGCTTGGATCCCTAATATTCCATTGTTATGGCCATACATGATTCAATACTTTGAAGGATATAAACCTATATTGATCACTACAAGAGTAACATGGTAGCTTCATTTTCATGGTTGGTACAAATGTAATACTGATGGAGCTTCAAAGGGCAATCCTGGACCTAGCTCCCTAGGCTTTTGTGTGAGGTATGATGAAGGTGATGTGGTATATGCTAGGGCAATAGACCTGGGAGTGACAACTAATATGGTAGCTGAAGCTAAGGCTATTCTTCAAGGATTGGAATATTGTGTGGAGCATGATCTTCACCCTCTCATACTGGAAACTGATTCATTGGTGATGAAGAAGGCGATAGAAGGGGAATGGGATCCTCCTTGGGTAATTGCACAGGATGTGAAGAAAATTATAGAGATGAAGGACAACTTCAATGTGATCTTTCATCATGTGTTGAGAGAAGGCAACTCAGTGGCGGATTTTATAGCTAACATTGTGTTCTCTTTTGCAGGTACATCTGAGTTTCATTCATTCTCTGAACTGCCTAGTGCAGGGAGGAGGTTGATCAATCTAGACAAATCTTAATCACATAACCTTAGGGTTAGGATAGCAAAAGAGAAGAACCCCAGACTGATGGCTTCTCAGGATTGGACTCTGCACAAACCTGTATGTGGTATTTTTGGAGGTTGTTGAATCATTTCTCAGTGGTATTAGCATGCTTTCATGCTCAATCTGAGGATGGTTTAGTAATGTTTAGAATGATGTCTACATTAAAGGTTCTAGTAGGGAAGGATCTGAGCTTACAAGATCACAAAAAGGCACAATTTCAAAGCCTGGCCTTTGCCTTGCAAAGCCTGCTTAAAGCCAGCTCATTCCTGGCTTTTGCCTTGCAAAGCCAGCCTAAAGCCAGCTCATGCCTAGCTTTTGCCTTGCAAAGCCTGCCTAAAGCCAGCTCAAGCCTAGCTTTTGCCCTGAAAAGCCTGCCTAAAGCCAACTCAAGCCTGACTTTTACCTTGCAAGGCCTGCCTAAAGCCAGCTCAACCCTGGCTTTTGCCTTGCAAAGCCTGCTTAAAGCCAGGCTCCTCTTCTACACATTAATTTTGATGAGTGAGCACATGATTAATACTTGGACAAAATCAGTCCACTGCATATGGAGATCATATAGTAGCAACACTTGGAAGACTATGCTGGCTTCAACTCTGTGTTGGAGATGTTTGGAATTCATTTTAGCCTATGGACAGTATACCCTGGCGCTTGGTGAGAGCTTGATAGGTGTTGTTTGGTATTTGCTAATGACAATTGGATTCACATACACTAATAGGAGAAGGAAGCATTCAACTTATCATGTTGTAATAGTTAGTTCATTAGATTTTAGCTTTTCTATCTTTTAATAGCTAGTAGGTTCATGCAACTTCTATTTTGGTTTGGACATCTTGTAAGCTTTGGACCCAATTTGGGATTTTATTTATATATTAGCCATTAGGCAAGTGCTGCCGAGTGGTATAGTTGCTTTAAAAAAAAAAGAATCTTTAACCGGCCAAAAATTCAAAAACTTTAACACTTACCACAACTTTTTGGAGAAAAAAAGTTGAAAATTGAGAGAGACAATGGCACTGTGAGAGAACTATAAAGCTTGGGGACGACAATGGGGAGAATCGTGGTTCAACAATATGGAAGACAAACTTATTGTGAGAGAGAGATCGGGGAGAGAGAAATTAGATATACTGTGCGGTGATTTTGGGGGAGAATAACTGAAAGTATGAGAGAGAAAAATATTAGACAACGTATTTAATGCCATAACGATAGTGTATATTATAAATATATATTTTTCTATAAAAAATAAAAGATAGCTATTAAAAATAATATTTTTTTAAAAAAAATATTTATAATAAATATGGTGTAAGCATTTGCTACGGGAAGTAAAACTTCCTTAACTAAATAGGGATCTTGATTTGAAAAGGATAAACAGGTCGGTTCGATTTCGTGCTCGGGCTCGGGTAAGATGAGACGTAAAAACCCGAATCGAGTCGAGTCGGCAAACGCTTCATACCTTTTTCTATAAATTTCCCTCTGATTCAAATTAAAGAAAACCTTGAAAAGGTAATGGCCATCACACGGAGACCCGCCGACATTGGCAAACCTAAAGAACAAAGGGTATGCCTTCATCGAAAGTTTTATTTGTTTCTTTTTGTATGTACAAATTATTGCATTATAATTTCTCTCATATATGTAGTCCGTTTCTTTTGTTTATATTTTCTAATAATATCGTTGAGTTCAAAGTTACGGTAGAAGGATTTTTTCTGTTAGTGTTATAACATTTGCGGTGAAGCAGTGGCGTAATGGTTAACTGGTGGAGGCCAAGAAATTTCAGTTTTAATCCCCTTGAGTTTGTGTCAAAAATTTTATGCTATTCTCCCCATGCTAGAGAGCGGTGGTTTGTTTAATAGTAGGAATAATCCTGCCACTTAGACAGAAGGAGAAAAAAAAATGTTACAGGGTTAAAGATGAAATAGCCTTTGGAGTCGTACTCCATGCTTCGTCCTGTAATTTAGTTTTAGAATTTACAATAACATCATCGAAATTGTTTGTTTGGGGGGGGGGGGGGGGGGGCTAGAATGATTATATAATACTAGAAATCATTGTTATAAAGGGCAAGCATCCCGACCTTCATGCAAGATTTGGGGAAGGGCCGCACTCCAATAGGGTTTGATGTAGGCAGCCCACCCTAACACAAACATCAATCATCAATGCTTGATTCCACGGCTCTAACCCGTGACCTATAGGTTACATGGAGACAACTTTACCGTTGCTCCAAAGACCTCTTGACATCATTGAAATTGAAAAAAAAAGTCTGAGAATTTACAATGACGATCATTGAAATTGGAAACAAAAAGAGTCTGTACAATAGGGATGTTTCGTGCCTCTGTTCTTTCATTAGAAAGAGAGTGCACAATTCCACAAGCTTTTCTGTAAATCGAGAATCTAGCTGTTGAAATTCATGATGTCCATTTGAAATCAATGTCACGCTCCCCGTATTATCCAGCAGAAATTTGTATTGCTTTTCCAGGGATAGTTTGTTTTATATTCTGCTGAGTCCTTCCTTAATCTGGAAAATGCAATTCATTTGCGTAAGTTCTGCTTTAGGATATACTGAGCATCAATTACATGTTGAGAAATATTAAGATACATTATTAGTGTCCTTGTCTTATCTATGCATAGCATGTGGCCCAATTTTGGATACTTCCCCCTGAGCCATGATCTTCTAGCTTTGGCTAATAGTCTATGGGAACTTCTCACAAAGGGGTTCTGCAGTAAGCCAGTGAGGTGTTCCTATATACCATATGTTTTTGTGAGTCTGAGATTGGTTGGTATGTACCTCTTGGACTGTACTGGACTCCAAATTCTTTGTAGCATACTCTTTCTGGTAGTTCATAGGCAGAAACCAGGGAATAAGGTTGATACTTTGGATTGGTCGGTAGGTTCTAGTTGGGTTCGGAGACTTGCATATCTGATCCGAATGGCATTAAGGTCCTTATAAAGCAAGGAAATGTCGTTGCTACTCATTCTTATATCTAACTGCTAAATTATTAAAATGGTCCTCAATCAGAATGTCTTTCTTATTTTCTGGTCTGTTATATCGAAATGTAATGTTAGAATGTGTTCCACAACTCTTTCATCGGAAAAATGACATTTTTTTCTTTTTGGTCTTTAGGCGGTGGAAGCGTCCGAAGTCAAACATAATTTGGTTACAGAACTTGTGAAAAACTTCGGCGGTAGTATCATATCTTATCCTTGTTGAATTGTTTAATATTTGACATCATTTATACATTGATGGATGAGTTAAATTCCATTTCAAACTATTTCTTGGTGAGTCAGGTGGTAGGACTAAATTTCAGGATTTTGATGAGAGAGAACATATAGCTGCAGATGATGCAGAAAATCTATCCGACATTGATGATTTCGAGGTACTTCCAATGTCTAATGGCAGTTCAAGTCAATGTCTGTGTTAGTTCTGTGCTTATGTACATCTTGTAATCACATTTTTTAACTTTTGGATGTGGCAAAGGTTGTTGGATATCTCAATAACAAGAAGGAGATGCATTACAAGAAAATCTTATGGGAAAAAATGAATAAAGAGTTTGCAAAGGTATTGCCTTTCTTCCATCTACTCTGCTACATGGTAGTTTAGCTCTAGAGAATTTTGGTTGAAGTAATTGCCACTTTTTTGCCTTTCTGCTCGTTCAAGTGCTATATATAAGATAAACAATATAGTTTCTGTTTATTTCTTGTTGTGGTGTCCTGACTTATTAGTTCATACATATGCATTATCCTCGTTATATTTCTCCTTTCTGGTTGTCTTCCACCTTCCTGTCTTCCCCCTTGTCTTCCACCTTCTGGGTGTTTGATTAGACTCGTTCATAAGTTAGATTCCTCTCTTACTGTCAAAGGACTTATGTGATTATGTCACACTGAAGACTGGAAGTTTTTGAAGTGAAATGCCTCTAAAACCGGTATTAGCTAGCTGTACATAATAATATATGCGTATGGCTGGATCTTCATATAAGTCTATTAATGTACTGATGTTATAAATTGGGGAAAGGACCAAGAACCTCCCTGTCCCAGTGAGAGATAGGCTGAAAGGTGCGTAGCCTAACTTAGGTTGCTGACAGTTTATTCTTATGCAGTGATGTCATCCTACCCTCTCCATTCATTAGACAAATAGAGACTCATGAGATAGGAATAAGTATCTAATGAACTCAATTATTCCAGTGTACATGAAAGAAAAAGGAAAAGGAATGACAGTCAACGAGATCTGTCATGTGATGCACATTTCTTGATCAATGACTTTACTCTCTCCTCTCCATCTTTCATTAGATAACGAGAAGTACTTTAGTCTGTCTTACTTCTTAAATGTACAACTCTTCTCTTGATCTACTAACCACCCATCTATGTGACGTTGTACCACAAATTACTCAACCTTTTTCTTTCTCAGAGTGATGATAAATTACAGGGGAAGAAACGAAAACAGGAAACTGGAGGTAAAAAAGATGTCCGTGCGAAGAGATCTGCTAAAACAACTGAAAGAGTTGAGAACAAGGTGCGCATTTTTCAGCTAAACATCCTTTTTGCTCATGTTACGTTTTTTAGATGGTATAATGTGCTGAGTTTACCTAAATACGATTCAAATATTTGCAGAGAACAAGTTCGAAAATAAATTATGATGCTTTGCAGAAGCTGACTGACGATTTAGTATGTCTTTCTTTTTACCTTTTTGCAATAATTGCTATGCCTTTCTACTGCTCTCTTCTTGAGCTTTAGTTAGAACATCCAGTGATGTGCTTAATCCACATATTATCATGTCATAGGATCTGAAAGATGGAAATTATGATTTTTCTGAAAAAGAAAAGAGAAAGAAGGGGGGGGCTATGCAAAGTGGGAAGCTTACTTGGTAACTCTGTTTTGCGTACCTCTACCCTCCACCTAGATGATTAAAAAAGATGAAAACCTCTTTCAGAGCATAATATACTCTTAACTATTTCCGGCTACATTTCAAGTTGCTTCTTATCAAGAACCATGAATACATACTAGTGAGGAACATGTATGCTGGACGCCAACTCCTTCTGACCGTGCCAGAAGTGGACTTAACAAACTCTTATGCACTTATATGGTTGTTGAATGGTGCTGCAGAATCAAGTTTCTGAAGAGGCAGAGCTAGGACGATTGGAACCTAAGGCTTGTGCTAATGGTGATTCAGCTGATAACCTGAACATTGGGTTCCATGATCTTGAACAGGAGAATGCGTATGGTGAAGATGATGACTCATATAGAGACAATAATGATGATTCATGCTATGGATATGAAACTGGATACTATAATAGTGAAGATTTTGATACTGATTATTGAATTGCAAAATTTCTTCTTTTTTATTTTCTGGGTCTGGTTTATGTTATCTTTTGCTTAGAGCTGCCAGATGCAAAGAAGCGATATAATACAATGGTTAAACATTTTTCTTCTCCACTTTGAGTAAGTGCTTTTTGATATTCTCAAGTGTAAAATAACCAATGAAGTGATAGTTTTCCCTATTATAAAGTAACTAATTCAAAGGTATATGAACATCCTTTCTTCCCTATTCCTTAATTTGTTATCTTATGTTAAGTATGTCAAATAACTGAAAGGGGTTTTTTGTTGTAAATATCTTCAAATGGATGAATTACCTTTTTTATAGTCAAATCTAATTGTCGGGGTGACTACAGGATTTGCCCATCAAGTGTATTTATAGCTTTTCCTCACTCTGCTCAGTTTTGATCCCTATGCAAGAACAAACAATTTTTATTGGAAACATTTCTCTAATGAATTCCTTGGGAACTTCTATAGTCAATGGAATATATAGAATTGTGATCAATCAAATATTGCAAGGATAACGAAGCAAAGGTAGAGTCCTTTAATAATATGTAACATTTTCAGCGCATTTATATGAAAAAGTCTTAATTATTATATTAGCATAAGAAGTAAATATTTTCAAATAGGGTTTTTGCCATACATGCAATTTGCAAACATAATAAATAAAATCAAACAAAGATAGTTAGCATAGATAGGAGTCTATCTCCCGTAGGCATCGGAGTAGATCTCCAATAAAAAAGACAAAGAACACCTTAAATTAAAATACATTACTTTGCGTCTACAGACACTTATTTAAACCTTCTAAAACTAAAAAGTGTCGACGGTGGATGACAGCACCCACAATTAGGTCTTCCTTATGTGATCACTCTATTTCTTTACAGTTTGTAGTTGGTTATTTCCCTTACTCCGCATGAGTTGCTGTAAAAGGTACTTAATTAAGCTTAATAATTTGTGAGTTTGTTCTATTAGCGAGAATGCTCTCCCAATGCGGAACCAAAAAAAAAGAAAAGAATAAGAACAAGAAGGACAAAAGACCTCCAAAGAAAAGGACAAGAAGACCTAGAACAGGAGCTAAGAGCCTAAGTGATTAATGACTGCTGAACGGTTAGATTAGAAGAGTTTTATAGTTATTTGATAAACGGTTGTAATTTTCTTTTCATTAAAGAGCTACCATTTACTTGAAATTGTTCAGTAACAGTCGTCAAACTTCAAAGCTGATGCTCTCTCATTCACTTATTAAAAGAAAAACAAAGGGAGAAAAAGCTATAGCTCATATGAAATGAATTTCTCGTGTTTCGGCTGGTGAATTCTCAACTCCCCTAGCAAGGTTAACAGGAAAAAGGATACCATAACAAACAAGAACATATCACATTGAAATTCTAGATATTTAAACATCAAATTGCAGGGGATCAAAATCTTAGCATATGCATGTTAAAGAATAATCGAAGTAGTAAAATGAACTCATATGAAAAGGGGCTTATAAATAAAAAGAGAAGAAATAACATTAAAAGAAATGATTCATACGAACCATCATACTAAATAGAAAGACCTTGAAATCATTCAGGTTATACAAGATATGTTTTGAGCTTTACTCTAAAATTTCAGCCATCTCTTTTCTTTTTCCTTGCTATGAACTGCATTAGATGCAGAAGTATGAGCAGCTTCAGCACTGGCTATAGCTTTTCGAGTTTCATTTAGCTTCCTCATAGCAGCTTCATAAACCAGTTTCTCATTCCTGTTCCGCTGCATCATTTCTTCCAGTTTCTGAGCTCGTATCCTCAACTCTTTTATCTCATCATCATATGCAACCAGAGCCCTCCTATCTTCTTTCTTCTCTTCCCTGTTCGTCTTACTTTGCTGCCTCTTTACTGCGCTATTATTCATGGTTTCTCCATGCACTGCAAGCTGATTATTGATAAGAGTAAACACATCTGGTCTTGATTCCTCTTCTTCTTTTGCAGCCCGAGCTGCTGCTGCAAATTTCTTCTCGCGTTTCCTCTTACCACCTCTACTTCTTTTCTTAACCTTGTTGTCTTCATTCTCAGCTTCATGGCTTCCAACAGCATGGTCAAGAGACAGTTTTCGTGGGAGAACTTTTACAGGAATAGGATCCACCATTCCCTGTCCAGATGCGCCTAAGCCCATCCCTTCACGGTAACCCATGTTTGCCATCATCCTTGAAGCTATCCCGCGTGTGTGATTCTCCCACTTCGTAAACAGTGTCGTTTCTGTCTGGACCCCATGCTGCAGGGCCGTGCTTTCAACAAATCCTAACCCTTGTGAACTATCATCTTCATAGTCACTAGAATCAGATTCTTTGGAACCTGAGTAACTCTCTTCTTCATCACTAGCCTCTGCATGTTCGGACAGTTCAATATTTTCAGCTCCAAGCATAGCAGAACTTCCATCATCACGGAAAACAACGTGACCCAAATTAAGCTTTTCATCCCAAGACTCAAGTTCAGCTTCTTTCCAAAGGCCAACTTTGCTATCAGAGAGAGCCCAGATACTGGAACCCGCAAGTGATGGATCCCATTTCATAGGGATATACTTCTTTAATGAGGATATTGGAATGTTGATACCTGAAACATCAATAATTATACATCAGCTTAGTTTTAAGAGGCTCAGCAAACTGCCAAGCAGCAAACATGATCACACACTGATCTATGCAGCAGCAGTAAATCCGAAACTTGATGTTTATAATCATCCATCTAATAACGCAGCAAAGTACTGTTAGCAAATTACAATCAATAGTGCTTAAAGATTGCTACCTGTTTCATTAAAATGTAGATCATTTGACTGTAGCATATCACAAGACTTGCACTAACAGAGAAAACTTGACCAGTATTTCTCCATTCAAGAGAAAGATCTTTATGTTACATAGTCAAATTACTTTTATTTCAAAAAAATGGATATATATTTTTAATTTGACTAGAGGATCAAATTGGAAGCAAAAGCCTGATTTTCTCCACTAATGATAGACACAAAAGATATCTGTGAATGTCAAACCAATTCTAAGATCTCTGTCCAGATCTATTCATTCCAACATACCGTGTGATAAGCGGCAACTACTACCAAATCGACATCGCTGCTGTAGAAAGAACTTGCACATCTGCACTAGGGTGGTCTATCATTAGCAAGTGATATGACTAGAATGTATGCACTTTGTGACTAGGAAAATCAAAAGAAGATTCAAGAAGCAAGGACTGCATAATCTGAGAAAAAGAGATATAAAAAAGACTTCACTGTTTCTCAACCACGACCAGTAATGGAGGTGATTGTGCTAAGATTTACCCGTGAGCACGAAAAACACGAAAGATCAAAATGAGACGAGAGTACATCAATTTTTTAGAATGGAAGTAAACTGCTAGGACTAGCACAACAATTGCCCAAACTATGTTGGTATATGAAAGAAAGGAGACAAATTTTTATAATTAGACTGATAAACAAAAAGCAAATTGGAATTAGGTTCCACAAGTTTTGATAATGGAAAGATGGAAAATATGCTAACACAAAGTGGAAAGCTAAATTAATCTTTTGGTCCGATCAATGAACTGCACTAAATTCTGTTCAAATAACTATGACGATTGTCATCAGTCATCAATCTATCCACGTATATTCAGAAAACTCAGTTTGAATAACAATGTGTGTACCATTGCTTTCTGTGCCAGAGCCATATCCGCTAACAAGCAAAAGCTCTTACCAATGACTCCATCCTTCCAAATTTGGAGAATTGTTCAAATTTTGATATGTATCCTTGAATAGGGGCAATATGGAGGAGAAAAAATATGGAAGTGCGACATAGTGAAAAGTGAATATTTTGATGCCTCCAAATAACAATTTCAGAGGTCAGAAATAGGAAGCATGATGCATCCCATCAAATCTGTAAAAGTTCATCAAAGTTCTCTGCTGGATTCAGAATTCCAAGTTTTGAGGATCTCATCTTCATTAAAAGTTTTTAATTACTTTTTTTATATTGTGGTTAGGTGAGAGGTATTTCAGTGGTATGGGTTTTGCGGCGTCCAATCTGCTTGCCCACAGGGTTTCATCCCCATGCAGAATGTTGCTAACCAAAAGAGAGAAGAACTCAAAATTATCTAGCCCAACTCACACCAGATTGATGCCTTCGTACTGAAATCGCATTATAATGGAAAAGGTGTTGCGATTGGTTCACAATGAGAAGAAATCTGCTGTGGGATATATTTTTATGATGCTACCGATAAAGCTAACGAAGCCATTGAATAAGATATTCAATGGGAATGGTGCAAAGTATAAAGATGTCTTTACGATCACTTATAAAAGATGGTAATGCCAGTTGCATCAACCATTACATGCAGCTGCACATTATTTAAATCTTGAGTATTTCTATCAAAATACAACTATTGAGAATCGTCAAGAAGTTACAGATTAGTTCGTATTGAAAATTTGGTTCCATGCATTGAAGTACTACGACAGGATCTTCTCTGGGAGATACCTATGTAAAGAAGAGCTGAACAAAATTTGGTCCTCCTATGGGCAAAAGTTGGTAAACAAGAAGTAACTGAATATGGTTTTGTTGGTACGCAATACATAAGCTTGGTGGTTAAGCTCGAGCACAACAAGCAGGCATGTCGTTTAAGTCTGCTAAACAGCCTACAGAAGCAACATCAAACAAATGAACACAACAAATGGTCTAGACAATACAGCATATTATGGATATATCAATCATCCCTAATATATGTCCCATGAGGAAACCCAATTCCTTTATCAAAGTGAAAGAAAGTAAAATTCAAATTATGCAACGAAAACACTAAGAACGATAAGGAGACATCATTTTAAAACCAATGTTAGTGAGAATAGGAAAAGTAAGTTCAGAACACACGAAAAGCAAGACCAGGGAGTACCCACCACCATGTTTTCAGATGTTGGAGTAAGGAAACAAATTTTTGCAGAACGAGAACCCTCCAACCCCACGACTAGGCCATTATACCACCTTCCGTCATTGTTGCGGAATCTACATTTTGATCCAACAGAATACTCTTCATCCACTAGTGGTTCTGCTTTAACCTCTTTTGGATCAAGAGGCTCCACCTCAATATCAGCAGGTTCTTTCTTCGGACAATGTATAGCATCAACCTCTAGCAACAACCTGGCTCGTTTTAGGTGGAGGAGACCTTCCTCAGCATCTTTTATAGACTGAACAAGCTCCTCATGTACCTGTTTAAAAAAAGATAGTCATCTTCAAGCATCTCCTTGCACTTAAACACTAAAGTGGAAACCTTTATGTTATCCCTGAAAGCTGGATTTTGCAATTAGATAGTTACTCCCTCCGTTTAAAAAATAATTGACATTATATCCTTATTAGTCCGTTCCAAAAAGAATGACACCTCTTTAAATTAGGGGAAAAAATCAACTTAATCTTCTCATTTTACGCTTAATGAAAAGTTTTTATAAACACACAAATGTTATGTCATGTTTAAAACCACTAGATTTAAAAGTTTAACATATTCAAGACCACAAGTTAGTATTTCTTTTTTTTTCCTCTTCTAAAATTTCTTACCCAGTAAAAACAATGTCAAATAAATTGAAAGAGTGGGAGTAGTTTTTATTAGATGGAATGATGATTGTATACATTTAACTTCTCATAATTTGCATAAACTGAAAAGATATAGTTGCATAACTCCTAGAGTTCTCTTTTTAAGGGCTCAACACAATTGCATAATAAAAGGGGGGAGAAAACCCTAACCTCAAGGAGTTCGGGATTTGAAGGATCAGAGGAAAGGGCTTGAGCGAGAGAGTGGAGGGCGTCTCTCTGCTCTTCCAATTGAAGCTCCAGCTCCCTTTCCAATACTGCTCTCTCTTCCTCCTCCGCCGCCATTTCCTTCCCGGATTATCGACAGCCTTGGCCTGGCGGTTTGATTATACGGAGTATAAATTATTAATCCGACAAAGAATGAATTAGACCTTCGTGTACTCAGCTTTGTTTTTGTTGGCTAATGTTACAAAATTACCTTTTTTTAATGAAAAATTATTTACTGACTTTTAAAAAAAAAAATTGTTTAGTGATTTTGTGTGATATTTAGAAAAAACTATTCTCACCGTTCCAGTTTATGTCAACATATTTTTTTTAGTCCGTTCTAAAAAAAAAATAACACATTTCTAAATTTGGAAATAATTTAGTTTAAACTTACGATTTTATCCTTAATGAGAAGCTTTTATAACCACACAAATACTGTGGGACCCTTTTTGACTTGTTTAGGACCACAAATTCCAAAAGTCTTCATTTTTTTCTTAAACTCCGTTCTCAATCAAACAGGTTCAAATAAATTAGAATGGAGGGTAACTTTCAAATTATAAAAAAAATAGTTAGTTTTTTGTACAATAACATAAAAATTGAGTGAATATAGAGGTACAGACACATACTTTTGGAGTGATTTGGTTAAATAACTTTAGGAAAAATTTACATGGTATAACTAACTTATACACTATATTTATTATATAAATACACTTTAAAATAATTATAATACACAGTTACACTTTGGGTTTTATAGCAAATACCCAAACTCTTTCTATTTAATGAGGCTGGCCTGCAAAATCACGATCCCTTGCCTTTTCCCGTAACACGGACTCTCTTTCAATGGCTGGTGTGCCGGAAACCATGACAATCCCACGCTCCTCGGCACTGCCGCCGTTGTCACTAGCTCCAGTAGCCGATTCTTCCTTTTCAAGCCCTCGTTCCTCCGTTAGACTTTCTCAATTATGAGCCCTTAAGATCCGCCAACTCGCTCATCTGTCTCCACTAACTCCTTCTCCAAAGTTGTTCCAAGAGGAGCATGAATCGTTTGTGAAGCTCAGAATACAGCTCGTTGAAGGTATATGAGAAACTATTCAGAGAGATTGCAGAGAAGGAATAATTAGAGGCCAAGACAAAAAGAGAGACGAGAAGCCTAGAAGCCTCATTCTCAGATCTGGCTGGACTTTGGTAAATACACTGTAATAGTGTATTCTCATATTTGACCGGATTTTTGTTCGTCTTCATTTTTAGTTTTAATACAATGTATACAGTGTTTTTCTTGGTCGGAAGACGGCATCTTCTACGAATTTTCTTCTCTTCTCTACTATGGAGTCACATACAATGTATTCTTAGATCTGTCTGGATTTTAGTTCGTCTCTGGTGACGCGAAGCCTGAAAGCCTCATTCTCAAATCGTCGGATTTTCAAATGATAAATATAGTGTATACAATGTATTTTCACATCTAGTCGAATTTTTATTCGTCTCCATTTTGAGTATAAATACAATGTATATAATATTTTATTTGGCCAAAAAATGCCTATCTCCAAGGAACTTTTTTCTCTTCTCTACCTGTATGCATTGAGAATGTAGCTATATTTGACTTTCTTTATCAATGTTGTTGCTTTTTGATACATTATATGATTGAGTTATTTAATAATTGTATTCTAGTTTTCACACATTAAACATATTTTTCTAGCCCGTATCCAATTTCTCAGGTTGTATTGACCGTATCCCAAAAAACCATTATATGTTAATTGTAATGATCTGATCGGTCATTTTGAGCCCTAGCACGTCATTCAACGGTTCGAGGTATTTAGTAGCTTCATTTCAGGTGTTATGACTTGTACGTGTGGTCGAAATTAAATTTCGGGAAGTTCAGAGTTAGATTTGGAAAGAAAATTCTAAATTTGGAAGCTTTAAGTTGGAAGAGTTGACCAAACTTTGACTTTTGAGTAGACAACCTCAGAATCGGGATTTGAAGGTTCCAACAGGTTCGTTTGATGATTTCGGACTTGGGCGTATGTCCGTGTCGGATTTTGGATAACCCGGGAGTATTTCGGCACCTATTGTGGAAATTAGTAATTTGGAAGAATTTCATAAATTTGGGTTGAGGTGTATTTCAATGTTATCGATGTCCGTTGGGGATTTCGAGTTTGGGAATAGCTCCGTATGGTGATACTGGTATTGGGAGCGCGTCCGAAAGTGGATTTTGAGATCCGTAGGTCATTTCGGTGTTAATTGGCGAAAGTTGAAAATTTTGATGATTTTTGAGAAGTTTGACTGGGAGTGGACTTTTTGATATCGGGGTCGGATTCCGATTCAGGAAGTTGGAGTAGGTCCGTAATGTCAATTATGACTTGTGTGTAAAATTTGAGGTCGATCGGACTTGATTTGATAGGTTTCGGCATCAGATGTGGGAGTTAAAAGTTCAATAGTTTATTAGGCTTGAATCGATGCGCAATTCATGGTTTCGATGTTGTTTGATGCGATTTGAGGCCTCGAGCAAGTTCGTGTCGTGTTTTGGGACAGGTTGGTATAATTGGACGGGGTCCCAGGGGCCTCGGGTGTGTTTTGGGGTGGTTTCGGATCGAATTTGGATGAAAAGTTGCTACTGGTTTGCTGGTTCTAGTTTTGTTCTTCGCGAACACAAAGGGAGTCCCGCGTTCGCGAAGAAGGAAAATGGTGGCTGCTATCTTTTTTTCGCGAACACGATCAATGGGTCGTGAACGCGAAGAGGAGTTTTGAGGTCGCTGGGTTTTGGCCTTCGCGAACGCGAGGTGTAGTTCGCGAACGCAGAGGGATTGGCTGAGGAAACTATGCGAACGCGAAGGGTCAATCGCGAACGCGTAAAAGATAGGAGAAGACGGGCCTAAGGCCATTTGGCCTAGCGAACGCAATGGCTTGAACGCGAACGCGATGCCTTGCATGGACAGGCCTTCGCGAACGCGACACTGGTCACGCGAACACGACACTGGTCACGCGAACGCGAAGAGAAAATGCTAGGGCAGGAACATTTGGCCTTCGTGAACGCGAGGCATTTGTCGCGAACGCGAAGAAGAACGGGTCTGAGCAGTGTTCTGTTAAAGACGGGGGTTGGACTCATTTCCACCCCATTTCTTCATGGGAGCCAATTTTGGGGACGAATTTTATCACCATTTTCACCATCAATCATGAGGTAAGTGATTCCTACTAGTTGTGAGTTAAATACAAGGTTTATATATGGATTTTAACATAAAAATTTATAGAAATTTGGAGTTTTGAAGAAAAACCTAGAAAATTGGTATTTTTTATTTTTCACCACGAAAATGGTTATGGAATTGGATGGAAATTATATATTTGAGTTCTTGAGATTATGGGTAATAATTCCCTCCGAAAATTTTCGAAATTCGGACACGTGGGTCCGGGGTGAATTTTAAAAATATTACCATTTTGGGTCGGGTAATTGAATTAATAGCCTTATTTCGAATTATTGAACATGTATTAATTATTTTATATTACTTTTGGATAGTTTCAGATTTTTTCGGCATCGAATTGAAGTTTTTACACGACATCGTGATCGGAAGTGGGCTTTGAGACAAGGTAAGTCTCTTGTTTAATCTTGTGAGGGGAAATTACCCCATAGGTGATTAAAATAATAATTGTTGCTAATTGTGGGGGGCTACGTACGCACGAAGTGACGAGAATCCGTACGTAGCTATTATCTATGCTAAAGTCCGGGTAGTTTAGGACTCAAAGCATGAATTATGTGTGTAAATTGTATCCTTTATTTAATTAAATTATTTGAAATATATTGTGAATTGTCAGGGAAAGATAGTAAAAGATGAAAATCTTATATGCTTAATTTTCTGTTTAAATTAATTAATTTTTAAAAGAAATTTGTTCGTCCTCTCAAATTGATCTTATAATAAATATACTCTCCTTCCGGAGGTACATAAGAAAATGTCTTCCTTTCTTGTGGAGCGGGCCGAACGCTTCGGCAGGATAGATGCATCTATGGATCGCGTCGCACGTCCCTCGGTAGTGTACACGATACTCTGGATCGGGTCGTACGACCTCCGCAGAAATTGTGCCTAATAATAAATTACAAGATATTTTGATATTTTTAATTGCAGCTTGTGAATTTAATTAATAGATTGAGAATTGTTGCATTTGAAGGAATTTAATTATTTCTGTTGGTTAAATAAAATTATTGTTAACTCTGTGAATCATGTTGATTTAGATATTCTATTTTTATTTCAATTACTATTATTGACCCTTAGTGAGTTTCAAAGTCAGCTATCTCGTCTCTACACTTCGAGATTAGGCTTGATACTTACTGGGTACATGTTGTTTATGTACTCATGCTACATTTGTTGTACATTTTATTGTGCAGGTACATATATGCTTAGCGGCCTTGTGGGCGCAGAGGTGTGATTAAAATGTGGGGACTTAGGTGAGCTGCATTTTGTATTACGATCCGCAACCAACAGAGTCTCCTTCATAGTTATTATAAATTTCCTATCTAATTTGTATTCCGGACAGATGCTGTATTCTATTTTAACTCCCTAGTAAATGCTCATGCACTTGTGACACTGGGTTTCGGGAGAAATTATGGGTTGTTTAGTAACTTAGTTGCTAAATTATTTATTACTTACTCTATGAGTTCTATCTTCATCGTTTAATTGAGGAAATTTTTGATTTCAAAAATACTAATATGGAAAATTTAGTTAATTGATTATGATTGGCTTACATGACAGACAAGGTGGGTTGCTCTGATGGTAAGCGCCCTCTACTTCCAACCAAGAGGTTGTGAGTTCGAGTCACCCCAAGAGCAAGATGAGAGTTCTTGGAGGGAAGGATGCCGAGGGTCTATTGGAAACAGCCTCTCTACCCCCAGGGTAGGGGTAAGGTCTGCATACACACTACCCTCCCCAGACCCCACTAGTGGGATTATACTGGGTTGTTGTTGTTGTTATTGTTGTTGATTGGCTTGCATGACAGCGGTGTCCGGTGCCATTACGGCCTTAACGAATTTTGGGTCGTGACACTAACAATACAATTGATACAACTTTCCATCAAAAATATATTCATTGATACAACCATTATGTATGAACGAATACAGTTGATACAATTTTTCCATCAAAACTGTATTCATTGATACTACCTCGCAACAAATTGATACAACAAAATTTGAGTTTGGTAATTAGGCAATTGAAACTACCTGGCAACGAATGGTAATTAGGCAAATTGATGTTACATATGGTAATTAGGCTCTAAACTATAGTGCTTTTAAAAATTCCCCTAACTTTATATGACTGTAAGTGTATACGGTAAAAATCGGTCTCAAGAGTTGGGTGAATTAGAAAGCGACATGCGTCAAGAATGATCAGTTAGTAGTGACTCAACTATGGTGACACATGATACAAACCTGTGGCCGGATAAGAAAATCATTCAAGATATGACCGTTATAGAAATATTACATAAGCCACAAGATTTCTCCGGCTTTTATTAGTCTTTATTATCCTTAATTATTCTCTATCACCTTTAATTACCTATTATTATAGCATTAATATTGGTAATTAAGAGGGCATGATTTGTAATCATAGCTCTAATATAAATAGAGGCTTTCTTCTATTGTAAAACATCAAGAAATACTAAGAGCAAAAGACTAATATTCTTTCTCTCATTTTTTTAAGCTTTATACAAATGTCCTCGAGATTTTTCAATTATTATTGATCCCGATGGGAACATTCTGAAGACTAGGCTTGTCTCTTCTTCAATTATTCTTATTTCAATTGCTTTGTTCTTTATTACTTTATTTTATCGGATCAATTTAATTCACGTGTTTATAAACGATGTTATAAATTCAATTGTACCATTTTACGGGTAAATAGTTTGGCGTCCACCAGTGGGGCTTAGACAGTTGTGGTATTATTTTGGTCTGTTCATCTTTTATTAACGTACTTTGAATCTTTTCTGTTGTAAGCATAAAACAGTTATGGCACCCAATGACGTTAACAACTCGCTCAATATTGGAGCAAACAATGACGACGAGCCCGTGGACAATCTCCATGATGGAAATCAATAAGATGGTTCAACTAGTGAAACCCGTCTTGATGGGAATGAGTCAACTCCTAACCAGGTAGAAAGAAATACTCGGCATGCGAGAAGTCCTATGCCTAATAATGTGGATGGTGAACCCGTCGTCGAGACAGTAAAAGTTTTGAGTGCACAACAAAAAGAAATCATAAATAATCTCTCAAGACAGGACCATATAATGACTGAGCTTCAATAAGCAATATCAGGGGCTTCAAATAATTCAAATGGTGGAGTTCGAGTCCCTCTTGGCGTGCCAATAAGTTCATAAATCCTGGGAACCAGAAACGTTGCTTCAAGAGGAAAGTTTAGATCAAACTACAACAAAGCGTGTGGAGCATGCAATGGATATGGAAATGAGTTCAACGTAGATGATCTTTTCAAAGAGGAACTTATGAAGTTAACGAGGGAAATAATGTTTGAATGGATCAGAATGCTAAGGAATTTCATGCCCGGTTAGATCAGATTTCGGGAGAACCTCCATTCCTAAATGGCCCGGATTCGAGAAAATATATTCAATTGTCGTTCAAACTAAGTGCGGCTCTAGAGTTAATCCCAAAGAGATTCAAGATGCAAGATATTCTAAAATATGATAGAACATCAGATCCACAGGAACACATTACAACTTACACTACAAGTGTGAAGGGAAACGATTTGGCTCCACATGAGATTGAATCAGTCTTGTTAAAGAAATTTGGCAAAACCTTAATAAAATGTCACGACCCAAAACTCGACCTGTCGTGATGACGCCTATCATAATACTAGGCAAGACGACATCTCACATAGACCAACATTTTTAAAACTGAAATATGCGGAAGTAAGTTTAGATAATTAAGAATTTCACAAATACCGGATATGAACCTCAAAAAAATCAATATAAGAATCCTCCCAAAAGATGTGGGTGTCACGGAGTACATGAGCATCTATATATAAAATAACATAGTCTGGTACACTATCTGGAAAGTAAGACAAAATACATAAAATCGAAAGATAGGGGAAGGAGGATCAAGGTCGGCGGATGCCAAGCAGCTACCTCGATGATCTTCAAACATGTAGGCTCCATGATCAACGACCGCCGTGCTCGGAAATGCCTGAATCTGCACACGAGGTGCAGGGTATAATGTGAGTACAATCAACTCAATAAGTATCGCAAATAAATAGGGCAAGGTAAGAGAAGCTTAATTTGTTGAAGTTACTAGTTAAATCAGTACAATTCCATCCTTTTTTTATTAACATAATATGAGATTTAAAGCTAGCCCATAAGGCTTGGTGATACGAATATCCATGTGTGCACGTGCATTAGTTCTCAACTACCTTGCTCAACAATATTGTGGCATGTAAGGGAAAGAAAACAAGTAAGTTCGACAAATGATCAACGAAATAAAAGTTTCACACACTGCACGGACAACTCACATGCTAACAATAGAATCTGTACGGATAACTCACGTGCTGCACGAACAACTCATGTGCTGCACGGACAAATCACGTGCCAATAACATAATCCGCCCGGCATAGTCGCAGGGCCCAGTCCAAAATATCATACATAAGCAATAACGCAAGAGTACATGTATATAATGAGTGAAATAAGATTTTTCTCTTATCCTTGGACTGGTGTAAATAACATGCTAAAGTGTAGGCATATGCAAAGTATGCTATCGTAGCTAAATACGAAAATTTCATCAATGAAAGGTATTTATCAAGTTCGTTCAGGGATTTAATCATCTAAGTAGACTCATCATGGCTTAATTGGATCGCATAAGATATTACCACATGTTAGATATCGAAACTCAAATCTTAACAATCATTTTTGGGCTTATAGGAACCCGAGCATAACCCAAACATGATGACAATACCCCGGTGCCCGCACATGGGATCATCCCCACACATATATGCACCCAAAAGCACGTGGCTATCACAACAATTCAGGCAACTGGTGCCTCAACCGAGTTTAAATACGATACTTACCTCAAAAAACTCGAATCACTCCGCTAGAAAGCCCTTGCCTCGCGAATCGGCCCCCAAGCGCGTCGAATCTAGCCACAAATAATTCGATACAATTAACACGAGCTAAAGAAATCAACTCCATAGGAAAATACTAAGTTATTAATAAAAAATCTAAAAAGTCGACTAGAAAGACGGCCCCCAGGCCCACGTCTCAGAATCGGATAAAAGTCACAAAATCCGAAAGCCCATTCCGCCACGAGTCCAACCATACTAAATTTACCAAATTCCAACACCAAATCGACACCCAAATCCCCAATTTAAACTCTCTAAATTCCTAGCCTCAAACCCCCAAATTATACCTTAAAACCACACAATCTAGGTAGGAAAATCAACGGGGAAACAAAATTATTGGGCAAAATAAACCACAAGTGACTTACCTCAAGAATCCCTTCGAAATCCCTCTCAAAATCGCCTAATCCCGAGCTTGAAATGTTTAAAAATGAAGAAAATCTCGGAACCCTCGTTTTTAATACAGTGCCCAACCTTTTCGCTTATGCGAATCACTTAACCGCACCTGCAGTTCCACTTTTGCGGACATTCCTTTATTTCTGCGGACCGTCTCACTAGGCCTCCCTTCGCTTCTGCGAACTCGCAGGTGCGGAAATTCCCTTCGCACCTACGCAACTCCCCCTAGCTGGCCAAACTCTGCTTCTGCGCCTAATGCGCCGCATCTGCGACCTCGCAAGTGCGGAAATCCTTCCAGGCTGCTTCTATGATTCCCTGCTCGCTTTTGCGAGCTCACACCTGCGATCAAAACTCTGCAGGTGTGATCGCACCAGACCTGGTGCACTTTAGCAGTCTTTCAAATTCCAAACTTGATATGTTAACCATCCGAACTCCACCCGAGGCCTCCGAGACCTCAACCAAATATACCAACAAGTCCTAAAATACGATACGAACTTAGTCGAGCCCTCAAAACACACCAAACAACATCAAAAACACGAATCACACCCCAATTCAAGCCTATTGAAACTAAGGAATTCCAACTTCTACAAATGACGCCGAGACCTATCAAATCACGTCCGATTTATCTCAAATTTTGCACATAAATCACAAATGATACCACGGACCTACTCCAACTCCCGTAACCCCAATCTGAGACCGGTAACCATAAAGTTCACTCTCGGTCAAATTTTCAAATTTCTAACTTTTCTCATTTCAAGCCTAATTCTACTACGGACCTCCAAATCACAATCTGGACACACTCCTAAGTCCAAAATTACCCAACGGAGCTAACAGAGCCATCAAAACTCCATTCCAAAGTCGTTTACACATAAGTCAATATCCGGTCAATCTTTTCAACTTAAGCTTTCAACCTTGAGACTAAGTATCTCAATTCATTTTGAAACCTCACCGGATCCGAACCAACTACCCCGACAAGTCATATAGCAAATATAAAGCATAAAATAAGCACTAAATAGGGAAACATGGCTACAAATCTCAAAATAACTGGCTGGATTGTTACACAAAAGGGGTTTTAACATGGTGTTCACTTTTACCTGAACACTCAATTGATTCTTTTGAAATACTTGCAGATTCTTTCATTGAATCTCACGATGGAGCAAGAAAATTTCAAGCTAAAAAACATATATTTTTAGAATCGTTCAAGGAGACTCAAAGTTGCTACGAGAGTTCGTGATCCGATTCCAAAAGGAGAGAATGTTATTGCGGGTAGTACCGGATGAATGGGCGCTAGAAGCATTTACCAAGGGTCTTAATCCCTCAATCTCCGATGCCTCAAAGAAGTTGAAGGAGAGTTTGTTGGAATTTCAAAAAATAACGTGGGCAGTTCACAATAGACACGAATCAAAGATTCACATAGAAAATGATCAGATAATTATATCGACATCTTATATAGCCTGGAATCAAGGTCAATCTGATCTTTGATCGAAGGCATTCCAGACACCAGTTTGAACCTTACCTATTAGGATAACGGACTGCTCGGAGGCAGGAACGTTCCTGCAATGAGTTGCCCAAAAATAACTAGTAATGCCTACGAACGATGGGGACTGTTGCATCAGAGCAACAGAAACCGCAACAATAAGTACCAGGAAGCATATGAAGATGGCTCCGAAACAGTCTGTACAGGATACCGGAGATAGCCCGAACTGGCTCCGAAATAAAGAAGAGGATAGCAGACTGCCAGAAAATTGGGGACTGCCAGATCAGCCACGGGAAAAAAAGAAATAGAAGGAATCAGAATCAAGAACCGTCTAGACCCAATAAATATCAGCCCGACCGCAATTCTCTTGCAAAGTATTTTTGCTCATTTTATGTAAACTATCATATATGCAAAGTTATAAAAACTTGTGTACATCCAAGTAATGGAATAAAAAAAAGTTGCACCTTCTAAAATATTCTCGTATATGTCTGAATGAACAAAATCATTCTTAAAATTTGCTCACACTTAAAAGCAAATAAGGATCACAAATCCGAATAATTGTGCTCGGATGAATAGCTGGCATCCTCTTCATAAGCACCGTAAACGTAAGGGCCATCTTTTATAAATCCATTCAATCAAATGGCTAAAGGCCGGATACCTTATTTCCCGATCGCAAAGTTAACCGGATGCATTCAATTTTTGAACTTTATCAAAATTAGAGGTACAAAATTCTTGATCATCCCTGGTCTCTAAGGTTGTGAGGTTATAAAAGCTTTCGAGTACAACTAAAAATTCAAGAGTCAAAACTTAAAGAAAAGTTTTCAGCCAAAACTCAAAGAGAAGTTTTGGGAACAACTAAAAACCCAAAGAGTAAAAACTCAAGATATAATTTTTTTGGGTAAATACTAAAAATCTGAGATCAAGCTTTCTATGGTAGTGATACTTTTTCAGCACCAACCGATCATTGATGAAAGAAAAATAGGTGGTGGAGTTGTCATCTGAATTCTTAAGTTCTGCACTCTTTTTCCTCGCCCGGTTTTTGTCCCGATTGAATTTTTCTGGCAAAGTTTTTAATGAGGTAATGACAAAGGTAGAAATGATAAAATCTTTTACTTCACGGTCATATCACAGTGAGTAACCGAAAAGTGGGGGGACTACCTATATACGGTAAAAAACGATCTCAAGAGTTCAGTGAATTAGGAAGCTACACGCGTCAAGGATGATCAGTCAGCAATGACTCAACCATGGCGACAATGGATACAAACCTATGGCTGGATAAGAAATAATCAAGATATGACCGTTATAGAAATATTACAAAAGACCCCAAGATTCCTCCGGCCTTTATTAACCTTTATTATTCTTTATCACCTTTAATTACCTTTTATTATAACATTAATGTTGGTAGTTAAGGGGGCATGATTTGTAATGATAGCTCTAGTATAAACAGAGGCTTTCATTCTATTGTAAGACATCAAGAAATACTAAGAGCAAAAGACTAATATTCTTTCTCTTATTCTTTTAAGCTTTATACAAGTGTGCTCGAGATTTTTCAATTATTATTGATCCCGATAGAAATATTTTGAAGCTCAGGCTTGTCTCTTCTTTAATTATCTTTATTTTAATCGCTATGTTCTTCGTTACTTTATTTTATAGGATCAATTTGATCCACGTATTTATAAACTACGTTACAAAATTAACAGTACTATTTTACGGGTAAACAGTAAGTTCATGAACCATGATAATAAAAACTTTTAGTTGGTGATCCTATTGGTCCCAGTAACTTACAAGGAGAGGACATGTCTGCTCTAAATGGATGTCCAAGTGGTTGCGTGAAAATATATTTAAAAATATTAAGATATCGTATTTTAAGGAGAAAGGAATAATTTTAGGCAATCTAATAAATAATACATAAGTTATCCATGATTTTGCAAGAATATAAAATATACAATTCGAGCATCTTGACGATAACTAATATATTATTATTTGCTGGCAGTTTGATCCTCGACTATTGCCACATTGGACAAGCCAAACATTGTCAGCAGAATATCTCAACTGTAATTTTCATAAATTGTATTTTCGGCCGAAATAATATTCTTGCTCATGCATTATCAAATATGGAACTACAAAAATACATTCATTCATAAAACATGGATTTTATTGAGTTTCGAGAGTCAAGAAATTTAGACGAAAATATCAAATGAAAGAAGATTTTTCTTACATTCCCGAAGATGTGTTCTTGCCAACTCTAAAAATATGACAAAGTTCAATTAAAACAAAATTAGAAGATCAATAGATCATAGACCTTTATTCGTTTTATAGAAGTCCTTTTTAACTCACTGCTTTAAATTATGTTCACCTATTATATTTGCTTAACCAAGTAATTCCCTTGATTCTATGTTTATTAGACATGACTCCAAGAATGCCAATTACTACCAAAATGGTTGAAAGTGAAAGAGAATAGATCATCGCAATAGATTTCAGCATTCAACTAGGAGTAGTATATTATCTAAAGTTGAAATGAAAAAAATACTTTCACATGTAGTCAAAATTAAGAACAACCAAGAATTATCTTAAAAAGACTTCGTAAATAAGACAATATGTTTGTAGTCTCCGAAAGAAAGTAGGTCAATGTTTTATTTATTTTTGGGAAACCGCCTCTATTATGCAAAAAGATCCGTTATGCCTTTTGTTATACTTTTGGTCTATCATTGTCATTATAAAACTAGAAAATACCCTTTCGCTATTAGGGCTTTCCATCATGGACATCACCATCCCATATGGCCCAACATTTTGCTGAGGTGGCTGCCACATGACATGCCATCTCACTGCCTTAACCTTATTTTATCCCCTCCCTAACTTCTTCCACCACCACCTCCCCTTACACCCATCCACTGCCACCATTAGAGGTGGCAAAATGGTTAAAAGAAAATAGTTATTCATCCATATTATCCATTAAAAAATGGGTTAGATAATGAACTTTTTAAAAAACGGATCGAATATGGATAAAAACCATATTATCCACTTAGAAAATGGTTAACCAAATAGATAACTAATGTGTTTTAACTTTTATATTTGTAAAGGCTCAAATTCCTCAAGTTTGGGAGACTAGAATTCTCGCATAAATGATCATATTAAAAAAACCTTGGATAATATGGATATCCATATAATCCGCCGGATAACTCTTTTTTATCCGTCTCAAATACGGGTCGGTTTGGATAATTTATCCGTTTTGAATTATCCGTTTTTGACGCGCTCATATCTGACCCGCCCGTTTGACACCCCTAGCCACCATCCTCCTTATGGCAATTAATGAGGTGTAAGTGTGCTCTTTAAGAATTTGAAATTTCACTTCCATGAAAGAAAATTAACAGATGCACACATTTTAGAGTGGGCTAACAACAATGTAAGAAACTGAGGAAGCAAAGTCATATGGCAAACGTGAGCATTTTTCTAATGAACATTTTCTAATAAAATGTCTCTTTTAAATTACATATAGAACAAACGTGGGCCTTTTCTCGTTAATTCAACTACTTCTAGTTTTAATCTGATTCCGTAAAGTTTTATGCTTTAAGGCTTGACATAGCTAGTACCTGCCAAATGTCACACATAAATTGTGCAAAATTCCATTGGATTTGGTTCGTATTTAATTGTTGGATGCGAGATATTTGAATTCAGACGGTATATTCATTTTGGGTGAAGGGGGGAAGGTTGTGATGGAAGAAGAAGTTGGGGAGGGGTAAAGTGGGGTTGGGAAAGTGAGGTGGCATGCCATATGTAGGTCACCTCAGCAAAATGTCATGCCACGTGGGAGGTAGTATCCATGGCCGAGGATCCTAATTATTTTTCCACCAGTTTTATAACGTCGGAGATAATGATAGACCGTAAAGGAGGGCATAACTGATCCTTTTCGCATAGTAAAGAGGTATTTGGCCCTTTTCCTTTTCTTTTTTTCCTTAGGTAGTAGTAAGCCTGGCAAGTGGGCCGGTCCAGGCCCGGGACTGCGGGCCAAACGGCTAAATGGGCCAGGACCGTTTGGTCCGGTTTTAGCGAGCCTGGTCCGGTCTCGTGGGCCGGTCCTATGATTTGGGCCCGTAGGCCTGGGACCGTTTGGCCCGTCAGGGCCCGGGACCGGACCGGAACCGGCCTGGTCCCTTAGCGGGCCTAGCAGGCTCAACGGCTATTTTTTTTAAAAAAAATCGTTAGGCTGTCAAAAATAGCCGTTGGGCTGTCAAAAATAGCCGTTGGCTATTTATGAAATAGCCATTTAACCCCTCAACTTTGTTTTAATCCCAAATTTTTTATAATTACACTTTTTCCTTATTTTCAACTATAAATACCCCATCATTATTTCATATTTTCTTACAAAATCATCAATCTATCACAATCTCTCTCTAATTTACTTCTATAATTGCTACTATTGCTTACTTTATTGTTACATTTTGTGAAACAATTGTGAAGTTGGTGAATTGAAATCTTCAACGATAATCAATTTCCAACAAGTTGTTCGTCAATTCGGTAAACTTGTTCCAAATCTTAAGTTTTAATATTATAATTTTGTTTGTTTTATTTACTTTGCTTGATTAATTAAGATGGCTTATTCCTTAAAAAATATGTTTAGTAAAAATAAGAAAAAATCGAAGAGTGGTGAATCTAGTGGTCAATATGTTCCTCCTCCACTTCCCCCGACTCCCCGACCCAAACATGTTACCCGTCCTACACCTCCTATTCTTGATAGCGATAATAGTTTATTACAATTTACCGAGAGTCAATTTTTCCATAATATTGCACCCGGTGAACAATTAAACCATGAATATATGAATGCTCTTTATGGTAATCCAACTATTGATGAAAATGATGATGAAGAAATAGATTTTGATGAAACGCAACCGGATGATGATACACCCACTAGTCCTGTTCCTGAAGTTAACCCAACTAATAATAATCTAGATGATCCCCCGTCTGACCCTCATATTAGTGCCCCTACTTTTTCTAGACAACCTCCTAAACGGGCAGAAACATCTCTTGTTTGGCAATTTTTTACTCAATTAAGAGAAAAAAATAGGGCTAAGTGTAAAACTTGTGGCAAAGAGTTAGTTTTGGTCTTTTTTATTTTTGCCATTCCCAGGCGAAAATGTCACCCATCGATTTTGATTACATCAGTTATTTCTTCCTGCGCTATAATGAGTTCAAGAAGCAGAAGGAAAACTGTTTCTCTTTAGCCAAGTCATCTCTCAAAGCCCGAGCATGGTGAAAGTTTCATTTAGCACAGTTCTAGAAACTCGCGGGAAGTTTGACTAGACACATATTGCTACACCCTCAAGATAAAGTTAGATATTTTCGTATGAAAGCTTTGGCTGAGGGGACAAGTGCACATAGTCAGGCTGACCTTAGTACCGGGTCAAATCAATTTCAACCGGGAATTAACACTGTTACCGGTGGTATTTTATATTATGATCCAAAAAAAGATCGGGAAGAATTGGCAAAAATGATCACTGTTATGTGCTTACCCTATAGTTTTCCTTCTAACCCCTTTTGTGCATTATATTAGAAAAATTTATAATCCTACTTATAAAGGTTTTCCTCGCACAACCGTAAAGAGTGATATTTATAAATATAAACATGAATATGAACAATATTTGCGCTATTTATTTACTCATATAAATTGTCGTATTGCTATTACAACTGATATTGGTAGAAGTGGTAATGACTGTGATTACCTTACTGTTACCAGTCATTGGATTGATGAGCATTGGATAATGCAAAAGCGCATTATTGCTTATAGAATAATTAATTCACATCACACAGGGCAGTTTATTTCTAGCACGATTGCGGATATTTGTAGATATTTTTGCATTAGTGATAAAATAATGTCAGTTTCAATGGATAATGCTACTAGTAACACAAATGCTGTAGCCTTGCTTACCACTATACTAAGTCCTGTATTTAGTAACATTTTTCATGTTAGATATATTTGTCATATTTACCATTTAATTGTGGGTGATGGTATGCGAATTTTAAATGTTGAAATTGAAAAGGTTAAAATGGCTCTTAATTGGCTTTTTTATTCAAACCGTAGAAGTAGACTTAGAGAATATTTTAAAAGATGCGATGAATTTGGCATAAGAGAAAGAAAGGTTCCTAAACCTTGTCCAACTAGATGGAATTACATGTATGAAAGTTTAGTTATTGCATATGAATATAGAAACCACATAAACTCAACGTTTAATGCTCATGTAAGTGATGATGATGAGCACCTTACAAATGCGGATTGTGCTAATGTTAAAATGCTTGTAGATTTTTTTAGAAAAATTCCATATTGCTACAAATGAATTTTCTGGGCAATATTATCCTACTATTTCTAATTGTTTAGTTTATATTGCAGAACTTGCAAATTTGTTTGATCATTTTTCAGAGGGTGGAGAAATTTATCAACTTGCTATTGATTCCATGAGAAAAAAGTTTAAAAAATATTTTTTCCCTATTCCCCCTATTTATGGTATTGCTGCATTGTTAAATCCTACTATGAAATTAGGAGGTCCTCAATTTTGGTATGAAACTGTTTATAATGGTTTAGCACTTGAAGATGAGGAGTTGTCTATACTTCCGAACGCAATAGCCTCAATTAAAATAAATGTTCAAACTATTTATAATGCTTATCAAGTTGTATTAGATCATGCTAGACCAAATGTTCCAACTCCTTCTTCTTCTAGTTCTCAATCATCTAAAAGAACTGAGGGAGTAAGGGCACTTAGTGCTTGGGCAGGGTTCAGGGGTTCTCAAGGTTCTAGTACTAGTGATTTTTCACAACTAAATGAGCTTGAAATTTATTTGTCACAGGGAATTGAGGAAGTGAATCCCGACGGCTCCTTTAATATTTTGGAATGGTGGAAGGACAAAGAAAAATACTTTCCGATTCTTTCAAGGATGGCCCGAGATATTTTAACTATTCAAGTTTCAACAGTGGCATCATAGAGCGCTTTCAGTCAAGAAAAACTTCAACTCGGTGATTATAGAGCGTTTATGAGGGAGAGCTTGAAAAAATCAGTACTTTTCAGAGATTGGATCCGTTCGGAAAGAAGAAATTTTGGACTTGTTGAATCACAACCAGAGGTAGACGAAACTTACGAAGAAATGCTAGCTGAACTTGCGGAGGATGATGTTTCGCCTGGAAGCGGTGATGAGCAAGCTTCATTTCCGCCACCACCAACGAAAATTCCTCCGGACCTTGAAGGATTTATGAAATTTGTAAGAGATACCATGTAAATTAATATGTAACTTGTATTTTGGCACATCTTGATTAGTTTCTTTTTATTCTCAATGGTGGTATTAGCACCTTGTTGTGCTCATTCCATAGGGGGGAGGAAGACTAAGAAAGATATTGCCATGATTTTTAATACTATAATAAAAATATAACGCATTGATTTGAATATCTCTTTACAATATTTTTGTTCTTTTATTTATCTTAAGCTATACATATAGTATAGTATAGTATAGTATATATATATATAAGCTTATATTTATACTATACTATAGTCTATACTATATATACATCTCATAAGATATATAAGCTATATTCGATATACATATATATATATATATATATATATAAGCCTATACATATATACTATCGAATACGACTTATATACTATAGTATAGTATAGTATAGTATAGTATATATATACTATATATACAACTTAAGATATATAAACTATATTCGATATACTATATATACATCTTAAGATATACTATATATACTATACTATATATACATTTTAAGATATACTATATATACATCTTAAGATATACTATATATACTATACTATACTATATATACATCTTAAGATATACTATATATACATGTATATCTACTATATACTATATCTAGTATATCTAGTATACTATGTATATATAGTATATCTTAAGATGTATATATAGTATATAAATCGAATATAGCTTATATATAGTAAGATGTATATATATTATAGTATAGTATAGTATACATATAAGCTTTTATATATATATATATATATATATATATATATATATATATATATATATATATATATATATCGAATATAGCTTATATATCTTAAGTTGTATATATAGTATATACTATACTATATTATAATATATATACATCTTACTATATATATTATATATATCTTAAGATGTATACTATCGAATATGACTTATATACTATGTATATATAGTATAGTGTGTGTATATATAAGATGTATATATATACTATAATATACTATATATATACTATAATATATATAAATAGTTTATATATATCTTAAGATGTATATATATCTTAAGATCTACTATACTATACTATATATATATAGTATATCTTAAGATGTATATATAGTATATTTTAAGATGTATACTATGTATATATAATATAGTATATATATATATATATATATATATATTTTAAGATGTATATATATATATATATTTTAAGATGTATATATAGTATATAAATCAAATATAGCTTATATATCTTTATTACTATTTTTTTCTCTAACTTCTATAAAAAAAATAAAAATAAAAAATACAAAGTTTCTGTTGGGCCCGTTTGGGCCCGGGACCGTTAGTTCGTGGTCCCGGTCCCGAGCCGGTTCCAGCAATAAGCCCGCGAAACCCGGGACCGTTTAGGACCAGACCGCATAGGACCGGGCCCGGCCCACTTGCCACCCCTAGGTAGTAGTATCAAACTATGTGAAAGCCACAATGATTTAAAGGATGACAGGGAAAGGGAGAAAAAGAAAACAAGCTAACAAACGGACGGATAGATGATGGGATAAATAATAATAATAATAGGGAGATGATAAGAAATTTAAGGAATACTTCCATGGAGAAGGAATACATACTGCAAAAATAACAAAGTATATACACTTTGAAACACATATTACAAATCTTGTTCACGAGGGGAAGAAAACTTTATTTCTCTACCCCCAGTATATGTTTTATACACTTGAGATTAAAATGCTCTCCATCTTGAAACTGAGTAGCCATGAGGTTATCTTCTTTGGCACGAACACTTGTCAGAGAGGTTAGCTATAACAAATCCAGCAAAAACCTTGAAAAATAATAAGTAAAACGGCTTTAATGAACTTGCCAAAGATGAAAAAGAGGGGCTTGATTCATGATTCAAATAAGGAACAAATGTGCAATAAAACCTTTCAATTTTGAAGTTTGGGTATCTAATCTTTCTCAGTTTCTATAATATACACGTAACACCATTCAAGTAAGTAGAGAAGTAATATCGTTGTTTCAGCCAATCCAACAGAAACTGGATCGCAGACCCCTAGTCTTTCCATAATTAAGTCTTTAATGATCTTTCCAGTGCTTTTCTTTTTAACATAAGATAGGAGTAAAGATGGCAAGTGGCCACTGTAAGTTGGAGACCACTACTTGTAGATTCAAATAGAAGTTTGTGACACAAACCAAAAACTACATGAAAACTGTAACTTGAAGCTATGTAGGGAGTTAGCCAAGAGAAAAACCTGAATGCATCCAAGAATGTACACTGCAGAGTAATGACGGCCGTGAACTAGCATGTCAGCAATCATAGCAAGAGGTATGGTCAATGACATTCCCAGTGTCGCAACTAGTGGTGTTGTCCATACTACTGAAAGGGCCCTGTTTCATAATTCAAGAACTTGCCCCTGTTAATCTAAAAACATATAGCGCAAAAGTAGATATCAATGTAGAGAAAAAAGACAGGCAGATTCCGAAGAGCCCGAGAATTGGTTTGCTCTCCTTGCAATTTGATTTCGTTTTGTCTCCACTGTCATCTGATTTAGCATATTGTGGTCAAGCTAAATGTTTAGAGGAGCGGGATTAACCCCAGAAAATGTTTTCCCTAGAGTTGATCAATATGTATAGAGATGATAAAGATTACCTTAACCTAAGCAGCAAATGTAAAAGTGACCTAACACAAGATCCAAATGGGTTTATTCAAAGTCAAGATTTAATGCCCGTATACTTAGAATATTCTAAGATTCATTCTATGAGTTTATTGAAACTCAGAAGCATCGGTTCTGACATAGATATTGCATGTCATTTCACAAGGGAGAAGGTCAAGGTTAATGCTATTGGTAGACAATATGTTCGCACAAAGGAGCAACTAGCAGACATCTTAATCAAGAGCCATGAAGAGACTCGGCATGAATACCTTCCTGTGCAAGCTGGGTGAGAAAATATCTTCTGTACCTCTGAACTCGAGGACTACTAAGTGATACGGAAAAAAAGAGGGTGGAGTGACAGGCTGTGAGAAATGTGACGAGTTAGAACTGGAGCTTAGTTAAGTTAATTAGTTCGCTAGTAGTTGGTTTAGTTAATTAGCCAGTGAAGTTGCTATAAATTAATAGTAACTAGAACTAGATGATGGAATGAACATCTTTTTCTTATTTTCCAGTCAGTTGCAGCTACTCAAAATCTCCATTGAGGGAGCTAGCTCAACAAGGTCAAACGTATAGAAAGCTCTTCCTAATTCTGATATAATAAGGAATCTCCATATTCAGGTAACTTTCCTCATTTCGTATAGTTTAAGATCTTATTTCTAGCAGTGGTACTCCTATAAAGGAGCCCTCTTGTATCTTGTTTCATAATCAGCTCAAAACAAGTTCTCTGTTTATTTTCTTATTTTCACGATGATAAGTGTTGGTACGTACCATAAGTAGTCAGAGAGAACACTCCCAATAAAGCCATTCAGCAGCACAACCTCAGCAACAGAAGCCGAGCTTGGGAAATCAAACTTAGGTTCCAATCCAACAACATTTAATGGCCATGCTGGAAAAAGAATTGGGGATGATAAAAATCAGTAATCCACAATCAATTAAGGAAGAGATTCAAATTAAGGACGGTATAAGATAGGAGTGGTTGCAATACACTTGGATTCTGGAAGTTCTTTCCACTGGCTTAGAAAATATTTGAATTCCACCCATTACGAAAAAGATTATTTGTCTTCTTTCCTTTTCGAAACCAAAATGGTTTCATTTCTCATGAAAGGGAATTTTTTCCTTCGTTTGCTTTTGCAATAATATAGTACTTCAAAAGTAGCTGGTCCGACTTCTATTCTTATAAAAGTACACTCTAACTTTGGATCCGCTTCCAATAAATTGTAATTTCAACCTTCCAACTCTTCAAATACTCTTAAACTCCGTGACAATTAAATAGAATGGTGCTAGTACATGGAACAGAATATCATCATAAAGTACAACAATAAAACAACAGAGACCAAACCAAACCTAAAAGCCCCAAAAGCACATTTTCATCACAAAGACAATTACGAAACACAAGAGATCAACTCCAAACCTAAAAGCCAAAAGATTTCTTTTTGTGTGTGAACTTAATGAAATCAGTTCCGGAATTTAAGCACTACCAGAAAAATCACCTTCCTTACAGAGAAGTTGTGTTATGCTGTTTACTTAGACACCTGAAGTCCTGAAGAATTTAACCTCTGTGCATGATTATCCTATATTTTCCCTCTTGCTTCCCCTTTAGCAGAAATCTGGGTTTCTTTTCTGCATCCCCTAATCATTCTACACAAATATGAAGAAGAAAACACGAACTGGTCACCTTGTTCAATTCGTGTGTTTCTCGTTCAATTTTACGGCCTATCTACTCCTCCGGAGTAGGGATAAGGTCTGCGTACACACTACCCTCTCCAAACCTCCACTTGTGGGATTTTACTGGGTTGTTGTTGATAGGCCAAAAAGAGAGAATAGTAGGCAGCTTCTCTGAATATGAAAGAAAAATTAAGAAATTCATAATGTTATTCCCGGGGGGCACAAATTTTCAAAATGTCCATTACCAATCCACCAAAGGCCGAACAAAGTGAATATTCCAAGATATCCAAAGAACCTCTCCATATCTGCCTTTTCTCCTGATCCAGCAGATTTCTCGAGGAGCACTGAGCACATCAGAAAGCCGTACATAGATCAAAATAAGAATCATGAAATTAGTATTATCATTATAAAATAAAAGTGAAAATTTCATCCCAAACATGACAGGTATCTTACCTGTAAATAGGCCATAACAAACTGCTGAAAGAAGACCAAAAACATCACCAATAATGGAGTGCTTAGCAGTCCTGCCAGCAGCAAAGGATCAACAAAAATGATGCACTAGATTTAGCACAAAAGTAGCAGATGGAAGCAAATTTAGAAGTACCCAATATTTGTACTCCATACAAAAATTTAAAAGCTGAATATGTCACGAACCAGACAGGTTAGCCATGACCAGAAACAAAATAAATATATTGTGGAGTTACTTGTCAAGGGAACAGGTAACTCCGCTTAAACATATTGTTATCGAAACAGAGAAAGAAAAGTTACTCTAGACGCCCAAATTGCTTCACATAGCATAATGTAGTTGAAAATCAACACCAGAAATTGTTAACTGAAATAAACTGAGCGGTAAAGATTACATTCCGAATCACAAAATTTTCACCTGATCATCTAATAATACATTTGACAATTAGTGTCCCTTAATCTTGGATTAATCATTAGCTTTCCGTTCGAGTGCCATTGAAACAAAAGAAATGGATCGAGACAATTTAAAATAAAAGGAAATAAGGCAATAGACCAAGCATGAGCTGTAACACAACCTCTTGATAAAGGCGCCATTCAAGAGTCGTTACATTTCTCTTATAAGAAACATAAATTTGAACTAGAAAAAGTATGGCATTTGTATGATTGTGATATAAGCATCGGAGAAACTACCATGACCACCTAGAGAGAGCTCATTTCTATTGCTTTCCCTTGGGGGGGGGGGGGTACTCCGATGCCTCATCACCAGTATTCCTTAATTAAGACTTAAGAGGTGTATATGTTGATCCAGGTCAAATGAGTCTAGTGATGCAGACAATTAAAATAACATATGGAAGAGCAGTTTAACCTGTTAGAGAATTTGCATTATCTGGAGGCATGTTTCCTTGTTTTCCCCTCCTTTTCCCTTTTGTGACCAGCAGATTAAGGCTTCTAATACTTTTTCAAAGTCTTTTCTTATTTTGTGTCAATTATTTTCGATTAGATTTCCTTATTCTATAATTTTCCAGTTCAAGGGGTATTTTGCTTATAAGAATTCTTGCAATATGCAGAAGTTTTTGCAAAAAGAAATCTTTTCTTTGGCAAACTGGTTATAATTTTAGTAATTTAAACTTTTTGCAAGTAGGTATCAGTATTAGTTTCCTAATTAGTTCAGAAAATCCTCCACAAAATAGGTTTAGGTTGTAGAGTTTATGAATAAGATTTGTTCCTTACGAGAAGAACTGTATAATTTTACTCATAGAATTCTTTGGATCTTCTAAATGGTAAGAGGAACCTCCTTTAAGCTTCTGTTAGGTGCCATTCCTAGAGGACCTTTGAGATATTGACGTTTTCCATGAATCCTGTGCTTTTTTCGTCATTATTTATTTACCACTCGTTCTGGATTTAACTGCCTAATTTCAGATGTCCTACACCATTTACTTCTCGGCACACCTATATCTTGCTTTCTATCTCTCTATTGCATTAAGTTTGATAATTGACCATTTCAAATTACAGGTCCAAAAACCAAGCTCTTTAAAGTAGGTATGAGCCTTGAACTGTTGAACTGTTATATTATCTTTTCCTATAAGCCATCAGCACTTTTTAGGTAACTTTCACCAGTAAAAACTCCATCTTTGCCATAATACATGAGATGGGAGGAAGCTGAAGTCCTGAAGTGAAAATGAAAATCAATAGTGCACCAATTTAATTGATATTAGCAGAGATGACTTTTAAATTTGCAAATACATCCTGAGCTTAAACAGCATTTATCATTCCAAAGCATCTTATTGGAATTTTTTCACATTTATTTTTTTATCAATAGCAATTATAGGTAATTTCTAAAAATTCTCCAATTAAAACATGGAAATGACTTGAAAAAAGTAATATAGAAGCACAACTTTTGCAATATTAACATAGCATGTTCGTCGTCTAATGGCAGATTAAGATGTTCCGGCACTGAAGAACTTGAGATACTATGCCTATATGCTAAACATGGATAAAGCATCTTCTGCACCTATGCATGCATTTTATTCCATAGATAGCTTTTATAGTAAAAATGGTTCGTCTGGAGAATCTGAAGACATATTAACAAGTTAAGACCTCAACATAGACAGACCGATGCTTATTTAAAACTTACTCAGATGCACTCAGCATTTCATCAGGAGCCCATGTTTTTCCAGCTGTAGTCAGTGCCACACCACTCATACTGATTATAACAGCAATCATCTTCGCAATAGTTATTGAGTCCCGGCCGAGGAGTGCTCCAAAAAGAAGCGTAAAAAGCCCTGATGTAGAGGTCAAAATAGTAGTACTAGCCACACTTGTATTTGCCAGTGCTGTGTTAGAAAAATACTGCAAGCCATAAAGCAATTAAGTTGGGCATTCAAGTTGCAACTATATAATTCATCTTGCAAAGAAGGAATATGACAAACAACAGTCAGTCCCCTACATAAAGACAGAATAAGACAACAAACAGTCAGTCACCTAGATACATTTAACACTCCTTTGATCTAAGCATGACCATTTTGATCCATAATCAGACCAACTCAATTGATGACAACTTGACTGCATCAACTCTCGCATGAATTCTCTATCTTCTAATTCTCATCCGTTAAACATTTTCAAGAAATACGAAAGGAAACATCGATTGTGAAATCCTAGATTTGGACAAAACAAGTTCTCCATCTTTCTGATCTTTCTGTTTGGAAATGTTTTAAATAATATTTTCATATTTCCTAGAGCTCCGAATGGGAGATCTCATAGATGTTAAATGCGTTGTAGCAATTTTGAGCAACCAGCAAACATTTGTTTTCCAAAACGAGATGTAAAAAGCTTGTGCTCGGTTAAATACATGACCGTGAATCTTGAAGCAAAAGGATTGGGTAATGAAGCATACCCATTTGAAACGCATTTTATCAAATTTACCAGCTTCCTTTTTTTTTTTTTCCACTATAGGGATCCTTTGGCTGGTTCTTGCTCTCCACTTGTCTTTGTGTTTTGTTTTTGTTTTAGGGGAGAGGATGGAGACAGACAGAGAAATGTTTGATGCAAGTACTGAAAGCAGTATATTGTTCAACATAAAAAGTGTTAAAGGTTTTAGATAGAAACAAGTACCTCTGTTGCAAACCATAAAGGAGCAAGATACAAACTACATTTAACAAGGTCCCATGAGTTACGTTCATGGTCGTCCTCTTCAAGAAAGTGGAACTCATATTTATGGTTGATATCAACCAACGGCAAGCCTTCTTCAGGGTCACTGCAATCCATGTCTGCTGAAAAATAATTCTTCAAAGCTCCTTCGGGATGATTGTGCATGTCATTGAGTTTAAGTGGCACATCTAGGACTGATGAGTCCAGGAGAAGATTTTCATTGTATAGTTTCTTCAATGAACTCTTCTCTAATAAATTGCATAACCAATCTTTACAAACTGCTATAGGCAGGAAGATTGCCATAAGAGAGATCCCCAGATATGTAACCACAAAAGGTTGTTTATACTCTACAAAAATTTTCTGCAGCACATAAATGGTTTTATCTTAGTATCTTCTGTCCAAAAACATCTGCACAATATGATTGCGAAGCTTTGAATCGAGAGAATTTAATGGCAACAGAAACAAGTGAATGGCAAAAGGAAAGTTGTTTAGAAATGCCTTCACCAACAATGAAAAGATCAGCATCTTCAGCAAATAAGAACTACAACATAATGAAATAAACATTCTAATTTTCCCTATTGCACAGCTCGAAGCATTTCTTTACCAATAAATCCCTAGTAATTGTTGTTACGGAAAAGGGTCAGAAATGCCCTTAACGTATTAGAAATGGCTCAAAAATGCCCTCCTTCCACCTATGGGTTCAAATTTACCCTTAATGTTATTTTTAGGCTTAAAAATGCCCCCCTCTTAACGGAAAGATGACATGGCATTGATGGACATTTTAATTAAACATGTAGCATTTATTTAGTCTGAAAAAAAGTGAATTTTTTTTACTAAAAACTGAAAAAAACAAAAAAAAAAAAATTTTCCAGTTTTTACAAAAAAACTGTTTTAAAAAAAGCTGAAAAATATTTTCTAAAACAATATTTTTGTAAAAAACAGAAAAAAAAAAAAACTGAAAAGCAATTTTCTAAAGCAATGTTTTTGTAAAAGCTGAAAAAAAATATTTCCTCTTCTTCTTCCTTCCTTGTTTGTCCATATGCTTTATGAGTTCATTTTTTTTATATATTTTAGTTCTTCTAATGAGTCAGTATATCAAAACTGAAATATTTTCGTTTTTTTTAGTTTTTAGTAAAAAAAAAATTCATTAGTCTCGAAAAATGTCGCATTTATTTAGTTAAACATGTAGCATTTATTTAGGAATAGATTGGCTTTCTGAGTTCTGGAAAAATGGCATTTTAATTAAACATGAAGCATTTATTTAGTCTGGAAAAAAGTGAGTTTGTTTTTACTAAAAACTGAAAAAAACGAAAATATTTCAGTTTTGATGTACTAACTCATTAGAAGACCTAAAATATATAAAAAATGAACTCAGAAAGCATATGGACAAACAAGGAAGGAAGAAGAAAAGGAAATGTTTTTTTTCAGCTTTTACAAAAACATTGCTTTAGAAAATTGCTTTTCAGTTTTTACAAAAATATTGTTTTAGAAAATATTTTTCAGCTTTTTTAAAGCAGTTTTTTTGTAAAAACTGGAAAAAAAAATATTTTCATTTTTTTCAGTTTTTAGTAAAAAATAAATCACTTTTTTCAGACTAAATAAATGCTACATGTTTAATTAAAACGGAAAAGGGTCAGAAATGCCCTTAACGTATTAGAAATGGCTCAAATATGCCCTCCTTCCACCTATGTGTTCAAATTTGCCCTTAATGTTAAAATGCACATCAATGCCATGTCATCTTTCCGTTAAGAGCGGGGCATTTTTAAGCCTAAAAATAACATTAAGGGCAAATTTGAACACATAGGTGGAAGGAGGGCATTTTTGAGCCATTTCTAATACGTTAAGGGCATTTCTGACCCTTTTCCGTTGTTGTTAAGATACTATGATAGAAAATTTCCAATATTGACATGGAAATGGACATATAATTCATATAGCAAAACACTGGTTTAAAACCAACTCTTAGAAAGATTGTACTCTGAAAACAAAGTATCTCTTGTGAAAAAACAGTTAATACTAGTAGAATACGCACAAGTTACTGAATATGATATGCATAGACGATGCGACATCCTTAGCTAATCTAAATGAGACAAGTAAACCTATGATATTAGATAGATGCAATCAGCACCCTTAGTGGTAATACTGCGAGTATCATCAGTCAATGGGCTTTGCATTCAAAAAGTTATTCTGTGTCAGATTTTATGCAAATGCATATGTTTAGAACAAAACAAAATTGGAAAATGGTTGACGCTAACTTGCCTCTCTGAATGTACTCTCAGATAGCAGTCTAAACATTGCAATAGTGCATGATAATCTGTTGCTTCTCATTTCTTTCCCAGCAAGTGATAGCAGATACAACAACTACGTCATAGCGGATAAAGATAATAAAATAATTACATGAACAGAAACCAAAATAAGGTACATAAAGTCTGAAAGCAGATAATCAATCAAATGATGTTCTTGTATAATGGATACTGTACAGGCAGTATCATTGATAAAACCTAGTAAGATGATGACGTCAATAACAACAACAAATTCTACATAATGCTACTACCTGAAATCGGCAGCTAGAACATTCACGTGACTTTGCCTTTGCCTGATTATAACTAAGACTCTATGCATTTCAACAATATTGCAGCCTGTCTTTTTGAACTTCTTTACCTTAATCATATTCCTAGTCGCAACAGTATCTAGCCTCCTACAACCAATCAGTCAAATTTTCCAACTTTACACTCTTCCCCTATCGCTCTCGGTACTTAAGCTCAATCTCTATGCATTTTTACTGTAGTCCTACTCTTTCTCACCATTGATGTTTGCGAACCTCCTTTTGCAAGTGCTTTTAGTTGCTTTACCATTGAAAAACAAAGCTTTTCCCCATCTCAGCAATATATGAGGCCAAAATTCACTGGAAATCCTAACCTCTGTTTGATCTTCCTTTGAGATAACTTCTTAAACATAATCCACAACCCAATATTATCCTTAAAGTTATTCCTAACTGTTCCTTTTTCAGCATAAAATTCTGTCTGGACCATCTAAATACAGAAACAAAAAGGAGTTACTTGTATTTCTGCATAAATTCATGAACAAGACTACATTTTGCTATAATCTTATTCATTTTAGAACTAAATTTATAATATCAGCTTTATATTTTCCCATTCAGAAGTTGTTTGCACTTTTTAGCAATTAAGCTTAGTCTACATATTCCCTTTACTTCTTATCAATCTTTCCCTATTTAATTGCTGCATACAACAACAACAAAGTGTAATTACACAAGTGGGTTCTGGGAGGTTAGTGTGTAGGTAGAGAGGTTGTTTCTGACTTTGGTACAAACCATATATTTATCTTAACAAATTCATTGAATATGTATAAATTATTAATTTAGAACTCAGTAACTTAAAGAATTTAAAATCTCGAACCCATAAATTTCAAATCCTGGCTCCGGCTCCGCCTCTGTTTCCGATAGATCCTCGCCTCAAGATAAGCATAATCACAACAGTTGAAAAAGAAATACGGTAGTAGTGGAGAAGCCATGGGAAAAAAAGCACTATGATAACTGAAGCAAAACAAATAATAGGTAGTAATGGAAATACCAGAACAATACTAGTACTACTGGTATGGAAAAGAAATACAAAATTAGAATTAAGCTATAAAAATAAACAATCAGTACACAAAATAAACCAAGACTATATTTTATAATCCCAGAAAGCAGGGGAAAACACCAAAACGAAATAAAAAGAGTGGAAATGAAAAGGCTTAATTACCTGAGTAACCTCAGCAGAAGCAACCCATATAAACACAAAAGCTCCTATTAACCCCAATCCAGCATTGTATTTCCAACCCATATCTCAATAAATAAATAAAAATAAAAACTCAGAAGCAATGAAGAAAATAACAATTTTCAGAATCTAGTGCTCTAACTGTGAGAAACACAGTAAAATTTATCCAGAAACTCCATGTTGGGGTGTTTTTCTTTGGTCCATAAAAGGGAGAAAATGTGTAAAGAGTTGAAGAAATCCCAAAGGCCAAAGAGTTACTCATGGCTTTGAAATTGAAACGCATTAAATATATTGAAGTCGGCAAAAGTTGACTGGTAATTCCAAGAAGAAGCTTAAACGACAAAATTGGACATGTAATTCGTATGTTTCCACTGTTTCAGTAACGTACGCGAGTGACCCAAAAGTGCTTCCCGTTTCTTGGATTTTAGTGGCAGTGGTTTTTGTTTTCTTCCTTGACTACGATTAATTTGATAAATTTGTAAACTTCAAAGTCAAGTCAATACTGTTCTTCAAAAGTTTGTCGAAGCTAATGAAATAAAGGACAAATATGAAAATTAAACAAGAAAGCTTATTGCTCGCTTTGAAGTATCAGATCCGTACTAATTTATTTGGTTTCTACAATAAAATCCGGTATATATAACTAATATTAATTTCTATGTTACTAATAGTATAACATGATTTTAATGAGAAACGTTGTCAGAAAGTTATATACTATTACTTATGTATTTCATATTGGATAGAACTTGTAATATAACTATCTATCTATCTATATTATTATAAAAATACGAATGTTATGAAGCCAAATGTTGAGAGACGAAAATATTCCCGATAAATTAATCAATCATTTTGTCCGTTAAAGTTAATATTTTCGTTTTGTAGCAATTTATAGATGGATATAAATATAATTTTGGGTTAGGACTAAGTAACCTTTTTCTGTTGGGACTCAATCTATTCTAAAATATAAAATTTTGCTTCAAAGAAACAATTCCATAATTGGATAAAAAACTCCTTTAACAATTCCATAGATGGTGTTCCAGTGTATGCATCAAAGAACAAACTTGATGGAGATGTTGCTGTGAAGATTAGGGATGATATAGTGGGGTCAGACCAAATTTCAGGCAATGGAAAGGGTGGTGATCTCACTAGAACATTGCTTTCAGAGCAGACTGCTATAGATACTCCTGGGCGAGGCAGTGTCTATGAGCTACAATTCAAGGAGTATGAACAGGCTGATGAGCGGGCAATTGTTCCAAGAGCATCGGGGGAAATAAAGAAAGTGCCTATGAAATCCGGTACTGATCAAATTATGCAGCTACATCTTAATGTTCCACTTAAGACTCCTCTACAACATTTACATGATTTAGTTACACACAATGTGACCCCAATTGATGAAGACTTATTGAGACAAAATCCAATGGAAGATGAAGGAGATGATGAATCAACTGCAGAAAACTTCAAACAAGTGGCTAGGGAAGGGGATTTATCACCCACAACTAGTGCTAAAGGAGGTAAAAAAAACTAAGAAGAATCAGAATAAAGATCCACCACAACCTTCAAGAATAATGCCCAGGAGGGCAGCTTCTCTATCTAAATGATGATGATCAAAATATTAATATGGAACATAAGGTCTGTGAATACATAACAGGTCTTTCCTAGGGTGATCAACATGAATAGGGAGCAAAATTTTTGTGTAGTTGCATTGATGGAGCCTTTTTAAAAGAAGGGACTCATTGATAGATATAAAAGGACATTGAATATGGAGACTGCTTATGCAAATATTAATGGGCAAATATGGTTGTTCTTCGATGCAGTGGTGGAATGAGAATTAGTGGAGGATACTGAGCAACAGGTGACTGTTAGAGTATTTCACCATGACCTAGGGCAGCACATTATGATGATATTTGTTTATACAAAATGTTCAGCAATTGAGAGGTTAGATTTGTGGGATCACTTGTACTACTTAGCAAGTGATATGGAATTACCATGGTTGGTAGGAGGGGATTTCAATGTGATATTGCATGAAGATGAGACAATAGGGGGACTTCCAGTACACCCTCCTGAATATGAGGATTTTGTATTTTGTGTAAACTCTTGTGGTTTGTTTGAGCAAGGGTACAAAGGAAGTCCATTCACATGGTGGAATGGGAGATCCAATGCTGAGTGTATATTCAAGAGATTCAATAGGATTTTTGTGAATTTTCCATTTCAGAACATGTTGCCAACTATTGAAGTTGAGTATCTAATCAGAACTGGATCAGATCATGCACCATTGCTAATGACATGTAGGGTGCAGACAATCAATTTTGTCAAGCCTTTCAGATTCTTGAACTTTTGGACAAAGCATGATACATTTATGGATGTGGTGAGGCAGAACTGGGAAGCTGATTTCATAGGGGATCCGTTTTTGATGTTCAAGAAGAATATCAAGAGGGTGAAGGCAGCACTCTCAAAATGGAGTAGGGAAATATTTGGTGATATCTTCAAGCAATTGGCTATTTTGGAGGACATTGTTAGGGTGAAGGAGATGTTGTTTGAAGAAGAGCCTACAACTGAGAATAGGATTGTGCTTCAAAAGGCTCAATCTGAATTGAAGAAATACTTGAGTATTGAGGAGCAGTATTGGAAGCAAAAAGCTGGGATGACTTGGTTTGCTGAAGTAGATAGGAATACAAGTTTCTTTCACAATCATGTCAATGGAAAAAGAAAGACATTACAACTGAATAGGATCAAAAGTGGCAGTGGGGTATGGATTGAAGACCAGGAGCAATTGGCTAAAGCTGCGGTGGACTTCTATCAAAAACAGTTCACAAATGAAGGTGATGCTTCTGAATTTTCCTTGCTCAATAATGTACCTTCAATGGTCACTATGGATCAGAATTTGGAACTTAGCAGATTGCCAACAATTGAAGAAGTAAGGGCATCAGTTTTTGAGCTTAGTAGGGAGAGTGCTAGTGGTCCTGATGGATTCACTGGCATGTTTTATCAAACTTGCTGGGATGTTATTGGTGCTGATATACACAACATAGTGCTACACTTCTATGGAGGAGCTGCATTGCCTAAATCCATCACTCACACCAATCCAGTGTTGCTGCCCAAGAAACCTAGAGTTGAGACCTTCTCTGACTTAAGACCTATTAGTTTGAGCAACTTCATTAACAAGGTCTTGTCTAGGGTGTTACATGGCAGATTGGAGAGTTTTTTGCCATATCTAATAACTCCTAATCAATCCAAATTTGTAAAGGGTAGGAGTATATTTGAGAACATCTTATTGACTCAAGAAATTGTCACTGGCATAAGGTTAAGGGGAAAGCCAGCTAATGTGGTGATCAAGATTGATATGGCTAATGCCTATGATAGGGTTTCATGGAAGTACTTATTGCATGTGTTAAGGAAGATGGGATTTTCTGAACACTTCATCAACATGGTGTGGAACTTGATGTCAAATAACTGGTATTTAGTATTAGTGAATGGGCAGTCCTCAGGGTTCTTTAAGTCGACAAGGGGTGTGAAACAAGGGGATCCCCTATCTCCAGCATTGTTCATTCTGTCAGCTGAGGTACTTTCCAGGTCTTTGAATAAGCTCTTTGAAGACAAGTCATTTGTGGGATTTGGAATGCCTAAGTGGTCTGATCCTTTAAACCACTTGGCATATGCTGATGATACGATAATCTTTGCATCTGCTCATCCTCCATCTTTGAGCAAGATTATGGCAGTGTTGGGGAACTATGAGAAGATATCACGTCAGATGATCAACAAAGATAAAAGTTCATACTACATGCATTCAAAGGTTGCTAATGGATTGTTTCAGGCAGTTGGAGCTATTACAGGATTTGCAAGAGGTAAATTCCCCTTCACATATCTAGGGTGTCCTATTTTTTACATTAGAATGGGGAAGGACTATTATGAGGATCTTATCAAGAAGGTGGAGGCTAAATTGCATTCATGGAAAGGAAAGCTGTTGTCATTTGGAGAAAAGGCAACACTCATTTCTAGTGTGTTGCAAAGTATGCCAGTTCACATGTTATCAGTCCTTGATCCTCCAAACAACATCCTGGGCATCTACATAAGACTTTTCTAGGTTCTTTTGGAGCACAAAGGAAGAAGGGAGAAACAAACACTAGCCTTCATGGCAAAATCTTTGCCTTCCTAAAGAGGAAGGGGGCCTAGGTTTTAGGTCCTTATATGATGTCTCAAGGGCATTGTTTGCTAAACTATGTTGGAGGTTTAGGACCATAAAATCTTTGTGGTCTAATTTCATGAGGAATAAGTATTGCAAGAAGGAGCTACTAACAGTGGTGCATTTTAGGAGAGGGTCTCATGTTTGGAGACAAATGCTAGGGAAGAAGTAGAACATGAGATCGTATGGGAATTGAAGAGTGGAACAACTAATATTTGGCATGAAAATTGGACTGGATTGGGTGCACTTTATCACGTATTACCTGAAGACTTTCCAATCAATGAAGATCTTTAGGAGGTGGTAGAACTATGACAAGGGGAAGCATGGGATGCTCAACTGCTAGATCAAACTTTCAATAAGGAAATTACAAAACATATAAGGCTAAATGTGCATTATGAAGGCAGTGAAGGATATTGGGATAGGCCATACTGGATGCCAACTCCTTCAGGCAAGTTCAGTGTTAGGAGTGCTTGGCAAATATTAAGGCATAGGGCTGATCCTAATCAGGAATTCAAGTTAATGTGGATTAAAGGTTTGCCATTCAAGATATCCTTCTTCTTGTGGAGATTGTGGAGGCAGAAAATAACCACCGATGACATGTGGAGGAGGCAAGGGGAAATGGTGATGTCTAGGTGTTGGTGTTGTCAGTAGCCCCAAGAGGAATCCATTGAGCATATATTTGTCACAAGTCCTACTGTCTCTAAGGTATGGAACTTGTTCATGGGGGCTGCTGGAATTTCTGTGCAATTGATTCAATTGAAGCAGATTATAAGGCATTGGTGGTATGCTCAGTGTTGCCCAAAATTAAAGCCACTATTTCAAGCAGTACCAGCTATCATCACTTGGGAGCTTTGGAAGAGAAGAAATGCAGGTAAACATGGTGGTTCAGTGTCCACAAATAGGGTGATTCATGAGATAAATAGGACATTGCATCAACTGGCAAGGGTGATGTATGCTTGGATCCCTAATATTCCATTGTTATGGCCATACATGATTCAATACTTTGAAGTATATAAACCTATATTGATCACTACAAGAGTAACATGGCAGCTTCCTTTTCATGGTTGGTACAAATGTAATACTAATGGAGCTTCAAAGGGCAATCCTGGACTTAGCTCCCTAGGCTTTTTGTGAGGGATGATGAAGGTGATGTGGTGTATGCTAGGGCAATAGACCTGGGAGTGACAACTAATGTGGTAGCTGAAGCTAAGGCTATTCTTCAAGGGTTGGAATACTGTGTGGAGCATGATCTTCACCCTCTCTTATTGGAGACTGATTCATTGGTGAGGAAGAAGGCGATAGAAGGGGAATGGGATCCTCCATGGGTAATTGCACAGGATGTGAAGAAAATTATAGAGATGAAGGACGACTTCAATGTGATCTTTCAACATGTGTTTAGAGAAGGCAACTCAATGGCGGATTTTATAGCTAACATTGTGTTCTCTTTTGCAGGTACATCTGAGTTTCATTCATTCTTTGAACTACCTAGTGCAGGGAAGAGGTTGATCAATTTAGACAAATCTCAATCACCTAACCTTAGGGTTAGGATAGCAAAGAGAAGAACCCCAGACTGATGGCTTCAAAGGATTGGACTATGCACAAACCTGCATGTCAGTATGCTATTAAGGTACTTTCCAATTTTGGGGGTTCTTTGATAGTGTACAGAAAAAATGCGATAGGCAGGTGTGGGATGGTACAATATATCCTACTTCTGATATGTCCAAATGCTAAGGAAAATGCTGAAACCATCATATGGTATTTTTGAAGATTGTTGAATCATTTCTCAGTGGTATTAGCATGCTTTCATGCTCAATCTGAGGATGGTTTAGCAATGTTTAGAATAATGTCTACATTAAAGGTTCTAGTAGGGAAGGATCTGAGCTTACAAGATCACAAAAAGGAACAATTTCAAAGCATGGCCTTTGCCTTGCAAAGCCTGCTTAAAGCCAGCTCATTCCTGGCTTTTGCCTTGCAAAGCCGGCCTAAAGCCAGCTCATGCCTGGCTTTTGCCTTACAAAGCCTGGCTAAAGCCAGCTCAAGCCTGGCTTTTGCCCTGAAAAGCCTTCCTAAAGCTAGCTCAAGCCTGACTTTTACCTTGCAAAGCCTGCCTAAAGCCAGACTCCTCTCCTACATATTAATTTTGATGAGTGAGCACATGATTAATAGTTGGACAAAATCAGTCCACTGCATATGGAGATCATATAGTACCTACACTTGGAAGACTATGTTGGCTTCAACTCTGTGGTGGAGATGTTTGGAATTCATTTTAGCCTATGGACAATATACCCTGACGCCTGGTGAGAGCTTGATAGGTGTTGCTTGGTATTTGCCAATGACAATTGGATTCACATACACTAATAGGAGAAGGAAACATTCAACTTATCATGTTGTAATAGCTAGTTCATTATATTTTAGCTTTTCTATCTTTTTAATAGCTAGTAGCTTCATGCATCTTCTATTTTGGTTTGGACATCTTGTAAGCTTTGGACCCATTTTGGGATTTTATTTATATATTAGCCACTAGGCAAGTGCTGCCGAGTGGTATAGTTGCTTAAAAAAAATACTGCAGGAATATAACTACATTTAATTCAATTTTTGACATTATTGTTCATTTATTGCGATTAGTGTTGTAAACAAATGAATGATAATATATAAAATTAATATTGGAGTGAAAGAAAGTCAAAAGAATCAAATAGTTATAATATATTGCAAATGATTCAAAATCAAATTTTGATGTAAGAAATATATTTTACAAATCAAAATTTTGATTGTACAGCTTTAGGACGTCATTTAAAACTTTGTGAACTATTTCTGAGAAAATATGAAATAAATATTTTAGAAAAATTCAATTGCTCTATTTTCATATTGCTCTAATTTTGTCTTATAATAGTCTTTTTGCATTAAAAAAATGAAAATTGATCTGTTTTTGGTAATTAAATTTATTTTATAAATCACCATGAAGAAATACATAACCATAGCTAAGCGATCACAACTTTTATCCAAATACATCTTTGCTACTCAAATAGCATCCCTAGCATAAAGTTATTGCTAAAACATAAGTTGTTGTACTATGTTCCTAGCTCCATGTGGAGCTCTAAGATTACAAATATAGGCAATTTCTCTAGCAATACTATTCAGCTTCTGCTCTTTTGTTCAAAGGTTCGTTAGTTTCTTTCAATGTATATCGCATGCACACATTCTGAAATTGATCTTTTTATATGTTATGTAGGAATATTACTTCTAGACTATTACGAGCAGATTATGTTCATTTTATTCTTTCTATAATACTATTTGTAACAACTCTTTTTTATATCAAAGGACAAAAAAGATGCCAACAATATAATAGAGTGGTGGTGCTAAATATTAGGAAGCAGAATTAGTTATTTGGGATGAAATACTTATGGGGAACCTTATATAAAATTCAACTTTTACCACAGAAAATGAATGATATCCTCTTACACATAGTCAAACATTTTCAAGCGTTGGACTATATTTGATGCAACATATTTTATTACATTGACTATTATATGTCGCATTTTCAAAAGGAATATCAATATCGACAATAAGAGTTCAAATCATAACAAGCAGCCAAAGTATCATAAGGGAACAAACCCAAAAATATCGTATATAAAGAAGTATTAGGTAAGATATGATTATGTTTTTTTATGTCTATACTATTAATACATATATCATTTGCAGGTTCAGACGTGATGTCGAATTATTTTAAATTCAAGTATAATGTAAGTGTAATAACATTTGAAAATGGTTACATTTTCTTTCACATCAACTATTTCATTCATTCATATATATATATATATATATATATATATATATAATATTTTAGGTAAATTTAATTTTTGGTTCCTTAATATTTATAAATAATTAATTGATAATTTACATGAAAAGTATGAATGTCAAAATTTTAGCGCTCGAAAATCAACGTGCAATTGTTATAGTGCAACGCACGTTCATAGAAACTAGTATCATATTAAAAGCACGAAGTATGTAGTGAAATATTGTTCGTATTTTTTACCCTTTAAAAATAGTTTTCACACTAGATAACATAATTATTTTAATTATTTTCTCATATTTAGGAATAATTATTTAATTATTTTCCTAATATTTAGAACTCCAAAATCAATTAAATTTTGTGTGTTAGTGTGTCCGTATTTAAATTGTATAAAGTATCTATAATGCAATCAATCGTTATTCTCTTAGATTACTTTTAAACAATAAGTCAAACCATATAAACGTACATATATACTCAAAGAGGCTTAGCCTACAACAAATATAGGAAATATATTAAAAATACTTCATTCCATCACAAGAATTAAAAGAATAATATTTCAGAATATATAAGAATAAACTTCTATCTTCGGAGGAATTAGATTGGGTGGGCAATCTTTAACTGCAAAGGACTTTTTTTTAAAAAGGAGACAGAGTTCTTATATTTTTTATTCAAAAGGTAAAAAGAATTGTACAAAAGTCAAAGTGAAAATATATACTATAGTATAATTTAAAGCCTTAAATATTTAGTTCATCTAGAGTTTAAAATATAATTGCCATTATGTATATGAATTATAATTAATTTTATATTAATTTGAACTCCTTTCCTACTCAATCAATATTTTTTTTTATCAATTTTTTTTTACAATATTTGAAAACTACGCTCGGCAATTAGAAAAAATAACTAAGAAAATAGTTAAGAATACAAGAGAGTGATAGGGGGGGGGGGGTGACAAAAGTCCATAACACTAATGGTTCTTCAAATACAATGATCCAAAATTAAAAAAATTGATATGGTATATATGGAATTAAGGATAGAAAGTGTCACGACCCAAAATCCCAACCACGAGGCCGTGATAACGTCTAACATCCGCTTGCTAGGCAAGCCAACATTAGCTAAAGAATTAACCAGTTTAACAATTTAAAAATAAAATATTAAGAATTAAAGTCTAAAATACTTTGAAATACATATAATAAATCTATAAGTAACATTGTCTATGCTAATCCTAGAAACCGGAGTCGCAAGTACATGAGCGACAGGAATATGCTACAAATAAAGTCTGAAATAAAATACAATTGTCCGAAATGAAATAAACAATAAACAAGATAGGAAGGGGACTTCAGGGACTGCGAACGCCATGCAGCTCTACCCCAAGTCTCCTAGATAGATCAGGCCCGAGCAATCTCCACTAGCACCGCTAGGACCAACACCGGGATCTGCACAAGAAGTCTAGAAGTATAATATGAGTACAACCGACCCCATGTACTCTGTAAGTGCCGAGCCTAACCTCAATGAATTAGTGATGAGGTTATGACAAGACACTCACTATAAACATGTACGAATAGTAAATAGAAGACAACACAAATATAAAAAAAACCCGGATAAACTCATAAGAACGGGACCAGAAGGTCAACTAACAGACGCCCCCCAGAATAACTGTGACGACCCGATAGGTCATTTTGACTACTAGCTTTTATTTTTGTGTTCTAAGACCTTTTATAGCTCCACTTGATGTTATATGACTTATGTGTGTGGTCCGTGTCCTTTTTATCGGAAAGCTTTTATATAAATTTTTGAAGAAAACATGATTTTGGACTTAAAATGAGGCAAGAGTTGACCACGGTCAATAGTTTTTGGTAAACGACCTCGGAATAATATTTTGACGATTCTGATAGGTTTGTAAGATATTTTTGGACTTGTATGTGTGCTTGGTTGGGGTCTTGGGTGACCCGTGCGCGTTTCGACGCATTATGTGAAATTGACAAAAGTGAGTTTTGAGTTGAAAATTTTGAGTTTTGATGATCGATTCTTGATATTTAATGTTATTTTGATAATTTGAGTTAGTAAGTGAGTTTGTATAATATTATTACACTTATGTACATGTTTGATTTGGTGCTCGAGGGGCTCAGATGAGTTTCGGATGCATTACGGACTTATTTGGAACACCTGATGCATAACTATTGCTGGCGTAGACTTGCAGGTCTCGCAATTGTGAAGACCTGATCGCAATTGCGAGCCTCGCATTTGTAATGTCCGGCTCGCAAATGCGAACATGGGCTGGGGGCTGGAACTTCGCATTTGCTAAGTAAAGTTCGCTTTTGCGGACTGGGCTGGGATCACATTTACGATCTCAAAGTCGCATTTGCGACATAGTGCATAGTAAGAACAACTTCGTATTTGCGAAGCATTACTCGCATTTGTGATTAGGGGGCTATTCTCAAATGCAATGAATATGTCGCATTTTTGACTTATGCATGTCTGTGATAGTGATCGCATTTGCGATCAGTTGTTCGCATTTGCGGATATCACAATTGCGAACAAGAGTTCGCAATTGCGACATCTGCACCTGCGTAAAAGTTTGGAAAACTTGTTCGCAATTGCGACATCTACAACTCGGTAAAAGTTGGGGAAAATGGGACTTAGCTCATTTTATACTAATTTTCAACCTTAGACTTCATAGAGGCGATTTCTTGATAGTTTTTTCTTTCAAAATTTATTGATAAGCATCTTTAACTAGTTTTCAATCAACTTCAACTACTTTTCATGAATTTTTAACATCAAATCGATGAATTTCAAGATAGAAATTAGGGGTTTTAGGTAGAATTTAGAGATTTTGTAAAATTGAGATTTAGACCTCCAATTTAGGTCGAATTTCGAAATAAATCACATAACTGAGCTCAAGGGTAAATAGGTAACCAGGATTTAGTACGAATCTCGGATTTTGACTAAGTGGGCATGGAGTTGACTTTTGTTGACCTTTTTAATTTAGCTAAAGATTGAACCTTTTTCATTTGTGGGTAATTTCTAAAGCTTGGTTTTAATTGTTTGAACGATAATTGGCTAGATTCGGTTGGTTTCGAGGATTGTTCGAAGGAAAAAGTCGTGGTTGATTATTGATTGGTTGTGAAAAGAGGTAAGTATCGTAGTTAACTTTGATTTGAGTGAATTAAGATAGAATCGAGTCTATTTGCCAGGTGAACTATGTGTATGCAAGGTGACGAGTGCATATGCGTTTGCTATGGGATAAGCATGCGAGTGGAATTTGCCTTAATTATACCAAGTTATTTCATTTACTATGCCTTCCATGCCATAGATAGATCGCTTATTCTTTGACTAGCCGCTTTCAAGTTGTTTCTTATATTGAATTATTGCAATATTGGGTGTTGAGAATATGAAACTTATAATTGGTTGTTGCCTCTAATTGAGGAAAATGTTTTGTACGACGAGCGGAGTTCAGTACTATTGATGAAGTGTATTTTCTTCCTACCTCGCTTGGTATTGGTGTTGTTGTTGTTGCCTGGTGAGGAAGAGTGAAAAGGGCGAAGGGTGTTGTTGTGCCTTGTTTGCATATTGATATCTTGCTTGAGTGAACGTGAGGCTAAAGCACAAAGGGTGATGCCGTGCCCATGATTATTTACATTACATGGTGAGGATGAGGGTAAAAGCATGAAGGGCGATGCCGTGCACTTGTATTTATGGTATATGGTGAGGATGAGGATAAAAGCATGACGGGTGATGCCGTGCACTTTCATTTATGATATATGTTGAGAATGGGGGTAAAGCACGAAGGGTGATACCGTGCAAATTGTTGACTTATTTGCTTTGACTTGTTATTTGAAATGTGAACTTGACTTGATGCTTTCGGTACTTATTTTGAAAGAGAGTGATTCTCGCTTATTGTTTTTGCTCATTGTCCCTTTCTACATGTCCCTACTCTGTTGTTACTTTTGATGTTTTATTTGTTGTTCAGTTTCTTTATGTATATAACTGCACAAGTTTTAGTAGATGTCTTGCCTTAGTGTGATGACCTAATAGGTTATTTTGAGCTCTAGCCCTTATTTCTGTGTTTCGAGATCTCGATTAGCTCCATTTTGTATTTTTCGACTTGCGTGCACAGTCAATATTTTCTTTCCCCCGAAATTCATTTATGTGAAAATTTGAAGAAAACATGATTTTTAGCTTTAAAAATGACTTGAGTTGACTACGGTCAATATTTTATGTAAATGACTCCGGATCGGTAATTTGACGATCCCAGTGGGTCCGTATAGTGATTTTAGACTTGGGATATGCCCGAAATTAAATTAAAAAGTCCCTAACTTAATTTGACGTGATTTGTTGAAAACTATTAACTTGAATGTTTAAAGAATTTCTATGTTTGACGGTAGGTTGACTTTATTTCTACCGGGTTCGAATTTCGGTTTTGAAATTTGTTATAGGTTCATTTTACTATTTGAAACTTGTGTGCAAAATTTGGTGTAAAACGGAGTTGATTTGATAGGATTTGGACGCTCGGTTGTGAATTTGGAAGTTCTTGAGTTTCTTTGAAACTTTCATGCATTTTGATGTCTGATTCATAGTTCTAGATGTTCTTTTGGTGTTTTGATCGCGTGAATGAGTTCGTATGATTTTATTACACTTGTGTGCATATTTTGTTTGGAGCGCAAATGGATTGGTGAGTTTCGGATAGGCTACAGACCATTTGAATATAGAAAGAATTGCTGGTTTTGGCTGCTGCTGATATCTGATGTCATGTGCTTCACGATCGCGAACCATCTCTTGCGATCGCGAAGGCGAATCTGGGTTGGGGAGGACTTTCTTCTTTGCGAACGCGAAGTAGTTGGGGGTTTACCCTTCATGAACACGTCCTCTCTCTCGTGAACGTGTAGGGTTATAGGGTCCTGGGAGGGAGCCTGTCAGTTACTCTTCGCTAACGCGTTCATTGGGTCGCGAACATGAAGGCAGGGGGAAGTAAGACTTCGCGAACGCGGAGAGTGGCTAGCGAAAATGTAGGCCTTTGGCTGCTGCTACTTCGCGATCGCGTCAGGTCCTTCGCAAACGCGAAGAAGACCTAACGCCAATGATTAAAACAGTCCAAAAATCCGGATTCTTCCCATTTCTCACCATTTTCAAGTTTAAGCTCAACCTAGAGGCGATTTTGAAGAGGTTTTTCACCCCAACTTCATAGGTTAGTAGATTTTAACTTGTTTCCTTACATTTTCATATACACCCATTGATTTGTAACCTTTAATCTATGCTTTTTTATGGTAGAAATTATGGATTTAGGTAGAAATTGGGGATTTTGAGAAATTGAGATTTGGACCTCAAATTGAGGTCGAATTTCAAAACTAATCACATAACCAGGCTCGGGGGTGAATGAGTAATTGGGTTTTGGTCTGAATCTCGGATTTTGACCAAGCGGGCCTAGGGTTGACTTTTGTTGACTTTTTCAAAAACATTAAAGATTGAATCTTTTTCACTCGTGGGTAGTTTCTAAAGCTTATTTTGAATTATTTGAACTATATTTGGTTAGATTTGATTGGTTTGGAGGCTAATTCTAGAGGAAAAACCGCGGTTCTACATTGATTTGAATGCAGAATGAGGTAAGTGTCGTGATTAATCTTAACTTGAGAGATTAGGACTTGTTGGTCTATTTGCTACATATTTTATGTGTGGGGACAACGTATATGTGAGGTGACGGGTTCCTACGCATTGTCATTGGGTTAAAGCATGCGGGCTGAAATTACTTCTTTGTATTATATTTTCGTTAATTGTGTTAGCTTAGGTTAGATTATTACTTCTTTTAATTAATCGTTTTGCATTTATTGCTTATTTTAAAGATGTTGAATATTTTGGAATTGAAATTTGATATCATGGAACCAAATTTGGAGTGAAACTATTCGCCTTGTTTTTATTATTCAGATTTATATTGTTGCTTGGTGAGGAAGAAAGAAAAGTACGAAGGGTGTTTCCGTGTCTTATTTGCATTCATTATCATATATTGAGAGATTGAGAGTAAAAGCACGAAGGGTGATGCCGTGCCGGTGAGTAAAAGCACAAAGGGTGATGCCGTGCCATTATATTCATGATATTATATGGTGGAGACGAGAGTAAACACACGAAGAGTGATGCCATGCCATTTTCATATCATTGTTTAATTTGATTTTCAGTTTTGGAGATTCACTTAGTTATACTATTGCTTAATTCAGAGGATGTTATTTCATGATTTCGTACTTGCCGTTTTTATAATATTTTTCCCTTTCGCATGTTCCCTCACAGTTAATATTCTATCATTCTTGTTATTTTTCTGCTTTATACATACTTTTACAAAGTTTTTATGTAGGTGTCTTGTCATCGCCTTGTCACTACCCCGTCAAGGTTAGGCTCGACACTTATGGAGTATATTGGGTCGATTGTACTCATACTACACTTATGCACTTCTTGTGCAGATACTGGTATTGGTCCTAACAGTGCTTGAGGTGCGACAACTCGGATAACATTCACTTCGGAGACTTGAGGTAGATCTGCTGGCGTTCACAGACCTTGAAGTCCCCTTTCATTTCCTACTTTTACTGTTTATCTCTTTCCAACAGTTGTATTTATTTCAGACTATGTTTGTAGACTTCTAGTTTCTCGTGTACTCATGACTCCGAATTTCTGGGAGTATTTAGTATCACGTGGTTTATATTCGCATTGTGTTGCGTTTGGCATTTATTTCCCGTTGAATGTCATTGTTTTGTTTTTAACTGTTAAAATTGGTCAGTTGCCTATTTCACATTGTCTTGCCTAGCAAGTGGATGTTAGGCGCCATCACGATCCCGAGGTTGGGATTCCAGGCCGTGACAATCAGTTGGTATCAGAGCACTAGGTTGCTTAGGTCACACGAGTCATGAACAAGCTTAGTAGAGTCGGGAGGATCGGTACAGAGATGTTTGTACTTATCTTCTAGAGGTTATGGAGTTTTAGGAAAAAAATCACTTATTTCTTTCTTTGTCGTGTGATTTTATTCTATCATTAATGTTTGAATCATTCCATTCTTGTTCTCTTGCAGATGGTGAGAACACGCACAACATCTACAGCCAGATAGGAGACGGAGCCCCATGTTGCAGCCACTACCAGGGGTAGAGGCCAAGGCCGAGGTCGAGCCAGAGGCCGGGGTAGAGGTAGAGCTGAGTCTAGAGCTCGAGAAACAATACCCATAGTGGAGCCTCAGATTGATCATGAGGAGGAGATCCCATCTCAGACTGCACCAGTTGGACTCGCTCAGGTCCTAGAGGGATTTATAGCCACTCCCATGCTTCTGGACGCTCTAGTCCGTTTAGTGGGCCTTATGGAGAGTGTGGCCCAAACCGGTGCATTTTTGGTGGCACCATCCATCTCTTAGGCTGGGGGAGGAGCACAAACTCCTGCTACTCACACTCCGGAGCAGATGGCTCCTATATATTTAACTCCAGCAGTCCAGCCAGTTGGGGTAGTTCAGCATGTTGCTGCTGCACAGACCGGGGAGAGGCCCCCGATGTCTTCTGAGGGATTGATGAGATTGGATAAGTTCACAAAGATCTTTCCTATTCACTTCAGTAGTGCACCTTATGAGGACCCACATGATTACCTGGACATTTTCCACGAGGTGTTGCACAACATGGTTTTTGTTAAGACCAATAGGATTGACTTTGCAGTGTTCCAAATGACCGGTTTTGCTAAGAGATGGTGGCAGGATTATGTATTGACCAGGCCAGCTGGTTCACCTTCACTTACCCGGGATTAGTTTTTTGCAGCTATTTCTGGAGAAGTTTATTCCTTTCACTCTGAGAGAGGAGTACCGCAGGTAGTTTGAGTGCCTTCAGCAAGGTACATGACTGTTGCCCAATATGAGACCCGATTTGTGGACCTAGCTCGCCATACAATTATCTTACTCCTTACTAACAGGGAGAGAGTGAGGAGATTCATTGATGGACTTACTTTCAGTATTAGGCTATAGATGGCCAAGGCGACCGAAGATGATATTTCTTTCCAGAGGGTCGTAGAGATTGCTAGATGGATCGAGATGGTTCGTGGTCAGGATAAGGGGCGGTATCTGAGAAGAGGCCTCGTCATTTTGATAGTTTCAGTGTTGCCTCGTCTGGAGGAAGGGGTTCATCTGGTAGGGGATATTCTCCCATGCCATTTTAGTCGGCGCTTCAGGCATCCCACGGTGCTTCGGGTAGTCGTGGTCCTTATGTGCCTTATCCTGAGTAGCTAGCCTATAGTGCACCATCTCTACTATTAGTGCACCTCCGATCTAGAGTTATCAGGGTGGTTATTCAGATTGACAGGGCTAGTTCCAGGGTCAACAGTCATAGTAGACGATGGCTTGTTATACTTGTGGAGATCTAAGGTACGTTGCTAGATTTTACCCTAGGTCATAGAGCAACATGCCGCAACAAAGTTCTCGCGATATGGTTATATCACTGGTTGCTTCACCGCCTGCTCAGCCAACTTGAGGCGGGGGTCAGGCTACCAGAGGTGGAGGTCAAGCCATTAGAGGTAGAGGTCAAGCCATTAGAAGTGGAGGTCAGGCCATTAGAGGTGGAGGCCAGCCAGCTAGAGGTCGTCAGAGAGTCGGAAGTCAAAGTGGTGGGGGCCCATCCCTATTTTTTTTATGTATTTCCAGCTAGACTTGAAGTCGAGTCATTTGACATCGTCATCACATGTATTGTTCTAGTTTTCCATAGATATGCTTCAGTTCTATTTGATCCTGGCTCTACTTATTCCTACGTGTCATCCTATTTTGCTTCATATCTGGTTATGCCTCATAATTCTTTGAGTGCTCCTGTATATGTGTCCACACCTGTGGGAGATTCTATTGTTGTGGATCATGTTTATCGCTCGTGTGTGGTTTCTATCGGGAGCCTTGAGACTAGTGTAGATCTCCTACTTCTTAATATGGTGGACTTTGATATTATTCTAGGCATAGATTGGTTGTCACCTTATCATGCTATATTGGATTGTCACCCCAAGACGGTGACCCTTGCCATGCCGGGGTTGCCCCGATTAGAGTTGAATGGGACTCTTAGCCATTGTACCAGTAGGGTTATTTTTTATGTGAAGGCTCGACGTATGGTCGAGAAGGTATGTCTAGCATATTTGGCCTATATCCGTGATTCTAGCGCAGAGGTTCCTTCCATGGATTCAGTACCATTTGTGCGTGAGTTTCCAGAGTTGTTTCCTGCAGATTTGCCGGGGATGCCACCCGATAGAGATATCGACTTATGTATTGACTTGGCTCCGGACAATCAGCCATTTCTATTCCACCATACTGCATGGCCCCGTCTGAGTTGAAGGAACTGAAGGAGCATTTGCAGGATTTGCTTGATAAAGGATTTATTAGACCTAGTAAGTAACGACCCGATCGGTCATTTTGTACAATTGTGTCCCATTACCCCCTTTTATGCTTCTCATATATGTGTTTATGATTTTATGACTTGCGGGGTTGGTTAGTTTCATTTCGGAAAGCTTTTGGGTTGACTTGGACCCTTTTCTGAGCTATGCAGATGTTATGGAATGAATTCGAACTATTTGGAGCTTTGAAGTCTGAGCAAAAGCCCAAGGGACTAAGCCGGGATCGTGTTCGTGGGTCGAGGACCAATTCTGGATGTCAAAAATCGAAGTTTGATCTGCATTCTGAGAAAACCCCACTGTCGCAGTGCGTGGGGCACCGCGACTACCTATTTTCTGTTGCCTGACATATGTTGAGCTCTCTGGATTTCCCCACTAATGCCCCGCATGGCACGTCGCCCCATGCGGCGCGCCTGTGTATTTTTTACAGAGTAAATATCCTATTTCGGCTAGGAAAAGGTGATTTCATCTGGGCCTGTCCCTACTTGGTATAAATACATGAAAAATGTTATTTTCTCGACTTTGGACACATATTCGACCTAAGGAGGCTAAGGGGGAGTTGGAAGAACACGAGCACACGTATTTCATCATTTCTTCCTCACTCAAGACCTGAGTTTGGATTGAATTTATGTTTTTCTATACTTTAATTTTATTTGTGATGAATTGCTCCATATCTATGGAGTAGTTCCATTTTGGGTTTGATGGATTTGGTGTATTGATGATTGTTTGTGGATTATAACTCTAGTTTTATGTATTGAATCGTTTTTGGATGAATTAATTGTTGCATCTATATTCACTTGTTCATGTAATCAAGAGAGGCATAACTTGTGATATCTTTGCATTATATTGTTGGTTGAGTTCATAGATTCTTCTAAGTAATCAAAAGAGGCTAGTTGAATCATTTATTAAACCTAGTTAGGAGAATAATCGAAAGAGGTTTTCCTAAAGACCAATCCATTACGCATTCTTGCATATCTTCACGTGCTTAAATTGGTTAATCTTGTGAGTATAAAACTTAATCGAGAGAGGAGTTTTTGCTGAACGTTTGAACTAATAATTGAGTGAATTTGAGAGACTCACTTGAACCTTAGAAGTGAATTATCTAGAGTTAGATCCCGAACAATTAGCTTACACCTATCCTATCAAAACCCTATCTTCTCCCATTGATAACCTTCTTTGCTTAGTCCTTGTTTCGATTGTCATTAGTCAATAGCTTTAGAATTCTTAGTTAATTTTAGTTAGACATCTTATAAAATTCAACTATACTATATTTGACTAGCGATCAGAATTTAAGTATGTGTTATGCACTCGTCAAATTTTGGCATCGTTGCCGAGGATTGACAATCAATAGTGTTTGAAATAGTTTGTAGTGCTAATTCAGGAATTCTTTTTTCCCCCTTTTTACGGTTGGTGTTCTTTGACTGTGCGTAGGTTACAGGTTAAGATTGATTCATGACTTGATCTTCTGTGAAAGAAGTGATACCATATGAGCCAGAGATAGAAAAACAACTGCGACAACTGAGGAAGGAAAGAAATCTCGCCGAGACGTTAGAAAAGGTTGGGCAATCCTCAACCAAAGAACTTAAGGCTGGAAACGGTGACGATAATGTAGATTTGGCTGCAAGAGAGGCAGCCCAACAATGGGAAAAAGTTGCACGGGATGCTAAGAAAGTAACTATTCGAGAAGCACAGATTATTTATGAAGAAGAGAAGGGTCGGAGAATTGCTCAAAATCAACCCTTGGCTGCAGACCAGTTCAGAAATATAGCTCTTATGCCTGGGAGATCACTGGGCGATTATGCTAGACTGGTCTACAATCAAGGCTTATCAAGTGTTAGACCACCTCTAATTGCAGCTAACAATTTTGAATTGAAGCAAGGGTTGCTCCAAACCCTTCAAAATTGTTGTGTCTTCATGGGGAAGATTAACGAAGATCCAAATACACATCTAATGGACTTCGAGGAGATTATGAATACCTTTTAATATAATGTTGTGTCACAAGATGCAGTGTACTTAAGGGCATTCCCCTTCACACTCAAAGATAACGCAAAGAAGTGGCTTCAAAGTTTTCCAACTGGATCGATCAGAATATGAGAGGAGATGACCAGAAAATTCTTTGATAAATATTTTTCCTTAGATAAAACGGGTAAGTTTAGAAGAGAGATCCATAACTTCTGTCAGAAAGAGACTGAAACTATTTTTGAAGCATGTGAGAGGTTTAAGGAGATTGTTTGAAAGTGTCAACATAGTGGAATTGAACTCTGGATGCAACTCCAAGACTTTTGGGATGGATTGACACCGGCGTCATGTAGAACATTGAGCAATGCAACTGGAGGCCCTTTGATGAAGAAGACTCCAGAGGAGATAGTTATAATTCTTGATGAGTTATTGAAGATGCTAATCAGTGGCCCTCTGAGAGTGCTCAAAGAAGGAGATCAAATGGTGTTCACCAAGTTGATGTTAACATATCTATGCAAGTACATCTTGATGATATGGCTAAAGAAATAAGGAGACTGACCTTGGCTACAATACAAAATAAGCCTCATGCAGCCTGTGATATATGTGGAAGAGGACACCCTACTCATGAGTGTCAAGCCTCAACTGAGGAAGTGAATGCTGTGGGAAATTACAACTTGAATGCAATGGGTCAGAAGCACCCCGGTTTTTCATGGAGTTCACCTGGGGGTACTGCAAATGCATGGCAACAAAACAACCCCAAATTTCAGGGACAAAGAGCTCCTGATTTTATGAATCACCCGAGGTAGCAGTTTCAGCCTCAATAGCCCAATCAGCCTGGTCTAGAAGATCTCACAAAGGCCTTCATTGTGAAAACTGATGAAAGATTTGAAGTACAAGGGGCAGCAATTCGAAATTTAGAGAAGCAAGTGGGACATATCGCAACAATATTATCTGAGAGGGTTCCAGGAACTCGCCCTACTGATACTGAAAGAAATCCCAAAGAAACAATGAATGTTGTAACCTTGAGAAGTGGGCAAGTGTTGAAAAACTCCACCCCGATCCAAAAAGAGGTAATACTTGAAAAAGAAAGTGGGGAGCAACTGAAAAGTGATGATGACAAGAAGAAGAAAGGCCCAATGAAAGCTGAGAAAAAGAAGAAGGAAGAAAAATCGAGAAGGGAGGAACATGAGGAGAGCAAACATATGTATGCGCTACCTTTCCCTCAAAAAACTATGTAGAGAAAAGATGGACAAACAGTTTGAGAGATTTCTGGATGTTCTGAAATTGGTTCATGCAAACTTATCATTCACAGAAGTTCTCTCACAAATGCCTTCTTATGCCAAATTCTTGAAGGAGATCCTTACAAAGAAGAGGAAAATAGAGGAGACCTCAGTGGTCAAGCTCACAGAGCATTGCAATGCGATATTGTAAGATAAACTCCTACAAAAGTATGGAGATCTAGAGTGTTTTACTACACCTTGCTATTTAAGAACTATTAATTTTGATAAATCGTTATGTGATTCTGGTGCCTCAATTAATTTAATGCCTCTATCTATTTACAGAAAACTTGAGAAAGAGATTGGAGAGATAATGTCTGCACAAATACCTTTGCAGCTGGCATACCAAATGACTTTAATACCCGAGGGGTAGTGGAAGATGTGTTAGTTTGGGTGGATAAGTTCATATTTCCTATGGATTTTATAGTGGTGCATATGGAGGTAAACAAAGAGGCTCTCCTTATCATAAGAAGACCATTCTTAGCGACGGGAAGAGCAATATTAGATATACAAGAGAGAAAATTCTTGCTTTGAGTGGGTGGGGAGAATGTGACTTTCAAGATGGATGGAGAAATGGGGGTGCAAAAAGGAAAACCAGCTGCAAATGTTGAATGGAAAATGAAGGGCTTAAAAGAGAATGTTGCAGTGAGTGAGAAAGATAAGTGTGGAGTGTACCCTAAAAAGGCTGAGAAGATGATGTCTGCATGGATGTGTGCATTAGTTTGGGTGCGAGGAATGGAGCCCGACTTCGACTCACACCCCAACTAGATATTCAGGGAAGTTTTCTCTACCTTATGCTTTTTAATTGTATGTCACGCGGACATGCCACAACTTAAAGTGTGGGGTGGGGGATATGTTGTATGTATGTATGTATATTAGTTCTTTTTTTGTTAGTTTTAGTAGGTAGAGATAGAAAACAAAATTCAAAAAAATCATAAATTTCTTAAAATTTTCGATTTTCTCGACGATGAATATCATCGACAGGTTTCTTGAGGGATTAAAGTCGAAAGAAAAAAAAAGACAAAGATTTTGTTTGTAGGTAGTATAATAATTCCCCCTTGGTTTTTCTTTGGGCCGCGGTACTTTTTTAAGGGTTTTGTTTGAACCGGGTGTAGTTAGTAGTAGTTTTTATTTTTTTAAAAGTAGGAAACCTTGTGCTATGATTTGAATTGAAGGCAATATCTCATGACTATATTATACCTTGAGAATAGTAAGTGTTTTAGTTGTGACGCTTAGGCTCAGTTTTTTATTCTTGTATAAATACCTTAAATTGTATGATCTTAACTTTGCTTAACTACTTTGACTAGAGTGTCTTGATAGTCCAATCTTGAGTGAGTTTTGTGTCATGTGTGTGTGAGGTTTTGTATATTCTATGCATTGCATTTGATGTCTATAACTTGCCCTGTGTATTTTCAAAGCGAAATAGTAGTTTATTCAATTTTGGAAGTGATATAGGCATTTCTTTGTTGAGCCAAATATATGCTTTTACCCACCTAATTGTTATGTATTTGTAACGACCCGACTTTTCATTTTGAACATCTGCGCTCCTTTCAATTAATTGAAGTCTTGAGTAGCTTCATATGCTGTACTATAACCAAGTTTGAGTTTATTTTTGTATTCGACCTCGGAATGGAGTTTTGATGATTCCGTTAGGTCCGGATGGTGATTTTGGACTCGGGCGTATGCTCAGAATTTAATTTGGACATTTCTAGGATGTTTCGACATCGTTGCTTCAAGCATAAGTGGTGTAGAATTAAACAAATTATCTCCAAATTCAGTTTTGATTGAAGCATTAGATCCGTATGGAAATTATGGAGCCATAGCAAAATGAATCGTCGAATTCGGACATCGTATGAGAGAGTTATGTCCATTTCCTGGATAAATAGAAACAATTTCCCATCGCCAATGCCTAGGGTAGCGTGGGGAGCTATACCTGGCAGTGGGATTTCATTTTGGTTCTGGAACCAGCGCCCCACGCCACCTGTGGTGCCCGAAATACTATATACTCATTTTGGGGTTCATTTTTCCCCATTACTCTTGGCCGAAATTTGAGGTTTTCCTTCACTCTCTCAAGACCTCCAACTCCCCCCATCTTCAAGGTGAGCAATCCCTACTAATTTGGTGTTTCATTCCATCAATTCCACCCTAAAACTAACTCAATCCTCCATAAAATGCATAGAGCTTTAAGAAATTTATTCAAGAACTCAAAGGAGGATTTTGCAATATTTCTTCCAAAAGGTAATCCTACACCCTTAGACTTACATGTATGGATATATTATGGGAATATGGGTATGAATTAAGTATTGGAATTTATAGTATGGTGATTGGAAGCCATAAGTTCTCAATTTAAATACATAATCATTGTAAAGATTGAAAGGTGATTATTTGATGGAATTTTGTTGGTTGGGTGTGGATGGATGGCCATGTATGTGATGTTGGAAGTCATGAATTGTTTAAGAATGATGGCGGGATAAATTGTTGGTAAATGATAGTAGTTGAATGAACTAATTCTATGGTTATGAGATGTAGATATTCATGCCTACTAAGTGTTTGATAAAATGCCTAAAGGGCCTAAACTATGAGATTTGTTACTAATGTTGTTCCCATTGGATGTTGTTATTGTAGATTGAAGTTTCTTAGTATAGTGGATCATTGTAGTATCATTAAGGAGCGCATTTCAGGTATGTTTACTAAACTACTCTCTTAAAATCGAATCCCATAATGTTCCCGTAAGTTTCAAGTATGGTTGCTCAAGTTCCTAATTCCTATGTTCCGGGTTATCCCTTTTACACTTTACTCTTACGAATGAGCCTTATGTCAAAGTATATATGTTCGAAGTATGGGTTACGTATTAAACTGTTATGGCTTTGAGTCGTGTTTCAAATGAAAGCAAGTATGCCAAATTGTATGAGAAAAACTCAATATGCTTAAGACTCTTAATTGCTCATATATGTACCTAAAGTCTTGATTGAAAATGTCTTATTGTTGATAATCTATAAAGATGGTTGGAAGTGAAATTAGTGAATTAGGGATATAAAGTGTGGCCAATGTGCCGAGAGTGAAAGTTATACTTGTGGCTAGTGGTGCCAATGAAATGAAATGATGTGAGAAAGATTATGAAATAAGCTTTGATTCAACTGTTCCAAATTGACTTCGAAAATAGAATTGCCTAAAAGTTTATGTACTCAAGTGATTCCCATATGTGCCTGTTTTAACTAATGCTATGCTTTGCATGTATTTTCGATGTGTTTTGCGTTCTTACATATTTGTGAGTGAAAATTGTATATTGCCCTTTTTGGGGAAAAGTATTTCAAGAATAAATGGTGTGCTACTTGTTTATGATTTTAACTTGCGCTTCGATTGCCAATCATTTTACTCCATTTCTTGAAAAAAAATCTATTGTGTTTAAAGTCATAACTAATGAACTTAATGTTGTGATTTCCGAAATATTATATATGTTGATATTTATGATGATGATCCATGGAAGGGAAGATATGAAAGTGTGAAATATGAAATACAGTCATCGTGACATGAATAAAGAATATTGTGAATGGCCAAAAGAGCCAAGGAAATATTATTGTTGTGATTGGTTGAAAATACTAGTGAAGATTTAAACAATGTGAAAGATGATGACGTAATTAAATTTGTATCTATGTTACCTCGTGTGCAAACCAAAAATGTTTTTGGAAGTATTATTAGCAAACCGAGGAAGGGTGGGTCATAAAGCCCATACCCAAAACTACACGTGTCGGTGTAGGGGTGGATTGTGATTATTCCCCTTATTTGGGATGAGATTGAAATATTGATATGGTTGTGGTTATTCCCCTAAATTGGGATGAGGTTGATAATATTCGTGAATCGGAAAAGCCAACCCACACGACATATGTGGGAAGGCAACCTAGCTGATCGGGTGGAGATCGGACGCCATGTTGCACACATGGCAGTACTACTCTTAGTAACACTTTTTTTTACGCATCACATGTCAAACCACATTGTTCGTGGGGAGATGGCCTAGCCGATCAGGCGTGATCGGACTCCATGCTAAAAATACGGTGGTATATCGGTGCTAATGATCTCCCAATCAATAATATATATTAATTTCGTATTATGAAAATTGTTATGTTTTAACTAGACATTTGGATATGGTTGATTGTGACTTGTTGCTTCTACGAAATTCTCTTTCTTATATTGGCATTCTATTTTGAAAGAGGACAGTTGGATTTACATACTAGTACTATTCCATATATACTAACGTCCTTTTGTTGGGGGCGCTACATCTTCAATGGATGCATGTGGTTCATCAGCAGACAACTTTGGTCCTCGTTAGCTATTACTCCCTATTCAGCAGGTTTTGGTGTGCCCTACTCTATTCCGGGCCTGATATCATTTGAAGTTGTACTTTGTGTTTTGAGGTATAGCCTGGACCTTGTTGCCGATATTTCCATATTACTCTTCTGTTGTACTTAGAGGCTCCGTAGATAGGTTGTGGGTGGTGTTTGATGTGGGGAATTGAACTAGAAATGTTGGTATTTGGCAAACATGTTTTTCATTACATCTTTAAACTTGTTATATTTTGGAAATTATGAATTAAGCTACTAATGGAAATGAAATAGGAGTTGATAATGAAATCTTTTCAATGTTTGATTAATGGAGTTAATCTCCTCTTTATTCATGGATGAGTTTGGGTAGAAGAAAATCTAACAGGCTTGCTCGGCCGGGTTTACTCAGTTGAGCGCCAGTCGCGCTCCCCAATTTTGAGGCATGACAAACTTGTGTGTTAAATTTCCCTTCAGACTTCCAAATCCAAATCCAGACATACGCCTACGTTCGAAATCACCATACGAAGGTATTTGAACCATCAAAACTCCATTCCGGAGTCGTTTACACAAAAGTCGACTCTCCGGTCAACTCTTTTCTTTTAAGCTTCTTAAATACGAATTATTCTCCCAATTTGATCCCAAATCGTCCGAAAATCAAACTCAACCACAAACACTAATTCTCAAAATGATAAGTCGGTCCATTACATCAAATGTAACGACATGACTTTTCGTTTTGAACATCTACGCTTCTTTCAACTAATTGAAGTCTTGAGTAGCTTCATATGATGTATTATGACCAAGTTTGAGTTTTTTTTGTATTGGACCTCGGAATGGAGTTTTGATGATTCCGTTAGGTCCGTATGGTAATTTTGGACTCGGGAGTATGCCCGAAATTTAATTTGGATATTTCTAGGATGTTTTCACGCCGTTGCTTCAAGTATACGTGGCATAACATTAAGAAAATGAGCTCCAAATGCAGTTTTGATTGACGCATTAGATCCGTATGGAAATTACGGAGCCATAACAAAAAAAATCATCAAATTCAGACATCGTATGTGAGAGTTATACCCATTCCATCGGACGCCATATTGCGCACATGGTGGTACTACTCTTGGTAACACTATATTTATTTTTGCATTACATGTTAAATCATATTGTCCATGGGGAGATGGCCTAGCCGATCAGGCATGATTGGACTTCGTACTAAAAACATGGTGGTATATCGGTGCTAATGATCTCCCAACCAATAATATATATTAATTTTGTATTTTGAAAATTGTTATGTTTTAACTGGACATTTGGATATGGTTGATTGTGACTTGTTGCTTCTACGACATTCTCTTTCTTATATTGACATTCTATTTTGAAAGAGGACAGTTGGATTTACATACTAGTACTATTCCATATATACTAACGTCCCTTTTGTCGGGGGCGCTACATCTTCAATGGATGCATGTGGTTCATCAGCAGGCAACTTTGGTCCTCGTTAGCTGTTACTCCCTATTCAGCAGGTTTTGGTGTGCCCTACTCTATTCCGGGCCTGATATCATTTGAAGTTGTACTTTGTATTTTGAGGTATAGCCTGGACCTTGTTGCCGACATTTCCATATTACTTTTCTGTTGTACTTAGAGGCTCCGTAGATAGGTTGTGGGTGGTGTTTGATGTGGGGAATTGAACTAGAAATGTTGGTATTTAGCAAACATGTTTTTCATTACATCTTTAAACTTGTTATATTTTGGAAATTATGAATTAAGCTACTAATGAAAATGAAATAGGAGTTGATAATGAAATCTTTTCAATGTTTGATTAATGGAGTTCATCTCCTCTTTATTCATGGATGAGTTTGGGTAGAAGGAAATCTAACAGGCTTGCTCGGCCGGGTTTACTCAGTTGAGCGCCAGTCGCGCTCCTCGATTTCGAGGCATGACAAACTTGGAATCAGAGCCTAAGGTTTTAAAGTGTCCTAGGATGTCTCGGAGCCATGTCTGGTAGAGTCCTTCTTATCGGTGTGTTGTCGACCACATCTATAATGAGGAGGCTATTTGGATATTTAGGAATTTCACCCTTCTTTGATACTCCAGATCGTGCGATAGAGCTAAAGACAGGAAGCTAATTTCCTCGTCTTGTCTCATTTTCCATATTAGTAACCCACGGGTTCGAGGCAGCGAGGAGGGAATGAAAGAACCAGTTTCTAGGGGAAATGAACCCTGTTCCTATTAATTTCACCATGCCACCAGATCATGTAGTGAGAGAACCTAAGAAACGAAAGAGGGTTATTTGTACCAATAAGCCGGAATGTTTGATTTTTATGAAGCGTCACTTGGGGATGTGTTTGATGACTCTTGAAATATGTTATGGTTGTGGAAAGAGGAGGCACAAGAAGAACAAATGCCCTATGCTAGGTACACCTAGCCCGGTCTGCCCGATATGCAGGCAGGAATATTTTGCAATGTGTTGTGATTATGCTCAAGAGTGTGTTAGGGGTGGCAGGCTTGGGAATTCCAATGGCCCACATAACAAATCGGTATAGAGATTGTTACTACCGCTGTGAAGTCTTGGAGGAAGGACAAAGGGAATGTTTTTTATGTATGCAGAAAGGGTAAATTTTAGGTTAGTGGGGGGAGTCATTTTAGTGGACCTCATCCTCATTGCGTGAAGTGTAGGAGATATCATTCGAGGGTATGTCACTATGGTACCAATGTATGTTATGGATGTGGATTCAAGGGGCATTAGTTAAGATACTCTCCTGTCAACCTAAAGTCATCAAGTAAGTCACTCCTTAGTACATCATTATGAACATGCATAATGTTTTCTTGTTGTATATGTACATCCATATTGAATAGCCTTCATAAACATGGTCTTAACAAGACACCGAATCACAAAACATTGCATGTACTCACTTTCTGAATGAGACGCATTATTCGTAAAGGATCTTTATCAAAATTCACTTACTTACAATCTCTGGTGGAACTAAGCTCTATAATTATTTCTTTGGATTAAGTTATAACTCTAGGCTAATATTTCCCACTTACTTCCCTAAATTCTCAACAAGGGACTGTACTTGATGAATTTCTTACAAAACCTTTTGATTCAAATTGATAACATCTGCTCACTTGTGCTTATTCATGCATCGTCATAAAGTTTACCTATGTGGTATCAAATCCAATGTAAAGCAACCTAGTGTTGAGATCCTTCTAGAGCCACTCTTTCTCTCTCCGGTGTATGTGGCTCATATGGTTGGAACAATCACTTTACTCCTATGTGAATATTATCATGAATCCTTTTCAATGTCTAGTAATATGAGAGCATATCTCGGCACCTATCATATGTGTACCTGTCAATTGAAAGGGGTCACTTGTCCGCATAATGTTTCTGGAAAATTTGAGATTTTCACAAATTCGTCACGGGAAGATCTTTTTGTTCACCCATCTCAGTATGACTTTCGTGTCCACCTAGATCATGCCTCAGTGACTAACTCACTTTGTTCCTAGTATTGTAGTTGCCGACGAAGTGGTCTAGTATTGCAGCTTAAGAGTTGTTATGGTAGAAACATGTCTAGCTCATAGCAAATTGTTCATTCTCTATAACAAATACATGATTTCACCCCAATATTAAGATGTCCTAGCTATGTGGTTTCACTCGTGAAAGGTTGAAATTAGATGCTTTTAGATTTTGGCACATATCGTGAGCATATTGATTTGAAAGACAAGTTTGTCGTATCTCTAGTCCTCTCATATAGGATCAACTATTGACAAGGGTTAAACTGTCAGAATTATAATTATCTCACAAGTGTTCAACTTCTTTTCTCAACCTCACGGGCTTGTGGCATACCTATTTCTTGTGTCAGTTAATGTTAAGAGCGTAATTCAACTTCATGTATTTTGAAACCCATATCACATTCAGGGTGCCAAAATATTCTTATTTCGAGTTAAACTAATTTTTCCTATACTCCAGGAGACAACTGGGGTCACGTACTTGGCTATTTCTCCTTGAGGCTTACTATTGCCGAACAAAGAACATGTGGAGTGAAATAATTGTTACTATCACTTTCATAACTCATCATCTTCCCAGAATAACTTACGCTAATATTTTATCGTCCAGATCATGCCTCCCATATATCACATGTCTAAAATGACTCACTTCTTTTACATCTCCAGATCATGTACATGTTTCCACGTTATCAATGTATACTAGGCAACTCTATGCCTCATTTGTCGAATTGATGATGTCATCACAATGATTAATCATGTCAGTGCTATTGGTAGTAACCTTCATGTCTCTTAGGATATGACTTCCTGAAATACCCTTTTCGACACATTTATAATTTTTGAATAATTCTAGCCTAATCTCGAACCTCGTTGTTCCTATTTATAGTAAACCTATGGGGGTTGAAGGTTCAAACAAGTCAAAGAAGGAGCATCATCCCATGATCAAACATATTAGGTAGGAAGCTTAATGGTCATATTTATGCCCGCACATCTTAGAATAATTGATGAAGGCCGCCAAAGGTTTAGTTTGGATGTTCGCAGTAGAGATTTAGAGCTGAAGAAAGTGAACATATTATTCTTAGGATTTTCTCCATGAAAATATTATGTGAATTTCTAATAAAGGTAAAGTATGTGTAGTCACATTAGGCCTTATGAAATCTCGAAGGAAATATGCCGAACTATGAGTATGATATTTCTCCATCATTATCCTCTATGTACCCGGTGTTTCATGTGTCTATATCTAAGGAGGTATTTGGAAATCCTTTGTCTATCATTTAGGTGAAAACTAGTGAAGGTGAAGTTATTGGATAATTGGCCTATGAGAGGTATTTAATTATCATCCTTGTTAGATAAGTCTGAAAGTTGAGATTGCCTCCGTCGTGTGTTATGGCAAAGTCTTTGAGTCGAAGAGTCCACCTCGAAGGCCGAAATTATTGTGGAAAGAAAATATTTTTGCTTGATTGTATAGCAATTGGTTTTGATTTGAAAAGTACTTTTTAGGTGTTATGATATAAAAATGTGCAGTTCATGTCCAGACATCATTTTGATATTGCAATGCCTGTAATGCTGAGATTAGTGTTGTTGATATATACTTTGATGCTTTGTTGAGTTATGGATATGTTGTTAGGATTGGTTTCTGGGATTTTCTGATAAGTGGATAGGCCCAATTGCAGAGGAAACTCTGCCGAAATTTCTGAAATGAATTGTGAGTTAGTCAAATTTGGGATCTTAAGATGTGTGGAAGAAGAAACCGGTTATGTTGAGTATTTGGGGACGGACTCTACTCCTCATTCGAGGACGAATGATCTTAAGTGGGGGATAATGTAACGACCCGACTTATCGTTTTGAACATTTACGCTCCTTTCAACTAATTGAAGTCTTGAGTAGCTTCATATGCTTTATTGTGACCAAGTTTGAGTTTGTGTTTGTATTCGACCTCGGAACGGAGTTTTGATGATTTCGTTAGGCCCGGATGGTGATTTTAGACATGGGTGTATGCCTGGAATTTAATTTGGATATTTCTAGGATGTTTCGACATCGTTGCTTCAAGCATAAGTGGTATCAAATTAAGCAAATTATCTCCAAATTTAGTTTTGATTGAAGCATTAGATCCGTATGGAAATTACGGAGCCATAGCAAAATGAATCGTCGAATTCAGACATCGTATAAGAGAGTTATGCCCATTTTTGGGTGAAATAGAAATGATTTCCCATCGCCAACGCCTAGGGTAGCATGGGGGCGCTATCCCTGGCACTGAGATTTCTTTTAGGTTCTGGAACCAGAGCCATAGGTAGCGCCCCATGCCACTGTGGCACCAGAAACACTATATACTCATTTCGGGGTTCATTTTTCTCCATTTCTCTTGGCCAAACTTTGGGGTTTTTCTTCACTCTCTCAAAACATCCAAATCCACCCATCTTCAAGGTGAGTAATCCCTACTACTTTGGTGTTTTATTCCATCAATTCCACCCTAAAACTAACTCAATCCTCCATAAAATACATAGATCTTCAAAAAATTTCTTCAAGAACTCAAAGGAGGATTTTGCAAGATTTCTTCCAAAAGGTAATCCTACACCCTTAGACTTACATGTATCTATATATTATTGGAATATGAGTATGAATTAAGTATTGGAACTTATAGTATGGTGATTGGAAGCCATAAGTTCCCAATTTAAATACATAACCATTGTAAAGATTGAAAGGTGATTATTTGATGGAATTTTGTTGGTTGGGTGTGGATGGATGGCCATGTATGTGATGTTGGAAGTCATGAATTGTTTAATAATGATGGTGGGATAAATTGTTGGTAAATGGTAGTAGTTGGATGAACTAATTCTATGGTTAAGAGATGTAGAGATTCATACCTACTAGGTGTTTGATAAAATGCCTAAATGGCCTAAACTATGGGATTTGTTACTAATGTTGTTCCCATTGGATGTTGTTATTGTAGATTGAAGTTTCTTAGTGTAGTGTATCATTGTAGTATCATTAAGGGGAGAATTTCAGGTATGTTGGCTAAACTACTCTCTTAGAATCGAATTCTATAATGTACCCGTAAGTTTCAAGTATTGTTGGATCAAGTTCCTAATTCCTATGTTTCGGGTTATCCCTTATAAACTTAACTATTCTGATTGAGCCTTATGTCAAATTATATATGTTCAAAGTATGGGTTGTGTATTAAAATGTTATGGCTTTGATTTGTGTTTCAAATGAAAGCTAGTATGCCAAATTATGTGAGAAAAACTTAATATGCTTAAGACTCTTAATTGCTCATATATGTACCTAAAGTCATGGCTGGAAATGTCTTATTGTGGATAATCTATAAAGATGATTGGAAGTGAAATAAGTGAATTGGGGATATAAAGTGTGGCCAACGTGCCAAGAGTGAAAGTTATACTTGTGGCTAGTGGTGCCAATAACAACAACAACAAACCCAGTATGTTCCCAACAGGTGGGGTCTGGGGAGGGTAGTCTATATGCAGACCTTACCCCTACCTAATGCAGGTAGAGAGTCTGTTTCTAATAGACCCTCAACTCAGGAAGGGTAAGAAGAAAAAGAGTAAAGCAAGGAAGGAAGAAAAAAGAAAAAAGGAGAGATAAAGGATAAGTAGTACCAAATAATAGCAACATGGAATACAATACCTGAGGCGAACAAAACCACATAACGTAATAAAAATCTAAGAATATGAAGGGACATGCATGCTACTAAGACTATCGGTGAACAACTAAAATCTACCCACAAACCTTCTACCTTAATCCTCGACCTCCACACCCTTCTATCATGGGTCATGTCCTCAATGAGCTGAAGCAGTGCCATGTCCTATCTAATCACCTCTCCCTAGTACTTCTTAGGCCTACCCCGACCTCTTCTCAAACTCTCCATGGCCAACCTCTCACACCTCCTAACATGAGCATCAATGCTTCTTCTCTTAACATGTCTGAACCATCTCAGCCTCGACTTCTGCATCTTGTCCTCCATGGAGACTACTCCCACTCTGTCCCGGATATCTTCATTCTTAATCTTATCTCTCCTAGTACACCCACTCATCCATCTCAACATCCTCATCTCTGCTACTTTCATCTTCTGCACGTGTGAGTTCTTGACTGGCCAACACTTAGCCCCATACAGCATAGCCGGTCGAACCACCACTCTATAAAATTTACCCTTAAGTCTTGGCAGCACACTCTTATCAAATAAAACACCGGAAGCGAGCCTCTACTTCATACATCCTGCTCTGATATGATGTGCGATATTTTTGTCAATCTCCCCGTTACCTTGGATAATAGACCCGAGATACTTAAAACTCGCTCTCTTGGGGATAACTTGAGCATCAAGCTTTACCTCTACGTCAATGAAATGAAATGATGTAAGAAAGATTATGAAATGATCTTTGATTCAATTGTTCCAAATTGACTTCGAAAATAGAATTGCTTAAAAGTTAATGTACTCAAGTGATGCCCATATGTGGTTGTTTTAACTAATGTTATGCTTTGTATGTATTTTCTATGTGTAATCCTATTTTTTTGGCAAACACATTACAAGTCTTACCCATTTGTTTTAATTGACCATCTATCTGAATTTGTTATGAGCACTTGAATGTTTAGCACTTGAATTTGTTATGAACTTTGTAAAAGTTGAAGTGCGGGGTGGTTAGTTTGGCTTTTGAAAAAGTAAGAGCCACTTGAATTGAGAAAAAAAAGTAGTGTATGATTGTGAAAAATATTCCTTGATAGTGATAACTTTTTATGTATTTGTGCTAAAAGAAACATGGACTTAAAGTATATTGATGTGAAGGTGGATTTATGGTTTGACATAAGTGTGGGGTTTGAATGGTTAATTGTATGTATTAAAGTGCTTAGGAAGGTGTAGTCACTCTTATATCTAAATGTATCCTACCTATCCCGTAGCCTACATTACAACCAATTAAAGTCATACATGATCCTTGACTGAATGAGCTCAATTAGTAGAGTAGTACACTACGGGCAAGCCTATGGTACGTCTTTTGTGGCACATGAATGTTGTTTCTGATAGTGAGCGAATTTTTTTTAGTTTGAGTTCCCAATTGTTTTTAAATTTTATTGTGTGTGGGACTACTCTTGTGATGACCCAAAATGTCATCTTTAAATTTAATAATTAATTATGTGTTCTAAGACCTCGAAAAGCACTATTTATCATTCCTCGACTTGCGTGCGCAGTCCGTAAAATTTTTCGAAAAGTTTTTATGTGAAAAATGGATTAAAATGTGAATTAGAGCTTTAAAACTCAACTGAGTTGACTTTGGTCAACATTTTGAGCAAACAGACTAGGATCAGTATTTTTATAGTTTCGGTAGGTCCGTATCGTGATTTGGGACTTGGGTGTATGCCTAGAATCAAATTTCGAGGTCCGTATTTTGATGATTCCAACAGCTCCGTATGGTGATTTTGGACTTAGAAGCGTGATCTGAATTTTATTTGGAAGTCCGTAGTGAAATTAGGCTTGAAATGGCTAAAACAAGAATTTAAGTTTTGAAGTTTGACCGGGGAGTTGACTTTTTGATACCGGAGTCGGAATCCAGTTTCGAAAATTTTTATAGCTCCGTTATGTCATTTATGACTTGTGTGCAAAATTTGAGGTCAATCAGAGTTGATTTGATAGGTTTCGACATCGAATGTAGAAGTTGGAAATTTTAAGTTTCATTAAGCTTGAATGGGAGCATGATTTGTGCTTTTAGCGTCGTTTTATGTGATTTGAGATTTCCAATAAGTTCGTATGATGTTTTAGGACTTGTTGGTATATTTGGTTGAGGTCCCGAGGGCCTCGGGTGAGTTTCAGATGGTTAACGGATCAAAAGTTGAACTTAAAAAGCTGCTGCAATATCTTTTCTTCTGTTGGACATTCTGGGCTGTGATCGAGCCCAGGTATCGAGTCCAGATATCGAGCCCAGGGTTGATGAGGCTCAAGATCGAGCTTGTGTATCGAAGTTATGATTGAAGGTCCAGCTCGAGGGTCATGATCGAAGGTCCAGCTCGAGGGCCATGATCGAAGGCAATGCTCGAGGGCCATGATCAAAGGCTCATGCTCGATGCCATGATCAAGGCTTTGATCGAAGGACCATGCTCGATGCCATAATCGAGGCCATGACCGAGGTGCATGCTCGAGCCTGTGATTGAAGCCACAATCAAGGACTATGCTCGAGGGACACGATCGAAGCCACGATCGAGGCCTAGTTCCGTAGACTGTCTGGGCAGTTTTATAAAAAGAGGACATTCGTCCCATTCGCCATTTTTAACAAATTGGAGCTTGAGCAGAGGCGATTTTGGATAGATTTTCAAGGAAAGACATTGGAGGTAAGTGATTCTAACTCAGATTTGGTCTATATACACAAATATATCATTGTTTTCACCGTTTAATTAGTGCTTTGAGATTGAAATTTGGGACATTTTTTAGAAATGAATTTGTGAGTTTTCAATATCGATTCGTAGTTGGATTTGAGTGGAACTGGTATGGTTGGACTCGTCATTGAATGGGTTATCGTATTTCGTAACTTTCATCGAATTCCGAGATGTGGGCCCCACAGACGAAGTTTTAATTAATTTCGGGATTTTTATTGAAAATGTAGCATTTCCTTATAGAATTGATTCCTATAAATTTTAGTGATTGTATTGAATTATTTTTTGTTAGATTCGAGCCAATCGAAGTTGGATAATCGAGGAAAAGGCCTACTAGTGGATTAAATTGGAACAAGACGAGGTAAGTCTCTTGTCTCATCGTGTGAGGAGGAAATTACCCTATGGGGATTAAATTGAATAATTGTTGCTAATTGCGAGGGCTACGTACGCACGAGCTGACGAGAGTTTGTGCGTTGCTACTATTAATGCTAAAGTCCGAGTAGTTTAGAACTCAAAGCATGAACTACTTGTGTAACTTATATTCTTTATTTAATTAATATTAATTGATATATTTGAATATATTGTGAACTGTTAGATAAATATATTAAAGGATGGAAATCTCATATATTTGATTTTCTGTTTAAATTAATTAATTGTTAAAAGAAATTATTCTTCCTCCCGAATTTATCTTATAATAAATATACTCTCCTTCCGGAGGTACATAAGAAAATGTCCTCATTTCTTGTGGAGCGGACTGAACGCCTCGGCAGGATAGATGCATCTATGGATCGCGCCGCACGTCCCTCAGCAGTGTACACGTCACTCTGGATCGGGCCGTACATCCTCGACAGAAATCGTGCTTAATAATAATAATAATAATAATTACACGATACTTTAATAGTTTATTTCAGCTTGCGAAGCTAATTGGAAAATCTATGGAATTTAATGAATTATTATTCTTGCTTGTTAAAGAATTAATTTTTATTCTTGTAAATGATATTTAATTGATAAATTGGAAATTATTTGAATTTTGAGGAATATAATTAATATATTGAGAATGGTTGCATTTGAAGGAATTTGATTATTTTCGCTGATTAAATAAATTATTTTTAAATTATTTAAATCATGCTGATTTAAATATCCTAGTTATATTTCAATTATTATTATTGACCCATAGTGAGTGTCAAAGTCGGCCATCTCGTCTCTACCACTTCGAGATTAGGCTTGATACTTACTGGGTACACGCTGTTTACGTACTCATACTACACTTGCTGCACTTTTTGTGCAGGACCTGAGGCAAGAACTAGTGGGGGACCTATCGTCTTACACCCACGTTATCCAGGGGCATAGTGGTGAGCTGCCTTTCTGATCCGTTCTGCAGCTACTAGTGTCTCTCCTTGTATTTTTCATTCAGTCTATTTTTATTTCAGACATTGTTTGAGGTTATGTATAATCTACTAGATGCTCATACACTTGTGACACCAGGTCTTGGCACACACATTGGTAGAATTTGGTGTTTTATTATTTTCTTGGTTTTAAATTTTGTCAATATATGCTTAATTTATTAAGTTGGCTTGCCTAACTGTAGTGTTGGGTGCCACCACGACCTATAGGTAAAATTGGGTCGTGACAACATGGTATCAGAGCACTAGGTTCAAGTAGGTCTCACAAGTTATGAGCAGACCTAATATAGTCTTGCGGATCGGTACGGAGACGTCTGTACTTATCTTCGAGAGGCTAAGGGGTGTTAGGAAACTACCTTTCTTTATATTCCATCGTGCAATTAATGTAATACTAAATATCCTTTTCTTATTCTCTCAAAGATGGTGGGAACACGCTCTAATGAGGTTCCAAACCAGGGAAGAGCTACTCCCCCAGTTGCTAGAGGCCGAGGCAGAGGCCAAGGGAGGGCTCCAGGCCGTGGTAGCGGGTGAGGACGTCTCAGGACTGTTCCAGTTATGCTGCCAGTGGGTCCAGCAGAGAATCCCATTATTGAGGAGCAGGGTGAGGTGCCTGTGGCAGAGCTAGCTCAGGTGGATTTCATATATGTACCTGGATTTCAGGATGTCATGGGTCGTATGCTGCGGTTCATGGATAATATGACTCAGGCCGGTTTATTTCCGACAGACCCAGCCATATCTCAGGCGGGCGGGAGAGCACATACCCCTACCGTGCAGGCTCATGGATAGGCAGCTGCTGTATATCAGACCCAGGGTGCACTACCCGTGGGTGGAGCCCAGCCAGTGACAACAGCTACACCTGAGCCCAGGCCAGCTGTAGCCGCCGATCCTCAGAAACTATTGGAGCGATGGACTATATTACATCCTCCTGTCTTTGAGGGTGAGCGACCTGAGGATCCACAGGACTTCATTGATTGTTGCAGGGACAAACTGCACAACATGAGGATATTGGAGTCTAATGGGGTAGACTTTGCTACTTTTCAGCTAGAGGAAAAATCCCGTAGATGGTGGCAGTCTTATGTCCTTGGCAAACCAGCAGATTCTCCTCCCATGACTTGGGACAGGTTCACCCGTATCTTCCTGGACAGGTATATTTCACCCTCCCAGAGGGAAGAGTTGCGGTTTCACTTTGAGCAGCTTCAGCAGGGTCAGATGTCAGTGACTGATTATGAGGTGAGGTTTTCTGAATTATCTCGCCATGCACTTATGATACTCCCTACGGAGGCGGAGAGAGTGCGGAGGTTTGAATCCGGTTTACATACTGGTATTCAGGCCACTATGGCTTGAGAGGTTGAGATGGGTACTTCTTATGAGCGAGTTGTGGAGATAGCCCAGAGGATTGAGGGTGTGCGTCAGTGGAGCCGAGATAAAATTATGAGAGATAAGCGGTTCAAGTACTCTAGAGAGTTTAGAGGTGCTCCGTCTGGGGGCAGAGGTCAGTTCGTGAGGGGGCAGTCCAGCAGACCCCCATTTCCAGCACCACCACCTCCTCGGGGTACTCCAGTGCGACATTATCTCAGTGCTATATCAGAGAGTTCTTACCACCCACCAGCTATTTAGGGTCCTCCCAGTGGGTATTCAGGTCCCCAGGGCTAGACTCTTAGTCAGCAGGCCATCGCACCGAAGAGTTGTTACGTGTGCGGGGATCCCAGTCACATGCAGAGGTTTTGCGCAGGCTTTGGGGTAGACCAGTATAGTAGGGTCAACAACCTATGCTTACCGGACCAGTTGCCCCACCAGTAGTATGACCACCAAGAGGTGGAGGACAGGTGGGTAGGGGCCGTCCTAAAGGTAGAGGTCAGCCAGGCGGCGGCCAGCCAGTTGGCGCTCCAACTCGGTTCTATACTTTTCCGGCTTGACCAGATACAGAGGCCTCAGATGCTATGATTACAAGTATTATTTCTGTTTGTGACAAAGATGCCTCAGTATTATTTGATCTAGGATCCACATATTCATATGTGTCATCTCTATTTTCTCCATTCTTGGGTGTTTCTCGTGAGTCCTTGAGTACTTATGTTTATGTGTCCACTCCTGTAGGCGATTCTGTTATTGTGAATCGGATCTACCGGTCTTGGATTATTACATTTTGTGGTTATGAAACTAGAGCAGATCTCTTATTGCTCGAGATGACCAATTTTGAAATTATTCTAGGTATGGACTGTTTATCTCCATATCATGCTATTCTAGATTGTCATGCCAAAACTGTTATCTTGGCTATTCCATCTTTGTCTAGGCTGGAGTGGAAGGGTTAGTCTGTTAGTTCATTTACTCGAGTTATTTCTTTTATAAAGGCTCAACACATGGTTGAGAAGGGTTGATTGGCTTATCTAGGATACTACTGTAGAGACTCCAGCTATTGATTCAGTGCCTGTAGTTTGGGAGTTCTCCGATGTATTTCCTTCAGATCTTCCAGGTATGCCACTTGATCATGATATTGATTTCTCTATTGACTTGGCTCCATATACTCAACCTATATCTATCCCACCGTATCGCATGGCTCCGAAAGAATTAAAAGAACAACTTGGAGAGTTACTAGACAAAGGATTTGTCAGACATAATGTATCGCCTTGGGGTGCACCGGTATTATTTGTGAAAAAAAAGGATGGAACAATGCAGATGTGTATTGATTATCACCAATTGAACAATGTCACTATTAAGAACAAGTACCCGTTGACGCATATTGATGATCTATTTGACCAGTTGCAGGGTTCTAGGCTGTTCTCTAAGATCGACTTGAGGTCGGGGTATCATCAGTTGAAGATTCGAGATTTGGATGTTCCGAAAACTGCTTTCCGTACTAGATATGGTCATTATGAGTTTCTGGTAATGCCTTTCGGTTTAACTAATGCCCTGGCAGCATTTATGGATTTGATGAACAGGGTATTCAGGCCATATATTGATTCGTTTGTCATCGTCTTCATTGATGACATCTTGATCTACTCGCACAATAAGGAGGAGCATGAGCAGCATATGAGAGTAGTGCTTCGGGAACAAAAGCTATATGCTAAGTTCTCTAAATGTGAGTTCTAGCTTAAGTCTATAGCATTTTTGGGACATATTGTATCGGGCGAGGGTATTAAAGTTGATCCCAAAAAGATTGAGGCAGTGCAGAATTGGCATCGTCCCACTTCGGCGACTGAGATCGAGAGTTTCCTGGGTTTAGTAGGTTATTATCGTCGGTTCGTGGAGGGCTTTTCATCTATTGCAGCACCTTTGACCAAATTAACCCATAAGGGTTCTCCGTTCCAATGGTCTGATGATTGTGAGGTGAGCTTTCAGAAGCTCAAGACAGCATTGACTACAACACCAATGTTAGTGTTGCCTTCCAGTTCGGGGATGTATAAAGTGTACTGTGATGCTTCATGCATTGGTTTGGGTTGTGTATTGATGCAGGAAGGGCAAGTTATTGCATATGCTTCACGTCGGCTGAAGCCCCACAAAAAGAATTATCCGGTATATGATTTGGAGTTAGTTGCGATTGTTCACGCTCTTAAGATTTGGAGGCATTATCTTTATGGGGTGTCTTGTGAAGTTTACACTGATCATCGCAGTTTACAACATTTGTTCAAGAAGAGGGACCTAAATTTGAGGCAACACAGATGGCTGGAGTTACTAAAAGATTATTATATTACTATCCTGTATTATTCGGGCAAAGCAAATGTGGCTGCAGATGCCTTGAGCAGAAAGGTGGAGAGTATGGGTAGTTTGTCTTTCATTTTAGTAGAGGAAAGGCCATTAGCCTCGGATATTCAGTCCTTGGCTAATAGACTTGTGAGGCTGGATATTTTAGACCCCAGCCGAGTTCTTGCATGTGTTGTGGCCCAATCTTCACTATTTGAGCAGATCAAAGCTCGCCAGTATAATGACCCACACTTTATGGTTCTTCATGAAACGGTACTACAAGGTGGTGCCAAGGAAGTTACTATTGGTGTGAATGGTGTTCTGCAACTCCGGGGTCATCTATGTTTTCCTAATGTGGATGGACTGAGGAAAAAGATCCTAGAGGAGGCACACATTTCTTGGTATTCTATTCATCCAGGTGCTACGAAGATGTATCGTGACCTGAGGCAGCATTATTGATGGTGACGAATGAAAAAGGACATAGTTGAGTATGTAGCTAGGTGTCTAAATTGCCAGCAAGTTAAATATGAGCACTAGAGGTCAGGTGGCCTACTTCAGCAGATGACTATACTGAAGTGGAAATGGGAACGCATCAATATGGACTTTGTAGTTGGATTGCCGCTGACCTTGCGGAAGTTTGATGCAGTTTGGGTCATTGTTGACAGGTTGACCAAGTCAGCACATTTTATTCCCGTTGTGACTACGTATACTTCAGAGAGGTTGGCCCAGATTTATATTCAGGAGATAGTTTGGTTGCACGATGTTCCAATTTCTATCATATCAGATATGGGCCCTCAGTTTACTTCACATTTCTAGAGAGCAGTACAGAGTGAGTTGGGGACCCGTGTAGAGCTCAGCACAGCCTTTCATCCGCAGACCGATGGTCAGTCAGAGCGAACAATTCAAATTTTGGAGGATATGCTCAGGGCATGTGTGATTGACTTTGGAGGTCAGTAGGATCGTTTCTTGCCTTTGGCCGAGTTTGCCTATAACAACAGTTACCAATCTAGCATCCAGATGGCTCCATTTGAGGCTTTGTATGGTCGACGATGTCGTTCACCTATCGGATGGTTTGAGCCAGGTGAGGCTAAGTTATATGGTACTGATTTGGTAAGGGATGCCTTGGAAAAGGTAAAGTTGATTCAGGAGTGACTTCGTACAGCACAGTCTAGACATAAGAGTTATGCGGATCAGAAAACACGTGATATATCATTTATGGTAGGTGAAAAGGTTCTCTTGAAGGTTTCGTCGATGAAGGGAATTATGAGATTCGGGAAGAAGGGCAAGTTGAGCCCAAGGTTTATAGGCCCATTTGAGGTGTTGAGACTAGTTGGGGAGGTTGCTTATGAGCTTGCATTACCTGCCACCCTATCGGGAGTTCATCCGGTATGCTCCGGAAGTATCATGCCGACCTATCACATGTGTTAGACTTCAGCACAGTTCAACTAGATAATATCTTGGGTAATGAAGAGGAGCCAATTGCCATTATTGATAAACAGGTTCGCCAGTTGAGGTCCAAGAGGATTTTTGCAGTTAAAGTATAGTGGAGGGGCCAACCAGTCGAGGAAACGATTTGGGAGGCCGAGGAAAATATGCGGAGCAGATATCCACACTTATTTAGCACTTCAGGTATAATTCTAAACCCGTTCGGGAACGAACGTTTGTTTTAGAGGTGGAGAATGTGATGACCCAAAATGTCATATTTAAATTTAATAATTAATTATGTGTTCTAAGACCTCGAAAAGCATAATTTATCATTCCTTGACTTGCGTGCGCAGTCCGTAAAATTTTTCGGAAAGTGTTTATGTGAAAAATGGATTAAAATGTGAATTAGAGCTTTAAAACTCAATTGAGTTGACTTTGGTCAACATTTTAAGTAAACGGACTTGGATCAGTGTTTTTTCAGTTTCGGTAGATTCGTATCGTGATTTGGGACTTGGGCGTATGACCGGAATCAAATTCCGAGGTCCCTAGCCCGAGATATGGAATTTTGATGAAAAATTAAAAGTTTAAGTTCAAATAGTAACCGGATGTCGAATTATGTGCAAACGACCCCGGAATAGAATTTTAATAATTCCAACATCTCTGTATGGTGATTTTGGACCTAGGAGTGTGATCGAAATTTTATTTGGAAGTCCGTAGTGAAATTAGGCTTGAAATGGCTAAAACAAGAATTTAAGTTTGGAAGTTTGACCGGGGAGTTGACTTTTTGATACCGGAGTCGGAATCCAGTTCCGAAAATTTTCATAGCTCCGTTATGTCATTTATGACTTGTGTGCAAAATTTGATGTCAATCAGAGTTGATTTGATAAGTTTCGACATCGAATGTAGAAGTTGGAAATTTTAAGTTTCATTAAGCTTGAATGGGAGCATGATTCGTGATTTTAGCATCGTTTTATGTGATTTGAGGTTTCAAATAAGTTCGTATGATGTTTTAAGACTTGTTGGTATATTTGGTTGAGGTCCCGAGGGCCTCAGGTGAGTTTCAGATGGTTAACGGATCAAAAGTTGAACTTAAAAAGCTGCTGCAATTTTTCCTCTTCTGTTGGACATTGTGCGCTGTGATCGAGCCCAGGTATTGAGCCCAGATATTGAGCCCAGGTATCGAGCGCAGGGTTGACGAGGCTCATGCTCGAGCTTGTGTGTCGAAGCTATGATTGAAGGTCCAGCTCGAGGGCCATGATCGAGGGCCATGATCGAAGGCTCAGGCTCGATGCCATGATCAAGGTTATGATCGAAGGAACAAGCTCGATGCCATAATCGAGGCCATGATTGAGGTGCATGCTCGAGCCTGTGATCGAAGCCATGATCGAGGCCTAGGCTCGAGGCCCTTGATCGAAGACACGATCGACGCCCAGTTCCGAAGGCTTTCTAGGCAGTTTTATAAAAAGAGGGCATTCGTCCCATTCGCCATTTTTAACAAATTGGAGCTTGAGCAGAGACAATTTTGGATAGATTTTCAAGGAAATACATTGGGGTAAGTGATTCTAACTCGAATTTGGTCTATATACACAAATATATAATTGTTTTCACCGTTTAATTAGTGCTTTGAGATTGAAATTTTGGAAATTTTTTAGAAACAAATTTGTGAGATTTCGGTATCGATTCAGAGTCGAATTTGAGTGAAACTGGTATGGTTGGACTCGTAATTGAATAGGTTGTTGGATTTCGTAACTTTTGTCGGATTCCGAGTTGTGGGCCCCACAAACGAAATTTTAATTAATTTCGGGATTTTTATTGAAAATGTAGTATTTCCTTATAGAATTGATTTCTATAAATTTTAGTGATTGTATCGAATTATTTTTGGTTAGATTCGAGCCAATCGAAGTTGGATAATCGAGGAAAAGGCCTACTAGTGGATTAAATTGGAGCAAGACGAGGTAAGTCTATTGTCTAATCTTGTGAGGGAAAAATTACCCCATAGGGATTAAATTGAATAATTGTTGCTAATTGCGGGGGCTACGTACGCACGAGCTGACGAGAGTCCATACGTAGCTACTATTAATGCTAAAGTCCGGGTAGTTTAGAACTCAAAGCATGAACTACTTGTGTAACTTGTATTCTTTGTTTAATTAATATTAATTGATATATATGAATATATTGTGAATTCTTAGATAAAGATATTAAAGGATGGAAATCTCATTTGTTTGATTTTCTGTTTTAATTAATTAATTATTAAAAGAAATTATTCTTCCTCCCGAATTTATCTTATAATAAATATACTCTCGTTCCGGAGGTACATAAGAAAATGTCCTCCTTTCTTGTGGAGCGAGCCGAATGCCTCGGCAGGATAGATGCATCTATGGATCGCGCCGCACGTCCCTCGGCAATGTACACGACACTCTGGATCGGGCCGTACGTCCTCGGCAGAAATCGTGCTTAATAATAATAATAATTACACGATACTTTAATAGTTTATTTCAGTTTGCGAAGCTAATTGAAAAATTGGAAAATACATGGAATTTAATGAATTATTATTCTTGCTTGTTAAAGAATTAATTGTTATTCTTGTAAATGATATTTAATTGATAAATTGGAAATTATTTGAATTTTAAGGAATTTAATTAATATATTGAGAATGGTTGCATTTGAAGGAATTTGATTATTTTCGCTGATTAAATAAATTATTTTTAAATTCTGTAAATCATGCTGATTTAAATATCCTAGTTATGTTACAATTATCATTATTGACCTATAGTGAGTGTCAAAGTCGGCTATCCCGTCTCTACCACTTCTAGATTAGGCTTGATACTTACTGGGTACACGTTGTTTATGTACTCATACTACACTTGTTGTACTTTTTGTGCAGGACCTGAGGCAAGTACTAGTGGGGGACCTATCGTCTTACACCCACGTTATCCAGGGGCATAGTGGTGAGCTGCCTTTCTGATCCGTTCTGCAGCTACTAGTGTCTTTGAAGGTAATATCGTTGACCTCACTGTTAGAGTAAGTGAGCGGGTTGTGAGAAATGCATGGTGCTTTTGAGTCAAATCTTGTGGCGAGGATGTTACGGTATTGTGATTAATCTGTTTTAAATAGTCTTGGTGTGATGAGTTATGAGAATTGTTGAAAAATGTCGTGTCTATATGAAGTGTAGTTTAATTGCTCGAGGATGAGCAATGGTTTAAGTGTGGGGTGTTGATGGTAGGCTATAATCTCGTGTTTTAGTCGCATATTACACTCTAATTCACTGCACTTTATTTGTGTTTGAGCTTTAATTGGTAGTATTTTGCACGTAATGTGTGTTTTATGCCTTGTAGGAGTGAGTCTGAGCTATGTAGATGTTATGGAATGAATTCAAGCTATTTGGAGCTTTGAAGTCTGAGAAAAAGCCCAAGGGATTAGGCCGGGATCGTGTTCGGGGGTCGAGGACCAAGTCTGGACGTCAAAAATTGAAGTTTGATCCATACTCTGAGAAAACCCCACTGTCGCGGTGCGTGGGGCGCCGCGGCTGCCTAATTTTTGCTGCCTCACAAATGTTGAGCTCTCTGGATTTCCCCACTAATGCCCCGCATAGCGCATCTCATCATGCAACGCGCCTGTGTATTTGTTTTACAGAGTAAATATCCTATTTCGGCTAGGAAAAGGTGATTTCATCTGGGCCCGACCCTACTTGATATAAATACATGAAAAAATATTATTTTCTCAAATCTGGACATATATTCGACCTAAGGAGGCTAAGGAAGAGTTGGAAGAACACGAGCACAAAAATTTCATCATTCCTTCCTCACTCAAGACCCGAGTTTGGATTGAATTTATGTTTTCCTATACTTTAATTTTATTTGTGATGAATTGCTCCATATCTATGGAGTAGTTCCTTTTAGGGTTTGATGGATTTGGTGTATTGATTATTGTTTGTGGATTATAACTCTAGTTTTATGTATTGATTCATTTTTGGATGAATTAATTGTTGCATCTATATTCACTTGTTCATGTAATCGAGAGAGGCATAACTTGTGATATCTTTGCATTATATTATTGGTTGAGTTCATAGATTCTTCTAAGTAATCGAAAGAGGCTAGTTGAATCATTGATTAAACCTAGTTAGGAGAATAATCAAAAGAGATTTTCCTAAAGACCAATCCATTAAGCATTCTTGCATATTTTCACGTGCTTAAATTGGTTCATCTTGTGAGGTTAAAACTTAATCGAGAGAGGAGTTTTCCCTGAACGTTTGAACTAATAATTGAGTGAATTCGAGAGACTCACTTGAACCTTAGAAGTTAATTATCTAGAGTTAGATCCCGAACAATTAGCTTGCACCTATCCTATCAAAACCCTATCTTCCCCTATTGATAGCCTTCTTGGCTTAGTCCTTGTTTCGATTGCCATTAGTCAATAACTTTAGAATTCTTAGTAATTTTAGCTAGACATCTAATAAAATTCAGCTGTTGATCATGTTGGATAGCAATCAAGCTATAAACTAAGAGAATACTGTTTAAATCCAATCCATGTGGATACGATATTATACAATACTATATTTGTCTAGCGAGCAGAATTTAAGTATGTGTTATGCGCTCATCAAATTTTGGCGCTATTACCGGGGATTGGCAATCAATAGTGTTTGAAATAGTTTGTAGTGCTAATTCAGGAATTTTTCTTTCAATTTTCTTTTATTTTATTTTATTTTTCCCTTTCTACGGTTGGTGTTCTTTGACTGTGCGCAGGTTACAGGTTAAGATTGGTGCATGACTCGATCTTCTATGAAAGAAGTGATACCATACGAGCCATAGATAGAAAAACAACTATGACAACTGAAGAAGGAAAGAAATCTCGCTCAGACGTTAGAAAAGGTCGAGCAATCCTCAACCAAAGAACTTATGGCTAGAAACGAAGATGATAATGTAGATTTGGATGCACGAGAGGCATTCCAGGTACTATCCCTGCTGATACTGAGAGGCCTTCATTGCTAAAACTGATGAAAGATTTGAAGTACAAGGGGCATCAATTCGAATTTTAGAGAAGCAAGTGGGACAAATTGCAACAATATTTTCTTAGAGGGTTCCATGAACTCTCCCTGCTAATACTGAAAGAAATCCCAAAGAAACAGTGAATGTTGTAACCCTGAGAAGTTTGCAAGTGTTGAAAGACCCCACTTTTCGCGAACGCGTCCTCTCTCTCCCGAACGCGTATGGTTATGGGGTCCTGAGAGGGAGCCTGTCAGTAACTCTTCCCGAACGCGCTCATTGGGCCGTGAATGTGATGACAGGGGGGGGGGGAGTAAGCCTTCGTGAACGCAAAGAGTTGCTCCCAAATGCGAAGGCCTTTGGCTGCTGCTGCTTCACAATCGCGTCAGGTCCTTCGCGAACGCGAAGAATACCTGACGCCAGTGATTAAAACAATCCAAAAATCAGGATTCTTCCCATTTCTCACTATTTTCAAGTTTAAGCTCGGACTAGAGGCGATTTTGAAGAGGTTTTTCACCCCAACTTCATAGGTTAGTAGATTTTAACTTGTTTCCTTACATTTTCATAAACACCCATTGTTTTTAACCTTTAATCTATGTTTTCTCATGGTAGAATTAGGTAGAAATTGGGGATTTTGAGACATTGAGATTTAGACCTCAAATTGAGGCCGGATTTCGAAACTAATCACATAACCGGGCTCGGGGGTGAATGGGTAATTGGGTAATTGGGTATTGGTCTGAATCTCGAGTTTTGACCAAGCGGGTATGGGGTTGACTTTTGTTGAATTTTCCTAAAACATTGAAGACTGAATCTTTTTCACTCATGGGTAGTTTCTAAAGCTTATTTTGAATTATTTGAACTATATTTGGTTAGATTTGATTGGTTGGGAGGCTAATTCTAGAAGAAAAACTGCGGTTGCGCATTGATTTGGTTACGGAGTGAGGTACGTGTCGTGATTGACCTTAACTTGAGGAATTAGGACTTGTTGGTCTATTTACTACATGTTTTATGTGTGGGGACAACATATATGTGAAGTGACGGGTACCTATGCGTTGTCATTGGGTTAAAGCATACGGGCAAAAATTGCTTCTCTGTATTATATTGTTTCGTTAATTGTGTTATCCGTGCTTAGGTTAGATTATTACTTCTTTTAATTAATCATTTTGTATTTATTGCGTATTTTAAAGTTGTTGAATATTTTAGAAGTTGAAGTTTGATATCATGGCACAAAATTTGAAGTGAAATTATTTTCCGCCTTGTTTTTATTATTCAAATTTATATTGTTGCTTGGTGAGGAATAATATAAGGGTGTTGCCGTGCCTTATTTGCATTCATCATCACATATTGAGAGATTTGAGATTAAAAGCACGAAGGGTGATGCCGTGCCATTACATTCATGATATTACATGGTGAGGACGAGAGTAAAAGCACGAAGGCTGATGCCGTGCCATTTTTATATCATTGTTTAATTTGATTTCCGATTTTGGTGATTCACTTGGTTATATTGTTGCTTAATTCGGAGGATGTTATTTCATAATTTCGTACTTGCCATTTTTACGATATTTTCTCCTTTCGTATGTCCCCTCCAAGTTAATATTCTATCATTCTTCTTGTTACTTTGCTGCTTTATACATACTTGTACATGATTTTTATGTAGGTGTCTTGTCATAGCCTCATCACTACCTTATCGAGGTTAGGCTTGATACTTACGGAGTACATTGAGTCGGTTGTACTCATACTACACTTCTGCACTTCTTGTGCAAATACCAGTATTGGTCACATCGATGCTTGAGATGCGACGGCTCGAATCACATTCACTTCGAAAACTTGAGGTAGATCTGCTGGCATTCGCAGACCTTGAAGTCCCCTTTAATTTCCTACTTTTATTGTTTATCTCTTTCGAACAGTTTTATTTATATCAGACTATGTTTATAGACTTCTAGTTGCTTGTGTACTCGTGACTCCAAATTTCTGGGAGTAGTTAGTATCATGTGGTTTATATTCGCACTGTGTTGGGTTTGACATTGATTTCTTGTTGAATGTCATTATTTTATTTTTAACTGTTAAAATTGGCTAATTACCTATTTCACGCCGGCTAGCCTAACAAGTGGATGTTAGGCACCATCACAACCCCGAGGTTGGGATTACGGGTCGTGACACTTAGTCTCGTTACTACCTCATTGGGGTTAGGCTCAACACTTACTTAGGACGCACCCGAGGACTATGCTTCAGATCTTGAGAGAAAAGAAGTTATATGCAAAATTTACAAAGTGCGAATTTTGGCTAGATTCGGTGGCATTTTATGGTCATGTAGTATCGAGTGAAAGGATCAAGGTGGATCCAAAGAAGATTGAAGCAGTCCATAGTTGGCCAAGACCATCTTCAGCTACGGAAATTCAGATTTTTCTAGGTTTGGCGGGGTATTACCATCGATTTGTAGAAGGTTTCTCGTCTATTGAAGCACCTATGACTAGATTGACCCAGAAGGGTGCTCCATTCAGGTGGACCGAGGAGTGTGAGGAGAGCTTTCAAAAGCTCAAGACAACTTTAACTACAGCCCTAATGTTGGTGTTGCCTTCGGGTTCGGGATCTTATACCGTATACTGTGATGCGTTGCCTATTCGTCTCGGCGCGGTATTGGTGCAGGATGGTAGGGTGATTTCCTACACGTCTAGACAACTAAAGGTGCATGAGAAGAACTATCTTGTCCACAACCTCGATTTAGCAGCTATTGTTCATGCCTTGAAGATCTGGCTGTACTATTTGTATGGTGTCCCTTGTGAGGTCTACACCAATCACCGGAGTCTACAACATCTGTTCAAACAGAAGGATCTTAACTTGCGACAACGGAGGTGGTTAGATTTGCTTAAGGACAATGATAACACCATTCTATATCATCCCGGGAAGGCCAATGTGATGGCTGATGCCTTGAGTTGCAAGGCGGGAGAGTTTGGGCAGCTTAGCATATCTACCAGTAGTAGAGAGGCCATTAGCCTTAGTTGATCGGGCCTTGGCCAACCAGTTTGTTAGATAGAATGTTTCTGAGCCGAGCCGAGTTTTGTCTTGTGTGGTTTCTCGGTCTTCTCTTTATGATAGTATCAGAGAGCGTCAGTATGATGACGCCCATCTTCGAGCCGGGTGAGGCTAGGCTATTGGGTACAGACTTGGTTCAGGATGCTTTGGAAAAGATTAAATTGGTTCAAGATCGATATCATATAGCCCAATCCAGACAGAAGAGTTATACGGATCGGAAGGTTTGTGACGTTGTATTCATGGTTGGGGAGCATGTCTTGCTCTGGGTTTTGCCCATGAAGGGTGTTATATGGTTCGGGAATAAGGGCAAGCTGAGCCCTAGGTATATCGAACCTTTTGAGATTCTTGAGAGAGTTGGAGAGGTGGCCTACAGACTTGCACTACCACCAAGTCTAGCTGCAGTTCATCTAGTGTTCCATGTTTCTATGCTTCGAAAGTATCATGGGGATCTGTCTCATGTGTTAGAGTTCAGCTCAGTCCAGTTGGACAAGGATCTGTCTTATGTTGAGGAGTCGTTGGCCATTTTGGACAGGTAGGTCCGAAAGTTGAGGTCGAAGAATATTGCTTCAGTGAAGGTTCAATGGAGGGGTCAGCTAGTCGAGGAGGCGACTTGGGAGACCAATCATGATATGCGCAGCTGTTATCCTCATCTTTTCACCACTTCAGATATGTCTCTATACTCGTTCGATGATGAACGTTTGTTTTAAGAGGGGGAGAATGTAACGACCCGACCGATCGTTTTGACTGTATTAGCCCCAATCCCTTATTTATTTCCTTCTCTGTGTTATACTGTGGTTACATAACTTTTTGGGATATTTGGTTTTGGTTTCGGGTAAGTTTCGGAGTAAAATGGGACATATAGTCCCTACACTGGAAGGTTAAGTTATAAATGTTGATCGTAGTTTGATTTGTGTGAATACGACTCCGGAATGAAGTTTCCTCGGTTCCTATAGCTCCGTATGGTGATTTGAGTCTTAGAAGCGTGTCTGTATGTTGATTTGGAGGTCCGTAGGTCATTTTGGCATTAATTGGCGGAAGTTGGAAATTGGTGGAATTTTAGGAAGTTTGACTGGGAGTAGACTTTTAGATATCAGGGTCAGATTTTGATTCTGGAAGTTAGAATAGGTTCGTAATGTCAATTATTACTTGTGTGCAAAATTTGGGGTTAATCATAGTTGTTTTGGTATGAATCGGCGTTGGTTTTGAAATTCAGAAGTTCATAAGTGCTTAGGCTTGAATCGATTTTAGCATTGTTTGATGTGATTTTTCGCTTCGAGCGTGTTTGTATGATATTTTAGGACTTGTTGGTATGTTTGGTTGAGGCCCCGGGGGCCTCGGGTGTAATTCAGACCATGTTCGACGCATTTCGATTCATTTTGGAATTTAAAGAAATTCTGGTTCTCCCAGTTCTGGTTTTCTCTTATGCGATTACGAAGCTCTGAGATTTGGCAAGCATGGTTTGGTGCTATGCGATCGCGAGATGGCTTATGCGATCACGAGGCTGGGTAGATCGGTGCATCGCTTGAACGCGTGGGTGATGCCACGTTCGCGATGAAGGAAGGGGAGGTCTGGGAGGTGAGTGCACTACTCTATGCGGTCGCGTTTTGGTTCACACGATCGCGTAACCCCTAGAAAGTTTCTCACCGCATTCTCGTGCGGTCTTCCACGTTCGCGTAGTAGGTTATTGAGTTGTTGGTATTTTTGTTCTTCGCGATCACGTAGGAATTTTTGCGATCGGGTAGTGTAAATAACTGGGCAGTAGACTTAAATTTTAAAACGAGGGTTTATTTTCTTATTTCACAATTTGGACTTTGAGAGATCGGTTTAAGGCGAATTTTCGAGGGATTTTCATGGGGATTGTTGGGGTAAGAGTTCTTAACTCGTTTTTGATTAAATTCCACTAATCTATCATTGATTTCATCATGTAATTAGAGATTTGGGATGGAAATATTGGGAGAAAAGTGTAGAAGTACTTAGACTTAATATTTGAGTTCTGAAAGGTGAACTGAGGTCAGATTTGAGTAATTCTTTTATGGTTGGACTCGATTGCGAATGGGTGTTCGGATTTTATAATTTTGGTCGGATTCCGAGACGCGGGCTCGGGGTGACTTTTTGGGGGCGATTTTCCAATTCTTTTCTAACATCATGATTTCATTATTTAAATTAGTTTCTTATAGTTATATTTATAGTATGCAATTGTTTTGGCTAGATTAGAGCCGTTTGAAGTCGGAAAATCGAGGGAAAGGCATTCTAGTTGATTGATTTAGCGTGTTTTGAGGTAAGTAACTTGTCTAAACTTATGTGAGGGAAATTCCCCTTAGGATTTGGTATTGTGGTGATAATTTGTGATATATGAAGGCCGTGTACGCAAGGTGACGAGTGTGTACGCGGTCTAAATGTTTAAATTACGATTTTAGCTACGTAGTTTCCTTTTTATGCCTTAATTGAGTTACTTTAGCATGTTGTAGTCATCATGTTTAGCCTAATTTCACACATCTTACTGTCTTATCTCTTATTTGCAACTTGAACTACATATTTAGTTGAGTTACTTGCTTTCTTAATTCCATATTCATTACTTACCTAAGAGATTCTCTACTTGAAATTGCTATCCTTGAAATATCTTGTTGTTGAGTTTGGTGTTGATTTGCAAAAGATCGTGGTTTCTGTTGAGGCAAGGTGTAAGTTGTGAAATTTCATTTTATTTAGTTTCTATGCTTTGATTTTCGTGTTATTACTTGGTTGTTGCACGAGGTTTCTGTCATGTTGTTGTTACTATTTGCATGAGGTTTCTATCGTGCGGTTGTTACTATTTGCACGAGGTTTCTTTCGTGCCGTTGTGATTATTGATACGCATGCGGTGGTATAAGGTGTGGGTATTGATACGTATGCGGTGAGATATGGTGGGCTTGATATGCGTGGCTATTAGGGGAACTTCTAGAAGCCATGCGATGTGATAAGGTGGGGTAAAACGTGGGATGCTATTTTGGGAAAATGATTTTCAAAACTAAATGTAAAGGCTCCCGCGGTGATAAAAGGAAAATGAGTTATTTTTATGATTTGGGACTACGAGGCGGTACCTCGGGAGTGCCCCTGTTGATATTCTCTATTTGCTGTATTGTTTGGTTATTGTTTACTTAACAAGTAAAATTCTTGTTTTCCTTTCATGATTTTATTAGCTTCCTTGATTTCCGTGATGTTAATTTTTGTAATTTCTTTATTGTTTCCCTTCCCTGTTATTTCAGTATGTCATTATATTTTCTGTCTTGCTTCTTCTTATCTCCAGTAGGGCCTCGACCTGACCTCGTCATTACTCTACTGAGGTTAGGCTTGGCACTTATTAGGTACCATTATGGTATACTCATACTATGCATTTGCACATATTTTGTGCAGATCTAGGTACTTCCTATCAGCCTCGGTATTAGCACGTTGAGTTGCTTTCTTTAGAGACTTCACGGCACACCTGCCCGCGTCTTTTCTTATTTTTTTACATCTTTATAGATAGTGATGTATAGGAGTGTTCAATATTGTATCTAGATCTTGTGACTTATATTTTCACCAGGTTTTGGGAGATGTACATGTTGCATTGCAGATTTTATTTCATATAGTTGTTGATGTTTTTGAGATTTAAATTATTATTTCAGTTATTCCGCATGTTTGATAAGATTACCTAATCTTAGAGACTAGGTTCCATCACGACATGACATTCTGGTGCAATCGCACATGCGCATTTTGGGCCGCAGGTGCGGCACCATAGGAGCAGCCCTCGACCAGCAGAAGTGTGTTTTTCATTGCCAGATAGGATCGCAGGTGCAGTCCATGTTCCGTAGATGCGAGGAAGGCATCGTAGAATCGGAGAAGACCTTGGACACAGAAGAAGACAATGTCCGCAAAATCGCTTGCGCAGAAGCGATAAGGGGTCCGCTAGTGCAAGGCTTCTTGGCTTTAGTGGAATCCGCACCTGCGATGGTTTTCCCGAAGGTGCGATGTCGCAGAATCGACAAAATGGCCGCAGAAGCAGAAGTCACTAGGCATAAAAGGGAAATTCGAGGGTTTTGATTCATAATTCATTTTGGACTTAGAGAGCTCATTTTGAGGCGAAATTTCGAGGGATTTTTAGAGAGGACTTTGGGGTAAGGAATTCTAACTCGCTTTTGACTACATGAATCTATTTATAATTTCTTCATTTAATTAGTGTTTTGGAGTTGGAAATTGGGAAAAAATGGTAGAAACTCCTTAGGCTAAATTTTTGAGTTTTGAAAGGCGAAATGAGGTCGGATATAAATAAATCTTGTATTCTTGGACTCGATATCGAATGGGTGTTCGGTTTTTATAATTTTGGTCAAGTTCCAAGACGCGGGCCCGGGTTGACATTTTGGGTCGATTTCTCAATTCTTTGCAAAGCTCGTAATTTTATTTGAATTTGTTTTCTATAGTTATATTTATAGTATAAATTGTTTTGGTTAGATTCGAACCGTTCGGAGTTGGTAAATACAGGAAAAGGCCTTTTAGTTGATTGATTTAGCATGGTTTGAGGTAAGTGACTTATCTAACCTTGTGTGAGAAATTTTCCCTTGGAATTTGGTATTGTTGTGATAATTATGATATGTGAAACCCGTGTACGCAATGTGACGAGTGTGTACACATGCTAAATATTGAAATTCCCAATTTTTAGCTATATAGTTTCCTTTCATGCTTTAATTTAGTTACTTTAACATGTTATAATCATCATATTTAGTCTAATTTCACATGTCTACTTGTCTTATCTCTTATTTGAAAATTGTTGTACATGTTTAATTGAAGTACTTGCTTCCTTTATTCCGTATTCATTATTTAATTATTGAATTGTTTACTTGAAATTGCCATTCTTGGAATATATTGTTGTTGAATTTGGCATTGAGTTGCAAAGGCTGTGGTTCCTATTGAGGCAAAGTGTAAGTTTTGAAATATCAATTTTATTGAGTTACTCTCCGATTGTTATTGTTGAGACTTGTGTACATTGTGGTTGAGCCATGGGCTCCTTATTGTGAAACTCTGTTATTGCTTGGCTTTTCGGGCAAGTTGTGTTATTGGACACTTGAGGTACGAATTGTGATATGTTGTGATATTGATACGCATGCGGTGGTATAAGGTCTGGGTGCTGAAACGCATACAGAGAGAAATGGTGGGCTTGATACGCGTGGCTAGTATGCAAACTACTAGAAGCCATGCAGTGTGATAAGGTAGGCTAAAACGCGAGATTCTATTTCGGGAAAAATAATTTTTAAAACTAAATGTAAAGGCTCCCGCGGTAATATAAGAAAAGATTGTGAGTTACATTTATGATTTGGGACTACGAGGCGGTACCTTGATAGTGGCCCTTGTTGATATTTCTATATTTGCTATATTTTTCTTGGTTGTTTGTTTCCTTAATATGTTAATCCTTGATTCCTTCTATGCTGTATTAACTGCATTGATTCTATATTGTTAACTTTTGGTAAATTCCTTATTGTTTCTTTCCGTTGTCATTATCATTATATCGTTATATCTTTCATCTTGTTTCTTATTAGCTCCAGTAGGTCCTTGACCTTACCTCGTATCTACTCTACCGAGGTTTGGCTTGGCACTTACTGGGTACCATTGTGGTGTACTCATGTTACGCTTATGCACGTCTTTTTCTGTAGATCCAGGTACTTTCTATCAGTCCTAGCAGTCGCGCCCCCTGCTAGTACCATGAGAGGCCAGGGCCGGGGTAAAGGCCGAGGACGTCCACGTGGTGCAGTCAGAGCACCTGCACGAGCTGCTACAGAGCAGCCACCAGTAGCTCCAATTGTAGAGTAGGCACCTGAGATGCCTGTTACTACCCCAACACTCCAAGAGACTCTCGCCCAGTTTCTGAGCATGTTTGACACTTTAGCTCAGGCAGGGTTGATCCCACTTACTCCTGCCATATCATAGGCCAGCGGTGGAGCACAGACTCCCACACCCATAACCCAGAGCAACAGATCTAGCTTTACTAGGTCCCAGTGGTCATACCAGTACAACCGGTCGCTCAAAATAAGCCCGAGGTTGGGGCAACAACTTCTGAGGGGGAGAAACTCAGGGTTGAGAGGTATAAGAAGTACCACCCTCGTATATTCAGCAATTTGGCGTCAGAGGGTGCCTAGGGTTTTCTTGAGGAGTGCCATTGTATCCTCCGTACTATGGGTATTGTGGAGTCTATTGTGGTTGCTTTTACTACGTTCCAGCTTAAGGGAGCGGCTTATCAGTGGTGGCGAGCATATGAGTTGGGTAGTCCGGCTGAGGTAGCTTCTCTCACTTGGGCTCAGTTCTCACATATGTTCTTGAGGGAGTTTGTTCCCCAGAGTCCTAGAGATGCACGGAGCATAGAGTTTGAGCAGTTACAATAGGGTTCTATGACTGTATCGGAGTATGTAGTATGGTTCAGTAATTTGTCCAGGCATACACCATCCTTAGTTGCTACTGTTAGAGAGTGAGTCCGTCGATTTATCGAGGGGCTCAGCCCTGGTATCAGATTTAGCATGGCTCGAGAGTTGGAGATGGATATCGCATACCAGTAGATAGTGAAGATCGCTAGGAGATTGGAGGGTATGTGTGACTGGGAGAAAGAGGAGAGGGAGGCTAAGAGGCCTCGAGATTCTGGCACATATAGTAGCACTCGTGCCCTAGTTACAACTCGTCATGATAGGGGGCTATGTGAGTCGTCATGTTCATTCAACACTTTCAACTTCCATTGGTATTCCGGCCACTCATAGGCTCCAAGTTCCCCATTATGAACCGCCATTGTCTAGTGCACCTCCTACACGGGGTGCTTTCAACAGTCAGTCCAGCCGATCAGGCCAGAGTCAGTCACAACAGCCATATCCTCTGAGAGCTTGTTTTGAGTGTGCTGACACTCGTCATATGGTGAGGGATTGACCCAGACTCAGGAAGGGTGCACTTACATAGACTACGTAGGCTCCCGTATTTCATCGGGTCCTCAAGCTTCTCGGGCTATGATTACCGCACTTGTTTCCACTCCACTTGCACAACCAGCTAGAGTTGGAGGTCAGGCATGTAGAGGTCGCCATAGAGAGGACGCCATGCCAGATATTATGCTTTTCCTGCTAGGACGGAGGCAGTTACACCCGATTCAGTCATCACAGGTATTGTTCTGGTCTGTCAAAGAGATGCATCAGTCTTATTTGATCCGGGCTCTACTTAATCCTATGTGTCATCTTACTTTGCTCCATATTTGGGGGTATCCCATGATTCTTTGAGTTATCATGTCTATATGTCCACACTTGTGGGAGATTCCCTTGTTGTTAACCATGTGTATCGGTCGTGTTTAGTTGTTCTTAGTAGTTTTGAGACCAGAGCCGATCTTTTGTTGCTCAGTATGATCGATTTTGATGTTATTTTAAACATGGATTGGTTGTCACCCTATCATGATATTCTTGATTGTCATGCCAAGACGGTGACATTGTCTATGTCAGGTCTGCCGTGGTTAGAGTGAAGAAGTACTTTAGATTATGTTCCTAGTAGGGTTATCTCGTTTCTAAAGGCCCAGCGGATGTTTGAGAAGGGATGTGATGTGTATCTAGCATATGTGAGAAATGCCAGTGTTGATACTCCTACCGTTTAGTCAGTTTCGGTAATGAGGGAGTTTCCAGATGTATTCTCGGTGGATCTTCCAGGCATGCTGCCTGACAATGATATCGATTTTGGTATTGATTTGTTACCGGGCACTCAGCCCATTTCTATTTCTCCATATCGTATGGCTCCACCAGAGTTGAAGGAGTTCAAGGAATAGTTGCAGGAGTTGCTTGATAAGCATTTCATTTGGCCTAGTGTATGACCTTGGGGTGCTCCGTTCTTGTTTGTAAAGAATAAGGATGGTTCTATGCACATGTGTATTGATTATCGCCAATTGAACAAGGTTACAGTGAAGAAAAATTATATGTTGCCACATATTGATAACCTATTTGATCAGCTACAGGGTGTCAGAGTGTTCTCCGAGATTGAATTGTGTTCAGGCTATCATCAGTTGAAGATTCGGGATCCAGATATCCCGAAGACTGCCTTCAGGACTTGGTATGGTCATTACGAGTTTCTTGTGATGCCTTTCGGGCTGACCAACGCCTCAGCAACATTCATGCACTTGATGAACAGTGTATTCTAACCCTATCTTTACTTATTTGTCATTGTGTTTATTGACGACATTCTAGTGTACTCCCGGAGCCGGGAGGATCATGGGCAGCACCTGAGGACCGAGTTTCAAACCTTGAGAGAAAAGAAGTTATATGCAACATTTTCAAAGTATGAATTTTGGCTTGATTCGGTAGCATTTTTGGGTCATGTAGTGTCGAGTGAGGGGATAAAGGTAGAACCAAAGAAAATTGAAGCAGTGCAGAGTTGGCCTAGATCGTCTTCAGCTACTGAGATTTGGAGTTTTCTTGGGTTGACAAGGTATTACCGTTGATTCGTAGAGGGTTTCACATCTATTGATGCACCTATGACCAGATTGACCCAGAAGGTTGCTCTTTTCAGGTGGACTGAGAAGTGTGAGGAGAGCTTTCAAAGCTCAAGACAACTTTGACTTACAACCCCAGTGTTGGTGTTGCCTTCGGGTTCGGGGTCTTATACTGTGTACTGTGATGCATCGCGTATTGGTATCAGTGCGGTGTTGATGCACGATGGTAGGTTTATTGCCTACGCGTCCATACACTTGAAGGTGCATAAGAAGAACTATCATGTCCATGACCTTGAGTTAGTGGCTATTATTCATGCATTGAATATCTGGCGACACTACATCACTTCAAACAGATGGATCTTAACTTGCGGTAGCAAAGGTGGTTAGAGTATCTTAAGGACTATGATATCACCATTTTATATCATCCCGAAAAGGCCAATGTGGTAGCCGATTACTTGAGTCGCAAGGCGGAGATCTTGGGTAGTTTAGCATATCTACCGGTAGTAGAGAGGCCACTAGCCTTGGTTGTTCAGGCTTTGGCCAACCAGTTTGTTAGATTGGATGTTTCGGAGCCGAGCCGAGTTTTTGCTTGTGTGGTTTCTCAATATTCTCTTTATGATCGCATCAGAGAGCGTCAGTATGCTGACCCCCATATGTTTTTCCTCAAGTACACGGTCTAGCACGGTGATGCCAATGAGGTCACTATTGGGGATGAAAGTGTGTTACGGATGCAGGGCATGCTATGTGCGCCCAATATGGATGGTCTACGTGAGTTGATTCTCCTTGAGGCTCACAGTTCGCGGTACTCCATTCATCTGGGTGCGGTGAAGATGTATCAGGACTTGAGACAACACTATTGGTGGAAGAGAATGAAGAAGGACATAGTGGAATATGTAGCTTGGTGCCTAAACTGTCAGCATGTGAAGTATGAGCATCAGCGGCCAGGTGGATTGCTTTATAGGTTAGAGATTCCAGAGAGGAAATGGGAGCGGATCAATATGGATTTTGTTGTTGGGGTCCCACAAACTCGAAGGAATTTCGATGCAGTTTGGGTAATCATGGATATATTGACCAAGTCAGCTCATTTCATTCCAGTTGTGACCACTTATTCTTTAGAGCAGTTGGCTTAGGTATATATTCGCATTCGCGATATTGTCAGGCTTTATGGCATGCCAATATCTATCATCTATGACCGGGGTACACATTTTACATTGCAATTCTGGATGGACGTACAACATGAGTTAGGCATGCAGGTGGAGTTGAGTACACTATTCCACCCTCAAACGGATGGACAGTCCGAGTGCACTATTGAGATTTTGGAGGATATGCTTCGTGTGTGTGTGATGGAGTTCGGGGTTTTTTGGGATCAGCTCTTACCGCTTGCGGAGTTTACCTACAACAACAATTACCAGTCGAGCATTCAGATGGCCCCGTATGATGCTTTGTATAGTAGGCAGTGTCGGTCTCCGATGGTGAGGCTAGGCCATTGGGTACAGACTTAGTTCAGGATGATTTGAAAAAGGTTAAATTGGCTCAAGATCGATATCGTACAGCCCAATCCAGACAGAAGAGTTATATGGATCGGAAGGTTCGCGACGTTACATTCATGGTTGGGGAGTGGGTCTTACTCCGGGGTTCGCCCATGAAATGTGTTATGTGGTTCAGGAAGAAGGGCAAGCTGAGCCCTAGGTATATCAGACCCTTTGAGATTCTTGAGAGGGTTGGAGATGTGGCTTACAGACTTGCACTACCATGTCGTCTAGCTGCAGTTCATCCAGTATTCCATGTTTTAATTCTCCGGAAGTATCACGGCGATCCGTCTCATGTGTTGGATTTTAGCTCAGTCAAGTTGGACAAGGATTTGTCTTATATTGAGGAGCCGGTGGAAATTTTGGACGGGTAGGTTCAAAATTTGAGTTCGAAGAACATTGCTTCAGTGAAGGTTCGGTGGAGGGGTGATCCAGTCGAAGAGGCGACTTGGGAGACCAAGAATGATATGCGTAGCCATTATCCTAATCTTTTCACCACTTCAGGTATGTCTCTATACTCGTTCGAGGACAAACATTTGTTTTAAGAGATGAAGGATGTAACGACTCGGCCGGTCATTTCAAGTATTTTAGCCCCGATATCTAATTTATGCTCCCTCTATGTTATGTTGTGGTTATTTAACTTGCCGGGGTGGTTGGTTTTGGTTTCGGGTGAGTTTCGAAGTAAAATGGGACACATAGTCCCTAAGTTAGACGTTTAAGTTGTAGGAGTTGACCATAGTTTGACTTGTGTGAAGATGACTCTGAAATGGAGTTTTGACTATTCCAATATCTCTGTAGGGTGATTTTGGTCTTAGGAGCATGTCCGAATGTTGATTTGGAGGTCCGTAGGTCATTTCGACGTGACTTGGCGAAAGTTGGAAACTTTTGAAAAGTTTGGCAGGGAGTTGACTTTATTGATATCGGGGTCGGATCCCGATTCCAGAAGTTGGAATAGGTCCGTAATGTAATTTATGACTTGTGTGAGAATTTTGAAGTCAATTGGAGTTGATTTGGTATGAATCAACATCGGATTCGGAATTTGGAAGTTCATAGTTCTTAGGCTTGAATTTGGGTTGTGATTCGTAGAATTTATGTTTTTCGATGTGATTTTTGGCCTCGAGTAGGTCCGTTATGTTTTTTGGAACTAGTTTGTATATTCAGATGGGATCTGGGAGGGGGGGGGTGATTGGGATTGAATCCGAAACAAAATTGGACTTGTGAGATTTTTGAAGCACTGCTGCTTCTGGTCCAATCACGCATGTGCATTTTGGGCCACAGGAGTAGCCCTCGATCCGCAGAAGTGTGTTTTGTCATGGCCAGCTGGGACCGCAGGTGCGATCCATGTTCCATATAAGTGGAATCGCAGATGCGAGGAAGGCATCGCAGAAGCGGAGAAGGCCAGAGAGGCCTTGGATCGTAGAAGCGGACAATGTCTGCAGGTGCGAGACTTCTGGGCTTAAGTGGAATCCGCACCTGCGATGGTTTTCCTGCAGGTGAGGTGTCGCAGAAGCGACAAAATGGTCGCAGATGCGGAAGTCACTAGGCAGAAAAGGGAAAGTCGAGGGTTTTGATTCATAATTCATTTTCGACTTAGAGAGCTCGGTTTGAGGCAAAAATTCGAGGGATTTTCAGAGGAATTTGGGGTGAGAAATTCTAACTTGCTTTTGATTAATCTACACGAATCTATTGATAATGTTTTCATTTAATTAGTGCTTTGGAGTTGGAAATTGGAGAAAATGGTAGAAACTCCTTAGGCTAAATTGTTGACTTTTGAAAGGCGAAATGAGGTCGGGTTTGAATAATTCTTGGATGGTTGGACTCGATATCGAATGGGTGTTCGATTTTTGTAATTTTGGTCGAGTTCGTAGATGCAGGCCCGGGTTGACTTTTTGCGTCGATTTCTAATTCTTTGCAAAGCTCGTAATTTCATTGTTTGGATTAGTTTCATATAGTTATATTTATAGTACGAAATTGTTTTGGTTAGATTCGAGCAGTTCAGAGTTAGAAAATCAAGGGAAAGGCCCTCTAGTTGATTGATTTAGCGTGGTTTGAGGTAAGCGACTTGTCTAACCTTGTGAGAGGGAATTTTCCCTTAGGATTTGATATTGTTGTGATAATTGTGATATGTGAAAGCCGTGTACGTAAGATGACGAGTGTGTACAGGGTTGGATCTTGAAATTCCCGGTTTTTAGCTATGTAGTTTCCTTTCATGCTTTAATTTAGTTACTTTAACATGTTATAGTATCATATTTAGTCTAATTTCACATGACTACTTGTCTTAACTCTTATTTTCAAATTGTACTACATGTTTAGTTGAAGTATTGACTTCCTTTATTCCGTATTTATTTTTTAATTGTTATATTCTTTACTTGAAATTGCTATTCTTGGAATATCTTGTTGTTGAATTTGGTATTGAGTTGCAAAGACCGTGGTTCCTATTGAGGCAAAGTGTAAGTTGTGAAGTATCATTTTTATTGAGTTACTCTCCGGTTGTTAGTGTTGAGACTTGTGTGCATTATGGTTGAGCCGTGAACTCCTTAATGTGAAACTCTGTTATTGCTTGGCTTTTCGGTGGACTTGATATGCATGGCAAGTAGGGGAACTACTAGAAGCCATGCAGTGTGATAAAGTGGGCTAAAATACGGGATGCTATTTTGGGAAAAATAATTTTCAAAATAAAATATAAAGACTCCCGCAGTGATATAAGGAAAGATTGTGAGTTACTTTTATGATTTGGGACTACGAGGTCGTACCTCGGTAGTGGCCCTTGTTGATCTTTCTCTATTTGTTGTATTTGTCTTGGTTGTTTGTTTCCTTAACATGTTAATCCCTGTTTCCTTCCGTGATGTATTAACTGCCTTGATTCTGTGTTAACTTTTGGTAAATTCCTTATTGTTTTATTTTCATTGTCATTATCATTATATCTTTGTCTTGTTTCTTATTATCTCCAGTAGGGCCTTGACTGACCCCGTCACTACTCTACCGAGGTTAGGCTTGACACTTATTAGGTACCGTTGTGGTGTACTCATGCTACGCTTCTACACATCTTTTTGTGTAGATCTAGGTACTTCTTATCAGTCCCAGCACTAGTGAGCTGAGTTTTCCTTGGAGACTTCAAGGTACACCTACCCGCGTCTGCAGGCCTCTGAGTCCCCTTATATCCTATTTTTCCTTGTTTCATTATCCTATTATAGACAGTGATGTATAGGATTAGTTTAGTACTGTTACTTAGAGCTTGTGACTTATATTTCACCATGTTTGGGAGTTGTACATATTGAATTACAGATTTTATTTATGTAGTTGCTGAGGTTTTGAGAGTCTAAGTTATTATTTCAATTATTCTGCATGTTGTAAGGCTTACTAGGTTCCGTCACGACATTATTCGGAGGAAATTTGAGATCGTTACACTTATCATCTAAATGTCTTGTTCCTGGAGAGATTTTATTCGCGTGAATGAAGAGAAAACAGGCAGAACCTAGAACGCAGCCAAAGAGTCAAACAAATTTTTACAAATAGGAGAAAAGGCAAAAATTATGTTATTAGACCTATCGTAGTTTGCATGCTACTTTTGTCTTCTCTTAAAACTTAAAATGTACGGAGCACATGATATGGGAAGTGTTAGTTTACTAAATAGGAATTGATTCTAACACTGGTGTCATTTTCCTTGATCCTGGCAACCAAATCACTTATGGTTTTGTTCTTAGTTAGGCAATTTTCATAATGGTCTATCTCTTTTACCGCTTGAATTCCTTATCGTAGATATAAATTTTTCAACTTTGCTCTTCTGTTTATGACTTTTTAAGTAGTAAGTATAGTTACTGTTCCTTATTGTTTTGTATCAGGCTTTGGATACCAAAGTTTGTGATGATATAGAGGCTGCTGAGCTAACCCGTAAGGTAAGCCTTTTGCTTAACTGCTTAGGTCTCTTTTCAAGTTTAGTGCATAATCCTACTGATGTCTTTATTTTTTGGTTGAGAGATTTTTAAGTAGTTAAAATAATACACCTTTGTCATAAAGGTGGGATCTTAAGACTAATGTAATGAAGAAATCAGAAATAACCACTGCATATCGGATGTAATAATTATACATTTTATAAAGGATTTTATTATTATGAAACTTTTTGAGGCTTGACATTGATTTTATTACATTAGAAGCAATGGGATTGCAGTGCACCTCAAGTCTTTGCAATAGAAACTGTAGCTTATGTGATTTCTCTTTTTGAACTTGTGTTGGCAGGGTTGTGTTAGTTACAAAAGTTTGTTCAACAAGAAAATGTTAACATTTATACTAGAAAGGTAGTTGCAATCTTGCAAATCCTTGAATTCTTTTGAATCCTGCAATTTGATGTTACTGATAGTTCTATTTTTTTTTTTTAAATTCAAATATTTAGGATAACAACAATCGTTTGAAATGCTAAAGTAGCAACTCTGTTAACGACACATACTAACCATTCTAAATTAAAGGTTTTTTCTCTGGTGGAAACTGTATGTCCCACAATACTAAGTCATAGAGAAGCCATGAGTTATTTAGATATAGTGTGTTGCACATATTGCTCGCAAATAATCCGCCTCTTCCTTAATCTCTCTTTATATATATATATATATATATATATATATATATATATATATATATATCTTTCTAGAGGCAGTTTATGTTGGGAAACGTGTCAGGCTAATATACGAAAAAAATATTTGAAAGAGAAAAGCAATAAATTGCATAAGACAAGATTTACGTGGTTCGATAATTTTGCCTACTCCACGACCACACAAAGAATAACTCTTTATTAATTGAAGAGAGAAAGAAGAAGTTGAGGTATGATTTGCAAATGAAAATGCATGCCCCTTTTACCTTTATTTGAATGCTCTGCCGAGGTAAGCGCTTACATCATAAGAATGCCGATGTAAGCGCTTACATCATACGAATGCTGATGTAAGTGCATACATCATAAGTTCATCTCTTTTTGACTTTTCTTTCTTTTATTTTGTCCACTTTTCTTTCTTTCTCATACAATAACAGGTTTGCTACTATCAATCTCCCCCTCAAACCTATGTTACATCAAGAAAGAAATTAAAATAAAGATTTACTATTCTCTGGTGGCGCCTTCACCCTATCAGTCTTGAAGGCTAACTGAGGCAGTGCACAGCCTCAGTTTGTCAACACTAACAACTTTGGTCAATATTTCTGACGGATTCTTTGATTCCGGCATCTTCTGCATGGGAAAGAGTATCTTCACTTATCAACTCTCGGATATGATGATACCTCAACTGGATATGCTTCGATCTTGCATGAAACACTGGATTCATGGCAAGATGAATTGCACTCTGCCTATCACTGAAAAGCTCACAATTGTCCGCTCTTTACCTAACTCTTTAAAAAAATTCTTGAGCCAAATTATCTCTTTTCCAGCTTCTGAGATTGCCATATACTCTGCTTCAATGGTAGATAGAGCAACACTTTTCTGAAGTCTAGACATCCAGCTAACAACAGTACCACCCAAGGTGAATATGTAGCATGTGGTACTTTTTCGACTATCCAGATCACCGCCTAAATTTGCAGCAGCAAAACCTTGTAAGATAATATTGCTCCTTTTAAAACAAAGTGCCATACCTGAGGTGCCTTTGAGATATCGCAATATCCATTTTACACCTTCCCAATGCTCCTTTTCTAGATTTGACATGTATCTACTGACAACTCCAACTGCATGGGCTATGTCAGGTCTAGTGCAAACCATAGCATACATCAAACTTCCTACTACTGAATCATATGGAACTTTGGACATGTACTTCCTTTCTTCATCTGTCTTAGGTGATTGGTCTTTCGACAGATTAAGATGGCTTCCGAGTAGAGTGCTTCTGGTCTTTGCATCATGAAGACTGAACCTGCTTTGTACTTTATGTATGTACTTTTCTTGAGACAATTTTAAGGTTCCTTCAGACCTGTTTATGCTAATCCTCATCCCAAGTATTTGCTTAGCTGGTCCTAAGTCTTTCATTTCAAACTCCTCCGACAGTTGTTGCTTAACCCTGTTGATCTCATTTATGCTAGATCCTGCAATTAGCATATCATCAACGTACAACAGTAAAATGATAGAGGATTTATCAAGATTTTTGATATAACAACAATGGTCCATCTCACATCATGTGAAACCATTATTATGCATGAATCCATCAAATTTCTTGTACCATTGTCGGGGTGCTTGTTTCAAACTATACATACTCTTCTGCAACTTACACACAAGGTTTTCTTTACCAAAAACTTGAAAATCGTCAGGTTGCTTCATGTAGATGTCTTCTTCAAGATCACCACACAAGAAAGCAGTTTTAAGATCTAGCTGCTCCAAATGCAAATTGTTTGCAGCTACGATACTTAGCACCAACTTGATAGTAGTTAATTTGACTACATGAGAGAAGATCTTGGTGTAGTCAATCCCTTCCTTCTGCTGAAAGCTTTTTACTACTAATCATGCTTTGTATCTCTTCTTACCATCATGCTCTTCCTTGATCCTGTACACCCACTTGTTTTACAATGCCTTCTTTCCTTTTGATAACTCTGTAAGCATCCATGTTTTATTCTTTTGAAGCGAATTCATCTCTTCTTTCATGGCTAGCTTCCACTTATCAGAGCTTATCACCTGCATTGCTTCAACAAAATGCTCTGGTTCTCCAGCATCGGTCAGAAGTAAATAGTGGAGAGAGAGAGAGAGAGTTAACATATCTGGACCATTCATGACTCTTTTAGATCTCCTTAATATAGGTTCAGGATTAAGTGATCCCGAATTTGATTCAAGTCCTGACTCCAGATCTGGTTCTCCATCTGATTCTATCTTTGGTTCTGGTTCTGATTCTGATTCTGATCCAGATTCGGCTTCTGATTCGGCATCTTCAATTTCAGATCTAGTTGTAGTCTCTCTAGCCACTTCATTTTCTGAAATTTCTTATAAGTCAACTGTTTTAAATATCTGTCTATTGGTGCTGGTTGGTTCTACTTCAAGCTTGTCTTTGTACATCACATTTTCATTAAATGTGACATTCATGTGTCTTAGGATATTTTCTTTCTGATCATCCCAAAATCGATAACCAAAATTATCATCACCATAGATAATAAATAAATATTTCTTGGCCTTAGGATCAAGCTTATCTCTATCATTAGAGTTTACATGCACACAAGCAACACAACCAAAAAATTTCAGATATGAGAGAGTAACCTCCTTTCCTGTTCATACCTCCTCAGAAATTTCAAAATTCAGCGATACAGAGGGTCCTCTATTTATGAGGTACGCTGCCGTGTTTGTATGTGCTATCTTTTACTTCTGCATTTGATTGTTTTGATAAATTATAATTGGATTATTATTAGAATTTTCTAATTTCTTTCTCTCTTTTGATCCTTTGCTATTTTTTTTAATATATGAAGGATACAGTTCTCCAACAACAGGAAATGAAGTCAACCACATACTAGGAGGAGTTTGAAGGCAAAGGAACAGTTTGGAGATCTTTTATATTATTTTTTGGGTCATGTATATATATATATAGAAAATGTATTATAATGTATATTAGAATACTTTATATTGTTTGACTTTTTAGCAATGAAAGGTTCTTATATATTTCTATTTCTCAGAACTGCTTTATTGACTACAAAGTAACTTTGTATTTTATGATAATTTTATTTGTCATTTATCATGATAATTTATAGTGACAATTTTATTTTGTCAGTAATAGCAATGTTTTTAGCGATGAGATGATAGTTTTAGCTACAAAATTGTAAGCCAATTTTATTAAAGCAAATTTGTCACTAATTTTTATATTTAGGGTCGAAATATCTTTTTGTATATAATAGGTAGTTTTTAGTGACGGAGTTAAATTTATTCTACTACGAAATACATATAACTTTAGAGACAATTAATGTTGTCACTAATTAAACTAAATAGTTAGTGACAAGGTAGTTTCGTCGGTATTGATGAATTCTTTAGTGACGAAAACATACTATCAACTACAATTTTTTTATACTTTTTTTGACAAATAAGTTTGTCACAAATACTATACATTTGGGGACAAAAATCAATTTCGTAGTTAATATAACTTTATTTAGTGACGAATCACTAAGTTGTCTTTGTATACCTTTAGTGACGTGCATTTAAGGATGAATGATTGACAAAAACATTTTCGTCAAAAAAAGTTTTTTATGACGAAATATGAATTTTAGGTGGCAAAATAATTTGTCATTGATAATCGAATTTGTTGTAGTGTAGCGTGCATTGTGAAGTCTTTATATGAACTTCATATTTTCTGACAATGTCCAGAGGTTCGCCGTCTGCTAGATAAACTTTCCCAAATTTTCCAGCAATATATTTATGCAATAATTCTTTGCATGATGTAGAGTGAAAGGAAGCACCTGAGTCGAGAATTCAAGATTCGACTGGACTATCTGCACAACAAATTAGTGCATCACTGATTTGTTCAACAATTGCATTTGCTGAATTATCATCCTTGTATTGATCGTTCTTCTTCTTCTTTGGCTCTCTACACTGACTGTTGTAGTGGCCCTTTTTATCGCAATTCCAACACATAATATCTTTGCGATTTTTGAATTGCCCTCTTCTCCTTGACTTTGATCTGCCACGACCATGACTTTGTCCTCTTTGGCTGTTTCTCCCCTGCTTTCGGTATTCAAAGAAGATCCTGGGGAATCACTTGATTCTCTCCGGCGAATATCTTCTCTTAGAACCAAGTCTCTAATATCATCCAATTTGAGTTTGATACTTCCCGATGAACTGCTAACTGCAGTTACTATTGCAGACCAACTCTCCGGTAGAGATGATAGTAAAATCAATGCCCTAACTTCGTTATCGAATGTTATTTTGATAGAACTCAACTGAGTTAATATTAATTAAACTCATTGATATGTTCCGTAACAGATCTACCTTCTGTCATCTTTAAGTTGAACAATCGACGCATCAAATAGACTTTATTTGAAGCAGATAGCTTCTCGTACATATTTGATAACGCCTTCATCAGGCCTGCAATGGTCTTCTCGTTAATGATATTAAACGCCACATTTCGTGTTAGCCTCAAACAAATCACACCAAGAGCTTGGCGATCTAATAGATCACAATCTGCTTTGGCCATATTCTCTGGTTTTACCTCGGTCAGAGGTAAATGTAACTTTTTCTGGTACAAATAATCCTCTATTTGCATTTTTCAGAGTCCAAAATATTTGCCATTGAACTTGTCAATATTAATCTTCTCTTCTTCCGATGCCATTTTTCACAAAAATAATTTATATGAATAGTGCCTGTGAATAGTAATGATGATCAATAATGCCGCACTATTCTTGAGAATAGTATCTGCACCGATACAATACTTTTTTATTAGAATTACACTGTCTGTGCTCTAATACCAGTTGTTGGGAAACGTGTCAGGCTAATAGAAGGGAAACATATTTGAAAGAGAAAAGCAATAAATTGCACAAGACAAGACAAAATAAGATTTACGTAGTTCGACAATTTTACCTACTCCACGGCCACACAAAGAATAACTCTTTATTAATTGAAGAGAGAAAGAAAAAGGTAAGGGATGATTTGCAAATGAAAATGCATACCCCCTTTATAGGCATTTGAATGTCATGCCGAGGTAAGCGCTTATATCATAGGAATGCCGATGTAAGCGCTTACATCATACGAATGCCGATGTAAGCGCATATATCATAAGAATGTCGATGTAGCGCTTACATCATAAGTTCATCTCTTTTTGATTTTTCTTTCTTTTGTTTTGTCGACTTTTCTTTCTTTCACATACAACAACAAGTTTGCTACTGTCATTTTACAATTTTCAATTCTCTAGGCGTATGTAGTTTGAGTGATAATTATATTTCTACTTGAGGTAAGCCAATAGCCAAAAGTTATTCCATGTGCTCTTTCCATACACTTTGTTGCATTCAGAATCAAACGAACAAACATAGCTGGATTCACACTGTACGGGGCTCTCTATAGTTGAGCTATCCTTTAAGTTGATTTCTCCTTTTCTCAACTGTATTAGGTATTAATTAATGAAAAAAGAAAATAATCTTTTTAGTTCTCAAGTTATTATGCAATTTTATTTTTAGTCCCTATATTATTTTCGGTAGCAGTTTTAACCTTTATGCTCTTTTGGTCGAATGATAGAAGGAAGCTCCACCAAGAGAATTGACGTTAACTTCTGTATGAAGCTCAATTGTAGAAGGATGTCTTTTCTGAATTAATGGTTGCTTCGAGGGGCTTCATTTGATCTAGGTAATCTTTTTCCATCAACCATATTATTATTCAAAAAAGAACTGTAGAGAAATCTCCAAATACCTCTTCCAATAGTTTGGGTACTTGTTTGATAATTCAGATATTGGACCTGTACCTTTTGAGAGCTTGAGATTCGACAGTTGTTCCTTGTTAGTTCATTTTATGAGAATCAGAAGTTTTGCAGGAACTTCAAACAGTTAACCAATTTAGAATCTGGTAGTAATAATAAATATACTAGGGAAAAGAAAAACAAGATATTAAATAAAGCGAGAAGGTATTTTTGTGCAGATTTGAATGATTTTGACGCGCACTTGGAGGAGTAGAGTAACAATAGTGAGAAGATAGAAGAAAATCAGAAGGATAATGGCGTGGCTGGAAAAGTGGAATGAAGATACTTGTTTAAATGTTTGGTATCGTCGATTTACACCTTTTATTTTTCCTTCACCATGTTGCCTTACAGTTTGAAGAGTCAATTACTACGTTTTTCCTCTACCCCTTTTCCTATTTAAAAAAAGAATGGTGTTTCGTGTCTCAAGGTTTTCTGGAGAGGCTTTGTTAGGGAAGTTATCACTTTTCTAGCAAGGTGAAACTATAGAAATCTATAATTCTTTATTGATAAAGAGTATGAAGAGATAGTGGTCTGTGCTCTGGAATAAATTAAAGGGCTGCTGATTTTTACATTGATGGAAACTTGTTCTGCTTCTCTTTTTCCTACTGGTATTGGATATGAAGTTAAGATTTTATCCTGGAATTCGATTCATCAAAGGCACTTATTTTTCGTTAAATCTTTAGCTAAATGATGATAAACTTAATAGGAAAGAATGGGAAAAGTCTAAGAACGACTGCTCTACCATATAATTAATTATATGCAATTGTTGCTATCACTACTAGAAATTCGGTAAAAACCGACCAAAAAAACCGATCAACGTTGGTCGATAATAGCCAAAAACCGACCAAAACGCGACCATTTACGTGTGGACGGTATTTTTGTGGTCGGAAAGGAATATCGACCAAAGTTGGTCGGAAATTACCGACCAACTTTGGTCGGTCAATTAAATTCAAAAAAAAAATATTGCAAAACAAACCGACCAAAGTTGGTCGGTTTTTTCCGACCAAAGTTGGTCGGTATTTTAATTATGTAATAAAAAGATTCACCATCTGGGAATCGAACCGGGGTCTGTACTGTGGTAGGATACTATTCTACTACTAGACCATTGGTACATTTTGTTTTAAGATTGTCTTTTATTTGATTTATACTCTTTAATTGTATTTTCGCACGAAAATAACCGACCAAAGTTGGTCGGTTTTATTAAAAAGTAAAATTACCGACCAAAGTTGGTCGATTTTTTTAAATGACCCGCCGAATTAACCGATCAATTTTGGTCGATTTTTTTAATATTAATTTTTATTTATTTTAATTGAAAAACCGACCAAAGTTGGTCGGTTTCTTGAAATATAAATTTCGCGGGACTCAAAAATAGTTTTCCGTATTTTTGCGCCAAAGAAAACCGACCAAAGTTGGTCGGTTTTTTGACCGACCAAAGTTGGTCGGTCGACCTTGGTCGGTTTTTGTCGAATTTTTAGTAGTGTATGTTCCTTCTCATTAGCCAATCTAGGATTCAAGGGAAACTCTATAAATAGTTGATGTGGTTATGTTTCAATTTATGAAAGTAGCTGCTCCCCCTCTAGGTGAAATTTTTATTTGTTTGACATGCTCTAATATAAAAATCAAATTATAGTAGGCTGGTTTGTATCGCACTAATTTGCATGAGAAGGCAAAAGGGCAGCCAGGTGCACAAATTATCCTCATTTACGTAGGGTCGGGAGAAGGGTTGTACCCCAAGAAGTGTGATATAGACAGCTTACCCTAATACAAGCATTAGTGGGTATTTTTAAGTTTCGAACACATAATCTATAGGTCACACAGAGACAATTTTACTTTTGGACGAATGATATGTTTAAATTTTAATTTGTTGTGCTCTAACCCATCTTTAAAAGTGGTCTTCCCTACTAAATGGAACATTTGAGATTTCTTAACAATGTCGGGCATTAGCCCGTGCACTGCACGGGCACACACCCATCTAGTAATAATAATAATAATAATAACTTTTGGGGCCTAAATATTTGCTAGCCCTAAGCAAGTGCTTTACTTGCTTGAGGATTTAGTGTGCCTTGCTTATTAACTTTTATATTTGGTGCTTTTATTTGTATCTAATACGTAATATATTTTAAATTTAATTTTAAGATAGGATGAAGATCACATAATGCATCTAAGAGTTGAGAAGTTTGACCGAGAGTTGATTTTGTTGTTAACGGGTTCAGATTTTAGTTTCGGAAGTTAGAATAGGTCGGTTGTGTCATTTATGTCTTGTGTGCAAAATTTCAGGCCAATCGGAGTTGGTTTGATACGTTTCGGCATCGATTGTGAAAGTTAGAAATCCATTAGTTTCATTAGGCTTGAATTGGGATGTGATTCGTGTTTTTTATGTTGTTTGATGTGATTTGAGGCATCGACTAAATTCGTATGATGCTTCGGGATGTGTTGCTATATTTGGATAGGGTCCCCCGGGCCTCGTGTCACGACCCAAATCTCAACATATCGTGATGGCGCCTATCAGAGTACTAGGCAAGCTGACAATCACAAATAACTACGCATTTCCAATTGAAAACATGATGTAATAAGTTTAACAGTGAAAAATCTCATAGATAACCGATAAGAATAATTGTGACTCAAATACGAATTCTCCAAAATTCGGGTGTTACCGAGTACATGAGCTACTTAATGTCAACATAGTCAAAACTTCTAATACAACTGTCTAGAAAGATAAAACAGTGCTAAATAAACTGAAAAGAAGGAGAGTCGAGGTCTGCGGATGCCATAGCAGCTACCTCAATAGTCTCCAAGCAGGTAATGCTCCAAGTCTCACAACCACCGGGTCCAGATGTACCTGGATCTGCACACGAAGTGCAGAGTATAGTATGAGTACAACTGACCCAATGTACTCAATAAGCAACAAGATTAACCTAGGGGTGAAAGTAGTGACGAGCTCAGAAAGGTACAGTCCAAATTCAGATAATAACAATACAGATAAAACAGGAAAAATGACAGTAATAACTTAATGAAATCCCATAATCAATTAGTACATAGTATAGAAATGTAGACATGTTTTCAAGTTTAACAATTTAAGCTCAACACTGAAAAAATATGCCAAGTATAATTGAAATGAGGAATATTATATCTCTATGTCTACATGTCAATGTGCATGTCACATGTAATGCATGAAAGTGATAAACTCATGTACTCACACTCTTAGAGTACTCAATCTCACACTCACACTCATCACTCATCATTCTCAATCACTCGGCAGTGTACGGTACCTGTGCTCATGCTGATATATCAGACTACGAAGGGACAGATCCTACCCAAGCGCTAATAAAATATGTCGTGGCGTGCAGCCTGATCCCATCATGAATAATAAAACCTACTGTGGCGTACAGCCCGATCACATCATGAATCAATAAAATGTGTTGCGGCGTGCAACCCGATCCCATAATGAATCAATAAAACCTGTTACGGCGTGCAGCCAGATCTCATCATGAATCACTCATAATCCGGCCCTCAGGCCCCAACTCAGTCATCAATCTCTCCAGTCTCTCGGGTTCACAAATCTCATACCAAATCATCCCAAACAATGATAACATGATGTAATAGTAAATGATAACAGAGACTGAGATATGATATGCAAATGATGAATGCGAATGAGTACAAAGTGGCAATTTAAGCAAATAACTCAATAAAAGAAATGACCTCAGTAGGTCCCAATAGAATAAGTACATAGCCTAAGCGTGATATCTAACATGGATCACAGCTCAATTACTCTAACACGTAGAAATTTCATGGATAGAAATAAGTTTAGATCACTTCACAATACCACAGAATCAACCGAGTCACAATTACCGTGGTGCACGCCCGTCACCTAGTATGTGTGTCACCTCAACACCAACCATATAACATGTAGTTCAGGGATTCATACCCTCAGTACTAAGTTTAGAGGTGTTACTTACCTCAAACCGTGCAAATCCCTACTCATACAAGCCCTTTCCTCGCGAATAGGCCTCCGAACAACTCGAATCTAACCACAATCAACTTAATACAATCAATACAAGCTATAGGAATTGATTCCATACGATAAAGCTAAGTTCTTTAACCAAAGTCAAAAAGTCAACACAAAAGGTTAACATCGGGACCACATCTCGAAACTCGACAAAATTTACAAAATTCGAATACTCATTCAACAACGAGTCCAACCATACAAAAATTATCAAATTTCGACCACAAATCGATACTCAAATCCCCAAATCTTACTCTCCAGTACATGAGTCTAAAATCCCCAAATTTTACCTCAAAAACACCCAATCTATGTGGGAAATTCAATGGGTATTCAATATTAATAGATAAAAACGATTAAATGTTGCTTACCTCTTGAAATCTAGTTAAAACCCTTCCAAAAATTCCCTCAATCCGAGTTCCCAAAGTCCAAAATTGAAGAAATTACTCTAACCGTCGCCTTTATGTATTTTGTCAGTTGTTCCGCTTCTACGGTCCAATTAACCGCTTCTGCGGTACTGCTCTTGCAGTTAAAAATCCGCATCCACAGAAAAACACAAGACCCCCGACCTGCTGCTTCTGCGGCCAAAAGCTTGCACCTGCGAGACTGGTCATGCAGCCCCGCGTCCCCATCTGCGCATCCAAGCCAAGCTCCCAAACTCCGCACCTGCAGACTCCTCATCGCAAAAGCGCTTTCGCTTCTACGGAACCTCATCCGCTTCTGCGAGATTGCAGCCTTCACTCCAGTCCGCACTTGCGACCACACATCCGCATCTACGACCTCACACGTGCGGAAAATCCCTCGCACCTGTGCAACCATTCCAACTCGCCCAGAAACGCATATGCGACCCCTTGGCCGCTTCTGCGGTGACACCAGATCTGAACATACCAGAAATTCACAAGTCCAAAATTTCTATCCGATTTCATTTCAAATTACACCCGAGGCCTCTGGGACCCCATCCAAATATACCAACCCATCCTAAAACATCATACAAACTTACTCAAGACCTCAAACCACATCATATAACATCAAAAACACAAATCACACTCCAATTCAACCCTATTGAAACTAATAGATTTCCAATTTCAACAATCGATGCCGAAACCTATGAAACCAACTCCTATTGACCTCAAATTTTGCACACAAGTCATAAATGACACAACAGACCTATTCTAACTTTCAGAACCAAAATTTGAGCCCAGTAATAACAAAGTCAACATTCAGTCAAACATCTCATCTCTCCAAACTTCAACTTTTCCAACTTTCACCAATTCAAGCCAAAATTATCTACGGACCTCCTAATCAATATCCGGACATACTCCTAAGTCCAAAATTACCATACGGAGCTATCAGAATCATCAAAACTTCATTCCAGAGTCATTTAAACACAAGTCAACATCTACTATACTCTTTCAACTTAGGTTTCCAACCTTAGGACTAAGTGTCCCAATTCATTCCGGAACATCCCCAGAACCAAACCAACCACCCCGGCAAGTCACATAACAAAAAATAAACATAGAATAAGCAATAAGTGGAGGAATGGGGCTGCAATACTCAAAATGACCGGTCGGATCGTTACATTCTCCCCCTCTGAAACAAACATCCGTCCTTGAATAGGTCTAGAATTATACTTGGAGCCTCAAATAGGGGTGGATAGCTACTCTGCATCTCCCGCTTGGTCTTACAAGTAGCCTCCTTGACTGGCTGGCCTATCTACTGTACTTTCACAGAAGTTATATTCTTTGATCTTAACTTTCGAACTTGTCGTTCCACTATAGCCACCGACTCCACATCATAAGTCAAATATCCATCTAACTGAACCGTGCTGAAGTCCAAAACATGAGACGGACACCGAAATACTTTCGGAACATGAAAACATAAAACACTGGATGAACACTCGATAGAGTAGGTGGCAATGCAAGCTTATAAGCCACCTCTCCAATCCTCTCAAGCACCTCAAATGGGCCAATATACCGAGGGCTCAACTTGTCCTTCTTCCCGAACCTCATAACACCCTTCATGGGTGAAACTCTAAACAATACCATCTCTCTAACCATGTAAGCAACATCATGAACCTTTCGATTGGCGTAACTCTTATGTCAAGACTGTGCCGTGCGAAGCCGATCCTGAATCAACTTAACCTTTTCCAAAGCATCCTGAACCAAGTCAGTACCCAATAGCCTAGCCTCATCCGGCTCAACCCAACCAACTGGAGACCGACACTGCCTCCCATACAAGGCCTTATATGGAGCCATATGAATACTCAATTGGTAGCTGTTATTGTAGGTAAACACTGCAAGCGGTAGAAACCGATCCCAAGAACCCCCGAAATCCATGACAAAAGCGCATTGCATATCCTCCAATATCTGAATGGTGCGCTCGAACTGTCCGTCCGTCTGAGGGTAAAATGTTGTACTCAACTCAACCGGTGTTCCTAACTTTTGCTACACTGCTCTCTAAAATTATGATGTGAATTGCGTGCCCTGATCTGAAATAATAGACATCGGCACACCGTGAAGGCGAACAATCTCGCGGATATAGATCTCAGCCAACCGCTCCGAACAATAGGAAGTCCCAACTGGAATGAAATATGCGGACTTAGTCAACCAGTCCACAATCACCCATATAGCATCAAACTTCTTCAAAGACCATGGGAGCCCAACTACTAAGTCCATGGTGATACGCTCTCATTTTCACTCAGGAATCTTAAGCCTCTGAAGCAAACCGCTCGGTATTTGATGCTCGACTTCACCTATTGACAGTTCAAGCACCGAGCTACAAACTCCACTATATCCTTCTTCATTCTTCTCCACCAATAATGCTGCCTCAAATCCTGATACATCATTGTGGAACCCGGATGAATGCAATACCGCAAAACGTGGGCTTCCTCAAGAATCAGCTCATGTAACCCATCTATATTGGGCACACAAATCTGACCCTACATCCGCAACACCTCATCATCTCCAATAGAAACCTCCTTTGAATCACCGTGCTGAACCGTGTCCTTAAGGACAAGCAAATTGGGTTTATCATACTGACGCTCTCTGATGCGACCATAAAAAGAAGACCAAGAAACCACGCAAGCTAGAACTCGACGAGGCTCCAAAATATCCAACCTCATGAACTAATTGGCCAAGGCCTCAACATCTTATGCAAGCGGTCTCTCACCAACAGGAATGTATGCAAGGCTACCCATGCTCACCGCATTTCTACTCAAGGCATCGGCCACCATATTGGCCTTCTCGGGATGATACAAGATGGTAATATCATAGTCTTTTAATAGCTCCAACCATCTCCGCTGCCTCAAATTTAGATCCTTTTGCTTGAACAAGTGCTGAAAGACTCCGATGATCTGTAAATACCTCACAAGACATGCCGTAGAGAAAATTCTTCCAAATCTTCAATGCATGAACGATGGCTGCCAACTCCAAATCATGAACGGGGTAGCTCTACTCATGAGGCTTCAACTGGCGTGAAGACTAAGCAATCACTATAAAATCCTGCATCAAGACACTCCCAATACCAATCTGAGAAGTATCACAATATATTTTATAAGAACCCGATGTTGAAGGCAAAACTAGAATTAGATTGGTCAACCTAGTCAAACGCACTACAATGGATGAGAAACCCTCCACAAAGCGGCAATAAAATCCCGCAAAGCCAAGAAAACTCCGAATATCAGTAGCTAAAGATGGTCTGGGCTAATTTTGAACCGCCTCAATCTTCTTCGGATCTACCTTGATCTCCTCGCTAGACACCACGTGCCCCAAGACACCACCAAACTAAGCCAAAACACACACTTAGAGAACCTAGCATAAAGCTTCTCCTCCCTCAACGTCTGTAGTACAATCCTTAGATGTTGTGCATGCTCCTCCTGGCTACGTGAGTACATTGGGATATCATCAATAAATATTATGGTAAACGAACGAAGATATGGCTGGAATACACTATTTATTAGATGCATGAATGTTGTTGGGGTATTGGTCAGCCCAAAAGACATCATAAGGAACTCGTAGTGACCATAGCGGGTCCTGAATGTCTTCTTCAGAATATCAGAGTCCTGAATCTTCAACTGGTGATACCCAGACCTCAAATCAATCTTAGAGAACACTCTAGCTCCCTGAAGTTGGTCAAATCAGTCATCAATGCGCGGGAAAGGACACTTGTTCTTAGTTGTAACTTTGTTCAACTGTCTATTGTCAATGCAAATTCGCATAGTACCATCCTTCTTCTTCACAAACAGAATCGATGCACCCCAAGGCGACACACTAGGCCTAATTAACCCCTTATCAAAAAGCTATTGAAGTTGCTCTTTCAATTCCTTTAACTCTGCTGGTGCCATATGATACAAAAGAATAGAAATGGGTTGAGTACCCGACACCAAGTCAATATCAAAATCAATTTCCATGTCGGGTGGCATGCCCGGTAGGTCTGCAGGAAACACATCCAGAAAGTCTCACACTATCGGAACAGAATCAATGGTAGGAGAATCAGCACCAACATCCTTCAAAAAAGATAAATATGACAAAATCTGCTACCCAACCATCCGTTGGCCCTTCATATATGAAATCACCCTACTGGGAATAGATTCCAAAGAATCTCTCCACTCGATCCTAGGTAACCCCGGCATTGCTAATGCCACAGTCTTAGTGTAACAATCCAGAATAACATGACATGGGGACAACCAATTCATTCATAGAATAACGTCAAAATCAACCATACTAAGCAATAAGAGATCAATTCTCATCTCTAATCCTCCAATGGTCACCACACACGATCGATACACACGGTCTATAATAATAGAATCGCCCACCATCATAGATACATGAACAGGGGAAACTAAGGACTCACGGGGCTTATCCAAATAATGAGCAAAATACGATGATACATATGAATAAGTGGAACCAAGGTCAAATAATATGGAAGCATCCCCGTGGCACACTAAAACAATACATGTTATCACTGTATCTGAAGCGAAGGCCTCTGTTCTGGCAGGAAAAGCATAGAATCGAGCCTGACCTCCATCTGATCGGCATCACCCTCTAGGGCGACCTCCAGCTGCCTGAGCCCCACCTCGAGTTGGCTGAGCGGGTGGTGAAGTAAATGGTGCGAAAGTCATAACATGACCCCTCTGCTGAACTAGACCTCCAAAACATCAGGGACACTGCCTCCATACATGTCCAAACTCCCCGCATTCGAAGCAACTCTAATCTGCCAATGGTAGTGGAGATTGAATCGGACATCGAGTACCAAAATAGCTACTAGAAGGGCCTGGTACAAATTAACCCTGAAAAACTGATGGAGCATGGGATAAACTCTGAGCTACGAGGGCACTGAGAGATTATTGACTCGGATTAGCACTACATGAACCATGGCTAGCTGATGCACCACGATGAATAGGACGAGCCACCTGAGCGAGCCTATAAAGGTGACCCTTGTTGTGGTGGGACTGCCCTCTAGAAGAAACACCACTGAAACCACCAGAACCACGAGGCCTCTTGGACTCCCTCTCCCCGCGCTCCTTGTTGTGAACCTACTCTAGACACCAAGCAATATCAACCACCTTGTCTAAACCTAACACCTGATGCAATCTCCTGAGTCATGACGAAGCGCAGTCCATAGTTGAGGCCATCAATGAACTTCCTAATCCTCTCCCTCTCTATGGGAACCAACCAAATCACTTGATCAAGCCAACTCTGAAAATATAATCTCATACTGGGTCACTAACATACCCTCCTGGCGTAGCTTCTCAAAATGCCTACGCAACTCCTCCTTGCGGTTCTGTGGAACAAACTTCTCTAAGAAGATAATTGAGAAATCATCCACGTAAGTGGTGCAGCGCCGGCTAGCCTGTTCAACTCATAGGTCTCCCACCATCTGAAGGCTACCCCCGATAGCTAAAAAGTAGTAAATGAGACTCCACTAGTTTTTAGAATACCCATCATGCAAAGGATCCGCTGGCACCTGTCTAAGAAATCCTAAGAATCCTCTAACTAAGCCCCACTAAATACTGGAGGCCTGAGCCTCCCAAACCGCTCTAGCCTCTTATGCTCCTCATCACTCATAGGTGGACCCACCTGGGCCTGAGCAACTGACCGTCTAGGCAGGTAGTATCCCCGGTGTCTGAAGTATCTGAACCACCTGCTCTGGAGTACGGGCGGTGGGAGTCTAAGCACCACTTCCGGCCTGAGAAATAGCTGGTGCGGACTGAACTGAAACCGCCTGATAAAGGCTTGCTCATATAGTCAATATATTGGCCAAAGCCTCCTGAAGGCCTGGAATCACAATGAGCACATCTGGTGAGTGAGTTGGTTCCACCGGCTCAACCATATCTGGTATCTGCTCCTGAGCTGGAGCAACTGGTGGCTCCACAGGTGTTGCTTTAGCATGTTGTACGAGCTACACCTCGGCCTCTACCGCAGCCCTAGCTGGTGGTATTGGTGGTCATCTGCCTGATCCGGTAGCACATGTTCTCACCATCTGTGAGAAAATATAATAATAGAAGTTTAGTTTCCAAAATCAACAAATTTGCACTACAAGAATCCAAGAATGTGAGGTTTCCTAGCGGTTCGGTAGCCTCTCGAAGATAATTACAGACGTCTCTGTACCGATCCGCAAGACTCTACTAAACCTGCCCATGACTCGTGAGACCTATGTAACCTAGGCTCTGATACCAACTTGTTACGACCCAAATCTCAACATGTCGTGACGAAGTCTATCATAGTACTAGGTAAGCCGACAATCACAAATAACTACACATTTTAAACTAGAAGTATGGTATTTTAAGTTTAACAGTGAAAAGTCTCATAAATAACCAATAAGCACAACTGGGACTCAACTACAAAATCTCCTAAACTCCGGGTATCACCGAGTACATGAGCTACTAAATGTCAACATAGTCAAAATTTATAATACATCTGTCTAAAAAGATAGAAAAGTGCTAAATAAAATATAAAGAAGAAGAGTTGAGATCTGCAGACGCCAAAGTAGCTACCTCAAAAGTCTCCAAGACGGTAATACTCAAAGTCTAGCAACCACCGGGTCCAGATGTACTTGGATCTACACAGAAAGTACAGAATGTAGTATGAGTACAATCGACCCAATGTACTCAATAAGTACAGGACTAACCTTGGGCTGAAAGCAGTGACGGGCTCATAAAGGTACAGTCTAAATCCAGATAATAACAGTACAAGTATAACCGGGAAATGACAGTAATAACTCAGAGAAATATCATAATCAGTTTTTACACTGTACATAAATGCAAATATGCTTTCAAGTTCAACAGTTCAGGCTCGATACTCATAAAGTATGCCAAATATAGCTAGCATGAGGAATGTTACATCTCTATGTCTAAATGTCAAATATGCATTTCACCTTTAATGCAACACAGTGATAAACTAATGTACTCACACTCTCGGAGTATTCAACCTCACTCAACACGGTCAATCACTCAGCTCTCTCAATCGCTCAGCACTCAACGGTACCTGCACTCACTGTTGGTATGTTAGACTCCGGAGGCGCGGATCCTACCCAAACGATAAAATAAGCCAACATGACATGTTGCGGCGTGCTGCCCGATCCCATGATGAATCAATAAAGTCTGTTGTGGTGTGCAACCCGATCCCATAAATATCACTCACAATCAGTCCCTCGGCCTCAACTCAGTCATCAATCTCTCCAATCTCTCGAGCTCACAAATCTCATGCTAATCAGCCCAAACAATGATACATGATGTAACAATAAATGATAACAGAGACTGAGATATGATATGCAAATGATGAATGTGACTAAGTACATAAGTGAAATTTAAGCAAATAACTCAGCAGCAGAAATGACTTCGGTAGGTCCCAACAGAATAAGCATATAGCCTAAGCATGATTTCTAACATGGATCGCAGCTCAATTACTCTAACACATGGAGATTACGTGAATAACATCAAGATTTGATAACTACACAGTACTACGGAATCAACCGAGTAAGAATTACCACAGTTCACACCCACACGCTCGTCACCTAGGATGTGAGTCACCTCACCACCAACCACATAACATGTAGTTCAGAGATTCATACTCTCAGTACCAAGTTTAGACGTGTTACTTACCTCAAACCGCGCATATCACTAATCTAACAAGCCCTTGCCTCGCGAACCAGCCTCCGTACGACTCGAATCTAGCCACAAGAAACTTAATACAATCAATACAAGCTATAGAAATCGATTCCATACGATAAAGCTAAGTTCTTTAACCAATGTCAAAAAGTCAACCCCAAAAGTCAACTATGGGCCCACGTCTCGGAATCCGACAAAAGTTACTAAATCCGAATACTCATTCAACAACGAGTCCAACCATATCAAAATTATCCAATTCCAACCACAAATCGACACTCAAATCCCCAAATCTTACTCTCCAATATATGGTTCAAAAATCCTCATATTCTAACTTAGATTCATGACAAATAGGTAAAATAATCAATGTGTATTCAAAATACATGGACAAAAGTGATCATAAATCACTTACCTCTTGAAATCTAGTGAAAACACCTTCAAATATTGCCTCAATCCGAGCTCCCAAAATCCAAAAAATGAAGAAAATACTCTAACCCTCGTCTTTATGTATTCTGCTAAGCCTCTCGCACCTGCGATCAATTTCGCCACTTATGCGGTCAAAACTCCGCTTCTGCGGAAACCACTGAAGGCCCGACCAACCATACATGTGGTCCCAAGCACGCACCTACGGGTGCGCTTCTGTGCAAAGTTCTGCGCTTTTGTACACCTGCCCCTCTAGACCCTCTTCCGCTTCTGCGACCACCCTCCCGCATCAGCGATCTCGCAGGTGCGGAATATTACCTGCACCTGCGCAACCACCCCAACTCACCCAGAACCACATCTGCTACTCCCTTGGCAGTTTCTGCGCCTCCGCACTTGTGGTCAAATTCACGCAGGTGTGGTGGCACCACGTCTGATCATATCATCAATAACACAAGTCTAAAATTCAATCTGTTTTCAATCTGAATCACACCCGAGGCCTGGGGACCCTATCTAAATATACCAATCCGTTCTAAAATATCATATGAACTTAGTCGATGCCTCAAATCACATCAAATAATATCAAAAACACAAATGGCACCCCAATTCAATCCTAATGCATCAAATGGATTTCTAACTTCTACAATTGATGTCGAACCCTATCAAACCAACTCTGATTAAACTCAAAATTTGCACACAAGTCATAAATGACACAACGGACCTATTCAAACTTTTAGAACCATAATTCGAGCTCGGTATCAATAAAGTTAACTCTCGATCAAACTTATCAACTCTCCAAACTTTAACTTTTCCAACTTTCGCCAATTCAAGCCAAAACCACCTACGAACTTCTAAATCGATATATGTACACACTTCCAAGTCCAAAATCAACATGCGGAGCTATCAGAACCATCAAAACTCTATTCCAAAGTCATTTATACATAAGTCAATATCTGGTCAACTCTTCCAACTTAGGCTTCCAACCTTGGGACTAAGTGTCCAAATTCATTCCAAAACATCCCCGAAACCAAATCAACCACCCCGACAAGTCACATAACAACGAACGAACATAAAATAAGTAATAAATGGGGGAATGTGACTAGAATACTCAAAATGACTGATCGGGTCGTTACATACTATTACCATATTGAACCTTTTTTTCCATCTCATTCTAAAAGTGATTAAGAACATGATCTTTTTTAAGTACAGTCTATGAACATAATCTATTTATATACTTACAGTTTTGGACCAGGATTTAAAAAATGGAAATTAGTGGTTACTTTATGGTCGGGATTCTACACAAATTGGTTTCTGGCCTCCAAAGATCATTGCGGGATTAAAGGGTTTTGTAACAGGGACGACATGGGATGGAGAGGTATTTAGTTCAGTATCTACTTTCCCTCTAATGGGTGATAGCAATTTTCCTGCACAGGATACCGCGGTATATGCATATTGTAGAAAAATATCCATTCTGAATTCTGCTAGCAACACTAGAGATGTCGGGCCCGTATCAAAGTTTGAAGATCCCAACGGAGCTGTACAGGGTTGTTGATATACCAAATGACGGTAAGGAATTTGGGCATTTGGTATTTTTCGGGGACAATGTTCTAACAATTGACAGGTTTTCCTACCTAAGCTTGGTTAAAAAATTATTTTCCTTTTATTTTACATCATCAATAAATAAATGAAATGTAAGCTTTGGATTGTGGATTGTATTTAGTTCTATTATTATTCGCTATCATTTGAGGTTGGAGGTCAATTTCGGGGGTGGGGGGAGGGGGAAGAAGAAAGAAAGAAACGTTAATCAAGATAAATAATAAATGCAAATCAAAGTCTACCTAGAGAAAAGGGTATCACTGCCCATCCCCTGAAGAAAATAAGTAAAACATGTTTTTTATCTTTGGAAGTAAGGGCATAAAACTCGGCCAGATAAATTTCATTCCAAAAGGTGTCCCAATATAGCCGCCACTTGGTATCAAGTTTTAGTTCAGGCATGAAATTGCTTTCGAACTTGTGTAATGATGATCGAAAATTTTGATATTAGAGAAAATTCCATGGAAATTGAGGACTCTCCAGATCTGTAACGACCCGGCCGATTATTTTGAATATTATAACCTCATTTCCCCATTTATTTCTCAATTTATGCCTTGCTATTGATTTATGACTTATCGGGTTAGTTGGTTCGAGTCCAGAAGAAATTCGAAGTGAAATGAGACACTTAGTCTCATAATTGAAAAAATATTAAGTTAGAAAAGTGGACCGAATATGGACCTATGTGTAAACGACCTCGGATTCGAATTCTGATAATTTCAGTAGCTCTGTATGGTGATTTCGGACTTAAGAGCGTGTCCGAAAGAATTTTTGGAGGTTCGTAAAGGAATTAGACTTGAAATGCCGAAAGTTAAATTTTTGGGAAGTTTGACCGAAGGGGTTGACTTTTTGATATCGTGGTCAAAATCTAATTCTGAAAATTTTAATAGGTATGTTATGTCATTTATGACTTGTGTGCAAAATTTGAGGTCAATCAGACGTGATTTGATAGGTTTCGGCATTATTTGTAGAAATGAAAAGTTTCAAAGTTCAATAGGCTTAAATTGGGGCGTAATTCATGGTTTTAGCGTTGTTTTAGGTGATTTGAGGATTCGACTAAGTTCGTATGATGTTATAGGACTTGTTAGTATATTTGGTTGAGGTATCGAGGGCCTCGGGTGAGTTTCGGATGGTTAACGGATCAAAAATTGAACTACAAAAGTTGCTGCAATTTCCTTCTGTTGGAAATTTCTTCTGCCAGAAAATCGAGCCCAGAATCGAGCCAAAATAAATCGAGCCCAGAGTCGAGGGCCACGATCGAAGGCAGGGTCGAGGATCAGGATCGAAGCCATGATCGAGCACAGAATCGAGGGCCATGATCGAAGGAAGAGTCGGGGATCAGGATCGAAGCCACGATCGAGCCCAGGGTCGAGGGCCACGATCGAAGGCAGGGTCGAAGACCAGAGTCGAAGACATGATCGAAGGCCAGGGTCGAGGGCCATGATCGAGGGCCAAGATCGAGGGTCAGAATTGAGGCCCAGGATCGAGGACCTCGATCGAAGGCCAAGATCGAGGTAGAACCGAGGCTGACTGGGCAGAATTATAAAAATAGGGACTTCGTCCCATTCGCCATTTTTGACAAATTGGAGCTTGAGGAGAGGCGATTTTTGGTATATTTTCAAAGAAAACATGAGGTAAGTCCCTTGTGATCATTTCTACTCCATAATATTGAATTATCATCGAATAATCCAACTAGATTACATGATTTTGAGGTGTAAATCGGATATTGGAACTTAGAAATTTGGAAATAAGATTTGTAGATTTGAGGGTCGAGTTTAGGTCGAATTTTAGTAAAATTGGTATGGGTAGACTCGTGGTTGAATGGGCTTTTGGAATTTGTAACTTTTGTCGAGTTCCGAGATGTGGACCCCACCGGCAATTTTTGAGCTAAAATTCGGATTTTTATGAAAAATTAGCATTTGCTTATAGAATTAATTCCAATAAATGTTATCGACTGAAACGAATTATTTATGACTAGATTCGAGGCATTCGGAGGCCGATTTACGAGGCAAGGGCATAGCAGAATAAAGAATTTCACGCTCTGAGGTAAGTAACTATTTTAAATCTGGTCCTGAGGGTATTAAACACTGAATTTTGGTATCATGTGATTATTTTGGAGGTGACGCACATGCTAGGTGACAGGCGTGTGGGCTTGCACCGAAGGGATTGTAACTTGGTTCGTCCCGTGAAACTGTAAAGTTGAATAACCTATTGTTAGCTATAAGCTCTCTTTGTGTTGAAGAAATTTGATTGTAAAACATGTTAAAATCATGCTTAGGCTATGTGATAGTACTGTTGGGACCCACAGAGGTCGCGTACTTGTTGAATTATTTGCTAATTGCTGTCTTGTACTCAGTCATGATTTTACTTATGCATCATACCTCAGTCTTTCTTGATATTTGTTGATTTACTATGTTATCTTTGTTTGGGCTGATCTTTGTGATTTTCGAGAGCCCGAGAAACTAGAGAGGTTGAGGACTGAGTAAGGCCGAGGGCCTGTCGGTGAGGTAAGGATATATTGCACGTGAGTTGTCCGTGCAGGATATTATAGCACGTGAGTTGTTCGTGCGGATTATGGCACTTGGGCTGTAGGAGCCCCTCCGGAGTCTGTACACCCCCAGTGAGCGCGGGTACCCATTGAGTGTGAGTGCTGAAGACTGAGAACCGAGTGGTTGAGCTGTTGTGATGAGCTAAGTGATTGTTGCTTGAGAGGCTGTACTTGCTTTGAATTTGTTGTTGCACTTGGTTGTTATCTGTCATTGTTGTGAAATCTCTGAAAGATTTTATATCCGGATTACATAAAATTGAACTGTATAAAAATTGATTTGACTTAAATTGCCGGATTTGAAAGCATGTCTATTCTTTGCTGGAATTACTGAAAGTGAACTGTAATTGTGTAGCTCATCATTATCTTCAGTTCCTTAGTTATTATTATTACTTGCTGAGTTGGTTGTACTCATACTATACACTGCACTTCGTGTGTAGATCCAAGTGTTCCCGGACATAGCGGGTATTGATTATTTCACGCAGTTGATTTTCAGGAGATTTTGAGGTAGCTGCTGTGTTCCGCAGACCTTGTCTCTCCTTCCCTATCTCCTTGTTCATTGAGTCTGGTCTCAGACTATTATAGACCGTATTTTCCAAACTTGTATTCATATTAGATGCTCATGTACTCAGTGACACCAGATTTTGGGGAGTGTTCATGTCAGTATTTATGAGATTTTGTATTGTGTTAAATTTTTGTATAATCAAACTTAAGAGAAATTGTGGTTTATCGAGATTATCGGCTTGCCTAGTATCGAGATAGGCGCCATCATGACAAGTTGGGATTTTAGGTCGTGACAAGTTGGTGTCAGAGCCTATGTTATATAGGTCTCACGAGTCATGAGCAAGTTTAGTAGATTCTTGTGGATTAGTATGGAGACGTCTGTAGCTATCTTCGAGAGGCTGCAGAACCCTTAGGAAAATTTCACTTTCTTGTATTCTGTCGTGCGAATTTGTTGATTCTGGAAACAAAATTTCTGCTATTTTATTCTCTCGCAGATGGTGAGGACACGTACTACCGGATCGGACGGTCAGCCACCGGTGCCACCAGTTAGGTCCGTGAGAGGCCGCGGCCGTGGTAGAGGCTGGGGCCGAGGTAGAGGTCGAGGTGTAGCTCGTACCATAGTTGGACCAGCACATGTAGTACCACCAGTTACTCCAGCTCGGGAGTAGATTCTGGATATAGATGAGCTGACAGGATTAGCTCAGGCAACAGTTGTGTCCATTGAGATTCCAGGCCTTCAGGAGACTTTGGCCCAGACATTGGCAGCCTGCACTGGTCTTGCTCAGGTGGTTTCGGCTCAGGCCGCACCTGCCACTTCTCAGATCGGGGGAGGTACTCATACCCCTGTGGCCCGTACTCCAGACCAGGTAGTACAGGGACTTCAGATACCGGGGGCACTACCAGCCCAGCCGGTTGCAGCTGCTTAGGCCCTGGTAGTTCCTGTTATGGCAGATGATGAGCAGAGGAGACTTGAGAGATTTGAGAGGCTTCGACCTCCACCATTTAGCAATGCTGAGTCAGAGGATGCAAAGGGTTTTCTGGATAAGTGTCAGCGGATACTTTGGACAGCGGGTATTCTAGAGATCAGTGAGGTCTCATTCACTACTTTTAAGTTTTCTGGGGCTGCCTTCAGGTGATGGGAGTCTTACGAGAGGTTTAGGCCGGTCGGCACAGCACCCCTTACCTGGAAGTAGTTCTCCGGTCTATTCCTGGAGAAGTTCATGCCTTAGTCCCGCATAGAGGAGCTGCGCATGCAGTTTGAGCACAGGATGATATGTCTGTGACACATTATGAGATGAGATTTTCAGAATTGGCCCGTCATGCTATCTGGTTGATTCCCACATACAGGGAAAGGATCAGGAGATTCATAGATGGCCTCATTTTTCAGCTGCGATTACTCATGACTAGAGAGAGTGTGTCTAGTTTTACTTTTGATGAGGTTGTTGACATTGCTCGTCAGATTGAGATGGTTCGCAGCCAGGAGCGGGTTGAGAGGGAGGCTAAGAGGCCTCGTGGTTCCGGTGATTTCAGCGGTGTTCCTTCAGGGGGTCAGTTTTACCGCGGTAGGGGCCATTCTTACAGACATGCTCAGGTGAGTCCTCCAGCTCATCGTGGGGCATCAGCTAGCCACGGTTCTTATAGTGCTCACTCAGGCCAGTCTTCATTCAGTGCACAACCAGCGCAGAGTTCTCATCATGCCTCATTTGCTCAGGCTTCTACATGTAATTCTTCGGGTTATCAGGAGCAGCAGTTCCGTCAGAGGAGGGGTTGTTTCGAGTGCAGAGAATTGGGTCATTTCAAGAGAGATTGTCCTATCTTGTCGAGTAGGGATCCACAATAGAGTTCTCGACCAACGGCACCAGCACCAACAGTTACACCACCCGCCCAGCCAGCTCGGGGTGGGGGTCAGGAAGCTAGGGGTCACCCAAGAGGGGGAGGCCGATCAGGTGGCGGGTAGGCTCGATTCTATTCTTTTCCTGCCAGGCCAGATATTGTTGCCTCAGACGCAGTGATCACAGGTATTAATTCAGTGTGCCACAGGGAGGCTTCTATATTATTTGACCCTGGTTCCACTTATTCATATGTATCATTGCTTTTTTCTCATTATCTGGATATGCCTTGTGAATCCTTAGTTTTACCTGTTTATCTATCTACATCGGTGGGCGATATTATTACTGTGAATCATGTGTATCGGTCGTGTGTGGTAACTATTTAGGAACTGGAGACTAGAGTTGATCTCTTATTACTCAGTATGGTTGATTTCGATATAATCCTAGGTATGGATTGGTTGTCTCCATGTCATGCTATTCTGGACTGTTACGCAAAAATCATGACGTTGACGATGTCGGGGTTGCCAAAGGTTGAATGGAGAGGTTCTCTAGATTTTGTTCCTAGCAGGGTAATTTATTATTTGAAGGCCCAACGTATGGTTGGTAAGGGATGTCTGTCATATTTGTCCTTTGTGAGAGATGTTGATGCAGATACTCCTATTATTGATTCAGTACCGGTCGTGCGATACTTTCCAGATATATTTCCTGCAGACCTGCCGGGTATGCCACCCGACAGAGATATTGATTTCGGTATTGACTTGGTGCAAGGCACTCAACCTATCTCTATTCCTCCGTATCATATGACACCAGCTAAGTTAAAAGAATTGAAAGAGCAACTTTAGGAACTCCTTGAAAAGGAGTTTATTAGGCCTAGTGTGTCACCTTGGGATGCACCAATTCTGTTTGTGAAAAAGAAAGATGGTACTATGCGGATGTGCATTGATTATAGGCAGTTGGACAAAGTTACAATCAAGAATAAATATCCATTGCTGCTTATTGATGACTTATTTGACCAACTTCAGGGAGCGAGGGTGTTCTCCAAATTTGATTTGAGATCAGGGTATCACCAGTTGAAAATTTGGGATTCGGATATTCTAAAAACGGCATTCAAAAATCGTTATGGCCACTATGAATTTCTTGTGATGTCTTTTGGACTAACCAATGCCCCAGCAGCATTTATGCATTTGATGAATAGTGTATTCCAGTCGTATGTTGATTTATTTGTAGTGGTATTTATTGATGATATTCTGGTGTACTCACGTAGCTAGGAGGAGCATGCACAACACTTGGGTATTGTATTACAGAGGCTGAGAGAGGAGAAACTTTATGCCAAATTCTCTAAGTGTGAGTTCTGGCTTAGTTCGATGGAATTCTTGGGACATATAGTGTCCAGTGAAGGTATTAAGGTGGATCCAAAGAAAATAGAGGCAGTTCAAAATTGGCCCAGACCATCCTCAGTTACTGAGATTCGAGGTTTTCTCGGCTTGGCCGGTTATAATCGTCGTTTTGTGGAGGGTTTCTCGTCTATTGCATCGCCTATGACTAAATTGACCTAGAAAGGTGCTCCGTTTAGGTGGTCGGATGAATGTGAAGAGAGCTTTCAAAAGCTCAAGACAATTTTGACTACAACTCCAGTATTGGTGTTGCCTACAGGTTCAGAGTCTTATACTGTGTATTGTGACGCGTCACAGATTGGTCTCGGCACAGTACTTATGCAAGATGGTAGGGTGATTTCTTATGCATCCAGACAGTTAAAGGTACATGAGAAGAATTATCCAGTCCACGATCTTGAGTTAGCAGCTATTGTTCATGCCTTGAAAATTTGGCGGCATTACTTGTACGGTGTCCAGTGTGAGGTATATACCGATCATCGGAGTCTACAATATTTATTTAAATAAAAGGATCTTAACTTGCGGTAGCGAAGGTGGTTGGAGTTGATTAAGGATTATGATATCACCATTCTCTATCATCCCGGAAAGGCCAATGTGGTGGCCGATGCCTTGAGTCGTAAGGCAGAGAGTTTGGGCAGCTTAGCATACTTACTGGTAGCAAAGAGGCCTTTAGCCTTGGATGTTCAGGCCTTGGCTAATCAGTTTGTTAGATTGGATGTTTCCAAGCCGAATCGAGTTTTGGCGTGTGTGGTTTCTTGGTCTTCTTTATATGATCGCATCAGAGAGCACCAGTATGATGATCCACATCTGCGTGTCCTTAAGTACATGGTTCAGCACGGTGATGCCAAGGAAGTCACTATTGGATATGACGGTGTATTACGGATGTAGGGCAGGCTATGTGTGCCTAATGTAGATGGTTTGAGTGAGCTGATTCTCCAGGAAGCTCACAGTTCGCGGTACTCTATTCATCCAGGCGCCGCGAAGATGTATCAGGATTTGAGACAGCACTATTGGTGGAGGCGGATGAAGAAAGATATAGTTGGGTTTGTATCTCGGTGTTTAAATTATCAAGAGGTAAAGTACAAGCATCAGAGACCGGACGGATTGCTACAGAGACTTGAAATTCCGGAGTGGAAGTGGGAGCGTATTACCATGGACTTCGTAGTTGGACTCCCATGGACTTTGAGAAAGTTTGATGTTGTTTGGGTGATAGTAGATCGGTTGACCAAATCTATGCATTTTAATCCAGTCGGTACTAATTATTCTTCGGAGTGGTTGGCTGGGATTTATATTCGCGAGATTGTTCACCTACACAGTGTGCCGATGTCCATTATTTCAGATCAGGGTACACAGTTTACCTCACTGTTTTGGAGGGTAGTGCAATGAGAATTGGGCACACAGGTTCAGTTGAGTATAGCATTTCACCCTCAGACGAACGGATAGTCCGAGCGCACTATTCAGATATTGGAGGATATGCTACGCGCTTGTGTCATTGATTTTGGGGGTTCTTGGGATCAATTTCTGCCACTCACAGAGTTTGCTTACAATAATAGCTACAAGTCAAGCATTCAGATGGCTCCGTATGAAGCTTTATATGGGAGACGGTGTCGGTCTCCGGTGGGTTGGTTTGAGCCTGGTGAGGTTAGGCTATTAGGTACTAACTTGGTTCAGGATGCTTTAGAGAAGGTCAAAGTGATTCAGGAACGGCTTCGCACGACACAGTCTAGACAGAAGAGTTATGCCGACAGGAAGGTTCGTGATGTTGTTCACATGGTGGGGGAGAAGGTTCTGCTCAAGATTTCCCCCATGAAGGGTATGTTGAGGTTCGAGAAAAAGGGAAAGTTGAGCCCTCGGTATATTGGGCCTTTTGAGATACTTAAGAAAATTGGGGAGGTGGCTTATGAACTTGCTTTGCCACCTAGTCTATCAGGTGTTCATCCAGTATTCCATGTATCTATGCTTCGAAAGTATGTCGGGGATCCGTCTCATATTCTGGAGTTTAGTACAGTACAGCTGGACGGTAATTTGACATATGATGTGGAGCCGGTGGCTATTTTTGACCGGCAGGTTCAAAAGCTGAGGTCAAAGAACATAGCATCAGTGAAGGTGCAGTGGAGAGGTCAGCCAGTTGGAGAAGCTACTTGGGAGATGGAGCAGGAGATGCGGAACAAATATCCACACTTATTTGAGACTCCATGTATTATTCTAAACCCATTCGAGGATGAATGTTTGTTTAAGAGGGGGAGAATGTAACAACTCGGCCGGTTGTTTTGAATATTATAACCTCATTTCCCCATTTACTGCTCAATTTATGCCTTGCTAATAATTTATGACTTATCGGGTTAGTTGGTTCGGGTCCGGAAAGAATTCGGAGTGAAATGAGACACTTAGTCTCATAAATAAAAAAATATAAAGTTAGAAAAGTGGAGCGGATATGGACCTATGTGTAAACGACCTCGGATTTGAATTCTGATAATTCTAATAGCTCCGTATGGTGATTTCGGACTTAGGAGCGTGTCCGAAAAAATTTTTGGAGGTCCGTAGAGGAATTAGACTTGAAATGCCGAAAGTTGATTTTTTGGGAAGTTTGACCGAGGGGTTGACTTTTTGATATCGGGCTCAAAATCCGATTCTGAAAATTTTAATAGGTATGATATGTCATTTATGACTTGTGTGCAAAATTTGAGATCAATCGGACATGATTTGATAGGTTTCGGCGTTATTTGTAGAAATGGAAAGTTTCAAAGTTCAATAGGCTTGAATCGGGGCGTAATTCATGGTTTTAGCATTGTTTGAGGTGATTTGAGATTTTGACTAAGTTCGTATGATGTTTTAGGACTTGTTAGTATATTTGGTTGAGGTCTCGAGGGCCTCGGGTGAGTTTCGGATGGTTAACGGATCAAAAATTAAACTATAACAGCTGCTGCAATTTCCTTCTGTTGGAAATTTCTTCTGCCAGAAAATCGAGCCCAGAATCGAGCCCAAATAAAACGAGCCCAGAGTCGAGGGCCACGATCGAAGGCAGGGTCGAGGATTAGGATCGAAGCCATGATCGAGCTCAGGGTCGAGGCCACGATCGAAGGCAGGGTCGAGGATCAGGATCGAAGCCACGATCGAGCCCAGGGTCAAGGGCCACGATCGAAGGCAGGGTCGAAGACATGATCGAAGGTCAGGGTCGAGGGCCATGATCGAGGTCCAGGATCGAGGGTTAGAATCGAGGCCCAGGATCGAAGGCCAAGATCGAGGAAGAACCGAGGCTGACTGGGCAGAATTATAAAAGCAGGGACTTCGTCCCATTCGCCATTTTTGACAAATTGGAGCTTGAGGAGAGGCGATTTTTTGTATATTTTCAAGGAAAACTTGAGGTAAGTCCCTTGTGATCATTTCTACTCCATAATATTGAATTATCATCGAATAAGCCAACTAGATTACATGATTTTGAGGTGTAAATCAGATATTGAAACTTAGAAATTTGAAAATAAGATTTGTAGATTTGAGGGTCGAGTTGAGGTCGAATTTTGGTAAAATTGATATGGGTAGACTCGTGGTTGAATGAGCTTTTGGAATTTATAACTTTTGTCGAGTTCCGAGACGTGGACCCCACGGCAATATTTGAGCTAAAATTTAGATTTTTATGAAAAATTAGCATATGCTTATGGAATTAATTCCAATAAATGTTATTAACTAAAACAAATTATTTGTGACTAGATTCGAGGCAATCAGAGGCCGATTTGCTAGGCAAGGGCTTAGTAGAGTAAAGAATTTCACGCTCTGAGGTAAGTAACAGTTTTAAATCTGGTCCTAAGGGTATTAAACCCCGAATTTTGGTATCATATGACTATTTTGGAGGTGACGCACATGCTAGGTGACAGGCGTGTGGGCGTGCACCGAAGGGATTGTGACTTGGTCCGTCCCATGAAACAGTAAAGTTGAATAACCTATTGTTAGCTATAAGCTCTCTTTGTGTTGAAGAAATTTGATTGTAAAACATGTTAAAAATCATGCTTAGGCTATGTGATAGTACTGTTGGGACCCACAGAGGTCGCGTACTTGTTGAATTATTTGCTAATTGATGTCTTGTACTCAGTCATGATTTTACTTGTGCATCATATCTCAGTCTTTCTTGATATTTGTTGATTTACTATGTTATCTTTGTTTGGGCTGATCTTTGTGATTTTCGAGAGCCCGAGAGACTAGAGAGGTTGAGGACTGAGTAAGGCCGAGGGCCTGTCGGTGAGGTAAGGATATATTGCACGTGAGTTGTCCGTGCAGGATATTATAGCACGTGAGTTGTCCATACAACACGTGAGTTTTCCGTGCGAATTATGGCGCTTGGGCTGTAGGAGCCCCTCTGGAGTCTGTAAAACCCTAGTGAGCGCGGATACCCATTGAATGTGAGGGCTGAGAGCCAAGTGGTTGAGCTGTTATGATGAGCTGAGTGACTGTTGCTTGAGAGGTTGTACTTGCTTTGCATTTGTTGTTGCACTTGGTTGCTATCTGTCATTGTTGTGAAATCTCTGAAAGATTTTATATCCGGATTACATGACATTGAACTGTATAAAAATTGATTTGACTTAAATTGCCGGATTTGAAAGCATGTCTATTCTTTGCTGGAATTACTGAAAGTGAACTGTAACTGTGTAGCTCATCATTATCTTCAGTTCCTTAGTTATTATTGTTACTTGCTGAGTTGGTTGTACTCATACTACACCCTGCACTTCGTGTGTAGATCCAGGTATTCCCGGACATAGCGGGTGTTGATCATTTTACGCAGTTGATTTTCAGGAGATTTTGAGGTAGCTATCGTGTTTTGCAGACCTTGTCTCTCCTTCTTTATCTCCTTGATCATTGCATCTGGTCTCAGACTATTATAGACCGTATTTTCCAGACTTGTATTCATATTAGATGCGCATGTACTCAGTGACACCAGGTTTTGGGGAGTGTTCATGTCAGTATTTGTGAGATTTTGTATTGTGTTAAATTATTGTATTTTCAAACCTAAGAGAAATTGTAGTTTATCGAGATTATCGGCTTGCCTAGTATCGAGATAGGCGCCATCACGACAAGTTGGGATTTTGGGTCGTGACAAGATCTATGTTAGCTAGATCATTTCTTAGATTTTAATATTTGATTGCTTGTATGTTTTGGCTCATCTGCAGTATAGTATCCCTCCATTTCTACTGGTGTACATCTAATTTAATGACATTTGTCCTCTTTAGATCTAAGGACCAAGGTTTATTTGGATTAAACAACCCCTAAACTATGGTTAAAACTAAAAAAATCCTATATTTTATCCTTTCTTTATAATTAGTAATACATGATGCGAGAATTGCGCAGGCCGCAACATCAGTTTGGTGGCTCAATTACCAGCAAAGATTAAACCTTTTTAATGAATTTTTATCTTTATTATTTTTTTCATGAATCAAATCTCCAAGTTGTTAACCTTTCTTCCCCGAATACCAAGCCCTTCAAGTGAAATATTGTCACGATCCCAAATTCTCACCTTAGGATGTCGTGATGACACCTAGTCCCTAAGACTAGATAAGCCTAATACATGTTGAGTTAATAACAGAATTGAACTATTTAATCATTAGACATAAACCAGTAAATGACATACATAGCTGCAAATGACCAATACTTATACATTTCCCAAAACCTGTAATACGGAGTCATAAGCTCTACTGACATACACTAGAATTTCTAAATACAATACTATTTTGAATTGAAGATAAATAGCAGTAAAGATAATATCTGAAGGTGACTTCGAGGCCTACGAACGTCAAGCTACCTTGAAGTCTCCCTCCGCGCCAACATAACTTTCAACAACACGATCAGAAGTACCTGGATCTGCACAAAAATATATAAAAGTATATCATAAGTACACCACAGCGGTGTCCAATAAATATCAAGCCTAACCTCGGTAGAGTAGTGACGAGGCCAGGTCAAGACACCTACTAGCTATAAAACCATGTGCAAGATATAACATAAAACTAACAATGGAAAGAACATCAATGTAAGACTAACATCGGAAAGATTATTGATTTACAACCATCAATAAAAATAATAGAAGCATAAATGGCAGCAAGAAGTATATGGGTAATAAAGAAGCAACATAATTAGAACACAAATAAGATATGAATGAACTAAAATAAAGAAAAATAAAATAGATGACAACTCAATTAATCAATCGTTTCCAACGCATGGACTTACAACAAGAATTACTCTGATGCACCACACCTTGTAAACACAAATCATGAGCCACAATTTCCAAATCTTATACGTCTGGAACCTTGTGCCCACAATAGCAATTACAGTCGCATGGTTTATCCGTGTCAAATATCAATTAAAATGTTTGAGAGATATATTTAAACACAATAAGGCATAATAATAATCTTGAATAAAGTAAGGTGTCAAATGAGATAATAAATTTTTTTTAGAATCAATTTAAGTAAGATAAAGGATAATTTATAAAAATAGAGTATCAGATGAGCTTAGTTTAGAAATCAATAAAATAAAGTAAAAATATCGTATTTAAACAAAGTAAAACATCAGTTAAATTAACGAAATAAATATAAAATTTGTTAAAGTAAAACGTTTAAATATAGAATTTGTTAAAGTAAAACGTGATAATAATTTTAAGTAAAGTAAATATCGAATAGGGTGATGGGTATAATTTCAGAACCTAATTAAAGTAAAAAAGTGATGATCATTTAAAATAGTAAAGCACAAAGTAAGATAACAAGTTCTATCTTAAGAGATACTTAGAATAAAGCATGTTGATAATTCTTTTATTTAAATAGTTATGTTACCAACAACTCAACAGAATATGAGATAATGACTCCATGCAAGTAAATTTACATTGACAATCAATTTACCAAGTAATAACGGAGGCACAATTGGCATGTTAAAGCAACACAACAAATCACGTCGAATATATGACTCACACAAGAAGACACAATCGTTCCAATACCAAGATAACAATGAATAACCAAATTCAATCAAAATACAAATGAATGAAGGAAGGAAGAACAATAACTGTTCAAGTCAACAAGTCTTTCCAACATAGAATGTACAATAAGAATCACATCGAGGTACCATACCTCATATTCACATTTCTCAATTCACAATCACATTCTTTCCTTGTATCGCTGCGTGAGTCTTACATTTAGATATTTTTCAAAATATTTTTTCAAAATAGCTACACGTGCTTTAGCCCCCTTATATAGCTGCTTGACTTCAAGTAATTCCCTTACTGGCAATAGGCACATAAATCCCACCTTATGTTGCTGCATGCACATCAACCCCTATCCGTATACTGCCGCATGTGTATTAATATCACAACACAATAACAGCTCGCGCCATACATGCTCATATTCCACAACTTTCCAAAATTACAATATCAATGTTACCATAATACATAGCCCACGACTCAACCACAATGTGTACAAGAATCTCAAAATAACAAAATGAATGAGAAATACTCAGCAAGGAAAGATATCTCAATAATCAACAACCTCAACTTCAATGTGCTAATACCTTTCACGACTTCAACTTCAATAACTCAAAATGAAGGTATTCCCATGAAATGACAATTTCCAATTCAAATGTATAACATAAACTTAACAATGAAAGAGATAGTATGAAATAGTAACTACATCTAAATGCATGAGAAAGCTCAACACAAAGAGACTTCATGTAATAACAACTCCAAATAAGAATAACTCAACAATAAAGGGCGTAACATGAAAATAAGAGAGGTAACATCTTCAACTAAGGCATATAAGAGAAAATTTGACAATAAGAGATAGAACATATACTAACAATGTCAAACAAGGAATGTAAGAGTAAACTAATCAATGGAAGATATAACATGATATGAAAATTTCAATTAAATGCGTGAGAGAAGCCTTAGAGTCTAAACCGGTCAAAATACCATATATGAGCCCATGTACATACTCGTCACCTCGTGTACACGTCTACCACATAATTCAATTAATACAAACAACCTAAATCCTAAAGGGTAGTTCCCCGACACAAAGTTAGGCAAAATACTTACCTCAAAGAAGCTAAATCAATACTCTAAGAAGCCCTTCAGATGTGAAACAACCTCCGATGGCTCGAATCTACCCAAAATAACTTAACATTATAAATAAAATCCGTAGGAAATAAGTCCGGATAATAAAGTTTCGATCTTTAATGAAAATCAAAAAGTCAACCCCGGGCTTGTACTTCGGAACCCGACAAAACTCACAAATTCTGAATACTCATTCGATACGAGTCCAACCATACCAAAATCATTCAATTCCGATCTCAAATCGGCCTTCAAACCATCAATTTATGTTTTAGCAAGTTTTTACTGAAGTTCTCAATTTTTCCAATTTAAATCATTAATCAAACACTAAAATCGAGGTTGTAATAATGAAATAATAAAAAATATGAGTCAAAAATACTTACCCCAATCTAAGTAGTAAAAATTTCCTTCAAAATCGCCCAAAACCGAGCTCCAAAACCTTGTGAGAAAAAGTAACTAAATTCCGAAAACAGAAAGAAAAAAATGCAGCAGTTGTCCCAGCTCGAATCAGGTCCTAGGTGATCTTGAAAATCACGTTTGATAATCCCAACAAGATCCTTGCGATATTACACCCAAGATAGCCTCTTGACTCACCTAATTTGGCTTTAAAATGAGGGAGATATGATATTTTGAAATTTTAAAAGAAATCTGAAAATTTCAGGGATATAAATGGCATTTTCGTAATTACTTGCACACGAAAAAAAATCAATAATAAGAAAATCTTTGTTTTAGCACCCAAAACTCATTTTGTAACCCCCGAACATAAATCATATATGCATTTCAATCATAAAGCATGCTATGAACCTGCTCGCGCACTCAAAACACCAAAAAGAGGTCATCTTGACCCGATATTGACCATGGTCAAACTTCAAATCCTTAACTAGTTTTCTCAACCAATGATCCAAAACACACCCAAGCCCCTCGGGACACCATCTAATCATACCAACAAGTACAAATATATCATCCAAGCTTATCCAAAGCCTCAAACACACATGGAAATATCACAACAAAGAATCGAGACTCAAACCGAATAGAATTTCTCGTAAGATATAAAGTCTTCATTCTTTCAAAAAAGTGTCTGAATCACACTTAAACACTTCAGATTAATTTCAAACTTTGCACATAAGTTCAATTTGACTATATAGACCTATAAAAAATCTCAGAATACTAATTTAAGTCCAATAACATCAAAGTCAACTCTTGGTAAAACTAATGAACTCTTAAGTTCTTCAAATTGCCAACTTTTGACAAATAGTATTGAATTCTCCTAGGAACCTTTGAAACCAAATCCGAACATACGTACAAGTCCAAAATTATCATGCGAACCTTTCGAAACAAACAAAATCCGATTCCGAGTCCGTTTACCCATGTCACGACCCAGAATCCCAACCTTGAGGTCATGATGGCACCTAACATCTACTTACTAGGCAAGTCGACGTGAAACAAAAAATTAACTGATTTTAAAAATTGAAAATAAAATATTAACAATGATAACGATATAAGTCTGAAGTGGAGTAAAATAATACTGAATAACAAAGTCTAAACATAACCCAAAACCTGGAGTCACGAGTACATGAACATCTAGAGTGCTACAAAAAAGTCTGAACAAACTACACTATTTTGAAACTCAATAAAACGGTAAAGATATAAGGGAGGGGGACTTCAGGGCTTCAGACGCCGTGCAACTATACCTCAAGTCATAGACAACGACTGAATCCGAGCAAAAGCTACTGAGCGCCGCTAGGACCAACTCTGGTATCTGCACAAGAAGTGTATAGTGTAGTTGCAGTATGAGTATAACCGACCCCATGTACTCTGTAAGTGTTGAGCTAACCTTGACGAAGTAGTGACGAGGTTAAAGCGGGCCACTTACAATAACCTGTATGCAGTATTAATAATAATAATAATAATAATAATAATAATAATAATAATAATAATAATAATAATAATAATGATCATAATAATAATAATAATAATAATAATAATAATAATAATAATAATAATAATAATAATAATAATAATAATAATAGTAATAATAATAGTAATAGTAATAGTAATAGTAATAATAATAATAATAATAGGAAAAGAAGCAGGAAGTGGTAGTAAAGTGATTAACTCATGGAAATGAACTCAAACCTTATTATCAGAAAGCACAAAATAACACGTCTCATAATCTCATATAAAAATGACGAGGCCAACTCAACAATAACAACAAGTACAACATATACAAACTATTGCGACACGCAATCCGATCCCACTATATCATCATTTATCAATGTCAAGTACCACATATATAATCTGTTGCGACGCGCAACCCGATCCCACCATATCATCATTTATCAATGTCAAAATCTGTCCTTATTCCACCATTTCAATTTTTTACCTTTTGATTTCTGTTGTGGCGTGTAACCCGCTCCACAAACAATTTTAATTAACATAAACAATCCTATAGCCCAATTTACAAGAATCTACATCAATAGAGTAAAGGTACAAGGAAATAAAGGACCATATAATAATCAAAGAATCTCTAATAATTCGGAGTTTAAAATTTACAAGTTTATCGGTATGTGACAAACTAAACAAACTCAAGCAAATGAAACTACATCATGGAATGCAACAAATATTATAAAAATAACAAGACAAGTAAAAAATATGACAATCAAGATGTGCAAGTAAAACAATTAAAGGCAAGTAGCAAATAAGCATAGAGTGATAGAAGGGACGGACAATTTAGTACGAGAATAATTAAGTGGCAAATAACAATTGTGGCATAGAAGTTAAATAAAGCATGTAACAATTAAGGCATGAAACAAGATAATTCATGAAATAACGAAAAATATGGAAAACAGATATCTTGGCGGCGTATATACACTCGTCTCCTCGTATATACGCCATTTCCTTACATAATCCATACAACACATAGTTCAAAAATTCCTAATTCCCTTAAGTCAAGGTTAGATCCAACACTTACCTCACTCAGTAATCAAATCAAAGCTCAACCGAAACCCTTCCTCTAGAATTGGCCTCCAAACCAATCAAATCTAGCCAAATATAGTTCAAAGAATTCAAAATAAGCTTTAGAAACTATCCGCAAGTGAAAAAGATTCAATCTTTAATGATTTTGAAAAAAGTCAACCCGAGACTCGCTTGGTCAAAACTCGAGATTCGGACCAAAATACGATTACCCATTCACCTCTGATCCCGGTTATGTGATTAGTTTCGAAATTCGACCTCAATTTGAGATCTAAATCTTAATTTGTCAAAATCCCCAATTTCTTCCTAAATCCCTAATTTCTACCATAAAAAAGAATAGATTAAAGGTTAAAATCAATGGGTGTTTATAAAAATGGAAGAAAACAAATTAAAATCTACTAACTTATGAATTTGGGATGAAAAATCTCTTCAAAATCGCCTCTAGGCCGAGCTCAAACTTGGAAATGGTGGACAATGGGTTAAATCCCGACTTTGGGATATTTAAGCCACTGGGCGCCAGGACTTCTTCGCGTTCGCGAAGGGCCTGACGCGATCGCGAAGAGCAGCGGCCCAAATAGCCTTTGTGTTCGCGCGAAACGCTACGCGTTCGCAATGGCCTATCCCCACTGACCTTCGTGTTCGGCTCACGCGAGCCTGGGCTAGCGTTCGCGTCGAGTAACAGACCAACTCCCTAATTCCCTCCCTAACACTATGCATTCATGAAAGTATGGTCGCGTTCGCGAAGCAAACCCCCCCCCCTCCCCCCACTACTTTGCATTCGCAACCAACTCCCCGCGTTCGCGATGAGTAATTTCCTCTCTAGCTCAGATTCCCCTTCGCGATTGCGAAGCACAAAATAACAGACACCAGATATTAGCAAAACCAGCAGATCTTCTAAGTCCAAAATCGATCCATAGCCTATCTGAAACTCACCCAATCCCTCGGGTTCCAAATCAAATATGCACACAAGTGTAATAACATCATACGAAGTCCCGTGCCTGATCAAAGCACCAAAATAACACCTAGAGCTATGAATCGGACATCAAAATGCATGAAAGTTTTAATGAAACTTAAGAACTTTAAAATTCACAACCGAGAGTCCGAATCATGTCAAATCAACTCCGTTTTGCCCCAAATTTTGCAGACAAGTCATAAATAACAAAATAAACCTATACCAAGTCTTGGAACCGAAATACGGACCTAGTAGCTATAAAGTCAATCTATGGTCATACTCCAGAATTCTTTAAACCTTCAAAGTACTAGTGTTCAACAAATCACGTCAAAACAAGCTAGGGACTTTCAAATTCAATTCCGGGAATACGCTCAAGTCTCAAATCACAATACGGACCCACCGGAGCCGTCAAAATACCGATTTGGGTCCATTTACACAAATTATTGATCGTAGTCAACGCAAATCATTTTCACATAAAGACTTTTGTGAAATAAGACACAGACTACGCACATAAATCGAGGAATGCTAAACGAAGCTAATCGAGGTCTCTAAACACGAAAATAAAGGCTAAAACTCAAAATGACTTATCAGATCATCGCATTCTCCACCTCTAAAATAAATATTTGTCCTCGAACGGATATAGAAAGGTACCTGGACTGGTGAAAAGGTGTGGGTATCTACTCCGTATGTTGGACTCGGACTCCCATGTGGCTGCCTCGATCGGCTGACCTCTCCACTGCACTATAATAGAAGAATAACTCTTAGACCTTAACTTCCAGATATGTCATGCTATAATGGCCATCGGCTCCTCCTTCTAAGTTAAATCCTTGTCCAATTGGACTGAACTGAAATCTAATACATGGGACGTATCACCATGATACTTCCGGAGCATGGAGACATGGAACACCGGGTGAACTGGTGATAATCTAGGTGGCAATACAAGCTTGTAGGCCACCTCACCAACTCTCTCAAGAATCTCAAAGAATCTGATATACCTAGGGCTTAATTTGCCCTTCTTTCCAAACCTCATCACACCCTTCATGGGTCAAACCCAGAGCAAAACCCTCTCTCCAACCATGAATGCAATATCACAAACTCTATGGTCGGTATAAATCTTCTGGCTAGACTGAGCTGTGCGAAGTTGATCCTGAATCATCTTGACCTTTTCCAAGGTATTATGAACCAAATCCGTACCCAACAACCGAGCCTCTCCTAGCTCAAACCAACCTACTGACGAACGACACTGCCTCCCATATAATGCCTCATAGGGAGACATTTGAATACTCGATTGGTAGCTGTTGTTGTAGGAAAACTCCACAAGAGGCAAGAACTGATCCAAAGAACCCCCTGAAATCCATAACGCATGTGCGAAGCATATCCTCCAATATTTGAATGGTGCACTCGGACTGTTCGTCCATCTAGGGGTGAAATTCTATACTCAACGCAACATGTGTGCCTAACTCACGTTGTACGGCTCTCCAGAAGTGCTATGTGAACTGCGTACCTCAATCAGAAATAATGGATACTAGCACAACATGAAGTTGAACAATCTCGCGGATATAGATCTCAGCCAACCACTCTGAAAAATAGGTAACTGCTACTGGAATAAAATGTGCCTACTTGGTCAACCTGTCCATATCGACCCATACCGCATCAAATTTCTTCGAAGTTCGTGGGAGCCTAACAACAAAATCCATTGTAATACGCTCCCACTTCCACTCGGGAATCTTAAGCCTCTTAGGCAAACCGCCAGGCCTCTGATATTCATACTTTACCTACTGAGAATTCAAATACTAAGCCACATATGCAACTACATCTTTCTTCATTCTATTTCACCAATAATCCTGCCTCAAATCCTGATACATCTTGGCGGCACCCGGATGAATGGAATACCGTGAACTGTGGACCTTTTCAAGAATCAACTCACGAAGCCCATCCACATTGGGCACACAAATCCGATCCTGTATTCGCAACACCCCATTATCTCCAAATGTAATCTGCTTGGCACCACCGTGCCGCACTATGTCCTTAAAGATAAGCAAACGGGGTAGTCATACTGACACTCTTTGATGCGCTCATACAAAGAAGACCGAGATACCGTGCAAGCTAGAACCCGACTGGGCTCCGAAACATCTAACCTCACGAACTGATTGGCCAAAGCCTGAACATCTGATTCTAGCGGTCTCTCACCAATTGGAATATATGAAAGGCTACCCATACTCATAGCCTTTCTACTCAAGGCATCGACCACCATATTGGCCTTCTCGAGATGATACAAAATGGTGATATCATAGTCTTCCAACAGCTCCAACCACCTCCGCTGCCTCAAGTTGAGACCATTTTGCTTGAAAACATATTGTAAACTCCGATGATCCGTGAATACCTCACACTACACGCCGTAGAGGTAATGCCTCCAAATCTTCAGTGCATGAACAATAGTTGCCAACTCTAATTCATGAACAAGGTAATTCTTCTCCTTAACCTTCAACTGCCGCGACACGTATGCAATCACCCTGCCATCCTACATCAATACTGCACTGAGCCCAATACACGATGCATCACAATACACTATGTAGGATTCTGAACCTATAGGCAACACTAACACTGGGTTGTAGTCAAAGCAGTCTTGAGCTTCTGAAAACTCAACTCACACTCATCAGACCACCTAAATGGAGCACCTTTCTAGGTTAATCTAGTCAATGGGGCTGCTATGGATGAAAACCCCTCCATGAACCGGTGATAATAATCTGCCAGACCCAGGAAACTCCGAATATCTATAGTTGAAGTAGTGTTAGGCCAGTTCTGAAATGCCTCAATCTTCTTAGGATCCACATAAATGCTCTCGGCCGACACAACATATCCCAAAAAGGCATCCGAGTCCAACCAAAACTCACACTTTGAAAACATGGCTTATAACTGACTATCTGTGAGAGTCTGAAGTACAACTCGAAGATGCTGCTCATGATCCTCTTGACTATGGGAGTAGATCAAGATATCATCAATGAATACGATCACAAAAGAATCTAAATGGGGCTTAAATACCCGGTTCATCAAATTCATAAATGTTGTTGGGGCATTTATCAACCAACATGACATCACTAGGAACTCATAATGCTTATACCGAGTTCGAAAAGCTGTCTTAGGGATACCCGATGCCCTAATGTTCAACTGATGGTAGCCAGATCTTAAATCAATTTTTGAAAACACTTTGGCACCCTGAAGCTGATCAAATAAGTCATCAATCCTCGACAGCGGATACTTGTTCTTGATAGTGACTTTGTTCAACGGCCGATAGTCTATACACATCCTCATCGAACCATCCTTATTCTTCACAAACAACACGGGTGTATCCTAAGGCGAGACTCTAGGTCTAATGAATCCCTTATCAAGCAAATCTTGCAACTGTTCCTTCAGTTCCTTTAATTCAATGGGGGCCACACAGTATAGTGGAATAGAAATGGGCTGAGTGCACGGAGCCAAGTCAATACAAAAGTCAATATCTCTATCGGATGGCATCCCCGGCAGATCTGCATGAAACACCTCTGAAAACTTACGCACAACTGGTACCGAATCCATGGACGGAACCTCCGCACTAGAATCGCGAATATAAGCCAAATAAGTTAAACATCCTTTATTGGCCATATGCCGAGGCTTCACGTAAGAAATAAACCTGCTGGTAGAATGGACAAGAGTCCCTTTCCACTCTAATCGAGGCAACCCTAGCATATCTAAGGTCACCGTCTTGGCGTGACAGTCCAATATAGCATGATATGGTGACAGTCAATCCATGCCCAAAATAACATTAAAGTCTACCATATCAAGAAGTAGGAAATCTACACTAGTCTCAAGACTCCCAATCATAATCAAAAACGAGTGATAAACACGGTCTACAATAATAGAATCTCCCACATGCGTGGACACATACACATGAGCACTCAAAGAATCACGAAACACAACCAGATATGAAGCAAAATAGGATGACACGTAGGAACAAGTAGAGTCAGATCAAATAGAAATGAAGCATCTCTATGGCAAACTGGAACAATACCTGTAATAACATTGTCAGATAAATCGGCCTCAGGTCTAGCTGGGAATGCATAAAAATAGGGTTGGGACCCACCACTCTAACCTCCGCCTCTCGAACGGCCTCTAGCTGGATGGCCTCCACCTCTAACGTCTTTACCTCCACCTCTAATACCCTGACCTCTGCCTCTGGTAGCTTGACCCCTGCCTCTAGCTGGCTAAGCGGGCGGTGAAGCAATCGGTGCCGGAACCATGGCACGATAACTCTGTTTGTGGCATGCTGCTCAACAATCTAGGGCAATACCTCCTGATATGAATTGTACCCCCACACTCAAAACACCCTCTCGACTGATGTGGTTGCTGAAGCTGAGACTGACCCGAACGAACCGGATAACCATTGTGGTAGCTCTAGACCGAAGGCACACTAATAAGAGCTGATGGTGTACTGTAGGCTAGCTGCTCAGGATGAGATACATAAGGGCCACGACTACCCGAAGCACTGTGGGATGCCTAAAGAGCTGACTGGAATAGCCTAGGAGGATGGCCTTTACCAAAAGTACCCCTGCCTCTAGATGAGGCACCACTTAAATCATCAAAATGATGAGGCCTCTTGTCATACATCGACCCGCTCTCCTGACCACGAACTATATCGATCCATCTAGCAAGCTCTACGACCCTCTGAAAAGAAATATCATCTCCAGTCTTCTTGTCCATCTGTAGTCTGATACTGAATATGAGTCCATCAATGAATCTCCTCACTCTCTCCCTCTCATTAGGGAGCAAGAAAACGGCATGGCGAGCTAGGTCCACAAATCGAGTCTCATACTGGGTGATGGTCACGCCACCCTACTGAAGGCGCTCGAACTGCCTACGATACTCCTCTCTCAGAGTGAAAGGAATGAACTTCTCTAGAAATAGCTGTGAAAATTGATCCTAGGTAAGTGACGGCGAACCAGCTAGTCTGGTCAACACATAATCTCTCCACCATCTATTGGCAGAACCATTCATCTGGAACACTGTAAAGTCGACACCATTGGTCTCAACAAGACCTATGTTGCGCAACACCTCGTGGCAACGGTCCAACTAATCTTGTGGGTCCTCAGAAGGTGCACTACTGAAATGAATAAGGAAGAGCTTGGTAAACTTATCCAGCCTCATCAAGGCCTCAAAAGACATAGTAGGCCTCTCTCCGGCCTATGCTGCAATAACCGGCTGAACTACCCCAACTGGCTAGGCTGCTGGAGTCTGATATAAGGGAGCCATCTGCTCCGGAGTGTGAGTAGCGGGAGTTTGTGCTCCTCCCCCTACCTGAGAGATGGTTGGTGCCACATGAAATGTACTAGTTTGGGCCACACCCTCCATAAGTCCCACCAAGCGGACTAGAGTTTCCTGAAGTACTAGAGTGGCTATGAATCCCTTCGGGACCTGAGCTATCCAACTATTACGGTCTGAGTTGGGATCTCCTCCTCATGATCAATCTGATGCTCAACTGTGGGTGCTGCTACTCGAGCTTTAGGCTGAGCTCTTCCTCTGCCCCTGGTAGTAGTTGCAATAGGGTGCTCCGGTTCCTGCCCGGTTGTAGATGTTGTATGTGTTCTCACCATCTGCAAGAGAGCAAAAATGAATTGATTCAAACATCAATGATAGAACAAAATCGCACGATAGGGAAAGAAGGAAGTGAAACTTTTCCTAAAACTCCATAGCCTCTAGAAGATAAGTACAGACGTCTTTGTACCGATCCTCCAGACTATACTAAACTTGCTCATGACTCGTGAGACCTAAGCAACCTAGTGCTCTGATACCAACTTGTCATGACCCGAAATCCCAATCTCGAGGTCATGATGGCGCCTAACATCTACTTGCTAAGCAAGCCGATGTGAAACATAAAATTAACTGATTTTAAAAATTGAAAACAAAATATTGACAATGATTGTTTCCATAACAAAATCAACTATCTTTAAATTTATGCTTTCATATAGGAGCATATTACTTGATTTTAGATCTCTACCTATCACTTCAATTCTTGAGTATTTGTGAAGATAGAGCAATCCTTGCACAATTCCTTCGATAAACCCAAAAGTATTTCTGCCTATCATGTAGTTTCTTTCTTGCAGGATCTGCCAAAGAGAGAGCATTTCACATCAACAAATTTAAGAATTACTTAAAAGATTGTGTCATTTATCTAATTAGTAACAGCCCAAAGAGGAAGAAGTCCAAGCTCTTGTTGGCATACACTCTTATATCAATATTTTTTCATCTCCATGAATATAACATCCTAGCACTTGAACTAGAATTGTATGCTGAATTTTGGTAATTAGTATGAGCTTATTCTTGAACTCCACAAGCCCTTGACCTGATGTTCGTGAAAGTCTTTTCATTGTCACCTATTTTTTATCTGAAAGTTTTTCCTGTTATATATTTATAGTTTATTAAGTTTATGCCAATGATAGTATTAAGAATATTTTTGGGGTACGTATCGTCACGACCCAAAATCCCACCAAGTCATGATGGCACTTAACCTAGTCTGCTAGGTAAGCCAAACAGTATAATTTACTAATACACTGAGAAATTATCAATATTATAAATAAAAATATAAAAGAATTCAATACGACTACCCCAAGGACTGATAGTACAAGTTATGAGCCACTATGATTTAGATTTACAAAATTAATGTAAGAAATAAATGCAATATATATTTGAAGTTTTCATAAACATAAATAAAATCCTAAACTACCATGAACAATAGTTAGCTTGAATTCGGAACGTTGGTACGTCTCCAATGCAAAGCTTCGTCCTCCACAGCTACTCAGCTCCAGAATCTGCACGCAAGGTGCAGAAGTGTAGTATGAGCACAACTAATCTCATGTACTCTGTAAGTATCTTGACATAAGGATTATCATTCATCCCACCAGGGTGCGGAAAGGGGCCCTGCACAGCTAGCCAGTTCTGCATCTACTACATACACAACACGAGGTTTTAGGTCAAAAGATACTCACTTACTATTTACTTGTGCAGGTAATAAACAGAAAAATAAGGCAAAAGATATGACGAATAATAGTAAGAGCGTCAATTGGAGAACTAAGGAGAAAGTTAGTAGACATGGCAAACAGGACGTAACCTTATGAACCATTTCTACGGAGGAAACAATAATCATTAAATATGCGTAAGGATCATAACCAAATATCAATAGCAAATACCTTTACGACGTGCAACCCGATATATATATATATATATATATATATATATATATATATATATATATATATGCGCTTGCGGTGTGCAACCCAATCCTAATATCAATACATATGAAATCATCCAATAACAACATAGCACTGAAAAATTCACCACGTAACACAAAGAGAAGGAACACGCGGAACTCAAATAGGAAATACAAACTCAAACAAAGTAAGATGAACAACCCTAAATCCACGAGCTAGTCTCCCATATATATGTTGACAAGGCTTCTACAAACCGTAAACACACAACGAATCTACAGTCACCCAGTCTGACATAGCATAGAAGGGTAAGACATGAAACAAGTAAAGACGTATAGCAAATAAAAGTAGCTATCATGTGGAGGCAATTAATAAGTGAAGACATGTAATAAGTAGGGGCATGTAGCAAGTAAAGAAAGCAAAACGCTAGATGTAACGGTAACAAACAAGGTAGGGGCATAGATATGATAGTAACAGACCAAATAGGAAATATAGTGGTAAACTACATAAGGAATATAGACGTGAAAGTAACTTACAAGATAGAAAATATAGATGGGAACCAAAGTAGGGTGCATGTATGTGTTTAACGAACGAGTTACCATAACGTAAAATCCAACTCCCAGTCCTCCCAGCACGGAAATACCCTTCATGCCAACATTATATCAACTTCACGGAAATACCCATCGTGCCAAATATTGCCTTAACGCCCTAATCATATTTTCTTATTATGGATAAAGAAGCTCGAGTAACATGAAAATAATAGGTATAGATGTGTGTTCTTGATAAAAGTATTGTACTGTCAAGTTAAGTATGTCAACAATTTCAAAAATAACTCGTTAAATTACTTTAAGATGTAATATATTTTAACAGGATCTCTAGCATGGATAAATTAAATAGTTAGTCATAGAAGTAAATAAAACATAGATCAAAGATCACAAAGTTCAAGAAGGCACAAAGAAGCACATAACTTACCCCGCGCATGGATAAACCTGGCACATGCATATACGTTCATTACCTCGCATATGCATCACCCCCGCATGTAGCAGACAATATTATTTATTAGAAAATAATTTTTCAACAAAGCTAGGTAAGACACTTACCTCAAACAAGCCAAATCAATACTCACGCGAATTGGTCTCCGAACGGCTCGAATCTAGAAAAAACTTACTTAATAACATCAAACAAAGTCAAAGAAAATAACCTCAAATATTAAATCTTCGGTCTTTATACAAATACACAAAGTCAACCCGGACACACATGTCGGAATCCGATAAAACTCACAATTCCCGAACACTCATTCCAATACGAGCCCAATTATACAAGTTTCATCCAAAACAAACTCCAAATCGGGGTTCAAATCTCAATTTTTACTTTAGAAATTTTTTGCCAAAACCCCCCAAAATACACTTTCCTATCTTTCAAGCCAAAACCCTCCTTTTGTCTTTAAGATTCCTTGATTTAGAACCAAAATCAATAATAGATTCATGTGATAATCATGAATTCGAGTTAGGTTTACTTACCCCAATGAAGTAGATGAAAACTCCCTCAAATATCGTCTCTTCCCAAACTTCAAAACTTTGTGAGAAAAAAGTAACTAAATTCCGAAATAAGTATAAAAACAATGCAGCAGTTGTCCCAACCTGAACCAGATAATAGATAATCCCGAAACTCACATTTGATAATTCCAACAAAATTCTTGTGAGATTACACCCAATATAGTCTTTTGAATCACGCAATTTGACCTTAAAATAAGGGAGATATGATGTTTTGAAGTTTTAAAGGAAGTCTGAAAATTTCAGGGACCTAACCGGTATTTTCGGAATTGTTACACTAGAAAATCAACAATCGCAAAATCTTCGTTTTAGCGTCCAAAACTCATATGAAATCTCTCGGACACAAACTATATATGTATTTTAATCATAAAATATGCTACGAATCTAGTCGTGCACTCAAAACTCCTATAAGAGATTGTCTTGACCCGATAATGATCGTGGTCAAACTCCAAATTTATAACTTAACTCGTCTCTCAATCAATGATCCAAAACACACTTGAGCCCCTCGGGACCCCATCCAATCATACTAACAAGTATAAATACATTATCAAAACTTATCCAAAGACTCAAAACACCCACGGAAACATCACAATAAAGAATCGATGCTCAAACCGAATAGAATTTCTCTTAAGTTGTTAAATCTTCATTCTTTTAAAAAAGTATTTGAATCACACTTACACACTTCAGATTACTTCTAAAATTTACACACAAGTTCAATTCAACTATATAGACCTATCGAAAGTCTCGGAACACCAATTGAAGTCCAATAACATCAAAGTCAACTATTGGTCAAACATATGAACTCTTAAGTTATTCAAATTGCCAACTTTTGACAAATAGTGTAGAATTTTTCTAAGAACCTCCAAAACTAAATTCGAACATACGTACAACTCCAAAATAATCCTACGAACCTATAGGAACAATCAAAACCCAATTCCGAGTTTGTTTACTCAAAAGTCAAACCTTGGTCAACTCTTCCAACTTAAAACTTCCAAATCGAGAGTCATTCTTCCAAATCAATCTCGAACCACTCGAAAACCAAAATCGAACATACACGCAAGTCATAATACATCATATGAAGCTACTCAAAGTCTCAAACCAACAAATAAAAAATTAAAGTTCAAAACGATCGGTCAGGTCGTTACAAGCTGAGACGTTGATCAAATTATTGTGAGCTAGTATTTCTCCTACCACTCACATTTTCCGATATTAAAATTAGGAATATGATTTGGTTTCTTATTTTAGCTTCTTTTTTTTTTTGCTGGATTTTGATTTTTTTAACAATGACAAGTGAGTAGCATGTGGATATTCACCATTAGTTTTTAATATCATTCAATTAGGTGAACCAAAGATGCTCTACTTTAACAAATTTAAAGAATTAAATATACTCAAAAATATATTTAAAGGAACAAAATAGACCTGCATAGAGTACAATTTTAACTAAAAAACTCTTTCCATGTGACACAAATTGGAACTTTGTCCTACTATTTCCTTTAGGGGCCTCTCAAGAACCTTCATATTAAAAGAAAAATTAGCACAGGGAGAAAAACAGAGGTATATGAAATGCTAGCGATTGTGACTGGGCTACAGAGAGGGAGTGCGCGCGCGCGCTCTTGCAGGCCGCTCAAGAGCCACAAGGAGGAAAGGGCAAAAACTTATTAATTAATCATAATCAAGTGATGAAAAAACAGAAAGTGAAATTGTATATTAATTAATCATCATAACACAATAAATAAGAGTAGACGGAACTCACACAAGATACATGTCATGTAATATGTTGGGTATATTTCTCCTTTTAATTCTCATATATAATACTATGTGAAAAGAAATAGGAGCAAATTTCATAATTAATGAAATCTTCAAAAAGTCATAAATGACCCTCGACTTGTGTGCACTATCCATTATTTTTTCAATAATTAAAAATTTAAACAGTTATATTATACATAAATTATAATTGCATACGTCTCTTCTTCTTCTTTTCTCCATTAGCTTTTTCTTTTTTATTTCAAAACCCGTTTCACCTTTTTATAGTCTCCTTTAACAATAAAATTTACTTTTTGAAAGGACAGTAACTATGTGGTGTTTCATAGATAAGCAAGAAACTGAATTCACTCTTTTTACTTATGATGTACCGGCTTGAACCATTACTATATCATATATGTGTATGTATATATACAGGTTTACATATTGTATATTTTATATGGATGTATGGATTCATTTGGTTCTTTTTATTTTTACTCGAGGTAGATGATTAAAAATTATCATTTTTTTTTTGTATGTAGACATACAAATTTTGAATGTGTCTTGATTCACTTTGTTACTATTATTGCTTAAGATTGAAATCTTACTATAACTAGTCAATTTATTGTAAAACATTTTTTCTATTTACATGTCATTCCTGCCCTTAACGTTTGATTGATAATTATCTTGAAAATAAAAGTTACAGGTTCGAATATGGATATAATATAGACGATAGATATTTCAAAATTTAAAAACCCTTTGAAAATTTAATTCAAAGATGTTTTTTATTCCACGCGAAAGATGAACAAGGCATCATTTCCTGATCTTGTTATATATCAGGATAGTAAATGATTTTCACTTTTGAGAAAAAAACATAAAACTGTCAATCATAAAAGGTCATTTTTGAAATTCCAAGCTAACAATATGCAGCTCATTTTAGCCTTAAATAAAAGGAGGTACACAACAGCTCTACCATAACTCTTTGACCCAAAACCATTCATCCTGCAAAAGAAATTCTTGAAACTACTCATGTATATTATCTTCTTGATTGATAAAATCCAGCTACATGTTATAATTCAATCTCAAACAAACCAACAGGACAAAGAGATCACTCTTAAGAACCCAACAATGAAAAATAATAGGAATCTTGAAGAGATTAAATGGACCATAGAGAAGATGATGCCCCTGACATTGTTAAGTTACTGTACATTCATAAGGCTCCTTTTATGGCCTCAACAAGTAAATTAATTCTTGGACCAAAGATGCCACCAAGTTGGTGGTTCCGTCTTTGTAAGAGTCCTCACCAAGAGACTCCCCCTAAAGGTTTCAGCATTCTATCTCGCAACCCAAATTCCGAATCATATTACCATACAATTTTCGGCATATCATCCCTTTAACTGGGACAAGTTGGCTGGTGGAGAGTCCGTGGACAACCATCATGGTCACGGCCCACCAATACCTTTCCCCCGCTGGCCAGAATTGCACCCGAGCACCAACTGCAGTTCTAGCAGCAACCAGCTATAGGAACAAATGTGTCAGCTCGAAGTGACATTGGTTGGCAGCTAACATCCTCACAACTCTTGTGGTAAAGCATCTTTTGTACATAGTACATCAGATAGCATTGTGAGGACCTGACAACTTCTTCATCGACTTCAGTAATCCATGCATCATCACATTTGTACCATTGGTTTCTCAAACGCAAATAAGTCACATAGTGACCTGATTCTAACATCCCTGAATGCGTAACCACAGCGAAAATTTCAAATTCCGTAGAAATATCTGATTCATCACTGTCGAATGAAAAGATTCTGTTCCCGTATCTCTTTCGTACAATTGAAGATGATAAATATGGTTTCATGTCTAAAGAAAAAGGAAATTGCAGGTGGCGGTCAATCTTTCTGGACATTTTTCGGGTGGGGGAATGTTCAAATCGTTTTATATGAAAACATAGCACCAGTGGAAGCTTCTTGATAGACATCTGTTTCAATGCATCTTGCTTCTCCTGACAATTTTCACAGTACAGTTTCTGATCGGACCCCAACTTTTCTGGTCTTGTGAAGAGGTCCAAGCAACCGACAAGAGATTCATTTGGCTTACTCGACTTATTAGCCAAATCCTTTGGGCTGGAGTTGCAGCTACTCAGGTCAAGAGAAATGTCCATACAAGGATCATGAGTTGTTGAAGTGAATCCGCATGATGTACAGGTGACATCAGATCTCAAGAGCCCATAGAAAGTCCTATGAGCAATACACTGGCAATCTCCATTATCTGTTTAAGAAATGTTTTTTTTATCAGAGAAAAAGAACTAGAAGAAAGCCACAAATCTTCAGTTCTCAAGGTCTTAAAATACATGAATCATCCTTTCTCTCATCAACGAAATTGGCCGCAGATAGAAGTACAGGCCAAAACTGATATCCCGGAAAGGAAATTGCGCATGTACATATATACAAGACCTCAACTATATCTACTGACTGGTGCATTTCAAACAGAGAGATGAACCATTATCTAAACAACAGGCCCCAACAAATGTCATACTTAGACAAGAAGAATAAGAGCCATTCTCAGCAAAAGATACCTTTGGTTGCCAAACTATCTTTCCCCTCTTTGTCATGGATCCTGTCCAGCATTGAAATGAAGAACTCATGAGCATCCTGCTGCTCGTAGGTAGCAAGATTTTCTGAATGCTGCCACCAACTGCAAACATAAACAACACTTCAATTAAGAAGAATCACTACATAAGTTTTCAACCTGTCAGCATCAAACAAATTTAACATTTTCCAAGTATAAGCTGTAAGCATATGGTCTAAGTTAGACAAATGATGATATATTAATGGACGTAGCAGCATAGAGAAAACCTCAACAGACTTATTTTACCACGATAAGAGAATAGCAAACTTGCTTATTGTCTGATTTTAGTGTAAATGCACCAAATCTTGTTTATCCAAAAACTTCAAAGTGAAAACCTATACAGATAGCGTTAAATATTACTCCCTCCATTTCAAAAAGATTGTCTTAGTTTGACTTGGAACAAACTTTAATAAAGAAGGGAAGACCTTTGAGATATGTAGTCTTAAATAAGCCATAACATTTGTGTAGCTGTAAAACTTTTGAAACTTGTGGTCTGAAACCTGTGATAGCATTTGTGTGGCTATAAATGCTTCATATTAAGGAAATATTGAAAGGTTACAATCTTTTTTGAACAGATTAATAAGGAAATAGTGCCAATCTTTTTGAAACAGACGGAGTATCTAAAAGCAAGGTTGTGCATTTGCGGGGATTAAACATTATTTACAATTTTGCAGACCATGTTATAATCAAATGTCCAGTATCAACACATCAAATGGTGTGCACAGATAAAAAGCAATTAAGGGTATAATGACAGCAGATAGATCCTTTTAACACATACAGACCTGTAAAGAAACCGAGCTGGACTATAAGGGGTCCGATCACCAGAAAAGACAGCTGAGAAGATAAGATCAATATCACAAGGCAGGCACAACCGATCCGACGACATCTTTCTGCAAATATCTCGGTTATGCCTATCACTAAGGAAGTAATTTCTCAAAGGGGGTGCATGAAGCAACACTTGCAACACAGAGTTCATGAAACAAGTATTCCCCAAATTGTTCAAACCCCTTAATCCTAACGGAAAACACGACTTCGACTTCTGATCCCTCCTTAAAAACAACCTCTTCATATTCTTTGAATCTAAATCCATCCCAAAACTCAACCTTCTCCTCTTGCTCAACCTCAACTCACTCTCCCCAACCCCATTTTGATTTCTTGGAAACCCCATTATGTGTTTACACATCACAACTTTATCAAAATCAGGATCATACACCTGATCACAACACACTGAGCAATAAAGCTCAGACGTTTCCATGTCCACTGAAATCTCATGCCCAGCTTTACACTGACTATGCAAAAGGACATGGTTTGATTCAGGTGACAAACAACATAACACTGATGAACAGATCAAACACATGTAAAATCTACCCTCATATCCACTACAAATACTACATCTATGTACCTCTGATTTAGATATTTCTAATGTGGTCCTACCATATGGGGTTGTCTTAAAACATTCTTGGATCAAACTATACCCACTCATACCATTTTTCACCTTGTAATCTGCAAGATGTTTGCAGGGCTTTGGATTTTTATATAAAGAGTTGCTTGAGCACATACTAATCTTTGAATCTTGATTAAACGTAAAGATCAAATTGGTAAATATACAAGAAGAAAAGGAAACAAGAAATAAAAATCAAAAATTTCTTTGATCTGTGTAAAACAATCAAACTTAAGCTGGAAAAAAATTCAAGAACAAACAGTACACTGATCAAGAAAAGAATAATAAAAAATCAAGGATATATTATTACTATCTCTGTAAAAATTTAAATGAATGGGTTGATCTAAAATTGATAACAAATTTAAAAACAGTAAAGATTTTAGGTCATATTCCAATTAAAAATTGATTAAAAAAAATGAAAGAGAATAGTAACAGAGACTAGTAGTGATAGAAGGGAAAGGAAGGGAAAGGAAAGGAGGAGAAAAGGTCAAAAGGAGGCGCTTTTTGTGTAGGAGACCGACTATCATGTATTTCCCTGTGGGAGACAACACGGGTGTTACTGTGCAGCCCAATTTGGCATTTCGCGTGGCGAAATCGTGGCCGCCGGTGACGTTTACTTCTTGTTTATATAGGACTGACAAAACCCTAATTTTGACATTTATTTGGCTTTTAATGAATGACTAGTGATTTTGACCGCGCAAAGTTTAATGATAAAATTAAAATCTTCCTTTTTAAAAATTAAATGGAGATAGAGTAGTACACTAATTGTGAGAACTATTTTTTTTACTAACATCTATGAACATGCGTTGCACGTTAATAATGATACGTGATGATTTAAACATTTATTTATATGAATGAACAATAAAATTTAATAAATAAATAAAAATTATGTATAATAATACACCAATCGTCTAAATGCCAAAAAATATTACTACATTAGCATAATACATGAATTTAAAATAAAAGGACATCATCAAAACTTACACAAATAATCAATTTTGTCATGTTAGTTGGATAATTGTATATTATAGTTTTAAAGTATTTAATGTGATGGTATCTTAACGAACACTTCTTTTTGGACAATATTTTTTTGTGTATGTTTCCTCTTAAAGCTTTGGTTGCTCTGCCTTAACCAGAACTCCTGTTGTCGATCTTGATATTTCTCTTGAAAGTGAAACATAGAGTTGTTCGTGCAAGAAAATATATTGCGATAAATATAGTCCAATATTTAGGAACTTTGTACTTTATTATTATATTTGCAAAACATAAACATACTAAAAATTATTTTCACACAAATTTAAAAGGATATTGCTTAGTTTTGGAAGACAAAAATTGAATTCAGGGATAAGAATATACTTAGAAGCACATACTAGTATCATAATTTTTGCATGTATGACGTTATTGTCAAAACTTCTATATACCATCTGTGTGCTATTACATAAGTTATTCGGCGTATCTAACTTTTTCAGTAGCATGACGGGCATATTTTCTTCAAAATCAACCTATATACAATGGAAGATTAATTTTAACTTAGTCTATTATATAAACGGTGACTAACATACGTAAGAAATAATAAACTTGGCAACAAACATATATGGTAAAAGGTCATTTGGTATTAAAGTATTTAAGTATTCTTCTTGGTAATAATTATTGGTACCATTTTCTGCTGAGTCAGAAATAGAAAAACACTTTGTTTTTACTATAAAATTTTGCAATCAACTTTATATTTAGTTGATCAACATATTCATTTCTGCTAGCTAAGATATTTTTTTAATTATATCATGTGATTTGCACAAATTACGTTTTAATCTAATAATAGAAATATTTCTCTTATTAAATGCACTATTATTACCATTGGGATTGATAACCAAGTGTTCAGGAAGAACCAAATCATCTTTTATTGGATGCTCTTCTTCGTTTCTGACACAAAGCAAGAAGACAGTGAATACTGGATCTGTTCTTTCTTACTTTATATTTCTTGTCAGTTGAAACTTTTTCATTTGAGGCCAGAAGTATAACTTTGGAAAGCTAGCTTTACACTGCTTTTGTCGATTTTAGAACTACTGGTAGTACTTGACATAAATCACATCCCAAACCATAAATATTTCACCAAACGGTTCATTAATATCCAATATATCTCTAGAACTCCGGACAATTATTTCGATCATTTGGCACTTAGCTATAAGTGTTTCATCCCATATTATCAATTTTGCTTTCCTTATAAATTTAGCACCATTACTCCGCTTTGATATATTTGTGATGGTTATTTAAGTTATTTGAAGATTTATATCAAATCTAAAGTGGGTGGCCTCACAATAAAATCGTTGTTGGTACACCACTTGCTATTATTGCTAACAGTGCCATGCCTCTTGATATGATATTTACAAGTAATGCATGACATGAAAATATTATTTCGATTTTGCTGGAGGCAACTGCAAAAAATAATCTCATTATAGCAGAGTCGACTCTTTATAATATAGTCCTGAAAGCTAGTTCTTGTTTAGGATTTAGTTTTGATTGTACTTTCTCAGACACTTACATAGCATTGTGATTCTTAATAATATACTAACCTTATTACTTTGTGTTCTAACGCTCTTTTAATGGAATAAATTTATGTACCCTAAGATTTTTTTAACTTGAATAAGAATTTTACTCATGTGATGAATTTAAAAAATAATTGAATTGAATTCTCTTGCTAAATAATTAATTATAAGATTTAATTATTTGGTTTTAACATAAAAAATAATTTATTCTATGTTGATTCAAATCTTAATATTAGTTCATCTTGTTTTGAATATTTAATCCTAATTATAATTTTGTCTACCATAAATTTTATTTTCAAAGAGTAAAGGATTGATATGACATTTCACTTTAAGATCTTTATATTTGTAGAATCATTAGTGCTATTGACTCTTACCAATATTTTTTTCTCTTTCTCACACATATATATTCTTAAATATTTTCTTAGTTGTTGTTTAATAATTGGGTATTTTTCAATATTATACGAAAAATTGATTAAAAAAATATTATTAGAGTAAAAAAATAGTTCAAATATAATATAAAAAAATATTATCATGGGGGTATTTTTTATCTCAATTTCAACTCTTTATGCAGTCCAATTAATATTACTTTTATTTTTTTTAGTATTGGATATTATGGAGTGGTAATGTATTGCCAATACGGAGGATTCTTATGAAATTAATTTTATTAAACCTTACTACATATTTGTAATAATAATCTAATAGACAAAATTTTATTAATTTAAAATCTTAAATATTAAAAATTAGCATAGAAGATATTGTAGTCCAAAAAATAGATTATTGCAATTATATCCTCTTCCTATGAGTTCTTCCGTTTAATAATTTAGGACTATTTTAGTATATTAATATTGTATTTATGCTTTTATAATAATATAAGATCTCATTTTTTTAAATGAATTTGGACAATAAAATACATTCTCAAGTTAAATTAATAATAGGACATTATAATACGTTTTCAGATTAAATTTGTAATAGAAATTTAAGAAGTATTATCCTAAAAGTAATAGGATTACATGACTAAAGATATTTACTTGTTCAATTTTATATGAATTAGACAGCCCGAAAGTAATTATATTAATACGATTCCTAAAGGTAATTATATAGAATTCCTAACGTATAGTATCATGTCCTAAAACTAATATGATTATAAGACTAATATCTAGAATTCCGATTATGTCCTTTTATTATGAATTATTATGCTTAATATTATAAGGTTATTTTTGTAAACCGATATTGTATTCATGTTTTTATAATAATATAGATATTGTACCATTTGTTAGTAAAAATAGTATTGAAGGAAATTACTTATTTGACAAATTTCATTTGTTAGAGAAATGTACTCTACATTTCCAATGATTTTTATTTCATATATACAGCAACTTCACTACTTATAAACCAAGAAGAAATGAGATGGGAGCCAAAGAAAAAAGAAGAAGAAATGAGATGGGAAACAGAAAAAAAAAAAACGGAGGAGAAAGGAAAAGCATGTTACTCCTCTTAAAAGATAATGATGGATGCAACAATTATCATCGACCTGCAAATGACAACACACTTAAAGGTATAAAAAAAAAAGAAAAAAAAAGAAAGAAACACAAAAAACTAACCGGAAACCTCAAACAAAGATCAAAAGCACAACATTTTCAACAAAAATCAATGAAAGTTGGAAACCAAAAAAAAAAAAGAAAAGAAGAGAAATAACAATTGATATTGTAATTTTAAGTATTTGTAGTTGGAGAAAAATGTGCGGCAACTGGACATGTCTAATATAGAGTTAGCTTTTAAAAGACACCTTCATTGGGAAGGAAATGTAACCGCTACAGGAAGATGCAAAGGTCCGGTGATAAAGTATAAGATTTTAAAGTGACGTTTCAGTTCCTTTTTTGATGTTCAGACAAATGGTAGAAATGAGAAAAAAGAGAAATATGATTCCTGGATGGTAAGAGTTGCCACATTACTTTTATTTATATATATATATATATATATATATATATATATATATATATGTTATAAAATAAAGACTATAAAAGAAATAAACTGAAGACAAGTATAGAAGGAGATTGATATTTTATTCAACTTCAAATTCATGTACATAATGAACTGAAAACTCCTTTATTTATAGAAGAAAGGAAGCAGCTGCGAGGCTTTTCAGAAAGCAGCTGCAAGGCTTTTCTTTAGCTGCTTGTAAGTTGTCTGCATGAGCTGCTTGCAACCTGCCTGTTTAATAAGAAGCTGTTGCAAATCATTTCATTGAGCTGCTTGCAACCTGCATGCATCAGCTGCTTGTAGATAAACTTCAACAGAGTACTAAATGGATAATCTTCTTCAGGAAGATTATCTATAATGGAGTAATAAATGAACATCCACAATATAATTATTTTCATAACACTCCCCCTGGGATGTTCATTAAAAGATAATGTGCCTCATTAAAACCTTACTAGGAAAAAACCTTGTGGGAAAAAATCTTAGTGAAGAAAAAAGAGTACACATATTTAGTAATACGCATTGCTAGCTGCCTCATTAAAAACCTTATAAGGAAAACCCTGCGGGATAAAACCTTAGTAAGGAAAAAAGAGTACATCGCGTATTTTACTCCCCCTGATGAAAACTTTGTTTCAAATATTTAAGTCTCCGCATTCTAATCTTGTATACCATCTTCTCAAAAATTGAAGTTGGTAAAGATTTAGTGAATAAATCTGCTGGATTGTCACTTGAACGGATTTGTTGCACATCAATATCACCATTTTTCGAAAGATCATGTGTATAGAATAATTTTGGTGAAATGTGCTTCGTTCTATCTCCTTTTATAAATCCTCCCTTCAATTGGGCTATGCATGCAGCATTGTCTTCGTATAAAATTGTGAGACTTTTATCACATTCCAACCCATATTTTTCTCGAATAAAATGAATCATTGATCTCAACCATATGTATTCCCTACTTGCTTCATGAATAATTATTATCTCAGCATGATTTGAAGAAGTAGCGATTGCTTTGTGAAGCGCCATGATATGACAATACCTTCACATGTAAACGCATACCCGATTTGAGATCGAACTTTATGGGGATCGGATAAATAACCTGCATCTGCATAACCAACAAGATCTGCACTACCTTTGTTAGCATAAAACAAACTCATATCAAGAGTTTCCTTTAAATATCGCAATATATACTTAATCCCATTCCAATGTCTCCGTGTAGGAGAAGAGCTATATCTTGCTAGTAAATTAACAGAAAATGCTATGTCAGGCCTTGTAGCATTAACAAGATACATAAGTGCATCAATTGCACTGAGATAGAGTATTTCAGGACCAAGGAGTTCCTCATCCTCTTCTGGAGGTCAGAACAGATCCTTATTCACTTCAAGTTATCGAACACCCAATTGGTGTACTTAATGGGTGCGCTTTGTCCATGTAAAAATGTTTTAAAATCTTTTCTGTATAGACAGATTGATGGATAAAGATCTCGTCTGCTAAATATTCAATTTCCAGACTAAGACAAAGTTTTTCCCTTTGGAACTCTTCTGGAGTTCCTATGATATTTATGCCATTAACATAAACAACAAGTATAACAAACTATGATGTTGTTTTCTTTGTAAAAATACATGGACAAATGCCTTCATTTACATAATCTTCATTCATCAATTCAGTGAGGCGATTATATCACATGCGCCCAGATTGATTTAAACCGTACAAAGATCTTTGTACTTTGATTGAATGCATTTCTTGATGCTTTGAACTATATGCTTCAGGCATTTTAAATCCTTCAGGGATCTTCATATAGACTTAATCAAATGAGTCATATAGGTTATGCCTTGCATTTAGATGGCATGACATCTTCAGGTGTCTGGACTACAGGTCCGATCCTCATAATCTTTTACAATATTGTACACTATATTATATTAAATATATCGTCGACGATCATTTCATATCGGTTCGCAAGCGACATAACTTGTTGAGATCTCATCACTTTCTTTATTTTCAGGTACCTGAACTTCTTTCGGAATTTCATGAAATATTATGTCGTGGGCTCTTCAAGAGCTTATTTCCTCCTTATTATGATTATTTTGATTATTTGCTCCTATTCTTTTCAAGGATTATTACCTTTGGAACCGATTGGTCTACCACGCTTCATGCGTATAGTAAACTCTATCCTTCAGGGACTTAATTTTAATAGGAGCATTTGCAGTTGAAATATAATATTTAATTTTGGATCAGCAAATGCTTCTGGCATTTGACTTGAATTATCTTCTAAGCGAGGATCATATTAATGATAATTCAATTCATATAGCATATTTTTCAACTGTTTTATTCCATCCCCCAAATGTTAGAAAAACTAACATATATCCCAAATCTTCTTTGGAAAACATATCTTTGTGTATTGTGGTAGAGAAATTAATCATATACCACATATCAAAAGTTATTAGATAGTAAAAATATTTGGTTTCTGATCCTAAACCAATTGTGAGGGGATGGCTTATTATATTTTGTTGGTCTGATGCATACAAGTACTGCTGTATGCAATTTAGAAAATTTTAGACCAACACATGAGGCTTTGTTCTTATAAGTAATAGTTTAGCCATTAATAGGAGGTATTCAATGTTAAACTAGCTTGAATATAAACCAGCATCATCAAGATGAATTATCTTGATTTCATAATCTGAAAATTATGCTCTTAATTGAGAAAGACAATTTCAAATGTCAAACTGCAGGTTGATAATAAACATACATGTAACCATCTTATATATGCATCTATAAGTGGTTCACATGATAGGTGAATGAGCTCATATTCACCTTTTATATATTTCAGAATTCGGGGATTTTAGTCCCAACTTTAGTTGGCATAATCAAGTTATTACGAGAACAAGCAACACAAGAGAATTCTTGAACAATCTTCTAGTTCTTCAGTATATGCTTATCTGAATTCTCAAATAGCTCATTTAAAAATGGCAAATGAAATCTTAAAGTTTATCATGATATGTGCTATCTCTAAGTAAACTTCTGGTTTACTATGGCATAAACTTTTGCATCAGTAAACTTCTGATTTACTGTGGCTATTTTTGTATCAGTAAATTTTTGATTTACTGTGGCTGCTTTTGCATTAGTAAACTTCTGGTATACTGTGATACATGATGTAGTACAAATTTGAAGAATAAGGCGGGTAACTTTTCACATACATATTTACCTTATATGATTGTGGAAACGTGAAGATTTTCAATCTTTCAATCATTTGTAGTCTCAATATGATAGCCATTTGTATCAGTAAACTCCGGGTTTACTACATCATATGTTTTGACCATAATCATATAATAAGAATGACATATTTGTATATAAGCTCTCCGAGAGCCTTCATTTATTATCCACAATCTAATATTTATTCTACACTACTGGTGTCATGTGTCTTCTAGACAAACCATTAGCTCTTCAGGAGTTGTTGATACATTTTGTACTATCAAATATTGCTCAGACACTTCTGGTATCATGAGAGAAAATCATAATCAAATAAACTATATAAAATAATTATTTAAGCACAAGAAAACACATCTTCATAATATTTTCCTACTTCAGGAGAAAATTTTAATCGTTTTACTACTTCATGAATAATTTAAAATACGAAATATTGAGTATATATTCTATCAATCATATTACCTCTTCTGGAGGTGAATTATGATATCTTTACACTTAAGTGTGTGTTCATATTTACAAGCTTTATTAATATTGTCACATTCACTTCTGGGAATTAATCAATATTTATCAAAGTTCTCATCCTTCAGGGAATGGAACATAATTATCTAAACGTGCAAAATCACATCAAATTGTGATGCTTCGAACTTCTTTTAAGATAATGCTACTGCAGGAGCAAATCGAGGCATTCATGTAATATAGAGAATATTTCTCTAGCTTATCTTCAATTGTAACCATAAAAAGCCTAAATTACTACTTCTGGTGGTCATAGGCATATACCACTTCTGGTGGTTAACAAAATTTTGTTATAATGAGATATACGAAATATTGCCACTTTTGGTGGTCGTACTTTACTAGAGTTCAAGTGAACCATAAAATTAAGTCATAGCAACACTTAGAAACTATTGCCACTTCTGGTGGCTATATATTTCTTACAAACTCCCATGCGTAGCCATCGATAAAGTTGAAAATAATAAATCATGGTCTCTTCTCGTAATATTGTTCTTTAGGTATAAATTTATGGCATGAACTGCCAAGTGAACCAATTAGGCTCCTTAGGACCAATGAACAAAAATTATACTGTTAGTAGCAAAAAAAACAACAACATATATTTGATATGAAGGAAGTACTAACCTTTTGAGTAGAATTTTTAATGATGGCAATTGGATCTGATTTATAGCCATAGACTTTTGCCAACTCAATTCAACGAATAGTTAGTGCTAAGCAATATATGAAAGTGTAAAAATTAATGTCACAAGTCCTTTGCTACAAACCTAAGTGAGAACTGATGCTTTTGGATAAGGATAAGTACGGTAATACATCTTTCAAAGTAAGTGCTCAAGACAGAGTTTCGTGCTGATAACGTGTTATAAAATAAAGATTATAAAAGAAATAAATTGAAGACAAGTATAGAGGGAGATTGATATTTTATTCAACTTCAAATTCATGTACATAATGAACTGAAAACTCCTTTATTTATAGAAGAAAAGAAGCAACTGCGAGGCTTTTCAGAAAGCAGCTGCAAGGCTTTTCTTTAGCTGCTTGTAAGCTGTCTGCATGAGCTGCTTGCAACCTGCCTGTTTAATAAGAAGCTGCTGCAAATCATTTCATTGAGCTGCTTGCAACCTGCCTGCATCAGCTGTTTGTAGATAAATTTCAACAGAGTACTAAATGAATAAGTTTTTTCAGGAAAATTATCTATAGTGGAGCAATAAATGAACATCCACAATATAATTATTTTTATAACAAGATAGATATATGTTAATATTAACTTATTATTAAGCAACCAAATGACGAAGGACAAGCATCTTCTAGTGCAATCTGGCGGGCTTCAGTTAAATGACCCGGGGGATTTGGAAGGAGGTTGAATAGGGACAAAATAAAAATGATATAGTGATATGCACTCCTAAATTCTTTTACTTAGTAAAAGTTTAAATAGGTGTTGGAAAAAAGATTTAAATAGATGAAAATCTTTATTTAATAAAAAGTCTAAAAAGCAATTATCTAATAATAAGGAGAATAATATACTTCATCTTAAATTTATTAATTTAACTAGCTTCATTCTACAACCAAAGAGTGTGATGAAATGAATTAAATCTATACCATCAGTCAAAGTTCTCACCTTAAGCTTTGCAAATGGAAAAATTCTCTTTTTGTGGATCCTATGGGAAATAAATTCAAACTATTAATTTTTTTTTCTTTGTTGATAACAAGAGCTGATATTATATTAAGAAAAAGACATGAAGTAAAGGTTACATAGAGGAGACTGAACGTGCAGTTTCAGTCCCCGTAGAGTCTGAAAGTAAAGACAGTAAGGTAAAGGGAGGAGGGTTCTCAAAAATCATAACATTGTGATGTACGGTAGTAGTCTTGTCTTTGCCAAATCTGCATTGACATCCCTAAATGTGTGTTGGACATCTCGCATATCAAGTTCAGTGATCATTGATTCGCATGCATTCAAAATGTATGAGTATTTTTGAATTGCCTGTTGTTAGTAGGATAAGTAGTACCTGGGAATCTGTTTTCACCATGAGAGGTAGTAGGTGATCGGTAATTCAAACTATTAATGTCACTGTAACGACCCAATCGATCGTTTTGCTTTCTAGATCCCCGTTCTCCTAAATAAGACTCTCGTATGTACTTTTACTGTTTTATAACTTGCGGGGATGGTTGGTTCGGGTTTGAAGGGTTCGGGTTGAAATCGGAACACTTAATTCCTTAACTTTGGCTAAAAAGGGCTAAGTTTGACTTGAGTCAACATTTTAAGTAAACGACCTCATAACCGGGATTTGACGGTTCCAATGGGTTCGTATGATGATTTTGGACTTGGGTGTATATTCGGATCGGGTTTTGGATGACCTAGGGCTGGCAAGCGGGCCGGTCCCGGACCAAAACGGGCCAAGTGGGCCGGTCCAAACGGTCCGGGGCCCGTCCCAAATTAAACGGGCCAAACGGTCCCGGGCTAAATGGGCTTTTTGTAGGGACCGGCCCGGGACCGGGACCGTTTGGTCCCGGGCTAAACGGGCTAAGTGGGCCTAACATATATATATATTTTTTTAAATTAAATAGATATTAGAGACAAAAGGATGTTAAAAAAAATATCTAAGGCAATGCTTTGTAAATTTTATTATAGAATTGTGACCTAAATTTTATTTAACATCCTAAATTTTAATATTCAATATTTAATATCGAATATATATGGTAAATAAGATGTGTATATATATATATATATATATATATATATATATATATATATATATATATCGATATAAGATGTATATATAGTATACATCTTATATAAGATGTATATATAGCTTATCGAATATAGCTTATTACTTATATATATATACTATATATACATCTTATATCGATATACTATATATACATCTTATATACTATATAAATGAGAGGGGGGTTAAATGACTATTTTATAAATAGCAAACGGCTATATTTTAACCTACATGCATTCAAAATGTATTCACCGTGATCAAGTTCAGTGATCATCAAGTTCAGTGATCATCATTGGAATTGCCTGTTGTTAGTAGGATAAGTACCTGGGAATCGGTTTTCACCGTGAGAGATAGTAGGTGATCGGTAATTCAAACTATTAATGTCACTGTAACGACCTAACCGATCGTTTTGCTTTCTAGATCCCCGTTCCCCTAAATAAGACTCTCGTATGTGCTTTTACTGTTTTATAACTTGCGGGGATGGTTGGTTCGGGTTTGAAAGAGTTCGAGTTGAAATCGCAACGCTTAGTTCCTTAACTTTGGCTAAAAAGGGCTAAGTTTGACTTGAGTCAATATTTTGAGTAAACAACATCAGAACCGGGATTTGACGGTTCTAATAGGTTCGTATGATGATTTTGAACTTAGGTGTATGTTTGGATCGGGTTTTGGATGACTCGGAAGTATTTCAGCGCTTAATAGTGAAAGTTGGCACATCGAAGGTATTAGAGTTCTTTAAATTTGGTTTGGAATAGGATTTGGTACTATCGAGGTTCGTTTGGGATGCCGAGCCTAGGAATAGTTCCGTATGGTGATTTAAGACTTGCACGCAAAATTTGGTGTCATTCCGAGTAGTCTAAGTATGATTCAGCGCGTTCGGAGCGAATTGAAAACTTGAAGTTCATAATTTGACTCAATTTGGTTTTAGGGTGTGATTCTTAGTTTGGTTATTGTTTTACGCATTTCGTGAGTTCAAACAGGCCCATATTATGTTTATGGACTTGTTGGTGCATTTGGATGGGGTCCCGAGTGGCTCGGGTGTATTTCGGACCGCCCGGAGCTAAGTTGGAAATATCAGATTTTTCAGTTCTGAGTTCCTTCTTCGCGAACGCGGAAGGACCCTCGCGTTCGCGATGAAGGATTTGGGGTAGTGGGGCTGGAGGTTTTTTTCCTTTCGCGTTCGCGTACGCAAGGCCGCGTTCGCGGAGGCCTGGGCTCTTTTGCCTTTGCATTCGCGATTGGCAGGCCGCGTTTGCGTAGAGGCCCGGGCCTGGGCAACCCAGTTGCCCTATGCGTTTGCGTGTTGGGTCTCGCGTTCGTGAATAGTAGGCGGCCCAGTGCACCGCGTTCGCTTGGCTCCTCTCGCGTTCGCATAGAGCCTTTTTTTGGGCTCCTCAGTTTTACTTTTGCGATCGCGAGAGCTTGGCTACAATCGCGTATAAGGACCACTAGGCTGAATCATTTTTAAAAACAGGACTTAGACCATTTTGAGTTCATTTATTGCACACTTGGGCGATTTTGGAGCTTTAAAGAGAGGGGTTTCAACCTAGCTATTGAAGGTAAGTAATTCCTACCCAATGTAAGTTTAATACATAGATTATAGGTAGATTTTTACATATAAAATTATAAAAATTATGGGTTTAGTTGAAAAATCTAGGTTTTAAAAAAAAATGAGATTTAACCACGAAAATAATTATGGTATTGGGTAAAAATTATATATTTGAGTTTGTGAGGTTATGGGTAATATTTATCTTCAAAAATTTTCGAAATCCGGGCATGTGGGCCCGAGGGTGAATTTTAGGAATTTTTCAATTTAGGTTGGGTAATTACTCTAATAGTTAAATTATGAACTTTTGAACATATATTGATAAATTTATATAATATTTGACTAGTTTTGGATTGTTCGGCACCAAGTTGAGTCTTTAGAATAAATTTGTGGGCCGAAAAGTGAGCTTTGAGACGAGGTAAGTCTCTTGCCTAACCTTGTAAGAGGGAACTCATCCCCTTAGGTATATTGTTGTTGTGAATTACTCGTGTGGGGAGCTACGTACGCACTAGGTGACGAAAGTCCGTGCGTAGTTATATTTCATGAGTTGTTCGGGTAGTCTAGAATTTACATCATGCTTTGTTTGTACTGTCATGTTTATTATGCATAATAATTGCCTTAATAGAGCTGAGATGAGGGATTGTGAGGTTGAAATTTTCCAAAGTTGAATTTCTTATTTTTGGAAAGAATTTAAGAATTATATAATAACTTTGAGAAATCCATGCCCACTCGCGTCGCAAGTATTTTCGTGAGCGAGGTAAATTCCTTTACTCTCATGGGAGCGGGCCGTTCGCCTCGGCAAGTTAATAGATGCATCTATGGTTCGTGTCGTTCGACCATCGGCAGTGCACACAGTATATATATATATATATATATATATATATGTGTGTGTGTGTGTGTGTGTGTGTGTGTGTGTGTGTGTGTGTGTGTGTGTATTTTGGATCGGGCCATATGACCTCGGCATAAATTGTGCGTAATAATACTTGGAGCCCAATTATACATGATATCGTTTTATTGGCTTGAGAGGTTACAATTGTTAAATGATGAAAATTGATTTGGGATTTACTATTAGTGAAAGAATTGCTATTTACTGCTTGTTATTGAGCTCTCATTATCATTTACATAGCCCATGCTTATATAGAATTTTCGGTATTTTATTGTTAGCCCATAGTAAGTGTCGGAGTCGACCCCTCGTCACTACTTTTTCGAGGTTAGACTAGATACTTACTAGGTACATGTTGTTTATGTACTCACGCTATATTTCTGCACTAACCGTGCAGGATCTGAGACAGGTGTATCTGGTTCACCCCGACGCGCACTCCTGATACTCCGAGACTTTGCGGTGAGCTGCCTTCCGAGCCCGTTCTGCAGCATCCGAAGTCTTTTCTTTTGTATTTGCTTTCTGTCTACTTTATTTCAGACAATAGCTTAGTATTTTTATATACTCTACTAGTAGCTCATACACTTATGACAACAGATCTTGGAGATTATGCTAGTAGACACTTAATAATTTTTGAGTATTTATTTCGTCACATCTGTCCTTATAATTGGTTGCTCTTTAATTTATAAAATTTCTCACTTCTTACTTATCTAATAATTAAAAATCAACTATTTCTAAATTGTTAAAAGGAACAACTACAGGGTTAGTTCACTATTGGCTTGTCTAGCTATAACGTTGGGCGCCATCACGACTTATAGGAGAAATCGGGTCGTGACAGTCACCATGTCAGTTGAAATACAAAATGGATAAAGCCAAAAACAATTCTTTTGTGACAATTCTCATCCATAAATAGCCTTGCAAAAAGGTACTTATAATGTTACATAAAACATTTCATTGTTACGTACCAGACCAAACTAACAATATTAAGTTGAATGTGCACAAGTTCAATGGATAATATGACTTCTCTTTCTTAATGGTTGCTAATGCTTTCGGATAAAGGAACCCAATAAAACCAACGCTACTAAGGATTTGGTGCGGCGATGTTCGGGAGATTGAACTGATATTGCAGTCTGCAGATTAGATTGTTTTGGGATTGAAAATAATCATGCTTCATGCCAAAACCAAAATACAAACACCGAAAAAAATGATACACCATAAACAATTGACATGACCAGTATTTCTTTGGCAATATGGCGTGAAAATGACAAAAATTGCTCCTTATAAGTAGTATCTTAAGTATACTTCTGAGCACGTTTGATTTCCTAGGTTTGTGTAAATATTTTCCTCTCGGCCTATTATTTAACAAATTATGACTATCGAATTTAACAAAAATTATGAAAAACCATAAATGTAATCATAAAAGTCTTGCCAAATTCTAGAAACTTCCGAAAACAATTGCACCCGACATAAAAAATAGACAATAAATAGCAAAAATTACACCTCCATTAATTCTTTCTTTCACAATTCTCAATAAAATCTAACGGTGTCAAAGTTCGTTAAATACTAACGGAGACCAAAAATGATACTTACAAACTTAAAAGACAAAAAATACTCAAAAGTATACTTAAGAGGCTACTTTAAACATAGCCCAAACATAAGAGGTCATTTTTATCATTTTCTCCTAATAAGTTCTGTTCGATCCGTTTAAAAAAACATGGAGTGGAAAAGCAGTAAATGGGTATGGGGCGTAGATGACAGTGCACCATAATTCTACTTCGCCTTCACAATTACTGATAATATAGAAGATACGAGCTCAATCAAAGGATTTGTCGATGGAGGTTAGGGCTTCTAGATGTTTCCTATCGGAGAGAGAGAGAAACGAGGCAGTGAAATAAGAGAAATGACCGGCCAATCCAATACAGTTGGGCCTAAGACTATTTATACTTCACCAGACCCGGTCCTCAATGTTTACAAACTAACACAACAATATTGAGACTAAGCTATTAAATCTGGCTAACTCTAATATAATACAAAGAATGGCTATCTATACAAGACTTCTATTTACAGAATAAATAAAAAAATGGGCCAACTCAAGTGTTTTGCTTTGGAGGCCCAACACCCCCCTTCAAGTTGGAGGGGGAAACCACCTTCAACTTGCCTAGAAAAGTATGATGAAGGACCCCAGGCAGCGGTTTGGTGAAGACATCGGCAAGTTGGTTGGAGGTGGAAACATGGGATGACTAGAGGAACCACTCAGCTAACTTGTTTCTGATGAAGTGACAATCCACTTTGATATGCTTTGTACGCTCATGGAACACCGAGTTCTTCGCAATATGAAGAGCTGCCATGTTATTACAAAAGACAGAAACAGGGACTGTTAGATCATGTAACAGTTGAGACAACCAAACTAATTCAACCACCACATGACGAACAACTCGATATTCAGCTTTAGCGGATGATAGAGAAACCACATGCTGCTTTTTGGACTTCCAGCCAACAAGACTGTCTCTCAAGAAAATACAATAGTCCGAGACAGATTTGCGAGTGTCAGGGAAAGAGGCCCAATCACTATCAGTATAAGCCTTCACAGAGAAATCAAGATTGTTAGAGTAAAATAAACCAAAATCAAGTGTGCCCTTAAGATACCGGAGCAGGTGGAGAGCAGCAACCATGTGAGGTATCGTGGGAGTGTGCAAAAATTAGCTCAAATGTTGAACCCCAAAACAAATGTCAGGTCGAGTATGAGTTAAAAGAACACCATCACGGAAAGCAGTAACCTTAATGCCCAGGAAATAGTGTAGAAAACCCAAGTCTTTAATTTTAAACTCATCATCTAGAAAATGCTTTAAAGCTAAAATTTCAACCAAATCATCACCTGTGAGGATGATAACATCAACATAGACCACTAATATCACCAAATTACCTGGAGACCCTTTGAGGAAAAGGGAGTAGTCATTGACGAAATGATGGTATCCTCTAGAATAAAGAGCATCGGATAACGTGGCATACCATTGTTTAGAGACTTGACGCAACCCATAAAGTGATTTTTTCAGATTATAAGCCAAAGGGGCAGAAGAAGGAGAAGAAACAGAGAGGCCAGGAGGTAATCTCATATAAACCTCTTCATCTAAGTCACGATGAAGAAAGGCATTATTGACATCAAGTTTAAATAAAGACCAATTCTTTTTAACAGTAACAACAATCAAGCACTTAACAATAGACATTTTTACAACAAGTGAGAAAGTCTCATTGAAATCCACTCCCTCAACCTGTGTGTCCCCTCTAATAACAAGCCCAGCCTTGTATTTTCAACCTTACTATTAGCTTTGTATTTGATCTTATAGACCCATTTGTAACCAATAGGTTTCTTACCCTTGGGAAGCTCAACAATATCCCAAGTGTGATTTGCTTCCAAAGTTTCAAACTCGTTTCTCATGGCATCTTGCCAAGCTGGGATATGGGTTGCCTGGGAATATGTATATGGTTCAAATTCTACTAGCTGAGAAGAGGAACAAGAAAGGGAAGTGGGCAGCTTGTAGATGTAATCCCTTAAGTAAGAAGGATGCGTATGAGGTCTATCAGATTTTATAAGGGGAATAGAGGGTGGTGTGATCCATGTCCAATCTGCACTCAATAGTGAGTGAAAACGATCGTTAGAAGAATAGTACCCAACAAGAGTCGGGGTCGATTTCCACAGGGAGTTTAATATGGGTGTTAGGGGTATACACTTGACGAGAGCATATGGAACAACTAAATTGCACTTCCAAACAAACTGTTTTGATTTCTACTTCTAAATTAACTCTAATAATTATAAGCTAAAGGGAATAAACTAGAAAGCAAATGATTATTTTTGTTATTTTTCCAATTGGTTAAAAAGCCTAAGGATGTGACCTTAACCTAGGTATTTGCCTAATGGGTTAAATACGTTAATACTTATTTTATTGATCGGGGTGTATTATAGCTCTCAACTCTAAGTTACCCACTCAATACATCTCGGTCAATGAGTGATTTTGCCCAATTTAGCTTTCTCAAGCCCAAATGGGTATCAAGCCAAATAGTTGATATGAGCTCAAGTCGGGTTCTCACTATCTCTAGTTCAAACCCTTTAATTAGGCTAATCAAAATCTTAATTCACCCAATTTTCCTAGACTAGGTACCTTTTTCTTAAGTAAGAACCAAGTCAAATAGGCATGAATCAATATTTACAACAATTAATTCTAAAATTAAAGCATAAACAAGGCTAAATAATCAACACCCAATCATAAACAAGCATTAAATTAAATACCCATAAGGTTTACACACTAGGGTTGGGTCACAAACCTAGTACGAGTCTAGCTACTCATAGTGGAAAATGAAGAAAACAAAGAAGAAATGCTAATTAAACTCATAATCTAAGATTAAAATGATAAAATATGATGTTTAAATCCCAAAATAGTCACAAACTTCGTAAAATAGCAAAATACAACAGCTACAACAACTCAAACTTCGAAACTTGACCTAAAAATGTGATTCTCGTCTATTTATAGTGGCCCAAAATTCGCTGACTAAAATGCCCCTCAGGAGGTTCTGCGGCCGCACAATTCCATGTGCGGTCTGCAAATTGCTTCAGCTTGCATGGACTTGGAATCTGCAGCCGCACAATTTGATCTGCGGCTGCAATGTAGCTTCTGCGGCCGCATAATTCTTGTGCGGTCCGCACTTCAGGCAAGGCTTCAAGTCTTGGTCATTTGCACACTCTCTGAATTTTGAATTCTTTACCAATGCAAACCTTGTTCTGTGATCGCACAATTCATGTGCGGTCCACACATAAGGATTCAGTGCCTGCTGAGCCTCGTTGAAAAGATTTGGCACATCTACCTCGTTAATCTTTACTTTGTCTTCCTCAGTTACCAAGGAACGAAGATAGCTAGCCACTCCGACTGGCCCAGACAACATGTTGGTATCCGCCACCACCGTGAACATGACCGTCTTCTTTCGCTCAAAGTCCACACTCGGGGCCAGAAACTGCTTCTCGAGTTTTGAACTCGAACTCGGCCCACCTTCTCCCAGTTGCACGACCTTTTTCAGGATCTCCAGGTGGCCAAAGCCAGAGTAATCCTCCAGCATGTCGACGTCGACACCCTCAAAAAATGAGTTAAGGGCATCATCCATAGCCCAGGACGCGTCAGTTGGTTTCTTTTCAGCATCCCGAGCTTCAATTAAAGTGGCCTCTAAATGGGGCGGTGATTCTTGAATGTGGATGATGAAATCATCTTCAGGAACAACAGTTCTCGGGACCAGAGGGGCTTCTTGCGAAGCATCAGCCACACATTCTTCTTCGGTCCCCCGAGTTAAGTAGGATTCAGCCCTACCAACTCGTGAATGACGAACTCCATGTCCTCGTCATCGTCAAGAAAATCTTTGGGCCGATGAAGAGCTTCGAAATTCGGGACCCGGGCACTTGAAGACGTTTTGGTGCTCTTTCTGACCCTGAGCACAATCATTTTCCTCTTCTTGGCCTTGGCTGGAGCATTTGAGGAGTCGGGGGATCTTTTCTTCTTCTTTGTTTCTCCTCCTTCTTCGCAGCAGCTTCAACAACGGGCTATAAAGAAGCGGAGGGTTTTGTAGAAGGGGTCGAGGCCACGACATCGGCGATTTCCTAAAGTTTTGTGGTCTTAGGCAAACTATGAAAAAAGACTTAGTCATAACAATGACAGAATAAAAAATGACTCGGAGAAGGATTTACCCAAAAAAGAGGGGCACTCACCATGAGAACGAGCCTCCCACTTGCATTTGGAGATCTAACTCCACTCACGCTCGGGATAGGTTAGCTGCTTGCATATACCCTCGACCCACTCCCTAAAATGCCGGACCGTGTTGGGGACTTGGGGGACATCTACATGTCAAATAGAACATGTAATGAGAATGAAAAACAGACACAAGAAAATACTTTGACGACTTAAGGGGACGTAAATTTACGGTTTGAGATCCGCTTCTCGGGGAACGACATGAACTCGGAAGGAATAAGGTGCTCGGTCTTTATCTGAATAAACCTACCCTGCCAATCTCGGTCACTGTCTTCATCTATACAAAAGAAGGGAGCTTTCTTTGCCCGACGGGCAAGTTTGATTAACCCCCCTCGGAACATTCGGGGGTTATAAACTCAGAGCTTGTGATTAATCGTGAACTGAGGCTCCTCTGTATTGTTCGCAAAGTGACGGAGAAGGGTCACGATCCTCCAAAGGAGGGTGGACTTGCCTGAGGCAAATTCCGTACCTCTTGCAAAACTCTAGGACAATCGTATCAAAAGAACCAAATATGAAAGGATACGTGTAACACTTAAGTATCCTTCCACGTGCGTCATGATGTCATCTTCAGGACTGGAAATGACTATGTCCTTGCCTTCCCATTTACAGTCCTCTCGGACAGCTTCGAGTGTCTCCTCGGTAATGGAGCAAATGTAGCCCCACGCCTCCTCACCCCGATCCCCTTGTGCAGAGGCTTTTTCGACTTTAAAGTCATTATCTATGGAGCAACTGCTGAGGATTAAATCGGTAAGAGGAGGTCTCGGGGCTACTACCAGAGGCGCTGCCTCGGTGCCGGTGACCGAGGAAGAAGTCGTTGGAGCGGTGTTTTGGGGAACCGATTTTGAAGTCTTAGCCATCTTTGTCTGGGATATGAAGATTTGAAGGTTTGATATAAAGGCTTTAAGATTTGGTATGAAGATTTGAAGGTTTGGAGATGAGTTATGAAGGTATGAGGATGTGAAGAACAAATTATAAAAATTTGAAGGATTAGCGAACAGATGAGGGTATAAAAAACTCGAGGGTAACTCAATGAAATTCGAAATCAGAAAGTAAAAAAGTGAAAATAGACGAGAGCTTTTATAGGGAAAGAATAATGCATGCATGAAGTTTCATATTCGGTAACTGAGAAGATGATCAACTGGCGGCTGACGCGTGTTCAAAATCATAGCGACGTGACTGATGGGATGTTTCGGTTCGTCAACTTGCTTATGGTGTGCGAGAGAAGGAACCGGGGTCAATATGTCACTTCTCATCGCTCTTATAATCTACTCTCCGATAAGTGACGGGACTATCTGTGTACGGGTAAAATCGGAGGATAGAGTTACCCCCTATTTCCTGTTGAGGAAGCGAGGAACAACGTTATTCGTTACTAGCTCGAATGAGACCGAAGGTGCCCACAGATCAGAACCGAGAGCGGACGAATGATACGTCGGGAATCGAGCATGGGCCGAACCCGAGAAGAATCAAGCTCGAGCGAAACGAAGAATCGAGGGTAAAGGAAAGACGGTTAAAGAGGACAAACGGAGAGCCAAAATATCCGCCATTAGCAGGATATTGCGGCACGAATCACGCCGGTATTAACTACGGATCATGTATTCTTTGGAGAAAAGGGAGGGAAGGATTTTTATCTTATTTAGACTTGTATAAGGGTTAAAACTCCTCTACTATATAAAGAAGGGTACCTTTTTATTTTTTGGTCACTATTGGCACGCATATCAAAGCAATAAAGGTTATTCTGACTTTTAACAATTGTTTATAGTATCCTTCAATTCTTCATTGACTTAGCTGTATCCGAACTCCACCTCGAGGGCTCGGTTGTGGTCAATTGTCAACTTTTAAGCCTAACACGAGGCCTAATTATTTCAACATATTGGTTTGATTGTTTATTCTCATTTCATTTCAATTATTTACTGTTTTTAATCATTTATGTTAAATTAAACCACATAACCTTTAAACCGCGTATAAATTTAATTGTTATCCATTTTAAGGGTAAACACATATTTTACGATATCTTTTCTATTTGCAGGTTTTAGGAACTACTCCCTCCGTTTCAATTTAGATGGGTTAATTTGATTCGACACGAAGTTTAGGGAAAAAAAAGACTTTTGAAACTTGTGGTCTTAAAAGCTTAAGGGGTAAAAGCTTTATGGGGTCATGATATTTGTGTGGTTATAAAAGCTTCTCATTAAGGGTAAAATGAAGAGTTTAAAGTTGAATTATTTTCAAATTTAAAAATGTATCATTTATTTTGGAACAGACTAAAAATTAAAGTACCTCATCTAATTTGAAAGGAGGGAGTAGTTTATTGCTGCAGAGTGGTTATGATGTTCTTTTCATGTATCATTAGAGGAGCACTAATCGCTCGACTATAAAGACAGACGATTATAGTTAAACAAAATTCACGTACTTCCGTCAATTTTGAACACATAATTGTGTATTTGCCAATCCTGCCAAATCAATAGACTATTTCACATATTTGTGATTTGATTTGATTCATATTTGAGTTAAACGACTTTTAGGTTACTGTTTTTCGAAAAATTAAAATAGTTTTATTTTATGAGATATGTTTCCCTTCTATAAAATTGATAAATAAGTATAAGTTAAAGTACTAGTTACTTTTTGATCAGGAGCATGGGAGAACTAGCAATTAGAGAAATTTTCAAAAGCTCTTATCGGGTCTTTCTTTCAGAATTAGTAGAATTGAACTCTAAACTAGATTTTGTGGAATCATATTGAATATTTTACGATATATTTTGTACCTTGCTAAAAAATCGATCCTTATTTACCAATCATACATTGTCTAACCAAATCTAATTCTCTCTCGATACTCAAAAAATCCGATTCAGGAAGATTCTTCCCCCCAACTAACGAAGAGATCTTGGCGGAATTGTCACATATATCCCAGACACTTCATGGAAGTTTGAATCTTAATCATTCAGATCTCAGACATTAAGTGCGTTTGTTTTTAATTTCCGAATCTTAATCATTCAGATCTTAAACATTAAGTATTTTTTTACTTCACAATCACTTAATGAGTCTGAATATGTCTGTATGAATGCTATCATCAACATTCAATACTAACTGCCACCACCACCTACCATTATCCACTACCACTAGCACCATACTCAACCACCACCATCCTCAACCATAGCCGCCACCCCCACCCTATCCCCACCGCCATCATCCTCAGCCACAACCACACACTCATCCACCCCAACTACCATAACCAACCACCCCATCATCATCAACAACCATAGCCGGCACAACCCATCATTATAAACCACCACCACCTACCATCACCTACCTCAATCACAACTACAACTACTATACCACCAACCATTATTAACTATCACCACACATTACCACTATCTTGTATTCAGATCTTAATACACATCTTAATATTTAGATGTGTATTCAGATTCAAATATCTTAATTTTAAGAAAAACAAATGAGGCCTAAGTGCCCATTGATGGACGATCAAGAATTGAAGAAAAAACTGGAAAATCAAATAGCAAAAATGAGTAATAACCCTGGTAGATATTTTACGACTCAATTCAATATTTCATTTGTTCGGATTTGATTGTGTTGCACTGTATAATTCAAATTTTCATTTATTCATCAAAGATGAGCGACCTCTTTGAAGCCAAAATTGATTTTCTTTGATACCTAACATTATGCAGGAAGAAGTCATTTTAGCTATCGTTATATTGTTTTGCTCTCCTTACTTATGTTAGTGATCTCCAGAAGTGCTCGTCTAAGGTCGGTCCAAGTTATTATAAAGAAAAAGAAAACGAATAGGTCGACTAGGTGCCGGTCACAATTTCCAGCGTAGGTCGTGACAATATTTATTTGGGAAAACAACATCATATAGTCGCTCCAAAAATAATAATCGAGAAATTATATATTTTTTGTATATTAATATACGATATACATAATCTGTGTATATCTTTTGTATATTTAGCTTGCATATCTTGTTATTTTAAGCCGACCAGCCAAATATGTAACTTGTCATTTTGTATTTCATGTGTACTGTCAAAGAAGGCCAGATTTGGAAAGACTATGTTTAACGATACTTGCTTAAACCCATACATAAACAGAAAGAAAAGTAAAGAAGAAGAGGAACATAGGAAAAACAAGCCCCGTCAGTGGCCGCAAGAATTAGAAAAAGATTTGGTTCTTCCCTCTGAAGTTACGCTACTGTCATTAAAGGGGGAATTAAAGAATTTTTATGTCAAAGAGATCTCCACCCCACACAATCTTTAAGCTTTTTACATTGATCAGCAAAATTCTTTGCTTATCACGTTGAAATGGTATAAGAACTATTCCCTCCATCATAACTATTAAACCTCTTTCCTCTCCTGAAAAAATAAATTACTATTACTATTTAACATATACACGAAAAACATAACAAATTATAATGATTTGCAAAGGCAAACCGTCGAGGAAATATATTTTAAAATTTGGTCAATTTTTTCCCCATTAAATCTAAGATAAAATAATTTTTTTCAGCAGACATGATCATTGCGTTTGTTTCCAGTGATACAAAATGCGAGCTTAGTTTGTTATACATATATACCAATTATTACGTTTAGATTGTCTACTGTTTTTTGATACTATCAGGTTACACTTGGTCACATCAATGTCTAAAATGTCGTGTAACCTCAAAATTGAGTTATGTCGGATAATAAAACTTAACGGATGGTGTAAAAATTAATGTGCTTAGCCTTTGATGTTAGATTATCGTCGTCAAATTATATTGGTATGGAAATATGTAGTTCACCTTATTTAATTTATATAGTTGAGTAAAGTTTATTAGTGAAAATAATAGCAGAAAATAATCTTCATAATTACCTTTAATAATTTGTCTATTTCGCTTGTCCGAAAAGTTTTTGCTTCTACTAAAGCTATGAATGACCGCGAGCAATCGGAATCACTTGTAAATTAAGTAGCCATCTATATATAAAGTCATTGTCCAAACTTCAAACTCAAAGAACAAAACAACACAAAACATAAAATAAAAATGACCTCTATGGTTCTTTCATCGCCTTTGAATGCTTTACCACATTTAAAACTAAGAATAAACTCTTCTTCATGTATTTATTTATCCAACAAGATCTCTCTTGAATCCTCTAAATCTTCATTTAGCAATGGTGACTTCACTTTTCCTTCACCAAATTTCTCAACATTTGTATCAAAATCTCCATCTTTGAATGTTATCACTGCCCAAACATCTCCACTTGGAGAACACACCATCTATGAATTCCAAGCAAAGGTATGGCTTTTTCATTGTTATTTTTCACTTTTTTGTTTACATATTGGGATGTATATACTCTTCCCCTCCTTTGTAGTAATAATAGTTGAAAATTAGTTTGATGAAACAAAGCATCATTTCAAAATGTAAATTTTATAGGTTGAATAAGTTAATTTTCTCATATTAGCTAGTAATTAAAAGTTGTGGAGGAAATTAATTAGTAATGGAATGCTATCAAATATTTGACAAATAACCTCAAGATTAGAAGAATGTTACTACATTATTTAGAGCACAAGAATAGTTTTCTGGTAAACCTATCTATTTGCTTTGGTTTTTGTCACATATAATTATGTACTACTCTTACTTTAATTTCTTGCCTTTTTCCAGTTTGAGGAGAAGTCTAAATTTGGGTATCTGTTTTTTCTCTTTTTCTTTTTTCTCTTTGTAAGATTTTATTCTGTTGTTGTCTTTCTGCTGATAAGTTCCACTTTAATTAAGAGTTCAAAGTAATACTAATATTTATTCATTCTTTTATTATTTTTACAACTGAAATAATATTGTATCTCATCTTTCACACAGGAAAAGAGAAGAGGTCTCTCACTCAGTTGCTTTAGAGGGAAGGTTCTTCTGATTGTCAATGTTCCTGAGCAAGGGTATCCTATCATCCATAAAATGAGCATAATTCATTTAATTTGCTGATTTTTACTTTACCCCTTTATACTGAAACTTTGAGAAGGAGTATTAGCTTATAATTTACTTTATTTTACTTTTCTTACTTGTGTTTTAAATTAGAAAATGTCTAAGTATGTCTTTTATTCATTAAAATGGCTTCTCATGGGTAAATGTAAACTTGTCATATATATCTATTTCTTTATAAACAATAGTGTAACACCATAAAGGTATATGAATTTTTTTTTTTCTAGTCTGCAACAGCAGTTTATAATATTTGAAATGATATTTCAATTAGCTTTATTTTTTAAAATATATTTTCAGAGGATTATCGAATATTATTTCACTTTAAACTTTTAGGAATTTACGTTGAATACGTTGTGGTTAAATTCTATGTAAGATTGAAATTTTGCATATGCTGGTTTCAGTTCCGTGTGGACAGAATCGCAGTATGAATTACTCCATTATCTATATGACAACCATAAATCTCAAGGTAAGTAGCTTAAATTTTTGTTTTTGTTTTTTTGTTGTTATATTTCTATCATTTTTATTAACAGCACTTCTATACGCTAATTATTATCCCTAGCTAGCACCAGCTTTATGATTTTCTTGCCTATGTATAATTGAGAATGATATAGTTTTAATCCATCTATTAAACATTATTTGTACTAACTTTTGTTGCTCAAGTATCTTGATCTTACACATTTAATAATTCGATAATTTGATCTGAAAAATTATACTGAGTATATAGAAAATTATATTATGTATATAGATCAAAAATTACTTGTATACATATATAATAAATTTTAAACAAACACTCTTTAGAAAAATTTTCGCGCTCACAATCGTGTAATTTATTATTGGTATAACGATTATAAACTAAATAAGAATATTGATTTATCTTCTTTCACCGATGGCTTGAAAAAGAGTATATAAGAAAAATATTATTTCACTGTAAGTAGGGTTCGAGATTGCAGCATTTGTGTACGATAAGAAAGAAACTGATAAAGAAGGAAATGATGCACAAAAAGCACCATCAAGGGGACAGGTAGAGATTAATGCTGCTAGATTTCGAGTATTCGACAAGGTTTGTTTTTTCTCTTCCTTTTAGGATGCAAATTAAATGCACGATCTTATCTATACGACTTAATTAGTACTATCAATCACACTTCTTTTTTTCCCCTCCTTTTATTGAGTTACATTTAATTTGATCCCCTTGGAATTAGTTCGGATAAATATTCATTAACCTTTTGTAATAGTAATATTTTGATATCTAAAAACTACAAGTAATGCTATAGAGTTGATTTCTTGCCACTATAACTTAGAAAACTGTTGATATCTAACTAGTTTTCATAACAACTTTGGGCGTTTGGACATAAGAATTATAAAATTTCGGAAAAAAGTGAAAAAGTAAAAATTATATTTGAAAATTAGAGTTGTGTTTGGACATGAATATAATTTTGGGTTGTTTTTGAATTTTTGTGAGTGATCTGAGTAAAAATTTTGAAAACAACTTTTTGAAATTTTTCAAAATTTATCTTCAAGTAAAAATTGAAATCTTTTGATCAAATACTGATTTTGAAAAAAAGTGAAAAAAATTCGAAAACAAAGTAAAAAAATTTTCATGGCCAAACCGGCTCGAATCGTCTCAATGTAGTTTAAATATATCCTAAGTGTTTCTGAAACTAAACTACACATTTACATGACCTGAGCGGATAAATAAATTCTATTTTCTTTTTTATTTATTGGAAAATTTTATATTCCAATATCAATAATAACAGGTAAAACTGAATGGTCAAAGGGCACATCCACTCTTTGTACATCTAAGGTTAAAATTTGGGAGAGGAGAACCTATCAAGACTGAATTCCACAAGTTTCTCGTAGACAGAAATGGTGTAGCTTACAAAAGCTTCTCATTGGACACACCACGTCACGAGATTGAGGTATTTTTCTTAATAACATATAGAGATTTAGTGGGCGTTTGGACATAAGAATTGTGAAATTTCGAAAAAAATAGAAAAAATAATTTCAAATGAAAATGGTATTTGAAAATTAGAATTATGTTTGGACATAAATACAATTTGGAGCTGTTTTTGAATTTTTGTGAGTGATTTGAAGTGAAAACTTTGAAAAACAGCGGAATTTTTCAAATTTTCAAAAATTTTCAATATTCATTTTCAAGTGAAATTTAAAATTTTCATAGCTAAACACTGATTTCGAAAAAGGTAAATTTTTTTAAGGAAATAAAAATATTTTATAGCCAAACGGGCCCTGAATATTAGTTAAATATGGATAATATTAGAAGTTAATTATTTTCCTATTTCAGAATACCAAAAAGTTGCTTATAAATGTTTATAATATAATACAACTGAATCTCCAAAATGTATAAAGTGAAAAACAATTTGGAAATTATAGTTTTGCTTTGTTTGTTTTCCTTTTCCTTTATCCTTTTTAATTTGAATATTTCATTCTTTCAATATTTCTAAAGAGGGTAAGAACATGTCAATGCAAAATAAACAAATTATAGTGAGTTAGGATCGTTTTACCCTCAATGTGGACTTTCGGAGTCTGAGTCCAAAGCAAGTAATTTATTTCTTTATAAACTTGATGTGGTCATACTTTGAGCAATCTTGAACTAGAATTGGTAATTTTCACTTTTCTTTTAAGAAAGTTTCAATACTAATTTTAAATAAGTTTATGGGTCGGAGGAGTTGAGTAGTTTTTTTTTTCTTTCTCATTTTTTCTTTTTGACCATGTTTTCTTGTTCAAGTTCTACTATTCATATATATATATATATATATATATATCCAGACTCTTTTATTTTTCTCTCTTCATTCTTTTATCAGGATCACATCAAGCATTTACTCTTGGAGGATATAGATTGATAAAGTTTAAGCAACCCAATAAGATGGCGCATTATTTACTTTGACCTTGGTATTTTCTGTTCTTATATTTATCAAAAATTCTTCATACTTGATGTTATTGCTGATGATTCGTCAGGTAGAAAACAAGTTGAAAGTAAGAAATTTATGTCTGAATTAATTTATTATTGTCTTGCTTAAATTATGTGCCAGTGCTTAGTGTTAATTAAATTTTCCTTTGGTTGAGTTTGGCCTTGGTCGGACATGTAATATACAACAACAAAATGTACATTTTACTAGTTCTGTGGTAACAACCACACCTTAATATTTTACTGCATAAGTTTCGACTTGTTATTAATTTAATTATTATAGGAGAATTACGTACGCCGTTCTTCAGTTTAATTATATCCACAAGTGGTAGAAGAAAAATCATTTCTTTTAATAAGTCAAAGGACTGTCCGTGGTGGGTAAGTGGCAACTGGCAGGTTGACTAGATTGACAAAGTTCTTTCGCTAGAGGAGAGGAAGCTAGTCGATCGTATGAAGGTTTGGGGTTTACCCATAACTTCTTTTTTATTTTCTTTATATTATTTTTAAAATTATCTGATATCCGATGTTTACTAACATGACTAATTACCAGATTCGTGTTGAGTAGATCCACTAGAAAAAGGTATATTTACCAGATTCGTGTTGAGTATGTCACTAATTTTGAGTTATATTTACACTCATCACTCTGCATAAAATAAGATAAAAGTAATGTAAACATAATATTATTATAACTATAAGGAAAGTTAGCGTTCACAAGCAAAATTTTATAAAGAAAAGTTTCTGAATTTATCCCAAAAATTTATTGTGGCTCTAAAAAAGGGTCCTGCTTTAGGAGCACTGTTTGACTGTTTCCATAGAAAAAGAGGAGGCAAAAATGAATATGAAAGTGCATGGAGACCCCTCTTTCACCAACTCAAAAACATATATTTAAGTTTTTTTAATTAACTAATCATATGTTTAAGGGTGAAAATCATTTATATCCCTCAAGTTTACTTTAAAAATCAAATTCATATTCCTCCAACTTTGATTAATTGTCCTTTTCATCCTTTCATCCTACGCAATGTCTATTTTATCCTTTGACATTTTCAACTCCCCATATACGTAATACCTTTTTTATATTATCTAGATATTTTTAATGCAAGTATTTATTCATAATATAATATCTTATTATATAATTTAATGTAAGTTCACTAACATTATAAATAAAATAATCATATTATGAATTTATTACAAAATATATTGCTACTTTATTATTATTATTATTATTTTAATATTATATGTATTAAAATACAAATAATGTATGCCGGTGTGTGAGAGAGAGATTTTAAGTTTCACTATTTTTATTATTCTCCATGTGTATATAAAATTTTGAGTTTTAATTGTTGTTAGTAGATTTTTTCTAAAAATTAGAATTAAAGTTCATGTAAAGTGTAAATAGATATGTTTTACAAATTTATTATAAAATTTACCTCTATTTTTCGCCCATTATTTTTTTAATTACCTGCATTGTATAATTTTTAAAATATTCACTCTCTTTTATTTTTAATTTTGTAATTAGATTGAGTTTTGGTTGCTATTAATAAAATTACTGATACGAGTAGATTATTTATTATAGTTTTTTATTTTTCTCATTTATTTCACTATTGAACGTCATTAATTTATATGCTTGACTACTACTTCTTACTTTTTTGGTTTCGAAAAAGTTTTTTTAATTTGTCTATAGGTAAGTGGATAACATAAATTAAAATAAAAAATATCATTATATTAAAGAATAAAAATAAGAGATAAAAATTATAAAGGATAACATAGATATTTAAAGAAGTCACCTTAGATAGAAGGAGCAGAATAATAATTTTTCCGAATTGAAGATTACTTTGATTTTTAAAGCAAATTTGAGAAATATAAATAATTTTCGAGATAGGGGGGGGGGGGAGTTTGAGTTTCACTCCACCAACCCCACTAACTAAATGAAGAATAAAAAAAGGCCACATCTCCACTATAAATAACCATTATCATCCTAAAAGCTTTTCAAACAATATCCCATAGCAAAACATTCATCTTATTCCTTTCAATTTTCTTTCCTACCACACAATTCTAACCGAACAGTATGGCCCCAGCTTCTCAATCTGAAACAACCACCAACTCCTCGTCAGAGAAACACAATTCTGCTTGAAGTCTCCCCTACCCCTTTTACTGAATGCAAGCATACCACAAACGAAGGGTTCAAGCCCTGAAAGGCTATGTATTTATAGAAGTATATCCAGTTAAGGATGTAAAACCTAGTGTAAATAAACTATAAAAGAAAATGATAAATTTCAATACATTTGCTACAATTCTATTGGCTAAGTAGTAACCTACATAACAAGAAAATAATTCCTTTACAATGATATGTCACACGTATGGAGCATGTGAAAATAAGCTGCACTCATTTAATCTGGACGGCTCACAATTGATCTACCAATTTAATCATCAACGTTCAAAGATGAGCCACGTGTCAAATTCCCTTTCACATTTTATGTTTCTCATTCTGTGTAAACTCCGAACTTAATGCTTTTGTCGGAAACCCTAGAGTCATCTTTTTCACTGTGCTTTCTTCTTCATTCTTCTTCTGAGAGAAATCATGAGAGGCCATTATCTCAACATCCTCCCTCAAGTTGGAGGGGACGGAAGTAACACCCAACTTGCTAATAGTAGAATTATGAGCTGGGCCTAAGAGAGATTTGGTGAAAAGATCAGCGAGCTGTGACGAGTAAGGAACGCATGAGAGTGTAATTAGACCGGAAAGATACTGTTGCCGAACAAAATAATAGTCTAATTCCACGTGCTTGGTCCTTTCGTGAAATACTAGATTCCGGGCAATATGAATTGCCGATTTGCTATCAGAGAGAACAGGCACCGGTAAAGAAGGAGATACAGATAAATCTTCAAGTAATCAAGTTAGCCATGTCAACTCAGCTACAACTCGACACATGGATCGAGATTCCGCCTCAGCGGAGGACAAAGAAAGAAAGGCTTGTTTCTTTGATTTTCATGAGATGGGTGATCTTCCTAGTGCAATATAGAAGCCACTGATAGAGCGACTGGATTCAAGGCAAGAAGCCCAGTCTGCATCGCAGAAAGCAACAAGCTTGAGAGAGGGATCTGAGTTCAAAAAGATTCCTTTGTCCAGGATCTGAGCGGAGGTACCTCAGAACTCGAATGGCTGCCATATAGTGTGAAAGTCATAGACTTTGCATGTATTGACTGAGCTTAGGGACAACAAAGGACAGGTCTAGCCTTGTGTGAGTCAAATAGTTCAGTTTCCAAAAAAGATGACGGTATACAATGGGATTGGAGATCAAAAGGCCTTCATCAGCGGCGAGTTTTCAAAATGGTTCAAGAGGCGAGGACGTACAAGATGAATTGGAAATATCAAATTCCCGCAGTAAATCCAAGGTAAATTTCTTTTGACACACGATAATCCACTGTGCTTCCCTGAGAATTTCCATCCCTAGGAAATAGGGCAAATTTCCCAAATTTTTCACTTTGAATTATGTACTAAGGAATGACTTAAGTGCTGAAATTTCTTTAGAATCATTGCCACTATTAAGAATGTCGTCTACATACACTGCGACAATAGAAGTTAGATTCCCAGTACTTTTAAAAAAATAGAGAGTAGTCATTCATGGAGGAAGAATATCCTTTGAAACTTAAAGCACCTGCAAGCTGAGCATACCAATGTTGTGAAGCTTGCTTTAAGCCATAGAGAGACTTTCTGAGCAGACAAACATGGTTGGGACTTGAGGAAGACATTCCAGAAGAAAATTTCATGTAAACTTCCTCTTGATATCTCCATGTATAAAAGCATTGCTCACATCTAACTGATAGATATGCCAGTCCTTCTTAGCTGCTATTGCCATTAAGCATCTGTAAATGGTCATTTTGACCACTGGTGAAAATGTGTCTGTATAGTCTATTCCTTCCCTTTGAATGTCTCCCCTAACTACTAATCTAGCCTTGAGTCCTCTATTGATCCATCTGATTTATGCTTGACTTTGTAAACCCATTTGCAAGGTAATACCTTCTTTCTTTTAGGTAATAGCACCACATCCCAAGTATGATTCTCTTGTAGTGCTGCAATTTCTGAGTCCATGGACTTTTGCCAACCAAGATGCATAGATGCTTGAGAATAACTAACAGGTTCTTGTACTTCTGAGATGGACTGCATGATGTATTGATTCTGTGCTGACAAGGCTCCAAAAGAGTAAGCATTAGGCTTAGCAGGTTGTGCTAGACAAGAATCAGTAAGTTTAGTGAGGATGATATTATTACAAATGTAATCCTTGAAGTGCCTTGCCCATTGAGTTTCTCTACTAGATCTCATAGGTACAGGTGAAGTCAAGATATGATCATGAGAGTTGCTCCTAGGGAAATGAGAGCTGGATGAGGGGATGTTTCTAGGTGAATGACCAATATGAGGTGACTGGAAACCAGCTGGGATTAGGTAAGAAGGAAAACTCTGACTAGTTCAACTAGAACTAGGTGAACTGAGGTTGTGAGGTAATTGATCACTAGTAGGAATTGGTGTAACGACCCGACTTGTCGTTTTAAGAATTTACGCCTCGTTTAGTGACTATCTCGAGCAGCTTCGTAATATATATTATGACCCTCGGGTGTGGTCGAGTTTGGTTTTCGGAAGATTCAGAATTAAATTTAAAGAACAATTCTCATTTTAAAGCTTAAATGGAAAGAGTTGATCGGAGAGTTGACTTTTGAGCAAACGACCCCAGAATGGAATTTCAATGGTGTCAATAGCTTTGTATGATAATTTTGGACTTAGGGATATGTTCGGATTTGGATTTGGAAGTCCGTAGGACAATTCGACGCATTTTGGCAAAAGTTGGAAAATAAAAGATTTTGGAACGTTCGACCGACGGTTGAATTTTTGATAACGAGGTCGGATTTTGATTCTGGAAATTGGAACAGCTCCATTACATCATTTATGTCTCGTGTGCAAAATTTGAAGTCATTCCAGATTGATTTGATACGTTTCGGCGCAAAATATAGAAGTTGGAAGAATTGAAAACTCATAATTCGATTCAATGTGCGATTCATAATTTCGGCGTTGTTTGACATAGTTTAAAGCCTCGACTAAGTTCGTATTATATTTTGGGACATGTTGGTATATTTGGTTAAAGTACCGAGGGCCTCGGGTGGATTCCGGGTGGTTAACAGATCAATTTGGACTTGAAGAAAACTGCTAGAATTTTGGACTTGCTGGTGTGATCACTTCTGCGGAAGCTCGATCGTAGAAGCGACTGAAGAGGGGGAGCTGAGAAGGCCGCAAAGAGGTAACTTGTGCGTAGAAGCGCAAAGTCAACCGCAGAAGCGACCATTTGCGCAGAAGCGAGCGATGGCCTCGCACTTGTGATTCTCGTAGAAGCGAAAATGTTTCCGCAGATGCGAGGGTCGACTGGGCAGTGCAATTCTGCAGAAGCAGATTTTTACTCACAAAAGCGGCTCCGCAGATGCGGCGACTCGTCTGCAGGTGCGAAACTGGGCAGAATGTTAAGGACCAAAATTGGTCATTTCGTCATTTTTGTTTTTGGATTTTTGGAGCTCGGATTTGGGCGATTCTGGAGGAAGTTTTCACAAGCTTGGTTGGGGTAAGTGTCCTATATCCGAAAGTGATTATATTTCATGAATCTATGGTTATATTCATCGTTTAATTTGAGTTTAATGGAGGAAATTAAGATTTTTGTAAAAATCTTTCAAAAACGGAATTTCAAGATTTGGAGGATGATTTGTTATTAGAATTTGATAAAATTGGTATGGTTGAACTCGTATCGTAATGGGTGTTCGAATTTCATAAAAATTATATCGGGTTCCGAGAGGCGGGCCTCACGTTGACTTTGGTTGATTTTTAGAATAAAATTTGAAGTCGACATTTTATTATCCGAAATTATTTTTGATGAATTTTAATGAAGTTATACAATTACTTTGGATAGATTTTAGCTGTTCGGAGGTCAATTCAAGCAAGAAAATAATTTTGGAATATCGGCATAACTTCAAAAAGGTAAGTATCCTGCCTAACCACGAGTGGAGGAATTACCCCTTAGGCATCGAGTCTTATGTGCCATTTGTGAAATGCGAAAAGCCGTGTACGCGAGGTGACGAGTACGTACTCAGGCTTATATGTGCAAAATTTATTGGGTTAAAGTCTTAGGCATATTGTGTAGTAAATTGGATAATTGTTGGCACTTATTAAATTATCCATTTGCCATGCCTCAATTCGCGTTTGTTGAATTTGTTTTTATATGATAATTTGATGTGATTATTAATTGTATATTTATGAGAATTTCGTGATTTTGGTGATTTAATATTTCCTAGAAATAATTATATTAGGAATTTTTCATCTGCAAATAATTAATAAAATAAGTTTAAACTGAGGCGTTAATATAATTACCAAGAATTTGGATTAATGAAGGCGTTGCCCTATACTGAGTAATTTCCATCTTTGTTATTTTTTTGACGTTTTATACACATTGTGTGGAGCCTTGGGCTATTTATTATGAAATTAATTGATTTTATTATATCTCTGGAATTGGTTGTGGCCATTGGACAAATTGTGATATGAATTGATTTTGTTATGTTGCCGTAATAATATTTCGCGTAAATTATTGTGTTATTTAAATTATTATTTTGAGGATATAAGGGTGTCATTTCACTGTTGATATTATGTGGGTATAAAGATGGCATTTCACTGTTGTTATGTGTGTTGGGATATTATCTGGGCGGGGCAATAAAGGTGACTATATGAGAGATAATGGTGGCTATATGAGCGATAATGGTGGCTATAAGAGCGATAAGGGTGGCTATTGATATTGTCAGGGTGAAGGGATAAGGGAGGCTACTATAGGAGTGATAAGGGTGGCTATAAGAGAGATACAGATGGTTATTGTCAGGGATGATATGTGATAATGTGGAGTTATTGCGTTGGTAATTTTTATGTGATGTTGTGATTTTCCTTGTATTTATTTCTATATCTTGTGTAATTTATCTTATTATTTCAGTAAACTTGATAATAGTCTGATCTATATTGAAAATGAGAACCTGTGACTATTGCCAGGCGGATTATGAAATAAAATGTGGGCACGAGGTGTCGTGAGTAAATAATTATGATATTGGCACTTGAATTGTCCGTGCAATTATGATATAAAATGTGGGCACGAGGTGCCGTGGTTAAATGATGATGATATTGGCACGTGAGTTGTCAGTGCGGTTGTGATAGAGAAATTGGCACGAGGTGCCGTGAAAATATGAAAGTGGGCTGAGAACTGTATTTTATGATTTTTAAATGATGTGTCACATGGTGACTTTTACTCGAAAGATATTTATTTGAGAGAATTATATTTGAGAGAAATTTAATTGAAAGATATTTATTTAAAGGAATTATATTTGAAAGATATTTATTTGAATGGCGTATATTCGAAATATATTTATTGGAAAGTATTATATCCTGAAGAATATTATTTGAGAAGCATATAGGCGAAAGATTTTATATTTGAAGAACTAGATTAATTGGTGGTACTTGTATTTATTATTTGTTAAGCAATATTAATGGTGTTCTTGTTGCCCTGCTGTGTATATCACTGATTGATTAGTGTTTCCATTATTGTTATTTGTTTCCTATTATTTTTGTATACTATATTGCACAGGTTATTAGACTAGTGAGTGTCTTGACTGTACCTCGTCACTACTCCACTGAGGTTAGTCTTGATACTTAGTGGGTACCGATTGTGGTGTACTCATACTACACTTCTGCACATTTTTGTGCATAGCCAGGTATTGGAGATATCAGACTCGGACAAGTTAGAGTGTGATCGCAAGGACTTAAGGTAGAGCTGCTTGGTCGTCCCAGTCCCTTGGAGTCTTTCTATTTTTATTGTACTGTTAATTTCTTATTCGAACAATATTGTATATTTGGTCCTCATGATTATTCTATGTATTCAGTTAGAGTTCGTGACTCAGTATTACCAGTTTTGGGAGGTGGTTATATTTATTTTCTGCTTTTGGTTTCGACACTTGTATTAATATACATTTAAAAAATGGCTTGGATTGTAATTATAATCGGCTTACTTAGTCTTAAAGACTAAGTTCCATCACGACGCATGTGGTGGGATTTTGGGTCGTGACAATTGGAGAGTTAAGTGAGTCTGCATTTGGTGAAGAGGAAACTGGTGGGGATATAGGATAAATAGGATCTATTGGAGAAGATATAGGGAATATAAGATCTGGAGAGGAAGGAGTAGGTTCAGAAGTAAAACATCTCTAGACACAACAATCTTCTTATTATCTAATTCCAACAGTTTGTATCCCTTTTTCCCCAATAGATAACCCAAAAAAAATACAAGTCTTTGCTCTTGGGTAAAATTTACTTCTTCCATTAGACAAGGTAGACACATAACATAAGCATCCAAAGCTATTGAGTTGATCATAGGATGGAGATTGATTAAACAACACAGAAAAAGGTGTCTTCCCTTTGAGAATCTTGGAAGGTAATAGGAACATGTGATTGAAACATTCTCCCCAATAGGCAATAGGAACATGTGATTGAAACAATAATGCTCTTGTAATATCCAAAAGTTGCATGTGTTTCCTCTCAACTATTCCATTTTGGTGAGGGGTTGATACACAACTTGTTTGGTGAAGAATTCCTTATGAGGAAAGGAAAGCAGATTCTTGACTGCCTCTACCAAGCTCAAATGCATTGTCTGTTCTTAGCTTTTGTACCTTGACTCCAAACTACCTTTCAATAATTACTAAGAAGTTTTTCAAACCCCCAAATGCATTGCTCTTTGTGCTTAACAGAAATGTCCAAGTTCCTCTGCTGTAATCATCCATAATAGTTAAAAAATACTTATATCTATTATAAGTGGAGACCTTGTAGGGACCCCAAACATTAACATGTATTAATTCAAATGCTCTTTTTATTTTGATTTGACTTAAAGAAAATGGGAATCTAGTTTGTCTAGCTTTAGGACAAACATCACAAAAACATGTAAAATTATAAGGAAAAGAAATAAACTGAAGTGCTTCATTGATGAAAAAGAAAAATGCCCCAATCTAATGTGCCAAAGTTTACATCAGAGATAGCATTTGTAGAAAAAGGAAAATATACTAAATCCTGAACAGAATCACTATGCTTAAGAAATGAAGCTACATTTTCTTGATTACTATTCCTAGAGTTGATAACAGTGGATTCCAATAAATATAGTCCCTCTCTTGATTCAACAAAAACTTGAGCACTCTTTATTAAAGAGGCTTGCAATAGACATTGATTAGAAGAGAATGACATGATGCCAAGAAACTGTGAATAGAACCTATTAACAGATAACAAATTGTATCTGAAAGTAGGTACAAAAAGATCTCTCTCCACAATATATATTTAGGAAGAATGGATATCTTTCCTATGTGAGTGATTGTTATCCTAGAGGAATCAGAAAGATTTATGTGTAGAGACACAGGGAGGGAGGGGTAAGAGATATAAAAGCATTTGAATCAAAACACATATGTACAGAGGCCCCTGAATCTATTATCCAAATGCTGAAATTAAAAACTAAAAAACAAGATCCAGAGTATTTCACAATTGTACCAGCAACTGCATTTGCATTCACTTCTGAATTTGAACTTCCTGAATCTGAAACTTTGACCTGCTTGATTAACTGCATCAATTGAGAAAACTGGTCCTTAGATAGGTGTTGTTCCAATGCATCATTGTGGTTGTTGTTAGAATATCCTCCTTGTTCCTCTGAGAAAGCTCAATTACTCATAATGGATCATTGACCTGTTTTCCCATTTGTGAACTCAAAATTTTCAGGGAAACCTATAATTCTATAGCAATCTGCCACTGAGTGTCCTGTTTTCTTGCAATAGGTGCAAGACACATTAGGATTAAATTTTGATTTCTTTGCCTTAGTAGTAGGCAGTTTTGGAGTTGGATTTCCAGATCTCTGAAAACCACTTTGGTTCCTTCAAAACTGTGTTGTGAGTCTTTGTCTTCCATTCGTTTGTGAAAAACTCCCTTGGTTCCCTACCATGAAAACTGAGGAATTCGAGGAGAATAAAGGATTAGCATATCTCTCTCTCTGATTCTCATCTTGAAGAATGAGTGAATAGGCATGGTTGATACTTGGCAGGGGGTTCATCATTAAGATGTTTCCTCTTGCTTGACCATAGGCTTCATTCAAGCCCATGAGGAATTGAATCTACATTTCATACTCTTGTGATTTCTTCAACAATTGCTTTCCATCGCACACACAAGTACAATTACAGTTCATGTTTGACTTTAATGAATCTAGTTCATGCCATAAACACTTGAGTTTGGTGAAGTAAGTTGCTATGTCATTTGTTACCTATGATAATCCATGTAGTTCCTTCTGTAGGTGATATAATTTTTCACCATTTGATTTCCCAAATTTGTGTTCAAGGCTAGTCCACAGATCCATTGCAGATTTGGAATAAATGACACTGTCTCTAATGTCTTTGGAAAGTGAGTTCAATAACCAGGAGGTGACCATGTCATTGCATCTACTCCATGGTTGATGGTCCTTTGAGGTTGCAGCAGGTGCTGGGCAACTTTCATTGATAAATCCTAACTTTTTCTTAACTGAGAGAGCTATCAACATAGATGTCCTCCAACCTTGAAAATATCTTCCATCGAAGACTGCATTCACTAGACTTATTCCAGGTGCATCTGAGGAATGAAGAAAATAGGGGTAATTTGGGTCAAGATTGACTCCATTTCAAGCAGTGGCAAGAACTACGGAGGCTTCAGCAGCATCAAACATGATGCAATAGATGAATTAGTGACAAAAACTTATGAAAGAAGGATTGAATTCTCCAGAATCGAGCTACTGCTCTGATACCATGAAAGAATAAGATAGGAGCATTGTAGAAATTTTTTTGTATATTACTTTCTGTGCAAGACTATGTATTTATACAAGTATATCCAACTAATGTAAAACCTATTGTAAATAAACTATAAAAGAAAATGATAAATTCCTGTATATTTGCTACAATTCTATTGGTTAAGTAGTAACCTACATAACAGAAAATGATTCCTTTACAATGATATGTCACACGTATGGAGCATGTAAAAATCAACTGCATTCATTTAATCCAGACGGCTCACAATTGATCTATAAATTTAATCATCAACGTTCAAAGATGAGCACGTGTCAAATTCCCTTTCACTTTTTATGTTTCTCATTCTGTGTAAACTCCGAACTTAATGCTTTTGTCGGAAACCCTAGAGCCATCTTCTTCATTGTTCTTTCTTTTCCACTCTTCTTCTGAGAGAAACCATGAGAGGCCATTATCTCAACAAGCCCGTGCTTATAACATTCGACCTTAAATTCCCCATTATGGAAGGAGAAACAGATGAGTTTAGGTCCAAGTATGATGATGAAAATGATAAATGTGACGTATTCATCGCGGGACATGCGTTCTTTTACGCGAATTATTCGTGCTTCTATGACAAACCCACATTCTATTTCGAGATTCTTTACTTCACGGAAAGTTACATAAAATTAGGAATGGGAAGATTGCAGTAATGGGTTCGTTTCGGTCGAATGGATAATTGCAGTTTGGAATAAGAAGTCATACGAGTTTTACATTGATATGGGAGTTGAAATATTTGATGAGTTTAGGCATGGGAAGTTGCATGGTGAAGCTCTTCAAAAGTATGCTAATTAGGAGAACAAGGATGAAGAGGGTTTTTAGTGTCCTTTTTTCTTTTTATTTGCTTGTTTGATTGTCAAATATATCAATTAATTCGTAATATTTTCTCTCTTTTTCTTCTTGTAGTGTATCAATAAAATGGTATTTTTCTACATCTGAGAACTTTTTAATTTTAAAATTCTCATTTTGGGATACTTAATGATATATTTTTGTAGCCATAAGAATATCATATAAAGCGATACTTTCAATATGTGAAATAAATCATTCACTTATTTTTTTACTCTATATTCGAGCATAGGTGGGCTAAGCATTATGTACCTCATTATGGCATACTTATAAGAGTCTTCCTACTAGTGAAAAATCTAAACAAAGTAAATTCTTCAAAACATGGGTAACCGAAGTATGAGTTACCTGCTTTACATTCAGGACTAAGGCGATTGCCATCCCACAAATAACTAGCAAATTGTCAAATATAACATTCTGCAGTTAGCTCTATGATTCTTTTAGGGACATCCGATAAATTTGGAAGGGTACATAAAAGATCATGACTCCTGCGAAGGATAGCATGCAGAAATCAAAATATTGTCTAATTTTTTATTTTATAAAAGAGAAGCTCCACAATTGTTTTGACGAGCAATGAAGAGGAGATAGACTGATCCCCTTTTGGAATGCCGAGAAAAAAAATCGTATTTCAACTTAATGATTTATCCCGTGTACAACGTGAATGGAAAAATAGTACTCGGCCCTTCCTCCCAACTTATGTGATAGCATCTTGATTGGATACTAAGTTTAAGATTTAAAAAAAACTTTTGAAAGTAGTAATTTAAAACCAGTAGTAATAGATATTTGCTTAACTATAAGTTATCTCATTAAGGTTAAAATAAAAGTTTAAAGTTAAATTATTTCTAAATATAAAAGGGAATCATTCTTTTTGTTATTTTAGGATACACCTACACACATGATAGGAATGGGGGAGAGGGGGAGGGGTGAACAATATCTTTCCCGATTTCGCATGTCAAAAACTCGATTCTTTGACCTAACTATTCTACCACAAACTAAAACTGAAGCATGAAAATATAAAGTACACAAGCAGTTTTATCGGGAAGACCTCATTGCTCAAGGGAGTAACAATTATGACCTACCCTCGCAGGATTTGCCTCAAAACTTCACTAACTTCAAAGAGCAATTTTAGGTTACAACTCAATAACCAAAGGGACTAACTCTAGTACCTTAATCCTACAATCAATCCAATTGTAGCTATCACTTTCAAGACTATAAACTCTAGCCTAGAAAGCTAAACAAACTCTTCAGAACTTGATAACCTATTGGCCCACGTCCAACACGCACTCAATAGTGAGTGGAAATGGTCGTTGAAAGAATAGTACCCAACAAGAGTCAGGATCGATTTTCACAGAGAGTTTAATAGGGGTGTTACGGTGTACACTTAATGAGAGTACGTGAAATAGCTCACATGAGCTTCCAACACAGAGTTTGTTGTTTTTTAAGACTAAAGTTAACAACAATTGCAGATAATGAGAAGAAACTAGAAACCAAGTACTCCCTCCGTTTCAATTTAGAAGAGTTAGTTTGACTCGGCACGAAGTTTAAGAAAAAAGAAGAAGACTTTTTAAACTGGTAGTCTTAAAAGCTTAAGGGGTAAAAGCTTTGTAGGGCCATGACATTTGTGTGGTTATAAAAGCTTCACATTAAAGGTAAAATGTATAAAAGAGTTTAAAGTTGAATTATTTCCAAATTTAAAAATGTGTCATTTATTTTGGAACAGACTAAAAAGGAAAGTACTTCATCTAATTTGAAACGGAGGGAGTAATTGCTTTTTGATGTTTTTATCAAATGGGAAAAAAATCCTAGGGATGTAACCTTCACCTAGGTGCTAACCTAATGGGTAAATCATGTTAATGCTTGTTTTAGTGACCGGGACGTATTATAACTCTTAGCTCTAAATTACCCACTCAATACCTCTCGGCTATAGAGTAATTTTGCCCAAATTAGCTTTCTCAAACCCAATTGGGTATCAATTCAAATAATTAATATGAGCTCAAGTCAGGGTTTCCCTATCTCTAGTTCCAACCCTTTAACTAGACTAGCCAAAACCTTAACCAGCCCAATTTCTTGTTAGCCAAGTTTTTCTAGACTAAGTTCCCCTTTCTCAAGTAAGAACCAAGTTAAATAAGCATGAATCAATGTTTGCAACCATTAATTCTAGAAATAATGCATGAACAAGGCTAAATAATAAATTCCTAATCATAAACAAGCACTAAATTAATCACCCATAAGGTTTACATACTAGGGTTGAGTCATAACCTTAGAGAAAATCTAGCTACTCATACTAGAAATTGAAGAAACAAAGAAGAAGAACTAATGAAAGCCATAAACTAATATTAAATTGATAAAACTAATAATGCTTCACTCAAAATAGTCACTAATTACCCAAAACAGTAAAATATAACGGCTACAACACAGAATATTACAAAACTTGCCCTAAAAAGTATTTTCCGTCTATTTATAGTTGCTTTAAATTTCCTGACAAAAATGCCCTCCGGGAGGTTCTGCGGCCGCCCAATTCCATGTGCGGTCCGCACTTTGCTTGGCTCTTGCAAGTGGAGAGATTCTGCAGCCGCACAATTCCATCTGCGGCTGCGTTTCAGCTTCTGCGGCTGCACTTTTGGCAAGGCTTCACACTTGGTTGTTTTGCACATTCTCTGAACCTTTTGAATTCTCGTTAGTACGGCTATGTTTTGAAGCCGCACATTTAGTATGCGGACCACACTTCTCCAAAAATCCTTTGAGCTTCAGGTGCTACTTCTGCGGCCGCAGAAGTATTTCTGCGGACCGCACTTTGGCCTGCAACACTCCTTCTTACCTTTTTGAGCTGGAACATCCCTTTTTGAGTTATAATTCTTTGTTAAGGTCCAATTCTCCAACATGCCTGCAATTTGTACAATTTTATTAGTTTTGGGAACAAGAATAAATACTTCCAGACTAAAACTAAAGCAAGAAGGTACTAATAAGTGGTTAAAATCTACACTTATCAACTCCCCCAAAGTTAAGTCTTTGTTTGTACTCAAGCAAATAGATTAGTTCCCACCTCCTCAAAGTGAAAGGTCATTTCAAATAGTCAATTGTAAGCCATTCATACTCAGTTGGGACCAACAATTACCAACAATACTCATAGATTGTAAACAAGGTGACAAATCACATATTATGCACATATAGTAATGTGACACTTGAGCTTCAAGAGTTGACTTCACTCATCAAGGACTCTTGTTCTATTATGTAGATCATGGTGGACTCCAAACTTTTACTCCTCTATCTTCCATTTGCCATTCTCACTTCAAGAATTAACACTCAATGTTTAGAGCAATGAAAGGTTCTCTCTTCTCTCACAAAGGAATGTCACAAGTAAGGCTTCAAGTACTTTAGACTTGCCCCTCATGTAGATCACCACTAATGTAGATGAAGGCTTTTGGATTGGGGTAGGATACCATATGGGATAAGTGGTTACGCCCTTCCTCAGTCACTCCACTTTATTTATTTCCATGCATTTACCAACTCTTAGAAGCATTTCCTTTTCTTGGGGCTAGAGAGACTTGGAATCACTCTTTATTATTCATTTCATTCTTTTTCTCCCTTGGTGCTCATACTAGATATAGTTGCCTCTTTTTTGATTCATCAACCTTCCTTTTTATTCTCTTTTTGGTATTTTCTCTTTTTTTTTCTTTTCTTTCCTTCTCTTTACATAAAGATTATTTCTTTTCTCTTTTTGGTGCCTTGATACCTCTTTTAAATTCCTCAACTCCCCCCTCCCCCCCAAACCTTATGCCTTAAGCCACTTATTTCATAAAGGTGTTAAGGAAGGCCTGGGTGCCAAGAGAGGATTACAAACAAAACGGGTAAAGGCTTGTAGCATGGTTACCAATAGAGAAATGCTAAAGGCTCAAAGGCGTTGGGTAGGGATAAAAAGCATTGGGTGGCAATAGAAATCTCAAACGGACCATGAAAAGCCTGCAATCATCTTCCACACCAAACAAAACTAGAATTCGCCTTCAAACACATTCGAGGGAAGTTCTAGACTATTCACACAAATACTTGGACTAGCAACAAAACTCACCTCACCCCTCATGCAACTAGACCGTAAAAGAGGATAAAGTCTAAAGCCTACAAGGATCACAATCAAGTTAAAGATCACCGTGGTCCAATAAACCACTCAGTAATTATCAAAGTCAACTCAAGAGTCTCAAAGTCACTAACTAGAGCTATTTTCATCCAAAAGCCTTGTTTCAAATCATAAGCATGCAGTTAAGTGTGTTGGTACCAAAGAAGCATGAATAACTCTTTTTAGAGAATGACTTCATTAAGGGTTTTATTCATTACTACTACTATTACTAGTACCTACCAACAAAAACAGACTCATTCCCTTAAGAAAGTTTCACACCATCCATCCTCGGGAAGAGTCACCCGGTTCACACAAAAGACTACCCTTGGAAAGAACCGTGATATTAAGAAAATCAAAGGCTTATTATCCACACTACTACGAAAAATATGAAAACTACTAACATAAAAAGAAGCTACTAACAAAAACAAAATCAAAGTAAACAAATAAATAAGCTAATGTAAGCAATAACTAACTAAAGATAGATAAAAATAAAAAGAAATAGAATCATCCAATTATTACAATCCAAATGTATCATCAAATCATCAAATAAACTCCCCCCCCCCCCCCCCCCAAATAAAAGTAAGCATTATCCCCAATGCTTAACAAAATAAGAGTAAAAGAAGAGGGGGTGAAGAAACTCTCTAAGCATCCTTGGACATCTCAGTGTCCCTAGCAGCATCAACCTTTGTTGTCTCAGCCAACAGAATATCATCATATCTGGGAGTGGTAGAAGTGGTGAACATCGCACGCACTGCATCAGCAGTGTCGGCAGCAAGGCATGGCTCCTCAGACTGGCCAGCTGGAGTAACTTGTCTAGATAGATCTGGGGCGGTCTGGTCCGGATCAAGCAACATATCAAAGGGCAAATCCCCAACAGTAGCTAGCCGGTTCACCTCAACTCATTGCTCATCCACTGACTTCTTGCTAGCTTGAGACTTCTTTATCTTCTTAGCCTGCTTGGTCAAGTCCTCAATAACTGAACCATGATGCACTAGAGTGTCCATAATCACCTTCTGATTGTCCAGAATCTTGCGCAACTTCTCATCAAGCTCAGTGGAATCCCGCTGTGCCTGTGTAGATGACTGCCCTGTAACAGTACTGGAAATCTCAGATAGCTTTGAAGTAGTTGCCTTCATCCAGTTGTTGAGACTCGCAGAGCAGAAATTGGGCATGTAGGTATTGGCACCGGCCTCAGAACCGGAGTATGGACTACCCTAGGAGTTGTGGAAGGTACTGCAGAAGGAGCTGAAGATGACAGCTCAAGCATAGCAGCTGCTGCACTGGTAGAGGGCTCAACTGGCATTGATGGAATATCATATGTGTCAGAAACCACCACCATCAGCTCATCAGACTAGCCGATAGTAGTATAAGGCTGAGCACTCTTCTTCGAGGTTCTCGGATCCTGCAGCGAATGCCACTCAAATGACTTTTTAGGCTTTACCTTTGTATCAAACTGCTTGGGCTCTACCTTTGCATCTATAAGGTACTCTGTAATAGTGATGGGGTAGGGGTAAGCAGTGTTAGTTTGCTGTGCCACTAGAGAAATGTTGGCCGACATTAGGGCACCCATATTGATCGGTTACCCGGCCATGATAGAAGCCACCAAAACAGCACGAGGAACAGGTAGGTTGTTCTCATTCTGGCATGGGTCAAGCCCGCTACACACATAGGTACCCCAGCAATAATCTATGGTGGAGGTGGTTCCGGTGCTAAGATCTCAGCAATCCACGACCGAGCCTCTTCTTTCAAGAACAACTTCTCTAAGTACTCCTTTGGCTCCACATCCTTAAATCCCAAGCACGCGTTCGACGTGTGCTGGTAAAATTTCACCTTGAGACTGCGTACTTTGGTCACCTTTTCCCCTTTGAGAATGTGTGAAATGTTGGCATAAAACTCGCGGACAAGGTGCTCCTTGAAATCCACTACTTTCTCAGTAAAAAAATCCATCCCTTTCTCTTCGTGAACTGCTCCAGAACTGCGGGATTGTATCTATTAAGATCCTTCAACTAAAACTACCGCTCATGTGTTAATGAACTCAACGGCCACCACATCCAAAAATCAGTAAACGCAGGCAAGCTCACAAATTTATCTTCCCATGCTTCCTTCTTCTTTGTCTGAAAGACACCGATAGATATACCTTCTCCCCCTCTCCCATAATCTGGAATATCCTGTGCACCAGAAACTGAAGCAGCTGGCTCGGATGCCTAGCTATCACTTTCCGAACACTCGAAAGTGCTGTGAGATGATGAAGGCACATCCTGAGGCTCAGATCGCCCATGTGGCCTAGACTGCTCAGTTGTGTGCTCCTCCAGAATAGACACGGAGTTTCCCTCGGAGGCCTCCCTAGATGGGGCATAAAAACTAGACTCGGAGAGGTCTGCACCCCTCTATTTGCCTGTTGTAGCCTTCTTCCAAATAGTCTTTGGCATATTGAGGGGAAAGGCATATTGCCTCGACCCCTTGAAGACTTTCCTTTACCCTTGGCAGTTTCGCCGCGGCCTTGTGATCGAACCATTGTCTATATCAACACAAACATGATTATTAGTTGCAAGTCATCATTCAACACAGTTAAGACTCATTTAAGCAAGGGAGAACATTGTGGACACAATAGGATTGTAGAAGATTAAACATGCTGCATTAAATAGGATCTGCAGTTCGTATTTTTTTAATGTGCGGCCGCATACTGGGAGTGCGGACCACACATTTTCATATGCGACCACACTTCTAACAAGAAAGATCATAGGCTCAAATACCTCTTCTCTGAAGATAGTGCGATGGCCAAAGTGCGGCCGCAGAATTCATCTACGGTCCGTGGATTTAATAGTGCAGTCCACACTTTTGTCATCTCAAGAGACAAGTCTCTGATAGACAGTGCAGACTCAAGTGTGGCTTCATCAGGAATTCTGCGGTTCGCTAATTGAAGTTCAGCCGCATAAGCACTTGCCCTCAACCAGTCACCAAAATCAACCAACTGTGAACCACACAATTTCAAGTGCGGCCGCAGAATTCAAAGGTTAATGAATAAGTCTTTTAATATTACCTAGATTTTGCAAATACTAGTCCACATCTAAGTGCCAACATGGTTTACACATAAAATTCAACTAACCCAACCCATTTTAGCTTGTTTTAACAACTCCCCAGTACAGATCTACCGCACATGGACACATGGATGAAATTGTAATAACAAATAGCCTAAAAAGAAGCTAAAAATTCAAAGATCAAAATAACACAAAAGATTAACATGAAGTAAATCATACTAGATGATGTGAGTGTACTAGATATTGTGAATGTAGATGGGTGTATGTGTTTAACAGTTAAAAGTCCTCAGATAAGCTTCTAGGAGAACAATGATTCTAAGGAGAGTGAAAGGTGTAAAATAAGGCCAAAACTCCTATTTATACTTAGAGTTCATGAGAGATAAAAAGGCCGAGTGCGGCCGCACAATTCCAAGTGCGGTCCGCACTCCTTAACCTGGGCATCAATTGTCTATTTCTCTTGTGCGGTCCGCACAATTTTAAGTGCGGTCGCACAATACCTATCGCGGTCGCAGATTTTCCCGCACTGACAGGGAAAAACTTCAGAGAGTTTGCAATTTGACATCCTGTTGAGCTCCCATAAGTGCAGTCCGCATGTGAAATTTGCGGCCGCACAAGCTCTTCTGCTATGGCGAAACCTTTTCTGCGGCCGCACAATTGAAATGTGCGGTCTGCATTTTCTTTTCACTTGGCCATTTTTTGTTCACCATTCTTTCATGTAATACTCAACCCTATAGCATACTTCAAATCAAGTTAAAATAAACAAATGACATCTAACTACAAAAGAAAAAAGAGAAGAACTTTGGTTGCCTCCCAAGATGCGCCTGATTTAATGTCATGGAACGACGCAGTGTCTAAGCATCCTCAAGGGAAGTAAATGACCTCCACCATGAGGCTCTCTCCAACTTTACCCAAATAATGCTTCACCCGGTGACCATTGACTAGGAATATTTCATTGTTCTTGTTCTTCAAATCCAATGCACCGAAGGGTGTCACACCGACAATTTCAAACAAACCACTCTACTTGGACTTGAGCTTCCCGAGAAACATCCTTAACCTTGAGTTAAACAACAATACAAGATCACTGTCCTTAAACTCTTTGTTCCAAATGTACTTGTCTTGAAGATACTTCATATTTTCTTTGTACAAGGACGAATTCTCATATGCATAGTACCAGAACTCATCTAACTCATTTAAATGTGCAACCCGCAAGTTAACGACTACATCCCAATCAATATTCAAATTCTTCAAAGCCCATATTGCCTTGTGCTCTAGTTCTACCAGAAGATGACAAACTTTATCGAACACTAACTGGTATGGAGACATCCCGATAGGTGTTTTGTAAGCCGTCCTATAAGCCCATAACGCATCATCAAGCTTCTTGGACCAATCCGTCTGATTTGCGTTCACTGTTTTAGACAAGATACTCTTTATCTCCCGGTTGGAGACTTCCACTTAACCACTAGCTTGTGGAGGATAGGGAGTCGTGACCTTGTGAGTAACACCATACTTGCCAAGTAAAGTGTCAAACCTTGTTGCAAAAGTGTGACCCCCCATCGCTTATGATTGCACGTGGAGTACCAAAGTTTTAACAATATTCTTCTTCAAGAAAGCTACTTCACTTCTCGCCTCATTGTTGGGTAAGGTGATAACCTCATGCCATTTGGACACATAATCCAATGCGACAAAGATGTAAGTATTTTCATAAAAACTCACATAAGGGCCCATAAAGTCAATGCCCCAAATATCGAAAATATCAATCTCCAAGATGGTTGTGAGAGGCATCTCATTTTTCTTTGAAATTCCACCGACCCGTTGATATTCATCACATCTTTTAACTAAGTCACTTAAATCCTTGTAAAGAGTTGGCCAATAGAAACCACAATTAAGAACTTTGGCCATTGTTCTTGCTCCACCATGATGATCACCATATGGTGAAGAGTGACGAGTTCCAAGAATATCATCTAGCCCTTCTTCTGGTACACGCCTTCTAATCAGCCCATCCATACAAATCCAGAAAAGGTATGGTTCATCCCAATAATAATCTTGATAATCTATTTTGAGCTTCTTCCTTTGGTTTGAAGAGAATTCATCCAGAAATACCACTCACAAGAAAATTTGCCAAATCCATAAACCACGACACCTCTTTCATTGAAATTGCCAAAAGTTGCTCATCGGGGAAATAGTCATTTATTTCAAAGCCATCATGTGGCCTCCCCTCCTCCTCCAAATGAGATAAGTGATCTGCCACTTGGTTTTCACTACCTTTCTTATCTTGAATGTCAATATCAAATTCTTGCAACAAGAGTACCCATCTCATTAACTGAGATTTAGAATCCTTTTTGCTCATAATATAGCGAAGTTCCGCATGATCTGTGTAGACAATAACTTTGGCACCCATCAAGTACGGGCAGAACTTCTTAATTGCAAGCACAATAACAAGGAGCTATTTATCTGTAACTGTGTAATTGACTTGGGCACTATTCATGGTCTTACTAGCACAGTAAACCGGATGAAAAACTTTGTTAATCATTGTCCTAAAACAGCCCCAACCGCTACATCACTTGCATCACACATGAGTTCAGAAGGCAAGCTCCAATTTGGAGCGGTAATGATAAGAGTTGTTGTCAACTTGAGATTCAATTGTTCAAAATCTCTCATACAATCATCATTGGAATGGAACTTGGCTCCTTCTCAAGGAGCTTACACAATGTGTTCACCACTTTAGAGATATCCTTGATAAAGCACCGGTAGAAACATGCATGGCCTAAGAAACTCCGCATAGCCTTCATTGAAGTGAGGGTGGAATCTTAAATATCACCTTAATCTTCGCCTTATCTACTTCAATTCCATTCCTTGAGATTTTATGGCCAAGTACAATGCCTTCCTCAACCATGAAATGACATTTCTCCCAATTGAGAACCAAATTGGTCTCTTCACATCTAGCCAACACTATGTCCAAATTTGCAAGACAATCATCAAAACAATCCCCAACCTCCGAGAAGTCATCCATGAAAACTTCAAGGTAGTCCTCCACCATGTTCGTGAAAGTAGCCATCATACACCATTTCTGGTGCATTGCACAAATCGAAAGGCATCCTCTTGAAAGAAAAAGTACCGTAAGTACATGTAAATATTGTTTTCTCTTGATCTTCCGGAGCAGTAAGAATTTGGTTGTAGCCCGAGTACCCATCAAGAAAATAATAGAAAGCATGGCTGGCCAATCTATCTAACATTTGGTCTAAGACACGAAGTGGAAAATGATCCCTCCTTGAGACTTTGTTGAGCTTATGATAATCCATACAAACCCTCCAACCGGTCACCGTTCTTGTAGGAATCAATTCATTCTTATCAGTGGTAACCACCCTCATGCCCCCTTCTTTGTTACACATTGAACCGAAGAGGACCATGAACTATCAGAGATGGGGTAGACAACCCCGGTATCCAACCACTTGACAATCTCCTTCTTGACCACTTCTTGCATAGCCTCATTGAGTCTTCTTTGATGTTCAATGGATGATTTAGCATCATCCTCCAACTTGATCTTATTCATGCAAAATGCGGGGCTTATACCCCAAATATCCGCCAAAGTCCACCCAATAGCCTTCTTCCTTTTTTGCAACATCACCAATGTGGAATCAACCTACACGTTAGTCAAACAAGAGGAAAGAATAACCGGTAAAGTAGAACAAGGGGCAAGAAATTTATACCGAAAGTATGGAGGCAATGGCTTCAACTCCAAAGTAGGTGGATCTTCAATAGAAGGCTTTGTAGGAGGAGTCTTCCTATTTTCAAGATCCAAAGATAATTTCCTGGGTGCATAGTTTTATGGCCACATTCCTTGTAAAGAATTCACACACTCCATGAAACCATCTATCTCGTCATCATCAAAATTGAGAAAAACGGCTTCCAATATATCACCAATGTTAATTGCAACCCTTGTATCATCAACAATAACATCAATCACCAAATCCAAAAAAGAACATACCTCATTTCTATTTGGTTGCCGCATAGACTTTCACACATGGAATACCACTTGTTCATCACCAACCCGGAAAGTGAGTTCTCTAGCTTCCACATCACAAATAGCCTTACTCGTAGCAAGGAAAGGTCTACCAAGAATGATAGGCACTTCATAATCAACTTCCCAATCTAGGATAGCAAAGTCCGCCGGAAGAATGAACTTATCAACTGGGACCAAAACATCCTCAATCACTCCCAACAACTTCTTCATGGTACGATCGGCCATTTGCAACCTCATAGATGTGGGTCTTGGTTGCCCTATTCCTAAAGTTTGAAAACCGAATAGCGCATCAAATTTATACATGGCCTAAGATCACAAAGAGCTTTAGCAAACTCGGCACTCCAAATTGTACAAGGAATCGTGAAAGCACTGGGATCCTCCACCTTTGGAGCCATGGAATGAACAATTGCACTCACTTGATGATTGACCTTGATAGTTTCAAAATTTATTGACCGCTTATTGGTCACAAGATCTTTCATAAACTTTGCATAATCGGGCATTTGTTCCAAAGCTTCTCCCAATGACACATTAATTGAGAGACTATACATCATTTGAATAAACTTCTTGAGCTGATTCTCACCATTTTGCTTGGCAAGTCTTTGAGGATATGGAAGTGGAGGCTTAGGCAATGGTGCCTTAGCCTTTTGCACTACCGGCTCTGGTATGTCAATGATGTTCTCTCTAGACGGGTTCACCTCCTCTTGAGTCTCTTCAACACTATCATCAATGTCAATCTAAACCTCATCATTTACTTAAACAACATTGTTTGTGATTTCCTCCTCTTGTACCACTTGGTCATCATCCACAAGTCATCTTTCACTTGAGGTGGGTGCATTCCCACCTCTTCAACTTCTTGTGCTAACCGCCAAAGCATGCCCTGTATTGTTACCACCCTTTAGGTTCACCACCGTGTCACTTGGTAGTGCACCCTTAGGACGAGAATTAAGAGCATGAGAGATTTGCTCAATTTGAACTTCTTGATTTCAGATTGATGTATTGTGTGAGGCAAGTTGGGCATTCGAATCGACATTCTTTCCATAATTTGCATAAACATATTCTCAGTATGGCCCATCTCATTGTTTTAAGAACTTAAACCATGGGAAGGATAAGGAGGTGGGTTGCTAGGTTGTTGATACATTGGGGGCCTTTGAAAACTCGATCCCCGTTTTTGTTGATTGTTTCTCCAACCACCTTGATTGTTTCCACTCCAATTTACTTGATTGTTGTTATTATGATAATTCCCTTGATTGTTAGAACTCCAATTGCCTTGGTTATTTTGTGTTCGTTGTTGTTGTTGATTGGAGCCTTGGAAGTTGTTTCTTTGCCCTTGAAAATTGTTCACCTATTGAAACTCTTCTTCTTGCTCATGATAAGAATAATCTTGATCAAAACTACCATCATCTTACATATAATTCTCCACTCGGGTTTAGCATTTGTGGACCCTTGGTCCTCTTCTTGTTCACCAACACATTTACTCCCTCCATAGCATGAACTTGCTTAGGATCTTGCACTTGATTAAGTTGGGCCTTTGCTAGTCGAGTCATGGTTGTTGTCAATTCGGCAATGGCTTGGTCATGGTCTTGTAATTTTTTGTGGAGGTGAATCATGTTGGTATCACCTTGTGGCATTAGCTTGGGATTGCCAAGCTGACGATGTTTCTGCCATCTCATCAAGAATCTCACATACATCCGCATAAGGCATTGTCATACAGTTTTCACCGGCCAATTGATTGACCATACATTGGTTTGTAGTATTAATACCATGGTAGAAAGTTTATTGGATCATGTTGTCCGTCATATCATTGTTTGGGCACTCCTTCACCATTGTCTGATACCTCTCCCAAATCTCATGCAAAGGTTCATTGGGCTCTTGCTTGAAAGCTAATATTTCACCCCTAAGAGTAGCCATATGTCTGGGAGAGAAAAACTTAGCAATACACTTTGCCGCCAATTCATCCCAAGTGTGTATTGAATGATTAGGCAAGTATTCCAACCAATCTAAAGCTTTACCCCGTAGAGAGATGGGAGAAGGCCTTAGCCTCAAAGCATCCTCGGAAACATTAGTTTGCTTGTTCCCCCAACACGTATCCACAAAGCCCTTCAAATGTTTATAGGCATTTTGACTTGGCGCACCAGTGAAAAAGCCTCGTTGCTCTAGCAAAGTAAGCATCACATTGGTAATTTGAAAGTTGCCCGCCCTAATACGAGGGGGGACTATTGCACTAGAATAACCTTCGTTGGACAATATCCGGTGTTGTGCCACTTGTGGTTGTGGTGGTGGAGGTGGGGGTGGTACGGACATGTTTTCTTGTTGACCCCGACCTTGATGATTCAGTTGTGGCACTTGAGGTACCTCATTGAGTTGTTCCTCCTCGCCCTCCAATTCCCCCAATGGCATTTTTTGAGCTTATTGTTTGCCATTTTGTACCTACGAATTCTTCAACAAGTTAGTAACATGGAAAGGAAAGAATATATTTCAAGAACACACTCAAATATATAGCTAACACCATTTGAACTCCCCGACAAAGTCACCAAAAATTGATCCACGTCCAATCCGTACTAAATAGTTAGTGAAAACAGTCGTTGGAAGAATAGTACACAACAAGAGTCGGAGTCGATTTCCACAAAGAGTTTAATATGGGTGTTAGGGTGTACACTTAATGAGAGTACGTGAAATAGCTCAAATGCGTTTCCAACACAGAGTTTGTTATTTTCTATGTCTAATGTTAACAATAACAAGTGTAGTCCAATGAGAAGAAAATAGAAAGCAAGTAATTATTTTTTGATGTTTTTATCGAATGGGAAATATCCTAGGGATATAACCTTCACCTAGGTGCCAATCTAATGGGTAAATCACGTTAATACTTATTTTAGTGACATGGGAATATTATAACTCTCAACTCTAAATTATCCAATCAATACCTCTCGGTCATAAAGTGATTTTGCCCAAATTGGCTTTCTCAAGCTCAATTGGGTATCAATTCAAACAGTTGATATGAGTTCAAGTCGGGTTTTTTCTATCACTAGTTCAACCCCTTTAATTAGACTAGCGAAAACCTTAACTAGACCAATTTCTTGTTGACCAAGTTTTTCTAGACTAAGTGCCCTTTTCTCAAGTTAGAACTAAGTCAAATAGGCATGAATCAATATTTGCAACTATTAATTCTAGAAATAATTCATGAACAAGGCTAAATAATAAACACTCAATCATAAACAAGCACTAAATTAATTACCCATAAGGTATACACACTATGGTTGGGTCACAACCCTAGAAAACATCTAGCTACTCATACTAGAAATTGAAGAAAACAAAGAAGAAGAATTAATTAAAGCCTTAAACTAAGATTAAATTGATAAAACTAATAATGCTTCACCCAAAAATAGTCACTAATTACCCAAGACAGTAAAATATAATGGCTACAACTCAGAATATTACAAAACATGCCCTAAAAGGTATTTTCTATCTATTTATAGTGGCTTGAAATTTGCTGACAAAAATGCCCTTCGGGAGGTTTTGCAGCCGCATAATTGCAAGTGCGGTCCACACTTTGCTTGGCTCCTCCAATGTCACGACCCGGAATCCCAATCTCGGGGTCATGATGGTGCCTAACATCTACTTTCTAGGCAAGCCGACGTGAAACATATAATTTAACTGATTTTAACAATTGAAAACAAAATATTAATAATGATAACTATAAAAGTCTGAAGTAGAGTAATATAACACTGAACAACGAAATCTAAACATATCCCAGAACCTGGAGTCACGAATACATGAGCATCTAGAATGCTACAAACAAAGTCTGAACAAAATACAACTGTTTTGAAACTCAATAAAACATTAAAGATAGGATGAAAGAGGACTACAGGGCTCCAGACGTTGTGCAGCTATACCTCAAGTCTCCGACTGAGACTGAATCCGAGCAGAAAGCTACTGAGCGCCGCTAGGACCAATACTAGTATCTTCACAAGAAGTGCAAAAGTGTAGTATGAGTATAACCGACCCAATGTACTCCGTAAGTGTCGAGCCTAACCCCGACAAGGTAGTGATGAGGCTATGACAAGACACCTATGTAAATAAACCTGTACAAGTGTAAATAAAGCAGCAATAATAACAGAGAATGATAACATACAAACTGGGAAGGGACATGCTAAAAGGGGAAGATACAACTATGACAGGTATCAAATCACAAAATAACCAAGTAAATCACCAAAACTGGGAAAATCAGTAAAATCAATGATATGAAAATGGCACGGCATCACCCTTCGTGCTTTTACTCTCATCCTCGCCATGCAATAATATGAATATAATGGAATGACATCACCCTCCGTGCTTTTACTCTCAATCCCGGGCTTGCTTGGTCAAAACTCGAGATTCGTACCAAAATCCAATTACCCATTTAACCCTGATCCCGGTTAAGTAATTAGTTTCGAAATCCGACCTCAATTTCTCAAAATCCCCAATTTCTACCTAAATCCCTAATTTCTACCATGAAAAAGCATAGATTAAAGGTTAAAATCAATGGGTGTTTATGGAAATGTAAGGAAACTAGTTAAAATCTACTAACCTGTGAAGTTGGGGGTGAAAAACCTCTTCAAAATCGCCTCCAGGCCGAGCTCAAACTCGAAAATGGTGAGAAATGGGAAAAATCTCGACTTTTGGGTCTGTTTTAATCACTGGCTTCAAGTTTTCTTCATGTTCGCGAAGGCTTACTCCCACATGACTTCGCGTTCAAGGTCCAACGATCACATTCGTGAAGAGTAACAGCCAAGCTCCCTTCCCAGGCCCCATAACCGTATGCGTTCGTGAGAGTCTGGTCGCATTTGCGAAGGGTAAACCCTCCAATGCTTCGCGTTCACGACCAAGACACCGCATATGCAATGAATGACTTCCGCCCTTGTCCTAGTTTCCCCTTCGCGGTATCAAGAGCACCTTCGCAATCGCAAGAGTACCTTCGCGATCGCGATGCACAAAAATCTCAGACACCAGCAACAACAAAACCAACAGATTTGTTAAGTACAAAATTGATCCGTAGCCTATTCGAAACTCACCCGAGCCCATCGGGCTCCAAACCAAACATACACACAAGTGTAATAACATCGTACGAACTTGCTCGCATTATCAAAACACAAAACATAGCACCTAGAACTACGAATCAAACATCAAATGCATGGACTTTTCAAAGAAACTCAAGAACTTTCAAATTGACAACCGAGCGTCTGAATCATATCAAATCAACTCCGTTTTGCACCAAACTTCGCAGACAAGTCTTAAATAGTAAAATGAATTTATACCAAGTTCCGAAACTAAAATCCGAACCCGGTAGCTATAAAGTCAACCTACGGTCAAACTTCAAAATTCTTTAAACTTTCAAATTACTAGTTTTCAAACAATCATGTCAAAACAAGTTAGTGACTTTTGAATTCAATTGAGGGCATACGCCCAAGTCTAAAATTACGATACGGACCTATCGGGATTGTCAAAATATTGATCCGGATCCGTTTATATAAAATATTGACTGTAGTCAACTCAAATCATTTTTAAGGCAAAAAATCACATTTCTTTCAATTTTTCACATAAAGACTTTCCGAATAAGATAAGGACTGCGCATGGAAATCGAGAAACACTACATGGAGCTAATCGGGGTCTTGGAACACGGAAATAAAGGCCAAAACTCAAAATTACCTATCGGTTCATCACATTCTCCACCACTAAAATAAACGTTCATCCTCGAATGGACATAGAAAGGTACCCGTACTGGTGAAAAGGTATGGGTATATACTCCGCATATCGGAATCAGACTCCATGTGGCTGCGTCGATCGGCTGACCACCCCACTGCACTCTAACAGAGGGATAACTCTTAGACCTCAACTTCAGGACTTGCTGTGCTAGAATGGCCACCAGCTCCTCCTCGTAAGTCAATTCCTTGTCTAATTGAACTGAGCTGAAATATAATATATGGGACGGATCACCGTGATACTTCTGGAGCACGGAGACATGGAACACCGGTGAAATGCTGATAAGCTGGGTGGAAATGCAAGCTTGTAGGCCACCTCACCAACTCTCTCAAGAATCTCAAAGGGTCTGATATACCTAGGGCTCAACTTGCCCTTCTTTACGAACCTCATCACACCCTCCATGGGTGAAACCCGAAGCAAAAACCTCTCTCCAACCATGAATGCTACATCAGAACTCTACGATTGGCATAACTCTTCTTCCTAGACTGAGCTGTGCGAAGTCGATCCTGAATCACCTTGACCTTTTCCAAGGCATCCTGAACTGGCGAACGACACCGCCTCCGATGTAATACCTCATAGGGAGCCATCTGAATACTCGATTGGTATCTGTCATTGTAGGCAAACTCCACAAGCGGCAAGAACTGACCCCAAGAACCCTCAAAATCCATAACACAGACGCAAAACATATCCTCCAATATCTGAATGGAGCGCTCGGACTGCCCGTCCATCTGGGGGTGAAATGTTATACTCAACTCAACACGTGTGCCTAACTCATGCTGTACGGCCCTTTAGAAGTACGATGTGAACTGCGTACCCCGATCAGAAATGATGGATACCGACACACTGTGAAGACGAACAATATCGCGGATATAGATCTCAGTCAACCACTCTGAAGAATAGGTAACTGCAACTGGAATGTAATATCCTGACTTGGTCAACCTGCCCACAATGACCCACACTACGCCAAATTTCTTTGAAGTCCCTGGGAGCCCAACAACAAAATCCATGATAATGGGCTCCCACTTCCACTTGAGAATCTCAAGTCTTTGAAGTAAACCGACAGGCCTCTGATGCTCATGCTTTACCTGCTAACAATTCAAATACCGAGCCACATATGCAATTATATATTTCTTCATTCTTCTCCATCAATAATGTTACCTCAAATCCTGATAGATCTTGGCGGCACACGGATGAATGGAATACCGCGAACTGTGGGCCTCCTCAAGAATCAACTCACTAAGCCCATCCACATTGGGCACACAAATCCGACCCTGCATCTGCAACACCCCATCATCTCCAACAGTAACCTTCTTGGCACCACCATGCCGCACCATGTCCTTAAAGACAAGCAAATGGGGGTCGTCATACTAACGCTCTCTGATGCGCTCATACAAAGAAGACCGAGCAACTGGAAAAGCTATAACCGCAAAAGTAATCTTTCAAGGAATCCGACTTGCATTAGGAATTAGCTTTCAACTCCTAATCAACGTACTTCAAGGGACGTAGTTCTTTCAATATCTGATTTGGCATATCTCCAACCCAGTTTGTAGTACAACAGATATATATAAGAGGCTTGGTTCTTTTATAGTTGTTTGTTAATATTCAAACCAATATAAACCCAGCTCAACAATTTCCTCCTGTGACAAGTTCATGTGCAACTTCAGCCTAAAACCCAGATTCATTAACAACGCTTTCCCTGCAAGACATTTATTTTTTCATAAGTCTAGGACTCACCGTCCATTCATTGTAATCCCATAGATGGCTAGGCATTTTTCATGCAAGCAGACTCTTATGATCATAGTTCATCATTAAAACCAACATCAAACATGCAGGGACCAGTTTCCTTAATCATTTTATGTGCACTTCCTTAACTTCTCTCTTTTAGAATCATCGGAAACCAAACCATCAAAAAATTCATAAGCAAAAAATTAAATAATGTTATACTCATGGTCACTTAGGCTACACTAACATGCACATAAATCAAGAGCTCTAGTATTTAATCTATGGATATTATCCATGTGCTTGATCATAAATGGTGGTAAGCTGAATAGAATATTTTGATCAAGTACTTACAACACTTCCAGATCTGAGGCAGTGGCCTTGTTTCTTATCTCCGATCTGGACAGCACACGCGTGTTGGCAAACTCATATAACAATTTATGAATCAGTTTCATTTCACCCTTGTATACCTTGCTGGGCTACTTAGTCTTCCTCTCCTGCGTGACTTAGTAGTCAATTACACGTTACTCTACTCCTCACCTATATTCAGCCACTCTAGTTTGACATAACTCATAAGCATAATTCATTGGTAGGAATCTTCAAAATCTGCCATAGACTCTCAACATTGAAGGTCACCTCCACTCCTTTTACAATGGTGCTCACAGTTTCTTCCTCAAACAACCAAAAGTTCGATTAAAAACTCGAGACTTCTTCCTCATGCACTTCTGGAATGGACAAAGGAACATGTGCATCCACTTTTGGAGGTTCAACTTCTTCACCGGTTCTTTCGGTCCTGGCTTCTTAACAACTTCATAGTCTATCACCTTGCCATTCAGGACCACTTGCCCACTGAACCATATTTCTTTGCCTACAAATGTAACTTTTTATTTGATCTTCTTCTTTTTAAACTAGTCCCTTCCTCATCAAGATTAATTTTGTTTCTCTTTTTGGGAGTCCTTTTCTTCTTGGCAGCAGTTCCAGATGATCTTTTTTTTAAGGAACCTCCTCCACCTTCTCCTCTTCATCACTTTCTAAGTCGATTCATTTCACATCAGACTCGTCCCTTAGCCCGATTGTTTTTTCTTTCCTCTTCTTCTTGCTTGCTTCAGCAGTCTTTTCAAGAATAGCTTTACCTTTACTCCTAGTAGTAGAAGCCTTTTTCTTTGGTTGTGGATCATTCTTGGCAAATTGTATCACTGACGGCCAGAGATCTTAGTGCCTTCTTGCATCATCCCTTTTTCTAGATTTTCATCCTCTCAGTTAATAACAACTTGTTATCATCTTCTTTTTCCTAATTCACTCTCTCCCCTTTTTCTCTCTCAGCACCTTTCCCCTTAGTTTCAGATGTATTGACACCCAAAAAATCAGGTTCTTTCTCGCTTCAACATTCTAACAGCACCCTCAGTACCAATTCCTATATACACACTCTCTAGTAGAGGCTCACTCACATGAACTTCATCTTCACCCTCATAAGCTTTAGAAAGGTCTGGTTATTGTCCAGGAGCTTTTAGGGCAATACCAATGCCTTCCCCCTTACTTACAACTTTATCAACCTCTCTTTTATTCTCTCCTTTTTCTTCAATCACAACATCCTTCACATTATTGTCGCTCACCTATGTAGATTTCCTCAATGTGGCTGAGGGACATCTAAAAAATATGGACAATATCGTCAAACCTCATCTAAGCTAATTGATCATGTCATGTGTAAATACCTATAATAATACAAGACTGTGTTAGATATTTTAATACTTAGACACATTAGACGCTTTAATTTACCATAGTCAATCACTGAGGGAGTCAAGAATATGCTTAAATCATCTTGATCAAACCAAGATCCAAGTAATTTTATTCAAATTGGTCCTTGCTTAAAGCTTTGGTAAATATATTCGCAATCTACTCTTTAGTCTTACAAAACTCCACAATGACATGACCCTTCTCCATATTGTCTCTCAAAACGTGGTTCTTAACATCAATATGTTTTGTCCTTTTATGATGAACCAGGTTCTTTTCCATATTCACAATACTCATATTATCATAAAATATGGATCCCGTTCAAGCATCACACTATAGTCTTTTAATTGTTGTTTGATCAATAATAGTTGTACACAACACGATGCAACATCAACATACTCAGGTTTTGCAGTTGATAAAGCCACAAAATTTTACTTCTTTGATGGCAAAGAGATCAAACACGAGCTTAGAAAGTGAGCTATCCCATACGTGCTCTTCTTTTCCATCAAATAACCAGCATAATTAGCATTAATCTATTCTACCAAGTCAAAAGTACTAACAGATGGATACCATAGAACTAAGTCATGAGCACTTTTAGATACCTCAAGTTATTTAAATGTGACTCATTGGAATTAACTAGAACCTAGCATACAACCCAATACTGAATATAATATCTAGTCTATTCGTAAATAGATACGACAAGAACTAAATCACACCCATATGCAAATTTTTATCAACAGATGAACTAGATTCATCCATATCTAGCCGAGTAGCAATCATTATAGGAGTATACATTGTCTCTTCATTATCTATTTTAAATATTTTGAGCATTTTTGGATGTACTTTTGTTGATGTATCATCGTTTCATACATACCTTGCTTAACCTCTAACCCAAGGAAGAAGTTTAGCTTACCCATCATGTTCATCTTATATTCATTTCTCATTAATTTTCAAACTCGTTATACAAATATTCGTTAGTAGCACCAAAATAATATGATTAACACAAACTTGAATAATCAACAAGCTTTTACCTTGTTTCATAGAAAATAAAGTGTTGATAATTTTACCTCTTGTGAACTTGTTTCCAAGTAGGATTTTTTACGGCCTTTCTTACCATGCCCGTGGTGCTTGTTTCAATCCATATAATACCTTGTGTAATTTGTAAATATTATTAGAAAATTCACGCCTTTCAAAACTTGGAGGTTGACACACGAAGACTTTCTCTTTTAGATACCCATTGAGGAACACACTCTTAAAATCCACTTGATTCAACTTAAAACCCATGTAAGATGCAAAAGCAATGAGCATTTTAACTATCAGTGCAAAGGTTTTATCATAATCTATGCCTTCCTCTTGATTGTGACCTTGCACTACCAGCCTTGACTTATTTCTTGTGATAGTATTTTGATTATCTAGCATGTTTTTAAAAATTTACCTGGTTCCTATGATTGTTCTATCATTTGGTCGGGGTTCCAAATGACATACCTTGTTTCTTTCAAATTGATGAAGTTCCTCTTGCATAGCCACAATTCAATCAACATCTTGAAGAGCCTCCTTGATAGTTATATACTTAATCATGGACAACTAGGCAAAAAAGGCACACATATTTCTCACTTTGGATCTTGTCATGATTCCACAATTCACTAAAGTAAGGATATTCTGGATTAGTTGATAAGTATGGATTTTAACCACTTATTAGTACCTTCTTGCTTTAGTTTTTAGTCCCAAAGTAGTGATTTTTGTTTCTGAATCTAATAAAAATGTGTGAATTGCAGGTATGCTGGAGGATGTGGGCTCAAGGAAGAAATCTAACTTAAAGAGGATATGTCTGAGCTCAAATAGCCAAAGAGGAGAAGTGCAAAGAGTTGTGTAGTTCGCATAATTTATTCTACGACTGCAAATGCTGATTCGGCCCGTAGAAAGTAAAGTGCAGCGGCAAACTAACCTTTAAAGTAGCAGAGGATCCTAGCAGCAATGCGGTCCGCACACCAAAATGTGCGACTGCATTTGAAGCTTGCACTGACAAGATTGATAGATTAGAGAAGATGCAAAAGTGCAAGTCTGAAGCTTCCTTTAAGCGCGGTCCGCAGCCAAATTATGCAGTCACAGAAGCTGAAGTGCTTCCCCAAAAGTTTATGTGCAGTGCAGAATTTCTCCAACTAACAAGTACTGCAAGAGCACTAACTTGAAGTTCAGACCGCAAATGAAAGTATGCGGCTGCAGAACCCCCCGAAGGAATTTTTTATCAACAAATTTCAGAGCACTATAAATAGAGTAGGAACACTTTATTAGGTAACTTTTATACTGTAGTAGCTGGTAGCGGTTCGACTTAGTCATTTTAGGAAGTTTGTGACTACTATTAGAGAAGACCCATTAATTTTACCTTTTAATTTTAATTTTATGTCTTCTATTACTTCTTATTTTCAACTTTCCATGCATATGATTATGAGTAGCTAGATTTTATCTAGAATTGTGACCCAACCCTAGTGTGTAAAGTTTATGGGTATTTAATATTAATGCTTGTTATTGATTGGGTGTATGTTATTTAGCCTTTTTTATGCTTTATATCTAGAATTAATGGTTGCAAATATTGATTCATGCCTATTTGACTTAGTTCTTACTTGAGAAAGAGAAACTTAGTCAAGAAAAACTTGGCTAACAGGAGATGGAACTAGTTAAAGTTTTGATTAGTTTGATTAAAGGATTTGAACTAGAGATAGGGATAATCCCACTTGGACTCATATCAATTGTTTATATTGCTACCCATTTAGTCTTAAGAGAGCCAATTTGGGCATAATCACTCTTTGACCGGGAGGTATTGAGTTGGTACTTGAGCATTGAGAATCATAACACACCCCGATCTACCAAATAAATATAGATTTACTCTACACATTAGGTTTATACCTAGGTGAATATTACAATCCTAGGCTTTCCCCTTAATTGATAAAAATACCAAAAATATTTCACTCATTATTCGCTTACTAGTTAGTCAATCACTTAGAAGTCAATTTAGAGAATAGTTACCCATACTTGTTTGGAAATTAAATTTACTTATTTTAAGTTCTTTTCTTAAGTGTTTACTTTAGCACCAACTTAAACTCCATGTGGATTCGACCCCGACTTGTGTTGGGATTTTTAATTGCAACAGTCATTTCATACTCTTTAATTGGGTGTGAATTAAATGTGATCAATTAAATATGAATTAAATGTGATCAATTTACTTTGTTAGCTACATACTTGAGTTCATATCTTGAAATATCTTCTTATACTTTCATGAATCTAATTTGTTGAAGTGATTATAGGTTTCAAATAGCGAACAACGAACTTGGAAACTTGCCATTGTGAGAGGTGGATGGCGAAGAGGAGAAACTTGATGAAATGCCTCAAGATCCATAACAAAATCGTTGAGGACATGGTTAACAAGATAATTTGCCTCCACCTCACCCACCTCCACCACCACAACCACAAGCGGCACAACATCGGATTTTGCCCAATGAAGGTTATGCAAGTGCCATAGTCCCCCCTCGCATTATGGCGAGAAACATTCAAATTACCAATGTGATGCTCACTTTTCTCGAGCAAAGACGTTATTTCACCGGGGCGTCGAGTTAAAATGCCTTCAAGCATTTGAAAGGTTTTGTAGATATATTTTGGGGTAGCAAACAAATAAATGTTTCGGAAGATGCTTTGCGGTTAAGGTTTTTTCCCTTCTCACTAAGGGGTAAGGTTTTATATTGGTTGGAATGCTTGCCTAATCATTCTATACATACTTGAGATAAATTAGCGGAGAAGGTTTATTTAAAAGGTTTTTCTCTCCGAGGTACATTGCTATGCTATGGGGTGAAATATTGGCTTTCAAGCAATAGCCCAATGAACCATTACATGAAATTTGGGAGTTATTCCGGACAATGGTGAAGAAGTGCCTGAACAATAATAAGACCAACAACATGATCCACCAAACTTTCTACCGTGGTATCAATACTACAAAACAATGTATGGTGAATCAATTGGACGAGGAAATTTTATGACAACACCTTATGCGGAGGCATGTGAGATTCTTGATGAGATGGAAGAAACTTCTTCGGCTTGGAAATCCCGAGTTAATGTTCCCCAAGGTGATTCCAATATGATGCATCTACATAAGGAGTTGCAAAACCATGGGCAAGCTATTGCCGAATTGACCACAACCATGACTCAACTTGCTAAGGCCCAACTTCATCAAATCCAAGCTCCTAAGCGAGTTCATGCTATGTAGGGATTGAATGTCTTGGTCAACAACAATAGGACTAAAGGTCCACAATTTCAATCTGAGTGGAGAATTATGTACAAGATGATGGTAGCTATGACCAAGATGACTCTTATCAAGAGCAAGAATAAGAGGTCCAATTTGTGAACAATTACCAAGGGCAACAGAGCAATTTTCAAGGATCCAATCAAAATCAATGGTGTTCTCAAAATAATCAAGGCAATTGGGGTTCTAACAACCAAGCGAGTTGGCATAACAACAATAACAATAATAACCAAGGGAATTGAGGAGGCAACAATCAAGGAAATTGGGGAAATAATAATAATCATTCTAATCGAGGTTTGGGTTTTTCAAGGCCCCCAATATACCAACAACCAAGAAACCCACCTCCTTATCCTTCCCATGGTTCAAGTTCTTCAAACAATGAAATGGTTCGTATTGAGAACACGCTCAAGCAAATGTTGGAAAAGAATATGGATTCGGATGCCCAACTTGCCTCACATATCACATCAATCCGTAATCTTGAAGTTCAATTGGGGAAAATCTCTCAGGATCTTACTAATCGTCCTAAGGGTGTATTACCAAGTGACACAGTAGCAAACCTAAAGGGTGGTAATAATACGGGACATGCTATGACAATTATCACAAGAAGTAGAAGAGGCGGGAATACACCCACCTCAAATGAAAGGAAACTTGTGGATTATGACCAAGTGATCCAAGAGGTGGAAATCCCACGTAATAATGTTCAAGTACATAATGAGGTTTGGATTGATATAGATGATAGCATGGAGGAGACCCAAGAAGAGGTGAACCCGTCTAGGGAACACATTATTGACATACCGAAACCGGTAATACAAAAGGCTAAGCAAAATGGTTAGAATCAATTAAAGAAGTTTATTCAAATGCTGAAAGGTCTCTCCATAAATGTGCCATTGGTAGAAGCTTTGGAACAAATGCCCGATTATGCCAAGTGAGTGCAATTGTTCATTCCATGGCTCCTAAGTTAGAGGATCCCAGTGCTTTCAAGATTCCTTGTATTATTGAAAGTGCCGATTTGCCAAAGCTCTTTGGGATCTTGAGGAGAGTATCAATTTGATACCCTACTCGGTGTTTAAAACTTTAGGGATTGGGAAACAAAGACCCATATCTATGAGTACCGATTGTACTATGAAAAGGCCATTGGGAGTGATTGAAGATGTTTTGGTCCGAGTTGATAAATTTATCCTTCCGGTGGACTTTGTGATTCTAGATTGTGAGGTTGACTATAAAGTGCCTATTATTCTTGGGAGGACTTTCCTTGCTATGGGTAAGGCCCTTTTTGATGTGGAATATGGGACCTCATTTTCTGGGTTAATGATGAGCAATTTGTATTCCTTGTGTGCAAGTATATGCGTCAACCTAATAGCAATGAAGTGTGTTCTTTTGTGGACTTAGTGACCGATGTCATTATTGATGACACAAGTGCTAAAATTAATGTTGTTGATATGTTGGAATCCGAGTTGCTCAAATTTGATGATGATGAGATAGATGCTTTTATGGAATGTATGAACTCTTTGCAAGGAATGAGGTCTTACAACTATGCACCCCAGAAGTTATCTTAGGATCTTGAGAATAGGAAGACTCCTCCTACAAAGCCTTATATTGAAGATCCTCCTACTTTGGAGTTAAAACCATTGCCACCTCACCTTCGGTATGAATTTCTTGGCTCTTGTTCTACTCTATAGCGTTATTCTTTCTTCTTGTTTGGCTAACGTGCAGGTTGATTCCACATTGACGGTCTTGCAATAGAGGAAGAAAGCTATTGGGTGGACTTTGGCGGATATTCGGGGTATAAGCTCCACATTTTGCATGCACAAGATCAAATTGGATGATGGTTCCAAACCGTCCATTGAACATCAAAGAAGACTCAATGAAGCTATGCAATAGGTGTTCAAAAAGGAGATTATCAAGTGGTTGGATGTCAGACTTGTCTACCCCATTTTCGATAATTCATGGACTTCTCCGATCAATGTGTCCAAAATAAGGGGACATGAAGGTGGTTACCAATGATAAGAATGAGTTTATTCATACAAGAATGATCACATGTTAGAGAGTTAGTATGGATTATCGTAAGCTCAATAAAGTCACAAGGAAGGATCACTTTCCTCTTTCTTTCATGGATCAAATGCTTGATAGGTTGGCCGGCCATGATTTCTATTATTTTATTGATGGGTAATCAGGCTACAACTAAATTCTTATTGCTATGGAAGATCAAGAGAAAACCATGTTTACATGTCCATATGGTACTTTTGCTTTCAAACAGATGCCTTTTGGTTTATGCAATGCACCAGTGACTTTTCAGCAGTGTATGATGGCTATTTTCACAGACATGGTAGAAGACTACCTTGAGGTCTTCATGGATGACTTTTCTATGGTTGGAGATTCTTTTTATTATTTTCTTGCTAATTTGGATAAAGTGTTTGATAGATGTGCAAACAAATTTAGTACTCAATTATGAGAAATGTCATTTTATGATTGAGGAAGGCATTGTCCTTGGCCACAAGATTTAAAAGAATGGTATTGAACCGGGCAAGGCAAATATTAAAGTTATTTCTAAACTTCCACCCCATCTCGGTGAAGGGTGTGCGAAGTTTCTTGGGCCATGCAGGATTCTACCGGCGATTTATCAAAGATTTCTCTAAAGTGGGGAACCTATTGTGCAAACTCCTTGATAAGGATGACAAGTTTCATTTCAATGATGTTTGTATGAGATATTTTGTACAATTGAAGCTCAAGTTGACAACTACTCCTATCATTACATCTCCAAATTGGAGTTTGTCATTCGAGCTCATGTGTGATGCAAATGATGTAACGGTTGGGGCTGTTTTGGGGAAGCACATCAACAAAGATTTTTATCTGGTTTACTATACTAGTAAGACCATGAACAATGCCCTAGTCAATTATACCGTTATAGAGAAAGAGCTCTTTGCTATTGTGTTTGCTATTGAGAAGTTTTGTTCGTACTTGATGGGTGCCAAATTTATTGTTCACACGGATCCTGCGGCACTTCGCTATCTTCTGAGAAAAAAATAATCTAAAGCTCGTTTGATGCGATTTGTGCTTTTGTTGCAAGAGTTTGATATTGACATCCAAGAAAATTAAGTGGCAGACCATTTGTCTCGTTTGGAGAAGGAGGAGAGGCCACATGATGGCCTTGAAGTCAATGACTCCTTCCTCGATGAGCAACTTTTGGCACTTTCAATGAAAGAAGTACCATGGTTCGCGTATTTGGCAAATTTTCTTGTGAGTGATATCATTCTAGATGATTTCTCTTCAAACCAAAGGAAGAAGCTCAAGAAGGATTGTCGAGACTACTATTGGGATAAACCATACCTTTTCCAGATTTGCACGAATAGGGTGATTCAGAGGTGTGTGCCAGAGAAATAGCAAGGTGATATTCTTGAGGCTTGTCATTCTTCACTATATGATGGTCATCATGGTGCGACAAGAACAACGGCTAAATTCTTATGTTGTGGCTTCTATTGGCCCACTCTCTACACTGAGCATCGAGTTAGTAAAAAGATGTGATGAATGTCAATGGGCTAGTGGAATTTCAAAGAAACATGAGATGCCCCTTACCACCATTTTGGAGATTGATATCTTTGATGTTTGAGGTATCGACTTTATGGGACCTTTCGTGAGTTCTTGTGGAAACACCTACATATTGGTCGCGGTGGATTATGTGTCTCGATGGGTTTAGACTGTTGCATTACCCAATAATGAGGCTAGAAGTGTGGTGGATTTATTGAATAGGAATATGTTTACAAGATTTGGTACTCCGCGAGCAATCATAAGTGATAGATGATCACATTTTTGCAACAAGGCTTTCAACACTTTACTTGGCAAGTATGGTGTCACTTACAAAATGATAACTCCCTATCACCCACAAGCAAGTGGTCAAGTAGAAGTGTTGAATCGAGAGATAAAGAGTATTTTGTCCAAGACGGTGAATACAAATAAGACGAATTGGTCTAAGAAGCTTGATGATGCTCTATGGGCATATATGACAGCTTACAAAACACCTATCGGAATGTACTCATACCGTTTAGTGTTCGAAAAATCTTGTCATCTTCCGGTGGAACTAGAGCACAAGGCAATGTGGGCCTTGAATAAATTGAATCTTGATTGGGATGTTACCGCTAACTTGTAGGTTGTACACTTAAATGAATTGGATGAGTTTCGGTATCATGCATATGAAAGTTCGTACTTGCACAAACAAAAGATGAAATATTTTCATGACAAGTATATTTGGAACAAGGATTTCAAAGCCGGTGATCTAGTGATATTATTCAACTCAAGGTTGAGAGTGTTTAACAGGAAGCTCAAGTCAAAATGGAGTGGTCCTTTTAAAATTGTTGGCGTGACACCTTTTGGTGCCTTGGACTTGAAGAACAAGAATAATGAAATATTTTGAGTCAATGGTCACCGGGTGAAGGACTATTTGGGAAAACTTGGAGAGAGCCATGTGGTGGCAGTTCTTTACTTCACTTGAGGATACTATGAATTGCGTCGTGCCACAATGTTAAATAAGGCGCTTCTTGGGAGGCAACCCAAGTTCTTTTTTTCTTTTTTCTCTTTTAGTTTGATGTTGTTTGTTGTTTTCAACTTGATTTGAAGTGTGCTACAGGGATTAGTGTTAGATGTGAAATGATAGTTGAAGTTATGTCATACAGGGCAAAACTGTGGACCACACTTTTCTTAGTGCGGCCGCAGAAAAGGGGTTGCTGACCGCAGAATAATTTGTGCCGCCCCAGATTTCATCTGCTGACCACAATTGCAAGGATCATCTCAGGTGCTAAATTGTAGGATCTTCTAAACTTTTCACCCAACAATGCGGAGTGAGTTTGCGGACCATGATGAATTATGCGGTCGCAAAAGAGCAAAATCAGAGAAGTAGTTAGAACTTAAGTATCAGAAGTGCTGTCACACATGAAAAAGTGCGGGCCACACAACTACTTACTTCACTGACAACCCGGTAATAGAGTGCAGACCGCACTTGAAATTATGCGGCTGCACTCGTCTATTGAAACCCTCACTTTCTTCTGAGTATAAATAGAACAATACCCCCTCCTTTTACACTTTTCACCACATTCACTCTCATACTGTCACTCTTAGAGTTGCCCACGTTCTTGCAGTTTGGATCACAAACAACACTTCACACTCACTTGGATCTTAGTCTATAGCACTATCTGGTATGCATTACTTCAATCTTATTGTTTTTATTTTTGAATTTATTTTAACTTTTTAACTTCTTTATAGGCTATCTATTATTGCATTCCTTTAATATGTCCATGTGGGGTAGTTTAGCATTGGGTATTTGTCAAAAGCATGCTTATATGGGGTTGGGTTATTGATTTTCATGCGTATACCATGTTGCTAGTAGGATTGATCTTGTTTTTTCATAACATTGGTTAAAAGACCTGTAGCCCTACTGTTTTTGTCTATGCGGACCGTACTTGAAATATTATGGTCCGCAGACATTTGTTGGGATAACTTGCTAGGCTAGTTGATTGTGCAGTCGTACATTAAAATGTGCGAACCGCTAATTTCATTATGTGGCTGCATAGGGAAGTCCACACTGATAATCAGAGAACCTACTCTCTAACATCTCAAATGCGGGCCGCAAACATTTTTTTGTGGACCGCAGATTAATTTTTGCAACCGCAGAATAAGGTTGCATTGTCCATCAGAGACCTTGCTCTGAGGAATTACCAAGACTGTGCTGAAGTGCGGCCCGTAGGTGGAATTGTGGGGCCTGCACTTCCACTTTATGGACCACACTTCAAAATGTGCGGACCGCACTTGTACCTTGTCTGTTGCATGTTGCATGTTGCATACTTGAAACCTCACTGCTTCTATGGTGTCCTCAAATGTTTATATGACTTTTAACTGTTTTACAACACGTATATCAACTGGCAAATCTCTTTTTGCATACACAGACAATGTTACGGTCAAGCAGACGAGGGGAGTCTTCAAAAGGAAGGGGAGCATCAGCAAGGGGCTGAGACAGAGGTCCCATGCACCCGAGTGTGCAAAGGGCCATTACAAATAAAATCATTGTAGGCTGTGGAAGAGGTAGAAGCCTCTCTGAGTCAAGTTCTTATGCCCCATATAGGGAGGCCTCAGAAGGGAATTTTGTGTCTCTACCTGAAGAGTGAAATGAAGAGAAATCTAGGTCACAGGTTAGTTTGAGTCTCTAGATGTACCTTCCATATCTTACAGTACCTCCCAGGGCTTCGCTAGTGATAATCATGAGTCCAACGCAACTGCTCCAGACTCTGATTCTGATGATGCCCCAGATGATGGGAGAAGGGGATCAAGTGCATAGGGAGGCATGGCTCAGACTAAGAAGAAAGTGATATGGGAAGACCAATTCTTAAGTTTACAAGCATACACATACTTCCTGATGTGGTGAAAGGAGAGATCCCTGACTCATGAACGGCAATTACTCCTCAAAGACTTCAACAAATACAACCATGCAGTCTTAGAGCAGTTTATAAAGAGGAAGGTGTGGATGTAATTTACTGAGAAGCTGGTGGATGTGAAAGAGTATCTTGTCCATGAATTCTACGCCATCACGGTTCATATTCTCAAAAGGACAAAAATCACCAAAGTACGCAACCTGAAAGTCAAGTTTGATCAGCACATATTGAATGCATACCTTGGATTTGATGATATGGAGCTAAAGGAATATTTGGAAAAGTTGGCTCTGAAGGAGGAGGGTAGACCATGGCTTGCTGAGATTCTTTCCCTTGGACCTACTACCCCTTGGATAGGTGCCGGGGTGCCAATCCTCCGCAACACTATGAGCTTTGAGGCAAAAGGATGGCAAACCTTTGTGTGCAGAAGACTTGATCGGTGCTTGAATGAGAACCTGACTTGCCAAGAGCTATATTGGTAACCTCTATTATGGCTGGGTACCCAATCAATGTGGGTGCTCTGATGTCAGCCAACATCTTACTTGTGGCACAGCAGGGTAACACATCTTACCCCTACCGCAACAGACTGATGCCAAGATGGAGTCCAGGCCATTTGACACCAAGGTCAAGCCGACTGGTCCCTTTGAGTGGTACAAGCTGCAAGACCCGAGGAACCCAAAGAGACCTCTACTACTGCTGGCCATTCTGATGAGCCAGTAGTTGTAGCCCCTATTCCGTCTAATTCAGTTGAACCTTCCACCTGTACTAGAGTTGCCATCCCTGAGCCATCACCCTCAGCCCCTACTCCAGTGCCTACACCAGCTCTAAGGTTGGTGCCCATGCCGATAGGTCTATTGTCTACATTGCGGGTCTCTCAGATACTTGAGAGCCTCAACAACTGGATGCAAGCAGTTACTTCAAAGCTGTCTGAGATCTCCGGTACAGTTTAAGGGCAGACATCTTCACACACTACAAGAAATATGTCTTTTAGTGGCGACCAAAGTTGCAACAAAATCATTGATAGTCGCCACTATATGTTTACAGTAGCGAGTATGGAACTGCTGCAAGTACTTCCATTACTGAATGTTACTAGTGGCGACAACATGAGGTCGCCACAGAATGTATACATTTTGTGGCGATGTCGTCGCTACAAAAACTAAATGTACTCGCCTCAATAAAGAGTTCCACCAAACTGATTTTATTGAAGTCACTACTGAAGAGTAACATTTAGTGGCGACTTAGTCACCACAAAAATAATTAATCATCAGTGGCAACTCTAATAGCGCTACTGTAGAGTGACATTTAGTGGTGACTTAGTTGCCACAAAATGATAAGCCATCAGTGGCAACTCTAATAACGCTACTAAATAGTGGCAACACTACTGACAATGATAAGCCATCAGTGGCAACTCGCCATTAATATTACTCTAGTAGCAACTGAATACTAGAGTTTACTCTAGTATTAATATTAATAATAATCTAGCAACTGAAACTTATATATTAATATTAATATATAAGTTTAAGATCATCCAATAGTATTTAATAAACACCAAAAGAATTTTCTAAACCAAATACTAAATACTTCCATTACTAAAAGTTCAGTTACATATATACTATGTAATACTTCATTGTCATTGTACGCATATACATATAACCAAAAAGCAAAATATTGAGTGCCTTAGCTTCAAGCTCCTCCGCATATAGACTACGTAATACTTCATTGTCATTGTATGCATATACATATAACCAAAAAGTAAAATATTGAGTGCCTTAGCTTCAAATTCCTCCGCATATATACTACGTAATACTTCATTGTCATTATACGCATTTACATATAACCAAAAAGAAAAACATTGAGTGCCTTAGCTTCAAGATTCTCCTTCATTGTCATCACTATTTAAGAATCTTGTCCCTATTATTAAAGAAAAAAAATACAAGATCACATTGTTAGAGCATGAAGATAACACCAAGGTGAAAAAAGATAGAGATAAGAACATTAAGCCGAAGAAGCGACTTAAGCTTCAATTGGAAGATGAGACATTTAGACCCCCTATTTGGCGAAGAATGACTAGATATTCTAATTTGCAATTAAAAGAATTACTACTTGCTCTTTGGCCACTTAAATGTCATTTTTTTCTCGCAGGAAGCAGCTATTAACTTGAAACTACCAAGAAGAAGTCTATTAGTGACGTTCACATGTAATGCTTGTGGTGTTCGATCACAAAGACTCAAACAAATTAGCATATGAAAGAGGGACAGTGTTTATACAGGTACTTGGTTTGAGTGTGTGCGATGCTGTTAAGCTTTTGATAATTGCAAAGCCAAGCTAATCTTTTAATGAGTAATAGCAAAACCAAAATAACTTCCCTTAATTGTGTATGTTCACCAAGATATTTTAATGCTAGAACTGTTAGATGGGTGATTTAACCTTGAAGGTATTAATGGGTAATCGTCTTACTAGAACTTATTTTGTACAATGCTGCATTTGTTCTCTTCAATTGGAACTGTTTTTTCTAAAACATTTGGCTAAAATATAAGCTTGCAAGTATTGATTGGCATATCTGAGCCAACTCAATTGTAAGAGACATATGGGATCTTTCAACACTACCTTACTGCGTGAATAAAATAACTTTTAACTCATGTACATTTATCTATTGTGACTTTCCTTCAGTAGTATGTTGGACGCTAATGTTGACCTTATACTTAACATGTATGATTCAGACTTAACAACTACAATTCCAAGATTTAAGTATTTGACATCTTGTTTGCATCAGTACTTCTAACAATTGTCTTAAGTGAAATAACATCGCCTACAACTCTCTGTAGTCCAAATGTTGTAGGCGATAGTATTACTTTCTACACCAAACTATCCAACTATAAGAAAAGTCAATTTATCTTTTACTTATCCAAAAAGGTCACTATGTTCATATCTAAAAGGGCTTATAAAACACTGTCTCTAAATCTTAATCTACAACTATCCAATTGTAGGAATATTTTCAACCTGACCATTACCACTTGGTTGATCAACAAGTATCCAAACTCTATTGCAATAATGTCCCTCATAAAAGAAGGTATTTTATCAAATACACTATTTGCCTCACAAAAGATAAGAAGAGAAGAATTTCCAAGAAGGAACCAAAATTCAAGAAAAAAAGAAGAAGAAGAATAGTCAAGAAGGAAGGAAGAGTACAAAAACATTAAGAGTAGATCACCTGTTGCATTCCAGACATGATAGCAGCCAGTTGTTCTTGAATCCTCTTGGCTATTTCTATGCTGATCCGTTTGTCTACTTCCACATTCTTTTTCATGCATACTTGTCTAAGCTTGTATACTTGCATCAATACTTTGTGGTTCAACATCGTCCATATGTAAAGCCACATCAATATCATTTTCCTGGTCATTGTTTTGCAAAATATTCAATTCAACTTCCTCTTGTTGATAAGCTTCTTCATTCAGTAATGCTTCATCTTCAACTGCTACAGAATTATCATCAACTTAAGGCATATTGAAAAGGTCGCGAGGATTTGTCTTTACAACAACAAGCCAATCTTTATCAACCATGTCTTCTAAGTAGAAGACTTGTTCAGACTGAGATGCCAACACAAATGGCTCATTAGTGTTCAAGGCACAATGAGTATTTATACTTGTATCAACAACTTTTTCCTATTAAGAGAAGGATCACAATACAAACAGTGCATCAAACGAAAATACAATAATACTATACTAGTCAAAGAGGGAAATGTTTACTGTCCAACATAGTTATTTTTCATAAAATATCTCAATTAGATTTGAAATATTCAGCCAAGATGATATAGTGAAGCCATTAAGACATCAAATATTAGATGATTAATCTCTGAAATCCACTTATCAAGCAACATAAATATAAATACAAAAATAAAGCATTCCACAGGTAAAAACAATTTGAGAAAAGGATTTTGTAGCTTGCCATTATCTTAAGAGTATCTGTTCAGTCACAAATACTGCAAGCAGAGAAGACATTCCCATGTTAAACCATTTCATGTTAAAAATAACAATTTAAAGGACCAGTGATTGAATCTTTTGAAATATTTAATGAGGTATGAAGTGAAAAAAAGAGGAAAATAGAGTCTATATCGGTCAGTAAGTGAATATATGAGACAAGACAATTTAGCTCTTAGATTCATAAAGAGTGTGAACAAATCAATGAAATTGAACCACATTGGAGTTAAGTAGCACCAAGTTTCATGGAAAGAGGCATATGAAGTGGCATGGCATGTTTATGGGACTAATATGACCTAAATGTTTTGAAGGTTTATTTATTCCTCATAAGCAAGAAAATATGCCTTGGCATGATTCAGTTCTTGGTGTCACTACTCATGAGTAGTATTTTATATGTCAATTCCAAGACTATAACAAGAATCAAAATATTAAACTCTCTCCATTCCAGATTCATGACAACTTTATCATAGCTGATTCATCTCATAAGTATTTGAAACTGGCAAAAAAGGGAAACAAAAAACTTAAAACCTCTATCATGCATGAGACTTGAGACTTAAGTTTCGATCGCTTTATCTAAAGTTTATAGTCTTTGAAAATCTATCAACTGCCAAAAATCAACCCTCTCCCTTCCCTCAAGACCTCCAAAATCCTAATTTAAGTGGAAAAACATCCTTATGACCATATATATCTTCCTTGATTATAATCTGAAGACAATGTCAGTATATATATTTTCCTTTTTTATTAATTAATAAATATTTATAAAAGCGAATGCTATATATGTTCAGGTTACAATGGCTTTATTCAACATTGTATGCTTGTTCATTCTTTCATCAATTTATAAATTCGTCTGAATTTGGGTTGCTCTGACCATCTACATGAGCCTAAGAGCTTTTGCAGGCTTCTGGAGGTGTGGTTAATTGCTAATGTACTCCAAATAAAGTTAATTTAGGTAAAGCACTTAGAAGCATAAGGCAATAACCAAGGCTTCAGAGCTCACACAATTAACTTTGTTTTTGTCAACGCAGAGAATATCAGTTAATGCATTGGTTTATGAAAGAAACAAACTATTGTTTAAAATGAGAAACTAAAGAAGTTTTCAACCTACCCAGTGAAAGAGCAGTCGACACTGATAACGGGCTTTAGGAGATAGCTATTCAAGAAAAATTACTTCTGATTCCTGTATATTTTCAAATGGGTCAGAGAAATTAAAAGTGAAATAGAAGAAAAAACTATTCTCGCTAACTGCATGTACCTAAAAACGTAGATGTAAAAGCAGTTTTTGCATTTGGAGATTCAATTGTGGATCAAAAATCAAATCAAAATCAAATTAATCATACTTAAAAATCAAAATCAAAATTAGGGTTTTGCTAGTAACCCAATTATCTCGATAATCTAAGCATAAACCTAAAAGAAAATCGAAAGCTACAACCTTAACAAGTACAGTAAAAAAGCACGAGGAAAATAAATAAACCAACCAAATAAACAAAAAGGAAAAACACAAAATCGCGTAAAAACAAAGAATCGCGTAAAAAACAAAAGAATCAGTTGAAAACTGCTTTTTGGAATTTTGTCGAAAAATATCAGGAAAAATAACAGACCCATACCACACAACATCTCATTTCAGCATTTTGAGAGGAATACCAAACATACAATCACCAAAAAATTAAGAATTTCAAAAAAATAACTTACCCAGGGAAGAGACCGTCAACACCGAGGACTTTACACGATGATATTGTTGGAAAAATTACTTTCTACTCCTGAAGATTTCAAATGGGTTAAAGAAATTAGAGGTGAATATAATGAAATAATCACACTTGCTAACGACATTTAACACCCAAAAGGATTTGGTGTTTGAACACATTATCTGATTTGAGTATGTGAGCACCTAATTTTTTACTATATTTGAGTTTTTCATCACTTTTTAGTATGTAAATATATTTTAGCTCTTATTTCTCCTTTTATATATTTTACTTAAGAAAAATTGAAAACAATAAAAAAAATTACATTTTTAATATAAGCTTTATCTTCATTTACAAAGAAAGAAAATATTTTTCAAAAAATATATTAGTTTGATAAGTAAATTTTGAGCTGCTATTTCAAGTTTAGGAGTAGTATTTTTATTTTTTTTCATCTATTAATCAATAAAAAAAAAATCAAAATCACAAAAGAAAGAAAGAAGATTTAATTTGGACTAGTTCTTTTAAAGTCTTGCTTTGTTCAAATGTCCAAGTCAAGTCCCAAATTGGACCAAATGTCAGCGAGTCTCCCTTAGGAATCAGCAGCAGCACCCCAATTCAAAAGTTCGTAGGTCGCTAGCTCCGTTCGTTGGTCATTAGTTCCGCTCGAGTTATTGGCGAGGTTCCAGCGCCGCTGCATTTTCTGTTCGAATTCAGACGTATTTTCACTGTTGGTTTCATTTGGCGTCGATTCAGCTGTTGTAATTCCACCGGAGGTGCTTGTTAATAGAAGAAAGATTTTTGTTACTAAAGGTCCAATCTTTTACCTTTGTCTGTTTGTGGTCCTTCTTAGATATGGATGTGATTTCATTTTGATAAAATTAATGTAGCTTCTCAACGTTATACTGTATTAATTGTTGATGCACCCTTATGTCAATCGAAGTTTTGCTTTCCTGCAAAATATTTTGTTCTTGACCCATAAAACTTTTCAATTCATTTCTGTTATCGTCTTTATTGTAAAATTATGTATTATTTTTTGGTTTCTTGACAACTGAAGTGCTTAGTTTATTTATTGTATTTTTTGTTCGTTTTAGATTTCAATCATATATAGGTACGTAGGTTCATCCGTGTTGGAAAGTTAGATTGTATAATGCTAAAGAAATTCATCTTCGATCATTTTGAAAAAACGTATATACTTTGGACTACAAAATGTGCATGGATTAGCTAGTGCATCTTTTTTTTAAGAACTTTAACACTTTTACTAAGCTATGAACACTTCCAATAATTTATATATATCATGGGTGAATTCTATAAATTCTTGGCCTTACAATAATCTCAAATTAGTTTTTTAAAAAAATAATTCAAGTGCGCTAGTTACTTTAGGCGTGCTTTACATAAATAAATCATCGCGACTATAGGTACGGTTCCGGTATCATAGTCATGATACATAATTCCCAATTAGAGTGTGTGTTTCACGTGACTTGACTATAACTTAAAATAATAATAAAAATTAACATGTTGTAAGTCGCGGGAGCGTTTCATGTGGCGCGATTCGCAATGTGTACAAAAATAACGAGTACGCGACATCACGACTTATTCAAACAAATTTCATAAATAATAAAAGCGGTATAAAAGCGGTAATGTATAAAAGGTTCTAAAACATGTAATAATTCAGATATTCAAGCCAAGTTTAAGTCAATAAAGTGATCATGCTAGAACCACGAGACTCAGGGAATGCCTTATACCTTCTCCCCGGTCAATAAAATTTCTTATCCGGACTTTATTTTTGCAGACCAATAATAAAAGAGTCAAACCTTCCTTTGACTAGGGATTCAAATAAAAGGTGACTTGGAACACCAAAAATTAATTCCAAGTGGCGACTCTGAATAACAAAATAATCCCTATTTCAAAAATGTCACTTTAATTGGAAAAACTCTTTAACCCACAATCCAATAATACATATATCTTTTGGGGATAGAAAAGGGGTGTGACAGCTCTGGCGACTCTGTTGGGGAACTCTCAAGAATTCGATCTTGTACATTGACTTTGTTTGGCTTTATTAATTTTTGTATATATTGTGATTTATTTGGTCCTAATGTGTTACTTGTCCACTTTTTTCGTTTTGATATTGTTAAACTGTACATATAAATTGTATCCTCTCGCACCCATCTGAGTCTTCTTATAGTTAGTTACGTTGTGTTTGCCTACCAGTATCACAAAATTTCTGTCTTGAGATAAAGCCAGTTAACCTACCAGCTTCTTGTGAAGGATTTAGTCACATATGCTTAGGCGGGAGAGCCGTTAGCTAGCCAGTGTTGTTCTACTATTGGTGACGCTTGACACTCCTCGGCTCAGGTTGTCCTCCCGGGTAAGCCAGGTCTAGATACCACCTCCTTTAGGATTTGGAAACGTAGAAGAACAAGCCACAAGCAATGAATATCCCTAGTAGGCTACACTTTATTTGCATCATGTGTATTTGACTTAGCAGCGTTTGACACAGGGGTCGAGTTCTGTTTTAGGACAGGTACCTTGTTGAAACTATTATGTCATGTTATGTGCTACTTGTTGCATTATTTGGAAGGCTTGATGTCGACCGACTTTAGCATAAATCAGTTGAACGAACAGAGAAAAAATGATGTGGTCTAGTGCATATGGGTTTTGAAGATTAATTTTCATAAAAATAAAAAAATAAAAAGAACATAGTCGGTTTTGACCGAACTACGCGGGTCTGATTCTCACCGGATGTGAGATACGTAGGCAAGCCTCATCCGTTCCGATCCCAATTTTCAAAAAACCAAAAATATTTTTCTTTAATTCCTTCTTTAGAAGTCGTTTCTTAGAAAATCCCAAATAAAAAAAATTAAAACCAAAAATATTTTTTTTCTTTTTAGAAGTCTTTCATTTGAAAAGAAAATCAAATCAAAATATTTTCTTTTGTCGGATTAATTGTGTATGAAAAAAAGGGAGTTAGTTTATTTACTTTATTCCTAATCTGCCATGAACTACGCAAGATCTGATTCATGCGGCGTCATGATACGTAGGCAATCCCCATCGGATTCGATCATTTACATCAAATAAACTGAGTGAAAAAAAAGAGAAGAAAGAAAAAGAAAGAAAAGAGTGACAAAAAATAACAAAGAAAACAAAGAAAAATAAGAAAATAAAAATAAAAAAACAAAAAAAAAAGAAAGCAAGAGTGAAAAATTCAAAAAGAGAACACTGTGTCTAGTTTGACAAAGAAAATAGCGGAACGTTTTGTAAATATGCCGTCAAATGGCACGAGCAAGCCGCCAGGGTAAGGCCTCCAATGGACGAAGCAGAAATGATTATGGTCTTCCTACATGCCCAAAAGGCAGACTACTTCCAGAACATGATGTCCATTATGGGTAATCCGTTCACCGAGGCTATCAAAATTGGGGAGATGGTCGAAACTAGTTTAAAAACGGGCCGAATCTTGAGTCATGCTGTCTTTAAGGCCATATCACAGACCGTTCAAAATGGTTCACAGAAGGAGGGAAGAGGGAGCCATGATGGCTTTGAGCTCGAGGGGCCCCACAGGTCATTCAGCCAATCATATATGCTTCCTAAGGCCCCACAACACTATTATCCCCATCAAGATGATGCTTATGTCGTGGCACCGCCTCCCTATGCGGTGATGAACATGCAACCTTACACGCGACTAGAGCATTATACACAAAACTGAGCTCCACATCCAAGAAATGCCCGTCCCTACCAAGCTCCATATAATATCCAACCAAATATTCTCCAATGCAATTCTTGCCCAAGAGAGCCCCTCAGAAGGAATCAGTTCACCCCTTTGGTGTATCATATTCAAGTTTGTTTCAAAAGGTAATCGGGCTAGGTCTACTGTAGCCAGTGGCACCGAACCGGCCAAACCCTGAGTCCCCCTCGCACCAAGTTGATGCTAGATGTGAATACCACTCTGGAGCAGTGGGACACGATACTGAGGACTATTTGGACCTTCAAGAGGGCAGTTGAAGACTTGATTGAAGCCGAAAGAATCGTTCTTCGAGACGAAGAGGCTCTTGATGTGACGAACAATCTGTTGCCTGCTCAAAACACTGGGCCAGTCAATGTAATGATCTGTGATGATGAGGAATTTTATCTGGCACTGAAGGCCATGGTAACCATTGTCGAGACAGAAGAAAAGCAAAAAAGCAAAAAAAAAAAAAAGAGTTCGCCAAACCTGAAAAGTTCTCTTTGAGACTGGAGTCTCGGTAGCCGGTCTTGCTGTCTTTTCTGCTTCCGGATTATTTTAGGGTATAATTTGGATGTTTTACTTTATTTTCTTACTTTCTCATGTAAACCCTTCTATCTTTAAAAAAATTAAAAAAAAATTAAATGAAATTAATATTTCATTGTCAAGGAATGTCTCTTTTCTTAATCTTATCACCTTTCTTGTTCTTTTTTTAGCTCTGTAAATGCAAATTTTAATAACATGACATGCTTGCGGACTTCATGCCCAGATCCTAAGACATTGTCAGACCTATAAATAATGAATCAAGAAGCAGAATATTTTGAAGACAAGGCTTGTAAGAAAATAAATAGAAAATTGGAACGAAGTTGAGATTCCCTCTCTTCGGATCATTGTTGAAGCCGAGATCGAGGATAATGAATCGGTCAAGACTCGGTTGGAACAGTTGACTATGATAAATGAAAAATGGATGGCCGCAGTTTGCCAGGGGTAGTTGTACTAACAAAGAATGACTCATGTCTACAACAAAAAAGTGCGGCCCAGGAAATTTGGAATAGGACAACTCATTCTGAGACGTATCATCCCACCTCATGAAGAAGCTAAGGAAAAATTGGCTCAAAATTGGAAAGGTCCATACATTATAACGAGAGTACTGCAAAAGAGAGCGTTGTACCTGGGAAGCATCGAAGGAAATGTCTCTGAAACAACCGTCAATGCAGATGCAATCAAAAGGTACTTTGTTTGAGCCTCTATGTAGCTTTAATGTTCTCTGATTGGGATGACGAAGGCTTTCATTCTCGCTATCCAAACACCATCAACCATTTGCTAACCCTTTTGAGCCTGTTACCTTTCTTTGATTACCCTCTTTGGAACCTCGCTGAGTTATTTAAAAAAACAAACAAATAAAAAAAAAGGAAAAGAAAAAAAAAAGAGAAAAAGAAGAAGAGAGAAATGAAAACAAAACAGAAGAAAAACAAAACAAAAAAATTGAACAAGTTCATATTCCTTGAACTACGTTCGACTTGATTCTGAAAGGATATGTAGGCAGCCTCTCTTTGGGATTCAGTCACACGAAAATAAAAATCCAAACTCCCCCAAAAGTGAGACTGGGGTAGATGTTATAATGGTTCGGCGATGGTTTCGCCTGAAAAGTTCCAAAGTTGTAATTCAATCCAAATTCTTTTTACCCCAAATCTTGTTCAAGTCCTTCCGATCAATCGGCAAAGAGGTTCAAAATAGGATCTGATACAATCAAATGAGAAATAAAATGAGAGAGTCTTATTGGTGAAAACCCCCAGGGGCACCGTAAAGCGATGGTAAGCAAAGAAATTAAAATGAGAGAGTCTTGTTAGTGAAAACTCACAAAGAGCACTATAAGACGATGGTGAGAAGAAAAATGATAGAGGTCAGTTGGTGACCCGCAAAAGGCGTCACTGATCGAAAAAGAGGATTCCCACAGTTACTGGCATCGATACAGTATTGGGCAAGGTTTCTCGGTTTCGAGGCAAAAGTTGTGATGAATTTATAAAAGTCGGCCGATTTACACAGATCAGGCATCCAGTCCAAAAGACATGTCATGTTCATTGAAGTCCACATGTACTTCAGATAAGTCCTTTCCTTCCCCCGAAAGGAATACCTCTTGTCAAAATTCATTGTCCATTCCATTGTTTGTTTTTCTTCAAATCCATTTCGGTCTAACTCTGTTCCAAAACTAAGGCAAAGAAGGGATAGCAAGATTGATTTATAGGGCTTTTGTTTGATACAAGCTAATATTCAAGAGGCACCCAGACTCGGCAGGGGCATCAAGTTGACCCCGACTGGCCATGGCGGCCGATGCTTCGAAATCAAAAACTCTTGTAAGGATGAAATCAAATTGAAAGTGCCTACAAGGGCAAAATGAAGTTGAAAAGGTTAAGTCCCAGGTGGCTAACCATTTTGGCAAAGTTTGAAAAAGCCAAAGGTTCCCCAATGCTTTGAAATTGAAAGTGTTGAGGAAAGAAGTCGAAAGTGAAATGTCACAAAGGAAAATTAAAGTTGAAAAGGTTAAGTCCCACGCGACCAACCGTCATGTAAAAGTTTGAGAAGTCAAAGGCTCTCCGGGGCCAGAAATGCAAGTGGTATTCATGAAACATCTAGTAGGTTGAAATCATCATCAAACGAAGATGGGCACAAAGCCAAACTGCCAAAGACATCAAGGACACAAACCGACCACCACTTTTTAAAACTAACAATTTTTCTTTGTTTGCAAGCAGGAAAAAAATAGTGTAGAATGACGATTCCTAAAGTACAAATGTCACCAAAGGTGAGTTTCGCAAAATCCCTATTTTCTTTTATTTTCAGCATGCATCACTATTACAGATTATTTTCGTAGTTTAACCCACGTAGAACCTTTTCATCTAGGGGGATCTAGCTCATACTTCCGGGTAGAAGTACTCTTCGCCCAGGCTTGTTTTTCGTAGCTTAACCCACGTAGAACCTTTTCTCCTAGGGGGATCCAGCTCATAGTTCCCGGTAGAAGTACTCTTCGCTCAGGATGTTTCACACAGCTTAACCCAGGTAGAACCTTTTTGCTTAAGGGCATCCAGCTCATATTTCTGGGTAGAAGTACTATTCGCCTAGTTTGTTTTTCATAGCTTAACCCAGGTAGAACCTTTTCGCCTAGGGGGATCCATCTCATAGTTCCGGGTAGAAGTACTTTTTGTTAAGGCTTGTTTTTCGTAGCTTAACCCAGGGAGAACCTTTTAGCCTAGGGGGATCCAGCTCATAGTTCCAGGTAGAAGTACTCTTCGATCAGGTTATTTTTTGTAGCTTAACCCAGGTAGAACCTTTTCGCCTAGAGGGATCTAGCTCATAGTTTTCGGGTAGAAGTACTCTTCGCTCAGGTTGTTTTACGTAGCTTAACCCAGGTAGAACCTTTTCGCCTAGGGGGATCTAGCTCATAGTTCTGGGTAGAAGTACTCTTTGCTCGGGTTATTTTTTGTAGCTTAACCCAGGTAGAACCTTTTCGCCTATGGGGATCCAGCTCATAGTTCCGGGGTAGAAGTACTCTTCGTCCAGGTTTGTTTTTCGTAGCTTAACCCAAGTAGAACCTTTTCTCCTAGGGGGATCCAGCTCATAGTTCCGAGTAGAAATACTCTTCGCCTATTATGTTTTACGTAGCTTAACCCAGGTAGAACCTTTTCGCCTAGGGGGATCCAGCTCATAGTTCCGGGTAGAAGTACTCTTCGCCTAGGTTGTTTTACGTAGCTTAACACAGGTAGATCATTTTCGCCTAGGGGGATCCCGCTCATAGTTCCGGGTAGAAGTACTCTTCGCCCAGGTTATTTTTTCGTAGCTTAACCCATATAGAACCTTTTCGCCTAGGGGGATCCAACTCATAGTTCTGAGTAGAAGTACTCTTCGCTCAAGTTATTTTATGTAGCTTAACCCAGGTACAATCTTTTTCGACTTGGAGGTTCTAGCTCATATTTCCGGGTAGAAGTACTCTTCGCCCAAGTTTTATTTTTCGTAGCTTAACCCAGGTAGAACCTTTTCGCCTAGGGGGATCCAACTCATAGTTCCGGGTAGAAGTATTCTTCGCCCAGGTTGTTTTTCGTAGCTTAACCCAGGTAGAACCTTTTCGCCTAGGGGGATCCAGCTCATAGTTTCTGGTAGAAGTACTCTTCGCCCAAGTTGTTTTTTCGTAGCGTAACCCATGTAGAACCTTTTTTGCTTAGGGGGATCCAGCTCATAGTTCCGAGTAGAAGTACTCTTCGCTCAGGTTATTTTACGTAGCTCTACCCATGTAGAACCCTTTTTGCCTAGGGGGATCTAGCTCATATTTCTGGGTAGAAGTACTCTTCGCCCAAGTTTTGCTTTTCATAGCTTAACCCAGGTAGAACCTTTTCGCCTAAAGGGATCCAGCTCATAATTCCGGGTAGAAGTACTCTTCGTTCAGGTTGTTTACGTAGCTTAACCCAGGTAGAACCGTTTTGTCTAGGGTGATCCAGCTTATAGTTCCGGGTAGAAGTACTCTTCGCCCAGGCTTATTTTTCTTAGCTTAACCTTGGTAGAACGTTTTCGCCCAGGCGATTCAGCATTTTTTCAGTAATACAGGGCGCCAACCCCTGATTACATTTCCTTTTCAGTAATACAGGGCGCCAACCCCTAGTTATATTTCCTTTTTCATTAATACAGGGCGCGAACCCCTGGTTACATTTCCTTTTTAGTAATACAGGGCACTATCCCCTGGTTACATTTCATTTTCAGTAATACAGGGTACCAACCCCTGGTTACATTTCCTTACCAGTATTATGGTATACCATTCCCTAGTTGTGTTTTCCGAAATAGGGTCACCACTTCCTAGTCTCCTTACCAGTATAGGGTACACCAATCCTTAGTTGTGTTTTCCAATATATGGTACACCACTCCCTAGTTAATTTGATCTTAAACGCAGGGTACACCACTCCCTGATATCATTGCCAATATAAGGTATATCATTCCATGGCCATATTTTCCCAACATAAGGTACACCAATCCTTAGTTGAGACATTCTTTTGGGACAATAAAAAAAATCATCATGACATTTTCAAGGTATACCATTTTCATTTTTTTATTGCTTTCAATAAAGAAGTAGCTTAGAATTTTGTTACAATAACTCATGAAATTTTTCTAGTAAAAACTGGGGCAAAAAGAATTTCGTTTGTTTGTTTGTTGTGATATCTGAGAAGGTTTTACCTTAAGGCATAGAGTTCGAGATGAACAAAAGAAGAAGTCTCAATCCAAAATATAGAAAAGAAAAGGAAAAGAAGTGAATCCAAATGCACAAGCAGATGGAAAGGATATAGACTGCTCAAAACATGAATGAAGTTACGAGCTTCACATTTTCCGTTTTGCTCAGAAGAAGCCGTAGAAGAATGAACTAGCACCTACAGCTAGCAAGCATTAGGATTCAGATCAGAATCTGCATGAACAACCAGTCAAGAATCAAGATCAAGCTTCAGAAGACTTTTAGATAGGAATCTTATAACTCATAGCTGATAGGCTTGTTTAGCTCCTTTAGATTTTGATGTAATAACAGGGCCACATACCAGAGCCTTGACGGAACCCCGCTTTACTCTCGAACTCATCACTCCATCATTCTACTTGAACTACGCGCGACCTGATTCCCTTATAACCAGGAATATGTAGGATGTCCAAACCAGGACTCGGTTGCACCTTTTTCTTTTATTTTCTTCCTCTTTTGAATAACAATATGGTCAAATATTAGTCACATGACTCACTTTATCTTTGCCTGAAAACTCTTCATATTTTCAAGCATACAAGAGCAGCTGTGAGCACCTAAATTTTGACTATATTTTAGTTTTTCATCACTCTTTAGTATGTAAATATATTTTAAGTTTAATCTACATATTTTAGCTCTTATTTATCCTTTTATATATTTTACTTAAGAAAAATTGAAAACAGTAAAAAAAAATCACATTTTTAATATAAGCTTTATCTTCATTTACAAAGAAAGAAAATGTTTTCCAAAAAATATATTAGTTTGATAAGTAAATTTTGAGCGATTAGTATTTTATCTTGCTATTTCAAGTTTAGGAGTAGTATTTTTGTTTTTTCATCTATTAATCAATAAAAAAAAATCAAAATCACAAAAGAAAGAAAGAAGATTTAATTTAGACTAGTTCTCCTAAAGTCTTGCTTTGTTCAAATGTCCAAGTCATGTCCCAAATTGGACCAAACCTGAGCCCAATAGCTAATGACCCATCAGATTTCCTCCTCCCCAAAAACTTACATCTTTTTACGTCTCATTCTCTTATTCTAGAGATAGGAGCCGCACCCCCAAAAGAAAAGACTCTTCCTTCTTCCTCAAACAAAAAATCACAGCATCCATAGATAAAACCACTTCTTCAAAAATGACACCATGAAAACACAATACACAACCGCTGAACCAAAGAAGAGAGATTCACCTACCCCACCCTCTTGAAGAACCCCCTCTGTCTCTCTCACCCCAATAAGCCCATCTACCTTACTTAGGAACCAGCAGCGGCACCCCAATTCAAAAGTTCGTAGGTCGCTAGCTCCGTTCGTTGGTCATTAGTTCCGCTCGAGTTGTCGGCGAGGTTCCAGCGCTGTTGTATTTTCTGTTCGGATTCAGACGTGTTTTCACTGTTGGGTTTTATTTGGCATCGATTCAGCTATTGTAATTCCACCGGAGGTGCTTGTTAATAGAAGAAAGATTTTTGTTACTAAAGGTCCAACCTTTTACCTTAAATCTTTATTATTTGCGTGTCTATTTGTGGTCCTGCTTAGATATGGATGTGATTTTATTTTGATAAAATTAATGTAGCTTCTCAATGTTATACTGTATTAATTGTTGATGCCACCTTATGTCAACCGAAGTTTTGCTTTCCTGCAAAATATTCTGTTTTTGACCCATGAAACTTTTCAATTCATTTATGTTATCGTCTTTATTGGCAAAATTATGTACTATTTTTTGGTTTCTTGACAACTGGCGTGCTTAGTTTATTTATTGTACTTTTTGTTCATTTTAGATTTCAATCATATATAGGTACGTGGTTGATGTTCATCCGTGTTGGAAAGTTAGATTGTATAATGCTAAAGAAATTCATCTTCGATCATTTTGAAAAAACGTATATACTTTGGACTACAAAATGTGCATGGATTAGCTAGTGCATCTTTTTTTTAAGAACTTTAACACTTTTACTAAGCTATGAACACTTTCAATAATTTAGATATATCATTGGTGAATTCTATAAATTCTTAGCCTTACAATAATCTCAAATTAGTTTTTTTAAAAAATAATTCAAGTGCGCTAGTTGCTTTAGGCGTGCTTTACATAAGTAAATCATCGCGACTATAGGTACGGTTCCCGTGTCATAGTCGTGATACATAATTCCCAATTAGAGTGTGTGTTTCACGTGACTTGACTATAACTTCAAATAATAATAAAAATTAACATGTTGTAAGTCGCGGGTGCGTTTTACGTGGCGCGATTCGCAATGTGTACAAAAATAACGAGTACGCGACATCACGACTTGTTCAAACAAATTTCATAAATAATAAAAGCGGTATAAAAGCGGTAATATATAAAAGGTTCTAAAACATGTAATAATTCAGATATTCAAGCCAAGTTTAAGTCAATAAAGCGACCGTGCTATAATCACAGGACTCGGGGAATGCCTTATACCTTCTCCCCGGTCAATAAAATTTCTTATCCGGACTTTGTTTTCGCAGACCAATAATAAAAGAGTCAAACCTTTCTTTGACTAGGGATTCAAATAAAAGGTGACTTGGAACACCAAAAATCAATTCCAAGTGGCGACTCTGAATAACAAAATAATCCCTATTTCAAAAATATCACTTTAATTGGATAAATTCTTTAACCCACAATCCAATAACACATATATCTTTTGGGGGTAGAAAAGGGGTGTGACAGCTCCGGCGACTCTGTTGGGGAACTCTCAAGAATTCGAGCTTGTACATTGACTTTGTTTGGCTTTATTAATTTTTGTATATATTGTGATTTATTTGGGCCTAATGTGTTACTTGTCCACTTTTTTCCGTTTTAAAATTGTTAAACTGTACATATAAATTGTATCCTCTCGCACCCCTCTAAGTTTTCTTATAGTTAGTTATGTTGTGTTTGACTACCAGTATCACAAAATTTCTGTCTTGAGATAAAGCCAGTTAGCCTACCAGCTTCTTGTGAAGGATTTAGTCACATATACTTAGGCGGGAGAGCTGTTAGCTAGCCAGTGTTGTTCTACTACTGATGACGCTTGACGCTCCTCGGCTCGGGTTGTCCTCCCGGGTAATCCAGGTCTAGATACCACCTCCTTTAGGATGTGGACACTTAGAAGAATAAGCCATAAGCAATGAATATCCCTAGTAGGCTATGCTTTATTTGCATCATGTGCATTTGACTTAGCAGCATTCGACACAGGGGTCGAGTTCTGTTTTAGGACAGGTACCTTGTTGAGACCATTATGTCATGTTATGTGCTACTTGTTGCATTATTTGGAAGGCTTGATGTCGACTGAATTTAGCATAAATCAGTTGAACGAACAAAGAAAAAATGATGTGGTCTAGTGCATATGGTTTTTAAAGATTAATTTTCATGAAAATCAAAAAATAAAAAGAAGAACATAGTTGGTTTTGACCGAACTACACGGGTCTGATTCTCACCGGATGTGAGATACGTAAGCAAGCCTCATCGGTTCCGACCCCAATTTTCAAAAATCCAAAAATATTTTCCTTTAATTCCTTCTTTAGAAGTTTTTTTATAGAAAATCCCAAATAAAAAAAATTATAAAAAAATTAAAACCAAAAATATTTTCTTTTTTTTAGAAGTCTTTCATTTGAAAAGAAAATCAAATCAAAACCCAAAAAATTATTTTCTTTCTTTTGAAATTTTTAAAAAAAAATCAAAATTCCTTCTTTAGAAGCCTTTCTTTCACCAATTCCAAAAAAAAAAAGAAAAAAAAAATTTTGAAAATATTTTCTTTGCTAGGAGATTTTGTCGGATTAATTGTGTATGAAAAAAAGGGAGTAAGTTTATTTACTTTATTCCTAATCTGCCATGAACTACACAAGATCTAATTCATGCGGCGTCATGATACGTAGGCAATCCCTATCGGATTCGATCATTTACATCAAATAAACTGAGTGAAAAAAAAGAGAAGAAAAAAAAAAGTGAAAAATCCAAAACGAGAACACTGTGTCCAGTTTGACAAAGAAAACAGTGGAAAGTTTTCGTAAATATGTCGTCAAATGGTGCGAGCAAACCACCAGGGTAAGGCCTCCAATGGACGAAGCAGAAATGATTATGGTCTTACTACAGGCCCAAAAGGTGGACTACTTCCAGAACATGATGTCCATTATGGGTAATCTGTTCACCGAGGCTATCAAAATTGGGGAGATGGTCGAAAATAGTTTAAAAACGGGCCGAATCTTGATTCATGCTGCCTTTAAGGCCACAACACAGACCGTTCAAAATGGTTCACAGAAGGAGGGAAGAGGGAGCCATGATGGCTTTGAGCTCGAGGGGCCCCACAGGTCATTCAGCCAATCATATATGCTTCCTAAGGCCCCACAACACTATTATCCCCATCAAGATGATGCTTATGTCGTGGCACCGCCTCCCTACGCGGTGATGAACATGCAACCTTACACGTGACTAGAGCATTATATACAAAACTGAGCTCCACATCCCAGAAATGCCCGCCCCTACCAAGCTCCATATAATCTCCAACCAAATGTTCTCCAATGCAATTATCGCCCAAGAGAGCCCCTCAGAAGGAATCAGTTCACCCCTTTGGTGAATCATATTCAAGTTTGTTTCTAAAGGTAATCGGGCTAGGTCTGTTATAGCCAGTGGCACTGAACCGGCCAAACCCTGAGTCCCCCTCGCACCAAGTTGATGCTAGATGTAAATACCACTCTGGAGCAGTGGGACACGATACTGAGTACTGTTTGGACCTTCAAGAGGGCAGTTGAAGACTTGATTGAAGCCGAAAGAATCGTTCTTCGAGACGAAGAGGCTCTCGATGTGACAAACAATCTATTGCCTGCTCAAAACACTGGGCCAGTCAATGTAATGATCTGTGATGATGAGGAATTTGATCTGGCACTAAAGGCCATGGTAACCATTTCCAAGACAGAAGAAAAGCAAAAAAGCAAAAAAAAAAAAGAGTTCGCCAAACTTGAAAAGTTCTCTTTCGGACGAGAGTTTCGGTAGCCGGTCTTGCTGTCTTTTCTGCTTCCGGATGATTTCAGGGTATAATTCGGATATTTTACTTTATTGTCTTACTTTCTCATGTAAACCTTTCTATCTTTAAGAAAATTAAAAAACAAAATCAAATGAAATTAATATTTCATTGTCAAGGAATGTCTCTCTTCTTAATATTGTCACCTTTCTTATTCTTTTTTCAGCTCTGTTAATACAGATTTTAATAACATGACATGCTTGCGGACTTTATGCCCAGATCCTAAGACGCTGTCATACCTATAAATAATGAATCAAGAAGCAGAATGTTTTGAAGACAAGGCTTGTAAGAAAATAAATAGAAAATTGGAACGAAGTTCAGATTCCCTCTCTTCGGATCATTGTTGAAGCCGAGATCGAGGATAATGAATGAGTCAAGACCCGGTTGGAACAGTTGACTATGATAAATGAAAAACAGATGGCCGCAGTTTGCCAGGGGTAGTTGTACTAACAAAGAATGACTCATGTCTACAATAAGAAAGTGTGGCCCAGGAAATTTGGAATAGGACAACTCATTCTGAGACGTATCCTCCCACCTCATGAAGAAGCTAAGGAAAGATTGGCTCAAAATTGGAAAGGTCCATACATTATAACGAGAGTACTGCAAAAGAGAGTGTTGTACCTGGGAAGAATCAAAGGAAATGTCCCTGAAACAACCGTCAATGCAGATGCAGTCAAAAGGTACTTTGTTTGACCCTCTATGTAGCACTAATGTTCTCTGATTGGGATGACGAAGGCTTTCATTCTCACTATCCAAACACCATCAACCATTTGCTAACCCTTTTGAGCCGGTTACCTTTCTTTGATTACCCTCTTTGGAACCTGACTGGGTCATTTAAAAAAACAAAAAAATAAAAAAAGAAAGGAAAAGAATAGAAAAAAAAAAGAAAGAAAAAGAGAAAAAGAAGAAGAGAGAAACGAAAACAAAACAGAAGAAAAACAAAACAAAAAAATTGAACAAGTTCATATTCCTTGAACTACGTTCGACTTTATTCTGAAAGGATACGTAGGCAGCCTCTCTTTGAAGTTCAGTCACACGAAAATAAAAATCCAAACTCCCCCAAAAGTGAGACTGAGGTAGATGTTATAATGATTCGGCGATGGTTTCGCCTGAAAAGTTCCAAAGTTGTAATTCAATCCAAATTCATTTTACCCTAAATCTTGTTCAAGTCCTTCCGATCAATCCACAAAGAGGTTCAAAATAGGATCTGATACAATCAAATGAGAAATAAAATGAGAGAGTCTTATTGGTGAAAACCCCCAGGGGCACCGTAAGGCGATGGTAAGCAAAGAAATTAAAATGAGAGTCTTGTTAGTGAAAACTCACAAAGAGTACTATAAGACGATGGTGAGAAGAGAAATGATAGAGGTCAGTCGGTGACCCGCAAAAGGCGTCACTGATCGAAAAAGAGGATTCCCATAGTTACTGGCATCAACATAATATTTGGCAAGGTTTTTTGGTTTCAAGGCAAAAGCTGTGATGAATTTATAAAAGTCGGCCGGTTTACACAGATCATGCATCCAGTCCAAAAGGCATATCATGTTCATTGAAGTCCGCATGTACTTCAGATAAGTCCTTTCCTTCCTCCGAAAGGAATACTGACATTTTCAAAATTCATTGTCCATTCCATTGATTGTTTTTCTTTGAATCAATTTCGATCTAACTCTGTTCCAAAACTAAGGCAAAGAAGGGATAGCAAGATTGATTTACAGGGCTTTCGTTTGATACAAGCTAATATTCAAGAGGCACCCAGACTCGGCAGGGGCATCAAGTTGACCCCGACTGCCCATGGCGGCCGATGCTTCGAAATCAAAAACTCTTATAAGGATGAAACCAAATTGAAAGTGCCTACAAGGGCAAAATAAAGTTGAAAAGGTTAAGTCCCAGGTGGCTAACCATTTTGGCAAAGTTTGAAAAAGCCAAAGGTTCCCCAATGCTTTGAAATTGAAAGTGTTGAGAAAAAAAGTCGAAAGTGAAATGTCACAAAGGAAAATTAAAGTTGAAAAGGTTAAATCCCACGCGACCAACTGTCATGTAAAAGTTTGAGAAGTCAAAGGCTCTCCGGGGCCAGAAATGCAAGTGGTATTCATGAAACATCTAGTAGGTTGAAATCATCATCAAAAGAAGATGGGCACAAAGTCAAACTACCAAAGACATCAAGGACACAAACCGACTACCACCTTTTAAAACTAACAATTTTTCTTTGTTTGCAAGCAGGAACAAAGCAGTGTAGAATGACGATTCCTAAAGAACAAATGTCACCAAGGTGAGTTTCGCAAAATCTCTATTTTCTTTTATTTTCAGCATGCATCACTATTACAGATTATTTTCGTAGTTTGACCCAGGTAGAACCTTTTCACCTAGGGGGATCCAGCTCATTGGTTCGGGTAGTAGTACTCTTCGCCCAGACTTGTTTTTCTTAGCTTAACCCAGGTATAACCTTTTCGCCTAGGGGGATCCAGCTCATAGTTCCGGGTAGAAGTACTCTTCGCTCAGGTTGTTTTTCGTAGCTTAACCCAGGTAGATTTTTACCTAGGGGGATCCAGCTCATAGTTCCGGGTAGAAGTACTCTTCGCTCAAGATGTTTCACATAGCTTAACCCAGGTAGAACCTTTTCGCTTAGGGGCATCCAACTCATATTTCCGGGTAGAAGTACTCTTCGCCAAGGTTATTTTTTGTAGCTTAACCCAGGTAGAACCTTTTCGCCTTGGGGGATCTAGCTCATAGTTCCGGGTAGAAGTACTTTTCGTCCAGGCTTGTTTTTCGTAGCTTAACCCAGGGAGAATCTTTTCGCCTAGAGGGATCCAGCTCATAGTTCCGGGTAGAAGTACTCTTCGCTCAGGTTGTTTTTCGTAGCTTAACCCAGGTAGAACCTTTTTTCCTAGAGGGATCCAGCTCATAATTTTCGGGTAGAAGTACTCTTCGCTCAGGTTGTTTTTCGTAGCTTAACCTAGGTAGAACCTTTTCGCCTAGGGGGATCTAGCTCATAGTTTCGGGTAGAAGTACTCTTCGCTCAGGTTGTTTTTCGTAGCTTAACCTAGGTAGAACCTTTTCGCCTAGAGGGATCCAGCTCATAGTTCCGGGTAGAAGTACTCTTCGTCCAGGTTTGTTTTTCGTAGCTTAACCCAGGTAGAACCTTTTCGCCTAGGGGGGATCCAGCTCATAGTTCCGGGTAGAAATACTCTTCGCCTAGGATGTTTTACGTAGCTTAACCCAGGTAGAACCTTTTCGCCTAGGGGGATCCAGCTCATAGTTCCGGGTAGAAGTAATCTTCGCCCAGGTTGTTTTACGTAGCTTAACCCAGGTAGAACATTTTTGCCTAGGGGGATCCCGCTCATAGTTCGGGGTAGAAGTACTCTTCGCCCATGTTGTTTTTTCGTAGCTTAACCCATGTAGAACCTTTTCGCCTAGGGGGATCCAACTCATAGTTTCGAGTAGAAGTACTCTTCGCTCAAGTTATTTTACATAGCTTAACCCAGGTAGATTCGTTTTCTCCTAGGGGGATCTAGCTCATAATTTCTGGTAGAAGTATTCTTCGCCCAGGTTGTTTTTCGTAGCTTAACCCAGGTAGAACATTTTCGCCTAGAGGGATCTAGCTCATAGTTCCGGGTAGAAGTACTCTTAGTCCAGGTTTGTTTTTCGTAGCTTAACCCAGGTAGAACCATTTCGCCTAGGGGGATCCAGCTCATAGTTCCGGGTAGAAATACTCTTTGCCTAGGATGTTTTACGTAGCTTAAACCAGGTAGAACCTTTTCGGCTAGGGGGATCCAGCTCAAAGTTCTGGGTAGAAGTACTCTTCGCCCAAGTTGTTTTACGTAGATTAACCCAGGTAGAACATTTTCGCCTAAGGGGATCCCGCTCATAGTTTCGAGTAGAAGTACTCTTCGCCCAGGTTGTTTTTTCGTAGCTTAACCCATGTAGAACTTTTTCGCCTAGGGGGATCCAACTCATAGTTCCGAGTAGAAGTACTCTTCGCTCAAGTTATTTTACGTAGCTTAACCCAAGTAGAATCGTTTTCGCCTAGGGGATCTAGCTTATATTTCTGGGTAGAAGTACTTTTTGCCCAAGTTTTGTTTTTCGTAGCTTAACCGAGGTAGAACCTTTTCGCCTAGGGGGATCCAGCTCATAGTTCCAGGTAGAAGTATTCTTCTTCCAGGTAGTTTTTCGTAGCTTAACCCAAGTAGAACGTTTTCGCCTAGGGGGATCCAGCTCATAGTTCCGGGTAGAAGTACTCTTCGCCCAGGTTGTTTTTTCATCGCATAACCCATGTAGAACCTTTTTGCCTACGGGGATCTAGCTCATAGTTCCGATTAGAAGTACTCTTCGCTCAAGTTATTTTACGTAGTTTAACCCAGGTAGAACATTTTTCGCCTAGGGGGATCTAGCTCATATTTCTGGGTAGAAGTACTCTTCGCCCAAGTTTTGTTTTTTGTAGCTTAACCCAGGTAGAACCTTTTCGCCTAAGGGGATCCAGCTCATAGTTCCGGGTAGAAGTACTCTTCGTTCAAGTTGTTTACGTAGCTTAACCCAGATAGAACCTTTTCGTCTAGGGTGATCCAGCTTATAGTTCCTAGTAGAAGTACTCTTCATCCAGGCTTGTTTTTCTTAGCTTAACCCAGGTAGAACCTTTTCGCCCAGGGGATTCAACATTTTTTCAGTAATACAGGGCGCCAACCCCTGATTACATTTCCTTTTCAGTAATATAGGGCGCCAACCCCTAGTTACATTTTTTTTTTCAGTAATACAGGGCGCCAACCCCTGGTTAAATTTCCTTTTCAGTAATACAGGGCGCGAACCCCTGGTTACATTTCCTTTTCAGTAATACAAAGTATTATCCCCTGATTACATTTCATTTTCAGTAATACAGGGTACCAATTCCTGGTTATATTTCCTTACTAGTATCATGGTATACCATTCCCTAGTTTTCCGAAATAGGGTCACCACTTCCTAGTCTCCTTACCAGTATAGGGTACACCAATCTTTAGTTGTGTTTTTCAATATAGGGTACACCACTCCCTAGTTGATTTGATCTTAAACACAGGGTACACCACTCCCTGATATTATTGCCAATATAAGGTATATCATTCCATGGCCACATTTTTCCAACATAAGGTACACCAATCCTTAGTTGAGACATTGTTTTGGGATAATAAAAAAAATCATCATGACCTTTTCAGGGTATACCATTCCAGTTTTTTTTTATTGCTGTCAATAAAGAAGTAGTTTAGAATTTTGTTACAATAACTCACGAAATTTTCCTAGTGAAAACTGGGGTAAAAAAAATTTCGTTTGTTTATTTGTTGTGATATCTGAGCAGGTTTTACCTCGAGGCACAAAGTTCGAGATGAACAAAAGAAGAAGTCTCAATCCAGAATAAAGAAAAGAAAAGGAAAAGAAGTGAATCCAAATGCAGAAGCAGATGGAAAGGATATAGACAGCTCAAAACATGACTGAAGTTACGAGCTTCACATTTCCCGTTTTGCTCAGAAGAAGCCGTAGAAGAATGAACTAGCACCTACAGCTAGCAAGCATTAGGATTCAGATCAGAATCTGCATGAACAACCAGTCAAGACTGAAGATCAAGCTTCAGAAGACTTTTAGATAGGAATCTTGTAACTCATAGCTGATAGGCTTGTTTACATCCTTTAGATTTTGATGTAATAACAGGGCCACAAACCGGAGCCTTGACGGATCCTCGCTTTACTCTCGAACTCATCACTCCATCATTCTACTTAAACTACACGCGACCTAATTCCCTTATAACTAGGGATATGTAGGCTGTCCAAACCAGGACTCGGTTGCACCTTTTTATTTTATTTTCTTCCTCTTTTGAATAACGATATGGTCAAAAATTAGTCACACGGCTCACTTTATCTTTGTCTGAAAACTCTTCATATTTTCAAGCAAAGAAGAGCAGCTATGAGCACCTAAGTTTTGACTATATTTGAGTTTTTCATCACTTTTTAGTATGTAAATATATTTTAAGTTTAATCTACATATTTTAGCTCTTATTTCTCCTTTTATATATTTTACTTAAGAAAAATTGAAAACAGTAAAAAAAAAATCACATTTTTAATATAAGCTTTATCTTCATTTACAAAGAAAGAAAATATTTTCCAAAAAATATATTAGTTTGATAAGTAAATTTTGAGCGATTAGTATTTTATCTTGCCATTTCAAGTTTAGGAGTAGTATTTTTGTTTTTTCATCTATTAATCAATAAAAGAAAATCAAAATCACAAAAGAAAGAAAGAAGATTTAATTTGGAATAGTTCTCCTAAAGTCTTGCTTTGTTCAAATGTCTAAGTCATGGCCCAAATTGGACCAAACCTGAGCTCAATAGCCAATGACCCATCAGATTTCCTCCTCCCCAAAACACTACATCTTTTTATGTCTCATTCTAGAGATAGGAGCGGCACCCCCAAAAGAAAGGACTCTTTCTTCATCCTGAAACAAAAAATCACAGCATCCATGAAAATACAATACACAGTCGCCGAACCAAAGGAGCGAGACTCACCTACCCCACCCTCTCGAAGAACCCCCTCTGTCACTCTCACCCAATAAACCCATCTCCCTTACTTAGGAACCAGCAGCGGCACCCCAATTCAAAGGTTCGTAGGTCGCTAGCTCCGTTCTTTGGTCAATAGTTACGCTCGAGTTGTCGGCGATGTTCCAGCGCCGCTGCGTTTTCTATTCGGATTCAGACGTGTTTTCACTGTTGGGTTTCATTTGGCGTTGATTCAGCTATTGTAATTCCATCGGAGGTGCTTGTTAATAGAAGAAAGATTTTTGTTACTAAATGTCCAACCTTTTACCTTAAATCTTTATTATTTGCGTGTCTGTTTGTGGTCCTGCTTAGATATGGATGTGATTTCATTTTGATAAAATTAATGTAGCTTCTCAATGTTATACTGTATTAATTGTTGATGCCTCATTATGTCAACCGATGTTTTACTTTCCTGCAAAATATTTTGTTCTTGACCCATGAAACTTTTCAATTCATTTCTGTTAAAGTCTTTATTGGCAAAATTATGTATTATTTTTTGGTTTCTTGACAACTGAAGTGCTTAGCATATTTATTGTATTTTATGTTCGTTTTAGATTTCAATCATATATAGGTACGTAGATGATGTTCATCCGTATTGGAAAGTTAGATGGTATAATGCTAAAGAAATTCATCTTCGATCATTTTGAAAAAAACGTATATACTTTGGACTACAAAATGTGTGTGGATTAGCTAGCGCATCTTTTTTTTAAAAAGAACTTTAACACTTTTACTAAGCTATGAACACTTCCAATAATTTAGATATATCATTGGTGAATTCTATAAATTCTTGGCCTTATAATAATCTCAAATTAGTTTTAAAAATAAATAATTCAAGTGAGCTAGTTGCTTTAGGCGTGCTTTACATAAATAAATCATCGCGACTATAGGTACGGTTCCCGTATTATAGTCGCGATACATAATTCCCAATTAGAGTGTGTGTTTCACGTGACTTGACTATAACTTCAAATAATAATAAAAATTAACATGTTGTAAGTCGCGGGTGCGTTTCACGTGGCGCGATTCGCAATGTGTACAAAAATAACGAGTACGCGATATCGCAACTTGTTCAAACAAATTCCATAAATAATAAAAGCGGTATAAAAGCGGTAATGTATAAAAGGTTCTAAAACATGTAATAATTCAGATATTCAAGCTAAGTTTAAGTCAATAAAGCGACCGTGCTAGAACCACGGGACTCGGGGAATGCCTTATACCTTCTCCCCGGTCAACAGAATTCCTTATCCAGACTTTGTTTTCGCAGACTAATAATAAAAGAGTCAAACCTTCCTTTGACTAGGCATTCAAATAAAAGGTGACTTGGAACACCAAAAATCAATTCCAAGTAGCGACTCTGTATAACAAAATATTCCCTATTTTAAAAATATCACTTTAATTGGAAAAACTCTTTAACCCACAATCCAATAACACATATATCTTTTTAGGGGGTAGAAACGGGGTGTGATAGAGTACAATCTTAAAATACAAATGGTGTTATGGCTTTTGGGTTTCATAAATTAGGTTCATATCTTGTGATTAAACAAAAGTGAAAGATTTAATTTGAGAATTTGGAAGAAGTAATGGAGCTTTTGCAGAGAAAAAACGAGAAGAGGGAAGAAGAAAGGGACCTTCGGCCTTCTTTTATTAAACGAGAATATTTAATTTAGGGTCTTTTATTTTTAAATGTCAGATATTTACACTATTAGAGGCGACCCAGTCGCCCCAAAATACCTCCAGCAGCGACTCTCTATTAGTCGCTACTAAATATTTGGAGCCAAATATTTGGTCATAGCGGGAACAAATAATTCATGATTTAGTGGAACATATTAGAGGCGACCTGCAAAAGTCGCCACTAAAGGTTTTTATTTTGTAGCCACTTATCAGGTCGCCACAATTAATATACCATTTGTAGTAATAAATAAAGTCGCTACTAAATATCGCCACTAAAAGACAGATTTCTTGTAGTGACAGCCACAACTGGACTCCTCTGACATAAAGAAAAAGTTCACCATAGTCTTGGACAACCATAAGGTGATCATGGATACATTGGTACAACATGGTGCAGTAATTGAGCAGTTGACCAAGCAGGTGAAGAAGATTAGAAAGACACAGGTCAGTAAGAAGTCAGTTGATGCACTTCGAGCTGAGGCGACCAGGATAGCTGAGGCCGGTGATTTTCCTTTTGACATGCTACTAGATCCCACCCAGCCTCACCCAGATCCGTTTTCTCATGAAGATCCCGCTACTCGGATTGAGGAGCCGTGCCTTGTATCTAACACTGCTGAGGTGGTGTGTGATATGTTCAGCTCTCAGGCTGCTCCCACACATGATGATGACATAATTCAATTAGCTAAACCGACTAGGACTAATGTTGCTAGTGACACTTTGATGATTGAGGATACATAGGGAGTTTCTTCGCCCTCTTTGCTCTTTGATCTTATTTTGCTAAGAATTAGGGACAATGCTTCTTTTATTCTAGGGGTGGAGAATTTTATATTTGATGATGATTGAATACAATTTATACCATTGAAATGTAATAATTGGACGATTCTATTTTTGTTTATCTTTAGTAGTTTGTTGCATTTATTAGTATCTTTAATCTTATGTTTTGATAGTTTAAATTTTATGTTTTTCTTTATTTTATTTATAATAAGCCTTTAGTTTTTTTAACGCCACGGTTCTTTCTAAATGTGGTTTCTTCTGTGAATCGGGTAACTCTTCCCGAGGATGGATAGTGTGAAAATTTTCTTAAGAAAATTAGTCAGTTTCATATTTAGGTAATAGTAGTAGTAAGTAGTAATCCCTAATTAAGTTAGTCTATAAAAAATGGTTATTTATGCTTCAGATGGCACCAATATACTTAACTACATGCTTATGGTTTGAAATAAGGTCTTTGGAAGAAATGGCTCTTATATAGTGACTTTGAGGTTCTTGAGTTGACTTTGATAATAATTAGGTGGTTGAATGGACCATGGTAATCTTTAACTTGACTGTGATCGTTGTGGGTTTTAGACTCTATCCTCTTTTGCGGTCTAGTTGCATGAGAGGTGAGATGAATTCTTGTTGCTAGTCGAAGCACTTGAGTGAATAGTCTAGAACTTTCCCCCAATGTCCTTCAAGACGAAATTCTAAGTTTTCTTGGTTTGAAAAATTATTGTAAGCTTTCCTTGGACCGTTTATGATTTCTATTTCCACTCTATGATCGTTATCCCTAGTTAACCCCTTTGAGCCTTTAGCCTTTCTCTGTTGATAACCTCGTTATAAGCCTTTATCTATTTTTGATCATAATCTTCTTTTGACACCCGAACCTTTCTTAACACTCATATGTAATAAGTGGCTCAATGCCTAAGTTTGAGGAAAAAGTTGAGGAATCTAAAAGAGGTATCAAGGCATTGAAAGGAGAGAAACGAAATGATCTCCATGAAAGAGAAATTAAGAAAAGAAAGAACAAAAAGAAAACATAAAAAGAAAATAAAAAGGGGAGATTGATGGAAATGAAGAGAGGCAATTATCTCTAGTATGAGAATCAAGGGAGAAAAATAATAAAATGAATAATAAAGAGTAATGGCAAGTCTCTAGCCCCCAAGAAAAAAAGAAATGCCTCTAAGGGTTTGGCAAGTGTGAGCCAAGAAATGAGATGTGGAGTACTTAAGGAAGGTTGTAACCACTTATATCCCCTATGGTATCCTACTTCAATCTAAAATCCTTCATTATAACCCGAAAGAAGTCCTATTTGATTTTGAATCGAGTAAGCTTACATTGGTGGAAATTTACATGAGGGGCAAATCTATGGTACTTGAAGCTATTCTTGTGATATTCCTTTGTGAGAGAAGAGTGAAACATGTGTTTCTCTAAAAATTGAGTGTTAAATTTTGAAGTGAGCATGGTAAATGAAGGTAGAAGAGGAAGAGTTTGAAGTCCACCATGATTAACATGAAAGAACAAGAGTCCTTGATGAGTGAAGCCAATTCTTGAAGCTCAAATGCCACACTAGAGTTACATGCAAGTCGCATATTTTTGAAACATTTGACACCTTGTTGAGAATGCATGAGTATTGTGGGTAATTATTGGTCCTAACTGAGTATAAATGACTTATAAGTGACTCTTTGAAATGAACTTTTACTAAGGGGAGGTGTGAACTAATCTAGTTGCTTGAGGACAAGCAAAAATTTAAATTTGGGGGAGTTGATAAGTGTGGATTTTAACCACTTATTAGTACCTTCTTGCTTTAATTTTTAGTCTGATAGTAGTAATTTTTGCTTTCGAATCTAATAAAAATATATGAATTACAGGTATGCTGGAGGATGTAAGCTCAAGGAAGAAATCTAACTCAAAGAGGAGATGTCCCAGCTCAAAGAGACAAAGAGGATAAGTGCAAAGAGTTGTGTGGTTTGTAGAATTTATTCTGCGGCTCACAGAAAGTAAAGTGCGGCCGTAGACTAACCCTTAAAGCTTCAGAGGATCCCAGTAGCAATGCGGTCCACACACCAAAATGCACGGCCACATTTGAAGCTCGCACTGACAAGATTGAGATAACAGAGAAGATGCAAAAGAGCAAGTCTGAAGCCTCCTTGAAGCGCATTCCGCAGCCAAATTGTGCGGCCGCAGAAACTGAAGTGCAGCCGTAGAAGTTTATGCGTAACTGTAGAATTTCTCTAAATGACAAGCACTACAATAGCACTATAGAGAAACACTTTTTAGGGTAACTTTTGTACTGTAACAGCTGGTAGCGGTTAGACTTAGCCATTTTGGGTCATTTGTGACTATAATTAGAGAATACCCATTAATTTTATCTTTTAATTTTAGTTTTATGTCTTTAATTACTTTGTCTTTTCAATGTTCCATGCCTATGATTATGAGTAGCTAGATTTTATCTAGGGTTGTGACCCAACCCTAGTGTGTAAAACCTATGGGTATTTAATATTAATGCTTGTTATTGATTGGGTGTATGTTATTTAGCCTTTTTATGCTTTATATCTAGAATTAATGGTTGCAAATATTGATTCATGCATATTTGACTTAGTTCTTACTTGAGAAAAAGAAACCCAGTCTAGAAAAATTTGGCTAACAAGAAATGGAACTAGTTAAAGTTTTTGATTAGTTTGATTAAAGGATTTGAACTAAAGATAGGGATAATCCCACTTAGACTCATATCAATTGTTTAGATTTCTACCCATTTGGTTTTGAAAAAGCCAATTTGGGCATAATCACTCTTTGACCGAAAGGTATTGAGTAGGTACTTGAGCATTGAGAGTCATAACACACCCCGATCTACCAAACAGGCATAGATTTGCTTTACTCATTAGGTTCACACCTAGGCGAAAGTTACAATCCTAAACTTTTCCCTTAATTGATAAAAACACCAAAAATATTTCACTCACTATTTGCTTAATAGTTAGTCAATCTCTTAGAAGTTAATTTAGATAACAGTTACCCATACTTGTTTGGAAGTTAAATTTAGTTATTTCAAGTTCTTTTCTTAAATGTTTACTTTAGCACCAACTTAAACTCCCTGTGGATTCGACCCCGACTCGTTTTGGAATTTTTAATTGCAACGACTGTTTCATACTCTTTAATTGGGTGTGAATTAGACGTAATCATGGATGAATTTTTTTTGTTTCCAATTGCTTATTTGTACTCCTTTAGTACCACCATTTCCTTCTTGATCAGTGGAGGAACCAAGCTCATTGTTACTAGTTACTCCAATATCAACTTGTTCAGTCCCTCTTGTATAACGACTTGGCCGGTTATTTTTAGTATTTTTACCTCGATTCCCCTATTTGATGTTTTACTTATGTGTGTTTGTGATTAGGTGACTTGTAGGGATGGTTGGTTTGGTTTCAGAGATGTTTCAGAGTAAATTGGGATACTTAGTCCCAAGGTGAGAGGCATAAGTTAAAAGAGTTGACCTGACCGACATTTGAATTTTGTCTAGAAGACTCTGGAATAGAGTTTTGATGATTCCAATAGATTCATATGGTTATTTTAGACTTAGGTGTGTGTCCGAATTTGGATTTGGAGGTATGTATATAGATTTGAAACTTTTTGGTGAAAGTTGGAGGTTTAGAAGGTTGGAAAGTTTGACCGAGAGTTGACTTTATTGATATTGGGTTTGGATTTTGGTTTCGGAAGTTAAAATATAACCGTTATGTCATTTGGGACCTGTGTGCAAAATTTGAGATCAATCAGAGTTAATTTGATATGGTTCGGCATGAGTTTTGGAAGTTGAGAGTTTATTAGTTCATTAGGATTGAATTAGGATGTGATTCATAGTTTCGATATTGTTTTGGGTGATTTGAGGTCTCGAGCAAGTTCATGTGATGTTTTGAGATTGGTTGGTGTGATTGGATGGGGTCCCTGGGGCCTCAGGTGTGATTCGGATGGGTTTCAGACCATTTCTCTATATGTGGGATTGCTGATCTGATGTCTAGTGTCTTCTTCATCGCGATCACGACACTTGGGTCGCATTCGGAAAGAGACTTTTGGTGGCAGGCATTTTTTCTCTACGTGTTCGCGAAAGGTGGATCACGTTCGCGGAGCTGTGGCGATGTAGTCAATCGTGATCGCGTAAAAGGCTTCACGTTCGCATAGAAGAGGAGCCTGGAGGGGGGTATGTTAGTTCAAGCCTTCGCATTCGCGGAAGAGGGGACGTGTTCGCATAGGCATGGCGATGTTGGGCATCGTGTTTGGGACAAGGATGTCGCATTCGCGAAGTAGGTTTTGGCAGCTGGAGGATTTTGTTCTTCGCGATCGCAAAGGGTATGCTAGGCAGAATGTTTTAATACTCCATTTCGAGGGTTTGAGTCATTATATAACATTTTGAGTTAGAGAGCTCGGTTTTGGGCGATTTTGGAGGAAATTTCACTATTTGGATTGAGGTAAGTGTTTTTGACTCAGATTTGTTCATTATTCATGATTCCATATTTGTTTTTAGCATTTAATTGGTGAATTGAAGTGAAGAAATTGGTGATTTTAGTAAAAACTTTTTTAAAGTGTAAATTAAGGATTTGAAGATCGATTTGGGGTCGGAACTGGATGAAAATGGTATGGTCAGACTCGTAATCGAATGGGTGTTCGAAATTAATGAGTTTGGTCTGGTTCTGAGGCGCGATCCTGAGGTTTGTTTTTGGGTTGACTTTTTTATTTTGGTAAAAGATCTTTGCTTTATCATTTGGAATTAATTCCTATGACTTTTATTGATTATATTCATTTGGAATCAATTCCTATGAGTTTTATTGATTATATTAAGTTAATTTGGCTAGATTCGGATCGCCTGGAGGTTGATTCATATGGGAAGGGTGTGTTAGAGGAATGATTTGGCTTGCTTGAGATAAGTATCTTACCTAAACTTAGTTGATACACTAGTTTTCGAAGTTATTTGTGATTGCTACGTGCTATGAGTGCGCATACCTTGAATTGATTGATAAGCTTTATATTGCGATATTTCTCATATTTGTAACCCTGTTGTGAACTATTTGATTCATGTTGAGGTTACATAGAGGCTAATACCCTGAGTGAACTTGATAATAGTTATTTCCGTGGTAAAATTATTGACTTGAGCTATGATAACATACTTTGCACATGCATACACCTTAGCATGTCAGTTATACTAGTTCAGGAGCATGAAATCTAATATTCGTTGATCATATACATGTATTCTTGTATATTTGCTTCAATGCAATATGATTTTGACTGGGTGTATGTGACCACGTTGTGCGGATTGTGATTATTGGCATGTGAGTTGTCTGTGCAGTTGATATTATTAGCATTCGTTCAGCGCGTGAGTTGTCTGTGCGAATCTAGATATTAGTATTATTGGCATGTGAGTTGTCTGTGCGATTGATATTATTAGCACGTGAGTTGTCCATGAAGCACATAAGTTGTTCGTGCAGCGTGTGGATATGGATCCATCCCCCTAGAGTCACCCTCTCATGTTTCTCTCTTGATGGTGTATACGTAGATTGAGAAAAACCGATCAGTGTTTTGGTACGGTATTGGAAATTCTGAGAAAAATCTAGCCAGTATTATTTAGTTATTGCATTTCATCTTTTCTTGTAATTTTCATGGTTATTTACCTGATTTACTTGCATTTCATCTTTATATGTTGGATTATCGACTGAGCAGAATACTAGATAAACAGTGAACATCGGGAATTGTTCTTTCCATGCTTTGTGACTTGATCATGTTGTTTTTCTGTACTTGTTGAATTATGAATTGTATAGGTTATAGCGAGTATCATTTATAATTCTTGTTGCTTTTACCTCGCCGAGGTGAGTTATGATACTTGTTGAGTATATGGGGTCGGTTGTACTCATGTTATACTTTGCACTTAATTGTGCAGATCTAGGTATCGGACCCAGTCATCGATAGCGGAGTTTTCTAGCTGAGTTGATCATCGAGAGACAAGGTAGAGCTGCATTTTCGACTTTAGTCTTGGCATTGATGTGTGGCTATAATTCCATAGTTTCGTACATTATTTGCCTTGTATTTTACATGCTTTAATGATAAATTATACTTTATTTATGCGTAATGAGGTCTACTTTATGTGTAGGTGAATTGGAGATGAAAGTAGAGCAAAAGGGATACTTAAACGTCGAAAGTGTGCTCAAGAACAGTGAAAAGGAGAAAGTTGGCGACGCCAGGCTTGTATGCAGGTGTTAGACCTGGCAAGGCCAGGCAAAGGCCAGCTTAACCAGGCGTTAGACCTGGTGAGGCCAAGCAAAGGCCAGCCTAACCGGGCGTTAGGCTGGCGCTGCAAGGCAAAGGCCAGCTTAACCAGGCGTTAGCCTGGCGACGCCAGGCCTAGGGCGAGGTCCAGTCCGAGTTTTGAAGATTTATTTCATCTCCTGGTTTGACTGGGACTTGACCTACATGTTTAGGTCTTTTTCTACATATATAAATAGACCTAAAAATGCCACTTTGAGGGTTTTTTTGTGCGACCGGAGGCAAGAACATTGCGTGGACAACTTTTGGAGGAGAAAATCATAGAGTTCTTCATCCCTTTATCTTTTCTTTATAATTTGTTTAAGCAAAATACTTGAAAAATTATTACTACGAACATGAGTGGCTAAGCACTCTAGTTTCTAGGGTTGTGGTTGACATGATTATTAACGTTTATTAATTACATCTTTGTTAATTCAGATTATCATCTTGTGATTGTTTCTTTAATTCTAATTTTAATTTGTGAATTGTTGTAGCTACCAATTCACCCTACTATCTATGTTATGTTTGGGAAAGCCGTGTTTAAATTAGAGTAGAATTAGAGAGAGCTTGTTTCTGAACCCGTGGTTCGGGGAAAGATTTCGCAGTTAGGATAGGAATATACCTAACAGTCTTGCTTAATTAAATATCGTATTATATTCGTTCGTGATAGACTCAATACCATAGGAATATATGATTGATATATTGTGGGCAGCCGAGTAGTATTGTGGGAACATGCTATTCATATAAACGATCCGGTTAATTAGCAACCATAAATGATCTGGATTAACGAGTGTGATTACTGAACTTAATAGGATTGATAAACCAACCACAACCCTGGAATTTTCATCTGCTCTGAAGTAAAATCTCGTCATACAAAATCGCATTCTTGATAATTTAGTTGTTATTTGTTTAATTTTTGCAACAGTAGATTAATAGAAAAATATCACTCTTAAATATCTCGGACAATTAATTAATTTTAGTTTGCTTAGTTAACGATCAATTTAAGTCTTTGTGGGTTCGACATACGACTTTCGAGTCACTTTATTACTTGACGGCCACGTATACTTGCGTGTACTTGGGGAACCAACACGTCTCTTTTTATATTATATTGTTGTCCTTATTTCAGACAGTGTTACCATTTAGCTTTCAGACTTGTATTTTCTTTCCGTTTTAGAGCTCATAACTCTATAGTTATCAGTTTTGGGGGATTTATCATGTATTGGTATCATTATGCTATGTTAAGGTTTTAGACTGATTTTAATTCCATCATTTCTGCTATTTTGGTTCGCTATTGTTATGTACAGCTTGCCTAGTAAGTGTGTTAGGTGCCATCACAACTGGTTGGGATTTTGGGTCGTGACATCTTGTCTATTATACATCGTGCTCAGCTTCTAGAGAACTGGGTTCTTGTGCTATCGCTCCTTGATCAACAATGTTCTTTGAAATACCTTGATATGATCCATCAATATATGTTTGTGTGCGTTCAATACCACAATTATCATCATTATCATCTTGCGAACCTTTCTCAGCCAAATGATTAGTTTCATCAATAAATCATATGCACACTTTCTTCAACACATACAATTCTTTTGTTATACACTTTATAAGCCTTACAATGTGAAGAATAACCAAAGAAAACACCCCTATCGCTTTTTGCATCGAACTTTCCTAGAGCCTCTTTTTCATTATTATGTGCATAACACTTACTATCAAGGGCTTTTAGGTAAGTTATGTTCGGTTTATGTCCCTTAAATAACTCATAGGGAGTCTTCTCAAGTAAAGGTCTATAACCCTTAAATTATATAGCAAGCAGTGTTTACAGCTCAGCCCAAAAAGTATTAGGAAGATCACTAGCAATTAATTTCTTGCCATATTCTCTGAAGTTTTTTTTTTTTTTCTACAATTCTATTATGTTGAGGAGTCATAGGTGCAGAAAAATTATGATCAATATCATGACTCATATAGTATTTAAGAAATCTAGCATTTTTAAATTTAGTACCATGATCTGACCTAATGCTAGCTAATTGACTATCTATTTTTTGCAATTTCTTCACAAATGCAACAAACAAATCATATGCTTTATATTTTGAGACAAGTAACAAGGTCCATATAAACCTAAAATAATCATCAACGATCATAAATACATATCTCTTTTTACTTCTATTCTGAACCCTTGTGAGACCATACAAATTCTTGTGCAATAGTTCCAACTTCCAAGAGATGAGATGTACTTATCATCTTCTTTGATTGATTTGAAAGAGGACTTATTATGTTTACCTTTTGCACAAGTATCACAAACACTATCTTCCTTCAACCTGAATTTTGATAGACCAAGAACTAGGTCATTTGATTCAACAATAAAAAAGTTGCATGTTCTAGTCTCTTTTGGCATTGGTGTCAACCTAGTAAAATAAAACAATGCACATATATGTTAGCGTGGTAACAACCAATATATTTACAATTTACTCTGTAGATTTTGAAATGAAAGAGAGTACCGTGCTTCCGATCCTAAACACATGTAGCTAATTATTGGAGAATTGTGCCGTTCTTCAGTCTATATCCACACGTGGAAGAAAAAAGCTCATCTTTTTTACAAGTCAAAGGGCTGGGTAATTGACCAATTAATTAGTTACATAAAGAATAATCAACATGAACAACTTTAAGAACGGAATTGTCACAATATATTTTTTCGACACACGTTAAATTGATGGGAAATAAAAAGAATATCTTTCACATACCCACAGTTAAGTTTTATAAACTTTTGCATACTTTGGTTTATTCCAGAGAAACATATCGATTTGATTAATGAAAACCAATACTTGTCTCTTTAACTGTACTACTAAGAAGTTAAAGATGAATATTCCTTTCAACAGTTTGCGTGATTGACTTTCTATTTATGGGAAGCACACGTTTCCTGGAAAATTCGTGAAAATTTTCATTTCAAATGAAAATAATTTTCTTGGTTTTTCTCTAAAGTATGTTTCTTTTCAACGTGAACATATGGATTATTATCCCTGTTTTTATTCAGCATTCATCTTGGTAATACATTTTCAATGTTGACGACTTTGACTTTCATACCTCGTGCAATCAAGAGAAGTTTTATCCATAAATTAACAGCTATTGCTGCTAATACTTTGCTGAAAATGTCAATATTTGATTCTGTCTGAACCTTAAGAATTATCGCTTTTTTCCGTACGATGTTAACATATTGAAAGAATACAAAACCTATTTTCCAAATTGAAGAATACAAATAATTCCTAAAACATACTATTATCTTGTCTTTTAGACAACCCTGTCTAATTAGCCTAGATACTGAAGCATAATATGCGTTTGACACTTAATTTTGTTTTGATAAGCAATACAAATTGAATAAAATACCGTTTATGTATATGAAGAATTTTGACTAATTATTTGCTAAGTACCATGATTATATATTTATATCCTTCGTTTGTTCAAGACGTTCAATTATTATGAGATTACTAACTACTCCATCCATCTCAAATTATCTGTCGTGATTTCTAAAAATAGTTGTCTCAAATTATTTGTCATTTTAGAAGTTCAAGACAAAATAAATTATACTTTTCCCATTTTACCCTTAATAGTAATTGTTCTTGAAGATGAAGATAGCACATAAATAGGGTTAATAGAAAGATTATATCTTAAGATATAAATAAGGGTGAAATAGTCCAAAACCTCTTCTAATTAATGTTTCTTAATTAAGAAGGTATAAAAGAAAAACATGACAAATATTTTGAGACAGAAAGAGTACATACAAATTAAATAGTTAAAACCTAACTAAAGGTGATTATGGTGCTTCAAGACTTAAATAATGTCACGGGCCTAAGTAAAGCTCTTTTTTCTCCCAAAGGTTCATTTAATCTAATACATCTCCTATAGTTAAATTCAACGAAATTCATTATTAACTTTGGTACTTTATTTGCTTCTATATATCCATATTCCAATATTTCTATGAGAGAAACATAAATATTCAAACAAAGGAAATCGAAAGTTCCCTTCACATCCTATTGTATATTTTAAGCAATCGGAAAAGATGGACCACTTGAAAGAGTGATTGATGTTTGGCCAAAAGTATGTATTTTGGATATGAATCGTCGTATATTTTGCTCTATTCTTGTTGGTTCTAATGCGTAATTGCAATGAGTTAAGTTAATTTTTGGTATTTATATGTGTTGGAATCAATTGGGAGTGAAATGGATTGAATACGCATGAGATGGAGCTAAAAAAGATGAAAAATGGACAAGTGCCGAATTTTAGCGTCCAGGACGCGCTACTCTGGCGCTAAAAATAGAAAACCAAAATTTCCAGCGCTAGGCGCTAGGCTAGCGCCTCACGCTGGCATGGACCTTGCATTGCGGGATTTTTCTATTTCGCCAGAGACAAGGTTATTTCGATCCTACACGGTCTCAACTCGTATAAAAAGGATTTAAAACCTAATTTGGAGGGATCTAGCATACTTTAAAGGAGAATTCACCTACGGGAACGAAAATCACGGTTGGAGGAGGCTTCCAACTAGTTTTTCTTCTCTTTTTTTTTTTTCTTTAATCTCATAGTTTATTAGTTTTAGAGTTGTGGGTGCTACATGAACGTTGTAGTTTGAAGTTTAAACTGTTCTTAGTTATTATTTTATTATATTAGTTTATGTCACGACCCAACTCCCACCGGAGTCGCGACGACGCCTAACACTACTTGCTAGGAAAGCCAACATTCACACAATAACGAAGAATTTGAATAAATATTGTTTAATAAATTAAATAGCGGAAATTTCGTGAAATAACTTATGAAAACAACAACAATGCTGCTACAACTATCCCGATAATCTGGTGTCAATGAGGACAAGAGCACTACTAAGTATCAAAATACAAGACCAAATCCTCAATACAATTGTCTGAATAGTAAAACAGTAATACTATAAATAATGAAAGAGAACATCAAGGTCTGCGAATGGCATAGCAGCTACCTCATAGTCTCCCAAAATGTCGGTATTGACAAAATCTTGCAATCACCACGCTTGAAAGTACTTGGATCTGCACACGAAGTGCAGAGTATAGTATGAGTATAACTAACCCCATGTACTCAATAAGTAATAAACCTAACATTGGGCTGAAAGCCGTGACGAGCTCATAAGGAACAGTCAAATATCAATATCAATAACCAGTAACAACTCAAGATATAAAGGAAATAGTATAAGTAAATAACTCAATGATATTATGTTCAGATTGTTCACATTACAAGAATTTAGACATGCTTTCAAAGTATGACAGTTAAAGAACAACATAGAATAAACATCTCATTTATCAGCTAGCATGAGGAAGTACATCTCTATGTCCACATGTCAAGTATACATGCCAGATCAATATCATCCGACTGGAACCATCAAGAATAACCACACTCAGTGTTTGCGCTCACTGCTGGCATGTCAAACTCCGGAGAGGCGGATCCTGCCCAAGCGCTAATCAAAAGCCAATATGGCATTTTGCGACGTGCTACGTGATCCAAATATAAATCAATAACCAATAAGGCATGTTGTGACGTTCAACAAGATCCAAATCTCACTCACAACACGGCTCTATGGCCCATATCAATCAACAACCTCTCATGTCTTAAAGGCCTACAAGCTCGTAAAACTCAGCCCAACGGTATCACATATAGAAAACAATATCATGTGATAAATTAAATAAGTAATATATAGAACTGAGGTATGATATGTAAATGAGAAATCATGACTGAGTATATAACTACAACTAAGGCAAACAACTCAAAACAATAGGAAATAACCCATTATGTCTCAACCAATAAGCACATAGTCTGAGCATGATTTCTAACATGAATTATAACTCAAATAATCTGACGAGTAGGAAAAATACGGATATAACAAAGCATGATGGCAAATATGTCCGGCAATAGTCTAAAGTCAACATGAATTATGAATACTTCGGTGCACGTACTCACGCCCGTCACCTAGCAGGTACGCCACCCAACTCATCGCATATAACATAGTTCTCGGGATTAATTATTCTTAAATCCAAGTTTAGATGTGTTACTTACCTCAAAACGCGTAAATCAATGCTCTAAAAAGTCCTTGCAATGCGAATCAACCTCCGAGCTAGTCGAATCTAGCCAAAGCCACTTAATATCATCAATAAAATTCATCGGAAATGATTTCAAATAATAAAGCTAAGGTCTTGAATCAAATATGCAAAGTCAACCCAAAAAGTTAACCACAGGCTCGCACCCCTGAACCCAATAAAATTTACATATTTCGAACGCCTATTCAATTACGAGTCCAACCATACCAATTTCATCCAATTCTAACCACAAATCGACCCTCAAATCATCAAATCTCACTCTTCAATAACAAAGTCCAATAATCCCCAAATTTTACCTTAAATTCACATAAACTAGGTATAATAATCAATGGTTAATCAATATTTAACATCAAAAGTGATTAAACTTCACTCACCTCTTTAATTGAAGATAAAATGAGAAACGATGAAACCCTTCGAATATAAATTTTGCCAGTGATTCTGCATCTGCAGTCACTTAACCGCATCTGCAGTCCAAATATCACATCTGCGATTTCGCTTCAGCCGCCGACTTTCCATATTTGCGGACCATCCTTCGCATCTGTGTGTCCGCTTCTGTGGACTCCTTCAGCACCTGCGCAAGCGCTTCTGCGCACACCTGTCCGCATCTGCTGACTTCCTCTACAGTCTCACCCTTCGCTCCTACGACCTAAAGGCTGCACCTGCGGCTCCGCATCTTCATCTCCTCGTCTGCATCTGCGGACCCAGCCTTGCACATCCTTATTCCGCTTCTGCAATCAACAGGCTATTTTTGCGGCCTCGCACCTGCGGGCAATTCCTTACAAGTGCGAATGCACAAGAACTCCAAAACTTCAGCAGCTCCTCCAAGTCTAAAAATGATCCGCCAACAATTCGAAACACACCCGAGGCCCTCGGGACCCCAACCAAACATACCAACAAGTCTTAAAATATAATGCGAACATACTTGAAGTCTCAAATCACATAAAATAATACCAAAACCATGAATCACACCTCAATTCATGCCTAATGAACTTTAAACTTTCAAAACCCATGCCGAACCATACCAAATCAACTCCAAATGACCTCAAATTTTGCATGCAAGTCCCAAATGATACAACAGAACTATTCCAACTCCCGGAACTAAAATACGAACACGATATTAACAAAGTCAACTCGCGGTTAAACCTCTCAACCTTCCGAACCTTCAAATTTCTAACTTTCGTCAAAAAGTACCAATCAACCTATGGACCCCCAAATCAATATCCAGACATACGTCTAAGTCCAAAATCACCGTACGAAATTATTGAAAAAATCAAAACATCATTCAATAGTCTTTTACACAAAAGTCAAATTCCGGTCAGCTCTTTCAACCTAAGCTTCCAACTTTGGGACTTAGTGTCCCAATCTACTCTGAAACTTCTCCGAAACTAATCCAACCATCGCGGCAAGTCACATAACTATAAATAAACATAGAAGAGGCAATAAGTAGGGAAACAGGACAATAATACACAAAACGTACGACTGGTTGGGTCGTTATAGTTTATTTATTTAATCTTATGCTTAATTATTCGTTTGCTTGATCACCAATTGAATACTATCTACGAATTTAAGATTGAACTCGAAAGAGGAAATTTTAAATTATATATAGGATTGAGTAGAGTAAGATCTTGAACCTAACATCTGGAAACGGATTTGCAGTTAGGATAAGGATATGCCTAATTGCCTTGCTTGGTTAATATACGGAAATTATTAATGCGTTCTTGTTAATCCTAATTCTATATAAATATAGGCGTTAAGTTAGCTTTAATAGGCGAATAGTACTTCGAAAGAATATTACGAGTAATATTAACCTTGTCAATCAATAAACGAGATAAATTAATTAGACCGTTTAAATAGAAAACTCAATGGAATCGTTAGCTAACCCATAGCTCTAGAATATTTTCTCCCATTAAATTTGTCTCTAAGATTGTCGACTTGGTTCCTTTAATTTTTTAGTTTGCTACTCTAGATTAGTTATAGTTAATAATCTTTAGAAAATCGCTTGAATAAATTAATTATTTGGGTTTAATTTAGTTGATAGTTAATTACAAGTCATCGTGGGAACGATACTCTACATATCACTTTATTATTTATCGACCACATATACTTGTGTGTGCGTTTTGAGAGCAACCGTGATCCTTTAATTAGCCATACTAAATAAATGAAGATTTAAGTTATATACATTTCAAAGATTCCTTTGCATTATCATTGTTATTTAATTTGTAATAACAAACTAGTATTGGTGAATTTTTCCGTGATTGCCTAATAAATAACCCAATCATATATATATATATATATATATATATATATTATATATATATATATATATATATATATGTATGTAAATGCTGACTTGGCACCTCTCATAGACTAGGAAGGGTATTTATCTTTTTCTCAAATTTTTGCCATCTTAACTCATTTTTTCTGGTTGAAAAATAAACATATTCATGCATTTACACCATAATTTTATTATATTAACAACAATTATGAGAAATGGCTATTAAAATACCACCCTTTAATGTACAGTTGTGTCTGTTCCAAGAATTACCGTTACTATACTACCCTTTCATAATGAAGAAAAAATGAATGCTAAACATTCACATTTTATAGTTGAAAAAAGAGTGACAAATCTATTCACAATTCTAATTCACAAATCCATTGACGGCTTGGATAAATAGAGACGAACAACACTATCTAACTAGCGGTTTATTCGATGTAACTCTCCTCTCTTTTTGGCAAATCATTTTTTCTAAAAGAAGGTGTTGCCTTCCCTTTGTGCTTGTACATAAAAGTTCTTTCCATGATCAGGTATGTTTCGGTTTTAGGGTTTGATTGGGTTGTTCTTTAAGTTTGGAATTATATTCACTAATTATGTTATTCCTTTAATATCCCTAACTTTAATTTGATTATTCGCTTATGTAGATGTTGAAAAAAACTCATCGATTAAGGTAAAGATTAGATTCCTTCGATATGAACAACCTAGCCAATATGATCCATAAGAGTTACCACGCAACGTAAGTTAAGCATTTGCAGTGAAAAAGATTGATACTTGAACTTCATTACAGAAGTTACCTCTATGAGGAGAAGCTAATTTTGTGAATTTTAGTTAAGATGACAATGTAATATATCTGATAAATTCTATCTCTAGCATATTATTCTGGATATAGTGTTAGTAATAAAAGTTCATATTAATAAGAAAAAGGTATCACAAATAAAAATATTCTGTGAAGGCGTCACCATAGATTTGGTACTAGAGTTTTTTGTGTGTTCTCACCTACTTTAAAAGCATGGTGGAGAGACTAATATATTGTGTTATAAAATGTGCAAAAAAGAAATTTCCTGTAAAAATGATCTGCAAGAAGGGGTAACATTTATATCTCTTTTACCTAGCCTGTTGGAATTTTTAAATTTGCATCTTCTTCCTCTTTTCTCCTTTTTAAAAAAAATTGTTTCCTCTTTCTCTTCTTCTTTTTGTCTATTTTTCTTTTCTTATGGAAAATTGGAAATTAAAAAAATGTAACTAAGTACTAATTGAAAGCTCTATTACATTATGTGAATTTGAGATGTTTGTGGTGAAACGAAAGTTTGAGGTATTTCTCACATTAAATTTTTTCTAATTATATCCCAGTTATCTAGCATTATGTTGATGTTTTCGCTATTTTTTTAATATTGAGAATTTTACAAGATCCTACTTTTATTATTTTTATATATTTTAATTATAATGTTGAAATTGCTATGGATTTTCAGGATACCATTTTACCGAATATTGTCATGGTTTCTTGAAATTGAAAGTTTCCATAATCTTTTTCGATTCTAATTCTACATATTCTCTAGCGGGAAGAGTAACCTTGAGAATTAAAGAGTGGCCAATAGGAAAGTGAGGTTAGGCCAAGGAACTTATTTATTTTTTATTTTTTTTGAGTTTTTTATCATTATTATATCTTCATAGCTCTCACCTCATTATCTTCATAACTCATACTTTTAATAATCTCAATAACTCTCATGTCTTTTATATCCATGACCCCCAAATATTTAATACGTAAATTTATGACAATTTGTATTTGTCTTTTGTCCTTTATTTGTTTTAAAATTTTTATTTTCATAACTCAAACCTCTTTTAACTTCCACTCTTAATAATATCTTCTAACTCCTATGCTTTTCATAACTCCCAAATATTTAATTTAAAATTTAAGATACCTTATTGTATTCTATCTTTTTTCTTTTTCTTCCTCTTTACAAATATTTTGGGTCTTCCTTTTTTCTTTACCAAAGACATTTGTGACTATTTTGATTTTATTTATTTCAAAATCATAGTATATACAAGAACAAGAGCACAGCAGAAAAGTTCCGGATTTTATGTTGCAAGGGCAAGAGGAGGTTGTCGTCATAATGATTTATTTGTTGCTTATCAAAAGACATCTTTACTTCAGTTATGTACAATGTTATCTCTCAATATACACAACTAACTTTAGTTTATATCTTTTTCTTCGTATAATTGGTAGCTTTAAGATGAAATTTATGTAGTTTTTCATTTTAATTAGAGTATTATACAGTTTAGTACTATTTAGATCTTTATCAATTAGATGACACTTAAATAAACTTGATATAATACATAGAAGTATCTGCTCAAAATAAACCAAAATAAATTAACCCAATAGTAATACTCTATATAAGTGTTTTTGCTCTCGTAAAAAGAGGGATAATATCTAAATTAGTCATTAGCATAATGGTCTTTTGATGAATTATGAATGTTTTTTAAAACCGCGAATTTACTAGTTATATAAATATTTTCGAACTTATACACGATCAGTTATTGCTTACCGTGGCCTAGCTAGGGATCGCTATTTAGATCTCTTCCGATTTCTTAAATAAATTTGAGAAAATGACCCTCTATAGCCCCTCAAAATTCTAATAACCCATATTTTTTTTATTGACACGAAATATTCATCTGCCCCAAACATATTACATCTAATAGTCCGAAATATCTATTTTGTATAGTGACAGTATATTTTGTATATTTTTTGTATAGTGACAGTGTATTTTGTATATATTTTGTATAGTGAAAGACTATTTAGTATATTTTTTGTATAATGACAGTCTATTTTATATAGTGATAGTCTATTGTATATAAATTGCATAGTAACAGTCTATTTTGTATAATTTTTGTATAGTGACAGTCTATTTTATATATATTTTGTGTAGTAACAGCCAACTATATATAAATGTGGAGAATTTAATATCAAACTATAGCCCATCAGATAAACTAAGACAAAAGCAAATTGGTATTATTTTTTTAGTCTTTCCTAGATATTTTTGCCTTCTCAATACCACTCATTTTCTCTTTTCGACGTCTTTGCACTCAACATTTTACACTTTCTATATATTTAACTTTTTTTAATTCTTTTTACTCTAACATTATTTTTCTCACCCTTTTATTTTTTAATTAATACTTTTTATAATTTATCTCTTATATTTTCCTAGCATAACACGTGGTTTTACATAGCCACTTGTTTAGACTAAGACAATATTTAGTCATCACCACTTCTCATCTAATCCTTTTTCCTTTTTTATGGTTATATTTGTCCATTTAGCTATTATTTAATCTCTCCCCCATTCTTTGTGTGAGTGTTTTTTGGGAATTCCTTCTAAGTGCCCAGAAAAATTCACCGAAATTTTAATTTAAGTCTTAAATAAATTTTTCGGTTAATGCTACGTGAATGATTTTGGGAGTAAAAGTAGAATGAGGGAGATTTTCTGGTCAAGATTTGCATGTTGTTGATGGTGTATACTGGTGGGCATGTTAATCTTCTTCCTCCTCCTCTTCCTCCTCCTCCTCCTCCTCTTCCTTTTCCTCTTCCTTCTCCTCCTCTTCCTCTTCTTCTTCTTCCTCTTCCTCCTCCTCCTCCTCCTCCTCCTCCTCTTCTTCTTCTTCTTCATATCTTGCTCATCCGACATGGCATGAATCACAGAACCTGCTCTCATTCTTCTCCTTCTCCTCCTTCTCCTCCTCCTTCTCCTCCTTCTTCTTCTTCTTCTTCTTCTTCTTCTTCTTCTTCTTTGTGAGTGAAGATATTTTTAAGTGGGTATTAGTGGTGGGTTTGAGTTTAATAGTAGTGGTTAGACGATATTTAAATTGTAATTTTGTATAAATATTTTTAATACATAGTTATACAATGCATAAAAATTATATATACACGTATGTAAAGTTGTATATACACGATGATTATATTATAATTTTGTATAAAAGTTGTATATATATTGTATTCTAAGTTTGGCAGTGTATACACATGTATATAAAGTTGTATATATACGATAGTTATATTATAATTTTGTATGAAAGTTGTATATAATGTATAGTGTGGTTATATCCCGATTATATTTTTATATCATGGTGTATGTATAGTGTTTGTATAATATATTAAAACTGTATATATATTGTGTTTTATTTTCTTTTTCTTCTTCTTACTTTTCTATGTATTCTTCTTTTTTGTGGCATGTGCTTATGCAGTTTTATCCTCTCCTTTTCTATAGATTTTTTCAATAAAAATTTCATCAAAAATATATATCAAATAAAAGATAAGTTTCAAATTCAAACATTTTGATTTTGTGGAAATTTTTTTTCAAATTCAAACATTTTTATTTTGTGAAAATTTCTTTATTCAGCTTTAATTATTGATGATATTTGTGGTTCGCGTCCTTTGGTGATTCTGGAAAGTTTTAAATTGTTTGGGATTCTCATGTGGTTGTTCGTTGGGAAGAACATCGCTGGTGGATTTCTTTTTTTTTTTTTTTTTGCTGTAAGGTGTTGGGTCAATGATATGGCTCACTAATTTATATTTGAAGCGCTGAGTTTTATGATTTCAGTTTCTAGCCGTTATAATTAGTTTTGGGCTATAAGATGTATGGTATAATTTTATGGCTACCAATTGTTATAAGTTTTCAGCGGATGGCTATATATGATTTTCTCTCAAGGAATTTTAGAGTGATCATATGGCATTGCTATCAGGGGCGGCTCAACGGTATTTGGGGCCTAAAGCCAAACTTCAACGAGGGACCCTAAGTTTTTCAACATTAAAAAACTCATTTAATAAAATTTTATTTGAAATTTATTTTTCTAGCTTTTTGAGATATAAAATTATTAATATTTTATTTATAATCGATTTCTTGACCAGGATCATATATGTTTCTACTTTCTAGGATTATTGTTCAATTCTTTTAGGATTTTCTGATTTTCTAAAAGATCTATGTTAGACTCTCACCAACTACTACTACTACTACTACTACTACTACTTCTTCTTCTTCTTCTTCTTCTTCTTCTTCTTGGATTCCATTATCGTCTAGCTTAATTATATTAGTGATTTGTTCATCTACCGTAAATGCTTCCTCCTTTGGGGGATTGTATTAAAGTTTTAATTTTTCTTTCTTTTCTTGGCATTTTTAATATGAGAATCCATATTTTCTTGTTGACATATTAAAATTCTAATTAATAAATAAATAAAATAATACATATACTTACAAACAAAAGATATAAAAAAATAATAATTTTAGATGCAAAGTAATAAAAAAAGTACAGAACAATTGAACTTGGTTTAACAAACATAGATAACTTGATATTATTTTTGTTGCTTTAATATTTTTGGTGTAATGCCCAAGTTTGACAAAAAAAAAAAGAGTTCGCAATTGCTTTATGCTATCGTTTTGACAGAATATTTTATGAGAGTGTGGAATTGTAATTCTGGAGAGGCTAAAAGGAATATAAAAGATTTAGTAAAAACCAATTTGAAGAGAAAGTAATAAAAGAGTGAAATTCAAAAATAACTAGATTTACAATTGGTAATTGAAAAATAGCCACAGTTTCAAAAGTAATCAAAATTTAGTCACTTTTCATGTAAAGATAAATTTGAATGAAAACACTGTCCAAAATCCGAAAAATATTCTAGTATAATATACTGGAGTTCGAATTTTTTACATGTGAACTTCTAGCATAATATACTGGAGTTCCAGCATAATATACTGGAGTTCCAGCATAATATACTAGTTCAGCATAATATGCTGGAAGTTAATACACATGTGCTCCAATCTCCAGTATATTATGTTGGAACTTTCCGTGTTGCAGCAAAATAGTGGCTATTTTTTAATGACTTTGCAAACGCTAGCTATTTTTTAATTACCACTCCGAAAACTAGTTAGCACATGCTATTTTTATGTAATAAAAGTAATGTGGGCACTGTGATAATAATAATAGTGTATAAAGAAGGCAAAATATATATTCGCAAGTGAGCAAATCCAAAAGTTACTATTTTTATTCCAAAAATTATCTCTAACGGTCCCATATTTTCCTTTTTAATAGAAGATATACTTTTTCTTTGATATACTAAATATTTTTTTAAAAATCATCAAATATAACTATTTTACATTAGAAAATTCTGGACCCTCTAGATATGGGTATGCTTGAGTGGCTTTACCATTGGGCAGCCCTGATTGCTATCGCCTCAACTCTTGTGAGTTGAAATCTTTTCTTTATAATTTTGCTTTCCCTTTTGAAAATATTTCCCCACAGAACAACTAGAATATGAAGCAAAAAATTGTAGTGGACGGCATCCAAAGTGGCGACTCCACTTTCACTAACTCAGAAACTTCTTTTAATATCTTAAATAGTTTATTGTTTATAATTAGATTATCTTAATTAAAGATACGTGCGCTAGTGATAACTAGAACCCACATTTGAGTTTTATCCACCAACCCCACTAAGTAAACAACGAACTCAAAAAAGACCATCATCTCCACTATAAATAACCATTATTAAAACCTTTTCAAACATCCCATACCAAAACATTCTTCCTAGTCTTTTCAACATTTCCCAAGCTCCCTATTTTTCTCTTTTTTATTTGAAACCTAGCCTCTTAGATCTCTAACTGATTAACACCATGGCATCAACTATATCTGAAACAACTCCGGAAAATAACGTTACGATCACTGAGAAAATCTACACTAGGGTTCGTCTCGCTACGAAAGCTGACCTCAACCATATATACCAACTGTTTTACCAAATTCATGCACACCACAACAATACTCATCTTTACAAAGCGACCGACTCCTCCTTAGAAGACTTGCTCTTCAAAGAAAATCCTCTTCCACTCTATTACGGGCCATCTGTTCTTCTACTTGAAGTTTCTCCAACCCCTTTTACCGAATCCAAGCATACCACGAACCAAGGGTTCAAGCCCGTTCTTAAAACATTCGACCTTAAATTCCCCGTTGTGGAAGGAGAAGCAGATGAATTCAGGTCCAAATATGATGATGGGAACGATAAAAATGATGTTTTTATTGCGGGATATGCTTTCTTTTACGCCAATTATTCGTGCTTCTATGACAAACCTGGATTCTATTTCGAGAGCCTTTACTTCAGGGAAAGTTACAGGAAGTTGGGAATGGGGAGATTGTTGTTTGGAACAGTTGCATGCATTGCTGCAAACAATGGCTTCGTTTCGGTAGAAGGGATAGTTGCAGTTTGGAATAAGAAGTCTTATGATTTTTACATTGAAATGGGGGTTGAAATATTTGATGAGTTTAGGTATGGGAAATTACATGGTGACGCTCTTCAAAAGTATGCTGATAAGGAGAAAAATGATGAAGGGAGCTGTTAGTTTTTAAAAAAAATTGCTTTTGCTTAATCGTGTAATTTATCTATTTCTACTTGTTGTTTTACATTGGTGTTAGAAAAAATTAAATTGCTTTTCATATTATACCATCTATGTTTCATTTTATGTTACATCTTTTCCTTTTAAATATCTATTGCAAAAAGAATATTGACATCTGAAATTTTTTAACTTTGAATTTCATTTTACTTTGACATGCTTAGAATTACAAACTACAAGGATATCATGACGTTTTTCGTAGAAGGAATGAAGGATAGATATGCAGGCGCGTGTTCTTCCTTTCTTAGGTTTCATGGACATCTTCTTTGTACATAATTTATGCATTCCAAGTTTGTGATTAAAACCTGCAAACTGAAAAGTAGCCAACAAAATTAAAAATTAAAAAAGGAAAAAAGAAAAGAGAAAAAGAAAAGAGATCAATTTGAGTCGTCCAAAATCTCAAAATTACTAAGTCGAGCTATCCATAAATTGTGGGTGAAATTCGTAGAACTCATTTATATTTCCTCCCACTAATATACATACGGTTTTCTCGCGACGGAATTCGCCGTTAGAGGATTTGGTGAGTTTCTCACATTAGTGAAATCCAATTGAAAAATCCAAGGGCGTAAATGTAATGATGTGCATAATCGTCAATCAACTATTTCCATTTATAACTTATCCACTTAAAATTTGTTGTGGATATTGATTGCTCACTTACTTTGTCTTATAACCAAACTTCACCAAAATCAGATTTTTCAGAATAAATTTGGAAATTTATGGTCAAACGCTAGCTTAGTATTTTTTTTCTTCTACCAAACCAATCTAATAGCCTATTTGGCCAAGCTTCTTTTGAGGCAAAAACGTTTTTTTTGTCAAAAATATTTTTTTTTCTAAAATTAAGGTGTTTGGCCAAGCTTTTGAAAGGAAAAAAGTGCTTGTGAGGAGAAGCAGAATCAGTTTTGGAGAAACAGAAAAAAATAGTTTCTCTCCAAAAGTACTTTTTTGAAAAGGACTTTTGAAAAAAATATACTCAGAAGCAGTTTTTTAAAATTTGGCCAAACAATAATTGCTGCTCAGAAGTGCTTTTCAAATTAATTAGTCAAACACAATCTGTTTTTCACCAAAAAGTACTTTTGAAAAAAGCATTTCTCAAAAAACTTATTTTTGCAGCTTAGCCGAACGGCTATAAATCTCATTAAGGAAAGACAATACAAGCTCAATAAAATATAACCAACTCAATTCCAACAATAAATAAAAATATTTAATTTTTTACAATATATTTTATTATTATTATAATTATTTTAATTTTAGTTGCGTGGTCATAATTTATTGGAAGACACTGAGAAGGAGAAGAAGAAGATAGAGAAAGGAGAAATAAAGAGGAGGAGAAGGAAGAGGAGAAGTTCTGGTGGGTGTCTATTTTGCTAGGGACAAAAGTCAAATACCTGCCCTTAAAAGGGCCACTCGTTGAAAATTCTTCGTCCTATTATTATCTATGTTTCCTGTGCCTGGCCTACCTTTGGTGGAGTTAAATCCAATTATTTTTAAATCAAATTACCATCACCTTAGGCATGATGCCTTCCTCCCTTATCCATTCATCAATTTTGCAAAATACAAAGAGAAGAGGGGGATATGGACTTTATCCCCAAAATTTTACACCAAAGACTTGTTTGTTACATATATTCTTCAAAAAACGTGAAAGGGACTTTACTATGCAAAAACTCTTTCCTAGCTACCTACCTTATTAGTATTATCTTAAAAAAAAATTAGTCTGATCATATTTTTTTCTTATGCTAGGTATTTGCCATTTATCAAGTTGAAAAAGTTTCTTTACCTCTTTCGTGAGTTATTGAAAGAGTAATATTAGAAAGTACTAATTCCATTCGAGGAGGCCAATTTAGCAAGAAAGTCAGCCACTTTATTAGCTTCTCCGTAGTAGTGAGAAATAATATAATAACCTCTGCATTCTTCAAGATCTGAGAAGTTTCTTTGATAATATTCCTAAGTCCTTGCTTCTTCTTCCCTGAGCATATTAGGAATGATCATAGAATCCAGTTCTAGGTTGAACTTGATGTAGCCATTTTGTATACACCATTTTCCTCCATAATTGGCTGAAGTTGGTGGAAATCCAACTCGCCTTATATTTTGGTCCAACCACTGATGTTGATGAGGCCAAATTGTTTTTTCCTAGCCCATGCCAAATTTTCTTGTTGACCCACATCAGCTTTTGATTTACAGAATGTAATACGTAGTACTCCAATTAAAAGGTCAAATACATGAATAACCCCTTAAACTAGACATGTTTAGTAAGATATCCCCTATACAAGAAGCATTAAGTCATAACAAAAGAGTTCTTGACATATTATATATGTCTCCTGAACTATAAGGCTCCATTTAGGTTGTGCAATACTTGCTACAGAAGCTCAAAATATGAGCTGCAAAAGATTAAGATATACGGCAGCATAAAGAGTATGCTTGTCACCCTTATTAATTACTTTCTAATTTTTTATAATTGCAACATTAAATAGGCAAGCAAAGGACCTGTAATTAGCAAGATTCAATCGCATAGGCGCCTCAAAAAGTTTGTACATAGAGCGGGCAACATCAAGAGGAGGAAAGCAATGTGATCGAAACTAAGGGTCTATCAAATTGTATAGAGAATCTTAGTTCCCACAGAAACAACAGTAAGTAAAGAATATAACAATATTTACGTGAAAAACTCTCAGCTCACGGGATTAAAAATCACGACCTACCCTAACAGGATTTCAACTTCACTAACTGAGCAAACTTTAGATTACAAGCTATTTCAATCTAGCAATTATACTCTTAATCCCTCAACTCCCACAATAACTCTATTGTAAGCCTCATTGTAATAACTCTATTATAAAGCTACACACTTGACTAACTCTAGTCAAAACAACCAGAACAATAATGGTTTAAGAGATGTCCTACAAAATACTTCTGAAAAGCTAAGTAGGAATTACAAGTGAATAACATGAAACAAAAACACAACTACACTAAAGGACATAAGACACTATCAATGTTGGGAACTGGTCCTTTGGTCAGTCGCTCAGAGGCGGAGCAAGGATTCTTTAAGTTATTGAGTTCTAAATTAATAATTTATACATATTCAATGAATTTCTTAAGACAAATATATGGTTTGCACCAAAGCCACTAGGTTCGGCCGAACCCGTCCGCCCCTGCAGTCGCTGCTTTGTTCTTCAATGCCTCAGAGGAAATAAGGGTAGCTGCACACTTGAGAGAAATCTTTATTTAGGTTTTGCAAGTGTTAAGTGAAACCCCTTGCCTCATGTTGATAATATATGTGTGAGGTCATGAAATATGATGCAAGGGAGTGTCCGGTACACTGCACGCTTCAACAATGCTGATTTACTATTGCGTATACAGTACATCAGCTTTATCAGCTGTAGAGTTGACTTATACTGTGATCGGAGGAACTGATCCCTATCTGTTCCCTTATCTGATTTTATTGAGAATTGAACCAGACATCTGAATAGTTATTATGAACACAAGGGAACTAATTATATCAGGTTCCTTATCTGGTTCTCTCATGAAGTTTGTCAAATCATCAAAATAAAAGATACATAACTTATCAATTTCTTCCTTTTTGATGATGACAAACTTATAATTGATATTTCGCCTGAGAACCAGATCTCCATATTGTTCTCCTTACGAATCGGCCATATTCCCCCTGAGAACCTGTTTTCTCCCTTTCAATATTTTTCCCCTTTTGGCATCATTAGAAAAAGAGACAAGTAAATGCAAAAAAGGTCCCGCAAAATTAACTCATACCGCTTGTGTGCACAAAGCATGACTAAAAACTGAACGCAAGAGTATAACATTGAAGTAAATAAACAACGATGCTCATAATTAAGGAAACAAGAAAAACAAAGTAGCAGTACCATAATTACACACATATACAATCCAAACAAAAACTAGAGTTCCACAATCAATAAGGAAGGACAACAAAAAGACAAGGCAGGATTAGGAAGGAACTGGAAAAGGTGTAGGATATGGGACACATGATGGAGAACGGGAAGGACTAGGGAGAAAGGGCCTTGATGAGGCTATCCATACGAGAATTAGCAACCCTTTGATCGTTGATCAGCTACTCCTTCAGGTTCTCCACTTGGTTCCTCAATTATGCATTTTCAGCTTTCAAGCGAGCAATCTCTTCACCCAGAGCATTGTTGGAACCAGGTTCCTTGCTTTCCTAATGGAGCTTAGACTCAAGAATGGCATTCTGGGCCTTCAGATGCTTAATCTATTCATTTGCAGCATCTTGAGCATCGATGAGCTAAGAGATATTGGAGTTACTTCCTATACCTCCCTTCTTGTCCACACAATCACACTCCTCCAAGGTGATCATGGTGAAGATTTGATTACGAGTCCCCATTGATGCTCTTCCCAAAGGGACCTTAAAGCGTTCAAGGACCTTAGTGAGGAGGAACCCATAAGGAAGACCATGATTGCCATCTTTGAAATCTGCCACCTTCTTCATATGCTCAATCATAACTCTAGGGAGATTGATGGAGGAGTAAGAGTATAGTGCTTCCAGAAGAAGCAGGTCCGCTATAGAGGCCATAGATCTCCTCTCAGCCCTAGGTAGCAGCACCTTGTTCACCAACTCAAACAGCAGTTGGTATTCCGGCAGAAGTGACTTCTTGTGCACTCGTTCTCATGTCTGAATAGCTCGAGGCATGATGATTAGTTTCTTAAAATCAAGGAAACAAGTTCTCTCTACAGTTGACAGACCTTCAGTAGGCACCCCAAGAATCTCCCCAAGCAGAGCCTCATACACTACAAAGTCTTTCCCATTGATCTTCAAACAAATTGTGCCCCCCCCCCACTACAAATATGTTAGCATAGAAACTGCGTACTTCCTCTTCATACACTTTTTGATACTTGATGTCAAAAATATGAGTCCACTTCTGGAAGTCACAAATCTTCACCAGCTGCCTCAAGCCTAATTGATCAAGAATCTCATAATCAAACACTCTCCCCTACAGACTTTCTATTTCTTTAAATTTGCTCTCCTCTCAAGCTCAGATAGTTCTACTCTTGCCCTCTTTGAGGAACCAGGTTCCTCACTACTACTCGGCCTCTTTCTGAGAGGCTTCTTAGTTTCTACTCTCTTTTTCTCCTCATATCCTTCTTCACCAACTTCATTATCTTTGTCAGATAGAACCTTTTTTTGTTTTATAAACACTACTTTCTTTGATGTTTTCCAGACAAGAGGAGTAGGTTCCTGAGCGGTCTCCTCATCATCAACCTCTACCACATTTGCCAGAGGCGCATCCTCCACATCAATAAGCCTACTTTTTACAAGTCTTCTCCTTCTTTTTTTCTCCTTATTCTCTTTAAATGCACTGTCAAGAGCAACCTTCTTCTGCTGCCTAGTGGTGGGTCATTTAGGTAAAGAATATTTTGTGGCCTTCCCACCACTCCTAGAAGATATAAATTGGGCTACAGACAGATTATCAAGGTCATCCTCACCATCACCATATTCTCCCTCAAACCTCGACTTCATCTCAGGATACACAACCTCCAAAGAGACTGTAACAGGGTGAGCAAAAGAGGTTGGGTCAGCACTGTCCAAGGGCTGTCTTATAGACCTAGGAGTTTCATCCCAAGTAGGAGCAGAAAACTTCTCTTGGGCAGACGGACCAGGTCCCTCTGTAGGCTCCCATGTAGTACTGACCGGTGTGTGGTCCGTCTGCCCAAGAGATTTACCCCTTTCTTCCCCCTGAGTCTCTGCACCTATATCATCATTCACAGAAACCCCAACTAAACTTTCATTAACAGAAATATGCTATTTTTCAAGAGAGATAGAGCCTGTTTTAAATGCATCACTCCCATCTGTCTCACCCTCAGTACCCAACAATATTGTACCAGTAGAAGAGGATGGAACATTACCTGATGTTGATGAGATATTCAGATCAATCCCCTGAACACTTAGGGGTCGTTTGGTAGGGCGTATAAGAATAATGCTAAATAAGGTGTATTAGTAATGCAGGGGTTAGTAATGCAAGCATTAGTTATACAGAGATTATTTCTTATGCATTATTTGGTGTGGTGTATTAAAAATTAAAATGCATTGCATAATTTTTAAGAAATTTAATTGTTTACAAAAATGCCCTCCATATTCTTTAACTTACGGGACTTTAAGGATAATTTTGTCTTTAACCATGATAATGCATGCATTAATAGCCTTTGTATTGCTAATGCCATAGTTTTCTATGCATTAGCTATACATAGGATAATACCAAATAGAATGTATAACTAATGTTTGTATTAGTTATACATAGGTTGAAAAGGTGTACCAAACAAATCATTACTAATACACAAAGCTAATGCATGCATTATTTTCTCTAACACACTCTACCAAATGACCTCTTAGAGTATCAGAAGGACCCGAAGAAGGTACACCATCAAGCAGGTTCCCTGATAAATTTTGAAAATATGAGCATCAAACTTCCAAATAATTGCAATGTTATCTGTCACTTGTTTGTTCTAAATTTTCCATGTGTGTCTACCTATAACGGTATAGAATTGAGTTAGAGGTCACAAGAAAACACTTTTAGCGACTTACCTTACCATATTTTCATAGCTAATCATCGAGGGATCGGGTTCTCAATTCAGCTTAATCACTCCCAACTCCAGATGATTTCTTTCAAAATGCTCTCTGCTCAGTGCCTTGGTGAAGATATTCGCTACCTGGTCCTTTATTTTGTAGAACTTCATACAGATGAGTCCTTTTTCAACATTGTCCCTCAAGAAATGATGTCACACATCAATGTGATTTGTCTTCTTATGCTAAACCAGGTTCTTTGCCATGCTGAGAGCACTTGTGTTATCATATAATAATGGCACACAATTAGAAAATACACCAAAATCTTCTAGTTGTTGCTTGATCCACAGTAGTTGGGCACAACAGGAAGCAACAACCACATATTCAGCTTCTGCAATAGAGAGGGCCATATAGTTTTGTTTCTTTGTACCCCATGAAATTAAGCATAACCCCAGAAAGTGTGCCATTCCAGATGTATTCTTTTTACCCTCCTGATATCCAGCATAATCAGCATCAACATACCTAATTAAGTCAAAATTATCTCTAGAGGAATAATAGAGGACCGGGTCCTACGTTCCCTTGAGATACCTCAAAATTCTCTTGGCAGCCTTCAAATGAGATTCTTTTGGAATTGATTGAAATCTAGCACATAGCCCAATACTAAACACAATATCAGGTTTGTTGGCCGTGAGGTACTGAAGTGATCCAATAATACCCCTATACATAGTTTCATTTACAGGGGAACCAGGTTTGTCCATGTCTAGACGAGTGGCAATAACAATGGGAGTATCAATGGTTTTTGAGCTTTCTATTTCAAATCTTTTTAGCAGCTCCTTGATGTACTTCTGCTAACTTATCATAGTTCCTTTAGAGGTTTGCTTTACTTGAAACCCAAGGAAGAAGTTTAGTTCCCCCATCATGCTCATCTCAAATTCACTTCCCATGAGCTTTGCAAACTCCTCACAAAGGGAATCAATTGTTGCACCGAAAATGATGTCATCAACGTAAACTTGCACAATCAACAGGTTCCTCCATCATTTCTTCAGAAACAGGGTGTTGTCAATTTTCCCTCTAGTGAAGCCATTCTACAGAAGGAACCTAGACAATCTCTCATACCTTGCACGAGGGTCTTGCTTCAATCCATATAAAGCTTGTCAAGCTTGAAGACATGTTCAGGATGTTCATGACATTAAAAGCCAGGTGGTTTCTTGACAAAATCAAATATCCATTTAGAAATGCTCTCTTAATACCATTTGGAACAATTTGAATTCCACATGAGATGCAAAAACAATAAGAATTTTGATGGCTTCCATTCTGGCAACGGGAGAAAATATTTCATCGTAGTCAATTCCTTCTTCTTGATTGTAACCTTGGACCATTAGCATGGCTTTATTCCTTGTTGTATTGCCAAACTCATCAAGTTTATTTCTGAACACCCATATGGCTCCGATCACTATTCTATCTAAGGGCCGAGGAACCAGGTGCCATATATTTGTTTTTTCAAATTGATGGAGCTCTTCTTGCATAGCAGCAATCCAGTCGGCATCTTTTAACGCTTTCATGATATGTTTTGTCTCAATTTGAGACAAGAAGGCTGAGAAAGCAAACATGTTTCTTGCCTTGGATCTAGTCTGAATACCAGAGTCCAAAGGAGTGATCACATTTTGAAGAAGATGTGAGCTCATGTGCTTCCAGTTAGACACATGGGTTTCAGGACCAAAGGTACTGGGTTCCTCCATGTGTGACCCATCATTGGCATCAATGAAAGTATGAGTACCACTTCGTTACTCTGCACCAAGAGTGTCTAATACAGCATCAACAACTCTATTGTCAACTTCAGTTGCTGTGATGGAGGGACCAGGTTCCTCCAAATCAGCTGGAAGTTCTGCTGCATCTTTTTTACTAGTTTCCTTGACTTAACTCATTAGATCTACCTTCCCATTTTCCATATCTATAATCTCTCCAGGGACCTTTGAGAAGTCTCCATCTAGATCATCCTTATCATGTGAATCTTTTTGGGTGGTGAGATTCATCAAAGATCACATGTACACTTTCCTTTACGCATTGAGTCCTTTTGTTGTAGAATTTGTATGCTTTGCTTTGAGAAGAGTAACCAAAAAAGATTTCTTCATAACTCTTTGCATTGAATTTTCCCAATGCTTCCTTACCATTATTGAGAATGAAGCATCTGCATCCAAATGCTCTTAGGTAAGTCAGCTTTGGTTTTCTCCCAATAAGCAATTCATAAGGGGTCTTGTCAAGCAGAGACCTGATCACGCACCTGTTAATCAAATAACAAGCATTGTTCACTCCTTCAACCCAGAAGCTCTTTGGCACACCACTGTCAATCAATATTGTCCTAGCCATATCTTCAAGAGTCCTATTTTTCCTCTCCACAACATCATTTTGTTGAGGTGCTCTGGGAGTAGAAAAATATGACTTATACCATTTTCAGCACAAAATTCATCAAACTTGGCATTGTCAAACTCGGTGTCATGATCAGATCTGATACTCACAACATTATAGCTCATCTTCACTTGAATCTGTTTCACAAATGCAACAAAAACTGGAAACATTTCATCCTTTGTCCTGAGAAATAAGGTCCATATGAATCTGGAGTAGTCATCAACAATAATGAAGATGTACTTCTTTCCTGATCTACTAGGGATCCTCATAGGTCCACACATATCCATATGAAGAAGATCTAGTGGCCTTGAGGTTTTCACTTTCTTATTTGGTTTGAATGAGGTCCTGACTTGCTTCTCTTTCACACATGCATCATACACTTTGTGATCTTTAAACGTTGACTTTGGCCGTCCACGAACTAGGTCATTCTTGATCAGCTTGTTCATCAGAGAAAAACTTACATGCCCTAATTTTCTATGCCATATCTCATCATCATCATTAATGGTACTCATGCATGTAAGATCACCACCATTCAGAAATTCAAAGTCTGCAACATAAATATTTTTGAACCTTTTTGCAATCAGAACCACTTCACCAGTTATAAGGTTGATGACAATACATGACTTTGACAAGAAATCCACTTTGTTTCCTTTGTTATAGATTTGAGAGACACTCAACGGGCTATATTTCAAGCCATTCACATAATACACATTTTCAATTAAGTGGAGAGTGTTTTGCCAATCTTTCCGACTCCCAAAATGTATCCCTTTTTGCCACTTCCAAAGGACACACTCCCACCCTGCACGGTCTTGAGTAAGGAAATAGTCCATTTTTCTAGTCATGTATTTAGAGCAGCCACTATCCATGTACCATCTTTGACTTCTTTCCCTCACTACTGCCTACACAAGAAAATTAGAGATTAGACTTAGGAAGCCAAACGAGTTTGGGTCCCTTGTAATGATGGAATGGGTGAATCAAACTTCTTTTTGTCTATGCAGGAATCACATGCTTCTTTTTCAGGGAACCAAGTTCCTTAGCAGTAGGTACTTTTTCAGCAAAAAATTTATTTTTCTGCTGAGACTGAAGTTTGGCTTTACAAGAATCTTTGTAATGACCAGTTTGACCACAGTGAGTATAAAGCCAGTTATCAGTCACAGTAACATACTTGCTATGTGGATTATAGGGAGATTTAGCCTTATGGAACCCGATTTCTTGCATGTTCCCCCATTACTTTTATACATAGAAGTGATTATATTAGAGGACCAGGTTTACTTAAGTGACTTATCTAGATCATTTTTAACCTTGCTTAAGTCCTCCTGAAGTTGTCTATTCCTTTCAAGTTCAGCTACAAGACTTAATTTGACATTTTTGAGTTCATTTTCAAGCTTAAGTTTTGCCTCACTTGCCACTTCCTTTCCCTTAGGGTTGATCATGCAATTTCTAATTTGATTCTTTAACATGGTATTTTCCCTCGTTATTTCTTACATTGTTTCCTTCTGATCTACAACTACAACCACCAAATCATCTCTTTCTTGTTCTACCTCACAAATTTCCTCAGTTAAAGCATTTTCATCATTAATGAGGTTGTGGTAAGCATCAATTAAGACATTTGCTAAAGAGACCCGCTTATTTTGAGAGTAATTTTTCAGGTTTCTTTGAACGTCAAGAAAGCTTACCTCGTCATTGTCATTGTCTTCTTTATCATCATCAGATTTTACCATGAGTGAAAATATAGATTCATACTCTGTAGATTCACTTTTAACATCCATCATGGAGGTGTATCCTTGGTCATCATCACCTTTAGATTCGTCAGAGGAATCTCCCCAGGTAGCTAGAGCTTTCTTCATAACATTGTCAGCGGCATCTCTTCTTTTGAACCTCCTGTCAGGGACCGGGTTCCTCTTGACCGCCTTGTTTGCGTTGTGTTTGTAGTAGTCATGCTTATGGAGAGGACACTATTTGATGAAATGTCCTGGATTTCTGCATTTGTGGCAGCAATCATTTCCTTTGGTATTTCTGCTAGAGCTGTCTTTCTTGGGAATTCATCCATTTCTACGAACAATTTTCTGGAATCCATGAGTAAGATAGGCCATGTATGTTTCATCACCACTTGATTCACTGTTCTCCGCCTTGAGAACCAGGTTCTTCTCCTTTTGGGGCTCTCTTCTTTCAAGATCATTCTTATTCTTCTTCTTCTTCTTCTTCTTCTTCTTCTTCTTCTTCTTCTTCTTCTTCATCTCATAGGTTTTAAGATTTCCAATGAGTTCTTCAATGGTCAGCTTCTGCAGATCCTTGGCTTCCGTGATAGCATTGAGTTTATTCTCCCAGGAACTTGGTAACACACTGAGTATTTTCCTAATCAGTTTATTTCTTTGGATAATTTCTCTAAGAGAGTGAAGCTCATTAACGATTGAGGTAAACTCATGTGCATGTCTTGAATGGACTCATCCTCCTTCATCTTGAAGAGTTCATACTCAGTAGTAAGCATATCAATTTTTGACTGCTTGATCTGAGTAGTTCCCTCATGTGCTGTTTGGAGAGATTCCCTGATCTCCTTGGCTAACTGACATCCTGAGATGCAGTTATATTCATTTGGTCCAATCCCACAAACAAGAATCTTCTTAACCCTGAAGTTCTTCTCGATGGCCTATCGATCGGCATCATTGTACTCCTATTTTATCTTTGGAACTGTAATTGTTCCCTCACCAATGGTTTTCGTGGGGACAAAAGGTCCATCGCAAATCACATCCCAGAGCTCTAAATTCTCAGCCATAATAAAATCATGCATTCTCATTTTACACCAACCATAGTATTAGCCATTAAATCTAAGTGATTTGTAAGTTGATTGTCCTTCTTTGAAGTTTGGTGGAGCAGCCATGTAGATCATTTCTAGGTGTTAACCTTTTAGAAAGAACTTGCTATGATACCAATTGATAGAAACTAAGAGTCTACAAAATTGTATAGAGAACCTGGTTCTCTATTAGTTCCCACAGAAACAACAGTAAGTAAAGAACACAACAATATTTACGTGGAAAACTCCCAGCTCTTGGGATTAAAAACCACGACCTACCCTAGTAGGATTTTAACTTCACTAACTGAGAAAACTTTAGATTATAACCTATTACAATCTAGGAATTAAACTGGTAATCTATTGTAAGCCTCTTTCTAATGACTCCATTACAAAGCTACACACTTGACTAACTCTAGTCAAAACAACAAGAACAATAATGGTTTAAGAGATGTCCTGCGAAATACTTCTGAAAAGCTAAGTAGGAATTACAAGTGAATAACATGAAACAAAAACACAACAACACTAAAGGACATAACAAATTATCAATGCTGGGAACTGGTCCTTTGGTCTGTCGCTGCTTTGTTCTTCAATGCCTCAGAGGAAATAAGGGTGGTTGTACACTTGAGAGAAATCTTTGTTTAGGTTTTGCAAGTGTTAAGTGAAACCCCTGCCTCATGTTGATAATATGTGTGTGAGGTCATGAAAGATGATGCAAGGAAGTGTCTGGTACATGGCACATTTCAACAGTGTTGTTGTACTGTTGCGTGTACAGTACAACAGCTTTAACCTCTATATAGTTGACTTGTACTATAATCGGAAGAACCGATCCCTATCTATTCCCTCTGATGTACCCTTATCTGATTTCATTGAGAATTGAACCAGCCATCTGACTAGTTATTCTAAATACAAGGGAACTAATTGTATTAGTTTCCTTATCTGGTTCTCTCATAAAGTTTGTCAAATCATCCAAATAAAAGACACATAACTTATCACAATGCTAATGCTTTAGCACTGAAGGTTCAAACAGTGCAATATTTCTTTTCATTTAAAGCTCAAAATATGAGCCGCAAAACCATTATTAGTTGCTAATCACCAAAACAACTAAAGTTGAGGACCAAGTGTCACGACCCCAGTTTTCCTCTATAGGATGTCGTGATGACACTTAGTCTCTAAGACTAGATAAGCCTAACCCTTACTGAATTAAATGACAGAATTTAACCCAAACAATAATTAAAAATAAACCATATATTTCTATATAAAACCAACAATCCCAACATGATACAATATCCCAAAATCGATAGTACAAGTCATAAGCTCTACTGAGTTCACTAGAAAATTTCTAAATACAACTGTTCCGAAATAGAAATAAGCTGTACAAAATAACTTTAGAAGGTGACTCTAAGGTCTGCAAACGCGATGTCAGGTATACCTTGAGTCTCCACAGCAATGCCCGAACAGTTAGCTAGCGATCAACAAAATCCAAAGTACCTGGATCTGCACAAAATATGCAGCAAGCGTAGTATGACTACACCACAGCGGTACCCAGTAAGTATCAAGACTAATCTCAGTGGAGTAGTGATGTGGAATAGTCAAGACACCTACTAGACACAATAACATGTACAAGTATAAATGTGAAACTAACAGGAAATAATATCAATATAAATCTAAGCATGATAAAAATATCAAAACAATACTTGCAATAGGTCCGTTCATTTGTCCAGAAATATGTTTTCGGCCTATCTATCGATTGAACCAGAGAAAAAAGCAACAATTAGCAACGAGTCACAATAGGTAATAACACCGAGGATAAAGTTGAATATAGTTTAAGTCCGGTGAAACCAAGTAAGGAAAACAAGTAACAACTCAATAAGAACAAACGCTTTCACTCAAGATCTATTCAAGAATTTCCCCGAGGTACCAAACCTCATAATCACAATTCACGGGTCCTAATTCATGAACCCTTATCACTTGGCATCTTGTGCCCATATTACAAATCACAATCGCACGGACAACTCACGTGCCAATACCATTAATACCTCATATATGCACGGACAACTCACGTGCTAAGGGAGTGACATTATCTCATATCCGCACGGACAATTCGCATGCCAACAATAACAATGACTCATAACCACACGGACAACTCACGTGCCAACACTAACCATAACTCATAACCACACGGATAACTCACGCCAATAGTATAACTCTCACACAGAAGACAAGTAAACGAGAATACATGTAAATGATCAATAAACATCAGGATTATCTTCTTAAACCAATATGAGTGATTAATTACGCGTATGCTTGAGCAAATGTTTTATCACAACTCCAATCAACAAGTAAGAGCATAGAGAACGAATAGTACATAGGAAACAACACAACAAAACGTAAAATGCATGACTCACACAAGGTAGACACACCACCACACAAATATCATCAATAACAATACCCCCAGTCCATCACAAATCATCCCCGACATATCCCCCCTTGTCTCGCCACGAGCGCAACAATAAAGTAAATGCACATCTTGTCTCGCCGCACACGCATAATAATATTCCCACCTTGTCTGGCCACATGCGCAAACCCAGATATATATAGCCCGTCTTGTCTCGCCGCACACGCATAATAATATTCCCGTCTTGTCTAGCCACATGCGCAAACCCACATATATATAGCCCATCTTGTCATGCCGCATGTGCAATTATCAATGATAACAATAGCACGGACAACTCACGTGCGAACGCGCCGACAATCATCTCAACAATATCACGTGTGCCAAAAACATAAGAATGCAATATAATGACTTGCACCACATGTGCCCATATACCACAATATTTCCTTAAAATAATTTCAGTACCACAACCACGCATAGCCCTCGACTCAACAACACTGAGTACAATGATAACAAAAATAATAACATGAGAGTACGACAAGTAAACCAACACAAGAATTACAAAACATAAAGAAACGGAAGAACGAGCTCACAATGAAAGACATAATAAGTAATAATGGTTTCAAGTGAGAATAACTCAACAATGGGAGAGATAGTGTGTAACAATGATATCAAATAAGAGTAACTCAACAATGGAAGGGATGTACACTTGACGATAAGAGAGATAACATGTAACAATGATTCCAAATAGGTACAACTCAATGACAAGAGAGATAACATGTAACAATGATTCCAATTAGGTACAACTCAAGGATAAAAGAAGTAACATGTAACAATGATTTCAAATAAGGATGAGTCAACAATGGAAGAGATAATAATAACTTTAATTAAGGATAATCAACTACGGAAGAGATAACATGGCAATAAAAGAGGTAACAACTTCAATTTACGCATATAAGAGTATATTTGGCAATAAAGGATAGAACATGAACCAATCGACCACAAATAAGACACGTAAGGGTGAATTTAGCAATGGAGGATTTAACATGATAAGACAACTTCATTTTTAATTTACATAAGAACCTAAGAGTCTAAGCCGGTAAAATTTTTACATATAAGTCGTGTACACACTCGTCACCTCGTGTACACGTCTTTCACGTAGTTCAAATAGTACAAACAACCAATCCCTACGGGATAGCTCCCCCACACAACGTTAAGCAAGACACTTACCTCAAAATCCCTCAATCAACACACTAAAATAGCTTTTCCTTTACCATGCACCTCCGCTCGGCTCAAATCTAAACAAAATTGACTCAATAACGTCAAATAGTGCAAGAGAAATCAATTCCAATAATTAAAGCAATGATCTTCACACACTTCTTCAAAAGTCAACCTGGGACCCGCCCGGTCAACCCGAGTCCAATGGTAGATTCCGATTACCCATGACCCCACAAGTTCATATATGTTATTAGTTTCAAAATCTGAGTCCAAATCGACTCTAAAAACTCAAATTCTCATTTTTCAAAAACTTGACAAAGTTTCACAAATTTTCACTTTGATTCATATGATTTTGATGTCAAAATATAAGATATAATGATGGAATTAGATTAGAAATTGATTAGAATCACTTACCCAAAGTTTGTAGATGAAAATCCCTCTTTAAAATCGCCTCCTATCTAGTCTAGGGTTCCAAAATATGAAAATGAGACCAAAATTCCCGTTCCTTAGTTTTCCGTCTAGTCGCAGGTGTCGCAAATACGACCTGGGGTTCGCAAATGTGAACCCCGCGAATGCGAAGAAACTATCGCAAAAGCGAAGCCCTCCCATTCATACTATCATCGCAAATGCGATGAATAGTTCGCAATTGCGAAGATAGGATTCGTAAATGTGACCTTGAAGATCGCAAATGTGAACTAGCTCCCCCAGGCGCCCACCGCAAATGCGAACACTGGGTTCACAAATGCGAACCCATCAGACTTGGCCTAACATCGCAATTGCAATCCAAAACTCGCAAATGCGAGACTTGAAGCACCTGTGGAAAACCAGCAGACTTAACCTCTATCAACACTCCGCTATGCATCCGAAACTCACCCGAGCCCTCGGGGCTCCAAACCAAATATCAATACAAGTTAAAAACATAACATGAACTTGCTCTCGCGATCAAACTATCAAAATAACATCTGAAATCACGAATCGGACCTCAAAACACATGAATTCGACATGAAACTCAAGATCTTCTAAAAACATCCCGAAAAAGAAATTTGAACACGATAGCTAGGAAGTCAACCTACGGTCAAACTTATAAAAATTCAAAACCTTTAAATTGCCAACTTTCGGCAAAACAATACAAATCAACCTACGGACCTCCGAATTCGATTTCGGGCATACGCCCTAGTCCAAAATCACAATAAAAACCTATTGGAGCCATGAAAATACCTCTATGTGGTCGTTTTCACAAAACTCAAACCTCGGTCAACATTTTCAACTTAATATTCTAAAGTGAGAACTACTCATCCAAATTCATTATGCATCATTCGAACATCAAATCTGAGCATACACACAAGCCATAATATGCAATAAGAATCTATTCAAGACCTCAAACCTCTGAACGAAAACTTAAAGCTCAAAACGACCGGTCGGGTCGTTACATTCTCCCCTCTTAAACAAACGTTTGTCCTCGAACGTGCCAAGCCCGACAATACCATCTCAACCTCAGACTATTCCTTACACTCATGCCGAAAAGCCTTAGAATCAAATTTCCACAATTACCATGGGCCCTATTATCAGACAAACACACTGTAAAACCCTCAACTAGCTGCAGCGGCTCATACATACACCCATAAGGTATAACCACACAACATAACACATCGTCCATATGCTTATAGCAACAACTCTGACCGCAATAGCCGTCCATTACCAAGCCCGGTGCTGACAAATAGACTCATATTGACTAGAACCTTGTTCTAAACCTTCACAACACTGAAAATAATGTAAGAAACATGTGGAACTCATAACTACATATTCGATCAACAAGCCACCTCAAACGCCGCCTGGGCATATACATCACAATCCAAACCCAACAAGCACATCTCGAATATGACTGGATATGAAAAGAGGAAAACATGAGAGGACTGTCAAACAAGCCAAACATGCACAACTACCCACTGATACCATCCTGTGGATACAATCCACAAGGAAGAAGCAAGACACAAGAAACAACCACAACAAATCTTACCTTAATATGACCTCACCGTGGCATATAACCCGACACTAACACACATATTCACTAGGAACACCAGGTCCCCATATGTAACTCGGAATCATAAGTAAAATAAACATCTCATCAACTAAGACACTCTACCAACTAACCCCGTAGAACCAAAACCACAACACAAAACAAACTTCTCATACCTGTAGAATACCCAGATCATAAAGCGTGGCCAAACCACCCAAAAATCACATCAAAACCTACTGTATTTAACCAACAGAAAGTCCACCCAAGTCTCATGACCTATAATAGCAACCAAACCAGAACGATCGACACGGGCTATCACAATAAAATTCTCAACAGGCGTGAACACATGAACATGGTGCAAGAATCACAAAAACACAGCCATATATGAAGCAAGGCAGGATGAATCTTACCAATAAATATGATCTGATTGAAGTAACACAAATGCATCTCTATACTCAACTGAAACCATACATGTAAGGATATCATCTGGTGCATCAGCCTCTACCCAACCAGAAATAGCATAATAATGGCCCCGACCTCTCCCTCTAAGGCAACCTCCACCTGCCTGACCTCCACCCCTAGCTGGCAGTGCAGATATAGAAGCAATTGGAGCAAAACTCATAGCCTGAATACCCCGATGTGGCACATTTGCCCGGAGTTTGGAAAAATCTCTCATCATATGGATGGTATCTCCACAATCAAAGCAACCTCTCTGCTGACATGGCTGTGGAAGCTGTACGGTACGGGTACTCTAGGACCTATGGATATCTGAAACACCGCATGAAGCCTGAAGTGCAAACTAAACTGGCTGACCCACAAAACCTCTACCTTGACGTACCATGCCTCCAAAATAGGGACCAGTAGATCCTCCCTGTCCACGAAGCCTCTTAGCCTCCCTGCCCTCTCTCTCTCTCCTGGCCCTGCTTGCCCTCTAATCGACGAGGGATCTCTACCACCTGCTGAAATGGAACATCCATCTCAAACTCCTGAGTCATGCAGAATAGGATACCATAACTGAGCCCCTCTATAAACCTGAAGACTCGCTCTTTAACTGTAGAAACAAAGATGGGTGCATGCCTAGACAAATCACTGAATCTAATAGCATACTCTGACACTAACATAGTACCCTGGCGCAGTTGCTCAAACTCCGCGCGCTATACATCTCGAAGGGTCTGGGGGACAAAATCTCTCAAGAACATATCTAAAAAGTGAATCCATGAAAGTGAAGTTGTGTCGGCTGAGCTACCCTCCTCGTACACCCGCCACCATTGATATGCTGCTCCCAACAACTGAAATATAGTAAAAGCAATCCCACTCATCTCCACCATACCCATGGTTCGGAGAATACGGTGGCACTCCTCTAGAAAGCCATGTGCATCCTCTGAAGTCAAGCCAATGAAAGTAGGAGGGTGATACTTCTTGAACCTGTCAAGCCTAAGCTTCTCCTTCTCCGATGCCCCTGGCTTGACCTCAGGCCGAACCGGAATATCAGGTTGTGCTGGCATGACACCTGGTGTACACGTCTTTCACATAGTTCAAATATTATAAACAACCAATCCCTACGGGATAGCTCCCCCCAACCACATAATGTTAGGCAAGATACTTACCTTAAAAGCCCTCAATTAACACTCTAAAATAGTTTTTCCTTTACAATTTACCTCCGCTCGACTCAAATCTAACCAAAATCGACTCAATAACGCCAAATAATGCAAGAAAAATCAATTTCAATAATTAACGCAATGATCTTTACACAATTATTCAAAAGTCAAGCCGAGACCCACCCGGTCAAAATCCGAGTCCAATGATAGATTCTGACTACCCATAACCCTACGAGTTTATATATGTGATTAGTTTTAAATTTCAAGTCTAAATCGACTCTCGAAAATCAAATTCTCATATTTCAAAAACTTGACAAAGTTTCACAAATTTTCACTTTGATTCACATGATTTTGATGTCAAAATCTAAGATATTATGATGGAATACGATTAAAAATAGATTAGAATCACTTACCCAAAGTTTGCAGATGAAAATCCCTCTTCAAAATCGCCTCTTACCGAGTCTAGGGTTCCAAAATATAAAAATGAGACAAAAAATCCCACTCCTCAGCTTTTTGTCCAGTCCAAGGTGTCGCAAATGCGGCTGGGGTTCGCAAATGCGAAGAAAACATCGCAAAAGCGAAGCCCTCCCATTTTTGTTATCATTGAATGCAATGAATAGTTCACAATTGCGAACATAGGACCATCGCAAATGCGACCTTGAAGATCGCAAATGCGAACCAACTCCCCCAGGTGCCCATCGCAAATGCGAACCCAACAGACTTGGCGTAACATTGCAATTGAAATCCAAAACTCGCAAATGCGAGACCTGAGGCACCTGTGCAAAAACAAGCAGACTTAAACTCTATCAACACTCAGCTATGCGTCCGAAACTCACCCGAACCCTCGGGGCTCCAAACCAAACATCAATACAAGTCTAAAAACATAACATGAACTTACTCGGGCGATCAAACGATCAAAATAACATCCGAAATCATAAATCGTACATCAAAACAGATGAATTCAACATGAAACTCAAGATCTACTAAAACCACAACTGCGCGTCTGATTCCTATCAAATCAACTCGGAATGATGCCAAACTTTAAGGACAAGTTTCAAATGACAAGACAGACTTATTCCAAGCCCCGAAATAAAAATCTGAACAAAATAGCTATGAAGTCAACCTACGATCAAACTTATCAAAATTCAAAACCTTTAAATTGCCAACTTTCGGCAAAACAACATAAATCTACCTACAGACCTCCGAATTCGATTTTAGGTATACGTCCAATCCAAAATCACGATACGAACCTATCAGAGCCATCAAACACCGCTACGGGGTCGTTTTCATAAAAGTCAAACCTTGACCAACATTTTCAACTTAAGCTTCTAAAGTGAGAACCACTCATCCAAATTCATTTTGAATCATCCGAAAATCAAATCTGAGCATACAAGTCATAATACATAATAGGAAGCTACTCAAGACCTCGAACCACTGAACGGAACCTTAAAGTTCAAAATGACCAGTCGGGTCGTTACACCAAGACATAACAACAACTTAAACACCAACAAACACTGTGTAAAAGCACTTGATTTACATAGAAGTTGCATCTTCACTGGGTCACTCTATCATTAATTTGGTGAAGTAGCAATCAACCCTTCAACCCCAGGTGTAAGACTAATTCTCCACCTTTACATGATTTTCTCTTGATCTTTGTTGAAGTTTGGACGAAATTTATCTTTAGAATTAGAGGGAATATGATTCATGATGAACAAATAAGGGGTATTATTTGAATTTGGACTATTATTTGCTTACATGGAAAAAATATATGTATTAAAATATTATTCGCTCCTTTGCAACATAAATGGCGTTTGGACGTCATGCATATAGTCTTACATACAAAGGTGTTTAAAAATTACACTTGGAACGATTTCAAGTGTCTATCTAGCCACTGTGTAAGTTTATATATTTATTTTACAAAGGCGGAATGGACTGGGAGGCCTCTGTACTTGTCCGGTTTTGTCATGTTGGTGTTCGTACTTACGAGTTTGCCAACCAAACCCCTCTATCCTTAAAAATTGAGCATTTTAAACTTCGCTTCAGCCTGCTCATGGTGCGTATTGTTTAAACGCCTCCACGTTGGCTGCCACGTCAAAAAATTAACAATATGTAGATGCCATGTCACATGGCAAATTAAAAATAATTAAAATTAAAAATTAAAAATAAAATTCAAATATTAATCCCCTGATCCCCTCCCCCATTGATTTCTCTCTCTCTCCTCACGTTCTTCCTCCTTCCCATCTCGTTTCTCTCTCTTCATGTTCTTCCCCCTCTCTTTATATATTATAGAAATAAAATTAAAAGGAATAAAGAAAAGAAATTGAAGTAGAAAATTAATTTTTTTGTCCAGATCGAAAAGTGGGAGAAGAAGTTCGGTGGTCCATTTCCATGGCTAAAGGTGTTAGGTGGCAGAAAAGAAGTTTGGTGGTCCATTTTTTGTCCAGCTCGAAAAGTGGGGGGATAATTCATTGTTTTTCTTCTTCTTCTTCTTATTCTTCTTCTTCTTCTTCTTTGCTGATTTTGGAAAAAAGTTTTGCCTTGTTTGATTTTTAAAATTTGGGGCTAAATTTTCTCAAAAAGCTCAAATCTTTTTAAAGTATTAATTGGTAAAAGATGCATAATTTGTGCTTTAAAATCCTTTATGGGTTAATTTTGAGGTATGGTGATTTTTGAGGATCTTTCGGTTGACCCTTTTTTTGATTATTTGATATTTTTGATATTTTGATGGGTTTCCCTTCTACAAAAAGGGCATATAATTGAACTTCAAAAGATATCTGAATTATTGGCCAGAGAATTCTAAATTCATGATAAAATTTCAGATTCAAGGGAAGAAACAAACAAAGAAGATAGGGCAGGGGAGAAAGAATTGGACAGAAAATGTTGGAGAGAGAAAAAAAAAAGCAAAGAAGAAGAGCTCATTTTTGTTTAACAATGGAGAATGAACAATCGAGAAGAAGATGACAGCCAAAAAATAGTTGTTGGTGCCTTTTTAATAGGTCTCACGCTCCTTAAACGAGTGTATCACATGCATTTCGGTAAAAAATGCCACATAAGGTGAGCAGGGTTTAAAATTCTCAATTTTTAAGAATAGAGGGGTTTGGTTTGAAAACTCGTAAGTACGAATACTGGCATGACAAAACTAGACAAGTACAAGCCATTTCGACTTTTATAAAATCTACCAAGTTTAATGAGGCTCTCTAGGTATTTGGCCTAACTAAAAAGTAAGTTACAAAAATATCCTTATTCATTCTTAAACGCAAAAGGTTGATATGAAGCTCAGGATCAATCCGTATTCACATCATGGTTGATAACTCAAAGACATTATTATTATTATTATTATTATTATTTATTTATTATTTTTTTCAATAAAGTTGCAAAGTTAAAACTCATAAAGTTTAAAAGTCTGAGTGTTTGACTAATTAATACTATGTACATCCGAATTAGAAGAAGTCGTACCTTCCTTTGCCTAAAAAACATAGTGGGTAGAGGGACGAATCTCTCCACCTAATTCTCCCCTGCTTCTATTTGTCACATTTACGTCATCAAGTTTCTACATATAAACCCCCATTCTTTTCTAATTATTTAAATTAACGGACCGAGCGGTTCTCTTTTTCTTTTTTGTTTTTTCCGTTTTTATTTTCTGGAGGAAGATGTTAAGGTACGGGTAAAACAAAACGAATTAGTTAGTGAAGATCGAATACACAACTCTAAGATATAAAAGAAAAAGGAATTTATTAATGAGCTTAAACTTAATTGTCATTGTTTCTTTAAAGAAAAATATTTTTTTTGTGGCTAAAATGAAACTGATCCAAATGAAGTGGATATTGAACGTAAAGTATTCATATGGTCGACTCAACAAAATGTTGTTAATCTTATTATTTAAATAATTAATACCTAGCTAATAGTAGAAGTGGGCAATTCTTTAATTTTTGCTAACTACACTATTTACTTTCTTATTTTCTTATTTCTTATGTCCTTTTCAGTTGGGTAAGAAGTTTGAATATCATTTGAAAAATTAACTTCCCCCAGCTGAGGTAGGATTACCGCCAAGGGATTAAAAAAAAGAAAAAGTTAAAAGGGTAGTAGCTAGTGGGAATGTTTCGAATCCCCTTAACCACTAAGCTATGCTTTTGGCCTATGTCAAGAGGATTCAAAACATAATATATAGAGTTGTGTCAAGAAAATTCAAAACATAATATATTGAGGTAAAAAATAAATTTTACCTTACATATACAGTGTAATTTTTCGGCGAAGGGGTTCGGATGAACACCCTTCCGCCCCTAAATCCGCTCCTGCTTCCAGAGGCTGCGAATAATATAACTGTGGCCTATTCAGCGGCTGATTTTTCCTCACAAACGTGTAATGTATAAATTTTGCAACCCAAATGGTGTCTACAAATTAAAGGAAAGAGAAGACAATTTGCTCTTAGGAAAGGGGGGAATTCTTGAGAGGTTCGTAAAGGACATCCAAATGGAGATATTTGATCATGAAACTTGAAATTGACTAAAGGAAGTCTCCACTAAATGTATTTGTTTTTTACATTTAATTAGCTAAGAAAACAGAGGTTACGGTGGATTAAATTTTAGTGGAGTAGTATATAAGAACAGGAATGTCACATGGGATATATATATAAGGCTAAAAGCCTAAAAGCTTGATTATATAGAAAAATAAGTTTGATTTTCTATGGGTGGATACCGTACTTTGACATATAAAGAAACCTTTGGTATATATATATATATATATATATATATATATATATATATATATATTTTTTTTTTTTTTTTTTAAAAATTGAACCACAGTGTGGAACTTTTCTTCCAGATAAAACAATTACAAAGGAGGGGGCTAGGCATGACCTCCTTGTGCAAAAGGAATGGAAATCCATTCAGAAATTAGGCTTTCATGTGGGGGGCTAGGCATGACGCTAGGCATGACCTCCTTGTGCAAAAGGAATGGAAATCCATTCAGAAATTAGGCTTTCATGTGGGGGGCTAGGCATGACCTCCTTGTGCAAAAGGAATGGAAATCCATTCAGTACATAGTGGCATCACATGAAAGCCTAATTTCTCAAAAATTAAACTTGTGCTAGCTGGAGTAATGTGTCTTCCATGTGAAACTACTAGCTAGCAGTAACAGGCTATGGTGTTTGGTTGTTTTAATTCTGAAGGAAGGTGCCTAATTTTATTGATAACTTTGTTGAACAAAATGGGAGGTGTCTAACTTTGTTGAGGAAAATGGGAAGTGCCTAACTTTGTTGAAAAATTATAGGACTAAATCAACAACAAGACATCTTCTTTGTAATAGCTGTTGAATGACATCTCTTACTATAAATAGAGGCCTACATTCTTCATTTCAATCACACCAAAATAAGAGAGAAGCAATAGAAGTTAGAGAGAGTAATCCAGAGATTATAGTATGTGAGATAAATAGTGAGTGTGAGTAATATTGTAGTGAAATATTTTAAATAAAGAGTGTTATTTCTTTCAAGATTGTAGTGGTCTCTTGACACTACTAAGTTATAATATTATAATGGTTATATTGCTCCGCTCGGGTATTGTATTTTACCCATTAAAAGAATTGGTATCGTTGTTACTCTCTTATGTTATTATTATTTGTCGTGAATATTATTCCTGGGCGGAATTATTATTTTTCCCAACAATGCGGTATCAGAGCCATGGCAAATAATAGTACGTTATCTTTTCAGTACCCCCGTCTCACAAAAGATAATTATAAGAAATGGTGTCTACGTATGAAAGCCATTCTTGGCTCTCAAGATGTGTGAAAAATTATAGATAGAGGGTATGCAAAACCCGATAATGAGGAAGCTCTGCCTCAAAATGAAAAAGATGTCTTGGCAAAGACAAGGAAGAAGGATCAACAAGCCCTCACGCTCATCTATCAATGTCTGGATGATGCCATTTTTGAGAAGGTAGCAGATGCTACCACCTCAAAGGAAGCTTGGGAGATTTTACAAAATTCTTTTCAAGGAGTTGACAAGGTGAGGAAGGTAAAACTTCAAACTCTAAGGGCTATTTTTGAAGTTTAAAAATGAAAGAATCCGAATGCATTTCAGATTATTGTTCAAAAGTGAAGGTTGTTGTAAATCAATTAAGAAGATATGGGAAGAACATAAAAGTTATCCGTGTGATAGAAAAGATCCTTCGCACTTTAACACCTAAATTTAATTTTGTGGTGTGTGCTATTGAGGAGTCTAAAGATTTAGACTCTATGATGGTAGAGCAATTGGAGGGTTCTTTACAGGCCCATGAAGAAAAGATGAAGAGGAGACAAGAAGTGCCATTGGAGAAACTTCTTAAAACTCAGGCATCCTTCAAAGATTATGGAGGTGAAAAGAGCTATCGAGGAAATGGACGGGGACGAGGTCGTGGCAGTCATGGAAGAGGAAGAAGCAACGCTAACAACTTCAACAATGAAGTTAAAATCCACCAGACATTCAGAGGTCGTGGTCGTGGACATAGAGGAGGAAGAGGACGTGGTTACTACCAAGAAAATAATGGACAAAGGTATGACAAATCAAAAATTGAGTGTTATAATTGTCATAATTTGGCCATTACTCTTGGGAATATCGTAGCAATGTTGAAGAAAAAGCTAACCTTGTTGACGACAAGAAAGAAGAAGTTGAGTCAACGCTGTTGATGGCACTCAAGGAAGAAGACAAGGATGATTACAGCTCGTGGTATTTGGATAATGGAGCAAGCAATCATATGTGTGGATGCAAAGAGAAGTTTGTGGAGATCAATAAAATGGCGAGAGATAATGTGTCCTTTGGAGATACCTCAAATATTCAAATTGAAGGGATAAATACGATTCTGATCTACTGTAAAGATGGTAGTTACAAGTTAATTCAAGATGTTTATTATGTACCAAAATTAAAAAATAATATTTTGAGTTTGGGCCAACTTCTTGAAAAGAAATATGACATCCACATGAAAAATATGCATCTTTGGCTTAGAGATTCAAGTGAAATTCTAATTGCTAAAGTGCATATGGCTAAGCATAGATTATTCTCTCTAAATCTTAAGACAATTGATGCAAAGTGTTTGAAGGCTAATGTGCAAGATGAATCATGGTGTTGGCACATGCGATTTGGGCACTTAAATTTTGAAGCGCTCAAATCAATGGGAGAAAAGAACATGATGCATGGGATACTATCAATAAGCCATCCCAATCAATTGTGTGAAGCTTGTCTTCTTGAAAAACATGCAAGGAGGAGTTTTTCAAAGGAGGCCATGTCAAGATCAACCAAGCCGCTTCACCTTGTTCACACTGATATGTGTGGACAAATCAATCCACCTTCTAATTTTCTTTGATAACTTTAGTAGAAAGACTTGGGTTTATTTCTTGAACTAAAAATCTGAAGTTTTTGCTACTTTTAAAAATTTTAAAGTACTTGTAGAAAAAGAAAGTGACTATGAAATAAAAGCTTTAAGGTCCGATAGAGGAGGCGAATTCACTTCAAAAGAATTTAATGACTTTTGTAAATCTCATGGAATTCGTCACCCTCTAACGGTACCTTATTCACCCCAACAAAATGGGGTTGCAGAGAGAAAGAATCGAATGATTCTTAATATGGCTAGATGTATGTTAAAAGCTAAAAATATGCCCAAGGAATTTTGGGCAGAAGCTGTATCTTGTGTAGTTTATTTGAACAACAGGTCTCCAACAAAGAATGTTAGAGATCAAACCCCTCAAGAAGCATGGAGTAGAAGAAAGCCAAGTGTCAAGCACTTGAGAATCGTTGGGAACATAGCCTATGCTCATGTGCCACATCAAGGGAGAGTGAAGCTTGACGATCGAAGTGTTAAGCATGTGTTTATTGGCTATGATACGAGTTCAAAAGGATACAAGCTATACAACCCAAGTAGCGGCAAGATGGTGGTAAGTCACGACGTTGAATTTGATGAAGAATTAGCATGGAACTGGGAAGCTCAGGAAGAAACTTCATATGAATTTCTTCCATACTTTGGTGATGAAGAAGAACCAGAGACCGTGGAACCTGTGCAGGATACAACTCCACCTTCTTCTCCAACAAATGTTGCATCTCCCTCTTCTCAAGAAAGTTCAAATGAATAACCGCAAAGGACGAGGAATATTCAAGAGCTCTATGAGGACATAGAGGAAGTTACTAATTTTGATTTTTTATATTGTCTCTTTACTGATAGTGAACCAATGAACTTTGATGAAGATGTTGAAGACAAAAGGTGGAGACAATCCATGCAGGAGGAGATCGAGTCAATAGAGAAGAACAACACTTGGGAGTTAACAATACTTCCCAAGGGTCATCGAGCAATTGGAGTTAAATGGGTATACAAGGCAAAGAAGAATGCTGATAGAGATGTAGACAGATACAAGGCACGACTTGTGGCTAAAGGCTACAAGCAAAGGTAAGGCATTGACTATGAAGAAGTCTATGCACCTGTTGCCCGCATAGAGACGATTCGTTTGCTTAGATCTTTGGTGGCGCAAATGAAGTGGAAGATCCATCAACTAGATGTCAAGTCAGCTTTTTTGAATGGCTATCTTGAAGAAGAAGTCTATATTGAACAACCATTGGGCTTTGTGGTCAAAAATCATGAAGATAAAGTGTTGCGGTTGAAGAAAGCTTTATATGGATTAAAGCAAGCCCCACGAGCATGGAATAGTTGCATCGATAAGTATTTTTAAAATAATGGGTTTACTCGTTGTCTCCATGAATATGTTCTTTACCTTAAAGTTCATACTAATGGAGATATCTTACTTGTTTGTCTTTATAATGATGATCTTATTTTCACGGGTAATAACCTAAGTTTGTTTGAAGTTTTTAAGAAAGATATGTCTCGTGAGTTTGAGATGACAGATGTAGGGCTCATGTCATACTACTTGGGCCTAGAAGTGAAGCAGATGGAGGATGAAATTTTCATCTCTCAAGAAAGCTATACAAAGGAGATCTTGAAGAAGTTCAACATGCTCGATTGCAACCCCGTGAACACACCGATGGAGAGTGGGACAAAATTATCCAAGTTTGATGAAGGAGAAAATGTGGATCCCATATTTTTCAAAAGTTTTGTGGGAAGTTAAGTACTTGACTTGTACCAGGCCAGATATTCTCTTTGCAGTTGGAGTAGTAAGCCGCTTCATGGAAACTCCTACCTCCACTCATTTGAAAGTCACTAGAAGAATTCTTCGTTACCTAAAAGATACGATCGACTTTGGGTTATTTTATTCTTCTTCTAATAATTTCAACCTTATGGGATTTTATGATAGTAATTATGCGGGAGATATTGATGATAGAAAAAGCACAACTGGCTTTGTGTTTTTCTTGGGTGATTCTGTTATTTCTTGAAGTACAAAGAAACAGTCCATAGTTACTCTCTCGACTTGTGAAGCCGAATATAAAGCAGCAGCATCATGTACCTGTCATGCTATTTTGCTAAGAAGATTATTGAAGGAGCTCAATTTGCCACAAATTGAAGCTACAGAGATTTGTATTGATAACAAATCTGCATAGGCACTCGCCAAGAATCTGGTGTATCATGATCAAAGCAAGCATATAGATACAAGATATCACTTTATTAGAGAGTGCATTCCCAAGAAGGAAGTCAAGCTCAAATATGTGAAGTCACATGATCAGGCTGCAGATATCTTTACAAAACCTCTTAAGTTTGAGGATATTCAGAAATTGAGATCAAGTCTTGGAATGAAAAAGAAAAATCAAAATTAAGGGAGAGATTTGTGGGGCTCATATTAAATAAAAACAAAGAAGAAAATGAGAGGTGCCTAACTTTGTTGAAGAAAATGGGAGGTGCCTAATTTTGTTGACAACTTTATTGAAGAAAATGGGAGGTGCCTAACTTTGTTGATGAAAATGGGAGGTGCCTAACTTTGTTGAAAAATTATAGGACTAAATCAACAACAAAACATCTTCTTTGTAGTAGTTGAATGGCATCTCTTACTATAAATAGAGGCCTCCATTCTTCATTTCAATCACACCAAAATAAGAGAGAATCAATAGAAGTTAGAGAGAGTAATCCACAGATTGTAGTCTGTGAGATAAATAGTGAGTGTGAGTAATATTGTAGTGAAGTGTTTTAAATAAAGAGTATTATTTCTTTCAAGATTGTAGTAGTCTCTTGACACTACTAAATTATAATATTATAGTGGTTATATTGCTCCGTTCGGGTATTGTATTTTACCCATTAAAAGAATTGGTGTCGTTGTTACTCTCTTGTGTTATTATTATTTGTCGTGGATATTATTCCTGGGCGGAATTATTATTTTTTCCAACAATCTGGCCTTCCATATCTCCCAACTAGTGATAAGGGGAGTTATGTGAAGAATGGGTTTGTGCACTGGGTTCTTAGAATGTTGGTAAAACCATTGGTATAACACATTGTTGATACCACCAGCCCTACAATTGATGCCAAATGGGCTTGAAATGATATGCCATACCCTTTTGGCTGTCTCCTTCCAAAAAAAACATGTTGCAAGTTCTCTTCCTTGGATTGTCTACAACAACAACCCCTGGAGACTAATTGAAATTCAAATCTCAAATTAGTATTATCTAGTGAAAGTTTGTTTTTCAACAGTCTCCACATGAAGAAGGAGATCTTGAAGGGGATTTCTTTGGACCACACTATACTGAAAAGTGCATTGTGAGTGTCCCTTTGTCTCAGAATTTGTAAAGAAGATGCACAAAAGAAGTTTCCATCTGATGAAGGCTTCCAGATTGCCTGATCTTTAGTATTTGAATTCCCCATTTCCACTGTCTCTATAATATCTATAATATTTTGTGGGACTTTACTTTAAAGAGTGTCAATATCCCGGCTATTATTTTGAATGAATTCCTTCACTCTAGTATTTATTGGTTTATAGGCGAGGTTAGCTGAGGAGTTTATAGGACCATCATCTGTCCAATTATCCCACCAGAATAGCAAGTTCCCCTCATTCACTCTCCATAGAATGTTAGTTTCCACTTTATTTCTGATATTTATCAGGCCCCTTCATGCATTAGAGTCTTTATAATTCCCATTCTTGGCAATTAAGTTGCTTTTGGGATAGTATTTGGCGATCATGAACCTAGTCCAGAGGTTGTTTTCAGTTCTGAGTCTCCACCACATCTTAGCTAAGAAGGTTTCACATATATCATGAATTCTCTTGAATCCAATACCACCCTCTTATGTTGGAAAACATATTTTAGCCCAGGAGCTCCAGTGATATTTGTTTTTACCTTCATTATGCCCCCAAAAGAAATTGGAAAAATACATCTCAATCTGATTCATCACAGTGACCGGTGGAACCATAGCAGCTAGCAGGTGAAGTGTCTGAGATTGAAGTATATTTTTAATGATAACTGGTCTACCTCCTGGTGATAGGAACCTTCCTTGTTGTCCACCTGCCTTTGCCAGGACTTTGGTGGTAATGTCAGTAAAGAGACTGATTTTTTTTCCTTTCAGTGTATATGGAACATCCCAGGTAGGTGAACGGGAATTGTGGGTGCTTGTATCCAGTCCACTTCTTAATCCTTCTTTTGTGATGATTGTCGATACTCTCATGTGTCAAGAAAAAGCTTTTTTCTTTGTTGATCTCTTGACCTGATGCTTCTTGATACATCCTCAATTGCTTCATAATGAGTATTATAGATCTCTTGTTTGCAAAAGAGAAGAGTACTAGATCATCATCATAATAAAGGTGATTAATCTGAGGTCCCTTTTTATGCATAGAGAACCCAACAAAGTCATCCATGAGGTGAATCTGGTTAAGAGCTCTGGTCAAACATTCAACAGCAATAACAAATAATGAAGGAGAGAAGGGATCCTCTTGTTTCAACCCTCTAGAAGAATTAAAGAATCCCTGCCTAGAGCCATTGATGATAATATAGTACCAATTATTAGAAATTAGTCGATATATTAGTTCAATGACCAATTCAGAGAATCCTACTTTTCTGAGTACATAGGTGAGAAATGTCCAGGACAACTTATCATATGCCTTAGACATATCCAGCTTCATTACTTTATTTTTTTTCACTTTTCTTCTTGTTGATTCCATGTACAATCTCCTGGGTAAGTATAATGTTTTCTGTTCAAAAAACGGATAGAGTTGAATTTATACGTAATTCTAAGGATACGTGGTACAACTTGGCACAAATCGAAAAGTAAGCATAAATATACTTGGTATTGACTGTATGAAGAATGAAATACCAACCAAATTGAAATAGAAAGTTATTTTATGAACAAGCAAGATTAATCAATGTATAAAGCTCACAAGAGGATAATCTCAATATAAATATCAGTATGTTTTTCTCTGTGAATATCAATAATATGAGAGTGTATCAATGCCTTAATGTCCTCCTCTATAGAAATAATAACTATACCTTTTATAGTGGAGGGATCCTACTTTAGATATAATTAAAAATACATAGTGGGGATCCCATGATAGATTAGCTTTTCCCTAATTCCCGCCGAATTCTCTCCCTTAGTGCGGCTGTAACGACTATTATCTCTTGGCTCGATCTTGATCGAACTTGGTATTGGTCGATTTCCAGGTTTAGAGCTCGATATTGGTTCGAGCTTGATATTGGCTCGGGACCCGGTATTGACTTTGGATTGGTATTGGTCGGTCTCTGGCTTTTAAACTCGATAACACTGCCTCACATCATAGTTCGATTTGGAATCGAGCTCAGTATTGACTTCGAGCTCGGTACTTAATTGGTCCTGAAAACTTGAGCTTGGTAACCTAGTTTTGGATCTCATACCCGATATTATGCAGATGGCATTCGATCCATTATGTTCCAATCTTGACTAATCATACGAAGGTCGAAACTAATTTTGACCGTATATAGATAGTCCCCTCATTTTTCGGTAAAAATCTGGCGAGAAACGACATGATTTTCAAGCGGTATGACTCGATATACACTGACGTTTGTATCGAGCCCGACCATGACGTACGTGGTAGATGTCCCGTCGGTTCAATAACCAAGGCATTAAATGCATGTTAGACGATGGTCGGCCATTGTTGTAAATCTTCAATTACAAATCTTCAATATTCAAATCTTCTAAGTTCTTTCTTGTGTCTTCTGACTTCTTTATCTGTAAATATGTGATTTTTACTGCAAAATCTCTCTTTAAAACACCAAACCTTCGTCATGTCCTTCTATTTTTAATCTTTAAACCCAAATGGCAAAAACGTAAAAACTGTTCCCCAAAAAGAAAGTGTTTCTTCTTCGCGTCATGCCGGTGACAAAACACCGGTGGAGCAACGATCGGAGGAGTGCGTTCCCGGGGTATGTGTTCTTACTTCTGATTTTAAGATCGATAAAGCCTCTTCGGTTTTCGGTCGAAGTGAACCAGTATCGAGGTATATGTGCTCGATAACTAAAAGACACCTTGAACGGTTAAGGAAAGATTGTGACTGGGAGAACAAAGAAGTGATAATCCCAGCTCCCGAAGAAGATATTACTACCCAAGTGAAAGGAATTTTAAGTGTGTACACTTACCTTTTCACGTTGGGCCCCCTCAACCCTGTTGTCATCAATTTTTGCCGCCAATACCAAGTAACTCTAGGCCAAATCCACCTTTCTTTTTGGCGGATTGTTATTCTGATCCGCTTCTTTGTGAACAAAGTCGAGGGGATGTCTTTCACCCTCTACCATCTTATTACTATATCGAGGTGGGTTAATAAAAATCCAGTGCCGGGCTAGCAAAGTGATGTTCTTGAGCATAGACGAGTACAAGGACCGGGGCTGGATGGGCAGGTTCATTCGAGTGAAGACTTCGAACCTAATCCTGGCCGAGAAGATACCATTTCCTGAGGAATGGAACATGAAACGTAAGTATAATTCTACTGTTAGCTCATATTATTTTGCTCCTTCGTTTCTTTCTCACTGATATACTTTTTACGATGCAGTGGTTGCTTGGATGCTCGGTGCAGTTCCTAACCTTAAAAGCTAGGTACGGGACATGGCTTCGACCTCTACATATGTCGAGCGCTAGTGGCGCGATTTATCAAAGGGCCGATGGGAGGCCAAAAATCATGGTAATCCTCTTTCCCATGTTTTCGATGATTCGAACAAAATGTTTTTCTTATACTTAACCAATGTTTTTGTGTGTAGGCCTGGGCAAAGATGCTGTTATGAGGCCTCCGTCTGGCGAGAAAATGATTTTGGCCCCGGTTTCAAAACTGGCAAAGGACAACAAAAGAATAAAGGCATCTACCTTCGAGGATCCAACACTTAAGACAAAGACGGATCGTAAGCTGAAGAAGAACACCATCCTTTTGACCAAAAAAATAGTTCGGTGTCTAAGGGATGGAGATGAAGAGGAAGAAGAAAACTACGGGTCCATACTGGTGGCCCAATTGAAGAAAATCATCGATGACCCAAAGGCAGCGGGGTCGATGGCGTTTGATGAGGCCCCATCTCGAGCTAAGGGGATGTCGGAGAAGGACTCGAACAAAGTCCCCGAGTCATTGAAGATCGAGGATGCCTTCCACCAACGTCAACAAACGGTGGGTATATCTGAAGGGGATAGCCCTGAAGCTCTTCGAACTGAGGAGAACTCCCCAAGCGACTCGCTCGGGGCAATAGTATTCGGAGACTCTACTACTCTCCCTGCTTTTTCTGAAGTGGCTAATATTTCGATCTCACAACTGCAGCAGAAGTTTGAGGTGATTGGACTGCTTCGTGAGGAGGTCGATACGATAAGGGCAGAGACCTTGGGGTGGAAAGAAGGCATAGACCGCCTTGCTACAGAAAAAGAGACTGCTCGAGCCTAATTATCATCGGCTGAAAGTCAACTTCAAGTCATGAAAGAGAAGAGCTTGGTTCAAGCAAGAACAATAGAGGAGCTCGAGGCTCGGTTGGCTTCCGTACTTGCCAAGGCCAAATCTGAAGCCGAAAAAGCAAAGGCCGAGGCGGATGCATTCGTGGACGTCTATCGGGCCGATACTGAAGTCACTCAAGTACAAGCAAAAAGGCAGCTGAGACCGCTCAAACTTGAGCATATTGGGTTTCTGAACTTGCCAAATTCCAATCTCAGAGGGAAACCCTCGAGGAGATCCATGTTCGAGGTTTCGATCTTACCGAAGAGATAAAAAAGGCTAAAGAGCTTGAAGTCGATGCCGAAGCCTTGGCTTCTGATGATGATGATGATGATGATGATGATGGGAGCAAGAGTGGGTCTGAGAGCGAGGAGGAGCCCGATCGATAAGAGACTTCCCCCGAAGATAACTAGGAAACTTAGGGTTTTTTCCATTTTGATTTTTTGTGTAGGGTTTTGATCGGACTTTGTAAATACTCTTCTATATATATAAAGATCTTTTCCTTTCCCGACTTTTCTCTGTTTTATTCTCTACCTTGTGAAGATTTTGTTTCATTCATGCCTTATGAAAGTTTTCATAAGGTCAAGGCCTTAGGCAATTTGATCGAAGTCGGATCTTGTAGTCTTTATAACCGAGTGAGTGTTAGCTCTAGCTTGAAGTAAGAGTAACCCTTAGGCTTAATAGTCGAGCAATTGCTTATTCGAACTTGAAGTAATGTAGCCCGTATGCTTAGTAGTCGAGTGAGTATTTACTAAAACTCGAAATAAGGTAGCCATTGGGCTTCGTAGATAGTCCCCGAGTGAGAATGGTTGCTCGAACTCGAGTTGGGGTAGCCCTTAGGCTTTATAGTCGAGTGAGTATTGCTCGAACTCGAAGTGATGTAGCCCGTGGGCTTTATGGTCGAGTGAGTGATTGCTCGAACTTGAAGTGATGTAGCCGGTAGGCTTTATGGTCGAGTGAGTGATTGCTCGAACTCGAAATAAAATTAGCCCTTAGGCTTAGTAGTCGAATGAGTAATTGCTCGAACTCGAAGTGATGTAGCATGTGGGATTTATGGTCGAGTGAGTGATTGCTCGAACTCGAAGTGATGTAGCCCGTGGGCTTTATGGTCGAGTGAGTGATTGCTCGAACTCGAAGTGATGTAGCCCATAGGCTTTATGGTCGAGTGAGTGATTGCTCGAACTTGAAATAAGATTAGCCCTTAGGCTTAGTAGTCGAGTGAGTGGTTGCTCGAAATCGAAATAAGATTAGCCCTTAGGCATAGTAGTCGAGTGAGTGATTGCTCGAATTCGAAATGATGTAGCCCGTAGGCTTTATGGTCGACTGAGTGATTGCTCGAATTCAAAATAAGATTAGCCCTTAGTATTAGTAGTCGAGTGAGTGATTGCTCAAACTCGAAGTGATATAGCCTGCAACCTTTATGGTCGAGTGAGTGATTGCTCGAACTCGAAATAATATTAGCCCTCAGGCTTAGTAGTCAAGTGAATGATTGATCGAACTCGAAGTGATGTAACCCGTAGGCTTTATATGTGGCTTTATCTCATTGATTTTTCGGTTTGGCAGTCCCCAATTTATGGGATAATGGTCGGTCTTTGAGCCTGTTTGCGTAATAGATCGCGAAATGGGGGATGGATTCTGAGATATGAGATATCGGTAAAGGAGAATTTTCTCTTTGTCATTATACACGTGTTCATGTTTTTGTACCAGGAATTGAGCTAACTACACGAGCATGGTTCATTTTGACCATTTGGCTCTTATAAATTTTCCTATCGAAACCCTGTTGTTATGAAGTAACTTCTTTGCATCGAACTTGATGATCGAACTTGATATAACTTGATATATCCGATGATAATGCCCCCAGTATTTGAGGTTGATTGTCAAGAGGCCTTGGATACTGTCGAATTATTCTAAGTTAGCACGATCAATGGTTGCCTTATTAAAAACCTTGCAGAAAAACCCATTTGGGATAAAACTGGTCTAAGGGATAAAGAGTGCAACGTGTGCTTTCGGGCCTGAAGGCTTCGGGTTGACTAATCCATCCCTGTTCCTGGTCAAACTCCTGCAAGGGTTAGTATCAAAATATAAATGAACATGGGAGGGCCGTACCTTAGCAGTATTATCATTTTAGGTGCCAAACATTCCAATTTCTTGATAGTTGTTTATCATTTATCACACCGAGCTGATCCTTTACCGACGATTTCGAGAATCTGATACGATCCTTCCCAGTTAGGACCCAGTTTTCCTTCATTTGGATTTCGGGTGCTGAGGGTAACTTTCCTTAGCATTAAGTCCTCGATTTTAAAATATCGAAGATTGGTTCTTCGATTATAATACCTTTCGATCCGCTGTTTTTTAGCAGCTAATCGGACGAGGGCCGCTTCTCATTTTTCGTCCAATAATTCAAGGCTCGTGTTCATCGTCTCATTATTCGACTCATTTGTTGCATATCGAAACATGATGCTAGGTTCTCCGACCTCAACCGGGATAAGAGCTTCGGCATTATAAACCAACGAGAATGGTGTTGCTCCGGTACTCAATTTTGATGTTGTGCGGTATGCCTATAGGACTTCGGGTAGTATTTCTCTCCATTTTCCTTTAGCGTTGGTTAATCTTTTCTTAAGATTTTGGATGATGGTTTTGTTGGTCGATTTGGCATGTCCGTTACCGCTGGGATGATAAGGTGTTGATAGGATCCTTTTGATTTTGTGATCTTCGAGAAATTTGATTACTTTGCTTCTGATGAATTGCTTTCCATTGTCACATACAATCTCGGATGGCATCCCGAACTGACATATGATGTGGTCCCAAATGAAGTCTATCACCTCATTTTCTCTGACTTTCTCGAAATCATGTGCTTCAACCCATTTAGAGAAATAATCAGTCATAAACAAAATAAACTGAGCCTTACCTGGGGCCGATGGGAGGGAGCCGATGATGTCCATTCCCCATTTCATGAAAGGACAAGGAGCTAGGACCGAGTGGAGAAGTTTCTCGGGTTGATGAATCATGGGTGCATGTCTTTGATATTTGTCGCATTTTCGAATGAACTCCCTTTCATCTTTATCCATATCGATCCAGTAATATCCTGCTATGTTTATTTTGTGGACTAATGAATCGGCACCGGAATGATTCCCACAAGTGCCCTCGTGAATCTCACGTAGGATGTAGTCGGTATCTCCTAGTCCCAAACATTATCTCCTGGTCCCAAACATATTTCCAGTGGACCATCGAACGTCCTTCTAAACAGCGTTCCATCATTGGATAAGGTGAACCGTGCAACTTTTGTGCGTAGAGTTCTCGATTCCTTTGGATCCGATGGAAGTTTCCCGTTCTTGAAGTACTCTATATATTTGTTTCTCCAATCCTAGGTTAGACTTGTGGAGTTTTTCTCAGCATGACCTTCCTAGATTACCGATTTCATGAGTTCCATGACAGTCCCCGAGTTGAGTTCGTCATCCTCAACCGACGACCCTAAGTTTGCAAGAGCGTCGGCCTCACTGTTCTGCTCTCGAAGTACATGTTACAAAGTCCATTCCTTAAATTGACGTAGAGTCACTTGCAATTTATCCAAGTACCTCTGCATTCGATCTTCTCGGACTTCAAAAGTTCCGTTGACTTGATTTACCACGAGGAGGGAATCATATTTAGCCTCCACGATCTCGGCTCCCAAGCTTCTAACTAGTTCGAGACCTGCAATCACGGCCTCATACTCGGCCTCATTGTTAGTCAATTTTGTAGTTTTAATAGACTATCTAACTATATTACCTGTGGGCGATTTTAGTACGATGCCCAGTCCGGACCCCTTTGCGTTCGAGGCACCATCCGTAAAGAGGGTCCAAATTCCCGAAGAGGTACCTGATTTTATCAGTAATTCCTCTTCGATCTCAGGTACGAAGGCTGGCATAAATTCAGCCACGAAGTCCGCTAAGATTTGGGATTTGATGGCGGTTCGAAGTCGATACTCAATGTCGTACCCGCCGATCTCTATGGCCCATTTAGCCAATCGACCTGAAAGCTCAGGTTTGTGTAAAATATTTCGTAGAGGATAAGTTGTTACAACATGTATCGGATGGCACTGGAAATGTGGTTATAACTTCCTAGAGGCACTTATTAAAGCAAGCACTAATTTTTCTAAGTGTGGATATCTAGTTTCGGCCTCGCCTAGAGTTCGACTGACATAATAAATAGGCAATTACGTACCTCGCTCTTCTCGAATTAGGACTCCACCTACCGCTACATCCGAGACAACTAGATATAGGTAAAGTTGTTCGTCTTCCTTTGGGGTATGAAGCAATGAAGGGCTCGATAGATACCGTTTTAGCTCTTCCAAAGCCTGCTGACATTTCGGAGTCCATGAACAATTGCTTTTCTTTTTAAGCAAAGAGAAAAATCGGTGGCTCCTATCCGATGATCTCGAAATGAATCGTCCCAGGGCGACTATCTGTCCCATTAGCCTTTGCACGACCCTTGCATTATCTACCACTGTGATGTCTTCGATTGATTTGATTTTATCGGGGTTAATCTCGATTCCTCGATTGGACACCATGGAAACGAGAAACTTGCCCGAGCCAACCCCCAAAAGCACATTTTTCGGGATTGAGCTTCATATTGTACTCCCTTAGTATGTCGAAAGTTTCTTGCAAATTCTTTAAATGGTCCTCTGCTCGCAGGGATTTAACCAACATGCCATCAATATAAACTTTCATTGATTTTCCTATTTGCTTTTCGAACATTCTGTTTACTAGGCGTTGGTACGTTACACTAGCATGTTTTAGGCCAAATGGCATTACATTATAACAGTAAGTCCCGTACTTAGTGATAAATGAGGTCTTTTCTTGATCCTCCGGGTTCATCTGTATTTGGTTGCAACCGGAATAGGCATCAAGAAAATTGAGAGTCTCGTGGTCGGCCATGTCATCGATCATACGATCGATATAAGGCAAAGGAAAAGATTCCTTAGGGAATGCTTTATTCAGATCTTTATAATCTATACACATTCTAAGTTTGTTCTCATTTTTAGGGACTACCTCCACATTTGCTAGCCATTCGGGGTACTTTACTTACCGAATGGACCCTATTTTAAGAAGTTTGGTTACCTCGTCTTTGATGAAGGCGTGTTTGACCTCGGACTGGGGCCTCCTTTTTTGTTTTACCGGGTGGAATTTTGGGTCCAAGCTTAGCTTATGAGTGGTGATTCCCGGTGGAATCCCTATCATGTCAAGATGGGACCAAACAAAATAGTCTATGTTAGCTATAAGAAATTGAATAAGCTTTCTCCTGAGCTCGGGATCTAACCTTGTGCCTAGGTATACCTTTCGTTCGGGCAGATATTCAATTAGTATGACTTGCTCCAGTTCTTCGATTGTTGATTCGGTGGTGTCGGAATCATCGGGAACCACGAAAGATCTAGGGATCCTATGTTCATCATCTCCGTCAGTCTTCTAATTCTCTAATTGGGTCGAAGCTGATGTTTGTAATTGCTATTTGGTATTCCGTTCCTCCTTCGAATCCGATCCTTTTGCTGATGATAATGATGACATCGGAATCACTTCATTGACGGCAAACATTTCTTTTGCGGCCGGTTGCTCCCCATAGACCGTTTTGATTCCCTCCGATGTTAGGAACTTCAAAATCTGGTGGAGGGTCGAGGGTACAACCCTCATATTATGGATCCACAGCCTTCCGAACAGGGCGTTGTATCTCATATCGCCTTCGATCATGTGGAACTTCGTTTCTTGGATGGTTCCGGCCACGTTAACTGGAAAGATTATTTCTCCCTTAGTAGTTTCACATGCCATATTGAATCTGTTTAGTACCAAGGTCGCGGGCATGACCTGGTCCTGTAGACCAAGTTGCTATATGACCCTCGATCGAATGAAGTTGGTCGAACTACCTGGATCAATTAACACACATTTAACTTGAGTTTTATTCATAAGTACATATATATTACTAGTGCATCGTTATGTGGTTGCATGATTCCTTCCATGTCTTTATTATTAAAGGACAAGGTTCCTTCAGGGGTGTAATCCTGAGTCCGGGATCACTTTTCTCTTACAACTGACATCTTAGTGCATTTAAACACCGACCCCTGGGGTATCGATCCCACCAATGATCATGTGGATGATGTGTTGTGGCTCTTCTTGTTCATTTTGTCTATTAAAATTCCTATTTTTGAAATGGTTTTTGGCCTTGTCACTTAAAAATTCTCGAAGGTGCCCTTTGTTGAATAACCGAGCTACCTCTTCTCTTAGTTGCTTGAAATCTTCCGTTCTGTGGAATGAGTGCCATGATATTCGCACATTTGATTGGGATTCCTCTGGGCAGAATTGTTCTACATAGGTCAAGGCCATTTAGTATCTTGGATGCGTCCGATAGCGGATACGATAGCGGATGCATCGATACTGAAGTTATACTCCGATAACCGAGGTGCTTCCTTAGGTCCGGTATGTGTGTCGAACCCATTCCTGTTCATCATCCCCCGAGACCCTTGGCCTTGATCATTTCTCTTTTTGCCTCGTACGGGGTTGCGTGAAGGTTCGATAGCCCTACGATCTCCATTATACGGCCGGTATTGATCCTTGTTTGACCTTGGTTCGCGGTCGATATCCCTTTTAATATCGGACACAGAACCCAATTGGTCGTATTCGATTCTTATTTTGGATTGATACGATTGTACACATTGGCCCAAGTAATAGTGGGTACTCAATCAGGTTATGCTTCAGCCGTCGTGAAGCCATCGAGCTTCGTTCGTTTAGACCTTAAGTGAAAGCTTGAACAGCCCAATCGTCTGTGACTGGTGGTAGATCCATTCACTCTATTTGGAAATGAGATACGAATTCTCTTAGCATCTCGTTATCCTTTTGTCTTACCTTGAATTGGTCCGACTTCCTAGTCTCGACCTTTATGGCTCTAGCATATGCTTTTACGAAAGAATCTGCAAGCATAGCAAAATAATCAATAGAGTTAGATGATAAATTATGATACCATATCATTTCTCCCTTTGATAGGGATCCACCGAATTTTTTCAATAATACAGATTCGATTTCATCATCCTCTAGATCGTTCTCTTTGATGGCACATGTGTAAGAGGTGACATGTTCGTTGGAGTCGGTCGTTCCATTATATTTAGGAATCTCGGGCATGCGAAACTTATTTGGGATAGTTTTAGGAGCTGCGCTCGGGGGGAAAGGCTTTTGTATGAATTTATTGGAATCTAAGCCCTTCAATATCGGTGGTGCCCCCGGGATCTGATCAACCCTGGAATTGTATGTTTCCATTTTTTTGTCGTTTTTCTCGATCCTCCTTTCTCCTGACTCTATTCGTTTTGTCAGTTCTTCGAGCATCTTAACGATTTCGGGATTAATCCCCGATTCTTGCTCATTTGACCTTTTTATAGCTAGCCTCGTTTTGTGGGTGACTTCTTGGGGTGGACTGGGCTCGAGTCTGGTCGGTACCTGGGTTTGGCTCTGCAACTGGGCTATTGCTACTTGTTGAGCTTGCAACATCTCGAAGATCATATGCAAGTTGATTCTGTTTTCCTCAGCGTTTTGGGTATTTTGAGTTGCAGATCGAGTTCCACCATGAATGTTGTTTTCAGGGTCGAAATGTTGGTTCGCCTCGATGGCCGCATGTGAATTGACGTCTATTGGATCTTCGACCCGAGCTCCAATGGGATCGATGAGTGGCCTTCCACCCATGGGGGTTAAGTTGTTGTTCTCGTCTTGAAGGCCAGCTCCGTTGTTGATAGGTAGGGCCATTAATTGAGAATTCGTCGTTTTCAACCTGAAATCAAAGATACTTCCAAGAGCAAGTTTAAAATGGTGTATTTTGTGGGCGCCAAACTGTTTACCAGAAAAATTGATAGAGTTGAATTTATACGTAGTTCTAAGGGTGCGTGGTATAACTTGGCATAAATTGGAAAGTAAGTAGAAATATACTGGGTATTAACTGTATGAAGAATGAAATACCAACCAAATTGAAATAGAAAACTATTTTATAAACAAGCAAGATGAATCAATGTATAAAGCTCACAAGAGGATAATCTCAATATAAATATCAGTATGTTTTTCTATGTGAATATCAATATTATGAGAGTGTATCAATGCCTTAATGTCCTCCTCTATAGAAATAATAACTATCTCTCTTATAGTGATGAGATCCTACTTTAGATATAATTAAAAATACATAGTGGGGATCTCATGATAGATTAGTTTTTCCCTAATTCCCGCATTCTCTCCCTTTGTGCGGCTGTAATGACTCGTGTCTCTTGGCTCGATCTTGATCGGACTTGATATTGGTCGATTTCCAGGTTTAGAGCTCGATATTGGTTCGAGCTCGATATTGGCTCGGGACTCGGTATTGACTTTGGCTCGGTATTGGTCGGTCTCTGACTTTTAAGCTCGATAACACCACCTCACGTCATAGTTCGATTTGTAATTAAGCTCGGTATTGACTTCGAGCTCGGTACTTAATTGGTCCCCGAAACTTGAGCTTGGTAACCTGGCTTTGGATCTCATACCCGATATTATGAAGATGACCTTGGATCCATTATGTTCCAATCTTGACTAATCATATGAAGGTCAAAACCGGTTTTGACCGTATACATTGTTATAAGTCTGCCTTTCACAAAGCCAGACTGGTTTTCAGAAATAATCCTTGGCAGTAAGGGACTGATTCTCGTTGTCAGGATCTTAGAAATAATCTTGTTGGTGAAGTTGTACAAACTGATGGGTCTCATTTGCGAAAAGTTGTCAGGGGACTTAACCTTAAGAATAAGAACCAAGCATGTGTGAGTGTAGTATTTTGTTAGGATGGCTCCCCTGAAGAAAGCTGAAACAAACTCTATAACATCATTCTTGACTATTCTCCATGTAGTTTGGAAAAAAAGACCATTAAATCCATCTTGCCCTGCTGCGTTGTTTGGGTCCACAGAGATAAGATGGCTTCTTTAATATCTTCCTCTGTAGGGTTTTACATTATATGTTCATTATATTCATCTTTAATTAATCTATCACACCATCTGAGAATGTCCATATCAATAGTACTATTTGGTTGAGTAAAAATATTGTTGAAATGATCAATTGCAGCTTGTGCTATTTCTTTATTCCCTTCAATCTAGTCACCATTCTCATTTTTGATTCTATAAATTTGAGTTTTTCTTCTTTTTTCTCTGATAATACTATGAAAATATTTGCTGTTGGTGTCACCCTCCTCTGCCCACTCGACCCTTGCTTTTTTCCTAAGTATGGAGTCATGCGTCTTAAGCCTCCGATTTATGTAGTTTTTGTGTGTTCTCTTCTGACTCATCCATATCATAAGCCTCTTCATTAAGTCTAGTGTTTCTTCCATTTGCCTGCCCTTGTCATAAACTGTATACAGTCAAAATCGGTTTCGACCTTCGTATGGTTAGGCAAGATTGGAATATAATGGAACGATGATCATCTTTATAATATCGAGACGAGATCTGAATCTAGTTTACCAAGCTCGAATTTCTGGGACTGATCAAATACCGAGCTCGAAGTCATTACCGAGCTCGAGTCCAAATCGAACTATGAAGTGAAGCGGTGTCATCGAACTTAAGAGCCAGAGACCGACCCAATATCGAGTCTGATTCGATACCGACCCCCGAGTCAATATCGAGCTCGAATCAATATCGAGCTCGAGTTAATATCGAGCTCAAAATCTGGAAATCGATCAATACCAAATCCGACCAAGATCGAGCCAAGAGACAAGAGCCGTTACAATCGCACTAAGGGAGAGAATTTTGGCGGGAATTAAGGAAAAGCTAATCTATCATGGGATCTCCACTATATATTTTTAATTATATCTAAAGCAGGATTCCTCCACTATAAGAGGGATAACTACTATTTCTGTAAGCAGGAGGTTAAAGCATTGATACACTCTCATTTATTCTGCTTTTATATGGCTTTTTGGTACTGTCCCTTCTAGTATATATTTTCATTAATGTGGTGCTTATGCTTTTCTGAGTCGAGAATCTATTGAAAACAACCTCTCTATGCTCACGATGTAGGGGTAAGGTCTGCGTACACACTACCCTCTCCAGACCCCACAGTGTGAGATATTACTGAGTATGTTGTTGTTGTTATTGTTGTAGTTATATATGTTTCTCCTTTTATTTTCAATCTAAATTATTGGATTCACTTGTTACGAAAAAAAATGTAGTTTATGGATTAAAAGCCAAAAAGATGGTATTAAACATATGATAGCTCTAAATTACAAAAAATCTACTCCTTATCTGTGCGTCACCAATAGCAATTCAGCAAAAACAATATATGTACAGTTAAATATTTTATTGCTAAACCTATGCATTGGGCACTATTTTTCTGCATAAACATCTCTTAATTACCCGCTTTTCTAATAGTGAGGTTAGCATAATTGACCCACATGTTCCCGTTAATAAATAACTACTCCGAGATGAACTCATTTGACTGAGCACGGAATTTAAGAAAAAAGAAAAGACTTTTGAACTTGTGGTGTAAGATGAGGTACATTTATTTTGTGTAGCTATAAATCATTGTATAAAGGGAAATTGTTTCCAAATATGAAAAGTGATCATTCTTTTTGGCACGGATTAAAAAGAAAATAGGTTGAGATAAATTGAAACGGAGAGAGAATAAGTAATGTATTTAGTATAATCTTTTAATCATTAATTTGTGTGAGCAGCGGTTAAACTGACCAATTCAAAGGTTGACTTATCTTGTTATTTTCTTCGCTGACCACTTTTCTCTCTCTTTCCTTTAGTTCTTTTGCTAATTTTATTGGTTTTTCCTATTGGCATTTACGTGGGCCTGCATGGTAGTGTGAAATAAATTTCACTAGCGTCGCTTGTGTTATATTTTGACTTGACAGCTAAAACCTACTGTCACTACCCCACCCAACCCCCCAGTTTTGACTCGACAGCAACATTATATTCTTCTCTCATCCCTCGTCGCCCTCCCCACACTTCTTATACTTTTGAAAGGTTACTTGGGTATGTTTTTGGTGCAGGTAGCTCATATAGGTGTACATAATATTTTAATTTTTTTTTTATAAATATCTAAACATTGTATTTGAGTTAAATAATTAAGTATATGAATATAAATTTATTTAGTGAGAATTTTATTTTTAACCGGGTCAAATAGTTTTATGGGTCAAATGATAGAACACACTCTAAGAGCAGAACTTACTGCCAAGGAAAGCCAAGTAAATGATACTATGGAGGAAACAAATGCAGGGGGCACATATACCTTTGTGACAAACGTACAAGACACATGACAACTGATAGTAGACCTGGGACCTTTACAGGTCACTAGACACACAGGACACATCAATAAACAACCACTTAATATAGAGCAGACACAACAAGAGGAAGATGAAAATGATTCAAATGAGGAAAATGAAAATGAACCAAATGAGGAAGATACAGAAAACCAATTAGATGAGGAACTCAACTATTTAGCTGCAGCTTTTGTGCCAGGAGATACTATATGTGTTGATCCAGTTGCAAAGGAAGTCGAAAAAATCATTGAAAAACAGGGTCTTTCTCCCCGAGGAACAAGAAGCATAGGATTGATTTTGTAGCACTACAGGAGCCTTTTTTGCTAGTGATCAGATTGAAGATTACAGGAAGAGATTAGGCTATGATAATACAGTATCTAATGCTCATAGTAAGGTATGGACTCCAAATTCAACGGCACTGTTAAAACCAAGAGCAGACAACAAATCACTTTTCGTAGTCAAGACACAGGCACTAACAACAACTTCTGGTTGACTGTGGTGTATGCCAGAAGTAAGGCCAACAAGAGGAGGAAACTATGGAATAAACTCAAGTCAGTTAGCAGACAAGTCCAGGGGCCATGGTCTATAGTTGGTGACTTCAACTCTATTATGACTACTGAAGAACCATCAGGAGGAATTCCTCATTGCCTTAGCAAAAGCACAGACTTTATAACTTGCATGGAAGACTGTGGCATGTCTGATGCTGGATTCATTGGCAGCTCTTTTACCTGGTGCAACAGTAGAAGGGTAAGCAAAAGACTAGACAGAGCTCTAATTAATGAGGGTTGGGCAGAGATGTTCACCTCAGTCAGAATAGATCATCTCCCCAGAACAGAGTCTGATCATAAGCTTCTCCTTATGAAATGCAACAATGACAGTCAAGAAGTTATCAAATACTTTTAAGTTTTTGAACTTTTGGGCTGATCAAAAAGACTTTCTTCCATTAGTTGAAAGGTGTTGGAACACAAGCATTCAAGGCAATCCCATGTGGGTGTTGCAACAAAAGCTTAAAACATTATCCAAAGAACTGAGTAAATGGTCTAGGGAAACATTGGTAATGTTTATGTTTACCCGAAAAACGGATTGAGTTGAATTTATACGTAATTCTAAGGATACGTGGAATAACTTGGCATAAATCGGAAAGTAAGTAGAAATATATAGAGTATTGATTATATAAAGAATGAAAAATGAACAAAACTGAGTGGAAAACGGTTTATGAACAAGTAAGATGAATCAATATACAAAATCCAAAAAAGGATAATCTATATATCAATATCAGTATATTTTTCTCTGTGCCAACGCCATCATATATAGGGTATAACCGGTGGTGAAAAATAACTTTTATAAATAAATAAATAAAATACTGAAACATGCAGCCTCACCTTTATATATCTTATGTGTAGAGATCGTAAAATTGCTATAAGGAAAAGATATTGATGGTGTTGCAGTAGTATTCCAATAATGATCTTATTTGATTCACAAAATTAACAGTAACTTGATGTTACAGAAAGATCATAAAAGAATGTACCCAAATTTTATTAAAGAATGTTTCGATCATGTTGTGCGGTAGTAGTACTCTACAATTCAATTTGAATTTGGAAATAAAGAATTACAAAATGCCATGTCTATGGAAGACATACTTGCGATGGCAACAAATTTAGAGCTCTATAATTGCAATCCACGTTCAAGTTGATCTTGTCTTTTAAGAAATAATGTAGTCAATTTTATGATAAGAGCATGAGCAATTTTGAGCACCAATATCATGGGGTTGTAACTCTTCCATGTTGGTACCACAATTTTCTTTGTTGCACTAGATCATTGACGAAATTGTCCAGTGTTTCCCTGGTGATACCTGGCATTACAATAACATGTGCCATATCTTTCATGCATGAAAGTTGCCAACGACGGACAAATTCATGGTCACGAGGCCTCTCAAGTACAACTATGATGCTAAGTTCATTTAGCATGACACTTATCCCTGCTTGCTGAAGACGATCTTTCAAATATTTGGCATTGTCGAGGCATCTTTTAACATCTTTTTGTAGGCCAATTTGACCTTTAGCGCTCAAACTATACCACAGGAAAATTGGAGTTAAACCGTTACGACTTCCAGAAATTGTGGCATCTACAGATGCGATGTACTCCACATTTCTTGAGAGGTTATTGATATAGCTCTTTCTTGTTATTTGGACACCACAAGGCATTGGACATCCCAAGAACTTGTGACCAGAAATCGTCACGCTTCCAATTGGCTTTTTGAAGCTTATCATCTGTTGTCAAATTGCATAAAGAATAATCAGAATGCCGATCTGCATATTACTTGAGAATTCGACATAATTAAGTAAGAAGCAAAACTCACATTGTTTATAAATGGGACAATAAGCCCACATAATGCTGCATCACAATGGATGTAAAACATATCTTGTGAATAGCCACAATCTTTGAGTGTTTGAAGAATAACATCTAGGTCATCAACAGCTCCTTTGAAGGTAGTTCCTACAATGAAAAAGGACCATAAATTAGGAAAATATTAATTGTAAGAAGACTAATGAAGAAAAGAAAAAAGAAACAGAAAACGGATAGAGGATGGAATAAATATATACCAATCGTAACATTTATAATTGCTGGTTTGTCCTTATTTTGAAGCAACTTTGCTCTAAGATCTGAATAATCCATCTCCCCATTTACTGATGTGTTGATCGTTTCCGAATCCATTCTGTACATTCTTGCAGCTTTGAATACCGAATAGTGAGAGTCTTTTGACGCGTATAATATTCCATCAGGAAGTAGCTCTCTCCTGCATAAATTAAACAATGTGAAGAATGAAGTATGAGTGCATTGAAACAATGGAGTATAATTTACAATATTGTACTTTCTTTGTTATATAATAGCCTGGATGCTAACACTTACCCTAATAAAATGCCATGGAGATTGCCTTCAGTGCCACCATTGGTAACATAGCCCCAATATTGATCTTTTTCAATTTCCCATAGATTGGCAAACCAATCCAAAACTGCCATTTCAAAGTCTTTTGAATGGAAATCCACAGTGTTGTCAATGAAAGGGTCACCACAGTTATTAAGGTGGAATTGCAAAAGTGGTGCTAAAGTGGCATAATGATGGTAACAAATGTTCACAGGATAACCTAATTAAGAAGAAAAGAACTCATTTAGTCATTGAGTGGGAATTAGGCTGATTAGGGGATAGAAATAATAGTACTATTAGTAATTACCTATATGAAAATTGACTCGCTGTGTAAGTGTATCTAAATAGTTGACCAAGATAGAGTCCAAGGAAGGGCCGTCATTTTCGAAGCCTGGCTCCGTCACAGCAAGTTGCAAGTTCTTCCTTGGGCCAGGTGGCTCCACACTTCTGTCTTTTGTTGTCGCCATTTGGGAACAAACCTCTTGGTGTTATGGCTGATAGCTCAAAGTCCTGCCAAGTATTACCGTACAGTTTAAGATATAATTAAGTAAATAATAGAAAATATATTATGTTTAACAATTTAAACTTTTAAACGATTCAACAATCCAAATAACCAAGCAATGAAATCAAGTGAGTTGTTTGAAATGGTATAGAAAATATATTATATATCAGCCTCAATGAAATCCAAATGGAAAATGAATACTCCACATTTCTTCTTGGTGATAGGGACAGCAATATTTTGCAAAAATAGCTTATGGAACGAAACCAAGTGAGTTGTTTGTAATGGTAAGAAGAAGATAATGATGAAGTTTATGTATGTAATGAACGGTACCTTTTTCAAATGAGAGGCTACCCATTATTATATTCTCTTGGAGCACAAAGTTTTCTTTTTGTTTGCTTAGAATGGAAAAACCAACTGCTGATTGAATTTTGTTCATATGTCTGGATTTTATATAGGTCTAAAATGATCAAGGGTTTGTACACCAACCGCCAATTTTCTTCTTCTTTAAGTTTGCTAGAAGATTGCTCTCTTGTTTCTGTTAGTTTCTTCAATGTATCCCATTTACTCTTTTCTTTTTGATAAAAGACGAAGAAGTCCATTAGGTATATTAATTGAAAATCAACTTCTCTATATACTATTACGTAGTACATGTTGGCCCTCTTGACTCGTGTTAGAAAGAGACTACGTAACTTTGCCAGCCAACATTATATTATTATCAAATGGGTTGGTGAAATAGATGAGAAGCCAAATCAAAATAAACATGCAAATATGGTGTCAAAACGGAGCGCGTAAACTATTCATTCTCTCCTAAGATTTGTACTGGTTCTGGTAGTAGTCATTACCAATAAAATGTTAAATTTTTCTCTGATTTGGACAAAAAGAAATGGTTTTAATACTGACCTGTTATAGTTAATATACTTCTGAAAATATAAGGCAACGGCAACAACACAAACGCGGTTTAAGTTAAAAAGAATCATTAATCTAGAAGAATATTGGTGGCAAAATGGTTTAAAACCACTCATATTGTACACTAAAAATTGGGTTGAATAACGAACCCTTTAAAATAGGTCAAATATGTATAAGAACAATATTATCCATTTAGAAAATGGGTAAATCAATGAGTTTAACTTTTACATTTGTAAAACCTCAAATTGGAGTTCTTCAAGTTTGGGAGACTAGAAATTCTCCCAAAAGTAATCATATTCATATTATCCGCCGATTAACCCTGTTTTTATCCGTATTAAATATGAATCGGGTCATATAATTTATCCATTTTTTCATTAACCATTTTCGACTCGTCTCATATCTCACATGACACATCCGTTTGCCAGCCTATAGAAGAATAAAACAAATCTAGAAGGGATCCTTTTAAATTAACAAACAAAATGAGAGTTAACTGGCGGTGGGTGAGAGATATTTCCACTACTTTCTAATAGCTACGACAAATTCCCTTTACTTTTAAATTTTCATTTACATCCATATTAAAGAACATGGCCGCTGGCAAAAACCAAGATTATTGAAAAGTCCTTCACACTTAACCCATCCATAACCTCAATAAAATAATTGTTAATTTTCATCTATACAAAGGAGAGAGGTATACATTCAATTAATATTGACAGTTAATGAAAAGTGTTACGTATATTTCATCGTTATTGCTGTAAAATGTTGGATGAGATTATTTGACTTTTAGTTACTTTAGATATAAAATAATCATGAGGATGGTCTTTTTTCTGAAGGTAATATATATTTATTAAACAACCAAAGCAAAAATAGAGTTAGATGGGGAAAACATTCATGTTCTCTAAATGAGAAGCATCAGAACAAAAACTAGAACTAAACATGAAGAATAAGAAATTCAAATTACACGAGTTGTATACAATATTAAAGCTACCCGAGCAAGAGAGCATTGAGCCATTTTATTAGCATATCACAGCGAAGATTAATGTAATTAAATTTTGAAACATATAATTCTGGATATCATTTTAATGCAATTATTATGCAGAAAATCTTAATACTTGGACATTAAATTGATTAAGGTTTTATGTTATATAAATATTTTCCTTATTTGAACTATGTAACATAATTATAATAGCGTTTATGTTAATCTTTTAATATTTAGAATTTTAAAATTAATTAAAATTTTATTTATTAAATCCTTCTTGATTTGAACAATAGGAAGTCTTAATATTTAGAAAGTTAAAATCAATTAAGATTTTAATTACCTTATATCATTTCCTTATTTGGAAAATGTATACATAATTGTAAATCTTTCAATGTTATCAGAGTCAGAAGCAATATTACGGCATCAGGTTTATATGAACCTAAGACTTTCAATGCAAAACAAAATTTATGTGTAAAACTTTTACTAAAATTGTAACAAATATTAGATGTGAACTCCTAAATTTAAATAAAATGAGTACAATCTGAAAAACCTTAAACGTTAAACATATAAAGCTTAAATCCTAGATCGATCTCTATATGTTATTTTGAATTGTATGTATGAAAGACAATATATATTCTCCTTATATTTGAATTACTTTATTCCTACTCAAACGATATATATTTTTTATTAAGAGATATGTCTAATATTTGAATATTATAGTTAATAATTAGAATAAATAGCTGAAAAATATTTTAGATCATAAATGGGATGACCCGATAGGCCATTTTGAGTTTTAGCCCTTACTTCCGTGTTTCGAAACCTCGATTAGCTCTGTTTTAGTATTTTTTTCGATTTGTGTGCACAGTCCGTGTCTTTTTCCGAAAATATTTTATGCAAAAAATTGGAGAAAACATGAATTTTAGCTTTATGAGTTGCCTACGGTCAACATTTTGTGTAAACGGACCCGGATCTATATTTTGACAATCCTAGTGGGTCCGTATCGTAATTTTGAACTTGGGCGTATACGCGGAATTGAATTTGGAAGTCCCTAACTTGATTTGACATGATTTATTAAAAATTAGTAATTTGAAGGTTTAAAGAATTCTTAATTTTGACCGTCGGTTGCCTTTACTACTACTTTATTCGGATTTTGATTACGGAACTTGGTATAGGTTTATTATACTATTTAAAACGTGTCTGCAAAATTTGGTGTAAAACGGAGTTGATTTGGTAGGATTCAGACGCTCAGTTGTGAATTTGAAAGTTCTTGAATTTCTTTTAAAATTTCATGCATTTTGATGTCCGATTTGTATTTTGATCACGCGAACGAGTTCGTATCATATTATTACACTTGTGTGCATGTTTGATTTGAAGCCCGAGGGGCTCGAGTGAGTTTCACACGTGTTTCAGTTGAGTTTTGCTAGTGTGAAGATTGCTGGTGCAATACCAGCTCTAGTGCCTGCTGCAGATCTCGCATTTGCAACGTCTGGCTCGCAGTTGCGAGCCTCGCTTTTTTTGAACAAAAATTTACATGTGCGAGCAAGGCCTGGGATTGGGTAACCTCGAATTTGCGAGGAAATGGTTCGCAATTGCGAACAACTCAGGATCACATTTGCGATCACTTGGTCGCATTTGTGATGCCTGGCAAAATAGTACTTCTTCGCAATTGCAAAGAGTTTGGAGTCACGACCCAAAATTCAACTAGTCGTGATGGAACCTAACCCAACCCGCTAGGTAAGCCACTTAACAATAAACCAATCAAATGAGATTCATTAAGGGAAGTAATGATAATACAACTGAACTTTTAGAATTTACATAACTGGTATGAAATAAATACATTATCTATTTGAAATATACATGAACAAATTCATAATTTTTAAAGCTACCAAGGATAAGAGGCAGCTATGACCGGAACACAGGTACATCTTCAATGCTAGCTCCCGCCATACACAACAACATCAGCATCCAAATCTGCACGCAAAGTGCAGAAGTGTAGTATGAGTACAACCGATCCCATATACTCAATAAGTAACAAACCTAACCTTAGGTTGAAAGTAGTGACGAGTTGGGACGAAGGTTAGAGTCCAATACCAATAGCCAACAACAACTCATAACAATATAATAAAAGTGGTACAAGAAATAACTCAGAAATATGATGCTCAACTAGTTCACCGTTGCGGAAAATAGTCATGCTTTTCAAGTATAATAGTAAAACCCAAATCTTTTACTGAAATCACCAAAATATAAGTAAGTTTGCAACACTGTGGATTTTCCCAAAACTTTCAACATGTAAATGTTTTATTATCAGATGGCATGAGAAAAGTACATCTCTATGCCTACATATCAATGTGTATGTGAAGTCATGAATGACGCAATACCATACATCATGAGAAAAATGCATCCCTATACCTGTATATCAAGTGTGCATGTCGAATGCAATGCAACACAGTGATAAAACCATATGTATACTTGATAAGTGAGGATTTGACTACTTATTAGCGCCTTTTAGCTTTTGTTTTAGTCTAAAAGCATTGAATTGCATTCCCGAAACTAATAAAATATGTAAAATTATCGGAATGTTGGAAGTTGGACTCCCGAGATAAAATCCGAATTAAAGAGGAGTAGTCCGAGAACAAGGCAACAAAAAGGCACAAAAGCATACAAAGTGTGGTTCGCAAAAGAAATTCTGCGACCGCAACCAAAGAAGGAAAACCCAGCAGACTTTCATGCAAATTGCGGGCCACACATGAATTGTGTGGCCGCAAAAGAAGGGCTAAAGACCAAGATCGGAGAGATAACAAAACAATCAAGTCCAGAGCTTCATTGAATTGCGGTCCGCAAAAGATTTGTGCGGTTTCATACTATTGCGGACCGCAGAAAAGGGCCTTACGGCTGTAGTACTAAATCTGCAGACCGCAGAAATATTATCTCGCGGCCGTAGTTCAGAATTGTGCGGCCGCAGAATACCAGCTCCTACCAGATGAAGAATTCTGCGGACCGCACATGGAATTGTGCGGCCGCAGAACCTCCCGAAGGGCATTTTTGTCTGAAATTTCCAGCCTTATATAAATAGACGAGTTTCATAAAATTAGGTAAATTATTTACATCAACAAGTCCTATAGCCATTTTTCTTTGCCTCTTTTGGAAGTTTTTTATACTTTGGTGTATTTAACTATAGATTTTATCATTTTAACTTTACATTATGAGTTTAATTAGTATTTCTTCTTCTCTTTCTTCAATTTCAAGCATGAGTAGCTAAATTATTACTCATAACTTACTTTCTTATGAAAGTGCAAATTAAGATAATTCAATTTCACGCATTAGAATATATACTCCTAACTCCCATCTAGCTCCCTATGGATTCGATCCCGACTCTTCCTTGGGTTACTATAATTGCAATCGACTGTTTCATACATTGTTTTGAGGTGTGCATTTTAGCGCGATTTAATTTTTGGCCGTTGCCGGGGATCGAACCCAGAATCTCTGGATTGGTCCAAGAATCTCTAGATTAAACAGTGAATGCTAACCGAATGGATTGATCCAAGAAGCTTGATGATGTATTATGGGCTTATCGGACTACTTTCAAAACTTCTATCGAAATGTCTCCATACCGGTTGGTGTTCGGCAAAGCTTGTCATCTTCTGGTGGAACTTGAGCACAAATCCATGTGGGCTCTAAAGAAGTTGAATCTTGATTGGGATGTAGCCGATAACTTGAGGGTTGCACATTTGAATGAATTGGATGAGTTTCAGTACCATGCTTATGCAAGTTCATCCTTGTACAAAGAAAAGATGAAATATCTTCATGACAAATACATTGGGAACAAAGAGTTCAAGGTGGGTGATCTTGTATTGTTGTTCAACTCACGATTGAGGATCTTTCCTTGAAAGCTAAAGTCTATATGGAGTGGTTTCTTTGAAATAGTGGGTGTGATACCTTTTGGTGCATTGGACTTGAAGAACAAAAACAATAAGGTATTCTGAATCAATGGTCACCGGGTGAAGCACTACCTGGGAAAGGTTGGTGATGGCCACATCATGGCGGTGATTCATTTCAAATGATGGTAATCTGCGTCGTTCCGCGATATTAAATCAGGCGCTTCTTGGGAGGCAACCCATATTTTTTTTTCTTTTCTTTTCTTTTCATCTTTTGTAGTTAGGTGTTATTTTTGTGCTAACTGGATTTGAAGTGTGTTGCAGGGATGAGTGTGCTTTACAGGAATTATGCCTAGAAATTTGGTTAACTGTGGAAAGGATTGCGGACCACAATTTTATTATGCGAACCGCACAATTATGGTTGTTGCAGCAAAAGGTGCTTTGTGGCCGCACAATTACATTGCGAGCCGCACAAATTGAAGGTGAAAAATGACAACTCTCTGAAGTTGGTCCGTCAGAAAAATGGCCATTTTGCGGCCGCACCAAAAATTCTACGGTCCGCAACAAAATATGCGGCCGCATGCACAATTTTGCGGACCGCAAAACAAAAGGGTAACTAAGCTCCCAGGTAACAGAGTGCGGACCGCAATTGGAATTCTGTGGCTGCACTCACTTCCCCTTCCCTTGGCAAACATCGAACAGTATAAATAGAGAGGCTAGGGCATTGTTCCCCTTTTCCCTCTCTAAGCTCACACCTTGCACAAATTAGAAATTTCATCTTAAATTTTCTGCCTACACGCCTAGCAACTGTTGATCACTCATCTCTTACACTTAGACCATTTGTCTATTGAGTCTAATTGAATAACCATGTGGGGTAAATCTGTAGTGGGTAGCCTGAAAAATGCTCTAGGGGGAATGGGTTAATAGATTTACATGCTTAGATGTTGTTTCCATGTCAAAATAATGCAAAATAAAATTGCAAGCCCTAGGCAAAATGTACTGCTTATTCGTTAATGTTTAAAATCTGTGGCTGCACAAGAAATTGTGCGGTCCGCAGAATTTGAGTCTAGTGTACTTTAGAAAGGAATGGTTCTGTGGCCGCAAAAAAATTGTGCAGACCGCAGAACAGCATTTTTCCTGAGATCAGAGAGTTGTCAACTTGGTGACTCACATGTACGACCGCAAGACAATTTATGCGGACCGTAGAAAACTGGTTGCGGTCGCAAAATAGCTAATTCTATGTTATCAGAGAGTTGGCATATTTGTGGTATCTAAGTTGCGGCCGCAATGAAAAAAGTGCGGACCGCAATCCAGTTCTGCAGTTGCAAAAGAGAATTGTGCGGTCTGCAAGTCCCATTCTACGACCGCAATGAAAGATATACGGACCGCAAATCCCTACCCTGCAAACATGTTTCAACTATGTTCCTTACTGTATCTTCTGGTGTATCATTACATTCATTGTATGTTAGAACTTGAATTGCATCTAACAATAGCCTTTGCTTGGTACAGAAAATGGTTCGATCTAGAGGCAGAGGCGACACTTCAAAAGGACGGGGTGACCCTTCTCGGGGACGAAGGAAGAGACCCTTACCTAGTGCCCAATAGCTTGAAATCAGAAAGAAAATAGTAGCCGGCAGAGGGAGAGGTGTAGGCCTTTCCGATACCAGTTCTTATGCTCCATCTAGGGATGCATCAAAGGGAAACTCAGCCTCTGTACATGAGCAACTGGTTGTCTAGTTAAGGCCACCATAGAGGAATTATCTCAAGGATGAGTCATCCACATCACATAGCACTTCTGAGGGTTTGGAGAGTGCCAGTCAGGCTTTTGAGCCTTCTACTACACCTGTCCCCCAGGCACCAGAGACATCAGTTCAAGACATCCCCGATGATTGCAGATGAGGAGATGCTACAGTGTCGGTCTTGAGCGATCGAAGAAGAAAGAGGTGTGGGAGGACCGATTTGTCAGTTTGGCTGCTTGCTCCAGTTTCCGTGATTGGTGTCTAGTGAGGTCGCTTACTCTTGAGCGACAATTTCAGTTGAAAGATTTAGAAAAGTATAACCCTGCAGTTTTGAGGCAGTTTCGGGAATGCAAAGAGTAGATGTGGTTTACTCGAAGCGTGGTGGATGCGAAGGAGTACCTTGTCTGGGGAAACTACGTCAATGCGGCGCATATCAAGAAAGGGACAAAGGTGACTAAAGTGAGGAACCTCAAGTGCGATTTGATCAGCATACATTGAACACTTACTTGGGGTTTGATGATGTTGAGCCCACATAGTACTTAAAGAAATGTGCACTTGGGGATGCAGCTCGTCCTTGGCTAGAAAAGATTTTAGCAGCTCCTGGGCCACCACCACCATGGATTACAGCAGGGGTTTCTATTCAGAGGAGTACGCTGAGCTTTGAGGCAAAGGGGTGGCAAACCTTTGTATGCAGCATACTAGACTCGTGCTAGAATGAGACATATCTTCCTATCCCCCGAGATGTTCTAGTTGCTTCCATCATTGCTGGGTACCCCATCAATATGAGTGCCGTGATGTCGGCCAACATCTCTATAGTCACTCGGCAAGCTGACACATCCTACCCGTATCCCAACAGGTGCGGCCGAAGAAGCCCTTCTCATGGTACTCACTGATGGATGCACACAACCCTAAGAAAAAGGGTCAACCGTCTACCACCACAGGCTAGTCTGATGAGCCATCGGTGGTAGTTGCAGAGGAAGTTGATATTCCATCCACTTCAGTCGAGCCCTCATCTAGTGCTACAGCCATGCCTCCACCACTATCCTCAGTTCCCACAGCAATTCCAGCCATAGGTTCTACCTTGGCTTTGAATCCGGTGCGCATGCCTACTGCTTCACTTTCTACGCTGCGAGTCTCCTATACATTGGCGAGCCTCAACAACTAGATATAGACAGTCACTGCAAAGTTGTCTGACCTATCCAGTACTGTTGCAGCACAGACTTCTATTTTGTCACCTCAGATGCCCCCATCAGTGGAAGAAAATCTGAAGAAGCTCCTGGAGAACCAGAACAAATTATGGCTACATTGGTGCAACATGGGTCAGTGATCGAAGAGCTGGACAATGAAGTAAAGAAGATGAGAAAATCCCAGGCCTCCAAGAAGTCAGTGGACAACTCCGGAGACAGGTTACTAAGCTTGCTGCAGGCGAAGATATTCCATTCGACATGGTGATTGACCCACACCACCTAGGCCCAGATCCTACAGCACCTACAGTACTGGTGGCACCAGTTGGCCAGTCTGAGGAGCCAGACTCTGCTGCCGACACTGTCGAGGCAGTGCGTCAGATGTTCACCAAACCAGTAACTCCCAGAGTTGAGGATGATGAGATCCAGTTGGAAGAGACTGAGGGTGGTGACATTGCTGGGGGCATAGAGATGTCCAAGGAGCCATAGGGAGTCTTCTTTACTCTTTCCCTTCCTTTACTTTTATTTTGTTAAGTATTGGGGATAATGCTTATTTTTATGTGGGGGAGGGGGGGGAGGTGGAGTTTATTTGATCTTATTTGATGATTCTGAGACAATTAGTTTGTAATAACTTGACATTATTTTTCTTCTCTCCTTATTCTGTATATATTCTCTCTTCTTCTCTCATTATGTATATATCTTCTCCTTCTCCCCCATTGTGTATATTCGTTAGGTTTTCAATAGTTTTTTCTTTGTAGCTTCTTTATGCTTGTTTTATTATTAGTTAGTGTTTAAGTGAGTAGCTTATTTTTAAATTAATAGCTTCTTCTTGATTTAGTAGCTTCTTTTTATGTTTTAGTAGATAATAAGCCTTTGGTTTTCTTAATGCCACGGTTCTTTCCAAAGGTAATTTTTTTGTGTAAACTAGGTGACTCTTCCCAACGATGGATGGCATGACAACCTTCTTAAGGGACTGAGTCTGTTTTTGTGTTTAGGTAATAATAGTAGTAGTAATAAATAAAAAGACCTAATTAAGTCATGCTCGAAGAGTCAAACATGCTTCACTTGGTACCAACACACTTAACTACGTGCTTATGGTTAGAAATAAGAAATAGCTCTAGTTAGTGACTTTGTGACTCTTGTGTTGACTTAGGCAACCATCGAGTGATTTAATAGAACCATAGTGATTTTCAATCTTGAATGTGGTCATTGTGTGCCCTCGACTCTTTCCTCTTTAATAATCTAGTTGCGTGAAGGGTGAGATATTTTGTTGTTAGTCCAAGTCCCCGTGTGAAAGGTCTAGAACTTGCCCCAAATGTGTTTCAAGGTGAAATCTTAAGTTTTGCTTGGCTTGAAAAGTGATTGTAGGCTTTCCTTGGCCCGTTTGAGTTCACTATTGCCTACCAATGATGTCATCCCTAATCATCCTCTTCGAGCCTTTAGCCTTTCTCATTTGAAAATCATGTTACAAGTCTTTACCCATTCTATGGTGACCCTCTCTTGGTACCCGAGCTTTCCTTAACACTCATGTGAAACAAATGGCTAAAAACGTAAGTTTGGGGGAGAGACGAGGAAATTAAAAAAGGGTATCAAGACACAAAAAAAGAAATAACAATGATGAGAAGAAAAGGCAAAGAAAAGAAAAGAACAAAAAGAAAATTGCAACAAAAATGAATAAGTAGAAGAGTTGAAGGGATTCAAAGAAAGGCAATGAGCCCAAACATGAAGAAATATGAGTGTAATAATCAAGAAAGAGTGATGTTAAGTCTCTCTAGTCCCCCAAGGAAAAGAAAATGCCTCAAAGAATTGGCAAGGTGTGAGCCGAGAATAAAAAGATGGAGTGCTTAAGGAAAGGTGTAACCACTCAACCATATTGTATCCAACCCTAACCCAAAAGCCTTCATTACATCTCAAAAGAAGTCCTACCTGATTTCAAGCCGAGTAAGCTTACATTAGTGGCGATCTATATGAGGGGCAAGCCTATGGTACTTGAAGCCGTACTTGCGACATTCTCTTGAGAGAGATGAGTGAACCTTTCATAAGTCTTTGGACTGAGTGCTAAAATTCTTAAGTGAGCTAGGCAAACGGAGAGTAGAGGAGGAGGAGTTTAGGATCCACAATGACCTACATGAGAGAGCGAGCTTCCTTGATAAGTAAAGTCAACTCTTGATGCTCAAGTGTCACACTAGAACTCTATGTGCATAAATGTTTAACTTGTTGCCTTTTTGATAATACATAAGTAGTATAGGTAATTATTAGTCCCAACTGATGTGTGAATGGCTCACCTTTGACTGGCTGAAATGACCCTTAACTTGTGGAGGTGGGAACTATTTTGTTTGCTTAAGGACAAGAAAAGACTTAAGTTTGGGGGATTTGATAAGTGAAGATTTTGACTACTTATTAGCGCCTTTTAGCTTTTGTTTTAGTCTAAAAGCATTGAATTGCATTCCAGAAACTAATGAAATGTGCAAAATTGTAGGAATGTTGAAAGTTGGACTATCGAGATGAAATCTGGCTCAAAGAGGAGTAGTCCGAGCATAAGGCAATAAAAGGGCACAAAAGTATACAAAGTGCAGTCTGTAGAAGAAATTGTGGTCCGCAGAATTCTATCTGCGGCCGCAACCGAAGAAGGAAAACCCAGCAAAATTTCATGCAAATTGCGGACCGCACATGAATTGTGCGGCCAAAAAAGAAGGGCTCAAGACCAAGATCAAAGAGATGATAAAACAGCCAAGTCCAGAGCTTCATTGAATTACGGTCCGCAAAAGATTTGTGCGGCATTAAAAGATTCTCTTGCGGCTGCAATCATACTATTGCGGACCGCAGAAGAGGGCCTTGTGGCCGCAGTGCTAAATCTGTGGACTGCAGAAATATTATCTCGCGGTCACAGTTCAGAATTGTGCGGCCGCAGAATACCAGCTCCTGCCATATGAAGAATTGTGTGGACCGCACATGGAATTGTGCGGCCGCAGAACCTCCCGAAGGGCCTTAGGTGAAGTTTTGACATCAGCAAGTCCTATAACCGTTTTTCTTTGCCTCATTTGGAAGTTTTCTATACTTTGGTGTATTTTACTATAGCTTTTATCATTTTAACTTTACATTATGAGTTTAATTAGTATTTCTTCTCTTTCTTCAATTTCAAGCATGAGTAGCTAATTTTTTACTAGGGTTGTGACCCAACCCTAGTGTGTTCACCTTATGGGTAATTAAATTAGTGCTTGTTTATTATTTAACCTAGTTCATGCTTTAATTTGTGGAATTAATGATTGCAAACATTAGTTCATGCCTATTTAACTTAGTCTCTACTTGAGAAAGAGAGACTTATTCTATGAAAACTTGGCTAACAAGAAATTGGGTCAATTAAGAGATTGATTAACCCAATTAAAGGGTTCAACATAGAGATAGCAATAACCCGACTTGAACTTTTATCAACTGTATTGTGTGATACCCATTTGGACTTGAGAAAGCCAAACTGGGCAAAACCATTCTCTGTCCGAGAGGTACTGAGTGGGTAATTGAGAGTTGATAGCTATAATACACCCCGATCAACAAAACAAGCATAAAGATTTTTATCCCATTAGGCAATCTAGGTAATGGTCACATCCCTAGGCTTTTACCTATTTGAAAAATATCAAAAATAATTATCTTAGTCTTATTTCTCTATTTTGCAATATTTAGTTTTAAAATAGAAATAGAAACAAAACCCTTTCTTGTAGAAGTGCAAATTAAGATAATTCAATTTCACGTATTAGAATATATACTCCTAACTCTTATCTAGCTCCCTGTGGATTTGATCCCGACTCTTCGTTGGGTTACTATAATTGCAATCGACTGTTTCATACCTTGTTTTGAGGTGTGTATTTGAGCGCGATTTAATACTTTTAGAGTATCAATTCACTCAGTCCTCACAGTCACTCAGTCCTCCCAATCACCGGGCACTCGCTCTCGGTACTCGCGCTCGGCACTCACACTCGCACTCGACACTGTACATGGCAGATCCACCCCAAAGAATCAATAGCGACTGTGCTAACTGTGGGTGTGCAGACTCTGGAAGGGCAGATCTAGCCCAAGCGCTATAATAAGCCAATCATGGCATGAATCAATAATACCTTCTATGGCGTGCAACCCGATCCCATTATGAATCAATAATATCTGTTGCGGCGTGCAGCCCGATCCTATCAATATCACTCACAAACAGGCCCTCGGCCTCACTCAGTCATCAATCTCTCTAGTCTCTGGGGCTCACAATGTCATGAAAATCAACCCAAAAATGATGATATGATATATCAATAAATGGTAACAGAGACTGAGATATGATACGCAAATGAATGAGTATGACTGAGTATGTAACTGCAATTTAAGCAAATAACTCAATAGTAAATATGACATCAACGGGTTCCAACAAAATAAGCATATAGCCTAAACATGATTTCTAACATGGATCACAACTCAATCACTCTAGCACGTAGAGACCTCATGGATAAAAACAAGATCAGGTAACTACTCTGTACCACAAAAACAACCGAGTCAAAATTCACACGGTGCACGCCCACACGCCCGTCACCTAGCATGTGCGTCACCTCACACCAAACACATAACACGTATGTTCAGGAATTCATACCCTCATCACCAAGTTTAGAAGTGTTACTTCCCTCGAACAAGCTGAATTCAATACCAAGCAAGTCAAACAATACTCTAGAAATGCCATCCCGCGTGCATCAACCTCCGAACGGCTCGAAACTAGCCAAAAGAAACTCAAATACATCAAATAATGCATAACAATTCCAAATAATAAAGGTCGTATCTTAATAAAAATCCACCAAAAAGTCAAACCTAGGCCTGTACCTCGGAACCCAGCGAAACTCACAAAATCCTACAACCCATTCAATTACGAGTCCAACCATACTAGTTTCACTCAAATCTGAATCCGAATCGATGTTCAAAACTCAAAAATTCACTCTATGAAACTTTAGACAACCCCCCCCCCTCCAATTTTCTCTTTAAAATCAATAATCATACACCGAAAACGAAGATTAATTCATGAAATATAATCACAAGCAAGCCAAGAATGCTTACCCCAATCCGTGTAGTGAAATTCCTCTCCAAAGTAGCCCAAAACCGAGGTCCAAGTCTCAAGAATATGAATAAAACAACCAACCCTCGAAATTATAGGTTCTGCCCATCACTGTTCGCATCTACGAAGAAAATAGCCGCTTCTGCGACAACATATACGCTTCTGCGACCACAACTAACCAACCGACCCCTCGCACCTGCGGAACAGTGTTTTCACTTCTGCGACATCGCCGGTGCGAGCTCCCCTTTGCTCCTGCGCAAGACCTCGCTTATGCGCTCATGACAATCGTTTCTGTGAAGTCGCAGATGCGACTCAAATTCTGCATCTGCAAAGAGTCCAAGCCCAGTCTTCTCCAGCATCTACGAAGTCACTTTTGCGACCAATACTCCGCAGATGCGGCTACACCAGCACCAGAAATCTTCAGCAATGCAACAAGAGGAAAAATAATCTGAACCTCGCCCGCAACTCATCTGAGCCACTCGGGACCCCATCCGAATATACCAACAAGTCCATTAACATAACACGAACCTACTCGAGACCTCAAATCACACATAACAACATCGAAACGACAAATCGCACCTTAATTCAAACTTAATGAACTTTAAATTTTTAACTTTCAAATCTCGTGCCGAAACATATCAAATCAATCCGGAATGAACCCAAAATTTGTACACAAGTCTCAAATGACATAACGAAGCTAATCAAATCCCCGGTACCACATTCCGAATCTGATATCTTTAAAGTCAACTCTTGGTCAAACTTATGAACTTTCCAAGCCTTTAAATTTCCAACTTTTGCTAATTAGCGCCGAGACTTTCTAGAAATAGACAAATGCAAATCCGGGCATACACCTGAGTCCTAAATCACCATCCGGACCTAACGGAAGTATCAAAACTCCAATCCGAGGTCAAATACTAAAAAGTCAAACTCGGTCAACTTTTCCAACTTTAAAGCTTCAATCATGAAATTCATTCTTCCAAATCGATTCCGAATAACCTGAAAACCAAAACCGACAATTCACATAAGTCATTATACATCTTATGATACTGCTCAAGGCTTTAAATAGCTGAACGGGATGCAAATACTCAAAATGACTAGTTGGGTCGTTACATTCTCCCCTACTTAAACATATGTCCGTCCTTGAACATGTCAAGAGTCGTTCCAATGCCATCAAATCGTCGTGTAACCTTACCATGCACATACCCGGGGGTGATCCCACGTCACCCTATTCCATATAGGCCCGACAACACAACATACATGAAGATTATTTCTTCACCTTTGTCTGTAAACCTTAAAATCCAATTTCCAACATCCGAAATTTCCTTTAAGACCCGAATCTCACATTTACACACTGTATAAGTCTGACCAACCTGTATAAAGCTATAACCAAAGCCCAAGATGCTGCCACACGATGTACCACATAACTCATATGATCACAACAATAACTTTTGACCACAGTAGCTGTTTAAAACACACTTGGTATCGGTAACAAACCTCATATCAAACAAAACCTTATTCTAAAACCTTCGTACACTCCCGATAATGAAAGAAACACGCAGAAACTCATAACCACTCATTATATCAACAAGTCATGGAGCCCTTTCCCGTCCAATCAGAACCAAAGCCAATTCCTAAGTCGACTTCCCATATTATTCCTCCAAACACACTGTAATCAAATTCAATAAAAATCACTTTAGGCCCAACGACTTCATCTCATCACATACAAGCTACTCTACTGACATGCCACACCAATACTACCTAGAGCTACAAACCGTGCAATCTGTGCACCAATACACAACAATTCAAATGCACTCAAAAATGGAAAATGACTCAAATGAGAGAACCGCACTGCAAGCTCAACAAGCACCACCACAACCGCGATGCTACAAACCCATCATACATAGTAGAACCAAGACACACGAATCTAACACAAAGGATCATATCCTAACATAACTTTGCTGTAACACTGGTTCATATGAAATACCTCAAGCGTCATTCGACATCAAGTACCCAAGCTGCATGACCATAACAACGGAGAAGCAAATAACACAATACCAAAACCCTAAAGGACCATAACCAAGGCGCAATCAACCATTCCATACCCCAATCACCAAATCACACGAAGCCTGCTATAAGTCCTAAACAAAACCGCACCATGTGTGCATATAGCCAACAAATCACAATACCTCAGAGCATAGAAGAGTATTACATAGAACATACCATATACGAATGAGATCAATTCTAACCGAACGGCACACCCCTCAACACTAACAGTTCTGAGTCAGCAAATCCGAGTCGGTGTAGGATACACATCCTCATTAGGCCTACCAATCGGCCCCCAAACCAATCTGGTCATCCCCAAATAGATAAATAACCCTCCGAAAGTCCACAATGACCTCACCATAACACATACCATCATCTTGCTAGCTTTGGCCACATCTTCACAGTCCACAACCACAAAACAATTTGCTTCTGAGAACTCCCGATTTCCAAATCCATAGAACACACGAATCACCATATCTGATCCCAAATCCACCGCCCGAATGCCTAACACACCTCTCATACACGATCATCCCACGAGGAATACTTCTATAATTCTTCCGTTCCACATAGCAACAATCTGAATATCGGCAGTCGATCAACCAGGCGAGTATCGCAATACCAATGAAGCATCTGTAAGTCAAAGCATAGTGCGCCTTGTGAATGTACACTCTCCTCAGGAAATACCAAGTAGTAATAGCACTCATCTAGTCATCTGAAACCGTCCATGTTGCCTAAGAATTCATGACCTTCCCTTCAAAACTGAACTGTGACCTTGCACATACAAAACCCAATCTCACATAACACACCGCATCTATCCTGCCATCATATGGAAAGCACGAAAATCTCAAAATCAACTCTGAGTCACCAGAAGAATACATACCTGATCAGTCAGAAACCTTACATTTGATCCCATCCAGGAGAAAATCACAATACACAACATGTTCTTCACGCCAATAGGAAATATCTATCTAAAACCGTGGTAGAAACCATCAAGAACTCTTTGAAACCCATTTGCACATAACCAAGCCATCAGAACTGAATCTCTCTAACTCATCCAAGCCACGCAGGTCGCCAAACCCAAGAGTATTGTCACAAACCACCTGTAGAGACTTTCCACATCATAAGCACCCAAAGAACCAACAATATCCATTACCGTGCTGATCCAACCTACTACCAAGTTGTCTTATTTCTCCGAATTCCTTCTGAATTACCCTCAAGGTGACACTTATCCTTACCAGAACACCACGATCCTTGCCCAAAGCTCACCACAAGAGATCCTACCATAAAACCACACCGCCCAAAGGCCCATAAGCCGATGTATTCCCTCTTAGAACCCCAAAGCACCACAATCGAGACACTCACTCTAAAGAGACCTTATGTGAATGTAAAACTGTTTCATTTACCTTCCTGATACTGAAATGTATAATCCATAATGATATAGAAATACTGCGAGTCTCGATACCATCCGATGCAAATCTCATATTCTATCCATATACAAGTCCGAAAAAATCTCAATTGTTGCATATAAATCTTGAATCCATCAGAACCTTCTCGAGAGTCATCTACTCTACTTAAATCTCAATTGCACCACCCAAACGGGACGAACGACACGTTCCCCATTAGCACGACAACACCCAAATAAGTAATCCACACCTTAACACAATCGAGTAAATTCCTACTCATGCGAACTACATCCGTCATGAATAATAACTCAAATCATTCCATGATTTCTATATACCCATAAAGTGCAATATAACCCGTATCCAAAACTTTCCTTACTCAAGTCATCCTCGATCTCAACCTCTGCAATTCATAACTGATCCACTAGTATGCCTCAGACCAAAACTAGTATTTAACACATAACCATGCAATCAAATTGTCGATAGCAAACTCCACCACTTAGCTCAAAGCCATAGAATAAAATATCTGATAACTCACCATACCCATACTCTATTACTGCCATAATGCTATAGTGATATTCAACTAGATCCTTCATAAGATCAGGTAACACAAACCATATAATACCTCAAATCATCTGCTAAGATCGCATTCATTCTCGTGACGGTCAGGTCAATCATTACAATCGATCCAAACTCAAATCACACAAATATAACCTACTGGTTGAAAAGAAAGCCTCCACACAACATCATAAGGATCACACATATGTAGATTACCCCGCAGGTGATAACCCACCTGCTTAACCTCAAACCAACATCTCTCTATACCCTTTTACAACCACAGCTACTACGCAATCACTTAATCTTCCAAAGTCTGAACTCATCAACAAGAAATCTACTTCGTTCCACAAATGAAATAACATGAAGGAATCTCTCAAAAATCTTCATAACTCAAGACTGTATGACACATCCATATAAATCGAGCATCCAATAGTCCTTTTCACATCTCAAGCAAACTCTTCCTGTCACATTCAAACCATCTGAACACATTCTGCAGTCATATCATACTCATCATATAGCCATCCAACCACTCACCAAGCCACCATTCTCATTCATAGGGAAACTACTAGACATAGAAGTCCAAAATCATATGCTTACACAACCGAAAGCCTTGTGCTCAAGCTAGAGTCAAAACACGGCCTCAAGTCCTCCAGACTGGCTGATACCGGGTGCTCACATGTGCATATGAGTGCGTGAAAGGAATTCAAAGAGTTACACTTCAAGATGAATTAATGTCGCATGATAAGGAAAAAAAGATGAAAAGTTTATTCTAAATGCCCTGTAGCCTCTCAAAGATAGGTATGGACGTCATCATACCTGACAAGCTCGAAACACACACCTAAATTATGCTCGTTAATCAAATATAGTATAGTATAATATCGTATCCACATGGATTGGATTTAAACAGTATTCTTGTAGTTTCTAGATTGGTTGCTATCCAAGATGATCAACAGTTGAGATTTATAAGTTGTCTAACTAAAATTAACTAAGAATCTAAAGTTATTGACTAATGATAATCGAAACAAGGAATAAGCAGAGAAGGTTATCAATGGAAGAAGATAGGTTTTTGATAGAATAGATGCAAGATAATTATTTGGGATCTAACTCTAGATAATTCACTCCTAATGTTTAAATGAGTCTCTCGAATTCACTCAATTATTAGTTCAAACGTTCAACAAAAACTCCTCTCTCGATTAAGTCTTAACCTCATAAGATTAACCAATTTAAGCACGTGGAGATATGCAAGAATGGGAAGTGGATTAGTCCTTAGGAGAACCTCTCTCGATTATTGTCACGACCCAATTTAGGATCGTGACCGGCGCTTAGGAGCAAGTGCTCCCAAGTAAGCCTCGTCGGTATTTTATAGAAAATCGGACAGAGTTTTCCCTATCTCAAAAATTTCCCTATCTCAAAATCAACAACTAACCATCCTAATATCAACCAAACAATCGATAACTTATCAATTAACCAAAATAAGTCTCCACCATTACTAATCAACCCATTAACAATCAGAAATACTAATTTATCTCCAACCTTGGTAATAAAGAACGATACTCAACATAAGACTATAATAACAAAATGATACTCATGACACCAAAATGATGACTATGGAGTGACTCTAAGAGATCAAAGAAAAGACCATAATAATAAATAAAATCTCCGCTCACGCGAACAAGTGCGAGGCTCACCAAGAACTATCAACCTGTGCGCTCTAATTAACGAAATCCTCGTTCGCGTCAACTACTGTCTCTGTAAAAAATAATTAGCGGGGAATGAGTCGCTAACTCAGTGAGTAATAACACTTAACCACAACCGTTATTTATTGGGGACAAGTCAAAAAACATGCTAGTATCTCAAATAGAAAATAACATAAAAATGCCCTTTCAGAAACAATAAATAATTTCCAGTCTCATCATGCTTTTCTTGTAGTATAATACAATTAACCATTCAGTAATAAGATCGATAACCACTGTATAATATCAATATTCATATTTGGGAGGTTTTAATGAACGGATAATGTAATCGGTATAACTGTGGACTTCTTCGCAAGAAGTCAAATATAACGGTAGTCCCTACTCGAGGGAAATCGGTAACGGTATGCTAGTTCTACCTACCCACTAGCGAGGGCTATAACGGTAATCGGTAATTACAAGGTGCACCAGGTCTAACGAATCCACTGTTAGCTATGGGATCCTTCAAAGTCTACTCCCATTTATACTTGTCTCTGTAATCCATATATACTCATAGGAAAATATTTTAAAACAATATAGGGCATTTCGGTTCTTATCAAATCGTGTAATTTCATTTCGATAACAGTAAATTTAAGTAATGGTAAAACATATCTAGTGACAACAAGAATATTTAAAACAACGGTAATCGTCTCATATAACTATTTCGGTATCATCTCGAGTAAAGACTTGTCCCACATGCAACTCAAAATAATCGGTAACATATTCATATTAAAATTCATATGTAAATCATGCAAGTTATGAAAATATAAATTATGGTAAAATTATTACTCAAAGTACTCGTGCCGAAATACCAAATGCTTCACCTCGAGCAATTCGTTCAAATTCTTCCAATCAATCTATAATTACATAATATCGATCTCATGTTAATTGCCTCATTTAGGCTAAATCCATCACTAATTTAGAATACTCAATCCTCCGAGTTTTATATTTTATCATCAATTTGCCGAATTATATTTACCCATGCTATGAGTAATTTAAATTAGTCCAAAATCTTTTAAATAAAAAGGTATTTATATGGTTTATTCCCTGTACTGTTCAATTTCCTTAATCGTGTGCATAAATTAAAACTGAAATAACATCACTGTCCATAATGTTCCTTCTTAATTGGTACTTATCTTTTGTACTCAATACTAGACTTACAACATTCAAACCCAAATTCCATATTGTCATTGCAATACAATTAAACTCCAAAATTTAATCCTTGCACCCTAACTTAATTTATACCTAACAATGATCATATATAATGAAACTAGTTTAAGTACAAATACATCAATACCCTTCTTTTTTCCAAGTGAATTTATCCCACAGTAACATTGACCAATTTTTAATTGCATAATTTGCCTAGAATAACTCATATTGGTATTAAATTTCTTATACCTTGTGAAACCCTTCAAATATATGAACTGAGACAAAAAGAATTACCAAAAAAAAAGAATCCAGGTGAGAAATTCAAGTATTACCCGTAAGAACCAGTGCGTATTTAAAATTTCTCAAGGTTTGGTTCCAGCCTTTTTCTTCTTCTTCTTCTCCTTTTGAAATTCCTTTTCTGCGTTTTCTGAAGCAGAACCCTTTTCCCCTTTCCTTTCTTTCGTTTGTGTTAATTTGGTTACAGTTATGGGCTTCGGCCCTTTTAGTGAAATCCTTCTTCTTTATCTTTTCTTTTCTTTTTTTTTTGTTTGTTTTTTTTTAGTTAGTTTCTTATTATTATTCTTATTCTTATTATTATTATTATTATTATTATTATTATTATTATTATTATTATTATTATTATTATTATTATTTTGCTAATGACCAATACACCCTTATTTACAAAAATATAGGGTATTACAATTATCCTCTTAACTAGGTTTAATCAATGATTCAACTAGCCTCTCTCGATTACTAAGAAGAATTAAAGAACTCAACCAACAATATAATGCAAGGATATCACAAGTTATGCCTCTCTCTATTACATGAATTAGTGAATATAGGTACAATAATTAAATCATCCAAAATAATTCAATACATAAAACTAGAGTTATAATCCACAAACAATCATTAATATATCAAACTCATCAAACCCTAAATGGAAACTACTCCATAGATATGGAGCAACTCATCACAAATAAAATTAAAGTATAGGAAAACATAAATTCAATCCAAACTCGTGTCTTGAGTGAGGAACGAATTATGAAATCCTTGTGCTCATGTTCTTCCAACTCCTCCTTATCCCCCTTAGGTCTAAAGTATGTCAAAAAGTCCAAAAAATAACATTTTCCCATGTATTTATACCAAGTAGGGTTGGGCCCAAACGAAATCACCTTTTCCTAGCCGAAATAGGACATTTACTCTGTAAAAGTTGCACAGGCACGCTGCGTGGGCGACGCACCATGCGGGGCATTAGTGGGGAAATACAGAGAGCTAAGTTCTGATAGACAACAGGAAATTGGACACCCACGATGCCCCACATGCCGCGACAGTGGGGATTTCTTAGAGTACAGATCAAACTTGGATTTTTGACGTCCAGACTTGGTCTTCGACCCCCGAACACGATTCAGACTTAATCCCTTTGTCTTTTACTCAGATTTCAAAGCTCCAAATAGCTCAAATTAGCTCCGCAACATCTACATCACTCGGAATCACTCCTACATGGCATAAAATACATAATAAGTGCAAAACACTATCAATTAAAGCTCAAAATGAGTAAAGTGCAGTGAATTAGAGTGGAATAAGTGACTAAAACACGCAATTATAGTATAACATCAATACCCCACACTTAAACCATTGCTCGTCCTCGAGAAATCCAACTACACTTCATATAAACATGACCTTTTTCAACAACTCTAATAACTCATCACACCAAGAATATTTAAAACAGATTAAGTACAATACCGTAACATCCTCGCCTCAAGATTTGACTCAAAAGCACCATGCATTTTTTATAACCCGCTCACTTACTCTAACACAGAGGTCAAGCATTACCTCTCTTTCGTGAATCAAGTGCCCTCGCATAATAATAAAAAGTAGTTCCCCACACAATGAAATTTAAGAACAATTAGGAACTCAAGATAGAAAGAATTCAGTCACTCTCAGAAATAACATTCATATGCCATAAAAGACGTACCATAGGCTTGCCCATAGTGTACTACTCTACTAATCGAGCTCATTCAGTCAAGGATAAGTAGGACTTTAATTGGTTGTAATATAGGCTGCGGGATGGGTAGGATACATTTGGATATAAGAGTGACTACACCTCCCTAAGCACTTTAATGCATACAATTTTCCATTCAAAACCCCACACTTATGTCAAGTCATAACCCACCTTCACATCAATATACATTAATTCCTTACTTCTTTAAGCACAATTACATCAAGTTACCACTATCAAGGAACATTTTTCACAATCATACACTTATTTTTTTTTTCTTTTTCAATTCATGTGGCTCTTTCTTTTTCAAAGCAGTGCACCTTTCTCCTTAGTTCAATAGTTCCACTCAAAAGCCAAACCAACCACCCCACACTTCACTTTTACAAAGTTCATAACAAATTCAAGTACTCACGAGAGGTAAAAGGTTCAAATAGATGGTCAATTTAAACAAATAGGTAAGGCTCTTAATGTGGTTTCCAAAGAAACAAGATTACAGGCTCAAAGGGGTTAACTACGATACATAACAATTAGGTGGGTAAAAGTATATAACTAGCTCAACAAAGAAATGCCTAGATCACTTCCAAGACTGAATAAAACTACCATTTCACTTCGCATAAGACACGAGGAAAGCTCTAGACATCAAATGCAATGCACAGAATACACAAAACGTCACACACACATGTCACATAACTCACTCATAATTGGACTCATCAAGACACTCTAGTCAAAGCAGTTAAGAAAAGTTAAGATCATACACTTTAAGGTGCTTATACAAGAGTCAAAAGCTGAGCCTAAGCGTCAACTCTAAAGCACTTACTGTTCTCAAGGCAAAATAAAGTTAAGAGATATTGCTTTCAATTCAAATTACACCACAAGGTTTCCTACTATTCTACAAAATAAAAACTAACTATACCCGGTTCAAACAAAACTCTTGAAAAAGAACCGTGATACAAAGAAAAATCAAGGGAGAATTATTACACTACCTACAAATGAAAATATATTTGTCTTTTTTCTTTGGACTTTAATCCCTCAAGAAACCTGTCAAATGATATCCATCGTCGGGAAAAATACAAAAAAATCAAAATTTTATAGTTTTCTTTCAATTTCTATCTCTAACTACTAAAACTAAGCAAAAATAAACACTAATATACATACATACATATATACAAATATCCTCCACCCCAGACTTTAAGTTGTGGCATATCCCCATACCACACAATTAAAAAATATAAGGTAAAGGAAATTTCTCTGAATATCTAGTCTAGGTCTGAGTCGAAGTCGGGCTCCATTCCTCGCTTTTGAACTAATGCGCACATCCATGCAAACAACTTCTTCTCAGCCTTCTTGGGTACATCCCACACTTATCTTTCTCACTCATCGCAGCTTTCTCTTTCGAGCCTCACTTTTCACTCAACACTCACAGTTGATTTGTCCTGTTGCGCCCCCTTTGCTACATTCATCTCAAAAGTCACAGTCTCCTCACCCACTCTAAGTATGAATTTTTTCTCGTGTATATCTAATAAAGCTCTATCTGTTTCTAAGAATGGTCTTCATAGGATGAGGGGGACCTCCTTGTTTTCCTTCATATTCACCACTATAAAATTCACAGGAAATACAAACTTATCCACCCGAACTAACACATCTTCCACTATCCCCTTAGGTATCAGAGTCGTTTGGTCTGCCAGCTGCAAGGATATAGGTGCAGACCGTATCTCTCCGATCTCTTTCTCTAGTTTCTTGTAAATAGATAGAGGCATTAGATTAATTGAGGCATCAGAATCACATAAAGACTTATCAAAAGTAATAGAACCTAAAGAGCAAGGTATAGTAAAACTCATTGGATCACCACACTTTTGTGGGAGTTTATTTTTTAATATCGCGCTGCAATGCTCTGTGAGCTTGACCACTAAGGTCTCTTCTATCATCCTCTTCTTTATAAGGATCGCTTTCAAAAATTTAGCATAAAAAGGCATTTGTGAGAGCACTTCTGTGAATGGTAGGTTCACATGAACCTATTTCGGCACATCCAGGAATATCCCAAACTGCTTGTCCGCCTTTTCTCTATTTTGCTTTTGAGGGAAGGGTAAAACAGGCATATACTGGCTCTCCTCAGGTTCCTCCCTTCTTGATTTTTCTTCCTTCTTCTTCTTCTTCTTCTCAGATTTCATCGGGCCTTTCTTATTCTTGTCATCATCACTTTTCAGCTGCTGCCCCCCCCCTCCCCCACCTATTTTTTGCAAGTATCACATCTTTCTGGATCGGGGTAGGATCTTTTAACACTTGCCCACTTTTCAAGGTCACAACATTCAGTGTTTCTTTGGGATTCTTTTCTATATCAGCGGGGAGAGCGCTTAGAACCCTCTCTGATAATATTATTGCAAGTTGCCCAACCTATCTCTCCAGGTTTCGAAAATTGTAGCTCCCCAAAACATTTACTTCCTCAGTTGAGGCTTGACACTCATGAGTAGGGTGTCCTCTTCCATATATATCACAAGCTATGTGAGGCTCATTTTGTATCGAGGCTAAAGTCATATTTCGTATTTCCTTAGCCATAGTATCAAGTTGTACCTGCACAGATGTATTAGCATCCACTTGGTGAACACCAGTTGATCTTCTTCTTTCAGCACTCTCAGAGGGCCACTGATTAGCATCATCAGATAACACATCAAGAATTGTAACTATCTCCTCTAAAGTCTTCTTCATCAACGGGCCTCCAGCTGCATTGCTTAATGTTCTATGCGAGGCCGGTGTCAATCCATCCCAAAAGTCCTGGAGTTGCATCCTGAGTTCAATTCTGTTATATTGACACTTTCGAACAATCTCCTTAAACTTCTCCCATGCTTCAAAAACAGTTTTCATATCTTTCTGGAAAAAGTTATGGATTTCTCTTCTAAACTTGCCCGTTTTAGCTGAGGAGAAATACTTATCAAGGAATTTTTCGGTCATCTCCTCCCATGTTCTAATCAATCCCGTGGGTAAGCTTTGAAGCCACTGCTTTGCATCATCTTTGAGTGTGAATGGGAATGCCCTTAAGTACATTGCATCTTGTGACACACCATTGTATTGAAAGGTGTTCATAATCTCCTCGAAGTTCATCATATGTGTATTTGGATCTTCGTTCATATTCCCTCTGAAGACATAATAATTCTGAAGAGTTTGAAGCAACCCTTGCTTCAATTCGAAATTATTTGCTGCAATTGGAGGTGGTCTCACACTTGATAAGCCTTGATTGTAGACCGATCTAGCATAATCTCTCAATGATCTCCCAGGCATGGGAGCTATATTACTAAACCGGACTGCAACCAAGGGTTGATTTTGAGAAATTCTCCGACCCATCTCTTCTTCATAGATAATCTGTGCATCTCTAATAGCTTCTTTCTCAACATCCCATGCAGCTTTTTCTCGTTGTTGGGATGCCTCTCTTGCACTCAAATCTCCATTATCATCACCGTTTCCAGCCATAGTTTCTTTGGTTGAGGATTGCCTAATCTTTTCTAACATCTCGGTGAGATTTCTTTCCTTCCTCAGCTGTCGCAGTTGTTTTTCTATCTCGATCTCGTATGGTAGCACTTCTTTTGTAGAAGCTCGAGTCATGCACTAATCTAACCTGTAACCTGTGCACAGTCAAAGAACACCAAATGTAAAAAGAGAAAAATAAAATAAAATAAAAAGAAAAATTCCTGAATTATCACTACAAACTATTTCAAACACTATTGATTTCCAATTCTCGAAAACGACACCAAAATTTGATGAGCTTAAAACACACACATTATGCTCGCTAATCAAATATTATATAGTATAATATCGTATCCACGGGGACTGGATTTAAATAGCATTCTCGCAGTTTCTAGATTGGTTGCTATCCAAGATGATCAACAGTTAAGATTTATAAGATGTCTAACTAAAATTAACTAAGAATCTAAATCTATTGACTAATGACAATCGAAACAAGGAATAAGCAAAGAAGGTTATCAATGGGAGAAGATAGGGTTTTGATAGGATAGGTGCAAGATAATTGTTTGGGATCTAACTCTAGATAATTCACTTATAATGTTTAAGGAAGTCTCTCGAATTCACTCAATTATTAGTTCAAACGTTCAACAAAAACTCCTCTCTCGATTAAGTCTTAACCTCACAAGATGAACCAATTTAAGCAGGTGAAGATATGCAAGAATGCGTAGTGGATTGGTCTTAAGGAGAACCGCTCTTGCTTATCCTCCTAACTAGGAAAATCAGTTATTCAACTAGCCTCTTTCGATTATAAAGAAGAATTAATGAACTCAACCAACAATATAATACAAGGATATCACAAGTTATGCCTCTCTCGATTACATGAACTAGTGAATATAGATGCAACAATTAAATTATCCAAAATGATTCAATACATAAAACTAGAGTTATAATCCACAAACGATCATCAATACACCAAATCCATCAAACTCTAGATGGAACTACTCCATAGATATGGAGCAATTCATCTCAAATAAAATTAAAGTATAGGAAAACATAAATTCAATCCAAAATCATGTCTTGAGTGAGGAAGGAATGATGAAATCATTGTGCTCTTGTTCTTTCAACTCCTCCTTAGCCCCCTTAGGTCTAAAGTATGTCAAAAAGTCCAGAAAATAATATTTTCCCATGTATTTATACCAAGTAGGGTTTGGCCCAAATGAAATCACCTTTTCCTAGCCAAAATAGGACATTTACTCACTAAAAATTGCACATGCGCGTCGCGTGGGGCTCCGCGCCATGCGGGGCATTAGTGGGGAAATCCAGAGAGCTAAGTTCTGACAAACAACAGGAAATCGCACACCCGGTGCCCCACGCACCGCGGTAGTGGGGATTTCTCAGAGTACAGATCAAACTTCGATTTTTGACATCCAAACTTGGTCTTCGACCCCCGAACACGATCCCGGCTTAATCCCTTGGGCTTTTACTCAGATTTCAAAGCTCCAAATAGCTCAAATTAGCTCCGCAACATCTACATCACTTAGAATCACTCCTACAAGGCATAAAACACACAATAAGTGCAAAACACTATCAATTAAAGCTCAAAACGAGTAAAGTGCAGTGAATTAGAGTGCAATAAGCGACTAAAACACACAATTATAGCTTACCATCAATACTGATCCACAAGACTCTACTAGATACTTGCTCATGACTTATAGAACCTATGAACCTAGAGCTCTGATACCAACTTTTCAGGACCCAAAATTCAACTAGTCGTGATGGCACCTAACCCAACTCACTAGGTAAGCCATTTAACAATAAACTAATTCAAATGAGATTCATTAAGGGAAATAATGATAATACAACTGAACTTTTATACAACTAATTTTCCAAGGACTGGTAGTACAAATCATGAGCTTCTAAGATTTAGAGTTTACAAAGTTGGTATGAAATAAATACATCATCTGTTTGAAATATACATGAACAGATTCATAATTTTTAAAGCTACCTAGGACAAGAGGCAACTATGACCGAAACATAGGTACATCTTCAATACCAGCTCCCGCCATACACAGCAACATCAGCATCCAAATCTGCACGCAAGGTGCAGAAGTATAGTATGAGTACAACTGACCTCATGTACTCAATAAGTAACAAACCTAACCTTAGGTTGAAAGTAGTAACGAGCCAGGACGAAGGTCAGAGTTCAATACCAATAGCCAACAACAGCTCATAACAATATAATAAAAGTGTTACAAGAATAACTCAGAGATATGATGCTCAACTAGTTCACCATTATGGAAAATAGTCATGCTTTTCAAGTGTAACAATAAAACCCAAATCTTTTACCGAAATCATCAAAATATGAGTAAGTTTGCAAAACTGTGATTTTTCCCAAAACTTTTAACAGGTAAATGTTTCATTATCAGATGGCATGAGGAAGGTACATCTCTATGCCTACACGTCAATGTGTATGTGAAGTCATGAATGACGCAATACTGTACAACATGAGGAAAATGCATCTCTATGCATGTATTTCAAGTTTGCATGTCGAATGCAATGCAACACAGTGATAAAACCATATGCATACTCTCATAGTCCTCCCAGTCACTCAGTCCTCATAGTCACTCAGTCATCGCAGTCACTCAGTCCTCACGGTCACTCAATCCTCCCAATCACTCGGCACTCGCTCTCGACACTCGCACTCCCACTCCCACTCCCATAGGCACTGTACAGGGCAGATCCAGCCTAAAGAAGTAATAGCAACTGCGCTCACTGTGGGTGTGCAGACTCCGGAGGGGCAGATCCAGCCCAAGCGCTATAATAAGCCAATTAAGGCATAAATCAATAATACTTACTGTGGCGTGCAGCCCGATCCCATCATGAATCAATAATACATGTTGCAGCATGTAGCCCGATCCCATAAATATCACTAACAAACAGGCCCTCGGCCTCACTCAGTCATCAATCTCTCCAGTCTCTCGGGCTAGCAATGTTATGCAAATTATCCCAAAAATGATGATATGATGTATCAATAAATGGCAACAGAGACTAAGATACGATATGCAAATGAATGAGTATGACTGAGTATATAACTGCAATTTAAGCAAATAACTCAACAACAGATATGACCTCAACGGGTCCCAACAGAATAAGCATATAGCCTAAATATGATTTCTAACATGGATCACACCTCAATCACTCTAGCACGTAGAGACCTCATGGATAAAAACAAGATCAGGTAACCACTCCGTACCACATAAACAGCCGAGTCAAAATTCATACGGTTCACGCCCACACGCCCGTCACCTTGCATGTGCATCACCTCACACCAAACACATAACACATATGTTCAAGGATGCATACCCTCAGCACCAAGTTTAGAAGTGTTACTTACCTCGAACAAGCCGAATACAATACAGAGCAAGTCAAACAATACTCTAGAAATGCCATCTCGCGCTCATCAACCTCTGAATGGCTCGAAACTAGCCAAAACCAACTCAAATACTTCAAATAATGCCTAACAATTCCAAATAATAAAGGTCGAATCTTAATTAAAAGCCCAAAGTCCACAAAAAATTCAAACCTGGGTCTACACCTCGGAACCCGACGAAACTCATAAAATTCGACAACCCATCCAATTACGAGTCCAACCATACTAGTTTCACTCAAATCCGAATCCAAATCGATGTTCAAAACTCAAGAATTCACTCTATGAAAAAATGCCCAAAACCGAGCTCCAAGTCTCAAGAATGTGAATAAAAAGACCAACCCTCAAAATTATAGGTTCTTTCCAGCACTGTTCGCATATGCGAAGAAAATAGCCGCTTCTGCGACAACATTTACCCTTTTGCGACCATAACTAGCTAGCCGACCCCTCGCACCTGCAGATATTTTTTCCGCTTTTGCGACATCCTAGGTGTGAGCTCCTCTTTGCTCATGCGCATGACCTCGCTTATGCGCCCATGACAATCGCTTCTGCAAAGTCGCAGGTGCGACTTAAATGATCTCAACCTCGCCCGAAACTCATCCGAGCCACTCGGGACCCCGTCCGAATATACCAACAAGCCCCATAACATAACACGGGCCTACTCGAGACCTTAAATCACACTTAACAACATCGAAACGACGAATCACACCTCAATTAAAACTTAATGAACTTTAAATTTTCCACTTCCAAATCTCATGCCGAAACATATCAAATCAATCCGGAATAAAATCCAAAATTTGTACACAAGTGTCAAATGACATAACGAAGCTATTCAAATTTTCGGAACCATAATTTGAATTTGATATCTTCAAAGTCAACTCTCAGTCAAACTTATGAACTTTCTAAGCCTTCAAATTTTCAACTTTCGTCAATTAGCGTCGAAATCTTCTAGAAATATCCAAATGCAAATTGGAGGCATACGCCTGAGTCAAAAATCACCATCCGTACCTAACGAAACCATCAAAACTCCAATCCGAGGTTAAATACTAAAAAGTCAAACTCGGTCAACTCTTCCCACTTTAAAGCTTCAATCATGAATTCATTCTTCCAAATCGATTCTGAATAACTTGAAAACCAAAACTGATGATCCACACAAGTCATAATACATCATACGATGCTTCCCAAGGCTTCAAATAACTGAACGGGATACAAATACTCAAAACGACCGGCTGGGTCGTTACATTTCGTCGCATTTGCGAAGGTGGAATCTTTGCATTTGCGATCATTTCATCACGTTTGTGACTTCTATAGCTCTGAGGCAGAGTTCATATTTGTGATCCTTGTTTCGCATTTATAAACATAACTTCACAATTGCGACATTTGTAGCTAGGTAAAAAAGGGGGAAATCGGGACTTAGCTCATTTTACACAATTTCTCAACCCTAAACACTCTAGAGGCAATTTTCCAAGAGACTTTTCTTCTCAAATTCATTGGTAAGTGACTTTAATCACTTTTCATGAGATTTCAATTTCAAATATAGGATTTTCATGATAGAAATTAGGGATTTGGGTAGAAATTAAGAATTTTGTAAAATTGAGATTTATACCTCAAATTGAGGTCGGATTTCGAAATAAATTACATAACCGAACTTGGGGTGAATGGGTAATCAAGTTTTGGTCCGAACCTCGAGTTTTGACCAAGCAAGCTTGGGGTTGACTTTTGTTGATTTTTTAAAAAATGATCAAAATTGAACCTCTTTCATTGATAGGTAGTTTCTAAAGCTTATTTTTGAATCGTTTGATCGATAATTTGCTAGATTTTGTTGGTTTGGAGGCTTGTTAAATAGGCAAAGCCATGGTTGATTGATTTCTTTGATTGCGGAGTGAGGTAATTATCGTGGTTAACCTTGACTTGAGGGATTAGGACTTGTTGGTCTATTTGCTACATGTTTTATATGTGGGGACAATGTATATGTGAGGTGATGAGTACCTATGCATTGTTATTGGGTTAAAGCATGCGGGTGGAAATTATTTCCTTATATTATATTGTTTCGTTAATTATGTTATCTATGCTTAGGCTAGAATGTTACCTCTTTAATTATTCATTTCGTATTTATTGTTTATTTAAAGATGTTGAATATTTTGGATACTGAGGTTTGATATCATGGCACCATATTTGATGTTAAATCAATCCCCGAATTGTTTATTAATCGAATTTATATTATTATATGGTAAGGAAGAGAGTAAAAGCACGAAGGGTGATGCCGTGCCATTTTATTCATATTATTACATGGTGAGAATGAGAGTAAAAGCACGAAGGGTGATGTCGTGCGATTTTATTCATATTATTACATGGTGAGGGTGAGAGTAAAAACACGAAGGGTGATTCTGTGCCATTTTATTTATATTATTACATGGTGAGAATGAGAGTAAAAGCACGAAGGGTGATGCCGTGCCATTTCATTCATATTATTACATGGCGAGGATGAGAGTAAAAGCACGAAGGGTGATGTTGTGCCATTTTCATATCATTATTCTGATTGAATTCTGGTTTTGGCAAATTACTTGATTATTTCGTGTCTTCATACTTGTCGTATCCATTACATCTTTTCCTTTTCACACGTCCTCTCCCAGTTAGTATTTATCATTTTATTATTATTATTTTGCTTTATATACACTTATACATGTTTATTTTACGTAGGTGTCTTGTCATAGCCTCGTCACTTTCTCGTTGAGGTTAGGATCGACATTTACATAGTACATTGGGTCGGTTGTACTCATACTACACTTGTTCACTTCTTGTGCAGATATTGGTGATGATCCTAGCGGTGCCTAGTAGATTTTTGCTCGGATCCAGTCGCATTTGGAGACTTGAGGTATAGCTGCAAAGCGTCTGCAGCCCTGAAGTCCCCTTCCCTTCTATCTTTACTCTTTTACTGAGTTTCAAAATAGTTGTACTTTGTTCAGACCTTATTTATAGCACTCTAGATGCTCATATATTCGTGATTCCAGGTTCTGGGATATGTTTAGCTTTTGTTGTCAGGTGTTATATTATTCTACTTTAGACTTTTATCGTTATTATTGTTAACAAGTGATTTCAAATTTGTAAAATGGTTAAGTAATCTAGCTTACATTGTCTTGCCTATCAAGTGAAATGTTAGGCGCCATCACGGTCCCAAAGGTGGGAATTCCGGGTCGTGACAAGTTTGTATCAGAGTACTAGGTTGCTTAGGTCTCATGAGTCATGAGCAAGCTTAGTAGAGACTTGAGGATCGGTACGGAGACGTCTGTACTTATCTTCTAGAGGCCATGGAGTATTAAGGAAAAAAATTCACATCTTTCCTTCCCCTATCGTGAAATTTTATTCTATCATTGATGTTTGAATCATTCCATTCTTGTACTCTCACAGATGGTGAGAACACGCACATCATCTACAGCCGGGCGGGAGCCGGAGTGGACCAGCTCAGGTCTCGGAGGGATTTATAGTCGCTTCTGTGTTTTTGGACGCTCTAGTTTGTTTAGTGGGCCTTATGAATAGTGTGGCATAGACCGGTGCATTTTCGGTGGCACCAGCCGTCTCTCGGGCTGGGGGAGGAGCCCAGACTCCCGCTACTCATACTTCGGAGAAGATTTCTCCCATATATAAGATACCAGCAGTCCAGCCAGTTGGGGTAGTTCAGCCGGCTGTTGCTGCACAGACCAGGGAGAGGCCCGCGAGGTTTGCTGAGGGATTGATAAGATTGGATAAGTTCACAAAGCTCTTCCCTATTCACTTCAGTAGTGCACCTTCTGAGGACCCACATGATTACTTAGATTTTTGCCACGAGGTGTTGCGCAACATGGGTATTGTTGAGACTAATGGGGCCAACTTTGCAGTGTTCCAGATGACCGATTCTGCCAAGAGATGGTAGCGGGATTACGTGCTGATCAGACCAGCTGGTTCACCTTCACTTACCTGATCAGATTTCGTAACTATTTCTGGAGAAGTTTATTCCTTTCAATCTGAGAGAGGAGTATCACAAGGAGTTTGAGCGCCTTCATCAGGGTAGCATGACTGTTATCAAGTATGAGACACGATTTGTGGACCTAGCTCGTCATGCAGTTATTTTACTCCCTACTGAGAGAGAGAGAGAGAGAGAGAGAGAGAGAGAGAGAGCAGGGGTGCTTATCGGGTGGATCGGGCGATAATTAAGCTTAACGGTTCAGCTTATCGGTTATCGAATTATAATGTAGTAATCCGTTATCCATCCAATAAAATAACGGACGGATTGGTATCGGATTAACAATTATCGGGTGGTTTATCGGCTAAACCAAATAGAACATTTTTGAATAATCCTAGTCTTGTGAATACCAAACAACCAAACCTGATAAAGTGACTTGACTCCCTTGTTAGTATGTACTGCACTTTCGTTTACCAGGCTTGTTAATATTTATTGCTATATGATAGAATTTGTTAACACTTTGTAGTTTGTACTACACTACTGCACTTATTATAGGTATTTCTTTTGGTTGCATAGCTAACCATTTCATGTCAAAAAAAGGAAAGACTGAAAACTGGTCAAATTTATTGAAAACTTATATACAATCAAGCATGTTCATCTAGGTGGTGTGTTTATACATAAATCCTTTTGTAGTCTTCAGAAGAGGTAGATACACACATAGTTAATAGGCATAACTAAGGATATGTATATGTAAATATAAAGATTAATAACAGGTTAACGGTTTATCCAATAAGAAAATTGAGTAATCCACCCCCAAACTGTTAAGCCGTTAATTATAAAATCTCAATACATTCACCAATTATTACCTCGATAACCTGATACCAATAAGCCATCGATTCGATTCCCTTAACGATTATGGTTCGATTTTGAATAGTCTTAAGAGAGAGAGAGAGAGAGAGAGGGAGAGAGAGAGAGAGAGAGAGAGAGAGAGAGAGAGAGAGAGAGAGAGAGAGAGAGGAGATTCATTGATGGACTTACTTTCAGTATTAGGCTACAAATGGCCAAGGAGACCGGAGATGATATTTCTTTTCAGAGGGCCGTTAAGATTGCTAGGCGAATCGAGATGGTTTGTGGTCAAGAGAGAGGAGCGGTATCAGATAAGAGGCCTCATCATTTTGGTGGTTTCAGTAGTGCCTCATCTGGAGGAAGGGGTACTTTTGGTAGAGGCCATCCTCCCATGCTGTTTCAATCAGCACTTCAGGCATCCCACGGTGCTTCAAGTATTCGTGGTCCTTATGTATCTCATCTTGAGCAGTTAGCTTACAGTGCACCTCCGATCCAGAGTTATCAGGGTGGTTATCTCCTTGTGATGGCGTAGGAGAAAACCAGCTACCAGATATCAGCAACTCCTCAAGCCCAAAACATGGTCCGGTGACCATCCGAAACACCCTTGGGGCCCCTCGGGACCCCATCCAAACACACCAACCAGTCCTAAAATACGATACGAACTTACTCGAACTTTCAAATCACATCAAACAATGCAAAACCACGAATCACACATCACCAAGCCTAATGAAACTAATGGACGTTCAATTTCTAAAACCAAATGTCGAACCATACCAACTCAACTCCAAATGACCTCAAATTTTGCACATCAGTCACAAATGACACAACAGACCTATTCCAACTCCCGAAATCGTAATTCGAACCCGGTATCAACAAATTTAACTCTCGGTCAAACCTCTCAACCTTCCAAACCTTCAACTTTTTAATTTTCGCCAATTCAAGCCAAAACAACTTACGGACCTCCAAATCAATATTCGGACATACCCTCAAGTCCAAATTCCAGTAAACTCTTTCAACTTAAGCTTTCAACCTTGGAATTAAGTGTCTCAATTCACTGCGAAACATCCCCGAAACCAAACCAACCACCTCAGCAAGTCAGATAACAACCAACGAGCATAGAAGAAGCAATAAATAGGGGAACAGAGCTACAATATACAATATACAAGACGATCGGACAGGTCGTTATAAAATAACAACATAAATCCTTGACGAGTAAAAATTTCTTGAATCAATTCAATCTCGAATCCCACTATTAACGAAGGCTTTCCAGGTTAAACTCCTGACGCAGTTAATGCTGAAAAGACCTTAATATTGCAAATCCGTATATATATATATATATATATATATATATATGGTGTTAACGAGCAATGCTTTTCTAATATATATAGTAGTGAGGTCAGCACAACCCACGTATTCCTGTTTAGGATGAAATAAATAAATAAAGTAATAATAACAATTTTTAATCACTAATTCGTGGTAACATAGTTTTCTTAAATAAATAAAAAACGATTGAAGATTTCAGTATTTGAAAAGTTCCTGCTTTTTTTGATGGCCAGTTCCAAGAATCTTCTATGTCTATTCTTTGTTGTTCTGGTAACTTCATTCATTCATAGGTTTTTTCTATTATTGACATTTGGAAGTGCATGGTTTGGTGATTGGTAGAGTAGAAAAGATTCTAACACAGAGAGAAAGAATCCATGCCCACTTGACACTTGTAGCGTCCCTGTGAAAGCGAAATGCCACGGACAGTCCTTTGATTTTCCTGTTCAGCCAATTTATTGGTCAACAAGTTGTTTGCCAAATTTTCAACCTGAACCTTCCCCAAAGAAAATAAATGAGTTTGGCTTCACAGTTTTCTAATTGTTAGTATTTATGTTTAACGAGCTAAAATGAGATTTGTTGGGAGCTCAAATATTGTATAACAATTAGTACAAAGGTGCAATCTTTTCCCTCAAGGCCATAGATAATCATGTTATGTTAAAAAAAAAGTAAATATTTAATTAATTGGAAATGTGAAAGAACATCTTATTCATGATAGAAAAAGGACTTGGTCAATTGTCTGGTAAGAAAAATAATTCAAATGTCAACTATATATATTAAATGGTTATGGATTTAGAGGGGGAAAATTACATATGACTATGACCTCCGATCCGTTAGGTTATTTATCTTTTGTAATGACTTGTTTCAATACATTTCTTACATATGTACCTTACTAATTTCCAAACTCAGCAATCCATGTATATATGCTGAAATTATACAAAGGGCTTGAACTGGCTTATACAGAGTTTATTTCCTCTTATAGTAAACAGAATCTCAAGCACTAATTTATCAAATTAATTAATTCACCTACACAAACTGCATCATATACATATACTCATAATTGTTCAATGGTTGCAGATTTTCTGCTCAGCTTGGGAAATCAAAAGCATTACTTGGAATGGAAGTGGAAATTGTTTTTTTGGAATATTGCAATCCCTTTATCGGTTTTATTTCATTATCGCAAAGACCTCTACGGAACTATATCTTTTTGATTAGTTCCTGTTTGTATTGAACTACTTTAATTCCTTTACTGCTTTCAATAATATGCACTTCTTTATTCAAAAATAAATAAATAAATATTTTCTAACGGTTCGAACTAAAATGAACTTGAATAAAATTTAACTTATTAGACACAATTACCATAATAACATTGGTATTACCCAAGTGCGAAATTTTAAATTCACCCTTACTGTTCTAAGGTATGTAAAAGATTAGTATTAGTATTGACTTGTGTTTCTGCGCTGAAATAGTAGGCTCAAACTCTTTCAAAGACATTGCTATCAATTTACACTTTATTTTATCTCAGCTAACATTTTTTTCACTTTTGACAAGCGTGGTTTGCTCTAGTGGTGAGCACCCTCCACTTTCAAAAAAGAGGTTGTGAGTTCGAGTCACCCCAAGAGCAAGGTGGGGAGTTCTTGGAGGGAGGGAGCCGAGGGTCTATCGGAAACAGACTCTCTACCCCAGGGTAGGGGTAAAGTCTGCGTACACACTACCCTTCCCGACCCCACTAGTAAAATTATACTGAGTTGTTGTTAGTTGTCGTTGTTGTAACATTTTTTCACTTTACTTGATCTTCCGTGCCTTTATTAGTTTGATTCTTCAATTATTTAATATCAAGAAATATGCATCTGTTAGGTTGTAGTAACCAGGTTAATAGAACTCGTATATAAAACTTTTAAGAAAGAATGAATAGTTTAGACGCTCGAGTTTTGGCAGCACCTTTTTACATGTTTATTTGGATTTGGCTTCTTATATATCTCACCTACCCATTGATAATAGAATAATGGCTGGCAAAGTTGAGTAGTAACTTTCTAATACAGGGTCAAACCGGCCAATAGCACATACTAATAGTATATAGAGAAATTTATTTACAAAAGACTTCTTCAAGAAAAGAATGGTAAGTGGGATAATTGAAGAAACTAACAGGAAACAGAGGGCAAAAAGAAAGAAAAGAGAAATGAAAAAAAGAAGAAAACGGTGGTTGGTGCACAAACCCTTGATCTTTGTATACCTATATAAACCCCAGATATATGAACAAAATTAAATCAGCAGTTGGTTTTCCATTCTAAGCAAACAAAAAGAAAACTTTGTGCTCCAAGAGAATATATATAATGGGTAGCCTCTCATTTGAAAAGGTACTGTTCATTACTTGCATAAACTTCATCACTATCTTCTTCTTACCATTACAAACAACTCACCTAGTTTAGTCCAAAAGCTATTTTTGCAATCCCTTCCCAAAGTTTTTTTAAAAAAAAAAAACAAGTTATGTCTTCTTATAAATACTAGAGATTGTGCATTGAGCTAGCTATTATTTTCATTCATACTCGTCTAACACCTAGCTAAAAGAACAATGCATTTACGGAAATTAAGTTATTGAATTGTGTAACCATATATGTTGTTTAAAAACTTAAGTTGTCATACTGATACGATGATGCTTGACAGGACTTTGAGGTATCGGCAATAACACCGCCAAGTTTGTTTCCGAATGGCGACAACAAGAGACAGAAGTTGGAGCCACCTGGGCCAAGGAAGAATCTGCAACTTGCTGTGACGGAGCCAGGCTTCGGAAGTGACGGCCCTTCCTTGGACTCTATCTTGGTCAATTATTTAGACACACTTACTCAGCGAGTCAATTTTCATATAGGTAATTACTAATACTATTATTTCTATCCCCTAATCAGCCTAATTCCCACTCAATGACTAAATGAGTTCTTTTCTTATTAATTAGGTTATCCGGTGAACATTTGTTACCATCATTATGCCACTTTAGCACCACTTTTGCAATTCCACCTTAATAATTGTGGTGACCCTTTCATTGACAACACTGTGGATTTCCATTCAAAAGACTTTGAAATGGCAGTTTTGGATTGGTTTGCTAATCTATGGGAAATTGAGAAAGATCAATATTGGGGCTATGTTACCAATGGTGGCACTGAAGGCAATCTCCATGGCATTTTATTAGGGTAAGTGTTAGCATCCAGGCTATTATATAACAAAGAAAGTACAATATTGTAAATTATACTCCATTGTTTCAATGCACTCATACTTCATTCTTCACATTGTTTAATTTATGCAGGAGAGAGCTACTTCCTGATGGAATATTATACGCGTCAAAAGACTCTCACTATTCGGTATTCAAAGCTGCAAGAATGTACAGAATGGATTCGGAAACGATCAACACATCAGTAAATGGGGAGATGGATTATTCAGATCTAAGAACAAAGTTGCTTCAAAATAAGGACAAACCAGCAATTATAAATGTTACGATTGGTATATATTTATTCCATCCTCTATCCGTTTTCTGTTTCTTTTTTCTTTTCTTCATTAGTCTTCTTACAATTAATATTTTCCTAATTTATGGTCCTTTTTCATTGTAGGAACTACCTTCAAAGGAGCTGTTGATGACCTAGATATTATTCTTCAAACACTCAAAGATTGTGGCTATTCACAAGATATGTTTTACATCCATTGTGATGCAGCATTATGTGGGCTTATTGTCCCATTTATAAACAATGTGAGTTTTGCTTCTTACTTAATTATGTCGAATTCTCAAGTAATATGCAGATCGGCATTCTGATTATTCTTTATGCAATTTGACAACAGATGATAAGCTTCAAAAAGCCAATTGGAAGCGTGACGATTTCTGGTCACAAGTTCTTGGGATGTCCAATGCCTTGTGGTGTCCAAATAACAAGAAAGAGCTATATCAATAACCTCTCAAGAAATGTGGAGTACATCGCATCTGTAGATGCCACAATTTCTGGAAGTCGTAACGGTTTAACTCCAATTTTCCTGTGGTATAGTTTGAGCGCTAAAGGTCAAATTGGCCTACAAAAAGATGTTAAAAGATGCCTCGACAATGCCATATATTTGAAAGATCGTCTTCAGCAAGCAGGGATAAGTGTCATGCTAAATGAACTTAGCATCATAGTTGTACTTGAGAGGCCTCGTGACCATGAATTTGTCCGTCGTTGGCAACTTTCATGCATGAAAGATATGGCACATGTTATTGTAATGCCAGATATCACCAGGGAAACACTGGACAATTTCGTCAATGATCTAGTGCAACAAAGAAAATTGTGGTACCAACATGGAAGAGTTACAACCCCCTGTATTGCAGATGATATTGGTGCTCAAAATTGCTCATGCTCTTATCATAAAATTGACTACATTATTTCTTAAAAGACAAGATCAACTTGAACGTGGATTGCAATTATAGAGCTCTAAATTTGTTGCCATCGCAAGTATGTCTTCCATAGACATGGCATTTTGTAATTCTTTATTTCCAAATTCAAATTGAATTGTAGAGTACTATCGCACAACATGATCGAAACATTCTTTAATAAAATTTGGGTACATTCTTTTATGATCTTTCTGTAACATCAAGTTACTGTTAATTTTGTGAATGAAATAAGATCATTATTGGAATACTACTGCAACACCATCAATATCTTTTCCTTATAGCAATTTTATGATCTCTACACATAAGATATATAAAGGTGAGGCTGCATGTTTCAGTATTTTATTTGTTTATTTATAAAAGTTATTTTTCACCACCGGTTATACCCTATATATGATGGTAGCATAGAGAACCATTTATATCGGCTATCATCGAAAAATATTCCAATGCACGAAAAGTAAAGAGCTTAATTAGAAGTAAATTACTGAAGAAAATATTAAAAATTTTATCGGTTAGCAGACTGAAATCCATAAAAGTACATTCTTAGATTCCAACGAGGGAGATTCTAGCTTTTATTTTTTAATTGATTTCGCCGTACAAGTATACAACCTTGTAACAAAAGGGAGGTTGTGCTTCATCACATACCTCCGGGTTAAAGAATTGACATGCCCTTTTGTTTTTGGTAAGTAAAGTAATGACATGCCCATTAACATGATAAAAGTCAAGTTTTTTTTAAAAAGAATTTACCCTATTTTGTTCCCTTGGTGACTCAAACTGTCAAACCTACCACCTAACTCAGAATGGAGATAGAAGAGGGTGGTCTTGTCACCAAAAACCTTACCTCTTGAACAATCTTCTCTTGTCATAAAATACAAGTACACTCTTCACAAAAATATACTCATTCTCCTACTACTTACAAGCTATATGTACCGATCAATCACCGTATGTAGAAATGAGTTCGAATTTCCCAAAATCAAATAAAATGCTTCCCACCACCAATGTGGCACTCAGCCCTTTTTTGTTTGTTCCAGTGATGGACGTTCTGGCGCGCCACATCCAAGGAGAGGTGCCGTGGTGCATGCTATTTGAAGATGATATTGTACTGATTAACGAGATGTGAGACGGTGTGAACGTGCAATTAGAGGTATGGAGGCAGACCCTGAAATCTAAATATTTCAAGTTGAGCAAGACTAAGACAGAATACTTGGAGTGTATAAAGTTCAGCGGCGAGACTCAAGGAGGAGAAGGAGAGGTGAGGCTGGACTCGCAGGTCATCCCTAGGAGAGGTAGTTTTAAGTATCTTGGATCTATTATTCAGGGGGATGGGGAGATTGATGAAGATGTCACACATCGTATTGGGGCAGGATGGATGAAATAAAGACTCGCTTCCAGTATTTTGTGTGACAAGAAGGTGCCACCGAAACTTAAGGGTAAATTCTACAGAGTGGTGGTCAGACCAACGATGTTGTATGGGGCTAAGTGTTGGCCAGTCAAGATTGCTTATATCCAGAAGATGAAGGTAGCAGAGATGAGGATGTTGAGATGGATGTGCGGGCATACCAGGTTAGATAGGATCAAAAATGAGGTTATTCGCGACAAGGTGGGTGTGGCCCCTATTGAGGACAAAATACGAAAAGTGCGGCTTAGGTGGTTTGGTCATTATGAGGAGGAGGAGTACAGATGCACCGGTGAGGAGGCGTGAGAGGTTGACATTGGAGGACCTATAGAGAGGTAAAAGTAGGCCAAAGAAGAGGTGGGGAGAGGTGATTAGGCAAGAAATAGCGCAACTTCAGCTGACCGAGGACATGACCCTTGATAGGAAGATATGGAGGTTGACGATTAGGGTTGTAGAGTAGGTAGTCTAGAGTATTTATAACAGTAGTATTGGCACGCAGTCTCACTTTCTGTTGGTAGTAGGTTTTTATGACTAACCGTTATTTTCTTCTATTGTTGATCACCTTACTGTCTTGTTGTTTTTTATTCTGCTTTTATATGGCTTTTTGGTACTGTCTCTTCTTGTGTATATTTTTATTAATGTGGTACTTATGCTTTCCTTAGCCGAGGATCTATTGAAAACAACCTCTCTATGCTCACAAGGTAGAGGTAATGTCTGCGTACACACTACCTTCCCCAAACCACACAGTATGAGATACTACTAGGTATGTTATTGTTGTTGTTGTTGTAGTTATATATATTTCTCCTTTTATTTTCAATCTAAATTATTGGATTCACTTGTTACCAAAAAACAAATGTAGTTTATGGATTAAAAGCCAAAAAGATAGTATTAAACATATGGTAGTTTATGGACATGACCCTTGATAGGAAGATATAGAGGTCGAGGATTAGAGTAGTAGAGTAGGTAGTCTAGATTGTTTATAAGAGTAGTATTGGCACTATTTTCATTAATATGGTGCTTATATTTTCCTGAGCCGAGGATCTATCGGAAACAATCTCTCTATGCTCACAAGGTAAGGGTAATGTCTGCGTACACACTACCCTCCCCAGACCACACAGTATGAGATATTACTAGGTATGTTATTGTTATTGTTGTTGTAGTTATATATGTTTCTCCTTTTATTTTCAATCTAAATTATTGGATTCACTTGTTACGAAAAAAAATGTAGTTTATGGATTAAAAGCCAAAAAGATGGTATTAAGCATATGATAGCTCTAAATTACAAAAAAATTTACTCCTTATCTGTGCGTCACCAATGGCAATTCAGCAAAAAAACTATATGTACAAATAAATATTTTATTGCTAAACCTATGCATTGGGCACTATTTTTCTGCATAAAGATCTCTTAATTACCCGCTTTTCTAATAGTGAGGTTAGCATAATTGACCCACATGTTCCTGTTAATAAATAACTATTCTCTCTCTTTCAATTTATGTGAACTCATTTGACTAGGCACGAAGTTTAAGAAAAGAGAGAAGACTTTTGAACTTGCAGTGTAAGATGAGACACATTTATTTTGTGAGCACCAAATATTCTGCAGTCCGCAATAAAATCTGCGGCCGCATGCACAATTTTGCGGACCTCAAAACAAAAGGAAAACTGAGCCCCCATGTAACAGAGTGCGGACCGCACTCACTTCCCCTTCCATTGGAAAACATTGAACAGTATAAGTAGAGAGGCTAGGGAAATGTTCCCCTTTTCCTTCTCTGAACTCATACCTTGTACAAATTTGAAATTTCATCTTAAATTGTCTGTGTATATGCCTAGCAACTATTGATCACTCATCTCTTACACTCATTCATATCTGGTATGTTTCTTAATCTTGTTAATTTCTTTTAATTTTTAGATTTTTAGTAAAAACTTAGACCATTTGTCTGTTGAGTCTAATTGAATAACCATGTGGGGTAAATCTGTAGTGAGTAGCCTGAAAAATGCTCTAGGGGGAATGGGTCAATATATTTTCATGCTTAGATGTTGTTTCCATGGAAGAGTTACACCCTCCTGTATTGCAGATGATATTGGTGCTCAAAATTGCTCATGCTCTTATCATAAAATTGACTATATTATTTCTTAAAAGACAAGATCAACTTGAACTTGTATTGCATAAACATGGCATTTTGTAATTCTTTATTTCCAACTTCAAATTGAATTGTAGAGTACTACTGCACAACATAATTGAAACATTCTTTAATAAAGTTTGGGTACATTCTTTTACGATCTTCGTGTAACATCAAGTTACTGTTAATTTTGTGAATGAAATAAGATCATTATTGGAATACTACTATATTAGACCTACCTTATCTTTCAGACATACCCTCGGTGCTATAGCTAACTAGATTTAGTTTAGGACTCTTCTATATTTACTCTGAGTTATTGTATTTACTTAGAACTCTCAATTGGTTTAGGACTCTTGTATTATATATGATGTATCATTGTATGAGAAGAAACAGAGCGCTTCAGTTGAAATACTTACCAAAAGCATGTTCTAATATGGTATCAGAAGCCAATTCAGACTCCTCTTCAACCTCTTCTCTTACAACCAATGTTGTGCACTCTGCAACAGTTCCAACCATATCTTCTTCTCCCTCTTTCAACTCTCTTAACTATGTCCATCACTTTATATCGATCAAACTTACTTTCACCAATTACTTATTTTGGAAAATGCAATTGTTGTCGTTCTTGCGAGGTCAGAATCTTCATGGCTTCATTGACGGATCAAAGCCATGCCCACCTTCATTCCTTCCTATTGAAAGTTCGAAAACAGTTAAACCCAACCCAGAATACACCACTTGGATCCAACAAGAACAAATTATCATGAGTCTCCTTATATTTTCTCTTTTAGAAGAAACCATAACTATTATCATTGGGTTGAACACTTCCAAAGAAATTTGGGATGCCTTGGAAGCAGCCTTTTCTTCTCCTTCTAATACTAGAGTCTTAATCTCCATATTGTCACGACCCAAACCGTAGGGCCGCAACGGGCACCCGGTGCCTAACTCCACCGAGTACCAACGTAACATATCCTTCTTATTATACTATCATGGGTAAATGAATCGGAGAGGCCATCATGAGATAACTAGAATTAAACATAAGAGAATACTCGACATGGGATGACCCAACATGATATAGAAGCTTATGCATGCGACATACGGACCTATAAGGCCGACATGATCATTTGTATACTCAAAACATACGCCAACAAGTCCATACAAGTATCCATATACATGACATTTATCTACAAGCCTCTACGAGTATATAAAAGTCATAAAGTTCGAGATATGGTCCCGCCATACCAATCAATACATGTCCAAATTATACTGACCAGATAGGCAACTCCGGAGCAAGTGGAGTGTACCAACATCTTCCACTGAGCTAATAGCCTACTAGGAGGACTCTCAAAATGTCTATCGGGACCTGCGGGCATGAAACGCAGCATCCCCATACAAAGGGACGTCAGTACAAATGAAGTACCGAGTATGTAAGGCATGACAATAGTATATAAAAGACATGAAAGAAACATGGAGTAAAGAACTCAACCTGTAATTCTGAATAGCTCTATGAATCATGAAAAATTTATAATGTCATGCATGTGCGTATAAATGCCATACCATGGATAAGTATATGCGTACATAACATCATCAAGCCTCTCAGAGTATCCCATCATATCATCTCAGCCACTGTGGGCGAAATCATCAACGTATACCAGTTGATCAGGTGGTGATGCATATATAATGACATAACATTTTCTCATATCCCATATACATATAATATACGTGTATATAATGCCATCTGATCATGGGTCATTGTACATGTATAAATGAATGCAATGCATAATGAAGTAAGTCAATAAGATTTCTCGGAATGTCATAAGATTAATATGCCTTCGGATAAACTTTAGCAACGTATTTTTCTTATACCCATGAACAAAATATATAATAATAGGACACATGGGGAATCAGGAACATAAGAACCCCTAGTACTTCTATGAATAGAGTCATTTATGAAAGTTCCGCGTTTGCACGTTTTGTTTGTATCATATGGATCATGCCAAAAGGAAAGAATGGATAGCCTTAACATACCTTAACTCCATTGATTCCTTAATACCTTCTAAGCAATTCTTCAAACAACTCAACTCAATCTACCATAGCATAAGGAGATTCTAAATCAGTGTTGAGTAAAGACAACTTAAACTAGTAGCTCGTTTATGTAAATTTGGGAAGCATCTCCCCTGTAATAAGAGCCTCCTCCAATACCATATACCAACAACAATGACCAGAGAAATCCAGCAATACGTAATTATCAATAACAAGACACCATATAACAACAACAAGTCACAACTACTTCACGCTGATCAGGTAGTGTACATAATGGATAAGTATATGCGTACATAACATCATCAAGCCTCTGAGAGCATCCCATCATATCATCTCAGCCACTGTGGGCGAAATCATCAACGTATACTAGCTGATCAGGTGGTGATGCATATATAATGACATAACATTTTTTCATATCCCATACACATATAATATACGTTTATATAATGCCATCTGATCATGGGTCATTGTACATGTATAAATGAATGCAATGCATAATGAAGTAAGTCAATAAGATTTCTCGGAATGTCATAAGATTAATATGCCTTCGGATAAACTTTAGCAACGTATTTTTCTTATACCCATGAATAAAATATATAATAATAGGACACACGGGGAATCACGAACATAAGCACCCCTAGTACTTCTATGAATAGAGTCATTTATGAAAGTTCCGCGTTTGCATGTTTTGTTTGTATCATATGGATCATGCCAAAAGGAAAGAATGGATAGCCTTAACATACCTTAACTCCATTGAGTCCTTAATACCTTCTAAGCAATTCTTCAAACAACTCAATTCAATCTACCATAGCATAAGGAGATTCTAAATCAGTGTTGAGTAAAGGCTAAGTCCGCACTTAAACTTGTAGCTCATTTATGTAAATTTGGGAAGCATCTCCCCTGTAATAAGAGCCTCCTCCAATATCATATACCAACAACAATGACCAGAGAAATCCAGCAATACGTAATTATCAATAACAAGACACCATATAACAACAATAAGTCATAACTACTTCACGACGAGCTACAAGCCCAATTGGAATCCGTATACCCCATATCACCCCTTATAGACTTCTTAATTTAACTTACTAGTATAATTAACATGATAATGAAGTCATTCATCAATGATTCCAGCCTTATACCATATATTTATAATAAAGAAAATAATCCACAACTCCAATTAGCCTCAATTAGCAACTTTATTCACTAGCTCATGTCTAGTCCATCCATTTAACTTAATCAATATCAAGATAGCCTTAAGAACATGCAAGAACATAATATACATACCTCCTACAGTAGTTTCAAATTGAAATCCAAGTTATATTTAGCTTACAACAGCCCTCAATGGCAATACAACACCATAGAAGACTTAAGTTAATCTTCACTTCCAATATCAAGTTATGTTTCTTTCACCAATTCACTTGATAAATATATATATACATGCATAACAATAGAAATCATATCATAATTAAGTTATGTTCCCCATTTTTCAGCCATTTATAGTTCATGGAAACAACCTTTCCAAAACAGTCCATTAAAACCCATAACATCTCAAACTATTTCAAGTCTCTTCTTGTAGTATTTTTCTCAAATAATGCAACCAACATACAAACAACTTCAAGTACGTGTAGTGAGATTTTATACTCACCTTAAACAGTAGAAACAATATGAAATTTTAGCCAAGCATAGCCCACAACTATCCTCAATAACACCACAACACTATAGGTATTGTATTCTCTTCTTGAACCAACTTTTGGTGTTCAAGTTGGTGTGTAAAAATACTTGTAGTTCACCTTGAAAATCTAATATATATGAAGGAGGGACTGATTATTATTTTAATCAATAAGAACAACACGAAATTTGAGGTTACTTACCTTTGAAGAACCCTCCAAAATAGCCGCAAGACGAAGAACTACGATCTAGCAAGCACCACGAGATTTCTAGCGTTGGATTTATGTTTTCATCTTAGGTTCTCACCCTCGAATCATGGAGGAACCATTAGAGAGTATTTAAGGATTTAAGAACTGTTTTGGACCAGAAAAATGATTTAAAACGACAGAGAATTGACTTTAATACAAGCTGAAATTTTTCCCCGACTTTATGGGTCCCATGGGTGCTGCTTGCGCAGTCTTGCGAAAACGTGAATATCTCTCTACTATGATATCATAATGATGAAACGTTAAATTCATTAGAAACTAGACTCAAAGACCTTTAATTTGGTATATAATATGTCCCAAAAAGACATCATAAAGCTTACAAAATATATTGCTCAAAATGCTTCATTAAAAGGCAAATCCTTAGTCGGTTTTTTCGCAACTTAAATCCGATTTTTCCCAAATTTTATATTTCATATCCAAACATCATATATAGTCATATCATGACTTTAAACTCATTTAAATCATGATTAACAAGTCTTATATTCATCTTAACTTACTTAAGATTTCGGTAAACCTTTCTTATCCTTGTAGCAGGATTTCGTCCTTTTTGAGCTTACATTAGATAATCCTATAATGACAGTGACGGATGAAGTACGGGGTGTAACAATATGCCCCTCAGAAATATTTTTTCCCAAATGATAACTCTTAAAGGCTTTCGAAAATAGGACGTAACATCATTAAATCACTTTATATACTTTCAAAGAGGATCTCATTTTCAAGCTTACATCAATTGACTTACGACGTACTTTCATGTACAAAAACATGGGGTGTAACATCATTCCCCCCTTTGGAACATTCGTCCTCGAATGTTGACTGATGCGCTTATCATTCTCATAACATATGGCTCTTATGAATACTTTAATATTGTCCTTTGCCATCTAGGCAATTGTTCTATAAATAAATCCAAAGGCCAGGACATTCCCCCCATTAGGCCTCTTTCTCACGCCACGACTCGTTGTCAGAATTCTTCCAATCTCGTAACTATTTCTACCTTCTATCATGCAGTCTGTACGACTTTGTTCTTGTATGTGTGCCTATGCGACTCTTCTCTCATTTTTCTCCAGCTTTTAGCCAATCTCTAGGCCTCACTTTGTGAACATATACAGGACTATGACAAGCTATCCCTCTGGGCATCTATAGGTATACTGAAGTTCTTCGCTTGGTATTTTGTTGAATGTACCACTATTGCTATATTTTGTTTTCTAGCCTTGGTTATATGTCCTTATGGCTTTAGTGCATCTAGGTAGGTCATACCGTACTATAACACTTACTTCGATTTATTATTACTAAGGTCTGCTACCCAACTCCAGGTTACTCTCTCACTGCTTATCCCATATGTATAAATCTAACTCCTTTAATGCTTCCTTATTACTGTTCATCTAAAGAATGGCATCATAACCTCCTCTTATACTTTGGAATTTTTATCCATATATTGTTGATTCACCTTAATGTTGATCTATATCTACTACTGATAACTTGAGACCTCTTACGTAATACATTGTCACTAGGGCTCACGTCTCATCGAAAAACATCTGAAGTGATTTTCCTGATCCACCTAGGGGTGATACTATACTTCAATAACCGTATTTCATAGCATCCTGGCATGATTCATCTTATATGGGTATTCTAATCCCATGCAATTCATGAAATTCCTTTTCTTAAAATCATTACTCATTCAAAAGCCTAAACGTTATCCTCTTATTTAACACCATTACACACTTATTCTACTACCATGACAACATTTTATCTCTTCTAATTGCTCATATTTTTAGACTTCTCTGAGTTCTTTTAGACTGTACCGAGCTTTCTATAACTTATGGAAACCATCATCTCTCTTATGACCTCGATTTGGTTTTATTCTATTTATCGTATCGGAGGTTATGTTCTTTTTTGCTCTTTTTGGGTTGATAGGCTTAATCTCAAGGCCTTACCTGTTCTCGTCACCTTCTCACTCACCTTTTCATAACCTTACTCTTGTCTATCTAAAATCTTGTCGCTCTATCATACTTTAGCTTGCGACCTACACATATCTATTTATACTACTCGCAATCTTCCTTTAAATTGCTAGCACAATAGATTTCCTTTCGTGCCTTCTCAATTGTCTTTAAATGTAAGCAATTACTTTTCCTGGTCGTTCTGCCACTTGTTGCATGAATACTTGGCTTATCTTGTTGCCCACGAATACTGGAATTTTCTGTAACTTATATGATCTCAAATATCACCTTTGATTTTTACTTCCTGTTCATTAGCCACGATGGTACCACTTTCTTATGGAGTATATACAATATTGTAGTGAGACTATTGTTACAAGACCATTTCTTCCTTATGTCACTATGCTTAGGTTGAAGCCTTCTACCTTATTTCTTCAGCTAGTCTTTCCGGGTAGTACATAGTGGAGACCCTCTGACTCCTATAAAGCTATGATCTTATTACATCGCATACCCGAAGGAATCTTTGATGTTCTTACTCGCCTATAATTATCCTTAGTTACATATCCTCGCGCCCTTGTGCTCATGGGGTTACTTCTGAACTGAAATTTTGAAAGTCTCCCCAGTGGCACTATCTTTTATTTCTAGAACACTTATACAGTACCTTTAACTACCCCAACTCCTATCTGAAAATGTTTCAACAATTGTGATCTCGTATCTGCGAGACTGGATTCCTTATGTTGGAGTTCACTATGTTTATCTTGCACGATTTGTTAATTTATTTATATCCTCTTGTCTAGCCATAACTAGATTCTTCCTGAATCCACTACAGACTACTCATTGGTCCATTCTCATATCTAAATTCTGTGTAACCCCTCTTGGGTTATGTCATTTGTCTTAACTTACCTCTCGTACTGACTCCTTATGTATCAAGTATTCATTCCCACTTATTTATCAGTATCATCTGGTACGGAACCCTTACTGCCTCTCCCTAGCGTCATACTTGCATAATGTTCTGGAGTCGTATCATATCTGTAGGATCTGAATAAATGCAATCTCATTCCTTTCACCTTTTTACCGCATTCTTTCTTTACTATTCCATAGTTACCTCTTCATCTTCGGCTTCTTTTCACATCTTTACTGACATTTTACCCGCCTTGCAGTAACCCTTCTGTACCAAGGATAACTAAAGTTCTGACGCACGAGGATGACACCTAGTGTAACTGGCACACTTAGTCCCTTAAGCTTAACTTTGCTCACAATGCTCGCTTTAGGGAAGCGTCTTCCTGAATGACCTTTAAAGGTTATTCTTCTGTTGTCCATTCTATTATCGTCGGAGCGTGATCTCTTAAATTCTCATGATGTCGGCTATTGTCAAATCATTCGGTCCCTAATTCATATTCATTTTATCTTGTTCACCAGCTCATACTAATTTCTATTACTCCGGGGTCTAACGTTTCCTTCTGGTAATCACGTTGGAGTCATCAACTTATTTCTCGAAAGAATGATATGATTTTATGGCTTATACTCTTCTATTGTTTCAAGGCATGTCTCCTCTTGTCTTTTCCTTCACTTGATTATAGACTCTGTCATCGTGTCATATTTTGATTTATCGTTATCACCCATATATCACATCTTACTCATGATACTTCATTAACTCTCTTCTTATTCCCCGGACAATACTTTTGTCTATCACTTTATTCTGAAATCTTCAACAAAACGTTCTTTCACTTTTAGCTCATGTTGCTTCATATCACTGGCTCTTCGGAATGCCTAACATTCTCGTTTTTTTTTCGGGGCTGGAGTCATACTAACTTAAATATTTATCCCTTCTAGGATTCCACTGCCTATCTTCTGAAATTTTTGAACATTCTAGTATTCATATCTGACTGTACTATTCTAGAGTTCACCATCTGGGTGTCTCACAAGGAGATCTATTGCCACATTTGCACTATCTTCGGAAATGTTAGCTAATGATAACAATCTATCCACCATTTTTGGGTTACTCTAACCTAAGCTGGATCCTGATATCCTATCCTTCTCTTAAACTATATCTGTTGGCTCCCATAGGGCATAATTAATATGAGTGTGGCCAATTATATATAACTCTATTACTGTTGAAAGTAACTCATAATGCTTGTATTTCTCTGTCTGAATTGCAAATACTGATAATCTTTATTAACTAGGTACCTCGTGCCCTTCTTCATCTTGCTTCTTTTACTTGCCGAAACTTGTATCTACCTTCTGATTCTCTTATTTCTTTTTATCATAAGGGTGGATAGATATTCTTGCCTTAGGGCTCCTTATCAAGGAGCTTACATATCTTAGTATACACATGATCTGCTGAAAACCTCACATTTACTCATCATAAGCATGATGCAAAATCGAGTTCCTCTGACTTAACTCTTCCACATCCATTTTCAATCTCTTACCAATTGTCTTTCTGGATGTACGTATCGTTGTATTACGAATAAAATAAAATTTAGGAGTTTGAATTCTTACAACTGAGCTCTACCACACGATCTAGAATAAGACAAAAGAGTGACAGTCCTAAAATCCATGTAGCATCATGCTTATAAGTGTGGTGCATAACACATACATAAACAAGACTCTACTAGACACGGCTTGTAGACTCCCTAGGACAGAACAACTCTGATACCACTTTTGTCACGACCCAAACCATAGGGCCGTGACGGGCACCCGGTGCGTAACTCAACCGAGTACCAACGTAACGTATCCTTCTTATCATACTATCATGGGTAAATGAACCGGAAAGGCCGTCATGAGTCATGACCCAACATGATATAGAAGCTTATGCATGCGACATGCGGGCCTATAAGGCTGACATGATCATTTGTATACTCAAAACATAGGCCGACAAGGCCATACAAGTATCCATATGCATGACACCTGTCTACCAGCCTCTACGAGTACATAAATATCATAAAGTTCGAGATATGGCCCCCCCATATCAATCAATACATATCCAAATGCTACTGACTAGATAGGAAACTCCGGAGCAAGTGGAGTGCACCAACACCTTCCGCTGAGCTGATATCCTACTAAGAGGACTCTCAACCAGTCAATCGGGACCTGCAGGCATGAAACGCAGTGTTCCCGGGCAAAAGGGACGTCATTACAAATAAAGTACCGAGTATGTAAGGCATGACAGTAGTATATAAAAGACATGAAAGAAACACGAGGTAAAGAACTCAGCCTGTAATTCCGAATAACTCTATGAATCATGAAAAATCTATAATATCATGCATGTGCGTATAATTGTCATACCATGAATAGGTATATGCATACATAACATCGTCAAACCTCTCAGGGCATCCCATCATATCATCTCAGCTACTGTGGGCGAAATCATCAACGTATACCAGTTGATCAGGTGGTGATGCATATATAATGACATAACATTTTCTCATATCCCATATACATATAATATACGTGTATATAATGCCATCTGATCATGGGTCATTGTACATGTATAAATGAATGCAATGCATAATGAAGTAAGTCAATAAGATTTCTCGGAATGTCATAAGATTAATATGCCTTCGGATAAACTTTAGCAACATATTTTTCTTATACCCATGAACAAAATATATAATAATAGGACACATGGGGAATCAAGAACATAGGCACCCCTAGTACTTCTATGAATATAGTCATTTATGAAAGTTTCGCGTTTGCACGTTTCGTTTGTATCATATGGATCATGCCAAAAGGAAAGAATGGATAGACTTAACATACCTTAACTCCATTGAGTCCTTCATACCTTCTCAGCAATTCTTTAAACAACTCAACTCAATCTACCATAGCATAAGGAGATTCAAAATCAGTGTTGAGTAAAGGCTAAGTTTGCAACTTAAACTAGTAACTCGTTTATGTAAATTTGGGAAGCATCTCCCTGTAATAAGAGCCTCCTCCAATACCATATAACAATAACAATGACCAGAGAAATCCAAAAATACATAATTATCAATAACAAAACTCCATATAACAACAACAAGTCATAACTACTTCACGGCGAGCTACAAGCCCAATTGGAATCCATATACCCCATATCACTCCTTATAGACTTCTTAATTTAACTTAATAGTATCATTAACATGATAATTAAGTCATTCATCAATGATTCTAGCCTTATACCATATATTTATAATAAAGAAAATAAACCACAACTCCAATTATCCTCAATTAGCAACTTTATTCACTAGTTCATGTCTAGTCCATCCATTTAACTTAATCAATATCAACATAATCTTAAGCACATGCTAGAACATAATATACATACCTCCTACAGTAGCTTCAAGTCGAAATTCAAGTTATATTTAGCTTACAATAGCCCTCAATGGCAATACAATACTATAGAAGTGACTTAAGTTAATATTCACTTCCAATCTCAAGTTTCGTATGCTTCTTTCACCAATTCACTTGATAAACATATAAACATGCATAACAACAGAAACCATATCATAATCAAGTTTTTTCGCAACTTAAATCCGATTTTTCTCAAACTTTATATTTCATATCCAAACATCATATATAGTCATATCATGACTTTAAACTCATTTAAATCATGATTAACAAGTCTCATATTCATCTTAACTTACTTAAGACTTCGGTAAACCTTTCTTATCCTTGTAGCAGGATTTCGTCCTTTTTGAGCTTACATTAGATAATCCTATAATGACAGTGACGGCTGAGTACGGGGTGTAACAATATGCTCCTCAGAAATATTTTTTCCCGAATGATAACTCTTAAAGGCTTTCGAAAATAGGACGTAATATTATTAAATCATTTTATATACTTTCAAAGTGGATCTCATTTTCAAGCTTACATCAATTGACTTACGACGTACTTTCACGTATAAAAATATGGGGTGTAACATATATGCAGTTGAAAAATCTCAAACAAAATAAACTTACTGTCACACAATTTCTCCAAAAGGCGAAGCTTTTATCTAATGAGTTAGCAGTTGCAGGGCGAGCCTTGAATGCTTCAGATTTTAATATTTATGTGTTTAAAAAGGTTGCGATCTGATTTCAAGGATATTGTTACTTTGTTATCTGCGCGACCTGAACCAGTTTCTTACTCCGAGCTTCATAGCCTACTACTGAACCATGAGTTTATTCATGGCTCATCCATGTCCTCCTTATCCCTTGCTTCAGGCGTTACATCTCATATAACAACGACTAATATTGCTCAGCATTCGTTTCATGGTGATAAACACAACTTTGGTCAGATCAATACTAATTCTTAAAGGGGTTGTGGCAGATCGTACCGAGGTCGGGGGGTCGTGGTGGTCGCAATCAGTATCATCGTAACAACTATAGTAATAATTGCTCTCCAATGGGTGAACCTTGGAATTCAAATAATGATGGAAGAGTAAGGTGTTAAATCTGTAATGGTACTAATCATCAAGCCGCGACCTGTTTTCAACGCTACAACCACACTATAAATCCTTCTGCTCATCTCACTCATCAAGCACCGATTCCGTTGACTCAAAACTGGTTCCCCGACACAGGCGCAACTCATCATATTGCACCAGACCTATCAAGCTTTACTCATGTTGAGGAATACAAAGGCTCGGATCAACTATATATTGGTAACGGACAAGGTTTGCCAATCCAAAATATTGGTAGTGCTTCTTTCTCAAATCCCTCTAACCGTATTTTTTCCTTAAATAACATTCTTCATGTTCCCTTTATAACGAAGTGCCTTCTCTTTGTTCAAAAGTTTGCACGTGATAATAACACTTTCTTTAAATTTTATCCTGATTATTTTCTTGTCAAGGATCAGGACTCCATGAATCTGCTTCTTTTCCGGTCAGAGTGCTAATGACCTTTATACCATGTCCATCAAGCCACAGTCCTCCAGTCATCCTTCATCTCTCACAGCCACCAAAGTCCCATCCTCCTGTTGGTATCTTCGGTTGGGTCATCCGCGTCAGAAAATCTTTAGCCAAGTGTTATCTAGATATCAACTTTCTAGTTCTAATTTTAGATTACAAAATTTATATACGGCTTGCCAACTTGGCAAGTCCCATAAACTGTCTCTTTCCCTTCGTATCAATAAAAGTACTTCATTTTTGCAACTTATTTTTACGAATGCTGCAACACCATCAATATCTTTTCCTTAGAGCAATTTTACGATCTCTACACATAATATAAAGGTGAGGCTGCATATTTCAGTATTTTATTTGTAAAAGCTATTTTCACCACCGGTTATACCCTATATATGAGGGTTTGGAATAGAACCATTAGATTGGCTATAATCGGAAAATGTTCCAATGCATGAAAAATAAAAGAGCTTAATTAGACGTAAATTACTGAAGAAAACATTAAAATAATTATTTGGTTAGCAGACTGAATTCCATGAACATGCATTCTTAGGTTCCAACGAGAGAGATTCTAGCTTTTTTTTAATTGATTCTGCCGTACAAGTATACAACTCTATAACAAAAGGAAGGTTGTGCTTCATCACATACCTCCAAGTCAAACAGTCAAACCTACAACCTAGCTTAGAATGGAGGTAGAAGATGATGTTTACCTCTTGAACAATCTTCTCTTGTCACAAAATACAAGTAAATTCTTCACAAAAATATACTACTCCTCCTAAAATTTACAACTAATTATGTGTACTGATCAATTACGGTAGAAATGAGCTCGAATTGCCAAAAATCATCTAACGAGGTAAAATGCTTCCGAACCAGCAATGTGGGACTCTAACGACATTATTAATTTTTATAATATAGTTATATGTTTCTTCTTTTATTTTCATTCTAAATTACTGGACCTTGTTACGAAAAAACAAATGCAATTTATGGATTAAAAGCCAAAAAGATGGTATTATACATGTTGAATCTCAAAATTACAAAAAAAAAAAAAAAAAAAAAAAAAGGAACACTCCTTATCAGTGCGTCACCAATGGCAATTAAGCACAAAATTTATATGTACAAATAAATATTTTATGGCTAAACCTATACATTGGCCACTATTTGCCTGCATAAAGATCTATTAATTACCCGCTTTTCTATAATAGTGAGTTTAGCATAATTGATCCACATGTTTTTGTTAATAAATAAGCACAATAATATAACAACAATAATTCAGTATAATCTCACTAGTGGTAGCGAGGCATAGGGAAGGTAGTGTGTACGCAAACCTTACCCCTACCCATCCTGGGGTAGAGAGGTTGTTTTCGATAGACCCTCGACTTCCTCCCTCCAAGAACTGCTCACCTTGCTCTTGCGGTGACTCGAACTCACAACATCTTGGTTGGAAGTGGAGGATGCTAGCAAATTACTCTTGTTAAGTAATGTATTAATATAACATTTAAATCATTAATTGGTATGAGCAGCGGTTAAAATGACTAATTCAAAGGTTGACTTATGTATTTGAAAAGTTATTTTTTTTTCTCCGCTGACCACTTTTCTCTCTCTTTGCTTTTGTTCTTTTGCTAATTTCAGTGGGTTTTCCTATTTGCATTTACGTGGGCCTGCATGGTAGAGTGAAGTAGAATCCACTAGAGTCGCCTGTGTTATGTTTTGACTCGACAGCTAAGATCTCCTGTCACCCCCCCCCCCACAACCACCACCGCACCAGTTTTGACTCGACAGCGACAATCTTCTCTCATCCCTCGCCCGCCTCCCTACTTCTGAAAGGTTAATGGGGTACGTTGTATGTGCGTGTTACATCTTGTTTGGATGATTGTTACTTATTGTATTGTATCGTAAATTTATTTTAAATATAATATTTATTTTAATTATTATTTAATTTTTATTATATTGTATTGTTAAATTTATCGTTACGTAATGATGAAAAGTGTCTTTATATAACGATCAATTTGGTATGGTCGTGTCACTTTATGTAACGATAAATTGTAGCAACCTCTTCCCAAGCTAAACTTTAGTCTAGGAAGCTTACAAAAACAAAGTTTAAGCAAAAACCCACTATTACACTTCTCAAAAAGTAAATAGGTTACAATTCAAAACACTTGACTTAACCTAATAACTAAAGAACTTGAGCAGCTTTATCTTCAGGAACTGGTTCTTCAGTTGATTAGCTTGAATCTTTAAAAGTATCTTTTTATTGTGATTGCTTGTAACGACCCGATCGGTCGTTTTGAGCTTTAGTATTACGTTCGGTGGTTTGAGATTTTGAGTATCTTCATATTATGTATTAAGACTTGCGTGTATGACCGGTTTTAATTTTCGAGTGATTCGGGATTGATTTGGAAGAATGACTCTCGATTTGGAAGCTTTAAGTTGGAAGAGTTGACCAAGGTTTGACTTTTGGGTAAACAGACTCAGGATCGAGTTTATATGGTTTTGATAGGTTCGTATGATAATTTTGGACTTGTGCGTATGTTCGGATTCGGTTTTGGAGGTTCCTAGAAGGATTAGACACTATTTGTCGAACGTCGGCAATTTGAAGAACTTAAGAGTTCATAAGTTTGACCAAGAGTTGACTTTAATGTTATTGGACTCCAATTGGTGTTCCGAGACTTTGAATATGTCTATATAGTTGAATTGAACTTGTGTGCATAATTTGAAAGTACTCCGAAGTGTTTAAGTGTGGTTCAGATACTCTTTTGAAAGAATAAAAATTTAATAACTTTAGAGAAATTATATTCCGTTTGAGACTCGATTCTTTATTGTGATATTTCCGTAGATATTTTGAGGCTTTGGATAAGTTTGGATAATGTATTTGTACTTGTTGGTATGATTGGATGGGGTTCCAAAGGGCTAGGTGTATTTTGCATCATTGGTTGAGAAATCAGTTAATGATTTGGAGTTTGACCATGGTCAATATCGGGTCAAGATGGCATCTTTTCGGTGTTTTGAGTGACGAACAGATTCGTAGCGTACTTTATGATTGAAATGCATATATGGTTTGTGTTCCGAAGGTTCCGAATGAGTTTTGGGTGCTAAAACGAAGATTCTTTTGTTGCTGGTTTTCTAGTGTAAAATAATTACGAAAATGCAATTTTTATCCCTTAAATTTTCAGACTTCCTTTAAAACTTCAAAACACCATATCTCCCTCATTTTAAAGCCAAATTGGGTGATTCAAAAGGCTATTTTGGCTATAATCTCGTAAGGATTATATTGGACTTATCAAATATGAGTTTCGAGGTCATCTAGAATCTAATTCTAGCTATAATCTCGTCAGCTACTTGTTTCGGAATTTAGTCACTTTTTCTCATTTGGTTTTGGAGCTCGGATTTGGGCAATTTTGGAAGGAATTTTCCCAATTTAGATTGGGCTAAATATTTTTTTTACTCGGATTCGATTATATTACATGATTCTATCTTCGATTTTGTCATTTAATTTGATGAATGTAAAAGAGAAATTGGGGGGAGGGGAATTATCTAAAATTTCCTAATGTGAATATTTGAGTTTTAAATATTGATTCGGAGTCGGATTTGAGTAAAATTAGAATATTTGGACTTGTTATTTTAATAGATTGTCGGAATTTATGAGTTTTGTCGGGTTCCAAGGTGCGGGCCCAGGTTGACTTTTTGGTTGACTTTGAGTGTTTGATTAAAGATTCGACCTTTATCGTTTGGGTTTGCTTCCTATAGCATTATTTGATGATTTTGAGTTGCTTCTGGCTAATTTTGATCCGTTTGGAGGTCGATTTGTGCGGGATGGTGCTTCTAACGTACTGATTTGGCTTGTTCGGTAAGTGTCTTTCCTAACTTTGTTGGAAAAATTTTTCCTATTAATTGATATTATTTGCTACATGCGGAGGTGATGCATATATGAGGTGACGAGCGTATATGCATGTACCAGAGTTAATCATGCTTGGGGGTAGATTATATAATTATTTATGCCTTATAGGATTAAGTGACCTTCTTGTTTCGCATTTTACTTGACTTCTAGATTAATATGAATATGGATTTAATTGCTAGAAACCATGATTTAACTTATTATAACTTGATTAAAATTTGACAAACTCTTTGTGAAATTATTGATGTGCTAAATTTGGTCGTCATTATACTTAATCACAAATACATCATTACAACCGTTATTCTTGAGAAATAAATTCTATACTTGAGTTGAAGGTCATCTTTTTGAGATTGGTTGAGATACTTGAACAATGAGATTCTTGAGGTTTGTTGAATTGTTATTGGCTTGAAAGCTGTGATTTATGTTCATTTGGAATATTCGCTTAATTACTCTCCCTGATATTATTCATGCTTCCTACCTTGCTTGTTATTGATATACATGTGCTTGGTGAGGAAGAGTGTAAAGCACGAAGGGTGATGCCGTGTCATTTTATATACATTACCATAAGAAGAAGAGTGTAAAGCACGATGGCTGATACCGTGCCATGTGAGTTAAGTACGAAGGGTGATGTCGTGCCATTTTATTTACATTACTATGTGAGGATGAGAGTAAAAGCACGAAGGGTGATGTTGTACCATTATTTTTATACTATTATGTGTTCATGGTACGAAGGGTGTTTCCGTGTAGGCAAGAACGAGAGATATGTATTATATTGTGATATTGTAAAACCTCGAAACTTTTTTGCTAAGTATTATGTTCTTGCTCAAACTCTAAGTTGGACACAAAGATATGTGAAAAGTTATGAAAGTACAAAATACATAAATCTTATGTTTAGAAGATTAAATGGGTGGTTATAAGAGAAGAGGAGTAAATTGGAATCCATTGGAATTGTTTAAGGGATGAAAATCACCTTAGTTGCCTATGACCTAAATTTCAATGAGCATATATATCAATATATAATGAACTGAGATTTGAGCTATACATCAAAAGAAAGACCTTGAAGTTTAGTTTCTAACACTTCAAACCGTTTGCTATTTCGATACTCTCATAAAATATTATAGGCATTTTACTAAAAATTGTCCTGTCAGAAAAATAGGTCGCGTTTTTTGGCGTCCAGGGGTGCGCCAAGCGCGAGTGAGAACACCAAAATCAGAAATAATTTATTTGAGCATCGTGGGTAGCGCTGGACGCGGACGGTGACGCCAAAGGCGTGAAATTAAAATAAAAGGGACGGGAAGAGAGAAAATAGCCCCATTCTTTAAAGATTAAACCTCCCCTCTCATCCTCAAGTCATCCAAGGGTTCTCATACTACCTAAGGTGAGTTTTTAATATGATTAATGTTAGAATACTACTTTCAAACATCAATTCTAACAATATTCCATCTCAAAAGTGCTAGATTCTCAACAATAACAAGGTCTCTCCGCTAACCTAGGGTTTCGCGATTCAAGGTAAGTTTTGTAACCGTTTTTAACAACAATTTTTAGAGAGGTTTATGGTTGATATTTGTTCGTAGAAACTATTTCAGAAACTTAGATTAACGATGAACCCTAGAAGGAGAAAAAAATCAAACCTAGAGTTTTTATATTTTGGAAATCTTGGAACTTCTAGTATTGATTCTTAAATTAACTATGTATAGATTTGTTTGGTGAGTTGAACCCATTGGATTGGATCAAACGAAGGTATTCAACAACAAAGAATCAAGGTGAGAAGAGGCAATATTTTTATTAAAGTTGTCTTCTCACAAAGATCATACCATAAGTATTTGTTAGACTGTAATGGAGAAATGGAGGAGAAATGTAAAAAATAGAGAAGAAAGGTGAAATATAAAGAAAATGAGGAAAAATATAATTTTTTTTTAAAAAATAAGCGCTAATTAGCAGTTAGACATTGTCATGTGGGTTATTTTGATGGCTTTTTCTAGCCTTCACGCGCTCTTTCATGAGTTATTACACATAATACGCCACATAAGCAGCGAAGGGGTTTTAATACGAATGAGGATATAGTTCAGGGGATTTTTGGGGACATGCAATAATTTAGGTAGGGAAATGGTAATAAGGTGATATTTTAGGCAGGTTTTACGGTATTTACTCTTTTTTCTGGGGGGAGGGGGGGGGGATGACTTACCACTTGGATTTGGCCAAAGTATGACCAAATATAAAAGAGTTAATGCGCTAAAACCCCTTTAAACTATCACATTTTTATTAGTTTCCTACTTAAACTATTCGGTGTCCCCAAAATCCCCTAAACTATATAGCCCTTCATATTTAAATCCCCTCGTTACTTACCTGACATAACGTGTGTAATAACTCGCTTGGGAGCGCGTGACAACTGAAAAAAGCCATCAAAATGGCCCACCTGATAATATGTAATGGCTAATTAGCCTAACCCTCTATCAACTTTATCTTTATATAAATATTTTCCTTATTTTCTTTATATCCACCTTTCTTCCTCATTTTTAACTATTCTTCCTTATTTTTTCACCTTTATTTTTATTTTTTCACCTTCTTCTTCATCTTTTTTTTACCTTTAAATTTTTTTTCCTATCTTGTTTTCTCTAAAATGATTTATTATCTTTCTTGTTTTAGTTTTTTTCATGTCTTATTCATATTGTTGAAAGAACACCCATATAAATCTTCTTATTAAATTCATCACCTTGTAGATAATAAAGTTGAATCTCTTGAACCTTGTTTGTGTAATCCAAAATTAGAGAATGTAGTTCCTGGCCGATTGGCTTATTATTTGTGAAACCTTATTTTATGTAATCTTGTTTATGTAATATAAGATGATTTTTAATAAATGCAATACTATATGCCTTCATTTTTTTATTGTGCTGTAAAGTAAATATAAATAAGGACTTATTTAACTAGAGTCTAGCATAACAATCACAATTAAACCTAAAATTAACACATTACATTAGATACTATTTTAGCTAAAACTCCTAGAATTAATCAGTCATCCAAGAGTAATACATCATGAATAAACTAAAAAAAACTTAGTACAAATTACAAGTTAATATTGTTAGACATACCTCTAAGAATTAAATATGGGGTTTTAATATATAGGACAATATACTTCAGGGGGGTTTTGGGATACCAGATAGTTTAAGTAGGTAACTGACAAAAAACTTATAATTTAGGAAAATTTTAGGCTGAGTTAAATAGCCACGTGTAGTGCCACTTGACACGTTGTTTTAGATGACTAGTTTTAGAGTACGCGCGTTGCGCGTGTACCCTATCAGTGAGTTTAAATTTAATTTTAAAAAAAATTACACAAATATTATTAAATAATATATTTGAATTGTAATACAAAAATTAAAGAATAAATTCAACTCCTTGAAAATGGTGAAGGTCAACTTCTAGTGGATTTGTTTTCTTTAATGCGCGCTTTAATGAAAACGTGGTCCTCTAGACCTTATAGAAATTTAATCGGAATAAGTTGTTAGTAATATCATCATTGAAATAAGGAAAGGATTTTTTATTTCGTAAAATTTTGAATGTTTTTAAAGTTCTAAATATTAGAATTTCTTATATAGTTGTAATAAGAAAATATTTAAATACCTACAATTTAGTTGGGTTTAAAGTACTAAATATTAGAAAAATAATGAAATTACAATTTTGTCTAATGTGAATCTTATATAAAAGGGTAAAAAAGGCGAACGATATTTCACTAAGGGTATCCATGCTTTTAATATAGTACTAGTCTTACGATACGCGCGTTGCGCGCGTATACTATCTCAATGGATAAAAGAATTCTAAAAAGTCGTATAGATATTATATTGAAATATTGTTTCTAAGCTATAAAATAAAAGTTTTTTTCCTAAAAATGATAAATGTTAATCCTATGTACTTAACTCAATAAAAAAAGAAACTGCTCCATAGAAGTTCTCAATAATTCGTCAATGTGTTCAGTCAAAAAGTTATTCTAATTTTATAATTTCATCACTTAAAATTCAAAAATTATCATTCTTCCTTCGCAATTTCAACAGATAACGTTTTTAAAATTCTAATTTAAGAAATTCACTAAAAATAAAATTAAGTTGATGAATACATTGACCAACAAGGAAACTAAACCTTAGTGTCCATAGAGAGCAAATTAAAAAGTGAGATATTAACTGACGGTTTCCTATAAAGATATTTTATAAATATATTGCATTTAAGTTTTCTTCTTGTCCTTTTATTCTTTTTTCCTTTTGAACCTACGACAATTTTGAATTTCCTTAATAGGGATATTAACTAATTTCTTTTCCTTTTTTAAACCAACAACAATCGCTCTTTGTTAGGGATATAGTTATTGAAGGAGTTTCCACTTATTCTCTTCTTCTTTTTCATTTTTTGTCATATAGCAGATTTATTTTTTGTAAAAATTAAACTGTATTTGTATTTACTATTTTGTCCAACCAAATATGTACTTATGAATTTCATTATATATATATATATATATCTAGGATTTGCATAATTATAGAACAAAAAAGTTCTTAAAAAAAGATTGAGTAGGAATATAATTGAGTAGGAATACCTTCGGATTATGTAAGTCCTTTTAGATTTCGTATGACTTTTTTGGATCAAAAGTTTTGCTCTAGAATATTGTTTGTCAAGATATTATTTTGTTAAGGAATATAATTGTATTCCTAATATTGAAAAATATAAATATACGATAGATAAAGCTTTTGAATAAATATTTTAATTGACTTTAAAGTCTTAATATGAGGATTCGTAAATATAGTTTGTGATAACATACTTTAAATAAGGAAAGAATATTTATATATTAAAATTTTAGGATTTAGTAATTACGATTTTAGTTATTTTTAATGTCCTAAATATTAGGAAAAAATCATTCATGACTATTTTATCCGGTGTAAACTTTATGTTTAAAGGATAAAAAAAGGCGAACAACATTTAGCTAAGGGCCTTCGTATTTTTAATATAGTATAGATAGATTAGGAGCGTGTACTAGACGGACCTCTAAGAATATAACGAGGAAGTTTTAATATGAAGGGCAATATAGTTAAGGAGATTTTGGAAAAATCGAATAGTTTAAGTAGTAAACTAACAAAAATTGTAATAGTTTAGGGGTTTAGGGTATTAATTAACTCAATATAAAAAGACAATTGATAAATACGAAGGGGCATAAATGTGATTTCACATTTTGGATGAGACCACCGTCAACCAGGCAAATTTTCTATTCTTTGGCTCTACATATTGAATATTTAGTTCTAACAAAGCATTCTGAGAATCTCAACTTTCTGGGTAATCCTTCATGCCTCATTTGATATTTTAATCGCTACCAAATGATTTCAGGTAATTTTAAATTTTCTTTTTATAATTTCATATACTTTATTACAAACTTGCTATTTGCTCTTTTCCATTTCGAAGATTTAAGTAATGTATCGAGATTTTTCAGCTGCAACTTGTAGTGATAGTAGCTGTGACAACATTTCAGTGTGGAAAATGTCCTTATCCCTTGCTTAGAAGAATGTGTCAAGTGAGTAGAATAATACAGAAAACTCGTAAGAAATTTATCGTTTGGTTGTGTAGTGGAATTATTAATCCCAGTGTAAATTTTTATATAAGATGATATAGTGTTTTGTTGGTCCCATAAGGAAAAATAATTTTCGCATAACTCTAATGCAGCATTTGGTTTGCGGTATTAAATAAAAACCGCATTAAGTTATGCTAGAATCTATCGTGCTGGATAGAATGTGGAATTAGAATACATGTATTAGCAATGAGGACTATTTAAAGACAAAAATGCCCTTTTAAAGAAAGTAATCACAGTATAACAATCCCTTCATTATTAATCACCGCACAACAATCTCTTCATTGTAAGAGGCGGAGCAAGGATTTCAAGCTTATGGGTTCGGAATACTAAGCATTTTAAGTGATTGAGTTCTAAATTATTAAAATTGTAAATAATCAATGAATTGTTCAAGACAAATAATGGGTTTGAACCAAAGCTACTCGGTTCGCCGAACCCGTAGCCAGAACACTGGCTCAGCCCTGTTCATTGTTAATCACTGCATAAACAATACCTGCATAATCTACTTGTATCTGGTCCATGTCATATAGGACCATAATGTTAGTAATGCCTTTGTATATTAACACTAAATGACTTAAAGCACAAAAAATGGATTTATTTTCTTGTTGTATGCACTGAGATCAATAGTTTGTCATTAGTGTCTTTATCTTTACAAAGCTCAGTGTATATAACTGTGATGCATTCACTTTTTTCCTGCTACTGTAAGCTGGTAGTAAATTCCGGTAAACTCAAAGAAGTTCAGTACAAACAATTTTAAGGTGATCCTGAAATGCAGGCAGAATAGGTTCTTTGGAACGAGCTTTCCACACAAGTTTGATTCTTGGGAGCACACAATCATATTTGCAAATCATTCAAAGTGCAATTAGAGCTGACTATGTTAATTCATTTAACAATGTTTGTGGGACTAAACAATAGGCGTAACAGTCTATACTCCTTTTATAAACTGATTCTTGGAAGAAACATATTGATATTATTGGGATGTGAAGCAAAACTGTGAACTCACTGGTTGGTGTATTACACAGTAGCATGATCTCCATTACTTTGAAGATAGACAACAATTGATTACAGAAAAGAATCTCCCCAAACAAATTGCAATTGTAGTCTGAAGTGTGGACTGCGGATGATAAACCCCTCGCTCAAGCTCTTAATCCTATAAATGACTCTTTTGTTGATTTAGGCATCATTCCTTTGCCCATATAAGCCCTTTCCTTGTAATATTGCAGGTTTATTCAGCACAATAAGTGATATGGATCTAAATGCTACTATTCCTTCTTGCCAGCAGGTTTCAGTTCTGCCATATGCACGAGACCTAATGTTTCCTTTTCAAACACCATAAGAGGAGTGCACAACCATGGAAGAGTTGCATGTTTGGCCACCTCCATGTCATCTATCTCCATGACTGCGGCAAGAGTATGTCCAATATTTCACTGTTTTCGTATCCCATGTTCTCATTTTCCTCTCTGTTTGTGTTGAACATCTCCTGTTCTAGGTTCTTTGTTTTTAACACGAGAACAATTTTAAGATATTGCCTTGCGTTGTTCACAGCACTTCTTACATCCAATTTGGATTTGCTCAGGATTCTGAGAATGAACTGGAAAGCCAAAAATACGAATTGCTTAAAATCATCCAAGATACTCAACGAGGCCTGGTGACAACTGCTGATCAACGATCCATCATTGAGGAGGCTATGGTCTGCTGCTTGTTCTTAAAATAAAGTTCCACTTTATCCTAGTGTATTGACTAGATTTGAGATATTATCAGGTAGTGGTTGAAAGTTTTGATGCTGGCAAAGAAATTGACTTGAGTAAGTTGGACGGAACATGGCGGTTGCAGTATACATCTGCATCGGACGTGGTCATTCTTTTTGAATCTGCTGCTAGGCTTCCGTTCTTTCAGGTTCAATTTGGTGTATACTAGATTAATAATCAACTTCTAATGCAGTAGTAGGTTAACTGAACAATATAGTATGCAAATTGACCACGTATTTTAGTAGTTCAAATAAACTTCTAATCAGTAATAAGGTCTAACTTTTCAATTCACAGATCTTATGAACTTCGAAAAGAAAGACAGCTTTATTTCCTCAAACCTTTCTTGACTATTTTCATTCATGTGTTACTGAAATCAAATATTTGTAGTATATTTTATCATATGTCTGTACCACTACCATCTAATAATATTACAACATGAACAAGAAACAAAGAGAACAAAATACTCTATTTTCTTTTCAATGAAAGGTCTAAAGTTCCTCAACCTGCAGTGCATGCCAGATTTGTCAACTCCTATCATTTCATTTACTAGTTACATGCATACTCCGCTGAACCGATCTTTCTGGGTTATGTAATAGGTGGGTCAAATTTTCCAGAAATTTGAGTGCAAGAGTGAATCCCGTGGAGGACTAGTACGCAATGTCATCAAATGGAGTGTTCCACGCTTATTAGAGGTGCAATACTGCCTTCTTACCCATTACTTGCTTGCTGGTGTAAAGTTCTTTTTTTAATTGCCTTCTCTCAAAATATTTTAACTTTAGGATTATAAACAGAAATAATCCTACTTGGTATGAGATTCCAGCATCGTTAATTGATATATATTATAAACAGATAATTAATTGATATATATTATAAACAGATATAGACATTTGGATACACCTTTTCAGAGTGGCAACTTCAGTATAGTAGAACTGATGTTAACTCAACATTTTCTCAGCTCCTATGCTAATTTTTCGAGCTCTTCATTACTGCCCACCTCTCTTTTCATGATACCCTATCCTACAGTAATTCTTCAGGTGCTTCAGAATAGTTATACCTGTACAAAAGCCTTATGCTCGAGTTCAGAGTTATGCATTGTGCTTCTCCTTGTAGTATCATTTACTTTTATAAACTTCAACTCTATGCGCATAAAACAACTAGCAATGAGGTCCTTGCTGAAGCATGGAAGATTGGAAGGGAATTTGACAAAATAGTATGAAGGGATGCCTCTTGCAGAAATGCAGGGTAAGACTGCGTACAATAGACCCTTGTGGTCCGGCCCTTCCCCGGACCCCGCGCATAGCAGGAGTCCGGCACTGCCCTTTTAGTAAGAAGGGATGAAGTGAAGTGCCAGAAGGCTCATCTACGTAGTTGCTTCCATTTAAAAAATTGAGAAGGGAAGTAGTTAAATGCTCATGGATTCTTGAAATAAAAGCACTTCAAAAAGGAAACCAAAATATTATTCTTTTGTTAACGATGGTGTCTGGTTCAGTTTGAGCACGTCGACTAATCCACCTGATATCTACTACCTCTCATCACTACATGTATGGGATAGTTCTTCCTGGGAAGGAGTACACAAAAGATTGATCTAATGTTCCCTCTGCTCGAATTTCAACTTTGGTTTCAAGGGCTTTACTTCATCTCTTCAACCACTATTTTGTCTGACACGTAGTGGGTAATGTCTAAATTTAAACCTTTTGGGACTACTCTTTTGATGTCCTCATGGCAGCTGTAGTCGTACCAAGTTAAACTTCCCTCAATCTGCAGATATATTTTGCATACGTTATAAAACATTTCTAGTGGCCGATAAATCCAGAATCACTCCACACCTTTAGTAAAGTGAAAAGAAAGCATGTGCCTGATGTTCTTAGAATCCAATAAGATTTGGATTCCAAGCATCTTCTATTTGTACTCTCGTATATTATCAGTCTACTTTGCTTAGAAATGACTGTCGCTGCTTGTTAACTGTGGTGTGTCCTCCTCTGAATGCATCCCATAAAAAAAAGAGTAGGTGTAAATCAGAAATGGAGCGGGATGGATGAAATGGAGGCTCGCATCCAGTGTTCTATGTGATAGGAATGTGCCGCCAAGACTTAAGAGTAAATTTTACAGAGTGGTGGTTCGACCAGGCACCAACTATGCTATATGGGGCTGAGTGTTGGCCAGTCAAGAACTCCCATGTGCAAAAAATGAAAGTAACAGAAATGAGGATATTGAGATGGAGGAGTGCGTGTACCAGGAGAGATAAGATAAGTAATGAAGTTATTCGGGACAGTGGGAGTGGCCTCCGTGGAAAATAAGATGCGGGAGTCGAGACTGAGATGGTTCAGGTACGTTAAGAGGAGAAGCATTGATACTCCTGTTAGGAGGTGTGAGAGGTTGGCGATGGTGGGTTTGAGAAGAGGTCCAGGTAGGCCAAATAAGTACTGGGGAGAGGTGATTAGGCAAGACATGGTACTGCTTCAGCTTAATAGGGATATGACCTTTGATAGGAAAGTGTGGATGTCGGGGATTAGGGTAGAAGGTTAGTAGGTAGTTGAAAGTTTCTTCATATTCTTTGATCTATATTACATCATGTTGTGTAGTTCGCTTCAGTTATCGTATTTTCCTGTTGTTACTATTTGGTTTACTACTTATTCTTTTATCCATTTTTTACTTCTTTCTCCCTTTTCTTTCTTTTTTGATGAAGTAAGATAATTTCATTGAATGACATCAAGAAGATGCATAGCAAAAATATACAATAAAAGTGTGGCTGCTCATATACCAAAACTTACTGGATAACTAAGGAGCATACACAATCCAAAAAAGATTTAAAGCAAGTTACAGGGACCTGGTTGAACCAAGTAAATAGATTGATTAGACAAGTTGCTTTAAGAGAGTGATTAGGAGTTGAAATTCCATCAAAACATCTGCGATTTCTCTCATTCCACATGCACCAAAAAATAGTAGCAGACACCATTTGCCAAGTTTTTTTGATGGAATTCCCAACTCTCCATGAGCACCAGCTCTCATAAGCATCCTTGATACTGTAAGGCATGACCCAGGCAAGTCCAAAAACTGATAAAAACATGTTCCATATGTCAGCTGCTACTGTGCACTGAAGAAACAAATGTCTCACACTCTCAGATTCCTCCTGGCACATAAAACATCTGTTCACTGTAAGAATACTTCTTCTACTGAGGTTGTCTTGAGTAAGGCAGGCTTCATACATGCTTGTCCAGATAAAACCAATTACTTTTATAGGGAGCTTGGTTCTCCATATAAGCTTCCATGGCCATTTGTCAATCAACTCTTTATTGGAGCATAGATTGTCATATCCTCTTTTGACAGTATAGGTTCTATCTTTGGAATCTCCCCATTCCAGCTTGTCCTTCACCTGAGAGTTGACCTTAAAATCTGATAATTTTGAAAGCAATCTCAGCAGGTCATTTAGTTCCCAGTCTTGGATATCTCTTCTGAACTGCAGTGCCCATGAGTTATCTTGCCAATAGTGCCCAATAGTGGAATCCTTGTTGCTGGCCAATAGAAATAGACTTGGATGTTCGTCTTTCAAAATCTCTGACCCTAACCATCTATCTTTCTAGAAAGAAATATGAGTTCCGTTCCCAAGCTTGAGTGATGACTTGAGTTGAAAGTCACCCCATAACTTTGTAATGTGTTTCCATGGCCCAGAACCATGTGGCAGTCTACTCTGTCTAGTACACCAAATGTTAGCCACCCCATATTTTGCTTGTATTACAGCTTTCCACAGCCCAAGGTTCTCTATGTTGTACCGCTAGTGCCATTTCATTAACAAACTCTTGTTGTGTAAAGTGAGATCTTTTATTCCTAGCCCTCCATGCTTTTTGGGGAGAATAACTCTTGGTCATTTAACCAAATGGAATTTGTGAGTTTGACTATTTCCTTCCATAGAAAATCTCTCCTTAATTGATCAAGTCTCTTCTGGACCTTAGCTGGGATTGGAAACAGGGACAAGAAGTAGGTAGAAATGCTATCCAACATACTATTCATGCGTGTAATTCTGCCACCCAAAGAAAGATACTGCATTTTCCAAGAAGCCAACTTTTTTTCAAAATTTTCAATTACCCCATTCCAGATACCTAGAGCTTTGTATCTAGCTCCCAGAGGAAGACCCAAATATGTTGTAGGGAAAGAGCCCACCTTACAACACATTACTTCCGCAAGCTCTTCCAAGTTTGGAACTGAATTGACTGGGTAGATGATGCTCTTCAACATGTTCATGTGTAGGCCCGAGATAGCTTCAAAGATCATGAGTGTAAGATTGAGGTATAAGACCTGTGATATTGCAGCTCCACAAAAAATCAAAGTATCATCTGCATAGAGCAGATGGGAGATTGTAACAGAGGTACCATTTGCACTTCCCACCTTGAAACCCTCTAGCCAGTGAAGCTGATTTGCTTTATCTAACATTTTGCTAAGCCCTTCCATAGCAGGGATGAATAAGAAAGGAGATAGAGGATCTCCCTGTCTAACACCTTTTTGGGGAGAAAAGAATCCAACTGGTCCACCATTGATCAGGATTGAGTACTTCACTGTAGTGATACAGAATCTGATCCATCTAATCCAACATTCACCAAATCCCATCCTTCTTAGTGTATTTATCAAATAGGTCCAATTGAGTTGATCAAATGCTTTTTCTATGTCAAGTTTGAAAAGTAGACTAGGTTGTCCAGACTTCATCTTCCAATCCAATATCTCATTAGCTATAAGAGTTGCATCTGTAATCTGCCTATTTTTTATGAATGCATTTTGATGACTAGACACCAATTTTCCTATCACCCCTTTTAACCTTTCTGCTAAGAGTTTGGAGACAATTTTGTAAACACTACCAATCAAACTGATTGGCCTGTAATCTCTCAGCTTAGTGGCTCCTTTCTTTTTCGGGATCAGTGCTATAAAAGTGGCATTGCATGATCTAACTAGGTTGCCATTCTGGTGAAAGTGCTGAAGGGCTCCCATGATATCGTCCTTGATCACCTCCCATGCTTTATGATAGAATGCCATAGTGTATCCATCCGGACCTGGAGCTTTATCAGGTGCACAATTCTTAATTACAGCTAAAACCTCTGCCTCTTCAAATGGTCTATTAGAAATAGCCTCTCGACCTTCACTAGGTAGGGATAAGGTCTGCGTACACACTACCCTCCCACACCCTACCTGTGGGAATATACTGGGTTTGTTATTGCTGTTGTTGTCACCCCCTCTATTACCCTTCTGTTCTGCTTATTCTCTACTTTTTCTTATAAGGATTCTGCTTATTCCCAATCTAGTTATCTTATTTTACGAGTGTAACTTCAGTGTTTCATCAAATCCTATCTGCATGGACTATTGTATCCCATAAAAAAGAGCAGAGTGCCTTTGATTTCCTATCAGTGCTTTCACTTCTAAGTGTTGAAATCAGAACTACCTGAATTAAGCTTCAAAGTGTCGCATTTCTAACCTTTAAAACCTTCAAAGTTCTGGTTGATACCAAAGTTTGTAAGAAATTCTCCAAAAGAATACATGCCATAGTCTATGTCTCTCCTGGAATGTACAGGTAGCTTAATGAATACTGAGTGTCTTACAATCCATTTTGGAATGGAGTGATATATTTACTCTTCTTCTTGTTTGTCATTTTATCTTTGTGATAATTTGTAAAACTGTTCAACTTATGAGCTTTAATATACACTAGAAGAATGAGAGGTTGACAGGAGTAATAGAGAGAGGGGAAAGGGTAGATTACATACTAAGAAGGAAAAGGATAAGGCATGCTTAATTCAAATGATTTGATAATGATCTTCTTATACCTACAGGAGAATGAAGGCGCTACTCTGATAGTTTCTGCCAGATTTTCTTGCGTTTCAGCTCGTAACATTTACCTCAAGTTTGAGGAGGTAATTTTTCTGATTACTACTCAAGTATACTATTTATCTTGGCTTTTTATGGCTGTGTCCTCATCCTTCTCCTTAAAATATTCTATCTAATCATTGGTTCCGGTGCTCGAGCAGAAGTCCATGTCATGTCCTTCTGAAGTAGTGTTTTGGGACTCCACATATTGCAGGCCATGTCTAGGTAATAGACATCAATGGCTTCGCTGCAAATTTGTCGGGCCTTTATGTCCTGTCTTGTGCTTCGGTCTCCTTAGTAGTTAAATTAACTATTTTGTGCTGCTTTACTTTTACGTAGTTTCTGATGCTTTCTGATTGGAAAGATGAATTTTCTTTTTGAAATTCTACATGGATAATGATTATCAAATTCTGTCCTGTGTCTATGCGAGTGTTCTTTGCCTCTTCTGCTTTTTTCCCCTTTAAACTGTGTTTCTCAGAAAACTTTTCATCCTCCTCAAGTTGACATGATCAGTAACATATGAAGTTAATAAGTCTTCCAGTTGTACTCTAAGAGAAGCTAATGGTAGAAATACTGTCCTTTAGTGATGAGAAAGTAGATACATAATCAAATATTGAGAATCCAGAGTCAACACCGTCCAGTACTGATTTTGAAAGTAAAACACACTCATGATCCACAACTCATATTCTGTTCAACCTGTTGCACTAAAGTTATCTGGGTTAGATTTAGTCATACATCTTCATCTGAGCTGAGATAGAAATTCTATAACAGGGTGGTTATGTCTTCTACATCTTTTACTAGTTCCTGATAGTCAAATTGAACTTCCACAGGCCAAAGTGAACTAGTCTATTTACCTGACTGTTCAAATAGTCGAATGGTGTCTGCATCATTATGATAATGTTGCAAAGACGCACTTCATCTTCATGTGTTATCTTCTTTTTTAGGTTCTGCATTCAGTGTTCACTGATTCCTCAAAAGTTGCGATTTGGTACATACAGATGACCTGAAGCTTGATGAGATGGCAAATAAACCCGGAAAGCATACTTTGTTATAGATGTCACCTACTTGATAACTTGAATATTGATGTTCTCGGCGTTGGGCCTACGTTAAGTATCTTCTTTAGTATCACACATGTATTTTTCTTCTTCTTTTGCAGATAGGTCTTCAAAATATTAACATCAGTGAAGATCTGCAAGCGGTAATAGCTCCAGCAATTCTGCCAAGGTCATTTTTAAGTTTACAGGTACTTGTGCTGTGGTGTTGAGATATTCTTTAATTTTTCTGTATATTTACGCAATAGGTGTGTAGAATCATTTTGTGCCCCTCCTCCCTCATGGAGGGTCCAGGTACAATTAAAGGGATAAAACAAAAGAGACTTAGTTCGTGATCTAGTAGATTAAAACAAGCGCAGCAAGCTTTTGTGACTGGAAAAATACATATCTCTAGTTCATGTAAATATGTCCAAAATGATTTTTCTTGGTTTGCAGATACTGCAGTTTATTCGGAGTTTCAAAGCTCAAGTTCCAGTTACCAGCCCAGAGAGGTATTAACTTGATGTAACCATAATCACAGTTGAGTTTTTACTGGTGTGTCTATTGTATTCACGTGAACATGTACCATGTGCAGGCGATCTGTAGGGGGCCTATATTACCTTTCTTATCTTGATAACAATATGCTCTTAGGCCGCGCTGTTGGAGGTGGTGGAGTATTTGTATTCACTAGAGCACAAGCTCTTACCTTCTAACCAGCCAGTTCAGATGCAAATAATTCCATTTGTGAGAATGTGCCTTTGTGATATGGAAATTTGTCTAAGCAAGGAAAGAGTACATATACCAGTTTCTGTGCAGCCATAGGAGCAAATATAGCTAGTCCTATTGTTTTAAGGACTAAATGTAAATTTTAAGGCTGAATGACACGGAATTGCAGATTTATGCGAATGTATACATGTAAATTGATTGGGGACGAACTTTAAAAGAATATGTGCAATGATGTCAGTGACCTAAATCCGGACACGAGCTGCCACTAATGGATTCATTCTATTAAATATAAATAAAATAAACCATCTCAATTTATTCTTAAATGTAGTGTTATAGAAAGTGTACAACATGCTATATGTTTGGATCTTTTGAAATACTTATCTAATATGAAACTTTCGCACAATATTTACGAAGACTAAAAATTTTCATTTCAATTTATGTTCAGTATAGAATTGTATAGTCTTTTAGATATAAAAATATGCCCATAATGTGCAATTATTTCTAGTATAAAATAATTTAGAAAATTTGAATAAAACTGAGTAAATACATTTTGTTTAGCCTTTTGAGGAAGACCAATCTTGAATTTAAGATTACAAAATTAGACAAACGTATGAAATGTATTATAAGTCCGTTTAAATAAAAATTTTGGCACTACCGAATTGGAAGCGGGTGGGGCTGTAATTAAAGCGCTAAGGAGTTGAGGGTATAATAGAAAAAGTCAACAGAGAGATCATACAGAAGAATTAAGGGCAGAAGATGAGAGATATTATCGCATTTCTCCTCTTCCTTTTCCTTACAACAATTACTACTATTACAGCAACAGCTCATGAGTCTTCGAAATGCAAAGCATGGCTCGTTCAATCCATTCCCACTGATATGCCCCAACTTGCTCCTGTTCCCGGCATCCTTTCAACCGGTAATTTTTTCTTTTTTTCTTAGTTCATCCTTGGACCTTGATTTTGAGTAGTGACTACTTCCTATTAACCTCAGGCTTGGAAACCTCATTGTTTGTCTGTATCTTGTACACCGACTGCATAGTTCATTAGTTCAAAGTCTCAAATTGGAGCTCACAAACTCAGATGGAAGCTAGTTAAATGTGTTTCTTTCTCTTTCTAACTTCGTGTTGATGATTATTTCAGCGGATGTCCTTCAATGGCTGGCTGGAAACTCTTCAAAGAGTTTGGACATAATTGCACAATATTGGCAATTAGTACCACGTTCCTCTGATCCTCGTTCAGGGGATTATGGATACTCAGATGACAAGTTGCGGCAATTTGGTGCTAACCAAGGGTTGAAAGTCTACAAAGCATTAGAAACTGCTGCAAATCGCAAACTTCCAATTAGGTAAATCTGTAGGTATAGTTAAAGCCTAAAAAACATGAGTTAATTTTATGAAATATCTGCTTCTTGCTGCTATTTGTTAAACATATATCATTAGCATAGGAGGATCGGTGTCTGAAACAATTCCCGTGGTCAAGGGGTGTCTAAAGGTGATTTGGTATAACCACAGGGGGTAAACTATGTATTAAGTTTTTTACTTGAAATAGCAATATTTATGTTCTTTACCAATGTAAATGCTCCAACTTCTTTTGTGCATGCTTCAGCCTCCGAAGGAAAACATGAGGTGTTTGTTTGGCCTTTATGTGCATATGCTGATTTCTCCTATTCCCTTGGAACTAATCACAAGTCAGACTTTTACAGCATTCTGGAGTTTATCCCGATTACACGGAAGAACCATCCAACTTAGCATCAGGGAGGCCAAATGTAAAGAATGTTACCTTGCTGCTTAGCGACTGGTGGGGATCAGGTGTAGTTCATGCTAAAGTTTGGATCTCAGACAGTAGAGATGTTTATATTGGATCTGCAAACAATGACTGGAAATCTCTTACTCAGGTAAAACTGACCCAAATTAACAACGATAACTTTCTCCAAATGCTCCTGATCTAGCAAGTGCAGCTGAAGAACTCTTATAATTTCTAAACCTTAAGAAGAATCGTCATCGTAATTCTAGTGAAGTATGAGTGTTTTGAATGTCTGGTTTATTAGCCTATTTGGGCCCTGCATATAAGATCATGTTACTGAATAAAACATTGTTAGACATCAAATTCCATCAGAATAAAATGAACTGCTACTTTCAACCATAGAACGAAAAAAACTAGGATTATGGTTGTCTAAGTAGGCTCTCTTGAGGAGGAGATCATATGTCATGTAGGAAGATTTTCTTTCTGATATTTGAAATACTTTACAAAGTTGGAAATAAGTCGGGTATCTTCTCACTGTTGTTCATCAACCACTGCTGTCCAGCTCTCTTACACCTGATTCTTAAGTAATCATCTCTCTGTCAATTATTGACTTTTTGCTTCAAACTCCTTTGGAGTATCCGATTTTCCTTAATAGTGAAGAGTAGTTTCATAATTACATTCGTACCATAAAAATGGCTACATTATATCTTTATAGTTTTAATTAAAAGTCTACCTTGAGATGGTAGCAGGTTAGGGAAATCCCTATCTGTACAGTTCTTCTCCTATCTGTACAGTAAGAACTAAAAGCTAAATGAGTGGGGGATGGGGCGATTTCCTTTTCAGCTAAGTTTGATGAACATTTTCATCCTTTGTCAATACTTGTAATGCACAAGAAAAGATCCGTTGTTGTTCCTAAGTTGGAAGGTTAGATACAAAGATCACGACAACCGGACGAGATCAGTTTGAAATATATCTCACTTGTACTCTACTGTGTTCAGGTAAAGGAGGTAGGAATATATCTCGCTGGTTGCTCAGATATAGCAAAAAAGGTTGAAATCTACTATGACAACCTTTGGAAACTTGCCCACCTTGATGTTCCAGCTTACACAAGATCAGTTTGGGATTCACAGTGGCAGATTAATCGCAAGGTTCCATGTTGGTCCCATTATGTAAATCCTAAAGACAGGTGCAGGTAAGCATAAAATAAATATGCAAATACTCTTTTTAAGTTGCTGGCTTTTGCCCTTTTTCTCCGCATCTTGCAGCATTATAAGAGTGTGGGGAATTCTTTTATTTTTCTTGCACATAATAATTGCACAAAAAAATAGCAAAAGGGAAATGGAAAAATAGAAGTCATAAGCAAGTGCAAAGGTCACTGCTTTTGGCTGTTCCCACTTATAGAGGTTGATATTTTTTGCCTTTATGCAATTGAAGTTCAGATAACCAAAACAGACTTCTGAAATTAGAACCCAAACACAAACTAAGACCTGCCTGCGAAAAATTCATTTGGGGAACTGCTAAATGCCTTGCTATAATTTCTCCCTTACTCTGCTGAAAGCCCTACTTCCCAATGTATAATGGAACAGAACTAGGACTGCACTTCAAACATTGGGTGTTCAAGTTTGGGAAATAAGCTCGAGTTTAAAAACTTTAACATGATAAAATTTCCTTACCAAGAAAATGAAGTGATCGGAAAACCTCTTGATGCAGGCCTTACTGTTATTAATAGGGTATTATACTGTGTCTTGACAGATCACCACTTCCCAAATGTATGGAGGTTGCTCACATCTCTGGCTACCCTGTATTATCAGACCCTTTCATGTTTCACATTCCCATAGAGACACCTGGAGTCAATGATTCGTTTTTCCATCCTCAACCCAGCTACCTTTCGTTTGCTCCTCCAGAGGTATATGGTTACTGGAATAAGTGTATTAGCAACTAATCTGCATTTTCATCTACTGTGGTGATATGACATTTATCTCCTGGAGGGTGCTTTTTATTTTTCTCTTCACATTTCTGTTTTCTTATGTACACTGTGGTAAGTCAATGAGTATTTACATCCCATCATGCTTATATAACCCTTTATTCATTTAGTGAACTCTGCCAAAATGAATGATAAAAATTTCTGAGCAAATTACATTTTCTTGGAGTTCGTGCAAATTTGGATTTGGTAGCTAATTTCATTGGTCTGAAGCAGAAGTCAAATACGATCCTTGTTCCTCTAGATATCATATAAATAGTTTTCTTTTTCACGCTTTCATAGCAGGACACTATTTAAATAAAATCTTACATCTCCACTTAGTCCAAATATCCTAAGCTGCTAATATGCCTTGCTTGCTAAAAGAATTAATTGTCTAGTTGCAACTTAATATTTACAATCATGTCCCTTGCTTTGTTTCAACATACTTATGTAGTCCATAAATTGCAGCTCTTGTTTGGTAAGTACTATACAGATGAACAGGCTTGGGTGGACACAATTAAATCAGTAAGAAATGGAGGAACAGTCAGAATCAACACCATGGATTGGCTTGGTCAGTCAGGATACACAAAAGAAAAAGTTTATTGGCCGTCACTTTCTTCAGCTATTTCAGAGGTAACTTGTGCTTCTTCTATCTTTTGCATGTTAATCTTTGAAGTGCAGCATATAAACATATATCTCTTTTGACTTCTGATTGAAGGTCTCATTCTATTTGCATGCTTTATTCGACTGCTTTTTCTCTCTGTAATTTTAAATGGCTTTAAGTTAAACTTTACAATTAGGTATTTCCTGATGCTTGATTAGAAGTACTGCCTGTACAGCTCAAATGCATGATGCGTTTTTCTCCTTGAAATGCATGATGCATTAAAGCAGTATCTACTGAGAAGTAAATGCAGTCTACTGATTCAACTTTTCATACTGCACAAATCTACTAATTAGTTCATAATGTCTCCTTTCTTGTACTGTTTGACAAATAGTTGTGGCGCAATATCGGGTTAAGTATGCTGGTAATATATTGCCAGGTTTGGAATCAAATATTGTGATAGACCATGTGCAAGTTCAGGCTATGGAAGCTGATCGCAATTTGCTCGTATTTCTTAGTGAATGTTGCTTCCTAGTTTGGTCTTCAGTTTTTTATATGCTTTTGACATCTGAGAACTCTTGTGGATACTTAAGCGTGTATAACAAATAAAAGGAGAGGGCCTGTGCAAAAGACAAACTGCTTGAAAGTAAAGTCACTTAAAAAGATTGTTTAATAGGGGAAATGCAGAAGACCAAAAGATATATAGGGAATTGTTAAAATTGCGGTCTACTCAACCAGTAAATTGCGGTCTACTCAACCAGGTCTACATTAATGCTTGTCATCTTTAAGTATAGTAGTTGTTTTCCTTGGCAGCTATATAGTGGCAGCACATGGGAGAAACTGGGAGCTATGAGCTGGAGATTAGCTATACGTCTCTTGCTTCCTACAATGGTTTCAATAGGAAAAAGCATCTGGTGGCCCCATTTTACTCTACAACAATAGTAAATGTCCATATAGACTCTTATTGAATGCTGAAAACCAAGTTGATGTTAAGTATAAGCGCTACCAATTCGCGGGTTTATAATATCACTACTTTCTCAGGACAGCATGCATTTGTCCTTGATTGGACCAACCTTGAGATCCTTCAAAGATTCAAGCTTTACCTTCATCCCGCGTGTAAAATTGGTTAAAACTTAATCTTGTTGTAATTATTTTAATGCAGGTTGTCTTCTCTAAGAGTGCAAAGGTTCAAATACTGGTCGCAAAGTGGGCTCATTTTATAAACAACACAGATCAGTATCTAAAGTCCTTGCTTTACTCCAACACACTATGCTCTTCTTCAAAGTACAACCATTGTTCTGGTAAAGTTGAGATCAAGTATTACATTGTTCCAGGATACAATTCAACTGGACCTGCAGCACTTAATGGCACTGCTACCGGGAATATGTATCCTGGCTATACACGGGTTAATCATGGTAAATATGCAGTTAGTGATACGCGTGCACACATAAGCACCAGCAACCTGGTGTGGGACTACTTTTATACGACAGCAGGCGTTAGCTTTGGGACACATCAACCTGCTATTGTTTCGCAACTTCAAGAAATCTTCGATGCTGACTGGACTTCGCCATATGCAGTGCCAGTTGAACCATTGGAGGAAGGTCATGCGTGTTCAAGCTGATGAAAAAAGAAAAAAAGACAAAAGAAAAGAAAAGAAAGATTGGCTCAGAGTCCTTCTCTGACACAGTTTAAAACAAGTGGAAGCAAAAGGCATAGGAGAATGATTAAAGCTATTGAATCCAGCTACTTTTGGAGCTTAGGTCCTTAACATTCCTTTCTGTGGACATTTATTCGGAATCGCTTGCAGAAAACCTTTTACAATTTGTTCATCAAATAAATCTGGTTATGTTATGCAGCACAACTTATCGGTTTTGTCTCCATCAGAATTAAAATTTAAAACCTTAAACTGCATAAAAAATGAGATGTAAATTACAGGCATACGTAGATGGTTTCTGAAATAATATCCACAGCCCACACTGCTATAAAATTTTCCAACAAAATTTTGACAGATGAAATATGCAGTCACTTAAAAGACCTAAACAGTCCCTTATCATGAGGTAGGTATTCTGATCCCTCATAACCACTGAATATAAATACTCCATTATTCCTAATTTTTGTGTTATACTTTTCATTTTACTCTGTCCCAAAAGAATGTTATACTTATTTAGAACTAATTTGGCTTTAAATTTCATATTTTACCCTTAATGAGATGTTTTATACCCACACAAATATCTATAGCTTATCTTAAATTACAAGTTTTAGAAGTCTTCCTTTTTTAAAAAAAAAAAATTCCCCTAGTTAAATACCTCCACATAAATTGGTGAAAATAGCACGAGCTAGCCAGTTTTCGGAATGGTAATTGAAAATAGCCACTATTTTGCTGCAACACGGAAAGTTCCAGCATAATATATTAGAAATTTGTGCACCTGTGTATGAACTTCCAGCATATTATGCTAGAAGTTCACATGTAAAAAATTCGAACTATAGTATATTATGCTGGAATATTTTCCGGATTTTGAACAATGTTTTTGTTCAAATTTTTCTTTACATGAAAAGTCGATTACTTTTGAAATTGTGGCTATTTTTCAATTAGCACTTGTAAATATAACTATTTTTGAACTTTGTTAAATAGGGTTACCTAGTCCTATAAATTTGTAAAGGAGGGGTGACTTTCTGGAGTTGAAGCGACACACATCAACTAGCGGAACATGTAACAAACGCACGTGGCAATTGCTGAACTTAATGTAAGAATACAAACGAAGAACTTAATCATCATCCCCATATGAAAAGAAAACATGAGATATCGTAACTGGCTCTGGTTCACAATTGGTAGCAGCTTCTTAGTCTGTTTCTATTCCTACTTTTATTACTAGTGAAGTCTTAATCGCATACATTACGTGGTTAGGCAGCAAAATTTGCGGTGTGTAACTTGCTAAAGCTTCTGCCTTTTCAGCAAAATGCACGCAGCAAAACCTTCAACTAAATATTTGACTTGAGCCAATCTGCTCCCACCCCGACCTGATGGAAAAGATTACCTTGGTAACATATGTTTTTAGTGGACAGCTAGCTAGCTTGGTAAATTAACTGTATACACCACGATATGTTAGTATATTATCATTTTAATTATTAAAATAAAATATGCCATAACTTCTACTACTCCGTGATAGTAGAAAATAGTCATAATGTAGAAAATGACCATCTCTTTTGTAACTCTTCTCTCATGTTCTATCACTAATTACACACTAATTCATCCATTATTCCATGTTCTTCATGATTTCATAACTTATTATCCCACTTTCTTCTAATTTAATTCAAGGAAGAATTCCAACATCTATAAATAAGAGTTTTTCTTACATGATGTAGTATGTTAAAAAAATTATTGAGTGCTAAAAAAAAAAAAGTGAGGTAAAAGTTGTGAAGAAGAAGAAGAAGAAGAAGAAGAAGAGAGTTCTACTTTTGTTGAGGGAAGATGTTCATCTTGGTGGAGCTTTGGACTTAACAACTTTTTCAGAGTTTGTTCGAGCCATACGACGTGATCGGGCTGTTGTATCCTGGGGGAGACAAGTCAAGAGGATTACTGCTGGACCAGTGAAGACTTTGCTACAATGGACTTGAATCTCCTTAAAGAGAGCGAGATATCCGCGCCTCAACCTAAAAATATTTTATTTTATTTTTCAAGTGTAATTGTGATAGAAACTAAGGGTCCACTAAACTACGTAGAGAACCAAGTTCTCTATAAGTTCCCACAGAACGCACGCACACAACAGTAAGTAAATAACACAATAAAATTTTACGTGAAAAACTCCCAACTCACGGGATTAAAAATCACGACCTACCCTTGTAGGATTTCAACTTCACTACTGAGCAAACTTTAGATTACAACCTATTGTAATCTAGGAATTAACCTCTTAATCCCTCACTAACTTGTAACAACTCTATTACAATGCGCTTTGTAATAACTCTATTATAAAGACTTACAACTCGACTAACTCTAGCCAAGACACAAACACAAGGCTTATGATTTTATAAAGATTTCCTACACAATGCTTCTAACTAAGCTAAGTAGGAATTACAAGTAAAGTGCTTTAACAAAGGTGCAACACAACTAGGGACATGTAATGATTCAATACATGAAACTGGTTCTTCGTTATGTTGTTCTTTGTTCTTGATGCCCTTGAGAATCACTTGCAAGATTGACACAGACTTGAGAGAATTGCTTGATAGATTATGAATGTGCAAAGGTTTTGTTTTACCTTTACTTGATGTTAGTAATTAATTTATGACATCACTTGGATGATGCAAATAAGTTAGGTAAAGGGCATTCCCCGTAAAGTTGATTGTTGCACTATTTTTAAACTGTTGCGTGTGCAGGCAGCAACTTTACAGATGTGAGAAGTTGACTTGTACTGTCACTAAGGGAACTGGTGGCCATCTGTTCCCTCTGTTGTTCCTTTGATTCTGAAGAGTTGAACCACGTCCCCAACTTGAGACTTGTCGTTCTTTAAGTACTTGAGGATGTGTAACATGTTCCTTATCTGGTTCTTATCATTAAGTTTGTTACATAATCAAAACATAAATGGGATACATATAACCTATCAAGTTCCCTCTTTTTGATGATGACAAACTTATAATTTAAATCCCTCCTAAGAACCAGAATGGTAGATCAGTTTGCTGTATTCCCCCTGAATCTGTTCCCCCAGCTTGTTTCCCCTCGATTATTTCCCCCCCTTTTGGCATCATAAAAATATCAATAGCAAACAATAAGCAAAAAAAAGCCTAGCTTGGTTAACTCATGCCACATATGTGCACACAATCATGACTAAAAACAGAGCGAAAGAGCAAGATATACACAACAAAAGGATGAAACGTCCATTAATTTTTGGAAATTAAGCAGGGAGCAGTTCCATTATTACCAAACCATCCATAAAAATAAAAACAACAAAAAGTACCAGTCATAAAGATCATTAAGAGAAAGAGAAGAAAAACAAATAGAGCATATTAGGAACTTGACACTGGGAACATGGCGGCTATTAAGGAGCACTGGAAGGGGGAGAACTGGAGGCAGAGGAAGAGGCAAGGGTTCTAAGAAGGATGTCCATACGAGCATTTACAGACCCTTGCTCGGTTAGCAACCTTTCCTTCAGGTCCTCAACCTGTTTCCTGAGAGCAGCATTTTCCTTTGTCAGGCGGGCAACCTCTGTGTTTTGGGCACTACTGGAACCAGCTGCCTCCTGGGTCTGATTGATCTGACCTTCGAGAATGGCATTCCGATCCTTCAGCTTCCTTATTTCTTCAGTGGCACTATCTTGAGCATTGATCAACTGAGAAATGGTCGAATTGTTGCCAACCCCTCCACTCCTATCAATGCACTCACACTCTTCAAGGGTGATTTTGGAGAACGATTGGTTGCGAGTTCCTACTTTAGCCTGTCCCAAGGGAACCTTGAAGAATTCAAACACTTTAGTGAGGAGAAACCCGTAAGGCAACCCATGATTACCTTCCTTGAACTCTGCAACTTTCTTCATGTGCTCTATCATAAGACCAGGCAGGTTTATGATGGTGTAGCCATCCAGTGCTTCCATGATAACCAAGTCTGCTCTTGATGTAATGGAGTGTCTTTCAGCACATGGGAGCAGAACTTTGTTCACCATTTCAAACATTAGTTGGTACACTAGAAGGAGGGCCTTCTTGTGTACCCGTTCCCCTTGCTGTACTGCCTTATCCTTCACAATGACGTTTCTAAAATTTGTAGAGCAGACCCCCTCAATGGATTACATACCATCAGTGGGCACGCCCAAAATGGCTCCCAGTACACTAGTGTCCATCAAAAATCAACACCGTTCACTTTCAGACAAATGTTATCATTCTCAACTGTGAAGAACTCAGCATAAAAGCTACGCACTTCTGCCTCATATACCTTGGGATTGTCAGTTGTGAATAGATGTGTCCACTATTAGAATTCACAGATCTCCGCCAGTTGGCACATTCCTGACATATCCAGAATATCGGGGGCAAATGTACGGCCCCACAGTACCTTTTGGATTCTTAGTTTTTCCCTTCCAGCATCCTGGGTTGCACCAGCCTTGGCCCTCTTGGAGGAACCAGGTTCTTCACTAGCACTAGCATTCCTTTTCACTGATTGTCTTGCACTTTTTCTTTTCTCACCAGATTTCTCGGACACCTTTTTCTCAGAAACTTGTTCAACCAACTCTTCACCAGATTTCTCAGCTTCTTTCTCACAAGACTTTTCACCCTCAACCTTGCTCAAGTCCATTTCACTCACAAATGACTCCTTTTTGGACTTTGGAACAGTAAGTTTCTTTGAGGACTTACGAACCAAGGAACCAGGTTCCTCTTCTACCTCATCATCAATATCAACGACTAGTGCAGGAGGCACTACCTTCTCATTTACAACCTTTCTATCTTTCACCAATCTCCTCTTCTTCTTTTCCTTAAAACTGACTTAAATTCTTCCTTCTTCTGCAACCTAATGATAGGTCTCTTAGAAGTTGACTCTTGGGGAGTTGCCTGACTACTCCTAGCCCTGATGAAGCTCTCAAGAGCCATATTATCATAGTCATCTTCACTCCCTTCATTTTTCTCCTCAGACAGAGATCTCATCTCGGGAGGAACAATGGCCAATGGCTTAGCATAGAAATGAGGAGAGGGAGCGAGATCAGTACTGACCTAGGGTTCTTTAGAATAACAAGGAGTTTCATCCCAAGTAGGAGCATGGTGCTCCTCTTGTGTGTAGGGATCAGGTCCCTCAGGAAGTTCCCCAATAGTACTGTCTGGTGCCAGATTTTTGACAGGCACCAGTTCCCTTCCCTCCACCAGTAGACTATCACCTTCCCCCTTAGACCTATTTATTTCAGACACTCCTTCATACTCACCAACTACACAACCCTCAGTTTTGATTGACAACATATTCTATATGGCCTCTTGTTCTTGCAAACCCAAAGTAAACTCAGAAGACATAAGGAGAGAATTACCTGTAGACTCAACAACATTCAAATCAGGACCTGGGGTAGTCTTTGTCGATTCATCACTGTTACAACCTACTCCTTACATCTCAGAACATTCTTCCACTGGTCGACTAGAAATTTCCTGATTGTCTTTTTCCGCCACTGTATCTGCTTCTACCATTTTTTCCGACGAGACAGAAAGAGAGGTTGCTACCACAAATTTCTTGGGAGTCAAGGTTTTGCGACTCCTATGAGTGCCAATGCTCGATTGAGTTGGAGAGGAACCAGTATGTGATTGTGACTCTATCTTAGGGTTTAGACTAGATGGTGTAAGGATTGTAGGTTCTAGCACTAAGGATTCAATAGGTGATGACACAATGAGGACGATGCTTGGAACAATTTGAGTCTCCAAATTTTCAGACATGGTTGAGGATAGTGAGAGTTTGATGGAAGAAGAGAGTGTTTGTTTGAAGGAAAAAGGGAATTTTTGGCTTTGATGTGAACAATTATGATAGTGACTGTGAGAGAGGTTATTTAAGAGGGGTGTGAGACCGATTAGGAATGGGTATCAAGTTGGGTATACGGGTCGTTTCATAACGGGCAGGACACTTGAGTTCCAAAAAGAGAGAGAAAGGAATGATTGACATTTTAATGATGTGGCACCATTTCAGCCGTCAAAAAGATATGGATGAGAGTACATAGAAACTACTAACCAGTGTCAAAGGAACTAGGTTCCCTGACAGATTTTGTAAATGTGAACTTCATCCTTTTGACTGAAATGTGATATCATTGGCTACTTGCTTTCTCTATAATCGCCATGCGTATCTACCTGCAATGATATAGAGATGAGTTAGACTTTGCCAGAAAACACTTTTTAGCTATTTTACCTGTACATTTCTTTCATAGCCAATCATTGAGGGACCAGGTACCTAGCTAGATTTCATCAACCCTAGTGCCAAGCGATTCTTTTCAAAGTGCTCTGTGCTCGGTGCTTTGGTGAAGATATCTGCAATTTGATCTTCTGTGCTACAAAACTTCATGTAGATGAGCCCTTTCTCAACAGTCTCTGAGGAAGTGATGTCCCACATAAATATGCTTTGTTCTCTTATGTTGAACTGGATTTTTTGCCATGTTGAGAGCACTAGTGTTGTCACATAGTAAGGGCACACAATTAAAAAAACACCAAAATTTTCTAGCTGCTGCTTGATCCATAACAGTTGAGCACAACAAGATACAACTGCCACATACTTAGCTTCAGCAGTTTAAAGGGCCACTGAGTTTTGTTTTCTTGTGACCTATGAGATTAGACACGAACCCAGAAAATGTGCCATACCAGAAGTGCTTTTCCTATCCATCAGATAACCAGCATAGTCAGCATCAACATACCCTATTAGGTCAAAGTTATTTCTTGAGGGACAGTAGAGAACCAGGTCATGCGTTCCTTTGAGATACCTCAAAATTCTCTTTGCAGCCTTCAGATGAGATTCCTTTGGATTGGATTGAAACCTGGCACAGAGTCCCACACTGAAAACAATGTCTGGTCTACTTGCTGTGAGATACAGAAGTGACCCAATAATGCCTCTATACATAGTCTCGTTTACAGGAGAACCAGGTTCATCCATATCCAGGTGAGTGGCAGTGGCAATAGGTGTATCAATGATCTTTGAACTCTTCATCTCAAATCTCTTCAGAAGCTCTTTGATGTACTTTTGCTGACTTATCATTGTACCCCTAGGAGTTTGCTTGACTTATAGACCCAAGAAGATATTCATATTCTCCCATTATGCTCATTTCAAACTCACTTCTCATGAGTCTTGCAAGTTCCTCACACAAAGAGTCATTTATTGCTCCGAAGTTAATGTCATCAACATAAACTTGCACTATGAGCAGGTTCCTCCCCCGTTTCTTCAGAAATAGAGTGTTGTCAATTTTCCCTCTTGTAAAGTTATTTTCTAGAAGAAACTTGGACAACCTTTCATACCATGCATGAGGATCCTGCTCCAGTCCATATAATACCTTGTCAAGTTTAAACACGTGCTCAGGATGCTCATGGCACTCGAAACCAGGCGGTTTCTTGACAAAAACTTCTTCTTTTAGAAAGCCATTCAGAATATCACTTTTGACATCCATTTGAAACAATTTGAATTCCATATGAGATGCAAAGGCAATAAGGATTCTGATGGCCTCCATTCGAGCAACTGGAGCAAAAGTTTCATCATAGTCAATTCCTTATTCTTGATTGTACCCTTGAACTACTAACCTTGCCTTATTTCTTGTGGTGTTTCCAAACTCATCAAGTTTGTTTCTAACTACCCACCTGGTTGCTATGACAGTTCTGTCAGCAGGTCGAGGAACCAGGTGCCATACACTGTTCCTCTCAAATTGATGAAGCTTATTTTGCATAGCTGTAATCTAGTTAGAATCTTTCAATGCTTCTTTGATATTTTTGGGCTCAATTTGAGAGAGAAATGCAGAGAAGGCAAGTGAGTTTCTAGACTTTGATCTAGTTTGAATTCCTGAGTCAAGGGGGAGATCACATTTTGAAGAGGTTGTGAGATTTTGTGCTTCCAGTTGGCCACCTGAATCTCATTATGAGAGGTTCAAGATTCTTCTGCATATGATCCATGCGTCCCGTTCCTCACCTCAGCAGCTGGAGTTCTATGTACAACATCCACATCTCTGTTTTCTACTTTAGTTATTGTGATTGAGGGACCGGGTTCCTCTATGTTAGCTGGAGATTCAGCTGTGCCATTGTCATTTGATTCCTTGACCTGACTCATCATATCGGACTTTCCATTTTCCATGTCAATAACTTCACCAGGGATATTTGATAACTCTCCATCTTGATCAGCTAGGAGTTCGCTTGACTTGTAGACCCAAAAAGAAATTCAATTCCCCCATCATGCTCATTTCAAACTCACTTCCCATGATTCATGCAAATTCCTCACACAAAGAGTCATTTGTTGCTCCGAAGATAATGTCATCAACATAGAATTGCACTATGAGCAAGTTCCTTCCCCGTTTCTTCAGAAATAGAGTGTTGTTAATTTTCCCTCGTGTGAAGCCATTTTATAGAAGAAACTTGGACAACCTTTCATATCATACACGAGGAGCCGGCTTCAGTCCATATAATGCCTTGTCAAGTTTAAACACGTGCTCAGGATGCTCATGGCACTCGAAACCAGGCGGTGCTTGATGAAAACTACTTCTTTCAGAAAGCCATTTAGAAATGCACTTTTGACATCCATTTGAAACAATGTGAATTCCATATGAGATGCAAAGGCAATAAGGATTCTGATGGCCTCCATTTGAGCAATTGGAGCAAAAGTTTCATCATAGTCAATTCTTTCTTCTTGATTGTACCCTTGAACTACTAACCTTGCCTTATTTCTTGTGGTGTTTCCAAACTCATCAAGTTTGTTTCTAATTACCCACCTGGTTCCTATGACAGTTCTGCTAGCAGGTCGAGGAACCAGGTGCCATACACTGTTCCTCTCAAATTGATGAAGCTCATCTTATATAGCCGTAATCCAGTCAGCATCTTTCAATGCTTCTTTGATATTTTTGGGCTCAATTTGAGAGAGAAATTCAGAGAAGGAAAGTGAGTTTCTAGACTTTGATCTAGTTTGAATTCCTGAGTCAAGGGGGGTAATCACATTTTGAAGAGGGTGTGAGCTTTTGTACTTCCAGGTGGACACCTGAATCTCATTATGAGAGGTTCCAGATTCTTATGCATATGATCCATGTGTCCTGTTCCTCACCTCAGCAGCTGGAGTTCCATGTACAACATAAATATCTCTATTTTCTGCTTCAGTTATTGTGATTGAGGGACCAGGTTCCTCTATGTTAGCTGGAGATTCAACCATGCCATTGTCATTTGATTCCTTGACCTGACGCATCATATCGTGCTTTCCATTTGCCCTGTCAATCACTTCACCAGGGACATTTGGTAACTCTCCATCTTGATCAGCTAGGAGTTTGCTTGACTTGTAGACCCAAGAAGAAATTCAGTTCCCCCATCATGCTCATTTCAAACTCACTTCCCATGAGTCTTGCAAATTTCTCACACAAAGAGTCATTTGTTGCTCCGAAGATAATGTCATCAACATAGACTTGCACTATGAGCTGGTTCTTCCCCCGTTTCTTCAAAAATAGAGTGTTGTCAATTTTCTCTCTTGTAAAGCCATTCTCTAGAAGAAACTTGGACAACCTTTTATACCATCTACGAGGATCCTGCTTCAGTCCATATAATGCCTTGTCAAGTTTAAACACGTGCTCAGGATGCTCATGGCACTCGAAACCAGGCAGTTGCTTGACGAAAACTTCTTCTTTCAGAAAGCCATTCAGAAATGTACTTTTGACATCTATTTGAAACAATTTGAATTCCATATGAGATGCAAAGGCAATAAGGATTCTGATGGCCTCCATTCGAGCAACTGGAGCAAACGTTTCATCATAGTCAATTCCCTCTTCTTGATTGTACCCTTGAACTACTAACCTTTCCTTATTTCTTGTGGTGTTTCCAAACTCATCAAGTTTGTTTCTAACTACCCACCTGGTTCCTATGACAGTTCTGTCAGCAGGTCGAGGAACCAGGTGCCATACACTGTTCCTCTCAAATTGACGAAGCTCATTTTGCATAGCCGTAATCCAGCCAGCATCTTTTAATGCTTCTTTGATATTTTTGGGCTCAATTTGAGAGAGAAATGCATAGAAGGCAAGTGAGTTTCTAGACTTTGATCTAGTTTGAATTCCTGAGTCAAGGGGGGTTGATCATATTTTGAAGAGGGTGTGAGCTTTTGTGCTTCCAGTTGGACACCTGAATCTCATTATGAGAGGTTCCAGATTCTTCTGCATATGATCCATATGTCTTGTTCCTCACCTCAGCAGCTGGAGTTCCATGTACAACATCCACAACTCTGTTCTGCTTCAGTTATTGTGATTGAGGGACCAGGTTCCTCTATGTATGGTGGAGATTCAGCTGTTCCATTGTCATTTTATATTTTGACCTGACTCATCATATCGTCCTTTCCATTTGCCATGTCAATATCTTCACCAGGGACATTTGATAACTCTCCATCTTGATCAGACTTATCATGTGCATCCTTTCCAAGAGGGTGATGTGCTTCATCAAAGATCACATGTATGCTTTCCTCTTGCACATGCATCTCACACCTTGTGATCTTTGAAGCTTAACTTAGGCAATCAACGAACCAGGTCCTTCCTGACCAACATGTTCAGTAATGTAAAACTTGCATGGCCCAACCTTCTGTGCCATAGTTTAGCGTCATCATCCACAGCACTCAGACACATGAGATCCCCATTATATAGTGATTCAAAATCAACGACATAGATGTTTTTGTATCTTTTTGCCATCAGGATCACATCACCAATCACAAGATTTGTGACTGTACAAATTTTTGACACAAATTCCACCTTGTTGCCTTTGTCGCAGATCTGAGAGATGCTTAGTAAGATGTACTTCAGGCCATTCACGTAATACATATTTTCGATTGAGTGAATGAGAGACTTTCCAATTCTTCCTACTCCAAGAATGTATCCCTTTTTGCCATTTCCAAAGGATGCACTCCCTCCTTGCAGGGCTTTGAGTGAAAGGAAATCATTATTGCTTCCAGTCATATGCTTCGAACAACAACTATCCATGTACCATCTTTGGTTGCTTACTTTCACTGCTCCCTGCACAAGTGAATCAAGGATTAGACTTAGGAACCCAAACAAGTTTGGGTCCCTTGTAATAAGGAAACATGTGAATCAAAGTTCTTTTTGTCTAAGCAGGCAATGCACGTTTGTTATATGATGGAGCAGGTTTTTTTGCAATACTTTTTTAGAAAAAAATTTATTTTTCTGCTGGGATTGGAATCTAACTTTATATGTTTCCTTGAAATGTCCAGTGTTACCACAGTGAGTGCAGAGCCAGTTATCAGGAATAGTAACGTATTTACTGTGTGGGTTGTAAGGGGTTTTTTCTTTTTGGAACCCGATTCCCTGCATGTTCCCCCCACTATTCGTATACATAGCAATGATTTCATCCGAAGACCAGGTCCACTTAAGAGATTTTTCTAGGTCACTCTTCACTCTACCTAGATCTTCCTGAAGTTGTTTGTTTTTCTCAAGCTCAGCACACAGACTTAGATTTCACTAATTTTTGCTCATTTTCAAGCCTAAGGTGTGGCTCACTTGCAACTTCCTTTCCATTTTGAGTGTTCATAGGCCTACTTTTGCTTCTTAGTTCCTCATTTGTTTCCTTTAGGTCTACAACTACTACCAATAGGTCATCTCTCTCATGCTCTTTGTTTGCAATTCTCTCAGTCAAAATATCCTTTTCCCCTTTTAAACTCTCAATGGTCTCTCTTAGATTAACCGCAACCACCACTAGATCATCTCTCTCATGTTCTATTTCTCCTAGTTTTGTGGTTAGCGCATTTTTATCATTAATGAGACTGTGATAAGAATCAATTAAAATATTAGCCAAAGATATACGCTTCTTTTGAGAATAGGATTTCAGATTTCTTTGAACATCCAGAAAGTTTACCTCATCTTCATTGTCATCTTCCTCATCCTCATCTGATTTAGCCATTAGAGCAAATATGGAATCATATTCAGTTACTTCACTTTCTACTGCCATCATGGAGATGTCACCTTGATCATCATCATCTCCAGGATTTGTTGGAGGAATCTCATCATGCAGCAAGAGTTTGTTTCACAACATTGTCAGCGACATCTTTTCTCTTGAACTTTTTGTCAAGAACCTGGTTCCTTTCGACTGCTTTGTCTGTGTTGTGTTTGTACTGATCTTGCTTAAGGAGGGGGAAATCCTTGATGAAATGTCCTTGTTTCCCACACTTATGACATAGGTCATAGCCTCTTGGCTTGCTAGAGCTGCCCCCTTTTGGAATACCTCCATTTTTGCGAACCATTTTATGAAATCTCATTGTGAGGTAAGCTATGTCGTCATCCTCACCACATGAGTCATTTTTTTCTGTCTTGAGGACCAGATTCTTCTACCTTTTGGGCTCTCTTCTCTTATTGTCCTTCTTCTTCATCATTTCATAAGTTTTCAGATTACCAATGAGTTTATCAATGGTCAGCTTCTGCAAATCCTTTGCCTCTGTGATGGCGTTTACCTTGCTTTCCCAAGAACCAAGTAATACACTAAGTATTTTCCTGACAAGTTTGTTCCTGGGAATGATTTCTCCCAGTGAGTGAAGCTCATTGATGATAGAGGTGAAGCGATTGTGCATGTCCTGAATGGACTCGTCGTCATTCATTCTGAAGAGCTCATACTCAATTGTCAACATGTCGATCTTCAACTGCTTGACTTGAGTTGTCCCTTCGTGTGCTGTTTGAAGAGCTTCCCAGATCTCCTTAGCACTCTAACAAGCTGAGATGCGATTGTATTCATCTGGTTCGATGCCATAAACATGAATCGTTTTTGCCTTGAAATTCTTCTCAATAGCCTTTCTGTCAGCATCGTTGTACTCTTTTCTCGTTTTTGGGACTGTAGCTGTTCCCTCATCAACAATTTTCATGGGAAAAAAGGTCCATCACAAATTACATCCCACAACTCTGAGTCCTCAGCCATGATGGAATCATGCATTCTTGTTTTTCACCAACCATAGTATTGGCCGTTGAATCTAGGTGGTTTGTACGTTGATTGTCCTTCCTCGAAGTTTGGTGGAGCAGCCATGACGAAGATCCTTTCTAGGTGTTAACCTTTTAGAAAGAACCTGCTCTGATACCAATTGATAGAAACTAAGGGTCCACTAAACTACGTAGAGAACCAAGTTCTCTATAAGTTCCCACAGAACGCACGCACATAACAATAAGTAAATAACACAATAAAATTTTACGTGAAAAACTCCCAACTCACGGGATTAAAAATCACGACCTACCCTTGTAGGATTTCAACTTCACTACTGAGCAAACTTTAGATTACAACCTATTGTAATCTAGGAATTAACCTCTTAATCCCTCACTAACTTGTAACAACTCTATTACAAGCTACTTTGTAATAACTTTATTATAAAGACTTACAACTCGACTAACTCTAGCCATGACACAAACACAAGGCTTGTGATTTTACAAAAATTTCCTACACAATGTTTCTAACTAAGCTAAGTAGGAATTACAAGTAAAGTACTTTAACAAAAGTGCAATACAACCAAGGACATGTAATGACTCAATACAAGAAACTGGTCCTTCGTTATGTTGTTCTTTATTTTTGATGCCCTTGAGAATCACTTGCAAGATTGATATAGACTTGAGAGAATTGCTTGATCGATTCTGAATGTGCAAAGTTTTTGTTTTGCCTTTGCTTGATGTTAGTAATTCATTTGTGACATCACTTGGATGATGCAGGAAAGTTAGGTAAAGAACATTCCCCGTAAAGTTGACTGCTGCACTATTTTTGTACTGTTGTGTGTGCATGCAGCAACTTTACAGCTGTGAGGAGTTGACTTGTACCGTCAATAAGGGAACTGGTGGCCATCTGTTTCCTCTGTTGTTCCTTTGACTCTGAAGAGTTGAACCACGTCCCCGACTTGAGACTTGTCATTCTTTAAGTACTTGATGGTGTGTAACAGATTCCTCATCTGGTTCTTATCATTAAGTTTGTTAGATCATCAAAACATGATAGGGATACATATAACCTTTCAAATTGTATTTTCACCAACACGATATAATAAAAAATAGTAGTAATAAATAAAAATATAATATCACTTGCAACCGCAAATTCTTTTCCTCTAATTTTGGTCAATAACCACGAAATACTGTTAGGTGCAAACTTGAGAAATATTAAAAGGCAAGATAATGATGATGATGCTGTTTACAAAATGTAATCAAGAACAACGATCATGGAGTCGGTTGTCTAAGAAGTTAGATACATATACGAGCGTCGACATGTAGTAGCATGTGATCAGCTTGTTTAGAGACTGATCATGTGAGCCCCTGGAACGCACGTGTTATTTTTGAGCTACTACATGACAATTTTCCTAATAGTTTAATATATGGTATGGAATCGTCTTAGAATTAATTTTGAGCATAAGATTTGTTCAAAATTTTTGGATTAGGTATTTCATATTTCAGTTTATCCACAATGACAAAAGTTATACAAAATTATAAAAATGGAACAGCATCAAATTAATTGAAGAGCTTGAGAGTTTTGCATGATAAGTATTTGCGTAAAAAGTTCACGTCTAGGAACTTGAATTTCACTCTTATGCATGTTTACTACTCCCTATTTAGTTTTAGCGAGCTTTCTCAAGAACACAACCCGAAAGTAAGAACACTTTATTAATAGTTTGAAAGGAAATATTGCTTGAGAGAAAGATGAAAGGTAAAAAGCAGTTTCACGACCCTAAATCCACTAGTCGTAATGGTACCTAATCCAACCCGTTAGGTAAGCCAATTAATCACTAACCAGTTTCAATAACAATTAATAAAGTGATTAAGTAAAGAAATATCTGAATCTTATACATTCCCCAAGGACTGGTAGTACAAATCATGAGTTTCTAAAAATAGAGTTTACAAAGCTGAAATGAGGTAAATACATCATCTGTTTGAAAAATACATTAACAAAGTTTTATAGATCTAAGGCTACCATGAACAAGAGACAACTACAACCGGGACACAGGTATATCTTCAATGACGGCTCCCGTCGATCACAACAACATCGACAGTCAGTATCTGCACGCAAGGTGCAGAAGTGTAGTATGAGTACAACCGACCCCATGTACTCAATAAGTAACAAACCTAACCTTAGGTTGAAAGTAGTGACGAGCTAACACAAGGTCGGGTCCAATACCAATATCCCACAATAGTTCATAACAACATAGTACAAGTAATAAAAGATGTATCTCAGAAGTAAAATGCTCAGCTCGTTCACGGTTCCAGATTGTAGTCATGCTTTTCAAGTATCTTAGTGAAAATTCAAATCTTTTACCGAAATGCCAAAAATACGAGTAAATTTAAAAACTGTAATTTTTTCAAATATCCTTTCCACAATAAATAAGATATTTCATTTTCTTTCCAGATAGCAAGTGTGAAATACCTCTCTATGCCCACATATCAATGTGTGTAAAAAGTCAAGAATGACGTGATACCGTACAACATGAAGAAAAATGCATCTCTATGCCTGTATGTCAAGTGCGCATGCCAAATGCGATGCAAATCAGTGATAAAGATCATTTACATACTCCGAGAGTATCAATTCAGTCCGTACTCCCAGTCACTCACCACTCGACACTCGCACTCACCACTCACCACTCGACACTCGCACTCAGTAGGTACCTGCGCTCACTGGGGTTGTACAGACTCCGGAGGGGCTCCTACATCCCAAGCGCCATAATCCGCATGGACAACTCACGTGCCATAATATCAATATCTGGAATCACACGGACAACTCACGTGCTATAGTAAGGCAATCTGACCGGCTGCGGCGTGCAATCCGATCCCATAATCATCCTCACAATCAGGCCCTCAGCCTCACTCAGTCATCAATCTCTCCAGTCTCTCGGGATCACAATGTCATGATACTAGCCTGAAGATAATGATATGATGCATCAATAAATAACAACAGAGACTGAGATATGATATGCATGTGAATGCGTATGACTGAGTATGTAGTGCAATGAAAGCAAATTACTCAACAACAGAAATGACCTCAATGGGTCCCAACAGGATAAGCATGTATCCTAGACATGGTTTCTAACATAATCACAGCTCGATAACTCTAGTACGTAGAGATTTCATGATTTTAGACAAGTTCAAGTAACTACACAATACCACAAAAATAATGTAAATCACAGTTCACACGGTGCACGGCCACACGCCTGTCACCTAGCATGTGCATCACCTCAAAATCAAACACATAATACGTATATTCAGGGTTCATACCCTCAGCTCCAAGATTAGAAGAGTTACTTACCTCGAACAAGCCAATACTAATGCCGAGCAAGCCAAACGATGCTCCAAAGATGCCATCCCGCGCGTTCCGACCTCGGAACTGCCTAAAACTAACCAAAAACAACTCAAGTACATCAAACAATGCTAAAGGAACCAATCCCGATTGAAAAAGCCCAAAACCGGCCAAAAGTCCAAAACCGGCCAAAAGCCCACTCCGGGCCCGTACTTCGGAACCCGACAAAATTTATAAAATCCAACAACCCATTCAATTACGAGTTCAACCATACTAGTTTCACTCAAATCCGACTCCAATTCGATATTCAAAACTCAAAAATTCATATTTTTAAACTTTAGGCCAAAACTCCCAATTTTTTCTATAAAATTCACAATCCAATAACCAAAAACGAAGGTAGATTCATGATATAAGATAAAAAATGAGTAGAGAACACTTACCCAAGCTGTGTGGAAAATCTCCTCTCCAAAGTCGCCCAATCCGAGCTCCAGAATCGGAAAATGAAGATAGAAACCAAAGACCTCGAATTATAGGTTCTGCCCAGCAATTTTCACATTTGCGGATAATTCGTCGCACCTACGACCACCGCTTTTGCGGAAAAACATCGCATCTGCAAAAAATGGCCTTGCCCAGCAACCCCCGCACCTGCGGTATCAAACTTCGCATTTGCGAAGACACTTGCACCTGCGCTTCCACTCGACGCACCTGCGCATCCGCACCTGCGCCCTTTTCTCCGCTTCTGCGGGCCTCCTCATCCAACTCTCATCTCGCATCTGCACACACATCCGATTGACCTCAAATTTTGCACACAAGTCATATTCGACATTACGGACCTGCTCCAACTTCCGGAATCGAAATTCGACCCCGATATCAAAAAGTCCACTCCCGGTTAAACTTTTCAAAATTTCCACTTTCGTCATTTCGAGCCAAATTCAACCACAGACCTCTAAATCACAATCTGGACACGCTCTAAGTCCAAAATCACCCAACGGAGCTAACGGAACCATAAAAATTTCAATCCAAGGTCAAATGCTAAAAAGTCAAACTTGGTCAACTCTTTCAAATTTAAAGCTCTGTAGTTGAGAATCATTCTTCCAAATCAGTCCCGAATAACCTGAAAATCAAAACCGACGATTCACACAAATCAAAATACATCATACAGAGCTACTCACGCCCGTAAACTACCAAGCGAAGTGCAAATGCTCAAAACGACCGGTTGGGTCGTTACATTCTACCCCACTTAAACATACGTTCGTCCTCGAACGTGTCCAGAGTTGTTCTCAAAGCCATCAAACCGTCGTATAACCTTGCCATACATATACCCGGGGGTGATCCCACGTCACCCTATCCCATACAGATCTGATAACACAACATAAGTGAAATTTCACAATTCAACCTAGCCCACAAGCCTTAGAATTCCATTTCCAACATCCGGAATTTATTATGTTATGCATTGATTTACGTACTCATGCTACACTTCTGTACTAAATGTGCAGGATCTGACAGGTTCATTTGGTGGTCATCTTGGTGCATAGGCGCAACTGCTGAGGGGGCTTTATGGTGAGCTGCTTTCTATGCTACGCACCGCAGCCCACAGAGTCTCCATCATATTTATTTACTTTATCCTGTCTATTTTACATTCCAAACATATGTTGTATTATTATTGCACTCCTTGGTAGACACTCATGCACTTGTGACACCGGATTTTGGGATATTCTAGTTGATGTTAATGGTTTTGCTTTAATATTGTCACCTTTTAATACATGTCTCACAAATATTGTATGCACATATGATTTTAAATGCATTAATTTCCTTATTTAATAAAACTTATCATTTCCAAAGTAATAAAATGAATAATTAGTTAGATAGTTCACCGTTGGCTTGCCTAATGGCGACGTTGGGTGCCATCACGGCCTATATTAGGTTTTGGGTCATGACATCTTGGTATCAGAGCTCTAGATTCACTTGGGTCTCATGATTCATGAGAAAGTCTAATAGAGTCTTGCGGATAGGTACAAAGACGTCTGTACTCATCTTCGAGAGGCTACATAGCTGTTAGGAGCACTTTCCTTCTTGATTCCTCGTCGTGTAATTTGACTCTATTGAAACTTATGTATTCATTTCCTTCCTACTCATGCTTATATGGTGTTGAGCGCTTGTTATCAATTAGGCATTGAGGAGTTGTAGTAGTATTCTAGATGTGGTGCAAGATATTTCTCTTTGCGTATTTAGGCAATCTATTATCGTTGCCTTGTGGGAGGTGTTCTATCGTTTCATCCCGGTGTTAGTGTTTCCTATAGTTTTGAGGCTATGCACAATGTATTATGATGTCCATGTGTTGTTATCACGCAATGTTGGTGTAAATGGTAGGGTGCTTATTTATGTGTCGCGACAGTGAATGACTCGAAATGAGGGCTACTCATTTCATGGTTTAGAGGTTCAACATTTAATTCCAGCAGAGGAAAGGCAATTATATTATGGATGTTCAGGCCTTGGTTGGCAGAGTAGCGAGACTGGATATTTTCAAATGTGGTGGAATTCTCATTCGTGACGTGGTGTCATCGTCCTTTCTGAAACGCATTAAGGCTCATCGGTATTATGGTATCCTTTGAATCACCTTCGGGGTAGGGTGTTATGGAATGATGCCTAACTAGTAGTTATCATAGATGGTGGTGTATGGAGGCTTCAGAGTCGAATCGGTGTTTCTAGTGTTGATGGCTCGAAAGAGATGATCTTTATGGAGGCTCAGAGATTTGTGGCAATTTATCCGTTCGGGTGCTACAAATATGGACTATGATTTGAGGTAGTATTTTGGCAGTAAAGGAGGAGGAAGGACATGGTGGGAGGTGTGTCGCGATGGTGGAATTGCTAGCAGGTCAAGTATAAACACCCGAGGCCGAGTAGTTGCTTTAGGAGATGGTTTAACTGAAGTGGGAGTGTCAAAGTAGCGTATGGATTCTATGGTATGAGAGTCACATGATTTGAGAAAGTTTAGAGCGATTTGGGGATCATGGTGGACAATGACTAAGCCTATGAATTTCATTTAGGATGGTGGCTGCGGTATGGAGGAAGCTTGAATATGACGGAAAGGTTTTTTCTTGGAATGAAGAAGGGTGTGTAAGCTTGATTATCGTTTTGGGATGCAACATGACTTTCATTTTTGGAGCATATTGTTGGAACTTCAGCTGATGCTAATGGAGAATGAACAGACTCTTACAGTCGGTGGACAAGTGTGGGCTTCTGAGGGTTTTGCTGATTCGTGGTAGTTGTACCCAGGGCAACGTCATTGGAATATGTCGATATGGAATTCCACATGTGGGCTATCTCTTGTGAGAAGTTTAGCGGTTGAGTGATTTTGATGAAGTTCCTACGAAGACTCCTACTTTCTACCCAGCGGGAGGCATGTACTACAATGTGAGCTTGGATTGCTTGAAGACTATGGTACGACTGTCAGGAGGTCGAATGTGTGTTTGTGGCTGAAAATTTGGAATTTTATGAGTAGTTTAACAAGGGACTACGAGAAATTTGGTGGGTTAACAGTGCAAGGTCATGGTAACTGAGAAGGAGGAGTTATTGTGGGTTCTAGACTTATGTGATTGTAGCTTAAAGCTAAATGAGGGAGCCCACCGTCTACGATTGGGTCACGAGGTTGTATGCCTTGGCAGTGTCCGGTTATCGGTACATTGATAGATTATTTATGACTAGGGAAAGAAAACATCAAGGGAAGTTTGGGCAAAGAACTTGATGGATGTGTGCTACATTTCGTCTTATCAATTCATTGCAGATTTTGGGATGACTCAGAGTTTATGATTCTTGTGGATGTAATGTACAAGGAAAAGAATCCATCTAGTTGCTTCTTTGGTAGTGCTAATGTGCTAACAGAGCACTAGAGTTTGGTTATATTCGGGACCAGGTCAGAGTGGGTGACTCTCAATAATGGTTCTAGTGGGCTCAAGAATTAAAGTGTTGTGCCTAAGGATTTTGGATTCGTTATATGGCTGAGGACTGGGTTTGTTGTAGAGTGTGAAGGATACTTGGGGAATTTCTATGTTATCATCGGGTCTATGGTGCGGTGTTGGAGAAATAGGAGAAACAACTTCGGATTCGTAGGAGGTCTTTAGAGCGGATGTGTCAGTTGGAGATACTATTGAGTACATGAGGAGAGTATGTGATGGCCGATAGGTATTGAGATAATATGGTCTCGTGATTTGGGTCACTCGGGATGAATGTTATTTGAGGTATGTTATGTGTTTGAATAGAGCTATTATTTCGAAGGCAAGTCAAGAGTAAATTGGAAGAAGTTGAGTCAGTTAGTAGTAGTTTGAACCAGCATAGTTGTGGAAATGATCAATTCCTTTAGTGTCGCAAGGCTATACAGGTGGTTTGTGGCTGTACGTGCAGGCTTGACAACCACCGTAATTTGATTGATTTGGAGTTATTTGATTCTGATGGCATTGTTATGTCTAAATGGATCCTGGAAGAGTTATGGCAGTTTAGACTACGACTTGAGGTTTGCCTTTTCTGCTGTTATAGGAATTCGGTTGCGTGTTGCAATTGTTCTTCTGAAATGAGTTGAGTGAAAAGGGTCTAGTCGATGAAGTGTTTACTCTATTGGTGGTTCAGGGCCTATGTTGAAATTCATGTACTCTCGCGTAGCAGCATGATAGGTGCAGTAAGAGGTATGGAAATTGGAAGTTGAGGATCAATGTTGCGATTTTGTTTTGATAAGAATGACATGAGCTCGGAGGAGCAGAGTAGGATTTCAGATGTTCAGAGTATGTTGGCACTATTTTCGGGTAGCATGAAGATGGTCTATTTATTGGAAGAAGTGTTAGGTATTGAAATGCGGATGCTTGACTAGTACTATAGAAATAGCATGGTCGATGGCCATTGATGTTTAGATTTTACTATATGGTGCGGAAGGTTGTGGGAGTATATCCCATGGGAAGAACGTATAAGTGTGACATGTTAGTCATTTGATTATTTGAGATTGAAATCAGGTATGGAGATTCTGGTACTGTCGCTAATGGGACAATTTATTCTTGAGAGGCGCTCTATTCCTTTGGTTGTGGACTGTGGAAGTTTGTTTTGGATTGCGTGGCTGCTCGTATATGTCATAAGTAGGGTCATTATGTATCTTTAAAAGGTTATTGGCGACCCCATCCAAATGCTGGTCCATATTATATACCTTGATCCATCCTGCTTAAATCAATAACCATGGATAGGCAAATTGCACAATGCCACACAAAACCCGAAAGAACATAACCCATACGCCATCGACCATGCAATACCCAATTACTCATCTCGCTCAAATTTCACTATAAAGCCCAAATAGAACCGCACCAGGTGTGCTCATAACCAACGAATCACAACTCCTCGTAGCATAGAAGTGTAACTCACAGATCATTTCAGAACACGATTAAGCTCAACAACAACCAAATGGTACATCCCTCAATCATAGCAGTATGGAGCCAACCAATCCGACTCGGTATATAATACACATCCTAGTTGGGCCTACCAATGGACCCCCAAATTTTCGTACGTGAGAGTACGCCATAAATAAATTGATGAAAGCTCGGAAATGAGATGTCACATCCTGTATTTTTTGTACGTTAAAAGTTTCGTCATAAATTAATCGACGTAAGCTCAGGAATGAGATTATTTTGAGATTATAAGCATTATTCCATTTCAAACAAGTGATGAGTAAATTCGTGAAGGTGAGAGGTAAGCAAATCGAAAAAAATGATGCCTTACTCTTTCTTCTTGCTCTAGATCGTGTGGTAGAGCTCAATTGTAAGAACTCAATTTCCTAAACTCTATCTTATTCATAATACGATGATGCCTACATCCAGAAAGACAGTTGGTAAGAGATATAGCTGTGGGAGAGTTGAGTCAGAGGAACTCGATTTTTCATGATGCTTATGATGAGTAAATATGAGGTCTTTAGCAGATCATGTCTGTACTAAGATGTGTAAAACTTTTTGATAAGGATCCCTAAGGAAATAATGTCTATCCACTCTTATGGTAAAAAAGAATAAGAGAATAGGAAGGTAGATACATGTTTTTGCAAGTAAAAGAAGCAAGATGAAAAAGGGTACGAGCTACCCAACTAATGAAGATTATCGCATAAGAATATAAACCTTTTGAGTTACCTTCAACAATAACAGAGGTATGTACAATTGGCCACACCCATCTCATTTATGCCCTATGGGGGCTAACAGAATTAGTATAAGAGAAGGACGAGATATCAATATCCATCTGGGGTTAGAGTAACCCAAAATTTTGGATGGATTGTTAGCGTTAGCTGACATTTTCGAAGGATTACAAAGGTGCTAATCGATCTCCTTGTGAGACACCCAGAGGGTGCACTCTAAAATAGTACAACTAGATATGAATACTATAAAGATAGGCACTGGAATCCTTGAAGGGATAAATATTACCTTAGTGTAGCTCCCGTCCCTAGTGGAGAAAGAATGTTGGCAACCCAAAGAGCCAATAGATGGAGCAAGGGGAGCTAAAAGCAAAAGAATGTCTTGCTCGAGTTTTCAGAATAAAGTGATAGACATAAATGTTAGCAGGGAATGGGATGAGAGTTAATGAAGCATTATGAGTAAGATGTGATACATGGATGACAACGGTAGATCAAAAAGATAACAGTATTATAGAGTCTATAGTCAATTGAAGGAAAAGACGAGAGGTGACTAGCCTTGAGACAACAAAAGAGTATAGGCCATAAATTCATATCCTCATTTTGAGAAATAAGTTCGTGACTCCAACGTGATTACCAAAAGGAAAAGTTAGACCCCTGAGTAATAATAAATCAGCATGGACTGATGAACAAGATAAAATAAGCATGAACTAGGGACTGCGTAATAGTCGGCATCATGAGAATTTCAGAGATTGCATCCCGACGATAATAGAATGGACGAAAGAAGAATACCCTTTAAAGGTCATTTAGGAAGACGCTTCCCTAAAGCAAGAAATATGAGTAAAGTTTAGCTTAAGGGACTGTATGTGCCAGTTACACTAAGTGTCACCCTCGCGAGTGAGGAATTTCGTTATCCTTGGTACAGAAGGATTACCGCGAGGCGAGTAAGGATCATCGATGAAGTGAAAAGATGCCAAAGATGAGAAGGTAAAACATCTATACGTAGATCACCGTAATACTAAATCTTAGTGCTCCCCTAAAGGGGGGGGGGGGAATATTGAGTGATGTGGCATTAAGTCAGAATTAAGCGGTTCTAGTAACTATGGAATGGTAAAAGAATGCGATAAAATGAGAAAAGGATTGAGATTACACTGATTCAAATCCTACAAATATGCTATGATTCCAGAACATTATGCAAACACGATGTCAAGGAAAGGAAGTAAGGGTTCCTACCTGAGATGTTATTGATAAATAAGGAGCCAGTGCAAGACGTAAGTTAAGACAAAGGGAATAACCCAAGAGGGATTACGTGGAATACAGATATGAAAATGGACCAAGGAGCAGTTAGTAGTTGATTCAGGAAGAGTCTAGTTATGGCTAGATAAGAGGTCACAGACAAATCAACAGATTGTGCAAGACGAACATAGTGAACCCCAACATGGGAAATTCAGTCTCGCAGATATGACATCGTGATCCTTGAGATATATTCAGATAGGAGTTGGGGTAGTTAAAGGTAAATAAAAAAGAATGCCACTGGGAAGACAGTCAAAATATTAGTTCAGAAGCAACCCTACAAGCACAAGGGCGTGAAAATAAGTAACTACGGATAATTATAGGCGGGGAAGAACATCAAAAATCCCGTCAAGTATACGATGTGATAAGGTTGTAACTTTACAAGAGCCAGAAGGTCTCTTTAAGTACTACAATGAAAGACTAGCTGAGGAAATAAGGAAGAAGGCTTCAACCTAAGCACAGTGATCTAAAGAGGAAATGGTCATGTAAAAATAGTCTCACTACAACATTGTATACACTTCATAAGAAAGTACCTACCGTGGCTAATGAACGGGAAGTAAAAATCAAAAGTAGGATTCGAGATCATATGAGTTGCACGAAAACTCCGGCATGCGTGGGAACTAAGATAAGCTAAGTATGCACGCAACAAGGGGACAGAAAGACCAGGAAAGGTAATATCTTATGTTTAAAGAAAGCTGAAAAGGAATGAAAGGAATTATTCGATCAATGATCCAGAGTGAGTTACGTTATGAATGCACTCAAGATTTAGGAGTATTATCCATGCAGCATATATATTGACAATCATACAGTCGGAGAATACTCTGGTATAAGTTAAAAGAAAGAATTGAGTCCAGGTCATAAACAAGGGACTGAATTGTTAGATGATGGTATCACGGATATTCCATAGCGTCTATGAAAGGCTAAATTAATAACTCATACCATGAGCCGCAGATCAAAAGATAGCTTAAGCCTACACAAAGGTTGATCAAAGGGAAGAGAAAACTAAAGAGTTACACCAACTAAGTAAATCAAGAGTCTGATTATTGGACCCAAAATATTGTAGGAATCGTGATTGAGAACATAGCAGAATCACTCTTAATATCAGAGGTACAAGAGAGATAGTACAACAATCATATTTCATAACGGCTCTACGATAAAGCAGTTAGAATAGTACCAGCCTCATAAGAAGTCAGTATGAAGCTCCCACCGGATTGTGTGTGCACCAGAGGTGCGAGTATTATAATAGAACTTCAAGTTGTGGATGTGAATTATACCTATGTGGAAGGAAGGTCATGAGAGAGATATAAGACGTGATGCAAGATTTTAAGGTAAATAAGGTAAAGATGAACAACGTACGAGATACTCAGGTGCAGAAGGTTGTGAATAATCCATACTTCGGATAGAAGGCTAGAAGCATAGGGATTCAATATCCAAGAATGATAGCGGCATCGTCAGTGGCGTATCTTCCAACCTATGGTTTCTAGGTATCGAGAGATCTAGTCAAGAGAGTAAAGAAGAGTTAGAGACGATGTGATGTCTCGCTTTATGTTCCAGGATGACATAAGGAAATCTATGATGCAAGCAAGCTGAAGAAAGGCTGCGAGTAGTATAAATAGACATGTATAGGCCGCAAGCTAAAGTATAGTAAAGCGACAAGGTTTTAGGAAGACAGGAGTAAGGATAAGAAAGGGCAAATGAGAAGGTGACGAGAATGGATAAGTCCTCAGGATTAAGCCCATGAAAATAAGGGAACTGATGGCTTCTCTAAGTTATAGAAAGCTCAGTATCGCCTGAATGAACTCAAAGGAGTTACTCATCATAAGTAGCATTTAGAAGAGATGGAATGCTGCCCTAATAGTGGAATAAGGGTGTAATTGTGATAGATAAATGATGATGTTTAGGCCTTCGATTGAGTAATGATTTGAAAAAAGAAGAAGAAGAAGGGATTCATGAATTGTACGGGATTAAAATACCCACGTAAGTGAATCACATTAGGATGCTATAGAATACGGTTATTGAAGTACAGTATCGCCGCTAAGTGGATCAGGAAAATCACTTCGAATATTCCTCGATGTAACGTAAGCCCTCGTGGCAATGTGTTATTAAAGAAGTTTCAAGTTATCAATGGTATATTGTAGATCAATATTGAGGTGAATCAACAATGGATGGACAAAAGTCACAAAGTATGAGATGAGATTAGGCCGTCATTCTTAAGATGAGCAGTAATGAGGAAGCATTAAAAGACTTACCTTTATGCATATAAGATAAGCAACGAGAGTAACCTGGAGTTTGGTCGTAGACCTCAGTAACCATAAATCGAAGTAAGAGTCATGGTATAGTATGACCCAGCTTGATGCAGTAAAGTCATACTGATAGATAAACGGATCTATGAAATAAGGTATAGCAATATTCGTAAGTTCAACAAAGTACCGAGCGAAGAACTTCAGTATACCTATAGATGCCCAGAGAGACATTTTATCAAGCTCTTTATATGTTTACAAAGTGAGGCCTAGAGATTGGCTAAAAGCTGGAGGAAAAAGGAGAGAGGTGTCGCGTAGGCGCACTTACAAGGTCAGTATCGTACATGCTACATGATAGAAGGTAGCAACTATTACGATATTGGAAGGATTCCGATCACAAGCCATGGTGTGGGAAAGAGGCCTAAAGGGGGGAATGCCCTGACCTTTGGATTTATTCACAGAACAGTTACCTAAATGGCAAGGAGAGTATTAAAGTATTCGCAAGAGCTATGGGTGATGAGAATGATAAGTATATCAGTTAATATTCGAGGACGAATGTTCCAAAGGGGGGAATGATGTTACAGCCCATATTTTCGTACGTGAGAGTACACCATAAATAAATTGATGAAAGCTCGAAAATGAGATGTCACATCCCGCATTTTTTGTACGTTAAAAGTTTCGTCGTAAGTTAATCGACATAAGCTCGGGAATGAGATTATTTTGAGATTATAAGCATTATGCCATTTCAAATAAGTGATGAGTAAATTCATGAAGGTGAGAGGGTAAGCAAATCGAAAAAAATAAGTTTCGTCAAAGTTTGACATTTTGGGATAAAATATGGCCCGAGCTAAAATACACGGTATTTATGGACTAGTACCATACAAGGTACCACATGACCATAATAGTAGGATGAATAAGGTATGTGCGAAGTGAGTAGTATTTTAAGTAAGTAAAAATAATTCTTAATTATGTGGGTAATTGGTTAATTATTGGACTAGTGGGGAATTACCAAGTTAATTAAGGGAGTGGTAATTAATTAAAATATTTTGGATAAGTTTACCCCCCAAACGTGGCAGCCCTATATGACTTTGATGATGAGTCTTAAATTACAAGACTATGTGGCATGTGTTAGGGGAGTTTGGTGGCTAGTCATCACAAGTTGAGTCTACTCTCTTTGATAAGAAAGCATCTTCCTACATCATTGAAGAAAAATGTCACTGCCAACATGAAAAACAGAATGGTGTTAATAAAAGTTTTAATACTTTGCCACCAACTGAATCTTTGCCAAGAAATGAAACTGTTGGTGAATGTATTTTTGTTTGCAACAATGATACTATGGCTAAAAATCTCAAAAGGGACATTTTTGCAAGTACAAGTCCAACGTGAAAATTCTTTGAAGAGATGATGCTACAAGGTCCAACGTGAAATTCTATGAAATGCTACAAGATCTAATGTGAAATGCGAATTCAAAGAAAGTCCGGTACAATCTTTCTCAAGAATATCATACGAAGTTTTTCCTACTTTGATCCGCCATTACGCAAAAGAGAATCGGTTCAGGTATGTTAAGGCTATCCCTTCTTTCTTTTTGGCATGATCTATACGACACGAACGAAACAAGCAAATGCACAACTTTCATAAATGACTCTATTCATAGAAATACTAGAAATGCTTATGTTCTTGATTCCCCATGTGTCATATTATTTTATCATCTGTTCATGGATCTCAAAAATACGTAAGTTGGTAAAGTTTATTTCATGATATTAATCAGAGGCATAATGGTCTTATGACGTACCGAGAGATTTTATTAACGTATTTCATATGCATTTCATTCATTTATACATGTACATTGACCCATGACCAGATGGCGTTATATACATGTATTTATATGTATATATATATATATATATATATATATATATATATATATATATATATATGGGATATGGGAAAAGGTTACGGCGTTATATACGCACCACCACCTGATCAGCTGGTATACGTTGATGATTTGCTCACAGTGGCTGAAATGATATGATGGGATGCCCTCAGAGGCTTGATGATGCTATGAACGCATATACCTATGCATGGTATGACATTTATACGCGTATGCATGACATTATAAAAATGAAACGACTCACAGAGCTATGCACACGTACATGTCGAGTCTTTTACTCCATGTTTCTCTCATGTCTATTATTTACTGATTTTTATTCCTTACATACTCGGTATATTATTTGTACTGACGTCCCTTTTGCCTGGGGATGCTGCTTTTGCATGCCCGCATGTCTTAATAGACAGGTCAAGAGTCCTCCAAGTAGGCGATCAGCTCAGCAGAAGATATTGGTGCACTCCATTTTCTCCAGAGTTTCTTGTTTGGTCAGTATGATTTAGATGTGTATGGATTGGTATGGCAGGGCTCTGTCCCGACCTTTATGACAATTATGTACTCTTAGAGGCTTGTAGACATATGTCATGTACGTGAAATATTGTACGGCCTTGTTGGCCTATGTTTTGAGTTTATAAATGATGATGTTGGCCTATTAGGTCCGTATGTCACGTGTATATGATGATGCAATAAGAAAGATACGTTACTTGGTATTCGGTTGAGTAAGGTACCGGGTGACCATCGCGGCCCATCGGTTTGGGTCGTGACATTTTATACGTGCCTTATTTCTCATCTCTGAGATAGGTTCATAGCATATGTTTGGCTATTTTATTCATTACGCGAGCTGGATAGTTCTTTATTCGAGTTCATTTTTTCTTAATTGGTCATAATCAAGTTGTGGCTTGTTGACACATTGATGTCATCATATGAGATTTTAGGTGGTTTTTGTATGGCTTGTCGGTCGAGCAGCTTGTACTGGGTGAGACGAGGTTGTCGGACCTGAAATCAGTGCGATCAGATTTATATAAGGTATATAAGAGGGAAAATGTCACTATTCAGTTCAGAATAAGGCAAGGGTTCTTGTTGAGCGGAGGAATTCTATGAATTATTCATTTGGCAGGTGGTTATGAGTTTTTACACATCTCTTTCATCATTGCAGCATTGCGAGGGTCGGAATCGGACTTACATGTGTTATGATATATACTACAAGCATCTGATTACTGAATTTGTAGCTATTGTGGTTAGAGGATGTTATATTGGGCATACGAATTATGCGGTGCAATGTATGACTACAACATGGGTGGATACGGTGTGTTGGGTTCATGTTTTGGTTATGAGGCTTGTGGGATAAGGTAGCAGGAAGGATCTTCAGTCTGACTTGTGCTAATGTGCTCACATAGGTTGTGATGGCATGTGTAGGTGCACGACGTGTTAATCAACGATTTTGCTCAACTCCGGAACGGTTCTTGGCACGTTCGCGGACGGGCGTATGTTTAAGTTGGGGAGAATGTAACGACCCGACTGATTGTTTTGATCTCTACCGCATCGTTCGATGGTTTGAGGTCTTGAGTAGCTTCACCTCATGTTTTATGACTTGTACGTGTGGTCGGAATTGAATTTCGAGAAGTTCAGAGTTGATTTGGAAGAAAAATTCTCAATTCGGAAGCTTTAAGTTGGAAGAGTTCACCAAGGTTTGACTTTTGAGTAAACTACCTCAGAATCAGGATTTGAAGGTTTCAATAGGTTCGTATGATGATTGCAGACTTGGGCATATGTCCGTGTTGAGTAACGGGTGGTCCGGGAGTATTTCAGCGCTTATCGTGGAAAGTTGGCATTTTAAAGGTTTTAGAAATTCCTAAGTTTGATTTGAAGTGGACTTTAGTGTTCTAGATATCCGTTTGGGATTCCGAGCCTTGGAATAGGTTCGTATCGTGATTTGTAACTTGTACATAAAGTTTGGCGTCATTCTGGAACGTTTAAGTATGATTCAGACGCGTTCGTCGAAGTTTGAATGTTTGAAAGTTGAAAGAAGGATTTTGACCTTCGATTCATGATTTTTATGTTATTCGTGGCATTTAGAGCATTTGGATAAGTTTGGATAAGTTATTGGGACTTGTTGGCGTGATTGGACGGGTCCCTAGGTGTCACGACCCAATTCCCGCTATAGGTCGTGATGTCGCCCAATATCGCCGCTAGGCAAGCCAATGGTGAACAATCTAAATAGTTATTCTTTTTATTACTTTTGAAATCACAAGTTTTTATTAAATAAGGAATTTAATGCTTGTAAAATCATGGTTACATACAATATTAGTAAGATATAAAATAAAAGATGACTATATTATGCAAAGCCATTAACATCAACTAGAGTATCGCAAAACCCGGTGCTACAAGTACATAAACATCTACTATGGAGTACAATAATAATACATCTGTCTGCAATGTAAATTAGACAGGATAAAGTAAAGAAATATGATGGAGACTCTGTGGGCTGCGATACATAACATGCAATGCAGCTCACCATAAAGTCCCCTCAGCAGCTGCGCCTATGTGCCAAGATGATCACTAAATGAACCTGTGAGATCCTGCTCATTTAGTGCAGAAGTGTAGCGTGAGTACGTAAATCAACGCGTACCTAATAAGTATCTAGCCTAACCCCATAGAAGTAGTGACGAGGGGTCAACGTCGACACTGACTAGTGGTCTATTAAATTAATATATTAAATTAATAACGAATATGAAAGACAACAGTAATAATGAGGCAAGAACTATAACTAACATAATCCTCAACCTGATGACAACATAAATTTCTCAAATCTCAAGTACTATCTCAACAAATAGAAGAATCAAAGGCTACCTCAAACGGGTAAGGGACATCACGTGCTATCTCAAACAAACAAGACATATCATATAACTTCCAGATCTCAATAGAGGGGAATCTCAAGGACATTCGGACTCCTAGCGGTATCACGCACGATTATGCCGAGGTCGTATGGCCTGATTCAGAATAGTGTGTACAGCGCCGAGGGTCGATCGACGCAAACCAGAGATATATATCAATATACTGCCGAGGCGTTTGGCCCGATCCTAAGGAAAGGAAGAAAATTATTGATTTACGAGTCACATGTTTTGCAATACAAGAACATGGACATAAAGTAAGCATAAATGTTACCACTAACCGGATATCCCGTCAAACAACTCAAGGTATCGAGATTCAACCTGACATGATCTCTAATCAAATTATATTTACAAGTTTAGGTAATTAAACTAACAAGTTGAGTTCAAGTAATACACATATCGCATGATATAGTCCTAAGTCTACCGAGACATAAGTACGATTTTAGCTACGTACGGACTCTCGTCACCTCGTGTATACGTAGCCTTCACAACAAGTAACATATAACAAATACATCACCTATGGGGTAATTTTCCTCTCACAAAGTTAGACAGGAGACTTACCTTACTCCGAAATCCGATAAACGACTCCAACGCCTCTCTAACACCTCAAACCGATGCCAATCGATCCAAAACTAGCCAAACAACGTACAAATCAATTAAAATATACTCCAATACCCATAACTTGACAATTTATAATAATTTTCAACTCTACTAAAATAGTTAACAAAGTCAACCCCCGTGCTCGGATTTCAAAAAATTTTAAAGATAAATATTACCCACAACACCACGAACTTAAATATATAATTTATTCCCAATTTCATGTCCAATTTCGTGGTCAAAATCTAAAAATACCATTTCTAGGCCTTCTTCCAAAAATTCCACATTTTATATCAAATTCCATGTTAAAATTCATATATAACCCATGTATTTAACTCGAAACAAGTAAGAATAACTCACCCTATGATATATGGCGAAAATGGTTATCAAGATTCACCCCAAATCGCCCCACATGTGATCCAAGAACTTAAAAGTGAAGAAATAAGGTCAAAATCCCAAAATTAGATGTTTAATACACCTTCTAGGCCTCCTTCTTCGCGATCGCGGTCATTAGCCACGCTATCGCAGTTAACAAAAGTCCTAGCATCTTTTCCTTCATCGCGATCGCGGCCAAAGTCCCGCGATCGCGATGTACAAAAAATATTTTCTTCTTCACAGACACCCTTCAATACAATGGCCACAACATTTTGTATAAAATTCTAAATGATAAATGATTTGATTTTTTGAAACTTAGATTCAAATGGCTATAATTTATATTTTTGTATTATCTCTAAATTTCTTATAGATTGCATGATATAAGCTCCTGCATTTAGGCCACTGGCAGAGGAATTCCTTCTTCACGATCGCGACCCTAACTTACGCGATCGCGATCCCAATTCACAAGGCTAGAAATGCACTTTGCTCTTCGCGATCGCTGCCCAGATATCCGCGATCGTGATTCACACCCCTGGCATCAAATATCAGCAGTTCAAAAGTGCCTAAAAGTGGTTCAAAATCACCCAAAAGCTCACCCGAAATCCGAGGGACCCGTCCAATCATTCTAACAAGTTTATATACCCTACCTAAACTTGTTCAAAGGCTCGAAACACGAATTACAATATCAAAATCAAGAATTAAAGATCAAACTCAATTTCTTAAACTCTCTTAACTTTCAAACCTTCATCCTTTACCGAACGCGTCCGAATCACACTTAAATATTTCAAAATGACGCCAAATTTTACGTACAAGTCACAAATCATATTACGAACCTATTCCAAGGCTCCGAATCCCAAACAGACATCAATAGTATCAAAGTCCACTTCAAATAAAACTTAGGAAATTCAAAAATCATCAAAATGCCAACTTTTCACAATAAGCGCCGAAATATTCCCGGACCACCCGATACTCAACCCGAACATACGCCCAAGTGCGAAATCATCATACAAACCTATTGAAACCTTTAAATTTCGATTCCGATATCGTTTACTCAAAAGTCAAACCTTGGTAAACTCTTCCAATTTAAAGCTCTTGAATAGAGAATTTTCATTCTGAATCAACTCTGAACTTCCCGATATTTAATTCCGATCACATGTACAAGTCATAAAACATGAAGTGAAGCTACTCAAGGCCTCAAACCGTCGAACGACGTGCTAGAGCTCAAAACGACTAGTCGGATCGTTATATTTTCCCCTACTTAAATATACGTTTGTCCGCGAACGTGTCAAGAACCGTTCCGGAGTTGCCCAAAATCGCTGATTAATACCTCGTGCACCTACCCGTGCCACCACAACCTATGTGAGCACATTAACGCGAGTCAGACTGAAGATCCTTCCATCTACCTTATCCCACAAGCCTTAGAGCCAAATTCCAACATCCGAAATTTTCTATGAGACTTGATTCTAACATACGAACACTGTATCAATCTCAACACGCTGAACCCAAAACATGATCATCCACCCATGGTGTAATCACACATTGCACCGCACAATTCGTATGCCTAATATTAAATCCTCCAACTGCAATAGCTGCAAATTTATGAATTTGATGCCCGTAGTATATATCATAACACATGTAAGTTCAGTTCTGACCCCCGCAATACTGCAATGATGAAAGAGATGTGTAGAAATTCATAACCACCTACCAGATCATTAATTCATGGAATTCCTCCGCTCAACAAGAATGATCGCCTCATTTTGATATGTCATGAGCAATTTTGGTCCTTTTTAATTTTATTTCAAATAGTCGGTTAATTTTTAACGCATTTTTGGGTCAAAGAAAATGGCGGGAGCATTTTTGGTCAAATAGGGCAACGAAAGGCGTATATATACCAAATACAACACATGAGGGGTATTATTTTTTACCCTTTTTAATTCAAATTTTAACCCATTAAGTAATTTTTTTTAATATCACTTATTAACCAATTAGTACTCTAATTCATTAGTATCTATGGAAAAATATTTTTCCATTAGTATCTTATTAATTCATTTTAACCAAAAAATTTATTCATTTAAAGAAATCCGCAGCGTTTAACCAAAAAATCCGCAGCAATTTGTTTAAAGAAATGCGCTTGCAATTTGTTCATTTAAAGAAATCCGCAGCATAACAAGCTATCTTATTAACCAAAAAATTTGTTCATTTAAATATGGAAAAATATTAAAATATGTTCCTAATATTTGTGATTTGTCTTACATAAGTCTTCCATGATTATGTTAGATCATAAACAATTAAAATGTTTGAATATACCCTTAAACAATTAAGATGGTCCAAATATATATAGGGGATTCTATGAGCCAATAGGTTAACAAATGACATTGTAACAATAAAGCGCATCAAAAAAATAATCGAGATCGAAAAATATTGTAACAATCGTAAAATTTTATTTCAAACAATATAAGTGTGTCACAATCTCTATGAATCCTCTGATTCTTCTTTCCAACAGTAAATACAAGAGCTCTCAAGCTTAATCTTGTTTTTTTTAAATCCAAGTGCTTGAGGTCTGATCTTGATCTTGACGTATTTTTAATCCAAACGCTTGCAGCTTGTTCTTGAATCTTTATCTTGATATTTTAATCCTTAGAACACTTGAATGCTTGTAGCTTTTAGAGAAATCCGCAGTGTTTGATCCACGAGCTCCCTCTTGATTCTTGTTATGAATTCTTCTCCTTTTATGAGTTATGAAGACCCATATTTATAGTTGTGGGAGGAGTGTAGATGTATGATTTGATTGGCTGACTTGAATCATTGACCAATCAGATTGAAGTAGTGACAAGAGCGCATTTGATTGGCCAGAACATGTCAGTTACACATATGGCGCGATTTCATTGGCCTTTTAATTTGACTTGACATGCCTTGTCATTTTGATACATGGCATGCTCCTACTGGCTCTTCCGTTTGACTCGGCGTGCCATGTCATTTGACACTTGACATTAAATTGGGCCTCTAGGAAAATAACATCTTGGGGTTAAAAGTGGGCTCATCATTTATAGCTCAATCGAATGGGCTAGCCCAATAAATTTGGACACATTCATATATACTGGACTCATACATTAATCCAATTCTACAAGTCCATACTACTTATTTGAACTAATATATTTAAAATATAGACCAAATTATTTTATTAGATTTAAATCCCATAAAATTTAAGTGCTTACGGACATATATAAAACAAATTACAAAATATTTTTTCCCTAAAAAATTCATGTGATTGTGACCTCTTACTACTACTCAATATGCATATATCATACAATTATCAAATCACCAACTTTTATCGTCACATGCCATAAGCAACAGCTACAATACAACTACTACAGTCAATCACCTATATTTCCAATCACACTACTAGCAAACACCTTCACATTTAGCATCACCACACAACTACCACCAACTTTCACGCACAACTACTATTGCTAATCACCATTACCAATTAACTCTAGTATCAACCCTAAAAACAACCACGCCAGCTGCAAGCACCACTACAACCAACCACCTCTACTACTAACTACCTTTGCAGCTACCACTATGCAATTATCATTTTTAGCCAACTCACCAACTATACAACCACCATCAAAAACCACTTCATTACAATTATAGCCCGCCACTACCACTAGTAATTACCGTCTCTGATATTTAAGATATGTTTCATCGGACAAATAATTTTTACAGTACTTTTTTAGAAATAACTTAACTTTAGACTTGTTATTTTACTCTTAGTAAGAAAATTTATTACCACACAATTGTCTATAATTGTCTTAGAATAGAAGTTTATAAAGTATTTCTTTCTTTCTTATACTCGGTACTTGTCAAATACCGTCACAATTAACATCACTGCACAACCACCAAAGTTTATCTTCACATTCCATCTAAATAATATCCTTGAGCTCCGAAACATTGTACATTTACAAGAGTCTTTAAAATGGCTCTTCAGGCATCTTATGAGCATACCTTAAATACCGTGAAACTCCTTGATTCGCAATATGTGAGTGCTCTTGGTCTTAACCCAACCCAAACGTCCTCATTATTGCTCTTGATCTTCCTAGATGTTCTTCGCGTGCTATCCGGAATCGCATCAAGAATTGCATATTCAGAGATACTAGATGTATATTTATTTGTTTAACTATATTGTATTGGAAATCTATTCACCCGATTAATCCATATTCAACACAAATTCAATGTAACCCTTTTTAGTTTATTTTTTGATGTCATTCATTTTTTTCTATTTGCATGAGATATCTTAGCGAAAGCATTAACTTGAGCATTGCCTTAATCCTTTGGTTATCCTATACCCTTACTTAAGCTTTTCCTTTGTCTTTTGTTATCTGATTTGCGAGGGACGACGTATTATACATAAATGTCAACTTGTCAAAGGCACAATTGCTCGCGAGATTTTTTACCATAACAAAATTATAAAAAATGGCTATATAACACAACCCTGTCTGGATAGTCAAAAGCACTTGATGCATCTGAATTTTCATTGAAAGTTCAGAGTTAACCTGAACATTAACATTAATTTTAGTAAGCTTTACTTAGTTATCATATTTAAATAATAGAGATATGATTTGAACAAGTTGTGTCTAGTAGGGGAGTAAGAATTTTCAAGAAGAGGTGTCGGAATTTAAAGAAGTAAATATACGAAAGGGATCCAATACATATGTCACGACCCAAACTTACCTAGTCGTGATGACACCTAACCCAACCCGCTATGTAAGCCAAATAACAATCAACACAATTCTACTGAAATTAATATGAAGTCAATAGGTGAAATAACTGAATTCCTGAACAATAACCTAAGGATCGGTAGTACAAGTCATGAGCCTCTAAAACTTAGTTTTACAAAGGTGGTATGAAAATGATACAACATATGTTTGAAGTATACCTAAATAGAATTTAAGTCCTAAACTACCATGAAAAAGAGGTAACTTGAATCTGAAATACTAGAATGTCTTCAATACCAAGCTTCCCCTTCCACAACTACGCAACTCCAAGATCTTCACGCAAGGTTGTCACGATCCCAAATTTCCCTCCGTAGGATGTCGTGATAGCACGTAGTCTCTACGACTAGGTAAGCCTAACATGCATAGAGAAATAATAGAAGTACTACTATAACTTCAAATAAAAATCTTCATACTATAATAATAACGCAATAGTATAATAGCCAACATTTTTCCCAAAACCTGGTGGAACGGAGTCATAAACTCTACAAGATAATACTACTAGTATCGAACTACAATACTGTTTGAAACAAGAAAGAAAAAGTGGAATGTATAAAACAAAAAGGAACTCTGAGGCCTGCGGACGAAGAGCTGGTATACCTTGAAGTCTCCAAAAGCAGCTACTCAAAAAAACTCTAGCATCCGGCAAGACGTACCTGGATCTGCACAAAAAGATGTGCATAAGCGTAGTATGAGTACACCACAATGGTACCCAGTAAGTATCAAGCCTAACCTCGGCCAAGTAGTGATGAGGCTAGGCGAAGACATCTACTAGGATATAAATAAACAGTATGAAAATATAATATCGATAAATAATGAAAGGCGGAGAAATAACTGATACGAAACAAGTTAATAACATGAACTAATACCGAAATTGTAGGCATGGAAGTAACATAAAGGAATGATTTAAAGAGAACCACAATATTCATATACGGACAATAACTGATAGAACAAGGAAGAACAAAACAACGAGAAGTGTTCCCACCAAAAACTCTTTGCAACATGAGATAAACAATCAGAATCACAACGAGGTACTGCCTCGTGCACAATAAGAATCACAACCGAGGTACCGCCTCGTATTCACATTTCTCAATTTCAATCACAATCTTTCCTTATACCTCAGCGTGAGCCTTACATTTAAATAGTTTTGAAAATATTTTTTCGAAATAGCTACACGCACTTTAGCCCACCTTATGACGCCGCGTGGCTTTATGTAATTCCCTTACAAGCAACACGCACATAAGTCCTACCTTGTGCCGCCGCATGCACATTAACCCATATCCTTATACTGCCGCATACACGTCAATACCACATCACAATAACAACTCACACCAGAAGTGCCCATATGCCATAACTTGCCAATAATTAACAATATTATTGTTTCCACAATAATAGCCCATGGCTTAACCATAATGTGCACAAGAATATCAACAAAATTAATAAATATAAATTTCTCAACAAGAAGGATATCTCAACAATAAACAACTTCGCCTCAACGTGATAACGACTTTCACAACTTCAACACCACTAACTCAACAATGAGAGAGGTAATGTGTGACCACAATATTAAATAAGAATAACTCACAATGGAAGAGATGACATGTAACAATGACTTTAAATAATGGTAATCAACAATGAAAGAGATAACATGTACAATGACTTCAATTAATGATAATCAACAATGAAAGAGGTAACGTGTACAATGACTTCAAATAATGATAATCAACAACGAAAGAGATAACATGTAACAATAAAAGAGGCAACAAGATCAACTAAAGCATGAGAGCAATTTATCAAGTAGGATGTAGAACAAGTGTTAACAAAGTCATTTAAGGCATATAAGAATAGACTAACACAAGTAAGAACAGATTGATTATGAGAATTTAGAACATGATATGACAACTCAATTAAAGCATGAAAAGAGTCTAAGTTGCCTAAACCGATCAAGTACTACATACAACCCGCATACCCACTCGTCATTTTGCGTACATGGCTTTCACATAGTGCAAACGAAACAATAAATCCCAATCCTAAAGGGCTGTTCTCTCACACAAAGTTAGGCAAGATACTTACCTCAACTAGGCCAATTCAACTCTCGGAAATAGTTTTCATCGAAAACTCACCTCCACATGGCTCAAATCTAACCAAAATTCAACTTAATATCATCAAACAATGCAAGGGAAATCAATTACAATAAATAAAGGTAAGATCTTTATACTTTTCCCGAAAGGTCAACAAAAGTCAACCCGGGGGTTGCCCGGTCAAAACCCAGGTTCAATGGTAGATTCCGACTACCCATGACACCATAAGTTCATATATGTGATTAGTTCCAAAATCCGAGTCCAATTCGACTCTGAAACCTCAAATTTTTATTTTTTAAAAACATGACAAAGTTTCACAAATTTTCATTTTGATTCACATGATTTGTTTTAAAATCTAAGATATATTGATGGAATATGATTGAAAATAGGTTTGAATCACTTACTCAAAGTTTGTAGATGAAAATCCCCTCTCCAATTCGCCTCGTATCGAGTCTAGGATTCCAAAATGAGAGAATATGTTGAAAAATCCCATCTCTCAGCCCTTTGTACCAGTTGCAGTTGTCGCATTTGCGAATCCTCGCAATTGCGGAGCAGGGTTCGCCAATCTAGGGCTCGCATTTACGAACCCTGACAACCTCATTCATTATCGCAATTGCGACAAAATGCTTCGCAATTGCGAAGCTAGAACTCTCGCAAAAACGAACAAATGTTCTCAAATGCGAATTAAGTCAGAAGCCGGCAGACTTCGCAAATGCTCAGGGAAGTCGCAATTGCGACATCTGAGCCCCTGCTGTCACCTTTGCAATTGTGAGGCTGGTGCTCGCAATTGCAATAACTGAGCACCAACAACACCAGCAATTCATTTTCAGTTCAAAACCTTTCGAAACATGTTCGAAACTCATCCGAGCCCTCGAGGCTCCAAACCAAACATCCACACAAGCCTAAAATTATCATACGAACTCGCTCGTACGATCAAAACACAAAAATAACAACTAAAATGATGAATTGAACACTAAAATGCATAAGTTTCAAAGTAAATTTCAAGAACTTCTAGAATTGCAACAAGACGTCCGAATCCTATCATTTCAACTCAAAATGATACCAAAATATTTAGGCAAGTTCTAAAGAGCATCATGGACCTATTCCGAGTCCCAAAATCAAATTCCGAGCTCGATAGTTAAAAGTCAACCTACGGTCAAACTTTTCAACTTCAAATTGCCAAAATTTGGCAAAACGACAGAAATCAACCTACAGACTCTCGAAATTAATTCTGTGCATACGACCAAGTCCGAAATCACGATACGAAGCTATCAGAGCCATCAAAATATCGTTCCAGGGTCGTTTTCACAAAACTCAAAGTTTGGTCAACATTTCTAATTTAAGGTTCTAAGTCAAGAATCAAAGGGTCCTAATCAACCTGAAAGCTTCCCATAACGAAACTAACCAACCCCGCAAATCATAAAATTATAATGAGGCTCAATTACACAAAATGACCGACCGAGTCGTTACATTCTCCCCCTCTTAAAATAAACGTTCGTCCTCAAATGTGCATAAGGACATACCTGAAGTGATGAATAGATGACGATAACGACTCCACTTGTCGTGCTCGGTCTCCCAGGTCGCCTCCTCGACCGGATGACCCCTCCATTGAGCCTTCACTGAAGCAATGTTCTTTGATCTGACCTTCCGGGCCTGTCTGCCCAAAATAGCCACTGGCTCTTCAATATATATAAGTCCAATTGGACTGCGTTGAAGTCTAAAACATGAGACGGATCACCATAATACTTACGGAATATAGAAATATGCAACACCGGATGAACCGCAGATAAACTAGGTGGCAATGCAAGCTTGTAGGCCACCTCACCAATCTTCTCAAGGATCTCAAAAGGTCCGATATACCTAGGGCTCAACTTGTCCTTCTTCCCAAACCTCATCACGCCCTTCATGGGTGAAACCCGAAGCAAAAATCGCTCTCCAACCATGAATGCAATATCATGAACCCTCCGATCTGCATAACTCTTCTTTCTAGATTGGGCTGTACGAAGTCGATCCTAGATCAACTTGACCTTCTCCAAGGCATCTCAAAAGAAAATATGTGCCTAATAATCTTAGCCTCTCCCGGCTCAAATCAACCAACTGGAGAACGACACCGTCTCCCATATAGGGCCTTATAAGGAGCCACCTGAATACTCGATTGGTAGCTGTTGTTGTAGGCAAACTCGCAAGTGATGGTAGGATAGGAACACGTGTTTTACCCAAATTTTGCACTCTAATTACTACACTTTGAGCGTGTTTGAGCTTAAATAATGGTTATTTGCACTTATTACGTGTTTCATGCTTTGTAGGAGATGATTCCGAGTTAAGAAGATGTTCTGGAGGTAAATCGAATAATTTGAAGCTTTGAAGTCTGAGTAAAAGCCCAAGGAATTAAACCAGGATTGCGTCCGAGGCTCGTGCGTTGCATACGAAAGTTGGAAGAAAGCGTAAGGGCTAGAGCAAAATGTACTAGTGCGACGCATAACGCGTGGCATGGAGCAATGCATTAGTACAAAGTTCGTTAGAAATTGAGAAGTTAAGAGACTTGTAGTTTTTAGGTCTGATAGAAAAATACACTAGTGCGATGCATAGCGCGTGGCATAGTGCGACGCATTAGTACAAAGGTTTGTCAGACAAGCTAAGTTCAGAGAGTTTACAACCAAGCAAAATATGCGACGCACCCTGTGTAGCACTGTGCGATGCATGGAGTGTAAAAAGATTGCAGGTTTTCCCACTTCGGCTCAAAGAGGGTAATTTCGTCCGGGTTCATTTCTACTTGGTATAAATACATTGGAAACACGTTTTTGAAGGAAATTTTGACCTTGGAAGCTTTGGGAGAGTATTGGAGGCTACAAGACACATGATTTCATAATCTTTCCATCACTTCAATACGAGATTTTGGATTGTAACGTTAGATTGATGTTTTCTTACTCTTTAAATATATTTATGATGACTTCTTCCATGATTATGGAGTATTTTCCCTTAGGATTTGGTGGATATGGTGTGTTGATTGATATTCGTGGATTTTAACTCTGGTTCTTTGCTTGAATTCGTTTATTGAGCTTTGAATTGTTACAACTTTATTCACCAGTTTATTTAATCGAAAGAGGTATATTTTGGTGATTATTTTTGCATTATTTTGTTTGGTTTAATTTAGTGATTCTCTTAAGTAATCGAAAGAGCTTGTTGAATTGTTGATTAAATCAATTTAGGAGAATATTCGAGAGATGATTTCCTGAGGACTAATCCATTAATGCATGCTTGCATATTTTCACAGATGCTTATATTAGTTCACCTCGTAGAGTTAAGATTTAATCGAAAGAGGAGTCTTGACTACACGTTTGAACTAATAATCAAGTGAATTCGTGAGAATCATTAGAACATTAGAGTGAATTAAACTAGAGTTAGATTCCAAATAGCTATCTTGCACCTATCCTGTCATGACCCTTATTCCTCACATTGATAAGATACCAACTCTGCTAATCTCTAGTTCTTTACAGTCAATTATCAATTGCTCTACTTTAGTAGTTAATCGTAGTTCGTGATCAATCCGGATCAAGTTTTGATCATCCTGAATAACAGTTAAACCAGAAATTGCTAGAGCATTGTTTAAACCTAATCCCTGTGAAGACGATAATTTAACTATGTAGTCTTTGGTGAATGAGCATCAGTTTCATATTGTGTTTTTGGTGCTAATTCAAGAAATAATTTTATTTTATTCTTCACAATTTTTCTCTTTCGTGTGCAGGCAACATGTTAAGTTCTTTTGTGTATGCCTCAATCTTATTCAAAATAAGTGATCCCATACGATCCAAAGGTGGAAAAACATCTGCAATAGTTGAGGAAAGAGAAAGAACTCAACGGGAAATTCTTGGGGTAATCTTCAACCCAATAGAACATGGCTAAGAACGGAGAAGAGATATTTAAGTTGGCTGCATGGGAAGCAGCCCAACAGGAAGTAACCGTACGGGCAGCTGATGAAGCAGCTCTCAGAGTTGATAAAATGGTGAAAGGGAATGGAAGACGAAAATTCAACCTGAACCGACCTCTAGTTGAGGACGAATTTGAAAATAATATGCCCAGGACTAGACGATCACTAGGAGATTACGCTAGGCTAGTCTATAACCAAGGAGTATCTAGTGTGCGACCTCCTCCAATCGCGACCAATAATTTTGAGATCATGCAAGGGCAACTTCAGACCATTCAGAACAACTGTGCCTTCCGAGGCAAACCCAACGAAGATCCAAATACTCATTTGATGGATTTTTGATGAGATTATGAATACCTTCCAGCACAACAGGGTATCGAAAGATGCTATCTACTTAAGGACATTTCCTTTTTCACCGAGGAAAGATGCTAAGCACTGGTTGCAGAGTTTGCGGACTGGGTCAATTCAAACTTGGGGAGACATGACAAAGAAGTTCCTTGAATTTGTTTTTAGCTACAAAAATAGGAAAAATTCAAAGAGAAATCCACAACTTCGATACATAAAGGTGTTTGAAGAATGGGAAAGATTTAAGGATATTGTGATAAGATGTCGGCATCATGGAGTAGGCTTGTGGATGCAACTCCAAGATTTCTAGGATGGGCTGACACCCTCTGGTAGGAGGACGCTAAACAATGCAGTTGGAGTTCCTCTTATGAAAAAAACTCCTGAGGAGATTGTTGCAATTCTAAATGAATTATCTGAAGATACAAATTAATGACATGCAGATGATAACGAGAGAAGAAAAAAGGTTGGGGTACATCAATTGGATTCTAACACATCAGTGCAAGCCCAGCTAGACACCATGGCCAGAGAGATAAGAAAGTTAACCTTAGCCAAGGTCTAGAGCTAGGCATCCTCGATTTGTGATTTTTGTGAAATAGGTTGTGAACACCTAATTTTTGACTATGCTTGAATATTTTTTTCCATTCATCTCACCAATATCTCACTTCCCACTCCATCATTCCCATCATTCCCATCATTCCCGCTCCCATTTTCCCCAGGCGTATCCCCACTCATGTCCCCCACTCTTTGTCCCCCACTCATGTCCCCCACTCCTTGTCCCCCACTCACAACCCCCTACATCTCCCCAATTCCCTAAAAAAGAATGGACCCCACCCCTTTTACGGAGTAGACTGCACTCTCCCATTTCACTTATCTTCCTCACCTCATATCTCTCTTTATATAACCCACCAAAATAACCAGCACCAGACCACCATCTTTTCCGTCGAACTAGCTCCAAAATTACCCCAAACTTAGCTGAAAATTTCAGTTGAAAAATAGCCCCCAAAAGACCTGAAAAAGACCTCAAACCACCCCAAAGTTCTAGCCTTCAACCTGTCAATACCCCCTTCATCTTCTCCAATAAGCCATAAAAACAAATCAGCCGAGAAAGCAGCGAAAATCAGTTATAAAATAGCCAAACAATACTGCTAAAACATCGCCGAAATAATCCAGAAATAGCAGGTCAAACCGCTGCCGGATTCGTCGAGAAGCAGTCTAAAACAGTGGTAATTTCTTGGGGTTCAAAGTTTTCTGTCAACGTCGAGGTTCTGTTTGGGTGCCCCGTTCGTGTTTTAGATGTCGCTTCCCCGTCGGTCTAGGCGTTGAAATTGGATTTCGAGTTCCAGAGTTTGTTTTTTGTCCTTTTTTCTCAAATTGCAAAGAAATCAAATAGAGGTCCAATCTCTTATCTTCAATCTTCGTTATTGATCTATTTGTGCGTCGATTTTTGCTTGAACACTACCTGCTGCATGTTTCGCTTAAATCAAGTGTTGCCTAGATGATGATCTATTCGTTTATGGTTTTACCCTTTTGAGATAGAAATCTGATTTTCTAACTTTTAATTTCGATAGTGACATAATCATTTGTTGTTTAATAAAATTTGAAGAAAAGAAAAAGTGGGTCCATAGGTACAACATATATTATATTTTGTAAGAATGTTTATTTAATGGATTAAAATCAACTATTGACTTGCATATTTATTTTTAGCTTTTTGTTATTGTATGTTTAGTTTGCTGCATTTGATTTCGAGAGTTGTTTAAATAATTTAGTGCATTTGTTAGTGGGATCAAGAAGTTCTAATTACTATTTTACGGATGGTATTTGGGTTTAGATATAATTTAGTCCATTTTCTTAATTAATAAAGAAGGTTCCGTAAAACGTTAATTCCAAAGTAGTTAAATCTCATACTCTTCCACCATAAATTCCATATCCATTGCTTTACAATAATCTCAAAGTTCAGGAAGAGTAATGAACACCGTTAGAGTGTTTTAGGCGCGCTTTTAGTTACTCTATCGCGATTATGTATACGTTCGCGTGACATAATTGTGATTTCTAAAATTAAAACTAAAGTATGTGTTTGCGCAATTTTGGCCAAAATAATCTTAATATCATAAAATATTATTAATTGTGTACACGTACGCATGACATGATTTTGGCACAATAAACAAAACGGATTCACACACGTGATTCGTTTCAAAGATAATTCCATATTTTAATAATTAAAAGCGGATAGATAAAATATGGAAACCAATAAATCATAGTTTATCCAAAATTAATTTAAGCCAAGTTTAGGTCAATAAAGCGACCGTGCTAGAACCACGTAAGGCCGTCCAACGGGTCGGGACGAGACGAGACGGGACCAAATAAACAGGCCGGGACGACATTTAGCCGGGACGGGATAAATGGAACAAAATGGTAGGCCCATCCCATCCCGCTAACAAACGGGATGGGACGGAACGGTTTCGAGGGCCTTAAATGGGCTGTTCTATTTTAAATATATTAATTTTTTAAGCATTAAGTTTGTCAACGACTAATTGTTTTACAATGACTAAGTTTTTAAAGTTTGCAACGTCTACTTTTTTTGACTTATTTAATAAACTTAAAACTTAATAAATAATAAGGAAATTAGGAAACTAAGTAAAGAATTATAAAATATTAAAATAAAAGACTTGTAATGAAATATTTTAGTAATTATAATAGAGTTGTAATTTATTTAATATAATTTCAAGCCATTAAGTAACTAAGTAAGAGTGTAAGACAATTCATAAAAAAATTCAAGGCTTAGAGTCTTTTATTTTATTAATAGAACTTTCAAATTTGACATACAAATATAATTATTTTGAAGAGCACCTAATCTACGCAGCCACCTTCTAGGAAGGGTTCTATTTGAACTAGGACTCTTAGTAGCCAATTACAAATTATCATACTAATATTTGTAAGCTCCTATATAGCTTCGTTGTAACTGATCTATAATTTCTCTCGGACATTGTTCTGGAATTGACAATGTTGATTGATGTTCCATGAGTTCCGTGCCGTCATCGCTCCTAGTGCTATATAGTCGTTTATGACCATTGGGAATGACTAAATTTGCAATGGAGGCCGTTGCCCAACGGCTATATATTTTTTTAAAAAAATAACACGCGGGACAGGCGGGACGGGACATAAATGGGATAAAAGGGACGGTATAAACGGGACGAAATGGACATCCCGTCCTATCCCGTGTACCGTTTAACATGGCCCCATCCCGTTTAGATTTAAGTGGGACGGGACGAGACGAGACGGGACGGTCCGGTCCGTCCCGTTGGACAACCTTAAAACCACGGGACTCGTGGAATGCCTTACACCTTCTCCCCGGTCAACAGAATTCCTTATCGAGACTTTCTTTCGCAAACCAATAATAAAAGAGTCAAACCTTCCCTTGACTAGGGATTCAAATAAAAGGTGACTTGGAACACTAAAAATCAATTCTAAGTGGCGACTCTAAATAACAAGATAATCCATTTCAAAATTATCACTTTAATTGAAAAAACTCTTTAACCCACAATAATATTTATACATATATCCTTTAGGGGTAAAAAGGAGGTGTGACAGCTCTGGCGACTCTGCTGGGGAACTCTCAAGAATTCGAGCTTGTACAATGATTTTATTTGGCTTTATTAATTTTTGGATATATTGTGATTTATTTGGGCCTAATGTACTACTTGTCCACTTTTTACCATTTTGATATTGTTGAACTGTACATATAAATTGTATCCTCTATTGCACCCCTCTGAGTCTTCTGATAGTTAGTCATGTTGTGTTTGCCTACCAGCATCACAAAATTTCTGTCTTGAGATAAAGCCAGTTAGCCTACCAGCTTCTGGTGAAGGATTTAGTCACACATATTTAGGAGGGAGAGCCGTTATCTAGCCAGTGATATTCTACTACTGGTGATGCTTGATGCTCCTCGGCTAGATACCATCTCCTTTAGGATTTTTGAACCCAGAATAACAAACCTCATGCCGGATAACCCTAGTAGGTTCGCTTTATTTGCATCATGTGCATTTGACTTAGCAACACTCGACACAGGGCCCGAGTTCTGTTTTAGGACAGGTACCTTGTTGAGACCAATATGTTCATGTTATGTGCTATCTGTTGCATTAATTAGGAAGCTTGCATATTGATGACTTTAGGATAGGTTAGTTGAATGAACATGTACAAATGTCCGTTACAAGAAACAATTAAAAAATAAAAATAAAATAAGGGGACGATGTGATCTAGTTCTATGGTTTTAAGGATTAATTTTCATAAATCAAATGTGAACATAGTCAGTTTTGACCGAACTACGCGGGTCTGATTCTCACCAGATGTGAGTTATGTAGGCAAACCTTATCGGTTCCGGCCCCCAATTTTCAAAAATCCAAAAATAATTTCCTTTAATTCCTTCTTTAAAAATCTTTCTTTAGAAAATCCCAAATAAGAAAGAAAAAATTTAAACCTAAAAATATTTTCTTTATAGAAGTCTTTCATTCGAAAAAGAAAATAAATCAAATCAAAATCCAAAAATATATTTTTTCCTTCTTTAGAAGTCTTTCTCCCCAAAAATCCAAAAAAACAAAATCAATCAAAATCCAAAAAAGAATTTCTTTCTCTTTTTAAGAAGTCTTCTTTTCAAACATTCCCAAAGAAAAAATCAAAAAACAAAAAGAGCTAGCTTATGTACTTTGTTCCCGATATTCTCGAATTATGCAAGATCTGATTCATGCGGCGTCATGATACGTAGGCAATCCCCATCGGATTCGATCATTACCATCAAATAAACTGAGTGAAAAAATAGAAGAGAGAAGAAAGAATTATGTACTTTGTTCCCGGTATTCTCGAATTATGCAAGATCTGATTCATGCTGTGTCATGATATGTAGGCAATCCCCATCGGATTCGATCATTTCCATCAAATAAACTGAGTGGAAAAAAAAGAAGAGAGAAGAAAGAAAAGAAAGAAAAAGAGTGACGAAAATAACAAAGAAAGCAAAGAGAGTGCCAAAAAAACAATAAAGAAAGCAAGAGTGAAAAATCCAAAAAGAGAACTCTTTGTCCAATTTGAAAAAAAAAACCGCGGAAAGTTTCCATGTGTATGCTGTCAAATGGCGCGAGCAAGCCGCTAGGGTAAAGCCTCCAATGGAATAAGCAGAAATGCTTACGGTCTTTCTACATGCCCAAGAGGCGGACTATTTCCAGAACATGATGTTCGCATGGGTAAGTCGTTCGCTGAGGCTATCAAAATTGGGGAGATGGTCGAAAATAGTTTAAAAACGGGCCAAATCTTGAGTCATATTGCCTTTAAGGTCACATCATAGACGGTTCAGAATGGTTCGGGGGTTTAATGAACAGAAATAGGAGGGAAGAGGGAGCCATGATGGTTTCGAGCTCGAGGGGGCCCGCAGGTCATTCAACCAATCATATATGCTTCCTTAGGTCCCACAACACTATTATCCCCATCAAGATGTTGCTTATGCTGTGGCACTGCCTCCCTATGCGGTGATGAACGCGTAACCTTATACGCGGCCACAACATTATACACAAAACCGAGCTCTACCTCCCATAAATTCCCGTTCCTACCAAGCTCCATATAATCCCCAACCAAATGATCCCCAATACAACCATCGCCCAAGAGAGCCTCTCAGAAGGAATCAGTTCACCCCTATTGGTGATTCATACTCGACCTTGTTCCAAAAACTAGTCAGGCTAGGTCTGCTGTAACCAATGGCCCCTAACCGGCCAAACCCCGAGTCCCCCTCGCACCGGACTAATGCTAGATGTGAATACCACTCTGGAGCAGTGGGATATGATACAAAAGACTGTTGGACTCTTAAAAGAGTAGTGGAAGACCTCATCGAGGTCAAGGCAATAGTGCTTAGGGATGAAGAGGCTCATAATATGATGAACAATCCTTTGCCTACTCACACTAATGGGAGTGATGATGGGAAATTTGATCCAGCACTGAAGGCCATTGCAACCATTGCCAAGACAGAAGAAAAGCCAAACAATGGTCGCCAAACCTGAAAGTTCCCTATCAGATGGGAGTCTCGGTAGCCGGTCTTGCTATCCTTTCTGCATCCGGATTATTTTAGGGTGTGATCCGGATGTTTTACTTTATTGTTTTTCTTTCCGATGTAAACCCTTTTATCTTTAAATTCAAAAGAAAAAAATAAAATAAAAATCAAATAAAAAAAATCAAATGAAATTAATATTTCGTTGTCCACGAATGACTCTTTTCTTAATCTTGTCACTTTTCTAATTCTCTTTTTAGTTCTGTTAATGCAGATTTTAATAACATGACATGCTTGTAGACTTCATGCCCAGATCCTAAAATGATGTCTGACCCCGAAATAATGAATCAAGAAACAGAATGTTTTGAAAACAAGGCTTGTAAGAAAATAAATAAAAAATTAGAACGAAGTTGAGATTCCTTCTCTTCAGATCATTATTAAAGCCGAGATTGAGGATAAATATTGGGTCAAGAACCGATTAGAACAATTGAGACTGGTTGATAAAAAACGATTGGCCGCAGTTTGCCACAAGCAGTTGTACCAACAAAGAATGACCCGTGCCTACAACAAGAAAGTGAGGCATGGGAAAATTGAAATAGGCCAACTCATTCTGAGACGTATCCTCCCACCTCATGAAGAAGCTAAAGGAAAATGGGCTCCAAATTAGAAAGGTCTAAACATGACCCTCTATGTAGCATTAATGTTCTTCGGTTGGGATGACGAAGGCTTTCTTTCTCTCTACCCAAACACTATCAACCATTTGAAAACCCGTTGAGTCGGTTCCCTTTCTTTGATTTCCCTCTTTGGAACTTAGAAGTTTAAAAAAAAATGAGAGAATGAAAAAAAAAGAAAAAAAAAAGAAAGACAAAAGAAAATCAAAAACAAAGTTTATTGAACTACGTTCGACTTGATTCTGAAAGGATAGGTAGGTAGCCTTTCTTTGGGGTTTAGTCACACCAAAACAAAAATTTACATTTCCCCAAAAGTTGAAACTAGGGCACAAATTATAATGTTTCGGCAACGATTTTGCCTGAAAGGTTCCAAAGTTGTAATTCAATCCAAATCCTTTTACCCAAATCCTTTCAAGTCCTCCCGATCAATCAACGAGAATGTTCAAAATTTGAGGATACAGTTACTTGGATCTGACACAAAAAAATGAGAGAAATAAAATGAGGGAGTCTTACTGGTGAAAACTCTCAAAGGGCACCACTGGTCGAAAAGAGGATCCTTACAGCCATTGGCATCGACACAGTCCTGGGCAAGGTTTCTCGATTTCAAGACAAAAGTTGTGATGAATTTCTGAGAGTCGAATGGTTTACACAGATCAGGCATCCAGTCCAAAAGGCATGTCATGTTCATTGAAGTCTGCATGTACTCCAGATAAGTCCTTCTTTCCTTTCCCCGAAAGGGATATCTCTTATCTAAATTCATTATCCATTCCATGGGTTGTTGTTCTTCGAATCCCTTTCGGTCTAACTTTGTTCCAAAAGTAAGGCAAAGAAGGGATGGCAAGACTGATTTACAAGGCTTTTGTTTGATACAAGGTAATATTCAAGAGGCACACAACCTCGGCAGGGGCATCAAGTCAACCCCGACTGGCCATGATGGCTGATACTTAGAAATCAAAAACTCTCTAAAGGAGGAAATCAAATTGAAAGTGCCTACAAGGGCAAAATGAAGTTGAAAAAGTTAAGTCCCATGTGGCTAACCGTTTTGGCAAAGTTTGAAAAGCCAAAGGTTCCCCAATGCTCTAAAATTGAAAGTTCTGGAGGAAAGAAGTCCAAAGCGAAATGCCACAAAGGCAAAACAAAGTTGAAAAGGTTTAGTCCCACGCGACCAACCGTCATTTAAAAGTTTGAAAAGTCAAAGGCTCTTCAAGGCCATAAATGCAAGTGGTATTCAGGAAACATCTAGTGGCAGGTTGAAATCATCATCAAAAGAAGATGGGCACCAAGCAAAGCTGCTAAAGACATCAAGGCCACACACCGACCACCACTTTTAAAACATAAAATTTTTCTTTGTTTTGAAGCAGGAACAAAGCAGTGTAGAATGGCAATTCTTAAAGGAAAAATGTCACCAAAGGTAAATTTCCGCAAAATCTCCATTTTCTTTTATTTTCAACATGCATCACTATTGTTCATGTAGATTATTTTTGTAGCTTAACCCAGGTAGGACCGTTTTGCATAAGGGGATCCAGCTTATATTTTTGGGTAGAAGTACTCTTCGCCCAGGTTTGTTTTTCGTAGCTTAACCCAGGTAGAACCGTTTCGCCTAGGAGGATCCAGCTCATAGTTCCGGGTAGAAGCAATCTTCGCTCAGGTTGTTTCACGTAGCTTAATTCATGTAGAGACTTTTCGTCTAGGGGGATCCAGCTCATAGTTCCGAGTAGAAGTACTCTTCGCTCAGCATGTTTTACCTAGCTTAACCCAGGTAGAACTTTTTCGCCTAGGGGGATCCAGCTCATAGTTTCAGGTAGAAGTACTCTTCGCTCATGATGTTTTACGTAGCTTAACTTATGTAGAACCTTTTCGCCTAGGGGGATCCAGCTCATAGTTCTGGGTAGAAGTACTCTTCGCTCAGAATGTTTTACGTAGCTTAACCCAGGTAGAACCTTTTCGCCCAGGGGATTCAATATTTTTTTCAGTAATATAGGGCACCAACCCCTGATTACATTTCTTTTTCAGTAATACAAGGCACCAACCCCTAGTTACATTTCTTTTTCAGTGATACAGGACGTCAGCCCCTGGTTATATTTTCTTTTCAGTAATACAAGGCACCAACCCCTGGTTACCATTTCCTTTTCAGTAATACAGGGCACCAACCCCTGGTTACCATTTCTTTTCAGTATTACAGGGCACCAACCCCTGGTTACATTTCTTTTTCAGTAATACGGGGCACCAACCACTGGTTACAATTTCATATCAGTAATATAGGGTGCCAACCCCTAGTTACATTTTCTTTTCAGTAATGCAGGGCGCCAACCCCTGGTTATATTTTCTTTTCAGTAATACTGGGTGCCAACCCCTGGTTATATTTCTTTTCAGTAATACAGGGCGCCAACCCCTAGTTACATTTCCTTTTCAGTAATGCAGTGCGCCAACCCCTGGTTATGTTTTCTTTTCAGTAATACAGGGCGCCAACCCCTGGTTACATTTCTTTCAGTAATATTGGGCACCAACCCCTGGTTACATTTCTTTTCAGTAATACAGGGCACCAACCCGTGATTACATTTCTTTCAGTAATATCGGGCACCAACCCTTAGTTACATTCCTTTTCAGTAATACAGGGCACCAACCCCTGGTTATATTTCGTTTTCAGTAATACAGGGTACCAACCCCTGGTTACAATTTCATACCAGTAATACAGGGCGCTAACCCCTGGTTATATTTTCTTTTCAGTAATATAGGGCACCAACCCCTGGTTATATTTTTTTTTCCAGTAATACAAGGCACCAACCCCTGGTTACATTTAGTTTTCAGTAATATATGGCACCAACCCCTGATTATATTTCCTTTTAAGTAATACAGGGTGCCAACCCCTGGTTATATTTTCTTTTCAGTAATACAAGGCACCAACCCATGGTTACATTTCCGTCTCTATAATACATGGTACCAACCCTTAGTTACATTTCCTTACTAGTATCATGGTACACCAATCCCTACCTGTATTTTTCAACATAGGGTACACCACTCCCTAGTTGAGTCGAGCTGAAATGTTGGGTACACCACTCCCTAGTCTTCTTACCAGTATAGGGTATACTAATCCTTAGTCGCATTTTCCCAATATAAGGTACATCAATCCTTAGTTGAGATATCATTTCGACAAGAAGGGTACACTATTCCAAAAAAAATAAATCATTATCATGTTTCCCAGGGTACACCATTCCCGACACTTTAGTGATTTTAAAACATAAGTAGTTTAGAATTTTGTTACAATAACTCACAAAAATTTTCTAGTGAAACCTGGGCCAAAAACATTTCGTTCGTTCATTTGTTTTTGGTGTTTGAGTAGGTTTTACCTCAAGGCACATGGTTCGATATGAACAAAAGAAGAATTCCCAATCCAGAATAAAAAATAAAAAAAAAAGGAAAAGAAGTGAATTCAAATGCAGAAGCAGATGGAAAGGATATGGATTGCTAAAGACATGACTGAAGTTACGAGCTTTACGTTTCCCGTTGGTTAGAAGAAGCCGTAGAAGAATGAACTAGCACCCACACCTAGCAAGTATCAAGGTTCAGATCAGAGTCTGCGTGAAGAACTAGTCAAGATTCAAGATCAAGTTTTAGAAGACTTATAAATAGGAATCTTGTAACTCATAGCTGATAGGTTTATTTAGTTTCTTTTGATTTTAATGTAATAACAGGACCACAGACCGGAGCCTCGACGGAACCTCACTCGACTCTCCAACTCATCATTCTATCATTTTTCTTGAACTATACGTGACCTGATTCCCCTATAATCTGGGATATGTAGGCTGTCTAAACAAGGATTCGGTTGCACCCTATCTTTTATTTCTCTTCCCTTTTGAATAATGGTATGGCAAAAAATAAGTCATATCGCTCATCTTTTCTTTGTCTGAAAACTCTTCGTGTTTTCAAGCAAAGCGGGGCATGCTGTGAGCACCTAATATTTGACCATTCTTGAATTTATTTTCACTCATCTAACAAATATCACTTCCCACTCCATCATTCCCATCATTCCCGATCTCATTTTCCCCACGTGTGTCCCCACTCATGTCCCCCACTCCTTGTCCCTCATTGTTTGTCCCCCACTCATGTCCCCCAGTCCTTGTCCCCCACTCACAACCCCCCACATTTCCCCAATTCCCTAAAAAAGAACGGACCCATACCCTTTTCGGAGTAGACTGCACTCTCCCATTTCACTCATCTTCCTCACCTCATCTATTCATATAACCCACCAAAATAACCAGTACCAGACCACCGTCTTTTCTGTCGAACTAGCTCCAAAATTACCCCCAACTTAGCTGAAGATTTCAGCTGAAAAAGTGCTGAAAAACGCCTCAAACCACCCCAAAGTTCTAGCCTTCAACCTGTCAATACCCCTTCATCTTCTCCAATAAGCCATCAAAAAACAAACAAGCAAAGAAACGAGCAAAAATCAGCTATAAAATAGCCAAAATATACTGCTAAAACAACACCGAAATAATCCGGAAACAGCAGGTCAAACCGCTGCCGGTTTCGCCGAGAAGCAGTCTAAAACAGTGGCAATTTCTTGGGGTTCAAAGTTTTTCGTCAATGTCGAGGTTCTGTTTGGGTGCTCCGTTCGTGTCTTAGATGTCGCTTCCCCGTCGGTCTAGGCGTTGAAATTGGATTTCGAGTTCCAGAGTTTATTTTTTGTCTTTTTCTCAAATTGCAAAGAAATCAAATAGAGGTCCAATCTCTTATCTTCAATCTCCGTTATTGATCTATCTGTTCGTCGATTTTTGCTTGAATACTACCTGCTGCATGTTTCGCTTAAATCAAGTATTTCTTAGATGATAATCTATTCGTTTATGTTTTCACCCTTTTGAGATAGAAATCTGATTTTTTAACTTTTAATTTCGATAGTGACATAATCATTTGTTGTTTAATAAAATTTGAAGAAAAGAAAAAGTGGGTCCATAGGCACAACTTATATTATATTTTGTAAGAATGTTTATTTAATGGGTTAAACTCAACTACTGACTTGCATATTTATTCTTAGCTTTTTGTTATTGTATGTTTAGTTTGTTGCATTTGATTTCGAGAGTTGTTTAAATAATTTAGTGCATTTGTTAGTGGGTTCATGAAGTTCTAATTACTATTTTATGAATGGCATTTAGGTTTAGATATAATTTAGTCCATTTTCTTAATTAATGAAGAAGGTTCCGTAAAACGTGAATTCCAAAGTAGTTAAATCTCATACTCTTCCACCATAAATTCCATATCCATGGCTTTACAATAATCTCAAAGTTTAGGAAGAGTAATGAATACCATTAGAGTATTTTAGGCACGCTTTTAGTTACTCTATCGTGATTATGTATACGTTCGCGTGACATAATTGTGATTTCCAAAATTAAAACTGAAGTATGTATTCGCGCAATTTTGGCCAAAATAATCTTAATATAATAAAATATTATTAATTGTGTACACGTACGCATTACATGATTTTGGCACAATAAACAAAACGGATTCACACACGCGATTCATTTCAAAGATAATTCCATATTTTAATAATTAAAAGCGAATAGATAAAATATGGAAACCAATAAATCATATTTTATCTAAAATTAATTTAAGCCAAGTTTAGGTCAATAAAGCGACCGTGCTAGAACCACGGGACTCGGAGAATGCCTTATACCTTCTCCCCGGTTAACAAAATTCCTTATCCAGACTTTCTTTCGCATACCAATAATAAAAGAGTCAAACCTTCCTTTGACACTTGGAACACCAAATATCAATTTCAAGTGGCGACTCTGAATAACAAAATAATCCATATTTCAAAATTGTCACTTTAATTGGAAAAACTCTTTAACCCACAATAATATACATACATATATCCTTTGGGGGTAAAAAGGAGGTGTGACACGGGTCATCCAAAGCATGAGTGTCAGGCCTCAATTGCAGATGAAATGGTAAATATTGTGGGAGGTTTTGACAGAGACAACAACCAGAGTGGTAATAGTTTTAACTCTATGGGCCATAGGCACCCATGCTTTTCTTGGAGTTCACCAAGTGGTAGTCTGAACTCATGGCAGTAGAATAATCCATGACCTCAGGGACAATGAGCTCCAGGATTTTAGAAACAGCAGAGGCCGCATTACCAGCATCCACATTCTAATCAGTCTAGAATGGAAGATCTAATGAAGGCTTTTATTATTAATTTAGATAAGAGATTTGAAACTCATGGTGCAACTATTCAAAACTTAGAAAGGCAAGTGGGGTAGATTGCTAGTCTATTATCCGAGAGGTCTCCAGGAACCCTCCCTGCGGACACCGAAAGGAATCCAAAGGAAACAATAAATGCAGTGTCTTTGAGGAATGGCAAAGTTTTGCAAGATCCGTTGGTAGAAGAGAAGAATGAGTTGACGAGAAATCAAGTTAAGAATGAAGGAGAGAAAAAAAGTGATGAGCATCATAGGAATGAAGTGAGGGCAGAGCAAGAGGATGGTCTAGAAGAACAAATTTGAAGTTCCAACAGAAGAAAGACAAACAAAGAAGTAATGATGAGATCGAAGAGAGTAAATATATGCCTGCTCTACCTTTCTCTCAGAAGCAAAGAAGAGAGAAGTTGGACAAATAATTTGGGCATTTTCTAGAAGTGCTCAAGCAGGTGCATTTTAATGTACATGTCATAGAGGTGCTTTCACATATGCCAACATATGCTAATTTCTTAATGGAGATATTGTCCAACAAGCGGAAAGTATAGGAGACATCGGTAGTCAAGCTCACAGAGCATTGTAGCGCTATTCTGTAAAATAAGCTCCCTCAAAAGTGTGGAGATCCATGGAGTTTAACTATACCCTGCTCTTTAGGAAGTACTAAATTTGAAAAATATTTGTGTGATTCAGATGCTTCCATTAACCTTATGCCTTTGTCTATTTACAGGAAATTGGATGGATAAATTGGAGAAATTCGACCGATACCCCTGTCCTTGCAGCTGGCGGATCAGACCGCAATCATACTTGAAGGAATATTGGAAGATGTGCTAGTTCAGGTGGATACATTTGTGTTCCATATGGACTTCATCGTGGTGAACATGGAAGAGAAGAAGAAAGTCCCTCTGATTCTAGGAAGATCCTTCTTGGCTACTGGTAGAGTGATTATGGACATTCAAGCAAGGCATCTCATGCTCAGAGTTGGCGAAGAAAGGGTGGTCTTTAAGATAGAAGGAACAATGGGGCCCCCAAAAGAACTAGCTGGAGAGAGTAAGAATGATATGTATGGGGTTTACCCAAAGAAGGCAGAAAAGAAGCTCTCAGCATGGATGTGTGCACTGGGTCGGGCATGCAAAGTAGACACCGATTTCGATTCAGACCGCGACTAGATGAATCAAGGGAGTTTCATTTACCTCTTGCTTTTTATTTGTGTGTCATGGAGACATACCGCAATTTAAAGTGTGTGATGGGGGATGTAAATATGTACATGTATGTTTGTTTTCATCTTTTTTCTTAGAATATATTTTTTGACTTTTTTCGACGATGGATTTCCTCGATTATCTTCTTGAGGAATCAAAGTCAAAGATTTTTTTTTTCTTAGGTAGTGTGACAATTTTCTCTTGGTTTTTCTTTGTGTCGCGGTTCTTTTCCAAGGGTTTTGCTTGAACCGGGTGTTAGTTAGTTTTTCTTTTATTAGGAATAGTGAAGTCCTGTGCTATGGTATTAAATGGATATGACTTTTCTTGACTTTGTTATGCCTTGAGAGTAGTGAGTTTCTTGGTTGTGATGCTTAGGCTCAATTTTTGACTCATGTATAAGTGCCTGAATTTGGTTGATTTTGATATTGCTTAACTTCTTTGACTAGAGAGTCAAGATAGATTCGGTCCTAAGTGAGTTATGTGCCAATGTATGTGTGATATTTTGTTGATATTCTGTGCATGTCAGTTGATGTCTAGAACTTTTCCCTTGTGTTTGCAAAACGAAATAGTAGTCTTGTTCAGTCAAAGAAGTGATATAGGTATTTCTTTGTTGAGCCAATTATATGTTTATGACCCGTCTAACTGTTGTGTATCCTAGTAGCCCTTTTGAGCCTGTAATCCTACTTCTTTGGCAACCATACTACAAGCCTTATCCATTTTATTTGAATTGATTATCTGTTTGAACCTTTTACCTCTCTTGAGCATTTGCATTTGTTATGATCTTGTAAAAGCTAAGTTGAGGTACGGTCAGAATTTTGAATGGAACCATTGGTAAAGGAGAAAAGTGCATTGTTTGAAAAATTGTTAGAGCCACTTGTAGGGAATTGAAAAAAAATTGAGTTTGCTTGAAAAAAAAAAAAATCATAACTTAGAAAAGAAAAAAAATTGATTCCTTACTACTGGTAGTTCTCATCTTGTGTGTGCTTAAAGAAATTGGGAGCTTGATGTTATTATGTGTGAAGGTTGGGGTTTGGTTCAGCACAAGTGTGGGATTTAAATTATTTATGTTTATATATATTATAGTGCTTAGGGAGGTATAGTCACTATATCCATATGTATCCTACTCGTCCTGCAATCTACATTACAACCAAATAAAGTACTACTTGATCTTTGATTGAATGAGCTCAATTAGTAGAGTATGACACTACGGGCAAGTATATGGTACGTCTTTTGTGGCACATGAATTTTAATTCTGAGAGTGAGTGAGTTCCCATTTGTTCTTGAATTTTATTGTGTGTGGAACTACTCTCTATCTTTGGTGTGAGGGCACATGATTTGCGAAGGAAAGGTAATATCTTTTGCCTTTGAGTTAGAGTAAGTGAGTAGGTTTTTGAAATACGTGGCGCGTGTGAGTCAAGTATTGAGGCTAGGATGTTATGATAGGGTGCTTAGTATACTTTAAATATTCTTGGCATGATGCATTAGGAAAGTTATCCGATGAGAAGGTCGTCTCTATGTGAAGTGTAGTTTGATTACTCGAGGATGAGCAATGGTTTAAGTGTGGGATGTTGATGGTAGGCTAGGAACACGTGTTTTAGCAGTATTTTGCACTCTAATGATTGCACTTTGAGCGTGTTTGAGCTTAAATGATGGTGATTTGCACTTATTACGTGTTTAATACTTTGGAGGAGATGATTAAAAGTTAAGAAGATGTTTTGGAGGTAAATCGAATAATTTGGAGCTTTGAAGTGTGAGTAAAAGCTCAAAGAATTAAACCAGGATTGCGTCCGGAGCTCGTGGACCGGCGTTGCATATGAAAGTTGGAAGAAAGCGTAAGGGCTAGAGCAAAATATACTAGTGCATCGCATAAGGCGTGGCATGGAACGACACATTAGTACAAAGGTTCGTCAGAAATTTGAGAAGTTCAGAGACTTGTAGTTTTTGGGTATGACAGAAAAATACACTAGTGCGACGCATAGCGCATGGCATAGTGCGACGCATTAGTACACAAGTTTGTTAGACAAGCTAAGTTCAGAGAGTTTTCAACCAAGCAAAATGCACTAATGCGACGCACCCTGCGTAGCACCGTGTGACGCATGAAGTGTAAAAAGTTTGCAGGTTTTCTCACTCGTGTCAAAGAGGGTAGTTTCATCCGGGTTAGTTCCTACTTGGTATAAATACGTCAGAAACACATTTTTTGAAGGGACTTTTGACCTTGAAAACTTTGGGAGAGCATTGGAGGCTACAAGACACAGTATTTCATCATCTTTCCATCAATTCAATACGAGAGTTTGGATTATAACGTTAGATTGGTGTTTTCTTACTCTTTAATTAGATTTGTGATGACTTCTTCCATGATTATATAGTAGTTTTCCTTAGGGTTTGACGAATATGGTGTATTGATTGATATTTTTGGATTTTAAATCTAGTTCTTTGCTTGAATTTGTTTATGGAGCTTTGAATTGTTACAACTTTAATCACCAGTTTATTTAATCGAAAGAGAAATATTTTGGTGATTATTTTTGCATTATTTTATTTGGTTTAATTCAGTGATTCTCTTAAGTAATCGAAAGAGATTGTTGAATTGTTGATTAAATCAAGTTAGGAGAATATTCGAGAGACATTTTCCTGAAGACTAATCCATTAACGCATGCTTGCATATTTTTACAGTGCTTATATTAGTTCACCTCGTAGAGTTAAGATTTAATCGAGATAGGAGTCTTGACTACACGTTTGAACTAATCATCGAGTGAATTTCTAAGAATCATTAGAATATTAGAGTGAATTAAACTAGAGTTAGATCTCAAATAGCTATCTTGTACCTATCTTGTCATGACCCTTATTTCTCACATTGATAAGAAACTAACTCTGCTAATCTCTAGTTCATTACGGTCAATTGTCAATTTCTCTACTTTAGTAGTTAATCGTAGTTCGTAATCAATCCGAATCTAGTTTTGATCATCCTGAATAGAAGTTAAACCAGGAATTACTAGAGCATTGTTTAAATCCAATCCCTATGTAGACGATAATTTAACTATAATATCTTTGGCTAGAGAGAATCAATTTTGTGTTGTGTTTTGTGCTCGTTAGCAAGCGGCAAGAACTGAAACCAAGAACCCCAAAATCCATAACGCGCGCACGAAGCATATCCTCCAATAGCTGAATGGTCCATTCAGACTGTCCGTCTGTCTGGGGGTGGAATGTTGTACTCAACTCAACTCGTATGCCTAGCTCACGCTGCACAGCTCTCTATAAATGCGATGTGAATTGCGTACCCTGGTCAGAGATGATAGATACCGGAATACCATGAAGTCGGACAATCTCGCTGATATAGATTTGAGCCAGCTGCTCTGAAGAATAGGTAGTCACTACTGGAATGAAATGAGCCGACTTGGTCAACCTGTCTACAATCACCCATACCGCGTCAAATTTCTTCCGAGTCTGTGGGATCCCAATAACAAAGTCCATGGTAACACACTCCCATTTCTACTCGGGAATCTTAAGTCGCTGACGTATGCTGCCCGGCCTCTGATGCTCATACTTTACATACTGATAATTTAGGCATCGAGCTACATACTCCACTATGTCTTTCTTCATTCTCCTCCACCAATAGTGCTGCCTCAAATCCTGATACATCTTAGCGGTACCCGGATGAATGGAGTAACACAAATTATGGGCCTCCTGAAGAATCATCTCACAAAACCTATCCACATTGGGCACTCATGACCAGCCCTGCATCCGCAACACACCGTCATCTCCCATAGAAATATTCTTGTCATCGCAGTGTTGTACCGTATCCTTAAGAACAAACAAATGGGGAACGTCATACTGACGCTCTTTAATGTGATCATATAAAGAAGACTGAGAAACTATCCAAGAAAGAATTCGACTAGGCTACATAATATCTAATCTAACAAACAGATTGGCCAAGGCCTAAACATCCATGGCTAGTGGCCTCTCTGTTGCCGGTAGATATGCTAAACCGCCCAAACTCTATGCCTTTCAACTCAAGGCATCGGCCACCATATTGGCCTTCCCAGGATGATATAGAATAGTGATATTATAGTCTTTAAGCAACTCTAACCATCTTTGCTGCTGCAAGTTAAGATATTTTTGTTTGAACAGATGTTGTAGACTCCGGTAGTCGGTAAATACCTCACAAGGGACACTGTACAAATAGTGCCATTAAATCATTAATGCATGAACAATGGCTGCTAATTCCAATTCATGGACCAAATAATTCTTTTGATGGGTCTTCAACTGCCGAGATGCGTAGGCAATCAGCTTACCATCTTGCATTAATACTGTGCTAAGACCAACACGTGACACATCAGAATACACTGTATAAGACCCTGAACCCGTAGGCAATACCAATACTAGGACTGTATTCAAAGCAGTCTTAAGTTTTTGAAAGTTCGCCTCACACTCCTCGGATCATCTGAAAGGATCACCCTTATGGGTCAATCTGGTCATAGGTGCAGCAATAGATGAGAAACCCTCTATGAAACAGCGATAATACCCATCCACACCAAGAAAACTCCGAATCTCAGCAGCTGAGGACGGTCTAGGCCAACTATGAACTGCTTCAATCTTCTTTGGGTCTACTTTGATCCCCTCACTCGACACCACATGACCCAAAAATGCTACCGAATCAAGCCAGAATTCACACTTTGAGAATTTTGCATACAACTTCTTCTCACTCAAGGTCTGGAGCACGATCCTCAAGTGTTGTTCATGATCTTCCCTGCTGCGGGAGTACACCAAGATGTCGTCAATAAACACAATGACGAATGAATCAAGATATGGCTGGAATACACTGTTTATTAGGTGCATAAATGCTGCTGGGGCATTGGCCAACCCAAATGACATCACAAGGAGCTCGTAGTGACCATACAGAGTCCTAAAGGTAGTCTTCAAAATATTCAGATCCCAAATCTTTAGTTGATGATAATCTGACTGCAAATCAATCTTTGAGAACACTCTGGCACCTTGTAGCTGATTAAATATTTCATCAATGCGTGGTAATGGATACCTGTTCTTCACTGTAACCTTGTTCAACTGCTAATAATCAATACACATGTGCATAGAACTATCATTCTTCTTCACAAACAAGACCGGAGCACCCCACGATGACACACTAGGCCGAATAAAACCCTTATCAAGCAACTCCTGCAACTGCTTCTTTAACTCCTTCAACTCCGCTGGGACCATACGATATGGTTGAATAGAAATGGGCTGAGTGCCCGACGACAAGTCAATACCAAAATTGATATCCCTATCGGGCAGCATGCCTAGAAGATCCGCTGGAAATACATCGCAGAAGTCTCTCACTACCGGAACTGGCTCAACGGTAGGAGTATCAACATTGACATCACTCACAAAGGCTAGATAAGCATCACACCCCTTCTCAACCGTCCACTGAGCATTTAGAAATGACACAACCCTGCTAGGAACATAATCCAATGCACCTCTCCACTCTAACCGTGGAAAACTTGGCATAGCTAGTGTCACAGTCTTGGCATGACAATACAGAATAGCATGATAGGGCGACAACCAGTCCATGCCCAAGATAACATCAAAGTCTACCATACTGAGTAACAATAGATCAACTCTGGTTGCAAAACCACCAATAACAACTAAACATGACCGATACATATAGTCCACAATAATAGAATCCTCCACATGCGTGGGCTCATAAATAGGAGAACTCAAAGAATCACGAGATATATCCAAATACGGAGCAAAGTAAGATGACACATACGAATAAGTGGATCTCCGATAAAATAAAACTGATGCATCTCTATGGCAAACCGGAACCATACTTGTAATGACTGAGTCTGAAGCTTCTGCCTCTGTACTACTCAAAAAAACATAGAATCTAGGCTGGCCTCCCTCTCTAGGGTGACCTCTACCCGCCCGTCCACCACCCCTAGCTGGCTGTGTGGGTGGAGCAGCAACTCGGGCAACAACCATGGCCTGAGAAGTCTGTGGACCTAATTAATCCATAGAGCTTGAGTAGTCTATAAAGGTGCAACCCACCTGTGTCTGGGGAAGTCTCTAACCATATGACGAGTATCACCACACTCAAAGTAAGATCTCGGTGGATGTGGCTGCTGGGACTGGCTCGGGCTTGGTCGGTTGAACTGAACGCTGAAGGCACCCCGTGTAGGAGGTACACTAGAAAGTGGCTGAGCAAAGTATGCAACCCAAGATCTCTGAATATTTGGAGCACCACTAGAAGTTGGAAGTGCTGAATGAACTGGACAGCTCACATAGCCTCTACCATGATGGGTTGTAGCTATGGCATGGCCACCACTAAATCCTCCAGTACCTCGAGGCCTCTTGGCCTCCCTGTCCTCTCTCTCACGGCCCCGCATACACTCCAACCTCCGTGTAATCTCTACCACCTACTGATATGGGGTAACTATCTCCAAGTCTCGAGTCATGCTGAATCTAATACCGTAGTTGAGCCCCTCGATGAATCGAAGGACTCGCTATCTGACTGTAGAAACCAAGGCAGGTGCATGTATGGACAAGTCCTTGAATCGGACAAACCAAGGCAGCTGCTCGAACTCTGTGCGCCATGCATGCCTAAGGGTCTGGGAAAAAAACTCTCTCAAGAATAACTCTGAAAACCGAGTTCATGTAAGTGAAGCTGCATCGGCTAGGCTACCTTCCTCGTAAACCCGCCACCACTGATACGCTGCTCCTGACAACTGGAATACAGTAAAAGCAAACTCACTCGTCTCCACAGTACCCATGGTGCGGAGAATACGATGGCACTCCTCTAGAAAACCATGTGAATCCTCTGAAGCCAACTTGTCACGACCCCAAATTTTCCTCCGTGGGATGTCGTGATGACACCTAGTCTCTACGACTAGGTAAGACTAACATGCATAGAAAAATAGTGGAAATACTACTATAAATTCAAATAAAAACCTTCATATTATAATAATAACTCAACAGTAGAATAGCCAACATTTTTCCCAAACTCTGGTGGAACAGAGTCATAAGCTCTACAAGATAGTACTACTAGTATCGAACTACAATACTGTTTGAAACAAGAAAGAAAAAGTGGAATGTCTAAAATAGAAGGGCACTCTGAGGCCTGCAGACGAGGAGCACGTATACCTTGTAGTCTCCAAAAGCAGCTACTCAAATTAACTCTAGCGTCCGACACGGGCAGACATACCTAGATCTGCAAAAACTGATGTGCAAAATCGTAGTATGAGTACACCGCAATGGTACCTAGTAAGTATCAAGTCTAACCTCGGTAGAGTAGTGACAAGGCCATGTCAAGACACCTACTAGAATATAAATAAATATTATGAAAACATAATAACGATAAAATATGGAAGGCGGAGAAATAACTGATAAAAAACAAGTTAATAACATGAACTAATACCATAATTGTAACCATGAGAATAAATAAAGGAATCATTTAAAGAGAACCACAATGATCATATACGGACAATAACTGATAGAACAATACAACGAGCAGTGTTCCCACCAAAAACTCTTTGCAACATGAAATAAGCAACCAGAATCACAGCGAGGTACCGTCTCGTGCACAATAAGAATCATAACCGAGGTACCTCCTCGTATATATCAAGAATCACAATCGAGGTACCGCCTCATATTCACATTTCTCAATTTCAATCATAATCTTTCCTTATACCGCCGCGTGAGCCTTACATTTAAATAGTTTTGAAAATATATTTCCCGAAATAACTACACGCACTTTAGCCCACCTTATGACACCGCATGACATCATATAATTACCTTACAAACAACACGCACATAAGTCCCACCTTATTCCGCCGCATGCACATTAATCCCTATACTTATACCTCCGCATGCGCGTCAATACCACATCACAATAACAACTCGCACCACAAGTGCCCATATACCATAAGTTGCCAATAATCAACAATATAAATTTTTCCACAACAATAGCCCATAGCCTAACCACAATGTGTAGAAGAATATCAACAAATGCAACGAATGTAAATTTCTCAACAAGAAGGATATCTCAACAATAAACAACTTCGCCTCAACGTGATAACGTCTTTCACAACTTTAACACCAATAACTTAACAATGAGAGAGGTAGTGTATGACTACGATATTAAATAAGAATAACTCACAATGAAAGAGATGACGTGTAACAATGACTTTAAATATTGGTAATCAACAATGAAAGAGATAACGTGTACAATGGCTTCAAATAATGATAATCAACAATGAAAGAGGTAACGTGTACAATGACTTCAAATAATGATAATTAACAATGAAAAAGATAACATGTAACAATAAAAGAGGCAATAAGATCAACTAAAGTATGAGAGCAATTTATCATGTAGGATGTAGAACAAGTGTTAACAAATTCATTTAAGGCATATAAGGATAGACTAACACAAGTAAGAACAATTTGATTATGAGAATTTAGAACATGATATGACAACTCAATTAAAGCATGGAAAGAGTCTAAGTAGACTAAACCTGTCAAATACCATATATTACACGTGTACCCACTCGTCACCTTGCGTACACGGCTTTCATATAGTGCAAACGAAACAATAAATCCCAATCCTAAAGGGTTGTTCTCTCACACAAAGTTAGGCAAGATACTTACCTCAACTAGGCCAATTCAACTCTCGAAAATAGTTTTCCTCTAAAACTCACCTCCATATGGCTTAAATCTAACCAAAATTCGACTTAATATCATCAAACAATGCAAGGGAAATCAATTACAATAGATAAAGATAAGAATTTTTTTACTTTTTCCAAAAAGTCAAGAAAAATCAACCTCGGGCCCGCCCGGTCAAAATACGGGTCCAATGTTAGATTCCGACTACCCATGACTCCACAAGTTCATATATGTGATTAGTTTCAAAATTTGAGTCCAATTCGACTCTCAAAACTTAAATCCTTATTTTTCAAAAACTTGACAAAGTTTCACAAATATTCGCTTTGATTCACATGATTTAATGTTAAAATCTAAGATATATTGATGGAAAATGATTGGAAATATATTAGAATCAAAAACCCAAAGTTTATAGAAGAAAATTTCCTCTCCAATTCGCCTCCTACCGAGTATAGGGTTCCAAAATGAGAGAATAAGTTGTAAAATACCGTCTCCCAACCCTTTGTACTAGCTCCAGTTGTTGCATTTGCGACACAAGGTTGGTATTTGCGAACCCTTGCAATTGCGGACTAGGGCTCGTATTTGTGAACCCTGACAACCTCATTCAATTGCAAAGCTGAACTCTTGCAAAATCGAACAAATGTTCGCAAATACAAACTAAGTCAAAAGCAGACAGACTTCGCAAATGCGAAGGGGAGGTCGCAATTGCGACATCTGAGCCCCCATTGTCACCTTCGTAATTGCGTGGCTGGTGCTCGCAATTGCAATAACTGAGCACCAACAGTTCATTTTTCAGTTCAAAATCTTCCGAAATATATTCGAAACTCATACGAGCCCTCGGGGCTCCAAACAAAACATCAACACAAGTCTAAAAACATCATACGAACTCACTCACGCGATCAAAACACAAAACTAACATCTAAAACTATGAATTGAACGCCAAAATGCATAAGTTTCAAAGTAAATTTCAAGAACTTCTAGAATTGTAACAAGACGTCTGAATCCTATTAATTCAACTCTAAATGATACCAAATTTTGCAGACAAGTTCTAAAAAGCATCATAGACCTATTCCAAGTCCCAAAATCAAATTTCGAGCTCGATAGCTAAAATTCAACCTACGGTCAAACTTTTCAACTTGAAATTGCAAAATTTCGATAAAATGACACAAATCAACATACGGACTTCCGAAATCAATTCCGGGCATATGCCCAAGTCTAAAATCATGCTACGAACCTATCGGAATCATCAAAACACCATTCCGGGGTCGTTTTTATAAAAGTCAAAGTTTGATCAACATTTCTAATTTAAGCTTCTAATTCAAGAATCAACGGTCCAAATCAACCTGAAAGCTTCGCGGAACGAAATTAACCAACCCCGAAAGTCATAAAATCATAAATACACATGTGTTAAGCATAAAAGGGTAACATGGTACAATTATACAAAAAGACCGATCGGGTCGTTACAAAGGTGTAGAAGTTTAGCATAAGTACAATCGATCCCTTGTAATCAAAAAGTATATTGACTAACCTCGGTGTAGTAGTGACGAGGTTTTAAGTTTAAGATACTCACCTAATATTTTACCTGTGCTGATGATAAGCAGAAAGAGAAATACGAGAAAGAGATACAAATAATCACGTAGTAAATGAAACAAGAATAAAAATAACAGAGGGCCCCAGAATATCGTCACGTCGCAGTCTCACAACACAATATGATAACAGAAAAATATTAGAAAAGAATAACCATAATACGTCTTCTTCGTTGCAGCGTACAACCCTATCCATGTGTGTTTTCTTGATATGTCGTATGTTGTTTTCCGTGTGTTAGTTATAACACATGAAATTTACAACGACATATCAAGAAAACTAATACACGGAAAACAACTAGGAATACAAACTCAACAAAATAAGATGAGCAACACGGCACCACGAAGCTAGTCTCCCGTTTATAAAGGCAAGGCTTTCCACAAAGCGTAAACACACAACCAATCCAAAAGTCACCCAATCTAGCTAAAAATATGTGTAGAACATGAAATGAGGAAAGATGTACGTCAGGTAAAAGCAGGCATCAAGTAGAGGTAGGTAGTAAGTGGAATCATGTAGCAAGTAAGGACATATAGCAAGTGAAGGCAGGTACTAAGTGAAGGCATGTGACAGGTCAAGACACCTAATAAATAAATTACATAAAAAATAGAGGCATGTCATAACCCCAGTTTTCCTCCTTAGGATGTCGTGATGGCACCTAGTCTCTAAGACTAAGTAAGCCTAACATTCATGAATACTTATCAGAATTTAACAACTAAGATAACAAGATAATTGAAAAAACTAATAATGAATCTGAAACAGAACATCTATAACAAAAATTTCAAAATCGGTGGAACTGAATCATAAGCTCTACATGAATATACAGTAAAATCCCTATTACAACATTTGTCTAGATAAAGAGTAAACAGTAGCAAAAGAAGGATATAAAGTGACATTGAGGCCTGCGAGCGTCTGGCAGGTATACCTTGAAGTCGTCGAACTGAATGGTCCACTCACTGATTCCTAGCCTGAGTCGAGGTACCTGGATCTGCACAAAGATGTGCAGAAGTGTAGTATAAGTATACCACAATGGTATCCAGTAAGTATCAAGACTAACCTCGGTAGAGTAGTGACGAGGCCAGGTCAAGACACTTACTAGGACAAGATAAACAAAACAATAATATAATAACGGGAAGTGATGGAAATCAGAGAAATGAGTGATAACAAGCAGTTTAATAACGTAAGCTAATGACGAAATTTTAAGCAAAAAGGCAACAAGAAGGAACACATAATGAGAATCACAGATAATCAAATACGGACAAAAACTGGTAAGATGAGGAAGAATAAAAGCAACAAGAACTGTTCAACCAATAAATATTTTCAATATGAAATGTACAACAAGAATCACAACCGAGGTACTGCCTAGTATTTACATTTCACAATTTCAATCACAATCTTTCCTTATATCACCGCGGGAGCCTTACATTTAATTTTGAAAATCATATTTTTTTCGAAATAGCTACCCGCGTTTTAGCTCACCTTATCATACCACATGGCTTCAAGTAGCTCACCTACTAGCAACATGCGTATCAGGCTCACCTTATCTCACCGCATGCGTTTAAACCCCTAGCCTTATACCACCGCATGCATATCAATATCACAACACAATCACTACTCGCACTACAAGTTCTCATATGACACAACTTGCCACAAAGTCAACAATACCAATGTTTCCACAACAAATAGCCCATGGCTCAACCACAATGTGTACAAGAATCTAAACAATAACAAAATAAAAATGAATAGCTCAACAAGAAAGATATCGCAACATTTAACAACTTCGCCTCAATGTGATAATAGATTTTAGAACTTCAACACCAATAACTCAACAAGAATATATATTGAAATAAAACTCCAAGTAAGGTAGTTCGACAATTAAAGAAGTAACAAGACAATAAGGGAAGCAATTACTTTAACTAAGCATATTAGAGCAAAATAACAAGTAAGGGGTAAAAAAAATGCGACAACGTCAAATAAGCATGTATGAGTAGATCAACAAATGTAAGAATAGATTAACAATGAAAGATGTGACATGTTATAACAATTTAATTAAAGGCATGGAAAGAGTCAAAATAGCCTAAACTGGTCAAATACCACATATAGCCTGTGTATTCACTCGTCACCTTGCATACACGACTTTCACATAACACAAATAGCACAATCAACCTAAATCCTAAGGGGTAGTTCCCCCTCTCCCTCCCCTCCCCCCCACAAGGTTAGGAAACATACTTACCTCAAACAAGCTAAATCAACCCACTAGTAAGCCTTTTTCGTGAAAATCTAACTCCGGACGGCTCGAATCTAGCCAAAATAACTTAATACCATAAATACAAACCATAGAAAATCATTCCTGATAATAAAGTTGCGGTCTTTAAAGAAAATCAAAAAGTCAACTCAAAAGGTCAAACGCAAGCCCGCACCTCGGAAGCCCACCAAACTTACAAAATTCGAACACCCATTCAATAACGAGTCCAATCGTACCAAAATTATCCAATTCTGACCTCAAATAGACTTCAAATACCTAATTTTCACTTTAGGAAGTTTTTATAAAAATCCCCCATTTTCCTCACTTTAATTCACTAAATAAATGATAAAACTCAGATGGAATAATGATTAATTAACAAGTCCGAGTCAAAAATACTTAATCCTATCCAAGACGTGAAAATTCCTTCTAAAATCTCCCAAACCCGAGCTCTACAATTCAAAATATGTTAAAATGAACCAATCCCTCGAAATAGAGTACTATATAGTCTGCCCAGTTATTACTCTACGCGATCGTGGAGAACAAATTCTATCAGCTCACAAAAGCCTCTTACGTGATCATAAGACTACAGTCGCGAACACGATGACCAGTCACCTCAGGCTACGCGATTGCAGACGAGTCCACGCGAATGCGATGAACAACGCGTTCCACAACACAACCACCCCTTCCTTCTACGCGGTAGCGATCCTCACCGCCGTTCGCGATGCAAAAACACCCCAACCATCCACAAATGCGTCCTCATCTTTGCAAACGCAAAGAGCAATTATCCATCTGCCACAAAGACTAGTTATCACGACTAAACCTTCGCAAACGCAATGAAGGAAAACAGAAGCAAAAAAAACCATCAGTCTCAACACATGAACGAATGGTCTGAACTCAATCCGAAACACACCGGGGCCCCCAGGGCCCAGTCCGAACATACCAACAATTCCTATAACACAATACAAACTCACTCGAAGCCTCAAATTACATCAAACAACACCAAAATCATGAATCGCACATCGATTCAAGCCTAATAAACTATGAACTTCAAACTTCTAAAACTAATGTCGAATCATACCAAACCAACTCCGAATGACCTCAAATTTTGTACACAAGTCATCAATGACAAAACGGACCTATTCTAACTTTCAAAACTGAATTTTGACCCCGATAGCAATAAAGTCAACTATCGGTCAAACCTCTCAACTTTCCAAATCTTCAACTTTTCAACTTTTCCCAATTCAAGCCAAAATAACCTACGGACCTCGAAATCAATATCCGGACATACGCCTAAGTCCCAAATTACCATACGAAACTATCAGAACCATCAAAACTCCATTCCGGAGTCATCTATATAAAAGTCAAACTCTTGTCAACTCTTTCAACTTAAGCTTTAAACTTTGGGACTAAGTGTTTCAATTCTCCGAAACTTCCCTGGATCCAATCCAACCATCCCGGCAAGTCACATAACCACAAATGAACATAGAGGAGGCAATAAATAGGGGAATATGGTTACAATACACAAAACAACTGGCAGGTCATTACAAAGCATGATCATGTACGGGCTAGTAACAAGTAAGGGCAGGAATTCAGGGGGAACATGTAGCAAAAGTAAATCAAGTAAAAACGTAGGGTAACCATAACTGACAAGGTAGAAACATAGATATCACAGTAACAAGCCAGATACAAAAACACGAAGATAGCTATATAAATAACACAAACAAGAAAGTAACATACAAAACAACATTAATAGGAACCCAAGTTGAGCATATGTAAGTGTTTGAAGAACGAATAGTCATCACAGAAAAATCCAATCCTTCTCACGCGGTAACAACTAACCGGCCAATCATATCTCACACCGCAAGGCAATACTCATTGTGCCAATATCATATCAAGCGCATGAAATAATCCTCGTGCCAAACATAGACCTAAGGCCCCAATCCTCAACTCTTATTATGGATAACAAAGCTCAGGTAGCAAGAAAATAACATGTATAAATGGGTGTTCATGATACTACAGTCAATTAAGTATGTAAATAGTCTGGAAACAACATATTAAATCATTTTTAAGATGTCTAATGTTCTAACATGATTTCTAACACATTTAATTGAGTTTATTAGTTATATAATTAAAATAAAGCATAAGTCAAAGAATCACCAAGTTCATCAAAGTACAAATAAATAATATAATTTTCCCCTCCCGAGCATGGAAACTCTGGAACATTCATATACGCTCGTCACCTCGTATTTGCATCACCCCCGCATGTAGCAAATAATATCATTTAGTAGGAAACATTTCCTCAACAAAGCTAGGCAAGACACTTACCTCAAACCAGCCAAATTGAAACACTAAAAGTGCCCCGCACAAATCGGCCTCCTAACGGATCGAAACTAGCCAAAAGAAATTCAAAATCATCAAATAATACCATAAGAAGCAAACCCAAACGATAAAGATCAGATTTTTAATCAAATACTCAAAGTCCACCAAAACGTCAACCCGGGCTCGCACCCCGAAATTCGACAAAATCACAAATTTTGACAACTCATTCGAATACGAGTCCAACCATACTAATTTCACTCAAATCCGACTCCGAATCGATATTCAAAACCCAATTATTCACTTTAGAAAAGTTTGGCATAAACTCCCAATTTCTCTTTTAGATTCATCAAATTAAATGCCAAAATCGAATATCGAATCATGTAAAATAATCAAATTTGAGTAAAAAATACTTACCCCAATCCATGTGGTGAAAATCATCTCCAAAATCGCCCAAATTCGAGTTTCCCTCAAAATATGATAAAATAATAACTCAAAGTCCGAAAATATAGTACTTTATAACACTGCCCAGGTGAACCCTTCGCGAACGCGGAAGAAGCACAAAACTACATCCGACCAGAAACCATATACGCGAACGCAACAAACGGCTTGAGAATGCATTGACCAGTGCGCCCAAACACCGCAAACGTGAACGCATACCACGAATGTGACGCGCAAGCTCCCAGTCGCCCTTCGCGTCTGCGATTCAACCTTCACGAACGCATACACGATGATGACCCAAAATGTTATTTTTAAATTTAATAAGTAATTCTGTGTTCCAAAATCACGATACGGACCTACCGGAATTGTCAAAACACTGATCCAGGTCCATTTACTCAAAATTTTGACCAAAGTCAACTTAGTTGAGTTTTAAAGCTCTATTTTATATTTTAATTCATTTTGCACATGAAAGCTTTCCGGAAAATTTTTCTGACTGTGCACGCAAGTCGACGAATGATAAATGGTGCTTTAGAAATCTTAGAACACATAATTACTTATTAAATTTAAAAATAACATTTTGGGTCATCACATTCTCCACCTCTAAAATAAACGTTCGTCCTCGAACGGAGTTAGAAAAAGTACCTGAGCTGGAGAAAAGGTGTGGATATATACACCGCATGTCCGACTCGGACTCCCAGGTAGATGCCTCTACCGGTTGACCTCTCCATTACACCCGAACTGAAGGATAACTCTTAGACCTCAACTGCCGGACCTGCCGGGCTAGAATAGTCACCGACTCTTCCTCGTAAGTCAAATCTTTGTTCAATTGAACTGAGTTGAAATCTAACACATGGGACGGATCACCATAATATTTCCGAAGCATAGACACATGGAACACCGGATGAACCGCTGATAAACTATGTGGTAATGCAAGCCTGAAGGCTACTTCACCCACCCTTTTAAGAATTTCAAAGGGTCCGATATACCTAGGGCTCAACTTGCCCTTCTTTCCGAACCTTATTACACCTTTCATAAGTGAAACCCGGAGCAATATTCTTTCTCCAACCATGGATGCAATATCACAAACTTTTCGGTCGGCATAATTCTTTTGTCTAGACTAAGCTGTGCGAAGTCGATCCTGAATAATCTTGACCTTATCCAAGGCATCCTGTACAAATTCGGTACCCAACAACCGAGCCTCTCCCGGTTCAAACCAACCAACTGGTGATGGGCATCGCCTTCCATATAATGCCTCATATGGAGCCATCTGAATGCTCGACCGGTAGCTATTATTATAAGCAAACTCCGCAAGTGGCAAGAAATGATCCGAAAAACCTCCAAAGTCTATAACACAAGCGCAGAGCATATCTTCCAATATCTGAATAGTGCGCTCTGACTGTTCGTCTGTCTGTGGATGAAATGTTGTTCTCAACTCCACCCGCGTGCCTAACTCACGTTGTACATCCCTCTATAAATGTGAGGTAAAATGCGTACCTCGATCCAAAATAATAGACATGGGCACACCGTGAAGGCGGACAATCTCATGAATGTAAATTTCAGCTAACCTCTCTGAAGAATAGACAACTGCCACTTGAATGAAATGTCCAGACTTGGTCAGCTTGTCCACAATGACCCAAACTGCATCAAATTTTCTCTGAGTCTGTAGGATCCCAACAACAAAATCCATAGTGATACGCTCCCACTTCCACTCAGGAATTTCTAACTTCTGAAGCAAACCACCAGGTCTCTGATGCTCGTACTTAACTTGCTGACAATTCAGACACCGAGCTACATATGCAATTATATCCTTTTTCATTCTCCTCCACTAATAATGTTGCCGCAAATCTTGATACATTTTGGCGGTACCTGGATGAATAGAATACCTGGAACTGTGTGCTTCTTCAAGAATTAATTTACGAAGTCCATCCACATTAGGCACACAAATACGACCCTGCATTCGCAGAACCCCATCTTCCCCCATAACAACCTGTTTGGCATCACCGTGCCACACCGTATCCTTAAGGACAAGTAAATGAGGATCATCATACTGCCTCTCTGTGATGCGCTCATATAAAGAAGATCGAGCGACTGTGCAAGCTAGAACCCGGCTGGGTTCTGAAACATCTAACCTTACGAAACTCGATCCTCCAATATGGACTTTTAATATGTCTGTTGCGGCGTGCAACCCGATCCTGAATAATCTGACAAGAACGGGTGTTCGAATTTTATGAGTTTTTTCGGGATTTGAGATGTAGGTCCCACTGTCGAATATTTTAATGAATTTCGGATCGTGACATAGACCTTCATGCACAGACCCTTCACAATCGCGTCCCTCTAACTATGAACATGTAGAACAAATCTCCTCCAGCTCACCTAACTCTTCGCGTACGCAATCTCATGCTCGCGATGCATTACGTGACGCTATCAAACCAACAACACAAAACCCATCTCAAATGATCCGAAATCATCCCGAAACTCACTCGAGCCCATTGGGACCCCATCCGAACATACCATAAAGTTTCAAAACATAAAACGGACCTATTCAAGGCCTCAAATTACCATAACAATATCAAAAATATAAATCGCACCTCAAATCAAGCTTAATGAACTATTTTAAATTTTCAAATTCCAAACTTATGCCGAACTCGTCTAAAAAACTAGGAATCACCTCAAATTTGCACACAAGTTCCAAATGACATAACAAACATATTTCAACTCCCGGAATCAAAATCTAAACCCTATAACATCAAAGTCAACTCCTGATCAAACATATGAACTTTCCAAATCTTTAAATTGTCAACTTTCGCCAAATAGTATTATAACCTTCTAGAAACATCTAAATGCAAATCCGAGCATATGACCAAGTCCAAAATCACAATTCGAACTTAACGAAACTATAAAAATTTCGATCTGTGATTAAATTCACAAAAGTCAAACTTGGTCAATTCTTCCAACTTAAAGCTTCTAAACTAAGAATCATTCTTCCAAATCAATCTCGAATCACTCGAAAACCAAAAACGACAATACACACAAGTTATAATAAATCATACGAAGCTACTCATGGCCACAAACTACCGAACTAAATGTGAATGCTCAAAACAGCTGGTCGAGTCGTTACAACGTACAATCAAACCTCTATATAATAGCATTCTATAACAATCATTCACTATAAAAGCCTAATTTTTCTCAAAATTGATTTTTATGTTATTTTTTACCTCTTTATAACAGCTTTTTGCCTATAACAGTAATATTCATCTTTATAGCAGTATGTATTTTTGTAAAATTACCCCTCTATAATAGCCATATATAATCTCTAAGATTAACAATAATAAGTCTAAAGATTTTGACTAAATATTTTCGAATTTTAATGCATCCCTTATAATAAAAAAATATGATGTTAGTACATACTTCCATAATTAAAGATTTTATTTGATTTTAAAAAAAGATATGCTTGTCTATTTTCATTCCATTGCACAAAAGTGTATATCATGCATAATGTCTAATATTTGAAGATCTTCATTCAATTTTTTTCATTGGACAAAGTTTTTGTCTTGCATTATATTTAAGATTTGAATGTCAATCGTTAAGCTCTTGGATTGCCTTTAAGGGAACGATACACTTTTGCTGAAAGTTTGGATACAAATCTTCATCAATTAAAGTGTTATATCGCTAGTAAGAAACTAAAATCTATAAAACAAGATAAAACAACAGAATTCCACCATCAATCTTGGAAGAATTTAATATTTTAGTATCTTTAAAATGTGTGACTTAGAGTGTAAATATTATAAGTTTAGTTATGGATCTTTTAATAATGTATAGCTTTTTCTAATAGGTAATTAGTGAAATATGCACATCTTTTGAGATTCTAAATTTGAATAATTTTCTTATCTTTTACATGTAACATTTTAAAAAATTTAATTTTTGAATAATATTTATCTATAAGAGCCAAAAAATATTTAAACGTCATTCACTATAAAAGCCAAAAATGTCAAAACAAACATTGTTGTTACAGAGAGGTTTGACTCTATATATACATAAAAAGAATGTCTCATTTTCTTATATCACCGCGGGAGCCTTCACATTTAATTTTAAAGAAAATATTTTTCCCGAAATAGTATCTCGCGTCTTAGCCACCATTATCACACCTCATGACTTCTAGTAGTTCCCCTACTAGCCACGCGTATCAAGTCACCCTTATCTCACCGCATGCGTTTTCACACCCAGATCTTATACCACCACATGCGTATCAATAATACAGTATATCATAATTTGCACCTCAAGTACCCAAATATTTCAACTTGCCAAAATAAATTAACAACAATAATATTTTTCCGCAATAAGGAGCTCACGACTCAATCACAATAAGTACAAAGTTTCACAAAATATTCAGCAAAGTAATATCCATTATTTTCACAATACGGAGTTCACGACTCACTCACAATGAATACAAAAAGTTTCACAAAGTATTCAGCAAAAATAATACTTTCACAAATTTAACATCTTGACTTAACATCAAAATTTTTAAATGTAAAATACTTCATCTTTAATATTATTTACTTTAAAGAAATTCAACCTTCAAATAATATATAGAATAAAAGAAACCAAGTTTCAACTAAACAGGTAAAACAATTAGCAGGAAAAGGTCAAACAAATTTAAAGTATAAAAATCAGATCAATAATGAAGAATATAATAAAATAAAATAATTTAATTAATATACAACAGTAATCTACAAAATTTAAAAACATAATCTTCCATATTTAGCTCGTGTACACACTCATGACCTCGTGTACACGACCTTTAACACATTATAATTATCACATCAATACCAATCCTAGGGGGAATTTCTCCCACACAAGGTTAGACAAGTCACTTACCTCGACTTGCTCCTATTTAATCCACTAGTAGGCCTTTTCCTCAATTATCCAACTCTGATTGGTTCGAATCTAGCCAAAATAATTCGATACAGTCAACAAAAATTATAAGAATCAATTTCATAAGAAAATACTACATTTTCAATAAAAATCCAAAATTAACTCAAAAATCGTCTGTGGGGCCCACATTTCGGAATACGGCGAAATTCATAAAATCCGACAACCCATTCAATTACGAGTCCAACCATACCAGTTTCACTCAAATCCGAATCTGAATCGACACCGAAACCTCAAAAATTCGTTTATATGAGTTTTCTAAAAAAATTCCAAATTTCAATCTCAAAACACTAATTAAATGGTGAAAACAATGATATATCCGTGTATATTGACCAAATCCGAGTTAGAATCACTTACCTCAATATTTTTTCTTGAAAATCTCTCAAAAATCGCCTCTCCCTAGGCTGCCCTCTATCCTGGCCCTCGATCATGGCCCTCGATCCTGGCCCTCGATCTTGGCTTCGATCCTGGCTTCGATTTCTGCCCCCGAATTTCTAGCAGAAAAATTTCAGCAGCTGTTTAAGTCCAACTTTTGATCCGTTAACCATTCGCAACTCACCCGAGGCCCTCGGGACCTCAAACAAATACACCAACAAGTCCTAAAATATCATACGAACTTATTTGAAACCTTAAATCACATAAAACGACGCTAAAATCACGAATCATACCCCAATTCAAGTTTATGGAACTTAAGAATTTTCAACTTCTATATTCGATGTCGAAACCTATCAAATCAAGCCCGATTGACCTCAAATTTTGTACACAAGTCATAAATGACATAACAGAGCTATAAAAATTTTTGGAATTGGATTCCGACTCCGATATCAAAAAGTAGCTCCCCGGTGAAACTTCCAAACTTAAATTCCTATTTTAGCCATTTCAAGCCTAATTTAACTACGGACTTTCAAATAAAATTTCTATCACGCTCCTAAGTCCAAAATCACCATACGGAGCTGTTAGAATCATCAAAATTCTATTCTGGGGTCGTTTACATATAGGTCGACATCCAAGCAACCTTTTCAACTTAAATTTTAAACTTTGGAACTAAGTGTTCCAATTCATTCTAAAATCTCTGCGAACCTGAACCGACTACCCCGGCAAGTCACATAACAGTTATAAAGCACATAATGAGTAGTAAATAGGAGAATGGGGCTATAACTTTTAAAACGACTGGCCGAGTCATTACAAGTGACCACTGGTTTTCAGTTCAATCTAAGAAGTAACACCCTGAGACTCTAACACCATCTATCTCCTCTTGTTCTTAAGTTGCCTATCTCCGGAACATTTTCTCTTTATCTCCTCTTGTTCTTAAGTTTGCAATTGAGTGTATTTTCTTCCGTGGATTTTCTGGTGGGTATCCCTTTTACCATCTCTGTGATTCATCTTTATCTGTATTTGTCTTGAGGAATATTTGAGAAAATTCTTGAATGAATTACCATTTCTATTAAAGTTCTCTAGGTGTTTGAGAAAATTCTTTAATGAATTACTATATCTATTAAATTTCTTATGCATATTTATGTCTCGTCTATTGTTTATGTATTTGAAAAATTTCTTCAACGACCAAACTTATCAGTTGAGTTAGCTTTTGTACATTGGAACAACAAAATTTTGCATTTGCTTTGTGAAACCAGCTTTCCGATTTATTTGCACTGAAAAATCAACTTAAGATGACCTTAGCGATACGTTGCGCTGGTAATTGTCTACAGTACAATCTCAAACACGTCTTAAAATATTTCAACTATAAGAAAATGTATTTAATTGTACTTTTAGTATAGTTTGTAAATATGCAGGATTAAGTTTTATTCAGAATTAAGAATTTGATATCCGAATTTTGTCAAGAAATTGGATGCCTTAACTCTTGTAATTGTAAATTGCCTATGCCCTCTGAAACATTAGTCTATTTGTGCATCTAGACTAAACAATGGAATAATCTGACGATTCTTTCATGTATTTGCTGGTTTGCACATCTTACAGATTAGCCTTGGGAAGAACTGCTATGGTTTAGCCCTTATTTCTGTGTTGCAATCAGGGATTGTTTGCAATATGTTTTACATATACATGCACATCTATTGTTTGAAAGCTTCTGCACAGTGTCCTTTTGATACATGCTTCATGTTAAAAGATTACATTTCCTCTGGGCTTGGAATAATTAGATTCAAAGAACTATTTATTTTCTTGTCAAGAATGTCTTTTACTTGCTTTAATGTTTTCTCCAAGTCGGAAATGATATATTATTTAACCTGCTGAAAGTTTTATGCATTCGAATCTATATGGCTTTGAACTTCTTTTGTTCTCTAGAGTATAGATTAGAATCAGTATAAAGTGAAGTTTATCGGGTGAGATAGCTACAAATAACCTTGAGTCAAGAGCATCGACAACTGACTGCAAAGAACACAAACATCCAAAGTAAATGAAGAAACAAATAGAAACCATGAAATGTGAAACTTTTAACCAGATTTGAGCATAAGAATGTCTAGGAAATAATATGGGCTAACACTATAATAATCTTTACATGTATTATCTACAATATATATATATATATATATATATATATATATATATATATATATATATATATATATATATATATATATATATATATATATATATATATATGGGACGAACTTGTCACGACCTGAAATTTTCACCTTCAGGATCGTGATGGTGCCTAGCATTTCACTTGCTAGGCAAGCCAACGTTAAAATAATCTTAACATTTTTTAAGCAAATTTAATTAAATAGAAGTCAATTACTGAAATAAAGTGCGGAAGACCATAAATACCGAATTATCAAAATACATCCTCGAATCCGGTGTCACAAGTGCACGAGCTACTAGAATAATACAAATAAAGGTCTGAATAAAATTCAAGCTGTTTGAAACATAATACACAGCTGAGATAAGATAGAAGGGGACTTCAGAACTGCGAACGCCGTGCAGTTATACCTCAAGTCTCCTCTTAGTAGCTGAATCCGAGCACGTCTATGGTACGCTACTGGGACAACTCCAAAATCTGCACAAGAAGTACAGAGTGTAGTATGAGTACAACCGACCCCATGTACTCCGTAAGTGTCGAGTCTAACCTTGACAAAGTAGTGACGGGACTATGACAGGACACGTACGTAAACAACTTGTACAAGTATATACAAATACGAAGCACCAATAAAATAATAAATAACATTTTATAAATTTGGGAGGGAACATGCGAAGGGGGTTGGTATAATAATTTCAGCAGGAGAATTATCACTTAGCAGCCAAATAGTTTCTCAACAATATTAAAATGAGCAATTGATGATATGAAAATGGCACGGCACCACCCTTCGTGCTTTTACTCTCATTTGGCACGGCATCACCCTTCGTGCTTTTACACTCTCTGAAAATGACACGGCATCACCCTTCGTGCTTTTACACTCACAAATGGCACGTCAACACCCTTCATGCTTTTACACTCACAAATGGCACGGCAACACCCTTTGTGCTTTTACACTCTTCCTTACCATGACAATGATATTATAATTTCGGAAGAGTATTTAAATACGGGGATATGCACTTATCAATCAATTCAATGCCAAAATACTGACTTCACCTCCCAAAATATTCACCAATAAATAAATGAATAATAATTTCATAAATAATGATCAAATAATCAATAATAAACTTAAACAGGAATATCTTAATTAAATAGGTAATTATTTATAATAAACAAATTTCACCTGCATGCTTTGACTCAACCACAACACATAAGTACTCATCACCTCACATATACGTTGTACCCGTATATTAAATCACGTAGCAAATAGACAAATAAGTCCTACTCCCTCAAGTCAATGTTAACACGACACTTACCTCGCTTTCCAACCAAATTCAAGAATTCAATAAACCTTTGCCTCGCGAATTCGTGTCTGAAATCCTCAAATTTAGTCATAAACAATTCAATATACTCAATACAATTTGTAGGAATTAATTCCATATGAATTTACTAATTTTCCGGATTAAAATCCGAAATTCATCTCAAAAATTAATAGTGGGTCCCACATCTCGAATCTCGGAAAAACTTACAAAATTGCGAACACCCGTTCCGAGACGAGTCCAACCATATAAAAATTACCAAATTCTGATGTCAAATGGACCTTCAAATCTAAATTTTTCATTTTTGAAAATTACAAAAATTTTAATTTCTTCCATCTAAATCCGAAATAAAAGATAAATATAGACATGAATTTATGAAATATAATCACTTTAGGCTATAGAACACTTACCCAATTCAAAGCCGTAAAAAATTCCTTTGAAATCGCCTAAATTCGAGACTCAAAACTCAAAAATGAGTAAAAATGGTTACTTCCGATTTTTATGGGTTCTGCCAGCCCTTTTCGCATCTGCGGACACTTGACCGCATCTGTGGATTCTGCTTTTGTGGAAATGGGGTCGCTTCTGCAGACAAGAGTCCGTTTCTGCGAAGAGGAGTCTGCTTCTGTGCAAAGCTTCCCCTTCCCCCTTTCCCGCTTCTACGACGCATGGGCCGCTTCTGCGAGCTCGCTTCTACGGCCAAGGCTTCGCAGAAGCAAAGGCACCAGTAGCAACAAACTTCCAGATTTTGCTTAAGTCCAATTTTTGTTTCAATTTCGATTCGAATCACACTTGAGGTACTCGGGACCTTGTCCGAATATACCAACAAGTCCCATAATATAATACGGACTTACTCGGGGTCTCATATCACGTCAAACAACGCTGAAATTATAATTCACACCTCAATACGAACTTTTGAGTTTCAAACTTTTCAATTTATAAAACTTGTGCTGAAATATGTTAAATGAATCCGGAATGACTTCAAATTTGGCACACAAGTCATAAATGACATAACGGAGCTATTCCAATTTTCAGAATCGGATTCCGGCCCAGATATCAAAAAGTCAACTCCGTGTCAAACTTGAAAATCTTTAGCCTTTAAATTTTTAATTTATGTTAAATGGCCATAACTTGAGCTAGGGACCTCCAAATTAAATTTCAGGTATACACCCAAGTCCCAAATCATGATACGGACCTATCGGAACTGTCAAAATACTGATCCGGGTCCGTTTGCTCAAAATATTGACCAAAGTCAACTCAGTTGAGTTTTAAGGCTCTATTTCACATTTTAATCAATTTTTCATATAAAAACTTTCCGAAAAATTATACGGACTGCGCACGCAAGTCGAGAAATGATGAGTAGTGCCTTTTGAGGTCTTAAAACATAAAATTAATTATTAAATTTAAAGATGACCTTTTACGTCATCACATTCTCCACCTCTAAAACAAACGTTCATCCTCGAAGGGAATTAGAAAAGTACCTGAGCTGGTAAAAAGGTGTAGATATTTACTCCGCATGTCCGACTCGGACTCGCAGGTAGATGTCTCAATTGATTGACCTCTCCATTGCACCTGAACTGAAGGATAACTCTTAGACCTCAACTGTCGGACCTGCCGGGCTAGAATAGCTATCGGCTCCTCTTCGTAAGTCAAATCCTTGTCTAATTAGACATAGCTGAAATCTAACACATGGGATGGATCACCATGATATTTTCGGAGCATAGAAATATGGAACACCAGATAAACTGTTGATAAACTAGGTGGTAGTGCAAGCCTGTAGGCCACTTCACCCACCCTTTCAAGAATTTCAAATGGTCCAACATACCTAGGGCTCAACTTGCCCTTCTTTCCGAACCTCATTACACCTTTCATAGGTGAAGCCCGGAGCAATACTCTTTCTCCAACCATGAATACAATATCACGAACTTTACGGTCGACATAACTCTTTTGCCTAGACTGAGTTGTGCGAAGTCGATCCTGAATAACCTTGACCTTATCCAAGGCATCCTGTACCATATCAGTACCCAACAACCGAGCCTCTCCCGGTTCAAACTAGCCAACTGGCGAACGACATCGCCTCCCGTACAATGCTTCATATGGAGCCATCTGAATGCTCGACTGGTAGCCATTATTATAGGCAAACTCCGCAAGTGGCAAGAATTGATCCCAAGAATCTCCAAAGTCTATAACACAAGCGCGAAACATATCTTCCAATATCTAAATAGTGCATTTTGACTGTCCGTATGTCTGTGGATGAAATTCTATACTCAACTCAACCCGTGTGCCTAACTCACGCTGTACAGCTCTCCAGAAGTGCAAAGTGAACTGCATACCTTGATAAAAAATGATAGACACGGGCACACCATGAAGGCACAATCTCACGAATGTAAATTTTAGCTAACTGCTCTGAAGAATAGGTAACTGCCACTGAAATGAAATGTGCTGACTTGGTCAACCTGTCCACAATGACCCAAACTGCGTCGAATTTTCTCTGGGTCCGTTGAAGCCCAACAACAAAATCCATAGTGATACGCTCCCACTTCCACTCAGGAATTTCTAACTTCTGAAGCAAAATACCAGGTCTCTGATGTTCGTACTTAACTTGCTGATAATTCAGACACCGAGCTACATATGCAACTATATCCTTCTTCATTGTCCTCCACCAATAATGTTGCCACAAATCTTGATACATTTTGGCGGCACCTGGATGAATAGAATACCTGGAACTGTGGGCCTCTTCCAGAATTAATTCACGAAGCCCATCCATATTAGGCACACAAATACTACCCTATATTCGCAGAACTCTATCTTCCCCCACAACAATTTATTTGGCATCACCATGCCGCACCGTGTCCTTAAGGACAAGTAAATGAGAATCATCATACTGCCGCTCTCTGATGCGCTCATATAAAGAAGACCGAGAGACTATGCAAGCTAGAACCCCACTAGGTTCTGAAACATCTAACCTCACGAACTGATTAGCCAAAGTTTGAACATCTGTCGCTAACAGTCTCTCACCCACCGGAATATACGCAAGACTGCCCATACTCACAACCTTTCTACTTAAAGCATCGGCCACCACATTGGCCTTTCCGGGGTGATACAAAATAGTGATATCATAGTCCTTCAACAGCTCCAACCATCTTCTCTGCCTCAAATAGAGATCCTTTTGTTTGAACAGATATTGTAAGCTACAATGATCAGTAAATACCTCACACGAGATACCGTACAGGTAATGCCTCCAAATCTTCAGCGCATGAACAATGGCCGCCAATTCTAAATTCTAAGTCATGCACATGATAATTTTTCTCGTGAACTTTTAACTGACGCGACGCATATGCAATCACAAAGCCCAACGCGAGATGCATCACAATACACCGTATAAGATCCTGAAACTATGGGTAATACCAACACTGGCACCGTAGTCAAAGCAGTCTTGAGCTTCTGAAAGCTCAACTCACACTCGTCTGACCATCCGAATGGAATACCTTTCTGGGTCAGTCTGGTCAATGGGCTTGCTATAGATGAAAACCCTTCCACGAATCAGTGATAATAACCTGCCAAACCCAGAAAACTTCGTATCTCTGTAACTGAAGTAGGTCTAGGCCATTCTGAACAGCCTCAATTTTTTTAGGATCTACTTTTATGCCTTCTGCCGATACAAAATGCCCCAAAAAGGCAATTGAGTCTAACCAAAATTCACATTGTGAAAACACCTTGGCACCTTGAAGCTGATAGAATAAATCATCAATTCTTGGCAGTGGATACTTGTTCTTGATAGTAGCCTTGTTCAACTACCGATAATCTATACACATCCGCATTGGACCATCTTTCTTCTTTACAAATAATACTGGTGCACCCCAAGGCGAGACACTAGGTCTAATAAATCCCTGATCAAGCAAGTCTTGTAACTGCTCCTTCAGTTCTTTCAATTACGGTGGGGCCATACGGTATGGTGGAATAGAAATGGGCTGAGTGCTCGGAGCCAAATCAATACAGAAGTCTATATCTCTGTCTGGTGGCATCCACGACAAATCTGCAGGAAATACTTCTGGAAATTCACGAACAACTGGTACTGAGTCCATAGAAAGAACATCCGCACTGGGATCGCGAATATAGGTCAAATAGGCTAGACACCCCTTCTCGACCATACGTCGAGCATTCATATAAGAAATAACACAGCTGGTAGAATGACCAGGAGTTCCTTTACACTCTAATCGAGGTAACCCCGGCATGGCTAGGGTCACCGTCTTGGCATGACAATCTAATATAGCACGATATGATAACAGCCAATCCATAACCAAGATGACATCAAAATCTACCATATCAAGAAATAGAAGATCCACACTAGTCTCAAGACTCCCAATAGTAACTACACACGAACGATAGACATGATCTACCATGATAGAATCTCCCATCGGAGTGGACACACACACAGGAGCACTCAGAGAATCACGAGGCATCACCAGATATGAAGCAAAATAAGAGGACACATAGGAATAAGTAGATCCTGGATCAAATAGAACTAAAGCATCTTTATGGAAAAATGGAACAATACCTGTAATCACGACATCGGATGATTCGGCCTCAGGCCTAGTTGGAAAAACATAAAATCAGGGCGGGGCCCCACCACTCTGGCTGGCTTCCACCTCTAATGGCCTGGCCTCCTTCTCTAATAGTCTGACCTCCACCTCTAGCTGCCTGACCCCTACCTCTAGCTGGCTGAGCAGGCGGTGAAGCAACCGGTGCTGGAACCATAGCACGAGAATCCTGCTGTAGCATGCTGCCCTGAGATCTGGGGAAGAATCTAGCAATGTGCCTCGGATCACCACAAGTATAACAGGACCTCGGCTGCTGTGACTGTTGACCCTCAAATTATCCCTGTCGACCTGAGTAGCCACCTGAAAACTCTGGATCGGAGGTGCACTGATAGGAGATGGTAGTGCACTGTAGGATGCCTGGAGTGCTAAATGAAACGACCTGGGAGGATGGCCCCTACCAAAATAGCACCACTGAACCCACCGAACTGACGAGGCCTCTTATCAGACCCCTGCACTCTCTCCTGTGCAAGAGCCATCTCGATCCTCCTCGCGACATTAGCAGCCACCTGAAAAGAAATCTCACTTCCGGTCTCCTTGGCCATCTGAAGCCTGATAGGGTGAGTGAGTCCCTCAATAAACCTCCTCACTCTCTCTCCCTCAGTAGGTAGTAAAAGGATAGCATGACGAGCTAAATCCACAAAACGGGACTCATACTGAGTAACAGTCATACTGCCCTGCTGTAGATGCTCAAATTGCCTACGGTAATCCTCTCTCAATGTGATAGGGAGGAACTTCTTTAGAAATAGCCGCGAGAACTGTTCCCAGGTCAATGCAGGCGATCCAACTGGTCTGGTCAATGTATAATATCTCCAACACCTCTTTGCGGAACCTGTCATCTGAAATATAACAAAGTCGACCCTATTGGTCTCAACAATACCCATGTTTCGCAGCACCTCATAGCAGCGGTCAAGATAATCCTGTGGGTCCTCAGAAGGTGTACCACTGAAGTGAATTGGAAAGAGCTTAGTAAACTTATCCAGTCTCAATAAGGCCTCAAAAGATATGGCGGGCCTATCACCGGTCTGTGCCGCAACATCTGGCTGAACTACCCCAACTGACAGGGTTGCTGGAGCCTGATACTGGGGAGCCATATGCTCCGGAGTGGGAGTAGTGGGAGTTTGTGCTCCTCCCCTAGCATGTGAGATGGCTAGTGCCACTGGAAACGTACCATTATGGCCACGCCCTCCATAAGACTCACCAAATGGACTAGAGCGTCCTGAAGCACTGAGTAGCTATGAATCCTCCTGGGACCTGAACTGGTCTAACTGGTACGGTCTGAACTGGAACCTCCTCCTGAAGAACCACCTGAGGTTCTACAACAGGTACTGTTGCTCGAGATCTAGGCTGAGCTTTACCTCAGCCTCAGCCTCAGCCTCTAGCATGACCTCGGGCTCGACCTCTACCCCTGGTCATATTGCCACCGGGGGCTATAGTCCCTGTCCATCGGTAGATGTATTACGTGTTCTCACCATATGCGAGAAAATAAGAATAGAATGGTTCAATCATCGATGATAGAATAAGATCGCATGACATATTAAGAAAGAAGTGATATTTTTTCTAAACTTCATAGCCTCTAAAAGATAAGTACATACGTCTCCGTACTAATCCTTCAGACACTACTAAGCTTGCTTGTGACTTGTGAGACCTAAGTAACCTAGTGCTCTGATACCAACTGTCATGACCCGAAATTTTCACCTTCAGGATCGTGATGATCCCTAACATTTCACTTGCTAGGCAAGCCAACGTTAAAATAATCTTAACTATTTTAAAGCAAATTTAATTAAATAGAAGTCAATTACTGAAATAAAGTGCGGGAGACCATAAATACCGAATTATCAAAAATCATCCCCGAATCTGGTGTCACAACTGCATGCGCTACTAGAATAATACAAATAAAGGTTTGAATAAAATTCAAGCTGTTTGAAAGATAATACACAACTGAGATAAGATAGAAGGGGACTTCAGAACTACGAACGCTGTGCAGTTATACCTCAATTCTTCTCTGAGTAGCTAAATCCAAGCACGTCTATGGTACGCTACTGGGACCAACTCCAAAATCTGCACAAGAAATGCAGAGTGTAGTATGAGTACAACCGACCCCATGTACTCCGTAAGTGTCGAGCCTAACCTCGACGAAGTAGTGACGAGGCTATGACAGGACACGTAAGTAAATAACCTGTACAAGTATATACAAATATGAAGCAACAATAAAATAATAAATAACACTTTATAAATTTGGGAGGGAACATGCGAAGGGGGTTGATATAATAATTTCAGCGGGAGAATTATCACTTAGCAGCCAAATAGTTTCTCAACAATAAAATGAGCAATTGATGATATGAAAATGGCACGACACCACCCTTCGAGCTTTTACTCTCATTTGGCACGGCATCACCCTTCGTGCTTTTACACTCTTTGAAAATGACACGGCATCACCCTTCGTGCTTTTACACTCACAAATGGCACGACAACACCCTTCGTGCTTTTACACATACAAATGGAACGACAACACCCTTCATTCTTTTACACTCTTTGATGTTTGGCATATTTCGATATGTGTTGATGTTACTTTGCCCATGCTTTAACCACTTTTTGATGTTATTTAATCTTTAAAACACCCAACATGGTGTAATTATTGGTTTGATGACTAATTAAGTTATGTGTGACGATTTAAGGTGTTCGGAGTGCAAAATATGAAGAAAAGGTGGTTTAGCTAGAGGAAGAAGGGTTGGATGCGTCGCATCCAACCTAGGAAAACATCATCATGCATGCAACCTTAGCAGTGAAGTTGGGCCATCGCGTCTGCCATCGCGTGCGAAACTGGGAAGTAGAAGTGAAGCTGGATGCGTCGCGTCCACCATCGCATGCAAGCTGAGAAATAGAGGACAAGGTGGATGCGTCGCATCCACCTTCACAGGCAAAAAATTGAAATGGAGGACAAGGTGGATGCGTCGCATCCACCTTAGCATCAATCCCTGAAGCCGAATTGGACTAGGAATAGGAGAGCTTTGGCCCACGACTTTTGTACGCAATATATAAGCTAAAAACGCCTCTTTTAGGTTATCTAACATATTGGGAAGAGGGAAAAGCCAGGAAAAAGCTGTGAAGGCCGGAATTCATCAAGTTTCATCTTTCTCCCACCAAACTTAGTAATTTTTATGTTTCTTTATATGATTTGTTGTTTGGCTACCATGTCTATGTGGAGCTAAACTTCACGTTCTAGGGTTGTGGTTCTTTCATGACTATTGTTATTCGGATATTGATTTTGACTTCTTGATTTATCATATTAGTTTATTTATTCAATCTTGCGCTTAATTATTTAATTGCTTGATCACCAATTGAATATTATCTACGAATCTAGAATTGAACTCGAAAGTGGGAATTCTATATTGCATATAGGATTGAGTAGGGCAAGTTCTTGAACTCGGGCATCGGGGAACGGATTCGTGGTTAGGATAGACATATACCTAATTGCCTTGCTTGGTTGATTTACAGGAATTATAAATGCGTTCTTGTTGATTCTAACTCCATAGACATATAGGCGTTAGGTTAGCTTGAATAGGCGAGTAAGAACTCGACAGATTCTTATGAGCAATATTAACCCTGTCAACCAATAAGCTAGATAAATTAGTCGGTCAATTCAATTGAAGAATACAATAGGATTGTTAGATAGCCCATAACCCTAGATCGTTTTCATTACATTGATATCATTAAAATCTGCTCTTTCTCTGTTCAAAGTTTATTATTTATATTTTTCTTATTTAATTAGTTGGAATAAAATATTTTTAGATTTAATTCTTGTTTAGATAATTGGGATAGTCTAATTTAGTTAATAGTTAATCATAAGTCCTCGTGGGTTCGACATCCGACTTTTAGTCACTTTATTACTTGACGACCGCGTATACTTGCGTGAGTGTGTTTGGTCGCAACAAGTTTTTGGCGCCGTTGCCGGGGACTTAGAAATTAGCTACGTGACTAAGTTAAGCTTTTATTAGATATTTGTTTTCAAGTTTTAATTTTCAGTTTGCCTGGTTTGTGTCAACGCAGGGTTTACTCTCGAATGCAGAGGAGTAGAAGTGCAAACAACCTCATTCCTCTTGATCCAGAAATCGAACGAACATTACATAGAAACAAATTCCACCCGCGTGCTTTGACTCAACCACAACGCATAAGTACTCGTCACCTCATATATACATTGTACTCGCACATTAAATCACGTAGCAAATAGACAAATAAGTCCTACTCCCTCAAGTCAAGGTTAACTATGACACTTACCTCGCTTTGCAACCAAATTCAAGAATCCAATAAACCTTTACCTCGCGAATTTGTATCTGAAATCCTCAAATCTAGTCATAAACAATTCAATATACTCAATACAAATCGTAGGAATTATTTCCATATGAATTTACTAATTTTTTGGATTAAAATCCAAAATTCATCTCAAAAATAAATAGTAGGTCCCACGTCTCGAATCTCAAAAAAAACTTACGTAATCCGAACACCCGTTCTGAGATGAGTCTAACCATACAAAAATTACCAAATTCCGATGTCAAATGCACCTTCAAATCTAAATTATTTATTTTTAGAAAGTTTTACAAAAATTCCAATTTCTTCCATCTAAATCCGATTTTTATGGGTTCTGCCCAGTCCTTTTCGCATCTGCGGACACTTGACCGCATCTGCGAATTTCGCTTTTGCGAAAATGGGGTCGCTTCTGCGGGATGGCTCGCTTCTGCGGACAAGAGTTTGCTTCTGCGAAGAGGAGTTCGCTTCTGCGCAAGGTTGCCCTTCCCCCTTTCCCACTTCTGCGACGTGTGGGCCGCTTCTGCGAGCTCTCTTCTGTGGCTAAGGCTACGCAAAAGCGAAGGCACCAGAAGCAGAAAACTTCCAGATTTTGCTTAAGTCCAATTTTTGTTCCGATTTCGATTCGAATCACACTCGGGGTACTCGGGATCCCGTCGAAATATACCAACAAGTCCCATAATATAACACGGACTTACTTGAGGTCTCATATCACGTCAAACAATGCTGAAATTATAATTCACACCTCGATACGAACTTTTGAGTTTCAAACTTTTCAATTTACAAAACTTGTGACGAAACATGTTAAATGAATCCGGAATGACTTCAAATTTGGCACACAAGTCATAAATGACATAATAGAGCTATTCCAATTTTCAGAAGCAGATTCCGGCCCCGATATCAAAAAGTCAACTCTGTGGTCAAACTTGAAAATCTTTAGCCTTTAAATTTTTATTTTCCGTTAAATGGCCATAACTTGAGTTAGGGACCTCCAAATTAAATTTCGGGCATACGCCCAAGTCCCAAATCACAATACGGACCTACCCGCACTATCAAAATACTGATCCAAGTCCGTTTGCTCAAAATATTGACCAAAGTCAACTCAATTGAGTTTTAAGGCTCTATTTCACATTTTAATTAATTTTTCATAATTTGTCATATAAAAACTTTTCGAACAATTATACGGACTACGCACGCAAGTTGAGGAATGATAAATAGTGCCTTTCGAAGTCTTAGAATATAGAATTAATTATTAAAGTTAAAGATGACCTTTTGGGTCATCACAGAACTTGTGAAATATCGCATATTGTTGGCTGGTCATTTTTTTACTTCTTTGAATTCTAGACTGTATGTGTATATATATCTGGATAAGTTCTTCAGATTATCAGTTGTATGACTACGTCAGTATCTTGATTCATATTTGATTGATGCAGCATTGTTTGGTGTACAAACACTATAGAATTTAGCAGTGTATTTTGCAAAAGTTTGATTTGTGAAGTGATCGATTCTGCAGAAATGTAAAAAGGATGGACGGACTTCGTAAAATTTTTAATGGCTTCTCTCTGTTTCCAACTAATTCCTTCGATGAAAAATGTGAATCGAAAAATGTGATAGTACTACATGTGATTTTTTTATTGCTAGCAATACTTGTGTGATATTCTTTCCAGTCATTAAGCAATTGCATTTTTTCTGATGCTCATATTCAGTTCAAACTCATTTACTAGCGCGATGAAATTCAGTTTTATTCAGTATCTATTTTCCTGCTTCCTTCATCATTAGGCATAATGTTTAACTACACATTTTTTTCTGTGCTACTTATGTTGTTTTCAAAGTATACTGTACAATTGGTTAGTCAATTCTTTCTTAGCCATAATATTTAACTACACATTAAAGTAACAAAGTCATGCCTACACCAAATGTGTTTCATGATCTATAATTGTTTTCACGAAAAATTGATTCCTAAAGTTATTACAATGGCTAATTTATTTCATTATTGTTATAGTTTATTTTACATATAATTTATTATCTTGTTGATAGCAATTGTAACTGCTGCTATCTTTCACAGATCCATATCACCTGTTGCTGTTGAAAAGCCATATTACTTTAACATTATAACTCTATAATCTACTATATCTCCTTTAGGCAGAAGCTCATCCTTGGAGATATCATCACTATACCACTATTTGCAATATCATAACTTTATTTGCATTGGGCCCAGGTTATTATGACACATGGAAATCAAAATAGGAGAAATGTAATTTTAGATTTACAAAAAAAAAAAAAAAAAGGATCCGTTAGTGGAAAAGGGTAAGAATTAGTCAATTTGGTCACAACAAGGATATTTATGCTGCCAATTTTTAATGGAGGATATACTATCTTATTTCGTATAGTTTAGGGATAATTTTGATCATTTTTTGTACATGAAAAATATTTTGTATCTACTTAAATACTATAATTGTAACGACCTGGTCGGTCGTTTCGAGAGTTATAGCCCCGTTTCTCCCATTTTCGCCTTTTTTTGTGCTTTACAACTGTATTATATCTTACCGGGTTGGTTGGTTCGGGTCCGGAGTGATTTTGGAGTGAATTGAGACACTTAGCCTCTTAATTGGAAGCTTGAGTTGGAAAAGTCGACCGGATGTCGACTTGTGGGAAAACGACCTCGGATTTGAATTTTTATGGTTCCGTTAGGTGATTTTGGACTTAGGAGCGCATCCGGAATATGATTTGGAAGTCCGTAGTAGAATTAGGCTTGAATTGGCGAAAGTTGGAATTTTGGTAATTTTGTCCGGCAATAAAAATTTTGATATCGGGGTCGGGTTGGATTTTCGGAAGTTGGAATAGGTTTGTGGTGTCATTTTTCACTTGTGTGTAAAATTTGAGGTCAATCGGACGTGGTTTGTTAGGTTTCGGCGTCGTTGTGGAATTCGAAAGTTTAGAAGTTCTTTAGGCTTGAATTCAGGTGTAATTTGGTGTTTTGATGTTGTTTTGAGGGATTCGAAGGTTCGACTAAGTTTCTAGCGGGTTATAGGACTTGTTCGTATAATTGGTTGAGGTCCCGGAGGCCTCGGGGTAATTTCGGGTGGTTAACGGCTTGATGGGAGTTGAGGAATTTCAGCTGAAGCTGCTGCTATTGGTGTAACCGCACCTGCGGAGTAAAAATCGCAAGTTGGAGCCCGCAGAAGCAAAGGAGGAGCCGCATATGCGGTTAAGGAGGATCTGAGCAGAGGACGCAAGTGTGATGGCATTCCCGCACCTGCGATGGTCACAGAAGCGGATTTAGGGGCGCATGTGCGAGTTTGGACCGCATGTGCGATGTAGTTTCCGCACCCGCGAAGAGCGCAGATGCGGTCACTTGATCACAGGAATGGAGACAGTGTTTTAGTGATTTTCCGCAGAAGCGGGACTTTGCCCTCAGATGCGATTCCGCAGATGCAGAAATGAAGCCGCATGTACGAGAAGTATGGGCAAAACCTATAAATAGAAGACTTCGAGATTTTTCACCATTTTCATTATTTTTTAGCTAGGATTTTGGAAATTTTGAGAGAGGTTTCGGAGTAATCACTGAGGTAAGTTCTTTGTGCCTATTTATCTTCAATAATGGTGTTTCTCCACTGATATTTACACCTAGTTGGTGAGTGTTTGAGGTGAGATTTGGGAGATTAGGGCTTGGGAATTAGATAGTGAATTTTAGGGTTTTGGAGAGGCAATTGAGGTCAGATTTTTATAAATTTGGTATGGTTAGACTCGTGAGTGAATGGGCTTTTGGGTTTTGTGACTTTCGTGGGGTTTCGAGACGTAGGCCCGGGGGCCGGGTTTAGCCGATTTCAGATTTTGGACTATATTTTAGTAGTTTTCTTGTGGAATTGATCCTTTTAGCCAATATTGATTATCTCGTACTATTTGTGACTAGATTCGGGGCATTTGGAGGCCGATTCGAGAGGCAAAGGCATTTCGGAGTAGGATTTCTGCACGGTTGAGGTAAGTAACAGTCTTAAATCTGATTTTGAAGGTATGAAACCCTGAGAATTGGTATGCTGTGAATATTTGGAGGTGACGCACATGCTAGGTGACGGACGTGTGAGCGTGCACCGTGAGGGATTGTGACTTGGTCTGTCCCGTGAGACTGTAAAGTCGAATATCCATTGTTATTACTTGTTTTTCCTTTTCTTTGAGACCCGCAACAGTCGTATACTTGTTGAATTGACTGCTAATTATTGTCTTGTACTCAGTCACAGTCTTACTTGTGTGTTATATCTCTGTTCCCTCTCATTTCTTGTTGATACTTGTTGTATTCTCTGTTTGGGCTAATTATTATGATATTCTGTGAGCCTGAGAGGCTGAAGAGGTTAGTGACTGAGATATGGCCTTAGTGCCGAGCTGCGAGCTGTGAGATATATGGATCGGGTTGCATGCCACAACAAGACTTTGGGCTATATATATATATATATATATATATATATATATATATATATATATATATATTATCGTATCGGGTTGCACGCCGCAACAATATTGGATCGGGTTGCATGCTGCAACAATATTATATCGGGTTGCATGCCGCAACAATATTAGATCGGGTTGCATGCCGCATCAATATAGTGCTTGGGTTGAAGGAGCCCCTCCAGAGTCTGTACACCCCCAGTGAGCGCATGTATCTATTGAGAGTGTGTATTGAGGGCTGATAGCCTAGAGTATGAGCTGTTGAGATGAGTTGAGTGACTACTGCCTTGAGAGGCTATACTTGCTTTTATTTATTGTTGCACTTAGTTGTTATCTGTTGTTGTTGTGAAATTTTTGGAAGATTCATATTTGTTTTACTTGAGCTCGAACTGATTTGACTTATACCACCGGATTTGAAAGCATGTTCACTCTTTACTAAAAACTTTTGAAATGATTTGTAATTTAATAGCTCGTCACTGCTTCTCAGTTCCTTATTTAATTCTGTTACTTGTTGAGTTGGTTGTACTCATGCTACACCATGCACTTCATGTGCAGATTCAGGTGTGTACGGTTCTGGCGGTCGCTAAGTTCGTACGCGAGCTGATTATAGGAGACTTACGAGGTAGCTGCCGGCGTCCGCAGTCCTTGTTTCTCCTTTCTTATTATCTTTTCTCTTGTATTGGCATTTGGCATAGATTGTAGTAGACATTGTTTCTAGAGTGGTTGTTGGTTGTTAGATGCTCATTACTTAGTGACACCCCGATGTCGGGTTATCATTCCGCAAGTGTGTTTTGGGTTTTTACCCGTTATTATGTAAACCTTCAGTTAGTTTAATTGCTTTAGCTCACTTCTGTTATATATTGAAAGTATATTGAGAATGTCGGCTTGCCTAGTTCCACGATAGGCGCCGTTACGACTGGTTAGATATTTGTGTCTTGACAATAATTTTCTAGTATAATTGACATCCCTCGGAGCTATGCGGCTCCGCCACTGTTGTGTCCCTTCGTTGCAAACTTATCCTTTCAAACTGAAGCAACCATTGTTCCTTAACGGCAGAAGCCTCGTCTATTTGAAGACTTCACGTGCAGCAAATGCTAGTTATGAGAGAAGTAATTCTTCATAAAAACAAAAGAAAAGGGTCAAATTTACCCATTTACTTTTGTATATTATTTATATTTAACCTTTGTTGTACTATCTAATCATATTTATCCTTACTCTTATACTATCTGGCCAAATTTTCTCCTACCATTAGTAAACTTTTAAAAATTATTTTCAATCCTATAAGCAACCCACAATCTCATAAGAATTACCATAATTTTGTAAACCCTCTATAGAAGTAGCACATCAATTTGTGAAATAACAAACTACATATTTAACTTTCTTTAATTTATTGCTTAGTTCCCATTACAAAATCTGCCAAAGAAACCACATAAGGTGATCTAGAAAAAAGGGCATTATGAATAGCAGGTAAGGGAAACAAATATCAGCCGTGCATCCTGAATTTGAGTATACCCTCAAGAAAATTTATTTGTATTTACACCAGGCTGTATTTTGTTTTTTCATTTATTGATTTGAACCAATCCAAGAATCAGGTACACAAATAAAATAAGAGAACAATGTAGATCAAAACATATGAATAAGATCAAATACTTCACTTGTTACAGACGTACAGTGGAATCAAAGGCCTGAGAAATTATATCCATTAAGTATAGCTATTGTACATAATCATGAACAATTTCGTTTGTAATGTTATGTCGAAGTATATTTGAGCTTTTCTTATTTACTTAATTATTTCTAGTACTATCATCCCCGCGCCCACTTATATTTTTCTTACATAAATTCCTGATACAGCCTTAGCACATAAGCTTTTTGTTATCAAAGATAATAAATCACATATTTATCCCTTTGATGGCTGACCGTGAAATACTGAAATTTATTTTTAAAATTGAGCTACTTCAAGCGAAATAAATCTGTACAGTTTATTTTTTTGAAAGAAAATACAACATAAGTAATTTACTTGTAATCTCACCAGTTTCGCCTAACATGCACTCTGGCTCACAAAACTAACTATATCATATGATATAGCAATAGGTCGCGCAAGGTTGTTTTGGAATGCCTAAGCGTATGATTCAACGTAATCCGGAAGTGGATTATTTCTTTGGCAAATTTTGATTATGGGAACTAACAACAAGGAATTAAAAAAATTAAATATGTGGTCCGTTGTTTTGCAGATTGATAAATATAGCACCAAGAGAGTGCTTATTCTATAGAAGGGTTACATGATTGTGGTAATTTTTAGGAGATTGTGGGTTGCTTATAGGGTTGGGATGATTTTCTAAAGTTTGCTGAGGGTCGAGGTAAATTTGGTTTAATAGTATAAAAGTTAGGGTAAATGTGCCCGAATAAAATAATAGATGTTAAGTATAAAATATATAAAGGGTAAATTTGACAATTTTCCCTAAAACAACGTCAATTACTTTTTTACATACAAAGCCTTGAGCCATTCCTCTAAACCTTTTATGCTAACTGTTCGTTCACTACCGATTTGTGTTTATAAAACTTTGAGTTCTTGTGGTAAGAGAAAACAAGAGTGCAGTTTTGATTTCTAAAGTAGGCATTGTATTTTGGGGATATTTACACAGGATATGAGAAATTACTATCCTAAAGATAATTTCACCGAAGTACCTTGCCTACTCGATCGTTCCATGATTTTCATAGAATTATCTTGCTTGATTTTTTTCACGATCCTAATTTCTCTCCTTAGGATATGGTGATAGCACTTAATTTTTAAAACTAGGCAAACCTAACAACTGAGAGAATATGATAGAAATAAAGACTAGAAACATGATAAAAACTAAAAAGTTTCGTAAATATCTCAAAACCTGAATCACATCTACAATGCTCCCAAAACTCGGTGACACTGAGTCATAAGCTCTACAGAATATTCCAAAAATATCTACTACCTAATAAGAAAACAACAATACTGAAAAGAGAATAGAAGGCGACTACGAGGTATGCGGACGTTGAGCAGGTATACCTTGAACTCTCCGGGAAACAACTACAAATCAGACTAACGTCGAGCATGGGCGGACGTACTTGAATTTGCAGAAAAAGATGTGCAGAAGGGTAGTATGAGTACACCACAACGGTACCTAGTAAGTATCATGTCTAACCTCGATAGAGTAGTGGCGAGATCAGGTCAAGACACCTACTAGGACAAGATAAACTAAACAGAAATATGATAACTAATATTTAATAGAAAACGAAGAGATGAATAATAACATAGCAGTTTAATAATGTAAACTAATGACAAAAGCGTAAGCATAAAGACAACGGGAAGGAAGCAAAGGATGGGAATCACAATTAATCAAGTACGTACGAATCTGGTAAGACAAGGAAGAATAAAACCGGCAAGAACTATTCAACCAATAACCCTTTTTCATATGAAATGCACAACAAGAATCACAATCGAGGTACCGCCTCGTTTACACATTTCTCAATTTTAATCACAATCTTTCCGCATATCATCGCGGGAGCCTTGCATTTAGTTTTAAAAATTATTATTTTCTCGAAATAGCTACCCGCATTTTAGCCCACCTTATCACACCGCGTGGCTTCAAGTAGTTCCCCTACTAGCAACACGCATATCAAACCCACCTTATCTCACTGCATGCATATCAACCCCTAGATTTATACCACCACATGCGTATCAATATCACAATATAATCACAACTCGCATCACAATTGCCCATATGCCATAACTTGTCAAAAAGAATCAACAATATCAATGTTTTCATAACAAATAGCACATGGCTCATCCACAATGTGCACAAAAATCTCAACAATGACAAAAGTGAATGTAAATTGCTCAACAAGCAAGATATCTCAACAATTAACAACTTCACCTTAATGTGATAACGATTTCCACAACTTCAATACCAACAACTCAACAAGAAGATATTTTATGAAGTAACAATTTCAAATACAAATAATTCAACAATTAAAAATGTAACAAGACAATAAGGAAAGGAATGACTTCAATTAAGCATATAATAGTAAACAACAAGTAAGATGTAGAACAAATATTAATAATGTCAAATAAATCATGTAAGGGTAGATTAACACTTGTAAAAGTTGATTAGCAATGAGAGATGTAACATGTTATGACAATTCAATTAAAGGCATGAAAAGAGTCAAAATAACCTAAACCGGTAAAATACTACATAAACCGTGTACACACTCGTCACCTTGCGTACACGATTTTTACATTACACAAATAGTACAATCAATCCCAAACCTAAGGGATAATTCCCCCATACAAAGTTAGGCAATATAATTACCTCAACTAGGCCAACTCAACCCTTAGAAATAGCTCTTCTACTAAAATTCGCCTCCACATGGATCAAATCTAACAAAAATTAACTTAATATCATCAAACAATGCAAGGGAAAATAAGTACAATAGATAAATCTATGATCTTTACACTTTTCCCAAAAAATCAATAAAAGTCAACTCCGGACCTGCCCGATCAAAACTCTGGTCCAAGGATAGATTCCGACTACTCATAATCCCACGAGTCCATATATGTGATAAGTTTCAAAATTCGAGTCCAAATTGACTCTCGAAACTCAAATTATCATTTTCAAAAACTTGACAAAATTTCCCAATTTTTCCTCTTTGATTCACATAAATTTGATGTTAAATCTAACATATATTCATGAAATATGGATTAGAATCACTTACCCAATATTTGTAGATGAAACTCTCCTCTCTAAATCCCCTACCACCGAGTCTAGAGTTTTAAAATGTGAGAAATGAGATAAAATCCCAAACTTTCTAACCTTATGTCTAGTTGCAGCTCGCAATTGCGGCACTGATAGTCTGAGGAAAAATCTCGCAAATGCGAAAATGGGTTCGCAAATGAGAAACCTCATCCCTTGGCAAAAGCGACACATACATCGCAAATGCGAACCTAGCCCAGCCCAAGCCAACTTCGCAATTGCAACCCAGGCACCGCAATTGCGATACATGTGATCCCCCTTCTAATGTCGCAATTGCGACCCCGGTGTTCGCAAATGCGACACCGGAGGCATCAGCACACCATATTACCATTTTCAGTCCAAAACATTCTGAAACGCGCCCGAAACTCATCTGAGCCCTCGGGGATCCAAACCAAACATCCACACAAGTATAAAAATATTATACGAACTCGCGCGAGCGATCAAAACACAAAAATAACATCTAGAACAATGAATCAGACACCAAAACCCATGAATTTCAAAGTAAAGTTCAAGAACTCATAGAATTGCAACTAAGCATCTGAATCCTATCAAATCAACTCCAAACGATACCAAAATCTGCAAACAAGTTCTAAATAGCTTAACGGTCCTATTCCAAGGCAAAATTAAATTCCTAACCCGATAGCCAAAAGCCAACCTTCTCAACCTCAAATTGCCAATTTCTGGCAAAACAACACAAATCAACGTACGTACTTCCGAATTCGATTCGGGGCACATGTACAAGTCCAATATCACGATACGAAGCTATTGTAGCCATCAAAATACCTTTTCTGGGGTGGTTTTCACAAAATCCAACCAATTGCCAACATAAATAACTTAGGCTTCTACGCCAAGAATCAAAGGGTTCAAATCAACCCGAAACCTTCCCAGAACAAAATCAATCAATCCCGTAAGTCATAAAATCAAAATTAAATATGTGTGAAGCATCAAAAGGGGAAAATAGGGTGTTATTACACAAAATGACCGATCGGGTTGTTACATTCTCCCTCTGTTAAAATAAATGTTCGTCCTCGAACGTGCATAAGGACATATCTGAAGTGATGAAAAGGTGAGGATAATGACTCCGCATGTCGTGCTCGGTCTCCCAGATCGCCTCCTCGACAAGACGACCCCTACATTGAACCTTCAGTGAAACAATGTTCTTTGATCTCAATTTCCGGACCTATCTGTCCAAGATTGCCATTGGCCTCTCAATATAGGTCAAATCCTTGTCCAATTGGACTGAGATGAAGTCTAATATATGGGACGGATCACCATAATACTTCTGGAGCATAGAAACATGGAACACCGGGTGAACCTCCGATAGTCTAGGTGGCAATGCAAGGTTGTAGGCCACCTCCCCCACTCTTTCAACGATCTCAAAAGGACCGATATATCTAGGGCTCAACTTGCCCTTCTTCCCTAACCTCATTACACCCTTCACGGGTGAAACTCGGAGCAAAATTCACTTTCCAGCCATTAATACAACACCACGAACTCTCCAATCGGTATAAATCTTTTGTGTAGACCGGGCAGTATGAAGCTGATCCTGGATCTACTTGACCTTCTCCAAGGCATCTCGAACCAAATTTGTGCCCAACAATCTAGGCTCTCCCGGCTCAAACCAAACAAATGGAGAACGACATTGTCTCCTATACAGGGCCTCATAAGGAGCCATCTAAATACTCGATTAGTAGATGTTATTGTAGCAAACTCCGCAATCGGCAAGAACTGATCCCAAGAACCCCCGAAATCCATAACACAGGCACGGAGCATATCCTCTAATATCTGAATGGTACGCTCGGACTGCCCGTCCGTCTGGGGGTGGAACGCTTTACTTAGCTCAACCCGTGCGCCTAACTCACGCTGCACAGATCTTTAAAAGTACGATGTAAACTGCGTACCTCAATAGGATATAATAGATACCGACACGCCATGAAGTTGGACAATCTCGTGGATATAGATATCAGCCAGCTGCTCTAAAGAATAGGTAGTCACCACCGGAATAAAATGAGCTGACTTGGTCAACCTATCCGCAATCACCCATACAACGTCAAATTTCATCAAAGTCCGTGGGAGACCAACAACGAAATCCATGGTAGCATGCTCCCATTTCCATTCGGAATCTGAAGTCTCTGAAGCAAACCACCTGGCCTCTGATGTTCATACTTCACCTGCTAACAATTTAGGCACCGATACATATACTCCATTATATCTTTCTTCATTCTTCTCCACTAATAGTGCTTCCTCTAATCCTGATACATCTTAGCGGCACCCGGATGAATGGAGTACAGCGAACTGTGGGCCTCCTGAAGGATCAACTTATGTAACCCATCTACATTGGGCACACATAACCGGCCCTGCATCCACAACAATCCATCATCTCCGGTAGAAACATCCTTGGCATCGTCGTTCTGAACTGTGTCATTAAGGATAAGCAAATGGGGATCGTCATACTGACACTCTCTGATGAGATCATATAAGGAAGACCAAGAAACCACGCAAGCAAGAAACCTGGCTGGGCACCAGAATATCCAATCTAACAAACTGGTTGGCCAAAACCTAAACATCCAGGGCTAGTGGCCTCTCTGCTGCCGGTAGATATGCCAAACTACCCATACTCTCCGCCTTTCAACCTAAGGCATCGACTACCACATTAGCCTTCCATGGGTGATACAAAATAGTGACATCATAGTCATTAAGCAACTCTAACCACCTCCACTGCCGCAGATTAAGACCTTTCTGCTTGAACATATGTTGTAGACTCTGGTGATTGGTATAGACCTGACATAGAACACCGTACAAGTAGTGCCTCCAAATCTTCAAGGCATGAACAATAACTTCCAATTCCAAGTCATGGACAGAGTAATTCTTCTCATGGATCTTTAGCTGTCGAGACGCGTAGTCAATCACCCTACCATCTTGATCAAAACCGCACCAAGAAAGATACGTGAAATATCACAATAAACAGTGTAAGATCCTAAACCCGTAGGAAAAACCAACACTGTGGTTGTAGTTAAAGCAGTCTTGAGCTTTTGAAATCTCACCTCACACTCCTCGGAACATCTGAGTGTAACACCTTTCTGGGTCAATCTTGTCATAGGTGCAGCAATGGATGAGAAACCCTCTATGAAACGACGACAATACCCTGCGAAGCCAAGGAAACACTGAATCTTAATAACTGAAGACGGTATGGGCCAACGGTGAACTGCTTCAATCTTCTTTGGATCTACCTTGATCCCCTCATTCAACACCACATGACCCAAAAATGCCACCGAATCAAGCTAGAATTCACACTTTGAGAATTTTGCATACAACTTCTTCTCTCTCAAGGTATGGATAACGATCCTTAGATGTTGCTCATGATCCTTCCGACTATGAGAGTACACCAAGATGTCGTCAATAAACACAATGAAGAATGAATTAAGATATGGCTGGAATACACTATTCATCATGTGCATAAATGTTGCTGGGGCATTGATAAACCCAAATGACATCACAAGGAACTCGTAGTGACCGTACTGAGTCTTGAAAATAGTCTTTAGTTGTTGATACCCTGACCTCAAATCTATCTTTGAGAACACTCTGCCACCCTAAAGCTGGTCAAATAAGTCATCAATGCACGGTAATGGATACATGTTCTTCATTGTAACCTTGTTCAACTACTGATAATCAATACACATGTGCATAGAATCTTCCTTCTTCTTCATAAACAGAACCAGAGCACCCCACGACAAAATACTAGGACGAATGAAACCCTTATTAAGCAACTTTTGCAACTAGTCCTTCAACTCTGTTGATGCCATGCGGTAGGGTGGGATAGAAATGGGCTGAGTGCCCGGCAACATGTCAATACCAAAATCAATATCCCTATCAAACGGCATGTCCGGAAGGTCTACTGGAAATATATATGGTAAGTCTCTCACTATCGGAACTGACTCGACGGTAGAAGTGTCAACACCGACATCTATCACAAAGGCTAGATATGCATCGCTCCCCTTCTCGACCATTCGCTGAGCCTTTAGAAAGGACACAACCCTTCTAGGAATATAGTCTAATGTACCCCTCCACTCCAACCGTGGTAACCTTGTCATAGCTAATGTCAAAGTCTTGGATTGACAATCCAGAATAGTGTGATAGGGCGAGAACCAATCCAGGTCCAAATTCATATCAAAGTCTACCATATTGAGTAGCAATAGGTAAACTTTGGTCTCAAAACCACCAATAACAATGAAACACGACCGATACACATAGTCCATAACAATAGAATCTCACATATGCGTGGGAACATATATAGGAAAACTCAAGTCTGTGGACCAGGTGGAATCCGTGGAGCCTGAGTAGTCCGTGGAGGTGCGCCCCTCCTGAGTCTAGGGCAGTCCCTCACCATATGATGGGTATCATCATACTCAAAGCAAGATTTCAGTGGGCGTGGCTTCTGAAACGGGCCCTGGCCTAGTCAGTTAGACTGATCGCTGAAGGCACCCTGTGCATGAGGTGTACTAGAAAGTGGCTGAGCAAAATATGCAACCTGAGACCTCATATTAGCCGGAGTACCACTCGAAGTTAGAAGTGATGAATTAACTGGACGGCTCACATAGCCTCTACCATGACGGGATACAACTGGGGCGCGGGTACCACTATATCCTCCAGAGTCTCGAGGCCTCTTGGCATCCATGTCCTCCCTCTCACAGCCCCACATACCCTCCAATATCCGTGCGATCTCTACCACCTACTGGTACAGAGTATCTATCTCCAGCTCTCGAGTTATGCTGAATCTAATACCATAGTTGTGCCCTTCGATGAATCGACGGACTCGCTCTCTAACTGTAGAAATCAAAGTAGGTTCATGTTTGGACAACTTACTGAATCTAATGGCATACTCTGATACTGTCATAGCACCCTAGCATAACTACTCAAACTACGTGCGCCATACATCCCGAAGGGTCTTGGGAACAAACTCTCTCAAGAACATCTCTGAAAACTGAGTCCATGAGAGTGAAGCTGCAATGACTGGGATGCCCTCCTCGCTAGCTCGCCACCGCTAATACGCTGCTGCTGACAGCTGGAAGGTAGTAAAAGAAACCCATCTTGTCTCCATAATACCCATGGTGCAGAGAATACGGTGGCACTTCTAAAGAAAACCATATGCATCATCTGCAGCTAGGCCGCTATAAGTAGGAGGATAATACTTCTTTAACCTCTCAAGTCTAAGTTGCTCCTCCTTAGATACCACTGCCCTAATCTCGGCTTGAATTGGAATAACAGGCTGCGCTGGCATAATCTCTAGGACCTAATCAATATGGAACTGATGCTATGAAGTACGGACCGCGGGAGTCTGAGCTCCTCCCCCAGCCTGAGATGTGGCTGGTGCAAGTGGAATAAACCCCCCCTCGAGCTAGAGTACCGAATATGCTCAAGAACTGTTCTAGGGTCTCCTGAAGTGTAGGAGTGACAACAAGTGCTTCGGGTGCCTGCCCTCCAACTGGAGCTATTGGTGGCTCCTCATTGCAGCTCGGACAAGTGCTCTAGCTAAACTATGTGCCCCTCCTCGGCCTCTACCTCGGCCTCAGTCTCTTGTGGCTCTAGCAGGGGGAGCGGGTGTCTAATCGTCGGATGCAGCAATACGTGTCCTTACCATCTGTGAGAGAATAGAAAGTCAAAGATTTAGATTTTGATGTCAACTAATTCGCACGATATGGAATCAAAAAAGTGGAAGTTTCCTAACAGTTTCGTAACCTCTCGAAGATAAGCGTCTCCGTACCGATCCGCAAGACTCTACTAAACCTACTTATGACTCGTAATACCTATGAACCTAGAGCTCCGATACTAACTTGTCATGACCCCAATTTCCTCATTAGGATGTCGTGATGGCACCTAGTTTCTAAGAATAGGTAAGCCTAATAATTAAGAGAATATGACATAAATAAAGGCTGGAAACATGATAAAAACTAATAAGTCTCATACATATCTCAAAACTAAATCACAGCTACAATGCTCCCAAAACCCGGTAATACTGAGTTATAAGCTCTACAGAATGTTCCAAAAACATATACTACAACACTGTCTAATAAGGAAACAACGATACTGAAAAGATAACAGAAGTTGACTCTAAGGCATGTGAACGCCGAGCAGGTATACCTTGAAGTCTCCGAGAAATAGCTGCAAATCAATCACTAACGTCCAACATGGGCGAACGTATCTGGATCTGCATAAAATGATGTGCAAAAGCATAGTATGAGTACACCACAATGGGACCCATTAAGTATCAAGCATAACCTCGGTAGAGTAGTGATGAGGCCAGGTCAAGACACCTACTAGGATAAGATAAACAGAACATAAATATAATAACTAGATGAAATGGAAAAAGTAGAGATGAATAATAAAAAACAGTTTAATAATGTAAACTAATGACAGAAGCGTAATCATAAAGACAACGGGAAGGAAGCAAAGAAGGGTAATCACAATTAATCAAGTATGGAGGAATCTAGTAAGACAAGGAAGAATAATAGCAACACGAACTGTTCTACCAATAACTCTTTTTCATATGAAATGCATAACAAGAATCACAACCGAGGTATCACCTCATTTTCACATTTCTCAATTTCAATCACAATCTTTCCTTATATCACCACCCGTATTTCACAAAATTATTTTTTCCGAAATAGCTACCCGTATTTTATACCACCTTATCACACCGCGTGGCTTCAAGTAGTTCTCCTACTAGCAATACGCGTATCAAGCCCACCTTATCTCACCGCATGCGTATCAGCCCCTAGCCTTATACCATCTCATGCGTATCAATATCACAACATAATCACAACCCGCACCATAAATGCACATATGCCACAATTTGCCAAAATAATCAACAATATCAGTGTTTCCACAAGAAATAGCCCATGGCTCAACCACAATGTATACAGGAATCTCAACAATATTAAAAATAAATGTAAATTGCTCAACAAGAAAGATATCTCAACAATTAACAACTTCAACTGAATGTGATAACGTTTTCCACAACTTCAAATGAATGTGATAATACTTTCCACAACTTCAACACTAACAACTCAACAAGAAGATATTTCACGTAGTAACAATTCGAAATACAAATAATTCAATAATTAAAGAGTAACAAGGCAATAAAGAAGGAATGACTTCAACTAAGTATATAAGAGCAAACAACAAGTAAGAGGTAGAACAAGTGTTAACAGTGACAAATAAAGCATGTAAGGGTAGATTAACATATGTAAGAGTTGATTAGCAATGAGAGATATAACATGTTATGACAATTCAATTAAAGGCATCGAAAGAGTCTAAATAATCTAAACCGGTCAAATACCATATATAAATCGTGTACCCACTCGTCACCTAGCATACACGGCTTACACATAACACAAATAACACAATCAATCCCAAACCTGAGGGGTAGTTCCCCCACACAAAATTAGACAAGATACTTACCTCAACTAGGCCAACTCAATCCTCGAAAATAGATTTTCCCCTAAAATTTGCCTCCACATGGCTCAAATCTAACAAAATTTAACTTAATATCATCAAACAATACAAAGGAAAATAATTACAATAGATAAAGTTATGATCTTTACACTTTTTCTAAAAAGTCAACAAAAGTGAACCTCGGGCCTCGTCCGGTCAAAATTTGGGTCCAAGGGTAAATTTTGGTTACCCATAACCCCATGAGTCCATATATGTAATTAGTTTCAAAATACGAGTCCAAATCGACTCTCGAAATTCAAATTCTCATTTTTCAAAAACATTGACAAAATTTCTCAATTTTTCCTCTTTGATTTACATAAATTTGATGTTAAATCTAAGATATATTGATGAAATATAGGAAATTGATTAGAGTAGCTTACTTAATGTTTGTAGATGAATATCCCCTCTTCAAATCGTCTCCTAGCGAGTCTAGGGTTCTAAAATATGAGAAATGAGATGAAATATCGACTTTTCTAACCTTATGTCCAATTGCAGTTGTCACAATTATGACATGGGTTCGCAATGGTGAACCCTCGCAATTGCGGCACTCGCACTTTTGAGGGAAAATCTTGCAAATGCGTAAATGGGTTCGCAAATGCGAACACTGATCCCTTCGCAAAAGAGACACATACATCGCAAATGCGTAACTAGCCCAGGCCAAGCCAACTTCGCAATTGTGAACCAGGCATCGCAATTGTAATATATGTGTTCTCCCTACTAAGGTCGCAATTGCGACCCTAGTGTTCACAAATGCGACACCAGAGGCATCAACACACTAGATTATTGTTTTCAGTCCAAAATATTCTGAAATGCGTCCGAAACTCATCCAAGCCCTCAGGGCTCCAAACCAAACATCCATACAAGTGTAAAAATACCATACGAACTCACTCGCATAATCAAAATACAAAAATAACATCTAGAACTACAAATTGGATACCAAAACGCATGGATTAGAAAGTAAAGTTCAAGAACTTCTAGAATTGTAACTAAGCATTCGAATCCTATCAAATCAACTCCAAAAGATACCAAACTTTACAGACAAGTTCTAAATATCATAATAGGCCTATTCCAAGACCCAAAATCAAATTTTAAACCCAATAGCCAAAAGTTAACCTACGGTCAAACTTATAAACATCAAATTGTCAATTTTCTGCAAAATAACACAAATCAACCTACGTACTTCCGAATTCGATTCTGGGCATACGCCCAAGTACAAAATCACGATACGAAGCTATAGAAGCTATGAAAATACCGTTCAGGGGTGGTTTTCATAAAAGTCAACCATTGGTCAACATAAACAACTTAGGCTTCTAAGCCAAGATCAAAGGGTCCAGATCAATCCCGTAGGTCATAAAATGAAAATTACACATGTGTGAAGTATCAAAAGGGAAAACATGGAGCAATTACACAAAACGACCGATTATGTCGTTATAATTTTACTCAATTGAATTATTTTGAATATTCCTACATTTAATTAGACCAAAATTGGTTCCATGGATCAGTTGGTTGTATGGTCTGACATTTTTTAGCTTATGTTAAAATCTGTCTAAAAATAAAATACAGAAATGACTTATTAACCCTTTGTAGGAAAAGAGGAGCACAAAGGGCAACAAAAAGAGCTGCAATAAGTTAGGAGGAGAAGAGGCAACAAGGTGGAATAGCAAGCAGGCAACAACTGGAGTAGTATTATTGGAATCCCATACTCAAATCTTAGAGGAGGGGAGTAGGAGGGACTGCTTTGCAATAGGAATGATGAAGCTGGGAATTAAGAAGAGAATGGAAGGACATATAAAATGTTGTGATCGAATCCTTAGGGAGGAGGTCTTAACATATATTTTTTTGACTAACACAGTGTTCTGTTTTGTAGGAAATGTTACTGTAACCATGTCTCACTATGTGCTCATTTCTAGGAAGGGAATTCACATGTGAGCACAAGCATGAAAGAAGGGAGAGTCTCTAGATGTCTAGGGAATGCAGGCCATGTTTGGACATATCGGCGGAGTATTGAAATTGATCAGTACTACCCTAGACTGATAGTTCCTAAACAAAGCATATGTATCTGTCCTATGATGGTACAAGGAAGGAGCTATCACCACTGGAGATGCAAGCAAAGGCTGTCCAGATTTTGGAATGAGGTAGGGTCGAAAACACAAAACAATGGATGCTGGGCACTGAACGACTACTGAGACTACATCCGTATCAACATGATAATCACAACAACTTGCCTACACATACAGAGACTAACAACAGATGTTATTAGTAGGAAGATATTACATGAATCTGGCTTCACTCTTTGCCTCATCTAGTTACTAGCTAGGCAAAATGACCAGAGTGGAATGAGATATACAAACGAGCACCAACAACATCCACTATCCATCACTCACCATCCAAGTAGCCTCAAATCTCCCAACACACACAGGATTCTGGAAGCACATTATTTCTGCCTAATGTGTTTGCTTCAGTTTGCAGGTCTGAATATAAATCCATATTCTTGATGCAGCTACAAGGTTTTTGGACCTCTGGAACTGGAGCAATGTTTGAAATGTTGTTGAGGAAGGTCAAGCTCAACTATTTATGCACAACAACTGTCAACTGTACTACCTCAATAAGGCAGCAAACAGTATACAAAAGGTGCACACAATTGGAAGATATCAACACACTTATCAGCTACATCATGAAACTGTCTTACTACATTTGCTCAGACTTAGTAGAGTCAAAATGTCAACTGGAGTAAATCTATTCACACCAAATGCGAAAACTGCTGCTTCATTATGTTATTGTTTAAACACACTATAGGGTTTTATCATTATCCAATGGTATTAGTGTGCATGCATGCTCAATCTGGAGATGAGAGAACACTATATGGTCCTTATATCACAAAGCATGTAGTACTATAGTCGGTATGCATTCATCTGCCACTATTGCTTCCATTACAACTGCTACACAGCCAAATACAACATGGAGTTATCAATAGGGAAGATCTCTAACTACAAAAGAGGCAAAAAACAGAAGATCAAGCTTCACAGCTTCGCACAACAATTGTCAGTTGCTTCTGCTGTCTTGAAGGTTTACTGTTTATTATTTTTTATTCAATCAATACCCTGTAGTATTAGCATGTTACCATGCTCATTCTGGGTGTTGTTCGAGAGATTACATTCTGGAGTTACCAACATGGAAGATCTATAACTACAAAAGAGGCAAAAAAATAGATTCGCAGCTTCTGTACAACAACTGCCAGCTGCTCATGCTCAACAAGAGGGCTGCTCAGCTGCAACATAAGTATATGGCTGCACATATGATCAGCCTTGTGGTTTCACATGGCATACTACAAAACTGCTGCTTGAATATTTCTATAGTGTAGTGATTTATCATTGTCCAGTGGTATTAGTGTGCGCGCATGCTCAATCTGGAGATGAGAGAAAGCTATATTGTCGTAATAGTTCAAGCACACAGTACTGTCACTTTGCTGCATTCATCAACTGCATGCAGAGTCCTCATTGAAAATCCATTTGAAGATCCATTGAAGCAACTCTGTTGCTGAAGTAACGCAGGCCCAAAATGCAGATGTTCAAACTGATTTGCTTCACAACTAATGGATTATACATATCTATTCCTCTGGATTGCAACAAATGGCGTCTGGTGAGCTTTGGAGGTGCTACAAGGAATTGTTTGCAACAGGAATGTGAATTCATTGTCGTCGGCAACAATTGGATGTTTCAAATTAATATATGTGTACTTTTCAATTTTTATTATGCTACTGCTACACTATATTTGGTAGCAATAGCCATTGAATTTTATTGGCGTATTAATTGTTTGTAGTTCACTTGAACAATATATAATTTCTATCTAATTTGGGATTTGTTATATATAACAGCTACTAGGTGAATAAAAAAAAAATCGTATATGTTTCCTTGTTCTCTCACGATAATGGAGCTAAAGATTTTAATAAGAGGATTCAAAAAAGTATGAATGCCATACTTTGAAATTCGAAAACAAAATAGTTTTTTGGTCACTTTTACTGTTACACCAAAAAAGTTTCTTATGTTAAGGTAATTCAAAAATTTATAGTTTCGTCCTATTTTATACCGTATAAAATTTAGATAAAGGATATTCAATTGAAGTCTTCGATGTATGAAATACCCCTTCGGTTGTAATGGGAAAAAATAGATGAAATTGATTAGAACAATTTGTAATGCTATTATTATTATTATTAGCAATAAATAAATAAGCCCCTTTCGGACCATATTGCAACTCCATTCCTATCTCAGTCTATTTCTATTTGCCGTCCTTGACCCCTAATCCCTTTCTGTCCATCAATCTTCTTCCCGACCCCATTGGCGTATACACATACGTTGTTCTAATCTATGATTTCCCTTGCAAAATTATATTTCCTATTTTGTGGGTTCAATCTTGTATTTAATCTTTTCCATATCTTTCGTAACTGATGCAGTTTCATTCAAACCCAATATTTTCAATGCGAAGAATAGACATATATGTAAAAACTCTCAATAATTTCAACAAATATTTAATTGTATTTATTAAATTTAAATTCTGGATCCACCTTTAATATTCTCGGCTAAGGGGTTGGTCTTCCTTCTCATATGTGTAGTCCTCTCATTTCGGTCGCGTTCATGTCTTTTTGTCCTTGTGGCTTCTTTTAACTGAAAAATAAATAAATTAATTAAAGGACCAATGGTCGATTTCATATTTTTAAGCTTTTGGTATTCTTAAGATACTGAGATGTTTTCCTTTCCCATAAAGCTGCAAGATATTTTTCTCTAATATTTGTCCTTTTCATTTGCCGAACAACTCTTTGGAGTAATTGATAAAATGTAATATTATATATGACAGGTGAAGATGGTGGTGACAAATTCAATGGTTGAAGAATATTGCCATAGTAGTTGCAATTTCTTTAAAAAAGAGTGAACTGCTCTAACTAAATAGACCTATATATCATGTAATTCGAGAAATATCCGAGCCGTTCTTTCTGGTTTCTAAATGTTTTATTACAATTGTATACGGTAGAAATCGGGTTCGTATATTGTATGACTAGTCGAGACCGAAACGTGATGGGTCGGAGCTCGACCCCGGATTATATCGAACCCAGGCGCGGAGTTGAATCGTTGAGCTCGTGACTCTGGGACCAAACAAGATAGAGGGAACTTTGTCGAGCCAAATAACGGAAGGCCGAAATATCCGCGATCAGTTGGAGATCACGGTGAAAATCTGGGCACGTATCAAGGAGAGGTCAATTAATTAGCAAATCACGAGATTTTTACCTTTTATAGAATTATATCAAGAGTAGGGCTCCCCTACTATAAAAACGGAGGTCTGATCATTTGTAAACAACATTGTAACAGGCATCAAAGAAGTAATATATTGATCATTTCTAGTTCTTGTTATCTTGTTAACTTGTTCTGTGCATTTTCAAATTCGAGGGCGACCAATCTTCAAGGCTAAGACTGTTCAATTTCTGTGGTTTGCATTTATTTTCTCGTGATTAATTTCAGTATTGATCTATTTTCTCAACTTGTATCAAGTTATATCATGTATACTTAAAATCGCGTATAAATTCAATTGTTATCCGATTTTAGGGTAAACAATTTGGCGCCCACCGTGGGGCTGAGGATAATAGTGATTATTTGGTACAAATCTCTATAAGCTATTTGAAGTGTCTTTGATTCCAGGCTAAAATACAAAATGTCAAATTCCCAATCAGTACCTTTGCATGTTGACAACGAGTCCGGTCACCAAGATAAAAATAATAACATAGCACCCGGTAACGAGATACCACCTGCTGATCTCGCTGGAATTCCGATCATAGATTCGATTGATACTAATTCACATGTGGCTATCAATGCAATCTTGCCTAGTGACCTCGAAAATAGCATTCGTGGTGGAGCCTGATTGGCAACTCGAAACATACAAAACGTTGAAGGGGACGGGATCAGTCTACGAGTGATCTTCGAAATGTTGCAGGCACAAAAGGTGGCAATAGCCCTGTTACAAAACTAAAACTGTGCACCAAGAGGGGTTGAGTCCGATCCTCCCCGGGAAGTCACCCGCAGGGATCAACCGGTCACAGAAAGGTCAAACGAAAATGAATCGGGGGCTAACCCCGAGAGTATAAAGAAGCTCGAGGAATTGACGAAGCAGATAGAATCATGGGCGAAGAAGATCAAGGACAACGATAAAAAGGTGGAGACTTACAATTCCAGGGTGGATCAAATACCAGGAGCACCACCGATATTCAAAGGCCTGGATTCCAAGAAGTTTGTGCAAAAACCCTTTCCCCTGAGCGCGGCTCCAAAACCGATCCCCAAGAAGTTCCGCATGCATAAGATTCCTAAGTACAATGGAACGACTGATCCAAACGAACATGTCACCCCTTACACGTGTGCCATCAAAGGGAATGATCTAGAGGATGATGAAATCAAATATGTCTTATTAAAGAAATTCGGAGAGACCCTGTCTAAGGGAGCCATGATATGGTATCACAATTTACCACCTAATTTTATTGACTCTTTTGCTATGCTTGCAGATTCTTTCGTAAAGGCACACGTTGAAGCCATCAAGGTCGAAATCAGAAAGTCGGACCTTTTCAAGGTAAGGCAAAAGGACAATAAAATGCTTAGAGAATTTGTATCTCGATTCAAAATAGAACGGATGGACCTACCACCGGTCGCTGATGATTTTGCCGTTTAAGCCTTTACCCATGGGCTCAACGTTCGAAGCTTGGTGGCTTCACAGTAGTTGAAATAGAATCTGATAGAGAACCTAGCTGTTACTTGAGCCGATATGCACAATCGGTACCAATCAAATATCAGGGTCGAAGACGATCAACTTGGGGCTCCTTCCGGGTCTGTTTATCCCATCAGGTCCGTCGACAAAATCTAGAGAGATATTGACCGGGAACCAAGGTCGAATAGAGATCAGTATCATCCATATAACGGGGATCGGAGAGGCAACGACTCCGGGAGAAATTCCATAAAAACGAAAGGAGAAATAATCGAGGTCAGAACAACAGGGGACTTATGACCAAAAATAGCTTCGACAGGCCCATCGGGCCCAAAGACGCACCAAGACTATAGGAATACAACTTTAATGTCAATGTTGCTGCTATTGTATCAGCTATTGGACGAATCAAAGATACCAAATGGCATCGACCTCTACAAATCGATCCAAACTAAAGGGATCCTAACCAGATATGCAAGTATCACGGCACCCATGGTCATAAAACCGAAGATTGTCGACAACTGAGAGATGAAAAAGCTCGTTTATTCAACAATGGGCACCTCCGAGAATTCTTGAGTGACTGAGCCAAGAATCATTTCAGGAACAGGGATTCAAACAAACACGCAGAGCAAGAAGAACCTCAGCACGTCATTAACATGATCATCAGTGGGGTTGATATCCCATAGGGACAGATGTTGAAACGCACCAAGGTATCCATCACTAGGGAAAAACGAAATCGAGACTATGTGCCGGAAGGAACTCTATCTTTCAACGATGAGGACGCAGAAAGGATCGTACAACCCTATAATGATGCACTGGTAATATCTGTACTCATGAATAAAATTCATGTTAAACGTGTGTTAATTGATCCAGGTAGATCAGCCAACATCATTCGATCAAGAGTCGTGGAGCAGCTCGGTCTACAAAACCAAATTGTACCCGCAGTCCGAGTCCTGAATGGATTCAACATGGAATGCGAAACCACTAAATGGGAGATAACATTACCAGTCAGTGCCGCCGGTACCATACAGGAAGCCAAGTTTTATGTGATCGAGGGTGACATGAGATACAATGCCCTATTCGGGAGGCCATGGATTCACAACATGAGGACAGTACCTTCGACCCTTCATCGGGTGTTAAAATTCCTGACGCCAGAAGGGATTAAGACGATATAAGGGGAACAACCGGCCGCAAATGAGATGTTTGCAGTCGATGAAATAATTCTGATATCAACACTTACAGCATCAAATGAGCCAAGGTCGGAAGCAAAACAAGGGACCAAATAGCAATTACCGGTGCTAGCCTCGACCCAACCAGACAAGCAGGGGACTGACGAAGACGATGATTACGGGGTTCCTCAATCCTTTATAGTCCCTGATGACTCCGACGCTACCAAATCAACGGTCGAAGAGCTGGAGAAGGTCATATTGATCGAACATCTGCCCGATCGGAAGGTATACTTGGGCACGGGGTTACCTCCGGAGCTTAGGAAAAAACTTATTCAATTTTTTATATCTAACATGGATTGTTTTTCTTGGTCCCATTTCGATATGACATGGATCCCACCAGAGATCACCACTCACAAGCTGAGTCTGGACCCAAAATTCAATCCGGTTAAGCAGAAAAGGAGACCCTAGTCCAAGGTCAAACATGCTTTCATCAAGGACGAGGTAACTAAACTCCTTAAAATAGGGTCCATCCGGGAATTCAAATACCCTGAATGGTTAGGGAACGTAGTAGTAGTACCTAGAAAAGGGAACAAACTAAGAATGTGTGTGGATTATAAAGATTTAAATAAGGCATTCCCCAAAGACTCTTTCCCTTTGCCTAACATCGATCGCATGATCGATGCCACGGCCGACCACGAGATCCTCAATTTTCTCGATGCCTACTCAGGGTACAACTAAATATGAATGAACCCGGATGATAAAGAAAAGACCTCTTTCATCACTAAGTATGGCACATACTGCTATAACGTGATCTCATTTGGGTTAAAAAAATACTGGTGCCACTTACCAACGCCTAGTAAACCGGATGTTCAAAGAACAAATAGGGAAATCCATGGAAGTTTACATTGATGGTATGTTAGTTAAGTCCCTGCGAGTGGAGAACCATTTAAAGTATTTGCAGAAAACCTTCAGCATATTGAAGGAGTACAACATGAAGCTGAATACGGAAAAATGTGCGTTCGGAGTCAGATCAGGTAAATTTCTCAGGTTCATGGTATCCAACCGAGGGATCGAGATCAACCCCGAAAAGATCAAATATATCACGGTAGTGGACAACGTGAAGGGCGCGCAAATGCTAACCGGGCTTATTGCCGCCCTGGGACGATTCATCTCAAGGTCCTCCGATAAGAGCCACCGATTTTTCTCGTTACTAAAAAAGAAAAACAACTTCACATGGACCCTGGAATGCCAACTGGACTTGGAAGAACTTAAGTGATACCTATCGAGCCCACCACTGCTTCACACACCGAGGGTAGACGAATAATTGTACTTGTATTTGGCAGTATCGGAAATAGCGGTAAGTGGAGTCCTAGTTTGGGAGGAACAAGGTACGCAATTTTCAATTTATTATGTTAGCAGGACCTTGGGTGAGGCTGAAACTAGATATCTCACCTAGGAAACTTGGCGCTCGCTCTGCTAAGCGCCTCTTGGAAATTGAAACTATATTTTTAGTGCCATCCTATATGTGTTATGACAATTTACCCATTACGAAATATAATGCATAAACCCGAACTCTCGAGACGATTGGCCAAATGGGCCGTAGAAATCAGTGGGTGTGATATTGAGTATCAACCCCGGACAACCATTAAGTCTCAAATTTTGGCAAATTTTGTGGCCGACTTCACGCCGGCTCTGATACGCGAGGTAGAAAGGGTGTTGTTGGTAAACTCGGGGACATCTTCGGGAATCTGGACCCTCTTTATGGATGGTGCCTTGAACGCAAAGGGGTCCGGACTTAGCATCGTACTAAAGCCACCCACAGGCAATATAGTTAGACAATCTATTATAACTGTGAAATTGACTAACAACGAAGCCGAATATGAGGCCATGATTGTAGGTCTCGAACTGGCCAAAAGCTTGGGGGCAGAGGTAATCGAAGCTAAATGTGACTCCCTACTAGTGGTGAACCAAGTCAATGGAACGTTCGAAGTTAGAGAAGAATGAATGCAAAGGTACCTAGATAAGTTGCAGGTAACATTACATCGGTTAAAAGGGTGGACTTTGCAGTACATACCTCGAGATCAAAATAGCAAGGCTGATGCCCTTGCAAACTTAGGGTCGTCGGTCGAAGACGACAAGCTCAACTCGGGGGCAGTCGTACAACTCATGAGATCTGTAGTAGAAAAAGGTCACGCCAAAATAAACTCAACAAGCCTAACTTAGGATTGGACAAATAAATACGTAGAGTATTTGAAGACCGGGAAAATTCCCTCAGATCCAAAAGAATCGAGATCCCTGTGCACAAAAGTAGCCCGCTTCAGCTTATCCAAGGACGGAGCCTTGTTCAGAAGTATGTTCGATGGCCCGCTAGCAATATGTCTGGGACCGGGAGATACCGAGTATGTTTTGAGGGAAATCCACGAGGGCACCTGCGAAAATCATTCAGGCGCCGAGTCATTGGTTCGAAAGGTAATCAGAGCCGGCTATTACTGGATCGACATGGAAAAAGATAAGAAGGAGTTCATACGAAGATGTGATACGCCAACCCGGGGAACCGCTACATTCAGTTTTATCACCATAGCCATTAATGAATTGGGGAATGGACATTGCCGACCCCCTTCCATGGGCACCGGGTAAGGCTCAATTCATATTGTTTATGACTGGCTATTTTTCTAATTGGGTTGAAGCACAGGCGTACGAGAGGTTCAGGGAGAAGGAAGCCATCGACTTTATTTGGGACCACATCATATGTCAGTTCAGAATGCCATCCGAAATTGTATGTGATAACGGGAAACAATTTATCGGCAGCAAAGTGACCAAGTTTCTCGAAGACCACAAGATCAAAAGAATCTTATCGACACCTTATCACCCTAGTGGGAACGGACAAGCCGAATTGACCAACAAGACCATACTCCAAAAACTTAAGAAAATGTTAACCGATGCCAAAGGAAATTGGAAGGAGATCCTGCCCGAAGTCCTTTGGGCATATTGTACGACCTCGAAGTCCAGCATCGGGGCCACTCCATTCTCATTGGTTTACGGTGCCGAAGCTCTAATACTGGTCGAAGTCGGGGAGACAAGTATCAGATTCCGATATGTAACAAAGGAATTAAATGACGAGGCCATGAATATGAGCCTGGAGCTATTGGATAAAAGGCGTGAGGCCGCCCTTGTTCGAATGGCTGCCCAAAAGCATCATATCGTAAGGTATTACAATCGAAGGGCCAGCCTTCGATACTTCAATATCGGGGACTTAGTACTAAGGGAGGTCACACTAAATACCTGGAATCCGAACGAAGGGAAGTTGGGTCCGAACTGAGAAAGACCGTACCAAATTCTCGAGGTAACTGGGAAAGGATCCTATAAAATCGAAACGATGAACGGAGAACAACTACCGAGCAATTGGAACATAGCTATAGCTCACCTAAAATGATATTATTGCTAAGGTATGACCTCATTCATTTTCTTTTATCTGTATTTCAGACTAACACTTGCAGGTGATAGGCAAGAAGCAGCACGAAGTCTTTAGGTCCGAAAGCACGCATTGCACTATTTTTTCCCTTGAACCGGTTTTGTCCCAAATGGATTTTTCGACAAGTTTTTTTAACGAGGCAAACAAGTAAATCGCTCTAATTTAGAATCGAAGGCCGGCAATGAACCGGTAACAGAAATCAAAATAATATTTGAGGCCTCACTTCAATCAGCCTCGAACACTGGGGGCATTACCCTCCGATGTCAACTTTAGCATGGAAAGAGATTTCAGGATTAGAGGGTCTCGATTTATAGGATTCAATGTAAGGGCCAACCGGTCGAATGAACCGTTCCCACATATACTGCTCGAACCCTAACGAAAAACATGTACACATACATCCTTATTACACATAAGAATAAAGAGAAGTTTCTTCTTTGCAACCATCTTATATTATAATATATCTTAAAATTTCTTCTCTACATTCCTTAAAGAATTTCCTACTTCCGATCCCCTAAAGGTAACAAGACCAAGGGCCACTTATAACCAGAGTTTGAATAATCACTTTCTTACTCGGGGACTGCCGTTCAAAAATAAACTCGGACGGCCCAAGCCGCTAGGCCTCAGAGGCATAAGACCTATTACGCAACCCCCGAATTTCAAAGGCCACGGCCACCCCCGCTCGGGGACTGTTATCTTGGGCAAGCCTGGATAACTCGGGAAATCGATTCTAATGGGCGGCTCCCGAACTAAAAGGCTACGGCCACATTAACACTGCTCAGAGACGTCTGAGACCCATAACAAAAACTAGGCCTTCAAAAAAGAAAATGTTTCATAACCAGTTCTAAAGGCTGCCCTCGGCGAACTATAATCTCAGTTTCTTACTTTGGGAGGAAGTTTCCGGTAACACCGAACCCCCAAATAATGCCTTACGTAAATGCAAGGTTTTGTTTGAACTTCCGAATATAACCTGATTATTTCGTGCTAAGGCATTTTGATCTTTGTGAATGCAAATAAGAAAGCAAAGGGAAAAAACTGAAAGCCGAGAAAGGGAAATAAAGCCTTATATATATTCATAACAAAATTATTTTTACGAAGGCCAAATTGCCCGATTAAATTTTATACAAAGGCCGAACGACCTTAATAAAAATGCAAAAAACAAAAACATCTAAAGGCCTAAGTGGCCTGGTCCCCATCGGAGGTAGCATCTTCACCCTCAAGATTTTTCCCGCCTTCGGACACACTTAAGGCCTCGGAATCTTCTTTGGGATAAGCCAGCTTCCGGAGCCTTGCTTCATATATCTTGGCATTCTCGATTTCAGCTATTATGTCGAAGTTCTGAGCATGGACTCCATCGAGGGCTTCCCTTCGGGCTTGCCACCTTACATGTTTCACCATGTTTTTAGCCTGCGCCTTAAAGCCTCGACAACAACCTTGAACTGGGCCACTTTATCATCAACCTCGATGTTAGCCATAACCACCTCCGACTTGGCCGCCTCGAGCTCCTGGGCTAGATTCTCTTGACCAGAAACAACCGAGTTCAGCTAGGATTGGAGCTCCTCGATCTGCTTGGCCTGCACCAAGGTTTTTTCTTTTTCAGCCCGGAGATGGACCTCAGCCAAAACTAGTTGTTCTTGGGCGGTATACTTTTCCGTGGCCAGGCAGTCCATATTCTTCTTCTTCTTCTTCTGACTCATCTCTTAATTGGTGAACTAAGTCTGATGGGAGGGTGCCGATGTTCTCTTTGGGTATGTGCGCCTGACTCTTTTTCGGTTTCTACTTCTCCGAGTTCGGGGAACTCGGAGCCCCTTTTCTTTTCTTCTCTTTGTCCTGCTTCGGAGCAGGAAATTGAGGGATGATGATTTCATCTGCGGATGGGGGCCTCATCACAACATCCTTTTCGAGGCCTACAAAGAAAAAAGAGATAAGTGAGCTTGTAAAGAAACCCAAATGATATCAGTTCTAGGAAAGAATTTTACCGTGAGAACGGGTCTCCCACCGGACCTTTGAAAGTTCGCGCCATGCGCGCTCGGAATAGGGTTTCTGTAAGACGATGCCCTCGACCAACTCCTTGATTCGAGAAATTGCATCCGACATCCGAGCGACAGCTACACCACGAAATACCGATTAGGTAAGAGAAAAGGGAAAAGCAGTAAGTCTTAAAAGTGAATTTATACTTACGTTTCATATTCCATTTCTCGGGAAATGAAATTTCCTCAGCCGTGATTAGATTCGAGGTTTTCACTCAGACGAACCGGCCCAACCAGCCTCGGTCTCGGTCCTCATCTATGCTCGAGAATGGGGCCTTAGTAGCACGATGAGCAAGCTTTATCAGTCCCCCTCGGTAGAGTCGGGGACTGTACAGATGCATGAGATGATCGATAGTTAAGGGGCACTTGTCGAGCTTGCTCACAAAGAAACGAAGCAGGATAACAATCCTCCAAAATAAAGGATGAATCTACCCCCGAGCGTCACTTCATACCTTTAGCAAAAGATAATGATAACTGGGTCTAGAGGGCCCAACGTGAAGGGATAAGTGTAAACACTTAGAAAACCCTCCACGTGGGTAGTAATTTATTCCTCAGGCATAGGCACCACCACATGTTTACCAGCCCAATTACAGTCTTTCTTGACTTTGGGAAGGAGATCGTCAGAGTGATGGAGCATATATACCTCGAGACCGGCTCGCATCGATCCGATACGGAAGGGTTTTTCTCGATCTTGAAGTCGGCCCCAGTTGAGCACCCCATAGGAACGAACGTAGTTGAAGGGGATTCCGATATTTTTTCCTCGACGACGGAGCCTTTTCTTCTTCAAACGGTCTTGAGGAAGAGGGAGTTTTCTTTTGAGGGATAGATTTAGAAGTCTTTGCCATTGCTTCTGGGTAAGGGTGAAAAGATGGTACTAATGAAAGAGAAGGTGTATTTGGCGGATAGTTTATAAAAATTTGCAGAAAACTATAAAGGAAGAAATTTTGAACTTAAGCTGGAAAATCAGAGGATGAAGGTGATGAAATTTTTCTTAAGCACACAAGAACAAGCATTTGAATGTAAAAGTTATAATGGATGGAAGGGTACGCATTTATAGTTTGCAATACAGTGGTTCAAAATCCGTAGTGGCCAACCAACAATTGACACACATTTAATGCCTTGAAGACTGGACCGACGAGACGTTTCAGTGACCTTTTGTCGCTTACGTCATGGTTTATCGAAGCAAGGCTCAGAAGTTCATATCGTTTTTCGTCGTCTTCTCTCCGTAAAATGAGGGGACTATCTGTATACGGTAGAAACCGGGTTCGTATATTGTATGACTAGTCGAGGCCGAAACATGACGGGTCGGGGCTCGACCCCGGATTATATCAAACCCAGGCGCGAAGTTGAATCGTTGAGCTCGTGACTCCGGGACCAAACAAGATCGAAGGAACTTTGTCGAGCCAAATAGCGAAAGGCCAAAATATCCGCGATCAGTTGGAGATCACGGCAAAAATCTCGACACGTATCAAGAAGAGGCCGATTAATTAGCAAATTATGAGATTTTTACCTTTTATAAAATTATATCAAGAGTAGGGCTCCCCTACTATAAAAAGGGAGGTCTGGTTATTTGTAAACAACATTGTAACATGCATAAAAGAAGCAATATATTGATCATTTCTAGTTTGTGTTATCTTGTTAACTTGTTCTGTTGTTGATTGAAGCATTTCCTAATTCGAGGGCGACCAACCTTCAAGACTAAGACTGTTCAATTTCTGTGGTTTGCATTTATTTTTTCGTGATTAATTTCAGTATTGATCTATTTTCTCAACATGTATCAAGTTATATCACGTATCCTTAAAACCGCATATAAATTCAATTGTTATCTGATTTTAGGGTAAACAACAATATTTGTTATTTGACGTATGTTTTCCTGTTGTCATATATTTACTTTTAGGTTAAATGGAAATTAGGCAAAGTCGCCGTTTCAAAATATTAGTGTAAATATTCCGGTCGCAGTATTCGAAAACTAGTTCATTACCGACTTTGACCATTAAATACATATGAGAGGAATTTGACGATTCTCCAATTAAAAGTGAGGTTTATTACGTCTTGCTAAATTAGAAAATAATTAAAGGTCTTAGTAAGTATTACTTGATGGATAACTGGGAAGTAGAACTTGAACAAAATGCGGATAAAACGTTAGCCTTGCTAATTATAATAATTGATTGTATTGATTACATGTTTAGTAAATATCAATATAGAAAACCCAATTCAACCTCTATTATATGGGCATAAATTAACCCATCGTCTTCTAAATTAATTTATCCAATGTTCGAAATTTACTTATATGACTAATTCTTTGTACAGAGTTATCCATTAAAGGGGTAAAACACCCTCTATTAAAAGTTCTCACTCTCCTAACTCAATTTCTGACATTTTTTATTACGATTAGAGAGATCTCAATTATTCCATCACATTTCTAATGGATCCCATTAACAACGCTTGTATTTTGTCTTGCGTCATTGGGGGCACAGCTTACATCGTGCTGGGACATTACTTTGTTGAATTTTTTACTAGAAATGTGTGTATAGATAAAAAAAAATATTAAAATAAAAAATATTGAGTATAAAAAAACAATAACACCATTTGTAACTATAGTGATTTATTTATTTATCTCAAATATTAACACTGCGTAAGTGCTTATGGCATTGCACATCATCCGTCATAAACCTAAAGCCCCTTTTCTATTGCATATGCGGCAAAGCAATTGAAGTACTATTATCAAAGAAACTTAATAATTACGACTAATTAATGTCAATTTTCGCATATCTGAAGCTAGTAACCTGAGCCTTTCAAAATTGTGTAGTCCACTTTGTGCTGCCTTCTTGTCTGAGATATTCTGTGTTTTATGACATTAATAATTATCAAACGGCTATGGATGAGATAGGAAGTGTAAGACCTAGAAAAATGTAACGTATTGAGTCTACTTTTAGTGCCAATAATATTTTACTATTGGTTTGCATGACCTTGTTCATCCCCATGCATGCCTCTTTGATATTGGCAAAATTAACAAATTATTGACATGTTTTCGAAGAGTAATTAGGAAAAGAAGAAATTAAAAGATCAAATGCTTGTATTTAACCTAAACTGTCAAAGGAAAATGTAGGCCTATATGTCTTAATCAGTCAAACCTTTAGATAAAAATCAAAGTTGAAACCATAATGATGCCGAATGGAAGTTTAGAAATTCTACCTTTTATTTTATGTTTCCCACTAAATATAGTTATTCCTTCAGATCCTATGTCTATCACTTTTGCTAATAGTGATTTTTCTAAACTATTGTCGTTTTAAAAATTAAGAAAGAATTAATTATCTTTTTCAAAAAAGTCCTTATTTACTACGCTAATAAACATTCAAAACAGGTAAAAGGATTGAGTGATCCAAGAATCAACAAGACAATATAATGTAGTAAAAAAACTTTTACTATTTTCTTGAAAAGTTAGTTAATTAATTGCAAAAGGCTAATGTGAGAAGTAAATAGGAATGGATCAGCAAGGAGTGCGATTTGATGGATATGATGCCTCCACATCCTTAATTAGAGGTATTAAGTTCGAGTCTATGGAATGAAAAAATCTTCTATAAGAACGCTTCCACCTTAAATGGCCTCTATGTAGTGAGAATTTTGATTAATTGGATCACTTTTGTAGAGCGCTTTCCAGATACCTAATATGATTGTTAAAAAGGACCGGCGGAAGTATCATGTGTGGTTAATTTGTTTTGTTGTCTCTTATTTGTTTGTTTTTTTTCTTTTTGGGTTGACTTTTTAAGTATGTTAGTATTTTTTTTTTTCTAGTGCACACATAGTAAAAATGCATAACTATATTTGTATATTTTCAAAAGACTTTTTTAACAAATGCACACAAAGTAAGGATGCAGAATTACATATATTTGCAACAACTTTTTTTTCACCAAGTTCAAGTTGTCCAATAAGGTAATCTTCATATACTCCTATGTCTTGCAAATGCATAAATACGAGGTAAAAGAGTGCTACTTGCAATGAAAATTAATGGGATTCCATTGTTGGGATATATACTATTAATCATGGGTTTGGTTTAGATATAGTATTTATTATGAAATAATTATTTATTCAGTTTTAATAAAGTTTTAAATAGATGGAAACAACATGGGAAAAGGTGCAAAGAATTGTTGACCAACCTATTACTCATAGAATGTACAAAGTGGTGAAGTGGTCTAGTCCTCCTCCTTTTTACTACAAGCTTAACAGTGATGGAAGTTGTGTGGAAGGGGCTTGTGGAGCTGGTGGAGTAATTAGAGACTGCAATAGAATACTTGTCATGGCGTACTCAGTATACTTAGGTCAAGGGACGAGCAATTGGGCAGAAGGGCATGCCATGCTCTTGGGACTACAACATTGTATATCGAGATGATTGGATAAAATAATAGTGGAAGCTGATTCAAAGGTGTTAGTTTCTGCGGTCAATGAAGAATCAAGCACACCATGGAGGCTGCTGCAAATTATGGATAAAATCAAGCAGATTGTAAGTGAAAAAGGAGCAACAGTAAAGCATTACTATAGAGAAGCGAATAAAGTCGCAGACAAACTAGCATCAATAAGCCATCTCCACAAGCAGGCCATTGTATTTTCGGACTTTACTGGATTGCCGAGACAAATCAAAGGGTTGCACCAGCTAGATAGATGGGAAATGGCGTCCTTCCGAATCAGACAAAGAAAAACTTCAGAGATATATTTTGAACCACCTTAAGGTGTGCTGCTAGATAGTAGTCTACGTATTTTCTTTGTATTAACTAGCAACAGAGCATGTGCACCAAGCTCTTTCACTCGAAAGGATACGAAAGGGTCAGGTGAATGCCCCCCCTTTCCCAAATGTAGCAGCTCTTTCCAGTCGTTAATAAAAGTTTTGGTTAGTTAAAAAAAATGAAGATCATATATTAGTCTGTGTCATTTGCTTATATAGTAGATGATTTAGTGTATAGAGTTTAGCTTATACACGGAAGATTAAATCATCGGTTCTTATAAGTATAAAGTTTGAGTTCACAATCTCATGATTGAATTGGACAAACCATCATGGATGATTGTAGCACAAGATTAAATATAATTTATCTTGATTATGGGAATAGTTTAATTCTAACTTCTTGTGCTAGTACATTTTGTATGTATTGAATGGACCAAGTAAAGATAAGTATTTTATACCGACTTAATAAAATAAACTCTCTAGCCATTATATTTACTTATACTCTTAATCTTGATATAATTATTATTAGTTGTGTATATTATTATTGTTTTGATTTATTAAAAGGCGAGATTCTTTCGCGGGTCAATATGCCTGGTAAATTGTATAATAATAATGTACATTGGCGAAGTAATAGTTAGTTGATGGAATTCATGTCTCGGTTTAGAGATTGCTGATACACCTTTATGAAAGCTTATAAGTTTTCATGTGTAAACTCGGCCGGTGAATTTTGTATCCGACACATGAAATAAGTTAAGCGAAAATCTAAAGAAAATAATCAATAAATTAAATCATCAGTAATTTAATTTAATTGATTAGTATCTGAATCTTAACATGGGGAGTTAAATAAGATTTAATGGATGAATATCAAAATTGAATAAGGAGTGCAATTACGAATTTTTAATGAAATAATTCGTAATTAATTATGATGGATATTAATTTAAAAAATTAAAAATTAATTCCATAATTGAAAGCCTTGTTAATTAAATTCTGTGGTCCCTGTTGTGCCTAAATAATAGGAAATAAAGGAATCCTTTTTCTGGTGGAAAAGAAAACCCAACAGGTTTTGGAAAAGAGTTTTAACCCTTAAAACTTGTGCTATAAATAGATAAGATTTTTCACCTAGAGGAATAAGAACAAGGTGGCCAAAATTTTCAGCCTTTTTCCTAGAAAATTTCGCCCACACGAAATTACTATTTTCGGATATTATTTGGGTAACACAGTAGAAGACCGTGGAACGTTAGCGAATCTCTTATCATGCTGATGATGGAGAATTCATTGAGTTGCTGTAGAATTGGAGGCTCACGTGATAGATGAGCTTTGTTCACGATTCAAGAGATAACCCGTGAAATTCCGTTTATGCTAGTTGTCTAGATTACATGTGATTTTGATACTGAGATTGCTTCCGTTGCTTATTATTATCCATCACCCATTTAATGAGATCTGGTTTAGTGATAATCTAATTTGGAGAATAAATATTTTGGAATTTATTTGTAGCTTTTTAATGATGATAAATTCTATATAAGTAGAACTCAACTGCTTTTATATGTGTTTGGTAATTTAATAAAATTTCAAACGAGCTGCAATTTATATAACGATTAGTCCTTTATAAAAGCAATTTAATTAGGATGCAAAATATCGTTATTGAAAACCCTATGTATTCACTGAGTAATATGATAGTTATACAAACGAAACACACAAGTTTTCCAAAAATTAATTTGTGGTAATAATTATAGTTGTCGACGGATTGACATATTTGATTTGGAAAGGGTATCAAACCTTTGGTTTTTCTCCTCTACAAAAGACACACTATTTGTTACTGTTATACAAAAATACACAGTTATAATTGATCAACAATTGCAAAATTATTATTTATTGTGTAGATAATTTCTATATTATTATTTATGCATATTGTATAACTAGTTGTAAACTAAACGGCACCTAAAAGTAAATTATTGTGAAAAGACATGGTAGTAGATAATTAAAACATTATTACAAATAAAATGAAAAAAAGGCTTGATATGTGTGTTAAAGTACAAAAGATAGGAAGAATTTTAGTAGTGTAGCTGGTTAGGTACTTGAACTTTTACGTTATTGGTGAGAGTTCGATTCTCGTTCTTTGATTTCATGCTTTTAATATTTTTTAAATCAATAACACGAGATAATTATAACGGATAAAGATTAGAAAAGATATAACAAATGCAGTAATATCATTACATATCTTCCAGTATGAATATTTATAATATGAGTCATTTTAAAAAGTTAAATCAGACACTTTTAAAATTATGAAATGTTATATTTAGAATAAAAGAGACGAGGATTAATCCAAACAAGTTTGTTCTAATATATAGGTCATGTCGATCTGTCAAACCTATATGTTTTTTAATTTTCTTCTTTATATTTACATCCATTATTTTTTAAATCTCAATTCACTCTTAAATCATATAAACAAGACTTTCAACAGGTCATGTCGATTTGTCTAGTTTTCTATCATTTAATTTTCTTCTCTATATTTAAAACCATTATTTTGAAAATCTTATTAACTCACTATTAGTATAATATAAAGTTTCACAGTATATTATTTTATTATATACATAGCTTATAATTATAATGGTTATTGAGCCAAAACTCAACTTTTATGTAAATGGCAAAAGAAAACTCTTTCTTACTTTTCTATGAAACCTTATATTGCCATGCATGAGAATGGACCAAATTATAGCTTTGCTACGTGCTTCAAGTATTTTAACTCAAATATACTACTATGTAATATAGCATTAAATCTTATTCCTTATAAAATAAGAAAAAGGCTGATTTAGATTACCATAATAAATTATTATTATTCCTTATTTTCAAGGACTCTTCTCTTTTCACACTATTTTTGTTACCTGCCCATTGTATTAGACCAAATAGGATTTATTTCCAACCCTTTACTTTCCTTTTCCCTTTTATTACCACAACCCCTAATTTTATGATTTATTCCTTGGTTTGTCCTCGGAACATGTGCCACATGGCAACCGCCATAGCACATGCAAATCACAGCTCGATGTAATGCGAAGTTTAATATCAGAAACAAAAAATCTATTATAAAATTGATATAATTTATATTGGAATATATTAATATATACGACACTAAAATACAAAATAAAAATATGTCATGTTAAAAATACGTGAATAAGAATATTTTAGAAATATAATTCTAGTATAGTATATTAACAATACGTGAATAAAAGTATTTGAAGAAAATTCTATAGGTATTTTATGTAGAAATCCAAATGCATATAACCTTTACTAGGATGTCTTTTTGTGACAACCATAATGACGTGTAGGTAAATATATTTCTTTTCAGCAAAAAGGGGTAAAATATTATAATCCTCATTATGTCCTTCGATTTTCATGTCATTTTGAAGCTTTAAAATCCTTATTGATTTGTCATTTATGAATAATCTGTCTGATCGTATGTTTATTATATCGGCGAAGCGAAATTTATTTTTTTGATATCTTTTTGAACCCATGTTTATCATATAGTTGATTTTTGAAAGTATGTTTGTCATATTGTTGAACAGAATTTCCTTTGGAACGCATGTTTATCATTGATAAAAAGAATTTGATTTTTTATGTGTTGCTAATAGTGCAGAAAAGAACAAAGGTAATAAGATGATATACGCCGATTGAGATTCTAGCTATCAAACTACTAACTGTCGCAAATACAAAAAGTAAAAAATGTAAGTCAAAGAAATAATTAATATGAATAAAGCCATTTACAACCGGCAATTTCATCATTTGTCTTCCATCCGTGGAAGCTTTACACTTTGATTTGTTTTCTGTTTTTTTTAAAGAATATATACTTTAAATTTTAAAATGCTCTAAAATTGATCGGCACAATCTTGTTTCGATCTACTGAATATAGATCATGTTGGTCTGTCAGTCTTATTATCAATTTTCTCCTATCTATATTAAATATCGTTATTTTTTAGGATCTTAATTCACTTATATCATAAAACAAAATTCAAATTCCTTTTTTATTAGGGACATAGCCAACCACAATATAGTTGAGCCAAAACTCTACTTTCACATAAAGGGAAGAATAATTCGACCATTATGTGAAACCCTATTTTTGCCATATATATTGTTCTGAGTAGTAAAAGTGATCAGTGTATAGCATAAAACACTTGATCTTTATAAAGAAATAGAAATCCTGAAAAGGTATTATAAGAGAAGTAAGTAAATAAAGAAAAGAACAAGTCGTTATACAAAAAAGGGAAAATAATAAATTACCCAAAGGTTGTATTCTGACAACCCACCAAAGATTGTTATTCCTTCAGATCCGATCTACTTATTATTTTTGCTAATAGTAATTATTCTAAACTATTGTCTTTTTTAAAAAATTAAGAAAGAATTAATTATCTTTTTCAAAATTTCCTTATTTACTACGCTATTAAAAGTCCAATAAAAAGTAAAAGGATTGGGTGATCGAAGAATCAACAAGACAATGTAGTCAAATAACTTTTATAATTAATATTTTCTTGAAAAGTTGGTTACCTAATTGCAAAAGGCTAATGTGAGGAGTAAATATTCTTAACATATTATATCTTTAATCAGAGGTCTTAGATTCGAGTCTTCCGAATGAAAATATTCTTGGTAAAAACGCTTCCACTTTAAATGGGCTCTATATATGTGTGCGTGAATTGTTCGATGGATCACTGAGTTCCAGATACCAAATATAATTGTTAAGAAAAAAAAAACCCAGAGGAAGTATCAAGTATCATTAGGGCTGTTCAAAATCGAACCGAAACCGTTAACCGAACCGATAGCCTATTGGCTTATTAGTATCGTATTATTGAGGTAACATATGGTGAACAGATTGAGATTTTATAATTAGCGGCTTAACGATTTTGGGGCAGATTACTCAATTTTCTTATCGGGTAAACAGTTAACTCGTTAAGAATTTTTATATTTACACTTCTACCCCTATATATATAAAGTACTACTGAAACCCTAAATGGCTAAATCCCTAATTTTTATTTTCTAATTCTCAATTGTCTGCAGCCACCAGAGACAGAGAAGTCGTCAGTCTTGTCTCTCTCTTGAACTGAAAACTAAGAAGTCGAAAAATCGAAATCTCAATGATTAATACATGTATGTCTGTATGAATAGTCTTGATGGTATTAAAAATTTGGTTAATACGTGTATGACAGTATGAGTAGTCTTGAAGACTCTTCAATTAAAAAATACCGTTTGGTTAGATCTTAGATGGTAATAAAAATTTGGTATTGATTTGAAACTGTTTGGTATTGATTAAATGATTGTTCAATAAATTTCTGTTTGGTTTGGCAAATAATGTCACGACCTGAAATTCCCACCTTCGGGACCGTGATGGCGCCTAACATTTCACTTGCTAGGCAAGCCAACGTTAGAATAATCTTAACTATTTTTAAATAAATTAAATTAAATGGAAGTCAATTACTGAAATAAAGTGCGGAAGACCATAACTACCGAATCATCAAAATACATCCCTGAATCTGGTGTCACAAGTGCACGAGCTACTAAAATAATACAAATAAAGGTCTGAATAAAATTCAAGTTGTTTGAAAGATAATACACAGCTTAGATAAGATAGAAGGGGACTTCAGAACTACGGACGCTATGCAGTTATACCTAAAGTCTCCTCTAGGTAGCTGAATCCGAGCAAGTCTATGGTACGCCGCTGGACCAACTCCAAAATCTGCACAAGAAGTGCAGAGTGTAGTATGAGTACAACTGACCCCATGTACTCCGTAAGTGTCGAGCCTAACCTCGACAAAGTAGTGACGAGGCTATGACAAGACACGTACGTAAATAACCTGTACAAGTATATACAAATACGAATCAACAATAGCACAATAAATAATAATTTATAAATTTGGGAGGAAACATGTGAAGAGGATGATATAATAATTTCAGTAAGAGAAGTGTCACGTAGCAGCCAATTAATTCATCAACAATAAAATGAGCCGCTGATAATATGAAAATGGAACGGCACTACCCTTCGTGCTTTTACTCTCATTCTTCCCATAAATTGATAAATAAATAATAATAATAATAATAATTGACACGGCATCACCCTTCGTGCTTTAACTCTCTTTGAAAATAGCACGTCATCACCAATCATGTTTTAACACTCTTCCTTACCATGAAAATAATAATATAAATTTGGAAGAGTATTTAAATGCGGGGATATATACTTATCAATCAATTCAATACCAGAATACCGGCCTCACCTTCCAAAATATTCAACAATAATTAAACTAGTAATAATCTCATGAAAAATGATCAAATAAACAGTAATAACTTAAGCAAGAATATCTTAATTAAATAGGCAATTATTCACAATAATCAAATTTTACCCGCATGCTTTGACTCAACCACAACGCATAAGTACTCGTCACCTCACATATACGTTGTACCCACATATTAAATCACGTAGCAAATAGACAAATAAGTCCTACTCCCTCAAGTCAAGGTTTACGACGACACTTACTTCGATTTGCAACCAACTCAAGATTCCAATAAACCTTTGCCTCGCGAATTGGTTTCTGAATGCCTCGAATCTAGTCACAAACAATTCAATATACTCAACACGATTATAAAAATCAATTCTATATGAAAATACTAAATTTCCCAATTCAAAGCCGAAATTTAACTCAAAAATCGCTTGTGGGGCCCACGTCTCGGAATCCGACAAAGTTACAAAATATGAACGCCCATTCAACCAAGAGTCCAACCATATAAATTTTACCAAATTTCGACGTCAACTCAACCTTCAAATCCCCAAATCTTATTTTCAAATCCCTAGGCCCAAATCCTCGAGTTTCACCTCAAAAACACGTAATCTAGTCGGAATAATCGATGATAATTCAATATTATTGACTAACAATGATCACAAGTGACTTACCTCAAGTTTTCCCATGAATTCTTTCTCAAAATTCACCCCAACTCGTACTTGAAATGTCCAAGAATGAGAAAAATCTCGGAACCTCTATGTTTTTAACACTGTCAGTGTTTCTGCATCTGCGATGCACTTGGCCGCATCAGTGGTCTCGTAGATGTAAGGGTGGAGGTCGCTTCTGCGGTCCAAGGCCCCTTTAGCCCAGGCCACATCTGCGACCATTGCGTCACTTCTGCGATGCGCCTTCCGCTTCTGCGAGCTCGCACCTACGGTCAAAAATCCACAGTTGCGATTACACTAGAAGGCCAAAATTTCAGATTTTCCTTTAGTCCAAATTTTGATCCGTTAAACATTCGAAATCCACCCGAGGCCCCCTGGACCTCAAACAAATACACCAACAAGTCCTAAAATATCATACGAACTTAGTTGAAACCTAAAATCACATCAAACAACGCTAAAATAACGAATCATACCCCAATTCAAACTTAAGGAACTTACGAATTTTTAACTTCTACATTCGATGCCAAAACCTATCAAATCAAGTCTGATTGACCTCAAATTTCGTACACAAGTCATAAATGACATAATGGACCTATAAAAAATTTCAGAACTGGATTCCAACACCAATATCAATAGAAGTCAATTTGTGGTCAAACTCTGAAATATATAAGCTTTCCACCATCCAATTTTCAACAAATGGTGATAACTCAAGCTAGGGACCTCCAAATTAAATTTCGGACATACGCCCAAGTCCCAAATCACAATACGGACCTACTGAAATTGTCAAAGCACCGATCCGGATCCGTTTGCTCCAAACATTGACCGAAGTCAACACAAATAAGTTTTGAAGCACTATTGATCTCCGCCAAACCCACACCACAATTAAGTAGTGAGACGGTCGATGCAATAATAAACCCAACGAAGGTTGGGATCAAATCCACAGGGAGTTAGAATATGGGATTAGGTGTATATCTAAGTTAATTGCAAGTTTTGGCTCCAACACTTTCACAAACTTGATTGGTGTTCTACTTCTACTTTACTCTATTCTTTGCAAGTATAAATCTAAGGACAATATTTTTGGTTTTGAGTTTTACAAATGATTAAAAGAGACTAGGGTCGTGACTTATACCTAGGTGGTTATCTAATGGGTTGTAAACTCTAGGAAAAATTTGATTAGTTGGGGTTGTGATGTAGCAATCACATCCGGGTACTCTCTCTATACCTTTTGGTAGTTTGAGTGATTTTTTCCAATTTGGCTTTCTCAAGCCCAATTGGGTATTTGCACAATACAAGTGATATTAGCTCAAGTCGGGTATTACTATCTCTAGGTTTAACCCTTTAATTGGGGCTATCAATTTTTTGAGTTCACCCCAATTTCTTGTTAGCCAAATTTTCCTAGACTTAGTCTCTCTTTCTCAAGTAAAGGCTAAGTCAAATAGGCACGAATCAATATTTGCAACCATTGATTTTAGGGTTCAATCATGAACAAGGCTAAATATCACTAACCCAATAAAAAATAAGCCCTAAATTAAACACCCATCAAATACCCACACTAGGGTTGGGTCACAACCCTAGCTAAAGATTTAGCTACTTATGAAAAGTACAGAAATCAAAGAAAAAATTAAGATAGAATGTATATTAATTGATTAGGGAAAGGAAATCTAATTTATAGATGTTAATCTAGTACAAAAGTCCTCAAAATAGCAAAGAAAATATCTTAGGTGCTCTTCTCCAACGTCACTTCACCTAAAAATGATAAAAAGTTCTATTTATACTAAGCTGAAAATAACTGACAAAATTGCCCCTGCGAAGGTTGTGCGGCCGCATAATTCTGGTGCGGTCTGCACATTGAGCTTCTACGACTGCACAATTATTGTGCGGTCCGCATTCTTGGAATATTTGGGCTTGGAACTTCGGGGCTTTTGCGGTCCGCATAAAAATGAGTATGGTCGCGCTTCTGATTGTGCGACTGCATAAAAATGATGCGGTCCGCACTCCTTGATTTTGAACTTGAATCCAACTCTCTGATTCTTCACTCCTGTGGACCGCATAATAGTGAGTGCGGCCGCACTTGATATTCTGCGGCCGCACAATTGTGGTGCGGTCTGCACCCCTTCAGCTTGCCCAAATACCATTCTCTGAATCTCCTCTCTGCGGCCGCACTACTGGCCTTTTTGCCCTGTTTTGGTTCTTGTTCACTTTTGACTCCTTTATGAGTTGATTTTGACTTCTTTGGCTCATATCCTAATATTCCTGCAAGTAAGCACATTTTGTTAGTTTCCGAGAATGCCTTTAAGCATTTTTGAGCTAAATCGCAAGTAAAAGAGAGCAAATAATCGGTCAAAATTCCTACTTATCAACTCTCCCAAACTTAAGCTTTTTCTTATCCTCAAGAAAATAATGCAATTCGCACCTCTACTAGAAAAAGAGATATTTCAGCTGGCTTAAGGTGAATCAATCACACATCAATTGGGACCAACAATTACCCACAACACATGAATTATCAACAATGCAATGGTTTAACTTTTTGAGTACAATAGTTCTAATGTGACACTAGAGCATCAAGAGTTGACTCTATTCATTAAGGAAACTCACTCTTTCACATAGGTCATTGTGGATCCAAACTCCTACTCCTGTACTCTCCATTATCACATCTCACTTTAGAATGCAACACTCGATACAAGGATTGTGAAAAGTTCGCTCATTTCTCTCAAACAAATGCCATAAGTCCGGCTCTAAGTACCATAAGTTTTCCCCTCTTGTAAATCAACACTAATGTAAGCTCACTCAACTTGAAATCATGTAGGGCTTTTGCTGGATGTAATGAAGGCTTTTGGGCCAAGGTAGGACTTGTTGGAATAGAATGGTTTCATCTTTCCTTAAGCACTCCATTTTCTCTTTTCGGCTCATACTTTCTCGACTCTTTGAGTCATTTTCTTCTTCCTCGGGGGAACTTAGAGAAATGTAACGTCACTCTTTCTTGATCATGACATTCATTTTTCTCCTTTTCTATTTACTTCAGCCTTTTATCCCTACTTTCTTTTGAATTCCCTTCAACTCTTCATTTTATTCACTTTCTTTTTGGCATTTTTATTTTTATTTTATTTTTCATTTCTTTCTCTTCTTTGTACCTTTTATCACTTTAAACTCCTCGTCTCTCCCCCAAACTTTGTTTTTGCCCATTGTTTCTCAAGAATGCTAGAGAAAGATCGGGTGCTAAGAGAGGGTCACTACAAAACGGATAAAGGCTTGTAATGTGGTTATTGAAAGAAAAGGGCTTAGGCTCAAAGGGGTTGACTAGGGTTATTACATTGGTAGGCTATGGAAGATTTCAATTCAAATTGGATCAAAGAAAGCCTACAATCATTTCTCAATCCAAGCTACATTTAGAATTTCGCCTAGAAAAACACTCGGGGCAAATTCTAGACTATTGGCACCTGAACTTGGACTTGCAATTCAATACCGCACCTCTCACACTGCTGGATTGCTAAAGAGAATGGAGTCCAGGGCCCACAACAACCCTAGCTAAGATTGAGAATCACAAATGGCTCGATTGAACCACTCGATGACTGTTTGAGTCAACACAAGAGTCTAAAGGTCACAACTAGAGCTATTTTATGCCAACAACTTTGTTTTTAACCATAAGGTCAGAGGTAAATGTATTGGTACCAAGTGAAGCATGCTCGAGACACTTTTATTCATTACTACTATATTTTGTCAAAACATAAAAGAAAATGGACTCAATCCCTTAAGAAGGTTGTCATGCCATCCATCGTTGGGAAGAGCTACCCGGTTCACACAAAATCCACCTTTGGAAAGAACCATGGCATTAAGAAAACCAAAGGCTTATTGTTCACTCAAAACGTAAAAAAGAAGCTAAAAAATTAAAAAGAAGCTACTAAAGTAAATAAGAAGTTATACTACTAAGGAAAAACAAACTAAAGAAGCTTTGAAGTAAACTACGGGAAGCAAGATAAATGAATATACAAACCGAAGTCAAATGAATATATACATAAGGGAAATGAATATCTACATCAAATGGGGAGAATATATACATACCAAAGGGAAAATAAGAATGAAAGAAAAATAGTATCAGAGTTATTACATGCCAAATGTCAAATGTTAATTAATCAAAATAGACCACCCCCAAATGATTAATAAGCATTGTCCTCAATGCTTAACAAAAATAAGAATAGGGAAGGGGTAGAGAGTTAAGAGAACTCCCTATGTGGTCTCAGTTTGTTTAGGCATGGAAATAACCCTAGTCAAAAGAATAAAATTAAGGAAAAATCTAAAGAATAAATTAGCATACTAGTAATGAAGATGCAGGTGAGATTCAACACTGATGAAATGAGGAGAGATTGAAAACAATGAGGATATGCACTATGCTAGCTTAGCTTCAGGTTTCAAAAGAGCGTAAAGTGTAAAAAACTGAGGGAGGCCCTATTTATACTTTTACCAGTCGGGCCCACAATTTTACCTGTAGTGCGGCCGCACAATTTTGAGTGTGGTCCGCACTCATTACCTGCCCTTGTGAAGAATTGTTGTGGATCGCACAACAATGAGTGCGACCGCAGAATTGGTGCGGACTGCACAAAAATGGGTGCGGCCGCATTTTGTTAAGGATTTTTTCCAGGCCAAACTTCAGAGACCATGTATTTTTCATCACCCAATTGTGCAACCGCACACAAAATTGTGCGGCTGTAGAGTGGCAGTGTGCTCCGCATAATTCTAGTGCGGTCCGCTCTTTTGTGACAATTAGCCAAATTTTTCATGCTCAATTCCTGCAATGCACACCCATTCCTGCATACACTTCAAAACTAGTTAGTACAAAACAAAGCCTATCTAATCTAAAGAAGAAACACAAGAAAAAGAAAAAGACACATGGGTTGCCTCCCAAGAAGCGTTTGATTTAACGTCATGGCACGACATATGTTGCCATCAATCACTTGAAATGGAGCAATGCCACAATGTGGCTATCATCAACCTTGCCAAGATAATATTTAACCCAGTGCCCGTTGACTCTAAACACCTCATCATTCTTATTTTTCAAATCTAGAGCACCAAAGGGTGTCACGTGTACAACTTCAAATGGGCCACTCCACTTTGATTTCAGCTTTCCCGGAAACATCCGCAACCGAGAGATGAACAAAAGCACAAGATCACCTTCTTTGAATTCTTTGTTCCGGATATACTTGTCATGGAGGTACTTCATCTTGTCCTTATACAAGGACGAACTGGAGTATGCATGGAACCGAAACTCATCAAGTTCATTCAATTGCTCTACCCTAAGATTTGCAGTTACATCCCACTCAAGATTAAGATTCTTCAATGCCCACATAGCCTATGCTCAAGTTCCACCGGAAGGTGACAAACTTTTCCGAACACTAACCGATACAGAGACATACCAATTGGTGTTTTGTAAGTTGTTCTATAAGCCCAAAGAGCATCGTCAAGTTTCTTCGACCAATCTGTCTGGTTGGCATTCACAGTCTTTGACAGAATACTCTTGATCTTCCGATTGGAGACTTTAACCTGTCCACTTGCTTGAGGATGATAGGGGTCGACACTTTACGAGTGACACCATACTTGGAGAGTAAAGTATCAAAAGCGTTGTTGCAAAAGTGTGATCCCCCATCACTAATGATGGCCCTTGGAGTACCAAACCTTGTAAATATGTTCTTCTTCAAGAAAGCTACCACACTTCGAGCTTCATTGTTGGGCAAATCCACAACTTCAACCCATTTGGACCCATAATCCACAGCTACCAATATATAGGTGTTCCCACATGAGCTCACAAACGGACCCATAAAATCAATGCCCCAAACATCAAAAATATCAATCTCTAGGATGGTGGTGAGAGGTATCTCATTTTTTTTGGAGATCCCACCGGCCCTTTGGCATTCATCACAACTCTTAACGAGATCTCTAGCGTGCTTGTAAAGGGTAGGCCAATAGAATCCATAGCTTAGCACCTTTGTAGTAGTTCTCGCTCCACCATGGTGACCACCATATGGAGAAGAGTGGCAAGCTCCAATAATACCCAATTGTTATTCTTCTGGTACACATCTTCGGATAACACCATCAATACAAATTTTGAAGAGATATGGCTCATCCCAATAGAAGTCCAGGCAGTCCCGTTTGAGCTTCTTCCTTTGGTTTGAAGAGAACTCATTCATAACAATACTACTCATAAGATAGTTGGGCACATCGGCAAGACACGACATCTCAGTCATAGAAATGGAAAGGAGTTGTTTGTCAGGAAATGAATCATTGATCTCAAGGCCATCATGTGGCCGCCCCTCCTCCTCCAATCGGGACAAGTGGTCTGCCACTTGATTCTCACTACCCTTGCGGTCTTAAATCTCTAGATCAAACTCTTGTAATAGAAGCACCCACCGCATCAACCTTGCCTTAGAGTCGTTTTTGCTCATAAAATAATGAAGTGCCGCATGGTTGGTGTGAACAATTACCTTTGTACCCATTAGATACGGAAGGAACTTCTCCATAGCAAAGACAATGGCTAGGAGTTCTTTCTTGATCACCGTATAGTTGACTTGGGCCTAGTTCATGGTCTTGCTAGCATAGTAGACCGGATGAAAGATATTGTTAATTCGTTGCCCCAATACCGCTCCAACCGCCACATCGCTTGCATCACATATAAGCTCAAATAGTAAGCTCCAATTTGGCACGGTGATAATAGGAGTGGTAGTCAACTTATACTTAAGTAGCTCAAATGCCTTCATACAATCTCCATTGAAAAGGAACTTGGCATCTTTCTCCAAGAGTTTGCACAAGGGGTTTACCACCTTAGAAAAGTCCTTGATGAATTGGCGGTAAAACCCTGCATGACCTTGAAATCTCCTCACTCCCTTTACGGAAGTAGGGGGATGGAGTTTGGATATCACTTCAATTTTTGCTTTATCAGCCTCAATACTATTCTTGGAAATCTTGTGACCGAGGACAATGCCCTCCTCGACCATAAAGGGACACTTCTCCCAATTCAACACCAAGTTAGTTTTCTCACAATGTGCCAATACCTTATCCAAGCACTCTTCAAAATAATTCCGCACGACAGAAAAATCATCCATGAAAACCTCGAGAAAGTCCTCCACCATATCGGTGAAGATGACCATCATGCACCGTTGAAAAGTTTCTGGTGCATTGCATAACGCGAATGACATCCGCAATAATACAGAAGTGCCATAGGGACAAGTGAAAGTGGTCTTCTCTTGGTCTTCAGGAGCAATAAGAATCTGGTTATACTCGAAATATCCATCAAGGAAGCAATAATAAGCACGTCCGGCCAACCTATCCAACATTTGATCAAGAAATGGAAATGAAAAATGGTCTTTCCAAGTAACTTTATTGAGCTTCCTATAATCCATGCACACTCTCCACCCGGTGACAGTTCTTGTGGGGATCAATTCATTTTTGTCATTTGTTATCACAGGCATGCCCCCTTTCTTTGAGACACATTGCACTGGCGAGGTCCACGAACTATCATAAATGGGGTAAACAACCCTGACATCCAACCACTTGATGATCTCTTTACTTACTACCTCTTGCATGGACTCATTCAATCATATTTGATGTTCCACGGAGGGTTTGGCATCCTCCTCCAAAATGATTTATGCATGCAAAAGGCGGGGTTTGTACCCCGAATATCCGCCAATGTCCAACCTATTGCTTTTTTCCTCTTTGGAGCACCGCAAGGGTGGAATCTACCTGCAAGTTAGTTAAGCACGAGGAAAGAATAATAGGTAAAGTGAAACAAGGGCCTAGAAACTCATACCTGAGGTGTGAAGGCAAAGTCTTCAACTCCAAGGTGGGAGGCTCCTCGATTGAGGGCTTTGTTGGTGGAGTCTTCCAGTTTTCGAGATCCAAGGAATGTTTTAGGGGCTCATAAGTATATGATCCTATTCCTTGCAAAGCATTGACACAATCTACAAAGCCTTCCTTCTCATCCTCATCATGATTCAAAAACACAGCTTCCAAGGTATCTTCAACATTTATCACAACACTTGTGTCATTAACAATTACTTCGGTCACAAGATCCACGAACGAACACACTTCGTTGCTATTTGGCTGCCTCATTAATTTACAAACATAGAACACCACGTTTTCATCTCCCACCTGGAAGGTGAGCTCGACGTCTTCCACATCAACTAAGGCTTTCCCTGTAGCAAGGAAAGGTCTCCCCAAAATTATTGGCACCTCGTAGTCAACCTCACAGTTAAGTATCACAAAATCTGCGGGAAGGATGAACTTGTCGACCCGAACTAACACATCATCAATTATCCCCAATGGCCTTTTCATTGTCCGATCGGCCATTTGCAACTTCATGGATGTGGGTCTTGGTTTCCCTATTCCTAACATTTTGAACAGAGAATAGGGCATCAAGTTAATGCTTGCCCTCAAGTCGCATAAAGCTTTGGCGAAATCGGCACTCGCAATAGTGCATGGGATTGTGAAAGCACCGGGGTTTTCCAACTTTGGAGCCATGGAGTGTACAATAGCACTCACTTGATGTGTCATTTTGATCATTTCACAGTTCATTGATCTCTTCTTTGTTACCAAATCCTTTATGAACTTGAAATATCTCGGCATTTGTTCTAAGGCTTCAACAAACGGCACATTTATGGACAAACTTTTCATCATATCAATGAATTTATTGAATTGATTCTCATTGTGTTTCTTTGCAAGTCTTTGAGGGTATGGAGGAGGAGGCCTTGGCATTGGTGCCTTAGCCTTTGGGACTACCGGCTACGGCATGTCAATCACGTGCTCCCTAGACGGGTTCACTTCTTCTTGCGTCTCCTCCACATTTTCATCAATAACAATCCTCGCTTCTTCATGAGCTTGAACATCATTGCTTGGCTCATCATCATCTTGCACCAACACATCATCACCCACATGTCTTCTTTGGTTTGAGGTACTAGCAACTCCACCTCTCCCACTTCTTGTTGTCACAGCCATTGCATGTCCCGTATTCCCACCTTTCGGGTTCACCACCGTATCACTAGGTAGCGCCCCCTTTGGGCGAGTATTTAAAGCTTGAGAAATTTGGCCAAGTTGAACCTCCAAATTGTGGATAAAAGTGTTGTGGGAGGCTAATTGGGCATCGGAGTCGGCGTTTTTCTCTATCATTTGCTTAAACATATTTTCAATCCGTCCCATTTCACTATTGGAAGAAATAGGACCTTGCGACGGATAAGGAGGCGGGTTGTTTGGTTGTTGATACATTGGGGGACTCTGAAAGCCCGACCCCCGATTTCCTTGATTGCTATTGTTCCAACCCCTTTGATTATTGTTGCCTCCCCAATTGCATTGATTGTTGCCACCCCAATTACCTTGATTATTTCCTCCTTAATTGCCTTGATTACCTTGATTACCCCAATTGCTTTGATTATTGTTATTGCCACCACTCTAATTTCCTTGGTGGCCTTAGTTGTTCCAATTTCCTTGGTTTCCTTGTGATCTCCATTGTTGTTGTTTTGGAGCATTGCCTCTTTGACCTTGATAATTGTTGACATATTGAACCTCTTCATCTTTCTCATCATATGAATCATCTTGATTATACCCACTATTACTTTGCTCAAATTGTTCCGGATGGTTTTGTACTTGTTGACCTCGTTTTCGTCTCTTGTTTACCATTATGTTCACCCCTTCTATAACATTCACCTATTTCGGCCCTTGAACCTGTTAAAGTTGAGCCTTGGTCAATTGGTTCATGATGGTTGTCAACTCCGTAATAGCTTGCCAATGATCATGTAGCTCCTTGTGTAGGTGAATAACATTTGGGTCACCCTGAGGAACATTGGCTCTACTTTGCCACACCGAAGAGGTGTCCGCCATCTCATCCAAGATTTCACAAGCTTCAGAATAAGGCGTGTTCATGAAGTTACCCCCAGCAAGTTGATTTACCACACACTGATTCGTTGTGTTGATCCCCTGGTAGAAGGTCTGTTGGATCATGGCCTCGATCATATCATTGTTCGGGCATTCTTTGACCATGGTATGATATCTTTTCCAAATCTAGTGCAATGGCTCATTAGGCTCTTATTTGAAAGCTAGAATTTCATCCCTTAGTGTAGCCATGTGCCCTGGAGAGAAGAATTTGGCAATGAACTTCTCGTCCAACTCATCCCAAGTGTGGATGGAATGATTGGGCAATCTCTCCAACCAGTCCAAAGCCTTTCCCCGTAGAGAAAAGGGAAACAACCTTAACCGCAGTGCATCCTCGGAGACATTTGTTTTCTTGCTCCCCCAATAAGTATCGACGAAACCCTTGAGATACTTGTAGTCATTTTGGCGTAGAGCTCCGATGAAGAAACCCTACTGCTCAAGCACTGTAAGCATCACATTGGTTATTTGGAAGTTGCCCGCACTAATCCGGGGCGGGACTATTGCACTTGCATAGCCCTTATTCGGCAACACCCGGTGCGATGCTCTTGGTGGAGGTGGGCGAGGGTTTGGGACATTATCATGAGGCGGTCGGCCTCGCCTGTTTACTTGAGGCTCGGGATGAACCTCATCCACTTAATCATTATCTACCTCCTCCCCCAATGGTAAATTTCCGAGGGGCTCGTTGTTAAGGGCCATTTCGTACCTAAAAGCAATTCACAAACAAAATTAGTGACTCGGAAGGAAAGAAAGACAAAACACACAAATACCTAGATATATAGCTAAATACGTTTAACTCCCCGGCAACGGCGCCAAATATTGATCTCCGCCAAACCCACACCACATTTAAGTAGTGAGGCGGTCGATGCAATAATAAACCCAACGAAGGCCGGGATCAAATCCACAGGGAGTTAGAATATGAGATTAGGTGTATATCTAAGTTAATTGCAAGTTTTGGCTCCAATTACACTTTCACAAACTTGATTGGTGTTTTACTTCTACTTTACTCTATTGTTTGGAATATAAAACTAAGGACAATATTTTTGGTTTTGAATTTTTCAAATGATTAAAAGGGACTAGGGTCTTGACTTCTACCTAGGTGGTTATCTAATGGGTTATAAACTCCAGGGAAAATTTGATTAGTTGGAGTCGTGATGTAGCAATCACATCCGGGTACTCTCTCTATACCTCTTGGTAGTTTGAGTGATTTTGCCCAATTTGGCTTTCTCAAGCCCAATTGGGTATTTGCACAATATAAGTGATATTAGCTAAAGTCGGGTATTACTATCTCTAGGTTTAACCCTTTAATTGGGGCTATCAATTTTTTGAGTTCACCCCATTTTCTTGTTAGCCAAGTTTTCCTAGACTTAGTCTCTCTTTCTCAAGTAAAGGCTAAGTCAAATAGGCACGAATCAATATTTGCAACCATTGATTCTAGGGTTCAATCATGAACAAGGCTAAATATCACTAACCCAATAAAAAATAAGCCCTAAATTAAACACCCATAAAATACCCACACTAGGGTTGTGTCACAAACCTAGCTAAAGATTTAGCTACTCCTGAAAAGTACAAAAAACAAAGAAGAAATTAAGATAGAATGCATATTAATTGATTAAGGAAAGAAACTCTAATGTATAGATGTTAATCTAGTACAAAAATCCTCAAAATATCAAAGAAAACGGCTCAGGTGCTCTTCTCCAACGTCACTTCACCTAAAAATGACAAAACGTTCTATTTATACTAAGCTGAAAATATCTGACAAAATTACCCCTGCGGAGGTTATGCGACCGTATAATTCTGGTGCGGTCTGCACATTGAGCTTCTGCGGCCGCACAATTATTGTGCGGTCCGCATTCTTCGAATATTTGGGCTTGGATCCTCGGGGCTTCTGTGGTCTGCATAAAAACGAGTGCGGCCGCGCTTCTGATTGTGTGACGGCATAAAAATTATGCGGTCCGCACTCCTTGATTTTGAACTTGAATCAAATTCTCTAATTCTTCACTCCTGTGGACCGTATAATAGTGAGTGCAGCCGCACTTGATATTTTACGGCCGCATAATTTTGGTACGGTTCACACTCCTTCAGCTTGCCCAAATACCATTCTCTGAATCTCCTCTCTGCGGCCGCACTAGAATTGTGCGGTCCGCACTGCTGGCCTTTTTGCCCTCTTTTGGTTCTTGTTCACTTTTGACTCCTTTATGAGTTGATTTTGACTTCTTTGGCTCATATCCCAATATTCCTGCAAGTAAGCACATTTTGTTAGTTTTCGGGAATGCCTTTAAGCATTTTTGAGCTAACTCGCAAGTAAAAGAGAGCAAATAATCGGTCAAAATCCATACTTATCAACTATTTCATATTTTAATCAATTTTTCACATAAAAACTTTCTGAAATATTTACGGACTGCCCACGCAAGTCGAGGAAAGCTGAAGGGTGCTATTTGAGGTTTAAGAACACAGAAATAATTATTAAATTTAAAGATGACCTATCGGGTCATCACATTCTTCATCTCTAAAACAAACGTTCGTCCTCGAACGAAACTAAAAAATTACCTGAGGTGGTGAAAAGGTGTGGATATCTACTCCGCATGTCCGACTCGGACTCCCAGGTAGATGCTTCTACCGGCTAACCTCTCCATTGTACTTGAACTGATGGATAACTGTTTGACCTTAACTGTCGGACCTGCCGGGCTAGAATAGCTACCGGCGCCTCCTCATAAGTCAAATCCTTGTCCAATTGGACTGAGATGAAATCTAACACATGGGACGGATCACCATGATATTTCCAGAGCATAGACACATGGAACACCGGGTGAACTGCTGATAAACTAGGTGGTAGTGCAAGCATGTAGGCTACTTCACCCACTGTTTCAAGAATTTCAAAGGGTCTGATATACCTAGGACTCAACTTGCCCTTCTTTCCGAACTTCATTACTGTCACGCCCCAAAATCGAGGAGCGCGACCAGCGCTCAACCGAGTGAACCCGACTGAGCAAGCTAGTTAGATTTCATTCTACCCAAATTCATTCGTGAATAAAGAGGAGATGTACTCTGTTAATCAAATACTGAAGAGATTTCATTAACCGCTTCCATTTCATTCCCATTAACAACATCATTCAATATTTCAAAAATAGTACGAGTTTATAGATTTAATGAAAAACATGTTGCCAAATACCAACAATTCTAATCCAATTCCCAACATCAAATACCACCCACAACCTGTCTACGGAGCCTCTAAGTACAACTGAAGAGTAATATGAAAATGCCGGCAACAAGGCCCTGGCTATACCTCAACCACAAAGTACATGAGAAACAAAAGATACATGACCCCAAAATGAAGTGGGGCTCACCAAATCAACTGAAAGGAGTGTACTGCTATCACTGATCAATGCCGCCTGCTGTAGAACCACCTGCATCCATTAAAGATGCAGCGCCCCCGGCAAAAGGGATGTTAGTACTATCGAATAGCACTAGTATGTATAGCTAGAAATCCTCTTTCTAAATAGAATACCCATATGATCTATACGCGGAACACATAATATAATGTAATTGAAACAACCTGTACAAACAAGGACAACAAAAGTGGCACCTATTGTTTGCATTAATAATGTGTCTTATTAGACCGTCCTTAGTGTTCACATATCATATTATACACTTATGCGTTTCATAGATCGTCCATAGTGTTTATTCATACGGTACATCTATACCTCTTATACACAATGCACCTATGTGTTTCATAGACCGTCCACATGATTTCATATCACAATGGATTTCATAACATAATGTACCTATGCGTTCATAGACCGTCCACATAATTTCATATCACAATGTACATATGCATTCATAGACCATCCACAGGATTTCATAACACAATGTACCTATGCGTTTCATAGACCGTCCACAGGATTTCATAACACAATGTACATATGCATTTCATAGATCGTCCACAAGATTTCATAACACAATGTACCTATGCGTTTTATAAACCGTCCACAGGATTTCATAACACAATATACCTATGCGTTTCATAGACCGTCCATAGGGTTTCATAACACAATATACCTATGCGTTTCATAGACCATCCATAGGGTTTCATAACACATTGGAAACAAAAGTACAAATACGTACATCTCATAACCTTTCACACCACATATCACCCAATCCGTACTTTCAACTTACAACATTATTATTTCATTGGCTCTCTTGGCCATACATATGATTCTTTATTCATGGCGCAAGGGCCGTATTTCATATTCCACACTTTCATTTCTTCCCTTTCATAGATCATCATCATAATTATCAACAAGTAGAATATTCCGGAAATCACAACTTTAAATTCATTAGTAATGAAGGCTTTAAACACAATTGATTTCTTTCCAATAAATGGAGTGAAATGATTGGCAATCGAAGTACAAGTTAAAATCATACACAATTTCTACTCACGAATATGTAAGAATGCAAAACACATTAAAAATTACTTACAAAGCATAGCATTAGCTAAAACAGCCACATATGGGCATCACTTGAGTTCATAAACTTTTAGCCGATTATATTGTCGAAGTCAATTTTGGAATAGTTGAGTCAAAGCTCAGTTCATAATCTTTCTCACGTTATTTCATTTCATTAGCACCATTGGTCACAAGTATAACTTTCACTATTGGCACGTTGGCCACACTTTATATTCCCAATTTACTGATTTCACTTCCAACCATCTTTATAGGTTATCAACAATAAAACATTCCCAATCAAGACTTTAGGTACACATATGAGCAATTAAGAGTCTTAAGAATATTGAGATTTTCTCACACAATTTGGCATACTAGCTTTCATTTGAAATACGATTCAAGCTACCACAATTTAATACGCAGCCCATACTTTGAAACTCACGGAAACATTATGGAATTCAATTCCAATAGAGAAAGTTTAGCCAACATACCTCAATTGAGCTTTCCTTAAATTACTACAACGTTCCGGAAATTCTAGTAATCCCAATCTATTTGAGACATAACAAAATTAAACCATAATTAGGAAGATATTCATGGTCTCAGCTCATTTGAGCATTTTATCAAACACTAAGTGTGGATTAAGGTTCAAGGTCCTTTTATAGAGGATTCCATCATCTCACAACCCAATCTTTATCAGTTTAGCTCAACAATCTTTCTACACCCTTTGATCATCCCACCACATTGGCCTTTCTGGGGTGATACAAAAATGGTGATATCATAGTCTTTCAACAGCTCCAACCATCTCCTCTATCTCAAATTGAGATCTTTTTGTTTGAACAGATACTATAGGCTACGATGGTTGGTAAATACCTCACACGAGACACCGTAAAGGTAATGCCTCCAAATTTTCAGTGCATGAACAATGGATGCCAATTCTAAGTCATAAACGGGATAATTCTTCCCGTGAACTTTCAACTGTCATGACGCATATGCAATCACCCTGCCATCTTGCATCAATACTATACCAAGCCCAACGCGATATGCATCACAATACACCGTATAAGATCCTGAACCCGTGGGTAATACCAATACTGGTGCCGTAGTCAGTGCAATCTTGAGCTTCTGAAAGCTCGACTCACACTCCTCTAACCATCTAAATGGGGCACCCTTCTGGGTCAATTTGGTCAGTAGGGATGCTATGGATGAAAAACCCTCCATAAACTGGCGATAATAACTTGCCAAACCCAGGAAACTTCGGATTTCTGTAGCTGAAGAAGGTCTAGGCCAATTCTAAACTGCCTCAATCTTCTTAGGATCCACTTTTATGCCTTCAGCCGATACTACATGCCCCAAAAAGGCAACTGAGTCTAACCAAAATTCACATTTTGAGAATTTGGCATATAACTGATTATTTTTCAAAGTCTGAAGCACAATTCGAAGATGTTGCTTATGCTCCTCTCGACTGCTGGAGTAAATCAAGATATCATCAACGAATACAACCACAAAAGAATCCAGATACGGTTTGAATACCCGGTTCATTAAATCCATAAATGTTGTTGGGGTATTTGTTAGCCCAAATGACATCACTAGGAATTCGTAATGCCCATACCGAGTCTAAAAAGCTGTCTTACGCACATCGGATGCCCTAATCTTTAACTGATGATAACCAGACCTCACATCGATCTTTGAAAAATACCTTGGCACCCTGAAGCTGATCGAATAAGTCCTCAATTCTCGGCAAACTGATACTTGTTCTTGATAGTGACCTTGTTCAATTGTCGATAATCTATACACATTCTCATCGACCCATCTTTATTCTTCACGAATAACACGGGCGCACCCCAGGGCGGGACACTAGGTCTAACAAAGCCCTTATCAAGCAATTCTTGTAATTATTCTTTTAATTCGTTCAACTCCGTGCGGGGCCATATGGTATGGTGGAATAGAAATAGGCTGGGTTCCTGGAGAAAAATCAATACAGAAGTCAATATCTCTATCACTCTAATTGATAGAGATATGGCTAAGGTCACCGTTTTGACGTGACAATCCAATAGAGCATGATAAGGTGACAGCCAATCCATTCCCAATATAACATCAAAATCTACCATATCAAGAAGTAGGAGATCCACGCTGGTCTCAAGATTCCCAATAGTAACCACACACGAATGATAGACATGATCTACCACAATAGAATCTCCCACCAGTGTGGACACACACATAGAAGTACTTAGAGAATCACGAGGCACAACTAGATATGAAACAAAATAGGAGGACAGATAGGAATAAGTAGATCCTGGATCAAATAGAACTGAAGCATCTCTATGAAAAATTGGAGCAATACCTGTGATCACGGCATCGGAAGACTCGGCCTCAGGCCTAGTTGGAAAATCATAAAATCGGGGTTGGGCCCCACCACTCTGAACCGCATCCCTGGGACGGCCTCTAACTGGCTGGCTTCCACCTCTAACGACCTGACCTCCATGTCTAGGTGTCTGACCCCTACCCATAGCTGGCTGGGCGGGTGGCGGAACAGCTGGTGCTGGAATCATAGCACGAGAACCCTGCTACTGTATGCTGCCCTGAGACCTGGGGCAAAATCTAGCAATGTACCTCAGATCACCACAAGTATAACAGGATCTCGGCTATTGTGACTGCTGACCCTGGAACTGGCCATGTCGACCTTGATAACCACCCTGATAACTTCGGATCGGAGGTGCACTAATAGGAGCTGGTGGTGCACTGTAAGCTAGCTGGTTGGAATGAGGCATATGAGGGCCGGGACCACCTGAATCACTGTGGGATGCCTGGAACATTGAATGAAAAGGCCTGCGAGGATGGCCTCTACCAAAATTACCCCTACCTCCAGACGAGGCACCACTGAACCCACCGAACTGACAAGGCCTCTTATCAGACCCCTGCCCTATCTCTTATGCAAGAACCATCTCGATCCTCCTAGAAACATTAGCAGCCGCCTGAAAGGGAATCTCACTTCCGGTCCTATCTGAAGCCTGATAGGGTGAGTGAGTCCATCAATAAACCTCATCACTCTCTCTCCCTCAGCAGGAAGTAAAAGGAGAGCATGACGGGCTAGATCCACAAAACAGGTCTCGTACAGTAACAGTCATACTGCCCTACTGGAGACGCTCAAATTTCCTGCGGTAATCCTCTCTCAAGGTGATAGGGAGGAATTTCTCTAGAAATAGCCGTGAGAACTGCTACCAAGTCAGTGCAGGCGACCTAATTGGTCTGGTCAACATAAAATCTCTCCACCACCTCTTGGCGGAACCCGTCATTTGAAATACAACAAAATCGACCCCACTGGTCTCAACTATACCCATGTTCTGCAACACCTCATGGCAGCGGTCAAGATAATCATGTAGGTCCTCAGAAAGTGTACCACTCAAGTGAACTGGAAAAATCTTAGTAAACTTGTCCAACCTCAATAAAGCCTCAGAAGACATGGCGGGCCTTTCACCGGCCTGTGCCGCAACAGCTGGCTGGACTACCCCAACTGGTGGGGCTGCTGGAGTCTGATACTGGGGAGCCATATACTCCGGAGCGGGAGTAGTGGGAGTCTGTGCTCCTCCTCCAGCCTGTGAGATGGCTGGTGCCACTGGAAATGTAACATTCTGGGCCACGCCCTCCATAAGACTCACCAAACAGACTAGAGCGTCCTGAAGCACTAGAGTAGTTATGAATCCTTCCGGGACCTGAACTGGTCCAACTGGTACAGTCTGAACTGGAACCTCTTCTACCTCTGGCACGACCTCGGCCTCAGCCTCTACCCCTGGTCATAGTTGCCACCGGGGGTTCTGGTCCTTGTCCGTCGGTAGATATATTACATGTTCTCACCATCTGCGAGAGAATAAGAACACAATGGTTCAATCATTGGTGATAGAATTAGAATCGCACGACAGAATAAGAAAGAAGTGATATTGTTCCTAAACTTCATAGCCTCTGAAAGATAAGTACAGACGTCTCTGTACCGATCTTTTAGACTCTACAAAGCTTGCTCGTGACTCGTGAGATCTAAGTAACCTAGTGCTCTGATACCAACTTGTCACGACCCGAAAATCCCACCTTCGTGACCGTGATGACGCCTAACATTTTACTTGCTAGGCAAGACAACATTAGAATAATCTTAACCATTTTTAAACAAATTAAATTAAACGGAAGTCAATTACTGAAATAAAGTGCGGAAGACCATAACTACCGAATCTGGTGTCACAAGTGCACAAGCTACTAGAATAATACAAATAAAGGTTTGAATAAAATTCAAGTTGTTTGAAAGATAATACACAGCTAAGATAAGATAGAAGGGAACTTCAGAACTGCGGATGCTGTGCAGTTATACCTTAAGTCTCCTCTAGGTAGCTGAATCCGAGCAAGTCTATAGTACGCCGCTGGGACCAACTCCAAAATCTGCACAAGAAGTGCAAAATGTAGTATGAGTACAACCGACCCCATGTACTCCGTAAGTGTCGAGCCTAACCTCGACGAAGTAGTGACGAGGCTATGACAAGACACATACGTAAATAACCTATACAAGTATATACAAATATGAAACAACAATAGCACAATAAATAACAATTTATAAATTTGGGAGGGAACATGCGAAGGGGGATGATATAATAATTTTAACAAGAGAAGTGTAACGTAGCAGCCAATTAATTCATCAACAATAAAATGAGCAGCTGATAATATGAAAATGGCACGACACTACCCTTCGTACTTTTACTCTCATTCTTCCCATAAATTGATAAATAAATAATAATAATTGTTCGGAAGAGTATTTAAATGCGGGGATATATACTTATCAATCAATTCAATACTAGAATACCGACCTTACCTTCCAAAATATTCAACAATAATTAAACTAGCAATAATCTCATGAAAAATGATCAAATAAATAATAATAACTTAAGCAGGAATATCTTAATTAAATAGGTAATTATTCACAATAACTGAATTTCACCTGCATGCTTTGACTCAACCACAATGCATAATTGCTCGTCAACTCACATATACGTTGTACCCGCACATTAAATCACGTAGCAAATAGACAAATAAGTCCTAAACCCTCAAGTCAAGGTTAATCACGACACTTACCTCGATTTGCAACCAACTCAAGATTCTAATAAACCTTTGCCTCGCGAATTGGTATCTGAAGGCCTCGAATCTAGTCACAAACAATTCAATATACTCAACACGAATTATAGAAATCAATTCTATATGAAAATACTAAATTTTCCAATTAAAACCTGAAATTTAACTCAAAAATCGCCCGTGGGTCCACGTGTCGGAATCTGACAAAATTTATAAAATATGAACGCACATTCAACCACGAGTCCAACCATATAAATTTTATCAAATTCTGACGTCAACTCGACCTTCAAATCCCCAAATCTTATTTTTAAATCCCTAGGCCCAAATCCTCGAATTTCACCTCAAAAATACGTAATCTAGTCAGAATAATTGATGATAGTTCAATATTATTGACTAACAATGATCACAAGTGACTTACCTCAAGTTTTCCAGTGAATTCTTGCTCAAAAGTCGCCCCAACCCGTACTTGAAATGTCCAAGAATGAGAAAAATTTCGGAACCCCTCTGTTTTTAACACAGTCAGTGTTTCTACATCTGCGATGAACTTGGCCGCATCTGCAGTCTCGTAGATGCGAGGGTGGAAGTCGCTTATGCGGTTGGATCGCTTCTGCAGACTCGCTTCTGCGGTCCAAGGCCCCCTTAACCTAGGCCACATCTGCGACCATTGCGTCGCTTCTGCATCGCGCCTTCTGCTTCTGCGGACCATCCGCTTCTGCGAGGCCTAGCTCGCTTTGGCAGGCTCGCACCTGCAGTCAAAAATCCGCAGTTGCGATTACACCAGAAGGCCAAAATTTTAGATTTTTCTTAAGTCCAAATTTTGATCCGTTAACCATCCGGAATCCACCCAAGGCCCCCCGGGACCTCAACCAAATACACCAACAAGTCCTAAAATATCATACGAACTTAGTCGAAATCTCAAATCACATCAAACAACGCTAAAACTATGAATCATACCCCAATTCAAGCTTAAGGAACTTACGAATTTTCAAATTCTGCATTCGATGTCGAAACCTATCAAATCAAGTCCGATTGATCTCAAATTTTGCACACAAGTAATAAATGACATAACAGACCTATGAAAATTTTCAGAACTAAATTCCGACCCTGATATCAATAGAAGTCAATTTGTGGTCAAACTTTGGAATCTATAAGCTTTCAAACTTCTAATTTTCAACAAATGGCGATAACTCAAGTTAGGGACCTCCAAATTAAATTTCGGGTATACGCCCAAGTCCCAAATTACGATACGGACCTACCGAAACTATCAAAGCACGTATGTTTGCGCAAAACGTTGACTGAAGTCAACTCAAATGAGTTTTGAAGCACTATTTCACATTTTAATCAATTTTTTCACATAAAAACTTTTCAGAAAATTTACGGACTGCGCACGCAAGTCGAGAAAAGATGAATGGTGTTATTGTGTTGTAAGAACACATAAATAATTATTAAATTTAAAGATGACCTATCGAGTCATCAAAGATATACCGCCCGATAACAGTCCGATAATTATTAATCCGATACCAATCCACCCGATAAGCACCCGTAAGTATCATGTGTGGTTAATAATTCTCTTTCTACACATAGCAAGAATGCATAACTATATTTGTATATTTTTCAAAAGACTTTTTTATAATTTGCAAACAGAGTAAGGATGCGGAATTACATATATTTTCAACAAGTTTAAGTTGTCCATTTTTCCATTGTAAGGTAATCTTCATATATATGTTTTGCAAATGCATAAATACAACGTAAAAGAGTGCTACTTGCAGTGAAAACTAGTGGGATCCCATTTCACGAGATCTGGTTTAATGATATTCTAATTCTGAGAATAAAGATATTGAAATTTACTTGTAGCCTTTTAATGAAGATAAATTCTATATAAGTAAAACTCAACTGCTTGTATATGTGTTTGGTAATTTAATAAAATTTCAGCCGAGTTGCAATTTATATAACGACGAGTGATTTATAAAAGTAATCTAATTAGGATGCGCAATATCTCTATCGAAAACCCTATGTATTCACTGAGTAATAAGATAGTTATACAAACGAAACACACAACAATTTTTCCAAAAGAAATTTGTCGTAATAATTATAGTTGTGGACGGATTGACATATTGATTTGTGGATATCAATGCATTTGGTTTTTCTCTTTTACAAAAGACACACTATTTGCTGCTGTTCAAGATACATTAATACGATTTTTTTCGCATGCTGAAATTAACAATAAAATGTTAATTAGTTTTGCTTGTGGAAAAAACAAACTTGTTTGTGATTAATGCCCCCAAACGATAGTAAATGTTCTCGATTTGAGCCATTTTCCACCTCCTTTGTATGATTTTTCATCTTGTTCCAAGAAATAAAAAGAGCAGGGTTATAGTTGGATTCACTAATTCTGTCACGACCCAATTTCACCTATAGGTCGTGATGACGCCCAACACTACAGCTAGGCAAACCAACTAATAAGTCAATCGTACATTGGTTAAACTTTTATTCTAAGAAGATAATAAAATACCAACTTCTACCAATGTGTGTGCCAAGACCCGGTGTCACAACTGCATGAGCATCTAGTAGATTATACAAAACTCCAAATATTATCTGAAATGAAATAGACAGAATATAAATATAAGAAGAGACGCTGGTAGCTGCAGAACGGCTCAGAAAGGCAGCTCACCACTATGCCTCGGGATGACGTGGGTATGTGATGATAGGTCCTCCACTATTACCTGTCTCAGGTCCTGCACAAAAAGTGCAGCAAGTGTAGTATGAGTACGTAAACAACGTGTACCCAGTAAGTATCAAACCTAATCTCGAAGTGGTAGAAACGAGATGGCCAACTTTGACACTCACTATGGGTCAATAATAACAACTGAAATAAAACTAGGATATTTAAATCAGCATGATTTACAGAATTTACAATAATTTATTTAATCAGCAGAAATAATCAAATTTCCTCAAATGTAACAATTCTCAATATATTAATTAAATTCCTTCAATTCAAATAAATTTTAATTTATCAATTAAATCTCATATACAGAAGTAAAAATTAATTTCTAAACAAGCAAGAACAATAATTCATTAAATTCCAAGAATTTTCCAATTTATTAATTAGCTTCACAAGCTGAAATAAATTATTAAAGTATCGTGTAATTATTATTATTAAGCACGATTTCCGCCGAGGACGTACGGCCCGATCCAGAGTGTCGTGTACACTGCTGAGGGACTTGCGGCGCGATCCATAGATGCAACTATCCTGCTGAGGCGTTCGGCCCGCTCCACAAGAAAGGAGGACATTTTCTTATGTGCCTCCGGAAGGAGAGTATGTTTATTATAAGTTAAATTTGGGAGGAGAATAATTTGTTTTAACAATTAATTGATTTAAACAAAAATTTAAGCATATGAGATTTCCATCCTTTAATATCTTTATCTAACAATTCACAATATATTCATATATATTAATTAATATTAATTAATCAAAGAATACAATTTACACAAGTAAGGCATACTTTGAGTCCTAAACTACTCGGACTTTAGCATTAATAGTAGATATGCACGGACTCTCGTCACCTCGTGCGTACGTAGCCCCCACAATTTAGCAAAAATTGTTTAATCTTAATCACCTATGAGGTAATTTTCCCCTCACAAGATTAGACAAGAGACTTACCTCGTCTTGCTCCAATTTAATCCACTATAAGGCCTTTTCCACGATTATCCAACTCCGTCTGGCTTGAATCTAGTCAAAATAATTCGATACAATCACTAAATATTATAGGAATCAATTCTATAAGAAAATACTACATTTTAAATAAAAGATCCCGAAATTAGTTAAAAATTCGCCCACGGGGCCCACATCTCAGAATCCGGCGAAAGTTACGAAATCCGACAACCCATTCAATTACGATTCCAACCATACCAGTTTCACTCAAATCCGACTCCGAATCGATACCGAAATCTCAAAAATTCATTTCTATGAGATTTCTAAAACTTTCCCAAATTTAAATCTCAAAACACTAATTTATGGTGAAAACAATGATATACTTGTATATGTAGACCAAATCCGAGTTAGAATCACTTACCCCAATATTTTTTCCTTGAAAATCTGTCAAAAGTCGTCTCTGCTCAAGCTCAAGTTCGTCAAAAATGACAAATGGGACGAATGCACTCTTTTTATAAAACTGCCCAGCAGCCTTCGGAACTGGTCCTCGAACTGGGCCTCGATCGCGGCTTCGATCACAGGCTCGAGCCTGGACCTCGGTCATGGCCTCGATCAGGGCATCGAGGCTGGGCCTTCGATCATAGCCTCAATCATGGCATCGAGCTTGAGCCTTCGATTGTGACCCTCGATCTTGGGTCTCGATCCTGGCTCTCGAGCCTTGCCTTCGATCATGGCCCTCGAGCTGGACCTTCGATCATGGCCCTCGAGCTGGACCTTCGATCATGGCTTCGATACACAAGCTCGAGCCTTCATCAACCCTGGGCTCGATACCTGGGCTCGATACCTGGGCTCGATCACAGCCCAGAATGTCCAACAGAAGAGCAAACATTGCAGCAGCTTTTTATCTTAAATTTTTTATCCGTTAACCATCCGAAACTCACCCGAGGCCCTCGGGACCTCAACCAAATATACCAACAAGTCCTTAAACATCATAAGAACTTAGTCGAACCTCTAAATCACATCAAACAACGCTAAAACCATGAATCATACCCCAATTCAAGCTTAATGAAACTAAGAGTTTTCAACTTCTACATTCAATGTCGGAACCTATCAAATTAACTCTGATTGACCTCAAATTTTACACACAAGTCATAAATTACCTAATGGAGTTATGAAAATTTTCGGAACTGGATTCCGACTCCGGTATCAAAAAGTTAACTCATCGGTCAAACTTTCAAACTTAAATTCTTATTTTTAGCCATTTCATGCCTAATTTAACTACGGACTTTCAAATAAAATTCCGAACACGCTCCTAAGTCCAAAATCACCATACGAAGCTGTTGAAATCATCAAAATTCTATTCCGGGGTCATTTTTACAAAATATTGACCGAAGTCAAACTTAGCACTTTAAGGCCAACTTAAGGAATCAAGTGTTCTAGTTTTACCCCAAACACTTCCAAATCCCGAACCAACCATCCCCGCAAGTCATAAATCATTACAAGCACCTACAAGAAGTTTTATTTTAGGGAACGAGGTTCTAAAAGTTAAAATGACCGATTGGGTCATTATATTCTCCACCTCTTTAACAAACGTTCGTCCTCGAACGGGTTTAGAATTGTACCTGGAGTGCTGAATAAGTGTGGATATCTGCTCCGCATGTCTTCATCGGCCTCCCAAGTCGCTTCCTCGACTGGTTGGCCCCTTCACTGGACTTTTACTGCAGAAATCCTCTTGGACCTCAACTGGCGAACCTGTTTATCAACAATGGCAATTGGCTCCTCTTCATAACCCAAGCTATTATCTAGCTGAACTGTGCTGAAGTCTAACACATGTGATAGGTCGGCATGATACTTCCGGAGCATAGATACGTGAAAAATCGGATGAACTCCCGATAGGCTGGGAGGCAATGCAAGCTCATAAGCAACCTCCCCAACTCGTTTCAACACCTCAAATGGGCCTATAAACCTTGGGCTCAACTTGCCCTTCTTCCCGAATCTCCAAATTGCCTTCATCGGCGAAACCTTCAAGAGAACTTTTTCACCTACCATAAATGATATATCACGCGCTTTCTGATCCGCGTAACTCTTTTGTCTGGACTGTGCTGTACGAAGTCACTCCTGAATCAACTTTACCTTTTCCAAGGCATCCCTTACCAAATCAGTACCATATAAATTAGCCTCACCTGGCTCAAACCATCCGATAGGTGAACGACATCGCCGACTATATAAAGCCTCAAATGGAGCCATCTTGATCCTGGATTAGTAACTGTTATTATAAGCAAACTCGGCCAAAGGCAGGAAACGATCCCACTGACCTCCAAAGTCAATCACACATGCCCTGAGCATATCCTTCAAAATCTGAATTGTCCTCTCTGACTGTCCATCGGTCTGCTAATGAAAGGTTGTGCTGAGCTCTACACGGGTCCCTAACTCACTCTGTACTGCTCTCCAGAAATGTGAAGTAAACTGAGGACCTCTATCTGATATGATGGAAATTGGCACACCGTGCAACCGAACTATCTCCTGAATATAAATCTGGGCCAACCTCTCTGAAGTATACGTAGTCACAACAGTAATAAAATGTGCCGACTTAGTCAACCTGTCAACAATCACCCAAACTGCATCAAATTTTCTTGAGGTCCGCGGCAACCCAACTACAAAATCCATAGTAATTCATTCCCATTTTCACTCTGGTATGGTCATCTGCTGAAGTAGGCCACCTGGATATTTAACTTGCTGGAAATTTAGACACTGAGCTGCATACTCAACTATGTCCTTTTTCATTCGTCGCCACCAATAATGCTGCCTCAAGTCACGATACATCTTCGTAGCACCTGGATGAATAGAATATCGAGAACTGTGTGCCTCCTCCAGGATCTTTTTCCTCAGTTCATCCACATTAGGAACACACAGACGATCCTGGAGTCGTAGAACACCATATGCACCAATAGTGACTTCCTTGGCACTACCTTGTAGTACCGTTTCACGAAGAACCACCAGGTGTGGGTCATCATACTGGCGAGCTTGATCTGTTCAAATAGTGAAGACCGGGCCACAACACATGCAAGAACTCAGCTGGGCACTGAAATATCCAGCCTCACAAGTCTGTTAGCCAAGGACTGAATATCTGAGGCTAATGGCCTTTCCTCTGCTGAAATGAAAGTCAAACTACCCATACTCTCCGCCTTTCTGCTCAAGGCATCTGCAACCACATTTGCTATGCCCGGATGATACAGGATAGTAATATCATAATCTTTTAGTAACTCCAGCCATCTGCGCTGCCTCAAATTTAGATCCCTCTGCTTGAACAAATGCTGCAAACTGCGATGATCAGTGTAAACTTCACAAGACACCCCATAAAGATAATGCCTCCAAATCTTAAGAGCGTGAACAATCGCAGCTAACTCCAAATCATGTACCGGATAATTCTTTTCGTGGGGCTTCAGCCGACGTGAAGCATATGCAATAACTTGCCCTTCCTACATCAATACACAACCCAAGACAATGCGCGAAGCGTCGCAATACACTGTATACATCCCCGAACCAGAAGGCAACACTAACACTGGTGTTGTAGTTAATGATGTATTAAGCTTCTGAAAGCTCACCTCACAATCATCGGACCATCGGAATGGAGCACCCTTCTGGGTTAATTTGGTCAATGGTGCTGCAATAGATGAAAAACCTTCCACGAACCGACGATAATAACCTGCCAAACCTAGAAAACTCCTGATCTCCGTCGCTGAAGTGGGATGATGCCAATTCTGAACTGCCTCAATCTTTTTGGGATCAACTTTAATACCTTCGCCTGATACGATATGTCCCAAAAATGCTACAGACTCAAGCCAAAACTCACATTTAGAGAACTTAGTATATAGCTTTTGTTCCCGCAATGTCTGAAGCACTACTCTCATATGCTGCTCATGCTCCTCCTTACTACGTGAGTAGATCAAAATGTCATCAATAAAGACAATGACAAATGAGTCAATATATGGCTTGAATACCCTGCTCATCAGATCCATAAACGCTGCCAGGGCATTAGTTAAACCAAAAGACATTACTAGAAACTCATAATGACCATATCTAGTACGGAAAGCAGTCTTCGGAACATCCGAATCCCGAATCTTCAACTGATGGTGCCTCGACCTCAAGTCGATCTTAGAGAATACCCTAGCACCCTGCAACTGGTCAAATAGATCATCAATACACGGCAACTGGTACTTGTTCTTAATAGTGACTTTGTTCAATTGGCGATAATCAATACACATCTGCATTGTTCTATCCTTCTTTTTCACAAATAATACTGGTGCACCCCAAGGCGATACACTCGGTCTTACAAACCCTTTGGCTAGTAACTCTTCAAGTTGTTCTTTCAATTATTTTGGAGCCATGCGATACGGTGGGATAGATATAGGCTGGGTATCTGAAGCCAAGTCAATACAGAAATCAATATCATGATCAGGTGGCATACCTGGAATATCTGACGGAAATACATCAGGGAACTCCCGAACTACAGGCACTGAATCAATAGCCGGAGTCTCTGCAGTAGTATCCTGAACATAGGCTAGATAAGCCAAACAACCATTCTCAACCATGTGTTTAGCCTTTATAAAAGAAATAACTCGATTAAATGAACTAACAGGCGAACCCTTCCACTCCAACTTAGGCAATGCTGGAATAGCCAAGGTAACAGTCTTGGCATTACAATCTAGAATAGCATGATATGGAGACAACAAGTCCATGCCCAAAATAATTTTAAAATCGGTCATCTCAAGCAATGAAAGATCTGCTCTAGTTTTGTAACTGCAGAATGTAATAATACAGGACTGGTAGATCCGGTTCACAACAACAGAATCGCCCACAGGAGTGGACACATAAACATGAGTACTCAAGGACTCACGAGAAACACCCAGGAATGGAGTAAATAGAGATGACACATATGAATACGTAGATCCTGGATTAAATAATACTGAGGCATCTTTGCCACAAACAGAAATAATACCTGTAATCACGGTATCTGAGGCTTCTACATCTGGTCTAGCCAGAAAAGCATAGAACCGAGCTGGAGCGCCAACTGTCTGGCCTCCGCCTGGCTGACCTCCACCTCTAGGACGTCCCTTACCCACCTGTCCTCCGCCTCTCGGTGGTCGGACTACTGGTGGAGCAATTGGTCCGGTAAGCATAGGCTGCTGACCCTGCTGTACTGGTCTACCTCGAAGTCTGGGTCAAAACCTCCGCATGTGACTGGGATCCCCGCACTCGTAACAACTCTTCGGTGCGATGGGATGCTGACTAAGTGTCTAGCCATGGGGACCTGAAAACTCACGGAAAGAACCCTGAATAGCTGGTGGGCGATAAGAACTCTCTGGGATAGCACTAAGATAAGGTCGCACTGGAGCACCTCGAGGAGGTGGTGGTGCCGGATATGGGGGTCTGCTGGACTGTCCCCTCACGAACTGACCTTTGCCCCCGGACGGAGAACTTATGAACTCTCCAGAGTACCTGAACCTCTTATCTCTCATAATCTGCTCTCGGCTCCGCTGACGTACACCCTCAATCCTCCGGGCTATCTCTACAACTCGCTCATAAGAAGTACTTATCTCAACCTCTCGAGCCATAGTGGCCTGAATACTAGTATGTAAACCGGCTACAAACCTTCGCACTCCCTCCGCCTCAGTAGGGAGTATCATTAGTGCATGGAGAGATAATTCAGAAAACCTTGCCTCATAATCAGTCACTGACATCTGACCCTGCTGGAGCTGCTCAAACTGAAACCGCAACTCTTCCCTCTGGGAGGGTGGAATATACATGTCCAAGAAGATACGGGTGAACCTGTCCCAAGTCATGGGAGGAGAATCTGCTGGTCTGCCAAGAACATAAGACTGCCACCATCTACGGGCTCTACCCTCTAGCTGAAAAGTAGCGAAATCAACCCCATGGGATTCCAATATCCTCATGTTGTACAGTCTATCCTTGCAACGATCAATGAAATCATGTGGATCCTCATGTCGCTCACCCCCGAAGACAGGAGGATGTAGTCTAGTCCATCTGTCCAATAGTTTCTGAGGATCGGCGACTACAGCTGGCTTGGGCTCAGGTGCAGCTGCTACCACTGGCTGGACTCCACCCACGGGTAGTGCACCCTGGGTCTGATATACAACAGTTGTCTGTCCATGAGCCTGCGCGGTAGGGGTCTGTGCTCCACCGCCCGCCTGAGATATGGTTGTGTCTGCCGGAAATAAACCGGCCTGAGTCATATTGTCCATGAATCGCAGCATATGACCCATGACATCCTGAAATCTCGGTGCAGATGTGAAGTCCACCGGAGCTGGCTCTGCCACAAGCACCTCACCCTGCTCCTCAATAATGGGATTCTCTGCTAGATCCACTGGCGGCATAACCGGAATAATCCTGGGACGTCCTCGCCCTCTACCACAGGCTGGAGCCCTCCCTCGGCCTCTGCCTCGGCCTCTAGCAACTGGGGGAGTAGCTCTTCCCTGGTCTGGAATCTCATTAGAGCGTGTTCTCACCATCTGTGAGAGAATAAGAGAATGATATTTAGTACTACATCAATTGCACGATGGAATATGAAGAAAGGTAGTTTCCTAACACCATATAGCCTCTCAAAGATAAGTACAGATGTCTCTGTACTGATCCGCAAGACTCTATTAGGTCTGCTCATAACTTGTGAGACCTACGTGAACCTAGTGCTCTGATACTATGTTGTCACGACCCAATTTCACCTATAGGTCGTGATGGTGCCCAACACTACAGCTAGGCAAGCCAACTAATAAGTCAATCATACATTGGTTAAACTTTTATTTCAAGAAGATAATAAAATACCAACTTCTACCAATATGTGTGCCAAGACCCGGTGTCACAAGTGCATGAGCATCTAGTAGATTATACAAAACTCCAAATACTGTCTGAAATGAAATAGATAGAATATAAAGCTAAGAAGAGACACTGGTAGCTGCAGAACGGCTCAGAAAGGCAGCTCACCATTATGCCTCGGGATAACGTGGGTATGTGATGATAGGTCCTCCACCAGTACCTGTCTCAGGTCCTGCACAAAAAGTGCAGCAAGTGTAGTATGAGTACGTAAACAACGTATACCCAGTAAGTATCAAGCCTAATCTTGAAGTGGTAGATACGAGATGGCCGACTTTTGACACTCACTATGGGTCAATAATAATAACTGAAATAAAACTAGGATTTTTAAATCAGCATGATTTACAGAATTTACAATAATTTATTTAATCAGCAGAAATAATCAAATTCCCTCAAATGTAACAATTCTCAATATATTAATTAAATTCCTTCAATTCAAATAAATTCTAATTTATCAATTAAATCTCATTTACAGAAGTAACAATTAATTTCTAAACAAGCAAGAACAATAATTCATTAAATTCCAAAAAAATTTCAATTTATTAATTAGCTTTACAAGCTGAAATAAATTATTAAAGTATCGTGTAATTATTATTATTAAGCACGATTTCTGCCGAGGACGTACGACCCGATCCAGAGTGTCGTGTACACTGCCGAGGGACGTGCGGTGCGATCCATCGATGCATCTATCCTGCCGAGGCGTTCGGCCCGCTCCACAAGAAAGGAGGACATTTTCTTATGTGCCTCCGGAAGGAGAGTATGTTTATTATAAGATAAATTTGGGAGGAGAATAATTTCTTTTAACAATTAATTGATTTAAACAAAAATTTAAGCATATGAGATTTTCATCCTTTAATATCTTTATCTAACAAATCACAATATATTCATATATATCAATTAATATTAATTAATCAAAGAATACAATTTACACAAGTAAGGCATGCTTTGAGTCCTAAACTACCCGGAGTTTAGTATTAATAGTAGCTATGCACGGACTCTCGTCACCTCGTGCGTACGTAGCCCCCACAATTTAGCAACAATTATTTAATCTTAATCACCTATGAGGTAATTTTCCCCTCATAAGATTAGACAAGAGACTTACTTCGTCTTGCTCCAATTTAATCCACTATAAGGCCTTTTCCACGATTATCCAACTCCGTCTGGCTCGAATCTAGCCAAAATAATTCGATACAATCACTAAATATTATAGGAATTAATTCTATAAGAAAATATTACATTTTAAAGAAAGGATCCCGAAATTAGTTAAAAATTTGCCTGCGGGGCCCACATCTCGGAATCCGGCGAAAGTTACGAAATCCGACATCCCATTCAATTACGAGTCCAACCATACCAGTTTCAATCAAATCCGACTCTGAATCGATACCGAAATCTCAAAAATTTATTTCTATGAGATTTCTAAAAATTTCCCAAATTTAAATATCAAAATACTAATTTATGGTGAAAACAATGATATACTTGTATATGTAGACCAAATCCGAGTTAGAATCACTTACCCCAATATTTTTTCCTTAAAAATCTTCCAAAAGTTGTCTCTGCTCAAGATCAAGTTCGTCAAAAATGACAAATGGGATGAATGCCCTCTTTTTATAAAACTGCCAAGCACCCTTCGGAACTGGTCCTCGAACTGGGCCTCGATCACAGGCTCGAGCCTGGACCTCGGTCAAGGCCTCGATCAGGGCATCGAGACTGGGCCTTCGATCATAGCCTCAATCATGGCATCGAGCTTGAGCCTTCGATTGTGACCCTCGATCTTGGGTCTTGATCCTGGCCCCTCGAGCCTTGCATTCGATCATGGCCTTCGAGCTCGACCTTCGATCATGGCCCTCGAGCTGGACCTTCGATCATGGCTTCGATACACAAGCTCAAGCTTGTGCCTCGTCAACCCTGGGCTCGATACCTGGGCTCGATATCTGGCTCGATATCTGGGCATGATCACAGCCCAGAATGTCCAACAGAAGAGGAAAAATTGCAGCAGCTTTTTAACTCAAATTTTTGATCCGTTAACCATCCGAAACTCACCCGAGGCCCTCGAGACCTCAACCAAATATACCAACAAGTCCTAAAACATCATACGAACTTAGTCGAACCTCTAAATCATATCAAACAACGCTAAAACCATGAATCATACCCCAATTCAAACTTAATTAAACTAAGAGTTTTCAACTTCTACATTCAATGTCGGAACTTATCAAATCAACTCCGATTGACCTCAAATTTTATACACAAGTCATAAATTATATAACGGAGCTATGAAAATTTTTGGAACTGGATTCCGTCTACGGTATCAAAAAGTCAACTCATCGGTCAAACTTCCAAACTTAAATTCTTGTTTTTAGCCATTTCATGCCTAATTTAACTACGGACTTCCAAATAAAATTTCGAACACGCTCCTAAGTCCAAAATTACCATACGGAGCTGTTGGAATCATCAAAATTCTATTCCGGTGTCGTTTTTACAAAATATTGACCGAAGTCAAACTTAGCACTTTAAGGCCAACTTAAGGAACCAAGTGTTCTGGTTTCACCCCAAACACTTTCAAATCCCGAACCAACCATCCGCGCAAGTCATAAATCATTACAAGCACCTACAAGAAGTTTTATTTTAGGGAACATGATTCTAAAAGTTAAAATGACCAGTTGGGTCATTACAAATTCCGTCTCAATCTTCATTAAAAATATTCATCACTCATTATACAACAATATACACAATTATAATTGATCAACAATTGCAAAATTATTATTTATTGTGTAGATAATTTCTACATTATAATTTATGCATGTGTAACTAGTTGTAAATTAAACGGCCCATAAAAGTAAATTATTGTGAAAAGACATGGTAGTAGAAAATTAAAAAATTATTACAAAAAAATGAAAAAAGACCTGATATGCATGCTGAAGTGCAAAAGATAGGAAGAATTTTAGTAGTTCAATTGGTTGGATATCTGAAATTTTACTTTATTGGTGATGGTTCGATTCTTTAATTTTAGTATTCTGGTTCTTTAATTTCTTACTTTTAAATTTTTTATAATTAATAGTGCAAAAGAAAGTTAGACGAGACAATTATTGCGAATTAAGATTAAAGATGCTATAACAAATGCAGTAATATCATTACATATTTTCCACGCATGGATATTTATAATATGATTCGTTTTAAAAAGTTAAATCAGACACCAATGCTATATATAGGATGAAAGAGATGAGGATTAACCCAAACAAGTTTGTTATGATATACACGATATGTTGATCTGTCAAATCCGTCTGTTTATTTACTTTTCTTATTTATGTTTGCATCCATTATTTTTAAAAATCTTAAGTCACTCTTAATATAAGCAAGAGTTCCAACGGGTTATGAGATTTTGTCTAGTTATTTATCATTTAATTTTCTTCTTTATATTTAAAAGGCAAAATACTTAAACGTCTCTTTTAAGTTATGCTCAACGATTAGACTTTTATCACATTTTTTTTCTCGTGTTTTCAAAATTAAATTAACTTTTGTATGTGGGTCCAACACTATATTATTATATTTTTCTCAAGCTTTTTCACCCAACGAGTTCAGCCATCTTCTTCTTCCTCATAAGCAACCGCCGATTTTCACTTTTCCACTCTTATACGATGAACCACCTAGGTTCAGCCATGGATAACCTTGAAGACCACTGGATTTGGCGTCACTCTTTTAGCCTTTGGATTTTCGAGTTCTTGATTTTTCCTATAATTAATAGAGGAGAAAAATAGAAGAAATAGAGGGAGAAAAGAATGGAGTAGTGGAGCCTTCACCGGAGCAGTGGCCGGAAGTTTGACTAGAGCCTTCACTGGTCTAGTTTTTATTTTTTTTTATGCAGAAAAAAGAATCAAGAATTATAGTAGGACTTCACCATATCAAACAATCCCATATACAAGAATAAAAAGATTCAAATCAATTCCAATCCAACCCCACCATTCAAGCAAATGAACCAACACACCATCCTCAAGATTTTAATGTCTTAATACAGCAAATAGAGAGAGGAACAGAGAAGATCCAACTAAAGCACTAAAAATTGGCAATAAGAACCCGCTCCGGCATCGCAGCACACGAAGGCATGCTACAAAAGGGAAAATTTGGGATTTAGTGATGATGAGCTGGACTAGTTATAAGCAAAGGAAAAAGCATTTTTCTTTAAATGTTTTTCCTTTTCTTTTTGTTTAATTACACGTGTCAAGTTTTTTAATACAAATTATATGCGTGTCTCTTTAATTTGTTCGCTTGACATGTTATTGGCAAGTGAGATTCACGCATATGATTGATCGATTATATTCGGGTATTTATTTGATATACCTAAAAATCACTTAGAAGTGTTAAAATGGTAAAGAAGTCAATTAACGTGTTTACCTGTTCGTTGAGGACAACTTAAATGAGTTGTTTATGTATTTCGCCTATTTAAAATCATATTTTTAAAATCATTTTAATTCACTCTTAGTATAATATAAAGTTTCACATTCTATTATTTATCATCTACATAACTTACAACCATAATGTTTACTGAGAAAAAACTCAACTTTTATTCTTTAGTTTCAACTTTTCTCCTTTCACTCTATTTTGTACCATTCTCTTTTACGAAGGTATTGCCTGCCCATTAAATCATACTCCCTCCGTTTCAATTGATGTGAATCCATTCGATTGGGCACGAAATTTAAGAAAAGAGAGAAAAATTTTAAACTTGTGGTGTAAAATGAGGCACATATATTTTGTGTGGCTATAAATCATTACATAAAGGTAAATTATTTTCAAATAAGGAAATAGGTCATTCATTTTGGTACGGACTAAAAAAAAATAGATTCACATTAATTGAAACGGAGAGAGTACTAAATAAGGTTTATTTTCAACCATTTACTATCCTTTTCCCTTTTATTACCACAACCCCTAATTTTAGGGTTTATTCCTTGGTTTGTCCTCCAAACACGTGCCACATGGCAAATCACAGCTCGTTTTAGTCCGAAGTTTAATATTGAAAACAAAAAATCATATTCTGATATTAATATAATTTATATTGGAAATTATATATTATTTTATACTAGATTAAATAAAATAAAAAATATATCTTATTGAAACTACGTGAATAAGAATATATTAAAAGTAAAATTTTAATATGGTGTATTAACAATACATGAACAAAAGTAACTAAAGATTCTATAGGTATTTTTTGCTAGAAATCCAATTGCAATAACCTTTACTAGGATGTCTTTTGTTGGACTACCGTAATCATGACGTGTAGGTAAAAATATTTCTTTTGAGCAAAGAGGGGGAAAATATCATAATTCTCGTTATGTCCTTCGATTTTCATTTCATTTTGAGGTTTTAAAATCTTATTGATTTGTTAAATGCCTGAATTAGACCTACTTATGAATAATCTTTTTGAACATATGTTTATTATATCGTTGGAGAAAAAAAATCATCTTTTTGATATCTTTTGAACGCATATTTATCATATTGTTGCTTTTTGAATGCATGTTTATCATATCGTTGAATTGAAATTTCTTTTGAACACATATTTATCAATGATAAAAAAGAATCTGATTTTTTCTGCATTTTATCGTGCCAACGGGCAATAGTGTTGAAAAGAACAAATGTAAAATGATGATGCACGCCGATTGGGATCCTAGCTGTCAAACTACTGACCGTTGTAAATACAAAAAAGTAAAAAATGTAAGTCAAAGAAATAATTAATATGAATAAACCGTTTACAACCGGTAATTTCATTATTTATCTTCCATCAGTGGAAGCTTTAAATTCTAATTCATTTTTCGTTTTTGTTAAAAGAACATATACTTTAAATTTTAAAATTCTTTAAAATTGACGCGTACAATCTTATTTCAGTCTACTGAATACAGAGCATCATGTTGGTCTGTCAACACTTATCTTGTTATTAATTTTCTCCTATCTATATTCAAAGTCATTATTTTTTTAGGATCTTAATGCACTTATAACATAAAACAAAATTATTTTATTATGAACATAGCCAACCACAATATACAGTTGAGGAAGGAAAAACTCTACTTTTACATAAAGGGAAAAATAACTCTACTATTATGTGAAACCCTATTTTGCCATATTTTATATGTTTTTGGTAATTTAATAAACGAGTTGCAATTTATATAACGTCTAGTCATTTATAAAAGCAATGTAATTATGATGCACAATATAGCTATTGAAAACCATACGTATTCACTGAGTAATAAGATAGTTATACCAACGAAACATACAACAAAATTTCCAAAAGAAATTTGTCGTAATAATTATATCAATGCCTTCGGTTTTTCTCTTCTAGAAAAGGCACACTATTTGCTGCTATTCAAGATTCATTAATACCGTTTTTTTCGCATGCTGAAATTAACAATGAAATGTTAATTAGTTTTGCCAGTGGAAAATAAATTTGTTTGTGAAAAACGCCCTCAAACCATAGAAGGTGTCCTCGATTTGAGCCATTTTCCACCTCCTTAGTATGAATTTTCATCTTGTTCCAAGAAATAATAAGAGCAGAGTTATAGTTGAATTTTCACAGTTATTCCGCCTCAATCTTCATTAGAATTATTCATCAATCATTATACAACAATACACACTGTTATAATTGATCAACAATTGCCAAATTATTATTTATTGTGTAGATAATTTCTACATTATAATTTATGCATGTTTAACTAGTTGTAAACTAAACGGCCCCTAAAAGTAAATTCTCGTGAAAAGACATGGTAGAAAATTAAAAAAATATTACAAATAAAATGGAAAAAAAGACCTATTATGCATGTTGAAGTGCAAAAGATAGGAAGAATTTTAGTAGTTCAATTGGTTGGGTATCTGAACTTTTACCTTATTGGCGAGAGTTCGATTTCCGTTCTTTGATTTCATGCTTCTAAAATTTTTATAATCAATAGTGCAAAAGAAAGTTAAACGAGGCAATTATTGCGAATAAAGATTAAAGATGTTATAACAAATGCAGTAATATCATTACATATCTTCCAGTATGGATATTTATAATATGAGTCATTTTAAAAAGTTAAATCAGACACTTTTAAAATTATGAAATGTTATATATAGAATGAAAGAGACGAGGATTAACCCAAACAAGTTTGTTCTAATATACATGTCATGTCGATCTGTCAAACCTATATGTTTTTTAATTTTCTTCTTTATATTTACATCCATTATTTTTTAAATCTTAATTCACTCTTAATATAAACAAGACTTTCAACGGGTCATGTCGATTTGTCTAGTTTTCTATCATTTAATTTTCTTCTTTATATTTAAAACCATTATTTTTAAAACCTTTTTAATTCTCTCTTAATATAATATAAAGTTTCACATTCTGTTATTTTATTATATACATTTCTTACAACCATAATGTTTATTGAGACAAAACTCATTTTTTATGTAAATGGCAAAAGAACTCTACCTTTCTTGATCTTTTACGAAGTTGTTACCTGCCCATAAAATTAGACTAAATAAGGTTTATTTTCAACCCTTTACTTTTTTTATTACCGCAACCCCTAATTTTAGGGTTTATTCCTTGATTTGTCCTCGGAACATGTGCCACGTGGCAACCGCCATAGCACATGCAAATCCAGCTCGGTTTAATGTGAAGTTTAATATCGAAAACAAAAAAACATATTATAACATTAATGTAATTTATATTGGAAATTTATATTTTATCTTATACGAGATTAAATATGAAATAAAAATATACCATATTGAAACTACGTGAATAAGAATATTTTAAAAGTAAAATTCTAATATAGTGTATTAACAATACGTGAATAAAAGACCTAAAGAAAATTCTATAGGTATTTTTTGTTAGAAACCCAATTGCATATAATATTTACTAGTATGTCTTTTGTTTGACAACCGTAATGACGTGTAGGTAAAAATATTTCTTTTAATCAAAGAGGGGCAAAATATCATAATTTCCGTTATGTCCTTCGATTTTCATTTCATTTTGAAGTTTAAAAATCCTTATTGATTTGTTAAACGTCTGGATTAAACATACTTATGAATAATCTTTTTGAATGTATGTTTATTATATCGTTGGAGAGAAATTCGTCTTTTTTATATCTTTTAATCATTGATTTTTGAACGCATGTTTATCATATCGTTGATGTAAAATTTCTTTTGAACGCATGTTTATCAATTATAAAAAAAGAATATGATTTTTTCAGCATTTTATCGTGCCAACTGGCAATAGTGCTGAAAAGAACAAATGTAAAAAGATAATGCATGCGTCCGGGATCCTAGTTGTCAAACTACTGACCGTTGCAAACACAAAAAGTAAAATATATAAGTCAAAGAAACAATTAATATGAATAAATTGTTTACAATCAGTAATTTCATCATTTATTTTCTATCGGTGGAAGCTTTACATTCTGATTCGTTTTTTTTATTTTTGTTAAAAGAACATATACTTTAAATTTTAAAATACTTTAAAATTGATGCGCATAATCTTATTTTGATCTACTGAATACAGATCATGTTTGTCTGTCAACACTTGTGTTGTTTTTAATTTTCTCCTATCTATATTCAAAATCATTATTTTTTAGGATCTTAATTCACTTATAACGTAAAACAAAATTCAAATTCTCTTTTTTATGGACATAGCAACCACAATATAGTTGAGCAAAAACTCTACTTTTACATAAAGGGCAAAATAACTCTACCATCATGTGAAACCCTATTTTTGCCATATTGTTCAAACTTCAGAGTAGTAGAAGTGATCAGTATATAGCATAAAACACTTGATTTTTAAGAAAAAAATAGAAATCCTGAGAAGATATTATAAGAGAAGTAAGTAATTAAAGAAAAGAACAAGTTGTTACACAAAAAAGGAAAAATAATAAATTACACAAAGGTTGGATTCTGATAACTCTAATAGTTTATTATTTTTCCTTATTTTCAATAGGATCCCACTTATTTTGTACCTTTTTTCTTTAGTAAGTTGTTCAATTTTTTTTTTTAATATATATATTTAGTAATTTATTTACCTGCCCATTTTGTATATATAAAGAGCAAATATTAGGGTTATCCCCACTCCTCACTTTCTCTTTTCTGTTTTATGACCGATCCCAAATTTTTAGGGTTTTATTCCTCAATTTCTCCACCAGTCACATGTTACGTGTCACACACCTCAGCATATGCCAATTACAGCGTGAGGACATCTGACGTGCCATCCCCTAATTGGTTGGTGATTTCTCTCTCATGCATTCATGCAAATTTGAAAAAAGAGAGATACACGTAGTAAGTGTATATATTACAACAATACATATTTTTAAGGAGAGATAACATAGACTTTAAAACCTCTGCACTTCATTCCTTCTATATAAAGCCAGTCTCCTCTATTTTTACTATATAATTTCCCCCTTTCATTTCTTTTATGTCTTAGTCTTTCTATTCTATCATCATGTTTTCTCTGTCATTTGTCTAAGTGTTTGACACACTCCCCCTCTCCCTCTCTTTAGAATTTCATTTCTTTTCGCAAACCTAAGATTAAACTTAAGAGGTTTTCTCTTGATTTTTCCCTCACATTTTATTCAGACATCTTCGAATCCATCCAAGATTCCTTTCTAGGTGTCGTTAGCTCTTAGTTTTCTGTCGAACTTTTTCTTGGTCTAAAAGTGGGTGTTCTTCTGATCCGAGGTCTTGATTGAGGTGAAGATATATTTTTTCTTCATTTCTGATTTTTTTTTCACTTGAGTTTTTGTCTTTTTTTTTTTTTTTTTCACGCGGGTGTTTTTAGCTCATCTGTTTTGCTGATTATTTTTATACCTTTTCTTGAAATGATTTTGAATTTACATTTGTTGTGTGCATTTATTTTGTTTCTGGTTGGTTTATTTATTTATCTGTACTTCTTTTTTGGGTTTGTTTTACTTATGCTTTTTACTGCGCTTCTGGTAGTAGTTTTCGTTTTTTTGGCCTGTGGGGTTTATCCTTTGGGTATATCGAAATGGTTGGCGACTGGCAAACCTCTAATTTGGCTATTGTAGTTTTTGTGAATGATTTTGCTTAAATCTAATGTGGATTTACCGTAGCTTGATCGTGTTACCATAATTTTATGTGAATCTTTGAAGTCCTGATAAAACTGTCTTTTCTAACCTTTTCAAGTTAATTGACGGGAACGTAAATTATTTAGAAAATCCTAAATAAAGTAGCTTAAAATTATCGGCATATGGTTCTTTTTACGGTTCATTGAGCTTGTTCAGTGCATTTGTTTGATTGTAACGCATGCTGATTGAATGATGAGTTGATGAAATGAACAATTTTTTCCGTCATTGAGAATTAGGGTTTCTTCCATTAAAAGCTTTCACACTAATTCACTAAATGGAGTATTTTAATGTGTGTTATCATGTCATAATTATCACATTAAATGTAGTGGATTACATTAGATTAATTAGACGACATAGATTTAAATTTAATTTAAAGGTGCATACGAATTAATCTCTATGTTTATGTTTGATTCAAATAATATTTGTGTATACCAAATACTTATAGTTTCTCCAACTCATTGACTGGATTTTCATTTGTGGTGGTAAATTCATCATTTTATGTCGTGTTTGTTTTACATGGAGAAGAGTGCCCTATCAATGGAAGGAAGCTATAGAGCAAGTGATTCTGATACTGCTGTGTCCAAATCATCGGGATCGCAGCTCTTACCTATTGGAGGAATATCTATTGACCTTAATCTTCCAATGCCAGTGAAAGAGAAAGAGAACTGTCACCATTTTTCGATACGGTTAGTCTCCAATTTGTAATTTCTTATCTTTTGTAATTAGTTATTTTTTTTTCCTTTTTTGCTGACTTAATTGATTTAAAATAAATTATTTGTATTAGCATGATTTAATGAGCATAAAATCATGGTGCCTATAAATTTTCGGCTCTTGCTGTCTCACTTACATTTTTCCAAGATGCATAGGTATTAACTATGTCTGGATCTTTTAGATTATGAATTAACTGATGCATCCACTCCTTTTGCCGTTGCATTTTCCTCTTTCGAATTTATTTTTTGAGTAATGTTATATTGGCATTGAAAGTTTACTTGGCTGTGACAGAATATCCTTGTCTAGAAGTTGTAGTACTCTCCTCACGATACAACTAGTTAGGATATTCTCATGTTTCTTCACGTATTTTTATTCATGTCTAAATAAAAAATAAGGGGTTAAAGTATCAAATAAAATTCTTAAATGGATGCAAAGCTCTACCTTGACCATCTAAAAACGAGGGGTTTCTGTGATACTCCTCCATTAAATTAGGAGTTGATGGCTCACATAGTCACTCAACAACAACAATAACAACCCACTATAATCCCACTAGTGAGGTCTGGGGAGGTTAGTGTGTACGCAGACCTTATCCCTATCCTGGAGTAGAGATGCTGTTTTCGATAGATACTCGGTTCCCTCCCTCCAAGAACTCCACCTTGCTCTTGGGTGACCCGAACTCACAACCTCTTAGTTAGAAGTGGAGTATTCTTACCACTAGATCAACCCACTCTTGTCCATAGTCACTCAACTTTGGAAAATTGGCCATCAAAACCATATAATTTTCTTTTATCTTTTAAAAATTATTTTACTTTACCTAGTTTACTTAAATGACATTCTTGCCAGATTTTATACTTTCCGGTGAGATTTATTTTAAGAAAAAAAATTATTAAAATTAACTTGAATTATTTTAAAACTCAACCAACCCGTTTACCCAATACATGACCGGTCCCACATATATGGGTCGACTTTAACATCTTCTCTACCCTATATGCAATTGTAGTTAACGAAAAGTTTTGTACTTTTGGACAATAATTTATATCATTGGATTTTTCAGTTCTCATCTCAAAAATTATGTTACATCAAATTTAAAACAGCCGAATCTTGCGAATATTTGAAACAAAAATTTGCAAAATACTTGAGAATTATTTTACGACTCCTGGATATTACAAGAAGTGTTGTTAAAGTTAAACAAACTTTAAAAGGGTTAATTTGTATCACTTAATTTTTACGATAATAATTTATATCATTGAACTTTTCATTCCTTTGCACTTGACTTAGTGTCTAATGACAACGAATTTTAAAAAAAACTTAGAATCTCATATAAACTATAAATATTGAAGAACTATAATTCTAAGTAGTTGAGAGCATAATCTGATTTATAATAGAATGGTTACATTTATTTAAATTTTTTCATGTGTCTTTCATAATCGTCTATTGAATGTTAACTTCCAAAAGTTTATCTTGCTCTTCTCATAGCAGTGTTTAATTTGTTTTAAGTAGTTCATTTTAACTTTTAAATTTGATATAACATAATTTTTTAAATAGAAATTGAAAAATCTAATGATATAAATTATTATCCATACCTACAAGAGTCCCTAAGTAATCTATAGCTACAAAAGAAAATTATATGATTTTGATGGCCAATTTTCCAAAGTTGAATGACCATCTAATTAAGCCATCAACTCATTAAATTAGACAAATCCTATTTTCTTCATTGCTTTCAAGAGTCCCTAAGTAATTTGTTCGTTGTTTTTTTTTATTGTTGGTACAGTGGATATGTAGCTGAGATGAGAAAGAAGGACATGATAATTTGTTCACCCTTTGGATCAAGCAGTAAGCCCGAGGATCAACTTCCTCCTCTAGACATTCTCAAATTTAAGTCATGGTGATGTAAAAATTGCATCAAAGGTGCAGGAGACGACATTGGTAATATGTGTGTACATAAGGCCTCTACTAGTGGTGTGCAATATCTATTGCCAGAGATGAAGCACATGTCCGATTCACGTAAAGGCGACAAAAATAAAGCGATTATGGAAGATTACATAGATAGTGGTGATGACAATGACTTCATATTGTCATGGAAACGCAATAAAGAGAAATACACTCTAGTTCAAAATACGACTGTCAAAGCTGGTAATATTTTATTATGTCATATTTCTATATACATATATGATAGCTATTTGTTTTTAACTTCAAGTATATATATATATGTTGTGTGTATTTCCCAGTTCCCAGAAGTGTTAGCAAAGAGGAGACTGGCAATCCAGCTACTGAGGTAACACTATCTAAGCAATGCTCAACTCAAGAAACAAAAACGAAGAGCCCAGGTAATTTAAGAGCATTTGTTTTGTGTGTATCAATATTATCTTTAGGTTTTGCGCTTGTTCATTAATGTTAGAATTGACAATGATGCTTTTGGTTTTGAAAACAGTTGCTAATTTGTTGAACAACAATACAAAGATTGCGGATTCTGAGCCACCAGCTCCCTCAAATGATGAAAGTGACAAAGAAGTTCCTTATGATATTGATCCAGAGATAGAAATAGGCTCTCAAAATGTTGAACAGAGAACTGCTTCAATCACTTCAGATGAAATAGAAGTATTTGGTAGCAAAGAAAGGGTTCTTAATATGACCAATGAGAAGTTAAGTAGATTACCTTCTGTTGAATTGATAGAGGGCACTGAAACATCTAAGGGAAATTTGGCAGTAAATAGTCAGTGTGATTTGCATGAGGATATTGCAAATGATCTACCGCGCAGGAAAACACGTAAGGTGCGGTTGTTGACTGAGATATTGCTGGGTGAAAAAGCCAATTTGGAGATGAATTGTGCCAATGCCGAACGATGTTCAGCAAATACCATGCCCATCCTACTTTCTGATGGAGATACGGTTGGTGTACCTAAGGATAAGGTATCCTTTCTTGAGGATGCTAGAAAGGGTAACAAGATTTCTCAGAAGAAGAGAAGGACGTCTCAAGAAGATAACCGCAAGTCAGAGATGAACTTAGATGGTAAGATGGCTAAAAGATCTAAAGCCTTCAATAAAAAAGCTGAGAGGAGTTCTATGGAGATTGAAGTTTCTGATTCACGTCCAATTAAGAATGGATCAGACAAAGAGCGTCTACAGAGTCGCAGCAAAAGTGCGAAAATAAAGCATAGAAGTGATCATAAGGACACTGGAGTAAATAAAAAGAAACATAAGCAGGATCAACTTGTCAGTGGATATTCTCCTCAAATGCTCCCGGAGGGGAAAAGCACTGGTATTAGCACAAATGGATATGGTGGTGCTAATATTCTCTTTCAATCGTCAAGTGCTTCCGCCGCTGAAAAAGCTGAAACTCATTTGAGGAATGAGTCATTGCATGGAAAAGAAAGAAACTCTGATTTGTGCTGGAATAGTAACAGGTTGCTTGAAGTTAGACATGCCTCTTCTCCTATGAATGTAGCTCAAGACAAAAATTTGCGAAGGGAAAGTTCGAGGAAAGATGTTGTACAAATGCCGACTGGTATGGGAGTGGTGACTTCTCAGCTAGAAAATGAGTCATCTGCTAATGCGGAGTTAGACCTGTTTTTGAGCAGATCGAAGGATGCTGAGAAACGTGTTGAAAATGATATTATCCAAAGTAAAAACAGGACAAATTGGCAGTTGATTCTACAAAATAGCAGTAGGAGTTGTGATCCGAAAGTTAACTCTTTCACGAGACAGTCAAATGTATCTGAATCAGGCCAATCTTTGAGGAAAGGCGTGAATGCTTTTGTAAGACAGTCAAATGTGTCTGAATTAGGTCAATCTTCGAGGAAAGAAGTGAACTCTCTTGTAAGACAGTTAAATGTGCCTGCGTCAGATCAATCGTTGAGGAACGACGTGAACTCTCTTGTAAGACACTCAAATGTGTCTAAATCAGGTCAATCTTCGAGGAAAGGAGTGATTTGCGACCTCAACCAGGGAATTTACCAAACATCACCCGTGTGGCAACAGAGTCAAAGCTCACCTAATCCGCTTCAAAGGAGAAATCTTCAAATTCCAAACAGAATGGTACTGTCTTTTTTCTGTTTTCTTGGTGTTATCTTTGAGTATTTTATACTTTTTGCTGAAGATTATGTTTCCTCTTCCCTTATCCCCTTCACACATTTCTGTATTTTTACTACCATGATTGAAGTATTACTTATCATTACCAAATTTCTACGATGTATCTTAGAGCTATTGCTTTTATTTGGTTTACTCAGAGGCTAAACTAAAGCTGATAGCTCTTGTAGTTTTCTAGTGTAGTTCTTGTCTGTATTTTAATGCCTGCAGATAAAGTGGACATTGCCTTGAAACTGTAAGCAAAAGCATGATAAGTAGTTACACTTGCTGTTTCCTAACACTAATTGGCTAATATCTGTGGTTGCTAAAATGTGCAAAAGGTAAGAAGCATGGATTTTAATTTCAGACAGCCATGTAACTTTTCCCTCAAATTTGTTTTTGTAATTCTAAGAGGCAGTATCGTTGTGTCTCATTGGTGTGGCTATGCATTTCTTTTTTTAGTTTAAGTTTACTTGGCTTGTGGTTTATATGTATATTTCCTACATCTCACTTGGCAATAACTCAATGCAAGTTATTAGCTCAAATTCTATTCTGTCAACTCACTGGAATTCACTTACAGGAAACGCCTCAGCCTTGCAGCAAAGCAAACCTTAATGGAAGTCAAGGTTCGTCATCTGTAATTAAGCTGCATAGAAGTCATCAGTCTAAGAAGGTTGTGGAAAAAAGGCCAATTGAGATTGTAGAGCTGTTGAACAACAACCATGAAAGGAGTCTTCCCCAGACCAGAAGTAATTTAATGACTGAAAGAAATGACAATGGAGCAGTTACAAGGTTAAATCCTGGTTTAATCGGTATTTATCCAGGTCATGCAAATGTAAATGCTGATGTTGGAGTATGCAGAGGCTATATCCCCCACTTATCCAATGGTAAAGTGAATAGCACTGAGATGACTCAAGTTCAGGAGCCACAGTTCAAACTGTTCGGCAATTTAACACAAAGTCAGCGGAAACCATCAAATAGAGGGCAAGTTTCTGCTCCTGTTCCCATCAGATGGGGGTTGCAACATGGTGAAGGATCAAAACCTGGATGGTTTCCCATTAGGCAGAGCATATTATTTGGACATGCTAATCCACAAAAATACCTCAATCCGAAAGGGAGGACTATCAGTGACATAAAGAGTATGGATTCTGAAACCATACCAGGAAACGCGGAGCACATCACCAAAGGTATGGAGTCTTCAAATCCTTATTCTAGTGAGACCATACCAGCATTGCAGTTACTCGGTCGTGTGGATCAAACAACTCCATTAACTCCTGCTTTCAATGTGGGCACAAACAAACATCAAGAGAAATCTTTCTCTGATCACCCGCGGATTTACATGGATGGAAACCAAAGTATTCACAATGGTGGTTATACTGCTGGTTATAGCTCACAACAACCTTTTCCGTACTTAAATGGTAAGCTTCAATTCCTTTCAAATTCATATGCAATTTTACATCCTGTAACTGCGATCGGTCCATTTACTGTTTCATGTAAATGGAAGATATTCTAACAGGATGTTAATTTACAGATCAAGTATCTCATGCACCTGTGCAACTTGGCGGAAGAAATTTGCAGCAATCTGTGTCTTCAAGTGGCCTCTGGCGGACCACTCAAGAATCTGGTCCTGGAAATAATGTTTCAAGAGGAGTTGTTGGTACATCAAGTTCAATGGTGCATTCGTTGCAGAGTGAAAATGCTTCCAGGTCATTAGACAGCATAACTGTATTGCCTATCTCTATTATTCCAAAAAACAATCCTCCTTGCCTTTTAAATCAAAACCCTGCTGAAATTGCTCTCGCTGATAATGAAAAGTATCTCAGAACTGCAGAGGATCAGAACATTAGGAATAAGTGCTCATCGCCACAGAAATCTGGAGCTGTTCGTTTGGATGGGCGAAAGCAGCAGAGGAGAAAAAACCGACCAGGGAGAATGCCTCTAGAATGCCGCCGAGCACAATGAATGATATCAACATTCCTGCTTAGCTATTAAATATTTTTCCTTTTGATTTTTGAGAATGTTGGACAAGATTACTGCTTGATTTCTGAGCATATGTTTTTATTTGTTATATCTTTACCTGGTGAATCAATAGCATAATGAGAAACATTTAATAAATTTAACGCGATAAAGTTTTATTTTTTTGATAGAGTCTTGATACTGATTTAAGAAACTGAAGCTCTTTGATTCCAGATTTTGATCCAGCAATTATCAGTGCTAGAAACTTGTGTTTTATTATTATTGTGATTCTGTTGTGATAATCAAGCTTGAAATATTATGTTGCTATGTTTTAAACATATTGAGCAGACAGTTTATGAGATAAATCAGCTTTGATCTTCTACTTTACACCGGTAACTTATAATTTTCAGAAATATTAAATGTCCTTTTCTAAAATTTTAGGTCAATTTGAGTACCTTGTATAACATGAATTTGACTCCTTCCCCTTTTATAATTTTCCAAAATTTTTAAAATTTTCTTTGCACTCATCGAATAGTTAATTAACTAATTTTGGCAAAAGGTAGATGGTACAAGGATTCCGATTGTTACTTCCTGAATTATCTCATCCCTAAATATGTGCTAAACTAGATATTGCAAATAAGTCATGGATTCAGGAAATATGTGCTAAACTAGTTTGGTTTTAATTACAGGATTTTTCCTACTTATGATTAAATCTCTTTTCATTTAAGAAAATAAAAAAGAATCCTAGAATAGTTAATTGCTTTCTCGTGGTATAGCTATAGTTTTCTCTACTAAATTGCTCCCTTTAAATTATGCAGAATCTAGCATAAGAAAGCCAAAATTTTATAAAGTCTCTAATCTCCAACTCACCTTATTTTTTTTAAAAAGAAAATTCAAACTAAATTTTCACATATTATTTTATGTCTTATATATTTTAGTGTAAAAGAAGAATGATCAACCACTCCAAGATACAAGTTAGAATCTTCGAGATAATCGAATATCCTTATATTTATCTAAATTGCAAAAAATGTAACTTTCCATACAAATTTTGTAGAAGAAAAAGAGAAATTAGTTTTTTCATGCGGTCAATTTTGAATTATTTAAAATTTTGAGGTAAATATGCACGAAATGATTTTTTAGGAAAAAATTGAGATTTAAAGAATAAAGAAAACTTGAAAAATTAACTGGTGATTATTATATGGGCAAATATATAAACAGCCACTTAAGGTTTGACACCAATTTTTCATTTGGCATTTCAACTAATCCTTACATATTATACACTTAAACACCCTTTCAAATGTGCCTATTGAACACTTGGGTCTCTTTTATTTATTTATTTATTTATTTTAATCTCACCATCACGGTGGGTTTAGGCTGACCCTAACCAATATATTAGAATCCAAAAAGGGAATACATGGAGATGGGGGACATAAAACCTTACCTCTCCTTCTACAACAAGTACAATAGGTATTCCTAACCGTAAAGTTAGCAAAAAATTATATGATATAAGGTCATTCCCATATTGATCACCAAATAAATAAGTTGGTTCTAGCATCGGATTAATTAGGAATAAATAGTTAAGCTTCCAAAAAAAGAGGGAGCACAACTCCTTATTACCGATGTGTAAAAACATAGCTTCAGGAAGTTCCATTCTTGTGCTTTTTCCTAATTCTGAAATTAGGTATTTGATTTTGATCCATTTTGGAGCATCCTCTAACCTTCTTAGGGAGGTCTTTCCATTCATCCAACAAGACAGTAGTACCATCTAATAAGTTGCTCCCAGTTTTTGCTAGAACATCTGTCACAGTATTTGCTTTTCTAAAGCAGTGTTAAATTTTGAAACGATGAGATTGTAGACCTTGTTTAATCTCCTCCACCCATTAAGCTAATTCCCATGGAATAACATTTATGTCAGTTAGAATATTTACAACAAGCAATGAGTCCATTTCAAAAATAATATTACTGTGAGCTTGTTGATTGTGCCAATTAACTACAAACAGGGCTGCTTGCACCTCAACTTGATTGTTAGTACAAAAATAGAGTTTTTTAGCAAATGTCATAATCAAATCTCCATTTCTATCCCTCACAATACCTCCAATACCAGCAGTTTAGTTAGCTGAGTTACTACTACCATCTGTACTAACTTTTAACCAATTAAGTGGAGGTTTTTTCCAACTAACTGGTACAATAGTTAACATAGGTCTGGTGCTCTCTAGAGCATTACATAAGGTATGCCAGTTTCATTTTATGTTAATTGGAGCACCAATCTTCTTTAAATGGATTTTCAGATGAAAAAGAATTTCCTCACAAATTCTTTCCACATGAGGAAATCCTCTTCCAAATCTAGCTTCACATCTAGCTTTCCAGATTTTCCAACATATATAAACCGGAGCAAAATGTCTCAGAGCTCTAATATAGAAATTAGAAGAATTGAAATTGTTCCAGGTGAAAAATCTTATTCGTAGAGTGGGAGAGTCTGATGTGAATCCCAAAGCTATGGAGAAAAAAGACCATATTTGTTTGGCCTTTTCACTAGTGTGAAAAACATGTTCAATTATTTCTGCGTGAGGTTGTCTGCAATATGAGCATTCAGAAATAATTGTAAGCCCAAACCTGAGTATAATATCATCAAGTGAGATCTTCTTCATCCAAATCCTCCAAAGTGAGAAAGATATCTTTAAAGGGATATGCTTGATCCAAGTTTATTTCCAGATTTGTTGTTGCTCCCTTTTTTGTCTGAGTAATTCAAAGGCCGAGGAAACTGAAAATAAACCATTAGTAGAAGGTTTCCAGATAGCTTTATCCTTCTCCTGATTATTCTCAATCTTTATATGCTTGATATGTTATAAAATAGTAACTGGAACTAGTTGACTAATGGGATCAAGGTTCCAATTTTCATTGACAATGCAATCCTCTACCAGAAGGGTACCAGGATTATGAATTTGCAGTAAGGAGGCTAGGTAGCCTATCCTACTCCAATTATCCCACCAAAAAGATAAATCTCCTACATGTATTCTCCACAAAATGTGAGAGTCAACTTTATCCTTAATATCCATAAGTTCTTTCCAACTGCTAGAATCTCTAGGCTGCTTCTTTTTTGCCATAGGGTGACTCCTCTGACAGTATTTGCTTAGCATAAATTTAGACCAAAGGTTGTCTTGTGATCTCAGCCTCTACCACCTCTTGGCTGCAAAGGCCTTGGTAATATCCACTAAACTCCCAAAACTTGATCCTCCCTCACTACTGAGAAAACACAGTTTGTTCCAAGTACTCCAGTGAAATATATTTTTGGTATCATTGTATCCCCAAAAGAAGTCCGCAAAATGCCTTTCTAATTATTTGAGGATGGTCTTTGGAGGGGAGATAGCAGCCATTATGTGCAGTGACTGTGACTGAAGAACATGTTTGATCAAAGTGGCCCTTCCTTCCACTGATAAAAGATTACCCTCCCATCCTTGGATTTTGTAGAGAATTTTAGTAGCCATGTCTGTGAAGAAACTGATCTTCTTTCTACCACAATAGATAGGGCACCCCAAATATTTTAGTGGAAAGTGTTGGTTTTTGAAACCAGTCACTCTCTGAATTCTATCTCTTCTAGATTGAGGAGTGTGCGTAGGAGTGAGAAAAAAACTCTTTTCTTTACTAATTTCTTGTCCCGAGGCTTGTTCATACTGTTGCAGCTTCTTCATTATCATCTTCATTGACCTCTTATTCCCAGAGGAGAAGATGACTAAGTCATCTGCATAACATAGATGGTTAATTTGAGGGCCATTTTTGTTCATTGAGAATCCCACATATCCTTCCTTATTGTATAGACTATTAAGGGATCTTGAGAGAACCTCGGTAACTATGATGAATAGAGAAAGGGATAGTGGATCACCTTATCTCAAACCTCTGGTGGAGTGAAAGAAACCTTGTCTAGTACCATTAATTAGTATAGAGTACCAGACATCAGCCACTAGCCTATAAATGATATCAATGAAATCATATGAGAAACCCATTTTTCTCATTGTAGCAAAGGGAAACTTTCAAGAAATCTTGTCATATGCTTTATCCATATCCAATTTGATAACCATATTTTCTCCAATATTTTTTTTACCAATGTCCTTAACGATCTCCTGAGTTAAGAGGATATTCTCAGTTATGAGCCTTCCTTTCATGAAACCTGTTTGGTTTTCTGAAATGATCTTAGGCAATATTAAGGTGATTCTATTTATGACAATCTTAGACACTATCTTGTTGGAGAAATTACTGAGACTGATTAGTCTGAGTTGGGAAAAGAAACTAGGGGACTCCACTTTTGGAATAAGTACTAAGCATGTGCTAGTGTAGAATCTAGACATCCTTTGGCCTTCAAAAAATGCTTGAACCATATTCACCACATCATTGGATATAATGTCCCAGCATAAGTGGTAGAAGCACCCATTGAAACCATCAGGACCTGCTGCACTATTAAGGTTTAGTGAGAAGATAGCCTCCTTAACCTCTTCAGTAGTAGGTATAGTAATGAGAAAAATGTTATCCTCCTCAGTGATGTGATTATCAATCTTGTTCAATATACTAAAATCTGACTTTTACACTGGCTGGGTGAATAAGTTGCTGAAATATTGAATAGCAGCTTCAGATATTTGTATATTACCCTAAATCCAACTACCTTCCTCATTTTTTTATTCTATGGAGGTAAGACTTCTTCCTTCTTTGTCTAATAGTACTATGAAAATACTTTGTGTTACTATCACCATCCAGTTCCCATTTCACTCTAACTTTTTGCTTGAGAATATTATTTTGCATTTTAATCTAGGTAATCTGCTCAGCATAGAGTTTGTTCAGGTTAATTCTGTTAGTGTCACTATTGTTTTCCCCATAAGCTGCTTCCATAGCTTCCACTTTATCCTCTAAATCCTTGACTTTATCAAACACATTACCAATTGTGTTTCTAGACCAGTAACTGAGTGAACTAGCTAATCTCTTTAGTTTTTGCTGCATTATCCATACAGGATTGCCAGTAACCTCTTCATCCCACGAGTCTTGCACAATTTTTTGAAAGTCATTTTGTTCTGTCCAAAAGTTCAGAAACTTAAAATATTTAATGGGGGAGTGTCTTGAATTGAACAGGTCATAAGAAGCATATTATGATTAGATCCTATTCTAGGAAGGTGTCTAACATTAACAAGAGGGAAAGTCGTAGACCATTCATCATTATAGAATACTGTGTCTAGTCTTTCTCTTATCCTTTTCCTCTTTCTTCTATTATTAGTCCATGTAAAATCATTACCAGAATAACCAGCATCCATCATACTGCATTCATTCATACAGTTAATGAAATCAAAACTTTTGCTCAACCTATGAGGTCTGCCTCCATCCTTTTAAGAGAAATTCATAATATAGTTAAAATCATCAAATATAGACGATGGTCCTTGAATTTGGTTATTAATATGTTCTAGGCTCTCCCATAGCTTCTTCCTCCTTCTAGATGAAAATTTTGCATATACAATGGTCACCCAGTGACCCTAAAGAGTGGCATTGTGTTTAATAGAAAGTGTAAGCTACTGTTTGTAATTGCACACCTCAGCGCAAGTGTAATTAGAATCCCAGAAATACCATATTTTTCCATTGCGATTAGCAATAGCCCCTTGCATTCCCAGTTTCCTGTTGTAGTTGTCTAATTGAGAACTATGTATGAAAGGCTCTTGTAGAGCAACAAAACTAACTTTGTGCCTTCTCGTGAGTCTTATCAATTTGTCAAAAGTTCCTTTTGACTCTACACTCCTAATATTCCATATGATTGTGCTAATCATTAGAATCCTTAGGATTGGCTATTTTTTGTTAGTTTTTCCCCTGCCCCTAGTAACAGGAGCGGAATGAGGGTAAGTTTTGAAAGATCTTTTCTTTGCTAAAGGAGTTCCTCTAGGTGAGAGTCCACCTCTATCTACAAATTCCTTGATTTGATTCGCTGTTTCATCAGTTTGGTTATCCCCTTCAAGAGTAGAGGTAATTGGTAAACTGTCAGCCACTACTTCCTCTTCATCGGATAAGTGTGATTGTTGAATGCTTACTTTGACAATTTGTCTGTTTGATAGGGCCACATTCCTTTCTATCAAATTCCCCGCCGCATTCCTTTCTTTTTGGGAGGGGACTTCCTCTTCATTGCCCTGCTCCTGGGATAACTGTTGAAAAGTGTTTTGGGTCATAACAGGGGGATCTAGGGGGGCAGAAATGCTGAGGTCCTGACCGCCCTTTCTCTGATTTGATACAACAATAGCTTTTTCTTATTTCATCCTTTTATTGGATCCGAGTGTGTTCACACTCTCCACTATCTGATCTTGTGTCCTTTGTTTTGTGTGGTTTGAACTAGTTCCAGGTGCCTTGGAAGTGCCTTCCACCAATCCTTGTTGCTTTGAGCTCTTGGCTTTCCTATTCTGCGTAACTACTTTGAGAGCATTTATTTGTCTTATCTTCTTCCTTTTTTCCTTTTCCTTACATATCCTCTTAGAAGATTCTGCCTGTGGCACTTCAACCTGATCTATTTTTGGTACTTATTGTATTTGGCTTCCTTGTTGCATCACATTTTCAAGTTCTTTGTCTTTAGGACCTTCTTTTTGAATTGGCTCATTGTCAGCTGCCACTTGTTTCCCCTCATCTACTTTGCTATTATTAGCTTGATTTTTTTTCTCCAAGACTCTACACTCAGCTATAGAATATTCAAGTAATCTACAATGTTTGCAGTATTTTGGAACAGCTTCATATTCTATCTTTTGAGCAAAGCCTTTCAAACCAGTGTTTTCATCTTCTAAGCCAACCCAAACTTGATCAAGCTGGGGTTTTAGTAAATCAATTTCTACTCTAACCTTGGCCATGCTAGGCCTAGTTCTGCCTCTAGTAGCTGTGTCTAAAGCTAGCGGAGTACCAACAGGTCCTAAAATCTGCTTGATATACTCCCATTTGTGACAGTTCATTGGCAGCTTAGGAAGTAAGACCCAAACTGGGGCATATGGGACATCCTCTTCTGGTTTCCAATCAGGAGTCCATTTTGTTAGCCACATATCTTTTCCTTCAACTTCAATTCTCCTCTTAAATCTCGCTGTATTGTAATCTTCCTCGTTAAAGAGTTCAATAAAAATATTGTGTAGATCAAAGACTCCAATTTTTGAGTTACCTTTAATTGAAATCTTCTTTGCAAAGGTTGATCTGATTTTTTCAATTTGAGGTCGCACCTTAATGAATCGTCCCACAATAAGAAATTTGCACTCTTCCGCCATAACTCCATAATAGTCTTTAGCCTTGAAGATCACAGCTGGCATGCGATTGTGACTTGAGGTTCGAGCTATCTATCTTAAAAATGAAACGCGAGATTTGCTAGTGTGACATTAAAAAAAGACCAATCAGTGAATGACATGTGTCAAATAACAAAAGAGAGAAAAAAGCCAAATACAAAAAACTTGCCGAAAGCTCTTATGAAACACCGGAAACGACCCTCAGCAATCTGCTGCGACTCCATTTGTGCTATTCAAACAGAGATAACTGCTGCAGGCCGAAGATTTAAGTTGCTTCTCACTATTGCCTATGAGACATATGCACCATATATCACACATTCAGTCAAAGACTTCTAAGTAAATGAAAATTCGTAGGAATGTCGCTCCATCTCTCGGATCGTTTATTTTATTTGGAAAACTATGTCCTAATTTGTCTTTACTTCACTTAGAAGTTTTCTGTTCCCCACTTGTTAGAAGAAAATTCAGCTTTTCCTGCAATACTCAATAAAATTGAATTAAAACTTTTGTCACAAGAACTTTTTATCGTTCTGTGGTAGGTATGACCAGTGATCTTAGCAATAAGTTTTTTGCAGAATGAAGTCTGGGGAAAAATGTGATAATTGATGTTTGAGGCAATGGAGGGGTGTGTTTACTTTTTTGTGAGAATAGAGGGTGAAATTGAGATAGAACACGGTTTGAGAGAGGGAAGAGGAGGTTTTGATGTTTTTAAGCCATGTCACTTAATTTACGCGCCCATATATGAGTGAGAATCACTCTTTTGCCATGTTAGTGTTTTGTGTTATAGGTACACTCGTTTGGTTTAACATAGAGTTATACCGTGATTATAATCTTGGATAGAGTAATTTAGTACTAATGCTTTATTTGGTTTATTGGATTAAAAATGAGATATATTTGTTGAGGCAGCCAAATGGAAATTTTTTGTGATTGCATTTAGCCTTATTATATCCATGACGTCTGTTGTATGTGCCTTTCCTACGCGTGCATCTTTTGACTATACTCTCACGCGCTTTAGTTTGTTTATTGAGCTAACTGATTCATTATTTTCTCCTCAATCTTTTTTCTTTTCTTCTTCTAAAGTTTGGTAGGCTAGGACAGATGTACGAGGCTGAGTAAGTGCGTCAGGAATATTATTATAACATTTCATCTTCTCTATTACTATGCACTCGTGAGTAGGTGTGTATATAGGTCGGGTTGGTTCGAATTTTTTAATTATCAAACCAATTATATCGGGTTATTAAATCTAAAGACCAAATCAAACCGATAAAAGTCGGATTTTTAAATCTCGATTTTTCTTGGGTTTTCGGGTTGTTTCGGATTTTTTTCCATAAAGTCTTCATAGGAGAAAACATAGAATTTTTGCTTCAAATATTTCTTTAATCCTAGTAAGACAGAACTATATAAGGTATTTTTTAATAAAATAACATAAATATGAGATGATTCATGACATTGTACTAAAGTATTCAACAATAAAGATGAGAATCACATAAAATAAGTATTATTAATAAGCCATAATGAAAACAAATATAATTTAAAATTACTAATAAGTTGGTAAAATAAGTACGACTAATAAATACTATTATTTACATGACTAAACACTAAAAGAAAAATAAGTTATGCATTTTATCTAAACTATGAAAAAACTAAAAAATAGATATCCAATACTATTTTCATTCATAGTACAATTGAATTGAATGTCTTTTTTTATTATTAGTATTGAATTGATTTTGATTTAATTTAGGATTTATTTGAGTTACTAACATTTATGGACTATAAAATTTATTGGAGCATCCAAAAATTATAAGTCCAAGCTTGAAATAATACGTTAAAAGATAAAATTATTAAAAAGCTTAAGAAATATTTATAAACTACACTACAATAAATATTATCATGTATTAATATATTTAAAACTTCTATACATATAATGTCATATTTTGACCACTTATTAATACCTTTTTACTTTTGTTTTAGTCCGAAAGTATTGATTTATGTTCCCAAAACTAATGAAAGTATGCAAATTGCCGGAATGTTGAAAATGTGGGCTCAAATGAAGAAATCCAACTCAAAAAGGAGTGTTCCGACTCACAAGGCAAAAAGGGGCGCATCAGACCAGAAGTGCGATCCGCAAAAGTATTTTTGCGGCAGAAGAAGCAAGTGCGGACCGCAGAATTCTCTCTGCGGCCGCAGATCTGATGTACAAGCCTAGAAGTAATTAAAGCAGAAGTGCGGATCGCACACAATATGTGTGGCGACAGAACATGGTCGCACTGACAAGAATTCAAAAAAGTTCAGAGAGTGTGCAAAATGGCCAAAACTGAAGCCTTGCCTGAAGTGCGGACCACACATAAATAAAGAAGTTTATTTTATCTTAAAACTTCAAGTTGAAACTAATTCCCAATTTGAATTGGCAATTTTTATTTTTTCAATTTTATTTTTTATTTTAAAATAATTTTAAAACTCCAACTTTGTTAGAGCTTTGTCCTAAAAATCTACCCTTGTCGTCTTATGGTTATACTACTTGGCATCATATAATTATTTACTTCTTATATATATATATATATATATATAAACTATTATATTAGGAAGAAACTAATCCCCAATTTGAATTGAAAGTTTTTTATTTCTTTATTTTCGTTTTTTTTTTATTTTAAAATAATTTTAAAACTCCAACTTGAAACAACTCCCCAATTTGAATTGAAAGCTTTTTTATTTTTTATTTTCGTTTTTTATTTTAAAATAATTTTAAAACTCCAACTTGAAACTACTCCCCAATGTTAATGGGTAGGTTTTTTTTATTATATATTTTCGGTTTTTTATTATAGCTAATTTTAGTTTTTCTTATTTTTTTTAAAAAAATAATTTTAAAATTTCAACTTGAAACTACTCCCCAATTTGAATGGGAGTTTTTGTTATATATATATATATATTTATTTTTTTATTATAGCTAATTATAATATATCTATATTTATTTATTCAAATAGAGTAACAACCAATTAATTTAAAATTTAAAATTCAAAAGGTTTTTTAGTTAGAAAGGTAGTTTCTTTTGTCCTAATGCCAGTTAGCTTTTTGTGGTTTTGTCTTAATAGTGTATTTTTGCCTCTTTTTTTATTATATATAGATTATATATAGATAGATATAGATATTTAAATTTAAAAATAATAACCAATAACTACTTATTAACTAAATAACTATATTTAAATTCAAAAACAATAACCAATAACTAATTATTAACTACTTATGCCATGTGAATTTTTTAAAAACTAAAATAAAGAAGTTTATTTTGTCTTAAAACTCCAAGTTGAAACTAATTCCCAATTTGAATTGACAATTTTTATTTTTTTTAATTTCATTTTTTATTTTAAAATAATTTTAAAACTTCAACTTTGTTGGAGCTTTGTCCTAAAAATCTACACTTGTCGTCTTATGGTTATACCACTTGGCATCATATAATTATTTACTTTTATATATATATATATAAAATAAAATAAATATTTGTATAGACTACTATATTAGGAAGAAACTAATCCCCAAAAAGTTTTTTATTTCTTTATTTTTGTTTTGTTATTTAAAATAAATTTAAAACTCCAACTTGAAACAACTCTCCAATTTGAATTGAAAGTTTTTTTATTTTTTATTTTCGTTTTTTATTTTAAATTAATTTCGTTTTTTATTTTAAAATAATTTTAAAACTCCAACTTGAAACTACTCCCCAATGTGAATGAGTGGGTTTTTACACTTGAATTATTCATGTTAATATTAGTCACTTAAAGAGCTGGACACCACACACTTTCTCCCAACCCACAAACAACTCTACGACTCCAAGACCCAATGTAGCTTTATCTAGTTAAATACTGGTGAGTGCTTTACGATGGTTGCTGATAAGTGTGAATTTTGACCACATATTAGTACCTTATTACTTTTATTTTAGTCCGAAAGTGTTGATTTATGTTCCCAAAACTAATGAAAGTATGCAAATTGCAGGAATATTGGAAATGTGAGCTCAAATGAAGAAATCCAACTCAAAAAGGACTGTTCCGACTTACAAGGCAAGAAGGGCGCAACAAACCAGAAGTGCGGCCCGCAGAAGTATTCTGCCGCAGCAGAAGCAAGTACGGATTGCAGAATTATCTCTGCGGCCGCAAATCTGATGTACAAGCCCAGAAGTAATTAAAGCAGAAGTGCGAACCGCACACTATATGTGCGGGTGCAGAACATGGTCCCACTGACAAGAATTCAAAAAGTTTAGAGAGTGTGCAAAATGACCAAGACTGAAGCCTTGCATGAAGTGCGGACCGCACATAAATTGTGCGGCCATAGAAGCTGAAGTGCAATCGCGGATCAAATTGTACGGCCACAAAATCTATCCCCCTACAGGCTCAAGCAATGTGTGGACCGCACATGGAATTGTGGGGCCGTAGAACCTCCTGAGGGGCATTTTTGTCAGCGAATTTGAGCCACTATAAATAGACGAGAATCTCATTTTTAGATCAAGTTTTGAAGTTTTATTAGCCGTAGCCGTTGTAGTTTACCATTTTAGGTAATTTGTGATCATTTTGGGAATATCATAGTTTATCATTTTAATATTACATTATGGGTCTAATTAGTATTTCTTCTTTGTTTTCTTCATTTTCTATTATGAGTAGCGAGACATTTGCTAGGTCTGTGACCCAACCCTAGTGAGTAAACCTTATGGATATTTTTTTTAATGCGAGTTTATGATTGGGTGTTATTTATTTAGCCTTATTTATGCTTTAATTTTAGAATTAATGGTTGCAAATATTGATTCATGCCTTTTTGACCTGGTCTTTACTTGAGAAAGAGAGACCTAGTCTAGGAGAACTTGGCTAACAAGAAATTGGACTAGTTAAGGATTTGACTAGCCTAATTAAAGGGTTTGACCTAGAGATAGAAAAAATTCGACTTGAGCTCATATCAACTATTTAGCTTGATACCCATTTGGGCTTGGGAAAGCCAAATTGGAAAAAATCACTCTATGACCGAGAGGTATTGAGCGGGTAACTTAGAGTTTAGAGCTATAATACACCCCGATCAATAAAATAAGTATTAACGTAATTAACCCATTAGGCGAACACCTAGGCGAAGGTTACATCCCTAGACTTTTTACCTATTTGAAAGCAACTAAAAACAATTAGTCAATTTCTAGTTTCATTTCTCTAATTGAGCATTGATAGTGTAGTTTATAGAAGTAATTTTCAACACAAACTTGTTTGTAAGTGTATTTAAGCTGTTTCGTCTTCACGCATTATGTATACACTCTAGCACCCATTGTTAGCTCCCTGAGAAAATCGACCCCGACTCATAGTTGGGTACTATTCTTCCAACGACCTCTTCCACTCATTATTGAGTGTGGATTGGGAGTGGATCAATTTTTGGCGCTGTTGCCGGAGAGTTAAAACGGTGTTAGCTATATATTTGAGTGTGTTTTAGGAATATCTTCTTTCCCTTCTGTGTTACTAATTTGTTTAAGAAATTATAGGTACAAAATGGTGAACAATGAGCTCGAAAATATGCCTTTGGGGGAATTGGACGGCGAGGACGAACAAGTAGATGAGGTACCTCAAGTGCCACAACGAAGAGGACGGGGACCAAGAGACAATGTGCCCGTTCCACCGCACCTCCACCACATCCACCACAAGCAGCTCCACACCGCATATTACCCAACGAAGGTTATGCTAGTGCAATAGTCCCTCCCAGTATTAGGGTCGACAACATTCAAATCACCAATGTGATGCTCACTTTGCTAGAGCAACATGGTTTCTTTACCGGTGCTCCAACTCAAAATGCTTACAAACATTTGAAAGGCTTTGTGGATACATGTTTGGGGAGCACACAAACTATTGTTTCTGAGGATGCATTGAGGCTAAGGCTTTTTCCCTTCTCTCTACAGGGGAAAGCTTTATATTGGTTGGAACGTTTGCCGAATCATACAATTCACACCTGGGATGAGTTGGTGGCCAAGTTCATTGCTAGGTTTTTCTCTCCCGGGCATATGGCTATACTTCGAGATGAGATCTTGTCATTCAAGCAAGAGCCGAATGAATCACTACACGAAATTTGGGAGCGCTATAGAACAATAGTTAAGGAACGTCCCAACAACGATATGATGTAAAACATGATACAACAAACCTTTTATCATGGGATTAACACAACCATCCAATGTGTAGTGAATCAACTAGCCAGTGGGAACTTTATGACTACGCATTATGCCAAGATGTGTGAAATCTTAGATGAGATGGCAGAAACATCATCGACTTGGCAATCCCGAGCCAATGTCCCATAAGGTGATCCGAATATGATCCACCTTCACGAAGAATTGCAAGACCATGGGAAAACCATTGCCGAATTGACCACTACCATGACTCAACTAGAAAAAGCTCAACTAAGTCAAGTGCAAGCCCCTAAGAAAGTTTATGCTATGGAGGGAGTGAATTTTTTGATGAACAAGAAGAGGACAAAGGGTCCACCAGTGCAAACCCTAGTGGATAACTATGTACAAGATGATAGAAGTTTTGATCAAGATAATTCTTATAATGAGCAAGAGGAGGAAGTGCAATATGTGAACAATTTTCAAGGGCAAAGAAACAATTTCCAAGGCCAAAATCAACAACAATGGAGACCACAAAACAATCATGGAAATTGAAATTCTAACAATCAAAGGAATTGGCATAACAACAATAACCAAGGAAATTGGAGCAGAAAACAACCAAGGAAATTGAGGAGGCAACAACCAAGGTGGTTGGGGTAACAATCAAGACAACCGGGGGGTCGGGTTTTCAAAGGCCCCTAATGTATCAACAACCGAGCAACCCACCTCCTTATCCTTCCTATGGTTTAAGTTCTTTAAACAATGAGATGGGACGTATTGAGAATATGTTCAAGCAAATGATGAAAAAGAATGCCGACTCGGATGCCCAACTTTCCTCACACAACACATCAAACCGCAATCTAGAAGTTCAAATGGGGCAAATCTCTCAAGCTCTAAATTCTCGTCCTGAGGGTGTACTACCAAGTGACATAGTGGTAAACCCAAAGGGTGGTAACAATATGGGAAATTCTATGGCGGTTATCACAAGAAGTGGAAGAGGCGGGAATGCACCCACCTCAAGTTGAAGGCGACTTGTTGATTATGATTAAGTAATGCAAGAATAAGAGATCCCAAACAATGTTGTCCAACAAAATGAGGAAGTTCGGATTGATATTGATGATAGTGTGGAAGAGACTTAATAAGAGGTGAATCGTCTAGGGAACACATCATTGACATACCAGAGCTGATAGTACAAAGGGAAAAGACAACATTGCCTAAGCCTCCACCTCCATACCCTCAAAGACTTGCCAAGCAAAATGGTGAGAATCAATTCAAGAAGTTCATTTAAGCTTTGGAACAAATGTCCGGTTATGCAAAGTTTATGAAAAATCTTGTGACAAAGAAGCGGTCGATGAATTTTGAGACTATCAAAGACAATCATCAAGTGAGTATGATTGTTCATTCAATGGATCTTAAGTTGGAGGATCCCGATTCTTTCACAATTTCTTGTATAATTGGAAGTGCCGAGTTTGCTAAAGCTCTTTGTGATCTTGGGGCAAGCATAAATTTGATGCCCTATTCGATTTTCAAGACTTTGGGGATTGGGTAACCAAGACGCACTTCTATGAGATTGCAAATGGCCGATCATACCATGAAAGGCCGTTGGGTGTGATTGAAGATGTTTTGGTCCAGGTTGATAAATTCATTCTTCCAGTGAACTTTGTCATTCTAGATTGTGAAGTTGATTATGAAGTGCCAATTATTTTTGGGAGACCTTTCCTTGCTACGAGTAAGGATCTTTGTGATGTTGAATTCGGAGAACTCACTTTCCGGGTTGGTGATGCAAAGGTAGTATTTCATGTGTGTAAGTCCATGCGGCAACCAAATAGTAATGAGCTGTGTTCCTTTGTGGATTTGGTTACCGATGTCATTGTTGATGATACAAGTGCTACTATCAATGTTGGTGATATGTTGGAGGCCGTCTTGATCAACTTTGATGATGACGAGATGGATGGTTTCATGGAATGTGTGAAATCTTTGCAAGGAATGGGGTCGTACAACTATGTACCCCAAAAATTATCTTTGGATCTTGAAAATAGGAAGACTCCTCCTACAAAGCCTTCTATTGAAGAGCCACCTACCTTGGAGTTGAAGCCATTGTCTCCACACCTTTGGTATGAATTTCCTGGCTCTTGTTCTACTTTACCGGTTACTCTTTCCTCTTGTTTGACTAACGTGCAGCCAGATTCCACATTGGTGGTGTTACAAAAGAGGAAAAAGGCTATTGGGTGGACCTTGGCAGATATTCGGGGTATAAGCCCCCCCTTTAGCATGCATAATATCAAGTTGGAGGATGGCGCTAAACCATCCATTGAACATCAAAGAAGACTCAATGAGGTGATGCAAGAAGTTGTCAAAAAGGAGATTATCAAGTGATTGGATGCAGAGGTTGTCTACCCCATCTCCGATAGTTCATGGACTTCTTCGGTTTAATGTGTCCTGAAGAAGGGGGGCATGATGGTGGTCACCAATGATAAGAATGAATTGATTTCTACGAGAACGGTGACCGGTTGGAGGGTATGTATGGATTATCGCAAGCTCAACAAAGTAACAAGGAAGGATCACTTTTCACTTCCTTTCTTAGTTCAAATGCTCGATAGATTGGCCTTCCGTGCTTTCTATTGCTTTCTTGATGGGTACTCGGGCTACAACTAAATTCTCATTGCCCCGGAAGATCAAGAGAAAATAACCTTTACATGTCCCTATGGTACTTTTACTTTCAAGCGGATGCTATTTGGTTTGTGCAATACATCGACGACTTTTCAACGGTGTATGATGGATATTTTCACGGACATGGTGGGGGACTACCTTGAAGTTTTCATGGATGACTTCTCGGTGGTTGGGGATTCTTTTGGTGATTGTCTTGCAAATTTGGACAAAGTGTTGGCTAGATGTGAAGAAACTATCTTGGTACTCAATTGGGAGAAATGCCATTGCATGGTCGAGGAAGGTATTGTCCTTGGCCATAAAATCTCAAGAAATGTAATTGAAGTTGAAAAGGCAAAGATTGAGGTGATTTCTAAGATTCCACCCTAACTTCGGTGAAGGGTGTGCGGAGTTTCCTAGGCCATGCGGCTTTTTACCGGCGCTTTATCAAAGATTTCTCTAAAGTAGTGAACCCGTTGTGCAAGCTCCTTGAGAAGGATGCCCAGTTCAATTTCAATGATGATTTCATGATAGCTTTTGAGTTTTTGAAGCTCAAGTTTACAACTACTACCATCATCACCGCTCCAAATTGGAGTATGCCTTTTGAACTCATGTGTGATGCAAGTGATGTAGTGGTTGGGGCTATTTTGGGGCAACGTATCAACAAGATTTCCCATCTAGTCTACTATGCTGGTAAGACCATGAATAGTGCCCAAGTAAACTATACCGTTACGAAGAAATAACTCCTTGCTATCGTGTTTGCAATTGAGAAGTGCCGCCAGTACTTGATGGGTGCAAAAGTTATTTTCCACACGGATCATGCGGCGCTTCGTTATCTTATGAGCAAAAAGGACTCCAAAGCTCGGTTGATGAGATGGTTACTCTTGTTACAAGAATTTGATATTGATATCCAAGATAGTAAAGGTAGTGAAAACCAAGTGGCGGACCACTTATCTCATTTGTAGGAGGAGGGGAGGCCGCATGATGGACTTAAAATCAATGAATCTTTCCCCGATAAGCAACTTTTGACAATTTCAGTGAAAGAGGTGCCATGGTTCGCGGACTTGTCAAATTGTCTTGTGTGTGGAATCATTCTGGATGAGTTCTCTTCAGGCCAAAGGAAGAAGCTCAAAAGAGATTGTCAAAATTATTATTGGGATGAACCATACCTTTCCCGGATTTATACGGATGGGGTGATTAAGAGGTGTGTACCGGAAGAAGAGCAAGGTGATAATCTTGGGGCTTGTCATTCTTCGTCATATGGTGGTCATCATGGTGGAGAAAGAACGACGACAAAACTGCTTAGTTATTGGTTTTATTGGCCTACTCTGTACAAGGATGCTAGTAAGTTAGTGAAAAGATGTGATTAATGTCAACGGGCCGATGGAATCTCAAATAAAAATGAAATGCCTCTCACAACCATCTTGGAGATTGATATTTTCGATGTTTGGGACATTGACTTCATGGGCCCTTTTGTGAGTTCTTGTGAAAATACCTACATCTTGGTCGCGGTGGATTATGTGTCCAAATGGGTTGAGGCCTTAGCTTTACCCAACAATGAGGCTAGAAGTGTAATGGCCTTTTTGAAAAAGAATATTTTCACATGATTTGGTACTCCACGTGCAATCATAAGCGATGGGGGGTCACACTTTTGCAACAAAGCTTTTGACACTTTACTTAGCAAATATGGTGTTACTCATAAGGTCATGACTCCCTATCACCCACAGGCTAGTGGGCAAGTGAAAGTCTCCAACCAGGAGATAAAGAGTATCTTGTCTAAAACGGTGAATGCTAATCGGACGGTTTGGTCCAAGAAGCTTGATGATGCGTTATGGGCTTATCAGACGGCTTACAAAACACCTATAGGAATATCTCCATACCGGTTAGTGTTCGGGAAAGCTTTTCATCTTCCTGTGGAACAAGAGAACAAGGCAATGTGGGCTCTAAAGAAGTTGAATCTTGATTGGGATGTAGTCGCTAACTTGAGGGTTGCACATTTGAATGAATTGGATGAGTCCCGGTACCATGCATATGCGAGTTCATCTTTGTACAAAGAAAAGATGAAATACCTTTATGACAAATACATTTGGAACAAAGAGTTTAAGGGAAGCTAAAATCCAAGTGGAGTTGTCCATTTGAATTTGTTGGTGTGACACCTTTTGGTGCATTAGACTTGAAGAACAAAAACAATGAAGTATTCCGAGTCAATGGTCATCGGGTGAAGCACTACTTGGACAAAGGTTGGAGATAGCCACGTGGTGGTGGTCATTTACTTCACTTGAGGGTATTATGCGTCATGCCGCGACGTTAAATAAGACGCTTCTTGGGAGGCAACCCATATTCTTTTCTTTTTTCTTTTGTAGTTAGGTGTTATTTGTGTTCTAACTTGATTTGAAGTGTGCTATAGGGTTGAGTGTGACTTGCAAGAAGGGTGAAATAAAAAAAAAAAAGGCTAAGTTTTCAAAGATCCGCGGACCGCACTTTATTTGTGCGGACCTCCCATTTCTATGTGCCACAGCAGGAGGGCATTCGCGGCCACACATTTCTCGTGCGGACCGCACAATTAGAATCTTGCAAAAGTGTAAAAATATTAACTCTTTGAAGTTTGAGCTTGTCAGTGCGGAGGCTAATCTGCGACCGCAAGTGAAATCTGTGGACGCATCCAAAAATGTGCAGACCGCACATTAAGATCATAGACGGCTACCCCAGGTGACAGAGTGCGGACTGCACTGGAAATCCGTGGTCGCACTCGACCCTTTTCCCTCTTAGGACTTTTAGTATAAATTGGAAACTTGAGTTCATTTTACACTTTTCCCTGTCCTAAAAATCACTGTTACTCTGCAACTTTATTGAGAGATTTTTACTGTCCCTACACACAACCACCTATGCTTATACACCCAGTGCAGTCACTCTATCTAGTATGCTTCATTTCATGTTACATTTTTGTGTTAGTTTAATTTTTAAAATTTTAATTTCTTTTTAGGCCATCTGTTATTAGAGTTCATCTATGTGTCCATGTGGGGTAGATCTGAACTGGGTAGTTGATAAAATAGGCTATCATGGGTTGGGTTAATGAGATTTCATATTTATACCATCTTGCCATGTCTATTTGTGCAACTAATTGAAAAATCTAAGTAGAAAAGATTGTCTGTGCGTAGTTTTTGAAATCTAGGGCTGCACTTGAATTTGTGCAATTCGCAGATTAGGAGTTTTGGGTGACGTAGTGAAGAAAGTGCATCTACGACCACACTTTAATTGTGCGGAACGCAGAAATCTTAGAGAGTTCGCAATTGAAATTGTGCGGACCACAGATTTCTTCTGCGGCTGCAAAACAGCCTCCGTATTGTCTTAAGAGAGGAGCTTATAAGCCTCTGATATTTTTTGATAGTAGTGCGGTTGCACTTGTAATTGTGCAGTCCGCACTTCCAGTCTACGACCGCGCATTAGAAATATGTGGACCGCAGACCCCAGTTTCAGCAGCTTGTAATTTTTGTCATAATCCCACCGTGTCCATATTGTTCTCCCCTACCTACATCAGTCTCGAATATATTAAATGATGACTTGCAACTAAACACCTACTAGGATGAGGCATAGTGGGAATTGAACCCACATCTCGTTGAGCTGCTCCAGCAAGTACCCCTTTCGAATTTGGCTCAGACCTTGATCCTGCGACTCAGACATTACTCAAGAGAGGTGCAAGCTTTCAAGTGGGAGAGGACTTACATAGAGTCATTTATGTTAACCCCTGCTTTGTCGTACTATCTCAGTCTAAGGCTTTGGGAGCCTGCATTTATGGGAACTGAGAGAATCTTATTTGCTTTGATACAGACAATGGTTCGATCGCGAGGCCATGACGACACTACAAAAGGAAGAGATGAATCTTCTAGGGGTCGAGGTAGAGGTACCTTGCCCCTTGTCCAGCCCAAACCATCAGAAAGAAAGCCATATCAGGTAGAGGGAGAGGTGCAGACCTCTCCAAGTCAAGTTCCTATGTCCCATCTAGGGAAGCTTCAGAGGGCAACTCAGCCTCTACTAAGGAGGAGCAGACGGCCACATAGTCTCGGCCATAGGGCTACACAGTATCGTCCACACAGTCTCGGCCACGCGATTCCAACTCATGGATGAGGCCTCTTTATTTCACAACACTTCCGAGGGGTCGGAAAGTTCTAGCCAGACCTTTGATTCAACAACTGCCCCAGACACAGAGGCACAGACTGTACATGATATCCCCGATGATAGTAGAGGGGGAGATGGTACATCCACAGATGTGGAGAGATTGAAGAAAAAGGAGATATGGGAGGATAGGTTCGTCAGCTTGGCTGCCTTCACTGATTTCCATATGTGGTGGCCGGTGAGATCCTTAACACTGAGCGACAGTTTCTATTGAAGGATTTGGATAAATACAACCCGACGGTGTTGAGGCAGTTTAGAGCACGAAAGGGTTGGATGTGGTTTACTGAGAGAGTTGAGAATGCTAATGAGTACCTCGTACGAGAGTTCTATGAAAATGTCTCTCACATCAAGAAGGGGACAAAGGTGACTAAAATACGCAACCTCAAGGTGAGGTTTGATCATCACACACTAAACGCGTACTTGGGGTTTGAGGACTTGGAGCCGAAGGAGTATCTGGATGCAATGAAAGAAGAAGTCCAACCTTGGCTGGCAGAGATCTTAGCACCACCAGGGCAACCACCACCATGGATTACTGCTGGGGTACCCATTCAGTGGAACACATTTAGCTTCGAGGTGAAGGGATGGCAGACCTTTGTTTGTAACAGACTTGATCCATGCTAGAATGAGACCCATCTACTTCTTCCTCGGGCTGTTCTTGTGGTTTCTATCATGGACGGATACCTAATTAATGTGGGTGCCGTGATGTCGGCCAATATTTTATTGGTAGCACAACTGACTAGCTCGGCCTACCCTTATCCTAACACTATCACAGAGTACCTTACTGATGCAAAGGTAGTGCCAAGATCATATGACACCAAGGTGAAGCCGAAGAAGCCATTTGATTGGTATTCTTTGATGGATGCGACCAACCCGATGAAGAGAGCTCAACCTTCTAACACCACATGCCACTCTGATGAGCTAGCAGTGGTAGTTACTGAGACAGCTGGCATTCCATCTACCTCTATTGAGCCTTCTTCTAGCGCTCCTGCTATGCCTTTGCCACCACCTTCAAATCCTACCGTAGTCCCCAGGGTAGCCCATGTTCCAGCTCCGAGGGTAGTGCCCATACCTACAGCTCCATCATCTACTCTGTGAGTCTCCCAGACATTGGCGAGTCTCAACAACTGGATGCAGACAGATACCTCAAAGTTGTCTGACATATCAAGTACTATTGCAGCACAGTCATCTACACAGGCACCACATGTCTCCTCTGATCTTGATCAAAAGTTGAAGAAGATTCCGGACGACTAGAAGATGATCATGGACATTCTGGTACAACACAGGTCAGTTATTGAGGAATTGGCCAAAGAAGTGAAGAAGATGAGAAAGTCCCAAGCAAGAAAGAAATCGGTTGACAAGCTCAGGAAGGAGGTTAACAAACTTGCGACAGATGGGGATCTAACTTTTGATATGCTACTTGACCCACATCAGTTCGTCCCAGATCCATTGCCACCATCTGCACCGGTTGCACCAGCTAGCCAGTTTGAGGAGCCAGGCCTTGATGCCGACACTACTGAGGCAGTGCGTGTGATGTTTACCACTCCCGCCATGCCCTGATATGATGATGTTGAGATACAATTGGCTGACCCAACGGGAGATGATGTTGTTGGGGACACTGAGATGTCCAAGGATCCTTAGGGATTTTTCTTCACCCTCTCTTCTTTCACTCTTATTTTGTTAAGCATTGGGGACAATACTTACTTTTATTCGGGGGAGGGGGGGTGGAGTTTATTTGATTTGACATTGACACATTTTGGATACATTTGGACTATAATAATTGGATGATTCTGTTACTTTTATTATTTGTAGTTTATCTATCTTTAGTAGTTATTGTTCATTAGATTCTTTATTTTTCCACTTTAGTTCATGCTTTGTTAATAGCTTCTTTTTATGTTTTTGTAATAATAATCCTTTGGTTTTCTTAATTCCATAGTTCTTTCCAAAGGTAGTTTTTGTGTGAACCGTGTTACTCGTCCCAACAATGGATGACGTGACAACCTTCTTAAGGGAATGAGTCCTTTTTTGTGTTTAGGTAATAATAATATAGTAGTAATGAATAAAAGGCCTAATCAAGTCATTCTAGAAAAAGATTTACTCATATTTCATTTGGTACAAATACACTTATCTATGTGCTTATGGTTTGAAACAAGGTTTTTGAAAGCAAATAACTCTAGTTAGTGATTTTGAGACTCTTGAGTTGACTTTGGTAATCATCGAATGATTTATTGGACCATAGTGTTCTTTAACTTGAGTGTGGTTGTTGTAGGATCTCGACTCTATCCTCTTTTACGGTCTAGTTGCGTGAGGGGTGAGGTGATTTTTTACTAGTCCAAGTATCCGTGCGAATGGTCTAGAACTTGCCACGAATGTGCTTCAAGGCGAAATCCTAAGTTTTGCTTGGTTTGAGAAATAATTATAGGCTTTCCTTGGCCCGTTTGAGCTTTCTATTGCCAACCAATGTCGTTATCCCTAGTCAACCCCCTTTGAGCCTCTAGACTTTCTCATTTGATAACCATGTTATAAGCCTTTAACCGTTTTGTAGTGATCCTCTCTTGGAACCCGGACCTTCCTTAACACTCTTGTGAAATAAGTGGATTAAGGCATAAGTTTGGGAGGGAGATTTGAGGAATTTGAAAGAGGTATCAAGGCACAAAAAAGAGAAAAAAAATGATCTCTATGAAAAGAGAAGTCAAGAAAAGAAAAAGAACAAAAAGAAAAATACAAAAAAGAGAATAAGTGGAAGGGTTGATGGATTCAAAAAGAGATAATGAGCCCTAACATGCGTATCCAGGGAGAAAAAAAAGGAAATGAACAAGAAAGAATGATGTCAAATCTCTCTAACCCCCAATAAAAAGAGAATGCCTCTAAGAATTGGTATTTGTAAGCCAAGAAATGAAAATGTGGAGTGTTTAAGGAAAGGTGTAACCACTTACCCATATGATATCCTACCCTAATCCAAAATCCTTCATTATAACCCGAAAGAAATACTACTTGATTTCAAACCGAATGAGCTTACATTAGTGGTGATCTACATGAGGGGAAAGCCTATGGTACCTGAAGCCGTACTTGTGACATTCTCTTGTGAGAGAAGAGTGAACCTTTCATGAATCTTAAGATTGAGTGCTACCTTTTGAAGTGAGCTTGGCAAATGGAAGGTAGAGGAGGAAGAGTTTGGAGTCCACCATGATCTACATGATAGAACAAGAGTTCTTGATGAGTAAAGTCAATTCTTGAAGCTCAAATGTCACATTAGAACTATATGTGCATGATATTTGACTTGTCACCTTGTTGATAATGCATGAGTAGTGTGGGTAATTATTGGTCCCAACTAAGTATAAGTGGCTAACCATTGACTCACTGTAATGACCTTTCACTCTAAGAATGTGGGAGCTAATCTATTTGCTTGAGGACAAGAAAAAACTTAAGTTTGGGGGAGTTGATAAGTGTGGATTTTGACCACTTATTAGTACTTTTTTACTTTTGTTTTCGTTCGAAAGTGTTGATTTATGTTCCAAAAACTAATGAAAGTATACAAATTGCAGGACTGTTTGAAATGTGGGATCAAATGAAGAAATTCAACTCAAAATGGAGTGTTTCGACTCACAAGGCAAGAAAGAGAGTAGCAGACCAGAAGTGCAGTTCGCAGAAGTATTTCTGCGGCCGCACAAGCAAGTGCGGACCGCAGAATTCTCTCTGCGGCCGCAGATCTGATGTAGAAGCCCAGAAGTAATTGAAGTAGAAGTACGGATCGCATACAATATGTGCGGCCGTAGAACATGGTCACACTGACAAGAATTCAAAAAGTTTAGAGAGTGTTGAAAATGACCAAGACTGATGCTTTGCCTGAAGTGCAGACCACACATGAATTGTGAGGTCGCAGAAGCTGAAGTGCAGCCACATATCAAATTATGTGGCTGTAGAATCTATCCCCCTGCATGCTCAAGCAATGTGCGGACTACACATGGAATGTGCGACCGAGAACCTCCCGAGGGGTATTTTTGTTAGCAAATTTTGAGCCACTATAAATAGACGGGAATTACATTTTTAGGTCAAGTTTTGAAGTTTTGTTAGCTGTAGCTGTTGTAGTTTACCATTTTGCGTAATTTGTGATCATTTTGGGACAAAAACATCATAGTTTATCATTTAAATTTTATATTATGAGTTTAATTAGCATTTATTCTTTGTTTTTCTTCATTTTCTACTATGAGTAGCTAGACATTTACTAGGGTTGTGACCCAATCCTAATGTGTAAACCTTATAGGTATTTAATTTAATGCTTGTTTATGATTGTGTATTTATTATTTAGCCTTGTTCATGCTTTAATTTTAGAATTAATGATTGCAAACATTGATTCATGCCTTTTTGACTTGGTCTTTACTTGAGAAAGAGGGACCTAGTCTAGGAAGACTTGGCTAACAAGAAATTGGGCTAGTTAAGGATTTGACTAGCCTAATTAAAGGGTTCGAACTAAAGATAGGGAAAATCTGACTTGAGCTCATATCAACTATTTAGCTTGATATCCATATGGGCTTGAGAAAGCCAGATTGGACAAAATCACTCTATGACCGAGAGGTATTGAATGGGTAACTTAGAGTTGAGAGCTATAATACACCCCGATCAATAAAATAAGTGTTAAAGTAATTAACCCATTAGGCGAAGTAATTTCTCTAATTGAGCATTGATAGTGTAGTTTATAGAAGTAATTTTCAACACAAACTTGTTTAGAAGTGTATTTAAGCTGTTTCGTCTTCACGCATCAAGTATATACTCTAGCACCCATTGTTAGCTCCCTGAGAAAATCGACCCCGACTCATAGTTGGCTACTATTCTTCTAACAACCTCTTCCACTCATTGTTGAGTGTGGATTGGGAGTGGATCAGTTTCTTTGACCTTGACCAAAAGAAACATGTTCATCCCCATATAATTAATTGACGATTGAGCCTGGCATTGGGGTTAAGTTTGTATACGGTCGAAATAGATTTCGGCCTTCGTTCGATTGATCGAGGTTGAAACATAATGGATCGAATAAAGACTTCGTAATATCAAGATGGGTTATGAAGATGGTACGAACGAGCTTCAGATTTCAGGTATAGGTCAAACACCAAGTTCGAAGTCATTATCGAGCTCGGGTACGAATCGAACTATGATGAGATGATTTTGAGCTTAAGGGGCAGAGGCCAACCGATTCCGAGCCCAAATCATCACCTGATACCGAGTCCATATCGATCTCTAGAAGTAATACCGACCAATGCCGAGGTCGATCGTGCTCGATCTCACAGACAAGAGTTGTTGCAAATACACTAAGGGAGAGAATCTCGGCGGAAATTAGGGAAAAGCTGATTTATCATGGGTCCTCCACTATGTATTTTTCAATTATATCTAAAGTAGGATCCTCCACTATAAAGAGGATGGCTATATTTCTATAGAAGGCATTTTTTTCTTTACTTATATTGTAACTAAAGCACCATACACTCCTATTTATAGTTTTTTTGAATTACGATGGTGGTTAGTTTAGCTTCGGGAAGGAAAAAGAGTGAATTGAGACACTTAATATCATTTTGGAACCTTATGTTGTAAGAGTTGACCAAGGTTTGACTTTTATGTAAATGACCAAGGATTGGTGTTTTGATGGATCAAATAGGTTTATATGGTGGTTTTGGATTTAGACGTATGTTTGTAATTTGATTTGGAGGTTCAGAGTGTGTTTTGGCTCTATTTGCCGAGGGTTGGCAATTTGTAGGATTAAAGAGTTTATAGGTTAGATTGGGGTTTGATTTTGATGATATCGGAGTCGAGTTACAGCCTCTCTACCCTCACATGTTAGGGGTAAGGTCTACGTATACACTACCCTCCCCAGACCCCACGGTGTGGGATAATACTGGGTATATTATTGTTGTTGTTGTCAGAGTCGGGTTGATTTTTTGAAACTTAGTATAGGTTCATTTTGTCATTTGGGACTTGTGTTCAAAATTTGGTTAGAATCTGGATTGGTTAGGCTTGAATATGATACTTGATTGCAAGTTAGAATTTCGTAATTCTAAGAGAGTGATTTTGATCATTGATTCTTGATTTTGATGTTCTTCATGATATTTTGAGCCCTTGGACAAGTTTGGATAAGGTATTGGGACATGTTTCAAGATTGGAATTCTTGTTTTGGACTGCTGTTTTTTTGGTGCAAAGGTGCTTCTTCGCAATCATTTAGGATATTACTCATTCACGGGATGGGAGAAGCTGGGCGGGCAATTTTTACTCAATGCATTCACGATATTAAGGATGCATTTGCTGAGTTCCGTGGTCTAGAACCTCACGTTCGTATGGGAGGAGCGCGATCACATAATCTTATTTCCAAACAGGTAGGATGCCTTCACGTTAGTGGGGTGGGCACTGCATTTTCGTAGGCTTAGCTGAGCAGGTGCCGTGTTCGCGGGTTGCTTTCACGTGTGCGAAGGGGAGTTTTCAACTGGGAAGACTTTTGTCATCATGATCGCGACATAGGTCTTACAATTGTGATGATATACCTTGGCAGATACTTAAGTTGGAATTTCAGGAGTTTTATCCACTTTATCATATTTTGAGCCCTAGACTTCGAGAGTGGGAGATTGTGAAGAGCATATTCACTACTTCATTAGAGGCAAGCAATTTACAATTGAGATTTGAACCCCGATTTGGAGACGGATTTGGATAAAACTTGTATATTTAGTCTCGTATTGGAATGGGTGTTCGGGATTTGTGAGTTTTGGAGGATTCCGAAAAGTGGGTCTGGTTTGACTCTGTGTACTTGATTAAAGATTCAATATTTATCGTTTGGGTTCGTTTTCAATGGCTTTGTTTGATGTTATTTAGTTGTATTTAATTAGATTCGAACCGTTTGAAGTAAGAATTTTTAGGATTTGGCATCTTTGGTGATTTTAGCTTACCGGGCGGAGGTAGGTCTCTTGGCTAACCTTCTTAAGAGGAAAATCCCTAGGATTTAACTTTATTGATATGTATTTAAGGTATTGGGGGTGGTATATATACGTGGTGGAGAGCGTATATGCACTTTCCGACTTTATATCATGATCGGGGTAGAATTTATATGCCTTATTTTGACTATGTGCTTATTTGATTCATGATTTATTTGACTTATGTGACTACGCTTGCTCTTTAATTCATGTTTGACATCATGCCTAGGTTTATGATTATTTACGAGGGCATGAGAAGTTATTCTTGATATGTTAAATTGCTTAAATTATCCGTAGTCACATAAATATTCCATGAGCACATATCCGTATATTTTTTATTAAGTCCTTGTGCACTTTTTATATGTAATTCTTGAGAATATACTTACATTTTAAATAAGAATACTTGATTTAGATTGAGGATTTTGGAACAAAAGGTAAAGCGTGCAAATGAGATACAATTATGGCACACATGATATGATGATCGGATATTGATTTATGAGTGATGCTATTGTGTTCCTCTTTCCGCTTGTATTTGGATCCCTCCAAAGTCAAGTTATTACCCATATTACTTTGGGCTCTGTTAGCATGGTCGCTACATGGATTTTGTACAGGGTCGATACATATATTTTATATCTGGCTTTGGTGATACATGGATTGTGTATCGGTGTACATGAATCTCGTACCGGTTTGAGCATGCATTCATATTCTTAACTCACTTAGGAGTATTCATTTAATTGCAAATTATAGCATGATATCTTTATATTCTAGTTGAGAGTCCCAATTCCGTTATTTGAGAATGCTATCTTTCAATACTATATCTGGGCATCGTTATGATTATTTCTTGTACTGGAAAAGCATGCTTAACATCTTTCAATCATTGATACTTTGATTCTTGTTATTCATGAGGTTATCTACTATTTCAGTTCAAAATTTGTGTTTTATATTTGCTGTTGTAAGTATTCAGATGCATCTAGCCTTGCTACTACTTATTCGATGTTAGACTTGATACTTGCTAGGTACCGATTGTGGTATACACATACAACACTTTTGCATATATTTTTGTGCAAATCCTCAGGTGAAATAGTAGAGCTTCCTGATTGAGCTTAGGTGATCACACAGAGACTTAGGGTGAGTTGTACTTCATGGATTCACTTTGTAGTTCCTAAGTCCTTGTTCCTTTATTATTTCCTGTCTATTTGTATCTTAGATAGCTTGTTAGGTATACAGACTTGTTCTATTTCCATAGTTTGCTCGTGTACTTGTGTGATTTAGTCTTAAGTGTTGCACTGTATTGGCCGTGTTATGACTATGTCACATATTATTATTGTTTTTGATTATTTATGTCTTTATTTATGATACGTCATTGTTAATTAAAGAAAATGGACTTTATTTGTGGATTATGAGTTGGCTTGCTTAGCAAGTACGGCTATGCGCTATCATGACCTCAAGGTGGGATTTTGGGCCGTGATACAGGATTACACACCTCATGTAAAGGCTAAGAAATGCAGAATACTATATTATTTCTTTGGGCCAGTTAAATATGTTCCACCACACCTAGAGCATAACCGTAAACTTGAAACCAAATTAGGGGTTCAATTCATAAGCTCGAGGTGGAGGCAAAAAGTGATTCACGTCATGCCGCAATGGTAAATCCAGTACTTGTTGGGAGGCAACCCAACTTCATTGCTTTTATTTATTTTATCATTTATTTTATTGTGTTATTGTTGTAGTACTGCTTTGGTTTTGTAGGAGTAGGATCATGAGATGCAAAGCAATTAGAAGGATGCAAAAGAAAGATAAATAGTTGGAACTAAGTGTGGAATGCCCCCACAAAGGACCAGGACTGGGAGAAGTCTGAGTACCCCATGAGATGTTAATGCTTCGACCTTTGGCCTACCATGGAGTTTCTTTTACCCTCTTGTATTTATAGTATACATTGGGGATAATGTACAATTTTAGTGTGGGGTGAGAGATTGTTTGGATGATTTTCTATTCTTTTAATTTTGCTAGTTTTATTGGAAAAAAATAATTTGAAAAATTTGAAAAATAATTTGGTATAAATAATATCTCTTGATTTTTCTTATGACCACAGTTATTTTCCAAGGGGCGACTCTTTGAATTGGGTAGTAATTGTTTTAGGTAAAATTTTCAAAAGGTTTCAGACTTATTCTGGTGATGGACTTCCTAGATAATTTTCTTGAGGGATTAAAGTCTAAAGAAAAATACAAAAAAAAAATTTGTTCTTCTTTTTGAACTGATAATGGAATGGGGAGAATTTAAATATCTATGATTTTTGACATATTTTATCGAGGCTTAGTGCTGTAGCATTTGTTCTGAGTACTTTCATTGTGATTCTTGTGATTATATGTCTTGAGAATGTATTTACTTTATTTTGACTCTTGGGCTCATCTCTTGACTCCTGTTATATATTTCCTATGTGGTTGAATTTTATGATGACTGCTCTTAGTTGCTTTAACTTCATATAGTCAGGGCTGAGCCATCTTGAGTAAGTCATGTGCATTGTGTGAGGTGAGATATTTGATTGTACTTTGTGCCGTTCCTTTCTAGTCTATAACTTGCCCAATGTGTGCCTTGGAGCAAAATAAGTAAGCTTTGTGAGTCTATAAAATGATATAGGTATTTTTTTGATTGACCGCTGAGCTATTTGCCTACCCGTGATAAAATTATCCTTCATTAGCCCATTTAACCCTATAAACCATTTCTTCGTGTAATGACCCGACCAGTCGTTTTGAGCTCTAGCATGTCGTTCGGAGGTTTGAGACCTTGAGTAGCTTCATTATATGTATTATGACTTGTGCGTGTAGGTGGTTTTGATTTTCGAGCAGTTTAGAGTTCATTTGGAAGAATAATTCTCAATTCATAAGTTTTAAGTTGGAAGAGTTGACTAAGGTTTGGGTTTTGAGTAAACGACCTCAAAATCAGGATTTGACGGGTTCCTATAGGTTTGGAAAGTGATTTCCGACTTGGTCGTATGTTCGGGTTGAGTATCGGATGGTGTAGGAGCGTTTCAGTTCTTATTATCTAAAGTTTGCATTTTAGAGGTTTTGCATTTTGCTAAGTTTGACTTGAAGTGTGCTTTAGTGTTATTGGACTACGCGTGATGTTCAAGGACCTTGGATAGGTTCACTTAATTGATTGGAACTTGTGCAAGAAGTTTGGTCGTCCTTTGGAATGTCTAAGTGTGATTTAGACGCATTCGTCGAAGATTGAAGGTTTGAAAGTTAAAAGAAGGATTTTGATCGACGATTCATGATTTTAATGTTATTCGTGGTGTTTCTAGCCTTTGGATACGTTTGGATAAGGTATGGGGACCTGGTGGTACTATTGGGTGGGGGTCCATGGGCCCGCAAGTGTGTTTCGAGGTAGTTTCAGACCATGACGATATGTTTTGTTATAGCTGGTTGCTGGTTCTGGTGTTGTCCTTCGTGAACATGGTAGGGAGCACACGTTCACGAAGAAGGGTTTGAGCTGGAGGTAGTTTTTTCTTAGCGTTCGTGATTGGCAAATTGCATTCGCGAAAGTCTAGGTTGTGGTGCTACGCATTTGCGATAGCCAAGTTGCATTCGCGAAATGAGAAGATGGGCCTGGAGATTTGACCTTCATGTTCGCGAAGGCGTGGTCTCTTTCGCGAAGGGCCAGCTTGGTAAAACACAGCATTCGCGAGCCATGTCTAGCGATCACGAAGAAGATTTTGGAAGCACGAGCTGAGCTGTGCTTCGCGAATGTGAGGCACATGTTGTGTTTCCGAATAAGGACGCTAGGGCAGTGTATAAGAGTTTAAAATCAGGTCTTGGATCATTTCATCTTATTTTCTCATTTGGAGCTGATTTTGGGGCAATTTTTCATCATCTATCACAAGTTAAGTGATTCCCACTCATTGTGAGTTATATACAATGATTATATATGGATTTAGACATGGAAATTAGTAGAAATTGTGAAATTTTGGAAGAAAACCTAGAAATGATATTTTTGGATTTTGACCACAAAATTGGACATGGAATTGGTAATAAATTATATATTTGAATTTGTGGTGCTATGGGTAATAATTTATCTTTGAAAAGTTTTGGAATCCAGGCACGTGGGCCCGAGATTTGAAATGTTGACTTTTCGTGTGGAGTTGGGAATTCAGTGTTAATTGTTAAATTACAAGTCTTTGAGTATCTTTTGATTGGTTTGCACATTCTTTGGTTAGTTTTGGAACGTTTAACATTGGTTTGAGGTGTTAGAGAGGTGTTGGAGCCGGTTATCAGATTTCGGAGCAAGGTAAGTCTCCTGTCTAACTTTGTGAGGGGGAATTTACTCCGTAGGTGTTATATTTGTTATGTGCTACATGTTGTGGGAGCTACGCATGTACGAGGTGACGAGTGTCTGCGTGTATGCTAGAATTCCTGATTATCTTTGGGTAGACTTAGAGTCACGCCATGCTTTAATTGTAATATTTGAGTTATTCTTGCCTATTTAAATGCTTTAATTTACATTTTGCCTGAGACTAGACTTGGTTAAAGTACCAGACTTGCTATTTTAGATATTTGACGAACAACTTGATTAGCAATAGAAACTGTACTTCCTTGATTTGGATTTCTCCTGCATTGAACAAAATTGTCCAAAAAGTTTCGTTAATTCCATAACTCAAACATATATTCGTGAGTGGGCCAGTGACCCGTCAAGATTCACTATTTCTATTTGATCGGGCTGAACGCTTCAGTATTACTATTATGGATCAGTCCGTATAACCTTGACAATATTATGATATGCGTTTATTGTTCGGGTCGGTCGACCCTCGACAGTGTACACGATTACTATGGGATCAGGCTGTATGCCACGGTAGAAAATCATGCCATTACTCTTATGGGATCAGGCCATTCGTCTCGGCAGAATCATGCGAAATATTTGATAAGGAGTCAGCATACTTAAGAGTCTTCCTGACTTGAGATGTGACCGTTTATTTGGTGTTGACAATTATGTATTCCATTTGAGGAAGTCTCCGGTATTTGAGGACTTCATGTTTACTCTTTAGTTAAGGATCGTATTAAGTACCTATAGCTGTTTTCACTATTTTATTTGCCATGCTTCATACTTGTCTACTTTTATTGTACTTGATTTATTGGACCACTAGTAAGTGTCGATATTGATCCCTCGTTACTACTTCTTCGGGGGTTAGGCTAGATACTTATTGGGTACGTATTGATTTACGTACTCATACTACACTTTTGCACTAATTGTGAAGGTACTCAGACAGGTTCATACGGTGGTCATCTTGGCCCATAGGCGCACCTACTGAGGGGACTTTACGGTGAGTTGCGTTCCATGTTATGATCCACATCATACAGAGTCTTCATCATATTCATTTATTTTATCATGTTTATTTTATATTCCAGACAAATGTTATATTAGTATTGTACTCCCTAGTAGACGCTCATGCACTTGTGACACATGGTTTTGGGGATTTAGATTTTTCTCTTGATTTTATTCTTCTATAATTGCTTGGTGTATATGTTGGCCCTATTTGAGCGTTTAAAAATAATAACATATATATTTTCCATAAAAATGAACGATTTTCACTCTTTATTTCTTTAATTGTTTTGAAATACACTTTGGATTTACTATTGACATGTTGATTTAATTGTTGGCTTTCCTAATGATAGCGTTGGGGCCCATCACGACCTACGATGGGTTTTGGGTCGTGACATTGTTACAACCCAAATTCGCATATCATAGATCACGCCGTAAGGTAGTCGACGTAAATCCAAGAAGAGATTATCTTTGAGATGATAATAAGTTAATCCTATTGGTCTTAAACGATACAAGGGTGTATAAGAGTGGTTAACAAGTATTTGAAGTTAAGCTAATCAAGGATGTTGTAACCCGTATTTTCGGATAACACTAGAGGTGATTAACTGTCCCAAGAGGTCTTGTTTTAATGTATTTGAATCATATAATATCCGCATCATAAGTCTTGAAGTCAAGCGAGTTATGAAATAAAAGTCGATAAAAGTTGTCGCAACTTAGGTTTATAATTTTACTTAAACTTTAGGTCAAATGTTACTGCATTTTACTCCCAATGTGCTTGGAATTATGGGGTGATCTACCTATCAAATTGAAGATCTATGAGTCTAGTTTCCAACGCATTAAACCGTTCGTCGATACAATCTCGGAATAGAGAGATATTCGCGTTTTCGCGAGAGTGCGCCAAGCTGCTCTCTATGGGGCCCACAAAGGCGGTTTAAGACATTTGGACATATATAAGATAACTCAACCCCGTTTTAAGTCATTATGTTTCAGTATATTCAGACCTTATAACCCTAAAAACATTCTCTCAAGGTTCTCTCATGATCCAAGACCCAAACAAAGGGCAAACAACACAAATCAAATGTCGGGAATCCAGTGGTGCTAGTAAGTTTCTTATTTTTCTTGTTGTTGCTGATTTTTGTGTTGTTCCAGCTCGTGTGGGAGGTTGTTTTAAGTGCTTTATGTTCTGTAAATACACCTTCAAGTTTTTAATATCAACCCTAGGTGATTTCAAGTCTTCTAAAGTAATTCTAGTGCCGAAAAACCCGAATTAATTGCTAGTTTCGCTTCCTTGTTCTTGTGGCAGAATTGAAGGGATATTTCGTAGAAAATTAAGGTCAAATTGGAGTTGTTCTTTCTGTTTAAAGGTAAGTAACCTCTTACTCTATATATATTTAAGATTATCCAAGTTGCAGCTAAGTCGTTGAAGCTAGAACTTGTGAAATATATATCGAAAAGCTTGGTAGTAATGTTGTTGGTTGGTGGACTGTTTTGGAGGCTCAATATGATTATTAATGATGTTGTTTGGGCTTTTTGGTGATTGTATTGACTTGTGGGAAGTCATATAAATAGGGGAGGTGCTGTCCGTTTCATCGTAAAATAGGTTGTGGTCGATACATAATAGTTACGACGCTTAAACGATAATGATAGTGTCATTTATCTTATTGTAGACTAAGGAGTCGTGATATTTGCATAGCTTGAGGTTGGGCAGTATATACAAGGTATGTGACGCTATCCCCTTCATTCTTTTGCACGACTCCGATTGTACATAATGTAATGAACGAGCTCCCAAAGATACTCTACTCTTAGAAGCTAGCAGTACTTACATTGCTGCCCTTCTTATGAAACGATTGATATTGATGTTACTTCTCCTATTCTTATATTATCAATGTTGTTGGTAGTTCCTGATTCTTATAAGATTCTTGATGAAGAGTTAATCCTAATAACGTGTACGAAGGATACCAACCTTATGTCACTCCGAAAGGTTCAAAATGTGATTCCAATGAGTCCAGCATGCATCATATATATGTATCTATTTTACTCTACCGAGCCGCGCTATAGTCGGCCGGGTACGACACCTATTGTGCAACCACTGATCAGTTGGGTTTCACCGAGCTCCACGTGGCCGGGTACGATTCTACCGAGCCCTATGATGGCCGGGTATGTTTTACCGAGCCTATTATGGCCGGGTACGATATGATGATGATGATGCCCACAAAGGCATATGTTTTAAACGTTTATGTATATATATATATATATGTATGTATCATGTATTTCATGTCAGTAGCCCTCAGAGGTACCCAGATGTCACAGGTTGTATATTCCCTATCACTGTTTACATTATTGTTCTTACTTATGCTATTCTGCCTTACATACTCAGTACTTTATTCGTACTGACGTCCTTTTTATTTGTGGACGCTGCATGTCGTGCTGCAGGTCCTGATAGACGGGTAGACGCAGCTCCCCCATCACAGTAGGCTATCCGGTTCAGCGTTATTGGCAAGATCCTTTCTCCGGACTTGCCGTGGTCTTGGTATGCATTTTTGTTATAGACCTTATGGGTATGTCGGGGCCCTGTTCCGGCAATGTTGTAGCACTTATGTTCTTTTAGAGGCTCATAGACAGGTGTCGACTCATGGTAGCTCGTACCTTATATATAGTTTCTTGACAGTCTTGTCGTCCCATGTTATGTATGTTCATGACATTATCTTTCATTGTTGGATGTTCATGATCCATGTCTACCATTTATATTGATCTTGTCGGCCCTTAAAGATAATAAGGAAGGTTAGATAAAATGTACGTTGGTGCTCGGCAAGTATGGCCCGGGTGCTAGTCATGACCCTCCAGTTGGGTCGTGACAAACTTGGTATGAGAGCAAGTCTGTCCTAGGGGTTGTCTATGAGCCGTGTCTAGTAGAGTTTTGATTATGGATGTGTAGCGTGCCACATTTATAATCAGGAGGCTACGTGACATCTAGGGTTGTTACCTTCTTCCTGAATCTAGATCGTGCGTAGAGTTGAGTCGTAAGTGTTCATATCTAATATTCACCTTGTTTTCTTTTAGCGATGCCTTCGACTAGGAAGCAAGCGATTAGTAAACGGCTTGATACAGCTGTAGGAGAGGGTAACATTCAGGTGCCTCCAGCCATAGCAGGCCAAAGTGAGCCTCAGAGTGAGATGCCGTCTCATACCTCTCTGTCTCCTCCAGAGGATATTAGGAGGCACCCAGTACATCCAGTTCCTCCGTCTGGCACTACAGACCACGATATGCGCAGTGCAGTGCAGTTGTTGAGTAGCTTAGTAGCTGCTCAGGCTCAGAGGCAGAATACCGGTGCTGCTGATAAACCGGTTAGTGCAGGAGTTCGTGATTTTATTAATCTAGACCCTCCAGTGTTTACCGGATCAAGCCCCAAGGAGGACCCGCAAACATTTATTGATCAGGTTCATTGTACATTGCGTGTTATGCATGCTAGTGATACAGAGGCAGTAGAGTTGGCTTCTTATCGGTTATGGGATTTAGCGATTTTATGGTATGATAGTTGGGAGAGATCTAGGGGTCCGAACGCTCCTCCAGCCGTGTGGAAGGAATTTTCTGAGGCCTTTCTTCATCACTACTTACCAGCTGAGATACGATGAGCTAGAGCTGATAAGTTCTTGAACCTTCGACAGGGTAATATGAGTGCATGAGAGTATAGTATATAGTTTGATTCTTTATCAAGGTATACTCCCCATATGGTGGCCGAGATGAGTGATAGGGTGACCACATCTGATAAATGAGTGCACAACAGCCTCCTTGGTAGAGGGCATGGATATTTCCCGTATTCAGGCTTATGCCCAGACCCTTCAGGATCATAAGTTATATGCTAAGCTCTCTAAATGTGAATTCTTGCTGAACTCAGTAGCATTCCTTGGCCATGTGATATCTGATGCGGGTATTAGTGTCGACACTCAGAAGATCGATGCAGTGAAGAATTGGCCGAGACCTACAACACCGTCAGAAGTCCGCAGCTTCCTGGGGCTAGCAGGATATTATAGGCGGTTTGTAGAAGGGTTTTCCTCTATATCAGCACCATTGACTAAGTTAACACAGAAAACTAAGTTCCAGTGGTCTGATGCTTGTGAACATAGTTTTCAGGAGCTAAAGAATCGATTGACATCCGCGCCAGTGCTCACTCTCCCAGAAGGAACAGAAGGTTATGTGGTATATTGTGATGCCTCAGGTATAGGTTTGGGGTGCGTATTGATGCAACATGGGAAGGTGATTGCTTATGCATCAAGACAATTGAAGAAGCATGAAAAGAATTACCCGACTCATGATTTGGAATTGGCTGCAGTAATATATGCTTTGAAGATATGGCGGCACTACTTATACGGCGTCCATGTTGACATCTACACAGATCACAAGAGTTTACAATACATCTTCAAGCAGAAGGAGTTGAATTTGAGGCAGCGTAGGTGTCTTGAATTACTGAAAGACTACGACATCGAGATATTGCACCATCCTGGTAAAGCCAATGTTGTGGCAGACGCTCTCAGCCGTAAGTGAATGGGAAGCTTAATACATATTGAGGCAGGTAGACAAGGGTTGACCAAAGAGCTTCACCTGCTGGCCAATATGAGAATCAGATTGTTGGACTCTGATGACGGAGGTGTTACTGTACAGAATACAGCAGAATCATCTTTGGTAGCCGAGGTAAAAGCACGGCAATATGAAGATCCTACCTTAGTAAGATTGAGAGAGGGAATTCAGCAGTGTAAGATTACAGCTTTCAAGATCGGAGGAGATGGGACACTAAGATACCAGGGCCGATTATGTGTACCTAGTGTGGCAGGGTTGCGAGAGAAGATTATGATTGAGATTCACCAGTCCCGATATTCTATCCATCCTGGCTCGACAAAGATGTATCATGACGTTAAGGAGCAGTATTGGTGGGATAACATGAAGAAGTCTATTGCAGAATTTGTAGCCCAGTGTCCTAATTATCAACAAGTAAAGATCGAGCATCAGAAACCCAGTGGATTGATTCAGAATATAGAGATTCCGACCTACAAATGGGAGGTGATTAATATGGACTTCATTATTGGATTACCTCGCTCTTATCATAAGTTTGACTCCATCTGGGTGATAGTTGATCGACTTACAAAATCTGCCCATTTTCTACCAGTTAAGACAACTTACACGGCTGAAGATTATGCGAAGTTGTATATCAAGGAGATTGTTAGGCTTCATGGTGTGCCGGTATCTATTATATCAGACCGAGGAGCTCAATTTACGGCTAACTTTTGGAGGTCTTTTCAGAAGGGTTTAGGCACACAAGTAAATCTCAGCACTGCATTCCATCCGCAGACTGACGGACAGGCTGAACGTACCATCCAGATGCTTGAAGATATGCTACGAGCATGTGTTCTAGATTTCAAGGGGAATTGGGATGACCATCTGGCACTTATAGAATTTGCCTACAATAATAGCTATCATTCCAGTATTAAAATGGCCCCGTATGAGGCACTGTACGGGAGGAGATGTAGATCACCAGTTGGATGGTTCGAAGTCGGTGAGACAGAATTATATGGGCCAGATTTGATTCACCAAGCCATTGAGAAGGTGAAAGTGATACAAGAGCGACTGAGGACGGCACAAAGCAGGCAAAAGTCTTATTCCGACGTCCGACGTCGTGATCTGGAATTTAAGGTTGGTGATTGGGTTTTCCTGAAGATCTCGCCGATGAAGGGTGTTATGCGTTTTGGGAAGAAGGGTAAGTTGAGTCCGCGGTATATTGGGCCGTACAAAATTCTTCGACGAATTGGACAAGTTGCTTACGAGTTAGAATTGCCATCTGAATTGGAATTTGTCCACCCGGTATTCCATGTATCTATGTTGAGGAAATGTATTGGAGACCCTTCTCGGGTCATCCCTATCAAAGATGTACAAGTTACAAAGGATCTATCATATGATGAAGTGCCAGTGGCTATATTAGATCGACAAGTCCGCAAGCTGAGAACAAAGGATGTAGCTTCCGTGAAAGTATTATGGAGGAACAAGAATATAGAAGAAATGACATGGGAAGCAGAAGAGGAGATGAAGTCTAAATACCCTTACCTATTCCAGAGTGAAGATAACGAGGATGCCGGGGGAAAGAAGGACGCATTATAAGGTGAAACGGCTCTATGAGATAAGCAATAGCTTGTGAATACTCTTTTTTTAATACAAAATGGTGATATGCAGATAATGTACATATCCATAATGCTTTGTATAGTCTTGTATGGCCATAGGTTGGGTTTAACTGCTTGCAAGTTTGGCTAGTGTCCATTTTATAAGGGAAACTCAGCCGGAAATCTCCGTCGGAATCCACGATGAGTTAGACACCCCATAAACCCTTACATTCGAGGACGAATGTTCCTAAGGGGGAGAGGATGTTACAACCCAAATTCGCATATCATAGATCACGCCGTAAGGTAGTCGACGTAAATCCAAGAAGAGATTATCTTTGAGATGATAATAAGTTAATCCTATTGGTCTTAAACGATACAAGGGTGTATAAGAGTGGTTAACAAGTACTTGAAGTTAAGCTAATCAAGGATGTTGTAACCCATATTTTCGGATAACACTAGAGGTGATTAACTGTCCCAAGAGGTCTTGTTTTAATGTATTTGAATCATATAATATCCGCATCATAAGTCTTGAAGTCAAGCGAGTTATGAAATAAAAGTCGATAAAAGTTGTCGCAACTTAGGTTTATAATTTTACTTAAACTTTAGGTCAAATGTTACTGCATTTTACTCCCAATGTGCTTGGAATTATGGGGTGATCTACCTATCAAATTGAAGATCTATGAGTCTAGTTTCCAACGCATTAAACCGTTCGTCGATACGATCTCGGAATAGAGAGATATTCGCGTTTTCGCGAGAGTGCGCCAAGCTGCTCTCTATGGGGCCCACAAAGGCGGTTTAAGACATTTGGACATATATAAGATAACTCAACCCCGTTTTAAGTCATTATTTTTCAGTATATTCAGACCTTATAACCCTAAAAACATTCTCTCAAGGTTCTCTCATGATCCAAGACCCAAACAAAGGGCAAACAACACAAATCAAATGTCGGGAATCCCGTGGTGCTAGTAAGTTTCTTGTTTTTCTTGTTGTTGCTGATTTTTGTGTTGTTCCAGCTCGTGTGGGAGGTTGTTTTAAGTGCTTTATGTTCTGTAAATACACCTTCAAGTTTTTAATATCAACCCTAGGTGATTTCAAGTCTTCTAAAGTAATTCTAGTGCCGAAAAACCCGAATTAATTGCTAGTTTCGCTTCCTTGTTCTTGTGGCAGAATTGAAGGGATATTTCGTAGAAAATTAAGGTCAAATTGGAGTTGTTCTTTCTGTTTAAAGGTAAGTAACCTCTTACTCTATATATATTTAAGATTATCCAAGTTGCAGCTAAGTCGTTGAAGCTAGAACTTGTGAAATATATATCGAAAAGCTTGGTAGTAATGTTGTTGGTTGGTGGACTGTTTTGGAGGCTCAATATGATTATTAATGATGTTGTTTGGGCTGTTTGGTGATTGTATTGACTTGTGGGAAGTCATATAAATAGGGGAGGTGCTGTCCGTTTCATCGTAAAATAGGTTGTGGTCGATACATAATAGTTACGACGCTTAAACGATAATGATAGTGTCATTTATCTTATTGTAGACTAAGGAGTCGTGATATTTGCATAGCTTGAGGTTGGGCAGTATATACAAGGTATGTGAGGCTATCCCCTTCATTCTTTTGCACGACTCCGATTGTACATAATGTAATGAACGAGCTCCCAAAGATACTCTACTCTTAGAAGCTAGCAGTACTTACATTGCTGCCCTTCTTATGAAACGATTGATATTGATGTTACTTCTCCTATTCTTATATTATCAATGTTGTTGGTAGTTCCTGATTCTTATAAGATTCTTGATGAAGAGTTAATCCTAATAACGTGTACGAAGGATACCAACCTTATGTCACTCCGAAAGGTTCAAAATGTGATTCCAATGAGTCCAGCATGCATCATATATATGTATCTATTTTACTCTACCGAGCCGCGCTATAGTCGGCCGGGTACGGCACCTATTGTGCAACCACTGATCAGTTGGGTTTTACCGAGCTCCACGTGGCCGGGTACGATTCTACCGAGCCCTATGATGGCCGGGTACGTTTTACCGAGCCTATTATGGCCGGGTACGATATGATGATGATGATGCCCACAAAGGCATATGTTTTAAACGTTTATGTATATATATATATGTATGTATCATGTATTTCATGTCAGTAGCCCTCAGAGGTACCCAGATGTCACAGGTTGTATATTCCCTATCACTGTTTACATTATTGTTCTTACTTATGCTATTCTGCCTTACATACTCAGTACTTTATTCGTACTGACGTCCTTTTTATTTGTGGACGCTGCATGTCGTGCTGCAGGTCCTGATAGACGGGTAGACGTAGCTCCCCCATCACAGTAGGCTATCCGGTTCAGCGTTATTGGCAAGATCCTTTCTCCGGACTTGCCGTGGTCTTGGTATGCATTTTTGTTATAGACCTTATGGGTATGTCGGGGCCCTGTTCCGGCAATGTTGTAGCACTTATGTTCTTTTAGAGGCTCATAGACAGGTGTCGACTCATGGTAGCTCGTACCTTATATATAGTTTCTTGACAGTCTTGTCGTCCCATGTTATGTATGTTCATGACATTATCTTTCATTGTTGGATGTTCATGATCCATGTCTACCATTTATATTGATCTTGTCGGCCCTTAAAGATAATAAGGAAGGTTAGATAAAATGTACGTTGGTGCTCGGCAAGTATGGCCCGGGTGCTAGTCATGACCCTCCAGTTGGGTCGTGACAAACTTGGTATCAGAGCAAGTCTGTCCTAGGGGTTGTCTATGAGCCGTGTCTAGTAGAGTTTTGATTATGGATGTGTAGCGCGCCACATTTATAATCAGGAGGCTACGTGACATCTAGGGTTGTTACCTTCTTCCTGAATCTAGATCGTGCGTAGAGTTGAGTCGTAAGTGTTCATATCTAATATTCACCTTGTTTTCTTTTAGCGATGCCTTCGACTAGGAAGCAAGCGATTAGTAAACGGCTTGATACAGCTGTAGGAGAGGGTAACATTCAGGTGCCTCCAGCCATAGCAGGCCAAAGTGAGCCTCAGAGTGAGATGCCGTCTCATACCTCTCTGTCTCCTCCAGAGGATATTAGGAGGCACCCAGTACATCCAGTTCCTCCGTCTGGCACTACAGACCACGATATGCGCAGTGCAGTGCAGTTGTTGAGTAGCTTAGTAGCTGCTCAGGCTCAGAGGCAGAATACCGGTGCTGCTGATAAACCGGTTAGTGCAGGAGTTCGTGATTTTATTAATCTAGACCCTCCAGTGTTTACCGGATCAAGCCCCAAGGAGGACCCGCAAACATTTATTGATCAGGTTCATTGTACATTGCGTGTTATGCATGCTAGTGATACAGAGGCAGTAGAGTTGGCTTCTTATCGGTTATGGGATTTAGCGATTTTATGGTATGATAGTTGGGAGAGATCTAGGGGTCCGAACGCTCCTCCAGCCGTGTGGAAGGAATTTTCTGAGGCCTTTCTTCATCACTACTTACCAGCTGAGATACGATGAGCTAGAGCTGATAAGTTCTTGAACCTTCGACAGGGTAATATGAGTGCATGAGAGTATAGTATATAGTTTGATTCTTTATCAAGGTATACTCCCCATATGGTGGCCGAGATGAGTGATAGGGTGACCACATCTGATAAATGAGTGCACAACAGCCTCCTTGGTAGAGGGCATGGATATTTCCCGTATTCAGGCTTATGCCCAGACCCTTCAGGATCATAAGTTATATGCTAAGCTCTCTAAATGTGAATTCTTGCTGAACTCAGTAGCATTCCTTGGCCATGTGATATCTGATGCGGGTATTAGTGTCGACACTCAGAAGATCGATGCAGTGAAGAATTGGCCGAGACCTACAACACCGTCAGAAGTCCGCAGCTTCCTGGGGCTAGCAGGATATTATAGGCGGTTTGTAGAAGGGTTTTCCTCTATATCAGCACCATTGACTAAGTTAACACAGAAAACTAAGTTCCAGTGGTCTGATGCTTGTGAACATAGTTTTCAGGAGCTAAAGAATCGATTGACATCCGCGCCAGTGCTCACTCTCCCAGAAGGAACAGAAGGTTATGTGGTATATTGTGATGCCTCAGGTATAGGTTTGGGGTGCGTATTGATGCAACATGGGAAGGTGATTGCTTATGCATCAAGACAATTGAAGAAGCATGAAAAGAATTACCCGACTCATGATTTGGAATTGGCTGCAGTAATATATGCTTTGAAGATATGGCGGCACTACTTATACGGCGTCCATGTTGACATCTACACAGATCACAAGAGTTTACAATACATCTTCAAGCAGAAGGAGTTGAATTTGAGGCAGCGTAGGTGTCTTGAATTACTGAAAGACTACGACATCGAGATATTGCACCATCCTGGTAAAGCCAATGTTGTGGCAGACGCTCTCAGCCGTAAGTGAATGGGAAGCTTAATACATATTGAGGCAGGTAGACAAGGGTTGACCAAAGAGCTTCACCTGCTGGCCAATATGAGAATCAGATTGTTGGACTCTGATGACGGAGGTGTTACTGTACAGAATACAGCAGAATCATCTTTGGTAGCCGAGGTAAAAGCACGGCAATATGAAGATCCTACCTTAGTAAGATTGAGAGAGGGAATTCAGCAGTGTAAGATTACAGCTTTCAAGATCGGAGGAGATGGGACACTAAGATACCAGGGCCGATTATGTGTACCTAGTGTGGCAGGGTTGCGAGAGAAGATTATGATTGAGATTCACCAGTCCCGATATTCTATCCATCCTGGCTCGACAAAGATGTATCATGACGTTAAGGAGCAGTATTGGTGGGATAACATGAAGAAGTCTATTGCAGAATTTGTAGCCCAGTGTCCTAATTATCAACAAGTAAAGATCGAGCATCAGAAACCCAGTGGATTGATTCAGAATATAGAGATTCCGACCTACAAATGGGAGGTGATTAATATGGACTTCATTATTGGATTACCTCGCTCTTATCATAAGTTTGACTCCATCTGGGTGATAGTTGATCGACTTACAAAATCTGCCCATTTTCTACCAGTTAAGACAACTTACACGGCTGAAGATTATGCGAAGTTGTATATCAAGGAGATTGTTAGGCTTCATGGTGTGCCGGTATCTATTATATCAGACCGAGGAGCTCAATTTACGGCTAACTTTTGGAGGTCTTTTCAGAAGGGTTTAGGCACACAAGTAAATCTCAGCACTGCATTCCATCCGCAGACTGACGGACAGGCTGAACGTACCATCCAGATGCTTGAAGATATGCTACGAGCATGTGTTCTAGATTTCAAGGGGAATTGGGATGACCATCTGGCACTTATAGAATTTGCCTACAATAATAGCTATCATTCCAGTATTAAAATGGCCCCGTATGAGGCACTGTACGGGAGGAGATGTAGATCACCAGTTGGATGGTTCGAAGTCGGTGAGACAGAATTATATGGGCCAGATTTGATTCACCAAGCCATTGAGAAGGTGAAAGTGATACAAGAGCGACTGAGGACGGCACAAAGCAGGCAAAAGTCTTATTCCGACGTCCGACGTCGTGATCTGGAATTTAAGGTTGGTGATTGGGTTTTCCTGAAGATCTCGCCGATGAAGGGTGTTATGCGTTTTGGGAAGAAGGGTAAGTTGAGTCCGCGGTATATTGGGCCGTACAAAATTCTTCGACGAATTGGACAGGTTGCTTACGAGTTAGAATTGCCATCTGAATTGGAATTTGTCCACCCGGTATTCCATGTATCTATGTTGAGGAAATGTATTGGAGACCCTTCTCGGGTCATCCCTATCAAAGATGTACAAGTTACAAAGGATCTATCATATGATGAAGTGCCAGTGGCTATATTAGATCGACAAGTCCGCAAGCTGAGAACAAAGGATGTAGCTTCCGTGAAAGTATTATGGAGGAACAAGAATATAGAAGAAATGACATGGGAAGCAGAAGAGGAGATGAAGTCTAAATACCCTTACCTATTCCAGAGTGAAGATAACGAGGATGCCGGGGGAAAGAAGGACGCATTATAAGGTGAAACGGCTCTATGAGATAAGCAATAGCTTGTGAATACTCTTTTTTTAATACAAAATGGTGATATGCAGATAATGTACATATCCATAATGCTTTGTATAGTCTTGTATGGCCATAGGTTGGGTTTAACTGCTTGCAAGTTTGGCTAGTGTCCATTTTATAAGGGAAACTCAGCCGGAAATCTCCGTCGGAATCCACGATGAGTTAGACACCCCATAAACCCTTACATTCGAGGACGAATGTTCCTAAGGGGGAGAGGATGTTACAACCCAAATTCGCATATCATAGATCACGCCGTAAGGTAGTCGACGTAAATCCAAGAAGAGATTATCTTTGAGATGATAATAAGTTAATCCTATTGGTCTTAAACGATACAAGGGTGTATAAGAGTGGTTAACAAGTATTTGAAGTTAAGCTAATCAAGGATGTTGTAACCCGTATTTTCGGATAACACTAGAGGTGATTAACTGTCCCAAGAGGTCTTGTTTTAATGTATTTGAATCATATAATATCCGCATCATAAGTCTTGAAGTCAAGCGAGTTATGAAATAAAAGTCGATAAAAGTTGTCGCAACTTAGGTTTATAATTTTACTTAAACTTTAGGTCAAATGTTACTGCATTTTACTCCCAATGTGCTTGGAATTATGGGGTGATCTACCTATCAAATTGAAGATCTATGAGTCTAGTTTCCAACGCATTAAACCGTTCGTCGATACGATCTCGGAATAGAGAGATATTCGCGTTTTCGCGAGAGTGCGCCAAGCTGCTCTCTATGGGGCCCACAAAGGCGGTTTAAGACATTTGGACATATATAAGATAACTCAACCCCGTTTTAAGTCATTATTTTTCAGTATATTCAGACCTTATAACCCTAAAAACATTCTCTCAAGGTTCTCTCATGATCCAAGACCCAAACAAAGGGCAAACAACACAAATCAAATGTCGGGAATCCCGTGGTGCTAGTAAGTTTCTTGTTTTTCTTGTTGTTGCTGATTTTTGTGTTGTTCCAGCTCGTGTGGGAGGTTGTTTTAAGTGCTTTATGTTCTGTAAATACACCTTCAAGTTTTTAATATCAACCCTAGGTGATTTCAAGTCTTCTAAAGTAATTCTAGTGCCGAAAAACCCGAATTAATTGCTAGTTTCGCTTCCTTGTTCTTGTGGCAGAATTGAAGGGATATTTCGTAGAAAATTAAGGTCAAATTGGAGTTGTTCTTTCTGTTTAAAGGTAAGTAACCTCTTACTCTATATATATTTAAGATTATCCAAGTTGCAGCTAAGTCGTTGAAGCTAGAACTTGTGAAATATATATCGAAAAGCTTGGTAGTAATGTTGTTGGTTGGTGGACTGTTTTGGAGGCTCAATATGATTATTAATGATGTTGTTTGGGCTGTTTGGTGATTGTATTGACTTGTGGGAAGTCATATAAATAGGGGAGGTGCTGTCCGTTTCATCGTAAAATAGGTTGTGGTCGATACATAATAGTTACGACGCTTAAACGATAATGATAGTGTCATTTATCTTATTGTAGACTAAGGAGTCGTGATATTTGCATAGCTTGAGGTTGGGCAGTATATACAAGGTATGTGAGGCTATCCCCTTCATTCTTTTGCACGACTCCGATTGTACATAATGTAATGAACGAGCTCCCAAAGATACTCTACTCTTAGAAGCTAGCAGTACTTACATTGCTGCCCTTCTTATGAAACGATTGATATTGATGTTACTTCTCTTATTCTTATATTATCAATGTTGTTGGTAGTTCCTGATTCTTATAAGATTCTTGATGAAGAGTTAATCCTAATAACGTGTACGAAGGATACCAACCTTATGTCACTCCGAAAGGTTCAAAATGTGATTCCAATGAGTCCAGCATGCATCATATATATGTATCTATTTTACTCTACCGAGCCGCGCTATAGTCGGCCGGGTACGACACCTATTGTGCAACCACTGATCAGTTGGGTTTTACCGAGCTCCACGTGGCCGGGTATGATTCTACCGAGCCCTATGATGGCCGGGTACGTTTTACCGAGCCTATTATGGCCGGGTACGATATGATGATGATGATGCCCACAAAGGCATATGTTTTAAACGTTTATGTATATATATATGTATGTATCATGTATTTCATGTTAGTAGCCCTCAGAGGTACCCAGATGTCACAGGTTGTATATTCCCTATCACTGTTTACATTATTGTTCTTACTTATGCTATTCTGCCTTACATACTCAGTACTTTATTCGTACTGACGTCCTTTTTATTTGTGGATGCTGCATGTCGTGCTGCAGGTCCTGATAGACGGGTAGACGCAGCTCCCCCATCACAGTAGGCTATCCGGTTCAGCGTTATTGGCAAGATCCTTTCTCCGGACTTGCCGTGGTCTTGGTATGCATTTTTGTTATAGACCTTATGGGTATGTCGGGGCCCTGTTCCGGCAATGTTGTAGCACTTATGTTCTTTTAGAGGCTCATAGACAGGTGTCGACTCATGGTAGCTCGTACCTTATATATAGTTTCTTGACAGTCTTGTCGTCCCATGTTATGTATGTTCATGACATTATCTTTCATTGTTGGATGTTCATGATCCATGTCTACCATTTATATTGATCTTGTCGGCCCTTAAAGATAATAAGGAAGGTTAGATAAAATGTACGTTGGTGCTCGGCAAGTATGGCCCGGGTGCTAGTCATGACCCTCCAGTTGGGTCGTGACAGACATATTGATATCAGAGCACTAGATTCACTTAGGTCTCACAAGTCATGAGCAAGTCAAGTAGAGTCTTGTGGATCGGTACGGAGACGTCTGTACTTATGTTCGAGAGACTAAAAGGCTGTTAGGATAACTTCTGTTTCTTGATTCCTTTTCGTGCAAAATGATTTCTGTTGAAGTCTATGTCTTCATTTCCTTCCTACTCATTCATACACGATATCAAGCATTCTGTATCTCCCTTCCATAGATTCGATTGGGACTGATTCTCAGGATCGAAGCAGGTAGTAACCTAACCTTTAAGAATTTGTTCAAGGGGGGATCAGTTGGGCACAAACGGGTTGTGGTGATGCTACATATGTGGTGCAATATATTTTCCCTGCATTATGAGAGTGGACTACTATCATCACCTTGTGAAGGGGTGTTCAATCATTTCATCACAGTGTTGGTGTTGCTCACGGGTTTAGAGCCACGTACGGTATATTGTGATGTTTCTCGCATTATTAGTCGTGTATTGTTGGTTTAAATAGTAGGGTATTTACTTATGTGTTGTGGCCGTGAGTGCTTCAAGAGGGGGATTATTGGGTTTGTGATTTGAAGACTCGGTATTTAATTCCAACATATGAGATGTAATTGGGCCAGGGATGTTAAGCCTTTGGGAAAAGGAGTTGCGAGGTTTGACATCTCCGAACTTGGTGGAATTCACATTTGTGTTGTGGTGTTGTCGTCCCTGTTTGGATGCATTAAGGCTCATCGGTATGGTGGTATTCATTTATTTACTTTTAGAGCACGGTGTTGCAAAATAGTACCTAAGAAGCGGTCATCAGAGATGGCGGTGTGTTGCGACTTCAGGGTCGGATCGACGTTTCTAGTGTTGGTGGCTCGAGGAAGATGATCCTTTAGGAGGCTTGGAGTTAATGACAATTTATTTGTTCGGGTGCTACTGAGATGGATCGTGATTTGGGGGTAGTATGATCGGTAGCAGATGATGAGAAAGGGCATGGTGGGATATGTCTCGCGGTAGTTAAATTGTTAGTAAGGTGAAGTAGGAGCAACAAAGATCGAGTAGTTTTCTTAGAAAGATGGTTTAACTGGAGTTGGAGTGGTAGCGTATCGTATTGATTTTGTTGTAGGATAGCCATATGCTTTGAGGAAGTTTGGAGCGATTTGGGTCATGGTGAACAAATGACTAAGTTGGTGTATTTCGTTTGGGGTAATGGTTTCTGTACCCAGGAAGTTTGACTGTGACAAAAAGAGTTTTCTTGGAATGTAGACAAACGGGGACGCTTGATTGTCGTTTTGGTATGCAATATAGTTTCGAGTTTTAAAGGTAGTGTTGGACTTCTAGTTGATGCTAATGGAATGAACAAATTTTCACAACTAGTGGACAACTGGGGACTCTAGAGGACTAACTGATTTCGTAGTGGTTATAACCATGGAAATATCGTTGGAAGATGTCAATATAAGGTCACACATGTGGGCTATCTCCTGTGAGAAAGTTAGGGGTTGCATGATTTTTGATAAAGTTCCTATGAGGAATTCTACCTTTTATCGAATGGGAGGAACATACTACGATGTGGGCTCGTATCGCTTGAAGAAGATGATGTGACTGTCAGGAGGTTGAGTGTGCGTCTGGGGTTGATAATTCGAGACGTGTTATCACTAGTGCGATAAGAGCTTGTGAGAATTTGGCTAAGTAATGATGTGAGATCATGGTAGCTAAGGAGAGAAGTCATTGTGGGTCCTTGGATTTTGCGATTATTGCTTAAAGCCAATTGGGGGATCTTACAGTCGATTATTGGGTCACGTGGTTATTTGTCCTTGCAGCTTATGGCATCGATACGTTGGTCGATTAGTTATGACTGAGTAAGAGAACATCGGTGGTGAATTCGAGCAAGGAATTTGATGGATGTGTGCTATATTTCACCTTATTGATATGAGAAGGTCATGGAATGACTCATATTTTAAACTTCTTGTGGATGCGATGTGCAAGGGAAATGATTCATTTGGTTGCTTCTTTGGAGTATTCGTCTGCTAACGAAGCACTAGTTGTTTGGTTATATAATTAGAATTACTTTAGAGTAGTCAACTCTCGATAATGGTTATAATGGGTTTAAGATTTAAAGTGTGGCTGGCACCTATGGATTTTCGGGTTCATTGTGTGACTAAGGATTTAGTTTTGCAGTAGAATATGAAAGAGGCTTGGAGTTTGTTTTTATGAATCTAACCCGGTATGTAGTGTGGTGTTAGAAAGAGGGAAGAAACATCTTTGGATTCACAGAAGATAATTTCAGAATGGGTGTATCCATTGAAGATACTATTGAGTGCATGAGGAGAGTATAAGATGGCTTAGGGATATTGAGACGACGTAGTATTGTGAGTTGGTGTCACTCGAGATGAGTGTTAGTTGAAATCCATTGCGTACTAGGAAGAGAGGTGTTATTTTGAAGGCAAGTCAAGAGGATATCTAAGGAAGAGGGGTTAGTTTAATAGTGGTTGGGATAAACATGGTAAGGAAAGTGACCGGTTACTTCGGTATGATAAGGACATACAAGTGTTTCGTGGCTATGCACATGGATTGGAAATATCCATAATCTGGTGGATTTAAAGGTATTCAATTCTGATGGTTTTTGTTATGTGCAAATGGGTCCAGAAAAGAGTTATGACGGTTTAGGCCACCACTTGAGGTTTGTGTCTTATGTGATTATGGGAATCTGGTTACATGTTGCAATTTTTCTTTTGAAATAAGTTAAGTGAAGGGTTCTAGAAGATGGAGTGTTTATTCCACTGATGTTTCAGTATTTATGATGGGATTCTTGCACTCTCGCGTAATAGCATGATAGATGCAGTGAGTAATGTGGAATTGGAATTGAAGGATCAAGAGTATGGTTGAGTTTTGACATGGATGTCACGAGCTCGGAGGAGCGGGGGAAAATTTCAAATGTTGAGAGTATGCTCACGCTATTTTAGTATCGCTTGAGAATGGTTTTATGTGAACGAGGCATTGTGTATTGATTTGCATTACAGGAATAGTATGGTTGGTAGCCATAGATATACAGATTTTGCTACCTAATGTAGAAGGTTGTGGGAGTATCTCCCACATGATTATTGTGTAAGTGTGATGTGGCAGTCATTTTAGTGGTAGAGATTGAAATCAGGTATGGAGATTCTAGTACTGTCGTTGATTGGAGAGTGTATGTCTGAGAGGCTCTCTATTCCTTTGGTTGTGGACTGTGGGAGTTTATTCCGGATTTGATGGTTGATCATATACGTCATGGATAGGGTCATTGTGGATCTTTGAAAGGTTATTAACCTATTTTGGGATGGTCGGAATCGGCTTTGAGGCCCATTGGTAGGCCTAATGTGAATGTATATTCTACACCAGATCAGATATGCTTATTCTGCATAACATTTCTTATGGATAAGTCTTCGGGTGTGGTGGATGTTATTCATATCTTCGTCTATTCCATGTGTTACTCTTTTATACTATGCGAGTTGTGAGGCAGCTTAATTATTTATACGTGGGTTGTGATCCTGTGTAGCTTGTGGTATTTTATGAGCGAGATGGTTCTCACGATGCTGGTTATTTATGGAACCTTAGTCATGCTTGGATTTTGTACTGCATGACACTATCCGTTTCCCAAGGGTAATGTTTATGCACTTGGAGTGCTTGTGGTTGATATACTTGTGTTTAGTAGGTATGAGAATATTGGCTCGATGGGTGTTCCTTATTAATTGTTATGTGTGGATCGGGTGGCACGCCGCCACGGGTATGATGTTTGGATCGGGCTGCGCGTCATAACAATATTATGTATGGATCATGTTGCACGCTGCAATAGTGAGATGTTATGTATGATTCTTTATACTATTTAATATGTTTCGCTATCATCTATGGGATAAGTTCATAGCATTGTTTGTTTTTGTATTCATTACGCAGGCTGGATAGTTCTATACTCGGGATTCACATTCTTTGTTGGTCATATTCGAGTTGTGGCTTGTTAGCGCATTGATGACATCGTATGAGATTTTAGATGGTTTTGATAAGGCTTATTTCCAAGCAGCTTGTATTGGGTGATACGAGGTTGTTGGACTTGGAATCAACGCAATCGTATTTGTATTATGTGTGGTTGGAGGGAGAATGTCACTAATCAGTTCAGAATGTGGCTATGGTTCCTATCGAGTGGAAGAGCTTCATGATTTGTTGGTCTGACGGGTGGTTACGAGATAGTGTATGTCTCTTTCATCGTTGCAGTATTGCGAGAGTTGGAACATGATTTTTATATGTCCTGAAGTATATTACCGGCACTGGGTTCGGAAATTGCAGCTATTGCGGCAGGAAGATATTACTATATGCATATGAATTATGTAGTGCGTCATGTGGTTATGACTTGGGTGTATATATATGTTTGGTACAACTTGTGGAGTTTGATACGGTGTATGTATGCAAGAATCGGACCTTGTAGAGAATTCCATATGTTGGAATTTGGTTCTAAGGCTTGTGGGCTAAGGTAGCAAGAAGGATCTTCTGCCTAGGTTGAGCTAATGAGCTCATATGGATCATGATGGCATGAGCAGGTGCACGAGGTATTATACAACAATTTTGGCGACTTTGGAATGGTTCTTGACATGTTCGAGGACAAACACATGTTTAAGTGGGGGAGAATGTAACGGCTCAACCAATTATTTTAAGCTCTAGCATGTTGTTCGGCGGTTTGAGACCTTGAGTAGCTTCATTATATGTATTATGACTTGCGCGTGTAGGCGGTTTTAATTTTCGAGCAGTCCGAAGTTGATTTGGAAGAATAATTATCAATTTGGAAGCTTTAAGTTGGAAGAGTTGACCAAGATTTAATTTTTGAGTAAAAGATATATTCGTGAGTGGGCCAGTGACTCGTCAAGTTTCACTATTCCTATGGGATCTGGCTGAACGCCTCAGTATTACTATTATAGATTAGGTCGTAAGACCTCGACAATATTATAAGATGCATCTATAGTTCGGGCCGGTCGACCATCGACAATGTACTCTTTACTATGGGATCGGGTCATTCGCCTCGACAGAATCGTGTGAAATAGTTGATAAGGAGTCAGCATACTTATGAGTCTTCCTGACTTGAGATGTGACCGTTTATTTGATGTTGACCATTATATATTCCATTTGAGAAAGTATCCGGTATTTGAGGACTTCGTGTTTACTCTTTAGTTGACGATCGTATTATGTACCTATATCTATTTTCACTATTTTACTTGCCATGCTTCATACTTGTCTGCTTTGATTGTACTTGATTTATTGGACCACTAGTAAGTGTCGATGTCAACTCCTCATTACTACTTCTTCGTGCTGGGTACGCGTTGATTTACGTACTAATACTACACTCTCTGTACTAATTGTGCAGGTACCGAGATAGTTTCATTTGTTGGTCATCTTGGCGCATAGGCGCAACTGCTGAGAGGACTTTATGGTGAGCTTCATTCCATGTTACTATCCGCAACACACAGAGTCTCCATAATATTTATTTATTTATTTTATCTGTCTATTTTATATTTCAGACAAATGTTGTATTAGTATTGTATTTCCTAGTAGACGTTCATACACGTGTAACGCTACATTTTGAGAATTTACATTTTGCTCGTGGTTGTATTCCGCTATAATTTCTTGGTGTATATCTTGGCCCCATTTGAACGTTTAAAAATAATAACATATATATTTTCTATAAAAATGAATGATTTTCACTTTTTATTTCTTGAATGGTTTTGAAATGCATTTTGGATTTTCTATTTACATATTGATTTAATTGTTGGCTTGCCTTATGGTCCCGCTGGGTGCCATCATGGCCTACGGTGGATTTTGGGTTGTGACACTTCGTCACCCATATTACAAGCCAAATCTTCTTTATTTTTAATCAAATCTTATTGAACCTTTACCTCCAAAAAATACTTATGTCGCTAGAAGAGTAAGGGAAGAGATTGGGTAGCTTTTGATTGGAACCATAGAAGGCCAAAGGGTATACGTATGTATTAAGAAGGTCACAAGCTAGAAATACCAACTTATGGAGGAGGGTAATGAAAAGAGTTTTTTCTTTTTAAAAACAAAAAAACACCTCCAATTCGCTTTGATATATGCTAGTGACTATGGAGAAGTGCTTAAAGTCAATAGACCGTGTTATGTATGGTTTCATAGCAATTTGTTGAGTGATCATAAAGAGGATGTGCTTAAAATATAAAGTATAGTGTATTAAAAGTGCTTAGGAGGGTTAGTCACTATTATCCATATCTATTTTACCCGTCCCCGCATAGTATGTAGCACTACTTTGGCTCACTTGACTCTCTCTCCCCCAAGCATTCCCTTCCCGTTAACGGTAACATAATGGTAACAAAACCAGCCACCAATTGAGTCACCGACGACTACCCTCCGCCCCGGTAAGTCCCCCCTCTCCACTCTCATCCTCATCAGCCTACACCCCTCATCCCTCTCTTCCCCCATCTCTCTCATCCCGCTTCTCCTCTTTGCCGTCTTGTCTTCTCCATCTCTCACTGCCGGCGAGACACCGACGACATCTCTCTAATCTTCTACACTCTGCCGGTCATCCTTTTCCCCCCCTCGTTTCACTTGTCCAGCCCCGTGTGCATTGGGGGTGCGCTCTTTCACTCTACAGTGAACAAGATAGTAGACTTCGGCGAGATACGGAACAGTCGCCGGCGAGTGGGAACAACCATAGCCAGGTTTCAGGCATGTTTGTGACGTCGTAGTCACACGCAAAATAGACCCGTATGCAAGCCAAATGATTCATTACCCATCAAATTCGGCCAGTTCTTCGACTACCACCATCGGCCCCACCGTCTCCGTCGACGATACCAGGTTATACGTTCCTGTCTCATTACACTTTGTCATAGATACACTTTGTTTAAATTTGTTTCATTGTTCGTAGTGTGTTCTATACTAGTATTGTGCTATAGCTGTGGTTTATTTGCTTAGATTATTTTATTGTTTGACTCACCTGTACTGTTTAAATCCTTTGTATTTGCTCTCGGCCCTATTAGCACTATTTAGGGTATTTAGTTGCACATATCTTGCTGATCCTGTGTCTTTAATATATAGTTAGTTAAATTGTTATCGTCTTAGTCCATATTTGTTTATTCACCATATCAGTGTTCCTGCAGTTGCAACTTGTCTTCTTCTAGTTTGGGTTGTTGCCTTGTGTGTGTTAGTGATTCCCCTTAGTCTGCCTACGTATAGTGGCTGTGGTCTGGGATGGTCGAGTGAGGTCATGTCCTCGGGGGGAGCGGGAGGTAGGGCGGGGGATGGGGGGGCAGGTCCGGAGGCAAGGGAGGTAAAGGGAACAAAGGTGTCAACTTTTTGAGAATTGGGTCATGGAATGTAGGTACATTGACGGTTAAGTCTATAGAGTTGGCAAAGATCCTCTAGAAGAGGAGGGTCAATATAGCGTGCGTCCAAGAGACAAGGTGGGTAGGGTCGAGGGCGAGGGACGCGGGCGGGTATAAACTTTGGTACTCAGGAGTCTAGAAGGGTAAGAATGGAGTGAGTATCTTGGTGGATAGGGAACTTAGAGAGTCCATGGTTGAGGTTAGATGAGTGAATGATAGATTGATGATTATTAAGTTGGTGGTTAGAGAGTGCACCCTAAAAGTCGTTAGCGCCTATACGCCGCATGCGAGCCTAGATGAGGAGGATAAATGGCGTTTCTGGGAGGGGTTGGATGAGATTGTGCACCAGGTTCCGCCTGATGAGAAGCTATTCATAGGAGGGGGTTTCAATGGTCATATTGGGTCGACCGCAGGTGGTTAGCGAGGTGCATGGAGGCTTCGTTTTTGGGGAGAGGAACGGAGGAGGTACCTCATTGTTGGACTTTGCTAAGACTTTTGGGTTGGTGATTGCGAACTCTATCTTTCCGAAGAGGGAGGAGCATTTGGTTACTTTTCAAAATGTGGTGGCGAAGACTTAGATTGACTATCTCCTCCTCAGGAGGTGTGACAGAGGGTTATGAAAGGATTTCAAGGTGATTGAGATACTCGTGACACAGCATGTGCTCTTGATAATGGACGTTGGTATTATCTTAAAGAGGAGGAAAAGGTCTACTCGAGAAAGACCGAGAATCAGGTAGGGAGCCTTAACTAAGGATAAAGCCCAAGAGTTGGAGGGGCGGTTGTCGCTATGGGAGCTTGGAGGAGCAGTGGTGACGCGAGCACTATGTGGTCAACGATAGCAGACTATATAAGGGAGGATGCGAGAGAGGTGTTAGGGGTCTCGACGGGCGTCGCTGGAGGGCACAAAGGAGACTGGTGGAATGAAGTGGTCCAGGGTAAAGTGGAAGCAAAGAAAGATGCGTACCTGAAGTTAGTGGAGAGAATAGGTGAGGATGAGAGGCGTGCATGCATGAAGAGGTATAAGGTAGCTAGGAAGGAAGCTAAGCTAGCGGTCACGGAGGCTAAGACTACATCTTATGGTCGGATGTACGAGGAACTGGAGGAAAAAGGCGGGGAGAAGAAGCTATTCCAGCTGGCCAGGTTGAGAGAGAGGAAGGCTCAGGATTTGGACCAAGTGAGATGCTTTAAGGACAACGATGGTAGAGTATTGATGGAAGATTCCCAGATTAAGAAGAGATGGCAGACTTACTTTCATAAACTTTTGAATGAATAAGGGGATCAGGATATCGTGCTAGGTGAATTGGAGCATTCAGAGAGTCACCGTGACTTTGGGTACTGCAGGTGCATCAAGGTGGAGGAGGTCGTGGGAGCTATGAGTAAGATGAGTAGGGGCAGAGCGACAGGGCCTGATGATATTCCGGTGAAATTTTGGAAGTGTGTGGGGAGAGCAGGTTTGGAGTGGTTGACTGGGTTGTTCAATGTTATATTTAAGGCGAAGAGAATGCCGGATGAGTGGAGGTGGAGTACGGTGGTTCCATTGTATAAGAACAAAGGTGATATCCAGAGTTGTAACAATTATTGGGATATCAAATTACTGAGTCATACCATGAAAGTGTAGGAGAGGGTGGTTGAAGCGAGGGTGAGGATGTCAGTGTCTGTTTCCGACAACCAGTTCGTGTTCATGCCGGTTAGTTCTACTGTAGAAGCTATACACCTTGTTAGGCGGTTGGTAGAATAGTACAGAGATAGAAAGAAGGATATGCACATGATTTTTATTGACCTAGAGAAAGCATATGACAAGGTTCCTAGAGAAGTTCTCTGGAGATGCTTGGAGGCAAAAGGTGTATCGGTTCCTTACATTATGGCATTCAAGGACATGTATGATGGGTCTAAGACGCGGGTAAGGATAGTAGGAGACGACTCTGAGCATTTTTCGGTTGTTATGGGGCTACATCAAGGCTCTGCGCTCAATCCGTTCCTATTCGCTCTTGTGTTGGACGCGTTAACACACCATATTCAAGGGGAGGTGCCATGGTGCATGCTATTCGCCGATGACATAGTTTTGATTAATAAAACGTGAGCCAATGTTAACAAGAGGCTGGAGGTTTGGAGACAGGCTCTTGAGTCTAAGGGTTTCAAGCTGAGCAGGACGAAGACGGAATACCTTGAGTGTAAGTTCAATGTTAAGCCGGGGGAAGTGGGCGTGGATGTGAGGCTTGACTCACAAGTCATCCTTAGTAGAGGCAGTTTTAAGTACCTTGGGTCTGTTATCCAGGGGGAGGGTAGATCGACGAGGATGTCACACACCGTATTGGGGTAAGATGGATGAAGTGGAGGTTAGCATCTGGAGTCCTATGTGACAAGAAAATGCCACCGATACTCAAAGGTAAGTTCTATAAAGCAGTGATTAGACTGGCCATGATGTACGGGGCTGAGTGTTGGGATGTTTAGAACTCACATATCCAGAAGATGAGAGTAACAGAAATCAGGATGTTGAGGTGGATGTGCGGGCACACTATGATGGATAAGATCAGGAATGTTGATATTTGGGAGAAGGTGCGCGTGGCTCCCATTGATGACAAGATGTGGGAAGCAAGGCTCAGATGGTTCGGGTATGTACAGAGGAAGAGCCTAGATGCCCCATTAAGGAGGTGTGAGTGGCTGGTTGTGGAGGGCACGAGAAGCGGTAGAGGGCGGCCGAAGAAGTATTGGGGAGAGGTGATCAGGCAGGACATGGCGAGGCTTCAGATTTTCGAGGACATGGCACTTGATAGGAAGATGTGGAGGTAGAGTATTAGGGTTGTAGGTTAGAAGGTAGTTGATTCTTGTATTATTTTGTACCGTTGTGAGACTAGTCTGGTAGGGTTTTTGTCTAAGCTAGCTAGTGGCAATGTCGTGTCTTACTATTTTGCATTTTAGTGTCGGACCTATTTACTAGCAATCGTTTTAGTTTTTGCTTTTTTTCGTTTTTCCTTTGCATCTTTCTTCTGGATTTCATGTTGTTCCTATTTTTCCTATGATTTATGTGGTGATACTGATATTGTCTTATTTTGTCTTTTTGTCCTCTTGAGCCGAGGGTCTTTCGAAAATAACCTCTCTGCCTCTTCGGGGTAGGGGGTAAGGTATGCGTACACACTACCCTCCCAAACCCCACTAGTGGGATTTCACTTGTTGTTGTTGTTGTTATTGTTGTATTTTACCCGTCCCTTTGCCTACATTACAACTCATAAAGATGTTATTGATACTAGACTTTACATCCTAAATCAGTAGAGACTTACAGAACGGGCAAGCCTATGGTACGAGCTTTGGGTGCACATGAGTTTCTTTATGAGAGTGAGTGAATTTCTTCAATATGCGAGTCTTTAAATTATACTTGAACTAGTTAACCCACCAGCGCTAAGGTTGTGCTTGAAAGCAATATTCTCAATTGGAAAAGAAGTTGACACACATTGTTTCCGGAAAAAATGTAATGTATGTCCTAGTGCCTCATCTTCCTACTTAAATATTATTCACAAATAATTGTAATAATTTCTGTAAATAATATTAGTTATTATATGTCTCCTTTGAGATTTTCAAAATAATATTGGAAAAAGGCTGACACACCCAATCAATTTCTTAATAATATTACTAATCGTGAACATTGAAATTTCTCAAACAAAAAGGAAATGAAGAATTGGAAATATAACTTTTATGAACTTGTAACATTTTATAACAAAAACTCAACGCTAATGATACTTTATAGTTGTCTCGATAAGTCTCCCAGAAGTACCAAATGTAACGGCCCGACTTGTCATTTTAAGAATTTAAGCCCCGTCTAGCGGCATAAGGCCTTAGGCAGATTCTTATTATGTGTATTGACTTACGTTCGTGGTTGAATTCAGTTACCGGATGATTCAGAGTGATTTGGGATACTTGGTCCCCAAAACGGAAGCTTAAGTCTTAGGATTTTTACCGTAGTCGGAACTGTGTGAAGACGACTCCGGAATAAAATTTTGATGATGTCAATAGCTCCATATGTTGATTATGGATTTAGGAGCGTGTCCGGAAAATTATTTGGAGATATGTAGAGGAATTTGGCTTGAAATGGCGAAAGATGAATTTTTGAAAAGTTTGACCGGGGGGTTGACTTTTTGATATCGGGGCCGGAATCCGATTCTGGAAATTGGAATTGCTTCGTTATGTCAATTATGACTTGTGTACAAAATTTGAAGTCATTCCAGATTGATTTGATGTGTTTCGCCACAAGATATAGAATTTGAAATTTTAAAGTTCATTAGGCTTGAATTGGGGCATAATTCGTGGCTTTGATATTGTTTGATGTGATTTGAGGCCTCGAGCAGGTTTGTGTTATGTATTGGGACTGGTTGGTACGATTGGACGGGGTCCCGAGGGCCTCGGGTTTGATTCGGGGTGGTTCCAGACCAAGTTTGGGTGTTTTAATGTTGCTGGTTGCTGGTTCTGGTGTTGTTCTTCACGTTCGCGAGGAGCCTCTGGCGTTCGCGAAGAAAAATTTTGCTGTTGGGACTTTGTTCTTCGCGTTCGAGAAGAGGTTCTCGCGTTCGCGAAGAAGAAAATTATGCTGTTCGTCGTCTGACTTTAGAGGCTCATATCTCACAATCTATAGGGAATTTGGAGATGATCCAAAAATAAAAGTTGTAGCCCTTTGTGTCTAGTTTTCAGAAAGGTAAACCATTTGGCATTTGGAATTGAGTACCAAATGTTATGGTGGATATACTACAAGCTGTTTGGGAAGCATTTGAAATTCTCTGTTGCACAGGGCTGACTTTGAAAGCTTATATTTCACAATCTATAAGGAATGGGGAGATGAGCAATAAATGAAAGTTATAGCCTTTGCGTCTAGTTTCCAGAAAGTTAAACCATTTGTCATTTGGAGATTTGTACAAATTTTATGACCATTATACTAGAGGCTGTCTGAGAAAAGTTTGAAAATGGTTGTTGGAGAATTTGTTCATCGCAAACGCGAGGGAAGGATCGCGAACACGAAGAACAAATCCCTGGGCAGCAGAATAAAGTCCAAATTCGTCTCATTCTTCCATTTTTGGACCAAGGAAGCTCGGGTGAGGCGAGTTTTCGAGAGTGTTTCAATGGAAACGTTGGGGTAAGAATTCCTAACTTGATTTTGGTTGAATTACATGAATCTATTGTTGTTTTTATCACTAAATTAGTGAATTGGGTTGAAAATGGTAGAAATCCTCTAGACTTTAATTTAAGATTTGAAGGGCGATCTGTTATCGGAATTTGATAATTTTGGTATGGTTGAACTCGTATCGGAATGGGTGTTCGGATTTCGTAAAAGTTTTATCGTGTTCCGAGGGACGGGCCCCGCGTTGACTTTTTAGAATAAAATTTTAAGTTGGTGTTTTATTATCCGGAATTATTTCCGATGAATTTTAATGAAGTGATACAATTAATTTGGATAGATTTGAGCTATCCGGAGGTTAATTCAAGCACGAAGGCGATTTTGGAATATTGGCATAACTTCAATAAGGTAAGTTTTTTGTTTAACCTCAAGTGGGGGAAATACCCCTTAGGCATTGAGTATTATGTGCAAATTGTGTAATTGAAAATCATGTACGCGAGGTGACGAGTACGTACTTGGTTTATATGTGCAAATTTCATTGATTAAAATCCTTAGACGCCCTTATGTATTAAGTTGGAAATTATTGGCACTTATTAAATCCTCTATTTATCATGCCTAGATCCCTGTTTGTTAAAATTGTTTTATATGATGATTTGATATGATTGCCACCTTGAATTTATGTTAAATATTATTTTGTTGAGTTGTTCCCTCTTGAATATTTTTATTAAGATTTTTGTGCACATTATGGTCGAGCCATGGGCTCCTTATTGTGAAAAATGATGTATTGTTAGTTTCCGTAGCAAGTTGAAATATTTGAGCACTTGATAAGCCATTTATGATATGTAAGCACTTGATGTGCAGTTGTTGAAATAATATTTACTTTGGGACTACGGAACGGTATTCCGGGAGATCCCCCTGCCCTGCATATTTACTTTGGAACTACAGAACGGTATTCCGGGAGATCCCCCTGCCTTGCATATTTACTTTGGGACTACGGAACGGTATTCTGGGAGATCCCCCTACCCTGTATATTTACTTTGGGACTATGGAACAGTATTCCGGGAGATCCCCATGTCCTGCATATTTACATTGGGACTACGAGGCGGTACCTCGGGAGATCCCCCCTGTCTTGCATACTTACTTTTGGGACTACGAGGCGGTACCTCGGGAGTGCCCTTTGTTGATATTTTTCTATGGATGCACTTGCCTTTGGTTTATTTTTTTTTCCGTGATATGTAAATTCTTGCGTTCTTCCGTGATGTATTATTTGATTTTATTATGTGTTTTGCATTCCTTGTTGTATTGTATTTGCTTTGGCTCCTTGTACAAGACTCTACAGATTTATGTTTATGGTTTTTACTGATTTTCGAGAATTGAATTGTTTCGAATAAAAGAAATTGCTATTATGTTTTAATTTAATAAATTTTACATCCAAATTAGTAGTTATCAGATGCTTCATTTTAATTGAAATGTCATTTTCTTCACCCAAATGGTTTCTAAAATAAATTCATTCCTTTGTTGATTTCTTAGTGAAAATAAATTGATCCTGCGGATCTTATATACATTGATATTTTGACACGTGAGTGGTCCGTGTGACGGTGATAGAAATATGGGCACGAGGTGCCGTGGAAAAAAAAATAAAAGTGGGCTAAGACCCGTAATTTTTATGATTGTGAAATGAGGTGTCACATGGTGACTTTTACTTGAAAATATATTTATTGAAAAGTATTATATCCTGAAAATTATTATTTAAAAAACATATAGGCGAAAGAATTTATATTTGAAGGACTTGATTAATTTGTTGTACATGTGTTCCTTATTCGTCCGAGCAATAATTATGATGTTCTTGATGCATTGTTGTTATATCACTGGTTGATTTTGTTGTTATCATTGCTAGTTATTTTTCAGTATTATTTTGTATACTATATTGCACAGGTTATTAGACTAGTGAGTATCTTGACTGTACCTCATCTCTACTCCACTGACTGGGTACCGACCGTGGTGTACTCATATTACACTTCTGCACATTTTTGTGCAGAGCCAGGTATTGGAGGTATCAGACCCGGACAAAGTTAGAGTGTGATCGCAAGGATTTAAGGTAGAGCTGCTTGGTCGTCGCAGTCCCTTGGAGTCTATTCATTTCATTGTGTTGTTAATTTTTAATCAAACAATATTGCATATTTGGTCCTCGTGATCATATCATGTATTCAACTAGAGTTTGTGACTCAGTACTACATGTCTTGGGAGGTTGTATATTCTTATTTGTCTTGCTGTTAGTTTTGATTACTTATTTAATTAAAAAAAATGGCTTCAAAAATGTAATTGAAATCGGCTTACCTAGTATTAGAGACTAGGTGCCATCACGACGCCTGTGGCGGAATTTTGGGTCGTGACAAGTTGGTATCAGAGCTCTAGGTTCACAGGTTCTACGAGTTACGAACGAGTTTAGTAGAGTCTTGCGGATCGGTACGGAGACGTCTGTACTTTTCTTCGAGAGGCTACAAAACTAGTAGGAAGAATTCACTTCTTTAATTCCTTATCGTGCGATATTTATTCATCTTGAAGCATATATCTTATGTTCTTTTGCATCCACTTGTGTATGAAATTGCGCACTCGGTATCAACTATGCGCCAACGGTTTGTGATACTACCAAGGGGTTATAAGGGTGCCAGGTTTGTTCAATCATTGTGATAACGTGTCGTCCAGATCGAGGATGCGGAAGTATTTAGAGATCATTCAGTTGTGCACACGGGGGTGCAGCAGGTTCTGACATCTGGTTAATAAGTATGATCTTAAGAAGGTTTAATTAATTGCCTAATCATCACAATTGTGGTAGGGTCACGAGGTGGATGTAGATATGAAGATAGTTGGTGGTATTAGAGACTATGTAGTTCGTATGGGATTTCTATTTAGCAAAGGGTACATACTAGCAGCCAAGGCACTGGAGAAAGCGAGTTTAACTGTCACACGGGTGACATGCACCAAATAAATGGCTTGAGGTGTCTTATGACCGGTGAAGGTTAGTATTGTGGATCATCGGCATGTGTCCTATGGCTTCGCGCCAAGTGAGGGGAGTCCACTATCAACGATCAGATTGCGGGGTCATGTGTTATATCAGTTTTGGCCTGAGATGTATTTACGTGGTAATGAAAAGTTCTCCGAAACTTGTATATGAGTAAGGGGTGAGATTTGTATGGGATGATGCTGGGGCTTGCGGTATTCCTGCATCCTTAATAATTTTTACATTTCAGTACCAGCGAGGTCACATCAACAATTTCAAAATATTTGGGGTGCTACAGTAAGTTCTTTTAATGCACCATCGGTACAGGATTCTTACAGTGGTTATTCCAGTAAATACTCCACGTGCATGGTCAGTTAGAGGTGGAGGACAGGTGGGTAGAGGGCGCTAAGAGGTGGAGGCCCGACCCGTTGATATAATCACTATGATTTTGGCTGAGGCCGATACACCAGATGGTGTCGTTACATGTACGATCTTGATTCTGTTATAAGAGGATATTTTCCCTTAATTTGATTCGGTTCTGAATATTGAGGTGAGTCCCCCTATTATTCTCCACTTATGGGTGGGCTTCATAAATTTGTAACTCATTTATATGTTTATCCCTGTTGGGAGATTTAAAGATGTGAGCATGTGTCTGTTATTTTATTTTTGTGCACCATTTAGGGCTATAAGTCCAAAAAAAACATTTATTATTCATTACAGTGGGTTTTGATGTGATTTCGGAATAATTGATTTAATTTTTATAAATTATATGCCCTACATGTATGAGGGTTCGTTATATGTTATGAAAATTGTTTACGAAATTTATTGAAAAGAAGAAAGAAAGGAAATTGAAATTTAGTTGGCACAATGTGCAAAATACTTGTGATTCAGAGTTGAGGATGAGATCCTCGTATTTTTACATGATGTGAAATATTTAAACCGGGCTACAAGCCGCGGTGGAAGTTATATAAGGACGAGGTCCTTGTGGTGAAATATATATGAGTTTAAAATTCTCTCTTAGTGAAATGTAATTTGTACAATAATATTAATAGGGAGTCATGCATGTTAGGCTTATCTGATAATTCTTGTATATTTTTTGTGCATATTCAGCCATTTTCGTGCTGTAAACATTGAGTTTTAACCTATAAGATGAGTGCCCAGGTGGCGTTAAATGTGACTCGTTAAATCGAGCAAATAGTTATGAGGTCTTCATGCCTCAAATTATGTTGTCAGTGTTGTGAAAAATTTGAAACGAGGTACTGGTTAATATGAGATTAATTGATGATGATGGAATTAATTATAAACAGCTTTTAAGACCTGAGATGTGGTGATGAGCATACATATGATGTACTTCATGTCCTGATATCATAATGATAATGCAATGCTTGTAATGCTGAGATAAGTGTTATTGATATATACTTTATGGATGTGTTGTTAGGAGTCATTTTGGTGTTACTCTGGTAGGTGGATAGGCCCATTTACAGGGGAGACTCTGCCGAAATTTTGTGAAAACTTTGGGAGTTAGAAAAATTTGGGAGTTAGAAAAATTTGGGAGATTGATATGTGTGAAAGAAGAGATAAATTATGTTATGTGTTTGAGGACGAATGATCCTAAGCGGGGAAAAATATAACACCCCAGAAATTTTTTGAAGTACTTCAACACTATCAAGAAAGTTGATGTGTGCGTAGGCACGAGTTGCTATAGCCAGTTGAGAATAATATCGTGCGTTGTTGTGAAAAAAAAAATCAGGCCTTTTGAAAATGTTTGGAGTGTAAGAAATTGGTCTTAAAGTTTACAAATATGGATAAAAGGAATAATCTCAATTGAGAAGGTGTTGTCGGGCATATCTCAAATGCGGTAATTTGGGATCAACCGTGAGTATATGTGTAAAAGTAAAATCATTGATTTGGTAACCTTAGAATAATTCTTAGCACGTTCGAGGATGAACGTTTGTTTAAGAGGTGGAGAATGTAACGACCTGACTTGTCGTTTTAAGAATTTAAGCCCCGTCTGGCAGCATAAGGCCCTGAGCAGCTTCTTATTATGTGTATTGACTTGCGTGCGTGGTTGAATTCAGTTATCGGATGATTCAGAGTGATTTGGGATACTTGGTCCCCAAAACGGAAGCTTAAGTCTTAGGATTTTTACCGTAGTCGGAACTGTGTGAAGACGACTCCGGAATGAAATTTTGATAATGTCAATAGCTCCATATGGTGATTATGGAATTAGGAGCGTGTCCGAAAAATTATTTGGAGGTCTATAGAGAAATTTGGCTTGAAATGGCGAAAGATGAATTTTTGGGAAATTTGACCGGGGGTTGACTTTTTGATATCGGGGCCGGAATCCAATTCTGGAAATTGGAATAGCTTTGTTATGTCAATTATGACTTGTGTGCAAAATTTGAAGTCATTCCAGATTGATTTGATGTGTTTCAGCACAAGATATAGAATTTAAAATTTCAAAGTTCATTAGGCTTGAATTGGGGTATGATTCGTGGCTTTGATGTTGTTTGATGTGATTTGAGGCCTCGAGCAGGTTTGTGTTATGTATTGGGACTGGTTGGTATGATTGGACGGGGTCCCGAGGGCCTCGGATTTGATTCGGGGTGGTTCCGGACCAAGTTTGGGTGTTTTGATGCTGCTGGTTGCTGGCTCTGGTGTTGTTCGTCGCGTTCGCGAAGAAAGATTTTGTTGTTGGGACTTTGTTCTTCGCGTTCGCGAAGAGGTTCTCGCGTTCGCGAAGAAGGAAATTGTGTTATTTGTCTTTTGACTTTAGAGGCTCATATCTCGCAATCTATAAGAAATATAGAGATGGTCCAAAAGTGAAAATTGTAGCCCTTTGTATCTAATTTTCAGAAAGGTAAACCATTTAGCATTTGGAATTGTATACCAAAAGTTATGGTGGATACACTACAAGCTGTCTGGAAAGAGTTTGGAAATCTCGATTGAACAGGGCTGACTTTGAAAGCTTATATTTCATAATCTACAAGGAATGGGGAGATGAGTAATAAATAAAAGTTGTAGTCCTTTGAGTCTAGTTTCCAGAAAGGTAAACCATTTGTCATTTGGAGATTTGTCCAAAATGTTATGACCATTATAATAGAGGTTGTCTGAGATGAGTTTGAAAATGGTTGTTGGAGAATTTGTTCATCGCGAACGCGAAGAACAAATCCCTGGGCAGCAGAATAAAGTCCAAATTCGTCTCATTCTTCCATTTTTGGACCAAGGAAGCTCGGGTGAGGCGAGTTTTCAAGAGTTTTTCAAGGGAAACATTGGCGTAAGAATTTCTAATTTGATTTTGGTTAAATTACATGAATCTATTGTTGTTTTTGCCACTAAATTAGTGAATTGGATTGAAAATGGTAGAAATTCTCTAAATTTTAATTTAAGATTTGATGGGCGATCCGTTATCGGAATTTGATAATTTTGGTATGGTTGAACTCGTATCGGAATGGGTGTTTGGATTTCGTAAAAGTTTTGTCGGGTTCCGAGGGGCGGGCCCCACACTGACTTTTTAGAATAAAATTTTAAGTTGGTATTTTATTATCCGTAATTATTTCCGATGAATTTTAATGAAGTGATACAATTAATTTGGATAGATTTGAGCTGTCCGGAGGTCAATTCAAGCAAGAAGGCAATTTTGGAATATCGACACAATTTCAATAAGGTAAGTGTCTTGCTTAACCTCGAGTGGGGAAAATACCCCTTAGGCATTGAGTATTATGTGTAAATTGTGTAATTGAAAACCATGTACGCGAGGTGACGAGTACGTACTTGGTTTATATGTGCAAATTTCATTGATTAAAATCCTTAGACGCCCTTATGTATTAAGTTGGAAATTATTGATACTTATTAAATCCTCTATTTGTCATGCCTAGATCCCTATTAGTTAAAATTATTTTATATAATGATTTGGTTTGATTGCCACCTTTAATTTGTATGAAATATTATTTTGTTGAGTTGTTCACTCACGGATATTTTTGTTAAGATTTTTGTGCACATTATGGTCGAGCCACGGGCTCCTTATTATGAAAAATGATGTATTGTTGGTTTCCGTAGCAAGTTGAAATATTTGAGCACTTGATTAGGCATTTATGATATGTGAGCACTTGATGTGCAGTTGTTGAAATCATATTTACTTGGGACTACGAAACGGTATTCCGGGAGATCCCCTGCCCTGCATATTTACTTTGGGACTACGGAACGATATTTCGGAAGATTCTCCTGCCTTGCATATTTACTTTAGGACTACGGAACGATATTTCGGGAGATCCCCTACCCTGCATATTTACTTTGGGACTACGAAACTGTAGTCCAAGAGATCCCCCTGCCTTGCATATTTACTTTGGGACTACGGAACGGTATTCCGGGAGATCCCCCTGCCCTGCATATTTACTTTGGTACTATGGAACGGTATTCCGGGATCGGTATTTCGGGAGATTCCCCTGCCTTGCATATTTACTTTGGGACTACGGAATGGTATTCCGGGATATCCCCTTGCCCTGCATATTTACATTGGGACTACGAGGCGGTACCTCGGGAGATCCCCCCTGTCTTGTATATTTACTTTTGGGACTACGAGGCAGTACCTCAGGAGTGCCCTTTGTTGATATTTTTCTATGGATGCACTTGCCTTTGGTTATTTTTTTTTTCGTAATATGTAAATTCTTGTGTTCTTCCGTAATGTATTATTTGATTTTATTATGTGTTTTGCATTCTTTGTTGTATTGTATTGGCTTTGGCTCCTTGTACAAGACTCTACAGATTTGTGTTTATGGTTTTTACTGATTTTCGAGAATTGAGTTGTTTAGAATAAAAGAAATTGCTATTATATTTTAATTTAATAAATTTTACTTCCAAATTAGTAGTTATTGGATGCTTTATTTTAATTGGAATGTCATTTTCTTCACCCAAATAGTTTCTAAAATAAATTTATTCCTTTGATGATTTCTTAATTGAATTAAAGATTTTAACCTTACTTTAGTGAAAATAAATTGATCCTGCGGATCTTATATACATTGATATTTTGACACGTGAGTGGTCCGTGTGATGGTGATAGAAATATGGGCACGAGGTACCGTGGAAAAAAAATATGAAAGTGGGCTGAGACCCGTAATTTTTATGATTGTGAAATGAGGTGTCACATGGTGACTTTTACTTGAAAATATATTTATTGGAAAGTATTATATCCTGAAAATTATTATTTGAAAAATATATAAGCGAAAGAATTTATATTTGAAGGACTTGATTAATTGGTTGTACCTGTGTTCCTTATTCGTCTGAGCAATAATTACGATGTTCTTGTTGCATTGTTGTTATATTACTGGTTGATTTTGTTGTTATCATTGCTAGTTATTTTCCAGTATTATTTTGTATACTATATTGCACAGGTTATTAGACTAGTGAGTGTCTTGACTGTACCTCGTCTCTACTCCACTGAGGTTAGTCTTGATACTTACTGGGTACCGACCGTGGTATACTCATACTACACTTCTGCACATTTTTGTGCAGAGCCAGATATTGGAGGTATCGGATCCGAACAAAGTTAGAGTATGATCGTAAGGATTCAAGGTAGAGCTGCTTGGTCGTCGCAGTCCCTTGGAGTCTGTTCATTTCATTGTACTGTTAATTTTTAATCAAACAATATTGTATATTTGGTCCTCGCGATCATATCATGTATTCAGCTAGAGTTCGTGACTCAGTACTACCAGTCTTGAGAGGTTGTATATTCTTATTTGTCTCGCTGTTAGTTTTAATTACTTATTTAATTAAAAAAAATTGCTTCAAAAATGTAATTGAAATCGGCTTACCTAGTATTAGAGATTATGTGCCATTACGACGCCTGTGGCGGAATTTTGGGTCGTGACACCAAAACTCAACCGCGAACAACACAATCTTTTCATTCTTCAGTTCACTCTTTGTAGATCCAAAACTGATCTTTTTCTTTCTCGAGTTAGTATATTCACACAACAAATTGCAAATGCATTTCAAACATCATTATGTATGGTAGAGAGAAAGATGTCAGTTGTAAATGGCTTTGGAGTTTCTGGTTTTATTTTGTATTGATGTCAAAATATGTTATATTATATTACTCAAAATAATGGTATCAGAAATCACATTAAACCCTCAATTGAGGATTAGAATATATGGATCATAAATACAACAAACAAAAGAATTGGAAGAAAGAACAGAATCTTTCAGCAAAATGGTTGTAGCCACCTCCTACTCTACTTTGATTCTTTCCTTGCTTACACCAAACATCAGATCCATTATAAAGAGTAACTTCTTTCAACGATGAAAGGTTAATTAAGGTGCTCTTGAGATTCAATTATACTACAATAAATACAGTTATATTAAATTTATGAACCACAGTATAGAGAATAGAGCAAGAGATTCAAGGAAAGCAAACTAAATCATAGATACGTACGTTTCCCTACAAAGGGGCTGGCTTCAATAACCCATTAAGGGATAGATTGCCAAGCTACACAAACAGATTATTTGCTTATAGTCACAAAAGTTTTCCTATAAAGGGGCTAACTTCAACAACCATAAGGGACAGTATAGAGAACGAAGTTCTATGAGAGAAATCACTGATGGAGACCAACATAAGAGGAGTGCCTTTAGTTTTTTTTTTCTGATGACGATTGGTCTTTCCGGTGGATAGTTTAGTTTTTCCTTTAATAGAGATTTCGGAGATTTTTATTGAATGAGAAGGATGAGAGAAATACATACCTGTTGAGTAAATCCTCTGAGGAATTACTAACGGAAAAATTACGTTTATTGAATCATTATGATTTATTAAGTGTTTTTAATTTGAAATATGAGAAGAATGATAGATTTATTGAATGATATGCTACATTATGACTAAGAGAAAAAGATACTACGTCACCTACGTCACCTATATATATATATATATATATATATATATATATATATATACTACCTATCAGTTATTCCCTATTGTGCTTAGCTGTGGCGAATTCAAGATTTAAATTTAACGGGTCCAAACTTATACTAAACCCATTATATTGTTAAAACTATGGGTTCAAATCTTATATTTAGTAAAATATTAATAGATTTTTACATATATATTTATACTCTGTATGGAAAGTTATGGGTTCAGATGAACTCATAGATTCTAGGCTACATCCGCCGCTGCTGATCAGGTTTACTACATCTATCAGTCAACCCTTTGTCTGAATTCAGAGCAATGAGTATGCAATTAATAGTTTTCAATCTCATGATGAGTTTGGTCATCTTAATCAACAGGGCAGGAGTTGGCATCAGATCCATTCTCGAATAGTCAACACAATACAATATTGCTCACGTTACACAATAAGGTGCATAAGTTTCATTACCTGCTGAAAGGGTTCAGTTATAAAAAGAGGATAACTCAGCAGTGTTCTGGTCTTCGTTATCCTATCAATAGTAGTATTAACCTGCATATGTGGGCAAAGAAGATTTGGATAAGGTCAACATCAAAAGAATAAAAGTGAATTTTTCTTTAGTGTTTCAAAAGCCTATGATGACAATTTACTTTTCTTATTATGTTTCGCGAGCCATGTCAGATAAATTCGTCCTTCTGTAACTATTTTTTGCATCAACAATACAATAGTGCAGGAAAACGAAAACACATTATTCAACCAATTAACATATCTATTAAAAGACTAAGTGACACAACCTATTAAAGACATCACAAAGTTTGTCCGTGAAAAATGCTTGTTCAAGTTCTTACTGCTTGAAATTTTAAAATAAAGAGGGGAGGCATAGCCAGAGTACAACTATTATTGTCTGTCCAGAAATACAATTCAAGTGGTTACTCGTGTTCTATTCCAGTGTTTCCTTCATCTAGATGGTATTTACCTGTAAATATATTGTCACAACTCAAATCTCATTATTGGCCGTGATGTCTTCCAACACCATTGTTAGACAAGCCAATAATTATTTTTAATTAATATACCACTAAGTCGTGTGCTTAGTTATTTTTTTTATTAATAATAACAAAATCCAAATACAAAATATCAGGAGGTCTAACAAAATGCAGTAAAGTAAACCGTGTGAATACATAAATCCTATTACCAAAGTTGAGTATACCAGCATAAGAGAGTGAGCTATGCCAGACCAAGCTACTCCACGACATGCAGCAGCCCAACTTCTGTCCAAATCATTGTAAAGATCCACATGTGAGATTAGGCAAGTTCCATGTACTCGATCCCCTTGACCCATGTTAATCAAAAAAGTTGGCACAGCTTGTCCTTGTGCAGAAATTTGGCAACACATACGCAATTGACCTTGTCCAGCATGGTGTATTGTTGTACAGCTCATGGTTTAGCTTGAAACTTTCGTGAATGATCCCTGCATCAATGCATGCATACCAAACCAAAATACCTTCCTGACATGAAGCATAAGTCGAATGTGGATGGTACCTCTTCCAAAAAGCATTAAAACAATCCGCAAAATCAAAGCAAAACCTATGTCCAGTCAAGCAAATTCTAGGCAGCATTCCCATCAGACGGGCATTGTCAGTCCTTGTGCATCCATTATAGTTGTTGAACTTCTTTATTATAATTCTAACAAGGGTGAAGAAGCAATGGTCGTGGCAAATGGCAGTGAATCCAAGTTGGCATTTCTTGACTGCCTTAGTTGAGGCTTCTTCATGTGACCAGTTGATGCACCATGGAGTTGATCTATGCATTGGTTGCACCTATAGGGAATGAGCACACAAGGTGCTAATACCACCGTAATAGGATTGGCCAAGGCATGAGATACAACTCCCAAACGTATACCTGCAAAACAGAAAACACAGTTAGTGTTAAACTTCTCCATATTCTCCTCCCTATGAATTTGAGCAGGAAGATCAAAGAAGTTCCCATCTCCAAATCTTACACCTTGTCCTTCTATCATCACCACACTCTAGATCAGTGCACCTCCTAGCACCATTATCATCATATTCAAATCTTTCCACATCATTGCAAAGAAGGTTTTGCATTTCTCACCCTAATGTAGGGCAGTTGTAATTTGTCACTGTTCAAAATCTTTCTGCCTTTAACATCCGGTTCAGCAAAAGAAGGGGCCTGGAACATAGAATTCCTATCCAGTGTCACATTAGCAAGGTGATCCGCTAGTTGATTTCCTTCCCTAAGTACATGAGATATGTCGACTACACACTTAACCCTTAACTGCTTGATTTCTTCCACCAATGTCACAATGTTCCATGGTGGTGCCCATGCTTCATCAAGGACACTTTTCATCAATAAAGAGTCGGTCTCAATCACACATGGAGGAAGGTTAGAAATTGCTATGTACCTTAAAGCTTCCAGAATGGCTCTAGCCTCCGCAATATTATTTGTAGCCTCAAAAATCTCATCTGACTGAGCATATATTAAATCACCAATGCCATCTCTAATGCAAAATGCATAAGAAGCTTGTATCTCTACATGCACCATCCATATTGTATTTTAACCACTCATCAGGAGGTAGTTGCCACAATACACTTGTATACTTCAATTTTGGTAGGTGTTGTTGTAGCTTGTCATGCAGCTCTGGCGAGTTTGGTTTCACTCCTGCATAGGCTATTCTTCTTATCTTCAGTATGTTATGGAGGTCATCTGATACTTGAAAGATCAACTATGATTTGAAATGACCTTCACATGCATTCCTGAAGTTCTTTTCTTCCACAAGTTCCACATAATCAAAGTTGGAATGGCTTGGTAGGCTGCCCTTAAGCTTGTATTGCCAGGTCTCCTCCACCACTCGTTGATCACCTGTATTATATGTTGACATCAATATTAATCCCTATTGATCCACAAAAATACTTCCACACAAACATGGTTGTTGGAGATGTCAAGAAGATGTGAGCTAGAGTTTCCTCACTAGAGTTCGTACAACACCAGCATTTAGAAGTTTGAAAGTACCCCGTCCTTCTTATGTAGTCATCTAATGGTAGCTTGGCCTTCCACTGTCTTCACATGAAGAAGAAAATCTTGAAAGGTAACCCCTTCACCCATATAAAGTTGTACAAACTGCTCTCCTAATTCCTCTTCCTTATGTACTGCTAGACAGTCTTTACTGAGAAATAGCCCTTTGATTCCAGTTGCCAGAAAGGCTTATCTTTCACTTCTCGACAGTTTGGAGGTGCTATTTTCTCCATTATGTGGTAAGCAATTTCGTCTGGCAGTATCTCCCTCAATACCTCCTCCTTCCAGTTCCCATCAATCACCATATCACCAACATGTACTATTGTTTTATCACACCAATGATCAGGACCTGTAGCATGGTATAAAGTACCCATACTAGTCCAGTTATTACCCCAAAAGTATGGATCACCTCTCTTTAGTTGCCACAAATTTTATGTTCAAGTAGATCTCTTATCTCAAGTATTTTCTTCCACACATGAGATCCATTTCTCGTTGGTACTAAGACTTCATTGATCTTTTTGAAATACTTATTCCTCTTAAACTCTGTCCATAATGTATCTTTTAATCTAAAATTCCACCATAGCTTAGCAAACAAAGCCTTAGACACATCATGAAGTGATCTAAATCCAGCACCTCCTTCCACTTTAGGCAAGCATAGTGTAGCCCATGATGCCCAATGTTTAGCCCTTCCATTTGCAGAATTGCTCCAAAATATCTAGCAAACATCTTATGCATTTCATTAATAACATATTTGGGTGGGTTCACAACTGATAGTAAGTGAATAGGTATACTCTCTAGCACATGAGCAATTAACACAACCCTTCCTCCAATAGATAGAAGTCTGTCATTCCATGAATGTAGTCTCTGCTGAACCTTGAATGTGATACCCTTATAGAACTCCTTCCTTCTACTATAAAAAATAGTGCATCTAAGGAATGTAAAGGGGAAAGGATACCTCTGAAATGTTGTGGTCAAATGCATTGTATTGGCTTCTTCAGGGGGTGCATTTTCATGCATATAGAATGAAGACTTCTCCTTATTAACTTGCTGCTCAGAATCTGCTTCATAATCCTCTAGCACATTCATAATTAACTGTATGGCTCTATAATGCGATGAACTAAAAATGATAGTATCATCAACATATGATAAATAATTGATGTTTTTACTCCACTTTGGCATCCAAAATCCAATAAAGTTTGGATCATCAAATAAAGATCTAATGATCTCCCTAATACCTTAGATTCTAGAATAAACAAAGTAGGGGAAAGCTGATCACCTTACTTTACTCCCATTGTTGATTTGAAGAAGCCATTAGCTTGTTCATTTAATAGTACTGAATACTAGTTATTTGATACCAATATATACATCATATCTATGAAAACTTCACCAAATCCCATCCGCCTCAACACCTTTGTTAGAAATATCCAAGAAACCCTATCATAAGCTTTTTCCATATAAAGCTTGATTATAATATTTGATGGCTTACCCCTCATTCCTATATCAGCAATAATCTCTTGAGTCAATAGTATATTCTCAACTATGCTCCTGCCTTTAACAAATCCAGCCTAATTTGGAGATATTAATGTAGGGAGCAGCTCCACCAATCTCTCATGAATTACCATAGAGATGATTTTGTTTGAGAAGTTACTCAAACTTATTGGCTTCATATCTGAAAAGGTTACCACATTCTTCTTCTTAGGCAGTAATACAAGGCAGGTATAAGTATGAACTTAGGCAACGCAGTACCACAAAAGAATACTTTGACAATATTTAGGAAAGCTTCACATATAATCTCCCAGCATGTATGATAAAATTGACCAGTGAACCTATTCGGTCCACTAGGACTCTCTCTATTTATGCCAAAGACTACATTCTTTACTTCCTCCATTGTTGGTTCTGCCCAGAGCTTAGCATTCAATTCTTCAGTGATCACGTTTGGGATGTGCTTGATAATGTCAAAATCAGTAGGCACCTTATCTTCAGTGAATTGAGCCTTGAAAAACTCAATTGCCTCCTTAGCCATATCCCCCTGATCTTCAAACCAATTACAATTGTTATCCAAAATTCTGGACACTTGCAGTTTCTTCCTCTTCCCTTTGACATGAGTCTGAAAGAATTTTGTATTTCTATCACCATCCTAGAACCACTGCATCCCAGCCTTTTGCCTCCAGAATTCCTCCTCCAGGTGCAAATATCTTGTACGATCAGCTTTCACTTTGTGTAGCGTGGATATATTATTGGTAGTTGGATTGAGCTCAAACTCCACCTTATGGATTTTGATGACATCCTCCAATGATGCAATATGCTTGAAAACATCTCCAAAAGTTTCCTTACTCCAGATAGCCAAAGCCTTCTTTACATTTCTTTAGCTTATGTTGAAAGATGATAAAAGGCTTTCCCATGATATCAGCCTGCCAGTGCTCCTTCACCATCTCCAGGAATAACTCATGTGTTGTCCAGAAGTTAAGGAACTTGAAAGGTTTAATAACTTGTACATAATTTATATTACAAGACAATACAAGAGGAGCATGATCTGATCCATACTTAATGAGATATTCTACCTCCAATGAAGGAAACAAAATCCTGAAATTGTTGATTAGCCAAATGTTTGTCTAGCCTTTTAAAAATACAATAAATATGTGACCCCCCATTCCACCATATATATACGCTTCCTTTGAAACCAAGATCATATGGAGCACAATTACTATACAATGAGCAAAATTTTCAACTTCCCTAAGATAGACAGGTAATCCTCCATACTTTTCTTCCTTAGAAAGAATGACATTGAAATCATCTCCCACAAACCAAGGTAATTCCATGCCAGAAGCAAAATGGTATAGAGAATCCCAAAGATCAATTCTCTGTATAACATCATACTTTGCATACGCCAACATTATAATTAACTGTTTATTCAATACACTATGGAATAACTTAAGTATAAGTTGTTGTTCCATATGACTTCCACCTCAATGTCTTCATCAATAAAAGCCCAGATCTTCACATTAAGATTATCTAGGGCAGTACGTAATCCCAATTTCTTCCTATATACTTCTAATTTGTTGATGTCTTGCCAAGGCTCCATAAGACTAATCATGTAGAAATTGTACTTCCTATGAAGTTTAATCAACCCGTGGAAAGCATTTTGAGTATTAATTGACCTCACATTCCAAATTAGTACATTATCCATATAAATTATTTGGTAAAAGTCCCCACTCCTATTTGGTTGTACCCTTACAGGTACTTATTTCACCTTCTGTTTTAAAAAAAGAGTTTGGTCCCTGATTTCTTCTTGTCAACACTCCTAGGTGATAGATCTCCTTGTTGTGCTATGTGTTGACAGTTGACAATAATTGACTCCTCATCCATGTCCTCCCCTAATTGTTTCTGATCATTCTGCTCATCATCAACCACTTGAGTTGCCAATAGATTAGGCTCATGATTCTTAGCAATCATTCCCAGCTCCTTTTGACCCTTCTAACTGATTAACATGCCTTTAGCTAGAATACCACTTGTGACACTAAATGTTTTCCCTACCATAATCCCAGGATCGTTATTCCTAGGTTCTATAATTTAACTCTGATCATTCACATTACCCATAGGCACTAACTGACCTTGTTGCACCAAATCATTTTTCTCTCTCGTGTGTGTTTTTTGACCCACAACTACCTTTGAATACATCTGCTCAGTCCAGTTCTTTGTAAAATATTGACAGTTTCCCCATTAGGGTTTACTGTTACATTGGTACCAGAAGTTACTCTTACATTGGTTCCAGTAGGCTTGCTTACAATAAAAAGCTTGCCTGACACCACTGTATCACCAATGACTATCTCATGACCCTTCTTGCCCATACTAGCATCGTCTGCATATAGTACATCATCCCCAGCTATATAATGAACCCTAGCAAGAATGCTAGGGTTGACTGTTCCATTGGATTCCTTCAAATCTATGAATTGTTGAGGTGCTGCACTACTTGGACCTTTCTTATATATAATTATGGAGCTGTTGATGTCTCCAGCATCCATGCACTTATCATACTTCTCACCTCATCATCAACCCTAGTTTGAAGTTGATTAGGGTTTACTATAGAGGTTTGCCTTGGTAAAAACTGTTTGGTTATCTTCTCCATTCTCTTGGACCTGGCATCTAGTCATATCTTTCATCTGCTCCAATCTCCACAGCCTCCACCTCATCACTTCATAAAGCCTTTCTAGAATTAAATTCATTGTTTGCAACATTATATTCAGATTCTACAATAGTTGTAGAGGGAATTTCCTGACAAGAGTGATTCATTGTGACATTGAGTTAATCCAAAATGCATTTCAAACGATTTAAGAAATAAAGAGAGAAAATCATTCATTTTTATAGGAAATGTATATATTATTATTTTTAAATGTTCAAATGAAGCCAAATTATAATCAGGAAAATCAAGCGGAATACAACCAAAGCTAAATATAAATCCTCAAACCTCGATGTCATAAGTGCATGAGCATCTATTAGAAAGTACAATACTACTACAATATCTGTCTCGAATATAAAATAGACACGATAAAATATAACGACCCGACCGATCATTTTGAGATCTAGCGTGTCGTTTGGCCATCTGAGGCTTTGAGTAGCTTCATATTATGTATGATGACATGCATGTATGGTTGTTGTCGGTCTTCGAGCAGTTCGGGATTGATTTGGAAGAATGATTCTCAATTCGGAAGTTTTAAATTCGAAGAGTTGACCAAGGTTTGACTTTGGAGTAAATGACCCCGGAATCGGTATTTGAAAGTTCCAACTGGTTTATACGATGATTTTGGACTTGGGCTTATGTTGGGGTTATGTATCGGGTGGTCCAGGGAGCATTTCAGCACTTATCATGGAAAGTTTGCATTTTGAAAGTTTTAGAATTTCCAAAGTTTGATTTAAAGTGGACTTTGGTATTATCAATGTCCGTTTGGGGTTCTGAGCCATGGAATAGGTTCATATAGTTATTTGTTACTTGTACGTAAAGTTTGGCACCATTCCAGAATGTTTAAGTATGATACAGACGCGTTCGTCGAAGTTGCAATGTTTGAAAGCTGAAAGAAGGATTTTGACCGTCGATTTATGATTTTGATGTTATTTGTGGTATTTCAAACCTTTGTATAAGTTTGGATATGGTATTGACACTTGTTGGTATGATCAAACGGGGTATTAGGGGCCTCGATAGAGTTCCGGGGTGGTTTCGAATCATTTCTCGATGAATTGCTGCTGCTGTTACTGGTTCTGGTGTTGTTCATAGCGAACACGTAGGAGTTATCGCGTTCACTAAGAAGGATTTTGGCTGCTGGATTTTTGTGCTTTGTGTTCGCGACTGTTGCCACGTATTCACGAAGGTGGGGCAAGGCTCCGCTTTCGCAATTCAGTGGTCGCGTTCGCGATGAAGAAGCTAGCCTGGTGGTTGACTTGGTCTTCGCATTTGCGGAAGGGCAGACACATTCTTGATGGGAGGGCTTGTAAAGCTTCATGTTCGCGTGTCCTTTCTTGCATTCGCATAGAGAAGTTTGGGAGATGAACCTGGTTGTGCTTCTTGAACGCGAGGGAATTTTTGCGTTCGTGATGAAGATCATCTAGGTAGTGTATAAGATTGCAAAAACGGGGTTTGGCTCATTTTATCTTAGATCTTCCATGGGAACCGAGCTTGGGGCAATTTTTGAAGGAGCCTTTTAGTCATCCATTAGTAGGTAAGTGATTTTTGCACATTGTAAGTTAAATTCTTGAATTATACATGGATGTGAACATGGAAATCGGTGGGAATTGTGAGATTTTGAAGAAAAACTAGAATTTATATTTTTTAATTTTGACCACGAAATTGGACATGGAATTAAAAATAAATTATATATTTGAGTTCATGTTATCATGGGTAATGATTATCTTCAAGAATTTTCGGGCATGTGGGCTCGAGGGTTGACTTTGTTGGCTTTTCGAGCGGAGTTGAGGATTGTTATAAATTGTTAAATCATAAGCAACGGAGTATAGTTTGATTGATTTGCACGTTGTTTGACTAGTTTCAGATTGATGGGCATTGGTTGAGGTATTAGAAGTGTGTTGGAGCCGATTATTGAACTTCGGAGCGAGGTAAGTCTCCTGTCTAACCTTGTGAGGGGGAAATTACCCATATGTGTATATTTGTTATGTGCTACTTGTTCCACATGCGCACAATGTGATGAGAGTCCGTACGTAGATAATATGATATTTATGTTCGGGAAGACTTAGGACTTTATCATGCAATATTTATCTTATCTGAATTCAATTTGTTAGTTTAATTACCTAAGGTTTATAAATGAAAGATGATTAGAGATCATGTTAGATCTAATTTCATTACCTTGAGTTGTCGGCAAGATATTCGAAAATAGGTAAGGTCGTGATTACTTTATGTTCCTGTGGTTATATTACAAACACGTAGCCCGTAACTCGATAAGTTTTTTTTCTTCCCGGGGATCGAGCCGAACGCCTCGAAAATATATGTATATATATATCAGATGCATCTATGGATCGGGCCGTACGACCTCGGGAGTGTATGTACATGACTATATGGATCGTCCGAATGACCTCAGCATAATTTGTGTGTAAAATCGCTAGGAGACCGAATACCTATGACATTACCCTCCTAATCGGGACTTGGAAATTACATGATAATCCCTTGTGACCGGAGATCGGATATTTATTTGACGATTCTTATTGGTTGAGATGGCACGTGCTATATGGAAATTTTAAAATGATATTTTGTTAAAGGCTCACGTTGATTAACGTTTCTTATTCTATTGATCCTGTTGTATTTCATGCCTGCTTATAATTCCTAAATTTTATTTATTGGACTACTAGTAAGTGTCGATGTCGACCCCTCATCACTACTTGTCCGGGGTTAGTCTAGATACTTATTGGGTACGCGTTGATTTACGTAATAATTCTACACTTCTGCACTAAATGTGCAGGATCTGACAAGTTCATTTGGTGGTCATTTAGGTGCGTAGGCGCAGATGCTGATGGGACTTCATGGTGAGTTGTATTCCATGCTACGATTTTCATCACACAGAGTCTCCTTCATAATTATTTACTTTATCATATCTATTTGTATTCCAGACAGATGTTGTATAACTATTGTACTTCCTAGTAGATGCTCATGCACTTGTGACACCGAGTTTTAGGGATGTTCTAGAATTTGATTGTGGTTTGCTTAGCATTGACACACATTTATTATTTATTCTACTTAAATTGTAAGTTTTCCATGATTTTTAATGCATTAATTCCTTTATCTAATAAAGATTCATAATTTAAAAAATAATAAAATGAATACTTGAGTTGGTATTTCATCGTTGGTTTGCCTAACGGCGACGTTAGGCGCCATCACGACCTATAGTGGGTATTGGGTCATGACATAAAATAAATGAACAAGATGCTTTGTATGCTGCAAGTTGTAACATTCAACTCACCATAAAGTATGCTCAGCAGCTGCGCCTGTGCACCAAATCTAACCACCAAATATACCTGTTTGAGTACCTGCATAATCCGTGCAAAAGTATAGTATGAGTACGTAAATCAACGCGTACCGAGTAAGTGTCTAGCCTAACCTTAAAAAGTAGTGACGAGGGGTCAACATTGATACTTACTAGTGGTCCAATAAGTCAAGTATAATAAAAGTAGACAGGTATGAAGCATGGCAGGTAAAATAGTGGAAATAGATAAAAGTACATAATACAATCCCCAACTGAAGAGTAAACACCAAGTCCTCAAATACTAGGTACTTCCTCAAATGGAATACATAATGGTAAACACGAAGTCCTCAAATATTATCGAGGCAAACGACCCAATCCCACAAGAGTAATGACACGAATTCCTGCTATGGCGTACAACCTGATCCTATAATAATACTGCTGAGGTCGTTCAGCGATCCCATAATAATCGTGCACACCACCGAGGGTCGACCATAACGAACCATAGATATATCTCATAATACAACCGAGTCGTTCGGCCTGATCCATAATAGTACTGCTGAGACGTTCAGTCCGATGCTACACGAATAATGAAATTTCATGGGTTATTGGTTAGACAATAGAATTACTTCGCTCTGAAATCTAATAACCGGCTCCAATGCCTTTCTAATATCTCAAACCAATGCCAAACATTCCGAAAATCCTCAAAGAATGTGAAAACTAATCAAAATATACTAAACAACTTGTAATTTAACAATTAACAACAATTCCCAATACCTCATAAAAGTCAACAAGTCAACCCCCGGGCCCATGTGCCCGAATTCCAAATTTATTTGAAGATAAATATGATTCATAGCACCATGAACTCAAATATATAGTTTATTCCTAATTCCATATCCAATTTCGTGGTCAAAATCTAAAAGAACCATTTCTAGGTTTTCTTCCAAAATCCCACAATTTCTACCAGTTTTCATGTTAAAATCCATATATTATCTTTGTATTTAACTCATAACAGGTGGAATCACTTACCTTATGATAGATGATGGAAATGGCTCTTCAAAATCACCCCAAATTGCATTGAAAAGAGAGAAATTGAATGAAACGAGCTCACCCCTGAGCTCACTGTTATAAGCCTCTGACAGGCCCTTCAACACGTTTGCGGGCCCTTAGCTGCGTTCGTGAAGGCCTGCCTGTCCAAACCTTCGCGTTCACAAGCCATCCATCGCATTCGCGATGAATAATTTCCCCCCAACATAAATCCCCTCCTTCGCGTTCGCAATCGTCCTTCCGCATTCGCAAAGGGCAAATCTGCCAACTCGCTAGTCTTCGCGTTCGCGTCTCCCTTGTCGCATTCGCATAGGGTAAAAGTCCCTTGGCCCAGCTCCTTCTCTGCATTCATGACTCCTCCATCGCGTTATCAGAGCAAAACCACCCAACAACCAATATCTTTCTTCGTGAATGCATGCTTCCCACTGCGTTAGCGAAGGACAACACCAGAACCAACACTAGCAGCAACAAAACACACCGTCATGGTCCGAAACCACCCCGAAACACACCTGAGGCCCCCGGGACCCCGTCTAATCATACCACAAAGTCCCATACCTTATCCAAACTTATCCAAAGGCTATAAACGCCACAAATAACATCAAAATCATGAATCGTTGATCAAAATCCTTCTTTTAACTTTCAAACCTACAAACTTCGCCGAATGCGTGCGAATCACACTTAGACATTCCGGATCACGACCAAACTTCACGAACAAGTTCCAATCAGTAAAATGAACCTATCCAAGTTTTCGGAATACCATACGGAGTCCAATAACACCAAAGCACACTCCAAGTCACACATAGCAAATTTCAAAACCTCTAAAATGCAAACTTTCGATAATAATGCCAAAACGCTCCTGGACCATCCAATTTTCAACTCAAACATACGACCTAGTCCAAAATAACTTTTCATACCTATAGGAACCTTCAAATCTCGATTTTTAGGTCGTTAATTCAAAAGTCAAACCTTGGTTAACTCTTCTGATTTAAAGCTTTTGAATTGAGAATTATTCTTCCTAATCAACTCCGGACTTCTCGAAAATCAAAACAAACTATACGTGCGGGTCAGAATATACATAGGAAGCTTCTCAAGGTCCAAACCGCTGAACGATGTGCTCGAGCTCAAAATGACCAGTCAAGTCATTACATTTTCCCCCACTTAAACATACGTTCATCCTTGAACGTGCCAAGAATCATTCCAAAATTGCCGAAATCACTGTATAACTCCTCGTGCACCTGTTCATGCCATCAAAATCCATACGAGCACATTAGCTAAACCCAGAAGGAAGATCCTTCCTGCTACCTAAGACCACAAGCCTTGGAACCCAATTCCAGTATCCGAAATTTCATACAAGATCCAATTTCTTGCATACATACACTGGATCAATCTCCAGAAGCTGTACCAAAACATACATATAAACCAAAGTCGTAACCACACGACACACTGCATAATTTATATGCCCATAGTAATATCTTCCAACCACACTAGCTGCCATTTTCGAATCCAGTACCGGTAATATACCTCCGGACACATAAAATCCTTGTTCCTAACCTCACAATAATACAATGATGAAAGAGATGTGCAGAAGATCCTAACCACCCGTCAAAATAATAAATCATGGAGTTCCTCCGCTCAACAAGAACCATTGCCGCTTTCTGAACTGATTAATGATATTTCCCTTCCAAAATACATTATAAAAATCAGGTTGCACCGACTTCAGGCACAACAACCTCGTCTCACCCAGTACAAGATGCTCGATCGAAAAGCCTCATCAAAAACAATCTAAAATCTCATACAATGTCATCAATGCGCCAACAAGCCACAACTCGAATATGACTAATAAAGAAAGCGAACCCGAATACAGAACAATCCAGCTCGCGTAAGGAAAAACAATCAAAAAATGCTATGAACCAACATCTCACTATTGTTGCGTGTAGCCCGATCCACACATGATATCGTTACAGCGCGCAACCCAATCAAAACCTCATACCCGTTGTAGTATGCCACCCGATCCACACATAACAATAAGTAAGGGAATACCCATCGAGCCAAAATGCTCATATCTACTAAACACATGTCTATCAAACTACGCGAAGTGCATAAACATAACCCTAGAGAGACGGATAGCGTCATGTACTACAAAAGGCCAAGCACGACTAAGGTGCAATAACTAACCAGCATCTCGAGAGCCATCTCACTCATATAATGCCACAAGCTACACATGATCATAACATGTGAATAATCAAGCTAAGCCTCTCACAATCCACACGGCATAATAGAGTAATACATGGAATCGATGACGACAGGAATAACATCTAATGCCTGAAGACTCATCCATAAGCAATACTATTCTGAATGAACACATCCGATCTGGTGTAGAACATACATTCACGTTAGGCCTACCAATGGACCTCAAAGTTGATTCCGATCATCCCAAAATAGGTCAATAACCTTCCAAAGATCCAAAATGACCCAATCTCTGACATATACGATCAATTGTTAAATTCGGAACAAGCAACCACAATCAGCAACAAAAGGAATAGAGTGTCTCTCAGATATAAACGCTCTCCAATTAGTGATAGTACCAGAATATTCATACCTTATTTCAATCACTACCACTTAAATAACTGACATGTTACACTATACGATCATCCTATGGGAAATACTCCTACAAACTTCCACACCAGGTAGCAAAATCTACACATCCATGGATACCAACCATACTATTTATGTAATGTAGAACAATAATCCGCAAAGCAATACACAATGACTCTTCTACAGAACACCATTCTCATGCGACAATAAGATAGCACTAGCATACTCTGAACATCTAAAATCTCCCCCATCCTCCGAGCTCGTGACATCCCTATCAACACTGAACTGTCACCTTTAATTTCCAATTCCACACCGCTCACTGCATCAATCATGTTGCTACGCGAGAATACTAGAACCTCAACATAATCCTGAGCCACCAGTACAATAAATACTTCATCGGTTGGAAAAACATATTTCAGAAGAAAATCGCAATACAGAACCAACTGCCCATAACCACAGAAGACACAAACCTCAAGTCGTGGCCTAAACCGCCATAACTCTTTCGAGACTCATATATACATAACCAAACCATCAGAATTGAATCCCTCCAAATCAACCAAATTACAGAGACTACCAAGCCCGCAGTATATCCATGATACACATGTATAGCCTTATTGCGCCAAAAGAACCGATCATTTTCCTTACCATGTTGATCCAAGCCACTGTTAAACTGACCCCACTTCTTTATATTTACTCTTGACTTGCTTTTGAAGCAATACCTCTTTTCCCAACACATAATGGAACTCAATCAACACTCATCCCGAGTGATCCCAAATCACGAGACCATGTCATCTCAATATCCATAAGCCATTTTATACCCGTTTATACGCTTAATAGTACTTCCAACTGCTACACCCGTTCCGATGAGGCTTTTGCAAACCCAGAACTATTTCTTCCATCTCTAACACTGCACTGCAGACTCGATAATAACATAGAAATACTCCAAGCACCCTTCGCCCTTTTCTGCAAAACCCAATCTTCAGCCATATAACAAACCCGAAAATCCTTAGGCACCACACCCTAAATATTGAATCCACTAGAAATATTATTGATAGCTGCCCACTGTAATCCAGTCCCAATTATATAACCAAACAACTAGTGCTCTGTTAGCACACGAATACTTTAAAGAGCGACCGAATGAATCCTTTCCCTTGCTCAACACATGCACAAAGAGATGTAAAATCTTAATCATCCCATAATCTTTACATGAATCGGAAAGGCGAAATATAACACATATCCATCAGATTCCTTGCTCAAATTACCCTATGATGTTTTCTTTTTCAGTCATAACTAATCCACCAACGTACTAATAACTAGAAACTGCAGAGATAGATAACCACGTGATCCAATCATTGTCAGTAGGCTCCCTCACTTGGCTTTAAGCCACAATCACAAAATCCAAGGACCCACATTGACTTCTCCTCCTACTACCATGATCTCACACAATTACCCAACCACATTACTCACAAGCCCTCATTGCACTAATCATAACACACCCCGAATTATCAGCCACAAATGCACAGTTCGACCTTCTGACAGTCGCACCATCTTCTTCAAGCGATTCAAGACCACATCATAGTACATGTATCCCATTGGAAAGAAGGTAGAACTCTTCATAGAAACTTCATTAGAAATCACGCAACCCCTAACCTTCTCATAGGAGATAGACTACCTGTGTAATTCCATATCGACATCTTCCAACAACATTGCCCAGGTTACAACCACCACAAAATTAGTAAATCCTCCTGAGCCCACACTCGTCCAATAATACGTTCAACACTCGAAGCTATGTTGCATAACAAAATAACAATCAAACATTCACATCCCTCTATATCCCAAGAAAACTCTTCCCGTCACATTCAAACTACCTAAATACAGAAAAAACCACCTCAAACAAAATACACAGACTTGGTCATTTGTCCACCATGACCCACATCGCTCTAAGCTTTCTCATGTGTGTGTCTATCCTACCAGAAAATCCATATAATATGCTACCATTCCCACTCCGGTTAAACCATCTTCCTAAAAAAACTACTCAATCTCTGCTGATTGTACTTGGCATGCTAACAATTCAACCACTGCGAGACATACCCCACCATGTCCTTTCTCATCACCCGCCACCAGTCATAGCACCCTAAATCATGATTTGTCTCTGTAGCACCCGAACAAATAGATTTTCATCAACTCTAAGCCTCCTTAAGGATCATCTCTCTTGAGCCATCAACACTGGAAACACCGATCCGACCCTAAAGTCGCAATACACCATCCTCTCGACTAACCGCTTCTTGGGTACCACTTCTCCATACTGTTCCCCAAAGGTAAACAAATTCAAACCCTCGTACCGATGAGCCTTAATGTTTTCAAACAAGGACGACAATACCACAACACAAATAAGAATTCCACCAAGTTCAAAGATGTCAAATCTCACTACTACTTTAACCATAGCCTGATTATCCCTGACCCAACACCTCTCTAAATCCTCATACAAATGCCAAACGTTCTGAAACTATTCAAAGAACGTGCAAACCAATCAAAATATACTCAAAAACTCATAACTTAAATATTAACAATAGTTCCCAACGCCTCACGAAAGTCAACAAGTCAAGCCCTAGGCCCACGTGCCAGGATTTCAAAAAATTTCAAAGATAAATATTACTCATAGCACCATGAACTCAAATATATAATTTATTCCCAATTCCATGTCCAATTTCATGGTCAAAATCCAAAATGACCATTTCTTGGTTATATTCCAAAATCCCACAATTCTTACTAATTTTCATGTGAAAATCCATATATAATCCATGTATTTAATTCACAACAAGTGAAAATCACTTACCTCATGATAGATGATGAAAATAACTTCTCAAAATCGCCCCAAGTTGCCTCAACAAGAGTGAAATTGAATGATATGAGATCACCCCCGAGCTCACTAATATAAGCATATGCTAGGCCATTCATCATATTTGCGGGCCTCTTGCCACGTTCGCGGAGGCCTACCTACCCAAAGCTTTGCGTTCATGAACCATATATCACATTCGCGATGACCAATTTTCTCACAGCATAAATCCCCTCCTTCGCGTTCGCGGTCGCCCTTCCATGTTCGCAAAGAGCAAAAATGCCAACCTGGTATTCTTCACCTTCGTGACTCCCTTGTCGCGTTTGCGTAGGGTAAAGGTCCCCTGGCCCCAGATCCTTCTTTGCGCCCACCATCCAATATCCTTCTTCTTAAATGTGTGCTCCCCACTGCATTCGCGAAGGACAACACCAAAACCAGCAACAACCAAAGCACCCCATCTTGGTTACCCCGAATCATATCCGAGACCCTCGGGACCTCGTCCAATCATACCAACCATTCCTAATACATTATTAAATCTTATCCAAAGGCTCGAAACACCACGAATAACATTAAAATTATGAATCGACATTAAAAATCCTTCTTTTAACTTTCAAATGTATCTGAATCACACTTAGACATTCCGGATCAGTACAAAACTTCACGCACAAGTTTCAATCAATAAAATGAACATATCCAAGGTCCCGGAACACCGCCCGCAATTTGATCAAACCAAAGCTTACTCTAAATCAAACTTAGCAAATTTCAAAACCTCTAAAATGCAAGGTTTTGATAGTAAGTGTCGAAACGCTCTCGGACCATCCGAAACTCCACTCGAACGTACGACCAAGTCTAAAATCTCCTTATGAACCTATAGAAACCTTCAAACCCTTATTCCGAGGTCGTTTACTCAAAAGTCAAACATTGGTCAACTCTTCAAACTTAAAACTTTCAAATTGAGAATTATTCTTCCAAATTAACTCCGGACTTCTCGAAAATCAAAACCAACTACACGTGCGGGTCATAATACACATAGTGAAGCTTCTCAAGGTCTCAAATTGCCGAACAATATGCTAAAACTCAATACAACCGGTCAGATCATTACCTATATATATATTACTTAGCTTTGATATATCTAGCAGGAATAAAAATTCACTGATATCAAAATACCAATTACATCTTTGTTTCTTAATTTTGCCAACATCAAACTTTTTTTCTTCTCTTACTGAGGAATTGACTCTCTTTAATGCTTTTGGATTTGAGGCGACATCATTCAGCAGAAACACAAAAAAGAAGATACCTTAATATACTAAAGTGTAAAAGTGAATTGATTATTCAACACAAAGATAATCAATAGTATGCTAGCAATTTATAGAAGGTGCGGTACAAACACTTGAACTAATGTATCTTAATGTTTTACAATTCTAAAAATAAACTGAAAAGCATTTTAAAGAGCAAGAAAGAAAATGAAAAACACAACATACATTTAATAAGATGCCATATTTGCTGAAAATGAAGACAAAGAAAGATTGAGCTAGGGCTGGGTGAAAAAGAAGAAAATGATAGATTCTTCAATAGGGCAAAGAGATCGGGATTAACACTTCATTTGCAGAAAGAGGCACGAGTAAGAGAGGAAGGGAAATTAATGAAATTAAAGTGTAAAGACGTGACTTTTCAGTTTCTAGTTTTATTGGTGTAAAGGCGTGACTCTTCAGGGACTTTTTCCAGAGCACCTAAATTGGAAAATATGAGGAAAAACGCAAAACACTAAGAAAAAATACACAGTGCCACATTATCTCCCATTTTCCTTGAATTATAAAAAGATATAGATTCATATTTGGCTATGCAGACTGATTAATCTCTTTGTTTTGTTGGTGCAAGCACATGTTTTATGATGGACTTGTGAGGAACTTAGATCTTTAGTTAGCACAAGAAGCGAGTCATAAAGAGGAATATATTGGAGTTATCCTTTGATGCCAGGATGTTAGAAAGGGGCAGACAAATATTTTAAATAGTCTTGGCATATGCCTAATCTTGAGGAAAGATGTCTATAGCTCTTATGTTGGGTTGTAAGCGTTGATATAAACAATTGTCATTGTTACTTGAGTATATTTTGGAATTGTATTACTTGCCGCTGTACTTAAATTTAAGTTGTTCAAGGACGAGCAAGAGTCTAAGTATGAGGTGGTGATAAATGACCAATCGTACATGTTTTTAGTGTGTTTACATCTCATTTGCCATGCGAATTGTGGGACATTACATAGTTTTTGAAGTGAAATATGCTCATTACGTGTTTCTTGTGTGTAGGAACGAATTTGGATAAAAGTGGAGTAAAAGAAGAAGATTAATCGCAAAATGGAAGTGAGGTAGCAAAATTGGGAACTCGTCTATGCTTTTCACGACCCCAATCTTCGACCGTAGGATGTCGTGATAGCACATAGAGTCATTAGCTCTACACGAGTAAACTGAAACATCTCTAATACATCACTATCTACATAAAGAGTATGCACGAGAAAACAAGGACATAGGGTGAATCCGAGGCCTACGAACGCCGGCAGGTATACCTTTAATTCTCTAATTTGAAAGCTCAACTCACTGGTGCCTAACCTGGTACCTGAATCTGCACAAAAAGATGTACAAAAGCATAGTATGAGTACACCACAACGGTACTCAGTAAGTATCAGGCCTAACCTCGGTAGAGTAGTGATGAAGTTAGGTCAAGACACCTACTGGAACAAATAAAGAAGCTTAGCAGGTATGGTATAGTATAATATTGGAAATAAGGAAATGATACAACGAAGAAATACAACAATATAAGCTATACTGAAATTAAGGCAGTAAAGGCATCAAGGGAGGAACACATAATAAGAACACTAAGGAAACGATGCAGACAAACACAAGTGATGTAAATGAAGGATAACAACAAGAATCAAGTCTGAGGTACCGCCATGTATCTCATTTCACAATCACAATCACAATATTTTCTTATATCACCATGAGAGCCTTGCATTTAGTTTTTTAAATCACTTTTCCCGAAATAGCTACTCGTATTTTATCCCGCCTTATCACACCGTGTGGCTTCAAGTAGTTCCCCTACTAGCAACATGTGTATCAAGACCACCTTATCTCACCACGTGCGTATCAACCCCTATCCTTATACCACCGTATGCGTATCAATATCACAACATAACACAACTCGCACCTCAAGTGCCCAATTACCATAACTTGCCAGAAGAATCAACATTAACAATGTTTCCACAATAAATAGCTCATGGCTCAACCACAATGTGTACAAGAGTCTCAACAATAGCAACTAAAAGTAAATAGCTCAACAAGAATGATATTTCAAAAATGTACAACTTTGCCTAAATGTTATCACGACTTTAACAACTTCAACACTAAAACTTAACAGATAGATATTCCCAGAAATAACAACTTAAAGTAAAGTAACTCAACTGTCAATAATTAACAAGGAAATCAGGAAACCGTAACTTCAACTAAGCATGTAAGGCAAATAACAAGTAAGAGACAGGACAAGTGTCACGACCCAAAACCCCTAATAGGTCGTGATGACACCTAACGCCGCCGTTAGGCAAGCCCACAAGTGAAACTACCAATTATTTTCCCCTTCTTAACATTTAAAACTAAAGTTTTCCTTTTAAAAGAACAAATAAGCAAGATCTCAGGCAACCATAGCTATTCTTTTTATAATAAAATACCAGCATAATTAGTACATCCACTGTAGTGCTAGAAATGACAAGTATAGAAGTACATAAATGCTAAAAGCCCCCAAAACCTGGCGCACAAGTACATGAGTAATCTAGGGAATATACAAAATTACTACAACTACAGTCTGAAACTGATAGACATAAATAATAAATAAGGTAGAGGGAGACTCCGGTGCTACAGATCATAGCAAGCCAAGCAGCTCACCTCTAAGTCTCCATAGATGATCAGCTATGCGCCCGCTTGACCATTGATATTACCTGTCTCAATACATGCACATCAGTGCCGAAGTGTAGCATGAGTACGTAAAATAACGCGTACCTAGTAAGTATCTAGTCTAACCTCGAAGAAGTAGTGGTGATGGGTCGACTTGACATTTACTAGATGTCAAATAAAAGTATAAAACAATATGAAGTAGATATGGCGAGTGTACAACAAGTAGCAGCGAAGCAAATAAAAGTAACTACAGTAAGTCGACACATGGGGCTATATCAAATCACTTAACACGTCTTAACCGTCCTTGAAGGCGCTAACTCGGTAATTACCAAACCAAATTCGGTTTCAATTATTAAGCACGAAATTGCCAAGGCAAACAGCCTTATCCCATAGGAATAGTGGTACTCAGTACTGCCAAGACGAACAATCCCATCCCATAAGAATAATATTACCAACTTGCCAAGGCAAACAGCCCGATCCCATAAGAGCAGTGGTACCATCATGCCAAGGTGAACGACCCAATCCCATAAGAGTAATTTATGTCACTGCCGAGGCGAACAACTCGATCCCATAAGAGTAGTGTTACCATCATGCTGAGGCGACGACCCAATCCCATAAGAGTAATTTATCTCACTGTCATGGCAAACGGCCCGATCCCATAAGCGTGGACAAGTTTATCTCGCTCGCTGAAGCACTTGCAAGACGACAAGACACAGATTTATAGTTTATCAAGTATTTCACCTTTTTTTTTAAGTAAGAAACTAAGTCGATATCTCTAATTTAAATCCTCAATCTCACTCCTAATCAAGACAAGTAATACACATTATAGGTATAAACAGTACAATTAAAGGCATAATGTCAATCTAAGTCTACCTAGACATATAATAAAATATAGCTACGTACGAACTCTCGTCACCTAGTGCATACGTAGATCCCCACAACAAGTAGCACACCATAATAATACACCTAAGGGGATAAGTTCCCTCTTATAAGGTTAGGCAAGAGACTTACCTCGATTCCAAGTCCTCGATCCGGCTTTTCAACCTCACTAGAACTCCTCAAACGACGCCGAGGACTCCGAAACTAATCAAAAGTGGTATAAACTAATAAATATATGCCCGTAACTTCATAATTTAGCTATTAAAATAGGTACCCAACCTAATTTGGAAGATTCATGAAATTCACCCTCGGGCACACGTGCCCAGATTCCGAAAGTTTTTGAATATAGTTGTTACCCATGACCTCCCGAACTCAATTATATAATTTATTCCAATTTCTACCACCAGATCCAAGGTCAAATCCCAATTTTACTTAAACCCTAGGTTCTTCACAAAAGCCCGCAAGTTTCACTAATTTTTCATGTTTAATCTACCTATAATCCGCATATTTAACTTGAAAATGGGTGGAGTTTACTTACCTCGTGTTGTGGATGAGAATACCCCTTAAAAATGCTCTCAAATTGCCTAAGACCAAATGAAAGTGTGAGGAAAATAGCCTAAATCTCGGATTAAATGCACTCACTACCCAACAACTTCCGCACCTACTGTCACTTAGCCGCATCTGCGGAACCGCAGGTGCAGTCAAAAAGCCGCATCTACGATCCCCTACTGCCTCCAACCTCCTTGCTTCTATGGACGGGGAAGCGATTCTACGGGTCTGCTTCTACAGACACTCCTTCGCCCCTGCGATCCCCATCTAGTCGTCCCATTTCCTCACCTGCGGAGCCTCGACCGCATCTGCGTACGTGCAGATGCGGAAAATGCCTCGCACATGTGGCCTCCTAGCTCCAGCCGCATGTACACTCCTGTGACCACTGGGTTTCTTTTGTGAGCTCACACCTGCTGCCATTTCCTTGTAGGTGCAATTGCACCATATCTGCAGCCACCCGCAGCCCCCATGTCTAAAACCAAGTTTGATTCCAATCCGATTCGCACCTGAGCCCCCCCTACGAGACCCCATCCAATTGCACTAATTCATCCAACAACATAATACAGACTCGTTTGCATGATCGAAACACCAAAATAACATCTAGAATCATGAATCGGATGCCAAAACGCATGAATTGAACATGAAACTCAAGAACTTCTAAAAATACTTCCGCGCGTCCGATTCTTATCAAATAAACTCAGAATGATGCCAAAATTATGCATAAAAGTCCTAAATCATCATACAAAACTATTATCAGGATTGGAATCTCAAATGGACCTCAATAACACCAAAGTCTACTCCAAACCAATTTTAAACAACAAGAAAACCTTCAATGCACAGATTTTCCACGTTAAGTGCCGGAACGCTCCTAGATCTCCCGAAACCCGATCCCAATACACGCCGAGGTTTAAAATCATCATACGAACCTATAAAAACCTTCAAATTCCGGTTCCAAGGTCGTTTACACACGCCCAAGTCGAACTTGACCACCTTAGGCCACTATTAAGGAACTAAGTATTCCGACTTCAACCCGAACCCTTCCAAACCTAAACCAACCCTCTCCACAAGTCCTAAAACAATAAAAGCACATACGAGAAGTCTTAATTAGGGGAATGGGGATCCAGAAAGCAAAATGACTGGTCGGTTCATTACATTCTCCACCTCTTAAACAAACGTTCATCCTCGAACGAGTCTAGAATCATACCTGGAGTGTTGAATATGTGCAGATATATGCTCCTCATATCCTCATTTGCCTTCCATGTCGCCTCCTCATCTGGTTGGCCCCTCCACTAGACCTTTACTGTAGCAATCTTCTTGGACCTCAAATAGAGAACCTGCCTGTGAACAATAGGAACTAGCTCCTCCTCATAACCTAGACTCTCATCCACCTGAACCGTGTTGTAATCTAACACGTGCGACCTATCGGCATGGTACATCCGGAGCATAGACATATGGAAGACCGGATGAACTTCTGATAGACTAGTGATGGTAGGCTATATTTACGCGTTTTAGTTACTCATCGCACTCTAATTTACTGCACTTTAATTGAGTTTGAGATTTGATCGCTAGTGGTTTGCACTAATTATGTGTTTTATTCCTTGTAGGAGTGATTCTGAGCTATGTAGATATTATAGAATGAATTCAAGCTATTCTGGAGCTTTGAAGTCTGATTAAAAGCCCAAGGATTAAGTTGAGATCGTGTTCGGGGATCAATGGACAATAATGCACTTAATGAGAGAAACTAAGAATTGAGTAGGAGGCCACCCAGGTGCGCTATCATGTACTGGGCGCGCAAGTAGAGTAGTACACTAGCCAAGGTGCGCGGCCATATGTGCGAGCACACCTCCAGGTGCGCGGCTGCACAAGTCCTATTCCAGAAATTATCCTATTTTGCGTAGGAAAAGGTGTTTGTGTTTGGGCTTGACCCTAGCTACTTGGTATATATACATGGAAAAATGTTATTTCCAGGACTTTTGACATATATTCAACCTAAGGAGGCTAAGGAGGAGTTGGAAGAACACTAGTACAAGGATTTCATCATTCCTTCCTCACTCAAGACATGGGTTTAGATTAAATTTATGTTTTCCTATACTTTAAATTTATTTGTGATGAATTGCTCCATATCTATGGAGTAGTTCTCTTTAGGGTTTGATGGATTTGGTGTATTGATACTTGTTTATGGATATTAACTCTAGGCTTATGTATTGAATCGTTGTGGATGATTTAATTGTTACATCTATATTCACTTGCTCATGTAATCAAGAGAGGCATAACTTGTGATATCCTTGCATTAAATTTTATTGGGTAAATTCAGTAATTCTTTTAGTAATCAGAAGAGGCTAGTTGACTTGTTGATTAAACCTAGTCAGGAGGATAATCGAAAGAGGTTCTCCTAAAGACCAATCCACTACGAATTCTTGCATATATTCACCGAACTTAATTTAGTTCATCTTGTGAGGTTGAGACTTAATCGAGAGAGGAGTTTCTACTAAACGTTTGAACTAATAATTGAGTGAGTTCGAAAGATTCACTTGAACATTAGAAGTGAATTATCTAGAGTTAAATCCCAGATAATTATCTTACATCTATCCTATCAAAACCCTATTTTCTCCCACTGATAATCGTCTTTGCTTGCTTCTTGTTCATTTGTCATTAGTCAATAACCGTAGATTCTTAGTTAATTATAGTTTTTAATCCTTTAATTCTCAATTGTTGATCATCTTGGATAGCAACCAAGTTATAAACTACGAAAATACTATTTAACTCTAATCCATGTGGATACGATATTTAAGTGTGTGCTTTGCGCTCGTCAAATTTTGGCGTCGTTTCCCGGGTTTGGCAATCAATAGTGTTGGAAATAGTTTGTAGTGCTAATTCATGAATTTTTCTTTTTTATTTTATTTTTATCTTTTACGTTTGGTGTTCCTTGATTGTGCGTAGGCTACATGTTAGATTGGTGCATGACTCGATCTTCTAGGAAGGAAGTACTACCATACGAACCAGAAATTGAGAAACAACTGCGACAACTGAGGAAGGAAAGAAATCTCCCTGAGAAAATAGAAAAGGTTGGGCAATCCTCAACCAAAGAAATTATGGCTGCAGATGATGATAATGTAGATTTGGCTGTAAGAGAGGCAACCCAACAACGAGAGAAAGCTACAAGGGATGATGAGAAAACAACTCTTAGAAATGCAAAAATTGTCTATAAAGAAGATAGAGCTCGGAGAATTGCTCAGAATCAACCTTTGGTTCCATACCAATTTGGAAACATAGCGCTCGGTGCTGGGAGACTACTTGGTGATTATGCTAGGCTGGTATACAACCAAGGATTATCGAGTATTAGACCACCTCCAGTTGCAGCTAATAATTTTGAGTTGAAGCAAGTGCTTCTCCAAACTCTTCAAAACTGATGTGTATTCAGAGTGAAGATGAACGAAGATCTAAACAACCATCTAATGGACTTCGAGGAGATTATGAACACCTTTCAATACAATAGTGTATCACAAGATGCAGTTTACTTAAGGGCATTCCCCTTCACACTCAAAGATGATGCAAAGCATTGTCTTCGAAGCTTGCCTAACAGATCGATTAGAACATGGGATGAGATGACCAAAGATTTTCTTGATAAATATTTCTCATCAGATAAGATGGGAAAGTTTAGAAGAGAAATCCATAACTTTTGCCAGAACGAGACCGAAATTGTGTTTGAAGCTTTGGAGAGGTTTAAAGAGATAGTACGAAAGTGTCAACATAGTGAAATTGAACTCTGGATGCAACTCCAAGACTTTTGGGATGGATTGACACCAGCCTCACACAGAACATTGAGCAATGCAGTAGGAGGTCCGTTGATGAAGAAGGCCCCAGAGGAGATAGTCACAATTCTAGACATCTGTGGCCCTCTGAGATTGCTGAAGGAAGAAGATCAAGAGGTGTTTACCAAGTTGATGCTAACACATCTGTGCAGGTACAACTTGATGCCATGGAAAAGGAAATAAGGAAGCTGTCTTTAGCCTCGATACACAGTGAGCCCCATGCAGCTTGTGATATATGTGAAAGAGGACACCCTACTCATGAGTGTCAAGCCTCAACTGAGAAAGTTAATATTGTTGGGAATTATAACTTCAATGCAATGGGTCAGAAATACCCCGATATTTTCATGGAGTTTACCTGGGGATACTGCAAATGCATAGAAATAAAACAACTCCAGATTCCAGGGACAAGGAGCTTCAGGCTTCCAAAATTAGCAAAGGCAGCAGTTTCAACCTCAATAATCTAATCAGCCAGGGCTAGAAGATTTGATGAAGTCCTTTATTTTCAAGACGGATGAGAGACTAGATGCTCATGGTGCAACTATCAATGAACTTGGCACAGGGTTGCGAAACTTGGAGAATCAAGTGGGACAAATTTCCACTGTATTATCTGAGAGAATCCTAGGTACTCTGCCAACTGATACTGAGAGGAATACCAAAGAAATAGTTAATGTTGTGACTTTGAGAAGTGGGAAAGTGTTGAAAGATCCCACTCCAGTCCAAAATAATGTTACACCTAAAAACGAAAGTGGGGAGTAGCTGAAAAATGAAGTTGATAAGAAGAAGAAAGGCAAGAAGGGAGCTGAGAATAAGAAGAAGGAGGAAACTTCAAGAAGGGAGGAACATGAAGAGAGCAAGCATATGCCTGCTCTACCTTTTCCCCAAAAGTTGTAGCTGGACAAGCAGTTTGAGAGATTTCTAGATATGCTGAAACAGGTCAATGTAAATTTGCCATTCATAGAGGTGCTCTCTCAAATGCTAGCTTATGCCAAATTCTTGAAGGATATCCTCACAAAGAAGAGGAATATAGAAAGTGTGGATATCCATGGAGTTTTATTATACCTTGATTGTTAGTCACTCTTAATTTTGATAAGTCTTTGTGTGATTCTGGTGCCTCAATTAATTTAATGCCTTTATCTATTTACAGGAAGCTGGAGAATGAGATTGGAGAGATAACGTCTGCACCAATATTTTTGTAGCTGGCAGGCCAAACAACTATCATACCCGAGGGGATAGTGGAAGATGTCTTAGTTCGGGTAGATAAGTTTGTATTTCCTGTAGATTTCATTGTGGCGAAGACGGAGGAGAACAAAGAGGTCCCCCTTATCTTAGGAAGACCATTATTAGCAATGGGTAGAGCAATATTGGATATACATGATAGAAAACGCATTCTTAGAGTGGGTGAAGAGACTGTGACGTATGAAATGAATGTAGAGACGAGGGTGAGAAAGGAAAAGCCAACTGCAAGTGTTGAATGGAAGGGGAAGAGTTCAAGAGATAAGGCACCAGATATTGAGAATGATAAGTGTGGGGTGTACCCCAAGAAGGCTGAGAAGAAGCTGTCTGCATGGATGTGCGCACTAGTTCGGGCGAGAAGAATGGAGCCCAACTTTGACTCAGACCCCGACTAGATATTAAGGGAAGTTTCCTTTACCTTATGCTTTTTAATTGTGTGTCATAGGGACATGCCACAACTTAAAGTTTTGGGTGGGGGATATTTGTATGTTGTATGTATATTAGTTTTAGTTTGTTGTTGCTTTTTAATAGTTAGAAAAAAAAATCGAATTTTGTTTTCGATTTTTCCCAACGATAGATATCATTCGGCAGGTTTCTTGAGGGATTAAAGTTGTAGGTAGTGTATTAATTCCCCCTTGGTTTTTCTTGGTACCGCGGGTCTTTTCCAAGGGTTTTGTTTAAACCGAGTGTAGTTAGTTTTTATTTTGTTTAGAGTAGGAAACCTTGTGCTATGATTTAAAATGAAAGTAATATCTCTTGACTCTATCCTGCCTTGAGAATAGTGAATGCTTTGTTGTGACGCTTAGGCTCAGTTTTTGACTCTTGTATAAGTACCTTAAATTGTTTGATCTTAAATTTGCTTAACTACTTTAACTAGACTGTCTTGATAATCCAATCTTGAGTGAGTTATGTGCCATGTGTGTGTGAGGTTTGTCTCATTTTGTGCATTCTATTTGATGTCTAAAACTTGCCGTGTGTGTTTGCAAATCGAAATAGTAGTTTTATGCAGTCTTGGAAGTGACATAGGCCTTTCTTTGTTGAGCCGGATATATGTGTTTACCCAACTAATTGTTATGTATCGTAGTTAACCTTGTTGAGAATGTAGTCTTGTTTCTTTGGCAACCACATTACAAGCCTTACCCATTTGTTTGAATTGACCATCTATTTGAACCTTGTACCTCTCATGAGCACTTGAAATTGTTATGAACTGTGTAAAAGTTGAAGTGTGGGGTAATTGGTTTGGTTTTTGAGTGGAACTATTGAAATAAGGAGAAAGGTGAACTATTTTTAAAAAGTAAGAGCCACTTGAATTGTAAATGAAAAAAAAAACATTGTATGGTTGTGAAAAATATTCCTTGATAGTGGTAACTCTTGATGTAATTATGCTTAAAGAAGTAGGGAGTTAATATATATTGATGTGGATGTGGAGTTATGGTTTGACATAAGTGTGGGGTATTGGAAGATAAAGTGTATGTATTAAAGTGCTTAGGGAGGTGTAGTCACTCTTATATCTAAATGTATCCTACCTATCCCGCAGCTTACATTACAACCAATTAAATTCTGCTTGATCCTAGACTGAATGAGCTCAATTAGTAGAGTAGTACACTACGGGCAAGCCTATGGTTCATATTTTTTGGCATATGAATGTTATTTCTGAGAGTGGGTGAATTATTTCTATCTTGAGTTCCTAGTTGTTCTTAATGTCTATTGTGTGTAGAACTACTCTCTATTCTTGTGTGAGGGCACTTGATTCATAAAGGAAAGGTAATGTCGTTGACCTCTATGTTGGAGTAAGTGAGCTAGTTGTGAATAATGTGTGATAATTTTAAGTGAGCTATGTAGATGTTATGAAATGTATTCAAGCTATTCTGGAGCTTTGATGTCTGAATAAAACCCCAAGGATTAAGTTGGGATCGTGTTTGGGGATAAATAGAAAATAGTGCACTCAACGAGAGAAACGAAGAATTGAGCAGCAGGCCACCCAGGTGCGCGATCGCGCACTGGGCGCGCAAGTAGAGCAGTACACTAGCCAAGGTGTGTATGAGCACACCTCCATGTGCGCGGCCGTGCACGTCTTATTCATGAAATTGTCCTATTTCGCATAGGAAAAGGTATTTTCGTTTGGGCTCGACCCTACTTGGTATATATACGTGGAAAAACGTTATTTCCAGGACTTTTGACATATATTCGACCTAAGGAGACTAAGGAGGAGTTGGAAGAACACGAGAAGAAGAATTTCATCATTCCTTCCTCACTCAAGACACGAGTTTGGATTGAATTTATGTTTTCCTATACTTTAACTTTATTTGTAATGAATTGCTCCATATTTATGAAGTAGTTCTCTTTCGGGTTTGATGGATTTGGTGCATTGATACTTGTTTGAGGATATTAACTCTAGGCTTATGTATTGCATCGATGTGGATGATTTAATTGTTGTATCTATATTCACTTGCTCATGTAATCGAGAGAGGCATAACTTGTGATATCCTTGCATTATATTTTATTGGGTGAATTCAGTAATTCTTTTGGTAATCGGAAGAGGCTAGTTGAATTGTTGATTAAACCTAGTTAGGAGGATAATCGAAAGAGGTTCTCCTAAAGACCAATCCACTACGAATTCTTACATATATTCACCGAACTTAATTTAGTTCATCTTGTGAGGTTGAGAGTTAATCAAAAGAGGAGTTTCTACTAAATGTTTGAACTAATAATTGAGTGAATTAGAAACCCACTTGAACATTAGAAGTGAATTATCTAGAGTTAAATTACAGACAATTATCTTACACTTATCCTAGCAAAACCCTATTTTCTCCCACTGATAACCATCTTTGCTTGCTACTTGTTCGTTTGTCATTAGTCAATAACCATAGATTGCTAGTTAATTGTAGTTTTTAATCATAAAATTCTCAATTGTTGATCATCTTGGATAGCAACCAAGCTATAAACTATGAAAATACTGTTTAACTCCAATCCCTGTAGATACGATATTATATTATACTATATTCGACTATCGAACATATATAAGTGTGTGTTTTGCGCTCGTCAACTAGGAGGCAAAGCAAGCTGATAAGCAACCTCCCCAACTTGCCTCAGCACCTAAAATGGGCCAATAATCCTCGGGCTCAGCTTGCCCTTCTTCCCGAACCTCATGATGCGCTTCATCGGAGAGACTTTCAAGAGAACCTTCTCTCCCACTGATGACGTCCAAATCCACTACTAAAAAGTAAATGAACACGGTCACATGCAAGTTCTTGTTAATTAATCTTTCCCAACCCCAAATTATCTTTCCCAAAATTAATTCGAAGTTAATGGAAGAGTCCTCGGGTTAGCTAATCCCTTTGGAAACATTAAAGAACAAGAATAATTAAAGAAATAATAACTCACTTCATAATAAATAAAAATCATTCAATACATCAGCACAACAAGATATTTAATCCACACTTTAAATACGAATATTCCCATAAACAAGATTCAAGTGTTGGAAAAAATACTACACATTTAGATATATAATACAAAGCAAGGAAATGAAGAAATAAACATAAATGGTAAGAAATTCTCAACCAAAAGTTTCAAATCTTCAAGTCCCAAGTGTGTGTGCAAGAACCCTAGCTCCAAAACTTATGTTCACTAGTCAAGAGACTGATAATAAGCCAAAAGATCTATTTCCAATAAGTTAGGTCGTGTATTTGTGGGTTTAGAATGGGGAAATTGTGAATTGTCAAGACTGCCTAGGTCTGAAACCCGTTGACTGCACTTGAGGAAGAATCCACGCAGGTGCGGTTCCGCAGATGCGGATACCTGCGCGTAGAAACGAAGATTGGTGGAAATGACTGTTTCCGCAGAATCGACTAAAAGAGCTCAGAAGCGCGTCCGCAGAAGCGGTCTTCAACCGTAGAAGTGCAACCACATAAGCGATTCATCAATCGTATATGCGATTCCTGTCTTGCAAATCTCATTCCGTAGATGCGGCCCTTTTCTCGCAGATGCGAGAGCGCAGATGCGACCTGCCTGCGCAGATGCGATTCCACTGGAAATATTTTCACTTCTTTTACTCTTTTTGCACAATTTCACTCCATTTGATTTCAACTCTCTTCAAGGTTCATTGTACCTGAAAATCTAGCAATGCACACCATAAATTACCTCATTTTATAATCAAAGGTCACAAAAATTAAGGAAAAGAGACTAAGATGAGTGGTAAAATAACCACTCATCAATACCCTCAACTTAAAGCTTTTGCTTGTCCTCAAGAAAATCAAAAACAAAAATTCAATGAGACTCTACTATTCAATGCACAATTCGCATCCCTATCATTTTCAAATTACATTCTCCAATTAAGAATAACACTTATGGATTTAGGTGGTACTAATAATTAGGTTCAAGCATGTGAATCTCAACCAAATAAATCCCTCATTTAAAACAATTTCGAGAATGCAATGGAGTTTTAATATAATCAAGTGACAACAACCAAGCCTCAAGAAGTGACTCAACAGCACTAGTCTACTATATATGCTCAATTTACTCAATTCGGAATATATCAATGTCACCAATCCATCATAATTTATGTGCCCTCACAAGAAAGAAAGTCCCAAAATCAACATATTTACAATAACAACACAAGGGACAAATGCACAAAGACACTCACTCTCGACAAAGAGTTTCAAGTGTTACAAAATATCATACCATAAGCTTGTCCTTATTTTAATTCGCAGCCTATTCAAGAACATTCGGTTGGAGATCCCATAAAGACTTTTTAAGCTTGTAATGTAGGCTGAGGGAAGGGTAGGATAAATATTTGGGATACAAGTGACTACACCCTCTTTCAACACTACTCAAATAAATCTTTTCTTTTTGCACTTTGCTTCTTTTTAAACCACATAGCCCTTATTGACATCTAGTTACCAACATAGAACCACCTTAAAGCACCTTTCTAATTTTCTCAAGATTCCATTTTTTTTTAATATATACAACTATTTTCTTTTGGAGTTTGAGTATCTTCATATAAATAACTTTGAGGTATATGTGTTCTACACACAATGTACATCTTCACCACTTCTTAATTAACTCCAACACCACAACTTAGGCTTTTAGCCTCATTCTTATCATTCAAGGAGTGACAGGTTCAAAAGAAGGAATTATTTCACAAAAAAGGTAAAGGTTTGTACTGAGGTAGCCAAAGAAAAGGTTAAAGGCTCAAATGGGGTTAACTAGTGATAGTATTTATGCAATGGTAGGCTCGAAAGGCTAAAGGGGCTTTTTCAAAGATCAGAAAGAATGCCTAAGGTCATCCCTCCAACCAAACATAATTAACATTAACATTAAAATACCAACGGGGCAAGTTCTAGATGATAAAAGTAAACACAAAAATTATTTTTAACAAAAACTAACACACATGGCACATGAACTACTCAAGACGGATCAATTTCACTTCTTAATAAGAACAATTTGAGCAATATCATGCCAACTAGTGGGCAAAGAGTCACAAAATGAGCCAAAACGTTATCACAAAAATTATTCTTCCCCATGCAACTTACTTTTTTATTTACAACCAAGATTTGGAGGGGTGTTCTAACTTCACACTTCACATACAAGAGACTAATTTTATTAGTACCAAACAATCCAAAAGTCTCCACATACCAAAACCAGACTAATTCCTTTAAGAAAGTGTAACGACCCGACTTGTCGTTTTAAGAATTTACGTCCCATTCAGTGACTTAAGGTTTTGAGCAGCCTCGCAATATGTATTATGACCCGCGTGCGTGGTCGAGTTTGAATTATGGATGATTCGTAGTGATTTGGGACACTTAGTTCCTAAAAAGGGAGCTTAAGTCTTAGGATTTTGACCGTAGTCAGAACTGTATGAAGACGACATCCGAATGGAATTCCGTCAGTTCCGTTAGCTTCATATGATGCTTTTGGACTTAGGAGCGTATCCGAAAAATTATTTGGAGGTCCGTAGTGGAATTAAGCTTGAAATGGCGAAACTCAAAAATTTGGAAAGTTTGATCGGGGGGGGGGGGGTTGACTTTTTGATATCGGGATCGGAATGCGATTCTGAGAATTGGAACAGGTCCGATTATGTTATTTGGGACTTTCCTGCAAAATTTGATGTCATTCCGGGTTAGTTTGATAGGTTTCGTCACGAGTTTTAGAAGTTGGAAGTATTTGAAGTTCATAAGTTTGATTTGTAGTGCAATTTGTATTTTCGGCGTAATTTGATTTGATTTGAAACCTCAAGCGAGACTGTGATATGTTATGAGACTGGTTAGCATGATTGGACGGGGTCCCAAGGGGCTCGGGTGTGTTTCGGAGTGGTTTCAGACCAAATTGGAGCTGTTTGGACTGCTGTTGTTGAAGTCTAGTTTCCTTCTTCGCGAACGCGAAGGAAGTCCCGCGTTCGCGAAGAGGAATTTGAGGGGCTGATGATTTGTCCTTCGCGAACACGAAGCTGTGAACGCGAATGCGAAAAAGGAGCAGGGCAAGTCTTCGCGAACGCGGCCCAGGCAACGCGTAGGAGTTGGTCAGCTGGTCTTCGCGAACACGATGAGGACTTCGCGAGCGTGAAGAGGAAATAATAGGGCAGAAGCAGTTGGCCTTTGCGAACGCAACGCTTGTCACACGAACATAAAGAAGGATTGGAGGCAGCTGGATTTTTGGCCTTCGCGAACGCTAAGAAGGTGTATCTGGGCAGAATTAAAAGTCCCAAAAATGGGGGTTTGAGTTCATAACTCAAAATCAAATTGGGAGCTCGGTAGAAGTCGATTTTTGGAGGGATTCTTGCGTGGGTGTTTGGGGTAAGTGATTCTTATCCAGTTTTGATTAATTTCCATGATTATGTCTTTGAATCCATCATTTAATTTGGATTTAATGAAAGAAAATTAAAGATATTTGTAAAATCATCCAAAAACAAAAATTTAAGATTTGGAGGTAGATTTGTTATTGGAATTCGATAAAATTGGTATGGTTGAACTCGTATCGGAATGGGTGTTCGGATTTCATGAACATTATGTCGGGTTCCGAGAGGCGAGTCCCGCGTTGACTTTTGTAGATTTCTTGGAATAAATTTTTAAGTCGACGTATTATTATCCGGAATTATTTCCGATAAATTTTAATGAAGTTATATAATTAATTTGGATAGATTTGAACGGCCCGAAGGTCAATTAAAGCAAGAAGGCAATTTTGGAATATCGGCATAACTTCAAAGAGGTAAGTGTCTTGCTTAACCTCGAGTGGGGGAAATTTTCCTAAGGCATTGAGTCTTATGTGCAACTTGGGTAATTGAAAACCTTGTACGCCAGATGACGAGTACGTACTTGGTCTATATGTGCAAATTTTATTGAGTTAAAGTCTTGAACATATTGTGTAGTAAATTGGATAATTGTTGGCATATATTATTGTGATATGAATTGATTTTTTTTATGTTGTGAAATTTTCCCGTGTAAATTGTTGTGTTGTGTGAGTTGTTACTTTGGCGAGATAAGGGTGGCATTTCACCGTTGATATTATGTGGTTATAGGGGTGGAATTTCACTGTTGTGTTTGTTGGCTATTGATATTGTCTGGGCGGAGCGATAAGGGTGGCAATAGGAGCGATAAGGGTGGCTATTGATATTGTCTGGGCAGAGCGATAAGGGTGGCTATAGGAATGATAAGGGTGGCAATAGGAGCGATAAGGGTGGCTATTGTCAGGGACGATATGTGATGTTTATTTTTATACCTTGTGCAACTTCTCTAGTTGTTAGTAAATTAATAATAATCTGATTTATGTTAAAATTGGGAGCCTGTGGTTATTGCCAGGAGGTTTATAAAATGAAATGTGGGCACGAGGTGCCGTGAATTGTGATATGAGATGGGGATATTGGCACGTCAATTGCCCGTGCAGTTTTGATATAAAAATGTGGGCACGAGGTGTTGTGATAAAATGATAATGATATTTGGCACGTGAATGGTCCATGCAGCAGTGATATGAAATGAGGGCACGAGATGCCGGGCAAATATGATGATTTAATTTTTGGCACGAGGTGCCTTGGAAATATAAAAATGAACTGAGACCCGTATTTACGAAAAATATGAAAATGGGCTGAGACCCGTATTTTTTATGAGTTTGAAATGAGGTGTCACATGAGGACTTTTTAATTGAAAGAATTATATTCAAAATATTTATTTGGAAGGATTTTTACTTAGAAAGTATAAGATAAAAGAATTGTATATTGATAGATATTTATTTGAGCAAATTGTATTTGAAAAGATTTATTGAAGAAATTATATTTGAAAAATAATTATTTGAGAAAATTATATTTGAAAGAGAGTTATCTGGAAGAACTATGTGAAATATATTTATTTGAAGGTCTTGATTTAATTGGGTGTAATTGTGTTTATTAATTGTTGAGTGATATTAATGGTATTCTTGTTGTCTGTTGTACATATCACTAGTTGTTTTATCCTGTCCTTATTATTATTTATTTCCTATTATTTTGTATATTATATTGCACTGGTTATTAGAGTAGTGAGTGTCTTGACTATACCTCGTCTCTACTCCATTGAGGTTAGTCTTGATATTTACTGGGCACCGCTGTGGTGTGCTCACTTAACACTTCTGCACATTTTTATGTAGTGCCAGGTATTGAAGATAACGGACTTGAGCAGAGTTAAAGCGGGATCGTAAGGATTCAAGGTAGAGCTGCTTGGTCGCCGCAGTTCCTTGGTGTCCTTTCATTTCATTATATTGTTAACTTGTAATAAAACAGTATTGTATATTCGGTCCTCATGATCATTCTATGTATTCAGTTAGAGTTCGTGACTCAATACTACCAGTCTTGGGAGGTTGTATATTTTAATTATTTTTGTTGTTAGTTTTGGTTACTTATTTAATTCAAAAAAATAATGGCTTCAAATATGCAATGGAAATAGGCTTACCTAGTCTTAGAGACTAGGTGCCATCAGGACTTCTGTGGTGGGATTTTGGGTCGTGACAAGTTGGTATCAGAGCTTTAGGTTCATAGGTTCTATGAGTCACGAACAAGTCTGGTAGAGTCTTGTGGATCGGTACGGAGACATCTGTACTTATCTTCGAGAGGCTGCAGAACTGTTAGGAAATTTTCATTTCTTTCATTCCTGTCATGCGGAATTTGTTGAATTTGAAATTTGAACCTTTGTATCTCCATTCTCTCACAGATGGTGAGGACACGTGCAAGTGGGTTAGCTGAGCAGGCATCCGCACATACTACTAGGGCTGCAAGAGGTCGGGGACGGGGTAGAGGCCGAGGTAGAGGTTGAGGAAGGGCACGTGCTGCGACTAGAGCACTTGTCAAGATAACAGTATAGGAGCCACTAGTAGCTCCAGTTGGGGGACAGGTACCAGAAGCACCTGTTGTTACCCCAGGACTTCAGGAGACTTTAGCACAGTTTCTGAGTATGTTTGGTACATTAACTCAGGTGGGATTGATCTCTATTGCATCAAATATTCCACAGATTGGGGGAGTAGCTCAAACTCCTACCACAACTCTAGAGCAGCAGGTTCACATTGGATAGTTCCGGGTGTAGTACCGGTACAACCGGTTATTCCGGTTCGGCCTGAGGTCAGGCCCGAGGCATCAGAAGAAGAACAAATGAGATTTGAAAGGTTTAAGAAATACGATCCACCAATTTTCAGTGGCACTGCTACAGAGGATGCCAAAGAATTTCTAGAAAATTGTCACCGTATTATCCGCACTATGGGTATTGTGGAGGTGAGCGGAGTTGCCTTTACTATATTCCAACTGTTAGGCGCAGCGTATCGATGGTGGCAAATCTATGAAGAAGGTAGACCAGCCGATGCCACACCACCAACTTGGGCTCACTTTTTTGAAATGTTCTAGAAAGAATTTGTTCCCCAAACTCTCCGAGATGCGTGGCGCACAAAGTTTGAACGGTTACGTCAGGGCACTATGACAGTGTCATAATATGCTATCAGGTTCAGTGAGTTAGCCCGTCATGCACCTATCTTAGTTCCTACAATCAGAGAACGGGTCCGCAGATTTATTGAGGGGCTCGATTATGATATTAAAATATGCATGGCTCGACAATTGCAAACTGATGCTTCATTTCAGCAAGTAGTGGAGATTGCAAGGAAGATTGAGGGTGTTTTAGGCTAGGAAAGGGGGTCTAAGGAGGCCAAAAGGTTTCGAAGTTCTGGAGGGTTCAATGGATTTTACTCTTCAGCTAGAACCCATTATGGCAGAGGATCGAGCAGTCGGTCAGCTCAGTCCACACATCAGAATACTCGTAGTGCTCTAGTTTACAGTGCACCACCGACACGAGATTCTTACAGTGTTTATGCCAGTTATCAGGCACAGACTCAGTAAGAGCAGCCGCGACCTTAGAGGGGTTGTTATGAGTGTTGTGATACTAGGCATATCATGAGAGATTATCCCAAACTTGGGAGGGGTAGATTTCAACAAAACACTCCAGCTACAAGCTTTATTCCAGTTGATGCCCCACGTGCACAGTCAGCTAGAGGTGGAGGACAGGCGGGTAGTGGGCGCCTAAGAGATGGAGGCCCGACCCGTTGATTTAATCACTATGATTTGGCTGAGGCCAATACACCAGATGGTGTCATTACAGGTACGATCCTGAATTTATTATAAAGGATATTTTCCTTAATTCGATTCGGTTCTGAATATTGAGGTGAGTCCTCTTATTATGTTCCACTTATGGTGAGCTTCGTAAATTTGTGACCCACTTATATGTGTATCCCTGTTGGGAGATTTAGAGATGTGAACTTGTGTCTGTCACTTTAGTTTTGTGCACCATTGAGGGTTATAAGTCCAAAACAAAAAATTTATTATTTAGTACAGTGGGTTTAATATTTTTCGGAATAACTGATTCCAATTTTTATGAATTATACGCCCTACCGGTATGGGGGTTCATTATATGTTGTGAAAATTGTTTATGAAATATATTGAAAAGAAGAAAGAAAGGAAAGTTGAAATTTCAGTTGGCACAATGTGCATAATACTTGTGATTCAGAGTTGAGGACGAGATCCTCGCATTTTATATATGATGTGAAATAATTAAACTGGGCTGCAAGCCGCGGTGGAAGTTATGTAAGGACGAGGTCCTTGTGGTGAAATATTTATGTGTTTAAAATTCTTCCTTGTGAATTTAATTTGTGCAATAATATTAGTATGGAGTCATGCCTGTTAGGCTTATTTGATAATGCGTGTATATTTTCTGTTCATATTCATCCATTTTTGTGCTGTAAATATTGAATTTTAGCCTATGAGATGAGTGCCCATGTGGCATTAAATGTGACTCATTAATCTGATTAAGTAATCATGAGGTCTTTATGCCTTACGTTCTATTGTCAGTGTTGTGAAAATTTGGAACGAGGTGATGATTAATATGAGATTAGTTGATGATGTTCGAATTAATTATGAACAGCTTTTCAGACCAGAGATGTGGTGATGGGCATACATATGATGTGCTTCATGTTTTTAAGTCGACGTATTATTATCCGGAATTGTTTCCGATGAATTTTAATGAAGTTATATAATTAATTTGGATAGATTTGAACGGCCTGAAGGTCAATTCAAGCAAGAAGGCGATTTTGGAATATCGGCATAACTTCAAAGAGGTAAGTGTCTTGTTTAACCTCGAGTGGGAGAAATTTCCCTAAGGCATTGAGTCTTATGTGCAACTTGGGTAATTGAAAACCTTGTACGCCAACTGACGAGTACGTACTTGGTTTATATGTGCAAATTTTATTGAGTTAAAGTCTTGAACATATTGTGTAGTAAATTGGATAATTGTTGGCATATATTATTGTGATATGAATTGATTTTTTTTATGTTGTTGTGATATTTTCCCGTGTAAATTATTGCGTTGTGTGAGTTGTTATTTTGGGGAGATAAGGGTGGCATTTCACCGTTGATATTATGTGGTTATAAGGGTGGCATTTCACTATTGTGTTTGTTGGCTATTGATATTGTCTGGGCAGAGTGATAAGGGTGGCAATAGGAGCGATAAGGGTGGCTATTGTCAGGGGCGATATGTGATGATGTGGGGTTGTGGTGTTGACAATTTTCATGTGATGTGATTTTCTTGTGTTTATTTTTATACCTTGTGCAACTTGTCTAGTTGTTAGTAAATTGATAATAATCTGATTTATGTTGAAATTGGGAGCCTGTAGTTATTGCCAGGCGGTTTATAAAATAAAATGTGGGCACGAGGTACCGTGAATTGTGATATGAGATGGGGATATTGGCACGTGAATTGTCCGTGCAGTTTTGATATAAAAATGTGGGCACGAGGTGTTGTGATGAAATGATAATGATATTTGGCACGTGAATGGTCCGTGCCAAATAATTGTGCACTTGTGATATGAAATGAGGGCACGAGGTGCCGGGCAAATATGATAATTTAATTTTGGGCACGAGGTGCCGTGAAAATATGAAAATGAACTGAGACCCGTATTTACGAAAAATATGAAAATGGACTGAGACCCGTATTTTTGATGAGTTTGAAATGAGGTGTCACATGGTGACTTTTTAATTGAAATAATTATATTCAAAATATTTATTTGGAAGGATTTTTACTTAGAAAGTATAAGATAAAAGAATTGTATATTGATAGATATTTATTTGAGAAAATTGTATTTGAAAAGATTTATTGAAGGAATTATATTTGAAAAATAATTATTTAAGAAAATTATATTTGAAAGAGAGTTATCTGGAAGAACTATGTGAAATATATTTATTTGAAGGTCTTGATTTAATTGGGTGTAACTGTGTTTATTAATTGTTGAGTGATATTAATGGTATTCTTGTTGTCTGTTGTACATATCACTAGTTGTTTTATCCTGTCCTTATTATTATTTATTTTCTATTATTTTGTATATTATATTGCACTGGTTATTAGAGTAGTGAGTGTCTTGACTGTACCTCGTCTCTACTCCATTGAGGTTAGTCTTGATACTTACTGGGCACCGCTGTGGTGTGCTCACTCTACACTTCTGCACATTTTTGTGCAGAGCCAGGTATTGAAGATAACGGACTTGAGCAGAGTTAAAGAGGGATCATAATGATTCAAGGTAGAGCTGCTTGGTCGCCGCAGTTCCTTGGAGTCCTTTCATTTCATTGTATTGTTAACTTGTAATCAAACAGTATTGTATAACTCATGATCATTCTAAGTATTCAGTTAGAGTTCGTGACTCAATTCTACCAGTCTTGGGAGGTTGTATATTGTAATTATTTCCGCTGTTAGTTTTGGTTATTTATTTAATTCAAAAATAAAATGGCTTCAAATATGCAATGAAAATCGGCTTACCTAGTCTTAGAGACTAGGTGCCTTCACCACTCCTATGGTGGGATTTTGGGTCGTGGCAAGTTGGTATCAGAGCTCTAGGTTCATAGGTTCTATGAGTCACGAACGAGTTTAGTAGAGTCTTGCGGATCGGTACAGAGACATCTGTACTTATCTTCGAGAGGTTACAAAACTGATAGGAAATTTTCATTTCTTTTATTCCTGTCGTGCAGAATTTGTTGAATTTGAAATTTGAACCTTTGTATCTCCATTCTCTCACAGATGGTGAGGACACGTGCTACTGGGTTAGCTGAGCAGGCATCCGCACATACTGTTAGGGCTGCAAGAGGTCGGGGCCGGGGTAGAGGTCGGGGCCGAGGTAGAGGTTGAGGAAGGGCACGTGTTGTGACTTGAGCACGTGTCAAAATAACAGTTGAGGAGCCACTAGTAGCTCCAGTTGGGGGACAGGTACCAGATGCACCTGTTGTTTCCCTAGGACTTCAGGAGACTTTAGCACAGTTTCTGAGTATGTTTGGTACATTAACTTAGGTAGGATTGATCTCTGTTGTACCAAATATTCCGCAGATTGGGAGAGTAGCTCAGACTCCTACTACAACTCCAGAGCAGCAGGTTCACGTTGGACAGGCTTCGGGTGTAGTACCGGTACAACCTGTTATTCCGGTTCGGCCTGAGGTCAGGCTCGAGTCATCAGAAGAATAACAAATGAGATTTGAAAGGTTTAAGAAATATGATCCACCAATTTTCAGTGGCACTGCTACAGAGGATGCCAAAGAATTTCTAGAAAATTGTCACCGTATTCTCCGCACCATGGGTATTGTGGAGGTGAGCGGAGTTTCCTTTACTATATCCTAAATGTCAGGCGCAGCGTATCGGTGGTGGCAAATCTATGAAGAAGGTAGACCAGCCGATGCCACACCACCAACTTGGGCTCAATTTTCGGAAATATTCTTGAAAGAATTTGTTCCCCAAACTCTCCGAAATGCGTGGCACACAGAGTTTGAACGGTTACGTCAGGGCACTATGACAGTGTGGAATATGCTATTAGGTTTAGTGAGTTAGCCCATCATGCACCTATCTTAGTTCCTACAATCAGAGAACGGGTCCGCAAATTCATTGAGGGGCTCAATTAAGATATTAAAATATGCATGGATCGAAAATTGCAAGCTGATGCTTCATTTCAGCAAGTAGTGGAGATTTCAAGGAAGATTGAGGGTGTTTGAGGCGAAGAAAGGGGGTCTAAGGAGGCCAAAAGGTTTCGAAGATCTGGAGGGTTCAATGGATTTTACTCTTCAGCTAAAACCCATTATGGCGGAGGCTCGAGCAGTCGGTCAGCTTAGTCCGCACATCAGAATACTCACAGTGCTCCAGTTGATAGTGCATCACCGACACGAGATTCTTACAGTGTTTATTCCAGTTATCCGGCACACACTCAGTACGAGCAGTCGCGATCTCAGTGGGGTTATTATGAGTGTGATGATACTAGGCATATCATGAGAGATTATCCCAATCTTGGGAGGGGTAGATTTCAACAGAACACTCCAGCTACAAGCTTTATTCTAGTTGATGCCCCACGTGCACAGTCAGTTAGAGGTGGAGGACAGGCGGGTAGTGGACGCCTAAGAGATGGAGGCCCGACCAATTGATTTAATCACTATAATTTGGCTGAGGCCAATACACCAGATGGTGTCGTTACAGGGACAATCCTGATTTTATTATAAAGGATATTTTCCTTAATTTGATTCGGTTCTGAATATTGAGGTGAGTCCTCCTATTATGCTCCACTTATGGTGAGCTTTGTAAATTTGTGACCCACTTATATGTGTATCCCTGTTGGGAGATTTAGAGATGTGAACTTGTGTCTGTCACTTTAGATTTGTGCACCATTGAGGGTTATAAGTCCAAAAACAAAAATTTATTATTTAATATAGTGGGTTTAATATATTTCGGAATAATTGATTCCAATTTTTATGAATTATACGCCCTACCGGTATGAGGGTTCATTACATATTGTGAAAATTATTTATGAAATATATTGAAAAGAAGAAAGAAAGGAAAGTTGAAATTTCAGTTGGCACAATGTGCAAAATACTTATGATTTGGAGTTGAGGACGAGATCCTCACATTTTATATATGATGTGAAATAATTAAACCGGGCTGCAAGCCGCGGTGGAAGTTATGTAAGGACGAGGTCCTTGTGGTGAAATATTTATGAGTTTAAAATTCTCCCTTGTGAAATTTAATTTGTGCAATAATATTAATATGGAGTTATGCCTGTTAGGCTTATTTGATAATGCTTGTATATTTTCTGTTCATATTCATCCATTTTTGTGCTGTAAATATTGAGTTTTAGCCTATGAGATGAGTGCCCATATAGCGTTAAATGTGACTCATTAATCCGAGTAAGTAATCATGAGGTCTTCATGCCTTACGTTCTGTTGTTAGTGTTGTGAAATTTTGGAACGAGGTGATGATTAATATGAGATTAATTGATGATGTTGGAATTAATTATGAACAGCTTTTAAGACATATGATGTGCTTCATGTTTTTAAGTCCACGTATTATTATCTTGAATTATTTCCGATGAATTTTAATAAAGTTATATAATTAATTTGGATAGATTTGAACGGCCCGAAGGTCAATTCAAGCAAGAAGGCGATTTTGGAATATCGGCATAACTTCAAAGAGGTAAGTGTCTTGTTTAACCTCGAGTGGGGGAAATTTCCCTAAGGCATAGAGTCTTATGTGCAACTTGGGTAATTAAAAACCTTGTACGCCAGGTGACGAGTACGTACTTGGTTTATATGTGCAAATTTTATTGCGTTAAAGTTTTGAACATATTGTGTAGTAAATTGGATAATTGTAGGCATATATTATTGTGATATGAATTGATTTTTGTTATGTTGTAATATTTTCCCGTGTAAATTGTCGTGTTGTGTGAGTTGTTATTTTGGAGCGATAAGGGTGGCATTTCAGCGTTGATATTATGTGGTTATTAGGGTGGCATTTCACTGTTGTATTTGTTGGCTATTGATATTGTCTGGGCGGAGCGATAAGGGTGGCTATTGATATTGTCTGGGCGGAGCGATAAGGGTGACTATAGGAGCGATAAGGGTGGCAATAGGAGCAATAAGGGTGGCTATTGTCAGGGATGATATGTGATGATGTGGGGTTGTGGTGTTGACAATTTTCATGTGATGTGATTTTCTTGTGTTTATTTTTATACCTTGTGCAAGTTGTCTAGTTGTTAGTAAATTGATAATAATCTGATTTATGTTGAAATTGGGAGCCTGTGGTTATTGCCAGGCGGTTTAAAAATTAAATGTGGGCATGAGGTACCGTGAATTGTGATATGAGATGGGGATATTGGCACGTAAATTGTCCGTGCAGTTTTGATATAAAAATGTGGGCACTAGGTGTTGTGATGAAATGATAATGATATTTGGCACGTGAATGGTCCGTGCAGTTGTGATATGAAATGAGGGCACGAGGTGCCGGGTAAATATGATGATTTAATTTTGGGCACGAGGTGCCGTGAAAATATGAAAATGAACTGAGACTCGTATTTACGAAAAATATGAAAATGGCCTGAGACCCGTATTTTTGATGAGTTTGAAATGAGGTGTCGCATGGTGACTTTTTAATTGAAAGAATTATATTCATAATATTTATTTGGAAGGATTTTTACTTAGAAAGTATAAAATAAAAGAATTGTATATTGATAGATATTTGTTTGAGCAAATTATATTTGAAAAGATTTATTGAAGGAATTATATTTGAAATATAATTATTTGAGAAAATTATTTTTGAAAGAGAGTTATCTTGAAGAACTATGTGAAATACATTTATTTGAAGGTCTTGATTTAATTGGGTGTAATTGTGTTTATTAATTGTTGAGTGATATTAATAGTATTCTTGTTGTCCGTTGTGCATATCACTAGTTGTTTTATCCTGTCCTTATTATTATTATTATTATTATTATTATTATTATTATTATTATTTGTTTCATATTATTTTGTATATTATATTGCATTGGTTATTTGAGTAGTGAGTGTCTTGACTGTACCTCGTCTCTACTCCATTGAGGTTAGTCTTGATACTTACTGGGCACCGCTGTGGTGTGCTCATTCTACACTTCTGCACATTTTTTTGCAGAGCCAGGTATTGAAGATAACGGACTTGAGCAGAGTTAAAGCGGAATCGTAAGGATTCAAGGTAGAGATGCTTGGTCGCCGCAGTTCCTTGGAGTCCTTTCATTTCATTTCATTGCATTGTTAACTTGTAATCAAACAGTATTGTATATTCGGTCCTCATGATCATTCTATGTATTCAGTTAGAGTTCGTGACTCAATACCACCAGTCTTGGGAGGTTGTATATTGTAATTATTTCCGCTGTTAGTTTTGGTTACTTATTTAGTTCAAAAATAAAATGGCTTCAAATATGCAATGGAAATCGGCTTACCTAGTCTTAGAGACTAGGTGCGTTCACCACTCCTGTGGTGGGATTTTGGGTCGTGACAAGTTGGTATCAGAGCTCTAGGTTCATAGGTTCTACGAGTCACGAACGAGTCTAGTAGAGTCTTGCGGATCGGTACGGAGACGTCTGTACTTATCTTCGAGAGGCTACAGAACTGTTAGAAAATTTTCATTTCTTTTATTCCCGTCGTGCAGAATTTGTTGAATTTGAAATTTGAACCTTTGTATCTCCATTCTCTCACAGATGGTGAGGACACGTGCTACTGGGTTAGCTTTGCAGGCATCTGCACATAGTGCAAGGGTTGCAAGAGGTCGGGGCCGAGGTAGACGCCGAGGTAGAGGTCGAGGAAGGGCACGTGCTGTGACTAGAGCCCCTGTCAAAATAACAGTTGAGGAGCCACTAGTAGCTCCAGTTGGGGGACAGGTACCAGAAACACATGTTGTTACCACAGGACTTCAGGAGACTTTAGCACAGTTTCTGAGTATGTTTGGTAAATTAACTCAGGCGGGATTGATCTCTGTTGCACCAAATATTCCGCAGATTGGGGGAGTAGCTCAGACTCCTACCACAACTCCAGAGCAGCAGGTTCATGTTGGACAGGTTCCGGGTGTAGTACCGGTACAATTTGTTATTCCGGTTCGGCCTGAGGTCAGGCCCGAGGCATCAGAAGAAGAACAAATGAGACTTGAAAAGTTTAAGAAATACGATCCGCCAATTTTTAGTGGCACTACTACAGAGGATGCCAAAGAATTTCTAGAAAATTGTCGCCGTATTCTCCGCACCATGGGTATTGTGGAGGTGAGCGGAGTTGCCTTTACTACATTTCAACTGTTAGGCGTAGCGAATCGGTGGTGGAAAATCTATGAAGAAGGTAGACCAGCCAATGCCACACCACCAACTTGGGCTCAATTTTTGAAAATGTTCCTGAAAGAATTTGTTCCCCAGACTCTCCGAGATGCGTGGCACACAGAGTTTGAACAGTTACGTCAGGGCACTATGACAGTGTCAGAATATGCTATCAGGTTCAGTGAGTTAGCCTGTCATGCACCTATCTTAGTTCCTACAATCATAGAACGGGTCCGCAGATTCATTGAGGGGCTCGATTATGATATTAATATATGCATGGATTGACAATTGCAAACTGATGCTTCATTTCAGTAAGTAGTGGAGATTGCAAGGAATATTGAGGGTGTTTTAGGCGAGGAAAGAGGGTCTAAGAAGGCCAAAAGGTTTCGAAGATCTGGAGGGTTCAATGGATTTTACTCTTCAGCTAGAACCCATTATAGCAGAGGCTCGAGCAGTCCGTCAGCTTAGTCTGCACCTCAGAATACTCGCAGTGCTCCAGTTTACAATTCACCACCGATACGAGATTCTTACAGTGTTTATTTCAGTTATCCGACAGAGACTCAGTACGAGTAGTCGCGACCTTAGAGGGGTTGTTATGAATGTGGTGATACTAGGCATATCATAAGATATTATCCCAAACTTGGGAGGGGTAGATTTCAACAAAACACTCCAGCTACAAGCTTTATTCGAGTTGATGCCCCATGTGCACAGTCAGCTAGAGGTGGAGGACAGGCGGGTAGTGGGCGCCTAAGAGATGGAGGCCCGACCCGTTGATTTAATTACTATGATTTTGGTGAGGCCAATACACCAGATGGTGTCGTTACAGGTACGATCCTGATTTTATTATAAAGGATATTTTTCTTAATTTGATTCGGTTCTGAATATTGAGGTGAGTTCTCCTATTATGCTCCACTTATGGTGAGCTTCGTAAATTTGTGACCCACTTATATGTGTATCCCTGTTGGGAGATTTAGAGATGTGAACTTGTGTCTGTCACTTTATTTTTGTGCACCATTGAGGGCTATATGTCCAAAAGCAAACATTTATTATTTAATACAGTGGGTTTAATATGTTTCGGAATAATCGATTCCAATTTTTATGAATTATAGGCCCTACCGGTATGAGGTTTCATTATATGTTGTGAAAATTGTTTATGAAATATATTGAAAAGAAGAAAGAAAGGAAAGTTGAAATTTCAGTTGGCACAATGTGCAAAATACTTGTGATTCGGAGTTGAGGACGAGATCCTCGCATTTTATATATGATGTGAAATAATTAAACCGGGCTGCAAGCCGCGGTGGAAGTTATGTAAGGTCGAGGTCCTTGTGGTGAAATATTTATGAGTTTAAACTTTTCCCTTGTGAAATTTAATTTGTGCAATAATATTAATATGGAGTCATGCCCGTTAGGCTTATTTGATAATGCTTGTATATTTTTTGTTCATATTCATCCATTTTTGTGCTGTAAATATTGAGTTTCAGCCTATGAGGTGAGTGCCCAGGTGGCGTTAAATGTGACTTATTAATCTGAGTAAGTAATCATGAGGTCTTCATGCCTTACGTTCTGTTGTCGGTGTTGTGAAAATTTGAAACGAGGTGATGATTAATATGAGATTAATTGATGATGTTGGAATTAATTATGAAAAACTTTTAAGACCAGAGATATGGTGATGAGCATGCATATGATGTGCTTCATGTCCTAATATCATTATGATCAGGCAATGCTGAGATTAATGTTATTGATATATACCCTGTGGTATTTTGTTGGATTGTGGATATATTGTTAGGAGTTGTTTGGGTGTTACTCTGGCAGGTGGATAGGCCTAATTACAGGGGAGACTCTGCCGAAATTTCTGAAAAAATTGGGAGTTAGTAAAATTTAGGGGATTGAAATTTGCAAAGGAAGAGATAAATTATGTTATGTGTTTGAGGGCGAATGATCCTAAGCGGGGAATAATGTAGCACCCCAGAGAAAGTTTTGAATTACTTCAACACTATTGAGGAAATTTATATGTGCATAGGCACGAGTTGCTATAGCCAGTTGAGACTAATAATGTGCGTTGTTGTGAGAATTCAGGCATTTTTGGAAATGATTGGAGAGTTAGGGATTTTTCTTTAAAGCTTATAAGAATGAAGAAAAGAAATAATATCAATTGAGATGGTGTTGTCGGACCCGTGTTAAATTGTGGGAATGTAAAATCACTCATAAGTATGTGTGCAAGAATATACTCAGTAATTTAAAGTCTTCAGAAAGATTCTTAGCACGTTCGAGGACGAACGTTTGTTTAAGAGGTGGAGAATGTAACGACCCGACTTATCGTTTTAAGAATTTATGTCTCGTTCAGTGACTTAAGGTTTCGAGCAGCCTCGCAATATGTATTATGACCCGCGTGTGTGGTCAAGTTTGAATTACGGATGATTCGGAGTGATTTGAGACACTTGATTCCTAAAAAGGGAGCTTAAATCTTAGGATTTTGACTGTAGTCGGAACTGTATGAAGACGACTCCAGAATGGAGTTATGTCGGTTCCATTAGCTCCGTATGATGATTTTAAACTTAGGAGCGTGTCCGAAAATTATTTAGAGGTCCGTAGTGGAATTAATCTTGAAATGGCGAAACTCAAAATTTTGGAAAGTTTGACCGGGGGGTTGTATTTTTGATATCGGGGTCGGAATGCGATTTCGAGAGTTGGAACAGCTCTGTTATGTTATTTGGGACTTTCCTGCAAAATTTGACATCATTCCGGGTTGGTTTGATAGGTTTCGGCACAAGTTTTAGAAGTAGGAAGTTTTTGAAGTTCATAAGTTCGATTTGTGGTGCGATTTGTATTTTAGGCATAATTAGATGTGATTTGAAACCTCAAGCGAGTCCGTGATATGTTATGGGACTGGTTAGCATGATTGGATGGGGTCTCGAGGGGCTCAGGTGTGTTTCGGACCAAATTGGAGCTGTTTGGACTGATGTTGCTGAAGTCTGGTTTTCTTCTTCGCGAACGCGAAGGAAGTCCCGCGTTCACGAAGAGGAGTTTGAGGGGCTGATGATTTATCCTTCGCGAACGTGAACATGAAGAAGGAGTAGGGCAAGCCTTCGCGAAAGCGGCCCAGGCAACGCGAACGCGAAGAAGAAAAGGAAGATAGAGGCCTGGGGTCGTTTGGCCTTCGCGAACGTGAAACTTGGAACGCGAACGCGAAGGAGTTGGTCAGCTGGTCTTCGCAAACGCGACGAGGACTTCGCGAACGCGAAGAGGAAATGATGGGGAAGAAGCAGTTGGCCTTCGCGAACGCGATGCTTGTCACGCGAACGCGAAGAAGGATTGGAGGCAGCCGGATTTTTGGTCTTCGCGAACGCGAAGAAGGTGTATCTCGACAGAATTAAAAGTCCCAAAAATGGGGGTTTGAGTTCATAACTCAAAATCAAATTGGGAGCTCGGTAGAAGGCAATTTTTGGAGAGATTCTTGAGTGGGTGTTTGGGGTAAGTGATTCTTATCCAGTTTTGATTAATTTCCATGATTATGTCTTTGAATCCATCATTTAATTCGGATTTAATGGAAGAAAAATCAAGATTTTTGTAAAATCTTCCAAAAACAATAATTTAAGATTTGGAGGTCGATTTATTATTGGAATTTGATAAAATTGGTATGGTTGAACTCGTATCGGAATGGGTGTTCGGATTTCATGAAAATTATGTTGGGTTCCGAGAGGCGGGTCCTGCGTTGACGTTTGTTGACTTTTTGGAATAAATTTTTAAGTTGACGTATTATTATCCGGAATTATTTCTGATGAATTTTAATGAAGTTATATAATTAATTTGGATAGATTTGAATGGCCGAAAGGTCAATTCAAGCAAGAAGGCAGTTTTGGAATATCGGCATAACTTGAAAGAGGTAAGTGTCTTGCTTAACCTCGAGTGGGCGAAATTTCCCTTAGGCATTGAGTCTTATGTGCAACTTGGGTAATTGAAAACCATGTACGCGAGGTGACGAGTACGTACTTGGTTTATATGTGCAAATTTTATTGAGTTAAAGTCTTGAACATATTGTGTAGTAAATTGGATAATTATTGGCATATATTTAATCATCTACTTGTCGTGCATAAACCCTTGTTGTTGACTCTGTTGTTATATGACAATGTGATGTGATTGTTATTTGATTATTTATGAAATTTCGTGAATTTGCTGGTTTGATAATTATTGGAATTTAATTTCATTTTGGATTTTCCCTATGTAAATAATTAATTAAATGAGCTTAAGAAGAGGTGTTTATATAATTATTGAAAATTTGATCTTTTATGAAGACTTTGCTTTATGTTGAGTAATTTCTATCTTTATTGATTGTTTTTGGGTGTTGTACACATTGTGTGGAGCATTTGTCTATTTGCTATGAAATTAATTGATTTGGTTGTAGCTTTAAAATTTGGTTGTGGCCATTGGGAAAATTGTGATATGAATTGATTTTTGTTATGTTGTTGTGATAATTTTTCGTGTAAATTATTGTGTTGTGTGAGTTGTTATTTTGGGGGAGATAAGGGTGGCATTTCACCGTTGATATTATGTGGTTATAAGGGTGGCATTTCACTGTTGTGTTTGTTGGCTATTGATATTGTCTGGGCGGAGCGATAAGGGTGGTTATAGGAGCGATAAGGGTGGCAATAGGAGCGATAAGGGTGGCTATTATCAGGGACGATATGTGATATGAGATGGGGATATTGGCACGTGAATTGTCCGTGCAGGTTTAATATAAAAATGTGGGAACGAGGTGCTATGATGAAATGATAATGATATTTGGCACGTGAATGGTCCGTGCAGTTGTGATATGAAATGAGGGCACGAGGTGCCGGGAAAATATGATGATTTAATTATGGGCATGAGGTGCCGTAAAAATATGAAAATGGGCTGAGACTCGTATTTACGAAAAATATGAAAATGGGCTAAGACACATATTTTTGATGATTTTGAAATGAGGTGTCACATGGTGACTTTTTAATTGAAAGAATTATATTCAAAATATTTATTTGGAAGGATTTTTACTTAGAAAGTATTAGATAAAAGAATTGTATATTGATAGATATTTATTTGAGCAAATTGTATTTAAAAAAATTTATTGAAAGAATTATATTTGAAAATTAATTATTTGAGAAAATTATATTTGAAATAGAGTTATCTGGAAGAACTATGTGAAATACATTTATTTGAAGGGCTTGATTTAATTGGGTGTAATTGTGTTTATTAATTATTGAGTGATTTTAATGGTATTCTTGTTGTCTGTTGTGCATATCACTGGTTGTTTTATCCTGCCCTTATTATTATTTGTTTCCTATTATTTTGTATATTATATTGCATAGGTTATTAGACTAGTGAGTGTCTTGACTGTACCTCATCTCTACTCCATTGAGGTTAGTCTTGATACTTACTGGGCACTGCTGTGGTATGCTCACTCTACACTTCTGCACATTTTTGTGCAGAGCTAGGTATTGAAGATAATGGACTTGAGCAGAGTTAAAGCGGGATCGTAAGGATTCAAAGTAGAGCTGCTTGGTCGTCGCAGTTCTTTGGAGTCCTTTCATTTCATTGTACTGTTAACTTGTAATCAAACAGTATTGTATATTTGGTCATCGTGATCATTCTATGTATTCAGTTAGAGTTCGTGACTCAGTACTACCAGTCTTGGGAGGTTGTATATTGTAATTATTTTCGCTGTTAGTTTTGGTTACTTATTTAATTCAAAAAAAAAATGGCTTCAAAAATGAAATGGAAATTGGTTTACCTAGTCTTAGAGACTAGGTGCCATCACGACTCATGTGGTGGGATTTTGGGTCGTGACAGAAAGTTTTCACGCTATCCATCATAGGGAAAAGTCACCCGGTACAATACAAAAATATTCCTCGGGAAAGAACCGTAGCATAAAGAAAACGCAAGGAAATTTATTGAAAAGTATATTACTACTAAAGAGATAAAAATAATATAAACTAAAAACTACTAAAGAAAATAAAATAAACACTAAAGGAAAGAAAATAAAATAACTAAAAACTACTAAAGAAAATAAATAAAGAAAGAAAAATAAAATAAAATAACAAAAGCGACTAATCCACAAGTATATCACCAATCACAAACTACGCCCTGCAAAGGCACGTGATAAACAATAGTAGAACAAGCCCGGCAAGGGCACATAATATCCATATAAAAGCCCAGCAAGGGTACACAATATCCATACAAAAGCATAAGCCCGGCAAGGGCACAAGTTAATCATCAATGTACAAATAAAGTATATTCCCTAAAGCCACCCCAACAAAAAATATTGCAGTGTCCTCACTGCACAATATCAAGATAAAATAAGAGTAGTTTGAGGGTCTCCCTGATATCTGCATCAGACTAGCAGACTGTAGGAAAAAGCTAATCACTGCTGTGTGGAGCTCTCGGCCTCATCATCATCGGTAGCATCAGTATTAGCATCAGCAGCACTCGACAGGAAGGAATACTCTACACTATCATCTTTGTCCTGGACCGGTATCTTCCTGTTCGGCTGCCCTCATTTAAAGACGGCCTTGATTCCTCTCCACAACTTCATCATGAACTTGCTCTTCTTCTTATTTTTCTCTTTCTCCTTGTGGAAATCTGCCTGAAGATCTACATGTGCCTTGGCCATATTGCCACAGGCTGCCTCGAGCCTGCTAATAGAAGCTGCCAACTGCGACTCTGCTTGCTTCTTTTGGTTCTCCAGGTAGGTCATCATTTCTTCCCTGGTAAAATACTCGGGCATAGGCTGGGAGTGTGAGGGCCCAGTAGGGAGCTATGACACTAAGTCACAGATGGAGACAAGCTGTGAGTTCAACATCCAAAATGGTCCCTCTGGCAGGGATGCCTGTGAGGAGGACTCTTGTCCGAAAGCAGTGTTGACTTTCCTCTTCTTACTCTTTATTGCACTACCCTCGCCCGTTACTCTCAACGGATGAAAGGGTTTTTTGGCCGATAACCAACGATAGGTGCTACGCACATCAACATTTGCCTGCCGGCACAATTCTATAATCAATGAAGGGAACATCAAGCCTGAGCTGTCATCTAGAAAGTACTTTTTCAGCTCCTGAATGATATAATAGTCGACATTCACATGAATTCCATCAATTATGCATGCGATCATCAGGGCCCTGCCATATGAAACATCTGAAACATTGCCACAAGGTGAGACTCTAGTGCAGATGATGTAGAGCCACATCTTGGCCTCAGTTGTGAAGTCGATGGACTTCATACCCTTTCCCTTGCTTTCCCACTTTGCTCTTATGTTGGATGGATAAAGTTTAGAAACTAGCCAATCTCCGTTTGAGCAATGATCTTTTTCTCGTACCGGCTCAAGTGGATGGTCAGGAAGCCCTAGAATATCATTGATTTGTTCAGTGCCAAACTGCATTGTTTTTCCTCTTATCGTGACTTGTGGGTCGTTGAAGTTTGTATGCTTAAGCTTTGCATAAAACTCATGAACCCACTCCTCATTGGCCTTAGACGGAGTAGGCATGAAACAAGACCAGCCGGTGGTCTGTAGACGGCCATAAAAGTCTAGAAGTAACTCAGCCAATTTATCCTCAGAGATTCCCTTTTCAAGCACGACCTTCTTTGTAATAATGTTTTCATAATATCGGCTATGATAATCAGCAAACATGAATCACTCAGTGTCGAATTGTTCCGCCTCAGCTTCTTCCTCAATTTCATGATGAAACGCAATATTTTCGTTCATGTTCGGGTCCATTTTAAGCTTAAAGTACCTAAAAAATCAAAACCAAGTTAGTCGGGAATAATAATCATGTTAAGAAATTAAAAATAATACAATTAGGCCAAATAATCAAGGTAAACAGGTCCAACAAGTCAATTGCATAGCCACTGGTTTTGCACAAATTGCCCAGTTACCGCACCTGCGGAAAAAGACTCGCAGGTGCGGTTCTGCATCTGTGGAAATTCTATTGCTTTTGCGAAAACTGATTGCTGGGCAAAACTCGCACCTGCAGAATACACATCACAGGTGCGAAGCCGCATCTGTGGCATATTTCTCACTTCTGCGAATTTGTACGGCTGACCAGAAAACCACACCTGTGAAAAAGGCATCGTAGGTGCGAAGCCGCTTCTGCTGTGATAAGTCCACTTTTGCAGTGTTCATCAAGGGTTTCAAAAAAACCCAGATACTACCTAATATTCGTACTTCCAGACATGATTTTGGCACACAATTTATACTCAAGACTTCTAAATTAGTGCACTAAATTATTATGATTAAACCTGATTTTAAGGCACTTCACAAACAAAATTCTCTTGGACAATTTATCGAACACATAACAAACACTAAGTGGTTTTTGATTCTTTTAATCAATTTGGTACTCAAACTTCCCAAATTCTTTTCAACAATAACAGCGCACACAAGTACACTCAACCAATTTCCTCAACCTAATATCAACACTAATCAAAAATAGGAAAAATGGGACTGTGGGGGAATGACTGTGAAGAAGAAGATTAAAATCGAAAAGAGAGCAGCTGGGAGAGGGGCGAAGACAATTACCTGATTGTCTTGTGTGAGATTAGTAGAAATCAAGAGCAATGGAGAGGTTGAGTAGTATTTATGTGAGGGATGAGAGGGAGTTTTGAGTTTAGGGAAAAAGGGTTATGAATTTTACCTGATGAAAAACCTTTTTCTTTAAACTTACCTGATAGATCGCTTCTGCGGGCTTTTTACCGCTTATGCGCACGCGCTTTTGCGGTTAGTGAACCGCTTCTGCGAATAAGTCGCATCTGCACTCCAATTGGCGCTTCTACCGAGCCGCATCTGCAAGTAGTGTTCCGCAGATGCGGTTTCACTAGATGACTGATGCAGAGATTTGGCAGCCACTATTTTTGTGCACTCCAACACCTCAAACTCCTCAATTCAACTCCAAAAAATCTGAAACTTGGCAGATTAGTCAAAAATAATATACTAAGCTATTCTAAAAAAACAAAATTCAAAAATGACTAAAATTTTTGAATACGATGGGTTGCCTCACACCAAGCACTGCATTAATCGTCGTGGCATGACGCGAATCAATTTTACCACTTTTCTCGTCACATGGACGATATGAATATGCATCCAACTTAGAATCAAGTTTGTGACCACGAGCGACAGGGGATGGTAAGTAAATGATAAAGCCAAACTTTAATTTCTTCATTTTGCATTTCTTGGCTTTCATGTGAGGAATGTCATTTTGCCTTCTTGAACTTTCAAATTGTAAAATGTATGGCCTTTGCCTTTCCTCTTCGCAATCCCTCACTAATTCGTGTAGTTGTTTTCCCATATCACCGCACAACTCCAATGTTGAGAAATGCTTGGAATGTGAAATCAAGCCTCCAAATTCCAATTCTTTTTTGACATCCTCTTGGTCCCCGAACTAGAGGCAACTTCAGTTGACTCTAATTCTATATTTTTCTTGGCATCACCAACAAGCATGGAGTCGGTTGGCGGATGTTTAATTCTTGATTCCTCAAAATAAATCTCACTTTATTCCTAGAAGTTGGACTCTTCTTGACCTCTTTCCACACTCTCAAATTGATAGGCATAATGAGCCTCAATCAATGACTTCATTTGATCTTCCAAAGTGCGGATAGTCTCATCATTTCGATGTAGTGCTTGTTTTAAGTCCTCGAGTGCCATGTTTTTCTTCTCCTCATTTTCAAGAATGGCCTCCAATATAAGCATCATTCTCTCATTTTGAGAATTTGGGAGTTATTCTTTGTTTTGATCAAGTGCCAAAGAAGGATTTTCGGCTTCAACCTCTAAGGAAGGTTCTTGGCTATCATGCACTTCAGAGGATTTTTGGACCTCTAAAGCTTCAAGCATTTTTCTCATTTGTGAGTTCAACCTTACAACAGCCAAATCATTTTGGAGACTATTTTCCAAAAGCTCCTCCAAGACATTTTGCTCTTTTTTTCCTCCTTCAAGTAGGCATTCTATCATGAATTTGAACTCTCCATTTTGACAATGCTCAATTTCTTCCACTTTAATTTCCCTATAATTGTCATCGCAAAAAGTAGAATCATCATAGCGGGATTTATGGGAAGGGAAGGACAAATAAGCATAATTATCCTTATGGCTATTTTGACGATCACACTTATCACAAATACTCCGCTCATGGATTTGAGATTGTGCGCACAATCCGCCCACGGGAGAATTTAAACAATTTTGCCACGAGTTTGGTCCACCACAATAAGGACAAGGGTCATCAAAGTATGAACAACTACCATCCGACCAATTTTCATTATGCGATGCCATTTTTCAAAACTAACAAAATAAACAAGAAACAATCAAAAAAAATAAATAAAGATAAGAAATCAACTAAACAAATATTCACAAGTTTGGACTAAAGCATGTACGCTTATTTCTCAAACAATCTAAATATGCCAAATTGTTCCCCGGCAATGACGCCAATTTTGATAACTTCCAAATTCACTACTAAAAAGTAAATGGACACGGTCGCATGCAATAAAGTTTACCCAACTATGAGTCGGGGTCGAATCCCACAGAGAACAATATATATGCGATTAGGCGTGTAAGAGAATTGTCACTTGTTATGCTAAGCCAAACACTTAAAACGTTTTTGAGAAAATATTTATAACTAATTGCAAAAATATAAACTAACCTATAAAGCAAGTAAAATGATCAATGGCTACAACCACGGTGCATTGGGAATTACACTCAAGTAACGATCCAATGTATTTCACAATTTTACAAATATGAGCGAGTTTATGTTAATTAGACTTGGGTAATAATTGTATATTAGCTTCTTCCGAAGACTAACAAGACTTCCTAATTGAATTATCCCTAAAACAATTAAGAGATTAAGAAAACCTGAATATGGCTATAAGTAGTTCAATCGTATCCCGTGGTAGAATCTATAAAATGAGGGTTAACGCGTCAAGTTCTTGTAAATTAATCTTTCCCAACCCCAAATTATCTTTCCCAAAATTAATTCTAAGTTAATGGGCGAGTCCTAGGGTTAGCTAATCCCTTTGGAAACATTAAAGAACAAGAATAATTGAAGAAACAATAACTCACCTCATAATAAATAAAAATCGTTCAATACATAAGCACAACAAGATATTTAATCCACATTTTAAATATGAATATTCCCATACAAAGCAAGGAAATGAAGACATGAACATAAATGGGTAAGATATTCTCAACCAAAAGCTTCAAATCTTCAACTCCCAAGTGTGTGTGCAAGAACCCTAGCTCCAAAACTTGTCTTCTCTAGTCAAGAGACTGAAAAAAGCCAAAAGATCTGTTTCCAATAAGCTAGGTCGTGTATTTGTGGGTTTGAACTGGGGAAATTATGAATTGTCAAGACTGCCCAGGTCTAAAAACCCGTTGACCGTACCTGCGTAAGAATCCACGCAGGTGCGGATGCCTGCTCGCATAAACGAAGATTGGTAGAAATGGTTGTATCCGCATAAGCGCGTCCGCAGAAGCGGTCTTCAAACGCAGAAGCAGTTCATCAATCGCAGATGCGATTCCTGTCTTGCAAATCTCATTCCGCATATGCGACCCCTTTCTCGTAGATGCGGACCTGCCTAAGCATTTGCAATTCCACTGGAAATATTTTCACTTCTGTTACTCTTTTTGCATAATTTCACTTCATTTGATTTCAACTCTCTTCAAGGTTCATTGTACCTGAAAATCTAGCAATTCACACAATAAATCACCTCATTTTATAATTAAAGGTCACAAAAACTAAGGAAAATCGACTAAGATGAGTGGTAAAATCACCGCTCATCACCCACCATAAATGATAAGTCACACGCCTTTTGATCCGCGTAACACTTTTGTCTGGATTGTGTCGTGCGAAGCCGCTCCTGAATCAACTTTAACTTCTCCAAAGAATCCTTCACTAAATTAGTGCCATATAACTTAGCCTCACCGGGGTCAAACCATCCGATGGGCGAACGACATTGTCGACCATATAAAGCCTCAAATGGAGCCATCTCGATGCTGCACTGATAACTATTTTTATAAAACAATGCAGCCAAGGGAAAGAATCTATCCCACTTCCGTCAAAAGTCAATGACACATGCTCTGGGCATATCCTCCAGAATTTGAACTATCCTCTCCAACTGCCCGTTGGTCTGTGGACGAAAGACTGTGCTGAGATCTACTCGGGTACCCAACTCGCTCTGTACTTCTCCCCAGAAATGTGAAGTGAACTGAGGGCCTGTATCTGATATGATAGAAATAGGTACACCATACAACTGGACTATCTCCTGAATGTAAATCTGGGCCAACCTCTCTGAGGAGTAAGTAGTTATCACCGGAATAAAGTGCGCCAACTTGGTAAACCTATCGACAATGACCCAAACTCCATCAAACTTCCTCAACATCCACGGCAACCCAACTACGAAGTCCATAGTGATGTGCTCCCACTTCTACCCTGGTATAACCATCTACTGGAATAGGCCACCTAGCCTCTGATGCTCACACTTGACCTGCTTGAAGTTCAGACATATCGCTACATACTCAACTATGTATTTCTTTATCCACCGCCACAAATAATGTTGCCTCAGATCGCGATACATCTTCGTATCACCTGGATGAATAGAATATCGAGAACTATGCGCCTCCTCTAAAATTTTCTCCCTCAAGCCATCAACATTAGGGAAACATAAGCGATGCTCGAGTCGTAGAATGTCATCCCCACTGATAAAGACCTTGGCACCACCCTGTAGTACCGCCTCTCTAAGGACCAACAAGTGCGGATCATCGTACTGACGAGCCTTGATCTACTTAATTAATGACAACGTAGCCACAACTCACTCAATAAATCTATCGGGCTCTGAAATATCCAATCTCACAAGTCTATTAGCTAAGGACTAAATGTCCATCACCAATAAACTCCATTACCGAAATGAATGCCAAACTACCCATACTCTCGGTCTTTTTGCTCAAGGAATCCGCAAGCACATTCGCCTTGCCTGGATGATAATATCATAGTCCTTCAGTAACTCAAGCCATCTACGCTACCTCAAATTAAGGTCCATCTGCTTAAATATTTGCTGCAAGCTATGATGATCGGTGTACCCCTCACAGGGCACCCCATAAAGATAATGCCTCCAGATTTTGAGAGCATGAACTATTGCGGCCAACTCCAAATCATGCACGAGGTAATTCTTCTTGTGGGGCTTTAGCTGACGTGAAGAATATGCTATAAATCATCCCTCCTGCATCAATACACAACCCAAGCCAATGCGCGAAACATCACAATACACGGTATACATCCCTTAACCGGAGGGAAACACTAATACTGTTGTTGTAGTCAAAGCTATCTTGAGCCCTTAAAAGCTCACCTCGCAATCATCAGACCATCTGAATGGATCACCCTTCTGGGTCAATCTAGTCGAGAGTGTTGCAACAAACGAGAAGCCATCCACGAACCGATGATAATAACTTGCTAACTCCAAGAAACTCCTGATCTCGGTCGCTGTGGTGGGATAAGGCCAACCCCAAACTGTCTCAATCTTCCTGGGATCTACCTTATTACCCTCATCTAGTATAACATTATAAGGCCTCAAAAAATTTCGCCAAGGATTTTAAGGTTTCGTGATGTCGAGGTAGACTTACATGCTTGAGGGTTGAAGAATGCATCGAGGTGTTGGTGGAAAAGTTTTGCTGAAGGGCCAATTATGTGGTCATATTCACGACCATAGATCTATTCTGTGGGCCGCATAAGCATCGCAGAGTTTAGCAGGGAGTTGTTGAATTTTGATGGTCATTTTGCGGTCTATTATGCGATCGCATAGTAGTTTCGCGATCCACATTTTTGTCACAGATTTGGCTTGAAGAATTTTGTTGGGTCATTCTGCGGTCCGTTCTATAACTACAGACCTGTCCAGACCGTTTCTAGTTTTTGGGCATTAGTTTTGCGATCCATTTTGTGGACCGCATACCCGTTCTGTGGTTAGTTTTGCGACCGCATACCTGAGTTCGGAGGGTCCACTTTTCTATTTTTATAACTCGACCCCATTTTGATAAATAGCCTTTAGGGCTTAATTTTGGGCGATTATCTGATGGTGTTTTTGAGAGGTAAGAGCATTTTAGAGAGAGAAGGAGGAAACCAGACATCTTAATCATCTAATCTTGCACCAACCTTCGAGAATCAAGGAAGTCAATCACTAGATTATCATCTATTCGGGTAAGTCCTACTCCTAAGCTTTCATGCAAGAGGTTATGAGTTCTAGTATATTGTGGGGGTTGGAAAGAGGCCATGCATGTGATAATAAGTTGTAGTATGTGGGGTTAATGAACTAGTTTGGGTAGTTTCTTGTTGAAATTGGTTGAGGGAGGAAGAGATTACCATTGTAGAGCTTTGTAGTCCATTTTGCATACTAGGTGTTTGACAAAATTCCTAAGAGAGTTACCCCATGTGAATCCTTCTAATTATTATCCGATTTTTGCTATCTTCCTATAGATTGTTATTGCTAGAAATGTTGGGAGCATTGTCATAACTTAAGGAAAGCTTAAACAAGGTATTTTGGTTAAACTTATCTCTTAGAATCAAATTCCATAGTGTTCCTATAAGTTCAAGTACGTTTTATGTGTTAAAGCGTTATAACTTCAAATCATATTTCAAGTTAAAGTTCATTATGCTTGACCTGGAAAGGATACCAAATGTGCCTAAAAATCTTATTGCTCATATACATACACTTAAGGCCTTGAATTCGAATTCTCACACTGTTGATAACCTATAAAAATGTTTGGATGTGAAATAAGTGAATTGGCAATATAGAGTGTGGCAAATGTGCCAAGAATAAAAGTTATACTTATGGCTGATGGTACCAATGAAATAAGATGATGTGAGAAAGATTACAAAATAAGATTTGATTCAATTGTTCCAAAATTATTTCAAAAATAGAATTGCCTAAAAGCTTATGTACTCAAGTCCCCATATGTGGCTGTTTTAACTAATGTTATGCTTTGTAAGTATTTTCCATGTGTTTTGCGTTCTTACATATTCGTGAGTGAAAATTGTGTATTTCCCTCTTTGGGGAGAAGTATTTCAAGAAAACAAATGGTGTGCTACTTGTTTATGATTTTAACTTGCACTTCGATTGCCAATTATTTTACTCCATTTCTTGAAAAGAAATCTATTGTGTTTATGGCCTTCATTTCTAACGAACTTAAAGTTGTGATTTTTGGGATATTATATATGTTGATATTTGTGATGATGATCCATGGAAGGAAAGATATGAAAGCGTGGAAATTGAAATACGGCCACCGTGCTTGAATAAAGAATTTTGTGAATAGCCAAAAGAGCCAAGAAAATATTGTTGTTGTAATTGGTTGAAAAATACTAGTGCAGATTTATACAATGTGAAAGATGATGAGGTAAATATATTTGTTCTTTTGTTTCCCTTGTGTGCAAACCAAAAATATTTTTGGGAGTATCATTAGCAAAATCGAGGAAGGGTGGGTCATAAGGCCCATACCCCGAAACTACACGTGCTAGTGTAGGAGTGGATGATGATTATTCCCCTTATTTGGGATGATAATATTTCCCTTTAATTCGGTTGAGATTGAAAATAGCTTTGATTTGGCAAAGTCAACCCACACGGCATATGTGGGGAAGCGGCCTAGCTAATTGGGTGGAGATCGGACGACATATTGCGCACATGGTGGTACTACTCTTGATAATACTTTTTTCGCACTACATGTCAAACCACATTGTTTGTGGGGAGATGTCCTAGCCGATTAGGCGTTATCGGACTCTGTGCTAAAAACACAGTGGTATATCGGTACTAATGATCTCCCAACCAAAAATATATATTATTTTTGTATTTTAAAAATTGTTATGTTTTAGCTGGGAATTTGGATATTGTTGATTGTGACTTGCTGCTTCTCTGGTTTTCCCTTTCTTATATTGGCATTCTATTTTGAAAGAGGACATTTAGCTTTAGATACTAGTACTATTCCATATGTACTAACGTCCCTTTTGCTGGGGGCACTGCATCTTCAATGGATGTAGGTGGTTTATCAGCGGGCAACTTTGGTCCTCGTTAGTAGTTACTCTTTATTCAGCAGGTTTTGGTAAGCCCTACTCTATTCCGGGCCTGATGTCATTTGATGTTGTACTGTGTAATTTAAGGTGTAGCCGGGGCCTTGTTGCCATATTACTATTCTGTTGTACTTAGAGGCTTCATAGACAGGTTGTGGGTGGTGTTTGATGTGGGGAATTGAACTAGAAATGTTGGTATTTGGCAAACATATTTTTCATTATATCTATAAACTTGTAATAATTTAGAAATTATAAATGAAGCTGCTAATGGAAATGAAATGTGAGTTGTTAATGAAATCTTTTCAGTGTTTGATTAATGGAGTACATCTCCTCTTTATTCATGGATGTGTTTAGGTAGAAGAAAATCTAATAGGCTTGCTCGGATGGGTTATCTAGGTTGAGCGTCGGTCATGCTCCCCGAGGTCGGGGCATGACAAACATGCCCCAAGAAAGACACGGAATCCAACCAGAACTCACACTTGGAGAACTTAGCATAAATCTTTTGTTCAAGCAAGGTCTGAATCACTAACCTCAAATGCTACTCGTGCTCCTCCATACTACGCGAGTAGATCAATATGTCATCAATGAATACAATGATAAATGAGTCAATATACGGCCTGAACACCCGGTTCATAAAATCCATAAACGCCGCCGGGGCGTTAGTCAGACTGAAGTACATCACTAAAAACTCATAGTGGCCATATCTAGTCTGGAAAGCCGTCTTCAGAATATCTGAAGCACGAATCTTCAGCTGATGATACCCATATCTCAAGTTGATCTTAGAGAACACCCTGACACCCTGCAACTGGTCAAACAAATCATTAATGCGTGGAAACGGGTATTTATTCTTGATGGTGACTTTGTTCAACTGACGGTAATCAATGCACATACGCATACTCCCATCCTTCTTCTTCATAAACAACATCGGTGCGCCCCAAGGCGACACACTGGGTCTAATGAACCCCTTCTCAAGCAACTCCTGAAGCTACCCCTTTAACTCTCTAAGCTCTATGGGAGCCATACGATAAGGCAAAGTAGAAATAGGTTGGGTGCCTGGCACCAAATCAATGCCAAAATCGATATCCTGATATGGCAGCATACTAGGTAGGTCAGCACGAAATACATCGGAAAACTCTCGTACCATAGGCACTGAATCTATCGCGAGAGTCTCTACAGTAGTATCCCGAACAAAGGCCAAGTAGGCCAAACAACCCTTCTCGACCATATGTCGAGCCTTCAAGAATGAAATAACCCGTCTGGAAGTACCAACAGACAAACCTCTCCACTCTAATCCGGGCAACTCAAGCATCACTAAGGTAACCGTATTGGCATGGTAATCAAGAATGGCATGGTACAGGGACAACCAGTCCATGCCCAATATATCCTTAAATTCCACCATATCGAGCAATAGAAGATCTGCTCTGGTCTCATAACCACAGAAAGTCACCACACAAGATCGATAGACCCGATCCACAACAACAGAATCACCCATTGGCGTGGACACATACATAGGAACGCCCAAGGACTCGCGAGGTACATCCAGATAAGGATCAAATAAAGAAGAAACATAGAATAAGTAGACCCTCGATCAAATAATATCGAGCCATCCGTACGGCAAACAGAAATGCAACCTTTGAGCATCAGAGGTGATTGCCTCTGGCCTGGCAGGGATAGCATATAATTTAGCAGGAGCACTACCTGACTAGCCTCCACCTCTAGGATGACCCTCAGTCGGGCGGTGTGGCAGTTGGTGCGGTAATCATGGGCCGAGGGTCCTGCTGCTCGGCCTTGCCCTGAAGTCTTGGACAAAACCTCTTCACGTGGCCAAGATCCACGCACTCGAAAGAACCCCTCAGAGCAGTGGACTGCTAACCTGAAGTCTAACCCCGATGGCTTAAATACCCACTGGAGGAACCATGAATAGCTTGCAGACGGTAAGTACTCTCTGGAATGGCACAGAAGTAGGGTCATGCTGGAGCACTCTGAGCAGGCGGTGGTGCTGACTGCATGGGCCTGCTAACGGAGTTGCTTAAACTGACCCTGAAGCTCCTCTCTCTCTCATAAGGTGGTATGTACTTCTCCAAGAACATATGCGTAAACTGGTCCCAAGTCAAGGGACGCGAACCTGCTGGCCTGCTAAGAAGGTAAGCCTACCACCATCTGTGGGTCTTGCCCTCAAGATGAAAGGTGGTGAAGTCCACCCCGTTAAACTCCAACATCCCAATGTTTCGGAGCCTATCCTTGCAACAATCAATGAAATCTTGGGGGTCCTCTGACCGATCACCCCCAAAGTTAGGGGGGCGAAGTCTAGTCCATCTGTCCAGCCGCTTCTACTGATCAATGATCGCGACTGGTATAGCCTCTGGCATAGCCGCTACAACTGGCTGGGCTCCGCCCTCGCAAGTAGTGTTTCTGGGGTCTAATAAATGGCAGCATGCGTGCCCTGGAGCCTGAGCTTTGTGAGAGATCAATAGAAAGATACTTAGCACAATATCAACGACACAATAGGGGATGAAGAAAGAAAAGTTTTCTAACACCCTATAGCCTCTAGAAGATAAGTACAGATGTCTCTGTACTGATCCGCAAGGCTCTACTAGGCATGCTCATGACTCGTGAGACCTATGTGAACCTAAAGCTCGGATACCAAGATGTCACGACCCAAAACCCCTAATAGGTTGTGGTGGCACCTAACACCGCCGTTAGGCAATCCCACACATGAAACTACTAATTATTTGCCCCTTCTTAACATTTAAAACTAAAGTTTTCCTTTTAAAAGAACAAAACAAGCAAGATCTCAAGCAATTTTAACTATTCTTTTCTTAACAAAATACCAGCATAATAAGTACATCCACTATAGTGCTATAAATGATAAGTATAGCAGTACATAAATGCTAAAATTCCCCAAAACCCAGCGCACAAGTACATGAGCTATCTAGGGAATAAACAAAACTACTACAACTACTGTCTGAAAGTGATAGACAGAAATAATAAATAAGGTATATGGAGACTCCGGTGCTGCAGATCGTAGCAAGGCAAGCAGCTCACCCCTAAGTATCCGTAGATGATCGTCTACGCGCCTGCGTGACCACTGGTAGTACCTATCTCAGTACCTACACATAAATGCAGAAGTGTAGCGTGAGTACGTAAAACAACACGTGCATAGTAAGTATCTAGTCTAACCTCGAAGAAGTAATAATGAGGGGTAGACTTGATACTTACTAGAGGTCAAATAACAACATAAAAAAAACATGAAGTAGACATGGCGAGTGTACAATAAGTAGCAACGTAGCAAATAAAAGTAACTGCAATAAGTCCACACATGAGGCTATATCAAATGACTAAACACGCCATAACCGGCCTTGAAGGCACTAACTCAGTAATTACCAAATCAAATTCGGTTCCAATTTTTAAGCACAAAGTTGCCGAGGCGAACGACCCGATCCCATAAGAATAGTATTACCAACCTGCCGAGGCGAATGGCCCGATCCCATAAGAGTAGTGTTACCATCATGCCGAGGCGAACGGCCCGATCCCATAAGAGTAATTTATGTCACTGCCGAGGCGAATGACCCAATCCCATAAGAGTAGAGAAGTTTACCTCACTCGCGGAAGCACTTGCAAAATGAGAAGACAAAGATTTATCTTTTATCAAGTATTTCCCCCATTGTTTTTCTAAAGTAAGAAACCAAGTCAATATCTCCAATTTAAATCCTCAGTATCGGTTCTAATCAAGACAAGTAATACACATGATAGGCATAAACAGTACAATTAAAGGCATGGTGTGAATCTAAGTCTCCCGTACATATCATGAAATATAGCTACGTACGAACTCTCGTCACCTCGTGTGTATGTATCTCCCCACAACAAGTAGCACACAATAATAATACACCTAAGAGGATAAGCTCCCTCTTACAAGGCTAGACAAGAGACTTACCTCGATTCCAAGTCCTCGATCCGGCTCTTCAACCTCACTAGAACTCCTCAAACGACGTCGAGGACTCCGAAACTAATCAAAAGTCGTATAAACTAATAAATATATGCTCGTGAGTTCATAATTTAGCTATTAAACTAGTTACCCTACCCAATTTGAAAGATTCATGAAATTCACCTCCGGGCCCACGTGCCCGGATTCTGGAAATGTTCGAATATAATTATTACCCATGACCTCCCAAACTATATTATATAATTTATTCCAACTTCTACCCCAAAATACAAGGTCAAATCCCAATTTTACTTAAATCCTAGGTTCTTCACAAAATCCCACAAGTTTCACTAATTTTCCATGTTTAATCTACCTATAATCTGTGTATTTCACTTGAAAATTGGTGGAGTTTACTTACCTCATGTTGTTGATGACAATCCCCCTCAAAAGTTCTATCAAAATCGCCCAAGACCAAATAAAAATGTGAGGAAAATAGCCTAAGTCTCATATTAAATGCACTTACTGCCAAGCGACTTCCGCATATGCGGACAGGGAAGCGCTTCTGCCTCCTCGCTTCTGCAGACAGGGAAGCGCTTCTGTGGGTCCTCTTCTGTGGGTCCGCTTCTGCAGACTCCCTCAGCTTCTGTAGACTCTCTTTCGCTCCTCCACAGCTAGCCCACCCATTTCCACACTTGCGGAGCCTCGATCGCGTCTGCGGACGTGCAGAAGCAGAAATTGCCTCGCACCTGTGGCCACCCAGCTCCAGCTCCAAGTCTGCTCATGCGACCACTGGACCACTTCTGCGAGCTCGCACCAGCGGCCATTTCCTCCTAGGTGTGATTGCACCACATCTGAAGCCACCAACAGCCTCCATGTCCAAAACCAAGTCCGATTCCAATCCGATTCGCACCCCTCCCCTCCCCCACATCCAACAATATAATACAGACTCGCTTGCGCAATCGAAACACCAACGTAACATCTAGAATCACAAATCGGATGCCAAAATGCATGAATTAAACATGAAACTCAAGAACTTCTAATTCAGATTCCTATCAAATCATCTCGGAATGACGCCAAATTTCGCGTACAAGACATAAATCATGATATGGTGCCATAATCCCAAACGGATCTCGATAACACCAAAGTCTACTCCATACCAATTTTAAACAACTAGAAAACCTTCAATGAACCAATTTTCTACATTAAGCGTCGAAACGCTCCCGGAACACCTGAAACCAAATCCAAACACACACCTAAGTTCAAAATTATCATACAAACCTATTGGAACCTTCAAATCCCGGTTTCGAGGATTTTACTCAAAACTTTGACTCAAGTCAAACTTGGCCACCTTAGGCCACTATTAAGGAACTAAGTGTTTCGATTTCAATCCGAACCCTTCCAAACCTAAACCAACCATCCCCGCAAGTCATAAAACAGTAAAAGCTCATACAGGAAGTCTTAATTAGAATAAGGGGATCAAGAAAGAAAAATAAACGGTCGGGTCATTACAACAAGTATTAACAATATCAAGTAAAGCATGTAAGGATTGATTAACGATGATAGATATGGCATGTTATGACAATTTGATTAAAGGCATGAAAAGAATGTACATAGCTTAAACCGATCAATTATCACATATAGCTCGTGTACCCACTCGTCACCTTATGTACACGGCTTTCACATACCACAAATGACAAAAAATAACTCCAATCCTAAGAGGTAATTCCCCACACAAAGTTAGGCAAGATACTTACCTCAAACAAGCTAACTCAATCTACTAGTAAGCCTTTTCCACGAATATCCGACTTTGAGCGGCTCGAATCTAGCCAATATAACTTTATACCATAAATACAAATCATAAAAAACTATTCTGGATAATAAAGTTGCAATCTTTAAAGAAAATTAAAAAGTCAACCCCGGGACCGCATCTCGGAACCCAACCAAACTTAAAAAATCCGAACACCTATTCAATAATGAGTCCAACCATACTAAAATTATTCAATTCCGGCCTCAAATCGACCTTCAAATCCTCAAAATATAGCTTATGAAGTTTTCACAAATTTTCCCAATTTTTCCAACTCAAAACACTAATTAAATGATAAAGATAATGATGGATTCATGTATAATAGTCAAATCCAAGTTAAAATCACTTACCCCATTCAACTCCTTGAAAATCTCTCTCAAAATCGCTCAAAACTGAGGTCTCTAACTCAAAAGATGAAGAATGGGAACAAACCCTCGATCTGCCCCTTTTCTGCCTAGTGGTTCCGCTTATGCGGATAATCAGCCGCTTCTGTGGCTCCACACATGCGGAAAATCCATCACAGGTGTGGCTTTCACTTAAGCCATGGACTCCCGCATCTGCGGATAAGTGACGCCCCTGCGGTCCCGTTTTTTGCGAAGCATTGACCTCTCCTGCGAGCTCGCTTCTGCGGCACACGGCCACAACTGCGGTCCAAGACCAAAGGCCCAGATTACGGTGCTTACTCCCGCTTCTGCGGGTGCGCATCTGCGCGCCATACGCCACACCTGCGGAACCAGTTCTCCAGTCCAAATCTCGCTTTTGTGGCTCTAAGGCCGCACCTGTGGCCCAAAGTGCGCAGGTGCGATTACACTAGACTCAATAGTGTTTTAGCAATCAACCAAGTCCAAAAGGTTTCCGAATTCAACCTGAATCACATCTGGGGCCCCCGGGATCCCGTCCAAACATGACATCAAGTTCCAAAACACAAAACGAACCTACTCGAGGCCAAAAATCACATCAAACAGAATCGATTCTACGAATCGAAACCAAATTCAAACCTATTGAAATCATGAACATCCAGTTTCCAAAATTAACGACGATTCATACAAAACCAACTCCGATTGATCTCAAATTTTGCACACAATTCATAAATGACACAACTGACCTATTCCAACTCCCAGAATTAGAATCTGATCCCGATATCAATAAAGTCAACTCCCGGTCAAACTCCTCAACCTTTCAAACCTTCAACATTCTAACTTTCGCCAATTCAAGCCAAGATGACCTACGTACCTCCAAATCAATATCCGAACATACTCCTAAGTCCAAAATCACCATACGAAGTTATCAGAACCGTTAAAACTTCATTTCAGAGTCGTCTCACAAAATTCAAACTCTGGTCAACTCTTTCAGCTTAAACTTCCAACTTTGGGACTAAGTGTCCCATTTCACTCCGAATCTCATCCGAAACCAAACCAACTACCCCGACAAGTCACATAACCACAATATAATATAGAGGAGGCAATAAATAGGGGAATGAGACTAAAATACTCAAAATAATCAGCTGGGTCATTTCAATGCACGTGCGTCCGCGAGGACAAACCCAACATAGGAGACAGTGCCATAGCCACCTTATGCCAAGGGTAGTCAAGTGCACACCCTTCGTCAAAAAATTATATTGTATATATAAGTTAAATACTACTTTATATGGTTACATATTATATTTTAAACACCCTTATTACAGCTGAGTGAGGCAATCTAGCGATTTAGGGTTTTCAAAGTGACATGTTTTTCATGGGTTCAAAGTTCTGCCCATTTTGTTTTGACAAAACTAAACGGAGACCATGATATATGGCCTATTTGATTCTTTTCAATCTAAAATATTTCCTACTAAAATAATTCTTAAAACTTAAGGTTTGTGTAAGAATAAACATTTTATCTTAAAAGTGATTTTCTTAACGACAAATTCTTTCACAAAAAAATCTGTAATTTAAAAATTAAGCTCTACAAAAAATAATTCTAACAAAAGCTATCTACAAACTACAAATCCTCCCGACTCTTTCTTTCCTTTGATTTTATGCTTACTTTTTGGTTAAAAATGTAAAAATTTTAACCTTTTTTTTGTTATTTTACTTTTGATTTATAAAATTATAGTTTTATTAATTTTTTTTTATTGTTTTGCTAAATATTGTCGTAGTTTGGTTTAAAAAATTTGGTACAATATTCATGGACAAAAAATTATTGTCTGGTTTAAAATTTGAACAATCTTAAAGAAATTTCTAACTACGTGAGTGCGCATGGTGTCTAATGAGGTGGACTAAGAGATACTATATTGCTTGTTTCTGCAAACAAACAGGATCATAGATTTAGGTTCAATGAATTTTTCCTAGCTGTTGATATCACCGATAAACTTAGCCTTCATTCACTCTTAGACATCCACGCTTGTATATCCATAGTACGTGTGTCACTTCTTGAGAAAGGCCATGTTATGGGACTAGATTGCATGTCTTTTATATATTAGCATTTGTGTTCATTTCAAAGCAATGAATACTACTCTGATCTGAATACAGAATAAGAGAGACGATGTTATTAGGGACTGAAATAAAAAGTAGTTCAATGAATTTTCCAAGGGAAAATGGTCAAAAGGAGAGACTTGGAAGGAAGAGCTTCTTCCAAAGAAGCCAAAGAATTTTGGGATTTATCAACAACTTTGCTCTGAGCTTCTTCACCATCTTCTTCTCCTTCTTTATCACTATCATTCACAAAGCTATTGAAGAGCTATTATTACCCTCAAAATACAAAAAAAATCACTATCGTTTTCTTTACACATTTTGAGGTAAAAAAATGAATTTAAATTCGACTTCCTCTTTTTTTAGTACTTGTCTTTATTATTTATCTTTGATCTCTACACTTATCATCACCAATTTATCCAACAGTCCACCATGAAACCCTCTTGATCAACCACGCATGCATACCTTCTACTTCGGAGAAGACGAATTTTCTTGTTGAAAAAATGGTGGTGCTAATGAAATAAATTAAGAATTCAGTTCAAAAAGATTGTGATAATTCTTTGTCTTTTGACTCTGCATCGGCTTGTTGAGTGATGACGATGAGGAGGAGAAAAAGATGGTGAGGAAGCTGAGAGCAAGCTTGTTGATAGACTCCTTAATTCTTTGGCTTCTTAGAAGAAGAGCTTCCTTTCAAGTCTTTCCTTTTGCCCTTTCCCCATGTAAAATTCATATAACCATTTTTATTTTGGTCCCTAATGACACGTACTTTTCTGAAATATTTTATATATAACAAACGAAATACCAATTGATCTACAGAACATTGCTCCGATCTAGCGGAAAAAGCTCCATTATGAATGTGTGTATGTGTAACGGGAGATGAGTTGGCATCTTTTTTTGGGCCAAAGATCATATTTATCTATTTTTTCTTCTCTTTTTTTGGCTTTTATCTTTTTTTCTCTTTTTATGTGCTATTTTTTTTAATTCAACATAATATCCATACGAGATGAGTTGGCACATCTATTTGGCCAAGAATCATATTTTCCTTTCTTTTTTTTGGATTTTCTCTTTTTATATGCTATTTTGTTTTTTTGATTTTACATAATATCCACCCACTAGTGAAAGAAACGATCCCAACAAGGGACCGTTACAACCTTCCCTATTCAGAATTATGGACCATTACAACCTTTCACGTATCATATTAATTATATTTATGTAATTTAAACACATGTATCTACTCGTTTGACGTTGAGGACTAACAACATCATGAAAATCCCACGAATGTTGCTTATCAGGCAGAATTTTCTTATTAATAAGTTTCCAAAAGTCCTTTAACACCACGGTGAAATCATCAACAACAATGCTTTTTACAAGAGTGATGAAGTGGAAGATTTAGATCCATATGGATGATAATTTGATAGTCAACAAAGCCGAAGAACAAATGAAGATCAACAACAGGTATCTCTTCTTCTTTTTTTCAAGAGTTTCTGTTCGAATTTATGAGTTGATGTTAAATTGAAGAGCAACAACAAATATATCTTTTCTTTTCTAAGAGTTTTTGTTCTAATTTACGAGTTAATCCTAAATTACTTATTTATTGATTTGCAATACCATTAATTATCTATTAGTTCGATGACGATGTGGTTGGCTAGCTTTGACGTCTAGTAGATATGGATATTACGTTCCAAGTGCAATGTGAATTTTTTGCTCTTTATATTTCTCTTTTTTGTATTTTTTAGTTATATATTATATTAAGGTTTTTTACCGATTTAAAATACTAGTGTGCCTATGATATAGTTACTTACAAGATCGGTTCTCCGTCTAAAATCCTATTTTTCTCACCCTTATTTTCAATCATCATTGTTATGTATTAGGTACCTTACTTTGGCGTAGAATTTACTTTCGTCTGTTTGTCAGATTTCTTTTAACCTTCCTGAAATCATTTTAGGAATTGTATCCTTGTGTATTTGGCGTTTTCTTTTTTAGTTTTAGGTACATTTCTTGAACATTTTTCGATTTGGAATGCAAATGCTATAAACGGTCTTGCTTAGAAGGTAATTAATCTGTTCTTAATAAAATAATATAAAAAATATGGTATATACATACATCAAAGAAAAAGAATCGGTTCATATTTTGTTTGCACCATGTTTCATATTTCATATTCCGATTAATAATTTTGCTTTTTTAGATAAAAGAAAGTTTGGCATTGTTTTAAAATTAAAAATACATTCTGCCTCTGACCTTATGGAATACTGATAATATATTAATCCTCATCAAATGTTAGAAAGTTTCTCATTCAATAAGAAGTTTCTTCAACGAACTAGTCAAACAATTATTTCTATAAATTAAGGAGATAAAAAATTCTTCATTCTTTTGTTACTTTACATCCTTATTAAAGAAAGATAAAAAAATAGTTTCACCTATATTAGTCATTAAAATTTGAACATCAAAAAGATTATTTATGATTTTTAATTTTTTTTTAATATTTTACTATTTTAAATTGAAATAACGTATTATATTACCGCGCGAAGCATGGAAAAGTTAACTAGTTACTAAATATATATAGGGCAAAAAAATAGTTATACAATATAATATCTGTAAATATTTTAATAATAAGATTTGGTTGAGTCATAGAGGCTAGTGTTGTTGCAATATATTCGTACACTTTACGTTTATTGATTACATATCATTTTAAAAATTAATCAAGTATTTAAGTCAAAAGAAATAATTAATGCGAATAAAATAATTATACTAATCAATAGTATCATTACTTATCTTTCGCCTAAGTACGTATATTTTAAAACTTAAGTCCTTTTTCGTTAAGGAAACAAACACTTTTAAATTTTGAAATGCTTTATATAAATAAATGGAACGTAGATTGAACCACATAATTTCTTTAAGATCTAATCAATTTGTGGTTACTTTCACATGATTCATTTCTATTATAAAATATGAATATTTTTAAATTTTCCAATGCTTTATATAGAATAGGAATACTAGTTGACGTACAGAATTTGGTTCTTGTCGATACCTGAAAACCCACCGCAAGCGTTATGATGATACCAAGTCTCTAACACTAGGTAAGTCGATTACTAACAACGATTAGGCAAATTTATAACAATAATAATTTGAAACAGAGTCTAATATGAATACCGAAACAAAAGCGTAATAAGCCTACGCAGCAATAATTATAACAACCTCCCAAGATTTGGTAATACAGAGTCACGAACTCTAGCTAAGTACATGGAAAGATCTCAAAAATTAAAATACAATACTATTCAAATAACAAGCTAAAAGAACTCCAAGGGGCTGCGACGACCAAGTAACTCTACCTTGAATCCTCGTGACTAATATGCTAACTCTGCCCGAGTTTGATATCTCCAATACCTGACTCTGCACAAAAATATGCAGCAGTGTAGTATACCACGGTCGGTACCTAGTAAGTATCAAAACTAACCTCGGTGGAGTAGTGACGAGGCACAAGTCAAGACACTCACTAGACAAAATAACCTATGTAGTATGGAGGTATAAAGCTAATAATGAAAGCAGAAATCAGTAAATGGCAACAAAAATCAACAAGTAATATAAATAGTAAAGCAATGAGAACACCGTGAGGTATCGTTAAAACCAAATAAAGAACACAAAGGACAACCAATTAATGAAGCCGTTCTAACATAAGTTTAACAATAAAATCACTCTATGATACCTCATCCCATAATCACAAGTCACAGGTCTCAACCCACATCCTCTGCTCAAGGTACCTTGTGCCCACATTTCAAATCACAACCGCACGGACAACTCACGTACCAATATTTCAATCCGTCCGGCATGATCACGAGCTCACATTCACATTCCGCCCGGCGTGGTCACAGGCTCACAATCCGCCCGGGGTCACTAGCTCAATATCAATAAGAAAACCGATAATAGAAGAACACATGTGCATGATTAATAAATGTTAAGTTTCATATTCCTGAGCTAGTATAAATGGCATGCTACAGTGTATGCTTGTGCGAGTGTACTATTGTAGCCCAAGTCAACAAGTGTGATGACCCGATAGGTCATCTTATATTTTAGAACATAATTTTATATTTCGGGGTCTCAAAAACCTTATTTTAGCCTTTCTCGATTTGCGTGTACAGTTCGGGTGTTCTTCCGAAAGGCTTATATGTTAAAAACTGTTAAAAATAAGAATTGTTTTCTTAGAAACTTATTTAAGTTGACTTCGGTCAACATTTTGAGCAAACGGACCCGGATACATATTTTGATGGTCCCGGTGGATCCGTATCGTAATTTGGGACCTGGGCGTATGCCCGGAATCAAATTCGGAGGTTCCTAACCCAAATTATTGATTTTTGTTGAAAATTAAAAGTTTGAAAGATTTATGATATTTAAGAATCGACTAATATTTGGATTTATTGATACCGGGTCCATTTTTAAGTTCCGGAGCCCGGTCCACTATAATATTTATGTCTTGTCTATAGAATTTGGTGAGAAACGGAGTTGATTTGACGTGATTCGGACGTGAAAATAGAAGTTTTTAAGTCTTCTTGAAATTTTTTTTTGATTTGATGTCTGATTCGTAGTTCTAGGCATTGTTTTGATTGCGCGAGCAAGTTCGTATGATATTTTAGAACTGTGTGCATATTTGGTTTGGAGCCCCGAGGGCTCAGGTGCGTTTCAGATAGGCTAAAGGGTGAATTAGACTTAGAAAAATCTGGTGTTTTGCTGCAAGTGGTGTTCTGGTTCGCTGTGCTTCGCGATCGCGAAGGGGATCTAGGTTGGGGGAGGATTTTTCACTACGCGAATGCCAGACTATGGTCTCTAATGCGGAGCATTGGGGGGTTTGCTCAACGCGAACGCAACCTGTCATACGTGAACGTGTATCTTTAGCTAGGCTGGGTAGGGGGCATCAGGTGACTCTATGCGAATGCGAGCCTTGTCATGCAAACGCGAAGGTGAGGCGGACTATACCTTCGCGAACGCGTGGTGTCTCCCGTGACCGCGTAAGCCACTAGAGCTCTGCTCTTCGCTAACGCGATGAACACTGGCGCACAGTGATAAAACAATCCCAATTACGGGATTCTTGCCTTTCTTTCAAAAATTTCTAAACTAAAAGACCTAGATGCGATTCTTCCATAAGATTTTCTTTCCAATTCATTGGTAAGTGATTTTAACCTACTTTCTTTCAACTACCCATTACATTTCATGAGTTTTCAACCTAAAATCTAGGTTTTTCATGGTGGAAATTGGGGGTTTGGGTAGAATTAGGGATTTTTGCATAATTAGAATTTAGACCTCGAATTGAGGTCGGATTTCGAAATAAATTATATAATCGGGCTCGGTGGTGAATGGATTTTAGTCCGAACCTCGGGTTTTGACCAAGCAGGCCGGGGGTTGATTTTTGACTTTTTGGGGAATCTAAATTTATGCATTGTAATTAATTTCTTTAGCAATATTTGATATTATTGAGTCGTTTGTGGATATATACGAGTAGTTTGGAGGTGGATTCTAGAGGAAAAGCGGTAATTGAGCATTGAGTGGCCTTTGGAGCGAGGTAAGTGTCGTGGTTAACCTTGACTTGAGGGAATATGACTTGTTTGTCTATTTGCTACATGTTTAAATGTTGGGGAACAACGTATATGTGCGGTGACGAGTACTTATGCGTTGTAGTCGGGTTAAAGCATGCGGGTGGGGCTTGGTTTCTTGCAATTATAGCTTCCATTGTTCATGTTATATGTGTTTAGACTAGTATTGTTAAATTGATCATTCTTATCATGTTTACAGATCTCCTAGTGATAATTGAGTATTGATTCCGACGTTGAGGTTGATATTGTGGAACCAAATATTGAAGTAAGGCTTGTACTTGTTATTCTATCTCCCTGTTATTATTTGTTCATTGCATCATAGTAACGGAGAGTGTTAATGCACGAAGGGTGATGCCCTGCCATACTATGAGTGTTAATGCACGAAGGGTGATGTCGTGCCATGTTATGGGAGTTAATGCACGAAGGGTGATGTCGTTTCGTTTCTATTGATTTTATGGTGAGGTTGAGTGTAAAAGTACGAAGGGTGATACCGTGTATTTTTCTTTTACTGTGTTTACTTGTTCTTATTGGATCATAGTATATTGGTTGTTCAAATTACCATTCTGATGTAGTCTCTATCTCGTATTCCCCTCAGCATGTTCCCTCTCTCGATATTACCTGTCAAGTTTTTCCTTGTTGTTATTTGTACATAGACTGTTAATTTGCACAGGTTTGTTATGGTGGTGTCTTGTCATAGCCTCGTCACTACTTCGTTGAGGTTAGGCTCGACACTTACCAATACATGAGGTCGGTTGTACTGATACTGCACTCTGCATTTCCTGTGCAGATTTTGGTATTGGTCCAGTTGATCGAGAGGCGTAGTAGATCGGATTGGTTCATCGGAGACTCAAGGTAGATCTGTTTGCATTCGCAGACCTTGAAGTCCCCGTCTATCTTTTCAGTTTTTTATTGTTTCTTTAGTTCAAACAGTTGTATTTCTTTCAGACTTTTACTTGTAGTAAATCCTAGAAGTTTGTGAATTGTGACTCTAGATCCGGATGGTAGTAATTAATGAAGTTTTTATATTATTTTGCACTCGCTGTATTTCATTTTTGCTTATTTGCTGTTACTTACTGAATTGAATGAGGATTGACTTAATAATTCTCTAACGCCAGCTTGCCTAGCAGGTGGAATGTTAGGCTCCATCACGGTCCCGACGGCGTAAATTCTGGGTAGTGACAAATTGGTATCAGAGCACTAGGTTACATAGGTCTCACGAGTCACGAGCAAACTTAGTAGATTCTGGAGGATCGGTACAGAGACGTCTGTACTTATCTTCCGGAGGCTCTGGAGTTAGGAATAGTTTCACTTCTATTCTTCTCTGTCTTGCGATTTTATTCTATCATTGCTAATTGGACCCTTTTATTATGTTCTCTCGCAGATGGCGAGAACGCATACCGCATCTTCAGTTGAGTAGCATCCAAAACCCCAGTGGCAGCTCCTACGAGAGGCAGAGGCCGAGGTAGGGGTAGAGCTCAGCCTAGAGCTCGAGCAGCAGCACCAGCGGTGGAGCCTCAGGTAGAGTTTGATGAGGAGGTTCCAGCCCAGGATGTGCTTGTCGGACCAGCTTAGGTCCCGGAGGTGTTCATCGCCACCCTAGTGCTTCAGGATGCTTTGGTCCGTTTGGTGGGCCTTATTGGGAGTGTGGCCCAGGCCGGTACCTTTCATATGGCACCAGCCATCTCTTAGGCTGGGGAAGGAGCACAGAATCCCGCTACTCACACTTCGGAGCAGATGGCTCCCCAGTATCAAACTCTAGTAGCCCCACCAGTTGGGATAGTTCATCCGGCTGTTGCTGCACAGGCCAGCGATCTGTCGGCTATGTCTTCTAAGGCTTTATGGAGATTGGACAGGTTTACCATGCTTTTTCTAGTTCACTTCAGTGGTTCTTCTTCAGAGGATCCCCAGGGGTATCTTGGTAGTTGTCATGAGGTGCTACAGAACATGGGTATAGTGCAGACCAATGAGGTCGATTTTGGTGCATTTCAGATGAATGGGTCCGCCAAGAAATAGTGGAGAGATTATTTGTTGACTAGACCAGTTGGATCACCTGATCTTACTGGGGACCAGTTCTCTCAGCTCTTTCTAGAGAAGTTTCTCCCTATCACACTGAGAGAGGAGCAACGTCGTCAGTTCGAGCGTCTCCAGCAGGGGAATATGGATGTTACCTAGTATGAGACCCATTTTGTGGATTTGACCCGTCATGCTCTTCTTCTGCTTCCTACCGAGAGAGAGAGAGAGAGAGAGAGAGAGAGAGAGAGAGAGAGAGAGAGAGAGATAGATAGATGGTGAGGAGGTTTATTGACGGACTTGATCAGCCTATCAGATTGCAGATGGCTAAGGAGACTGGGTTGAGATTTCTTTTCAGGCGGCTGCCAATGTCGCCAGGAGAGTCGAGATGATTTTTGATCAGGGAGGTCAGGGGTCTGACAAGAGACCACGTCATTCCGGTGGGTTCAACGGTGCCTCATCTACAAGAATGGGTAATTTTGGTAGAGGTCATCCTCCTAGGCCATTTCATTAAGCACGTAAGGCATCTTACAGTGCTTCAGGGAGTTGTGGTCCTTATGTGCCTCATTCTGGACAGCCAGCCTATAGTGCACCACCAGATCCTATCAGTGCACTTCCAATTCAGAGTTATTATCGCAGTTATCCAGCCCGTTCAGGTCAGTCTCAGTTTCTGCAACCACAACACCAGGATAGATGTTTCGAGTATGGTGGTTGTAGGCATATCAGGAGGACCTGTCTGAGAATATTGAGCATCACGCTACAGTATTAGGGTTCTCGTGCCATGGTCCTGGCATCAGTTGCTGCACCGCCTGCTCAGCCAACTAGAGGCAGGGGTCAGGCAGGCAGAGGCAGAGGCCAGACTGTTAGAGGTGGAGGTCAGGCCATTAGAGGTAGAGGCCAGCCAGCTAGAGGTCGTCCCAAGGACGTGGTTCAGAGTGGTGGGGCTCAGCCCCGATGTTATGCTTTTCCAGCTAGGCTTAAGGCTGAGTCATCAGATGCTGTTGTCACAGGTACTGTTTCAGTTTGCAGTAGAGATGCTTCAGTTCTATTTGACCCGGGTTCTACTTATTCATACATGTCATCCTATTTTGCTTCATATTTGGTTATGCCTCGTGATTCTTTGAGTGCTCCTGTGTATGTGTCCACAACTGTGGGAGATGCTATTGTGGTAGATCGTGTTTATCGTTCGTGTGTGGTTACCATTGGGAGTCTTGATATGGTTTATTTTGATGTCATTTTAGGTATGGATTGGTTGTCACCTTATCACGCTATATTGGATTGTCATGCTAAGATAGTGACCTTAGCCTTGCAGGGGTTGCCTCTATTAGAGTGGAGGGGGACTCCTGGCCATTCTACTAGCAGGGTTATCTCTAATATGAAGGCTCGGCGTATGGTCGAGAAAGGGTGTCTAGCTTATTTGGCTTATGTTCACGATTCTAGTGCGGAGGTTCCTTCCATGGATTCCGTACCAATTGTTCGTGAGTTTCCAGAGGTGTTTCTTGCAGACCTGCCGGGGATGCCACCCGACAGGGATATTGATATCTGTATTGATTTGGGTCCTAGCACTCAGCCCATCTCTATTCTGCCATACCATATGGCCCTGCCAGAGTTGAAATAATTGAAGGAACAATTCCAAGTTTTTCTTGATAAGGGCTTCATTAGACCTAGTGTCTCGCCCTGGGGTAAACCTATGTTGTTTGTGAAGAAGAAGGATGGATCGATGAGGATGTGCATAGATTATCGGCAGTTGAACAACGTCACCATCAAGAACAAGTATCTATTGCCAAGAATTGATGACTTATTTGATTAGCTTCAGGGTGCCAAGGTGTTTTTGAAGATTGATTTGAGATCTAACTATCATCAATTGATGATTAGGGTATCCGATGTCCCTAAGACAACTTTTCGGACTCGGTAAGGGAATTATGAGTTTCAGTGATGTCCTTTGGGTTGATAAATGCCCCCGCAAATTTCATGGATTTGATGAACCGAGTGTTCAAGCCTTATTTGGACTCCGTTGTGATTGTTTTTATTGACGATATCTTGATCTAATCCCGCAGTCGAGAGGAGCATGGGCAACATCTTAGGATTGTACTTCAGACTCCAAGAGCCAACCAATTATATGCTAAATTTTGAAAGTGTGAGTTTTGGTTGGATTTAGTCTCTTTCTTAGGGCACATTATATCAGTAGAGGGCATTCAGGTAGATCCTAAGAAGATTGAGGCAGTTCAAAACTGGCCCAGACCCACTTCAGCTACGGAGATTGGGAGTTTCTTGGGTTTGACGGGCTATTACTGTCGATTTGTGGAGGTGTTTTTATCTATAGTAGCCCCATTGACCAGGTTATCCCAGAAGGGTTCCCCATTCAGATGGTTAGACGAGTGTGAGATAAGCTTTTTTAAGCTCAAGACTACTTTGACTACAATGCCAGTATTGGTATTGCCCACAGGTTCAGGATCTTATACGGTATATTATGATGCATCCCATATTGGGCTCGGTGCGGTATTGATGCAGGAGGGTAGGGTGATTGCATATGCGTCGCGGAAATTGAAGGTTCATGAGAAAAATTACCATGTCCATGACTTAGAGTTGGAAGCCATTGTTCATGCGTTGACGACGTGGAGGCACTATCTTTATGGTGTGTCGTGTGAGATTTTCACGGATCATCGGAGTCTTCAGTATTTGTTCAAGCAAAAGGATCTCAATTTGAGGCAGATGAGGTGGTTGGAGCTATTAAAAGACTATGATATCACTATTATGTACCACTTCGGGAAGGCCAATGTGGTGGCCGATGCCTTGAGTAGAAAGGCAGCGAGTATGGGCAGCCTTGCATTCATTCCAGTCAGTGAGAGGCTGCTTGCATCAGATATTCAAACTTTACCCAACCAGTTTGTGAGGTTGGATATTTCAGAGCCCACCAGTGTTCTAGTTTGTACAGTCGCTCGGTCTTCTTTGTTTGAGCGCATCAGAGATCAGTAATATGACAACCCTCATTTGTTGGTCCTTAGGGACACAGTGTTTCATGGTGGTGCCAAGTAGGTTACTGTTGGAGATGATAGAGTTTTGAGGATGTAGCGTCGTTTTTGTGTGCCTAATGTGGATGGACATCCTGAGTTGATTCTTAAGGAGGCCCACAATTCCCGGTATACTATTCATCTGGGTGCCGCCATGATGTATCATGACTTGCGGTATCATTATTGGTGGAGGAGGATGAAGAAGGATATAGTTACTTATGTAGCTCGGTGTCTAAATTGTCAGCAAGTAAAGTATGAGCATCAGAGACCCGGTGGTTTGCTATAGCAGATAGATATTCCTGAGTAGAAGTGGGAGCGTATTACTATGGACTTCATAGTTAGACTCCCACGGACTCAGAGGAAGTTCTATGCCATTTGGGTCATTGTGGACAGTGTCGTTTGGGTCATTGTGGACAGGCTGACTAAGTCAGTGCATTTCATTCATGTGGTAGTTACCTATTCTTCGGAGCGATTGGCAAAGATTTACATCTATGAGATCGTCCGTCTTCACGGTGTGCCCGTGTCTATCATTTCTGATTGAGGTACGCAGTTCACCTCACACTTTTGGAGGGCAGTACAGTGTGAGTTGGGCACACGGGTTGAGTTGAGCATAGTGTTTCATCCTCAAACGGACGGATAGTCCGAGCGCATTATTCAGATCTTGAAGGATATACTTCGCGCATGTGTTATAGACTTCGGAGGATTGTGGGATCAATTCTTGCCCCTTTCAGAGTTTGCCTAAAGAAACAACTACCAGTCGAGCATTTAGATGGCTTTCTATGAGGCATTATATGGTAGGCGGTGTCGGTCGCCAGTTGGGTGGTTCGAGCCGGAAGAGGCTCGGTTGTTGGGTACAGACCTAGTACAGGATGCCTTGGATAAGGTTAAGATTATTCAGGATCGACTTCGCATAACTCAGTCCAGGCAGAAGAGTTATGCTGACCGCAGATTTCGTGATGTTGATGGTCGGGGAAAGAGTGTTGCTCCGAGTATCACCCATGAAGGGTGTAATGAGGTTCGGAAAGAAGGGCAAGTTGAGCCCTAGGTATATCGAACCTTTTGAGATTCTGGATAGAGTGGGAGAGGTGGCTTACAGGCTTGCGTTTCCACCGGGGTTATCAACAATTCCTCCGGTGTTCCACGTGTCCATGCTTCGGCAGTATCACGGTGATCCGTCCCACGTGCTAGATTTCAGATCTGTCCAGTTGGACAAGGATTTGACCTATAAGGAGGAGTCGGTGGCAATTCTAGCCCGTCAAGTTCGTCAGTTGAGATCGAAGAGTTATCCTTCAGTTCAAGTGCAGTAGAGAGGTCAGCCCGTCGAAGCAGCTACTTGGTAGTCCGACCTTTTCACCAGCCCAGTTATTTTAGAGGTGGAGAATGTAATGACCCGATAGATCATTTGATATCTTAGAACCTAATCTGTGTTTTGAGGTCTCAAAAACCTCATTTTAGCCTTCCTCGATTTGCGTGGATAGTCCGGGTATTCTTCCGAAAGGCTTATATGTTACAAATTGATAAAAATAAGATTGTTTGCCTTAGAAATTAATTTAAGTTGACTTCGGTCAACAATTTGAGAAAATGGACCCGGATCCATGTTTTGACGGTTCGGGTGGGTCCGTATTGTAATTTGGGACCTGGGCGTATGCTCGGAATCGAATCCGGTGGTCCTTAGCTCGAGTTATTGATTTTTGTTGAAAATTTAAAGTTTGAAAGATTTATGATATTTAAGAATCGACTGATGTTTGGATTTATTCACACTGGGTCCGTATATTGGTTCTGCAGCCCGGTACAGGTCCACTATAATATTTATGACTTGTCTGTCGAATTTGGTAAGAAATGGAGTTGATCTGACGTGATTCAGACATTTAGTTGTGAAAATAGAAGTTTTAAAGTCTTCTTGAAAATTTCCTTTGATTTGGTGTCCGATTCGTATTTCTAGGCGTTATTTTAGTATTTTTATCGCGCGAGCGAGTTCGTATGATATTTTAGGACTTGTGTGCATGTTTGGTTTGGAGCCCCGAGGGCTCGGGTGAGTTTCGGATAAGCTACAGGGTGAATTGGACTTAGAAAAATCTGGTGTTTTGCTGCAGCTGGTGTTCTAGTGCGTTGTGCTTCGCGATCGCGAAGCCATTATCGCGATTGCGAAGGGGATCCTAGTTGGGGGAGGATTTTTCACTACACAAACATGAGACCATGGTTGCGAACGCGGAGTATTGGGGGCTTGCTCTACGCGAACGCCACCCGTCATACATGAACGCGTAGCTTTAGCTAGGCTGGGTAGGGGCATCAGGTGACTCTATGCGAACGCGAGCCCTGTCATGCAAATGCGAAGGTGAGGTGGACTATACCTTCGCGAACACATGGTGTCTCCCACGATCACGTAAGCCACTAGGGCTCTGCTCTTCGCGAACGCGATGAACACTGACGCCTAGTGATAAAACAGTCCCAATTACGGGATTCTTGCCATTCTTTCAAAATTTTCTAAACTAAAATACCTAAAGGTGATTCTTCCAATAGACTTTCATCCCAATTCGTTGGTAAGTGATTCTAACCTACTTTTTGCAATTACCCATTACATTTCATGAGTTTTCAACCTATAATCTAGGTTTTTCATGGTGGATATTGGGGGTTTGGATAGAATTAGGGATTTTTGCATAATTGGAATTTAGACCTCGAATTGAGGTCAGATTTAGAAATAAATTATATAATCGGGCTTGAGGGTGAATGGATTTTAGTCCGAATCTCGGGTTTTGACCAAGCGGGTCCCGGGATCGATTTTTGAATTTTTGGGGGAAAGTTTGGGGAATCTAAATTTATGCATTGTAATTGATTTTTTTAGCAATATTTGATATTATTGAGTCGTTTGTGGATAGATACGAGTGGTTTGGAGGTGGATTCTAGAGGAAAAGAGGTAATTGAGCATTGAGTGGCCTTTGGAGCGAGGTAAGTGTCGTGGTTAACCTTGACTTGAGGGAATAGGACTTGTTTGTCTATTTTGCTACATGTTTAAATGTTGGGGAACAACGTATATGTGAGGTGACAAGTACTTATGCATTGTAGTCAGGTTAAAGCATGCGGGTAGGGCTTGGTTTCTTGCAATTATAGCTTTCTTTGTTCATGTTATCCGTGTTTAGACTAGTATTGTTAAATTGATCGTTCTTATCATGTTTATGAATCTCCTGGTGATAATTGAGTATTGATTCCGAAGTTGAGGTTGATATTGTGGAACCAAATGTTGAAGTAAGGCTTGTACTTGTTATTCTATCTCCCTGTTGTTATTTGTTCATTGCATTATGGTAAGGGAGAGAGTTAACGCACGAAGGGTGATGTCGTGCCATATTGTGAGTGTTAGTGCACTAAGGATGATGACGTGTCATGTTATGAGAGTTAATTCATGAAGGGTGATGTTGTGCCGTTTCTATTGTTGTTTTGGTGAGGTTGAGAGTAAAAGCACGAAGGATGATGCCGTGCATTTTTCCTTTACTGTGTTTACTTGTTCTTATTGGATCATAGTATATTGGTTGTTCAAATTACCATTCTGATGTAGTCTCTATCACTTATTCCCCTCAGCATGTTCCCTCTCCCGATATTACCTGTCAAGTTTTTCCTTGCTGTTATTTGTACATATATTTTTAAATTGCACAGGTTTGTTATGTACTTGTCTTGTCATAACCTCATCACTACTTCGTTGAGGTTAGGCTCGACACTTACCGGTACATGGGGTCGGTTGTATTGATACTGCACTCTGCACTTCCTGTGCAGATTTTATTATTGGTCTCTGCTGATCGAAAGGCGTAGTAGCTCGGACTAGTTCATCATAGACTCAAGGTAAATCTGTTGGCGTTCGCAGACCTTGAAGTCCCCGTCCATCTTTTCAAAAAAAAATTCAGTTTCTTTCGTTCAAACAGTTATATTTCTTTCAGACTTTTACTTGTAGTAAATCCTAGACGTTCGTGAATTGTGACTCCAGATCTGGGTGGTAGTATTTAATGAAGTTTTTATATTATTCCGCACTTGCTGTATTTCATTTTAGCTTATTTGCTATTATTTACTGAATTGAATAAGGATTGGCAAGTGAAATGTTAGGCGTCATCACGCTCCCGATGGTGGAAATTTCGGATCGTGACAACAAGTAATATCAAATACATCGTGTAGCTCATCGAAGCAACACAACAAATCACGTAAGGTGTATGAAATACACAAAGAAAAGCACACCATCATACGAAAATTACCAAGACAATGTCCACAAGCCATCACACATCATCCCTGACACTGCCACATTTATCTCTCTGATTGCAACCCGTATCACTACGCCTTGACAATATCATTAGCCACCCGTATCATTCTGATAGCCACCCGTATCACTCCGTATAATAGCCACCCTTATCGCTCTGCCAGTACAATAAGGCAATAGCCACTCTATCACTCTGTACATTCAACGATAGTGAGATGCCACTCTTATGCCCCTCATAACAACAACGGTAAAATGCCACCCTTATACTCCCATAACAACAACCAACCACACAACGATTCACAAGTGCTAACATCACAACAACATGACATATCAACTCGTATCACAAGTGCCCATAGGCCACAACCTTTCCAAAGATCCAACAATATCAATATTTCCACAACAAATAGCCTACGACTCAACACAATGTGTATAGAATCTCAATAACAACAAAATGAACGGGAAAGTAACTTAACAAGGAACAACACCCCCTTTAAACACAACTTTAATTAAAATAGATTAATGACTTTCGATAACCTCAATCCCAATTAATTGTTTAAGGATAAACTCGATAGTGAAAGTATTTCTATGAAATGGAAAACTTCGAATTGTAGTGTATGAATAGGCTAACAATGAAATAGATGACACGAACTAGCACTACATCTAAATGCATGAAAATAACCCGGCAACAAAAGGATATCATGTAACAATAATTTCAACTAAGAGTAACTCCACAATAAAAGAAATCAACTAATGATAAAAGTGATAACAACTTCAAATAAATCATATATAATAGCAAACTCGACAAGTAAATAATGTAACATGTAACGACAACTTCAAATAAAGCATGTGATAGTAGACATGTCGAATAAAAGATATAACATGTGCTAATAATTCCAAATAAGTATATGAAAGAAGCCTAAGAGTCTAAGCCGGTGAATTTTTTACATATAAGCCCGAGTACATACTCGTCACCTCGCGTACACGGTTTTAACATAACACAAATAGCACAAACGATTCAAATCCTAATGGGTAGTTCCCCACACAAAGTTAGGCAAGACACTTAACTCAAAGAAGCTAAACTGGTACTCTAAAATGATCTTCTCGTGTGAAACAACCTCCGGACGGCTCAAATCTAGCCAAAATAACTTAATATCATAAATAAAAACATATGATATGATTCCGGATAATAGAGTTTTGATCTTTAATGAAAACTAAAAAGTCAACCCAAAAAGTCAACCTCGGGCCCGCACCTCGAAACTTGACAAAATTCACAAAATTCAAACACCCATTCTGATACGAGTCCAACCATACCAAAATAATCCAATTCCAACATCAAATCCTCATTTTGCATTTTTGAAAGTTTATACAAAAAATCTCATTTTCTCCCATTCAAAGCACTAATTTAATGTTAGAAACATAGATGAAATCACGAAATATAATCAAATTCGGATAAAGAACACTTACCCCAATCCAAAGTGTGAAAATCTCCTTCAAAATCGCCCAAATCCAAGCTTCATAGCTCAAAACCTTCGAAATAGTGTACTTTAAACACTGCTCCAAAGGTACCCTTCGCGATAGCACCAACCTTGCGATCACGATTCAAAACTTTTCTAGCAAAAAATTTACCCTTCGTGATTGCCGCCATTTCCCCACGATCGCGATAAACAAAATCCCATCACCATTCCCAAACTCTTCTCAGACATTCTGTAGTGTAACAGCCATAACCTTTTGTACAAAACTCCAAATGACAAACGGTTTGATTTTCTGAAACTAGAGTCAAAGAACTAACTTTCATTTTTGGATCAACTCCAAATTTCTTATAGATTGCAAGATATAAGCTTCCAAAATCGGGTCAGTGAAAACAGAATTTCCTCTATACAATCACGAAAAGGCTTCTGCGATTGCGATTCACAATGCTCAAAAAACAAATTTGATCTTCGCGAATGCGACCCACAGTCCGTGATCACGATGCATAAACCTCTGGCCACAAACCAGCAATTAAAAATGGCCTATAAATTATCCGAAACCGCCCCGAAAATCACCTGATCCCCTCGAGGTCCCGTCCGAGCATACCTACAAGTTCTGTAACATAACGCGAAACCTGCTCGAAGCCTCAAATCACATCAAACAACATCAAAACTATGAATCACACCTCAAACCGAACTTAATGAACTTATGAACTTTCAACTTCTACAACGCACACTGAATCATATCAAATAAACCCGGAATAACCTAAAATTTTGCATACAAGTGCCAGTTGATATAACAGAGCTATTCCAACTCTCGGAATCACAATCTGATCCCGATATTCACAACGTCAACTCCCGGTCAATTTTCTCAACCTTCCTAGCCTTCAACATTCTAATTTTCTTCAAAATGCATCTAATCAACCTACGAACTTACAAATCCAAATCCGGGAATACGCCTAAGTCCAAAATCACCATACGAAACTATTGTAATCATCAAAATACCATTCCGCAGTCGTCTACACAAAAGTCAAACTCCAGTCAATTTTTACTACTTAAACTTCTAAGACAAGAATCATCCTTCCAAATCAATCTTGAATCTTCCGAAAACCGAACTAGACCACACACGCCAGTCATAATATATAACACGAAGCTACTAGAGACCTTAAGCCACCGAACGGGACGCTAATTCTCAAAATAACCGGTCGGGTCATTACATTCTCCCTTGTTAAACAAACGTTTATCCTCGAACGTGCCAAGAACCATTGCGAAGTAATCAAATCACTGAATGTACTCACCATACATATACTCGTTGGTGATCCCATGTCACCCCCAATCCACATAGGCCCGACAACACCATCTCAACTAAACATTATTCCTTTTACCCATACCAATAAGTCGTAGAACCAAGTTGTTCACCATCTGAATCTTCCCAAAGACCCGATTCCCACATAAACACAATGTATCAACCTCAACCAGCTATCACAGCTCATGTATACCCCCACAAGGTATGACCACCCGACGTAATACATCGCCCATATGCCCATAACAATATCTCTGACCACCATAGCTGCCCATAAGTAAATCTAGCACCGGCAATTAACTTCATACCAACTAGAACCCTATAACAAACCCCCACAACGCTGACAACAATGAAAGAAACATTAAGATCCCATTCCCATTCCCATTCACTCAATTTAACAAGTCACATCTAATGCCACCTGGGCACACACCTCGTAAGCTAAAACCTAATAAGTACAACAGGAATATGACTGAATATGCAAAGAGAAATATATGAGAGAACTATCAAACAAGCCCGATAGGTACAACTCCCTATCAGTACCATAGTACGAATTAATTCTACAAGGGAGAATCAAAACATATGAATTAACCACAAGGATCTCATCCTAATATAACACAACCGCAGCACATAGCCAGATTCAAACATATCAAACCACATGAAAATGCGAGAATCCCATATTTAGCTTTGAATCACAAGTAGAATACATATCATACCAACCAAACCCTTCCACTAATTCAATTCCGCGAAATACAATCACAACATGTAATGAACACCCCATATCGGTAGAGCATCTAAATCACAAATCGTAACCAAACCATCCATAAATGACATCAAAACCTACTGTAATGAGTAACAGAAAGTCATTTCTAGTGTCATAGCTCTCAATAGTGAACAAAACAAAATGGTAGATGTGGGTTACCACTATAGAATATCCTAACAGGGGTAAACATATAAGCAGAGTAAAAAATCACAAAACTCATTCATATGTGAAGCAAGATAGGAGGACTCACCCCAATACACAGAACCGAATCTAAATAAGAATGATTCACCTCTATAACAAATCGAAACCATGCTTGTAACGACACCATCTAGTGCAACGGTCTAAGCACTACCATAGAAAGCATATCAACGTGCCTGGCTTCCCCTTCTAAGGCGCCCTCTAATCGCCTGTCTTCCTCCCCTAACTGACTATGCAGGTAGAGTAGGAACTGGAATGGAACACGTAGCCTGGGTGCTCTGATGAAATCCTCCCCTCCCAATTCTAGGACAATATCTCATGATGTGCCTATTATCACTACACTCATAACAACTTCTTTGCGGGCGTGTCTGCTCCTACTGGGTCTATGCCGGATAACGTGAGTAACCGATGTAGGAACCCCGTGCCGGTGGTGCACTAAAAGAACTAACTGGAGCACTACGAGTAGTCTGGAGTGCGGACTGGACTGCCCGACTGCCCAAGCCTCCGCCATGATGGGCCATAGCTGTAGAATCCACTGAACCCTCCAGTACCTCAAGATATCTTGGTCTCCTTATCCTCCCTTTCCTCACTCTGAATATGCTCTAACTTCCTAGAAATCTCCACCACATGCTGAAATGGAGTATCAGTCTGCAACTCCCGAGCCATGCTGAATTTAAGATCATAACTGAGTCCCTCAATGAATCTATGGATTCGCTATCTGACTGTAGGAACCAAAATAAGTGCATGATGGGAAAACTCACTAAGCCTAATGGCATATTCTGACACCGTCATGGTGCCCTGACGCAGCTGCTCAAACTTTGTAAGCCACGCATCCTGGAGGGTCTGGGAACAAACTCCCTCAAAAATATCTATGAAAACTGAGCCCAAGTGGGTGTGGCTGGTCTACCCTTCTCATAAACCTGCCACCACTGATACGCTGCTCCCGAAAGCTGAAATATAGTAAAAGTAACTCCGGTCACCTTTACAATACCCATGGTGCGGAGAATACAGTGATATTTCTCTAGAAATCCCTGTGCATCCCCGATAGATGTACCACTGAAAGTAGGTGGACTATACCTCTTGAACCTCTCAAGCCTCTTCTACTCCTCCTCTAATGCCCCTGGCTTGACCTCAAGCTGAATCAGAATAACAAGTTGTAAAGACACCACACCCAGAACCTGACCAATATGAGCCCGCTCCTCTGGAGTATGGGCGGTGTGAGTCTGAGCTCCTCTCCCAATCTACGGAGTAGTTGGTGCAACGGAGATCAATCCCGCCTGAGCCAATGTACCAAACATGCTCAAGAACTGCGCTAAATTCTCCTGAAGTACGGGAATAACAACAGGCGCCTCCGGTGTCTATCCCCCGATCAGAGCTACTAGCGGCTCCTCAATTACTGTTACGACAGGTTCTCTAGCTATGGCGCGTGCCTCTCCATTGTCTCTACCTCGGCCCCAGCCTCTCACGGCTCTAGTAGGGGCGTGAGTGACTACTCAGATGCTTTGGTAGCATGTGTCCTCACCATCTATGAGAGAATGGAGATACAAAGGCTCAAACTTCGAAATCAACAAATCAACACGATAGGAATGAAAGAAGTGGAATTTTCCTTATAGTTCTGTAGCCTCTCGAAGATACGTACAGACGTCTCCGTACCGATCCGTGAGAATCTATTAAACTAGCTCGTGAAATGGAAAATATATGAACGTAGAGCACTTATACCAACTTGTCAAGACCCAAAAACCCACTATAGGTGTCGTGATGGGACCTAGTCTCTAAGACTAGATAAGCCGATTACTAACAACGAATAGGCAATTTTTTAACAATGATAATTTAAAACAGAGTCTAATATGAATACCTAAACAAAAGCTTAATAATCCTACACGGTAATAATTATAACAACCTCCCAAGATTTGGTAATACAGAGTCACGAACTCTAGCTAAGTACATGGAAAGATATCAAAGATCAAAATTGAATAATATTCAAATAACAGGCTGACAGTACAATGAAAGCAAAGAACTCCAAGGGGCTGCGACGACCAAGCAGCTCTACAAAGAATCCTCACGACCAATATGCTAACTCTGCCCGAATTCGATATCTCCAATACCTGGCCCTGCATAAAAATGTGCAGAAGTGTAGTATGAGTAACAATACAACCGGTACCTAGTAAGTATCAAAACTAACCTCGGTGGAGTATTGACGAGGTACAAGTCAAGACACTCACTAGACAAAATAACATGTGTAGTATAGAAGTATAAAGAAAATAATGAAAGCAGAAATCAGTAAACGACAACAAGAATTAACAAGTGATATAAACAATAAATCAATAAGAACATCGTGAAGTATCGTTAAAACCAAATAAGGAACACAAAGGGAAACCAATTAATCAAGCCGTTCTAATACAAGTTTCACAACGAAATCACTTTGTGATACCTCATCTCATAATCATAAGTCACGAGTGTCAACCTACCATCGTATGCTCACGACACCTTGTGCCCACATTTCAAATTACAACCGCACGGACAACTCACGTGCCAATTATTTAATCCGCCCAGCATGATCATGGGTTCACATTCACAATCCACCCGGCGTGGTCATAGGCTCACAATCACAATCTACCCAGAGTAGTCACAGGCTCATAATCACATTCCGCCCTGTGTGGTCACAAGCTCAAAATCAACATGAAAATTGATAATACAAGAACACATGTGCATGATTAATAAATGTTAAACTTCATACTCTTGATCTAGTATAAGTGTCATGCTATGGTGTATACTTGTACGAGTATACTACTATATCCCAAGTCAATATGTAATATCAAAGATATCGAGTAGCTCATCGAAGCAACATAACAAATCACGTAAGGTGTATGACATACACAAAGAAAAGCTTACCATCACACAAAAATCACCAACACAATGTCCCTATACCATCACACATCATCACTGACATTGCCACCCTTATCTCTCTGATAGCCACCCGTATCACTCCGCCCTGACAATATCATTAGCCACTTGTATCACTCCGATAGCCACCCATATCACTCCGTATAATAACCACCCTTATCGATCCGCCCGCACAATAACACAATAGCCACCCGTATCACTCCGTATAATGAGATGCCGCCCTTATGACCCGCATAACAACAACGGTGAAATGCCACCCCTATACTCCGCATAACAACAACCAGCAACACAACAATTCACATATACTGACATCACAACAACATGACATATCAACTCATATCACAAGTGCCCATAGGCCACAACTTTTCAAATATCCAACAATATCGATATTTCCACAACAAATAGCCCACGGCTCTACACAATGTGTATGAATCTCAATAACAACAAAATGAACGGGAAAGTAACTCAACAAGGAACAACACCCCCTTTTAACACAACTTCAATTACAATAAATTAATGACTTTCGATAACCTCAATCTTAATTAATTGTTTAAGGATAAACTCAATAGTGAAAGTATTTCTATGAAATGACAAACTTCGGATTCTACTGTATGAATAGGCTAACAATGAAAGAGATGGCACGAACCAACACTACGTCTAAATGCATGAGAATAACCTGACAACAAAAGGATATCATGTAACAACAATTTCAACTAAGAGTAACTCCATAATAAAAGAAATCACATAATGATAAAAGTGATAACAACTTCAAATAAAGCATATAACAGTAAACTCGACAAGTAAAGAATGTGACATGCAAGGACAACTTCAAATAAAGCATGTGATAGTAGACATGACGAATAAAAGATATAACATGTGCTAATAATTCCAAATATGTACATAAAAGAAGCCTAAGAGTCTAAGGAAGTCAATTTTTCACATTTAGGCCTAAGTACGTACTCGTCTTCTCACATGACACAAATAGCATAAAAGACTCAAATCCTAAGGGGTAGTTCCCCTACACAAAGTAAGGCCAGATACTTATCTCAAAGAAGCTAAACCAATACTCTAAAATGACCTTCTCGTGTGAAAGAAACTCCAGACGGCTCAAATCTAGCCAAAATAACTTAATATCATAAATAAAAATCATAAAAAAATTTATGATAATAAAGTTTCGATCTTTAATGAAAACTAAAAAGTCAACCCTGGACAAAATTCACAAATTTCGAACGCCTATTCCGATAAGAGTCCAACCATATCAAAATTATCTAATTTCGACATCAAATCGGCCATCAAATCCTCATTACCCTTCGCGATCACGGTCATTTCCCCGCGATCGCGATGAACAAATTCCTATTACCCTTCTTAAACTCTTCTCAGACAGTCTGTAGTGTAACAACCCTACCATTTTGTACAAAACTCCAAATGACAAACGATTTGATTTTCTGAAAACTAGACTCAAAGATCTAACTTTTGTTTCTAGATCATCTCCAAATTCCTTATAGATTGTAAGATATAATATTTCAATGTTGGGTCAGTGACAGAAGAATTTCCTCTAAGCGATCGCGATTCACAGTGCCCAAACAACAAATTTTCTCTTCGCAAACGCGACCCAAAGTCCGCGATCGCGATGCATACTCCGGTGGCCAAAAAACAACAATTGAAAATAGCATAGAAATGGTCCGAAACCACCCCGAAACGCACCCGAGCCCCTCGAGACCCCGTCCGAACATACCAACAACTTACTTAACATAGTGCGGACCTGGTCGAGGCCTTAAATCACATCAAAACTACAAATCGTACCTCAATTCGAACTTAATGAACTTATGAACTTTCAACTTCTACAACTCGCACTAAATCATATCAAATCAACCCGGAATAACCTCAAATTTTGCATGTAAGACCCAAATGACATAATGGAGCTATTCCAACTCCTGGAATCGCAATCCGAGCCTTATATTCACAGAGTCAACTCCCGATCAAATCTCTCAACCTTCCAAACCTTCAACTTATAATTTTTGCCAAAATGCATCAAATCAACCTACGAACCTCTAAATCCAAATTCGGGCATACGCCTAAGTCCAAAATTACCATAAATATCTATTGGAATCTTCAAAACACCATTTCAGAGTCGTCTACACATAAGTCAAACTCCTGTCAACTCTTATCGCTTAAGCTTCTAAGACAAGAATCATCCTTCCAAATCAATCCTGAATCATACAAAAACCAAACTCGACCACACACTCAAGTCATAATACATAACATGAAGCTTCTCGAGACCTTAAGCCACCGAATGGGATGCTAATTCCCAAAATGACCGATCAAGCCGCTATAGTTCTAATCTACTAGCCTCTCCGGAGTCAGAATAATCCTATGACTGCAGTCACTTGATATGTGCTTAGTGAGGGACTTTATGCAATGATGAGTGTATGTGTGTGTGATGATTCAGGGGGTTTGAGCCAGGCACCATGAGCGTGTTGAGAGTATAATTGTGGGTTATTTGTGCCAGACACTATATATGTGCTGATATTGTGTTTACTTGATGATTAAACTATGATATTATTGATTTTCCATGAATACTTGTCATGCAGGCATATATTTTCATATTTCTCATGCTATTTGTTATTTGATGTCTTTAAATTCAATGCCTTGACTGATATATTTGGAAAGCATGCTTATTCTTTTCTTAATATGATAGAGTTGAACCTAATATTCTTAAGATGCTTTTCCTTTTACTATTATTATGATGTTATTATTGATTGTTGGAAGTGAGTATTGAACCTTGTCAACCTCATCACAACTTTCCAACTGAGGTTAGACTTTGTAATGACTCGACCAGTCACTAAGCTTTAGCGTTCCATTCAGTGGTTTGAGACTTTAAGTAGCTTCATATTATGTATTATGACTTGCGTGTATGGTTGGTTTCTATTTTTGAGCAGTTCAGGATTGATTTTGGAAGAATGATTCTTGTCTTAGAAATTTTAAGTTGGAAGAATTGACCAAAGTTTGACTTTTGGGTAAACGGACTCGGAATCGAGTTATTATTATTTTGAGAGCATGCTTATTTTTCTCTTAATATGATAGAGTTGAACCTAATATTCTTGAGATACTTTTCCTTTCACTATTATTATGATGTTATTATTGATTGTTGGAAGTGAGTATTGAACCTTGTCAACCTCATCACAACTTTCCAACTGAGGTTAGACTTTGTAATGACTTGACCAGTCACTGAGCTTTAGCGTTCTATTCAGTGGTTTGAGACTTTAAGTAGCTTCATATTATGTATTATGACTTTCGTGTATGGTTGGTTTCTATTTTTGAGCAGTTCAGGATTGATTTGGAAGAATGATTCTCGTTTTAGAAGCTTTAAGTTGGAAGAATTGACCAAAGTTTGACTTTTGAGTAAACAGACTCGGAATCGAGTTATTATTATTCTGATAGGTTCATATGTTGATTTTGGAATTGTGCGTATGTATAGATTTGGTTTCGGAGGTTCCTAGAAGACTTTGACACTATTTATCGCAAGTTGGCAATTTGAAGAATTTAAGAGTTCATAAGTTTGACCAAGAGTTGACTTTGATGTTATTGGACTCCAATTAGTATTCTGAGACTTTGGATAGGCCTATATAGTTGAATTGAACTTGTGTGAAATGTTTGGAAGTAATCTGAAGTGTTCAAGTGTGATTCATACACTCTTTTAAAAGAGTGAAGATTTAATAACTTGGAGAAATTATATTCGGTTTGAGCCTCGACTCTTTATTGTAATGTTCCCGTAGGTGTTTTGAGGCTTTGGATATGTTTGGATAATGTATTTGTACGTTTTTGTATGATTGGATGGGGTCCCAAGGGGCTCGGGTGTATTTCAGATTATTGGTTCAGAAACTAGTTATGTTAAAGATTTAAAGTTTGACCATAGTCAATATCGGGTCAAAATGATCTCTTTTCAGTGTTTTGAGTACGCGAGCAGGTTCATAGCATGTTTTATGATTGATATGTATATATGGTTTGTGTCCGGGAGGTTCTGGATAAGTTTTGGGTGCTAAACAAAGATTTTCCAATTGCTAGTTTTTTCCCTTGTGTAAATAATTACGAAAATGCCATTGAAATTTTGCAAATTGATTTTCGAACTTAAAAATATCATATCTCCCTCGTTTTAAGGCCAAATGGGATGATTTAGAGACTATCTTGGGTGTAATATCACAAGGATCATGTTGGGCTTGTCATACGTGAGTTTCGGGATCATCTAGGACCTGATTCGAGTTGGGACAGTTGGTGCATTGTTTTTTCTTGTTTCATAATTTAGTTACTTTTTCTCACAAGGTTTTGGAGTTCGGTTTTGGAAGGGATTTTCATCTAGTACATTGGGTAAGTGATTCTAATCAAATTTCAATTGTCTTTCATGAATATACCTTAGATTGTAACATCAAATTAATGAGAATCAAAGAAGAAAATTGAGAAATTTTGTCAAATTTTTGAAAAATGAAGAATTGAGTTTTGAGAGTCGATTTGGACTCGGATTTGAAAACAAAATACATATATGGACTCTGAGGTTATGGGTGTTTGGAATTTGTGAGTTTGTCAAGTTCCGTGCAAGCCCGTAGTTGACTTTTTGGTTTTTATTAAAGATCGAAGCTGTATTATCCGGAATTATTTTCTATGGCTTTTATTTATGATATTAAGTTATTTTGGCTAAATTAGAGCCGTCCGTAGGTTGTTTCACATGGGAAGGGATTCTTAGAGTATTGATTTAGCTTCTTTGAGATATATATCTTGCCTAACTTTGTGGGGGGGGAGGAACTACCTCTTAAGATTTGAGTTTAATTGTACTATTTGAATTATGTGAAAGACGTGTATACGAGGTAACGAGTGTGTACACGAGATTATATATGAACAACTGACCGGTTTAGACTCTTAGGTCACTTATATGCATTTAATTGAAGTTACTATTATTTGTCCTATCTTTCGTTGTCGAGTTTATTCTTACATGCCTTAGCTAAAGTTGTTATTACATATTCTATTTTTCATTAGCCGAGGTTACTCTTATATGCATTTAGTGGTTGTTGTTTTTACATGCTATTTCAACCACTGTTGAGTTATTCTCATGCATTTATTTGATTTGAAGTTTGTATTTCATGGAAATACCTTCACTGTTGAGTTATTGAAGTTGTAGTTGTTGAAAGCTATTAACACGGTTGTGGTTGAAATTGTTGGTTGTTGGAATATCTTACCTTGTTGAGTTGTTTCACATTCATTTTGTTATTATTGAGATTCTTGTACACATTGTTATTGAGTCGTGGGCTATGTGTTGTGGTAACCTTGTTATTGTTGATTTGGTAATGTTGTGGCATATGGGCACGTGTGGTGCAAGTTGATTATTGTGTTGTGGTATTGATGCGCATGCGGCGGTATAAGGATATGGATGGTCATGTGCATGTGGCGACATAAGGTGGGATTTATGTTTGTGTTGATAGTAATTGATGTCACGCGGCGACATAGGGAGGCTAAAGTGCACGTAGCTATTTCAGGATAAATGTTTTCAAAAAAATCTAAATGTAAGGCTTATGCGGTGCTATAAGGAATGGTTGAGATTTTGAATTTTGAAATGTGGATATGAGTCGTGGTACCTTGGTGTGATTTGTTGTAGATTCTATATTGAAAGGCTTGTTGATTTGAATGGTTATTATTTTTCCTTAAATCATCTCACTTGTATTTTGATTGTATTTGATTATTTGTTGTTATTTTTGTGTGGGAACGATTGTGGCTTCTTATGTGAGTCATGCATTCTACGTGATTTGCTATGTTTATTTAATGTGCCAACTTGTGCCTCCGTGTTACTTGGTGAATTGAGTGTTAAGATGAATTTACTTGTGTGGAGTACTTATCCCATACTCTGTTGAATTTTTGGTAACATAACGGTTTGAAATAAGAGAATTATTAACATGCTTTATTTTGTGTGACTCTTAAGATAGAACTCGTTATCTCACTCGGTACTTTGCTATTTTTAAATTATTATCACACTTTACTTTAATTGGGTTCTCAAATATAACTCATTACCCTATTATAACACCTTACTTTAAAAAATTCTATATTTAATTTGTTAACTTATCTGATGTTTTTCTTAATTTAAAAATGCTATTTTACTTTACCTTATTGATTTCTCAACTAAACTCATTTGATACTCTATTTTATATAAATTGTACTTTACTTTACTTTATTTGTTTTCTAAAATAAACTCATTATTTCATTTGACGCCTTACTTTATTCAAGATTGTTATTATGTTTTATGGTATTTAAAAATACCTTTCAATCTTTTAAATTGATATTTGTCACGGTTACAATGTACATGATAGCACGAGGGCTTTGCCGTGCGAAGGTGATTGTTATTGTGGGAACGAGGTGCCATATGTGTAAGATTAAGAAATTGTGGTTCATGATTTGTGGTTTATGAGGTATGGTGCTTCGGGGTAATTCTGGTTGTAAATCCATGCGTTGGGAGCGATTTGATTATTTGAGTTGTCATCCATTTTTCCTTATTTGAGTTCATTCACATCTCATTGGTATACTAATTATGTTGCTTCTTTATTACTCGTTTACTACTTGCTTCCATTTATGTTTCTATTGTTTCATTGGTGGTTGTAAATCAATAATCTTTCCGCCGTTAGTCTTGCATTGATGTTCTTTCCATTGCTATTTATGTATATCTTGAACAAGTTTCTATGGTTAGTAGGTGTCTTGAACTGGCCTCGTCACTACTCTACCGAGGTTAGGCTTGATACTTATTGGTTATCGTTATGGTGTACTCATGCAATGCTTCTGCACTTTTTTGTGCAGATCCAGGTATTTTGGTCGTGTTGTTGAGCGTTGCATTTGCGCGGCTGGAGACTTCAAGGTATACCTTCTTGACGTTGGCAGACCTCGGAGTCACCATCTTACTTCATTATGCTATTGTTAAATTATAATTCAAAATAATATTGTATTTAGAAATTTTAGTGTGTTTCAGTAGTACTTATGACTCCGTACTACCGGTATTGGGTAATGTATAACTATTGGATACTTGCGGCTATGTATGTCATTTAATGGTTTATGATTAATGATTAAATAGTTCAATTCTGTTATTAAATCAGCATGTTTTAGGCTTACCTAGTCATAAAGACTAGATGCCATTATGACATCTTAAGGTGGTCGTGACAGAGTTGCTACTTATTGAGTACATGGGGTCAATTATACTCATATTACACTTTGTACTTTATGTGGATATCCAAGTGCTGCTGATAGAGGTGATTGCTAGAGAACCATTTCCTGACCTTGGATATTTCGAGGTAGCATTGCTGTCCCATTTCCAGGTCTAGAAGTCCCCTTTTTATATCATGTTGTTACTGTTTAGTCCTTCGGACAATATTGTATTTTTATTCAGACCATTGCATTTACTTATGCTATGGAGTTCAAGTACTTGGTAACAACAGATCTTGGGAAGGTTCTCATTTGTATTATTGTTTTCAACTTCAGTTATTTATGTTATTCCACTATTAAGACTATTATTACTGTTGTTAATGTCTATTTCGCATATTTTTGTCACGACCCAAAATACACCTAATCATGATGGCACCTAACCTCAATATACTAGTTAAATCAAATATAGAATAATATAACTCAAATGAAAGATCATTATTAACAAGGAATAAAAGTAGCTGAGTTTCATACAACATCTCAAGGAATGGTAGTACAAGTCATGAACAACTAAAATTTAGATATACAAAGATGGTATAAAGAATGAATACAACATATGTTCAAAAATACTTAAACAGAAGTACAAATCTTCAACAACGAAGAATAAGTGGTAGTTGTATTCGAAAAATAGGTACATCATCAATGCAACCTCCGTCATCCATAGTAGCTCAACTCTAAGATATGCACGCAAGGTGCAAAAGTGTAGTATGAGTACAACCAGCCCTATGTACTCAGTAAGTATCTTGACTAACCTCGGTGAAGTAGTAACGAGGTCACAGATCAAGGATACACACTATATATAACCTGTACAGCTCAAAAATATATACGTGTACCCAATAACAGTATCAAAGTCTAAACATAAAATACAGGTACCACCAAATAGTGCACATAGAGAGGATGTGCGCAAGTCTCTTAACAGTTCAACATATGAAGAAGATATGCATTTGATATCAGATAGCACATCAACAATTACATATAGAGAAGATATGTACATGTACTATCCCATTTTAACAACTCAGCATATGGAGAAAATATGCGTCTAACATCATCAAATTCTTAAGATTGCATAAGAGAAGATATGCGCAAAATATCAAATAATCCTTCCACAATTGTGTATAAAAAAGATATGCATGAAAACCAAGTAATCCTTCATCACTGGTATATAGAGAAGATATGCATGATTAAACAAGTCATGTTGTACAGATTGACATATAGAGAAGATATGTACTTTGAATCATTTCTTAAATCATGTGGTATATAGAGAAGATATGCTTAGAAAACATATATACATTTTGGAGCAAGCATATAGAGAAGATACGCAATAAGAGAATCATGTCTACACCCAATGATTTTGCATATGGAGAAGATACACAAAATTTCACCACTGGCTAGTTTCCATAATTTGCGTGTATGTCATCGGGGGGGGGGGGGGGGGGAATGAAAGGACAAACCTAGGGGGAAAAATCCTTATCCACACGTTGTACAGACAACTCACGTGCAACATCACCGCACAGATAAATCACGTGCCAAAATCTCAACAATCGCACGGACAACACACATCCTAATAATTGAGTTCATCACACAGAATCATATACAATAATACATTACGCCATCAACGAATATCAAACTCATGGCTTGACAAAATATCATGCTAAGGTGTATGCTTGTGCGAAGTGTACTATTACAACTAATATCAGGTGGATACACCATACAATAACAAATATTATGCTCAAATAGTGAATCAACTCCTACACATAATTTTTAGCATCATTCATGAAGCTCATATAGTCATACTTTCATGACCCCAAATTCCCACCATATGATATAGTGATGGCACCTAATCTCTAAGACTAGGTAAGCCTAATATCCATTGATAGCTTAACAAAAATAACAAACTGAGATAATAGAATAAACCGATAAAGGTCAGAATAACTCCATAACGGAACATCAGTACCAAAATCTTCAAAATCGGTGGAACTGAGTCATAATCTCTACAGAAATTCGCTAATAAAATATTATCTAATAATAGGATAAACAGTAGTAAAAGGAGTAACAGAAGGTGACTCAGAGTCCTGTGAGCGTCGAGCAGGTATACCTTGAAGTCTCCAGAAATAACTGAACAATTGCTGGCATCCGACACGAGCAGATGTACCTGGATCTGCAAAATAATATGTTGAAGCGTAGCATGAGTACACCATAACGGTACCCAATAAGTATCAAGTCTAACCTCGGTAGAGTAGTGACGAGGCCTAGTCAAGACACATACTAGGACAAGATAAACTGAACAGAGTATAGTACAAACGAATAACAGAAAATGAGGAAATGAATGATAACAAAGCAGTACAATAATGTAGACTAACAATAGAATTTAAGGCAATAAAGGCAACGACGAGTGAACACATGATAAGAATAACAATTAATCAAATACAGACAAATACAAGGGAGAGAAATAAAAAGGTAACAAAACTATTTAACCAACAAGCCTTTTTTTAACATAGAATGTGCAACAAGAATCACCATCGAGGTACCATGCCTCATATTTACATTTCATATTCTCAATCACAATATTTCCTTATATCGCCACATGATCCTTACATTTGGATGTTTTTGAAAATGTTTTTTGCCGAAATACCTACACGCGCTTTAGCCCCCTTGTCACACTGTGTGGCTTCAAGTAATTCCCTTACTAGCAACATGCGCATAAATATCACCTTATGTCGAATCATGCACATCAACCACTATCCTTATATTACTACTTGTGCATTAATATCACAACACAATAACAACTCGCATCGCACGTGCCTATACGCTACAACTTGCCAAAATCAACAATACCAATGTTACCACAACATATAGCCCAAAACTCAACCGTAATGTGAACAAGAATCTAAATGATAACAAAATAAATGAGAAATACACAGTTAGGAAAGATATCTTAATAATCAACAACTTCAATCTAAATATGTTAATAGATTTCACAACTTCAACTCTAATAACTCAATATGAAGGTATTCCCACGAAATGACAACTTCAAATATGAGTAATTCTAAAATAAAAGTGGTAACAAGACAATAAGAGAGGTAACAACTTCAACTAAAGCATAAAAGAGCAAACTTAACAAAAAAAAAAAAGAACAGGTACTAACAACGTCAAATAGAGCATGCGAGAGTAAATTTAACAATGGAAGATATAACATGTTTTGAAAATTTCAATTAAATGCATGAAAGAAGTCTAAAAGACTAAACCGGTCGAAATACCACATAAAAGCCCATGTACACACTCGTCACCTCGTGTGCATATCTTCCACATTATACAAATGACGCAATTGACCTAAATCCTAAGAGGTAGTTACCCCTCACAAAGCTAGACAAGACACTTACCTCAACTAGGCCAAATCAACCCTTAAAATAACTTTTCCCCTAAAATTCTCACGCCTCAAATCTAACAAAAATGACTCAATATTTATCAAACAATGCAAGAGAAACCAATTACGATAGATAAAGCTATGATTTTACAAAATTCCCCAAAAGTCAACCCCTGGCTCGCCCTGTCAAAACTCGGGTCCATGGGTAGATTCTGACTACCCATAACCCCATGAGTCTATATATCTATTTTGTTTTCAAACCGAGTCCAAATCGACTCTCAAAACCCAAATTTTCATTTTTCAAAAGTTAGACAAAAATTCCCAAAATTTCTCTTTGATTCTCATAAATTTGATGTTAAATATCATACATAATCATGAAATATAGATGGAAATTGTTTAAAACTACTTACCCAATGATTGTAGGTGAATATTCCCTTTCTAAGTCGCCTCCTACCGAGTTTAAGGTTCTAAAATGAGAGAAAATGAGATGAAATCCCGACTTTTCAACCTTTTTTCAGTCGTAGATGTCGCAATCGCGATATTGGATTTGAAATTGAGAAGAAAGTCTTGCAATCGTGGCTACTGACAAGCCCAGGAGATGTTGCAATTGCGACACAGGCTTCGCAAATGCGAAATCTGCATCTTCTCGCAAATGCGACCAAGTTATCACAAATGCGAACTAACCCACCTAAGCCTAGACTTAACAAATGTGAACCAGGTATCGCAATTGGATACATGAGTCCCCTCTATCATGTTTGCAATTGCGATGCTCATGCTTGCAATTGCGACAATTGTAGCACCAGCACACTAGCATCCTGTATTTGAGTCCAAACCTTTCCAAAACACGTCAGAAACTCACCCGCACCCTCGAGGCTCCAAACCAAATACCCTCACAAGTCTAAAAATATCATACGAACTCGTTTGCGCGATTAAAACACACAAATAAAAACTAAAGCTACGAAACATATATCAAAATGCATGAATTTCAAAGAAAAGTTCAAGAATCTCTAGAATTGCAACGACCCGTCCGAATCCTATCAAACTAACTCCAAGAGACACCAAACTTTACAGACATGTTCAAAATAGCAAAATGGACCTATTCCAAATCACAAAACAAAATTTCGAATCCGATATCCAAAAAGTGAACCTATAGTCAAAGTTGAAAAAACTTATAAACCTCAAATTGCCAACTTTCGGCAAAAAGAAGTCAAATCCTTTCGTCAAAAAGAAGTCAAATCCTTTTCAAGCAACCTGCACAATGGAGTAACAATTTTTGAAAAATCCTTAATAAAGCGTCTATAGAATCCCGTGTGTCCCAAGAAACTTCGGACAACCTTCACAGAAATAGGTGGAGGTAATTTTTCAACCGGCTCCACCTTCGCCTTATCAACTTCAATGCCACTCCTTGACACTTTATGACCCAACACGATGCCTTCTTGTACCATAAAATGGCACTTTTCCTAATTCAACACTAAATTTATTTCTTCACAACGAGCCAACACCTTGCTCAAATTCTTCAAATACTCGTCATAAGAAGACCCAAATACTGAAAAATCATCCATAAAGACTTCCATAAATCTTTTCACCATATCAGTGAAAATAGCCATCATGCACCTCTAAAAAGTGGCTGGTGCATTACAAAGACCAAACGGCATTCTCTTGAAGGCAAAAGTTTCATAAGGGCAAGTAAAGGTGGTCTTCTCCTGATCCTATGGACATATGAGAATCTGGTTGTACCCCGAATAACCATTAAGGAAGCAATAATATTCATGCCCCACCAATCTGTCCAACATTTGGTTAATGAATGGAAGTGGGAAGTGGTCATTGCAGGTTGCTTTGTTGAGCCTTCTATAATCAATACACACTCTCCACCCCGTCACGGTGTGAGTAGGAATTAGCTCATTTTTCTCATTCTCTACCACAGTCATCTCCCCCTTTTAGGCACACATTGCACTGAGCTTACCCAGTTGCTGTCAGAAATAGGAAAGATGATACCTGCATCGAGCCACTTAATTACTTCCTTCTTCACGACCTCTTTCATAATGGGCGGTGTCCATCTTCCAGAAAACTTTTATGCATGCAAAATGATGGACTGATTCCTTTGATGTCAACAATTATCCACCCAATAGTTTTTTTATGCTCGCGAAGTACTTTCAGCTTCTTCTTGTACATTGGTTAAGCTGGATGAGATAATCACTAGCAATGTCTCTGAGTTCCCCAAATAAGCATAGTACAGATGTGCTGGAAGGAGCTTAAGTTCTAGCTTTGGAGCTTCTTCAATAGATGGCTTAGGAGGGGTTAAAGTGACGTGCCTGTCTAACTCATCAAATCTCCCAAACCCATGGACATAACTGTAAGACATCTTAAGCACTTTCTCAATTTCTCCCATCATCTCATCTTCACTATTTTGTTCATCCCCAATCAAGGCTCTTTCAAGTGGATATATGGGGCTCATATAAGGCACCAATGAAGTCACATCACTTTCCACCATAAAAATCATGGATAGCTCTTCATGGTGGGCTGACAATCTGAGTATTTTATACACATTGAATACCTCTACTCGATCACTTACTCCCATCATCATCTTTCCTTCGCATACATCAATAATAGCTTGGATCGTGGCTAATAATGGATGCCCAAAATAAATGGGACTTCCTAATCAGGCACATAGTCCAAGATAATGAAATCAACAGGAAATATGAAAGACCCCACTTGAACTAACACATCTTCAATCACTCCTTTAGGATGAGCAAGGGAGCGATCAGCCAACTATAAAATTACCTTTGTTGGGCACAACTCACCCAACCCCAACTGCCGGAACACAGATAGAGGCATAAAATTGATGTTCGCTCCAATATCACACAAAGCTCGCCCGACTGCATGCTCACCAATCGAGATTTGGATAGTGAAACTACCCTGATCCTTCAATTTCTGAGGTAGATTGCTTTGAATTCTTGAGCTACATTCCTCATTGAGTGCCATAGTTTCAAACTCGGTCAACCTCCTTTTATTTTTCACTGTGTCCTTGATGTATTTTGTATTTTTGGGCACTTCTTGAAAGATGTCTACCAGTGGAATGTTGATTTGCAACTTCTTTAGAATATTAAGAAAAGTTTTATAAGCGGCATTATCCTTCACTTTCTGCAATCTCTGAGGAAACGGAGGTGGGGGTTGCTTAGCCACCGCCTCTTTAGTTGGCTTCTCTGACTCCTTTGATTTTTCTAATTCTGCCTCTATGGTGGCATGTTCCTCATAAAAGGTCACTTGCTTCCTTTTTTTTGATTGGACTTCTTCTAACTGTCTCACATTCCTCAATGACACAGCATTAATAGATTCTTTAAGATTAGCCTCAGTGTCACTTGGAAGAGCTCCAACTAGTCAAATACTCTGGGAATTGGCAAGTTATCCCATTTGTCGCTCCAAATTTCTCATCGCAGTTGCTTGGGCCTGCTAGTCAGCCATTAATTTCTTCATCATCACCTCAAGGTGACTCGTCAGGTTTGCAGGTTGTTCAGCCTGAGGTGATCTATATTGTTGTTGGGGCGCTTGTGTCCTGTACTGATTCTGAGCACCTTAGTTTCCACCCCAAGAGAAGTTTGGGTGGTTCCTCCAGTTAGGATTGTAAGTGTTCCCATACTGGTTTGTTTGCCTCCTATTTGCATTACCCACAAAATATATAGACTCTGGATTAACTAGGCATAGGTCTCTCGTGTGACCCTCTCCACATACTTCACAAAATATTTGAACATATTGCACTGGCTAGGCTTATTGCTTGTTAATAACCAAGGTCATCTGATTGACTTGGTTGGTCAATGTGGAAATTTGTGCTGATAATGCAGAGACGACGTCTAATTCGTGAACCCCTGCAGATTTTGCACTATGTGTCTGCCCATCTCTCCTTACCAATCAGGATTGCTTTTGGAGAATTTGTTCAATAATGCATATATCTAATCGAAGCTTTTCTCCAACACTTGACCTCCCACTGTAGCATTTACCCCAATCTTTGTCTCAGGATGTAGCCCTTTTATGAAAGTGTTAGCTAACACTTCATTTGTATGATTGTGATGAGAACAGTCTCTGAGCAGCCTCTTGAACCTTTCCCAAGCTGAGTATAAAGACTCCCCCAATTTCTGTTTGAAGGCGACTATCTCACTTCTTATCTTTGCAGTTTTGCCTGAAGGGAAGAACCTTGCCAAATATTTGCTCGCCAGATCATTCCATGATGTAATAGAATTAGTTGGTTCTGCCTTCAACCATCGCTTTGCTTCGCCTAACAGAGAGAGCAGGAACAGTGTGAGCCTTACATAGTGTGGAGTGACTCTATTAGTGATATAAGTATCACTAATCTCTAAGAATTTCAGGATGTGTTTTTGTGGATCCTCGTGTAGATGACCCATAAACTGCCCATTCTCATGTAGCAGTTGGTTCATGCTCTGTTTCAGCTCAAAGTGCCCAGTGATTCTAGGCTTCACAATGTTGGAGGTGACATTAGCAATGTTGGGCATCTCCACCTCCTGAACAACCATATGTTTCTCCTCTGCCATGTCCACATGAAATTGAAAAAGTGCTTGAAGATTATTTGTGTCCCTTGCTTCCCTCGACCTCCTGTGAAATGTTCTCTCGGGTTCGGGGTCAAAGCCTTGAAGTTTGTCCTGGCTTATGACCCTTCACATTCAATCAAGGTTCCTAAGAGTACAGCAACAATTAAGTAACGTTAGACTTGACGAAATAAACAATTAAAGCTAAAATTATAAAGTAGTCAATTTTAAAGTCCCCGGTAACGATGCCACAAAGTTGTTGCTCCCAAACGCACACGCAAGTATACGTAGTCGTACAAGTAATAAAATGATAAGTCAAGTGTCAAAACCACAGAGACTTGTATTAACTATCCACTAAATTCACCAAGATTGGTATTCAGTCAAGCCAATTCGAGTTCAGAAGTGGGATTATACTCGATAATAATTCTAACTCGTAACTAAATTATCAAGCAGCAAAAAGGTTGTTTCAGTAGAGACAAATATTCCAAGGTTGTGATCGATCCCCCCTACCCCACCCCACCCTAGAGTTAAGATCATGCTCTCTTCAGTTCTTCTCTAATCTAAACATGGCTTTCCCAAGCATAGCATATATAGTAAATAGAACCTAACTGTTAGCCAGACAATTAGGCAATTAATCACAAAATTGAAGAAACAACCATATATTGGTGAATTGTAATTAAGGTTAAGTCAACGTTAAACAATAATATTCATGGCTAAATCACAACCCCATAACTATGGATATTCGCCACTCATGGTAATATCAAACAATTTCATAAGTGTTGGATAATTGAAAATACTACAAAAAATGAAGAAACTTGAGATATCCTCGCTCTCCGATGTTTCTCGTGTGTATGTTTTCTTCAAAGTTGCATCTCTTTTCTAAAAATAGGCTTAGTCTTTCTTTTATACCTGTTGGGTAGGTCTAGGGCCGAAATAACCTTGTCTCGAGCAAAGTTGGAGAAATTCCCATCACCAGTGCCCAGGGCAGCGTGGGGCACTGGCCCTGGCCTCCTAAACATTCTGTAAACGGTACCACAGGTGGCATGGGGTGCTACCTATGGCGCTGGAATTCAACGTTTTCCCTTTTTCCTCCGATTTGGCTCTAATCTTCACACCTTTCGCCCTCTATTACCTCCGGATGATTCCTACACATAAAAACACCACGAATTAATATAAATCAATACCTTTTACATCCGAAATCCACGAAACACGAGTAAAACATGAGGCGATATACATTTAAATATATATACTTTAAGCTAAATATCATATTGTCCCTAGGTAGCTCAGGTAAATTACTTCATATGTTTCCCGATGCGACGTGAGCCCTAGTGACAATTTATTACATTAGATGTTTCATGTTATCAGTGGTAAATTATCGGTCAATATTAAGGTGAATTAGCAATAGATGGATAAAATTTATAAAGTATGATATGAGATTAGGATGTCATTCTTTAGATGAATAGTAATAAGGAAGCATTAAAGGACTTAGATTTATACATATAAGATAAGCAGCGAGAGAGTAACCTAGACTTGTGTAGCAGACCTCGGTAATAATAAACCAAAGTAGGTGTTATGGTATAGTATGACGTACTTAGATGTAGTAAATCCAAAAGTATAGATAACCGAGGCAATGAAACAAAAAATAATAATAGTCGTAAGTTCGACAAAGTATCGAGCTAGGAACTTAAGTACACCTATAGATGCCCAGAGGGAGAGCTTGTCATAGTTTTGTATATGTTAACAAAGTAAGGCCTAGATATTGGCTAAAAGTTGAAGAAAAAAAGGAGATAAGAGTCGCATAGGCGCACATACAAGGTCAGAGTCGAACAAGTGGCATGATAGAAGGTAGCAATAGTTACGCGATTGAAAGAATTTCGACCCCAAGTCATGGGATGAGGAAGAGGCCTAAAGGGAGAATGCCCTGGCTTTTGAATTTATTCACAGAACAATTACCTAGATGGCAAAGACAGTATTAAAGTATTCATAAAAGTTGTAGGTTATAATACTAATAAGCGCATCAGCCAACATTCGAGGACGAATGTTCCAAAGGGGGGAATGATGTTACATCCCATGTTTTTGTACATAAAAGTACATTATAAGTCAATTGATTTAAGTTCAAAAATGAGATAATCTTTGAAAGTACATAAATTAATTTAATCATATTAACCTGGAGGTTACAAATAATTAAGATCATAAATAACAAGTATCAAGAGGGTTGAAAGGCTTAGAAGCTAAACGAATTGAACAAAATAAGTTTTGTCGAAAGTCGACACGTTGGGAATGTTATAACATGTACTTTTGGGGTGAGACTAGGGTGATTAAAATGATAAGGAGGTTATGTTATGAGTTATTTTAGTCGTGTGTTACATTTTGAAGTCAAGCGAGTCGTGGAACAAGAGTTGGAAAAGGTCATCACAAGTTACATTCATAAATGTGCTGAACATTAGGTCAAATATAGAAGAGCGTTTCTCTCAATATAACGAGAATTACGGGATGATCCACATGTCAAATTGAATATCTATGAGTCTAGATTCCAATGCATTAAATTGTTCATCGACATGACATAGCAGTAGAAACATATTCACATTTTTACAAGGTTGCGCAAGCAGCTCCCTATGGGACCCACTTAGGCAATTGAGATATCTTGATATATATATATATATGTGATGCCGAAATCCAATTTTAACTCATTATCTTTCACTCTCTTCAGACCCTAGACACCTCAAAACTTTCTCTCAATGTTCTCTCATGATCCAAGACCCAAACCAAGGGCAAACAACACAAATCAAGTATCGGGAGTCCCGTGGCGCTAGTGATTTTCTTGTTCTTCTTGTGGTTGCAGATTTTGGTGTGATTCCAGCTCATGTGGGGTGTTATTTAAAGTGGTTTAAGTTCTGTAAAATACTCTCCCAAGTTTTACATATCAATCCTAGGTGATTTTAAGTCTTCCAAAGTGATAGTGGCGAGAAACCTGAATTGATTGCTAGTTCTGCTTCCTTGTTCTTGTGACTACGTTAGAAGGATATTTCGTGGTGAAGTATGCTCAAATTGGATTTTTTCTATCTGTTTAAAGGTAAATAACCTCCTACTCTACATATATTTAAACTTATCCAAGTTGCGGCTAAGTCGTTGAAGCTAGAACTTGTGAGATATCTATTGAAAGGCTTGTTAGTAATGCTGTTGATTGGTGGACTATTTTGGGAGGCTTAGTATGACTATTATTGATGTTGTTTGGGATGTTTCGTGACTTTTAGTAACTTATGGGATGTAGTAAAAATAGCGGAGGTGCTGTCTGATTTCTTGTAGACTATTGGTTTCCAAATATGAGAGCTACAATGCTTATATGATGACGACGAAGTCGGTTTACTCATTGTAGATGTAAGAAGGTCATGTTGAGCTTGGTTGAAAATTGGAGAGAATATTGCAAAGGTATGTTAAGGCATTTCATTCTTTCTTTTGGCATGATCTAAAGTGAAATGAACGTAAACAATACGATATTTCATAACGGATCTACTCCTAGGAACTAAGGTTGTCCATGTTGTTCTTTCCTTATAAAGTTATTCTAAGAAAGTATGTATGATCCTTGAATCCTATTGAGGTTCATACTGATGGTATGGATATCCATAATGTTAATCGAAGGCGCGACGACCTTACATCTCTCTAAAAGGTGTAGAACGTGGTTTCATGAGTCCAGCATACATTATATATATGTATCTATTTTAATATACCGAGTCGTGCTATAGTCGGCCGGGTACGACACTTATTGTGAAACCACTAATCCCTTGGGTTTTATCGAGCTCCATGTGGTCGGGTACGATTCTACCGAGCCTTATGATGGTCAGGTACGTTTTTACCTAGTCCTCTTGATGATGCCCACAGAGGCGTATATTTTTTAAGAGTATATGTATATATATATATATATATATATATATATATATATATATATATATCATGCATTTCATGTTAGTCGCCCTCAGAGGCACTCAGATGTTACAAGTTGTATCTTATTTATCCCTCTTTACATTACTGTTCTTATATATGCTTTCCTACGTTACACACTTAGTACTTTATTCGTACTGATGTCTCTTTTGTTTTGGGATGTTGCATTTCATTCCCTCTGGTCCTGATAGATAGGTTGACAGTCCTCCTAGTAGGCTATCAGCTTAGTGGAAGGTGTTGGCGCACTCCACTTGCTCCGGAGTTGCCTATTTGGTCAATATGTTTTGCACATGTAATGATTGATATGGTGGGGCCCTGTCCCGACCTTTATGATGTTTATGTACGCTTAGAGGCTTGTAGACAGATGTCATGTATATTAACACTTATATGGCCTTGTCGGCCTAAGTTTTGAGTGTACAAATAATCATGTCGGCCTTATAGGCCCGTATGTCACATTTATAAGTTTGTAAATCATGTTGGGTCGTCTTATGTCGATTATTCCCTTATGTATGGGTATCTCATGACGGCCTTTTCGACTCATTTTCCCATGATAGTATGATAATAAAGATACATTACATTGGTACTCGGTTGAGTAAGGCATCGGGTTATAGTCACGGCCCTTTGGTTTGGGTCGTGACACACCTCTCCCCCCTAAACGTGGCTAACCTGGCATAGTCAATGTCACCGTCTTGGCATGAAAATCTATAATAGAATGAAAGGTTGATAACCAGTCCCTTCCCAACAATAGAATCTCCCATAAACTTTGACACATAAACAGGAAAGCTCAAAGAATCACGAGATATATCCAAATACGGAGCAAAGTAAGATGAGACATATAAATAAGTGGATCCCGGATCATATTTGACTGATGCATCTCTATGGAAAATCAGAACCATACTATAATGACTGCATCTGAAGTAATTGCCTACGTCCTACCTAGAAAAGTAGAGAATCTATCTTGAACACGTTTTCCAAAAAGTTAATAAAAGTCAACACGGGGATCGCCCGGTGAAAACTCGAGTCCAATGGTAGATTCCGACTACCCATGACCCCACGAGCTCATATATGTGATTAGTTTCAAAATCTGAGTCCAAATCGACTCTCGAAACTCGAATTCTTATTTTTCAAAAACTTGACAAGATTTCACAATTTTTCACTTTGATTCACATGATTTCGATGTTAAAATCTAAGATATATTGAGGGAATATGATTGAAAATAGATTAGAATCACTTACCCAAAGTTTATAGATGACAATCCCCTCTCCAAATCCCCTCCTACCGAGTCTAGGGTTCTAAAATGAGAGAATATGTTGACAAATCTCGTCTCCCAACCCTTTGTACTAGCTCCAGTTGTCGCATTTGTGAAATATGCGAACCCTCGCAATTTTGGACCAGTGCTCGCATTTGCGAACCCTAACAACCTCCTTCATAATCGCAATTATGACAAGAGTCTTCACAATTGTGAAGCTGCGAACCTCGCAAAAGTGAACAAATATTCGCAAATGCGAAGTAAGTCAAAAGACGACATAATTCGCAAATGCGAAGAGGGAGTCACAATTGCGACATCTGATCCCCCAGTGTCACCTTTGCAATTGCGAGGCTAGTGCTCGCAATTGCGATAAATAAGCACCAACAGTTCATTTCAGTTCAAAACCATTTCGAAATATATCTGAAACTCATCTGAACCCTCAGAGCTCCAAACCAAATATCCACACAAGTCTAAAAATATCATACGAACTCACTTGCATGATAAAAACACAAAAATAACATCTAAAATTAAGAATCGAATACTAAAACGAATGAATTTCGTAGTAAAGTTCAAGAATCTCTAAAATTACAACTAAACGTCTGAATCCTATCAAAACAACTCCAAATGGTACCAAATTTTGCAAACAAATTCTGAATAGCATAACGGACCTATTCTAAGTCCCAAACTAAAAGTATGAGCTCGCTAGCTAAAAGTCAACCTACGGTCAATCTTTTCAACTTTTAATTACCAAATTTTGGCAAAACAACATAAATCAATCTATGGACTTCTGAAATCACTTTTGTGCATACGCCCAAGTCCGAATTTACGATACGAATCTATCAGAGCGATCAAAACACCATTTCGGGGTCGTTTTAACAAAAGCCAAAGTTCGATCAATATTTCTAACTTAGGCTTCTAAGCCAAGAATCAAAGGATCCAAATCAACCCAAAAGCTTCCCGGAACGAAACTAACCAACCCCCTAAGTCATAAAATCATAAACACACATGTGTGAAGCATAAAAAGGGATAACGAGGCGCAATTACACAAAACGACTGATCGGGTCTTTACATGAATTCATTACAAAAGTTCAGGTCATAAGGACATATGAACTTTAATCAACATACATGGTTTCAGAAATAGATCATTTAATCAAAGCAGGCAGGTTAAGTGTATGGCATAGATACTATGATAGAGATTTATTTAGTTAAATCAACAGGTTGTAATAACATTACTAATCCAAGAAACAGTGTAGCACAGATGTAATAAACATTAACCCTCGACAGGACATCGGGAAGAGTATAAGAGCACAGCTTAATCACGTTAACTAAACATGGTAGTACAGTTAACCAAAACACACAGAATCATCAAAAGGCTTCTAGATAATGATAAAGGCTCAACAGAATTCATATCATTCACTACAGCAAATATTTATCCAGCTAAGACATGAGGTTTATTAACAAAGATTAACCATCAATTCTAGAACAGTCACAGCTTATCAAGAGAAACAATCATTTTTAGTCAATGAGAACAACAGGACACAATAAACAATCTCAAGCCACAAACATATATTATGAATGAAAGATAATAAACATATAAGACATTATAAACACCAAATAATCACATATAATCGGAGATTAAAAGAGGGTCAGTGTACACTGACCTTCTACGCGGCAGCAAACCAAGAAAGAGCCTTTTGTTTAGTGTGCTTAAAAATTCGAACTCAAGCTCGAACAGTAGTTGAAGTCAGAATCGGTGAAGAGAAAGAAAATAAAATATGAGAGTGACGAAACCTAAAGGTTTTTCCTTTTCTTTCTTTCTTTCTTTTGTATTTCATATTGTATTCGATTGTCTGCTAGGTGAAGGCATTGAATGCCCCCTTTTAGAGTGGCATTCAAGTCTAGGGTTTTGTCTGAATTCAAAATGATGGTGGATGATCACGATACGTTAGATGACGATAGAGAGGGAGTAAAATCAGAAGGGTAAAGAGGGGAAATCAGCAAAGGAGTTTTACCTTAGCATGAGGGTGAAGGAATCAACAGTTGAAGTCTTCAACCCGGTGGTCAAAGCCTAATGTACAAAGTTCACTGTGTTTTTGTCACGCCTCGACCTCGGGGAGCGCGACCGGCACTCAACCGAGTAAACCAAGTCGAGCAATCCTAATTTACATTAACCTCTCATTATTACTCATGCATGATTTACCAAAACATAATTAGATCCTGACTTTCATATTGAATACATTTGACTCAATGGCCCATAAATTCTCCTCACGATGGATACATAGCTTTATAAATACCTGTAAATACTGTGAACATAGATATATGACAAAAATAAAAAATTTAAGTACATAACCCATAGTGTACATGGAGCTTCTATGACAATAGATACCTATGCACCTAAAATGTACTAGTCCCAAACACCCACTAGAACTGTAGCGGGCTCACCATAAGCTGAGTAGTGAAGAAGATCCCTACCAAAGATCCATATCATCCTGTAGAAGTATACCTGCATCCATTAATAGATGCAGCGCGTACATATGGAATAGTACTCGTATGTAAGGCAGTCAAAACAACATATGAAAATACGGTAACTCAAATAAGAGGCAAATAAAGTACATCAAGAAACTACAAAATATCCCATAGAATCACATTTCAAGTCTAAATATACTTGCATCATCTAAACATCTTTTAGGATCAACTAAGCCATGTGAACTATACGTGGAATACATAATATAATGTAATTGTAACAACATGTACAAATAAAGCCAATGAAAGTGGCACCTTCCTCTCTTATTTTACACATATATATTTCATAGACCGTCCTTAGTGTTCACATATCATATTATACACTTATGCGTCACATAAACCGTTCATAGTATCACCTATACAATACACCTGTGTTTTTCATAGACCGTTCACAATGTTTACTTACACAATACACTTGTGCATTTCATAGACCATTCACAGTATTTACTTACACAATACAAATACACATATTCAAGGGCTTGGAAATACAACATGAATATGATGAATCATGGTAACAATAAAAGGGCTTAGATAGTCGTTAACGTCAAGCAAATTTATTAAGAGATTCCATTAACATTTAAAGATATTAATTCGGGGATCCTCTATAACCACCTTCACACAAAGCGGCCATGCTGCCTCACCCCAACATATGCGGGTGTAGGAATATCACGATACCACAATCTCTACACAAAGAGGCCCTGCCGACTCACCCCAATATATGCAGGTGGGGGTGTATCACAACACTACAATCTCTATAGAAAGCGGCCCTACCGCCTCATCCCAATATATGAGGGTGGAGGTGTATCATAATACCACAATCTCTACACAAAGCGGCCCTGATGCCTCACTCCAATATATGTGGGTGGAGGTGTATCACAATACCACAATCTCTACACAAAGTGGCCCTGTCGCCTCACCCCAATATATGTGGGTGGAGGTGTGTCACAATACCACAATCTCTACATAAAGTAGCCATGCCGCCTCACCCCAATTTATGCGGGTGGAGGTGTATCCCAATACCACAATAACATATATAACTCAAAGCGACATAGTTTGTCATTACATTTAAGGTCATAATTTCCCATATCACTGGAATACTTCATGTGCATGCTCATCATGGAGAAACACAACTCATTACATTAGCACATGCATGGTAAATCAATAAGTCGATTTCAATGGCACATGAGCCCAATTTCTTTTCTTAAGGTTCATCATCATTTAGCATAGGACATCTCCCTTCCATCTCATTATTCACTCCCTTGACATCTTGATGTCATTATCTAGGTTCATGACTCTTGGGGACTTAACAATCGAAGTCATTTACATATATTATTTCAGAAGCATACAACTATAGTTGAAACCATTGGGACATACAACACCTCATAATTCTCATTTAGGCAACGATCACATTTCATGTTCATACTATCACTTACTTGTACTTTCCATGGGTGATCATAGAACATTAAGAGCATTTAGAACATTTAGGAACACCATAGCCTTTACTCGCAAGAACGTAGAGGCATACAACACATTGGAAACAAAAGTACAAATACATTCATCTTATAACCTTTCACACCATGTATCACTTAATTCGTACTTTCAACCACTTACTACATCATTATTTCATTGGCTCTCTTGGCCATACATATGATTCTTCTTTCATGGAACAATGGCCGTATTTCATATTCCACACTTTCATATATTTCCCTTCATGGATCATCATCATAAATGTCAACATATAGAATATTCCGAAAATTACAACTTTAGGTTCATTGGTAATGAATACTTTAAACACAATGGATTTCTTTCCAAGAAATGGAGTAAAATGATTGGCAATCGAAGCACAAGTTAAAATCATAAATGAGTAACACACCATTTATTCTTGAAATATTTTTCCCCAAAAGGGCAATACACAATTTACACTCAGGAATATGAAAGAACGCAAAACACATTGAAACTACTTACAAAGCATAGCATTAGTTAATATAGCCACATATGGGCATCACTGGAGTTCATAAGCTTTTAGGCAATTCTATTTTCGAAGTCAATTTTGGAACAGTTGAATCAAAGATCATTTGATAATCTTTCTCACATTATTTCATTTCATTGGCACCATTGGCCACAAGTATAATTTTCACTCTTGGCACGTTGGCCACACTTTATATCCCCAATTCACTTATTTCACTTCTAACCATCTTTATGGATTATCAACAATAAGACATTTCCAATCAAGACTTTAGGTACACATATGAGAAATTAAGAGTATTAAGCATATTGATATTTTCTCACATAATTTGGCATCATAACCTTTATTTGAAACACGACTCAAAGACATAGCATTTAATACACATATCATTCTTGAACATATTCCCAAAGGATAACATAATGCGATAGGAACATTCGGAACACGTTTTGAATATTTAATTCTCGACACTTTTCTTATTCGGAATACATATTGAACATATATCTTTCAACACTAACCTATTCAGAATAGCCAATTATATAATGAACAACTCGGGACTTACGTAAATTACATGAACACCGTGGAATTCAATTCTAAGAGAGAAGTTTAACCAATATGCCTCGCTTTGAGCTTTCCTTAAATTACTACAATATTTCGGAAATCCTACCAACTTCAATCTATTTAGAAACATAACAAAAGTGAACCATAATTAGGAAGATATTCATGGTTTCAGCTCATTTGAGAATTTTATCAAACACTAGGTGTGCAAATTTGACTACAAGGTTCTTCTACAAGATTTCCTTCATTCCATAACACAATCTATACTTATTTGAGCTCAACAATCTTCCCATAAACCTTATTGGTACATGCATGTATAAATAATACTCTTACACCCAAGAATCATACTCCCAATCAACCATCTACTACCCAAATTCGAGATTGAAAACTAGGGTATGGAACCTTACCTCTTGAGTGAAGATCTTGTGAGATTTCCTTGTTGGATTTCAAAGCTTGGACAAGATCTTGATGAACAAATCACTTGAGATTCTTCATCTCTCTAGAACACTCTCACTTATCTCTAAAATCATCAGATAATCGCCCAAAAATAAGCTCCAAAGGCAATTTATCAAAATAGGGTCTGGTTATAAAAATAGGAAAATGGACCCTCTGAACTCAGGTCTGTGGTCGCAAAATGGACCGCACAATGGACCACAACACTGATGCCCAGAACTGGGCTACACTGGTCAGGTTTGCGACCATTTTGTGGTCCGCATACCACTTTTGCGGTCCGCAGAATCACATTTTGCCAGCCTTTGGTCATTCGGCCAAAACTTCTTGTAGGAGTGTCCAAATAACATACGGTTTGATGCGTTGGAAACTAGACTCGAAGGAATTTAATTTGATAGGTATATCATCTCCTAAGTCTATATAGTTTGGTATCAGCATACGTTTGAACTAGGATCTTGTGTGAATAAAGACATCTTTTCCACTTAATGTATCCAACTTGTTCCACACAAATTCTTGCCATTCACAAAACTCCTTAGTATGTTCCAACACACCTTAAACATATATTTTCATTTCAAAATAATGTGGTTCTATCCCATGGGTTTCCTTTAATACTCGAACATTCCCAAATACTGTTGGCGTACTTTAAAATCATAAATCATTAGAAAATTTTAATAGAGCCTTACAGTTTGAGCTCTAGACAAAGAATCGCGATGATGAAGCTAAAGATACAGCCATGCATGCCATAGGGATTTTGAAATTGGTGATCGTTGCCCCCAAACACACACGCAAGTATACGTCGTCGTACAAGTAGTATAGGATTGTAAGTCCAGATTTTGTACCCATAGGGACTTGTGATTAACTATTTACTAAATTAAACTAAGACAATTAAACTATTCAAGTGATTCCTAAGGTGTGGTTATTTAACTAAACTAATCTAGAGTAGTAAAATAAGCGATTAAAGAAAATAAGTTGGCAATCTTAGAGATGAATTCAATGGGAGAGAATATTCCATAGCTATGAGTTAGCTAACAATCCCATTGAGTTTTCCATTTAAATTATCTAATTAATTTATCTGATTTATTGATTGATAGGGTTAATATTACTCATAGTATTCTCCCGAAGTACTACTCACCTATTCAAGCTAAGCGAACGCCTATATTACTATGGAATTAGGATTAACAAGAACGCATTAATAATTTATGTATAGTAACCAAGTAAGGCGATAAGGTATATCACTACCCTAATCGCAAATATGTTCCCCGTAATTCAGGTTTAAGATCTTGCTCTACTCAATCTTATATGCAATTTAGAATTCCCTCCCCTGACTTCAATCCTAGATTCGTAGGTAATATTCAATTGGTGATCAAGCAATTAAATAATTTAGCACAAGATTGAATAAATAAACCAATATGATAAAATAATAAGAGCAATCCAAGCTTCAAACTATAATATTCATGTAGCACCCCACAACTCTAGAACTAATAAACTACAAATTTAAAGGAATAAAAGAGAAGAAAAACTTGTTGAAAGCCTCCTCCAAGCGTGGTTTGTGTTCTCGTACGTGTTTATTTGCCTTTTCTTGCCTCCAAAATTAACCAACCCCCCACTAATCACATTTAGAGGGTATTTATAGGCTAGGGTAGGAGTCTCCAAGTCCAAAACGTATTAGAAAATAACTTATTCATGCACTGGGGGAACCGGGCCTTAGAGCCGGCGAGGCCTGATATGTAGCCGGGTGGACCAGGATTTAGAGTTTTAAGGCATGGTCTGGGGAGTGGTTGACTAGGTATTAGAGTAGGTGAGGCCTAGTCTGGGGCGTGATTCTCTTGCCTTACTCTGATTTTCTCCTTTTCGTGCTCTTTTCTTATGTCCTCAATATATTTTTGTGTAATGTTCATTCCTTTATGTATTTCAATGATCTTACACATAAAAATAACTCAATTAAGCTAAAACATCTCACAATTAAACATTAAAACACTCAACTGTAAGGTAAGAAATGCACTGAAAATATACATTTATAGCCAAACATCAGGTTTGAAAAAAGGAAAGAATTAGGCGAAATTCACGGGTATGGGGACAAATTGAATGTTGTGATGTTCGATTTCATGACCTTGCATCGATTTGTGCAAGGTTTCATGATTGATGAGCGTGGTGAGGTTGAGAGAATAGAGAGGAAAAGAGGAAAGAGGGGCGGCTATTTTGGGAAAGAATATGATAGTTGTTGTTGTAGGAGAACTCCGCTATAGTTAAAAACGGGTCCCACTAACCGCCGAAACTCCATAGAGCTTGCCCGCAACATGTCCTCCAGTATCTTAATAGTGTTCTCGGATTGTCTGTCTGTCTGAGGATGAAATGTGGTACTCATCTCGACCTGTGTGCCTAACACATGCTACACAACTATCAAAAAATATGATGTGAACTACGTTCCTCGATCAGAAATGATGGAAATGGCACGCCATGCAGGCGGATAATCTCCAATCTGAGCCAACTACTCTAAAGAATAGGAAGTCATCATCGGAATGAAGTGTACGGAATTAGTCAATCGGTCAATAACCAAGACTACATCATATTTCCTCAAGGTCCGTGGTAGGCCTGCCACAAAATCCATAGTGATGCGCTCCCACTTCCACTATGGTATCTCTAATCTCTGAGCCAACCCTCCCTATTTCTAATGTTCATACTTCACCTGTTAACAATTCAAACAACGAATGACTTTACTGACTATATCTTTCTTCATTCTACGTCACAAATAGTGTTGTTTCAAGTCACAGTACATCTTCGTGACACCTGGGGTGAATGGAATAGCGCAAACTGTGAGTCTCCTCAAGGACAACTCTCTCAACCCATCAATATTTGGAACACAAATCCATCCCTAAAGTTATATAACATCGTCATCTCCAATCACAACCTCCTTGGCACCACCCTACTATATCGTGTCCTTCAACACCAATAAGTGAGGATCATCAAACAGGCGAGCCTTGATATGCTTCAACAATGATGACTATGCCACAACATAAGCAAAAACCCGACTACGCTCCGAAACATTCAATCTCACGAAGTGATTGGCCAAAGCCTTAATATCCATGGCTAGTGTCTTCTCCACTGCAAGTAAATATTCCAAAGAGCCTATGCTCTCAGCCTTCCTACTCAATGCATCGACCACTACATTGACCTTCCTCGGATGATAGAATATGGTGATATCATAGTCTTTCAACAACTCTAACCATCTACGCTGCCGTAAATTAAGGTCCTTCTACTTGAACTTGTGATGGAGACCCCAACGGTCGTTATAGACCTCACATGGAACATCGTACAAATAGTGCCTCCAAATATTCAGTGCGTGAACAATGGATGCCAACTCTAAAGCATGCACAGGGTAATTCTTCTCATGAACCTTCAATTGACGAGACGTGTAGGCAACCACCCTACCATCCTACACCAACACCGCATCAATACTGGGGTTGTAGTCAATACAGTCTTAAACTTCTGAAAGCTCAACTCACACTCATCGGACTATCTGCAAAGAGCACCCTTCTAGGTCAACCGGGTCAATGGGGCTGAGTTATATAAAAACCCATCCACAAACTGGCGAAAATAACCCCCCAAACCCAAGAAGCTCTGAATATATTAGCCGATGTAGGTCTAGGGCAGTTTTGAACTGCCTTAATATTCTTTGGATCCACTTTGATGCCCTCGAAAGATACAACATGGCCTGAAAAGGCAACTGAATCTAACCAAAACTCACACTTCGAAAACTTGGCATATAGTTGATGATCCTTCAAAGTCTGAAGTACGATTTGCAGATGCTGCTCATGCTCCCCTCGACTGCGGGAGTAAACCAAAATATCGTCAATGAAGACGATCACAAAGGAATCCAAATAAGGCTTGAACACCTGGTTCGTCAAATCCATAAAAGATGTTAGGGTATGAGTTAAGCCAAATGACATCACCAAGAACTCGTAGTGACCATACCAAGTCCAAAAAGTTATCTTAGGGACATTTGATGCCCTAATCTTCACCTGATAGTAGTCCGACCTCAAATCAATCTTGGAAAACACCTTGGCACCCTGAAGTTGGTCAAATAAATCATCAATCCTCGGATAGTGATTTTCTTCAAATGCCAATAATTTATTCACATCTTCATCGATCCATCTTTCTTCTTCACAAACAGCATTGTGTATCCTAAGGCGAGACATTAGGTCCAATGTATCCCTTATCAAGCAAATCTTGCAACTGCTCCTTCAATTCTTTCAAATCAATTGGAGCCATACGATATTGGGGAATATAAACGGGCTAAGTGCCGAGAACTAAGTCAATGCAAAAGTAGATATCTCTGTCGGGTGGCACACCCGACAAGTTCGTAGGAAATACCTCTGGGAACTCTCTCACCACCGGAACTGAAGCCATGGAAGGCACCTCTGCTCTAGAATCTCGGATATAAGACAAATACGCCAGACACCCTTTCTCGACCATACACAGAGCCTTCACATATAAAATGAATGTACTAGTGGAGTGACTAGGAGTCCCTACATAGCGAACATCACAGTCTTGACATAATAATCCAAGATGGCATGATAGGGTGACAACCAATCCATGCTCAAAATCACATCAAAATCCACCATATTAAGGAATAGGAGCTCAACCCTAGTCTCATAACTCCCGATAGTGACCAAACAAGAACGATACACCTGGTCTACCACAATATAATCCCCAACGGACATAGACACATAAATAGGAGCACTCAAATAATCACGAGACATATCCAAATATGAAGTAAAACAGGATGACACATACAAATAAGTAGAGCTCGGATCAAAGAAAATGGGTGCATCTCTATGGAAAACTAGAACAGTGAATGTGATAACCGCATCAAATGACTCCACCTTAGGTCTAGATAGAAATGCATAGAAACGGGGTTGAGCCCCTCCGAAATGTGCTCCACCTCTCGGATGGCCCCTCACTAAATGGACTCCTCCCCTAGCTACTTGACCCCCATCTCTAGCTGGTTGTACGGGTGGGGGAGAAACCGGTGCCGAAATCATGAGACCAATGCCCTGCTAAGGGATGCTGCTCTACGACCTGGGGGAAAACCTCACGACGTGCCTCGGATCCCCACAAGTATAACAAGCCCTCGGCCGAAGTGACTGCTAACCATGGAACTGAACCTATCGACCTGAACAACCACTCTGATAACTCTGAATCGGAGATGTACTAACCGTATCTGAAGGTACATGGCATGGTAACTACTCCGACTGAGATCCATAAGAATCACGACTGCCATGCGACACCTAAAGAACTGACTGAATCGGCCTGATAGTATGTCCCCAACCAAATGAATATCTGCCTCCATAAATCCTCTTGATCCGCTTAGCGATCTCCACAACTCGAGAGAAAGAAATATCATCCTCGGTTTCTCTGTCCATCTGTAGTCTAATGAAATAAATAAGGTCATCTATAATTCTCTGCACCTTCTCCCTCTTAGTAGGGATTAGGATAGCTCCATGGCGCGATAGATCCACAAATCAACAGTACATCTCTACGACTACATGACAAGTATACACTTAAATCAACAGTTTCACAATATATCCATCAATAGTATTTACACTTAGAACTGTATGGGTGCCTAGCTATTCTGCCCATCATCAAGAACATATATGAAACATTGTGCATGCGCCCGCTGCTAGCATGTCAGACTCTGGAGGGGTGGATCCTTCCCAAGCGCTAATTATAATAACTTAGCCCAATAATGAGGCCTAGTGCACACGTCTCCTCAAAACAATAACACTCGGCCCAATATGGGCCTAGCGTACGTGTCACCTTGAAATCAGTACCAAACCGGTTCTAAGGCCCAAATTCAGTCATTTACCATTCAAGTCTTAGATGAACACACCTCAAATATTCAATTAAATAGTTTTTACCCTTAAGCGATATCAGCAACATGTAAGGAATCAAATAGGAAGTACTGAGAAAGAAATACCATACACGGATATAGTATCATGACTGAGAACATGTGTGCAAATAATGTATATAACTTAGAAATAGCAGGAATAGCCATATCAAGTCTCAAATAGTTAGCACAAAGCCTAGACATAATGTCTAACATAATTCATAGTTCAAATAATTAAACAAGTAGAAGGGATGCGGGGATAAGATGATATGATAGCAAAACAAGGCAGGTATTAGCATAAAGGCCTCCCCAAACCATGAACAAATTGGTGCACGCACACATGCCCGTCATCAAGCGCATACGTCACCCCAATATCTTTTACATAACATAGTCCTTAGGGTTAAATACCCTTAAATCCAAGTTTAGAAGTGTTACTTACCTCAAACCGCGCAAATCACAACTCCATCAAGCCCTTCCCACATGTATCGGCCTCCACACAACTCGAATCTAGTCACAAACAATTCAATATCAACAAATAATGCAGTAGAAAACAACTTTAAACAATAAAGTTTCGATATTTATCAAAATCAAAAAGTCAACATTGAGTCATGCCTCAGAACCCAATAAAATTCACTAAATCCAAGCACCCCATTCAATTACGAGTCCAACCATACCAAAATCATCCAACTTCGACCTCAAATCGACCATCAAACCTCCATTTTTTTATTTTTGAAAAATTTCCACCAAATCCCCGATCTTCACTTTAATACACTATTTAAATGCTAAAAATGAAGATAGAATCATGTAATATTAACAAACCGAAGTCAAAAATACTTACCCCCGATCCAATACGTGAATATCCCCTCCAAGATCGCCCAAAATCGGGATCTATAACTCAAAATATGAAGATGGTACTCCAACCTTCGATTTGGAATTAAATATTTGATGCCCAGTAGTTCCTCTTTGCGATCGCAGAAATTCCCTCAAGATCGTGAAGCACAAAAATGCTACCCAAGAACACATGCACTTCGCAAATGCAAAGATTCAATCGCGAACGCGGTGCTTACCAGCTGTAACTTCTCGTAAACACGATCCCAACTATGCGGTCGCGTAAGCTTGATGCCTTACACTCCAGCTGACCCCTCCTCTTACGTGAACGCGTGATCCTTCTCGTGTTCACAGTGACCTGAGACCACAAAGTGTCGCGAACACACTCCATGTATCATGAACGCGATGCATAAAATTTCACCAGTCATAAAAGACCCTTCGTGATCACATATAAGGAAACCAAAACCAGATACATCAGCAACCGAACAAGTCCAAAATGAGCCGAATATGATATGAATCACACCCGAGGCCCCTGGGACCCCATCCAAACATTCCAACAAGTCCTAAAACACAATAAGAACTTAGTAGAAGCCTCAAATCACATCAAACAACACCAAAATCACATATCGCACTCCAATTCAAGCCTAATGAACTTATGAACTTCTAATTTCTAAAACTAATGTTGAATCATACCAAACCAACTCCAATTGACCTCACATTTTACACACAAGTCATAAATGACACAACGGACCTATTCCAACTCCCAAAACCAAAATCTAAGCTTAATATCAAAAAAGTCAACTCTCGGTCAAACTTCTCAACCTTCAACTTCCCAACTTTCCAATTCAAGCCAAAACGACCTACGGAACTCCAAATCAACATACGGACATACGCCTAAGTCCAAAATCACCATACAAATCTATTGGAACAATCAAAACTCCATTCCGGGGTCGTCTACATAGAAGTCAAACTTCGGTCAACTCTTTCAACCTAAGCCTTTAACCTTGGAACTAAGTGTCCCATTTCACTCTGAAACATCCCCGAAACCAAACCAGCCACCCCGGCAAGTCACATAACCATAATTAAACATAGAAGAAGCGATAAATGGGGGAACAGGTATACAATACTAAAAATGATCGGCCGAGTCGTTAGTGCACTCGAATTGTCCGTCCGTCTGGGGGTGGAATGATGTGCTCAACCCGTGTGCCCAACTCGCGCTTCACTACTATCCAAAATTGTGACTTGAATTGCATGCCCCGATCTAAAATAATAGACATTGGCACACCGTGAAGACGAACAATCTCGCGGATATAGATCTCAGTTAGTCGCTCTGAAGAATAGATAGTCACAACCGGAAAGAAATGTGCGGACTTAGTCAACCGATCCACAATCACCCAAATAGCATCAAATTTATTCAAAGTCTGTGGTAGCCTAACAATGAAGTCCATGGTAATATGCTCCCACATCCATTCGGGAATCTCAAGCCTCTGAAGCAAACCGCATATCTTCTGATGTTCGTAGTTCACCTACTGACAGTTCAAGCAACAAGCCACATACTCCACTATGTCTTTCTTCATTCTTCTCCACAAATAGTGTTGCCTCAAGTCTTGATACATCTTTGCGGCACTCGAATGAATGGAATACCGTGCACTGTGGGCCTCCTCAAGAATCAACTCACGTAACCCATCCACATTGAGCACACAAATCCGACCTTGCATCCACAACACCCCATCATCTCCAATAGAAACCTTCTTGGCATCACCGTGTTGTACTGTGTCATTATAGACAAGCAAATAGGGGTCGTCATATTGATGCTCTCTAATGCGCTCATACAAAGAAGACCGAGAGATCTCGTAAGTTATCACCCCACTAGGCTCTGAAACATCTAACCTCACGAACTGGTTGGCAAAGGCCTGAACATCTTATGCTAGTGGTCTCTCACCAATTGGAATATATGCAAGGCTACCCATGCTCACCGCCATTCTACTCAAGGCATCAGCCACCATATTGGCCTTCTCGGGATGATATAAAATGGTAATATCATAGTCTTTTAATAGCTCCAACCATATCCGCTGCCACAAATTTAGATTTGTTTGCTTACACAAGTGTTGTAGGCTCCGATGATTGGTAAATACCTAACCATACACGCCGTAGAGATAATGCCTCTTCAATGCATGAACAATGGCTGCCAACTCTAAATCACGAACGGGGTAGTTCTTCTCATGAGGCTTTAACTAACATGAAGCATAAGAAATCACCCTAACCTCCTGCATCAAGACATACCAAATACCAATCCAAGAAACATCACAATACACTATATATGAACCTGATGCTGAAGGAAAAAGTAGAACTGGAGTTGTGGTCAAGGCAGTCTTGAGCATCAGAAATCTCTCCTCACACTCATCAAACCACCTGAATAGGACACCCTTCTGGTTTAATCTAATCAAAGGTGCAGCAATGAATCAGAAACCCTCTACAAAAGGGCGATAATATCTGGTTAAGCAACAAAAACTCTGAACCTCGATAGTTGAAGACGGTATGGGCCAACTCTGAACTGCCTCAATCTTCTTCAGATTTACCTTGATACACTCACTGGACACCGCGTGCCCCAAGAACACCAAATAATCAAGCCAAAACTTACACTTGGAGAATTTAGCATAAAGTTTCTTCTCCCTTAACGTCTGTAGTACAATCCTCAAATGTTGCTCATGCTCCTCCTAGCTGCGTGAGTACACTAGTATATCATCAATGAATACTATGACAAAAGAATAAAGATATAGCTCGAATACACTGTTTATCAGATGTATAAATGCTGCTGGGGCATTGGTCCGCCCAAAAGATATCACAAGGAACTCGTAATGACCATAGCGGGTCATGAATACCGTCTTCAGGATGTCAGAATCCCAAATCTTCAATTGGTGATACCCAGACTTCAAATCAATCTTAGAGAACACCTTAGCACCCTGAAGCTGGTCAAATAAGTCATCAGTGTATGGCAGTGGATACTTATTCTTAATTGTAACTTTGTTCAACTGCCTATAATCATTGCACATCCGCATAGTAACACCCTTATTCTTTACAAATAGAACCGGTGCACCCCAAGGCGACGCACTAGGCCGAATGAATCCCTTATCAAGTAGCTCCTAAAGTTGTTCTTTCAATTCCTTTAACTCTGTTGGTGCCATATGATACGGAGGAACAGAAATAGGCTGAGAGCCTGGCACTAAGTCAATACCAAAATCAATATCTCTGGCGGGTGGCATGCCCGGCAGGTTTGTAGGACACACATCTGGAAAGTCTCTTACTACCGGAACAGACTCAATGGTAGGAGTATCATTACCAACATCCCTCACAAAGACAAAATATGCCAGACTTCCCTTCCCAACCATTTGTTGGGCCTTCAAATATGAAATCACTATACTGGCAACATAGTCCAGAGAACCTCTCCACTCAATCCTAGGCAATCCTGGCATTGCCAATATCACGGTCTTACCATGACAATACAGAATAGCATGGCATGGTGATAACCAATCCATGCCTAGAATCACATTAAAACAAACCATACTAAGTAGTAAAAGATCAACTCCCGTCTCCATTCCCCCAATAGTCACCATACAAGATCAATATACATGGTCCACAACAATATAGTCACAACCGCGTAGATACATGAACATGTGAAACTAAGGAATCACGGGGCATATCCAAATAACAGCAAAGTACGATGATACATATGAATAAATGGAACCAAGATCAAATAATATTGAATCATCCTTGTGGCACACTGAAATAATACTTGTGATCACTGCATCTAAAGCAACTGCCTCAGGTATGGCGGGAAAAGAAAAACATCAAGCGTGACCACCACTTGTCTGACCTCCCCCTCTGGGGTGACCTCGACCCATACGACCTCCACCCCGAGCTGGCTGAGCGGGTAGTGTAGCAACTGGTGCAAAGGTCATAGACTAGCCTCCCTGCTATACTGGACCTCTGTAGTGACAGGTATAATACTTCCTCACATGCCCCAACTCTCCACAATCATAACAACCTCAAGCCAGAAATAGTGGTGGGGCCTGCATTGGACCCCGAGAACTAGAAGAACCTGATACTGACAAACCTTGGACTGATGTAGCTCGGGATGAACTCTAAGCGGGGAAGTCACTGAAATATAACTAACTCGTATAAGCATTGTATGAACCATAACTAGTTGATACACCACGATGAACCGAATGAGCCATCTGAGCAGGCCTATAAGGACGACCTCTGTTGAGATGTGACTGACTACCAGATAAGGTACCACTAAAACCACCAAAACTACGGGGCCTCTTTCCCTACTGCTCATCATGCTCAAGCCTGTGAACAAAATCCAAACGCCTAGCAATGTAGACCACCTGGTCAAACATAGAATATGTCTCATCCTCTCTGGCCAAACTATAACGTAGGCCATAGTTAAGGCCATCAATGAACCTACTGATACGCTCTCTCTCTTTGGGAACCAAACATATAGTATGACGGGCCAAATTTGTGAATCTCATCTCCTACTGGGTCACAATCATATCTCCCTGGCGTAGCTGCTCAAACTCTCTATGCAGCTCCTCCCTACAAGTCTGTGGGATAAACTTCTGTAAAAAAAGAATGGAGAACTCATGCCAAGAAAGTAGAGCTGTGCCAATTCGCATACTCATCTCATAGGCCTTCCACTATTGGTAGGCTGCTCCAGTCAACTAGAAAGTGGTAGATACAACTCCACCAGTCTCCAAAATTCCCGTTATGTGAAGAATCCACTAACACCCGTCTAGGAAATCCTAGGCATTCTTTGACTTCTCCCCGCTGAACTCTAGAGGCTTAAGCCTCCCAAACCTATCTACTCTCTTCTTCTCCTCATCATTCATAGGTAGTCTAACCTCGGCCCAAGCAGCAACAACCGACTGGGCTGGTAGTACCCCCGGTGTCTAGAGTCCTTGAGCTACCTTCTTTGGAGTACGGGTGGCATGAGTCGAAGCACCTCCCCGGTCTGAGAAGTGGTTGGTGCGGTTGGAACTGAAACCGCCAGAGCAAGGCTAGTGCATACTGTCAAACTTTGGGCCAAAGCATCCTGAAGGCACGGAATCACAATGGGCACAACTGACACCTAAGCTGGTCCTGCCGACTTAATAACATCTGGTATCTTCTCCTCAACTAGAGCAACTGGTGGCTCCACAGTTGCTGCTCTAGTTGTGGTATGAGCTGTACCTCGCCCTCTACCGTGGCCCCGACCTCTTGCGGCCCTAACTGGTGGTACTGGTGGCCTTATGCCTAATCCGGTCGCGCATATCCTCACCATCTGCGGACAGTATGGCCGTTACCTTGTAGTATCCCAAATAGCAGGCACGACTCAAGCCTGAAAATCACCTCAGCCGGATGTACCTGAATCTACACATAAAGCGCATAGTATAGTATGAGTACAACCGACCCAATAGACTCAATAAGTAACAACACTAACCTTAGGTTGAAAGTGGTGACGAGCTTAGAACAACAATCAAATGTTAGTACTAATAAGAGATAACAGTTCATAAAATTCAAGATAAACCATAGAACCAGTAAATCAATGATATCAAGTACAACTCGTCCTCATTCCACAAATTTAGGCATGCTTCCAAGTATAATAGTTTAAAACCCAACACGGGTAAAGCAGGTCAATTACCAGTTAGCATGAGGAAAGTACATCTATATGCCTGCATGTCAAGTGTACACTTAAATCAACAATTTCATAGTAGATCCATCAATAGTATTTACACTTAGCACTGTACAGGTGCCTGAAAATTTCTGCCCATCATCAAGCACATATATGAAACATTGTGTATGTGCCCACTGCTGGCATTCCAAACTCCAAATGGGCGGATCTTGCCCAAGTGCTAATTATAATCCCTTAGCCCAATAATGAAGCCTAGTGCACGCGTCGCCTCAAAATAATAACACTCAACCCAATATGGGCCCGGCGTACGCGTCACCTCAAAATTAGTACCAAACCGTCTCTAAAGCCCAAACTCAGTCATTTATCGTTCAAGTCTCAGATGAACACACCTCAAATATTCAATTAAACAGTTTTTACCCTTAAGTGACATCAGCAACATGTGAGGAATCAAATAGGAAGTACTAAGACAGAGATATCATATACAGATATCATACACAGATATAGTATCATGACTGAGAGCATGTGTACAAATAAGCTATATAACTTAGAAACAACAGGAGTAGCCCTATCAAGTAGCACATAGCCTAGACATGATGTATAACATGATTCATAGTTCAAATAATCAAACAAGTAGAAGGAATATGGGGATAACCTGATATGATAGAAAAACAAGTCTGGTATTAGCCTAAAGGCCTCCCTAGCCAAGAAAAAACCGGTGCACGCACACATTCCCGTCACCAAGCGCGTACGTCACACCAATATCTTTCACATAACATAGTCCTTAGGGTTAAAAACCCTCAAATCCAAGTTTAGAAGTGTTACTTACCTCAAACCGCGCAAATCACAACTTCATCAAGCCCTTCCCACATGTATCGGTCTCCAAACGACTCGAATCTAGTCACAAACTACTCAATATCAACAAATAATGTCGTAGGAAACAACTTCAAACAATAAAGTTTCTATCTTTATCAAAATCGAAAAGTCAACCTCGGTCCCATGCCTCGGAACCCGACAAAATTCACAATATCCGAATACTCAATTACGAGTCCAATCATGACAAAATCATCCAATTCCAACCTCAAATCAACCTTAAAACCTCCATTTTCATTTTTGAAAAGTTTCCACAGAATCCCCCATTTATTCACTTTAATTCACTATTTAAATTCGAAAAACAACGATGAAATCAAGAAATATTGACAAAACCAAGTCAAAAACACTTACCCCGATCCAAGACGTGAAAATCCCCTCTAAGATCACCCAAAACCGAGCTCTACAACTAAAAATATGAAAAATGGTACTCTAACCCTCAATTTGGAATTAAATATTTGATGCCAAGTTGTTCCTCTTCGCGATCGAGGAAATTCCCTCGCGATCACGAAGCATAAAAATGTTGCCCAAGAACAAATATGTTTCGTAAACGCGAAGATTCAATTGCGAATGTGGTGCTAACTAGTTGTAACTCTTCGCAAACGCGAGCCCAACTACGCGATCGCTTTGGCTTGAAGCCTTACACTCTAGTTGACCCCTCCTCTTACGTGGTGCTAACCAATTGTAACTCTTCACGAACATGTGATTTGTCCCGCGTTCGCGGTGACCTGAGACCGCAAAACTTTATGAATGCACTCCAAACATCGCGAACGCGATGCACAAAATTTCACCATTCATAAAAGACCCTTCGCAATCGCGGACGTTCCCTTGCGATCATATATAAGGAAACCAGAACCAGATACATCAGCAGTCCAACAAGTCCAAAATGAGTCGAACATGATCCGAATCACACCCGATGCCCCTGGGACCCCATCCAATCATACCAACAAGTCCTAAAACATGAAACTAACTTAGTAGCAGCCTCAAATCACATCAAACAACACCGCAATCATGGATCGCATCCCAATTCAAGCCTAATGAACTTATGAACTTCTAAAACTAATGTTGAATCATACCAAACCAACTGCGATTGACCTCACATTTTTCACACAAGTCAAAAATGATACAACGGACCTATTCCAACTCCCGGAACCAAAATCTGAACCCAGTATCAATAATGTCAACTCTCGGTCAAACTTCTCAACCTTCCAAACCTTCAACTTCCCAACATTCGCCAATTCAAGCCAAAAATGACCTACAAACCTCCAAATCAACATCCAGACATACGCCTAAGTCCAAAAGCACCACACGCAGCTATCAGAACCATCAAAACTCCATTCCGGAGTCGTATACACAAAAGTCAAACTCTGGTCAACTCTTTCAACTTAAGCCTTCAACCTTGGGACTAAGTGTCCCATTTTACTCCGAAACATCCCTGGGACCAAACCAACCACCCTGGCAAGTCACATAACCATAACTAAACATAGAAGAAGTGATAAATGGGGGAATACGGCTACAATACTCAAAATGATTGGTCAAGTCGTTATAGATGTAGTATGTGTCCCCGCCATCTGTGAGAGAATAAGAATAGAATGATTCAAATTCAGTAATAGAATAAAGGCGCACGATAGATAATGAAAGAATGTGAAATTTCCTAAAGCCTTATAACCCTAGAAGATAAGTGGAGACGTTTCCATACCGATTCTCAAGACTACTAAGTTTGATTATGACTCGTGAGACCTAGGTAACCTAGTACTTTGATACCAACTTGTCACGACCCAACATTCCAACAAATAAGGGGTCGTGATAGCGCCTAACACCGCTTGCTAAGTAAGCCAACACAACAAATAATATGCAAGAAAATACATAAATAACCAACAACTAAACAAATAACATAACGTGAAACAACTTTGTGATAACATAGTAAGTTCTAAATCCAATAACTAACATAAAACCACTGCAAGATTTGGTGTTACAATCACATGAGCGTCTAGATCCAATTAAATAAAAAGTTCTGAAGGAAATACAATATTGTCCGAAATAAAATGGAACCAGTACAATGAAAATAGGAAAGTGACTCTAAGTCCTGCGAACGGGATGTCACTCTACCTTGAATAAATGTTTGGTATCCACTAAATACCACTCGAACTCCGTTGGTACCAAAGTCAAAATCTTTACAAGAAGTGCAGAAGTATAGTATGAACACAGCTGACGCAATGTACTCGATAAGTGTCAAGCCTAACCCCGACGAGGTGCTGACGAGGCTAAGATAAAATACCTACTAAAAGCATGAGTAGTTACATACATGAAGCAATGGAATAACACATAAAGCGTCAAAAGTAACAACAGGGTAAGGGCATGTATAAAGGGACAATAAGTGGAACAATAAATAAGAATCACTACATGAACCTCCTTCAAATAAGCACCGAAACCATCAAGTCAAATTCAAATTTCAATTATCAAGTCAAAGGTATAAAATTAACAAGTTGCACGGCATCACCCTTCGTGCTTTTACTCTCTTCCTCACCATATATCATTAATGCAAGTGTACGGTACCACCCTTCGTGCTTTTACTCTCATCCTCACATGATCATAATAAAATGCATATGCACAGCATCACCCTTCGTACTTTAACCTCTCATGATAAATAACTATGTGCACGGCATCACTCTTCGTTCTTTTAACCTCAAATTCACTCGATCAATAATATCAACATGTAAATGAGGCACGAAAACACCCTTCGTACTTTTCACTCTTCCTCGCCAAGCAACAATAACAACATAATTATCAAGCAAGGTGGGAAATAAATACACTTCAATGATAGTATTGAATTCCACTCGTCATACGAGAATCTTTCCACAATTAAAGCCAACAACCAATCAATAATTTTCATGTCTCCAACACCTAATGGCACAAGAACCTTAATATAAGAAGTAACTTGAAAGCGAGTAATCAAAGAATTTACAATCTATCTAAGGCAGGAAAGAAACGATAAGCAAATTAACATGATACAAGCAAGGCAAATTTCCCACCCACATGATTATCCCTATGGCCAACAAATATACGGTCGTCACCTCGCATGCCAACACATAGTTCAAATAGCAAATAGAGTCAATTCTATCTTAATTCCCTCAAATCAAAGTTAACCACGATACTTACCTTTTTATGCAACAAAATCAACAATTAATCACGGTTTTTACTTTTGAACAATCCTCCAAACAAACCGAATCTAGTAAATTATCATTCAAACAATTCAAAATAAGCTTTAAAAACTACCCACAAATAAAAAAGGTTCAATTTTGATCATATTTGAAAAGGTCAACAAAAGTTAACCCCATGCTCGCTTGGTCAAAATCTGAGATTCAGACCAAATCCCAGTTACTCATTCACCCCTGAGCCTGGTTATGTGATTTGTTTCGAAATCCAACCTCAATTTGAGATCTAAATCTCAATTTTATAAAATTCCTAAATTCTACCCAAAATTCCTAATTTCTACCTTGAAATTAATATATTTGATGTTACAAATTCATGAAAATTAGTTGAAATTGATTGAAAATTAGTTAAAGATGCTTACCATTGAATTTGGGAAGAAATCTCTCTCAAGAAATCGCCTTTATGGAGTATAGGTTGAAAAATGATGTAAAATGAGCTAAGTCCGGTTTTTTCCAACTTTTACCTAGCTGCAGAAAGTTTGCATATGTGAACAGCCTCTGTGCCCCCTGATGTTGCATTTTCAACCTAATACTTCGCACTTGCAAAGTCCCACATATCGCAAAAGTGGTCTTGGCTTCACATTTGTGAAGCCCTCTATCCAGCCTCTCAGTCGCTAATGCGACACTTAGATTGCAAAAGCGAACCCCAGCAATCTGCAAATGCGGCCATTTCTTCGCATTTGCGAAGAATGCCATCATATCCCATATTTTGCATTTTCGAGCCAGACATCGCAAATGCGAGGCTCGAAATTACGATCAGGTCTTCCCAAATGCTAGACTTGCAACATAACACTAGCAATTACTGAGCATCAACAGTTCCAACCTCAACTCTAACACATCTAAAGCTCTCACGTGCCACTCGGGCTCCAATCCGAACATGCGTTCAAGTATAATAACATCATGCAAACTCGCTCGCTAACTCAAATTATCAAAATAACATCAATTATCAAGAATTGATCATCAAAACTAAAAATTTCAACTTTGAAACTCATTTTTTAAACTTTTCACATAAAATGCTGAAACGTGCTCAGATCACTTAGGACCCCAACAAACATGCGTACAAGTCTAAAAACATCATACAAACCTGCCAGAATCGTCAAAATACCAATCCGAGGTCGTTTACCAAAAATATTGATCGTGGTCAACTCTAGCCTCATTTTAAGTCAAAAATCATATTTTCTTCAAACTTTTGCATAAAAGCTTTCTAAAAAGTGATACAGATCATGCAAACAATTCATATAATATCAAATAAAGCTATGAGAGGTCTTAAAACATAAAAATTAAGGTTAGTACTCAAAATGACCTATCGAATCGTCACAAACAATTTTTTCAAATACAACCAAACATGAGTCTTCTTAAAAATATTGGTGAAGATATAAGAAATTACTATTAAAAATAAAATTAAAAATAATTTCTCCATGCTGAGGTGGGGATATCTCTCTCTATTTAAGGAGATTCAAGCCTGCTACAGTGAAATAATCACGAGTCAAGCAATAATACTCTTAACTTGTTATCACGATCCAAAATCCCACCAAAGGTCGTGCTGGCACCTAGCCTGCTCACTAGGCAAGCCAACACTCAATCAATATCATAAGATCCAATTATTAATGTAACAACCCAATCGGTCGTTTTGCCTTTTAGAAACCCGTTCCCCTAAATAAGACTCCCCGTATGTGCTTTTACTATTTTATGACTTGCGGGGATAGTTAGTTCGGTATTTGGAAGAGTTCGGGTTGAAATGGGAACACTTGGTTCCTTAGTTGGCTTTAAAAAGGCTAAGTTTGACTTGGGTCAATATTTTTAAAAACCAACCTAGGAATCATGATTTGACGGTTCTAATAGGTTCATATGATAATTTTTGACTTGGGCGTATGTTTAAATCGGGTTTTGGAAAACCCGGAAGCGTTTCAGCGCTTAATAGTGAAAGTTAGCTATTTGAAGGTTTTAAGGTTCGTTAAATTTGGTTTGGAATATGTTTTGGAGTAATCGAGGTCCGTTGGAAATTCTGAGCATGGTAATAGTTCTGTATGGTGATTTAAGACTTGCACATAAAGTTTGGAGTCATTCCGAGTAATTTAAGTATGTTTCAGCGAGTTCAGAGTAAGTTTGAAGAATTTGAAATTTCTAAGTTGAATCAATTTGGTTTGAGGCATGATTCTTAGTTTTGATGTTGTTTTACATATTCCAAGGGTTCCAGCGAGTCCGTTTTATGATTTCAAACTTGTTGGTATATTCGGTAGGGGCCCTAGGGGCCTCGGGTGTTAACCGGATGAGTCTCGGACCAAGTTTGGACTTAGGAGCAGCTGCTGAAGCTTCCAGCTTCTGCTGCAATCGCACCTGCGCTTGGCCAGCCGCAGGTGCGAGCTCGCAAAAGCGATCCATGAGCCACAGAAGTGATCATAGGGCAGCCCAGGGACCGCAGGAGCGAGCCAGGTACCGCACCTGCGAAGGCACAGGTGCGAAGGAAGGACCACAGAAGCAGGGAAGGGAACAGATGCGGAAGATTGGTCGCACCTGCGGACGCGCAGAAGCGGCTCCTTGTCCGCAGGTGCGGAGCCAGGCCAAGTGCGGGGATCTCGCACCTGCGAGGATTTTTCCGCAAGTGCGAAAATCGTAGAAGGCAGAACCTTCATTTAATTCCGGAGTTGCATATTTTTAGCCCATTTTCTCCATTCTTGGGCGATTTGGAGGTTTTTGAGAGGAGTATTCACCTAGCAACTTGGGGGTAAGTTAATTCTACCTATTGTGAGTTAAATACATGGATTATGGGTAGATTATAAGATGTAAATTGTGAAAATCAAAGCTTTAGATGAAAAACCTAGGTTTTGATAAAAATGAGATTTTAACCACGAAAATGGTTATGGAATGAGATGAAAATTTTATATTTGAGTTCATGAGATTATGGGCAATGATTTTCTCTGAAAATTTTCGGAATCCAGGCACGTGGGCTTGGGGTAAAATTTAGGAATTTTATCAATTTGGGTTGGGTAATTAATCTAATACTCTAATTTCGAATTGTTAAGCATGTATTAATTATTTTATATAACATTTGGCTAGTTTCAGATTTTTCGGCACCGAATTGAGGCTTTAACGTGATGTTGTGATCGGGAAGTAAACTTTGAGACAAGGTAAGTCTCTTGTCTAACCTCGTAAGAGGGAATTTACCCCGTAGGTATTGTAAATAAATATTTGCTCCAAATTGTGGGGACTATGTACGTACAAGATGACGAGAGTCCGTACGTAGCTACTATTATACTATTGTTCGGGTAGTGTTAGGACCCAATTCATGAACTATTTGGAATTCTTGCACTATACTTGTTAAATTAAAATGCCTAATTTTATTAAACATTTGTTGGAGAAATTGTGAAGACTGCTAATGAAATTTGTATTATTTTTGTATAAAACCTCATTAATATTTAAGTCAAATGTTATAAAATATTCCTTTTCTTCTTGTGGAGCGCTCCGAACGCCTCGGCAGTAGATAGATGCAACTATGGATAGTGTCGCACGTCCCTCGGCAGTGTACACGACACTCTGGATCGAGCCGTATGACCTTGGCATAAATTGTGCTTAATAATAACAATTACATGATGCCTTGACATTTTTCTGCAACTCGTGAAGATAAATGATTTATTGGAATTATTGAATTTTGAAAGAATTATTTATTTTCTCTTGTTAAGAAAATTATTGTTATTCACATAAATTATGTTTATTTAAATAATTCTATTTTAATATTATTAACCCATAGTGAGTGTCAAAGTCGACCTCTCGTCACTACTTCTTCGAGATTAGACTTGATACTTATTGGGTACACATTTTTTACGTACTCATGCTACGCTTGTTGCACTTTTTGTGCAGGACCTGAGACAAGTGCAACAGGTGGTCCTACTGGCGCGTACCCCATATCCCGAGGTTTAGTGGTGTGCTGCTTCCTGAGTCGTTCTACAGTCCCAGAGTCTCTCTCTTTTGTATTTATATTCTGTCTATTTCATATTCGGACAGTGGTTAGAAATTTGTATAATCTACTAGATGTTCATACACTTGTGACACCAGGTCTTGGCACACACACTAGTATAATTATGGTTTGAATTATTTTCTTGGTTTTTATTTAATCAGAACCTTTTTATTTTTTTCTTAAATCTTGCAAGTAAAAAGAGTTTAATTACTCGGAAACTTATTAAATGAGGAAATATATGTTTAATTCACTAGTTGGCTTGCCTAGCTGTGATGTTGGGCACCATCACAACCTATAGATGAAATTGGGTCATGACAATTAAGCCATTAACAGCTTTCACAATATGAATAACAAAGCAAAATGAATTTCAAATCAATAGCATGAATACATAATCCATGATTGGGTCTAAACACGACCACATCTATCTAATCATCTGCTCAAAATTTGGTGTCACTACATTACGAGCATCTAATGAAGTAACTAAGTCAACTAAATAAATGCATTTGTACGAAAAAGTAATTATGAACACAGTGTGAATTGGATCAATAGCTCACCATGAAGTCTCCAATATAATGCTCCTCTCAACTCAATGATATCGCTTATACAAGTCTCATAACTTGCACATGTGCAAAAGTATAATAGGAGTACAAAATCACAGTACTCAGTAAGTATCAAGTCTAGCCTCGAAGAAGTAGTGGCGAGGGTCGACATCGACATTCACTATCCATCCAATATCAAGTAAATCATAAATAAATTATGAAAATAAGCATGATATCATCAAATGAATACAACAGCTCAAAGAAACACATGTTGTACAGAATTTTGGCATGCTTAACAGATAAAGAGAGCAATTAAGATATCAACTCCTCGATCCTCGTACCAAATATGATTCATGTAAACAACAATTATATCAAATTTCTTCATGAGTCAAGGATATGAACATATGCATGCTCAGGATCCAATAACAATGTGTATAAGAGCCAATGCATGAGTCTAAGCTACCAATGTATGTCCCTGATCTAATATCAACATATATAAGAGCCAATGCATGAGTCTAAGATCCTAATGCATGCCCCTGATCCAATATCAACAACTTACAGCACAAATCCAAGTGTCTGACACAGGCCACGTATACAACAAGTACCAAAAGAATCACGGATGCCTACGCTGACAGAGCCCAAGGTAACATGGGTAATCACCTGACTCCTGAGGGACAGATCCTAATCCAAGTGTTAATCATTTTATAATTAATGATCATCAATCATTGCGGCGCGTAACCCGTTTCAATCATAATATCATAAATCAGTCGATAACCAATATCCACTCACATTGTCCTTAGTGCCAAATTTTTCAATATTTCCATAATATCCAACTCTCTAACTCATGCATATGTATATGAGATGATGTAATAAAAAGCCATCGGAGATGACAATAAGAATGTGGATAAAAAGCTCATAAAGCTATAGAGGACTATGGCAAATCATGTAACACAATTTATCACAACGTCTCAATAAGCAATTTAGCATGTTCTAGCTTAACAAATTGTTTATCATGAGTCAATTAGACCATAGAAACCACCAAAATCATGGAGCAAATATGATATATGTATGACTACGAATTTATAATAAAGCTCAACATAGAAGAACAATCATTTATGTTAAATCAACAAGTCATAATCCTAGGCAAGCTCCTAGATCATGAATATAAATTATCACGTAGTCATAGCATCAATTTGGACATAAATAACAACTTCGCATAATCCAACAAAGCACAAATTCAAGTCAATAATATCGGATATGGTCAAGACCTAGCTATGCAAATATAGTCATCACCTCGCATATATTACCTATAGGGATAATTCTCTCTTACAATGATAGATAAGAGATTTTTCTCCGTTCGGTAAGCTAAAATCAAGCAACAATTGCCTATCATCCAAATTCAACTCCAAATGACTCGCATCTAGTCAAATACAACTCAATAACATCAAATAAAGTCATAGGAGCTTCGATCTTTAATCAAATTCTCAAAAGTAAACCATGGCCCACATGGTCAACACCTGAGTCAAGGGTAAATCCCGGCTACCCATAATTCTACGAGTCCAAATATATGATTAGATTTCAAAATCGGGTCCAAATCGACTCTCAAATGCCCCCCAAAATACACCATTTTAAGTTGTAGACAAAAATCCCAAATTTTACTATAAAATTCCAAGTTTTAGGTGTAGAAATCCATAGAAAAACAAGATATAAATCCAAATCCAAGTAAAACTTTCTAACCTCTAATGTAGTAGTGAAATTGCTCATCAAATTCACCTCCTCTCAAAGTCTATAGCTCAAAATATAAAATAATGGGTAAAGGTCCCGAAATATAATACTTAAAGGTTTGCTCCAGGTATACTCTTTGCGATCGCGAAGCACAAAATGTCACTGCCCAGAAAGATTTTATTGCGAATGCGGGACCACCATTACGAATGTGATGACCAACCGAACAGCCCACCGTGCACGCGATCTACCCACTGCCAACGCGAAGGCCCAGACCTTCCAGCCGGCTACTTACTCTTACGAACACACTCCTCTCTCGCGAATGCAGAGCATCTACTCCCAGCACTCCGCGAACACGATTTTCTGATCACGAACGCGGTTCACTAAATCCCAGAGACCAAAATTACTCTATGTGAACTCGACCCATTGACCACGAACGCGAAGAACATCAGAACATCAACAATCTCAAAATGGTTCAAAATGATCTGAAATCACCACGAAATTCACCCAAGCCCCTCGGGACCCCGTCCAAACATGCCAACAATTCCATATACATAATCCAAACTTATACAAAGGCTCTAACCACCATAAATAACATCAAAAGCACGAATAGAAGATCCAATCATTCTCTTAACTTCCAAACATTCAAACTTCGCCGAACTTGTCTGCATCACACTTAGACATATCGAATCGCAACTAAACTTTGTACACAAGTCCCAATCACCCAAATGAACCTATCCGAAGTTTCAGAACGCTAATCCAAGCTCGACAATACCAAAGTCAACTCCCGGTCGAACTTATGAATTCTCCAATTCTTTAACTTGCCAACTTTTGACAAATAGGTACAAAATCTTCTTGGAACCTCCAAATCCAATTTCGAACATACGCCCAAGTCCAAAACTATTGTGCATGTCACGACCCAAAAATATCAACCCACCGGGGTCATGATGACGCCTAACACCGCTTGTTAGGCAAGCCAACACATAACAGATAATATGAAAGAATAGCAACTTACAAATAACAACAAGATAAAAATATAAATTAAGAGCAACTCAATAGGTATACATAATAAGTCTAGAACCAACATCTAACGCAAACCATCCCAAGTTGTGGAGTCACACGTGTATGAGCTTTACTATTTTGAAAGAAGTACAATAATGTCCGAAAAGTGAAAACAGTACAACATAAAGAAGAAGGTGACTCTAGGCCTGCGAACTATTTGCAGATCTACGTCGAATCACCCAACTGGTATCCGCTAAGTACTTCTTGGGAATCCGCTGGTACTAATGTCCGATTTACACAAGAAGTGCAGAAGTATAGTATGAGTATAACTGACCCAATATACTCAGTAAGTATCGAGTCTAACCCCGATGAGGTAGTAACGAAGCTAAGACAAGACACCTACAATAAACATCTGCAGTCATATATCAAGAAGTAACAAAATAACAGGTAAAGAATCAAGTATAACAACAAGTTAAGACAAGTAAAAGGGATAACAAGTATGAAAATAAAGGGGCATAAACGGAAAAGTAAAGTGTCATCGAGTAAACCTCATCTCGTAGTATTGCAATAACTATGAACAACGAAGCCACAAACTCAAGTCCACATCAAACTATCAAGGTAAAGAGCAAAATAATTAACAAAACTGTACGGCATCATCCTTCGTATTTTTACTCTTATCCTTATATTACAATATAAAAATAAGCACGGAAACACCCTTCGTGCATATCCTCACATTTACTCAAGTATGGAAATACCCTTCGTGCAATAAATATAATGCATGGAAATACCCTTCGTGCACAATCACTCTTCCTCACAAGTACGTCAACACCATTCGTGCATTTCACTCTTCCTCACAAGCACGACAATACCCTTCGTGTATTTCACTCTTCCTCATCAAGAATCACAAACAACACAATACCAAGCAAGGTGGGAAGCAAATTTAACATCAACAATGGTATTTGAACATAACCCGTTATATGAGAATCTTCCTACAATTAGCACCAATAACCAATAAATATTTTAATGATCTCAACACCCAATATCCCAATGATCTCGACATAGGAAATAACATGAATGGGAGAAATTAAAGAATTATACAATCTATCTAAAGCATGGAAGACATAATACACAAATAACATGGTACAAATATGGCTAATTCAACTCGCATGCTTATCCCATGGCCAACGCATATACATCTGTCACCTTGCATACGCCTCCCCCAATATATATAGTTCAAATATCAAATAGACTCGATTATACATTATTTTCCTCAATTCAAGGTTAACCAAGATACTTACTTCTTACTGGAACACAATCAACAATCCAACACGGCTTTTCCATTAGAAAAAGCCTCCAAACCACTCGTATCTAGTCAATTATCATTCAAACACTTAAAACAAGCTTTAAAAATTACCCACAAATAAAAAGAAGTTCAATATTTAACACAATTGAAAAAGTCAATTCGGGCTCATGTGGTCGAAAACTGAAATTAAGACCAAATCTCGATTACTCATTCACCCCCGAGTCCGAATATGTGATTTGTTTCGAACCGACCTTAATTTGAGGTCTAAATATCAGTTTTATAAAATCCTTAAATTCTACCAAAAACTCCCAATTTCTACTTTAAAATTCTCAACTTTGATGATGGAGTTCATGAAAAAGAAATAAAAATTGAACAAAAACAAGTTAAGATTACTAACCAATGAATTTGAGAATAAGTTGCTCTCTAAAAATCGCCTCTATGGAGTCTAGGTTTCAAAAATTGTGTAAAATGAGCCAAGTCCCAAAATTCTCAACTTTTACCCGGCTGCAGATATTCGCAATGCGACAACTGCTCGCAATTGCGAACAAGCCTCTAAGCCTCCAATATCGCAAAAACGATGCCTCCATCGCAAATGCGAACCTGGGAAGTCCGCAAATACGAACAATGCATTGCAAATGTGAAGCTGCCCCTAAATCTTAACAGTTGAAAATACGACTGTCCAACCGCAAATGCGAAGCCTTCAAGTCCGCATATGCGACACAAACTTTGAAAATTTGCGAAGTTCCCAGCTCCAGCCCATCTTCGCAAATGCGAGTCATCCCTCGCAAAAGCGATGCTCGCATTTGCAAGCAGAATCTCGTAAATGTGAGATCTGCAGACTATCAACACCAGCACTTCACCGGCTATGCCAAAACCATTTGAAACTCACCCCAACCCTTCGAGCTCCAATCCGGACATCCACACAAGTTTAATAACATCATACAAACTCGTTTGCAAGCCCAAATAATTAAAATAACATCAAAATTCAAGAATCGATTATTAAAACTCAAGATTTTCAAGTTTAAAACTCAATTTTGCCAACTTTTCACATAACGAGCCGAAATGGCCTCGGGTCACCCGGGACCCCAACCAAACAAGTGTACAATTCCAATATCATAATACTACCGGAATAGTCAAAATACTGATCCGAAGTTGTTTACCAAAAATATTGACCGTGGTCAACTCTAGTCATTTTTAAAGTCAAATATCATATTTTCTTTAAAATTTCACATATAAACTTTCCGAAAAATCTACACGGACCACGCACGCAAGTCATAAATCATCAAATTGAGCTACGAAAAATCTAAAAATATAGAAAAGGGAGCTAGTACTCAAAATGACCTATCGAGTCATTACAGTAAAAACCTATTGAAACCATCAAATCTCGATTCCTAGGTCGTTTACTCAAAAGTCAAACCTTGGTAAACTCTTCCAACTTAAGGCTACATTATTGAGAATTATTCTTCCAAATCAACTCCGGACACTTGAAAATTAAACTCAACCATACACGCAAGGCATAATGCATTAAGTGAAGCTACTCAAAATCTCAAACCGCCGAACAAAATGCTAGAGCTTAAAATGACTGGTCGGATCGTTACACTTGTCCCCTCTTGTATACAACAGTTTGACTACATCGTATGACTCGAACAACTCTGGACTAGTTGTTGAATCCAAAGCTCCATTACTTGAAACACTTTCCTTCAATAAAATCATATTCTCTTTTGTAGAGAAAAGGTTGGAGACTTCTATTTTCTCCTTCCCTCGACTTTCTTCTTCCCGTGCTCTACAACACTTTCCTATACCCAAAGTCCCAAATACAAGGAGGAAAAACCATTATATACATGTGTATAATCTCTTCCATTAAATAATAAGGTAGTGGAATAATAACATAGGTTAGTGGTTACAAATTTAAGCTTTAATGGGTAAGTAGTGGTAGATCACAATGTTAGTGGTTACATGAGTTACACCAAAAATGATAATTATTTTCTTTGCCAATTTATAAACACTAACATGATAAAAGATATACACGTTAATATTATAATTTTAATATTAAAATAGGCATACTCCAAAACTTCCGCTCACCAATGTTTCCATCTTATCAATCGCAAGCTTCATTAAAATCTTCTTTCTTGTTCCTATTTTTGTTTTGGTGTCGCATAATTCTATGGAAAGCCAATTACATATTCAAGAAAATGGAGTTTTCTATTAAGTTTTATCCCAACTGTAATGAAAGTATATTTTTGCCCCAAAATGTTAAGTTACATTATAAATTTGCTTCTCCCTTTCAATGGGTTAACAGGTAAAATGTAATTGAAGGATTAAAGATTATGTTTTTGGTGTCAGGTATTACCTATGATCGAGACAAACATAGGTACATTCTATCTGGACAATTCCCTGCAGAGAAAAAGAAATACTCTTTTTGGAGTAGTAATTATGCTGCGCATCAACACAAATATATATATATATTGGACATTTTCCTTGCAATATTAGAGAAAACAAATACTCCAGCTTTACACTTCCGGGATTTGAGAAAATAAATACAGTAAATAAGTACTCAGCTCGGTGCCCGCTGATGCATAAGGCAATTAAAGCGAGGCATTAGGCCCCAAAATTTTGGGGTCCCATTTTTCACTAGTAGTAGGTGTATGAATTATTAATTTTTATCAATAAATTAAAATAAATATTTTGAAGTAAAAAAGTACAACTTTTCAATAAACTGAAAATAGAAAACTTCAAAATAGATTTGATCAAGTTGAAGCAATAAAAATATTTTTGGTTTTCTATTAGAGGCACAAAATTAATATCACTAGGCAATGCAAATCTGAAAAAATATTGTCTTTACCACAAAAGTTCCTTAAAACATAATAATCACTTCAATATTGATGTTTAAATTTATTTTTCCAATTAAAAAGTATTAAAGGAAAGTAATAGAAGTAGAAGATAATACTCTAGCTGATATTTTCAATCAGATAAAAAGACTTGATTTTTTTGTATCTATGTTTATTAGAAGAAGTCGATTATATTATTAATAATTTGCATCTATAAAAGTTACGGAAATACTTTCAAATAAAAATATGCATTTTTAAAAAAAAAAAATTAGGCCTTTCATCTAGGTTTGACTTTGGTCACAAATCTTTTTGAGCCGCCCGTGAAATTCAGCTCGAGGAAGATGATGAAAACCTACACACACGTGCTTGTTGATAAACAAGTCCTGGCTTGCAAAAATACCCTTTTGATGGACTACAATGCCTATCTTCTGAACAAATACACATCCCTTCTAAGGCACAGCCATCCCCCTTTGCAGTTTGCTTCCCAAACAATATCTCATCAGACCATTCACTAGACAACATATTCTTAGGATCCAATTGATTCTTGGCTGCAATAAACTTGTTAAATTTTAGATACTTCTTCTGCACATCAAGAAATGCTACATTCCTATTTTTAGCCCAATGTGGCTTAGCTCCATACTTAACAAAAGCCATTTGCTCTACTTCTTCCCAAATATCTTGGTTTAATCGCGGGGTTAAGGCATCATTAGCGCGAAAATAGTTAAAATCCAAGACAACTGAATCTTCGCTTTGACCTAAATATGCTTCCGAGGCCTTGATGAAACGAAAGAGGAATCCGTTATAAATGTCAACACCACACATGTTTTCTGGCTTGACTAAATCGCGTAATTTTTTCACATCACGTATGAAATCTCCAAATTTTGAAGCTGGAAATTTGGCTGTGGATTCATAGAAGAAGAGTCCATTGATTCTTGGATCCCAAGCACATGTGTTAGTGATGTCTATAGGAGATGAGTATAAACAAGAACCTGAAGTTTGCATTTTCCCGTGAGGACCCACTACTGGATATCCAGTGAAGATTAACTTGTTGTTTTTTAATCCATTTGCTATCAATCTCTTATAGGACACGAAAGAACTTGCCATTGTGCATTTGCCACCCACGTTTCTCGTGTTTTCAAAGCCTTTTTCTGCAAAACAAAATAGTATATATAATTGTGAAGGTACATACATTAAACTACAAATAATTAAATGTTAACTCCACAAATTGTGTTTTAACATCACACTAATCATAGGGGTCACCTAATCCCTTCACTGAGCTTTCTTTGCCAGAAATAGCAAAACTATTACAAAAAACTATGACACAAGTTATCAAATTTACCGATTCCTCGATTGCATGTCGAATGAATATATTAACTTACGTATATACAATGAAAAAAAACTATTATTTGTAATTGATATATCTTATTAAGTGATTTGTACTCATTTCCTGTGTTAGAGTAAGGATGCATATTTTAATGTTTCTATAAACTAATTCCATAATATTAATATTAATAATTAGATAGAATAATATATACCTGTGGCTCGAACAGACTTAGAGAGCAGAATAAGATTGGATTGAAATCCCAGAAAATCATTGACACCATCGCCTGATGTGTTTAAGGGGACTCTGTTATCATATCTGTACACAGCAGTACGTCTAGAAGGGTACCATTGAATGTCACCAAATTCATTCTTCCTTGCATGTCCCATAAACTCATCTTCTATATCACTATCATTCGTGAAATTGTATGTTATACTTCTTTTGAATGCTGGCTCCAATTGAAACGTCACCTACACAAAAATGCAGGTACAACGTTCATATTCTATTATACACTTAAAAAATTAGGCCGGGTTTCACTTTCCTCTATATCGTTCCAATTTTGTGGGGTGTCCTAATAAAAAGGCCATTTAACTTTTCCCACATCAGGGGATGCAAGGGGGTTCAATTAAATTCCCTTGTAATTTTGATAGTGTGTCAAGTTTTCACACCTTTTCACTAATTAATTTGATAATGTAGGGCTAAGTTAATCCAAAATACTGTTAATATTCTCCACTTTAGGTCAAACCCGAATAGTTTTCCCGAAAAAGCCTCGCACCAAAGATTATCCTATAGCTTATATATAACTTTCTTTTCTTTTTAGCTACCATATTGAATCAAGGGTCACAATCCACCCACAACACCTACAAATGGTTCTTGATGACATCAATTATAACCTGAGAGATCAACTTGTACAGATTGAATTCAGGCACTACTATAGAGAGGCCAAATGGGCCTGCAGAATCTCCTTACTGAAATTAGAGGACAATTGAGACTAGTTGATGAAGATGTACAATGTGAACCTTGTTACTTTTTGTGGACCGACAGATCAATACTATTCATTGAGGCTATTTCTCTGGACTCCCAAGTAAAAGCTTCAATGAAGAACATTATCATTTTTATATATGCAACAAAGTTAATAGATTCTCCTCTTTTCCTTTCTGATGTACCATAATCTATTTTCTCTTATTATAGAAGCGGCAGTTGAGCTCCTCAGGAGTCAGTGTCATCAACATGCTTGCCTAGCATACTACGCGAGTGTCCACTTGATTTTCTAATAGGTGCATGTATACCTTTTCTAATAGGTGGGGGCCCGTTTGAATTTTCTTCACATTCTCACTCTATTTCCCAAATGTGAATTTGTAGGGCTTTCTATTATAATAGCCACGTGCACTAGACTACCGATTACAGCACATCATAGTAATAAATAGTAATGATGATGATCCTACGAATTCAAGTTTCTGACAGCTTCCGAAAATTTTGTTTACAAGTACAAAAACAATATGCAATGTTTGCTAACAAGTTTTTAATTGTTAATAGAATAATACGGCAGAAAAAGTAAATAAAAAAGGTAATAAACTATAGCTAACCAACTTTGCCTAGTAATGTAAATAAACAAAAATGTAGAAATTATTTACCGAATCTAATGTAGAACAAAATATAAAAGTATTTTTCTTGATATTATAATAAACATACAAAGTTCAACAATTTAAAAATATATAGCGATCATCTTTTTTTGTGGTTAAAAAAGGGAGAAAAGTAACCCAAAAACTTTTTTAGAACACTTTTTAAAAAAAAGAAAATTATTGCTAACATTGTAACATGTTGAAACCATCACATTTACTGCACATCAATCCTCAAAATTGAGAAGAGTTATAGAAAGATGAGCGGTAAAAAAAAAACCTCAAAATGGGTATCTCACTTTTACTGGCACCATATTATGTACATTTAGTATTTATGTTTGATGATAATAAGTAACTCATAACTGAGTTTATAAAATCTTATTTTGTAATGTTATACAATATATTATTTTTTTTATCACCGGTACTTAGAGTGAAAAGAATTATTTGAGATTCATAAATACAATCACCTAAAATATGACGTTATATGAATTATGTGCAAATTTGTGTAAAAGAGGCAAAAAGATTATTTTCTAATTATCAAAAATTAATACAACTTCAACAGCTGGTAACTAATATTCCAAGTGAGAAATTTGCAGTTGCAAAAATCAATCAAAAACTTGAAAATACAATAAAAAGAAGAAGAATAATCATCTATTTAAAAATAAATCTATCATATCTTCATTTTGCCGTACTTTAATTTTAAAAAATAGTAACTATGGTACGTGATTTGCCATGAAAAATGATCGAATATGAGTAAAATCTTCCGAAGAGTATAATAGCTAAACCGTTTTTCAGCCAACTTTAATCACAAAAGAAAAAGTTATTATTCAATACCATTAGATATTAATTAAAAAAATTTAAACTTTGTAATATAAAATTATAGAATAAAAAGGGAAAAGCAAAATATTTGTCTTTGCAATTTAAACCACAAGTGATGTTATCATCCTAATTTTGCAAGAAGGATTGACCAAAATCATTGTTCCCGCAAATAGACCAAACACATGAGTTACTTTCGTTTAAATCACTTCCCAGTAATTTTCTTAGGTACATACTACTCTTTACCTTAATTATATTGTGAATAAATATACAAAAAATTAATTTTAATTAATAAATCCTTAACAAATAAAACACGATATTATAAATAGTAAAATAGCATGTGCAAGTACAAACGAGGTAAATTTATTCTTCGTATTCACAAATAACAAAAATTTTAACTTTGTTTATATCACCTTATAAATATGTTAATCCCTTCGTTCCAATTTATATGATGATGTTTGACTGTACATATTATTTAAGAAAGAAATTAAAAAATTTGAAATTTGTGGTCTAAAATATGTTATAAATATTTCTATGGCCTGAAATTATTTTATTAAGAGTAAAATAAAAACTTTAAATTTAAATTATTCTTAAATATAAAAAGATATCATTCTTTTTAAAATATACTAAATAAAGAAATGTGTTACATAAAACGAGACAGAGGGAAAAAAAATTACTCCCTCCATTTCAATTTATGTACATATTTAACTGGGCACAGAGTTTAAGAAAAAAGGAAAGACCAAATCTACTCAATGCCCAAATCTACTCCAAATAAGTTTAAATTTGAAACATAACTTCAAATATTATAAAGAACAAATCTCATTCATCAATTTATCGAAACAACAACAAATTTAACATAACCATTTTGCAACTACGAAGAAGAAGAAACTCTAAACACAAAGAAGAAGAAGAAAACATCAGAAGAGAAAAAGAGAAAAATGTATATATCTCAAGTTATCTAAAAATTGGGTATTAGTTAAAAAAATTTAAAAATGGTATAAATTCAATGGGTGACATAAAACTAGACGCCACATAAAAGTTTTACATTTGACTATAGTTGTTGGACCCCGGCACAGCCTGGGCTAATCGTAACTAGTCATATATATAAGGGGAAGTCGCCTTTATTTTGTTTAATAAATATCTTATGTAACCAAGGGCGGCTTAACAGTATTTGTGGCTTAATAAGAGGCCCTAAACTTTATTTTTTTTAAAATAATCACACACACATACGTGATATATATATATATATATATATATATATATATATATATATATATATATATATATATATGAATTCTATTTTTCTAATATTTTGAGATACAAAATTATTAATAACTTTTTATAATCGATCTCTCCTAAAAATATTTTGGACAATATTAAAATAGTTTTTAACTCTTTTATTTTAGTTTTGAACAACTTGATTCATATTTTTCGTAGCATATTTAAATTCTAATAAATAAATAAAAGACAATATATATAAATATGAAGTAAGAATAAAATGAGATGATAATAACACTTGAAAGTTCTAATAATAGAATTTAATTCAAGAAAATGATGACTTGATTTCAAGATATCTTTTTGCTCCTTCAATAACACAAAATGCTTGAAACTTCAGGAAAAAATAAAAAAGAATGCACGATATATGATATCAATAGTACTTTTAAGCTATGTGGGTTTTCGAAAAATACTATTCCTATTAAGTTATCAGACTTAAACCCGAAAAAAGCAAGAAAGAGAATATATAAGAGTATAAAGTTATGCGAGCGATTAACTCTTGGACAAACCAAGAAAGAAAATGAATAGTGTAAAAATATGATTTAGTACTACATATTTTCTGATGAAAAATGGGTAAAAAGTGGAATATAATAATTTCACTTGTTAGATTTTTTGTTCATACAAAAAAAAGTTGGAAAGAAATTCACATTTATAAAAAGTATTACGCTCACTTCAATTAGTTACACATCTATTCTTTCCTTTTATAAAAAAATATCTAATTTTCAAGGTAAAAATTGTTCATTATTTTTCTAAAACAGACTATAAATTTATTTTGATATTAAAAAAATGAGCCCCCAAATTTGGGGCCTCGAGCAAATGCTTTAGAAGCTTTACCCTATAGCCTGCCTCTATGTAACTAGGAGGAGTCCTCCGACCATAGCTGTACGGTAAGTAGTTTATTGATTGAATAGTCACACCATCTTTAGCAAGACATATAGTTGACTCGTTTAACTACTTAGAGGTTGGGTTTATGTTCCTCTCCTTTGTGATTTTCTGACATAGTAGGGGTTATAATATAATGTCAAACTCCTGTGAAAGCCTAAATGAATAGATTTAATAATTTTATTTTAAAAAAACTATCGGTGTGGCACTACCGGAGATATTATGTAGTACTAGTAGTTGTTGTCGCTTGAACAAGTTCGATTTCGTATCACAAGATTTATATGAATGATTACTAACTAATCAATCAGCTTGTTACTTTTGGCATTCAGTTGATGCTCTAATGGGAAATGTTAAATGTCATTCCCATTCTGCAGCCAAAAAAGAAGAAAAATAGTGACCTGTTCCCAATCATGCTCTGGATGCCTCTCTTTTTGTTTTTTGCGTTAGATTCCAGTCTGTCTACCTAAAAGTAATGAGCCAATATGATAAAACTCTGTAATTGAGATAAATTCTTAAATAATGGTATCCCTAGTATAACTTATTTTTGTCTCTTAGGCTAGAGATAATACTAGTAGTACTAATGATTTTACAGCTATAGAAAGAGACATTTATAAATCGAAAAAATGTAAATGAACTAATCACACTCCCGATGGAAAGAACAAGTTGATAAACCAATTAATTATCCGTAATTTCAGCTCTAAAGTGATTTCCTTAATTCTCTAAGGAAATCAATTCTTAAAAATGTATGAATTACGACAATCGAAAGAAACCAACTTGGACATACGAATAAACTAGACAGGAAAATAACTTAAACCCTCCTAATTAAATTTATTGAATAAAAAGGAAACAAACATATTTTATATATATAAAGAATATGAAAGAAAAATGCTTGTTACCTTAGAAATGATGCCAAGCAATCCAAGAGAAACTTTAGCAGCATTGAACAGTGGATCTTGTGGTATTAATTTGATTATTTTGGCATAGCCATTAGCTTCATTTGCTGGTACAATAAGACTCAGACCAGTAACATGATCATGAACTGCTCCTCCTTTGCCCCACCACGAACTACCGTGAGCCCCCGTACTTATTACTCCGGCAACCGTCACTCCCTCCCAATATGGCGCGGCCACTAAACTCAACCCCGCCTTTTCAATCGTATCGATAAACTTCCGGAGTCCAACTCCGCCATCAGCGGTGGCAGTACGTTTTTCCACGTCGACATTAATATTTGAGTCGTATTTTTCAGTACTAATAAAGACAGCAGCATTTCCAGTACTGGGGCATGCTAGTTTAGGAATGGTGTGTGAAAATCTTGTGACAACTTTGACTTTAAGTTTGTTCTTGTTGGCATTGGCTAATTCTTGTCGAAGCTCTTCTTCTGTTGTGGGATAGACAATTTTTGGAGCGTGACATGTTTGTCTGTCACCCCAAATACCGTAGGAATTGGAAAGTTGGCAATCTGTTTTATTGCATTTGATAGGGTTTGGTGGTGGCATAGCAGAAGAGATGGTTACAAGTGTGGCTAAAACCCATAGAAGAACTAGGTGGTGGCCGCGGCAGAGATCAGCCATTATCTTTTGAAATCTTGGTTGTGATTATTGATGGAGGATGTTTATAAAGATGAATGTTGCTTCAAAGGGAAGTGAAGGTGGGGTTGGGATATATTGCCATTGAGTGGAGACAGGGGAGTATTTAGGCCTTTTACGTAAATCCCAAACAAAGACACATTTGAGCTAAATAAATAAATGAATTTAAGGAATATGCACTGACCAAGTATAGATTAATTGTTTACACAATTCGTATAGTTTAACCTTAGATAATAGGTTAATTGTTATTTTTATTAGCTTACCTATTAATGCTTTTTATAAGATCTATTTTTACCTTATAATTTATCTTACAATATAAATATTTCAGTTACATTCTCCAGGCAATCAAATTTAAATTCTGAATAAATAAAGACTTCGCATTTGATTGCGGAGATGCTCAAATTTGACTTCTTTGTCTAATATTTCTAGTGTTTTCATTCTTTATTGTGTGGGCTTTTCTTGTTTGTGACGTACGCATAGCATAATGTAGTTTTCTGACGAAGTTTTGGATTTGTTCGACGTTCAGTTTTGTGGCTATTTAAGATCTAAGTATCTTTTGATGTGATATGGACTTCATCACTAAAGAAATTATCTTCCTTTCTGCTTCCTTCACCAGAAAGGAGCAAAATATGAAAACCTCGCCATTGCTGAAACATAAGAAATAGTATAATGAGAATATGCTCTCTTCAACGGCCACTGGTTAGCTAAAATCTTTATATATCTTGCATTCCAGCTTCTATTTTAGGAACAATACGCGTCCATTTTCTGTTTTATCTCGTTTGACTAAATTGCCTTTTAAGACAATCAATTTCTTTAAGATTGGTTCTCTTCAAAATTTGAAGCTACAGATATGAGCGTATCGGATGTCTTAGATCACAATACTTCTCCTTCTTTCAATTGCGTGAAAAGTATGGCTAACGTTGTAGATTTTAAAAAACAGGAGTAATCGATTCTCAACTCTGGTGGGCTCGTGTTCACATTTCTTGTAAAGTTAATCGTTTCCCATTAGAACTCCGCTTTTCCATAAAAGCAAAATTGTTATTCTCTCGGTTTCAATTTAGTTAAATATTTTTTTTATTAGTCCATTCCAAATATAATGATATATTTTTACAATTAAAAATAAATTAATTTTTAACTCTTTACTTTACCCAAGTTATTTTTAATGAGAAATTTTTATAATCACACAAATGTCATGGCTCCACAAAGTTTTTATCCTTTAAACTTTTAAGACCACAAATTTTAAAAATCTTATTTTTTTTCTTAAATTTTGTGCAGAGTAAAACTAGTGAAATGAATGGAGTACCTCTTTATTATGCTAACCGATTGAGTTCTCCCGTCTCATATTTTATTTAATTTGCTCCTCTGATTGCAGAACAAATGTATAACATTCCAGCCCACTACAATTATTGTTTGTTTTGCTCTAGGTCGGTACAACTTTAAAATTTACCTGTGTAAGGCTTGCTTTCTCGTATGCTCAATGTTTCTCCTGTATTTTTCTAATATAAAATTTACCTAAAGTGTCGCCTGGTTAGAAATACACCTACTCGTAATACCCTACGAGAAGAATAAGGTTTGCTAGCAATACGCAGAACACTAATACACCGCTATTCTGTTATTGGATAGTGATGTTGTCACGGCTAGGGGTGGTCTGGTTCGATTTGGATCGATTTTTTCCTAAAAAGAAACCAAACCAAATAAGTCGGTAATTATTCAAATATTGGAATCAAACTAAACCAATTAAGTCGATTTTTATCGATTCAGTTTTTGTCGGTTTTGGTCGGTTTTTCGGTTTTTTCGGTTATTTATCGGGTTTTTTCTTAAATATGACACATACACTACCAAATAAATATTTCGGAGATTACATTTTCAACTTAACACTATCAAACCAATTGCTCTTTGAGAAATCTATCATTTATCAAGATATATTGATGATAATTGAATCAAATAGTGATGAATAATTTAAGTACTCAATTAAAAATCGATTATTTTTAACATGAAATAAATTCTTGTACTTAGCAAAAGAAAACTACCAATCAATCTAAAATGTAAAGGCAAAGAATTAGATTATTATAATTGTAAAAAACTAGACTAAAAATATAAACGACTAATATGTACTATAAAATTTTAGAAACTTTATATAAAAATATAGATATATATATATATATAGGTGTAATAATTAATTTAAATATCTATTTCTATAGTCGGTTTGGTTAAAAAATTTCAGTTATTTTTTATTAAAACCAAAACCAAACCAAATTTGATCGATTTTTAAAATTCAAAATCAAAATCAAACCAAACCTAAAAAGTATCAATTTTTTTGATCGATTTAATTCACTTTTCGATTTTGTTTGATTTTTCGAGTTTTTATGAACATACCTAGTCATCGCCCAAATGGCCATGACCAGCATCAAACGAGCCTAGTGGCTATTGAATGAGCCTTTTTCCTGACATCAACTAAATAATATTAAGCATGCATCCCATATGTACATATAAAGTGGCTATCACATATCTAAATTAAAACCTCGTGAGGCGTAGCCCAAATAAAATATCTAAGTACATATAAAACTACCCACGGTGGATTGGGAGCTTTTATGAAATATTTTAGACTTCTTTGCATTTTACAGCCTTAATGTACGCATATTTTTTAATATGCAGCCTTCTAAATTTTTTCATGATATGCGCCTCGATCTCTTCAACTTCTTACAAAACCACAAAAGATCCATTTAGTTAATTAACTTACGACAGTAAAATAAGAAAAACACAATTACAATTTCTCAAAAATACAATAGTCAACAACTCTTACGGCATTGAAAATAACTACTCTTCAGACGAAAAGAATTACATTCCATTGAAGAAAATTGACGATGAAATTACATACGTACTTCTTTTTTCAGTACCGAATATGAGTACATACTTCCAAAGAGAAAATTCTCTCTCTGAAAAAGAATTTGTATTTCTAGGTGAAGGTTGTTGAATGATTATTCTTGAAAATTAAAAAGTACTAGCCCACATGGTCAACTAGCTGCAAGAACCATTTTGTCGAAAGCATCAAACAAAAGGCTAATGGAAAGTAGAACAAAGCTTTCCATAAAGCTTCCTAGCTAAGACCCTCAACCGGAAAGATTAAACTTTCTAACACTTTCTGCAAATAATCTTGGGAAAAGGCTCAAAAATGACCTTATGGTATTCGAAATGGATCAATTATAACTTTCGTTTAAACTTGAGTCCAAAAATGACCCTACCGTTATAGAATGAGTCTAATAATGCCCTTGTGTTATTCGAAATGGATCAATTATAACTCTCGTTTAAATTTGAGCCCACCAATGACCCTGCCATTAAAGAATGGGTCTAATACTGCTATTTCTCTCAGTTAGTAATGATTAGGGGTGTAAAATGAATATTTAAAAACTGACAAAACCATGCTGAATCAATTTTTAGGTTTCTTCTAATAAAACCGTAGGTTTTTATATAAATCTATAATTGTACCGATAATTAGAGTAGGTTTTTTATTTTATAAAAATAAACCGAAAAAATATCTAACCGTACCGAATAAATTTACATGTGAAACATATATTTATATATTAAGTTTAAAAATAATAATGTATTAAAATTTATACATTATTTATATTAATACATTATTATTTACAAATATAAATATTAGACTCATTCTTTAACGACATGGTCATTAGTGGGCTCAAATTTTAAACTTATTCGACTCATTCTTTATAAATATTAGACCCATTATCATTTTTAAACTTAATATATAAATATCGAACTGTACCGAATAAATTTACATGAGAAACATATATTTATACTGGGTCTAATAATAGGTCCGATATATTTACATGTGAAACATATATTCACATGTAAATTTATTCGGTACGGTTTAATATTTTTTCGATTTATTTTTATAAAATAAAAAATCTACCCTAATTATCGGTACGGTTATAGATTTATATAAAAACCTACGATTTTATTAAAAAAAACCTAAAAATTGGTTCGGCACGTTTCTGTCGGTTTTTAAATATCCATTTTACACCCCTAATCATTACTAACTGAGAGAAATAGCAGTATTAGACCCATTTTTTAATGGCAGGGTCATTGGTGGGCTCAAATTTAAACGAGGGTTATAATTGATCCATTTCGAATAACACAAGGGCATTATTAGACCCATTCTATAATGGTGGGGTCATTTTTGGACTCAAATTTAAACGGGAGTTATAATTGATCCATTTCGAATACCACAAGGTCATTTTTGGGCCTTTTCCCATTAATCTTTAATTGTATGAGAATTTTGACCATCCCCAGCAAAGGTTTCATTCTTATTCATCACCTTTATTTGGGTTGTGACGTTTAATACTTCAATACCACATAAGGGGATGATTTGTGTGGTATCCAATTTTTGCGTGCACTTGATTATCGAAGGACCTCATTCTTTGATGCATTTCTTACATTACAACTGCGGAATAAATAAGACAGAAAGTAAAGAACATAAGAATTTTTACGTGAAAAACACCCGGCACAAAAAGGAAAAAAAACTACGACCTACTTCCCAGTAGAATTTTTTTCAAATACTTCACTAAACGCTGAACCAAAATAATGTTTACAAACTCTTGAAAATCTAAGGATTAAACTCTAACCCTTGTAGCAACACGTCACGGGCTGTTGCGACTACTTCAAGTTAACTCTAACTTGAATGATACGACAAGTACCTAGCACAATTTTCTTCTTAAGAAAGCTGCAAGGTATAACTTAAAAGCTCCTACTACACTTGAACTAGAATTAAAGGCAGACACATGAAACTAGTTTTTTTAATCTGGTTCATATAGCTTTAGGTTCGCACCCTTGAATCTTATAGAAATTGCTCACAAAATGCCTTGTTATTTTGCTTTCTGTTCTGCTTAACTTTAGTATATATATGTGTAATCACATGTAAAAGAGAGCAAACTGATATTTATAGAGTTAGTAGAATAAGGATTAACTAGAAGTCTGATACTTTACTCTTCCTTGGTGGAAGAGTTCTATATATAGAGGTGTAATAATTAATTTAAATAGCTACTTCTATAGTCGGTTTGGTTCAATTTTTTCGATTATTTTTTAATTAAAACCAAAACCAAACCAAGTTTGATCGATTTTTAAAATTCAAAATCAAAATCAAACCAAACCTAAAAAGTATTGATTTTTTTGATCGATTTAATTCGCTTTTCGATTTTATTTGATTTTTTGAATTTTTATGAACATACCTAGTCATCGCCCAAATGGCCATGACCAGCATCAAACGAGCCTAGTGGCTATTGAATGAGCCTTTTTCCTGACATCAACTAAATAATATTAAGCATGCATCCCATATGTACATATAAAGTGGCTATCACATATCTAAATTAAAACCTCGTGGGGCGTAGCCCAAATAAAATATCTAAGTACATATAAAACTACCCACGGTGGATTGGGAGCTTTTATGAAATATTTTAGACTTCTTTGCATTTTACAGCCTTAATGTACGCATTTTTTTTAATATGCAGCCTTCTAAATTTTTTCATGATATGCGCCTCGATCTCTTCAACTTCTTACAAAACCACAAAAGATCCATTTAGTTTAATTAACTTACGACGGTAAAATAAGAAAAATACAATTACAATTTCTCAAAAATACAATAGTCAACAACTCTTACGGCATGGGAAAATAACTACTCTTCAGACGAAAAGAATTACATTCCATTGAAGAAAATTGACGATGAAATTACATACGTACTTCTTTTTTCAGTACCGAATATAAGTACAAACTTCCAAAGAGAAAATTCTCTCTCTGAAAAAGAATTTGTATTTCTAAGTGAAGGTTGTTGAATGATTATTCTTGAAAATTAAAAAGTACTAGCCCACATGGTCAACTAGCTGCAAGAACCATTTTGTCGAAAGCTCAAACAAAACGCTAATGGAAAGTAGAACAAAGCTTTCCATAAAGCTTCCTAGCTAAGACCCTCAATTGGAAAGATTTAACTTTCTGCAATTAATCTTTGATTGTATGAGAATTTTGACCATCCCCAGCAAAGGTTTCATATTTATTCATCACCTTTATTTGGGTTGTGATGTTTAATACTTCAATACCACACAAGGGGATGATTTGTGTAGTGTCCAATTTTTGCGTGCACTTGATTATCGAAGGACCTGATTCTTCGATGCATTCCTTACATTACAATTGCGGAATAAATAAGGCAGGAAGTAAAGAATATAAGAATTTTTACGTGAAAAACACCAGGCTCAAAAAGGTAAAAAAAATCACGACCTACTTCTCAATAGGATTTTTTTCAAATACTTCACTAAACTCTGAACCAAAACAATGTTTACAAACTCTTGCAAACCTAAGGATTAAACTCTAACCCTTGTGGCAACACGTCACGGGTTGTTGCGACTACTTCAAGTTAACTCTAACTTGAATGATACAACTCAAGTACCTGGCACAATTTGCTTCTAAAAAAAGCTGCAAGGTATAACTTAAAAGCTCCTACTACACTTGAACTAGAATTAAAGGCAGACACATGAAACTGGTTTTTTAATCTGGTTCATATAACTTTAGGTTCGCACCCTTGAATCTCATAGAAATTGCTCACAAAATGCCTTGTTATTTTGATCTCTGTTCTGCTTAACTTTAGTATATATATGTGCGATCACATGTAAAAGAGGGCAAACTGATATTTATAGAGTTAGTAGAATAAGGATTAACTAGAAGTCTGATACTTTACTCTTCCTTGGTGGAAGAGTTCTAGTTAACTTCAAACTTTCAGCCGTTTTCTTATCTTGGATAGAGTTCTCTTCAAGTAATGAGTCATCCTCCTTATAAACGGTAAAGGTCCAACTATACCCTTGTACTTTCAAAAATGGTCTAAGAATACCCCTCATTATACTATTGGGTTATCTATACCCCTACAGTCATACTTTGGGTTCAAATATATCCCTCATTTAAATGGAGGGACACGTGTCATCGTCCAATTAGACAATTCTAAATAGCTTCTAATTAATTAAAAAGACCTATTACTCATACCCGAAAAGTAATTTTTTTTACAAAAAAGCTGCTTTAAAAAAAATAAAAAATATTTTCTAAAACAATATTTTAGTAAAAACTGGAAAACAAAACTGAAAAGCAATTTTCTAAGTTTTTTTCCCAACTTTCTTCTTCCACTTGGCAGCAGCCTTCTTGGCATTCTCAGCTAAGGTCTTTCTCAAGTTGACCTCACTCTGCTTCTTTTGGCTCCTTGTAGTTCTTCCTCTTGTAGGAAGAGTTTCTACAGGGATATAAGAGACATACTTTCTCTTCTTTCCACCCATACCTTTTTCCAAGGATTTTTACACTAGCACTCTTCTTCTTTTTAAAGTTGTTGCTATCAAACACATTCTGCAGCAAATCATGAAGGGGATATTTTCTAAAAGGAGCAGGTTCTTGGAACCATTTTCTCAACCTAACTAGCCCTTCTGCTGCAGTAGTGTGTCTCCAATTCAAAATTCCCTTCTTTATCAACACTCTCCTCACTCCACACAACCATTGCCCATGTTTCTTTATCCATCCCTATACAAGTGGGCGAAATATATCCAGTCACTCGTGTTTCTTTCCTTCCCCTCACATCTACCTCAACACCCTCAATCTTTTATTTTTTATTTTTTTTATTTTTACCACTAATATCTGCATCTTTTCCAACCATCCTTATTTCTACACCAGCAATAGAACCAACCAACACAAAGCGATTTTTATGATTTTCTTGGCTTTCCGATCCCGCAGTAGAAGATTGAATCTCAGAAGTTAGCTATTCAATTTTAGATGAAACTAGTCCTTCCCCCTCAATCGCAGACTAGAAAAAGTCATCTGAATTTTTGTGGTTCTTCTGCTTGACTGGCTTGTAGTTTCTCATTTAATTTCTCAGCATGTTCTTTGGATGCTACTATTTTGCGCGTAATCATCTTGACATGTTTTTTCTGAGTTTGGGTGGTTGAATGTGTTGGTGACAAATCTTTAGGTGGTGAAGAAGGATTTGCGGAAGTTTTGGAATTTTCAGGGGTGTTTTCCATTTCATCAATTCAAGAATCTAAGAGAGTTTTAGGATTTTTGTATTTTGAGTTTTCAAAAGTTTGGAGAGAAAGGGAGTTTTCTATTTCTATTTCTATTTCTATTTCTATTTTGAGTTTTCTATTTTGAGCAAGTAAGATCACTTTAAAGAGAGATGAGTTTGATTGACTAATGACAACTTTTTGAACTTAGACGTCTACTCTTATTCGGAGTTTTAGTTTTGAAGAGATGTTGGACTCTTCCCGAAAAATTTGGAAATTATGATGTGTGGGATTTTTGTGGTGGAAACTAGTTCATTTGTAATTGCTCAGTTTAAAATAGATTTTAGGATAAAGTGGGACTCATTTTTAGATCATGATTCTTAAGCAGTTATTTCAACTTATGCGGAGTGTAGAATACATACCTTATAAGCTCGATGAACCAGATTCTTCACTGAAAGTTCTATTGTGTAAGACTGAATTTTTCAAGAAAATAAGGGTAATATCATTAGACATCAGTGAAATATTTTAGTACATGGCACAAGAGTATACTAATAAAAGTATGAGACTGAGCAATATCTAATCTATTTATTTACAAAATTTATAAATTATCTAACCAATAATTGAGGTAGGGTCGGTTTCGTTTAGGTGATCTTACTCATCCCTAATTCTAACTTGTTCCTTTTAAAGTGATTCCTACTCAAAGATTTTGTGAAGATGACAACAATTTGCTTATTAGTAGCACAAAATTTCACACTGATCAAACCCTTCTCAAAATCATCCCTTAGAAAATAATGTCTAATATATGTGTGCTTAGTTCTTTTGTGATGGACCGGATTCTTGGTCATACTGATTGCACTTGTATTGTCACAAAAGATAGGAATATAACATACATCAATTCCAAAGTCCATTTATTATTACTTAATCCATAACAATTGAGCACAACATGAGGCATCAGCCACATACTCAGCTTCAATAATAAATAAGGACATATAATTTTGCTTTTTGATGGCCCAAGATACAAGACATGAACCAAGAAAATGTGTCATATCTGAAGTAATTTTTTTATCCATAGAAAACCTGCATAATCAGCATCAACATATCCCACTAAATTAAAATTACTACCTTTTGGATACCATAAGCAAATATCAGTTATGCCTTTTAAGTATTTCAAGATCCTTCTGACTGTAATCAAGTGAGACTCCTTTGAATTTGCCTGAAATCTAGCATAAAGTCCTACACTGAAAATAATCTTAGGTCTACTAGCAGTGAGATATAACAAAGAGCCAATCATTCTCCTGTACATTTTCTGATCAACAGATGAACTGTGTTCATCAAAATCTAATTTTGTGGCTATTATAATAGGAGTGTCGATTTCTTTGGAATTTTTCATCTTAAACTTTTTGAGCAACTCTTTGACATGCTTTTGTTGATAGATCATAGTTCAATTTGAAGTATTTTTAATTTGTAAGCCTAAAAATAAATTAAGCTCATCCATCATGCTCATTTCAAATTCACTCCTCGTTAGCTTAGTAAATTATTTACTTAACCTATCAGTTGTTGCTCCAAAGATTATATATCAACATATATCTGAACAACCAAGAGATCTTTACCTTTTTTCTTTCAAGAATAAAGTATTATCAATTTTACCTCTCATGTAGCTATGTTCAAACAAGAATTTGGACAATTTTTCATACCATACTCTTGGGGCCTGCTTAAGACCATAAAGTATCTTATCAAGCTTGTACAGATGGTCAGGACATTTCTTGCTTTCAAAGACAGGAGGTTGCTTAACAAACATTTCTTCCTTTAAATAGCCATTGAGGAAGATACTCTTGACATCCATTTGATGAAGAGTGAATTCCATATAAGCAGGAAAGGCTATAAGGAGTCTAATTATTTCCTATCTTGTAACTGGAGCAAAAGACTTATCAAGTATATGCCCTCTTCTTGACTATATTCTTAAACTACTAATATTGCCCTGTTTCTTGTAATTGTTCCTTCTTCATCAAGTTTATTTTTGAAGACCCATTTAGTGCCAGTCACTTATCTGTCCTTAGGTCCTGGTACCAAATGCCAAACTTGACTTCTCTCAAATTGGTTAAGTTCATCTTGCATTATTCACCCAATTTGCATCCTAAAATGTCTCAGAAACATTTCTAGGTTCAATAAAAGATAAGAAAGCATCAAAAGTACATAGATTCGTTAAAAATATCTGGTTTTAATTCCAGAGGTTGGATCAGTGATTATGTTCCCAATGAGATGAGAACTTTGATACTTGTACGGTTTCACAACTAACTGGTTTTCTTTGGATGTTCCTTCACTATTTTGTTGATGAGGAACATGTTCATGGACAGGTTCCTTCGGGATTTAAGGACCGACTCCTCTCTGATCAGTTCCCCCTATCAAGTTGCCCTGGGTGGAAGGACCTGCTCCATCACATGTTCTTTCCTATGATACACCTTCTGGATGGACTGGAATTTCACCATTTGAATTTCTCTTCATTTGAATTTCTTCATCATCTTGTTCCTGCCTCTCGGAAATAATGCTAATTTCATGAAAGACAACATGCCCACTTTCTTCTACACACATAGTATTTTTATTTTATATCTTATAGTCTTTACTATGTGAAGAATACTCCCTCATTACTTCTGGGATCAAACTTTTCTAGGGAGCCCTTTCCATTATTGTGAACAAAGCATTTGCATCCAAATTCCCTAAGAGGATATATTTGGCTTTCTCCCTTTAACTTACTCATAGGGAGTTTACTCAACAAGATGTCTAGTTATGAACTTATTTATGATGTAACTTTCAGTGTTCACAGCTTATGCCCAGAAGCTATGAGGCAACTTACTAGCAATCAACATGGTTCTAGCAATTTCCTCCAAAGTCCTATTCATTCTTCAACTACTCCATTTTGTAGTGGAGTTAAAGGAGAAGGAAATTATGATCTATGCCATGCTCATCACAAAATTAAGAAAACTTTGCATTCTCAAACTTAGTACCATGATCAGACCTAATTGATGCAAGTTGATTACCTAGTTATTTTTGCGTTTTCTAACAAATGAAGTGAACATGTCAAATGCTTTATATTTAGATAATAAGAATAATTTTCAAGTAAATCTAGAGTAATCATCAAAAATCACCTATCACATATCTCTTATCATCTCTGCTCATTATCCTCATTGGTCCACACAAATCCATATGGACCAGTTCCATCGACCTTGTAGTACTCACCATTATTTTACTTTTGAAAAAACATTTTACATGCTTCCCCTTGCACAAGACTCATAAATTTTATCTTTATTGTATTTAATATTAGGCAACCCCATCACAAAGTATTTGGAGACTAGTTTGTTAAGTTGACTTAGACTAGAACGTCCAAGTCTCTTATGCCAAAGGAGGGGATCAATGTCCATGACACTCAAACAAGTGATTTCATTATCTGAAAGTGTGGATAGATCCACCACATGTATATTGTTCACTCTTCTTCCCAACAAGACTATTTTGTCAGTGGTAAGATTAATTACAAATATTTTGCAGAGGTGAAAGCTATTGTGTTTCCTCTATCATACAGTTGTGAGATACTTATTAGGTTGTATTTCAGTCCATCTATCAGATAGATATTCTCAATTAAGTGAGAATCAGATTTACCTACCTTCCTAACTCTAATGACCTCACCTTTCTTTCCATTTCCAAATGAGACATTACCTCATTTAAAAGCCACAAGTGAAAGGAACTTGTTATTATTTCATGTTATGTGCTTTGAGCAACCACTATCCATGTACCATATTTAATGTTCTCTTTCACTTGGACCTCAAGTTCTTCTTCAGATTCTCCAATAGCCATAAAAGCTCATTCATCATCATCATTAGAACCCTCATCTGTGCTATCTTCCCAAGTAGAAACCATTGCTTTGGTTGATCCTTTGTTGTAGCGCTTCTTGGGATGAATATGTTCCTTCTTCCTGCTCTTTCTTTAAGTTCTCTCATTTTTCACTCAGTCTTCCACATAGGACAATTCTTGATTATGTGGTCAGTTTTACCACATTTGTAGCAGCCATCAATCACCTGCATTTTAGTTATTTTTGCTTTGTTGTAGCTTCCACTTCTTGAAAAACATTTTCCTCTCCTTAGGTACTTCTTGAAGTCTTTGGTAATTATTATCATTTCATCATCTTCTAAATCAGAACCCTCGGTGATTCTGAGTGCCTGGCTCTTTTCCTTCTTACCTACGTCTTTCTTCATGGTTTGTCTCCTAAACTCATAGTTTTTACGATTTCCAATCAATTCATATAAGGGAAGTGTAGCAATGTTCATTGATTCCTGAAGAGCATTGATCTTGCTTTCCCAAATGACTGGCAGAACCCTAGTCAGGATTTTTTCAACCCTTTCTTCTTTAGTGAGAATTCTTCCAAGAGACCTTAACTCATTTGTTAATGTAATGAACCTTGTGTATATCTCTTGAATGGTTTCTTCATCCTTCATGGAAAAATTTTCATATTATGAAAACAACAAAGTTCCTCTTGATCTTTTCACTTGACTTGTTCCTTCACGAGCCACTTGCAGTGTATCCCATATTTGTCTAGCAGTGAAACATTGTTGTATTCTGTTGCTCAACAGGACCAAGTCCACAGATAATCCATTTATTGGCTTTAGTATTCTTATCCCATTTCTTAAGATCATCAGCATTGAAGTCAACTCTTATTTTTGGATTTTCTTGAGTGTTGACAATAGACCGTTAGTGATTATGTCCCACAACTCATAATCTTCTTCCTGTAGATAATCTCTCATCCTCTCCTTCCACCATGAATAGTACTGGCTATTAAAGAGTAGTGGCCTAGCAATGGATTGCCCTTCATAGTTTTCAGGTAGTGCACTCATCTTGATCTTTTCCTAAGGTGTTAGCATCTTCAAGGATAACCTGCTCTGATACCCATTGATATTTTATACTTCAATCGAACATAAGAAAAGAGGGAAGGGGTGATTTGTGTGGTTTTCAATTTTTGCGTGCATTTGATTATCGAAGGACCTGTTTCTTTGATACATTCCTTACACTACAATTATGGAATAAATAATACAAAAAATAAAGAACACAAGGATTTTTACATGAAAAATATTTGGCTCAAAAAGACAAAAAAAAAATATGACTTACTTTCCAATGGGAGTTTCCCAAATACTACACTAAACTCAGAGCCAAAAAAGTTTACAAACTCTTGCAAACCCAATGATTAATCTCTAACTCTTGTAGCAACACGCCACAAGCGGTTGCGACTAATTCAAATTAACTTTAACTTGAATGATACAACTCAAGTAACTAGCACAATTTTCTTCTAAAGAAAGCTAAAAGGTACAACTCAAAAACTCCTTCTACACTTGAACTAGAATTAAAGACAAACACATGAAACTGGTTCTTCAATCTGGTTCATGTAGTTTTAGGTTCGCGCTCTTGAATCTCACAGAAATTTCTCACAAAATGTCTTGTTATTTTGCTCTTAATCCTGCTTAACTTCAGTATATGTGGGATCATCTATGAAAGAGAACAAACTAATATTTATAGATTTAGTAGAATAAGGATTAACTAGAAGTCTGATGCTTTACTCTCCTTGGTGGAAGAGTTCTAGTTAACTTCAACTTCTAACTCTTTCTTTATCTTGGATAGAGTTCTCTTTAAGTAAGAAGTCTTGCTTCTTATTAATTATGCAATCTTTTTGTTCAGATATTATCAGAATTAACCACTTATGCTTATCCCTTGCACGTGCATGCCTTTTGCTTGATTCTAACCGTAACCTGTGTACAATGTCCATGAACCTGGTTTATGCATGTGTTCCTTGTCAATCATCAAAACTTATACCGCTTAGATCAACATGTTCTAATATATAACCTTGAATCTCAACGTACAGTCTTAACATAATGTTATGTATATTAATTGCATGTGATAAACTAAAATTTTAATAACTTAAATGCTAAAGCAGGATTAGAAGCAATTTAAAGAAGAGTGAAGCAGAGAGAAAATTGAGCTCTCGAGATTGATACACCAAATGAGATGAAAGCATTTCTCGAAGTCTCAATTGAATTTAGAAAAGCCTGTGATAAATTCAAGAACAATTGCCTCACTTTACCTTTAAAAAAAGAATTCAAGCACAATTGGCGAAGATGCACTGAGAAAAAGGACGTTAAATCAATAGGGAAATATTATATATTTTCTCACCTGTGGAGTACCAAGATAATTAGGGAGTACCAAAAATTTTTATGGCATGCCATCGAAGGTTCATCACAATTTCCCTAGAATTTGAAGTTCTTCCAATAAGGGAACGTTGGCTAGCCATCGAAAAAATACGACGTCCATCCATCTATAAGTTAGTATCTTTTCTTGATTTCTCTGGATGTCGGAATTCTAATGTTAATGCCATTAGAAGGAAATATCAGCAGTTCCGATGGACTTTTGCCGGAAAAGTTTAAGGACAAGTCGCTTTCCAACGGACACTTTTCACAAGTAATTCGCCGGTATCCCCTGATTACCTATGCCACTGAAAATTAGCGAATTTCCAGCCGTGTTAATTTAGTTTTAGAAATTTATTTTTGGTTAATGTTGTTAGGATCAAAATAATCAGGTGTCATTCGGAAGCTAGTGAATCAAACCTTGAACGACGATAAATCAGACAACAAAAGAGAAATATATCAAAAGAGACACAAACATTTAACGTGGTATGGTCAATTGACCTACATATACATGCGGAGATGAGCTATATAAAAAAGAGTACAAAATATTGAGAGAACAACCTCACAAAGAGGCACACACAAGTGGCATCATAACACTTGTCTCACAAATTCTCCCCCTAAACAAGATTCTCAAACCCCTTAGGGACTACATTGTGGATGCTACTGAATGAGAAAGAAGGATCCTTAATTTATAGAAGTCAAAATATTTTTCTCCAAGAAAAAAGATTAGCCAAATATGGAAGAACTATATTTTCCTTTTTGTAACAGGAAAAATCAATTATGGTAAAAATATGTTGTCCTTCCTTCAAGAGATAGTTAAACTAAATATAGTAAAAAAATCAGGGCAAACACCTAATAATTCTTCCTCTTGACCTGAATATTCTGACAAAATAAATTTGATCCATCTTCTTCACAAAATCTTTACCAAGTCGCATCTCCAAATCTCCACCACAAAGTTTGTCTCAATGTGAGTAGCACTCCGATCAAATTTTCCAGACAAAAATCATAATTACTGTCAAATTTTTCATCCATCCTATTACGTAGATCTTTTTATGTACTTCTATTTTCCTAGATATGTGATTTGCCTCATTAGTTTTTGATTACAGTGGGAGTTTAAGATAAATTTTATAATCTTTTTATGGTACTTTATTTCTTGACAAAATGTAAACTTTTTTGAAAGATTAATCTTTAAATTTTGAAGTTCTCTTTTTCAACAAACACTTACAACCCTTGCAATTTGGGGCAAAGGTGCACTAATAGACCGTTGAGCCAAAGTGCTCCATTGAGCATGAGTTCACACATGCTTATTTAAGAATGAGATCAGAAAAATATATGTGTGATACATAGTCTAGGGAGGGAAGTATGTGTTTACGTGAACCCACCCCTCCTATATAAATCTGACCCTGAACATAGGGGCAGACTTATAGGCTTATATATGGGGTGTTGGGAAATAACAAGCACAAGCAATGTGTACGACGACGTAGCAGCGGAATAATACCCGAGTCAAACTTTTTCAATATATTTGAATCAAAAGAACACAAATAAATTCAAGCACAAATGTATACGGGCAACAAGTATATTAACCACCACAAATATGGTAAGGTAAAAATAATCAAACACACGAGATACCAAGATTTACGTGGAAAATCTTTTCAATGTGAAGAGTAAAATCTATGGGACCAAAGGCCCTCAAAGCTCCATTGAGTCAATCAACAAGAGTTATAAAATTTCTCTAAATTGGCCACAAACCAAGTGCCAAACCAAGAGCAACAATAAAAAATAAGATTGCACCAAAACAATTGAAGAAAGAAGAGAAATCACCCCAAAAATGAGCTACTGTTCATGCCTCTAAAATCGAAGTTACAGTCCACCAAATCCATTATCCACCGTTGAACTCCAAGAACCCGATGTTGAGAACTCCCAGTTCAAATTTGAGCATGATCCAACCGTTAACGAGTCGGAAAAGCTAATTGAAGCGGACTGCCTGAGCAAAAATAACAATTCTCCCCCTCCCGACTATGTGGAGGAGACCACCATCCCGGCGATCATGCAACACTCTTCAAAACTTTCAGGTTCTCCCCCATCAGTCAAGAGTACATACTCAGTAGGAGGATAATGAGATTAATGTACTTTATCTCTAGTAGATCTTCTAAGAGAACTCTCTGGAGCATAAATAGTAGTTGGTTGATGGTATACCACATCATCTTGCACTGGAGCATCAACAATATCTTGCTAGTCATTCTAGATATCATCACCATCTTCATTATCAACTTGATTATCTTTAGTTTGAAGATTTTCTTCAGGTGGAATAGTCATAGGAACTGGATCAACATCAACTATATTCTCACTACTTTGAGAATTAACCTTCCAGCTTTGTCAAAATCTAAAATTGTCTGGTCTTCAAAGAACACAACATCATGGCTTCTAACAAGTTTCTTTTCAACTAGATCATAGAAACGATAGCCAAATTCATCTTGATCATAATCAATGAAGATACACTGCCTAGTTTTAACATCCAGCTTTGACCTCTCATCCTTAGGAACATGCACAAAGGCCTTAAACCCAAAGACTCTCAAGCGATCATAAGAAACTTTCTTACCATACCAAACTCAGTCAGGGACATCACCATCCAAAGCAACAGTATAAGACAAATTAATAACATAAGCAGCAATATTAAGTGTTTCTGCCCAAAAGAAGCCTGGCAGCTTAGCATCTGAAAGCAAGCATTTAACTCTCTCAACTAAAGTTATGTTCATCCTCTCTGCTAAATCATTTAACTGAGGAGTCTTTGGAGGAGTTTTCTAATACCGAATACCCCGCGATCTGCAATAATTATCAGAAGGACTAATATAATTACCACCATTGTCTGAGCGAATGCATTTTAATTTCTTCCTTATCTGCCTCTCAACCAAGGCCTGAAAAAGCTTGAACATATCAAGTACTTGATCCTTGGACTTCAAAGAAAATATCCAGAGTTTGCGAGAATGATCATCAATAAAGGTCACAAAGTAAAGTGCACCACCATGGGACCTTACTTTAAAAAGATCACATAAATAAGAATGTACCGATTCCAGCAAATCAAGCTTTCTAGAAGGCGGATGTCTCTTAAAAGAAACTCTTTTCTGTTTCTTGGCTAAGCAATGAACACATCTCTATAATTTTTCTTGTTTTACTCCAGAAAGCAAATTATTCTTAGCCAAACTATCAATCCCCTTCTCACTAATATGACTCAACCTTCTATGCCATAACTCTGATGAATCATTCTCCACCAAATTAACTGAGTAAATAGAAATGGGGCCATACATTTTGTACAAGTGAGATAACTTGATACCTCGAGCCACAACCATTGAGCCGTTATAAGCTTCCACTGGCCACCACCAAAGATGTTATAATAACCATCATCATCAAGCTTTCCAATAGATATTAGATTCAGGGGGAAATTCAGAGCATACTTGACATTGTTAAGAACTAACCTGGAGCCATTGTTAGTTGTCAAACAAATAGTACCAATGCCAAATACATCAACCTCACCATCATTGCCCATTTTTAACTTTCCAAAGTTACCTGGAGTATAAGAAGAAAAACATTCCTTCTTTGGCGTGACATGAGAAGTGGCACCTGAATCCACAAACTAGCTAGTCTCATCATGAACAAAATTAATGGCATCTTCGTCTTGGGCAAAAAGAAGATCATCATCAACAACAGTAGCAATACGATTTTCATTGTCGTCGTCTTTATTTTGTTGTCTCATTTCTCTCTTAAACTTGAAACAAAACTTTCTAATGTGCCCCTTCTTGTTACAATGATCACATGTAACATTCTTATACCTGGACCTCGACTTTCTTCTACCTTTGCCTCTATCATTCTAACCTCTGAAGTTACTTCTCCCCCTGTCTTTAGTAACCAAAATATCAGAGTGTGAAGCTGAAGAAGACGAAGCTTGAGATCTTCTCCTCGTCTCTTCATTTAAGATACCACTCTTAGCATATTCCATAGTTACAACACCACTGGGAGTAGAATTAGCTAAAGAAACCCAAAGAGTTTTCCAAGAGTAAGGCAAGGTATTCAACAACATGAGTCCCTGTATTTCTTCATCAAATCTTACACCCATTCCAAACAGTTGGTCTAGGACACCCTGAAATTCATTTATATGATCAGAAATAGGACGACCCTATTTGTATCTAATATTCATCAATTGTTTAAGAGGAATAACTTATTATTGCCAGTCTTTGATGCATAAAGTGTCTCGAGTTTTTTCCACAAAATTCTAGCACGTGTCTCATTAACAATATGATTACGAATATTATCTTCAACTCATTGTCTGATATAACCACAAACCTGTAAGTGCTCAAATTTCCATTCCTCATCAGATAGAGTTTCAGGTATGTTGAAAGTGAACACAGGTAAATGCATTTTCTTGACAAATAGAATATCTTTCACCTTGCCTTTCCAAATATGATAATTACTGCCATTCAAAAAAACCATCATGCTCATATTTGCTCCATCATTTAAATAGACAATCAACATAACCATATACAACCACAAGCTCTGATACCACTTTGTTGATAAATAACAAGCACAAGCAATATGCACGACGAGGTAGCAGCGGAATAATATTCAAGTCAAACTTTTTCAATCTATTTGAACCAAAAGAAAACAAACAAATTCAAGAAAAAATGTATACCAGCAGCAAGTATATCAACCACCACAAATATGGAAAGGTAAAAATAATCAAACACACGAGATATCAAGATTTAAGTAAAAAAACCTTTTCAATGTGAAGAGTAAAAATTACGGGACCAAAGGCCCTCAAAGCTCTACTAACTCAATCGACAAAAGTTACAAATGTTCTCTAAATTGGCCATAAAGCAAGTGTCTAACCAAGAACAACAATAAAAATAAGATTGCACCAAAATAATTGAACAAAGGAGAGAAATCATCTCAAAAATGAGCTATTATTCATGCCTTCAAAATTGAAGTTACAGGCTATCAAACACAATCTCCACCATTGAACTCCAAGAACCCGAGCTTGAGAACTCCCAGTTCCTATTTGAGCAAGATCCAACGGTTAACAAATTGGAAAACGCTAATTGAAGCGGACTGCCTGAGCAGAAAGTTTTTGGAGCAAAATGACACACTTTTATCCCTCACAAGACTTCAAAAACGGTTGCACCTTTATGTTTTCTCTCTTGTTATATTTCTAACCTAAAATAAATCATATTTATATGTCTTGATATTAGTGGGCTATAGGGCAAAGTGGGCTAGTTCCAAAAGGTATTTTATTTATCCTCATAGGAAGGGATGCATGTGAACTCATGGTCTTTCTGTCAAACTAAGTATTTTATATACATATTTTCTAAAATTGATATGATATTATCTGCTGGCACCATTATTCAAAGAGGCTAAATTGTGCACTTAGTTGAATGCTAAGTTATTTACCTAAAGGAGCAAGGATCAATTCCCACTTAATATTTTTTTCTCCTTTCTTTAATGGTGCACCCATCTTATAAATATTCTAGATCCTCCTATGCCTGAACATGCCTAGTATAATCCCACAAGTGAGAATACACTATTTAAACCGTTCAAAATTAAACTTCAATTCTAAAATTTTCATTTAGAGATTATGATCACATTCATCATATATTGAGAGTTACATATTAAGATTAATATAACTATCAGATACATGCTCCTTAGTCAAAGAGAAAGGACGGAACGTAAAAAAACTACTAAATATATAATTCAACTCAAGAACGACCTAAAATATTCACCTCGAACATGTAGGTATATGAGTGCACATTTACTTGTGAACAGAGATACGACAGTGTACGGGTGAAATTGGGGGAAAAGTTTTCCTTGATTCCCTGATAAAGGAACAAAGGGAAAGCATGACTCGAAGTGATTATAATCGAGGCCCAGGAGCCCTTCGTATCGAAATCCTAGAGGAATGAACGATGTATCTGAGATCAGACATGATGAAATAGTAGACTCAGGCCAAGTATAGCTTCTGGACCTTGGAGGATGCGATGAATAGTTATGCATGATGAGCATGGGGCCGTAATATTCTCCCACAGCTGGATATTACGGCATGAATCCTGTTCAGTATCAACTGTAGATCAACATTTACTGGAAAAAGAAGATTTTACCTTTTTTAGACTTGTACTAGGACTGAAATTCTCCTACTATATAAAAGGGAAGGTTTTCTTTATTCTGACACATTGTGACATGCAAGTCAAATCAATAAAAATTTACTTTTGTCTTCTAGCAATTGTTAAAAGCATTACTCATTTATTCTTTTCTTCACTCACGACCGAATTTGTACCAAGGGTCCAATCGAGGATGAATTTCACTGTTCAGTCTAAGATCAAGCTTGGTCACTACATTGCTATTGATTTGATCATTTACTTTATCTTTAACTCATTTACCTATTGTTCTTAATTATTCGTATTGAATTATACCACGTATCCTTTAAACCGCGTATAAATTTAATCGTTACTCATTTTTGGGGTAAATAGTTTGGCACCCATCGTGGGGCTAAGGATAATAGTGGTGATTTGATACGAATCTCCATAACACACCCTATTGTATTCTTGTTCTTTGAAATTTTAATTCCAGGTTAGCCTAAGGATGTCAAACTCTCAGTCTACTCACTTGCATGTTGATGCTGAGTCAGACTATCAAGGCGAGAATAATAATGTGGTGCCTAGCAATGATGTACCTCCTATCGATCCCAATGGTATACCAGTCGCCGACCCAGTCGATGCTAACTCGCAGGTGGCCATCATCATCAATTTTCCAACTGATCTCGAAAACAGTGTTCGTGGGGGATCCCGACCAGCGGCTCAAGAAGCGCCCGAAGGTGAAGGTGATGGGGTGAGCCTACGACTAATTTTTGAAATGTTGTAGGATCAACAAGCGGCAATAGCATAGCTGCAGAACCAAAGCCATGCCCCTCATAAGGTCGAACCCGAATAATCCTGGAAAAATACTCGGAGAGATGAATAAGTTTCCATGGAACCGGGTGAAGTCAGGCCCGGAGAAAATTCTGAGGTGATGAAGATGCTCGAAGCATTAACAAAACGGATGGAGTCAGGAGAGAAAAATATTGAGGCCAACGACAAGAAGGTGGAAATATACAACTCCAAGGTCTATTAGATCCCGGGAGCACCTCTGATATTGAAGGGACCGGACTCCAAAACGCATATTCAAAATCTCTCCCCCCTGAGCACGGCACTGAAGCCGATCCCGAAGAGGTTTCGAATGCCCGAAATTCCTAAGTACAATGTGACCACGAATCCAAATGAGCATGTAACCTGCTATACATGCGCGATCAAAGGGAACAACTTGGAAGATGACGAAATTAAGTCGGGGTTGCTGAAAAAGTTTGGGGAAACTTTGTCCAAGTGGGCAATGATATGGTATCACAACTTGCCTCTGAATTTTATTGACTCATTTGCTATGCTCGCAGATGCTTTAGTGAAGGCCCACGCCGGAGCCATCAAGGTCGATACCAGAAAGTTGGATCTTATCAAGGTCAAGTAGAGGGATAACGAGATGCTCAGGGAGCTTGTGTCTAGATCCCAGATGGAACGAATGGATCTTCCACTAGTTGTGGATGATATGGTCGTTCCGGCATTCACTCAAGGGCTTAACCCCTAAAGTTCTGTGGCCTCTCAACACCTAAAACAAAATTTGGTGGAGTACGCAGTAGTGACCTGGGACGACGTCCAAAACAATACTAGTGAAAGATCAGGGTCGAAGACGACCAACTCGAGCCACTTCTGGATCTGTTTACCCCATCAGAACCGATGACAGATTTAAGAGAGCCATTGATCAGTAGACAAGGTAGGTCCAAGATCCGTATCAACCATATAATGTAGATTGAAGGGGGAACGGATCCGGGCATCACCCGATAAGGAATCGGAAGAGAAGTGATCGAGAGCGACCGGGGCCTGATGAGCAAGAGCAGGTTTGACAGGTCGCTCGGGAGAAGGGAAGCGACAATATTATCAGAGTATAATTTCAACGTGGACGCTTCAATCATAGTGTCATCCATAGGGCACATCAAATTTGATGTGTAGGTACCATGGTACTCACGGTCATAAGACCGAAGATTTCTGACAATTAAGAGAAGAAGTTGCTCTATTATTCAACAATGGGAACCTTCGAGAATTCCGAAGCGAGCGAGCCAGGAACCACTTCAGAAACAGGGACGCCAACAAACAGGTTGAACAAGAGGTGCCTCAACATGTAATCAACATGATCATTGGGGGAGTCGATGTACCCCAAGGTCCGATGATAAAATGAACTAAAGTGTCTATTATGAGGGAAACATGCACCCGGGATTAAGTCCCGGAAGGAAATATCTCTTTCAGCAACGAAGACACCGAGGGCATCGTACAGCCTCACAACGATGCACTAGTAATATCTATACTTATCAATAAATCTCGGTTAAGCATGTGCTGATTGATCCAGGTAGCTTGGCCAACATTATTAGATTGAGGGGCGTAGAGTAACTGTGCTTACATGATCAAATCGTGTCGGCGGTCTGGGTATTAAATGGATTCAACATGGTGTGCGAGACCACGAAAGGTGAGATAACCTTACTGGTAAACACTGTTGGAACCACCCAAAAAACAAAGTTTTATGTGATCGAAAGGGACATGAGGTACAATGCTTTATTCAGAAGGTCGTGGGTCCACAACATAAGAGTGGTGCCTTTGACCTTACACCAAGCGCTGAAATTTCCCACATTAGAAAGAGTCAAAATGGTCTAAGGAGAATAGCCGGTCGCAAGGGAAATGTTCGTTGTCGATGAAGTGATCCCGGCGCCCGTGATTTCAAAGGGCACAGAATCGACCAAAAAAGAGGTAACTAAATAGCAATCAATGACAGAGGCCTAACCGGTCCAGAAGACTAGAAGAAGCATAGAGCGGATGATGAGGACGATTTTAGTGTCCCGAGATCATTCGTAGCACCCGATGACACCGACACCACCAAATTAATGATCGAGGAGTTGGAGCAAGTTATATTGATCAAGTGCTTACCGGATCGAAAGGTATACATGGGCACGGGGTTAACCCCCAAGCTCAGGAAAAACCATATTGATTTTCTTAAATCTAACACCCATTGTTTTGTATGGTCCCATCTAGCCATGACAGGGATCCCGTCGAAGGTAACCACTCACAAGTTGAGTTAGAATCCGAAGTTCCATCCGGTTAAGTAGAAGAGAAGGCCATAGTTTGAGATCTAACACGCGTTCATCAAGGATGAGGTATCCAAACTTCTTAAAATAGGTTCCATCCGGGAAGTTAAATACCTGGATTGGTTAGATAACGTTAGTGGTAGTACCTAAAAAGGATATAAACTGCGGATGTGTGTAGATTATAAGGATATAAACAAGGCATGCCCGAAGGATTCTTTCCATTTGCCTAACATCGATCGAATGATAGACGCGATGGTCGGACACGAGATACTCAGTTTTCTAGATGCCTACTATGGGTACAACCAAATTCAGATGGACCCGGACGATCAAGAAAAGACTTCTTTCTTAAATAAGTTTGGCACCTACAAATATAACGTAATGCCGTTCGAATTAAAGAACGCTGGTGCCACATACTAACTCCTAGTAAATCAGATGTTCGAAGAACAAATAGGAAAATCAATGAAAGTTTATATTGACGATATATTGGTCAAGTCCCTGCGAATAGAGGACCATTTGAAACATTTGCAGGAAATCTTCAACATATTAAGAAAGCACAACATGAAGCTAAATCCGGAGAAGTGTGCATTTGGGGTCGGCTGGGGCAAGTTTCTCGTATTTATGGTATCTAATCGGGGGATAGAGGTCAACCCCGACAAAATAAACACCATAGAGGACATCATAATGGTCGACAACGCCAATGCAGTTCAAAGACTGAGCTGGCGGATAGCCGCATTGGGCCGGTTCATCTCGAGATCGTTGGATAAAAGTCATCGGTTCTTCTCACTATTGAAAAAGAAGAACAATTTTTCTTGGACTTCGGAATGCCAGCAAGCTTTGGAAGAACTCAAGCGATACCTATCGAGCCCCCTTTTGTTGTACACTCCAAAGGAAGACGAACAGTTGTACCTCTACTTGGCAATTTTCGAGGTGGAGGTAAGTTGAGTCCTAGTCCGGGAAGAAGAAGGTACACAATTTCCTATTTATTATGTTAGTAGAACACTAAGCGATGCTAAAACAAGGTATACTCACCTAGAAAAATTAGTGCCCGCCTTGCTAAGCGCTTCTAGGAAATTTAAAACATACTTTCAATGCCATCCCATATGTGTCGTAACCTCTTACCCCCTGAGGAATGTCATGCATAAGCCCGAGCTCTCGGGTCGGCTAGCCAAATGGGCCGTAGAGATTAGTGAGTACGATATCGAGTACAGACTTCGAACTGTATTTCAGATTTTGGCAGACTTTGTGGTCAACTTTATGTCGGCCTTGATACCCGAGGTCAAAACGGAATTGTTGCTCACCTCGGGGGCTAGCTCTAGGATATGTATCCTATTCATGGATGGTGCCTCCAACGCGAAAGGGTCTGGGCTCAGTATCGTATTAAAACCACCTACGGGTAACATAATTAGACAGTCCATTAGAACTGTAAACTTGACTAACAATTAAGCCGAGTATGAAGCTATGATTGCAGGTCTTGAACTAGCTAAGAGCCTCAGGGCCGAAGTGATCGAAGCCAAATGTGACTTCATCATCGTCGTAAATCAAGTCAATGAAACGTTCAAAGTAAAAGAGGAACGGATGCGGAGGTACTTGGACAAATTGTAGGCAACCCTACACCAATTCAAGGAATGGACTTTGCACCACGTACGTCGGGATCAAAATAGTGAGGCCGATGCACTGGCCAACTTGGGGCTGTCTGTCGACTCCGATGAATTTGACTCTGGGGAAGTGGTACAACTGATGAACTCGGTGGTAGAAGAAGGTTACGCCGAAGTAAACCTGACAAGTTTGACTTGGGATTTGAGAAACAAATACATAGACTACCTGAAGACAGGAAAATTGCCATCGGATCCCAGGGAATCAAAAGCTCTGCGCACCAAAGCTGCCATGTTTAGCTTAGTCAAAGGGCAATTGTTCAGAAGATCCTTCTTCAGCCCACTGGCTAGGTGCTTAGGTCCGGGAGAGAGAGAATATGTCATGAGAGAGGTCCACGAGGGCACTTGAGGGAACCACTCGGGGGCAGAATCCCTAGTTCAGAAGCTAATCAGAGCCGGTTACTACTAGAATGAAATGGAGAAGGATGCGAAAGACTTCAAATGAAATTGCAATGAGTGTCAAAGACACGCCCCGATGATTCATCAACCGGGAGAGATGCTACACCCGGTCCTATCGCCAAGGATGTTTATGAAATGGGGGATGGATATCATTGGTCCCCTGCCATGGGCGCCAGGTAAGGCCCATTATATACTACTCATGACCGATTATTTTACTAAATGGGACGAGGCTCAGGCATTCGAGAAGGTCCGTGTCACGACCCCAATTTTCCTCCGTAGGATGTCATGATGACATATAGTCTTTAAGACTAGGTAAGCTTAATATACATGCAGAATATAACTGAAATAATGATAAAACCCTCAAATACTCAACAACTATCATAAAGGAAACTCCACAACTCAGCATAAACAAACTCCCCAAAATCTGGTGATAACAAATCACAAGCTCTACAGGAACGTACTGAACGTCCCTATACAACAATGTCTATAGAAGGGAAAGAAAATTAAATAGACTAGATAGAGGGTGACTCTAAAGCCTGCAGACGTCGGCAGGTATACCTTGAAATCTCTGAAGCTCAGATCGTCTCACTGGTGTCTGGACTGGTAAGAGGTCCCTGGGTCTGTACAAAAAGATGTGTAGAAGCATAGCATGAGTACACCACAACGGTACCCAATAAGTGCCAAGCCTAACCTCGGTAGAGTAATGACGAGGCCAGGTCAAGACCCTACAGGAATAAATAAGAAACTGGACAGGTATATAATAGTGTAATAACGATAACAATGGAAATGAAATAATAAAGAAATATACCAAGATTAGCTACACTGAACTAAGGCAAATAATGCATCACGAAAGAAAACAAGGAATGATATGCCAAGGGAACAAAGTAACCAAAACACAAGTGAAGTAATAGAAAGGTATCAATAAGAATTACTATTGAGGTACCGCCTCGTTGTCTCAACTCACAAAACAAATCACAATCTTTCCGTATATCACCGCGGGAGCCTTGCATTTAATTTTGAAAATCATTTTTTTCGAAATAGCTTCCCGCGTTTTAGCCCACCTTATCACACCACATGGGTTCAAGTAGTTTCCCTACTAGCAACAAGCGTATCAAGCCCTATCTCACCGCATGTGTTTTAACCCCAATCTTTATACCACCGCATGCGAATCAATATCACAACTTATCAAAAATTGCACCTCAATATCACAACTTGCCAAAGAAGTCAACAATAATGGTGTTTCCATAATCAATATCCCATGGCTTAACCGCAATATGCACAAGATCTCAACAATTACAACCGGAAGTGAATAACTCAACAAGAATAGCATTTCATAACTTAACATATTTGCCTCAATGTGAATCACGACTTTTATAACTCAATACCAATTTCAACAACAAGACATTCCAAGAAATAACAATTTAAAGTAAGGAACTCAATGGTTAAATAATGAATAAGGAATAGAGGAAATAATAATTTCAACTAGGCATGTAAAGGCAAATAACAAGTAAGAGGTAAGACAAGTAAAGCATGTGAAGATAGGCTCAAGATGATGAATATAACATATTATGGTAACTCAATTAAAGGCATGAAAAGAATTTACATATTTAGAACCGGTCAATTACCACATTTAGCCCGTGTACACACTCGTCACCTTGCGTACAAGGCTTCCACATATCACAATTAACACAAAACAACACCAATCCTAAGGGGTAATTCCCCCACACAAGGTTAGGCAAAACACTTACCTCAAAATACGCTACTCAATCCAATAGTAAGTCTTTCCCTCGGTTATCCAACTCTGAACGGCTTGAATCTAGACAAAACAACTTCATACCATAAATATAAACTATAGCAAGCTATTCCAAACAATAAAGTTGCAATCTTTAAAGAGAAATAAAAAGTCAACTCAAAACGTCAACCCCGGGCCCATGTCTTGGGACCCGAACAAAATTACAAAATTCGAACACCCATTCGATAACGAGTCAAACCATGCAAAAATTACTCAAATCCGACTTCAAATCCCCAAAATTTCGTCAAAGAAGTTTTCACAATTGTTTCCCAAATTTTCATCTCAAATCACTAATTAAATGATGAAAATAACAATGGATTCGTGTAATATAGCCAAAACTAAGAAAGAATCTCTTACCCCTATGATTTTCTTGAAAATCTCTCGAAATATCACCACAAACCGAGCTCTCTAGGTCCAAAAATAAAAATGAGATCAAACCCTCGAACTATGCCTTTTCTGCTCGGCGATTTGCGCATCTGCAGGATCACTGTTGCACTTGCGGAAAATCCATCGCAGGTGCGGTTCCCATAAATATCAGAGAATTCCGCTTCTGTGGACCAAATCGCGCACCTACACGTTCACTCATGTGGAACATGGGCGCATCTGCGCTCTCGCGCCTGCGGATGGGTCTCCGCTTCTGCGACCCCAGGCTTGGCTAACCTTTCCGCTCCTGCGCTTCCTCACTTGCATCAGCGAGTCCGCTTCTGTGGAACACTGATTGCACCTGCAATCCTAGCTGGGCAGGTGCTGCACATGCAGCCCAAAGTGCACAGGTGCAATTGCACCAGACACAGCAATCCAAAATTGTTCCGGATTCAATCCAAACACACCCCCACCTCCCGGGACTCCATCCGAATATACCAACAAGTTCCAAAACACATAACAGACGTACTCGAGGCCAAAAATCACATCAACCAACATCGATTCAACGAATCGCAACCCAATACAAGCCTATTGAAACTATGAACATCCGACTTCCAAAACTAACGTCGAATCATACCAAATCAACTCCGATTGACCTCAAATTTTGCAAACAAGTCCTAAATGACATGACAGACCTATTCCAATTTCCAGAATTAGAATCTGACCCCCATATTAATAAAGTCAACTCCCGGTCAAACTTATCAACCTTCCAAACCTTCAACTTTTTAACTTTCACCAATTCAAGCCGAAACGACCTACGGACCTCCAAATCAACATCCGGACACACTCCTAAGTCCAAAAATCACCATACAGAGCTATTGGAACCGTAAAAACTCCATTTTGGAGTTGTCTACACAAAAGTCCAACTACGGTCAACTCTTTCAACATAAGCCTCTAACTTAGGGATTATGTGTCCCATTTCATTCCAAAACTCACTCCTCTCTTAAACACCCCGGACGAACGTTTGTTCGAGGACGAACGAGTATAGAGACATAACTGAAGTGGTAAAAATATGAGGATAACGGCTACCATAGCATGCTCGGTCTCTCAAGTCACCTCCTCGACTGGTTGACCCCTCCACTGAACCTTCACTGAAGCAACGTTCTTCGACCTCAACTTTTGGACCTGTCTTTCCAAAATGGCTGCGGACTCCTCAACATAAGACAAATCCTTGTCCAATTGGACTGAGCTAAAATCTAAGATATTAGACGGATCACCGTAATACTTTTGGAGCATAGAAACATGGAATACTGGTTGAACTGCAGCTAGACTAGGTGGCAGTACAAGCTTGTACGCCACCTCTCCAATCCTTTCAAGAATCTCAAAAGGTCTGATATACCTAGGGATCAACTTGCCCTTCTTCTCGAACCTCATAACACCTTTCATGGGCGAAACACGGAGTAAGACCCGCTCTAAAACCATGAATACAACATCATGAACCTTCCGATCCGCATAACTCTTATGTCTAGATTGGGTTGTATGAAGCCGGTCTTGAATAAATTTAACCTTTTCTAAAGCATCCTGAACCACGTCAGTACCCAATAGCGTAGCCTCCTTGGCTCAAACCAATCCACCAGAGACCAACACCGCCTCCCATACAAGGCCTCATACGTAGACATATGTATGCTTGATTGGTAGTTGTTGTTATAGGCAAACTTCGCAAGCGGCAAGAACTAATCCAAAGAACCCCCAAAATCCATAACACATGTACGGAGCATATCCTCTAATATCTAAATAGTGCGCTCGGACTGCCCGTCCGTCTAAGGGTGGGATGATGTACTCAACTCAACCCGTGTGCCTAACTCAAGTTGTACGACCTTCCAGAATCGCGATGCAAACTGTGTACCCGGTCAGAGATGATGGATACCGGCACGCCATGAAGTCTAACAATCTCATGAATATAGACCTGATCCAACTGCTCTGAAGAATAAGTAGTCACTACTGGAATGAAATGAGCCGACTTGGTCAACCTATCCACAATCACCCATACTGCATCAAACTTCTTTTGAGTCTGTGGGAGCCCAACAACAAAATTCATGGTAACTCGCTCCTATTTCCACTCGAGAATCTCAAGCCTCTGAAGCAACCCACCAGAACACTGATGCTCATACTTCACCTGCTGAAAATGTTGGCACCGAGCTACATACTCCACTATGTATTTCTTCATCTTTCTCCATTAATAGTGATGCCTCAAGTCCTGATACATCTTAGCGGCACCCGGATGATTGGAGTACTACGAACTGTGGGCCTCCTGAAGAATCAACTCACGCAAGCCATCTACATTGGGCAAACATAGCCGGCCCTGCATCCGTAACACACCGTTATCTCCAATAGTAACCTCCTTGGCATCGTTGTGCTGAACCCTGTCCTTGAGAACAAGCAAATGGGGGTCGTCATACTGGCGCTCTCTAATACGATCATATAGGGAAGACCAAGAAACCACGCAAGCCAAAACTCGACTCGGCTCCGAAACATCCAATCTAATAAACTGGTTGGCCGAGGCCTGAACATCCAATGCTAATGGCCTCTCCGCTGTCAGTAGATATGCTAAACTGCCCAAGCTCTTTGCCTTTATCAAGGCATCGGCCACCACATTAGCTTTCCTAGGATGATATAGAATAGTGATATCATAGTCCTTAAGCAGCTCTAACAATCTATGTTGCCGAAAGTTAAGATCCTTCTGTTTTAATAGATGTTGTAGACTCCGCTGGTCGGTATAGACCTCAAAAGGGACACCATACAAATAGTGCCGCCAAATCTTTAAGGCATGAACAATAGCTACTAACTCAAGGTCATGGAAAGGATAATTCTTCTCGTGTACCTTCAGTTGTCTAGACGCATAGGCAATCACCCTACCATTTTGCATCAACACCACGTAGAGGCTAACACGTGACGCATAACAGTACACAGTGTAAGACCCCGAACCTGTAGGCAACACCAACATTGGGGTTGTAGTCAAGGCAGTCTTGAGCTTTTGAAAGCTCTCATCACACTCCTCAGTCCACTTGAACGGAGCACCCTTCTAGGTCAATCTAGTCATAGGTACATAAATAGATGAGAAACCTTCTACGAATCGACGGTAATACCCTGCCAAACCAAGAAAACTCTGAATCTCAGTAGCTGAAGACAATATGGGCCAACTCTACACTACTTCAATCTTCTTCAGATCTACCTTGATCCCCTCACTTGACACCACATGACCCAAAAATGCCACCGAGTCAAGCCAGAATTCACACTTTGAAAATTTTGCATACAACTTTTTTCTCTCAAGGTCTAAAGCATGATCCTCAGGTGCTGCTCATGACCCTCCTGGTTCTGGGAGTACACCAAGATATCATCAATAAACACAATGACAAATGAGTTAAGATAGGGCTGGAATACACTGTTCATCAAGTGCATGAATGTTGTTGGGGCGTTGGTCAGCCCAAATGACATCACAAGGAACTCGTAATGACTATATCGAGTCCTGAAGGCAGTCTTCAGAATATCTGGATCCCGAATCTTCAGTTGATGATATCTTGACCGCAAATCAATATTTGAGAACACTATGGCACCCTGTAAATAGGTCATCAATGAGTGGTAATGGATATTTGTTCTCCACTGTAACCTTGTTCAACTGACAATAATCGATACACATGCGCATAGAACCATCCTTCTTCTTTACAAAAAAGACCAGAGCACCCCAAGGTGACACATTGGGCCGAATGAAACCCTTATCAAGCAACTCTTGCAACTAATTCTTTAACTCCATCAACTCCGCTGGGGCCATACGATATAGTGGAATAGAAATGGGCTGAGTGCCCGACAACAAGTCAATACAAAAATCGATATCCCTATCAGGCGGCATGCTCAGAAGATCCACCAAAAACACATCCGGATATACTGAGCAACAATAGATCAACTCTAGTCTCAAAACCACCAAGAACTACTAAACACGACTGATAAACTCGGTCAACAACAATAGAATCTCCCACTGGCGTGGACACATAGATAGAAGAACTCAAGGAATCAAGGGATATACCTAAATATGGAGCAAAGTAAGATGATACATAGGAATAAGTGGAGCCTGGATCAAATAAGACTGATGCATCTCTATGACAAACCGGAACAATACATGTGATGACTGAGTCTGATGCAACTGCCTCTGACCTAGTCGGTAGAGCATAACATCTGGCGTGACCTCCCCCCTCTAGGGAAACCCTACCCGCCCCACCTCCACCTCTAGCTGGTTGTGTAATTGGAGTGGCAACTGGTGCGATAACCACGGTCCGAGAAGTCTGAGGACCCGGAGGAAGACGTAGAGCCTGAATGGTCTATGGAGGTGCACCCTTCCTGAGTCTGGGGCAGTCACTCACCATATGACGAGTATCACCACACTCAAAACAAGCTCTCGAAGGACGTGACTGCTGAAACTGGCTCGGGCCTGGTCGGTTGGACTGGCCGCTGAAAGCACCCCGTGCAGAAGGTGCACTAGATAATGGCGGTGCATAATGGGCAACGTGAGACTTGGAAGTAGCTAGAATACTACTAGAAGCTGGAAGTACTGAATGAATTTGTTGGCTCACATAGCCTCTACTATGACGGGCTACAATTGGGGCACGTGCACCACTGTATGTGCCAGAATCTCGAGGCCTCTTGACCTCCCTGTCCTCTCACTCCCGACCCAACATACCCTCCAATCTCTAAGCGATCTCCACCACCTGCTGGTATGGGGTATCAGTCTCCAACTCTCGAGCCATGCTAAATCTAATACCATGGTTGAGCCTCTCGATAAATCGGCGAACTCGCTCTTTGACTGTGGATACTAAGGATGGTTCATGTCTGGACAACTCGCTGAACCTGACAGCATACTCCGACATGGTCATAACAACCTGGCACAACTGCTCAAACTCTGCGCGCCAAGCATCTCGAAGGCTCTAGGGAACAAACTCTCTCATGAACATCTCTAAAAATTGAGCCCATATGAGTGAAGCTGCCTCGGCCAGGCTACCCAACTTGTACGCTCGCCACCACTAATAAGTCGCTCCCTTAAGCTGGAACATAGTGAAAGCAATCCCCACTCATCTCTACAATACTCATAGTACGGAGGATATGGTGGCACTTCTCAAGAAAACCATGTGCATCCTCTGAAGCTAAGTTGTTGAAAGTAGGGGTGGTACTTTTGGTACCTCTCGAGACTGAGCTGCTCCCCCTCAGATGTTGCTGCCCTAACCTCAGGCTAAAATGGGACAACTGATTGTACTCGTATGACCTCTAGTACCTGGTCAATTTGGACCCGCTGCTCTGGGGTATGGGCGGTGGAAATCTGTGCTCCTCCCCCAGCCTGAGGTGTGGCAGGATCAAGTAGAATATTAATCAACCCTGCCTGAGCTAGTAAACATACTCAAGAACTGGGCGAGAGTCTCCTGAAATGCGGGGGTAGTAACAGGCACATCAAGTGACTGCCCCCAACTGGAGATACTGGTGTCTCCTCTATAGCTGCTCGGGCATGTGCTCTGGCTGCACCATGTGCCCGTCCGCGGCCTCTACCCCAGCCCCGGCCTCTCGTGGCTTTAGCAGGGGCACGAGTGTCTGATCATCATATCAGTTGTACGTGTCCTCACCGTCTGTGAGAGAATAGAAATATAGAGATTTAGAATTTCGAAGTCAATGAATTCGCATGATAACAAATCAAAGAAGTGAAGCTGTTCCTAACATTTCCATAGCCTTCCGAAGATAAGCACAGACGTCTATGTACCGATCCCTGAGACTCTACTAAACCTGCGTGTGTCTCATAACACCTATGAACCTAGAGCTCTGATAACAACTTGTTACAATCCCAATTTCCCTCCATAGGATGTCGTGATGGCACCTAGTCTTTAAGATTAGGCAAGCCTAATACACATGCAGAATATATCTGAAATAATGATAAAACTCTCAAATACTCAACTACTATCATAAAGGAAACTCCGCAACTCAGCATAAACAAACTCCCCAAAATCTGGTGATAACAAGTCACAAGCTCTACAAGAAAGTACTGAACATCCCTATACAACAGTGTCTATAAAAGGGAAATAAAATGAAATAGACTAGACAGAGGGTGACTCCGAGGCCTGCGGACGCTGGCAGGTATACCTTGAAGTCTTCGAAGCTGAGCTCGTCTCACTGGTGTCTGGATTGGTAAGTGTTACCTAGGTCTGCACAAAAAGATGTGCAGAAGCATATCATGAGTACACCACAACGGTACCCAGTAAGTGCCAAGCCTAACCTCGATAGAGTAATGATGAGGTCAGGTGAATAAATAAGAAACTGAACATGTATATAACAGTGTAATAATGATAACAATGGAAATGAAACAATAAAGAAATATACCAAGATTAGCTACACTAAACTAAGGAAAATAATGCATCATGGAAGAAAACAAGGAATGATATTCCAAGGGAACAAAGCAACCAAAACACAAGTGAAGTAATGCAAATGTATCAAAAAGAATCACTACCGAGGTACCACCTTATAGCCTCAACTCACAAAACAAATCACAATTTTTTCTTATATCACCGCGGGAGCCTTGCATTTAGTTTTGAAAATTATTTTTCCCGAATTAGCTTCCCGTGTTTTACCCCATCTTATCACACCGCGTGGCTTCAAGTAGTTCCCCTACTAGAAACACGCATATCAAGCCACCTTATCTCACCGCATGCATTTCAACCCCAATCCGTATACCACCGCATGGGTATCAATATCACAACGTATCAAAAATCGCACCTCAAGTGCCCACTATCACAACTTGCAAAAGAAGTCAACAATAGTAATGTTTCCACAATCAATAGACCATGACTCAACCACAATATGCACATGAGTCTCAACAATAACAACCGGAAGTGAATAACTCAACAAGAATAGTATTTCACAACTTAACAACTTTGCCTCAATGTGAATCACGACCTTTATAACTCAATACCAATTTCAACAACAAGATATTCCAAGAAATAACAATTTCAAATAAGGAACTCAACAGTTAAATAATGAATAAGGGATAAAGGAAATAATAATTTCAACTAGGCATGTAACAAGTAAGAGGTAAGACAAGTAAAGCATGTGAAGATAGACTCAAGATGATAAATATAACATATTATGGTAACTCAATTAAAGGCATGAAAAAATCTACATAGCTAGAACCGCTCAATTACCATATTTAGCCCGTGTACACACTCGTCACCTTGCGTACAAGGATTTCACATTTCACAATAAACACAAAACAACACCAATCCTAAGGGTTAATTCCCCCACACAAGGTTAGGCAAGACACATACCTCAAAACACGCTACTTAATCCACTAGTAAGTCTTTCCCTCGATTATCCAATTCTGAACGGCTTGAATCTAGACAAAACAACTTCATTCCATAAATATAAACTATAGGAAGCTATTCCGAACAATAAAGTTGCAATCTTTAAAGAGAAATAAAAGGTCAACTCAAAACGTCAAACCCATGCCCGCGTCTCGGAACCTGACCAAAATTACAAAATCCGAACACCCATTCGATAACAAGTTCAACCATGCAAGAATTACTCAAATACAACTTCAAATTTCAAATCCCCAAAATTTAGTCTAAGAAGTTTTCATAATTTTCTCCAAATTTCCAACTCAAATCACTAATTAAATGATGGAAATAACAATTGATTCATGTAATATAGCCAAAACCAAGTTAGAATCTCTTACCCCGATGATTTCCTTGTAAAACTCTTGAACAATTGCCACAAACCGAGCTCTCTAGGTCCAAAAATGAAACTTAGATTAAACCCTCGAACTAAGCCTTTTCTGCCTAATGATTTGCGCACCTACGGGTTAACTGTCGCACCTGCGGAAAATCCATCACAGGTACGGTTCCCGCTAATATCAGAGAATTTCGCTTCTGCAAACTAAATCGCGCACCTGCACATCCGCTCCTGTGGAACCAAGGCGCATCTGCGCTCTCGCATCTACGGAAGGGTCTCCGCTTCTACGACCCCAAACTTGGCTAACATATCTGCTCCTACACTTTCTCACTCGCACCAGCGAGTCCACTTCTGCGGAACACTGACCACACCTGCGGTCCCAGCTAGGTAGGTCCAACTTTACTTTTGTGGCTCGAGGACCGCTTCTACGGTGCCGCACCTACGGCTCAAAGTGCGCAGGTGCGATTGCACCAACGCAGTAGTGCTTTAACAATCACACAAGTCCAAAATTGTTCCGGATTCAATTTGAATCACACCTGGGGCCTCCGGGACCCTGTCTGAATATACCAAAAAGTTCCAAAACACATAACGGACCTACTCGAGGTAAAAAATCACATCAACCAACATCGATTCAATGAATCGCAACTCAATTCCAGCCTATTGAAACTATGAACATCCGACTTCCAAAACTAATGTCGAATCATACCAAATCAACTCTTATTGACATCAAATTTTGCACACAAGTCCTAAATGAAATGACAGACATATTCCAACTTTAGTAATCGGAATCCGACCCCGATATCAATAAAGTCAACTCCCGGTCAAACTTCTGAACCTTCCAAAACTTCAACATACTAACTTTCGCCAATTCAAGCCGAAGCAACCTACGGGCCTCAAAATCAACATCAGGACACGCTCTTAAGTTCAAAATCACCATACGGAGCTTTTGGAATTGTCAAAACTCTATTCTACACAAAAGTCCAACTACGGTCAACTCTTTCAACTTAAGCCTCCAAACTTAGGGACTTTGTGTCCCATTTCACTCTGAAACTCACCCGAACCAAAACCAAACACCCCGGAAACTCACATAATCAAAATAAAATATAGAGGATGCAATAAATATGGGATCAAGGCAAAATTACTCAAAACGACCGGCCGGGTCATTACAGTCCGGGAGAAAGAAGTCAAGTACCGGGGTGAATCCGTTCTCTCTAGTCTATAGAGCGGAAGCCTTAATACCAGTCGAGGTAGGGGAACCGAGACTCAGGTTCCAGTTTGCTACGAAAATGTCAAACGGTGAAGCCATGACCACGAGCCTGGAATTATTGGACGAAAGGCGGGAAGCCGCCCTGGTCCGGTTGGCTGCCCAGAAGCAGCGAGTAAGGAGGTACTACAACTGAAGAGCAAACCTTCGACATTTTCAAGTCGGGGACTTGGTGTGGAGAAAGGTCTACACACTAGGAACCCAAACGATGGGAAACTGGGCCCGAATTCGGAAGGACCGTATAGAGTTGCCGGAATAATCGGCAAATTCTCGTATAAACTCGAGTCGAAAAATGGTGTACAACTACTAGACAACTGGAACGTGGCACACTTAAAGTTGTACTAATTCTAAGGTATGAGCTCAATTCCCTTTTTAATTTTGTTATATTATGGACTAGCTTATGCAGGTACTCGACCAAGGGCAAATCTGACTATTAGGTCTGAAAGCACGTGTTATAACTTTCGCCAATTCAAGTCGAAGCAGCCTACGAACCTCAAAATCAACATCAAGACACGCTTCTAAGTTCAAAATTACCATACGGAGCTATTGGAACCGTCAAAACTCGATTCCGTAGTCATTTACACAAAAGTACAACTACGGTAAACTCTTTCAACTTAAGCCTCCAACTTAGGGACTATGTGTCTCATTTCACTCAGAAACTTACACGAACCAAAACCAAACACCCCAGAAAGTCACATAATCAAAATACAATATATAGGATGCAATAAATATGGGATCAAGGCTAAATTACTCAAAACGACCGGCCGGGTCATTACTGTCCGGGAGAAAGAAATCAAGTACCGGGGTGAATCCGTTATCTCTAGTCTACAGAGCGGAAGCCTTAATACCAGTCAAGGTAGGGGAACCGAGACTCAGGTTCCAGTTTGCTACCAAAATGTCAAACGGTGAAGCCATGACCACGAGCCTAGAATTATTAGACGAAAGGCGGGAAGCCGCCCTGGTCCGGTTGGCTGCCCAGAAGCAGCGAGTAGGGAGGTACTACAACTGAAGAGAAAACCTTCGACATTTTCAAGTCGCGGACTTGGTGTGGAGAAAGGTAACGACGCTACATACTAGGAACCCAAACGATGGAAAACTGGGCCCGAATTTGGAAGGACCATATAGAGTTGCCGGAATAATCGGCAAAGGCTCGTTTAAACTCGAGTTGGGAAACGGTGTACACCGAGGGAAAATGTGACTATTAGGTCTGAAAGCACGTGTTGTACTCTTTTTTCCTTGAACCGATTTTTTCCTGAAGTGGGGTTTTCGACAAGGTTTTTAATGAGGCAATAGTAAAACATTCTACCTCATTTTTGAAGGTCGGCCTTAAACCGGAGTTGTTAATTATTTGCACCGAACCAACATTATTCGAGCCCTCACAAGTTCTGCCTCAAATACTGGGGGCCGTTACCCCTAGGTTAAGATCTTTAGAAGGTGCAATCACTTTATATTAAAAGCTAAGGCTTGGTAGTTAGGATTCATTGTAAGGGTCAAACGGTAAAATGAACCGTACCCATGTAGCCTACTCTAGCCATGACACAAGGCTTATACGCCTCCGATTATGTACTCTACATACAAAACTATAAAAGAAATCTTTGCTTTCTTTATACTTTATTACTATGCATTTCGCCGCGTCGATGCTTCACAACGGATCCTAAATCCGAAAGCCCACGGGCTACTTTGACTTGGGGACTGTCGTCCGATAAAACATTAGATGGACCGGACGATCGAATCCCTGGGGTACCGAGCCTATTAGGCAGGGCCTGAACATGAAAGGCTACGGCCGCCTTAAAACGGCTCAGAAACGTCCGAAGTCCGTACTTAGAAAGTAAGTCCTTACGTACAATTAAAACCTATTAAAGGGTTACCCTTGGAAAAACACCGTCGCATATGACTGAAAAACTTAAGCCTCTTAAAGGCCTTCGATTTCTATCAAAAATTCAAAACCACGAGCAATCCGAAGTTACCATCGAATCCGGGCCCCATTCGAGCTTCCAGAGAACGAATGCTCCAGATTATGTTTGATTCGATGCTAAGGCATTAGGGACGACGATACACAAATACAAAATTGAAATTAGATGCTGGAAAGTAAAAACACGGTGTTGCCTAAGGGAAAATTGTATATATATATCTCAAAAATATTTACAAAGGCATGATAATAAGTCCTCAAAATAAACAAGAAAGAAAATGTACAAAAAGGGAACAAAATAGAGCTAAGGCATCTCCGCCTTATCTTCATCGGAGCTCGACTTGGCACCGGGACCTTCAGGCTCATAAAGTTCCTTTGCCTCGGCGTCATGCCACTTGGCTTCTTCAATCTCAGATGACAGGTTGAATCCCCAGGAGTGAACCTCCTCGGGGGTTTGCCTCCGGGACAACCGCTTTACATACTCGGTCTTCGTTCTTAAATGGGCCTTGGCTATCTCCACATCGGCTTTATACTGGGCCAGCATTTCTTCAACCTCGGAAGAATAAATCGAGGTTGCCTCTAATTTGGACTACAGTGCAGCATATTCCCGGCCGAGGTCGTCCCATTCCGAGATGGCTATATCCAGTTGTGCCCCGGGTTTGTTGTTTAGCCGAGACCACTTGTCCGCCTTGTACTTTGCCACCCAGAGTTGGTCCTTGACTGATGCTAAATCCTCTTTTGTAGCCTCCTTTTTCTGAATCCAGTAGGTCCATCCTGCCCCTCAGCGCCTCGGCGTAGTCTTGACCTCATCCATCTCAGCCTGTTCTATCTTCTCTTGAACATGCGAGGTTGCGTTGTTAGTCATCACGCGATCCTCTCTCTTTTAATCTCAAATATCCTTACCTTCTCAACCAGATCGGCATGCTCCCATTTCATAAACAAGGCCTCCTTCTGTGCTTTTTCCAACTCGGCTTGGAGAATTGGGAGATACTTGAGGGCATCGTCTTTTTGTTCTCTGTGAACCCTATACATGTCCTTCTACTGAACCTACTCTTTGAGCTCGAACTCGATCTGGCTGAATTCCATTCGAGACCGAAGGAAGCTTTCATGATGGAGCACCGAAGCCTGAAGAACAAAACGATAAGATTGTTAGAACATGCTGAAGCTAAGCAAGATTCGCAAAAGGCACAAGGAATAGGAAGCTTACTCGATTCAGTGCCTATTGTGCCACGTTGAAGAGGCTCGATGAGCCTGCTTCGTTCATCTTTGCCTGGTCCTCTTCGGTCACCAGGCAGTGAAGATAAATGGCCACACCCACCGGAGCGGACAACACTCGGGTGTCCGCTGGGATAGTAATCACGACCGTTCTTTTATGGTTGGGATCCACACTCGAAACAAGGAACTGCCTCACCAGCTTCGAGCTCGAGCTTGGCTCGCCTGCTCTCGATGGAACATCTTTTTTTAGGGTACCCAAGTGACCAAGCCTGGAATAATCCTCCAACGCGCCCATGTCCATGTCGTCCAAAAACATGTTGAGGGCCTCATCTGCGCCCCGTGTTATCTCGTTTGATTTCTCTTTTTCGGATTGAGCCTTGCCGAACATAGACTCTATGTGGGATGGTGACTCCATGATATCGATGACACCGGCTACTTCCTTCAGGACAAGGGCAGTTTCTCAGGAGGTCGTGGCCTCTGATTCTCTTTCTGGCTCACGAGCTAGAGGGGGATCGGCCTCTAGGCCACCTTCTCCGGTTGCTGCATGTTCTCCTTCGTCGACGGTCGACCCATGAGTGATAAATTCCAGATCGTCATCCTCAGGGTAATCCTTGAGCCGGAAGGGGGAATCGGGGTCCGATACTCTAGCTTTGGTACTCTTTTTGTTGCTTTTCCGGACTCGAACAATTACCCCCTTGTTCTTAACCTCGGCGTCCGGGGAGCCAGAGGATTTCCTCTTTTTCTTCTTCTTCTCCTCCTGTGCAGCAGCTCTGGGTTGTCCCGAGGCTGATGGTTCATCAAGTGAGGACGGGGCCTCTTCCTCATCCAATGGCTGAAGCTTAGTGGTCTTGGGAAAACCTATAGAAGGGAAAGGGAATTAGCAGAAATAAAAGCTAAGTATGAAAATAGAATTGTTCGGGAGGAAGACTCACCATGGGAACGAGCACAAAGTTTGCGCCATTCGCGCTCAAAATAAGACATTTGTTTGCAGATCCCCTCGATCCACTCCTTGAAGTGGGGTACTGCATTGAGAACTTGGGCGACCGCTGCACAACGGTGGGCACACGCAATTAGAAAAAAGAAAAAAAGGAAGTACCAAGTACTCAGGAAGAAGAGAAAACATACGAGATGAGTTCCACTTTGCAGGGAACAGTAAGAATTCAGGGGGAATGAGGTCTTCGATTTTCACCCAAACGAACCTCCCCTGCCATCCTCGATCTCGATATTCATCGATGCTCAATAATGGAGCTTTGCTTGTGATGACGTCCAAATCCACTACTAAACGATAAATGGACACGTTCGCATGCAATATAATTTACCCAACTATGAGTCGGGGCCGAATCCCATAGAGAACAATATGTAGGCGACTAGGCGTGTAAGAAAATTATCACTTATTATGCTAAGCCAAACACTTAAAAGGGTTTTGACAAAATATTTATAACTAAATGAGAAAATGTAAACTTACCTAGAAAGCAAGTAAAATGATATATGGCTACAAGCATGGATACAAGGAAAATTAAACTCAAGTAACGATCCAATGTATTTTACGATTTTACAAATATGAGCGAGTTTATGTTAATTAGCCTCGAGTAATAATTCTATATTATGTTCTTCCGAAGACTAACAAGACTTCCTAATTAAATTATCCCTAAAACAATTAAGAGATTAAGCACACTTGAATATGGCTACAAGTAGTTCAATCCTATCCCTAGGTAGAATCTATAAAGTGAGGGTTAACGCCTCAAGTTCTTGTTAATTAATCTTTCCCAACCTCGAATTATCTTTTCCAACATTAATTCGAAGTTAATGGGCGAGTCCTAGTGTTAGCTAATCCCTTTGGAAACATTAAAGAACAAGGATAATTAAAGAAAAATAACTCACTTCAATATAGATAAAAATCGTTCAATACATAAGCACAACAAGATATTTAATCCACACCTTAAATATGAATATTCCCATAAATAAGATTCAAGTGTTGAAAAAAATACTACACACTTAGATATTCAATACAAAGCAAGAAAATGAAGAAATGAACATAAATAGGTGAGAAATTCTCAACCAAAAGCTTCAAATCTTCAAGCCCCAAGTGTGTGTGCAAGAACCCTAGATCCAAAATATGTGTTCTCTAGTCAAGAGACTGAAAAATAAGCCCAAAGATGTGTTTCCAATAAGTTAGGTCGTGTATTAAAAATAATTTGGGGGTCAAAAACATGAAATTCCAGAACTACCCAGTTTTTCCGCCCATTTTTTCTTCACGTTCGCGAAGGTTTGTTTTCTACAACTTCGCGTTCGCGATCTCTCCTTCTAGTTCATGAAGGTTTGGTTTCATGCTGCTTCGCGTTCACGAAGGGTAACTCACTGGGCAGATTTCCATTGTTCATTTTAGCTCCTTTTTGACTCGTTTTCACTTGGTTTCTTCATGATCACTTCTAAATCACATAAAACCTGTAAAATAGAAGTAAATGGCATTAACATACGATTTTATCAATCAAACATAACAAAAATATAGGATTAAAGACGAGATAAGTTGGTAAAATAGCCACTAATCAAACCCTCAAACTTAAACTATTGCCTATCCTAAAGCAATCAAAGCACAAAATCTCCTTCTAAGTATTTAACTCAACAGTGCATCAATATCATACCAAGTCAAAAAGTCTACTTTAAGTACAAACACATGACTTTAATTAGTACCAACAATTAATCCAAGGCATATGAATCACCAACAACTTCTTAAGAATATCATTTTATTTCAAGTGCTCAAACACCAAGTTAGTCAAAGTAGCAATAAAGTTATGGCACTAAAGCTTCAAAATTTGCCTCTTCGTCATAAAACGACTTTTCTTTTGTCCATTCTTTTCAATTGGAAAATGGAACAAATTAACAACTCAAATCTTAATGTACCCTCGCAAGCAAGAGATAATCCCACACTCATAAATGGCAATCAAAACATAAATGGGATATCAAGTGGAAAGGATTAACTCTCTCACAAAGATGTTCAAATGCACCCAAGTAGTACCATAGGCTTGCCCTTCATGTATTTCTCCACTAATATAGACACACTTAGTTCAAAATCAATTAGGACTTAAAGGGTTATAGTGTGGGGTTTTGGTTAAGGTAGGGCATAATTTTGGTTAGAGTGACTCAAAACCTCCCTAAGCACTACAATTTTTCAACAATCAAAGTACACTTCCTTCAACAACTTTTTCACCCTTTCTTCATTTTTCATTTCATCACCTAGTCTTCCATTTATTCACAATTCCTTAATTTTCCTTCCTTTTTCTTCTTTCTTATATATATATATATATATATATATATATATATATATATATATATATATATTTCTTTTTATCCTTTCACCTTATAAACTACTTCCAGATCATAACTTTTCCAACCGTCACCCCCAAACTTAGGCTTTTAGCCTATGTTCACACTTTTAAAGCACTTAGGGAGGTGGGATGCCAAAGGATAGATCAATAAAGAACAAAAGGTTAAAGCTTGTAACATGGTTGTCAAAGAAAAGGTTAAAGGCTCAAAAGAGGTTGACTAGGGAAAATATTCAAGGGTGAGAAATTTAAGGCAAAACAACGGTCCAAGGAAGGCCTAACATCATTTTTCAAACCAAGTTAGTCTAGGATTTCTCCTTGAAGCACATTCAGGGCAAGTTCTAGACTATAAATCATGCAAAAGAACCCACAACAAACCTCACCACACATGACACATGCGAATTCAAGTGAAATATGTATCCAAAACCCAATTAAAACAAATGAACTAAAACAAAATCACTCATAGCCTAAAGAGACTATTCAATGAATTAAAGAGCCAAAAATTGAGTCTAAAAGTCATGACAACAATCTTTACTTCAATCATTTTTCTTTTTCAAAGATCAAGAATTCATATACCAAAGTTTAAATCATGTTGGTATCAAGCAAGCCATAACTTTCCTTATGGACAAAAGGATCACACCCAATAATCAATTTATTCACTACTAGCTACTAAAATAACAAACAATTTACCTAAAAAAAAAGAAAAACTAAACAAGACTAATCCTTTAAGAAAGTTGTCACGCCATCCATCATAGAAAAAAGTCACCAGGTTCAACAGAAAAATATTCCTCGGAAAATAACCGTAGCATAAAGAAAATCCAAGGAGATCTATTAAAAAGTATATTACTACTAAAGAGATAAAAATAATATAAACTAAAAACTACTAAAGGAATAAAAATAAAATAACTAAAAACTACTAAAGAAAATAAAATAACAAAAGCGACTAATCCATAACTGTATTAATCACAACACAAGCCCGGCAATGACACACAATATCCATACAAACTCATAAGCCCGACAAGGACATAAGTAAATCATAAATATATAAATAAAGTGTGCCACCCCCAACTAAAATCATTGCAGTGTACTCACTGCACAATATCAAAACAAAAAGTATAATAGTTAGAGGGGCTCCCTGAATCGGCCTGAGTCGGAGTCGGAGGTAGAAGGAAATTTGACCTCCTCCTCCTCCTCCTCATCATCATCAGAGTCATTTGAAATACAAAGCGACCTCAGCTTATCCATCATTATTTTCAGGAGTTTTCTCTTTTTCTTTTCGTGCTCCTTGAACTTTCTCTGTTGCTTTTCAATCTTCCCCTACTGCCGACTTATATTTTCCAACATGTTGTTCATGGCCTCCATCTTGCCCGTTATTGCTTTTTTCTCTTTGACCACGTCATCCAGGGATGGTGGGGAAGCAAGGCCAGTAGATGTGCGAGCCCCAGATGGGCCAGTAGGAAGACCAACTATAAGCTGCCTAATGTATGCATCTACTCTATGTATTTGACTGGAGAGGTGATACATGGTATGAGGGCCGGACTAGAGTGGTCCCATGGGGTCAAATGACCCTGGTGCAGGTGAAAAGGATCCGTGGGATCAATGGTGGCCTCAGAGAACTGCCCAAATGAAGAGGATGCAACATCAATTCGCCTTTTTTCTGCTTGTCAGTGGGTCCCCTTTCAAGCAATGGGTGGATCATCGGCTTTCCTGGACCTCTCTCATCATCATTTAGGCGTTTTAACACCCCATCATCATAGCATAGCCGAGTAATCAATGATGGGAAGAATAGGCTCTTGGACCTCCCATGGGTGGCTTCCTCGATTTCTCTAACAATGTGCTCCTCTACGTTCACGGGTAGTCCATCCATGATAACAACAATTATCAGTTCCCTATCTATTGTCACATCAGTGTCATTTGTAGAAGGCAAGATCCTCGCACAGATAATGGAGAGCCAAGACTTTGCCTTAGTAGTGAAGTCATGAGAATCAACTCCCTTGTGCATGTTAACCACTCCGGGATCACCTCGTCATGCAATTTGTCCACCAACCATTGGTTTCCTTCTGCTTTTGCTCTGTCTCTATAAACCTCATTATCTGCATTGGGAAGGCCATAAATTTGTTGATTATCTCAGGGTTAAAGTTGAATTGTACACCCTGCACAGTAGCAACTAAGGTTTCATGGAAGTCGGTCCTCAAGGCATTTGCATAAAATTCCAACACTACTGTGCAGTTGGCATCATTTGGTTGAGCGGTAAAACAAATCCACCTGCTTTCTACCAATCTTGTGTAGAAGCCCGGCATTTTAGCTTCAACCTTTTCCATGTTTATGCCTCTTTCCTTGACGATTGTTTTGGACAAGAGTTCGTTATATTTTCGTTCACATTCCGCAAATAAAATCTTGTCATGATCAAAGGGTTTGTTTTGTTCAGCTTTGGGGACACGTTCTTGCTCAATTTCATTGTGCACCGGATTCATTGTATGCCCAAAATACCTACAAAATAGACTAAAAATTTTAAAAGCTTATATAGACACTTAAAATAATGTATTAAGAAGTATTTAAGCCAAAAAAAGGGCAAAAGGGTCCCGGGCAGAGCTGTGCAAAGCTACTATTTTTTGCCATTTTGGGGACTGCCAGGAATTGCTCTTCGCATCCGCGTAAGGTCCACATATTTGCGAAGAGCAAAAAAAAAATTCGCCCAGAAATAAACCTTCGCGTTCGCGAAGATCATCTTCATCGCCCGGACCTATTTTCCTTTCAGGCATTTTGTCAAACAGTTTGTGTGCCTTCTTTCCTTTGTTCATTTTTCAGTCAATTTTAGCACCCATCTCGCCCAAATTTTATAATAATACACTCTCACTCAACCAACTTCACCCAGCAAACAAGCATGTAAAGCATATAAGATTTTCACTTCTACTATTCAAAACTTCAACTCTAAGCATGAAACAAATATGGTTGCCCATCTATCAACTCACACCAAGAAAGGGAGGGAAAAGTTAAAAGACCAGAGAGGAAATAACATGCCTTGAAAATGGCGAGGGAGAATTGCAATGGACTTGAAGATTATGGAAAATTTGATTTTAGGGGTTAAGGAGTAGGAATAAATGGTTCTTGAGCAAAGAGAGGGATTAAACATTGATTTCCAGTGTTTTGATATTTTAAACTTACTTGAGGCTCGCATTCGTGTGGGACCTACCGCATTCGCTAAGGGTTAAAGTTGGCCAAACAGTCGCGAACGTGACAAAGACATCACGGACGCGTCGGCTTAAAATTTTATTACCCTTCGCGATCGCGAAGAAATGCTTATGTAATTTCCAGCAGCTACTGATTAAGAGATTACGCACACTCGAATATGGCTACAAGTAGTTCAATCCTATCCCTATGTAGAATCTATAAAGTGAGGGTTAATGCCTCAAGTTCTTGTTAATTAATCTTTCTCAACCCCCAATTATCTTTTTCAAAATTAATCCAAAGTTAATGGGTGAGTCCTAGGGGTTAGCTAATCCCTTTGGAAACATTAAAGAACAAGAATAATTAAAGAAATAATAACTCACTTCAATATAGATAAAAATCATTCAATACATAAGCACAACAAGATATTTAATCCACACTTCAAATATGAATATTCCCATAAATAAGATTCAAGTGTTGGAGAAAATACGACACACTTAGATATTCAATACATAGCAAGAAAATGAAGAAATGAACATAAATGGGTAAAAAAATCTCAACCAAAAGCTTCAAATCTTCAAGCCCCAAGTGTGTGTGCAAGAACCCTAACTTCAAAACTTATGTTCTCTAGTCAAGAGACTGAAAATAAGCCCAAAGATGTGTTTCCAATAAGCTAGGTCGTGTATTAAATGGTTTGGGGTCAAAATCGTGAGGGGGGGTCAAAACGTAAAATTCCAAAACTGCCCAATTTGTCCGCCTGTTTCTTCTTCGCGTTCGCGAAGGTTTGTTTTCTGCAACTTCGCATTCGCGATCTCTCCTTCGCGCTCGTGAAGGTTTGGTTTTCTTCTGCTTCGCGTTCGCATTACTCCTTCACGTTCGCGAAGGGTAATTCACTGGGCAGATTTGCATTGTTCATTAAAGATGAGAAAAGTTGGTAAAATACCCACTTATCAACTTGTTCGACAAACGAGCTTGATCAACCCCTCTCGGAAGACTTAGGGACTATAGAGACGAAGCAGGTGGTCGAGGGTAAATCGAGGTGCTTTGGTGTTGTTGATGAAGTGGTGGAGGAGGATTACGATCCTCCAAAAGGACAGGTGAATCTACCCAAGGCAGACCTCGTACCTTTTGCAGAAGCCGAGAATTATAGGGTCCACCGGGACGAGCATAAATGAGTAAATGTAAATAATTAGATACCCCTCCACGTGAGTGGTAATGTCTTCGTTGGGCCCGGGGATGACCACTTCCTTGCTCTCCTAGTTGCAGTCCACCCGAACTGTGAGAAGTGTATCCTTGGTAACGGAGCATATGTACCTCCATGCTCCCTCAACTCAGTCCTGTTGACTGGAGGTCTTCTCGACTTTGAAGTCGTTCTCAATGGAACAGCCTCCGGGGACGAAGCTCTTCAAAGGGGGTTCTGGGGCCACCTCGGCATCCGTGGCCGGGTTGGAAGTTGAAGGGACGGTCTCTTGAGGCACAAATTTGGAAGTTTTTTCCATCGGATTATAGAAAATATGAAGGTTTGAAGGTAAGGATGAAGGTTTGAAGACGAGGATAAAGATTTGTAGATAGGGATGAAGGTATGGAGGTCTGATTTGAAGATTTGAAGGAGTATGAACTTTTGAAGATAAAAATATGAAGATCTGGAAAACAATGGATGGAGGTTTGAAGGGGTTAGAAATAAGTGAAGAATTCAAGGCTAAGTCCTCTGGAATCGAAAAGTAAAAACGTGAAAAAGGGTCGAAGCTTTTATAGGGAAAGGGCAATCAATGCGTGACATTTCACATTCGAGAACGGTCAACCGGCGGCTGACACGTGTCCGAAGTCAGAACGACGCGAGTAATGGGATGTTTCGCTGACCCGTCAACTCGGTTGTAGGGTATGGAAGAAGGAATTGGGGTTAGTTTATCGATTCTAATCGCTTCGAGGAATCTACTCTCCAGGAAACGAGGGGACTATCTGCGTACAGGTGAAATCGAGGGCAAAGTTTTCCCCGATAAAGGAACAAAGGGGAAGTGCGGCTTGAAGTGATTATAATTGAGGCCCAAGAGCCCCTCATATCGAAACCCGGGAGGAATGAATAATGTATCTGAGATCGGACACGATGAATTAACGGACCCGGATCAAGTATAGCTTCTGGACCTAGGGGGACGCGATGAACGGTTACGTATGACGAGCAGGGGGCCGTAATATTCGCCCTCAACCGGATATTACGGCACAAATCACGTTCAATATCAACTATAGATCAACATTTATCGGGAAAAGAAGATTTTACCTTTTTTAGACTTGTACTATGACTGAAATGCTCTTACTATATAAAGGGAAATATTTTCTTTATTCTAATATATTATGACATGCAAATCAAAGCAATAAAAGTTTAGTTTTGTCTTCTAGCTATTGTTAAAAGCATTATTCATTTGTTCTTTTCTTTACTCACGACTGAACTTGTCCGAGAGTCCAATTGAGGATGAATTTCAGTGTGCAGTCTAAGATCAGGCTTGGTCACTACATTGCGATTGGTTTGATCATTTATTTTGTCTTTAACTCATTTACTTGTTGTTCTTAATTATTCGTATTGAATTAAACTACGTATCCTTTAAACCACGTATAAATTTAATTGTTATTCATTTTTGGGGTAAACAATGAGAACAAAGGCGTCACTAGAATTTAAATTTTATGGGTTCAAAAATTTATAATAGCAGCATGAATTTCTTAATATAAATGGATTTTGACAAAAGTTATCGGGTTCGGCCGAACACATATGTAACATACTGGCTCCGCCCATGTATGACAGACAATTACAAATATAATTGTATCTCGATGTAGCTTTAAACAAAATTAAAATATGCAATTAAAATTAGAAGTTCTTGCTAGAGGAAAAACAAGAAACCAACTTAGCATTTTGTTAAAACAAATATATAAGTAAATTGGATCGTCTTGTACCTTACATAAGCATAATTCATATTATGTCAAGTAAAATGAGTATAAGAAACCATATGTGGATACACACTTGATGATATAAAATTCATGGACAGCTGCAGAGATAAGCTCTTAAATTTAAACGCAGATTTTGATGTAATTAAAAGGGAAATTGGAAATACTTGTGAGAATCCTTATCGAATATTATTCAAAAGTTTCTATTATATATATATATATATATATTTGTCGGTTCTTCACTTTCAGTACTTTGATGCGAGTTTGTTATGTAAAATAACAATGGAGCTTCGTTTGAAATACAAAATGATCATCATATATGCTGTGAGCTACAGTATTGAGACCCTTTAAGGATAAAAAATGAGAATTATTACTAGCTAGGGAAAGGTACAGGGTATAGTTCATAGTATAACTTAATTTAATCACTGCAGTTGAGATACTTTTGTGAGTTTTGAAGCAACATTAACTAAGACACTGAAGAACTCCCTAACATAATTGATTATGGATTCGTGACGTTGTATCAATAGATGCACGAATGAAAAGAATTAAATGCTAGACATTAGTATTGTTTGCTGGCTATATTGCATGCACCTCTTAGCTGCTACCAATATATTTCCCAATAATTATTATACTATAATTTGAAAAGAAGAAAAACATCAAACATGAACATACATTTTCTTATTATACCATGTGCAAATTGCAATTATCACCCCCTAAATTTAGGAAATAGATACACCCACCCCACCGGAGATTAATTTGGAAATAGATTTAGCAACTATATACACACTGAAAAATAACTAAATACTCTCTCTCCTGTCCATGGTATAGTTGAAGACATGAATACACGTTTATTTTGTGAAGTCAATATTTTGGGTGATAATTTAGTTAACATAATTAGGAAAAGCTTACGAGATGTGTAATTGTTGATTTATAGACTGTAAAATTAGTCTCTTTAATTATTAGTTCATCACGTGCCAGTCATAGAAGAAATCTAAAAATAGGGTAATTTATACAAAATACCCATTGAGCTTAAAATAATTATCCTTCTCTACCCATTTAAAAATTATTTACGATATATACCTATTATCCAGTTAAAACTAATTACCTAACCTAGCTTAGCTTGATTTGGCTTGGTTCGGCTCGATTTGGCTCGGCTCGGCTTGGTTCGACATGACTTGGCTTGGCTAAAAAAAATAGGTAGGGAGAAAACTTTATGGGTAGGGGTGAGTAGGGCTGTGCATAATTTGGTAAATACCGAATTACCATACCGAAATCAAAATTTTTGGTATTTGGTATTTTGATATTTGGTATGGTATTTGGTTTATATTTTTTAAAAGTTGGATATTAGGTATGGTATTTGGTATTTTTTTTTAAAATACCGAAATACCGATACCGTACCGAAATATATATTGGATTAATTTTAAATTTCATGTCATCCTTGCAGCCCGCAATTACTATAGAGCTTAAGGAGAATGTTTCTAGTTCCATATTCTTTAGTTAAAGCCTGTGGCCTGTGCACCACCTATTTTTGTCTATGTGGTTAATGGATGTTACCCGAATGATTTAGGTAAACAACACTTGTGAAAAACTTATTTTGGTCACATTTGAGAAGCTTACTGGTGTCTGGTATATTATGGAGATGCAAGTTAGAGCTTTAGACCAGACATACTTACATGTTGATGAAGTTTGTAAACGCTATTCTAATCTTATGCTCTTGTTTATAGAAGTCCCATATATGATGTATAGTGTTGTTGTATTCATAATATTGATTTTGTTGGTTAGTTATAATTTTAATTTTGCTGGCTAGTTAAGGTGTTATTCTCCCCTAAATATAACGTTCAGAAGTTACTTTAGAACCAAATAAACTGAAATTACCGTACCGAATAAACCGAAATCGAAAGGCAAAAACCGAATTTTATTAGGTATGATATTGGTATAGCATTTTAGGATACCAAATACCGAAAATACCAAACCGAAACGTCAAAATACCGTACCGACCGACGAACACCCATAGGGATGAGTAAATAGTTTGTGGCGAATGGGTATTTGCAAAATATCCCCATCTAATTATTCACTCTCAAAGATTCTTATCACAATGTATAACTTTCGCATGACACTATAAACTAAAACAAATTCTGAAAGTTATTATTCTGACACTAAAACTTTCCCATGACACTATAACATGAGGAATCTATAAGGTGGAGACATTTTCTCTTGTGTGGTCCCTTTTAGTATTCTTATTATTCTTTAGTAGGAACAGTATTTTTTAAAACAAAAATGGAAAGTAGTAAAATATATTGGGCTCATATTGTCACATTATTAATTAATTAACTATACAATTCTTGAGCAGTGCTAGAACATTATTAAAGTAGTAACTTGTTAATTTTGTCTTATAAAAATATTATATCAAAATAATTTTTTTTGAAACAGTAATACCGCTCATGCAATGATTGAAAAATTTGTGAGATGTTTCAACATAAAAAGTCATATTATAAAGTAATGTAATTGAAAAGGAAAAAGAAAAAGAAAAAGAAAAAGAAAAAGAAAAGATAAAAGAGTGCTCGTAAATGCCATTGCTCTGTTTTTTATTTTTACTGTGTCCACGGCAGTCACTCTTTCGCTCAAGATTCAAAACATTGAACACTTTCAGCTCATTTTGTGTTTGACTAATTGCCCCAACAAAGGTTTTTGAAGTTTCTCTTTTCGTCATTGCCCTTAACTAAATTGTCTCAAAAAGAGGTTGTTCCTTTTTCTTGTTCGTTGTGCTCCTATTGAGTTGAATACCGAAAAAAGATCGATGACCCTTTTCTTATTGGAAGAAAATGAAGTAACCGTTTGCAGTTGAACTCAAGATTTGCTCATTTCAAGTTCAAATCTGGCGTTTTCTTGAGGTCAGAATTGACTTTTTCTTTTATGGGTATTGGCCTTTTGTTGACTTCATTCAAGATTCGGTTGATGGTATTGTGCTCTTCTGTTACAATGTTTTGATTCTTGATAGACATGGCTTTTCATTGTTTGAGTATAGATCAATACTTAGAAAAGTTTTGAATGTTGAGCAATTGACAGTGTAAGAAAAGTTTTGAATGTTGAGCAATTGACAGTGTATTGTGATTGACTCTTGTGCTGCTAAAAGAGTCAAATAGTTGGTTGAACTTTGCTTCGAGGTTGATTGAGCTTGTGCTGAATTTGTCATTATTGAGGATATTTTCAGTGTACTTGATGTACTAAGATGGAGTTATTATCTATTCTGGTCTTTATAAGCTTTCCCTCTTTTTAAGCTAATATAGTTTCAGAAATTTTCATTATATTGATAGAGTTGGATAAGGCCTAAGGTATTAGTTTCGTGTGTCAAATTCAGTGGACATCATATTGGTTACTTCTGGCAAGAGTCTCTTTGAAACAATTTAAGGTTGTCTGATTACTATTATGGCTTCTATTAGAAGAACATTGTCCCCAGTGCCTCGTCCTGGTAGTACTATGAATGGAGAAGCATGTCTTGTTGCCTCTCCTTTGTCCAAGTCATCATCATGTACTCATAGCTATACACCAACTGGTACGTTGCTGTCTTCTCTTGGTTCATTGGATTATGCATTGTACAAGGTTCAAACATTTGTACTTGGTTTTTTGTCGCGAAGATCTTCTAGGCCCCTGGAAAGGTCAAAGTTGAAGGGGCTCATTTGGAGGAGAGCTCTTCTTCAATTCTTTTTCTGCTTCGTGCTTGGAGTATTTATTGGCCTCACTCCATTTGTTTCACTAAATTTGTCAACAAATTTTATATCTAAACATCAAGCTTTCTCCTTTGAGGTCGAAGAAAATGCTCGCTCATATGACGTATCTAGAAATGTGACTTCAACCACTGAGGACTTGCCTATCGTGGATAATTCGACATCAGAGCCTAACTTATTACATGTTGAACTGAAAAAAGAAATTTCCAACAATACCTCCTTTAACCAGTCACTTGAACAAGAGTTTATGTTGTCCCGTAACCTTTTGATTATTGTGACACCTACAGAAACTCGGCCATTTCAAGCATACTATCTGAATCGTCTAGCCTATGGATTAAAGTTGGTGCCTTCTCCTTTGCTGTGGATAGTTGTTGAGATGAATTCTCAGTCTGTTGAAACTGCTGATATATTGAGAAGAACTGGAGTTATGTACAGGCATCTTGTGTGCAGCAAGAACATAACTGATGTGAAAGAAAAAAATGTGCACCTAAGGAATGTTGCACTCTCTCACATTGAAACACACCATCTAGATGGTATTGTCTATTTTGCTGATGAGTACAACATATACTCTGCTGATTTATTCGAGCAGATGAGACAGATCAGGTACTCTATTTGTTAAATTTTCTTACTTTTTGCGTGTTAGCGACCTTATTTTACTTTTGTGACATAAAGCCAAGTGGAAGAAAGTTTCCAGTAGGATATATCCTTAGGGAACATTACCTATGCTCAATTTGGTTCATAATTGCTTGTTCTCATTTCGATAATCTCGCATAAGCTGTTATTATTTTGTTTATAGTTATATTGGGAAATTCATGTTTAAATCCTTAACAGGTCAACTGTCATTTGCATCTTGATCACTCTGATCTTGGGTGCCTCTCACTATATCTTTTCTCATTATAAGCATTTGTTTTAAACGCGATGAATCACGCCCTTCTAGGTAATCCGCTGAGTCTGTAATCCTATTTATCAACTTTTTTGATAAAAAATTGTTGTATGCAGCCGGTTCGGGACATGGATTGTGGCAAGACTAGCTGAAAATAATAGGAACGTTATCTTGCAGGGTCCAATCTGTAACGCCTCTCAGGTTATAGGTTGGCACACTGAAGGTAGAGCAAAAAGATTTCAGAGATTCTATGCAGAAATATCGGGATTTGCGTTCAATAGTACGATACTTTGGGATCCTAAGAGGTGGCACCGACCAACGCTAGAACCTATAAGGCAGTCTGATACAGCCATAGCTGGTTCCCAAGTGAGTTTTGTGTTCCTGGATCTTTGATGATTGTTAATAAAAATAGATATTCTGTTAGTGGATACTTCTTCAAGAGCATGGCTAGTGAAAATGTATTTGAAGTTGGAGCACTGTACCCAATCACCCTTGGGAGAAAGGGATATTACAGCTGTTATCTGTGTTACCGTGTGCGAATATGTCAACCCTAATGATTTTATTTGCAGGTGAGCACATTTATCGAACAAGTGGTAGAAGATGAAAGCCAAATGGAATGCTTACCAATGCACTGTTCGAGAATCACGGTTTGGCAATTCAACACAGACACGTTGTACCCATATCCTCATGAGTGGCTTGTGAAGAATTACTCAAGCACCATTACTTCAATTGGATTACAATTTTGACATACAGAGAGATTCTTGAGCATTAACAAGGTGCGTGAATTATGTCTATATATTCCCCATGAAGCTCCTTACTAGCTCTTTTACAGTTTTCTTTGTTTCCAGTTTTAAGTTTATTCATTTATCTGTTGTAACTTCTACCGTATGAGTTGTCCGCTTGTCATGCTAGAAGAAATAACCCCCTTCTTCCATTTCCTCCTTCTCCACTGTCGGTTTTCAATTTGCTGCTATAATTTCAGCGATTTCCATATGTTTATGACGACATCATCATCATCATTATTAAGTATTTTGGGAAATCACATGCTGAGGAGTCTCCAACCTAAGTCACAATTTCCAATTATGAAAACTATGAGAAATAATACACTGGAAAACTATATTATTGATGTACAACAACAACAACAACAACCCAGTATAATCCCACTAGTGGGGTTTGGGGAGGGTAGTGTGTACGCAGACCTTACCCCTACCCTGGGGTAGAGAGGCTGTTTCCGATAGACCCTCGGCGCCCTCCCTCCAAGAACTCCCCACCTTGCTCTTGGGGTGACTCGAACTCACAACCTCTTGGTTGGAAGTGGATGGTGCTCACCACTAGAGCAACCCACTCTTGTCCGAGCTGTTTCCGATATTATTGATGTACATTAACTATAATACAAGAACCCCTATTTTATAAAAATATACAATACCTACGCTATTCCTATTCTATGTAGGACTATGCTTATTTACATAACAACTAATTATCTAACACTCCCCCTCAAACCGGTGTATACAAATCACACGTACCGAGCTTCTTACATATGTAACTAATATGAGGATCAGTGAGAGACTTGGTGAAAATATTTGCAAGCTGATCATTCGACTTCACAAACTTTGTAGTAATATCTCCTAAGAGTATCTTTTCTCTGATGAAGTGACAGTCAATCTCAATGTGTTTAGTTCTCTCATGGAACATCAGATTTTATGCAATATGAAGGGTAGCATTATCGCTAGAGCTGTCAAAACGGGCCAGCCCAAGCCTCATGGGCTTTTAAATTTGGTGGGCTAGGACGGCTCGGCCCGCCACATGAATGGGCCTTAAAATGACCAGCCCAACCCAGCCCTTCAATGTTTTTTTAGAAAAAAGAATTTCTTTAAATCCTTAAATAATTTTTTGTGGCATAGTCGATTAATCATGTAAACAACATCTGTTTGCTTGATATGCGTACAAAAAGCTTGATATGTGACGAGGAATCTCGTAATTGAAATGCAAATTCTCTATATCTCTAGCTCTTCTTTTTTGAAGTTACATGAATATTTTCTTAATGCTTTTCTTTCATTTTCCTCAAATTCAGGGATTGCTTCATTAAGTTTATATGCTGAGGTTTTTTAACTTAGGATTAACATCATTTGCTGATTTCATCATTACAGTCCTTAAATTTTTTAAAATTCCTGAAATTTGCTAGTGGTCAATTTTTGTTTTTTGTGTATTTAAAATTGATATTTTTCTATACTGAAGAGCAGTTTAAATATTAGTAAGATATTAAAGTAATCCAAACTGATCATTGGCCACTTAAAGTAATATTTTCTTTTGAAACAAGATTATTATTGGCCACCTAAAACTTTTCGAGTTCGTTATTAATTAAGCGAAAGAAAAACTAGTTTTGTCATATTACATGCATGTCAAAAATCTAAATTATAGTTGATATGGAAGGGTAAATAAGCAATCTAGGGTTGGGGAATGGGGATTGCATTTAATAGTTTTTTTAGTTTTTACTTTTTTAAATGTTAAATATTTAATAGTTAATTAATTTGAATTTAATTAATTTTTGGCCCACGGGCCGTCCCAGGCCCAGCCTCAGTCAAGCCTCAAGGGCCAGCGGGCTGACTTGGGTCAGGCTTATAAGCCTTAGTTTTAGATGGACTCAAAAAATCCTAGCTCAACCCTACCCAAGTAGCAGGCTGGGTTGGGCTGGCCTCACAGGCCAAGCCCATTTTGACGACTCTAATTATCGCACACAAGTTCCATCCTGCTAATTTCACCAAATTTCAACTCCTTGAGCAATTGTTTGATCCAAACTAGCTCACATGTTGCCATAGCCATTGCTCGATATTCTGCTTTTGTACTAGACCGAGCAACCACATTCCGTTTCTTACTCTTCCAAGGCACCAAATTGCGTCTTTACTAAAACACAATATCCGTACGTAGAACGTCTATCAAAAGATGATCATTCCCAATCAGTATCTGAGTATCTAACGATCTACTCATGGCCTCGATCCTCAAACAATAACCCTATGCCCGGAGCTGATTTTACAGACCAAAAAATGTGGACAATTTCATCCTAATGACTATCACATGGAGAGTTCATTAACTGACTTACAACAGGTCTTGTCACTGTGAGGTAATTTAATTTACCAACCAACCGCCTATATCTTGCAGGATCGCTAAGCGACTCCCTCTGTCCTGGCATAAGTTTAGAATTCAGATCCATCTCAGTGTCAACAGGTCTACAGCCTGTCATTCCTGTCTCCTCAAGAATGTCTAAGGTATACTTCCATTGTGAGATCACAATACTTGAGCTAGACTGAACAACCTCAATACCTAAAAAATACTTTAATCTGCCCAGATCATGAGTTTGAAAGTATTGAAAGAGGTATTGCTTCAATTTAGTAATACCATTGACATTTGAAGCAGAATGCCGATAAAACACAGAGTGATCAGCTTCACTATGAGTCATGCCAATCTCCTGGATAACTGTGTTGAACTTACCCAACCAGGCTCAAGGAGACTGCTTTAGACGATGAAGTAATCGGTGCAAGCGACAGACAAGGCCACGAGACTCCCCGTGAGCAACAATGCTCAAAATCAGGTGGTTGCTCTATGTAAACTTCATCATCAAGGTCACCGTGAAGAAAAACATTCTTAATGTTCAACTGATAGAGAGGCCAATACCGAACATCAGCCATGGATAGATAAAGACGGACTGGTGCTATTTTAGTCATAGGAGAGAAAGTATCATTGTAATCGAGCCCAAATATCTGAGTATATCCTTTGGCAACAAGACGAGCCTTATGTCGATCAACCTGGCCATCCAGACCAACTTTGACTGCATAAACCCAACGACAACTAACAATAGATTTACTTGGAAGAAGAACAAGCTCCCCAGTAACACTCGTATGTAAGCAGACATCTCGTCAATCATAGTATGTCGCCATCCTGGATGAGACAGAGCTTCACCTGTAGACTTAGGGATGAAAATAGAGGACAAAAAAGATATAAAAGTATAAAACTCCTCAATGGTTGGTATGGGTAAGACTTCTGTGGGTGAGGATGTTGGAGGAGCTATAGTAAACTCCTCAAAGGTCGGTATAGGTAAGACCTCAGATATATCAAGGTGGTCGGAAGAGGTAAAGCAAGGTCTAGACTCAAAAAATGTGACGACAACTGACATAAGGTACCTGCGAAGATCAAGTGAGTACAACGATATTCCTTTTGAACACGAGAATAACCAAGGAAAACACACTTGAAAGTACAAGTAACTAACTTATCTTTCCCAGGGGCTAAGTTATGAATGAAACATGTGCTCCCGAAAATAGGAGAGGGAAGAGAGTATAAAGGGTGATTGGGGAAATAATACTGAATGCTGAATCTGAGTTTGGATGGGAGATGAAGGCATCCGATTAATCAAATAACAAGTTGTGAGAACTGTATCGCCGAAAAATGCAACGGAACATGAGACTCAATAAGAAGTGTGCAACCAGTCTTAATGAGATGCCTATTCTTTCTCTGCAGACCCATTATGCTGAGAGGTAATAAGGAGATGTCTGATGAATAATTCCTTGAGAAGTTATAAGCTGCTGAAACTGAGAGGATAAATATTCTAAGGCATTATCACTGCGAAAAGTGCGAATAGAAACACCAAATTGATTTTTGATTTCAACACAACTCTGGAATATAGAAAACAACTCAGAACGATCTTTCATTAAGAAAAGCCAAGTACATCTTGAATAATCATTAAAGAAACTAACAAAATAACGAAATTCCAAGATTGAGCTGACTCTACTAGGACCCCGTATATCAGAATGAACTAAAGAGAAAACATATTTTGCATGACTCTCAACACTACGCGGAAAGGTGGCTCAGGTATGTTCCCAAGCTGACACGACTCAACAATCTAATGTAGGCAAATTAGGCACCATCTTCTGAAGCTTGGAAAAATTCGGATGTCCTAAACGTCTGCGAATTAGGTTTGGAGGATCTGTAACAGGACATGCTCAGGAGGGATTGAGTGAGTTAAGGTAGTAAAGGCCTTGTAATTCACGCCCTGTGCCAATCATTTGTCCCGCACTGTGGTCCCGCATAATAAAAGAATCATCAATAAAATATATACCACAATGGAGGGCACGAGTCAAACAACTAACAAATGCAAGACTAAAAGGACAGCCAGGGACATAAAGATTGAATTTAGAGTGACAGAAGATATGAGATTAGCTTGTCCAACTCCTTTTGCTTTAGTTTGGAATCTATTGGCTAAAGTAACAGTGGAAAGAGACTGTGAATATATAATATCCGACAAAAGTGATTTATTACTAGGTATATGATCAGAAGCGCCTGAGTCCATGACCCACGGTCCAAGAGTACTAGACTTAGAAACACAAGCAAAAGAATTACCAATAACAGAAGTATCAGTCTGAGCAACCGAGGCTACTTGTGGAGATGTCTGCTTACTTGCTCGATACTGAAGGAACTCATTATATTCCCTTTCAGATACAGAAAATCCCTGGTTAGCTGTAGTCTCGGTCCGAGCAACATAAGCATTTTTGGGTGGTCGACTATGTAAAGAATAACACACTGTATAACTGTGTCCAAGTTTATTACAATAAGAACATTTGGGTTGAGATTTTCCAAAACGACCTCCTCCTCGTCTATTCTCCATAGTTTGAGATGCCCGGTTTTTCACTGTCCGGGATGCGAGAACAGAGGAGTCAAGTGTCTGTGATGAGATCATTTGGTGCTGCAACAAGGCGAAATAATTGAGAGAATAATTCATTAACTGTAGGGACAGTCGGACTAGCCAAAATCTGGTCACGTACTGAATGAAGGCCATTAGGAAGTCCAGCTAGTGTAAGAGCTAAAAACATATTCTGTCGTTACTCTTGTTGCTTTTCAATACTAGCAGAAACTGTTATCAACTTCTCAAATTCCTCCATGATTGCATGTACTTGTTCCACGTAAGTAGACATAACCAATTCCTATTTGTCAAGTTTGTCATTCGCGCTATCACATCATAGAAATGAGATATGTCATTAGTATATAAAGTGTGAGCCTTTTCCCAAACTAAATGACACGTCTGGAGTGAACAAAACAAGGGCATCAGCTTGAGATCAATAGATCGCCACAAGATACTATGCAATTGAGCATCTATCTTTTCCCAAAGTGCTTTGGCATTTTCATCTCCATCACTAACCTTTTTTTGGTTAAGTGTAGTCCTACATACAATAGGAGTAGCGTATATATTATGTATTGTTATAAATAGGGGTACTTGTATTATAGTTAATGTACATCAATAATATAGTTTTCCCGTGTATTATTTCTCACATGGTATCAAAGCTCAGACAGTCGTCGTGCATCAATTTCCGGCGACTTTCTAGGGCAAATTTACGTCAAATCAATTTCTGTCTGTATTGTTCGAAAACCAACATCACCACAAGGTCCCCCAACTCCCGGCGACCAAACCCCAAAAAAATCTCCGGCATCAGAGGTGTCACGCGCCAATCAAAGTAAGTTTTTTCCCGGCGAGATCTGGTCCCCGCACCGGCGCGTGGGACCTTTTCCGGCCATTTTTTGGCCAACCTTCTTCAGGAAAGCTTGTTCACAAGGCAATTCCCACCCTAACCATCCAGGTTACACCTAATTCCGATAACCTTTTCTTTTTTGGCGACTTGTTGCAAGTTCCGACGACTGTTTCTAGTTTCCAGCGGCTACAATGTCCTTTTTCTGCTGCTTCTTGACTGTTTCTGTGACCTCTTAATTATTTGGTCTAACAATGTCTTTGGGAGTCGATATATTTGGTTCTAAAAACAAGGGTTCCGGAAATTCAAGCTTCATGATTACTTCGGAGCCCTTAATGGGAAGATCAAACTATTTAACTTGTGTTTCCTCTGTTGAATTGTGGTGCAAGGGTGTTCAAGATCTAAACAGAAACTAAAGTTATTGACTTTCTCTATACCACTCTACTAATATCAATTTACATTCTCCGTAATTCTGAGTTTTTTTTTTCTTTCCTCTAATATGGTATACACAACAAGAATTTTAGCAACATAAAATAGCTTATATCAAACCCTTGCTTATTTGCTACCTAACTTATCCTACGAAGCAGCTTGGATCCAAATTGCTGCTTCTTTGCTACCAAATTACCCTAAGATCTTCCACCCACCAAGAGTAGGGATGGCAATGAGGGGAAAGGCAGTACCTAGCACCACTCGAGAGGATCTGGGATGGCGATGGAGGAACAATATGTGGGCACGATAAGAGGAATGGGGGAGGGACGGGAATGGGAGAGGGGTGGGGGGAGGATGAGGACCAGTGGCGGGGCCAGTAATTTTACTAAGAGGTGTCAAGATATAAAGAAGTATACACTCGAAGAAACTAAGGAGATTCAATATATAGTCTATACACGTAAAAAGATAAATTTGGCCTAGCTACACAGTGTGACTTTTCGACGAAGGGGTGTCAATTGACTCACCTCATCCGGTGGCTTCGCCACCGGATGAGGTGAGTTGCATTTGGGGTGCCAGGTGGGGCTGTGTCACATGATCTTTCGGTAGTTGGACGATAAATTAAAATTAAATGCAAATCAAAAACTTGATTCGAATCTTGAGAAACAAATCAAAAACTCATATTTGGATCTTGACCGCTTCGTGAGTAATGTTAGACAACAATTAGTAACAAGCACTAATCACTAAGAATACCAAGAAGAAACTAAAAGGTATCAAAGAAGAAGTTATCTTACTACCTTGATCTACAAACTAGTTAGGTTGAAACATAAATCTCAAAACAAGAAGCATCAAATGTTCAAAAGAACTCTCAAGTAATAATATTCATCAAAAGTGAAGTTACAATCATGAAGAAAGCACCCCTTTACATAGGAACATATAAGAGGGTTGCTACCAACCCTATGATATTACATAGGTGCATAGATGGCTGCAACACATTGCTATTCAACAAGCCTTAAAGGCGGGGTCAACATAGAATGGAATAAGTCTGAAGGCAATTTGTAGAAACTAAGTTAAAACACTAGTTTGGACCGCTTGACTTGCTCCATTTTTGGGTTGACTTGGTCCCCAACCCACCTCCTCTTGGACGTCAATTTGGGCCATCAATTAGTTGTAAGACTTGGCCAAAAGATCTTCCTTGGGCTCGAGCTCTTCTTCCACCATAATATACTTTTTAACTGCTAATTGAAGCCTAATAAGCTTGTCTTGAAATTCCTTTGTCTCCATTGGAGTTAAGATTTCAGGGATGCTATCACTTACCTTCCTCAAAGACCAAGAATTGTACAATGGGAAAGTCTTCCAAAAGTTTGTGAGTCGCTTCTTCAATTTCTGTCCATTCGAGTACTTGCCTCCTTTAGTATTGACAGATATGGCCATTGCACCACAAAAACATTTAAGGACAGGGTTTAGCAGAGAACTCAGTGTAGTCTTCACATAGAAAAAGTTTACTGTACACTTTAAATCCTCATTTTTTGATAAATTTTCCTCCATCAAGCATGCTTCATATACAACCAACCAGCCGCAACAAGCTGCTCTAGGGAAGCTTTTGTTCTCCAGATTGCTTTCAAGGGCCAATTCTCTTGTGCATCAGCTGGAAACTTCAGCAATTGGTAGCATAGTTTTACAGTGAATTGCCATTCTTGTCTCCTTTCCAGACTAGAGAATCTGGTTTATCTGGCTGAGTTTGTATGCCTGCTAGTATGAATAGTAATTGTGCTAAGTTTTCTATTTCACAGTCAAAAAGTTCCTCCTAAGCCCTAAATTGAATCTTTCACTATTCCAGTATTCTGCAATAGTGCCTCTTGGTTACAACTATGCCCAAAACTCAGGGAAGGCCTCTCTTAAGGGATTTGATCAAACCATGGGTCAATCCACGTTCTGGTTTTGTCCATCACGTACTACAATCTGTGTTAATTTTTGAAATTCACCCAAGCGGCTGTTAATTCTCTTCGAGAGAGATACACCATATGCCCGAGCTGTTTGTTTAGTGCACCATGGCCCATCCAAACCATACTTTTGTGATGATAACTTTCTTCCACATTGCATCCTGAACTCTCTAATTCCCAGACCTCCCCACTTTTAAGGGTGTGTAACCCAGCTCCACCTTACCAAGTATATTCCAGTTGTTTCACTTCCTTTTGAGGTGTTGAATGTTATGACATGGAATCCCATCCACTAAACTATTTTTTAGGGTGATTCTATTCCCCAAAGAAAGATATCGCCTTTCCCATAAAGCAAGCCTGTTTTCACGTTTTCCACCACATTCTGTCACAGATCAGCATGTCTATGTGACCATGTTTAGCTCCGGCGCGAAGGCCCAAGTACATAGAAGGAAAATTTCCATTTTACGTCCCTATATAGCTGCTAATGACTTCATGTTCCCATTTCTAACAGAAAAGAGTTCACTTTTTCCCAAATTGACATGTAACCCAGAAACAGCTTTCAATATGTTCCCTCTCAAGTATCTTGGTTGTGATTCCTCTGAACCAGAGTACCAGGATATCGCCTGCATATAGGATGTGGAATACCAATCATGTTTTGTGTTTCCCTACCAGTGAAATTTCCTTGATCAATTTCCTTTTTTACTGCCTGCTAATCATTTTACTGAGGACTTGCACAAGTAACACAAAGAGGAAAGGGGACCAGGGGTCCCTTGCTTCAACCTTTTTTGTGGCTGGAAGTAGTCTATTGGGGTGCCATTGATTAGGATCAACTACCTGGCTGTCTCGTCAAGTTGCATGCTTCCTAATATTGATTCCATTTATTCGAAATCCCATAGTTCTCATCAAATCTAGCAAAGAGGCCCAGTTAGCACGGTCATATGCTTTCTCCAGGTCTAGTTAGCAAACGACACCTTTTACCCTTTGCTTTTTCCTTGCATCCAAACATTTGTTGGCCACTATGCGCATCCACAATTTGCCTCCCCTCTACAAATGCATTTTGAGATTCAGGGATCAGTTTCCTAGTCGCCACGTGCAATGTTTTTGTATATGCTACCCAAATGACTGAAAGATTGAATGTCTTTTAACTCTAAAAGTGTTTGGAGCTCACACTAAAACTGCTATTCTTAGAACAAAAATATTGTATGAACTCTTCGTGGAGAAAAACTAATATCATACAAAGAGAAATATGCTTGCTAAGACCTCAACTGTTCATATACACAAGAAATAGAAAGCCTTCTGGATTGTGCACCATCAAATTTTATACAATGATCTTTGGTAACATCAAGGCAGAAGGTATTGGGAGAGTGACCTCATCTTGAATGGTGCCGTAGAGGATAAATATATAAGCGATCAGGAGAACAATAGCATCTAAATTCATTGCTGCATTCTTATTTGACTCTGAAATTTGGAGAAAGACTTCCCTTGACTTTTCATGATGGTGTTATTCCCGTTTTTTTTTCTAGTGCAGGGAATCTGCTGCAAATATTTATCGGACCAACCACCGGAATGCTATCAGTTAACTACACGCTATAGCATCTAGAGAGACGAAGGAAACCAGTTCTCTGCCCCTTCCTGCCTCCCCCGACCCTCCTCTTCCCTTTTCCTGTTCTGCTGCTATATCAGTAGATATTAATTTGTACAGTTGCATAGCGGTGTAAGCAGAAAAATTGTGGCCATGTTGGAAATTATTTACAACTGATAGGTGAGTTTCAAGTTCCCAGTCAATTCTATCAACCGAAGTTTTTGTAATCCAAGTTGATGCTGCAAAGGAGTTTTGTTCTTGAACTGGCTGCATTTCAGTAAGACTTGTGCATATTTTAAAGTGCTAGTTCTCCGCTAACATCTCAAATTGTTTGACATTATCTCATTTTTATACAATTCTTTCACAGATACCAAATTTCAAATTCAATGTTCTTCAACTTTCAATCTTTGATCTGATTTTTCTTTATCAAGCTAATTTTTAAACCATTACTTTAATATCTTCTTCTAGTAATAACTAATATAATTTATAAATCATTAAAACTGTGTCTAGTCCATTTTTTTTTTACATATAAGATGGAATGCATGGAGTATTTATCTTTTCGATTCTTCTTCTGTGTAGTGGAATGCATTTATAAAAATCCAACTGCAGCCCAGGACTAAATGTGGAGTAGCAAAATCATAAAGCGAATTTCTTTTATTGTTTTCTTTAACAATTTTAGTATGCATTCAATTATTTATAGTATATTTTTAAATGGGCCTACTGGCTATCTTTTTTTCATGGAATAATTTTGTTTTTTTTAAAACAAGGGTGAATTAGGATACACCAGGTATAAGGAGACAAGCCTACTAGTTTCAATAAAAAAAAATGAAAAAGCAAGCCTATTATCTTATTATTATATTTCAGTCGATTTTTCCCGAAAACATCGGACCTTCACAGAAGATTTCAGATTTAGATGATTATGACTTTCACAAATAAAACCTTTTTCAGTAAAAGTTATTTTGTAAGAAAACTATTCATTAAAGATTCAAATTAAGCTGGTTTCTAACCGGGACCATACAACTATAGGATTCAACTGAACCCAGTACTTTTGACGCGGAACATAAATTTATGTATAAAAATTCACTAAAATTACAATAAATAATAGATATGAATCCGTAAATTTAAATGCTGAACCCATAGAACTAAAATCCTAGATCCGCCTCTGGTTGCTATTATTGTTCGCGGAGTTTCAGTTGCTAATACTGTTTCTCCGAGGAAATCAATTCTCGATTTAGAGACAATCATTTCACTATTATTCCATTTCTCTTAATTATTTCACAAAAAAGGTGTGAACACATGATTTGAATAAATAGAGAATTCCTGAGTTACTCCCCCTCCCCCCCCCCCCCAAAAAAAAGTTACACTAGCAAATTCTTTGTTCTCATGAAAGTAAAAGAATGATTGAATTATTTTTTCCTTTTGGTTTCTCACCCGATATTTGGTATCCTCTGAATAATAAAGGCGGCTGATGATATTTTTTAGGCGACTTACCCATTGTTAAGAATACAATAATATAGTGATGATGAGGAAAAAAATAAAGAAAGCGTCGATATGTCCGAGTGGTTAAGGAGACAGACTCGAAATCTGTTGGGCTTTGCCTGCGCAGGTTCGAATCCTGCTGTCGACGCTAAGTATTTTTTATTTTCAACTTTATGTTTTATGCTTTTTGTCTGAAAACTTACATTATTGTCTTTACTAGTATTACTTTTCTTTTTCGACTGAATAAATCTTCGAGGATAGACCCAAAAAAACTAAAAAAGAACTTCGAGGGTTATGATGCCTATCTTAACATTAATGCCGAAGACTGACAACAGAAGAGCTATAATTAAAAATTACTCGCTTCTCAAACTTTATTTTTGTCATAAATCTTAGCCACTCTTAGTCCTTTACAAAAAGAAATAAAAAGTTTAAATCAATTTCACAAATTAATTTGAAACTGCTAATTGTTTTTTTCAACTTTCTGTTTTATTCTTGTATTGTCTTTACTAGTAGTACTTTTGTATGGGGTAAAATTGGTTTACAACTGATGGTCGAATGATAACATAACACGTGGAATCAAAGATAGACAAAGGGCAAGTCAGAAAACAACCAATACATGATACAACGAATGTAATCGATACAGGATAAATCTCGAAGGGAGTGCAATCGGTGGTAGAAGTCTAAAGGTCTATCATCGGATAACATTCAATGGGAGAATATTCATTAATAATAAATAAACGATCGTTGCAGAGAATATTTGCATTGAAGGTCAACCGTTACATGCAAATCAATGACTCTTTTATTACCATTTAAGAGGGGTTTGATCCTAGAATCTTATTTCCCTAGGTAGAGCTATAAATAGCAGGCTCATTAGCAGAGGTGGAGTCAAGATTTTAAGTGTATGAGTTCAGAATTTTAAGACATGACCGCGACCTCAAGCTAATATACACAATTATAACACTAAGAAACGAGTACTAATATTTAATATATATTTAAAAAGTAACGGCCACTTAACACAATATATGACTATAAACATTATCGTTATAATTGCACTTGACGGCTCGTCATGTTTTGAAAAATAAAAAGTGATGCATCATTAGGTAGGTCTTTAAGTTTCAACATTTTCTTCTTTGTATAAAAAATAAACAATCATTCAAAAAGTTATCATCAATGCAAAACTTTATAAAATTAAAAGTTCTTTCTACCATTGCAGTAGCCAAAGAAAATATCAAATTTAAGCAAATTAACAAGTCTCCATATCTCGTGAATAATTGTTCTAAAAGTTTACTGAATAATGAATACTAGATGCATAGAAAAGTTTTTGTACTTTCCTTTTTTCTTTTTGCTAATATATGAAAAAGATTATCAGATGATGCAAAGTTCCCTCACCGGCTTAATGTCCACATCCTTTTCTAGCCTAAGCAAATATTGCTATAAAATATAATTTTATTTTATTTTTAAAAAGTTATTTTGTAGTCAACCATTACAAATTGAATATCTCACTTTAATTTGATTTTGCACAATAAAATAAATATAAATAAAAGAGGTGAAGAATTTAAATCGCTTATTGTTTGTCAATAAAATTTTTGAAGCCATATAAATATTATAAAAATTTATAAGTAATGGAAAAGAACAAAATATATGATCCACCCTCCAATTAATACACAAATCATATTCACGTGGCAAAGCTGAGAAAAATTAAGAGAGGGGTCTAAGATTTTAGGGGATGCATACAAATACAAATATAAAAAGTCGAAATGAAAAATCAGCCTTTGGAATCAAAAATTTTAAAATCAAGTAACATTTACTTAAAAAATCAAAAGATAAAAGAAAGGCAAGCAAATAAAAGAAGATGGAATAGCAGGGATGAACCTTGAAGAAAAATATGACTAGTTGGTACATTTGATTTTGATTTTAAGTAATGACAAAAACTTTAAAACCTTAACTCTTTCCCTCACTTTTCTTTTGATTTTGATTGGGGAACAACTCTTTCAAAGAAGTGAAGGACAACTGGGGTTGTTTTGGAGCTTTTGTCATTTTCTTTTTCGCCTCAGTAATAAGTTTGTGGGTTTTTTCAAAAGAAGGAAAAGGAAGCGTAGTTAAAATGAGTTAAAATTGCACTGCTTCTGGGCAGTATAGAACCCGCGTGGTCCGTATGGGTTGCCTCCGAACCCAAAACTCTATCCACTGAACCCAAAGCTTTTTTATTACTGGGTTCGTCGTTGTATATTTATATTCTTTTAATAAATTTTTCAATACAAATACAGAATTCGAGAAAAAGTCACTAGGTTCGTCCGAACCCACATTTACTATTGTAGCTTCGCCCCTGCTCATAAGCCATTGTAAAGACATGAACCATTTTATACAAAAAAGGTTATACTTTAATATTTTGCTATGAAATTAACATCTTTATTTCATTTTATTATTATTCCCATTTGTGCTCTCGGAGACGTGGAGTTCGTATCTAAGCTCATTATCATCTTCAATTTCAATCGTTAAATCTCAATTTTAATCTTATCTATTTATTATTTTTGGATCAAATCAATTCATTTGTCTATTAACCATGTAACAAATTCAACTGTATCGTTTTGCGGGTAAATAGTTTGGCGCCCACCGTAAAGCATAGACAACTGCACAATTGCTTTGATTCATTCGTTTATTACTAACCTTTTTTGATTCTTTCCTTAGTAAGAACCAGATATGGCAGATAATGATGTCAACATCACACAAAACGTTAAGGAACGCGAAGATTTGCCTCAACATGATGACTCAATCAACGACACCCGTAATGAAGGTGAAAAAACAACTCCGGTTCGTAAAGGATAGTACCCTCGGCATGTGCGGGAACCAACTCCCGATGATGCGGAGGAGGAACATGTTGTGGAAACGGTAAAAATCTTGAGAGAATAGTAGAAAGCGATCATGAAACACCTTTCAAGGCAGGATCGGGAGATAACGAAGTTAAAGCAAGCAGTCAGGCGTCTCTAATAACACGAACAGAAGGGTCCTAATTCCTCCCAGTGTTCCTGCAAAGCAAACGACTCAGAGGGTTGATAACAATACCCCAAGGGGTGAAGTCGGTTTCGACGAAGTCGTAGGGACCGATAGCGGATTAGGGAATAACAACGGGAATGATCCCTTCAAAACTGAGCTCATGAGGTTATTGAGGGAAATGAACAAACGAATGGATCGAAATGCGAAGGAGTTTCACGCTTGGATGGATCAGATTCCGGGCGCAGCGCCAATATCAAAAGGCCCAGATTCAAAGAAATACACACAATTGCCGTTTAAGACGAGCGCAACACCAGAGTTAATTCCAAATATGTTCAAGATGCCGGACATATCAAAATACGATGGGACTTCGGATCCGCAGGAGCACATCACAACCTACACCACGGCTGTAAAATGGAACGATTTGGCTTAAAATGAGATCGAGTTGGACTTGCTGAAGAAGTTTGGTAAAACTCTCACAAAAGGGGCCCTGACATGGTAATCTCTCTTACCCGACCATTCAATTGAATCTTTTGATATGCTTGTAGACTCGTTCATTAAGGCCCATGCCGGAGGAAGGAAGGTTTAAGCTAGAAAGGCATACATATTCAGGATTACGTAGGGCGAGTCCAAACTGCTGCGAGAATTTGTGATCTGATTCCATGCAGAGATGATGCTGCTACCGGCGATACCAGATGAGTGGGCAGCAGAGGCATTCACAAAGGGTTTAAATCCGCGGAGCTCCGACGTCTCCCAAAAGATGAAGGAAATCCTTCTCGAGTTTCAAGCAACCACATAGACAGATGTCCATAAATGTTATGAGTCAAAAATAAGGATAAAAGACGATCAACTTGGGTCCCGAGTATTAACCAAGGGACGTGTCAAGAGAAAAACCAGTTTAAAAGTGACTTTGATGCAGATCGGCGATCCTTTAGAGATTGTTTCTACTGTATGAAAGAACCGGAGGTCGTAGCAGTAAAGGGTCTCAGTCATCGGGTAGGTTTTCTCTCGATAGAAGAACCGATCATGGCCGGAACAACAGGTTGTTATAGGAGAAGGAGGTTCCAGGGGCCCGAGACTTCACATATCCCGGGTTTTCAGATTACAACTTCAACATCAGCTTAATAGAGTTGGTATCAGCAATGAGGAATATCAAAGAAGCACGGTTCCCGAAGCCAATTCGATCTGATCCTAGCTAGAGGGATCCCAATTTGTGGTGTGAATATCATGGGACTCACGACCATAGAACTGGGGATTGCCGGCATCTACGTGAAGAGGTGGCGACATTGTTAAAGAATGGCAATCTTAGGGAGTTCTTAAGTGATCGAGCTAAGAACAACTATGGCAGAAGCCGGGATAATGCAGAGCCTTCGAAGGCAATAGAAGGGTCACAATGGATGACTATCAACATGATCTTTGGAGGAAATGAAGTCAATGGTGTGACCTTCTCGTCAGCAAAGAAAACAAAGATATCGGTGACTCATAACAAGAGGCTCCGGGAAGTCGCGAAAGATGATATCACTTTCACGGAGGAGGACGCTGACGAACTTATTCTTCCACATAACGATACTTTGGTAATCTCTCTTAATGTTTTAGATTTCAAAATTAAGTGTGTTTTGGTTGACCCAAGAAGCTTAAACAACATCATTGTTGATACCCAATTTTGTCCCCATATTTTATAAATATTATATATACTTTTAAAATATCATTTCTGCATCGTCATCAATTTACAACAGTCATATAAGGGCTTTTAGTAATTTTTCATAATTCTTAAGGCTTTAAAAATGATTTTTTCTTGCATTTAAATTGTTTAAATATTTATTAATTATCCTTTCAAATTATTTTGTGATGAATTAATCATCAAAATTTATTATCTACACCCACTTGTATGTATTATAATATTCTACTTCATTTTATATAATTACATTTGTATTTTTTGAGCTATTTACATAATTTTATAATAATAGCCTATACTCTACAATTAATTGCATTTGTCATTTTAATTAGGGTCAAAATAATTTTTTCATATTTTTATAATCTTCAGTTATTATTTTAAAGTATTAAGTTTCACAAATAGTATTTTTTATATTTTATTTAATTATTTTATTAAATTAGTTTCCCTTAATTTCTTGTATTTAAAATCCAGCCCAATCTTAAGCCAATTATTCGGGCCAAATTAATGGCCCAAGTACCCCAAACCTCAGCCCAATAACCCATAACCTAAAACCAGCAACCCACTACCCTATACCCATCCGCTAACCCGATCTGCCACTCACTAAATCCTGGCCGTTGATCTCAAAGATCAATGGCCCACAACCTCCCCCTTATTTTTATTACCCAAATCCTTGAAACCCTAACCCATTACCTCCAAAATGGCCGCCCCAAAATACTCTCAACTCCCCCTCTCTTCTAACAAACCCTAGCAACCGCCTCCCCTAATCTTCTCCGATTCCGACCTAAAATATGAAATCATTCTGTGATTCACTTACCTTATTCGTAATACCTCGCTATTATGTATGCGTCTGTGGAATTACTTGAGTACTTGCTCGATTTTGGCAAGTATGACCTTCTGAGATCGGACTAGATCGACTTTGATCTATAGAATTTGGACGATATTATGTCCATATACATGAGAGAAAAGGGTGATTCTCGCCTTTACTTGCTGGCTTGTGACCCAGGAACCCTAATTAGGGTTTGGAATTTGATTTCTTTCCTTCACCAGTTACTCTACTGATTGCATGCAATATTTTTCTTTTTATGGTTTATGTTTGCTTGATTTCTTTCCTTGATTACTCGCCTGATTCAACACTATATAAACCCCTCTCTCAAATTCCCCAAGGAGGAGACATTAATCACTATTATTTTTTTACTCTTTCACTTTATATTATTATGAAATTTGGCTCTTGGCTGGCTGAAAGCCAGGACCACCGGAATTCGACTAATTAACTTTTCTTGGTGTGAGCACTGCCAAGGGTTCATCTGAAACCCTTGGGAACTCTGACGCACTGAGATTTTGGGTTCTACTCCTCTTTGTTGACATTTGGAGTACTGTTGAGATTGTTCTTCTTGTTTATCTGTTTATCACTTGATAACTGGTAAGTTCCTTGGCCTTCGCAATTTCATTCTCTTTTGTTTGTGTTCGTATTCTATACACTCATGCCACTGAAATTTATGTGAGTCAATATGTTTCTATTCCATATCTGTATGCAGCCTTATAGGCTCTGAAGTTGTCTTGTGACTCTGAACTTATTCTAGTATTTGAACTTGCCTAAAATTCCCAAATCTGATTTGTCTATTACCTGTGTTTAATATGAATGATTGTTGTCTCTCTTAAGCATGTTTACCTTAATATGTGTGTTTGAATGCTTATTACCTGCTACTCTCCCTTAATTTATCCCCTACTTTGTTCTGCATCCTTACGATAGACAAACTCATGTGTTCTAATGTATCTGATACTCTACTGTGACCAATTCTTAACTGTGATGCCAACCAATTGTGAGCTTTATTGTGTGTTCCATGCTTAGTTCAATCCCGGGTTATTTAATAATACTTATAGTCTGTAAGGTAAAATGCAATATCCAGCCTTTATGGGACAATCTAGCTCTTAATGTGTCTTTGCATATTGAGAATTCCGGCTCTACTAAACCTATTTAGTTTGCTATGTTATGATGATGTTTGTTGTCAATCTTGCTTTCCTACCCTGTCCTGGATTGTTATGTCAACTAAACTCTTGCTTAGGAAGTAATTTAGTCCATGCCTAACTTGTTACTCTTTTAGTTCTGTCGTTCATGAGGACCTGCTATTTTGCTGAATCCTGCACTCCTTAATACTAGTTCAAACCTTAGGAATAAATCTTACAGCTGACCTTCTTTCACCATATATGGCAAAATAGTATTAGATTTGATGATTGCTTCTCTTACTGTTGAAGTTTGATATTGTCTCTTGTACTGTGATAACTTTATCTTGTTAAGTAATTGCTCGACCATGAACCTATACAGTTAATTTCCATATTGAACTTACTACATTGAGGCTGTTCTTTATTGCTCCCTTTGCTTTTCATGATCAGATCCCCTATTTGAAAATTTTCTTAAGCTGGTTTTGACCATGCTAGTGTTTCCAACTTCATTCGAAAGAGTCTGTTATCCCAAGATAATCAATCATGTACCCTAAAAATACAAGCATGAACTCGTCTTGTGTGTGTCCTGCCAACATGTCACATGATTTTGTCTATACATCTTGGTGATAATTAGCTTTACAGCTTTAAGAAAATTAGTGTGTGGGCTTTCTTCCCGGGTTAGTTAGTTCAACATATAGTCTGTTGCTTTTGGGCTTGGTTGTTGGATTCAAACTTACTACAGGTCTTATGAGCTGGGTTTTTGAGTCTAATGGAGTTGTCGGAGGCTTAGAAAAACACTGGGTTATCTGTACTGGTCCTATCATTGGGTATATAGTGGTCTTTTCTGTAATTATTTATATTTGATTATTTCATTCGGGCTGTAATAACTTGTAATAACGAATGATGTGGAAGTTAATTCTAATACTTGCATGAATGGGTAGAAAACATGCATATAGGGTCTATGTGTTCTATTTGCTATTACATCCAGCATGTCTTATTTGTTTCGTTTAACTTATGTTGCACACTGATAGGAATCATGCACACACTTCACTTAACTTGTCAAAATATGCTACACTTATTTCCATGTCCACTATTCAACGTTCTTAGATAATATGCCTATAGGATACAACAATGCAATACTTTTGCTAATCTAGATACTATGGCTATAAGGTTTAAAATTAATCAACTGCTTCATTCTGCTTTTCTACTGCCTCACTTAGATAGCCTGCCTATAGGGATAAAGTGTTATAAAATCAAGTCTAATTGTTAGAAATCCTGCCTATAGGGTGTTTATTGACGCTACTAATCCTGTGTTTTCAAGAGGCTTCACTGCCTAATCATGCGACTATTAGAGAACATGTCCATAGAATTATGGGATTGTTTTCACCACCTTATTACACAAACGATTAGATATCCTGTCTATAGGACTTGTAACGCTCTAATATGCCTATATGTCAGTCCAGAAATTACAGCACTGCCTGTAAAATACCAGAATTATATAGAAATCATGCATATAGGGCTTAATGATTATAATACGTCTTAATTCTGTCTACTACCTAACCAGAAATCTGTTTGCGTTCTTTCGTGCTTATGTGTGGAGGTTAACCTTTTATTGCTATTGTATGCAGTCCTATTTGTTTTGAATGTCGCCTAGTTTTATCATTTTTGAGAAACCTAAGTAAAGTCTAGAATCACCTAATACTAGGTCCAAAGCCTCCTGGACCATAGGCATGGGACGGGTAGTGCACGCATAGGGAATGATATAGAATTGAATTAGAATGCCTTTAAGTAAACAACTTCAACATAGTAATCGGGTAGCAGTAGATGATAGTCTGTGCCCGCTGAATAATACGAGTAACCTCTACCTTAAGAGAGTTGCGAAGTATTATTTATATTGCACGGGGTGATCCTTTAGGCTAAAAAACTTAGGACCCCCTCCTCTTTTTTATGTGCATGTTATTTACACTTAGTCATTCAACATAGATCAATACAGTTTGTACCTTTGTAGTTATTAAGACTTGTACCGATTCTCATATGTTTTGATAAGACTCTACAATTTCTGAATTTTCCTTCTATTTATTTGATCACCTAGCTTAATTACATAATCCACATAGTCTAAAGTTCGGCCGGGGTACACAGTTGTGGACCTCCAAGAGTGCCTAACACCTTCTCTCTGAGGTAATTTAAGCCCTTACCCGATCTTTGGTGGCGTTGACTAGTCAAACAGAGTTATTTACAAATGGGTGTCCTAACGCACCTTAAAAATCATTAGGTGGCGACTCTTCTCTTTCAATACCCATTTAAAAAGAGTTGTCACATGTCAAAACCCGCTTTCACGAGAAAACGGGGTGCGACAACACTGCGACTCTGCTGGGGAAACTTAGGTTTTTACCATAATGAACTTGACTTATGTGGATTACTTTCTTTTATTGTTTTAAACTACTATTACATGCTCATCCCTTTCGTTATTCACCTTTATTTGTTTTAAATTGCTATTACATGCACATCCCTTTCCTTATTCACCTTTATTTGCTTTAAACTGCTATGACGTGCACATCCCTTCCCTTATTCTCCTTTATTTGTTTTAAATTGCTATGGCATGTACGACCTCTCTCCATCTCCTTCATCTTGTCTAAGACTTCTATATTATGACTCTTCCATCCCTATTTCCCTACCTGCTTCATTACGTTCTCGCACATATTTTGAGCTAAACTGACTTCTCTTTTCTGTCTTTATTTTCTTTTCTCTTCATGTTCACTTTTGCTATTTTATTTACTGCTTTTACGTATTTTTATCATGCAAGCATAAAGCATGCTCCGCATCATATTCCACTCGTGCCAATTATCAACATAGCGGCGCTTGATGAGTGTCTGCGCTTTCCTGAAATCACCCTTTTTAAATTAAAAAGGCTTACTTGCAATAGACTAGTCGATCAATGGTGCAGTCGACGGTCCCGTGCCTTTCCCTCTCAAGTTGTCCACTTGGGAGTACCAGTGTATACCCTTCTAGAAACCCTACTCTAATTTGAAATGTACACGCATCATGCTAAACCTAGTATGGGTTGAAGCGTTGTTAACGTAACAACCCGCTAAGATGAGCCTTGTACAAAGTCCGACGAGATTTCCACAGTCCCAATGGACGCTATCATATTATGTGTATTACTTGGAGAAAATGTGCCAACCTATTGACTATTATTACGTAAGTAGTCAAATCTGGAGGGGGAAATGGATAACCTTTGTTTGTTTACAGAAAATGAAGCACGAAATCCCCAAGTTCGGTATGGTCCAGAATATCCCGCCTTCACTACTTGACTGGTGGAAAGACCTTGCGCCTTGTGACAAGAATCATGTGAGGAGAGTACTGGGTGACCTGCCATCTTTATTGAACATTCAAACAAATAGGGAACTGATCGAGGCCGTGTTCTAGGATGATCGGCTACGCGCCGATGTAACCACTAGTAGAACCTGTCTCAGTACCTACACATCAATGCAGAAGTGTAGCGTGAGTACGGAAAATAATGCGTACCCATTAAGTATCTAGTCTAACCTCAAAGAAGTAGTGACGAGAGGTCGACTAGACACTTACTAGAGGTCAAATAATAATAATATAAGTGCATAAAGTAGACATGGTGAGAATACAACAAGTATCAATGAAGCAAATAAGAGCAACTACAATAAATAAAATCAGGAGTCCGTATCAAACTACCAACATGGCATGACTGGCCGTGAAGGCGCTAACTCAATTATCCCTAAATCGGAAGCCATTTCAATTATTATGCACAAAGTTGTCGAGGCGAACGACTCGATCCCATAATAATAGGGGTACTCAGTACTGCTGAGGCGAACGACCCGATCCCATAAGAATAGTGTTATCATCATACTGGTGAGGCGAACGGACCGATCCCATAAGAGTGGTGTTATCATACTGCCGAGGCTAACAACTTGATCCTATAAGAGTGGTGTTAACATACTGCCGAAGCGAACAAACCGATCCCATAAAAGTAGAGAAATTTACCTTGCTCGCGGAAGTACTTATGGTACGGGAAGACATGGATTTTCATAGTTTATTAGGTATTCCCCCTTTTTTGAAATAATTCAAATTTAAATCCCCAGTCTCAACTCTAATCAAGACAATTAATACATATGGTAGGCATAAATAGTACAATTAAAAGCATGATGTGAATCATTGTCCATTGACATATCATGAAATATAGCTACGCACGGACTCTCGTCAACTTGTGCATATGTAGCTCCCCACACAAGTAGCAAACAACAATAATACGCCTAAGGGGATAAGTTCCCTCTTACAAGGTTAGGCAAGAGACTTACCTCGGTCCTAAGTCCTCAATCCGGCTCTCCAACCTCACTAGAACTCTCCAAACGACACCGAGAACTCCGAAACTAATCAAAAGTCATATAAACTAGTAAATATATGCTCAAAAATTCATAATGTAGCTATTAGAGTAATTACCCAACCCAAATTGGAAGATTCCTAAATTTCAACCCCAGGCCCACATGCCCGGATTCCGGAAATTTTGAAGATAAATGTTACCCATGAGCTCCCGAACTCAAATACATAATTTTCTCCCATTTCCATCACAAAATTCTTGATCAAATCCCAAATTTACGAAAACCCTATGTTCTTCGCTAATCCCACAAGTTTTCACAATTATCCATGTTTTTCTTCCTAAAATCCGCATAATTAACTTAAAAATGGGTAGGAGTTACTTACCTTAGGATGTTGATGAGAATATCCCTCAAATGTGCTCTCAAAATCGCCCAATACCAAATGAAATGTGAGGTAAAATAGCCTAAGTCTCGAATTAAAAAGACTCACTGCCCAACGGTTGCCGCTTCTGCGGACCTTGGGTCGTACCTGCGACGCTACACCTGCATAAAATTCATCGTAGGTGCGGTCCTCACCAAGCACAGACAAGTCCGCTTCTGCAGAGAAGCATACACACTTGCGTATCCAATCCTGCGGATATTGTCCGCACCTGCGCACTCGCGCCTGCGACCTCAGGCCTTCTTAGCCTCGCCCGCATCTGCGATCACTCCCCTCACACCTGCGAGCTCGTAGGTGCGAAAAGCACTCCGCTTCTGCGACCATTGACCAACCTACTCCAGTCCTCTTTTGCGATCATTGGGCTGCTTCTGCGAGCTCGCACCTACGGCCAATTCCATGCAGGTGCTAACGCACCAGACCTGAAGCCACTAGCAATCCACCAAGTCCAAAATCTAGTCCGATTCCAATTCATTTTGCATTCGGGGCCCCCGGGACCCCACCCAATTACACTCACGCATACAAAAACATAATACGGGCTCGCTCGCGTGATCGAAACACCAAGATAACATCTAGAATTACGAATCGGATGCCAAAATGCATGAATCCGACATGAAACTCAAAAATTTCTAAAAATACTTTCGCTCGTCTGATTCCTATCAAATCAACTCGGAATGACGCTAAATTTTGCGTTCAAGTCATAAATTACCATATAGAACTATTCATAGGCTCGGAATCCCAAACAGACCTCGAAGACACAAAAGTCTACTCCAAACCAAACTTAAAGAACTTGAAAAACCTTCAATGCGCCAACTTTCAACATTAAGCGCCGAAACGTTCCCGGGTTATCCGAAACCCAATCCAAACACACGCCCACGTCCAAAATCATCATACGATCCTATTGGGACCGTCAAATCCTGGTTCCGAGTTCATTTAATCAAATGTTGACTCAAGTCAAACTTAACTATTATAGGCCACTATTAAGGAACTAAGTGTTTTGATTTCAACTTGAACCTTTCCAAACCTAAACCAACCATCCCCGCAAGTCATAAAATAATAAAAGAATATACTGGGATTCTTATTTAGGTGAACGGGGATGTAGAAAGAAAAATGACTGGTCGGGTCGTTTCATTCTCCACCTCTTAAACAAACGTTCGTCCTCAAATGGGTCTAAAATCATACCTGAAGTGCTGAAAAAGTGCGGATATCTGCTCCTCATGTCCTCCTCGGCCTCCCAAGTCACTTCCTAGATTGCTTGACCCCTCCACTGGACTTTTACAGTAGTAATCCTCTTGGACCTCAACTGGAGAACCTGCCTGTCAACAGTGGCAACTGGCTCCTCTTCATAACCAAGACCCTCATCTAGCTGAACCGTGCTGTAATCTAGCACGTGCGACCTATCGGCATGATACCTCCGGAGCATAGACACATGGAAGACCGGATTAACTCTTATAGACTAGGAGGCAAAGTAAGCTCATAAGCAACCTCCCCAACTTCTCAATACCTCAAATGGGCCAATAAACCTTGGGCTCAACTACCTTTCTTCCCGAACCTCGTGATTCCCTTCATCGGCGAGAATTTCAAGAGAACCTTCTCGCCCACCATAAATGATAAGTCACGTGCTTTCTGATCCGCGTAACTCTTTTTTCTGGACTGTGCGATGTGAAGTCGCTCCTAAATCAACTTTACCTTTTCCAAGGAATCTTTCACTAAATTAGTACCATATAACATAGCCTCACCGGGCTCAAACCATCCGATGGGAAAACGACATCGCCTACCATATAAAGCCTTAAATTGGGCCATCTCGATTCTCGACTGATAAATATTATTGTAAGCAAATTCGGCCAAGGGCAAGAATATATCCCAATGCCCTCCGAAGTCAATGACTCATGCCCTGAGCATATCCTCCAGAATCTGAACTACCCGCTCTAACTGCCAGTCGATCTGTGGATGAAAAGATGTGTTGAGCTTTACTCGGTACCCAACTCGCTCTGTACTACCCTCTGAAAATGCAAAGTGAACTGAGGGCCTCTATCTGATATGATGGAAATAGGCACACCATGCAACCGAATAATCTCCTGAATGTAAATCAGGGCCAACCTCTCTGAAGAGTAAGTAGTCACCACCGGAATAAAATGTGCCGACTTGGTCAATCTATCAACAATGACCCAAATGGCATAAAATTTCCTCAACGTCCACGAAAACCCAACAACGAAGTCCATAGTGATGCGCTCCTACATCCATTCTAGTATAACCATCTGCTGGAGTAGGCCACCTAGCCTCTGGTGCTCATACTTGATATGCTGGCAGTTTAGACATCTCGCCACATACTCAACTATATACTTCTTCACCTGCTACCACTAATAATGCTGCCTCAGATCGCGATACATTTTCGTAGCCCCTGGATGTATAGAATACCGAGAATTGTGCGCCTTCTCTAGAATTTACTCCCTCAAACCATCAACATTAGGAACACATAGGTGACCCTGGAGCCTCAGGACACCATCCTCACCGATAGTAACCTCCTTGGAATCACCCTGTAGTATCGTCTCTATGAGAACCAGCAAGTGTGGATCATCGCACTGACGAGCCTTAATCTGCTCAAGTAATGAAGATTGAGCCACAACGCATGCAAGAGCTCGACTGGGCTCTGAAATATCCAACCTCACAAGTCTGTTAGCTAAGGACTGAATGTCCAAAGCCAATGGCCTCTCCTCCGCTGAAATAAATGCCAAACTGCCTATACTCTCAGCCTTTCTGCTCAAGTCATCTGCAACCACATTCGTCTTGCCTGGATGGTAAATGATGGTAATATCATAGTCCTTTAATAACTCAAAGTACCCGTGCTGCCTCAAATTAAGTTCCATTTGCTTGAACAAATGCTGCAAGCTGTGATGATCGGTGTAAACCTCACATGACACCCCATAAAGATAATGCATCAATATTTTGAGAGCATGAACTACCGTGGCCAACTCCAAATCATGCACGGGGTAATTCTTCTCATAGGGCTTCAACTGACGTGAAGCATATGCAATAACTCGCCCATCATGCATCAATACGCAACACAATCCAATGCGTGAAGCATCTCAATACATATTATACATGCCCTGAGCTGGAAGGCAACACTAAAACCGGTGTTGTAGTCAAGGCAGACTTGAGCTTCTGAAAGCTTACCTCGCAATCATTGGACCATCTGAACAGAGCACCCTTCTGGGTCAATCTAGTTGAGGGCGCTGCAATAGACGAGAAACCCTCCATAAACTGACAATAATACCCTGTTAACCCCAAGAAACTCCTGATGTCAGTCTTCGTGGTAGGACGAGGCCAACCCTGAACTGCCTCAATATTCTTGGGATCCACCTTAATGCCCTCACCCGATACAACATGCAACAAGAATGCCACGGAATCCAACCAGAACTCACACTTGGAGAACTTAGCATAAAGCTTCTGCTCCCGTAAGATCTGAAGCACTAATCTCAAATGCTGCTCGTGCTCCTCAATACTACGTAAAGTATTATTTATGTTTCACGGGGTGATCCTTTAGGATAAAAAACATAAGACCCTCCATTCTTTTCTATACTAGCTGTTCGCACTATCAAAGTTCGACGTAATTGCACTCCTTGTGATTTTTTAAGACTTGTATCAATTAGTCATATAGTTAATTCTTATATTATAATAAATTTTTCAACTTCTACATTTTTCTTTGCTTATTTGATCACCTAGCTTAATTATCTAACCCACATAGTGTAAACATCGACCGGGACCCACAATTGTGGACTTTGAATATTGCCTAACACCTTCCCTTTGAGGTAATTTGAGCCCTTACCCGAACTTTGGTGACGTTGAGTCAAACAGAGTTATTTGCAAATAGTTGCCTTAACGCACCTTAAAAATTGTTAGGTGGTGACTCTTATCTTTTAATACCTATTTAAAAGAGTTGTCACATATCGAAACTCGCCTTCACGAGAAAATCGGGTGCGACAACATGGCGACTCTGCTAGGGAAATACTTAGGCTCTTGCCATAACAAATTTAAATTATGTGGATTATTTCCCTTATTTCCCCTTTTTGTATAAATTGCTATGGCATGCACATTCCTTCCCTTATTTTCCTTTATTTGTCTAAATTGCTATGGCATGCACATCCCTTCCCTTATTTGCCTTTATTGCTATGACATGTACGCCCTCTCCCGCTTCTTTCATCTTGTCTAAGACTGCTATATCATGACTCTCCTGTCCCTATTTTCCTATTTGCTTCATTACGTTCTCTCACATTTTCATGAGTTAAACTGACTTCTTTCTTTTATCTTGCTTTTCTTTTTCATCTTTACCGTGTTATTTATTGTTTTTATGCACTTTTATCATGCAAATACTTGGCAACGTGTTACTATTTTTGCATAAATTATGATCCATATCACACTCCACTCGTGCAGATTATCAACATAGTGGCGCTTGATGAGTGTCCGCGCTTTCCTGAAATCACCCTTTTAAATCGGAAAAGCTTATTTGCTGTAAAATAGTCGATTAGCGGTGCAGTCGACGATCCCGTGCCTTTCCCTCTCCAGTTATCCACTTGAGAGTATCAGTCTAGACCCTTCTAGAAACCCCACTCTAATTTTAAATGTGCATTTATCATGCCAAACCTAGTACGTATTGAGGCGTCATTGGCGTAACAACCACTTAGATAAACCTTTTCCAAAGTCTGACGGGATTTCCATAATCCCAAAGGACACTATCATGTTATGTGCATTACTTGGGAAAAATGTGCCAACATGTTGATCATTATTGCGTAAGTAATCGAATCTGGAGGGGGAAAGGCTAACCTTTGTTTATTTGCAAAAAATGAAGCATGAAATCCCCAGGTTTGGTATGGTCCAAAATATCCCACCTTTGCTAATTGACTGGTGGAAAGACCTTGCATATTGTGATAAAAATCATGTGAGGAGAGTACTTGGTGACTTGCCATATTTACTGAATATTCGACCAAATAGGGAACTGATCGAGGCCGCTACCATGTTCTGGGACGCAAAAAGAGATGTTTTTTGATTTGGCAATATAGAAATGTCTCCTCTCCTAGAAGAAATAGGAGGTTTCTCCAAGTTGCCTTGGGATACTCCGGGATTACTGGTACCAAAGAATCGTACTCCCCCCGGTTTTTTGAAAATGTTAGGTTTTAAGAAGAATGATGAGCTGCTCTATCTAAAGAAATCATACATCCATTTTGAGTTTCTTTACGAGCGTTATAGGCATAGCAAGTCATATCTTCTTCATCATGATGAACTACCCATTACTTCTTTGGGATGGGTACATCGCCGGGTTTATGTGTTCATTGTTTGCCTCTTGGGGTTGTTGATATTTCCAATGAAAGGAGGAAGGATTCATACTCGTTTGACCATGGTCGTCGGGACCTTAATGGATGGTATTGAAGGAGAAACTTATACTATCATCCCAATGATCTTTAGCTGAAATGTACCGCGCCCTAGATCGGTGCAAGCATGGATTCTGACACCTTGAGGGTTGTATTCTATTGCTACAAGTCTGGCTGCTGGAATAATTTCATAGAGGCGAGTATCGTCAACAGCTTCTACGAAGGCCACTGAATGACTACATAGCCAACCATCACCCAAAGAAAATGATGTTTGTTCCAGACACGTTTGCAAAGCCTGGAAATGCTGTAAGTTGGGTGCATTTCATTAGCAATCTGACAGACAAACAGGTGCATTGGATGTTCGAATAGTTTCCTAGTAGTGAGTTTATCATCAGATCGAAGGGGACTACTCACTTGGTGTTGATCGGGCAGCGAGGTATCCACTCTTACACTCCTATAAGGGTAATGAGACAAGCCGGAAGAAAATAGTCATACCTCGGGTTTCCAATATGGTCCAGTACAAGGAAGATTTCAAGGGAGATGTCATTCCGTTCAAATTCGAAGCACAACACATGTGGGACCAAAAGATCATTGTGGAAGAGGAAACTATAGAGCCAGACAGGTACCACACCGGTCATATATACTACTATCTGTCATGGCTAGAAGACGACGTAGCGGGAGACATCAAGCCAGGAGTCAATCTGAAGGATAAGGTCATAGATGAAGTGGCTGAGGCACATGTTAAGTATAAAAGGCTGCGCAAAAGGGTGTTCGAGTCTGAAGTTAAATATCTGGAGCAACACAAAGTGAACATGGAGGCGATAAGGGAGTGGAAAGAGATTGCCACCAAGTCAACAAAATGATTGGAATACTTGGAACAAGGATTGATTGAGCTGGAAGGGAAGATGAGAAAGAGACTCTCGGATTGTCAAGGCATGAACAATGATGAAGGAGGGAATCTAGCAAAATATTACTTACTGTTAGATATGCGCGACCTGGGAAACTTGATTGATGGGGTCAAAAGTGCCAAGCATGGAGAAGGTCCTTCAGGGACCCAGTAGATTAGGAGATAATGTTCTTTACTGCTTTCTAGCTTAGATTAGGATATTATTATCAATTTAGTGAAAGTTTGATTTTGGCTCATTTTCGTATTAATGAAATGAAGCAAATGTTGGCACCAATTTTCTCCAAGTCTATGTGTCGCTTAGGCCTACCTCAGGCACAATGAGGTCCCCAAAATTAGGACGCGAATTATTGCATGACTTTGTGAAACATGTTTAATATTGCGAACACTCTTTTATTTCACCTTACTAACTAGGTTACCTTTTCTTTTTTTTTTTCTTTTTTGATTATTCCCATTCCCAAAGGTTGGTTCGTGCATACTGGCATCATCGATATACACACTAGATCCAGAGGTCCTCCACCTCCTCCTCCACATAGCGACCCGAAAGGCAAAAGCAAGGGAAGATGGATGATTTAAGTATCAAGAAAGACAATGCTACTGTGGCAGAAAACGTTGAAACTTCCAATGGCAGAAGTACTCTGGGGCAGAATAAGCTGGTCTTATGTTTGGAGCAGAAAATCCTAGAACTACAGGGTGAGCTCGAGCAGGTCCGAAATCTGGCGAACCTTTCCCTTACGCTCAATGTTCCCGACATCAACCAGCAAAACCCGACTACCCAGAACCAAACACCACCAAAATATGCACAAAATCAGAATCCACCACCCATAGTTCTAAATCCTCCCGCACCACACCAGTATCATAATCCCGCACCTCCCCAAAACCTTAACCCGCCTTCAGTGCCAACCCCTCAACAACACCATCATCATCCAACTCAATAACCGCAAACTACCACTTATCACACTCCCCAAAATGTACCACAACCCACTCTCGATCCCCAAAACAAGACCAATGACCACCCACATACCCAAGTTCCAGGAATCTATCAAAGCAACCCGATATATGGGGTAAGGTCCAACCCGATATATGTGGAAACCTTACCCCATAACCCGCAGCAAACCCTATACATACCTGAATCAACTGAGAAATACATGCTCATTAGAAACATGGCAGAGGAACTCAATAAGCTCACAGGGAGAGTCCAGAGTGTTGAAGTGAGGAAAGGCGTTGGAGGTCTAAACTATGAGGACCTGTGCATTCAGCCGGATGTGGAACTACCAGAGGGTTACAAACCTCCCAAGTTCGAAATGTTTGATGGTGCTGGTGATCCAAAGGTGCATATGAGAACATATTGCGACAAGCTTGTAGGAGTGGGTAAGAATGAATAAATCCGCATGAAAGTGTTCATGCGAAGCCTTATAGGGGACGCTTTGTCTTGGTACATCAGTCAAAACCCAAAAAAGTGGGTTAATTGGGTGAGTATGGCATCAGATTTCATGGATAGATTGAGGTTCAACACGAAAAATGCGCCAGACATTTTCTACATTCAAAACCTCAAAAGAAAGCTGACAGAAAACTTCAGCAAATATGCTACTCGTTGGAGATCAGAGGCAGTGAAGGTAAGGTCAGCACTTGAAGAAGAACAAATGAACAAGTTCTTTGTTAGAGCTCAAGATCCACAATATTACGAAAGGTTGATGGTCATCAAAAATCACAAGTTCTCCAACATCATCAAGCTAGGAGAAAGAATAGAAGAAGGAATTAAGAATAGGATGGTAACCAATTTCGAAGCACTGCAGGCCACGAATAAAGCTTTGCAATAGGGAGGCATTTAAAAGAGGAAAGAAGTGGGTGCCGTGATGGTTTCCCAGGGCCCTAAGTCTCCCCTCACATACCAAGCACCTCCATCCACATATCAAACCTCACCCCCAAAATACCAATACCCTGCCATCACTTATCATACCTACAACACTCAACCTGCATATTACCATTTACCTCCACCCACCCGCCAAAACTACCCAAATCCACATCCTAATTTTGACCACAGACCGCCCAGACAGTACACCCCAATTGCTGAACCCATAGCCCAACTATATGAGAGACTGAAGGCCTCTAGTTATGTCACCTCTATTCCTGCTATTGTTGTGGAAAATCCTTCCCAATGGGTCAAACCCAACAAAACATGTGATCATCATTCAGGCATGAAGGTTCATACCATTGAGGAGTGCCACAAGTTGAAAGACAAAATTTAGACGCTGATCGACACTAAGGTTATACAAGCAAAGGAAGTTGCACTAAATGTTTGCAACAACTCTCTCCCGGATCACAGAGGTGAGGGAGTGAGTGTGATAGAAACTGATGAGGGGTGGGATCAGGAAGGGTCCATTGGACTCATTCGAGAGGGAGACGCTCCTAAAACATCTTCAGTCACCCTCGCACTAGTTGTGGTTCAAACTCAGGTGCCATTTGAAGTTGAGGTAGCTACACCCTTCACTGTAATGGTAGCTCCCACACCATCTTACAAGTTTGATGCCATCCCGTGGGATTATGTTGTAGAAGCAAGGAGAAAGGGAAAAGCCAAAATGGAAGAAATAGGTGTCGCATAAGGTATGACTAGGACTGGCAGAGTTTACACACTTGAGAATCTGGGAGGAACGAGCAAATAAGCTGCACCTAAGCCGTATATTGTTGAGACTGGCACTAGCGATCTCTGGAGGAAGATACAAGCAAGGGATTACTCTATTGTTGACCACTTGAACAAAACTCCCGCTCAGATATCCATCTTATCACTGTTGCAAAACTCAAACGTGCATATGAATGCTTTGATGAAGGTGTTGAATGAAGCTTTTATACCCACCGACATCACTAGTGGAGATATGGCTAACATGGTCGGACATGTATTGGAGAGCCACAAAATCACTTTCCATGAAAATGAGTTACCACCAGAAGGATTGAGTCACAACAGGGCGTTGCGCATCACAGTGCAATTCGAAGATAAGTTCATCGCCAGGGTCTTGATAGATGGAGTTTTGAGTCTGAATATATGTCCACTGACCATCTAAAGAGATTGGGTAAAATCCTGCACGAGATATAAATGGGAAGCATGAATGTGAAGGCGTTCGATGGATCTCAGATAGCCACAATCAGAGAAATCAACCTCAATCTACAAATGGGTCCGTCCTGATTTAATGTTGAGTTACAAGTACTTGATATATCTGGTACTTACAATCTATTGTTGGGACAGACATGGATACATGCAGCCGGGGAAGTGGCTTCAACTCTGCACCAGGCTGTGAAGTTTGAGTGGAATCATCAAGAAGTGATCATTCATGGAGATGGGAGCAACCCCATCTACAGCAATCAGACTGTCCCAGTCATCGAAAACAGAAATAAGTTGGGGGGGAGAAACATATCATCGCATTGAACGGGTTAACGCAATTGAAAAGGACCGATGGTGGAGCAATAAGATAGAAAGAATATTGCTGTGGACAGGATACGAACCAGGCATGGGTCTTGGCAAAAAGCTTCAGGGAATCACCAAACCCGTACAACCACAGTATCATGGCACGACCTTTGGACTCGGATATGAATACACATGGCAAGAATATCAGGATTGGACACTGCCGTGGCGTGCTCCTTATTATCTACTGGAACAACCCGTATCACTTTTGCACCAGACATTCTATCAGGCAGACATGATGTGGGGGTCTGAGGAAGATGAGGTTTTGGCTGGCATGAGGAAGCTGTTTCTAGATGAAGAAGACATGGACTGCAGTGCAATTGTTGAAGAGGAGGATGAGGAAGACCTTACTATTCAAACCATGGAAGAAGGAGCTATTCTCAAGAACTGGACCACTGCACCATCCCGAACTCGCTGAGTTCCTGGGTAGCCTGGAATATTAGCATGAATTATTTTCAAATAGTTTTGAGCATTTAAGAATTTTTCAATATTTTGTTTGAAATAATTACTCGAGCCATCGAGTCGTACTTGTTGACATTTTAAAAGTTTTTTTAAGGCATTATTGTTTTACATATTTATCATTATCTTTCTACATTATTTTCAGCATTATTATTACATATCCTGATAAATCTATGTCTGTGACATGTAATGAGACAACGCAACATAAGGACAGTGATTTGGAAGATGTGGAAGATGATATAATACAAGAGGAAATCATCAAAGAAGTAGAGAATTTTAAAAACAAACCAAAGTCTAATTTGGAGGAAACTGAGGCCGTTAACTTTGGGGATTCCGAAACAGTCAAGGAAACTCGTATAAGCATTCATCTATCACCATCAGAGAAAGAAGAGTATATCAGATTCCTAAAGGAGTCTGAAAACATCTTTGCATATTCCTACAATGATATGACTGGTTTAAGTACATCCATAGTAGCACACAAGCTACTCATCAATCCCATGTGTCCACTGGTGAAGCTGAAGCTCAGAAAGTTCAAGCCAGATATGAGTTTGAAGATAAAAGAGGAGGTCACCAAGCAAATCAAAGCCAAGGTTCTCCGAGTGGTAGAATACCCGACCTGGTTGGTCAACATTGTACCAGTTCCAAAGAAAGATGGGAAAGTTAGAGTATGTGTCGATTACCAAAATCTGAACAGATCAAGTCCTAAGGATGATTTCCTGCTGCCTAACATACACATACTGATTGACAACTGCGCCAAGCATGAACTCCAATCCTTCATGGATTGCTTCGCAGAATACCACCAGATTTGGATGGATGAAGAGGATGCCGAAAAGACTGCCTTTATCACACCATGGGGAATATATTGTTATAAAATGATGCTGTTTGGTTTAAAGTATGCTGGGGCCACCTACATGAAGGCCATGACAACTATCTTCCACGACATGATACACAAGGAAATAGAGGCTTACATGGATGATGTTATCATCAAATCTAAAACGAGTTCGGATCACATAGTAGACCTGAAGAAATTTTTCGATCGGCTTTGAAAATACAACTTGAAATTAAACCCTGCAAAGTGTGCCTTCGGAGTTCCTGCTGGAAATTTGTTAGGTTTCATCATCAGCCGCCGAGGTATTGAGCTAGACCCGTCAAACACCAAAGCTATCCAGGACCTACCACCTTCAAAGTATAAGTAAGAAGTGATGAGTTTTCTAGGGCGCCTCAATTACATCAGCCACTTTATAGCACAATCAACGGTGATATGTGAGCCAATCTTCAGAATGCTGAGGAAAGATGCTGCAACAAGCTGGACTGAAAGCCTTCGTCAAAATCAATGAGTATTTATCTAAACCGCCCGTGCTGGTCCCACCAGAACCAGGAAAACCTCTACTTTTTTATGTGTCTATGTTGGATGGGTCTTTTGGTTGTATTCTAGGATAACATGATGAAACTGGAAGGAAGGAGTAAGCGATATATTATCTAAGCAAGAATTTCACGCCTTACGAAGCGCGATAGAACGCACTTGCTGTGCTTTGACATGGATAGCCTATAAGTTGAGACATTATTTCTGTGCGTACACTACATATCTCATATCAAGGATGGATCCGCTGAAATACATTTTTCAGAAACCCATGCCTATGGGTAAGTTATCAAAATGGCAAATATTTCTGAGTGAGTTCGACATCGTCTATATAACTCAGAAGACAGTCAAAAGGCAAGCATTGGCGGATCACTTGGCAGAAAATCCCGTATACGGAGAATACAAACCATTGAAAACATATTTTCCCGACGAGGAGGTATCGTTTGTAGGAGAAGATATTACCGAGGCATACAATGGTTGGAGGATGTTCTTCGACGGAGCAACAAACTTCAAAGGAGTGGGTATCAGAGCTGTCTTAGTATCAGAAACCGGTCAACACTATCCGGTATCCGCAAAACTCAGGTTTCCATGCACCAACAATATGGCAGAATATGAGGTCTGCATCCTGGGGCTCAGGTTGGCCATTGACATGAACGTTCAGGAGTTGTTGGTAATTGGAGATTCAGATCTATTGATGCACCGGGTTCTAGGAGAATGGGCTACGAAGAACACCAAAATATTGTCATACTTCCAAGGATTCCGAATGAGTTTGCAGATGCATTAGCCACTTTAGCCTCCATAATACAACACCTAGACATGAATTTCATCGATCCTATCCCAATAGGAATTCATAAACAACCAGCTTATTGTGCTCATGTTGAGGAAGAGATTGACAGAAATTCGTGGTTCCATGACATCGAGGAATACTTGGAAATGGGAGAATATCCAGAGCACGCTACACACTCAGAAGCGCACGCTTCGAAGATTGACCAATCATTTCTTTCAAAGAAGAGAAATTATTTATAGAAGGAATCCTGACTTGGGATTGTTGCAATGTATCGATGCCAAGAAGGCGTCTAGATTGCTCGAGGAAATACATGCTGGAACTTGCAGACCCCACATGAATGGTTTCGTTTTGGCCAAGAAGATATTAAGAGCAGGATATTTCTGGATGACTATGGAAACAAAATGCATCAAATATTTTCAAAAGTGTCACCAATGCCAGATATATGCTGATATGATACGAGTGCCGCCCAACGAACTCAATGCAACGAGTTCACCCTGGCCCTTCTCTACTTGGGGTATGGATGTCATCGGACCAATTGAACCTGCTGCTTCAAATGGACATAGGTTCATTCTGGTGGATATAGATTACTTCACGAAAAGGGTTGAAGCCGCATCCTATAAGGCTGTAACTAAGAAGGTGCTAGCAGATTTTGTTCGGGACATCATCGTTTATCGATTTGGATTACCTGAGTCAATCATTATTGAAAATGTCGCCAATCTCAACAGTGACTTGATGAAATCCATGTGTGAAACATTCAAGATCAAGCATCGAAACTTTACAACATACATGCCGCAAATGAATGGAGCCGTAAAAGCCGCTAACAAGAACATCAAGAAGATATTGAGGAAAATGGTAGACAATTACAAACAATGGCACGAGAAGCTACTGTTTACTTTGCTCGGGTATCACACCACAGTTCGTACATCCACTGGGGCAACCCCCTATCTACTGGTTTACGGTATTAAAGCTGTTATTCCTGCCGAAGTAGAAATACCTTCCTTAAGAATTATACAGGAAGCCGAGCTCACCGTCGCAGAATGGATACGGAGCCGGTATGAACAACTAGCTCTCATTGATGGAAAAAGAATGAGCGCAGTATGTCACGGTCAACTCTACCAGAATAGAATGGCAAGAGCTTTCAAGAAAAAGCTTAGATCAAGGCAATTCACACCGGGGCAATTGGTACTGAAACGGATCTTCCCACATCAGGATGAAGCAAGGCCCTTATATGGTTCACCGAGTGTTAACAGGAGGAACACTTATACTTGCAGAAACGGATGGAGAGACTTGGCCAAAACCTATCAATTCGGACGCAATCAAGAGATACTATGTTTAAGACTATGTTTGCATTCTCTATTTGCTGTAATGGAACTACGCTTGACTTGATTCCCGTATAAGAGGGGATACGTAGGCAGCCCTGTGGGTTCGGTCACATCATAATAAAATCTTCATACCCCATATGGTTAGAAACTGGGGCAGGATCTCGAGTTTGCCCGACCCTATCATGTTTGAAATCACCAAGTAAAGTAACACAGGAAGTACGCATTTAAACAGGGGTAGAATTTTGAGGATCCTCGAAATTCCGAGTTAAGGAAGTACGCATTTAAACAGGGGCAGAAGTTTGAGGAGGATCCTCAAAATTCCGATTTAAGGAAGTTGCAATGTCTCAAAAGCATGTCATAGTCATCAATTCAACAAATTATCTGCTCCCATGCATTATCACATATTTCAAAAACAACTACATTTTATACAAGCAGTTTATCACAGATGTATGTTTTTCGAAAATTTTATTTTTTTAGCAGCCAGGCATTACCCGGGGTAACTCAAACAGGGCCTCCAAACAAGAGCAAAGGCAAAGCAATGAATCAAGAGCACAAACCAACCTTACCCCCCGCAAAACTCACAATTATTCTTTGGATGCAATCACAATGAACATAACAGGAATGACCGCAAATACATACACACAGATCACTATCTTCATAACGATAAAAGTCACCAAACGCAAACACGTCAAGCTAAGAAATGCTTTATCCTCTCGCATTTAGTCATTGTTTTTCTTGCATATGGCTAAGCATTGTCCTTATCGTTGCATAGGGTCAAACACTGCCCTTACGTTGCATGAGGCTAAGCATTGCCTCTACACGGCATGAGGCTAAGCATTGTCTCCATCATTACATAAGGCTAAGCTTTGCCTTTACTACGCACGAGACTAAACACTGCCTCCATAATTTCCATAGGGCTAAGCACTACCCTCATTATTGCATAAGGATAAACATTGCCTTTCCTACATATGATAAACACTGTCTCCATAATTTGCATGAGGCTAAGAATTGCCTCCAGAATTTCATAAGGCTAAGCATTGCCTTTTCCCTGCATGAGACTAAACACTATCTCCATCTCTTGCATGAGGCTAAGCATTGCTTCCAGTATTGCATAAGTCTAAGAATTGCCTTTCCTTGCATGAGACTAAACACTCTCTTCATCTCCTGCATGAGGCTAAGCATTGTCTTTCCTTGCTAGAGACTAAGCACTGCCTCCTTTCCTTACACGAGGCTAAGCATTCCCTCCATCATTGCATAAGGCTAAGCACTGCCTTTCTTTGCATGAGACTAAGCACTGTCTCCATTCCTTGCACGAGGCTAAGCATGGCCTCCATTGTTACATAAGGCTAGGAATTGCCTTTCCTTGTATGAGACTAAACACTCTCTTCATCTCCTGCATGAGGCTAAGCATTGCCTTTCCTTGCTAGAGACTAAGCACTGCCTCCTTTCCTTACACGAGGCTAAGCATTCCCTCCATCATTGCATAAGGCTAAGCACTGCCTTTCTTTGCATGAGACTAAGCACTGTCTCCATTCCTTGCACGAGGCTAAGCATGGCCTCCATTGTTACATAAGGCTAGGAATTGCCTTTCCTTGCATGAGACTGAGCATTGTCTCCACTCTTTGCATCGGGCTAAGCACTGCCCTTATCTCATACAAGACTAAACCTGATCTCGTCTCATTCTCACATACGACTAAGAATCACCTGCTTCCTTTATCAAGCAATACATATTACCACATACTTGCATCTCATGGGCTGAAACATCCACATTGTCCGAAGGCATCATAGTCCAAAGGCACCATCCTCATAGCCTGATGACACCATGCCATGGCCGGAGGATCTCTCAAAATCGCATATCATTATTCAAAGGCGTAATAGTCCAGAGGCACCATCCTCATGGTCCGGGGACACCATTCCATGTCCTGCGAATCCCATATCATACACTTCATGGCCCAGGACATCATAGTCTAAGGACCTCATCCTCATCGTCCAAATACAACTCTCATAGTCCAAAGGTAATTTGTATCATGGTTAAATTTCCTCAATCACCCATATATGTTCACATGCATCGTGTTTTAAGTTTTGTAGTTAACTCAGGAGGAAGCCATTATACAAACAGGAGCAATTCTCGCTCCGATTTCCGTTCACAACATTCACGACACTATCCTACCCAAGAGATCCTTTTTCAAAACATATGACCACTCTTATAACAACTCCATCAGTTTCGTTCGTCGTTGGATCCAGAACTACACACGGTTTGATTTTCGTAACACCAGGGATATGTAGGCAACTTAAGAACAAGGGTTTGACCCCCATTTTTTCAGAAACACATCATCCTCACTCATTTCAGTCAAAATTGGTCATCAATTTCTTTACCAGGCAACTCTTTCATCATTCCCGTATAAAGAGGGGCAGCTGTTGATACACAATTTTGCTCCATATTTTATAAATATCATATATACTTTTAAAATATCATTTCTGCATCATCACCAATTTACAAGAATCATATAAGGACTTTCAGTAATTTTTCATAATTCTTAAGACTTTAAAATTGATTTTCTCTTGCATTTAGATTGTTTAAATGTTTATTAATTATCCTTTCAAATTATTCTTTGATGACTTAATCATCCAAATTTATTATCTACACCTACATGTATGTATTATAATATTCTACTTCATTTTATATAACAACAATTGTATTGTTTGAGCTATTTACACAATTTTATAATAATAGCCTATACTCTACAATTAATTGCATTTATCATTTCATTTAGGGTCAAAATAATATTTTCATATTTTTATAATCTTCAACTATTATTTTAAAGTATTAAGTTTCATAAATAGTATTTTTTTATATTTTATTTAACTATTTTATTAAATTAATTTCCCTTAATTTCTTGTATTTAAAATCCAGCCCAATCCTAAGCCAATATTTAGGGCCAAATTAATGGCCCAACTACCCCAAACCTCATCCCAATAACCCCTAACCCAATACCAGCAACCCATTACCCTATACTCGTCCGCTAACCCAATCCGCCACACATTAAATCATGGCCGATGATCTCAAAGATCAACAACCCACAACCTCCCCCTTATTGTTATTACCCAAACCCCTGAAACCCTAACCCATTACCTCCCAAATGGCCGCCCCAAATTACTCTAGTTTCCCCCTCTCTTCTAAGAAACCCTAGCAGCCGCCTCCCCAAATCTTCTCTGATTCCGACCTAAAGTATGAAATCATTCTGTGATTCACTTACCTTATTCGTAATACCTCGATATTATGTATGCGTCTGTGGAATTACTTGAGTACTTGCTCGATTTTGGCAAGTATGACCTTCTGAGATCGGACTAGATCAACTTTGATCTATGGAATTTGGACGATATTGTGTCTATATACATGAGAGAAAAGGGTGATTCTCGCCTTTACTTGCTGGCTTGCGACCCAGGAACCCTAATTAGGGTTTGGAATTTGATTTCTTTCCTTCAACAGTTACTCTACTGATTGCATGTAATATTTTCCTTTTTCTGGTTTATGTTTTCTTGATTGCTTTCCTTGATTACTCACGTGATTCAACACTATATAAACTCATATCCCAAATTCCCCAAGGAGGAGACATTAATCACTATTATTCTTTTACTCTTTCACTCTATATTGTTCTGAACTTTGGCTCTTGGCTGACTGAAAGCCAGGGCCACCGGAATTCGACTAATTAACCTTTCTTGGTGCGAGCACTGCCCGGGGTTCATCTGAAACCATTGGAAACTCTGACACACTTAGATTATAGGTTCTACTGCTCTTTGTTGACATTTGGAGTACTGTTGAGATTGTTCTTCTTGTTTATCTGTTTATCACTTGATAACTGGTAAGTTTCTTGGCCTTCGCAGTTTCATTCTCCTTCGTTTGTGTTCGTATTATTTACACTCATGCCACTAAAATTTGTGAGTTAATATGTTTCTATGCCACCTATGTATGCAGCCTTATTGGCTCTGAAGTTGTCTTGTGACTCTGAGCTTTTTCTAGTATTTGAACTTGCTAAAATTTCCAACTCTGATATGTCAATTACCTGTGTTTAATATGAATGATTGTTGGATCTCTTAAGCATGTTTACCTTAATGTCTGTGTTTGAATGCTTTTTACCAGTTACTCTCCCTGAATTTATCCCCTACTTTATTCTTCATCCTTACGATAGACAACTCATGTGTTCTAATGTATTTGATACTCTACTGCGACCAATTCTTAACTGTGATGTCAGCCAATTATGAGCTTTATTGTGTGTTCCATGCTTAGTTCAATCCTGGGTGGTTTAATAATACTTATAGTCTGTAAGGTAAAATGTAATATCCAACCTTTATGTGACAATCTAGCTCTTAATGTGTCTTTGTATATTGAGAATTCTGGCTCTACTAAACCTATTTAGTTTACTATGTTATGCTGATGTTTGTTGTCAATCTTACTTTCCTACCTTGTCCTGAATTGTTATGTCAACCAAACTCATGCTTAGGAAGTAATTTCATCCATGCCTAACTTGTTACTCTTTTGGTCCTGCCGTTCATAAGGACCTGTTATTTTGCTGAATCCTGCACTCCTTAGTACTAGTTCAGACCTTAGGAATAAATTTTACAGCTGACCTTCTTTCACCATATATGGCAAAATAGTATTAGATTTGATGCTTACTTCTCTTACTGTTGAAGTTTGATATTGTCTCTTGTACTGTGATAACTTTCTCTTATTAAGTAATTGCTCGACCATGAACCTATACTGTTAATTTCCATGTTGAACTTACTACATTGAGGTTGTTCTTTATTGCTCCCTTAGCTTTTCATGATCAAATCCCCTATTTGAAAATTGTCTTAAGCTGTTTTTGGCCATGCTAGTGTTTGAAACTTCATTCGAAAGAGTCTGTTATCCTAGGATAATCAATCATGTTCCCTTAAAATTCAAGCATGAACTCGTCTTGTATGTGTCCTGCCAATATGTCACATGATTTTGTCTATACATCTTGGTGATAATTAGCTTTACCAAGATGCTGGGGCAAGCAAAGCTGACCGGAAGCATCATTCTGGTGGCAAAACTTTTAGCTGGATTCAACTTGAGAAGTGTGACAACCCGAGGAGATATTTTGTTGCCCACAAACGCCGAATGATTGATCAAAACAACTCTATTCGAAATGGTAAATGGCGATATGGGTTATAATGTAATCCTCGGAAGGTCGTGGACACAAGAGATGAAGGCCGTACCCTCAACGTATCACTAGTTGTTAAAATTCCCAACCCTGGAAAGAATCAAGTAGATAAGAGGAGACCAACCAGTGGCAAGGGAGATGAACGCAACAACTATTTCGAGAAGCAAGGGGAATGGTCCTAGCAAATAGCAATTACAGGAATCGATGCCTTCCCCATTCCCGAATGAAGACGATAAAGGCGAGGAGTCATCAGAATCCCACCAGGTGCCAAGATATTTTAAGGTACCAGAGGAGACGGATGCGACCAAGTTGACCGCGCAAGAACTCGAGCAAGTGGCCCTATTCGAAGAATTTTTGGAAAGGAAGTTTCACTTGGGAACATGACTCGATCCCGAAATCAGGTTAGAATTTACAAATTTTCTTAAAGCTAACGCAGATTGCTTTGCATGGTCACACTTGGATATGACAGGTATCCCATTAGAGGTGGTCGTTCACAATCTGCGTCTGGACCCAAATTTCCCACCGTTAAGGAAAAAGAAACGTCTGATAGCTGAGGTCAAGAATAGGTTTGTTAAAGAAGAGGTAACTCGACTACTCAATATCGGTTCCATTCGGGAGGTAAAATATCCATAATGATTATCCAATGTAGTTGTAGTTCCAAAAAAGAATAACAAGTTTAGGATGTGCGTAGATTATAAGTATTTAAATAAGGCGTGCCCTAAGGACTAGTTTCTGTTGCCAAACATTGATCAAATGATTGATGCTACAGCCAGACACGAGTTAATGAGTTTTCTTGATTCTTACTCCGGGTACAATCAAATCAAGATGAACTCGGAGGATCAGGAAAAAACTTCTTTCATAACAAACTTTCATATATTGTGACAATGTGATTCCTTTTGGGCTTTAGAATGCCGGAGACACTTATCAGAGGCTCGTTAATAAAATGCTTGAGAATCAGATAGGCAAAACATTGGAAGTATACATTGATGACATGTTAGTCAAGTCTTCGAATACAATAAATCGTTTGAAACATCTTCAAGAAACATTCGACGTTCTGAGGAAGCATAACATAAAACTCAACCCGAAGAAATGCGCGTTCGGGGTTAGTTCCGGTAAGTTCTTGGGATTCCTGATTTCACAAAGATGGACCGAGGTAAATCCCGATAACATCAAAGCTATTAAAGACATTCTGGACCAACTAACGAGTGTGAAGGAAGTACAGAGGCTAACCGGGAGGTTGGCGGCTCTAAGCAGATTCAACTCAAGATCCTTAGAAAAGTGCCATCACTTCTTTTCACTTTTGAAAAAGAAGAACGATTTTTCATGGACTTCGGAATGAAAACATGCACTTAAAAACCTAAAAATATACCTGTCCATAGGGGTGTACAAAGAAAACCAATAAACCACATCAAACTGATAATTCGAGTCAAACCGAAAAAAACCCGATGTGGTTTGGTATTGAAAAATAAAACCCGACCATAATTGGTTTGGTTTGGTTTTAACTAAAAAAAGTCAAACCGAAATCAAACCAACCCGATAGTATATTTATATAATTTTTAAAAATATTTTATACATATAAATATTTATTGTTATGTAATTTAGAAATATTTCTTAAACATTTTCACAGTTTTATCTTTTAACGTATTATTCAAGTTTAGATTGAAAATTCTTGAATGGTAAATAAATTTTATAGCCCATAAATGTAGTAACTCAAACAAAGTTCGAAACAATACTAATGCTAACAAAAAAAATTCAATTCAATACTAGAAATGACGATATTGTTGGATAATTATTTTATTTTTACACTAGTTTATAATGAAAATGCATAACTTAGTTTATCTTTTTCTTTAGTTCTTAGTTATGTAATTAATATTAGTACTTATTAGCTATACTTATTTTAGCATGGCCTATGTTGTATTTTTAGATTATGTTAGTTTTTATTATGCTTATTAATTAGCAATATTTATTTTATGTAATTTTATCTATGTTATTGAATATTTTAGTATAATGCTATGACTTATCTCATATTATTGTGTTAGTTTATTGAAAAATACGTTATATATAGTTGTATTTTACTAGGACTTAAGAAATATTTGGAGCACAAGTTACATATTTTATGCTATGAAGACTTTACCAGAAACAAAACCCGAAAAAATCCAAAACCCCCGAAAAACACCGAGATTGAAAAACCCGACTTACTTGGTCTGGTTTGGTTTATAAATTTAAAAACCCGACACCATTGGTTTGGTTTGATAATTGAAAAATTCGAACCAACCCGACCTATGTACACCCCTACTTGTCTAGCCCCCCGTTACTATCAAACCAGGGGAGGGTGACAATTGTTGATATATTTAGTGGTCTTGGAGGTATCAGTATATGCAGTTTTGGTCAGAGAGGAAGAATGTACACAATTTTCCATTTATTATGTTAGTAATATACTTTCAGGAGCAAAGACTCGCTATTCGCACCTCGAAATGCTGGCCTTAGTTCTCGTAGTCGCCTCTCGAAAGCTTAGGCCTTATTTCCGGTGCCACAATCTTATATTGTCGTTGTGACAACTTTTCCTTTGAGGAATGTCCTTCACAAGCTTGAATTGTCAGGCCGTTTGGCTAAATGGGCATTCGAGATTAGTGAATTCGACATTGAGTACAAGGTCATGAATGCGATCAAGTCACAAGTTCTGGCCGAATTTGTGGCCGATTTTAGTCCCGGATTAATGCCCCTGGCTGCTAAGGAAGCAGTTCTGTGTCGGAAAAGGCATAGGGAGTTTGGACCTTATTTACAGATAGAACTTCCAATGCAAAAAGGTCTGGTCTCGGGTTAGTTCTAATCACGCCCTCGGGGAAACCATGAGGTAGGACATTAAAACTATTCCGTTAACTAACAATGAAGCTGAGTATTCGTCTTTGGTTATAGGATTTGAACTAGCCTAGGGACTAGGCTCTGAGGTCATCGAAGTAAAATGCGAGTCCCAGCTGGTAGTAGACAAAGTGTATGGGATTATCAACGCAAAGGAAGAGCGCATGCGAAAATATTTGAACAAGGTTTAGGCATTACTTACGTGATTCATGGAATGGTCTATCATCCACATTCTGAGGGAGGAGAATGTGGAAGCAGATGCACTGGCTAATTTAAGGTCATCCACAGAAATGAAAGGATCTGACTCTGGTACTGTCATCCAACTTCTACATTCGATAATGGATGTGGACGGTTACTACGAAGTCAATTCAACCAACTTAGTCTGGGACTGGAGGAACAAGTTCATCGAGTATCTTCGGCATGGTAAATTACCCGAAGATCTGAGGCGTCCCGGGCACTATGTACCAAAGCAAATCGCTACTGCCATCGTGGATGGGCATTTATATAGAAAATCATACCAAGGACCATTGGCCCGGTGTCTGGGGGCCTCAGAGGCGGACTATGTGATGAGGGAAGTCCACGAAGGAATTTGCGGGAACCATTATGGTGCACACTCGTTAGTGCTAATGTTGATTAGGGCAGGTTACTATTGGCTTCAGATAGACCAGGACACAAAGACGTTTATTCAGAAGTTTGATAAATGTCAACGCCATGCATAGTTGGTGTGCCAACCAGAAGAACCCTTGAATTAGATGTTGTCCACATGGCCATTCATGAAATGGGGAATGGACATAGTTGGTCCTCTACCACTGGGTCCCGGAAAAGGTAAGTTTTCTTTTAGTTTTAACTGACTACTTTACTAAATGGGTTGAAGCAGGTCCTTACCAAAAGATCGATGAACGCGAAGTGGTGGACTTCATATGGGACCACATAATCTGCCGATTTAGAATACTGAAGAAAATTGCTTGTGACAGCAGGCCTCAATTCGTAGGCTCAAAAGTCGCCAAATTTTTGGAAGGATTGAAAATCAAGAGAACTACATCTTCACCATACCATCCAAGTGCTAATGTGCAGGCGGAATCAACCAATAAGGTAATTATTCAGAACATGAAAAAGAAGTTAGAAGATGCTAAGGGCAAATGGCCCGATGAGCTAGCTGGAGTACTATAGGTATATCGGATAACGGCGAAGTCGAGCACGGGATAAACACCTTTCTCTCTCGTGTATGCTGCGGAAGCTCTGATACCGGTGGAAGTGGGGAAGCCGACTTTACGATTTTCCCGAACAAATGAAGAAGCAAATAATAAAGCGTTGCTGGTGAGGCTGGACTTGCTCGATGAACATAGGTACTTGGCATACGTGAGGATGGTGGCTCAAAATCAAAGGATGGAAAGATATTATAATCACATGGACAATCTCCGTTACTTTAAGGTAGGAGACTTGGTTTTGAGAAAGGTGACTCAGAGCACTCGAAAAGTCAATGCCGGGAAGTTGGGACCAACATAGGAAGGTCCTTACTGGGTTTTGGCTATCACCGGTAAAGGGTCGTACGAGTTGGAAAATCAAGATGGAGTCAAATTTTCCAGCAATTAGAATGTGACTCACCTCAAAAGGTATTATTGCTGATAGGTCCTACCAATACTGAAAGTATATGCTATACTCTTTTTCCCTTCGTCTAGTTTTTGTCCCAATCGAGTTTTTCTAGCAAGGTTTTTAATGAGGCAGTAACGAAAAACATACTAAGAAGGGAGTGTCATCGGCAAAGGAAAGACCTTTAGATATCATGGCACGAAAACTTTCACATCGATGGTAAATAGCTATGTGTATGGTTAAATAATCTTTGGTATGATGGCAAGCTTTTCCTTCCATCACTAAATAAGGATTACTTAATCATTCACAAGTTGTTTCCATCGATGAAGCAAGACTTCAAGTATTCGAATCTGCATGCTTCATATTCGAACACTAGGGGGGATATAATATCTGATACGACACCAAAAGTGTCACGCACATCGAGGATTGTTAGAACCGAGATCAATAATGTCTCATCAAGGCCGAGGACTGCACGATCAGCCCATAAAAATAAGTTGTAAAAGTTAGCCACATGTATTGGCAATTTTATTTTAGCAAATAAATGCTTATGTACTTTTAAAGATAGAAGGAATAAAATAAAGTCCTTTTATTTTTATCTTATTTCTTGTCTAAATGATGAGTTAATTTTATGGTTTGAAAGTTAACTAAAACTTCAAATTCTTGTACTAGAATGAACATGAGACGTCCTCTTCAAGAGCACCATAAAGATAAGGGCCCTTTCTTATGAAACCCTCATAGTAAAGGGTAGATTCTGGAAGAGTTTATACCCCGAATCAAAAGCTATCGGATGAAAATATACTTGAAGCTTTAATCGACTAAACACAAAAGGAATATTTTTGCACAACACTTAAGCAAAAACATTCTTTACTTATTTATCAGGTGACAAACTCGGTGAAAGATTTGACACAGTTACAAAATATAAAAAAAGAAAAGAAAAAGAAACAAAATAAGAAGAAGATATACATCATTGCTGCCAAAACCCGAAGGGAGAGATGGATCTACATTTCCCCGGTAGAGGAAGGCGGATTCAAAACTACCGGTTCAGGACCTTCATCTTCTTCAGTATCCCCTTCGATTCTCAAGTACTCGGAACCAGTACTCGAGGAGTTACTCGTAACGGGCCGAACAAGAAGATTTTGGTGAGCAGATAACTCCAGTTCTCGGGCCTAGGCAATACAATGGTCTATGTTGGCGATACCCACTTTGGCCTCCTCCAAGGTCTTCCTCTTCATATGGTATATGGAATATGTCTTTTCAGAGACTAGGGAATCCTCTTGGTCTTGGAGTTTATCCTAAAGTTTATCGATTTTGGCATGAAGCTCTTTTCTTTTAGATTTCATAGCACGGAGGCGGGCGTCGAGCTCAACTTGAGTGAAGCCGATTTTGGTACATGACCTCTTAAGCCTCTCTTCCATTCAGGCCCTCTTTTCCTCAACAACATTGGCCTCCTCGGTTTTGGAGCTTAAGTCTGCCTTCAAATTATTGATCTGCTCCTCGAAGGCAGACTCGCGCTCGGCAGCAGCAAGCACATCGTCATGGAGCTCGACCCACTTAGCCTTAGCATCTTGAAGTTTTTCATGTAATTGAGTAGATTCATGGTTGTGGGCCATTTTATCTTGCTCGCTCTGCTGCAACCGGGCCTCAAGCTCGTTCATCTTTGCGGCTTTTACCTCCAGCACCAGGAGGCACACGACAAGCTGGTTCCTTTTAGCTAAGAATTGATACCGCTCGAAAACAAGTCCTTGTTTATCAAGGATCAATCTCTGCAGACTCTCAGAAGGGAGAAAGTTGGCCTAAAATAGAAGGTTGAAATTAGGATTATCATTGCAACATGTAAGCAGAAAAGAAAATACGAGGAAACTAGTACGGTACCTGCGCCGTGTTATGCATTGCATTGTTTATCAAACACTCCCCAGAAAGGTAGCGCATTTTCTTCCAATTTTTTGCCGAAACTAGTGTCTTTATTTAATTGGCGAGCTCCACCGGCCTTGAAAGGACGTGACAATCCTGTAAAATTGAAAGAGTGGCGTTTCGCCTCCCTTGGGTTTTTTAGAGAAGGTACAACATAGTTGCTCCCCAAGTTCCCATAGTCGGGAGACCAATAGGGACAAGCATCCCTCTCTTGTTCAGATGGTACCGGTGGATGAGATGTAGTTGTTGCTAGTGGCGAAGGTGCAACTAGTGTCGATGGGCGTGAACTCATCGGTGTGGAAGGTGAAGAAGCAGCGGTGGCAGAAGAAGTATTAATTGTTATTTGCTTAGTGGTTAGAGGCAGAAGAGGCCCAGGGTCCGAACTCCTTGGACCTGAGGCAACAATGGGGGTCGGAAAGCGAGAATCGGCATTCTCGACCAAGCACATCTCACCCCAAAGGGCCTTAACTTCATCTGACGTCGGGTTTTGAATCTCTCCCGGCTAAGCATCCGGTTGAGTTGATGAAGATATTTTTCTCTTTTGAAGGGAAGTATTTTTATCACTGGCTTCCCCTTCATCAAGAGGACCAATGTCGCCAGCTCGGATGACATTTTCTTTTCTCTCTTCTCCTAAGTCCCAGCCAAAGAGGGGCATTTTTTCTTCAATTTCTTGTCCTTGGGATGGAGAATCCGAGAAGAGGCATCCTCACTAGAAGCAGATCCTCGAATTTTGCTTCGGGCAAGGGCATTTTGCAGCACCCTCCTGGCGTCTTCAGGGTCAACTAAGACGTCTACTTCGGGGCAGACGATAGAGCCCCTCGGAATCCCTGTATCAAGCAAAAATAAAGTTAGCAATTTATCTATTCAATAGATTTCTTGTGTCCGAATGAAGATAAGGGAAAGAGTGACTTGTATTACCATGGTGTTTGTACTTCCACCCATATTTTGGGGGCCATTTCCTTCCACCGGTAGAATTCTGGAGTCGTGATTTCTAGAATTTTCTGAAGCCACTAGTCCAGGCCTTGAACCCATGGTGGTTCCCTTCGGGTAGCTGAAATGACAGAAACGAGAAAATCAGTAACAACGGAAAATAATCTTTTCACGAAGGAAGGAAGTGAATGATCGAAAACTTACGAAAGTTATTCCACGACTCGGGAAAAGTTGGAGTTGTGGCCGAAAAGATGTCCCTGGTTGCAATGATGATGAATCGTTTCATCCATCCACAATCGTTGTTATCGTTTACGCTGGTGAGAAGAGTGTGGTGACCACACTTGCTAAAATTTATTACTCCCCCACGAAAACTTTTGGGAGAGTAAAGGTTCATTATATGTGCAAGAGTTATGGTTTTCCCGGTCTTCCTGCACAGTTGGCGAAGGCAGGCCACCGTCCTTTATATACATGGGCCTACTTGCGCTAAGCTGACCTGATATCGGTGACAAGACTCCAAAATTATTGGGTCGAGCCCTACTCTCGACCCCAGGGAGAATGGACCCAAGGTAAAGGGGTACATATAGACATACGTAAACCCCTCCTTGGAGAAAGTAACCTGATCTATCATATCCCGGGCAAGGATTTCAATATTAGAGCAGTTGCAGTCCTCCTTCACAGTTGGGATACTAGAAGGGCGAATGGAGGAGCGATACCCACTAACTTGCCAAGTCCGTGAAGATGCAAAAGGAGCCTTCTCTTGAAAATCATTCCCAATGATGAGATAATGTGGTATGATGGTGCTAACAGTGGGAGGATCAGAATCGATATCAATCTCCTTGTCATTGTTTTTCTTTGGGCCTCCACCAAAGAGAAGACCAGTGTTTTCGAAGAAAGAAGTGAAAGAAGCCATGGTAACAAAAGCTCAGTAAAATTCTTGCTGAGATAGTTGAAGAAGATAGAAACGTTTCTAAGCAGATGCAAAGAGCAAGAAAGGCTTATGAATGTTGTAAATGTGAAGAAGTGAAAATGTTGAGTATGGAAGTTATAAACGGCAAATATCGTGTTCATGATTACCTCGAAAACTAACGAAAATAATTGTTAAATCATGGGGCAACACGTGTTTGGGGTATTAAATGCGAGAAGACATGCGTCCTTTCAAGGATCAGAGATTGTTAAGGAATTTTCCCACCAAGAAAGGAATCTTCATCAACTTTCCGATAACACTAAAATATGTCACCGAAAAGTAGTAGGACTATATGTATGGGATAAAATTGGTTTACAACGGATGGTCGAATAGTAACATGACAGGTGGAACCAAAGTTAGGCAAAGGGCAAGTCAGAAAATAACTAATACCGGATACATCGAATGTAATCGATACCGGGCAAATTTCGAAGGGAGCGTAGTTGGCAGTAGAAGTTCAATGGGTCTGTCATCGGAAAATATTCAACGGGAGAATATTTATTAACAATAAATGAGCGACCGTTGTAGAGAATATTTGCATTCAAGGTCGACAGTTACATACAAATCAATGACTCTTTTATTACCATTTAAAAGGGGCTTGATTATAGGATCTTATTTTTCTAGGTAGAGCTATAAATAGAAGGCTTAACAGCCATTGTAAAGACAAGAAACATTCTATACAAAAAAGGATATAGTTTAATATTTTGCTCTACAATTAACAGCTTTATTTCACTTTTTTATTATTCCCATTTATGCTTTAGAAGACGTGGAGTTCGGAGCTAGGCTCGTTATCTTCTTCAATTTCAACTGATAGTGAATAATACTTTTGTGAGCGAGCAGAACCTGTACTCTAATACCAGTTATTGGGAATAAATCCTCTACAAAAATAATATTCACAGTAATAAAATTAGAATAATAATGTAGCACCGAGATACGGTAATTAACAAGAATAGAAGAGTAACAACGACACAAAAGATTTTTACGTAGAAAACCCTTTTGAATAAGGGAAAAAACTACGGCCCCGAGAGAAGCAACTGATATCACTATAGCAAGAAATTTTACACTTTGTAGGTCCGAGTAAATACTCCAAAGATCACTACAACACTCAAAAGAATAACCCTCTTTTGATATTCCCATCGTACTACAATATTGCTCACTCTCTATTTTTCTCACAGACTATTTTCTTATACCCTTTCTGTGAAACCTCACTCTTTCTTTCTAACTCTTGGATATATTTTTCCTCTAAGATTGGTGTGTTGAGATGAGAGCCGAAGATCTCCTTTTATAGACAGAGCCTTACCCTCTCACGCCTACTATATTTGACATTTTCCTTCAATTTTGACAATTCAGAAACGGTGGCTGCTAATTCAAAGAAAAAGACTTAGAAGCTTTTATCAAAGGCCTTAAATCATGGTATGGACCCCACAAATCTCCCCCCAGTCCCATTCACATTAAGGAGGTAACACCGGAGATTCTAGTTTGAGTGCATGCCGACAAGTTCTTTGCATAGCTCAAACTTATCTCTTGGTACTACCTTGGTCAGCATATCCAAAAGATTCTCACTTGTATGGATCTTCTTGACCTGCATAGATTCATCCTCTATCCTTTCTCGAATCCAGTGATATCTCACGTTGATATTCTTCGTCCTTGCATGATACATGGTGTTTTTGCTCAGGTCTATTGCACTTTGACTGTCATAATAGACGACATACTCATTTTAATGTAATCTAATCTCTCGAAGGAACCATTTCAGCCAAACCATCTCCTTGCCAGCTTCAGTAGCGGCAATATACTCTTCTTCAGTTGTAGAGAGTGAAACACACTTCTGCAACTTTGATTGCCATGATATAGCTCCCCCTGAAAATGTGAACAGGTATCCTATAGTAGATTTACGATTATCAAGATCACCTGCCATATCAGCATATATAGCCCTGCAAGATTGGATCTGATCCTCAAAACACAAGCAATCTCCTACAGTACCTCTTAGGTACTTGAGTATCCACTTGACTGCTTCCTAAAGTTCCTTTCCAGGATTTTCAAGGAATCTGCTAATAACACCAACTGCATGAGCAATATCAGGTCTGGTGCATACCATTGCGTACATCAAGCTTCCGACTGCTAAAGAATAAGGAACTCTAGCCATGTTCCCTTTCTCCTCCACTGTTGTAGGACACATCTTCTTGCTCAACTTTAGATGACTAGCAAGAGGTGTGCTGACTAGATTAGCATTCTTCATGTTGAAGCGTTCCAGTACACGTTCAATGTACTTCTCCTGAAACAGCCACAACTTTCCGCTTGTTCGCTCTCGAACTATCTTCATACCCAGAATTTGTTGTGCTGGGCCCAAGTCCTTCATATCAAATGACTTGGACAAATATCCTTTCAACTTTGCGATCAGCCCCTTGTCTTTTCCTATAATTAACATGTCATACAACAACAATATAATAAAGTTATTCTCAGAAAATCTTTTGAAGTATACACATGGATCAGAATATGTCTTTGTGTAAGTTTGACTTTTCATGAATGAGTCAAACTTCTTGTACCACTGCCTTGGTGCCTGCTTCAACCCATAAAGACTCTTATTCAGTTTGCACACCATGTGTTTCCTTTCAGCTACTTCAAATCCTTCTGGCTGCTCCATATAGATATCCTCTTCCAAATCTCCGTGAAGAAATGCAGTTTTCACGTTCAACTGCTCCACTTCAAGATCTAGGCTAGCTGCTAAGCTCAAGATTGTTCGAATATAACTCATTATGACAACAGGTGAGAAATTTTTATCAAAATCAATACCTTTCTTCTGCTTGAAGCCTTTTACCACCAATCGAGCTTTGTATCTGACCAGCTTGCCATTTCCATCTTTCTTGAGTTTAAAGACCCATTTGCATTTGAGTGGTCTTTTACCCTTTGGAAGTTTAACCAGCTTTTACGTGCCATTTTTCTATAGAGATTTTATCTCTTCTTGCATGGCTTTCATCCACTGGTTCTTTTCTGGATGGGACATCACCTCCTTAAGACTTTCTGGCTCCCCGTCATCACTGATGAGGACATACTCTGTGGAAGGGTACCTGCATGACTCTACCCTTGGCCTTTCTGATCTCCTCAAAGGTTGAGGTTGTTCTTCTTCCTGAGTGGGGTGCTCCACTTTCTCGACATCATCATCAAGTTGTTCCCCCTGCTTAATAACATCACCAGGTTGCTCTCCCTGCTCGACAACCTCGTTGGTCCTACTTTCTGCACTTGTGGGATTGTTAGAAGTAGAAGGAAGAGTAACAAGGTTAGGAATTATACCATTCTTGGCCTTCTCTGTCATATCATTAGCAGTTCTAACTTCACTTTCTTGGAAGACTACATCTCTGCTTATGATGACCTTCTTCTTTACAGGATCCTACAATCTATATCCAAACTCTTCATATCCATATCTGATGAATATGCAAGGAACAAATTTAACATCCAGCTTTGTTCTCTGCTCCTTTGGTACATGTGCAAAAGCTCTACAACCGAACACCTTCAGATGCGAGTAGGGCAGCTCTTTGTTGGTCCAAATTCTCTCTGGGATATCAAACGCCAACGAAACTGATGGACTCTTATTGATCAGGTAATAGGCTGTCTGAACTGCTTCACCCCAGAATGACTTAGGCAATTTAGCCATTTTGAGCATGCTTCTCACCTTCTCCACAATGGTGCGGTTCATCCTTTCGGCTACGCTATTGTGTTGTGGGGTTCCAAGAACTGTCTTTTCATGTCTGATCCCATGGCTCGAACAGTACTCTTCAAATTCCCTTGAAGTTTACTCACCTCCATTGTCACTTCGGAGATGCTTTAGCTTTTGGCATGTCTCCCTTTCCACCAGAGCATGAAACTTCTAGAAAACTTGAAACACCTGATCTTTGGTTTTAAAAATATAAATCCATAATTTTCGTGAAGCATCATCAATAAAAGTAACAAAAAATTTGTTACCGCCCATCGATTCAATTTTCATTGGACCACAAATATCAGAATATACTAAATCAAGCATATTTAATTTTCTTTCAGACGATGTCTGAAATGAGACTCTATGCTGCTTACCAAATAAACAGAAATCACAAGATTTTACCATTGTACATTTGGCATAAGAAATGAGTGATTTTCTGGAAAGAATCTGCAATCCATTCTCGCTCATATGACCCAATCGTTTGTGCCACAAATCTGTAAAAATCTCATCTTGTGTCGCGTTCAATTCACCTTGGCATATTTCTGTATTTGTCATGTACAACGTGCCACGAGCAACTCACTTTGCAATCACCAATTATCCCTTGGTGATTCTCCACTTTTGATTTGCAAAATAGTTCTCTATCCATCCCGGTCTAAAGCAATTCCCGATATCAAGTTCATCCGCAAATCAGGTACATGTCACACGTCCTTTAGAACCAATGTGTATCCAACATTTGTCTTGATACAAATGTCACCGATCTGTAACTTGTGTTACTCATTCTCACAGTGCCGAAATCACCTGCTACATATCTACAAAAAAGATCTCTTGTGGCATGGTAAGATGCTGCTATATCAACCACTCATTCCGACTCTAGACCTGACAAGTACATGCATTCCTCATCCTCATTTATAAAGAGGACAACATTATCATTGTTTTGAAGCATGGTGGCTGTGTTGTCATCATTTTTCTGGCCACTGCTTTCACCTTTGCCCTTCCTTGGATTTGGGCAATCTCTTTTGAAGTGACCCGGTTGATCACAATTGTAGTAATTTCTGGCTCTTGATTTAGATCGGTTCTTAGACTTCCCACGAGCTCTGGATCTGCCATAGTTGCTCGAACTTCTTTGATAACTCATGCCTCTACCTTCTGTGATGAGAGCCTGTCCTTTATTTTCAGGCTTCTATCTCATCTTCTCATTGAGTAAAAGAGCCGATGTGACATCTTTCAACTTAATTGTAGTCTTGCCGTGCAAGATGGTTGTTGCCAAATTATCGTATGAAGATGGCAACGAGTTCAACAACAAGATGGCTTTATCTTCTTCTTCGATTTTCACTCAGAGATTGGCGAGCTTTGTGATTAGTCCATTAAACACATTTAAATATGACAAAAAATTCGTACCTTTACCCATGTGTAGGGCGTATAGTTGCTTCTTCAAGTATAATTTTTTTGTCAGCGTTTTGGACATGTATAAGCTTTCCAACCTGTCCAAATTCTACGTGTGGTATCTTCATCAATGATGTTATTTACGACATCATCTGATAAGTGCAACCTGAATGCACTAGCAGCCCTTTCATCCAAGTCAGCCCAATCCTCAGCTTTCATGGTATCAGGCTTTTTGGCTTCAGCATCTAGTACCTTGTGTAATCCTTGTTGGATGAGCAGATCCCTCATCCTTCTTTGCCATGTTGAGAAACCATTATCTCCGTTGAATTTTGCTACCGACATTGAATAGTACTTCTGTGAGCGAGCAGAACCTGTGCTCTGATACCAGTTGTTGGGAATAAATCCCCTACAGAAATAATATTCACGGTAATAAAAGCGGAATAATAACGTAATACCGAGATACGGTAATTAACAAGAATAAAAGAGTAACAACGATACCAAGATTTTTACGTGGAAAACCCTTTTGAATAAGGGAAAAAACCACGGCCCCTAGAGGAGCAACTGATATCACTATAGCAAAGAATTTTACACTTTGTAGGTCCAAGTAAAATACTCCAAAGACAACTACAACACTCAAAAGAAATAACTCTCTTTTGATATTCCTACCTTACTACAATATCGCTCACTCCCTATTTTTCTCACAGATTATTTTCTTATACCATATCTGTGAAACCTCACTCTTTCTTTCTAACTCTCAAATATATATTTCCTTTGAGATTGGTGTGTTGAGATGAGAGTCGAAGCTCTCCTTTTATAGGCAGAGCCTCACTCTCTCACGCCTACTATATTTGACATTTTCCTTCAATTGTTGACAATTCAAAAATGGTAGCTGAAAAAGACTTAGAAATCTTTATCAAAGGCCTTAAATCATGGGATGGACCCCACAGATTGCAGTTGCATCCCGCGATAGCATAAACTCACCAGTCACCACAGCAGTCCGCGGTGTATTCTTGAAGTTCTCTTTGAGAAATTTGTGTAATAGGTTTCTATCCGTTGATTAGCTAAGTTTCTGCGGGATTCAAAAATATGGCTGGAAAGCTGGTCAACATCAGGTTTTAGTGTTTTACGGATGAAAGGATCCAAAAGTATGTGCACTTGCGAGTGCAGTCATCCATTGTTACAAGCCTAGGTCCATTATCTTGGTTGTAGATCAAAGATGTTTTCTTTTTTGTCTTATATTATTTTGCACTTCGACATTTAATTTAATTTTATAAAACTTAGCAAACTGTAATTGGGTAAGTAAAAACTAATAAGTAGATACCGTTTTGGTATTTCAAATTCCATCGTAATTTTTGAGGATAAAGAAATGGAGCATTTTCGTATATTGATAGCTTGTTTGGGGCCAAGATGAAAAAATCAACTTATTTTGAGAAGTATTTTTTTTTTTTTAAAAGTACTTTTGATGAAAAACAGCTTGTGTTTGGCTAATTAATTTGAAAAGCACTTCTAAGTAGCAATTTGTGTTTAGCCAAGCTTTTAAAAACTGCTTCTAAATATATTTTTCTCAAAAGTGCTTCTTAAAAAAGTGCTTCTGGGAAGAAGAATAGTTCTTTTTCTACTTCTCAAAAACTACTTCTGCTTTTATTCAAAAACACTTTTTTTTCTTGTAAAAGCTTGGCCTCCAACTTTGAAAAACAAATATTTCTCAACTTAGAAAAATTTGGCCAAACACGCTAGAGGGAAGTAACGACGTTTGACTTAGTTGGCGAAGAAGAAAGACTGTTTTAACTTCTTTTTTTAACCTGGTCCACGCGCTCATATTAGGTGAAAATCACTCTTTGTGCCAAATCAACTTTTTGTGTCTAATAGCCGAATAGGTACCGTTCAAATAGAGATGGATGTTTAATAGGTCATTGGCTTAGTTTAAGTGTCTATATGGAATTTTTAAACAAGTTTAAGAGGTATATGTATTTAACCTTATAATTAAGAATTATTCGCTTCTCAGACGGTAGTTTTGCCATAGATCTTATCCACCCTTATTCCTTTACAAAAATAAATAAAAGGGTTAAATAAATTTCATAAATTAATTTTAAACTACTAAATTTCCTGCCAGTCTGCCACTTATTCAATTGGCTAGCAAAAATTAGATGATTAGGTACAATCAGACCTCTGCATAACAACCATCTTATATATTAATATTTTACTTTTAAAGTTATTTTTTTCAGTATTAATTCTTTATGTTATATTTTACCTATATATAGTCCTTTTTAGTACATTTTATGGAAATAGAATCTCTAAAATTATCAATAATAGGCCTAGATATTTCGACCAATTGTTTTTGAAACTATAATACACCGCTTATGACTTAAAATATTTCGTGAGTACATACTTTCATAACTAAAGTGTCATTCCGGTTGAGAGATCTGCATATATAGTTCCATTGGACAAAAGTTGCTCATCTTGTATTGAAAACCCCATTGCTGAAAGTTTCAACGCAAATCTTTGTTAATTCAAGTGCTATATCGCCGCTCAGAGATTGGAGTCTATGAAACAAGCTACAATTATAGAATTTTTCATCAATCTTGAATGAATATTTAATTTTCAAGTAGGTTTAAAATGTGTCCCTTAGAGCTTAAATCTTTGTACATTTACTTATGAATTTATTAATAATGTATTGTCTTTATTTAATTTTTAATTAGAGAAATAATGTATATCTTTTAAAAATTTTAGTTTTATATAATTTTTTAATCTTTTATAATGTTAAAAATAAAAAATTTATTTTCGAGATACTTTTTGTCTATAATAGTCAAATATAATTTAAATATCAAATATTAATAAATATATAACAGTCAATTGCCGTGAAGGTCAAAAAAGTATCGAAATAAATAAGACGATTATAGAGAGGTTCAACTATAATATAATGTCTTTTCGATAGTGGAACCTTTGTAATTATATCATCTACTGATTTTCTTTTTAAGAAAAAGAGAACCAAACTTCAGGTTATAACCAAAAAGTAAGTAATTGACAGTGGTTTTTTCTTTGGCTCCAAAGCAAAGTTTTAAAGGTCGAGATTCTACATAGATAATTGACGGGCGTGCGAGCATGCACTATAGAAATTGTGATGTAATTAGTTTAGTAAAATTTTGTAGTCAAATATTCTTAGCATTTTCTATGTAGTTTTATGTGTTAAAGAAATTGAGCTCAGAATCATATTAAAAATCATGCTGAGGCTATTCCGGATGGGCTCCTTCAGCCCAAGCGCTATAATCTGCACGGACAACTCACGTGTTATAGTATCAATATCTGTATCCGGATGGATAACTCATAATAAGGCCTGCTACAGGCGGGCAACCCCGATCTACATAATAATAAAGTATATAAATCTAATATGGCCTCCTGCGGCGTGCAGCCCGATCCTATAATTATCCTCACAATCAGGCCCTCAGCCTCACTCAGTCATCAATCTCTCTAGTCTCGGGCTCACAATGTCATGAAACTAGCCCAAAATAATGATATGATGAATCAATAAATAGCAACAGAGAGTGAGAGATAATATGAAATGAATGAACATGATCGAGTATGAAATTTCAATTTAAAATAAATAATTCAACAGCAATATGACCTTTGTGGGGTCTCAAGTACACACCCCTAGTGAGTGCAGGTAACTACTAAGTGCGAGTGCCGAGCGATTGGGAGGATTGAGTGACTATGAGGACTGAGTGACTGGGAGGACTGAGTGAAATGATACTTTGAGAGTATGCATATGGTTTTATCACTGAGTTGCATCGCATTGACATGAACACTAGACATACAGGCATAGAGATGCATTTTTCTCATGTTGTACGGTATCACGTCATTCATGACTTCTCACACATATTGGCATATGGGCATATTGATGCATTTTCCACTGGCTATGTGGAAAAAAAATGAAATCTCTTATTTATTATTGAAAGGAATTTTTAAAAAATTACTGTTTTCAAACTTATTCATATTTTTGGCAAATCCGGTAAAAGACTTGAGTTTTCACTGATACACTTGAAAGGCAGAGCTATTTTCAGAAATCATGATTAAGTTGAGCATGTTATTGTTGAATTATTACTTGTGCTGCTTTAAATTATATTGTTATGAAATATTGTTGGCTATTGGTGTTGGACCCCGACTTGTGTTTCAGCTCGTCACTACTTTCAACATAAGGTTAGGTTTGTTACTTATTGAGTACATGGAATCGATTGTACTCATACTACACTCTTGCGCCTTGCGTGCAGATATTGGATGTTGATGTTGCTGTGATCGACGGGAGTTGGATTTGAAGATGTACCTGTGTTCCGGTCATAGTTGCCTCTTGTTCATGGTAGCTTTAGATTTATAAGAATTTGTTTATGTACATTTCAAACAGATGTTGTATTTATTTCATACCAATTTTTGTTAATTCTAATCTTAAAAGCTCATGATTTGTACTATCAGTCCTTGAGGAGTTTAATAGAGCCAGTTAAATATTATTTGAATCAAATATTTGTAAATTGGCTTACCTAATAGGTTGAGTTAGGTGCCAACATGGCTAGTTGAATTTTGGATCGTGATAATAGTGCACACCGAAAATTATGCACTAAGTTCTAGTATAGTGCGTAAAATTTATCTACAACAGAATACTTTAGTTTAAATTCAAATATTCCCCCATTCATGAATAATGAATCAATATCTATTTTTCTAAGTTGCATAAACGCCAAAGACATTTGCGAAAGCATAGTAGTATGTATAAACCGTTAGCTTCTATGTTTTCCAATCAAATAATCATCCTCAAGAGTCATTTTACAAATTTCTGTAAAGTTTGGAGCTCATGATTATGGACGGCAAAATGGTTAAAAGAAAACAGTTATTCATTCATATTAATCATTAAAAAATAGGTTGGATAATGAACTTTTTAAAACGGGTCAAATATAAATAAAAACCATATTATTCACTTAGAAAATAGATAACTAATAAGTTTAACTTTTTACATCTGTAAAACCTCAAATTGGGGGTTTCTCAAGTTTGGGAGATTAGGAATTCTCCCAAGAGTGATCATATTCAAGAAGCCATGGATAATATATCTACATTATCCGCCGGTTAATCTGTTTTTTAATTATCCGTAATAAATATGGGCCGGATCGGATAATTTATTCGATTTTACATTACTCATTTTTGACCCGTCTCATATCCGACCCGACCCGTCCGTTTGCCACCCCATGGACGATTCTATATATCGCAAAGTCACTAGCGGGTCATGTGGAAAATGAATCCTATAAGTACTTTTATTATGTGAAAAATCAAAACAAAAACACGAGAAAAAGAGCGAAACACTTAACAAAGAGTGAGTTTGAGAATACCCGCGGTTGTGAGGCAAATATTTGAGAGGGTAAAGACGTGCATTACACACGTGGAAAAGGTCTAATTCGATTCAATTGCTCTTTTCTTTTCTTTTTAAATTGTTTTGAGTCATAAAATTGTGTGAAATCTTCTCTTTAAATAAGAAGAGGAAAAATCCCTGAAAACTGGTTTCTATTCTTTTTTTTTAAAGAACATTTCACTGCTGAATATTATCACTATCAGATAATATGCTTATATTAGTTGACATTCTATGTCAATCTTTCAAATGACGAATATATATGATATGTCTATGCATGACAGAGAGAGAAAGAAAGAGAGGCTCTTCTTGGACTGAAGAGGAATATATTCAAAGATGAAGAGAAGACCACTATTTAGATAAGAGAGGAACAAAAATATTTCATAGGAACAAATACTTGAGATTTAGCAAGAATAATATTTGTATCGCTATAAATACCGAACAAATTAAGCAGCATAATTAACCAAAAGAGGAGCTAGCCAAGTTAGGAGGAGAGGCCTTACATGAATTAGAAGAGTTTCTCTTTGTTTAGTAGCCAAGGATGACTTGCCTTTCATCATTGCATGCAAAAAGGGGTAATATTATACCAAAAACATCTTTTCATGGTTGGAAATGAATGAGTGGCAAGCATCTTTGGCGACTTGACGAGCTCTTCTTTATCATGTTAGTCCATCTTCTTCTTTTCTCATATATGTTATGGTGAAGGAATAGGTTATGTTGTAATTGTCTCCTTAATATTATATGTTTTTGGGTTATTCGCGCCCAAGGGCAGAGCTACAATAGTAAGTGTTGGTTCAGGCGAACCTAGTGACTTTTTCTCGAACCCTGTATATGTGTTGAAACATTTTGTGTTCCTATATAAATATAATATGGCGAACTCATTATCAAAATGGCTTTGGGTTCATCGGTCAAGGTTCTGGGTTCAGAGTCGAAAGACGCAGGTTCAGTTCTCCGTGAAAGCAACTTAACTTTTTTACAACTTTTCCTTTTTAAAAAAGAAAATTCACAAACTTAATTAAGAGTCTTCAAAGTCCAAAACCAAGAAACCCATCAAGACTTAGTAACAAAAAAGCTCATTAGGACTTAGTACCTTGTTTTATTTGTAAGAAATAAAAACATAAATCAAATTGAACAATAAAAAAAATTGCTCCTCTAAATAAAAAAAAGAAATCACGCTATGGTTCTGCCAAATCAAAAATCGAAAGAAATTGTCCGTCCAACTCTACTCCCTTCTGAGGGGTGACCTCTGTATCTATTATTTCTCCTTTATTTCTCCTTCTTTTCTGTTCTTTTTTGTCATTGTTTCCCTCTTATATTTCATATTTGTGTTAATAATTTATACAAAAATTTGATTTTTAATTTTTAATTATAGGGGTGTCCCACATTTTAACCTTATTCTCTTTGTCAATTTGTACTTTTGTGCTTCCCAAAATTTCAAAAAGTCGAGTTTCCGACAAGGTGTGTGGTCCTACTTTCTTGTTTTTAATTTTTTACTTTCTTAGTGAAGCCAACATCCTCAATAAATTAGTGACTTTAGAAGTTTTCAGATTAAACTTTTCTGTTTGATCGATTGTTGACCTCTTATGTTATTTTTTTTAAATAAAGTAATTGGTCGAGTGTAATTGAAATAAAGTAATTATTAATTTTTAAATATATATTAAATTTCGGTACTCGTTCTTTAGTCTGCTTGTTATTGTATATTAGTTTTAGGCCACAATTCTATCTTAAATTTAGAACTCATACACTTCAAATCCTAACTCTGCCTCTATTCTTACCTTATAATTAATCAAACTTTTGTGGTTGAGTTATAAGTAAAAGATCCATATCATATCAGATCAGACACAGACTCATTTCCACTTTTGTTTTATCTATTAGTACTCGATCTGTTTTATCCATGCTCCTGCTCCAGATATGAAGTCATGGGCAGAAGAAAGGAGAAGGGAGGTTATAAGTGTTCTATGTACATTAGGAAAATGAATTATTGTCTCATTACGAGATGCATGCACCTAATCATGAGCTAGCTTTTGGCTATTGTCTCTTTCCATGTTTCTCCTTAGGTTTATTTGGCCTGATGTTGAAATTTCCACTGGAAGTGTTTTATCTAAGACATTTGGTACGGTACTTATTTAGTCCATCTTGGCAACTCCTATGCTTCGGCAGTCTTTAGTCTAATGTCATCGATGGCAACCAGTGCCGGATCCTAATGTTCCTATTTAATAATGAATAAGTTTCTCTATTTCGCCAAAAAATAAGGATATCTATGTACTCACTCCGTTTCAATTTATGTGAACCTATTTCCTTTTTAGTCCGTGTCAAAAAGAATGACCACTTTCCTTATTTTGAAACAATTTATCTTTATGCAATGATTTATAGCCACACAAAATATATGTGCATCATTTTACACCACAAGTTCAAAAGTCTTCTCTTTTTTTTAAACTCCGTGCCCAGTCAAATGACTTCACATAAATTGAAATGGAAGGAGTATTAATTTATTATTTTATTACTCTAGAGAGAAAAAAATTAAACAAGGGGTAAGACTTCCTCGATTATGACGGAAGTCATTTCTTTTATAAACATCTCAATTCACTACATATCACTTAATTCAAAATACCAATGAAATTTTATTGTCAACCTTTTTAATAGATGGAGTGATCACTTTTAAGATAACTAGTTTGTTGACACGTGTGTTGCACGTGAATAGTATGATAATTAATATTAATATTTTAAAATAATATAAATAATATTAGAGTATATATGCGATGATTTGCACTAAATTTAAAGGGGAAAAATACAAGTTCAAACTGATAAATGGTGAACCGATTCAACAGACTTGATTGTCGAATGTAAAATAATTAGGCATTATTTGAATATGTGAAGTTGGAAAATTTAGTTACTTAGGTACAATGTGTAGTAAAATTAATTCTGATGTTATTTGGTACAAATATATGATATGAACATGTCTCACATAGCTAATAGTACTGTTTTATAAATAATGTTGTTGGTGTATTACCATTTTGATGTTTGTCATAATCAAAACTCTCGTTGTGTCCATTGATATCGTTGTTGAAAGCGAAATACAGTTGTCCATGTAAGAGAACAAGTTACAAAAAAATACAAGCCAATGATGAGAAATATGTGATATGAACATGTCTCACATAGCTAATAGTACTGTTTTATAAATAATGTTGTTGGTGTATTACCATTTTGATGTTTGTCATAATCAAAACTCTCGTTGTGCCCATTGATATCGTTGTTGAAAGCGAAATACAGTTGTCCATGTAAGAGAACAAGTTACAAAAAAATACAAGCCAATGATGAGAAATATTTCGGCCTTCTGTTTTATTTATTATTATTGCTTTCAAATGCATTTGATGAAAGAATATCTTCAAATATGGATTGTAAAAGTTCAATTACAGGTATAAAGAAAAGTTAAGATAAACCATTAACCATTTGCATTCAGATTGTGAAATGAAATAAATATATTACCTCCAGATCTAAAAAGACAAAACAATATAAATTATCCAAGTTTATATTTAATTTGCATGTTTAAAAGTTTCATAATGAGTTCGATACTACAATTAATGCAGGCCAAGAAGTAATTTCTTAAAGCGTCATATAATGGAGACAATAAAATTCGTAATTTAATTATTTATTCCAAAATTAGTTTTTAGAGTTGCTAGCATACATAGTTTGAAGAAATAAAATAAAAAGTTAAATTCCTTATGAGGAAATGAAGCCAAGCTCAATACAACAATATTAAAAAGAAAAGAAGCAGAAAATAATTATTGAATCGAACATTTGTGTCATACTATTGCAAAATTGTAAATAAGGTTAGACATTCAACTTTCAAATTCCAAGGTAGAAAACAAGTTTATGGATGTGATGTACAGTTTCATGATAACAACACTCTAAAAATATATATGGCAAGGAGCAGCTTTTACCACAACAGTCACAAGACCGATATAAAAAAAAAAGAAAAAAAAGACTTTTGCAAATTGATTGTGTGCTGTAGATGGAATGAGATTATCAAATAAAATCACCAATGTTCTAATATAGGAAAAAGATTCTGATTGATAATAGTTTGTCAGAAAAAAAAAGAAGAGAAAGGGGCAAGTGATGTCACGCATCATTGTAAACTTCTATAATCTATATATATATATATATATAAAGCAAGGCCTTGAGTAGGTGATGTGGCATGCTTCTTTGACTTGAAATCTTATTTATCTTTTTTCTCCATTTTTTAGATTTTCCTATAAAAAACAGCCTTTAATTGCGGCTCTTTAGTAAATAAATAAAACCGAAAAAGCACCGTTTCAAAAACCAGCCGTTCCAAACCTCTTCACGTTTTCAATTCATCCAAACAATGAAGGTTTAATTGCAGGACAAAGAGACAAACCACCGTTTCAACAAAACCAGCCCTCCAATTCGCACCAAAGCAGAGAAAGACCAACATACAGGTACAGAGCTTCATCTTTGGTTAGTAGAATTTGATTTCATGTAGGTCTGTATTAAATTTCGTTTTTCTTTTGTCTAGGACCCTATATCAAACTTAATGTCTTTGCGTAGGGTTTGCCAGAGTAAGGAACAATGACTCAAAATATAGAGATTTTGGTGAAAGTTTTCGCCAGACTTTATTATGATTGAAAAGAGGAGTATATTTTAAGTAGCACAAAATCTTCTCTGTTTTTCTTAATTTTTCACAATTATTGAGGAAGATTTAAGTTTGGGATTGCTATAATATGATCTCCTCTGCTTTCCTACTGCTTTTTTGCTTTCGATCCTTCCTTTCATGCTTTTTTTTCATCGTCTATGTTTGCGATATTTTCCTTTATATTTTGCTTATACACAGTGTTTGTCCTGAGTGCGGGATATTTAGTAGGATAAAAGACAATAGTGGAAAAAATTTATAAAAAACCACAGTCGTCAATAAAAGCAAAAACCATGTAGAGATGGTCAACCTTTATCTTGAAGCTTTACTTAGTATGATCACCGCACAAAGAAACAAACATAATAGGAAAGAAAGAATGATGGTTGTTCTGGATTATCGGTCAAGAACTGTCTTCATCTTTCTCTTTCGTTCTCTACGAGAAAAATCTAAAATTATAAATTAAACGATTTGGAAGAAGGGTAGATCAAGATGTGTGGAAAAGAATCAGAAGAGTGTTTCAGGGCCAACAGGACAAGACACATAAAGTGAAACGAGGCATATGTTTTCTTGAGTAAATTTTCCATATGGTCACTCAACTTAGATGAATTTTCTTATTAAATTTACTCTTTATAAAACTAACGCAAAAGGAGTTGCACGTTTTATGCTTTTCTTTTCTGTTTCTTTTTATTTCATTTTGCACTTTAATTTGCTTGTATCATTGTATTTATATATCTTTGAAACGAATTTGTTTCAAAGAGTCTGAATCAACATAAATATGTCGGAAAGTGTTGCATTTTCAACTCTATAGTTATCTTTTGAGATATTGTTTTGGCCATCTTAGGACTGACATTATGCTGCTATTGTAACCTTTTTTGATGGTTTTAACTAAGTTTCTAGCATATTTAACTTCACATAAATTTATTTAATTATATATATCCTTATTGCATCACTCTTCATTTATAGATTAGATAATCATGGGTGCTTTTATCTTATAACGGAATGGATTTGCTTGTGATCTGCGCTTTTAGATATTGCGGAAGTACACTATTCCCTCGGAAATTTATCTTATTGCATATGATTTGTGCCTTTAGTTTCTGTATTGCAATTGCTTTATCTGTACTACAATTGTATTGGTGTTCCTTCAACCTTGAACCTAGATTATCGCGGTCTTTTTGCTACTAACTCTAATGTGTCCAACTCTAATTATTATTGTTCAATATTGTTGAAACACATATATTTGAATTTTAAAAAAAAGTATATGTCTGTATTCAGTATTCTTGAGGCAGGGACAAGGTGGAAGAAGCACCAAAGGTTTGATATGACAGTCAATGAGGAACTTTCTACATATGTAAAGGTTTTCTAAGTATAACCTTTTTTCTCCCTTTTCCCTATTTCATTTTTCACTCTAAGAAGACAAAAACAAGATTTGTTATTCTTCATCAGTGTTTTCTTTTGATTTCTCAAAGCTTTTTCAAAAGTATAGTACTGTATGTGTTTTTAATTTTTATTTTTCAAATTTGTTATTTACAATATTTCGTTTCTTTGATAGTATAATAAGACGAAGGAGTCGCTTTGCTTCATTTAGATAAAGCTAAAGGTATTACGTATATCTAAAGTTTCAGCTTTCCCTTCCGGGTGAGTAAAGATAAAATTTTAATTTATATACACATATGGACAATCGGGACATGGTAGGATTATATCTCACAGTGCTGCTTCTATGTAAATTTGGCCGAGAAAGGTCTTCCACTGACAGTTTAATATATTCTTTAGCTTGTTAGTGTAGTTTTACCGGTTATAATAGGTTGTTTATCCATTGTCATAATTTATCAGGTTGTTTATCCATGGTAATAGTTCATCGTAAAATCATGAACAAATATTTGGTTAGTAAAGATTGACTTTCTTTTATATGACATCAATCAATTATAACTTACCCATATGTGTGTTTTCACTATCGCGGACAAATTTACTAGTTTAAAATAAAGGAAGTCAAAAGACTAATATATAAATGTTATTACTGTTGAAAAATGTAAGAAAACGGATACGTAGTGAGTTAATTTGTGTAGTTACTGGAAGATTAAAAAGTCCATGCATTACTATTGTTTAGTGTCGTTAAAAGTTAATACATTTAATAGAAGATGAAAGATCAGACTCTAGGCGTTACTATTGGTTTAGTCACTAAACTTTTGTACAAAAGTTATACATTTAATAGAAAGATTTTTATTTGAAGGGCAAAATAGTCATTCAACTTTTAATGGATTTTCTGGTCTTTTAGCTTTCACTTTGGGTCTTTACACTTATAATATGGTATGATAACTAGTAAATGTCTTTAATAAATGCTACTAATTACTTTCTCTATCTCATTTTATATTGCACACTTTCCTTTTAGTCTCTCCCAAAAAATATAGTATTACTTTTATATATTTAAAAATATTTTAACTTTAAAATTCCTCTTTACCCTTAATATATGAGATGATTTACCGCTGCATAAATGTTTAAGCTTTATTTTAGACCATAAATTTTAAAAGTTTATTTTCTCTCTTAAAATTCGTGTCATTACTAGAAAATTGCATTTTTCCGACCGAAAATTTCCGACGGAACAGTGTTGTCCGAATTTTTTGACTGAAACAGTCAGAAAATTTAAAAAAAAAGTAGTTACATTTTTATTAAATAACTTCGACCATGTTTCCGACAATATCCGCCGCACAGCTTGGCGCAAAAGTCCGCGAACAAAATTTTTGATTGAATTCGCCTTTATTTAAAAGTCAAAATTTCACCGTTGACTGTCTTTGCGACCGAATCGGTCGCAAAATTTAAAATTTTAATTTGCGACTGATTCGGTCGGAAACTTTAAACTTATTAAAAATAAATATTAAAGTTCCGGCCAAAACGTCCGGAAAACTATTTTAAAAACCCTATGCTCGACCCCTTTCTTTCTTTCTTTCTTTCTTTCTTTCTCTCTTTCTCTCTTTCTCTTCTTTTCTCTCTCTTTTCTTTCTTCTTTAGCCACCCCAACCACCCCCATCCTTCTGTTAGTTCCTCCGGTACCTCTCTCCCTCTCTCTCTCTTTTTCTCTCCTCCCTCCGTCTATCATCTCTCTTATTTTTTTTTACTTAGTAATCTTTTCTTTCAATTTTTCAGTGAATTAGTCGTGCCCCCACCTTCTCCGACGCAGTTTGTAACAACCCAGCCGGTCGTTTTGAGTATTTTAGCCTCGATCTCCTATTTATTAACTCATATATGTTATATTATGGTTATGTTACTTGCCAAGGTATTTGGTTTTAGTTTCGGGTGAGTGAAATTGGACACATAGTCCGTAAGTTGGAGGTTTAAGTTGTAAGAGTTGACCGTAGTTTGACTATTATGTAGATGACTCCGGAATGAAGTTTTGACGATTCCAATAGCTCCGTATGGTGATTTTAGACTTAGGAGCATGTCCAGATGTTGATTTGGAGATCCGTAGGTCGTTTCGGCGTAAATTGGCGAAATTTGGAAAGTTCAAGGTTTGGAAGGTTGGAAAAATTGACCGGGAGTTGACTTTATTGATATCGAGGTCGAATTCTGATTCCGAAAGTTAGCATAGGTCTGTCATGTCATTTATGACTTGTGTGCAAAATTTGAAGTCAATCGGAATTATTTTGGTATGAATCGATATTAGTTTTGAAATTCGAAAGTTCGTAAGTTCATTAGGCTTGAATTGATGCGCGATTTGTGGTTCTAATGTTGTTTGATGTGATTTGACGCTTCGAGCGTGTTTGTATGATATTTTAGGACTTGTTGGTGCATTTGGTTGAGGTCCCGGAGGCCTCGGGTGTAATTCGGACCATGTTCGGCGTATTTCGGAACCTTGAGGATTGCTGAAGCTACTAGTTTTCTACAGGTCTAGTTTCCTTCAACACGTTAGCGAAGGTTTTTGCGCGTTCACGTAGAGTCTTCAGGGGTTGCTGGAATTTTACCCTTCGCGTTTGCGAAGGTGAGGACGCGATTGCGAGGCTTGATGATGGAAGGATTGTACTTTCTCACTCCTCGTTTAGAGAGAAGGAGGAGAATTCTTGCATTCCCTAAGAAACACGTTATTGCCGACTCCAACCTTGCATAAACAGTGAAGAAGAAGAAGCAGGAGAAGACTTTTCTCCTCGTGTAAACCTTCTCTTCTAAGTATTTAGTTCCTCGATAATTCTACACATCATTTTTCTTGTTGTTTTCAGTATTTGAAGACAAATAATAGGATTTCGGATTCTACTAATTTGACAGTGTATTTGATACTCATCAGCCAATTTGCCTCATCCATATATTTCCATTGTCCCTATATATCTGAATGATGCTCTATTCATGCATATTGGAGGAATATATTCCTTCCAATAGTTCAACCAAGCTTCTCGATCTATTCTTTTTCATTTCTTTCCTGATTTGGATAGAATGTCAACGGAATAAGATGTATAGTAGTCCAATCTATCCCTTCATTATCTCGATCGGCGCTCATCTCCCTTTGGTAGAGTAGAATATGAAATTAACGTGGGGGGACTTTTATTCACAAACGATATATATAAATTAAAGGAATCATAAAAATTATTGAAGAAAGACAGACAATTAACATGGAGAAGTTTTTTTTTTTTTTGGGTAATTAAACAATTTCATTAATCCTAAAACTGCAGCCACATATATAGTAAAGACAGCCTTTTGTCTAGCTTCAGTTTTATAAACCAATACTTTCCATGGTTACTTTGGATGGACACCCAACATCTGGAGATATATGTATCAATATCATGTTTATTGTTCCCCTGTCTAATATGCTCCCTTGCTTCAAAAACTTTTCTTACCATCTCATGTTTTGCCATAATTCTATAGTTTTAGTACATTACTCGCATTATATTTTGTTGGTTTAGTGGTTAATTATGCGATATTTGAGCTAAATTATGTAATTTTATTTGTAGGAGTATGGGAAGACAAAGTCGAGTGAAAGTTGTACGAAAAGAGGACGAATAGGTAGGATTTTAGTGGCCCAAGAATGCAAGAAAAGAGCACAAAAATACAAAGTACCCAAGCCTGGCTATAGGAAGGCATCGCCAGCTCTGTAGCCAGCTTGGTTTCGCTATAGGCCTCGCCTCCCGAGCTTTCAGGCGCGCTACAAGCCTGGCCTCGCGAGGTCAGGCGCCCGATGGCCAATTATTCGCGAACGTCCCCCCTCGTTCTCTCAAAAGTGAGTTTAAAGACTATTTATATGGGATAGGGTTAGCATGGGGTGAAATAATACAAGCCAACTTCAAAATAGCCTTTTTAGGATAGCTCGTTCACTCTCTCGTGCGCACGCGATAGTGAACGAACGAAGTTCTTCTCTTTTTCTTATCCTTCTAAGTCTCTCATGCACTTCCATGCCTTTTTGCCATAATCCGTTGTTTTTTCTCAAGTTTTTCCTCAGCTATCTCGTTCACTCTCTCGTATGCATGCGAGAGTAAACGAGCAAAGTCCTTCTTTTGCCTTTTGGTCCCGAATCAACTTCTTTTGCTCATTTTTCGTCCAACTTACTCCTACACATAAGAATGCACGTAATGAACATAATTCACTACAAAAACTCATGTAACCTACTCTAACCACACAAGTTATGAGATGAAAATACACCAAAAAATATGCATTTTTGGCTCTTAATAACTGTGCCTATTTAGTATGTACTGCTTGAAAAAGGGTACGCATTTAGGTAGTCATTGAACAACATCACTCCTAACATAGTTGAGAAATCAATACAGAGGGTTTAAAGGCGGGATTAGAGATAACGAAATATTGGTGCGATCGTAGTGAACGGTGAATTAATGCCGCCTAGCGTAGTTCAAAAGAATACATCTAGTAAATTATGGTAGTGGCTCAGAAAAGAACTACGACACTCAAATTACTCACGATTAGTAGAAAATACTTAGGCGAATTTATAGGAAATGTAGCGGGGGAGATTCTGACAATTGGGAAAATTACAACCCTAGAAATTTTCAATCTGTTTACAACTTTTGTTATAAATTTACATTATTTTAATTATTATAATTATCAAGTTTCTTCATACTTAATTAAGCATATATCTTGCTTGATTACTAGAAGTAAATACCTTTTATCTCCAGCTATATATATCTTGGAAAAGTAATACAGCAAACATTATTTCTTATGCTCCTGGTCCTCTCCTTTTTCAATCTTTTATTCTTTACGTATTGACAAGAGGGGTTGCTCTGATGGTAAGCAACCTCCACTTACAACCAAGAGATTGTGAGTTCGAGTCACCCCAAGAGCATGGTGGGGAGTTATTGGAGGGAAGGATGCCAATGTTTCTATTGGAAACAGCCTCTCTACCTCATGGTAGGGGTAAGGTCTGCGTACACACTACCCTCCCCAGACCCCACTAGTGAGATTATACTGGGTTGTTGTTGTTGTTGTTGTTATTCTTTACGTATTCCAAATTGCTTGGTATTCTTTAGAATATTTATGTCAAACATTTCTTGAATAAACGAAGCGGTAAAATGCCAACACCGTAAATAAATATATCGGATAAAAGAAAACTTTTGAAAGAAAAACACCCATTTCTAAAGAACACTTGTTCGCAATTGCGAGCATCGCAAATGCGAGATATAGGTCGCAATTGCGAACTATGTCCCTAGCCTGCTATAGTTGCTATTGGGACAAAAACATCATAAATGCAATCTCCCCTTCAACCTGTCTAAGCCCAGGGTTCAGTCGAAAATGCGACCAAGCCATCGCAAATGTGAATCATGGGATGTCCGCAATTGCGAACATTTCTTCGCAAATGCGAAGACTACCCTGCCTAGTTCCCATCGAAATTACGATCTCAACCTCGCAAAAATGGAGTTCACATATGCGAACAGGTCTTCACAATTACGAGACCTGCAACCCATTACAAGAACTGAAACACTCTAGCAGTCCTTACACTATCCAAAATCATCTGAAACACATCCCAAAAATCACCCGAGCCCTTTGGGCTCCAAACCAAACATGCATAGAAGTGTAATAACTTAATACAAACTCGCTCGCGTGACCAAAGAGCCAAAATAACATCTAAAACTACAAATTGAACATCAAAACGAATAAAATTTCAGAGGAAAACTTAAGAACATCTAGAATCACAATCAAGCATCTGATTCCTATCAAACCAACTTCGAATTGCATCAAATTTTGCAGACAAGTTTCAAATAGAAAAATGGACCTATACCAAGTCTCAAAACCAAAATCCAAACCCGTTAACCATAAAGTCAACCTACGGTCAAACCTAGGTTTCAAAATTTTCAAATTGCTAACTTTCGACAAAACAAATCAAATTAACCTAGGGACCTTCGAATTCAATTTCGGGCATATGCCCAAATCCAAAATCACAATACATATCTACCAGAATCATCAAAATACTAATCCGGGATCATTTACATAAAATATTGACCGTAGTAAACTCTAGCCTCATTTTTACTCAAAATTTCCATTTTCTTCAAAAGTTCACATAAAAGCTTTTCAAAAAGCAACATGGACCATGCACACAAACCAAGAAATACCAAACGAAGCTAATGGAGGTCTCAGAACTTGGAATAAAGGCTAGTACTCAAAACGGCCTACCAGATCGTCACAAATCAAGTTAGAACACAAATAATACCTAACTAAAAAAGAAAAAAAAAGAACATGGGTTGCCTCTCAAGAACTAAGATTTATCTTTGCTTTGATACAGACAATGGTTCAATCACGAGGCCACGGATACACTACAAAAGGAAGAGGTGAATCTTCTAAGGGTCGAGGTAGAGGTACCTTGCTCCTTGGCCAGCCCAAAACCATCAGAAAGAAAGCCACATCAGGCAGAGGGAGAGGTGCAGACCTATCCAAGTCTAGTTCCTATGTCCCGTCTAGGGAAGCTTCAGAGGCAACTCAACCTCTATTCAGGAGGAGCAGACGGCCACACATTCTAGGCCACAAGGATGATTCCAACTCATGGATGAGGCCTCTTCATTTCACAACACTTTCGAGGGGTCAGAAAGTGCTAGCTAGACCTTTGAGTCAACAACTACCCCAGACACAGAGGCACATACTATACAGGATATCCCCGATGATGGTACATGGAGATATGGTACATCCACGGGTGTGGAGAGATTGAATAAAAAGGATATATGGGAGGATAGGTTCGTCAGCTTGGCTGCCTTCACTGATTTCCGTATATGGTGGCCGGTGAGATCCTTAACACTTGAGCGGCATTTTCTATTGAAGGATTTGGATAAATACAACCCGGCGGTGTTGATGAATTTTAGAGCATGAAAGGGTTGGATGTGGTTTACTGAGAGAGTTGAGAATGCCAAGGAGTACCTCGTACGAGAGTTCTACGCAAATGTCTCTCATATCAAGAAGGGGACGAAGGTGACTAAAGTACACAATTTGATCAGCACACACTAAACGCGTACTTGGGGTTTGAGGACTTGGAGCCGAAGGAGTATCTAGATAAATGTGCAATGAAAGAAGAAGTGCGACCTTGGATGGCAGATATCTTAGCACCACCAGGGCCACCACCATCATGGATCACTGTTGAGGTTCCCATTCAGCGGAACACATTGAGCTTTGAGGCAAAGGGATGACAGACCTTTGTTTGCAGCAGACTTCATCCATGCCAGAATGAGACCTATCTACCTCTTCCTCGAGTTGTTCTTGTTGCTTCTATCATGGACGGGTACCTAATTAATGTGGGTGCTGTGATGTTGGTCAACATTTCATTAGTAGCACACCTAGTTCAGATCTACCCCACATGGACATATAGATGAACTCTAATAACAGATGGCCTAAAAAGAAACTAAAATTTTAAAAATTAAACTAACACAAAAATGTAACATGAAATGAAGCATACCAGATAGAGTGAGTGCACTAGGTGTGGTCGAGAATGCCCTCCTACTGTGGCACACAGAAATGGGCGGTCCGCACAAATAAAGTGCGGTCCGCGGATCTTTGAACACTTAGCCATTTTTTTTAGTTCACCCTTCTTGCAAGTCACACTCAACTCTGTAGCTATGTCTTCGAATTTATGTCTTTACTTATTATTAGCTCATACTTGTTATCTGCCTCTAATTGTCATATGATATACTTGCTAGATGTCTTAACCTGCTACATGCCTTCACTCACCACATGATACTGTATGTCTTTACTTACTATATTTTTTTACTTACCATATGCCTTCACTTATTAAATGCCTTTATGTAACGACCTAGCTGGTTCTTTTGAGAATATTAGTCCCGATACCTTATTTATTGCTCCCTCTATTTCATTTTGTGGTTATGTGACTTGCCTCGGCGCTTGGTATCTGGTTCGGGAGAGTTTCAGAGTGAAATAGGACACATAGTCCCTAAATTGGAAGTTTAAATCGTAGGAGTTGACCGTAGTTTGACTTGTATGAATGCGACTTTGAAATAGAGTTTTTCCAATAGCTCCGTGGGGTAATTTTGGTCTTAGGAGCATGTTCGGATATCGATTTGGAGGTTCATAAGTCATTTCGGCGTTAATTGGCAAAAGTTGAAAAGTTGAAAGATTTTGGAAAGTTTGACCAGGAGTGGACTTTTTATAACAGGGTCGGATTCCGATTCTGAAAGTTGAAGTAGGTCTGTAATGTCATTTATGACTCGTGTGTAAAATTTGAGGTTAATCGGACTTGATTTGATAGGGTTCAGCATCGAATGTAGAAGTTAAAAGTTTATAAGTTCATTAGGCTTGAATTGTGGTGCGATTTATGATTTTAGAATTGTTCGCTTCGAGCATGTTCATATGATATTTTAGGAATTGTTTGTATGTTTTATTGTGGTCCCGGGGTCCTCAAGTGTAATTCAGACCATGTTCGACGCATTTCTGAACATTTAGGATTGCTGAATCTGGTGCTTCTGGTTTCCTTCTATACGATCGTGTGGTTTGAACCGCGATTGGGGAAAAAAGTGCAAAAGTTCTTAGACCAAGTTTTTGGGTTTTGAAAGGCTAAATGAGGCCGCATTTGGTTAATTCTTGTATTGTTGGGATAGATATCGAATGGGTTTTTGAATTTTATAATTTTAGCCGAGTTCTGAGACGTGGGCCCGAGTCGAATTTTTGGAACGATTTTTCAATTCTTAGCTAAGATCATTATTTCATTATTTAAATTAGTTTCCTATAGTTATATTTATAGTATGAAATTATTTTGGCTAGATTTGAGCTGTTCGGAGTTAGAAAATCGAGGGAAAGGCTATCTAATTGATTGGCTGAGCGTGGTTTGAGGTAAGTGACTTATCTAACCTTGTGTGGGAAAAATTCCCCGTAGAATTTGGTACTGTGGCGATAAATTGTGATATGTGAATACCGTGTACGCAAGGTGACGAGTGCACACACGGGCTAAATGTTGAAATTTCTGTTTTTGCTACGTAGTTTCCTTTTCATGCCTTAATTGAGTTATTTTAGCACGTTATAGTCGTCATGTTTAGCCTAGTTTCACATGTTTACTTGTCTTATCTCCTATTTGAAACTTGTATCACATGTTTAGTTGAATTACTTTCTTTTCTTGATTTTTGTATCCATTACTTAACAGTGAAAATTCTTTACTTGAAATTGCTATCCTTGAAATATCTTGTTGTTGAGTTTGGTGTTGAATTGCAAGGTTGTGGTTCCCTTGAGGCAAGGTGTAAGTCTTGAAATATCATTTATTTAGTTGATGTGTTTTAATGAGGAAAGACTGTGATTTGTTTTTATGATTTGGGACTACGAGGCAGTACCTCGGAAGTGCCCCTGTTGATATTCTTTATTTGCTGTATTGTTTGGTTCTTATTTCCTTGGCATGTAAAATTCTTCTTTTCCTTTCGTGTTGCATTAGATTTCCTTGATTTTGTGTTGTTATTTCCTGTAAATTCTTTATTGTTTACTTCCATGTCATTTTCATTATATCATTATATCTTCTGTCTTGTTTCTTATTATCTCCAATATGGCCTTGACCTGACCTCGTCACTACTCTACCGAGGTTAGTCTTGGCACTTACTGGGTACCTTTGTGGTGTACTCACACTACGCTTCTGCACATGTTTTGTGCAGATCCAAGTACATCATATCAGCCTGGGTATTAGTACACTGTGTTGCTGCTTTGGAGACTTCAAGGTATACCTGCCCGCGTTTGCAGGTCTCAGAGTCCCCTTCTACCATGCTTTCCTTATTTTTTTTTATGTTTTTTTATAGACAGTGATGTATAGGATTGTTCAGCATTATATCTAGAGCTTGTGTCTTATATCTCACCGGGTCTTTGGGAAATTGTACGTATTGAGCTTATAGTCTATTGGTGAAATTGTTGAAGTTTTGAAATTTTAAGTTTTTAATTAATGTTTTCGCATATTGTTAGGATTACCTAGTCTTAGAGACTAGGTGCCGTCACGACATCCTACGGAGGGGATTTGGGGTCGTGACACTTTACTTGCTACATGATTTCATATATTGAATACCTTCATTTTATCCATGTTATTAACTGACAAACATCTTTATTCGTTTCATGTTTTACTCTTCTTTGCTTAACCGGATTGGGTGACTTTTAGATTGCTTGTGTGTTATGCCTTTTGAAAGCTTTGTCATTATTTACGCTAGACTAGTTTTTGATATTGGACTGCTCACCTTACCCTGTTTGAATTGTATTACCTAGTTGAATAGCGTATGTTTGTTTTCTAAGTGTTACGTTGTGAACTTTTCCCGAGTTTGGTTGTTGCGGTTTCATATGCAATTACTTTATATTAAGGTTCAGTTGCATGCCGCAACAGTATTTTTGATATTGGGATCGGGTTGCACGCCGCAATATTGTTTATTGATATTGGGATCAGATTGTATGTCGCAACAGTGTTTATTGATATTGGGATCGGGTTGCACGCCGCAACATTATCTATTGATGTTGGGATCGGGTTGCTCGCCGCAACCACATTTATTGATATTGGGATCGGGTTGCGCACCTCAACGGTAATTGTTAGTGATGTTTGGTTATGATCTTTGCGTGTACTTCATGATTATTGTTTCCTCCTTAGAAATGGTTATGAGATTATGTATTGTTTTCCACATCTGTTAACTTGCTCCATAGCTCTCCAGTTGATGCTCTTACCATTATTCGACATACCTCTTGCTTTGTCTATCCTTCTTATTATCTACAAAAGTACATAGTATTTGAGTGTCTTTAACTTAAAAACCTCGTCACTACTTCACCGAGGTTAGTCAATACACTTACTGAGTGCATGGATTCAGTTGTACTCATACTACACTTCTGCACTATGACCGGAATATAGGTACATCTCTAATGCCAGCTCCCACCATGTACAACAGCATCAACCTCCAAAATCTTCACGCAAGGTACAAAAGTATAGTATGAGTACAACCGACCCCATTTACTCAATAAGTAACAAACCTAACCTTAGGTTGAAAGTAGTGACGGGCTGGAAAAAGGGTCAGAGTCCAACTCCAATAACTAATAACATCTCATAACAATATAACTTAAAGCATCATAAGTAATAACTCAATAATAAAATGCTCAACTCGTATAAAATTTCCGAGAAAATAAACATTTTCTTTTCAATATAACAGTAAAACTCAAATCTTTTGCCGAAAGTCACCGAAAATATGAGTAAGTCTGAAACCTGTGATTTTTCTCAAACACTTTAACGAAAGATAAGAAATCTTATTATCAAATGGCATGAGGAAAAATACTTCTCTATGTCTATATATAAAGTATGCATGTCTAATGCAATGCAGCACAATGATGAACTCATATACTCATACTCTTAGAGTACTCAATCTCACTATCTCGCATTTCCACTCATCACGCTCAATATTCCATACACTCAGTCACTCGGCACTGGACAGGTTAGATCTAGCCCAAATATAAATGACAACTTGTACACGGTCACTCAGTATTGTATATGGCCAATCTAGCCCAGGGAAGATCCATCCCAAATATATATACATAATAACTAACATTTAGTCACTCAGTACTGTATAGGGCCAATCCATCCCAGAGAACTTCATCCCAAATATAAATAAATAAATAAATAAATAAGGCAACTCCATGCCCTGGGAAGTCCATCCGCAACATAAATAAATAAATAAATAAAGCAATGCCATGCCCTGGAAGTCCATACCAAACATAAATAAATAGATAAATGTAACGATCTGGTAGGTCATTTTTAGAGTAATAGCCCCGGTCCCCTATTTACTGCTTCTCCCATATCTATTTCTGCTATTGTGACTTGCCGGGAGGTTTCGTTTTGGTTTTTTGGAGTGATTTGGGACACTTAGTCTCTAAACAAAAGCTTAAGTCTTAAGATTTTGATCGTAGTCGGAACTGTATGAAGACGACTCCGAAATAGAATTTCGATGGTTCCGTTAGCTCCGTTGGGTCATTTTGGACTTAGGAGCATGTCTGGATTGTGTTTTGGAGGTCCGTATCTTATCTAGGCTTGAAATGGCGAAGGTAAAATTTTGGGAGATTTGGACCGGTAGTTAAAATTTTTATATCGGAGTCGGATTCTGATTTCAGAAGTTGGATTAGGTTCGTAATGTCGAATAAGACTTGTGTACAAAATTTGGGGTCAATCGGGTGTGGTTTGATTGGTTTCGGCATCGGTTGTCAAATTTGGAAGTTTCAAATTCTTTAAGTTTGAATTGGAGGATGATTTGTGATTTTAGCGTTGTTTGATGCGGTTTGAGGGCTCGACTAAGTTCGTATAGTGTTTTAGGATTGGTTGGTATATTTGGTCGAGGTCCCGGGGGCCTCGGGTGTGTTTCGGGTGCTTAACGGATTGAGTTTGGGACTTATGCAATTGCTGGAGCTGCTGCACCTGGTGTAATCGCACCTGCGCACTTTGAGCCGTAGGTGTGACGCCGCAGAAGCGGCCATAGAGCCGCAAAAGCGGTTTTGACCTTGTCCAGCTGGGACCGCATGTGCGGCCATAGATCCGCAGAAGCGGACACGCAGAAGCAGAAGAGAAGCACAGATGGGGGCTCGCAGAAGTAGCCCTTGTTCGCATATGCGGACTCAGTCCCCCTTAAGTGGTTTTCTCACATGCAATGGAATTTCCGCAGGTGCGGTTGAAGGCTCGCAGCTGCGAGATGTCTAGACAGAACACTTAAATGTAAGTGTTCGCGATTTTTTATCATTTTCAACATTTTGAGCTCGGGTTTGGCGATTTCTTGAGAGCATTTTTCAGGGGTCTCTTGAGGTAAGTCCCTTGTGCTTATTTTTGATCAATAATCTTGCTTCCCCATGCATTTTCCCACCTAGTTAGTGTGTATTTAAGGTGAAAATTTGGAATTTGAGGCTACGGATTTGGAAGTTTGATTTGTGGATTTGGAGGACCATTTGGTGTCGGATTTTAGTAAATTTGATATGGTTAGACTCATGAGCGAACGTGCTTTTGTATTTTATGACTTTTACTCGATTTCGAGAAGTGGGCCCCACAGGCGATTTTTGAGTTAATTTCGGAATTTTCGTTAAAGTATTGATTTAGTTAATCAGATGAGTCTATTATTATTGTATTTATGATATGTAATTGTGTTTGGTAGATTTAGGCCATTCAGAGTCGGATAATCGAGGAAAGGGCATTCTTACGGATTGATTGAGCTTGACTCGAGGTAAGTGGCTTGCCTAACTTTGTGTGGGGGAAATCTCCTTAAGATTTGGAACTATTGTGATATGTGAGCGCCGTGTACGTGAGGTGACGAGTACGTACACGTACTAGTTGTGGAAAAATCCGATTTTCTTACTGAACAGCAACCTGTTTTCCTTTTATTTTGAGTTATACTATTTTTATGAGTATTAATCTATTTTCATTCTTAATTGAATTATTCTCATTTGCGTAGCTATCCTGTTTAGTCTAATACAGCATGTCTACGTATCTTAATTGCCTATGTGAACTCTGTGCAGCATGCTTAGTGAATTTCCTGCTTCTTCCTTGACTGGTACTTAGTCTAAATCGTAAGATTTCGTGATGTAGTTGCATTTCTATTGTTTGCGCTGCATATTTACTTTGGGACTACGGAACGATATTCCGGGAGATCCCCCTCTACTGTATATTTACTTTGGGACTACGGAACGGTATTCCGGGAAATCCCTTTGTCTTGCATATTTACTTTGGGACTACAGAACGGTATTCCGGGAGATCCTCCTGCACATTTACGTTTGGGACTACGAAACGGTATCTCGGGAGATCTCTTGTTGTGTTTCTGTGTACTATGTTGTTACCTTCTATGATTTTATTGTTGTTAAATTTCAGCCTTTATTTTATTGCGGTATTACACACTATATTATTTTATTATGTATTTATCAGTAGGGCCCTGACCTGATCTCGTCACTACTCGACCGAGGTTAAACTTGGTACTTACTGGGTGCCGATTTTAGTGTACTCATTCCAGAATGATGCTCTATTCATGCATATTGGAGGAATATATTCCTTCCAATAGTTCAACCAAGCTTCTCGATCTATTCTTTTTCATTTCTTTCCTGATTTGGATAGAATGTCAACGGAATAAGATGTATAGTAGTCCAATCTATCCCTTCATTATCTCGATCGGCGCTCATCTCCCTTTGGTAGAGTAGAATATGAAATTAACGTGGGGGGACTTTTATTCACAAACGATATATATAAATTAAAGGAATCATAAAAATCATTGAAGAAAGACAGACAATTAACATGGAGAATTTTCTTTATTTTGGTAATTAAACAATTTCATTAATCCTAAAACTGCAGCCACGTATATAGTAAAGATAGCCTTTCGTCTAGCTTCAGTTTTACAAACCAATACTTTCCATGGTTACTTTGGATGGACACCCAACATCTGGAGATATATGTATCAATATCATGTTTATTGTTCCCCTGTCTAATATGCTCCCTTGCTTCAAAAACGCTTCTTACCATCTCATGTTTTGCCATAATTCTATATTTTTAGTACATTACTCGCATTATATTTTATAGATTTAGTAGTTAATTTTGCGATATTTGAGCTAAATTATGTAATTTTATTTGTAGGAGCATGAGAAGACAAAGTCGAGTGAAAATTGCACGAAAAGAGGACGAATAGGTAGGATTTTAGTGGCCCAAGAATGCAAGAAAAAAGCACAAAAACACAAAGTACCCAAGCCTGGCTATAGGAAGGCATTGCCAGCTCTGTAGCCAGCTTGGTTTCGCTATAGGCCTCGCCTCCCGAGCTTCCAGGCGCGCTACAAGCCTGGCCTCGTGAGCTTAGGCGCCCGGTGGCCAATTATTCGCGAACGTCCCCCCTCGTTCTCTCAAAAGTGAGTTTAAAGACTATTTATATGGGATAAGGTTATTATGGGGTGAAATAATACAAGCCCACTACAAAATAGCCATTTTATGATAGCTCGTTCACTCTCTCGTGCGCACGCGAGACTGAACGAGCGAAGTTCTTCTCTTTTTCTTTTCCTTCTTAGTCTCTCGTGCACTTCCATGCCTTTTTGCCATAATCCATCCGCTGTTTTTTCTCAAGTTTTTCTTTAGCTAGCTCGTTCACTCTCTCGTGTGCACGCGAGAGTGAACGAGCAAAGTCCTTCTTTTGTCTTTTGGTCCCGAATCAACTTCTTTTGCTCATTTTTCGTCCAACTTGCTCCTACACATAAGAATGCACGTAATGAGCATAATTCCCGTATATTCTTTATTGTTCACTTATCTGTCATTTTCATTATATCATTATATCTTCTATCTTGTTTCTTATTATCTCCAGTATGGCCTTGACCTAACCTCGTCACTATTCTACCGAGGTTAGGCTTGGCACTTACTGGGTATCATTGTGGTGTACTCATACTATACTTCTGCACATGTTTTGTGCAGATCCAGGTGCATCATATCAGCCTGGGTATTAGTGCATTGTGTTGCTACTTTGGAGACTTCAAGGTACACCTGACCGCGTCCGCAGGCCTCAGAGTCCCCTTCTACCCTGTTTTCCTTATTTCTTTATGTTTTTTATAGATAGTGATTTATATGATTGTTCAGTATTGTATCTAGAGCTTGTATCTTATATCTCACCGGGTTTTGGAAAATTGTACGTATTGAGCTTATGGTCTATTGGTGAAATTGTTAAAGTTTTGAAATTTTAAGTTTTTAATTGATGTTTCCGCATATTGTTAGGCTTACCTAGTCTTAGAGATTATGTGCCGTCACGACATCTTACGGAGGGGATTTGGAGTCGTGACACTTTACTTGCTACATGCTTCTACTTGCTACATGATTTCATATATTGAATACCTTCATTTGATCCATGTTCTTACTTGACAAACATCTTTATTCGTTTCATGTTCTACTCTTCTTTGCTTAACCGGATTGGGTGACTTTTAGATTGGTTGTGTGTTATGCCTTTTGGAAGCTTTGTCATTATATACGGTAGACTAGTTTTTGATATTGGACTGCTCATCTTACCCTGTTTGAATTGTATTACCTAGTTGAATAGCGCGTGCTTGTTTTCTTAGTGTTACATTGTGAACTTTTACCCAGTTTGGTTGTTGTGGTTTCATATAAAATTACTTTATATTAAGATTTAGTTGCACGCCGTAATAATATTTTTGATATTGGGATGGGGTTGCACGCCGCAACAGTGTTTATTGATATTGGGATCAGATTGTATGTCGCAATAGTGTTTATTGATATTGGGATCGGGTTGCACGTCGCAACAATGTCTATTGATATTGGGATCGGGTTTCCCACCGCAACCATATTTATTGATATTGGAATCGGGTTTCGCACTGCAACGGTAATTGTTAGTGATGTTTGGTTATGATCCTTACATGTACTTCATGATTATTGTTTCCTCCGTAGAAATGGTTATGAGATTATGTCTTGTTTCCCATGTCTGTTAACTTTCTCCATAGCTCTCCAGTTGATGCTCTTACCATTATTCGACATACCTCTTGCCTTGTATATCCTGCTTATTATCTGCAAAAGTACATAGTAAGTGAGTGTCTTTAATTTAAAAACCTCGTCACTACTTCACCGAGGTTAGTCAATACACTTACTAAGTTTATGAATTCGGTTGTACTCATACTACACTTCTGCAGTATGACCGGAATGCAGGCACATCTCCAATGCCAGCTCCCTCCATGTACAACAACATCAACGTCCAAAATCTGCATGCAAGATGCAGGAGTGTAATATGAGTACAATCGACCCCATGTACTCAATAAGTAACAAACCTAATCTTAGGTTGAAAGTAGTGACGCGCTGGGACAAGGGTCAAAGTCCAACTCCAATAACTAGTAACATCTCATAACAATACAACTTAAAGCAGCACAAGTAATAACTCAATAATAAAATGCTCTACTCGTATAAAATTTCCGAAAAAATAAACATTTTCTTTTCAATATAACAATAAAACTCAAATCTTTTGCCGAAAGTCACCGAAAATATGAGTAAGTATGAAACTTGTGATTTTTCTCAAAAACTTTTACGACAGATAAGAAATGTCATTATCAAATGGCATAAGGAAAAATACATCTCTATGCCTACATATAAAGTATGCATGTCTAATTCAATGCAGCACAGTGATGAACTCATGTACTCACACTCTTAGAGTACTCAATCTCACTGTCTCGCATTTCCACTAATCACGCTCAATATTCCGTACACTCAGTCACTCGGCACTGGACAGGTTAGATCCAGCCCAAATATAAATGGCAACTTGTACATGGTCACTCAGTATTGTATATGGCCAATCCAGCTCAGGGAAGATCCATCCCAAATATATATACATAATAACTGACATTCGGTCACTCAATACTGTATAGGGCCAATCAAGCCTAGGGAACTCCATCCCAAATATAAATAAATAAATAAGGCAACTACATGCCCTGAGAAGTCCATCCCAAACATAAGTAAATAAATAAATAAGGCAACTTCATGCCCTGGGAGGTCCATCCCAAACATAAATAAATAGATAAGGCAACTCCATGCCCTGGGAAGTCCATCCTAAACATAAATAAATAAGGCAACCCCATGCCCTAGAAAATCGATCCTAAATATAATGTCATCTGCGCTCACTGTGGGGGGTGCAGACTCCGGAGGGGCTCCTTCAGTCCAAGCGCTATAATAAGCCAATCTGGCCTGCTGCGGCGCGCAGCCCGATCACATAATAATAAAGCCTATAAGGCCTACTGCAGCATGCAGCCCGATCCATATAATAATAAAGTATATAAAGCCAATATGGCCTGTTACGGCGTCCAGACCGATCCCATAATTATCCTCACGATCAGTCCCTCGCCTCACTTAGTGATCAATCTCTCTAGTCTCTCGGGCTCACAATGTCATGAAACTAGCCTAAAAATGATGATATGATATATCAATAAATAACAACAGAGACTGAGATATGATATCAATAAATAACAACAGAGATTGAGAAATAATTCAACAGCAACATGCCCTCTGTGGGTCTCAATAATATAGGCATATAGCCTCAGCATGATTTTTAACATGATTCTCAGCTCGATTTCCTTAACACATGAAAGTACATGGACAATGCCAAGATTATTTGACTACACAATTCCACGAAATCAATTACATCACAGTTTCTACAGTGCACACCCACATGCCTGTTACCTAGCATGTGCATCACCCCCAAACAAATCATATAACACGTATTTTTGAGGTTTATACCCTCAAATCCAAGTTTAGAAATTTTACTTACCTCGAACAAGCCGAATCCAATGCCGAGCAAGCTAAACAATTTCTCCGAAAATTTCATTCCGCACGTATCCACCTCTGAACGCCTTCTTATCTTCTCAATTCAAAGCCAATGATCCGAAATTGAAATTCACCCCTTAATGACACTACAACTATGCACTACACTAAGCAACTTCAATCTACAATATCAACATCCAATAGAACCAACATTAGTAACCAATTCCATAGTTTAAGCCATTTAGACACTTTATCAAACACCTAGTAGGCATAAATCTATACATCTCTTAACCATAGAATTAGTTCATTCAACTACCACCATTTACCAACAATTTATCCCACAATTATTCTTTAACAATTTATACTCCCAATATCACATGTGTGACCAACCATTCACACCCAACCAAAATAATTCCATCAAATAATCACTTTTCAATCACTACAATGGTTATGCATTTAAATTGGGAACTTATGGCTTCCAATCACCATCCCATGAGTTCCAATACTTAATTCATACTCATATTCCCATAATAAATCCATACATGTAAGTCTAAGGGTGTAGGATTACCTTCTAGAAGAAATCTTGCCAAAACCCTCTTTTGAGTTCTTGAAGACATTTCTTGAAGATCTAAGAATTTCATGGTGGATTGAGTTAGTTTTAGGGTGGAATTGATGGAATGAAACACAAAATTAGTAGGGATTACTTACCTTGAAGATGTGAGGAGTTGGAGGTCTTGAGAGAGTGGAGGAAAACCCCAAAATTCGGCCAAGAGAAATGGGGAAAATGAACCCCAGAAGTGAGTAATTAACATTTCAAGCGCCACAGGTGGCATGGGGCACTACCTGTGGCCCTGTTTCCAGAACCTCAAAAATTCCAACGCCAGGGCTAGCGCCCCATGCTACCCTGGGCGCTGGTGACGGGATTTTTTTCTATTTTGCACGAGTCAAGGTTATTTCGGTAACCACCACTTTCACACAAGATTTATTCAAGAATTTCCCCGAGGTACCAAACCTAAAAATCACGAATCACATATCGATTCAAGCCTAAGAAACTTATGAACTTCCGAATTCCAAATTCTACATTCGATGCCGAAATCTATTAAATCAACTCCGATTGACCTCAAATTTTGTATAAAAATCATAAATGACATAACAGACCTATCATAATTTATAGGACTGGATTCAGACCAGGATATCAATAAAGTCAATTCCCGGTCAAACTTCCAAACCTTCAATTTTCGACTTTCGCCATTTCAAGCCAAAATCAACTACGGACTTCCAAATAAATATTCGGACACACTCCTAAGTCCAAAATCACTATACAGAGCTATTGGAAGCATCAAAACTCTATTTTGGAGTTGTTTTAATAAAAGTCAAACTCCGATCAACCCTTTTTATTAAAGCTTCCAAGATGAAATTTATTCTTTCGAACTAATCCTGAAACACCTGAAACATCAAAACCGACGATTCACACAAGTCATAATACATCATATGAAGCTATTCAATAATTCAAATACTTGAAAGGAGCATAAATATTCAAAACGACAAGTCAGGTCGTTATACAAATGTCTAGTAGAGTCTTCCAGATCGGTATGATGACGTCCATACCTATCTTCGAGAGGCTACAGGGCATTTAGGAAACTTCTCTTCTTTATTTTCTTATCGTGCGACCTTCTTTCATCTTGAAACCTACCTCTTTCATTCTTTATATTCGTTTGTATGTGATGTTAAGCACTAAGTATCATTGTGCACTAGCAGCTTGTGATGTTGCAGATAGGCTGTGAAGGGTTGTGGATGCTTGATTACTATCACGATGTGTTATTGTAATGAGTACTTTAGCCTCGTTCCCTTATTTATTGCCTCCTCTATGTTCAATTATGGTTATGTGACTTGCCGTGATAGTTGGTTTAGTATGAGTCGGCATTAGTTTTAGAAGTTGAATGTTCATTGATTCAATAGGCTTAAAATGGGGTGTGATTTGTAGATTTGATGTTCTTTAATGTGATTTTAGGCTTCGAGTAGGTTCGTAATGTGTTTTGGGACTTGATGGTATGTCCGGACGGGGTCCTAGAGGCCCTGGGTGTACTTCGTGTTGAGTTCGGACTCATTGGCGACTTGATGGATTTTGGAGGCCTGTTGAGTTTTGTTGAAATCGCACCTGCACACTTTGGGCCGCAGGCGCGGCACCGCAGAAGTGGCCTCTAAGCCGCAGAAGCAAGAATTGGCCTGATGCATAGGTTCCGCAGGTGCGGTGAATTCTCCGCAGGAGCGAAGGTAGGACCGTAGAAGCGGCACCGCAGGTGCATTTGGTCAGATGCTTAAGTAGAATATGCAGTTGCAGAAATTTAACCGCTTAAGCGACCAAGTCTCTGCAGAAGCGGAAATCGCTCGGCAGAAATAGAGAAATCGAGAAATTTTGTTTCATTATCCATATTTTGCGTTAGATAGCTTGGTTTTGGGCGATTTTGGAGGGGATTTTCAAGGATTGGACCGGGGTAAGTGTTTTTGACTCGGATTTGCGTATTATTCATGATTCCATCCTTATTTTTATCGTTTAATTAGTGTTTTGAGTAGGAGAAATTGGGAATTTTTGTAAGACTTCCTAAATTATAAATTGAGTGTTTGAGGTTCAATTTGAGGTCGGAATTGGATAATTTTATTATGGTTGGAATCCTATAGGAATGGGTGTTCGAATTTGGTAAGTGTGGTCGGGTTTCAAGGTGCCTGCCCGTGGTTGACTATTTGAGTTGATATTTTGATTTTCTTTAAAGATTGCAACTTTATTATCCAGAATCATTTCCTATTATTTGTATTTATGGTATTAAGTTATTTTGGCTAGATTCTAGCAGTCCGGAGTTGGATCGCGGGAAAGGCTTACTGGTGGGTTGATTTAGCTCGTTTGAGGTAAGTATCTTGCCTAACTTTGTGTGGAGAAACTACCCCTTAGGAATTGGGTTAATTGTGCTATTTGTGTTATGTGAAAGACGTGTACATGAGGTGACGAGTGTGTACATGGGTTATATATTGTATTTGACTGGTTTAGGTTATTTAGACTCTTTCCATGCCTTAATTGAATTGTCATAACATGTTATATCTTTCATTGTTAGTCTACTTTTATATGTGTTAATCTACTCCTACATGCCTTATTAGCCGTTGCTAGCACTTGTTCTACCTCTTAATTGTTATATTGATCTCATATGTCTTAGTTGAAGTTGTTACTTTGCTTATTGTCTTGTTACCTCTTTATTGTTGAATTACTCTTACTTGAAGTTATTATTTCGTAGAATATCCTCTTGTTAAGTTTGTAACATTCCATAAATGCATATTAGGTATGGATGCATTAAATGAGTATTAATGTGACCTTTTAGGCATGTGAAGTCCTATCGGGATGAGTATGGGTGGAAACAGTTGTTTAGGAATCAAGACCGTGAGTGAGGTGCATAAAATTCGATTGAATCAACTAAGTTTATAGGAGGTCCGTCTTACAGCCCTAGGCAGTGCAAGGCCATGAAAATTCACAGCCTTACTTAGTGCAAGGCGATGACAACTCACGGCCATAGACAGTGCAAGGAACTGTCAAGGGCATTAACCTCAGCGCCCCTGACAGTGCAAGGAAATGTCCAGGTCATTAACCTTTGCGCCCCTAACAATGCAAGGCACTGTAGTTTTGGTGCCTCTAATGGCGCCTTGCACAGTTATTTTGGCACCCCTGATGATGCCCCGCGCCGATGATGTTTATCCTAGCTACTTTTATTTCCTCAATTTTTAGGACGCGTACACTTATTTAAACCCTACCTCGTCTCCTACAACCCCAAACACGTACATTTTCTCTAGAAAGGGGAGCTCTCAAGAACCCAACTTTTCCAAGGTCCCTCCATCATCGAAGGTAAGTTCTAATGATGATTATAAGTTAATTTTAATTCTCCAACACCTTATTAACATGGGTAAATCCTTCAAATCATTAGATATTCGATCGAGACATCATTGTTGAGAAACGAAACCCCATAACTCGAATTCAAGAGGATTGAATGTCAAAAAGTAATGTTTCTACTTCCTAATCATTTATAGTAGTGAATTGAAGAGTTTTTGGGAGAATAGTAGATGGGTTTGATAAAGGGAATCAAATGAACTATGTTAGGGTTTTGTGTTGTTGACATAAGATTGTTATAATCATTTGCGTGATGAGAAATGGTGTTAGTTACATCTATTTGGGATTGTAGAATCACCTAGAAGCAGTAGAATAAGAATTGGGTGAAGAAAACACCATTAACGAGGGCTATGAGGCTTTTTGCCCAAAAGGTGTTTGATAAAATTCCCAAGTTACTAAAACATGAGCATTAGTACTAATATTGGTTCCTCTTGATATATATATATATATATATATATATATATATATATATATATATATATATATATATTGACGTAGATTATCATTGAAAGAGGCAACGAACATTGTGATACGCTTAAAAAGGCCTAGAGTCAAGCTATTTAAGGCTAACTCTCTATGGTTAAGCTTAGTTCCTTGAATAGTTGCAGAGTATCTATTCTCTAGCTTCGTAATTCGTTCATGACTTTCATTCTGAACATTGTGAGCTCAGTGCGTAATCCATATAGACATGTGTTTGATGCCCATGAGGCTCAGTCTAGATTACTCAGCATGTCATAAATAGTTGAAGTTTCAGTTTTTATAATCAGTTCATGAATACATGTCTCAGTCTAGTCATATTAAGCATTTCAGTATCATATAGCTTAGTATGATTCAGTATTTCAGCATCACATATTGCTGTATGATTCTCAGTTCCTGATTTTAAGTCCCAGAATGTTGAACACCTATATTTGGGCCTGAGGATGCAGTTTATGCTTTATGCATCTTTGGGCCTGAGGCCGCAGTTTATGCTTTATGCATCTTTGGGAATGAGGCCGCACTTATGTATACGTATACTTAGACCCGAGGCCGTAACTTGTGCACATATATATTGGGCCTGAGGCCGCAGTTTATTATTCAGATAAACATGTGGTTCATCACTCAGAATAGGCAGTATTCAAACCCTTACTTCCTTTGTTCAGTTTAGTTATCAGTTATCATTTTAGTTTCAGTTTCGGCCGTTATCTTTTCAGTTTCAGTTTCGGCAATTATCATTTCAGTTATCAGTTATTAGTTATCATTTCTGTTTCTGTTTCAGCAATTATCATTTCAGCTTTCTTTTATCAGTTCTCAGTTATCAGCTCAGTTTCAGTTTTAGCATTTACAGTTCTTTCTTTCAGTTGTTTTACATACCAGTGCAATTCAAATGTACTGACGTCCTTTTTTACCTGGGGCCTGCATTTAACGATGCAGGTGATGATGTACAGGTTGACAATTCAGAGCTCTAGGATTCTCGTACCAGCTATTTGGTGAGCCCTAGTTCTTTTGAGGCATTATCATCACTTTATAGTCTTTCAGTATATACAGATAGTCAGTGTTTTCAGCACTTCATTTGAGGCTTCGTAGACTAGAGTAACAGTTAGACAGAGTCGCATGCTTTTCATGTTAGGTAATGTTGGCTACAGATATATTTCAGACTTATGTTAGTGTTTCCGCACATTGATTTATATCATTCAGACATTCAATATAGCAGCACGTATTAGTTTTATCTTCCACATTCAGTATGTTATGATATCACATGTTGATTCAGTCAGCCAGTTAGTTCACTCGGTCACATGTAGTCAGGCATCGAGTTTCGTGTTACGTCCAGGCCTAGGTTCGGGGTATGACAAAGCTTGGTATCAGAGCCTAGGTTTAAGTATCCTAGGGAGTCTATGAAGCCGTGTCCAGTGGATTTTCCTTTATATGTCTGTACCAGCCACACATACAAATGGTTAACTCCCAAGACATTCTGGATGATCTCATTTCTTTGTACTCTAGATCGTTCCATGAACCTTATAGAAATAGGTAACCTTTTCTCCTTATGGAATTCAGACGTATCGAATGCCCAAGCGACGGACAAGAAACAACCTAAGGTCCAAGAGAGGATGATCGCCTATTGGGGTATAATTATGGAGTACAGGTTGGTAACAAATAAGATTTGAGAGGATGTTGAAAGTTGGATACGATGGATAGTAGTACAGATTAGAGCATCACCTTATCAAAAAGTAAAAAAGGAGTTATCATGTTCTATGGTTATCAGTTTACCTCAGCTATTAGTTATACAGTCTTTTAGTTAGCAGGTATATGTTTATTCAGTATGCCAATATTCAGTTATTTAGTTACCAGATCTCTAATTTTCAGTGTATCCAAATTCTGGTGACTTGTGAGTATATAGTGATGCCTATTGGTGCTAAAAGAAAATGTAAGTAACAGATATATCAAAATCTTCGCACGTTTTAGGTCCAGATTATGACTCAAGATTCGATGGATGGTGCAGGAAGTGATTTATTAGATAATTATATACTATGAAGGACATGTTTGTGTATTGTAGTGTATCCGTATATGTTTTACCTCATAGAACAATTTTATTTTAATTCTTGAAAATGGAGCCATATATTGGATGATGATAGTTCAGATGTCAGACCCCATAGTGTAACATGTTAAGAATTTAATCGCAACGAACATAGATTGATCACTATAGTTTTGGACACAAAAGAGTCTAAGGTCAAAATAAATAGGAGTAAAAAACGTTTGTTATTACCAAAGATGTGTCTTTCATATGACTCATGCATGTGACTAAGAAGATATGATGTAAGAAATTAGAACCAATAGCAGCCGATATTGAATTTCAGGGAATAATTTCAAGTTATTTTAGATATATTCAAATTAGAACTAGGAAGTACCACATTAGTATGTTACTATAAGAAGCAGTTATTATTGCGAGATGAAAGATATGACAATTCCCCCTTAGGTTATGTGACTAAGTATTTACCCCGAATGTTTATAGTCTGATATAATTTTGAAGTGTATAGAAAGTGTGGGGTTAGATATTCCAATGCCATTTAAAACAAATTAAATGAAATTTCCCTAAGTGTGATCCATGTACAGAGTTTTAAAAAAAGAAGAGATAGTAGGCAACCGTAGAATAGGGTCGGATGGTGAGGGACGTTAGGAATAACCTTATGCTTCACTTTAGTTGTTCAAAGTAGAACAAGAAAACATGATGCTAGCAGATGGTTAGTAAAATAATAGTAAGTTTTGAGTAGATACAACAAATTAGCAATTTTAGCAGAGCTAGTAGAGGTACAATTTGATTTACTTAGTTAGGTTAACACTAGTAAGTGGGTAACAATTTGAAACATTGAACGCGTGTTAGAACCCGAAGCATTTAAGTTAAACCCGAAGTACAGTGACATCGAGAAAATAAATCAGCTAGCAGTAAGAGAGCAAACTATAGAAGAATAGCCTTTAAGAATTATCGAAAAGGGGTCTACCCAAGATTGACAGTGTGAGCAGAGTTAAATCATTACGATTGTGTGTGATAGTTGTGAATACATTAGCTTTCCATTTATGTAAGTAATTTAGTTTTTCCTAGTAAGAAAGATTGATTAGAAGTATGTTGGAAAATGAGTCATCATTGATGTAAAGTACAAAGAATTGCAGAAGATAAGGAAAATTGTTCAGATCCCAATAAAAGAAATGGATCCACAAGAACAGGACCTTAACCTTTGGTCTAGGGGAGATGTGAAAATCATCAGCAAGTCCAGTTGGAGATTTGAAACCCGCATAGTTAGCATGGGATATGAAAACTATAAAATCATGCCCAGTTATGTTTCACAGGGGTAGTGCCATTGCACGAGACTTTAATATTTGGTATACTGGTTAAGAGACTTAGCTCACATAAATACTATAATTACTTTTAGGAAGTGCCTTAAAAAGATAATTAAGTATGGGAAATATAGCTCATGATTGGGGCAGACAAGAGAACTACGGTGAAAGAGATTCACTACTAAGCCAAGGTAGGAGTTCAACTTTCGAACACCAAAGATAGTGAAGTTGTTGTCCGGAATATGACTTGTTCCTCCTTAGTAGCCGAAGTGAATGAGAAACGGTTTGATGATCCCTACTTGTTGTAGCTCAAAGAGGGGATTCACAAGCATATGACGAGGGCTTTTGAACAAGGGGAGATGATGGTACTTTGAGGTACCAATACGAATTGTGTGTTCCAGAAATAGATGGACTTAGAGAAGGAGGATCATGTTAGAAGCTCATAATTCCAGGTATTCCATTCACCCAGGTTCCACAAAGATGTATCACGATCTCAAGGAGATTTATTGGTGGAACGACATGAAAAAGAACGTCGTAGACTTTGTGGCCAAGTGTCCGAATTATCAGTAAGTGAAAGTTGAGCAGCAGAAAGTCCAGTGTTTTACCATAGAATACACATATTCTTGAGCGGAGATGGTAGATATGGACTTTATACATGATTATCTTGCTCATTTTGAAAGTATGATTTAATTGGGTATTTCTGAAAGTTTCGTTTGTGAAAAATGTTATACATTTGGGAATAAAGAAAAGCTCAGTCCCAGACACATCAGGCCATATACGATCTTATGAAGGATCAGGCAAGTAGCTTATGAGTTAAGAGTTGCCACTCGAATTGGCGGTTGTACACCCAGTATTACACGTGTCATGTGATAACATTCCAATATTCAGATCTCACGTCACAACATTTATGTTAGCAGTATTCAGATCTCAAGTTATATCATTCATGTCGATCCAGTACTCAGATATTCATGCAAGTTTAGTACTCAGATATTGATATTAGTTTAGTGCTCAGATATTCATATCAGTTTAGTACTCAAATATTCATGCCAGTATAGTATTCACACATCCATAGCAGACCAGTATTGACGTATATATTTCATGTTATACGTATTATGATGCCTTGTGAGACTTGAGTTATGCTATGTTAGTTGGCAGGTGTTTTGGAGAAATGTTGAAGGTAACTAACCTTTTCATTCAGACCTTATATTATAATCTCCATGTCTTCAGTATTAAGCCAGCTCAGTATTCAGTTAGTTCATCCATTACCTATTCAATTCAATATCTTAGCAGTCCAGTAATAATGTATTCATTTAGTTTAGTGTGCATATGTTCAACACAGTTCTGTGTTCACATATTTTGATCAATCCCATTTAAGGTCCCGAGTTAGTCGTAGTTACAATCAAGACAATATTCGAGGACGAATGATCCCAAGGGGAGATAATGTAACACTCCATAAATTCTGATTAGGTGTGGATACGTTAAATGAGTATTAATGTGACCTTTTAGGCATGTGAAGTCCTATCGTGATGAGTATGGGTGGAAATAGTAGTATTTTAATCAAGACCGAGAGTGAAGTGCATGAAATTTGATTTAATCAACTAAGTTTATAGGAGGGCCATCTTACAGCCTTAGACAGTGCAAGGCCATGAAAATTCACAACCTTAGATAGTGCAAGGCTATGAAAATTCACGGCCATAGACAGTGCAAAGCACTGTCCAACGCATTAACCTCAACGCCCCTGACAGTGCAAGGCATTGTCCAGGGAATTAACCTTAGCGCCCCTGACAGTGCAAGGAACTGTAGTTTTGGCGCCTCTGATGGCGCCTTGCACAGTTATTTTGGCGCCCCTGATGATGCCCCTCGCCGACGATGTTTATCCGAGCTATTTTTATTTCCTCCTTAGTTTTTGGGACGTGTATACTTATTTAAATCCTACCTCGTTCCCTACAATCCCAAAAGCATACATTTGCTCTAGAAAGGGGAGCTCTCAAGAACCTAACATCCCCAAGGTCCCTCCATCATCCAAGGTAAGTTCTAACAATGATTCTAAGTTAATTTCAATTCTCCAACACCTTATTAACATGGGTAAATCCTTCAAATTATTAGGTATTCGATCGAGACATCATTGTTGAGAAAAGAAACCCTAGAACATAAACTCAAGAGGATTGAACGTCAAAAAGGTAATGTTTCTACTCCATAATCATTTATAGCTGTGAATTGATGAGTTTTTGGGAGAATAGTAGATGAGTTTGATAAAGGGAATCAAATGAACTATGCTAGGGTTTTGCGTTGTTGACTTAACATTGTTATAATCATTTGCGTGATGAGAAATGGTGTTAGTTACATCTATTTGGGATTGTACAATCACCTAGAAGTAGTAGCATGAGAATTGGGTGAAGAAAACACCGTTAATGAGCGCTATGAGGCTTTACGCCCAAAAGGTGTTTGGTAAAATTCCCAAGTTACTAAAACATGAGCATTAGTGCTAATATTGGTTCCTCTTGATATATATATATATTGACGTAGATTATCATTGAAAGAGGCAATGAACATTGTGATAGCTTAAAAAGGCCTAGAGTCAAGCTATGTGAGGCTAACTCTCTATGTTTGGGAATATTAATGATTCTCCCTACACTACGTTTCTTTGACAACATTACTAATTGCCTCAGAAATATAGTTAAGCTTAGTTCCTTGAATAGTTGCGGAGCTTCTATTATCTAGCTTCGTAATTCGTTCATGACTTTCATTCTGAACGTTGCGAGCTCAGTGCGTAATCCATATAGACTTGTGTTTGATGCCTATGAGTCTCAGTCTGGATTACTCAGCATGTCATAAACAGTTGAAGTTTTATTTTTCATAATCAGTTCATGAATACTTGTCTCAGTCTAGTTTTATTAAGCATTTCAGTATCATGTAATGTTGATACCCAATTCTTCCCTCATATATATATATATATATATATATATATATATATATATATATATATATATATATATATATATATATATACCTTCAAAATAGTATATTTGCATCATCATCTAGTTTATGAACCTATACAAGCATTTTTCATAATTTGCCATAATTTTTAAAGGCTTTAAATTAATTTCTTTCTGCATTTTTATTGTAAGTATCCAATAATTATCATTCAAATTATTTTTATGATGATTTAATCATCATTTACACCAACATGTATGTTTTTAAATATTGTACTGCATTTTTTATAATTACATTTGTATTTTTAGGCTAATTGCACATTTTCTTTTGCAATAATAGCCTATATTCATGTATAATTACATTATTTATGCCTAATAGCTTTTATATTTTTACAATGTTAAGTTATTATTTTCAATCATTTTAGTGCACAAATAATATTTTTTGTTATTTAATAATTACTTTTATAAACTATTTATTGATAAAAATACTGGGTATTTAAATAATAGCCTAATTTTAACCTATTTTCGGACCTAAAACTACCAACCTCAGCCCAATTACCCCATACACCAGCCCAATTATCCTATACACTATCCCAATTACCCAAGCCCAAAACAAATCCCCTTTATTTTATAACCCAACCGGTAACTCATTTACACGACCCGCCCAGCTCCCTCCTATCGTCTTGGCTGTTGATCTCAAGAGATCAACGGCCCCTAACAAACTAACCTCTTTTAATTACCCCCTTTTCACCCAAAACCCTAACCCATTTCACCCTTCACCCGCCGCCCTTGAACTCTCTCAAACTCCCCTTCTCTCTCTATCAAACCCTAGCCGCCGTAACCCCTAATCCTCTCCGATTCCGGCTCAAACATGGAATCAATACATGATCTACTTACCTATTTTTTAATACTCTATCATTATACGCATGTGTTTGGCATCACTTAGTTCTTGCCCTATTTTTAGCAAGAACTACCTCTCAAGAACAGGCTGATTCACTTTGATTCTATGATGATCTGGACGATCTTCTGTCTCTATACATGTTATATTGAACGGTCCTTGTATTTTTAGTCCAATTCAAGGTGTCAGTCTCAACTAGGGTTTGAGATTTTCCCTTATTCTTTATTGATTTCTGATTGATACTCTTCCTTTTCTTGTATTTGACCGATATTTTCCTTATTTCTGTTTAACCCACCGTGTTTCCCTTATTTTTTACTTTATTTCGCCCTAAATCTGACTCTAATTGATCTTTGTATGATATTTTCCTTATTCTCTGTTGTATCCCCTTATTTTAAGTGTTATTTGCATGATTATGTTCTCTCATTCTCTGTTAATTTATTGAACTCCCTTGTTTTTTGCATCATTTTCCCTAAAATAATTGATTCTAATTGATTATGTGTTTAATATTTACCGTGTTTCCTGTTTTATGTATGAAATATGCTACTATATAAACCCCTCTCATAAAACCCCTCAAAAAGGGATTGGAACCTCTGAATCCTTACTTTGTTCTCACTACTCCTTTCTCTTACTCACTCACTGGCACACTCAAACGCTCTCTAAATTGTTGAACAACCTCCTCCGGTGCAGGCACTGCTCGGAGCCCATTCTCTAGGATCTTGTGAACTGTGAAGCATCAGGGATTTGGGGTTTTTGCTACTACACTCTGCACTCTTTTAATTCTGCTACTGGTTAGTATTTAAACCTTCATAATGTTTAATTTCTTTCTTTCTTTCTGCACATGTATTTGAACTTTGGTTCAATTGTGATGGTGTTCATCTTTGATATCATTCTGTGTTAATTGATGCTTGGGAATAGTCTACTGTTCATGTCATGCTTCACCATAATCTGCACTCTGTGATCTCTTATCTCCTAGTATTAGTTCTATACCAATGTAGCATCTTAACATGTTAATTTAGACTTCAGTATTGTGGTTGTATGTTGTTTTGCATGTAATGCTTAGATAATGCCCTAGCTCTATGAGAACCCCTTTACTTGAATGAACTTTCAATGAATCCTGTGTATATTGGAGTGATTTAAGACCTGTTCAAACTCGTTTCATGCTGTCCTGGATTTACAACTCTATTTTTCTAAGACTCTTGTGATAACATGTTTCCTAGTATGTCTTGGTCTATTTGTTGTTCTCTCTTTCTGTGGTTACCATCATGTGCATCCCTCTATTGTGTTCAAGTGTTGATTAATGTGGCATTAGGTTAGACTAAGTTTAATTTAGATCCTTAGATGTCCACTAGTGCAACCTATGTATGCTTGCAAACCTGTCTCTTCTCCTAGTTCCTATGATGTTTATTTATATGATACTTTGTTATGTGCACCTTGCTGAACCAACTGGCTTGCTTGACTATTTGTGTTGTGTGTTCAGTTAAGTGATCTCTATCTACCCTCCTTACTTGTTACTTTGACATTCTAAATTCCTATTCTTAAACGGCTAAAAGCCAAGGCTATCTAGGCTTTGTTGTTGGCCTTCCTAGTATGAGCACTGCTCGGGGTCTAATTGAGACCCTTGGGAACTCTGACACACTAGGGTTAGGGTTTAGTCATTCTTCAACTTATAAAAAAAACTATCCCTAATACCTTACCTCCCTATCATGTGTTGTGTTGATTCCACGTGATGCAATATTTGGTGTTGTGGCTCACTAAAGGGGTCTGAACTCCCCTATGGACATGTGATCGTGTGGCATGCTAGGCCGGAAATGTTGAAGGCCCAACAAGGCTAGGTATTTAGTTGTTTATTTGGGCCTGCTATAGGCCTGTCTATTGCCATGTAATATTGCTATTTTATCTGGGCATGTAATAATACTTTGTATAAACCATTGGGGTGTTAGTGAAAAGGGAATGGGTAGAATTCTATATATATGGGTAGATAACATGCCTATAGGACTTGACAATATGTTTGCTATATGTGTTGTTCGATTGTATGAGCCCTATAGAAATTATGATATTAGGAGAAGCACACACACACCCTACTTGTTTACTATTCAGACGCTATGTCTACTGTTGCGTGGTTATAGACAGCATACCCACATGAAGTGAGCACTTTGCATGACTACTCAGTTATTCATTAAAGAGCATGCCTATAGGATGTATAATATATACTTTGTCGACTTAGACACCATGCCTATAGGAAATCACGCACTTCACTTAACTTGCCTAATATCTGCACATTATTCAAAAGCATGATCGTTTGACTAAATATTTTACCTGCTCTGATGTCTGTTTCTGTCTGATTATTAGATATCATGCCTATAGGGAATGAATTCTAATAACAGCCCTTTCAATCTGCACCACGCTCAATAGATATCATGCCTGTAGGATTTTAATTACTTAAGTTCGCTGTTGCATCATACTGTCTATCTAGAAAGCATGCCTATAGGAGCTAAATATGTATAAAATCAGCTCAAACTGTCAACCTTTAGAAAGCATGGCTATAGGAGCTAAATATATGAGAATCAGTCCCAATCGCCAGTCTCTAGAAATCATGCCTATAGGACATCACTACTCGCTCTTCAAACGCGGTTATCCACGTGATTATTAAGAAGCATAAGTAATTTTAAGCATTTCCAATAAGTTTTATTGTCCCTATTGCGTAAATCACCTAGAGATCATGTCTATAGGTTTAATAACTTATAACCTGTAGTCTCAATAATCAGCGTGTAATACTAAATACTCCTAAACTGTATAGTCGCTTAGAAATCATGTCTATAGGTTCCATAACCCCCCCCCCCCATAATCTGCAAATCAGTTAACTTGGGACTGCAGCACCACATATATGATATTGAATTCAGCATCACCTAGAATCCATGCATATAGGACTCTAAGTCTCAAATTCTGAAACTATGTATTGCTTAAACTGCCCACGCGCATTTGTTTGTTTGTGTGTGGAGGCTAACTTGAGCCCTCAATTGCCTTTACATGAAGTCCAACTTGTTTTTGTATGTCGCCTAGTTTTATCATTTTTGAGCAGCCTACGTAAAGTCTAGAACTATCCAAATAGAGGTCCAAAGCCTCCTGGACCATAGGCATGGGACGAGTAGTGCACGCATAGGGTACGAGTTATAACTGAACTAGTACGCTTTAGGTAAAACCTTAAAGATAGTAATCGGGTAGCAGGAGATGATAGTCTGTGCCCGCTGAATAATACAAGTAACACCCCATCTGAAGGGAGTTATGAAGTATTATTTATGTTGCACGGGGTGATCCTTTAGGCTAAAAAACTTAGGACCACCCTATTTTCTTTTCTTTCTTTTCCTACTAGAATCGAAAATAGTTGTACCCTCTGTTCAAAAATCTTTTTATAATAAACTTCTTAAATTTTTGTGCTCTCTCTTCGTTTATTTGATCACATAGACTAATTCATATAATTTGAGTTCGGTCGGGACCCACAATTATGAACCTCGAAGAGTGCCTAACACCTTCTCCTCGAAGTAATTTGAGCCCTTACCCGATCTTTGGTGACACAACTGGTTAAACCAGAGTTATCTGCAAATAGGTGCCCTAACGTACCTTAAATCTGTTAGGTGGCGACTCTCTTTTTTAACACCCTTCCTTTAAAAGAGTTGTCATGTGTCGAAGCCTGATTTCGCGAGAAAGAAAGAAGCGCGACATGTAACTCAGTATGATTCAGTATTTCAGCGTCACACATTGCAGTATGATTCTCAGTTCCTGATTTTAAATCCCCGAATGTTGAACACCTATATATGGGCCAGAGGGCGCAGTTTATGCTTTGAACCTAAGGCCGCAGTTATGTATACGTATACTTGGGCCCGAGGCCGCAAATTGTGCACATATATATTAGAGATGAGGCCGCAATTTAATATTCAGATAAGCAGGTGGTTCATAACTCAGAAGAGGGAGTATTCATATCCTTACTTCCTTTGTTCAGTTCAGCTATCAGTTATCATTTTAGTTTCAGTTTTAGCAGTTATCATTTCAGCTTTCTATTATCAGTTCCTAGTTCTCAGCTAAGTTTCAGTTTCGGCATTTACAGTTCTTTCTTTCAGTTGTTTTACATACCAGTGCAATTCAAATGTACTGACGTCCTTTTTGCCCGAGGCCTGCATCTGACAATACAGGTGATGATGTACAGGTTGACGATTCAGAGCGCTAGGATTCTCCTACCAGCTATTTTGTGAGCCTCAGTTCTTTTGGGGGATTATCATCACTTTGTAGTCTTTCAGTATATACAGATAGTCAGTATTTTCAGTATTTCATTAGAGGCTTCACAGACTAGAGTAACAGTTAGACAGAGTCGCATGCTTTTCATGTTAAGTAATGCTTGCTACAGATATATTTCAAACTTATGTTAGTATTTTCGCACATTGATTTATATCATTAAGACATTCAGTATAGCAGAATGTGTTAGTTTATCTTCCGCATTCAATATGTTATGATATCACATGTTTATTCAGTCAGCCTGTTGGTTCGCTCGGTCACATGTAGTCATGCATCGGGTGTTGTGTTATGTCCATGCCCAGGCTTGGGGCGTGATAGAGTTATTGGTGTTAAAGTTGTAAAAGTCGTTATCACTTTGAGGTGAAGTTGTTAATTGTTGAGGTATCTTCCCTTGTTGAGTATTCCTCATTCTTCTTGTTGTTATTGAGATTATTGAAAAAATTGTGATTGATCCATAGTCTATTTGTTATGGAAACATCGGTATTGTTGACTTTTTGGCAAGTTGTGGAATATGGGCACTTGTGGTGCGAGTTGTGATTGTGTTGTGATATTGATACGCATTCGGTGGTATAAGGCTAAGGGTTAATACATATGTAGTGAGATAAGGTGGGCTTGATACGCGTGTTGCCATTAGGGGAACTACTTGAAGCCACGTAGTGAGATAAGGTGGGCTAAAATGCGTATAGCTATTTCGGGGAAATGATTTCTAAAACTAAATGCAAGGCTCACGCGATGATATAAGGAAAGATTATGATTGAAATTGTAAAATGTGGAAACGAGGCGGTACCTCAGTTGTGATTCTTGTTGCACCTCTCATGTTAAAAGGCTTGTTGGTTGAGTAGTTCTTATTGTTTCTTCATTGTTGCACTTGTAATTATCCTTACTTATCTACTTGTTATTTTCCTCATATGTTCACTCCTTGATGCCTTTACCATTTATATTTCCGTGCTTAGTCTACATTATCGAACTGCTTACTTATCATCTACTTTTTCGCCTTTCATTATTAGACCATGTTATAACCTATTTAGTTTATTTTCTCGTAGTATGCGTCTTGACCTAGCCTCCTCACTACTATACTGATGTTATGCTTGATATTTACTTGGTATCGTTGTGGTGTACTCATACTATGCTTCTGCATATTTTTGTGCAGATCATGGTACATCTGCTCGTGCCGGACGCTAGTGACTGATTGTAACTTTTGGAGACTTCAAGGTATAACCACTCGATGTCCGTAGGCCTCGGAGTCACCTTTTGCTATCTCTTATAACTGTTTATCCTGTATTCAGACAGTGATGTATGTTGAGATTTTAGTATTTTTTGTAGAGCTAATGACTCAGTCTCACCGGTTTCAGGAAATGTTGTATTGTGGTTCAATATTGAGATATTTTTGATGCTAATTAGTTTATATCATGTTTTCAGTCTTTATTTCTTTCATATTCTCTTATTTGGTAGGCTTACCTAGTCTTAGAGACTAGGTGCGTGCCATCACGACATCCTAAGGCAGGAAATTGGGATGGTAACAGTTGTCTAGCTTTGATGCTGATGTGTTGGTAGATCTTCCAGTTCTTCATTTGTGGGATGAAGCGGATTCTTATATCTTGTCGACGGGTGTAGACTCGTGAGTATTAATTGGTTTCCTAGTTGTTGTGACCATGGTGGGGTCATGGAAAGATGTTGATTTGAGTCTAGCCGGTGGGCTATCTCCTTCGTGAAGAGTTGAGGTCGTGTGTTTTGTATGTGGCTTCTATTCAATGGAATACATACACTATTATTTTGGAGCATTTGAGAAAATTGGCTTGACTGTCACAAGAATGAGTATGCACTCGGCAGGGTCTTTAGAGTGTTGGATGACTTGTGTTATGTGAGTTTATGAAGCAGCTGATTAACAGTGCAGGGCCAGGGCCGGGGAAGCTATGAAGGAATGGTACTGTGGATTGCCGACGATGTGTTCTATGTCTTCGATCCAAGTGGCAGAGTATGCTATCGACAATCGAATTGCAAGGTCATATGTTATATCAGTTTCTAGACTAAGGGACGCTCGTGGATTAGCTATGATTTGAGAAAGGTGTTATCGAGGACGATTCAGGTAAGTAATTTGCTAGGAACATGATGTAATATACCTTACGGGTATATAGAATTCTTGGGGATGATTCAGGTTTGATGCTCATTGCGGATATAGTGTGCAAGAAAAATGAATCGTTTGGTTGCTTATTTTGGTTATTTTTGTGCTGGCGAAGTGCGAGTTATCTGGTGTATATTAGCAGTGTAATGGAGATTAGATCAAGGTGGATGACGATCGAAAATGTTCTGATCAGTTCAAGCATATATGACATTTGAGGATTTTTGGATTTTTGTATGGTTAGAGCTTAAGATTGGTAGTGGCTGGTGTCTGGATTTGCGGTACTTCTATATTAATAATGACTCGGCATGGCATAATTAGAGATATGCAAGAAACAACTTCGGATTTTTAGAAGGTCCATTTAGAATGAGCATTTCGGATTGAGTTACTTTTGGGTTTGGCAGTCTGCGTGACTCAGTTGAGTTAAAGGAAATCAGTTTTGATGACTTGATTATGTGTTAATGGGTTTTGAAAAATTCGCGATGGTTATGGCCACGACTCGGGGTTGATGTCTTCTACGGATATAGAAGGTATGTTGCGTGTGGTGATGTCCTCCTGGATTGAGTTTAATAGAAGGTTCTCAGTTGACAAGGTGTTAAACCTGCTTGCAGTTCAGAGTTGATTATGCGATTTTCGTATTTTCACGAGTTAGTATGATTGTTGCGGTGAGCCATGTGGAATTGAAAGTTGCGAGCACAAGGTTGTGGTTTTGTTTTGAAGGGAAGATCATGAGTTCTAAATAGCACGAACGATTTCAAATGTTTAATAGAATACTAGCACTATATGGTATCGCCCGAGAAAGGTGTGCATATTAGGAGACACAATGTTTTTTGACTTGCGAATGTTGGACTAGTGTTGCAGTGATCACCTAGTTTTGGGTTGTTGAGGTCAGGTTTTGCTACGTGGTGTAGAAGATCTATGTGAGTATTTTCCGTAGGATGATGGAGTATGAACGATGTAGCATCTATTTGAGTAGTGGAGTTGGGAGAGAATGTGGAGATTTTAGTATTCATGAGGTTTAGAGACTGGATATTCTCGTAGGCAGACTATTCCTTAGTTGCGGACTGTGAAGATATGCTAAGGGTTGGATAACTGAGGGTATGTGTTATGGATAGGTTATGGACCTTTGGAAGGTTATTTGCATGTTTGGGAGTGATTGGAATTGGTTTGGGGCTATTTGTAAGCCTAATAAGAATGTGTATTCTACATCGGCTCAGATTTTGGTTACTCTTACGCAACTGTTACAATAGGTATATCATCGGGTAGAATGGATGTTATTTGTGCCCTGGTCTATGTTATGTGTTTCTCTCTGATGCTATGAAGGGTGGTGAGGCTACTTGATTATTCGCACCCGTGTTGTGATTTTGTTTAGGCCTTGTAGCGATATATGAGCGATATGGCTATTGTGATGTTGATTTTCTTATTGCACCCTAGTTGTGTTTGCCCTTTTTCTGTATTGCTTTATGACTATTCACCTCCCCACAGTTACATTTTGTGCACTCTATTGTGTTTGATGTTGATGCATATGTGCTTAGTGAGCACGAGCACTATGGCTCGATGGGTATCCCTATATGGATTGATATATTTGGGATTGGATTGTGCACCATAACGGAGTATGTGGGATACCCTCCTTTGTGTTTATTTCGTGTAATTTCTTTTCCCTTTTGGGGATGAGTTCATGGAATTATTCTTTTGTTGTTATATCAGTTGTACTTGTTGGATAGTCCTCGTACCTTGTTTTTTTTTTCATTTTTGAACATATCTGAGTTATTGCTTGTTTGGTGTACAAATCGCATTGTGTGAGATTCCATGTGTCTTTTTGGTGTGACTTGTCGGTTGGACTGATGGTGTTGGGTGAGACGAGGTTTCTAGACCTGGGATTTGCACTATCCTATTAGGATAAGGTACGTTGAAAGAATACTACCATAATTTCGCTCAGAATTCGGCGATAGTCCTTGTTAGATGTGAGAGCTCCTCGACTTGTTGCTTTCTTGAGCGGTTACGAGTTTCTACATGTTTTTATCATTAACATAATTGTGAAGGTGCAGAATGAGATTCCTTTTGATAGGAAGTGTATTACCGCTGCAGGGTTTGGTGATGAGCAGCTATTGTGTTCAGAAGTTATTGCTGTAAGTACATTATTTATGTGGCACATCATGTGGTTTGACCTTAATAGTGTATTGACGGCTTGATGCAGCTTGTTGTTATTAATACAATTTGTACATACAAGGATCAGACCTCTTAGGAGGTTCCGGATGTTAGAATTTGGTTCCACGCCTAGTGGGGCTAAGGTAAAAGGAGGAATTTTCATTCGGGGTCATGTTCATGGACTTATATGAATCGAGGTGGCACGGTACCACTCACGGGTATGTTTAAGTGGGGGAGAATGAAATGACCCGACTGGTCGTTTTGAGTACTAACTTTCATTTCTGCATTCCGAGACTCTTATTGCCGATTTTCGAAAAGTTTAAATGTGAATTTTTAAAGAAAAATTAATTTTTGAGTTTAAAAATGACTAGAGTTGACCACGGTCAACATTCTTGGTAAACGACCTCGGATCGGTGTTTTAATGATTCTTGTAGGTTCATATGATGATTTTGGACTTGTACGTATATTTGGTTAGGGTCCTAGTTGACCTGAGGCCGTTTCGGCGCATTATGTGAAAAGTTGGGAAAATGAATTTTAAACTTGAAAATCCTTGTGTTTTGATGATCAATTCTTGTTGTTTGATATTATTTTGGTGATTTGAGTGAGCGAGCGAGTCCATATGATATGACTTTTTTGCATGTTCAGATTTGAGTCTGAGGGGCTCAGGTGTGTTTTGGAAGCAAATGAACTGCTGAAGTAAAATCTGGTTCAGCTAGGCTGCAAGTCTCGCAAATGTGAAGACCTGCTCACAAATGCAAGCTTTGCTATTGTGAAGTCAGGCTCGCATTTGTGGAATTGGACTGGGGGCTGAGGACTTCGCTTTTGCGAAGAAAACATCACATTTGCGACTGGTGGGCATATCGCAATTGCGGAAGATGGGTCGCATTTGCGACCCTAGGGAATTTGGGCTCCTTTTCTTTTGCGACGCTTGTGTCCACAATAACGAACTGGTGGACTTCACAAATGTAAAGGAAATGTCGCATTTGTGACTACTATGCTTCTGTGATACTGAACGCAATCGGTTCGCTTTTGCGATGGTGGCAATTGCGAACAAGAGTTCACAATTGCGACATCTGCAGTTGGGTAAAAGTGGAGGATTTCGAGACTTAGCTCATTTTATACTATATTTCAACCCCAAACTCCATAGAGACGATTTTTGAAGAGGATTTGCTTCCCAAATTCTTGGTAAGCATTTTAAACTAGTTTTCAATCAATTTCAGCTACTTTTTCATGAATTTTAACTTCAAATCTATGAATTTTAAAGTAGAAATTAGGGGTTTTGGGTAGAATTAAGAAATTTTTTAAAATTGAGATTTAGACCTCAATTTGAGGTCGGATTTCGAAATAAATCACATATCTGGGCTCGGAGGTGAATGAGTAATTGGGATTTGGTGTGAATCTCGGATTTTGACCACATGGTCTCGGGTTAATTTTTGTTAACTTTTTCCATTTAGTTAAAGATTGAACCTTTTTCACTTGTGGGTAGTTTCTAAAGCTTGTTTTAATTGTTTGAACGATATTGTCTATATTCGATTGGTTTGGAGGCTTGTTCTAAAGGAAAGGTCGTGGTTGATTATTGATTGTGTTTCGAAATGAGGTAAGTGTCTTGCCTAGCTTTATTAGGGGTATTTTTTCTACTAAATAATATTGGTTGCTATATGTAGGGGTGATGCATATATGAGGTGACGAACGTATATGCATGTGCCAGGATTTCTATGCTCGGGAGGGGAAAGTTGAACCTAATAATACCTTAACCTATGCTTCACTTAATTCGATGACTAATAAACTCAATTACATGCGTTAGAAATCATGTTAGAATATATTACATCTTAAAAAGGATTTAATGTGTTATCGAGATTCGATTGCATACTTAACTTGATCGTAGTATCAGGAACCTATACCTATATCTGTTATTGTCATGTTACTTGAACTTCTTTATTCGTAATAAGAGATGATGATTGGGGCCTTAGGACTATGTTTGGCATGATGGATATTTTCGTATGGTTGATATGATGTTGACACAATAAGTATTTCTGTGCGGTCTGAAATGAGATTGGTTTGTTGGTTATTACCATGCGAAAAGAAAGAAAGTTAGATTTCTATTATGATTACTCATTCGTTAAGCATTTATATTCCCTTTACTTTTATTTCTATTAATGTTTGTTGTTTTGTATGATACCTTTCGTTGAGTTCCTTATGTAATTACCTCTGTGATTTTTCTTTGGCATGTTACTATTTTGTATGATACCTTGAGTTACTTCTACAACATGTCCTCTTCGAATTTATGCCTTTACTTGTTATTAGCCCATATCTGTTACATGTCTCTAATTGTCACGTGATTTACTTGCTACATGCCTTCACTCACTACATATTTTCCCTTACAACATGTCTTCACTTACTATATGCTTTTACTTACCATATGCATTCACTTATTTAATGCTTTTACTTGCTACATGATTTCATATATTGAATACCTTCATTTGATCTCTGTTCTTACTTGACAAATATCTTTACTCGTTTCATATTCTACTCTCTTTTGCTTAATCGGATTGGGTGACTTTTAGATCGGTTGTGTGTTATGCTTTGTGAAAGCTTTGTCATTATATACGGTAGACCGTTTTTTGATATTGGATTGCTCATCTTACTCTGTTTGAGTTGTATTACCTAGTTGAATATCGCGTGTTCATTTTCTTAGTGTTACGTTGTCAACTTTTCCCGCATTTGGTTATTATTGCGGTTTAATATGATATTTCTGTATATTGGAACCGGGTTGCACGCCGCAATATATTTTATTGATATCAAGATCGGATTGCACGCTGCAACAGTATATATTGATATTGAGATTGGGTTACATGTCGCAACAATGTTTATTAATATTGGGATCGGGTTGCACGTCATAACAGTGTCTATTGATGTTGGGATCGGTTTTTATGCTGCAACAGTGTTTATTGATGTTGGAATCGGGTTGCGCGCAACAACGGTAATTGTTAGTGATGTTTAGTTATGATCCTTGCGCGTACTTCGTGATTATTGTTTCCTTCGTAGAAATAGTTATAAGGTTATGTCTTGTTTGCCATGTCTGTTAACTTGCTCCATAACTCTCCAGTTGATGCTCTTGCCATTATTCGACATATCTCTTGCCTTGTATATCCTGCTTATTATCTGCACATGTATATAGTAAGTGAGTATCTTTAACTTTAAAAGCTCATCACTACATCACCGAGGTTAGTTAAAATACTTACTGAGTACATGGGTTGATTATACTCATAGTACACTTCTGCACCATGCGTGTAGATCTTGGAGCTGCGTAGCTATGAAAGACAAAGTCTTGCATTGAAGACGTACCTGCGTTCCAGATTCACGCTACCTGTTGTTCATGGTAGTTTAGGATTTTAAGTTTTGTTTATGTAATCTTCAAACAGATATTGTATTTATTGTTCACATCGATGAGTATAATCTAAATTATAGTGACTCATGACTTGTACTACCAGTCCTGGGGGTAGTTATATTGAATTCGATTGTAGTTTCTTATATATATATATATATATATATATATATATATATATATATATATATAAGAATTCTCAGCTAAATTGTAAGTTATATTATTTGGCTTACCTAGCGGGTTGGGTTATGTACCATCACGACTAGTTAGATTTTGGGTCGTGACATTTATAATACAATATTATATCAGATTTTAAGTATAGAGTTGTGATTGAAACTTGAAGAAGATAAAGATCATAATTGTATCCCAATTTTTAAGAAATGTGTCGCAGTTTGTATTACAAATGTATGAGAATTGTGTTAGTATTGTATCTGGTATTGTTTTAGGTATTAATGTATCAAATACAAGTTAGAGATAATTGTGATATAAGTATGATATATTTATGATACAATTATATTTTAGGTATTGATGTATCAGATACAATTATGATACAATTATTACACCATTATCATACACTTCCTGCAACTTCTCTTCTTCGAGTTTCAATGTGAGTTTTCACCTAAAAACAACACTTTCCTTAACCAATCTCCCTCAAAATTGAGATATAAACTCCAAAGGATACTCTCAATTACTTATAAGAACATCTAATACATACAAATCACAAAATCTTAAAACCCGAAATTGTATGTATGTATGCTCGAGAATCATATGTATTTTTGGTCTTCGAATGGATCAATTTGTGTATGAGTGTGTTAGGCAAACAAACTGAAGAAATTAGGGAAATAAAAAATAAAAAGAATGAGTGAGGAGATGAGAGGAAAAAAAGGATTTAATTGAATCCCTTAATTGAAGGTACTAATAATGGGGCGGGAGGAGGGGGGAGGGGGGGAGGAAATATATATAATTTGTAAGAAAAATCTAGATACTTATTGTGTGTGTATATATATATATATATAAGAAAAACTCTCGAGACTAAAGGGGGTCATTATAGTCCTTTGGGCCAAATCTGTTAGAATAGCCATGGAACTATCCCTGTAGATTTAGCCTTTGCTTTGCCTATTAAATTTGTATCCATAAACCCTCGGCAGCTACGCCACTTGAGCCATTTAGAGTACCTGCTAAACTATATTTGCATAAATAACCAAAATAGGATAGATCTGCAAACATGGTCATATTACCCTCAAACCAAAGTTACAGAAATGACGAGATGGTCAGATATACAACCCTGATATTCAATAGCTAAAAACACATAAATAGATCTTTTACAATTTAGCCTCTTAGCACAAATTAATACTTAAAGTCATGTGCTTACAGATATTAAAACTTAAAGTCATGTGCTTACATATTTAACTTTAGCACATGAATAAAAATGCTTCAACATTCATGAACCAAGCAAAAATGAGTCAAAATAGACAAACATCATAGCTAAAACTCCAAAATATTACTCTCATTCATTCAAATATCGTTATAGGGATTACATGGTTCAAAAAATATCTAGATTGCATAAAATTTTAGGGCTACAATAATGAAGAACTCTGAACCCAATAAGAGACTAATAAAAAAAACAAAACTAAAAATATCAGACCTCCAAACCAATAATAGACCCCAAAAAATCTCAGTAGACTTGAAATTAAATGAAATTGAGACTCATAGGACCCCTTTTCAAAGAAAGAACTAAAATTCATGTTTTTCTTTCCGAAAATAGTGTCTATTAGAATAATTGCTGGAAAAGCTTTTTGATTTCTTTAGATGCTGCCTTCAAATGGGAAGAACATGATCTTTGTATAAGGATTAGGGGTAACCTATAGTTGAATAAATTCCACCTTTTGCCTCTATTAGAATTATCAAATGGAGGAGAGTATATGTACTCTCTAGCGAGATGATTCCACGCTCTCATTTATTGAGACTGGAATCTCCCAATTGCCCTTGCCAATTCCATTTGCGGCTTGATGTTATTTGAGCTAAATGAATATTTGGAAGAAGTCTGGACAGGAACCAAGCAATAGCTCATAGTTGGCTCAAGTTAGCCTTATGGCTCCTTGCCAAATAGCCTGTAATTTATACAAAATTAGAGAATTTTATATTTTGGCATTTAAAATAAATTTTTCACGTTAGATCAAATTTTATAAGTTATATATAATAATATACCACGTGAAATATTTTATGAATCCAAAAAATCTTTGAAAGCCTGTCTGAAATAATGGATCTAAACCCAAGTCTAATATCTTCATAGGGACTAGATGAACTAACTACGACAGATACTAACTTTTAAAACTAATCAATCTTTTTTTTCTTATTATTCACCCACTTCTTGCTAAAGAGCGCCTGATTTATACAAAATTAGAGATTTTATATTTTAACGTTTGTAATAAAGTTTTCACATCAGATCAAGTTTAAGAAATTACACTTTCTGTTCTAATTTATGTGACACTCTTTTCTTTTTAGTCTTTCCTAAAAGGAATATCAGCTCTCTATATTTAACAATAATTTAACTTAAAAGTTTTCATTGTACCCTTAATGAGATGTGATATTTAGCTTAAATTATATATATTTATATGTATATCGCCTCATGTTTTACTCGTGTTTCGTGGATTTCGGATATAAAATATGTTGTTTTATATTAATTCGGGGTGTTTTTATATGTAGGAATCATCCGAAAGCAATTGGGGGCGAAAGCTGCGAGATTAGAGCCAAAATGGAGGAAAACTTGAATTTTCAGCACCGCGCAAGTGGCAGAAACTTCAATAAGCCAGCGCCAGGGCCAGCGTGGGGCGCTGGTGACGGGAAAGTTATCCAAGTTTGTCAGGGACAAGGTTATTTCGGCCCTAGACCTACTCAACACGTATAAAAGCAAGACTAAGCTTATTTTTAGATGGGGACGCCACTTTGAAGAGAGAATACATACGAGGAACATCCGGGAGCGAGGAGATCTCAGTTTTCTTCATCTTTTCTTAGTATTTTCAATTATCCAACACTTATGAATTTGCTTGAGAGCATCATGAGTGGCTAAAATACATAGTTCTGGGATTGTGATTTAGCCATAAATATTATTGTTTAACGTTGACTTAACCTTGATTACAATTCATCAATATATGGTTGTTTCTTCAATTCTGTGATTAATTGCTTAATTGTCTGGCCAACAGTTAGGTTCTATTTACTATCTATGCTATGCTTGAGAAAGCCATATTTAGATTAGAGAAGAATTGAAGAGAGCACGATCTTAACTCTGAAGGGGGGCGGATTTGTGGTTAAGATAGGAATATACCTAGTCACCGTGCTTAATTAAATATCGTAATCTTAATGCGTTCTTAATAGAATGATTTCATAGGAATATATGCGTTAATCTATTTTGAATAGACGAGTAGTACTTCAGGAGAAGGCTATGAGAGTAATTGTTCTATTAATTAGCAACCATGAGTGAATTGTATGAAAGGGAGAGTTAACTAGAACACAATAGGATTGGTGAATCGATCACAACCCTGGAATATTGTCTCTACTAAATATACAATAATCATTTTACTGCTTGATAATTTAGTTATTATTTAGAATTATTGTTTAGTATAATCACACTCTTTAACTTTAATTGGGTCGACTGAATAACAATATTGGTGAATTTAGTGGGTAATTGATACAAGTGACTGTGGGTTCGACACTTGACTTATTATTTTATTACTTGTACGACCACGTATACTTGCGTGTGTATTGGGGAGCAACAAGTTTTTGGCGCCATTGTCGGGGACTTGAATATTGACTACTTTCTAGATTTTGCTTTAATTATTTATTTCGTCAAGTCTAACATTACTTGATTTTTGTTCTGCTCTTAGGAACCTTGATTGAATGTGAAGGGTCAGAAGCCAGGACAGACATCAAGGCTTTGACCCCGAACCTGAGAGAACATTTCATACGAGGTTGGGGGAAGCAAGGGACATAAATAATCTTCAAGCACTTGTTCAATTTCCTGTGAAAATGGTAGAGGAGCAACATATGGCTGTTCAAGAGATGGCGATGCACAACATTGCTAATGTCACCTCCAGCATTGTGAAACCCAGAATAACTAGGCACTTTGAGCTGAAACAGAGCAAGATCCAGCTACTTCATGTGAATGGGCAGTTTATGGGTCTTCCACACGAGGATCCACAACAACATATCCTGAATTTCTTGGAGATTAGTGATACTTATATCACTAACGGAGTCACCCCAGACTATGTGAGGCTTACATTTTTTCCGTTCTCTCTGTTGGTCGAAGTAAATCGATGGATAAAGGCTGAATCAACTAATTCTATTACAACATGGAATGATCTAGCAAGGAAAATTTTGGCAAGGTTCTTCCCTTCAGGCAGGCGATGGCTGAAGGCAAAACCAGTGAGATAGTCGCCTTCAAACAGAAAGCGGGGGAGTCTTTATACTTAGCTTGGGAGAGGTTCAAGGTGCTGCTCAGAGACTGTCCTCATCACAATCAGACAAACGAAGTGTTAGCTCACACATTTATAGAAGGGCTACATCATGAGACAAAGATTGTGGTAGATGTTGCAGTTGGAGGTCAAATGTTGGAGAAAAGCTTTGATGAGATATATGTGTTATTGAACAAATTCTCCAAAAGTAATCCTTATTGGCAAAGAGAGATGGGCAGACATACAGTGCAAAACTCTGCAGGGGTTCTCGAGTTAGATGTCGTCTCTAGATTATCAGCGCAAATTTCCACATTAGCCAACCAAGTCAATCAGATGACCTTGGTTATTAACAAGCAACAAGCCTAGCCAGTGCAACAGGTTCCATTATTTGGTGAAGTATGTGGAGAAGGTCACATGAGCAATCTATGCCTAGCAAATTCAGAGTCTGTATATTTTGTGGGTAATGCAAATCGAGGACATGCAAATCAGTGTGGGGGCACTTACAATCCTAACTAGAGGAATCAACCAAACTTCTCTTGGGGTGGAAACTAAGGTGCTCAGAATCAGTACAGGCCACGCGTACCTAAACAACAATATAGACCATCTTTAGATTGAACAACATGCAAACTCGACAAGTCACCTTGAGGAAATGATGAAGAAATTGATGGCTGACCAGCAAGCCGAAACAACAGAAATGATGAAGAAAGTGATGGCTGACCAGTAGGACCAAGCAGCAGTGATGAGAAATTTGGAGCGACAAATGGGACAACTTGCTAGTGCCCAAAATACTCAACCAGTTGGGGCTCTTCCTAGTGATACCGAGCCTAATCCTAAAGCTCAAGTCAATGCGGTTACCTTGAGAAATGGATGAGTGTTAGAAGAAGTTCCAAAGAAATAGAAGTATACGGCTAGTCCTGAAGGAGAATTAGTTCCCAAGCCAGTTAAGGAGAATGAGAAAGAGAACAAAGGATCAGAGCCAGTAATTGTGACAAGGCCACCACCTCGGTTTTCACAAAGACTGCAAAAGCAAAAAGATGATGCTAAGTACAAGAAATTCTTAGATATTCTGAGCCAAGTGCGTGTGAATTTTCCCTTGGTAAAAATTTTGCAGGAAGTGCCTAAGTATGCAAGGTATCTCAGAGATATTGTGGCAAACAAGCAAAGACATACAGAGTTTGAAATAGTTGCAATTGCTGAAGAGTGTAGTGCTAGAGTTCAGAGTAAACTTCCTCCTAAGTTGAAGGATCCTAGGAGTTTCACAATTCCTCTGTCTCTTGGAAAATAAAAAGTTGGTAGAGCCGTGTGTGATTTAGGGGCTAGTATAAATTTGATGCCATCCTTTTTGTTCAAGCAATTCGGATTGGGGGTGCTTAAACCCTACTACAATTACTTTACAGTTAGCAGATATGTCACTAGTTATGCCAGAAGGAATTATTGAGAATGTGTTAGTTCGAATGGGAAAGTTTATTCTCTCTGCTGATTTTATTGTTCTTAATTACTAGGCAGATGAGGAAGTGCCCATTGTTTTGGGGTGACCATTCTTAGCTACTGGTGGAGCGATTATTTATGTGAGATAAGGGAAGTTGAAGATGAGAGTTGATGATGATGAAGTCACTTTTAATGTGTACAAGGCACTTAATCCCCCTAAGCATTATGAAGACTTGTGCATGATTGCTGTGGTCAAATTGAAGGGGATAGAGCAGAGTTCTTATGTGAATTGTAGTGATCCAGATGGGACAACTGAGTTAGAGGAGGTGGTGTTGCAAGCTGAGTGTGTAAAGATGATTGAGGAAAGAGCCAGAGAAGAAAGAGGAGATCTTCTGAGAGCGTGCAAAAAGGCTAGACTTCATGGGAAAAAGTAGAATAAAAAGAGCCCAGCCTGAGCAGAGTAGCAGAGATGTGCCACGACTATAAATAAGGCGCTTGTTGGGAGGCAACCCAGCCTGTATTTTTTTTATTTATTTTTTATAATGCCAAGTTTTGTGTTGTTTTTGTTTTGCAGAGTAGGGGAAGTCTGAGTACCCAAAGTTGAAGCTGAGGAGCATGTTTGAGCTTAAGTGTAGGGTCGTCCCGACCCTTAATATTGAGGATCATGTCCGATCTAGGCCCGAGAGGGTCTCAGGGAGTATTTCTCACCCTTGTTTAATATTTTTCTTTCTCATCATGCATCGAGGACTATGCATAAAATAAGTGTGGGGGTGGGGAGACTACTTTCTGAAGTGTAATTGTAAAAAACTATTTTTTTTGTATTATTAGTTTTTCTTTTAGAACTCGTAGTAGACATAGTCTAGGTTCTCAAAATAATAAAAAAATAAAAAACGAAAATTAAAAAAAAAATAGAAAAAGCTCGGACTTTTCTCGATGATGGATCTGTTGGATAATTTTCTTGAGGGATAAAGCCCGATTAAAAACACCAAAAAGATTTTTTTAGTATAGTTATATGTAGTATCCCTTGATTTTTCTTTGGGCGCCGGTTCTTTTCCAATGGTGTAGTTCGAACCGGGTACTTTATTTTCTTTTTAGGAATAGGTTAGGAAGAAACTGAGTTGCTTTGAGATACCTATTGGTGTGTTTGGTGCTGGCACATTAGGCTATGACATGCGCTCTGTCTTCCCGTACATTTGAATTGAATTGTGATGCCTAAATAAAATAAATAGCCTACTCTGTGACGCCTTTTCTTAGTTATTTCTTGCATTATTGCTTATATTTCTCAATTATATATGCTTGCTTGACTTGAGAATTGAACAGAACTGTCTTGATTGAGTCATGTGCAATATGTGTGTGAGGTATTTTGGTCTTCGGTGCTATCCCGTGTAGTCTAGAACTTTCCATGTGAGTTAATCGAAGCGAAATTGTTAAGTTGTGCTAATCTAGCAGATGACGTAGGCATTTCTTGCTTGATCATAGAGGTGCTTGTCACTTGAAGATAAAATTTTCCGTTGCTAGCCCCTTTGAGCTTATTGACCTTTTCTTTGGCACCCACATTACAAGCCGTACCCCTATTTTGTTCTTAATTTGAGACTGTTGAACCTTTACGTCCTAAGACACTTAGTCGCTAAAAGAAGTAATGTGAGACATTGGGGAGTAGTTTTCAAGTGAAACCATGGAAGGGACCTTTGGTGCAATAAAGTTGAAAAAAAGGTCACTAGCCGATCAAATTTAATGTATGAAGTGTGTGCAGAAAAAACAAAAAGAGAAAAAAATGAAAAAAATAAAAAGAAATGATAGTCAAATAATATAGAAACATACACACCTCCTAATCTAACTAATTTTTGCTAGTGGGGGTATAGAAGTGCTTAATGAAAATAAGGGCTATGTTGTATATGGTTTGCGGCGAGTAAATTGGTTGAGAAGAATATGTGTTAGATTTGTGAGTGTAGTGTATTAAAGTGCTTAGGAGAGTTAGTCATTATTTCTAAATATATCCTACCCGTACCTTAGCCTACATTACAACCTTAAAGTCCTAATTTATCCTAGATTTGGCTAGCTTAGATTAGTAGAGATGTACACTACCGGCAAACTTATGGTACGACCACGGGATGCATATGAATTCTTTGTGAGAGTGAGCGAATTTTGTTCAATTGTGTGATGTCCTTAATTTATATTCAAAAGTATACTTGAATGTGTGGACTATTCTATATTCACTCTTTTGTTTGTTGGTGAGGACACATGATCTCATGAATGATTGGCAATGTTATAAACGTCTCTTGTTGGGTGAGTGCGCGAGTTGAGGGTGCTTAGTGATAACGAGTCGACTCTTGAGGTTGGGTGGTTACGGATTGGTTGTTTGAATTGATTGAATTGAATTTGTTATACTTGGGCATGTTTAAAACGGGAATAATGTGAAATTTGCATGTTCATGCTTGATTGCCGGTATCGATCATAGTCAAGGGTAGAGTGTATGGTTAATTATTTTTGAAGTGTTCCTCTATAGTTGAGATTTGTACGTAGTTGGGGTATAGTTGATAGTCCCATTGCTCGAGGACGAGCAAAATTCTAAGTGTGGGGTGTTAATATTTAGCTTAAAGTATATATATTTATATGTATATCGTCTCATATTTTACTCGTGTTTCGTGGATTTCAGATGTAAAATATGTTGTTTTATATTAATTCGGGGTGTTTTTATGTGTAGGAATCACCCGAAGCAATTGGGGGTGAAAGGTGCGAGATTCGAGCCAAAACGGAGGAAAATGGAAAAAGTTGGATTTTCAGCGCCACAGGCAGCGCTCCACGCCACATGTGGCGCCAGTGGCAGAAACTTCAATAAGCCAACACCAGGGCCAGCGTGGGGCGCTGGGCTGGACGCTGGTGACGGAAAAGTTATCCATGTTTGCCCGGGACAAGGTTATTTCGGCCCTAGACCTACCCAACGTGTATAAAAGCAAGACTAAGCTTATTTTTAGAGAGGGACGCCACTTTGAAGAGAGAATACACACGAGGAACATTTGGGAGCGAGGAGATCTCAGATTTCTTCATCTTTTCTTAGTATTTTCAATTTTCCAACACTTATGAATTTGTTTGAGACCATCATGAGTGGCTAAAATTCATAGTTCTGGGGTTGTGATTTAGCCATGAATATTATTGCTTAACGTTGACTTAACCTTGATTACAATTCATCAACATATGATTGTTTCTTCAATTCTGTGATTAATTGCTTAATTGTCTGGCTAGCAGTTAGGTTCTATTTACTATCTATGCTATGCTTGGGAAAGCCATGTTTAGATTAGAGAAGATTTGAAGAGAGCACGATCTTAACTATGTGGGAGGAGGGGGGGGGGGAGGGGGGCGGATTTGTAGTGAGGATAGGAATATACCTAGTCACCGTTCTTAATTAAATATCGTAATCTTAATGAATTCTTAATAGATTGATTTCATAGGAATATATGCGTTAATCTATTTTGAATAGGCGAGTAGTACTTCGGGAGAAGGCTACAAGAGCAATTATTCGATTAATTAGCAACCATGAGTGAATTGTATGAAAGAGAGAGTCAACTAGAACAGAATAGGATTGATGGATTGATCACAACCATGGAATATTGTCTCTACTGAATACACAATAATCATTTTGCTGCTTGATAATTTAGTTATTATGTAGAATTATTGTTTAATATAATCACACTCTTGAACTCGAATTATCTCGACTGAATAACAACCTTGGTGAATTTAGTGGGTAGTTGATACAAGTCTCTGTGAGTTCGAACACTCGACTTATCATTTTATTACTTATACGACCACGTATTCTTGCGTGTGCATTAAAGAGCAACAAGATGATTTATAGCCATACAAATATTTAATGTTTATTTTAGATCACAAGTGTTAAAAGTCATCATTTATTTCTTAAATCCCGTGCCAAGTCAAATGATGTCATAAATATTGGAATGCAAGGAGTATATGATAGAATATATGATAACAAATATTTTATGAATCAAAAAGTATTTGGAAACCATTTGAAAGGTTGGACTGAAAATTTACCTATTTGTTCTTCATTATGACCTAATTAGCACTATTAAAGATGTTATCATTTAATTACATAATTATTAGTTATATATAACAAAATTATATACGACATATATAATTTCTAAGGGCTGTAGAAACTCTTTCCATGGCATGAATATAAGCCATGTGTCCAGAAGGGAATCGCATCCTCTGCTCCACTGCTTGTTTAATGAGCTTCTTTCGATCTTTACAAAGTTGAACAGACCCTTCATCATCCAACATGGATGAAGAACATCTCATTTCTCTTCTACTCTTAGAGCCTAAGAATTTGTCAAGCTTGGATCAAAACCGCAAAGGAGATTAAGTCATCTTATTGTGGATACTGGGTTCATATGGAAACAAGCAACTTGTTTTAAAACAAGAAAGTATCATAACATATATTAAACCTAATTAACATCCATTAAAAACTCTATTGAAAATCATTAAAAAAGTGAAGCTTTGAATTCGAAAATAAATTTGATGAAATTATTATTTATTTGGATTCTTTGTTGTTGTAAATAATTAAAAATATTTTTTAGAGTTTATAGGGAGTTTGGTAAAAATTTGAGTTAGTTTTGATTGGATTTTCAAATTGAAACTCGAAGAGGAAAATATAAATAAATTGTATATATTTTGTGCGCGCTGGTGTATTAACAACATACAAAATGCATATAACTAATATAATTGTATGCAAGTTATATGCAAGTTGTATGCGTTTGATCAGATTCTATAGAATAAAAAGTTATATCCTATTTGTATGTAGGTTATATGTTTGATCGAACTTGATCTGAAAAATAAAAATTATATACAAGCTGTAAATAAATCATATAGGCATAACCGAATATATATATATATATATATATATATATATATATATATATATATAGAGAGAGAGAGAGAGAGAGAGAGAGAGAGAGAGAGAGAGAGAGAGAGATAGATAGATAGATAGATAGATAGATAGATATTATTTTAAAAATCTCTAGCTAGTTTTTATAAATAGAAAAACTTAGCTAAAGCGGATAAATGTCCCAATTTTGTATCTATAGGAAAAATCCCTACACAAGCCCCAGCACCTTCGAACGGGCTAGATGAACTAAGTTACATCTCGTTTTCCTATGAATTCATTAGAAGAGGTAATCTAATTCGTTCATCTAACCATTTAAACTAAATATAGTCGGCGGATACAGTGGCAGAGGCAGGATTAACCCTAAGGCGATTCAAATAGAAAAAAGTTAAAAAGGTTATAGTTAGTGGAAATAGAACCAATGATTAATATAATTGTATGCAAGTTATATGCAAGTTGTATGCTTTTGATCAGATTCTGTAGAATAAAAAGTTATATCCTATTTGTACGTAGGTTGTATGTTTGATCGAACTTAATCTGTAAAATAAAAATTATATACAAGTTGTATATAAATTATACTCCCTCTGTTTCAATTTATATGAACTTGTTTGACTAGGCACGTAGTTTAATAAAAAATGAAGACTTTTGGAACTTGTGGTCCTAAACAATTCAAAAAGGGGCACACAGTATTTGTGTGGTTATAAAAGCTTCTCATTAAGAATAAAATTGTAAGTTTAAGCAAAATTATTTCCAAATTTTGAAAGGGGTCATTCTTTTTGGAACGGACCAAAAAGGAAATAGGTTCACATAAACTGGAACGGAGGTAGTATTGTTTTAACTGAATTTATATATATTTTATTTTAAAAAACTCTAGCTAGTTTTTATAAATAGAAAAACTTAGCTAAAGCAGATAAATATTCCAATTTTGTATCTATAGGAAAGTTCCCTACACAAGCCCCAACACCTTCAAACGGGCTAGATGAACTAAGTTACATCTCTTTTTCCTATGATTTCATTAGAAGAATTAATCTAATTCGTTCATCCAACCATTTAAACTAAAAATAGTCGACAGACACTGTGGCAGAGGCAGGATTAACCCTAAGGGGTTCAAATAGAAAAAAGTTAGAAAGGTTATAGCTAGTGGGAATAGAACCATTGACTAATATAATTGTATGCAAGTTATATGCAAGTTGTATGCGTTTGATCGGATTCTGTAGAATAAAACGTTATATCCTATTTGTATGTAGGTTGTATGTTTGATCGAACTTGATCTGTAAAATAAATATTATATACACATTGTATATAAATCATATAGTTTTAACCGAATTTATATATATATATATATGAAATTTTAAAAAAACTCTAGCTAGTTTTTATAAATAGAAAAACTTAGCTAAAGCGGATAAATGTCCCAATTTTGTATCTATAGGAAAAATTCCTACACAAGCCCCAACACCTTCGAACGGGCTAGATGAACTAAGTTACATCTCTTTTTCCTATGAATTCATTAGAAGAGTTAATCTAATTCGTTCATCCAACCATTTAAACTAAATATAGTCGGCGAATACAGTGGCGGAGGCAGGATTAACCCTAAGGCGGTTCAAATAGAAAAAAGTTAAAAAGATTGTAGTTAGTGAAAATAGAACCAATGATTAATATAATTGTATGCAAGTTATATGCAAATTGTATGCGTTTGATCGAATTCTGTAGAATAAAAAGTTATATCCTATTTGTACGTAGGTTGTATGTTTGATCGAACTTGATCTGTAAAATAAAAATTATATACAAGTTTTATATAAATCATATTGTTTTTGTCACGACCCGAAATTTTCCCCCGACGGGACCGTGAGGGCGCCTAACATTTCACTTGCTAGGAAAGCCAACGTTAGAGAATCATTAAACTAATTTTTTATTTTCATTCAGTAATTAACAATAATTAACTAAGATAAAATATAATAAGTACGAAATATTAAAAAACTGTATTAATTACTACCACCCGAATCTGGAGTCACAATTCACGAGCATTCTAGAATTTACTACAAGTAATAGTCTGAAAGAAATACAACTGTCTGAATGAAAGAAACAGTAGAACAGAAAAGATAGACGGGGACTTCAAGGTCTGTGAACGCCGACAGATCTACCTTGAGTCTCCGGACAGCGGACCAATAGCAAAATCTCGATCAACCCGAGCCGGTATCAAAATCTGCATAGAAAGTGCAGAGTGCAGTATCAGTACAACCGACCCCATGTACTGGTAAATGTCGAGCCTAACCTCGATGAAGTAGTGACGAGGCTAAGGCAAGGCACCTACAAATCAACCTGTACAATTTAACAGTGTATATACAAATAACAGAAATGAAGAACTAAACAGGAAATGTCGGGAGGGGACATATTGAGGGGAATAAAAGATAAAGAACTACAATAGAATGACCACCGGAGCAGTCAATATACCATGAATCAACAGGAACAACAAATACTGTAAAGGAAAAATACACGGCATCACCCTTCGTGCTTTTACTCTCAATCTCACCATAAAATCAATAAAAACGGCACGACATCACCCATCGTGCATTAACTCTCATATCATGGCACGACATCACCCTTCGTGCATTAACAATCACAATATGGTACGACATCACCCTTCGTGCATTAACACTCCCAATATGGCACGGCATCGCCCTTCGTACATTAACAGTCACAATATGGCACGGTATCACCCTTCGTGCATTAACACTCACAATATGGCACGACATCACCCTTCGTGCATTAACACTCTCCCTTACCATAATGCAATGCATAAATATCAACAGGGAGATAGAATAATAAGTACAAACCTTACTTCAACATTTGGTTCTATAAAATCAATCTCAACTTTGAAATAAAAACTCAATTATCACCAGAAAATCCGTAAACATGATAAGAACGATAAATTGAACAACACTAGTATAACACATCGCAATTAGGCATAGGAATGAGACAATATAATAAAAGCTGAGAAACATGAAAAACAGGTAAATTGTCGGCGCATAAGTACTCGTCACCTCACATATACGCCGTTCACATGAATTTCATTTAGCAAGTGATCTAAGGTTCCAAATTCCCTCAAGTCAGGGTTAGACACAACACTTACCTCGCTCCGAAAGACCCTTAATTTTCAATCACAGCTTTTCCTTTGAAATTCACCTCCAAACCACTCGTATCTATTTAAAAATGACTCAATAATATCAAATGTTGCTAAAGGAATCAATTACATGACATAAATTTAGATTTCCTTAATTTCCCTCCAAAAAGTCGAAAATTGACCCCGGGCCCGTTTGATCAAAACCCGAGGTTCGGATAAAAATCCATTTACTCATTCACCCCCAAGCCAGAATATATAATTAATTTTCGAATCCGACCTAAAATTGAGGTCTAAATCCCCAAATTTCTGAAATCCCTAGTTTCTACCCAAAACCCCTAATTCTACTATGAAAACCTTAGATTTTAAGTTGAAATCTTGAAAAATATAGTGAAAGATTGAAAGAAACTAGTTTAGAATCGCTTACCTATGATTTGAGGAAGAGATGGTCTTTGGAAAATCGCCTCTTGTGTTTTAGGTCTTGAAAATTTGGGAAATGAATGAAAATTCCCGTCCAAAAGTCATTTTGTTCAGCTGCAGACGTCACATTTGCGACCTGAGTTCTCGCAATTGCGAAGCCTTCACAATCCTGTTGCCTTTCACAAATGCGAGGAAAGTGTCGTAATTGCGATCACTGACCTCGCAAATGCGGACAAAAGATCGCATTTGCGATCCATACCCCTCCCAGACTCCCTTCACAAATGCGAAGAAAAGTTCGCAATTGCGAACACAGGCTGGCCCAGCTTCTTTTCCCATTTGCGATGAGAAGTTCGCAAATGCGACCTCTTCAGTGATCGCAAATGCCAACCGTGACCTCGCATTTGCGAGGTCTGGGCCTGCAACACAGCTGAAGCACACCAGCTATTTTTCAAAGTCCAAATCACTCCGCAGCCTATCCAAAACTCACCTGAGCCCTCGGGGCTCCTAACCAAACATGCACGCTAGTCTAAAAACATCATACAAACTTGCTCACGCAATCAAATCGCCAAAATAACACCTAGAACTATGAATTTTGTGCCAAATCAAATAAAATTCTCAAGAACACTTTAAAATTTCTATTTTCTCAAATGGACGTCCGAATCACGCCTAATCAACTCTGTTTCTCACCAAATTTCACAGACAAGTCTTAAATATCATAATGAACCTGTACAGGGCTCCGGAACCAAAATACGGACACGATACCAACAATGCCAAATATCAATCAATTTTTAAAAATAAATAATTTCCAAACTTTTAATTTTCATCAAAAATTCATAACTCAAGTTAGAGACCTCCGAATTCAATTTCGGGCATACGCCCAGGTCCCATAATTCGATACGAACCTACTGAGACTGTCAAAGCACGGATCTAGACCCATTTACTAAAAATATTGACCGAAGTCAACTAAAATTAACTTTAAGACAAATATTCTTATTTTCATCAATTTTTAACATAAAAGCTTTCCAGAAACCTGTCCAGACTGCGCACGCAAATTGAGGAGTATAAAAATGAGATTTTTAAGGCTTAAGAGCGCAGATTCGAGTTCTAAAGCATAAGATGACCTTTTGGGTCATCACAATTTCCACCTCTAAAACAACCGTTCTTCCTTGAACGGACATAGAAAAGTACCTGCGCTGGTGAAAAGGTAGGGATATCTACTCCGCATATCGGACTCGGACTCCCAAGCAGCTGCCTCATTAGGCTAATCTCTCCACTGCACTCAAACTGAAGGGTAACTCTTTGATCTCAACTGGCGAACTTGCTGGGCTAGTCAAATCCTTGTCCAACTAGACAGAGCTGAAATCTAACAAATGGGATGGATCGACGTGATACTTTCGAAGCATGGACACATGGAATACCGGATGAACAACTGCTAAACTAGGTGTCAACGCAAGTCTGTAAGCCACCTCTACCACTCTCTCCAGAATCTCAAAAGGTTCGATATACCTAGGGCTCAACTTGCCCTTCTTTCCGAACCTCATTACACCCTTCATGGGTGATATCTGAAGTAATACCCTCTCCCCGACCATGAATGCCACATCACGAACTCTACGGTGGGCATAACTCTTTTGCCTAGACTGAGCTGTACTAAGTCGATCCTGTATAATCTTGACCTTGTCCAAGGCCTCCTGAACTAAATCTGTACCCAATAGCCGAGCCTCCCCCGGCTCAAACCACCCAACTGGCGACCTGCACCGTCTGCTCGACTAGTAGCTATTATTGTAGGCGAACTCTACGAGGGACAAGAACTAATCCCACGATCCTCCGAAATCTATAACACAAGCACAAAGCATATCTTCTAAGATCTGAAAGGTACGCTCGGACTGCCCATCCATCTGAGGATGGAATGTTGTGCTCAACTCAACCCGTGTACCCAACTCACGATGTACTGTCCTCCAGAAGTGCGAGGTAAACTGCGTACCTCAGTCAGAAATGATAGACATGGGCACACCGTGAAGACGGACGATCTTCCGAATATAAATCTCTGCTAACCGCTCCGAGGAATAGGTAACTGCCACAGGAATGAAGTGCGCTGACTTAGTCAGCCTATCCACAATAACCCAAACTGCATCAAACTTTGTCTAAGTCTATGGGAGTCCAACAACAAAATCCATAGTGATATGCTCCCACTTCCACTCAGGAATATCTAACCTCTAAAGTAAACCACCAGGTCTCTGATGCTCACACTTTACCTGCTGGCAATTTAGGCACCGAGCTACATAGGCAACTATGTCCTTCTTTATTCGCCTCCACCAATAATGTTGCCTCAAGTCCTGATACATCTTGGCGGCGCCCGGATGAATAGAATACCGAGAACTGTGGGACTCCTCAAGGATCAACTCACAAAGTCCATCCATATTAGGCACACAAATACGACCCTGCATCCTCAAAACTCTGTCATCTTCAACAGTAACCTGCTTGGCACCACCGTGCCGCACTGTGTCTCTAAGGACAAGTAAATGAGGATCGTCATCCTGTCGATCTCTGATGCGCTCAAATAAAGAAGACCGAGCAACTGTACAAGCTAAAACACGGCTGGGATCAGAAATATCTAACCTCACGAACTGGTTGGCCAAGGCCTGAACATCTAATGCAAGCGGTCTCTCACCAACTGGAATATATGCAAGGCTACCCATACTGACTGACTTTCTACTCAAAGCATCGGCCACCATATTGGCCTACCCAGAATGATACAATATGGTGATATCATAGTCTTTCAATAGCTCCAGCCACCTCCTCTGCCTCAAATTGAGTTCCTTCCGCTTGAACAAATACTACAAGCTCCGATGATCAGTGATTACCTCACATGGCACGCCGTAAAAATAGTGCCTCCAAATCTTAAGCGCGTGAACAATGGCTGCCAGCTCTAGATCATGAACAGGGTAATTCTTCTCGTGAACCTTCAACTTCCATGAAGCATATGCAATAACCTTGCCACCCTGCATCAATACCGCACCTAGACCAATACGAGATGCATCACAATATACTGTATAAGATCTTGAACCTATAGGTAACACTAATACCGGTGCCGTGGTCTAAACAGTCTTGAGTTTCTGAAGGCTCGCTTCACACTCATCTGACCACCTGAACGGGGCACCCTTCTGGGTTAATCTGGTCAACGGGGCTGCTATGGATGAAAACCCCTCCATAAATCGATGGTAATAGCTCGCCAAACCCAGGAAACTACAAATCTCTATAGCTGATATAGGTCTAGGCCAGTTCTGGACTGCCTCAATCTTCTTAGGATCCACCTGAATACACTCTGCTGATACAACGTGACCCAAGAAAACAAATGAACTCAACCAAAACTAACATTTTGAGAACTTAGCATATAACTTGCTATCTTTCAGAGTTTGAAGATGATCCGAAGGTGCTGCTCATGCTTCTCTCAACTATGGGAGTAGATCAAGATATCATCAATAAACACAACCACAAAGGAATCCAAGTAGGGTTTGACCACCCGGTTCATCAAATCCATGAATGCTGCTAGGGCATTTGTCAGCCCAAATGACATCACTAGAAACTCATAATGCCCATACCGAGTCCGAAAAACTGTCTTAGGAACATCAGATGCCCTAATCCTCAACTGATGGTAGCCAGATCTCAAATCAATCTTTGAAAACACCTTGGTACCCTGAAGCTGATCAAATAAATCATCAATCCTCGGCAATGGATACTTGTTCTTGACGGTGACTTTGTTCAATTGCAGATAATCTATACATATCCTCATCGATCCATATTTCTTCTTCACAAACAACACCGGTGCACCCCAGGGTAAGACACTAGGTCTAATGAAGCCCTTATCAAGAAAATCTTACAACTGCTCCTTCAATTCTTTTAACTCTGGCGGGGCTATGCGATATGGCGCAATGGAAATAGGCTAAGTGCCTGGAGCCAAATCAATGCAGAAATCAATATCCCTGTCGGGTGGCATCCCCGGCAGGTCTGTAGGAAACACCTCTAGAAACTCATGAACAACCGGCACCGAATCTATGGAAGGAATCTCTACACTAGAATCGAGGACATAAGCCAAATAAGCTAGGCACCCCTTCTCGACCATATGCCGAGCCTTCATATAAGAGATAACCTTGCTGACAGAATGGCCATGATTCCCTCTCCACTCTAATCGAGGCAACCCCTGCAAGGCTAAGGTCACCGTCTTGGCGTGACAATCTAATATAGCATGATAAAGTAACAGCCAATCCATACCCAGTATGACATCAAAATCAACCATGTCAAGAAGTAGAAGATAAACACGATCTACAACAATAGCATCTACAACAATAGCATCTCCCACTGGTGTGGACACATACACAAGAGCACTCAAAGAATCACAGGGCACAACTAAACAGGAAGCAAAATAGGATGACACATAAGAGTAAGTAGATCCCGGATCAAATAGAACTAAAGCATCCCTACTGCAAACTGAAACAGTACCTGTGATAACAGCGTCAGATGACTCAGCTTCAAGCCTGGCTGGGAAAGCATAACATCGGGGCTGGGCCCCACCACCCTGAACTACGTCCCTAGGATAGCCTCTAACTGGCTGGTCTCCAACTCTAAGGACTTGACCTCCACCTCTAACTGTCTAGCCCCTACCTCTGTCTGCCTGACCCGTGCCTCTGACTGGCTGAGCAGGTGGTGCAGCAATTGGTGCTGGAACAATAGCACGAGAACTTTGATGTTGTGAGCTGCCCGTTGCCCGAGGGCAAAATCTAGCAATGTGCCTCGGATCACCACAAGTATAACATAACCTCAGATGCTGTGACTGCTGACCCTGCAGCTGACCCTGTCGACCTGAATAACCATGCTGATAACTCTGGAGTGGAGGTGCACTAATATGAGCTGGTGGTGCACTGTAGGCTAGCTGGTCGGAATAATGCATCTGAGGGTCACGACCACCTGTGGCACTGTGGGATGCTTGGAGCGCTGAATGAAACGGCCTGGGAGGACGACCTCTACCAAAAGTACTCCTGCCTCTAGATGAGGCACCGCTGAAGTCACCAGAATGACGAGGTCTCTTTTTAGACCCCTGACCTCCCTGAGTAAGAACCACTTCGACTCGTCTGGCGACATTAGTAGCCGCCTGAAAAGAAATATCACTCCTAGTCTCCTTAGCCATCTGCAATGTGATAGGCTGAGCAAGTCCATCAATAAACCTCCCTACCCTCTCTCTCTCTCGGTGGAAAGTAGAAGAATAGCATGACGGGCCAAATCCACAAAGTGGGTCTCATACTAAGTAACAGTCATATTGCCCTGCCAGAGACGCTCAAACTGACGGCGACGTTCCTCTCTCAATGTGATAGGCACAAGCTTCTCTATGAAGAGCTGAGAGAACTGGTCCCAAGTAAGAGTAGGTGACCCAGCTATCAACAAGTAATCTCTCCACCATTTCTTGGTGGAACCAGTCATCTAAAATACAATAAAATCGACCCCATTGGTCTTCATTATACCCATGTTCCGTAGAACCTCGTGACAGCTGTCAAGATACTCCAGGGGATCCTCTAAAGGAGAACCACTGAAGTGAAAAGGAAAGAGCTTGGTAAACGTGTCCAATCTCTATAAAGCCTCAAAAGACAAAGCTGGCCCATCTCCAACCTGTGACGCAATAACCGGCTGAACTAATCCGACTAGCTGAGCTGCTGGAGCCTGATACTAGGGAGCTATCTGCTCCTGAGTGGGAGTGGTAGGAGCCTGGGTTCCTCATCTAGCATGAGAGACTGCTGGTGCCATGGGAAATACGCCAGTCTGGGCCACACTCTCCATAAAGCCCACCAAACGGACCAAAGCGTCCTGAAGTACTGGGGTAGCAATAAACCCCTTCGAAACCTGAGCTGGTCTGGCAGGAACAATCTGGGCTGGAACCTCCTCGTGAAGCTCTAACTGCTAGGGTTGCTGCTCGGGCCCAAGGCTGAGCTCTGCCCCTGCCTCGGCCTCTAGCACGATCACGGCCTCGACTTCTGCCCCGTGTAGGAGCTGTCACTGGAAGCTCTGGCTGCTACTCAGCTGAGGAGGCAGTACGTGTTCTCGCCATCTGCGAGAGAATAAGAGTAGAAGAGTTAAATAAGTATTGATAAAGCAAAATCGCACGACAGAGAAGAATAGAAGTGAAACTTGTTCTTAAACTTCATAGCTTCTGGAAGATAAGCACAGACGTCTCCGTACCGATCCTCCAAACTCTACTAAGCTTGCTTATGAATCATGAGACCTAGGCAACCTAGTGCTCTGATACCAACTGTCACTACCCGAAATGTCTCACCGACGGGACTGTGATGGAGCCTAACATTTCACTTGCTAGGCAAGCCAACGTTAGAGAATCATTAAACCAATTTCTTATTCCCATTCAGTAATTAACAATAATTAACTAAGATGAAATATAATAAGTACGAAATATTACAAAACTATATTAATTACTACCACCCGGATCTAGAGTCACAATTCACGAGCATTCTAGAATTTACTTCCAGTAAAATTCTGAAAGAAATACAACTATCTGAATGAAAGAAACAGTAGAACAGAAAAGATAGACGGGGAATTCAAGGTCTGTGAATGCCGACAGATCTACCTTGAGTCTCCGAACAGCGGAACAATAGAAAAATCTCGATCAACCCGAGCCAGTAGCAAAATCTGCACAGAAAGTGCAGAGTGCAGTATCAGTACAACCGACCCCATGTACTGGTAAGTGTTGAGCCTAACCTCAACGAAGTAGTGACGAGGCTAATGCAAGGCACCTACAAATCAACCTGTACAATTTAATAGTGTATATACAAATAACAGAAATGAAGAACTAAACAGGAAATGTTGGGAGGGGACATACTGAGGGGAATACAAGATAAAGAACTACAACTGAATGACCACCGGAGCAGTCACTGCTTTTACTCTCAATCTCACCATAAAATCAATAGAAACGGCACGGCATCACCCTTCGTGCATTAACTCTCATATCATGTCACGACATCACACTTCGTGCATTAACACTCACAATATGGCACGACATCACCCTTCGTGCATTAACACTCACAATATGTCACGGCATCACCCAAATTTCCGAAATCCCTAGTTTCTACCCAAAACCCCTAATTCTACTATGAAAACCTTAGATTTTAAGTTGAAATCTTGAAAAATATAGTGAAAAATTGAAAGAAACCAGTTTAGAATCACTTACCTATGATTTGAGGAAGAGATGGTCTTTGGAAAATTGCCTCATGTTGCCTTTCACAAATGCGAGGAAAGTGTTGCAATTACGATCACTGACCTCGCAAATGCGGACAAAAGATCGCATTTGCGATCCATACCCCTCCCAGACTCCCTTCACAAATGCGAAGAAAAGTTCGCAATTGCGAACACAGGCTGGCCCAGCTTCTCTTCCCATTTGAGATGAGAAGTTCGCAAATGCGACCTCTTCAGTGATCGCAAATGCCAACCTTGACCTCGCATTTGCGAGGTCTGAGGCCTGCAACATAGCTGAAGCACACCAACTATTTCTTTTTATGTCCAAATCACTTCGTAGCCTATCCAAAACTCACCCGAGCCCTCTAGGCTCCAAACCAAACATGCACGCAAGTCTAAAAACATCATACAAACTTGCTTACGTGATCAAATCGCCAAAATAACACCTAGAACTACAAATTTAGTAACAAATCAAATGAGATTCTCAAGAACACTTTAAAATTTCTATTTTCTCAACTGGACGTCCGAATCACACCAAATCAACTCCGTTTCTCACCAAATTTCACAGACAAGTCTTAAATATCATAATGAACCTGTACCGGGCTCCGAAATCAAAACATGGATCCGATACCAACAATGCCAAATATCAATCAATTCTTAAAAACAAATAATTTCCAGACTTTTAATTACCATAAAAAATTCATAACTCAAGCTAGGGACCTCAGAATTCGATTTCGGACATACGCCCAGGTCCCATAATTTGATACGGACCTACCAAGACCGTCCAAGCATGTATCCGAGCCCGTTTACAAAAAATATTGACCGAAGTCAACTAAAATCAACTTTTAAGGCAAAAATTCTTATTTTCATCAACATTCAACATAAAAGCTTTCCGAAAACCTGCCCGGACTGCGCACGCAAATCGACGAGGGTAAAAATGAGATTTTTAAGGCTTAAGAGCGCAGATTCGAGTTCTAAATCATAAGATGACTTTTTGGGTCATCACAGTTTTAACCGAATTTATATATTTTTTATTTAAAAAAACTCTACCTAGTTTTTGTAAATAGAAAAACTTACCTAAAGCGGATAAATGTTCCAATTTTGTATCTATAGGAAAAATCCCTACACAAGCCCCAACACCTTCGAAAGGGCTAGATGAACTAAGTTACATCTCTATTTCCTATGAATTCATTAGAAGAATTAATCTAATTCGTTCATCCAACCATTTAAAATAAAAATAGTCGGCGGATACAGTGACGAAGGCAGGATTAACCCTAAGGGGGTTCAAATAGAAAAAAGTTAAAAAGGTTGTAGCTAGTGGGAATAGAACCAATGACTAATATTATTGTATGCAAGTTATATACAAGTTGTATGCGTTTGATCGGATTTTGTAGAATAAAACGTTATATCCTATTTGAATGTATGTCACGACCCGAAATCCACTAGTCATGATGGCACCTAACCCAACCCGCTAGGTAAGCCAATTAATGATTATCCATTTTCAACTAACTTAATAAAACAATTAAACAAAGGAATTATCTGAGTCTTATATATCCCCAAGGAATGGTAGTACAAATCATGAGCTCCTAAGAATAGAATTTACAAGCTGATATGAAGTAAATACATCTTCTGTTTGAAAAGTACATAAACTGAGTTTTTTTAAATATAAATCTAAGGCTACCATGAACACGAGGAAGCTACAATAGGAATGCAGGTACATCTTCAATCCCGGCAACCATCGAGCACAGCAACAACAACAGCCAACATCTGCACGCAATGTGCAGAAGTGTAGTATCAGTACAACCGACCCCATGTACTGAGTAAGTATCTTGTCTAACCTCGTCAAAGTAGTGACGAGGCTTTGGTTAAAAGATGCTCATTTATAAAACCTGTGATGTAAACTAACAATAGAACTATACTACAGTACAACAGAGTCGCACACACGAAACGATTATACAAAGCAATAATGGAGTACTAAAAGAAAACACAATTCAACAGGTAGTAATATCTCACCCAATCCTTTCCTAAGAGCGAAAGCCAATAAATCACAACAATTACCTCAAAGCTTTTATAATGTGAGAAATATACTCAATATGTCAAATCCAACAGCACGACAACACCCTTCGTGCATTTATCTCATCCTCACCAATTATGCGTAAAACAGTACCAAACATATGACAGAAATACCGATAACATAAATGACAGAGTGGGAAATATGCAAATAGCTATGAAGGATGAGAATGAACATGAGAACATCCGTAACAGACTGAACAAAAAGCATAGAGATAATGACAATAATTAGGAAAAAGGAATGTAACTTCGACTAACTAGCTAGGTGAAGGCATGAAGACAATATTACAAATAAGGAGGCGGTCACATGATCTTTATAAGTTAGCAAGTAGGGACATAAACGACTAGTATGGAAAAAGACCTATACTTAAGTGCAACAAAACAGATGACATGGATGAAATCATAACAGCAGGAAATAGGCATGATATTAGCAAGTTTAAACAACTAGAAGGCATGATAGTACGACAACAAAGGTGATAGAGGATAAAGACAGAACAGTAACGACATATCACATAAGAATCATGAACACGACAATAACAATTCCAGGTAAATACATGAAGGTATCTGAAAGAAAGAAATATCACAACATAATGCATGTCTCTCGTCCTCACTTGCACGGAAACAACCTTTGTGCCATGAACTCACCATAAAATGAAAGCATAATAATATAAATACAATAACACGACATCACCCTTCGTGCTTTTACTCACATAACATGGCACGACATCACCCTTCGTTCTTTTACTCACAATGATATGGCACGGCATCACCCTTCATGCTTTTACTCTCAATAATATGGCACGACATCACCCTTTGTTCTTTTACTCTCAATAATATGGCACGACATTACCCTTCGTGCTTTAACTCTCAAATAATATGGCACATCATCACCCTTCGTGCTTTACACTCTCCCTCACATGATAATGTATAAACAAATGCACGGCATCACCCTTCGTGCTTTACACTCTTCCTTACCACGCATATGTATATCAATGACAAACAAAGCAAGAAGCATAAATAACGTCAAGGAGAGTGTTTGAACGGATATTTCAAATGAATCCCAATCACAACTTTCCAAGCCAATAATAGTTCAATAAGCCCACAAGAACCTCATTATTCAAGTATTCTAACAAATTTCACAAATGATCTACAACACAAGTATAGAATCTAGTATCTCAAGAATATCGGCCGTAGCAATTTATTAATGATTATGCATATTGATGACCGAATTAAACACACCAATGTATTCTCAGAATTTCCATCAAATTTGATCAAGTTATTATAAACTAAGTCTTAGTTTCTAATATTTAATACTATATTCTTAGTATCTAGGAGCCAAGTAAGGCATGAGGCAAGAAGATCATGTGATTCTACAAGACGCAATTTATAACATAATTTACCCCCGAGCATGGTTACCCTGGCACATGCATATATGCTCGTCACGTCATATATGTATCGCCCCCGCATGTAGCAAACACTGTCAAATAGTAGGAAAAATTCGCTCAACAAAGTTAGGCAAAACACTTACCTCAAAGAAGGCAAACTGATACTCAAAAATGAATTCCTCGGGTGATATGACCTCCGAGCTGCACAAATATAATCACAATAACTTCAAAGCACAAATAAAACTCATAAGAGACTATTCCGGATCATAAAGCCTCAATTTTTAACAAAGTCTAAAAATCGATCCAAAAGTCGACCCCCGGGACCGCACCTTGGAACCCGATAAATTTCACAAAATACGGCCACCCATTCAAGTACGAGTCCAACCATACTAGTTTCACTTAACCCCGGAGGAGTAGTGACGAGGAGTCGACATAGACACTCACTAGTGGTCCAATAACATCAGGTACAGTAAAGAGATATGTAAATATGAGCAGAGTCAATAAATAAGGTAAACAAGTAATAAATCACGTGGTACAAATACCTCATCTTTACGAGGAACTCAAGCTTTTCATTAGAAATTCCCTCCTTCACCAGAGCATATATATATATATATATATATATATATATATATATATATATATATATATATATATATATATATATATATAGTGAATCTCATCAGATAGATCGTCATAACTCAAATCGGGAAAACTCACAGATACACTGGCATTTTGCCAAATATTACGCACAAATCCATGAGGATATGATATAGGAAATGCTGAGGCATACGGCCCGACCCAACATAAATATTTAGACTGTGCACTGCCGAGAGTCTAACGGCCCGAACCATAGATATGTTTATTAAACTGCCGAGGCGAATGGACCGCTCCCATGAAAGTGTGGTACACAAATCCTGCCTAGGCAAACGACCTGATCCCATAAGAGTGAAATACAAATTCCTGCCGAGGCGAACGGCCTGATCCCATAAGAGTATGAAGCTTTGACAGGTCCTTGACCCCACTCACGAATAAAAGTATGAGTTGTAATTTCTTTAACAAAAACTTTTCAATGAATTATATATATCACGGAAAAATGTCGTAAGAGGAGTAAAGTTATTCGGTGACTAATCATGAACTCGTGGAGTCTCTACAATAGCAAGTCTAGTCTCAAGTAGTAATGTAAAACAGTGGAATTTAATAGGCGAGAGACTGCTCAAATAGTACACCTATAGCATGATGTGAACCTATGTCTACCAGGACAAAAACATGAATGTAGCTACGTACGGGCTCTCATCACCTCGCACGTACGTAGCCCCCCACAACAAGTAGCACACATCAATATACCACACCTAGGGTAATTTCCCCCTCACAGAGTTAGACATGAGACTTACCTCGCTCTGAAATTCCATAATCGACTCCAAAGCCCTCTAACACCTCAAACCGATGCCCGTCGCTCCAAAACTAGTCAAAAAATGTGCAAACCAATAAAAATATACTCTAATACTTATAACAAATCAATTTAGACAAATTCCCAACTCCGCTCGAAAAGGCGATAAAACAACCCTCGAGCCCACGTGCTCGGATTTCGAAAATGTTCGAAAACAAACACTACCCATTGCACTACGAACTCAAATATATAATTTATTCTCAATTTCATGCCCAAATTCGTGATCAAAATCCAAGAATACCAATTTCTAGGTTTTTCTTCAAAATCCCAAATTTCTATTAATTTCCATGTTTAAATCCATATATAAACCATGTATTTAACTCAAAATATGTGGGAATTACTTACCTCGTGAGGGATGACAAAATAGCACTTCAAAATCGCACCCAAGACCGGCTCCAACGAGAGAAAAGATGAGAAATGAGACAAAAACCCGATTTGGCTAACTTATACATTCTGCCTAGACGACTTTCGCACCTGCGAAGCCAAAGGCTGCTTCTGTCGCGTCACTTCTGCGGCACCAAGACCGCTTCTGCGGAAAACACTAGAGGCCGCCCTTTCGCACCTGCGGACAATGTCCCGCTCCTGTGACATCGCAGGTGCGCAAATACACCTCGCTCCTGCGCTCCACTTTGCTTTTGCGCTCCAAGAGGCATCTGTGCCATCGCAGATGCAGAAGAAGTCTCGCACCTGCGGGCACTGCCCAGCTGGCCCAAAATCGCTTCTGAGACCCTCCTGGCCGCTTCTGCGGTTCCGCACCTGCGGGATTCTGCGGCTCCGCACCTGCGGTCAAAATCCCGCAGGTGCGCTTGCACTAGATAGCAGCTCCCTTAGCATTTTCCTTAGTCAAAAATCAATCTGTTAAGCATCCGAAACTTACTCGAGACCCCAGGGACCCCGTCTAATCACACTAACTAGTCCGATAACATAACACAGACATGCTCGAGGCCTCAAATCACATCAAACAACATCGAAATCATGAATCGCACCCCAATTCAAGCTTAATGAACTTTAGAGCTTCAAACTTCTATATTCGATGTCGAAACCTAACAAATCACGCTCGATTGACCTCAAATTTACACACAGGTCACATTCAACATTAAGGAACTACTCCAACTTCCTGAATCGGAATCCGACCCCAATATCAAAAGGTCCACTCCCGGTCAAACTCCTTAAAATTACCCAAATTTCCAACTTTTGCCCAAATGACCGCAAATGACCTACGGACCTCCAAATCCACTCCCGGATGTGCTCCTAAGCCTGGAATCATCATACAGAGCTATTCCCACACTCAGAATCCCAAACGGATGTCGATAAGATTGAAATGCACTTACACTCAAATTTATGAAATTCTTCCGAAATGCCAACTTCCATAATAGGCGCCAAAACGCTCTCGGGTCATCCAAAACCTGCTCCGGACATACGCCCAAGTCCAGAATTATCATACAAACCTGTTGGAACCTTCAAATCCCGAGTCCGAGGTCGTCTACTCAAAAATTACACTTTTGTCAATTCTTCCAACTTAAAGCTTCCAAAATTAGAATTTTCTTTCCAAATCAACTCCGAACTTTCCGAAATTAAATTCCGACCATGCGTACAAGTCATAATACCTGAAGTGAAACTACTCAAGGCCTCAAACCGCCGAATAACGCGCTAGGGCTCAAAACGACCGGTCGGTTCGTTACATTCTCTCCCACTTAAGCATACGTTCGTCCTCGAACGTGCTAAGAAGTGCTCTGGGGTTATCCGAAATCACTGTTCAACAACTCGTGCACCTATCTGTGCCACCACAACCCAGTTGGGCATATTAGCTCGAGCCAATCTGAAGATTCTCCCCTTTATTTAGTCAAATAAGCCTTAGTGCCAAATTCCAACATTCGGAATCCTCCACCAAGCCTGTTTCCAACATACGAGCACCGTATCAATCACTACACACTGCACCAAACATGATTGTATGCCCTTACTGAATTTCCACTAACCGAAGTCCGTAGGGTACCTCATGACCGATTAATCCTTGCTTTGACTCTTGCGACACTGCCACGCCAGAGAAGATGTGTAGAACTCATAGCCACCTGCCGAATCACAATTTATGGAGTCCCCCCTCCCGACAAGAACCATTACCTCATTCTGGACTGAATAACAATATTTACTCTTTAATATGCTTCATATAAACCTGATCTCACTGATCCCAAGTCCAATAATCTCGTCTCACCCAGTACAAGCTGCTCAGGCAATAAGCCACCTCAGACACTGCCAAAAGTCTCATATGATGCCACAATGTGCCAACAAGCTACAACCCCGAATGTGAGACATAAGGAAACGAACTCTAGAAAGAACTACTCAACCCACGTAGCTAATTTAAACAACTGAAAAGATGTCATGAACCTTATATAGAAAATGAGAAGAAAAACACACAATAATAGATATGGGAAACTGTACTCAATATCACACTGTTGCGGCGTGAAACCCGATCCACACATGATACCATTGTGGCATACAACCCGATCCAACCATGATACCTGTGGCGGCGTGCCACCCAATCCAAACAACATATTCGTGGCGGCGTGCCACCCGATCCAACCATATACCCGTGGCGGCGTGTCACCCGATCCACACATAATAATCTAAAGAAAACACACATCCAGCCGTAACGCTTATACTGACAAAATGCCTGAATATCAACCATAAGCATGCCAAGTGCATAATACAAATCCTGGGGAGACGGGTAGCGACACACGCTACAAAACTCAAGCACAACTAAGGTGCGATATATGATTTGCATCTCGAGAGCCATCCTGCTCACATAATACCACAAACCATATGGGACCTCAATACGAGTGCGAATAGTCAAACCACCTCACAACCCACTTGGTATAATATAGGTTACACGGAATAACTGACGACCGAAATAACATCCAAGGCCAGAAGATCCTTCCAAAAACAACGCTATGCTGAGATGAGCACATCTGGCCTGATATAGAGCCCATATTCACATTTAGATCCATCCACGGACCTCAAACTGATTCTGATCATACCATGCTTGGCTAAATAGCCCCTAAAGGGTTCACAATGACCTATTCACGACACATAAGAACAACCGTAAAAAACGGAACAAACTTTCACATTCCACAACCAAATGAACCGAGCGCCCTTCAGGCATAAATCCTCACATTAGCGATAGTACCACAATCTCCATACTTGGTTTTAAATCTTTAACCAATCAAGTGACTACATGTCACAGTTATACAATCTTCCCGTGGGATACACTCCCACGACCCTCCGCACCAGGTAACAAGTCTGCACATTCATATCACCGGTCACACTAATGTTGTAAAGCAAATCAAGAAGCTACAAATCGTTACACAAAGCCTCTTACACAGGACACTGGTCACAGGTGACTCGAAGGACAATACCAGCTTACTCTAAACATCTGAATTCTTCCCTGCTTATCCGAGTTGTAACATTCTTTTCAACACCGAACCGCAACCTTGATCCTCAGCTTCCAATTTCCCCTGCCGCTCACTGCACCTAACATGCCAATACGTGAGAGTACCAAAATTTCATCATAACTCCCGAACCACCAATAGGGTACACACTTCATCATATAGAAACCTTTCATTTAACTCATTTCAGGAGAACCATCGCCACACGTGACTGAATTACCATAACCGCAGAAAATACAACCCTACGTAGTGGTCTAAACCACCATGTCCCTTCTGGGATCCATCTCCTCATAACAAGCCATAATAACCGAATACCTCCAAATAAATCAAATTATGGCAGCCGTCAAGCCTCGCACGTACCGCCACAACCACTTGTAAAACTTAACACATTGAAGGACCCGATCATTGCCACATCATGTTAATTCAACCATTGCTAACTGATCCGACTTCTTCTAATTACCCTGGACTTTCCTTAGGAATAATAATAGCTCAATTTAAAAAATAACGACCTCAAATCTGCACCCATCCTGAGTGACCTTATATCACGAGACCATGTTGTCTCAAAACCCACGAACCACATCATACCCTCCTTGGGCGCACAATATCATCGCCAACATGTATACCCGTTCTGTAAGACCTTCCGTGAATCCAAAGCTACTTCTTTCCTTCCTCCAATACTACACTGTATACCCAATGATGACATAAAACATTCAAAGTCTGTTTCATACTCCACTACAGCAGCTCGATACTTAAACTATACTATGGACTCACAAATCCTTAGATACCGCACTTTGACTTTGAATCCCCTAGGATTATTGTTGAGAGCCATCCGCTCTGACTTGGTCTCGAATATAATCAACTCCAAGGCTCTGTTAGCACATGAACGCCCTCTCAAAGAAGCACTCGGCTGAATCACCTCTCTTGTACATCACATCTATACAAAACATAAATCTTGAGTCTTCCCAAAGCCTGAGCATGTATTCATAAGGCCAATTATAGCACACATTCCTCAAATCATTTGCTCAAATCACCACTGATGTTCTCTTTCCTTAGCCGTAATAACCCACCAATATGGCGATAACCAAAAATCTCCTAAGTAAACAGCCATGCAATCCAGTCGTAGGCGGTGGGGCTCTCCCACTTAGGTTGAAGATACAATAACATAGCCCTGGAGCCCACCAAGATTCCTTCTTCCTCATTGACAAAATCTAAAGGTGTGACAATACCTTCCAATCCAAAATCATGTTGTAACCCTTCTTCATACCAAGCAACCCTTTTTCCGTCGTATCCAACCTTCCTCCGTATAGTGGCCAATATTTCCAAATTAATCCCGTAGACTTAGTCACTGTTCACCATGATCCCCAAATCACCATAAACCTTTCTCAAGGCATGTATCTATCCTACCACAGAACCCATATGATACTCTGCCACTCTCCCACTTTGGTCAAACCCTCCTCCCTTAAGCAATACTCGACTTCTGTTTTCTTACACTTGGCCTTCTAGATGTTTAACCACCGCAAGAAACCTCCCACATGTACTTCCTCATCCTTCGCTACCCAGTTGTTGCCTTAAATCAAAATTCATCTTTGTAGCATCTGAACCAACAGATCACCGCCAACTCTAAACCTCCCCAAAGATCATCTTCCTTGAGCCATCAACTTTAAGATCACTGATTCGATTCTGAACCACAGCACACTGCGACCTCTAACAACCGCTTCCTCGGCACCATTTATAGTACTCTGCCCCAAAGGCGAATTGAAGAAAACCATAACACCGGCAAACTTAACACATTCAGCAAGGACAACGACACCATATCACAGATGAAGATTCCACTACGCTCAAAAATGCCAAATCTCGTTACTCCATCAACCCCAAACCTGAACATTCTTAGTCCGATTTCCTTTCCTCCGTTGGACATAAAATAATGAATCCCTGAATCATGCACTGAGTAAAACCTCATTTCCAGTTATTCACTGCCTCGGCGAATAGGAAAGTGCTCTATCATTACACAAATACTGTGCGATAGAAACACACGAATCATTATAACAATCAATGCCAAATCTCAAAACCTTAGATAATACTGATACAGAGCTGAAATGACAGAATAACCTTCCACAAGGTGATAGTAATAGCCCAATCAATTACGCAGGGAGAAACATCCTGCACCATATATGTAGTACCATTACAATTCCTCGATTCCCAATTTATAACAAGTGCTTCACGTCACATAAGATTAAATAGGAATGAGATGAAGGTGTAAGCCTCAAAGGAATCAAATCGGACGAGGAGGAATCAAGAAGGGAAGTGCTCCTAACAGCCTTGTAGCCTCTCGAAGATAAGTATAGACGTCTCCGTACCGACCCTCAAGACTCTACTAGACTCGCTCATGACTCGTGAGACCTAAGTGAACCTAGCTCTCTGATACCATGTTGTCACGACCCAAAATCCATTAAAGATCATGATGGCGACAAACACCGCTGTCAGGCAAGCCAACAATAAATACTCAATTGATTTCTCGTTTTAATATTATGAAATCATATTTTTCCTTCCATTAAATAATAGAAAATGGAATTTACAGAGTAAAAGATAATATTTTCACCCCAAAACCCGGTGTCACAAGTGCATGAGCTCCAACTAGGAATGTAAAATAAAATACAGTATCTGTCCGGAATACAAATTTGGATAGAAGAAATATAAATACTCTGAAGGAGACTCTGCCAGCTGCGGGTCGTAATGTGGAATGCAGCTCACGTAAGTCCCCACATGCATACGTGCCTCTGCTCTCACAATGACACTAGTCACATACGTACCTACACAAAAATTTGCATCAAGTGTAGCATGAGTACGTAATCAATGTGTACCCAGTAAGTATCTAGCCTAACCCCGTAGGAGTAGTGATGAGGGGTCGACATAGACACTCACTAGTGGTCCAATAACATCAGGTACAGTAAAGAGATAAGTAAATATGAGGCAGAGTCAATAAATGAGGTAAACAAGTAATAAATCACGTGGTACAAATCCCCCCTCTTTACGAGGAACTCAAGCTTTTCATTAGAAATTCCCTCCTTAACCGGAGCATATATATATATATATATATATATATATAGTGGGTCTCATCGGATAGATTGTCATAACTCAAATCGGGAAAACTCACAGATACACTGGCTTTTTGCCAAATATTACGCACAAATACATGAGGATATGATATAGAAAATGCCGAGGCATTCGACCCGATCCAACATAAGTATTTAAACTGTGCACTGCCGGGGGTCGAACGGTCTGAACCATAGATATGTTTATTAAACTGCTGAGGCGAATGGCCCGATCCCATAAGAGTGAAATACAAATTTCTACCGAGGCGAACGGCCCGATCCCATAAGAGTAAGAAGCTTTGACGGGTCCTTGACCCCACTCACGAACAAACGTGTGAGTTATAATTTCTTTAATGAAAACCTTTCAATGAAGTATATATATCACGGAAACATGCCGTAAGAGGAGTAAAGTTATTCGATGACTAATCATGAACTCGTTGAGTCTCTATAATACCAAGTCTAGTCTCAAGTAGTAATGTAAAACAGAGAAATTTAATAGGTAAGTGTAACAACCCTAACGGTCGTTTTGAGCATTTGCACATCGCTCAGTTGTTTACAGGCATGAGCAACTCTGTATGATGCATTTTGACTTGTGTGAATCGTCGGTTTTGGTTTTGGGTTATTCAGGACTGATTTGAAAGAATGATTCTCAACTAGGGAGCTTTAAATTTGAAATACTTGACCAAGTTTGACTTTTTAGCATTTGACCACAGATTGGAATTTTGATGGTTCCGTTAGCTCTGTTGGGTAATTTTGGACTTAGGAGCGCATCCGGATTGTGATTTGTAGGCACGTGGTTGAATTTGGCTCGAAATGGTGAAAGTTGATATCGGGGTGGGATTCTGATTCCAAAAGTTGGATCAGGTTCGTAATGTCGAATGTGACATGTGTGCAGAATTGAAGGTCAATCGGACGTGATTTGATAGGTTTCGGCATCGGTTGTAGAAGTTTGAAGTCTCAAAGTTCATTGATTTCGAGTTGAGGTGTGATTCATCGTGTTGATGCTGTTATGTGTGTTTTGAGGCCTCGAGTAGGTCCGTATTGTGGTATGGAACTTGTTGACATGTTCGGACGGGGTCCCGAGAGGCTTGGTTGAGTTTCGGACGAGGCTCGGATAATTTTATTGCATTTTTGGATTTTTGCTAGCTACTGGTTCTGGTGTGATTGCACCTACGACAGATGAATCGCAGAAGCGGCTTCAAGACCGTAGGTGCGAGGGATTTCTGGGTCAGTTGTTTTCGCAGAAGCGAAGTTTTTACCGCAAAAGCGGTGGTCGCAGATGCGACGAATTGTCCGCAAATGCGAAAATGCTGGCAGAAGCTATAAATCGAGGTTTTGGTTCTTTCTTCATATTTTGAGATATGGTACTCGGATTGAGGCGATTGTTGGAGCAATTTTCATCACAAGGATTGGGGTATATTTTCTCTACTCGGTTTTGGTTATATTTCATAAATCTACCTTCATTTTTGGTAATAGGATTATGAAGTTTAAAGAGGAAATTGGGGGTTTTGGCCTAAAGTTTTATAATATGAATTTTTGAGTTTTGAACATCGAATTGGAGTCGTATTTGAGTGAAACTAGTATGGTTGTACTCGTAATTAAATGGGTTGTTGAATTTTGTAAATTTTTTCATTTCCGAGGTGCTGACCCGGGTTGGGCTTTTGGCCGATTTTAGGCTTTTGATTCAAGATTTGATCTTTTTCGATCGGGGTTGGTTCCTTTAGCATTGTTTGATGTATTTGAGTTATTTGTGGTTAGTTCCGAGCTGTTTGGAGGTCAGAACGCACGGGATGGCATTTTGGAGCATCGTTTGGCTTTCTCGGTGTTGTAATTAGCTTGTTCGAGGTAAGTAACTCTTCTAATCTTAGTGTTGAGGGTATGAAACCCCGAAATACATGTTATGTGATTGGTATTGAGGTGACACACATGCTAGGTCACGGTCGTGTGGGCGTGCACCATGTGAATTGGGACTCTGTTATTTCCATAACACTATATAGTGGTCCTACTATGTTGATATCTGTGTTTTCACCATGTGATAAAGTTGTTAAGTTGTCAATCATGCCAGATATCATTTTTAGGCATTATGCCGATATTGTTTGGACCTATAGTGGTCGTTTCTTACTGTCATCTTAGTGATTTCATTAATATTTCGTACTTAGTCACATTCATGCATTCATATCATATCTCAGTCTCAATTATTTATTGGTACATCATATCATTGTTGTCGGGCTAGTTTCATGACATTGTGAGCCCGTGAGTGAGACTGGAGAGATTGATGATTAAGTGAGGTCGGGGGCCTATTTGTGAGGATGTTGTCACTATGGCACGTGAGTTGTCCATGCAGCACGTGAGTTGCCCGTGCGATTCCAGATGTTGATATTATAGCATGTGAGTTGTCCGTGCAGCATGTGAGTTGTCCGTGCGATTCCAGATATTGATATTACGGCACGTGAGTTGTCTGTGCAACACGTGAATTGTCCGTGCGGATTATAGCGCTTGGGCTGAAAGGAGCCCCTACGGAGTTTGCACACCCCTAGTGAGCGCAGTCGACTATATATATATGGATTGGGTTGCACGCCGCAACGGGCCTTATGGTCATATATGGATTGAGCTGCATGCCGCATCGGGTATTGTACAGTGCTGAGTGATTGAGTGTGCTGAGCATAGTGAGAGAGAATGTGAGACAGAGACATTGAGTACTCTGAGAGTGTGAATACATGAGCTCATCATCGAGATGCATTGCATTTGACATGCGTACTTGAGATACATGCATAGAGGTGCATTTCCTTCTGCTACCCTGTTTTGGAGACATTTATGATTTTACTTGTATCTTGACATGTAGGCATAGAGAAGTACTTTCCTCATGCTATCAGAAAATGAAACATCTTACTTATTGTTGAAAGGATTTTGGGAAAAATCACAGTTTTCAAACTTACTCGTATTTTGGCTTTTTCGGTAAAAGATTTGGGTTTTCACTAGGATACTTGAAAAGAAATGCCTACTTTTCTAGAACTGTGAAAAAACTGAGCCTTTTTATTTCTAAGATACTCTTTTGTTACTTGTACTATGCTGTTATGAACTATTGTGGAATATTGGTGTTGGACCCGACCTTTTTGTTAGCTCGTCACTACTTTCAACCTAAGGTTAGGTTTGTTACTTATTGAGTACATGGGGTCGGTTGTACTCATACTACGCTTCTGCACCTTGCGTGCATATGTTGGCTATTGATGTTGATGTGTTCGATGGGAGCTGGATTTGAAGATGTACCTGCATCCCTTTTATAGCTGCCTCTTGTTCGTGGTAGCCTTAGATATATAAAACTCTGTTTATGCACTTTTCAAACAGACAATGTATTTAATTCATTTTCGCTTTGTAAACTCTATTCTTAGAAGCTCATGATTTGTTCTACCAGTTCTTGGGGAATGTATTAGATTCAGATATTTCTTTACTTAATTGTTTTATTAATTGTTATTGGAATTGGTTAATGGTTAATTGGCTTACCTAGTGGGTTGGGTTAGGTGCCATCAGGACTACTCAGATTTTGGGTCGTGACAAATTATTATCAGAGCTCTAGGTTCATAGGTTCGACAAGTCATGAGCAAGTATATAGTAGGGTCTTGCGAATCGGTATGATGATGTCCATACCTATCTTCGAGAGGCTACGAGACATTTAGGATATATTTCCCATCTTTCATTCCTTATCGTGCGACATTGAGTCATCTTGAAGCATAACTCTTTGAATTCCTTCCACGTATTCATATGCGCATCTGAGTGCTCAGTATCCGCTGTGCATCGACAACTTGTGATTCCATGGTTGAGGTGCGAGATGTGATTTTGGCGTGCTGTTGATGGGCCAGTCTGGAGGACTTGAGGCCGGGTTTTGACTGTAGCTTGAGCATGGAGATTTCGATTGTGTGAGCACGTGCTTTTGGGACTTATAGGTCCGTTGGTGTCCCTATTAGTGGAATTTGTGATTGGATGACTATGTGGTGAGTATGATGTGTCTGCGAGTTGTGCGCAGATTATTCTAATGTGGTGAGAAGAGTTTACTTGAGAGGTAGCAAGGACTACAAGGGTGATTGATTTCTGTCTTGATTTGGCGTGTGGTCTTGAGTTATGGGTGTGTTGAGGGATCTCTCATGTTGTTTAGTTGTGGAGTGAAGTTGATTCTCATGTCAAGTTGATGAGTTCAGAGACGAGAAGATTAAGTGATTGCTAAGTAGTTATGGTTGTGAAAGGGTATAAAGAGATGTCAGTTTGAGGCTAAGCATGTGGGTTATAACCTTCGAGGTAATCTACAGAGGTGTGGTTTTTATAATGTTATGTGGGGGCTTTATTTTCTACCAGTGAGGTATATTTGTGCGATTTGAGTTTGGATCAGTTGTAACAATTGACCTGACTATCTCAAGAATGAATGCAAGCTTAGCGAACGATTGAGGTATTTTTATGGTTGGCGTTGTATGAGCTTGAGAAGAATTTTCTTTGTTCAGACTGCAGTATTATGGTAGTAATAGGATGGTTATTGTAAGTAATAAGATGTTTTATCCCATGGTTTGAGCCAAGTGGGGGACTGCTATCGACGAGTTGATTGCGCGGTTATGTGTTGTATTAGTTTCGGTTTGGGGTACATTGGTGAATCAGCTATGACTTGTAGAGGTCGAGATCGAGGATGACTCGGGTGAAGGAATTTCTGGATACAGGTTGTATTACACTCTATGGGTATATGGGAATCACAAAATAATTGAGTGGTTATTCGCGAAGGATGTAGTGTACATGGAATAGGAATTTGCTCGGTTGCTTAGGAATGTGGGTTACTCCCTTAAGGGGTTGGTGTGCTAACGGGGCATAGGTAGTCCGGTTTGTTTGGTCGGTTTAATTGAGATTTGAGTAGAGTGGATGACTCTCAAGAATGGTTCTAATGGATTCAAGATTCATATGTAGCGATTTGGAATTTTCAAGATTTGTATATGGCTAGAAACTGGGAGTCGCGTTGGATGGTGTCGAGACTTGTGGCATTTTTATATCATTGTGGATTGTGAATTTCAGTATCAAGAAGGTGAAGGAATAATTTTAGGTTCACATAAGGTCTCTTTAGAGTGGGTGTCTCGGTTATCGTGCCTTGGGGTGCTTAAGAGGGTAGTCAGCGGCTTATGGGCCTTAGGGCATTGTGGTTTTATACTAGGGTCTCTTGTGTGGTGAATTTTAGTTTAGGATCGTGGTGTTCGAGCAAGGAGAAGTATCAATTTGAAGGAAATTTGGAAAGGACTCGGAGAAATAGGACAGCTTGGTAGTAGGTTGGGTTAGCGCAATAATGGGTATGATCGGTCCTTTGGGTACTTATGATGTGGCTAGTATCTACAGGTGTTTCGTGGCAATGCTCCTGGGTTTTGGCGACCTGCGTGGCTGGGTTGAGTTAGAGAGATTCGGTTCTGATAGCTTGGTTATGTGCAATTGGACTTCGAATGGTTCTTAATGGTTTCTACCATGGTTCGAGGAGTATATTTCCTACTAACGTGAGGAGCATGTGGTGTATAGTGATTTTCTCCTGGGTGAGATCAAATGAAAGGTTTCTGACTGAACACGTATGTATTCTGCTTGCGACTTAGAGTTGATTATGAGATTCTCGTACTTTCATATGATGGCATAACTGGGGTGGTGTGTTGTGTAGGATTGAGATCTGCATGTGCAAGGTCATGATTCAGTTTTGAAAGGAAGATCTTGAATTCTTAGGCAACATAGACGGTCTAGGTGAATGATATTACTTTTTGGTATTTGTTGAAGAGAGTGTACATTTCAGGAGGCGCACTGTGTTTTAATTTATGGATACTTCATTGGTGTTGTGGCACACTCCTGGTTGATCGACTGCTAATATTCAAATGTTGCTAGGTGGCACGGAAGAATTTTAGAAGTATTCCTCGTGTGATGATCGTGTATGAGAAATGTGTTAGACATTCGGGCGGTGAAGATGGAATCAGATATGGTGATTCGTGTGTTTTATGGATTTGGAGGTTGGGAGTTCTCAGGAGCAGATTGTTTCATGGTTGTGGACAGTGAAGTCATGGCCGAAGCTAGCTAGACGATAGTATGTGTTATAATTCAGTCATTGTGGGCTTTCAGAGGGTTATTTATCCATGTGTGGGTGCCCAGATTTGATTTGGGGACCCATTGGTAGGCCCAACTAGGATGGGTATTCTACATCGAGTCAGATTGGTTGGCTCCGTACCGCTATTGTTGAGGGATATGTCATTCGGTTGTTGCTGAGCTTATTCGTGTCCTAAAATGATCTATGAGTTACTCTTCTATGCTACTAAGAGTTGTGATTTGTTGGTTATAAGCATACCTGGTGCGGTTCTATTTGGGCTTTATAGCAGAATTTGAGCGAGATGAGTAATTGGGTATTGCATGGTTGATGGCGTATAGGTTATGTTCTTTCGGCTTTTGCATGGCATTGTGTCATCTGCTTCTCCGTGGTTACGGTAATGCACCTTGAGTACTTGATGTCGGATTGCGCGTGGTTATTGATTTTGAGCATGGTGGCTGAGGTATTTCATATGGATCAGTGTTTGGATGGGGTCGTGCATTGCGGCAGAGTTATGTTGAGATATGATCCTTGGTGTTAAATTCGTGTGTTATGGTTCTACGGTGTGTGATAGGTTTTTAGCATTGCGTCGGGGCGGTACCCGTCGATTTCGCGGGACGGTTCTCTTGTTTGAGTCATTTTTGTGATTGAATACATCTGGAATGTTGCTTATTGGTGCACGAATTGCACGGGTTGTGTCTTTAGATAGTATTGGTGTGGCATGTCAGTAGAGTAGCTGGTATTTGATAAGATAAAGTCGTCGGATCTAGGATGGATGCTATCAGATTTGATTGTGGTATATTTGGAAGGATAATATCGAAAGTCGGCTTAGAAATTTGCTATGGTTCTTGTCAAAGGAGAGGGAGCTCCACGACTGGTGGATATTATGAGTGGTTACGAGTTTTTGCGTGTTTATTTCATCATCGGTAGTGTACGAAAGTTTTAGAATGGAGTCTTGTTTGATATGAGGTTTATTACCGTCATTGGGTTGTTTTGAGCAGCTGCTGTGATTAGAAATCATTGCTTCGAGCATTTGAGCTATGTGGTATTTGAGTTTTGAGTATTTGAGTTATGGTTACAGCTTTTGGTACAGCTTGTTCAGACTTATGCAGTGTGTAGGTTGCGAGATTCAGATCTTAGAAGAAATTCTAGATGTTGGAAATTGGATTATAAGGCTTGTGGGCTAGGTTGAATGGAGAAATTTCAGTTATATTGTGTTATCGGACCTGTACGTGATAAGGTGACTTGTCACCCCCGGGTATGTGCATGGTAAGGTTACACGACGATTTGATGGCTTTTGGAACAACTCTTAGCACGTTCGACGACGAACGTATGTTTAAGTGGGGGAGGATGTAACAATCCGACTGGTCGTTTTGAGCATTTGCACATCGCTCGGTAGTTTACAGGCGTGCGTAGCTCCGTATGATGTATTTTAACTTGTGGGAATCGTCGGTTTTGGTTTTCGGGATATTCGGGATTGATTTGGAAGAATGATTCTCAACTAGGGAGCTTTAAATTTGAAATAGTTGACCAATTTTGACTTTTTAGCATTTGACCTCGGATTGGAATTTTGATGGTTCTGTTAGCTCCGTTGGGTGATTTTGGACTTCGGAGCGCGTCCTTATTGTGATTTGGAGGTTCGTGGTTGAATTTGGCTCGAAATGGCGAAAGTTGAAATTTTGGAAAGTTTGACCGGGAGTGGACTTTTTGATATCGGGGTCATATTCAGATTCCGTAAGTTGGAGCAGGTCCATAATGTCGAATGTGACTTGTGTGCTGAATTTGAGGACAATCAGACGTGATTTGATAGGTTTCGGCATCAGTTGTGGAAGTTTGAAGTCTCAAAGTTCATTGATTTCGAGTTGAGGTGTGATTCGTTGTGTTGATATTGTTATGTGTGTTTTGAGTCCTCGAGTACGTCCGTATTGTGTTATGGAACTTGTTGGCATGTTCGGACGGGGTCCCAAGGGGCTCGGGTGAGATTTGGATGAGTCTTGGATCATTTCATTGCATTTTTGGATTTTTGCTAGCTGTTGCTTCTGGTGTTGATCGTACCTGCGGCTGGTTTGCGCAGGTGTGATGGTCGCAAAAGCGACAGATGAATCGCAGAAGAGACTTCAAGACCGCATGTGCGAGGGATTGCCGGGTCAATTATTTTCGCAGAAGCGAAGTTTGTACCACAAAAGTGGTGGTCGCAGATGAGACGAATTTTTCGCAAATGCGAAAATGCTAGTAGAAGCTATAAATCGAGGTTTTGGTTCTTTCTTCGTATTTTGAGATGTGGGACTCGGATTGAGGCGATTGTTGGAGCAATTTTCATCACGAGGATTGGGATATATTTTCTCTATCGATTTTGGTTATATTTCATGAATCTACCTTCGTGTTTGGTAATTGGATTGTGAATTTTAAAGAGAAAATTGGGAGTTTTGGCAAAACATTTTATAATATGAATTTTTGATTTTTGAACATCGAATTGGAGTCGGATTTGAGTGAAACTAGTATGGTTGAACTTGTAATTGAATGGGTTGTTGAATTTTGTAATTTTTTCGGGTTTCGATGTGCAGGCCCGTGTTGGGCTTTTGGCCGATTTTGGGCTTTTGATTGAAGATTTGATCTTTTTCGATCGGGATTGGTTCCTTTAGCATTGTTTGATGTATTTGAGTTGTTTTTGGTTAGTTTCGAGCCGTTCGGAGGTCAGAATGCGCGAGATGGAATTTTAGAGCATCACTTGGCTTGCTCGGTATTGGAATTAGGTTGTTCGAGGTAAGTAACTCTTCTAATCTTAGTGTCAAGGGTATGAAACTCTAAAATACGTGTTATGTGATTGGTATTGAGGTGACGGGCGTGCACTATGTGAATTGGGACTCTGTTGTTTCCATGGAACTGTATAGTGGTCCTACTATGTTGATATCTGTATTTTCACCATGTGATAAAGTAGTTAAGTTATCAATCATGCTAGACATCATGTTTAGGCATTATGCCAATATTGTTTGGACCCATAGTGGTCGATTCTTACTGTCATCTCACTGATTTCATTGATATTTCGTACTCAGTCATATTCGTGCATTCATATCATATCTTAGTCTTAGTTATTTATTGATACATCATATCATTGTTGTCGGGATAGTTTAATGACATTGTGAGCCCATGAGTGAGACTGGAGAGATTGATGACTGAGTAAGGCCAGGGGCCTGTTTGTAAGGATGTTGTCACTATGGCACGTGAGTTGTCCGTGTATCACGTGAGTTGTTCGTGCGATTCCAGATGTTGATGTTATAGCACGTGAGTTGTCCGTGCGGCGCGTGAGTTGTCCGTGCGATTTCAAAAATTGATATTATAGAACGTGAGTTGTCTGTGCAGCACGTGAGTTGTCCGTGCGGATTATAGCGCTTGGGCTAAAAGAAGCCCCTCCGGAGTCTACACACCCCCAGTGAGCGTAGTCGACTATATATATATGGATCGGGTTGCGCGCCGCAACGGGCCTTATGGTCATATATGGATTGGGCTGCACGCCGCAGCGAGTATTGTACAATGCTGAGTGATTGAGTGTGCTGAGCATAGTGAGAGAGAATGCGAGACAGTGGGATAAAGTACTCTGAGAGTGTGAGTACATGAGCTCATCATCGAGATGCATTGCATTTGACATGCCTACTTGAGATACATGCATAGAGGTGCATTTCCTTATGTTACCAAGTTTTGGGGACATTTATGATTTTACATCTATCTTGACATGTAGGCATAGAAAAGTACTTTCCTCATGCTATCAGAAAATGAAACATCTTACTGATTGTTGAAAGGATTTTGGAAAAAATCACAAGTTTCAAATTTACTCGTATTTTGGCTTTTTCGGTAAAAGATTTGGGTTTTCACTGGGATACTTGAAAAGAAATGCCTACTTTTCTGGAACTGTGAACAAACTGAGCCTTTTTTTCTGAGATACTCTTTTGTTACTTGAACTATGCTGTTATGAACTGTTGTGGAATATTGGTGTTGGACCCGACCTTTTTGTTAGCTTGTCACTACTTTCAACCTAAGGTTAGATTTGCTACTTATTGCGTACATGAAGTCGGTTGTACTCATACTATACTTCTACACCGTGCATGCAGATGTTGGCTGTTGATGTTATTGTGTTCGATGGGAGCTGGATTTGATGATGTACCTGCGTCCTAGTTGTAGCTGCCTCTGTTTATGCACTTTTCAAACAGACAATGTATTTAATTCATTTCCGCTTTGTAAACTCTATTCTTAGAAGCTCATGATTTGTACTACCAGTTCTTGGGGAATGTATTAGATTCAAATATTTCTTTACTTAATTGCTTTATTAATTGTTATTGGAATTGATTAGTGGTTAATTGGCTTACTTAACGGGTTGGGTTAGGTGTCATCACGACTAGTAAGATTTTGGGTCATGATAGCGAGAGACTGCTCAAATAGTACAGCTATAGCATGATGTGAACCTAAGTCTACCCGGACATTGACATGAATGTAGCTACATACGGGCTCCCGTCACCTCGCGCGTACGTAGCCCCCCACAACAAGTAGCACACATCAATATACAACACCTAGGGGTAGTTTTCCCCTCACAGAGTTAGACAGGAGACTTACCTCACTCCGAAATTCCATAACCAGCTCCAAAGCCCTCTAACACCTCAAACCGATGCTCGTCGCTCCACAACTTGTCAAACAATGTGCAAACCAATTAAAATATACTCTAATACTCATAACAAATCAATTTAGACAAATTCTCAACTCCGCTCGAAAAGCTGATAAAGTAACCCTCGGGCCCACGTGCCCGGATTTCGAACATTTTTAAAGTCAAACAGTACCCATAGCACTACGAACTCAAATATATAATCTATTCTCAATTTCATGCCCAAATTTGTGATCAAAATCCAAGAATACCAATTTCTAGGTTTTTCTTTAAAATCCCAATATTTTACTAATTTTCATGTTTAAATCCATATATAAACCATGTATTTAACTCACAGTATGTGGGAATTACTTACCTCATGAAAGATGACAAAATGGCACTTCAAAATCGCACCCAAGACCGGCTCCAACGACAGAAAAGAGGTGAAATGAGCCAAAAACCCGATTTGTCTTACTTATACATTTTGCCAAGGCGACTTTCGCACATGCGAAGCCAAAGGCCACTTCTGTGGCATCGCTTCTGCGACACCAAGACCGCTTCTGCGAAAAACACTAGAGGCTGCCCCTTCGCACCTGTGGACATTGTCCCACTCCTGCGACATCGCAGGTGCGCAAATGCACCTTGCTCCTGCGCTCCACTCTGTGTCTGCCCTCCAAGAGGCCGCATCTACGCCAATGAAGATGCGGAAGAAGTCTCGCACCTACAAGCACTACCGAGCTTACCCAAAGCCGCTTCTACGACCCTCCTAGCCGCTTCTACGGCTCCACACCTGATACCAGCTGCCTTAGCATTTTCCTTAGTCAAAATTTGATCCGTTAAACATCCGAAACTCATCCGAGGCCCCCGGGACCCCATCCAATCATACCAACCAGTCCGATAACATAACACGGACCTGTTCGAGGCCTCAAAAAACATCAAACAATATCAAAACCATGAATCGCACCCTAATTCAAGCTTAATGAACTTTAGAACTTCAAACTTCTATATTTGATGCCTAAACCTATCAAATCAAGTCTGATTGACCTCAAATTTTGTACACAAGTCACATTCGACATTACAGACCTACTCCAACTTCCGGAATCGGAATCCAACCCTGATATCAAAAGGTCCACTCCCGGTCAAACTCCTTAAAATTACCCAAATTTTTAACTTTCGCACAAATGACCCCAAAATAACCTACGGACCTCCAAGTCCACTCCCGGATGCGGTCCTAAGACAAGAATCATCATACACAGCTATTCCTAGACTCGAAATCCCAAACGAACGTCGATATCATTGAAATATACTTCAACTCAAATTTATGAAATTCTTCCAAAATGCCAACTTCCATAATAGGCGCCGAAACGCTCCCGAGTCATCCAAAACCCGCTCTGCACATACGCCCAAGTCTAAAATTATCATACGAACCTGTTGGAACCTTCAAATCCCGATTTTGAGGTCGTCTACTCAAAAATCACACTTTTAGTCAATTCTTCCAAATTAAAGCTTCCGAAATTAGAATTTTCTTTCCAAATCAACTCTGAACTTTCCGAAATAGAATTCCTACCATGCGTACAAGTCATAATACCTAAAGTAAAGCTACTCAAGGCCTCAGACCGCCGAATGATACGCTAGGACTCAAAATGACTTGTCAGGTCGTTACAGTTCGATCCAACCATTTAAACTAAAAATAGTCGACGGATACAGTGGCAGAGGCACGATTAGCCCTAAGGGGTACAAATAGAAAAAAGTTTAAAATGTTGTAGCTAGTTAGAATAGAACCAATGACTAATATAATTGAATGCAAGTTATATGCAAGTGGTACGCGTTTGATTGGATTCTGTAGAATAAAAAGTTATATCCTATTTGTATGTAGGTTATATGTTTGATCGAACTTGATCTGTAAAATAAAAATTATATACAAGTTGTATATAAATCATATAGTTTTAACCAAATTTGTATATATATTATTTAAAAACACTCTAGCAAGTTTTTATAAATAGAAAAACTTAGCTAAAGCGGATAAATGTTCCAATTTTGTATCTATAGGAAAAATCCCTACACAAGCACCAACACCTTCGAATAGGCTAGATAAACTAAGTTACATCTCTATTTCCTATGAATTCATTAGAAGAATTAATCAAATTCGTTCGATCCAACCATTTAAACTAAAAATAGTTGACAGATACAGTGGTAGAGGCAAGATTAACCCTAAGGGGTTCAAATATAAAAAAGTTAAAAAGGTTGTAGCTAGTTGGAATAGCACCATTGATTAATATAATTGTATGCAAGTTGTACGCGTTTGATCGGATTCTGTAGAATAAAATATTATATCCTATTGTATGTAGGTTGTATGTTTGATCGAATTTGATTTGTAAAATAAACATTATATACAAGTTGTATATAAATCATATAGTTTTAACCGAATTTATATTTATATTATTTAAAAAACTCTAGCTAGTTTTTATAAATAGAAAAACGTAGCTAAAGCGGATAAATGTTCCAATTTTGTATCTATAGGAAAAATCCCTACACAAGCCCCAACACCTTTGAACGGGCTAGATGAACTAAGTTACATCTCTATTTCCTATGAATTCATTAGAAGAATTAATCTAATTCGTTCATCCAACCAATTAAACTAAAAATAGTCGGCGGATACAGTGGCAGAAGCAGGATTAACCCTAAGGCGGTTCAAACAGAAAAAAGTTAAAAAGATTGTAGATAGCGGGAATAGAACCAATGACTAATATAATTGTATGCAAGTTATATGCAAGTTGTGTTTGATCGGATTATGTTAAATAAGAAGTTATATCCTATTTGTATGTAGGTTGTATGTTTGATCGAACTTGATCTGTAAAATAAACATTATATACAAGTTGTATATAAATCATATAGTTTTAACCGAATTTATATATATATATTATTTAAAAAACTCTAGCTAGTTTTTATAAATAGAAAAACGTAGCTAAAGTGGATAAATGTTCCAATTTTGTATCTATAGGAAAAATCCCTACACAAGCCCCAACACCTTTGAACGGGCTAGATGAACTAAGTTACATCTCTATTTCCTATGAATTCATTAGAAGAATTAATCTTATTTGTTTATCCAACCAATTAACCTAAAAATAGTCGGCGGATACAGTGGCAGAAGCAGGATTAACCCTAAGGCGGTTCAAATAGAAAAAAGTTAAAAAGGTTATAGATAGCGGGAATAGAACCAATGACTAATATAATTGTATGCAAGTTGTGTTTGATCGGATTATGTTGAATAAGAAGTTATATCCTATTTGTATGTAGGTTGTATGTTTGATCGAACTTGATCTGTAAAATAAAAATTATAGACAAGTTGTATATAAATCATATAGTTTTAACCTAATTTATATATATATTATTTAAAAAAACTCTAGCTAGTTTATATAAATAGAAAAACTTAGCTAAAGCAGATAAATGTTCCAATTTTGTATCTATAGGAAAATTTCCTACACAAGCCCCAACACCTTCGAACGGGCTAGATGAACTAAGTTACATCTCTTTTTCCTATGAATTCATTAGAAGAATTAATCTAATTCGTTCGATCCAACCATTTAAACTAAAAATAGTCGACGAATACAGCGGCGGAGGCAGGATTAACCCTAAGGGGTTCAAATAGAAAAAAGTTAAAAAGGTTGTAGCTAGTGGGAATAGAACCAATGACTAATATAATTGTATGCAAGTTATATGCAAGTTGTATGCGTTTGATCGGATTCTGTAGAATAAAAAGTTATATCCTATTTGTATGTGGGTTGTATGTTTGATCAAACTTGATCTGTAAAATAAAAATTATATACAGGTTGTATATAAATCATATAGTTTTAACCGAATTTATATATATTTTATATAACGACCCGACCGGTCGTTTTCTGCTCTAGCGCGTCATTCAGCAGTTTGAGATCCTGAGCAGCTTCACTTCAGGTATTATGACTTGTACGCGGGGTTGGAATTTAATTTTGAGAAGTTCAGAGTTGATTTGGAAAGAAAAGAATTCTAATTTCGGAAGCTATAAGTTGGAGGAATTAACTATAGGGTAATTTTTGAGTAAACGACCTCGGAATCAGGATTTAAAGGTTCCAACAGGTTCGTATGATGATTTTGGACTTAGACATATGTCCGGATCGGGTTTTGGATGACCCTGAAACGTTTCAGCGCCTATTGTGGAGTACATTTCAATGATATCGATGTCCGTTGGGATTTCTGAGTCTGGGAATCGCTCCATATGGTGATTCTGGTATTGGGAGCGCATCCGGATGTGGATATGGAGGCCCATAGGTCATTTCGGGGTCATTTGGCAAAAGTTTGAACTTTGAAGGGTTTTTGGAGAATTTTGACCGGAAGTGAATTTTTTGATATCGCAGTCAGATTCCGATTCCGGAAGTTGGAGTAGGTCCGTAATGTCAATTATGCCTTGTGCGCAAAATTTTGTGTCAATCCGAATAGCCTAAGTATGTTTCAGCGCATTTTGAGTGAATATAAGAACTTGAAGTTCATTAGTTTGATTCAATTGGTTTTGGGGTGCGATTCTTAGTTTTACTGTTGTTTCGGGCGTTCCGAGAGTTCGAGAGAGTCCGCTATATGATTCTAAACTTGTTGGTATGTTCGGGCGGGGCCTCGGGGGCAACGTGTGTCAATCGGATGAGGCTCGGACCCAGTCGGAAGCTTGGAGTAACAGCTGAAGCTCCCAGATCTGTCATAATCGCACCTGCGCTTGGCCAGCTGCAGGTGCGGCTCGCAGGTGCGAGCCACGAGCCACGAGCCGCAGAAGCGATAAATGGAGGGCAGCCCAGAATTCGCAGATGCGGAAGATTGGGTACACCTACGTGAGCGCAGGTGCGAGAGACATGGTCGCAGGTGCAGCTAGGCTCGCAGAAGCGGCCCTCCTTCTCCGCATATGCTGATCCCGGCCAGGTGATGGAAAGGCGCACCTGCGAGGCATTTGCCGCAGGTGCGTCCCAAAGCACCGCAGGTGCGAAAGTCGCTGGGCAGTGAGGGTTCATTTAATACGGGACTTAGGCCATTTTTATCACATTTTCATTCACTCTTGGGCGATTTGAGAACTTTCAAGGAGGGGATTTCGACCTACCTTTGTGAGGTAAGTAATTTCTACTTAATGTGAGTTTAATACATAGATAATGGATAGATGTTAACATAAAAATTGGTAGAAATTGTGGGAGTTTTATAGAAAACCTAGAAATTGGTATTTTTGGATTTTGACCACGAAATTGGTCATGGAATTGGAAATAAATTATACAGTTGAGTTCGTGAGGTTATGGGTAATAGTTATCTGCGAAAATTTTTGAAATCCGGGCACGTGGGCCCCGAGGGTTGCTTTATAGATTTTTTGAGCATAGTTGGAAATTGTTATAAATTGATTAATTATGAGTATTAAAGTATATTTGTTTTGGGTTGCATCTTAATTGACTAGTTTGGAGTGACGGGCACCGGTTTGAAGTGTTAGAGAGGCTCTGGAGCCGGTTATGGAATTTCTGAGCAAGGTAAGTCTCCTGTCTAACTCTGTGAGCAGGAAACTACCCCTAGGTGTTGTAATTGATATTTGCTACTTGTTGCAGGGTCTACGTACACACGAGGTGATGAGAGTCCGTATGTAGCTATTTTCATATTATTGTCCGGGTAGACTCAGGTTCATGTCATGCAATAACTGTACTATTTGAGTTGTCTCTTGCCTATTAGATTCCTTATTACATGTTAAAATTTGAGACTAGACTTGTGTAGAGCGGTAGGCTCGTTATTGTCGAGATCGGATGAACTTTATGACTTGCCACGGAATAATTGTACTCCTCTTACGAATTTTCCCCCCGTTACGCATTCTCATCGAAGGGCTTTCCCCAAAAGCTTTCCTAAAACTCACCTGTTCCTACGTGAGTGGGGTCAAGGACCCGTCAAAGCTTTTTTATTCTAATGGTAGTGGGCCGTTCGCCTCGGTAGGATAGATACATCTATGGTTCGTGTCGTTCAACCCTCGGCAGTGCGCACACTTTATGGGATCGGGTCGTTCGCCTCGGCAGGATTATGTACCACACTCTCATGGGAGTGGGCCGTTCGCCTCGGCAATATATATAATAGATGTATCTATGGTTATATATCAGATTATGATGGGATTAGGCCGTATGCCTCGGCATTTCTGTAAGAATCCTTCTAGGGAATCGTGCATATTAATTGTACAAAGGGCCAGTGTATCTGGGAGTTTTCCTAATTTGAATTATGGCGACCCATCTGGTGAGTCATAATTCAAATTAGGTATATATAATGGACCCCACCAGATGGGTCGCCATAATTCAAATTAGGAAAACTCCCAGATACACTCGCCCTTTGTACAATTAATATGCATGATTCCCTAGAAGGATTCTTACAGAAATGCCGAGGCATACGGCCTATATATATATATATATATATGTACTCCTGAGGAGAAGATGACTGCTAATCGAGAGTTGAGTTTATTGTTGAGAGGAAGATTGTACTACATATTTATATTTGTTTAATTCACGTATTTATTCTGCCTCATATCTATTTTACTTCTTACTGTATTTTCCTTATTGGACCACTAGTAAGCGTCGATGTCGACCACTCGTCACTACTTCTCTGGGGTTAGGCTAGATACTTACTGGGTACACATTTCTTACGTACTCATACTACACTTGCTGCATATTTTTGTACATGTATATATATGTCTAGAGGCCATGTGAGAGCAGAGGCGTGTATACATGCGGGGACCTAGGTGTCTTGCATTCCATTTGTCGACCCGCAGCCAGCAGAGTCTCCTTCAGAGTATTTATATTTTTCTATCCAATTTGTATTCCGGATAGCTGTTGTTTTTTATTTATATTCCTAGTTAATGCTCATGCACTCGTGACACCGGGTTTGGGAATGATTATGGGTTGTTCTGTATTGAATTTGTTAAAAGTATTATTATTTACTCTTTAAATCCCCATTCTTTACTATTTAAATTAAAGGAAAAATATGATTTGAAAAATAATAAAATGAGAACCCAATTAAGCATTTATTGTTGGCTTGCTTGACATTGGTGTCCGGTCTTATCACAACCTTTATGGATTTTGGGTCGTGATAGCTTGGTATCAGAGCATTAGGTTCACTTGGGTCTCACGAGTCATGAGCAAGTCTAGTAGAGTCTTGCGGATCGGTACGGAGACATCTGTACTTATCTTCAAGAGACTACCAGGCTGTTAGGAGTACTTCCCTTCTTGATTCCTCATCGTGCGATTTGTTTTCTTTGAGGCTTATGCCTTTATTTCCTTCCTACTCAATATTATGCGACGTGAAGCGCTTGTTATCGATTGGGAATCGAGGAATTGTAATGGTATTATGGATGTGGTGCATGATGTTTCTCCCTGCTATTTGATCAGGCTATTGTCGTCGCCTTGCGGAAGGATGTTCTGTCATTTCAGTTCAGTAATCGGTATTGCTTATGGTTTATAGGTGGGGCACAGATTGTTATGATGATTAGTGCGTTGCAATCACACAGTGTTGGTGTAATAGTAGGGTCCTCATGTATGGGTCGCGGCAGTGAGTGACTTGAAAGGAGGATTTGTCAATTTAGGGCTTAGAGATTCAGCATTTAAATTCCGACGGAGGGAAGGCAGTCAGACTATGGATGTTCAGGACTTGGTTGATGAATTGATGAGACTTAGTATTTTCTTGCGAGGTGAAATTCTCAATTTTTATGTAGCATTTCCGTCCTTGTTGAAACATTAAGGTTCGCCGGTGTTATGGTCTTCTTTGATTTTTGGCCTTCGGGGCAGGGTGTTGCGAAATGGTGCCTAAGGAGCGGTTGTCAGAGATAGCGATGTGTCACGGTTCAAAATCAAATTGGTGTTTCTAATCTTGATGGCTCGAGAAAGATGATCGTCTAGGTGGTTTAGAGTTGGTAGCGACTCATTTGTTTAGGTGCTACAGGTATGGATTTGATTTGGGGCAATATTCGGGCAGCGAAATATGAGGAAGGGCATGGCGGGAGGTGTTTTGCGGTGGTTGAATTGCTATAAGGTCAAGAATGAAAAGCGGAAGTTGAGGATTTGCTTAAAGGAGAGGGTTTAACCAAAGTGGGAGAGTGGCAGAGTAGCATATGGGTTCTGTGGTAGGATAGCCACACGCCTTGAGGAAAGCTTACAGCAATTTGGGGGATTCATGATGGGCAATGACTAGGTTCACGGATTTTATTTGGATGTAACATGACTTCGAGTTTGGGATGTATTGTTGCACTTTCAGCTGATGTTAATGGGGGATAAAGAATCTTGGTAGGTCCCAAGGTTATGTAATTGTAGCTTTAAGCTAAGTGGGAGAGCCCCACCGTTTATAATTGGATTGCGTGGTTGTCTACTCGTGCGGTTTCTGGTTGTCGTTGTATTGGTGGGATATTACGACTAAGGAAAGAAAACATCAGTGGTAATTTGAGCAATGAATTAGAGGAATGTGTGCTAAATTTGGCCTTATCAGTTCATGTCCAGGTTATGGTAAGACTCGGAGTCTATGCTTCGTGTAGATGCGATGTATAAATAAAGGAATTCAACCGGTTGCTTCTTCAAGATGGTGTTCATGTGCTAGCAGAGCCTTGGAGTTTGATTATATTCGGGGACAAGCTAGAGTGGGTGACTCTCAACAATGGTTCTAGTAGGTTCAAAAAAATAATTATTAAAAGTGCAGTGCCTAAGGATTTCGAGCCAGTAGTATGGTTAAGTATTTGAGCTTTTGTAGTGGATTATGAAAGGTGGCTTGGAGTGTTCTACATTATCATCGGTCTGCGGTATGGCATATGAGGAATGGGAGAAAATAACTTTGGATTCATAAAGGGGTTTTCATAATGGGTGTACCATTTGAAGATGCAAATATGCGCATAAGGAGGGTATGAGATGGTTTGTGGGTTTTGGAGACAACGTGGTCTCGTGAAATAAGGCCACTCAGGATGAGTGCGGATTTGGGTTCATGATATTTTAAATAGATCTATCATTATTTCTAGGGCAAGTCCCGAGTAAATTAGAAGAAGTGGCTTGGTTGTTAATGGTTATATCAGCACGGTTATGCTAGTGGCCAGTTTCTCCAGCGTGAAGTTATACATGTAGTTTGTGGTTGTACACTTGGGCTTGAGCGCCACCACAACGTGGTTGATTTGGGAGGTATTACATTCGTATGGATTTGTTATGTAAAGGGATTTCCGGAAGAGTTATGGCAGTTTAGATTACGACATGAGGTTGTATTTTCTGTGGTTTGGGAATTAGGTTGCGTGTTGCATTGGTTCTTCCGAAATGAGCTAAGTAAATGGTTTATATATGATGAAGTGTTTATCCTATTAGTGGATCAGGGGTTATTATGGAATTCTGGTACTCTCACGTATTGGCATGTTAGGTGCAACGAGCGACATGGGAAATTGGAAGCTGAGGATCAAGGTTGCGGTTCGGTGTTGACAAGAATTTCATGAGCTCGTATGATTAGGGAAGAATTCAGATGTTTAGAGTAAGCTGGTATTGTCTTTAGCATCACCTGAGATCGGTGTCCTGTGTAAGAGGCTTTGTGTACTAATTTGCGGCTTCTTGATTCGCTTTACAACATTAGTGTGACCGGTGGTATGGATATGCAGACTTATTACCTGATGTAGAGGGTCGTGGGAGTGTATCCCACAGAAAGATTGTATAAGTGTGACATGTAGTCACTTGATTTATTGAAGATTTAAAATCAAGTATGGAGATTGTGGTACTATCACTAATGTGAGAATTTATGCTTGAAGGGCGCTTGTTCATTTGGTTGTGGAATGTGGAAGTTTGTTCCGGATTTGACGGCTATTCTTATGTGTCGTGAATAGGTAATTGTGGGTCCCTGAGAGGCTATTTAGCTAAGCATGGTAACATCAGAATCGGTTGAGATCCGTGGATGGATCTAAATGTGAATGTGGGCTCTATATCAGGCCGGATGTCCTCATCTCAGCACATCATTGTTTTCGGAAGGGTCTTCGGGCCTTCGATGTTATTCCTGTCGTCAGTTATCCCGTGTAATCTATATTATACCAAGTGGGTTGTGAGGTGGTTTGATTATTTGCACTTGTATTGAGATCCTGTATGGTTTGTGGTATTATGTGAGTAGGTGTCACGACCCGAAATTTCCACCTTCGGACCGTGATGACGCCTAACATTTCACTTTCTAGGCAAATCAACGTTAGAATAATATTAACAAATGTTTTTAAACAATATTTAAATTATTAATAATCAAGGAAACAAAAGCAGAAGCAATGTTTGAAATATAGTGAAATAATCCAAAAAAATAACGGTGTCTAAATACCATCCCAGAATTGGTATCACAAGTGCACGAACTTCTAGAATAAATACAAATAAAGGTCTGAATAAATAAAGCTGTCTGGAAATAAACACATAGCTAAAATAAAATAGACGGGGACTTCAGAACTGCGGACGCCATGCAGTTATACCTCAAGTCTCCTCTAGTAGCTGAAATCCGAGCAAGTCTATGGTACGTCGCTGGGACTAACTCCAAAATTTGCACAAGAAGTGTAGAGTGTAGTATCAGTACAACTGATCCCATGTACTGGTAAGTGCTAAGCCTAACCTCGATGAAGTAGTGACGAGGCTAAGGCGATTCACTTACATTAACCTGTACGCAATATTGATAACAACAACAAATAATAGAAATAAATCACGTAACTCATTTATAATAATTGAAGTCAACACAGCAGTCATAATCCGTTATTATTTCAACCAATTCTGTTGCAGCGTGTAACCCGCTCTCACAAAATATTCACTTTCGGTTCTGTTGCGGCGTGCAACCCGTTCCTCCAATATATTCATTTTAATCAAGTCTGTCATATATTTATTTCAATCAAGTATATATATATAGACTTTTAAATAAGTATGTTGTGGCGTGCAATCCGATCCACCAATATTGACTTTTCATTAAGTCTATTGCGGCGTGCAATCCGATCCCCCAATATTGACTTTTAATAAGTCTGTTGCGGCGTGCAACCCGATCCTCCAATATTAACTTTTTAACAAGTCTGTTACGGCGTGCAACCCCATCCTCCAATATTAATTTTTAATATGTCCGTTGCGGCGTGCAACTTGATCCTCCTATATTTCCATTTCAATCAATTCTTATAGAAGAAATTCCCCAATAAATACAATAATTAATATGAAATCATAAGACAACAAGCATACAACAATTATGATTGAATTATGAAACAAACAATGACAAATAGTAATTTATTATAGAAATGAGGGAGAAAATAGGTAGTTTAATATTTAATATGCTAAATGTCAAATAACAATTAAAACACATAATTCAAATAGCATGTAACAATTAATGCAGAAATTCAAGAATTAATATTTGACAAAGAATAAGAGAGAAACAATTATTATAATAATTAATTTATGATTAAAAATAATTTATGATTTTTTAAGTAAGCAGGCAAACAATTAATTTGACCACGTATAGACACTCGTCACCTCGCCTATACGTCGTTCATATGCAATTCACATAACAAATAATTTAAGGGTTCTATTCCCTCAAGTCAAGGTTAACCCCGACACTTACATCGCTTTGCAAATTCCAATCAATTATTCAACCACAGCTTTTCCTTTTAAATTTGCCTCCAAAAGCTTCAAATCTATTTACAAACAATTCGATATATTCAATACAAATCATAGGAATTAATTTCATATGAATTTATAAATTTTTCGGATAAAAATCTGAAATTTATTAAAATATTTGGCACTGGGACCCATGTCTCAAATCCCAAAAAAACTCACGAAATCCAAACACCCGTTTCGATACGAGTTCAACCATACAAAATTTGTCCAATTCCGATATCAAATGGACCTTCAAATCTTAATTTTTCATTTTTGGAAAGTTTTACAAAATTTCCAATTTCTTCCATCTAAATCCGAAAGAAATGATAAATATAGGCTTAGATTTATGAAATACAATCACTATATGATAAACAACACTTACCCAGTTCAAAATCGTGAAAAATCCTTTGAAATCGCCCCTAAAAATCCCGTTTTGGTTCTGTTTTAAGTCACAGGGGTCAGGCCTTCTTCGCGTTCACGAAGGGCCTGTCGCGTTCGCGATGAGTAGCAGCCCGTGGCTTTCGCGTTCGCGAGTTTTCCTTCGCGTTCACGAAGGCTTTCCCCCTGGCCTTCGCGTTCGCGCGGCATTGCTCGCGTTCGCGATGAAGGAATGATCAACCCTCCCCCACGTGTGCCTAACACTATGCGTTCACGAGGAGCGGGTCGCGTTCGCAAAGGTAATGCCCCCATCCCTTCGCGTTCACGACCAAGCCTTCGCGTTCGCGAAGAAGAAACCTTTAGCTGCCCAGTTTACCTCTCGCGTAGTACCTTCGCGAACGCGAAGAACGACATGCAAGAACACCTGCTACAGCAAAATACCAGATTTTCAAAGTCCAAAACATTTTGTAGCCTATCCGAAACTCACCTGAGCCCTCGGGGCTCCAAACCAAACATGCACACAAGTCCTAAAATATCATACGAACGTGCTCGCGCGATCAAATCTCCAAAATAACACCTAGAACTACGAATCGGACACCAAATCAAAGAAAGTTTTCAAGAAAACTTTAAAACTTATATTTTTACAACAGAACGTCCGAATCACGTCAAATCAACTCTGATTCTCACCAAATTCGGCAGACAAGTCATAAATATTATAGTGGACCTATAGCGGGCTCCGGAACCAAAATACGGACCCGAGGTCAATAAATCCAACATCCGTAATTTCTTAGAAATCATTAAGCTTTCAAGCTTTTAATTTTTTATCAAAATTCCATATCTCGGGCTAGGGACCTCGGAATTCGATTCCGGGCATACGCCCAAGTCTCAAATCACGAAACAGACCTACCAAAATTGTTAAAACACGGATCTGGGTCCGTTTGCTCAAAATGTTGACCAAAGTCAACTTAGTTGAGTTATAAAGCTCTATTTAACATTTTAATCCATTTTTCACATAAACACTTTCCGGAAAATTGTACGGACTACGCACTACGCACGCAAGTCGAGAAATGATAAATGGTGCTTTTCAAGGTCGTAGAACATATAATTACTTATTAAAATTTAAAGATGACATTTTGGGTCATCACATTCTCCACCTCTAAAACAACCGTTCGTCCTCGAATGGAGTTAGAAAAAAAAGTACCTGAGCTGGTGAATAAGTGTGGATATTTACTCCGCATATTCGACTCGGACTCCCAGGTAGATGCCTCTACCAGCTGACCTCTCCATTGCACCCGAACTGAAGGATAACTCTTTGACCTCAACTGTCAGACCTGCTAGGCTAGAATAGCCACCGACTCCTCCTCGTAAGTCAAATCTTTGTCCAATTGGACTGAGCTGAAATCTAACACATGGGACGGATCACCATGATATTTCCGGAGCATAGACACATGGAACACCAGATGAACCGCTGATAAACTAGGTGGTAATGCAAGCCTGTAGGCTACTTCACCCACCCTTTCAAGAATTTCAAAGGGTCCGATATACCTAGGGCTCAACTTGCCCTTCTTTCCGAACCTCATTACACCTTTCATAGGTGAAACCCGGAGCAATATTCGTTCTCCAATCATGAATGCAATATCACGAACTTTACGGTCGGCATAACTCTTTTTTCCTAGACTGAGCTGTGTGAAGTCGATCCTGAATAATCTTGACCTTATCCAAGGCATCATGTACCAAATCGGTACCCAACAACCGAGCCTCTCCTGGTTCAAACCAACCAACTGGCAATCGCTATCGCCTTCCATATAATGCCTCATATGGAGCAATCTAAATGCTCGACTGGTAGCTATTATTATAAGCAAACTCCGCAAGTGGTAAGAAATGATCCCAAGAACCTCCAAAGTCTATAACACAAGCGCGAAGCATATATTCCAATATCTGAATAGTGCGTTCTGACTGTCCATCTGTCTGTGGATGAAATGTTGTACTCAACTCCATCCGCGTGCCTAACTCACGCTGTACAGCCCTACAGAAATGTGAGGTAAACTGCGTACCTCAATCTGAAATAATAGACACGGTCACACCGTGAAGGCGGACAATCTCACGAATGTAAATTTCAGCTAACCTCTCTAAAGAATAGGTAACTACCACTGGAATTAAATGTGCTAACTTGGTCAACCTGTCCACAATGATCCAAACTGCGTCAAATTTTCTCTATGTCCGTGGGAGCCCAACAACAAAATCCATAGTGATACGCTCCCACTTCCACTCAGGAATTTCTAACTTCTGAAGCAAACCACCAGGTCTCTGATTCTCGTACTTAACTTGCTGACAATTCAGACACCGAGCTACATGTGCAACTATATCCTTTTTCATTCTACTCCACCAATAATGTTGCCGAAAATCTTGATACATTTTGACGGTACCTGGATGAATAGAATATCCGGAACTGTGTGCTTCTTCAAGAATTAATTCAAGAAGCCCATCCACATTAGGTACACAAATACGACCTTGTATTCGCAGAACCCCATCTTCCCCCACAACAACCTGTTTTGCATCACTCTGCCACACCATGTCCTTAAGGACAAGTAAGTGAGGATCATCATACTGCCTCTCTCTGATGCGCTCATATAAAGAAGACCGAGTGACTGTGCAAGCTAGAACCTGACTGGGTTCTGAAACATCTAACCTCATGAACTGATTAGCCAAAGTCTGAACATCTGTAGCTAATGGCCTCTTAAAACATCTGCAGCTAATGGCCTCTCACCAACCAGAATATATGCAAGACTGCCCATACTCACAGCCTTTCTACTCAAGGCATCGGCCACCACATTGGCCTTTCCGGGGTGATACAAAATGGTGATATCATAGTCTTTCAACAACTCCATCCATCTTTTTTGCCTCAAATTAAGATCCTTTTGTTGAACAGATACTGGAGGCTACGATGATCAGTAAATACCTCACACGAGACACCGTAGAGGTAATGCCTCCAAATCTTTAGCGCGTGAATAATGGTTTCCAATTCTAAGTCATGAACAGGATAATTCTTCTCGTGAATTTTCAACTATCGCGATGCATATGCAATTACCTTGCCATCTTGCATTAATACTGCACCAAGCCCAATATGAGATGCGTCACAATATACCGTATACGATCCTGAACCTGTGGGTAATACCAACACTGGCGCCGTAGTCAAAGTGGTCTTGAGCTTCTGAAAGCTCATCTCACACTCGTCTCACCATCTGAATGGGACACCTTTCTGGGTCAATCTGGTCAATGGACTTGCTATAGATGAAAACCCTTCCACGAACCGACGATAATAACCTGCTAAACCTAGGAAACTCCGAATCTCTATAACTTAAGTAGGTCTAGGCCAATTCTGAACAGCCTCAATCTTCTTAGGATCCACCTTTATGCCTTCTGCCCATACAACATGCCCCAAAAAGGCAACTGAGTCTAACCAAAACTTACATTTTGAAAACTTGGCATATAACTGATTATTCTTCAAGGTGTGAAGCACACTTCGAAGATGTTGCTCATGTTCCTCTCGACTGCTGGAGTAAATCAAGATATCATCAATGAATACAACCACAAAAGAATCCAAATAAGGCTTGAACACCCGATTCATAAATCCATAAATGCTGCTGCGACATTTGTCAACCCAAATAACATCACTAGGAATTCGTAATGCCCATACCGAGTTCGAAAAGCTATTTTAGGGACATCAGAGGCCCTAATCTTCAACTGATGGTAACCAGACCTCAAATAGATCTTCGAAAATACCTTGGCACCCTGAAGCTGATCAAATAAGTCATCAATTCTTAGCAGCGGATATTTGTTTTTGATAGTAGCCTTGTTCAACTACCGATAGTCTATACACATCCGCATAGAGCCATCTTTCTTCCTTACAAATAATACTGGTGCACCCCAGGGCGAGAAACTGGGTCTAATGAATCACTGGTCAAGCAAGTCCTGTAACTGCTCTTTCAATTCTTTCAACTCCGGCGGGGCCATACGGTATGGTGGAATACAAATGGGCTAAGTGCCTGGAGCCAAATCAATACAGAAGTTAATATCTCTGTCGGGTGGTGTCCCCGGCAAATCTGCAGGAAATACTTCTGGAAATTCATGAACAACTGGTACTGAGTCCATAGAAGGAACATCCGCACTATGATCGCGAATATAAGCCAAATAGGCTAGACACCCTTTCTCTACCATACGCCGAGCTTTCATATAAGAAATAATCCTGCTGGCAGAATGACCAGGAGTTCCTTTCCACTCTAACCGAGGTAACCTCGGCATATCTAGGGTCACTGTCTTGGCATGACAATCCAATATAGCATGATAAAGGGACAACCAATCCATAACCAAGATGACATCAAAATCTACCATATCAAGAAGTAGAAGATCCACACTAGTCTCAAGATTACCAATAGTAACCATACACGAATGATAGACATGATCTACTACAACAGAGTCTCCCACCGGTGTAGATACACACACAGAAGCACTCAGAGAATCAAAAGGCACAACCAAATATGAAGCAAAATAGGAGGACACATAGGAATAAGTAGATCTTGGATCAAATAGAACTGAAGCATCTCTATGGCAAACTGGAATAATACCTGTGATCACAGCATCAGATGACTCGGCCTCAGGCCTAGCTGGAAAAGCATAAAATCGGGGTTGGGCCCCACCACTCTGAACTGGGTCTCTGGGACGGCCTCTAACTGGCCAGCCTCTACCTCTAACGGTCTGACCTCCACCTCCAATGGCCCGACCTCCACCTCTAATAGCCTGACCTCCACCTCTAGCTATCTGACCCCTACCTATAGCTGGCTGAGTAGGCAGTGAAGCAACCAGTGCCGGTATGATGGCACGAGAATCTTGCCGAGATCTGTTACTCGCCAATCTACGGCAATACCTCCTGATGTGACCAATGTTACCACACTCATGACACCCATCCTGATGTTGTGGCTGCTGAAGCTGAAGGGGACCCAGATGGGCCGGATAACCACTGTAGTAACTCTGGAGTGGTGGTGCACTGATAGGAGCTAAATGTGCACTAAATACTGGATGCCCAGAGTAAGGCATAATATGACCATGACTCCCTGAAGTACCGGGAGATACATGAAGTGCTGAATGAAATGGTCTGGGAGGATGACCCCTACCAAAATCACCCCTGCCTCCAAACGAGGCACCACTGAAACCACCGAACTGACAAGGCCTCTTATCGGACCTCTGCCCTCTTTCCTTTAGAACCATCTCGATCCTCCTTGCGACATTAGCAGCCACCAGAAAAGAAATCTCACTTCCGGTCTCCTTGGCCATCTGAAGTCTGATAGGGTGAGTGAGTCCCTCAATAAACCTCCTCACTCTCTCTCCCTCCGTAGGTAGTAAAAGGAGAGCATTATGGGCCAAATCCACAAAACGGGACTCATACTGAGTAACAGTCATACTGCCCTGCTGTAGATGCTCAAATTGCTTGCGAAATTCTTCCCTCAGTGTGATAGGAAGGAATTTCTCCAAAAATAGCTGAGAGAACTGCTCCCAGGTAAGTGTAGTCGATCCGACTGGTTGGGTCAATGTATAATCTCTCCACCACCTCTTGGCGGAACCCGTCATCTGAAATACAGCAAAATCAACCCTATTGGTCTCAACTATACCCATGTTCCGTAGCACCTCGTGGCAACGTTCAAGATAATCCAGTGGGTCCTCAGAAGGTGTACCACTTAAGTGAACTGGAAAGAGCTTAGTAAACTTATCTAGTCTCAATAAGGCCTCAAAGTACATGGCGGGCCTATCACCGATCTGTGCCACAACAACTGGCTGAACTACCCCAACCGGCGGGGCTGCTGGAGCCTGATTCTGGGGAGCCATCTGCTCCGGAGTGGGAGTAGTGGGAGTTTGTTCTCCTACCCCAGCCTCTGAGACGGCTGGTGCCACTGGAAATATACCATTCTGAGCCACGCCCTCCATAAGACTTACCAAACGGACTAGAGCGTCCTGAAGTACTGGAGTGGCTATGAATCCTTCCGGGACCTAAACTGGTCCAACTGGTACATTCTAAACTGGAACTTCCTCCTGAAGATCCACCTGAGGTTCTATAACAGGTGCAGCTGCTTGAGCTCTGGACTGAGCTCTACCTCGGTCTTTGCCTCGGCCTCTGGCATGACCTTGACCTCGACCTCTACCCCTGGCCATAGTTGCTACCGGGGGTTCTAGTCCCTGTCCATCGGTAGAGGTATTACGTGTTCTCACCATCTGCGAGAGAATAAGAGTAAAATGGTTCAATCATCGATGATAGAATAAAATCACACGACAGAATAAGAAAGAAGTGATATTATTCCTAAACTTCATAGCCTCTGAGAGATAAGTACAAACGTCTCCGTACCGACCCTTCAGACTCTACTAAGCTTGCTCGTGACTCGTGAGACCTATGTATCCTAGTGCTCTGATACCAACTGTCACGACCCGAAATTCCCACCTTCAGACCGTGATGGCGCCTAACATTTTACTCGCTAGGCAAGACAATGTTAGAATAATATTAACTAATTTTTTTAAACAATCTTTAAATTATTAATAATCAAGGAAACAAAAGCAGAAGCAAAGTTTGAAAGATAGTGAAATAATTCAAAAAAAATAATGGTGTGTAAATACCATCCCAGAATTGGTGTCACAAGTGCACGAGCTTCTAGAATAAATACAAATAAAGATCTAAATAAATAAAGTTATCTGGAAATAAACACACAGCTAAAATAAAATAGACGGGGACTTCAGAACTGCGAACGCCATGCAGTTATACCTCAAGTCTCCTCTGGTAGCTGAAATCCGAGCAAGTCTGGTATGCCACTGGGACCAACTCCAAAATCTGCACAAGAAGTGCAGAGTGTAATATCAGTACAACTAACCCCAAGTACTGGTAAGTGTTGAGCCTAACCTCGACGAAGTAGTGACGAGGCTAAGGGGGTTAACCTGTACGCAATATTGATAACAACAACAAATAATAGAAATAAATCAGGTAACTCATTTATAATAATTAAAGTCAACTCAACAGTCATAATCCATTATTATTTCAATCAATTCTATTGCAGCGTGCAACCCGTTCTCTCAATATATTCACTTTCAATTCTGTTGCAGCGTGCAACCCACTCTCACAATATATTCACTTTCGGTTCTGTTGCGGCGTGCAACCCGCTTCTTCAATATATTCATTTTAATTATGTATGTCATATATTTATTTCACTAAAGTATATATATAGACTTTTAATTAAGTCTGTTGCGGCGTGCAACCCGATCCTCCAACATTAACTTTTTAATAAGTCTATTGTGGCGTGCAACCCGATCCTCCAATATTAACTTTTTAACAAGTCTGTTGCGGCGTACAACCCGATCCTCCAATATTAACTTTTTAACAAGTCTGTTGCGGCGTGCAACCCGATCCTCCAATATTAACTTTCCATTTCAATCAATTCTTATAGAAGAAATTCCCCAATAAATGCAACAAACAATATAAAATCATAACACAACAAGAATACAACAATTATGATTTAATTATGAAACAAACAATGACAAATAGCAATTTATTATAGAAATCAGGAAAAAAATAGGCAGTTTAATATTTAACATGCTAAATGTCAAATAACAATTAAAACACATAATTCAAATAACGTGTAATATTAATGCAGGAATTCAAGAATTAGTATTTGACAAAGAATAAGAGAGAAATAATTATTATAATAATTAATTTATGATTAAAAATAATTTATGATTTTTCAAGTAAGCAGGCAAACAATTAATTTGACGACGTATAAACACTCGTCACCTCGCCTATACGTCGTTCACATGCAATTCACATAACAAATAATTTAAGGGTTCTATTCCCTCAAGTTAAGGTTAACCCTGACACTTACCTCGCTTTGAAAATTCCAATCAATTATTAAACCACAACTTTTCCTTTCAAATTTTCCTCCGAAAGCTTCAAATCTATTCACAAACAATTCGATATATTCAATACGAATCATAGGAATTAATTCCATATGAATTTATAAATTTTCCGGATAAAAATCCGAAATTTATAAAAATATTCGGCAGTGGGACCCACATCTCAAATCCCGGAAAAACTCATGAAATCCGAACACCCATTCTGATACGAGTTCAACCATACAAAATTTGTCCAATTCTGATATCAAATGGACCTTCAAATCTTAATTTTTCGTTTTTGGAAATTTTTACAAAAATTCCAATTTCTTCCTTCTAAATCTGAAATAAATAATGAATATATGCTTAGATTTATGAATTACCATCACTATATAATAAAGAACACTTACCCAGTTCGAAATAGTGAAAAACTCCTTCGAAATCGCCCCTAAGCTGAGTTATAATTGAGGGTTTGCGAAGTATGGGAAAAATCCCGTTTTGGTTCTGTTTTAAGTCACAGGGGTCAGGCCTTCTTCGCGATGAGTAGCAGCCCGTGGCTTTCACGTTCGCGAGTGTTCCTTCGCATTCGCGAAGGCTTCCCCCCCGGCCTTCGCGCTACGCGTTCGTGAGGATCTGGTCGCATTTGCAAAGGGTAATGCCCCCATCACTTCGCGTTCACGAGCGTACCTTCGCGAACGCGAAGAAGGACATGCCAGAACACCTGCTGCAACAAAATACCATATTTTCAAAGTCCAAAACATTCCATAGCCTATCCGAAACTCACCCGAGCCCTCAGGGCTCCAAACCAAACATGTACACAAGTCCTAAAATATCATATGAACTTGCTCGCATGATCAAATCACCAAAATAACACCTAGAACTATGAATCGGACACCAAATCAAAGGAAGTTTTCAAGAAAACTTTAAAACTTATATTTTTACAACCGGACGTCTGAATCACGTCAAATTAACTCTGATTCTTACCAAATTCGGCAGACAAGTCATGAATATTATAGTGGACCTATACTGGGCTCCCGAACCAAAATACGAACCCGAGGTCAATAAATCCAACATCAGTAATTTCTTAGAAATCATTAAGCTTTCAAGCTTTTAATTTTTCATCAAAATTCCATATCTCTGGCTAGGGACCTCGGAATTCGATTTCGGGCATACGCCCAAGTCCCAAAATACGATACAGACCTACCAAAATTGTCAAAATACGGATTCGGGTCCATTTGCTCAAAATGTTGACCAAAGTCAACTTAGTTGAGTTTTAAAGCTCTATTTCACATTTTAATCCATTTTTCACATAAAAACTTTCCGAAAAATTGTACGGACTGCGCACGCAAGTCGAGAAATGATAAATAGTGATTTTTGAGGTCTTAGAACATAGAATTACTTATTAAATTTAAAGATAATATTTTGGGTCTTCACAGCAGGATGGCTCTCGAGATGCAGGTCATATATCGTACCTTAGTGGTGCTTGAGATTTGTAGCGCGTGATGCTACCCATTTCCCCAGGATTTGTATTTTATACTTGGCGTGCTTATGGTTGATATTCGGGCATTTCGTGTGTATGAGTGTTACGACTCGAAGTGTGTTTTCTTTAGATTATTATGTGTGGATCTGGTGGCACGCCGCCACGGGTATATGGTTGGATCGGGTGGCATTCTGCCACGGATATGTTGATTGGATCGGGTGGCATGCCACCACGGGTATCATGGTTAGATCGGGTTGCACACCGCAATGGTATCATGTGTGGATCGGGTTGCACGCCGCAACAGTGTGTTATTGAGTACAGTTTTCCATATCTATTATTGGGTGTTTTGCTTCTCATTTCCTGAGGAAGGTTCATAACATCCTTTCAGTTGTTTAATTAGTTACGTGGGTTGAGTAGTTCTTTCAAGATTTCATTTTTCCTTATGTATCACCTTCAAGTTTGTAGCTTATTGGCACATTGTGGCATCATATGAGATTTTTGGAAGTGTCTGAGGTGTCTTATTGCCTGGGTAGCTTGTACTGGGTGAGACAAGATTATTGGACCTAGGATCAGTGCGATCAGATTTATTTGAAGCATATTAAAGAGTAAATATTGTTATTCAATCCAGAATGAGACAATGGTTCTTATCGGGGGGAGAGACTCCATAAATTATGATTCGGCAGGTGGTTATGAGTTCTAAACATCTTCTCTATCATGGCAGTATTGCAAGAGTTGGAACAGGACTTATATGGGTCATGAGGTGTGTTGTGAGCATCGGATTTGTGGGATTTCGGTTGTTGTTATCAAGGGATGTTATTATGGTCATGTGAATTATGCAGTGCATGGTGTGGATTCCGCGAAGGTATGCAAACATGTATTGGTGCATCTTGTAGTGATTAATATGGTGTTCGTATGTTGGAAACAGACCTGGTAGAGGATTTCAGATGTTGGAATTTGGCTCTAAGGCTTATTTGACTAGATAAAAGGGAGGATTTTCAGGTTTGCTCGAGCAAATGTGCTCAACTGGGTTATGGTAGCACGGGTAGGTGCACGAGATGTTAAACAGTGATCTCAGACAACTCCAAAGCAGTTCTTAGCTCGTTCGCGGACGAATGTATGTTTAAGTGGGAGAGAATGTAACGACCCGACCGGTCGTTTTGAGCTCTAGCGCATAATTCAGTGGTTTGAGACCCTGAGCAGCTTCACTTCAAGTATTATGACTTGTACGCATGGCTGAAATTTAATTTCGGGAAGTTCGGAGTTGATTTGGAAAGAAAAAAATTCTAATTTCGGAAGCTTTAACTTGGAGGAATTACCTATAGGGTAATTTTTGAGTAAACGACCTCGGAATCGGGATTTAAAGGTTCCAACAAGTTTGTATGATAATTTTGGACTTGGACGTATGTTTGGATCGGGTTTTGGATGACCCGGGAACGTTTCGGCACCTATTGTGGAAGTTGGCATTTTGGAAGGATTTCATAAATTTGGGTTGGAGTGCATTTCAATGCTATCGATGTTCGTTGGGATTTTTGAGTTTGGGAATAGCTCCGTATAGTGATTCTAGTATTGGAAGCACGTCCGGATGTGGATTTGGAAGTCTGTAGGTCATTTCGGGGGCATTTGGCGAAAGTTGGAACTTTAAAGGGTTTTTTGAGAAGTTTGACCGGAAGTGGACTTTTTGATATCTGGGTCAGATTCGGATTCCGAAAGTTGGAGTAGGTCCGTAATGTCAATTATGACTTGTACGCAAAATTTGGTGTCAATCCGACTAGTCTAAGTACGTTTCGGCGCATTTTGAGTGAATAGAAGAACTTGAAGTTCATAAGTTTGATTCAATTGGTTTTGGGGTGCGATTCTTAGTTTTAATGTTGTTTCGGGCATTCCGAGAGTTCGAACGAGTCCGCTATATGATTCTAAACTTGTTGGTATGTTCGGGCGGGGCCGGGGAGGCCCCGAGTGTCATTCGGACGAGGGTTGCGAAAGTCGCTGGGCAATGAGGGTTCATTTAATATGGGACTTAGGCCATTTTTATCACATTTTCATTCACTCTTGTGCGATTTGAGAGCTTTCAAGGAGAGGATTTCGAACTAGCTTTGTAAGGTAAGTAATTTCTACTTAATGTGAGTTTAATACTAGATTATGGGCAGATTGTAACATGAAAATTGGTAGAAATTGTGGGATTTTGAAAGAAAACCTAGAAATTGGTATTTTTGGATTTTGACCACGAATTTGGATATGGAATTTTTAATAAATTATATAGTTGAGTTCGTGAGGTTATGGGTAATAATTATCTTTGAAAATGTTCGGAATTCGGGCACGTGGGCCCGAGGGTTGCTTTATTGATTTTTCGAGCGGAGTTAGAAATTGTTATAAATTTATTAGTTATGAGTATTAGAGTACATTTTGATTGGGTTGCATCTTAATTGGCTAGTTTGGAGCGACGGGCACCGGTTTGAGGTGTTAGAGAGGTTTTGGAGCCGATTCTGAAAGTTCGGAGCGAGGTAAGTCTCATGTCTATCTCTGTGAGGGGGAAACTACCCCCTAAGTGTTGTAATTGATATTTGCTACGTGTTGTGGGGGCTACGTACGCATGAGGTGACGAGAGTCCGTACGTAGCTATATTCATATTATTGTCCGGGTAGACTCAGGTTCATGCCATGCTATAACTGTAATATTTGAGATGTCTCTTGCCTATTAGATTCCTTATTACATGTTAAAATTTTAGACTAGACTTGTGTAGAGCGGTAGACTCGTTATTGTCGAGATCGGATGAACTTTATGACTTGCCACGGAATAATTGTACTCCTCTAACGAATTTCCCCCGCGTCGCATTCTCATTGAAGGGCTTTCCCCAAATCTTTCCTAAAACTCACTTGTCCCTTCGTGAATGGGGTAAATCACCCGGTAAAGCTTTCTTATTCTAATGGGAGCGGGCCGTTCGCCTCGGCAGGATAAATACATCTATGGTACATGCCGTTCGACCCTCGACAGTACGCACACTTTATGGGATCAGGCCGTTCACCTCGGAAGGATTATGTACCACACTCTCATGGGAGCGGGCCATTCGCCTCGGCAATATATATATATATAATATATGTATCTATGGTTATATACCATATTATGATGGGATCGGGCCGTACGCCTCGGCATTTCTGTAAAAATCCTTCTAGGGAATCATGCGTATTAATTATACAAAGGGCCAGTATATCTAGGAGTTTTCCTGATTTGAATTAGGGCGACCCATATGGTGAGGTCCATTATATATATCGTACGGGGGAGGAGGTGACTGTTAATCGAAAGTTGAGTTTTTTGTTGAGAGGAAGTGTGATGACCCAAAATATCATCTTTAAATTTAATGATTAATTATGTGATCTAAGCACTATTTACCATTACTCGACTTGCGTGTGCAGTCCGTAAAAAGAATTCGAAAAGTTTTCAGGTGAAAAATGGATTAATATGTGAATTAGATGTTTAAAACACAACTGAGTTGACTTTGGTCAACATTTTGAGCAAACAGACTCGGATCAGTATTTTGACAGTTCCGGTAAGTCCGTATCGTGAATTTGGACTTGGGCGTATGCCCGGAATCAAATTCCGAGGTCCCTAGCCCGAGATATGGAATTTTGATGAAATATTTAAAGTTTAAGTTCAAATAGTGACCGGATGTCGAATTATATGCAAATGACCCCGGAATAGAATTTTGATGATTCTAACAGCTCCGTATGGTAATTTTGGACTTAGGAGCATGATCGGAATTTTATTTGGAAGTCCGTAGTGGAATTAGGCTAGAAATGCCGAAAGTTAAATTTTTGGGAAGTTTGACCGAGGGCTTGACTTTTTGATATCGGGGTCAAAATCCGATTCTGAAAATTTTCATAGCTCCGTTATGTCATTTATGACTTGCGTGCAAAATTTGAGGTCAATTGGACTGGATTTGATAGGTTCCGGTGTTGTTTGTAGAAATTGAAAGTTCAAAGTTCATAGATTTTGATTTGAGGTGCGATTAGTCGTTTTGATGTTGTTTGATGTGGTTTAAAGCCTCGACTAAGTTCGTATTGTATTTTGGGACATGTTGGAATAATTGGTTAAGGTCCCGAAGGTCTCGGGTGGAATTCGGAAGGTAAACGGAATGGATTTCAGACAAAGAAGGTTGCTGGAAATTTACAAAAATTTCGCTAGAAATTTGCAGAAATTTCTGGTGTGTGGAGCCAACTTTGGAAGCTTATATCTCGTAATTTATAAGGAATCGGAATATAATCAAAACATCAAAGTTGTAGTCGTTGGTTTCTAGTTTCCATAAATTTAAACCATTCATTATTTGGACATTTGTACAGAACGTTATAATGGATTGAATGAAGGCTAGTAGAGCGGTTTTGCCAGAAATTCTGATGCATGGAGCCAAATTTAGAAGCTTATATCTCGCAATTCATAAAGAATCAGAAAAATTGCAAAACATGAAAGTTGTAGTAGGTTGATTCTAGTTTCCATAAAGTTAAACCATTTATCATTTGGACATTTAAACATAAAGTTATGATCAATTAAACGAAGGCTGGTAGAGCAGTTTCTGGTGGACTTTTAGAGACGAAAAATGGACTTTTAGTGACGGAAAATGGACTTTTAGTGACGGATTGGTAGAAACTTAAGGACCAAAAATGGTCATTTTATTCATTTCGTTTTGGATTTGTGGAGCACGGTTCTTGGGCGATTTTCACGGAAAAATATTGGGGTAAGTGTTCCTTATCATATATTGATTATATTTCATGATTTTATACTCATTTACATCATGAATCCGTGAATTTATGGAAGAAAAATCAAGAGTTTTACAAAATCTTCCAAAAACGAAAATTTAAGATTTGGAGGTCGAGTTGTTATCTGATTTTGGTAAAATTGGTATGGGTGAACTCGAAATTGAATGGGTTGTCGGATTTTGTAAGTTTCGCCGGATTTCGAGATGTGGGTCCCACGGGCAAATTTTGAGCTAATTTCGGATTTTAATAAAAACGTAATATTTTCTTATGAAATTGATTACTATAATTTTTGTTGACTGTATCGAATTAATTATGACTAGACACGAGTCAATCGGAGTTGAAAAATGGAGGAAAAAGCATAATACTTGGTTAAATTGGAGCAAGTCGAGATAAGTGACTTATCTAACCTTGTGTGGGGGAAATTTTCCCTAGAATTGATATTAATTTGATTATTGAAATGTGTTGAAAGTCGTGTACACGAGGTGACGAGTGTGTACACAGGAAAAATGTGAAAGATTATATTTTTAAATTGTGTATATCATTGTTGCACATTTATTAAATTATTTTATCTTGTTATATTCTTTATCATTGATGTGTGATATATATTTTAAATTTGTTTGCCTTTTTCCTGCTAATTGTTTTACCTGTTTATACTGTGCATTATTTGAAGGTTGATTTTCTTTAAATTAAATATTATTAATATAAAGTATTTGATATTTTTAATTTCGATATTGAAGCAACGTATTAAAAATTTGGAATATTATTTTCCTGAATTATTTATTCTTGAATATTTTCGTGAGATTTTTTTTCGTGGAAAATTGAAATATTGGGCACTTGATGTGCAAATTCTGATATATTGTGATATTGATATGCATGCGGTGGTATACGGTCTGGGTGTTGAAATGCATGCGGTGAGATAAGGATGGCTTGATACGCGTGGCTAGTAGGGGTGACTACTAGAAGTCATGCGGTGTGATAAGGGTGGCTAAAACGCGGGATGCTATTTCGGGAAAAAAAATATTTTCTTTAAATAAATTGTGAAGGCTCCCGCGGTGATATAAGGAAATGAGATATTGTGAAATTATTTATAATTTGGGACTACGAGGCGGTACCTCGGTAGTGCCCTTATTAATATTGATTTATGGCCATAGTTGCCTTCGATTAATTGTTGTGATTTTCATAAAGTTGAAGGAAATTCTGTTGTGATTCCACGAGATATTATTTGCAATTATTTGGTGTCATTAAATGTGACATACTATTTGATTCATTTTCCAGTGTCATTTTATTTTACTATATTGTTAAACATTTTACCATTCCATTATTATATTCCAGTAGGGCCTCACCTGACCTCGTCACTAATCTACCGAGGTTAGGCTTGGCACTTACTGGGTACCGATGTGGTGTACTCATACTACGCTTCCGTTCATCTTTTTGTGCAGATCCAGGTACATCTTACCAGCCTAGACGTCAGTGAGTTACCTGCGTACGGAGACTTCGAGGTATATCTGCCAGCGTCCGCAGACTCCGGAGTCCCCTTCTATCATTTCATGTTGCTTCCTTATATTGTATTTAGACATTGATATATAGAGACATTGAGAATAAATTCTTAGAAGTTTGTAATTTATTTCTACCGAGTTTTGGGAGTTGAAATTGTTTGAATTGTAGTTTATTTATTAAAGATATTTATTATTATTCCGCATTGTTAGGCTTACCTAGTTTTAGATACTAGGTACCATTACGACATCCTACGGAGGGAATTTGGGGTCGTGACAAGTTGGTATCAGAGCACTAGCTTCATAGGTGTTATGAGTCACAAGCAGGTTTAGTAGAGTCTTGGGATCGGTACGGAGACGTCTGTTCTTATCTTCGGGAGGCTATGGAACTGTTAGAAAAATATTCACTTCTTTGATTCCTTATCGTGCGACATTGATTTAGCTTGAAACATATATCTTATATTCCTTTGTATCCACTCGTGTATGACATTGCGCACTCGGTATCAATTGTGCGTCAACAGTTCGTGATGCCGTAGATGGACTATGAGGGAGCTAGAGATGCTCAAACATTGCCTCAACGTGTGGTTTCGACTAAAGATGCGGGGTCATGTATTATATCAGTTTTGGCCTGAAATGTATATATGTGGTACTGAAAGGTTCCCTAAAATTTACATATGTTTAAGACCTGAGATTTTGTAGAGGATAAGGTTGGGACTTGCGGTTTGCACGCCTCCTTAATAATCCTATACTTCAGTACCAAAGGAGTTATAGAAATAACTCTAAATTTACAAATGGTCTACTCAGCGTGGACATCACGGTTGCGGATTTTGGGGTGCTTTGGAAGAAGTGCAGTTGTTGACGAGATTCTGGACTATGTGGTTCGTGCCAAGATTTGTCCGTATGGAGCTCTACTTTTGTGATCGTTGTGTATATATAGCGGTAAGGGTTACCCCAAGGAAGAATCGAAGAGTGTGTTAAGAAATGGGTCAACTCAACAGTGTTGAGTCAGCATAACAAAAGAAGAAATTTGCCTTAGGAGAGATAATTCTCCACCAGTGTTCGTGGCAAGCCTATGAAGAGGGCAGACCAGTCAATGCAACACCGCCCACTTGGTTCAGTTCTCAGAAACGCTTTTGAAAGAGTTTGTTTCCCGGACTCTCCGTAATGCATGGCGCATAGGGTTTGAACAGTTGTGTTAGATCACCATTGACGGTGTCAGAATATTCCATCAAGTTCAATAAGTTAGCACGTCATACTCCTACTTTGCTTCCTACAGCCAGAGGGCGAGTCCATAGACTCATTAAAGGACTCAATTATGATCGTAAAATTTTGTATGACTCGGGAGCTACAAGCTGATACTTCATTTCTACTAGTTATACAAATTACCAAGATATTATAATGTGTTCGGGGTGAGGAAAAAGGAAACTAAGGAGACCAAGATGTCTCGAGATTCTGGGGGATTCAGTGGATTCTACTCTGCAAGTATAAATCATTATGGCAGGGGCTCGGACAGTAGGCCAGCCCAGTCCGCACATCGGATTACTCGGGGTACTCCAGTAAGTTCTTTTAATGCACCACCGACATGAGTTCCTACAATGGTTATTCCAGTTATCTGGCACAGACTCAATATGATCAGCCTAACCCGCAAAGGTGTTGTTATGAATACGGTGATACTAGGCACATCATGAGAAAATTGTCCCAAACTTGGGAGAGACTTATTTCATCAAAGCACTCAGGCTACGTGCCCCATTGCAGTTACTACACCACCCACACTGCCAGTTAGGGGTGGAGGACAGACGGGTAGAAGGCATCCTAGAAGTGGAGACCGAACCATTGATATGTTTGTTTTACGGTATGGCGGAGGTCGCTACATCAGGTGGTGTCGTTAAAGGTACGACCTTGATTGAATATAAAGAAATAATTTCCTTAACTTGATTCGGTTCTCAGTATCGAAATGAGTCCTCCTATTGTGCCTCACTTATGAGTGAGCTTCATAATTCTATAATCTACTTATGTGTTTATCATGTTGGGAGATTTTATGGAGATAACTACGCCTATCATTTTGTGTTGGTCACTAATAAGATCCATGAGGCTAAATGTTGCTTTCAGTTACTCATTTCGATAAATTTTGATGTAAACTCCAAATAATTAATTACAAATTGTGAATTATATGTCCTACCGGTATGGGGTTCATTATGTGTTGTGATTTGGTGTAACTGAAATTATTTAAAAGGAGGAAATGGAAATTTTCAATTGGCACGATGTGCATATTACTTGTGATTCAGAACTGAGGACGAGATCCTCACATTTTTATATAAATTGATATGTTTAAACCGGGCTACGAGCTGCGGTGGAAGTTATATAAGGACGAGAACCTTGTGAGAAAAATTCTTGTGTTTAAGTTCTCCCTTGTGAAATTAAATTTGTACTATAGTACTAATAGGGAGTCATGCCTGTTAGGCTTATTTGAAAATTCTTATATGAAATTCTCTGTGCATAGTTGTCAAATTCGTGTTGTAATTATTAATTTTTAACCTACGAGGTAGGTGCCTGCCTAGGTGGCGTTAAATATGACTCGTTAATTAGGATAAATAATTATGAGGTCTTCATGCCTCGTATCTAGTTATCAGTATTGTGAAGGTTTTCAACGAGATTTTTGTTAACATAAGGTTAAATGACGATTCTGTAATTGATTATGAACAACTATTAAGACCAAATTGATCCAAGAGGGTGCCTCATTTACAGGGTCAGACGAGTGTGAGTTGAGCTTTCAGAAGCTCAAGATCAATTTGACTCCGACACAAGCGTTGGTATTACTTACATGTTCAAGGTCTTATACTATGTATTGTGACGCGTCACGTATTGGTCTCGGCGCGATGTTGATGCAAGACGGTAGGGTGATTGCTTACGCGTCCAGACAGTTAAAGATACATGAGGAAAGAAAATCGGTCCACGGCCTTGAGTTAGCAGCTATTGTTCGTGCCTTGAATAATTTGGCTTCATTATTTGTACGGTGTCCATTGTGATATCTACACCGATCACCGAAGTCTACAACATCTGTTTAAATAGAAGGATTTTAATTTGCGGCAGCGGAGATGGTTGGAGTTGCTTAAGGATCATGATATCACCATTCTTTATCATCCTGGGAAGGCCGATGTAGTGGCCGATGACTTAAGTCGTAAGGCGGAGAGTTTGGGCAGCTTAGCATATTTACCGGTAGCAGAGAGGCCTTTGGCATTGGATATTCAGGCCAACCAGTTTGTCAGATTGGATGTTTCCGAGCCGAGTCGAGTTTTGTCTTGTGTGGTTTCTTAGTCTTCTCTTTATGATCGTATCAGGGAGCGTCAGTATGATGACCCCATCTGCTTGTCCTTAAGGATACAGTTCAGTACGGTGATGCCAAGGAAGTCACTATTGGAGATGACGATGTATTACGGATGCAGGGCAGGCTATGTGTGCCTAATGTGGATGGCTTGCATGAGTTGATTCTCCAGGAGGCTCACAGTTTGCGATACTCCATTCATCCGGGTGCTGCAAAGATGTATCAGGACTTGAGACAACACTATTGGTAGAGGTAGATGAAGAAAGACATAGTGGGGTATGTATCTCAATGTCTAAATTGTCAACAAGTGAAATATGAGCATCAGCGACCGGGTGGATTACTTTAGAAGTTAGAGATTCCAGAATGGAAATGGGAGCGGATCACTATGGATTTCGTTGTTGGGCTCCCACGGACTCAGCGGAAGTTTGATGCAGTTTGGGTGATTGTGGATAGGCTGACCAAATTAGTTCATTTCATTCCTGTGATTACTACTTACTCTTCAGAGCAGCTGGCTCAGGTATATATTCGCGAGATTGTCAGACTTCACGGTGTACCAGTATCTATCATCTCTGACCGGGGTACACAGTTTATCTCACGGTTTTGGAGGGCAGTACAGCGTGAGTTGGGTACTCGGGTAGAGTTGAGTACAACATTTCACCCTCAGATGGACGGGCAGTCCGAACGCACTATTTAGATACTGGAGGATATGTTTTGTGTGTGTGTAATAGATTTTGGGGGTGCTTGGGATCATTTCTTACCACTTGCGGAGTTTGCTTACAACAACAGTTACCAGTCAAGCATTCAGATGGTTCCGTATGAGGCATTGTATAGTAGGCGGTGCCGGTCTCCAGTGGGTTGGTTCGAACCAGGTGAGGCTAGACTTTTGGGTACAGACTTGGTCCAGGATGCCTTGGAAATGATTCAGGATCGACTTCGTACAGCCCAATCTAGACAGAAGAGTTATGCGGATCGGAAGGTTCATGATGTTGCATTCATGGTTGGTGAGCGGGTATTGCTCCGGGTTTCGCCTATGAAGGGTGTGATGAGGTTCGGGAAGAAGGACAAGTTGAGCCCTAGGTATATTGGGCCTTTTGAGATTCTTGAGAGAGTTGGAGAGGTGGCTTACAGACTTGCACTACCACCTAGTCTTTTTGCGGTTCATTCGATATTCCATGTTTCTATGCTTCGGAAATATCACGGCGATTCGTCTCATGTGTTAGACTTCAGTTCGGTTAAGTTGGACAAGGATCTATCTTATGTTGAGGAACGAGTGGCTATTTTAGATAGGCAGGTTCGAAAGTTGAGGTCAAAGAATATTGCTTCCGTAAAGGTGCATCGGAGGGGTCATCCGGTCGGGGTGGCGACTTGGGAGGTCGAGCATGATTTACGCAGCTTTATCCACACTTATTCACCAGCTCAGGCACTTTTTCTAACTCCGTTCGAGGACGAACGTTTGTTTTAGAGGTGGAGAATGTGATGACCCAAAATGTCATCTTTAACTTTAATGATTAATTATGTGATCTAAGCACTATTTACCATTACTCGACTTGCGTGTGCAGTTCGTAAAAACTTTCCGAAAAGTTTTCACGTGAAAAATGGATTAAAATGTGAATTAGATGTTTAAAACATAACTGAGTTGACTTTGGTCAACATTTTGAACAAATGGACTCAGATTAGTGTTTTGACAGTTCCAGTAGGTCCGTATCGTGAATTGGGACTTGGGCGTATGCCCGGAATCAAATTCTGAGGTCCCTAGCCCAAGATATGGAATTTTGATGAAATATTTAAAGTTTAAGTTCAAATAGTGACCGGATATCGAATTATATGCAAATGACCCCGGAATAGAATTTTGATGATTCCAACAGCTCCGTATGGTAATTTTGGACTTAGGAGCGTGATCGGAATTTTATTTGGAAGTCCGTAGTGGAATTAGGCTAGAAATGCCGAAAGTTAAATTTTTGGGAAGTTTGACCGAGGGCTTGACTTTTTGATATCGGGGTCGAAATCCGATTCTGAAAATTTTCATAGCTCCGTTATGTGATTTATGACATGCGTGCAAAATTTGAAATCAATTGGACTGGATTTGATAGGTTCCGGTGTTGTTTGTAGAAATTGAAAGTTCAAAGTTCATAGATTTTGATTTGAAGTGCGATTAGTTGTTTTGATGTTGTTTGATGTGGTTTGAAGCCTCGACTAAGTTCGTATTGTATTTTGGGACATGTTGGAATAATTGGTTAAGGTCCCGAAGGTCTCGGGTGGAATTCGGAAGGTAAACAGAATGGATTTCGGACAAAGAAAGTTGCTGGAAATTTGCAGAAATTTCTGGTGTGTGGAGCCAATTTTGGAAGCTTATATCTCGTAATTCATAAGGAATCGGAAAATCATCAAAACATGAAAGTTGTATCCGTTTGTTTCTAGTTTCCATAAAGTTAATCCATTCATTATTTGGATATTTGTACAGAACGTTATGATGGATTGAATGAAGGCTGGTTGAGCAGTTTCGCCAGAAATTCTGATGCATAGAGCCGACTTTGGAAGCTTATATGTCGCAATGCATAAGGAATCAGAAAAGTTGCAAAACATGAAAGTTGTAGTCGGTTGATTCTAGTTTCCAGAAGGTTATACCATTTATCATTTGGACATTTGTACATAAAGTTATGATCAATTGAAGGAAGACTAGTAGAGTAGTTTCTGGTGGACTTTTAGTGACGAAAAATAGACTTTTAGTGACGGAAAATGGACTTTTAGTGACGGATTGGCAGAAACTTAAGGACCAAAAATGGTCATTTCATTCATTTCGTTTTGGATTTTTAGAGCACGGTTCTTAGGCGATTTTTGGGCGATTTTCACGGAAAAATATTGGGGTTAGTGTTCATTATCCTATATTGATTATATTTCATGATTCCATACTCATTTACATCATGAATCCATGAATTTATGGAAGAAAAATCAAGAGTTTTGCAAAATCTTCCAAAAACGAAATTTAAGATTTGGAGGTCGAGTTGTTATCGAATTTTGGTAAAATTGGTATGGGTGGACTCAAAATTGAATGGGTTGTCGGATTTTGTAAGTTTCGCCGGATTCCGAGATGTGGGTCCCACGGGCAAATTTTGAGCTAATTTTGGATTTTAATGAAAATGTAATATTTTGTTATGAAATTGATTACTATAGTTTTTGTTCATTGTATCTAATTAATTATGACTAGATACGAGTCGATCGGAGTCGAAAAATAGAGGAAAAAGCATAATACTTGGTTAAATTGGAGCAAGTCGAGGTAAGTGACTTATCTAACCTTGTGTGGGGGAAATTTTTCCTAGAATTGATATTAATTTGATTATTGAAATATGTTGAAAGTCGTGTACACGAGGTGACGAGTGTGTACACGGGCAAAATGTGAAAGATTATATTTTTAAATTGTGTATATCATTGTTGCGCATTTATTAAATTATTTTATCTTGTTATATTCTTCATCATTGATCTGTGATATATATTTTAAATTTGTTTGCCTTTTTTCTGCTAATTGTTTTACGTGTTTAATTGAAACTTGGTTTCTTTCATACTGTGCATTATTTGAAGATTGATTTTCTTTAAATTAAATATTATTAATATAATGTATTTGATATTTTTAATTTTGATATTGAAGCAAAGTATTAAAAATTTGGAATATTATTTTTTTTAATTATTTATTCTTGAATATTTTCGTGAGATTTTGTTTCGTGAAAAATTGAAATATTGGGCACTTGAGGTGCAAATTATGATATATTGTGATATTGATACGCACGCGGTGTTATAAGGTCTGGGTGTTGAAACGCATGCGTTGAGATAAGAGTGGCTAGCAGGGGTGACTACTAGAAGTCATACGGTGTGATAAGGGTGGCTAAAACGCGGGATGCTATTTCGTGAAAAAAAATATTTTCTTTAAATAATTTGTGAAGGCTCTCGCGGTGATATAAGGAAATGAGATATTGTGAAATTATTTATAATTTGGGACTACGAGGCGGTACCTCGGTAGTGCCCTTGTTAATATTAATTTATGGCCATAGTTGCCTTCGATTAATTGTTGTGATTTTCATAAAGTTGAAGGAAATTCTGTTTTGATTCCACGAGATATTATTTGCAATTATTTGGTGTCATTAAATGTGACATACTATTTGATTCATTTTTCAGTGTCATTTTATTTTACTATATTGTTAAATATTTTACCATTCCATTATTATATTCCAGTAGGGCCTCACCTGACCTCGTTACTACTCTATCGAGGTTAGGCTTGGCACTTACTAAGTACCGCTGTGATGTACTCATACTACGCTTCTGCACATCTTTTTGTGCAGATCCAGGTACATCTTACCAGCCTAGACGTCAGTGAGTTACCTGCGTACGGAGACTTTGAGGTATATCTGCCAGCGTCCGCAGACTCTGGAGTCCCCTTCTATCATTTCATGTTGCTTCCTTATATTTTATTTAGACCTTGATATATAGAGACATTGAGAATAAATTCTTAGAAGCTTGTGATTTATTTCTACCGGGTTTTGGAATTTAAAATTGTTTGAAATGTAGTTTATTTGTTAAAGATATTTATTATTATTCCGCATTGTTAGGCTTACCCAGTTTTAGAGACTAGGTACCATCACGACATCCTACGGAGGGAATTTGGGGTCGTGACAGGAAGATTGAACCATATATTTATATTTGTTTAATTCACGTATTTATTCTGCCCCAAATCTGTTTTACTTCTTATTGTATTTGCCTTATTGGACCACTAGTAAGCGTTGATGTCGACCCCTCATCACTACTTCTCTAGGGTTAGGCTAGATACTTACTGGGTACACGTTGCTTACGTACTCATACTACACTTGCTGCACATTTTTGTGCAGGTACATATATGTCTAGAGGCCATGTGAGAGCAGAGGCGTGTATACATGCGGGGACCAAGGTGCGCTGCATTCCATTTATCGACGCGTAGCCAGCAGAGTCTCCTTCAGAGTATTTATATTTTCTTATCCAATTTGTGTTCCGGACAGCTGCTGTATTTTATTTTATATTCCTAGTTAATGCTCATGCACTTGTGACACCGAGTTTTGAGATAATTATGAGTTGTTCTGTATTGAATTTGTTAAAAGTATTATTATTTACTCTGTAAATCCCCATTCTTTATTATTTAAATTGAAGGAAAAATATGATTTAAAAAATAATAAAATGAGAACCCAATTAAGCATTTTTTGTTGGCTTGCCTGACAGTGGTATCCGGCCCCAGCACGACCTTTATGAATTTTGGGTCGTGACATTTTATTTAAAAAAACTCTAGCTATTTTTTATAAATAGGAAAACTTAGCTAATGCGGATAAATATTTCAATTTTGTATCTATAGAAAAAATCCCTACACAAGCCCCAACACCTTCGAACGGGCTAGATGAACTAAGTTACATCTCTTTTTCCTATGCATTCATTAGAAGAATTAATCTAATTCGTTCATCCAACCATTTAAACTAAAAATAGTCGACAGATACATTGGCGGAGGCAGGATTAACCCTAGGGGTTCAAATAGAAAAAAGTTAAAAAGGTTGTAGCTAGTGGGAATAGAACCAATGACTAATATAATTGTATGCAAGTTATATGCAAGTTGTATGCGTTTGATCGGATTCAGTAGAATAAAAAGTTATATCCTATTTGTATGTAGGTTGTATGTTTGATCGAACTTTATCTGTAAAATAAAAATTATATACAAGTTGTATATAAATCATATAGTTTTAACCGAATTTATATATATTTTATTTAAAAAACTCTAGCTAGTTTTTTTTATAAATAGAAAAACTTAGCTAAAGCGGATAAATGTTCCAATTTTGTATCTATAGGAAAAATCCATACACAAGCCCCAACAACACCTTCGAACGGGCTAGATGACCTAAGTTACATCTCTTTTTCCCATGAATTCATTAGAAGAATTAATCTAATTCGTTCATCCAACCACTTAAACTAAAAAAAGTTGACGGATATAGTGGCGGGGGCAGGATTAACCCTAAGGGGGTTCAAATAGAAAAAAAGTTATAAATGTTGTAGCTAGTGGAAATAGAACCAATGACCTTACAAAGGTTTTGAATCCCCTTTGGCCACTAAGCTATGCTTTTGGGTTGTGACAAGGAATTCAAAACATAATATACAAAGGTAAAAAACAGATTATGCCTTATATATACAGTGTAATATTTCGGTGAAAGGGGGTCGGGTGAACACCCTTCCGCTCCCCTAAATCCCCCCTGGGCGGATATATAGTATATGTATTAAATATATCTAATATGTATATAACTGTGTATACTCAATATATAATTCATCTATGTCGAGTAAAAAAATAAACAGTGAATCCAGCAGGCTATTTCTATAAAGATCCCAATTCATTAGGCTGTCTTACCTAACAAAATAATATTGCATAATTTTTTTTTCTTTTGCTCTTGCATGCCGTTATTGTGCAGATGTTATTCTTTCTCTTTTTGTCTCTCATTAGACAAAAACCCTATCCTTTTGCCATGATGTTAAGCGGTAAAACTCAAATTTTGGTGAATTGGACTTTAGTTTTTTTCCGCAACATTTGCTCCCTTCACTTAAAAGAAAAAAAAAGTCTCAACTCCAATACTATAAATTTGTCTTTCCTTTGATTTTGTCTTACCTCTAATAAGAGAAGAGACCTTATCCTTGTTTTGCGATGATTTGAAACAGCAAAATTCTAGTGCTAGTATTCCAAAAAACTAAATCCAGAACTAGTTACAAAACAAAGCTAAAAACCAGCAGTACTATTTTCAAATCGAAACTTCACCACAAGGTGCATGTAAAATGCAATCCTCACGAGAACATATATGATTGGGTTAATTAACAACCTTTTTGGATAATAAAAAAGTCAATTTTCTAGTACTTCGTCCGAGAATTGAATATGACGTGGATGATCATTGAGATAAAAATAGAGAGCTATTTAATAGCCCGATACTGTTTTCGACATTAGAGTGTGAGACTCTATGTTAAAAGAACTCCAAGACATGAGACAATAACCAAAGAAGATGATACAATTTATGGTAGAACAACGAGTTTTATATCAACCCCTCCAATCAACATCTAATCAAATAGTTATGAGCACTTAATTTAAAGGAAAGGTGTGTACGGTCAAAACCGATTCTCAGTCATAAAGACCGGTCGAGACAATGACGTTTCAATCGAAGGGTATCCACATGACAAGCTCGGACGAATTCCGAAGTAGGGACGTCGAGCTTCGAGCTATAAGACCAATCAACGGCAAAACTCAATATCATTATCGAGCCCGTGTCTGAATCAAACTACGGGGTAACACCGATCGACACAGGCCTCGAATATCGATACCCCAAGGCAGAACCGAGCTCCAACCAAGACTGGGGGTTCGATCTAACACCGAGCTCGAGCCAGTGCCAAGCTCGCAGACAAGAGCCGTTACAACCGCAGCGAGGGAGAGAATCTTGGCGAGAATCAAGGAAGAGACAAACCATCATGGGTCCTCCACTATATGTATTATTTTATTATGTTGTTATAGATAAAGCAGTGACCCTCTACTATAAAAAGGGGGATAGACTGCAATAGATGCAGGTCCTCCAAGAGACATTAAGATTTTATTGTGCTTGTTTTTCTAACTCATTTCAGTCTTCCCGTCCATCATTCCCATTTTATAGCAAAAATACATGTATTGTCATTTTGTATCAAAGGAATTCGCATACCCTTAGAACCATATCTAAATTTAACATTATTCGATTTTTCAGGTAAACAGTTTGGCGCCCACCGTGGGGCTAAGGGTAACAGTGATTGTTTGATATAAATCTACAATACACTCCAGCTTACAACTTCAAATCAGCAATGGCTCTACCTATTGACCTCAAAGCCGGCCTTCAAGATGAAACCAACAACTTGGCGCTCGGGGCCGGAAGGCTACATGACGACGGCAACGAGGCTCGAATCGAAGAACCCGAAATTCAAGCCGAAGTACCATTTAATATCAATTAACAAATAGCTCTAGAAGCGAATCAGCATTCTGAACCGGAAAGAAGCGTTCAGGGCAGTGCTCGACCCATAGCCCGAGACACCTACAGCACAGGGGAAATCGGGGTCAGCTTGCGTATGATTTTCGAAATGTTACAAGCCCAACAAGTAGTGATAGCTCAGTTGTAGAGCTGAACTCATATGCAAAGCGGGCCGAACTCCAATCCGCTTCTTCGAGAAGTCACCCCCAGAACGGAGCCCGCCGTAGTGAAATCAAACGAGCAGGAATCGGGGACCGCTCCTGAAATTGCTAAATTGCTCGAGGAACTCACAAAATGAGTCGAAGCCAACGACAAAAAAGTGAAAACGTATAACGCTAGGGTCGATCAAATCCCGGGGCCTCCGCCAATGATAAAAGGGCTCGATTCAAAAAGATTCATACAAAAGCCTTTTCCCTCGAGCGCGGCCCCAAAACTAATCCCCGAAAAATTCCATATGCCCGAAATTCCTAAATAAAATGATACGACCGATCCTAACGAACATGTCACCTCCTACACATGTGTCATCAAAGGCAACGATTTGGAGGATGATGAGATAGAATCCGTGTTGTTGAAAAAGTTCGGAGAGACCCTCGCAAAGGGAGCAATGATCTGGTATCACAACTTACCACCAAATTCCATTGATTCTTTTTCCATGTTAGGAGATTCGTTCATAAAAGCACACACTGGTGCCATAAAGGTTGCAACAAGAAAATCAGACCTCTTCAAAGTAAAACAAAGGGGTAACGAAATGCTGAGGGAATTCGTATCCCGATTTCAAATGGAACGTATGGACTTGCCACCAGTCACAGACGATTGGGCCGTACAATCTTTCACCCAAGGACTGTACGAGCTATGTTCGACAGCCTCACATCGGCTGAAACAAAATTTGATCGAGTACCCAGCAATAACTTGGGCAGATGTACACAACCGGTACCAATCAAAAATCAGGGTTGAAGATGATCAATTGGGAGCTCCGAATGGGCCCGTACGTCAGAACCACACAACCACTAAAAATCAGAGGGAAATCAACAGAGAACAAAGGTCGAACAGAGACCGATACCAACCGTACGACACAAATCGGATGAACAATGGTTCAGCACGTGATACGGTTCGGAACAACCGAAGGACTGATCGGGGGCAAAATTCTCGGGGACTTATGAGCAAGAGCGGCTTTGATAAATATGCCGATCCTATAGAAGTCCCTCGATTATCGAAGTATAACTTCAACATCGATACATCCGCCATCGGAAGCATCAAAGATACCAGATGGCCTCGACCCATGTAGACCGATCCTGCCCAAAGGAATCCCAATCAAATGTGCGAATATCATGGCACCCATGGCCACAGAATGGAAGATTGCAGGCAACTAAGAGAGGAAGTGGCCCGCTTATTTAACAAAGGACACCTTCGGGATTTTCTGAGTGATAGGGCGAAGAACCATTTTAGGAACAAGGAATTCGGCAAGCAAAATAAGCCAGAAGAACCGCAACACGTCATTCATATGATCATCGGCGGCATCGATGCCCCTCAGGGACCGATGCTTAAACGCACTAAAACATCGATTGTGAGGGAAAAGCGATATCGAACTCAAGATTATACACCCATAGGGACTTTGTCCTTCAGTGATGAAGATACAACAGAGGGAATCATCTAACCCCATAACGATGCACTAGTAATATCCGTACTCATGAATACAACTAAGACTAAGCGTGTGTTAATTGATCCAGGTAGCTCGGCCAATATCATCAGATCGAGGGTCGTAGAATAGCTCGGCCTACAAGATCAGGTCGTACCAGAAACTCTGGTTCTAAACGGATTCAATATGGCATGTGAAACCACCAAAAGTGAGATTACCCTACCAATAAACGTGGCCGGAACAATCCAGGAAACAAAGTTTCACGTGATCGAAGGTGATATGAGATATAACGCCCTTTTCGATAGGCCGTGGATCCACAGCATAAGAGTCGTACCCTCGACCTTACACCAGGTCCTTAATTTCCCAACATCGGGGGGTGTCAAAATAGTGTACGGAGAACAACCGGCCGCAAAGAAAATGTTCTCCGTCGAAGAAGCAAAATCAATATCCTCGTCTTCGTCGATAAAAGGATCATGTTCAGAAGGAGACACAATCGGAGAGCAGAGCGCCAAATAGCAATCACAGACATCGGCTTCGACCCAGCCAGGTGAGTAGAACATTGAAGAAGATGATGATGATCGATGGATCCCTCGATCCTTCGTAACCCCCGATGATTTCGATGCCACCAAATCAACAATTGAGGAACTAGAGCAAATCATACTAATCGAACACTGGCCCGAATAAAAGGTATACCTGGGAACAGGTTTGAGCCCCGAACTCAGGAAGAAACTCATTCAACTTCTTATTAATAACATCGACTGTTTTGCCTGGTCCCATCTAGATATAACAGGGATCCCGCCGGACATAACGGCGTACCAGCTAAGCTTGAACCCTAGGTTCAGACCGGTGAAGCAAAAAAGAAGGCCCCAGTCCGAGGAAAAGTACGCATTCATAAAGGACGAGGAGCTACTTATCAACGCCTAGTAAACAGAATGTTCGAAGAACAAATATGTAAATCAATGGAAGTCTATATTGATGACATGCTAGTTAAGTCCCTGCGCGTAGAGGACCATTTGGCCCATTTGCAGGAAACGTTCGAGATTCTGAGGAAATACAACATGAAGCTCAACCCCGAAAAATATGCTTTCGGGGTGGTTCGGGCAAGTTCCTCAGCTCCATGGTGTCAAATCGGGGAATTGAGATCAACCCCAACAAAATCAAGGCCATCGAAGACATCACCATCGTGGACAGCGTGAAAGCTGTACAAAGGTTAATGGGAAGAATTGCAGCCTTAGGCCGGTTCATTTCAAGATCATCATATCGAAGTCACAAATTTTTCTACCTACTCAAAATGAAGAACGACTTTGCCTGGACACCGGAATGCCAACAAGTGTTACAGGAATTGAAATGATATCTATCGAGCCCACCACTGCTTCACACTCCAAAAACCGACGAAAAACTATACTTGTACTTGGCGGTATCGGAAGTCGCCGTAAGCAGTGTCCTAGTTCGAGAAGAGAAAGGTATGCAATTTCCCGTTTATTACGTAAGTCGGACCTTAGGAGAAGTGGAAACTAGGTATCTGCACTTAGAAAAATTGGCACTTGCGCTGGTAAGCGCATCTAGAAAGTTAAGATCGTACTTTCAATGTCACCCCATAAGCGTATCAACCACCTACCCACTCCGTAATATTTTATATAGGCCCGAACTATCAGGCCGATTGGCCAAATGGGCCATCGAACTCAGTGGGTACGATATCGAATATCAACTCCGTACGACCATCAAGTCTCAAATTTTAGCAGACTTCGTGGCCGACTTCACGCCAACCCTCATACCCGAAGTCGAAAAGGAACTCCTTTTGAAATCAGGTATATCGTCCGGGGTATGGATCCTTTTACGGACGGTGCTTCGAATATAAAGGGGTCCGGGTTAGGCATAGTTTTGAAACCCCCCACGGATAACATTATTAGGCAAGCTATTGAAACTATTAGGTTAACTAACAACGAGGCCGAGTATGAAGCCATGATTGCAGGTCACAAACTAGCTAGAAACTTGGGAGCAGAAGTCATTGAGGCGCATTTTGACTCTTTGCTGGTAGTGAGTCAAGTAAACAAAACCTTCGAAGTCCGAGAAGGTAGGATGCAAAGGTATTTGGACAAGCTGCTTATCATTTTACACCATTTCAAACAATGGACCCTACGGCATGTTCCACGAGAACGGAATAATGAGGCCGATGCTCGTGCAAATTTGGGATCGTCGGTCGAGGTAGATGATTTGAGCTCGGGGACTGTCGTTCAACTTTCAAGATCGGTAATCGAAGATGGGCACGCCGAAATAATTTCTACTAGCTTAACCTGGGATTGGAGAAACAAGTATATTGAATACTTAAAAACGGAAAGCTCCCTTCAGACCCTAAAGATTCCAAGGCCCTACGGATTAAAGCTGATCGATTTACGTTGGCTGCGGATGGAACACTATATCGAAGAACATTCGATGGACCGATGGCGGTATGCATGGGTCCGGGAGTTACCAATTACATCCTCCGGGAAGTACACGAGGGCACTTGTGGCAATCACTCTGGTGCCGACACATTAGTTCGAAAAGTGATCAGAACGGGGTATTATTGGATCGATATGAGCATAGATGCGAAAGAATTTGTTCGTAAATGTGATAATTGTCAAAGGTTTGCGCCAATGATCCATCAACCCGGAGAGCAACTTCACTCGGTTCTATCTCCATGGCCATTCATGAAATGGGGGATGGACATCGTCGGCCCTCTGCCATCGACCCCAGGTAAAGCCAAATTTATTTTATTTATGACTGACTATTTTTCTAAATGGGTTGAAGCGCAGGCGTTCGAGAAAATAAGAGAGAAAGAAGTTATAGACTTTATTTAGGATCATATCATATGCCGATTCGGGATACACGCCGAAATAGTATGCGACAATAGGAAGCAATTCGTTGGCAGCAAAATCACAAAATTCTTCGAAGATCACAAAATAAGAAGGATATTATCAACACCATACCACCCCTGTGGGAACGGTCAGGCCGAATCAACGAACAAGACTATTCTTCAAAACCTGAAGAAGAGATTGAACGACGCGAAGGGAAAATGGAGAAAAATCCTGCCCGATGTCCTTTGGGCAAACCGAACAACGTCAAAATCTAGTACGGGGGTGACCCCATTCTCCTTAGTATATGGTTCTGAAGCATTGATACCAGTCAAAGTCGGTGAACCTAGTCCCAGATTTCGATTCATGATGGAAGAATCAAATAATGAGGCTATGAACACCAGCCTTGAATTATCGGACGAAGGACGAGAATCTTCCCTCATCTGATTGGCCGCCCAAAAGCAACGAATCGAAAGGTATTATAATCGAAGAACTAAACTTCGCCATTTCAAGCCCGGGGACTTAGTGTTAAGAAAAGTCATCATCAATACTCGGAATCCAAACGAAGGAAAATTAGGACCAAATTGGGAAGGACCATACCATGTGCTCGAGAACGTTGGAAAAGGATCATACAGACTCGGCATCATAAACGGCAAACAGCTATCAAGCAGTTGGAATGTATCACATCTAAAACGGTACTACTGCTAAGGTACGACCTTTCCATATTCATCTAACTGACCCATGCAGAAGTCCGAACAAGAGCTGAAGAAGATCTTTCGCTTAAAAGCACGCGTTGCACTCTTTTTCCCTTAGACCGGTTTTCTCCCAAATGGGTTTTTTGACAAGGTTTTTAATGAGGCAACCATCGATCGTGCTGCACTTTTAACAATATCTGAGGCCTCTTTCCAACCAACCTCGAATACCGGGGGGCATCAGGGCCCTCAAATACATCGAGTTCAGATACAAGAAAGTCATCTCACAACAATAGGGTTCCAACAGAAAAAATTGTAAGAGCCAAATGGTCAAAATGAACTATGCTCATATAGATTGGCCCAAACATAAACACATGTGCAATGACTTGAGATTTATTGTGCAACTAGAATTAAGATTCACTCAACTATTAAGCCTACGGGCTACTTTCATTCCGAGTTCGAAATGATCACTCGAATATTAAGCCTACGGGCTACAGTTATTCCGAGTTAGAGCAAGCACTCACTCGACCATTAAGCCTACGGGCTACTTACATTCCGAGTTCGAAATAATCACTCGAATATTAAGCCTACGGGCTACTGTTATTCCGAGTTCGAGCAAGCTCTCACTCGACCATTAAGCCTACAGACTACTTACATTCCGAGTTTGAAATAATCACTCGAATATTAAGCCTACGGGCCACATTATCTCGAGTTTTTAACTCGACTATTAAGCCTACAGGCCACATTATCTCGAGTTCGAAACATTCACTCGACTATTAAGCCTACAGGCCACATTATCTCGAGTTCGAAACATTCACTCGACTATTAAGACTACGGGCTACTGTCGAATATAACGACCCATCCAACCTCGATCCTTGTCTTCATCGATGCTCGACATCAAAGCCTTCGATGCCCGACGATGAAGTCTGATTAGTCCTCGAAAGATTTGAGGCTGATACAGTCGTATGAGGTGGTTCAGAGAAAAATCCAACCCCCCGGCTTTGATAGAGAAGAAGCGCAATAAGATCACAATACGCCATAAAGAGGGATGAATTTGGCCAAGGGTGACTTGATACCTTTTGTAGAAATTATTAATCACCGGGTCGACGGGTCCCAGTGTGAATGGATAAGTATAAATACTTAAAAACCTCTCCACATAAGTGGTAACATTCTCATCAAGAAATGGAATTTGCAACATGACCTCAGAACCCTAGGTGCAGTCTTTTCTGACGGCCTCGAGGTAATCTTCCGTTATAGAGCACGTATACATCGATACGTTTTCACATCGACCCGGAACGGAGGAAGGATTCTCCACCTTAAAATCGGTCTTCAAAGTGCACGGGCCAGGAACATAGTCATGAACTGACGGCTTCACCGGCGCCTTATCATCAGACGGCCGTGAGGAAGAAGCTTTCTCCTTCTGAGGTACGGTTTTGGAAGTTTTCGCCATTGATATGAAAGGAAAGAGTGCAAAAGAAGGTGAAGAAATAGACATCACCAAAATTCTGGTATGGGCGGCCCCGTAGCAGCGAAATAGAGAGGATAAATAAGAAAGTTTGGAAGAAGAGAAGGCGCAAAAGTGGTAAAGGTTGTATGGAAAGACTATTTATAGATTAAGGCATGACGGTTCGGTATCAGCGGTGGCCGACCTCCGTCTGACACACATTAAATGCTTCGATAAAACCGAGACGATGGGACAGCTATCACATACGTCAAGATCGGGTTCGATAGAAACGTCAGCATAAATTTGATCGAGCCGCAGGGAAATCATATCGTTCCTCGCCACATCCTTTTCGAGAAACGAAGGGACTATTTATGTATGGTCAAAACCGATTCTCAGTCATAAAGACCGGTCGAGACAATGACGTTTCAATCGAAGGGTATCCACATGACAAGCTCGGACGAATTCCGAAGTAGGGACGTCGAGCTTCGAGCTATAAGACCAATCAACGGCAAAACTCGATATCACTATCGAGCCCGTGTCTGAATCGGACTACGGGGCAACACCGATCGACACAGGCCCCGAATATCGATGCCTCAAGGCAGAACCGAGCTCGAACCAAGACTGGGGATTCGATCTAACACCGAGCTCGAGCCAGTGCCAAGCTCGCAGACAAGAGCCGTTACAACCTCACCGAGGGAAAGAATCAAGGAAGAGACAAACCATCGTGGATCCTCCACTATATGTATTATTTTATTATGCTGTTATAGATAAAGCAGTGACCCTCTACTATAAAAAGAGGAATAGACTGCAATAGACGCAGGTCCTCCAAGAGACATTAAGATTTCATTGTGCTTGTTTTTCTAACTCATTTTAGTCTTCCCGTCCATCATTCCTCTTTTATAGCAAAAATACTTGTATTGTCATTTTGTATCAAAAGAATTCGCATACCCTTAGAACCATATCTAAATTTAATATTATTCGATTTTTCGGGTAAACAGAAGGATAAAATAAAATGCAATGAATAGGTTTTGCGTGGAAACACGTCTGAAGACATTGGTCTATCTCTAAGGAATATTTATTTATTTCTTCTTCTTTTTTTTAAGAGTTTAGCATTCGGGATTCTAATACTAATTACTTTCTCCGTTCTGTCCGAAAAACTATCATATTTATATACTATATATTTAGAAATAATTTAACTTTATAATTCCTCCTTTACTCTTACGGCTTGTTTGGATGGTTGTTACCTATTGTATTGTATCGTATTGTTACTTTAAATACGATGTTTGTTTTGATTGTTATTTAAATTTTATTGTGTCGTATCGTTAAATATGCTGTTACGTAACGACGAAATGTGTCACTTTACGTAACGACTGATTTGGTGTGGTCGCGTCGTTACCTTTTTTTTTTCTCTCATCTCACCCTTCATTATTATTAAATAATTTTATTTTATCATTTACCCTACCTTTTTATATAACAATATTACCCGTATCATAATTTTTCTTTATAATAATGCAAGTTTATTCCTCATATTGGTGGTGCATATGATATCATGAAACAACGGCAAAATATACAATCTATCCAAATATTGTATTCATCAAACGATACAATACAGTACAATACAATACGATACGATACATTATGAAACAATATGTAACAACCATCCAAACAAGCTGTTAACTAATGAGATGATTTACAAGTTACATAAATGTTTAAGGCTTATTTTAGACCATAAACTTTTTTAAAAAAAATTATTTAAATTTCGTGCCTAGTCAAATTTATTTATTGTTTTCAATATTTATAGACAAGAATAGAGAGCTTCCATTGTCCCTATATATCTGAATGATGCTCTCTTCATGCGTATTGGAGGAACATATTCCTTCCGATAGTTAGAACCAAGCTTCTCGACCTATTCTTTTTCATTTCTTTCCTGATTTGGATAGAATGTCAACGGAATAAGATGTACAGATAGTCCAATCTATCCATTCATTATCTCGAATATGAAATTAACGTGGAGGACCTTTCATTCACAAACGGTATATAAATTTGAGGAAACTCATATGCCCCGTGGATAAAAAAGCAGTAAAATAATAAAAGAAAGACTTAGACGATTATATGTTACTCATATTAGAGAGGTTGGTCATTGGTCTAATCTACTAATTGTATGTGCTAAGAAAATTATAATGGGGTGATTCATGGTCCACTCGTCTCCAGCACAGTGCTGGAGTTTCTCTTATAGAAGTTCGAACTCCAGAACTCCAAAACACTATGTTGGAGCTTCAAATACAGGAGTTTCGAATTCATATTCAACATGCTGGAATTTCACCTGTGAACAAGTGGGTCTCTGCCCCTTTCAAATGAAAAGGAATAGAAAGATATTTTTAACTGAAAACTAGCTATTTTTAATTACATTTCAAATGGTGACACGCGCCATTTTCAGTTTGGGCTATGGGTCTATAAGTTGGATCCTTCGATTGGCCCATTAGGCTCCTCATAGAGGTGTTTTACAAGAATAGCCTTGGATGTAAGTGATTTTGAACTTGTGACCCCTCTTGTGTCATGGACAAAATTTTAAATTTAACTTTTAGTTTTTGACCTCGAAAGTTTGTCCATGGAACAAGCAGGGGGTCAAAAGTACAAGACTACCAAATTTCAAGGTCGTTGGGTGTTATTTCTTGTTCTCGTAGCATGGCTAAAATATCTGATTAAATACTCTGCTAGGAGGCCCGTTAGCATATACGGCCCAATTTGAGACTCAAAATGTTGTGTTAACACATAGACTGTTGTAAATACCATCACTATTTAAAAGTGCGACCGTTAAAAGTATAGGTCCCAATCGAAACCACTTCCCATATAATCACTCAGTTCATACTATTTTCCTGTTATACATAAAAATAATGTTTTTTGACTCATTCTACTTTCTATAAATATAAAATTTTATTCCATGCCAAACCTCTGGTAAGAAAGAAAATGAAAAAGCAAACATATAATCATCAATCTTCATCTCAAAAGAATATATTCTTGCACAGAAAGAATAGCATTATGTAGAGTGAGAGAGATCAAGGATTAGAGAATCTCATGGATGAGGCAACAAGGCCGAAGGGTCAAACTCTTTTGATTTGGCTATAACTATTGGAATAAGAAAGCAAATAGTCCACACAAGCTAAAATCTAGCAAACTTGTGTTTGGAAGAGAGGCCTTACATGAAGGGAAGTGCCTTTGTTTAGTAGCCAAGGATGACTTGCCTACATATATATACTACTTGTATACAGGTAAAACCGAGGGCACTGAGCATCCCGATTTTTCGTTGAGGCAGATGGAGCAGGAACGTGAACGTAAGGAATCAGATTCAGAACGAGGAGCTACTCATATCGGGGCTCAAGCAAAACACCTGCCCTCGGGAGCATCGGGACCACGTTCTCTGGGTCCAATTCGAGCCTCAAGACTTCAGAGAGCATTACCAAACAGTTGCACACAACTAACAAAGGGTCGTGATGTTCGTGCCCAATCAGATATCACGACGTGAAACTCGGTTCGTATCGGCGGAAAATCAGTGATTAGCGAAACAGATGATTTTTACCCTTTTTAGAATTATACTTAGGGTAAAAACCCCTTACTATATAAAGGGGGAAGTTTATTATTCATAGAACACATTGTAACACGCATACCAAGGCAATTTACTTCTATTCTCTCTGTTATTCAAAGTTCTTATTTTTGTTCAGTAGTTCTTCATAAGTGCAAGCTCGGAATCGAAGGCAGATTCCTCATTGAGCCATTAACCGAGCCCGGGATCACTCTTATCATTGGTTTGGCCATTTATCACGTCTTTCATTTGCTTAATCTAACGTCATTAATCACTTGTATTGAATTAATCCATATATCCTTAAAACCGCATATAAATTCAATTGTTATTCATTTTAAAGGGTAAATAGTTTAGCGCCCACCGTGGGCTAAGGATAATAGTTGTAATTTGATACAAATTTCGATAACGCACTCTGTTTTACGCTTGTTCTTTGAGATTTTAATTTCAGGTCAAATTAAAAATGTCGAACTCTCAATCTGCTCACTTGAACGTTGATGCTGAGTCGGGCCACTATGGCGAGAACAACAATGTAGTGCCCAGCAACGAGGTGCCCCATGTTAACCTCAACGGTATTCCGGTCACGGACCCAATCGATGCCAACTCGCATGTGCCCATTGATGCAAACTTGCCCACCGACCCCGAAAATAGCATTCGCGGTGGAGCCCGATCGATAGCTCGGGGTATAAACGACAGTGAAGGTGATGGGATCAATTTACGAGTGATCTTCGAAATGTGACAAGCTCAACAGGCAGCGATAGCCCAGTTGTAGAACCATAGCCGTGCCCCCAGCAGAGTTGAGCCCAAACCATCCCGGAAAAACACCCGCAGAAATGAATCACCCATAGAAAGGCCTGGTGAAGTTGAACCTTGGACCAACTCCGAAATAATAAAGATGCTTGAGGAACTGACAAAGCGGGTGGAATCGGGAGAAAAGAAAATCGAAGCCAACGACAAAAAAGTGGAGACCTATAACTCCAGGGTTGATCAAATCCCAGGAGCACCTCCCATATTGAAAGGCCTAGATGGCAAGAAATTTTTCCAAAACCAATCCCAAAGAAGTTCCGTATGCCTGAAATTCCAAAGTATAATGGGATCACATATCCAAATGAACACGTGACCTCCTACACGTGTGCCATCAAGGGAAATGACTTAGAGGATGATGAAATCGAGTCGGTTCTACTGAAAAAGTTCGGAGAAACTCTGTCTAAAGAAGAAATGATATGGTATCACAACCTGCCCCCTAATTCCATTGATTCATTTGCTATGATTGGAGATGCCTTTGTAAAAGCTCATGCCAGGGTCATCAAAGTCGAGACCAGAAAATCAGACCTCTTTAAAGTGAAACAAAGAGATAACAAAATGCTTAGGGAATTCATATCGAGGTTTCAAATGGAAAGAATGGACATGCCTCCAGTTGCGGACTATTGGGATGTTCACGCATTCACTCAATGACTCAAACCCCAAAGCTCCTTGGCTTCATAACAGCAGAAACAAAATTTGACAGAGTACCTGGCGGTAACTTGGGCTGACATCCATAACAGGTACCAATTGAAAATCAAAGTCGAGGATGATCAGCTCGGGGCCCCCTCTGGGATCGTATATCCCATCAAAACTAATGACATGTCTAAAAGATTCGTCGATCATGAACCAAGACCATATAGAGGTCGGTATCAACCATATAGCGGAGATCGAAGGGACAACGGATCTGGACCTGACAATATGAGGAATGAAAAAAGAATCGATCGAGGTCATAATAGCCGGGAAGAGCAAAAACGATTTCGACAGGCCACTCGGGGCTAAGGAGGCACCGAGGTTATCGGAATACAACTTCAGAGCCGATGCTACCGCCATCGGACGTATAGTGGCCTCGGCTATTGTAGTACGATCCTGCCCAAAGAGACCCCAACTTAATGTGTAAGTATCATGGCACTCACGGCCACAGGACTGAAGATTGCCGCCATCTAAGAGAAGAAGTGGCCCAGTTATTTAATAACGGGCACCTTCGAGAATTTCTGAGTGATCGAGCCAAAAATCACTTTAGGAATAGGGATTCCATCAAATAGACCGGGAAAGAGAAACCTCAGCACGACATCAACATGACCATTGGTGGAGTCGACGTCCCCCAAGGGCCAATGCTGAAGCTCACTAAGGTGTAGCAAACCCGAGATTGCTTGCCGGAGGGGACCATCTCTTTCAACGATGAAGATGCCGAAGGCATCGTGCAACCGCATAACGATGCACTAGTAATTTCTATACTTATAAATAAAACTCGAGTTAAGCGTGTGTTGATTGATCCAGGTAGCTCGGCCAATAACATCAGATCGAGGGTCGTAGAGCAATTGGGTCTACAAGACCAAATAGTGCCTGCGGTCCGGGTCTTAAACAGATTCAACATGGCATGTGAAACTACTAAAGGGGAGATAACCATACCAGTGAACATCGCCGAAACCATCCAGGAAACGAAGTTCTACGTCATCGAAGGGGATATGAGATATAATTCTTTATTCAAAAGGCCATGGATTCACAACATACGGGCAATACCCTCGACACTACACCAGGCATTAAAGTTCCCCACACCGGGAGGGATCAAGATAGTTTACGGAGATCAGCCGGCCGCAAAAGAAATGTTCGCAGTCGATGAGGTGATCCAGATGTCCGTACTCTCGACATCAAAGAACCCAGAGTCGGTTAGGAAGGGAGAAACTAAATAGCAATCACTGACACCGGCTCCGACCAAACCAGAGAAGCAAGAGGCAGGCGAGGATGATGATTGTAGAGTTCCTAGGTCATTCATGACCCCCGACGATTCTGATGCCAGCAAATCAACGGTCGAGGAGTTGGAGCAAGTCATATTGATCGAACACTTTCTCGATCAGAAGGTATACCTGGGCACGAGATTGACACTCGAGCTCAGGAAAAAGCTCATTAAATTACTTATAGCTAACATGGATTGTTTTTCTTGGTCCTATCTAGATATGACAGGGATCTCACCAGAATAACCACTTATAAGCTAAGCTAGGACCCGAAGTTCCACCCGGTTAAATAGAAAAAGAAGCCTCAGTCCGAAGTTAAGCATGCGTTCATCAAAGAGGAGGTATCCAAACTCCTTAGAATAGGTTCCATTCGGGAAGTTAAGTACCCGGATTGGTTGGCTAACGTAGTAGTAGTGCCTAAAAAGGGAAATAAATTAAGAATGTGCGTAGATTACAAAGACTTGAACAAGGCGTGCCTCAAGGATTCTTTTCCTTTGCCTAATATTGATCGCATGATCGATGCAATTACCGGGCACGAGATACTCAACTTTCTCGACGTCGATTCCGGGTACAACCAAATCCGGATGGACCCGGACAATCAAGAAAAAACTTCCTTCATCACTAAATTTGGCACCTATTGTTATCACGTGATGTCGTTCGGACTAAAAAATGCTGGTGCCACTTATCGACACCTAGTAAACCGGATGTTCAAAGAACAAATAGTAAAATCAAAAGAGGTTTACATTAATGACATGTTAGTTAAGTCCCTGCGAGCAGAGGACCATTTGGAACAGTTGTAGGAAACATTCAACATACTGAACAAATACAATATGAAGTTGAACCTGGAGAAATGCGCATTCAGAGTCGGGTCCGGGAAGTCCCTTGGATTCATGGTGTCCAACCGAGGGATCGAGATCAATCCCGACAAAACCAAAACTATAGAATACATCACCGTGGAGGACAATGTCAAGGCCGTTCAGAGGCTAACCGGACGCATAGCCGCCCTGGACCGGTTCATATCAAGGTCCTCCGATAAGAGCCATCGGTTCTTCTCATTATTGAAGAAGAAGAATAACTTTTTGTGGACCCTGGAGTGCCAGCAAGCTTTGGAAGAACTCAAACGGTACCTTTCGAGTCCACCCTTGCTTCATACTCCGAAGGCAGACGAACAGTTGTACATGTACTTAGCGGTATCCGAGATAGTGGTAAGTGAAGTCTTAGTTCGAAAAGATAAAGGCATGAAATTTCCTATCTATTATGTCAGCAGGACTCTAGGCGAGGCCGAAACAATGTACCCTCACCTAGAAAAATTGGTACTCGCTTTGCTAAGCGCCTCCAGAACGTTACAACCATATTTTCAATGTCATCCCATATATGTCATAACGTCTTACCCACTAAGGAACATAATGCACAAACCGAGCTTTCGAGCTGATTGGCCAAATGCGCCGTAGATCAAATCTCAAATTTCGGCAGACTTCGTGGCCGATTTCATACCAGACTTAATACCCGAAGTCGAAAGGGAATTGTTGTTAACCTCGGGGACTTCCTCGAAAATCTGGACCCTCTTTACGGACGGTGCCTCGAACACAAAAGGGTCTGGACTAGGCATCGTGTTGAAGCCGCCTACGGGTAACATAGTTAAGCAATATATTAGAACTGTGAAATTGACTAACAATGAGGCCGAGTATAAGGCAATGATTGCAGGTCTCGAATTAGCTAAAAGTCTAGGGGGCCGAAGTGGTCGAAGATAAGTAAAACTCCCTTCTTATGGTAAATCAAGTCAATGAGACATTCGAAGTAAAAGAGGAATGAATGCGAAGATACTTGGACAAATTACAGGCAACACTGCATCGATTCAAGGAATGGACCTTACAGCATGTACCCCGGGATCAAAATAGCGAAGTCGATGCTCTGGCTAACTTGGGGTCATCGGTTGATGATGATGAATTCGGCTCAGGAACGGTCCTACAACTCATGAAATCAGTAGTGGAAGAAGGCCATGCCGAAATAAACTCAAGAAGAATAACTTGGGACTAGAGAAACAAGTATATAGACTACCTGAAGACTAGGAAGCTACCCTATGATCCTAAAGAATCGATAGATTTGCGCACGAAGGCGGCCATGTTTAGCCTATCCAAAGGTACTCTGTTCAGAAGAACGTTCAATGGTCCACTCGCCAATTTCTTGGGGCCGGGAGACACCGAATATGTTTTGAGGGAAGTTCACGAAGGCACCTGCAGAAATCATTCGGGGGCAGAATCTTTGGTTTGTAAGATAATCAGAGCCAGCTATTACTGGATAGACATGGATAAAGATGCGAAGAACTTTTTATGGAAATGCGACGGTTGTCAGAGGTATGCACCAATGATCCATCAACCCAGGGAATTACTACATTCGGTCCTGTCGCCTTAGCCGTTCATGAAATAGGGAATGGATATTCTCAATCCCCTGCCATGGGCACCCAGTAAAGCATAATTTATACTATATATGACTGACTATTTCTCTAGGTCGAAGCTCAAGCGTTCGAGAAGGTCTGGGAAAAAGAAGTCACCGACTTCATTTGGGACCACATAATATGTCGGTTCGGTATACCGTCCGAGATAGTGTGTGACAATGGGAAGCAGTTCATCTTGTCAACACCCTATAACCCTAGTGGGAATGGACAGGCGGAGTCTACGAACAAGACCATACTTCAAAACCTTAAGAAAAGGTTGAACGATGCCAAAGGAAAATGGAAGGAAATTCTATCCGAAGTCTTGTGGGTATACCATACGACCTCAAAATCTAGTATTGAGGCCACTCCATTTTTGTTGGTCTATAGTGCCGAAGCACTAATACTAGTTGAGGTGGGAGAACCGAGCCTCAGGTTCCGATATGCGACCGCAAAATCAAACAGTGAGGCCATGAGCACGAGCCTGGCACTATTGGATGAGAGGCGCGAGGCCGTCCTAGTCCGGTTGGCCGCCCAAAAACAGCGGATAGAAATATATTACAATCGAAGAACCAACATCCGACACTTCAATATCGGGGACTTGGTGTTAAGAAAAGTAAGACTGAACACCCAGAACTCGAATGAAGGGAAGCTGGGACCGAATTTGGAAGGACCATATCGAATTGGGAAATGGTGCACAGTTACCGAACAACTGGAACGCGAACATAAAATTGTACTACTGCTAAGGTACGATCTCATTAACTTTTTTCTTAAATATTACGAATCGGACTAATACTTGCAGGCAACAACTAAAGGAAAATGTGGCTATTAGATCTGAAAGCACACGTTGCACTATTTTTCTTGAACCGGTCTTGTCACAAATGGGTTTTTCGGTAGATATTTTAATAAGGCAACAGTAAATCATGCTAACTTAGAATCGAAGACCGGTTTTAAATCGTACAATTATCGCATCAATAGTATCTGAGCCCTCTCAAGATCGACCTCGAATACTGGGGGCCATCACCCTCGGGTCAAGATTTTTAGCAAGGAAGAAAACTTTGTGCTTGAACAGTCTAGGCTTGGTGGTTAGGATTTATTGTAAGGTCCAAACGGTCAAGTGAACCATGCCCGCGTAGGCCAACTTAGCCATAATACGAGCTTTTACACGCTTACAATCTTGTACGTTACACAGATAAATGAAAGAAAGTTTCTTCCTTGCTAATACGCACTTTTTCTTCTTAAAAGTATCGAATCTAAAGGCTATTCCTACCCGGGAACTATGGAGCCCAAGGGCCACCCCTATCCGAGCCCAAATGGCTACCCCCACTCGGGGACTATCATCCGAAATAAGTTCGAGTGGCTCGGGTTATCGAAACCCGGAGGCATAAAAGCCTATTAGGCAGTGCTTAAACCTAAAAGGCTAAGGCCACCTTAAAAATAGTTCGGAGACGTCCGAATCCCGTAATCAAAACATAAGGCCTTCAACAAAATTCTAAACCTGCTCAGAGGTTACTCTTGGCAAAGATATAGTCTAAAAACATTTAAGCAAACATCTTGGGGAAATTTCCAGCCACTCCGAGTTTCCACAAGTTTCTAGCAAAAAATGCATCGAGGACAGGTTTTGTTCGGACCTCCGAAAAATGACTTATTACTACATTTGATTCTGTGCTAAGTCATTAGAAATGTTTGCAATTGTAAAAAGATGTTAAGATAATAGACTTGAAAATTGCCAAAAGGGAAATTTTTTATTTTTTTCCGGAATATCTTTATAAAGGCCCAACAAAAATGACGTCAACAAAATATATATACAGGATACAAAAAAAAATCCTAAGTCATCTACGCCTGATCTTCACCGGAACCTGACTCGTCACCAAAACTGTCAGGGCTTTTGAATTCTTTAGAGCCCTCTTCACCTCGGGTTCGGCCAGCTTCTTGGCCTCGACCTCAAGTCTTTTTGCCTCCTCGATCTCGGCAGATGGGTCAAAGCTTGGGGCATGGATTTCTTCGAGGGTCTCCCTTCGGGATAGCCGCCTCACATACTCGGTAGTGGTCTTCAGGCGGGCCTCGACTGCTTCAACATCGGCCTTGTATTGGGCCACCATCTCGTCAGCATCAGATGAGGTTATCTCCAACCTGGACCTCGTTATTCGGCCTTGTATTGGGCCACCATCTGTTGTGCTTGGAGGTCCTCATTTTGCTAAGCTCGTGCATCAGCCCCCTCCTTCACCTTCTTGATACTTCTCAGGGAATGACATGTATTCCGGGGGATTAAATCCTCGATTTTCACTCGGACAAAGCATCCCTGCCATTCCCGGGCTCGGTCTTTCTCAATACTCAAAAAGGGAGCCTTGCTGGCCCGGTGAGTAAGATTGATCACTGCCCCTCAAAACATTCGTGGACTGTTTAATTGGAGTAGATGGTCGATTGTGAACCGACGAGACTTGGTATTTTTCATGAAGTAGCGGAGGAGGGTCAAGATCCTCCACAACGATGGATGAATTTTCCTGAGGCATGCCTCGTACCTCTTGTGAAAGTCTAGAATGATGGGGTCCATCGGGCCCAATGTGAAGGGATATGTGTAAATACTTAAGTACCCCTCCACATGGGTAGTAACGGCGTCCTTAGGCCCCGGGACTACTACGTTCTTACCTTCCTAATTTTAGTCGTTACGAACTATGGGAAGAACATCTTCAGTCATAGAACATATGTACCCCGAGACTTCTTCACCCCGGTCCTATTTGGGCGAATGCTTCTCGACTTTAAAGTCATCAATAATTGAGCAGCCCTGGGAATGGACGCTGTCAAGGGAGGCTCGGCGGACGGTTCATTAGCAACCACAACGAGGGAAGTCGTTTAGTGGGCAACCACTCAGGGGCAACCACTTCAGTACCAGCGACCAGTTGAGAAGATGAAGAGGCAACGTGTTGAGGAACAATTTTTGATGTTTTGGCCATCTGGGAGAGTGTTTGAAAATTTGAGGAAAGAATGCAAAGTTTTGGAAAAATGGATTTTGAAGATGAAGAACGAAGTGTGAAGATTTAAAGAAAATCTGAGCAAAAAACTGGAAATTACTATAGAAATTGAAGAACAAGAGTGAAGATATGAAGGTTTAAAAAAGGTTTGATGATGGTTGGAAAGCTCGAAGATAGTAATATAGTTAAAAAGTAGAAAAAGAACAAAGGGAGGAAGCTTTTATAGTGAAACAACCGACGCTTCATATTCGGGGGCAACCTGTCGATGAGTGACACTTGTCCGAAGTCAAAACAACGTGACTAACGAGACATTTTAGTTCCCTCGTCGCAACGTATGAAGGAAGGGACCAGACTCATATGTTGTTTCTCATCGTTTCGGCAAGCCTACTTTACGGGTAAAACCGAGCCAACTGAGCATCCCGGTTTCCAGTTGAGGAAGACAGAGCATGAATGTGACCATAATGAATCGGAGTCAGAGCGAAGAGCCCCTCATATCGGGGCTCGAGCAAAGCACCTACCCTCGGGAGAATCGGGACCATGTCCTCTGGGTCCTATTCGAGCCTCAAGACTTCAGAGAGCATTAACAAAGTTGCACACAACTAACAAAGGGCCGTGATATCCGTTCTCAACCGGATATCACGGCGTGAATCTCGGCCCATCTCGGCAGAAAATTAGTAATTAGCGAAACGAAAGATTTTTACCTTTCTTAAAATTGTACTTAGGGTAAAATTTCCCTACTATATAAAGGGAAAAGCTTATTATTCATTGGACATATTGTAACATGCATACCAAGGCAATTTACTTCTATTCTCTCTGTTATTCAAAGTTCTTATTTTTGTTCATAAGTTCTTTATAAGTGCAAACTCGGAATCGAAGGCAGGTTCCTCATTGAGCCATTAACCGAGCCCAGGATCACTCTTATCATTTGTTTGGCCATTTATCACGTCTTTTATTTTCTTAATCTAACGTCATTAATCGCTTGTATTGAATTAATCCACATATCCTTAAAACCGCGTATAAATTCAATTGTTATCCGTCTTTAAGGATAAACACTACTAACAAGAAAAGCTAAAATCCTTGTTTGGTTGACATGTTAGGCAGTCATCTATGGCTATCTTGACAGGCTCTTCTCCCCCATGTTAGTCCTTCTTCCCATTCTTCCCATTATGCCAGTAGGGGTGTTCAAACCAATAAGTCAAACCAAACCAATTAAAAAAATAGATTAGGTATGGTTTGATTGATTTGGTATTGAGTAAAAAAATCCGAACCAAACCGACATATAAATATATAATTTTTTATATATACTTTTAAGATTTTATATAGAATTTTGCTTAAAAGATATCTAGAAATATTTAAGACCCTCTCATGGGATGTAATATTTAATAGAACTATACAGTGCATTCATTTTTATTTACTTTAAACAATGGTTGTATCACTTTTTTAAGTGTTATTGAAATGCGTCAATCATCTCTTTGTTCTTTCATATTCATACTTCAAGATTTTTTATATCTTTCTCGAATTTGAAGTGGTATTTCGATAATCTAAAATTACATAGAACATATCATTATTTAGGTGTCATATTAATTTTTATGTTTAATTACTAAATTCGGTTAATCTTGAAAGCGTGCATCAACCAAAAATTATTGTTAGATGACTAAGAAAATAAACTATCACGTGTTACTAAAAGAAAATCTCCCATAAGAATACTTTAATAGATCATATGTTTGTTAATAATTTTTAAATTTTTAGTAAACATATATTCACTTATCAAAACTTTATCTATAGCTTTAATAAAGCAAGATTGAAATAATATTCATATAACAAAAAAATCCGAAAAACCGAACCAATCCAAGCCGATATAATTGGTTTGATTTGGTTTTGATAAAATCTGAACCAACCCGGTCCATGTACACACCTAATGCCAGGATCTGAGTCAGAATTTGAAGTTCATGGGTTTGAACTTGTCATCGAACCCATAACTCGTATTGAGTTTACAATTAAATATTCATACATATTTATGTATTTTCATACAAATACATAGTCTAAACAAAAGCCATGAGATTCTTCTAAATCCGTAGCTAATATTGTGACTCGGCCCCTACATTATGGTGCCAAAACATCAAGCGCAAAGTTATCCAATCATCTTCCTTTTAATTTATTTTTGTACTTTGAGCTTTGTACGCACGGTAGCTTATAGTGCCATGAACATGCATGGAGTGATGGAGATGTTTAGACTAAAATTATTAGCATTTCAGGGACCATTTTTGAAGGAATAGCATTTTGTTAAGGACGCAATTGATACATTCGAAACCACAAGGCCCGACATTGAATTTTGAAGAAAAATTTGAGGACTAAACTTGCAAGTTACTCAGGTGTTAGATATGTGTGGTACTTTTTTGTAGGGATGCTCTATGGCTGGTTCAAATGATTCTCTTAGTCAATTTCTGCTCTCAAAAAGTTGATGCAGATACATATTAAAATGGGAAAAAAGAGTGCTGTTGTCACATAAGATCACATCATTAGGTTGTCCATCGACATTTTGACCACAAAATTCTTATCAACACTTTAAAAGGTGAAACTGGGACTCATTCGGGACTTTGTAGTTTGCACGCGCAAGACACTCAGGAAATGACTTGGGCTTTGTTGTGAGACTTGATATTGACAAAGACTAAACCATGTTCGGAACTCTAAAAATTTGATTTAAATCATGTAAGAACTAAATAACCTTGGCTTTACATATACAAAGGAATTTAATGACAGTGCTGTTAAATAATAATAAAAAGCAAATGGACACGACACAAACTAAAAGACATTCAAATGGAATGGAGTATACTCTGCTGAGCCGATCGATTTCAGGTGCATTGAGAGAGCATTTATATCAATTCCTTTTTAGCCTCTCAAATTAAATTCTTTTAAGTGATGCAAAAAAATGAATACATTAAGGGGTAAATTTTAAATATGAGAGCATAAGGTGCAAACTGAAAAATAATGTATACTATATAAAGGTGCAAAATGCAAATATTTCCGTTATCTTTAACAGTTTAATATTTTAATGAGATGATCACCTACACTTTAACATGATATCAGAGCGGGCAATAAGTTGATTCAAATCTCACTGGCGTTCAAAAAATAAGAGAAGAATATTTATGTGTTAGACTCATAAAAAAGAATCAGGTCCACTCGTGAGGGAGCATATAGAGATATAATATAATTAAGAAATTAATTAAAAGTATGCTACACTTCTAACCATTTAAGCTTTAGATAAGATTGTGATACACTCACGTCAACAAGTTTTATCCAAAAGAGTGATAAAGGAGTGTAATTAACAACGGAGGGAGTGAATAGCTCTACCCTTATGATAAAACTTTTGTGGTGTTTACATGTATTTTTATGATACTTGAATTGATGCTCAGTTGTTGCAAATGTTAGTAAGAGGCTGAATTATCTTTCTTTAATTTGTTATCCGGTGTTAGAGATAATCAAAATGGAGGAAAATGTTAATAATGCAAAGGAGTTTGACATAATTAAATAAATTCTGAGGGTGGAAGACAATTACATCTCAGTGATAAAGTTAAAACTCAAGGTTTTTCAAACAAGCAAGAGTTGATAAATAGATTACCACAGTAAAGATTGTTTACCTGTAAAACAACATAGTTAAATTTATAGTGTAATTTATAGACAAGCGAATCGATTTAATCCCAAAATGATAAATCAATTAAATAAAATACAAGACTTAGCGTTGAAATCAAGACAAAACAGTAGGCAGCTTGGTTCCGGGAGCAAGGCTTCTGAAGGCAGCAGAAAGAATATTGATAGACAGAAAATAAAATATTATTTAGCTTGAAATAATGTGTAGCATAAGTTTGTCAGAGATTTCATGTCCCTTACAATGGCTGTTTAAGTCACTATTTATAGCTATACCTAGGGAACAAGGTGCTAGGATCAAGCCCCTCTTAAATGACAATAATGGGGGACATTGATGATTATGTAACGGTAGGATATGAATGCCAAAATTCTCTGTAACGGATTGTGTATTTAATACTGAGGAATATTCTTCATTGAATGTCATCTGGTGGCAAATATTTGTTCGCTCTCGTTAATAATGTTTCATTCGGGGTCTGCCCGGCGCCAACCGAAGTTGTTGTCCTCGGTCTTGGTTTCCACTCGCTTCATCTTTCGTTGTCTCTGGTTCCACATGTCATTCTATCATTCGAGTATTTAATGTAAACCGATTTTACCCTATACAGATAATCCCCCTGCTTTTCGTGGAACATCTTTCTGTCATCGGGAAGTTGGTGAAGATTCCTTTCGTGAAAGAAAATTTTCTAACACTTGATTAGACACACGTCTCTCCGCATTTAATATCCCGAACACGTGTTACTCCACGATTTAGCAATATTTTCGCCGGTTCTCGAGGTAATCATGGCCATAATTTTAGCCGCCTATTTCTTTACTTATACGCCTCATTCTTCTTCTTTTACACGTCACAATTCTACAAACTCTCTCAACTTCTTTGCATTCAACTCTTTCCTGCTTTTAACTCTTCTTTGATCTTTGTCTTCAAAGAACTCTTATCACCTTTCGCTGATCATGGCTTCTTCTTCCTGTGATGACCCGATAGGGCATTTTGAGTTTTAGCCTTTATTTTCATATTTCGAGACCTCGACTAGCTCCGTTTAGTATTTTTCGATTTGCGTGCGTAGTCCGTGTCTCGTTCCGGAATGATTTTATGTGAAAAAATTAAGAAAATATGAAAATTTGCCTTAAAACTCATTTGAGTTGATTACGAGCAACATTTTGTATAAACAGACCTAGATCAGTATTTTGATGGTCCTAGTAGGTCCGTATAGTGATTTGGGACTTAGGCGTATGCGCGGAATCTGTCACGACCCAAAATCCTAAATTGTCGTGATGGTGCCTATCTCAGTACTAGGCAAGCCGACAACATCAATAACCCACGATTTCCTTTTAGTTTGATAACATAATGATTAATACAATACCAAAAATCTAGTAAATTCCGATACAAACACTCCCAAAATCCGAAATCACTGAGTACATAAGCATCTGTACATTACAAGTCTGGAAAACCTGGTCTATAATAATCCAAGACCAAATAGAATAAACAAAAGGATAGGGAAGGAGAGACAAGGTCTGCAAAACATAGCAGCTACCTATGAATCTCCGAAAAATCAACTATGTGAAAGAATCAACACCCACTGTGTCCAAGATCACCTGGATCTGCACACAAAGTGCAGGGTGTAGTATGAGTACAACCAACTCACTAAGTAACAATAATAAATAAGGAACTGAAAGTAGTGATGAGCTTCTCAGCTAAGTCCAAATACAATACTTTCCAATATAAAAGGGTAGGCATGCTCTCAAGTTCAACATTCAATTCACAAAATTTTCATATCAAATTTGACTGAAACATAAAATAATGTTTTCTCCAAAATTTCCAAAATAGTGATATATGACAGCTGAAATGCAGCAAATAATGAAATCACTGCATCCTCTCACAGTAACAGTCACTCAGTCCTCCCATTCACTCCAACCTCACAATCACTCTTTTCTCACAGTCACTATTTCCTCACAGTTACTCATTCCTCACAGTTACTCTTCACTCGGCACTCGACACTCGCACTCGGCACTCGTACTCAGTAGGTACCTGCGCTCACTGGGGTGTGTACAGACTCCGGAGGGACTCCTTCAGCCCAATCGTTATATCAAGCCAATCATGGCATATAACAATGAAATATGCTGCGGCGTGCAGCCCGATCCCATAAATATCCTCACCATTAGGCCCTCAACCTCACTTAGTCATCAACCTCTCCAGTCTCTCGGGCTCAAGATATCATTAAAATCAGCCCAAAAATGATAATATGATGCATCAATATATAGCAATAGAGACTGAGATATGATATGAAATGAATGAACATGACTGAGTGTGAAATTTTAATTTGAACATATAATTCAACCACATAAATGACCCCAGTGGGTACCAATAATAACATCATATGTCTAAGCATGATTTTTAATATGAGTCTCAACTCAATTTTCTCTAACACGTAGAGAATGTACTGATATCAACAGATTATTCAACTACACAATTCCATGGAATTTGACCAAGTCAAAATTCCTATGGTGCACGCCCACACGCCCGTCACCTAGCATGTGCGTCACCTCAAAATCAATCACATAACACATAATCCGGGGTTTCATACCCTCGGGACCAAATTTAGAATTGTTACTTACCTTAAACCATATAATTCTTTACTCCGCTATGCCCTTACCACGAGAATTGGTCTCTGAAAGCCTCGTATCTAGCCACAATTAATTCGATTAAGCCAATACCAATTATTGTAATTAATTCCACAAGGAAATACTAATTTTCTAATAAAAATCTGAAATTAACTCAAAAACTGTCCATGGGACTTACATCTTGGAACCCGACAAAAGTTATAAAATACGAATGCCCATCCAACCACGAGTCCAACCATATAAATTTCACCAAATTCCGACATCAACTCGACCCTCAAATCTTCAATTAAAGTCCTTGAAGATTTCTACCATTTTCAACCCAATCTTTATCCATTTGAACTCAACAATCTTTCCATAAACCTTATTGATACGTATAAATAATACTCTTACACCCAAAAATCATACTCTTAATCACCCATCTTTACCCAAACTCGAAATTGAATACTAGGGGTTAGAACCTTACCTCTTGGGTGAAGATCTTGTGATATTTTCTTGTTGGATTTCAAAGCTTGAACATGATCTTGATGGATTTCTTCCTCTCTCTAGAAAACTCTCCCTTCTCTCTAAAAATATCAGATTTTTCTTCTAAAATGAGCTTCAAGGGCTATAAATCGAAGTTGGGTCTGGTCAAAAATTAGAAAGAATTGAATCCCGATACAGATTTGCGATCTCATATATGACCGCATAACACGTATATGGTCCGCAAATTGACTACATAATTGAATCTACAAAATGAGGGTCGCCTGGATAGGTCTGCGGTGATTATGTGGCCCACATACTTGTTCTGCGGTCGCATAATACACCGCAGAACAGGTCTGCGGTCGCATAATGCACCACAGATTTCCTCAAATCTTGCCTCACATCTGCTTCACTCTGTGGCCATTATGCGGTCCGCAGAGTGATTCTGCGATCGCATAGTGTGCCGTAGAAATGTCCTCTTTTGCCGAAAATTTTTCTTTACTCCCCAATGCATTGTTCAACCCAAAAGGTCTGAGCCGCGGCTCGCAAACTTGTCGAGAGAAATTTCTATAACCGTTGTACTAATTGATCTACCTCGGTACCACAGAACCTTAATTTCCTTAGCAAAAATTATCCGGGGTCGTTATTCATAAGTCCACATCTGGTCAACCTTTTCAACTTAAATTCTAAACCTTGGAACTAAGTGTTACAAATCATTACAAAACTTCACCAAACCCGAACCAATTACCTCCGGCAAACCAAATAACAACCATAAATCACAATTTGAGCAGTAAATTGGGGAACAAGTTATAATACTCAAAACTACCGACCGGGTCATTACAGAATCGAATTTGGAAGTCCCTGACTTGATTTAACGTGATTTATTGAAAACTAGTAATTTGAAGGCTAAACGAATTCCTAAGTTTGACCGTAGATTGACTTTATTGCTATCGGGTTTGGATTTCATTTTTGGAACATAGAATAGGTTCATTTCACCATTTATGACTTGTCTGCATAATTTTGTTCAAAACGGAGTTGATTTGACGTGACTCGGACATCCGGTTGTAAATTTGCATGTTCTTGAGTTTCTTTGAAAGTTTCATACATATTGATGTCTTATTCATAGTTCTAGGTATTATTTAGGTGTTTTGATCATACGAGCAAGTTTGTATGATGTTTTTAGACTTGTGTGAATATTTGGTTTAGAGTTCCAAGGGCTCGGTGAGTTTCGGACGCGTTTAAGAGAGTTTGGTAGTTGCTGGTGTGATCTGGTGTGCATGCCTCGCAAATGCGAGATCAGAGGTCGCATTTGCGACAAATGGCCAAGTCTGAGATGATCGCATTTGTGAACATTTTGTTTGCAATTTCGAAAGTGGCCTGGGAGCAGCATGGATTGCATTTGCAATCATTTGATCACTTTTGCGACCTGACCATGTTAGCATTTGCGGAAACATCATCGCAAATGCGATGACAACAGAGATGTAGGGAGTTTGCATTTGCGATAACGTCTTCGCATTCAGGTCGCATTTGCGGCATCTGGGCCTAGACAAATAGCTGAGGGACAGAATATTTAGCCTCATTTTCATATTTTGGAACCCTAGGCTCGGTAGCTTTCTATATCGTAACTTGTTATTTGACATTAATTATTCTTGTATTGAAATGTTCGTTCCTTCCATGACTCCATAATTAATTGCTACTTGCCATAATTGTCTTATTTGTAAACTTTAACTATCACATACTTGGCTTGTTTGGTTGCTCTTGTTTTATTTGTAGCATTCCTTTGATTAGTACGTGGTTCCTTTATTGTTTTGCTTTCACATTCTTTAATTGTAGAGATTCTTGTGAATTGATTAGTTGGATTGATTACATTTATTGAATTTGTTTATGGATCGGGTTGCATGCCGCAACGGTTGTGATATGGTGAAATAATGGAGGATTTTGATATTGAGATGGTGGGATCAGGTTGCGCGCCGCAATAAATTTTGTATGTGATTTTGATATTGATATGGTAAAATAAGGGAGGGTTATGATATTGATTATGATGATATGGTGGGATCGGGTTGTGCGCCGTAACAGATATTATATGTGATTTTGATATTGATATGGTGAAATAAGGGAAGATTGTGTGCGTACGGTGGGATCGGGTTGTGCGCCGTAACAAATTGTGTGTGTTGTATTCATTGTTGTTATTGTGTTGATTTCTAGTGTTGTTATATGAAATTATGAGATCGGTTATTCCGGGTACTCTAATTACAAGAATTGAGTTTCTTTTCATTAGTTAACTGCCTTACCTTTAATGTTTTTCCTTTCCTATTATTATTATTATATACTGCGTACAGGTTATTGTAAGTGACCCGCCTTAGCCTCGTCAATACTTCGTTGAGGTTAGGTTCGGCACTTACAGAGTATATGGGGTCGGTTATACTCATACTACACTCTCCACTTCTTGTTTGATTTTGGAGTCGATCCTAGCGGCGATTAGTATATTGCTCAAATTCGGTGCTTGACGGAGACTTGAGGTACAGCTGCACAGCGGTCGCAGCCCCGAAGTCCCCTTCTACATTACTCTAGTTGTTATTTCGTCTCATATAGTTATGCTTTTATTCAGACTATTATTTTTAGTACTCTAGTCACTCGTGTATTCGTGAAATCAATTCTGGGATGTGTATTTGGATTATCGCTAATTATCAGAATTATCTACTTTATTCTAGTTTATTTAGCTTATTGATTTTCATTTGACTTGAATTATTAAAAATGGTTAATAACTACATCTAATGTTGGCTTATCTAGCAAGTAAAATGTTAGGTGTCATCATCATCCCGAGGGGGGAAATTCTGGGTCGTGACACTTCCAAGAACTCCTGCTTTCTCTTCGGTGGAGGTCTGAAGGAGAAAAAGACAAAGAAATCACCATTGATGCTGCCCCCCTACAGTGAGCACCATCATTCCCAAAAAGACTCAACACAACCAAGGACTTTGAAGAGAAGTTTCCTTCTTCAAGTTCTCGCACTTGGGCTGTTGGCATATACCCTTCTTTCATCCGCCGTTCTAGCATTCCCGCTATGAAGGTGGATTGTGATTGTCATGATTTGAACATCATTGCTCCCGAACTGGTGGAGCGAGTAACCTTCTCTAAAAAGGGCTTCATGTAGGTTTATACGTACCAATTTACTTTGGGTGTATTTTCTTTGAGCGGGGGAATTGACCCCATGATTCTGGAGCTGTATCACAAATACCAAGTTTACATGGCACAGGTGGGCCCTTCTGTATGGTGAACGATTGTTGTGCAGGAGACGAAGGAGGAGCTCACTTTGGCTCGCATGATGAATCTCTATCCCCAAGATTTTTCGTTGGGGAGTAATAAAGTTTATCAAACGTGGCCACCATGCTTTGCTCATCAGCATTGATGACGACAATGACTGTGGATGGATGAAGAGGTTTGTCGTTGTTGCCACTAGGGATATTATCCCATCCACAACTCCATCTTTCCTTGAGTCCTGGACTCGTACCCGTAAGTTCAAATTCTGTCCTTTTTTGTTTTTTCTGAAAAAAGGTTGTTTCGTGTCTTTGCTGATCCTTCTCTTTTCATTATTTCAGCAACTAGGTGGACACACCAAGGGTTGAAGGCTTGGACCAGTGGGATCAAAATATTTTGAACATTACCACGCCTGAGACCTACTGGTGGAAAGAACTGGGCCCCAAATACGGGTGGAAGGCCAAAAATCATAGTAAGTTGACTTGTGGAGCTGATTTTGTCCTTATCTCATTTTGTGCATAATAAAATTGGTTAACCTCTTTTTTCGTTGAATTCAGGTCTACCGCAAGGTTCTATTACCATCCTTGAGAAGGATGTTTTGGTTGATCTCACGGAGGCTGCGAGGTTGCTGAAGGAGGATTTCACCCAGACTGGTGCCATCACATCTCCTTCCGGTGCAAGCGCTTCCTTTCGGAGTCCTCGGCCGGAGAACAAGCAACCAAAAAGGCAGAGTTTTTCCTTGGTCGAGGGCAAGAGTAAGAAGGTGAAGAAAGCCGCGCCCGAGCCGGCCACAGTCACTATGGTGATTGATGATGATGGAGAAGCCAGTGAAGATGGGGCTTCCCTATAAAGGATACAACGACCTTCATCTGCTCAATAGAATGCTCAATATAAATAGCTTATAACCCCAACGGGGGATGATGCCCAAGTGCTCTAGGGAAAGTTTGACTTGGTGGAGAATGCCAATTCTCCCTTTTGAGTCCTAGTTGCTTCTCCCGGTACTATGAGGCTGAGTACTGAGCCTCTTCCGTCTTCGCTTGGTGAGCAACCAACAACGAAACCAAACGCAGACAACCGAGAGGAGGATGTCCCTCCTCCCCAGTCCCCAGACCATGGCAATTTGGGGTACAACTATTCCCCCCCCCCCCCCCTTTTTGCAGATCCTTAGAGGAGGAGGAGTGTCTCCCTCTCGGTATCTACCGAGTGCTATCTGCTATCCCAACCGGTGTCACACCCCTTTTTACCCCAAAATATATGTGTATTATGGATTGTGTGTTAAAGAGTTTTTCCAATTAAAGTAACAAATTTGAGTAGGAATTATTTTATTTACAGAGTCGCCACTTAAAATTGATTTTTGGGTATTCCAAGTCACCTTTTATTTGAATCACAAGGTTAAAGGAAGGTTTGACTCTATTTTTATTGGTCTGCAAAAATAAGAGACCGGGTAATAAAATTTGTTGACCGGGGAGAAGGTGTGAGGCACTCCCCGAATCCCGTAGTTCTAGCACGGTCACTTTATTGACTTAAACTTGGCTTGAATTAATTTCGGATAAACTGTGCTTCATTTGATTTTCATGTTTTGCCTACGTCCGCTTTTATTGTTGATGACTTTATTAATCTCAAACTAAGAAGTGTATCCCTGACCCTAGCTTACACTAACCAAGACGAGTATCCCCGACCTTAGTTTGTGCGTCGCACCCAAAATTAAAGCTACTCAAAGTTAATTAAATAACAAACTTTGAATTATTTGAAAGAATTGGGGACACGATGTGTTCTCACGACCTCGCCATTTTATTTATGTATTTATTCTGAAGCGAGTCTTTCCGATATCGGTTAAGACGAAAATAGTTATCTTTGTTAAAACAAATTACTTTGGAGTTTAGATTATGGACAATATTTGTTCATCTTTATTGTGAAAAAAATGCTTCTTTGTAGCTTGATAGTAGTAAGACAACATATGGATAATTAATTAGTGTTGGACCTTGCTTAGTACCTTATTCAAATTATTGCGTTACTAATTAAAACGATGAAACTAATTAAAAATTAAATATTTTAAAAGAATTATGTTCATACCTAAAGTTTGCTTAGCACTTCTAGGAAGATTTAACACCGGTAATGAAGATGGGTTAAACTTTATTTATTGAGAAAATGGGCCAAAATAATTATTTAAAAGTATGGATAACTTTATTTATTTGAAGAAAATAGTCCAACTGTTGGATTTTATTAGTATTGGACTGCTGGAATTATTATAAAAATGGGCCATATGAAATGGATTCATTTGGCCCAACTAGCTATATAGAAGAAAATGGGTAGCTTTATTGTTTAAGAAAAATGGGCCAGCTGTTCTGAACGAGAATGGGTCAGCAAGTCAGCTCATTTGTTCCTTATTCTTGCTAGCCCAATCTTATTAATTTCAAACTTTTAACTAGCAACACTAAGCTTAATAACTGATCAAACAACCTATATTGTTCCTGTGTATCTTAAGTAATAAACTTCAACTTTCACTAGGCTTAAAAGTATTTAAGCCTAGTAGGACTTAAATTATTATTGTTATAATAGAGTAATAAAATGGATCATTAAGTGATCTTTAGATAATATTAGTACTTCCAGTAGGACTTCCAATAAAGAAAAAAGTAAAGATCTTATACCAAACATAGCTCTTTGTTTTTACAAAACTAATACATTCTGTCCACTATCAAAAATCTTTATTAAGTTTTTAACATTTTTCCTTTTCTACAACATGACTAAGATTCCCACAAAATACTATTTAAAGACTAACAGAGAAATACTACGAGGCAAATAAAAAAATGGCAAAAAGTCGTGAATTTAACATTATGATCCCAAGCTTGATTTCAAGATTGAAATCTCAACATTTATCCATATAGCATCTTTCTCTGAAGATGCTTCAAGTAATCTAACATGCTCAAATCTTCATCAATTGCTATTAAAAATATGCATCACAATGTTTAAAGGTTATCTGGGTCACAGAAAATAAATACAGCAATGAAAAAAAAGAGCTCAGCAATAGAAACAACAGAAAACAAGCACCAGATTCATGTTTAAACATCCAGAAAATCTTAGAGTAGAAGCCCAGAACCAACTCTAAAAGAGTTATCATTCTGAAAGAGTTTTCACTCTCAGAACCACTTACAAAGCTCACAATTTCAGCTTACTTTCTTTATGTCCAGCTGATATTTTTTTTCTTACTCCCAAAATTTTTTTAGCATGTAAAAGATGCATATATTGTGTGATAGAGTATGTCTGTAAAGTGAGGAAAGGGCAGCCTTTAAGTAGGCAAAGAAGGCCACTTTTTGGATAGACTTTGGTTCAACAAAAGTCTGTCCAAAAAAACTAACTTTGTGTATCAAAATACTGCCGAAGGGCTGTCCAAAAGGTGAAAGGACAACCTGAAACCTGTTGTGGCAGAAGCAAGGAGGAAAAGGGTCTTTTCAGCTACCCTACTAGTAAAAAGGTAGGCTACTAGTACCCTAAGTCATGATCAAACCCATCTAACCTTCAAATTTTAACAACATCAATTCCACCTCATTTCTAACAAACCAAAAACAAGAAACAAGTAAGTAGAACTCAACTAAATACCACAAACATGTAACTAAACTATTAATCAATTAAGTGAATTCAGATCCTAATAAGTAAAAATTTAAAAAACTGATGTACTATCAAACTAACTAATTAAAAGCAATCAGCTTAACATATCGCATACAAACTAACTATTTTATTAAACAACTATGACTAAACATAATACTTAACTAAACAAAAACTAATGACACTTCAATAACCAAAAACTAATGATACTTAACTAAACAAAACCTAACCATATTAATAAGCTAACTCAAGTTTCGATCATAGAAAGGAGCTGTGGCTAAATCAAACAGATAATTAAGCGATTACACAAAATGAACACGATCCAACGAATCGACAATGATCAGAACGAGTAATGGATTAGCCATCGATAAGAAACACAAAATCAAACCAAAACCTAATCACATAAGCAAAAACCAGAAAAGAAAATTAGAAAAAGGAAATTGATGTTTTACCATACAAAGGGATTCGATGCCAAATCGAGTAGCGAGACGATGCCGGGGGACCTCGAGTAGCGGTTGTTCGATCGTAGATCACTTGTTTCATTTTGGTAGACACTATGCCCAATGAACTCAGTGTCATACCAAAAGGAAACGGGCGTTCTTGGGTTGGAACTAGGCTAAAAATGGCGGAGTAGTGGTGGAGTAGAGGTGCGGCAGTGGTGGTGGTGGCCGGAGTTTTGGTTGGGATTTTAAGGACTTGAGTTGGAGATATGGAGAGAGGAGGAGAAGAGGAGGAAATGGTGCAATTTTGGCAGGGACTGGAAGCGGCGGGTGGCGGCGAGGGTTATAGTTAGGTTTATATTTGGTGAGATTGAGAGGGATATAAAGGATTTAAGTGGGGTAGACAGAAAGAGAAGGAAGATGAGAGGAGATGGTGAAATTTTGGGGGTTATTGGAGGTGGCCAGCCAGAGGTGGCGGCAACAGATGGGGAATGTGGCGGAGACAGAAGAAGAGATAAGGAGAAGAGAGAGTGAGGAGTGAGGGGAAAGAGAGAGTAAAGGGGAAAATGGAGTCAAAATTTTGGGGGTAAAGGCTTTAAATATCTAGTTAGGATATTGAATGCTAGCCGTTAGATCAACGAAGATCGTATGGCTGGGGATTGATCTCTAGCCCCTTATCCAAAACGATGTAGTTTTAGGTTAAACTATGCCGTTTTGAATCCACCACTGACAGGCCCTCAATTGGACCTGGTTGGCTGATTTGGGCTGCCAATTTGCCTCAAAGGTTGGCCCAATTCGGCTCACGAATGCAAAAACCAATCCTTTTGACCCTTTACCAAACTAATTAATTATCTAATTCTATAATATATAAAAACATACATAATAAACCTAGAAAAAATATAATGTAGGAGAAATAGAACGAGAAAAAATTATATATTTACATATATTCCTCTTTGCTCGAGAACATAAAGAGTTTTCATGCAAAGAAAGTGAGTACCATAGCTAATTTTGCTCATTTGTCACTCCAATGAAAGCATTTGTTTTAAAAAAGGTGATCGAACCATGCTTCCAAGGTTGCATATATATCCTATGCTACAAAGGAATCAGGGCAGTTTAGTTCTAAGAAAATTTGGTAGTTGGGACTACTGGATACTAGAGTTAAGACTGTTGCTCCTGTTGTTGTTGCTGTTACTGTCACTTGCTGCTTACATCAAATGAAAAAGAGAAGAGAACTACATAGAGAACTACATATGACTGCAAGCTAAGAGTTATAATATTCCTATATATGTGTCTTCTGGAGTCAAATCTTGATTATTGACCTACTCGCTTGTGTTGAGCTTAGATTGGATCTTGATGCTCTTTGATGAAAAGATTATGACTCAATCTCACTTGATTGCTTTCCTGATCCGAAATTCAGAATATGAATCTTGAGACGCTAAGTTGTCGACACATTATCAAAGTTAACTCCAACTATCCTACGACCGAAAGACTTCTTTCCTCTGATGAGAACTGAAAGTGCAAGCTTTAATCGTCATATGTGCTCTACGGCAAGGTCCCTCAAAGCCATCAAAGACGAACAAAACGAACAAATTTTTTCTTCCCTAGGTTGGCACTAGGAAAATTTTGTGATTAGAAAAAGCTATAAACTATCTAATTTGTTGAAAGAAAGACAAAGACGATAAAATAAACTAGCTATGTGAGGATATGCAACCAGGGGGTAGTACCATGTATTACCGAAAGGAAATGAAATTAGAGGATGGTACCCTATATTATTGAAAGGAAACTTAACCAGAGATGGCGCCCTGTTTCACTGAGAGGAATGTAACCAGTGGTTGACACCCTGTATTGCTGAGAAATGAACGTAACCAGAGGTTGGGCCCCTGTATCACTAGGAAGGAATGTAACCAGGGGTTGGTACCCTGTATTACTGAAAGGAAATGTAACCAGGGGTTGGTGCCCTGTATCACTAGGAAGGAATGTAACTAGGGGTTGGTACCCTGGATTATTGATAAAGCGTTGAATCCCTCTAGACAAAAAGGTTCTACTTGAGTTAAGCTACGTAAAACAGCCTGAGCGAAGAGTACTTCTACCCGAAAATATGATCTTGATCCCCCTAGGCGAAAAGGTTCTGCCTGAGTTAAACTATGTAAAACAGCCTGAGCGAAGAGTACTTTTACCCGAGAATATGAGCTGGATCTCCCTAGGCGAAAAGGTTCTATATGAATTAAGCTATGTAAACTGCTTGAGCAAAGAGTACTTCTACCTGAAAATATGAGCTAGATCCCCCTAGGCAAAAAGGTTCTACCTGAGTTAAGCTACGTAAAAACGACTGAGCGAAGAGTACTTCTACAACAAATTATGAGTTGGATCCCCCTAGGCGAAAAGGTTCTACCTGAGTTAAGCTACGTAAAACACCTTGAGCGAAGAGTACTTCTACGCATAAAAATGAGCTTGATCCCCCTAGGCAAAAAGGTTCTACCTGATTTAAGCTACGTAAAACAGCCGAGCGAAGAGTACTTCTACCTGGATCCCCTAGGAGAAAAGGTTTTACTTGAGTTAAGCTACATAAACCAGCCTGAGCGAAGAGTACTTCTACTCAAAAATATGATATGGATCCCCTAAGGCGAAAAGGTTCTACCTGAGTTAAGCTACGTAAAACAGCCTTGGCAAAAAGTACTTCTATCCAGAAATATGAGCTGGATCCCACTAGGCGAAAAGGTTCTACCTGAGTTAAGCTAAGTAAAATAGCCTGAGCAAACAATACTTCTACCCGAAAATATGAGCTAGATCCCCCTAGGAAAAAAGGTTCTACCTGAGTTAAGCTATGTAAAAACAGCCTGAGCGAAGAGTACTTCTTCCCAGAAATAGGAGTTGGATTCCCCTAGGTAAAAAGGTTCTACCTGAGTTAAGTTACGTAAAAATAGCCTGAGTGAAGAGTACTTCTACCCAAAAATATGAGCTGGATCCCCTAGGCAAAAAGGTTCTACCTGAGTTAAGCTGCGAAAATGGGAGGTATGAACAGTAGTGATGCATGCTAAAAATAAAAGAAAATGGAGAATATGAGGAACTTACCTTTGGTGACATTCGTCCTTTGAGAATCTCCATTTTGCATCGCTTTGTTCCTTCTTCAAAAAAAGAAAGATTTGTGAGTTTTCAAAGTGGTGGTCGGTTTATGGCCTTGATGCCCTGAGTATTTTGAATTCACCTCCACTCCACTGTCGAAGAACTAATTCTGTCAGTGTGGTACCAAGGTGCTCGGATACTCTGTAACGCTTTCTAGAGACCTTGGCTTACCTACATTTCCCCGACTGTTTCATACCCGGATGTCCATGGTACTGCTAACCTCTGTCCCTAAGGCAAGGAAATTTTTACCTTTAATATCAAACTTAGTTGTCTTGCACCCGGTACCAGTTTGTTTTCGTAGTGCTTATCAACTTTTCCCATGAATCACGTCTTTCTTAAGCGACCTTTTCGGTTTTCTTGAGATGCTTTTTTCGGCATATCAAAAGAGATCACAGATGGACTCGCGCCTTTGTCAATGTCGTGTATGCCCCAATCCTTTATGCTCTGTATATTGTGGAAACTGTAGCTAGTTTTGCAGCCATTCTTTGCTTCGCTTTTGATGCAAGATTTAGACCGAAAGGGACTCAAAGAAAATTTATGAAAAATAACAGAAGAGACAATTCAAAGTGAAAAATGTACTGTGTATAAACAAAAGGTGTCCCTTTCGGGGAGAGGAATAGGGAGATTTATCTGGAGGTATGTGCCGACTTCAATGAACCAAGACAAGCATTTTGGACCGGATGCTTGGTCTGTATGAGTTGTCTAATTCTCAAAATTTGTCGCAAACGTTCATCTTGAAACTGTCTTGGTTGTGCACAGACCCTCATTCGACTAGTAGCGTCCTTTGCGGGTTTTTGCTAACTGACGTCTCTCATTTCTCTACTCACCGTCATCTTATCATGCCCATATGGGTTTTCACTAATAAGACTCTCTCATTTCTCTACTCATTATTGCCTTACAGTGCCCATGTGGGTTTTCACCGATAAGACTTTCTCATTTTTTATTTTTTGTTTTTTTTACCGCCGCCCTTGACTAAAATGTTGCGTGCGGCAGGTTGTCCTACTTCATTGGCATGGGGAATTCAACATTCTCATAGATCGATCAGGAGGTGTTAACGAGAAAAGGCGAAAAGAACATTGAGCTGAATTACAACTTTTGGAACCATTTTTATAGAAAGGTCGTAAAAAGTAAAACAAATTTCTGCCCAACTTCTGGAGTATTGGGGGATATGGATTTTTTATTATGATGGGACCGAACCCAGGGTAGGGCTTCCTATGTAGCCTTGTTTAAATCGGGTCGAACGTAGTTCACTGACTCAGAAGATTTGTTGTTTGATTTTATTTTTTATTTTTTTTGTACTTTCTCTTCTTTTTTTTTCGTTTTGGTTTTTAAAAGTATACAAGTTCCAAAAAGAGGGAAAACAAAGAAGAAAAATACAGCTTAAAAGGATTAACAAAAGGGTGACACCTTTTTGGGATAATGATCAATGATAGCCTTCGTCATCTCGATCTGAGAAAATTATGCGTGAAAGTTCCGCAGTGGGTATATATTAAACATAATATCTTTTGACCGCATCTGCATTAATATTCATGTATGGTACTCGTCCTTCTTCATCTACCAAATGCAAGGCCCCTTTTGGTAACACTTTCTTGATGATGTAGGGTCCTTACCAGTTCAGGGCGAACTTTCCTTTAGCTTCTACCTGGTGTGGAACGATGCATTTCCAAACTAGCTGGCCTACCTCAAAGTGCCTTGGGTGTACTTTCTTCTTATAGGAACGAGCCATTCTTTTTTGTATAACTGGTCAAAGCACACTACTGCTAGCCATTTTTCATCAATCAACATTAGATATTCCAAATGGGGCTTTACCCATTCTTTTCCTTTAATCTCCGATTCTACAATGATTCAAAGAGAGGGAATTTTGATTTTATTTCACAAATGGGCCTGCTAGATCATATATCTATATACGGATAGATAGATCGACCGGTGGATTCGCACCTGAGATCTTTCTACAGATAGTGGAGGTATCCACCCCTATGGCCATGTTCTATTTGGAGGAATAAAATAAAAAAAGTCTTCTAGAGAGATGGCTGAGCGGTTGATAGCCCCAGTCTTGAAAACCGGTATAGTTTTAACAAAGAACTATCGAGGGTTCGAATCCCTCTCTCTCCTTTTTGGCTAATTGAATAGATTTTTTTCTTTAGTGGTTCTTCAATTTCATATACCAACAGATAAGGAGTTGCACCAATAGATGTGGGAGGAGTCGTATGGTATCCCAAAAGAGCAAAAGACAACTTTTCATGTCATTGCATGGACCCTTGGATCATCTCTCTAAGAATCTTCTTGATGTTCTTGTTTTCTGCTTCAATGGCTCCATTGGATTATGGTCGGTAAGGGGTAGAATGGCGATGCGCAATTTTAAATTGCTTGCATACCTCCTTCATCAAATGACTATTTAGATTGGCTGCATTGTCAGTGATAATTGTCTTTGGGATACCAAAGCGACAAATGATGTTGGAATGAACAAAGTCTACCACTTCTTTCTTGGTTACTACTTTGAAAGTGATGGCCTCCACCCACTAGTTGAAGTAATCAATGGCGAACAAAATGAATGTATGCCCATTTGAAGCCTTTGCCTCAAAAGGCCCAATAACATCCATTTCCAAAGCAACGAAAGGCCAAGAAGAAGACATGAGATGCAACTCTGAAGGGGGCGAGTGAATCGGGTCACCATGAATCTGGAATTGGTGACACTTGCGAATAAAGCTAAAGCAATATCTCTCCATGGTAAGCCAATAATACCCTGCCCACAGAATCTTCTTCGCCAAAACGTATCCATTCATGTGAGGTCCACATACCCCCGAATACATTTTACTCATGATCCACTCAGCTTCTGTGGAATCTATGCATCTCAACAGGTTTAAGTCTAGGGTCCTTTTGTACAAGATTTCCCCATTCAGAAAGAAACCACATGCGAGCCGCCTTATAGTTCATTTTGATCTCCCTTAGCATGCTCCATGTATTCCCTTATTTTCAAGAATCATTTTACATCATGATACCATGGTTTGACATCTAGTTCTGCCTCAATTGTATTGTCGTAACCATGTTGATTCTGAACTTGGATTTCTAATGGATCAATATGAGTGTTTCCTGGATAAGGGAGCATTGAATCTAAGGTAGCCAAGGCATCGACTAGCTCATTGTGAAACATGGAAAGATGTCTCAAGTCTTCCATTCACCTTGAGTCAACCGGATAAGAAGGCCGAAATCTCCCATAACCAATAAACCATGCACATCGAGATCAAGGGCCATTTCTAGACCCATGATACAAGCCTCGTATTTTGTCGTATTATTAGTACAGAAGAACCGAAGTCGGGCCATTGCAGAGTAATGTTGTCCAATAGGTGAGATGAGGATTGCCCCAATCCCAACTCTTTGATATTGACAGCCCCATCAAAATACATTTTCCATACATGGATGTCGTCCGAAACTACTTCCTCTATTGAGTTGACCTCTTCCTCTGGGAAGTATGTGCTTAGTTGTTTGTAATCATCATCGACTGGATTCTCTGCCAAATGATCTGCCAGAGCATGTGCTTTCATTACGGTGCGAGTGACATAGACGGTGTCGAACTCTGTGAGAAGAATTTGCCATTTTGCGAGCCTGCCAGTGGGCATTGGCTTTTGGAAGATGTACTTTAAAGGATCCATTCTGGATATGAGATAAGTAGTGTAGGCCAAAAGATAATGCCTAAGCTTCTGAGCGACCCAAGTCAAGGCACAATATGTCCTTTCTAAAAGGGTATACTTAATCTCATAATTGGTGAACTTCTTGCTCAAATAATAGATTGCATGTTCCTTTTTGCCTGTTGTATCATGTTGCCCCAGAACGCATCCAAAGGAATTATCTATTACCGATAGATATAAAAACAAAGTCCTACCAGGTTTAGGTGGGACCAATACAGGGGGTTTTGATAGATATTCTTTGACCCTGTCAAAAGATTTTTGGTAATCACCCGTTCACTTGATAGCATCATTCCTTTTCAGCAACTTAAAGATTGGATCACACGTGGTAGTGAGCTGAGCAATGAACCTACTGATATAGTTCAACCTCCCGAGCAACCTCGTGACTTCAGTTTTGTTCTTTGGGGGTGGCAGATCTCAAATAGACTTTATCTTAGATGGATCCAATTCGACGCCTCTTTGGCTAACTAAATAACTGAGGAGCTTCCCAAGCCGAACCCCAATGCACACTTGGCTTGATTGAGCTTAAGGTCATACCTTCGCAGCCGTTCGAAGAACATTTTCAAATCGAGCCCATGATCAGCCTGTGTCTTTGACTTTATGTTGATATCATTGACATATACTTCAATATCTTTGTGCATCACGTCATGAAAAACGGTGATCATGGCCCTCATGTAAGTTTCCCCTGCACTCTTCAAACTTAATGCCATGACCCTATAACAATACGTACCCTATGAGTGGTGAAAGCTATCTTTTCTGCATCATCCTCGTCCATCAGAATCTGGTGGTATCCGACTTAGCAATCTTCGAAAGGTTGTATCTCATGATTTGCGCAATTATCTACAAGGATGTAAATGTTTTGTAAAGGAAAGTTATCCTTTGGACTCACTTTGTTCAAGTCTCTATACTCAACACACACTTTGGTTTTTCTAACCTTCTTTGGCACGAGCACAACATTTGCCACCCAGGTGGTGTATCGGATGGCTTTGACCACATTGGCGCTCAATTGCTTCATAATTTCCTCTTTGATATTATCACTCATGTTTGTTTTAAATTTTCGTTGCTTTTGTTGGACTAGTGAAAAATCAAGACACGTGTGTAATACCCCATTTTGCTAGGTTTTAAATATATATTGCTTAATAATAGCAAGAAGCAACTACATTGATTAAAAAGCAAAAAGAGAAAGAAAAAGAGACTTAGTGGGACCGAAGTTTAAGGGAATTAGAGGGGTAAAAGTTGTTTTTCCATGAGAAGGGTTGGTAAAGGTCTTTGTCTGAAAAGGTAAAGAGGGAAAATGAGGTTTTAGCAAGAAAACCAAAGCAATTTAATTACTTTAGGAGTTACGCAATACAGAGAACGTAGAAAGCCATAAGAAAATTCAAGGTTTTGTAATTTTCCATTCTCGAAACCCAGGTATTCAATTCTTCCAAATTTCCTATGGTTATTATTGCTAGGTGAAAATTTAGTCAAAACCCTTAAGTTCTCATTCTATGAAATTATTTTAATACGTAAGTTTAAGTATTCATTGAAATAAATTGATAGAGCTTTTGAGGTTCATATTTCCTTGTCATGGCAGAGAAGTTTTCATTGAATGCCCATATGATAAAAGTTTATCTTTTAGTTAGTGCCAAAGTTAAGTGAGAGATTCTTCCATATCTAGTATTTAATTGTATAATACATCATTGATGTTATGGGTCTAGAATCAAGGATTTATAATGAGGTTACTTTATCTTTTTGTAAAATTAGTTTACTTGAATTCATGGCCTCGTCATCTATATACCTTTATGGAAGAATGGAAATATTTAGTTGAAAACTTTACTTGAATCAGTGAGGTGAGAGTTTCTAGATTTATAGCTAAGTAACAACAAGTAAGACTTAATAGCTTATGAATTGACATGGTTAAACCTATAATTGTAGATTTAGCGTTGTCGGATACTCAAAAAATTTGAAGAGATGAATTGCAGCTAAAGTTTTAAGGTGATTTGAGGTTTACTTTCCTAGTACGGAATTCCATTATAACCATGTTCTCTATATGTTAGCTAAAGCTAAGTCATATCTTCTCGTGATCCAATGCTCAGTTCACTTATTCTTATTCGGTATGACATTATATCTGACATGAATACATGCTTTTGTGTATTACCAATTGTTATGTGCCTTTAATTGTGATATTCACATTCAGTAAGGAGAAGTGGCGAACCTCCCCCAACGTGAGCGCCATGATGTCAGGGTTACCCACCGCACACTCACAGGTGCCAACTGTTTGTTGGGGAGATAGACCGACACTCCCCCGTACGTGTTCCCAGATGCTCACATACACAGTGCCATTATGCGTAATAATTAACTTTGCAAAGTTATATATTAAAATGTATATAACCCAGGTTCTATTTCATATATCAGTTATGGGTTCAATTTCTACGTTAAGTTTCCGTTTTAGCTTACAGTTTAGCTTACAGTTTCAGTTTCCTGATTATTACTTATTTGTAAAATTTAATATGATTTATATGATTTTTCGTATATCCCTTTTCTTTCTTATATTTTCTAGAAGGTCTCGCTCCGTCTTTTTAGGAGGTAGCCTACGAGACTTACTGAGTATCCTTTTGTAGTACTTAGCCCATTTGGGCCTGCTACGTCGTGTGGCAGGTATTGAGGACGCATGTAACGAGGCACGTGGCTAGAGGAGATATTCTAGATTTAGTTTACAGACTCTGTTGATTCATCCCAGCAGTAGCGGACCCTTTTCAGACTATTATTTATAACTATTTTTTAGTACGTTTATTTTATTTTAGTGGGATGCCCCCATAGGCTATGTATTTTAAATTTATTTTTTTTCAAATTTTAGAGGCTCATAACTTGTTAGTGGCTCAGTATTAAAATATTCTGGGATATATCCTTTATTTATTATATTTTATCAGTCAACTTAAGAACTGTAATTTGTTAAGAATTAATATTTAAGCATGTTAGTTTCTTTGCTACTGAACTTGAAGTTTGATACAAATAGTACAGGGTTCACTCAACGAGTGGTAAGGGTTGAGTGTCAATCACGTCCCACCTCAGTTTGGGGGCGTGACAAGTTGGTACCAGAGCAGCGAGGTTTACGGAGTTCTAAGGAATCATGAGCCGTGTCTAGCAAAGTCTCAAATATGCATATGTTGTGCACCATACTTATATTTGGGAGGGTACAGGACATGTTAGGAATTGTTTTTTTTATTTCTCTCCTTTGATTCTTATATTGTGCATTAGAGCTAGACATTTCAGGAAAAATTGATCCACATGCCTTTATGAGATTAAACCCTCATACTTATAATGGTACCGATAAACCAAATGAACTAATGTTATTTTTGGAAGAGATAGAGGAAACGTTTGATTTTTGGGTTGTCTTGAAACACAAGCCACTGAGTTAATTGGGTTTCGATTGAAGGGTGTAGTAGGACAATGGTGGAGAGGTTACAAGAAGGCTAGGGATTCTACATTACCTCCACTTACTTGGCCCCAGTTCAAAGAAGCTTTCAGGGCCAAGTTTTTGCCTATCAGTCGGATGGATGAGCTCCGACGTCAGTTCGAATATCTTAAATATGGTACCATGTCAATGACTGAATAGGAGATAAAATTTACAAAATTGGTAGAGTATGCACCTAATTTGATACTGACAGAGAGAGAAAAAGTGATAAGGTTCATTGAAGGCTTGATTTCCACATATGGAAAAATATATGACTTCACATCAGGATGACAAGACTTATCTTCAGGTTGTCAATATCGCTATGCGTATGGAGTCTTTTGATAAAATCGCCACGGAAGCTAGAGATAATAGCAAGAAGGCTGGAACAACATGTATTTATAGTGGATTTTCAGTTAGGGGTATGAACATGAATCATTCAGCTCACATTCAATAAACGACCCACTCATCTCCTTATCCAGCTCTACTCATACATGGCCAGCAGAGTAAGGGTCAGGCCCCTCAGGGTCAAAGTTCAACTAGTCAGGGCCAACCTCGGTTCTCCTATCCTATATGTCCTTCGTGCAGCAATAAACATCCAGGGAAATGCCTTTTGGGTCAGAAAGGTTGTTTCCACTGCCATGATCCGGGTCATATTAAGAGAGACTGTCCACTGCTTGGACAAGCTCCGGGGAAAACTCCAACCAGACAGGAAACATCCATTGGTAATTCTATAGTTTCACCTTCTCCAGTTCGGGCATCTAATACTCAGACTGGGCGTGGTACCAATAGAGATGGAGCTTAGGGAGGAGGCAAACCAGCCAGATTCTATGCATTTCTAGACAGGCTGAATGCTGAGGCGTCTAACAGAGTTATTATAGGTATTCTCTCGGTTTGTGGTCGCCTTGGTTATGTATTAGTTGATCCTGGTTCAACTTTCTCCTATGTGTCTCATTATTTATGTGTTGAGTTTGGAAAAGCACCAGAAAAATTAGGGGTTCCATTTGAGGTTTCCACACCTATAGGGGAATCTGTTAAAGTTGAGTATATATTCAGAAATTGCATCATCACAGTTCAGGGCCGAGAAATGTTTGCCGATTTGAACTTGTTAGATATGGTAGACTTTGACATCATAGCTGGCATGGATTGGTTATCTTCTTTTCATGCTACAGTTGATTGCCACGTCAAGACGGTTACATTCTCATTTATTGGGGAATATCCAATTATAATTAGAGGTGAAGTGGGTACGCTTGTGGGTAAGCTTATTTCTTACCTTAAGGCTAGAAAACTAGTGAGCAGCGAGTGTTTGGCGTATCTAGCACATATGCAGGATATGAAAATTGGCTCCCTAGTGCTTGAATCAGTACCGACCGTGAAAGAGTTTTCAGACGTGTTCTTGGATGATCTCCAAGGAATACCACCAGATAGGGAGATTGAGTTTGGCATAGACGCATTACTAGGAACTCAACCAATCTCGATTCCTCCTTACAGAATAGCTCCATCTGAGCTAAATGAACTCAAGAACCAGTTACAAGAACTCTTAGATAAGGATTTTATTCGACCTAATGTTTCATCCTGGGGTGCTCCAGTGTTGTTCGTGAAGAAAAAAGATGGTTCTCTACGGATGTGTATAGATTATCATCAGCTGAATAAGGTTACTATCAAAATTTAATATCCACTGCCCAGTATAGATGACTTATTTGATCAGTTACAGGGTGCCAGGTATTTCTCAAAAATAGATCTGAGGTCGGGATACCATCAGTTAAAAATCAGAGAAGCAGACATCTCGAAAATAGCTTTCAAGACTCAATACGGTCACTATGAATTTTTAGTTATGTCCTTTGGGTTGACCAATACACCAGTAGTTCTTAGATACATTTGTCATAGTATTTATCGATGATATTTTGGTATATTGCCATATCCAGAAAGAGCATGAGAATCACTTGAGAACAGTTCTTCAAATACTCAAGGACCGCCAACTTTATGCTAAATTTTCCAAAAGTGAATTTTGGCTCGATACAGTTACATTTTTGGGACACGCGGTCTCGAAATAAGGCATTAGAGTAGACCCACAAAATATAGAAGCAGTTAAGAGTTGGCCTAGGCCGTCGACCCCTACATAGATTCGTAGTTTTCTAGGGTTGGCAGGTTACTACCGTCGTTTTGTAGAAGGGTTCTCTTCAGTAGCTGCCCCGTTGATAAAGTTAACTCAGAAAAATGAGAAGTTCCAATAGTCTGAATCTTGTGAGAAAATTTTTCAAGAACTCAATAATAGGTTGGCTACAACCCCAATCCTGACTCTACCTACCCCTACAGGTAAATTTGTGATCTATTGTGATACTTCCAGAGTAGGATTAGGATGTGTTCTTATGCAGAATGACAAGGTAATTGCTTATGCTTCTAGGCAGTTAAAGAATCATGAGATAAATTATTTTACCCACAATCTTGAGCTAGCAGCAGTTATTTTTGGTCTAAAGATATAGCGTCACTACCTTTATAGAGAGCAATGTGACATTTATATAGATCACAAAAGTTTGCAGTATATATTCAAGCAGAAAGAGTTGAATAAGAGACAACGCAGGTGGTTGGAGTTGCTTAAAGATTATGATTGTAATATCCTTTATCATCCCGGCAAAGCGAATGTGGTTGCTGATGCTTTGAGCAGAAGATCCATGGAGAGTTTGACCAGGTTGTGTGTGGTCGAATGTCCAATAGTTAAGGAAGCCCAACAAATAGCTAGCCAAGGGGTTCGTCTCGATGAGAAGTATGATGGAAGGTTGATAGCAAGTATGGGTGCTAAGTCTACTTTATTAGAGCAAGTTAAAGCCAAACAATTTGATCACCCTAGTTTGCTTAAGCTCAAGGAAGGTGTCCTCAGTGGCAAAATTAAGAATTTTGCACTTGATGAGAATGGTGTGATGAGACTTGATGGCCGCTTATGCGTGCCTAATGTAGATGATCTTCGAAGGGAAATTATGGTAGAAGCTCATAGCTCCAGGTATTCAATACATCCAGTTCTACCAAAATGTATCATGATTTGAGGGATGTTTATTGGTGGAATAATATGAAGCGAGATATTGTAGATTATGTATCGCGGTGCCTTAATTGTCAGCAAGTAAAAGCTGAACACCAGAGGTCAGGTGGCTTAGCTCAAATCATTGAAATACCAGAATGGAAATGAGAACGAATAAATATGGATTTTGTGATTGGCTTGCCGTGAACTTTTAAGAAACATTACTCCATTTGGGTCATACTAGACCAACTCACTAAGTCAGCTCACCTTTTGCCAGTCAAAACAACCTATATGGCACCCCAGTGTGCATCATTATACATAAAGGAAATTGTTCGGTTGCATGGTTCTCCCATGTCAATTATTTCTGACAGGGGTGCACAGTTTACTGCCCAGTTCTGGCAGAGTTTTCAGGAAGGTCTCGGTAACCGAGTTAATCTGAGTATAACTTTTCACCCTCAAACGAACGGACAGGCCGAGAGGACAATTCAGACTTTGGAAGATATGTTACGAGCACGTGTTCTTGATTTTAAAGGAAACTGTGATGATCATCTACCTCAGATTGAGTTTGCATATAATAACAGTTATCAAGCAAGCATTCAAATTGACCCATTTGAGGCCCTATGTGGGAGGTGATGTCATTCGCCTGTAGGGTGGTTTGAGATAGGTGAAACGAAGCTTATTGGGCCAAACATAGTACAGGATGCATTGAAAAATGTGAAACTTATTCTGGAACGACTTAAAACAGCTCGAAGCCAACAAAAGTTATACTCCAATATAAGACGCCGTGATTTTGAGTTCAAAGAGCATGACTATGTATTTGTAAAAGTGTCTCCAATGAAGGGTATCATGAGGTTTGGTAGAAAAGGAAAGCTTATCCCAATATATATATGGCCTTATCCAACTCTTGAAAGGATTGAGTTTGTGGCGTATCGACTAGCTTTACCTCCAGAGTTATCTTCTGTACATCCAGGTTTTCATGTGTCCATGCTGAGACAACACTTTCATGACCCGAGTCATGTACTTGATAGACAGGAGATAGAGGTAGATGATACTCTGACATATGAGGAGGTCCCTGTAGCTATAGTAGACAGGTAGGTTCGTAAACTTCGAACCAAAGATATTGCTTCGGTGAAAGTAATATGGAGCAACCACTCAGCTGAGGAAGCTACGTGGGAGGCCGAGGAAGTCATGAAGAAAAAGTATCCTTATTTGTTCGAGATTTCAGGTACATAATTCAATTTAATCTTTAAAATATTTAGATTGTCAAGTTATGTGATAATTGTACTTATAATGATGTAAAATGGCTTTGGCGGGTATATGGGTATGCCTTGATGTTGTATATTATTGGATTGAGTAGCTGGAGGTGCAAAGTGTTATTGTTTGATTGGTTTTGACTGGTTGAAAATTTTGGGATAACTCTAGTTACAAGGGAAACTCTGCCGAAATTTTTGAATATTTTAGGAGTTAGCCAAATTTTGAGGTCCTAAGAGATAGTGAGAGTGGCATAAGGCATAAGATCTTTCTTTATACTCAAGAATAACTGTGATATGACATTCGAGGAGGAATATTTATAAGTTGGAGAGAATGTAATGCCCCATTTCGCTAGCTTTTAAATACATATTGCATAATAATAGGAAGAAGCAACTAGATTGATTAACAAGCAAAAAGAGAAAAAGAAAAAGAGCCTTAGTGGGACAGATGCATAAGGGAATTCGAGGGGTAAAAGTTTTTTTTCCGTGCGAAGGGTTGGTAAAGGTCTTTGTCTGAAAAAGTAAAGAGGGAAAAATGAGGTTTTATTAAGAAGATTACTTTAGAAGTTAGGCAACACAGAGAACGTAGAAAGCCGTAAGAAAATTCAAGGTTTTGCAATTTGCCATTCTCGAAACCCAGGTATTCAATTCTTCCAAATTTTCTATGGTTATTATCGCTAGGTGAAAATTTTGTCAAAACCCTTAAGTTCTCATTCTATGAAATTATTTTTATACGTAAGTTTAAGTATTCATTTGTCACGACCCAAACTCCCTCTGTATAACGTCGTGATGACACCTAGTCTCTACGACTAGGTAAGCCTAACAAATTGCAAAAAATAACATAACGAAAGTAAAACTTGGCAACTAACAGCAGTGGATAACTAAATAACTAGTAACAATGTCGTTCGGCATGTACAATAACCAATACTATATAAATACACAGTCTTCCCAAAACCCGAAACATCATAAGTCACAAGCTACAGAAGAAAACTAGTATCTCTATACACCGGAGTATAACAAAATAAGTACGGAAGGTAAATGACATAGGAGAGAATAGAGGGGGACTCCAAGGTCTGCGGACGCGGCAGTTGTACCTTGAAGTCTCCGTACAACAGCTAGCACTCTCATCTAGTAGCGGGGCTAATAAGAAGCACCTGGATCTGCACATAAAACATGTGTAGAAGAGTAGCACGAGTACACCACAATGGTACCCAGTAAGTGCCAAGCCTAACCTCGGTCGAGTAGTGACAAGGTCAGGTCAGGCCCACTTGTGATGACCCAAAAGGTCATCTTATATTTTAGAACTCGAATCTGCACTCTTAAGCCTTAAAATCTCATTTGTTAACCTCCTCGATTTGCATGCGCAGTCCGGGTAGGTTTCCGGAAAGCTTTTATGTTGAAAACTAATGGGAATAAGGATTTTTGCCTTAAAAGTTGAATTTGTATGACTTCGGTCAATATTTTTGGTAAACGGTCCCGGATCCATGCTTTGACAGTCTCGGTAGATCCGTATCAAATTATGGGACCTGGGCGTATGCCCGAAATCGAATTCGGAGGTCCCTAGCTTGAGTTATGAATTTTTGATGAAAATTAAAAGTTTAGAAATTATTTGTTTTTAAGAATTGATTGATATTTGGTATTGTTAGTATCGGGTCCGTTTTTTGGGTTCCAGAGCCCGGTACGGGTTCATTATGATATTTAAGGCATGTCTGTGAAATTTGGTGAGAAACGGAGTTGATTTAACGTGATTCAGACGTTCAGTTGAGAAAATATAAAATTTTAAAGTGTTCTTGAAAATTTCATTTGATTTGGTGCTAAATTTAGAGTACTAGGTGTTATTTTGGCGATTTGATCGCGCGAGCAGGTCCGTATGATATTTTTAGACTTACGTGCATGTTTGGTTTGGAACTCTGAGGGCTCGGGTGCCATTCGGGCGATGTGCGGGTTGAGTTCAAACCTCAACAAGGATGCTGGTGCACCAAATCTAGTTTGCCCACACCTGCGAGCCTTTGGTAGCAGGTGCGAGCGAAAGCCCCGCAGATGTGACCCAGGCCTGGACTTCATTTTTTCACAAGAGCGGGACCGCAGAAGCGGAACCCTGTCCGCAGGTGCGGCCCTAGTTGGCCCAGTCCATTTCCGCAGAAGCGCACATCCCGTCCACACATGCAGATGCGCAGGTGTGATCAAAGCACCGCAGGTGCGAAGTTCGCTGGCCAGTGAGCATTTAATTCGGACTCCAGCCGTTTTTCTTCTCGTTTTCAAAAGGATAGGAGTCCTAGGGCGATCTTTCAAAGACATTTTCTTCCCCAAATCATAGGTAAGTGTTCCTTAACTCGTTTCTTTCAATCTTTTACTTCAGTTTACTATAATTCAACCTAAAATCTAGAGTTTTATGGTAGAATTAGGGGTTAGGGTAGAAACTAGGGACTTCGGATATTTGGGGATTTAAACCTCAATTCGTGGTCGGATTCCAAAAGTACTTACATATTCGTGCTCGGGGGTAAATGGGTAAGAGGATTTTGGTCCGAAACTAAGCGGGCCCAGGGTCGATTTTTCGACTTTTTAGAGGAAAATTTTTTAAATTTAATTTATGAAATATAATCGATTCCTTTAGTAATATTTGATATTAATGAGTCATTTTTGAATAGATACGAGTGGTTTAGAGGTGAAATCCAAAGGAAAAGCTGTGATTGAGAATTAAGTGGCCTTCGGAGTGAGGTAAGTGTTGTGTCTAACTTTGGCTTGAGGGAATAGGTATTGTGTAAGTATTTGCTACGTGTTTTGTTGTTGAATACGATGTATAGTTGAGGTGACGAGCATCTATACGTTGTGGTCGAGTCATAGCATGCGAGTGAAATTCCATTTCTTGCATATTTGTAGTCTTAAATCTTGTTATCCATGGTTATTATTGTTGTTGAAATGTTGGGAGACTTGTATCCGGTTCCACCAAGGTCAATAAAATTGTGAATATTGATTCGAGGTTGATATGTTAAATTGTGAAAGTAATCATTGATGAAATATTGATTTCTTGTGAAACTTCTCTCTATCCGTTATTATTGATTCTGTGAATTGTGAGGAAGAGTGTAAAGCACGAGGGGCGATGACATGCATAATTTAATTATATTGTGAGGAAGAGTGTAAAGCACGAAGGGTGATGCCGTGCATAATTTAATTATATTGTGAGGAAGAGTGTAAAGCACGAAGGGTGATGCCGTGCATAATTTAATTATATTGTGAGGAAGAGTGCAAAGCACGAAGCGTGTTGCCGTGCATAATTTAATTATATTGTGAGGAAGAGTGTAAAAGCACGAAGGGTGATGCCGTACAATTTTCTTTGTTGTCTTAATTACTCAATTCGTTTAAGGATTTTCGGTTTAATTATGTCCTTTCATTATACTCACTCTTTCTGTTGTATTCCCCCACTGTATGTTCCCCTCCCTTTATTACTGCATTTATTACTTTACTTATTGTTGTTTCCTCTAGCATGATTATACTGTTCAGGTTATATGTGGGTATTTTGTCCTAGCCTCGTCACTACTTCGCCGAGATTAGGCTCGACACTTACCAGTACATGGGGTCGGTTGTACTGATGCTGCACTCTGCACTTTCTGTGCAGATTTTGATACCGGCTCTGGTTGATCGAGTTCTGCTACTGGTCTGTTGTCCGGAGACTCAAGGTAGATCTGTAGGCGTTCAAAGACCTTGAACTCCCCGTCTATCTTTTATGTCCTATAATTTTTTTTTAATTCAGACAGTTGTATTTTTTTCAGACTATTATTTGTCGTAAATTCTAAAATGGTCGTGAATGATGATTCCAGATCCGGGTGGTAGATAATAAAATTTTATGATATTCCGCACTTATTATATTTCATCTTAGTTAATTATTTTTAATTACTGAATGGAAATAAGGAATTGGTTAATGATTCTCTAACGTTGGCTTGCCTAGCAAGTGAAATGTTAGGTGCCATCACGGTCCCGTCGGTGGGAAATTTTGGGTCGTGACAGTTGGTATCAGAGCACTAGGTTGCCTAAGTCTCACGATTCACGAGCAAGCTTAGTAGAGTCTGGAGGATCGGTACAGAAACGTCTGTGCTTATTTTCCAGAGGCTATGAAGTTTAGGAACAAGTTTCACTTCTTTTCTTCTCTGTCGTGTGATTTTGCTTTCTCAATGCTGATTGAACTCTTCTACTCTTATTCTCTCGCATATGGCGAGAACACGTACCACTTCCTCAGCTGAGCAGCAGCCAGAGCCTCCAGTGGCAGCTCCTACGCGGGGTAGGGGCAAGGGCAGGGCTCAGCCTATAGCCCGAGCAACAGCCCCAGCAGTGGAACCTCAGATAGATCTTGAGGAGAAGGTTCTAGTCCAGACTGTTTGTGCCGGACCAACTCAGGTTCTAGAGGGGTTCATTGCCATCCTAGTACTTCAAGACGCTTTGGTCCGTTTGGTGGGCCTTATGGAGTGTGTGGCCCATGGCACCAGCAGTCTCTCAGGCTGGAGGAAGAGCCCATACTCCCGCCACTCCCTCTCCAGAGCAAATAGCTCCCCAGTATCATGCTCTGGCAGCTCAGCTAGTCGGATTAGTTTAGCCGGTTATTGCGGCACAGGTCGGAGATGGTCCAGCTATGTCTTCTGTAGCCTTATGGAGATTAGACAGGTTTATCAAGCTCTTTATTGTTCACATAAGTGGTTCTCCTTCAGAGGATCCCCAGGAGTATCTTGATAGCTGTCACGAGATTTTATGAAACATGGGTATAGTGGAGACCAATAGGGTCGATTTTGCTGCATTTCAAATGACTGGTTCCGCCAAGAAATGGTGGAGAGATTACTTGTTGACCGGACCAGCTGGGTCGCCTGCTCTTACTTGGGACCGGTTCTCTTAGCTCTTCATAGAGAAGTTTCTACCTATCACATTGAGAGAGGAGCGTCGCCGTCAGTTCGAGCGTCTCCAGTAGGGCAGTGTGACTGTTACTCAGTATGAGACACGTTTTGTGGATTTGGCCCGTCATGCTATTCTCCTGCTTCCCACCGAGAGAGAGAGAGAGAGGGTGAGGAGGTTTATTGATGGACTTGCTTAGCCTATCAGATTGTAGATGGCTAAGGATACTGGGAGTGAGATTTCTTTTCAGGCGGCTACTAATGTCACCAGGCGAGTCGAACTGGTTCTTACTCAGGGAGGTCAGGGGTCTGACAAGAGACCTCGTCATTCCGGTGAGTTCAGCAGTGCCTCATATAGAGGCAGGAGTACCTTTGGTAGAGGCGATCCTCCCAGGCCGTTTCATTCAGCGCTCCAGGCATCCCACGGTGCCTCAGGTGGTCGTGGCCCTCAGATACATTATTCCGACCAGCTAGCCTACGGTGCACCACCAATTCCTATTAGTGCATCTCCACTCTAGAGTCATCAAGGTTGTTATTCAGATCGACACGGTCAGTTTCAGGGCCAGCAGTCATAGCAACCGAAGTTATGTTATACTTATGGTGATCCGAGGCACATTGCTAGATTTTGCCCTCAGGCAACGGGTAGCTCACAACATCAGACTTCTCGTGCCATGGTTCCGGCACCAGTTGCTGCACCACCTGCTCAGCCAGCTAGAGGCAGGGGTCAGGCAGCCAGAGGTATAGGTCAGACTGTTAGAGGTGGAGGTCAGGCCCTTAGAGGTGGAGACCAGCCAACTAGAGGTCGTCCCAGGGATGTAGTTCAGGGTGGTAGGGCACAACCTCGGTGTTATGCTTTCCTAGCCAGGTCTGAGGCTGAGTCATCTGATGTTGTTATCACATGTACTGTTTCAGTTTGCAGTAGAGATGCTTCCGTTCTATTTGATCCGGGATCTGCTTACTCCTATGTGTCATCCTATTTTGCTTCCTATTTGGTTGTGCCCCGTGATTCTTTGAGTGCTCCTGTGTATGTGTCCATACCGGTGGGAGATGCTATTGTTGTAGATCGTGTTTATCATTTGTGTATGGTCACCATTGGGACTCTTCAGACTCGTGTAGATCTTCTACTTCTCGACATGGTTGATTTGATGTCATACTGGGTATGGATTGGCTATCACCTTATCGTGCTATATTAGATTGTCACGCCAAGACAGTGACCTTAACCTTGCAGGGGTTGCCTCGATTAGAGTGGAGAGGAAATCTTGGCCATTCTACCAATAGGGTTATCTCTTATGTGAAGGCTCGGCATATGGTCGAGAAGGGGTGTCTAGCTTATTTTGCTTATGTCCGAGATTCTAGTGCGGAGGTTCCTTCCATAGATTCGGTGCCGGTTGTTCGTGAGTTTCCAGAGGTGTTTCCTACAGACCTGCCAGGGATGCCACCCGACAGGGATATTGATTTCTGCATTGATTTGGCTCCGGGCACTCAACCTATTTCCATTCTGCCATATCGCATGGCCCCACCAGAGTTGAAAGAATTGAAGGAGCAGTTGCAAGATTTGCTTGATAAGGGCTCCATTAGACCTAGTGTCTCGCCCTGGGGAGCATCTGTGTTGTTTGTGAAGAAGAAAGATGGATCGATGAGGATGTGTATAGATTATCGGCAGTTGAACAAAGTCACCATCAAGAACAAATATCCATTGCCGAGGATTGATGATTTATTTGATCAGCTTTAGGGTGCCAAGGTGTTTTCAAAGATTGATTTGAGATCTGGCTACCATCAGTTGAGGATTAGGGCATCCAATGTTCCTAAGACAGCTTTTCGGACTCAGTATGGGCATTATAAGTTTCTAGCGATGTCATTTGGGCTGACAAATGCCCCAGCAGCATTCATGGATTTGATGAATCGGGTGTTCAAACCCTACTTAGATTCCTTTGTGGTTGTGTTTATTGATGATATCTTGATCTACTCCTACAATCGAGAGGAGCATGAGCAACACCTTCAAATCATTCTTCAGACTCTGAAAGACAGCCAATTATATACTAAGTTCTCAAAATATGAGTTTTGGTTGAGTTTAGTTGCTTTCTTGGGTCACGTTATATCAGTAGAGGGTGTTCCGGTAGATCCTAAGAAGATTGAGGTAGTTCAGAACTGGTCTAGACCCACATCAGCTACAGAGATCCGTAGTTTCCTGGGTTTGGTGGGCTATTAAAGTCGATTTGTGGAGGGATTTTCATCCATAGCAGACCCATTGACCAGATTGACCCAGAAGGGTGCCCCGTTCAGGTGGTCAGACGAGTGTGAAGCGAGCTTTTAGAAGCTCAAGACTTCTTTGACTACGGCACCGGTATTGGTGTTACCCACAGGTTCAGGATCTTATACAGTATACTGTGACACATCTCGTATTGGTCTGGGAGCGGTATTGATGCAGGGTGACAAGGTTATTGCATATGCTTCACGGCAGCTGAAGGTTCACGAGAAGAATTACCATGTTCATGATCTAGAACTGGCAGCCATTGTTCACGCGCTGAAGATTTGGAGGCACTATCTTTACGGCGTGCCATGTGAGGTATTCACTGATCATCGAAGCTTGCAGTATTTGTTCAAGCAGAAGGAACTCAATCTGAGGAAGAGAAGGTGGTTGGAGTTATTGAAAGACTATGATATCACCATATTGTATCATCCCGGGAAGGCCAATGTGGTGGCTGATGCTTTGAGTAGAAAATCAGCTAGTATGGGTAGCCTTGCATATATTCCAGTGGGTGAGAGACCGCTTGCATTGGATGTTCAGGCCTTGGCCAACCAATTCGTGAGGTTGGATGTTTCTGAGCCCATTCGTGTTCTAGCTTGTACAGTTGCTCAGTCTTCTTTGTTTGAGCGCATCAGAGATCGACAGGATGACGATCCTCATTTACTTGTCCTTAGAGACACAGTACGGCATGGTGGTGCCAAGAAGGTTACTATTGGAGATGATGGAGTTTTGAGGAAGCAGGGTCATATTTGTGTGCCTAATGTGGATGGACTTCATAAGTTGATCCTTGAGGAGTCCCACAGTTCCCGGTATTCTATTCATCTGGGCACCGCCAAGATGTATCAGGACTTGAGGCAGCATTATTGGTGGAGGCAAATGAAGAAAGACATAGTTTCCTATGTAGCTAGGTGCCTAAATTGCCAGCAGGTAAAGTGTGAGCATCAGAGACCTGGTGGCTTACTTCAGATGTTAGATATTCCTGAGTGGAAGTGGGAGCGTATCACTATGGACTTTGTAATTGGACTCCCATAGACTCAGAGGAAATTCGATGCAGTTTGGGTCATTGTGGATAGGCTGACTAAGTCGGTGCATTTCATTCCTTCTGGCAGCTACCTATTCCTCGGAGCGGTTAGCAGAGATTTATATTTGGGAGATTGTCCGTCTTCACGGTGTGCCCATGTCTATCATTTCCAATCGAGGTACGCAGTTTACCTTGCACTTTTGGAGGGCAGTTCAGTGTGAGTTGGGTACGTGGGTTGAGTTGAGCACAACATTTAATCCTCAGATAGACGGGCAGATCTAGCGTACTATTCAGATCTTGGAGGATATGCTCCGTGCCTGTGTTATAGACGTCGGAGGATCGTGGGATCAGTTCTTGCCCCTTGCAGAGTTCGCCTGCAACAATAGGTACCAGTCGAGCATTCAGATGGCTCCCTATCAGGCATTATATAGTAGGCGGTGTCGGTCTCCAGTTGGGTGGTTTGAACTGGGAGAGGCTCGGTTGTTGGGCATAGACTTAGTACAGGATTCCTTGGATAAGGTCAAGATTATTCAGGATTGACTTCGCACAGCTCAGTCCAGGCAGAAGAGTTATGCCGACCGTAGAGTTCGTGATGTTGCATTCATGATCGGAGAGAGAGTGTTACTTCGGATATCACCCATGAAGGGTGTAATGAGGTTCAGAAAGAAGGGCAAGTTGAGCCCTAGGTATATCGGATCTTTTGAGATTCTGGTGAAAGTGAGAGAGGTGGCTTACAGGCTTGCGTTGCCACCTAGTTTAGCAGTTGTTCATCCGGTATTCCATGTGTCCATTCTTCAAAAGTATCACGGCGATCCGTCCTATGTGTTAGATTTTAGCTCTGTCCAGTTGGACAATGATTTGACTTACGAGGACCGGCAAGTTCGCTAGTTGAGATCAAAGAGTAACCCTTCAGTTCAAGTGTAGTGGAGGGGGCAACCTATTGAGGCAGCTACTTGGGAATCCGAGTCCAATATGCGGAGTAGATATCCCCACCTTTTCACCAGCCCAGGTACTTTTCTATGTTCGTTCGAGGATGAACGGTTATTTTAGAGGTGGAGAATGTGATGACCCAAAAAGTTATCTTATGTTTTAGAACTCGAATCTGCGCTCTTAAGCCTTAAAAATCTCATTTTATCCTCCTCAATTTGCGTTTGCAGTCCGTGCAGGTTTCCGCAAAGCTTTTATGTTGAAAACTAATGGGAATAAGAATTTTTGTCTTAAAAGTTGATTTTAGTTGACTTCAGTCAATATTTTTGGTAAACGAGCTCAGATCCATGCTTTGACAGTCCCGGTAGGTCCGCATCGGATTATGGGACCTGGGCGTATGCTCGGAATCGAATTCGGAGGTCCCTAGCTTGAGTTATGAATTTTTAATGAAAATTAAAAGTTTGGAAATTATTTGTTTTTAAGAATTGATTGATATTTGGCATTGTTAGTATCGGGTCCGTATTTTCGGTTCCGGAGCCCGGTACAGGTTCATTATGATATTTAAGACATGTATGTGAAATTTGGTGAGAAACGGAGTTGATTTGACGTGATTCGGACGTCCAGTTGAGAAAATAGAAATTTTAAAGTGTTCTTGAGAATTTCATTTGATTTGTTGATAAATTTAGAGTTCTAGGTGTTATTTTGGCGATTTAATCGTGCGAGCAGGTCCTAATGATGTTTTTAGACTTCTGTGCGTATTTGGTTTGGAGCCCTGTGGGCTTGGGTGGCATTCGGGCGATGTGCGGGTTGAGTTCAAACCTCAACAAGGCTGCTGGTGTACCAAATATGGTGTGCCCGCACCTGCGAGCCTTTGGTCGGAGGTGCGAGCGAAAGCCCCGCAGATACGACCCAGGCCTAGACTTCATTTTTTCGCAGATGCAGACTTTTCTCCGCAGGAGCGGGACTGCAGAAGCGGAACCCTGTCCGCGGGTGCGGCCTCAATTGGCCCAGTCCATTTCCGTAGAAGCGCTCATCCCGTCCGTACATGCGGATGCGTAGGTGCGACCAAAGCACCGTAGGTGCGAAGGCCGCTGGGCAATGAGCATTTAATTCGGACTCCAGCCATTTTTCTTCTCTTTTTCAAAAGGATAGGAGTCCTAGGGTGATCTTTCAAAGACATTTTCTTCCCCAAATCATAGGTAAGTGTTCCTTAACTCGTTTCTTTCAATCTTTTACTTCATTTTACTAAAATTCAACCTAAAATCTAGAGTTTCATGGTAGAATTAGGGTTTAGGGTAGAAACTAGGGATTTCAAAAATTTAGGGATTTAGACCTCAATTCGGGGTCAGATTCCAAAACTAATTACATATTCCGGCTCGGGGGTGAATGGGTAAGAGAATTTTAGTCCGAACCTCGGGTTTTGACCAAGCGGGCCCAGGGTCGATTTTTTTGACTTTTTGGAGGAAAATTTTGGAAATTTAATTTATGAAATATAATCGATTCCTTTAGTAATATTTGATATTAATGAGTGATTTTTGAATAGATACGAGTGGTTTAGAGGTAAATTCCAAAGGGAAAGCTGTGATTGAGAATTAAGTGGCCTTCGGAGCGAGGTAAGTATTGTGTCTAACTTTGGCTTGAGGGAATAGGTATTGTGTGAGTATTTGCTACGTATTTTGTTGTTGAATACGATATATAGTTGAGTTGACGAGCATCTATACGTTGTGGTCGGGTCATAGCATGAGAGTGAAATTGCATTTCTTGCAAATTTGTAGTCTTAAATCTTGTTATCCATGCTTATTGTTGTTGTTGAAATGTTGGGACTCTTGTATCCGGTTCCACCAAGGTCGATAAAATTGTGAATATGGATTCGAGGTTGATATGTTAAATTGTGAAAGTAATCATTGATGAAATATTGATTTCTTGTGAAACTTCTCTCTATCCGTTGTTATTGATTCTGTGAATTCTGAGGAAGAGTGTAAAGCACGAAGGGTGATGTCGTGCATAATTTAATTATATTGTGAGGAAGAGTGTAAAGCACGAAGGGTGATGCCGTGCATAATTTAATTATATTGTGAGGAAGAGTGTAAAGCACGAAGGGTGATGCCGAGCATAATTTAATTATATTGTGAGGAAGAGTGTAAAGCACGAAGGGTGATGTCATGCATAATTTAATTATATTGTGAGGAAGAGTGTAAAGCACGAAGGGTGATGCCGTGCATAATTTAATTATATTGTGAGGAAGAGTGTAAAAGCACGAAGGGTGATGCCGTGCAGTTTTCTTTGCTGGCTTAATTGCTCAATTCATTTAAGGATTTCCGGTTTAATTATGTCCTTTCATTATACTCACTCTTTATGTTGTATTCCCCCACTGTATGTTCCCCTCCCTTTATTACTGCATTTATTGCTTTGCTTATTATTGTTGCCTCTATCATGATTATACTGTTCAGGTTATATGTGGGTGTCTTGTCCTAGCCTCGTCACTACTTCGCCGAGGTTAGGCTCGACACTTACCAGTACATGGGGTCGGTTGTACTGATGCTGCACTCTGCACTTTCTATGCAGATTTTGATATCGGCTCAGGTTGATCGAGATTTACTACTGGTCCGCTATCCGGAGACTTAAAGTAGATCTGTTGGCGTTCACAGACCTTGAAGTCCTCGTTTATCTTTTATGTCCTACTATTTTTTTTCATTCAGACAGTTGTATGTCTTTCAGACTACTATTTGTCGTAAATTCTAAAATGCTCGTGAATGGTGACTCCAGATTCGGGTGGTAGTAGTTAATAAAATTTTATGATATTCCGCACTTATTATATTTCATCTTAGTTAATTATTTTTAATTACTGAATGGAAATAAGGAATTGGTTAATAATTCTCTAACATTGGTTTGCCTAGCAAGTGAAATGTTAGGCGCCATCACGGTCCCGTCGGTGGGAAATTTTGGGTCGTGACACCACTGGTAAATAATAAATAAGGCAGGAGAATATACAGCATAATAAAAGGCTAGAATTTAATAAAAGGAAACACAGCAAGGCAACAGTACAACACACAGGGGTAAACAACAGGGGATCTCCCGAGATGCCGTCTCGTAGTCCCAAAATAAATATACAGGGAGAAACCCGAGGTACCACCTCATAGTCTCAAAAGTAAATATGCAGGAAGAACTTCCAAGGTACCGCCTCGTAGTCTCAAAAATAAATGTGTAGGGAGAACTCCCGAGGAACTGCCTCGTAGTATCAAAAGTAAATGTGCAGGGAGAACTCCCGAGGAACCGCCTCGTAGTCTCAAAAATAAATGTGCATGGAGAACTCCCGAGGATCCGTCTCGTAATCTCAAAAGTAAACACATAGCTCAAACCGATAAATACAATAGTTAACAGCAAGATTTCTACAGTTATACTGATAAAGAACAAGGAAAAACAGGAATCAACTAGGCATGCTTCACAGAGTTCAAATAAGCAGTTAAAGAACGTAGACATGCGATATTAGACTAAGCAGGATAACTACACATACTGGAATAATTCATTTAAGAATGAAAACAGACTAATACTCATTTAAACGGTATAACTCAAATGAAAGGGAAAACAGGTTGCTACTCAGTAAAATAAATCGAATTTTACAACAAATAGCCCGTGTACGTACTCGTCACCTCACGTACACGGAGCTCACATATCACAACAGTACCAAATCCTAAGGGGATTTCCCCCACACAAGGTTAGGCAAGCCACTTACCTCGAACCAAGCTTAATCAATCGATTACAATGCCTTTTTCATGAATATCCGACTCTGAATGGCCCAAATCTAGCCAAAATCAATTACATACTATAATACAACTATAAGAAATTAATCTAGTTAATGAAATCAGATCTAAAGCAAGAATTTCGAAAATTGCCCTAAAAAGCCTCTCTGGGCCCACGTCTCGGAATCGGGTAAAAGTCACAAAATATGAACACACATTCACTCACGAGTTCACTCGTACCAGAATTATCCAAATCCGATATCAAAAATCTGAATCAAAACTCAAAGCTTAGTTGAAGAACTTCCAACCTTTTCCCCCAAATTTCTCAACCAAATTCCTTAATTAGATGATGAAAACAGCTATAGATTAGTGGAATATAACAATAAACGAGTTAAGAATCATTACCCCAAAGTTCTCTCTGCAAAATCCTTGAATTATCGCATCAATCCGAGCTCTCAAAGACCCAAAAATGAATCCTTGAATTATCTTGACCCTTTTCTGCCCAGCGATTCCGCATCTACATACCTACTGTTGCACCTGCGATGCTGCACCTGCAGAATTTCCCTCGCAGGTGTGGAAATGACTTAAGGGGGCTGGGTCTGCATCTGCGATGAAAGGGCCACACCTGCGTGTGTGCGCCTGCGGGACCTGGTCCGCTTCTGCGGTCTCACTTCGCACCTGCGCTCCTTTGGCGCATCTGCGGGCATCGCAGATGTGGAAAATTTCCTCGCACCTGCGACCCCTGACTAAACCTCCCAACTCCGCTTCTGCGATAAACCTTGCGCACGTACAATCCCGCACCTGTGGTTTCCCCACTGCAGGTGCGAAAATACCTGAAACCAGAAGCTTAAGCCATTTGCCTAATTCTAAATTCAATCCGTTAAGCATCCGAAACACACCCGAGGCCCCCGGGACCTCAACCAAATATACCAACAAGTCCTAAAACACCACACGAACTTAGTCGAGCCCTCAAATCATATCAAACAATGATAAAACATGAATCACCCTCCAATTCAAACTTAATGAACTTGAAACTTTAAATTTTTACAACAGATGCCGAAACCTACCAAAACATATCCGATTGACCTCAAATTTTGCACACAAGTTATAATTGACATTACGGACCTACTCCAACTTCCAGAATTGGAATCTGACCCTGATATCAAAAAGTCCACTTACGGTCAAAATCTCGAAAACTTTGACTTTCGCCATTTCAAGCTTTAATCAGCTACAGACCTCAAATTCACAGTCCAGATACAATTCTAAGTCCAAAATCACCCAACGGAGCTAACAAAACAGACAAAATTCCATTCCTGAGTCATTTTCATACAGTTCCGACTACGGCTAAAATCCTAAGGCTTAAGCTTCCGTTTAGGGACTAAGTGTCCTAAAACACTCCTAAATCAAAAATAAAACCTCCCGACAAGTCACATAAGCATAAAAAGATATGGTAGAAGCGGTTAATAGGGGATTGGGGCTAATACACTCAAAACGACCGGCCGGGTTGTTACATCATTGAAATAAATTGATAGAGCTTTTAAGGTTCATATTTTCTAGTCATGGCAGAGAAGTTTTCTTTGAATGCCCATATGATAAAAGTTTATCTTTTAGTTAGTGCCAAAGTTAAGTGAGAGATTCTTCCATACTTACTATTTAATTGTAGAATATATAATTGATGTTATGGATCTAGAACCAAAGATTTATAATTAGGTCACTTTTATCTTTTTTGTAAAATCAGTTTATTTGAATTCATGGCCTCGTCATCTATATACCTTTGTGGAAGAATGAAAATATTTAGTTGAAAACTTTACTTGAATCAGTGAGGTGAGACTTTCTAGATTTATAGCTAAGTAACAACAAGACTTAATAGCTTATGAATTGACATGGTTAACCCTATTATTGTTGATTTTTCGTTGTCGAATACTTGAAAAACTTGAAGAGACGAATTGCAATTAAAGTTTTAAGGTGAGTTGAGGTTTAATTTCCTAGTAGGGAATTTCATTATAACCCTTGTTCTCCATATGTTAGCAAAAGCTAAGTCATATCTTCTCATTATCCAATGCTCAGTTCACTTATTCTTATTCAGTACAACATTATATGTGACATAAATACATGCTTATGTGTATTACCAATTATTATGTGCATATAATTGTGATATTCACATTCAGTAAGGAGAAGTGGCCAACCCTCCCCTCCCCCCCCCCCAGTGTGAGTGCCATGATGTCAGGGTTACCTACCCCACGCTCGCAGGTGCCAAGTGTTTGTTGGGGAGATAGACCGACACTCCCCCATACGTGTTCCCAGATGCACATGTACGCAGGGCCATTATGCGTAACAAATAACTTTGTAAAGTTATATCATAAAATATACATAACTCAGTTTCTATTTCAGATATCAGTTATGGGCTCAAATTTCTACGTTAAATTTCAGTTTTAGCTTACAGTTTCAGTTTTAAGATTATTACTTGGTTGTAAATTTTTTTATGATTTATACGATTTTTCGTATATCCCTTTTCTTTCTTATATTTTCCAGAAGGTCTTGCTCCGCCTTTTTAGGAGGTAGCCTATGAGACTTACTGGGTATCCTTTCGTGGTACTTAGCCCATTTGGGCTTGCTACGTCGTGTGGCAGGTAATGAGGACGCAGGTAACGAGGCACGTGGCTAGAGGAGATATTCTAGATTCAGTTTACAGACTCCGTTGATTCATCCCAGCGGTAGCGGACCCTTTTCAGACTATTATTTATAACTTTTTTTACGTTTATTTTATTTTCGGGGGATTCCCCCGTAGGCTATGTATTTTAAATATTATTTTTTTCAGATTCTAGAGGCTCATGACTTGTTAGTGGGTATTAAAATATTTTGAAATTTATCCTTTATTTATTAGTTAGCTTAAGAACTGCAATTTGAGTAGAATTAATATTTAAGCATGTTAGTTTCTTTGCTATTGAACTTGAAGTTTGATACAAATAGTACAGGGTTCACTCAACTAGTGGTAAGGGTTGAGTGTCAATCACATTCCATCCCAGTTTGGGGGCGTGACAAGTAGAGGTGGGCATAAATTTCGAAAAGTCAAATTCCAAACTGGACCGAATTAATTCGTATTTTGTTTTCGGTTTTTTTGGTATTTCGGTCTAATTCGGTATTACATTTTCGGTATAACGGTATGGTTCTCGGTATTACGATCTTGAAATTTTGGTATACCGAAATACCAAATTTTTAAAGAATTTTAAGTTGGACCTATAGATATACTACCCAGCCCAACCCAATATGCGGTTGTATATCTAATGCCCAGCGCCCTAACCAACCCAATAAGGCCCAACAGAAACCTCTTTACTCTTTAGTCTTTCACTTATCTGATTCATTCAATTAGGGATTAGCCGATTATGAAATTAAAAAGGGAGACACAGAAAGTCAGAAACGGCAAAACCTAACCTAAGACTAAGAGAATAGAGATCGGCTGCTGTGACTTCAAAGGTATGTTTCTAGTTTCTTCAAAGAAAAATAGATGTTACCTGTTCCACAGAAATTTAATTCAGTTTTAAATTTGGGTTGTCGCTTTCCTTGTCCCAAAAAATATCGTATTTTTGGTTGCTTTTGTATGAAAAGTTAGAGTCTTTACAACCTTAGGTTTAGATTCATGGAAACATCCTACTGTTAGGTGATGGTGATTTTTCATTCATAATCGAGATATTGACTTTAGCATACACTATTCAGTTCAATAATTTTTGCATTACCTTATCGAAAGAAAATTCAGTTCACTTATTTTGCATTTTATTAACAAATTTCTAATGTTTTCTTGAGATGTAACCAGTTGGATATGGTTTGTCTATGGTCTATGTTGAGTATCATGAATATTCAGTTCTTCATTGTTCAATAAGTAGTGTTGAAGAAGACTTGGAGTATCTTGAGGAACTCGAGCTTGGTAAGCTTTAATATTTTGTGTGTATTTTAGTTCAAAATAATATATCATACTTGTTTACTTGTATGACATATTTGGTCGAATTATCTTTAGATATGGAAAATAATGGAAGCACTACTAGCATTGTTTGATGTATAGTTGCAACTTGCAACTTGAGTGGTAAGTTTAATACTCTATTTGTTTGGTGATATACTTTTGTAGTTTTATTTTATTATCATCAAAAAATAATATTATAACTTATGATTTATCTTTATTTTTTTAGGTTCAAGTGCAATCATGTCCCGTGCTCCTAAAGTATGCTCTCTATTTTTTGTTTAATTATGCTGCAATGTGTGAGTTAGGCAGAATTAAGAATTGTGCAATGTGCACTGTGAAGAATGAAGATGTTGCACTCTTTAGTCCTTAATCGTTGTGCACTTTGAATTTTGCTGCACTGTGTGAGGATAATTGTACAAACCATCCATGTGTTGGCTAACAAGTTGCACTCTGCCCAAGTGTTAGCTAAATCTGGAGTGCAGGTTGTGGTAGTGAAATGGTAGATGGGTTCTTTTACAATGGAAAACTCAATGGTTGGGGTGAACTGTTGGCTTCTTCTTCAACGTTTATCCTTGTTGTATCATTTTTTTTAGCAAGCAGACAATTTCTGTTTCTTCCCTGTTGTATATCCAAGCTGATTTTATATTCTTCCACTTGGAGAAAAAATATAGAAAGGGTAGGAGGCTAGGAGCTGTAAAACAATTCAACTCGGGTTGTGAATTATAATTTAGTGTTGCCTTGAATTGTGCTTAGGCTTGTGAATTGTTAATTGTGATGTTGCACTCCTTAGTCCTTAAACTGCACAGAGAATTGTGAAAGAGGGCTATCAGCTGCACTTTGGTACTTACTGTTAGCGTTGTCAAAGAGGGATGCCTTTGAAGTTTGAATTGTGCATTGTTGCACTCCATAGTCCTTAATCGTTAGTGTTGCTTATTTAGCGATTATTAAACTGAAACCGTATCGAACCAAAATAAGAAATACCGAACCATACCGAAATAATTTGGTATACACAATTGATAAACCGAATACCGAAATACCAAACCAAAATTCTTAAATATCGGACCGAAATACTGAATGCCCACCCCTAGTGACAAGTTGGTATCAGAGAAGTCAGGTTTACGGAAGGGAGTCATGAGCCGTGTCTAGCAGAGTCTTAACTGGGAAGCTTATGAATCACTAGATCAACACTTAAACCTGGCATATCATCAAAAGACCAAGCAAACACATCTCTGTATTCAAATAAAATTTGAATCAAGGCATCTCTGATTTTTTGTTCAGTGTGAATGCTTATCTTTGTTTCTCAGACATCTTCATGACTTCCAAGGTTAATTGGCTCAGTTTCATTGAGGTTGGCTTAGGCTTGTGTTCAAATTGTTCTAATTCTCTTTTTATTTCCTCAACAGCCTCATCTTCATCATATTCAATCTCATAATGCATTATTTCAAAATTAGACAGCTTTTTAAGATCTGGGCGTGAATTTTGCATGCATGTCATGTTATCAAAGTCGGCATTAACAAAACTGAAATTGAAAAAAATGACATGAATTAGGAAAAGGAAAAGATAATGAACTTAATACGAAACTGAATTGTATTTCATTGAATTTGAAAGGATAGAAGGGTTAACATCAAAATAAAACAAGTATACTGAGATGTTTGGATCACAACCCTGAAAGTAACCTAAATACAAAAGGAAAGCTGCAAAAGCAAACTACCAAGACTCCTTCCTTGTGGGGAGAGGAGTTGCTTCCAAGTTGTTGAGCATGGTGACTTGGCCAATTAGTTGTATATCAGCACGACTAGTGGCTTTACCTATCTGGATCATATTCACTTCATAAAACATCATGTTGAGGGCATGGCAAATATCATCAATGTTTTCCTACGCCGAGTAGTTTTGACCATCTTGGAGTCGTGGCTTGACAAAAGTGTAGAAAGTGTGGAGGATCAATTTATGCAAGACCCACCCATGATTTTTGTGGTGCTTGTCTTTGTCTTCATCTGCTTATGTTTTCCTGTAACCTAAGCCAAAAGTACTCTTGTCACTAAAGAGAGAGATGGGTTCCGAAATTCCTTTCAATGATGGCCTCAGGCCTTTTCCTGGCTCATAACCCTGTCTCAACATAAGTGCAGTCACCATTACAGATGTGGCAGACAGACAAGGATGTATAAATGTCTTTCCTTTCTCAACATGATCCACATCAACCACTTCAAAAGCCTGATCGACAATGGACTACGCCCTTCCTTGGCCTCAATACACGGGATTAACGGGTCTTTATAAATAGATGACTCGTCTTCTCCGTGAACAATAATTTCTTGCCTGAGAATCTGTGTAAGGTGGATACCACAGCTTGAGCCATATGGGTCCATGGACTTCCAAGAAGCATGTTTTAAGAAGTTTCCATGTCCACTACTTGGAAGACAATTTGAAAATCAACCAGCCCAATTGTCATGGTGAGGCCGATTTCCCCAATGGTGTCTCTCGCTGAGACATCAAAAGCCCGGATGTGGATATTGCTGGGTCGGATTCTATCTGTATTGATCTTTATTCTTTGCAAGGTAGAGAGGGGGCATACATCTACGCTCATGCCTCCATCAACCATGACTCACTTTACATAGTGCCCCTCATATTTGAAAGTCAGGTGTAAAGCCCTATTATGCTCGGCTCCTTCTTCGAGGAGTTTATCATCAGTAAAGGTGATTCTGTTTACCTCAAAAAATCTATTGGCCCCCTTCTCTAACTGATTCATTGTGGTCATCTCTGAGATATGTGCCTCGTTCAATATATTGATTAGTACACGGGCATGCTCTTCTGAATTTATGAGCAGAGATAGCAGAGAGATTTAAGCATGAGTCTTTATCAACCGATCAATGATTGAGTAATTCTGAACATTCATCTTTTTCAAAAACTCTTCTACCTCTTCTTTAGTGACTGGTTTCTTTACTGGCATTTGGCCTTCTCTGATTTGCTTGACCTTCCTCAACTCTTTTGGAGAGTAACACCTCCCCGATCGAGTCAAACCTCCAGTTTCCCTTACTTCTTCAATGATTTCCTTGCCTTTGTAGGTCACCACAATTTTGTTGTAGTCCCAAGGAATAGTTTTCGTGTTTGTCACACGGGGTTGCATGGCGGGTTTGATTATGATCGGCTCTGTTATACCTTTTGTACCACCTTGATTCTGTCTCATGACGGGGTAGCCTCCCATGACGTACAAACCTTGGGTTCGAATACTGGAGCAAACTTCCAACCTTGAGATTTTTGGAACAAATAAAGTTGCCTTCTCTAAGCTTTGGGCGCCTTTCACAATCAACGGCACATCTCGGCTTGGACTTACTTCCAGTCCTAATACTTTTTAAATCATTCCCACTGTTATTTATGCTCGACCAATGGGTTTGTATTCTTCATCTTGGCCAATCATTCACACAAAATAAACATCCTTATGTGATGGAAATGGGTTGTTTGTCACATTAAAAGGGTCCTCGCCATTTTTCACCACAATCAACTTTTCAGCGATAAATCTTTCTATGGCTCTTTTCAGAGTCCAGCAGTCATTAGTGTTTTGCCTTGGGCACCTGAATGATATTCACATCTAGAATATTCTTGAAATCTATATGAATCAGGATGCATATGGTGGGGAGAGATGGGTCTAATCACGCCCATCTGCTTCAACTTCTGGAATAGACTAGAGTATGACTCACCAATGGAGTGAATTTTTCCACCGACCTATGCTCCCGACCATAATCGTGCCTAGGACAAGCATTGTAGGGTGACTAAAATATCTGCTAATGAGATCAGGGGATCCTTGGAGTCGGTGCCCATACCTGTTGATTGGGAGGTCAAGCATAAGTCTAGGCATTAAACATTGTGTATTGTAGTGGGACCATAGAGTATTGATAAACTAGCGGGGGATAATAATGTTTATGGTAGCTAGACTACTACTGAACTTGCATATAAGAGTGCGGTGCCCCTCTTTGAACTTCTCTGGATCCTGAAATCATCATGGACCCTTTATCTCTCTTCTTTCTATTTGCCAAACTTCCCGAACCATTTTGGATTGCTTGGGTGGTAGCTTTGATGGTAGCCTGGCTTACAATTCTGCCAGTCTTGAGGCCATTTTCGACCATTTCCCCTATCTTGATCGCTTTTGTAAAAGGTCTACCCATTGCAGACATCCTGTTTTGGAAGTAATCAGGCTCTTGAGCCTCTAGAAAAATAGTGATCAGCTCATGGTTATCCATATGTGGCTTACATCTAGCTGTTTGCACCCTCCACTTGATGGCATACTCCCTAAAGCTTTTAGTCAGCTTTTTTTCATATTGGATAGGAAATTGTGAGTTGGCATAATATCAATGTTGTACTAAATGTTTTGATGAAGGCCTGGGCCTTGTCGTCCCAAACATGCCAGTGGGAGATATCTTGGTCAATGAACCATTCGGAGGCTACCCCCACCAGACTCTCCCCAAAATAAGCCATCAGAAACTCTTCTTTTCCTCATGCACCCCTCAGCTGGTTGAAGTACCTTTTCAAGTGCGCGATAAGGTCGATGCGTCCATCATATTTCTCAAATTGTGGGGTCCTGAACCCTGGTGGAAAATGAATGTAAGGGAACATGCATAGATCACTGAATGAAATATTTTTGTGAGAACCTAGTCCTTGTATGTTCTTTATGTTCTCCTCAAGAATTTTCATTTTTCTGGTCATCTCATCTGGCTTACCCTTTTTGGCAACCTATGCAGTTTCTACATGTGACTCGTACAAAGGAGTCTGATTGTATGGAGCCGAGACCATGAAAGCCATGTTTGGAGAGTAATATTGTCAATCATAAGCATGAGATGGTGTCTCATTATTTGTCCTCGTCACAGGAGGTAGTGGCGGAATTGTATACACCGGCACATCAGACACGACGAGAGGTGTGTTCCTAACCTGAGCGGCAGGAGGCCACATATTAGAGGTACCAGGGCCGGCATGGAAACTGTAGTTTGGCACATACCCTGGTGGTAGAATGTGATTGCTCGTTGTAGGGAGGGGTGGTTGAGTAGTCAGGGGTACGGTGGAGGTTCCCTCTGAGGGACCCTGAGAAGGAGGCTGACCAGAGACCCAAGCCTGATACACATCAGACAGTTATTGTTTCAATCTTCTTACTTCCTCCAACTCTTGCTCAACTAACTGACCCTGGGGGTCGTCACTGACCAACTCGATTTCATCATTGCTAGCCATTGCTACCTTTCCCTTAGATCTGGTGAAGTTATGATGTATTACTAGTTTCACCACAAACCAACCACCTTAAGCTTACTATATGAGAGACAACAAACTTGTTAGGGTTAAGCATATTACATATATGAATCACACGTAATATGTCATGCTCCTAACATTATCATCGCCTCTAACATGCTTTTGGAAGGCTTCATGTTTTATTTCGGCTTATTAGGTTACTGCTTATTGACGCTCTTATTTTCTCTCTCTCTCTCTCTCTCTCTCTCTCTCTCTCTCTCTCTCTCTCTCTCTCTCTCTCTCTCTCTCTCTTTCCTTTCCTTTTCTTTTCACTCGCCTCATTTTGATCCCTCATTTTAAAGTTGTTGAAGAATATTTTGATTGAACCTTTTGGGGGTTGTCTACGTATCATGTCGTTGCATAAATCAAATCATTACGTAGTTCAAGGAGATGACTATTTGTTTTGGTTTTGTGTTTTTGATGTGAAACTCATGTTTTTTTTTTGAAAAGCGGAACAAACCAGGAGGTAGAGTTTTGAAGAAATGGTTACTATCTAACTCAAAAAGAATTTGTAGCTAAATTCGTAAATGACCTCATTGTTAAGACCAAAACAACTATTTTCACGAAAACACCCTTTCAATCTTCCCGAAGAAAGCTTTGAGGCTATCTCGGCAAAACAACCAAAAATATTGTACGAACTGGCAAAAATGGTTAAATTAGTTATTTTCACAAAGACAGCCATTCGGCACTCTCGAGGACTATTTAAGGTTGTCTCGACAAAAAGGCCAGACATAGGGAAAAATGGTAAAAGTTATAGTAGAAGAGGATAAAATGGCTATTTATTCGAGAACGACCCTTCGGTACTTCCGAGGAAGATATTAAGGCTGTATTGGAATATCGGCCAAATGCAAGGACATAATGATGACAGAAAACGACAAAATTGTCGATTTATTAATACTATTCTTTTTAGTGAAAAATATTATGGACACACCGATTTTCGAAAACTCTTACAAAAAATGAGGGCCAAACTCGATGAAGGTTGCCTACGTATCCCACTGGATTTGTGAGAATCAGACCCGCGTAGTTCAAACCAAGATTTGACAGATTTTTAATATTTTGGGTTTTTGATTTTTTTAGATACTTCACGGTGGACTACTTCAGGAATTTTTAGTAAAACCGGATTATTTGTACCAAACTGAGGAAATGATTTTTTTTTCGTTTTCGCTCAACTAAATTTCTTAAGCTGGTCAACAATGCAAGCAAGCCTTCCAAATGATGTAGCAAGTACCACATAAGTGAACATGATGGTCTCAAAGAGGATACCTGTCTTATACGGACCCGACCCCTGTGCCGAGTTTCGCTAAGTCAAATGCACGTGATACAATAAAATAATTCTACTAAGGATAACCACGCATGTGACTTATTCTTCTAGGTCTTTAAAAATCGTAATGGATGAGGTGTATCTATAGTGGCCATAAAATAAGTGCACAATTCAAGTTGGGAAGGGGTAGCGTAACGGGAGCAATACTTCTTCGGCTTAACTACTGGACCCTCCTCGTTCTTAAATATGGGTGACTAAATAATCCTTCACCGGGAACCCAGGCCCACCGGCTTTATATAAAGAAATAATAGGGTGTGTATCCGCGATTTTCGGGGTTATATTCAGAAGACTCAGAGAGGGTGTGCAAGAAGACATATTATAATACACTTCAACAATATCAAAGCGGTAAAGAGCACAGAAGTAGCTCATTAGGCCCAAATAAATCATAGTATATACAAAAAATTAATAAGTCAAATAAAGTCAATATACAAGTTAGAATTCTTGAATGTACCCAACAGAGTTGCCAGAGCTACACACCCCTTTTTACCCCAAAATATATGTGTGTTATGGATTGTGGGTTAAAGAGCTTTTACAATTAAAGAGATAAATTTGAGTAGGAATTATTTTATTTATAGAGTCACCACTTGGAATTGATTATTGAGTGTTCCAAGTTACCTTTTATTTGAATCCCCAGTCAAAGGAAAGTTTAGCTTTATTTGTATTGGTCTACAAAATCAGGAGACGGGTAAGGAATTCTGTTGACCGGGGAGAAGGTGTGAGGTACTCCCTGAATCCCGTGGTTCTAGCATGGTCGCTTTATTGACTTAAACTTGGCTTGAATTAATTTTGGATAAATTGTGCTTTATTTGATTTTCATGTTTTACCTATGTCCGCTTTTATTGTTGATGACTTTATTAATCTCAAACTAAAATGAGTATCTCCGACCCTAACTTACACTAACCAAGACGAGTATCTTCGACCTTAGTTCGTGCGTCGCATCCAAAATTAGAGCCCACTCGAACCTAATTAAATAACAAACTTTGAATTATTTGAATGAATTGGGGACAAGATGTGTCCTCACGACCTTGCCATTATATTTATATCTTTATTCCGAAGTGAGTCTTTCCGACATCGGTTGAGACAAAAATATTTATCTTTGTTAAAATAAATTACTTTGGGGTTTAGATTATGGACAATATTTGTTCAACCTTATTGTGAAAGAAAATTCCTCTTTGTAGCTTGATAGTAGTAAGACAACATATGAATAATTAATTGGTGTTGGACCTTGCTTATTACCTTATTCAAATTATTGCGTTACTAATTAAAATGATGAAATTAATTGAAAATTAAATATTTTTTAAAGAATTATGTTCGTACCTAAAGTTTGCTTAGCACTTCTGGGAAGATTTAACACTGGTAATGAAGATGGGTTAAACTTTGTTTATTGAGAAAATGGGCCAAACTAATTATCTAAAAGTATGGATAGCTTTGTTTATTTGAAGAAAATAGTCCAACTGCTGGATTTTATTAGTATTGGACCGCTAGAATTATTATAAAAATGGGACATATGAAACGGATTCATTTGTCCCAACTAGCTATATAGAAAAAAATGGGCAGCTTTATTGTTAAAGGAAAATGGGCCAGCAAGTCAACTCATTTGGCCCTTATTCTTTTTAGTCCAATTTTATTAATTTCAAACTTTCAACTAGTAACACTAAGTCTAACAACTGATCAAACAACCCATATTGTTCTCGTGTCTCTTATGTAATAAACTTCAACTTTCACTAAGCTTAAAAACATTTACTAAAAGAATTAACAAAAGACATATAAAAATCAAAAAAGGAACAAATATTTAAAGAGCACTTAGTAAGGAAAGACAAAAATTAAGAACAACAACATAGATAACGAGAAACTAACATTAAATCAAGAACATTATTGCTATTAAAAATCTGCATTACAAAGTTTAAAGGGTACCGGGTCGCAGAAAATAAATACAACAATAAAGAATAAGAGCTCAGCAATAGAAATAGCAGAAAACAGCAGCAAAAATAGTAGAAAACAAGTAGCAGATTCGCGTTTAAACAACCCAAAAATCTAAGAGTAGAAGCCCATAATGAACTCTAAAAGACTTATCATTCCGAAAGAGTTTTAACTCTAAGAACCACTTACAAAGCTCATAATTTCAGCTTACTTTCTTTATGTTTAGCTGATCTTTTTTTTTTTTTACTCCCAAAATTTTTTTAGTGTGTAAAAGATGCATAGATTGTGTGATAGAGTGTTTCTATAAAGTGAGGAAAGGGCAGCCCATAAATAGGCAAAGAAGGCCACTTTTTAGACCGATTTTGGTTTACCAAAAGTTTGCCCAAAAAGATGGACTTTGTGTGCCAAGACACTGCCCAAGGGTTGTCCAAAAGGTGAAAGGACAGCCTGAAACCTGTTGTGGTAGAAGGAAGGAGAAAAAGGATCTTTTGAGCCACCCTACTAGTAAAAAAGGTAGGCTAGTAGTACCCTAAGTCATGATCAAACCCATCTAACCTTCAAATTTTAACAACATCACTACCACCTCATTTCTAACAAAAATAAAAATAAGAAACAAGTAAGTAGAACTCAACTAAATACCACAAACATGTAGCTAAACCTTAAACAAAACTATTAATCAATCAAGTGAATTTAGATCCTAATAACTGAAAATTAAACTAACTAATTAAAAGCAATCAACTTAACGTATCACATTCAAACTAACTGTTTTATTAAACAACCATGACTAAACATAACACTTAACTAAAATAACTAATGACACTTAACTAAACAAAAACTAATAATGCATAATTAAACATAACCTAACCATATTAATAAGCTAATTCAATTTGTGATCATAGAAATGATTCATGGCTAAATCAAATGAATAATTAGGCGATTACACAAAATGAACACGATACAACGAATCGACAATGATCAGAACGAGTAATGGATTAGCGGCATCGTACAACAAGTATTGTACACCGGCATCGTACAATAAGTATTCTACCCCACCTCTAGCCAAAAGGAAACAGGTGTTCTTGGGTTGGAACTAGGGTGAAAATAGTGGAGCAGTGATGGGGTAGAGATGCGGCACCGGTGGGGTAGAGGTGCAGCACTGGCGGGGTAGAGGTGCGGCAGTAGTGGTGGTGGCTGGAGTTTGGTTGGGATTTTGAGGACTTGAGTTAGATATATGGAGAGAGGAGGAGAAGATGAGGAGATGGTGAAATTTTTGCGCGGATTGGAGCTGGCGAACGGTGGAGGGATAGCGGCTAGGGTTACGATTAGGTTTAGATAAGACGAGATTGAGAGGGATTTAAAGGATTTGAGAGGGGTAAGCAGAAAGAGGAGGAAAAGGAGAGACGATGGTGAAATTTTGGGGGTTATTGGAGGTGGCCGGCCGGTGGTGGCGATATTTGGCCAGCGGAGCCACCATGGGGAAAGTGGCAGCGGTAGAAGTGGACAGAAGGAGAAGAGAGAGTGAAGAGTGAGGGGAAAGAGAGAGTAAAGAGGAAAATAGAGTCAAACGTTTGGGGGTAAAGGCTTTAAATATCTAGTTAGGATATTAAATGCTAGTCATTGGATCAAGAAAGATCGGATGGCTGGATATTGATCTCTGACCACTTATCCAAAATGACATAGTTTTAGGTTAAACTACGCTGTTTTAATTCCACCCCTGGCGGGCCCTCTATTGGACCGAGTTGGCTGATTTGGGCTACCAATTTGCCTCAAATTTTGGCCCAATTTTGTCTCAAAAATACAAAAACTAATATTTTTAACACCTTAACAAACTAATTAATAATCTAATTCTAAAATATATAAATAAACACAATAAATCTCAAAAAACTATAATGTTGGAGAAATAGAAAGAGCAAAAATTAGATATTTACAGTCGGTGGAACTCGCCAATTACCTGAAGTCGCTGGCTTCAAAAAAATATAAGAAGAAAATACACTCTCTTTTGGTGAGTGTATGATAAATAATTCCATATATAATGCTGCAGCGGTATTGCACTTACTTTTTTTACTGTCTGTTTCCTTTTGACTTGCTATGACAAAGTTTCTAACTTGAGTTTTGCTATGCAGGCCAACTTCCTTGCTTCCGAGGGCCTTCAGAGGTTGATACTCGATAAAGAAAAGCGTAAGTCCGAGCGAGAGTTGTTGGCCGAGAGGGACCAAGTTGATGTTCGCCTCCCGATGCTGGAAGCACAAGCTGCTGAAGCCGGTGAGTTGGAGGCTCGGTTGCAGCAGAGTGAGCAGGAAGTGATGGCCCTCAGCCAAGAAGCCTCTTAGTTAAATGAACTATTTCAAGAAGCCAAGGCTAAATGGTTTGAGGCCTAAAATGTTGTGTGCGTTGCTGCCGAGCACGAGGCTGGCTCCACTGAGATATTGAATAACTTGGAGGCAGCTTTGAATTCCATAGATAAAGAGGCTACTGGTAAGGAGAAGCGTGCCCAGATGGAGGATAAGTATAAGAGGATCATGGAACACAATAAGGTTCATATATACACTTTCTTTGATCTTGATCTTAGCCTTAGCGTTGCTAGATCTGAGCGGGATGGCCTTTCGAGTGAGGTTGATCGACTTAAATCAGAACTCCAGTGCCGATAAGATTCCTTTATTATTAAAAAAACACATTCTATCTATAGCATGAATAGAAAAACCTTGAAAGAGGCCAAGGCGGACGTCATTGATATTGATACCGAAATCGCCAAGGCCTGAGAGCTGGAGCCAACCGCTCGATTATGTCTCCCAACTCAGCCCGATGCAACTGACTCTTCCGGTTCTGTCTGGTTCCAAGTTCTTGGGGATCGGGGAGGAACTTGAGAAGGATGATGATGAAGGCCAATATCCCGAGCCGACGGCAGATTCGCCTACTTCTTCTGGGGATGCGAATGTTTCTCTTCCCCCGAGTTCTGGGGGCGATATAACATAGTTGTTTTCTTTCTTATCCTTTATTTTTTTTCTTCTCATATATTTGTACTTGTGCTTCTTGGAACGTTTGATAAATAAAAGTGCTTTTCGTTTAAGCATTGTGCAAAGTTTACTTTTTTGCTGAATAATGCAAGGCTTCAGGTGCATTTTTTCCCGATAGCATTTAGGTTCCAGGATAAACTCTTCTGGAACCAACCTTTTACTATGAGGGTTTCATAAGAGATGACCCTCTTATATTTACGGTGCTTTTGAAGAGGACGTCTCCTGTTCATTCCGACACTAGCATTTGAAGTACTTGATTAACTTTCAAATGATTAAATCAATTCATCATTTGGACAAGAAACAAGATTAAAATAAAAGGACTTTATTTTATTCCTTCTATCTTCAAAAGTACATAAGCTTTCGTTTTGCTGAAAGAATAGAAATTGCTATTACTTATGGTTAATTTGTACAACTTGTTTCTACGGGGTTGGTTGTGCAGTTCCAGGTCCCGATGAGATATTTTTGTTCTCGGATTTTGTAGTCCTGGTTTCTGTGGCAATCAGGTTTTTGTATTCTTATATCATTCCCCCCTCCCCCGGTGTTTGAATGCGAAGAATATGAATTGAGACACTGGAGGTCTTGCTCCTTTGAGGATTCCACTAGTGGATGGTTGGTTAATATTTTGTCTGATAGCAAGCTTCATTTCCCGTTAGGAACTTTGCTACCGAGCCAAAGATTATGTAACCACCACCCCCTGTGGCTTGTAGGGAAAACACTTGTAAATGGTTGAATGGCGTTTAGTCCTGCGGCAAGTTTTGTTTCCACCGAGCTAAAGACTATTTAACCATCCCGCAGTACTTTGTCATTTGAATGCCATATCGTTTAAAGGTCTTATTTCCACTGATGGTGTCACGACCCAATTTCTCCTGTAGGTCGTGACGGCGCCCAACATCGCCGCTAGGAAAGCAAACGGTGAACTAACCATGAAATTGTTCTTTTTAATAATTTTCCCAAGCAGTTGAATTTCCTTTATTGAGGAAATAAGGAGTAGAAAATTTAATAAAGTAGAGCGAAAACTAATGAAGGAGCAAATGCAGTGAAATAAATGCTCCAAAAATCATAAAGTCTACTAGCATCTTTCCAGGACCTGGTGTCACAAGTGTATGGGCGACTAGTAGAATATACAAAATAGTAAGCTACTGTCTGAAGTAGGGTAGATTGAAAATAAATACAAAAGAGAGACTCAAGATGCTGCAGGACGGACTCAAAATATAGCTCACCACTAAGCCTTAGGGTAATGGGGGTGCGCGCCTGAATGGACACCAGATGCACCTGCCTCAGATCCTGCATAATTAGTGCAAAAGTGTAGCATGAGTACATAAACAACATGTACCTAGTAAGTATCCAGTCTAAGCTCGAAGAAGCAGTGACGAGGGGTCAAAATCGACACTTACTATGGACCAATAATAAAATACAGAAATGTTAAATAGGCACAAAATATATGAATAATAAAAATAACATAATGGAAAGAAGTGAATAAATAATTCTTTAACTGATAATAAATTCCAAAATATCCATTTAACATATACTAGTTCCAAATCAATTTCGGTCATTAAACAAATTATAACCTCTCAAGCCATAACATAATATCAAGTGTAATCGGGCTCCGAGTATTATCACGCATGATTTATGTCGTGGTCGTACAACCCGATCCAAAATACTATGTGCACTGCCGAGGGTTGAACGGACGAACCATAGATGCATCTATTATACTGCAGAGGTGATCGACCCGCTCCCATGAGAGTAGAGAAGTTGACCTCGCTCGCGGAAGTACTTGCGACGCTAATGGACATGGATTCCTCATTGTTATTATATATTCCTCAATTCTTCCCAAAAAAATAAGAAATCTAAATTGGAAATTTGAAACTTTAAAATCCCTAGTCTCAACTCTATTTAAGAAAATTAATATGCATAACAAACATAACAACACAATTAAAGCATGATGTGGATCTAACACTACCCGGTCATCTCATGGAATATAGCTACGCATGGACTCTCGTCACCTAGTGCGTACGTAGCTCCCAACACAAGTAATACACAACAAAATACACCTAAAGGGATGAGTTCCCTCTTACAAGGTTAGGCAAGAGACTTGCCTCGTTCTCAAGCTCACTTCCGATCCACAAGTCCACTCAAAATCCTCAACTTGGTGCCAAACAACCCAAAACTAGCCAAATATTATATAAATTAATCAATACATACTCAAAAGTACATAATTTAGCTATTAGGGTAATTACCAAACCCAAATTGGAAGATTCCAAAAATTCACCCCCGGGACCACGTGCCGGATTCCGAAAATATTTCGAAGATAAATGTTACCCATAACCTCACGAACTCAAATATATAATTTTTACCATATTCCATAATCACTTTCGAAGTTAAATCCTATATTTATCAAAACCTGGGTTTTTCAACAATGGCAACACGTGGAAGACTGAATGAACTTTCGATAGACTGGAAGGCAAAGCAAGCTCATAAGCAACCTCTCTAACTCGTCTCAACACCTCAAATAGACCTATAAACCTGGGTCTCAACTTGCCCTTCTTCCTGAACCTCATGATTCCCTTCATCGGCGAGACTTTCAAGAGAACCTTCTCTCCCACCATAAATGATAAACCACACGCTTTCTGATCCGCGTAACTATTCTGTCTGGACATTTCTATGCAAAGTCGCTCCTGGATCAACTTTACCTTCTCCAAGATATCCTTCACCAAATCAGTACCATATAACTTAGCTTCACCGGGCTTAAACCATCCGATGGGCGAACGACATCGCCGACCATATAAAGCTTCAAATGGAGCCATCTCGATATTGGACGGATAATTGTTGTTGTAAGAAAACTCAACCAAAGGCAAGAATCGATCCAACTGACCTCTGAAGTCAATCACACATACTCTGAGCATATCCTCCAAGATCTAAACTGTCCGCTCTGACTACCCATCGGTTTATAGATATAAGGATATGCTAAGCTCTACCCGGATCCCCAACTCACTCTGTACTGCCCTCCAGAAATGTGAAGTAAACAAAGGATTTGTATCTGATATGATGGAAACAGGAACACCATGCAACCGAACAATCTCCTAAAAATGTAAATCTGGCCAATTTCTCTAAAGAATACGTAGTCACTATCGGAATGAAGTATGCCAACTTGGTCAACTTTTCGACAATGACCCAAACTGCATCAAACTTCCTCATGGTCCGTGGAAACCCAACTACGAAGTCTATAGTGATGCCCTCCCATTTCCACTCAGGTATAACCATCCTCTGGAGTAGGCCACCTGGCCTCCTATGCTCATACTTAACCTGCTGACTATTTAGGCACTTCGCAACATACTCAACTATGTTCTTCTTCATTTGCCACCACCAATAATGTTGCCTCATGTCGCGATATATCTTCGTAGCACCTGGATGAATAAAATACCATGAACTGTGTGTTTCTCCTAGAATCCTTTTCCTCAATCCATCAACATTAGGAATACATAGACGAACCTGGAGTCGCAGAACACCATTCTCATCGATAGTAACCTCCTTGGCGCAACCTTGTAGTACTTTCTCTCTGAGAACCAACAAGTGCGGGTCATCGTACGAACGAGCCTTGATCTGCTCGAATAGTGAAGACTTGGCCACTACGCATGCAAGAACTTGGCTGAGCTCTGAAATATCCAACCTCACAAGTTTGTTAGACAAGAACTGAATTTCCAAAGCCAATGGCCTCTCCTCTACTGAAATGAATGCCAAACGACCCATACTCTCCACCTTTCTTCTCAAGGCATCTGCAACCACATTCGCCTTGCCCGGATGATAAAGGATAATAATATCATAATCTTTTAGTAACTCAAGCCACATGCGCTGCCTCAAATTGAGATCTCTCTAATTGAACAAATACTGCAAGCTGCGATGATCGGTGTAAACCTCACAGGAGACCCCATAAAGATAATGCCTCCAGATCTTAAGAGCATGAACTATCGCGGACAACTCCAAATCATGTATGAGGTAATTCTTCTCGTGGGGCTTCATCTGACATAAAGTATATGCAATAACTCGCACCTCCTGCATCATTACACAACCCAAACCAACGTGTGAAGCGTCACAATACACAGTGCTGAAGCAACACCAACATCGATGCTGAAGTCAATGCACTCTTAAGGTTCTAAAAGCTTGCCTCGCAATCATCTGGCCATCAGAACAGAGCACCCTTCTAGGTCAATCTATTCAAAGGTGCTGCAATAGATGAGAAGCCATCAACAAATCGGCGATAATAACCTGCTAACCCCAAGAAGCTCCTGATCTCGGTCGCTGTGGTAGGACGAGGCCAACTCTGAACTGCCTCGATCTTCCTAAGATCTACCTTAATACCTTCGCTTGACACAACATACCCTAAGAATTCCACAGAATCTAACTAGAACTCACACTTGGAGAACTTAGCATATAGCTTCTATTCCCGCAAGGTCTGAAGCACCACTCTCAAATGCTACTGATGCTCCTCCATGCTACACGAGTAGATAAATATGTCGACAATGAAGACAATGACAAATGAGTCAATATATGGCCTAAATAACCGGTTTATCAAATCAATAAATGTCGTTGGGGCGTTAGTCAAGCTGAAGGACATCACTAGAAACTCATAATGGCCATATCTAGTCTGGAAAGTCGTGTTCGAAACATCCGAATAATGAATCTTCAGTTGATGATACCCCAACCTCAAGTGATCATAGAGAACACCCTAGCACCATGCAACTGGTCAAACAAATCATTAATACGTGACAACGAGTACATGTTCTTAATGGTAACTTTGTTCAACTGGCGGTAATCAACACACATCTGCATAGTCCCATCTTTCTTTTTCACGAATACCTCCGGTGCACCCCCGCGACACACTCGGTCTGACGAACCCCTTTGCTAGCAACTCCTCAAGTTGTTCTTTCAACGCCTTCAACTCTTTCGGAGCCATGCGGTACGGTGGAATAGATATAGGCTAGGTAACTAGAGCAAAATCAATACCGAAATCGATATCACAATCTAGTGGCATGCCTGGAAGATTAAAAGAAAACACATTGGAGAACTCCCAGGCCAAGGGCACTTAATCAATCGTCAGAGTCTTTGTAGTACTATCCCGAGCATAAGCTAGATAAGCAAATAACCCTTCTTGACCATGTGTCGCACCTTCAGAAAAGAGATAACCCGACTAGATGCACTGACAGACGAACCCTTCCACTCCAATCTAGGAAACTTTGTCATCACTAAGCTAACAGTCTTGGCATGGAAATCAAGGATGGCGTGATATGGAGACAATACTTGTGATCACAGCATCTGAGGCCATTATATCTGGTATGGCTGGAAAAGCATAGAACCTAGCTGGAGCGCCACCTGAATAGACTCCACCTGACTGGCCTACACCTCTAGGATGGCCCCTACCCACCTGCCCTACGCATTTGGGCGGCCGGACGGCTGGTACAATAGCTGGTGCTGTAATCATAGGCTAATGACCCTATTGTACTGCCTTGACCCACAGTCTGGGGCAGAATCTCTTCATGTGACCAGGATCCCTTCACTCGAAACCACCTCTCGGAATGGTGGGCTGATGACCTGAAATCTGACCTTGATGGCCTCAATACCCACTGGAGGAACCCTAAATAGCTGGCGGACAGTAGGAGCTCTATGGAATGGCACTGAAATAGGGCTGTACTAGAGCACCCCGAGGAGGAGGCACTGTTGGATATGCGGGCCTGCTAGACTGACCCCTCATAAACTGATCTCTACGCCCATCCAGAGCACCACTAAACCATCCAGAATATTTAAACTGCTTATCCCTCATCAACTGCTCTCGGTTCCACTAACAAACACCCTCAATCCACCGATCTATCTCCACAACCAGCTCGTACGAAGTCCCCGTCTCAACCCCTCAGGCCATAGTGGACTGGATACCAGAGTGCAAACCCGTAATGAACCTCTGCACTCTCTCTGCATCGGTAGGAAGTATCATAAGTGCATGGCGATACAACTTAGAGAATCTCGCCTCAAAGTTGATCACCGACATCTTGCTCTGCTGGAGCTGCTCGAACTGAAATCGCAACTCTTCCCTCTGAGATGGTGGAATATATCTATCTAGGAAGAGGCATGTGAACTGGTCCCAAGTCATAGGAAGAGAACCTATTGGTCTACCGAGGAGATAGGACTTCCACCATCTACGGGCCCTGCCCTCCAACTGAAAGGTGGTAAAGTCCACCTCGTGGGACTCTAATATCCTTATGTTGTGCAGTCTGTCCCTGCAACGATCAATAAAGTCATGGGGATCCTCATGTCGCTCACCTCCAAAGACATGAGGGTGTAGCCTGGTCCATCTGTCCAATAGCTTCTGCGGCTCGCCGTCCATAGCTGTTTTGGGCTCAGGTATAGCTGCTACAACTGGCTAAGCTCCGCCCATGAGTAGTACGCCCGGGGTCTGATATACGGCAGTTGCATACCCTGGAGCCTGAGCCGTAGGCGTCTGTGTTCCCCCTCCCGCCTAAGATGTGGCTGGGTCTGCTGGAAATGAACCAGCCTGAGTCATAGAATCTATGAACCGCAATATACGGCGCATGACCTCCTGGAATCCTAGCGCTGACATGAAATCAACCGGGGCCGGCTCCACTGCAGACCCCTCGCCCTGCCCCCCAATAATAGGATCCTCCACTGGATCCACTGGTGGTACAATTGGAGCAACTCTAGGATGCCTTCGTCATCTACCATGAGTTGTACCCCTCCCTTTGCCTCTGCCTCTGCCTCGACCTCTAGCAACATGGGGAGTAACTCCTCCACCATCTGGAACATCTGCCGCGCGCGTCCTCACCATCTGTGAGAGAAGAAGAGAAGGATACTTAGCACAACATCAATTGCACGTTAGGAGATGAAGAAAGAGTAGTTTCCTAACACCCTATAGCCTCTCGAAGATAAGTACGGACGTCTCCGCACCGATCCGCAAGATTCTATTAGACCTGCTCATAACTTGTGAGACCTACGTGAACCTAGTGCTCTGATACCATGTTGTCATGGCCCAATTTCTCCTGTAGGTCGTGATGGCGCCCAATGTCACCATTAGGCAAGCCAACGGTGAACTAGCAATGTAATTGTTCTTTTTAATAATTTTCCCAAGTAGTTGAATTTCCTTTATTGAGGAAATAAGGAGTAGAAAATTTAATAAAGTAGAGCGGGAACTAATGAAGGAGCAAATGCAGTAAAATAAATTCTCAAAAACCATAAAGTCTACTAGCATCTTTCCAAGACCTAGTATCACAAGTGTATGAGTGACTAGTAGAATATATAAAACACTAAGCTATTGTCTGAAGTAGGGTAGATAGAAACAAAATACAAAGGAGAGACTCCAGGTGCTGTAGGACGGACTCAGAAAGCAGCTCACCATTAAGCCTCAAGGTAATGGGGGTGCGCGCTTGAATGGATACCAGATGCACCTGCCTCACATCCTGCACAATTAGTGCAGAAGTGTAGCGTGAGTACATAAACAACATGTATCCAGTAAGCATCCAGTCTAACCTCGAAGAAGTAGTGACGAGAGGTCGACATCGACACTTACTATGGGCCAAAATAAAATACAGAAATGCTAAATAGGCATGGAATATATGAATAATAAAAATATCATAATAGCAAGCAGTGAATAAATGATTCTTTAACTGATAATAAATTCAAAAATCACCATTTAACACATACTAGTTCCACAAATTATAACCTCTCAAGCCATAACATAATATTAAGTGTAATCGGGCTCCGAGTATTATCACGCACGATTTATGCCGAGTTCATACAACCCGATCCAAAATACTGTATGCACTGCCAAGAGTCGAACGACACGAACCATAGATGCATCTATTATACTGTCGAGGCGATCGGCCCGCTGCCATGAGAGTAGAGAAGTTTACCTCGCTCGCGGAAGTACTTGCGACACGAGTGGACATGGATTCCTCATTGTTATTATATATTCCTCAATTCTTCCCAAAAAAATAAGAAATCTAAATTGGAAATTTGAAACTTTAAAATCCCTAGTCTCAGCTCTATTTAAGAAAATTAATATGCATAACAAACATAACAACACAATTAAAGCATGGTGTGGATCTAACACTACCCGATCATCTCATGGAATATAGCTACGCACAGACTCTCATCACCTAGTACGTACGTAGCTCCCAACACAAGTAATACACAACAAAATACACCTAAGGGGATGAGTTCCCTCTTACAAGGTTAGGCAAGAGACTTACCTCGTTCTCAAGCTCACTTCCGATCCACAAGTCCACTCAAAATCCTCAACTTGGTGCCAAACAACCCGAAACTAGCCAAATATTATATAAATTAATCAATACATACTCAAAAGTTCATAATTTAGCTATTAGTGTAATTACCAAACCCAAATTGGAAGATTCCTAAAATTTACCCCGAGCCCACGTGCCCGGATTCCGAAAATATTTCGAAGATAAATCTTACCCATAACCTCACGAACTCAAATAAATAATTTTCACCCAATTCCATAATCATTTTCGTGGCTAAATCTCATTTTTTTTTTTTATCTAAACCTAGGTTTTTCAACTAAAACCATAATTTTCACAAATTATACATGTTAAAATCTACCCATAATCTATGTATCTATCTTACATTGGATAGAAATTACTTACCTCCAATAGTTAGGTGAAAACACCTCTTCAAAGAGTCCAAAAATCGCCCAAGAGATGAAAAAATGAGCCAAAATAGCCTAAGTCCTCGACTGAAATGAACCTCACTACCCAACGGTTTTCGCACCTACGATGCCATTGTCGCACCTGCGGCTCTACTTCTACGAACAAAACCTTGTAGGTTCGAACCACGCTCAGGTCTGCCTCCATTGCTTTTGCAGGCAAAGTCTCACTTCTACGATCCCACTTCTGCGGCACTCGCATCACACCTGCGACCCTACCCGCTTATGCAATCCACTGCCTCGCACCTGCGCCCTCGCTGTGCGGTTCCTACTTCGCCTCTGCGGCCACTGAGCAATCCACGCCAGGACGCTTCTGCAATCAAAAGCTCGCACCTAGGGCCAAAATCTCACAGGTGCGGATGCACCAGAACTGGTGCACCAGCAGTTCTTTCAAGTCAAAATGTTGACCCCAGTCAAACTTAACCTTTTTAAGTGAATATTAAGGAACTATGTGTTCCGATTTCAACGCGAACCCTTCCAAACCCAAACTATCCATCCCCGCAAGTCATAAAATAGTAAAGGCACATAGGGGTAGCCTCATTTAAGGGAATGGGGATCTAGAAAGCAAAACGACCGGTCGGGGCTGCCTCCTTAAAATCCTTGCTAGAAAAACCCAATTGGGAAAACAAATGGACGAATGAAAAATGAGTGCAGCATATACTTTCAGTATAAGTGGTGCTCATCAACAATAATACCTTTTTAGGCAAGTCACATTCCAATTTCTCGGCAATTTGACTCCATCTTGGTTTTTTAGTTCATACGATCCTTTCCCGGTGATAGCTGAGACACGGTCGGGGCCTTTCTATGTCAGACCCAGCTTTCCTGTGTTGAGCTCCTGGGTATCCTGAGTCACCTTTCTTAGAACCAAGTCTCCAACTTTGAAATAGCGGAGATTGGCCCTTCCATTATAGTCTCTTTCCACCTTTGTTTCTGGGCCACCATCCTTATGTGCGCCAAGTCCCTGCGTTCGTCAAACAGCTCCAATTTGACTAACAATACTTCATTGTTTGTTTCTTCGTCTGTCCGAGAGTATCTCAAGGTAGGTTCTCCTACTTCCACAGGGATCAGAACTTCTTCTACGTATACGAAAGAGAAAGGTGTCTCTCCCATGCTTGACTTGGACGTTATCCGATATGCCCATATTACTCCCGGTAACTCTTCGGGGTAGTTTCCTTTGGCTGCTTCCAATATCTTTTTGAAGTCTTGAATAATCACCTTATTTGTCGATTCCGCTTGGCTATTTGCTCTTGGATGGTATGGCGAAGATCTGATTCTTTTGATTTTCAAGTCTTCAAGGAATTTTGTGACCTTCGCGCCTATGAACTATGGCTCGTTGTCACAAGAAATCTACTTCGATATTCCGAATGAGCAGATTATGTTCTCCCACATGAAATCGACCACTTCGCGCTCGCTGATCTTTTGGAATAGACCTGATTCAAGCCCTTTTGTGAAGTAATCGGTTACAATTAAGAGAAATTTTACATTCCGGGGAGCCGAAGGCAACGGACCGACTATGTCCGTCCCCCATTTCATGAATGGCCATGGGGATAATACTGAGTGCAGTAGCTCAGCCGGTTGGTGCACTAACGGCGCATGACGTTGACACTTGTTGCATTTCTGAACGAACCCCTTGGTGTCTTGTTCCATCCGGGGCCAGTAGTATCCTATCTTAACTAATTTTAACACCAAGATTCTAGTCCCCGGGCCAGTTCAAGCCCTGCAATCAAAGACTCATACTCGGCTTCATTGTTAGTGAAGGGAACAGTTTTATGGCCTGCCTCATGACTTCTCCCGAGGGAGTGATTAAGGCTACACCGAGCCTGGATCCTTTAACGTTGGAAGCGCATTCCATGAACAAGGTCCAAATTCCTAATTTCATTTCCGATACGATCATTGCTTCCTTTGTGGACAAAGGTAGCAGCCTAGGACTAAAATCGGCTACGAAGTTGGCCAGAACTTGTGATTTGATTGCAGTCCTGGGTTTATATTCAATGTCGAATTCACTCATTTTGACTTCCCTTTTGGCTAGTCGACCTGACAATTTAGCTTTGTGAAGAATATTCTGCAGGGGAAAAGTTTTCACCATGGCTATTGGGTGGCATTGAAAGTAAGGCCTAAGCTTTCGAGCAGCAACTAAGAGAGCTAAGGCCAATTTTTTGAGGTGCAGATAACAAGTTTCTTCTCCCATTAAAATTTTGCTAACATAATAGATAGGAGATTGCATACCTTCATTTTTCTCGACTAGAACGGCACTTACCGCTACCTCTGAGACCACTAAGTATATCAGCAATCGTTCACCTTCCTCCGATTTGGATAGTAACGGAGGTCTTGATAGATACCGTTTTAGATCTTTCAGGGCCTGTTGGCATTTTGTAGTCCACTCAAAATTGTTCTTCTTCTTCAGAAGAGAGAAGAAATGATGGCATCTTTTCGAGGATCGAGAAATGAACCCGCTTAGAGCAACTTGTCTTCCGGTTAGTCTTTGGACTTCTTTCATGTTTGTAAATTTGTCTGGGATGTTCTCGATGGCTTTGATCCTGTCGGGATTGACTTTGATCCCTCTTTGCGACACCAGAAAACCTAAAACTTTTCCGGAGCTGACTCTGAATGCACACTTTTCGGGGTTTTGCTTCATGTTATGCTTTCGTAAGATGTCAAAGGTTTCCTGGAGGTGTTTTAAATGGTAACATGCATTCAAATACTTAACCAACATATCATCTAACTTCCATTGTTTTCCCTATTTGCTTTTTGAACATTTTGTTCACGAGCCTCTGATAAGTGGCTCTGGCGTTTTTAAGCCTGAAGGGCATCACATTGTGAATGAAGTTTTTTCTTGATCCTTAGAATTATTTTGATTTGGTTGTACCCGGAACAGGCATTGAGGAAACTCATCAACTCGTGCCCGGCCATTGCATCAATTATTTGATCAATATTTGGAAATAGGAACAAGCCTTTTGGGCACGCCTTATTCATATCTTTATAATCAATGCACATGCAAAATTTATTATTCTTTTTAGGAACTACTACTACATTAGCTAGATAGTCAAGATACATTACCTCCCGAATTGAGCCGATATCAAGCAATCGAGTTACCTCTTCTTTGACAAACCTGTTTCTAACCTCAGCAATACAGTGCTTCTTTTTCCTTACCGAATGGATACTGGGGTCCAGTCTTAACTTGTGCATGACCACCTCTAGCGGTTGATAAGATCCTACCACAAGTCATAAAAAGAAATAAAAACATAGAACCATGAGCAAAAAATAGAGAAATCCAACTTGGGTCACTGGTTACAACTGAGTTAGGAAGGATTTAGGGCTGGGAAGGACCAGGTTCTTGGCTCTTAGCTTGAAGTAGCTTCAATGTATCTTGAAGAAAACTATCATTCTTCTCCTTTTACTTAGCAAGCTCACACTTGAGAGAGTCTCTCTCAGCCTCTACTTCAGCCAACCATTTCTTCAGCCTTTCAATCTCAGCATCCTTAGACAATTTCTTCCAATATTTGAGCCTTCTTGCTCCTTTTGGCAGACCTAGTTCTTTTGGACACAATTGACCCCTCTGCCTCAGCTTCTATTTCTCGAGAATTATACATGTCATATCCGCATGCGGCCATGCAAAACAATCAACATTAGTTTTAAGAAATTCTATAAATCCTGACCTAAGGCCGGGGTTTAATCCTATCCCCAAGTGGAACTTCTTTTCTAGTAACTTTTCGAACAATACCACCTGTTCGAGTTCTTCCGCCGTGGATTTGGTTGCGTTCGTTTCTTCCGGTACCTGAAAATACCTCGGTACCTGATAGGATTCTGACGACTCCTCCCCTATGTCGCGTGTTCCTTCCCTTTACTGCTGGAAATTGAGATCGCCTTCATTTCCCTTGTCATCGGTTGATCTCCTCTTATTTATTTGATTCCCTATGGAGTTGGGAATTTTAGAAGCTGATGATATGTTGATGGCACAACCTTCATCTCGTGTAGTCATGGTCTGCCAAGAATAATGGTGTAGCCCATGTTGTCGTCTACTACTTCAAACAAGGTAGTCTTCATGACCCCTCTGGCATTTATGGGCAGCAGGATCTCCCCTCGGATTGTCTGTTGAACCCGGCAAGGAGCTTTGTGGACGGAATGATGCTTCTGGTTAGCTTGGCTTAGTCCAGCACTCTCCATTGAATGATATTGGCTGAAATTCCTAGGTCTACCAAAACACATTTAATTTTAAAATCTAGAATATTAAGAGAAATTACCATTGTTGTGCGGCAGTATGAGTCCATCACAATCTTCATCTGTGAATGTGATAACGTCCTCGACGACTTCCCGGAGTCTCTTGCTATGAGTCACCGACACATTTGTCTTTTTTGCTACCGAGAAGGTCACACTGTTGATCATGTTTCCCCCGAAAATCATTTTGATGGTTTGTCGGGGAGGGTCTGTACCTATCTTCGAGGGCTCTGCGTTATCCCGGTTGTGGCCGTAATTGTTTTTGGCCTGGTCACTTAAGAACTACCTGAGATGGCCATTTTTTAACAATGTCTCCACCTCCTTGCGCAGATGTCGGCAGTCCCCAGTCTGGTGGTTGTTATTCACACGGTACGCACACCATAGATCAGATCTTATCTATCTCAGGAACCGTGCTTTCGTGATGTTCCTCATCACTGATACCAGCTCCACTATGCTGACATTGAAATTGTAGTCGGACAACTTGGGATAGGTAGAGTCCGGGGAACCCCCCATACCACCAAGACATTAAAATTTCTTCTCTAATTCACAAATGAAGACATTTTTACATCTAAGTTAAAGAAAGCTTCAGCACACTCATTCAAATGGTAACGTGATTAGCTACAACAAAAGGCTTCTCTAAAATCATAAAATGAAGATGGTCATATTCACTAAGTGACGGATGAAGCTTCAGCAAATTATACGAGATTATATCATGTAATAGCAGCGTGAGATGCGATTCTAAGAGAGCACTGTACAATCTTACTCAAGAATATCATACGGATTTTTTCCTACTCCGATCTTGCCGTCACGTATTTTGTCGATTGTCGTGTGTTAGAGGGATTGTCAAGAGAACCGGTTCAGGTATGTTAAGGCTATCATTTATTTCCTTTTTGCATGATCTAAATGAAATAAATGAAACGAGCAAAATATGCAGCTTTCATAAGTGACTCTATTCATAGAAGTACTAGGGGTGTTTATATTCTTGATTCCCCATGTGTCTTATTATTCTATCATTTGTTCATGGGTCTCAGAAAATACGTAAGTTGATAAAGTTTATTTCATGACATTAATTAGAGGCATAATGGTCTTATGACGTTTTGAGAGATTTTATTGACATTCTTCTCATGCATTGCATTCATTTGTACATGTGCATTGACCCATGACTAGATGGAATTATATACGTGTATATTATATGTATATGGGATATGGGAAAAGGTTACGGCATTATATACGCATCACCACCTAATCAGCTGGTATACGTTGATGATTTGCCAACAATGGCCGAGATGATATGATGGGATGCCCTCAGAGGCTTGATGATGTTATGAACGCATATACTTATGCATGATATGACATTTATACTCATATGCATGACATTAAATACGAAATAATTCACAGAGCTATTCAGACATACATGTTGAGTCTTTTACACTATGTTTCTCTCGTGTCTATTATTTACTAATTTTCATTCCTTACATACTTGGTACATTATTTGTACTGACGTCCCTTTTTCCTGAGGACGCTGTGTTTCATGCCCGTAGGTCCCGATAGACAAGTCGAGAGTCCTCCAAGTAGGCTATCAACTCAGCGGAAGATGTTGGTGCGCTCCATTTGCTCCGGAGTTTCTTGTTTGGTCAGCATGATTTGGACGTGTATTGTTTGGTATGGCGGGGCCCTGTCCCGACATTTATGATAATTATGTACTCTTAGAGGCTTGTAGATAGATGTCATGTATACAGATACTTGTATGGCCTTGTCGGCCTATGTTTTAAGTATATAAAGTATCACATGACGTATGTCACAAGTATGAGTTTCTATATCAGGATGGGTCATTCTATGTCGGGTATTCCCTCATACTTACTCTGGTTATCTCATGACGCCCCTTCTGGCCCATTTACCTATGATGATGTAATAAGAAAGATACGTTACGTTAGTACTCGATTGAGTAAGGTGCCGGGTGCCCGTCGCAGCCCATCGGTTTGGGTCGTGACAAAAGTGGTATCAGAGCAGATCTGTCCTAAGGAGTCTACAAGCCGTGTCTAGTAGAGTCTTATTTATAGGTGTATTATGCACCACACTTATAAGCAGGAGGCTATAGGGCATTTAGGACTAGCACTCTTTCTTCTTACTCTAGATCGTGTGGTAGAGCTCAGTTGTAAGAACTCCATTTCCTAAACTCTATCTTATTCATAATACAACGATGCCTATATCTAGAAAGACGGTTGGTAAGGGATTGAATACGGCAGTGGAAGAGTTGAGTCAGAGGAACTCAATTTTGCAACATGTTTATGATGAGTAAATGTAAGGTCTCCAGCATATCATGTGTGTACTAAGACATGTGAGCTTCTGGAAAAGGAGCCCTAAGGCATGAATATCTATCCACCCATATGGTGAAAAGCGATGACAGAATCAGAAGGTACAAGTTTCAACAAGTAAAAGAAGCAAGGTGAAGAAGAGTACAAGGTACCCAGTTAGTAAAGATGAACATTATCTACAATTCAGGAAGAGAGATATAAGCATTTTGAGTTACCTTCAATAGTAATAGATGTATGTACAATTGGTCACACCTATTTCAGTTATGCCCTATGAGGGCTAACAGGTGTAGTTTAAGAAGAAGGACGGGATATCAGGATCCGGCTGGGGTTAGAGTAACCCAAAATAGTGAATGGATTGTTTGCGTTAATTGACATTTCCGAAGGATATTGCGAACGTGCTAATAGATGGTGCACTCTAAAATAATACAGCTAGATATGAGTACTATAAAGATAGGTACTGGAATCTTGGAAGGGATAAATATTACCTTAGTGTGGCTCCCGCCCCTAGTGGAGGGAGAATGTTAGGCAACCCGAAGAGCCAGTGGATGGAGCAAGGGGAGCTAAAAGCGAGAGAATGTCTTGTTGAAGTTTTTAGAATAAAGTGATAGATAGAGATATTGGCAGGGAAATAAGAAGAGAGTTAATGAAGCATTATGAGTAAGATGTGATACATGGATGACAACGATAGATCAAAAAGGTGACAGTATTACAGAGTCTATAGTCAAGTGAAGGAAAAGACGAGAGGTGACAGGCCTTAAGACAACAAAAGCGTATAGGCCATAAAGTCATATCCTCATTTCGAGAAATAAGTTCGTGACTCCAATATGATTACCAAATGGAAAAGTTAGACCCCAGAGTAATAAGAAATCAGCATGGACTGATGAACAAGATAAACTAAACATGAACTAGGGACTGAGTAATAGTCGGCATCATGAGAATTTTAGAAATTGCGTCCCGACGATAATAGAATGGACGACAAAAGAATACCCTTTAAAGGTCATTCAGGAAGATGCTTCCCTAAAGAAAAAACGATGAGCAAAGTTAAGCTTAAGGGACTGTATGTGCCAGTTACACTAAGTGTCACCCTCGCAAGTAAGGAACTTCGTTATCCTTGGTACAGAAAGATTACCGCGAGGCGAGTAAGGATCATCGATGATGTGGAAAGACGCCAAAGATGAAGAGGTAAAAACATCTATACGTAGATCATCGTAGCACTAAATCTTATTACTCCCCTAAATGGGGGAATATGGAGTGATGTGGTATTAAGTCAGAATTAAGCGGTTCTAGTAACTATGGAATGGTAAAGGAAGAATGCGATAAAAATGATAAAAAGGATGAGATTGCACTGATTCAAATCCTACAGATATGCTACGATTCCAGAACATTATGCAAACACGATGTCAAGGAAAGAAAGTAAGGGTTCCTACTTGAGATGTTATTGATAAATAAGGAGCCAATGCGAAACGTAAGTTAAGACAAAAGGAATAACCCAAGAGGGATTATGCGGAATACAGATATGAGAATGGACCAACGATCAGTTAGTAGTTGATTCAGGAAGAGTCTAGTTATGGGTAGACAAGAGGTTATAGACAAATCAATAGATCGTGCAAGATCAACATAGCGAACCCCAACATGGGAATTCAGTCTCGCAGATACGACATCGTGACCCTTGAGAAATATTCAGATAAGAGTTAGGGTAATCAAAGGTACCGTATGAATGTTATGGAAATAAAAGATAGTCTCACTGGGAAGACAGTCAAAACTTCAGTTCAGGAGCAGCCCTACAAGCACAAGGGCGTGGAAATAAGTAACTACAGATAATTATAGGCGAGGAAGAATATCAAAAATCCCGTCAAGTATACGATGTAATAAGCTCGCAGCTTTACAAGAGTCAGAAGGTCTTCCCTAAGTACTACATCAAAAGAGTAGCTAAGGAAATAAGTAAGAAAGCTTCAACCTAAGCACAGTGACCTAAAGAGGAAATGGTCATGTAAAAATAGTCTCACTACAACATTGTATGCACTCCATGAGAAAGTGGCACCTACCGTGGTTAAGGAACTGGAAGAAAAATCAAAAGTAATATTCGAGATCATATGAGTTGCACAAAAATTTCGGCATACATGGGAACTAAGATAAGCTAAGTATGCATGCAACAAGTGGCAAAACGACCAGGAAAAGTAATTGCTTACATTTAAATAAAGTTGAGAAGGAACAAAAGGAATTATTCGATCAGTGATCCAGAGTGAGTTACGTTATGAATGCACTTAAGATTGCGGAGTATTATCCATGCAGCATATATGTTGACAATCATATAGTTGTAGAAGACTCTGGTATAAGTTAAAAGAAAGAATTGAGTCTATGTCATAGACACGGGATTGAATTATTAGATGATGGTATCACGGATATTCCATAGCGTCTATGAAAGGCTAAAGTAATAACTAATACCAGGAGCCATAGATCGGAAGATAGCTTAAGCCTACACAAAGGCTAATCATAAGGAAGAGGAAACTAAAGAGTTACATCAACAGAGCAAATCAGGAGTCTGATTATTGGACCCAGAAAATTTTAGACATCATGATTGAGAACATTGCAGAATCACTCTTAATATCAGAGGTACAAGAGAGATAGTACAACAACCATATTCTATAACGGCTCTACGATAAAGACAGTTAGAAAAGAGTACCAGTCTCATAGGAAGTTAGTATGAAGCTCCCACCGAATTGTGTATGCAACAGAGGGGCAAGTATTATAATAGAGCTTCAAGTTATGGATGTGAACTATACTTGTGTTAAAGCGAGGTCATGCAAGAGATAGAAGATATGATGCGAGATTTTAAGGTAAGTAAAGTAAAGGTGAACAATGTACGAGATACTTAAATGCAGAAGGTTGTAAATAGTTCATGCTTCGGATAGAAGGCTAGAAGCGTGGGGATTCAGTATCCAGGAATGATAGCGGCATCATCAGTGGCATATCATCCAGCCTATGGTTTCTAGGTACCGAGAGGCCTAGTAAGAGAGTAAAGAAGAGTTTAAGACGATGTGATGTCTCGCTTGATGTTCCAGAATAACATAAGAAAATCTATGGTACAAGCAAGTTGAAGGAAGGTGGCGAAATTTTCCCAATGTTTAGGAAGTTTTCACAATGTTTCCCCAAACTTCCAACTCAAATCACTAATTAGATGATGAAAATAATAATAGATTCATGAAATATAGTCTAATCCGAGTTAGAATCACTTACCCCAATTTTTTCCATGAAAAACTCTCGAAAAACGCCTCACACCGAGCTCTCTAAGTCCAAATTATGAAAAATAAGGTGAAACCCACGTTTTGAACTGTAAATTGTGCCCCCAGGTGTTCTTCTTCTTCGTGATCGCGAAGCAGAAATTTCACAGGTTGCCAAATTACTCTCCACGAACGCGGAACTCCATACGCGAATGCGACTCACAAACTCTGCAAGCTATGCGATCGCGAAGAATAAAGCGCGTGGACCCCCAGTCTCCTCCTTTCTTCTTCGCGGACGCGACCCAACACACGCGTTCGCGATTCATTAAATGCCAAAGCTCCGCGATCGCGAACTTCTTCTCGCGATCGCATAGTAAAAATCTTCCACCAGTCGCTAACAACACTTCACGATCGCGATAACCCACTCGCGATCGCGTATAAGGAAACCAGTAGCAGCAGATCAGTTGTTCTTCAAGGTTTCGGAATGCACCGAACATGATTCGAATTACACCCGAGGCCCACGGGACCTCAACCAAACATACCAAAAAGTACTAAAGCATCATACGAACACGCTCAAAGCGTCAAATCACATCAAACAACACTAGAACCAAAAATCGCATATCAATTTAAGCCTAATGAACTTATGAACTTTCGAATTCCAAAACTAATGATGATTCATACCAAACAACTCCGATTGACTTCAAATTTTGCACACAAGTCATAAATGACATGACAGACTTATTCCAACTTTCGGAATTGGAAACTAACCATGATATGAATAAAGTCAACTCCCGGTCAAACTTTCCAACCTTCCAAACCTTCAACTTTTTAACTTTCGCCAATTCACACCAAAATGACCTACAGACCTCCAAATCAACATCCGGACACGCTCCTAAGTCTAAAATTACCATACGGAGCTATTGGAACTATCAAAACTCCACTCCGGAGTCATCTATACAAAGGTCAAACTACGGTCAACTCTTTTAACTTAAAGCTCCAACCTAGGGACTATATGTCACATTCCACTCCGAAACTCGCCCGAAACCAAAACCAAACACCCCGTCATATCATATAACCATAATAAAACATAGAGGAGGTCATAATTAGGGGATCATAGCTAAAATACTCAAAACAACCGGCCGGGTTGTTACATCAGGGCCCTCTTCATGAGGGTTTCTCCGAACTTCTTCGGCAAGACTGACTCAATCTCGTGTGGAGCTAAGTCGTTTCCTTTCACCACCATTTTATAGGTGGTTTTGTGCTCCTGAGGATCTTAAGTCCCATCATACTTCGGTCTGTCTGGCATTTTGAACCATTTCGGAATCAACTCTGGTGCTACGCTCAGTTTGAACAGCAACTAGGTGTATTTCTTAGAGTGCAGTCCCTTCAGCACTGGTGGTGCGTCCGGAATTTGGTCCATTCGAGCGTTAATTTCCCTCATAAACCGCATGAGCTCGGTTTTGAAAGTATCATTATTGTTATTGTTACCATATCCACTACAGATCCCCCCGGGCCCATCGAAACTGACCTCACCCCTCGGAGTGTTGTTATCTACCCTTTGCGCTATTTGATTTGCGGGAGCGCCGGGAGGAACTGGACCTCTTCCATTCGTGATGTTGGAAGCACCCGACAACGCTTGCCTTAATTCTGTCATGGCATGGTCTTGCCGCGAGAGACGGCCCATGATAGCCTTTTGTTCGTTCTCTGAGAATCTTCATCGTTTTCGCAACGTGCTCATTTTCGACATCATTAGGAGTCACCTCACATTTGTGTCGCAGATATCGTCCACCATGAATCGGCATGGCAATGCCCTCCTTGTTGCGGGTGTCGCTGATCGAATCTTCGTGTTGAGGCAGATTTTCTTGTGTGTGCAATGTTATCATTGTTAGCTGCCATCTTTTATAATTTTTGCTAAGAAACAAAGAATCAAACTGATTAGTAATAGATGCAAGGATCAATTCTATTACGCAACTGTCTAAGCCTCACGGTGGGTGCCAAACTATTTACCCGTAAAATAGTACAATTGAATTTATAGTGTGGTTTATAGACAAGCAAATTGATTTGATCCTAAAATAATAAATAAATTAAATAAAATGCAAGACTTAGCATTGAAATCAAGATAAATCAGCAGACAACTTGGTTCCAGGAGTAGGGCTTTGGAACGTAGCAAAACGAATATTGATAGACAGAAAATAAAGTATTATTTAGCTTTGAATAATGTGTAGCATAAGTTTGTTAGAGATTTTGTGTCACTTATAATGGCTATTGAAGTCACTTTTTATAGCTATACTTAGGGAACAAGGTCCTAGGATCAAGCCTCTCTTAAATGACAATAATGGAGGCAATTGATGAATATGTAACGGCAAGCTATGAATGCCAAAATTCTATGTAACGGATTGTGTGTTTAATACTGAGGAATATTCTTCATTGAATGTCACCTGGTGGTAAATATTTGTTCTCCCTAGTTAATAATGTTCCCTTCGGGATCTGCCCGGTGCCAATCGAAGTTGTTGTCCTCGGTCTTGGTTTCAACTCGATTCGTCTTCCGTCTGTCTCCGATTCCATGTGTCATTCTATCATTCGAGTATTTAATGTGAATCGATTTTACCCTATGCAAAGATAACGAATTAAACTTATCACCACTTAACTGAGATTGACCATTATCTTATCCATGAATTTTTTTCAACAAATTTTGACTTTTCAGAATGATTCAAATGCTTATAAGAATTTGACTTTATGCTAAGATTTATTTGATTCCGCACAAACTGGTATTTGGTGGCTGTAAGCTTTTTGTTTGGTTGACATTTGATCCAAATATGTGACTAGTATGGAAGTATAAGAGTACATCAACAGACATGAAGAGATAAGTATTCTTGGATTCCAAAGAGAAATTATTCTTGATTGAATGAATAAGTGTCAAACATAACTGAAGGGGTAGCTTTATGGATAAGGCAATTATTTGGCTAAGGGGTCGAAATTTAAAACTTATTTAATAGTCGTAACTTCTAACTGGAAATCTTGAAAGCTTTTATAGTTTTGGCTATAAATAGAGAGCGAAGAAGCAACAGTACATATGCAAACACCATCAAAACTAAAGTTATTCACTATGACTGGGAAGAGGAGACCTTACATGAAGAGAAAAGTTTGTGTTTATTAGCCAAGGATGACTTGCCTATTTACACCATTTTGTCCAGAAGAATTTGGCGATGAGAGCCAATTTTTGAAAATGGTATTATAGGCAGTCGTCTTTGGCTATATTAACATACTTTTCTCTTTCATGCTAGTCCTCTACTTCCAATTTTAAACCAAATTATAGGCAGAGGACTGCTAGCTCCCTGCTTAGACCGTAAAGTTTTTAAGAGGCTCCATGTATATGTTTAAGCCAACCAATCAATCTATATATATATATATATATATATATATATATATATATATATATATATAGATATATAAAAGAAGAGCCTAGAAAAAGTGATTTGGCACTTCTCTTTGGTCAAGAATCCTATTTATTTTTTCTCCTTTTTTTTGCCTCTTGTTCTTTTATTCTTAAAAAACAACACCATAGAGGGAAGAGTAAAGGGAAGAACAGACCGTTCCAAATCTCAAATTCAGTTATCAACTTTGCATTAAATGACACAACTATTAAGAGTTATACAACCGTTGTTTTGGTAAAGATTTAAAGAACATTGCTTTGCGGAAAAGGTGAAGCTATTTAGTCTAACAAATGCTCTCTCTGAAATCTGAATAGCTTCACCTTTTCCGCATCATGCACGATTCCTCTTCATGCCCATACTTCATCCCTTTTTTTTTCTTCAAAATTACTACTTTATATATGTCGTGGATAACTATCAGTGTACAATGCTAAATTTTGAACAAGTTGTATATGTTTGTCATTGGGAGAAAAGAAACACTGCTCTATGCAAGTTGAGGCAGATAAAAGAATTGAAACACCCACGCTATCATCTTCTGAAGGATGGACCGTTTAGTCATTGTCAACCCAAAATTAAGGATTCTTCCTTCAGTTCGTAAATGAAGATTCATACGCCAGCAGAATCACAAATCAGGAAGAGTGGAAGGCTCATTTTTTTCTTTATTTCTCTTTCACTTTGACATATGGTGTTTTTATGTAATTTGCTTTCAAATGGGCGCAAGTCTTCATGAATAACCTCTTTTGTCTAACATTTTTGGCTTGATTGTTTGGATTTGATATGTACGTATTATGAGTATGGTCAACTTAAAAACATACCAAAGTCCTATAAATTACATATAATGATAGTGTTACTTTAAACTTTTTTGAAAGAAATTAAAATTTATATTTGAAATCTACCTCGCTAAGAAAAATATTGGTAAACATTATAAAATAGGTAAGACCATAAAACGACTAGTTGATGGAGTTAGCCGGTACACAATGATGATCGGAGCGATCCCTTTCATATTATATTTCACTTGATTCTTCAGTCCTTTTCTTTAAATCTCTTTTATTGTGTATTTCATTACCCTTTTTTTTTCTTTTTGACGAAAGTTATGTATAAAATTTATAGGGTGATGATAGGAATAATAAAATGGTAGGAAAACTTTTTGAAGAAAAAAAAAACTTTACATTGTTGTTTGACAGAATATTAGGAGGAATAAAAAGATCAATCTAACAAAGTTAAAAAGGATAACGGTTCTAAAACAGTAAGGGTGAGAGTAGAAGAAAAGAAGAGAATAAAAGAAAGAGTGAGTAAAGGAAAGAAATGAAAGTTAGGAGGGGAGGAAAAAGGCAATAATAAAGAAGAAAAATGAAAAAGAAGGAAAAAGAAATTAAAACTAAAATAGAAAAAAAAATTATCGCGGGGGTGGGGTTGAGGGAGTTGGAGTGGGTGGGTGGGTGGCCAGAAAAAAAATAATTGAAAATACAAAAAGGAAAAGTAAAAAAAAAAATTGCGGGAGGGTAGGGGTTGGGGGGGATTGGGGGAGACATTGGGGGGTGCTGTCGAAAAATATTACAGAAATTTAAAAATACAAAAAAGAAATTTAAAAAAATATTACTGGGGGTTAGCAGGGTGGGAGTTGACGGAAAAGGGAAAAAAAACTTTTTGGAAAGAGTGGGTGGGAGAGGTGGGGTAGAGGAGAGAAGGGGAAGAGGTTGGGCTTAGATGTGAGGGTACGTGAAGTTTTTGAAAACTAATTTGCTAATTTTTTCTAGTGAAGTTATTTTGCTTCAATTTCAGAAAAATGTGATATTTAAGAAATTTTAAATTATTTTGTGCAACCAAACATTGAAAAATAAGAAAAAAAAAATAGAAAAATATTTTTTGCAGTACCAAACACATCCGAAATCTATAACATTCAGACCCACAAAATCTCAAAAACTGCATAAAGCTAATTGTCAGTGTTGATAAAAGCACTCGCAACTTTTTAATGGGAAAAAGTAAATATATACAACAATTCAAAAGAAAATTTGCCTTAAAATATTTCTTATATTCAAAACATTAATATATAAAAACTAAAAACCTATCTAATCATATGTGCGGCAGAAAGACCAAGATTAATTAATTATGGTTGAAATGGAAGTCCCTTATATGATCAGTCACATTCTGAGTCTTCGCCTTTAACTTGGTCAGCATACTCTCCATCTTTGAAGCTATTGCATGTTGGAGACCAATTTGTAGCAAAGTGCACAACAGTAAAACAAAAGCAAGTTGAATATTAGGATTCAAAAATTCGAAATACCATGAAACGAATAAGGAAATGGCATCATAAGAATCGATCAAGAAAATCGAGAATAGAACGATAGAAAATGTGATCAAGAGGCAAATCAAGATGATGAAAACGGCAAGAAGAAGAATGCATGAGATGAAGAAACCATAAACAAGTGCAAGGAAAATTAGCTCAATATTTGGTACCATTTGTTAAGAGGAGGGTCAGACAGAAAAAAAGAGAATGAGAACGAATTAAATAATGCTATATGATGTCGTGGGAGTTTAATAATTATTTGCTTGTGGATTGAGAGAATGATTTGTAGAAAGGGGGAGAATGAAGTGAGTTTCACTCATTCTTGATAAAATTATCCTTGTTCCCTATACTGCTAATATAGAGTATAAAAGGAGAAAAGGTATCATATATTTTTTATTTTTTTTAAAATAATTATTTTCCATTTTAACTGTTTCTTCTGATTTTTCATCAAAGTTGCCTGTGAAGAGTAAATATATTGGAAAATTTTAAACAGAGAAGCAAATAAATTAATTTGTTAAGCAGAACGTATTGAAAGAAAAATAAAGAAAAATGGAGGGAATTATTGAAAAAAGATAAACGGGGAAAATGGGAGTCTGCACGAGTCCGTAAGAAAATTCTCTCTCCAAATCCAGGTAAAAAATACGGAAAAGGTCCAAATACCCCCAAACATTTACGATAAGGCCTACAAATAACCCTCGTTAGAAGTTTGGCTCATTACCCACTTTGCCGTTACACTCTTGACTCGGATACCCCCTTAATTTTAAACGGCTGCCACAGTAGATAAGTTATCCACTCATAATTTGACATGTGGAATTTTAATTTACACCCAAACATTTTAATTCACACCCAACCGGATTTAATTAGCCTACCCGTTACCCGACCAGTATAACTTAACCCCTTTCTTAAAAACACCCGAATTTTACTTCACTTATCAATTAGGGATAGCTCTTCTTCTCGATCTCAACAAGGAACTCATAGAGTTGCTGCTAATTTCGGTGCAATTCTGGACGACCAAGTTAGAGTTAGTGTCCCGGCCATCTTTCACCATTCAATTTCCAAAATATGAGCCAGGGATCTTCGAGTTCATCATATGGTTCGAGGAAATGCTGTTGTGGAGTTGTTGCTAGCCAATTCACTGCTTGGACTCCAAATAATGTCGGCAGACGATTTAACAAGTGTTCAATGCCTAAATTTTATAAGACTTGTTTGTGTATTTTTGCTTAGGTTTATGATCGACAATTCTCGATAATTTTATTCTAATTGCTGCGGAGGGACAGAAATGTAAGTTTTGGGAATGGGTAGATGATGAACTTCCTCTTAGAGTTACGGCACTGATCAGCAACTTAAAGAATAAAAATCAAGCTCTTAGACGGAAAAAAAATCTTCTGTTGATGAAGGTTGTCGAGATTGAAAGCTTCTTAGCAGGGGATGTTGCAAAAATTGAAGATTTCAAGGAATTTGATGATGTTAAAGGAGAAAGTGATGTTTCTAAGGAGAAAATGGATGAAGGTTTAGTGTTTGTGAAGGAAAGTTGTTTGAAAAAATGGAATGTGATTGGTATGGTATGGTGTTGCTTCGTTGGGTTCATGTGCGCTTGGATGATGAAATAGATATTCTGCTACCTTAAGATCAACCAAAGTTTAGATGTAATTGACATATTTAAGTGATTATGTAACCTATGATCAAATAAGGTTTATGTATAATTGACATGGTTAAGGTTTAATTGACATGATATGTTTGGATCATCTATGTTTGATCACTGTTTTTCCTCTATTTTCAAACTCATCCTTAGGTCCACTTTACTGAGTTTTTGAATTTCTAAGCTTAAAGTCCTTGCGTCTGCTTATGAACTTAATTTGTTGTTCTTAAGTAAGCCAATTTTATCTAAATCTACTCTATAAATACAGGAGAGACAAAAGTAAAGAAGTGCTCCACTTAATTAGTATGTAACAGTAAATAAAGAAACAAAGGCTTTATTGTTGTTGTGGCACATTCTGTCCTTGTATGTTGTTAACTCTAGCTAATCTGCTTGTTCTATTAAGAGGCCGAAAAGTAATATAACAGGACGAGACATGGATCATCTCTTCATTCACCAACCTGCCTGTTCTATTAAGAGGCCAAAGTTTGCAAAAAATCAACTTCCAAATCACTATATTAAAAGTACTAGCAGAAGACAATAGAGACAACTTTATTTCTTCGACATTCCTTTCTTAAAACTAGAAAAAAGGAATTGAAGTCAAACCGAAGTAAACAGATTTGCAGAAAACGGAACATGGCACATAGGCCTCCACAGCTTTGTACATAGCCAAAAAAGGTTTCATCAATACCATTTGAACAAGGCACATAATAATTTTACCACACTTAACCATCAGATACTTAACCAACCCCAAAAAAGGTTAACAACCAACCAACCATTACTGTTTGTTTACTAACTAAACATAACTGTTTTAATAACCAATCACAACAAAAAACATAGCAATTGACTTCAAAGAAAATCTTCATTATCAGGTGCAATTTTTCGTTTGCCCTTTGTTGCCATCATTTTGTTATTTCTCTTTCTTGCCTCAAGTTGGACTTGTCTTGATGAGATTGCAGCTTTTCCTTTCCATGTCAGCTTAGTTGGAGAATAAGAAAGATTGGTAGGTGTTGAAGCACCAGTGTGATCTCCAGTAAATTTATTTTTTCTTGCACCAGTTGTAGGCCCTCTTAGGTTGCCCCTCTCAATCCTTGATTGTGTTTCTGAAACAACCATTGGCCTAAGTGGAGGGTCTTCTTCATTGTCAACTTCCGGACCATATGGTTCAAACTCTTAGGTGGCAGCAAATGGTCCAAAATCAGTTTGTGACTCTTGGTCACTCTATTAAATAAGAATCTTGAGTTTGACTGCAGCTTGCACCCTTTCTTTTACTTGATTGAGAACTCTTTACAGCAGACTTAGTCTATTGAATTTTTTTTTTAAATGAAGTCAATACATAATGTAAGTAGTACTGTTATTCAATCAAATAAAGATTAAGAAATGTATTACCTTGTAACAACCCCTTTCATTGTGGGTTGGTTGATCAGACTCTTGAGTTTGACTACAACTTGCAACATTTCCAGAAGACTTAGGCTATTCAAAAAATGTAAGTTAAAGTCAATTAACAGTATCAATGCAACTACTACGGCTAAACAGTAACACTTTTTCCAGCATCAATTAACAATCAACTATTATTGAATAAGAAACGTATTACCTTGTAACAACCCCTTGCATTGTGGTTTGGCTCACCACAGTTACTACATGTCATATGTGTCCCCTTCCTTGATCGACTCCAATACCCTGTCCTTTTTCTTGCCTCATCTGGTTCCCTATTTCTTTTCACTTTGGGCCTGCCAACTTGCTTCACAATATCAGGAGGTAACATGGCATGTGAAGGTTCAACTTTCCAGAATTGCCGACCCCTAACAGGCTGAAGCTTTTCCTTATATGTTAGCAAGTATGTCTCTTTACTATACTACCAATGGATTTCACCTACAGGCTATACTCTCTTATGCATCATTGCTTTATTGCATGAGGGCAAGGAATGAATGATAAATCCCATAACTGTCACGACCCAAAACCTAACCTGTCGTGATGGCGCCTATCATGATACTAGGCAAGTTGACCTTTCCAAAAAACTTTCAAAATTTAACAGAAATAAATTAAGACATTTAAAATAACCGGAGTCTTCCATAGAAACGGGGGTAAAACCCAAATAAAACATAAGTGCAGAAAAATAGTCCGACATCGGGGTGTCACTGAGTCATGAGCATCTAACAACCAATCTAGAAATAGCGTCTACTACAGTCTGTGCCAAATGCCAATACAAGAGAGAGAAAATAATAAGAAAGGAGAAACAAGGACTGCGGACGCCGGCACCTACTTCGTAAGTCTTCGATAATCAGCCTGCGCACGGACTCAGCGACTGCCAGAACCGTACACACCCGGATCTGCACATGAAGTGCAAGGTGTAGCATGAGTACAACCAACTCAGCAAGTAACAGAATTAAATAAGGAACTGAGAAGCAGTGACGAGCTATAAAAATACAGTTCATATCAAAAGTTTTTAGTAAAGAGTGAACATACTTTCAAATCCAGTGGTATAAGTCAAATCAGTTCGAGCCTAAGTAAAACAAATATGAATCTTCCAGAAATTTCACAACAATATCGGATAGCAAATAAGTGCAATAATAAATAAAAGCATGTACAAACTATCAAGGCAGCAGTCACTCAACTAATCTCGTCAGCTCATACTCTCGGCTCTCATCCATCATTACACACTCTCAATAGGTACCTGCTCTCACTAGGGGTGTACAGACTCCGGAGGGGCTCCTTCAGCCCAAGCGCTATATTGCTCAGGCGTGCAGCCCGATCCAATATTACTGCTGCATGCAACCCGATCCAATATTATTGCGGCGTGCAACCCGATCTAATATATATATATATATGTTGCGGTGTACAATCCGATCCATATACCTCACAGCTCGCAGCTCGGCACTCGGGCCATATCTCAGTCACTAACCTCTCTAGCCTCTCGGGCTCACAGAATATCATAATAACCAGCCCAAACAGAAAATACAACAAGTATCCACAAGAAATGAGAGGAAACAGAGATATAACACACAAGTAAGATTATGATTGAGTACAAGACAGCAATTAGCAGTCAATTCAATATATATACGATCGTTGCGGGTCCCAACAGTGATATCATATAGCCTAAGCATGGTTTCTAACATGAAAGGCAGTCAATTGCTCAAAGACAAGGAAAACAAGTAATAACAATGGCTATTCAACTTTACAGTCTCACGGGACGGACCAAGTCACAATCCCTCACGGTGCACGCTCGCACGCCCATCACCTAGCATGTGTGTTACCTCCAAATATTCACATTATACAAATTCTCGGGGTTTCATACCCTCAAAACCAGATTTAAGAGTGTTACTTACCTCAAACCGAGCAAATCTCAACTCGGAAATGCCTTTGCCTCTCAAATCGGTCTCCAAACGTCCCGAATCTAGCCATCAGTAGAACAATACAATCAATAAAGACTAAAGGGATCAATTCCACAAGAAAAGTATTAAATTATAGCCAAAAATCTGAAATTGGTCTGAACCCATCCCCACGTCTCGAAATCAAACAAAAGTCATAAAACCCGAAAGCCCATTCACTCAGGAGTCTAACCATACTAAAATTACTCAAATCCGATAAAAAAAATCCCATTCAAAACCTCAAAATCCAAACTCAAGAGTTCTTCCTCTTTTTTTCTAATTTCCCACCCCAAATCATAAATTAGATGATAAAATTAAAGATGAAATCATGGGATTTAACCAAAACGAAGTAAGAATCACTTGCCCCAATCAACTCCACGAAAATCCCTTCAAGAGTCACCTAATTCCGTATTCTCTAGCTCAAAATATGCAAAAATGGGTTCAAACCCTCGTTTTTGAAATTAATACTGCCTGCCCAGATATCCTTCACCGCGATCGCGGAACATTCCTCGCGATCGCGAAGTACAACTATGCTGCCCTACATTTTTACCCTACGCGATCGCGGATCACTGCCTCTAATACCTACGCGAACGCATCCTTCGTCACGCGATTGCATAGAGCATTGGACACACCTCCCCTCCTTCTCAAATCCTTCTACGCGAACGCGACCTTAGCCACGCGTTCGCGAAATACATCTTCGCACACATACGCGATCGCGTTCCAAACTCTGTGATCACATAGAACAAATTCACCTCTTCCCCAACTAAGCTTACGCGATCGCGAATGAATCCCTGCGATCGCGTACAAGGAAACCAGAACCTGCTGCAACCAGAACTTCAGCTATCAAGCCAAGTCCAAAAATGATCCGTTAACCACCCGAAACTCACCCGAGGCCCCCGGGACCTCAACCAAACATACCAACACATCCCAAAACATCATACGAACTTAGTCAAACCTTCAAATTAGTCAAAACAATATCAAAACACCAATTACACCTGGATTCAAGCCTAAAGAACTTCTAAACTTTCAAATTCCACAAACGACGTCGAAACCTACCAAACCACGTCCGATTGACCTCAAATTTTGCACATAAGTCATATTCAACATTACGGACCTACTCCAACTTCGGGAATCAGAATCCGACCCCGATATCAAAAAGTCAACCCCCGGTCAAACTTTCCAAAAATTCGACTTTCGTCATTTCAAGCTTAAATTAGCTACAGACCTCAAACTCACAGTTCGGACATACTACTAAGTTCAAAATTACCCAACGGAGCTAACGGAACCGACAGAACTCTATTCTGGAGTCGTCTTCACACACTTCCGACTACGGTCAAAATCCTGAGACTTAAGCTTCCGTTTTAGGGACTGAGTGTCCCAAAATACTCCGAAACCAAAAATAAGACCTCCCGGCAGTCACATAAGCAGAAACAGATAGGGAAAAATAGTAAATAGGGAATCGGGGCTAATACACTCAAAATGACCGGCCGGGTCGTTACAATAACATGCATGTGCATCTTCTTTGTTGTAGATTGACAGTGTGTCTATCAATTCCTTCAGACACTTCACATCCCCAATATCCATTGAATATGACCTTACAGTCATGTGTTATGCCCCTCCAATCACTATACAGCTTCAAGCAAGCTGGACTATATTCTGCATTCCAACTTCTCACCTTAGCCTCATTGTCTCCTAACAACACCATCACTTTCACTCTTATGTCCTCCAACATTTTGATAATTGGTTTTCCTCTAGCTTCAAGAATTCATGCATTAAATGACTCAGTGAAGTTGTTATCAACCATCATATTCTTACATTGAGTATCCAGATAAGCCCTGCACCATGCCCTTGGGGATACTTTAAGATATCCTTTGCAGCATCTTCTGACAGATTCCCTAATTTTTTCAATTGGTCTTTAAACTCCTCATCATATGAACTCTATGCACGCCACCATAACAACCTTTTCATTTTACCACTCCTCTATTATTTGCACCAGTTAGCCTCAATATGTCTCACACAGTACCTGTGATTAGCCTCAGGAAGTACTGTGCTAACAGCATCCAACAAGCCCTGTGAAGTGAATCAAAAATAAAGAATGAAAGAAATATTAGACTATTAGTGCAAACCATGAGATACTTTAAAATACAGAATGAAAGAAAATTAGAACTATTTACCTTTTGCATATCTGATAGGAATGTGATTCCTGCACCAGTTTTAAGCTCCAAAGACAACTTCAATAGCTCCATGAACCAACTCCAATTCCTGCTTATTTCCTTGTCCACCACAGCCTATGCTAGTGGGTAGAAATGATTCATGGAATCTTGTCCTAGTGCCACCAACAACTGTCCCTTGGTTCTACCCTTTAAGAATGTACCATCTACTCAAATTAATGGTCTCAACCCATTTTTCGAGCCTTGCTTCAAAGCATTAAAGCATAAGTACATTCTCAAAAAATTTCTCTTACCTTCTGCTAGTGGATCTTTGGAGATATTTATGAATACATCACTTCCCAAATTAGACAACCTAATTTCTTGGCAATATGCCTCAAGTTTGTTGTAGTCATCTACAAAACTACCCTCCAGTTTCTGAAGAACCATATTCTTAGCCCTTTTTAGTTTGGATCTACTGACATTCAACTTCAAACCATGTTCAAGCTCACCTCTTATATCTTTAATCATGTATTTAGGGTTAATTTTCGACCATACTCTTAAAATATTGAGCTAGTGTGGCATAATCAGCTCTAAGATTCTTAAAGGCATCCTCACATCTGTGTATATCCTTCCAACTTTTAATCTTGAACCCACAAGTTCTCCCATCTTCAGAAATTAGACACCTAAAGGGGTAGCCTTCTTGACAACCATACCCAGTTCTATTTTTTTCACATTTAATCAACTTCAAAACCTTTTTGTTAGCTAAAGCATAGAAATTCACAGCCTCCTGCCTTCTTTCATATCCTTAAATGACATACCTAGCTTCAACTCCTTATAGTTTTCCAACCTATCATCTACAACCCTCCTCCTTTCATTGCTAATACCCTCCATTTTATCAGAATTATACTCCTCAACATCTGATGGTTCATATTCACCACCAGAACCAAGACTATGTTCATAGTCTGTACCAACCTCAACATCTACATGATATGTTTCTGTATGGTCTATGATATGTGGAGCAAAAACAGTCGACTCACTCTCATCAATAGCAAAGAAATTTAAGACCTTGAATTTGTTACATAATAAGCAAAGAAGAGCCCTGATACTCTCATCACCTTCTACCAAATAGTACTTACCCGAAGGTCCAACCACTAACAATTGTTTAACTTTGACAAACCTTAATCAAGAGGTAAACTCATCATATATATCCTTATAACTCAATAAGCGAGGATCAAATGATGTCTATAAGTGCACAAGTTCCTCACAATAAACTAGTCAGCTGAAAATACCCATTTACCCCCATAGTTGAACACAATATCAATCTCTGAAATCATCTTTCGAAAGCTAGGAAAAAAAATAGAAAGCAATAAAAACAGAGATGGGACCACATCAGAAAAGATACGTATAAAGACAAAGCATTAAATAAAAGAACCCTAAAAGACAAATTTGATTTCGGGACAACCAAAGACCCACCAAATTCCCAACAAAATCACGGGAATACACAAAATCCAGCAATAAACAAACATATATAATGCTTATAAACAGACAAACTTTAACTCCACCAAATGGCATATTAAAATGATTTTAATCCTAAAACCCTAACCCAACAGTAAAATGTAACAAAAAAGAAGCAAAGTAAATTACTTTGACTATAAAAGTCAAAAATATGTTATAAATTTCAGCAGAAACCTCCTTCGATTGGCATTCCTTCGCATATGCAGAAACTCTAGCGGAATTTAGGCGGACTAGACGAGAATAAACAATGTGGTTTATCGGTAAATGTTTTTAACAAATCGTACTATACGAGATAAAGGGGTTAAGTAATACGGGTCGGGTAACGGGCAGGCTAATTAATTCCGGTTGGGTATGAATTAAAATATTTGGGTGTAAATTAAAATGTCACATGTCAAATTATGAGTGGATAACTTATCCATTGTGGCAGCCGTTTAAAATTAAGAGGGTATCCGAGCCAAGAGTGTAACGGCAGGGCAGGTAATGGGCCAAACTTCTAATGAGGGTTATTTGTAGACCTTATCGTAAAGTTTGGAGGGGGGGAGAGGGGGGCATTTGGACCTTTTCCGTAAAAGATATTCAGAACCTTTGTTACTTTGTGTTACATGTACCTCAAAACTTAAAATCACACTCAAAGATTGTGACGAATAAAGATCAAAAGGTGGTATGAGCAATGGCGGATGCAGTTCTTCAACAACAGGTTAGTTGAAACTAATATTTTCGCCGAAGCAATAATATATACGTGGAATTCACTAAAATTTTAACCAAAATAATTTTTGAAAAGTATAATGAATTCAGTACTATCTATCTATATATTATTAAAAGGAGAGAAAAAATCCATCTCCTTAAGCCAAGTGGCAGCCTAGAAAAAAGTCATATGGCATAAGTAGTTAATAATTAGTTATTGTTATTATTTTTGAATTTAAATATTTATAAAATAATAAAATAAATTATTTTATAATAAAAAACGAAAATTAAAAAATATTGTCCATTTAAATTGGAGAGTAGTTTCAAGTTTGAGTTTTTATATTATTTTAAAATAATAAACTAAAATTACAAAAAATAAAAAAAACTGCCAATTCAAAAGTTTTTACCACTCCTCCATTATTTGCACCATTCAAATTTTTTGTTTTTTTTAAATAAAATATATATCTTCTATTATATTATAAAAAAAGTAGTAGACAAAAATATTATATAAATTGACATGCTAATAAAATATTCTATTATCAATGCAATAATATTACATAATGGATAATATAATAAAGAATAAAAATGTTATTCAATGATTATACAACTCTCTTTAATTTAATAGAGATTTTATTTATTAAAATTCATATAATATTATTGAGAACAATAAGATAAAATTTAAAATAAAAAAATATTTCAAGAGTAATAAATTATATATCTTCTATTATAATACAAAAGGAAAGTAGTAGACAAAAATATAACAAAGTAATATGCTAAAAACATTTCTATTAACAATATAAAAATACTAAATATTGAATAAGTATAATAAAGAAAAATATTGAACAAAAAAGTTATTCAATGACTATACAAGTCTCTTTAATTTAATAGAGATTTTATTCATTAAACTTCAGACAATATTATTGAGAACATTAAAATAAAATTTAAAATAAAAAAAATATTTAAAGAGTAATAAACTATATATATCTTCTATTATATTACAAAAATAAAATAGTAGACAAAAATATTAAATAAAGTAATATGCTAATAAAATTGTTTATTAACAATGCAATTATATTAAACATTGGATAATATAATAAATAATAATACATAACAAAAAAGTTATTCGATGACTATATAAGTCTCTTAAATTTAATAGAGATTTTATTAATTAAAATTCAAATAACCTATATATTATTAAAAGTAGAGGAAAGAGCCTTTTCCTTAAGTCAAGTGGCAGCCTAGAAAAAAGCCACATGGAATAAGTAGTTAATAATTAATTATTTATTATTATATTTGAATTATAATATTTATAAAATAAAAAAAAAATATTTTATAATAAAAAACAAAAATTAAAAAAAAAACTATCCATTCAAATTGGAGAGTACTTTCAAGTTGCAGTTTTTAATTTGTTTTAAAATAAAAAACTAAAATTAGAAAAAATAAAAAACTTTCAATTCAAAATTTCTTTGTTTTTCTAATAATTTTTGTTTTTCTTTTTAAACATACAAATTTTATTTATTCAGAAAATATTATTGAGAATAATAGTGGCATAAGTAGAAAAAAAAAAGCCCTCTCCTTAAGCTAAGTGGCGGCCTAGAAAAAATCCACATGGCATAATCTTCTATATATTATTAAAAGTAGAGGAAAAAACCTTCTCCTTAAGCCAAGTGCGGCCTAGAGAAAAGCCACATGGCATAAGTAGTTAATAATTATTTATTGATTATTATTTTTTAATTTAAATATTTATAAATTAATAAAATAAAATATTTTATAATAAAAAACGAAAATTAAAAAAAATCTATCCATTCAAATTGGAGAATACTTTCAAGTTGGAGTTTTTAAATTATTTTAAAATAAAAAAACTAAAATTAGAAAAAATAAAATACTGCCAACTCAAAATTTCTTTGTTTTTCTAATAATTTTTATTTTTCTTTTTAAAAATAAGAATTTTATTTATTTGGAAAATATTTTTGAGAATAATAGTGGCATAAGTAGAGGAAAAAGCCCTCTCCTTAAGCTAAGTGGTAGCCTAGAAAATTTTACATGGCATTATCTTCTATATATTATTAAAAGTAAAGGAAAAAGCCTTCTCTTTAAGCCAAGTGGCGGCCTAGAAAAAAGCTACATGGCATACGTAGTTAATAATTAGTTATTTAGTTAATAATTAATTATTGATTATTATTTTTTAATTTAAATATTTATAAAATAATAAAATAAAATATTCTATAATAAAAACAAAAATTAAAAAAACATATCCATTCAAATTGGAGAGTACTTTCAAGTTGGAGTTTTTAAATTATTTTAAAATAAAAAATTAAAATTAGAAAAAATGAAAAACTGCCAATTCAAAATTTCTTTGTTTTAAACACATGAATAAGGAAATGCTTGACTAGACAAAAAGATTGGCCAACTCAGGGAGCAACTGCATAATACTCAAGGAGAGCTTGATGAAGATCCATTTAACATTCAAGTAATAACCAAGGAAAAGGAGTTGCTACTGCAGTTTGAAAAATGGGAAGGGGTAAATGAACAGGTTCTGAGACAAAGATCCAGAGTAATGTAGATAAAGGCAGGTGACTAGAACTCTAAATTTTTCATGCTCATTTGAAGGCCAGACAATTGAGGAACAGAATTGCATCCATATCTAATGACCAAGGAATTAGAGTGACTGATCCTATATTGATAGAACAAGAGTTTAGAGGGTTTTTTCAAATACTCTTGGGCACTTCAGCTATTGAACTCCCTTGTATTGATATTGAGATAGCTAGAAATAGTCATTGTCTTACCAAGAAACAACAACAACTTCTAAATGCACAAGTAACAGAGGAGGATATTGATCAAGCTCTTAAAGACTTGCCAAATGACAAAGCTCCAGGGATAGATAGATTTCCAGCTGAATTTAAAACATACTGGAAGGTTATTGGAGGAGAGGTTAAACGAGCTATTCAAGAGTTTTTCACCAATGGAAAACTCCTGAAAAATGTCAACTGTACCATAGTAACATTGGTACCTAAAGTTGCAAGCCCAACATCTGTCAAGGAATACAGACTTATAGCATGCTGCTCCACTTTGTACAAACTCATCTCAAAGATCATTACAGTAAAATTAAAGATGGTGGTGGATTCTATTGTGGGACCTACTCAATCATCGTTCATTGAAGGAAGGAACATATTGGATAATGTCATTATTGCACATGAACTGATCAAAGGATATACTCAGAAAGGGGTCTCACCAAGATGTTGCATAAATGTAGACATAAGGAAAGCTTATGACTCAGTCGAGTGGCCTTTTTAAGGATGATACTGCTTGAATTTGGAATTCCTGTGAAGTTTGTTCAGTAGATAATGGAGTGTGTGGCCACTGTCAGTTACTCCTTGTTATTGAATGGGGGACTAACAGCTAAATTCCAAGCAAAGAAAGGGCTAAGACAAGGAGACCCAATGTATCCTTACCTGTTTGTATTGGTGATAAAGTATCTAAATAGATCGTTGAAGAAGTTGAAGCACAATCCAGACTTTAACTACCATCCAAGATGCTCCAGAAATAACATAACTCATATATGCTTTGCTGATGATTTGATTTTATGTTGTAGAGCAGACAAGATTTCTATAAGCTTGTTACTGAAAAGATTCACTCACTTCTCTAAGGTCTCAGGTCTCAAGGCCAACATGGAGAAGAGTGCATTGTATATTGTTGGGGGTTCCTAGGGAGTTCAAAGAAATGATTCTAGAAGAAATGCAATTCACACTAGGAGAGCTACCATTCAAGTATCTAGGAGTGTCATTGTCTTCCAAGAAACTGTCTATACAACAATGGATGCCATTGGTTGAGAAGATCACTGCCAGAATTAATTGTTGGACAGCCAAATTTCTGTCATACAGTGGAAGACTTTAGCTACTCAAGAGTATGGTATTTGAAATGCAAACATACTGGGCACATGTATTCCTATTACCAAAGAAGATCCACAAATTAATTGTCACAGCTTGTAGAACTTTTCTATAGATAAGAAGGAGTGAACTATCTAGAAGGGCCTTGATAGCTTGGGATACAATTTGTATGCCAATGTCAGCAGGTGGGATTAATGTGTTGGATATTTACTCCTGGAATAAGGCTGCTCTATGCAAGCTGCTGTGGGCTATCACTACAAAGAATGATACCCTATGGATCCATAGCTTTTATATAAAAAAACAGAAGTATTGGGACTATGAGTACTCCTAAACATGCTTGTTGGCTTGTTAGGAAGATATTTGATGCTAGGGACTGGTTCAGTCAAAAGAGCCCCATTGATGATTTGAACAGCTACTACAAGCAAGAAAAATTCAGCATTAAAAAGCTCTACATTGCAACAAGACCTCAATACTAGAAGAGTCCATGGCAAAGATTAATCATAGCATCCAAAGCACTGCCAAAACATCAGTTCATTCTTTGGCCGACATTACATAGAAGATTAACCACAGTTAATCGACTACAAAAATGAGGAATATCAGTAATAAGTGACTGTGTACTGTGTGAAAAAAATATTGAGGAGACAAGGGAACACCTAATGTTTGAATGTGATAATTCCAGAATCATATGGGCTACATTACTGCAGTGGATAAGAGAAAGACATCGGATAAGAAGTTGGGATGAGGAGATAAAATGGATAACAAAAAGGGCTACCAGCAAAGTCAGGGGTGATATGTTAGTATTTTTATTTGCAGCAGTGGTCTACCACACATGAGCTGAGAGAAACCACAGAAGATTTCAAGGAAAAAAGATAACCTGCAACAAGAGGATCAAAGAAATTGTATTGGATTTGCACATTCGAGGGCAGATAGAAGTCAAATGGCAAAAAGAGTTAGAAAGGCTTCACTGTTTCCCTATCAGTTTAAGTTGAAAGGTAGACAACAAAAGCTAGGTACTCTAAGTAGCAGACAAATATTTGGTCAATTCTGCTTTTTTATCAGTTTTATATAGATATTGGATAGGGTCTAGCTCTAGAGTCTAATTGAGCTAGCGGATGTAAATATTATCCTTGGTTAAATAAAATTTGATAGTTTAACAAAAAAATTCTTTGTTTTTCTAATAATTTTTGGTTTTCTTTTTAAAAATAAGAATTTTATTTATTAAGAAAATATTATTGAGAATAATAGTGGCATAAATAGAGGAAAAAGCCATCTCCTTAAGCTAAATGGCGGCCTAGAAAAAACCCACATGGCATAATCTTTTATATGTTATTAAAAGTAGAGGGAAAAAGCCTTCTCCTTAAGCCAAGTGGCGGCCTAGAAAAAACCCACATGGCATAAGTAGTTAATAATTAGTTATTTAATTATTAATTAGTTATTGATTATTATTTTTGAATTTAAATATTTATAAAATAATAAAATAAAATATTTTATAATAAAAAACAAAGAAAAAAAACCTATCCATTCAAATTAGAGAGTAATTTCAAGTTGGATTTTTTAAATTATTTTAAAATACAAAACTAAAATTAGCAAAAAATAAAATACCACCAACTCAAAATTTCGTTGCTTTTCTAATAATTTTTGTCTTTCTTTTTAAAAATAAGAATTTTCTATATTCGGAAATTTTTATTGAGAATAATGGTGGCATAAGTAGAGGGAAAAGCCCTCTCCTTAAGCTAAGTGGCAACCTAGAAAATTCAACATGGCATAATCTTCTATATATATATACATATATATATATATATATATATATATATATATATATATATATATAAGCCTCTTTTTAAGCCAAGTGGCGGCCTAGAAAAAAGCCACATAGTATAAGTAATTAATAATTAGTTATTGATTATTGTTTTTGAATTTATATATTTATAAAATAATAAAATAAAATATTTTATAATAAAAAACAAAAAATAAAAAAAAACATATCCATTCAAATTGGAGAGTACTTTCAATTTGGAGTTTTTAAATTATTTTAAAATATAAAACTAAAATTAGAAAAAATAAAAAACCGCCAATTCAAAATTTCTTTGTTTTTCTAATAATATTTGGTTTTCTTTTTAAAAATAAGAATTTTACTTATTCAGAAAAATTTATTGAGAATAATAGTGGCATAAGTAGAGAAACAAACCCTCTCCTTAAGCTAAGTGACAGCCTAAAAAATTCCACATGGTATAATCTTCTATATATATATATATATATTATTAAAAGTAGAGGAAAAAGCCTTCTCTTTTAAGCCAAGTGGCGGCCTAGAAAAAAGTTACATGGTATAAGTAGTTAATAATTAGTGATTTAGTTAATAATTAGTTATTGATTATTATTTTTTAATATAAATATTTATAAAATAATAAAATAAAAAATTTTATAATAAAAAATAAAAATTAAAAAAACAACAAATCCATTCAAATTAGAGAGTACTTTCAAGTTGGAGTTTTTAAATTATTTTAAAATAAAAAAATTAAAAATAGAAAAAATGAAAAACTGCCAATTCTAAATTTCTTTGTTTTTCTAATAATTTTTGGTTTTCTTTTTAAAAATAAGAATTTTACTTATTCAGAAAAATTTATTGAGAATAATAGTGGCATAAGTAGAGGAAAAAGCCCTCTGCTTAAGCTAAGTAGCAGCCTAAAAAATTCCACATAGTATAATCTTTTATATATATATATATATATATATATATATATATATATATATATATATATATATATATATATATATATATATATATATATATATATATTATTAAAAGTAGAGGAAAAAGCATTCTCTTCAAGCCAAGTGGCGGCCTAGAAAAAAGCACATGGTATAAGTAGTTAATAATTAGTTATTTAGTTAATAATTAGTTATTGATTATTATTTTTTAATTTAAATATTTATAAAATAATAAAATAAAATATTTTATAATAAAAAACAAAAATTAAAAAAAATATATATCCATTCAAATTGGAGAGTACTTTCAAGTTGGAGTTTTTAAATTATTTTAAAATAAAAAAACTAAAATTAGAAAAAATGAAAAGCTACCAATTCTAAATTTCTTTGTTTTTCTAATAATTTTTGGTTTTCTTTTTAAAAATAAGAATTTTACATATTCAGAAAAATTTATTGAGAATAATAGTGGCATAAGTAGAGAAAAAAGCCCTCTGCTTAAGCTAAGTAGCAGCCTAAAAAATTCCACATAGTATAATCTTCTATATATATATATATATATTATTAGAAGTAGAGGAAAAAGCCTTTTCTTCAAGCCAAGTGGCGGCCTAGAAAAAAGAACATGGTATAAGTAGTTAATAATTAGTTATTTAGTTAATAATTAGTTATTGATTATTATTTTTTAATTTAAATATTTATAAAATAATAAAATAAAATATTTTATAATAAAAAATAAAACTTTAAAAAAAACCATATCCATTCAAATTAGAGAGTACTTTCAAGTTGGAGTTTTTAAATTATTTTAAAATAAAAACTAAAATTAGAAAAAATTAAAAAACTGCCAATTCAAAATTTCTTTATTTTTCTAATAATTTTTGGTTTTCTTTTTAAAAATAAGAATTTTATTTATTCAAAAAAATATTATTGAGAATAAGAGTGGCATAAGCAGAGGAAAAAACCATCTCCTTAAGCTAAATGGCGGGCTTGAAAAAACTCACATGGCATAATCTTCAATATATTATTAAAAGTAGAGGAAAAAGCCTTCTTCTTAAGCCAAGTGGCAGCCTAGAAAAAAGCCACATTGTATAAGTAGTTAATAATTAGTTATTTAGTTAATAATTAGTTTTTGATTATTGTTTTTGAATTTAAATATTTATAATATAATATAATAAAATATTTATAATAAAATACGAAAACTTTAAAAAAAAAACGTATCTATACAATTGGAGAGTACTTTCAAGTTGGAGTTTTTAAATTATTTTAAAATAAAAAACTAATAATAGAAAAAATAAAAAATTGCCAATTAAAAATTTCTTTGTTTTTCTAATAATTTTTGTTTTCTTTTTTAAAATAAGAATTTTATTTATTCAAAAAATATTATTGAGAATAATAGTGGCATAAGTAGAGGAAATTCCTCTCCTTAAGCAAAGTGGCGGCCTAGAAAACATCCACATGGTATAAGTAGTTAATACTTAGTTATTTAGTTAATAATTAGTTATTAATTATTGTTTATGAATTTAATATCTATAAAATAATAAAATAAAATATTTTATAATAAAAAACGAAAATTAAAAAATATTACCCATTCAAATTGGAGATTAGTTTCAAGTGGCAGTTTTTAAATTATTTTAAAATTTAAAACTAAAATTACAAAAAATAAAAAACTGTCAATTCAAAATTTCTTTGTTTGTTTTAAATAAATTTTGTTTTTATTTTTAAAAATAAATTTTTTATTTATTCAGAAAATAGTATTGAGAATAATAGAATAAATTATAAAATATTAAAATATATATCTTCTATTATATTATAAAAAAAGTAGCATACGAAAATTTAAATAAAGTAATATGCTAATAATGGTTTCTATTAACAATGCAATAATACTAAGTATCAGACTCTATAATAAAGCAAAATATAGAACAAAAATATTATTCAATGACTATACAACTCTCTTTAATTTATTAGAGATTTTATTCATTAAAATTTAGACAATATTATTGAGAACATTAGAATAAAATTTAAAATAACAAAAATATATTTCAAAACTAATAAAATATATATCTTCTATAATATTACAGAACAAAAGTAGTAGACAAAAGTATTAAACAAAGTAATATGCAAATAAAAATTTCTATTAGCAATGTAATTATATTAAATATTGAATAATATAATAAAGAAAAATACATAACAAAAAAGTTATTTGATCACTATATAAGTCCCTTTAATTTAATAGAGATTTTATTTATTAAAATTCAAATAATATTATTGACAACAATAGAATAAAATTTAAAATAAAAAATATTTCAAGATTAATAAAATATATATCTTCTCATATATTATATAAAAAAAATGAGCAAACAAAAATATTAAACAAAGTAATATGCTAATAAAAATTTCTATTAACAATGTAAAACTACTAAACATTGGATAATAAAATAAAGAAAAATATAGAATAAAAAAGTTATTTAATGACCATATAAGTCTCTTTAATTTAATAGATATTTTATTATTGGGTATATCATATTGATACATAAGATGACAATTGAAATTTATTAAAGCAATACGATCTAATATGTTTAAACAAGCCCGATCATAATTTAATTTAATTAATATTTTTTAATATTGACCGCAAGTGAATCTTAAAGGTTGTTTTGGATAGGCTACGGATCGATTTTGGACTTAGAAGTTTGCTGATTTTCACTGTTGCTGATGTCTGATGTGTTGTTCTTCGCGAACGCAAAGGGTAATTTGGGGCTGGGGAGATTTTCTTCTATGCGAACACGGAGAAGCGGTCGCGAACGCGAAGCATCAGAGGGATTAACCTTCGCGAACGCGATGGGTAAAGGATTCTGGAGGAGGCAAGGCTTTGTTCTACGCGAATGCGAGCCTAGGCTCGCGATTGCGAAGGCCATTTGGTCCGCTGCTCTTCGCGATCGCATTAGGCCCTTTGCGAACGCGAAGAAGGCGAGACACCCGGTAACTTAAATATCCCAAAGTCGGGATTAAACCCATTCTTCACCATTTCCAAGTTTGAGCTCGGCCTAGAGGCAATTTTCAAGAGAAATTTCATCCCAACTTCATAGGTTAGTAGATTTTAACTGGTTTATTTTCATTTTCATAAACACCCATTGATTTTCAACCTTTATTCTATGCTTTTTTTATGGTAGAAATTAGGAATTTAGGTAGAAATTGAAGATTTTGAGAAAATAAGATTTAGACCTCAAATTGGTCCGAATCTAAGGTTTTGACCAAGCGGGCCCGGGGTTGATTTTTGTTGACTTTTTCCAAAATCATTAAAGATTGAATCTTTATGACTCGTGGGTAGTTTCTAAAGCTTATTTTGAATTGCTTGAACTATATTTGGTTAGATTTGATTGGTTTGGAGGAGAAGTTTATAGGAAAGGCACCGAGTGAACGTTGATTTGATTGCGGAGTGAGGTAAGTGTCAGATCTAACCTTGATGTCACGACCCAATTTCACCTATAGGTCGTGATGGCGCCCAACACTACAGCTAGGCAAGCCAACTAATAAGTCAAACGTACATTGTTTAAACTTTTATTCCAAGAAAATAATAAAATACCAACTTCTACTAATGTGTGTGTGCCAAGACCCGGTGCCACAAGTGAATGAGCATCTAGTAGATTATACAAAACTCTAAATACTGTCTGAAATAAAATAGACAGAATATAAATATAAGAAGAGACACTGATAGCTACAGAACGGCTAAGAAAGGCAGCTCACCACTATGCCTCGGGATGACGTGGGTATGTGATGATAGGTCCTCCACTAGTACCTGTCTCAGATCCTGCACAAAAAGTGTAGCAAGTGTAGTATGAGTACGTAAACAACATGTACCCAGTAAGTATAAAGCTTAATCTCGAAGTGGTAGAGACGAGATGGCCGACTTTGACGCTCACTATGGGTCAATAATAATAACTGAAATAAAACTAGGATATTTAAATCAACATGATTTACAGAATTTACAATGATTTATTTAATCAGCAGAAATAATCAAATTCCTTCAAATGTAACAATTCTCAATATATTAATTAAATTTCTTCAATTCAAATAATTTCTAATTTATCAATTAAACCTCATTTACAGGAGTAACAATTAATTCCTTAACAAGCAAGAATAATAATTCATTAAATTCCAAGGATTTTTTAATTTATTAATTAGCTTCACAAGCTAAAATAAATTATTAAAGTATCGTGTAATTATTATTATTAAGCACGATTTCTGCCGAGGACGTACGACCCGATCCAGAGTGTCGTGTACATTGCCGAGGGACGTGCGGGGCGATCCATAGATGCATCTATCTTGCTGAGGCGTTCGGCCCGCTCCACAAGAAAGGAGAACATTTTCTTATGTGCCTCCGGAAGGAGAGTATATTTATTATAAGATAAATTTGGGAGGAGAACAATTTCTTTTAACAATTAATTGATTTAAACAAATATTAAGCATATGAAAATTTCATATTTTTCTACTTTTCATAACAATTCACAATATATACATCAATTATTTTTATTAATAAAGAATACAATTCACACAAGTAATTCATGCTTTGAGTCTTAAACTACCCGGACTTTAGCATTAATAGTAGCTACGCACGGACTCTCATCACCTCGTGCGTACGTAGCCCTCGCAATTAGCAACAATTTAATCCCTATGAGGTAATTTCCCCCTCACAAGATTAGACAAGAGACTTACCTCGTCTCGCTCGAATCTAGCCAAAATAATTCGATACAATCACTAAATATTATAGGAATCAATTCTATAAGAAAATACTACATTTTTAAGAAAAGATCCCGAAATTAATTAAAACTTCGCCCGCAGGGCCCACATCTCGGAATCCGGCAAAAGTTATGAAATCCGATAACCCATTCAATTACGAGTCCAACCATACCAGTTTCACTCAAATCCGACTCCGAATTGATACCGAAATCTCAAAAATTCGTTTCTATGAGATTTCTAAACATTTCCCAAATTTAAATCTCAAAACACTAATTTATGATGAAAACAATGATATACTTGTATATGTAGACCAAATACGAGTTAGAATCACTTACCCCAATGTTTTTCCCTTGAAAATCTGACAAAAGTCGCTTATGCTCAAGCTCAAGTTCGTCAAAAATGGCAAATGGGACGAATGCCCCCTTTTTATAAAACTGCCCAGCAGCCTTCAGAACTAGTCCTCGAACTGGGCCTCGATCGTGGCTTCGATCACAGGCTCGAGCCTGGACCTCGGTCATGGCCTCGATCAGGGCATCGAGGTTAGGCCTTCGATCAGGACATCGAGCATGGGCCTTCGATCAGGGCATCAAGCATGGGTCTCGATCCTAGCCCTCGAGCCTTACCTTCGATCATGTCCTAGAGCTGGACCTTCGATAGTGGCTTCGATCTCAAGCTTGAGCCTGAGCCTGAGCCTGAGCCTGAGCCTCGTCAACCCTGGGCTCGATACCTGGGCTCGATATCAACCCAGAATATCCAGCATAAGAGAAAATTGCAGCAGCTTTTTAAGTCCAACTTTTGTTCCGTTAACCATCCGAAACTCACCCGAGGCCTTCGGGACCTCAACCAAATATACCAACAAGTCCTAAAATATCATACGAACTTAGTCGAACCTCTAAATCACATCAAACAACGCTAAAACCATGAATCATACCCCAATTCAAGCTTAATAGAACTAAGAGTTTTCAACTTCTACATTCGATGTCGGAACCTATCAAATCAACTCCGATTGACCTCAAATTTTACACACAAGTCATATATTATATAACGGAGCTATGAAAATTTTCGTAACTGGATTCCGACTCTGGTATCAAAAAGTCAACTTATCGGTCAAACTTCCAAACTTAAATTCTTGTTTTTAGCCATTTCAAGCCTAATTTAACTACGGACTTCCAAATAAAATTCCGAACACGCTCCTACATCTAAAATAACCATACGAAGCTGTTGGAATCATCAAAATTCTATTCCGGGGTCGTTTTCTCAAAATGTTGATCGAAGTCAAACTTAGCACTTTAAGGCCAACTTAAGGAACCAAGTGTTCCGGTTTCACCCAAAATACTTCCAAATCCCGAACCAACCATCCCCACAAGTCATAAATCATTACAAGCACCTACGAGAAGTTTTATTTTAGGAAACGGGGTTCTAAAAGTTAAAATGACCGGTTGGGTCATTACACTTGACTTGAGGGAATTAGGAATTTTTTCACTATGTGTTGTGTGGATTATGTGAGAAAATGGCCTATATGCGAGGTAACAAGTGTATAGACGCCGTCAAGGTATTTGTTTCCATGTTTCTCGATTTTCCATGAATTGTCTTATTGGATGCTTTACTTGACTTCTATACCGTAATTATTACTCGTAATTTATTTATTCTTATATTATATTTTTCGTCCCTTCCATGACTCCGTGCTTAATTGCTACTTGTCTTTAATTATTTTACTTGCACACCTTGATTATCACATGCTTTACTTGTTCTATTATCTTTGTAATATTTGTTGCATTCTAAGATGTAGTTTCATTTGCGTGAGTTGTTGAGTTTGCTAGACACCGATAAACTTGTAAAGTAGAAACTTCGAATTTTAAAGACTCTTTTATTGTTATGTGGTTCTTTATTGCCTTGTACTTTTACTCTTTGTTGTAGAAATTCTTGTAAATTGAGTTATTAGATTGTTTATGTTAATTAAATTATTTGGGGATCGGGTTGCACGCCGCAACGAAAATTGAAAGATATCGAATTGAAATGGTGGAATAAGGGCGGATACTTGATGTTGATAAATGATGACATGGTGGGATTGTGTTGCGCGCCGCAATAGATTGTATACGTTGTACTTGATGTTGATAAAGGATGATATGGTGGGATCAGGTTGCGTGCCGCAATGGATTGTGTGTTGTACTTGTTGTTATTGTTGTGTTGGTTTTCGTGTTTTTATATGAGATTAAGAGACTTGTTATTCTGAGCTTTCTGATAGTGAGGTTCGAGTTCATTTTTCACAAGTTAATTGCTTTATTTCCATTTCATGCTTTTTCTTTCCTGTTATTATTATTATTATTTTTATTTATTTATTATTATTATTATTATTATTATTATTATTATTATTATTATTATTATTATTATTATTATTATTATTATTATTATTATTATTATTACTGCATACAAGTTATTGTAAGTAGTCCGCTTTAGCCTCGTCACCACTTCGTCGAGGTTAGGCTCGGCACTTCGGGCGATTCAGGCGGTTCAGAAGATTGAGGCGGTTCAGAACTGGCCTAGACCTACTTCAGCTACAGAGATTCAGAGTTTTCTGATGGCAGGTCATTATCGTCGGTTCGTGGAGGGATTTTCATCTATAGCAGCCCCATTGACTAGATTGACCCAGAAGGGTGCTCTATTTAGGTTGTACGATGAGTGTAAGTTGAGCTTTTGAAAGCTCAAGACTACCTTGACTACAACCCAGTGTTGGTGTTGCCCACATGTTCAGGATCATACATGGTGTATTGTGATACATCGCGTATTGGGCTCGGTACAGTATTGATGCAGGATGGCAGGGTGATTGCATACGTGTCATGGTAGTTGAAGGTTCATGAGAAGAATTTCCATGTTCATGACTTAGAGTTGGCAGCCATTATTCATGCACTGAAGATTTGGAGGCATTACCTCTATGGCATGTCGTGTGAGGTATTCACGAATCATCGAAGTCTACAGAGCTTATGCTTCTTGTGGATGTGATGTACGAGGAAAAAAATTTATCTGGTTGCTTCTTTGGGAGTGTTCATGTGCTAATAGAGTGTTGGAGTTTGATTATACTCGGGACCAGGTCAGAGTGGGTGACTCCCAATAGTGGTTCTAATGGATTCAAGGATGTAAGCGCGATGTCTAAGGATTTTGGGTCCGATGTGTGGCTAAAGATCGAGTTGTTGCAGTGCGCATTGAGATAGTCTCGTTATTTGGGTCACTCGGGATGAGTGTTGACCGGGTTTCGTTATGTGTTTGAATGGAACTATTATTATTTCTAAGGCAGGTCAAGAGTAAATTGAAAGCAGTTGGATCGGTTAATAATGGTTGAATTAGCACGATTACGGCAATGATCAGTTCCTTCGGTGTGTGAAGTTATACATGTGGTTTGTGGTTGTACGTGCGAGCTTGACAGCCACCATAACTTGATTGATTTGGGAGGTATTTGACTCAAATGGCCTTGTCATGTTAATGGATTTCGAAAGATTCATAGCGGTTTAGATCACGACCCGAGGTTTGTATTTTCTGCGACATGGGAATTTGAAAGTTGAGGATCAAGGTTGTGGTTCGGTGTTGACAAGAATGTCACGATCTCGGATGTACCGGGAGAATTTAGATGTTCAGAGTAAGATGACATTATCCTAGTGTCTCCTGGGAATGGTGTTCTGTGGAAGGAGCATTGCGTATTGATTTGCGGGTTCTTGAATTGCTTTATAGATTTGTACGGTTGGTGGTATGGAGGTGCAGACTTTGCTAACTGGTGAGGAAGGTTGTGGGAGCGTACCCCACGGGGAGATTTGTATAAGTGTGACATGTTAGTCATTTGAGTGTTAAAGATTGAAACCAAGTATGGAGATTCTGGTACTGTCTCTAATGTGAGAGCTTATGCCTGGAAGGCGCTCTAGTCCTTTAGTTGTGAATTGTGGGAGTTTGTTCAGGATTGAGACGGCTTGATTATTCGCACATGTGTTGTGATCCCGTGTAGCTTGTGGTATTATATGAGCAGGATGGCTCTCGAGATGCAGGTGATTTATTGCACCTTAGTCGTGCTTGGGTTTTGTAGTGTATGACGCTATCTGTCTCCCCAGGGTGGTATTTTCGTACTTGGCGTGCTCGTGGTCAATATTCAGTATTTCATAGGTATAAGCATTATGGCTTGATGGGTATTTCCTTATTTATTGTTATGTGTGGATCGGGTGGCATGCTGCCACAGGTACGTTGTTTGGATCGGGTTGCTCGCCGCAACGATATCATGTGTGGATCGAGTTGCACGCCATAATAGTGAGATGTTGAGTATGTTTCTCTATATCTATTCTTGTGTATTTGGTTTCTCATCCTCTGAGAAGGGTTCGTAGCATCTGTTCGGTCATTTTCTTCGTTACGCGGTCTAGGTAGTTCTTTTCTAGAGTTCGTTCCTCTTTATGTGTCATATTCAAGTTGTGGCTTGACAGCACATTGATGGCATCATATGAGTTCTTGGTCAGTGTCGAGGTGGCTTATTGCCTGAGCATCTTATACTGGGTGAAACGAGGTTTAAGTAAGATGTAGAACAAGTACTAAACAAGTCAACTAAGGAATTTAAGGATATTCTAACACAAATAAGGATAATTTGATTATGGGAGTTTAGAACATAATAGGGCATTTCAATTAAAGCATGGAAATACTCTAAGTAGCCTAAATCAGGCAATTACTACGTACAACCCGTGTACCTACTCGTCACCTTACGTACACGGTACCAATCCTAAGGGGTAGATCCCCCACACTAAGTTAGGCAAGACACTTACCTCAAATAGGTAATTCAAAACTCGGAAATAGCTTTTCCCTTACAATCCACCTCATCACAGCTCAAATCAAACCAAACTCGACTGAATAATATCAAACAATGCTAGGGAATTCAATTGTAATAGATAAAGTTAAGATTTTTATACTTTCCCCAAAAGTCAACAAAAGTCAACTAGGGGCTCGCCCCATCAAAACCCGGGTCCAATGGTAGATTTCGTCTACCCATGACCCCACGAGTTCATATATGTGATTAGTTTCAAAATCCAAGTCCAAATCGGCTCTCAAAACTCAATTTCTTATTTTTCAAAAGGTTGACAAATTTTCATAAATTTCTACTTTGATTCACATGATTTTGATGTTATAATCTAAGATATGTGGATGGAATATGACTAGAACTAGATTAGAATCACTTACCCAAGGTTTGTAGGTTAAAATCCCCTCTACAAATCGCCTCCTACCGAGTTTAGGGTTCAAAAAATGGGAGAATGACTTCAACAACCACGTCTCCCAACTATTTGATCAGTTGTAGATGTCGCAATTGCGACATGGGTTCGCAATTGCGAACCCTCGCCAAACAAAGCCTCGCAATTGCGGGACTAAAGGCTTGAAGGACTCTTCGCAAATGCGAAGATTGGATCGCATTTGCGACCACTGTTGCCCTCGCAATTTCGATCCTAGCCCATCCCAGCATACTTCGCAAATGCAATCACTGGGTTCGAAAATGTGAACCCAGTAGACCAGGCCTCCCTTCGTAAATGCGAACTCATACCTCGCAATTGCGAGATTTGGGGCATGAACAGAAAAACCAGCAATCTTTTGATTCCAACCACACTCCGCTAAGCATTTGAAACTCACCCGAGCCCTCAGGGTCCATACCAAATATCCACACAAGTCTAAAAATATGATACAAAGCTGTTCGCATGATTAAAACATAAAAATAACATCTAAAACTACGAATTGAGCTCTAAAACGCAAGAATTTCAAAGAAATTTTCAAGAACTTCTAAAATTACAACTAAGCATCCGATTCCTATCAAATCAACTCCGCACGACCCCAAATTTTACAGATAAGTTCTAAATACCATAACGGACCTATTCCAAATCCCAAAATCAAATTTCGAGCTCGATTGCTAAAAGTCAACCTACGATCAAATGTTTCAACTTGAAATTGCCAAATTTCACCAAATCAACACAAATAAACCTACGTACTTCTAAAATCAATTTCGGGCATAATCCTAAGTCCGAAATCACAAAGCTATTAGAGTCATAAAAACACAGTTTTGAGGTCGTTTTTACAAAAGTCAAAGTTTGGTCAATATTTTTAAATTTAAACATCTAAGTCTAGAATTAAGGGTCCAAATCAACCTGAAAGCTTCTTGGAACAAAACTAATCAACCCCAAAAGTCATAAAAGCATAAACTCACATATGTGAAGCAATAAAGAGGGTAATAAGGTGAAATTACACAAAATGACCGACCGGGTCGTTACATTCTCCCCCTCGTAAAACAAACGTTCGTCCTCGAACGTGCATAAGGACATACCTGAAGTGGTGAATGGGTGAGGATAACGAGTCCGCATGTAGTGCTCGGTATCCAAGGTCACCTCCTTGGCTGGATGAACCCTCCATTAAATCTTCATTGAAGCAATATCCTTTGATATCAACTTCCGGACCTGCCGGTCCAAGATAGCCATAGTCTCCTCAATGTAAGTCAAATCCTCGTCCAACTGGACTGTGCTGAAGTCTAGAACATGAGACGGATGACCATAATACTTCCGAAGCATAGAGACATGCAACACCGGATGAACCGCAGATAAACTAGGTGGCAAGGCTAGCTTATATGCCACCTTTCAAATCCTCTCAAGGATCTCAAAGGTCCGATATACCTAGGGCTCAACTTGTCCTTCTTCCCGAACCTCATAACACCCTTCATGGGCGAAACTCGGAGAAAGACCCGGTCCCCAACCATGAATGAAACATCACAAACCTTACGATCCGTATAGCTCTTCTGTCTAGATTGGGCTTTACGAAGTCGATCCTGGATCATCTTGACCTTCTCCAATGCATCTCGAACTAGATCTGTGCCTAATACTTATCTTCTCCTGGCTCAAACCACCCAACTAGAGAAGGAAATTGTCTCCATATAGAGCCTCATATGGATCCATATGGATGCTCGACTAGTAGCTGTTGATGTCGGCAAACTCCACAAGCAGCAAGAACTGAACCCAAGAACCCCCAAACTCCACCACACACATACAGAGCATATCCTCCAATATCTAAATGGTGCGCTCCGACTGCCCGTCCATCTGAGTGTGAAATGTTGTACTCAACTTCACCTGTGTGCCTAACTCACGATGTACGACCCTCCAGAACCGTGATGTAAACTGTGTACTCCGGTTAGAAATGATGGATACCAAAACGCCATGAAGTCTGACAATCCCGTGAATATAGACCTAAGCCAGCTACTCTGAAGAGTAAGTAGTCACCACTGGAATGAAATGAGTTGACTTGGTCAACCTATCCACAATCACCCATACTGCATCGAACTTCATCTGAGTCCGCGAGAGCCAACAACAAAATCCATAGTAACCCGCTCTCATTTCCACTTTGGAATCTCTAGCCCCTAAAGCAATCCACCTGGCCGCTGATGCTCATACTTCACCAGCTGACAATTTAGGCACCAAGCTATATACTCCACTATGTCTTTCTTCATACTCCTCCACCAATAGTGTTGCCTAAAGTCCTGATACATCTTAGCGGTACCCCTATGAATGGAGTACCACAAACTGTGAGCCTCCTGAAGAATCAACTCACACAACCCATCTACATTGGGCACACAAAGCCTGACCTGCATCCATAAAACACTGTCATCCCCGATAGTGACCTCCTTGGCATCGGCATGCTGAACCGTGTACTTGAGGAAAAGCAATTGGGGGTCGTCATACTGGCGCTCTCTGATATGATCATATAGGTAAGACCGAGAAACCACACAAGCCAAAACTCGACTCGACTCCAAAATATCCAATCTAACAAACCGGTTGGCTAAGGCCTGATGTAACGACTCAGTCGATCATTTTTAGTATTATATCCCCGTTCCCCCATTTACTACTTATTATTTTCTCAATTGCTGTTATATGACTTGCTAGGGCAGTTGGTTTGGTTCAGATGATGTTTCAGAATGAGTTGGGACACTTAGACCCAAGGTTGGAAGCTTGAGTTGGAAAGGTTGACCGGATGTTGACTTATGTATAAATAATTTCGGAATATAGTTTGATGGTTATGATAGCGCCATAGGGTGAAACTTAGGAGTATGTCCGAATAGTGATTTGGAGGTCCGTAGTTGATTTTGGCTTGAATTGTAAAAAAATGGAAAAATGGAAGTTTGGAGAGTTGAGAGGTTTGACCGAGAGTTGACTTTTTTGTTACCTGGCTCGTAATTTGGTTTCATAAGTTGGAATAGGTCTGTTGTGTCATTTATGACTTGTGTGACAAATGTGAGGTCAATCGGAGTTGATTTGATTGGTTTCGACATCGATTGTAGAAGTTGGAATTTCTTAGTTTTTCTTAGGCTTGAATTGGGGTGCGATTCTTGTTTTTGTTATTTTTTGATGTGATTTGAGGCCTCGACTAAGTTCATATCGTGTTTTTGGACTTGTTGGTATATTTTATTGAGGTCCTGGGCACCTCGGGGTCATTTTGGATGGTTAACAGATTGAATTTGGCTTAAGTGCTGAGGTGCTTCAGATCTAGTGTCATCGCACCTGTGGTGGGATTGGCCGTAGGTGCGAAGCCATAGAAATGGCTAAGTTAGTGCAGCTGTGAAGAGGGGGAAGGACACTGGGGGTCGCAGGCACGAAAATATTTCTGCAGATGTGGTTGTGTATCTGCACTTGGCCTACCGCAGAAGCGGATTTGGGCAGGCAGTGTTGGAGTCGTAGAAGCAAGGAATGGTTCGCAGATGCGGTCCTACATGTACGAAGCTAGACCGTAGGTGTGTGAGGTCGGCTGTTAAGTGGGTTTCATAAAAGCAAAGTTTTCTCCGCAAAAGCGGGAGTGCCGGTGCGAGCTCAGGCTCCACAGGTGCGGAAATGCCTGAGTAGTGTTTAAATTTGAGGGTTCCAAGATTTTTAATCATTTTGGACTTTGCAAACTTGGATTAAGGCGAATTTTGAGAGGGATTTTGAGGGGTTTCTTGAGGTAAGTCACTCTTGATCAATTTCATGCAATAATATTGTTTACCCATTGAATTTCCCACCTAGTTTGTGTGTTTTTGAGGTGAAATTTTGGGAGTTTTAGGCTAGGGACTAGAGAGTGAAATTTAGGGATTTGAGTGACGATTTGGTTTTGAAATTTGGTAAATTTGGTATGGTTGGACTCGTGGTTAAATCGGTGTTTGGATTTTGTAACTTTTATTGGATTTCCAAGACGTGGCCCCAGGGGTTGACCTTTTGACTTTTGATTTAGCATTTTCTTATGGAATTGATTCCAATAGCTTGAGTTGATTGTATCGAATTGTTTGTGGATAGATTCGAGGCATTGGAGGTTGATTATTCGATTTTCTTGAGGTAAGTATTCGATTTGCTTGAGGCGTTGGAGGTTGATTATTCGATTTGCTTGAGGTAAGTATTCTATTTGCTTGAGGTAAGTATCATATTTAAACTCGGTTGAGGCACCAGTTGCCTGAATTATTGTAATAGCCACGTGCTTTTGGGTGCGCACATGCGTGAGGATAAGCCCATGTGTGGGCACCGGGGTTATATACTCATGTCCGGGTTGTGCTCGGGCTCTTATAACCCCTGAATTGACTGTTATTCTTTAAGCTATGATATCTCACATGTTGTAACATTTTATGTGATCTACTGGAGCCCACGTGCTTTATTGCTTTATGTGATCTACTGGATCCCTGAATTATAAGCCCTGCTTTATTGCTTCTATATGATATGTTTGGACTGGAGGCCTGTTACTATGCCGGGAAGATTATGTTATTGGAACGTGAGTTATCCATCCAGCACGTGAGTTATTCATGCGGATCCATATATTGATATTATTGGAACGTGGTTGTCCGTGCAACACGTGAATTGTCCATGTAGATCCATATATTGATAATATTGACACATGAGTTGTCTGTGTCGCACGTGAGTTGTCCGTGCATGTTCTATTGTTAGCACACGAGTTGTCTGTGCAGCATGTGACTTGTCCTTGCAGTGTCTGGAACTTGTATTTTCTTAATCATTTATCTGATTTAATTGTTTCCTTCCTCTACATGCCATAACATTGTCTAAGCAGGGTATTTAAGAAACTGTGCACATACACACACATATATTCTTCTCATGAAGCTTGATGAGTTAGTTCTAAATATTGTTCTGTGTTGGTTTAAAAAGGTAGAATTACACCGGAATAACCAGTATCCTCAATAATTTAAGCTTCTCTTACCTTTCCTTGTTTATTTATGATACTTATTGATTTGGTTGTACACACACTACAGCTTGCACCTCATGTGCAGATCTAGGTATTTTCGGGCACATTGGTTGTTGATCGTGGAGTTTTACATGTTCGGAGATTATCGAGGTAGCTGCTTTGGCATCCGCGGACCTTGGATCTCCTCCCCTATCTCTTAGTTTTACTTATTCTATTCTACTTTCTTAGACAGTGTGCCAGACTATGTTATTGTATAGATACTCATGTACTCAGTGACACCTCGAGTTTTGGGAAATTCTGTATTGAGTTGTGGCGTTTTCATCCAGTTTTTATGAGATTCTTACTTATTTAAACCTATTTCAGTATATTTTGAATCTAAGATGTTGGTATGTGTGAGTTGTCTGCTTGCCTAGTATCATGATAGGAGCCATCACGACACTTGTGATTTGGGGTCGTAACACCTAAACCTCCAACGCTAATGGCCTCTCTGCTACCGGTAGATATGCTAAATTCGCCCAAGCTCTTCGCCTTTCGACTCAAGGCATCGGCCACCACATTGGCCTTCCCCGGATGATATAGAATGGTGATATCATAGTCCTTAAGTAACTCTAATCACTTCTGTTACCGCAAGTTAAGATCCTTTTGTTTGAACAGATGCTGTAAACTCCGGTGGTCGGTAAAGACCTCACAAGGAACACTATACAAATAATACTACCAGATCTTCAATGCATGAATAATGGCTGCCAACTCCAAATTGTAGACTAGATAATTCTTCTCATGAGTATTCAACTGTCGAGATGCGTAGGCAATCACCCTATCGTCTGACATCAACACCGCGCCAAGGACAACACGTGATGCATCACAATACAAAGTGTAAGACCCCGAGCCCGTAAGCAATACCAACTTTGGGGCTGTAGTCAAGGCAGTCTTGAGCTTTTGAAATATCGCCTTACACTTCTCGGTCCATCTAAAAGGAGCACCCTTCTGGGTCAATCTGGTCATAGGTGCAACAATAGACGAGAAGCCCTCCACAAAACAATGATAATACCTGGCCAACCAAGGAAACTCCGAATCTCAGTAGCTGAAGACAGTCTGGGCCAACTCTACACCACCTTAATCTTCTTTGGATCTACCTTGATCCCCTCAATCGACACAACATGACCCAAGAACGCCAGCGAATTGAGCCAGAACTAACACTTTGAAAACTTTGCATATAATTTCCTCTCCCTCAAGGTTTGGAGCATGGTCCTCAAATGCTGTTCATGATCTTCTCGACTGCAGGAGTACACTAAGATGTAGTCAATAAACACAATGATGAATGAATCAAGATAAGGCTAGAATACAATGTTCATCAGGCACATAAATGTTGCTGGGGCATTGGTCAGCCCAAATGACATCACGAGGAACTCGTAGTGACCATATCGGGTCATAAAGGTAGTCTTTAGAATATCCAGATCCCAAATCTTCAACTGGTGATAACCTGATCGCAAATCAATCTTGGAGAACACTCTGGCACTCTATAGCTGATCAAATAGGTCATCAATGCATGGCAATGGATACTTGTTCTTCACTATAACCTTGTTCAACTGACGATAATCAATACATATGCACATAGATCCATCATTCTTCTTCACAAACAAGAGCGGAGCACCCCACGGCAACAGACTAGGCCAAATGAATCCCTTATCAAGGAACTCTTGTAACTGCTCCTTTAACTCCTTCAGCTCTGCTGGGGCCATATGATATTGTGGAATAGAAATGGGTTGAGTGCCCGACAACAAGTCAATACCAAAATCTATATCCCTGTCGGGTGGTATGCCCAGAAGATCTGTTGGAAATACATCTGGAAGTCTCTCACTACCAGAACAGAATCAACGGTAGGAGTATCAACACTAACATCCCGCACAAAGTCTAGATAAGAATTACACCCCTTCTCAACCATCCGCTGAGCCTTTAGAAATGATATAACCCAGCTAGGAACAAAACCTAATGCACCCCTATACTCTAACCGTGGTAAACCTGGCATAGCCAGCGTCACAGTCTTGGTGTGACAATCAAGAATAGCATGATAGGGCGACAACCAGTCCATGCCTAAGATAACATCAAAGTCTACCATACTAAGTAACAACAGATCAACTCTGGTCTCAAAACCACCAATAACAACTAAACACGACCGATACACACGGTACACAATAATAGAATCTCCCACAGGCATGGACACATAAACAGGAGAACTCAAGGAATCACCAGACACATCCAAATACGGAGCAAAGTAAGATGACACATATGAATGAGTGGATCCTGGATCAAATAAGACTGATACATCGTGACTGAGTCTGAAGTAACCACCTTTGTCCTACTCAGGAGAGCATAGAATCTAGCCTAGCCTCCCCTCTAGGGCGACCTCTATCTTCCAGTCTCCTACCCCTCGCTGGCTGAGCGGGTAGAGCGGCAGCAATCATAGACTAAGAAGTCTGCGGACCTGACTGAATTCGTGGAGCCTGAGTAGTCTGTAAAGGTGCACCCTTACTTAGTCTGGGTAGTCTTTGACCATGTGGCGGGTATCACGACACTCAAACATACGCTCTCGGTTGGCATGTTGGCTGGGACTGGCTCAGTCCTGATCGGCTAAACTTACCGCTGAAGGCACCCCAAGTAGGAGGTGCACTAGAAAGTGGCTGAGAAAAGTGTGCAACCCGGGACATAGATACAACCGGAGCACCACTAGAAGCTGGAAGTGCTGAATGAACTGGGCAGCTCACATAGCCCCTACCATGACAGGCTAAAACTGCAACATGACCACCACTAAATCCCCCTATGCCATGAGGCCTCTTGGCCTCTATATCCCCTTTTCACGGTCTTGCATACCCTCCAACCTCCGTGCAATCTCAACCACCTGCTGATACGGAGTGTCTGACTCTAACTCCCTATCCATTATGAACCTAATACTATGGTTGAGCACCTCGATGAATCGACAGACTTGCTCTCTGACCGTAGCAACCAAGATTGGTTCATGCTTGGACAAATCACTGAATTGGACAGCATACTCCGACATTGACATAGTACCCTGGCACAGCCGCTCGAACTCTGCATGCCAAGCATCCTGAGAAGGGCCTGAGAAACAAACTCTCTCAAGAAAAACTCTTAAAATCGATCCCATGTAAGTGAAGCCACCTCGGCTGGGCTATCCACCTTGTATGCCGGCCACTACTGATATGCCACTCCATTCAGCTGGAACATAGTAAAAGCAACCCCACTCATCTCCACAATGCCGATAGTGCGGAGAATACAGTGACACACCTCGAGAAAACCATGTGCATCCTCTAAAGCCAAACCACTGAAAGTAGGAGGGTGGTACTTCTTGAACCTCTTGAGCTTGAGCTGCTCCTCCTCAGATGGTGCTTCCCTAACCATAGGCTGAACTGGAGTAACAGGCTATACCGGTATAACCTCTGAGACCTAATAAACCTAGACCCACTGCTTTGGGGTAGGGGCTGCGGGAGTCTGGGCTCCTACCCCAGCCTGAGATGTGGCTGGTGCAAGTGGGATCAACCCCACATGAGCTAAGGTACTGAACATGCTCAGGAACCGTGCAAGGGTTTCTTGAAGTGCTGGGGTGGCAATAAGTGCCTCGAGTGTCTGGCCCCTGACTGGAGCTACTGGTGGCTCCTCTGTCGTAGCTCGAGCAAGTGCTCTGGCTGCACCCCATGCTCGTCCTCGACCTCTGCCCCGACCCGGGCCTCTCGCGGATCTAGCAGGAGGTGCGGGTGCCTGGTCGTCGGATCATGCGGTGTGTGTCCTCACCATCTGTGAGAGAATAGAAAGTCAAAGATTTAGTTTTCGAAATCAACCACTTCGCACTATAAGGAATCAAAGAAGTGAAGTTTTCCTAATAATTTTGTAGCCTCTTGAAGATAAGTACAAATGTCTCTGTACCGATCCGCAAGACTCTACTAAACCTGCTTATGACTCGTAACACCTATGACGCTAGAGCTCTAATACCAACTTGTCGCGACCTGGTTTTCCTCCGTAGGAAGTCATGATGGCACCTATTCTCTATGACTAGGTAAGCCTAATATTTGACAGCAATTAAATACATGTAAATGACAAAATAATAAACCCAGTTTGATAAATTCATATAACTACTAAAAAGAAAAATCTAAACAATACAATTCCCAAGAACTGTGGAACATAGTCATAAGCACTATGAAATAACTAAAACATCTGCTACATCACTATTTATGAGAAAGTACAACAATAACTAAGAATAAGGGAAGGGGACTCCGAGGCCTGCAGATGGCGAGCATGCATATGTTGAAGTCTCCAGTAAAAGTAGCTTACAAGAAGTGTCTATCGACCGACACGAGTGGGTGTACCTGGATCTACATAAAAAGATGTGCAGAAGCATAGTATGAGTACACCACAACGGTACCCAGTAAGTATCAAGTCTAACCTCAGTAGAGTAGTGATGAGGCCAGGTCAAGACACATACTAGGATATGAAATAGACAGTATAAAATGAAATACGGATAAAAAGGGAAAGTAAGAAAGCAACTAATATGGAACAAGATGATAGCATGATCTAATACCGAAAAATCAACAGTAGAAATAACATAAAAGAAGCATTTAAAGGACTACAATGATCATGTATGGACAACAACTCATAGAACACTAAGGAATGAAACAACAGATATATTTCCCACAAAACACCTTGCGACGTGAAATAAACAATAAGAATCACATCGAGGTACCACCTCGTGTATAATGAAATCAAAACTAAGGTACTGCCTCGTATTCACTTTTCTCAATTTCAATCACAATCTTTCGTTATATCGCCGCGTGAGCCTTACATTTGAAATTAAGTTTTGAAATTTTTCCCGAAATAGCTACATGCACTTTATCCCACCTTATGACACTGTGTGGCTTCGGTAGTTCCCTTACAAGCAATCACACACATAAGTCCCACCTTATACCACCGCATGCACATCAACCCAAGCCTTATACCGCCACATGCGCATCAATATCATATCACAATAACAATTCGTACCACAAGTGCCCATATATCACAACTTGACAACAACAACAATATCAATGGGTCCACAACAGTAGCCCATGGCTCCAACATAACGTATACGGGAAAATCGACAACAAAAATGAATGAAAAATGCTCGACAAGATAAATGTTCCAACAATAACCAACATCGCCTCAACGTATTAATGACTTCAACACCAATTAGCTCAACAATGGGAGAAATAATGTATAACTACAATATTAGATAAGACCAACTTCACCACAAAAGAGATAATATTTAATAATGAGCCTCAAATAATGGAAATAGAGAAGTAAAGGGATAACATGAATTATTACTTCAACAATGAAGAAAATATCATGTAACAATAAAGGAGAAACAAGTTCAACTAAAGCATGGGAGAAATTTAGCAAGTAAGATGTAGAACAAGTACTAAACAAGCCAAATAAGCCATTTAAGTATATTATAACACAAATAAGGATAACTTGATTATGGTAGTTTAGAACATAATAGAGCATTTCAATTAAAGCATGGAAATAGTCTAAGTAGCCTAAACCGGGCAATTACTAGGTACAACCCATGTACCCACTCGTCACCTTGCGTACATGGATTTCACTTAGCACAATTGAATCAAACAATACCAATCCTAAGGGGTAGTTCCCTCACACGAAGTTAGGCAAGACACTTACCTCAAATAGTTCAATTCAAAACTCGGAAATAGCTTTTCCCTTATAATCCATCTCATCACAGCTCAAATCAAACCAAAATCGACTCAATAACATCAAACAATGCTAGGGAATTCAATTGCAATAGATAAAGTTAAGATTTTTACACTTTCCCCAAAAAGTCAACAAAAGTCAACCCGAGGCCCACCCTATCAAAACCCGGGTCCAATGGTAAATTCTGCCTACCCATGACCCCACGAGTTCATATATGTGATTAGTTTCAAAATCCGAGTCCAAATCGACTCTCAAAACTCAATTTCTTATTTTTCAAAAAGTTGACAAAGTTTCATAAATCTCTACTTTGATTCACATGATTTTGATATTAAAATCTAAGATATGTTGATGGAATATGATTATAAATAGATTAGAATTACTTACCAAGATTTGTAGGTGAAAATCCCCTCTCCAAATCGTTTCCTTATGAGTCTAGGGTTCAAAAAATGTGAGAATGAGTTAAAAATTCTTGTCTCCCAACTATTTGATCAGTTACAGATGTCGCAATTGCGACATGGGTTCCCAATTGTGAACCCTCACAATTACGAACAAAGCCTCGCAATTGCAGCACTGAAGGCTTGAGGGACTCTTCGCAAATGCGAAGATTGGATCGCATTTGCGACCACTGTTGCCCTCGTAATTGCGACAAAAATCATCGCAATTGCGATCCTAGACCATCCCAGCATACTTCGCAAATGCGATCACTGGTTCGCAAATGCAAACCAACACACCAGGCCTCCCTTCGCAAATGCGAACTTAGACCTCGCAACTGCAAGATTTGAGGCCTATGCAGAAAAACCAGCAATCTTTTGATTCCAACCACACTCCGCTAAGCATTTGAGACTCACCCGAGCCCTCGGGGCTCCATACCAAACATCCACACAAGTCTAAAAATATCATACAAACTCGGTCGCGCAATCAAAATATAAAAATAACATCTAAACCTATGAATTGAGCTCTAAATCGCAAGAATTTCAAAGAAATTTCCAAGAACTTCTAAAATCACAACTAAGCGTCTGATTCCTACCAAATCAACTCCGAATGATACCAAATTTTGCAGATAAGTTCTAAATACCATAACTGACCTATTCCATGTCCCAAAATCAAATTCCGAGCTCGATAGCTAAAAGTCAGCCTACGGTAAAACTTTTCAACTTGAAATTGCTAAATTTCGGCAAATCAACCTATGGACTTTCAAAATCAATTTCGGGCATACGCCCAAGTCCAAAATCACGATACAATGCTATCGGAGTAATAAAAATATAATTCCGGGGTCGTTTTCACAAAAGTCAAGGTTTGGTCAACATTTTAAAATTTAAACTTCTAATTCTAGAATTAAGGGTCCAAATCAACCCGAAAGTTTCTCGCAATGAATCTAATCAACCCCGCAAGTCATAAAAGCATAAACGCATATATGTGAAGCAATAAAAGGGGTAACGGGGCCCAATTATACAAAATGACTTATCAGGTCGTTACATAGGATATTATACAGAAGATAAGCATATTATATATATAACACAACTTAATAATTATTAAAAAATATTGGTAGTTTTTTTATAAAAATAATAAAAGGCTTATCTCATTATAGTTTTGATGAATTTAAAATTATAATTTAGTAAAATAATATTACATTATTGAAATTTTTAGTAAACTACAAATGAGAAAACTAATCAAATGTTATAGTAGAAAAGAATCTATCTATATATCTATATAGAATAAGAGAAAACAATCAATGTGATGATGCCAAGTGTCACAACAAAAATTTAACAAAAGTCAAAATTTATGACAAAATTAGTTAGATTAGTTAATAATTAGTTACTCTTTTTAAATTTGAATTTAAAATAATTAAATATCTATATATTTATAAGAAATCTATTATAAAAAAGGAAAAAATATATAAATATATAACTTCAATGTAGATATATATAAAATAATAAGACTAATTTATTTTTTGAGATGAGTAAGTTTTTGAATAATAATTTATATGGTCATGCTATATGATATATGGATAAGATAAAACTAAAGACAAAAATATAAGCAATAATTTCAAGAAATAAATAAAATATATAAGGATATAATTTAACTTCTTATGTAGTAATGGATGATACAATTAGATACGCAAGGAACAACAAAGAAATAATGTATAAATTTGTGCAGAATTTAAATTTGTGAAAAATATAAAAATATAAGACTTATAGTTAGAATTATGATAAAAAGTCGTACATATACACATAACTAAAATTATAATAAAAACTTAATTATAAAGAAAGAAGCAAATCAATGTGATGATGCCAAGTGTCACAACAAAAATTTAACAAGTGTCAAAATTTATGACAAAATTAGTTAGGTTAGTTAATAATTAGTTACTCTTTTTGAATTTGAATTTAAAATAATTAAATATCTATATATTTTTAAGGAAACTATTGTAAAAAAGGAAAAAACATATAAATAGATAACATTAATGTAGAGATATATAAAATAATAAGACTAATTTATTTTTTGAGATGAGAAAGATTTTGAATAATAATTTATATGGTCATGCTATATACTTGTAATGGCACGACTGGTCGTTTTGAGTGTATTAGCCCCGACCCCCTAACTATTGCCTTCTATGTATTATGCTGTGATTTCGTGAGTTACCTGGAGGTTTAGTTTTTAGTTTCGGAGAGAAATGTGACGCTTAGTCCCTAAATCAGAAGTTTAAGTCATAGGAGTCGACCATAGTTCTAATTATATGAAGACGACTCCAGAATGGAGTTTTGACGGTTCCAATAGCTCCGTATGGTAATTTTGGTCTTAGGAGCATGTCCGGATGTTGATTTAGATGTTCGTAGGCCATTTCTACGTTAATTGAAGTTGGAAGATTTTGGAAGGTTTGACCATGAGTGGACTTTTTGATATCGGGGTCGGATTCCGATTCCAGATATGGGAGTAGGTCCATAATGCCAATTATGACTTGTGTGCAAAATTTTAGCTCAATCGGACTTGATTTGATAGGTTTCGACATCGGATGTGGAAGTTAGAAGTTTTAAAGTTCATTTAGCTTGAATCGATCCGCAATTCGTGTTTTTGATGTTGTTTGACGTAATTTGAAGGCTCAACTAAGTTCATATGATATTCTAGGACTTGTTAGAGTGTTTGGTTGAGGTCCCGGGGGGACTTCGGGGTTATTTCGGATGGTTAACAGATCAAGTTTGGAACTTAAAGAACGACTGAAGTGCACCAGTTCTGGTGCAATCACACCTGCGCAAGTTTGATCGCAAATGCGAGCTCGGATAAGCAAGAGGGCGACCACAGAAGTGGAATCGGGTAGTCCAGGCAGGACTCGCAAGTGTGGAATAGTTTCCGCAGAAGCGGCTTCGCTTCTGCGGTGTGGAGATGCGCAGGAGCGACTGGGACGCATGTGCGACATATTTTGTCGCAGGTGTGCACGTGCATGTGCGACCCTATGCTCGCAGAAGCGGACCCAGGGGATTTAAGTGAAGCCCGCACCTACGATGGAATTTCCACAGGTGCGGAGCCGCAGATGCGGCTGTGGGTTCGCAGATGCGAAATCGCTGGGTAGAAAATCCCTAAGTTCGAGGGTTTGATTTTATTATCCATTTTTGGACCTAGAGAGCTCGGATTGAGATAACATTTTGAGGGATTTTGAGAGGAAATATTTGGGTAAGGATTCTTGACTCGTTTTTTATTAATTCCTACAAATCTATTGTTGTTTTGCATCATTTAATTAGTGTTTTTAGTTGGAAATTTGGAGAACAATTGGGAAAACTACTTAGGCAAATATTTGGGGATTTGGAAGGCGATTTGAGGTCGGATTCGAGTAATTCTTGTATGCTTGGACTCGATATCGAATGGGTGTTCGGATTTTATAGTTTTGGTCGAGTTTCGAGTTATGGGCCTGGGTCGACTTTTTGGAGCGATTTTTCAATTCTTTGCTAAAGTCGTAATTTCATTATTTAAATTAGTTTTCTATAGTTTTATTTATAGTATGAAATTGTTTTGGCTAGATTCGAGCCGGCCGGAGTTGGAAAATCGAGGGAAAGCCCTTCTTATTGATTGATTGAGCGAGGTTTGAGATAAGTGACTCGCCTAACCTTGTGCGGGGGAAATCCCCTTAGGATTTGGTATTGTTGTGACAAAATATGTGAGTACGCGAGGTGACAAGTATGTACACGGACTAAATATTGAAATTCTGGTTTTATTTAAGTAGTTCCCTTTCTATGCCTAAACTGAGTTATTTTTGCATGTATAGTCATCATGTTTAGCCTAATTTCACCTGTCTACTTGTCTTATCTCTTATTTGCAACTTGTACTACACGTTTAGTTGAATTACCTGCATTCTTGATTTCATGTTCCTTAATTAACTGTAGGATTCTTTACTTGAAATTTCTATCCTTAAAATATCGTTGTTTCAGTTGTTATGTTGGTTTCCATGATTATTGTTCAGATGATTGTTTGGTTGTTGCATGAGGTTTCTGCCATGCGGTTGTTATTGTTGCATGAGGTTTCTGCCGTGCCGTTGTGATTATTGATACGCATGCGGTGGTATAAGGTCTGGGTGTTAAAACGCATGCGGCGAGATAAGTTGGGCTTGATACGCGTGGCTAGTAGGGGAACTACTAGAGGTCATGCAATGTGATAAGGTTAGCTAAAACATGGGATGCTATTTCGGGAAAATAATTTTCAAAACAAAATATAAATGCTCCCGCGGTGATATAAGGAAAGACTGTGAGATATTTACTTTTAGGACTACGAGGCGGTACCTCCGGAGTGCCCTTGTTGATTTCCTCTATTTGCTGTATTGTTGTTGTTGTTGTTGTCCCTTAAGTTGTAAGATTTTTCCTTTCCTTTCATGTTGTATTTGTCTTTCTTTGATTCCGTGTTATTACCTTCCGTAAATTTTCATTGTTTCATTTCTCTGTCATTTCATTATATTATTATATCTTCTGCCTTGTTCCTTATTATCTCCAGTAGGGCCCTGACCTGACCTCGTCACTACTCTACCGAGGTTGGGATTGGCACTTACTGGTACCGTTGTGGTGTAATAATACTATGCTTCTGCATATCTTTTTGTGCAGATCCAGGTACTGCCTACCAGACCAGGTATCAGTGAGCTAGTCTGTATGTGGAGACTTGAGTACATCTGCCAGTGTTCGCAGAGCTCGGAATCCCCCTCTATCTTTATTATGTTGTCACCTTATCCTCGTTAGACTCTGATATATAGGGATATTTAGTATTTCTCTTTAGAGCTTGTGACTTATATCTACCTGGTTTTGGGAGTTGTTTATACTTGAGTTGCAGTTTTTATTTATTATAATTGTTGACGTTTTTGAGTTTTACCTTAATATTTCAGTTATTCTGCATACTTGTTAGGCTTACCTAGTCTTGGAGACTAGGTGCCGTCACGATATTCTACGGAGGAAAATTGGGGTCGTGACAAGTTGGTATCAAAGTACTAGGTTCATAGGTGTTATGAGTTACAAGCAGGTTTAGTAGAGTCCTGCGGATCGGTACAGAGACGTCAATACTTATCTTCGGGAGGCTATGGAACTGTTAGGAAAAGCTTCATTTCCTTGATTTCTTATCGAACAAAATTTTGACTTTGGATTCTAAATTTCTGTCTTTATATTCTCTCACAGATAGTGAGGACACATATAACTGGATGAGATGACCAGATACCCATGCTCCATGTTAGAGCTGCAGGAGGTCGGGGCCGGGGTAGAGGCCGAGGACGTCCACATGTTGTTTCAGAGCACCGACACGAGCTGTTATAGAGGAGCCACCTATAGCTCTAGTTGGGGGGCAGGAACCTGAGACGTCTGTTACTGTACCAGCCCTCCAGGAGACTCTCGCCTAGTTTTTGTGCATATTCAGCACTTTGGCTCAGGTAGGGTTGATAACACTTGCTATTGCCACATCTCAGGCTGGGGGAGGAGCACAGACTCCCGCTTCCTATACCCCAGAGCAGCGGGTCCAGGTCGACCAGGTTCTAGAGGTCATACCAATGCAGCGGTAGCCCCAGTTCAGCCCGAGGTTAGGGCAGCAGTTTCTGAGGAGGAGGAGCTCAGGCTCGAGAAGTATAAAAAGTATCACCCTCCTACTTTTAGTGTCTTGGTGTTAGAGGATGCCCAGGGTTTTCTCAAGGAGTGCCACCATATCCACCATACTATGGGTGTTGCGGAGTCTAGTGAGGTTTCTTTCACTACGTTCTAGCTTAAAGGAGCGGCCTATCAGTGGTCGAGGCAGCTTCGCTCACTTGGACTCAGTTCTCAGATATGTTTTTGTTGGATTATGTTCCCAGAGCCTCAGAGATGTGTGGATCGCAGAGTTTGAGCAGTTGCGCCAGGGTTATATAACCGTGTCGGAGTATGCGATCTGGTTCCGTGATTTGGCTAGGCATGCACCAGCCTTGTTTTATACTGTTCGAGAGAGGGTTCGTCAATTTATCGAGGGGCTCAACCCTAGTATCAGATTTAGCATAGCCTGAGAGTTGGAGATGTACATCGCATACCAGCAGGTAGTAGGGATTGCTAGGAGATTGGAGGGTATGCTAACTCAGAATAGAGAGGAGAGGGAGGCAAAGAGGTATCGAGAGTCTGGCAAATACAGTGGGACATGTGCCCCAGTTGCAGTTGGTCATGGTAGGGGCTATGTGAGTCGCCCTGTTCATTCAGCACTTCCAGCTTCTAGCGGTACTCCGGCTGTAACGACCCGACCGGTCATTTTGAGATATAGCGCATCAATTAGAGGTTTGACACCCTGAGCAACTTCACTTCAGGTATTATGACTTGTACGCATGGTCGGAATTTAATTTCGGGAAGTTTGGATTTGATTTGGAAAGAAAAATTCTAATTTCGGAAGCCTTAAGTTGGAGGAATTGACTAAAGAGTGATTTTGAGTAGACGACCTCAGAATCAGGATTTGAAGGTTCCAACAGGTTCGTATGATGATTTTGGACTTAGGCGTATTCCCGGAGCGGGTTTCGGATGACTCGGGAGCATTTCAGCGCCTATTATGGAAATTGACATTTTTGAAAGAATTTTCTAAATTTGGGTTGAAGTGCATTTCAATGTTATTGATGTCCATTTGGGATTCCGAGTCTGAGAATAGATCTTTATGGTGATTCTGGTATTGGGGGCGTGTCGGGATGTGGATTTGGAGGTCCATAGGTCATTTTGGGGTCATTGGGTGAAAGTTAGGAATTTGAAGGTTTTAAAGAGTTTGACCGGGAGTGGACTTTTTGATATCGGGGTCGTATTCCGATTTCAAGAGTTGGAGTAGGTCCGTAATGTCAAATGTGACTTGTGTGCAAAATTTGAGGTCAATCGGACGTGATTTGATATGTTTCAGCATCGATTGTAGAAGTTGAAGTTTCAAAGTTCACTAAGTTTGAACTGGAGGGTGATTCGTGTTTTTAGCGTTGTTTGATGTGATTTAAAGGCCTGACTAAGTTCGTGATGTGTTGGTAAATTTGGTTGAGGTCCCGAGGGCCTCGGGTGGATTTCGAATGGTTAACAGATCGAGTTTGGACTTGAAATGCTGATGTAGCTGATATATGGTGCAATTGCACCTGCGTGAAAAGGGCCGCAGGTGCGAGCCAAGAGTCGTAGGTGTGAAGGAGAGGAGGCTGGTCAGAAACCACAGGTGCGGAACATTTGGGCACACTTTCAAAGGCGCAGGTGCGAAGTGGGCAACGCAAGAACGGGCGATGGGCGCAGGTGTGACGCATGGACCGTAGAAGCGGACGCACAGATGCGCTACATGGAGCGCAGATGCGAGAATGTTGGGCTGAGCTTGAACCGCACCTGCGATAGAATTTCCACAGGTGCGGAGCCGCATAAGCGGCTATTGCACCGCAGGTGCGATGATCGCCGAGCAGTGAGGTTTTATAAAATAGGGTTTTGGCTTGTTTTCACTTCATTTCATCCATGAGAGCCGATTTTGGAGCACTTTTGGAGTGCCATATTCATCAACTATAATGGGGTAAGTGATTTCTTCACATTGTGAGTTAAATACATGGTTTTTACATGGATTTAAGCATGACAATTTGTAGAAATTTGTGATTTTGAAAAAATCCTAGAAATTGGTATTTTTGGATTTTGATCACGCATTTGGACATGGAATTGAGAATAAATTATATATTTGAATTCGTGAGGTTATGGGTAATAGTTATCTTCAAATATTTTCAGAATCCGGGCACGTGTGCCCGAGGGTTGCTTTATTGATTTTTTAAGCGGAGTTAAAAATTATTATAAATTGATTAATTATGAGTATTGGAGTATATCTTTATTGGTTAGCACATTGTTTTACTAGTTTGGAGCGACGGGCATCGGTTTGAGGTGTTAGAGGGCTTTGGAGCCGGTTATGGAATTTCGGAGCGAGGTAAGTCTCCTGTCTAACTGTGTGAGGGGAAAACTACCCCTAGGTGATATATTTAATGTGTATAACTTGTTGCGGGGACTACGTACGCACGAGGGGACGAGAGTCCGTACGTAGTTAGATTCATATTATTGTCCGGGTAGACTTAGCTTCACATCATGCTATAGTTGTACTATTTTGAGCAGTCTCTCGCCTATTAAATTCCTCTAGTTTACATTACTACTTGATAATAGAATTGCTTTTGTAGAGACTTCATGAGTTCATGATTAGTCAACGAATAATGTTACTCTTCTTACAGAATATTTCCGGGATATATATATGTTTCATTGAAAGGTTTTTGTTAAAGAAATTACAACTCACACGTTTATTCGTGAGTAGGGTCAAGGACCTGCCAAAGCCTCTTATTCTAATGGGATCAGGTCGTTCACCTCGGCAGGATTATGTATTTCACTCTTATGGGATCGGGCCGTTCGCCTTGGCAGGATTTATGTACCACACTCTCATGGGAGCGGGTCATTCGGCTCGGCAGTTTAATAGATGCATCTATGGTTCATGTCGTTCGTCCCTCGGCAGTGCACAGTTTAAATATTTATGTTGGATCAGGCCGTACGCCTCGGTATTTACTATATCATCATGGAATCGTGCGTAATATTTGGTAAGAAGCCAGTATATCTGTGATTTTTCCCGATTTGGGTTATGACAATCTATCTGTTGAGACCCACTATATCTATATATATATGCTCCGGTTAAAGAGGGAATTTCTAATGGAGAGCTCGAGTTTCCTCGTAAAGAGGGGGAATTGTACCACGCGATTTATACTTGTTTACCTCATTTATTTACTCTGCCTCATATTTACTTACCTCTTTACTGTACCTTATGTTATTGAACCACTAGTGAGTGTCAATGTCGACCCCTCGTCACTACTTCTCTAGGTTAGGCTACATACTTACTGGGTACATATTGCTTACGTACTCATACTACACTTGCTGCACATTTTTGTCCAGGCACATATATGTCTAGAGGACATGTGAGAGTAGAGGTGTATATACATGCGGGGACCTAGGTGAGCTGCATTCCATTTGTCGACCCGCAGCCAACAGAGTCTTCTTCAGAGTATTTATATTTCTCCTGTCCAAATTTGTATTCCGGACATATGCTGTATTTTATTTTACATTCCTAGTTGATGCTCATGCACTCGTGACGCCGGGTTTTAGGGATGCTTTTGAGTTGTTATGTATTAAAGTTGTAAAAATATAGCCACTCACTTATAAATTTCATCTCTTACATATTAATCGAAGGAAATTATGATTTCAAAAGTACTAAAATGAGTAATGAAGTTAATTATTTAATTGTTGGCTTGCCTGACAGTAGCGTTAGGTGCCACCATGACCTTTAATAGATTTTGGGTGTCGTGACAACAGGGTATCAGAGTACTAGGTTCACTTTGGTCTCACGAGTCATGAGCATGTCTAGTAGAGTCTTGCGGATTGGTACAGAGATGTCTGTACTTATCTTCGAGAGGCTACATGGCTGTTAGGAGCATTTCCCTTCTTGATTCCTTTATCGTGCGGTTTGATTCCATTAAGGCTTGTGCCTTTATTTCCTTCCTACTCATTCTTACACGATGTTGAGCGTTTGTATCAATTGGGCATCGAAGAGTTTCAGTGGTACTACAGACGTGGAACATGATGTTTCTCCCTGTGCATTCAAACAAGTTATTATCGTCTTCTTGCAAAAGGAGGTTTTGTCATTTCAGCTCAGTATCGGTAATTCCTACGGTTTTGAGGCTATGCACAATGTTGGTGTAATGGTAGGGTTCTCGTTTATGTGTCGACGCAATGATTGACTTGAAAGGAGATTTATCTTAGTGTATGATTCAGAGATTCAATGTGCAGGTTGGGTTGGCGGAGTAACGAGACTTGGTATTTTCGATCTTGGTGGAATTTTCATTGTGATGTGGCGTCATCGTCCTTATTTGAACTCATTACGGTTCGCCGGTGTTATGATCTTCTTTGATTTTGCCTTTGGAGCAGGGTGTTGTGAAATGGTGCTTGAATGATGGTTATCAGATAGCAATGTGTAGCGAAAATAGCGGTGTGCAGCGGTTCAAGATCGAATGGGTAATTCCAATGTTGATGGCTCGAAAAAGATGATCTTTTAGGAGACTTAGAATTGGTAGTAATTTGTTAGTTCAGGTGTTATAGAGATGGATTTTGATTTGATACAATATTTAGGTAAAAAAGAATGAAGAAGGACATGGGGAGGTGTCTTGCGATGGTTAATTTACTAGTAGGCCAAGTATGAGAAACGGAAGTCGGGAAGTTGCTTAAAGGAGATGGTTTGACCGAAGTGGGAAAGACAGAGTAGCATATGGATTCGGTGGTTGAATAGCCACCTTAAGAAAGTGTAGAACAGTTTGGGAATCGTGATGGAAGTTGATTTAGTATACGTATTTTCTTGGAATGATGGTTACCGTACGGAGAAAGAGTGAATAAGGCAGAAAAGAGTTTTCTTGGGATGAAGAGGGGTGTGAAGATTTGACTATCGTTACACATGCGGTATGACTTGGGTTCGGATGATATTGTTGAACTCTCAGTTGATGTTAGTGAGGAAGGAACAGACCTTTATAACGTCGTAGAAATAGGTCGAATAGGAGATCATGGCTGATGATTCAGAATGTTCATGACGAGATTTAACAAAACACTTAGAGACATTTGGCTGGATAACGGAGCGAGATCATGGTAATCGAGAAGAAGGAATCATTTTGGGCTCAATATTTTGTGATTATAGCTTAAAGCTAAGTGGGGGAGCCCCACCGTCCACGATTGGATTGAGTGGTTGTCGGCTTGTGCAGCTTCTGGTTATCGGTGCATTGGTGGATTATTTGAGACTAATAAAAGGAAACATCAGGGGTAATTCGAGTAGAGAAATTGCTAAATGTGTGTTATATTTCGCCTTATCGATTGAGGTGCAGGATTTGGGAAGACTCCGAGTTTATGCTTCTTGCGGATGTAATGTACAAGGAAACAAATTCAGCTGGTTTCTTCTTGGAGAGTGTGTTCATGTGCTAGAAAAGCATTGAAGTTGATTATATTTGAGGATAATTCAGAGTGGGTGACTCTCAACAATGTTCCTAGTAGGTTCAAAATTTAAGGTGCGGTGCCTAAGGATTTCGAGTTTGTGGTATGATTAAGTACTGAGTTTTGGCAGCGGATTTTTAAAAGGGGACTTGGAATATTCTATGTTATCGTCGGTCTGCGGTGTGGTATTCGAGGAATGAGAGAAAATAACTTCGTATTCATAGAGGGGTTTTCAGAATGGGTGTACCAGTTGAAGATGCGAATATGCACATAAGGAGGGTAGTAAACGATTCGTGGATTTTGGTGACAAAGTGGTCTCGTGAAATAATGTCACTCAGGATGAGTGCGGATTTGGGTTCATGATGTTTTGAATGAGGCTATTATTATTCCTAAGGTAAGTCTAGAGTAAATTAGAAGAAGTCGGATTCGGTTAGCTATGGTTGAATTGGCATGATGGTGGCAATGATCAGTTCCTTCAGCGTGTTGAGTTATACATGTGATATGTGGCGGTACATGCGAGGTTTAACGGCCGCCATAATTGATTTTATTTGAAGGCATTCGAGTATTATGGCCTGTTATGTGTAGATGGATCCCAGAAGAATTATGGTGGTTTAGACCATCACTCTAGGTTTGTATTTTTCTGTGGTTATGGGAATTCATTCACGTGTGGCAATGGTTCTCCTGAAATGAGTTAAATGAAAAGTTTCTATATGATGAAGTGTGTACCCTATTAGTAGTTTAGGAGTTATTATGAAATTCTTGTACTCTTGCGTATTGGTATGTTAGGTGCAGTGAGCGGCACGGGAATTGGAAGTTGAGGATCAAGGTTGCAGTTGATGTCGACAAGAATGTCACGAGCTCGGATAAGCAGGGAAGAATTCAGATGTTTAGAGTAAGCTGGTATTGTCCTTAGCGTCACCTGAGATCGGTGTCCTATGTAAGAGTCTTTGTGTACTGATTTGCAGCTTCTTGATTTGCTTTACAACATTAGTGTGACCGGTGGTATGGATGTGCAAACTTGTTACCTGGTGCGGAGGGTCGTGGGAGTGTATCCCACAGGAAGATTTATATGTGTGACATGTAGTCCCTTGATTGGTTAAAGATTTAAAAATCAAGTATGGAGATTATGGTACTATTGCTAATGTGAGAATTTATGCCTGAAGGGCGCTCGGTTCATTTGGTTGTGGAATGTGGAAGTTTGTACTGGATTTGACGGCTATTTTTATGTGTCGTGAATAGGTCATTGTGGGTCTTTGAGAGGTTATTTAGCCAAGCATGGTATGATCAGAATCGGTTTGAGGTCCGTGGATGGATCTAACTGTGAATGTGGGCTCTATATCTGGCTGGATGTGCTCATCTCAGCATAGCATTGTTTTCGGAAGGGTCTTCGGGACTTGGATGTTATTTCTGCCGTCAGCTATTTCATGTAATACTCTATTGTGCCATGTGGGGTATGAGATGGTTTGATTATTCGCACTCGTATTGAGATCCCGTATAGTTTGTGGTATTATGTGAGCAGGATGGCTCTCATGATGTAGATCATATATCGCACCTTAGTTGTGCATGAATTTTATAGCATATGATGCTACCCATCTCCCCAGGATTTGTATTATGCACTTGGCGTACTTATGGTTGATATTCAGGCATTTCGTGAGTATAAGCGTTACGGCTCGATGTGTGTTTTCTTTAGATTATTATGTGTGGATCGGGTGGCACGCCGCCACGGGTATATGGTTGGATCAGGTGGCACGACGCCACAGATATGTTGTTTGGATTGGGTGGCACACCGCCACGGGTATCATGGTTGGATCGGGTTACACTCCACAATGGTATCATGTGTGGATCAAGTTTCACGCCGCAACAGTGTGTTATTCAGTACAGTTTCCCATATCTATTACTGTGTGTTCTGCTTCTCATTTCCTGAGGAAGGTTTATTACATCCTTTCAGTTGTTTACATTAGTTACGTGGGTTGAGTAGTTCTTTCCAGAGTTCGTTCCCTTATGTATCACATTCGAGTTTGTAGAATTTTGGCACATTGTGGCATTATATAAGACTTGTGACAGTGTCTGAGGTGGCTTACTGCCTAAGCATCTTGTACTGGGTGAGATGAGATTTTTGGACCTGGGATAAGTGCGATCAGATTTATATGAAGCATATTAAAGAGTAAATATTTTTATTCAGTCCATAATGAGGTAATGGTTCTGTTTAGAGGAGAGACTCCATAAATTGTGATTCGGCAGGTGGTTATGAGTTCTACACATCTTCTTTGTCGTGGCAATATTGCAAGAGTTGGAACAGGACTTATATGAGTCATGAGGTGTGTTGTGAGCATTAGATTCATGGGTTTTTGGCTATTGTTATCAGGGGATGTTATTATGGTCATGTGAATTATGCGGTGCATGGTGTGGATTCCGCAAAGGTATGCGAACATGTATTGGTGCATTGTGTAGTGATTAATATGGCGTTCGTATGTTGGAAACAGACCTGGTAGAGGATTTCAGATGTTGGAATTTGGCTCTAAGGCTTATTTGACTAGATAAAAGGGAGGAGTTTCAGGTTTTCTCGAGCAAATGTGCTCAACTGGGTTATAGTAGCACGGGTAGGTGCACGAGGTGCTAAACAACGATTTCAGACAACTCCAGAGCAGTTCTTAGCACGTTCGCAGACGCACGTATGTTTAAGTAGGAGAGAATGTAACGACCCAACTGGTCATTTTGAGCTCTAGAGCGTCTTTAGCGGTTTGAGACCTTGAGCATCTTCAATTCAGGTATTATGACTTGTACGCATGGTCGGAATTTAATTTCGGGAAGTTCGGAATTGATTGGGAAAGAAAAATTCTAATTTCGGAAGCCTTAAGTTGGAGGATTTGACTAAAGTGTGATTTAGAGTAGACAACCTCGGAATCGGGATTTGAAGGTTCCAATAGGTTCGTATGATAATTTTGGACTTAGGCGTATGCCCGAAGCGGGTTTCGGATGACCCGGGAGCATTTCGACGCCTATTATGGAAGTTAGCATTTTTGGAAGAATTTTCTAAATTTGGGTTGAAGTGCATTTCAATGTTATTGATGTCCGTTTGATATTTCGAGTCTAGGAATAACTCCCTATGGTGATTCAAGTATTGGGCGCGCATCCGGATATGGATTTGGAGGTCCGTAAGTCATTTTGGGGTCATTTGGCGAAAGTTAGGAATTTGAAGGTTTTGGAGAGTTCGACCGGGAGTGGACTTTTTGATATCGAGGTCGGATTCCAATTCTGGGAGTTGGAGTAGGCCCGTAATGTCAAATGTGACTTGTGTGCAAAATTTGAGGTCAATCGGACGTGATTTGATAGGTTTCGTCATCGATTGTAGAAGTTGAAGTTTCAAAGTTCACTAAGTTTGAGTTGGAGGGTGATTCGTGTTTTTAGCGTTGTTTGATGTGATTTAAAGGCTCGACTAAGTTCGTGATATGTTGGTAAATTTGGTTGAGGTCCCGAGAACTTCAGGTGGATTCCGGATGGTTAACGGATCGAGTTTGGACTTGGATGAAATGTTGAGGTAGCTGATATCTGGTGTAATCACACCTGTGTGAAAAGGGCCGCAGGTGCGAGCCACGAGTCGCAGGTGCAAAGGAGAGGAGGCTGGTCAACAACTGCGGGTGCGGAACATTTGGGTGCACCTGTGAAGGCGCATGTGGGAAGTGGGCAACGCGGATCGGGCGATAGGCGCAGGTGCGACGCATGGACCGCAGTAGCGGACGCGCAGATGTGGTAATGTTGGGCTGAGCGTGAACCGCAAATGCGCTAGAATTTCTGCAGGTGCGGAGCCGCAAAAGCGGCTATTGCACCGCAGGTGCGATGATCGTTGGGCAGTGAGGTTTTATAAAATGCAGTTTTGGCTAATTTTCACTTCATTTCGTCCATGGGAGCCGATTTTCGAGCACTTTTGGAGTGCCATCTTCATCAACTATAATGGGGTAAGTGATTTCTTCACATTGTGAGTTAAATACATGGTTTTTACATGGATTCAAGCATGAAAATTTGTAGAAATTTGGGATTTTGAAGAAAAACCTAGAAATTTGTATTTTTGGATTTTGATCACGAATTTGGGAATGAAATTGAGAATAAATTATATATTTGAATTCGTGAGTTTATGGGTAATAGTTATCTTCGAAAGTTTTTAGAATCCGGGCACGTGGGCCCGAGGGTTGCTTTATTTATTTTTCGAGCGGAGTCGGAAATTGTTATATATTGATTAGTTATGAGTATTAGAGTATATCTTTATTGGTTTTCATATTAGTTTTGGAGCGACGTGCATCTGTTTGAGGAGAGGGTTTTGGAGCCGGTTATGAAATTTCGGAGCGAGGTAAGTCTCCTGTCTAACTCTGTGAGGGGGAAACTACCCCTACGTGATATATTTAATATGTGCAACTTGTTGCGGGAACTACGTATGCACGAGGTGATGAGATTCCGTACGTAGTTAGATTCATATTATTGTCCAGTTAGACTTAGGTTCACATCATGCTATAGCTGTACTATTTTGAGTAGTCTCTCGCCTATTAAATTCCTCTGGTTTACATTACTACTTGAGACTAGAATTGCTTTTGTAGAGACTTCACGAGTTCATAATTAGTCACCGAAATATGTTACTCCTCTTACGACATGTTTCCTAGATATATATATGTTTCATTGAAAGGTTTTTGTTAAAGAAATTACAACTCACATGTTTATTCGTGAGTGGGGCCAAGGACCCGTCAAAGACTCTTATTCTAATGGGATCGGGCCGTTCGCCTCGGCAGGATTATGTATTTCACTCTTATGGGATTAGATTCGCCTCAGTAGGATTTATGTACCACACTCTTATGGGAGCGGGCCGTTCGCCTCGGCAGTTTAATAGATGCATCTATGGTTCATACCGTTTGACCATCAGTAGTGCACAGTTTAAATATTTATGTTGGTTCGGTCCATACGCCTCGACATTTCCTATATCATATTCTCATGGAATCATGCTTAATATTTGGCAAGAAGCTAGTGTATCTATGATTTTTCCCTATTTTGGTTATGACAATCTATCTGATGAGACCCACTATATCTGTATATATGCTCCGGTTAAGGAGGGAATTTCTAATGGAGAGCTCGAGTTTCCTCTTAAAGAGGGGGATTTGTACCACGCGATTTATACTTGTTTACGTCATTTATTTACTCTCCCTCATATTTACTTACCTCTTTATTGTACCTTATGTTGTTAGACCACTAGTGAGTGCTGGTGTCGACCCATCGTCACTACTTCTCTAGGTTAGGCTATATACTTACTGGGCACACGTTGCTTACGTACTCATACTACACTTGCTGCACATTTTTATCCAGGCACATATATGTCTAGAGGCCATGTGAGAGCAGAGGCATGCATACATGCGGGAACCTAGGTGAGCTGCATTCCATTTGTCGACCCGCAACCAGCAGAGTCTCCTTCGGAGTATTTATATTTCTCCTGTCCAAAATTGTATTCCAGATAGATGCTGTATTTTATTTTCCATTCCTAGTTGAAGCTCATGCACTCATGACACCGAGTTTTGGGGATGCTTTTGAGTTGTTATGTATTGATGTTGTAAAAATATTGCCACTCACTTGTAAATTTCATCTATTACATATTAATCGAAGGAAATTATGATTTCAAAAGTACTAAAATGAGTAATGAAGTTAATTATTTAATTTTTGGCTTGCCTGGCAGCAGCGTTAGGTGCTACCATGACCTTTAATGGATTTTGGGTCATGACACTGGCCACCCCTAGGCCTCAGGCTCATTATTATGCACCGTCATTGTCTAGTGCACTTTCTACATGGGGTGCTTTCAGCGGTCAGTCCAGCCGATCATGCTCGAGCCAGCCACGTCCTCCGAGAGCTTTCTTTGAGTATGGTGACACTTATCATATGGTGAGGGATTTCCCCAGACTCAGGAGGGGTGCACCTCCATAGATTTCTCAGGCACCGCATGCTCCACCGGGTCCTCAGGCTATGGTTACAGCACCAGCTACCACCCCACCTGCACAACCAGCTCGAGATGGAGGTCAACAGGTAGAAGTCGCCCTAGAGAGGTAGGCCAGACCAGATATTATGCCCTTCCTGCTTTGACGGAGGCCGTTGCATCCGACTCTATCTTCACAGGTATTGTTCTGGTCTGTCATAAAGATGCATCCGTCATCTTCACAGGTATTTGATTTAGGCTCCACTTATTCTTATGTGTCATCTTATTTTGCTCCATATTTAGGTGTATCCCGTGATTCTTTGAGTTCTCATGTCCATGTGTCTACACCCTTGGGAGATTCTATTGTTGTGGACCGTGTGTATCGGTCGTGTTTGGTTATCCTTAGTGGTTTTCAGACCAGAGCCGATTTATTATTACTCGATATGGTGGATTTTGATGTTATTTTAGGCACGGACTAGTTGTCGCCCTATCATGCTATCCTTGATTGTCATGCCAAGACGGTGACGTTGGCTATGCCAGGTCTACCGCGGTTAGAGTGGATAAGTACTTTAGATTATGTTCCTAGCAGGGTTGTCTCATTTCTAAAGGATCGGCGGATGGTTGAGAAGGGGTGTGATGCGTATCTGGCATGTGTGAGAGATGTTAGTGTTAATACTCCTACCGTCGAGTCAGTTCTGATAGTGAGGGATTATCCAGATGTATTCCCGGTAGATCTTCTGTGCATGCTACCCGACAGGGATATCGACTTTGGTATTAATTTGTTACCGGGCACTCAGCCCATTTCTATTCCACTCTATCATATGACCTCAATAGAGTTGAATGATTTAAAGGAGCAGTTGCAGGAATTGCTCGATAAGGGCTTCATTCGGCCACATGTGTTGCCTTGGGGGTGCTCCAGTCTTATTTGTATAGAAGAAGGATGGTTATATGTGAATGTGTATTGATTATCGCCTATTGAACAAGGTTACAGTGAAGAACAGGTATCCACTGCCCTGTATTGATGACCTATTTGATCAGCTTCAGGGTGCCAGCGTGTTATCTAAGATCGACTTGCGTTCAGGCTATCATCAGTTGAAGATTGGGGATCCAGATATCTCAAAGACTGCTTTTAGGACTCAGTATAGTAATTACGAGTTCCTTGTGATGTCTTTTGGGCTGACCAACACCCCAGTAGCATTCATGCACTTGATGAACAATGTATTTCAGCCATATCTTGACTCTTTCGTCATTGTGTTTATGGATGACATTCTGGTGTACTCCCGTATCTGGGAGGATCATGAGCAGCACCTGAGGACTGTGCTTTAAACCCTGAAAGAAAAGAAGTTGTATGCAAAATTTTTGAACTGTCAATTCTGGCTAGATTCAGTGGCATTTTTGGGTCATGTAGTATAGTGTGAGGGGATCAAGGTAGATCCGAAGAAGATTAAAGTAGTACAGAGTTGGTCCAGACCATCTTCAGCTATGGAGATCCGGAGTTTTCTTGGCTTGGTGTGGTATTACCGTCGATTTGTAGAGGGTTTCTTGTCTATTACAGCACATATGACCACGCTGACCCATAAGGGCGCTCCGCTCAGGTGGACTGAGGAGTACGAGGAGAGAATTCAAAAGCTCAAGACTACTTTGACTACAACCCCATTGTTGGTATTACCTACTAGTTCGGGGTCCTATATGGTGTATTGTGATGCGTCGCGCATTGGTCTCGGCATGGTGTTGATGCAGGACGGTAGGGTGATTGCGTACGTGTCTAGACAACTGAAGGTGCATGCGAATAACTATCATGTCTCCGACCTCGAGTTAGCAGCTATTGTTCATGCCTTGAAAATCTGGTGGCATTATTTGTATGGTGTCCCTTGTGAGGTCTACAACGATCACCGGAGTCTACAACATCTGTTTAAATAGAAGGATCTTAACTTGCAGCAACGAAGATGGTTGGAGATGCTTAAGGATTATGATATCACCATTTTATATCATTCCGGGAAGGCCAATGTAGTGGCCGATGCCTTGAGTCGCAAGGTGGAGAGTTTGGGCAGTTTAGCATATCTACCAGTAGCAGAGAGGCCTTTAGCCTTGGATATTCAAGCCTTGGCCAACTAGTTTGTTAGATTGGATTTTTCCTAGCCGAGTTTTGGCTTGTGTGGTTTCTCAGTCTTCTCTTTATGATCGTATCAAAGAGCATCAGTATGATGACCCCCATCTACTTGTCCAATAGGACACGGTTCAACACAGTAATGCCAAGGAAGTCACTATTGGAGATGACTCTAAAGAAGGATCATAGCTCGAGGTGATCCATTCACCCAGGTGCCGCAAAGATGTATCAGGACTTGAGGCAGCATTATTGGTGGAGGATAATGAAGAAGAACATAGTGGAGTATGTACCTCGGTCCCTAAATTGTCAGTAGGTAAAGTATGAGCATCAATGGCCAGGTGGATTGCTTCAGAAGCTAGAGATTCCGGAGTGGAAAGAGGAGAGGATCATTATGGATTTTATTGTTGGGTTTCGACGGATTCAGAGGAAGTTCGTTTGGGTGATTGTGTATATATTGACCAAGTCAGCTTCTTTCATCCTTGTGGTTACCACTTACTCTTCGGAGTAGCTGGCTCAGGTTTACATTCGCGAGATTGTCAGGCTTCATGGCATGTTGGTATCTATCATCTCTGACCGGGGTACGCTGTTCATATCGTGGTTCTAGAGAGCCGTACAACATGAGTTGTGTACTCGGGTGGAGTTGAGTACAATATTTCACCCTCAAATGGATGGACAATTCGAGCGCACTATTCAGATATTGGAGGATATGCTTCGTGTGTGTGTGATAGATTTTGGGGGCTCTTGGGATCAGTTCATGCCACATGCAGAGTTTTCCTACAACAACAATTATCAGCCAAGCATTTAGACGGCACCGTACGATGCTTTGTATGGTAGGCGATGCCGGTCTATGGTGGGTTGGTTTGAGCCGGGTGAGGCAAGACTATTTGGTACAGACTTGGTTCAGGATTCTTTGGAAAAGGTTAAATTGATTCAGAATCAACATGGTACAGCCTTATCCAGACAGAAGAGTTATGCGGATCGGAAGGTTCGCGACATTGCATTAATGGTTGAGGAGTAGGTCTTGATCCGGGTTTAGCCCATGAAGAGTGTTATGAGGTTTGGAAGGAAGGGCAAGTTGAGCCCTAGGTATATCAGGCCTTTTGAGATTCTTGAGAGGGTTGCAGAGGTGGCTTATAGAGTTGCACTACTACCTAGTCTCTCTGCAGTACATCTAGTGTTCCATGTTTCCATGCTCTGGAAGTATCACGACTATCCGTCTCATGTGTTAAACTTCAGCTCAGTCTAGTTGGACAAGAATCTATTTTATGTTGAGGAGCCAATGGACATTTTGGACAGGCAGGTTCGAAAGTTGAGGTCGAAGAACATCGCTTCAGTGAAGGTTCAGTGGAGGGATTATCCAGTCGAGGAGGCGACTTTGGATGTCGAGCATGATATGCGCTACCGTTATCCTCATCTTTTCACCACTTCAAGTATGTCTCTATACTCGTTCGATGACGAACGTTTGTTTTAAGATGGGGAGGATGTAACGACCCGGTCGGTCGTTTTGTGTGTATTAGCCTCGATACCCTAACTATTTCCTTCTCTGTGTTATATTGTGATTTTGTGACTTGTCGGGAGGTTTAGTTTTTGGTTTCGGAGAGAAATGGGTCACTTAATCCCTAAATCAGAATTTTAAGTAATAGGAGTCGATTGTAGTTCTAATTGTGTGAAGAAAACTCTGGAATAGAATTTTGACGGTTCCAATAGTTCCATATGGTGATTTTAGTCTTAGAAGTGTGTCTGGATGTTGATTTGGAGGTCTGTAGGCCATTTCAGCATTAATTGGCAAAAGTTGAAAAGTTTGAACGTTTGACCGGGAGTTGACTTTATTGATATCGGGGTCGAATTCAGATTTCGGAGGTTGGAATAGGTCCGTCATGTCATTTATGACTTGTGTGCAATGTTTGAAGTCAATCAGAGTTGTTTTGGTATGAATCGACATTAGTTTTGGAAATTGGAAGTTCATAGTTTCATAGGCTTGAATTGGGTTGCAATTTGTATAATCGATGTTGTTTGATGTGATTTTTGGCCTCAAGTAGGTCCGTTAGGTGTTTTGGAACTGGTTGTTGAGTGTGGACGGGGTCCCGTGGGCCCCGGGTGTGATTCGAATTGAATCCGGAACACGTTTTGACATTGTGTGATTGGTGAAGCTGCTGGTTTTCTACTGATATGGTTTCCTTCTACACGTTCGCGAAGTTTCTCCCGCGATCGCGTAGAGTCTTCAGGGGTTGCTGGAATTTTTCTCCTCGCGTTCGCGAAGGTGAGGATGCGATCGTGAAGTGTGCTTTGTTTGATCATCGCGAATGCGTAGGGTAGATCGCGTTCACGTATAAGGAAGGCAAGGCTGGGGGCTGAGGCAGGTTTGTACGACGCGTTCGCGAGTCCTTGTCCACGATCGCGATAGAGGGCGACTGGGCAGCAGAAAATAAGTTTCAAAACGAGGGTTTCATCTCATTTTTCATATTTTGGACTTAGAGACCTCGGCGGGTGGCGATATTTCGAGACTGTTTCAAGAAAATCGTTGGGGTAAGTGATTCTAACCCATATTGGACTATATTTCATGAATCTATTGTTATTTTCCTCATCAAATTAGTGATTTGAGTTGGAAATTTGGGGGAAATTTGTGAAAACTTCCTAGATTAAATTTTGAGGTTTTGGAAGGTGATTTGAGGTCGGATTTGAGTAATTCTTGTATTGTTGGACTCGTTATCGAATGATGTTCAGATTTTGTAATTTTGGTCGGGTTTCAAGACGCGGGCCCAAGTGACTTTTTGAGTTGACTTTTTATTTCTTTGCAAAGATTGTAACTTTATGGTTCGAAATAGTTTCCTATAGTTTATATTTATGGTATGAAGTTATTTTGGCTAGATTCGATCCGTTCGGAGTTGGATAATCGAGGGAAAGGCCTACTAGTGGATTGAGTTAGCGTGTTTTGAGGTAAGTGTCTTGCTTAACTTTGTGTGGGGGAATTACCCCTTAGGATTGGTGTTGTTTTATGATAATTGTGATGTGTGGAAGCCGTGTACGTAAGGTGACGAGTGTGTCTACTGGCAAAATGTGAAAATTTACCGGTTTAAGCCATGTAGATTCCTTTCATGCCTTAATTGTGTTATCTTAACATGTTATATTCATCATCATGAGTCTATTTTCGCATGCTCTACTTGTCTTATCTCTTACTTGTTAATTGCTCTACTTGTTTAGTTAAAGTTCTTGTTTCCTTTTTTCCATATTCATTATGTAACCATTGAATTCTCTACTTGAAATTGTTATTCTTGTGATATCTTGTTGTTAAAATTGGTATTGAGGTATAAAGGTCGTGATTCACATTGAGACAAAGTGTTAAGTTGTGAAATACTATTCTTGTTGAGTTATTCAATTTCGGTTATTATTGTTGAGACTCTTATGTACATCGTGGTTAAGCCATGGGTTATTTATTGTTAAAGCACCATTGTTGTTGATTTCTTTGGCAAGTTTTGATATTGGGCACTTGTGGTGGGATTTGTGATACGTTGTTATATTGATACTGTAACGACCTGACCGGTCATTTTAAGAATTAGTGTCCCATTTAGTGTCTTAAGGCTTGATCAACTTCGTACTATGTATTATGACTTGCATGTCTGGTCGATTTTGGATTTTGGATGATTCGGGATTGATTTGGAATAAGGATTCTTGTTTTAAAAGCTTATGCGCTAAGAGTTGACCGAAGTTTGACTTTTATGCAGACGACCCCGTAATGGTGTTTTGATTATTCCAATAGCTTCATATTGTGATTTTGGACTTAGGCGTGCGTCCGGATTTAGATTTGGAGGTCCGTAAGATAATTTGATGCATTTTGGCGAAACAATTGGAAGTTGAAGTTTTAGAATATTGCGATATTTGACCGGGGGTTGATTTGTTGATATCGGGCTCGGATTTGATTCCGAGATTTGTATTAGATCTGTTATGTCATTTGGGACTTGTGTGCAAAATTTGGGTTTATTCCGGATTGATTTGATATGTTTCGGCAGGGGTTTTGGAAGTTGGAAAATTTGAAAATTCATAAGTTCGATTCGAGGTACGATTCATAGTTTTGACGTTATTTGATGTGATTTGAGGCCTCGAGTAGGTCCGTGTATTGTTATGGGACTTGTTGGTATATTTGGACGGGGTCCCGAGTGACTCGGGAGAGTTTCAGACACGATTCAGATCATTTTAGACATTTTTGGTTAAAGCTATTTTGGGCAGTGCTGGTATGGTCGCACCTGCGGACCACTGGGCACATGTGCGATGGTCGTAAAAGCTGAAATGAAGGCGCATAAGAGAAATTTGGAAGTCTGAGGAAAGATCGCAGAAGTGAGTTTTGTTGTGCACCTGCGATGTCGCATGTGCGGTGACTTTGATCGCAGAAGCGGAAGGCGGCTCATGAGCAGAAGCTTGTCTTGCACCTGCGATCGTGCAGAAGCACAAGAAGTTCCGCAGATGCGAGGGTTAACTGTTCAGTGGAAATTTGCAGATGCAAGATGCGCAGATGCGCAATTTTGTCCGAAAATGCGGAAATGGCTGAGCAGAATGCTTAAGTTCGAGAGTACGACATTTTATTCATTTTTGAAGTTTTAGACCTTGGTTTTGGGTGATTCTGGAGGGGTTCTTCAAGAGTTTCATTTGGGTAAGTGTTCCTTTTTCCTAAATTGATTATATTTCATGATTCCATAACTATTTATATCATTAACTAGTGAATTAAATGGATGAAAATGAGAATTTTTGTAAAAACTTTCAAGAATGTAAAATGAGGATTTGTAGGGCGATTCGATATCGGAATTTGATAATTTTGTATGGTTGGACTCATATCGGAATGAGCGTTCGGATTTTGTGAATTGTATCGGGTTTTGAGGTGCGAGCTTGGGGTTGACTTTTTAGTTTAAATTAAAGACCGAGGTTTTATTATCCAGAATTGGTTCCTATGAGTTTTAATTATGTTATGAAATTATCTTGGCTAGATTTGAGCCGTCCGAAGGTTGTTTCACACGAGAAGGTCATTTTAGAGTATCGGTTTAGCTTCGTTGAGGTAAGTATCTTGTTTAACTTTGTGTGGGGGAACTACCCCTTAGGAATTGAGTCGTTTGTGCTATTTGTGTAATGTGAAAGCCGTGTACGCGAGGTGACGAGTACATACTCTGGCTTATATGTGGAAGTTCTATCGGTTTAAACTCTTAGGAATCTTTTATGTATTAAATTGGAAATTGTTGGAACTTGTTATATCCTTTATTCACCATGTCCATTATTACATGCTTAATTGGAAGTTGTCGTTACATGTCACATTCTTTACTTGCCGAGCTTGCTCTTATATGCCTTATTTGGAGTTGTTACCACTTTTACCATTACGTGATTTCTTTTATCGCTGAGTTGCTATTTAATGGGTATACTTTACTATTAAGTTTATTCTTAAACAGTTAATTGAAATTGAAGTTATCGAAAGGTATTTAATCTATTATACTCGAAGTTGTGTTTAAAGGAGGTGTTGTTCCTTGCTGAGTTATCTTTTCGTTCACGTTGTTGTTATTGAGATTCTATACATGTTGTATTGAGTCGTGGGCTATTTGTTATGAAGTTATTAATATCGTGGAATCTTTGGAATGGTTGTGGACTATGGGCACTTGTGATACGAGTTGATTATGTTGTGTTATTGTGATGATAGTACATGTGAATCGTTGTGCGATTGGGTTGTTGTTATGCAGAGTATAAGGGTAGCATTTCAATGTTGTTATCATACGGGGAATAAGGGTGGCATCTCACTGTTGTTGAATGCACGGAGCGATACGGGTGGCTATTATGTTGTTGTCCGGACGGAGTGATATAGGTGGCTATTACACGGAGTGATACAGGTGGCTATAGGAGAGATAAGGGTAGCTAACGATATTGTCAGGGCGTAGTGATACGAGTGGCTATTATATAGTATAAATCGAGTAGCTATTAATACGGAGTGATACGGGTGGCTATCGGAGAGATAAGGGTGGAAAATGTCAGGGTTGATGTATGATGATTTGGAAACATTGTGTTGGTGATTTTCGTGTGATGTTGTGATTTCATGTGTGTTTGTGATATGCCTTGCGTGAATTGTTGTTGTTTCGAGGAGCTATTTGATGTCCTTGTTCTTACTTATTGATTTGGGCTGCAGTAATACCCTTGCACAAGCATACATTGTAGCATACCACTTATACTAGCTCATGAGTACGAAACTTGATACTTATTGATCAGGACCAGTATGTACTCTGGTATTATCCATTTTTATGTTGCTATGGAGCCTGTGATTATACCGGGCGGATTGTGGTAGTAAGCCTGAGATTATGCCGGACAGTTTATGATTGTGAGCCTGTGATCATGCCGGGCAGATTGTGATTGTGAGCCTATGATTATGCCGGGCGGTTTGTGATTTTGAGCTTGTGATCATGTCGGGCGGATTGTGATTGTGAGCCTGTGATCATGCCGAGTGGATTGTGATTGTGAGCCTGTGACTATTGCCGAGCGGATTGTGATTTTGACACGTGAATTGTCCGTGCGATTGTGATTTCGAGATGTGGGCACGAGGTGCCGTGAGTATATGATGGCGGGTTAAGACCCGGGACTTGTGACTATTATATGAGATCACAGAGTGATTTCGTTGCGAAACTTGTGTTAAACAACTTGATAAATTTTTTGTCCTTTGTGTTCCTTATTTGGTTAAATGATGTTTTCCCGGTATTCTTATTGCTTTACTGCCTATATGCACATGTAGATTTTGTTGCCATTTACAGATTTCTGCTTTCCATTATTAGCTTTATACTGCTATACTACACAGGTTATTTTGTCTAGTGAGTGTCTTGACTTGTACCTCGTTACTACTCCACCGAGGTTAGTCTTGATACTTACTGGATACCGACCGTGGTGTACTCATACTACACTTTTGCATATTTTTCTGCAGAGCCAGGTATTGGTGATATCAGACTCGGGCAGAGTTCACATATTAGTCGCGAGGATTCAAGGTAGAGCTGCTTGGTCGTCGCAGTCCCTTGGAGTTCTTTCTTTCTTTGTATTGTCATCTTGTATTTGAACAGTAATGTATTTCAATCCTTGAGATCATTCCATGTAATTAACTAGAGTTCGTGACTCTATATTACTAGTCTTGGGAGGTTATTATGATTATTGTCGCGTAGGCTTATTCCGCTTTTGTCTCGGCACTTATAGTAAACCATATTTCAAATTATCATTATAAAAAATTGGCTTAATTATTATAGAAATCGGCTTACCTAGTCTTAGAGACTAGGTACCATCACGTCATTATACGGAGGAAAATTGGGATTGTGACAGATACGCTTGCGGTGGTATAAAGTTTTGAGGTTGAAACGCATGCGATGAGACAAGGTGGGCTTGATACGCGTGACTAGTAGGGGAACTACTCGAAGCCACACAGTGTGATAAGGTGGGCTAAAACGCAGGAAGCTGTTTCGGGAAAATGATTTTTAAAACTAAATGCAAGGTTCCCCCGGTGATATAAAGAAAGATTGTGAATTGATTTGTGATTTGAGACTACGAGGCGGTACCTCGGTAGTGACTCTTGTTGATACTTTCTATTTCCTCACTTGTGTTTTTGTTGTTTTGTTCCATGTCATAGTATCCTTTGTTTTCTTTGGTGAAGTATTATTTGCCTTAGTTCAGTATAGCTATTCTCGGTGTATTTCTTTAATTGTCTCATTTTTATTGTTATCATTATTTTACTATTATACACTTATTCAGTTTCTTATTTATTCCAGTAGGGCATTGACCTAACATCATTACTACTCTATCGAGGTTAGACTTGGCACACACTGGTTACCATTGTGGTGTACTCATGCTACGCTTTTACACATCTTTTTTTCAGATCCAGGTACCTCCTACCAGTCCAGGCACTAGTGAGAGCTCAGCTTCAGAGACTTCAAAGTATACCTGCCAGCGTCCGCAGGCCTCGGAGTCCCCCTCTACCTAGACTATTTTGTTTCCTTATCCTTTTATAGACATTGATGTATAGGGATATTCAGTACTACTATATAGAGCTTGTGACTTGTATTCGCCGGATTTTGGAAAATTGTAAATGCTGAGTTGCGGAGTCTATTTTATAGTAGTTGTTGAGTTATTGAGGCTTTTATTATTATTTTAGTTATATTTTGCATGAATGTTAGGCTTACCTAGTCTTAGAGACTACGTGCCATCATGACATCCTACGGAGGGAAATTGTGGTCGTGACATGGATTGAGCTAGCGTGTTTTGAGGTAAGTGTCTTGCCTAACTTTGTGTGGGAGAATTAACCCTTAGGATTGGTATTTTTTTTGTGTTAATTGTGATATGTGGAAACCGTGTACGCGAGGTGACGAGTGTTTACACAGGCTAAATGTGGTAATTGACCGGTTTTAGGTATGAAGATTCTTACATGCCTTTAATTGAGTTTCCATAACATGTTATATTCAACATCATTAGTCTATTTCACATTCTTTGCTTGACATCATTAATACTTTTATTATCTCTTATTTGCTAATTATCTTTACATGTTTAGTTGAAGTTATTATCCTCTCAATTCCTTATTCATTATTTAACCGTTGAGTTCCTTTACTTGAAGTTGTTATTCCTTAGAATATCTTGTTGTTGAATTTGGTGTTGAAGTTATAAAAGTCGTGATTCACATCGAGGCAAAGTTGTAAATTTGTTGAAATATCATTCTTGTTGAATTATTCACTTTCGGTTGCTATTGTTGAGACTCTTCTACATATTGTGGTTGAGCCCTCGACTATTTAATTGTGGAAACACCATTATTATAGACTTCTGTGGCAAGTTGTTGTATTGGACACTTGGGGTACGATTTGTGATATGTTGTGATATTGATACGCATGCGATGGTATAAGGATTGGGGTTGAAACGCGTGCGGTGAGATTCATTTTCATTTTTTTTCATTATCATATTGTCATATAAATTTTTAGTTTTCTTATTTATTCCAATAGGGTCTTGAACTGACCTCATCACTACTCTACCGAGGTTAGGCTTGATACTTACTGGGTACCGTTGTGGTGTACTCATGCTACGCTTCTGCACATCTTTTTGTGCAGATCTAGGTACCTCTTACCTGTCTAGGCACCAGTGAGTCGAGCTCGGATTTAGAGACTTCAAGGTATACCTGCCGGCTTCCGCAGGCCTCGGAGTCACCCTCTATCTAGTTCTATTTTATTTTACCTTTTTATAGATACTGTTGTAAAGGGATATTCAGTATTGTGATGACCCAAAATGTCATCTTATGCTTTAGAACTCAAATCTGCGCTCTTAAGCCTTAAAAATCTCATTTTTACCCTCCTCGATTTGTGTGCACAGTCTGGGCAAGTTTTCGAAAAGCTTTTATGTTGAAAATTGATGAAAATAAGAATTTATGCCTTAAAAGTTGATTTTAGTTGACTTCGGTTAACATTTTTGGTAAACAGGCCCGGATCAGTGTTTTGACGATCCCGGTGGGTCTGTATCGAATTATGGGACCTCGGCATATGCCCGCAATCGAATTCGGAGGTCCCTAGCTCAAGTTATGAATTTTTGATGAAAATTAAAAGTGAAAATTACTTGTTTTTAAGAATTAATTGATGTTTGGCATTGTTAGTACCGGGTCTGTATTCTGGTTTCGTAGCCCGGTATAGGTTCATTATGATATTTAAGACTTGTCTGTGAAATTTGGTGAGAAACGGAGTTGATTTGACGTGATTCGGATGTCTAGTTAAGAAAATAGAAATTTTAAAGTGTTCTTGAGAATTTCATTTGATTTGGTGCTAAATTCGTAGTTCTAGGTGTTATTTTGGCGATTTGATCACGCGAGCAAGTTCGTATGATGTGTTTAGACTTTTGTGCATGTTTGGTTTGGAGCCCTGAGGGCTCGGGTGAATTTCGAATAGGTCACGGGATGTTTTGGACTTTGGAAATCTGGTATTTTGCTGTAGCAGGTGTTCTGGCATGTCCTTCTTCACGTTCGCGAAGGTACTCTCGCGAACGTGAAGAGTAAACCGGGAAGCTGGAGATTTCTTCTTCGCGAACGCAAAAGCTTGGTCGCGAACGCGAAGCGATGGGGGTGTTACCCTTCGCGAACGCAACAAGCCCATCACGAACGCGTAGTCCTCGTCTATCTTTTATGTCCTACTATTTTCTTTCATTCAAACGGTTATATTTCTTTCAGACTATTACTTGTAGTAAATTCTAGAATGCTCGTGAATTGTGACTCCAGATCCGGGTGGTAGTAATTAATACAATTTTATAAAATTTCGCACCTATTATATTTCATCTTAGTTAATCATTGTTAATTACCTAATGGAAATAAGGAATTGGTTTAATGATTCTCTAACGTTGGCTTGCCTAGCAAGTGAAATGTTATGCGCCATCACGGTCCCGTCGGTGGGAAATTTTGGGTTGTGAGAATTGGTATCAGAGCACTAAGTTACATAGGTCTCACGAGTCACGAGCAAGCTTAGTAGAGTCTGAAGGATTAGTACGGAGACATCTGTACTTATCTCTCAGAGGCTATGATATTTAGGAACAATATCACTTCTTTCATTCCTTATCGTGCGACATTGATTTTGCTTGAAACCTATATCTCATATTCCTTTGTACCTACTCGTGTATGACATTGCGCACTCAGTATTAGTTGTGCGTCGACGGTTCGTGATGCCGCAGATGAACTACGAGGGAGCCAGATATGCTCAAACATTGCCTCAACGTGTGATTCCGACTGAAGATGCAGACGTATAAAGAGATCACCCAGTGAATAATGTGGGGGATGCAACGTACCTTGGCATCTGGTTGATTTATACGAGTTGTGAAGGTTAATATTGTGGACCATCGGACGTGAAGAACTATGACTTCGCGCCGAGTGGGGGAGTCCACTATCAATGAATTGATTGTGAGTCATGTGTTATATCAGTTTTGGCCTGAAATGTATATATGTGGTACTGAAAGATTTCCCAAATTTTTTTTTACATGTGTTTAAGGCCTGAGATTTTGTAGAGGATAAGGTTAGGACTTGCGGTATGTCCGCCTCAGTAATAATCTTATACTTCAGTACCAAAGGAGTTAGAGAAACAACATTAAATTTACAGAAGGTCTACTCAGCGTGGACATCACGGTTGCGGATTTTGGGGTGCTTCGGAGGAAGTACAGTGGTTGACGATATTCTGGACTAAGAATTATTTGTATGGAGCTCTACTTTTGTGATCATTGTATATAAATAGGGGTAAAGTTTACCCCAAAGAAGAATTGAAGAGTATGTTAAGAAATGGGTCAGCTCAACAGTGTTGGGTCTGCATAACAAAATTGAAGAAATTGGCCTTGGGAGAGATAATTCTCCACAGGTGTTCGTGGCAAGCCTATGAAGAGGGCAGACCAACCAATACAACACCGCCCGCTTGGCTCGGTTCTTAGAAATACTTTTGAAAGAGTTTGTTTCCCGTACTCTCCATAATGCATGGAGCATAGAGTTTGAACGATTGCGTCAGGTCACCATGACGGTATCATAATATGCCATCAGGTTCAATAAGTTAGCCCGTCATATTCCTACTTTGCTTTCTACAGCCAGAGAGCGAGTCCACAGACTCATTAAAGGAACCAATTATGATCGTAAAATTTTGTATGACTCGGGAGCTACAGGCTGATACTTCATTTCCACTAGTGGTAGAAATTTCCAAGATATTAGAACGTGTTCGGGGTGAGGAAAAAGGAAACTAAGGAGGCCAAGACGTCTCGAGGTTCTGGGGGATTCAGTGGATTCTATTCTACGAGTATAAATCATTATGGCTGGGGCTTGGGCAGTCGGCCAGCGCAGTTCGCACATCAGATTAATCAAGGTGATCCAGTAAGTTCTTTTAATGCACCACTGACATAAGTGTCCTATAATGTTTATTCTAGTTAGCTAGCATAGACCAAACCCACAAAGGGGTTGTTATGAATACGGCGATACTAGGCACATCATAAGAAAATTGTCCCAGACTTGGGAGAGACATATTTCATCAAAGCACTCAGTCTACGTGCCCCATTGTAGTTACTACACCACCCACACGACCAGTTAGGGGTGGAGGATAGGCGGTAGAAGGCGTCCTAGAGGTAGAGACCCAGCCATTGTTATATTTGTTTTATGGAATGGCGGAGGTCGTTACATCAGATGGTGCCGTTATAGGTACGACCTCGATTTAAAATAAAGGAATAATTTACTTAACTTAATTCGGTTATGAGTATCAAGACGAGTCCTCCTATTGTGCTCCACTTATGAGTGAGCTTCGTAATTCTATAATCTACTTAGGTGTTTACTCCTGTTGGGAGGTTTTATGGAGATACCTATGCCTATCATTCCATGTTTGTCTCTAATAAGAGCTGTGAGGCTAAAAGTGGCTTTGTGTTACTCATTTCAGTAAGTTTTGATGTAATTTATGGATAATTAATTACAAATTATGAATTATATGCCCTATCGGTGTGAGGTTCAGTATGTGTTGTGATTTTGTTTAACAAAAGTTATTTAAAAGGAGAAAATGGAAAGTTTCGATTGGCAAGATGTGCTTATTACTTGTGATTCAGAACTGAGGTTGAGGTCCTCACATTTTAAAATAAATTGATATGTTTAAACCGGGCTATGAGCTGCGATAGAAGTTATATAAGGACGAGATCCCTGTGATAAAAATTCTTGTGTTTAAATTCTCCCTTGTGAAATTAAATTTGTACTGTAGTACTAATAGGGAGTCATGCCTGCTAGGCTTATTTGAAAATTTTTGTATGAAATTCTTTGTGCATACTTTCCAAATTCGTGTTGTAATATTGAGTTGTAACCTACGAGGTAGGTGCCAGCCCAGGTGGCGTTAAATGTGACTCGTTAATTCGGGTAAATAATTATGAGGTCTTCATGCCTCGCATCTCGTTATTAGTATTTTGAAGGTTTGAAACGAGATTTTTGTTAACGTGAAGTTAATTGATAATTCTGTAATTGATTATGAATAACTGTTAAGACCAGATTGACCCAGAAGGGTGCCCCATTTAGATGGTCAGACGAGTGTGAGTTGAGCTTTCAGAAGCTCAATACCGCTTTGACTACAACGCTAGTGTTAGTATTACCCACAGGTTCAGGATCATATACGGTATATTGTGATGCCTCTCACATTGGGCTTGGTGTTGTATTAATGCAAGATGGCAAGGTAATTGCATATGCGTCGCTGCAATTGAAAGTTCACGAGAAGAATTATCCTGTTCATGACTTAGAATTGGTAGCCATTGTTCATGCTCTGAAGATTTGGAGGCATTACCTCTACAGTGTCTCGTGTGAGGTATTTACTGATCATCGTAGCCTTCAGTATCTGTTCAAACAAAAGGATCTTAATTTGAGGCAGAAAAGATGGTTGGAGTTGTTGAAAGACTGTGATATCACCATATTGTATCATCTCGGGAAGGCCAATGTGGTGGCCGATACTTTGAGTAGAAAGTCAGTCAGTATAGGTAGCCTTGCATATATTCCAGTTGGTGAGAGACAACTTGCATTGGATGTTCACGCCTTGGCCAACTAGTTCGTGAGGTTAGATGTTTTCGAGCCCAGCCATTTTCTAGCTTGTACAATTGCTCGGTCTTCTTTGTTTGAGCGCATCAGAGATTGGCAGGATGATGATCCTCATTTACTTGTCCTTAGAGATACAGTGCGGCACGGTGGTGTCAATCAGGTTACTGTTGGAGACGACGGAGTTTTGAGGATGCATGGTCGCATTTGTGTGCCTAATGTGGATGGACTTCGTGAGTTGATTCTTGAGGAGGCCCACAATTCCCGGTATTCTATTCATCCGGGCGCCGCCAAGATGTATCGAGACTTGAGGCAGCATTATTGATAGAGGCGAATGAAGAAGGACATAGTTGCCTATGTAGCTCAGTGCCTAAATTGCCAGCAGGTAAAGTGTGAGCATCAGAGACTTGGTGGTATACTTCAAAGGTTAGATATTCCTGAGTGGAAGTGGGAGCGTATCACTATGGATTTTGTTGTTAGACTCCCACGGACTCAGAGGAAGTTTGATGCAGTTTGGGTTGTTGTGGACAGGCTGACTAAGTCATAGAATTTCATTCGTGTGGCAGTTACCTATTCCTCGGAGCGATTGGCAAAGATTTACATTCGTGAGATCATCCGTCTTCACGGTGTGCCCGTTTCTATCATTTTTGATCGAGGTACGCAGTTTACCTCGCACTTTTGGAGGGCAGTACAGCGTGAGTTAGGTACGCGGGTTGAGTTGAGTACAACATTCCATCCTCGGGCAGACGGACAGTCAGAGCGCACTATTCGAATATTGGAAGATATGCTCCGCGCTTGTGTTATATACTTTGGAGGTTCTTGGGATCATTTCTTGTCACTTGCGGAGTTGCTTATAATAATAGCTACCAGTCGAGCATTCAGATAGCTCCATATGAGGCATTATACGGAAGGCGATGCTGATAGCCAGTTGGTTGGTTTGAACCGGGAGAGGCTCGGTTATTGGGTACAGATTTAGTTCAGGAGGCCTTGGACAAGGTCAAGATTATATAGGATCAACTTCGTACAACTCAGTCTAGGCAGAAGAGTTATGCCGACCGTAGAGTTCGTGATGTGGCATTCATGGTCGGAGAGAGGGTATTACTTCGGGTATTACCCATGAAGGGTGTAATGAGGTTCGAAAAGAAGGGCAAGTTGAGCCCTAGGTATAACAGACCTTTTGAGATTCTGGAGAGAGTGGGAGAGGTGGCTTACAGGCTTGCATTGCCACCTAGTTTAACAGTTGTTCATCCGGTATTCCATGTGTCCATGCTTCGAAAGTATCACGGCGATTCATCCCATGTGCTAGATTTCAGCTCTGTCCAGTTGGATAAGGATTTGACTTCGGTCAATATTTTTGGTAAACGGGCTCGGATCTATATTTTGACGGTCTCTGTGGGTCCGTATCGAATTATGGGACCTGGACGTATCCCCGGAATCGAATTCGGAGGTCCCTAGCTCAAGTTATGAATTTTTGATGAAAATTAAAAGTCTGAAAATTAATTATTTTTAAGAATTGACTAATGTTTGGCATTGTTAGTGCCGGGTCCGTATTCTAGTTCCAGAGCCCAGTACAGGTTCATTATGATATTTAAGACTTGTCTGTGAAATTTGGTGAGAAACGGAGTTGATTTGACGTGATTCAGACGTCCAGTTGAGAAAAATAGAAATTTTAAAGTGTTCTTGAGAATTTAATTTGATTTGGTGCTAAATTCGTAGTTCTAGGTATTATTTTGGCGATTTGATCGTGCGAGCAAGTTCGTATGATATTTTTAGACTTGTGTGCATGTTTGGTTTGGAGCTCCGAGGGCTCGGGTGAGTTTCGGATAGGCCACGGGATGTTTTGGACTTTGAAAATCTGGTATTTTGCTGCAGCAGGTGTTCTGGCATGTCCTTCTTTGCGTTCGCGAAGGTACTCTCACGAATGCGAAGTGTAAACCGGGCAGCTGAAGATTTTTTCTTCGCGAACGCGAAGGCTTGGTCAAGAACGCGAAGCGATGGGGGCGTTACCCTTCGCGAACGCTACAAGCCCATCGTGAACGCATAGTGTTAGGCATTGGGGAGGGGGAGTCAGCAGTTCCTTCATCGCGAATGCGAGCAATGTCTCGCGAACGCAAAGGACGGGGGGAGTAACCATTGCGAACGTGAGCTAGGTCTTGCGAACACATAGGCTTGGCAGCCAGTACCCTTCGCGAACGCGACAGTGCTCTCGCGAATGCGAAGAACACTGTCGCCCAACACATAACAGAATCCAAAAATGAAATTTTAACCAAAAATTCATTTTCTCAAAAACCAAATGGTGAGAGGCGAATTTTCAAGAGCCATTTCTTCCCCAAATTGTTGGTAAGTGATTCTAAACCATTTTATTTCAATTACCTATTACATTTCTTGAAGTTTCAACCTAAAATCTAGAGTTTTCATGGTAGAATTAGGGGTTAGGATAGAAACTAGGGATTTTGAAAATTTGGGGATTTAGACCTCAATTTGAGGTCGGATTCCAAAACCAATTATATATTCGAGCTCGGGGATGAATGGGTAAAAGGATTTTGGTCCGAACCTCAAGTTTTGACCAAGCGGGACCAGGGTCAATTTTTCGACTTTTTGGAGGAAAAATTTGAGAAATTTAATTTATGAAATATAATTTATTCCTTTAGCAATATTGATGTTAGTAAGTCATTTTTGAATAGATACGAGTGGTTTGGAGGTAAATTCCAAAGGAAAAGCTGTGATTGAGAATTAAGTGGTGTTCGGAGTGAGGTAAGTGTCGTGTCTAACTTTGGCTTGAGGGAATAGGTACTATGTGTTTATTTGCTACGTGCTTGGTTATTAAATACGATGTATAGGTAAGGTGACGAGCATCTATGCGTCGTTGTCGAGTCATAGCATGCGAGTGAAATTCTATTCTTGTCTATTTTGTAGCCTTAAATTCTACTATCCATGCTTAGTGGGTTATTTGAAATGTTGGGTGACTTATATCTGGTTTTACTGAGATTTGGTAACTTTCGAATATTGATTCAAGGGTGATGCCATGCCGTTCTATTTATTTATTTGGTGAGGTTGAGAGTAAAAGCACGAAGGATGATGTCATGCTGTTCTATTTATTTATTTGGTGAGGTTGAGAGTAAAAGCACGAAGGGTGATACCGTGCAGTTTTCCTTTGTTGTTTTTATTTGCTCAATTTGTTTAAGGATTTTCAGTTTAATTCTGTCTTTTCATTATTCTCACTCTTTATATTGTATTCCATCACTGTATGTCTCCTTCCCATTATTTCTGCGTTATTCCTTTATTTACTGTTGTTGCCACTAGCATGATTATACTGTTCAGGTTATATGTGGGTAACTTGTTCTAGCCTTGTCACTACTTCGCCGAGGTTAGGCTTGGTACTTACCAGTACATGGGGTCGGTTGTACTGATGCTGCACTCTGCACTTTCTGTGCAGATTTTGATACCGGCTCGGGTTGATCGAGATTTTGCTATTGGTCCACTGTCCGGAGACTCAAGGTATAGCTGTCGGCGTTCACAGACCTTGAAGTTCTCGTCTGTCTTTTATTTCCTACTGTCTTCTTTCATTCAAACAGTTATATTTCTTTCAGACTATTACTTGTAGTAAATTCTAGAATGCTCGTGAATTGTGACTCCAGATCCGGGTGGTAGTAATTAATATAGTTTTATAAAATTCCGCACCTATTATATTTCATCTTAGTTAATTATTATTAATTACTGAATGGAAACAAGGAATTGGTTTAATGATTCTCTAACGTTGGCTTGCCTAGCAAGTGAAATGTTAGGCGCCATCACGGTCCCGTAGGTGGGAAATTTTGTGTCGTGAGAAGTATACTCTTGTAGAACTTGTGACTTGGTATCACCGGATTTTGGAAGTTTTTTCTGTTGAGTTGCGGAGTCCATTTATGATAGTTGTTGAGTAATTCAAAAGTTTTATCATTTTCTCAGTTAAATTCTGCATGTATGTTAGGCTTACCTAGTCTTAGAGATTATGTGTCATCGCAATATCCTGCGGAGGAAAATTGGGGTCGTGACAAGTAGTGTCGAAATCTCATCATTTCAACAAGTTTTATTTAAAAAATTAAAATAAGATCGAGAGGTACGAATCACAATAACAAATTTGGAAGGAGTTATAGAAAAATTTCTAAATCTAAGAGATATGTTATCTTTTTCTGGAAAAATATTTGATAAAAGCTCGTTAAAATTTTGAGTGATTAGTTTAAATGGACCATGCATATTAAGAGCTATAAAATAAAATAATTCATTATGATGTTGTATGATGGTTAGATCATACAATTGACATGAAACGTATACGTACATATTTCTTAATATTTGATAGAACAAGGATTTCTAATCATTATCTTTGACGGATTTACCCTAGTTAATTTTTTTTTCCTAATATCAAGTGTAAGAATTTAAGCATCTTATTCAAAATTTTAAAATATTGAGTAAAATACTCCGGGACCATTATAAAACTCTTTGAAAACTAGTATATATATTCCATTAGAAAAAAGTGGGTTGAGTATTGAGATTTTGATGATTAACAAAGTTTATTTATATGCAATGTTTGAAGAACCAGGTCCTCAATGTAGCTGCTCAATTGTTTTAAGTATCAACTCCTACAGGTTGATGATTGTACGTCTGTGCGAGACAATAACTTTATCTCAAAGTTACCCAGGTCCGAATTTGGTGGAAGAAGGCTGCTACACATGATAAGGGTTGTTGCCCAAGAAGATACGAATAAATCAGTAAGAGACAAGAGCCCCATAACTTGTGGAGCCCTTGAAATTGTAGGAGTCCATCAAACGAGAAGCTGACTATGCATAGGACTCATAGAAGATCTTGGAGTCCATGCGTTTAATACTATCCATTTGGACTTCTAAGATTATCCTTTTACACATCAACTGAAGAACTACATTTTGTACACTCTAGTCGAGTACTAGTGTTGTGTTCTTCTTGAGTTAGTCTAGCGAATGTGTTTTAGGAAATTGAGTTGTAATCAAAGTGTCACAAATAATTAGTGAGTGTAAACAATTAGTGAGTTGGAGTGAGTGTTTGCTTTACAAGTTAGACTAACTTGTAAATCAAATAGACGTTGTAAAAGTACCGGAGAGCATTGAATTACAGTCTTGTAATTGATACATCTTGGCTCATTATTCTAGTGGAGTTGAAGTTGAAAATCCTATATAGTAGGTCGTGATTTTTGCACATTTTGAGCGGGGTGATTTTTCACATAAAAATCGTTGTGTTTACTTTACTGCTTATTTTACTTCACGTTTAAGGAACACAGTAAAGAACAAAATTCTTTAGTAATTCATACAGGCACTCAAATTAAGAAAGTGTATCCTCTATTAGTAGTTGATTAAGAGCTATAAAATCATAGAATAAAAAATGATACATCAAATAAAGCTTTCAGTACTATGCATTGTGCTTATTTTTATCATGAAAAATGTTGTCGTCGTAACGACACGACAAAGATAAATTTATTTTGATAAGAAATTAATAAAGATATAATACTACGTTACAATTCGGGTGCACAGTCCGGAAAATCTAAAAAGGGTGTCTTATCAACGGCCCTATCATACAAATCCTTAAGGTCACAATGAAAGCTTGGAATTAATCCTTCTCTACACATTCTTCCTCTCTCCGGTGTAGGAATGTCGTCTTTATACATGACCCAGTAATCAATTCACTCGCAATAACAACCTTCTTCTACTGATGGAGGGTATATTTTACCATTTATTAATGTGATAGACAGCATAAAGAAAAATACGCAAATATACTCCAATTCCATCATCCGGTTACAAACCATCATTTTATTCATATTTCCTGCGAAGATAAATAATTATCCAATCATGTTAAAGTGTTTCATAGGCACAATTTGAACAAATTTTATTAACTAAAAATAATGTATCAATAGAAAGTGTACTCATGTGTTTAGACTATCACTTCAATTGATTATTAAATGAATAAATAATGTAGTTCGATATTACACTTTAAAAAAAAAAAAAAAACTGGGTATTACACTGAAAATCACATTAGCGTGCTTACTTTTACTCAAAATATATTATCTTTTCAACCAGGACTAGCTTGCTCAATCTTTGTTCTTAAAATGGGATCTTAAATAGTTTACTCGTGCCCAAGTGTCATTGTTTTGCCTTTTCAAAATCTTAAATACAAGTTAGAATAATTATATATTCATCTGTCTCAATTTATGTGACACTTTTTAACTTTTCGAAATTCAAATTTCTTAATTTTGACGGTGTATTTGAACATAGAATCTTTAAGTTTTTTGTAATAAAATTTGCATATTTAAAAACTTCGTAAAGAGTAATTTAAAATATTTAAAAGCATATTTTAAATTACGGTTAGAGAACAATTTGTTTTCCTTTCGAAATCCAAACACCGTCACACAAATTGAGATAAATGGAGTAACAATTTTGCTATTGCATATGTATGGTGAATTGCAGTAAGCAAATGCTTTTCAGATACTCAGAATGTACATGAACTTAAATAAGTGCTGCCATTACCAATAAGAAGACATTTGCAACCAACAAATTAAATTTTTAACTATAAAGAAATAAAGATGGTTCCAAATATTGGAGCAAAGAGGGGCATAGCCACAAACAAATAAATAAAAAGGAGAATGTTAAAAAAAATTCCTTACCCTTTCATTTGATAGCACAACAAGGTTATGGTTTAAACTTTCCTTTTCCGAAGAATATGTTGTAGCTAGGTATAGATACAGAGAGCAACTAATAGAATTTAGAAATATAACGCACGTTATGGATGAATAAGCATTTCATTAATTTTAATTAAAGGCTGAAAAAGCTTTTATATTCAGATGAATCAATCGTTTGGTTCCTGTACACTCAATGGTTTCAAAAGAAACATCAATGAAGTCTCGTTAATACTCCATCTGTTTCAATTTATGTGAACGTATTTCCTTTTTAATTCGTGTCAAAATGAAGGACTCCATGTGTATGTATACTTTAACAAAGCCGACCTGGACGTCCATGGCCCTGAGTACCATGAGGAACAACTCTTTCCATATTTGAAAATAATTTATCTTTATGTAATGATTTATAGTCACACAAAATATATGTGCCTCATTTTACACCACAAGTTCAAAAATCTTCTTTTTTTCTTAAATTTTGTGCCCAATCAAATGAGTTTACATAAAATAAAACGGATGGAGTATGAGAAAAGATTTGTTGACAACTCAGTGACATCACTCTTCTTTAATAACCAGAAGTGTACAATAATTGGTTACTACAGCCTTGTTTTAAATATAGTACTCCCTCCGTTCACTTTTACTTGTCACGTTTTGACTTTTCACGCCCTTAAGAAATAATAAATGAAATGCATAATTTATCATGATACACATATTAATTAATGCATATTTGATTGGATTTAAGAAAATTATTTGAAATGAGTAATAAATACTGTGGGTATAACAAGAAAAAAAATTGTCTTCTCTTGATATGAATAAAAATTTATTTTTAGTATACATGTCAAGTAAAAGTATACGGAGAGAGTATAGGGCAAGATCCTTACAATTTGCAATATAGCTTTCGAAACCTCATTTATAGCAAGTACACAAGAGTGAAGAGAGATCAAAAGAATGATTTATTGTCCAAAAACTTAATGTCAACAGCAATTTTGTCTACCCATGAACTTGCATTAGTTAGTATCTTTATTTAATAGGGTTATACTACAATTTGGTTTCGAAAATTTATTCAACCTTCCATGCGATCCAACTAAATAATTACTGAACACAACCAATGCACAGCTAAAGCATTTATAATATAACATTGACAGCAGAGCACTACTAAATAACTTACAACGTGAACAAAAGCTCATGAAAATTATAATATATGGTCAATAATTACAAAATATTTTAAGAAAGAAAATCACTTTTCACCAAGTTGAATAGTGCTTGCTAACTAAGAGAACTAATCTTTTATTATATATCTCATGATATATCTATTAACATCACATTAATCAAGGAGGTCAAATAAAAACACACTCTGACATAAGATGAACCTTTCTAGCTCTAAGTTTATGTAGATATGTTAATTACTCGTATATTTTGAGATAGATATTTGTTACGGTCTGAGCTTTAACGTTCCGTTCGTTGTTTGAGGTCTTGAGTGGCTTCATATTATATATTATGACTTGCATGTATGGTCGGTTTCGGTTTCCGAGTAATTCAGGATAGATTTGTAAGAATGATTCTCATTTTTGAAGTTTTAAGTTGGCAGAGTTGACTAAGTTTGACTTTTGCGTATTCGATCTCGGATCGAAGTTTTGATGGTTCCGTTAGGTCTGGATGGTAATTTAGACTTAGGCGTATGCGCGGAATTGGATTCGGAGGTTCCTAGGTTGATTTGATATCTTTTGGCGAAAGTTGGCAATTTGAAAGTTTAGAATTTTTTTAAGTTTGACCATGGTCTAACTTTATATTTATCGAGTTCGGATTTCAGTTTTGGGATTTGGAATAGGTCCGTTTTATTATTTGAAACTTATCTGAAAAGTTTGGCGTCATTCCGAGTTGATTTAATAGGAAGCGAACCTGTGGTTGTGTTTTTAGAAGTTCTTGAATTTTTTGAAATCTTCATGTGTTTCTGTCTGATTCATAGTTTCGGATATTATTTTGGTGTTTTGATCGCACGAGCGAGTTCGTATCATATTTCCAGACTTGCGTGAATGTTTGGTATGGAGCCTTGAGGGCTCGGGTGAGTTTCAAACGTATTTCGGAGATTTTGAGGAAGGTTTAGACTTTGCTGGTGTTTCTGCTCTCGCAATTGCGAGATGATGGCCGCATTTGCGAAAAAGTAGTGGACTGGCAGGCTTAGCATTTGCGAAGCCAGCCTCGCAAATACAATAGAAGCCTGGGCTGGGGGAAGCTTGCTTTTTGCGACCAACTAGCTGCTTTTGCGATGGTTCGCATTTGCAAATCACGGGTTGCATTTGCAACTTCTATAGCTGAACATAAGGGTTTAATTTTGGGACTAGTCTCATTTTATCACATTTTGAGCCCTAGACTCGGTGGGAGGCAATTTTGCGGAGAGATTTTCATACCAAACTATTGGGTAAGTGATTTTGATTCAATTTCTATTATGTTGCAAGATTATTTATGAGATTTAACATCAAAATCATGAGATTTGAAGAGAGTTTTTGGGGATTTTTGACTATGTTTTGAAAAATAAAATTTTGAGGTTTGAGAGTCGAATTGGACTCGGATTTGAAAATAAAATACATATATACACTCGTGGGGTTATGGGTAGTCGAGATCTACCCTTGGACTCGGGTTTTAATCGGGTGGACCTGGGGTTGACTTTTGTTGACTTTTGGATAATTGTATAAAGATCTTAATTTTATTTATTGAGATTGATTGCTTTTGCATTATTTGATGTTATTAAGTCAATTTTGGTCAGATTTGAGCCGAGCGGAGGTAAATTTTAAATAAAAAGATATTTTTGAGTGTTGATTTGGCCTAGTTGAGGTAAGTATCTTACCTAACTTTGTGGGGAGGGGGGAGGGAGGGGAGGAACTACCCCGTAGGGTTCAGTTTAATTGCATAATTTGAATTACGTGAAAGACGTGTACACGAGGTGATGAGTATGTACACAGCCTTATATCTGAAAATTGGCCGGTTTAGACTCTTAGATTTCTTATATGCATTTAATTGAAGTTGTCATATCATGTTATATCTTTCATTGTCGAGTTTACTCTTATATGCTTTAATTGAAGTTGTTATTACATGTTCTATCTTTCATTATCAAGTTTACTCTTATATGCTTTTATTGAATTTGTTATTACATGTTCTATCTTTCATTGTCGAGCTTACTCTTATATGCATTTAATTGAGGTTGTTATTACATGTCATATCTTTTATTGTTGAGTTTATTCTTATGCATTTAATTAGAGTTGTAGTTATTTAGAGCTATTAACATATTTTTTTTAAAGTTGTTATTTTATGGAATATATTTCATTGTTGAGTTATTTTCGTTTCATTGTGTTGTTGTTGAGACTCTTGTATACATTGTTATTAAGTCGTGAGATATGTGTTGTTGTGATAATGGTATTGTTGTTTTGATAATGATGTGGTATATGGGCACCTGTGGTGCAAGTTGATATGCTGTGTTGATTGTGACTTTGGAACATGTAGAATTATTGAGAGGATTGTCAGGGTGTTTGCACGAGGTTTGGCCCTGCTATTGTTATTATAGATATTTTCACATATGGCGAGACAAGGCGGGTTCTATATATATATATATATATATATATATATATATATATATATATATATATATATATATATATATCGGGTTTGCACATGTGGCGAGATAATGTGAGATAATTATTAATGCGCGTATGGCAAGACGAGGCAAGCATTTACTTTATTGTTGCGTACGCGGCGAGACAAGGGGGCAATGCCAGGGATGGTATGTGATGGACTGGGGGCAATATTGTTGATGATATTCATGTGGTGGTGTGACTTCCTTATGTGTGTCATGCATATTACGTAAATTGTTGTGTTGTTTCCAATGTGCCATTCGGTGTCTCTGGTATTACTTGTTGATTTGAGTTGTAATTGTACACTTGCATATGCATACAACTAAAATTTCATATCTAGCAGTCCAAGAGTATGAATATTAATGTTAATTGATCATGTGCATGTATTCTTGTATATTTTGCCTTCTGTGTGTGGATTGGACTGGTAGCACATAAGTTGTCCGTGCAGATATGAGATATTGTTACTATTAGCATGTAAGTTGTCTGTGCAACGCTTGAGTTGTCAGGGGGAGGGGGGTCTGAGATATTGTTACTATTGGCACGTGAGTTGTCCGTGCAACCGTGAATTGTCCGTGCGGATCTGAGATATTGTTACTATTGTCATGTGACTTTTCCATGCAACACGTGAGTTGTCCATGCGGATATGAGATATTAATGGCACGTGAGTTCTCCGTGCAACAGGTGATTTGTCCATACAGATGTGATCAATAATGTGGGCACGAGATGCCATGCATATAAGATTCGTTATTCAGGACTCGTGATTTATAATAGTTGAGGTGTGATACCTCAGAGTGATTCTTGTTGTAATTCTTATGGCATAACGGTTTGATGATTAGAACTGTCATTGTTTTCCCTTAATTGCTTTCTCTTGTATATGATATGTGTTTTGATTATTTTGTTGTTCATCACATGATTATGCTTCGTTGCCATTTATTTACCTTGATTTTCTGTTGTTAGCTTTATATTGATATTCTGCACATGTTATTTGATTAGTAGGTGTCTCGACTCGAACCTCGTCACTACTCCACCGAGGTTAGTATTGATACTTACTAGGTATTGTTGTGGTGTACTCATACTATACTTCTGCATATTTTTGTGCAGATCCAGGTACCTTAGAGTGTGTCGGGTGTTAGTTTAGCTTCTTGTGATTTGCTGCAGAGACTTCAAGGTATACCTGATATCGCAGGCCTCAGAGTCACCTTTTGTTTTCTTTCATTACAATTGTTTATTCTCATTCCAGAACAATATTGTATTTAGAGATTTTAGTGTACTCGGTAGAGCTTTTGACTCTGTACTACCAGTTTTGGGGTTGTATAATCAATGTTCGTTTCAGCTATGTTATTTCAGTTATTAGTTAATATTTTGCAGTTAAGTTGGTTAAATATTGTTAATTCTCATCATGTTTTAGGCTTATCTAGTCCTAGGGATTAGGTGCCATCACGATCCATAAGGTGGGATTTTGGGTCATGACAAGTTGGTAGAGTCTATCAGGGCTCTAGGTTCATAGGTGCTATGAGTCATAAGCAAGTTTAGTAGAGTCTTGTGGATCGCTATAGAGACATCTGCACTTATCTTTGAGAGGTTACAAAACTAGGAGGAAACTTCACTTTTTTCATTCCTATCGTGCAGATTTATTGATTTCCTAGTACGAGCTTTTGTGATTCTATTCTCTCATGGATTGTGATGACACAAGCTATAATAACTAATGATGTGGTCGCAGAGCCAGTGTTGCTAGAGGCCGGGGTAGAGGATGCAGTAGAGGCTAAAGATGAGCACGTGCTGCAGCTAGAGCACATGTAAGAGTAGCAGCTGAGGAGCCACGAGTAACTCTAGTTGGGGAGAAGGAACTTGAGAAGCCGGTAGATACCCTGGACTTCAGAAGACTTTAGCGCAATTCTTGAGCATATTTGGTACATTGGCTCGGGCAGGATTGATTCCCAGTTACACCAGCTACTTCACAGATTAGGGGAGGAGCTCAGACTCCCGCTGCCTGTACTCTAGAGTTGTGAGCTCCAGTTGGTGAGACTCCGGGTGTTGTGTCAGTACACCCCGTTATCGCGATTCTACCTAAGGTCAGGCCAGTGGCATTAGAGGAGGAGCAGAAGAGACTTGAGAAGTTCAAGAAGTATTTTCCTCCTACTTTCAGTAGAGTAGCTCATGAGGATGTGCAGGGTTTTCTAAACCAGTGTCACCATATTCTGCACACCATGGGCATAGTGGGGTGAGCGGTGTTGCCCTTACTACTTTCTAGCTGACGGGATCGGCGTACAGATTTTGGCAGACTTATGAGGAGGGTAGGCCAGTTGGTGCAGCTCTACTTACTTGGCCTCAGTTCTTTGGTTTGTTTTTGAGGGAGTTCGTTCCAAAGATCCTCAGGGATGCATGGCGTATCAATTTTGAGGAGTTGCAGTAGGGGACTATGACCGTGTCTGAGTACACTATGAGGTTTAGTGAGTTCTCGTCATGCACCTACTTTGGTTTCTACTGTTAGAGAGAGAGTCCATAGATTTATCGAGGGGTTCAGTTATGGTCTCAGACTTGGGATGACATGGGAGTTGGAGACTGATACTTCATTTCATTAGGTGGTGGAGATCGCTAGGAGTATCGAGAACATCCATGATTTAGAAAGGGATGATAGGGATGCTAAGAAGCCTCGTGGACCGGGAGGATCTACTGATCCCTATTTCAGAGGCAAAGCATGTCATGGTAGAGGTTTTGTGGGTCATCCAGTTCAGTCGACACTTCCGGTTTCATGTGGTACTTCAGTTATCCATGGATCCTAGAGTACTCGTTTCGAACAGCATTCACAACCACGTCAGTGGAGAGGTTTCTTTGAGTATGGGGATACCAGGCACATGGTGAGAGATTTTTCTAGATTCCGGGGTGGGTGTACCATAACGGAGTTCTCAGGCTGTAGGTTCTACTCCATATGCTACTACACCTACACAACTAGCTAGAGATGGGGGACATGCAGGTAGAGAGCGTCCTAAAGGGGGAGGCTCAGCCCGTTGTTATGCTTTTCTTGGTTGGACTGAGTCTGCTGCACCATATCATGTCATCACAGGTATGGATTTGGTTTCTCATAGAGACGCATTAGCATTATTTCTACTCGATTCCATTTTTTTGGTAAGATTCATCCTACCTTGCTTCATATATGGTTGTATTTCATGACTCTTGTACTTTGTTTATGTGTATACACTATTTGGGGGATTGTATTATGATAGCCCGTATCTATCATCCTCGATGGGTCTCTATTAAGGGTTATGAGGCTATGTTGGACTTTTTGTTACATAATACGGTAGGTTTTGATGTGATTTCTAGATAGTTTGGCCGCAACTTGTGATTTGGGTGCTCCACGGGTATGGGAAGTCTGTTATGTGTTATGGTTCTATTCTACGCGATTGAGTTAGTAGAAGGTTTTTAGTTGTTGGTATGTTTATATTACTTGTGATTCAGAGTTGAGGAAGGGATCCTCGTATTTTCGTATGGATTGGTATGTTTGAACCGGGATACGTATTGTGGTGGAGTTAAGTTAGGATGAGATATTTTTGATTTGTTCGTGTGCATTGTTTCTCCCAGGTGGAATGGATTCGAAGGATGGTACCGATGGGGAGTTTTACTTGTTGAACTTGTTTGATAGTTCTCTCATATGTTTCACTTTCTATATTCAGTGATATTCGAGTTGTGCTTGTTGTGTTTGGATTGTGATATATGTGCCCAGGTGGAATTTGGTGTGGGTTGTTGGTTGGGTAAGTCATTATGAGTTTCACATGTTTCATACATCATTAGAAGTATTGTGAAGGTCTGGAACAAGGTTCTAGTCGTTATGAGGCTATTTATCGGTACCAAATTTGGTAATGGGAAGCTATTATGGTCAGAGTTGTTGCTATGGGCATATGGGTGATGTGTTGCGTCATGTGGTTATACATTGTGGATGTATGCATGAGCTTTTGTAGCTGGGTAAGGATTATACAATGTGTTTATGTGAGAATTAGGTCTTTGGTGGATATTGAAATTTGGTTCTAAGGCTTATCGGTATAGTGGAAGGAATAATCCTCAATCGAGATGGTGTTGTCGGCCTTATGTGGAATGGGGTGACGTGGATCACCTGTGTGCATGTGTACAATAAGTTTATACTGTGATTTAATGGCTTTGGAACGACTCTTGGCACGTTCGAGGATGAACGTTTGTTTAAGAGAGGGAGAATGTAACGACATGACCGGTCATTTTGAGATTTAGCGTTCCATTTGGTGGTTTGAGGTATTAAGTGGCTTCATATTGTGTATTATGACTTGCGTTCATGGTCGGTTTTAGTTTCCGAGTGATTCAGAATTGATTTGGAAGAATGATTCTCATTTTTTGAAGCTTTAAATTGGAAGAGTTGACAAAGTTTGAATTTTGTGTATTTGATCTCGGATCAGAGTTTCGATGGTTATGTTAGGTCCAGATGGTGATTTTAGACTTAGGCTTATGCCCGGAATTGGATTCAGAGGTTCCTAGGGTGATTTGGTATCTTTTGGCGAAAGTTGGCAATTTTGATCATGGTTTGACTTTATAGTTACCGAGTTCGAATTTTGATTTCGGGACTTGAAATAGACCTGTTTTATTCTTTGAAACTTGTCTGCAAACTTTGGCGTCATTCTGAGTTGATTTTATAGGAATCAGACGTGTGGTTGTATTTTTAGAAGTTCTTGAGTTTTATTGAAATCTTCATTTATTTTGGTGTGTGATTCGTGGTTTTGGATGTTATTTTGGTATTTTGATCATGCGACCGAATTCGCATGATGTATCTAGACTTTTGTGGATATTTGGTGTGGAGCCTCGAGGGCTCGGGTGAGTTTCGGATGCGTTCCGAAGGTTTTGAGGAAGGTTCGGATTTTGCTGGTGTTTATGTTCTCGCAATTGTGAGATGAGGGGCACAATTGCGAAAAAGTAATAGACTGGCAAGCTTCGCATTTGTGAAGCTAGCCTCACAAATGCGATATAGGCTTGGGATGGGGGAAGGTCACTTTTGCGACCAACTGGTCGCTTTTGCGAAAAGCCAGAGTTCGCATTTGCGACATTTTTTTTCGCTTTTGTGATGTGTTCAGGGATGTTCAAGCTTTACTTTTGTGAAGGCTTTTTTGTTTTGCGAGAGTTCACATTTGCGAACCCCAGGTCACATTTGCGATTTCTGCAGCTGAACATAAGTGTTTAATTTCGGGAGTTAGTCTCATTTTATCATATTTTTAGCCCTAGACTCGGTGGGAGGCAATTTTGTGGAGAGATTTTTATACCAAACTACTTGGGTAAGTGATTTTGATTCAATTTCAATTATATTACATGATTATTTCAGAGATTTAACATCAATCATTAGATTTGAAGAGAGTTTTGGGGATTTTTTACTATGTTTTGAAAAATAAAAATTTGAGATTGAGAGTCGAATTGGACTCGAATTTGAAAACAAAATACTTATATGCACTCGTGGCATTATGGGTAGTCGCGATCTATCCTTGGACCCGAGTTTTGACCGGACGAGCCCAAGGTTGACTTTTATTATCTTTGGGGGAATTGTATAAAGATCTTAACTTTATTTATTGAAATTGATTTCTCTTGTATTAGTTGATATTATTAAGTCGATTTTGGTTAGATTTGAGCCGAGCGGAGGTGAATTTTAAAGGGAAAGCTATTTTTGAGTGTTGATTTGGCCTAGTTGAGGTAAGTGTCTTGCCTAACTTTGTGTGGGGGAACTACCCCATACGGTTTAGTTTAATTACACTATTTGAATTACGTGGATGATAAATGTGGGAATTGACCGATTTAGACTCTTAGGTTATTTATATGCATTTAATTGAAGTTGTCATATCATGTTATATAATTCATTGTCGAGTTTACTCTCATATACTTTAATTGAAGTTGTTATTACATGTTCTATCTTTCATTGTCGAGTTTACTCTTATATGCATTTAGTTGAGGTTGTTGGTACATATCAAATCTTTCATTGTTGAGTTCATTCTTATGCATTTAATTGGAGTTGTAGTTATTGAGAGTTATTAACATGTTTTACTTAAAGATGTTGTTTTATGGAATATCTTTTATTATTGAGTTATTGTCGTTTCATTATGTTGTTGTTGATACTCTTGTATACATTGTTGTTAAGTCACGGGATATGCGTTATTGTGATAATAGTATTGTTATTTTTGTAGTGTTGTGGAATATGGGCACGTGTTGTGCGAATTGATATGCTGCATTGATTGTGACTTTTGCACATGTGAAATTGTTGAGAGGATTGTCGGTGTGTTTGCACGAGGTTTGGCTGTGCTATTGTTATCATTGATATTTGCACATGCGTCTAGACAAGGTATATATATATATATATATATATATCGGGTTTGCGTATCTGGCAAGACAAGGTGAGATAATTATTGATGCGCATGTGTCCAGACAAGGCGGACATTTACTTCATTGTTGCGCATGCGGCGAGACAAGGGGGCTTATATTAGGGATGATATGTGATGTTCTGGTGCCATATTATTGATGATATTCGTGTGGTGGTGTGACTTCCTTGTATGTGTTATGCATATTACGTGAATTGTTGTGTTGTTCCCAATATGTTATTCGGTGTCTATGATATTACTTGTTGATTTGAGTTGTGATTATACACTTGCATATGAATACACCGTAACATGTTATCTGTACCAGTCCACGAGTATGAATCTTGATGTTGATTGATCATATGCATGTATGTATATCTGCTTTCTGTGTGTGGATTGGGCTAGTAACACATGAGTTATTAGTACGGATATGAGATATTGTTACTATTGGCATGTGAGTTGTCCATGCAGCACGTGAGTTGTCCTTGCAGATCTGAGATATTGTTACTATTGGCATGTGAGTTGCCTGTGCAGCACGTGAGTTGTCCGTGCGGATATGAGATATTGTTACTATTATCACGTAATTTGTCCGTGCAGCAAGTTAGTTGTCCGTGCGGATATGAGATATTGATGTTAATGGCACGTGGGTTGTCCGTGCAGCACGTGAGTTATCCGCGTGGATATGATTAATAATGTCAACACAAGATTCCATATGTATAAGATTCGTAATTTGGGACTCGTGATTTGTGATAGTTGAGGTATGGTTCCTATGGGTGATTCTTGTTGTAATTCCTGTTGCGGAACGGTTTGATGATTAGAACTGTCATTGTTTTTCCTTAATTTCATTCTTTTGTATATGATATGCGTTTTGATTATTTTGATGTTCATCACATGATTACCTTTGGTTGCCATTTTTTTATTTTGCTTTTTCGTTGTTAGCCTTATATTAATATTCTGCATAGGTTATTTGACTAGTAGGTGTGTCGACTTGAACCTCGTCACTACTCCATCAAGGTTAGTCTTGATACTAATTGGGTACCGCTGTGGTGTACTCATACTACACTTTCGTATATTTTTGTGCAGATCCAGGTACCTTGGAGCATGCTGGATGTTAGTTTATCTACTTGTGATTTTCTATAGAGACTTCAAGGTATACCTGCTATCGCAGGCCTCGAAGTCACCTTCTGTTGTCTATCATTACTAATATTTATTCTCATTCCAGAATAATATTGTTTTTAGAGATTTTAGTATATTCAGTATAGCTTATGACTTTGTACTACCGGTTTTAGGGTTGTATGGCCGATGTTCGGTTCATCTATGTTATTTCAGTTATCAGTTAATATTTTTCAGTTAAGTTGGTTAAATTCTGTTAATTCTTAGCATGTGTTAGGCTTACCTAGTCCTAGGGACTTGGTGCCATTACGATCCTTAAGGTGGTATTTTAGATCGTGACAATATTATATTACAGTTACCCGTATGAGGGTGTGAAAATAAGAAAAAGTAATTAATTAGATAATTTTGATTATTTAATAAGATTATGCCGTAAAGGAAATATAGCTACCTAGCATACTTATCTTTAGGAAAAAACAAATTTAGATGTTAAGTCCTCACTTACTTTACTGTCGAGCTAAATTGCAACTTTTATTCCTCGTTTTTGTGCTTAATTTTTACCAAATTGATATCTCCAATTTATGCAAAGAACACTCCCGTAGGTTTAAACAAACCCATTGCGCTCCTTTCTTAAAGTAAACCTTAGTCAAAGTCAAATACAACTCAAAAAGTCAATCCTTGATCAATATGGTCAACCTTTGATCAATAGGGTCAACATTTGATCCCAATTTATTTTTGTGTTTTTCATAATTTGGTGAGTCCAAATATATTTACTTTTCTAATCAAAACCTAAATTTTCTAACTTGAAAGTTTTGGGCTCAAGTTCATGAATTCCTATTCTAGAGATTAGGTTATGTGTATGAAATTTCATCAATAATCAAGTATAAAACACAAAAATAAGTTTAGAATTGTTACCAAGTCAATTTGATGATGCTTTTCCAAAAAGACCGGAATCCCAAGATATTCCTGCTAAAAAATAGAATAGAAATTTGGAAATTTCACAAATTGATCTTTCTATAATCCAGGTTTCCGCAATCATGGACCAAGTGGTTGGTCCCTTTTCTCGAATTCATGGACTAAGTTCTACAATCATGAAAGCTAACTTGGTCAACCTCTGTCGTTATAACGGAGGTCAACTCATCCTAATCAACCCCTGTACTTTTGTGATTGCAATCTGGTGCCAAATAGTATAATTATATTTTTATACCGGATTTCCAAGTTGCAAGTATTCCAAAACACATCCAAACTAGGACTCTGCATTTGGATCGGATATCCGAAATCCAAACTGACCCGCTCAATTTCGAATTTAGGATTTTTGATTTAGGATATTTGAATCGGATTTCAGATTATATTTATTAAAATTTCGAATATCCGGATCGAATTCGGATTGGTATAATTTTAACCCGATCCGATCTGAATTCTGAAATTATTAGGGCATGTATAAATACTAAACTTTAATTTCGGATAGCCAGTACTTCCTTTACATCTTTCTCCAAGTTGTAACCTTAACAATTGCTCGATTTAGCTACATTGGCACCATAGTACCCTCATAATTGCAGAAACATGAATTTTTCTTGCTATATTGCCTCTTCTACAAGAAAATATAAGTATGAGTTTTGCAACTTAGAAGCATAACAACTCGAACCTCCAGATAAATATTTTCTTAGAGATGCAATGCAGATAAAAGGGATGAAAAGCAAAGAGATGTTTGTATTAGCACAGAACACAGAAGGAGCAGATAAGGTAGATGTATTAGCCGATTAGATTAGCAATAGCCTTAATAATGTGTATAATCTGATCCAAAAATTCGAAATATTTATCCGATCCGATTCGATATTAATTCGGATCGGATTCGGATTGCATTTTGTAGAATTTGAAATCCGAATTTTCAATCTGAAATGTGCTAAATTCGATCTGATCCGATCCATGCACAACCCTAATCCAAACTCCTGGGCAATCACACTGTCTGGAACCAAATAATAGAATTCTATTTCTACGAGATTCTTAAGTTTCATTTGTTTAAATGACGTCTGAACCTATCAAAACTGTCACGCCCCGACTTGGAAGAGAGACTGGCACCCGGTGCCTCAACTAACCTAGTGTACCAAATTGCGACTAAGGGACTCTGAACATATAATGTCATAATTTGGCCAAGGGGCCACCTTGCAAGACAATTTGCGAAGCAAAATATAAAACTGAATGGAAACTAGCGCTGACTAAACATCAATATAAAGTTGGGCCGACAAGGCCGTCATAACTACTACAACTGACAAACCACCAAAATATACATACCAGGCCTACAAGCCCAACATAATGCACTAACTGACAGGATATGTCTATAAGCCTCTACTGATAGATATATTGTGATCGGAACAGGGCCCCGACCTACCCTTAATATATATATATACACACACACAGAAGGTGTACACGAAAACCTAGACCCGATAACTCCGAAGTATGTGGAGCTTACCGATCAGGCTGAACTCTGGAAACACCTACTGAGGAGGTATACCCGTCTGTCTATCTGAACCTGCATGCATGAAATGCAGCGTCCCCAGAAAAGGGACGTCAGTACAAAATAATGTACCGAGTATATAAGGCGATAACATAACTGAAAGTTGAAACTGAACTGATAATATAATAACTGAAAGTAATTGGGAGTCAAAGATGATATGGAGATATACTTACATGTTGATACTGACTCAACTCCTTCAATATAGTAAGTAAAATAATTGTCCGGCCTTATAAGGCTCAGTATATATAACTGCTCTGCCGTAGTGGGCTCGCTCATAGGCGCTCGGCCGTACTAGGCTATGTATCTCGACCATGCTGGGCTCGCTCATAGGCGCTCGGCCACAGTAGGCTCGGTATATAACTTTCCATCTGATCAGAGGTTGCCCAATAGGGGCCTGCCCATCGATTATAGCTCGATGGTAATGAAAATACTGTAATACTGTATATATAGGCTTGCTGCTCTCTTGACTGGAAGAAGACAATACTAAAATTGAATATAGAGTCTCGATAAGGAATAATATTGTAACTTATGAGACTAGAATAGTGTGAATAAATTCATGAATATGAACTTCTCTTTTTGTCTCATTACTAACACATGTAGCTACGAGATCATGCCAAAATGAAGGAAGGCTTAGCCTTAACATACCTTATCACACTCTTTTCAATCACCAAGTTGAACTCGCCCTTCTCACCTTAATCTACAACAACGATAATAATACTATCATTAAGTTATGAAATGTATAACTATCACACAACGAACGACATGCTTATTTTGTATTAAAACGGATAGCATTTCCCCTATAATTCTTACTTCCTCCAAATTCAAAATAACACCAACAACACCAAAAACAACAATAACAACATATATACATTATTTTCCAACCTTATGCACACCACACAATACTACAAAACAGCCCAACACACCCCAATCTCTTCATACACAAAACGACCACCCTAGTAGTGTCAACAACCCGAAAATGTTACGACGAACGACCAGCCCAACATCCTGAATTTATGTGATGTTTCTCCACACCCTTCCTCCTCCAAAACTACACAAAACAGTAGTAAAACATGCAGCCCAACAGCACCACAAAACAGTCCACAAAACAGTCCGCTACAAGTGAATAACTCGAACTCACGGCTTCCGATCACCGTTCCGTGAGTTCTTACAAATATAGAATGACTTAATATACATCTACAACAGAAAAAAATAGATGAAAGAGAGCAGTAAACTTACCTTATTTGTTGGATAACTCGACTCCTATCTTGGTTCTTCAAACTCTAGGCTCTACCTCCTATTAGAACTTGAAAGGGGGAGAAAATCAATTGGGGTTTGGGGGAAATATTTGGGAGGAGTTTTGCAGAGAATGAGTCTGATTATTTTGCCCTATTATCAGACTAATATATGAAGGGGATAGGACTTTAAAAAGGCCTCTTTGAATGACCCGAACAGGCCCATGTTTGGACGACCCGAACAGGCCCAGTTTTGGATTCTCGTTTAAGCAAGTAGGTGACAGTCTACGCAGTCTCGCAAAAATGCCTATATCTCTCTACTCAGATATCGTATTGGCAAACGGTTTAATGAGTTGGAAAGTAGACTCATAGATATTTAATTTGATAGGTGGAACACCCCATAAATCTAAGTATAGTGGGAGAAAATCGCAGTTACATTTGACCCAAAGTTTCAGTAAAATTTACGAACGTAACTTGTGATGACTTTCATCGACTATTGTTCCACCACTCGCTTGACTTCAAAACATAACATACGACTATCATACGAATAACATAACTCGTAACATAACCTCCTTATCATGTAAAACACCCTGGTCTCATCCCAAAAGTACATGCTATAACATTCCCAATTTGTCGGCTTTCGACGAAACATTATTTTCTTCAATTCCTTTAGCTTCTAAACCTTCCAACCCTCTTTGTACTTGTTGTTCATGATATTCAATATTTGCAACTTCCGAGGTAACATGATTAAATTGCTTTATATATTTTCAAAGATGATCTCATTTTTTTTTGGGTCCTACATTAGTTTGCTCACGACGCAGTTTTACGTACAAAAACAATATAGGGTGTAACATTATTCCCCCCTTGGGAACATTCGTCCTCGAATGTTTACTTTTAGGGACTTTGGAAAATATTTGCCAGAGTTTCCTCCGTACAATAGACTATAACCAACTTGCATGCAGCCAGAAAACATACTATGCATGCCACACATGGCCAATGTCTATAAATAACAACACTTTGCCTCAAAGAGTTGTAAATCATAAATACTGAAAGTCAGAAAATAAGAGTTTACCTTATGACCTACTAGCCTGAATAGAGTTGTGCTGTAGCATCCCATCTCGAGCCATATCTTCAGTTTGAAATAGATGGGGGTATTTATACTTTATTTCTTCCTCCGCTTCCCATGTCATCTCTTCCACATTATTGCTTCTCCATAAAACCTTCACGGAGGCTACCTCCTTATTTCTTAGCTTGCGAATTTGTCAGTCTAAGATGGCAACTGGAATTTCCTTGTATGACAAGTCCTCCGTAATTTTTACATCATCTATGGATACCACTCTGGTAGGATCTCCAATGCACTTCCGTAGCATAGATACATGAAAAACAGGATGGACTAACTCCATTTCTGAGGGCAATTCTAACTCATAAGCTACTTGGCCCACTCTCCGAATAATCCTGTAAGGCCCAATATACCGTGGGCTAAGCTTGCCTTTCTTGCCAAACCTCATCACGCCCTTCATAGGGGATACCTTTAAGAATACCCAGTCATTAATCTAAAAATCTAAGTCTCGTCGCCGCATGTCATAATATGACTTCTGGCGACTCTGAGCTGTCAACAGTCGCTCCCGGATGAGCTTTACTTTCTCTATGGCCTGTTGAACCAGGTCTGGCCCATATAACCCAGATTCCCCAACATCAAACCACCCTATAGGAGATCTGCACTTACGCCCATACAAAGCCTCGTACGGAGCCATCTGAATACTGGAGTGGTAACTGTTATTATATGCAAACTCGACAAGAGGTAGATGTTCATCCCAACTTCTTTTAAAATCCAACACACATGCTCGTAACATATCCTCGAGCGTCTTAATTGTGCGCTCGGCTTGTCCATCAGTCTGTGGATGAAAAGTTGTGCTGAGATTCACCTGAGTCCCTAGACCTCTCTGAAATGACCTCCAAAAATGTGCTGTAAATTAAGCCCCACGGTCAGATATAATAGATACTGGTACTCCATGTAGCCGCACTATCTCCTTAATATATAACTTTGCATAATCTTCTGCTGTATATATAGATCTGACAGGTAGAAAATATGCTGATTTAGTAAGCCTATCGACTATCACCCATATAGAATCGAACTTACGATGAGAACGAGGTAAACTCGTAACAAAGTACATGTTTATCGCCTCCCATTTCCATGTCGGGATCTCTATAGTCTGCATTAGCCCTCCGGGCTTCTGATGCTCTATTTTCACCTGTTGGCAACTAGGACACTGGGCGACAAACTCAGCAATGTTCTTCTTCATATCGTTCCACTAGTACACATCCTTAATATCATGATGCATCTTCGTCGACCCATGATGAATGGAGTACCACGAATAATGTGCCTCTGACATAATCCTGTCTCGTAGCCCTGCTACATTTGGAACACACAAACGACCCCTATATCTGAGAACTCCATCTCCCTTGAGCTCTAACAATGGATTCTTCTGCTGCGAAACTCGTTCTCTCAACTCGACCAACTCTGGGTCATCGTACTGCCTTTCCTTGACTTCATCTATGAGAGATGATTTTGCAGTGTTTTGGAGTACAACTCCACCATCGTCGAAATCTACTAACCGAACCCCGAAACAAGCCAATTGATGAATCTCTCTAGTTAATTGTCTTTTCTCGGCCTTTACATGTGCTAAGCTACTCATAGATCGGCGACTTAAGGCGTCTGCTACAACATTAGCTTTCCCTGGATGGTAGAGAATATTCACATCATAATCTTTCAATAACTCAAGCCATCGCCTCTGTCGCAAATTCAACTCTTTTTGCTTGAATATATATTGCAGACTTTTATGATCGGTAAATACATCAACATGAACACCATATAAATAATGTCGCCATATCTTAAGTGCATGGACAACCGCAGCTAACTTGAGATCGTGGGTTGGATAATTCTTCTCATGCTTCCTTAACTGCCTTGAAGCATAAGCAATTACCTTCCCATGTTGCATCAGGACAGATCCTAACCCAACACCTGAGGCATCACAATACACGACATAACCCTCTGGACCCTCTGGAAGTGTTAGAACTGGCACTGAGGTCAACCTGTTCTTAAGCTCTTGGAAACTCCGCTCGCAAGCCTCCGTCCACTGAAACTTAGTTGATTTCTGCGTCAACTTCGTCAATGGTGCCGAAAGGGAAGAAAAACCCTCTACGAATCTCCGGTAGTATCCTGCTAAGCCTAGAAAGCTACGAACCTCTGTCGAAGTGGTAGGTCTAGGCCAAGATTTCACGGCCTCAATCTTTTGAGTGTCTACCTTTATACCTTCATCGGATAAAATATGCCCCAAAGAATGCTACAGACTTCAACCATAACTCACATTTAGAAAACTTAGCATACAACTTACGATCACGGAGAGTTTGGAGTACCGCTCGCAAGTGGTCCACATGTTCATCCTCTGAACTTGAATAGACCAGAATATCATCAATAAATACTATCACGAACAGATCTAAAAATGGACGGAATAGGCTATTCATCAAGTCTATAAATATGGCGGGAGCATTTGTCAACCCGAAGGACATGACAAGGAACTCGAAGTGGCCATATCGGGTCCTGAAGGCTGTCTTCGGAATATCTTTCTCCCGAACTATGACCTGGTGGTATCCTGATCTCAAATCTATCTTTGAAAAGAATCTAGCCCCCTGCAACTGATCAAACAAATCATCAATCCTTGGAAGTGGATACTTATTCTTAATAGTTACCTTATTCAGCTGTCTATAATCTATACAAATCCTCAACGAGCCGTCTTTCTTCCGCACAAAGAGTACCGGTGCACCCCAAGGTGAGGTACTGGGCCTGATGAAACCTTTCTCCAGCAAATCTTTTAACTGCTCCTTCAACTCCTTTAATTCGGCAGGTGCCATTCTATACGGAGGGATGGATATTGGTTGAGTTCCTGGAAGCAAATCGATGCTAAAATCAATCTCTCGCTCTGGAGGAATACCTGGAAGTTCATCTGGAAACACATCTGCATACTCATTGACTACGGGAATAGATTGAAGTGTAGATATCTCAGCATCTGCATCTCTAACTCGCAAAATATGATAAATGCACCCTTTTGCAATCATTTTCCTCGCCTTCAGATAGGAAATAAACCTAACTCTGGGTGCCGCTGTATTACCTACCCATTCAAGGACTGCCTCACCTGGAAAATGAAATCTAGCTGCCTTTGCTCGGCAATCAACTGTAGCATAGCAAGCTGACAACCAGTCCATGCCCATGATAGCATCAAAATCCATCATCTCTAACTCAACTAGGTCGGCTGAGGTCTGACGACTACAAACTGTCACCGTACAACCTCGGTAAACCCGTCTAGCAATAATCGATTCTCCGACCGATGTAGATACCGCAAAAGGATCACTTAGTATTCCAGGCACTTTACCAAATTTCCTCCCGACAAATGGGGTAATATATGATAAAGTAGATCCTGGGTCTATCAAGGCATAAGCATCGTGAGAGCAAATGGTCAATAAACCTGTCACAACGTCTGGTGAAGACTCATGGTCATGTCGACCCGCTAAAGCATAAATACGGTTCTGATTAACACCTGAACTGGAACCTCTACCTCTGCCTCGACCTCTACCAGCCGAAGATTGAGACTCGCACCCAGAAGGATGCACAGACATAGATGATCCTGTCGTTGAACTTGCTGGTTGTGCCATACCCCCAGAATCTCTATTTGGGCAATCTCGCATCATATGCCCCGGACGCCCACATGTATAACAAGCATCAGAACCTGCTCGGCATTGGCCCAAGTGTCCTCTACCACAGATGTCACACCGTGGCGAAAATGACCATGTCTGCCTTGAATCTCATTGTCGTTGCAAAACTGACGCCCATGAGCTCTCACCTGGTCCTGACTGAGTATAGCGGTCATACCTGTAACCCTGCAACTGAGGTAGCGGAGGCCTAGGTGGTCGTCCGAAGTACTGGGGCCTATAACTACCCTGAGACTGCTCCTGAAACCTAGGAAATCGCATCCTCTTACGCTGCCCTTGCTCAATCCTCTCTATACCCTGCTATCGACGCCTACCTCTTTCTATATTTTGAGCGAATGCCTGAATCCGGGAGATATCCATATTATCATGCAATGCAGCGGTGGCACATGCCTCGGTCAACTCTAGGGCTAACCCTGCTATAAACCTGTGGATCCTGTCACACATAGTAGCAACTATGGATGGTGCATATTTGGCTAATGAGTCAAAACGGAGACTATACTCTCGAAAACTCATATTGCCCTGTTTAAGGGCTAGAAACTGATCGACACGAGCCTGTCGGATCTCCTGCGGTAAGTACTGGTCAAGGAAAGCATCTGAAAAATTCTCCCAACTAGCTGGAGGTACATAACGTGCCCTGGACCTCTCCCATCCCTCGTACCAAAGGATGGCTATATCTCGGAGTCTAAAAGTTGCTAGCTCAACTGCTTCTTTCTCTGTGGCATGCATAACCCGAAAGATCCTGTGAAGCTTATCTATGAAATCCTGCGGGTCCTCCCTCTGATCTGACCCCGTAAACTCTGGGAACTCAAAGCAATAAACTCTCGGACCCTTGAACTCCCAGACCCCTCAGAAGATCCTGCACTAGCTGATGCCCTAGCTTGTTGCTGGGTAGCTACCAATTGTGTCAACAAATGCACCGCACTCCTCAAGTCCTGATCTGGTAGAAATGGAGGGGGAACTGGATGTGCGGTATCCCTAGGAATCTCCTCAGGTGGTAGAGGAGCCGGTAATGGCTAAGTAGGGGTCTCGCCTTGGGCCTCAGACTGGGACCCATCTATTGGGGGTACCCTGCTGGTCCCCTCACCTGTTGTTGTATCTCCCCTCTGGATAGCCGTAGTCTTCCTAGTCACCGTCATCTGTGTATGAATACAAAAACATGTAAGTTTAACTCAAATTTCCTAAAACTCAGTTCTACAATACGATTTAGATTTGAAAGAAGGGAAACCAACTCCTAAATGCCATGTAGCTCCCTGCTTATATAATGTGGTGCACAACACATCTATAAACAAGATCCTACTAGACATGGCTTGTAGACTCCCTAGGATAGAACTACTCTGATACCAAGTTTGTCACGCCCCGACCTGGAAGCGAGACTGACACCCGGTGCCTCAACTAACCTAGTGTACCAAATTGCGACTAAGGGACTCTGAACATATAATATCATAATTTGGCCAAGAGGCAACCTTGCAAGATAATTTGCGAAGCAAAATATAAAACTAAATGGAAACTAGAGCTGACTAAACATCAACATAAAGTTGGGCCGACAAGGCCGTCATAACTACTACAACTGACAAACCACCAAAATATACATACCAGGCCTACAAGCCCAACATAATGCACTAACTGACAGGATATGTCTACAAGCCTCTACTGATAGATATATTGTGATCGGAACAGGGCCCCGACCTACCCATAATATATATATACATACACAGAAGAAGACAATACTAAATTGAATATATAGTCTCGATGGTAATGAAAATACTGGAATACTGTATATATAGGCTTGCTGCTCTCTTGACTGGAAGAAGACAATACTAAATTGAATATATAGTCTCGATAAGGAATAATATTGTAACTTATGAGACTAGAATAGTGTGAATAAATTCATGAATATGAACTTCTCTTTTGTCTCATTACTAACACATGTAGCTACGAGATCATGCCAAAATGAAGGAAGGCTTAGCCTTAACATACCTTATCACACTCTTTTCAATCACCAAGTTGAACTCGCCCCTTCTCACCTTAATCTACAACAACGATAATAATACTATCATTAAGTTATGAAACGTATAACTATCACACAACGAACGACATGCTTATTTTGTATTAAAATGGATAGCATTTCCCCTATAATTCTTACTTCCTCCAAATTCAAAATAACACCAACAACACCAAAAACAGCAATAACAACATATATACATTATTTTCCAACCTTATGCACACCACACAATACTACAAAATAGCCCAACACACCCCAATCTCTTCATACACAAAACGACCACCGTAGTAGTGTCAACCCGAAAATGTTACGACGAACGACCAGCCCAACATCCTGAATTTATGTGGTGTTTCTCCACACCCTTCCTCCTCCAAAACTCCACAAAACAGTAGTAAAACACGCAGCCCAACAGCACCACAAAACAGTCCACAAAACAGTCCGCGACAAGTGAATAACTCGAACTCACGGCTTCCGATCACCGTTCCGTGAGTTCTTACAAATATAGAACGACTTAATATACATCTACAACAGAAAAAAATAGATGAAAGAGAGCAGTAAACTTACCTTATTTGTTGGATAACTCGACTCCTATCTTGGTTCTTCAAACTCTAGGCTCTACCTCCGATTAGAACTTGAAAGGGGGAGAAAATCAATTGGGGTTTGGGGGAAATATTTGGGAGGAGTTTTGCAGAGAATGAGTCTGATTATTTTGCCCTTTTATCAGACTAATATATGAAGGGGATAGGACTTTAAAAAGGCCTCTTTGAATGACCCGAACAGGCCCATGTTTGGACGACCCGAACAGGCCCAGTTTTGGATTCTCGTTTAAGCAAGTAGGTGACAGTCTACGCAGTCTTGCAAAAATGCCCATATCTCTCTACTCAGATATTGTATTGGCAAACGGTTTAATGCGTTGGAAAGTAAACTCATAGATATTTAATTTGATAGGTGGAACACCCCATAACTCTAAGTATATTGGGAGAAAATCGTAGTTACATTTGACCCAAAGTTTCAGTAAAATTTATGAACGTAACTTGTGATGACTTTCATCGACTTTTGTTCCACCACTCGCTTGACTTCAAAACATAACATACGACTATCATACGAATAATATAACTCGTAACATAACCTCCTTATCATGTAAAACACCCTGGTCTCATCCCAAAAGTACATGCTATAATATTCCCAATTTGTCGGCTTTCGACGAAACATTATTTTCTTCAATTCCTTTAGCTTCTAAACCTTCCAACCCTCTTTGTACTTGTTGTTCATGATATTCAATATTTGTAACTTCCGAGGTAACATGATTAAATTGCTTTATATATTTTCAAAGATGATCTCATTTTTTTTTTTGGGTCCTACATTAGTTTGCTCACGACACAATTTTACGTACAAAAACAATATAGGGTGTAACAAAAACACACCCCAAATCATACCAACAAGTTATAAATGTCACGACCCAAAATTCGTAATAGGTCGCGATGGCGCCTAACACCATCGTTAGGCAAGCCCACTAGTGAACCTCCAATTTAGTTATCCTTTTTTAACTTTTAAAACAGAAATTTCCTTTTTAAAAGAACAAAATAGTAAGATGCCATGCAACCTTACAAACGCTTTCCTCAAAAATACCAGCGTGAGAAATACACAAACCATAGTGATAGTAATGATAAGTACAATAGTACATAAATGCTAGAAACCCCCAAAACTCGGTGCCACAAGTGCATGAGCAATCTAGAGAATATAAAAAACTAATACAACTAATCTCTGAAGTGTAATCGACAAAAATAATAAACAAGGTAGAGGGAAACTCCGGTGCTGCAGATCGAAGCAAGGAAAGCAGTTCACTATTAAGTCTCCGTATAAGTGCGACTACGTGCCCGTGTGACCATTGGTAGTACCTGTCTCATAACCTGTACATTCAGTGCAGAAGTATAGGGTGAGTACATAAAATAATGCATACCAGTAAGTTTCTAGTCCAATCCCGAAGAAGTAGTGAAGATGGGTCGACTTGGCACTTACTAGTGGTCAAACAGTAATAGAAATACATAAAGTAGACATGAATAATGTACAACAAGTAGCAACGAAACAAATAAAAATAATTACAGAAATTCCACACATGAATCGATATCAAATCACTAAACATGTCATAACTGGCATTGAAGGCGCTAACTCAATCGTTACCAAATCAAATCTAGTCTCAAGTACTAAGCACGAAGCTACCGAGGCGAATGGCCCAATCCCATATGAATAGTGGTACTCAGTACTACCGAGGTGAATGGCCCGATCCCTGAAGAATAGTATTACCATACTGCCGAGGCGAACAGCCCAATCCCATAAGAGTAATTTCATACACTGTAGAGGTAAACGGCCCGATCCCATAAGAGTAGAGAATTTAACCTTGCTCGTGGAAGTACATACGAGTCGAGAAAACACGTATCCATAGTTCATCAAATATTCTCTAATTTTTTCAAAGTAAGAGGCTAAATCCGTATCTTTATTCTAATCCTCAATCTCATCCATAATCAACAAACTCAATACACAGGATAGATACAAATAAAACAATTAAGGCATGATGCAAATCTAAGTCTACCCGGACATATCATGAAAATAGCTACGTACAGACTCTCGTTACCTCGTGCGTACATAGCTCACCACAACAAGTATCACATAACAATTAATACACCTAAGGGAATAAGTTCCCTCTTACAAGGTTAGGCAAGAGACTTGCCTCTATTCCAAGTCCTCAATCCGGCTCTTCAACCTCACTAGAACACCTCAAACGACGTCGAGGACTCCGAAACTAATCAAAAGTCGTATAAACTAATAAATATATGATCAAAAGTTCATAATTTAGCTTTAAACTAATTTCTCAACCAAATCGAGGAAGTCCATAAAATTCACTCCCAGGCCCATGTGCCCGGATTCCGAAAATTTTTGAAAATAAATATTATCCATGACCTCACGAACTAAAAAAAATATAATTTATTTTTAATTCCATAATCAATTTCGTGGTCAAATCTTATTTTTACCAAACCTTAGTTTCCAACAAAATCCCACAAATATTTTATTAATTTCATGTTAAATTTACCCATAGTCCGTGTACTTAACTCAATAATTGATAGGGATCACTTACCTCTTGATGTTGATGAAAATCCCCCAGAAAATGCTCTCGAATTTGTCCAAGACGAATTGAAAAATGAGAGAAAAGAGACTAAGTTCCGTAATAAATTCAAGTATGCCAGTGACCCCTTCTCCCAGTGACCCCTTCTTCGCGATGGCGAAAAATGCCTCGTGATCGCGAAGGACAAAATTACCACTGCCCAAACACCCTCTTTGTGTTTGCAGCTAGGAGTTCGCATTCGTGATGCATCATTGCCCAGCCTTCCGCGTTCGCGATCCCCAAGTTGCGTTCGCGAAGGCCGAAGGCCTTTTTAACGACCTGACCGATCATTTTGAGAATTAGCATCCTGTTCGGTGGCTGAAGGTCTCGAGTAGATTCGTATTATGTATTATGACTTGCGTGTGTGGCCGGGTTCGGTTTTTGGATGATTCGGGGTCGATTTGGAAGAAGGATTTTTGTTTTAGAAGCTTTAATGGCAAGAGTTGATCGGAGTTTGACTTTTGTATAGACGACTTCGGAATGGTATTTTGATGATTCCAATATCTTCGTATGGTGATTTTGGATTTAGGCGTACGTCTGTATTTGGATTTGAAGGTCCATAGGTTGATTTGATGCATTAGGCGAAAGTTGAATAGTTGAAGGTTTGGAAGGTTGGGAGGTTTGACTAAGAGTTGACTCTGTTGATATCGGGTTCAGATTGCAATTTCTGTAGTTGGAATAGCTCTGTCATGTCATTTGGGACTTGTACGCAAAATTTAACGTCATTCCAGGTTAATTTGATATGATTCGGCGCGAGTTGTAGAAGTTGAAAGTTCAAAAGTTCATTAAGTACAATTTGAGGTGTGATTCGTAGTTTTGATATTGTTTGATGTGATTTTAGCCATCGAGTAGGTTCGTGTTATGTTTTGGGATTGGTTGGTATGATTGGATGGGGTCTTGGGGGGCCCAGATGTATTTCGTACGAGTTGCGAAATATTTTGAAACCTTGTGGCATTGCTGAATGGCCTGGTTGCTGATGCCATCGCACCTGCAGATAAAGGACCGCAGATGCGGCGGCGCAAAAGCGGCTAATAAGGCACAGGTGCGGAATTTATTGGAGAATGTAGGGACCGCATATGCAGTCTTTCTAGCAAAACCGCACCTGCAGCAGAGGTGTCACAGAAGCGTGATCTCAGGAGCTCCTTTGCGACCACATGTGCGGTTAGTGACTGTTGCTGGGTTCTCGCAGGTGTGAGACTATTTCCGCAGAAGCGGCTGTCACAGAAGCGACCTTGTGACCACAAATGCGGAATATCTAGCAGAATGTTTATAATTCGAGGGTTTGTCCATTTTTATCATATCTTGAGTTATAGACCTCGGTTGTGGGCGATTTTGGAGGGGTTCTTCACGATTTGGATTGGGGTAAGTGTTCTTGACCCGAATTTTATTATATTTCATGGTTCCATCTTTGTTTTTATCATTAAATTAGTGATTTGAATTGGAAAAAATGAGAATTTTTATAATAACTTCCAAAAATGTAAAATGATGATTTGAATGCTAATTTGATGTTGGAATTAGATAATTTTGGTATGGTTAGACTTGTATCGGATTGCGTCTTTGAATTTTATAAATTTTGTCTGGTTCCGAGGTGCGGGAGGGGGGTTGACTTTTTAATTTTCATTAAAGATCAAAGATTTATTATCTGTAGTTGTTTCCTATGAATTTTATTTATGATATTGAGTTATTTTTGCTAGATTTGAAGCCGTTCAGAGGTTTGTTTCACGCGATAAGGTCATTTAGAGTATTGATTTGTCTTCTTTGAGGTAAGTATCTTACCTAACTTCATGTGGGGGGGGAACTACGCCTTAGGATTTGAGTTGTTTGTGCTATTCGTATTATGTGTGTACACGAGGTAACGAGTGCGTACTCCGGTTCAGATATGGAAATTGACCGGTTTAGACTCTTAGTCTTTTTTTAATGAATTTATTTGGAATTTTTAGCACATGTTATATCTTTTATTTTTCATGTTTACTTCCACATGCTTTATTTGGAGTTATTGTTACATGTCACATCCTTTACTTGTCAAGTTTACTCTTATATTCTTTATTTGAAGTTGTTAGCTCTTTCATCATTATGTGACTTCTTTTATTGTCCAATTATTCTTAATTAAAATTGTTGTTATATGATACCCTTTTGTTGTCGGGTTATTCTCATGCATATAGACGTAGTTGCTAGTTCATGCCATCTCTTCCATTATTAGCTTATTTCATACACTAGAATTCGAAGTTTGCCATTTCATGGAAATACCTTCGTTATTGGGTTATCCTTAAGAAATTAATTGAAATTGAAGTTATTGAAACTCATTAATCTATTTTAAATGAAGTTGGGATTAAAGGGGGTGTTTTTCATCATTGAGTTACTTTCCCATCATGTTGTTGTTATTCAAACCCTATACACATTGTGTTTGAGCCGTGGGCTATTTGTTGTGAAAATATTGATATTGTTGGTTCTTTTGGAAAGGTTGTGGCCTATGGGCATTTGTGGTACGAGTTGATATGTTGTGTTGTTGTGATATTATACATGTGAATTGTTGTGTTGATTGGATGTTGTTATGCAGAGCATAAGGGTGGCATCAAATTGTTGTTGTATGAGGGGCATAAGGGTGGCATTTCACTGTGGTTGATTGTGTAGAGTGATACGGTTGGATATTGTGTTATTGTCCGGGCGGAGCGATAATGGTGGCTATTGTGTAGAGTGATATGTGTGGCTATCAAAGTGATACGGGTGGCTAATGATATTATCAGGGTGGAGTGATACGGGTGGCTATCAGAGAGATAAGGGTGAAAATGTCAGGGATGCTGTGTGTTAGCCTAGGGTTATTTTGTTGGTAATATTCGTATGATGGTGTATTTTTTCCTTGTGTAAGTCATACACCTTATGTGACTTGTTGTGTTGATTTGAAGAGCTACTCGATGTCTTTGATATTACTTATTGACTTAGGTTGCAATAGCACACTTGCACAAGCATACACCGTAGCATGCCACTTATCCTAGTTCAGGAGTATGAAACTTGACATTTATTGATCATGCCCATGTATTCTAGTATTATCTGCTTTAATGTTGATATTGAGCCTATGACCATGCTGGGCGGATTGTGATAGTGAGCCTGTGACCTTGTCGGACGGATTGTGATAGTGAGCCTATGGCCGTGCGGGACGGGTCGTGATATTTAGCCTGTGGCCATGATAGGCGGATTGTGATATTGAGCATGTGACCATGTCGGACACATTGTGATTGTAAGCATGTGATCATGTCAGACGGATTGAGATATTGACAAGTGAGTTGTCCATGCGGTTGTGATTTGAAATGTGGGCACAAGGTGCCGTGAGCATATGATTATGGGTTGAGACTCATGACTTGTGACTATGAGATGAGGTATCTCGAAGTAATTTCGTTGCAAAACTTGTGCTAGAATGGCTTTACTTAATTGGTTGTTATTTGTTTTCCTTATTTGGTTTCAATGGTACTTTCACGGTGTTCGTATTACTTTAGTGTTTATATCATATGTTGATTCTTGTTGCCATTTACTGATTCCTGCTTTCATTATTAGCTTTACACTTCTATATTGCACAGGTTATTTTGACTAGTAGGTGTCTTGACATGTACCTCGTCACTACTCCATCGAGGTTAGTCTTGATACTTACTAGGTACTGGTCGTGGTGTACTCATACTATACTTCTGCACATTATTTTGCAGAGCCGGGTATTGGAGATATAGGACTCGGGCAGAGTTAGCTTATTGATCGCATGGATTCAAGGTAGAGCTGTTTGGCCGTCGCTGTCCCTTGGAGTCCTTTCCTTTCATTGTACTGTTAGCTTGTTATTTGAACAGTATTGTATTTTGATATTTGAGACATTTCCATGTATTCAACTAGAGTTCGTGACTCAGTATTACCAAGTCTTCGGAGGTTATTATGATTATTTTGCGTAGGCTTATTTCGCTTTTGTTTCGGTATTCATATTAAATTCTGTTCTAAATTATCATTGTTAAAACTGGCTTAATCGTTGTAAGTAATTGACTTACCTAGTCTTAGAGACTAGGTACCATCACAACGCCTATGGTGGGATTTTGGGTTGTGATAAGTTGGTATCACATCTCCAGGTTCATAGGTTCTACGAGTCACGAGCAAGTTTAGTAGAGTCTTTCAGATCAGTATGGAGACGTTTGTACTTATCTTCGAGAGGTTACAGAACTATTAGGAAAATTTTCACTTCATTCCTTCCTATCGTGCAAATAAGTAGATTTCGAGGTCTGGGCCTTTGTATCTTTATTCTCTCACAGATGATGATGACACGCGCTACCGGATCAGCTGAGCAGACACTCGCACTTCCTGCTAGAGCCGCGGGAGGCTGGGGTCGAGGTAGAGGACGAGGAGGGGAACGCACCACAGCTAGAGCACCTGTCAGAGCAGCGGTTGAGGCGCCACCAATAGCTCCCTTTGGGGGACAGGCACCGGAGGCACCTGTTGTTACCCCCGGACTTCAGGAGACTTTAGCGCAGTTCCTGAGCATGTTTGGTACACTAGCTCAGGTGGGATTGATCTCCATTGCACCAACTACTTCACAGATTATGGGAGGAGCTCAGACTCCTACCGCCCGTACTCCAGAGCAGCGAGCTTACATTGTTCAGGTTCCGAGTGTGGTGCCGATATAGCTTGTTACTCAGGTTCAGCCTGAGGTCGGGCCAGGAGCATCAGAGGAGGAGCAGAAGAGGCTTGAGAGGTTCAAGAGGTCTAGTCCACCTACTTTGAGTGGCATAACTACCGAGGATGTACAAGGATTTCTAGAGAAGTCTCATCGTATTCTCCGCACCATGGGTATTGTGGGGTGAGCTGAGTTGGTTTTACTATATTTCAACTGTCGGGGGCAGTGTATCAGTGGTGGCAGGTTTATGATGAGGGTAGATGAGCCGATGCACCACCACCCAATTGGGCTTAATTTTTAGAAATAGTTTTGAGGGAGTTGTTCCCCAGACCCTACGGGATGCGAGCACACAGAGTTCGAGCAACTGCGTCAGGGCACCATGACCATGTTAGAGTATGCCATCATGTTCAGTGAGTTATCCCGTCATGCACCTAATTTGGTCCCTACAGTTAGAGAGCGAGTCCGCAGATTTATCGAGGGGCTCAGTTACGGTCATAGATTCAGTATGGTTCGGGATTTAGAGTCTGATACTCCATTTTAGCAGGTTATGGAGATTGCCAGGATATTAGAGCATATTGGGATGATGAGAGGGAGGATAAGGAGGCTAAGAGGTCTAGAGGTTTTGGAGGATTCAGTGGATTCTACTCTTCAGCTATGACCCATCATGGCGGAGGCTCGGGCAGTCGTCTAGTCCAGTCCGCATTTCAGACTACTCGTGGTGCTCTAGTTAGTCAGGGTACTCATATGGGGGTGTCATCTTTTAGTGGATCACTTGCATGGAGTTCCCACAGCGGTTATTCCAGTTATCTAGAAAAGACTCAGTATGAGCAACCACGCCCGCATAGGGGTTCTTATGAGTATGGTGATACTAGGCACATCATGAGAGATTGTCCCAGACTCGGGAGAGGCGGATTGCATCATATCACTCAGGCTACGGGCTATCCAGATAATGAGAAAAATACGATGATACATACAAATAAGTGGAACCAGGGTCAGAAAATACATAAACATCCCTATGGCATACTGAGACAATACCTGTGATCACTGCGTCTGAAGCAACAACATCTGGTCTATTAGGAATATCATAGAACCGGGCCTAACCACCACCTGATCGACCTCCCACTCTAGGGCGACCTCTAGCTACGTAGGCCTCACCCTGAGCTGGCTGGGCGGGTGGTGAAGTAACTGGTGTGGGAGTCGCAACCTGAATCCTCTGCTGCACTGGACCTCCCGAATGGCGGGGACAATATCTCTTTATATGGCTCAAATCTCCACACTCAAACAATCCTTCCCTGCAAATGGCAGTGACTACTTAGGCGGACCCCAAGGACCAGAATAACTATCAGAAGTACCTGGTACAAATGAACCCTGAACTGATAGATCACAGGACGAACTCTGAGCTGGAAGGGCACTGAGAGATGACTAACCCTGATGAGTACTGTATGAACTAAGATAATGCACCACAGGGAACCAGACGAGCCATCTGGGCATGCCTATAAGGACGTCCCATGCTGTGGTAGAACTGACCCCCAGAAGGAACACCGTTGAAACCACCCGAACTACGAGGCCTCTTGGCCTACCTCTCTCTGTGCTCCTAACTGCAGGCCATCTCTATCTGCCGAGCAATATCAACCACCTCGTCAAAAGTAGCACCAGATACCCTCTCCCTAGTCATAAGCAACCACAGCTGATACGTGAGGCCATCAATGAACAACTTAATCCTCTACCTATCAGTGGGGACCAACCAAACTGCGTGATGAGCCACCTCTAAAAACCTCATCTCGTATTGGGTTACATACATGCCCTCTTAACGTAGCTGCTTAATCTGTTTGCGCAGCTCATCCCTGTGAGACTGCGACACGAACTTCTCCAAGAAGAGAACGGAGAACTCATGCCATGTAAGTGGTGGTGCACCTACTAGCATGCGCCTCTCATAGGCCTCCCACCATCTGAAAGCAGCCCTAGTAAACTGAAAAGTAGTGAATGATACCCCACTGGTCTCTAGTATACCTACCGTGCGAAGAATTCGCTAGCAGTCGTCCAAATATTCTTGGGCATCCTTAGACTCAGCCCCACTGAATGACGGAGTATGGAGCCTCCCAAACCTCTCAAGTCTCCTCTCCTCATCATCATTCATAATGGGGACCACCTGAGCCTGAGAAGCTGTAACCGGCTAGGCTATTAGTAGCCCGGCGTCTGAAGTCTCTGCATCACTTGCTCTGGAGTACGGGTGGCGGGAGTGTGAGTACCTCCCATAGCCTGAGAAGTGGCTGTTGCGGCTAGAACAAAGTCAAAATCTGAACCAAATCCTCCTGGAGGCCTAGAATCACAATGGGCACAACTGGTGCCTGAGATGGCCCCACTGGCTCATTTGTATCTGGTACCTGCTCATGAGCTGGAGTAACTGGTGGATCTGCAAGCACTGTTCTAGCTGTTGTACGAGCTGCACCTCTGACCCTACCGCGACCTCGGCCTCTCATGGCCCTAGCCGGTACTGGTGGCTGTCCGTCCTGACCGGTAGCACGTGTCCTCACCATCTGTGAGAGAATAGAATAACAAAAGTTTAGTTACCAGAATCAACAAATCCGTACGACAAGAATACAAGAATGTGAAGTTTCCTAAGGGTTCGGCAGCCTCTCGAAGATAAGTACAGACGTCTCCGTACCGATCCGCAAGACTCTACAAAACCTGCTCATGACTCTGAGACTTATGTAACCTAGGCTCTGATACCAACTTGTCACGACCAAAACCAACCTGTCGTAATGGCGCCTATAATGGTACTAGGCAAGCCGACTACGCAGATATTTCCAACACTATAATGTTTTGAAAGATACGGAAGCAGTTAAAATTAAGGAAAATCTTTTTAAAACAAAGTAAGAAATCATAATTCAATACAGAATCTCTCCCAAAATCAGGAAACAAAAAAATAAAATGAAAGGTAAGGAGGGAGAGTCAAGGTCTACGAATGCCAAGCAACTACCTTGATAGTCTCCGAAGTCAGGAAACAGAAAAATAAAATGAAAGCTAAGGAGGGAGAGTCAATGTCTACAAATGCCAAGTAACTACCTCGATAGTCTCCGAAAATCCAGACTCCACAACTCAGCAACTGCCATGGCCGGAAGCACCTGGATCTGCACACGAGGTGCAGGGTGTAGCGTGAGTATAACCAACTCAATAAGTAACAAATCTAACATTTGGACTGAAAGGTAGTGACAAACTTAACATGTACCATTCAATATAGAAATAACAGTATAAAAATGTAGGCATGCTTTCACGTTCCACAGATAACCTCAATTCAAGTAAAATAGATCAATTCTGAATGATATAAGGAGTATGACCTCTTTACATCTACATGACAATGCACATACTGTGTGTGATGCACCACACTGAAAGCCTCGTATACTCAGACTCTCAGAATACTCAACCACTCAGTACTGTATATGGCCAATCCTGCCCAGGGAAGATCCATCCTATATATATATATCAACTGACAATTAGTCACTCAGTACTATATAAGGCCAATCTAGTCCAGGGGAAGATCCATCCCCAAAAATAAATGATGCGGACAAGATCCATGTCCAGGGAAGATCCATCCCTGAATATAATCAATTGCATTCACTAGGGTGTGTACAGACTCCAGAGGGGCTCCTTCAGCCCAAGAACTATAATAAGCCAGATCCAGGCATAAATCAATAAAATATGTTGCGGTGTGCAGCCTGATCCCATTACTATCACTCTCAATCAGGCCCTCGGCCTCACTTAGTCATCAATCTCTCTAGTCTCTCTCTCTCGGGCTCACAATGTCGTGAAACTATCCCAAAAATGATGATATGATATAACAATAAATAGCAACAAAGACTGATATATGATATACAATGAATAAATATACTGAGTACGCAATTTCAATGTAATCAATAAGTCGACAGCAAGAAACGACCACTATGGGTCCCAACAACACTAACATATAGCCTAAACATGATTTTTAGCATAATTGACAGCTCAATTACTTATCACATGATGAAAACACGGATATCAACAAGATAAATCTACTATACAATTCCATGGAATCGACAAGGTCACAGTTCTTATGGTGCACGCCCACACACCCATCACTTGGCATGTGCGTCACCTCAACACCAATCATATAACACATAATTCGGGGTTACGAACCCTCAAGGCAAAGTTTAGAAGTATTACTTACCTCAATCCGAGCAAACCTCTGCTCCAACACACCTTTGCCTCACGAAACGGCCTCTGAATGCCTCGAATCTAGCCACAAACAATGCGATACAATCAACACGAGCTAAAGGAATCAATTCTATAAGGAAATACTAAGTTACTAATCAAAAGTCAAAAGTTGACTCAAAAGCCGACCCCTGAGCCCACGTCTGGAAATACGATAAAAATCACAAAACCCGAAAGCCCATTTAATCAAGAGTTCAACCATACCAAATTTACCAAAATCCGACACCAAATCGCCACTAAAATCCCCTAATCAAACTCTCCAAATCCCTAGCCTCAAACTCCCAAATTCTACCTTAAATACACACAAATTAGATGGAAAAATCAATGGGGAAACACAATTATTGAATAAATTAGACCACAAGTCACTTACCTCAAGAAATCCCCCAAAACTCCTCTCAAGAATCGCCAAATCCTAAGCTTGAAATGTGAAAAATGGTGAAAATCTCGGAACCCTCGTTTTAAATAATATGCCCAGCATTCTTGCTTCTGCAGCCAATTTAGCCGCTTCTGCGGCACCGCTTTTGCGGTCCATCATCCGCATCTGCGGAAGCCACTAAGTTGACCAACCGCTTCTGTGGTCGAAAACCTCGCTTCTGCGGGCGCACATCTGCGCAAACAATCCGCTTCTACGGACCAACCTCCTCAATCCTTTTCCACTTCTACGGACCAACCTCCTCAATCCTTTTCCACTTCTGCAATCCTCCACGCCGCACCTGTGGATTTCCTTCCGCATCTACGCTCCACTGTCCCCTGTCCAACCCTCGCTTCCCAGCTCGCCCCTGTGAGCTTGCACTTGCAATAAATGCTCCGTAGGTGCGATTACACCAGCAGACTCCAGCTTTAGCATTGCACTAAGTCCCATTTCGTTTCGTTAACCATCCAAAATCAACGCGAGCCACCAAATCACCTCAAACAACATCAAAAATACGAATCACACCCCAATTCAAGCCTATTGAAACTAAGGAATTCCAATTTCTATAAACGATGTTGAAACCCATTAAATCACGTCCGATTGACCCCAAAGTTTGCACATAAGTCACAAATGACACCATAGACCAACCCCAACTCCCGGAACTCCAATCCGCGCCCGGTAACCACAAAGTCCACTCTCGGTCAAACTTCCAAATTTCCAACTTTCACTATTTCAAACCTAATTCAACTACGGACCTCCAAATCACAATCCGGATACGCTTCTAAGTCTAAAATCACCCGACTGAGCTAACAGAATAATCGAAACTCCATTCCTGAATCGTTTACACATATGTCAACATCCGATCAAGATTTTCAACTTAAGCCTCCAACTTTGAGACTAAGTGTCTCAATTCATTCTGAAATCACTCCGGACCCGAACCAACTACTCCGGCAAGTCACATAACACCTATAAATCACAAAATGAGCAGTAATTGGGGGAACATGGCTACAAACTCACAAAACGACCGGCCGGTTCGTTACAAATTCTTAAGATTTTCCTTTGTTCTACTTCGCGAAAGTTCTTTGTTTTTAACAAGTTATTATATTACAAAATTCAGGCGTTAAACTGATGAACAAAATTCGAACCACAAAACCCTTTTGAATAATTACTTATCCGTTATTTTATCAGCTCCTTTTCCTCTTATTTGATCAGCTGAATCAACATTTTTATAATATCCCAACATTATTTTATTTCCTGAAAGCAGTACTCTTGAGAAGCAATTAAAGAATTTTCTTAGAGAAAGACTCACATGTGCAAGGAATTACTCCTGTGACGTGCACATTTGCGACATTTTTACCCTTGTTTCTTTTTTAAAAAAATGGTCAAGGATAAACAGAGAATAAATGACCTAAAGTAGCTCATGCTAATGTGAGGGAGAAAATATGGATATTCACTTATTCATCTCTTCGTTGATAGTATTGGTAAGATAATTCCTTTCAAGATCATTAAAACTATTTTTTGTAGATAAATAATATCCTTGAAGCTCTAATGACACCACAATGAATAAATAAAAATATCCTGTCATATTGGCGAACTTTTCTTCAATATAGAATATGAAATGAACAAATCTAAGTTCTCAACAACTAATCTTAACAATTCTAATTCAACAATCTATAGCATGAAATGTACGTACTGGCGTAGCCACCTTACAAGAAGAGGTGTTAAATGACATTCCTTCGCAGGAAAAAAACACTATGTAGGTAGGTAAATTTCTTTTTTATATGTATATATAATATGTGTTGACTCCCGTTAATTTTCTGGTATGTTTACTTTTATATATTTTGACACCCCTTAATAAAAATTCTAGTCCCGTCACTGAATCGTACGTGTAACTTTACAAAAGTAGATATACATCTAACATCCCAAAATTGAAACTGAATATCCACAAAAAATACAATCTCTTATCCAAACAAGAAAACAAAAGAAGCAAAAGATTATACCTATAATATAGAACTTAATTGCCCGGTCACGAGAAACACTGGAGGAGCTCCACTCATCTAGCTCTTTAAGTCGTTGATATAAACGATATATGAATCACTACGTATAATAATAAATAATAATGACCGATCAATTACTTTGTTGAGAGAACCCCTATCAGATGTGACACCTGAGACTTTTGAAATAGCAACTTAACAGTTGACTCTCGCTTCCATCCAAATTATCTTAACTCTAGAATTAGTTCAAAATGGTTTAAAGAACTTTTTCTTTATGGGGATGTGTGTACGAATCAGACAAGAATTAAACTTTGTATTGTATTTATCTAATTTCAATCCTTTCACGTTCCTGAGTTTTCTCTTTCGTTCCTTTAATGCATCGTTGAATATATTAATGAAAAATGACCTTTCATCTTTCTTTTAATGCATCATTGAATATATCATTTGATTGGATATTAAGATACATTCAGATGAATTTGGACTACACGGATTGAAACTTTTTAAATTATTTATATTTTGAGCATAACAATGAGAAACTGTTTAATGTATTTTGTTTCACTCTTGACCTTTGACACATATTTCACAAGAAAACCAAAAGTCTTAATAAATGATATTTTGTTAAAAGTTAGTCATCTGAACCGTTTCACATTTGTGGCAATGGCTCCCCATGATTTCTATCTTTCGATTTTACATTTTTTTTTTGTTATCTTTATAAAATGTATATTTACATTTTTGCACAAAAGAACTCTTGAAATAATGCTTGCTTAAAGGGCACAATAGTCACTTAATTTTTTATGGATATTTTGGTCTTTAGTTCAGACTTCATACTTATAATATAACTAGTAAATGTATCCGCGCTTCGCGCAGTCGTAAAGGAAAATAAAATATGACTACATAATTAATGTCCTATAAAAGAAACTCAATCTCTACTAATCAAATAAATTCATGACTTTATCATGAACTATTACATTGATTACAACCCGTGAAATGAAAGGTTAAAGTATGCATTTGTACGTTATTTGGTTGAAGTGTGAAAAACAAAAGTATTTGATCTCCAAATATTATTTCAAATTTCAAATAGCATTTAATAATAGCTATAGCGAAGCCAAAATAATCTTCATGAATGTCAGTTATTCCCGTTTTGAGAATTTTATTGCATTTGATAATGCACCGTTAATCCAAATTTAGCAGTCAACAACAATTCAATGAGTGAGATTAGAATTTTACTGACATCATTCTTATATGGTATAAATAAATTTTATTTTTCTTGTTTTACTTTCTATTTTGGGTACTAAAAAAGCATTAATAAATCATGAGCAACTAATGTCTACAATGGCCATAATTTAGTTTTAATTAGATTACTCTTATAGCGCTGTAACCACAGCTTCTAATATTATTAATGCTAAGGCAAAATTACATACAATGTGATTTGATCTTACACATAAGACCTCTCAATTTGTTATTTTGACATTCGTTCACTTGTCCCTCCTTTGTACTTATACAATTTTACAAATACAAGAATATCCAAAATTCAGAATCTGTAGTGCAACAATGCGAGGTAATAAAAGTGGTATAATCTTTCCTTGTTAGGACTATCGACCAGCCACAATATGATGTCGTATGAACAACTCATGCCAATAAACTGCTCAAATAAATCTACTTTGCCAATCCCACAAAGAAGAAAGATGTTTTGGTCATGTATTTTCGGTATTGTTTATAGAAGAACTCGTTCTCACTGATTAATACAAATGCATCAGAAGACCTAATAATACCGCCATCTGAGGTATAGAATTCTAACATGGATGAAATGACACTTTTTTCCTGAATTCTAGAGTTGACCCAGCCATCACTCCTTCTCATCCTGTTTTTCAAAATGCCTCTGATATGATCATGTCGATGATAGAGGATAATTCCATTTTTAGGGGAGGGGTGATTCCATCTTCTTTCCCTGTGAGTTTCAAAAGCTGTGAAAATAAAAGGTGATTGTAGATCAGTAAGCCAATTAATGGTTATGCACTACATGAAAAAAAACTGTGAAAGGTGTGAAAATTAGAAGAATAGGTAAATAAAAATAATAAACTTGTAATCATGCTATTTTAAGAGTATGATGCATTTGTTTTTTCTTAAACGGAGTTCTCCACTTGGAAAAAAACTGTAATGCCTATTGCATAACAAAGGTAAGTTAAAATGTGGCAGTGTAGCTAAACCAATTATTTTCTACAAAGGTTAGAGCCTAAAAATAATGCAGGCAAGAATTAAAAGTTAATCTTCTATTTAAAAACCTAGTTAGAAGTAGCACTCCCCTAATTGTCAATACATATAATGATTCATGATCACTTATTTCATATGTACCATTCAATTTTTTTTTCTCTTCACTCAATTATATGTGTCAAAATGCATGAGTCCATGTATGTTTTTCAAAATAACTTTAATGCCGGTACCAATATATAAAAACAACAGGGAACAATAACTGAACTACAAATATATCACATGAATAGTAAGGTAAAGATCGGAAAAATATAATGAATGCAAATGTAAATGATCTACATATATCATGAAAGATAAATCCTGATCCCAGAGTCAATCTTATGGTGAACTTTTTTTTAGAGAACATCTATTTTAATTGTGGCAAAAATCTACTTTGATTCTTTTCCATAAAACAGTTTAGTTTGATTCATAGTAATCAACAAATTACAGCGTATAAAAACTGAATTATAAATGTATCATAATAGCAAGGTACATGTCATGACTCATAAATAGATCGGAAAGACATAAGGAAAGCAAATGTAAATGAATTACATTTGATATATCATGTAAGATAAAATCCAGTTACAATGATCATATAAAAATTAAAGGCCATCCTAAACTGTTCCTGATAATTCCATAAGTCAACCTTATGGAAAAATTATTTTTGGAGAATAGCTGTGTTCATTTTGGTGAAAGACTACACTGCTTCTTTCCTGGAAATGTTTTAGCTTTATTTGTAGTAATCTACAAATTACAGGGAAGAAAAATTGAATAACAAATGTATCACAATAGCAAGGTACATGCTTTAAATATTCACCCTTTTAGTTTTAATTCACATCACCAGTGTTTCTGAAGGAAATAACAGTCAGTCATACCCAAGTCAGACATACGGTAATGAATCCTAAATGACCATTAAAATATAATCCAAAATTAAACAGCAAAATAAAATAAGTTGTTATAGCATCTTCTTGTAGATACCAAAGTTGAAGGTTTACCGGTGGTGACGAATTTGCGGAAGATCCATCAGAATGGCTGTGGGAGTTCCTTGAACATATGAAACTATAATGGTGGCAAAGAGATGTGGCTTCGCATACCCTTCTGAAATTGAAAAGCCTGATTTTTAGCTTGTCGTTTGTGAATCGGCAGCTTTATTCTTCTTTCATTGGTCTTAACGGAGATAGAAGTAATTAGTATTGTGAAACGGTGCCTTTTTTAAGTAATAATTGATTTTGTTTTAAAATGTGAGTAATAAATGTAAAAACAAAAGAGATAATAGATAAATACATTTCTTGATTTATGAGAGGTGCCAACTCATCTTCTCAAGTCCCTCCATTATATAAATATATATATATATATAGATATAATTATATTTCTTACTTTTCATTCAAAATCTCTGTAAAGAAAGAATTGTTTTTCTTGTACCTGTGGGCTGGGGGAGTGGGAACTAGAAAAGCATTGCCGTTATGTGGCAGTAAGAGAGAAACTGGTTTTGTTGAATTGTTTTCCATGATATTAGTAGGAAGGAAAAGGAGAGTTGATTTGGTTCTTTAAGGAAGGATAACAGCTTTTAATTTTCAAGAGGGATTGAAAGGTATGAATACAAAAAAGTAAATTATACCAGTAAAGTAAAAAATATTCTGGTTTACTCATTATATATTTTGTAAAATATTTTAGTATCTACATTTTACTTTCAACATCAGATTATCCATGTATTATTTTATCATTTTTTCAATTTATAGTATTTACTGAAAGCTGCTTTATAAAAATCGGTAAAGATTGGAAGAAAAATGATGAATCAAGCATTAGAGTGGTGGGAGAAGGTTCCACGCGTTCCAACTAATATTTTACTTTCCATTACAATCCAAATTATCACAAAAATGTAATATTTAACTTTCTTTAAACATTATTTTCTTTGTAATTCTTTTTTTTTCTCTAAAAGAAATTAGTGGGGCACTGCTAGGATCCATTGATTTTTTAGACTTTGATCTTTTATTTAATTACTAATACAGAAGATTTTTCGGTTACCTTATTGACTAATCAATTTTATTATTGTTGAAATAGTTATGTGCTATTAGGTGCTTCAATATATTTATTCAGTAAATTCTATATTCACTTGAATCCAATTAAAAATAACAACACACCCACTAGCAATACTTGTAATTAAGAGTATTCCAACTTTTAATGTTCTACTAACATAAATTTTAAGCGAACACTTTACTTCGTCCCTGTTCGTAGAAAAAGACTAACCCATGTGAATGAGATGATATATTAGTAAGAAATAAGAAATAGGTCTTACAAGTCAACACTGTTCCTTTTTTATTAGCTTCCCGGTGATGGCACAAAATATAATAGACGAACATAATAAAATTTTCAAACTTTTTCTTTAAGAAATGTATAAATAAACTTGTAACTTATACTTTCTGTCACGACCCAAAATCCACTACAGATCGTGATGGCTCCCAACATCGCTGTTAGACAAGCCAACACTTAGTTATTCATTATATCAATTTTAAAATCATAAATCTTTTTTGGATGACGAGGTTAGTGCATCAGAATAAATCGTAGTTACATACAGTTTTGTTAAAATAATAAGTGAAAGTAAATCAGTTAAAACAATCCATAATAAATTCTAGAACACCCAAAACTCAGTGTCACAAGTGCATGGACATTTACTAAGGAGTACAAAAATAATCCAACCTCTGTCCGGAATGTAAATAAGACAGGATAAAGTAAATGGTACGACGAAGACTCTGTGGGCTGCGATACGTAGCATGGAATGCAGCTCACCATAAAGTCTCCTCAGCAGTTCCGCCTCTGCGCCAAAATGACCACCAATTGAACCTGTGAGATCCTGCACATTTAATGCAGAAGTGTAGCATGAGTACGTAAATCAACGCGTACCCAGTAAGTATCTAGCCTAACCCCGGAGAAGTAGTGACGAAGGGTCGGCATCGACACTTACTAGAGGTCCAACAAAGCAATATAATAAATCATAAGCAGATGTGAAGCACACAACAACAATGGGGTAAATTTGTAAGTTACCTAATCTTCAAAATATTTCTTTTAAAGTATGAATTTTTCAGTCTTGTATTCTACCTCAACAGCTCAGATGTATCAAGTACCAGTAACAAACGGACTAGAAGTACCATATAAAATGTCGGGCATCAGTGGAAAGATAAAGTCGTGAATATTTGGACTACCAGCGAAATAACGCACAATTATGCTGAGGACGTTCATTCCGATTCAGAATAATATGTACACTGCCGAGGGTCGAGCGGCACGAACCATAGATGCATCTATTATACTGCTGAGGCGTTCGGCCCGCTCCACAAGAAAGGAAGAAAATTACCGAATTACGAGACACGTGCTTATAATACAGTACATGAGCACAAAGTGAATATAACCTTTATTGTTTCTCAAATAAATTGCCAACAACTCAAGGGGATAAGGCTAGGCCTAATATATACATATATTTTCAAATCAATTTCAATTATAAAATCTTGTAATTAAGCGAACAGAATAAGTTTAAATAATTCAAATATTACATGATAAAATTCTAAGTCTACCCGGACATAAACATACTTTAGCCACGTACGGACTCTCATCACCTCGTGCGTACGTAACGCCCACAACTAGTAGCATATAATAATTACATCACCTAGGGGGGTAGTTTCCCCCCCCCCCACAAGGTTAGATGGGAGACTTACCTCGCTCCGAAGTTCCATAATCGGCTCCAATGCCTCTCTTAACTCTTCAATCCAAAGCCAAACGATCCGAAACTAGCCAAACAACGTGCAATTCAATAAAAATATACTCTAATATTTATAATTAATAAATTTATAATAATTTTTAACTCCGCTTGAAAGTCAATAAAGTCAACCCTCGTACCCACGCGCCCGGTTTCAAAAATATTCAAAGATAAACTTTACCCATAACACCACGAACTCAAATATATAATTTATTCCTAATTCCATGTCCAATTTCATGGTAAGAATTCAAAAATACCAATTTCTATGTTTCCTTCAAAATCACACAATTTCCACCAATTTTCATGTTCCAATCCATATATTTTAACTCACAATGAGAAGATATTACTTACCTCCTGGTTGATGATGAAAATGATGCTCCAAAATCGCTCCTAAAGTCGGCTTCCATGAATAAATGGAGAGAAAATGAGCCAAAACCCGATTTGGCCAATATATATAATTCTGCCCAGGCGATCTTCGCACATCCGAAGCAAATGGCCGCTTCTGCGGAAAGCACTGGAGGTCGTCCTCTTGAACCTGCAGGCAAGGAGCCGCATCTGCGCTATCGCAGGTGCGAGAATCGACCCCCGCTTTTGCACTCCTTTGCACTTCTGCGATGAGAGCCCGCCTCCGCGAAGTCACTCCTGCGACCAAACATTCCGCACCTGCGACCCTCCCCTGGATGGACCCTGTCCTCTTCTGCGATGACACCACCGCTCCTGGGAGTCCGCACCTATGGCCAAACCCACCGCATGTGCGATGACACCAGAACTTCAGTAGCTCTAGCAATCACCTAAATCCAACATTGATCCGATTCCAATCCGATTCAAACCCGGGGCCTCGGGACCCCGTCCAAGCACACCAAAACATCCCAAAATACAATAATAACTTAGTCAAAGCCTCAAATCACATCAAACAACATCAAAATCATGAATCGATGGCCAAAACCTTTCTTTCAACTTTCCAACCTTCAAACTTTGCCGAACGCGTCTGAATCACACTTAAACATCCTGGAATGATGCCAAACTTTACATGCAAGTCACAAATCACGATACGAATCTATTCCAAGGCTCGAAACTCCAAACGGAATTCGATAACACTAAAATTCATTTCAAATCAATCTTAAGAAATTCTTAAACTTCCAAAATGCCAACCTTCCATAATAGACACTGAAATGCTCCCGGACCACCCGATACTCAATCCGAACATACGCCCAAGTCCGAAATCATCATACAAACCTATTGAAACCTTCAAATCCCGATTCTGAGGTTGTTTACTCAAGAGTCAAACATTAGTCGGCCCTTCCAACTTAAATCTTTCGAATTTAGAATTTTCTTTCCAAATTAGCTACGAACTTCCCGAAATTCAATTTCGGCCACACGTACAAGTCATAATAGCTAAAGTCAAGCTACTCAAGGTCTCAAATCGCTGATTGACGTGCTAGAGCTCAAAATGACTGGCCGCGTTATATTCTCCTCCACTTAAACATACGTTTGTCCTCGAACGTGCCAAGAACTGCTTCGGAGTTGTCAAAAATCATCGTTTAACACCTCGTGCACCTACCTGCGTCACCAAAACCCATGTGAGTAGATAAGCTCGAGCCAGACTGCAGATCCTCACTTTTTCCTTAGCCAACAAGCCTTAGGACCAATTGCCAACATCTGGATTACTCTACAAGACCTGATTCTAGCATCCGAACACCGCATAAATCACTACACACTGTACCAAAACATGACCATGCTCCTCCCCTGAAATCACGCCATGCACCACATAAGTCACTTGGTCCTAATAATATCCTCCGACCAAAATGGATGCAATTTCACGAATCTGATACCCACAATATGCCTCATAGCACATGTAAGCCCTGTTCCAACTCTCGCAATACCTCCACGACAAAAGAGATGTGTAGGAACTCATAACCACCCACCAAAACAATAAATCACGGGGTCTCTTCACCTGACAAGCACCATTACCTTATTCTGAACTGAATAACGATATTTTCTCTTTAATATACCCTACTTAACTCCGATCGCACTGATCTCAGGTCCAATAATCTCGTGTCACCCAGTACAGGCTGCTTGGCCAACTCTTCACTGCTTCAATCTTTTTTTAGTCTACCTTGATCCCCTCATTCAATACTACATGACCCAAAAATGCCGCAGAATCTAGCCAGAATTCACACTTTGAAAATTTTGCATACAACTTCTTTTCTCTCAAGGTCTGAAGCACAGTCCTCATGTGCTGCTCATGATCCTCCCGACTCCGGGAGTACACCAGAATGTCATCAATAAACACAATGATGAAGGAGTCAAGATAGGGCTGAAATACATTATTCATCAAGTGTATGAATGTTGCTGGGGCGTTGGTCAGCCTAAAAGACATCACAAGGAACTTGTGATGACCATACCGAGTCCTGAAAGAAGTAGTCGAGATATCTAGCTCCCGAATCTTCAACTAATGATAGCCTGAATGCAAGTCGATCTTAGAGAACACTCTGGCACCCTGAAGTTGATCAAATAGGTCATCAATACGTGGCAAGGGATACATGTTCTTCACTGTAACCTTGTTCAACTGTCGATAATCAATACACATTCGCATAGAACCATCCTTCTTCTTCAAAAACAAGACAAGAGCACCCCAAGGCGACACACTGGGCCGAATGAAGCCCTTATCAAGCAATTCTTGCAACTGCTCCTTTAATTCTTTCAACTCTGTTGGGACCATCCGATAAGGTGGAATAGAAATGAGTTGAGTGCCCGGTAAAAAATCAATGCCAAAGTCAATATCTCTAATAAGCGGCATGCCCGGAAGATCCGCCGGAAATACATCTGAATAGTCCCTCACTACCAGAACTGACTCGATAGTAGGAGTATCAACACTAACATCTCTCACATAGGCCAGATACGCATCACATCCTTCTCAATCATTCGCTCAGCTTTAAGAAATAAAATAACCCTGCTAGGAATATTATCCAAGGTACCTCTCTACTCTAGCCATGGTAGACCTGGCATGCAGCTCTCAAAATGTGCTTCTATGGGCTCTATATGTATTGACTGAGATGTTGCACATTGTAGGATGTGGCAAGCCTTCTATTGGTTAGGAAATTTAATTTCCCTATCAATTTTCTGTAGTTAAAAGGTCTGGCAACACGGGACCTTCATCTACTCTCAACCTAGTAGAATGATTAGAGGCGAAGACATGTTAGAATATTTTGTACAACCAAATTCTTTTAGGAGATCCATAGTGAACTTTCTCTCGGATATCAGAACTCCATCATCCTTATAAAGCACTTCCAACCCCAAGAAATAGTGTAGTATTTCTAGATCTTTTATCTTGAAAGTTTTATGCAAGAAAGCCTTCAATGAATCAATTTCCTCATAATGAGTGCCTGTTACAATAACATCATTTACATAAACAGCTACAAACACTATTCAGGAGCCATCCTTCTTGTGAAATAATGAGTAGTCTATCAATGAATGTGTATATCCTCCATAGCACAGTGTTACATTCAATTTCTCATACCATAGTCTGCTTGCATGTTTGAGTACATACAAAGATTTATTCAATTTGCATACTGTCACGACCCGGAATCCCAACCTAGGTATCATGATGGTGCCTAATATTCACTTGTTAGGCAAGCCGACGTGAAATAATTAAATATCTAGTTTTAACAATTATAAACACAATAGTAATATACAATGAGAAATAGAAACTCAGTCTAACACAACACTGATATATATCACGTGATAATATCTACTCCCAGAAATCCGAAGTCACGAGTACACGAGAAACTAGAAGTCTACAAGCAAAGTCTGAAATAAATACAATTGTTTCGAAAGAAATGAACAGTAAAAGTGGGAAAAGAAAGGGGACTTCAAGGTCTGCGGACGCCAGCAGATCTATCTCGAGTCTCCATATGCAATGATCCGAGATGGCGCATGATTTCATGCACTGCTGGGACCAATACCAATATCTGCACAAGAAATATAAAAGAGTATTATGAGTACAACCGACCCAATATATTACATGCCAAACCTCTAGTAAGAAAGAAATGAAGAAGCAAACATATAATATCTATCTTCATTTCAAAAGAATATATTCTTGGACAAAAGAGTAGCATTATGTGGATTGCGAGAGAGAGAGAGAAGGAATAGAGAATCTCATAGATGAGGCAACTAGGCCGAAGGGTCAAACTCTTTCGATTTGGCTATAAATATTGGAATAAGAAAGCAAATAGTCCACACAAGCTAAAATATAGCGAACTTATGTTTGGAAGAGAGTCCTTACATGAAGGGAAGAGCCTTTGTTTAGTAGCCAAGGATGACTTGCCTACATATATATACTACTAACAAGCTAAGCTGAAATCATTGTTTGGTTGACATGTTAGGCAGTCATCTATGGCTATCTTGACGGACTCTTCTCCGTCATGTTAGTCCTTCTCTTTCCATTGGCAGAGGGGAGAGCAAGAATATTTGGAGTTTATGGGTTCTGAACTTGTCATCTATAACTCATAACTCATTTTAGTTATTGAGTTTGCAATAAAATATGTAAACCTATTTATTGAATTTTCATACAAATACTGAGTCGAAGCAAAAGCTACTATATTCATCTGAACGCACAGTAATATTGTGGCTCCACCCTGATTTTTGGCGCCAAAACATCAAGCACAATAAATTATTATTATCTTCCTTTCAATCTATTTTTGTACTTTGAACTGTCTACGCGTGGTAGTGCCATGAACATGCATGGAGTGATCGAGATATTTAAACTAAAAATGCTAGCAATTTCAGGGACAATTGTAGGAGGAACAGCATTCTGTTAAGGACAGAGTTGATACACTTGAAACCTCGAGGCCCGACATTGAATTTTGAAGTAAACATTGAGGACTAAACATGCAACTTACTCAGGTGTTGGATATATGTGGTACTCCCTCCCGTCCATAATAAGTAATTTTTTGGCCTTTTATTTTAGTTCAAAATAAGTGTCTTTTTACATAATCAAGAAAGAATTAATTTTATTTTTCTAAAATTTACCCTCATTTACATATCTCAATGTGTCAAAGTAATAATATGCAAATTTTAATTAAGAATAATTTAGTCAATATACTTTTTCTCTAGGAGCTAGTATTTCTTAAGGAATGTACCAAAGGCTAAAAAGTCATTTATTATGGACCGGACAAATTACTTTTTACAGGGATGCTATATGGCTGGTCCAAATGATTCTCTTAGAGCCCGTTTGGACATTAGAAGTTTTTCACTTTTTTTTGAAAAATTATCATTTTTTTCCAAAATCAGTTTTTGGCCATAAATTTTTCAATTTCACTTGAACATGAATTTTGAAATTTTTTGAAAATTTGAAAAACTCCAAAAGGCTGTTTTTCAAAATTTTCATTGAGGTCACTCACAAAACTTAAAAAACAACCCAAAATTATATTCATGTTCAAAAACAACTCTAATTTTCAAATATCATTTTCACTTGAAAATATTTTCACTTTTTTTTTGGAATTTTACAATTCTTATGTCCAAACGCCCACTTAGTCAATTTGTATTCTCAAAAAGTTGATACGTCAATATTACATTGGGAAAAGGACACGCGGATTTAAAGCGTCATTTATCGTTTCACGTGAACTCAATTATTTTTGTGAATGCTTATGTATATGTATTAAAAAATCTGTTAAATATCTATAAATATTTAATTATGAATCCAATTAATATTGTATACATGAAATCGATACAAAAACTCATATTTTTACGCAAAAGATGAGTTGTTTTCACTTTAGATCACATCACTAGGTTGTCAGTCGACATTTTAACCACAAAATTGTTATCTAACATATTTAAAGGTGAAAATGGAGCTCATTCGGGACTCGCCCGGGCAAGACACTCAAGGAATGACTTGGGCTTGATATGAGACTTGATATTGACAAAGACTAAACCATATACTCTAAATTAGGGTCCATTTGATGTATGATAAGTACTACATACCGTGGCTTTACATTTGTACAAAGGAATGTAATGACAATGCTGTTAAGTAGAAATAAATTTGGACAGAGTGCTTCTGCAGAAATATTTAAATAGGTAAACACTTAAACCTAGAATAATCAATTATTTTGTCTCTTAATGATAAATGTAGAGATTGTTTAATTAGTTCTTGAATAACTTCTTCAATATGATCGGAATGATGAAAAAAGAAAGTTCAATGAAAGATTTTAAAAGAAAAATATGTTCCAGTGCTTGATTACCATGAAATTTGAAAACTGATGTGTTATTCACGAGAAAAAATTGTCTTCACATAAATCCTAACTGTTATTCTGTTTTATTTGCTTCAATTGACACTTAGGTAGATGTTATCAAATATTTGCAAAACATGATTCTCACCATATCTTAAACCTTGTATAACTAGTTACCTTCCGTTAAATTAACTACTTTTATATCTATCAATTGATGAAAAATATAATTCAGAAATTTTTTCTTAAGAAAAACATTTTGTCTATACCAAATGCACCCGTATAAAAGAACCAACCCGGACTAAACACACTACTTGTTTGAATGACAAAATCACAATTCTCATTGTCCTCAGGCTCCTTCACTTCCTAAGCGACTAAATAAATACTGAACACCAAACGCAAAGCAACAGCTCATTTACGTTATTTCTTTTATTCCTTGACCTAACTCTAATTTCTTATATTCGCATTCAGATTTGTTGGAAGAGAATATCTAATGAAGTAGAGAAGGGGGAAGGGATAATGGGATTGGAAAAGGTGTTGGAGAACTGCGGGAAGTGTTATGAAGTCTCTCATGACAGAAGAGAGATGGATGAGGAATTGGAAAGAGGGAGCGATAGGAGAGTATAGTGGAAAACACATATGAGACATGAAGAAGGAAACTAAATATAATAAGGGCATTAGTTAATTGAAAATAATAAAAGTATTCTATCTCCAACAGTTTAATATATTAAATGAGATAATCACGTATATTTTAATATGGTATGGTAATGAGATTTTCATAAATGCACCTAGTATTATCCGAAAGAGTAATAAAGGAATAGCTCCAGCTTCATTAACTTTTATACAGATATGTACTCCCTCCGTTCACTTTTAGTTGTCCACTTGGGACTTTTCACGCCCCTTAAAAAATAATAAATAAAATATATATTTTACAATTTTAGCCATAATAATGATAGCATTTTCAAAAGTCTTGGGAAATAATTTGGGGAATGAGTAGTTAATGATAAAGGTAAAACATGAAAAAAGATTGTTTTTTTCTTGATTTAGTACAGTAGACAAGTAAGAATGAAAATATATTTGTAGTATAGCGGACAAGTAAAAGTGAACGGAGTGAGTAAATACTTAAACTGATAAGTAGGGAAATTAAGAACATTTTGTTATAAAACTTGTGTGTGTTCACATGTATTTTGATAATACTTGAATTGATGTCCAGGTGTTGCAAATGATAGTAATTCTTTAATTTGTTAGCCGATATTAGAGATAAACAAACGGACGAAAATGTCAATAACGTAAGGAGTTTGACATTTAAATAAACCTTGGGAGAGGTGTTAGGAAGAGTGGCACGCTAATAGAAGGGAAAAAATATATTTTAAGAGAACAGCAATAAATTGTACAAGACAAGACAAGACAAGATTTATGTGATTCGGTAATTTTTGTTTACTCTACGGTCACACAAAAAATAGCTCTTTATTAATGAGAGAGAAGAAGTTGTGAGGGATGATATACAATTGAAAAGAGAATGCCTATTTATAGGCAGAGCGTCTACTGAAAAAAGATTTCAGTGAATGCGAATATACGGCAGGACGGCACCGCAAACCACACGTCGAATTCTTTCTCTCACATTTTCAACTCACCAGCTTTAACTTTTTCTTTCTTCTCTCGTTTTCTTTCTTTTCATTCTTGCATTTTTCTCTTTGTCTTTTTCTCCTTCTTTTTGTTTGACTTTTAATTTACCCACATGGGTTTGTCCCATTAATATCCCCCTCAAAGCCATATACATCAAGAAAGAAAATTATAAAAAAAAAAAAAATTGTTATCTTTGGTAGCGCCTTCACATTATCAATCTTGAAGGCTAACTGAGGTAGTGCACAGCCTCAGTTTATCAACACCGACAACTTTGGTCAACATGTATGACGGCTTCTTCGATCCTAGTATCTTTTATAGGGAGAAAGTTCAATCACTTATCAACTCTCGGATATGATGATACCTCAACTGGATGTGCTTTGATCTTGCATGAAATATTGGATTCTTGGCAAGATGAATTGCACTCTGGCTATCGCTGAATAGCTCACAATTGTCCTGCTCTTTACCTAGCTCTTTAAGAAAGTTCTTGAGCCAAATCATCTTCTTTCCAGCTTCTGATAGTACCATGTACTCTGCTTTAGTGGTAGATAGAGCAATACTTTTCTGAAGTCTGAACATCCAGCTAATAGCAGTACCACCCAAGGTGAACACGTGGCCTGTGGTACTTTTTCGACTATCCAGATTGCCCCCTAAATTTGCATCAGCAAAACTTTGTATGATAATATTGCTCTTTTTAAAATCAAGTGTCATACCTGAGGTGCCTTTGAAATATCGCAATATCTATTTTACACCTTCCCAATGCTCCTTTCTTGGATCTGACATGTATTTACTGACAACTCTAACCACATGGGCTACGTCAGGTCTAGTGCAAACTATAGCATATATCAAACTTCCTACTGGTGAAGCATATGGAACTTTGGACATGTACTTTTTTTCTTCATCTACCTTAAGTGATTGGTCCTTCGACATATTAAGGTGGCTTCCGAGTGGAGTTCTTCTGGCCTTTGCATCATGAAGACTAAACCTGCTTAGTGCCTTCTGTATGTACGTTTCTTAAGACAACTTTAAAGTTCCTTCAGACATGTTTCTGCTAATCCTCATCCCAAGCATTTGCTTAGCTAGTCCTAAGTCTTTCATTTTAAACTCCTTTGCCAGTTGTTGCTTAACCTTGTTGATCTTATTTATGCTAGATCCTGGAATTAGCATATCATTAACATACAACAGTAACATAATAGAGGATTCATCAAGATTTTTGATATAACAACAATGGTCCATCTCACATCGTGTGAAATCATTATTATGCATGAATCCATTAAATTCCGTGTACAATTGTCGGAGAGCTTGTTCCAAACCATACAAACTCTTCTTCAACTTACACACAAGGTTTTCTTTACCATAAACTTGAAAACCTTCAGGTTAATTCATGTAGATGTCTTATTCAAGGTCACCATGCAATAAAGTAGTTTTAACATCTAGCTGCTCCAAATGTAAATTTTCTAAAGCTACGATACTTAGCACCAGCCTGATAGTATTTAATTTGAGTACATGAGAGAAGATCTTGGTGTAGTCAATTCCTTCCTTTTGCTGAAATCCTTTTACTACTAATCGTACTTTGTATCTCTTCTTATCGCCATGCTCTTCCTTGACCCTGTACACCCACTTGTTCTACAATGCCTTCTTTCCCTTTGGTAACTCTGTAAGTATCCATGTTTTATTCTTTTGAAGAGAATTCATCTCTTCTTTCATGGCTAGCTTCCATTTATCAGAGTTTATCACCTGCATTGCTTCAACAAAATATTCTGGTTCTCCAGCATCAGTCAGAAGTAAATAGTGGATAGATAAAATTAACCTATTTGGAGCATTCGTGACTTTTTAGATCTCCTTAATGTAGGTTCAGGAGTAACTGATCCCAAATTTGATTCAAGTCCTTGCTCCAGATCGGGTTCTCCATCTGATTCTATCTCTGGTTTTGGTTCTGATTCTGATCCAGATTCGGCTTCTGGTTCTTCATCTCCAATTTCAAAATCAGTTGTAATTCCTCTAGCCACTTAATTTTCTGAGATTTCTTCTAACTCGACTGTTTCAGATGTTTGTCTGCTGATGCTAGTTGGTTCTACTCCAAGCTTGTCCTTGTACATCACTTTTCATTGAATCTGACATTCCTATGTCTTAAGATCTTTCTATTCTGATCATCCCAAAATCGATAACCAAAATTATCATCATCATAGCCAATAAAGAAATATTTTTTGGCCTTAGGATCAAGCTTATCTCTATCATTGGAGTTCACATGAACATAAGCAACACAACCAAAGATTTTCAGATATGAGAGAGTTACCTCCTTTCCCGTCCACATCTCCTTTGGAATTTCAAAATTCAGTGGTACAAAGGGTCCCCTGTTTATGAGGTAAGCTGTTGTGTGAACCGCCTCGGCCCAAAAATATTTCGACAATCCAGAATGTATTCTCATGCTTCTGGCTCGTTCATTCAGGGTTCTGTTAATCCTCTCAGCAACGCCGTTTTGTTCTAGTGTTCCAGGAATTGTTTTGATCATTCTGATCCCATTCTTAGAGCAGAATGCATTGAACTCTTGATTATCATACTCTCCTCCATTGTCAGACTTCAGGCATTTTAACTTTAGGCTTGTCCGATTTTCAACATCAGATTTTCATCTTTTAAAGGTAACAAACACATCAGATTTATTTTTCAGAAAATAAACTCATACCTTTCTCGTGGAATCATCAATGAAGGTGACATAATAGTGTGAGCCTTATAGAAAATTTATAGGAGCAGGTCCCCACACATCCGTATGAACTAGTTCCAACTTCTCTTTCTTTAGCATCCTTCCCGCCTTTGAGAAACTAACTCTTTTTTATTTTCTGTAAATGCAATCTTCGCACAAACCTAATTCAACATGTTTGAGGTTTTGCAACTTTTCTTTCGATGCCAACAATTTCATTCCCTTTTCACTCATATGTGCGAGCCTCCGGTGCCAAAATATTGTGTCACGGCCATGATCAATTGTTGCTATAGTATCTCTCTATATTGCGGTTGCATACAGTGTTCCCTTCTTGAAGCCTCGTACCACAACCAAATTTTCTTTGGTTATCTTCCATGATCCATTACCGAATACTGTTGCATATCCTTCACTGTCAATCTGACCCATAGATATCATATTTTTCTTGAGGCCGGGAACATGTCACACATTTTACAATTTCCATAGCGTGCCTTGTGAAGTCTTTATATGGACTTCACCTTTACCGACAATATCTAAAGGTTCGTCGTCATCTAGATAAACTTTTCCAAATTTTTCAGCAACATAATTATGCAATAATTCTTTGCATGAGGTAGAGTGAAATGATGCACATAAGTCCAGAATCCAAGATTCGACTGGATTGTTTGTACAACAAATTAGTGCATCACCGCTTGTTCAGCAATTATATTTGCTGAATTTTCATCCTTCTTCTTCTTTGGTTATCTACATTGACTACTGTAGTGACCTTTTTATCGCAATTCCAACAAGTAATGTCTTTGCAATTTTGGATTGCCCTCTTATCCTAGACTTTGATCTGCCACGACCATGACTTTGTCCTCTTTGGCTGCTTCTCCCCTGCTTTTGGTATTAAAAGCAGATCCTGGGGAATCGTTTGATTCTCTCCAGCGAATATCTTTTCTTAGAACCAAATCTATGATATCATCCAATTTGAGTTTGGTACTTCCCGACAAATTGCTAACTGCAGTTACTGTTGCAGACCAACTCTCCGATAGAGAAGATAGTAGAATCAACGCCCTGACTTCGTCATCAAATATTATATTAACACAACTCAACTGAGTTAATATTACATTAAACTTATTGATATGCTCCGTAACAGATCCACCTTCTGTCATTTTCAGGTTGAACAATCGATGCATCAAATATACTTTATTTGAAGCAAATGGCTTCTCGTACATATTTGATAACACCTTCAACAGGCATGTAGTGGTCTTCTCGTTGATGATGTTAAATGCTACATTTCGTGTTAGCGTCAAACGAATCACACCAAGAGCTTGTCGATCTAATAGATCTCAATCCACTTTAGCATATTCTCCGATTTTACCCCAGTCAGAGGTAAGTGTAATTTTTTTTGGTACAAATAATCCTCTATTTGCATTTTTCAAATTCCAAAATCTTGGCCATTAAACTTATCAATCTTAACCTTCCCTTCAGAGAATTGAAATTCCGGAGTGGAAATGGGAGCGCATTACCATGGACTTCGTAGTTGGGCTTCCACGGACATTGAGGAAGTTTGATGCGGTTTGGGTGATTGTGGATCGGTTGACCAAATCCGCGCATTTTATTCTAGTTGGTACAACTTATTCTTCGAAGCGATTGGCTGAGATTTATATCCGCGAGATTGTTTCGCCTACACGGTGTGCTAGTGTCCATCATTTCAGATTGGGGCACGTAGTTTACATCACAGTTTTGGAGAGCAATGCAGCGAGAATTGGGCACACAGGTTTATTTGAGTACAGTATTTCACCCTTAGACAGACGGACATACCCAACGCACTATTCAGATATTGGAGGATATGCTACGCGTTTGTGTTATTGATTTTGGAGGTTCTTGGGATAAATTTCTGCCACTTGCGGAGTTTGCTTACAATAACAGCTACCAGTCGAGCATACAGATAGCTCTGTATGAGGCATTATATAAGAGAAGATGTCGATCTCCGGTTGGTTGGTTTGAGCCGGGTGAGGCTAGGCTATTGGGTACTGACTTGGTTCAAGATGCTTTGGAGAAGGTTAAAGTGATTCAGGAGCGGCTTCGCACAGCACAGTCTAGACAGAAGAGTTATGCCAACAGGAAGGTCCGTGATGTTGCTTACATGGTTGGGGAGAAGGCTCTGCTCAAAATTTCACCAATGAAAGGTGTATTGAGGTTGGGGAAGAAGGGCAAGTTGAGCTCTCGGTATATTGGACCTTTTGAGATACTTAAGAAAATTGGAGAAGTGGTTTATGAACTTGTTTTGCCACCCAGTCTATCAGTTGTTCATCCAGTGTTTCATGTATCCATGCTCCGAAAGTATGTCGGGGATCCGTCTCATATTTTGAATTTCAGTATAGTGCAGCTGGACGGTAATTTTACTTATGATGTGGAGCAGGTGGCCATTTTAGACCGGCAGGTTCAAAAGTTGAGATTAAAGAACATAGCTTCTGTGAAGGTGCAGTGGAGAGGCCAGCCAGTCGGAGAAGCTACTTGGGAGATTGAGCAGGAGATGCGGAGCAAATATCCACACCTATTTGAGACAACAAGTATGATTCTAAGCCCGTTCGAGAACGAACATTTGTTTAAGAGGGGGAGAATGTAATGACCCGGCTGGTCGTTTTGACTATTGCAATCTCGTTCCCCCATTCACTGCTCAAATTATGATTTACGGTTGTTATTTGGCTTGTCGGATAATTGGTTCGAGTCCGGTGAGGTTTTAAAATAATTTGAAACACTTAGTTCCAAGGTTTAGAATTTAAATTTAAAAGGTTGACCGGATGTTGACTCATGTGTAATGACCCCGGAGAAATTTTGCTACGGAAATTAAGATTTTGTGGTGCCGAGGTAGATCAATTAGTACAAAGATTATAGAAATTTCTCGCGGCGAGCTTGCTCGCCGCAGCTCGGACCTTTTGGGTTGAACAATGCACCGATGTGTAAAGGAAAAACTTTTCCGAAAAAAAAAAGGGTCCAGAATCACTCTGCGGACCGCATAATGGTTGAAGAGTGGATCAGGAGAGGGGCAAGATTTGAGAAAAATTTGTGGTGCATTATGCGACCGCAGACCTGTTCTGTGGTGTATTATGCGACCGCAGAACAGGTATGCGGGCCGCATAATGACCGCAGACCGGGTCAGTCACGCCCAGTTTTGGAGGCCAAATTATGCGGCCGATATGCGGACCGCATACCTGATATGTGATCGCATAACTGCATCGGAGCTTCCATTCTTTCTAATTTTTGACCCGACCCAACTTCGATTTATAGCCCTTGAAGATCCTTTTTTAGCCAAAACCTGACATTTTAGAGAGAGGTGAGAGCATTTTAGAGAGAGAAAGTGAAGATTTAGTCATTTATCCATCAATTCTTGTTCAAGGTTTGAAGATTTCACAAGGATCTTGCTAGGGCTTTAAAGAGGTAAGAATTTCTTTCCCCAATTCTTCAATTTCGAGTTTGGAGTAAAGATGGGTGATTAATAATATGATTCTTGGGTGTAAGAGTATTATGTATACATATTACATACCAATAAGGTTGTGGAAAGATTGTTAAGTTCAAATGGGTAAAGATTGGGTTGAAAATGGTAGAAATCTTCATAGACTTTAATTAAAGATTTGAGGGTCGAGTTGATGTCGGAATTTAGTGAAATTTTTACGGTTGGACTCGTGGTTAGATGGGCGCTGGGTTCCGAGACGTGGGCCCCACGGGCGATTTTTGAGTTAATTTCGAATTTTATTGGAAAATTAGTATTTCCTTATAGAAATAATTATAATAATTGGTATTGACTTAATCGAATTAATTGTGGCTAGATACAAGGCTTTTAGAGTCAAATTCTCGTGGCAAGGGCATAGCGGAATAAAGAATTACATGGTTTGAGATAAGTAACAGTTCTAAATTTGGTCCTGATGGTATGAAACCCCGGATTATGTGTTATATGATTGGTGTTGAGGTGACGCACATGCTAGATGACGAGCATGTGGGCGTGCACAGTAGGAATTGTGACTTGGTCAAATTCCATGGGACTGTATAGTTGAATAATATGTTGATATCCGTACATTCTCTACGTGTCAGAGAAAATTGAGTTGAGACTCGTATTAAATATCATGCTTAGGCATATGTTTTTATTGTTAGTACCCACTGGGGTTATTTTTATGGTTGAATAATATGTTCAAAATGTAATTTTTCACTCAGTCATGTTTATTCATTTTATATCATACCTCAGTCTCTCTTATTTATTATTGATGCATCATATCACTATTTTTGGGCTGCTTATCATGATTTCTGAGAACCCGAGAGACTGGAGAGGTTGATGACTGAGTGAGGCCGAGGGCCCAATTGTGAGGATATTTATGGATCGGGCTGCACGTCGCAGCATGTTTATTGATTTATGCCATGATTGGCTTGATATAGCGCTTGGACTGAAGGAGCTCCTCCGGAGTCTGTACACACCCCCAGTGAGCGCAGGTACCTACTGAGTGCGAGTGCGAGTGCCGAGTGCCGAGTGTCGAGTGATGAATGATTGTGAGGAATGAGTGACTGTGAGGAAAGAGTGATTGTGAGGTTGGAGTGAATGGGAGGATTGAGTGACAGTTACTCTGAGAGGATGCATTGATTTCATTATTTACTGCATTTCAGCTATCATATATCACTATTTTGGAAATTTCGGAAAATATTATTATCTGTTCCGGTCAACCTTCATATGAAATTTCAATGAAATCTTAAATGTTGAATTAAGAGCATGCCTACTCTTTTATATTGTAAAGTATTGTATTTGGACTTAGCTGAGAAGCTCGTCACTACTTTCAGTTCTTTATTTATTATTGTTACTTACTGAGTTGGTTGTACTCATGCTACACCCCGCACTTCGTGTGCAGATCCAGGTGATCCCGGATACAGTGGATGTTGATTCTTTCATACAGTCAATTTTTTCGGAGATTCAGAGGTAGCTGTCATGTTTCGCAGACCTTGTCTCTCCTTCCCTATCCTTTTGTTATTGTATTTGGTCTGGGATTATTATTATAGATCAGATTTTTCCCATACTTGTAATGTATAGATGCTCATGTACTCAGTGACACCAGGTTTTGGGTGTGTGTTTATTTCTAATATTTGTGGGATTTACTCTTAAACTTAATTATTATGTTTTCGGTATTTAAAAAAAAATTGTGGGTTATTGATGTTGCCGGCTTGCCTAGTATCGAGATAGGTGCCATCACGACGGGTGAGATTTTAGGTCGTGACATTATAGACAGTGCGTCTGCTGAAAAAAGATTTTAACAAATGTAAATATGCGGCATGACTACACCGCAAACTACGCGTCGAATTCTTTCTTTCAGATTTTTAGCTCACCAACTCTGACTTATTCTTTCTTCTCTCGTTTTCTTTCTTTTCATTCTTGCATTTTTCTCCTTCTTTTTGTTTGACTTTTAATTTACCCACATGGGTTTGTCCTAAGAGGAAGACATTATTAAGTACATGTTAGTGATAAAGTTAAAAACTCATGGTTTTTTAAACAAGCAAGACTTGATAAATAAATTACAACAATGAAGATAACTAATTAAATTTATGGAAAAAACTTACCTGTACTGGGTGTATACACCCGGCCATTAAACAATCAACACATGTCACTTTGTTTAACTAGAATTATTAGTATTTAACTATAGTTAACTAGTTTTGAGATATATTAACTATAATAATATTCTACTAAAATACTTAATATTTCCACATCTTCGTTATGCTAACAATAACATCAAATCAACGGTACATTTTTTTTTTTGTGCCACCAAGGCCATCATCGGCCATGACGATATTACCAACATAATTTTTTTTCCTTCTAGTTGTTGTAAGCATAATTAGTTACACAAACATATTTTAGCTTCTATCTAGAATTTTGTTTTACTTCTGTTTTAATATCGTAGCTATATTTGTAATTTTTTATTACTGCATAGTTACAACTAATAATATATGCTTACTTGAAAAATTTGTCTCCCATAATATAAACTTATGGTTGAGTTCTTGGCAAAATACTTTGTATTACTTTCCAGTAACTATCATTGTAAAGGTAAATTCAATTTAAATCGAGCAAAACACCATCATGCTTTATGAAAGATTCTTGCCATTTAAAAGTAGAAAATATAAAAGCTTAATTAAAATTTCTTTATGTTTTGGCTCTTAGTATGAATTAGTAGGCTATTGTTTAGGAATAGTCAAAGAATGAGGAAAGAAGGACTCTTAGACCTTACTCCTTCTACGTTGTTATTTCTTTCTTTTTAATTTTTTTATCTATTTAAAATAAGACTCTTAGATCTTAGTTGTCTTCTATGGTTAGCTTAATTATATCCATGAAGTTTTCAAATTTTCAATAAAATTTGACTTTTCAGAAAGATTCAAATGCTTATAAGAATTTGACTTTATGCTAAGACTTGTTTGATTCCGCACAAAATGGTATTTGGTGGCTGTAAGCTATTTGTTTGGTTGACATTTGATCTAAATATGTGACTAGAATGGAAGTATAAGATTATATTCTTGAACTCAAAACAGAATATATTCTTGTATATGAAAGAGTATCGAAATAGTTGAAGGGCATTATGGATAAGGCAACTATATATTTGGCTAAGGGTCGAATATTTTTCAAAATCATTTGAATTGAAAGTCTTCTAACTGAAAATCTAGAAAACTTTTATGGTTTTGGCTATAAATAGAGAGCCAAGAAGCAACAGTACATGTGCAAACACCATCAAAATAAAGATATTGACAATTACTTGGAAGAGAGACCTTACATGAACAGAAAAGTTTGTGTTTATTAGCCAAGGATGACTTGCCTATTTACACCATTTTGTCCAAAAGAGTTTGGCGATGAGAGTCAACTTTTGAAAATGGTATTATAGGCAGTCGTCTTTGGCTATATTAACATACTTTTCTCTTTCATGCTAGTTCTCTTCTTCCGTTTTACTCGTTTCAATTTAAATGACAGGTTTTTCTTATTAGCCTGTTCCGAAAAGAATGATATTGAAAACAATTTAACTTTAAACTTTTCATTTTACAAGGTTAACTGATTCCGGTTTAGAATGGAAAGTACTTAAAATGCTCAGTGTGTGTAGGTGAATCAATCAATCAGCTACACCTTAGTTTCAAAATGGTTGGAGTAGATTATATAGATTCTCTAGTTCATTTTTCCCCCATAGAGACTAATCTAATTTTAATGTGTAATAATTCGCCTTTTGAGGTAAACAAAGTGAGTTTTATAAAACTAAAGGCTTTCCAAATTGCACACTAATCCACAAACGGATATACAACCATCTGATTAGAATAAAATTAAGGACATTTGGAAAATTTATCATTTTGCATTGTTTAGGGGCAAATTTGGACCTTTGTCCTTCAAAAAAAAAATATAAATTATATACCATTGAGGAAATATTAACAATTCTGAATTCTAACTACCTAATTTATAGACCTTCCCATATGCACGAAAACAAACGTTTAATTTTAGTTCCTAGCTCTGTCAGTTTCTTTTCTTTTATTTCTGTAATTATGTAGGAAGTATTAAGGTTTGGAGAGCAAAATTACAACAGGACTAGTCATAAGCTAATGCAGCTCGTCATGATCTAAATGTTCACGATCAGCAATTCTAACTTGTTTTGGAAGTATTACGCCACATCTTGTATGCTAGCTAGAAGACTATGTCGTAAGTGTATATATTGATGTATTCGATCAATAGAATGAGCGTGAGAGTTATCAAATTTAGTCGATCGTCTTGTACTCATAGTGCTTCCTAATTACTTTTGCAAAAGTTGATATAACATTTTCAAGCGAGAATATATATATATATGTGAACTTGATTCAGACTTTATATTATGATGTAACATTGAATACTGTTTAAGAATTTAAATATTTTAGATTCTTATTTCCATGTTGTTCATCTCAGATATAGAGATGAACGGGTTCAAGCCCTAAGAATAGAGAATATCCTGGTAAAGCGGCTTCCCTTAAATGGGTCATACGTGATATGAATTTGAATTAGTCGCAACAATATGTTCGAAATTATTGGAAATTAAGTTTTGATAATTAACAAACATACAACTTTGTGAGATGATTATTCACTACAACATTATGTATCTATAGCTACGAAATCTTAGCTACGAATTTAAAAATTATAGCTAATACCTAATAATAGCCACAAAAATTAAAATTCTATGGCTATTTGCAAAACTATAAAATTTCTTTGCCACAAAAATTAAGTTGGTAAAGCTAATTCCTCATATTAGCTATAATTGCTAACAATCGTGGCAATAACTACCTAAATAGCTATAAATTTATTGCTACAAATAAAGTTTGGTAGTTAATCATAAGTTTTTGCCACGCATCAATAGTTATTATAGCAATAGTTACCTTTTAGCCACAATAAATTATTTGAAACAAAACATTATAGCTAAATGAATATTTTTGCTTCAAGTTCTAAAAAGTTATGGCAATAGTTAAATGATATAGCCACAGATTTATTGCTATAACTGACTTATGTAAGCTAATCACTAATTTTTTTGCCACGAGTTAAAATTTACTATAGCTATAGTAACTTTTTAGCCATAATAGAATATTTAAAAGAAAATATTGTAGGTAAATGAATATTTTTGCTTCAAGTTATAAAAAGTTGTGGCAGTATAAGTTAAATTACCACATATTTCTTGCTTTAATAGAATTTCGTAGCTAATCATTAATTTTTGCCACGAGTTGAAACTTAATATAAACAATAACCTTTTTAGTCACAATAAATTATTTAAATCAAAATGTTACTAAATAAATAATTTTGCTTCAAGTTCTAAAAAGCCATGGCAATAGTTATCACGATAAAAAGATATAACCACAAATTTATTGCTACGATAAATTTTATAACTAATCATTAGTTTATGACACAAGGTAAATTTCCTCTAACAGTAGCAATCTTCTAGCCACATTAAAATTTTGAAACAAAATTTGTAGTCAAAAAAATATTTATCTTCTTATTTTAAGAAAATAAAAATAGTTAGATAATAGTTACAATATTTTTCATGACAAAATTAATAGACACAAATTTAAAGTGACGATAAATATACGAGTTAACTATAACTTTAGTCGTACAGTTAGGATTGTCATTTCAATAATAGTATTTTAACCACAATAAGTTATATGTACAAAATTTCATAAGTGAATAGCTTTATTTCAATGACAAAAATAAGAGTTGCTCAAACAATATCAAGTTATAAAAATTTAATTTTAACTATAAAAGTTATATTTTTCCAAAATAACATAAAATATAGTAATTATATATAGATTGAAGTATTAATAAACTTTAAATATGCAAAAGTTAATTTTAATAGACCATTTATATGCCTACTTGTAGTCTCTAAACTTATCAATTTACTTTATTTATCAAGCTCATAATTTATTTTATTGCACCTTGTTATTTTTGGATGTTAATTATATATATATTTGGTGTAAGAATTCAAAATATATTAATATTTGTGGAGAATTTATGTATGTCTAGTACTTAACTATTTTATATATATATATATATATATATATATATATATATATATATATATATATATATATATATATATATATATATATATATATATATATATATATATAAAAGTAATTAGAGTAATTTCTTATATTTAAGTATTTATTTTAAATAGGTCCTCATATATTGAAGACTTTAAGAGTTTTTAATAAGTACTTAGAATAATTTTATATAACTAATGATTCATTTTTAAATAAATGCTCATATATTGAATAACTTTGTGATGGTTTTGGTGTATTTAGTTTTGATAAATGACCAAAGCTCCAAATACATATGAACATAAATTAAATTATACATTGAATATAAGAATTGAGAATTAAATAAGATAAAGATACATGAAAAATATCATGTTTCTCTTGTGACTATTATTTGATATTTTATCATGTTTACATAATTCGATACTATTAAATTTCACTTCAAAACAAATTAATATTTTAATATGGTTGATATAGGAGTGCATAGCAAAACTAATTAGTATATCATAATTCATATTAAATAAATTGTACTTGTAATTTTCTATACAATTTAAATAAACATATAATTAATTTTCATTAGATTTGAATAAGCAATATCAAATTTAGACAATATGTTTGTATCTATATACATTGAACACTAATTACACTCAAGTTAGATAAATAGAAAAGTTGTATATTTAATGGTCTAATACTATTTTAATAACTTAATAACTACCATAATCTAATGAAACACTAAAATGAAGAAGTTAATATAATTGAAATAGGAGTAAACAACAAAACTAACAATATTGTAGAGGACAAAACATATTGTAAAGAATACAATATATTATAGATAATCTTTATTTCATGCAAGTTGATTTTTCTATTTTACTTAGTGTAAATTATGTATTTAATATTTTGCATTCTCCCTAGATAATTTTCTTACTTGCTTGTATTTGTTAGTACTTATATTTCTCTCATTTATGGTATTTATGTTAAGTAAGAAATAAAAGGAAGCAAATAATATATTAACAAAAAGAAAAGGAACATAAAGGCCAATTGGTCCAAACCACAATCCCCAAAACCTAATAAAAGCCCTTCAAACTCACTTTGTGCGTCCCCTTCCCAGCCGCCTCCTCCTGCATCCCCTTTCCTCCATTTTCCCATTTCCTTTTTCAACAACGCTTTCTCTCTTCACATGTACATAGCAAACCAACGGAATCATTGGCCAGATAGCCCGGCGCCTTCTCTCTTTCCAAGTATGTTTATGTATTTACATCTTAGAATTTCTCAATCTCATAGACCTACTTGATTTGAATTTTTGGATTTATATTCTAACAATTTGATAGATATTGTTCAGTATTGTGATAGGTATTGAGTGGAACCTAGAAGATTATAATGTAATGTTGGGAGAAGTCACAGTTCGTCGAAAAGACGTTACAAATAAAAATTAGATGAAAATCCTTTCAAAATTTTTTAGAAAAGTATACAGGTTTGTTTTCTTATCTTGTTGCTTTGAATTTTCCCTCTTGTTATATGCTAAAAAATCTTGTAAAAGAATTATCTAGACATAGTTTTTCTCTCTCTCAACTTCTATTTACATTTATACAAATCAAACTTGCATATTTTATTAATGGTTCGCTCATTCTTTTGTGCTAATTTTTGTTTCTTTTGAATTTACAGGGTGCATTTTAATATGTTGAATGCAAGTAGATCAAACATCAGTCTTGATGCAAAGAGTGAAATTACTTCATCCTTGACCGCAGAAGATCATCTGGTGGCAACATCTTCAATCCCCAGATCAAATACTTAGGAACTTAATTTTGTTTTGATGTGGAACCCTTTAGAATTTTATAGATTATAGTTGAATAATCGAGTTTACTTTAGATAGATATGTATATTTTATAATTAATTTTTGAAACTTTTTGATGTAAATTTGCATAATAAAGTGATATTCAAAGTTTATTATTGTGTGTTATATGGTTTGATCAAAGATGTATGGATATGGAATATTTGAAAATTTTAAAAATATTTAGTGAGGTAAAAAAGGAAAATAGCAACGCATAGGACAGAAACATTTATTATCTCTAATAAATAATTTTTTTATAAATAAAAATAAAATGTAATAATAATCTAGTCACCAAATAAAACATACTAAAAAATTAAATCATGGATATCTTGACGATTTATAGCTATGAAATTATGGGTTCGTAGCTAAATATAAATACTATAATTCAAATCTAATATGTGAGCACAACTAGTATTTGAATTTTGTGGCTAAATAAATAACATTTTTTGCCACAGAATATCCCTTTGTGGCTAAAGTATAGAAGATAGCTGCAAAATAGATTTATCGTGGCAAAAGAATAAAATCATTAGCTATAAATATATATATATATATATATATATATATATATATATATATATATATATATATATATATATATTCGTGACAAAATATTTTATTAATATAGCTACATCACAAAAATTCTAGTAGCAATAAGTACTGATCCTTAGCCACGAAATATTAAAGTTTGTAGCTAACTTTTAGTTACGCTACTTCTAGCTACGGAAAAAATTATTGTGGCTAAAGTGTTTAGCCACGAAAATTTTCATGCTTAGCTACGACGTAGTTCATAGCTGTATATGTATAATGTTGTAGTGATTGCTAGATAAAGACTATTGGACTGGGAGAATATTTGGCATTTGGGCCGCGTCACAAATGAGCTCAATACTTGTGTAATTTTTTTTTTGTATAGTTAATAGACTGGTTAGTGGACGGGTCAGTGGCTTTGGCCCAATCTATATATATATATATATATCATCTTATACACATTTTGTAAATAATTTTTTATTGTGAGAAAATATATCAGATTTTAATCGAGAAGCTTCTCTCTTCTTCTTCTCTTTATTCTCCCTAACCCTAGCTAAGCTTTTCATGGCAATTTCATACATTTGAAGTTTATCATGGTATCAGAGCGAAGATTCGTGTAGATCTCGCACTCAGCTCTCGTCCGATAGTAGCCTTACACGATTTTGTGGATTTTCTCTCACTTTCATCTCAGCTGTGCTTCGTGAGATTCATTGATTTTTCTTATATTTTTTGCTGTTTGATGTAATTTTGAAGACCGTTCTTCTTTCGGTAGCGAAGAAGAGTGGTAAATCTAAACTTGTTATCACTCATTTTCTGTTGCATTTAGTTTTCCTTGTCCTGGGGTTTTGCATGTGTAGTTCTTTGCATAAAATTGGTCTGATTCTGTTGTTTTCAATATGACTTTGGGAGATAGTACCAGCTCGTCTTCTACATACTCCCCAGACCCTTTGAGTCCTCTGTCCATACATTCATCTGACATTCTTGGGGGTTGGAAGAGAAAAATCATAGTTGCTTTGTCAGCAAAGAATAAAATAGCCTTTATAGATGGCACATGTCCCAGACCTTCTGATAATGCACCAGAATTAAAGTTTTGGAATAGATGTAATAATATGGTGATATCCTGGTTGACTAACTCTCTATCTCCTCAGATTCCTGAGAGCGTTCAATACTCTGAGTCTGCTGAGTGTATTTGGAAGCAACTCGAAAGCAGATATGATACTTTTAATGGGACCAAAATATTTGAGATCAAGAAAGAATTAGCTTCCACTTGTTAGGGATCTCTCGATATTGCATCTTATTTTAACAAATTGAAGAGGTTGTGAGATGAGTTAGCCTTCATGAACAAGCATTCTGTAAATCCTTGTAATTGTCCATTGCAAAGGGAATTAGAGGAAGACAAATTATATCAATTTTTAATGGGACTTATGAAATATATGTTAGTGTTAGGAGCAACCTTCTTATGAGATAACCACTTCATTCTCTTGACATTGCTTATGACATATTGCTCCAAGATGAGAGTTAGAGGCATATTAGTTCTACTCCTCAATTCAATTCAGACTCAGCCTCATTCAATGCAACTGTCAACAATTATGCCAAGTTTCCTCCTCCTCCTCTTACAAAACAACAATATAATCAAAAGATAAATTTTGATCAAAGGACAAATGTTGATCACGGCAAAGTCCCCATCTTTTGCAAATATTGTAAGAAGCTTGGGCACTTAATTGATAAGTGCTACAAGCTTCATGGTTTTTCTCTCAATTTCAAGTTCACAAAGGGGAGAAGAGTTATAGGAAATGCTACTACTGAGCCTGAGTTCACTGTTGTTGGGCATAATGCTGATGGTTCTTCTTATTCTGGTTCTTCTGGTTCTTCTGAACAGAGTTCAATGATTCCTGGGCTGTCCATAGAATGATACAATCAATTGTTGACTCTGTTATAACAGTCTCATGTGTCAGATACTTCTCCTCAGTCTAATCTCATGGCTTCTGCCAATTTTGCTGGTACATTTCTATCTGGTCACTACAACAAAAATGGGCTTTAACGGCAATATAAAATAGCTTTAACGGAAATAATCATAGCCGCTATATGTTTCACCCGCCATTAGTGTTTCGCCATTGAAGTCGGGGTCGGCAAAGCCTCTAGCGACTATTGTCACAAAAGCTGGTAAAAGGTATGGTTTATTACCGCTAAAGATTATTATCTTTATCGGCAATTATTTGCGGCAATTATAATGGCTACTAAATTCAATCCATAACGGCTAAATTCAAAATAATTGCCGCTAAAAGTTTACATCTTTAACGATAATTATTTGTGGTAAGTATAATGGCTACTAAATCCAATCCAAAATGACTAATTATGCTCCTTTAGCATCTATTTTTATAGTCGCTAAATTCAAAATAATTGCCGCTAAAAGTTCACATCTTTAATGACAATTATTTTGTGGCAATTAAAATGGCCATAGTATCCCTTCTGAAAATATCTTACTTTGTCATTTTAGCGTCCATTTTAGTGGCTAATATGTTTAACTAAATTTCCGCTAAAAGTCAATATTTTTAACGGTAATTGTTTTATAGCAATTATAACATCTGCAATATCTCTTGTGAAAACATCTTAATTTGTCCCTTTATACTCAATTTATTTAGCTGGTATATTCAACTAAATTAGCGCTAAAAGTCACAAGCGGTAATAGAAATATTGTAGCCACTATTAATAATAGTTACTGGTGCTAGTTCTAGTTCATGCATGGTTTCTCAAACAAACAATCTAACTTGGATAATTGATTTTGAGGCTACTGATCACATGATATCTAATAAAGATTTTCTTACTAATCTTACTCCTTTATCTGTTGCTTATCTTGTGTCTTTACCTAATGGATACAAAGTAAAAGTGACCAATACTGCTTCTTTTGCCTTGCATCCATCCCTCATTCTTCACAATGTCCTATATATTCCTTCTTTCCAGCACAATCTTATCTCTGTGCATAGGATCATTCAACAATATAATTTAGATGTTTTGTCCTATTTGCTTATGAATCTTGTTTACTTATACCACAATGCCCTTCTCTAAAGAAGCCTCTGGATTTTGGTAAATTGGACAGTGGTCTTTACAAGCTTGTCTAGAAAAGACCATCTTAATCTCAACTTTTTACCGATTTACAATCCATGAATAATGCTAATTCTTCATATGTTGTTCATGGTTCTACATTTGCTTGTAATTCTCTTGTTTCTAGTTCCATTCCTATTCCTCATGTTTATGCATCCACTTGTAACTATAGTTTTCCTAGCTTACCAAATATTTGCATTGTTATCCCTAATTGTAATACTACTGAAATGAATAAAATGAATGTTCTTTGGCATCAAAGACTTGCCCATGTTCCTTTTGTTAGAATGAAATTGATTTCTTCTTATCTCAATTATCATCCAAACAACCTTTTATTTGTAATGTTTGTCCTATGTCAAGGCAAACTAGGTTGCCTTTTCCAGATAGCTCCATTACTACTACAAAACCTTTCCAACTCATACACATTGATACATGGGGGCCTTATCATACACCTACACATTCTGGGGCTAGATACTTCCTTACTATTGTAGATGATTATACAAGAGCTACTTGGACAGATCTAATGGTGGCTAAAAGCAATGCATTTCTTTTGATAAAAGCATTCCTTGCAATGGTCCAGACTCATTTCCACACTAAAGCTCAAATCATTATGAGTAACAATGCCTTAGAACTGGGTTCAAGCCCTTCTGCCTCTACCTTCTATTCAGAACATAGAATAATTCATCAAACTAGTTGCCCTTATACTCCTCAACAAAATGAGGTGGTTGAAAGAAAACATAAAACCCTTCTTGAGGCCTCTAGAATATTGTTGTTTTAGTCTACCACTGCAATTTTGGGGTGATTGCTTATTGACTGCCACTTATATCATTAATAGATTACCCTCCAAACTTCTTAATGACAAATCCCCTTTTGAAATATTGAGAAGGTCGTGGGAGCTATGCGTAAGATGAGTAGGGGCAGAACGATTGGGCCAGACAAGATTCAGGTAGAATTTTGGAAGTGTGTGGGGAGAGCAGGTTTGGAGTGGTTAACTAGGTTGTTTAATGTTATTTTTAAGGAGAAGAGGGTGTCGGATGAGTGGAGGTGGAGTACAGTGGTTCCATTGTATAAGAACAAAGGTGATATCCAGAGTTGTAACAATTATAGGGGTGTCAAATTACTAAGTCATATCATGAAAGTGTGGGAGAGGGTGGTTAAAGCGAGGGTGAGGATGACAATGTCTGTATCCGACAACCAGTTCGAGTTCATGCCGGGTCGTTCGACTACAGAAGCTATACACCTTGTTAGGAGGTTGGTGGAACTGTACAGAGAGAGGAAGAAGGATCTGCACATGGTATTTATTGACCTAGAGAAAGCGTATGACAAGATTCCTAGGGAAGTTCTCTGGAGATGCCCGGAGGCAAAAGATGTGTCAGTTCCCTATATTATGGCGATTAAGGACATGTATGATGGGGTTAAAACTCGGGTTAGGACAGTAGCATCGACTCTAAGCATTTTTCGATTGTAATGGGGTTACACTAAGGTTCTGCGCTCAGTCCGTTCTTATTCGCCCTGGTGATGGACGCGTTAACACACCATATTCAATGGGAGGTGCCATTGTGCTTGCTATTCGCCGATGACATAGTTCTAATTGATCATTCGCGAGCCGGTGTTAACAAGAGGCTGGAGGTTTGGAGACAGGCTCTTGAGTTTAAGTGTTTCAAGTTGAACAGGACGAAGATGGAATACCCGGAGTGTAAGTTCAGTTCTGAGCCGGGGAAAGTAGGTATGGATGTGAGGCTTGAATCACAAGTCATCCCGAGTAGAGGTAGCTTCAAGTACCTTGGTTCGGTTATCCAGGGGGGAGGAGATCGACGAGGATGTCACACACCATATTGGGGTAGGATGGATGAAGTGGAAGTTAGCATCTGGAGTCCTGTGTGACAATAGAGTGCCACTGATACTCAAAGGTAAGTTCTATAAAGTGGTGGTTAGATCGGCCATAATGTATGGGGCTGAGTGTTGGCCCGTTAAGAAATCACATATCCAAAAGATGAAAGTAGTAAAAATGAGGATGTTGAGTTGGATGTGCGGGCATACTAGGATAGATAAGATTAGGAATGATGATATTTGGGAGAAGGTGCACGTGGCCCCCATTGATGACAAGATGCGGGAAGTGAGACTTAGATGGTTCAAACATGTTCAGAGGAGAAGCTCAGATGCTCCGGTACGGATGTGTGAGCGGCTGGTTGTGGAGGGCACAAGAAGAGGTAGAGGGTGGCCTAAGAAGTATTGGGGAGAGGTGATCAGGCAGGATATGGCGAGGCTCCAGATTTCCGAGGACATGACACTTGATAGGAAGATATGGAGGTCGAGTATTAGGGTTATAGGTTAGGAGGTAGTTGAGTCTTGCCTTAATTCATACCATTGTGGGACTAGCCAGGTAGGGTTTTGTATAAGATAGCTAGTAGCAATGTTGTGTCTTACTATTTCGCTTTTCAGTGCATGTCCTATTTACTAGCTATCGCTTTTGCTTTGCATCTTTCTTCTGAATTTCATGGTATTCCTATTTTTATATGATTGCTGTGGTGATACTAATATTGTCTCCTTTTATCCTTTTGTCTTTTTGTTTTCTTGAGCCAAGGGTCTTTCGGAAATAACCTCTCTACTCCTTCGGGGTAGGAGTAAGGTCTGCGTACACATTACCCTCCCCAGATCTCATTAGTGGGATTTTACTGGGTTGTTGTTGTTGTAAGGTGCCCACCTACTATCATTTGAGATCTTTTGGTTGTTTGTGCTATGCCACAATTCCTATACCTCACAGGGACAAATTAAAGCCCAGGGTTGTCCCATGCATCTTTCTTGGATATCTATTTGCTAAAAAGGGTTACAAAATCTACAATTTAACCACTAAGAAGTGTCTCATTTCTAGGGATGTCATATTTTATGAACACTATTTTCCTTTGTGGTTCCTGTTACAACTTCCATTCTATCTCCTTGTGTACCTACTTCTGTTCCTGCCCCTTCTACTGTTTATCCTGAATCTTCTGATTCTCATATATCTCCACCCTTCTCTTCCCTTTTTGATACTTCTACCCCTTTATCTCCCTCATTTTCCTCTCCTCATTCTGCTACTTTTGCTCTCTCTTCCTCTCCTACCTTTTCCCCTTCTTTTGTTTCTCCTACCTCTACTACATCTCCTATCTCTTCCATTCCTTCTCCTCATCTGAGAAGATCCTCCATGGAACATCATCTCCCCACCTATCTTCGGGACTATGTTTGCTCTCTTCCTAGAATATCTACCTCTTCTTGTTCTAATTTCATTCTTGAGCATGCTGAATTTGAACCTATTACATATTCTCAGGCAGCCTCCATTCCTGCTTTGCAAGATGCTATGAGAAAGGAATTTGAGGCTCTAGATGCCAACCACACTTAGGATGTTGTAGAATTACCTAGAGGTAAGAATGTAATTGGTTGCAAATGGGTTTATAAGGTAAAATATAAAGCTGATGTTGATGTAGAAATAAAGAAGGCTAGGCTTGTGATTAGAGCTGATACACAAGTGGAAGGTGTTGATTTCATTGAGAGATTTTTCCCTATTGTGAAGATGTCCACTGTCAAGTGTCTCATAACAGTGGCTGTTAAATACGAGTGGCCTTTATTTAAATTAGATGTTAATAATACTTTTCTTCATGGTGATTTGAATGAAAAAGTTATATGAAATTGCCTCATGGTATTTCAGTTTCTGGGCCTTCTCTCTCTTCTGCTCCTTTGGTTTGTAGATTAAGAAAGTCACTCTATGGGCTACGCCAAGCTTCTAGGCAATGATATGCCAAATTATCTCAAGCTCTATACTCTAAGGGTTTCACCCGTTCCATCAATGATTACTCTCTTTTTATCAAGGGTTCTCTTGGTTCCTTGACTATTTTGGCTGTTTATGTTGATGATATAATATTGACCGGTGATGATCTTAATGTAATTCTTGATTTGAAGATATTTTTACATGATCAATTCAAAATCAAAGATCTGGGCATTTTGAACTATTTTTTGGGCATTGAAGTCTCTTATTATTCTTTTGGTCTCCTCCTTAATCAAAAGAAGTTCACTGCTGATTTTTTATCTAAATATGCTTGTTCTGATATTTATTCTGTGGTGTGTCCTTTGGAACTTCATGAGAAGTTGTCTGCCGATTCTGGTGATATGCTTGACAAGCCAGAGACCTATAGGAGTTTGATTGGAAAGTTACTTTTTCTAATATACACTAGGCCTGATATTTATTTTTCTGTCCAGCACCTTAGTCAGTTATTAAAATGTTCACAGTCCCTCACATGGCTGCTGCCTTGCACATTCTGCGATACCTCAAAGGCACACTTGATGTTGGGCTATTCTATTCTAACTCTTCTAACCTCACTTTGACTGCTTACTCATATAGTGATTGGGCAGGTTGTGTTGATACCCACCGATCTGTGATTGGTTTTTGCATTTATTTGGGTGATTGTTTGATTGGTTGGAAATCGAAAAAATAGCCTATTGTTTCTTTGTCTTCTACCGAGGCTGAATATCAGGCTCTTAGCAAAGTGGTTGCAGAATTGACTTGGTTGGTTCGTTTGTTAGCTGACGTGCATGTTCCTGTTTCCTATCCTGTTTCTGTTTTTTGTGATAATCAGGCTGCTGTCCATATTGCAAAGAACCATGTCTTTCATGAGCGTACCAAACACATTGAGGTGGATTGTCACTTTATTCGGACCAAGTTGGGTGATGGCCTCATTCATTTGGCTCATGTTCCTACTGCCAGGCAGTTTGCCGACATTTTTACGAAGCCATTAACTGGGCAAAGTCACCGTATTTTCTTTCCAAGTTGCAGGTGGTTTCCCCCTCCAACTTGGGGGGGGGGGTGTTGGACTGGGAGAATATTTGGCGTCTGGGCCACGTCACAAATGAGCCTAATACTTGTGTAATTTTTATTGTGTATAATTAATAGACTGGTTAGTGGACAGGTCATTGACTTTGGCCCAATGTGTGTGTGTGTGTATATATATATATATATATATATATATATATATATATATATATATATATATATATATATATATATATATATCATTTTATACACATTTTGTAAATGATTTTTCATTCTGAGAGAATATATCAGATTTTAATCAAGAAGCTTCTCTCTTCTTCTTCTCTCTATTCTCCCTAACCCTAACTAAGTTTTTCATGGTGATTTCATACATTTCGAATTTTATCAAAGACCATGGTCCTGCGCGGGATATTTATTTAATTTGTGTATTACTTGGTAGCCGCCTAAATACTATAAAATCCTGGCAGACCTTTATCAATAACTTTGAGACCAAGTCTATAAGGAAGTTGAGTCATAATTGGAGAATATTTTTCTTGATATACTTTCTTTATTCTATAGGGTTAGAATATCTTTATTTTTCTTTCATGTTTATCTCTAACTTTGTTGCTAACCGTGTGCTATATATGGTTAGTGATTGACTTCTTGCGGGTTTACCCACCTACATAGAGAGCATTAAGAGAACATAAGCAAGAAACAATTCATATGAGCAAGAAAGATAAAATTGAAGAATCAAGTTCAAGCAATTGAGTCTATTTTAATTCTTTGAGTTTTGTCTAGATATTGTAGCAGGTGTTTTGATTTGTAACCTTTTGCTTATTCAGAAGCATTGTGTAAGGTTTTCTCGGATAGATGTTTTGCTTTTAGGCTAAGAGTTTTAGCTTGGAGGTAACAGCTACAATCACATTGGTTGTAGGTTATTAAGCGACTAAGATTTAGTCTCTTAGGTTATAAAGAGTTTTTGTAATTTAAAACTCTATTTTAGTGAAGTTTTGTGAAAAACAATTCCAGAGTTGAGTCATAGTTTTTATTAAGGAGGTTTTTCACGTAAAGAATTTTATTTTATTTATTTTTGCTTTTTCATGTAAAATCTGTGTCTTATTTATTTTTGCACTTATTTGTTACAGGTGTTTAAAGAATCAAAGTTCAGACGGTTCTTGTGGAAGCAAGTGAACAGCTGGGGTTTTGGGAGACAAATTTTAATAGGTTGAGAAAATAATTAATGTACTATTTACCCCTTCTAGTGTATAAGAGGTGTATCAAACTAACAGACTTACAAATAATTAAACCAAAAAAAAAAAAAACAAGGAGAAAAAACAGAAATTTGAACCGAAGTCGCTTTTAGTCAACAACCAAAGAAGAAATGTCGTTCGTCTTTTTTACTCTTTAAAAATTAATTTTTGTACTAGACAAAATAGTCATTTAAATCATTTTTCTAATATTTAGGACTTGAAAATTAATTACTATATTTTATGTATTAAATCCTTCCTTATTTAAACTAGGTAGACAATCCTAATATTTAGTACTTTAAAATCAATTAAACTTTTACCTTATATCAATCACTTGCAAAAAAACCTACCAACGTAACATACTTTTACCACGTTTTCTCCCATATCCTTTCATTAACAAGGGATACATTACTTATTATATATTTCTTTAATTCTACAGTACTAATTAAATACTACTTACTATCAATGGATTAATATTTTCCTAGAATAGAAGATTGTAAAACTAACGGTTTTTTTCTCATTTATTAATAAATAAAAACTGCCGTCCTTGAAATATGTGTCAAGTACTATAAGAAATAATTTATTGAATAGTCAATTAATTATTTTTTAATATTTAACAGTTTAAATGAATCAAATTTTATGCATTAAAATCTTACTTATTTGAATTATGTAGAAAGTCCTACAAAACCTTTACCAAAAAAAAAGAGTTTACTGCATGTAAATCTTACACTTAAAAATCTATATTATATTAAACGTACAAAGTTTCTTGCAAAATGTGTTCGTTTCTCTTTTACACTTTTAAAATTAGAGCTCACACTAGACCAAAAAAGTTATTTAATTATTTTTCTAAGATTTAGGACCTTTAAAATAACTGATATTTTTAAGAATTTAAAATCAACAATTATACGTTGATTTAATTGTCCAACAAAAATACATACAAGTACCATATTCTATTTATCAATGCCATATAACCATATTTTCTTTACCAACGTCATATCATTTAAGACAAGATAATTGAATTATGTTGTCTTTTAATTTTGATACAAAGTTGGAAAGGTTATGAGTCTATATGAACGAATATTATGTACCTTGGTTACAAAAAATAAATTTTATCACCATGTAAGAATTAGACATATAGACATCAAGGGGAAAAAAGACTCAACTCGATAAAATAAAATAGAACATATTTTAAAACTTTTAATCTCTTTGTTATATAAAAAATAGCTTTAATTTATTTCCTACATAAAATATTTATTTTATAATTTTGAAAAATTAAATAATTTTATTTATTTTTCTTCATGGAAATGGAAAACTGACTATACTTACTTATAATCTATAGTCATAATAAATATTGTTTACCAAATATTCCAAAATCGATCTCTTAATATATAATTCTCTACCATATACCACGTATTTTTTATGTTGAGCAAGTTCTTAAATTTATAATCTCTTTTGTTATAAATAGTAACCTACCTTCATTTTTCTACATAAAATATTTGTGTTAGAATCTTGATAATGAATTAATTGTGAAAAGTTACCATTAATTTTATTCATTGTTTTTTGTATTCATTATTTGATAATTAATAAAAAAATATTATTATTTCCTTGTAGAGTGATCTTAGGAATGCACTAGATCTCCTTTTTAAAAATTTAAGTTATTATTTAATTTTTTAAGCTTTTAACATTTTAAGAAAAATAATAACTATTTAATTAATATCATTTGATGAAGATCTAAGAAAATTTGTTTAAAGAACATCTTCCTCAAGACTGGCCTAATTAGGTGACTGGAGTTTTATGAAAATTGGCATTATTTAGTCGATTAGAATTTCAAAAAATATATATTTGGGGATGTAGTGACGCATCTATCGGATAAATAATCAGGTAAAATATTTATATCTAGTAGTTAAGGTTTATAATATTTTGATAAAATAACCATTTTGACAAACTGTGAGCTAATATAATACTGTCATTGGTCTAATTGATAGTCGAAATTTGTATTACTTGTATTTCAAAGAGATGTTAGACGAAATACAACAACATGACATATTTATATCTTATTTATATTATAATTACAAATATTATATAACTAATTCAACTAAATTCATCATCTTTGTATGTTAAGAAGATATTGTTTCAATGTATACAACAATTTAGTTTTCTTGTATATATTTTATACTAATGCACGTACACTAAAGCTAGCGTAATTATATCCGGCCCATCATCTTTATTGACTGCTTTTGAAGGTGAAGTAGCTATCTGGGCAGTGATCAAATATTTGATATCAAAAGCCAATTGCCTGTTATGCAATAATGGAATGTCAAAGATTATCTGATCACAAACTTCAATTCTTTAACATCATCCCAATCTAGTTGACTGGTATATATGAAGAAGAAGAAAAAACACTATAGTTAGTTTCCTCTAGCCTAAATGAATATATTCCTCCAAGAGAACAAATTTTAGTGATGAGGCAAATTATGTAAAGGTAATACAAACATTGAATTTCTTAGCTTATAAATACAGAACCGAAGGAAGCCAATTTTATTGAAAGCTCCAGCCTCCAGGTACAATCATGAAAAAACAAATACAGAAAAATTTAGGGAAGAGAGGTCTTACATGAAAAGAAGAGTTCTGTTTATTACCCAAGGATGACTTGCCTAATGTACTATTTTTTCCCCCTAAAAGGGGCATTTGGTACAAGTTAAGAAAGACTCCCCCCCTTTTTATGGAGTTAAGTATATATTAGGAAGTCGTCTTTGGCTTTATTGACATACTTTTCTTTGTCATGCTAGTCCTCTTCTTTCAATTTAATCTTGCTTGCTAAATTACAGAAAGATGCCTTCTTTTAATCGTATACAATGTATTCTATTTGACTAAGCCTAAACAACACAATCAGTTCTACTCTCTCTTAACATTTTTCTTCTTACACTTTTTCGTTCCATTTTTCACCCTTTTGTGTTATACAGAGCGAAGGACTAACATGCATGAATGTCTTTGGGGTCTTTTCAGCTAGTCCTAGTTTCATTTCAACATAAATAATATGGGCGATATTTCAAGTCTATGACCTGAAGGCCTGCTGCTTGTAAGAACCACTAATGTTGAATTGCAGCGGTTTATCTTCCAGTGAGTTACTTCTTTTACCCGGGGGCGGATTTAGAAATTAAATTGGTGGGTTACGTTCCATCTTTAAGATTCATAGTATTGAGATCTAATATTTATAAAATTATGGGTTAATTAAGATCTATATATTTGTTGAAATTTTAGGGAATCTTCACTTATATATTTATGCTTTGCCTCGAAAATATTAGATGTTAGATGAACTCCTTACAAAACAACTGCATCCGCCGCTTATACCACCTTTTGATCTTTATCCGTCATAATTTTTAGGTGTGATTTTTAGTTTTGAGGCACATGTACTCGGGCTACCAAATTTGACATTTAATTTGTTGCAGAATTTTGTTGAGAATCTAGAGAAATATATGATATATCCCATGGTAAAACAAAGTAACAAGGTTTTTGAATATTTTTTACCCAGATTTGGAGAGAGATTCTATTGTTAATCGATGAATATGGGATTCTTCTTAAGGATTTGCAGACTCCTATTTTCCCCATTTAATCTTTTTTCAATAATTTCCTCCATCTTTTTGGCTTTCCATACGTTTTGCTTAACAAGACTAATTTATTTGCTTCGTTTAAAATTTTCCGGTATCTTAACTCGTCACAGGCAACTTTGATGAAACATCAGAAGAAATCATTCAAAACGGCACCCAGAGTTATTTGTACTTGTTATTAGATAGTAGATATCCTATGAATTAGTTGAGATGTGCAAACTGCTTGACATCACCATTATAAAAAATAAAATAAAAACAGTTTAAAAAGAGAAAATAGTTATTTTAAAAAAATAATAAGAAGATGGAAACCTTTTCTCCTTTTATACTCTATCGCATAGAGAATTGTTTATATGGCCTAACAGGGGTAATTTTAGCAAGAATGAGTAAAACTCACTTCATTCTCTCCCTTTCTCCAATCAAACATTCTCCCAATCTACAAGCAAATAAATTGAAAATACTAAAACATCTTATACTAGTTGTATATGGTCGAAATAGATTTCGGCCTTCCTATGTTCGATCGAGTTCAAGTGGTAAGAAATCGGAGTGGGATTTTGGGAGTGAGCTCCGAAGACAGTACAAACAAGCCTCGAGTCCGAAGGCTGCTCGAGGAGTCGGCTCGATAATCTTATCGAGCCCGTGACCAAATCGATCCGCAAGGCATTGCTTCGAGGTCGAAAATGTGCGACGCCCATCCCGAAGGTCGAACTCAAGCCAAGACCAAATGGCTCGACCCAGTAACGAGTTCGAGCCAATATCGAGCTCACAGACAAGAGCCGTTACAACCGCACCAAGAGAGAAAATCTTGGCGGGAATCGAGGAACAGACAAATCATCATGGGTCCTCCACTATATGCTTTTTTTTATAATTTTTTATAAATAAAGTAATGACCCTCTACTATAAAAGAGGGGATCCTTGTAAGCTATGAATATACTCAATACACTGGAACAAAAGATATCTCCTTGTGCTTGTTTTACTTCATTTTACTCGTTCTTTCTGTTCATTATTCATATTCTCATAGTCAAGAATATTCGTATTGCTATCTCTCTATACGATTTGTATCAAAGGGTATCACGTATCCTTAGAACCATACATAAATTTAACGTTATCTGATTTTTTGGGTAACAGTTTGGCGCCCACCGTGGGGCTAAGGATAACAGTGATTGTTTGATATAAATCTGCAGTACACACCAGTTTACAACTTCAAAGCCGGCCTTCAAGATGAAACCAACAACTTGTCGCCCGGGGGCGGAAGGCCACTTGATGATGGCACTGAGGCTCGAATCGAAGTACCTGAAATTCGAGCCGAAGTACCATTGGATGTCAATTCACAAATAGCTCTGGAGGCGAATCAGCGTTCCGAACTGGAAAAAGGCATTTAGGGTGGTACTCGATCCGTAGCCCGAGACACCCATAACACGGGGGAAATCGGAGCCATCTTACGTAAGATCTTCGAGATGCTACAAGCCCACCAAGTAGCGATAGCCCAGTTACAGAGCCAAACTCATATACAAAGCAGGCCGGATCCCAATCCGCTTCGAGAAATCACTCCTAGAACGGAGCTCGCCATAGTGAAATCAATCGAGCAAGAATCGGGGACCACTCCCGAAATTACTAAATTGCTCGAGGAACTCACAAAACGAGTCGAAGCCAACGATAAGAGAATGGCAACATACAATGCCAGGGTCGATCAAATCCCGGGAGCTCCACCAATGATAAAAGGGCTTGATTCGAAATAATTTATACAAAAGCCTTTTTCCTCGAGTGCGGCCCCAAAACCAATCCCCAAAAAATTCCGTATGCCCGAAATTTCCAAATATAACGGTACGATCGATCCTAACGAACACGTCACCTCTTACACATGTGCCATCAAAGGTAACGATTTGGAGGATGATGAGATCGAATCCGTGTTGTCGAAAAAGTTTGGGGAGACCCTCTCGAAGGGAGCAATGATCTGGTATCACAATTTACCGCCAAATTCCATCGATTCGTTTGCCATGTTAGTAGATTCGTTTGTAAAGGCACATGCTGGTTCCATAAAGGTTGCAACAAGGAAATCAGACCTCTTTAAAGTAAAGCAAAGGGGTAATGAAATGTTGAGGGAATTCATATCCCGATTTCAAATGGAACGCATGGAATTGCCACCGGTCACAGACGATTGGGCCATACAAGCTCTCACCCAAGGATTGAACGAGCTAAGTTCGACAACATCACGTCCGCTGAAGCAAAATTTGATCGAATATCCAGTAATAACTTGGGCAGAAATACACAACCGATATCAATCAAAAATTAGGGTCGAAGATGACCAGTTGGGAGCTCCGTATGGACCCGTGTATCAGAGCAGGACAGCTCCTAAAAACCAAAGGGAGATTAACATAGAACAAAGGTCGAACATATACCGATATCAACCGTACGTCGCAGATAGGATAAACAATGGTTCAACACACAATACAATTCAGAACAATCGAAGGATTGATCGAGGGCAAAATTCTCGGGGACTTATGAGCAAGAGCGGCTTTGATAAATATGCTGATCCTATAAAAGCACCTCGGTTATTAGAGTATAACTTCAGTGTTGGTGCATCCTCCATCGTGTCGGCTATCGGACGCATCAAAGACACTAAATGGCCTCGACCCATGCAGGCCGATCCTGCCCAAAGGAATCCCAATCATATGTGCGAATATCATGGCACCCATGGCCACAGAACGGAAGATTGCAGGCAAGTAAGAGAGGAAGTAGCCCGCTTATTTAACAAAGGGCACCTTCGGGAATTTCTGAGTGATAGGGCGAAGAACCATTTTAAAAACAGGGATTTCGGCAAGCAAAATGAGCAAGAAGAACCATAGCACGTCATTCACATGATCATCGCCGACAACGATAACCCTTAGGGACTAATGCTTAAGCGCACTAAAACATCGATTATGAGGGAAAAGCGATCTCGGACTCAAGATTACGCACCTATAGGGACTTTGTCCTTCGATGAGGAAGATGCAGAAGGAGTCATCCAACCTCATAACGATGCACTAGTAATATCCCTACTCATGAATAAAACTAAAATTAAGCTTGTGTTAATCGATCCAGGTAGCTCGGCCAACATCATCAGATTGAAGGTCGTAGAACAGCTCGGCCTGCAGGACCAGATCGTACCCAAAACTCTGGTTCTAAACGGATTCAATATGGCATGTGAAACCACCAAAGGAGAGATAATTCTACCAATAAACATGGCCGGAACCATCCAGGAAACAAAGTTTCACGTGATCGAAGGCGATATGAGATACAACGCCCTTTTCGAAAGGCCGTGGATCCACAACATGAGAGCTGTACCTTCGACCCTACACCAGGTAAAGACTGTTGGACTGGGAGAATATTTGGCATTTGGGCCGCGTTACAAATGAGCCCAATACTTGTGTAATTTTTATTCTGTATAGTTAGTATACTGGTTAGTGGACGGGTTAATGGATTTGGCCCAATGTATATATATCATTTTATACATATTTTGTAAATGATTTTTCATTATAAGAGAATATATCAGATTTTAATCAAGAAGCTTCTCTCTTCTTCTTCTCTTTATTCTCCCTAACCCTAGCTAAGTTTTTCATGGCGATTTCATATATTTCGAAGTTTATCATGGTATCAGAGTGAAGATTCGTGTAGATATCGCACTCAGCTCTCGTCCGATGGTAGCCTTACACGATTTTGTGGATTTTCTCTCACTTTCCTCTCAGCTATGCTTCGTCTGATTCGTTGATTTTTCTGGTTTTTTTGCTGTTTGCTGTAATTTTGAAGACCGTTCTTTTTTCGATAGCGAAGAAGTATGGTAAATCTGAACCTGTTATCACTCATTTTCTATTGTATTTAATTTTCCTTGTCCTAGGGTTTTGCATATGTAGTTCTTCGCATAAAATTGGTCTGATTCTGTTGTTTTCAATATGACTTTGGGAGATAGTACCAGCTCGTCTTCTACATACTCCCCAAACCCTTCGAGTCCTCTGTTCATACATTCATCTGACATTCCTGGAACTTCTTTAATGCCTATACCATTTTCTGGTACCGAGTTTGGGGGTTGGAAGAGAAAAATCATAGTTGCTTTGTCAACAAAGAATAAAATAGCCTTTATAGATGGCACATGTCCCAGACCTCCTGATAATGCACCGGAATTAAAGTTTTGGAATAGATGTAATAATATGGTAATATCCTGTTGACTAGCTCTCTATCTCCTGAGATTGCTGAGAGCGTTCAATACTCTGAGCCTGCTGAGTGTATTTGGAAGCAACTAGAAAGCAGATATGGTACTTTTAATGGGAACTAAATATTTGAGATCAAGAAAGAATTAGCTTCCACTTGTTAGGGATCTCTGGATATTGCATCCTATTTTAACAAATTGAAGAGGTTGTGGGATGAGTTGGCCTTCATGAGCCTTCATGAGCAAGCATTCTGTAAATCCTTGTAACTGTCCCTTGCAAAGGGAATTAGAGGACAAGTTATATCAATTCTTAATGGAACTTAATGAAATATATGTTAGTGTTAGGAGCAACCTTCTTATGAGACAACCACTTCCTTCTCTGGATATTGCTTATAACATATTGCTTCAAGATGAGAGTTAGAGGCATATTAGTTCTACTCCTCAATTCAATTCTGACTCAGTCTCATTCAATGCAACTGTCAATAATTATACCAAGTTTCCTCCTCCTCCTCCTCTTCCAAAACAACATTATAATCAAGAGATAAATTTTGATCAAAGGATAAATGTTGATCAGGGCAAAGTCCCCATCTTTTGCAAATATTGTAAGAAGCCTGGGCATTTAATTGATAAGTGCTACAAGCTTCATAGTTTTTCTCTCAATTTCAAGTTCACAAAGGGGAGAAGAGTTGTAGCAAATGCTACTGCTAAGCCTGAGTTCACTGCTGCTGGGCATAATGCTAATGGTTCTTCTCATTCTGGTTCTTTTGGTTCTTCTGAACAGAGTTCCATGATTCCTGGGCTGTCCATGGAACGGTACAATCAATTTTTGACTTTGTTACAATAGTCTCATGTGTCAGATACTTCTCCTCAGTCTAATCTCATGGCTTCTGCCAATTTTGCTGGTACATTACTATCTGGTCACTATAATAAAAATGGGCTTTAGCTGCAATATAAAATAGCTTTAACGGCAATAATCATAGCCGCTATATATTTTACCATCCATTAGTGTTTCGCCGTTGAAGTCAGGGTCGGCAAAGCCTCCAACGAGTATTGTCACAAATGCTGGTAAAAGGTATGGTTTATTGCCGCTAAAGATTATTATCTTTAACGGCAATTGTTTGCGGTAATTATAATGGATACTAAATCCAATTCATAAAGGCTAATTATACTGCTTTAGCATCTATTTTTATATCCACTAAATTTAAAATAATTATCGCTAAAAGTTCACATCTTTAACGACAATTATTTGCGGCAAGTATAATGGCTACTAAATCCAATACAAAACGGCTAATTATACTCCTTTAGCATCCATTTTTATAGTCTCTATATTCAAAATAATTGCCGCTAAAAGTTCACATCTTTAATGACAATTATTTTGTGGCAATTAAAGTGGGCATAGTATCCCTTCTGAAAACATCTTAGTTTGCCATTTTAGCGTCTATTTTAGTGGCTAATATGTTTAACTAAATTTCCGCTAAAAGTCAATATTTTTAACGGTAGTTGTTTTACAACAATTATAACAGCTATAATATCCCTTGTAAAAATATCTTAATTTCCCCTTTATCGTCCATTAATATAGCTGGTATATCCAACTAAATTAGCGCTAAAAGTCACAAGCGGTAATAGAAATATTATAGCCACCATTAATAATAGTTACTGGTGCTAGTTCTAGTTCATGCATGCTTTCTCAAACAGTTAATCTAACTTGGATAATTGATTCTGAGGCTACTGATCACATGACATCTAATAAAGATTTTCTTACTAATCTTACTCCTTTACCTATTCCTTATCTTGTGTCTTTACCTAATGGATACAAAGTAAAAGTGACCAGCACTGGTTCCTTTGCCTTGCATCCATCCCTCATTCTTCACAATGTCTTGTATATTCCTTCTTTCCAGCACAATCTTATCTCTGTGCATAGGATCATTCAACAGTTTAGATGTTTTATCCTATTCGCTTATGAATCTTGTTTACTTATACCACAATGCCCTTTTCTGAAGAAGCCTTTGGAACTTGATAAATTGGACAGTGGTCTTTACAAGCTTGTCTAGAAAAGACCATCTTAATCTCAACTTTTTACTGATTTACAATCCATGAATAATGCTAATTCTTCATCTATTGTTCCTGGTTCTACATTTGCTTGTAATTCTCCTGTTTCTAGTTCCACTTCTATTCCTCATGTTTCTGCATCCACTTGTAACTATAGTTTTCCTAGCTTACCAAATGTTTGCACTGTTATCCCTAATTGTAATACTACTGAAATGAATAAAATGAATGTTCTTTGGCATCAAAGACTTTCCCATGTTCCTTTTGTTAGAATGAAATTGATTTCTGGCTTATCTCAATTATCATCCAAACAACTTTTTATTTGTAATGTTTGTCCTATGTCAAGGCAAACTAGGCTGCCTTTTCGAGATAGCTCCATTACTACTACAAAACCTTTCCAAACCATACACATTGATGCATGGGGGCCTTATCATACACCTACACATTCTGGGACTAGATACTTTCTTACTATTGTAGATGATTATACAAGAGATACTTGGACACATCTAATGGGGGCTAAAAGCAATGCGTTTCCTTTGATAAAAGCATTCCTTGCAATGGTCCAGACTCATTTCCACACTAAAGCTCAAACCATTAGGAGTGATAATTCCTTAGAACTGAGTTCAAGCCCTTCTGCCTCTAGTTTCTATTCAGAACATGGAATAATCCATCAAACTAGTTGCCCTTATACTCCTCAACAAAATGGGGTGGTTGAAAGAAAACATAGGACCCTTCTTTAGGCCTCTAGGGTATTGTTGTTTTAGTCTAGTTTACCACTGCAATTTTGGGGTGATTGCTTATTGACTTCCACTTATATCATTAATAGATTACCCTCCAAACTTCTTAATGACAAATCCCTTTTTGAAATATTGAGGAGGTCGTGGGAGCTATGCATAAGATGAGTAGGGGCAGAGCGACCGGGACAGACGAGATTCAGGTGTAATTTTGGAAGTGTGTGGGGAGAGCAGGTTTGGAGTGATTGACTAGGTTGTTTAATGTTATTTTTAAGGCGAAGAGGATATCGGGTGAGTGGAGGTAGAGTATGGTGGTTCAGTTGTATAAGAACAAAGGTGATATCCAGAGTTGTAATAATTATATGGGTATCAAATTACTGAGTCATACCATGAAAGTATAGGAGAGGGTGGTTGAAGCGAGGGTGAGGATGACAGTGTCTGTATCCGACAACCAGTTCGGGTTCATGTCGGGTCATTCGACTATAGAAGCTATACACCTTGTTAGGAGGTTGGTGGAACTGTAGAGAGAGAGGAAGAAGGATTTGCACATGGTGTTTATTGACCTAGATAGAGCGTATGACAAGATTCCTAGAGAAGTTCTCTGGAGATGCCTGGAGGCAAAAGGTGTGTCGGTTCCCTACATTATGGAGATTAAGGACATGTATGATGGGGCTAAGACTTAGGTTAGGACAGTAGGGGGTGACTCTGAGCATTTTTCAGTTGTAATGGGGTTACACCAAGGTTCTGCGCTCAGTCCGTTCTTATTCGCCCTGGTGATGGACGCATTAACACACCATATTCAAGGGGAGGTGCCATGGTGCATGCTATTCACTGATGACATAGTTCCGATTGATGAGTCGCGAGTCGGTGTTAACGAGAGGCTGGAGGTTTGGAGATAGGCTCTTGAGTCTAAGTGTTTCAAGATGAGCAGGACGAAGATGGAATATCTGGAGTATAAGTTCAGTGCTGAGTCGGGGGAAGTGGGCATGGATGTGAGGCTTGAATCACAGGTCATCCCGAGTAGAGGCAGCTTCAAGTATCTTGGTTCGGTTATCCAGGGGGGAAGGGAGATCGACGAGGATGTCACACACCGTATTGGGGTAGGATGGATGAAGTGGAGGTTAGCATTTGGAGTCTTGTGTGACAAGGGAGTGCCACCGATACTCAAAGATAAGTTCTATAAAGCGGTGGTTAGACCGGCCATGATGTATAGGGCTGAACACAAGTCAAGTTTGGAAAAGAACAAAGAAACCAAGTATAGTAAAATCATTACCCGAGTTATGAAATGTTGGGCCTTTTCTAGTTGAAGAGAAGCGTCACCAATATCGGAAGCATCATCGACTCCAGTAAAGCAATCCCGAAAGGGATCCCCTACACTAGAGCCTCCGCCCATATCGGGGGTCTTCAATTCTCGAGCTTCCTTTAACACCTCCCCAGAAAAGGTTGGAAGGGAAGGCGAATGACCCATTTTCATATCCCTAAGAGAATCACTCGGGGCGCTCCGATCAAGACTCGGGATTCCAGGACCGACCTCGACCGATACAGCCGCCATCGGCTCAGGAGCTCTGGTGACCTCGATAGATTTCGTAGATCGAATCACCAAAGCCGAGGCACCGCCTTCTTCTTCTTCTTCTCTCAGTCGTTGGACCGAGTCAATCGGAAGAGAAATTGCCTTCCTCCTCACACTTTGAGTTTTGGGCTTGCGGTCCTCTGACCGAGAGGCAGCTTTTTGCTTCTTATCTTTCCCCCAGTTTCGGGACTGGGGACTTGGTTCCTTCTTCACCGCTCGAAGGCCTCAAAGCGGCATCCTTGGTTACACCTGCATGAAAGGAAATTAGTAACAAATGGAGCACAAAGAACACTTCGAAGGAAATGAGAAGTAAAACCTTACCATGATTCTAGGCCTCTCATCTACCTTTTGCCAAATCACGCCAAACGCGTTCGGCATAAGAGGAAATCGAGGCTAACTTCCGAACCCAATCCTCGAGGTCGGGCACTGCTTGTGGCATCCAAGGGGAAGCTGTATATCGGAGAAATACATTAGAAAAAATTGATAAAAGATACGAAAAGCAACGTCTTATGAGAACCACTTACGGTCGAAATTCCATTCCTCGGGGAACGACATCTTCTCTTCCGGAATAAGGTCACGGGTCCTCACCCGAATATAACAGCCCATCCAACCCCGATCCCTGTCTTCGTCGATGCTCGACATCAAAGCCTTCGATGCCCGACGATGAAGTCTGATTAGTCCTCGAAAGATTTGAGGCCGATACAATCGTATGAGGTGATTCAGGAAAAAATTCAGCCCCCCGGCTTTGATAGAGAAGAAGCGAAGTAGGATTACTATACGCCATAGAGAGGGATGAATTTGACCGAGGGTGACTTAATATCTTTTGCAAAAATCAATGATCACCGGGTCGACGGGATCCAATGTGAAGGGATAAGTGTAAACACTTAAAAATCCCTCCACATGGGTGATGACGCTCTCTTCGGGGGATGAAATTTGCAACACAACCTCGGAACCCTAGTTGCAGTCTTTCCTAACAGGCCGGAATGTACATCGACATGTGCTCACATCGACCCGGAACAGATGAAGGATTGTCAACCTTAAAATCGATCTTCAAAGTACACGGGCCGGGAACATAGTCATAGGTGGACGGCTCCACTAGTGCTTTGTCGCCGGACGGCCGTGAAGAAGAAGCTTTCTCCTTCTGAGGTACAATTTTCGAAGTTTTGGCCATTGATATGAGAGGAAGAAAGACAAAGGAAAGTGAAAAATTGACGACACCAAAACTCTGGTGTAGATGGCTCTGCAAGCGACGAAATAGAGAGAAAGGATAAGAAAATTTGGAAGAGTGAATACGTAAAAGTGGTAAATGTTAAATGGAAGGGTTATTTATAGGTTCGTATCATGACGGTTCAATATCAGAGGTGGCCGACCTCCATCTGACAAGCATTAAATACCTTGAAAGACTAAATCGATGGGACAATTATCACATACGTCATAATCGATCCCTGTTAAAACGTCAGCTTATAACCCGATTGAACCGTCTAAAATCATATCGATTCTCACCGCGCCCTTCGTGAGAAACGAGGGGACTATCTGTATATGGCTGAAATAGATTTCGGCCTTTCTATATTCGATCGAGTTCAAGTGGTAAGAAATCGGAGTGGAATTTTGGGAGTGAGCTCCAAAGACAGTACAAACGAGCCTCGAGTCCGAAGGTTGCTCGAGAAGTCGGCTCGATAATCTTATCGAGCTCGTGACCAAATCGATCCGCAAGGCATTGCTTCGAGGTCGGAAATGCGCGACGCCCATCTCGAAGGTCGAACTCAAGCCAAGACCGAAGGGCTCGACCCAGTAACGAGTTCGAGCCAGTATCAGGCTCACAGACAAGAGCTATTACAACCGCACCACGCCAAGAGAGAGAATCTTGGTGGGAATCGAGGAAGAGACAAATCAATATGGGTCCTCCACTATATGCTTTGTTTTATCATTTTTTATAAATAAAGTAATGACCCTCTACAATAAAAGAGGGGATCCTTGTAAGCTATGGATATACTCAATACACTGGAACAAAAGATATCTTCTTGTGCTTGTTTTACTTCATTTTACTCGTTCTTTCTGTTCATTATTCATATTCTCATAGTCAATATCTCTCTATATGATTTTCCGGGTAAACACTAGCATTATTTGATTTGTTTCATTCTCTTGTTTTCTGTCTGACCCTCCTCTTAACAAATGGTACCAAATATTGAGCTAATTCTCCTTGCAGTTGTTTATGGTTTCTTCATCTCATGCATTCTTCTTCTTGCTGTTTTCATCATCTTGATTTGCCTCTTGATCACATTTTCTATCGTTCTATTCTCGATTTTCTTGATCGATTCTTATGATGCCATTTCCTTATTCGTTTCATGGTATTTCGAATTTTTGAATCCTAATATTCAACTTGCTTTTGTTTTACTGTTGTGCACTTTGCTACAAATTGGTCTCCAACACGTAATAGCTTCAAAGATGGAGAGTATGCTGACCAAGTTATAGGCGAAGAGGCAGAATGTGACCGAACATATTAGGAACTTCCATTTCAACCAGAATTAATTAATCTTGGTCTTTCTGCCGCACATATGATTAGATAGGTTTTTAGTTTTTATATATTAATGTTTTGAATATAAGAAATATTTTAAGGCATTTTTCTTTTGAATTGTTGTATATATTTACTTTTTCCCATTGAAAAGTTGCGAGTGCTTTTAACAACACTGACAATTAGCTTTATGCAGTTTTTGAGATTTTGTGGGTCTGAATGTTATTGATTTCATCTCTAACATATTGTATGCTTTTACCAATTGCTTGCACGTACGTATCAATTGGGAAATCTTTGCAATTTGAACCCCTAATACATAGTACACACTCTTTTGTGATTTACACCTTAATTATTCTATTTTTTTAAATGATTTTCACCCTAATCTTTTTATCTCTTGTAAAATCATAAATAAATAAAAAAACAATTTTTTACGAGGGCAAAATTGGAAAACAATATAACTAATATATCTCTATAATTTATTTTTTCCGCAAGAAGTTGGCTGAATATTCTTCGGGTTTCTCCCATACACGTGCATGGTTAGTTTAAGTTTATGCCGAAGCCAAGAATAAAATATGTAATATGGTCTTTCTACAGAAAGAAAGAGATTATATTATTGAAACAGTTATAAACCTTGACGCTCAAGAATCTTGTATCCATTTAGTTCATCTTTAATGCGGTAAAATCTTGCTGAGCATAATTTCATATGGTTGCCTGACATACTGTGTTCTTTTTCTGGACAGACTACCAATTTTTTCAGCAATAAGAATCACTTTATACTTACTCCTTTTGAGACCTTTTTAGTTGATAAAGTAAGGTAAATAGAAATTTATCTCCTGAAATCCGTCCCTGTGATAGTATTTGACTGAGCAAGAAATTTAAAAATAAAGTTTCTTTAAACTTAGGGTCTAAAACAAGCCATAAAAGTTTCTATGGGTATATATCATTATATTAAGGATAAAATTAGAGGTTTAAAGTTAAATTATTAGTACTAAATATAAATATGTGTTTTTTTAAAGGGACAAAAAGTAATGAATGCCACATGAATTGAGAATCACGAGAAACAAAAGAAGGCTCTAATGGCGGACAACCAAAACCCTAGAGAGGGAGAGAAGAGAGAACGCAGTAGAAACTTTCAGAGAATTAGAGCACTCAATCTGGAAAATGGATTATTATTCCACTATACAAAATACCTGTTCTTTCTAATTATACACATTTACATAGCTGGAAACTAGCTGACAACTAACCAATTAATAAAACTAACTAAGTAACTAGCAGCTGTACAAGTAAAAAAATAAATTAAATACAAGTGTGTACATAATCTCAATATCCCCCACCCCCCACCCCACCCCCAAGTTAGAGGAGAGGAACTCACGGCCAACTTGACAAGTAGATTAGAATGTTTGATGTCCGTCAATGATTTAGTGAAGATGTCTGCTAACTGTTTATTGGTGGATATATGGTGCAATCAAATCAACCCTCCTGCAACATGTTCCTCGCGAAATGGCAATCAACTTCTATGTGTTTTGTGCGATCATAGAACACTAGGTTCCTAGCTATTTATAGTGTTGCCTGGCTATCATAAAAGACTAGAAAGGGCAAGGCAAATGGAACTGTCAACTCTTCAAGAGGTCGATCGAGCTAACCAGACTAGCTCTCCGACGACTTGTCTAGTTGACCTGTACTCTACTTTTGTTGAGTATAAAGAAATGGCGCATTGTTTCTTTAACTTCCAACTGACAGAACTATCACCAAGTAGGATAATATAGCCATTAACTGATTTTCTAAACTCAGGGCATACTGCCCAATCTGAGACGCAAAAAGCCTTAACTCCATAGTCCTTGTTGTTGGAAAGAAAGATTCCAAAATTTGGATTACCCCTTTAAGTATTTCATGTCACGCCCCATACTCCCTAATCGCGATGGCACCTAATCCCAACCCATTAGGTAAGCCAATAGTCACATAATAATAATAAAATCGAATAAACATGGTCCAATAACTCAACAACGAAAAAATAACATGAAATATCTGAGAACATAACCCTAAATCTGCTACAACCATCCCCAAAATATGGTGTCAGCGAGTACACGAGCACTACCGAATAACAAGATACAAGTAAAATCCTCTAATATAACTGTCTGAGCAATAGAACTGTAAGGATAGAAATAACTGAAAGAGAACTTCAGACTGCAGACGACATAACAACTACCTCATAGTCTCATAAAGGCTGGCAACAACTCAAGTCTGAAATCACCTCGACTGGATGTACATGGATCTGCACACGAAATGTAGAGTGTAGTATGACTACAGCCGACCCCACATACTTAATAAGTAACAACACTAACCTTGGGCTGAAAGCAGTGACGGGCTCAGAACAGTAGTCAAAACCCAATATCAATAACCGACACTACTAGAAATACAGACTTTTCTCACGGAAGAATCGGTGGGAGATCTGTGTGAAATTTTAATATTCCCACGATATTTCCGGAGAAGACGCTCAGTGGGAATATGGCTGGTGGGAAAATAGTTTTTCAAGACATCCGTGGGTAATTCCCAGAGAGTTTCCCACTGAGGGCTTCACGAGAACTTGGTGGGGTCATATGGTGTATTTTTCCACGAACGTCGTGGGAAAAGTGAGATGATATAATAATTTAATTTTCTTAATTTTCCCACCGAATCCGTGGGATGAATTAAAAATAATTTAGATATTTTTTTATTTTACACATGGAAGCAGTGGGAAATATTCGTAATTTGGAAATAAACATATGAATATTCCCACGAAAATCAGTGGGAAATATTAAAATTCTGGAAAAAATATGCACAAAATTTCCATTGGGTCGATTGGAATCCGTGGGAAATCTGAAAAATATTTTCATGGTCAAATTTGTTTTTAGAACTACACCATCTGCCAAATAGAAAGTACAACCAACAATACAAGACTAAATACAATTAAGCATTAAAATACCAAATTCAACATGCAATCCAATTCATTTCATAAACAACATCTAATTCAATCCATTTCAAACAATATCCAACTAAACAGAAAGTAGAACAAAAACTCAAAAAATCAAGCATTCAATATTCAACATCCAGCTACCATCCAAGACAAACTAATAAAAGAAACTAGTCCTTAGTTATCATCAGATACTAGAGAACGGGGCACAGAAAATGCACTAGATGCTAAGAGGGGGTTTATCTAAGACTTGAGACTTTTAACATCACTAGTAACAAGTATTCCATAGCTATCACCTTCAACTTCTAAAGAACCAAACACCTATAAACAAAGAAAATCAAATGAAAATGTTAAGATAAGACAAGAACTCAAATGATAAAATCATTCTCAAATAGACACATTCAAACACCTAATGAAATAAGCCATGAACTCATTAATTTCTCCTCTTTATTTCTGAAAAATATTATTAACTACTCTTTTTTTTTTAATTCAATTAAAAGCTATATTTTTAGATTGCTATGAACAAACCTAAACCCACCCTCATTTATGTACTTTTAAAAGAATCTGAAAAACATTCCAAAAAGATATTCCAAATTAGCACCAATCCATATAATAAAAACATATCTGGCAAATAGACCAAACTAACAAGAATAAACCAACTCAATATTGTCTTTTAACAAATTCATTGTTTCTAAGAAGAAACAAATAAAGACTTAGGTTTAATTTGTCACGACCCAATTTTCCCTCCGTATGACGTCGTGACGGTATGACTAGGTAAGCCTAACATTTGCTAAATAATGAAATGAAACATAAATTAAACAACTAACTGTTCAAAATACACAGTAATCCTAAAACCCGGAACATCGTGAATCACAAACTACAGAAGGAAAATCTAGTGTCTCTATACATCAGAGTCTATCAAAAGAAAATACAAAAGATAATGGACATGGGGAAGAGTAGAAGGGGACTCCGAGATCTGCGGACGCGGCAGATATACCTTGAAGTCTCCAAAGCTGTCCCGGCTCACTGATAGTGCGACTGATAAGGAGTACCTAGATCTGCACATGAAAAATATGTGCAGAAGAGAAGTATGAGTACACCACAATCGGTACCCAGTAAGTGCCAAGTCTAACCTCGGTAGAGTAGTGACGAGGTCAGGTCCGGGCCCTACTGGAATATGGTAATAAAGCAAGGCAAATATAAAATATCGCAGTAAAATAAAGACTGAAAATTAACAAGAAAGAATTCATAGAAGGTAACAGCTCATCACACAAAAATACAACAGTAGATCTCCCAAGATACCGTCTCGTAGTTCCAAACGTAAATGTGCAGGGGGATCTCCCGTAATACCGTTCTGTAGTCCCAAAGTAAATATGCAGTGCAAATAATAGAAATACAATTACATCACGAAAACTTACGATTTAGACTAAGTATCAGTCAAGGAAGAAGCAGGAAATTCACTAAGCATGTTGCACAGAGTTCACATATGCAGTTAAGACACGTAGACATCCTGTATTACACTAAACAAGATAGCTACACATATTGGAATAACTCAATTAAGAATGAAAATAGATTAATACTCATTAAAATGGTATAACTCAAAATTCCATTGATCGAAATTCCTCTTTCGTGAACAATAATCCACTGATCGAAATTCCTCTTTCATGAACAATAATCCACTGATCGAAATTCCTCTTTCGCGAACGCGTAGCTTCACCTGCCAGACACTTCGCGAACGCGTTCTCCTCTATGCGAACGCGTAGAACAAATCCTTGGGGTCCAGCTGTTCCATTTTCCCTCTATGCAAACGCGTCCTACTCCTCGCGTTCGTGATGCTTCCACTAGCCATACCTTCGCGAACGCGAGCTTTTCTTCGCGAACCCGAAGAACAAACTTCTGCAACAAAAACCAGAAAAATCTACTATCTTTCCAAAGTCCAAAATGATCCGTTGAGCATCCGAAATACACCCGAGGCCCCTGGGACCTCAACCAAACATACCAACGAGTCCTAAAACACCATACGAACTTAGTCGAGCCCTTAAATAACATCAAACAATGCTAAAATCACGAATCACCCTCCAATTCAAACTTAAAGAAACTTAAAATTTTCAAATTCGACAACTGATGCCGAAACTAACCAAATCACGTTCGATTGACCTCAAATTTTGCATACAAGTCATATTCAACACTACGGACCTACTCCAACTTCTGGAATCGGAATCTGACCCCGATATTAAAGAGTCTACTATCGGTCAAAATCTCCAAAAATTCGATTTTTACCATTTCAAGCCTAAATAAGCTACGGACTTCCAAAACACAATCCGAAAATGCCCATAAGTCCAAAATCACCTAACGGAGCTAACAGAACCGACAGAATTCCATTCTGGAGTCGTCTTCACACAGTTCCAACTACGGTCCAAATCTTAAGGCTTAAACCTCCATTTAGGGACTAAGTGTCCCAAAACACTCCAAAAACCAAAACGAAACCTCCCGACAAGTCACAATAGCAGAAATAGATATGGGAGAAGCAGTAAATAGGGGATTGAGGCTATTACTCTCAAAACGACCGGCCGGGTTGTTACATCCTCCTCTTAAAACAATCGTTCGTCCTCGAACGAGTATAGAGACATACCTGAAATAGTGAAAAGATGAGGATAACGGTTGCGCATATCCTGCTCGGTCTCCCAAGTCGCCTCATCGACCGTCTGTCCCCTCCACTGAACCTTCACGGAAGCAATGTTCTTTGACCTTAGCTATCTGACCTGCCTGTCTAAAATAGCCACAGGCTATTCAACATAAGATAGATTCTTGTCCAATTGGACTGAGCCGAAATCCAATACGTGAGATGGATCACCGTGATACTTCCGGAGTATTGAAACATGAAATACCGGATGAACTCCTTCTAGGCTGGGAGGTAAGGTAAGCTGATAAGCAACCTCCCCAACATGCCGCAACACCTCAAAAGGACTAATGAACCTTAGGCTCAGCTTGCCCTTCTTTCTGAATCTCATAACGCCCTTCATAAGCAAAACCCGGAGCAAAACCCGCTCTCCAACCATGAATGAAACATCGCGAACTTTTCAATCCGCATAACTCTTCTGTCTGGACTAGGCTGTGCGAAGTCTATACCCAATAATATGGCCTGGCCCGGCTCGAACCAACCCACTAGGGACCGACACTGCCTGCCATACAGAGTCTCATACGGTACCATCTGAATGCTAGACTGATAACTGTTGTTGTAAGCAAACTCCGCAAGTGGCAAGAACTGGTCCCAAGCACCCCCAAAATCTATCACACAAGCGCGGAGCATATCCTCCAGTATATGAATAGTACGCTCGGACTGTCCATCCATCTGAGGGTGAAATATTGTGCTCAACTCAACCCGAGTACCCAACTTATGTTGTACAACTCTCTAGAACCGTGATGTAAACTGCGTACCCCGGTCAGAGATAATAGATACTGGTATGCCATGAAGCCTGATGATCTCACAGATGTAGATTCGAGCTAGCTATTCGGAAGAATAGGTAGTCATCATTGGAATAAAATGAGCTGACTTGGTTAGCCTATCTACAATCACCCAAACTACATCAAACTTCCGCTGAGTCTGTGGGAGTCCAACAACGAAATCCATAGTGATCCGCTCCTATTTCCACTCTCGAATCTCTAACTTCTGAAGAAATCCACCTGGCCGCTAATGCTCATACTTTACCTGCTGATAATTCAGACACCGTGCTATATATTCTACTACGTCCTTCTTTATTCTCCTCCACCAGTAATACTATCTCAAGTCCTGATACATCTTTGCGGCACCCATATGATTAGAGTACCGCAAACTGTGAGCCTCCTAGAGAATCAACTCACGCAAACCGTCCACATTAGGCACACATAGCCTTTCCTGCATCCTCAATGCACCATCATCCCCAATAGTGACCTCCTTAGCATCACCGTGCTGGACCGTGTCCTTAAGGACAAGCAGATGGGGGTCATCATACTGACGCTCCCTGATACGATCATAAAAAGAAGACTGAGAGACTACGCAAGCCAATACTCGACTCGGCTCAGAAATATCCAATCTCGCAAACTGGCTGGCTAAGGCCTGAACATCCAATGCCATAGGCCTCTCTGTTGCTGGTAAATATGTTAAACTCCCCAAACTCTCTGCATGATGACTCAAAGCATTGGCCATCACATTGGCCTTCCCAGGATGGTACAAAATAGTGATGTCATAATTCTTAAGCAGCTCTAACCACCTCCTCTGACGCAAATTAAGATACTTCTGCTTGAACAGATGTTGCAAACTCCGGTGATCAGTATAGATCTCACAAGGGACACCGTATAAATAGTGCCTCCAAATCTTCAAGGCATGAACAATAGCTGCTAACTCAAGGTCGTAGACAGGATAGTTCTTTTCATGCGCCTTCAGTTGCCTGGACGCGTAGGCAATTACCCTACCGTCCTGCATCAACACCGCGCCGAGACCAATCCGCGATGCATCATAATATACAGTATAAGACCCTGAACCTGTAGGCAATACCAATATTGGGGCTGTAGTGAAAGCTGTCTTGAGCTTCTGAAAGCTCTCCTCACATTCCTCTATCCACCTGAACGGAGCACCCTTCTGGGTCAGCCTGGTCATAGGAGATGTAATAGATGAGAAACCCTCTACAAATCGACAGTAATACCCCGCCAAACCAAGCAAACTCTGGATCTCCGTAGGTGAGGACGGTCTGGGCCAACTTTGCACTACTTTAATCTTATTCGGATCCACCTGGATCCCATCACTCGATACTATATGATCCAAGAATGCCACTGAGTCTAGCTAAAATTCACACTTTGAAAATTTTGCATATAACTTCTTTTCTCTCAAGGTCTGAAGCACAGTCCTCAGGTGCTGCTTATGATCCTCCCGGCTCCGGGAGTATACCAGAATGTCGTCAATAAACACAATGATGAATGAGTCAAGATAGGACCGGAACAAACTGTGCATCAAGTGCATAAATGATGCTGGGGCATTAGTCAGCCCAAAAGACATCACAAGGAACTCGTAGTGACTATACCGAGTCCTAAAAGCAGTCTTCGGGATGTCTGGCTCCCGAATCTTCAACTGATGATAGCCGAAACGTAAATCAATCTTGGAAAATACCCTAGCACCCTGTAACTGATCAAATAAGTCATTAATACGAGGCAATGGATACCTGTTCTTCACTGTAACTTTGTTCAACTGGCGGTAATCAATACACATCTGCATAGAACCATCCTTATTTTTCACAAATAAGACAGGAGCACCCCAAGGTGACACACTGGACCAAATGAAGCCCTTATCAAGAAATTCCTGTAACTGCTCCTTCAACTCCTTTAACTTAGGAGGAGCGGTCCACAATAAGAGAATATCCCACAAGAGTAGACACATAAACAGAGGAACTCAAAGAATCCCGAGACACACCCAAATACGGGGCAAAATAAGAGGACGCATAAGAATATGTAGAGCCTAGGTCAAATAATACCGACGCATCTCAATGATAGACCGGGACAATACCTGTAATGACAGAATCAGAAGCGACTGCCTATGGGGCACTCACATAAACCCTACCATGGCGAGCTACTGGGGCACAAGCACCAGAATAAGAACCAGTCTCTCGAGACCTTTTGGCCTCCCTCTCATCTCTATCCCTGGAAAGCATGCCGTTCAATATCCTGGCGATACTCACAACCCGCTGATAAGAAATATCCATCTCCAACTCCCTGACCATACTAATCCGTATGCTGGGGTGGAGTCCTTCAATAAACCGTCGAACCCTCTCTCGAACTGTGGCAACCAAGGCCGGTGCATGTTGGGCCAAATCACTGAATTGAACTGCATACTTTGACACAGTCATAGCACCCTGGCGCAACTGCTCAAACTCCGCGAGCCATGAGTCCCTGAGGCTCTGAGGGACATACTCTCTCAAAAACATGTCCGAGAACTAAGTCCATGTAAGTGAAGCTGCCTCAGCCAGACTACTCAACTCATAAGCATGCCACCAGTGATAGGCTGCTCCTCTAAGCTGGAATATAGTAAAAGAAACCCCGCTCGTCTCCTCTACGGTTATAGTACGGAGAATACGATGACACTCCTCCAGAAAACCCTAAGCATCATCTGTAGCCAATCCACTGAAGGTATGTGGGTGGTACTTCTTGTACCTCTCAAGTCTAAGATGCTCCACCTTAGAAGTTGTTGCCCTAACCTCGGGCTGAGCTGGAGCTACCGGTTGCATTGGTAAAATCAATGGAACCTGGTCGACCTGAACCCACTGCTCTGGAGTACCGCTGATAGGAGTTTATGCTCCTCCCCCAGCCTGAGATGTGGCAGGAGCAAGTGGGATCAATCCAGCCTGAGCTAAGGTGCTGAACATGCTCAAAAACTGGGCTAGAGTCTCCTGGAGGGCTGGTGTAGAAACAAGTACCTCAGGTGTCTCCCCTCCAGCTGGAGCTACTGGAGGCTTCTCTGTAGCAGCCAGTGCGGGTGCTCTGGCTGCACCACATGGACGTCCTCGGTCTCTACCCCGGCCCCGGCCTATCACGGCTCTAGTTGGTGATGCGGGTTCCTGGTCATCAGATCCGCTTGTACGTGTCCTCACCATCTGTGAGAGAATAGAATACAGAAGTTTAGAATTTTTGAAATCAACAATTTTCGCACGACAAGGAATCAAAGTAGTGAAATTTTACTAACAGTTCCATAGCCTCCTGAAGATAAGTACAGACGTCTCCGTACCGATCTGCGAGACTCTAATAAACCTACTTGTGACTCACGACACCTATGAACCTAGAGCTCTGATACTAACTTGTCACGACCCAATTTCCCCTCCGTATGACGTCGTGACGGCACCTAGTCCCTATGACTAGGTGAGCCTAACATTTGCGGAATAATGAAATAAAAACATAAATTAAACAACTAAATGTTCAAAATACATAGTAATCCCAAAACCCGGAACACCGTGAATCATAAACTACAGAAGGAAAATCCAATGTCTCTATACATCAGAGTCTATCAAAAGAAAATACATAAGATAATGGATATGGGGAAGAGTAGAAGGGGACTCCGAGGTCTGCGGACGCGGCAGATATACTTTGAAGTCTCCAAAGCTATCCCGGCTCACTGATAATGCAACTGATAAACAGTTCCTGGATCTGCACACGAAAAACATGTATAGAAGAATAGCATGAGAACACCACAATTGGTACCCAGTAAGTGCCAAGCCTAACCTCGGTAGAGTATTGATGAGGTCAGGTCCTGGCCCTACTAGAATATGATAACAAAGCAAGGCAAAAATGAAATATCGCAGTAAAATAAAGACTGAAATTTAACAAGAAAGAATTCATAGAAGGTAACAGCTCATCACACAAAAATACAACAGTGGATCTACCGAGATACCGTCTCGTAGTCCCAAACGTAAATGTGTAGGGGGATCTCCTGGAATACTGCTCCGTAGTCCCAAAGTAAATATGCAGCGCAAACAATATAAATACAACTACATCACGAAAACTTACGATCTAGACTAAGTACCAGTCAAGGAAGAAGCAGGAAATTCACTAAGCATGCTGCACAGAGTTCACATAAGCAGTTAAGACACGTAGATATGTTTTATTAGACTAAATAGGATAGCTACATATATTTGAATAACTCAATTAAGAATGAAAATAGATTAATACTCATTAAAATGGTATAACTCAAAATAAAAGTAAAACAGGTTGCTGCTCAGTAAGAAAAAAAATCAGTTTTTTTTTCACAACTAGCTCGTGTACGTGCTCGTTACCTCACATACACGGTTCTCATATATCACAACAGTTCCAAATCTTTAGGGGATTTCCCCACACAAAGTTAGGCAAGCCACTTACCTCGAAACAAGCTCAATCAATCGGTCACAATCTTTTCCCATGAATATCCGGGCCCGAATGGCCCATTCACTCACGAATATCTAACCAAAAGCAATTACATATCATAAATACAACTATAATAGACTCATCTAATTAATGAAATCAACACTTTAACAAAAAATCTGAAATTAACTCAAAATTCGCACCCATTCACTCACGAAATTAACCCACGTCTCGAAATCATGTAAAAGTTATAAAATACGAACACCCATTCACTCACGAGTTTAACCATATAAAAATTACTCAATTCCGACCACAAATCCCCTTTCAAAACTCGAAATCTTTGTTGAAGAAGTTCTTCCATTTTCCCCCCAATTTCAACCCCAAAATCCGAAATTAAAAAGGAAATTAATGATAGATTAGTGGAATATATCCAAAATGGAGTGTAGAATCATTACCCAATCGATATCTCTGAAACTCTCTCAAAATCTCGTCCAAATCCGAGCTCCCAAATCAAGTTTTTGATAAAATGAAAAAAACCCCATTTTTGGAATATTGAAGTACTGCCCAGGAAATCCTTCTTCGCGAACGCGGCCATATCCTCGCGTTAGCGTAGAACAAAAATTCACTAATCGGAATTTCTCTTTTACGAACGCGAGAGTCCTCTCGCGAACGCGTAACTTCACCTGCAATACACTTTGCGAACGCGTAGAACAAATCCTTAGGGTCCCAGCTGTTCCATTTTTCCTCTATGCGAATGCGTCCTACTCCTCGCGCTCACGATGCTTCCACTGGCCACACCTTCGCGAACGCGAAGAACAAACTTCTGCAACAAAAATAAGAAAAATCTACTATCTTTCCAAAGTCCAAAATGATCCGTTGAGCATCCGAAACACACCCAAGGCCCCCGGGACCTCAACCAAACATACCAACAAGTCATAAAATACCATACGAACTTAGTAGAGCCCTCAAATCACATCAAACAACGCTAAAATCATGAATCACCCTCCAATTCAAACTTAAAGAAACTTGAAACTTCCAAATTCGACAACCGATGTCGAAAACAACCAAACCACGTCTGATTGATCTCAAATTTTGCACACAAGTCATATTCAACACTATAGATCTACTCCAACTTCCAGAATCGGAATCCAACCCCGATATCAAAAAGTCCACTACCGGTCAAAATCTTCAAAAATTTAATTTTTGCCATTTCAAGCCTAAATAAGCTACGGACCTCCAAAACACAATCCGGACATGCCCCTAAGTCCAAAATCACCTAACGGAGCTAACGGAGTTATTTTAACACAGTTCCGACTACGATCCAAATCCTAAGGCTTAAACCTCCATTTAGGGACTAAGTGTCCCAAAACACTCCAAAAAAAGGCTTAAACCTCCATTTAGGGACTAAGTGTCCCAAAACACTCCAAAAACCAAAATGAAACCTCCCGGCAAGCCACAATAGCAGAAATAAATATGGGAGAAGCAGTAAATAGGGGATCGGGGCTATTACTCTCAAAACGACCGGACGGGTCGTTATATAATTAGACTATACATGCACAAGAGAATAACAATAATTTTTTCAAACCTAGAGTTTGAAATAGCAGAAAATCCATAAGTTTTGAAAAATTAAAATCGAAAAAGGAGTGGGAGAGAGAGAGAGAGAGACTTACCAGAAAATTAAGTGAGGTGAAAAATTCGTCATTGGAGTGGAGAGACAGATGGAGAAAACACGAAATAGACTAAGAGAAAACTAAAAGGTTATGTGAATAATAATAAAACTTTCCCACTACTTCCATGGGAAATCTCCGTAGGAAAACTTTTTCTTAAAGCACAAAAATTTAAAACGTTTGTGGGAATATTTGAAAACGTTTTTTATTTATCTTCCCATTGTTTTCCCTTTTTCCGTGGGAAATGTTCTTAGTTTTGTATAATTATTTTTTTAATGACTTTTTTCACCGAATCAGAGGAAACTAAATTACGCGCATTTTTGTTCAAAAACGTTCCCACAGATAGTCAATGGGAAACGTTATTGTTTATTCGGGGAAAAGAAATTTCACTTTTCCCATTGAATTTCGGTGGGAATTGCTAGTAACAATTTTTCAGTGAGAAAATGTTGTATTTCTAGTAGTGCGGTAACAATTTAGAATATAAAGGAAAAGCCTTAAAAACAAGTAAGTCAATGATATCATGTTCAACTTATTCATATTTTAGAAATTTAGACATGCTTTCAAGTATAACATTTAAAGTTCAACACGGATAAAGCATTTCATTTAAAAGTTAGCATGTGGAAGGTACACCTCTACAGTATACATGTTAAATAACAATGTCACAGTGGATCCATCAATAATCACACTTAGCATTATACGGGTGCCTGGCATAATTGTCCATCATTCGAGCACGTATATAAAATAATGTACTTGTGCCCACTGCTGGCATATCAGACTCCGAAGGGGCAGATCCTGCCCAAGCGCTAATCATAATAATTTAGCCCAATAGTGAGGCCTGGTACACGCGTCGCCCCAAAATAATAACACTTAGCCTAATATGGGCCTAGCATATGCGTGTCATGACCCAAAATCCAACTAGTCGTGATGGCACCTAATCCAACCCCCTAGGTGAGCCAATTACTAACTATCCAATTCCAATGAAATTAATAAGGCAATTAATTAAAAGAAAATAGATAAAACTAATACATTTCCCCAAGAACTGGTAGTACAAATCATGAGCTTATAAGATTAGAATTTACAAAATCGGTATGAAATAAATACATCATCTGTTCGAAATGTATATAAACAAATTCTTATAAATCTAAGGCTACCATAAACAAGAGGCAGCTACAACCAGAACGCAGGTACATCTTTAATTCCAGCTCCCGTCGAGTACATCAACATCAACATCCAGTATCTATACGTAAGGTGCAGAAGTATAGTATGAGTACAACTAACAGCATGTACTCAATAAGTAACAAACCTAACCTTAGGTTGAAAGTAGTGACGAGCTTGTACCAAGGTCAGAGTCCAACTCCCATAAGCAACAACAATTCATAACAACACAAAGCAAGTAATAAAAGGAGTAACCCAAATATAAAATGCTCAACTGAATCATGATTTCTGAAAAATAGTTCTGCCTTTCAAGTACATCAGTGAAAAACCCAAGTCATTTATCGAAGTTGCCAAAAATATGAGTAAGTTAAAAACAATAATTTTCCTAAAAATTCTTTCCACAATAAATAAGATGTTTCATTTTCTTTCCAGATAGCCAGTGAAAAATGCATCATTATGCTCATAGGCCAGTATGTGTGAGAAGTCATGAATAACGTCATACCGTACAACATGAAGAAAATACATCTTTATGCCTGTATGTCATGTGTGCATGTCAATGCGATGCAAATAAATGATAAAGACTGTATGCATACTCTTAGAGTATCAATTCACTCTGTCCTCCCAATCACTCAGTCCTCCTAATCATTCAGTACTCACAATCTCTAAATCCTCCCAATCACTCGGCACTTGGCACTCGGCAGTCGACACTCGCACTCATTAGATATTTGCGCTCACTGAGGGTGTGCACAGACTCCGGAGGGGCTCCTTCAACCCAAACCTTATAATCTGTACAGACAAATCACGTACTATAGTATCAATATTTGTATCCTCACGGACAACTCACGTGCTATAATAAAGCCTATAAAGCCTGCTGCATGCGGGCAACCCCGATCTGCATAATAATAAAGTATATAAAGCCAATATAGTCTGCTGCGGCATGCAGTCCGATCCCATAATTTTCCTTACAATCAGGCCCTCAGCCTCACTCAGTCATCAATCTCTCTAGTCTCTCATGCTCAAAATGTCATGAAACTAGCCCAAAATGATGATATGAAGCATCAATAGATAACAATAGAGACTGAGATATGATATGCAATGAAATGAATATGACTGAGTATGAAATTACAATTTAAACAAATAATTCACAGCACTATGACCTCTGTAGATCTCAATAATACTGGCACATAGCCTCAGCATGATTTTTAATATGATTTTCAGCTCAATTTCTTTAACACATAAAACTGCATGGAAAGTGCCAAGATTATTTGACTACAGAAATCCACGGAAACAATTACATCACAATTTCTATGGTGCACGCCCACACCCTCGTCACCTAGCATGTGTGTCACCTCCAAACAATTCATGTAATACGTATATTCAGGGTTCATACCCTCAGCTCCAAGATTAGAAGAGTTACTTACCTCGAACAAGAAGAATCCAATGCCGAGCAAGCTAAACAATGCTCCAGAAATCTCATTTTGTGCGTATCAACTCCTGAACGGCTCGAATCTAGCCACAATAAATTTGATTGAGTCCACACAATTTATAGGAATTAATTCCATATCAAAATACTAATATTTTCCCACAAAATCAAAAATTACACTCCAAAATTCACTTGTGGGGCCCACGTCTCGGAATCTGACAAACTCACAAAATCCGATAATTCATCCAATTATAAGTTCAACCATACAAATTTTACTTAAATCCGATATCAACTCGACCATCAAATCTTCAAATTAAACCAAGAGGGTTTTTTAAATTTTCCAACTTAATTCACCAATTAAATGTTAAAAACGACCATGGATTCGGGTAATTTGACCAATATTGAGTTAACAACACTTACTCCATTATTTTCCTTGAAAATCTCCCAAATATTGCCTCTTCCCGAGCTCCAAATCGGTAAAAATGGAACTTAAACTCTCTGCCCAGTCATTTCTTCTATGCGATCGCGGACCAAGTCCCGCGATCGCGAAGCACAACATTTCCATTGCCCAAAATAACCCTATGCGCTCGCGGACCAAGTCCCGCGATCGCGAAGACCAAAATACACTGCCCCCAAAACTTCTCTATGCGTCCGCACCATAACACATGCGAACGCGAAGCACGAGCTTCCCAGGCCTATGCGATCGCGGACAGCCCACGCGTTCGTATAGAACAATGCTCGCGAACCCCAGCTGCCCCACCTCCTCTTCGCAAACGCGGTTTGATCCACGCATTCGCGATGCATTCCTTCTTCCAAGCTATACGATTGTGATCGTCCCCACGCGATTGCATACAACAAAACTCAGTAGCCCCCAATTAACCCTACGCAATCGCAGACCTTCTCACGCGATTGCGTAGAAGGAAACCAGATAAAATATCAAAAAATTCCAGCAAAATTCCAAGTCCAAAAATTGATCTATTAACCATCCGAAACTCATCCGAGGCCCTTGGGAACTCAACCAAATACACCAACAAGTGCTAAAACTTCATGCGAACTTAGTCGAGACCTCAAATCACATCAAACAACATCAAAAACACAAATCGCACTCCAATTCAAGCCTAATAAAAAACTAACAATTTCCAACTTCTACCTTTAATGCCGAAACCTATCAAATCAAGTCCGATTGACCTCAAATTTTGCACACAAGTCATAAATGACATAATGGAGGTATTCCAATTTTCAGAATTGGATTCCAGCCCCTATATCAAACAGTCAACTTTCCGGTCAAACTTCCAAACTTAAATTTCTATTTTACCCATTTCAAGCCTAATTTAGCTACGGGCTTCCAAATAATTTTCCGGACATGCTCTTAAGTCCAAAATTACCATACGGGGCTATTGGAATTATCAGAATTCGAATCTGAGGTCATTTACACATAAGTCCACATTCGGTCAACTTTTCTAACTTAAATTTTCAATTATGAGACTAAGTATCTCATTTCACTCCGAAATCCTTCCGGACCCGAACCAACTAACCCGATAAGTCATAAAACAACTGTAAAGCATAAGTTGAGAAATAAATAGGGAAACGGGGCTGTAATACTCAAAACGACTGGCTGGGTCATTACATTCTCCCTCACTTAAACATACGTTTGTCCTCGAACGTGCCAAGAGTTGTTTCCAAGCCATCAAATCACTATTTCATCTTACCACACACGTACCCGGGGTTGATCCCACGTCACCCTATTCTATATAGGCCTGACAACACAATACAACTGAAAATCATTAATTTAACCTTAGCCCATAAACTTAGAACCCAAATTTCCAACATCCAGAATTCTTTTCAAGACACGAATCTCATATCTACACATTGTATAAGTCTGAACAGTCTGTATCAATCCATAACCATAACACAAATATAATCACGTAATATACTACACAACTCACATGCTCACAGCACTATTTCCAATCATAGTAACTACTCCAAACCAACCAAGTACTAGCATTAAACCCCATATCAAACAAAACCTTATCCCAACACCTTCACACACTGTTAATAATAAAAGAAACACGCGGAAATCTCATGACCCCTTATCAGATCAACAAGTCATGGAGCTCTATCGCCCTAACTATAACCATAATCACTTTCTAAGCCGACTTTTAATATTATACTTCCGAAGATACCGTAATCAAACCTGATAGTACCCATTCTAGGTCCAATGACCTTATATTATTAAACACAACTAACCCACATACACGCCATATCAATATAACTCCAGCCACAGCTGCGCAATCCGTGTACCCAAATATGGGAGATGTCTCAAGGAAGAGAACCATATTGCAAGTTCAACAAGCACCACCACAATCACAATGTTACAACCAACTCCTCAATTTTCGTGAAGAGGATAACCGTAGGCGCATGTGCACAATTGTAGAGGAAGGAAATTAATGAATCAGATAAATTATCATAGAAATAAAATTCTCACACACGGTACGGACAACTCACGTGCCAATAATATGAATCGCCTGGCATGGTCACATGCCTCTAGTCCACGCATATCATACATGAGTAATTAAACAAGTAAACTTGTATATGATAATGAAATAAGATTCTCATACTCCTAGACTGGTATAAATAGCACGCCATAGTGTAAGCATGTGCAAACTCTGCTATCACACTTCAAATCGGCAATTTAATGCAAAAATAGTAATTACCCCGTTTATTCAGGGAATTAGCCTCTTTGTAACCTTAAGTGTAGCCCAGATAGTTCTCAACAAAGGTAAGAATACGAGAAATGTTATAACTTTACGCTTAACAATCGACACTAGGCATATCATAGCCTAAGCATTCTTTCGAGTATAAATACTTTCCCCGATGCCCGCACATTGGCTCAAACCTCACATATATGCACACTTATAGCGCGTAGCTATCACGAATAATTAACGCAGCTAGCACCTCCACTGAGTTTAAATAAAATACTCACCTCAAACAGGCCGCAACCCGAAACAATATGCTTCTGAGAACTCCCAGTCTCCAAATTCATCGAGCACATGAATCACCGTAACTGATCCCAACTCCATCACTAGAATGACTAACACATATTTCGTGCACGATCATCCCACGAGGAATACTTCTATATCTCCCATGCCACATAGCAAAAATCTGAATATCAGCAGTCAATCAACCAGACAAATACCGCAATACCAACGAAACATCCGTAAGTCAAAACACAATGTGCCCTTTTGAATGTACACTCTTCCCAAGTAATACCACTAGTGCCAATATTTGAAACCGGTTGTGCTCCATAAACTCATGATCTTCCTTTTGAAACTGAATCGTATACTTGCACATGCAAATCCCAATCTCACTCTACGCACAACCTTTATTATGCCATCCAATAAAAACATAAGAACCTCATTAACACTCTGATTCACAAGCAAAATACATACCCAGTTAGTTAGAAACCTTCCTCTTACTTCCTTCCAGGAGGAAATCATAATACACAACACGTTTCCCACACCAGTAGAAAATATCCGGTTCAAACCATGGTAGAGACCATCAAGAACACTTAGAAATCCATCTGCACATAACCAAGCTATTAGAACTAAATTCCTCTAACTCGACCAAACCACGTAGGTCACTAAAACCCAAGATTATTGCCACCAAAACATCTGTAGAGTCTCACCACATCATAATTACCCCTATAAATACCACAACCGAAACACCCACTCTGAAAGACCTTATGTGAAATTTAAAAACGTTCCTCTTCCCTTTCTTATACTGGAATGTAGAATCTATAGTCATACAGAATTTCATCAAATCTCGACATTATTCAATGTAAATAACCGATTCTAGCGATATACGAATCAGAAAAATTTTCAGTACTTGGGTCATCCTCGATCTCAACCTCTGCAATTCATAACTAATCCACAAGTATGCCTCAGACCAAAACTAAAAATTAGCATATAACCATGAATTGAATTGTCAATAGCATGCTCCTCCACTTGGCCTAAAACTATAGATTAAAACACACAATAACTCACAATACCCATGCTTTATTACTTTTATAATACTACAGTCAGTTCAACGAAAAGTTCTTCTCAAGCTCATACAACACCAACCATAAAAAATACCCCAATCGTCCGCTAAGCTCGCATTCATTCTCTTGACACTCAGGTCAACTTTCTCAACCAGATTCAAATTCAAATCTCAACACATACGCCCCGCTGGCAGAAAAGAAACTCTCCACTCACATTATAAGAAACACACCTACGTAGATTACTCCACAGGGGATAACCCACCTGCTTAGCCTCAAATTGTATCTTGTTATACCCTTTTGCAATCACCATTACTATGCAATCACTTAATCTTTCTGAGTCCAAACTCATTAACAAGATATGAGAATTTAATTGTCCCATAATTTAACAACGTGAAAGATCCTTCAAAACATTTATACTCAAGACTGTACGTCACATCAAAACGAAATTCAAGCACCCACTGGCCATTTCTTTACATTTCAAGGAAACACTTTTCGTCAAATTCAAATCGTCTTAACACATCCTGCAGTTGCATCATACTTATCATATAGCCATTCAACCGCTCATCGAGCCATAAATTCCATTCATACGGACATTACTGGATATATAGGTCCAAACGTACAAGTTCACACAACTAAAGCTACCGAGCCTAAGCTACGGTTCAAACCTGGCCTCAAGTCCTCCAGACTGGCCTATCACCAAAACACAGAGTACACATCCCGCACGTCATCCCTAAAATCACAAGCCGGCGATACACAACTGATACCAAGTACTCACATGCGCACACGAATATGTTGAAGGAACTCAAAGAGTTATATTTCAAGCTGAATCAATTCCACACGATAAGGAAAGAAAGATGGGAAATTATCCTAAATGCCCTGTAGCCTCTCGAAGATAAGTATGGACGTCATCATACTGATCCGTAAGACTCTACTAAACACTGGCTTATGACTTGTAGAACATATGAACCTAGATCTCTGATACTACCTTATCACGACCCAAAATTCAACTAGTCGTGATGGCACCTAACCCAATCCGCTAGGTAAGCCAATTACCAACTATCCAATTCCAATAAAATTAATAAGGAAATTAATTAAAAGGAAATAGATAAAACTAACACATTTCCCCAAGAACTGGTAGTACAAATCATGAGCTTCTAAGATTAGAATTTACAAAACTGGTATGAAATAAATACATCATTTGTTCGAAATGTATATAAACAGATTCTTATAAATCTAAGGCTACCATGAACAAGAGGCAGCTACAACCAGAATGCAGGTACGTCTTCAATTCCAGCTCCCGTCGAGTACAACAACATCAATATCCAGTATCTGCACGCAAGGTGTAGAAGTGTAGTATGAGTACAACCGACCCTATATACTCAATAAGTAACAAACCTAACCTTAGGTTGAAAGTAGTGACGAGCTTGTACCAAGGTCAGAGGCCAACTCCCATAAGCAACAACAATTCATAACAACACAAAGCAAGTAATAAAAGGAGTATCCCAAATATAAAATGTTCAACTGAATCATGATTTCTGAAAAATAGTTCTGCCTTTCAAGTACATCAGTGAAAAACCCAAATTGTTTATCGAAGTTGCCAAAAATATGAGTAAGTTGAAAACAATAATTTTCCTAAAAATCCTTTCCACAATAAATAAGATGTTTCATTATCTTTCCAGATAGCCAGTGAAAAATGCATCATTATGCCCATAGGACAGTATGTGTGAGAAGTCATGAATAACGTGATACCGTACAGCATGAGAAATATACGTCTCTATGCCTGTATGTCATATGTGCATGTCAATGCGATGCAAATCAGTGATAAAGACTATATGCATACTCTTAGAGTACCAATTCACTCAGTCCTCCAAATCACTCAATCCTCCCAATCACTCATTCCTCACAGTCACTCAATCCTCCCAATCACTCGACACTCGGCACTCGACACTCATGTTTATTAGGTACCTGCGCTCACTGGGAGTGTGTACAGACTCCGGAGGGGCTCCTTCTACCCAAATGCTATAATCTGCACGGACAACTCACATGCTATAGTATAAATATCTGTATCCTCACGGACAACTCACGTGCTATAATAAAGCCTATAAGGTCTGCTGCAGGCGGGCAACCCCGATCCACATAATAATAAAGTATATAAAACCAATATGGCCTGCTGCGGTGTATAACTCGATCCCATAATTATCCTTGCAATCAGGCTCTCGGCCTCACTCAGTCATCAATCTCTCCAGTCTCTCAGGATCAAAATGTCATGAAACTAGCCCAAAATGATTATATGATGCATCAATAGATAACAATAGAGAGTGAGATATAATATGCAATGAAATGAATATGACTGAGTATGAAATTTCAATTAAAACAAAAAATTCACAGCAATATGACCTATGTGGGTCTCAATAATACTGGCACATAGCATCAACATGATTTTTAATATGATTCTCAGCTCAATTTCTTTAACACATAAAACTGCATGGAAAATGCCAAGATTATTTGACTACAGAATTCTACGGAAACAATTACGTCATAATTTCTAGGGTGCACGCACACACGCCCGTCACCTAGCATGTGTGTCACCTCCAAACAATTCATGTAATACGTATATTCAGGGTTCATACCCTCAGATCCAAGATTAGAAGAGTTACTTACCTCGAACAAGACGAATCCAATACCGAGCAAGCTAAACAATGCTCCAGAAATCTCATTTTGCGCGTATCAACTCCTGAACGGCTCGAATCTAGACCCCATTATTTTCCTTGAAAATCTCCCAAAAATCGCCTCTTCCCGAGCTCCAAATCGGTAAAAATAGAAGTTAACTCTCTGCCCAGTCATTTCTTCTATGCGATCGCGGACCAAGTCCCGCGATCGCAAAGCACAACATTTTTACTGCCCAAAATAACCCTATGCGATCGCGTACAAGGTTATGCGAACGCGAAGACCAAAATACTCCGCCCCCAAAACATTTCTATGCGACCGCACCATAACACACGCGAACGCGAAGCACGAGCTTCCCAAGACTACGCGATCGCGGACAGCCCACGTGTTCGCATAGAACAATGCTCACGTACCCTAGCTGCCTCACCCCCTCTTTGCGAACGCGGCTTGATCCATGCTTTCGCGATGCATTCCTTCTTTTGAGCTACGTGAGCATGGTTGTACCTACGCGATCACATACAACAAAACTCAGCAGCCCCTAATTAACCCTACGCGATAGCAGACCTTCTCACGCGATCGCGTAGAAGGAAACCCGATACATATATTAGAAAACTCCAGCAAAATTTCAAGTCCAAAAATTGATCCGTTAACCATCTGAAACTCACCCGAGACCTTTGAGACCTCAACCAAATATACCAACAAGTCCTAAAACATCATACGAACTTCGTCAAAACCTCAAATCACATCAAACAACATTAAAAACACAAATCACACTCCAATTCAAGCCTAATGAACAATTTCCAACTTCTACCTCCAATGCCAAAACCTACCAAATCAAGTCCGATTGACCTCAAATTTTGCACACAAGTCATAAATTACATAATGGAGGTATTCCAATTTTCAGAAACGGATTCCGGCCCCGATATCAAAAAGTCAACTCCCCGGTCAAACTTCCAAACTTAAATTTCTATTTTAGCCATTTCAAGCCTAATTTAGCTACGGGCATCCAAATAATTTTTCGGACACCCTCCTAAGTCCAAAATCACCATACGGAGATATTAAAATCATCAGAATTCGAATCCGAGGTCGTTTACACATAAGTCCACATCTGATCAACTTTTATAACTTAAAATTTTCAATTATGAGACTAAGTGTCTCATTTCACTCAGAAATCCTTCCAGACCCGAACCAACTAACCCGGTAAGTCATAAAATAACTGTAAAGCATAAGTTGAGCAGTAAATGGGAGAACATGGCTGTAATACTCAAAATGACCGGCTGGATCGTTGCAACGCGTCACCTCAAAATCAATACCAAACCGACTCTATGGCCCAAAATCAATCATTACCGTTCATATCTCAGATAAACATATATCAAAATGTTCAGTTTAACAGTGTTACACATAAGAGGGATCAACAATATGTGAGGAATCAAATAAGAAGTTAAAATCTTTAATCAAAATCGGAAAGTCAACCCAAAATATCAACCCCGGGGCTGCACCTCAAAACCCGATAAAATTTACAAATCCTGAATACCCATTCAATTACGAGTCCAACCATACTAAAATTATACAATTCCCATCACAATCGACCCTCAAGTCATCAAATCTTACTCTCCAACAACATAGTCTAAAATCTCCAATTTTCACTTCAAACACGCATAAACTAGGTATAATAATCAATGGATAATCAAGATTTATTAATGAAAATGATGAATCTTCACTTACCTCTTCAATTGTAGCCAAAACCCTCTAAAACTCGCCCCTAGCCAAGTTTCACAAGTCTAAAATGAGAGAAAAATATGAAACCCTTCGATTATAAGTTCTGCCAGTCAATCCACATCTGCGGTCCAAATGGTTTCACCTGCGATGCTGCTTTTGTTGTCAAATTTCCGCATCTACAGAATTCACTTAGACACCCAACCAATCACACTTGCGGCTAAAAAATGCACACCTGCGAGACCGCTCTTGCGGTCCTGTCCGCACCTGTGGAGAACTTCCGCTTCTGGAACTCCAGCCTATCCTGCCCATATTTGCTTCTACAGCAAAAATCTCGCACCTGCGGGCTCACATATGCGGAAAATATCTCGCATTTGCGGCCATTGCCAAGACCAGCTAACTCCGCTTCTGCGATAAGCCTGTCGCTTCTGTGACTTCGCACCTGCGGTCAAGACCTCGCAGGTGCGATCACACTAGAAGCCATAAGATTCAGCAATTTCTTAAGTCCAAATATTAATCTGAATCACACATGAGGCTCCTGGGACCCCATCCAAATATACCAACAAGTCCTAATGAAACTAATGATCGATACGAACTTAGTCGAAGCCTCAAATCACATCCAACAACGTCAAATCACCAATTTTACCCCAATTCAAGCCTAATGAACTTTCAACTTCTAAAACTAATGTCAAACTATATCAAATCAACTCCGAATGACCTCAAATTTTGTACACTAGTCCCAAGTGACACAACAAACCTATTCCCAATCCCGAAATCGAAATCTGAACCTAGTATCAGCAAAGTCAACTCTCGATCAAATTTCTCAACCTACCAAGCCTTCTACTTTCCAACTTTCGTCAATGTAAGTAAAAACGATATACGGACCTCTAAACCAATATCCGTACATACGCCTAAGTCCAAAATTACCATATGAAGCTATCTGAACCATCAAAACTTCATTCCCGAGTCGCTTACCTAAAAGTCAAACTCTAGTCAACTCTTTCAACTTAAGCTTCCAACCTTGAGACTAAGTGTCCCAATTCACTCCGACACATCCCCAAACCAACCGTCCCGACAAGTCATATAACCACAAATGAATATAGAAAAAGTGATAAATAGGGGAACGATGCTATAATACACAAAACGACCGACCAGATCGTTATATTTCAACACATGATATGTAGCTCTAAAATGTGCTTCTCGGGGGATCTGCATGTATTGACTGATGTTGCACACTGTAGGATATGCCAAGAAAGGTCTGGCAGCATGGGACCTTCGTCTGCTTTCAAATTAATAGAGGGATCCAGAGGTGAAGAGATGTCAGAATATTTTGTGCAGCCAAATTCTTTAAGGAGATCCATAGTGAACTTTCTTTAGGATATCAGAACTCCATCATCCCAATAGAGCACTTTAAACCCCAAGAAATAGTGTAGTCTTCCTAGATCTTTTATCTTAAACGTTCTATTTAAGAAAGTTTTTAATGAACCAATTTCCTCCTGGTGAGTGCTTATTATAATAACATCAATTATATAAACAACTATAAATACCACTAAGGAGCCATCCTTCTTGTGAAATAATGAGTAATCTAGCAGTGAATGTGTGTATCCTCCATAGCACATTACTACAGTTAATTACTCATACCATTGTTTGTTTACCTATTTAAGTCCATATAAAGATTTAGTCAATTTGCATATCAGGTTTGGCATGTCCACAACAAGTCTTTAAGGTACTTATATATATAAATATTCATGTAGATTCCTATGAAGAAAGGTATTGTTGACATCCAACTGGAAAAGCTGTCATCCCTTCTTCACTGTTGTCCCAACCAAAGCTATTACAATTGTCATTTTTACAATAGGTGAGAATGTTTCCGTATAATCTATACCAGCCTATTGGTTGTATCATATCACTACTAGCATGACCTTAAATCTTTCAACACTTGCCCTATACTTCACTTTATACACCATTTGCAACTTATTGCCTTTTTACCGATTAGGAGTGGCACTAGACTCTAGGTGTTATTTGCATATAGTACCTCAAATTCTTGATTCATAGCTATTTGCCAAGCATGACTTGCAACTACTTCTTCAATGGGACAAAAAGTAAAGAATGTCACATGAATTGAGAATCACATAACCAGAAAAAGAAATGAGTCAAGCGAGCTCTAATGGTGGACAAGCAAAACCTTAGTGAGGGAGAGAAGAGAAAACCCAATACAAGCTTCTAGAGTATTAGAGCACTCAATTAGAAAAATGAATTATTATTTCATTGTACAAAATATTTGTTCCTCTACTCATACACATTTATACAGGTGGCAACTAACTGACAACTGACCAACTAACAAAACTAACTAAGCAACTAACATAATTAAGAAAATAAATTAAATACAAGTGTAGATTATACGGGGAATAGTTCTAAAATGCCTCGATTAAATTATATATAGAACTTAGAAAAGCAAACAAAGTTGGAATTTTTCAACACTAAATGTTAATTTGTGATGCAAATCGACAGTCTCTGATGTAGAATCTTTAAGCATCATCAGCATCTATTGTGAGCCTGCAACAGATACTATACTGAGCGATGAATGCCAAAATTACTAATCGATGTTACTTATTGGGAGACTGATACATCAATATCTTTTGGACACTTAATATGAAATGCATTTTAATTTATAAAATGTATTGTAATTTAATTTCACAAGCTCTTAAAAATGCTGATTTGGAGAGAGCTGCAAGCCTCCCCTTGGGAATAAAATGGGAACAATATTCTGAATTATAATTTAATGATGCAGGAAAATAAGTTTTAGGTAAATAAGTTGTACCTTTCCTATTTTACCATCATAAATAATTAAAAAAGTGAACATTTTACGATTTTATAAAAAACTAAAAGAAAAAAAAAAGAATAAAGTACAAATGTGTGTGTATATGTTAAATTAAGGTCTTTCTTATTTTACTCTCATAAATTATTAAAAATATTTTCTTGGACAACAAGCCTAAATTTATATTTAGGCATCACAATTCCGTTTAATTTTACCTCTGATTTTGTTCTTCTTATGTTGACTAAACTTGCACTGCTTATGTTCAATCTTAATTCTATATATCCTAAAATTCTTACTTTCTATAGTGCTTGTTCATAGTTTAAACTTTTGGTTGAGACCATTGTTGGTTCCGTCAATTAGTACAATTCGTCAACATAGCATAAGCCATGGTACTTCATTTTGTATTATATTATTTAGCTAATACATAACAAGGGTAAATATGTATGAGCTCAATATTTTATTTCTGATGTAAACCCATGAATACATTAAACGTCTTTGTATCTCTTACTATTATTCTCACGCTAATGACTACTGACGAACCCAAAATTTTAAATTATGGATTCTCAACTAAATTATAAGATGGAGTTGCTACTGAAAATGGATATTCAGTATATATATATTTGTATGAATTAATAGTTTTTCTTTATAGATAATATAGTATTTGACTCCAAAAGTAACGAGTGCCTCAGCACTCAGCCATTGCTAGTAACAACTTTATAAAATTTATATATCTAATATAATTTTTTTTCCAACATTCATTAAAGGATTAATTTTCGAGCAAAAATATGACCTTTCTTGTAGATCTATCTAACATAAATCTAAATTGATTCTTTATCACTTTTTCTTAAGTTTACGTTGCATCACTCTTTTTCTAAATTTCATCGTATGACTCATAAGTTTAATGTTGTGATGGTTCGCACAATTTTAGTTGGCTCTATTATTATTATTATAAATTACTGTAATAGAATTAAGGTACTTTCTCTAAGTTGGTCGGGCATCCTACACTTCTCAATATATCATTAAATAATTTGGTATGTTATTCTATTCTGACTTCTCTCCTAAACAATTTCAAACCTCTATAAGAAATTAAAAATACCATTGGGATCGCATATTTTTCTAATCATCATATTTTTCAATGCATCATTTACCTTAAAATTAGAAATTATGATGCTAAATAATTAACCTTATAGGTGTCAAGAAAATAATTAAGCTTATGGGTAAACGTGGTCAATTTAGTAGCAGTAATTTGCAGATCACATATTTCTCACATTATTCACGTCGCTGGTTGCAAACTGCACACTTGTTTTAGTGAGATTAAAAATTCGACAAGTCACCTTATAAAATACCAGAAAATAATAATACTCCTAGTTGCAGCTCTCACTTCACCTCTTATTAGCAATGCTCCAAAACCCAATTGACTAAACCTCTCAAATCTTGTACAACAATGGAGAACATATACAATTTATCCACCATCTCTCCAATTTGTCAGCCAAAGAAAAACCTTGGATTTTCTTGGACTGTTACTAATTCTGCAACTTCAGTGACAAATGGGAAAATTCTCTCTTTGACCAAGTTCAAGAATTTGAACACTTTCTCATCAACCTTGAAGCTGCAGTGTCAAAAATCAAGACATGCATGTGTAGTGAAAGCAGTCGCAGGAGCTGATTCATCTGTTGAAATGATTAAAGAGGAAAATAGGGAGGTTGTAAAACCGATTTACTCTTCTACACCTTCTAATCGTCCGCTTCGAACTCCTCATAGCGGGTAACAAGACTACTAATCCATGCCCTTTTTGTTTTTGATGATTTAGTTGAATGGAATTGACATATAACAGTGATTTTCTCAAAAAATATTTGATTTTAAGCACCCCATCAAATTTATGTAGTAAATGATTTTTAATTGAAATCCATGCCGTTTTGATGATTTAGTTGAATGATATTGACATATAACAGTAATTTTCTCAAAAAAGATTTGAGTTTTAAGCACTCATCAAATTTAAATATTTGATTTTTAATAATTGAAATACTTGCCAATTGATGATTTAGTTGAATGGATTTGAAATAAAACGGTAGTTTTCTCAAAAATATTTGATTTTTAAGCACCCATCAAATTTATATATTTGATTTTTAGTTGAAACATGGAAGAGAAAGTTGTTTAGAAGAATTGGAAAAGTGCAGTACTTGTTTTCTGAAAAGATTGGAGGGGTGAAGTAGTTTGGAGTTAGAGTTTGCTTTTTGATATCTAGAATGCAATGTAGTAGGAGGATGGATCCGTTAGTGATAATTTACTTGGTAGTTTGGTGCAGTATAAGTCATTTTTTATTTTGATGTCTTAGGTACCATTTTGATGGAAGTAGCAGAAAACTCTTTGAAGGTTGGTTCTTTAAGGTATCAATTCCAGAATGCAGACAGAGTTTCTGCTTTATGTATTCTGTAGAGAATCCTGCATTTCCAAAGAAATTGAGTAGCTTTGAGGAGCTGCAATATGGACCTCGCTTTACTGGAGTGGGAGCTCAAATTCTTGGTCCAGATGACAAGTATATTTGTCAATATACTCAAGAGTCTTCAAACTTCTGGGGAAGTATGTTTTTACTTTTTTCTATGTGATTCTTTATTTTGAGCTGATAATGTGTTTCTGTTGTACTAGGATTGAAGTGGATGATCTTCTCTTCTCATGCTTAGTAGTGGTTCAGTAAATGAAAGTTACTCCTGTTCTTTATCTTCCTTCTTTTTTAGCAGAAGAAGGTTTCTGTCTTCCTTTATGTATCATGAGTTTTCTCTTTTTGACCACCTCGACAGTGTTGTTAAGACCACGGTGATGTAAAGTCCAATGGTTTTCTTTACTCATGAATGCTCTCTTATTCTTTACGAGTCAAATCTTTCTAAGAGGATTACTTTTCAATATAGCCTACAGTCTTTGTTTATTTATTTCATATCCTACCTAGAATCGTCTCTTGTCGGAGAAGGACTAGTATTGTTTCCCCTATTGTAGTATGTTATTCTGTCCCATTGTTCATTTTAAAAACTTTCCAGCGCGCTAACTAATAACAGTATCTCATTATCAGGTAGGCATGAACTGATGCTTGGGAACACCTTCATTACCCAAAATAGTGCTAGGTCTCCAAAAAAAGAAGTTCCTCCTCAGGTCTCTCCATTTCTTTCTGCCCTCAGTTAAACTGTCTTTTTCCTTTAGTAATATATTTTCAGAGATCATGTTTTTTGACAAGTAATATGTAAATCCATGTTTTGTGTGGAAAAATAAAGCAAAAAGCTAGGCTTATTACTCAATCTCGTGTTGCTGGTCTTACTATAATAGTTAGGCTAGCTGTATGACTAAATGAATAAAAACTTGAGGCACTCTTTTCGTTCACTGGTGACATTTCCTATAAGAAAACTCTATCGTTCACATACCCAGTATGCCCTATGATTGACCTTATGTCTTTCTAATGGCTTGTGCAGGAGTTTAATCGCCGTGTTGTAGAGGGCTTTCAAGTTACCCCACTTTGGCATCAAGGAAGTATTCGCGATGACGGGAGGTACTAATTTCTTGAAAAGTTTCTTGTGTTGTTTCCAATATGCGTATTGTCTTGAAACAGAGTGTAGCAGAAATCAATTTCAGCAGCATTTTTTGCTTCAAGTTGTTATGATACTCTTTGGGTATTAAGTATTTCATCTCACCTTCTTAGGCTACTTAATTCTACATTATGTAAAGAGTTTGATATACTGTTTCTCCTTTTAGTTTCCCTCACTTGAGAAGCGGGGAATGTTTTGTGCTTTGCTTCTTTTCTTGGAGAAGATATGTTTTTTCAGTTCAATACTAAGATGGTGCTGGATTTGACAACCCTAGGATCTTGTATTCAACACTTGATAACAAGCATATCAAAGGTTGTAGCAGCTACACTGTTGCACAAAGCAAGGATCTTACTGTACATCTGAATGGACCAGAATGGAGTTTTCATTGTAGTTGTCACTAGTGAATTATAACTCGTATTATCTTCTTATGATAGCTTTTACGTCACCTTTATTTTAGAGTTTAGAGAACCAATTATTGTGTCTTATACCTGCATCATAGAGCTGTATCAATCAGTTCTCTGTTAAGAGATGTATAGCTCCTTCTCAAAAGAGCTGTATTGTCGTCTTGTAATAGCATTCTCTTGAGCAGCTCTTTTGCCTTAATGTTGTATAATGTATGCTACCATGCTATTAGCATTAGTTATTAGCAAACAATTGCTGCTGTCTTTCTTTTCAAGCAAAGTTCTCCTTTCAAGCATCAAACAAGTTTTGTGAACCTTACCTGAAAAAAAAAGTTTCTTAAAACCTGTGGATTGCCTTACCCATCTCTCAAAGAGCAATCTCTGGTCCTAGGCTTCTCTCACATTTGAAGGATATTTGGCCTTTATTATCTTGTAATTAAGGTAGATTAAGTCCTAATATACTTTCTGCTCAAAGTTTGGGAAGAAAAAGAAATAGATTTGTATGTTAATTTTTTGTACGGTCATCATATAGGTGCTGATCGATTGACATGACTCAACTTGACAGGACAGATTATACTGAAATTGTGAAAACTGCTAGCTGGGAGTATAGCACGCGGCCCATTTATGGATGGGGTGACGTTAACTCAAAGCAGAAGTCCACAGCAGGATGGCCTGCTGCTTTTCCTGTATTTGAACCGCATTGGCAAATATGCATGGCAGCTGGACTTTCAACAGGTAATATCTACTTCCTCCCTGTGCCAAAAAGATGGGCACCTTTCAATATTTTCTTAATAAGAAGCATTTATAGCCACACAAATGCTATGGCATGTTTCAGGCCACAAGTTTCTAAAGTTTTACAGCCACACAATGCTATGGCTTATTTAAGATCAAATATCTTAAAAGTCTTCCCTTCTTTATTAAAGTTTGTGCCAAGTCAAACTAGGACTATCTTTTTGAAACAGAGGGAGTAATTCTTTTCCCAACTTTTCAGTTAGGCTTTAGCTTATCAAGAATTTCTCTGCTCATATATCATTTCATGGGGTTCTCTGTTGTATGAGTTGGAAGTTCTTCATTAATCTAAACTCATAATTTTTTCAGTCTGATCTCTTGGCCCCAGTTTGGACTTATAAGGTCCTATACGCCTCTTTACATCCTCCTTTTCGGTCCTCCAATTCTTCATTTTTACCAAGTCATCAGGATTAATACGAGAACCTGGATCTTTATGATCTTTTTATCTAAATTGTGATCTCCGATAACCACGTGACAGATATGCTATTGTGAAATCAGATTTGATCATTTGACTATTTCTTTTTGAACTATATACTAGCTGGGTTAAAAGTAGAACTCTTTCTTTTGAAAAGCATTTCAAGTCCATTTAGGGTCACCCTGAGACCCTATTGAGAGTCGCAGAACTGTAGGATTGGTATTTGACACTTACAAAATAAGAAATAAAAGAAGGTTGGTATTTTGGACTATGCTTTAGAAACCAGATCCATATTTCATGTACTTTAACGATTAGAGTTGAAATGCAAATATTTATCAGCTATAAAGTTGAGTGCAATGTGTTGTTATTTGTTTGATAAACATAAAAAGGAATAAGAGGAAGTACCTAATCATGATCTCTTCTGCCAGGCTGGATAGAGTGGGATGGTCAGCGGTATGAGTTTCAAAATGCTCCTTCGTACTCTGAAAAGAACTGGGGTGGTGCCTTCCCAAGAAAGTGGTTTTGGGTACCTCTTACCTCCTTGGCATCTCACTTTGCAGAATACATTCAATTATTTGCAGCTTCTTGTTTGTATCCAACTTTGCTCAAGAATTGTGAACCATTATGTATATCGTGTCTACTTTTTTCTTTCTTTTTTTTGGATCACTAGTTTTGGGATCAGATATTTGGCATTCAGGGTATACCCTCCATGAGATTTCTGATAGGTAAACTCGGCTGAAGAATCAATGAACTATTTGTTATTCAATTAGCCAGTGTGTCAACTTAGATCTCCTATGTTTTCTTGAAATTTGGAAGGGAAAAGAAAAAAGAAGGGTAGGTGTCAGGCTGAACAGACTAATATGCAAAGAACACAATTAGTTGCTCATCAAACTTGTCGTAAATGACATTCTTTAGTACTGGAACTGCAATGCATCATTATTTTCCTTTCTCAGTTTGCATCCAATCTTTTTAATTACAGGTGCAATGCAGTGTCTTTGAAGGTGCAATTGGAGATGTTGCTTTGACTGCTGGTGGTGGATTGAGGCAACTTCCTGGATTGAGTCAGACTTTCGAAAGTGCTGCTTTGGTACTTCCTTTTCTTCATTGGTTACCAGTTTTATTCGAACTTGATTTGAGCAATGCATTTAGACGGATGGTATTTCATGCTGTATCTTGAAAGCTTCTACTTTGCTAGTTTTGGCTTTACTATGTAATTTCACTACCTTTATTAATCCTTATCTTTTACAAATCTTGCAGATAGGAATTCACTATGGAGGTATTTTCTATGAATTTGTTCCATGGAATGCTAGCGTTAGTTGGGAAATTGCTCAATGGGGTAAATGGCATATACTTGGGGAGAATGAGACACATACAGTAAGTTTGCATTTTCAGAATATTACTCCTTTCCGATATCTTGCGTCAGTGCTGAAGCCAATGTAGCTATTGGTTTGTCTGTACCAAATGAAATTAATGCCCTATTAAAGACCTGAATTTCATTAATTAGCGGGAAGCTGATTTTAGCGTGTTTGTGGTAGATGCATTAGATACCTAATTTGGATATGTGATTTGAACAGGTAGAACTGGAAGCAACGGTGGAAGATCCTGGTACCACATTACGCGCTCCCACAGATGAGATGGGTCTCGCTCCTGCATGTAGAGACACTTGTTTCGGTGATCTAAGACTGCAATTGTGGGAACGAAAGAGTAATGGAAGTAAAGGAAAGGTACATGTTATTTTGGGGCATACTTACCATATTTGGAAGTTAAAGTAGAGATGCATGAATTTTTTAGGGGTCGTATAGTTTGGGGATAAGAAAACTTGTTTCCATATACTCCAACTCTGTAGTAGAATACCTGAAACCAGATTCCTGTATTATGAATGTCGATATAACTTATATTTGAATTTGTGCTATTTTACAAAATGCAGAATAAGAATACTTGTATTAACAATAGTGGATAAGAATATTTAAAGACAAAAATGCCCCTAAATTAGGAAATTTCTGTATAACAATACATGTATTGTTATTCACCGCAAAAGAGCCTTGCATTATTATTTATCACATAATAATTATTGCATTACTGTTCACTACATACCAGATCTCTACAATTCATATCATCCACTTCATGTGCTTGCTAAGCTTGTCTATGACTTTTATTTTTGTTAAATTTTGGGGATATTTTCCTTTCACCCAAATTACTTAGCTTGACATTTCTGTTTTGCGATGTTCAGTTTTTTACTCGATATAATTCCACATTAGACAGTTCTATACAATTTATTGGCCCAATTTGTTAAGCAAACAATTCAAATATATTAAAGAATGATAACGCTACATATATTACTTTGGTGGTCTGCTCTACCAATTAACGTATTGCAGTTAAGGTAAATAACTCCTTACCCTCCAACCACTAAAATTTCACCTGTTAAAAGAGTACCTTGGTTTAGCCACTGGTGCAATAGAAAGAGATTTGAAAATGTAAATTTTATGGTACAGTTTTGATGCAAACAAAATGGCGGATGTCGTCCTATTTCATAACTTCTTTACGTCATATTTTGATCCAGTTGTCAGCCAACAGTTTTGCTCTACTTCAACATTAATCGCTTTTCGTTTATTTTCAATGACATTGGTGCTGTTTTGTAGGTTATTTTGGATGTTAGAAGCAATATGGCAGGTCTAGAAGTTGGGGGAGGACCATGGTTCAACACATGGAAGGGAAAAGCACAGATGCCAGAAATTGTTACTCGAGCTATTAACGTTCCTGTGGATTTGGATGGTATATTCCGCTTCACTCCATTTCTCAAACCTCCTGGCCTGTAAGCAACGCAAAAGGCTATAGTTTGTTCTTGATTACATTTTGTAAATAAATAGCATAATCTTGCCTTTTGAGTATTGACCAAAATTAAAGGAAAAGAATTTGCGGTTGCAGGTGATTTTATTTATATATTATATTGTGGTGTCTAGGCACACTTCGATTAAAACATATGTAATCTTGTCCATCACGGTGGGAGCAGATGGGCTCAAGTCAAGTACTGTAGGTGGAATTCGAACGTTAAAGTTTCGGATTGTTACTCTTATGCTTCAACAACTAAGTTATCTTTTTGGAGTCAATTGTGCATGATTCTTCTAACCTGGTTCATTAGTACTCGGTAAGTCTCATAGACTATCTCAAAAGTGAGACAAGAAAAAAGATGCATACTCTATAATTCATATTCTCCTAAGAATGAAATTGTATGCGTATCTAAAACATTCATCACTTGATATTTCATCATATACGAAACATATAACATTTCATTTGTAACCATAAGCTATCAAATCATGTGGATGCACCAAACTTTTATTTGTCCCTTAAAACATAGCATGCATTATCATCATTATAAAAGATATGGAAAAAGATTCAAAACATGGTGAAAAAGATTTCAGGAAAAACTAAAAACGTTTTCCGGAGAGACGTTTTCAACCTAATGTCGTCAGAAAAAAAATCCTCTTTCTACGAAAACTGAAATACACCTCTGTTATGAGAAAAGAAGTTAGTCTGTGTAGTAAGAAATACCTCTTTCCATAAGTGATACCCGCAACGAGGGGAATGAGGCCACGCCGGTTCACGAAGAGCAATATCCACGACATGTTCGAGAGGCAACCCCTGGCGATGCTGAAGATGAGCACGTCGTTGAAACAGTAAGGATCCAGAGGGAACAACGAAGGACCATTATGGGCCATCTTTCGCGGCATGATTAGGTCATGACGAAATTAAAGCAGGCGTTGTCGTGTGCTTCCAACAATGCAAATGGACAAGGTGCAGTTCCTCCTGGTGCTCCCCCGAATCAAACAACGCAGAGGGTCGATAACAACACCCCAAGGGGCGAAGTCGGCTTTGATAGAGCCGGGGGGAACGGTGGCAGATCCGGTAACAACAATGAGAATGATCCTTTTAAAACCGAACTCATGTGGTTCATGAGGGAGATAAACGCCCGAATCAATCAAATTCCGGACGCACCACCAGTGCTGAAAGGGTCGGACTCAAAGAAGTACACACAATTGCCGTTCAAACCAAGCATGACACCGGAATCGATCCCGAAGCGATTTAAAATGCCAGACGTGCCAAAGTATGATTGGACTTCAGATCCTCAGGAGCACATCACCACCTATACAACGGCAGTGAAGGGGAACGATTTAGCTCCCCACGAGATTGAGTCAGTATTAACTGAAGAAATTCGGGGAGACTCTTACGAAGGGAGCCCTGACATGGTATTCGCTTTTGCCCGAGCACTCCATACACTTTCTTGATATACTCGCAGACTCTTTCATCAAGGCCCATGCCGGGGCCAGAAAGGTACAGGCTCGAAAGACCGATATATTCAGGATTGCACAAGGAGAATACGAGTTGCTGTGGGAGTTTGTGACCAGATTCCAGAAGGAAAGGATGTTGCTACCGGCTGTACCGGACGAATGGGCAGCTGAAGCATTCATCAAGGGTTTGAATCTGAGAAGTTTAGACGCTTACCGGAAATTGAAAAAATGTTTGCTCGAGTTTCAGGCAACAACAAGAGCGGGTGTTCACAACTAGTACCAGTCAAAGATAAGGATTGAGGATGATCAACTTGGTTTCTCGGCGTCGGCCAAGGATCAGGAACGGGAGAAGAATAAGGAGAAATCAAAAGATGATTTCGACAAAAATCAACGGTCTTCAAAGGGTCGATTTTTGCCCTATGAACGGGCCGAAGGACGCGATAGAGGTTTCCGGTCAACAGATAGATTCGCTACCCCAGGATTTCTGAATACAACTTCAACGTCACTGTAGTGCAGCTGGATCCTAATTTTTTGTGTGAATACCAGAGGACAAACGGTCACCGGACTGCGGACTACCGGCATCTATGCGAAGAGGTGGCGACATTACTGAAAAATGGCCATCTCAGAGAATTTTTGAGTGATCAGGCTAAAAACAATTACGACCGCAGTCGCGATAACGCGGAACCTTCAAAAGCAGGAGAGGATCCTCTGCGTTTGACGATCAATATGATTTTCGGGGGGAACGAGATTAAATGTCACGACCCAAAATCCCAACCTGTCGTGATGGTGCCTATCTCGATACTAGGCAAGCCGATAATCTCGATAAACCACAATTTCTCTTAAGTTTGAAAATATTATAATTTAATACAATACAAAATTCCACAAATACTGACACGAACACTTCCCAAAATCTGGTGTCACTGAGTACATGAGCATCTAATATGAATACAAGTCTGGAAAATACGGTCTATTATAGTCTGAGACCAAATACAGTAAACAAGGAGATAGAGAAGGAGAGACAAGGTCTGCGGAATATGACAACTACCTCAAAATCTCCTGAAAATCAACTGCGTGAAATGATTAACACCCACTATGTCCGGGAACACCTGGATCTGCACACGAAGTGCAGGGTGTAGTATGAGTACAACCAACTCAACAAGTAACAATAATAACTAAGGAACTGAAGATAATGACGAGCTACACAATTATAGTTCACTTTCAGTAATTTCAGCAAAGAATAGACATTCTTTCAAATCCGACAGTTTAAGTCAAATCAATTTTATACTGTTCAAGTTCATGTAATCCGGATATAAATTCTTTCAGAGATTTCACAATAATGACAGATAGGAACCAAGTGCAACAACAAATGCAAAGCAAGTACAGTCTCTTAGGCAACAGTCACTCAACTCATCACTCGGCTCTCAGCCCTCAACACTCATACTCAATGGGTACCCACGCTCACTGGGGGTGTACAGACTCCGGAGGGGCTCCTACAGCCCAAGCGCCATAATCTGCATGGACAACTCACGTGCTGCACGAACAACTCACGTGCTATAATATCCTGCACGGATAACTCACGTGCCATAATATCCTTACATTACTAACAGGCCCTCGGCCTTACTCAGTCCTCCACCTCTCTAGTCTCTCGGGCTCTCACAAATCACAAAGCTCAACCCAAACAAAGATAACATAGTGCATCAACAAATATCAAGAAAGACTGAGGTATGATACGCAAGTAAAATCATGACTGAGCACAAGATAGCAATTAGCAAATAATTCAACAAGAACATGACTTCTGTGGGTCCCAACAGTACTATCACATAGCCTAAGCATGATTTCTAACATGATTTACAGTCAAATTTCTTCAACACATAAAGAGCATATAGCTAACAACAAGTTATTCAACTTTACAGCTTCACAGGATGGACCAAGTCACAATCCCCTCAGTGCACGCCCACACGCCCGTCACCTAGCATGTGCGTCACCTCCAAAATAATCACATGATACAACATTCCGGAGTTTCATACCCTCAACACTAGATTTAAAACTGTTACTTACCTCAAAACGTGAAATTCTTTACTCTGCTATGCTTTTTCCTCGCAAATCGGCCTCTGAATGCCTCGAATCTAGTCACAAATAATTTGTTTCAGTCAAAAAAATTTAATGAAATTAATTCCATAAGAAAATACTAATTTTTCATAAAAATCCAAAATTTAGCTAAAACATCGCCCGTGGGGCCCACGTCTCAGAACCCTACAAAAGTTACAAAATCCAAAAGTCCATTCAACCACGAGTCTACCCATACTAATTTTACCAAAATCTGACCTCAACTCGACCCTCAAATCTACAAATCTTATTTCCACATTTCTAAGTTCCAATCTCCGATTTACACCTCAAAATCATGTAATCTAGTCGGATTATTCAATGATAATTCAATATTATGGAGTAGGAATGATTACAAGGGACTTACCTCAAGTTTTCCTTGAAAATCTATTAAAATTTTCCTCTTCTCAAGCTCCAATTTGTCAAAAATGGCGAATGGGACGAAGTCCCTGTTTTATAATACTGCCCAGACAGCCTCGGTTTTGCCTCGATCTTGGCCTTCAATCGAGGTCCTCGATCCTGGGCCTCGATCTTGGGCCTCGATCCTGACCCTCGATCCTGTCCCTCGATCATGTCCCTCGATCCTGGCCTTGATCATGTCTTCGACCCTGCTTTCGATCGTGGCCCTCGACCCTGTGCTCGATCGTGGCTTCGATCCTGATCCTCGACCCTGCCTTCGATCGTGGCCCTCGACCCTGGGCTCGATCATGGCTTGATTCTGGGCTCGATTCTGGCAAAAGAAATTTCCAGCAAAAAGAAATTGCAGCAGCTGTTGTAGTTCAATTTTTGATCCGTTAACCATCCAAAACATCACCCGAGGCACTCGGGACCTCAACCAAATATACCAACAAGTCCTAAAATATCATACGAATTTAGTCGAATCCTCAAATCACCTCAAACAACGCTAAAACCATGAATTACACCCCAATTCAAGCCTATTGAACTTTGAAATTTCTAATTTCTACAAATGACTCTGGAACCTGTCAAATCACGCCCGATTGACCTTAATTTTTTCACACAAGTCATAAATGACATAACGGAGGTATTCAAATTTTTAGAATCGGATTTCGACCCCGGTATAAAAAAGTCAACCCCCAGTCAAACTTTCTAAAAATTTAACTTTCGGCATTTCAAGCCTAATTCCACTACAGACCTCCAAATAATTTTTCGGACACGCTCCTAAATCCAAGATCACCATACAGAGCTATTGGAATCATCAAAATTCAAATACGAGATCGTTTACACATAGGTCCATATCCGGTCCACTTTTCTAACTTAAAATTTTAATTATGAGACTAAGTGTCTCATTTCACTCTGAATTCCTTCCGAACCCGAACCCACTAACACAGTAAGTCATAAAATAACTATAAAGCATAAATTGAACAGTAAATGGGGGAACGTGGTTATAATACTCAAAACGACTGGCCGGGTCGTTACATTCTCCCCCTCTTAAACAAATGTTCGTCCTCGAACGGGTTTAGAACAATACCTGGAGTCTCAAATAAGTGTGGATATTTCCTCCGTATCTCCTGATGAATCTCCCAAGTAGCTTCTCCGGCTGGCTGGCCTCTCTACTGCACCTTCACTGATACTATGCTCTTTGATCTCAGCTTTCTAACTTGCCGGTATAAAATAGCCACCGGTTCCACGTCATAAGTCAAATTACCGTCCAACTGTACTGTATTGAAATCCAGAATATGAGACGGATCCCCGGAGCATGGATACATAGAACACAGGATGAACACCTGATAGACTAGGTGGCAAAGCAAGTTCATAAGCCACATCTCCAATTTTCTTAAGTATTTCAAAAGGCCCAATATACCGAGGGATCAACTTGAACTTCTTCCCGAAACTCAACACACCCTTCATTGGTAAAATCTTGAGCAGAACCTTCTCCCCAACCATGTAAGTAACATCACGGACCTTCCTGTCGGCATAACTCTTCTGTCTAGACTACGCCGTGTGAAGCCATTCCTGAATTACTTTGACCTTCTCTAAAGCATCCTGAACCAAGTCAGTACCCAATATTCTAACCTCACCCGGTTCAAACCAACCCACCGGAGACCGACACCGTCTCCCATATAAAGCTTCATACGGAGCTATCTAAATGCTTGACCGGTAGCTATTATTGTAAGTAAACTCCGCGAGTGGCAGAAATTGATCCCAAGAACCCCTGAAATCAATGACATAGGCGCGTAGCTTATCCTCCAATATCTGAATAGTGCACTTGGACTATCCGTCCGTCTGAGGGTGAAATGTTGTACTCAACTGAACCTGAGTGCCCAATTCTTGCTCCACTGCTCTCCAAAACTGTGATGTAAACTGCATGCCCCGATCTGAAATGATGGACACTGGCACACCGTGTAGGCAAACAATCTCGAGAATATAAATCCCAGACAACCGCTCCGAAGAATAATTAGTATCAATTGGGATAAAATGCGCAAATTTGGTCAAACGATATACTATCACCCAAACATTATCAAACTTTCTCAAGGTCCGTGGGAGCCCAACAACGAAGTCCATGGTAATACGCTCCCACTTCCACTCCGGAATTTCAGGTCTCTGTAGCAATCTGCCCAGTCTCTGATGCTCGTACTTTACCTGTTGACAATTTAAACAATGAAATACAAACCCAACTATATTTTTCTTCATCCGCCTCCATCAATAGTGCTGCCTCAAATCCTGATACATCTTCACGGCACCTGGATGAATAGAGTACCGCGAACTGTGAGCTTCTTGGAGAATCAGCTCACGCAAACCATCTACATTAGGCACACATAACCTGCCCTACATCCGTAATACCCCATCTTCTCCAATAGTGACTTTCTTGGAATCACCGTGCTGAACCATGTCCTTAAGGACAAGCAGATGTGGATCATCATACTGGCGCTCTCTGATGCAATCATATAAAGAAGATCGAGAAACCACACAGGCCAAAACTCGATTCGGCTCGGAAACATCCAATCTAACAAACTGATTAGCCAAGGCTTGAACATCCAAGGCTAAAGGCCTTTTTGCTACCGGTAAGTATGCTAAGCTGCCCAAACTCTCCGCCTTACGACCTAAGGCATCGACCACCATATTGGCCTTTCCGGGATGATAGAGAATGGTGATATCATAATCCTTAAGAAACTCTAACCACCTCCGCTGCCGCAAATTGAGATCTTTCTATTTGAACAGATGTTGTAGACTCCGATAATCGGTATATACCTCACACTGGACACCATACAAGTAATGCCGCCAAATTTTCAAGGCATGAACAATAGCTGCTTACTCAAGATCGTGGACTGAATAATTCTTCTCATGTATATTTAACTGTCTGGACGCATAGGTAATCAACCTACCATCTTGCATAAGCACTGCGCCGAGACCAATACGCGACGCGTCACAATACACAGTATAAGACTTTGAACCTATAGGCCACACCAATACTGAAGTTGTAGTCAAAGATGTCTTGAGCTTCTGAAAGCTTTCTTCACATTCATCCGACCACCTGAATGGAGCACCTTTCTGGGTCAATTTAGTCATAAGCGATGCAATAAACGAGAAACCCTCCATGAAACGACGATAATAAGCGTCCAAGCCGAGAAAACTCCGAATCATAGTAACTTAGAATGGTCTGGGTCAATTCTGAACTGCCTCTATTTTCTTCGGATCCACCTTATTCCTTCACTGGACACTATATGTCCCAAGAATGCCACCGAATAAGCCAGAACTCACACTTAGAGAATTTGGCATAAAGTTTCTCCCCTCTCATCCTCTGTAATACAATACCTAAGTGTTGTGCATGCTCCTCCTGGCTACGTGAGTACACCAGAATTTTATCAATAAATACTACGACAAATAAATCAAGATATGGCTGGAATACACTATTCATCAAATGCATAAATGATGCTGGGGCATTGGTTAGCCCAAAAGACATCACAAGAAATTTGTAGTGGCTATAATGAGTTCTGAATACCGTCTTTAGAATATCCGAATCCTGAATTTTCAACTAGTGATACCCAGATCTCAAATCAATTTTGGAGAACACCCTTGCTCCCTGAAGCTGGTCAAATAAGTCATCAATATACGGCAAAGGATATTTATTCTTGATTGTAACTTTGTTCAACTGCCTATAATCAATGCACATCCGCATAGTTCCATCTTTTTATTTCACAAATAGAACTAGTGCACCCCAAGGTGACACACTAGGCCTAATAAATCCCTTTTCAAAGAGTTCCTGAAGTTTCTGTTTCAACTCTTTTATCTCAGCTGGTGCCATATGATACGGAGGAATAGAAATGGTCTGAGTGCCTTGCACCAAGTCAATACCGAAATCAATATCCCTTTCGGGTGGCATACCAGACAGGTCTGCAGGAAATAAATCCTGAAGGTCTCGCACGACTGGTACTGAATCAATAATAGGAGTATCAGCAACAACATCTCTCACAAAGGCCAAATATGACAAACATCCCTTTCCAACCATACGTTGGGCCTTGAAATAAGAAATTACCCTGCTAGGAACAAAATCTAGAGAATCTCTCCATTCAATCTTTGGCAACCCCGACATCGTCAACGTCACGATTTTGCGTGACAGTCCAGAATATCATGACATGGAGACAACCAATATATACCCAGGATTACATCGAAATCAACCATACCGAGTAATAAAAGATCAACTCTGGTCTCCAGTTTCCCAATAGTTACCACACACGACCGATACACACGGTCCACAGTAATAATATCGCCCACCGGTATAGATACACAAACAGGTGAAACTAAGGACTCACATGGCATATCCAGATAATGAGCAAAATACGATGATACATATGAATAAGTGGAACCAGGGTCAAATACTATAGAAGCCTCCCTGTGGCACTGAAACAATACCTGTGATCACTGTATCTGAAGCAACAACATCTGGCCTGGCAGGAAAAGCATAGAATCAAGCCTGATCGCCCCCTAACCGGCCTCCCCCTCTTGGGCGATCCCTAGCTGCCTAACCCCCACCCCGAGCTGGTTGGGCGGGTGGTGTAACTGCTGGTGCTGGTGCCGTCGGTCGAGAACTCTGCTGTAGAGCCCCACTCAACATCCTAGGATAATCTCTCTTGAAATGACCCAATTCTCCGCACTCGAAACAACCTCTCCTCTGACGGAACTGCTGCTCCTGGTAAACCAAAGAATTACCTGTAGAAGCCTGAGCAGACGAGGCATGATGAGAACTCTGTGCTGGTAGTGCACTGAATGAAGACTGGCCTGAGTAAGCACTGTAAGAACTGTGGCTAGTTGATGCACCACGATGAGCTGGACGACCCGCCTAAGCGTGTCTGTAAGATCGACCCCTACCACGGTAAAACTGACCCCCTGAAGGAACATCGTTGAAATCACCTAAACCATGAGGCCTCTTAGCCTCCCTCTTAACCCGCTCCTAGCTGCGAACTATCTCAATCTGACGTTCAATGTCGACAACCTCGTCGAAAGTAGCACCAGACACTCTCTCTCTAGTCATGAGTAATCACAGCTGAAAAGTGAGGCCATCTATGAACCTCCTGATCCTTTCCCTGTCTGTGGGAATCAACCAGATAGCATGACGTGCCAGTTCTGAAAATCTCATCTCATACTATGTCATGGACATATCACCCTAACGAAGCTACTCGAACTGCCTGCGCAGCTCCTTTCTGCTGGACTGAGGTACGAACTTCTCCAGGAATAGACCGGAGAATTGCTTCCAGGTAAGGGGTGCTGCACCGACCGGCCTACACCTCTCGTAAGACTCCCACCATCTGAAGGCAGCCCCAGAAAACTGAAAAGTAGTGAATGAGACCCCACTGGTCTCTAGAATACCCGCTGTCCGAAGCATCCGCTGACACTTATCCAGAAAACCTTGGGCATCCTCTGACTCAGCACCGCTAAATGGTGGAAGTCGAAGCCTCTCAAATCTCTCAAGTCTCCTCTGCTCATCATCTGCCATAACAGGAACTACCGTGGCCTGAGCAGCTGTAACCGACTAGGCTGGTAGTACCCCCGGTATCTGAAGTCCCTGTACTACCTGGTATGAAGTACGGGCAATAGGGGTATGAGTACCTCCCCCGGCTTGAGAAGTGGCATGTGCGGCCTGAGCTGAAACCACATGAGCCAGACCAGTGCAAGCTGTCAATATCTGGGCCAAAGTCTCCTGAAGGCCTGGAACCTCAATGGACAGAGCTGGTGCATGAGCTGATCCTGTCGGCTCAGCTTTATCTGGTATTTTCTCCTGAGCTGGAGCAACTGGTGGTACTATAGGTGCTGGTCCAACTATGGTATGATCTACACCTCGACCTCTACTTTGACCCCGACCTCTACCACGGCCCCGGCCTCTCGCGGCCTTAACTGGTGGCACTGGTGGCTGACTGTCCTATCCGGTAGTACGTATCCTCACCATATGTGAGAGAACAGAATAGCAGAAATTTAGTTTCTAGAATCAACAAATTCGCACGATAGAATACAAGAAAGTGAAATTTTCCTAAGGGTTCTGCAGCCTCTCGAAGATAAGTACAAACGTCTCCGTACCGATCCACAAGGCTCTACTAAACCTTCTCATCACTCATGAGACCTATGTTACCTAGGGCTCTGATACCAACTTGTCACGACCCAAAATCCCAACCTATCGTGATGGCGCCTATCTCGTCTCGATAAACCACAATTTCTCTTAAGTTTGAAAATACAATAATTTAATACAATACAAAATTCCACAAATACTGACACGAACACTACCCAAAACCTGGTGTCACTGAATACATGAGCATCTAATATGAATACAAGTCTAGAAAATATGGATGGGCTCCTATAGCCCAAGCGCCATAATCGGCACGGACAACTCACGTGCTGCAAGGACAATTCACATGCTATAATATCCTGCACGGACAACTCACATTCCATAATATCCTTACATCACTAACAGGTCCTCGGCCTTACTTAGTCCTCCACCTCTCTAGTCTCTCGGGCTCTAACAAATCATAAAGATTAGCCCAAACAAAGATAACATAGTGCATCAACAAATATGAAGAAAGACTGAGGTCTGATACGCAAGTAAATTCATGAGTGAGCACAAAATTGCAATTAGCAAATAATTCAACAAGTACGTGACCTCTATGGATCCCAACAGTACTATCACATAGCCTAAGCATGATTTCTAACATGATTTACAGTCAAATTTCTTCAACACATAGAGAGCATATAGCTAACAACAAGTTATTCAACTTTACAGTTTCATGAGACGGACCAAGTCACAATCCCCTCAGTGCACGCCCACACGCCCATCACCTAGCATGTGCGTCACTCCAAAATAATCACATGATACAAAATTCCGGGGTTTCATACCCTCAAGACCAGATTTACAACTGTTACTTACCTCAAAACATGAAATACTTTACTCTGTTATGCCTTTGCCTCGCAAATCGGCCTCCGAATGCCTCGAATCTAGTCACAAATAATTTGTTTCAGTCAATAAAATTTATTGGAATTAATTCCATAAGAAAATACTAATTTTTCATAAAAATCCAAAATTTAGCTCAAACATTGCTCGTGGCCCCCATGTTTCATAACCCGACATAAGTTACAAAATCAGAAAGCACATTCAACCACGAGTCTACCCATACCAATTTTACCAAAATCCGATCTCAACTCGACCCTCAAATCTACAAATCTTATTTCCACATTTCTAAGTTCCAATCTCCGATTTACACCTCAAAATCATGTAATCTAGTCGGATTATTCAATGATAATTCAATATTATGGAGTAGGAATGATTACAAGGGACTTACCTCAAGTTTTCCTTGAAAATCTATTAAAAATTTCCTTTTCTCAAGCTCCAATTTGTCAAAAATGGCGAATGGGACGAAGTCCCTATTTTATAATACTGCCCATACAGCCTCGGTTTTGCCTCGATCTTGGCCTTCAATCGAGGTCCTCGATCCTGGGCCTCGATCTTGGGCCTCGATCCTGACCCTCGATCCTATCCCTCGATCCTGGCCTTGATCATGTCTTCGACCCTGCCTTCGATCGTGGCCCTCGACCCTGTGCTCGATCGTGGCTTCGATCCTGATCCTCGACCCTGCCTTCGATCGTGGCCCTCGACCCTGGGCTCGATCATGGCTTGATTCTGGGCTCGATTCTGGCAAAAGAAATTTTCAGCAAAAGGAAATTGCAGCAGCTGTTGTACAATTTTTGATCCGTTAACCATCTGAAACATCACCCGAGGCCCTAGGGACCTCAACCAAATATACCAACAAGTCCTAAAATATCGTACGAACTTAGTCGAATTCTCCAATAACCTCAAACAACGCTAAAACCATGAATTACACCCCAATTCAAGCCTATTGAACATTGAAATTTCTAATTTCTACAAATGACTCTGGAACTTGTCAAATCACGTTCGATTGACCTCAAATTTTGCACACAAGTTATAAATGACATAACGTAGGTATTCAAATTTTTAGAATCTAACTCCGACCCCGATATCAAAAAGTCAACCCCCCGGTCAAACTTACCAAAAATTCAACTTTCGGCATTTCAAGTCTAATTCCACTACGGACCTCCAAATAATATTCCGGACACACTCCTAAGTCCAAAATCACCATACAGAGCTATTGAAATCATCAAAATTCAAATCCGAGGTCGTTTACCCATAGGTCCATATCCGATCCACTTTTCTAACTTAAATTTTCAATTATGAGACTAAGTGTCTCATTTTACTCAGAATTCCTTCCGAACCCAAACCACTAACCCGGTAAGTCATAAAATAACTATAAAGCATAAATTGAGAAGTAAATGGGGGGAACGGGGTTATAATACTCAAAACAATCGGTCGGGTCGTTACATTAATGGTGTGACATTTTCGGCGGCAAAAAGGACAAAGGTGTCGGTAACACACAACAAGAGACTCTGGGAAGTCGCCTAAGACGACATTAATTTCACGGAGGAAGATGCAGATGGACTATTGCTACTACATAACGACGCCCTGTTAATCTCTCTAAATGTCTTAGATTTTAAAATTAAATGTGTTCTAAGCTAAGCTCACCGGAAGTATCATTCCGACCATGAAACTTCTCGCCGGGATCAATCTGGCAAGCGTGACAACCCGGGGAGAGATATTACTTCCCACGAATGTCGAAGGAGTGATGTAGACGGTCCTTTTCGAGGTAGTGGACGACGATATAGGTTACAATATTATCCTGGAGAGGCCACGGTTACACGAGATAAAGGTTGTGCCATCAACATATCACCAGTTGTTGAAATTCCCAACTCCCGAGGGAGTTAAACAAATAAGAGGTGACCAACTAGCAACAAGGGACATGATTGAAATATCAGTTTCCAGTAGCAAAGGGAAGGAGCATGCGACATAGTAATTACAGGACCGACACCTATTCCCGAGCCGAGCAAAGTCAACTAGGGGAGGAGTCATCGGAATCTTATCAGGTACCAAGATATTTTCAGGTACAAGAAGAAACGAACGCAACAAAATCCACGACGGAAGAACTTGAACAAGTAGCATTGTTCAAAATATTCTTGGAGAGGAAGTTCCACTTGGGGACAGGACTACACCCTAAAATCAGGTATGGATTTATTGAATTTATCAAACTTAATGTCAATTTTTTTGCGTGGTTGCATGCGGATATGACAGGTGTCCCGCCGGAAGTGGTTGTGCACAAACTAAGCCTGGATCCCAACTTTCCTCCGGTAAGACAGAAAAAACATCCTATGGCCGAAGTCAAGAATAATTTAGTCAAGGAAGAGGTAACTCGCTTGATTGATATTGGTTCAATCCGAGAGGTAAAGTATCCTGACTGGCTAGCTACCGTAGTAGTAATTCTGAAAAAGAATAATAAATTTTGCATATGCGTAGACTATAAGGACTTAAATAAGGCGTGCCAAAAAGACTCGTTCCCATTGCCAAACATTGATCAAATAATTGATGCGACGGCGTGCACGAGTTAATAAGTTTCCTCGATGCTTACTCCGGGTACAACCAAATCAAGATGAACCTAGAGGATTAGGTAAAAACTTCATTCATCACGAACCTCGGCACATATTGTTACAATGTGATGCCCTTCGGGCTAAAAAATGCCGGAGCCACTTATCAACGGCTCGTAAACAAAATGTTTGAGAAACAAATAGGGAAAACTATGGAAGTTTATATAGATGATATGCTTGTTAAGTATTTCAACGCAGGTGATCGTCTTAAACACTTGCAAAAAACTTTTGGCATCTTAAGGAAGTATGACATGAAGCTTAACCCTGAGAAGTGTGCGTTCGGGGTCAGCTCCGGTAAGTTCCTGGGATTCCTGGTGTCACAAAGGGGGACCGAGGTTAACCCCGATAAAATCAAAGCCATTGAAGACATCCCGGACCAGCTATCAAGCGTAAAAGAGGTTCAAAGGCTAACAGGGATATTGGCCGCTTTGAGCAGATTCATTTCACGATCTTCGAAAAAATGCCATAATTTATTCGTACTTCTCAAAAAGAAGAATAACTTTGAGTGGACACCGGAATGCCATCAGGCTTTGAAGGATCTGGAAAAGTATTTGTCAAGTCCTCTATTACTGTCAAAATCGGAGGAAGGCAAATAATTAGTGATCTACTTAGCGGTTTTGGAGGTTGCGGTAAGTGTTGTTTTAGTCCGCGAGTATGAATGTCCGAATCTCCTATTTATTATGTTAGTAAAGTTTTAACGGGAGAAGAAACTCACTACCCACATATGGAAAAATTGGCCTTAGCTCTCGTAGTAACCGCTCGAAAGCTTAGGCCTTATTTCCAATATCATCCGATAGCCGTGGTGACCACTTTTCCCCTACAGAATATTCTTCATAAACCCGAACTTTTGGGTAGGCTGTCCAAGTGGGCCATCGAAATGAGTGATTTTGGCATATAATATAAGCCTAGAACTGCGATTAAGTCACAAGTCGTTGCCGACTTTCTGGCCGATTTCAGTCCGGGACTGTTACCTTTGGCTACCAAAGAAGCAATAATGGTGTCAGAATCGACATCAAGAGTTTGGAACCTATTCACGGACAGAGCTTCCAATGTGAAGGGATTGGGGCTTGGCACAGTACTGACCACGCCTTCAGGAGAAACCCTAAGGCAGGCCATAAGAATTGTTCCTTTGACTTATAATGAAGCAGAGTATGAAACTTTGATTGCAGGGCTCGAATTGGCCCGAGGACTGGACTCCGAGGTCATAGAAATCAAATGTGACTCCAGTTGGTGGTAAATCAGGTATACGAGATCTTCGAAACCAAAGAGGAACGCATGAAACAATACCTAATGAAGGTCCAGACTCTGCTTGCTCGGTTCTTAAAGTGGTCAATTACGCATATCCCGAGGGAAGAGAATGCAGAAGCAGATGTACTAGCTAACCTTGGATCGTCTACATAGATGAAGGGATCAGATTCCGGTACAGTAGTACAACTTATGCATTCGGTATTGGACGCAAATAGCTATTACGAGGTAAACACGACTAGTTTGGTCTGGGACTAGAGAAATGAGATTATTGACTACCTCGAGCATGGAAAATTTCCTGAAGATCCTAAGGCATCTCGGGCACTGCGCACTAAAGCGGCTCGATACAGCTTCAAGGGGGGTCAATTATGCAAAAGATCTTTCTAAGGCCCGTTGGCCCGATGTTTGGGAGCCTCTGAAGCTAATTATGTCCTGCGAGAAGTCCATGAAGGGATCGGCAAAAATCACTCAGGCGCAGATTCCTTAGTTTTTAAAATTGATTAGGTCAGGATACTATTGGCAACGGATGGAATAAGACGCCAAAGCTTATGTTAAATAATGTGATAAATGGAAACGCTACACACCGTTGGTACATCAAGCGGCAGAGCCATTACACTCAGTTTTGTCACCATGGTCGTTCATGAAGTGGGGAATGGATATCATCAGATCACTGCCACTGGCCCCCGGTAAGGTAAGATTTTTTCTGATTTTTACTGACTATTTTTCTAAGTGGGTTGAAGCAGGTCCTTATCAGAAGATCGGTGAACGTGAAGTGGTGGATTTCTTGTGGGTGAACATAATTTGCAGATTTGGGATACCAAAAGAGATAGCCTGCGACAACGACCGCAATTTATAGGCGCAAAGGCCATAAAGTTCCTTGAAGACTTGAAAATCAAGTGGATCATATCATCACCCTATCATTTGAGTGCAAGCATCCAAGTAGAATCAACAAACAAGGTGATTACATAAAATCCTAAAAGGAGATTGGAAGTAGCAAAAGTTAAATGGCCCGAAGAGCTGCCAGGTTTACTATGGCCGTACCAAACAATGGCCAAATCAAGCACGGGGGAGACTCCTTTCTCTCTTGTGTATGAGGCAGAAGCCCTTATCCCAGTGGAAGTAGGAGAACCTACCCTAAGGTATTTTCGGGCAAACAAAGAAATAAATAATAAAGCAATGTTAGTCAATTTGGAGCTGCTCAATGAATACAGGGACTTGGCGCATATAAGGATGGCAGCCCAAAAGAAGAGAATAGAGAGATATTACAATCGAAGAGCCAACCTCCGTTATTTCAAAGTAGGAGACTTGGTTTTAAGGAAAGTAACTCAGAACACTCGGGAGCTCAATGCGGGGAAGCTAGGTCCAACATGGGAAGGCCCCTACCGGGTTTCAGCTGTCACTGGGAAAGGGTCATACAAGTTAGAAAATCAAGATGGAGAAATATTTCCAAGAAACTAGAACATGGCACACCTCAAGAGATAGTATTGTTGATAAACATCGTATGTACTGAAAGTATGTGCTGCACTCCTTTTTCCTTTGTCCATATTTTGTCCCAATTATGTTTTTCTGGAAAGACTTTTAATGAGGCATCAACGGAAAGCATACTACGAAGAAAACTTCAGCAGCAACAATAAGACCTTTAAATGACAAGGTACACAAGCAAAGAACCACTATAGAGCGGTTAGATAGTATTTTTCTCGATAGCAAAGTTTCTACCAGGAAGTAAAATTTGCTGTCGAATAGAGATTATCCGACCGTTCGCAAGTGCATGCCATTTGGGGGATTATTAGATAATATTTGGGTCACTAACATAAATTCCTAAGGGTAAGTGAAGTTTGCTTTCGAACTGAAGATTATCTAGCAATTCACTAGTGGAATCTTCGAAGGAGAAAAACTTCCAGTGCTCAAATTTTCATTCTTCGCATTCAAACACTGGGGGGAATGATATGAGGATACGACAACAATGACTGCCACATCGATCGGAATACGAAAACTGGAAATATCGTGGCATCATCCGGACTGGGGGACTGCGCGGCCAGCCCCGTAGAAACAAGTTGTACAAGTTAGCCACAAGAAATGGTAATTTCTTTTTAGCACAATGCATGCTTATGTACTTTTGAAAATGGAAGGAATAAAGTAAGTCCTTTTATTTCTATCTTGTTTCTTGTCTGAACGATGAATTGATTTTATCACTTGAAAGTTAAACAAGTACTTCAAATGCTAGTACAGTAATGAATAGGAGACATCCTCTTTAAAAGCACCATAAACATAAGAGGGCCCTCTCTTTTGAAAACCCTCACGTTAAAGGGTTGATTTCGAAAGAAATTATTCCTTAAATCTAAATGCTTTCGGGGGGAAATCACCCGAAGCCTTGCACAATTAGACGCAAACGGTAAAACTTGCGCAAACACTTAAACGAAAAAAGACACAAAGAGAAAACTTGCGCAAATACTTAAACAAAAGGATGCAAAGAGAAAAATTTATACTTAAATGAAAAAGTGTCTCTATTTACAATAAATGTGCCAAACAACACAAGTATAAAAGTGTGAAAAAGAAAGCAAACAATAAGTTGTTGCATATCCGGAACCCGGAGGAAGAGAAACATCTACGCCCCTAGGAGAAATGGGTAGATCCGTCGCCTGTTCGATATCTTGGCCTTCATCATTTTGGCCTTCAGCATCATCGCCTTCCAGTCTTCTTCAGTTCTAGAGAACTCAAAATCGAAACTAGAAGAAATGATTGCATCAGGATGGGCTAGAAGACCACCTTTTGCAGTTAACTCCAGCTCAAGGGGCCTTAGCAATTTTGGCATCAAAGTCAATGAAGCCCGCTTTGGCCTCTTCCAAGATTTTTCTCCTCATGCTGTACATAGCATATGTTTTTTCAACAATGAGGGAAGCCGCTTGGTGACGTCCACAACACACCTCAATAAGAGATATGATACAATTGTATGCAATAATAATTGCCCAACTATAAGTCGGGGTCGAATCCACTGGAAGTTATAAGGGGTGTCAGGAGTATATATTTGAAGCAACTGAATGGACTACCTAAAATTGCACTTCCACAACAGAGTTTTGATTTCTACTTCTACTATTACTCTAATGATAGCAAGATAAGGTAAATAGAATAGAGATGAATGTTTTTGATGTTTTACCAAATAGTTTAAAGGTCTAGGGATATGACCATAACCTAGGTGTTTGGCTAATGGGATAAAGACGTTAACACTTATTTTATTGATTGGGGTGTATTATAGCTCTCAACTCTACGTTACAAACTCAATACCTCCTATTCAAAGAGTGATTTTTCTGAATTTGTATTTCTTAAGTCCAAATGGGTATCAATCAAAATAGTTGATATGAGCTCAAGTCGGGTTCTTACTATCTCTAGTTTGAACCATTTAATTAGGCTAATCAATCTCTCAATCAACTCAATTCCTTGTTAGCCAAGTTATCCTAGACTAGGTCCCTATTTCTCAAGTAGAGACTAAGTCAAATAGGCATAAATCAATGTTTGCAACCTTTAATTCTAAAATTGAAGCATGGACTAAGCTAAATAATAAACACCCAAGCATAAACAAATATTAAATTAAATACCCATAAGATTTACACACTAGGGTTGGGTAACAACCCTAGTAAATATCTAGCTACTCATAATGGGAAGAAAAGCCAATTAAAGTCATAATGAAAGATTAAAATGATGAAATCTAATGTTTAAACACTAAAATAATGTCAAACTTCCTAAAGTAGTAAAAAGAAATGACTACAACAACTTTTGATGTTCAAACTTGACCTAAATTTGTAAAACTCATCTATTTATACTGGGCCAAAAATCGTAGACAAATATTCCCCTCGTGACGTTCTGCAGCCGCATAATTCCATGTGCGGTCTGCAGATTTCTTCAGCTGGCAGGAAGGTGAGTTTTGCAGCCGCACATTTTTGGATTGTGGTTGTGAAGCAACTTTTGTGGCTGCACAATTCTTGTGTGGCCCGCACTTTACAAAGGCGTCAGGACATGGTCTTTTTTTGCAAATTCTATGAACATTAAATCTTTGTCAGTGAAAGCCCAGTTCTGCGGCCGCATAATTCATGAGCTATCTGCACATTGCTGAAAATCCCGTTGGGTTATGCTGCTTGGTTTGCCGCTGCAGATGGAATTCTGCAGTCCACAATTTCTGATAAGGACCCAGAATTCCTTATGTGGATCGCATATCTTTGCTTCTGCACCCTTTATCGCCTTGTGCTTTGGAACACTCCTTTTTGAGATGGATTTCATCATGGGAGACCAAACTTCTAGTATTTCTGCAATTTGCACACTTTTATTAGTTTCGGGAACACAATTCAATACTTTCGGACTAAAATAAGCAGTCAAAATTCCCACTTATTAAGTCCCCCAAACTTAAGTCTTTGCTTGTCCTCATGCAAATAAATTAGTTCCCACCTCCAAAAGTTAAGGATCATTTCAGCGAGTTAAAGGTGAGCCACTCACACATCAGTTGGGACCGATAATTACCCACACTACTCATACATTATCAACAAGGCAACAAGTTAAGCATTCATGCACATATAATTCTACTATGACATTTGAGCTTCAAGAATTGACTTTACTCATCAAAGACTCTTGCTCTATCATGTAGGCCATGGTGGACTTCAAACTCTTCCTCCTCTACTTTCCATTTTCCAAGCTCACTTAAGAAATTGAGCACTCAATCCAAAGATTTATGAAGGGTTCACTCATCTCTCTCAAGAGAATGTCACAAGTATGGCGTCAAGTACCATAGCTTTGCCCCTCATGTAGATCGCCACTAATGTACGCTCACTCGATTTGAAATCAAGTAGGACTTCTTTCGGGATGTAATGAAGGCTTTTGGGTTAAGGTAGGATATCGTATGGGTAAGTGGTTACACCTTTCCTTAAGCACTCCATCTTTCATTGTTCGGCTCACACTTTGCTTATTCTTACAGGCAATTGCTTTTTCATTGGAGACTAGAGAGACTTAGCATCACTCTTTCTTAATCATTTAGTTCTTTTTCTCCCTTTTTGATTACTCCATATTTTGGATAATTACCTCTTCTTTTTTTAATCCATTCAACCCTTCCACTTATTCACTTTTTGCATTTTTCTTTTTGTTCTTTTCCTTTCTTGCCATCTCTTCTCATAGAGATCATTTCTTTTCTCTTTTTGTGCCTTGATACCTTTTTCAAGTTCCTCATCTCTCCTCCAAACTTACGTTTTAAGCCATTTTTTTTACAAGGGTGTTAAGGAAAGCTCAGGTTCCAAGAGAGGATCACGACAAAATGGGTAAAGGCTTGTAACATGGTTATCAAATGAGAAAGGCTAGAGGCTCAAAGGGGTTGACTAGGGATAATGAAATTGGTTGGCAATAGAAAACTCAAACATGCCAAGGAGAGCCTACAATCACTTCTCAAACCAAGAAAAACTTAGGATTTTGACTTGAAACACATTTGGGCAAGTTCTAGACCTTTCGCACAGATACTTGGACTAACAACAATTTATCTCACCCCTCACGCAGCTGGATTATAAAAGAGGATAGAGTCAAGGGCCCATAACGACCACATTCAAGTTTAAATATCAATATGATCCAATTAAATCACTCGATGATTACCAAAGTCAGCACAAGAGTAACAAAGTCACTACTAGAGTTATTTCTTTCAAAAATCTTCTCTCTAACCATAAGCACGTAGTTAAGTGTATTGGTGATATTTGAAACATGGTTGACTCTTTGAGCATGACTTAATTAGGTATTTTTATTCATTACTACTACTATTATTACCTAAACACAAAAACAGACTCATTCCCTTAAGAAGGTTGTCACGCCATCCATTGTTGGGATGAGTCACCCTGTTCACACAACAACTACCTTTGGAAAAAAGCATGGCATTAAGAAAATAAAAGGTTTATTATCTACTAAAACATAAAAAAAAGCTACTAAACAAAATAAGAGCTAATATGCTACTAAAACATAAAAAGAAGCTAATAAGCAAAATCAAAGATAAAGAAGCTAATGAGCAAAACTACTAAAGATATAATGCATATACATAGTAAGAGAGAGAAGATATATACATACAAATAAGAAAAGAGAGAATATCATCAAATTATTACACGCCAAATGTATCAAAGTACCAAATGTGTCAAATAAACTCTACCCCCCTCCCCCCCCGAATAAAAGTAAGCATTGTCCCCAATGCTTAGCAAAATAAGAGTAAAAGAAGGAAGAGTGAAGAAAACTCCTTATGGCTCCTTGGACATCTCTGTGTTCCAAGCAATATCATCGACCTCGGGATCAGCCAACTGAATCTTATCATCCTCAACTCTAGGTGTGAGTAAGTTAGCGAACATCTAACGCACCGCCTCAGCAGTGTCGGCAGCAAGGTCTGGCTCTTCAGACTGGCCAACTGGTGCAAATGGTTCTGAAGGATCTGGGCAGAATGGTGTGGGTCAAGAAACATATCACATGGGAGATCTCCGGCTGTAGCAATTCTGGTCATCACTCTCCGGAGCTTGTCCACTAACTTCTTGCTGGCCTGGGACTTCCTCATCTTCTTTACTTCCTTTCCCAGCTCTTCAATCACCGACCCATGTTGTACCAAGGTGTCCATGACAGTCTTCTGATTCTCTAGAATTTTCTTCAATGTCTCCTCAATGTCAAAAGGAACCTGTGATGCCTCTGAGGTGGACTGCACTGCAACAGTATTGGACAAGTCAGACAGCTTTACAATGGTTGTTTGCATCCAGTTGTTGAGGCTCGCCAATGTTTGGGAGACTCACAGTGCAGATAGTGGGTGAGTAGGCACGGGCACTCGCTTCAAAGCCGAGGTGAAAGTTGTGGCAGGAACTGCAGTAGGGGATGTGGATGATGGTGGAGGCATAGTTGTAGCCCTGGAGGAAAGCTCAGGCAAAGTGGATAGAACATCAACTGTCTTAAGAGCTACCACTATTGGCTCATCAGACTGGCATGTGGTGGTAGGAGGCTGAAGTTTCTTCTTCGGGTTGCTCACATCCACCAGTGAGTACCAAGTAAAAGTCTTCTTTGGCTTCACCTTTATGTCATAATACCTCGGCTATAACTTTGCATCAATGAGATATTCTGTAATATTGTTGGGATACGGGTAGGATGAGTCATCTTGCCGATCGATCACTGAGATGTTGGCCGACATCACGGCACCCACATTGATTGGGTACCCGGCCATAATAGAAGCCACCAGAATTGCTCTAGGGATTGGAAGATGAGTCTCATTCTAGCTCGGGTCTAGTCTCCTGCGTACAAATGTCTGCCACCCCTTTGCCTCAAATCTCAAGGTGTTCAAGTGGATAGGAATCCCAGTGTTAATCCATGGTTGTGGTGGTCCAGGTGGTGCCAGAATCTCAGCTAGCCAAGGACGGACTATCTTATTTAGTGTACATTTCTCCAAATACTCCATCGGCTCAACATCCTTGAAGCCCAACTACACGTTAAGTGTATGCTGATCAAACCTCACTTTGAGGTTACGTACTTTGGTCACCTTCGTACCCTTTTGATATGAGCCACACTAGCATAGAATTCACGGACAAGGTACTCTTTGGTATCCACTACACTCTGGGTGAACCAAATCCACCCTTTGCGTTCCCTGAAATAACTCAACACGCTGGGTTGTACCTCTCCAAATCCGTAGTAAAAAATTATCACTCAAGAGTTAGCTACTACACTGGCCACCACACACGGAAGCTGGTGAAGGCGGCCAGGCTGACAAAGCAATCCTCCCAAACCTCTTTTTTCTTTGATCTTTCAAGACCGGCAGCTGTAGCATCTCCCCATTTTCCATCATCGGGGATATCATGAACTGGTGCATCCTGTGCCTCAAGGACTGGTGTAGATGATGGCTCAGAAGCCTGACTAGCACTCTCCGATCCTTTGGAAGTGCTATGAGATGAGGACGGCTCGTCCCTGAGTTGGTATCTCTCTAACGGCCTTGACTGTACGGCCGACTGCTCTTGAATAGAGGCTGAATTGCCCTCTGATGCTTCCCTAGACGAGACATATGAGCTCGTCTCGGAGAGATCTGCACCTCACCCTCTACCGGTTGTTGGTTTCTTTCTAATTGTATTTTGTTGGCCAATGGGTAAGTCACTCTTGCCTCAACCTCAAGAAGGTTCACCTCTCCCTTTTGAAGTATCGTCGCGTCCTATAGATCGAACCATTATTTGTATCAAACAGAGGCGATTGTTAATTTCAATTCAATGTTCAAACATACACAGGAGATAGACAAGTAAAATATAAACCAGAGGACACAATGAGGGTACACAGTTAGATCATGCTTACAGGGAAGTGATTTGCGACCGAAAATTAAAATTTTGTTGTGCAGCCGCAAAAGTGAAGTGCGGTACGCAAAAATTCACTTGTGGACGCACCTCTGAAACCCAAAAAATGCCAACTCTCTGATGACAGAGAATTGGCTAATGTGCGGCCGCGACATGATTTGTGCGATCCGCATAATTAGACTTGCGGCCGCACATTGGAGTCTCAATGTGGGGACTCTCTGATGACAGTAAAAGTGCTATTATGCGGCCACAATGGGAATTCTGTGGTCCGCATATTTTATCTTGCAGCCGCAGATCCCTTCCTCACTAATGCTGCCCTAAAATCAATTTCTGCGAACCGCACGAATTCAAGTGCGGCCGCAGACTTCAAAACTTACATACAAATCAATTTTTTTATCTAGGTTTTTCAGTTTCGTGCTCAATTTGACATGGCAACATCATAGAAACGTGAAATTATGCTGACCTAGTCCCCATAGAGCATGTATCGTGAAGTTGAGCAGAGATGTTTTTGAATTTTGAAGGTTGTTCTGCGGTCCATTATGCGATCGCATAGTTGTTTCATGGTCCGCACATCATTCGCCGATTTGGTATGAAGAATTTTGGATAGTGATTCTGCGATGCACTCTACGGCCGTATAAGTGGTCTGCGGACTGCAGACCTGTCACAAACTAGTCCAGACCAGCCCAATTCTTGGCTTTGTTTTCGCGGTCCATTTTGCAGGCTGCATATATGTTCTACGGTCCATTCTTCGACTGCAGACCTGAATTCGAAGGGTCCATTTTCTGTTTTTATAACCCGACCCCATTTCTTATAAAAATGAATTTAGTGTTATTTTGGCCGCGCTAAACATATATTTTAGAGAGGGGGTGCTTTAGAAAGAGAGGAAGGAGACCCAAGTGCATTGATCATCAATCCCTGCCCCAATCTTGAAGATTCAAGGGAATCATTCACTGGATCATCATCTATTCGGGTAAGTCCTACTCCTAAGCTTCCATGCAAGAGGTTGTGTGTTCAAGTATATTATGGGGTTGGAAATAGGCTATGCATGTGACAATAGGTTGTAGTATGTGGGGTTAATAAAATATTTTGGTTAGTTCCTTGTTGAATTTGGTTGAGGGAGTAAAGGATTACCATTGTAGAGCTTTATAGTCTATTTTGCATACTAGGTGTTTGACAAAATTTCTAAGAAAGTTACACCATGAGAATCCTTCTAATTATTATTCAATTTTCGCTATCTTCTTATAGATTGTTATTGCTAGGAATGTTTGGACTTTGTAGTAACTTAAGGAAAGCTCAAGCAAGGTATGTTGACTAAAGTACTCTCTTAGAATTAAATTCCATGATGTTCCTGTAAGTTCCGCGAAATGGTTCTATGGTCGCGAAACTAACCGCAGAATCGCCTTCTTCAGCCAAATATTTCCATCAACTCCTCAGTGCATTCTTCAACCCAAAAAAATCCGTACTACAGCGAGCAAGCTCGCCAAGAAGAATTTCTACAATCTTAAAAAATGTAAGTCTACCTCGGCACCATAAAACCTCAAATTCCTTGGCGAAATGTACGTGGCCTTACACCTTTGGTCCTCCTCTTGTTCACCATCTTGTTCACTCACTCCATGGCACTAACTTTCTTAGGATTTTGCACTTGATTTAGTTGGGCCTTTGCTAGTTGTGTCATGGTAGTTGTCAATTAGGCAATGGCCAAGCCGATGAATTTCCGCCATCTCATCCAAAATCTCACACTCCTCCGCATAAGGCATAGTCATGAAGTTCCCACCGGCGAGTTGATTCACTATACATTGGTTGGTTGTGTTAATCCCAAGATAGAAAGTTTATTGAATCATGTTCTCCATCATATTATTGTTGGGACATTCCTTAACCATTATTCTATAGCATTCCCATATCTCGTGTAGTGGTCGGCTCTTGCTTGAATTCCAAAATCTCATCTCAAAGTGTAGTCATGTGCCCCGGAGAGAAGAACTTAGAAATGAAATTTTCCGCCAACTCATCCTAAGGGTGAATGGAATGGTTTGGCAATCGTTCTAACCAATCTAAAGCTTTTACCCATAGAGTGAAGGGAAAAAGCCTTAGCCTCAATGCATCTTCGGAGACATTTGTTTGTTTGCTCACCCAACAAGTATCCACAAACCCCTTCAAATGTTTGTACACATTTTGTGTTGGAGCACCGGTGAAGAAACCTTGTTTCTCAAGCAAAGTAAGCATCACATTGGTGATTTGAAAGTTGCCCACCCTAATACGGGGAGGGACTATTACACTTGCATATCCTTCATTGGGTAATATCCGGTATAGATCCGCTCGTGGTGGAGGTGGGGGTGGAGCGGACACATTGTCATGAGACACTTGGCCTCTTCTATTGGCTTGAGGTTCAAAAGGAACCTCCTCAACTTCCTCATCCTCGACGTCCACATCCCCCAAAGGAAAATTTTCAAGCTCATTGTTCGCCATGGTTGTACCTACAGTTTCTCACACAAGTTAGTAACACGGAAGGAAAAGAAGATATTCCAAAAACCAACCCAAATATATAGCTAACACCATTTTAACCCCTTGACAACAATGCCAAAATTAGTGACGTCCACAACACACCTCAATAAGTGATATGATACGGTCATATGCAATAATAATTACTCAACTATGAGTCGGGGTCGAATCCACTAGATGTTATAAGGGGTGTCGGGAGTATATATTTGAAGCAAGCGAATGGACTACCTAAAATTGTACTTCCACAATAGAGTTTTGATTTCTACATCTACTATTACTCTAATGATATCAAGCTATGGTAAATAGAGGAGATGAATGTTTTTGATGTTTTACCAAATAGTTTAAAGGCCTAGGGATGTGACCATAAACTAGGTGTTTGCTTAATGGGATAAAGACATTAACACTTATTTTGTTGATTGGGGTATGTTATAGCTCTCAACTCTACGTTACCCACTCAATACCTTTAGGTCAAAGAGTAATTTTTTCCAATTTGGCTTTCTCAAGTCCAAATGGGTATTAAGCAAAATAGTTGATATGAGCTCAAGCTCGGTTCTTACTATCTCTAGTTTGAACCCTTTAATTAGGCTAATCAATCTCTCAATCAACCCAATTCCTTGTTACCCAAGTTATCCTAGACTAGGTCCCTCTTTCTTAAGCAGAGACTAAGTCAAATAGGCATGAATCAATGTTTGCAACCATTAATTCTAAAATAGAAGCATGAAATAAGCAAAATAATTAATACCCAATCATAAACAAGCATTAAATTAAATAGCCATAAGGTTTACAGACTAGGGTTGGGTCACAACCCTAGTAAAAATCTAGCTACTCATAATGGGAATTGAATAAAATAGAGAAGAAAAGCTAATTAAACTCATAATGAAAGATTGAAATGCTGAAATCTAATGTTTAAACACTAAAATAATGTCAAACTTCCTAAAGTAGTAAAAATAAATGACTACAACAACTTTTAATGTTCAAACATGACCTAAATTTGTGAAACTCGTCTATTTATACTGGGACAAAAATCACGAAAACAAATGCTCCTCGGGAGGTTCTGCGGCCGCACAATTCCATGTGCGGTCCGCAGAATTCTTCAGCTGACAAGAAGGTGAGTTTTGCAGCTGCACATTTTTGGATTGCGGCAGTGAAACAACTTCTGCTACCACACAATTCTTATGTGGTCCGCAATTCATAAAGGCGTCGGGACTTGGTCTTTTTTTTTTGCATATTCTCTAAACTTTGAATCTTTGTCAGTGAAAGACCAGTTCTGCGACCGCATAATTCATTTGCGGTCCGCACATTACTGAAAATCCTGTTGGGTTCTGTTGTTCACAGATGGAACTCTATGGTCCGCAATTTCTTCTGCGAACCGCATATCGTTTCTTTTGTGCCCTTTATCGCCTTGTGCTTCAGAACACTCCTTTTTTAGTCAGGAACACAATTCAATACTTTTGGACTAAAACAAAAGCTAAAAAGTGCTAATAAGCAGTCAGAATTCCTACTTATCACTGCTCGGTGCTGAAGTTCTTCTTTAAGCTGGCTAGCCTCAGCAGAAAGGTTGTCCCGCGCAAATCTCATGGATCGAAGGCTGACATCAAAATCACGGATAGTGGAGCTGTAGATTTTATTATGCTCTATGATCTTCTTATGCTTCTCCTCCAACCGGACATACTTTTCCTCGGCTCCAACAAGCTCTTCAGCTTTGGAGGTTAAGGCGGCCTCTAAATTACTCAATCTTTCAGCAGATGCAGTCTCACGATCAGATGCAGCAAGAACGACATTATGGACTTCAACCCATTTGGTCTTAGTTTCTTCAAATTGTGCCCTTAAAGGGGTAACCTCTTGGCTAAGGGTCGCTACTTCTTGCTCATTTTGCTGCAACCGAGCCTCCAACTCAACAGCCTCAGCAGCTCATGCTTCCAGCTCTAAGAGGCGAGCAATAGTCTGGTCTCGCTCAGAAAAAAGTTGATCCCGCTCGGAGGTAATTTCCTCCTTATCACGAATCAGCCTTTGAAGACCTTCGAAAGAAAGGAAGTTGGCCTACAAAACAAAATGCAAATAGCTAGTGTTTTAGTCGATTATTACATTCCAATTTACTACACTTTAGTTGAGTTTAAACTTTAATCGCTAGTGTTTTGCACTAATTGTGTGTTTTATGCCTTGTAGGAGTGATTACGATCAATGTAAATGTTATGGAATGAATTCAAGTGATTTGGAGCTTTGAGGTTTGATTAAAAGCCCAAGGAATTAAGCCGCGATCATGTTCGGGGATCAACGGATGATAGTTAAGAACGAACGAAGAAACGAGCAGGCATATTGCACAATGTCTAGTAAATTGCACATAACTATTTTCTCGGAACTCCGTTTGGGCTCCACAATATATTGTTGGAAAGATTATTCAAAATCTACAGCTTTTATATTTTACGTTTGTTCAAATTCCCAACAGAACAAAGTAAAAAGTGCGCGGCAAGTGCGCGGCCGTGCACTAACCACGCATATGGGGCAGAACAGCGTGAAAAGTGCGCGGCCGGGTGTGCGGGCACACTTCCAGGTGCGCGTCCGCACACGTCCAACTCCGAAAAAGTGTCCTATTTTGCGTAGGAGAAAGTATATTTGTTTGGGACTAACCCTACTTGGTATATATACATGGAAAAATGGCATTTTGAGGACCTTTGACATAATTTAGACCTAAGGAAGCTAAAGAGAAGAGGGAGAAGCAAGAGCACAAGGATTTCACCATTCATCCTCACTCAAGACAAGTGTTTGGATGTTTTATGTTTTCCTTTGACTTAAACTTAATTGTGATGAATTTCTCCATATCCTTGGAGTAATTCTTCCTTAGGGATTGATGGATTTGGTGTTTTGAGAATTGTTTATGGATATTAACTCTAGTTTTATGTATTGAATCATTTTGGGTATTTTTATTGTTGCATATATATTCACATGTTTATGTAATCGAAAGAGGCATAATTTGTGATGTTTTGCATTATCTTGTTGGTTGAATTCGTTGATTCTTCTTAGTGATCGAAAGAGGCTAGTTGAATTATTGTTTAGACCTAGTTAGGAGAATAATCGAAAGAGGTTCTCCTAAAGATTAACCCACTACGAATTCTTGCATATCTTCACTGAGCTTAACTTTGCTTATATTGTGAGATTAAGACTTGATCGAGAGAGGAGTTTCTACTGAACGTTCGAACTAATAATAGAGTAAATTCAAGAGACTCACTTGAACCATAGAGTGAAGTAACTAGAGTTAATTCTCAAATAAGTATCTTGCACCTATCCAATCAACCCCTATTTTCTCCCATTGATATCTTCTTTGCTTACTCTTGTTGTGATTGTCATTAGCCAATAGTTTAGACTTTTAGTTAATTTTAGTTTTAATTCACACAAATCCAAATTGTTGATCATCTTGAATAACAATAAGACTAGAAGCTACGAAAATACTGTTTAAATCCAATCCATATGGATACAATAATTTTCTATACTATATTCGACTAGCGAACATAATTTTGTATTGTGTTTTTAGCTAGTCAAATTTTGGTGCCGTTGCCGAGGATTGACAATTAATAGTATTTAAAATAGTTTGTAGTGTTAATTCAGGAATTTTTATTTTTATTTTTATTTTATTTTTCTCTTTTAATGTTTGGGTGTTCTTTGACTGTGCACAAGCTACAGGTTAGATCGGTGCATGATCCAATCTTCTGGGCAGGAATTGCTACCATACGAACCAGATCGAGAAATATCTGCGACAGTTGAGGAAGGAAAGAAATCTTCCCCAGAATACAGAGATGGTTGGGCAATCCTCAACCAAATAAAAGATGGCGGGAGATGATGATAATGTTGATTTATCTTTGAGAGAGGCAACCCAACTCAGAGATAAGGCTGTAAGAGATGCTGAAGAAGCAGCACTCAGAGATGCACACATTGCTTATGAGGAGGAGAGAGCTCGGAGACTAGGTCTGAATCAGCCTTTGGTTCCAGACCAGTTCGGAAACATAGCTCCAGGCCAAGGGAGACCACTTGGTGATTACGCTAGACCAATTTACAACCAAGGTTTATCCAGTGTGAGACCACCTCCAGTTGCAGCCAATAATTTTGAGTTGAAGCAAGGATTGCTCCAAACCCTTCAAAATAGTGTGTCTTCAGAGGAAAGATGAATGAAGATCCAAACAATCATCTGATGGACTTCGAAGAGATTATGAACACCTTTCAATATAATGGTGTGTCACAAGATGTAGTTTATCTAAGGGCATTCCCCTTCACACTTAAATATGAAGCAAAGCACTGGCTTCGAAGCTTGCCCCAGGGATCAATTAGAACATGGGAGGAGATGACTAGAAAAGGTCTTGCTAAATATTTCTCCTCAAGCTAAAATGGGCAAGTTTAGAAGAGAAATCCACAACTTCTACCATAATGAGACTGAAACAGTGTTTGAAGCTAGGGAGAGGTTCAAATAAATAGTTCGTAAGTGTCAGCATAGTGGAATAGAACTCTGGATGCAACTCCAGAATATTTGGGATGGATTGACACCTACTTCACGCAGGACATTGAGCAATGCAGTTGGAGGTGCATTGATGAAGAAGACTCCAGAGGAGATAGTCACTATTCTAGATGAGTTGTCTGAAGATGCAAATCAGTGGCCCTCAGAGATTGCTGAAAGAAGAAGATCAACTGGTGTTCACCAGGTTGATGCTAACACATCTGTGCAGGTACAACATGATGCCATGGCAAAAGAAATAAGGAAGTTAACCTTAGCTTCAATACATAATGAGCCTCATGCAGTATGTGACATATATGGAAGAGGACACCCTACTCATGAGTGCCAAGCTTCAATGGAGAAAGTTAATGTTATGGGTAATTACAATTTCAATGCAATGGGTCAGAAGCACCTCGATGTTTCATGGAGTTCACCTGGGGGTACAACAAATTCATGGCAACAACATAACTCCAGATTTTAAGGAGCTCCTAGTTTTATGAATCAGCAGAGGCCGCAGTTTCAGCCTCAACAGCCAATTTAGTCTAGGTTATAAGATCTAATAATATACTTCATTATCAAGACTGATGAAAGATTAGATACTCATGGGGCAGCTATCAAAGAACTTGGGACAGGTTTGCGTAACTTGGAGAGACAAGTGGGACAAATTGCAACTGTATTATCTGAGAGGATCCCAGGTACTTTGCTTGCTGATACTGAAAATAATTCCAAAGAAACGGTAAGTGTTGTGACCTTGAGAAGCGGACAATTGTTAAAGGATCCCACTCCAATTCAAAAAGAAGTTGCGCCTAAAAAAGAAAGTGGGAAGGAGCTGAAAATTGAAGATGATGATAAAAAGATTGAGAAGAAGAAAGGCAAGAAGGGAGCTGAGAAAAAAAAAAGGGAGGAAACTTCAAGAAAGGAGGACACTAATGAAGAGAGAAAGAACATGCATGCTCTACCTTTTCCTCAAAATCTCTATAGAGAAAAGCTGGACAAGCAGTTTGAGAGATTTCTAGACAGGTTAATGTAAACTTGCCATTCACTGATGTTCTCTCACAAATGCCAGCTTATACAAAGTTCTTAAAGGAGATCCTTACAAAGAAGAGGAAGATAGAAGCGACCTCAGTGGTCAAGCTCACAGAGCATTGTAGTGCAATATTGCAAAATAAACTCCCACAAAAGTGTGAAGATCCAGGGAGTTTTACTTTACTTTTCTCTATAGGCAATCTTAACTTAGATAAATCTTTATGTGACTCTGGTGCCTCAATTAATCTAATGACATTGTCTATTTACAGGAAACTGAAGAAAGAGATTGGAGAGATAAGGTCGGTGCTAATATCTTTGCAGCTGGCAGACCAAACGACTATAACACCCGAGGGGATAGTAGAAGATGTTTTGATGCAGGTGGATAAGTTCGTATTTCCTGCGGATTACTTAGTGGTGAATAAGGAGGAGAACAAGGAGGTCCCCCTCATCCTAGGAAGACCATTTTTAGCAATGGGTAGAGCTATACTGGATATACATGATAGAAAACTCATGCTTAGGGTGGGTGAGGAGATAGTGACGCTTGAGATAAATATAGCAACTGGGGTGAAAAAGGAGAAGCCAGCTGCAAGTGTTGAGTGGAGGGTGAAGAGTTCAAAAGAAAAGGCACCAGTGATTGAGAAAGACAAGTGTGGGGTGTACCCCAAGAAGGCTGAGAAGAAGTTGTCTGCTTGGATGTGTGCACTAGTTCGGACGCGTGGAATGGAGCCCGGCTTCGACTCAGACCCCGACTGAAAATTCAGGGAAGTTTTCTTTACCTAATAATTTTTAATTGTGTGTCATGGGGACATGCCACAACTTAAAGTGTGGGGTAGGGGATATTTGTATTATATGTATTTTAGTTTTTGTTAATTTTAGTAGTTAGAGATAGACAAAATTGAAAAAAAAAACTTAAAATTTTAAAATTTTTGACTTTTCCGACGATGGATATCATTCGACGGGTTTCTTGAGGGATTAAAGTCAAAAGAAATATACAAAAAGATTTTCTTTTGTAGTTAGTGTAATAATTGCCCCTTGATTTTTCTTTGTGCCACAGTTCTTTTCCAAGGATTTTGTTTGAACCGGGTGTAGTTAGAGTTTTATTTTTAGAAGTAGGAAAACCTTGTGCTATGATTTGAAATGGAAGCAATATCTCATGACTTGATCATGCCTTGAGAATAGTGAGTGATATGGTTATGATGCTTAGGTTTAGTTTTTAACTCTTGTATGAGTACCTTAAATCATATGATCTCAACTTTGCTTAACTACTTTGACTAGAGTGTTATGATGATCCAATCTTGAGTGAGTTATGTGCCATGTGCGTGTGAGGTTTGGTGTATTCTGTGCATTGCATTTGATGTCTAGATCTTGCCCCGTGTATTTGCAAAGCGAAATAGTTTTGTTCAGTCTTAGAAGTGATATAGGCGTTTCTTTGTTGAGCCAGCTATATAATTTTTCCACCAACTTGTTATGTATCGTAGTTAACCCCGTTGAGCATGTAATCCCATTTCTTTGGCAACCACATTATAAACCTTACCCTTTGTTTGAATTGGCCAACTACTTGAACCATTTACTTCTCTTGAGCACTTGAAATTGTATGAACTTTGTAAAAGTTGAAGTGTAGGGTGATTGGGTTGGCTTTTGAGTGGAACTAATGAAATAAGGAGAAGGTGTACTGAATTGAAAAAGTAAGCGCCACTTGAATTGAAAAAGAAAAATAAAAATTTATGTAGTTGTATGATTGTGAAAAATGATCATTGATAAATGGTAACTCTGGATGTAATTGTGCTTAAAGAAGTTGGGAGTTAATGTAAATTGATGTAAAGGTGGAGTATTGGTTTGACATAAGTGTGGGGTTTTAACAATGAAATGTATGTATTAAAGTGCTTAGGGAGGTGTAGTCACTCTTATATCTAAATATATCTTACCTGTCTCGCAGCCTACATTACAACCAATTAAAGTCCTACTTGATCCTTGACTGAATGAGCTCAATTAGTAGAGTAGTATACTACGGACAAGCCTATGGTTCATCTTTTGTGGCATATGAATATTGTTTCTGAGAGTGAGTGAATTCTCTCTATCTTGAGTTCCTGATTGTTCTTAATTTTTATTGTATGTGGAACTATTCTCATTTGTTGTGTGAGGGCACATGATTCATGAAGGAAAGGTAATATCATTGACCTCTATGTTAGAGTAAGTGAGTGAGTTGTGAATAATGTGTGGTACTTGTGAGTCAAATCTTGAGGTGAAGATGTTACACTATTGTGCTTAGTGTATTTTAAATATTCTTGGTGTGATGAGTTAGGAGAGTTGCTGAGTAAGGTTGTATCTCTATAAAGTGTGATTTGATTGCTCGAGGATGAGCAATGGTTAAGTTTGGGGTGTTGATGGTAGGCTATATTCTCATGTTTTAATCAATTATTACATTCCAATTTACTGCACTTTAGTTGAGTTTAAGCTTTAATCTCTAGTATTTTGCACAAATTGTGTGTTTTATGCCTTGTAGGAGTGATTCCGAGCTATGTAGATGTCATGGAATGAATTCAAGTGATTTGGAGCTTTGAAGTTTGATTAAAAGCCCAAGGAATTAAGCCGAGATCGTGTTCGGGGATCAACGGATGATAGTTAAGAACGAACGAAAAATCGAGCATGCATATTGCACAATGTCTAGTAAATTGCACATAACTATTTTCTCGAAACTTGTTTGGGCTCCACAATATATTGTTGGAAAGATAGTTCAAAAGCTACAGCTTTCATGTTTTACGTTTGTTCAAATTCCCAACAGAACAAGGTGAAAAGTGCGCGGCAAGTGCGCGGCCGTGTACTAACCACGCATATGGGGCAGAACAGTGTGAAACGTGCGCGGCCGGGTGCGCGAGCACACTTCCAGGTGCGCGGCCGCGCACGTCCAACTCCAGAAAAGTGTCCTATTTTGCGTAGGAGAAAGTATATTTGTTTGGACCCGACCCTACTTGGTATATATACATGAAAAATGGTATTTTGAGGATTTTTGACATAATTTAGACCTAAGTAACCTAAAGAGAAGAGGGAGAAGCAAGAGCACAAGGATTTCACCATTCATCCTCACTCAAGACAAGGGTTTGGATGTCTTATGTTTTTCTTTGACTTAAACTTAATTGTGATGAATTTCTCAATATACATGGAGTAAGTTTTCCTTAGGGATTGATGGATTTGGTGTTTTGAGAATTGTTTGTGGATATTAACTCTAGTTTTATGTATTGAATCGTTTTGGGTGTTTTTATTGTTGCATATGATTCACATGTTTATGTAATCGAAAGAGGCATAATTTGTGATGTTTTACATTATCTTGTTTGTTGAATTTGTTGATTCTTCTTAGTAATCGAAAGAGGCTAGTTGAATTATTGTTTAGACCTAGTTAGGAGAATAATTGAAAGAGGTTTTTTTAAAGATTAACCCACTACGAATTCTTGCATATCTTCACTGAGCTTAACTTTGCTTATATTGCGAGGTTGAGACTTAATCGATAGAGGAGTTTCTACTGAATGTTCGAACTAATAATAAAGTGAATTCGAGAGACTCACTTGAACCATAGAGTGAAGTAACTAGAGTTAATTCCTAAACAAGTATCTTGCACCTATCCAATCAACCCCTATTTACTCCCATTGATATCTTTTTTGCTTACTCTTGTTGCGATTGTCATTAGCCAATAGTTTATACTTTTAGTTAATTTTAGTTTTAATTCACACAAATCCAAATTGTTGATCATCTTGAATAGCAATAAGAGTAGAAGCTATGAAAACATTGTTTAAATCCAATCATTGTGGATACGATAATTTTCTATACTATATTCAACTAGTGAGAATAATTTTGTGTTATGTTTTTAGCTCGTCAGGAGGAAATGAAGAATATACCACTCCTGTGTTGTTAAACAAACACTCTCTCTCGAGAGTTTGTATCTTATCCCTATCTTTTTCTGAAGCCAAAGTCTTTAGATAGTTAGCAAGATCTACCGGCCAGGATAATAAATGGCACCCGGTAAAGACCGAGAGGGTAATACTCCTCCTCCTTTGGGGATCTTTGGAGGGCACAACATAATTTTGCCCCAAATTCCCGTGAACTGGGGACCGAGAAAGTGGGACATCCTCCTCTCGCGCAGCTGCGTCCGGTAGAGATGATGTAGCAATTGCTGGTTGATAAGTGGGGATTTTGACTTCTTATTAACGCCTTTTAGCTTTAGTTTAGTCTAAAAGCATTGAATTGTGTTCCCAAAACTAATGTAATTATGCAAAATTGCAAAAATACTGGAAGTTGTCTCTCGAGATGAAATCTGACTCAAAAAGGAGTAGTCCGAAGCACAAGGCAATAAAGGCCGCAGAAGGACAAATGTGCGGTCTGCAGAAGGAATTCTGCAGCCGCAGGATAAATTGCGGACATCAGAATTCCATCTGCGACCGTAAACAAAGAGGAAAAATCTAGCAGACATTTGTGCAAAGTGTGGATGCACATGAATTGTGCGGCCATAAAACTGGGCTAAGAGTCAAAGATGAGAGAGTATGCAAAACGACCAAGTCCAAGAGCCTCTGTGAATTACGGACCGCACAAGAATTGTACGGCCGCAGAAGGGTGCCTTGCAGCCGCAGTCCTAAATCTGCGGATCGCAGAAGATTTGCCTTGCGGTCGTAGTCCAGAAATGTGAGGTAGTAGAACTCCAGCTCCTGTCAGATGAAGAAATTTGCGGACCACACATGGAATTGTGCGTCCACAGAATCTCCCGATGGACACTTTTGTCTAAAATTTTCAGCCTTGTATAAATAGACGAGTTTCACAAAAATAGGTCAAGTTTGAACCTCTGAAGTTGATGTAGCCATTTTTCGTTACTATTTTAGGAAGTTTACTTTACTTTGGTGTATTCATAATAGATTTAATTATTTTAAGCTTCCATTATGAGTTTAGTTAGTTTTTCTTCCTTGTTTTCTTCAAACCCCATTATGAGTAGCTAGACTTTTACTAGGGTTGTGACCCAACCCTAGCGTGTAAACTTTATGGGTATCTAATTTAGTGCTTGTCTATAATTGGGTGTTGATTATTTAGCCTAGTTCATGCTTCAATTTTAGAATTAATGGTTGCAAACATTGATTCATGCCTATTTGACTTAGTCTGTGCTTCTGAAAGAAAGACCTAGTCTAGGTTAACTTAGCTAACAAGCAGTTGGGTTAATCGAGAGATTGATTTATCCAATTAAAGGGTTCAACCTAGAGATAGTAATAACCCGACTTGAGCTTTTATAAACTGTTTTGGGTGATACCCATTTGGTCTTGAGAAAGCAAAAGTGGGCAAAACCACTATGTGACCGAGAGGTAATGATTGGGTAATTTAGAGTTGATAATTATAATACACCCCAATCAACAAAATAAGCATTAAAGTCTTTATCTCATTAGGCAAACACCTAGGTCATGGTCACAACCTTAGGCATTTTTTCCATTTGGAAAAATCGTAAAACCAATTATCGCTAGTCTTCTTTATTTATTTTTGCAATCATTAAAGTAAAATTAGAAATAGAAAACAAATCCTTATTGTGGAAGTGCAATCTAGAAAATCTAATTGCTCAAATCGAAATATATACCCCTAACTCCCATCTTAGCTCCATGTGGATTCGACCCCGACTCTTAGTTGGGTTTCTTTTATTGCATACGACCGTTTCATACCTCTTTTGAGATGTGCTTTGGACGTGATCAATTTTTGGTGCCGTTGCCGGGGAGATAAAAATGGTGTTAGTTATATATTTGGGTGTGTTTTTGGAATATCTTCTTTTCCTTCCGTGTTACTAACTTGTTTGAAAAATCGTAGGTATAACCATGGAAAACAATGAGCTCGAAAATATTGCTTTGGGGGATGTAGACGTCGAGGATGAGAAAATTGATGAGGTTCCTCTTGAACCTCAAGCCAATATAAGAGGTCCAGTGCCTCATGACAATGTCCTCGCTCCACCCCCACCTCTACCATGAGCGGCTTCACACCGGGTGTTACCCAATGAAGGATATGCTAGTGCAATAGTCCCTCCCCTTATTAGGGCGGGCAACTTTCAAATCACCAATATGATGCTCAGTTTGCTAGAGCAACGAGGTTTCTTCACCGGTGCTCCAAGTCAAAATGTATACAAACATTTGAAGCAGTGTGTGGACACTTGTTGGGGGAGCAAACAAACAAATGTCTCCGAGGATGCATTGAGGCTAAGGCTTTTTCCCTTCTCTCTACGGGGGAAAGCTTTAGATTGGTTGGAACGCTTGCCTAACCATTCCATTTACACTTGGAATGAGTTGGCGGAAAAGTTTATTTCTAAGTTTTTCTCTCTGGGGCACATGGCTATACTTCGGGATGAGGTTTTGGCGTTCAAGCAAGAGCCAAATGAACCACTACATAAGATATGGGAACGCTATAGAACAATGGTTAAGGAATGTCCCAACAACGATATGACGGAGAATATGATTTAACAAACTTTCTATCGTAGGATCAAAACAACAAACCAATGTGTAGTTAATCAACTTGCCGGTAGGAACTTCATGACTACACCTTATGCGGAGGCGTTTGAGATTTTAGATGAAATGGCGGAAACATCATCGGCATGGAAATCCAGGGCTAATGTTCCACAAGGTGATCCCAACGTGATCCAACTTCACAAAGCGTTGTATGATCATGGGCAAGCCATCGCCAAATTGACTACCACCATGAATCAATTTGCAAAGGCTCAACTTCAAAAAGTGCAAAATCCTAATCAAGTCAATGCCATGGAGGGAGTGAACATGATGGTGAACAAAAGGAGGACCAAGGGTCCACAAGTGCAAGATTGAGTGGAAAATCATGTGCAAGAGAATAGTGGTTTTGATCAAGACGATTCTTACAATGAACAAGAAGGGGAGGTGCAATATGTGAACAACTTTCAAGGGCAACGAAACAACTTCAAGGCCCAAACCAACAACAATGGAGACCTCAAAACAATCAAGGCAATTGGAATTCTAATAATCAAGAAAACTGGAATGGTGGAAACAATCAAGTTAATTGGCATAACAACAACAATCAAGGAAATTGGAGTGGCAATAATCAAGTAAATTGGGGGGGGTAACAATCAAGGAAGATGGAACAATAATCAAGGAAATCGGGGATCGGGTTTTCAAAGTCCCCAGATGTATCAACAACTGAGCAACCCGCCTCTGTATCCTTCCTATGGTCCTAGTTCGTCAAACAATGAAATGGGGCGTATTGAGAACATGTTCAAGAAAATGATGGAAAAGAATGCCGATTCAGATGCCCAACTTGCCTCACACAACACATCGATCCGCAACTTAGAAGTTCAAATGAGGCAAATATCTCAAGCTCTAAATTCTCGTCCTAAGGGGGCACTACCAAGTGACACGGTGGTAAACCCAAAAGGTGGAAACAACACGGGGCATGCCATGGCCCTTACTACAAAAATTGGAAGAGGTGGGAATGCACTCATCTCAAGTCAAAAGAAACTTATGGATGATGAGCAAGTGGTACAGAAAGAATAGGTCCCGAACAATGTGGTACAATCAAATGATAAAATTCGGATTGATATTGATGATAGTGTGGAAGAGACTCAAGAGGAGGTGAACCCGTTTAGGGATCACATTATTGAAATACTAGAGCCGGTTGTGCAAAAGGCTAAGGCACCATTGCCTAAGCCTCCACCTCCATACCCTCAAAGACTTGCCAAGCAAAATGGCGAGAATCAATTCAAAAACTTTATTTAAATGATGAAGAGTCTCTCAATTAATGTTCCATTAGTTGAAGCTTTGGAATGAATGCCCGGTTATGCAAAGTTTATGAAGGATCTAATGAAAAAGAAGCAGTCGATGAATTTTGAAACTATCAAAGTCACTCATCAAGTGAATGCAATTTTGCATTCAATGGCTCCTAAGTTGGATGATCCCGGTTCTTTCACGATTTCCTGTACAATTGGAAGTGTCGAGTTTTTAAAGCTCTTTGTGATATTGGGGAAAGTATCAATTTGATGCCATATTCGATTTTCAAGACCTTGGGAATTGGGAAACCAAGACCCACATCTATGAGATTGTAAATGGCCGATCGTACCATGAAGAGACCTGTGGGAGTGATTGAAGATGTTTTGGTTCGTGTTGACATATTCATTCTTCCGGCGGATTTTGTCATTCTAGATTGTGAAGTTGATTATGAGGTACTTATTATTCTTGAAAGACCTTTCCTTGCTACGGGGAAGGCTCTTTGTGATGTTGAAGCGGAGAACTCACCTTCCGGGTGATGAAAAAGCGATATTCCATGTGTGTAAGTCCATGCGGCAACCAAATAGCAACGAGGTGTGCTCTTTTGTGGACTTGGTGACCAATGTTATTGTTGATGATACAAGTGCCACAATCAATGTTGGTGATATATTGGAAGCTATATTGCTCAACTTTGATGATGACGAGACGGATGGCTTCATGGAATGTGTGAACTCCTTGCAAGGAATGAGGTCGTACAATTATGCACCCCGGAAACTATCTTTGGATCTTGAAAATAGGACAACTCCTCCCACAAAGACTTCCATTGAAGAGCCTCCTACGTTGGAGTTGAAGCCATTGCGTCCACATCTTCGGTATGAATTTCTTGGCCCTTGTTCTACTTTACCAGTTATTCTTTCCTCTTGTTTAACTAACGTGCAGGTAGATTCTACATTGACGGTGCTATATAAGAGGAAAAAGGCTACTGGGTGGACATTGGTGGATATTCGGGGGATAAGCCCCGCATTTTGCATGCATAAGATCAACCTAGAGGAAAATGCCAAACAATATATTGAACATCAAAGGATACTCAATGAGGCTATGCAAGAAGTTTTCAAAAGGGAGATTATTAAGTGGTTGGATGCCGGGGTTATCTACCCCATTTTCGATAGTTCATAGACTTCTCCGTGTCCCGAAGAAGGGGGCATGACGGTTGTCACCAATGACAAGAATGAGTTGATTCCTACAAGAATGTGACCAGTTGGAGAGTGTGTATGGACTATCGCAAGCTCAATAAAGTCATAAGGAAAGATCATTTCCCACTTCTTTTCTTAGATCAAATGCTTGATAGATTGGCCGGTCGTGCTTTCTATTGCCTTCTTGATGGGTATTCGGGCTACAACCAAATCCTCATTGCTCCGGAGGATCAAGAGAAAACAACCTTTACATGTCCCTATGGTTCTTTTGCCTTCAAGCGGATGCCATTTGGTTTGTGCAATGCACCGACGACTTTTCAAAGGTGTATGTTGGCTATATTCATGGACATGGTGGAGGACTACCTTAAAGTTTTCATGGATGACTTCTCGATGGTTGGGGATTCTTTTGATGATTGTCTTGCAAAATTAGATAAAGTGTTGGCAAGATGTGAAGAAACAAATTTGGTGCTCAATTGGGAGAAGTGTCATTTTATGGTTAAGGCATTGTCCTTGGCTAAAAAATATCAAATAATGGAACTAAAGTTGACTAGGCAAAGATTGAGGTGATTTCTAAACTTCCACCTCCAACTTCGGTGAAGGGTGTGCGAAGTTTCTTAGGCCACGCGAGATTTTACCGCCGTTTCATCAAAGATTTCTCTAAGGTGGTAAACCCGATGTGCAAGCTTCTTGAGAAAGATGCCAAGTTTAACTTCAATGATGATTGCATGAGCGCCTTTGAATTGTCAAAGTTTAAGTTGACAACTACTCCCATCATCACCGCTCCAAATTGGAGTGTCCCTTTTGAACTCATGTGTGATGCAAGTGACGTAGCGGTTGGGGTTGTTTTGGGGCAATGCATCAACAAGATTTTTCATCCGGTCTACTATGCTAGTAAGACCATGAATGGTGCCTAAGTCAATTATACCATTACAGAGAAAGAGCTCATTGCCTTTGTGTTTGCAATTGAGAAGTTTCGCCCGTACTTGATGGGTGCAAAAGTTTTTGTCCACATGGATCATGCGGCACATTGTTATCTTATGACCAAGAAATATTCCAAAACTCGGTTAATGATATTGGAGCTTTTGTTGCAAGAGTTTGATATTGACATCCAAGATAGAAAAAGGAGTGAAAATCAAGAGGCGGACCACTTGTCTCGTTTGAAGGAGTAGGGGAGGCCGCATGATGTCCTTGAAATCAATGACTCCTTCCCCGATGAGCAACTCTTGGCTATATCAATGAAATAGGTGTCATGCTTCACGGATCTAGCAAATTTCCTTGTGTGTGGAATCATCCCGGATGAGTTCTCTTCAAACCAAAGGAAAAAGCTCAAACGGGATTGTCAAGATTATTATTAGATGAATCATACCTTTTCCGGATTTGCACGGATGGGGTGATTAGAAGATGTGTACTGGAAGAAGAACAAGGTAAAATTCTTGGGGATTGTCATTCTTCGCCATATGGTGGCCACTATGGTGGAGCAAGAACGACGGCTAAAGTGCTAAGTTGTGGGTTCTATTGGCCCAATCTTTACAAGGACGCTAGTGAGCTAGTGAAAAGATGTGATGAATGTCAACGAGCCAGTAGAATCTCAAAGAAGAATGAAATGCCCCTCACCACCATTTTGGAGATGGATATTGTCGATGTGTGGGGTATTGACTTCATGGATCCTTTTGTGAGTTCTTGTGGAAACACCTAATCTTGTTCGTGGTGGATTATGTGTCCAAATGGGTGGAGGTCGTATCTCTACCCAACAATGAAGCGAGAAGTATGGTGGCATTCTTGAAGAAGAATATTTTCACAAGGTTTGGTACTCTGCGGGCTATTATAAGCGATGGGGGATCACATTTTTGCAACAAGGCTTTCGACACTTTACTTATAAAGTATGGTGTTACTCATAATGTCACAACTCCCTATCATCCACAAGCTAGTGGTTAAGTGGAAGTCTCCAACCGGGAGATAAAGAGTATTTTGTCCAAAACAGTGAATGTTAACCGGACGGATTGGTCCAAGAAGCTTGATGACGCATTATGGGCTTATCAGACGACTTACAAAACACCCATCGGAATGTCGATGTACCGGTTGGTGTTCGGAAAAGCTTGTCATCTTCCAGTGGAACTTGAGCACAAGGCTATGTGGGCTCTAAAGAAGTTGAATCTTGATTGGGATGTAGCCGCTAACTTGAGGGTTGCACATTTGAATGAATTGGATGAATTCCGGTACCATGCCTATACAAGTTCGTCCTTGTACAAAGAAAAGATGAAATATCTTCATGACAAATACATTTGGAACAAAGAGTTCAAGGTGGGTGATCTCGTATTGTTGTTCAACTCAAGGTTGAGGATGTTCCCCAAAAAGCTAAAGTCTAAATGGAGTGGTCCCTTTGAAATTGTAGGTGTGACACCTTTTGGTGCATTGGACTTGAAGAACGAAAACAATGAAGTATTCCGAGTCAATGGTCACCGGGTGAAGCACTATTTGGGAAACGTTAGAGATAGCCACGTCATGGCGGTCATTCATTTTAATTGATTGTATTCTGCGTCGTAACGCGACGTTAAATCAGGCGCTTCTTGGGAGGCAACCCATATTTTTTTTTCCTTTTTTTGTAGTTAGGTATTATTTTTGTGCTAACTTGATTTGAAGTGTGCTACAGGGCTGAGCGTGACTTAAACGAATGGTGGACAAAAATGAGGCTAAGTATTGAAAGAAGTGCGGACCGCAGTTAATTTGTGCGGACCGCATAATTTGGACTGTTGTAGCAAAAGAGCATTGCGGCCGCATAAATACCTTGTGGACCTCACAAAAGGAGGATTCAAAATGCCAACTCTCTGAAGTTGATCTGTCAGAAAAATGGCCAATCTGCGGTCGCAACAGGAAATCTACGGCCGCAACAAGGAATCTACGGCTGCACGCAAAATTTTACGGACCGCAGTTAAGGCACCAACTTAAGCTCACCAGGTAACAGAGTGTGGACCACGACTGAAATTGTGCGGCCGCACTCGCTCCTCTTTCCCTTAGAAATTCAATAGTATAAATAAAGGGCCAGGGCAACTATTACACTTTTCCCTCTCTCAGCACAAAACTTGTACTATAGTAAAATTTCTTGATGAATCATCTGCCCACACGCCCAACAATTGTGATCACTCATCCCTTGCACTCATTCACATCTGGTATGCTTAAATTCCTTGTTACAATTTTTCATTTTTTTAGTTTAATTTGTAGCTTTTTACTTATTTTGAGGCCATTGTTTAATAGAATTCAATTGTGCATTCATGTTGGGGTACATATGTAGTGGGTTAACTAGTATATGTTCTATGGGGATTGGGTTAATGTAATTTCATGCCTTTATGTTGTTACCATGTCAAAATTTGCACAAAATTTGCAAACCCTAGATTGAAATACTGAACTGTTTGTGTATTTTGAATTTTGCGGCTGCACCTGAAATTGTAAGGTCCGCAGAAGTTGATTCTAGGGCAGCTTTAGTAAAGAATAGGTCTGCGGCCGCAAGAAAATTGTGCGGATCGCAGAATTCCTATTGCGGACGTAGAACAACCTTTTCATTGTCATCAGAGAGTCTGCATTGTGCGACTCAAATGTGTGGCCACAGTTCAAATTGTGCAGACCGCAGAAATCATGTTGCGGCAGCACATCAGCCAATTATCCGTCATCAGAGAGTTGGCATATTTTGGGTTTCTAAGATGCGTCCGCAAGTGAAATTGTGCGGACCGCACTTCACTTTTGCGGCCACAAAGCTAAAATGTGTGGTCCGCAAGGCCTCATCTACGGCCGCAATAAAATTGTGCGGACCGTAGATCCTTACCATGCAAGCATAATGTATCTGTGACCCTCACTGTATTTTCTGGTGTATTCTTGCCTATCTCATGTGTATGCCTTAACATTGAATTGCAACTAACAACGGCCTTTGTTTGATACAGACAATGGTTCGATCTAGAGGCAGAGGCAACACTTCCAAAGGGAGAGGTGAACCTTCTTAGGGACGAGGCAATAGAGCTTTACCTATTGCCCAACAGCAGGAAATCAGAAAAAAGACAACAGCCGGGAAAGGCAGAGGTGCAGATCTCTCCAAGACGAGTTCATATGCCCCGTCTAGGGACATATCAGAGGGCAACTCAGCCTCTGTTCAGGAACAACCAGCAATACAGTCCAGGTCGTCAGGGAGGTTTCAACTTAGGGACGAGCCGTCCTCATCACACAGCACTTCCGAGGGATCTAAAAGTACTAGTCAGGCTTTTGAGCCTTCAACATCACCAGTCCCTATGACACAGGATACACCCATTCACGACATACCCGATGATGGTAGAGGGGAATATGCCACAACTGTTGGGATTGAAAGAACAAAGAAGAAAGAGGTTTGGGAGGACCGATTCGTCAGCCTAGCAGCTTTCATTAGTTTCCGCACGTGGTGGCCGGCGAGGTCGCTAACACTTGAGCGACAGTTCTTACTGACATATTTACAGAGGTACAACCCGGCTGTGCTGAAGTAGTTTAGAGAACGCAAATGGTGGACGTGGTTTACCCAGAGTGTGGTCGATGCTAAGGAATACCTTGTCCGGAAATTCTACGCCAATGTTGCGCATATCAAAAAGGGGAAAAAGGTGACAAAAGTGTGAAACCTTAAAGTGCGATTTGATCAGCACACATTGAACACATACTTGGGCTTTGATGATGTCGAGCCAAAAGAATACGTGGAAAAGTGTGCACTTGGAGATGCAGTTCGTCCTTGGTTAGCGGAGATTCTAGCTGCACCAGGACCACCACCACCACCATGGATCACCGCTAGGGTTCCTATCCACCAGAGCACACTGAGCTTCAAAGTAAAAGGGTGGAAATCACTTGTCTGCAGCAAACTGGACCCAAGTCAAAATAAGACTCACTTGCCGATTCCTCGGGCAGTATTAGTTGCCTCTATTATGGATGGATACCCTATCAATGTGGGTGCCGTGATGTCGGCCAATATCTCAGTGATCGATCGACAGGTTGACTCTTCCTACTCGTACCCCAACACCATTACAGAGTATCTTACAGAGGACGAAGAAGCCTTTCTCATGGTACTCACTTATGGATGCGAACAACCTGAAGAGAAAAGGTCAGTCGTCTACCACCACAGGCAAGTCAGATGAGCCAGTTATGGTAGTTCTGGAGGCAGTTGATGTTCCATATACTTTGGCCGAGCCTTCCTTTAGTGTCGCAGCTATACCTCCACCATTATCCACAGCCCATTCTGTAGCTCCTGCCACAGTTTCCACTTTGGCTTTGAAGCCGGTGCCCATGCCAACTACTCCACTTTCTACGTTGTGAGTCCCCTAGACATTCGCGAGCCTCAACAACTGGATGCAGACAATAACTGCAAAGTTTTCTGACTTATCTAGTGTTGTTGTAGCACGGTCTACTGTTCAGGAACCTCGATTTCCCCCGATAGTGGAGGAGAAATTAAAGAAGATCCTAGAGAACCAGAACACCATCATGGCTACCTTGGTACAAAATGGGTTAGTGATCGAAGAGCTAGGAAAAGAAGAAAAGAATATGAGAAAGCCCAGGCCAGCAAGAAATCAGTGGACAAGTTCCGGAGACGGGTGACCAAGCTTGATGTAGCCGAGATATCCCCTTTGACATGTTGATCGACCTACACCCTTCAGACCCAGTTCTTGTAGCACCATTAGCACCGGTTGCACTAGCTGGCCAGTCTGAGGAGCCAGACTCTGTTACCGACACTGCCAAGGCAGTGCATCAGATGTTCACCAACCCAGTCACAACCAAAGTTGAGGATGATGAGATTCAGTTGGATGAGATTGAGGGCGGTGACATTGCTGGGGAAACAAAGATGTCCAAGGAGCCACAGGGAGTTTTCTTCACTCTCTCCCCTCTTTTACTCTTATTTTGTTAAGCATTGGGGACAATGCTTATCTTTATTCAGGGGGTGGAGTTTATTTTGATTATATTTGGTACACTCTGAGATATTTGGCATGTAATAAGTTGATATTATTTTCTTTTTTCTTTCTTATTTTGTATATATTCTCTCTTTTTCTCTTATTTTGTGTATTCAATAGTTTTTGTTTATTAACTTCTTTATTTTTGTTCCTTTATTAGTTCTTAGTTTGAGTTAGTAGCTTGTTTGTTTGATTTAGTAGCTTCTTTTTATGTTATAGTAGATAATATGCCTTTGGTTTTCTTAATACCACGATTCTTTCCAAAGGTAGTTGCTGTGTGAACTGGGTGACTCGTCTCAATGATGGATGTCGTAACAACTTCTTAAGGGAATGAGTCCGTTTTTGGTGTTTAGGTAATAATAGTAGTAGTAATGAATAAGAAGATCTAATTAAGTCATGCTCAAAGAGTCAAATATGCTTCAATTGGTACCAACACACTTAACTACATGCTTATGGTTAGAAACTAGGTTTTTGAAAGAAATAGCTCTAGTTAGTGACTTTGTGACTCTTGTGTTGACTTTGTCAACCATCGAGTGGTTTAATTAAACCATAGTGATTTTTAATCTTGAATATGGTCGTTATGGTTCCTAGACTCTATGTGAGGGGTGAGATGCTTTGTTACTAGTCCAAGTACCGGTGCGAAAGGTCTAGAACTTGCCCCGAATATATTTTAAGGCGAAATCTTAAGTTTTGCTTGGCTTGAGAAGTGCTTGTAAACTTTCCTTATCCCGTTTGATTTTTCTATTGCCTAGCAATGCTGTTATCCCTAGTCAACCCCTTTGAGCCTCGAGCCTTTCTCATTTGACAACCATGTTACAAGCCTTGACCAGTTTTGTCGTTACCCTCTCTTGGCAACCGAGCTTTCCTTAACACTCTTGTGAAACAAATGGCTAAATGAAAAATGTATCAAGGCACAAAAAGAAAAAAATATGATGAGAAGGAAAAGCAAGAAAAGAATAGAACAAAAAGAAAAATGCAAAAGAGTTAATAAGTGGAAGAGTTGAAAGGATTAAAAGAGAGGTAATGATCCCGAACATGGAGAAATCAAAGAGGGAGAAAATGAATGTAATGATCAAGAAAGAGTGATGTTAAGTCCCTCTAGTTCCCCAAGGAAAAGAAAGTGCCTCAAAGAATTGGCGAAGCGTGAGCCGAGAAATGAAAAATGGAGTGCTTAAGAAAAGGTGTAACCAACTCACCCATATTGTATCCAACCCTAATCCATAGGCCTTCACTACATCCCGAAATAAGTACTACTTGATTTCAAGTCGAGTGAGCTTACATTAGTGGCAATCCTCATGAGGGACAAGCCTATGGTACATGAAGCTGTACTTGCGACATTCTCTTGTGAGAGATGAGTGAACCTTTCATAAATATTTGGATTGAGTGCCAAATATCTTAAGTGAGCCAGGCAAATGGAAAGTAGAAGAGGAAGATTTTGGAGTCCACTATGACCTACATTATAGAGCAAGAGTCCTTGATGAGTAAAGTCATTTCGTGAAGCTCAAATGTCACATTAGAATTATATGTGCATGAATGTTTAACTTGTCACCTTGCTGATAATACATTAGTAGTGTGGGTAATTGTTGGTCCCAACTGATGTGTGGATGACCCACCTTTGGCTCGCTGAAATGATCCTTAACGTTTGGAGGTGAAAACTAATTTATTTGCTTGAGGACAAGCAAAGACTTAAGTTTGGGGGAGTTGATAAGTGGGGATTTTGTCTGCTTATTAATGGCTTTTAGCTTTAGTTTTAGTCTAAAAGCATTGAATTGTGTTCCCGAAACTAAATAATGCAAAATTGCAGGAATGCTGGAAGTTGGTCTCCCGAGCTGAAATTCGACTAAAAAGGAGTAGTCCGAAGCACAAGGCAATAAAGGCCGCTGAAGCACAAATGAGCGGTCCGCAGAAGAAATTGCGGACTGCAGAATTCCATATGCGGCCACAAATAAAGAGGAAAAATCTAGCAGACATTTGCGCAAAGTGCGGACCGCACATGAATTGTGCGGCCGCAAAGTTGGGCAAATAGTCAAAGATCAGAGAGTATGCAAAAAGACCAAGTCCAGGAGCCACTGTGAATTGCGGACAGTACAAGAATTGTGTGGTCGCAGTCCAAAAAATGTGTGGCCGCAGAAGAATACCTCGCGGCCGCAGTTCAAAAATGTGCGGCCATAGAACTCCAGCTCCTGCCATATGAAGAAATCTGTGGACCGCACATGGAATTGTGCAGCCGCAGAACCTTCCGAGGGGCATTTTTGTCCAAAATTTTCAGCCTTGCATAAATAGACGAGTTTGACAAAAATAGGTCAAGTTTGAACCTCTGAAGTTGCTATAGCCATTTTTCTTTACTATTTTACGAAGTTTTACTTTACTTTAATGTATTCACAATATATTTAATCATTTTAAGCTTCCATTATGAGCTTAATTAGTTTTTCTTCATTGTTTTCTTCAAACCTCATTATGAGTAGCTAGACTTTTACTAGGGTTGTGACCCAACCCTAGTGTGTAAACCTTATGGGTATCTAATTTAGTGCTTGTTTATATTGGGTGTTGAATATTTAGCCTAGTTCATGCTTCAATTTTAGAATTAATGGTTGCAAACATTGATTCATGCCTATTTGACTTAGTTCCCGTTTGGACAAAAGAAATTTTTCCCTTTTTTCCAAAAATATTTCACTTTTTTCGAAATCAACGTTTGTTCATAAAATTTCCAATTTTCACTTGAAGATGCATTTTGGAAATTTTCGAAAATTTGAAAAACTCCAAAAAGATGTTTTTCAAAATTTTCACTCAAATCACTCAGAGAACTTCAAAAACAACCCAAAATTATATTCATGTCCAAACACAATACTAAATTTCAAATATCATTTTCACTTGAAAAACTTTTCCCCATATTTTGGAATTTTACAATTCTTATGTCTAATTGCAGGAATGCTGGAAGTTGTCTCCCAAGATAAAATCCGA